>NC_135585.1:13428143-18428143 GCF_965152235.1 Eretmochelys imbricata | reverse complement strand
CCGCTATGATGTTTGAATCGTCCTTCTGTCCAGGACTCTCACAGGATTTGTTCTTCTCTCTTCCCCACCATGTGCTGCACCTTCCTTTCTTCCTCCTCTTCCCCTCTGCTTTCCTCTTCTTTTTCCCCTCCCTTCTTTCCTTCCACAGTCAGTCTCCTGCCAGCATTTCATTGGGGAAGCCTACCTCTATCAGTGTGACACATGCTCTGCTCTCGGTAGCTAGGATCCCAGAGGCACAGTCCATGTGATTTCACTGCTCCCTCCCTCTCTTCTCCCCCCACCTTCCATTTCAGAGCTTTTTCTGATTTTACGATTCTTTTTATAGAAATCCTATTTCGAGTAAGCACTTAACAAAGATGCCAAAGGAACCCATTTTATTTTAAACCCTCGGATGCCCTCTTGTGGCTAGTTCTTGGTAACTCTCGGGGCTTGGCAGTGATGGTCCTGGCTGGGTTTGTGAGAAATGCTGGTCATCCTTCAGGTGTGAGGTATCTGCCTTCAGCATAGGGAGACTCAAGGACCCAGTGTTTGCCATTGGTTATGTGGCAGAAATAGTGTTGTTAATCTGCTTGCTATTTGAGCATTGTGTTCAGCCATGTAGAAAACAAAGGGGAAGACGCTTTCCTTGGCCCAGGGATCTGTCCCTCTGAATTAGATCAACAGCACCGTTCAAATACACCGTGTGCTGAGAGCAGGACACAGGATGATCAGACAGCACAGTGATCTTTTTTCAAGGCTTTTCGCTCCACGCCGCTTTTAATCCGAACAGTCCCAATAGTAGATCATGTCACTCCACAGCATGAATCAAGATTGGGGGGAGGGGCGGACTAAGGCACAGCGATCTGCTCCAGGTCCCACAGGAAGTCGGGGGTAAAGCCAGGAATTGAATCCAGGGCTACTGAGTCACAGTCCAGGGCCTTAACCACAAAACCATACTTCCCTTCGCCTTTCCGGTTACCACCGGCCATCTCGGGAGACACTTACGTTGAAACAGGCTCGTTGTTTACGAGGAGTCAGTTGGTGCCCCTTGCCTGGGTGAGGCAGTGACGTAGTTGTGGACTTACACCGGAGGGTGTTCGCTCCAGCAGCAAGTGAGCGTGAGCAGATGAAACAGACACGAAAGCTCTTCCTGTCTCTTGCCAGCTGCTCTTTAGGCAGGTAACAGGTAATGAGCCTCTGTGTAAATATCCTGGCTTATGACGGCGAAGAGGCTTTTCCTCATGACAGGCAAACATTGATTTTTAAGCCCCTGGAATCCCTCAACTGAGTGATCCTTCTGCTGGGCTGAAGCCCCTGCTCCAGGCTGTTTGTGCCCACCGTGCACTGGTGTTAATTCTGAAACAAAAGGCAGAGTCCCGCTTGTCCTGAAATTGCTGGCTTGCTCAGGAAATGTGGCTGTGTTCTGGGCTGTGGCCTAACGGTTTGCCTCCTCTTCTCCTTTCCAGTTGAGAACACGACACACTGTGAGTTTGCTTATCTGCGGGATCTCCTGATCAGGTCGGTATAACTGCTCTTGGGTGAGAAAGAGACGCCATTGTTGTATTCGTGTCACTTCTGCCACCAGGTGGCATCAAAGGGAAGGGCAGAGCTCAGCAGTTGCTTGGTGCATGGGCTGCTTTATCCTCTCTGCCGTTGCTTCTTGCAGACCACAGTAGCAACAGCTGCTGTGTAACCCGTAGCCTCTTGAATGAGGATGTGAACTAGGGGGCTTCCTGGGTGCACTGGCCAGCAGAAGTTAGGGAGTAGGGAATGGGAAGGGAGTCCTGCTGTCAGACTAGCAATGCCCACCATAGAGGCATCCCAAAGATTGCTTCAGGCCCAGTGTCTCCTGCATCACCGTGCCAGCTGCCTATTGCCACCATACACCTCCGTGCCCTCCAGTTGGCTGCTGTAGCACTGGGCTCATACTAGTGAGTGGAATCCCAGGTGTGGTTCCCTACAGTGGCAAAGGTGATGCTCTAAACCCCATTTAAACCCTTCTGAAGAATAACCACCTCCAGGCCTAAAACTTCCTGCACAAATAAGACTAGTCCCTGCAGTCACGCCAGCTAGGGTAAAGAGATAAGGGGCGTTGGACCTTGTGTATCGTGGCTTAAGTTGATTGCCAGCTTGGATTGGGGGAAAACTTCCCCTCATGATATATGGATTCTAGGAATTCCAGGCTTCTCCCTGAAGCCCCTAGCACTGATCACTGTTGGAGATATTACACGGGAGTCCAGGGGCCATTTGGTCAGCTCCTGTGTGAAAGACATGACTGACACGCTGCCTGACTTTGGGACGGGCCAACCTGCTGTTTGGGTGTGAGTCACGCTGCTCTCAGAAGTGCTTTTCAGACTAAAGGGCGGGCAGCAAGCTGAGAGAGGGTGTGCTGGTTGCAGAGTTGTGCGTAAGGGCTCCTGTGAGAAGAAAAGCCTCCTTCACTGGTAGCAAAGCTGCAGAAAGCTCTGAACTGGGGAAACCTGTGGCAGCCGTTCCCTGCCAATGCAGGCTGTTTAGCTGAGCGTATTCCACCAGTCCCCATAACCCCCTCTAGGCAGTCAGCCCTGAGGTATGGACTTCCCCCCACCCTGCAAATAGTGTGTAAGGTGCAATACCTCCCCTATGAGCCAGGCTAGATCTGCCTGGAGCCTTTCCTCCAACACTAATCCCACGGCCAAGCCCTTCCTTCCTGGATCACCTGTCAATGCCCTCCTCAGAACAACAGGGAATCGAGAGAAACTGAGAGTTGTGGAGAGGGGGCTGATCAAAGCTCTGTGCTACCACCTCTTCTCCCATATGAGTGATTCCTCCCACAGGGGAATGGGAAGCCAAGCTGCTCTTGTCCGTCCCCCCCGGTTATCAAAGTTTCCCTGAGTCAATAGCTCATCAGGCCAAAGTGGTTAAGGCACATCTGTTTCCTACCCCACGGCACCCAGGGGCGATCTGGCCAGCATCGCCTCCTACTGCCTTTAGCAGATGAGGGCCCATTTGTGGGCCTGGTGCACTGAAAGTGGTCTTTGCATGAGATTGAGCAAGACTTGAACCCATGACTTTCAGAATTGTACTTGAGTGTCTTAACCACTCAGCTACTGCACTTCATGGGGGGAGGGGTAGATGCAGAGGTTAGGGGAGTGAGAAAGGCAGTACTCTTCCAAGACTTGCCTACACTGTAAGCTGTGCCCACTGGAGATGCTCCGCCTACTCGCAGTCTGCAGAGCGTCAAAATGTGAGCCTGTAGGCTCTTTGGGCTGGGCTCCCTGTAGAGGGGACCACACACGTCCATAGGCCCCCACCTTGGGGCACTTTGAATGAACAGAGGCAGTTGGTATCTCTGAGCTGTTGTTCCATCTGCATCAGCTACATTGGGGTCACATTCTCGAGGTTCCAGGAGTAACCAGAAGGGCGAGAGACCTTGAAATTGCGGCGCCTGAGGTGGCAGCATGGAAGAGGGGGTGGCAGACTCTGCTGCCGTGAAAGCCCCATTGTGGGGCTACGCATCTGCGCACAGAGATCTCATTTAACCGTCTTCTCTGCTTCCCTTAGGACACACATGCAGAACATCAAGGACATTACCAGCGGCTTCCACTTTGAAGCCTACAGAGTGAAGCGGCTGAATGAGGGCCGGAGCGTGCTCTCCAACGGCGTGGCCGACCAGGAGGCCAATGAAATGTAACCGTCTCTCTCCGTCGCCAGGACCCAACGCGCTCGCGCTCTCGGTTCTTCCCCTCCCCCCTTTATTTTTATATAATTCTTCTGCCACCGTCCCCCTCCCCCGCGCTGCCCATGTTAACTGACCAAGTAACCTGATGCCGTATCTATCATCAAGAGCGTGGTGACTGCCAGTCCCCTGGCACGGCCTGCCCCGTAGCGCAGGGGTTCCGTTCTCAGCTCCCGTTGGGCTTAGTGAGGGGCGGCTGGGTGGTTGGACAGGATGGCCGGGGAGGGAGGGAGGGGAGGGGAGGAGAGGAGATGACTGTCCCAAGTCAGAAGTCAGTCTCTATTTATTCTCTAACACTAGCCCAAAGCATAATCCCTGGGTAGGTGGAAGATCCCCCTCCTCGCAAAGGCCTGCTCTAACTCACTCCACCTGGCTTCACCAGGAGCTGGAGCGGGCCCCGAGGGTTGCTTTATAATGAAATCCAAGCCATGAGATAGGGGAGAGTTTCTCTCTCCTTGCTCACAGAAGCCAATCATGAAATGAATCTGATTTCTCTCTCCTCCATGTCTTGAAACGGCGCCATGGAGTGGGGAGCAGGGACTGCCCTCCTTAGTGCCACGTATCATGTCTGTAAAGATGGTTGGAACCAGATGGCTTTACCCTGCGTCATGTGGCTCTTTTATTTTCTTCTCCGTCCATTGAAGGCAAGGCTTTCTCTAAGTAAACATGGCCTTCGTAAACGAGGTGCGGGCATGTGGATGGAAAGGGAAAGTGATCACAAGCTTACCTCTGCCGCCTCTCTTCTGCCCCCAGCCCTGTGCCTAGCCAACCCACTCACCCCACTCCCTGTCACCTGCAATAAGCCAGGAATGCCATGGGGTAACTCACGGATCTCTAAATCTCGGCCCGCTCTGAGAGAAGTGCCTTTGAATTCAGCTCCCATGTAATAGCTAGTTTCTCTGTGCAGCCTGCCAAATGCCTATTGAGATTGACTCTTCAGAGATTCTTCTTCCCAGCTTTTCCCTCTCACTCAGTGCTTGGACCATACCTATGGCTGGTTTCCTGGGAACACTTGGTGTATTTATTTTTAATTCAGTGTCTTTGTTGAAGGTTCAGAGTATGTTTGTGTGTGTGAAGGGGGCTGAGAACAGAACCATCTCTGCAAAGCACGGGCAGGGGGCCGGAATTCTTTGTATTGTGTGACTTTTGTGTGTTTTATTAGGTTTTAAATAAGCCAGAGGAGGCTGTTGAATCAATTTGTTTTATTCCTTTACCTGGGCAACTTATATGTACATAGCCAGTTCCTTAATCTGGCTAATGCTTTCTCTTGAGAACCATGTGCACGCACACAGATCGAGCCCCGCATGCCACACGCTTGTTAGAAGCCTTCAGCTGTAAGAAAGGCTAAACTGGTATCTCACGCAAGCTTTGTAGTATAGGGTCCCTGATCCCCAACATGGTCTGTTGACTTAGATCAGCTACCGTAAACGCCAAGTGTGCTTAAATGAAACTCCATGCTTGGGGCCAATCCAGCAGGGACAGAACTACCCATGTGCAAGTTGATCTTGGAGCAGAGATCCAACTGCCCAACTTCGACTTCTGTCTAAAAACCCAGCCCCAAGACAGATTCTGGTGTTTGCCCAACATTACTTTTCTGACCCCCCCCATGGAGGTGTAAGACTGTGCCCAGATTGTCTCCTCTTGGTGCTCCCACAAAATGGCAAAGGTGTCCCAACTTCCAGCCTCACAGAGACACCTGCAGAGCCCCCCAACCCCCCTGAGGGTTGAGACCAGTTACATGTTTACAGGTGGTAAGAAGGTTTTGAAGAGGGATGCTGCTCTCTTCTTGATTCAGAGGCCCGCATGCTCTTCTGCATCAGTGGAGTATCTGCAGACTGCTGCTCCCCACACATCACTCTTCAGAGACCCAGCCATAGAGTCTGCTCAGGGCTGCATCCCTCCACACCATTTCCAGCTGTCTTACTGTCCATGCCAGGCCGGTAACAGGAACCAATTACAGGCTAGCAGGGCCCAATTCTGCATGATAGCAGAGGGAAGTAGCATCCTGCAAGATCGCCCCCCTTCATGCCTGCATGGGCAGATGTTCTATATGGTGGGTGTGGTTATGGGACACATGAATGTGTCTGTGCAGGTGTGTTTGCCTTGCAGGTAAAATCTGTACTCCCCTTTAACTCTGTTTCACCCCCCTCCTGGAAAAAATGTAGGAATTTTTACAGAGCTGTGTTAAGTTGAGGAAAATGAATTATTTACTTGCTGACTTGCTATATTTTAGCAAAAACAAAATATCGTGTATTAACTGAAAAGTGTATGTATTTCAAGTGTTAAAAAGACTATTCAAGGGGAGGGTAGAAAGTCTTTTCTGCGTGATGCACTTCTGCAAATATCACCATCTTAAACTCCTTTCCTAGACAGTATCTCAAGCTGGGCCAAGCAAGACATGCCGCTTTCTCCTTTGTAATCTAATTTTTGAAAAAAAAAAAGTTTAAAAAAATTAATCCAGATCTATTAAATATGGCCTTTTGGGTGTTATATGCATTATGACAAATTTAGTCCTTTTTTGTATAAATAATAGTGTTTAATATGTATTTCCCAAAATAAATGTTTCAAATGCAGATGGAAAGAGGCTGACTTAGAAATGTTCGGTTGGTTGGTTTGTTTGTTTTTCAGAGCCACACAACCTCAGGAATTTCGATCTTGTGTCGGATCTTTTACGATGCAAGGATATTTCTTCCTGAAGGCAAACTCAGGAGCTGCAGGGATTGTGTTAGAGTCTCTGTAGGAAGTGCTCTTCTTTGAATTGCTAAGGTTCCAGTGGCACCATGCTGGGGTATTTGGGGTGCCACTTTTGAATATGATAAAAGAGGTCCTGTGGCTAATAAAGATCCCTCTGGTTCTTTCAACAATAATGATACTGGACCAGATCTGGGATATAAGTGGAGATGTTGGATGCTAAGCAGGCTTAAAAATCGGGACAGGGAGCCACAGCATCCTAGCCAAATTCTATTATGGGTGACCGACCTACCTCAGTTCCTGTATTGTTCATTCCGCTAATATATTCCCATTCCTGTTGCTGGTACTGCTCTAACAGAGGCTGCATTTCACTTGAGGCAATACCAGGAGCCTTTACTGGACCAACACTCATTAGAAAGACCAAGAAGCTTCATTGAACATATTCAGCATCACCAATGGCCCATCAGTCCTGTCCCAGTTCAGGTCTTGCTGGGACTGAGCAGAAAAGGGTTAATAGGCTAAGGGGTCCAAAGAATTAGAACCCATCAGCTGCACTGTAAACCAGACAGGAAGTGGAAGGTGAGGGGAGCAGTAGTTCAGAGCCCAGGGTACAATAACCACTGTTGAGGTGAAGGACTCCTACATTTTCACTGGGTTTGTAAATGGGAAGGGGAGAGTCCGACTGGAGCTGGCTGAGACATGAGGACCTCTCCAGCATGTAACCAGCTAGGTGCTGTGATATTTAAAGAGGAAAAAGAGACCGTTTAAGTACCATATATTCTGCTTCAACACTCTCTCCAGAGCACTGTGGTAGGTAGCAGGAACGGCCCTAACTGTTTTGCGGGTCAGCATAGAAAATGGTTTTGGCACACCCCTCCCTGCAGCAGCTGAGCCAACCCACCCCCGCACTTGGAGCCAGCCAATCAGCAAAGCAAACAAAAACACATGTAATCACAGCCTGGCAAACCAAACCAAAAAGAAAATCCCAGTAGTGTGCCCCCTTGAATGGAGCAGCCTGCCCCAGAACCAGCCCTGGTTGGTGCAGCAGGGGGAAAGAATTGCAGGGGTGAAGGCAGCATAGATGGAGGATTTGAGGGCAGGGGAAACTCTATGCCAATGGGATCCAGAGAGGAGATACTCAAGGGAGAGGTTCCTGAACAGAAACTGCAGTGTGAATGAAGTGATCACGGATAGGCCCCACTTTTCAGGCACACCATGCGCTGGCTAGCATAAGTATAGCTGTTCCCTGAGACTTATGCTGCTTGGATGAGTGTTCAGGGGCAAAACCCTTAATGCACGTTCCCCAGTGACTGCAGCTCCACTGGAGGAATGAGGTCTGGCCTCAGTGAAGGACCCTGGAGTCCCTGGGTGGCGGAGCTGTAGCATGGAACTGGAAACGGGTGGTTGGGAAAGCAGCTGGGTGGAACCCTGGTGCTGGGAGTAGGATGATTAAGCCATTGTTCAGGGGCTGGTCTGGGGTGGGAAAGAAACGGGCACAGATGGAGGAAGAGAGAATGTACTGACCTGACAGCAGTAAGTTGTGCTGAGATGAAACTGGGATGTGCCTTTCCAACACAAAGTCTCACAACATGGGCAAGTACTATTATTATAAGAATGACCATATTGGGCCACCCCAATGGTCCGACTAGCCCAGTATCCTGTTTCTAACAGTGGCCGATACAAGACCTTCAGGGAGAGTGTAAAGAACAAGCAATTGGAGTAAGCCACCCCTTAGCTTTTCATCCCAGCTTCTGGTAGTCAGAGTTTTCAGGTCGCCCCAAGCATGGGGTTACACCCATGGCCATCTTGGCTAATACCCATTGCTTGACCTATCCTCCATTAACTTATCTAGTTCTTTTTTGAAGCTGGTTATGCTTTTGGCCATCACAACATCCCATGGCAATGAGTTCCACAGGTTAATTGTACTTTGTGTGAAAAAGGACTTCCTCTTGTTAGTATTAAACCTGCTGCCTATTAATGTCAGCAGGAGACACACACATGGTTTTTGTATTGTGGGAAAGAGTAAGTAACACTTTTCCCTCCCCGCCAACCATGATTTTCTAGACCGCTATCATATTGTCCCTTAGTCACCTCTTTTCTAAGGTGAACAGCTCTAATCTTTATAGTCTCTCCTTGTGTGAAAGCCATTCCATATTCTTTATCCTCTTTGTTGCCCTTCTCAGAACCTTTTCCAGTTCCACTATCTTTTTTGAGATGGAGCAACCAAAACTGGACACAGTACTCCAGGTGTGGGCACACCATGGATTTATACGGTGGCATTATGATATTTCCCTTACATCCTCTGTAGTGAGGACTGATGCAAAGAATTCATTTAGCTTTTCTGCAGTGGCCTTGTCTTCCTTGAGTGCTCTGTTAGCACCCCGATCATCCAGTGGTCCCATTGCCTGTTTGGCAGGCTTCCTGCTTCAGATGTCCTTAAAAAAAGTTTACTGTTAGTTTTTGCATCTTTAGCAACTTGCTTCTCAAATTATTTCTTGGCCTGCCATCTTTTACTTAACTGACAGAGTTTGTGCACCTACCTGATAGCCTCACTAGGATCTGACTTGTAAATTTTAAAGGATGACTTTTTGCCTCTAACAGCCTCCATTACTTTTCTGTTTAGCCATGCTGGCATTCTTTTGGTCCTCTTATTGTCTTTTCTGATTTGGAGTGTACACTTAGTCTGAGCTTCTATTATGGGACTTTTAAATCGTGCCTATGTTGTTTCAAGGTATTTAACCCTTGTGACAGTGCCTTTTAATTTCCAGCTAACATCCTCATTTTTGTGTAGTTCCCCTTTTTGAAGTTAAATGTTACCGTGGTGGGTTTTTTCATATTATCCCCACTACCAGGATGTTACATTTAATTACATTATGGTAACTATTATGGAGCAGTTCAGCCACAGATACTAGATCCTGTGCTCCACTTGGGACTAAATCGAGAGTTGCCTGTCTCTTTGTGGGTTCTTTGTGCTTCCGTGTGGATGGAAGTATATTGTCTTATAATTGTCAGATGTGAAATATTTCTGTCTAGCAACTCCAATACACAGTAAACCTCATTTATCTTGCACCCCCTTTTTAGCCCAATTTAAATAGTGGAGGGGTTATGTCCATTGCTGAACACTTTGTATTAAAGTTCCTCCCATTTCTCCAAAATCCAATTAGTCCAAATAAATTCTTGGTCCCCCATTCTCTTCCGACAAACAAGAGTCTACAGTCGTGAAGCTGTCTGCACAGAGCATCTCATTGTTTTAGTGAACTGCAATGGGCAGATGGCCACTTGAGCTGAAGTTCTTATGAAAAAGGACGGATGTAGATAATGTAGCACTTACAAATGAGCTGGAGAGCTTCGCCTAGAGATGTGACTGCAGTAATGCCCACCCCCCTGCTCCCACAAGCATTACCTCATCCTGCAGGCTTTCCCTAGGATTCTGTTTCAGCCTGTAAGCAATTTACTCCTGCACAAAGCAAAAGACATGGGAGCAAAGGGTGCCCAGCGCATTGCAAGCTCCAGCCCAGTGAGTGCATTGAGCTAGCCCAATGTTTCTGCTGTATCAACAAATGTTCCTGAGCACGATGGAGAGGGATGCTGGGAAACCACTTGGGATGGGCAAAATTCCTCTTCTCAGAAAAGGGGACCATGCCGTTCAACTCGGCTGAAGAACCATTCCTTGGGGTCAAAGGCCATTTCACGGGAATGGCCCAGCGAATGGCTTCCAGCTGTTAGGATGCTATGGAAAGGTAGTTTTTATAAAGTCATAAAGCCAGCTGCTCTCAGGAAGTTCTGACACATTATGCATAGTCTGCTCTGCTGGCTGCAGCTGGAGTGTTAATACAATATTGCTCCCCCAAGGTTTTAAAACCTCTCTACTTTTATTTATGAAAAATACAAGAGCTGCCAGTGTGTTTTGAGAAGTGTACAGGCTCCACCCACACTGCGAGCTCATACCCAACTCAGGGCTTGTTGGCAGATCAGCCCTTCATGAAATCTCGCAACTTCTTGTCACAAGATTTTTGGCCCAAAATAGTAGAAATCCTGGGAGCTCAGCTGTTCGTGGGGTTTCAGCTGCCTTGGAGCAGGAACTGGTTTGGAACTTAAATGTAGCTCTATGTTAATCTAGGTTAGAGGGAGAGGGATCTTGGCTAGTTTGGATACAGGGGTCCTCAAAAAGTGAAGGGATTTGAATTTGATTTACCTGGCTGGGTCTGTGAATGGATGTCATGCACCTTAAAGGCCAGGAAGGAGTTAATTCAGCCCCAGGGAGAAGCAGAAGGGGGACCAGCTG
This sequence comes from Eretmochelys imbricata, assembly GCF_965152235.1. NCBI lineage: Eukaryota > Metazoa > Chordata > Testudines > Cheloniidae > Eretmochelys > Eretmochelys imbricata. The sequence continues at coordinate 18,417,470 of NC_135585.1, read as the reverse complement.
GGTTCAGTTACAGAACCCTGGTGATGAGGCCTGGCCCCTCAGTGCTGGGGCTGAGTTAGGAAAGTTCTTTCTGGGAGCCCTGAGGAATGGCCTGAAGACACGTGTGCTGAAGGACCCTTCCCAGAGGCTCGGCCAGCAGCAAGAGGTACTCACTGTGAATAAAAGAGATCTGTGGCTAACAGGTTCACTGGGAGGCTGGCTAGAGCCACTTGCCCCTCCCTCCCCTGCTGGCTACCATAAGTCCTAAGGGCCTTTTTGCCCACTGGCAGCTCTTGGGTCTGAAGGAGACAACTATACACAAAGGTTAAAGTAAGCAGGAATTGGGGGTATGGTAGCATAGTGAGAGAAGGGCTCGCCTCTCCTGAAAAAGGAGGGGAAGAGTCCCTTCCTTTCCTGGCTGGAGAACACAATAATCCCCCTTTTAGGCTGGTCCCATGAGAGCTCCCCCTCTGGTTTCAATGTACTTTAACAGCTGGTTACATCTGAATGAGCCAGTTACAAACAGAAAAGAGAATGAGACTAACACTTCCCATGCTGGGCTCCATATAAAGAGTTGAAGGCATTTCTGAAAGGGCTCAATAGAGGGAGGCATTCCCCAGTGTATTCTCCCAAGGGTCTACAATCTATTAGAGAAACCAACCCCCAACAGTTATTTCAGGCTTTGCTCTAGTAACCTCCCCTGTGTTAGAAAAATCACAGGATAATGATCCTTTAATTCAACACAAGATTTACCCTTCCAGGGGAAGGCTGGTCTAGTGGTTAGGGTGTGATAGTCTTAGACTCAGAAGACCTGGGTTTAATTCTCAACTCCACCATGCACTTCCTGTGTGAGCTTGGGAAAGACACGTAGTATCCCCAGCCTTAATTCTTCAGCTGTGAAATGGGGATCACAGCACTTGCTCCTCTCGCATGGGTGTTGTGAGGACAAATACATGAAAGCTCGTGAGGTGTTCAGGTGCAATGGTAATGGGACCTGGGGGCACTAGAAGTACTTAAGATAATAGATATTTCAGAGTAGGAGCCGTGTTAGTCTGTATTCACAAAAAGAAAAGGAGTACTTGTGGCACCTTAGCGACTAACCAATTCATTCTTTGTTAACAATTGATTCTTGTGCTGAACTCTGGGCGCTGCTTCTATCAAATAGCCTCTGAATTTAAGCACACAGACCTCAGGGTCTTCATTTAGGAGCGTAAAAGTCTCAGGGTGCAATCTGCTCTATTTTTTTGTTTGTTTGTTTTTCCCTTCTAAGGGGGGTCCCAGTTACTGCCAGGTTATTCTACCTTCTATACTTCTAGCTTGCAGGACATTAAATGACACTGAGCTAGCTTTGCAGGCCTATGTAATATCAGTAAGTTTGGCAGCATTTTATTTTTATTTTTATTAAATATATTTTGGGACAGGTATTGACGTTTATGTTCAAGATTTCTTTTATCTATTTAAACTTTTGTTCACAGTTGTATAAAATTACGGCTTACGCATTTTGGGGGTGGGGGTTTAAACGGATTTCAATTGTCATAGGTCAGGAAACTGGGCAGAAACTGGGGGAAGGTCAGACAATAATTATTTAGTGACAGGTTTCAGAATAGCAGCCGTGTTAGTCTGTACTCACAAAAAGAAAAGGAGTACTTGTGGCACCTTAGAGACTAACCAATTTATTTGAGCATAAGTTTTTGTGAATGCAGCCGATGAAGTGAGCTGTAGCTCACGAAAGCTTATGCTCAAATAAATTTGTTAGTCTCTAAGGTGCCACAAGTACTCCTTTTCTTTTTATTTAATGACAGTAGATGCTGAGATTCAAAAAGTTAAAGCTTTATTACTGTTAGAACACAAATTGTTAACATCACAATATATGAAGTAAATAGCCTGAAATCAAACTAAGACGTTCTCAAGCAGCATTTTTCTCCCTCTGTCTATCTGTGAATTTCTGTTATCGATGGAAATATTTTTAATCAGTTTGTATGTACTGTGAAATCAATGTTCATTAACATTTAGTGATGAAAAATCTCATCCTTCCAAGCTTAAATATCAAGGAGTGGAGTTTCGGTAGCAACTTCACAATTGTATGTTGACATGCGGGACTAAAGAGTTTACGGGTGGATGTCACGTAAATGACAGCCTGTTGAAAAAGTGTTCTGTGTGCCCTGTGATGACCTGGACAATTTATCTATGTACAGCTCATTCTGGCTGGTGCTATGAAGTTATTCTGAACGCCTCAGTGTGGACATGATGTCAGTCATCTGCTGTCAGGGTTATAAAATGTCCCCCCCAACCAGGTACAGTGGTGGGTCATTAGACTGTTAATGGTCATCTATTCAGGTGGAAGCACCTTGGGGCAATGGGCTGACAGAAGCCTAGGGAAACCAGTTTGACCAAGTGTATGTGCAAAGGTTTGGAGAAGCAGACAGTGGAAGATTCCTACTAGCAAAACAAAGAAATCAGCTGCAGGTCATGGGACATAAAAAATTGAGAGATTAGCAGAGCAAGATGCAGGAAGCTTGGGCAGGAGAGCAGAAGGCCACGGACTGCAGAGGTCAGAGAGAGACTCCATGAGTCTTAAAGCCATGAGCTGCAGGAGAGGAATCCTGGACCCTGCAAAAACCTCCAGAGTGGTGAGGAACCTGAGGCAGAGAGGTGTGTGGGTGTGTTCAATATTTTGTCCAGATCTGTGTATTTCTCATGCTAAGTAAACAGTAATAGTGTGTTAGAATCCTGTGCACATGTTGGAAAAGGTAAAGAGCTTTCTGATGAGATGAAAAGCAGTTTCTGAGTAGTATTTGGACATGAAAAATATCCTAGTACTTTCTTGTAAAAACAAACATATGACCCCTAGTGTGCCAGTTTTCTGGATGTCCAGTTACACTTTTGCCTTTCTACATTTCTTTTGCAGTTTCAAATGGATACAATATTTTGAAGAGACAGTAAAGACGGAAAGTATCAGGGGGTAGCTGTGTTAGTCTGTATCCACAAAAACAACAAGAAGTCCAGTGGCACCTTAAAGACTAACAGATTTATTTGAGCATAAGCTTTTGTGGGTAAAAACCTCACTTCTTCAGATGCATGGAGTGAAAGTAACAGGTGCAGACATAAATATACTGACACATGAAGAGAAGGGAGTTACCTCACAAGTGGAGAACCAGTGTTGACAGGGCCAATTCGATCAGGGTGGATATGGTCCACTCCCAACAACAGATGAGGAGGTGTCAATTCCAGGAGAGGCAAAGCTGCTTCTGTAATGAGCCAGCCACTCCCAGTCCCTATTCAAGCCCAAATTAATGGTGTTAAATTTGCAAATGAATTTTAGTTTTGCTGTTTCTCTTTGAAGTCTGTTGGATTCTGAAATCTTTTTTGTTCAAGTATAGCTACTTTCAAATCTGCTCAGAAATCACCTACTACAGGACAGGCCCTACAAGGAAAATAACAGAACACCACTGGCCATCACGTACAGCCCACAGCTAAAACCTCTCCAGCACATTCTCAATGATCTACAGCCTATCCTAGAAAATGATCCCTCACTCTCACAGACCTTGGGAGACAGGCCAGTCCTCGCTTACAGACAGCCCCCCAACCTGAAGCAAATACTCACCAGCAACCACACACCACACAACAGAACCACTAACCCAGGAACCAATCCCTGTAGCAAACCTCTTTGCCTACTCTGTCCCCATATCTACTCTAGTGACGCCATCGGAGGACCCAACCACATCAGCCACACCATCAGAGGCTCATTCACCTGCATGTCTACTAATGTGACATGTGCCAGCAATGCCCGTCTGCCATGTACATTGGCCAAACCGGACAGTCCCTACATAAAAGAATAAATGGACACAAATGGGACATCAGGAATGGCAACAGACAAAAGCCAGTGGGAGAACACTTCAATCTTCCTAGACATTCTATAACAGATTTGAAAGTAGCTATACTTGACCAAAAAAACTTCAGAAACAGAAAGTTTCAAAGAGAAACAGCAGAACTAAAATTCATTTGCAAATTTAACACCATTAAACTCCCTTCTCTTCATGTGTCAGTATAGTTATGTCTGCATCTGTAACTTCCACTCAATGCATCTGAAGAAGTGAGGTTTTTACCCACGAAAGCTTATGCTCAAATAAATCTGTTAGTCTTTAAGGTGCCCCTGGACTCCTTGTTGTTTTTTTAAAAACAGAAAGACCCTCTTGGGTCATTCTTCTCACTGCTGATGCAAGAGGCATCCACTTCCTGTCCTAAACTCTGATTTCATGTTGCTGTGCACCATTAAATAGCTGCTGAGCATGCCTTGGAAGTCGCTGCATTTCAGTAGTGAGTAAAGCAAGACTCATGTACACAAAGGCCAAACCATGCCCTTTCTGGCCTAAATTCAGGAGCTGAGCCAAAGTTTAACAGGAAAATCCATTACTAAGAGAGTTGCTGACAGATCATCAGAAGCTGGGTTGAGGGTTTCATGCCTGCAAAGCAGGCAAGGAACACATCCCTCCAGGATGCCCTGAGATCCACTGTACCCCTTTAGCTGCTGGTTGCCAGATTAGTAAGATGCTTTCCATCTACGCAGCACCTTCCAGCCCAAGCTCTCAAAGTGCTTTACAAATGTGGGTTAATCCCTATTTTACAGTTGAGCACTGAGAGACACAGGGTGGTTAAGTGACTTGACCAAAATCATTTCATGAGTCACTGGCAGAGCTGTGCATAGAACACAGAAGTCCTGATTCCTTGTAGTAACCACTGGACCACACTCCAGTAAACCTCTTGCCCATGCCCTTTCCCTTTCTCTCCTGTTTGTCAAGCTGCTCAAAGGTTAACAAAGAGGAGGACTAGTTACCTAGCAATCCCTACACTTAGTATATTCTTCTGTGCAAAGAGTAAAGTGAAAATAAGTCTCCCTTATTCTCAAGAGAGAGACGGTCCGGTGGGACAAAACATTCCCTGAAAAGCTCAGCCCTGCCTTGGGGAAATTGACCTACCAGTGCTGGACTGGGACAGCAGGGAGCTCGGTGTGGATGACTTGTTGAGTGGCCTCACTTTAATTAATGACAGAAAGGATGATGAGGGACAGTTTAATGACTGAGCAGAGGAGGGCTTCTTGTAGCTTGCGACTTGGGTGGAAATTTTCACTTTAATTTGTCTTGCCACCAGAAAAAACAGCACAAGTGAAATTTGGCCTCTGAGATTTTTTGGTCCCTCCCCCCCACCTAGTAGCTGTTAAAATTACTGGCTCTTACGGAGATGTGTGCTCAGCAAGGCCAGGCTGGAGCTAGGTTTCTGTTCCGGCTGAGTGGCCCACCCCAGAAAGCATCTCCCTTTCCAAAGAGGATGACTATAAATAAGAAGAATAAAAGGGAGTATAAATAATTAAAGTCGCTCATAGTGAGTAGTTTCTGAAATGTCTGCCTGATTTAAAAACTAATTACTTTGAGGGTAATCATCACCAGAAGCAGCATATATTTACCCACAGTGCTGCACTTCTTTCTCCTCTCTCTCTCTCTCTCTCCTGATTGTTATCCAAGGCATTGGTATTCGCTTATCATTCATCCACAGCACACAATAAACTTTTGTTGTACTCTTCCATCTCTCTCTCTGATTAATAACTTCATTGGAGACCTATTTCTGAATGAAATAAATCCTCTCCAGATAATAATGCAGGTGCCAACAACAGGGGAAATCTTAGATACGAGACACCAGGAAGTAGCACTCTCACTTCTGCAATAGAGGGGAGTGGGGTTCACACTCCATGGCACTTTAGTGCTAAGACCAGGTTTTGCGATCAAAGGGGCCATCTGCAGTGGTTGAGGGGCAGTCCCTTTGAAGGTTCCTTCCACCCCAGCTCATGTGGGCTGTGAGGCATATTATAACTCTAGTGTCCTGGACAACAAAACCATGTTCTGTGATCCAAGGCTGAGTATAATGGATGGGGCAGAGGGATGCCTATGAAGTCTCATCTACACTGGGGTTCTGGTGAAATTCACTATGGTAGACCAGCTGGTGCTACATAAGGTCTGAGTTCTGATCCCGCTTACCCCAGGGTTACTCCACTGACTTCAATGGATATTAGAATCAGGCCCTTTTTGCCAAAGTACCTCTCTGCTCATGCAAAATTCTCTGAATGTTAAGATCTAGCTGCCGGTCTCATTGCTCCTTTTAAAATCTAAAGCAAAGGTTTTCTCCCACCCCCGCTAAGTGAAAGTTTGTAACTCTGTCCTCTGTTTTAATTTGTTTTTAATCTGGCAAACCCTGTGAGTGGTGCTACCCAAATTAAAAATCACCATTGAACTGACTTAGAAGCAGGATTGTGCCATGTTGCCTCATTTAGGAAAACAGAATAATTTATTTCAAACTTATGGGATTCAGGAGAACTGCAATCACAGACTGCAATATTTTCTCATTAACATTACCCATCTAGGCTAAAAACTGCAATTTCATAAGTCATGCTTCCTTCAAAGGCACCTCACAAGCTTCCCAGGGACTCAAAAAAATTACTGAAGCTTAAAAGGATATCTCCTAGCATGCAGTAGCAATGTACTGAATTCCCTTATCTGATTAAAACCATCTTCCCGTGCCCATTCCCCCAGAGCTCTTTAATGGGTTCTTGAGCCATTCCCTCACTCTGATAACGTCTGATATCCCAAACTAATAGGTGTAGGGCAGTTCCTCACAGGCAACCCTAGAAAAACAGCCTAGGATGCACAGCCCAGCACCTGCCATGAGTAGTCCTTTGATAGCAAATAAGCATCCACAACCCAGCTCCATTAGAAACAGCCACACAACAACAAACTGGTAAGGAAAGTCCAGCATTCATTAGAACCAATTCTGCAATAACAAACCAATCTGCAGGGAGCCCGGCTCCTGACAAGCTACCCTCAAGAGCAAACCAATGTACCAAACCTTGCTTCATTACAACCAACCGCAAAATAACAAACCAATGCTCAATGCCCAGTGCTGCTGATCAGCCCTGCAATAACAAACCTGTGGTCGAAGCCCACTCTGCTTTTCTTGAGCAACCCTACGATAACAAATAAAAGTGCACACCTCCTCATGGGCAGCCCTGCCATGACAGCACAGTGGGCGCCTGCCTCAACGGAACAACAGAGAATATTTAATTAAAGCCGCAAACTTCAGTCCCAGCTTTCCAGGGGGTTGTTCTAAACAATCAAGAATTAAAACTGATTTGAAAATACCTCAACCTCGTCCCTTTGACTTTAAAAGCGGCTGGTCTGAAGTGCTGTTCCTCTCTTATCTTATCCTTGCTACCTCTGCTGTTAGTCTGGCACTGGGATGACCTGCACGGGTCTTTCTTTCCAAATAATTCCAAAGTACTGTGTAACAAAGGACGATCTGCACGTCTAATGCTATTGCAGCAGAAGCATGGGAGGGCTGCTATCACTGTGACGCTGTGAGGCACAAGAGTAAATGAGGGGAGCGGGGCAGCAGTAGCTAATGTAGAGGGAAGCTAGGAAGCACCAGCGGGAGAATGGGGTTGGTGCCAGGCAGCAAAAGTGTGGGAAAGGGAAAATGAGAACCCATTGGCATTGGGTTAATAAGGGCTGGGGAATGGAAGGAGCCATCAATGAGCAATGGGTAGATGGGGTGTTGCAGGGAGCTGGCTGAAAATTATTATCCAGGAAACAGAATGGCTTACGACTTGCTTTTGGGTGCAAGCCAAGCTGTTGATATAACCCGCAGCCAGACTCTTGCTCTGTGTGATATTGAGAACCGCAGGGGCCCCTCTGTTAATAGGCATTGATGGATGGCAAGGCGGGTATCCTCAGGAAAGAGGGGGCAGGGCTATGAAGCCCTGTTGGTCCACCAGAGCCTGTGTGTGTTGACGTTTCGGGCACAGGGCAAAGCTTGTCTGTTCTCTCAGTCGTCTGTCTGCTGGGCTGTATATTTAGGACTGGCTTTTTAGGAGTCCTGGGTACCCACAACTCCAGTAGGAGTCAGTGAGGGTCACCTCTGATAATCAGGCCCTAGGTTTATTCTAGGGGGCGGGAGTCTATGCAAACTGACTTTACTTGACCTGTTGTAGCTTTTAATGCTGCACATGTGCTGTGATCTGGGCCTTTGTCAGCTCAAGGACAGATTATTGCAGTGGGCCATACACAGGTGGCAGTTCGTCCCAGTTTTAGTGGCTTTTCATAACCTTTCCTGTGACATGGACTAAGACTAACAACTCCCTGTATGGAGGCAGGTCATGGGCAACAGAAAACCTGACACCTTGGACCCCTATTATCCTAAATGGGATTCAAACCTAGGAAAACCCCATAACCCAATACCGATGCCTGAGCTATCCAGCCCCCCTTAACCAAGCCACCTCTTAAAAAGAGTTTTACCACAAACCCGTCTCAAAAACTCCCTTTAACCAGATCGACAAACCTGGCTTTAAAAATAAAATCTGCAGAAAAATTTAGCCCTTTAAGAAACATGTCCTAAAATGTCCTTATTGATTACATTGATGTGAAAGTAGGAAGAACGAGTTAGTTCCCTTTTATGTTTCTGCCACATTTTACATCCTATTAGCTGTAGGTTTATGTAGGGGAGCGATTGCTAGAAGATGATTTCAGTGACTTTCCCCCTTTCTCCTACCACCTCAAGAAGAAAGGCAAGATTACATATCATATTCCTAAAGCAAAATTACACATTGGAGAGTCTGAGCTCCCCTCGGGAGGATCAGGGCATTCCTGTATAAATATCTGTCTCCGTATATGTAATTTGCAGATGAAATTAAGTCTGTGAAGAAAGAGAAGTCTGTCTCTTTATGTGTGGGCTGTCCAGATTTTGCCTTGAATATTAAAGTGAAGTGAGTTACAAAGCATTGGCTCTCCAGGATTATCTAAGAAACCTTGTAGATCCCAAGTGACAGTGGTTACCGGATCAAAAGATGCAGTACTTATGCAGAAAACAGCCAGTGTGGTTCTTAGATCAGACCCTAATAGTCAAAGTCTCAGGTCAGTTTACAAAGCTCAGAGCTTTCCAAGGTAACAAGGAGATAAATGAGAAGCCAGGGGAGGTTGGGGTTTCATGTGGATTTTGGATTAAATATTAATTCACTGTCTTTGGTCATAAGAATAAACATCAACATTAATAATGTATACACTCATTATTATTGTGATAGTGGATTGCTGGAGCTAAGGTTGCATAAGCAATTCCATTCTAACCCCCTGTTGTCAGTCACTTATAACTTACCAAAACCTCCACCTTTCAGGCTATGCCTCTTTGGAAGGTGATTGATTCATTTAAACCATTTTTATTTGTTTATTTTGAAAGCTTGGGCCAAAATGGTTGCTCTTGAGTATGAGAGAATGAAGAAAATGCACTTTTCGTCATTAAAAAAAATAAATCTTATGAGGTTTTTGTGCAAATCCCAAACTTCAAGGAGGCAGAAAACTGAACTTTGGCCTGGAGATAGTATCCCATGGTAGAGATATGCCTTGGCTGTGCCAGTGAAAATTCATCTTGATATTCATGTTGATGACCTCTTTAAAATCACAACTTGTCCACATGCAGTACCTTTTGAACATGGGTTTTTCTTGCTAAGTATGTAAAGTGTGCTGCTTAAGGACAGCTTTGGAGGCCTACATGAGTGGCCAACTTGGCTGTGTAAATGAAAAGTAGTCCAAGATCATGTGATGAGATTGTACTGTAATTACAGGCAGTTGATATTTGTGGTGTAAAAAGTTGTTTTGCTGAAAAATGACCTTTTCCTTGTTCTTTTCTTTTTCAAATTCAAACATTTTTGTGACAACTGGTTTTATTTTTTTTACATTTTTTCAAAACGTTTTGCCTGAATTTTTTCACATATTGTTTTTTCAGTTTTTCTTTCTTCTCTTTCCTTTGTTATTATTCTTCTGTCTTTTTTTGCTCCAGTCATTTTTCAAAATAGCTGGCATGCAGGGAACAGAGAGGGGGAACAAAAAGAAAGACATGAAAAGATTTAAAAAGCAATAAAAAATAGATCTGTGGTAGAGGGCCTGGTTCTGTCATTAAGTGATATTAGATATGGAGCAAAATTATTGTGAAGACGGAGTTATGCATGTCTGCAAATTACTTTTCTAAACCCAGACAAAAGACATGGAAGGGAGCTCACCTAGCAGACAAGAAACTGTCTGATATTAAACATTTGGAGGGGTTGCACTCATATCTCTAATGACCATCTTCCCAAGATGGAGAGGATGCAAAGATCTATAGACTCCTCCTATGTGAAGCTACCTTCAAAAGGATTATTTGGGTGGGAGGGTGGGGGAGGAGACAGACTGCTAAGACTGGAGAAAGGAAGGTAGGAAAACTTTGGGGAGCTAAACAGGGGGGCGGTAGCTGAATGAGGAGAAAATGACCATTGTGTGGGGAACAAAGAACTGTTCATTTCTTTAAGACAGTCCACCTGATTAAACGTTGTTTATGAAAATGCTGATGCAACATCACCCTGATATGATAATGAACTCTAGCATTTTGGAGGTGAATTTATTTCCTGCATACTGCCTCATAAGGTAGCAAACCCCTCATCCCCTAAGGAAAGGGGGGTGAAGGATACAGGTATCTGCAACCTTAACCCTCACTCAAGGCCTGTCTCAGAGGAGCATAGACAGATGAATCTTTTCCCATTAAGATGTGTTGCAAAGCAAGGCGGGTCATTTGTACACAAATGGAGTTGCTTGAGGATGATGGAGGAGATGAGATTTGGTTAGGGGTGCATGGGGCAGGGCCCAAGTGCAACCCTGTGTAAGAAAAAGTATTTTCAAATGGCGTTAAACTGTTTTTCTGTTTTTTGATCAGCCCTAACTGCAGTGCATACATGAGGTGTTGGAGTTAAGGTAACACAGCCAATCTTCACTTGGACATTTCCCAACTTCCGAATGATTCTAGCCAGGCAACCATAATAGTTTATTAACATTGACTTTTCTGATGGAACAATACACTCTTTGTGCTTCTTTCTTTCACTGTGCTAAGGATTTGGGCACTGTTAGGAAAAAAAAGATGACTGCAATGGTGGTTTTTCTGTTGTCGTGCAGGTCAATATGACATATCATAAATATCAACATTTGAAAGCTAGAAATATTGGAGAGAAAACTAGGAAAGCACCGCTGAATTGCACTGAAGCATGCTTGGCTGGGAATGCTTGCAGAGGAATCTTGATCTTGGTGCAAAATTTACAAGATGCTAAGGAACAATGATTGACGGCTGCTGATGGCTTGAAAGCAGATGCGATGATGGAATGAGTGAAATTATGGTGCTGTTGCTTGTTCACCAGGTATTTTTAAGGCTGATAGCTGCTGCTGCAGCAGGTTAATATTAAAAGTAATGAAGGTCCATGAGGCAGAAAACTCAAAAGGGTCACAGTCCTCAGAGATGTGCACTGAGGATCTGAAAACTAAGTTATGAAAACTACGGTGAACTCGTCGTGATCTGTTTTCATTTTATTTTCTCCACCATGGGCCAGATTTTCAAATACGCCCTGCACCCAACAGGCTGAGCTATTCTGAAGAACTGGCCGCTTACTTTGATGCTTAAAATAAAAGTCGAGCCATTCTGAAAATTTGGCTCCAATTGTGAGCGTGGAGGTTTTTTTAAATTTTGCTTGTCTGGATCTTCCTCTTTACTCACAGTCTGACCTTTGGAGCCCACCTGGGAAACAGGACAACACAAATTAGAATGCAACAAAGCTCAGATGCAAGAGAATATAAAACTGTCACTGAAAAGTTTCAGAGTAGCAGCCGTGTTAGTCTGTATCCGCAAAAAGAAAAGGAGTACTTGTGGCGCCTTAGAGACTAACAAATTTATTTGAGCATAAGCTTTCGTGAGCTAGAGCCCACTTCATTAGATGCATTCAGTGGAAAATACAGTGGGGAGATTTATATACACAAAGAACATGAAACAATGGGTGTTACCATACACACTGTAAGGAGAGTGATCAGGTAAGGTGAGCTATTACCAGCGAGAGCAGGGGTGGGGGAACCTCTTGTAGTGATAATCAAGGTGGGCCATGTCCAGCAGTTGACAAGAACGTCTGAGGAACAGTGGGGGTGGGGGTGGGGAATAAACATGGGGAACGGTGGGGGTGGGGAATAAACACGGGGAAATAATTTTACTGGGAGTGGATGGGTCATTACACAAAGTAAAACTATTTCCCCATGTTTATTCTCCCCCCTCCCGCTGTTCCTCAGACGGTTCTTGTCAACTGCTGGAAATGGCCCACCTTGATTCTAGAAAAAAGATTCTAGTCACTTGTATCTTGGGAGAGAAGCCTCTTCCTTCAGGTGAGGGCGGGGAGCCTTGTCCTAAATTGGCTCGCTGGGAAGATGAAAATGCACCTGTCTTCTCAAATCCCTTGCATGTGACAAGTGATCAACCCACAGTCATTTGAATACATAACCCTTGCAAGTACTTAAAATAAAAAAAAAACCTCTAAAAAACCTGGGGCAGGCTATTTTGAGCCCAGGCTGCATCACATGGGAAGTCTTGTCTGATCTGGCTTGTTTAAATCATCTTAACAGTTCTTAGTGAAATGGAGAGAAGGGGAAAAAAAACCCTCCGCATCCTCAAGGCGAGTATATTTGGGGAAAGCAATAAGATAGACTTGAAGAGGTTTGGAGGTTACAGTGGGAAATAGCAGTTACTCCCAATAAGCAGTGTTTAAATGGAGTGCTGCTGACAGTACCCTCAGGCAGGTTCAAGAGTTCCAAGATTTGCAACTAAAAGATTAACCAAAATAGATGTCTTATTACAGGCGAGTTTGTATCTAAATCATTTAAAGTGCCTTTAGACTCTGTAATGTTTTTCCGCCTAAGTACTTGTAGTATTTCTGCCGGTTCCTCTCGGCTTTAGTGAACAAGTAATGAAGGGCCCTTGATCTAAGGAAGCCTGAGACCCTTCTGTTAATCACAAGGACCTCAGTGTGTCTGACACGCTGTGACTGAGTGGGAGGCTGTTTGTCTGTTTGTTCTTTAAGTCCAGGCGAGGTGGGGGGGAGGAGGAATTCTTGGCCAAAATTTTCCCTCCTTTCTGCTTTGTGTGGTCTGCTGTGCTCTCTGCCTGGATTATGTACACCTCCCCAGAGGGGATGCATTCCCGTAGCCCTGCACAAAATATTGAGCCAAATTCTGTCTGCCACAGGCAGAGAGAGCATGGAGTGGGATTTTTGTGCCTTGATTCTGGGTATCTTCCCAAACCACCAAAAGGCCACTCCAGAGACCCCGAGGTAACAGAGGAGCATTTGGGGGTCAAGGACATGCTCGCCAGACTTCTACAGTGTGCCCCCTATATCAGAATGGGGACCACAGAGCCCCACTCACACAGTTTATTGCTGCTTTGAGCAAAGGGTACTGCTGGTAATCTGGGTATACTACAACCCTGCTTTGGCAGGGGTAATATGTGCCTAAATTGGGATCTTTTCCATGTTTTGGGCCATAATTTACAGCGTTTGATAGGATTCTTTAAAGTGGGAGGTGCTGTTTGAAAATGCCAATTCTAATTACCATCCTAAGGCAAAGGTGAACCTAGGCGATCTTGGTTTCCTAGGTATTGCTATATTACTGAAAGCAACAAAGTCTCGGGTTTACCGATAGGTTGAGAACATATCCAGATGATGTTAAATCCTTATAGTCCCCCAGGATTTGGAAAGTTAAATCTCTTAAGAGGAGGCCAACTTGAGCAGGAAAGAAATTGGAAATACAAGCTTCCCCCCGCCCCTCTTCCCCGAAGCCGGTTTCCAAGTTCTAAAGCTAAGTGACATTTCTGTGTCATTCAGAAAACCTGAGATTACATATTTTTTTCAAAAAAAGAAAAGGATTACTTGTGGCACCTTAGAGACTAACACATTTATTTGAGCATAAGCTTTCATGGGCTACAGCTCACTTCATCGGATGCAAGTCTCTAAGGTGCCACAAGTCCTCCTTTTCTTTTTGCGGATACAGACTAACATGCTGCTACTCTGAAACCTGTCATATTTTTTTCACTATGTCCCGGATAATCTCCCACTTAAAAAATGGCTCCAAATCAGTTTGCAATCAATTTTATTTAAAAATAAAAAGTGATTAGAATTAAGAGTTCCTGTCAAAAAGAACCTTTGCCTTGTTACCTGAGCACAGCATGCTCTGAGCTGTCCAGTGGCCATTTCAAAAGCATCAATCTCATTACCATGATAACTCTCAAAAGGACATAGCTTCCTTGCAGAACAAGAACCACAAGGACTGATCTCTAGTTAGTTCCTTAAGGCTGTCTGGCTGGATGTTCAGTCTGTGTCCATCACTGATGATTTCATCGGACCACTGAAGCTTTTGGACCCCATATAGTCACCAGCTGGGTAGCGGCATTCCCTTGTAAATGCACTTCCTAATTCACTGGTCTTCCATCCTAAAATGCCAATATTAAGGAAGTCACCAAACCTGAACCAGTACGTTCACATCATGAGAGTGTTTATACTGAAGACACCTGAGACAATCTGGTTAATTGTCCTTGTAGCCAAAATGGCCAAGAGTTTCTCTGTCCCTGAAGAGAAAATGACCAATGAAAACCTCGTGAAAGCACCACTCAGGTATCCTGTGTATTGGTGGCAGAAGCATCGTGAAATAAGGTCTAAATAGGCAAAGGTCAAAGACCCACCTTCTGTAGCAAATTAACGTGACTCATTTACCTTGGTGTGTTTAGAAGGAGGCTTCAGAGCGGACTCAGCTGCTGAGGATGGCGTTGACCTCGGTGTTAGCACCATACATAACACTATCATTCCACAGTGCCAAAGCATGCTACAAATACTTCTTAACACTTACCATACCCCTGTGAGGTGGATATGTGTTTTGCCCCCACCATTTTAAAGACTGGGAAACCCAGGCACAGAAAGGCATCATGACATGCTCCAGGCCACACAGCAAGTCAGTAGCTATTAGTTTTCCCGCTCATTAAAATGACGAGGTGTCAAATAGTATGGTGATGGGTGCCAATATAAGACAATACTTGGCCCGCCATGAGCCTTCGTTAATGTTTGTAATGAGCTGTGGGATCCTCAGATGAAAGCTACAGACTGTTCTTACACAGAGCAATATACATGTATTCTCTACCTGTATAATAAGAGAGAAGAGCACGGAGGTTGTAATACCTAGAAAGTGCTCTCCTTACCCCATCACCTACCACAGAGGGAATCTGATATAATTGACAAGAGCCACGTTCCTGACCGAACTGCACTGAAGGTACAGGCTGTGTTATTGATAACAGATGGAAAAGTAGCTTTTCTGGGTTCTCAGAAATCTCCCTTTCCCCGTCTCCACTGCTCTCACATTCTCTGCAGGTTGAATCACTGCCCCTTTTTCTGTCCACTCCAGGAGTCTCCCCCTGAAGGGTAGAACCTGCTACACAAGCTGCGTGGGTGCATCCTCTTCAAGTGTAAGGAGTCCCATTCAAGTCAGACACCACCCATAACAGTTTTTTACAGTCAGTGTTTTATGATTGTATGCAAATTATTTACAAAAATGTAAATGAGGTAATACAAAATTTGCATAAAATGTCCTGCACAAAGCTTGTGAGTTATGTCTCCCGGACAAGAGGGCTTTTCAGGCCTCCTTGCCTAACACTCTCATCCAAGACACTAATGGTTTTGTTCCCCTGACTGCATGATGTAGATTGATGAGAGAGGGCTCCAGGATTCTAAAACTCACTGTCCTCTTTAATCCCCCACATCCCTCCCTTCCCCACCCTCTTTCCACTTTTTCTCCCATCCAAGCCAAGAGATGGTACTGTGGTATGCAACTTCACTTGTATCTGTTCTGACTTGACTTCTCTGTAGTGCATCTTTCACTGACAAGAAGACCCACCCACTGCAAGGGATGCAGCTGCCGTTTTGTGTTCAGGTGCACCCTGTTACAAAGGAGACTTGTGCACACACACTGTGCTCTTTCACAGAGACTTAACTTTTGTTCTTTCTTATGGTGTTCTTCCCTTAATTAAAAATTTTAAAAGTAAAAGGCATTGCGATTGAAAGAGTATTATTGCTCTTTAGGGCTGGAAAAACCTAATAGGCCCAAACCTAAAAAGCCCCGGATCTGAACCCTCCTTCACTTTGGGAGATTTTCTGAGCTGAGTCCAGATTTACATCCTTGTGCTGTTTTCCCTCTAAAACACTCTGACAGCTTCCCTTTTGAATGGGCCCCCTGGTCTGTTATAGCTGGAGAGGGAAGTTAGTTTTTGCCTCATTGCTGGGTTCTAAGTGAAATGTCCTGCGATTTTATTGTGGGGGTCTCAATGCTTTCTCTGAAAGCACCAGCTCCTGGGGTTAGGTGATTACATGAGAATATGAGATTTGATTTTTTTAAAGTAAATTTCAACTTGTAACTTAGGTTTTTGTTTGCCAGAGTGAGATCCTGAGAAGGAGTGAGGATAGGGGTTGTGTGTAATGAAGTGGCAGCCCGATAATTTGGCAATTAACGTAACCCACACTTGTAATGTACATGATTTCTCAAAAGTCTCACTGGTGCATTTCCCCTCTTTATTTTAATGTATAGTTTGGAAAGCTGCCCTTTTAACTCTCCTGGCACTGAAGGGAGGACACTTACCCATGGCTTCCTTCTCCCAAGAGTTAAAATGCTTAATTAAAAAAGGTATTTTCAAGAATTTCTGCAACAGACACAAGCATTTTGTCCTTTAAACAAAGCACCATCCAGACTCTGAATTCCCTGTGCTAATTAACTGTACATTCTGTTAGGCTGGTGAATTATTCATTGCAACTGGAAGTTTAAACTGGGTTTTAAAAAGAACTAGATAAGTTGATGGAGGATATGTCCAGCAATGGCTATTAGTCTTTAAGCCTCTGCCGGCCAGAAGCTGGGGCTGGACAACAGGAGATGGATCATCTGATAATTGCCCTGTTCTGTTCATTCCCTAAGAAGCATCTGACACAGGATACTGGGCTAGATGGACTGTTGGTCAGACCCAGTATGGCCATTCTTATGTTCTTAAAGGTGCCAGTTGATGGCAATTGTAATTGGATGTGGGCATGGGAAAAACCCCTGGCTTGGTTCACGCGGTTGGACTTTAAATCTCAACCTGTCTTTCCTGAGAGTGTAGAAAGAATCTGGCATATAATGGGAGATACTGTAAATAACTAAGTAAAGTAATAATAACAAGGAGTCCGGTGGCACCTTGAAAACTAACAGAGCCATGTTAGTCTGTATCCACAAAAACAACAAGGAGACCAGTGGCACCTTAATAATGTAATAATAATAAGAAGAGTAGTAGTAATGTGAACTCTGAGGGTGGAATATGGCTTTCCTTTCTTTATAGGCACTAAAGCTGCCACCTCCAACCACTTATCACTTGCTCATTGTAGAAATGAGACTTAACCTCACTGATACTTAAACCACAGCTACCCTGGGAGAACAGAGACGTTTCTATTTAAAATAGGGACTAGTGAAAACTGCAACATACCTAGCAGCAGGTAGAAGGCCCTACGTGTGGATTACACGTTGATTGGTACATGCGTCCTGCTTAGCAAAGGCCTAAAGCAAAACTGTAGAGGTAATATCTTCAACTTAGGGAAACTTAGGCCCAGATATGAGTTTTGCACCTTGGGATCATTCAAATCAGGGCAGTGAGTGTATTTGTCTCCACCTCCCATGCAGAACAGAAATCTTGTGTTCATGTCCTCTGTGTTCCCGGCGCCATATTTCCAAGCGCTGTGCAAAGCCGTGAGTCAGATACTAGAGTCAATACACAGGCAACTGCAACAGCCCGTGTTCTTCACAATAGCACCTTGGATATTAGAATATGATTTACTGAGAGGGGGAATGTTACCTGGGGGAGGTGAGCGATACCTGATTCTCTTCAACATGTTTCATGGGATCTTTAACTTCCACTGGATTCTGGCAGAAGAGGCCTCAAATAAAGTATACCACAGTGTTTTAAAAGCAGGAACTCTGAAACAGCTACCATGATTGTAGTCAGGCCAGAAACTGCAATGGAACCTGGGCTGTGGTGGCAGTTAACTATAAAGACACAGTAGCAGGCAAGCTACTGATATTTTGGATTGGATTGAGCTGGAGAGGAGATATTTGTGCCCCCAAATCATTAGCCGGGATAAGTTACTGGGGCAGAACTCTTAACCAAGAAGATGCAAAAAGAGGTCTTTAGAGGGAAACTCAGGGAAGGCATGTACGTGAATTTTCAAGGCTTTGATGGGGACACGGAGGAGATGGATGGAAAAGATGAGATCCTTACAAGAGTTAGAAATTCAATATGACCTTGTGAGTGGGTGCATAAACCCCAGACAGTTTATGGAGGTGGAAAGGGTTATGATCCTTCTTTGGATTAAGAGAAGGAAACTCCCCTTTTCACCCATAGTATTACCTCAGCTGTGAGGAGTGGAGGCCAGTTGCCCCAGGTGAAACTATTTGAGAAAGCTTAGCAAGGAGGAAATGTGCTGGGATGGGTAATTAAGTTACCCTGCATATATGCAAAGAAGAGCCAGGGAATTTTTCTTTTTCTGCATGATATATTAAAAAATTTATATATATATATATATATCTCAAAAACATCCAGCTTTCAGTTTTTTGTGGGGGAAAAAAAAGAAGAAACAAAAAATTTAGGGGGAGAGGGGTGGGTTGGTGAAATTTCTCAGTTTCTGAGTTCTGAGTTGGGTTTTTTGGTATGTTTGTTAGCTTGTTTTAACAATAAAAACAATGGAAAACTGACCAAAATGAAAACTTTTCACAATTTTGTTTATTTTTGTTTAAAAAAACAAATTAAGAATTTTTTTAAAGGCAACCAATTCTAATTGAATTCCCTTTAAAGGCTGTGACTAAGGGTCCCATCTACACTATACAGTATTTGTGGCCTCTTAGGTCAGGAGCAGGGAACAGGACTCATAGGGGCTGGAACGGGCCTGGGAGTAGATAGGAACCCCAGGACTCTCATTTCCAGGCTGGAGCTGGCTGTCTCCCCACCGCCCCCACCCCCACCAAGTCTCAGTACCTCCCCTTACTCCCCCTCCTATTCCTCTGCCCCTATTTGCAGAGAGTTTCCTCCCCCCCAATTTTCATAAGAGTGGAAGAAGGAGCAGAAAGAGCCCAGTAGTTCAAGGTGGTTCTGCTCCCTTCTGCCTCATTACGAACAGTGGATCAGTCTGCTCTCTGCCCCTTTGGCCCTGGGGAAGGGGAAAGGGGGTGAAGAATCTCTGGAGCAGCACCTTCCCTCCAGGCCTAGGAAGTGAGCGAAGAAGCCCATGCTGCAGCTGTCCCCAGCCCCAGGTCTGGGTGCGGGGACTGGAGAGCCCTGGAGTTGCAAAAGGAGCAGAGGTGCTCTGGGGACAGAATTGGGGTAGAATGGATGTGGGGGATGGGCATGTCTGGGGCTGAGAAGGATGAATTAATTTGGATTTTTGGCTTCAGGGAGAAGCTGGAAACTTGGCACTGTTAGGCAGCATTTTATACCCATCGGTGTGGTTCAATCTTTGTTCCAGTGAGCACTCCTGCACCCTCTAAATGTGGGAGAGTTGGCAATACGGTCATGCCACACACATGCACTGGGGGTGGACAGGAGTGTGTGTCAGAAATCAGGAGACAGACCATATCACACACTAAAACCTTTTCTGTTTTATGATTTTTTAAAATACAATTTTAGGGCCAAACTCCATGATTGCTTGGGGTCTGACTGGTGATGTTCAAACTTTAGGGGCTGGCAGTACTGGCAGCTACAGCCTGGTGTGGATTGCACCCTGCTGACCAGAGGCCCACCTTCCAAAATGGAGCATCCTCTACCCTAACCTAACAATAACAACTACTCCACACTGCCTGGGAGGAGGCCTAAGAGGCAGATAGACTGAAGGGTCAGGAACCCCAGGGAGGGAGAAGTTCTTATGGACTTTGATAGAGATACCTGGGGTGGATAGAGCTGTTGGGGGACAGATTTGGGAGTGACGGGTTTTGAGATACCTCAGGAATAGTTGGTTTTATGCTGAAGGGACAGAAGTAGCTAAGACTCAGGGGAGAGTTAAAGGACAAGCAGAGAGAAGGAAAAGGTCACAGACAAAGGGAGCCAAAAGGTATACACTAAGTGTTGGCTTCCTAGTTCAGGGTCCATTGGCAGGGCTTCCAAGAGATGGTGGATTTGAGAGGGGCTGTGGTCCAGAGACAACAAAGAGCATCTGTTGGAGCCACTGTATGTTTTGGACTCTTGCTTAGTCTGGAAGTGTGGAGTTTTCCTCGTTTAGCCAGAGGGTTACATTTAAGCTGCCCCCACTCGCTATGGAGAAACGGGCTGCCCTGGCGATGGACATACTGGGTTATTAATAGTGTCTAAACAATTTCACAGAATCCTGCAAATTGGCGCTAGAAAAGACTTGTTAGCTCCATCCCCTGTCTAATGCAGAATTTCTCCTCTTCACGTATTAGCACAGCATGCTGTCTAGTGGCATGTCCAGTCCACTTTTAAGATTTAAACAGGGGGGCTTACATACGTTTTTTTGATATTCATCCTTAATATCCCCCCCCACTTTAGTTTTTCCCTTTACTTCATATTACACCACTTTATTACCCTCCCCCCAACTGCTCTTTTGCTTTCTCGGTGTTTATATACTGTGATCATATTCCCTTTAGTTGCTGTCATTTAGCCAAGCTGTTCATATTAAATAAAAAATATGTTGCACATAGAGACTTTAATCCAAGGGTCTCAAAGTGCTTTATGCCTCATAACACAGCTGTGAGGTTGGGGTTGGGTAATCCTTGTTCTGCTGCCCAGGATACTGAGGGAAGAGAGAGAAAGTGATTTGTCCAAAGGCATATAACGAATCTGTGATAGAAACAAGAACAGATCCAAGGCGACCTGGCTCCTACTCTACTCTAACCATTAGACCACACTCCTTTAGTTTTAATCTTTCTTCATAAATCCTAGGACCACAGGAATTTTCATACAGGATCAGACCAGTGGTCCCTCAAGTCAAGTATTTTCTTTCTGATTGTTGTCAGTATAAGATGCTTCAGAAGATGATTCAAGGATCCCCATATAACCTGCCCACAGGGAGACGTTTCTTCCTAACCCCAGGCAGTTACTGGGTAAAATATGATTGTTTGTATCCCTTACATTAGATAAGTTTAAAAATAATTGAACTGTGGATGTTTTCATTATATAGAACAGTCTAGTTGGGTTTTATACTCCTCCTATTTTCTTGGCCTCACTAATATCTTGTGGCAGTGAGTTTCACTGGGCAATTATGCATTATGTTTTATTTAAAGTATTTTCACAGTTTTAATTTGTTGCCTTTCAACTTCATTGACTGCCCCATTGCTCTTATATTCTGAGAAAGGGTAAATAGAGAAGTAGGTCTGGCACTCCTATCCCAATCATTATTTTGTGTATCTCTTTCATATTGCCCTTAATTTGTTTCCTCTCTGAACTAAAATAGTCACCATCTTTCAATCTTCTATATAGGCTTTTCTTATACTGTGTTCATCACTGGAATGACTGAGCACCTTCCAGTAGTGAATTAAACAACATGACTAATATCTGTCACACGCGGTTCATTCTCTCTCTCCTCCTCTCTCTAAGGAGATAACTGTGTGTGCACCGGAGGGTTTTATTTTGGTAGGGCTTGTTTTTAGGTATTTTTAGAATGTACATGCTGCTCTGTGTGTGTCAGGGCTTGTTTACACTTACAGCACTGCAGCACTTAGTGAAGATGCTACCTAAGCCAATGGGAGAGCTTCTCCTGTTGGCGTACATACTCCGCCTCCTCGAGAGGCAGTAGCTATGTCAGTGTGAGAAGCCCTCCTGTCAACTTAGCACTGTCTACACCAGATGTTCGGTCGATATCACAGGCGCTGACTTTCCAGAGTGCCAGGAGGTGCTGGACCCCAGCTCTGCCCCAGACCCTGCCCCCAATCCACCCTTTCCCGCCCCTACCTCTCCCCGCCCAGTTCCAACCCCTCCTCCAAGCTTGCCGCGTCCTCACTCCTGCCCGCTTCCTCCCAGCCTCCTGCATAGCACAAAACAGGCAGGGGTGGAGGAGGCTCTGATCCATGGGAGGCACTGGGGAGGGGCTGCTGGGGGGCTGCTGGTAGGTGCTCAGCACCCACCATTTTTTCCTTGTGAGTGCTCCAGCCCCAAAGCACCCACAGAGTTGGCGCCTATGGTCAGTATAACTGATTTTCCACATCCCTGAGTGACGTAGTTATACCAGCATAAGTTTGTAGTGCTTTGAGAAAGCAGGTCGAGGAAGTGCATCTTGAACCTGGAGTGGAAGGTGAAGTTTCTCTTTTCTGGAAGCCTCCCCATACCTCTAATAACTTTCTTTGCCTATCTCTGGGTCTCTTCTGTTTCTGAACTATCTCTTTGAAGACATTAACCACAACTTTTACTCCTTGAAGTGGAAAACTTTTGAAAATAAGCGCTCTTGCAAGGAATGTTTAGAAGGCAAGCCTTTGTTGTTTGCAAAGCGACTTGGCAGTCTTGTTCTGTGTCCCGGTATAAAATCCAAAATTAACAGGAGGATTGGTACAATAATAAGGACAGTCACTTAGACAGGGTGGCATTTTTATTTTTAATGTGAATACATTTAATAAAAAAACTTAAAATGTGTTGAAGAAATAGACATTAAATGATGTTGTTTTTATAACACCTGATGAGTGAGTGTTAGAGAGGAAACAGTGTGAAAACTAGCACATCATGAGCAATAGCAACAGACAAAGCCACAACTGCTAGCCACAACTGCAGTGCTTTGCACCCCCATTCTCCCTCTATAGCAATTTCAGTGCAACAGAGAAGAAAGAGGTTTGAAGACAGTTTTTAAATTATGGCATAAATGAGAAGGAGGAGGAGGAGGAGGATAGCATTCTGGGGAGTCAAGGTCCAAGAGGAGAAGCAAAATAGTTAGGAACAGCACTGGAGGCATGAATAGTATCGAAACGATTATGAGAAGCTGGTACTAGAAAGGTGTGACGAAGAAAGAGACCTGTTTAGGAAAATAGTGCTGAAAGTAAAGCCAGGGATGAGCTGCCAATATTTAAACATGGATTCCCACAACATGTGTCCATCCCCTGTCATGCTCCACCCTCTGCCTTGCCCTCTGAGGGCTTGTCTACCCAGAGACTTAGTGCTCAGCAAACCAGATGGTGAATCTACAGCTCACTAGCTAGCCACGCATTAACTAGCCATGTGGACTCTGCTACTGTGCATAAAAATGTCCCTAGTGTGCTTTGACTGCTGTAGATTTACACCTTGGCTTGCCACACGCTAAGTCTCTGTGTACACAAGCCCTGATAAATGTTTATCGGGGTGCTGCAGAAGCCACATACCTTTCAACCTGACAAGGTGCAAATTTGGGACACACTGTGATGGAAAGCCAGGATGAGGGGACACAAGTTATTCACTAAGAAAGCCTAAAATAATGAGGGATTCCCTCCTTTGGCATAAATGACTCTCTAACCACTCTTCCATGGTTCGTTTGTTCTAATGTAAATAATCCTCAGCAACGAAAGTGAGGGGATGCCAAATTTATGTGGGACCTTGCTAACTCTGGGACTTAAATGAGTGAGGTCCCTCAAAACTGGGGATACTTGAGAGATTTATGTGTAGGGGAATGGTCTGGGAAGAATTTTATTTCCTAGTTTAAAATGCCAGCACTACTTCATAGCCAAGGAGGCAAGAGCACTTGAAGTACAAGGGCCACCGCCTGGAATTGTCTCTGAAAAACCTATGAAGTATTTTGCATAGCACATTGTTTGCTGGTGATGATATTGTCGGGGGAGGGGTTTGAGAGAAAAGACTGTGACCCTTGAGGGTTCAGCTGACTCTGGCAGGGGTAATCCAGATGTGCGGCTCTCCTCTGGAGAGAGGGACCCTAGTGGACTTCTCCAGCATGTCAACGTGTATAAGGCTGTGGCAACAGCTGTTGTCAGCGATGGCTCCATTTTCTAGGGTAATTACAAATAGCGCTTGGGTGAGAAATTTAACATGGGAGAACAAGAGATTGAGAGAGGCAGAGTGAGGAGAAGACTGGTGAGATGTGCGAGCTGCGGGGAAAAAGAGCTAGGTGGGCTGTATAATCTTGAACAGACTACAGGGGCAACTCAAGTCAACAGCCCTTCATGGAGTCATGGTGCTGTGGGGTGAATATGCCAAGCTTTCACCTCTGGAGACCCAAGTTCAAAACTTCCTTCCAAACAAATTGAGGGGGTGGGGTTAGGACTGGATTAGCAGGGGATGCAGTGGGCTCAGTGTTGACGTGCATTGGCAGAATCGGAGGGGGGACAGTGTTGGTGTAGCAGGACAGGTTTGGAGTTAGTTCACTGGCAATATCCAGAGGGTTGTGCTACTGGAATGACTTTGGGTATAGTATTTTGGGACTGAGTGTGCACTGCTAGGGTTGTGTGCATCAGGGAGCTCCATCTCATGCCTTATGCTGGCCAGTGCAATTCAGCCTCAGCAATACGTTCACTCACACTTGAGCAAAAAATGTTTTTCTCTCCAAGTCCCAGCCACCCATTATGATAGGTCAGCCCTTCTGTTCCTCTGATCAGCGGCATGCGAGCAGGAGGGTGGAGAATATACATTGATGTTATACTCTGAGCTTTGATTCTTCTTCTTTGTAATGGTTTAATATTTTGGCTTAGTAAACAATCTGCATATGCAAAACAAAACCTTACAACCCTCCCCAACACTGGCTGGCTCCGTTGAGCTCATCTCATTAACTTCCTGAGAGCAAAACCCTTTTGAACAGCCATTTCAGAATGTGTGAAATTGATTTCATATCCATCCTTCTCAGTGAAAGAAGATGGCGGCACAGAGCTGTGGGCTGTATGAACTCCTCTTCCCCCCCTCCCCTTGCTTTAGTTTTTGAGAGATCCTATTCCCACAGCTCATCTCCATGGTACAAAACAGATGGCTTTCAGTCTCACTGATGCTGTGCCTGGTGCCTGCAGGTTAGCCACACTGACTTAACACACTGTCTCCACTCCGTACCTTCTGGTGAGAAAACAATAGGAGACAAATTTATAACTGCCCCTCCTCAGGTCATTTGCATAGTGCAAATTCCCCCACTACCTCTCATCCTCACCCCCCGCCCACAAATGTCTTCATGTAATTAATTAATACAGCATTCATCAGGGCTTAATTCACGTTCCTGTAGTACACCAGGATGGCAGGAAAAGGCAGGGGGGACCCTACCGAGGGGGACAGTAGTACACTCCAGCTTCTCCGTTCTATCGGTGGAACTTAATTAGTCCCCATGATAATATCTGATCATTTCCTGCAGCCTTTGGATCACATGGTTCAAAAATTTTTTAGTGCACCCTAGTGTATAGCCCATTCCAAACAAACACCGCAGCATCTTTCCCTTAAGAGTCAGTGCACGGGTTTTGCTTTTGGATTTTTTGCAGGGGGTCGGCTAGGGGGAATGTATGGAGGAGCAGGACAATCTGTTGTAACAAAGCCCCCTTTTTCTTTCCAACTTTAAACCCACAGTGTTGAGCCTGGTGAGGAAAAGAAGCAAAATAGCCTGCTGCTGCCTCCTTAGATACAGTCTGTCTCTGGGGTTTGACATTGGAAATGGGCAAGGTATGTGGGGTGCCGGAGCTAAAACTGTGTCAGGCTGTAAAGAGTCCAGTATATTCATTTTTGCTCATAGCTGTTACTACTGGTATTGCAGGCTTGCTATTCTTTTTTCCTTTTTAAACATGACCTGCTTTCACATGCAGTACCTCCTATATTGCAAATTCTTACTGCCTTTGCCCTGAAGGGGACCACAGCTGGAAATCCAGCGAAGGTTGGGGGAGGGCGAGCGGGCCCGCGCTTTTATTTTTTGACTCTGGCAAAAGAGCAAACTGGGGGAAAAAAAAAAACCCAGAAAATTTAACCGATGTGGCAATTTTAGGAGGCGAGCATAACTTCTCAAGGACCTTCTGCAAAGGCATCCAATCTGCAAGGTAATTTCCTGCTGGTTAATTAGCACTGGTTTACAGAGCGCATTGGAATTTAAACGTGGTTTTTCTAATTTTTTTTTAAGCTTTAAAAGGAAAAAAAAAAAACCCAAAACAACAATGTATGCCGGCAGTCCATTCCTTGGCAGCATACAAACGAGGTGGGGGCAGAGGCTTGTAAGTACGGACGTGAATGCCAGTCGCTAACGCAAAAGGGTATGTCTTTTATTTGCACGTTGTCTTTGGAGAGAGACTCACGACTCTCCTCCCCTTAAAACAAAACAGTCCCCCTTTGCTTTAAACATTTTGTACGGTCAGCAACTGCGAAATTCAGATTGTCTGGATACCACATTTAAAATAAATAAAGGGGGTGGTAGATGGGAGAGAGAGGGCGAGGGAGAATGGGGCGGAGGGGAAAAAAAAACAAAAGCGGAAAATATACTGCTTGGCATGCCGAGGTGTTCAGCGGTGGATCAGGCGCCTTGCCAAGTGTGCACACAATAAGGAG
Organism: Eretmochelys imbricata; assembly: GCF_965152235.1. NCBI lineage: Eukaryota > Metazoa > Chordata > Testudines > Cheloniidae > Eretmochelys > Eretmochelys imbricata. Next base: position 18,391,088 of record NC_135585.1, on the reverse strand, counting down.
TTGTAGTATGCACAGTGCCCTTGTCTTCACTAATGGCAGCTGCAAAATAAAAAGTCTTGAGCATTGATTACGATGGAGGGCAATGGGTTGTGGGGGGGAAACGGGCGGGGGTGTGGGGATGCGGAAGTATAGACAGGCAGGTTTGCGTGTCTCCCTCTCTCTGCCCCACTGTTTCCCTTCGATCCAAAATGGCTGGCGACGTTCCCTGACACACACACACACACACCTCCATTCCCCCCCCCCCCCATTTTCTTCTCTCTCTTTCTCTCGTCCTCCCCCCTCGCTCTTTTCAAGGATCTTGGTGTTAATGCTGTAGGTCTTTAGCTTGAATGCAAAGGCTGTTTTCTGTCAGTTCGGCACACCAGCCTGTGAGATGCCATCTCGCTCACATTCTTCCCAACGCTAGACAGAACTGAGGAATCTGAAAGGCATTATTGGTGCTCCGGCAGCCTGACGCACCCTGTGCACTTGACTCGCTCGATTTGCATATGCAATGCAGCCATACTTAATGAGTGTGAGTAATTATGCCAATCAGAGGGTTGGTTTGTGTGGGGCGGTATTTTTCCCCCTTCCTCCCCTCTTTATCCCCGGCCTGCAGCATTGAAACTTAGCTACCTCTTTGGTGGTGGACTTAGGAGCGAAGGGGGAGGGAAAAAAAGGGGGTCAGTTGGCACAGCAACTGTTGTTAAGGGAGAATAGGAGGCTTTCTTAGATACAGTAGCAGCTGCCAGCCAGAATAGCAAATACGAGAGACTTGGCAACACTCCAGCTTCCTGGAGGGTTTCAGAGGGATGGTATGTTTGTGGGTAAGACTAGCTAATTAATCTTCCGGCAGGGAACAATGTAATATCAGACAATTACAAAGACAGAATGAAATGACAATAGTTGGAAGGCTGGCATATGAATTTCTCAAAGGGTCCATTCCTCAGCCCACTGCTGTATACTTTATATGTGGGGAAAGTACTGACTGCACTTGCGTTTTTGTCTGAATTGAATTATATCCATGTAAGGGAGAGGCTGTGGGGGAGGGCGGGAAACTAGACTTGATTGCGTAAAGGTTTGCAGGAGAGAAAGGGAGAATTGTTTGAATTGAAATGGGTCCCCACTCCACACGCCATACTCAGGAGGCAAAAAATGTGTTGTCAGCAACCCCATAGGTTTGTGGGTTTGGGTTTTGTTCCCCCCATGCCCATCCCTTCGGTTGTCCTGTGATGATGCCATGGTGTGAAACAGAGTTGCCATTTTGGGGGGAAATGGCTGGCTGGCTGGGCTGAGGCAGTAAAGCCTCCCTCAAAGCCCCGCTAGTTGTTGGAAGTTATTGGGGAAACACACCTACTAGCCCAGTGGCAGTAATTGCCAATAATTAGCTGTAATAACTGTTACCTGTAGTTGGGATGCTGTGATGAATAGGTCAGCACAAGTCACATGTCAGAGGCTCCCCATCTGTTTATTTGCAGTGGGGAAAGTATTAAGAAAGTTTTATTTATCCTGGAGCTTAGGAAAACATCAGCGGGAGTTCACGGTCTCTCCAGTATTTGCATGAGAAACCACTCCCTCCCCATCCTCCCTTTTTCAGGGCTTTACAGCTAAGCTATTGAATCTCCCTCCAGGCACTGCACTCCCACAATAAAACTTAACGCAAATGGGTCTCCATATAGGAATGATTAAAAATGAAATAAAAACAAAATTGGTCAAATTCTGTAAATAAAATATGTATTTCTGCGGCTAAGGCTGAGCTTTCTCAAGTGATGGCTTCATAATGTGGCCTTTGCCATGTGTCTGGCACAATGGGGGATGCTTTGCAAAACTGCCCCTTAGCAACTCATCCAATACAACACAGAAGAGAAAAAGCTTGTTGGATCTAAACCTCCTTGGTCACTCTCCCTCCTCTGTGAGAGAGCTGTTTGTTTGGTGCCTGTGTACAAAAGGTCAGATGTCACAGGCAAGGCTTTTTAAAAACCCTTACGAATTTCTGCACACCTGTGATAGGGAAGCGGCTCTCAGGAAACCTTTCTCAACTGACTGGGTATAGACAGGGGGATCTGTGAGTGCCAATTGTCACTAAAGTTATTGGATTTAAGGTATTGTAAAATAAGGGGAAATTTTAAAAAAATGGCATGATTATTTTTTTAAGGTAAACTAATAATGAAAAATGTTTGATTTACAACCCTGGGGCCCAGTTCTCCAGGCTGCAGGATACTTGTCTCTCCTGTTGGTGGCAGGGGAATAGGGTCTCTGGCAATAGTTCTCTGTTTATCGACAGATACCTCGCAATCTGTAGCAAGGCAAGTCTCTCTTCATGCCACTCCCTGATGCCCTGCTCTAGAGAGAATACCTTGAGAGTGAAAAGAAAGTTCAGACTCCACACATTACATTTTCATTCCTTATCATGTCACCTGAAGACCACCACCAAAGGTGCTGTTGGTGGATTTTGTAATGTGGACATTTGTCCACCAGCAGTGAGGTAGAGACCTTCAGAGACAGTGGAAACTGTTGCTGCCTTGGTTTCATCGGGACTTTCTCAATAGTGACTCCCCCAAAAGCCTCTTGGGTCAGTTTCTTATAAGGGTGAGTAGCTTTTTGTACGATTTCAACAATGAAAAGGAAATTGTGAAGCCAACATTCTCTATGAGCACAGGTTACCTGATGAGCTGCGGGGTATGCAGTCTAAAAGCTTCTCCATGACAGACCTACTTGCTCTGGGACAGCTCTGAGGCCTTCAGCTCCAATCCATGAAACTGAAGTCATAGAGCTGTGAAGAAAGGATCCAGATTACTGAAGGGGGAACCTGAGAAGGTGCCATTCACATCATATTTTGTATTTATACAGATCCTTTCCTCTGAGGATCTGAGAGTTTTTTCATCAGAGAGTATTATTCCCATTTTACAGATAGGGAAATGGAAGGCCTGAAGGGTTAAGTGAGCCCTGCCCAGCCCCCCAAGACTATGCAGTAACTCAGTGGCAGATCTGGAAAGAGTGGTTATATCTCACTAGAAGTTTATACCGTACCTGTCACCAGGGTAGTTGAGCCCAAGTCTTCTGACTCCCAGTCCTCTGCTCTAGCTCTTATACCTCTTAATCCTGACCTGCCCATTGGAAGCTCAACCAAATCCGTTGGCACTGCATATTTGGACCTGGAACTCTTGCAAGATCAGCCTTTTCAGAAGATGGGCAGACGACCATCCCAGCTTCTGTGTAGGTGCAAAATACCTCAGCCATCCTTTCTCAGGAATCTGATGCTTTTACTTCAGGGCCCTAGCTGGAACCAGGAAGTAAAGAGGGAGAAGAAAGCAAAAGGAATCTGATCACTTTGATATTCAACAAAAGGGTCCATTTGGGTTTGGTTTGAATCTTGGGCAAAGGTTTGTGATGGTCTGTACTTTATCCAAACTATTCACCATTCCTGATAGTGGATTTTGTACCCTTCGACTCCTACATACCAACTGACTATTTTCTGGCTTTTCTCTGTCTTCAGTTATGTGTATATCAATCTTATTGATACCAGTGGATCTGGACTTGACTTTCTGAGGGCAGAATTTTCACTTTTATGTTTACAGTAGAGCGGTTTAAAACAAAAGCGTGCATGAAATTCTACAGAAACGGCTGTAAATTGACAGGTGTCTTTCGTTTAACTGCAGGTTTGTGCTTTCTGAATTTTCTATGGATATTGTGACAGGGTCGAGCCAGATGGCTACAGGAGAGTAATAGAGGGCAGATATATAAGCCCCAGGCTAAGTAGGTCCCTTTTCCCTGGGTAAGGTAACAGGGAAGGTTCCAGAACAATCAGGAACCTTCTGGAGACAATTAAGACAGGCTGATTAGAACACCTGCAGCCAATCAAGAAGCTGCTAGAATCAATTAAGGCAGGCTAATCAGGGCACCTGGGTTTTAAAAAGGAGCTCACTTCAGTTTGTGGTGTGCACGTGAAGAGCTGGGAGCAAGAGGCACAAGGAGCTGAGAATGAGAACGCGGACTGTTGGAGGGCTGAGGTGTACAAGCATTATCAGATACCAGGAGGAAGGTCCTATGGTGAGGATAAAGAAGGTGTTGGGAGGACGCCATGGGGAAGTAGCCGAGGGAGTTGTAGCTATCGCACAGCTGTTCCAGGAGGCACTCTAGACAGCTGCATTCCACAGGGCCCTGGGCTGGAACCTGGAGTAGAGGGTGGGCCCGGGTTCCCCCCAAATCCTCCCAACTCCTGGTCAGACACAGGAGGAGTCGACCTGGCCTGTGAATTCAGAAAAACGGCCAAGCTGAGGGCTGCTGTGAAGCTCCAAGGCAAGCAAATCTGCCAATAAGCGCAAGGTAGAGCAGGAACTTTGTCACAGTATATATTTTTAAATGGAAAAAATCCATGCTTTCGTTCCTATAGCTAGGAAGATGAAATGGGTGATTAGGAATGTACATTTTCCTCTTGCCACTGAAATGTAAGAGAATTGGTACTCTGCCGAGTGGGGCATGGTGGCTAGGAAAGGGTTAACAGCACCCTAAATGCCTCCCATTCCTGGGGGGAGTGCACCTGTGCATTGTTGAACATCCCCTGTTTACCACAGGGTGCCTTCCTTTCATGCCGAGCCTCTTCAAGTCAACCACTTGAGTTAGGAAATGTAATTTGTAATAAATCTGTATTACAGTTCTGCATTACTGTACAAGTAAATCTGCTTCAGTGGTTGTAAAAATTAATTCCTTATCCTAAACATTATTATATAGCTTTTAAAATGAATTGACTGTAGTTGGTATCTTAGTATGTGCCATTATTGGTAATTAGTGTAACAAAATAATGTTGCTGTAATATTTCCTTCCTGCCCCTCCCTCCTTTAGGAGCCGTTTCCTATTAGACAATCAGAATTGCAAATGTGATGCTTGCATGCAAACCTCTTGCTTTGGTTTTTGTGTTGGAAGACAATCCCGCTTGTTCTGTATCTTGGATTGCTGTTTTGCCAATAAGTTTTTGATTATGAATAAGCATCAAAGTCACGGTGCTTCAAGGCCCAGTGTCTCAAGATGCTGATCATTCTTCTGCACTTGGATTCTGTTCAGCAGAAGCTGGGGTTGCTTAGACCTCCTGGACCTAGTCCGTACTTTGGGTAGCACCTTTCCTACAAAGCGGATCTCAACAGGCTTTATCGTGATACATCATACAGGCATATTTTGGGAAGACTCATCACCTTCAAAAATTGAGCTTTCTTTAAAAGTTTCCATCTCTTCTGATGGTGAAGTTATGCAGGGTACTCTTTTCAGCCTGCTGGCAGACAGCCTGAATAGCTCAGGGAGTTGTGATCCGATAAGAATGGGGTGTTAACTCTGAAACCTAATGGCACATTGAATGTCACTATTTCTAACTATTTCCCTGCTGATCACTTTTGCTGAACCATCCAGCTGCTCAGACAGAACTTTTTCTCTCCATAGTCTGACCACCAGTTAAACAATGTAAGTGGGAAGCATATGGTATAAATAGAACCACATTCCATATATTCTCTTTATAACAATGTTTTACATATTTGAAGACTATTATGTCCCCCTTCAACCTTCTTTTCTCTAGACTAAATATGTGAATTATTTCAATCTTTCCTCAAGAAGTTTAGAACACCTGACCTATAATAATTTGTGGTGTTCGCTTCTGGATTCTCTCCAATTTGTTCACATCTATCTTAGTGTGATTCTCAATGTCTTCTCATGGATGGCTACCAAAATGACATGTAGTGGGCAGCTTTGTAGGATTAGCCAGGAAATTGGTTACATTTTCTCCTTCATGTTGGTTTCTTAAGTGAAATTTTTCTTTCTTAGCTAAGGAATTTTGGGAGGAGAACATAGCGCTTTTTAAACACTTGGATCAAATCATCAGAGTCCAAATCACTGGGATCTTGAGGGACATTCTAAGCCTTTCAGGACGCAAATATCTCTTTTTCCAACCACAGTGAGGCATTTTATTTTATTTTGCTACGTGCCTTAGGTACAGGGTGGATGGCCCCTGTAAATAAAGTAGGTCCATCTCCTTTATGCCAGGACAGCTGCTCCTGTCCATTTGGCCAATTAAGAGCATAGGGGAGCAGCTGAAGCCTATAAAGGACTAGGGAGAATCAGAGACAGGGGGAGGCCTGGTGAATCAGAGTTGCCTGAGAGGGAGTCAGAGCAGATGAGAGTGGCCAGAGTGTATGTTTGGGACCTGGGAGAAGCTGAAGGTAGGAGAACAGCAAGTGGGTTTGTTAGCTAATATCCCCAAGCCTGAGAGCTAAGGGCAGAGGGCTGGAGAAGGCTAAAGGCAGGAGAAGCTGCAGAGGGAGATTCCTGCTGGCTCTAAGTCAGATAGCCAGAGCCAAGGACCAGGGAAGGCTGAAGGCAGGGGACCAGCAGAGGAGCTTATCTTCTACCATCTCTGGGGCTGGAGGGCTGGACTCAGAGGAACCAGGAGAGGGCCAGGGGGAGGGAGAGATGTTCCCCTGGTAAAGATGATCTGCCAGCGAACAGGCTGTGGGGGTTCCCACTGGGAAGAGTGGGATTATGTTCCAGTAGGAGGGGCTGGTACAAGAACAGTGGGGGCCTGCCAGAGCGTCTGGACAGGGTCAAAGGCACTAGTGTGTGATATATGGAGTCTTATGAGATGAAACACCAGGTGAGCTTAATGACTGTTTGCACTGGAGTGAGAAGTGAACTGTGTGTGTTTGGAACTTACATTTTGGACCATTTGCACCATGTTTTGTAATAAACCATCCCCACGGACAGTGTTATTGTGTCAAGAGAGCTTACGTGGAATTACTGGGGACGAATTTTTGTCTGAAACAACGTTTCCAGAAAGGTCTTTTGCCTCTTTGGCATTTTCTGATGGAAAAATTGTTCTGTCAGAAAATTTCCAGCCACACCTTCTTCTACATGATACATCCAACCCTGCTAGGTTTCCGAGTAGCAGCCGTGTTAGTCTGTATTTGCAAATAGAAAAGGAGGACTTGTGGCACCTTAGGTTCCATTCTTGCTTTTGGGCTCCAGGCCAGTTCCAGCTGCAATGCTATCAACTGACAAATCTTTTGATCTCTGACATATGGAATATTCCAGACCTTGAAGGTTCCATTTGTATACATGGTCACCACAAGCTTTAATGTTCCATACACCACTGTAGATGCTTTTGTCTGGAATTCAAACACAGAAATCCCTCCAGTGAGCCACTATGTGAGTATGCCATTAACAAAGATATACAACTCCTGGGGTTAAAATAGGACTTCACCATTGTCCACAGTCAGTTTCTGAAGTGGTAAAGCCTGAAAGAAGTGAGAAAAAAATTCTAACATAGTGGTGATACATCTGCACTAGAGTATAATAATAATAATTAATAATCATAATACCTAGCTTTTTATAAAGCACTTTTTATCCTTCGATCTCATACTGCTATACAAATGAGGTAAGCATAAATATAGGATCTGTTAGGTGCGCATGGTGTAAGAATGAGCTCTGAGTTAATGTCTTCTGTTATAGTGCAGCTCAGAGGAACGTGTCTTTTGAATTATCTTTTCCCACGTGCTCTTGCAGTAGAAGAGTTAAATTGGGGTGAATTCTCTCTGTGACAGTGACCATTGTGTACTGGCTAAGGCAAGGGGAAGATGGTTATTGTAACTTGTTTCCTGCTTTTCTGAGTTAAGGAGATGTGTCCCAAGTTTGTTTGTTTGGGTTTTGTTTTTGTTTTTGTTTTTTGGTAGGAATATACCAAAGTAACAGATGTTACAAGAAACTTTAGATCACATTTGGATAATTTATTGAATTACTTGAAAAAACTTGAATTTTTAAAGTACTTTTTTATTTTTTGTCTCTGGTTGTATGAAAGGTCAGACTTTTTATACAGCAGTTGTAAAGGACAGAAAGATGTTTACATTTTATATATATTTTTGTGAGAAATCTATGTGATAACTGGCTCATTTTGCTTATTTAGACTTTGTAATTATGTATTTAAAACAGGGGTTTTCAAATTTTGTTTACTTTGTGGGCCATTTCTTAAGATCATGATTTACCTTGTGGCACAGCTTCATTCACAGCCTCCTGACCCTAATTCCAGACCTTCCTTGTGGCACCTACAAGGCTAGGAAGAAGTAGTAATCCCACAATATTCTGAAGACAGAATACAAATATATTATCTTTATGGGTTGCGTATGGCTGCCTGGTTGCATCAGTCCCCACATCTTTTTGCATCAGTGCTACTTATCTCCTTTTCTTGATCAGTCCTGAATCACTTTCTCTCTGCAGCAGGCTCCTACTGCTGTTAGGAACTTTGCAAAGAGAAACCAACTGGGATTAATCATTTTCCACATCAACCTCCTTGAAAACATAAACTGCTTGCCATCCAGCTCACAGCTTGTTGCAGAGGGGAGACTGACTTACCTTGCTCATGCTATGTTTGTTTGCTCTAGCCTTTTTTTGCTGAAAAATTTCTCACGGTCACTGAAGCGGTTCAGACCTCACAGGTGGCTAGTAGCAGTGGGAGCCCTAGTGTAGACAAGATTCCAAGCTGCTGCCAGCATTTTAAACCATTGTGTCAGCTAACCTAGTCAAAGTGGGTCTACCTGACCCAGTGTTAAAAACATCAGCATCCACAATACTACTCCACTAGCATTCACAACCATTTCTGCTACCACTGGTGTTAGTAACCGTGGGAAATTTTTCAGGAGAAAAAGCCGACAGTATATTTTTTATCAATTAGGCACGTTTATCTGAATTCCCCCCCCACCCACACACACATGCTTGCTCATGATTGTACCACAAAGGGTACACTATTCATAGTTCAAGTTTCAGAATTCTCCTCTTGTTTCACTGTGGTTGTCAGTTCTCTCCCCTTTCCCTTCCCAACATAGAATCATAGAAATGTAGGGCTGGAAGGAACCTCGAGAAGTCAAGTCCAGCCCTCTGCGCTGTGGCAGGACCAAGTAAACCTAGACCATCCCTGACAGGTGATTTTTTTTTCCAACTTATTTTTAAAAGCTTCCAACGATGCAGACTCCATGACCTTCCTTGGAAGTCTATTCGAGAGCTTAACTACCCTTATAGTTAGAAAGTTTTTCCTAATATTTAACCTAAATCTCCCTTGAGGCTGATTAAGCCCATTACTTCTAGTCCTACCTTCATTGCACATGGAAAACAATTGTTCGCTGACCTATTTATAACAGCCCGTACCTTAGAGGAAGACTGTGATTGTGTCGCCTCACTCTTTTTTCTCAAGACTAAACATGCCCAGGTTGTTTGTTTTTTTGTTTTTTTTTTTCCCCCAACCTTTCCTCATAGGTCAAGTTTTCTAACCTTTTGTCATTTTTGTTGCTGTCCTCTGAACTCTTTCCACTTTGTCTACATCCTTCCTAAATTGTGGTGCCCAGAACTGGACACAGTACTCCAGCTGGGGCCTCAGCTGGGCCAAGGAAAGAGGGAGAGTTACCTCCTGTGTCTTACATACACCACTCCTGTTAATGCACCCCAGAATCATATTAGCCTTTTTTGCAGCTGCATCATATTCAGTCTGTGGTCCACTATAACTCCCAGATCCTTTTCAGCAGTACTACCACCTAGCCAGTTATTCCCAATTTTGTAGTTATGTGTTTGATTTTTCCTTCCTAAATGAAGTACTTTATACTTGTTGCTATTGAATTTCATCTTATTGAATTCACACCAATTTAGTAAGGTCATTTTGAATTTTAAACCTGTCTTCCAAAGTGCTTGTAACCCCTCCCAGCTTGGTCTCATCTACAGATTTTATAAGCATACTCTCTACTCCGTTATTCAAGTCATTAATGAAAATATTGAATAGTATGAGACCTGGGATTGACTCCTACCAACTCCACTAAATACACCCTGTTAACTGGACAGAAAGCCATTTATAACTACTCTTTGAGCATGGTCTTGCAACCAGTTGTGCACCCACCTTATAATAAATTCTTCTAGACCACATTTCCCTAGTTTGTTTAGAGTATGTCATGTGGAACTGTGCCAAAAGCCTTACCAAAATCAAGGTATATCACGTCAACTGCTTTCCCCCATCCACTAGGTCAGTAATCCTATCAAAAAAGGAAATTAAGTTGGTTTGGCATGAATTGTTCTTGACAAATCCATACTGACTATTCCTTATAACCCTATTATCCTCTAGGTGCTTACAAACTGACTGTTTAAGAATTTGCTCCAGTATCTTTCCAGATTTTGAAGTTAGGCTGGCTGGTCTATTGCATCACGTGAAGTAAGAAAGGCTGACAAGTTTTCTGAAAACTTCCAGTAATATGAAAGATCACCTTGCAGCTGAGTTGAAAGATGGAAAATTTCAGTCCAAAGGAAGGATTTTATTTTAAAGAAAGTATCAGAGGGGTAGCTGTGTTAGTCTGAATCTGTAAAAGCGGCAAAGAGTCCTGTGGCACCTTATAGACTAACAAACATATTGGAGCATAAGCTTTCGTGGGTGAATACCCACTTTGTCGGATGCATGTAGAGGAAATTTCCAGAGGCAGGTATAAATATGCAAGCAAGAATCAGGCTAGGGATAATGAGGTTAGTTCAAGCAGGGAGGATGAGGCCCTCTGCTAGCAGTTGAACTAACCTCGTTATCCCTAGCCTGATTCTTGCTTGCATATTTATACCTGCCTCTGGAAATTTCCACTACATGCATCCGACGAAGTGGGTATTCACCCACGAAAGCTTATGCTCCAATATGTTTGTTAGTCTATAAGGTGCCACAGGACTCTTTGTTTATTTTAAAGAAAGTTATGAGTGAATGAGAATGGGGTTTATCCCAGGAACTGTCCTGTAATCAAAATTGTACTATTCATTATACGTCAAGAAGGGGAAGAATGGCCTTGTGGGTAAGGCCCTGGAATGAAACGCAGGAGATCTGAGTTCAATTCTTCACTCTGTGTGGCTGCCTTAGTGACTTTGGGCAAGTCACTTCTCTCCACGTTGAGTCCCATCTGTAAATGAGTGTAATACCACTTCTTTTTTGTATCTTGTCTGTGTAGGTTGTAAGCTCCCTGGAGCAGGGACTGCCTCTAGCTATGTGCTAGGCCCTGTAGGCGCACAATCTTGTGTGGGGCCCCTAAGTGCTACTGACTTACAAATAGTAAGTTATCCAATGTAAACTATTTTGTACTGACTGATGCACATAAAGTGTAGTTGCCTTGGTCAGTTTCGCAGTGGCAGCATGTGGTTAAAAGCCCTGCATGAACAAATGCACAATTTACAATCATGCTTCAAAGATACTACAACAGGTCCAAGAAAGGTCACATAAAGGGAGCCTGGGTGGGATCTGGGGACATTCTGAAGAACACAATTCACCCTTAATTTAATAGAATGGTCCATTCGATAGAGAATATATTGTAAAGTTCTCTCAAGTTGGATGGCTTCCAGTTGTGCCTGGCCTTTGAAGTGCTGATTAGCTGGGCTGGGAACACGCTGATAAAAAGTTAATTTCTATTTGCTGTTGCTTTGTAATCGGATGAACACGAAAGCAATTAAATATTAAAACATACAAACAAATAACGAAGTCACTGTAATTAGCCAAAGTTTGATCACTGTCATATTTATTTAGGAGGAGATGATACGTCTCAGCAGGTGACATTTTAAATACCCTTGGCCACTTTGGTGGTGTCTTCAGAGAATGCTGAATAATATACAGAGGATTTAATTAAACCCCATTGTAAATCATCTGTGATGACAAGGCAGTGACAGCCACATGTTGAAAAGAGAATTAGGCCTCAGCAAGGGATATTAATTAACTATTTTCCATAGGGTTCAACCTAGACTTCTTGCTCTGAGGTTTGAGTTTATGTGAAAGGGGGCTTGTTTGTTGCTGAGGGTGTTTGCTTATCTTTATAAAAAGTTTAATTCAATTTCGATGTAATCCCTAGAACACTACCTTTCTTCCTAGGATTTAACAGCCCTTTAAAAATGTGAGCATGTGTTGTTATCCCCATCTGACAGCTGGGGATAACTGAGGCACAGAGCAGTGATGTGACTAGTCAGTGGCAAATCTGGGCACTGAATCCAGTTCACCTGAGTCCCATCCCAGCATGTAGAAGATGCTTCTGCAGAAGAGACTGTACTGAGGGCTTTCACAAATTGGAGGCAAGGGATTTATTTTTCATTACCCATTGGTGGATATTTTGAGAGAGGAAACTTTGTGGGCACTGAGGTCTGCTACTCACCAGCTGTGTCTGAAGTTCATGGGAGTCTGAGATCTTTATTGTGTCAATGGACACTAGGAAAGAAGCTCATCTGTTTGTGTTATAAATGAAGGAATCCTTTGGAAATGCTGGTGTGTTGCTTTGTGCCTTAAAATAAAAGGAAAGAGAAAGGAACCTCATAGGATTTTCTCAGCTTCGTTAGTGTAAGCAAAACTGAAGGTTTGTTTGCCTGTATGTAGTGTCATCCAAACTTCATTGGGCTAGAGATTTCATACTAACAGGCTTTCTCATGGTACTTCTGTCACTTCTGTCATAAAGTGCAGAGGCTCCCCTAATTCTGCCAAACAAATGAAGTTAACCAAACTCTTTAATACCAAAGAGTTCCATTTGGTTTGAGTAGGGGGTTAATTTTTTCTGCTGGTCCTTTTCCCAACTAGTTGTACCCTGCTTTTTAAGTACATTTTAGCAGACTCCTAGACAGTGGTTAAAAGTTGCCTGCACTCTTGAGGTTATGGGGAAAAATCATTGAGTGAGCCTGTGGGGCTGTCTAGTAAAAATAGCCAATGTTGATCAAAGGACTGCCAAAACAAGAAGTGGGTGTCAAGATTTCAGGGGATGAAAGAGTCAAAGCCTAAGATGCCTGTGTTGGGAAAGAGGGACAAAGGGGAGCTATGGGAAAGCCATATGAAATAATGAATGGTATGGAGTTTGCCAGTCAGGTACTCCTGTTTGCCTTTGCCCATAAAATAAGAATAAAGGGGCAAGTAAAAATTAAACGGCAACAAACATATAAAAAGAAACAATTTTTTACACATCATATGATTAATCTATGCAACTTGCTGCTGCAGGGTTTTATTGTGATTATAAAGCCAAATACCTTTGAAAGAGTTAAAAACAAGATTACACATTTATACAAATAACATTAGCACCTACTGTTAGAGAAGAGTGAGATGGAAAATTATTAGGGCTACCAATTTTCATGCAGCAAGGCATATACTGATCACTAGTTGGGCTTAGGAATCAATTTCACTCTGTAGCATAGTGTTGCACAATGAGGTATATTATGGGGGTTTTGCACCATCCTCTGAAACATCTGGCATTAGCCACCAGCACCCGGGACAGGAAACCAGATTAGAATGGGCTGTTCTCCTATGAAAACAGATAAGCTGGGCATTTTTACCATGACTCTAGCTGAGTCTTATGCGTGTGAACGTTCCTCTACCCAGAGCGCTACTTAGGTGATAACGTACAATGCAGCAATGTATGGCTTTTGTGAGCGGTTCCGCACCTGAGAGCAGATGAGTGGGCTCCAGTGCTGGGAACCGTATTTCTACTATGACAACATAGAAGGAGGTGGGGGACCGAGGGCCCTGATTCAGCAAAATACTGAGGCATGCGCTTAATCTTAAACGTATGAATAGTGCCGCTGATGACATTTTAATTACTCGTGTGATTAGTGTAAGGGATATGGTTAAGAATCTCGAAGAATTGGGGCATAGGTGAAAAATTGTTCATGGGCAGGGCTCATGAGTGCAAGACAGAGAGTGACCTGGGTGGGGAAAGGAGTTATGGGACTGGACACACACATGATATGCCTGTCAGTGCAGTTTGTGAGAATCGTAGCTGTATTTTCCCTTCCTGTCAAACCAAACCAACTCCCTCCTTTCTTTCCTCCCAGGGGCACCACTGAACTTCAGAGGCCTGCAGAGAGGATGAGTCTGAATGGCACTGTGTGGAAAGATCAGCACAGAAGCGTCTGTAGTCCTTCCCGGTCAGGTAAGGCGACCGGTTATCTTGGGTTGCCGCACACAGGTCTCCAGCGCTACTTTTGCTGCTGGATGGTGTGATTTGCTCAAGTGACTTTGCATTCCAAGGGACTGATTCTCCTCTCACTCCCACCCATGTACACACTGGAGGGAAAAAGTCGTACTATGCCTACACCTTGCAGGGCTGTAAATGTAATTGTATCCGCTCAAGAATGGGACTTGGATGCCACTGTGGACAGCTCAATGAAGACTTCTGTTCAATGTATGGCTGTGGTCTGAAATGCAGATATGATGCCAGCATGAATAAGGAGTGGGAAGGAGACTAATAAGGAAAAATTATAATGCTATTCTATAAATCAGCCTTGTCTGGAATACCGTGTGAAGTACAAATCACTCTATTTCAAAAGAGATATTGCAGACTTAGAGGGGATTCAGAGAGGGTGACCAGAATGACTAGGGGCCTGGAAAAACTGTCCTCTGAAGGGAAATTGGAAAAGATTGGGATTAGATTAGAAAGGAGACCAATAAGAGGGGATGTGACACAAGTGTATAAAAATAATGAATGATACAGAGGAGGTATCCTGAAGCTTCTGTTCTTTTGGTCTCATAACAAGAACAAGGGAACATTAAATGAAATTAAAAGATGTCAAAACTTAAAACTGATAAAAGGAAATAATTTCATGTTGTGTGAAAAAGCAAAATGTGGAACTCATTGCCACAAGATGATGTTGAGGCCAAGAACTTAAAAGATTCAAAGAAGGTTTGGACGCTTTAGATGGATAATAAGAATATCCAGCATTGTTATAGTTATTGTTAACAGGAAAAAAAAGTACTGGAAGGGAGTTTAAGCCCTGAAATGAGAGGCTTTAACTAGTTTTTAACTATTGGGGTTTAGGATGAGGCTTGCATCGGGGCACATTACTTCACATCAGCCCACCATGGACTTCTTGTGTCTTCCCCTGAAGCTCCTGGCATGGTTAAAGACAGGACACTGGTCTAGATGGACCAGTATGGCAATCCTTATATTTCTGTGTTGATTGAAGTTCAATGGAGTTAGACCAGTGTAATCATGCTATGAAGGAGAGAAGAATCGTGCACTATAATTAAGGCTACGTTTTAATTATGGGTTTTAGTAAAAGTCATGGACAGGTCATGGGTAGTAAACAAAAATTCACGGCCTGTGACCTGTCCATGACTTTTACTAAAAACTTTGGACGGGAGGCCCATGATAGTGCTGGGGGTGGGGGTGAGGGAGAGAGCTGGGCCACGGCGCATGGCCCGGGCCACCACTGGTGCTGGGGAGGACAGGCCACAATGCACGGCCCAGGACCCCTGCTGGTGTTGGGGGGAGGTTTTGGGGGGGCTGGCCGGGGTTCCCTACCCTGCTTCATGTCCCTGCAGCTCCTTTGCAGCAGAGGGGCCAGGGTCCCCCATGTGCTGCTCCTGCCACAAGTGCTGGCTGCTGCAGCTCCCATTGGCCGGGAACCACAGTCCCTCCCTGGTCCCTCCACCAGCTAGGAGCTGCAGGGCCATGCCAGTGGGAGCCCCCGTCCCCGAGGTAAGCACCCCCAACACCTTCCAACCCCCTGCACCTAGCCCTGAGCCCCCTCCCACACACCCAAACTGCTACTGCTGCAGAAATCCCGGAGGTCACGGAAAGTCACAGAATCCATGACTTCTGTGACCTCTGTGACAGGCTCGCAGCCTTACCTATGATGATATCCCAGTAAATAGATAGAAGGGTGTGTGTGTGTTGATCCTGTGAGATGCTACGCTCCCATAAATCTTGTTGAGGCCATGGGGCGGTGTGGTAGCTTGGTGTTGCTCACAGAATGTGGACAGTGTTCCCTGAAACCTTGGGGGTGTGTGTCTTGTTGGGGGCCCGTCTACACTGGCTGCCTGCCCTATACCTGCTGCTTCCCCACAACTTCCACACAGACCTGAACCCAGCTGCAATGTCCAACAGTTATACCCCGTCCCACATGTTGTAGCCTGCTCTGTACAGAGTTCCCTGGCAATTTCTCCTGCATTCAGCTTCCCTGCTGTTCCTGGCGTAACATGCCGCTGCTGCCTCTTCATGTCCCAAATTACTTCCTTAACTGCCTTAAACCGCGAGACAATCCTTCCTGTTCCTTCTGTGCCCTGCTTCATTCACTACACACTTTACAACTTCTGCCTCAAATGGGGCAAGCAGGGCCGTCCCTAGAGGGGTGCAGCACCTGGGACATAGGTGCGGAGTTTCTAATCTGCCGGGGGGTGCTCCCCCCCCCCGGCTCCACCCAGGCCCTGTCCCCACTCCACCCCTTCCCACAAGGCTCTGCCCCCACCCCACCTCTTCCCGCCCAGTTCCGCCCCTCCCCTGAGCGCGCCGCTCCCTCATTCCTCTCCTCTCTCCCCCAGCGCCTCTTGATTCCACAAAACATCAGATCCGTGAAGAGGGAGGGGGAGGCGCTGATTGGCGGGGTCTGCCAGTGTGCAGGAGGTGCTAGGGAGAGAGGGACGTTCTGGTAAGGGGGCTCCTCCTTGCTCCCCCGCCTACCACTCAGCTGCCCATTCACCTCCTCACCCCGCTCACTTGCCCACCCACCTCACCTCCACACCTGAAACGTGGGGCCCCCTAAAGCACGGGGCCCGGGGCAGTCGCCCCGATTCACCGTACTCAAGGGACGACTCTGGAGGCAAGAGTCCTATACAGAAGTGCCTCCTTTGCTTCACAACCCTGATTCACTGACTGAGCAACGTCCATCCTGTGTACGGAATGGGGTAGGGGTCCTGTGGAAAAAAATGGCACGTGATCATGTATTTAAAGATTGTATTGTACAAGGGGCTGAATTTAGATTGCTTGGACAATCTTATTTCCTCCATTTCTAAACTTTTGAGTGTTTGACTTTACAACCTTAATGGTCTTTTAACATAGTGTTTTGGATATAATCTATGGATAAAGTGCCAGTAGATGGTGCTCAAGAAGATATAGCATAGTTCCTGGGTATAGTAGGACCCATAAAACTTCTTGCTGTGCACCTCAGATGGCTTCCTTTATATCCACTATTAGCAACTGTCATGTTCTGGTCTGGAAATTCAGTGTAAGAAGTGACAGGTTTCAGAGTAACAGCCGTGTTAGTCTGTATTCGCAAAAAGAAAAGGAGTACTTGTGGCACCTTAGAGACTAACCAACTTATTTGAGCATGAGCTTTCGTGAGCTACAGCTCACTTCATCAGATGCATACCGTGGAAACTGCAGCAGACTTTATATATAATATTTATATATATATTCTCTGTGTATATATAAAGTCTGCTGCAGTTTCCACGGTATGCATCTGATGAAGTGAGCTGTAGCTCACGAAAGCTCATGCTCAAATAAATTGGTTAGTCTCTAAGGTGCCACAAGTACTCCTTTTCTTTTTGTAAGAAGTGAGGAATCCAAATCGTTGAAGCAGCAGCAATTGTTGGTTGATCCTCGTTCTTGTCTGATCATCTCCATTTTCTTTGCACCGTTTGGGTTTAAACAGCTTCACGGTCTAGAAATCCTGAGCCAACTCTCTCCTCAGTTGACCCCCTTTTATGCTTTGCTTTCAGCTTATTTGTAAAGTGACATGAGAATTTAAATGGAAAGCTGAAGTTAATTGACCTAAATGAGCCAAGAGCCTTCTGCTGGCTTTATATATATATATACACACACACCTGTGTAGCCCCAGCTCTCTTGCTTAACCATGTTCCAGATCAGATCAGATTGCGTAATGCATATTGGAGCAGCTGTTTTAACACAAACAATAATAATATGGTAACATCTAGACACCCTAATTGAGATCAGAACCCCATTGTCCTACACACTATGTATACAGAGAGATAGTCCCTGCTCCCAGAGAGCTCTGTCTAAATAGCCAACACAAAGGCTAAGAGGAGCAACACGGGCATACAGAGTAGCAGTGACTTGCTCAAGGCCATACAGCAGGTGAACAGCAGAGCTGGGAAAAGTCAATGTCTATCGACTCCCAGTCTAATGCCTTGTTCACGAGACTACACTGCCTTTACAACACAGTGTAGCCTTTTAGTGGTTAGGTTTCCTCAATAAATATTGCATTTTATCATTAATAGAAGCAATGCTCCCAACTTCTAAAATATGTGGCACCTCAGACAGTGAGGGACTTATTCCCATGGCTATACCCAGGCATAGTTTGGGCAGGCATTGTAGAAGTTTCCAGAGCTCTTCTAATGCATCTCAATCCTGCTCAGACCTCTTTCGAGACGTTATGCTCCATTCTACCACCGCACCTTGTTCTTGAAGTGCTGCATCCTCTGCTGTTGCATTCTGTGGCTACCACAAATCTTTCTCAGTGCACCTCGTTCCCGACCCGCAGAACCCTCTGCCCGTGCTAGGCCTGGTCTGCATTAAGAAAACTAGCACCAGTGTAACAAAATCAGTACAATTACACTGGTGCAAACTACCCATTGTAGTTGTCCTTAGACCAGTTTAGCTTAATTCAGTTTCCAAAATAACCAAAACCAGTAAAATCATGACTTAAAAGTGGCTTAAGTGCATCTGCATTAGGGGTTTGATCTAGTGTAAGTGCACTGATTTAAAATTGATTTAGTTACATGGTGGAATTTTTCTACTCTAGATGAGCTCCTAGTCCAGCCTGGAAAGTGGGTGCATGGCAAGTATGGGGAAATGGGCGAAAAGAGAGGACAGATCCTCAAGGCTTAGATGGGGATCCCTGGGAAGCACAGGGCTCGTCGTTGCGTCACAAATGGAGGGGAGGCAATGCAATCTAGTGGATAGGGCATGTGGCTGGGAGTCAGGAGATCTGGGTTTTATTTTTTGACTTTGCTGCTGACCTGCTGAGAGACCATAGGCAACTCACTTCCCTCCTCTGTGCCTCAGTTTCCCCTCCTTTGTAAAGCACTGAGCTCTCTGGATGAAATTTTCAGTTCATATTCTATAGATAAAGGAGCCTAAAGAAAATAATCTTCAAACAAAAGACTGGCCACAAATTTGGATCAAAATCCAAGTGTCCTCACAACATGGAGAAGCTCAGGTCTGAGATTTTGATGGGACCCCTGCCCTCCCCCCTGCCCCCGCCCTGGGCTTCAGATTTATTAATCCTTAGATAATTTGCACTTTATGGAAATGTGCCAGTGGAGAGGGCTCTCCGAGGGCGCACCATTCTCTGGACAGGAAGAAAGCAAGCCGTCTAGTTAGGTGAAGAAATGCCAAACTGCCTCTAGCAGTTTCATTTAGGGAGCCCTCTTGTGGCAAATGCTAAACATAGAATCATCATAGAATATCAGAGTTGGAAGGGACCTCAGGAGATCATCTTGTCCAACCCCCTGCTCAAAGCAGGACCAATCCTCAATTTTTGCCCCAGATCCCTAAATGGCCCCCTCAAGGATTGAACTCACAACCCTGGGTTTAGCAGGCCAATGCTCAAACCACTGAGCTATCCCTCCCCCCAAAAATTCTAGGTTCCACCGAGATTTGAACTTGGATCGCTGGATTCAGAGTCCAGAGTGCTAACCATTACACCATGGAACCACCTTAAAAATACTGCACATAAATAAGGTTCTACCGAGATTTGAACTCAGATCGCTGGATTCAAAGTCCAGAGTGCTAACCATTACACCATAGAACCAAATGGTGCCACCAATTTCTGTTCTACTGGCTAATAACAATTATTGGCTCACTGGGGAACTCCAAGCCCAGTTTTTTTGTTGTTTTGTTTTTTTTTGTCTGAGGCTTTCTTAGAATGCTGGCTTGGTACTTGTAAACAATAACAAACTAAATAAACCTACAAAGAAAATGTGTCTAAACAGAGAATATTCCCATCTCTCTCCACCCCGCCACTGTTTCGAGGGTTCTCCTTGTCCACAGATTAAATAGCAGTAAAGAATAGTGATGCTTTGTGAAAGTGAGACAGCAAACCTGTTACAGAAACAACAGCACTCCCCCTTTAAACTTGGTGGGAAGAGAGATGCTTTGGTGATCCCTTAGGCAATTTAGTTTAATGCTGTTCTATAATCTCCCTAGAATCCACATGGTGTCTGCAGTGTGTAGAATGCACTTGTTTTGTACCTCTGCCATTATAGAATATGATGATACAGAACATGACTGAATTAATCACTTTCCTTTCATGCACCTGGCAAACTGGCGGGACTTGTGGGGGTGGGGGTGGGGGTCTTTGTGCTGATAATTTGGACTCATTAAAAGTCTCCAGCCCGGTGGGGGAGCAGCAGTGTTGCTGTTCAGAACACTGTACGGTGATATCAGGAAGCAACTTTGGAAACAATCCTAATTGTCCCTGTTTGCTCCAGTTTGATTGTATGGTACATTTCTTCGGAGCAATTAGACTGAATGGGAAGGGAATGAGATCTTGTGCCAGAGTTGTCTAGGCTAGGGCCAGTTGTTGCTCCCATTTCAAACCAAAATCAGGCGAGAAAGAGGATGGTCCTGCATCTCTTGGGATGGAAGACTGGGCGGAGCATTGTCACATCTTGGTTAGCATCATTCCAATGAAGGCTCCATTGCTTGTGGCTCATTGTTGGTTTAAATACTGCTTTTGGGGGGGGGGTAGCAGGTGGCACAATTTTGCACAGGCAATTACCCATTTTATGAGTACAAATCCGAGTGTTGCTCATATGGTGCAACCACACAAACTCTGTGGGTACAACTTCAGGTAGATGTCTTCATCTGAATGTTTTTTCCGTACAGATATATTAGAATTGCCTTTGTTTTTAAGGAGATGTACAGAATTGCATGACCATAAGAAACTGCTACGAAGGAGAGTAATAAAGATATGTTTGCCCTTTTATGGCAGGCAAGGATCTCCAAAACTTGTACAAACACAAATGAAAGTTTTGCAGTATTATTCCCATTTTACTAAAGAAGGTGACTGAGGCACAGAAAATCTAGTTAGTTTTCCCAAGGCTACACAGTGAGTGTGGGAAAGAGCCAGGAAAAGTTCTCTTGACTCCCAGGACAAGGCACAAGGACACCTTCTTCCCTCTGGTAATTCGAATGCCATGCCCCCTGCCCTTCCCTACACTCCTAACATCTGCAGCGGCTGGTGACTTTCAGATAAAAGTTGGGAAGGTGACATGAAGACCTTTTAAACTTCCTCCACTTTCGGTCAAATTTCTTTGACAGATTTCTATATAGATCTTATTTGTGAGTGAAGCTGACAGAACCCTGAGGGCTCCCTGTTCTTTCGCAAGCAGCCTTCTTTCCCTCTCATGCTCTCTCTATTGTCAATTGGGATAAGACCTTGACTGTGGCTTTTTTCCCTCCTCCTTCTGATGTCTCTTCCCCATGCCCGATGATGACTCCCTGTTTATACAAAGTGGAGATGACATCTGCACTGGGAGTTCCTTATTTCTTCCACATGTTATTGTAATGAGCAAAATAAAAATGAACAGCATTAGGTAATGTCATCTGCTCGAAAAGCCGGGCTAGGGCTTGTACCTGTTGCTGCGGGGAGATGGCCCTGCTATGCTGATTGAAATAATTAAAGCCCACTGAAACATTGGGGACATTTCTGGCTTGGGAATGTCATGTTAGACTGCAATAGAAAACAGATGTTCCCTACTATATTTATTCTCTAAGTGAAAGTATAGCAGATGCAAAACAACATTAAAATGGTATCAAGGCTGTAAATACTGCTCATAATTACTGCGCCAGCCAGGTAATGTCATTTGCAGCAAGCCGACTTTCTCCAAAGGATGCTGCAGGCACATCCCGGATGCATAATGTCTTTCAAATGACAGATTTGTGCATTTTCCTCCTTTTAACATATGTGTGGGTAAGCTTAAGTGCCCATGGGGGAGCTGAGGAGAGTGCTGAATAGTTAGATGTAGTGGGCAAGATTCTGCACTCGCAGGTAGGAGATGTACTGGGAATGGAGAGTAGAGAACAGCTGCATGTTAGTTACAACAATCATCCTGCTGGCAAAGAGCAGGAATGACTCAGGCTAGACAGCCACAGTGTGGTGTGAAAAGGAGCAGTGTGTGCTCCTGCAGACAGACACAAGCCAGTAGGGTCACTGATATGTAAGAAAGAGAGCCTGATGGCAACAGTGACATCAGAGACCTAGAGGTGAGGAATATGAAGGAGAGACATGAAATATGTGAAGGAAAAGCTGACTAGGAATCAGAACAGCATGAGGAGGGGGAGTGAGGGGAACAGAATGTGGGGGGGGGTGGGAGGAGGGAAGGGAGATGAAATGAAGAGGAAAAAGGAGACCGTACTTAACTTGTCAAACTAAACTTAAATTAAGGGGTGGGGGGAGCTCAAACATTATAGTGCAAAATTTTCAGTGCACTCTTTAAAAAAACAAATAAAACCTCAGCACCCCTTAAGAACTTTAAGAATTCAAAAGGGACAATGAGTAGAGACTGAGGGGGGGGG
This sequence comes from Eretmochelys imbricata, assembly GCF_965152235.1. Classification (NCBI taxonomy): domain Eukaryota; kingdom Metazoa; phylum Chordata; order Testudines; family Cheloniidae; genus Eretmochelys; species Eretmochelys imbricata. Next base: position 18,368,790 of record NC_135585.1, on the reverse strand, counting down.
GGGCACCTGGCATGGTGAGCAGGAGGGAAGGAGCCTATGAGTTTTTCTCTCTATTAAGAGGAGCTACAGAAAAGTGTGAGCACCCCTTTATGTTGGGGCAGCAAACGTATAGTTATACTAAAGAAAATGTCCCACAGTAGTTAGAAGCACAGTAGTTGGCAGACATCTGCCTATCTTAAGGTTTTATACTGCAGCCCATCACCAGAGTATCTAAGCACCTTGCACATAAAACCAATAGCAACAGAGAAGCTCCTAATGGACTCCATGGAGCCTCTGGCACATCTCAATTTTTGGGGTAAAACCTCTATGTGGGGCAGGATTTCTTTTTATTTTAAAATTATTAATTTACTTTTTTAAACAAGTTAGTTTTGCTTCAGGTATGGTTTTTGTGTGCTTGGGGATTTTGAGTAAAAGGGGTGCCAATGTTAGGCATTCTTAGGATGGAAAGGCCCCTTCAGAGGAAGGGTTTGCAGTATTTCCCAAAGATGGTTAGACTCTGAATTTGCCTGATCGCCTCCAGAAACGTGTTCCACAGCCAGATCCCCTTGACTGAGAATACTTTGTCTCCTACAATCCTGCACTTCATCTTGGGCTTTATGATCTGGTTTGTCCCAGAAGAGGTCAACTGTCATGGTGGTTCATAGATCTAAATTTGGTCTTTAATATAGTTGGGCCTAATCCATTAATTGCTTTGAATACGAGAAGCAAAGGCTTAAACTGGCATTGGACATTGATTATGTCTACACTACCTGCCGGATTGGCAGGCAGAGATCAATCCAGCGGGTGTCGATTTATCGCTTCTAGTGTAGACGTGATAAATCAATCCCTGAGTGCACTCCTGTACTCCACCGCTGCAAGAGGCGCAGGCAGAGTCGACGGGGGAGGGGCAGCAGTCAACTCACTGTAGTGAAGACACCGCGGTGAGTAGAGCTAAGTACGTCGACTTCAGCTACGTTATTCATGTAGCTGAAGTTGTGTAACTTAGATCGACCCCCCCCAGTGTAGACCAGGGCTAAGTGCGGAGCCAATGGAGGGACGTGAGCATGGGCCTGTTATGATCACAGTGGCTGAGACTACAGAGAGGATGGGTAGCCACCTTACATATGAGCTGCAGTCTACATAGTGTCTTCAAGTTCAGCTACCATGAATTTGTGTAGTGCAGCCTGGAGGTGGATGAATGCAGAGATGAATGGGGTTAGGTCCTTGCCCATGAGGAAGAGATGAAGTTTCCTAGCTAGCTGGAGATGAAAGAAGGCATTTTTAGATACTGCTTCTGGGTGGATAAACTTCATTCTCTAGGCAGAATGAGAGCTGCAGAACAATCCTTCTCTGAGGTTCCTAGGGACCTTTTCCTTACTCATCCTCTTCCAGACACTGTGCTCCCCTTTCCTTGTTGTTTTTTATACTTTTCAATAACTAGCTTGATAAAATGCAGCTTGCAGAATTGCGTCCATAGCCTGAGAGCTGTCCTGTGTTGTTTCTGTGTAGCACGCAGCGCTCTGGGCATCAGGAGCTAATGGCTTAAGATGTATCTCAATCTCTAATACCAGCAGGGGCAGGGTATGAGCTAGAAAGCTGATGCTATCAATTTAGCTTGGACGTGTGGCTAATAACCTGCCTGGGGGTGACCCATTGCTCTGCTATAGATGAACTGGTCAGCAGTTACTGCTAATCCCTCTCGTAGGGCATGGTATGTTTTATAGGAAGATGTAGCCTGCTGTGGGGAGTTTGAAGTCTGTGGTTTTCAATAGTTTAAGGGAAAAAATGCTACATTTTCTTTTCTTTTTTCTTTCTTTTACAAAACCTTTGCATTTCTGCAAAAGATATTCCAAAGGGGTTGGGTCTCCCCTTGCTGTGTGTTTGTATCTATTGTTAATGGCTATAGAAGTAACATATGTGCACTGAAGTAAGAAATTCCTGGGAAAGTAAAGTACTGTATTACAATGTAAGTATTTCTTCATGCAACACACAGTCAACCTATGGAACTCCTTGCCAGAGGATGTTGTGAAGGCCAAGACCATAACAAGGTTAAAATAGATAAATTCATGGAGGATCTCCTTCTGTTAGCCAGGATGGGCATGAATGGTGTCCCTAGCCTCTGTTTGCCAGAAGCCGGGAATGAGCAACAGGGATCCCACTCTGCTGACCACAGTCCTTCATGGAGCATGGACAGCACAAGGAGCAGCCACAGGAGCAGAGAGAGCTTGCCTCTCCCCACCAATGTCTCTTGAACCTCCCTGCACTTGTGAATGTGGCCCCCAGTCTTTGTGACATGTACACACAGACCCCCTCAAACAAACACCCACTCTGATATGTTTACAACTGCAATACACTTTTAAAAACAGAAAATCCCCTGCTGAATCAAATTATCTAGAGAGATCAACCAAATGTGCATTAACTAATCAAACTGTGATTTCAAGTTGATTATTGCAAATTGCCAACAATAATGGAGTTCTCATAATGGGAATAATAAAGGTAGAGGCTGTAGCAGGTACCTTGGCTGCTAGCTAGGGATGAATTTATGTCCCCTTTGCCAATACAGAGATCTCTCTGTGAGTTGATAACCTTGGATTACTGTCCTAATCTGGATGTCCCCATTACCAGTGCTGGCACAGATGCTTGGCTTGCTGTTTGTTTCATGCCCCTCCCCCACTCCTCTCTTAGAATGCATGCCTCACATTGTCCTGCCAACTGCATGGTGAGGTTGGCGGTAATTGGCAGAGTTCCAGCGGGGAGTGCTGAGCTGCTGATTACAGGCATTTCTCACACTTTGCAATGTGGGCAGCAGCCCTGTGCACCTTCACGCTTGTTTCCTTGGCAACCAAATCACTCTGCCAGAGCGCTGCAGTGTCAAAAAATAAAACAAGATGACACCAGAGCGCCTTAAAACCCCTTCCCTGCTCCCCAAATCTGTCGCTCCCTGAAATCCTGTGTGTTTCAGAGCTGCCATGTGCTAGCTGGGCATGCCTGGCTGTTAGAAAAGGAGTGAAAGAAATCACTCTTCCTTGAAGACCGTCTGCCGACATATCCAGATCAGCCAGATGTTTAAGGACTGTTAGACTGGAAAATGGCTTCTGAGCAAGCCAGAGAATGTGTACACTTTCACACTTGTAGGAGACTTAAAGTGGCTTAAGATGGGCTGCACCAGCTGCTCCCCCTGTATAGCCCCAGCCCAGTTGCTGAGCAAGGTAAAAAAGAAGTAGAACGGTTTTGTGTCCGGGACAGTGGCCTAGGCTTTGGGAGACCTGGGTTTTAATCCTAGCTCTGCTACCCACCTGCTGCATGTGACCTTGGGCAAGTTAATTCATCAGTTTTCCCTGCTATCTTTTGTCTGGCTTGCCTATTTGGATTATCTGTTACTAGGTGTTTGTATGGCACCTCGCACAGTGAGGACCTGATCTTGGTTACAACATCTAGGTGCTATTGTAATACAAATCATGAATGATGAGCTACCACTCAAACTGACAAACATTTCAACTGTTCCATAACAGGATGGACGCAGTTACACCCAGTGCTCTGGCCTCATTCTCCGTCTAACATTTCCCTATAGTTTTAACCATATCTCCACCTCCTGAAACCTGTGCTGACAAGTGGCAGGGTACATAGAACTGTGGCTCCCTCTGGTAAGAGGCCTAGGCTAAATTAATGACTGTTTTGCAAAGTGCTGACATCCTCTGATGGAGGACCACAGAGCAGAGCAAATTATTATTACCTATTAATAAAGGTACAAACTCTTCTTTCTTTGTGGTGGCACTTAATGCCACTTACTGTCTTCTCAAAAGGTCATCCCAGATTAGAATGGTTGACTCTTTCTTCTAACTTTGGGTTCCCAATTCTGGTTTTGGAGCAATATTTTTCCACCGAAAGCTCTCATGTAAATCCCAGTGCAAACATCCATAACTCATCCCTGCCCCTTGCTCCCCTATTCCACGTCTAGGGCACCTGTGCTTTTTCAATGGTGGTTGGTGAAAGCAGCTCTGGAGTCTGGACACCAGCTGGCAGTCGTGATGTATTATCAACACATAGAATAAAAATATTTAAAGAGACTGTTCTTACTGGATCAAGACATGGCCAGTTTATTTCCCCCCATCCCCACTTTTTAAAGACAGTACAAAATAGATGCTCGGGAAGAGGGGGTGTTGATTCGCACAACTGGCTTAGTAAGAGAAATTCTGCATTGATGTAACTAAATATACAGGGACTTTGGTAAATGGAATGCAGAACCTTTTAATTTCAGGTCACTGATTTTAGTGCCTCTTAGTATGGTGAAATGACCAGAAATGATTCTGGTGGATGTTTAATGGGTAGCTTATATGAGGTGAGTTGGTGGTGTCAATCCATTGGCTACTCTACATGGGCCCCTATCCTTCCCCCCCACACCTCCACAAAAGAAACCATCATCAGCATTAACCACGTGGTTGGCAGTTTCTGTCAGTAGAGTCGTAAGGACTGACAGTGCATGGAGACTGAACTGTGCCTTCACTCCTGTGGGTGGTCCTCACAGGTCTCAGGAGAAGGACTGGGAAGCTTGTTTCTGTTCTGGCCATACTGCACCTCTTGTGGATTAATCAAGAAATTTAGTTTTGTAGCCTTGTCAGTTTGGCCCCTTTCACCACTCCAGCGTTTACTTTAAAAGTACAGTTGGACAGGTTTAACATATTTTCCAGGGTATATTGCATTCAAGCCCCCCTCACCTGAAAGGGGGTTGTCAGAACAAAAGCATTCTCCATGTCACAAGGATGCCATCTTAATACCTCCCCCAATGCACACAAGTTATGAGCATGTCCTTTGAGCAGATTTGCATCCCAGCTTTGTCATGGTACCTATGAAAGCAATGCTTTGTAAGACGAAATGTATCTTTCTTCCATTGGCAAATATGGGGTCAATGTGGGGTGTCTTTTTGTATTCGTGTGTATGTAATGTACTGGCCAAATGTATATGTCCCACCTGAGGCTGTTCCATAGACTGCAGTGGTTCTCAACCAGGGGTACATGTACCCCTTGGGGTATGCAGAGTTCTTCCACAGGGTCCATCAACTCATCTAGATATTTGCCTAGTTTTACAACAGGCAACATAAGCACTAGCAAAATCAGTACACACTAAAATTCCATACAGACAATGCCTTGTTTATACTGCTGTACATACTATACACTGAAATGTAAGTACAGTATTTATATTCCAATTGATTTATTTTATAATTATATGGTAAAAATGAAAAAGTCAGCAATTTTTCAATAATAGTGTGGCTGTGACACTGTTGCATTTTTATGTCTGATTTTGTAAGCAGGTAGTTTTTAAGTGAAGTGAAATTTGGGGTACACAAGACAAATCAGACTCCCGAAAGGGGTACAGAAGTCTGGGAAGGTTGAGAGCCACTGCCATAGAGTAGTGATACCTGCTAGTGCTGCCAGCTTATGACTTGGATCTGTTGGATCCATTGGTTGAGGTCTGTCCTTGAGAGATACAGGTGCCTGGTTCAATCCTGGCTGACATCCCCCGGTTTATATATAAACCTATTTTATTAAGATGAGAGTTTATATTCACAAGTGGGTATGCCCATGTTGCCTGATACTCAAGCTTACCTGTCGGGATTTGAATGTAATCCCCTCCGGTCTGATCACCATAAACACTTTGATAACCTACCCTTTACCAGCTGTCAGAGAAGTCTTATCACTCTTTGCTAGGGAATTTGCTCCTATGATTCTGAAATACCATAATTTCTGTGGAGAAGTTCGTGCTGTTTGTACAGGACCGGTCTTTGGACTATAAAATTACTATGTAGGCACCATGGTGTGCGTGTGTGCAGGAAATTAGCCTTTGGATGGCTAAACCACTGATTCTGTCTTCATTTGATCATGCTGTGTGTCGGGAGAGAGGGGGGAGGGAGCTATTTCCTTCCTTCCTGGGATTCTTTAGTATGAAGATCCACCACTCTTGTGGCCATACTTCACAAGGAAAGAGGAATGACTTTTCCCTTGTTAAGACAAGTGGATTGGTTTAGTGTGAGGGGAGAGAGCTCCCTGTGCTATGACTCCTGCTTTTAATAAGAACGGCCATACTGGGTCAGACCAAAGGTCCATCCAGCCTAGTATCCTGTCTTCCGACAGTGGCCAATGCCAGGTGCCCCAGAGGGAATGAACAGAACAGGTGATCACCAAGTGATCCATCCTCTCTCTCCCATTCCCAGCTTCTGTCAAACAGAGGCTAGGGACACCATCCCTGCCCATCCTGGCTAATAGCCATTGATGGACCTATCCTCCATGAATGTATCTAGTTCTTTTCTGAACCCTGTTATAGTCTTGGCCTTCACAAACATTCTCTGGCAGGGAGTTCCACAGGTTGACTTGTGCATTGTGTGAAAAAATACTTCCTTTTGTTTGTTTTAAACCTGCTGCCCATTAATTTAATTGGGTGACCCCATGTTCTTGTGTTATGAGAAGGAGTAAATAACACTTCCTTATTTACTTTCTCCACACCAGTCATGATTTTTGACTTCTATCATATCCCCCCCTTAGTCTCTTATCAAGCTGAAAAGTCCCAGTCTTATTAATCTCTCCTCATATGGCAGCTGTTCCATACTCCTAATCATTTTTGTTCCTCTTTTCTGAACCTTTTCCCATTCCAATATATCTTTTTTGAGATGGAGCGACCACATCAGGACACAGTATTTAAGATGTGGGCATACCAGGGATTTATATAGAGGCAATACGGTATTTTCTGACTTATTATGATTTATCCCTTTCTTAATGATTGCGAACATTCGGTTTGCTTTTTTGACTGCCGCTGCACATTGCGTGGATGTTTCAGAGAACTATCCACAATGACTCCAAGATCTTTCTTGAGTGGTAACAGCTAATTTAGACCCCATCATTTCATATGTATAGTTGGGATTATGTTTTCCCAATGTGCATTACTTTGTATTTATCAACATTGAATTTCATCTGCCATTTTGTTGCCCAGTCATCCAGTTCTGAGAGTTCCTTTTGTAGCTCTTCGCAGTCTGCCTGGGTCTCGACTATCTTGAGAAATTTTGTATCATCTGCAAATTTTGCCACCTCACTGTTTACCCCCTTTTCCAGATAATTTATGAATATATTGAATAGGACTGGTTTTAGTACAGACCTCTGAGGGACACCACTATTTACCTCTCTCCATTCTGAAAACTGACCATTTATTCCTACCCTTTGTCTCCTATCTTTTAACCAGTTACCAATACATGAGAGGACCTTCCCTCTTATCCCATGGCAGCATACTTTGCTTAAGAGCCTTTGGTGAGGGATCTTGTCAAAGGCCTTCTGAAAATCTAAGTACACTGTATTCATTGGATCCCCCTTGTCCACATGCTTGTTGACCCCCTCAAAGAATTCTAGTAGATTGGGGAGGCATGATTTCCTTTCACAAAAACCATGTTGACTCTTCCCCAACAAATTATGTTCATCTAGGTGTCTGACAGTTTTGTTCTTTACTACAGTTTCAGCCAGTTTGCCCAGTACTGAACTCAGGCTTACCAACCTGTAATTGCCGGGATCATCTCTGGAGCCATTTTAAAAATTGGCATCACGTTAGCTATCCTCCAGTTATTTGGTACAGAAGCTGATTTAAATGATATGTTACAGACTACAGTTAGTAGTTCTGCAATTTCACATCTGAGTTCCTTCAGAACTCTTGGGTGAATACCATCTGGTCCATAAAAGATCAGGAAGGACTTTCCATTCATATCCCATCAAATGTTTCTTCTTATTGGTCAGAGCAGTGTAAGCGAGTAATTCGGCTCTTAGCTCAGGTCCTGGTGACATTGCCTCCACAGCATCCTCAGCTAAGGTTGCCAGGTATCTGGTTTTAAACTGGAACGCCCAGTTGAAAAGGGACCCTGGTGGTTCCGGTCGTGTTAAAAGTCTTGTTGGTGGCACAGCAGGGCTAAGGCAGGATTCCTGCCTGCCCTGGCTCTGTGCAGCTCCTGGAAACAGCAGGCATGCATGGCTCCTAGGTGCAGGGGACAGGGGGCTCCGCGTGCTGCCCCCACCATGAGTGCTGGCTTGCAGCTCCCATTGGGCCAGGAACTGTGGCCAGTGGGAGCTGTGGGGGTGGCGCTTGCAGGCACGGGCTGCACACAGAGCTCCCTGGCCCCTCCCCTCTGCCTAGGAGCTGGACATGCCGGCCGTTTCCGGGAGCAACCTGAGGTAAGCACCGCCTGGCCAGAGCCCACACCCTGAGCCCCCTCCCGCACCCAAATTCCCTCTTGGAGCCTGCACCCCAACCCTCTGCCCAGCCTTGAGACCCCTCCCACACTCTGAACCCCTCAGCCCCAGCCCAGAGCCCCCTGTTGCACCCCAAACCCCTCATCCCCAGCCCTACCTCAAAGTCTTTACCCCCTCCTGCACCCCAACCCCCTGTCCCATCCTGGAGCCCCCTTCTGCATCCTTAACCCTCATTTCTGGCCCACCTCAGAGCCTGCACCCCAAACCAGAGCCCTCACCCTCTCCCACACCCCAACCCCCAGCCCCAGCCTTGTGAAAGTGAGTGAGGGTGGGGGGATGGAGTGAGTGGGAGGTGGGGTCTAGAAGAAGGGGCAGGGCAGGGGCGTGGCCTTGGGAAGGGGTGGGGCAGAGGCGGGGCACGCGTGTTCAGTTTTGTGCGATTAGAAAGTTGGTAACCCTATCCTACGTGCATGCCCACTTAGGGTATGTCTACACTATGAAATTAAGTCGAATTTATAGAAGTTGGTTTTTTAGAAATTGTTTTTATATAGTTGATTGTGTGTGTCCCCACACAAAATGCTCCAAGTGCATTAAGTGCATTAACTCTGCGGAGTGCTTCCACGGTACTGAGGCTAGCGTCGACTTCCGGAGTGTTGCACTGTGGGTAGCTATCCCACAGTTCCCGCAGTCTCCACCGCCCATTGGAATTCTGGGTTGAGATCCCAATGCCTGATGGGGCAAAAAACATTGTCGCGGGTGGTTCTGGGTACATGTCATCAAGCCCTCCCTCCCTCCGTGAAAGCAACGGCAGACAATCATTTCGCACCTTTTTTCCTGAGTTACCTGTGCAGACGCCATACCACAGCCAGCATGGAGCCCGCTCAGCTCACTGTCACCGTATGTCTCCTGGGTGCTGGCAGATGCTGTACTGTACAGCTCCTGGAAACAGCAGGCATGCTCCGAGGTGCTCCTGGCCGCCTTGGTAAGGTCGGTCAGGAGCGCCTGGGCAGACAAGGGTGCAGGGACTAAATTTGGAGTGACTCGACAAGGTGATTCTCTTTAGTCCTGCAGGTAGTCCTATTGTACCATCTTATGGTGAGCAGGCAGGAGATGAGGTTGGCTTGCAGTCCTACTGCACCGTCTGCTGCCAGCCAAAGATGTAAAAGATAGATGGAGTGGATCAAAACAAGAAACGGACCAGATTTGTTTGTTTCAGAGTAACAGCCGTGTTAGTCTGTATTCGCAAAAAGAAAAGGAGGACTTGTGGCACCTTAGAGACTAACCAATTTATTTGAGCATAAGCTTTCGTGAGCTACAGCTCACTTCATTGGATGCATACTGTGGAAAGTGTAGAAGATCTTTTTATACACACAAAGCATGAAAAAATACTTTGCCATGTACATTGGTCAAACCGGACAGTCTCTACGTAAAAGAATAAATGGACACAAATCAGATGTCAAGAATTATAACATTCATAAACCAGTCGGAGAACACTTCAATCTCTCTGGTCACGCGATTACAGACATGAAAGTTGCGATATTACAACAAAAAAACTTCAAATGCAGACTCCAGTGAGAGATTGTTGAATTGAAATTCATTTGCAAATTGGATACAGTTAACTTTGGCTTGAATAGAGACTGGGAGTGGCTAAGTCATTATGCAAGGTAATCTATTTCCCCTTGTTTTTTCCTATCCCCGCCCCCTCCTCAGACGTTCTTGTTAAACCCTGGATTTGTGCTGGAAATGGCCCACCTTGATTATCATACACATTGTAAGGAGAGTGGTCACTTTAGATAAGCTATTACCAGCAGGAGAGTGGGGTGGGGGGAGGTATTTTTTCATGCTTAGTGTGTATAAAAAGATCTACACTTTCCACAGTATGCATTCGATGAAGTGAGCTGTAGCTCACGAAAGCTTATGCTCAAATAAATTGGTTAGTCTCTAAGGTGCCACAAGTACTCCTTTTCAGATTTGTGTTCATTTGCTCCCCTGTCTCTCCCTCCGTCTGTGAAATCAACAGCCGACAATCATTTTGGTGAGGTCTGTCAGGGGCACCTTGAAAACTTTAATAGAGATTCAGTCCTGCCTGAAATACCAGAGGGAGGGATAGCTTAGCGGGTTGAGCATTGGCCTGCTAAACCTGTGGGTTTTAGTTCAATCCTTGAGGGGGCCATTCTCTGTGACAGTTGTTTTTGTTTCTCCTTGATGTAAAGCCACCCCCTTTGTTGATTTTAATTCCCTGTAAGCCAACTCTGAGAGCCATGTCATCAGTCGCCCCTCCCTCCATCAGAGCAATGGCAGACAATCGTTCCATGCCTTTTTTCTGTGCAGAAGCCATACCACGGCAAGCATGGAGCCCGCTCAGATCACTTTGGCAATTAGGAGCACATTAAACACCACGCGCATTATCAAGCAGTATATGCAGCACCAGAACCTGGCAAAGTGAAACCGGACAAGTAGGTGACATCAGCACGGTGACAAGAGTGATGAGGACATGGACACAGACTTCTCTCAAAGCATGGGCCCTGGCAATGTGGGCATCATGGTGCTAATGGGGCAGGTTCATGCTGTGGAATGCCAATTCTGGGCCCGGGAAACAAGCACAGACTGGTGGGACCGCATAGTGTTGCAGGTCTGGGATGATTCCCAGTGGCTGTGAAACTTTCGCATGCGTAAGGGCACTTTCATGGAACTTTGTGACTTGCTTTCCCCTGCTCTGAAGTGCATGAATACCAAGATGAGAGCAGCCCTCACAGCTGAGAAGCGAGTGGCAATAGCCCTCTGGAAGGTTGCAATGCCAGACAGCTACCGGTCAGTCAGGAATCCATTTGGAGTGGGCAAATCTACTGTGGGGGCTGCTGTGATGCAAGTAACCAACACAATCTAAGATCTGCTGATATCAAGGGTAGTGACCCTCGGAAATGTGCAGGTCATAGTGGATGGCTTTGCTGCAATGGGATTCCCTAACTGTGGTGGGGCCATAGACGGAACCCATATCCCTATCTTGGCACTGGAACACCAAGCCGGCGAGTACATAAACCGCAAGGGGTACTTTTCATTAGTGCTGCAAGCACTGGTGGATCACAAGGGACGTTTCACCAACATCAACGTGGGATGGCTGGGAAAGGTACATGACGCTCGCATCTTCAGGAGCTCTGGTCTGTTTCAAAAGCTGCAGGAAGGGACTTCATTCCCAGACCAAAAAATAACCGTTGGGGATGTTGAAATGCCTATAGTTATCCTTGGGGACCCAGCCTACCCCTTAATGCCATGGCTCATGAAGCCGTACACAGGCAGCCTGGACAGTAGTCAGGAGCTGTTCAACTACAGGCTAAGTAAGTGCAGAATAGTGGTAGAATGTGCATTTGGAGGTTTAAAAGCGTGCTGGTGCAGTTTACTGACTGGGTTAGACCTCAGCAAAACCAATATTCCCATTGTTATTACCGCTTTCTGTGCGCTCCACAATATCTGTGAGAATAAGGGGGAGACACTTATGGCGGGGTGGGAGGTTGAGGCAAATCTCCTAGCCTCTGGTTACGCGCAGCCAGACACCAGGGTGGTTAGAAGAGCACAGGAGGGTGCGGTGCGCATCAGAGAAGCTTTGAAAACCAGTTTCATGACTGGCCCGGCTACGGTGTGAAAGTTCTGTTTGTTTCTCCTTGATGAAACCCCCCGCCCCTTGGTTCACTCTACTTCCCTGTAAGCTAACCACCCTCCCCTCCTCCCTTTAATCATTGCTTGCAGAGGCAATAAAGTCATTGTTGCTTCACATTCATGCATTCTTTATTAATTCATCACACAAATAGGGGGATAACTGCCAAGGTAGCCCGGGAGGGGTGGTGGAGGAGGGAAGGACAAGGCCACACAGCACTTTAAAAGTTTAAAACCCTAAAACTTATTGAATGCCAGCCTTCTGTTGCTTGGGCAATCCTCTGAGGTGGAGTGGCTAGGTGGCCGGAGGCCCCCCCACTGTGTTCTTGGGCGTCTGGGTGAGGAGGCTATGGAACTTGGGGAGGAGGGCGGATGGTTACACAGGGGCTGTAGCAGCTGTCTGTGCTCCAGCTGCCTTTCCTGCAGCTCAACCATATGCTGGAGCATATTAGTTTGATCCTCCAGCAGCCTCAGCATTGAATCCTGCCTCCTCTCATCATGCTGCCGCCACCTTTCAGCTTCAGCCCTCTCTTCAGCCCACCACTTACTCTCTTCAGCCCGCTACCTCTCCTCCCGGTCATTTTGTGCTTTCCTGCATTCTGACATTGTCTGCTTCCATGCATTCGTCTGTGCTCTGTCAGTGTGGGAGGATAGCATGAGCTCAGAGAACATTTAATTGTGAGTGCATTTTTTCGCCTTCTAATCTTCACTAGCCTCCGGGAAGGAGAAGATCCTGTGATCCTTGAAACACATGCAGCTGGTAGAGAAAAAAAAAGGGACAGTGGTATTTAAAAAGACACATTTTATAGAACAGTGGGTACACTCTTTCACGGTAAACCTTGCTGTTAACAATACATACGTAGCACATGTGCTTTTGTTCCAAGGTCGCATTTTGCCTCCCCCCTCCCCGTGGCTAACAGCGGGGAATATTTCTGTTCAGCCACAGGCAAACAGCCCAGCAGGAACGGGCATCTCTGAATGTCCCCTTAAAAAAAGCACCCTATTTCAACCAGGTGACCATGAATTATATCACTCTCCTGAGGATAACACAGAGAGATAAAAAACGGATGTTGTTTGAATGCCAGCAAACATACACTGCAATGCTTTGTTCTACAATGATTCCCGAGTATGTGCTACTGGCCTGGAGTGGTAAAGTGTCCTACCATGGTGGACAGTATAAGGCTGCCCTCCCCAGAAACCTTTTGCAAAGGCTTTGGGAGTACATCCAGGAGAGCCGTGAATACCAGGGCAAATTAATCATTCAACATGCTTGCTTTTAAACCATGTATAGTATTTTAAAAGGTACACTTACCAGAGGTCCCTTCTCTGCCCGGCGGGTCTGGGAGGCAGCCTTGGGTGGGTTCGGGGGGTACTGGCTCCAGGTCCAGGGTGAGAAACATTTCCTGGTTGTCGGGAAAACTGGTTTCTCCGCTTGCTTGCTGTGAGCTATCTACAACCTCATCATCATCATCTTCCTCATCCCCCAAACCTGCTTCTGTGTTGCCTCCATCTCCATTGAAGGAGTCAAACAACACGGCTGGGGTTGTGGTGGCTGACCCCCCTAAAATGGCATGCAGCTCATCACAGAAGTGGCATGTTTGGGGCTCTGACCCGGAGCGGCCGTTTGCCTCTCTGGCTTTCTGGTAGGCTTGCCTGAGCTCCTTAAGTTTCACGCGGCACTGCTTCGGATCCCTGTTATGGCCTCTGTCCTTCATGCCCTGGGAGATTTTGACAAATGTTTTGGCATTTCGAAAACTGGAACGTAGTTCTGATAGCACGGATTCCTCTCCCCATACAGTGATCAGATCCCGTACCTCCTGTTCGGTCCATGCTGGAGCTCTTTTACGATTCTGGGATTCCATCATGGTCACCTCTGCTGATGAGCTCTGCATGGTCACCTCTGCTGATGAGCTCTGCACTCACCTGCAGCTTGCCACACTGGCCAAACAGGAAACACAAAGCACAAAGATTTAGAGCAGGTTGCACAGCGGAGCCAAGAGACCAGTGAAGAAGCTTGGCAACATGTGACCTCCAGAAGGAGAAAGGGGAATGTCCGGGTTCCAGCAACGCGGACACAGGTAACTAACCGCTTTCATGTTCTCTCCACAGGTACCATTGTGGAGAGTGGACCAGATGATATGTCTGGGGGGAGAAAGCAGAAGGAGACTCTGCTGGTTGGAAGGCATGAGATGCGCTGTCCTGAGATGGGGGGTTCCACGACCACCACTCCCAAGAGAAGGAGGCGGGTGGTGGTGGTCGGGGACTCTCTACTCCGGGGGACTGAGTCATCTATCTGCCGCCCTGACCGCGAAAACAGAGAAGTCTGCTGCTTGCTGGGGGCTAAGATTCGCGATGTGACGGAGAGATTGCCGAGACTCATCAAGCCCTCGGATTGCTACCCCTTCCTGCTTCTCCACGTGGGCACCAATGATACTGCCAAGAATGACCTTGAGCGGATCACTGTGGACTACGTGGCTCTGGGAAGAAGGATAAAGGAGTTTGAGGCACAAGTGGTGTTCTCGTCCATCCTCCCCGTGGAAGGAAAAGGCCTGGGTAGGGACCATCGAATCGTGGAAGTCAAGGAATGGCTACGCAGGTGGTGTCGGAGAGAAGGCTTTGGATTCTTTGACAATGGGATGGTGTTCCATGAAGGAGGAGTGCTGGGCAGAGACGGGCTCCACCTTACGAAGAGAGGGAAGAGCATCTTTGCGAGCAGGCTGGCTAACCTAGTGAGGAGGGCTTTAAACTAGGTTCACCGGGGGAAGGAGACCAAAGCCCTGAGGTAAGTGGGAAAGCGGGATACCGGGAGGAAGCACAGGCAGGAATGTCTGTGAGGGGAGGGCTTCTGCCTCATACTGAGAATGAGGGGCGATCAGCAGGTTATCTCAAGTGCTCATATACAAATGCACAAAGCCTTGGAAACAAGCAGGGAGAACTGGAGGTCCTGGTGACGTCAAGGAATTATGACGTGACTGGAATCACAGAGACTTGGTGGGATAACTCACATGACTGGAGTACTGTCATGGATGGTTATAAACTGTTCAGGAAGGACAGGCAAGGCAGAAAAGGTGGGGGAGTAGCACTGTATGTAAGGGAGCAGTATGACTGCTCAGAGCTCCGGTACGAAACTGCAGAAAAACCTGAGTGTCTCTGGATTAAATTTAGAAGTGTGAGCAACAGGAGTGATGTAGTGGTGGGAGTCTGCTATAGACCACCGGACCAGGGGGATGAGGTGGATGAGGCTTTCTTCCGGCAGCTCGCAGAAGCTACTAGATCGCACGCCCTGGTTCTCATGGGTGACTTTAATTTTCCTGATATCTGCTGGGAGAGCAATACAGCGGTGCATAGACAATCCAGGAAGTTTTTGGAAAGCGTAGGGGACAATCTCCTGGTGCAAGTGCTAGAGGAGCCAACTGGGGGGGAGCTTTTCTTGACCTGCTGCTCACAAACCGGGAAGAATTAGTAGGGGAAGCAAAAGTGGATGGGAATCTGGGAGGCAGTGACCATGAGTTGGTTGAGTTCAGGATCCTGACACAGGGAAGAAAGGTAAGCAGCAGGATACGGACCCTGGACTTCAAGAAAGCAGACTTCGACTCCCTCAGGGAACGGATGGGTAGGATCCCCTGGGGGACTAACATGAAGGGGAAAGGAGTCCAGGAGAGCTGGCTGTATTTCAAGGAATCCCTGTTGAGGTTACAGGGACAAACCATCCCGATGTGTCGAAAGAATAGTAAATATGGCAGGCGACCAGCTTGGCTTAACGATGAAATCCTAGCGGATCTTAAGCATAAAAAAGAAGCTTACAAGAAATGGAAGGTTGGACATATGACCAGGGAGGAGTATAAAAATATTGCTCGGGCATGTAGGAATGAAATTAGGAGGGCCAAATCGCACCTGGAGCTGCAGCTAGCGAGAGATGTTAAGAGTAACAAGAAGGGTTTTTTCAGGTATGTTGGCAACAAGAAGAAAGCCAAGGAAAGTGTGGGCCCCTTAATGAATGAGGGAGGCAACTTAGTGACAGAGGATGTGGAAAAAGCTAATGTACTCAATGCTTTTTTTGCCTCTGTCTTCACGAACAAGGTCAGCTCCCAGACTGCTGCGCTGGGCATCACAACATGGGGAATAGATGGCCAGCCCTCTGTGGAGAAAGAGGTGGTTAGGGACTATTTAGAAAAGCTGGACGTGCACAAGTCCATGGGGCCAGACGAGTTGCATCCGAGAGTACTAAAGGAACTGGCGGCTGTGATTGCAGAGCCATTGGCCATTATCTTTGAAAACTCGTGGCAAACAGGGGAAGTCCCGGATGACTGGAAAAAGGCTAATGTAGTGCCAATCTTTAAAAAAGGGAAGAAGGAGGATCCTGGGAACTACAGGTCAGTCAGCCTCACCTCAGTCCCTGGAAAAATCATGGAGCAGGTCCTCAAAGAATCAATCCTGAAGCACTTACATGAGAGGAAAGTGATCAGGAACAGTCAGCATGGATTCACCAAGGGAAGGTCATGCCTGACTAATCTAATCACCTTCTATGATGAGATTACTGGTTCTGTGGATGAAGGGAAAGCAGTGGATGTATTGTATCTTGACTTTAGCAAAGCTTTTGACATGGTCTCCCACAGTATTCTTGTCAGCAAGTTAAAGAAGTACGGGCTGGATGAATGCACTATAAGGTGGGTAGAAAGTTGGCTAGATTGTTGGGCTCAACGGGTAGTGATCAATGGCTCCATGTCTAGTTGGCAGCCGGTGTCAAGTGGAGTGCCCCAGGGGTCGGTCCTGGGGCCGGTTTTGTTCAATATCTTCATAAATGATCTGGAGGATGGTGTGGATTGCACTCTCAGCAAATTTGCAGATGATACTAAACTGGGAGGAGTGGTAGATACGCTGGAGGGGAGGGATAGGATACAGAGGGACCTAGACAAATTGGAGGATTGGGCTAAAAGAAATCTGATGAGGTTCAATAAGGATAAGTACAGGGTCCTGCACTTAGGATGGAAGAACCCAATGCACAGCTACAGACTAGGGACCGAATGGCTAGGCAGCAGTTCTGCGGAAAAGGACCTAGGGGTGACAGTGGACGAGAGGCTGGATATGGGTCAGCAGTGTGCCCTTGTTGCCAAGAAGGCCAATGGCATTTTGGGCTGTATAAGTAGGGGCATAGCGAGCAGATCGAGGGATGTGATCGTCCCCCTCTATTCGACATTGGTGAGGCCTCATCTGGAGTACTGTGTCCAGTTTTGGGCCCCACACTACAAGAAGGATGTGGATAAATTGGAAAGAGTCCAGCAAAGGGCAACAAAAATGATTAGGGGTCTGGAACACATGACTTATGAGGAGAGGCTGAGGGAACTGGGATTGTTTAGTCTGCGGAAGAGAAGAATGAGGGGGGATTTGATAGCTGCTTTCAACTACCTGAGAGGTGGTTCCAGAGAGGATGGTTCTAGACTATTCTCAGTGGTGGAAGAGGACAGGACAAGGAGTAATGGTCTCAAGTTGCAGTGGGGGAGGTTTAGGTTGGATATTAGGAAAAACTTTTTCACTAGGAGGGTGGTGAAACACTGGAATGCGTTGCCTAGGGAGGTGGTGGAATCTCCTTCCTTAGAAGTTTTTAAGGTGAGGCTTGACAAAGCCCTGGCTGGGATGATTTAATTGGGGATGGGTCCTGCTTTTGAGCAGGGGGTTGGACTAGATGACTTCCTGAGGTCCCTTCCAACCCTGATATTCTATGATTCTATGAAATTGAAATTCAAAAGTTTGCGGGCCTTTTCCTGTCTACCTGGCCAGTGCATCTGAGTTGAGAGTGCTGTCCAGAGCAGTCACAATGGAGAACTCTGGGATAGCTCCCGGAGGCCAATACCATCTAATTGCGTCCACAGTACCCCAAATTCGACCTGGCAAGGCCGATTTCAGCGCTAATCCCCTTGTCGGGGGTTGAGTAAGGAAATCGATTTTAAGAGCCCTTTAAGTCGAAAAAAAGGGCTTCGTTGTGTGGACGGCTGCAGGGTTAAATTGATTTAACGCTGCTAAATTTGACCTCAACTCCTAGTGTAGACAAGGGCTTAGAGAGCTGGAGGGTTGTGCTGAAAAGGAAGGGAACTTACTGCATGGCTAATAGGAGGAGACAAGGAGCCTATGTGATCCCATGGCAAAGTAATCATTAAATGTGTGTCATTAGCACTGCATTAGGGCTCCAATCTAGAAATGGAGCTGGAGATACAGGACTGTGATGAAGATTCCCTTATATAAAAACTAGAAGTGACTGAAATATTTTCAGTACAGTTTTTTGGGGTTTTTTTGGTTTCCCCCGCCCCCAAAAAGTGGCCTTTTAATTTTTTGGTGAAAAATTGTCTGTTCTAAAAATCATAAATTTTCATGAAAAACTTTTTGAAAAATTTACATCAGTTTATTTCCTTCCTGTCCCCCTCCACCCTTTTTTCTTTTTGTATTTCCTTTTTTCCTCTTGCTTTTTCAAGTCATTTTTAAAAACAAATTATTGGGAAAAGAAAAAAAGGAAAGGAAAAATCAAAACAACAAATGAAATTTTTTGAAAATCTATCACAGCAAACTGATGGGGGGGAAAAGACCAATAATGATTTACTTTGAACGATGTGAAACAAAATCAACTTGAATATTTTGATTTTTTTTTTTGTAGTTTGTCCAGTTTTTGACTCGCTCTATTAAAAGGTCAGTAATCTACCCGTGACTATTAAAGGTATTCAGGACACATCCCATCTTGTTGTTAATCAATGAATGGCTGGCTGGTGGCCTGTGTGAAATGAGTTGATGGTCTAAGTCCAGCTCCCAGTGAAGATTTGCCCAAATTGCAAAACCCTCACTTATTGCTGGCAGTCTCAGCAGACCAAGTGTGAAATCCTGGCTGCATTGAAGTTAATGGCAAAAATCGCACTGACGTCTGTAGGTTCAGGATTTCACCCCCAGGACTGAGGATGCATGAAGAGTGAATTCTCATCTTGGGGTGGTCCTTCCAATTCAAGAGTGGAGCCGCATGGGGGGGAAGTTTGCATTGCAGCTGCATGTAGAATACTTGAGTTTGTCACAGCCCAAGAGTTTTCACCTGCACTTAACATATGCAGAGTTTTTGTTTTTTGTTTTATTTAAACCCACCGATTTCTTCAATGAGCACAAAGGAGCAGGTAAGTGCAGTGATCTCCCCATAAGTCCTTTATCTCGTGTGCTTCTCTTATGAAAGGACTTCAAGTGCAAACGTCTCCTTTTTAAAGTTGGGGAATGTGCTCATGTAAAAGTGTCTTTCCAGGCTATTGGGACAGGACTCATTGCTAGACTTTATGAATTCCCAAGGATGTTTGCTAGGAGCCTGATCCAAAGCCCATATGCTTTTCCACTGACTCCAGTGGGCTTCGGATCAGGCCCTAAAGCAGAGAATGGATCTGTTCAGCTCTAAAGGAAGGAAATGGGCTAACCCTGAGGAAGAGCTTCTGTGATTTCATGCAAGATGGAATCCTCCCCTTGCTCTGTGTGCCAAAAGAATGGTGTAGACTGGTTTAAACTTCTAAATGATGCCAGCACTATGGGTAACTACCAAGCAAACCTGGTCTCTTGGAGTGGAACAATGGAGAGGCTAAAATAAGAGGTTGTCTGGGACGTGGGGAGTCATGCCAGCATTTTCCTTGGTCTGTTTCCAAACAGATACAGTCTGTGCTTGAGGAAACAAAAGAGATGAGTCAGTCCTCTCAGTGAAGGTTATTATAGGAACCTCTCGCAGCCTCCAATTTAGCTTTGGCTTGAGTGGTCAATTTTCTTTTCAGTGTCCTTTGTGAAAAAGGGGAAGTTAGGTTCTAGTTCTAAAACATCTTACTGAGTCTATTAAATGAAATGATTTCAGACATAGGCTTTGATTGTCTCCCAAAATAGTATGGGGTTGCTATAGTGCATTGCAGGATTAAAGCAGCAAGGACAAAAATTAATATCTTACATAATTTAACTGCAAGAGAGAGTCCATATTGGAATCAGAGGCATCTGAATCTCTCATGTGAGGAGTTTTGCATCCAAAAGAAGATTGGCAGAGGGTCTGTAAACTGAGGAATGTCACGTAGCTTTAAGCACATGGCTTGTGCCAGGACTGGCTTTGTACGTGTGGGATTCTGGAAGAGAAATGAGGGAACACTGGGTTCAGTTCTCCAGCCCAATTGGTTGAAATACCCACTAGCAGTGGCTGAGACACTCAGGATAATAGCTCGGGCTTCAAGGGCTGGAGGAAAATTTGGTTTTGCAGATGCTTGGGACCTAATTGATGCATTGCTTTGAAATTGCTGCCTTAGTGTGGCAACTGGCTCTACCTGGGGCCCTGTTTCAAATTTGCTGCAAGTAGAACTGCCCCTCTAGGAAGTGCTGAAAGGACAGGAATCCAGGAGGGATTTTTCAGATCCTGGTGCTTCCCAGTAAGTCACCAGGCCTGGCATTTGCCTTCCAGATTGTGCTGATGATTGCAGTGCTGCCTCCCAGCCAGGCCATTTCAGGCAGAAGTGGCTCTGTCCTGCTCTCCACCCAGCTGCCAGGGAGAATGGCCAAATATGCAGGGGGGAGGTGCAGGGAGATAAAGGCAGTGAGCCCTTGCCCCTCCTAAAGGTAACATGGGGCCAGGAGAGCGCTGCAGTCCCATGCTGGGTGCAGGGCAGGAGGGGTCACTGGGCAGGGGAGATATGTGGGGCAGTCATGTGTCCTCCCCTTTAGCTTGTGCCCCCCCAGTATGGGGGGCACCACTCGTCTATGGTCTTGCCATGGAGACAGACAGACTGAAATGCCCAAGGCAAGCTGGACTATGTGATAGATGGTTACTTTACACCAAAAATCACAATATTCAGGTTATTCCCAGTCCCAAAGGACCAGTCACTCAGTCCTGCTCAGTTGTACTCGGATCTCAAACCAAAGACAATGCTTGGAGCCAATCCTGTAATAAACCAACTCCAGTTTTATTACCTAGGAAAAGGAAATGAGTTATTGACAAGGTTACAGCAGGTAAGCATACATAAACAAATGAGTTACAGTAAAAGAAAAGTAATAGAAACTTCAACAGTAAGCTGACTGCATATCTTTTAGGGCTAATCCAGGCAAAAGAACCGGGGACTCCTTGCAAATGCTTAGAAATCCTCACCCCTCAGAGCTCAAGCAGAATAGGTATAAGAAGTTATCCTTAACAGGTATTTTTATTCCCTTGCCCTAATGTTCAAGCTGTGATGGGAAGAGGGCTTGGGCACGTACCCTCTCCAGGGCTGTGGGGGAAGCAATCAACAGTCTTTTGTCCACAGTGGCTTCTCTGATGAATGTAGACCTTATTTTGTTGGGGAGAAGCTAATGCCTCTGGTGGTGAACTAGTATTTCACACTTGATAATGCTTCTCCCCGGACTGGGGTGGGGATTTTATAGTTACAGAGCAAACATTTAAACATTACCTTATAACATGAGATACAGACATTTGTAAGTAGGATTAATACATGCAACATCCTACAAGCTGTTGATAAGGTTTAAACACATTCTTATCAATTTAACATCTGTTTTAACAGGTGACCCAGAATGGTTCCCAACTATGCATTTGTCAGTGTTCAGTAAGGCCCAGGCCTTGGCATGAGCTGGCACCTGGTCTGCCAGCATCCCAGCAGGTACATTGGTTACCTGCACAGCCTTAACTGCTGCTCTCCAAACCTTGCAAAATATATTTTATGAAAATAAACAACCTAACTGCCGAACGTGGTAGCTTAAATTAAAGCAGGCAATTCTATGTTCCTACTGGCTGTAAGGTATAATGCTATGTACTTACAGTTAGATTTGATGTCTCTGTATGATGTGCAGTGTTTCAGAGGGGATGTGCATCTCCTTTGCGAATAAGGGTATCAAGGTTCCTTCCCCACTCTGAACTCTAGGGTGCATGAAAACCTCCTGACCTTACTTTTACCAGCTTAGGTTAAAACTTCCCCAGCTTACAAACTATTTTACCTTTTGCCCTTGTACTTTATCGCTGCCACCACCAAACGTCTAACAGATATCTAACTGTGAAAGAGCCCGTTTGGAAACATCTTTCCCTGCAAAATCCTCCCAAACCTTACACCTCCTTTCCTGGGGAAGATTTGATCAAAATCCTCCCCTATTTGCATAGGTGAACACAGACCCAAACCCTTGGATCTTAAGAACAATGAAAAAACAATCAGGTTCTTAAAAGAAGAATTTTAATAGCAGAAAAAATAAAAGAATCACCTCTGTAAAATCAAGATGGTAAATACCTTACAGGGTAATTAGATTCAAAACATAGAGAATCCCTCTAGGCAAAATCTTAAATTACAAAAAGACACAAAAACAGGAATATCCATTCCATTCAGCACAGCTTATTTTCTCAGCCATTTAAAGAAAACAGAATCTAACACATATCTAGCTAGATTACTTACTAAGTTCTAAGACTCCATTCCTGTTCTGTTACCAGCAAAAGCATCACACAGACAGCCACAGAGCCTTTGTTTCTCCCCCACCCCTCCAGCTTTGAAAGTATCTTGTCTCCTCATTGGTCATTTTGGTCAGGTGCCAGCGAGGTTATCCTAGCTTCTTAACCCTTTACAGGTGAAAGGATTTTTCCTCCTGCCAGGAGGGATTTTAAAGGTGTTTACCCTTCCCTTTATATTTATGACAAAGGGCGATAAAGTTGGGACTCAAGCTGTGTGGAAGCCTTTTTCCCCCTCATATCTGTAGCTAACAGTTGTGTTAATGAACACCTCCTGTTTCAGAGAAGCACAGATCCTATATAACATGACATTAGGTTCCTAGAATGAGGACTTGTCACCTAAGTACAAAATTGGCTACCCCATTTTGAAAAATGGCCCATTTCAGCTTGTCTTTAAAATGTGAGTGCATTTTTGTACTGAATTTATCCTTTAACATATGATACATTTAGTATCCGAGACATCTGAATGAAGATTGGCAAATTTTTAATTTAGAATATCCCAGGGAAAACAATGGTTGTGTTTTTCTCCCCCAGTAAAGAACTGGGAACTTCATACTGTATGCTGAACTCCAGTTGTGAATTCAAATCAATCTGGTGGAATTAGAAGGGACAATTTTCTGGAATATTCCCTGCTAAAAAGGAGCTTGTACGTGTTGGTGTTATAATGAATGGGGTAGTGGGTACCACTACCCTGCTTGGAATCAGAAGTGCTCATTCTGTGTCACAGGCCTGATAGTTCTACCAAGAGCAGGAGATTTCTCCGTTAGTTCAAATGGCCGGGGCATGAGGTTTTAGAGAAGGAAGATATAAATTATGTCCTGGTAGTGTTCATGATGGACAGCATAGTATAGTAAGAAGAAAAAGTCTTAGGTATCATAGAGTAGTTAAAAATATAACATTGTTTCTTGCTTAGAAAGGCATCTCAGAAAATGAATGTTAAGTTAATACTAAGCAAAAAAATTCTCTCACTCCTCCTTCTTGCCTCCTCTCCCCCCCTCCCCGCAAGCTGATTTCAAAGCCCAAACCAAGGGTTCATAGAGTTTCTCAGGGCACTGGTACTCATTGTCGGCCATCTGTGCTATTTAATTCTGAACTACCTGTTTGTTACTTGGCTGCATTAAATATTGCTGCATACTTTGCCTATACAAGAGCTCAGTAATACAATCACGTGCTAATAAATTCATTTTCTACTTGACTGCTCATTCGTTGAAATATTAGTACATAGGAAGAATACAATCACGGTGAATGTGGGATTGACTAATCAATGTGTAACGAATAATCAGAAAATACAGATGTCCGAGAAAGACGGCGGCAGTGCAGAATGACTGCACCAAGGAAGGGAGGAGAAAAGCAGGGGGAGCTGTGAGCAAAACATGACATTGGGCCCCTCCTGCATCCCCTAAATGTCCCAATTTCCTTAAACACATCAAGGTGCTGCTGGTTGGGTCATAGCTCCAAGCGCACCTCACCTTGACAGAACCATTCTGTGTGGTTGCCATATTCAGTTGACATTCTTAGGGGCGTTCAAAGGATCTCTAGTGACAAAGGAGAGTCATGGTTTTTTTCTACCATTGTGTTATGCAAATTTGTCTTATTCTGCTTCTCCACAACTTGTTGTTTCCATGTGTAAACTACACAGGCTAAATCCTAGTGATGGCCTAACTGTTCTGGAAATACCACAACATCCCCCACCTTTATCTGTTTCAAGAGCTGAACCCTAGCCAATCTGTGTATATGCCTGCAAGACTGAAAATGTTCATATACAGGTTTTTGTTTTTACTTCATTTTTTTCTTTGTTGCTGTAACTGTGGGTTCCCCCTGGGAAGAGAAGCTAAAGGATATGAACAGCAAGAGAGTTGTTTGCTTGTTGTTTTCATGAAATTCCCAACCCAGTTTTGCAGCCCCAGAAAGTTGGAATAGTATGGTTAAGTGTATGATCTTCTCGGTGCCGATGCAAGCTGGATCTCTGAACCTCAGCACCTACCCTGGAGGTGGCAGCAGGGTTCCTTCCCATAATGTGGCTTGTAAAGTGCTTTGGGATCCTTTGGAACAGAAGTTGCTAATCACTATGTAAATGATAAGTCACCCTTTGTGACTGCCTTCCCTTAGCATGAACCATACTACAGTAATCCATTCTTCTTTCTTGGAACATGCTTATTTCTAGGAATGTTTTGCATCTTGGCTGGAGCCCTGAAGGCGCCTCCTCCACCTTTTCATGGTGCAATATATCCCATCCGCCGTTCCATTTTCTGAGCACCAAATCGGGGCTACCTTCTCATTCCCAAATAGTGCTCAGATTGGCTCCACGGAAAGCTCAATCAATAGCACTCCTTAGCATTTCAGAGGGAAGAATGAGGTAACACAAGTCGAGAGAGAGTGAGAGAGAGAGAGAGAGAGTGTGTGTGTGTGTGTGTGTGTACATGGAGCTGCCATCTGAAGAATGGAATCAGATCTGCTTGAGTGCCTTCTTTAATCTGCCTCTAGTGGTTGAAGGCAGGGACTGTAAGAACTTTACTGTAACTGGGTGCATTACAGGGTGTTGTGAGTGCTGTGGTACATGGTACACCCGACCTCTCTAGATCTATGTCGACACAACAGTGGGGAGGGCGCTTCCATGACATTCCAGGATGCAATCCGAACTAGTTGAGAGTTCATGTCACCACCTGCCCTGCAATGCTTTGCTGCTGTAGCTCCCACCTGGGCCTCTCACAAACAGCATGCAGGTCACACCCTGAGTATCTGTGTGTAGCTGCAGCCTGCCAGCAACACTCTGGCTTCCACTTGTAGAGTGACCCCAACACACCCCCAGTCCCCAGATTTTAGCCAAAAACATGGGTTCTGCACTATCCAGCCCTCTCCTGGACAGTTCAGATATTAGAGGTTCGTTGTGTTTGTACAACAGTTTGCTACCTTAACTAGAGTTACCAAACAATTCAGTTTAAACACAACACGAGATTAGTTTTGATTAAAGAAGAAAACAAGTTTATTTAACTACAAAGAGAGAGGTTTCAAGTGAGCATAGGTGTAAGGTATTAAAGTCAGAAATTGTTACAAGAAAAATAAAGATAAAAATGCTTTCTAGTAACTAAAACTTAACAAACTAGACTCAGTTCAAGGTGAAATCCTTACCACATGTTCCCAGCAATATAGCAACCAAATTCTCAGGTCAGACTCCTTCCCAAAGTCTAATAATGACTGGTTCCTTTGTCTTCTCAGCTGAAAGAGAGAGAGAATACCTGGGGTGTTTTTGCTCCTCCCTTTTACAATCCAGTCACACTTTGAAATACATTTTCCAGAGGGGTACCCCTATATAAAATTCATTCTAGCTGTGAGGATGGACATATGGGGTCTCGTGGTAAAAGAGGTTCCATGTTAGTTGTTTGTTACGATGCAGATCCACCTATTCCTTCCCTACTTCACTGCCAAAAAATGGCCACTTGATTGGTGATTGCCAGTCAACCTTGACACCTGGCTAGAGGTGTTACCTTGTCCTTTGTCTTTGAGAAACTGATTTACCCACTCTGCAGACTTGTCTGGTAAACACATTTCAGTCATAACTTCAGTTTATGTTCATAACTGTATATATAATGTTGCTACATACATTTCAGCATGACATTTTTGACCAGAAAGTTATTAGTTTTCAAAGGATACCTCACAAGGTGTATTTTGTATGAAGGTTATTACAATGGTGTGTAGGGTGTGAATACAGGGATGCATTTGGTCACAGCTTCCCAGTGCTGGTAGAAGGACACTCACTAGCTCTGCTTTAGCTAGCGCTGTGCTAAAAATATCAGAGAGAGTCATTTCCCCGTGGGCACATACTGCACCAGTGGTAGGGCATCCAGGAACCCTTTCTTCCTGTCCTCTACATTAAACACTTGGCAGCATTGCCATTGTTGGAAACTTTCTGTAGGACCCTTCTGCTCTCCCAGGAAGTATGAAAGCAAGGACATAGAAAGATTTAGTGAATGATCATTCAATGTTTCTTCATGAACCTTTTCATCTTTCCTCTTTGTAAATCTTAAACCCATGCTGGTGGGGCATATTCTAATGTTTGTATTAGGAAATCTTTTAAAAAATGTATAACCTTAGAACCTCTCCTGCTTATGCTGGGCCAGAATCTGATCTCAGTAAACTTCAGGGCTAAACTTCAGAGTTAACTTGATGGGAGTCATTTTCATTTAAGGGCAATATTATATGCTGGGTTTACACCACTGTGACTGAGATCAGAATCTGAGCCTTAGAAATGACTCTCTCTTCTTAAAAATAACGGAACTGCTTCCCCATTTTTGACTCTCCCCAGTTGAGGGGGTGAGGCAGCATGTAACCGTTCTGTCTTTGTTCCAAAACAAAATAAGATTCAGGCTGGGAATGGCTCTTTTGATGTTCATAAGCAGTTCAGTGATCCTGTCGTGTGAAATGATTCCTGCTGGTAGAGATCAGTGCGAGTGATGGGCGGGGTTATTAATGTGTCTGTGTGATTAACCCCAAAGCTGTCTGTGAGTGTGTGTGTGTACATGAGTATTCACTGAAGTTTATCTCTCTTCCGTCTCCCTCTCCAGTAGACATGTGTTTGTGTATTCACTCCGGTTCCAGATTACCTTTCTAGAGGAGTCTCTTTCATGTAATAAAAAGGTTATTCACTTTGGAGGGGAGGGGGGCAAGGATGAGGTTAGGAGTGAGGTGGCTGGAGGGGAAAGAGAAAGCAAACTCTTTTTGCCTTTTATAGGGTTCAAATTAAAGTGTGTGTGTTTAGATAAATTAATAACAGGAGGAAACTAAAGCAGATGCTAGTCAGGAATATGTGTGTATTTTGGAAATGTAGGCAGGATGGGCTAGGGAAAGTGATAGAAGGTTAAGGGGTAGAACTGATTGGGGTAAATATATTTTGAAAACCTTAAAAAGTTAATCTTGGTTGGCAGTTGTGTGGGGGAGAGGGGGTATTTTTTATTCTCCTCTTTCTGTCGACCAGTGTTCTTTATTGTCTCTCTCAGGTAGATCGCACATTGCTATAAATTTTCTTATCTCCAGTGCTTTTCCAATTATGGATAACAACAAAAAAGCAGTCATTGGTCTCTAAAAGGTCATCAAGATATAAGGCCCAATTGGGAAAGGAATGACTTACGGAGTTGGCTTGTGTAAACCTGGGGAAGTTTTATGCACAAGTCAGGCACAAAATGTAAGTGAGATTCATAAAAAACAGAGATTTACACTGGTTTCAGTTAGTAGAAATCAAGATGCTTATGAAAATTTCCTCTCTTCTCTAGCTCAGTGTGTATGCAAATAAAAAGCTGTTAAAAGTGGTCTTTCAAGTGAATTTAGTGGTGGAGACAATACCACATTGACAGCCCAGGAGGATGGAGACCTCTGTTTTTCCAAAGATTACTTATAGTGTAAGCAAAGGTAAAACAAGCCCTCTCCTCACACCCTGCTCTGCCAGTGACCTGGCAATGACCTCTTTGGATGAGAGGGCAGTTCAGTCTCCTCTGCCTCTCTGCTAAGACTGCCCGCCAGGTCCCACCTGTGAGGATGGTGATATAGACGCCGTCTCTGCTAGGATCAGGATTATTTCCTACAGCTCATATCACACACAGCAGGTCACTGAAGGTCCGTTGGTGTGGCTGTGTTGCTCTGCTCGCCGCTGCCGATCACTGTCAAATTCACACTAACCTAGAAGCAAAAGCCTCCCCAGCTCATTACTGGGGACAATCCCCTTCCCCACCTCTGTGCTTAGTCCACTTAGAACACACAGTGTGGAAACTGGGTAAGAATCGATTTCCAAGCATGTAACGCAAGGGTGCTTGTTCACAGCTCCCAGGGCTGTATTGCAGGGCGCAGGCCCCCAAATGACAAACACTGGCCTCTCTCAAGAGGGGACACACTAAAGGACATTTCTCCCAGAGTGTCCTTGGGTCTTTCCTGAAATGTCAATAATTGCCACCTATGTGTCCCCCCTTCACTTCTCCCCCTGTACTGTTCCAGATCCCTCCCTTTTCTCTATTGCTCCCAATGCTTTCCCTTACTCCTCTAGTCTCCATTGCCCCTATGCTCCCTTCATCATTCCACTGTCCCTCACTTTGCAGCACTGCAGCCAGCCGCCTCAGCAGTCCCTGGGCCTTCCCTTTCCCCAGGTTCGAAGCCGCTCTTGGAGCGCTTCAGCTGTTTGGACAGCACTTGCTTGTTTACCCATCTGAATGTAAGTGAGGGGAACGCATTGGCACAGCACGATCAGGTGTCACAGCACTTTGTACACAGATAAAATGACTTTCCTGACCCAAAGAGCTTCCTGGCCGAATAAGACGACCCTGCAGTAAGATATAAGGCAACCATTCAGGGGAGAAGAGGGTGTGTGTTCGCACGAGTGTTAAGGAGCCCTTGGGTCAAAATGATCACAGAGTGATAGAAAGGAGCCCTGCCATTCCAGGTGCCTAGAGGACGACGGGGGGAGGGAGAAGGGGTTTGGCAGCTGTGGGAGAGGAAGCAAATAGGCTCTCCCCCTCGATAGCCAAACAATATGTCTCCTGGCTGCCCTGTGGGCTTGCCTGTGCAGTGTACAGCAGGCCCTAGAGTCAATGGACCAAGAAATAAATTTAGTTTCTTCCCAATGCTCCTATCTGTCAGACCTGTATTGCAGTCAGGGGAGGGTGGGTGCAGAAAAGCAGGCTGTAGGAGCTCACTGGAAGCTCTAATGCGCTCTGCTGGGGTTTATAAACACTGAGGCCCAATTTGTAATTCAGAAAGAGAATTTGTAATTCAGAAAGAGACAGAAAACTAGGCCCAGGAGACAGAGGCATTCCCTCTTTCCAAAGACACATGGATGCTCTGTTTTAAAGTATACTATATATTCAGGCCCTGTTTCCAATGCATGTTACACTGTAGATTGTGGCAAACTCTTCCTTGGTCTTTCCAACTCCGTAAATATTGATTTCCAGATGCTTGGGTGCCAAAAGGCACTAGCTGTGACTCTCCAGCTCAGATGAAGAACACAGTGAAACTGCCCCTCAGTCCACTTTGAAGGTCCATGATCCTGAACCAATACAGAGGCACCTGGCAGCCGCAATAGGTAGCGGGAGCTGCCATGAGCTACTTAACCTGCTGACTAATGCAGAAAGTCATTTCTGCCACAGCTGTCTGAACAATACATTTGCCAATTAAGTTAATTCAATCAAATCCCTTGTATCCAGCACAAAGGAAAGAGCAAATCCAGGTGAAAGAGAGACCAGAGTGTAAGCTCTCCTGTATGTCACACAAAAAAAGGCAATTTCTATATAGGGTTTGTGTGTATACTGATGTGTGGAGCTACAGAATCAAAGCCTAGACATCTTAACTTAAGGGGATGTGTTTTCCTGCATTTGTGCAGGGACTGGACAACTCAGGGAAACAGTGATGGCTGGATGCAACTGTTTCACCCCCAGTTCACTTGTTCAAATGCAACCCAGGTCAGGAATGATCTAAAACTGATGAAGTGCTGTCTGCTGGGTAAGAGAGAGTTCACTGGAGTTGCTTCTGAAAGGTGAGCAAACTCACCAATGTGTATATGAAG
This sequence comes from Eretmochelys imbricata, assembly GCF_965152235.1. Classification (NCBI taxonomy): domain Eukaryota; kingdom Metazoa; phylum Chordata; order Testudines; family Cheloniidae; genus Eretmochelys; species Eretmochelys imbricata. The sequence continues at coordinate 18,338,936 of NC_135585.1, read as the reverse complement.
CTGCTTTCTCCTGCTGTTTTCTCAACTCTAAAGAACCGCTGTACCCATTTTAGCTCGAGTGGACTAAACCCTATGAATGCAAACTATTCCCATTACTCACACCCTTTGGTGGTGACCCAACCTTTTAAGGACATGCTTCTTTGCATTCCTCTGGGTGTGAGCATCCATTATGATTTACTGCGCACCAACACTGAACATGAAGCTGTATCATTTGTAGATGACATACTCCCCCGGTTCAAGGTGTGACGGTGCACTCCATAAGGCTTTATAGAAATATGCTTATGAATATATATGACATAACTGGAATATGTTCTATGCTACATATGCCATGTAACATATCTATGTAAAGGTTATGATCTACTGCATCTATTAATCCTATTTGTATGCATGTATCACTTTTGTATTTGAAGTTATGAATATTGGCCGTGTACTGGCTTGATTTCTAAATAACCTTAGTAGAGCATTTGGTCAAATCCTGGAGAAAGGAATTCGCAAAGTTAAGTGCCCAGTCAAGAAGCACTTAAGGAACAATGCATCTTGGAATGCATCTCCAATCCACATAAGACGTCTTCCTGGAGACATGCAAGATACCATGTGGGCAATGGCTGCTTCCTGTAAAAACTGTGAGTTATGCATGGAGATGTGACTTGCCCAGGTGACTCCATCTTGGAGCTGGACTTTGCATAGTAGAGAGCAGGGCCGGTGCAACCACTAGGCTAATTAGGCAGTCACCTAGAGCACCAAATGGTTGGGGGCACCAAAAAGCGGTTCCCTGGCTTGGCAGGGAGGAGCCGCCTTCCGGAGCCACCGGAGAGCCAGAGTGTCGGCTTGCAGGGGCGGTGAGCTCCAGTCATGGAGGAGCCGGCATGGCGCAGGGGGGCAGCGCCGCTAGTGGGGAATAGCTGCACCCCCTGCCCCTCCTGCCCAGGCTGCGGCCTGGCGTCCCACCCCCGGGGACTCCTGCAGGCTGCAGCAGATGCATGTGGGCGGCGGCCCCCGTGTGCCCCCCAGCACCTTCCTCGCCATGCTCAGGCTCTGCGGCTCCCAGGCATGTGAGCCGCTGCCACCCCTCCCGCTGTCTCAGCACTCCGCAGGGGAGGAGCTGTGGGCGCGGCAGCCCGGCAGTGTGTTTTGCCTCAACATGGAGCCAGCGTCTGACCAGCATGAGCATGGTAAGGGGAGTCCCGGGGGGCAGTCAGGGAGCAGGGAGAGGGTTGGATGGGTCTGGAGTTCTAGGGGGGGCCTGTCAGGGGTAGGGGGTGTGGAGAGGGATAGGAGCAGTCAGGAGACAGGGACCGGAGGGGTTGGATGGGTTGGGAGTCCCGGGCATCTGTCTGGGGGCGGGGGTGTGAAGAAGGGTGAGGACAGGTAGGGGGTAGGGTCCTAGGGGGGCAGTTAGGATGGGGGGGTCTCAGGAGGGGGCAGTCAGGGGACAAGGAGTGGGGGGGTTGGGAGTTCTGAGAGGGGCAGTCAGGGGGTGGGAAGTGGGAGGCAGTGGATGGGGCGGGGCTAGGGCAGGGCTCTTCCCCCCCCCTTCTCTTTTTTTGCTTGTTGAAATATGGTAATCCTAGGCGAGGAGGGAGCCGGGGGGCACATGGAGGCCGGCATCCGCATGCATCCGCTGCAGCCTGCAGGAGCCCCTGGGGGGTGCCGGGCCACAGCCTGGGCAGGAGGGGCGGGGGGGTGGCTGCTCCCCGCTAGAGGCATCGCTGCCTTCGCAGGGCTGCTGCCCCCCCTGTGCCGCGCTGGCTCCTCCATGGTTGGGGCTCGCTGCTGCCGCAAGCAGAACACTCTGGCTCTCCAGTGCCTCTAGAAGGCAGCTTCTCCCTGCCGAGCTGCTGCAGCGGCCCAAGCCTGGCAAAGCCAGTGAGTGGACTTGGGGCGGGGGCCACCGGGGTTGGTGGGGAGGGTGGGGTAGGGAGGGCTCGCGGGGGGGCTGTGCACCCTCCAGGGGAGTTCAGGGGGCAGGAAGGGGGGAACCTGGTCTGGGGAGCAGCCCCACAGCTGGCCCCTGGGGCCTATAAAGGCTTGTTGAGATTTGCCCAGCAATGAACCAATGTGGGGGGGGTGAGCGGGGAGGGGGGCAAGGTGGAAGTTTTGCCTAGGGTGCAAAATATCCTTGCACTGGCCCTGGGAGAGAGGAGGGGATCTCCACCCACAAGAGAAAGTCTATTTAAGCCCATGGGAGACCTCTCCATTTTGTCTTCAGCTGGCTAAGGAGATAACTTCTCCACCCCCAAGGATACCTGAAAGAAACTGGAACAAAGGACAGTAACTACAGGGGGTGTAAGTGCTTGCTGGACCCAGACTAGAAGGAGGCTAGTCTGTAAAAGAGAGCTTACTGGAACTGGTGAGGTTTTTATCTGTATTCAGTTTGATTTGACATAGACTTGCGTGTTTTATTTTATTTTGCTTGGTAATTCACTTTGTTCTGTCTGTTACTACTTGGAACCACTTAAATCCTATTTTCTGTATTTAATAAAATCACTTTTTACTTATTAATTAACTCAGAGTATATATTAATACCTGGGGGGGGGGGCGCAAACAGCTGTGCATATCTCTCTATCAGTGTTGTAGAGGGCGAACAATTTATGAGTTTACCCTGTATAAGCTTTATACAGGGTAAAACAGATTTATTTAGAGTTTGGACCCCACTGGGAGTCGGCATCTGAGTGTCAAAGACAGGAACACTTCTGTAAGCTGCTTTCAGTTAGGCCTACAGCTGTTAGGGGATGTGCTTCAGACCTGGGTCTGGGTTTGCAGCGGGCTAGAGGGTCTGGCTCAAACCAGGCAGGGCACTGAAGTCCTAAGCTGACTGGGCAGGAAAGCAGGAGCAGAAGTAGTCTTGGCACATCAGGTGGCAGCCCCCAGGGGATTTCTGTGATTCAACCCATCACACAAGGGTGCTTTAGGTAGACAATACAGTTCAGCCCAATAATACGCCTGTTTACTTGATAAAGGTGCAATCTCCCGAAAGAGTGCAGATTATTTTAGGGCGAGATCCCCAGTGGCTGTAAACTGGCATTGCTTCTTTGCCTTTAAAGAGTCAATAGAGCTGTACTGACTGGCCCATTGACTTCAGTGGAGCTCTCCCTATGGACACCAGCTAATGCTCTCACCTTCTCTTCCTCAGACCACCCCACCTCCCCATTTTTACATCAACACTTTTTATGACACAAGAACAAATAATAAGCGAAGTCGTCCTCTATTCCAGTCTCCTGCGGGGTTGGGAGTCTCAACTAGTCAGGGCTTGTACAGCACTTCTCAGTGCTAAGCATTATCATGACTTTAAAAAAAACAAAATCAGGGCCAAATCTCCCCTCACCTACTGGTACAACTCAAGTGGGGCTGGCTGGGGTCTAAGTGAGGCCATGATATGGCCCCTCTCCTGCAAAGGTCAGTCTTTCAATGGGCAGCCCAGTTGCTTGTTTTGCAGATAAAATTATTAAATTGGTTTTTTTTGACAGGTATATGCCAATTTGGAGTATTCCCCTTTAAACATTTCTTTAGCCATGCTGAGGTGATGGCCAAATACAGAAGACTCCAGCTCATGTAAATGATCTTCCCTGCCTCCCCCAACTCAAAGAACTCAGAAGAGCAGATCAAAGTGGCTGTGTGCCTCATACGATGTGGGTGCTAATATGGAGCCTTGTTTGAATAATAATTCTTCATCGCTGACATGAGGCAAGGAGGACAGAGACAGATTCCCAGAGTCCGTGCTTTTTTCCCCTCCTGCAGGACAAAGAATGGGAACTATGAGTGAATTTGCTGGTTTCCAGATTGACACAGAGCAAATGCAGTCACTGGTAATCAGTGCATACAAGAATTTATCACCTCTGCAGATTACGAAGTGGGGAGCAGGTGTCTGACCTGCAATGACAAAAACACGGAGTGGCAGTGGGGGAGGAAGTTGGTGGGGAGAAAACAGATAAGATGTCATTTTTCAGCACAGTTTTTCTCTCCGTAATGTTCTCCTAGATTATGGGAAACAATCATGGGACATGAGATGCTGGTGTTTTATGGTGTCAATGGGGTTTAAGGTTTTAGGTGCAAAAAAAATGTGATGTTTAGATTCTGTATATTATTGGGCATTTATAGGGCACACTAGGGATTTTTTATCATTACTTATTTAGTTGAGGCAAGAAGGATAAATTGGATTCTGTATCCAAGCACTCGCATCTAAAGGAAATTAAAAGGAATGAACTTGGCCTCCACTTGGGGCAGAAATCAGCACAGGAATGACCCTCACTAAATTAAAGAGCTACTCTTGCCTCAAAGAAAATGCTGAGAGTTACTCAGTGCGTGAACCTTTTCCCTTCCCATATGGTGTGTTTTCTGGATTTCCCTTTCCTTATTCTTTGTTAGTAGGGATATTGCCATTTAAAAAAAAAAAAAAAAAAGCATCACTACTCCCGTAGAGCTCTTTTGCTCCCTCCTGTAGGCGCACGTCTCCGCCTGACAAACCACTCTACTTACCGTGGATGTGATTATGTTGTCACTGAGCAAATTCCAACCTCTACTCAGGTGTCAATCCATTGACTTCAGTGGAGTTGCATCTGGTCACGCTAGATCTGAAATCACCCCATGCCATTAATGAGATGGATACTTTGCCCTGTTTTAGGGCCTTCCATCTGAGGATGACAGAATGTTTTACAGACATTCATTAAGCATCATAGCACCCATGGGAGGTAGGGAAGTATTATGCTCATTCTGCTAGAGATGTTCTCAAGCTGCAAAATTCAGATGCAGCTCCCAAATACCCCATAGTTGAGAGCTATTTGGATCCAAGCTTTCAATATAGGTTCACTGTTTCATTTTACAGGTGGGAAAAGTGAGGCACAGTCAGGTAATGTGACCTTACAGAAGGTGACACAGTCTATGTTAAAGCCAGAAATACAATCCAGGGCTCCTGTCTCCCAGTCCTACACTAGACATTAACCACTAGATAATCCGTCATCTCTTAAAATGGGGAACTGGTAAAAGAAGCGGATGAACGGTTAAAGATCCTTTTCTCTTGCAAATGTACTTAATGCTGAAAAGGAATGACAGAAACAGAATCTGCCCCATGACCTGGTAACTGGGCATGAAGCACCAACATTTCATGAAGCCACTAGAACTGCTGAGACTTCATAGACTCAACGGCCAACATCATGCTGACGACACCTAGCTCTATCTAGCCCTTGCTATGTATGACAACACCGCTGTCACTGAGCTGGCCCAGTGCTTGCCTCGAGATCAGCTCATGAATGAAGAATACCTAGTTGAAGCTGAACCTAAACAAGACAGAGATGATGCTAGTTGGCAGAGGGAAACGTTTTGAGATGTTTTTAGCCTCTGGTCTCCACTGGTTGAAGATGCACAACCTCAGCTGGTCAATGGAGTCGACAGTGTCGGAGGCTCCTGGATTCCTTGCTGATATTGAGCTCTCAATAGCAGCATCTGCAAGTAATGCACTCTACAACGTGCCCGGAGGCCACTTCCCGTCGTACAGAATCTGGACTCAGTTATATATGTTTTTGTCACCTCCAGGCTGGACTACAGCGACTGTCTCTGCTGCCATTGAAGTGGTGACAACCTGGATTTGACCCCTGAGCAACTTTTTCATTAACTGTGCTGCATATGTCAATTAATTTCAGTGAACTCATTCTCCTGATGCTCTAGAGCAGGAAACTCCCAACCAGCACAGAAGGCAGAAGTCTGGCTCCTCCACAATGCAGGCTATGGTGAGCACATGCACATCAGACTTGTTCTCTGCTCTCTACCTTAGCTTTCTATAGACTATTGAGCCAAATTAAGGTTTCAGCCCTTGTCTTTGAGGTATTCAAGGGTTTGGGCTAGTGATATATAAAAGATCACAAAGGTCCAGGATCAGGACTGGAGTCCACAGCTCCCCTCTGTTGACACAATGGCGCTTTCCGGCAGAAGGATAAAGCTTGTCTTTCTTGGGGGGTGGTCCCAGACTGTGGAAAGAGTTCCCACAGGATCAAAGACATGCCATAAATCTCATTCTCTTCTGCTTCAAGTGCAAGGTGCTCTTCTTTGACGTCGGATTTCTAATAGAAACACATAGCATAGTGTCTGTATAATACATTAAATACAGTTAAAATAGTAAAAGTAAAAAATCTCCAAATAGTTTCCTTTGGGGGGTGGGGGTGGGGGGAACCACAGGTGCCACATGCTAGTCATGTCTCTTAATGCATTTCTGCAAAGTGTTCAGATACTATGGGAATGAGGGCTCTGTGAGAGCCCGGATATAATAGAATTTCAGTCACTTTGTCTCTGGGTCTGTGCCTATTGCACCCACATTCCTCCCCCATTGCATGGGAGGCACAACTCCATGCCCGTCTGCTCACCCACACGCTCCTCTTGCACATTCCTGTGAGGTGAGATCCCCCTGTCTGGCCTGCATACGTGCATCCTCCTCCCCGCCACAGCAGAACCACTGGGGCTTTGAGTCTTGCACACCCTTATAAAGAGGGACACAGTGCTTAATTGGTGCCTGGGCTTTCCAGGGCTGAGCTCCAGCACCTCTGGGCTTGGCTATTTGTAGCCCCAGCACCTCTGGGCTTGCTGTGTCAGTTACGAAAGTAAAAAAACTGCTTGAGCCCTGGCACCAAATTGCTTCAGCTCTGGCACCTCTTTCATTGCAAATTAAGCACTGGTGGGACTGAATTTGGTTCTTCATTCTGGTTTTGGGAAAGCGCCCAATGAATTTAATGGCAATTCTCCCATATAAGAATTGATCCCGTGGGGTTCTAACCCATGTGAATTATACAGCAATCACCTGGTTAGTCTCTTAATTTCCGTTGTTGCAAGAGGAGCAGCCTTGATACACTGTCCATCCTTCTGTAATTTCCAGGATACACCCCAATGGCTGGCAGCCTCATACCCCACTGCACTGTGATTTTGTCAGACTGTACAAGCTAAGAAGTGCCCAGCAATATTGTACATCGGTTTGGGACAGGAAGTGAAGTATAATATGGTATCCAATGGAACTGCAGAGGGAATTTAGGTTAGCAGAATGTAATTACCCAAGCCAGGATTGAGAAGACACCAAGCCCAATAGCCTTTATGCTGGGGAAAGAGCTCCAGCATCTTTAATGATGAGGAGTTCAGAGCGGAGTGCAGATTCAGATAGAACTGTTGTTTGAATGAGGCTGCAAGGTGAAGCCTGTACTAAGTAGGGGAGGGGGAGACCATGAGCTCACACCTTTAAATTCCCCAGAATCCCTAATGTATTGGCAAATTAAAGTAGTAAAAGAGATTGAGCATGTTTTCAGTACACATTCTAAGTACAATATCATATGTCTGTCTTTGGTCTTTGTGAACTCAAGTGTTCTGAGGATTGAAATGAAGGAAGGACAGCTAGTCCAGCCTAAACTTTTGCCCATATGCTTCTTAAAAATCTAAACTGTTCTTTTATTTAGGGTTGGATACCTGGCCCTGTTCCAGCCTTTTTTAGATGCGAGAAAAACAGCAGGCCCCAGTTCTCCATTCAGTGCAAGTGTCCTGGTACTGTGGGCTTCTCAGACCAGGCATGCATCTAGTCTGGTATCCTGCCTCTGACAATGGTGTCCATAATGGAATAACTATCATATATTTGGAGCTGATTAGCATAACTGACAGGAAACTCCTGGGCACGGGAGATGTCTCACAAAGCTATATAGACTGTATATGCTGCTTGGAAGCCAATGGAGGAAGGAGGAGGATGGGGGGAAGGGAGTTGCATGTATTTTTGTGAGGCCTTTAATCTGACATCACCTGTGGCACTATTAGTAATTCACAGCAATCTCTTTCTGGTCCAAGGAACAGCGAAGCCAGAGAGCATCACCAAGTTTACCACGAACAATACGCCAGGGCCTAGCAAAGAGTCCAGCAGACCTCCGTTTTAAAATATAGATAGAGGAAAAAGAGAAGGGACTGAGGCTGGATGGGAGGGCTGAATTCCCCTCTGATGCAAGCAGACACATCTCCATGCATTTCAGTGCAGCTATGCCAGCACAGAATTTTTCCCAAATACTGTAAACCAGCGGTTCTCAACCAGGACTCCGGGGACCCGGGGGAGGGGGGGGGGCGTGAGCAGGTTTCAGGGAGGCCACCAAGCAGGGCCAGTGTTAGACTTGCTGGGGCCCAGGGCAGAAAGCTGAAACCCTGTGTGTGGGGCTGAAGCCTGGGGCTCCCAGCCCTGCCACCTGGGGCTGAAGCCAAAGCCTGAGCAACTTGGCTTTGTATGGGGAACCCTGTGGTGTGGAGCCTTGGGCAATTGCCCTGCTTGCTGCCCCCAAATGCTTGCCCTGGCTTTTATATGCAGAAAAACAGTGGTTTTGGCACTGGTGGGCTGTAGGGTTTTTATAGCGAGTTTGGGGTGGGGGTGGGGGGGCTCAGAAAGAAAAACATTGATGACCCCTGCTATAAACAATGGCACAATGGAGTAGTGTGATCTGCCCAGATTCAGATCAAGAACCCCACCTCCTCTTGACATGCTGATGATCCTAGAAACTCTTTCTACTCATGGGAGCTGCTCACAGCTTTTTGTATTACTCTTTGTCTAACTATATATAATCAAACTTTGAAGATGGCACTTGTGGGAGTGCAGCGTTTTGTTTTACCTAGATCTACAACAGCCCTCCTGCTAGTAATCTGAGCAGGAATAATCATTTGAGAGGGAAGCTAATTAAATTAAAAAGACGATCAAACTGGAGGGATAAACCTTTTGATGAAGAAGCGCTGGGGAAGCATAGGGGGATGGGGATGGGGATGAAGGCACATATCTCTTTGAATCATCAATGTCTCAGGGCAAGGTTGCTTCAGCCATAGTGAGTATCCCTATGAATTATCTCCTGCTTTTATTATCTGTTTCTACCAGGAAAAGACGTGGGGGGAACTAACTTTTTTTTTTATTTGGACAGACTTAAAGAAGTGGCATCAAATTTGAAGGGCACCCAATCAATCTGTTGTCCTAGCTGCATGAAATTGTATTTCCCTGCCACTTCATATCTTATTTGCAGCAGCTGGGCTGTAAGTCATTGGTGATAACATTCTTTATTATGCAGTCGTGTTTATGAACTGAGCCTGGAAAGAGATGATAGAAATATGCAGCAATATGCAAAGGGGGGGAATGAGGGAGGGGGAATAAATGCTAGTTGCTAGGGTAACCATGGGGCTATTTTGGGCATCAAATTTTGCAGATGCTGAAAAGCATTTTCATGTGATGGCTGGTCTCTCCGGGAAGGGAAGGGGAGAAAGGGCACACAATAAACTGGGAAGATAATATTCAAGAAGGCAGCAATTTAATTTTTTCAGTAGTTTCATCTTTTTTAAAAAGTATTAAAACCAAAAAAGTTGATATAACCTAGTTAGCAGGAAAGCTGGGAGTTTTAAAGAATAATAGAAAAAGACAGCCTAGGAATTTAGGAATCTTCACTTCAACTTCTTACGAGCACCAAGTGAGATTGTTTAAATCTAGCAAGTACTGTCAACCCTGGGGTCTGTAATCGCTTTCGTTCATAACCAGTCCAGTTCACAATAAACTAATGCAAACTTTCCTTCCTGAAAAGATCCTACCTGCCTCATAAACCACGATTAGCCTGTGTGCTTGGGCTGAGCCCCCACCCCTGCAACAAGAGCTAAAGACGTGAATTCCCAAAGACTCAATTGGACTTTTCAGGGACCCTGGTTTGTCAAAGGGAGAGAGGCAGCTATTTTGTCTCCGCCTTTAGCTATATAAATACCACTGATCTCTGTTAAAATTCCAAAGTATCTAAATAATGGGAATTGTTCTGTCACAGCTCAATATTTCTAGAGTACCAGTGTTGGTCAAGATAATGGCTCAACTCGCTATCATTTAAGGGCTAGTTTTCTGTTTCTTTTATTTTAAATAGTCTACAATGAATTTAATGCTGATGAAAGGTGCCAGCGCAAGGACTTTGTACAGGGACTTGAACCAAGGTATCCTCTCACGCTACATAGAAGTTTCACCTCAAAGCCCAGAAGGTGCTGAGGGCTAGCATGGAGTCACTCTGATTTGCACCAGCTGAGGCTCTGGCTGGAGCCATTTGCAGCTGTTTAAAGTGGGTGTGAAATTCTGTTAGATCAGAATTCTGCCCTCACAGCTGTGGTAACATTTTACACAGGTGAAAAGAATTGCATGAAGAGGAAGGTAAGGGAGAGCCAGGCTCTCAAACCACAGAACAGGTAAAGCAGTAGCAGCAGGAGGAGGTTCCTCACAGGATCTGTTTGCATCTAGCAGCCTGAATGAAGAATCCCTTTATAATCCTTGTACCCAAGGTTTGTCTGTTTCCCTACCATGAGAGATACTAGCCTCATCCCAGTTGCCCTAGAGAATCCTTTTCTCCAGCTTGATATTGCATAAATTAAGCAGAATCCAAATAAAAAATAGCTAATGGCTATTTTGTGCAGCTTACACCTCACCCTTTCTCTAGAATTCTGAATGTATTGGCAAATTTAGCCAGGAAAAGGAATTGGAATAAGTTTTCAGCGAGGAACCTCCTCTAAGTACCATGTCACATGTTGGTGTTATTGCTCCCTGATAGTGTTTTTAATTAAACCGTTAGCAGTGGTGTTGAGATTCTCCTTCAATAATTAAATCACAGTAGTGAATAATTATAAAAGTGAATTGTTGAGTTCAACAGTCTCCAACTGAGGCAATAGGACCTGTTTCATTAAATTAATCCAAGTAATATGGAGGTAGATAACTATCATTCAGCCCTGCATGTCTGCCTCTTTTAGGTGACGTATATTCCCAATCTCATCTTCTTGTTCTTTCACCATTTCCATCACTTCTCTTCTCCTGAAACAAATGTTGCTGCTGTCTTTTTTATTCACACATGGTGTGCTCTCAGCTTTGCCCTGGTAATGCATAGATTTTTAAGGCCAAAAGGGAATATTACAATCCTCTTAGTCTGACCTCCTGTATAACATGGGCCATGGAACTTCACCCAGTAAATCTTGCATTCTGCCTCTGTTTACTCAACTTCTAGCTGGCCTTTTGTGTTAAACAATTCTCTCTCATTTGGATTATCTCACTTTTAGTGAAGATGAGCCTAAGGTGCAACTGGCTCTGACCCCTTGAACTCTGGTGTTTAAATCTGAATCCAAACTTCTTGGCTCCCCCTAATATTTAGATTGTCTTCTTTACATTTTTAAAGCCCTTACTGTTATATCTTCCATACGCAAAATGCAAACAGATTGTTTGTCAGAATGACCTTTATTTGTTAAGAGAACAAAATTACATTTTTCATGAGAAGCACACACAGTAAGAGGATGTCTCTTTTGTTACAGTCTGTACTTAACTGAACACACAATGGGTGCCTGTCTTTGCAGACAGCAGTGTCCTTAGCGGGTGAAAGAGGCAGTGTAGGAAATAAACACACACGGGGGGGGGGGATAATATTTCCCCTCAATGTTGCTAGACCTACATGATTTTGAAAACCTGTTTTAGTTCATCTCATGGCCTTTCGCTTCTACCCAGGGAGAATAAATCCAATTCTAATAACTATTGTGCAGATCTTAAGATAATTAAGCGGATTCCAAAATATTCTGGTGAGCTCTTCTTCAGGTCTGAGGAATGAAGCACACTCTCCTTCTCCAGACCTGAAGAAGAGCTCTGAGTAGCTTGAAAGTGTGCACCTTCCACCAACAGAAGTTGGTTCAATGAAATATATTACCTTGCCTACCTTGTCTCTCTCAAAATCTGGGCCTTAGTCCCCAAACAGCCAGAGAGCTATGAAATGCAGCTGTTGAGAAACTTTTTTTCTTCTGCAAAGATCTGAACATTGATAATGGTTAATAACAGCAGGAAACTGGAAGCTCAGATTTCTGGGTACTGCTTCCTGATTTTGCTGTTGACTTCTATGTGAATTTGGACAAATTGTCTCTCTGTGCCTCAATCTTCTCATCTGTAAATTGGTATGATAGTATCTTCCTTACAGGAATGGTGTGAAAATGACAAATTTTTAAAGTGCTTAGAAAGCCTTGGTTAATAGATGCTAAATATTCTTTGTTCTTATTACAGCTGGTCAAATTTTTCAAATATTGATAAAATTTCAAAGTCTGAAACAGAATCTTACAAAATTCTCACAAAATTTGCCCTTGTTTTTGAGTAGCTACTGGCTTGGTTGAAATTTTCCAAATTTCAGAATTTAAAATTTTTAAAGTTTCAGAAAAGAGAAGGAAATTGGGGGCAGGAGGGGGGTCGTGGGAGAATAATGAAATTCTCCACTCCCCTTTTTTTTTTTTAACCCGTTCTAATCAGCCTTCTTTAATGTGAGCCAATAGAAGTGTTGCAGAACTGGAAACATTTTTTGCCGTTTTATTGAGCTCCGTTCCACTTGAGCTCCTGGATTCTACAGGAAACAATCACCTCAGAATTGCAGCCATCTTAATATTCACTATTCAGTCTTTTATTACTGGAAGCACAGATATAAAACTTGAAAATAATGCAAATTCAATATATTTTTTTTCCAGGACATGGATGCGGCTTTTGAATTTAAAACCAAAGACAATCAAGATCTTGGTGAGAGAGAGAAGGTCAGTCTCATAGCTTTGTTTAATCAAAATCGAAATTGTGACATCTGTTTCCCCAACCCTCATATAAAAAAAACACATCACTTCATTTTATGGGTTGATGTCTCCTCGGCTGCATAAGAGGGGAGGCCCAGAAAGGTTTAAAAGAAGTTTTCTCTTCATAGTTTCTGCAAGTGGTGATAAGGGAGAAAGAATGACCAAGAGCTTCGGATGCTAACTTGGGAGACCCATGTTCAATCCTCTGTTCTGCCAAAGACTCCTTGTGTAAGTTTGGATAGTCATGTACTGTAGTCTCTCTAGTCCAGATCTATGAAGGCACCCCTGCAATCCACAAAACCCCTGTGAGGCTGCAACCTAAACTCACTCTGTGCGTAAGTCAAAGTTTCCTCAGTGCCTACATTTCTGTGCTGGAGCATGCACGCTGCTGCCTCACTCTATGCGTCTGAACATCTGTCTCCCACCTGAGGCCCTCTGTGATCCACAAACTGGGGGAAGTGAGGTGGAGGAGTGTCCATCTTAGGGCCAGAGGGCGAGAGAGAGAGAGAGACACTCGAGTCCAGTGGTTACAGCACCCACTTGGCAGGTGGAAGACCCAGGCTCCAGTCCCTCTGCTCCAATCACTCTTTCATTATTCTACACAGTGAAAACACTTCAATCGGAGAACTTTGGGAGCCCCTCATCATAATATCCCATAGCTCTGTGGTTAAAGCACCCTGTTCAAAACTTTTCTACTCCGTCAGCCTGAGGGGGGAATTGAACCCGGGTCTCCCCCATCCCAAGTAAGTGCTGTAATCACTGGGCTAAAAGTTATGGGTGGGCACCACTGTCTCCTCCTCCAGACATTTTATATGGAATGAGGCATCCACCTAACTCATTCTCACAAGAGATGACTCCAGGAGGTAGGTTCCCAGTTGTGGTTTGCTAGCAGTCCCTGCAGCCCAGTCTTACACACATAACTCTGTGAGATGGGTGGGGCTTAGCATACACCCCTCTGGCATGCTTAGATGGGGAGTTACCAAGCATGCTGGCTTTTGTGGATCGCTTTCTAAGACACCTAGTTCTCTCCATGCATTGTAGCGACAGCTTAGGCACCTGGCTCAGGCTTTGTGGATCACAGTGTTGTTTCAGTGATTTTTCTAGGCAACCGAGCCCTTTTGTGGATCCAGGCCTCTGTGCCTCAGTTTCCCATCTGTAAAATGGGGGTAATAGGGAAGGACTATTTCAGAGGAGTGTTGGGTGAACAACTACATTAAAAACATTGTGAGGCACTCAAATACTAAGGTATTGTGGGGGTGGGGAGGACTTATGAATATCCTAGATTGATGGCAACTAATAGAACAATTTAAACTCCAGGACTAAGACAGTTTGTTAAAGGGATGAACTGAAAAATTACAAATTTATAAGTGATTCCTCTTGGGGCTTGCAAAGGTCTCAAAGGATTGCTGGGTCTTTCAGCGATAGAATTCCATTTGGTTCATAGCAAAGCATTAAGGCTAGGGCTTCTCTTTTTAAATGCTGTTGTTTTATTTGAAGGGGAAAGGACGTGGTTGTTTGTTTTTTAAAGCTGTTCAGTTGTGTTGTCTGTGGCTAATTCCTAGAGCTGGGTAGACACTACCAAAAAACTATCTGTGAATATTTGTTTGAAAAATTGTATTGTGAACTTTCTATTTTTATTGCTATACTTAAACCACATACTGGATATGGAATGATACATTTCATCCAAACTGTTACAAAAGTGGTAGGTTTCAGAGTAACAGCCGTGTTAGTCTGTCTTTGCAAAAAGAAAAGGAGTACTTGTGGCACCTTAGAGACTAACCAATTTATTTGAGCATGAGCTTTCGTGAGCTACAGCTCACTTCATCGGATGCATACCGTGGAAACTGCAGTAGACATTATATACACACAGAGACCATGAAAAAATACCCCCTCCCACCCCACTCTCCTGCTGGTAATAGCTTATCAAAAGTGACCACTCTCCCTACAATGTGCATGATAATCAAGGTGGGCCATTTCCAGCACAAAGTGGTAGAGATGTCATACAGCATTTCAGCATAACCATATTTTTTGCCAATATAAGAGTGTAAGAGAAGAGTATAGGTAAGACAAAAAGAAAACATGTTGTTGAATCAGTTTTTATCCCTTAACTAAAAATTAGCACAAACTAAACAATTCTGTTTCCCTAGGAAGTCCTTGAACCATCCCAGAAAAAAATGTTTCTGTACATCTATTTGGGTGTGAATGGCCTTCAGTTAAGGTAGCCTCCCACAGCAAGATGATCAGGGTTTAATTGAACATTTTTGAAGATGAAGTTTACTAATAACTCAGTGTGACAGAATTTGCACAATAATGGAACATTTTTACATTGCTAAACTCTGTGACAATTAAAGTATATTCCAGAAAGCTGGGAATTTTAGTATGAAAGATTTTTAGTTAAGTTTTGTTTGTGTACATCCTTTTACCTCAGACTTACATACATATTGAATGTTACCAAGTTAGCAGAATGTTCCTAATGAATGGTCCTGGTACAACAAACCATGCTTGGAGCTAAGAATTTAAAATATGTATTATATATTTTTAAAAGTTGACCATACTATAGCAGCAATGTACTGGTACCCAATGGAGAAGAGAGGAGCTACAATACCTGAGTCTTGAAATGTCAGCAGCTTTGGTCAAGATTTAATTTTCAAAAACATTCTTGATGGAATCCATCTCTGACTATATTTCAAATATATAAATCCTACGGAGAGATGGGCCTGAATCAGAATCCTGGATCTGAAAATCCTCACACTTTGAAATTTGGATCTTGAGCTAGATAGGAATTTTGTCACTGGCCCTTTATAAGTATCTTTTATAATGGCCTGAATTAAAACCCGGAAAACAAAACATCACAGGAGTTTGTGAAAGTTCAGATCCAGTCTCCACTTTGTAGCTAGGTCCCATCTCTATACATTTTGCAGACATAGTATATGATAGATGTATTTTAAAATCCACTGGCTTCACCTGGGTTACTGAGGAGATGATTCATACAATAATAACCACTATTAAAATGTCATAAAATATATATTAAAAGCGAGGAAAAAATGGCATCTCTGACAAGTATGTCTGGGATACCTTATAAGGCATCCTCTATATAGTAGTATGGCACTTTAAATAAGAATGCATCAAATATCAGAAATGAGTGTTGAAATAGGAGCTGATCCTGGAACACTTGTAATCAATGAGATTACTGTGTGAGTAAGAATCACTAGCATGAGCAAGGATTTGAAAGTGCCAGCCATATTGTGTTCACTGTAAATGTGGACTTGCTGTAGACCGCAAGCTCTGTTGGGAAAGCGACCAGTCAATCATTTCTGATGCGCAGCCCCATGATTCATTTTCTCTTGTTATCAGATGTCAGGGCAAGACTCCCCAATAGCTGTCAGCGCTTCAAGTTTCTCTCTAGTGTTAGCTTCACAACTATTAATGAGGCGTCCATCTACAGGCAGAGTTCTGGTGAGGCCTTTGGTTGTATCGGGACTGTGAGCTTTTGGTTGCATGGTTGTTTAATCCTCTCAGTAAGCATCCGGAACCTTCACAAGCGATGAGGGGAACCTCCCTCCACCAGTAGTTCCACTAACGTCAATGGGCCTATTGACCGAGTCAGGTGGTGTTCATGTTAAATAGGAAGCAGAGCTTTACAGGCCCTATCCAAGCAACCAGCTATGTGGTCTTCTGAGACATATAAACCTACCTCTAGTGGATACTATAGTGGAAAACTTTCAGCTGGTTCCTACAGTTTCCACTTGGCAACTGGGTTTTAGGACAGAACAATAAGGCTATTGGCCCCTGGAGCTACTGGCCCTCCAGCTGACCCAACAGAGACTAGCAGAAATCAGTAGAGACCAGATTACAGATTAATTTGAAGGACTCAAATTAGCTGCGGGAAGGATGGGGATCCCATAACTAGGTAGATAGGTGCTCAGGGTAAAATATAAAATCTACCAACTCTGCAGGCAGGAATAGATGAGATGTAAATAATCTCCCCATCTTGAGCATCCCTACTATCTACTGCATTAGCCTCTTCCTTTTCTCCTTCCACTCGAGCTTGCAGGGGGTGGGAATTTCTCCTGGGGAAAGGGAGCTGCTTCCTTGGCCAAAGGTTGTGGAACCATGTTGAAGAAGCAGCAACAGAGTCCAAGGGAAATCAGTAGGCCCTCCCTGTGCACGGAAAACCTGTCATGATTATCCATTTAACTAAAACACTTATGTCATAGGGCTATTTTAGTATTATTTCTACCGTCCTCAAAAGTGTGCCAGGCACTTTATAGACAAAACAGAAAGGCATAGTCTCTGCCCCCAATGTGGTCCAAACTGACACATGACAAGTGTAGGTAGCAAATGTTACCTTACAGCACATAGTAAGTTTGCTAGCTATTTGGTTCAGCTGATGATCTTGATGGTACAGGTAGTTTAATACATAATAATTATTAGTGACTCCATTCTTGTAGTACTGGGGAAGAAATCGGTATCAAGAGAGTGTGGTGGCTTGGAGGACCTGTAATGGGACAGTATTCTGTACATGAGGGTAGCATGGCTGAGGGAGAAGCAGACAACTTAGGCTTTGGGGCTGATATCACTATGAAGTTGGAGGCTGGGATAATAAGAAAAGCGATTAAATGGGAGATGTCAGTTGGGGCTGACTTACGGAGAGCCTTGTAAGTGAGGATCCGAAGTTGAAACTTGATATAGTGGAGGAGGAGCTAGAGGAGAGACTCACAGATGTGGTCAGACCAACAGGCAAGGAAGATAGTTATCGTGGTTGTATTTTGGGTAGACTGGAGGGGGTGATGTGGGTATTTGGAAGGCCAGCAATGGGTACATTTCAGGAATTGAAATGGGAGATAATCAGGAGTATAACTGTTGGGATAGAGAGGAAGGGACAGATCTTGGAAATGTGAAGGAAGAAATGGTAAGATGTGGACATGGCCTATTGGTTACAATGTTCTTCCCCAAAAGGCTGAATCCAGGCATTAAACTTCATTATTTTCTCATGCAGCTTCTTTTAATTCTAAAACACTGGATTCTTGGGTCACAGAAATGTCACTCCAGAGAGTGAGGCAAATTTCACTCAGAGGTTCTAGCAGATTTTTAAAACATGTCTTTAAATAAAAATTATGCAGGGTTGCCTGCACTCACCCACATTCTCCCATGATACAATGAAGCAGGTAGCACTGTTTGAGTGAACTTCAGGCACTAATGGTTTGGAAAGATCAACTGGTGCTGAAACATGGCAATTCCACAGTTGTGATAGGACCAACAGGATTATGTTGACTTCAGGTACAGAATAAACAGCAGAAGCAGGTGCACCAATGGGGAAAAAATAAAAAGGATTCTAATTTCCTGCTGATGGCAGTAGTGGTCAAACACAAGCAAGGAGAAATACCAAAAATATGAGCCCCACTATCAGTTAGCAGTTGCTCTGTTTATTTGGGTTCTGCATGAGAATGTGCAATTCTTTAAAGGACAGGTAAGATGGTAACTTGCCTGTTGTTTGATTTTACTGTAACACTACCTGTTACTCTACTTTCAGGTCCTTGTGTACCTCCAGGTCCTGATGGAACCCCTTAGGGCAGAAACCTCTGCCCCTTCCTTTTGCCCAGGACCAGGTAATAGGCTGTAACCCAGATGAGTGAATTACTTACCTCTCATTGGAAGATGGAGATAATTTCAGAGGGAAAGTTATCAGAATGGACCCTTTCTTTTCAAATAAATTAGCTATAGCAAGCTATCTTTTGGTTTATTAAACACCTTACATTTTTAACATCAAGTTAATCTAAGAGAGAGAGGTATTACAGAAAATAAAATTTAACCTTTAGCCACATCACTTCAAGAGAAGCCTGGGGAAGTTAACCTATTAGCTACAAAAAAGATAGGAGAGATTATGTATTCTGAGATCTTCACTCCATTGGAAAGCACTACTCTCTGACCATCCTCTCATCTACATTGAGTCTCTGCCTCTCATCACTTCCCTTGGGATTTATCTTCCTCCTGACTCTGGTCTACTTTCATATAAGTTGAATTCCCTCTTCAATTTCCCAGAGAAGGTAGGAAGGAATACTGGTTGAACTGCCTTTAGGATTCATCCTGTCTGACTGAGAGCCTTTTCCTTTCAGACAATTCAAAATTTCTTTCTGAGTTTCCACCTCCCCTCTTCAGATGTGCTGAACAATCTCTCTCTACAGGATACCCACTGAATGTATAATTTTTAACCACTCTGTCTGTCAGATCCACAAAAGCTGTTACTGGAGGTGTTTGCATAAAAGAGCTCCTCTCTAGGTATCAGAGCCGTTGGCAATGCTCTAGACAGTATCCAACAGGGCTGATCGGGACTGGATGCTTTAGTCTCCTTGACTTAATGGCTATGTACATCTTCTTACTGTATCCTCCCCATCAATTCCCTTCTGCATTAGCATTCTGGTTGTGCCCAGCCATGTAAAGAAATGAAGTCTGGAAGCTCTTAGTTTCAGACAAGACAGATTCTTATATTATCAAAAATAAAATTTAAACCATAAGTCGAGATAAATCAGAGAAGATAATGGGCTTGATCCTTGGGTCTGGCTGAGCGCCTATAAGTGCAGACCTGAGCATGCTGTGGAAAAGACAGCTTTATATAGTACACACACCCCACAAGCCTAGGGGTGGTGACTGAGGGTCACTCTGGCCTCTGAAGCGATATAAAGCAGCCTAGGATTTGCTCTAACTTGTGCAGGCTGATAATAGTCGCCAAGGGACTATTAAACCAGGTAGGGATCATTGGGTCACAGCAGTGTTCATGCTGTGTCCCTGATGCCAAGAGTTGTGATGCAAAGGGAGGTGCAGAGGCAGGGAGTTCTCAGCTGGGTGATTGAGCCAACTTTATAGCCTGTTTGGGCAGCCAGAACATCACAAAAGGGCCTTAGCAGGGGCAAGATCCTGGCCAAAATGGGCATACTGCATTGCCATGCCACTCATCTGTATGTCGTTAGTCTTCACAAACAGAAATAAAATATTTAGTTAAGTTTTGGATGGACTCTCAAACAGACAAAATCAGAAGTGACCCAAAGTCATTACCCAAGATCTAAAGGCTTTTGGGGTCATCTGTGAGATGAGTTTGAGGTCTAAGTCCTGTTCTGACTGAACAGACGTTCATGGGATGGAACCACCACCTAACAAATACCTTTTGAAGTCCTGGATTAAGTTAGACCATGGAAGCTTAATTACTTTTATTTTAGATTAAGGAAAACCAGCTACAAGAAAAAACAGAAGTAAAGTCTCCAGGAGAGAGCAATGTGTGTCTCTCTCATCTGGAATAGCCTAAAACAACACTGGGAATAAAATGGGTGTGTTCTCTGTACACAGGCGAAGTTCTTACAAATGCAAACATTGATCACAGATTAATAGCTGCATACACCTCATTAACATTTGTTAGTTACTGAAACATCCTTAACATTCAGTTAAATAAATTTCTGGCAACTTCAAAATAGAAGAAGAATGGCCTTGTGGTTGAGGCACTGGTCTGGAACTCAGGGAATCTGGGTTTAGTTCTGTGCTCTGCCACAGACATTATGTGCATGACATTGAACAAGTCTTTTAATCATTCTTATCCCCATTTTACAGATGCAAAATTGATGCATAATTCCTTTCTCTCATCCTCTGTCCCTCTTGCCTAATTAGAATACTGTCCTGCGAACGTGTACATATGTACTTAACTCTAAACATGTGAATATTCTCATTAAAGACAATGAGTTTATTAATATGCTTAAAGTTAAGTGTGGTTAAAGGTTAATATTAAAAGTTAAGAGTGCAAGCTCTTTGGGGCAGGGACTCCTGTCTTACTATGTGTATGCTCAATGCCTAGCACCACACTACTCCCATCTTGGTTGCAGTCTCTAAGTGCTACTGGAACACAAATTTTTAACTTGAAATAGTAAAAAAGAAAAGCTCAGTGAAAATGAATCTGAAAGATGCAGTATTTAAGACAATAGATTAAGTGCTTTGATGGCTGTAAATCAATAGACAGAGAGATGGGTGCTATTTTGGTACTATACTTCACTGGAAAAATAACCATGTTGCAAAATGTCAATCCCTGGCAGGCTGATGGCACAATATGAGCTGCAGAGGGCTGATTTCCATTTGTGCACAGTAGAATAGAAAAGAGACAATGGGCCGATTTTTTCTCTCGATTACACTGTTATCAAATCAGAGTAAGTTCTATGACTTCATTAGAGTTACTCTGGATTTATACTGGTATAAATGAGAGCAGAATTTGACCCTAGTTCTACCAACTGTTGTTTAGATGGAAAATCCTGCATTCTGCAATACGAAGTAAAAATGAGCAGAGAAACCTGCTCTTGGTACCACACAAAGTTTCCTTTAGGAAACGTTGTTTCTGTGTAAACTATAAGCCAGGCAGACCTGTTGTCCCCTTACAAGCTGCAAATTACACAGGCAAATGAAATTACCCATTCTTTTTGTTATTAACTTGAGCTAGGAAAGCTTCAAGCAATCATCCCCTTTCAGTGTATTTCAAAGCTTACTCACAAGATGCATCCCTGATATTGAAGACAATGAGGTCCCTTTTTTAAAAATTCAATTAAACATTTGCCTACTGTGACTCTTTATTCACTGCAAATTGTCTCTGTAAATAATCTTCATCAAAAGTCAGAACCAATCCCCATTAGTTGTTTAGATTAATTAATGAGTCCCCCTGGAGCCACCCAGATGAATTCAATTTAAACGTCAACAACTTGGCTATGGAGTTTCCCAGGTTGGCATTAAGACAATATTAAACCTGCAATAAGTCACATTTAAAATGTTAATTCGTAGAAGCTCACCATTTAGAGCATTTAATTAAATCCTTAAATAAACTGCATGGGCTCAGTACCAGATGGTTCTGCATTTTCATTGCAGCAGAGAGCCTTGAAGTCATTGAGGGAAGTAATATTAGAGGCATGGTGAAGATAACCAGGATATATAGTGTAATAAAATCTAATCTTGTTTCCAGCAGGGAAATTCAGTGTATGTACACAACCCAGGCTAAAATTGTAAGTTAATTACATTAACCCCAATGTACTCTGGTATCTGAGCAGCCAGAGATGAAATTAGTCTTTTCCTATCATAAGATTCTTTTCAACTTCACTATATTAATTTTTAGCCAAATACTTACTCATAAGGAAAATTGAAGTTAATGTAACCAAAGACAAAGTAATGCAGTCTTAATATTCTGAAGGGATTATGGAGGGCCGTGAAAATACACTTTGCAAATGTCACTCACTTAGAATGGATTTGTGGTGGGAAGTTTGGGAGAGAGAAAAATTATAGCTGTGATCTGAGCCATGCTGGGATTTAATAAAAGTCATGATTTAAGGAATTCAGACCTGTGAGGAGGGAAGGACTTGGAGCGGGGGGGAAGAAAAGGTAAAGGCTTCTGTCTGGTGACCTAGATTCCCAGGTAACACTTGGTCAGTTTGCATCTCTACCAAATGGGAGAGGAGTGAGATCTTTGCATTTCAGCTTGAAGTTCTGTACAACAGTTTGTCAGTTGTTTTACTCAGAGATTGCCCATCACTATTACAAGGAATGCTTTTTTTATCAGAGGCCTGAGACACACCTATTTTGCTCAGTGAAGGGCTTCTAGAGTACACAAGTACAAAAGTGCTGAGTCCTCAGTATAGAGTTCAGAACTCTACACTGTCTTGGAAAGTTTTAGATTTAAAATCAGGGGCGGCTCTACCAACTTTGCCACCCCAAGCAGTCACCACCGAATTGCTGCCGTGGGACACGGACTGCCGCCCCATTCTAAATGCCGCCCCAAGCACCTGCTTGCAAAGCTGGTGCCTGGAGCCGGCCCCGCTTAAAATAGCGTTTCAGAGCTTTCTGTTGAAAATGGACCATGATGCTGAGGTCAGCTTTTCGGAGGCCCTTTTCCAATTACGCTCTTGCTTTTGACCCTTTTTAAAATCTCTGTCCGACATTTTCAGAAATGACTAGTCATTTTGGGTCCTTCAGTTTCTGAATGCCCAACTTGACACCGTAGAGGAGCCTGATTTTCAGAAGGCAGGTGCTCACCACTTTCAGAAAAACAAGTCTCCTTTTAAGTGGCTGAAATTGGGCAGCTAACATCTCTAGTCACTTTTGAAAATTTAGGCCCATCTTTCCATCACCACAGAATGAGTGTGTCACTCAGATGACTTAGTAAAAAGCAAAAGACCACTTGTCTCTTAACCTTCAAGAAAAATAACTCAACTTTCAAAAATGGAAATGCTTCTGTCTGTGAAATCAAATACGGCAGGGAACCTGCTTTCCAGTCTCTTAACTGCAGATTTGCACAACTGGCTTCTGCAAGAACCCAAATAAAGCCCAAAACAGAGGGACTTGTGCAAATCCCAATAGAGTTAGATACCTCAATATTTCTATTTATGTTTACATTTTCATTGTCCTCTTTATTGCATAAAGCCATCTAGATAGTGAGCTCTAGTCCATTGAGGAACTGGAAGGTGCTTCAAGAAGACCAGATCTTTTCTGATTTAGGCTCCATAAATAACTCTGTGGGCGGTTTAAAAAAAAAAAACTCACTGGAAAAATGAAACCAATACAAGTTCTTTAAGTAAAAATAATAGATCCCACCTTCAGCCCTATTGGATACTCCTCTCTCATCATGGTGGGATTACAAAGGAAGTCACATTTTAATAGTTCGATCACTGCCAGTTGAAGGCTCAGAAATCCAATTAACAGTTTGTATACAGCATGTTGCTCATTGTGTGAACTTTCAGGCTGCTGTGCTGAGCAGAATGAGGACTGCTCTCTTTTCATATGTTTTCTCTCTCTCTCCCCCTTCCAACCTCCTCGCTCTCCCCACCGCCACATTGTAGCTAAGAGCACAGAGATTCAACCCTCCCTCTTCCCGCCCCCATCCCATATCATGAATGCTCAGACTTGCCATTTGTATGGTATCTCTTTATCAAACACTGCCTAAGCCAGGATGTGGCCAGCCCTTGTAATAGGGTGTATGTAAATGAAATTCTTCCCAGGAGGCCTTGCTGCAAAATATTTGTGGTGCATAAGGAATTTGTGGCCGGGGGGTGGGGGCGGGGGGACTTGTTACTTCAGTAATCACAAGCTCCTGAGCTCCCTCAAAATTGGAGAAGCAGCAATAATAATCCATCCTGCGCCGTTCCTAGTGCTTTGAGTCACTCCAACAGAGGAGCTTGCTTTGCATCTAAATTAGCTGTGACAAAGGGAGAGGAGAAATGATTTTTGCATAATACAGGGATGGTAAGAAAACTGAAAACTTTCTTCCCTCTGTCTCTGTCTCATATGAAACTGCATCAGTCAGTGCCTTGAAAACACAGAAGTGCAGGTGGAGGAATGTGCAGATAATGCAGCAGTATACCTGCTGCTCATGAATATTTGATTCTGTAATTATTTGGGAGGGAAAATCCCATTCTGCCACATTTTAGCCTTTTACTCCCCTGACTCCTTTCTTCAGCACTACTGGCTGTGATTGCACTGTGGAAGTTTTAGAGCGGTTATTTTTGGAGGAGTCAGGGACAGGGCAAGGAAAGTGCATGTGAGAGAATGTGGGGGAGAAGGGTCCGCAAGATTTTTAGAAATGAACTAGAAAGCTAATGTAGTGCCCATCTTTAAAAAAGGGAAGAAGGAGGATCCTGGGAAATACAGGCCAGTCAGCCTCACCTCAGTCCCCGGAAAAATCATGGAGCAGGTCCTCAAGGAATCAATTCTGAAGCACTTAGAGGAGAGGAAAGTGATCAGGAACAGTCAGCATGGATTCACCAAGGGCAAGTCATGCCTGACTAATTTAATTGCCTTCTATGACGAGATAACTGGTTCTGTGGATGAAGGGAAAGCAGTGGATGTGTTGTTCCTTGACTTTAGCAAAGCTTTCGACACTGTCTCCCACAGTATTCTTTCCAGCAAGTTAAAGAAGTATGGGCTGGATGAATGCACTGTAAGGTGGGTAGAAAGTTGGCTAGATTGTCGGACTCAACGGGTAGTGATCAATAGCTCCATGTCTTGTTGGCAGCCGGTATCAAGCGGAGTGCCCCAAGGGTCGGTCCTGGGGCCGGTTTTGTTCAATATCTTCATAAATGATCTGGAGGATGGTGTGGATTGCACCCTCAGCAAATTTGCAGACGACACTAAACTGGGAGGAGTGGTAGATACGCTGGAGGGGAGGGATAGGATACAGAGGGACCTAGACAAATTGGAGGATTGGGCCAAAAGAAATCTGATGAGGTTCAACAAGGACAAGTGCAGAGTCCTGCACTTAGGACGGAAGAATCCAATGCACCGCTACAGCCTAGGGACCGAATGGCTAGGCAGCAGTTCTGCAGAAAAGGACCTAGGGGTTACAATGGATGAGAAGCTAGATATGAGTCAACAGTGTGCCCTTGTTGCCAAGAAGGCCAATGGCATTTTGGGATGTATATGTAGGGGCATTGCCAGCAGATCGAGGGACGTGATCGTTCCCCTCTGTCTGACATTGGTGAGGCCTCATCTGGAGTACTGTGTCCAGTTTTGGGCCCCACACTACAAGAAGGATGTGGAAAAATTGGAGAGAATCCAGCGGAGGGCAACAAAAATGATTAGGGGACTGGAACACATGAGTTATGAGGAGAGGCTGAGGGCACTGGGATTGTTTAGTCTACAGAAGAGAAGAATGAGGGGGGATTTGATAGCTGCTTTCAACTATCTGAAAGGGGGTTCCAAAGAGGATGGATCTAGACTGTTCTCAGTGGTTGCTGATGACAGAACAAGGAGTAATGGTCTCAAGTTGCAGTGGGGGAGATTTAGGTTGGATATCAGGAAAAACTTTTTCACTAGGAGGGTGGTAAAACACTGGAATGCATTACCTAGGGAGGTGGCAGAATCTCCTTCCTTAGAAGTTTTTAAGGTCAGGCTTGACAAAGCCCTGGCTGGGATGATTTAATTGGGGATCGGTCCTGCTTTGAGCAGGGGGTTGGACTAGATGACCTCCTGAGGTCCCTTCCAACCCTGATATTCTATGAAAGCAATCATTGTGAACTGGTTATTAGAGCTCCAGCAGATTTGACCGTTAGGCACAGCAATAGTTCAGTTGAGAAGTAAATCCAGGTCCTGGCCACGTGGGGTCATAAAAGATCCCAAGATGTCATTTTTTGCAAGAGATGGGTGTATTTGATCTGGCATCCTGGACAAATTCTTATTTGGGTAATCCATCTATGTACATTTTCTCAGTCATTTGTTGGTATGTTATTCTTCTTCATTTCCTGTCTGGTACTGCTTGTTGGGTAGCATTTCAGGATGCCATTTCTGTAATGGGAGGTAGTTTTTCTTGTTCTTTCCTTCCCTTACTGGGTTCACCTTCCTGAAAAATGTGTTGTGTTGTATCTATAAATGTTACTAATAGCAAGACTCTGGAATAGTCCTTCAAAGGAACTGGGGGAACCCCATCATTTGGGATGTCTAGGACTGAATTAGACAAAGCATTTAAGAATATACTTGATAGTACATTTCTGCAGTGACAGGCTATAGAAAAGATGATCCGATAGATCTTTCCAACTTCCATTTCTTTAGAGGGGCCCTAAACAAAAAATGTTTGTTCAAATTCCCACAAATTTTGGTTCAGATAAAATGTAACCTAGATCCAAATTGCCACAGGGTTACCAAAGCCAAACTCTGACCTCCTCAACCCATTTCAGGTTATGTCTGTGATGCTGGTATTTCCCTCTCAGAACTGGCATTTTGGATCCTGAGTTCCAGTACAATGCTCCTAACATTTTTGTTCTTGTTTGCTTGTAAAGCAACTCTCTTGTGGGATGGGCTTTGCTGGCAGCATGGATCACATAAAACCTGAATGCCCCTGTGTCAAAGTATGTGGAATTTAAGTGCATCAGAACCTATTGCTGGATTCTGCCTGAAGCAAGCATTTGATTTTGTAGTTTCTTCGGGTTCCTTCTTTAAGGACTGTCAGGGTTCCCTCCCCACTCTGAACTCTAGGGTACAGATGTGGGGACCCGCATGAAAGATCCCCTAAGCTTATCTCTACCAGCTTAGGTTAAAAACTTCCCCAAGGCACAAATTCTTCCTTGTCCTTGGAACGGAATCGCTGCCACCACCAAGTGAGTTAGACAAAGGTTTAGGAAAAGGACCACTTGGAGTTCCTGTTTCCTCAAAATATCCCCCCAAACCCCTTCACCCCCTTTCCTGGGGAGACTTGAGAGTAAACAAGGTGAGCACAGACCAGCCCCTTGGGGTTTTAGGACATTAAAAACCAATCAGGTTCTTAAAAGCAGAACTTTATTCTAAAGAAAAAGTAAAAGAAGCCCCTCTGTAAAATCAGAATGGAGGGTAATCAGATTCAAAACACAGAGGATTCCCCTCTAGGCAAAACTTTAAAGTTACAAAAACAAACAAACAGGAATAAACCTCCCTCTTAGCCTAGGGAAAATTCACAAGCTAAAGCAAAAGATAATCTAACGCATTTCCTTCCTATTACTTACAATTTGTAATCTTAGATGCTTAGTTCAGGTATGGCTTTAAGAGATGTATTTTCCCTGCCCTGGTTTCTCACTGTCCCGGAGAGGAAAAAAAAGAAACACAAAACAAAAACCTTCCCCCACAGATTTGAGAGTATCTTCTCCCCTTATTGGTCCTTTTGGTCAGGTGCCAACCAGGTTATCTGAGCTTCTTAATCCTTTACAGGCAAAGGAGGGATTTTATGTTACCCTTAGCTGTATGTTTATGACAAGGACCCCAACCCTGATTATCCATAGGACTTTTGGAATGTCTGAAACATTCAGCTGAGTATTTCACATGTCCCCCAGGTCATATGGATAATCAGGATTGGGACTCTTAAAGAATGAATCAGATAACTCCGGGGTTGGCGAGCTCTCATCCTGCAAAGCTTAGTAGCTCCCCACCTGCAGAGCACCATCTCTAGTAGGCACATGAAGTAGCATTGACTGGCTCTGGAAGGAGCTACTTTAAGCCTTCCTTGGAGAGAAGGTCACTGCAATGTGACCATAGGGCAGGGATCAGATTGGAGAAAAATGGTGGTGATGCTGCACTCACAAAATAAGCTCCACCCATGGGAGTCACCACAGTAAGGTGTTGCTCACAGTAAAGTGTGCAGATGTTAAAAATATGACTGTGTGCACAGTATGGCTTAGCTCCACTGGGCTCCTTGAGCTTTGCCCCTCCTCAGCGGAGATTGAACATGCCCATGGGCTCTGCTAGGCTCCATAGGCTTGACTCCATATTGAGCAAGGGGGAAGTTAAGGAGTGACAGCATCTCCCAAATGCCTCCCACCTGCGGCACCAACATGGGCTGTCGCTCACAGTAAACCATGGAAATCTGTGACTCTTCCTCTCCTTTTTACATGAGGAATGAAATAGCTAACACTGCTGACACTTAAATGATCGTCACAGGATCTCTGAGTTAACTCCTCACTGAGATGAATGGGGCACTTCACCTCTCCAAGCTATTATCCCAGGCTCTCTGCAGATTCATCGCTACATCAATTACTCAGGTAACATTTCTGAGGTTTTCTTTGCAACCATAACACCTAGAGACTTACTTTTTAAAAGTATGCTTCAGAGAGGTGTGGTGCATACATGTTTACAGGCTGTTTCCAAGCCCGGCCATGGGGCAAAGAGACCGAGGAAAGCATTTGGTGGCTGAGGACTGACTCCTCACTTCTTTCCTGCTCAAAGAGAGGCAGGAGAGCATGCGATGGCTTTTCTCTTACTATAGACTGCTGGATTTAAGAGCTGTTGTAAATTGGAAAGGACAGGACCTGGGGAAGTGCCTGATGTTTGGTTTTGGTTAATCAGAGTTCACCCGTATATCAGGGCTTTATTGCAAACACTTCTTAATGGCATGACGCTCAGAGACCAGCAGTTCCTGCCCCAGCCTGGCTGCACCTGGCATTCTCTTCCTCTCCACATTCACATCCCCAGCTTACTGTGTGCTCATCTTAACTGTCTTAGTATCTGTTGTTCTGTATCCTGTGGCTGGTGCTCTGATTGCCGATGCTTGATTGTTAGCTGATGCTGTGGGGATACAAAAACAATAAGGGGAAAAATAGCCCCGGAATAGATGCTTCTATTACCAAGTAAACTGTTTCCCTGGCAACATAACCCTCATGTTGAGATTGCTCTCCAAACGTCCTCCCTGTTCAAAGGGGGTGTATTCAGAGTGTTTGAGATGCTGTAGACTGGGCAGAGGAAGCAGATGTGCATGCTGGTTATAGACTTGTACCGGAAAATAGAAGGGTAGGGAATGTCAGTGCAGCTGGGCTGTCCTCGGTGTGATGTTATTCCAAAGCATTTTTGCCTGGTTTTGATCCAGCTGTCATAGGTCCCCAGTCTGGCATGTTGACCCTTGTTGTCTTTTCCAGGTTTCCTTTCTTTTCCATGATGTCTTTGTGAATGTGCCACAAAGCAGCATGCCAGCGAGTCAGACAAGATACAACAACTGCCACTTACTATGCTGGCTGCAGTCCTGAAGAGCTGGCAGGCTCCCCATTTCTTAGCACAATTTTTAAGTGTCAAAGCTGTATAGAAGCTTATGCAGCAATGGTGTCTCAATGGCCAGGCTCTGGTTAACGCTTATTGTGTATTTAGCTGAGCCTTTTACAGCTGTACTTGACCTACTCATCAGCAGTGCTATTCATTCCCGGAATTGAAAGTAACATGTTCTAGCGGCGGGTGTACTCCTGCAGTTTATACTGTGAACTGGGTGTTAACAGCTGAACTACTTCCACATCCTTTGTGAAGTTTTTGGAAGTTCACTGGCTAGCACTTACCTGCAATTTCATCCGTCTCTTTGACTCCAGCAATTATGTTTGTCCTTCCCCCTGCTGGTCTCTGCTTACTCTCATCCCTTTTTCTTCTTTCTGCTGTATTAAATTGCAGGCCAGATTATACTCAAAGCCTCTTTCATTTCTCTAGGGCTAGCTGGGCAGTGATTTATGACTGTCTTTAATTCAACAGAGCTTAGATGGGGAGAATTCTGTCCTCCTCTTGATGCTCAGAAGTAACTCCCAGTATTTATTTCGATGTATTTATAAAGTCTCCTGAGCTGTCAGTGCTGAGGTAGTTATTTGGGTTTGCAAAATGTGGAGATAAGCATCCAAAACAAACTATGATTTGCCAACAAAATAATTCTAACTCCCAAGGTTGTAGGAGGCCAAATAAAGAAGCTCCCACATCAGTACCCAAGTCCCTATACAGCCGCTCCCGAAAAGCCACTGGACAAAGGAATGCACGTTCAGGCATGACTTGAGAGTCACCAAATTTGGGCTTTGTTGGACCCAGGATGGGGGTAAGAGCTGAGTGTTATGGTGAATGAGATCAATATATAGGCAATGCAGTGTTGCCAGCCCCAAAAATTCAAAGATCATGAGTCAAACTAAAAAAAAACACACATGGATTTTAAAAAGAAAATTAATGTTTTTTGAGCTGTGTTCTTATTTTTTTCAGTTTTAGTGAAACACAATTTTGGCCACCACATCCCTATATCAATTAATTTTGTGCTCAACCCCCCCACATCAATTCTGCACCCTAATCCCCACATCAATTAGCTTTGTGCACCCCTCCACCAACTCCACCCAGCCAGACACACATCTTTTGGAAGAATGCAAAATGTCCAATAAATTCTTGGAATATGCTGGGGACAGCTTCTTCTTTCAGAAGGAAGGAACTAACTGGGGGGCTGGGGCAATGATTTTAGACTTGATTCTGACTAATGGGGCCATTCTTTGTAAATTTGAAGGTGGCAGGGAGCTTGGGTAAAAGTGATTATGAAATGATGTCCTGACTCTAAGGAAAAGAAAGAATTAGAGCAGAAGAATAAGGACAATGGACTTCACAGAAAAAGCTGACTTTATCAAACTCAGACGACTGGTAGGTTACGTCCCTGGGGAAGAAAATCTAAGAGAAAAAGGGAGTTTAGGAGAGTTGGCTGTTTCTTAAGGAGACAGTATTAAAGGATCAATAGCAAACAATCCTGATGTAAAAGGAAGGATAGGAAGAATTGTATGAGGCCAATATGACTGCACCAGGAGCGCTTTATCTGAAAATCAAAAAGGAATCCTACAAAAAGTGAAAACATGAACGAATTGCTAAAGGTGAGTACAAAAGAACAGTGCAAGCACTTAGGGACAAAATCAGAAAGGCTAAGTCACAAAATGAACGAGACCTAGCAAGGGATATAAAAGGCAATAAGAAGAGGTTCTTTAAATACATTAGGAGAGAGAGAAAGATGAAGGTCCCCTTCTTAGCAGGGAAGGAGAGCTAATAACTGATGACCTCAAGAAGGCTGAGATGTTTGTGGTGTTTGTTTTGCTTCAGTCTTCACTAAAAGGATTAATAATGACTAGATGCTTGACAGAGTTAATGTTAACAAGGGGGAAAGAACACAAGCCAGAATAAGGACAGAACATATTTAAAAATATTTAGAGAAGTTAGAGAGAGGCAAGTTGTCAGGGCCTCGTTAAATTCACTCTAGGGTACATAAGGAACTAGCTGACGCAATCTCGGAACCATTAGTGATGATCTTTGAGAACACATGGAGGATGGGTGAGGTTCCAGAGGACTGCAGAAGGGTAAACTCAGTACCTGACTTTAAAAAAGAGAACAAAGAGGATCAAGGGAATTATAGACTACGAAACCTAACTTCAATACCCGGGAAGATACTAGAACAAATTATTAAAGAATTAATTTGTAAGTACCTAGAGGGATAATAAGGTTATAAGGAATAGCCAACATGTATTTGTCAGGAACAAATCATGTTGGACCAATGTAATTATCTTCTTTGATAGGGTTACTGGCCTCGTGGATGGGGGGGAAGCCGTAGACATGATATATCTTGATTTTAGTAAGGCTTTTGACAAGTCCCTAATGACATTCTCATAAGTAAACTAGGGAAATGTGGTCTAGATGAAATTACTATTAGATGCATGGTTGAAAGACCATACTCAAAGAGTAGTTAAGGTTCCTTGTCAAATTGGAGGGACATATCTAGTGGGGTCCCGCAGGGGGTATGTCTTGGGTCTGGTACTATTCCGTTTTCAAGTACACAAAAGGTTTTTACATGGAAGAGAATGAAAAATTGTTTTAATTAATCTCTGAGGATAGGACAAGAAGCAATGGTCTTAAATTGAAGCTATGGAGGTTTAGGTTGGACTTTGGACATTAGGAAAAACTTCCTAACTGTCAGGGTAGTTAAGCATTGGAACAAATTGCCTAGACGGGTTGTGGAATCTCCATCATTTGAGGTTTTTAAGAACAGGTTAGACAAGCACCTGTCAAGAATGGTCTAGTTATTACATAGTCCTGCCTTGAGTGCAAGGGACTGGACTAGATTACCTACTGAGGTCCCTTCCAGTCTGACATTTGTATGATTATATTCAGCATTTTTATTAATGACTTGATAATGGAGTGGAGGATATGCTTATAAAATTTGAGGATGACACCAAGCTGAGAAGGATTGCAAGTCCTTTGGAGGTCAGGACTGGAATTCAAAATGACCTAGACAAATTGGAGAATTAGTCTGAAATCAACAAGATGAAATTTGATAGACAAGTGCAAAGTACTTCACTTAGGAAGGAAAAATAAAATGCACAACTACAAAATGGGGAATAACTGGCTAGGTGGTAGTACGGCTGAAAAGGATCTGGGAGTTATAGTGGGGCTTAATCTGCAGCAAGGGAGATTTAAATTAGATATTAGGAAAAGATGTCTGTCTATAAGGGTAGTTAAACTCTGGAATAGGCTTCCAAGAGAAGTTGTGGAATCCCCGTCACTGGAGGTTGGACAAACATCCATCAGGGATGGTCTAGGTTTACTTGGTCCTCCCTCAGTGCAGGGGGCTGAACTAGATTGCCTCTTGAGTTCCCGTGCTGATATAAGTGCTGGAACTAGTGGTGCAGGGGGTGCTGCTGCACCCCCTGGCTTGAAGTGGTTTTCATTATATGCAGGGTTTACAGTTTGGTTCAATGGCTCTTAGCACTCCCACTATACAAATTGTTCTAGCACCCCTGCCCATCCAACCCTAAATTTCTGATGCTATGAATTCTGCACTCCATTACCCCCAGCCCCACATCTGTCTTTTGTCCCCCTACACATCTCTGCTCCTCATGCAGTTTCAGGGATTCTTCACAGGCAGCCCCTTTCCAGACTTGAGGGAGCTGACTTTTAAGGGCTCTTCATACCCCCTTTCCCAGTCTTTAGGGAGTATTCAGATTAAAGCAGGGCCCTCTTCTCCCCCTTCCCAGGCCTGGTGTTGCAGCTGAGCAGAGATATTTTTTTCTCTTGGACAATCCTTAAAATCTCCTTTGGTATGTCAAACAAAATGCTGCAGCAAACCTTCCTTCCAGGATGGAGCAGACAGAAAGAATGGGGTGGCAGCGGACACAAGCAAGGAGGGGAGATGAGAACTACCTCCATCACTCCCAGCCCATTGTCATTGACAGGTTTTTCTAGCAAATACTCTAAAACCCAATGGCATATATAACTATCATGGCTAGATAGGA
Source organism: Eretmochelys imbricata (assembly GCF_965152235.1). Classification (NCBI taxonomy): domain Eukaryota; kingdom Metazoa; phylum Chordata; order Testudines; family Cheloniidae; genus Eretmochelys; species Eretmochelys imbricata. The sequence continues at coordinate 18,305,835 of NC_135585.1, read as the reverse complement.
TTTTTAGAAGCACTCAGTGTTGGCCTAACTTGGCCCCCACGAGTCAATAGTAGAACTCCCACTGGGAGCAAGGTTCAGCCAGTGCTGAGTGCTTCTGAAAACTGCATCTATCATGAACCAAGTGACTCTCACCCTGGCATGGGGTAGAGGTTGTATACACAAAACACAAGGTTGCACTGAAGTATTTATATGGTGTTTTCTGCTAGTGCACATTTGCCGCTGTGATGATATCCCTTTCTCTCACAACCCAGCCATGTTTTTCCTAAAGAAAGCAGTTGCTGAATGATGGGTAGATTTGTGTGCGGCTAACTTTTCCCTTGAGCAGTTATGGGAATGTAGTCGGGGCAGTTTTGTTCACCACAGTCAACAAGAGACTCCCTAAAATGTTAGAAATGGTACCATGGGAAATGTCACAAGCTGAACTGAAAAGTGGAAAAAAAATGTATTTTTCTGATCGCTTTGTAATTTACATGCTCCTTTTCAAATAAGCTCAAAAACCAAGATCCTCGTCATTTCTGGTCATTAAACATCTTATGGCATCTTTCATAAAAACAGTGTGTCCTGGTGAAATCCTAACTCAGTTAACTATGGTTTACTTTCCTAAATTCTCCCTACTCTATTTCCTTTGTACTAAATTAGAGTGTAGTGTTGCTATGTGCTCTTGAAAAGCAGCTCCAGAGGTGGCTGCATTTCAGCGTTGGATGAAGTATATGCTAAATAGTTAGTACATCAACTTGTTGTGTTCGCAAAGGGCTATTGGTGATGAAAAGTGCTGTAGAATTGTATATTGTCTTATTAGATACATGTCTAAGTTGGAACTAGGGGTTTTATTCTGGTCAGGATACACCTGAGTTCATCTATGGCTGGAGAAATTGTCTAAGGCCTCATAAGAATGTAAGAATGGCCCTACTGGGTCAGACCAAAGGTCCATCTAGCACAGTATCCTGTCTTCCAACAGTGGACAGTGCCAGGTGTCCTAGAGGGAATAAACAGAACAGGCAATCATCAAGTGATCCATCCCCTGTTGCTCATTCCCAGCTTCTGGCAAACAGAGGCTAGAGACACCATTCTTGCCCATCCTGGCTAATAGCCATTGATGGACTGATCCTTCATGAATTTATCTAGTTCTATTTTGAACCCTGTTATGGTCTTGGCCTTCACAACATCCTCAGGCAAGGAGTTCCACTGGTTGCCTCATCCTGCAAAACCTCACTGACTTGAATAATTCTTCAAACTTCCCTTGCTACTTCCTTTACTCAGATGGGAAAGGTGATATAGCGCCTGGCTTTCAGTGGCTGTGAGGTCCAAGGGCTTTTCTCAGAGTGCTGTGGACATTGAGCACTGGGCTCTGTAACAAACAATGGCACTGAGCTCAGCCCAGACAAAAGAAGATTTGACTTGAACTACCCAAAATGCAAACGGAGCCTTTTTTGAGCTTCCCCAAAGGTGCAGAGAGCTTTTCTAGTCAAGTTATTTTTCATTTTTGAATGCAAGTAAAGGCGTTTACACTGCTATATTACTATCATCATTGCAGTGGCTCCCTAGCAGTCCCAATCATGGGCCAGGACACCATTGTGCAAGGTGCTGTACAATTGCAGTGTGTTACATTTTTCAGTGGGGCCACCAGTGACACAATCCTAGTAGACTCAGAACCACCCACAATGGAACTAAACAAACCATGAGAGATGCTGCTCTTATAATATTCCTGGACCAACAGGAATCAGAAGGTACCGTGACTCTCCTGCATGAAGCTGTGCACTAGGAGCTAGATCCCAGAGCCACATGTGGAGTGGATCCATCATATGTGGATATGCCTCTACAAGTGCAGAAGAGGCACCACTCCCTTGGCTAAGAACCTGCTGGAGAGCCGTCATGCAGAGGTGAGCATTGGATAGAAGAATGGCCCAATAAAGTTTCCCCCAATCAAGAACATGATTAATTTGTTCATCAGTGAATAGATATTCAATACTGGCCTACACACTTAGAACTTACATAACCGTGTAACCTTACTATAACCTACATCCTTCCTTTCCTTCCTCTCTCCCACTTGGTTTCTGTTGCTCTTGTTCATTGATTTCTATTTAAAATTAGGTTATAAGATACTTGGGGCAGGGGCCATGCAAAACATGTAATGCAGCTAGTTTTTTGTGTAAACCATAAATTCTCCTGCTTGTGGGAGTCATGTGGAGAACAAACTTTTCAGCCAGCAACTGAGCTCTGCATGTGGGCGGTTGTTTTTGGAGTTACAGAGATCCATTTGACCACATTGCTGCAGAGGGTGGATATCTCTGTCCCATTGATGTAACTGATTGCAGAATTAAATCATTTAAAACATGTAAACCCAGACATGTTTTCATGCTTCACACAGGAAGGGGGGAAAAAAACGTGAATAGATTAGGGAAAAGTCCCACAAATTTCTTTTATTTCTTGAAATTAATTTAATAGAAGAGCCATACCATGGCTGCTGCAGGGAAATGGTAGTCATGAGTATAAGGTAGTAGCATAAGCCCAGATCCTCAGAAATACCTACGGTCCTAACTTCCGTGGAAGTCAGGAGCCTATATACTTTCCAAGGTCCGGGCCATAGCCTTTACCTTGAAGTCATTGTTCAAATCCAGCACTGGTCCATAGTGAATGAAGGATGTTCCCATCTGCTGACTACTGAATTGACTATATGAAATTAGCTTGTTTAGACTTAAAGTGTCATCTAGAGCTCTGAGTGTCCATCCTCATGCAGAGGCCATGCTAATTTTCTGTCTCCTTCCAATTTTAGTACTCGTGCTGCCAATGGGAGCCCAAAAGATTAGCCACTGCAATACCAATTTGTAGAGAAGATGGTGCCACATTCTCTGCTTTTCTGAAAAGCAGAGAAGTGAACATTACAATTCTGCCTTTACAGTCCCCACCAAAGACGGGTAGAAGGAACCTCAAAGGACAGTTCATGTAACAGTGAAGCACTTGCTTCTGTTGCTGCCAAGCTGTGTCAGCACTAGGTAGAAGCTCAGGTCCTGTATGGGACTTGAACTCGCTGGTTTTTGTCCTCAAGCCTGAGACACAACTAAGTGGGACAGGCTCAGGCTAGTTTGGTTTCCCAGAGGGGTTGGTATCCACAACACAAAAGCACTGCAGCACTTGGCACTAGAATTGAGTCCTTTGCTGGCCCCCTCAGCAAAGAGAGTGAATGGGTGCAGATGCTGAATTACCTTCTGACTCTGTAAAAAGAAAAGGAGGACTTGTGGCACCTTAGAGACTAACACATTTATTTGAGCATAAGCTTTTGTGAGCTACAGCTCACTTCATCGGATGCATGCAGTGGAAAATACAGTGGGGAGATTTATATACACAGAGAACATGAAACAATGGGTGTTACCATACACACTGTAACTAGAGTGATCAGGTAAGGTGAGCTATTACCAGTGGGGTTCGGGGGGGAAGAGAAACCTTTTGTAGTGATAATCAAGGTGGGCTATTTCCAGCAGTTGACAAGAATGTCTGAGGAACAGCGGCGGGGGGAATATGGGGAAACTCTGTGGAGATGATCTCTCAAGGCAAGGCTGAGACATAGCAAAGGGCAGCAACTGGGGTCGGGTTGGGGACAGGGTGGGGTGTGGAGAGGCAAAACCAACTCTGGTGGTGGGGGGATGGCTTCCATTTGTACCTGTTCTCTGGATAAACAGGAAACTCTGTGCTGTCAATCATGCTTTTTTAAGAAGCAATTCTTCTAAAATAAATATATATTTTTTAAAATCCCCAAATACCTGTAAGTTATTGTCCGACGTAATAAGCCCTTGCGTGGGATTTGTCAGCTAGTGTCAAACGCAACCCTTTAATAGCAGTATTGCATTGCATATACATTAATTTAGGTTCCTGGGTGGGACCCCACTCATCACAATGACACAAGGAAGTGAAGACTTCTTGACACGTTTGTGGCTTGTCAAGCACAGCTTGGTTCTGGTAGCTTCTCCCACCTTTGACTAATTGCTGACCTGACATCTTTCTGATAGTGACCTTGTTTCAGCTAGTAATTCAAATATCTCTGTGTCAGAAATAATAAGTGCTACAGTGAGACGAACAAGCAGAGCTTAAGTTGAGCACAGATTAATGGGGTTTTAATATTCCTAATTTAATCACTCCTTTCTATCTGAATGTGTGCAACATGATGTAGCAGCTAATTATTTTTTTAACCATGATGGGGAATCTTTCCTAATCATTTTTATATTTAACATGAATGAAGGGAGGGCAGTGATTAATGAGGGAATAAATCTTACGAAACAGAAGCAAGCACGTGATCGGTTAAAAATGCGGCTGTTTGATTCTCCCCTTGCTGCAAATACTTAACCAACTACACCTTTTCAATTCAAATGGCAAGCTGTTTTCAGCCTGAAAAAGGGGCTGAAACTAGGCTTATCCCCATGATATGGTCCCACCAGAATCTCTGTGTGAACATCTTTGTGGCAAATACACAGTTAGTTTTTCTTTTTCTCTTTAAAAAACAGGTTCACAAATAGATGCATTAATGGGTGGATAGATGTCTTTTGAAACATTTGTTCTTGACAAGGTGTTTGGAATTGCAGATGAGAAGCAAACCGGCTCTGAGCATCTGTCTGTCACTCCAAATGCAGTAAACCACCCTATGTTTCCATCGTGCTAAAGCAGCAAGACAAAGCCAGGAAACTCAAAGCTTAAATGGACAGTTGAGATATTTGATCTCTTCTAAAGTCCTTTTTTTTACATTTTTTTTCTTTTCCTCCCTTGATCGTTTTTTGTTTTGTTTTTTGTTTTAATCAGGAATCTGTCCTTCATCTGAGGTTCCATCTGAATGTCCCTCTCTTTTGTACATGTCCTCAAGTTTGTTATTGTAGGGTTGTTTGTGAGCTGTGCGTTGTGCACCCTAGGTTGTTACTGTAGAATGTCTTGTGAGTTCTGTGCTGAGCAGTAAAGATTGCGGGTGGTGAGTTGCTTCTGAACGTTAGTACTTTGTTGTTGTAGGTTTGTCTATAAATGCGGGGTTGCATCCAGGGGTTTGTTAGTGTAGGGTTGCTTGTGCATACCACTTTGTTTTTTTTGCAGGGTTGGTTGTGAGCAGAGTGCTGCACAGACTGGTGGTTGCAGAAGGCTTTGGCTATGCACAGTGGATTGTTATTGCAGGGTTCCACATTGGTTCACACAAAAGTGAATTCAGGCATTGGTTCACACAAAGGTGTCACACAAACTGACTAGTTCCCCTCTTCATTAGCTACTGTAGTGGATAATCTAGACTCTAAGAAATGAAAGACCATTCTGGGTGCCCAAGTCTGCTCTTCTACCAACACTTACAAGCTAATAAGACCTTTAATAATTTACTGGGATGATTTCCCCACCGCCAGTGCCCAAGCAGCCCTTACAGGTGGCCCTAATTCCTCTGAATCTCAAACAGGTTGTAAAACTGGTTTAATTTACTGTGAAAAGCGAGAAGGCATTCTTAAATACAGCTTTTATAGATTAAAATACTATATCTGTTGCTTATTGTGATGGGGTGTATTGGCTCTTTAAGATTGAAGGGGGCCAGAAGACCCCATTCCAGGCACATTGGAATAAAGAAAGGCTTGGAAACAGCATTGTAGCCAGAAGATGAGGTGTTCCCAGGGAATTGGATGGGAAAACCAGTGTACTGTACTGGGACCAGGAGTCCTGTAGTGTACACCTCCCCTCCCTTCCCACCAGTTTAGGGGAGGTCTCTGAAGGAGGCAAGTATATATGCTGCCTTCTCGCTCAGAACAGGGAGTGTCCTGTCAAGGGAGAAGGAAGCCAGTAAAGAATAACCCCGTTACAGGGTGACATACACCAAAACACAGATGCACCATGTTTTGATCACTGGTCTTACATTTAAATGACCTGTGACCCACATTGACAGGTTTCAAGTTTGAGAGGAATGCCACCAGGGGGATTTATTATTATTTGTATTGAAGTAGTGCCCAGGAGCCCTAGTTACGGACCAGGGCATCACTGTGCTAGGCACTGTTCAAACACAGAACAAAAAGACAGACCCTGCTCCAAAGATCTTACAGATCTGAGCATAAGATGAGACAATAGGTGGAGACAGACAGATCGGGGAGCCGAAGGAAGCAAAAAGACAATACTGGATTTAGAGTAATAGCCGTGTTAGTCTGTATTCGCAAAAAGAAAAGGAGTACTTGTGGCACCTTAGAGACTAACCAATTTATTTGAGCATAAGCATTTGTGAGCTACAGCTCACTTCATCGGATGCATACTGTGGAAACTGTAGCTCACGAAAGCTTATGCTCAAATAAATTGGTTAGTCTCTAAGGTGCCACAAGTACTCCTTTTCTTTTTGCGAATACTGGATTTGTATTCCAAGCATTTTAGGAAGGTATTCTCAAAGGCAGTTAATTAAAATTCTACCCTTGCAGGCCTTGGATTCAAATGAATGTTATACTGTTCACCTTTCTATTTATTTATTTTTTCTGTTAAAACTAAATTTAAAAAAAAAAATACAGGGAAAAGTATTGTCACTTTGTCTGACTTGAGATTAGGAACATGCATCAGGATCAGATGGAACACTTTAAGCTACCAAGATCTTGTTTATGTTAATATGTGCGTAGTAGTAAAGAACACAGGAATGGAGACATACAAAGCATAAGCAGATTTGTTTCCAAATAGAATTTTTTGCCCAAGTTCTTTCCATGAGGTCTTCTCAGCCAGTCTATATAGCATTGCAAATGGTGGTATAATTGCATTTGTCTTCCAAACTGTCTTTCCTTGAGGGCAAGCTTCACTTTGTTCCTGATTTGATTGTGTACTTTTAATCTCAAAGAAAAGCTAACGCATAAGTATTCATTACAAAATTGCATTTTACATGGTCAGTGTCCTCTCCTATAATTACAGGTCCCATCTGAATGGCATTTCTTTTTCTGTATTTTCAGCTGTTTTTGCAGCACAGGAGTTTATTTCTCTCCAGCAGTTACACATTCACTGGATAAATAAATACACTATTTTTGCTGTCAAAGCTGAAAGCATGCACAGCTGTTTGCCACATGATACGCTGGGACTACAAGGTATAACATTTCTTAATTAGACTGACCTGGGTTTGCGAAGCAGCATCATTAGCTCAGGAAACTTAATTGCAAATGACAAGCCAAATTCTGCTCTCAGTTACTAGGAGAGGTACAATATTTCCCACTGGGGGCTTGATCCTAAGAGGTGCTGAGCATTTCTCTCTCCCCATTTCACTTCAGTGGAAGTTATAGGTGTGTCCAGCACTTCTCGGAATTGGCACAATAATTAGAGAGTGGTTCAAAACAGCCGTGATATTCCAACTTCAGAGGACTACTCTATGTCAGAGAACTGCTCTGCTGATCACTGGATGGTGGGATATCCCTGGTGTAAGGACCATCAGTGCAATGTATTAGCACTAGCCAGGCTCTTTTGGCTGTTGATTACTCGCAATTTTGCCCCACATCCACCCAATGTGCTGTGCTATTCTGTTGCATTTGTCCTCTGGGTACCTGCCCAATGGTCCTGGCACAGCTTCCTGAGCCATTAGCTTCTGGGAGATTTGAAAAGGCCTCTGGAAACCCAGGGAATTGTGAATGGGGGGGAGAAGAGGTCAAACTCCAGTGATTCCTGGGGAAATCATCAGTGCCCTGATCCTGGTGCCATTTTTTAACCTCAAAATAGAGGCCAGAAAGAATGTTCTGGATTTGTTCCTGACTTGGCAACCAAGATTTTTCTGCTAGAGCTTTGGAAAAGCAATTGTGTATCACATGAGGTAGCAAAGCAGCGGAGAAGGTTCTGGTGGTATGTTCAGAGAGCCAGAGCCAGAGATGAAGTGTTTAGAGTCCATGATGAAGCAGCAGTATACTCGCCACTACCCAAGTAGCTGGCTCAGAGTGATAATTGAGGGTGATATTCACCCAAAGGGGCCCAGACCATGACATGAGATCTAATGGTTCTCAACAGCTGGGATGAGCTTCAGTGGCTGCAGAACTTCAAGATAAGATAAGGAATCTTTTCTGCATCTCTGTGATAAGCTGTCTGGACGTTGCAGGGCCATGCCACCAGAAGGAGAGATGGTCTTGTCATGGAATAGAAAGTATCGATTGCTCCGTGGGTGTTGGCTACTACAGATAATTTATTGGTCAGTTGGGCACCAGTTTGTGGTTGGGGAAATCCATGAAGTGTGATCCTTTGAAGAAGGTGTCAGAGATTAACCCATAGTGTGTTGTGGGGCATCTGATCAAAATGGCCAGTGAGCCAAGAATGATTCAGGATTTAAATAGTTGAGGTTTTGATGGAACAGACTTGGCTATCCTGTGACCCTTCGATTCCAAGTGATCCCAGACGTATATTAACACAAAGGGTTTTCACTCAATGGTGATGCAGGTGTTAGGGGTTAATTGTGGCAGATTCATGGACTCTTACATGAGTTAATGGGGGAAAGTATGTTATGCCAGGAATGTCAAAGCGTCTGGACTTTTTAGAAGCAGGAAAAGCAGTATTTCATCCAACACTGGCATTGATGGTATTTCTATCCTCCCATGACTCTAGATAACCCTACATATTCACTCTTGCCATGGCAAATTAAACCCTTTCCTGATTGCACAAACCTAAATACAGAGATTCAACTATGATAATGGCGGAGTGTGCTTTTTGGCAACTGAAAGTAAGGTGGAGATGTTTTCTGATCCTCAAAGGCGGTTCAGATCCACCTGCTGCATTTGTCATAATGTATCTGAAAGTAAAGGTGAAATTTAAAATGCACAGTGCAGTGCTGAGGGAGTGACCTGTGTGCAACACAGGGGCACCCTGATCCTGACTGGAAACGTTGGGTCTTACCATAATACGTCTAGTAAAAATGCATTGAACTGGTACAGCAAGAATAATGGGAGGAGAAGCTTTCCTTACATTCCCTGTTCCTTACTAATTTGCCTCAAACCTTAGCAGGAGGTGCCCTCTCATAGGAATGATCAAGGAGATAAGTGTCAAGGTGCCAGCTGAAGTGGCACTTCTTTGTGATAGATACTTGTAAGAAGCTTGAGCCCTTCATCTCAGTTCACACGGGGCAAAAAAACTGCAGGCAGCCTGTTATCTCTGCCAGCTCAAGATGGATCCAGATCAGTGGTCTAGAGGCAAAAGGTTCTATATCCCATTACCCACCTCCCCACATCATCCAGCCCCCTGACTGTAAGAATTCTGAGTAATTCATGTCCCTTATTAGAATCTCAGGCAAGAAAACGAGAGAGTTTTGAGATGCCTGTGACACCGGAGTTCTGCTGCATAGCAAATATAGTCACAGGGCTTCTTCATATATAACGCACTGGGAGCGAGAGCATTCAGGTAAGGAAATGAAGAGCCTCAGGGCTCAGCTGTGCAAGATGAAAATTAATTAGGGCATGTTTATCTCACGCTCAAACCTACAGAGGCAAAAAGCAAGGGGCGGGCATGTGGGTTCAGAGAGAGGGGTGAAAAAAGAGAGTTAGTTCATACACACCTCTCAATTAGGTTTAGTTGTCTATCCTTCGGATAAATGCACCTGCCCCTCGTCCCATTACCCCACTGCCCAAAGGCCTGATCCTTGCCTATACTGCTGTCTGTCCAAGTCCACTGTAGGTCTGTCTGACTCTGCCATGCTGGGCGCTTTTTGTAAAAACGCGTGAGCCCCTGGCTACCGAGAGAAGGGGATGCATTTTAAAAAGGGCGCCACTGACCTGGAAGATTCCCCAGCGTAGATAAGAAATGAAGAATGCAGCTGGCACTGCACAGACTTGCTGGGATCCCATGTTGCATTTTGCAGAATGTTGGTAATGTTGTTTGTTTGGGGGTGGGGGGCACAAAGAGGAAAGAAAATCAGGCTTGGGGGCATGGGGGTGGAGGAACAGAAGTTGCTCGCTCCAAGGTGGGATTGCTCCAGCTGAGAGTTGAGGAGGAAAGCAGGAGAGCAGAGCTGGGTAGTAAGGGGGGAAGCTTGAGATCGGGGACAGCAGGGGCAATTCAAGTGCCAGGATCTGCAGCTGCAGGAGTCCCAGAGTCAAGGTAGGTGGGGGCAAGCTGTGGCTTTGAAGAATGCAGTAGGATAAGTTTTATGGAGAGGCCTGGCCCCAATCTAATGGCTTTGCAGGAGTCTCCAGGTTTGCTTGCAGGAAGGGAGGAAGACCTCAGAATGGTGAGATTAGCATGTGAACTCATGGGGGGCTCTCCAAACCAAACTGAGCTCTGAACCATATGGGGGCTCGTCCCATCACGAGCTTAGTGTGGTGAAATCTTTCCACAGTTCTTGTCTGCACAGTACAGAGTGCTCGGCATAAGCACAGCCACCGCGTAAACGACTCTGCAATGCTGTGCTTTCTTCTGCTGTTTCGTGCATCTTTCTCTGGCCTTTCCTAAGGTCAGGCAGTGAAAACTGAAGCAGAGCAAAGCAGTCTGACGCTGAGCTGTGTTTATCTTCAGCAGGAGAGGTGATCAGTAGTTGTACTTTACCTATACGTCTTCCTTTGCTCACCTCCTAACAAAAAAGTGCACACAGTTTTCACATCAGTCACGAGGAACTTTGCTCATCATGCTTGTGAAATATGCAAACATGGCACTTTCTGGTGGCAAATCCTATTATTTATCCAATTTCTTTTGTTCTTGAACATACTCCTGTGCCTTCCAGGTCTCAGCACAGGCTCTGATGCTTTGCTTGGGTATATTTTGTATGTGCTAACTCTACCATCAGCTTCAGCAGCACAACCTCCTTGGTATTCTGCAGCGTTAGCTCAGATACAGAGCGGTATCAGATAGTGAGGAGTGATTATTTTTTCATTCCAGGCTTTGCCACAGTTCTGCAGAAGGCCTGAGGCCATCTAGTCCATCATGGCTCTCTCTCTCTTCCTGTTCCCTTTCCTGCTTCAGTCTCCAAGTCATGGCTACCTTCCTATTAGCTGAGGCAGATTAGATGGAAATTCCTCTGCAGCCTGTCTGCTCTGCTTTTTCATTGATCCCCAAGCTCCACATTCGGATAACAAGTCATTCCACCCATGCCAGGGATGAATGTGAATAGCTGGGGTTGCCGATGGTCAGGGCTGAGGTGCATGGGCAGAGCTAGGCGGGAGCCCTGGACTGGAATATGAGGGGATGCAGCCAGTGATACCTAAGCTACATTGGGAAGGTCCGTATTCAGAAAGCTTGACTAGTCCCTGCTCGCACTTTGCCCAAGGTCCAGCTAACGTATTCAGAGTCTTGTTTTCATGATCCATAAAATTAGACCTGGGCCTGGTCCAGACACTCTGAACTCTCTGGGTTTCAGGAGCCAGGTGATTCTCCAGGCAATGCATCCATCTCTAAGTAAAAGACAGCAAAAGTGTCCACCTGTATTTTTTAAAAAAAAATCTAACCACCTTCTACCAGCTGATCAGGAAAGAGGACCAGAGGCTCATTTGAGAAGGACCCGGCAGTGGGATTAGTGACCTTTTCTCTCTCATCCTAGGAAATTGTGGATTTACCCACCCCCAACATGAGAAAAGGAGTCAGACCTTAGTTTTTACAGATCACATTTTCACCCACAAATTATATTCTATTTAAACCCTTTGTACCCAGTGTGGGATACAGCTTCCTGTTTCAGTCCTGTACCCCCAAAAAAGAAGAATTGTAAAGACCTCAGCTTGGCCTGGATTTTGTGGGGTGTGATCACATCCAGAAGATGGAAATCCATCTGATCAAATGGCAAATCTCTGAGCCTTGGCAGATATGCCTCCTGCTCTGCAAAAACACGTTGCCATGGCTACCACGCTGTGCGAGTGTCTCTCTCCTGATCAAAGTGCTGTTCCTCCTGCCAGGGTCGCTGCTTGCACTCAATAGCAAACCCGGGCAAGGTTTGGGCCATGCCTCTGCAGAAGCATGGTGGCATCAAATAATAGCTACTAAATAGCCTGGTAATTTGAATTAAAGGTGGATGAATAGTCCCCAAAAAAATCTTGGAACCCGTCAGGAGCTTGAAAGGTTTATCAAATCCAAAGACTCCTATTTCTATTCGGGAACAATAAAACTGGGAGGATACTGCGAATGTATTGCACTGAGAGATGAGAGGCCTGGGTTCTAGTCTCACCTTTGCCACTGACCTGTGCCTCAGTTTCCCCTATATAATGAGGATAATATTTACCCAGTTTTCTAAAGTAGCTTGTGATTTATAGATGAAAAATCTTATCACGAGTTATACTTGCTTCTGAAAGCAGCCATCCTATCCTGCAGTAAGTAAGTATTGCCTCAGTGTTATAAAAAAGTATCCTGCTTATAGACCACATTTAGGAAACACCTGCTTTAGAGTAAAAAGTAAAAGTTTTAAAGGTCTGAGTTAGAGAAGGGACCTGATCCAAATCTCCAAACTCTGGGGTTGTTTGGGTCCAGATTCAAACATCGCAGCTTGGACTCCTGTCTAGTTGTCGTTATTATTAACAATTAAAAATGGGCATGTGGGATGCTTTATAACACAAACAGAAATAAGCCCTTGCCCCAGAGAGAAACTCTAGTACTGGATGTGTGGCCATGAGTGAGGATGACACTCAGTGGGAGGGGGCAGGCTGCAGCTTCCACCCGTAGACGCTCGCTCTAAGCATATGCACGGCTTGCCGTTTCCACAGAGCACTAAATATCATGGTAATTATTTTGGTGAATTAACTTCCTGTAGGCAATGCAGCTGAAATGGGTCTAGAGGAGCGTGTTGGCAAAGGCCGTAGAGCAGCACGTTCTGCATGCAGCTATTCCTTCTATAGGGGCTTGATCCTGCTCCCACTGAAATCAATGGGACAGTTTTGCCAGCAACTACAGTGGGAACAGGAGCAGGCTCCTTCACTTCAAGTGCATTTGTTCTGCTGCTATCTGAGTGTCTGGCTGTGTGAATTTGGCTACTGGAATGTCTCATTTGGACTTGTGTGACTGGGTGCACAAATCGAGTTCTCAAAGGCACTTCAGTCCCCTGCGTGAAGTCTCGATTAGCTACTCAGTGCTGCTAGCTGCCCACTCTTTTGTATCGCTCCTTTTACTTACGATAAAGAGGTAAAGCTGGTGATACGTACTCTATAGTCTGGTAGCTAGCGTGTCTCCAACCCAGTCCTTGCCCTTTGCCTTTCTGTTGCAATGGAAAGGCAAACCAAAGAAAATGCATGGGTTGGGGTTCTTTGTGTGCCACAGGCATCCATCAGCCTTCAAGATTTACCAGCTGGATTAATTTTTTTTCTCTCTCCTGGAAAGAGAATACTCTCTAAAATATTAGTAACATTGGCCATTTGGGATCCAGGAAAACCAGTGTCGAACCCACCTCTGCGTTCAATAGAAATGAGGATGACAGTGGCTAGCAGATGTACTGAAGGGAATGTTATGCTGATGGAGATTCAGAGCTTTCATCCCCTTTCCTTTCTCTCCTCCTCTTCTGTACTCATTGGTGTGAAACTGCAAGTTTCTTCCAGTGGCCGTGTGAGGAAGTTGCCTCTCAGCAAGCACAAAAGAGAAAAGAAAATTTTACAAGGATGTTCCGATGAAGTGAGCTGTAGCTCACGAAAGCTCATGCTCAAATAAATTGGTTAGTCTCTAAGGTGCCACAAATACTCCTTTTCTTTTTACAAGGAATGTGTTCTCCCCAGGTGTGTGGAGTTTATCCTAAAGGGGGGATTGAGGTCATGTCTATTTTCTCTTCTGGTTTTAATTGTGTATTCCAATATGAAATTGCAGTATATCTACTTATTAAAGTGGCCTTCTGCTGTTGCCGTTGCAGTGTTTTCTAGAAACCCCTGAAAATCCCCCGAGCTGTGATGTGGGAATCCAATTCTTTTTAGCGGATGATTCTGTAAACACATTTCCCTGGATTTGTAAGAACCATAGCAAGCATTTCAATTATTTGAATAAAGTGAAAGAATATCTGATGGTGACTATTCCGCTTTGCATATTCAAAACTTGCAGCCTAATTCCTGGGCTGTATCCTTTCCAGATGAATGGACTATCAAAAGGCAAAGAAGCTGTGCAGGGGATTTAACCAAAGATCTTCTCTTAAAATTAGTTCACATATGCATTTTTTTTTAACAGTATAAAGGAAGCTGCATAGCGATGGGTGACTCTCAAAGGGAACCTTGCCATTCAGTTTCACTTAATATACCCCTCCACACACACACCCTCCCAAAAAATCTGGGGCTGATCTTTGGCCATGTCCACGCTACGGGGCATATAGCCGCATAGCAACAGCACTGTAGCTGTGCTGGCATAATCTCATAATGTAGACAAGCCTACAGGGACAAATGGGGTTTCCATCGCTTCTGTGGGCTCGCACATGCGTAACTCTAGAGAGAATCTGGCCCCTTGGGTTTGCAATACTGGGCTGGAAATCTTGCAACGGCAGATTTTTTTTTTCTCCTGTCACTTCCATCCACAATACCAGTCAGGAATGGCAGGAAAAAAATCTTCTGTGAACCTTCAAAACAGTTAGGGGTGAGTTTGGTCCTAGAAGGGGGTGAAGTTTTGAGGAGGAGGAATTCCTATTTATTCCAAACTGGTTCTCTCGTCTCCAGTCTGCAGTTCTTTCAAATAACTGGGGCCCATTTTAAAGATATTGGCCAAAACACCCAGTGCAACCAGTTGAAAAATACCAATTATTTTTCACTGAATATTTTAAAAAAAAATTCAAAATCTCCTGTAAAATGTTTTCATTCTTTTTATGAAACCAAACCCAAGAACATCTTCAGTTTTAAAAACAGATTTTGGTTAAAAAAAAATGATTTTTCAATTTTAAAAAATTGCTTTTTGAAAACCAAAACCTAATCCTTTCTGCCCCCCCCCCCTTTTTTTAAAAAAAAGTTTACCTACATTTTCTGTTTTCATTTTTGGGGGGGGGAATGAATTTTTTTTAACCAAAATGAATTTTTTTGCAGAAAATTTTCATTTTAGTTAAAAAGCCATTTTTCATCAAAACATTTTTCCGTAAAAAAATTTTGAACTGACTAAAATACTCTGACCTCGGTCCTAAGGAACAGCCTAAAACTGGAAATAGGGGAAGAAATGGGGTGAGACAAGAAATGAGGGTGAAAAAATCAGAAGAGGACAGAGAATTGGAGAGGAAAAGAAGCCAAAAAAAGGAAGCAAAACTAGAAAATGGGCAAGAAGAGTGAGAATTAGGCAAGGACAGGAAGAGGGAAAGCAATCCATGCAACATAAAGAGCAGAATGAAATAAAACACAAGGAAGAGAGCAAGGAGCCGGAGAGACGTGAATCATGCAGGCAGCTGTAATAGATGCACATAAAGAAAGAATTGTAAAAGAAAGTGAACCAAGAAGAGAGGAATGAAAGCAAATAAAAGTCAGATTCCCAGCAGTGAAATCTGTTTGTTTTTACTTATTGTTAGCAAAAGGCAAAAGACTATAAATGATCTGAAATAAATTCACTTAGTGGCCAGTAAAAGGCCCGTGTTATGCCATGCTGTCCACGACAGTAGTTGTATTCTTTCTAGTTCTGCAAGTGGAAAAAGCCACTTGGCCTAAACAATTTCAGAAGTGGCTTCTGAGTTGGGGTATTTTTTTTTCCACAGAGGAGCTGAGCAACAGTGGTTTCATTGACTTTGATTGGAACCGTGGGTGCTCAACACCTCCAGGAAATCAGGCCCAAGCTGGACTGGTGAAATCAGTGGTTGCTGTTAAAAATGTCAGGGCTTGTCTGCATGAAGACTTAACGTGTGGCAGGTACTGCTCCCTAGCTTGTCAAGCACCAACAGGCCGTGTGGATCCCGCTACCACACACTAAAATTCTGTAGGTCAAAACACGCTAAGGAATCGGGCCACACGGCCAGTTAGTGTGTGGCAAGCTAGCGTGCTGTAGATTTACATCCCAGCTTGCTGCGCACTAAGGGTATGGGTACGTTTTGACCTGGGCCAAGACTTTAGGCCGGTACTCGGGGCAGCTGGGCCCTCAGATGGCTCACGCTGCCACGGCTATGCTGTTTTTAGCATGCTAGCTCAGTCAGAGGTAGTGCTGATATGTCTCCTCAAGCTGGGAAGTACACCCCCCACTCAACATCTAGACATACCCAACAGAGACTTTGGACATGTATACACTGCAGCTGGAAGTGAGTCTCCCAGCCTGGGTGGACAGACTCACGCTAGCAGGGCTTGAGCTAGTGCACTAATAATAGCAGCGTGGATGTTGCTGTTCGGGCAGCAGCTTGGGCCACCTGACCCCCCGGGTTTGATCTTGGGTGGCTAGCCTGAATCGCCACCGGAGCTGCAACGACCACAGGTGGGAAAGCTCGCTCCCAGCTGCCGTGTAGACCTACCCTGTTTGTCTCTATGTAGACAAGCCCTTATGGCTTGATTTTTCACCTGCTCTAGGGCTTGCGCCTCCCACGAAAGCCAATGGAGTCTGTGAGCTCTTAGCACCTTTGAAAGATCAGTCGTTAATGTGATAGGCCCCACCTGTTCAGGTGGGTGGTCTGATTTCTGGGTTTGGCACTGAAAGCGAACCAAGGTCCCTCTTCAGATAAATCTATATTAAAAGCGCTATAGCAGCACAGCAGCAACCCCACTGTAGTGTGGGTACTTGCTACAGCAAAGGAAGGGTTTTTTGTTGCTGTAGTAAATCCACCCCTTTGAGAGCTGATAGCTAAGTCAACAGAAAAATTCTTCCATTCACCTACCACTGTCTACACCAGGGCTTATATTGGCTTAACTATGTCTCTCAGGGGTGTGACTTTTTCATAGTGACATAGCTAGGTTGACCAAAGTTTTAGGTGTGGATCAGGCCTTTGTGGCTTCTCCCACCCCTAGAAAGTACAAACCATAACCAGCTAATGCATAAGAAAATGTTCACACACCAATGAGTAAATGATTTACAGTCAAACGGGTTCAGCGTTAATTTGCCAGCGGTTTGGCCTCCTCTCATTTTCAGAGGATCTGCCCATGCTAGTGTTCCAGCATCCACTCAGGTTGGAGTATCTTACGGTGTTCTAAAAGGGAAAGTAGGAGCATTTCTGATCTCATTTTCCAGTATTTCAGCTGTGCCATAATCTATTTACCACACAATTTGTGTCACTTTGATAAGCGGCTGCTTCAAGACTGCATTTATTAAAATCAAGCGCAAGGACAGCTTTCAAGTCTCTCAAGTGTTGTAATAAATGTTTGAAATTAGTCATTACAGTGTTTGCCATGGTTCATATCATATACTCTATCTAAATGACAAACGATCATATCCTGGACACACACTTTTTCGGGTGATGCTTTCAGGGTGGGATGAGGAGGATGACTCTGCACCAGCCCAACAAGGGAGGGACGGTGTATGGGGGGGAGAGAAGCTTGGGGGGGAGTGGTCAATTGGAATTATGAGTAGAATTCTTATCACAGCCTCAGGACAACAGCTTAGACCAGTGAACCGCTGGCTCAGCTTTTACTTTCCTGGCGAAAAATAAAATAAACCCAAAAGATGACGAAGGGCCAAGGAAGAAGCCTCTTGTTTTTTTTGTGATGGTGGAACCATTTAGTTATCTGCATAGACAGGTTCTGATAGGGTACAGCTATTCTCCACGAGGCAGCTCGAGCACAGCATCTGTATTTCTATTGAAAGAAAAGGAGGACTTGTGGCACCTTAGAAACTAACAAATTTGTTAGTCTCTAAGGTGCCACAAGTCCTCCTTTTCTTTCTGCGGATACGGACTAACACGGCTGCTACTCTGAAACCTGTATTTCTATTGTAATTTGGTCTTTGGTTATCTTAGCTAATTTCTTGGTGTGTGTGCACACCTGAGTGTTTATTTAAAAAAACTGTTACTAGTTATGAGTATGTACACACACACATGAATGCCTAATTATATATGTGTGTATCCAGTTCTTTATATATAGGTTATGTGTATTTATACACAGATGTATTAACACATACACCATAGAAAAGAGACTATTATTAAGACAAATATTCTGTCTCAATTCATTTCATTCTTCATTTTCCCATCAGGAACATAATAGCTAAATTTATAGTGTTGAGTCTGGGCTATCAATTCTATTATTTTCAGTGACGATATCAGTTATGTTCCTTGCAAGGGAACCTTACGGGAGGGGAGAAAATTGGAGACAAAATCTTTGGAGGGCAAGAAGGGAGCGGGTGGAAGAGCAACTTTCCCCCCTTTTCCTTGTTCATTGTCAGTAACCCAGCGCTTTATCCCTAGAGAAACCCATCTGCTCAGCTTCTTGATCATCCAGCTTGTAACTCAGCCCTGTACACAACACATCTAAGATCACAAGTCTGTCACTATGGAAATAATTGGGCCACTACACAAACAGGTGCTGGGATGAGAGGGGGAGAAGAGCGAGAACAGGAAATGGCCTGATTTGAATGTAAACAATGTTTATTTTTTAAAAATGAATGATTGGAAAGGGAAATAATGTATCCAATTAAAGAGAAATCGAGCTGTGTATGAGTATTAGTCTCTCCTGCCCTTGACTTGAAAGTGATTTTTTAAAAAGGTCTTTCACACATGAAAGGAGAAAACATTATTACAAAGAGCAGTTTATTGAGCTGGTAAGCTCTTCCTATGTTCATTCCCATCCCTTTTTAAGGGTTTTCCATTCTGCTTCCTCACCTCAATCCCACCACAGTCTTAAGCCTGTATTTGTGACATCAGTCTGTTGCTATGGAAATGACTGAATTGTGCAGCATGGTCTCATCCTATAAGGTGCTGAATGCTCTCCATTCCCATTGACTTGGAAGTTGAGGGTACTCTGCATGCTAGAGAATTGGGGCCCTATGACATAACTACTTATGGAACTTGAAGAGGGTTAGAAAAATGCTTGGGAACGAGCAAGCCAATTTGGATACAAAAAAGATGATCCAATGCAGAGACGGTAGCAGTTAGATGCCCAGCTTGCGCTGAAATACATTGTCAAATGAAAAAAGAAAAGGAGGACTTGTGGCACCTTAGAGACTAACCAATTTATTTGAGCATAAGCTTTCGTGAGCTACAGCTCACTTCGTCGGATGCATGCAGTGGAAAATACAGTGGGGAGATTTATATACACAGAGAACATGAAATAATGGGTGTTACCATACACACTGTAAAGAGAGCGATCAGGTAAGGTGAGCTATTACCAGCAGGAGAGCGGGGGAGGGGAGAGAACCTTTTGTAGTGATAATCAAGGTGGGCCATTTCCAGCAGTTGACAAGAAAGTGTGAGGAACAGTGCGGGGGAGGGGGAATAAACATGGGGAAATAGTTTTACTTTGTGTAATGACACATCCACTCCCAGTCTTTATTCAAGCCTAATTTCATGGCGTCCAGTTTGCAAATTAATTCCAATTCAGCAGTCTCTCGTTGGAGTCTGGAGTTTTGAAGTTTTTGTTGTTGAAGAATTGCCACTTCTAGGTCTGTAATCGAGTGACCAAAGAGGTTGAAGTGTTCTCCAACTGGTTTTTGAATGTTATAATTCTTGAATTCTGATTTGTGTCCATTTATTCTTTTTCATAGAGACTGTGCAGTTTGGCCAATGTACATGGCAGAGGGGCATTGCTGGCACATGATGGCATATATCACATTGGTAGATGTGCAGGTGAACAAGCCTCTGATAGTGTGGCTGATGTGATTACGCCCTATGATGGTGTCCCCTGAATAGATATGTGGACATGGTTGGCAACGGGCTTTGTTGCAAGGATAGGTTCCTGGGTTAGTGTTTTTTGTTGTGTGGTGTGTGGTTGCTGGTGAGTATTTGCTTCAGGTTGGAGGGGCTGTCTGTAAGCAAGGACTGGCCTGTCTCCCAAAATCTCTGAGAGTGATGGGTCGTCCTTCAGGATAGGTTGTAGATCCTTGATGATGCATTGGAGAGGTTTTAGCTGGGGGCTGAAGGTGATGGCTAGTGGCGTTCTGTTATTATCTTTGTTGGGCCTGTCCTGTAGTAGGTAACATTTGCTCCAACCCCTCAGACAGAGACAAACACCTACAAGATCTCTATCAAGCGTTCTTACAACTACAATACCCACCTGCTGAAGTGAAGAAACAGATTGACAGAACCAGAAGAGTACACAGAAGTTACCTATAATAAATAAAACTATTTCCCCATGTTTATTCACTTCGCCCCCCCCACCCGCCCCGCACTGTTCCTCCCACGTTCTTGTCAACTGCTGGAAATGACTACAAAAGGTTCCCCTCCCCTCCCCGCTCCTGCTGGTAATAGCTCACCTTACCTGATCACTCTTGTTACAGTGTGTATGGTAACACCCATTGTTTCATGTTCTCTGTGTATATAAATCTCCCCACTTTATTTTCCACTGCATGCATCCGATGAAGTGAGCTGTAGCTCATGAAAGCTTATGCTCTCATAAATTTGTTAGTCTCTAAGGTGCCACAAGTACTCCTTTTCTTTTTGCAGATACAGACTAACACGGCTACTACTCTGAAAATTGTCAGTTGAGTCCCTAATTTCCTTAGGCTCCTGTGCAAATCTCAGCCCTAAATCTTCCTCCCAAACGCCGACCAACCTTGAAATTTCTCTGAAGTTTTACAACAATCCCAGTAATATTTCAAAGCAGAACAGGCTTCTGGATGTCCTGTCAGAATATTGAAAATATAGGAAAAACTCCTATAGAGGCTGTTTGTGGGATTTTTTGTGACCCACTTACACAAAAGATTTGTTGACCTTCAGGAAAGGCTGCAAAGCCTACTTCTTTGCTCATGCTTTTGGGGTTACCTCAGTGGATACTTGAAATAAGTTATTTTGGGGTGAAGGAAAGTAGGATATTTTCTTAATGTGTTTTATTGCTAAGGGTTGAGTTACTTGTTGGATTTAAGTTTTTGTCATATTATTTGACTCCATATGGACCCTGGAATCATTTATATATATTTTTCTGTATCATTAAATGAGAACCCCTGTAAGCCTCAGGCAAGAACATATTCTTGTTTGTATTCCAGGCCAGTTCCCTAGCATCCGTTATAGATGAAGGAGTAGTTTAGTCTCTGTTGCCCATTCAGTCATTACCCCTTTTCTACTGATACTATTAACAAGGAAGCTAGTACTGGTGATATGAACATCTGCTCCCTGTAGAACTAGATTGAGACCACCAGCTCATGTCAGCTGGCCTGCTGATAACCTTTGATCATTACCAAGCTGAGCCATATTCCATCCGGTAACCTAGAAACAGAAGGGTCTACCAAGCCATAAAGCCATTTGGGCAATACAGTTCTCAAAAAGCGCTTCAGTAAATCATAAGTCCCTTCACCTTTCACATGGTTTTATAATTTCTTTTGCTACTCTTTGTGATCATCTAGTCTAACCTCTCGTAGATGATCATCTAGTCTAACCTAACCACAGAACTTCTCCCAAGTAATTACTTCTGAACTAGAGTATGTCTTTTACAAAAAATAACCAATCTTGATTTTAAAATTGCCAGTGATAGAGAAATCCACCACAACCATTAGTAAATTGTTTCAATGTTAATTACTCTGTTAAATTTTTTTGCCTTATTTCTAGTCTGAATTTGTCTAGCTTCAACTTCCAGCCATTGGATCTTGTTATAACTTCTCAACTAGACTGAAGAGCCAGTTATCAAATGTTTGCTCCTCATGTAGGTATTTATATACTTTGATCAAGTCATCCCTTAATCTTCTCTTTGTTAAGCTAAATAGATTGAGCTCCTTGAGACTATCACTATAAGTCATGTTTTCTAATCCTTTGTCATTCTCTTGGCTTTTGTCTGAAACCTTTTCAATTATCATCCTTCTTGAATTGTGGACACCAGAACTGGACACAGTATTCCAGCAGCAGTCGCACCAGAGCCTAATAGAGCTAAAATAACCTTGCTATTCCTATTCAAGGTTCCCCTGTTTATGCATCTAAGAATCAGATTAGTCCTTTTGGCTACAGTGTTGCGCTGGGAACTCATGTGCAGCTGATTAACCACCATGACCACCAAATCTTTTTCAGAGTACAGTCCTTCCCCGGATTGAGTCCTACATCCTGTAAGTGCGGCCTACGTTCTTTGTTCCGAGATGTATACTTTTACATTTAGCCATATTAAAATGCAGATTGTTATCAAGCATATTTGTTTAAACAAAGGTTTTTCCCTCATTGCCTTGTTGCTCCGAAAAATATTTTCACTGGCCCTTAGAGCTGGAAAGAGAACATTCATTAATTTTTTTATGTCCTGCTATCTCGCTGAGTCTGCAGAGGCAGACATAAACAATGCACATGAGAGGTGTGAACAGACTCCATTCACCTCAATGTGGTGTTGACTCTGAATCCTCATGACAACATGTCAAAATAAAAGTTAACTATGTCATTGCTGGTAATTTCATAAGAAATGTCTAATTATTCTGAATTGTAGGCATGGTTTGGGTAGAGTTCCCTTTCCCCACTTCTTATGTCTGTTGATCTGGCAGTGAAATCATAAGGCTGAATTTATTACTGGTGAAATTTCCAAAATCACCTGAATGACTTGGGAGCCTGAGCCCCATTTTCA
Organism: Eretmochelys imbricata; assembly: GCF_965152235.1. Taxonomy (NCBI): domain Eukaryota; kingdom Metazoa; phylum Chordata; order Testudines; family Cheloniidae; genus Eretmochelys; species Eretmochelys imbricata. The sequence goes on along the minus strand of NC_135585.1, from coordinate 18,283,393 downwards.
AAAGTGACTTAGGCACTTTAAAAGTCAATGGGATTTAGGGTCCGAAGTGCCTGTGGCACATTTGAAAATGGGGTTTAGGACTTTTTGAAAATGTTACCCTCCATCTCTATGTATTTTCATGACAACAGGCTGATGTTAAATTAGGAACAGTGGTCTGATTTAGCAAGGTCATTCCTTTATGGTCCATGAGATTTTTGATTTCAGTTTCCAGGGCTTTCACAAACACAGCATTCATTATAAAAGAAAGAAAAGCATTTTTTTTTAAATTTCCAAATTCAGGAGAGGTCAGCACATTAAGCAGGCTGTCTCTCCAGAGCTCCGACCATTATACAAAGTGCTACTGTCATAAACATAGGGGTAGCCTAAATTCATCCTTACCTGTAAGGGGTTAAGAAGCTCAAGTAACCTGGTTGGCACCTGACCAAAGGAACCAATGGGGACAAAAGATACTTTCAAATCTGGGGTCGGGGGGGAAGAGGTTTTGTTTTGGGTTTTTATTTTCTGTGGCCGTTTGCTCTTGGGACTAAGAGGGACCAGACATCAATCCATGTTCTCCATATCTTTCTGAACAAGTCTCTCTTATTTCAAACTTGTAAGTTACAGCCAGGGAAGGTGTATTAGTTGAGAAAACAAAGATAAACTTGTACATTTTCCCTTTACTAGAGGGAGGTTTATCCCTGTTCTGTTGTACTTGGAAACTAAGGCTAGAGAGGTTCCTCTGTGCTCTTTGAATTTTCTGCTACCCTGTAAGGTTAACTACCAGCCTAAATTTACAGAGGTGATTCTTTTACCTTTTCTGTTTAAATAAAATCCTTCTTTTTAAAAACCTGACTGATTTTCCCATTGTTCTGAGACCCAGAGATTTGGGTCTGTAGTCCCTTTGTAACCAATTGGTGAGGATATATGCTCAAACCTTCCCCAGGAAAGGGGGCATAGGCTTGGGGGACTATTTTGGGGGAATAAGACTCCAAGTGGTCCTTTCCCTGATTGTTTGTTTGTTTGTTTGTTAAATCACTTGGTGGTGGCAGTGATCCCAAGGCAAGAAAGGAATCTGTGCCTTGGGGAAGTTTTAATCCAAGCTGGTAAGAATAAGCATTGGGGGTCTTTCATGTGGGTCCCCACATCTGTACCCCAGAGTTCAGAGTGGGGAAGGAACCCTGACAGCTACCATTTGTCCCCAGAGAGGGGAAAGTTGACATCCCCAAAACCCTGCAGTCCTCAAGCATAATGTGGTGTGTTGGGCATGGAATTTTACTGCCTTGCTGGTGGTGCATCTCTGCTGTGACTTGAAGGGGCCACTTCCTGCCTACAGCCCCAGAAATCCCCACTGCAACTGGTACTCTTCTTGGTGGGCTTGTGTTACCTTGGCACGATGGACCAATTTCAGGACAGATAGCTTTGAATGTTTGAAAAGAAAAATAGTGTTTTTATTCTTTGGTGGTGAATATTGATGCTGAACTGACAGCACTAAAATCCTTTCTCCACCAAAACAGCACCGGTAGTGGAGGTTCCACATTTCTCCACAGCCCCCTTCCACGTGCCTCATACCTGTTATGAATGGTCCCCTTTGCCATTTGGACCTTGGCTGCTCTGCTGAGATTTGCCAGTGAATACCAGTTGTGATTTTGCCCCAAAATCCCAGTTAAAGGGAGTTGGTTTTATGTTTGTTTGTTTTTTATTATATTTTTCCTTAAAGGATATTGTATGGGGAACATCAGGAGATGACCTGAGTTACCTTTATAAATACTTTTTTTTTTAACTTGCTGGGAAGGCTGTAAAAATGTCTTCTTGGAAATTCATGCAGATGATATTTAGACATGCAGATATGCACTCCTGTTTTGCATGAATGTTTGACCTTGGGCAGAGCTGTTCGATGCAGGATGGATGTGTTGTGGCTGCATTTAATCATCTGAAGCAGAGATGAAGCCTTGAAAAAGCTCACAGACCCAATTCCCAATTCCCAGCCTCTGGATAGTAATGAACTTCTGAGAAATAGCTAATCAATAAATTGAACAAAAGAGTCAGGCAGCTAAACCACTTTGTCAGGGCCTTAATTACAATTGCAGAAATAAATTGGGGGGTGGGGAGCCTTTGGTAGACAGAACTAATCCTTTATTCTCATAAACTAACCCTTTATAGGCAGAATGCAATGTTTTAGTCAGAGGTTGTGCTTCTTTGATAGGCTCTAGATTGCAATCCCTGAGTGGGCAGATGACACTGGATGATCATCTCTGCAATGGCAGGGGAATTTTTAGTGTTTGTTTTCCTTGCTGTCCTTTTTATTTATAAAGAAGCACATGCTGCAGCCTAGAAGTTGCCTTGAATTGTGCCAACCAGACCTTGTCTAGGAATGGCTGATCCTGTGTGTCTTGTAGAGAAGGGCTCAGGGACAAATGGGTGCAGTGTAGACTGCCTCAGGGATTCAGCATCACCATGATCCTAGGGTGCTGCTGCGAGCCATGGGAGGAAAGTTTTAGGGACTAATGAAAATACTCAGTGCCCTGGACCTGTAAAACCACCCAAAAGCTAGACGGGAACATACCTGTCAGGAGGTGTGGGGTAGTGCAGGGTGATTTGGATCCAGGGTCTTTGGTCAGAAGGAATCCTGACACAGCTGTGAGAGTGAGGAGGTGCTGAAGCACACAGCTGACTGCGGCAGGCTGGGCTTCCTTACTTGGGAGGTAGATTGAGAATCTGGGAGAGGGGAAAGCCATGTACATGCCTCTGTTGGAGTTGCATTGTCTGGAGAGGGAACTGAACTGAACCCAATCCAGTACCATCGCTAGTACAATTAGAGCAACAACAACAACAACCAGCAGGACAGTGGGGTGGGAGGAGGTATTGTTTCATGTTCTCTGTGTGTATATAGTGTCTTCTGCAGTTTCCACGGTATGCATCCGATGAAGTGAGCTGTAGCTCACGAAAGCTCATGCTCAAATAAATTGGTTAGTCTCTAAGGTGCCACAAGTACTCCTTTTCTTTTAACAACTTCATGTGCATTTCAGTTTATTTCCAGGAAATAACATGGCTGTAAAAAATTAAAACGTGTTGTGTCCCTGATGAGATTGCCCAGTAGATGTGGCCTTGCATTAAGGGGATATTAAAATAGCTGGTGTGTCCTTGGATGAGCTACTTGATCATGGCAAGTCTGGTTCACATGCAATAGGGTTGATTCTCCTGTCTGGGGCAGGAAGGGAAATCCCCTTCCAATCTCATTGCCTCTTCAAGGCATTTGGGCAGGGACCCTGAGAGGCTTTTGTCTTCCTCTGGAACAGTGAGCGGAAAGCTTCTGTTACGATCATAGAGGCATACCCCATACAAATGACTTCCTGCCACTGCAGCAAGGAGAAGTCATTGATGGCCTTTCAATCTTCTCCCCTTCTGTTTCCATGTTCCTGTGACTTGGCAGAAAGGAGGCTAATTTGCTTAGTTAATTGAGATGCATATTTAGGAGGGAGGAACTATTTTAAATGGTGGTTTGCTGCAGATGAACAGCTATGGCTGCTCCACAGTGAAGTCAGCAGACTCTTGTGTCCAAACAGAAAAAGTGAATTCCATGCAGTGAACAGGTCCAGGACTAACAGAGCTCTGGAGAATGGAGTCCTCTGTTTATCCATGGAACAGATAAACAACAGTGTGATTTTCCTGCACCCCCCATAGCTGACCGAAGAGGCCAGTCTTAGTCTGTGTTGTAAGATTTTAGTTGTATGGTGTCCTTGTGGTACAGGAACACTGTCTTCCTTCATGTTTATACAGTACTAAGCACCCTGATGGTACTCAGTCCTCATGCACGTGATCCTTAGTTCTTCTGCCGAGGCTGCCAACTAGTGCTATACATTGGTGCTTTTTGTGAGGTCCACTAGGTGCCTGATCGAGAACCTAATGAAGTTAATGAAAAGACTCCCCTCAACTCCAGTGGGGTTTGGATCAGGCCCCAGCATTTTTGGCAGGGATTCAGTCACTACTGTGCTGGCCTACCTTTGAGTGCCAGTGGAAAGGCTTTCTACTTCATGCCCATTCCCAATCTCTTTGGCCAGCTAGTGCCACAAAAAAAAAACAAACATTGTGAAGAGCAGAGTAGAGAGCAGGGCATGCCTCTGCCTTGGTCTTTTACAGGTCTGTGTATGTCATAGTCACACCAGCAGCCTCTCTGACTGCATGTCTAATTCACACATGTAAAACACTGAGGTCACACTTGCCAGCATCTGAATGCTAGTGAACAGGAACTCTTCTTCAAGGCCATATTATTCAGCAAAGCACTTAAGTGCCTGACTTCAGTGGGATTTGCATCTGCTTAAGCATTTTGATCAATATGGGCCTAAGCTACTCAGACCGCTTTTTGGAGGGGTAAAGTTGGGGAAATAATAGTAACTATTTCCCAAAAATAGCATTTATTTCTCCTGAATGGGGATAGTGGTGAGGTGCATCGTATTTCTTCCTTTTTTTCAGTTTGTTTTTATATTAATGTATTTGTTTTATATTGATATAAAGCACAAACAGGAAAAAGTTATACAGGTTTTAAGGGTAGTGTTTTTAGATAGTTGATATCGTATTGTTCTGCATATGTATACACACAGGCATTGATGTAATAGCATTACACACACAGGGTAGTCTGAGTCCCTGAATAGCTGGTGTTGAGTTTTCCTACACAAATAGACATAAGATTGCTTAGTGAAGAACTGCTGTACTCAGCTAAGTGTGCAGATGTTACTTATGCAGCATATAAATGAGAGACACCTTTCTCCATAGGGGACAATGTCATTTCAGTTTGAGGTTAATGGTTTGTCTCTGGTTTTTGCATGTTTTCCCACAGCTCATTCACTAAAGCCCAGTCATCCTCTCACAAATTATGGGGCTGCCTAATCTGATCTGTGTTCTATATCTCCTATTTTGCATAGCCTTCCTCTATTCATATTAGTGAGTGAGTGTTTGCCATATCAGCTGGTGGTTGAGTTGGTGATGTATGCCATTAAAAAGATCTACAGGAATGGAAAAATAAGTATTAGTTGTATTATAGAAAAATCAATTTTGTTGAGTGGACCAGGACAGTTCACTCTGGAGACTGAGGCCCTGATTCAGGAAAAGCACTTAAGCACACAATTAATTTAAAGGCCGTGAAAAATCCCACCTTAGTAGGACTACTCAAGAACATACTTCAGTGATTTGCTGGATCGGGGCCCCGTTGAGGTAGCAGTGAGATCCATGCCCTGAGGACAGTGTGTATCCCACTCTAATTCAACCCAGGCTGCTGTCTTTCTCAAAAACCTGGGGAGCTGCTCTATAATGAGGCAGCAGCTGCCAGTGACAGGAGGCTGCTGTGAATAAGACACTCGGTTCTCTGTGAGCTGCTTTCGCCTTTGTGCTGGGATTCGTCTTGAAGCAGCAGATAAATCTCCTCCTCAGCAAGGTGGCAATATTCACAGAGCAGTCCCGGGGAAATGAGTAAGGTGCTGCTGTCTGCACTGTGTTTACTGCACTGATAAAATATTTACAGCTCCATCTTTGGTGTGAAATGTGACTCTTCCAGTCCTCATGAAGGTCACTGGAAAGTCAGTAAAATTTATTGACGGTTTATAGCACTTTTGTGCCAGAAAGCAAGGTTACAGTGTTCTATGCTTCTGCATGCCAGCCACAAAGAAATAGAGGCAGACGGGAGCGAGGAAAGAAGAACAGTTTGCTTTAGCTCATTGGTTTGGCCCCAAAACTCATGCATTATTTTTAATTAAATGATAAGCTCCAAATAGCAGAGCATGTGTTAGGCTCATAACAGTCTGTAGCCTCAGGTCTCGTTGCTCGAGCGAATGAAATGTTTACTGTGTGGAAGTGCACATTCCTGGAGGAGGGGGGTTTCACAATGTGTATGTTTGTGTAGATAAAGTCATATTTTTACATTAGCAACATGGGAAAGAACGGGGTTTAGCTCCGGCTCCCATTTCATTTTTTATTATTATTATTATTATTTATTATTTCTGTAAGCTACCCAGCCAGGCAGTAGGGTCCTATTGTGCTACACACTGTACAAACAAAGAACACAAAAGCAGTCCCTGCCCCAGAGAGCTCCCAATCTAGGGCGTTAGGCAACTCTAGATTCCACAGATTTGAAGAGGGTTATTAACATGCTGCTCTTTTTCCATGTGTCTCTTTGTCTAATCTATACTTCACTCATCCCCTAGTATCTGTCAGATGGAATTCTAAAAAATTAAGTAAGGATAAGAACATAAGAATGGCTGTATGGGGTCAGACCAATGGTCCATCTAGCCCAGTATCCTGTCTTCCAACCGTGGCCAGTACCAGATGCTTCAGAGAGAATGAACAGAACAGGGAGTGATCAAGTGATCGATCCCCTGTAGTCCAGTCCCAGCTTCTGGCAGTCAGAGGTTTGAGGACATCTGGAGCAAGGGGTTGCATCCCTAACCATCTTGGCTAATAGCCATTGATGGACCTGTCCTCCATGAACTGATCTAATTCTCTTTTGAACCCAGTTATACTTTTGGCCTTCACTACATCCCACAGCAATAATTTCCACAGGTTGACTGAGTGTTGTGTGAAAAAGTACTTCCTGTTACAGGTGCCGACTTTCTTCTTTCTGGGTGGGTGCTCCACCTCTGCTTTGCCCCGAGGCCCACCTCCACTCTGCCTCTTCCCTCTTCCCCCACTCTGCGCCCCCCCCCAACTGGGCCCCACCCTTGCTCCGTCTCTTCCTATGCCCCAGCCCCAGCATTTCCCACCCGCCGCTGAGCAGTTGAACAGTGCGACGCGCTGAGCAGTTGATCGGCTGGTGGGTGCTGACCACCCACTTTTTTTCCCCCATGGTGTTCCAGCTCTGGAGCACCCACGGAGTCTGTGCTTATGCTTCCTTTTGTTTGTTTTAAATCTGCTGACTTGGTTAATTTCATTGGGTGACCCTTGGTTCTTGTGTTACGTGAAGGGAAAAATAACACTTCCTTATTCACGTTCTCCACACCAGGCACGATTTTATAAACCGCTATCACATCCTCCCTACGTTACCTCTTTTCTAAGATGGACAATCCCAGTCTTTATAATATCTCCTTGCATGGACTTTGTTCCATATCCCTATCATTTTTTGTTGTCCTTCTCTGTACCTTTTCCAATTCTACTACATCTTTTATTTTTGAGGTGGGGTGACCAGAACTGCACACAGTATTCAGTGAGTGGGTGTATCCTGGCTTTATATAATGGCATTAAGTTATTTTCTGTCTTCTTATCTATCCTTTTCCTAATGGTTCCTAATATACATCTCTATTTTGTGCCAGGATTTAAAATAAAATTATTATTTCTTGCACAAACGCTGCTGTGACACACTCTCTATGATTTTATAAAAGTATGCTGATGAGTGTGAATATAATGTAACTAAAATATGCTTCCTGCAAAAGGTCTCTTGTAAGGTATCATTACAAAGCTTATAATCTACTGAGTGTGGTCGTCCTATTTGTATAAGCGTATCACTCTTGTATTTGAAACTAGAAATATGAAATATAATTCTGAGGGCCTATTGTAATTATGCAAAGTGTGGGCCATTAATGGTGGTTTCGAATCTTGAAGGATCCCATCAACCTGGACAACTGACTGCGGATGGCTCTGTTTGCAGGCAGGCCTTCCTGTGACTCAGGCTGGGAGGAACGAAGGCTTGGGGTCTTACAGTGACATGTGATCATGTCACCTGAACTGGAATCCATCTTTAACCTGGTGTTTTTCCATTGAGAAGGAGGGGTTGAACCCAGAGGGACAAAGGATTCCCGCCTCATGCAAAAGATATACAAATGCGTGGAACAGAACAAAGAGAGGCAGCCATCGTGAGAAATCCCCTAGCTACCACCTGAGCTGGAACAAGGACTGTACCAGGGGAAAGGATTGGGCCCAGACTAGAAAGGTGTCTGGTCTGTGAAAGAAACTTATTGAAACATCTCTAAGGGTAAGATTTTGCCTGTATTCAGTTTTTATTACTGCACTAGACTTAGATTTGCGTGTTTTATTTTATTTTGCTTGGTAATTCACTTTGTTCTGTCTGTTACTACTTGGAACCACTTAAATCCTATTTTCTGTATTTAATAAAATCATTTTTTACTTCTTAATTAACCCAGAGTATGTATTAATACTTGGGGAGGGGGGAGCTGTGCATATCTCTTTATCAGTGTTACAGAGGGTGAACAATTTATGAGTTTACCCTGTATAAGCTTTATACACGGTAAAATGGATTTATTTAGGGTTTGGACCCCACTGGGAGTTGGGCATCTGAGTGTCAAAGACAGGAACACTTCTGTAAGCTGCTTTCAGTTAAACCTACAGCTGTTAGGTGATGTGGTTCAGACCTGGGTCTGGATTTGAAGCAGGATCGCGGGTCTGGCTCGAAGCAGGAAGGGCGCTGAAGTCCTAGGCTGACAGGGCAAGAAAGCAGGAGCAGAAGTAGTCTTGGCACATCAAGTGGCAGTCTCCAGGGGGTTTCTGTGATCCAACCCGTCACACCTGCAATGCCCCAGAAATACTGCCCTGTGTTCTGAAGGTGGTAACATTTGTGAGAGGAAGGATGGGTCAGTGGTGTGAGTGCTGGCCTGGGGCACAGGAGGCCTGGGTTTAATTCTCTGATTTGCCAGTCTCCCTGTGTGATCTTTGGCAAGTCAATTAGGGTCAGATTTTCTAAGGTATTGAATTGCCTCAAGACGCAGACAGGTGCCTAGTGGAGTTACACCAGCGTACGACATGCCATAAGGAAGTGATGAATCAGATCTCAGAGTATTTAGTTGGGGATTGGTCCTGCTTTGAGCAGGGGGTTGGACTAGATGACCACCTGAGGTCCCTTCCAACCCTGATATTCTATGATTCTAGTTAACAAATTTTGGAATGCAGGGGCAATATTTTGGCTCCCAAATTCTTGTTGAGGGCAACAGCAAATCGAGAGTGATTAAGAAATGGAGTGAATTTCTCCAATCAGCTCTGTAGCATGGGGTAGACCTGAGATCAGTGGCAGCAAAGAGGATTTATGAGCTGCAGTGCAAAAATTTAGTTTTGCCAGGTGCTTCTATGTGCCAGATAGGGATTTCAGCAGCTTGTGCACCATATCCCTGCAGGCTCAGATTGGATTTCCAAAAGAGATTATGGACTGACCCAAAAGTGCAATTATAACCCATCTCCGTCCCCTAAACAAGTATTCTGCTGACTCAAAATTTGATGAATTAGTGGCAAAGTCAAAGATAGAATAGATAAGTTATTCCATCTCATACTCTCCTGAAATGGAGTAGCTGATGCTCAAAGATGCTGGGCAGATGGGTGGACATTTGTAAATCCTCATATACAGATCTCACTAAACAACAGCTATACAGACTATCAGACTGGCTTTTGGACCGTCCCTATAGGCTGTGTTTTCCGAGATCCCATGAAAATGTCTTGGCAGAATATGCATGATATAATGATGGTTCCAGATGTCATGCCGAAACACATAAAATTGGTACTGTGCATCTATTTGGTCATGTACCTGTCCTTGGGAATTTTCTGAAGACTCCCTTTTCAACCAGAAGAACATAAAGAGACAGGTTAAAATGATCATGCTGTCATCTCTTCCAAATAGACCCAAAAGGAGCCAGTGATCTGTTAGCCACTGTCCAAAGCCACATGCGACAGATATCACACAATTCAAAATGTTATCCCAAATACTACTATTCCCTACCACACTTTTTTGCAAATAGATTTTAAATTTTAATTAACTAAGATGAAAAAAAAAAAAAACCCCAACCCCTACCCTGGGCTATAGACACCCCTCTCATTAATTAAAAAAATACAAGTGATAAACCATCAGAAAGGCATCTGTCTGGTAAGCAGAGCATGATACCTTGAACCAAAGAAGCAGGCATAAATGTAGCCCCAAATACTGGAGCAGTTTGTTGGTGGGATAGAGATCACATGCCAGGAGAATGAGGTCTGGTCAGTTAAAAATTGTGGCTGACAATTAAAAAAAGTAAGTTTAAAACAAAGGTGAACATTGTAGCATCCCTGTATAAATAGAATCTTAGTGTTCTACAGTAAAGATTCAAAACATCATAGCAGCTCTATTGTAATGTGGTGATTTGGGACCGGTACAGAGTGTGCTACCATATATTTGTCTTTAAGGATTTATGAAGTGTTTTATTTTTGATCCAGTGCTTTTCATTTAACAAAGGAGGGTCAGAGTCAGATAAGTGAGAAATATAGGAAGAACCCAAGAATTAGCTGCTGCTTGTTCCTATCCGTTCCTGGTCATATTTAAAGCCCAATAATGAAATAGCTTCTCTGTGATCTTATTATTAAGGAAGGTTTGAGTCTGAGCATGTCATGAAATTCAGCCAGCTTGGTGGTAATAACAACCCATATGTGCAGTAATGCAGACACTGCAGTCAAGTTAAGACTGGGCACATGCTCGCATAGCTGATACATTTGCATCATTCAGCAAATCCCCCCTTGTCCTGATCGTGCCACAAAAGAGTCATCGGTTTGAAACTGAAGGTGTCTGTCTGATCCCGCTAGCAGGGAAAGGGAATCTTGAGAACATTTGACAAAAAATGCAGAGTTGAAATTAAATATTGTAATGATATAAAACAGTAAGCAGATCTGCTTGACAGCCCTGACAGCTATTTGTTATAGAAAACAGCGTTTATGATGTCAGTCCTATAACGAAATGTGTTTGAATTAAAATAATTACAGCAGATAGTACAACAAAGACTCCTTGTAGTCAATCATCCTTCACAAATACACTGTGTAAATCTTCCCAATGACTGAAAGGAAGCACTGGAAAATAAATACAAATAGAAGATTCTACAGAAAATGCAAGTGACCACATTCAGATTGAGGATTTTCTTCTCTTTTTAATTTATCAGTGAAAGAAATGGAGACATTTGTATAGTTTCCCCTTTCACTGTTCATCTAATTCCAGATCTGGAATTGGAAAGACACCACCGTGGAATGGGCACAGTGTGATTATTTCTTGTGGTCATCAGCGTTATCCTGTGTTATTCCTTGTCCCTTCGTCTTCATCTACCCTACCTTCAATGCTGAATTAATTTATTTCCTTAGGGAGCTCTGTCACAGTTCATGGCAACCACACTTGTATTTCCCCTCAGTGGCACCCACTCTCAGGCATCCAGCTGCCCAACCGTTGCCTTTTTTGGTGGAGATCTGCGTCTCACTCCCTTCTGACCAGGGTTTTTCCAGGCTGCACAGTTCCCTGCCATCACTGTGCTCTTCCCAACACAGACAGGTGGCCCAAGCACACCTGCTTGCTTTCTCTTCAGAGACGGGTAACAGAGTGTTTGCCAGTAGTTAGAAGTACCACACAGCTCTTTTTATGGATGCCTATTTTATTCCTCACGTAAAAAGCATTACAGAGAAAATATGTTAAAAACAAAAGAACCAACATGCACACTAATAAGCTTACCAGACATCACCTCAATCCTAACATGGGCTCAGGCAGGAGCAGTCCTTCAGCACCCCACCAAGGGGCTGCCTTGTGGTTACGAGTTCATTAGACCTTCCGCTCAGAACAAGCACCTAGTTTTATGGGGTCTCAATAGGCCCAGTCCTTCCAACCCTCCCCTAAGAACTGGGGCCGTCTTTGGGCCAGGGGTCCTGTCCATTTGCTGGATCAGGAAGAAGGCCCTGAGCCAGTTTTAAAAGAGACTATTTTCCAAAAATCCTGTCTTTGTCTGTTGGTCCCTGGAGAATCCAGTTTGAACTAGTACATGTGCATCACTCCAAGGGTGTGGCTTCTCTGGAGATATCGCAACTTTAGTGAATTTGCTTAATCACCCCCTGCTGTTCTCCTATTACCACTTCCCGTGGAAATACATGCAATTCCACATACACCATTGCATTTTTAATACAATGAACCCCAAGGGTATTAACCTAATTCAATAAGGTTTAGCTTAATTAAATAAGTTCATTTAGGATAGTGCTGGAAATTATCAGTGTCACAAGCATATTTGAGAACTTTCCCCTGAAAAATTACTTCTGCCGTATATCCTGTTCTTACTGTCTTATAGTGTGTAAGTGCATATTATAGGAGGTAGTAATACTGCCTATTATTAAGGTTGCCTGACATTTCCCTGTTTTAAGTTGCTTGTAACTTTGCCAGGCTAACTGTTCAGGCTGAAATTTTAAATCTCTGTCTCAGGCTGCATGCTTCTGAAAAAAATTCAGACAAAATGGTTTGGCTGTTTTTGGGAATGAGGATAGGGACAAACACAGTGTTTAGCCCATGTTCAAAAATTGTCTACTTTTGTCTTCGAAATACTCTGGTGCTTGCATCCTTTGGAGCAGAGTCTTGAAATCTGGGCAGATGACCTTTGTCAGGGATGTGCAGTTTGCTGTCCCTGTGAAAATATGCCCAAATTTGGCCAACTTATAAGCCTTTGGAAAAACCGCAGTTCACACATTCTCCATAGAGACTTGCTGGAGCTTAAAGCTAAAATCTCTGAGGATTCCATCCTCACTGAACATACTCCATCCCCTCACAGTTCATGGTGCTGGCCATCCCCACAGAGAGACTGAGTGCGTTCCAGTCAGGGTTACAGATATGTAGAAGGACCTCCCTTGTCATGGTTACTCCTGGCTGAACTGGGCCAGGGCAGGACCAGGCACCAGAGCTGAGAGCAGGGAGCCTCTTTCCTGGGCACTCAGTGCTCCCCCACTTATGACAGTCAGGCACCATGGTGAAGAAAACCATCTGAATCTAATACAGAGGGGGCAAAAGCCAGACTGGGGAGAGGGAAAGGAATATGGTGAGACTGGGAATGGCATGGGAATGGGGAGACACTGGGACTGGCCAGGCAAGGACACTGGGATTAGGATGAGAAGTTTGAGGAGTAGAGGTTGGCTCTGGGTGGGCAATGAGAAAAGGAGCTGGGGGATAGGGAAAAGACAGGACTGGGACAAGGAACAGACAGGGCAGAAGGGGTCGAGCTTGGGACCAACAGGCAGCAGAGTCTCTGCTCCCTCCCAGAGCCTAGAATGGAGCCAAGATTCCTGTGCCTCACCATTTCTCTGATGCCAGCAAATATCAGTGAAACTCGCTGACAAAGTATTTATCTCATTCCCCTCTGGTGCTGGTCTACAGAGAGGCTGACAACCTGCTGTTGCTATTGGTTATTCCATTAGCTCAAATGACAGAAGTCCATGTGGTAGGGCTAAGGTTTCTAACCCTGCTGATGACCTATGTGGGTGTCAGTATGATGCCACGTGATGGAATTCTGCTCTTTGTTTGCTTTTATTTAAAAACCTAGGAAATTACATTCAAATATATGCATTAAAAGAACATTAGTAAGGTTACAAAGTCAAGCCCTCAAAAGCTAGGAAAGATTGGAATTAAGGTTGCCTGCACAATCTTAATTCAACCCCCTTGTGCTTGCATATGCACTACAATAGTCTTTAGTAATATGATCAAATAGTATTTTTCCACAGCACCCAAGCCTCTGTCCGTGCACAAGATGGAGCTCTTCTGTGGATGAATTAGGGTTGTGGGCCCCTGCCTGATTTGTTGCAGAAGTTGGCAGGTATGTAGTGAATGAGGCAGGGGACTGCTTGAGGAGAAAGGATGGCCTCATGGTTAAGACACTTAGGTGCCTAAGAGAATTGGATTCTATCCCTGTCTCTGCGTCAGAATTCCTGGGTGATGCTAGTCAAGTCACTTAAACAAAACTTTTCACATGTGGTCACTAATTGTGTGTTCCTCATTTTGGGGGTGTCTGACTTGAGACTCTGGGGTCTGATTTGCAAAAGCATTGAGCACTCACAGCTGCAAATGAAATCAACAGGAACTGTACTTTGAATTAATAAAGTATGATTTAATGCTAAATACGCTGAAAAAATCCGGTCTTAGACATCTCAGTTTGGGCACCCAAAATTAGTGGATACTTTTGACCTTAACTTTTCTGAGCCTCAGCTCCCCATCTGTAAAATGGGACTAATAGCTGCACCTCACCTCACCTCACAGGAGTTTTGTTTAGATTAATTGTTTGGGGAGTACTTGTATACTATAGTCATGGGTGTCATAGAAAAGCCCATGAGGAAATTAATAATTCTGCCTCCAGATCAGTTTGAATAGTATGCAGTAAATAAAGTCTAGGGCTGCACGTTGAACAAGTAGGGGAAAACAAAATATTGAATAGCTTTTCGTTAAGTGCAGCTCTTAAAGATCCATCCAATGCAGTGAATAAGGCAATGGTCCTGTGGGGGAAAAATGGGTATGTGATCATGTAAATAAAGACTGTATCGTAATGTATGGGCACAAGGAGGGTGAATGAAAGCCGGGTGCCACTTCCAAAAGTACTCTCCAAACCAAAAACTGTAATCAAGTTGCAATGCAAGTAGAAAGTGTGTATCAATCATTTAACAGTATAGGAATGTTGTAGGATGGAAACGGGCACAGAAAAGGATCTGCCATCCTACAATTTGTCTTGTCTATTTGGACTGTAAGATCTTTGGAGCAGGGACTTTCTCTTACTATGCATTTGTACAGCACCTGGCACTGTGGGGGTCCAATCCTGGTTAGGCCACTAGGTGCAGTTGCAATATAAATAATAATAAGTGGCCATTTCAGACACTGTTTTAACCATTTTTATGCTACAGTTCATTGAAATCTGCCGACTGGTAGGACACAGCAGCATGAGAATCTTTCTCGTTTCTTTTTCTGTTTGTTTAAATCCACCCTTCCCAGTGATGTTATCATCACAAATATGTGCTCTTGGCCGCTGCGCTGATGTTTTCACAGGTGGGATATTGAGGAGTGTAGAATCGCAGGAAGAATATCAGCAGTGTCCCATGTGAAAAGAGCAGAGATAATGGCCCACTGTTTTCCTTTTACATTCCATGCTGTTTCCATTCTTCCAGAGAAATTCTGTCTTCATGTCCCCAGCCCCCCACTGCATCCCCTTTAACAGCTCAGACCCAATCCCAAAAGACGGGGGGGAGAGGAGAGGAGGAAGGGAGGGAGCAGTAGTACCATTTTATCCCACCTTCACTAAAGTAGAATGAAACAGATTCAAATATTAGTCTAGTTAGTGAATATGTGGTGCTTCGCTTCTGAATCCCATCATAGACCCAGTGGCAAAGCCTCATATTCAGGTTTTTATGTTACAGTAGCAGCTAACATGTCAAGATCAAAATAAACCCCATTCTGTTCTCCATGGTTACGACTCCTGACCTGATACTCCACACCAGATAGCAAAACCACACTCGCCCAGATTAGCTGTCTCCATGTGTTAGACACCTAAGGTGCTGAGCCACCCTGCCAAGGAGCTTTATTGCAGTTTTTATTCAATGAGGTTTGGATAAGCTCAAATCAGCAACTTCCAGACGCCCCAGTCTCCTGCAGCTCGGTGTCAGCATACACCAATATTGTCCTGTGGCGGACTGGAACCTGAGAAATGTGTGACGTTAATCTGCGTTCAGTGCCAGCATGTGTTAAATTGGGTCGAATGGTGAGGCATTGCTTTTGTCTTGTAAAAGGGCATTTTGCATCTGGTGAGTTGAATTCATGGGCATGTGTCCCCCTTGGAAGGATGCAAAGAGTAATCTGCTTTCCTCTGGACTGCCACAGGCCAGGGAGAGCCTGCAGGAGCGAGCAGAGATTTCAGTGAAAGAATCTGAAAACACTTTCAGATACAGAGGCACTGGGCCTAGTGCTCAAATGCAGATGTCTCAGTAAGAGCACCAAGTTCTGAAGCTGAGTGCTCAGATTGGCAGTAGGGCTCCCAAGTGCCTGTTTTACATGTCTTTATGCCAGTCTGAGCTCACAAATGTGGGATCTGGATGTCCTGTTAAAGCTTCCCTGGCCCACAGTGTGCAATTCCTATGGACTGCAGTGCAGAGACATTCTCCCCTTTCCCCCCGCCCCCCCCCCCAAAAAAAAAAAAAAAGAAAGAAAAGGATGGGTTAAAGGTTTCTGCAGTGCTGGGAAACCCTAAGGTTTCCTCTCTTCTCTCTGCTGTAACAGCTTCCCACCCTCTCAATCCAATCATCCTTACAGATGACGCGTACTGGGAAGGTCTCCTTTAAAGTCCCCAGATTTTCCAGGGAGAGTGTTGGGGGGCCATGTTTCTGTCACTCTTCCCTTCCTGTGACAACCGCAGTGAAAAGGCTGCTCTGGTGTTGCCTGGAGAACCTTTCACGTGAACGGTGATTTGGAACGTGAGGCACTCAGTGAGTGACAGTCAGCCCTTGGCAGGGGCATGGAGCACCTTGCCAATGTGATGCTGTTTTGCACTGATGCAGCCAGTCGAAAGGTCCATCCAAACGGATTCCAGCTAGAATATTTCAACTTTTGTTTCTAAAAATGTCCCCTGCAGTAATTATGAACCTCTGTCTGCCCACATAGGCTTATTACTGGACCCAGGTAGCCTGGCATCACCACAGCCATGAGGTTAACCCTTTTTGTTCTTTTCCCAGCACTGAATGTAAAAGCCGCAGAGCAGATGCAGGTCAACCTAGAGAGGGGCCAAAGTTGCAAAGTCCAAGTGTGAACTTTCTTATAGTTAAAGGATGCTTGACTCTGGGGGATTGGTTGGGCCCAATAGAGAGGGAATGGCCAGCTGTGAAATGTGAATCTGGATCATCCAAAATTACCATCCAAATTGCAGGATGTTCCCACAGTCCACATCACAGGTAGCAACACTGGAGTGGAAGAGAACTCTGTACAGTGGCTACTTCCACCCCGTCCCCTTCCCCAGCAGTGCAGGCAGATGGAAGGAGGTGGAATGGGATTGGGAATGGCCAGTCAAGGCTCTGCACCCTTTTCTTTCAAAATAAACCTCAACAAACGCTGCTGTACTGTACATGCTGGGCAAAGCATAGACCTGGAGCAACTTACTGCCTCCTCGGAGCAGAGAGATAATAACCTGCTGAGTCAACGTCTCTCTCCCAGGCTACTCTGGGGGTAGCATAACAACTTACTGCCCTTTGCTTAGGACAGATTGTTATCTCATGGTCTCATCCAAAGTTTGGGGATGCCTAGGTCTGGGTCCATTTTTAGTGATCATGGTGTTATGCTGGTTGGAGTGGCTCACAAGTGTGAATGCCAACCTCAGAGCAGACTGTCCAGGAACAGGGCACAAACCCAATTGGTTGTGTGTTCTATAATTAGATTTCACCAACCAGATAACAAGTGTGAACTCTTAAAGCAGTATAACAGCCTTAGCATGGAGTCACAGACAGTCACCTTAGGCACTCCGGGCTATCTTACCAAAGATAAGATAGATGCCTCTTGATAGATGGTCCTTTACACCAAAAATCACAATATTATTCAGGTTACTCCCAGTTCCAAAGGACCGGTCACTTACCCCAGGTCAATTGCACCTTAGATCTCTCACCAAAGACAACTCTTGTAGCCAATCCTGTAATTAACTAACTAAAGATTTATTAACTAGGCAAAAGAAAGGAGAGTTGTTTACAGGGTTAAAACAGGTAACATACGCACACAAATGAATGTGTAATTATGTATCTGATGAAGTGAGCTGTAGCTCACGAAAGCTCATGCTCAAATAAACTGGTTAGTCTCTAAGGTGCCACAAGTACTCCTTTTCTTTTTGCGAATACAGACTAACACGGCTGTTACTCTGACACAAATGACTGACAGTCTTAAATGCCAAAGGATAATAGAAACTTCTATGACAAGCAAACTTTATGCATCTTTTAGGGCTAACCCAAGCTAAACAGTTGGGGACTCCTTGCTTATAAATCTTCATCCCTCAGAGTCCAAGTTATGGAGTAATAAGTTTTCCTTCACAGGCATCTTTATTCCCCTTCCCCAGTGTTCAAGCTGTGATGGGACAAGGGGTTGGGCACTACCCTCCTCAGAGTTATGAGGAAAGCAATCAATGAAGTCTTTGTTCCACAAAGGCCCATTTGGATTCAGTAGTCCTTCCTGATGGGCAGGAGAGAGCACCTTCTGTAAGAATCCAGCATTTTGCATCAGATGAAGGTTTTTTGGTGAGTTACATAGTTTCAGAACAAACATTTTACAATTATAGAATCAAGCCTTAAGTACTACCTTATACCATGTGATATAGTGGTTATGAGATTAATGCATGCAGCAATTTACAAGCATTTCATAAAGTCTAAACACTACACATTGATAAATCCAATACCTATCTTAACAATACTATACACAGGTGAGACAGACTGGTTTCCAGCTATGCATATGTCAGTGTTTGTTGAGGCCTAAGGGCCTTGGTGTGAGCTGGCATCTGGTCTGCCAGCATCACATACAGAACTTAAAATCTCTCAAAAGCCAATTTCCTTATGAGAATAGATTTTGAAAACAAGAAAGCACTATTAAAACTGACTGGCAATTTTCAGAACTTTAAAGATGCTGGTCCAGTAAAGGGGAGGGAATTGTGGGTGGGGACAGAGGTTCTTATTTTTACTAAAACAGTTTGTCCATTTCTATCCCACCTTGGAAGAGTGTGTGTGTGTGTGTGTGTGTACATGTGCACATCTATAATAAGTGGTTTATTTTTCCTCCCCTGGAAATCATAATAGTGGGAAATCTACATATCATCTTGTTCCATGAAATAACTGAGCAGACAAGATGGCATTGGAAGGCTTCTGCATTTCAGCCTGGCTCTAAATTTCTTGGTGAATTTCAGTCAAATCCTTGATGATATTTGAATGCTGGATGGTGGGGTTTGGGTTTTTTTGTTTGTTTGTTTTTGTTTGTTTGTGGCATGTGGTTTAATTATAGTGTGGCTGTGCACTGACTCTCCATTAATAATACAGTGAATTTCAGCAGCAGATTAAATTTCTGTAAAGTAGTAAATTGTCAAGGAAAGTCATGGTTGAGGAAAATAAGTACATTATGAGTCCTTTATTAGATAGGTTTCAGAGTAGCAGCCGTGTTAGTCTGTATTCACAAAAAGAAAAGGAGTACTTGTGGTACCTTAGAGACTAACAAATTTATTTGAGCATAAGCTTTCGTGAGCTACAGCTCACTTCCTCGGATGCATTAGATAGAAGCCCATGGCATCAGGCAGACGGGTTCTTACAGACACACACATATGAGAAGAACAGGGACTCCATCAATCAGCTTATCAAAATCACTTAAAAGAAATGGGATTCTGCTGAATGTGTGGAGTGTGGTAAAACATCACTGTAAAACTGGACATATATTAACTGGCACAGAAAGTTTATGACATGTCCATTACCGTGCTTGCTCCTCCTGCTGTCTGCAGAGAGGTCCCAAATCCTACAAACTGTGTTCATTTAAAAAAAAATCTTTATTTTTATTAGTCTTGTTATAAGCAGACACACTTTAAAGTAACATCAGAGTCAGAACAGCCACATAAGAGATGCTGAGTCTGCCCTGAAAATCAAATGTACTTCATAAGGGGTATGTAAATAGTCTGCTAATCTAGAGCAATCTGAGAGCACAAAAGAAATGAAAAGTGAGTAAAAATCACCGTGCAAGCAGTTCTTATCTCCAGTTAGTTCTGCGCCGACAGCACTCGCCTTCTGTCCTCATCGTGTCTTAGTGGTATGTCCTCTAGAGTGTTTGTGGAGGTATGTTGTGTGTTTAGTCATATGTTAGCATGTGTTACTCAACACGTATTAACCAACACAGTTATAATTTTTAGCATCGATGAGAGACAAATGTTAATTTCTACTCATGTAGTGGAATTTATAATTGGGATAGTTAAAACATGTTAAACCATGACTGAAAATGAAAATATGGGGGGTGGAGGTGCACATGTCCATGCATGTGCTACAGAGAGAGCACTCAAAGTAAGAAGAGAAAATGAAGCAATATGGGGACAACTCTTTTGCTACCGCACAGATCTGAGCAGGGCACAGGAGTCAGAGGAAAAAGCAGGGGAGCTCCTGAAATGTTGCAGTGCAGAACAGAGAGAGAGAAATGGGGGCTGGAGAGTAGAGCACAGAGGGGAGATGAAACAAGAACCCTTCTGCTGTTCTGTTCCCTTTTGTTTTGTAATAGTATGTTAGTATGGGGGAGCAGAGTCCAGGAAGACTGGGGGAGTGGTGGTCAGCTAGGTGAAATGTAATGAGTTTTGAGGAGGACAGATGGGTTACTGGTGCATGGGACAGATCTGTTCATTTCAGATCACTGGAGGCAGACACTTGGTCATCCGCCCAGGAAGAAATTTCCTAGAACTTTTAGCTCATACTTTTATTTGTTTTCAGCATCTTCTATTCTCTTGACTGGTAAAACTCTTATCCACTAGATCCTTGCTACAAGCACTCAGGTTCCACAAGCGGATTCTCTCCCTCCAGCATAATGCCTCCTCCTCCTCTTCATTGTTTTTCAGTTCAGGCGCATTCCTGATCCAGGCACACAAACCTCATATGCTTGAGGAGCTGAGACTGTCTCAGAGGTGAAAGTAAGCCGGTACGCCCTGGTACGGCATACCGACAAGAGCCGGTGTACTGTACTGGGGCAGCCCGACTTCCCCAGGGGGCAATTTAAAGGGCCTGGGGCTCCCAGCACTGGCTGGGGCCCCAGGCCCTTTAAATTGCCTCCAGAGCCCCGCTGCTGGAGCCCTGGGGTAGCGGCTGCAGGGCTCTGGCAGCTATTTAAAGGGGGCTCCCCTGCTTCTACTGCCCGGGCCCTTTAAATAGCCACTGGAGCCCCGCCGCTGCTACTCCAGGGCTCTGGCGGCTATTTAAAGGACCGGGGCAGTAGAAGAGGGGAGCCACGGGCCCTTTAAATAGCCCCCGGAGCCCCAAGCTGCTGCTGCTACCCCGGTGGGGGGGGAGGCACTTACCTTATAGGGTGGGCTGGGGCTGGCTCTGACCCCCTCAACCCCACCCCTTCCGCCCTAGGCCCCGCCCCTTCGGGGGGCCAGAGCTGGCCCCAGCGTACCGGTAAGTCACTTGACTTACTTTCACCCCTGTCACTGGCTGGATTGGTAGTAAAGCTGCCTTGTTTTTGCTGTGCCTCCTCATCCCAGCTTTAAAAACCTGGGAACACTAGTGCTTTGGATATGAAAACCGATGATAGCAAACCTGAAACCCCGCCTTTGCAGTTCTGCCCTTTGATTAGGTGACCATCTTTCCCTATGCTGAATACGGGACACCTGGTAAAATTACTCCTATTCAAGCGAGTTCAATGGCAATCAATCAGAACTATGCAGTACAAATGTTCAAATTAACATCAAGTTGACTGAGCCATTGTCAAAAAGAAATACTGCCTAGTTGGATTCTTTTTATTTACCTTCTTATCTTTAAGGCTTTAGGGTTCACGCGGGGAGGAGTGACACACACACCCCTATCGCGCCCCCCCTCCCCCACAGGGATCGGTTACACACAAACACTCCCATACTCCTCTCTCACACAGCTGGGAGCTGCTTCCAGTTGCAGGGTCTCTCCCTCATCCCCTGTGGCTGGAAGCAGCTTGTCCGTTCCTGCCCGCACAATGTTGAAAGGCAGCTAACACCTCCATGCTGCTGCTGGCCACTGACGTAACTCAGCTGCCTCCTGCTCCTGTCCCCCGGCTAAGCATGGGTAGGAAGGTGTTAAGCCCTAAGGATGCATTGTGCACCAGAGCCCAGGGAACCTAACTGCAGGGGCTTCAGCGAACTTGGCCAGAGAGGTGGCTCAGCAGGGGAGGGTGCCTAGGGGATGAAGCATGAACAGGCTGGAAATTGCTCTCTCCCCCCGTCCCCCGGCCACTCCAGAGCTTAACTGAGGGGCGGAGAGGCTTCCCCGTGCCAGCACTGTGTGGGGCTTTGGCACATGCAGAGCTTGGCTCCTTCTGGCCAGCACCCTGGGCCGGAGGATCTTGGGCTTTCCTGGGATGACGATCCAGCCAGAGGCAGTGTGGGAAGGAAGGAGCCTGTTGGCCAGGCTGTTGGTGAGCTGAGCACTCCTGACCAGGGGCTGGTTCTCCACACAGTGCTGGGAGTGGGACATGCCCCTCCAGGGGGGATATGGAGGAGCAGTGGGGTGGGGGAGTGAAGGGGCAAAGCAGGGAGAGGACAGCGAGAGGGGGAGCATGTGAGTATAGGCAGGCGCAAGGGGTGGCCAGCAGAGGCGACACATGACTGGCCACCCCTTGCGCCTGCCTATACTCACCAGCCACCCCAGCGCGCAGCCAGTGCTGACCGGAAACAGGATGGGAGGTGGGGCCCTGCTGGCTGAGAGCCAGCATGCAAAGGGGGCTGCGCTGACGGACCAGCAGGCGGAGCGGCCGGCCCCGCACGCTGCAGCTTTGCCCCACCACCAGCCTTGCACACCCACCCCCATCGTCAGCAACTGGTCCCCCCACTCACCGCTGGTGTGTGGGCAGGCGGTGGGCAGGGATCCAGCCAGCAGCAGGACCCGCCAGTACTGATGGGGGGGACAGAAAATACAGGACAATTTGCCCTTTTTTAAGAAGAAGTCTGGACACCTGCAGGAGGGTTTAAATACGGGACTGTCCCTTTAAAACGGGACTTCTGGTCACCCTACCTTTGATGTAGCACCAGAAGAGAACACAGCTTGTCCTTCAGCAGCTAAAGGGGTTTTGCTCTGCTGATACAGAGCTGGTATGACTTTTTAAATTCACACAGGGGGAACAGATACGCTAGGTACTGAAGGTCCATTTTTAGAACCCCTTTTTGGTCCTTATAACCACACTTGGAACCAAACGAGAGGTGAGGACTCTTTCAACTCAAACTGTAAGAGACCCCGAGGGACACAAGATTATGGACACTTATAACTAATGCAAAATAAACAAGACAAAATTATATGTAATTACTCCTAAAGTCATTTACTTGTTTCAGCAATTGACCTGTGCATTCTTTATTCTTTAATGCGCCTTTAAAATTCAGCCTCAGGGACTCATAACATTTATTGACGTTTGTCATGGTTAAGGCTCTGGAGGAACTGGACTTTATTAGAAGTCTTCAGAGAAATATCAATTTAGCGATAAACAGCATTAATAATTTGTACACAGCCTCCTCCACACGGAGTGCATCACTATATTCCTTTACATTTTATGAAAACAAATGACTGCTAAAGAAGGGCATTGTATTCAATTGCCTAGGTCTGGAGTATGAAGTACATGATGCCATTGTCTGAATAAATTTTCTTCGTGGAAAATCTGGGATGATGTAAAGAAACAGCAGCTGATGCAAGACTTTGATTTGTCTAAATGGCGTGGCAGAGTATTTACATCTGAGAGGCAGCATAGTCCAGTAGAATTGGAGTCAGAAGACTCCATTTCTGTTCCCAGCTCTGCCACACACTTGTTCTGTGACCTTGGATACGTCACTTCATTTCTCTGTGCCTTAGTTCCCGTGTCGGTAACACGGGGAGAAGGATGCTTGAAGATGGTTACATTATTTGAGAGCTGCAGATGAAAAACACTATATCGGACAGATCCAAAGCCAACTGAAGCCAGTGGGAACCTGTCCATTGATTCTATGGTCTTTTGGTCATACCCTGTAGGAGCTAAGTATTTTTACTAGAGAACTGTAATGCAAAAAAGACTAAAAAACAGTTTTCCGCCAGATAAATGAACAACATTAAATCTAGTTACAGTATGAAAATTCAAATACTATCACCATTTGTTAACCCGCTAGTTTTGCCTTGGATAGACTGATACGGTTATCCCAGAATTTGCAGATGTGTAGGTACTCACTATGGTAAGTATAGGGAAGCATGGAGGATACTGCAAATACCAGTGGAACTTCATTTTTGCATCTAAGTTAAAGCTGGCAAGGCTGACCACTGTAACACGAAGTGACACAGCCACTGTGGTGTTATATTTGGCCTCTCTTGCAATCATTTTCTGCTGGGCAGCTGTAATATTAATTCAGTGATTCAGGCAATTTAGAGAGGGAAAACATCTGTTAGACCCTCCCATTCATCTCCCAGCCACATGATGCTTCTGGGCAAGTATTGGATCAACAGCCCTGTAAATGGAAGTCCTCTGTTTTCTAACCGTTACAGTGTGGGAAGCATCTCCTCCCCCCACCTCCCTTGTTCCATGCACCTTTTTGGGGAGGGACCAACTCTAGGGTCCACAGTGTGGTTAGACTAGTCTCAGTGTTCATTCTATCCCTCGCCACTCTCTTGTACGTCAAGTGTGATATGCACAGAAACTGGACTGTTCCATTTCTCAGAGGCTACCAAAGATCTGTCTTGTCAGATGACAATGCCTTTGTCAGAGCCATCTAGCTTAGATTCATACTAGGGGGAGTGACCATGAGGTTTAAAAAAAAAAATCTGTATTTTATTGCCTGTTTAATCTGTTGAGGCTTTTCCACGATGCTAATCACCATGGTATCTGATTGCATTACAGAGCTACATACACTAATCCACCACATATCTAAACACTTATTCTATGGCACTTTCTCCTCTTATCAGGAGAGGTTGGTGAGGGGGTATGATACTTGGGCTTGTTTGTTTTTAATTTCTGCTGGAAAGACAGAGTGATGCCATGAGTCTTGCAGTTTTGTCCTAACAGCAGTGCGATTCATGCTCATTTTAATCTCTTTGGAAGGAAATTCCATAGCACTGGGCTGGTCACTATGGCCCGGATGGTGATTAAAGGGGCTGCTCTGTCAGCTAACATGAGTTACCTTACACCATGGCCAGGCAGCATGATTTAAAAGTGCATCTACCTCAGGTGTTAAGGGGTGTTTCAAACTACTGTTAACTTTTTCTATTGTCCTAGTTACTAGGACACCCAATTAACATGGTTTAAAAACACCCTTTTTTGGCCCAAGACAGCACTTTTCCTTGTTAGTCCCAGCTTTGTGGTTGACCATTTTATTGCTCCTGAAGGTAGTAGGTGTCGTGTAAAGTTCTGGTCACACAGGGAAGGAATAAAGGAGAAAGAAGAAAGCAGGGGGAAATGGACACACAGGCACACTGGGAGCTATGGCAGCTTTGAGCATGTGGCCATTTAAGGCTGTGTTAAATTGAAGTGCTGTGTAGCCCTTAAACCCCACTGTGTAATAGATGCCTTAGAAAATCCTAATATAAACAGTTAGCTTGCCTGTGGCCAGGAGGAGATTGTCCTGAGCCTTCCGGTCTGCTAGTCCTTTGTTTTTTTTGGTAGCCCTTTGGTGTTTTGCTTTTAAAGGACGTTTTAAACACCAGACATTTTGCAACCTTCTCTTCCTGCATGTCCAGAGAGAATTTCATGCTATAGCTTAGAGCATGGTAATGAAAATTCCTATTGCAGTATTCTAGGTAGTTACAAATGTTGACTTCAGTGTATCTTCAATCAGAAAGAGGACACACAGGATTTCTGTTCAGTTACCATTTGCCACATTGCCCTTTTCCATTGGGACAGGTTGCCTCAAAAGCATATCGCTTTCTTAAAAGTATTTACAGAGGGAAACGGAGATTGAAAAGAATATGGTTCTGTTAGCTCCCCACTTCAGCATGTCATTTGGGTGTCATTTTGGGGGAGCTTAGGTGCTCTCCGAAAGGCAACCCAAAAAGAGGCCAGTTTTTTTCAAAATTGCTGAGCACTTGGGGAGCTGTACATTGGATGCTGTTTGTTTTTTTTTAAATTTGGCCCCTACTAACTAGGACTCCCAGTGATGTCCCAAGGAAAGATTTGTGCACAGATCCAGGGCAACATATTACATTTATTCCATGAGTACTCAGAATAATTGCTGCAAGGGTGAAATAATGATAGCATTTGGAAGGAAGACTGTTCCACAGGTTGCATTTCAGCATTCAGCCTTTTCAGGGCTCTCACGCCGGGCGAAAGGTTTGTGATAGAGATGGCCCTGGGCTGTGAATTTATGATCTAGATACAAACTTTCCTGAAGTTCATAGATGTTTTTATCTGAGGTTGTGAGTTGAACTTTCCTCTAATAGCCTTGTGGAGAATGCTTTTACCGCACTATGTTTACTAAGTGTGTAGTGTTTGTTCAAACAAGGTCTTTTGGAGCCTCTTCCCCATTCATCTTCTCAGCTTTCTACACCCCTGGAGCTGTACCATGCTGAGCCAGTGCTGTCACCATGAGATCAGTTTGCAAACAAATCACAAAAGGAAAAAGGGCTGTACTCTTAATAAATATTGTTTACAGATCATTTGTCCTACTCACTCATTAGTATGAAATAAATTAAATGTGGCTTTAGATGTGTTAAAAATTATTACTTTAATAGCTGTGATAGCAAAGGAACTAATAGTGGAGGAGATGAACAGACTCATGTTTAAATATTATGGGCCAGATTGCACATCCCGAGCAGTTACCCCACACCACCAGTCCTGTAGATGTCTCTTAGATGCCTGCTGTCAGTAACTGCTCAGCAGTGTGCCAAGGGGATTACTATCTGGCCCTGTCTTTGTAAGTGATCAGGTGGTGGTGAAAAGCTTAAATATCCTCCTATGCCATGTGCCTTTCTGTGCCTGGGAAGACAGTGGCTAACCTGACACCAAATGATGCTCACACCTTTTATCCCTTAGCAGGACATAGTATTATTCTCTTTCTGGGCCGCAGCAATGCCATGGGTGAATTAGAGTGAGGTTTCCAGCAGAGTGGCAGAGCTGAGCTGCCTCTCACATTAAGCGTTAAAGATTTCCTTAAATGGTGGAGGAGGGAGCTGGTGTGGAGTGGGAGGCTCACCCCAGAGACATTACAGATTGTCTCGTGCTATTTTAGTGGGCTAAAATTAGAGGGAAAGAATCTGCAGCTAATTTGACTTGTGCATTAATCATAGTCTGCTGCCGGAGTACTTCACCCATTAGAATGTGTTAATTTGGTAATTACGGTTAGGGAGGGGGGAGGGAAGGTCTCTCTTTATAATCAAGAGCCTTTCTCTTCCACGTTGTGCACATTGGAAATAGGTGCAGTCAGACATTCCAGCCACAATTATTGTCAGAGGAAACTACATATCACCACCTCCTACTGCACATCTGAGCATGCAATCTCTCTGCTTCCAGTTACCTACCCTTAACTGAGGTTAGACACTGAGAGCAGAGTGTCGTTTATTTTTCAGTTCAGTCGTATCTCAGTTTGTACTGTACATATCCCTCTTTCACTATGTGAAGTGATGAGAACATTCCATGGAGCTGCTTTGGAAAGGGGTGTTTTTGATTGGGATTTGTCTTTTCTGTTCACCCCTCCTTCTTTTGAATTCTCTTATTTGCCCTCCTCTTTCTCTGGGTGTGTGTGTGGGGGGGTGTAACAGAACTCTGAATATTCCTCCTGCTTTCCCATTTTTCCACTCTTCGAGGTCCCATGTTGCAGCCCAAACCATTCAACAGAGGAAAAATTATCCCTTACCCTTCTTTTGCCCTCAGTTCTGTTGATCAGTAACCCCAGCACTACCCACCTTCTCATCTCCCCCAGCTACCCAATTGGCAGCTCATGTTAAATTCAGAGGTGCTATATAAACCAGTAAGGAGGGAGAAATAATACAAAGGTATTATTACATAGATAGGAAACATGGACAGAAAATTCAGCTTGGGGAAAATGCAAGAGAATAGTCCTGGGGGAAACTAATACAAAACACAGATGTTCCCAGGGAGGGAGAAACCTGGAAAGTACTCTTGCAGGTAACAGTGAGGAGCAAATTAAATCTGACTTTGCAACATAAAGCAGCGTTCAGTGACTTCATTTGCGGAGCAGGTTGTTGACAGGAGGCTCCACTTTTGGCCTTTCACTGTGGAGGAGTCTGCTAAGAAATAACCCCCTGATATCAGCTCTTACAAACTTCTCCAGCTATAATCACACACAGTTATGTTGCTGGTTTATTAGCCAGCAAGGAGGTAATCATCCTACAAAAGGCAAAAGGTCCACTCTGCTTTGAAGCTTCACATGTTAGTTCCTGACGGGGAAGAATTCCCTTCATGCTAATAGAATGTTGTGCAAGCATTGAGTCTAGTGCCAGAGCCTATTTCCATGTACGTTCAACCAATACACAGCCTGCCCATAGGTCCTCTTGTTATGAATGATTTCAGCTGTGATATATTTGTGGGAATTCTTTGTGCTCACATGCAGCCTTCACAAATACTGACCTGAGATACTGACCTCAAAAAACCACATCATTTTCCACTTGGGCAGCCCCAGATTGGTTCTCTGAGTCTGAAGAACTAGAGGGCTGGTTTTGACTCTCACAATAATTTGCTGGCTCATTAGTACAAACTTCTTAAAGGGGCACCTTTAATGTTAGTAGGCCTAAAATGTGAGTTAATTCCCACTCCCCCTGTTTTATCTTCTTATAAATTCCATGTCGTTAAACTGTGTATACTCCCATCCCTCCACCCCAATTCAGTATTCTTTTGAGAGGATCCTTTTTCAAACCTGCTCTAAAACAAAGTCCAAATACTGTCAAAACAAACCCTTCCTGGGTGTTTGCTTTATTTATGAAGTAATTAACAATAGGAGAACATAAAGGTCAGTACAAGCCTTCCCCTCTGATTTGGCTGCTCCTAGAGATCTTTCCTCTGGACTACTCAACTCACCACACCCTAGACACATCCTTGTGGAATAACAAGCAATAAGAAACCATCAATCTGCTTACAACAGGAAAAAATGTCTGTAAGAAAAGAGATTTCAGTTTCAAACCTGCAAGGAATTATTGTAAACATAGTTTAAAAATGAAAAAGAAGATTTTTAAAGATAACAACCCCTTTCTAAGAAATTATTGTGTGTACGGTGAAGCCAGTTAAACCAATCCTGGATGTAAGAATTAAACCTCTTACAAAAATGATGCTTTTAGTACAATCCAGTCTGTACATTTGCTACAAACTGCACATACCCTTTGGAATAAAATGATTATTACCGCACCAGTTAAATGGATAAAGACCATTCACCAGCTTCTATTTTTGGGATGACTAATGTGAAACCTTGTTAAACAAAATGCATGATTAGGGTATAATTTTGTTAGAAGAACAAATTTACAATGCCCAGTGACTAGGTGTGAAGGAGACTTCCTCTGCACAAACCACTTTGCACATCTAGCCTGTGCTCCTGGACTTTAATTAGCATCGCTGTATCTATCCTGTTACAAGTTGTTCCTTGCCAGACCTTCAATTCTCATGTTGGCAGGTGATAATCAAGTACTTTTAACAACGTAATGGTGCCACCTTGGTCTTGGCTAGGAGAAGCAGCAGCTATTTCAAAACTTCTATGGGTGAAGTTTGTTTTCCATGGTGAAAACTAAAATTAGGATACTATTTTATGTTGTTTTTAAGAATTGTAAGTTCATATTTTTAATAATTTAAATTTCACTAATTATTTATCCTATTAAACCCCTTTGAGGCTTGAAACTGAAATCTGTTCATTTGTCAAATTAGTTTTTCCTTAGCTGTGCATGCATGTTGGTAGGTCATTGCAAGGCTGCTCATTGCTGCTGGGATTTCATATGCTGGTTTGCTATAGCACAGCAACCTGTTTGCATGGGGTGGCTCACACTGGTTTGTTGTGTAGTGTTGCCTTATGTGTCTGTCTGCTGGGATTGTTTTATTCTGAAGCAAAACAAATTCTGAAGTATTTGGTAGTGTAACCCACTGGTCAGTGTGTGTTTACAGGTCCCCTTCTGTGCCTGATCTGGAGAGGATTTGAGTCTGTTACAGCTAAGGAGACTTGGCCCTTTAGCTCAAGATATAATGGCTTGTGCTTTTAGCTCTGGAGGTCCTCGGATGACCACCCACCCCGAATTGGGCAGGACAGTCCCAAAATGCAGAATTCAAGTCCCAGGCCCAGGCTGAGTGACTCCATGACAGCGTTTGTTCCGGATTCCCTGTGGAGCCCCTCTGCGCCTGCCTGAGGCTCAGGAGTGGCACCAGCCGCTTCCCGGAGGCGGGGAGGATGAGCTGGGCTTTAGCCCCCCCTCCCCCATCATGAGGCCTCACTACCTGCTCCTCCTCTTCCCGAAGAGGTAGTAAGAGCCGCCCAGGAAGCCCAGGCTGCTGTGGGGTGTCCCGAACCCTCCACCAGTCCTGGGCAGGCAGGGACATGGGTTGGGGGTGCTCTCAGGCCCCCCCTAACCTCCCACCCAGGGCAGGTGGAGGTTCCGGGTCTCCCCCCAGTGGCCTAGGCTCCCTGGGCGGCTCTTACCATGGCCTGGCTCCAGCCTGGCCTTAGGGGGTGGAGCCTCGGGGGAAGAGGAGGAGCAGGGGCAGAGCCACAGAAGGGAGGGGAGCAGCTCCTGCATGTGTCCCGCTTTTGCCTTTTGAAACGGTGATCACCCTGGGAGGTCCCTGGTTACATTCCGAGTCGGTTGGCTAACATAGGTTCTCTAGCTGCGGCTCAAGATCGGGGGGGGAGGGGGGGCGGCAGCATGTAAGACACACTTGCTAGTGAGTTACACTTTGACCCCCTAGACTAGGGCTTAGCTGTGTCACAACAAGCATGCCATACTTAGTTTGGAGGGTAGACATATAAGGAAGACTGACACCTAAAGTTTTCTTAAGTGTCTTACCAAAAGCCCGTATCTGAGCTGAGAATAGAACAGAGTTGTCCCTGTAAAACCATGTAATATATCCCCTGAGGATGTCCTGTATTTTTTATTTACCATGAGGTCAAAAGTTTGAAGCAATGAAAACAAACAAACAAACAAAAAACCTTTTTAAAACTTGAGACCAGTGAGTTCTCACTAAGGAACCTAAACAGGAGACATAAATGGCTTGGATTGAATTTACAGTGATGCCAGCATTTCAACCGAGCGCTTTATTACACCTTTAAAACAACAGCTTGACATTAGGAAATAGTAAGATGGATTGGCTGAAAGCAAGAGCCACCCTGCTTAAGAGATTTTTTCCACCCAAGCTCCATTTAAATTGTACAATATTAGAAATGCATTCTGGCATGTTTGTTAATAAAGGCACTCAGCTGAACCAACACTACTTGTGTTATGTGTTTGTTTCAGCCCATTGTGTATCTCTAGAGAAATGTTATTGGAATCATATTGCATTTTCGGGTCCGATGAAACTACAGTAATATAAGCATTTTATGTAAATTTGTTGTAGTGGGAAGAATAGCATGTCATGTACTATCAATCTTTAGGTAACTGACATTCTTGTTACGTCTCAGTTTTAACATATCCTGATGTAAGGGCAATTATTTTGAGCCAACAAATTGCCTCTCTTAAAACTTCGTTTCTTTTGCAAATAAGATGTCTCTTTGCCAAATCATATTTAGAGGCAGCTGTTGACATTGGTGAACTGATTACATTATTTTATTGGCCATTCACCCCCAACAAATATGGTTAGGGTAAGCTGTTATAGCATAGGGTAGGGATTGATTTGAGTACGACATTGTAATATATAATCTTTGCATTTACATGGTAACTTTCGTATGAGGATATCAAAGGGCTTCTACTGGAGTCTCCTTAGACCCTTGGCTGGTAGTAGATATTGGTCCAAATCGTCAGCTGATGTAAATCTGTGTACTGTGGAGCTATGCCAATTTACCCCAGTTGGCCCATTATAGCCTTCTTACTGATGGGGGAAATGAGGCACAAAGAGGTTAAGTGATCTGCTCAAAGTCACCTAGAGAGTCAGTGATAATGCTGGAGAGGAGTTTGGTTCCTAATCCTTTTCATTAATCACTTTCTTCAGAAGCATACTATTATGAGTAGTAAAAGCAGAGAATGGTTAACTGCCTTGTTAACCTATTTGAAGTAAATATGATAGAATTTCCTGCAGTGCCCTAAAAGCTGGAAGTCCCAGTATAACTATTTTATTCTCTGCGCAAGATTTTAATTCCCCTTCTCCTTTCTCCCAAATGAAATCAAATTTAACTTTACAGGAGAGACAAGAGGGTATAAATTGTGAATTTGAATAAGATGTATTTTTTCCTGACTTCTCAGCTTCATCTACCATTTAGTGGTTCATGCTGAGAGGGTCTAACAGCTTTTCCAAATTCTGCATGTGCAGCAACCTCTCTGGGGCTCCCTTAGCTCAGAAAAGCAAAACATTCTAGCAAGGAAAAAATATTTTACAAAAGAAAATACCACTGGTTTGTGTTCGCTGTGAGGTACTGGAGGGAGATGGGGGAAAGCAGATTCCGGCACCATATTGCTAGCACCTTGTATCCCAAAAGATTAGACAATATTTTAGGTGCTGTACAAGATGCTCATCACTGAAATGCAGCGAGATCTGTATTGGAACACAGCAGCTGTTTAAGGTTTCCATAGCAATACTACTTCACAGTTTAGGACAGGAAGTGAAGAAGTAACCTTTATCCAGGGACTTCCCAAATTTTGTCATGGTGTGGACCACATCGTAACTGAGAAATGGATGGAAACCTCTCCTGCTCTTGGTGATGGTCTGACTCCACTTCCTCTTGATGATCACATGACACCCATGTGGCAATGATAGTAACTGGAAAACATGGAAAATTAATATTGGGAAATTATTTAATGTATTTGTAGCTGTCGCTAAAGCACATGGAAACAAAGAAGAGTCAACACCTGTAATTATCTCTCCACAGAACACTAGCAATAGCTCCAGTTCATGGACCACAGTTTTGCAGTTGCTACCGTTATCCAAATGAAATTGTATGGGAAGTTTATGCCACTTGAACATTATTAGCCATTTTATAATCTGGCCAAAATACAGGTGTTCGCACATGTCCTCTTACAAAAATAGCTAGAAAATCTTTAAGTACTCACAAGTGGTTAGGACCTTGATCTTACATTTTCTCTGACAGACACCACCTCCAACAGCAGTGTCACCTAAAAACAGTACTGAGTCAGAATGAGGCCTGTTTAGGCCCTGATTCAGGAAAGCAACTCAAACACGAGTTTAGCTTTTAACAACATGTTCAAATCCATCCCTGTTCGGCAAAGCACTTAAGCCCTGTTGAAGTCAAGTCTGAAAGTTAAGCCTGCACTCAGGTGCTCTGCTGAAATCACCTAAATGGACCTACAACATTAACCCGACTTCCTGCACCAGCAGCCATCATTTTTCACTTGTCTCCCATTTGAGCAGTGAGCAGGCCCTACCCTTCTTAGCTTAGCTCATGAGCACTGACAAAACTCACAACCTGAGCTAGAATGGCTTCAGAATGCTGTAGGAAGGAAACAAGCAGCATACACAGTCAGGAAATAAAGTATATATCTGAGCACAGCTGCTCAGGATGATTTCACTGTGGCTAGGCAACAGGATCGGAAGTGGAGGAATGATCTCTCTTTGTCAGACAGCCGAGCTGTTAGAGGTTATGAGATTCTTTTATTGCACTAATTTGCAGTGCGATGCACTGACGTTCTCTCCCTGTTGCACAGAGAATATATAAATTATGTCTGCAGGACGATTAACTGTTTGTCCAGGCTAATTGTCAGTATTAAATCTTGCGCAGTCACAGTTTTAAAGCTTTAATTTAAACTCTCTATCTTTAAGAAATCCATACTCCCACTCCCCCTCCCATCCTGGGAAAAAATAATAAAGCTTTAATGGCTTAAGTCAGTTTCTTCTGTAAAAGCCAAAGTTATAATTGGGTGTGTGTATAACAGAAGCATCTACACATGACGAGCCTGTGGAATTTTCCTTTGACTTAGCCGATAATGCCCGTTTCAAATCCCATTGTCTTTGCTACCCTGTATTAATTTCCGAATTATGTATTATTGTTCAGAGACCCTTGAGCCAGCGCTATTCCCCACATCTATTACTGCATAAATCTTCGCAGTATGGTTAAAACAGCCATGATTCATCATGAAAGATGAAGAGGAGCACAAGCTCTAATGAGAAATTTCCCCCATGAAACAGGTACACTCGGGTCTGCAGACCTTGTAAAATGTATCAAAGGGCAAGTGGACCCAGTTGGAGAGAGTTTCATGAAAAGGGAGGAGTGTGTTTGCAGTGTGCTCCCGTGAGTCACAGACGATGAGATGTTGTGATCAACCACAACATCCCAGGGTGCTCAAAGCAGGCAACTGTCCCATCACTGGACCTGTGACAACCAGTCACCCTTTATTCTGGGGAGTGGTTTAATTGTGTCTGTTGCTTCAAAACAGGTGATAAGAACTGACCAAAACTGTCACAGAATTTTCATCTGCGTTTGATGATGTGTGTTTTGTTGTTTTATTATGAAGATGCCACTCCATAGACACACACGGTCCATGTCACCTTTGTGATAAATAAAGTGGGGGGATAGCTTCCTTTGATGGACACCCAGCCAGCCAGAGAGCTGTAAAATCCCTCTTTCTGTGGCCTGCCCTCAATAGACTCCTGATTCTGTTCAAAGGCATCAGCTAAAAAAAGGTTTCAGAGTAACAGCCGTGTTAGTCTGTATTTGCAAAAAGAAAAGGAGTACTTGTGGCACCTTAGAGACTAACCAATTTATTTGAGCATAAGCTTTCGTGAGCTACAGCTCACTTCATCGGATGCATCCGATGAAGTAAGCTGTAGCTCACGAAAGCTTATGCTCAAATAAATTAGTTAGTCTCTAAGGTGCCACAAGTACTCCTTTTCTTTTAGCTAAAAAAAGCCATCTCATCCACAGACTTTACATCCGTGTCCCATAGGCTTTGCTTTACATCAGCCTTACGTATGCTATGCTTAGGAAATGCTCTTGAGCAACAAGATCCAACGTTCCCTCAAATCTTACCACCTCTTTGCCCCACACCCATTTTCCCAGCAAATCTTTCATTTTGTGTACGTATTCCCCATTACTCATCCCAATATCCCTCTTAAGATTCCTAAATATAACTCTATATGTTTCAGGGGTAATCTGAAAACTTCGCAAAACAGTATCTTTAAATTTACAACAGTCTGCAGCATCTTCAATAGGCATTCCATTGAATACATTTCAAGCTTTACAGTTAATTTCGCAATCAAGGTAGGAACTCTCTTATCAGGGATTTTGTGTATTACACACAGCCTTTCAAAGGTTGTCAGGTATTCAGCAATATCGTCATCCTCACTGTATGCAGGTCATAAGTGTTCCCACTTGTGGATTTTGGGAGTGATGGGAGTTGTTGGGGTTGGGGAGTTCTGCTTCTGTAGCAGGTTCACTTGGTGTTTTCGCTCTTTCTCTTTCTTCTCTCACTTTCTCTTTTATCTCCAGTTCTTTCAGTTGCAATAATCTTTGGTGCTCCCTCTTCTTTTCTGCAGGTTGAAGCCTGAAAAGCTTGCTTTACCTGTAAAGGGTTAAAAAGTCCACCAGGTAACAAAAGAAAAGAACAGCTACCAAGAGCGATTTTACAGCTAACTGGCTGGCTGGGTGTCCATCAAAGGGCGCTATCCCCCCACTTTATTTATCACAACCTTACATTCTACAGGAACTCAGCTGTAAAGTTCTCCTATTTGTCTAGGAAAGGCTTTTTTCAGGATTTCACCAATAATATGAGTTTAGCTGATCGTTACAATGCCCTTGTCTGAGATTAGCAGTTGCATGCCAAAAATGAGCTGTCAGTAATCTATCACTGCGTGCTCAAATTTGCTTTTCAATCCACAACATGCCTTGGTACCTTTGGTAAAAAGCTTCTGCACTTGTGAGAAAACTGTATCATATAAGAGGGCAGGGTCAAGACCCTCCACTTTAAAACGTACTTTACCATGCTCTTTTCTTCAGCTAAACTACAGTCATCATAATTCAGTGAGAGAATATACTGCTGACCCAAAACCTTGGAACACAACATCAGGGTAATAGAAATAGGTCTGACAAATACAGTGGGGTATGCCAGCCCATGGCACATTTCACATTGGCAGTGTGGTCACCGGTGACTTGCTTAACAGTGTTTTGACCTTACTAA
Organism: Eretmochelys imbricata; assembly: GCF_965152235.1. NCBI lineage: Eukaryota > Metazoa > Chordata > Testudines > Cheloniidae > Eretmochelys > Eretmochelys imbricata. The sequence goes on along the minus strand of NC_135585.1, from coordinate 18,247,753 downwards.
CCCTACTATGGCCAGGCAGGGTGAGGTTCAAGCATGACAGATAGAAAGAAATTAGAGGCTTTTGCTCTACTGTGACTTGAGTAACACGAGATGTGGTCAGAGCACATAATGACTGAGGCATTTTCTGTTTCGTTTGAGCCAATTTCAAAGTATAAATACTTCACCTTTTGTGGGATATTATCCAGGGGGGTTCTTATTCCAGTGCACTTCTAGGAATTTGCCATTGGTAAGAGATCCTGGCTGAAGTTAGGTTTGACCAAATACTTTAATTTTCTCAGACCAGTGTCTATCCTTTCTGGAGGTTTCAGTGTCTTCAAGCCTCTAGAACATGTTCTGCTTGGAAAAGCCTCAGTGAAGTCTGCAGATTAGGAAATCCTTAGTGTTCTCTGAAAAGCATGATGGGGCTCCCCAACGCAAGAGAACAAGCCATTGGTGACCATTTCATTTCCTGCTTCCCTTATCCAATAACACACCGGTTGATTCATATTCCTGATCTCTGACTACTCATTCCACGAAACATGTTGAGATCTTTATTGACCTGAGGCAGGAGGTAATTGAGAAAAATGAGGTTGCAGTCAGAAATGAACACAGAAAAGTAAACAAACTGGCCTCTCTCCTAATGGTGAACTTGTTGCAGGAAGATCAGTGACCCCGGCAAAAAGGAGAAGCTCTTTTGCCTTAAAGAAAACTGCACAGCCCTTATATTAGAACCTATTTTATTGAGCAAGAGAGAGTGTTAGCGTGATGGGTTGGGTCACAGAGACCCCCTTGGGACTGTCCCCTGATGTGCTGAGACTACCTCTGAGACCGTTTTTCTGTCAGTTTCGGACTCCAGAACCTTGTCTTGTTGAGCCAGATATGCTAATCTGCTTCAACACAGACCCAGGGTCTGAACCATGCTCCCAAAGCTGCAGACTTAACAGAAAACAGCTTAGTAAGTGCTCCTGTGTCTAGCACCCAGACACCAAGTTCCCAATGGGATCCAAACCCCAAATAAATCCGCTTTACTCTGTATAAAGTTTATACAGAGTAAACTCATAAATTGTCTGTCCTCTATCATACTGAAAGAGAGATATGCATAGCTGTTTGCTCCCCCAGGTATTAATCACTTACTCTGGGTTAATTAATAAACAAAAGTGATTTTATTAAGTATAAAAAGTAGGATTTAAGTGGTTCCAAGTAATAACAGACATAACAAAGTAAGTTACCAAGCAAAATAAAACAAAACACGTAAGTCTAAGCCTAATACATTAAGAAACTGAATACAGGTAAATCTCACCCTCAGAGATGTACCAATAAGCTTCTTTCACAGACTAGACTCCTTTCTAGTCTGGGCCCAATCCTTTCCCTGCTACAGTTCTTGTTACTTCCAGCAGGCATCTTAGGTGAAAAGCAGGGGATTCCATATGACTGGGCCCCTTTGTTTGGTTCCACCCCCTTTTATAGCTTTGGCACAAGGCAGGAATCTTTTGTCTCTCTCTGGGTTCCCACCCCTCCTTCTAAATAGAAAAGCACCAGGTTAAAGATCTATTCCAGTTCAGGTGACCTGATGACATGTCCTGTGAGCCCCGCTCCATTCCTCCAGGACTGGCCCACATGAATGCAGTGGAGGCTTGTAGGTAAACAGAGCCATCTACAGTCCATTGTCCTTGACAATGGGAGCCATCAAGATTCTAAACCACCATGAATGGCACACACTTTGCATAATTACAGTAGGACTTCAGAGTTATTCTTCATATTTCTAGTTTTAGATACAAGAATGATACATACATACAAATAGGATGAATACACTCAGTAGATCATAAGCTTTGTAATGATACCTTACAAGAGACCTTTTGCATAAAGTATATTCCAGTTACATCGTATCCACACTTATAAACATATTTTTGTAAAGCATTATGGCATGCAAAGTCACAATTAGCTTGGACAGGAGAAGCTGGACAGTCACCAAGGACAGACATTTAACCTCTCATCTGAAGGATAACACCTTTCACAGTTCATCTCCCACCTAATACTGTGCTACAATGTCAGCACTGAATAGAAGCCTGAATCCTAAGGTAGAGTTTGAACCCATGACTTTTGGCTGAAAAGTGAGAGTGGGACCAACAGAGCAACACTGACACACTATGTAGCTTTTGTCTTATGAAGCTTTAATTACTGGAAATCAAAGAGCAACTTTTGTGTATTCCTGCAGAAGCAGTGATGTAAAGTACTCAGGGGCTTAACTAGAGGATGGAGAAAGGTGAATGGATCGATACCAACTGAAGAAAATAGCCATCTGGGAGCTGAGAAGAAAATGGTTCTTGCTAATCCTGCTCTTTCTGACATCTTGTAGAGAAACAAAGGGGTTCATACCTGTTCTCTTGCTCTACCAGAGCTCACTTTGATAGTGACAGCTTTTCTCATTTTCTCACTTCTTTTCTGAATTCTGCAACATTGGGGAGAGCAAAGGGGTGGGGGAGAGCAAGACTGGCTAGAAGAGAAATGCCTGAGAAATGTAGAAGACTACAGGTAGGAGAGAGAAATTCTGAGATGAGATGTGAAAGCAAGAGGAATGATAGGTAATTAGCTGGCCAGGCTGCCTGATGGCAAAGTATTATTGCATATATGACAAGAGGCTGCAAAGCCTAGAATAATTTTGCCTGGAAAGGGGATGCGCTTAAGAAGATTTGGGAGTGATATTTTAGATTAAGAAGGGTGTTGTGAGAACTGACCAGTCCCTCCTTTTTATAGCTACCCCAGAACCCAAGACGAAGGGTCACTAAGTGAACTGAATGGCAGGTAACACCACAACGAATAAAAACAATACTTCATCACACAGCCTGCTGTCAGCCTGCAGAATTCACACTCTCTGCAGATCAAGTCAAACACTTTGCCTGGATTCCTTTTAAAAATAGAATAGTTTGATGATCAATAATAGAGCTGATTGCTTCCATTGTGCAGGCACGTTGCCCCCTCACAGCCCATATTCATGACTGACACAGGCATTTACGGATGCACAACAGGTAATTAGATGTGTATGTGTTCATTTTGCGCACACCAATGCAGTGGTGTCAGCACAAGAGAAGTGGGTGCCATTTTGCAGGTGCAGTTTAGGTGGCAAGTTTTAAATGTCAGCACTTGTTCAGACAGTGGTCCATCTAGTCCAGCATCCTGATTCTAACAGTGACAGAACAGAGGAAGGAACAATAATCTTGGCAAAGAAGAATGAGAGTGTAGCTTGCCAACAGGGTGTGTCCTCATAACCCCAGGCAGTTAATGGTCAGTTTATACCCTGAAACATGATGTCATATATTCCTTACATTTTTATTATGACTTATTATTTGTATAACTGTCGCACTTAGGAGAATTAGTCATGGGCTAGGACCCCGCTATGCTAGATGTTATACACACACAGAACAAAAAGATTGTCTCTGCCCCCAAAGAGCTTACATCCTCTCTAATGCAATTGTGGACATTCCAGTTATCTATATAAATGTCTAATGCTTTTTTTAAAGCATGCTAAACTCTTGGCCTCAATTAAATCTTGTGGTAGTGAGTTCCACAGTTTAATTATGAATTGTATATAAATAGATACAAATAGTAAAACAAATCTTTTTATCAATTTTACATGTGCCACCTTTCAATTTCCTTGAATGTCCCCTGGTACTTGTATTATATCTCTTTATAACCCTTCTTATTTGTCTCCTCTCTAAACCAACCAGTCAAATACTTTTCCAGTTCTTCTCCTATGAAATTCTTTCCATGCCTCTAATCATCTCAATTTCTGCAGTATTTTCTTTGAGGTGGGTTGATCAGAAATGACTACAGCAATGAAGAGGAAGGGTTACCATTGATTTATATAAAGGCATTATTATATGTTCAGAATTATTTTTTTCTGGATACATCCTAACACTTTGTTCACTTCTTTGACTGCCATTGCACACTGAGTAGATGGTTTCACTGAGCTCAAAGTGCACAATGACCCTCAATGATGCTAACAAAAGATTGGTCAAATCTCATGCTTCAGAGTGTACAATGATCACTGGAGGGGTCAGGAAGGCATTTTCCCCCATGTGTATAGCATCGCACAACTAACTCAGTTGTGAGGCTTGTCTAGAAAGCATCAAGTATTGGCTACTCTTGGAAGCAAGACTACAGACTGAAGTCTAGTGTGGTCAGTCCAGTACCGGGTTTACAATGGTGCTGTGGTGCCAGGCCCACACTTAGAAGGGGCCCCAGCACCCGGACTGTGGACCCACACCCGCTCCGCCCCAAGGCCCTGCCCCCGCTCGGACTCTTCTCCCTGAGGCCACACCCACCACTCACTGCTCTCTGCCCCCTTCACCCTGCTTACTCCTCTTCACCTCCTCCCCTCCATGCAAGCAGCAGGTGGGGCCTCAGGGGGAAGAGGCTGAGTAGGGGTGGGACCTCTAGGTGGAGCATGGGAGGAGTGAGGGGCAGGGCTACGGTCCAGGTGCTGGGGCCCACAAAAGATTAATCTGGCATTTGGTCAGTCTAATCCCATGCTCCCTTTAAAACAGCTTGGTTTGTGGGAGTGACTGAGATTCCAGACCATCTCTGGCTTGTGGTGCCAAGCGACATCATGAAGGTGAATGTCAGCAAAGGGACTTGGCCAGCAAAGGGACTTGGCCAGGCTGCTTTCTAGGCACAATGTGTCCTTCGCCTCTTTGTACAAGGGTCCCACCACTCCACAAGTGAACATATGAGTGGCCCTCCCCACTGAAAGAATGTTACAGCAATGTTGATTCAGCAACGGAAGGGGGTTAAGAATGTACACTGAAGGAAATACCTCTCTGTGTTCTGGGGTAGTCTGATGCTGTGGGGCAGGGGAAATAGTGAGTGATACAGAAAATGCAGTGACGCAAGGAGATCTGCTATCTTTATTATAATTAAAGATGGGTCTGGGTTTTCATTGGAAGCCCCCTTTTTGGAGGGTTGGAGATGGAGAGAGGGTGTAGAGTCTAGACCTAGCTGCAATTTGCATTTGCACAAGTTGTAAAATCGAAGCATTTAAAACTGTAAAGGCAACACGAGCAAAATACCTTTGCTAATATAAGAACAAAGGACATTGGGCTGAAATACCTGGGATCTTCAGCCCATGCTGGGAAGCGTGTGTGCAGGGTTTAGGGGGAGGACGTTAGTCTGCCATGGTTCAGCAGGGATGCTTTCTTTAGCATACGCTCTGCATATTTTACTACCGGTGAAGATATGGCAATGATTTAATATGCAAAGGTAGACAGCATGGCATTGATATGCATCCACACTGCATAACATGTGCATACATATTTCAAAGGTGATACAAGTAAGTATCACAGCTGAAGGCAGGAAGGCATTTGTCAGGTTTCAGCACCAGGAAGGGTTTATCTTGATGAAATGGGAGGGGGCTTGTGGTCAGACATTTGAGACCTTTAAAGCCTTGAAGAGACCCTGAAGGAAGAGAAGCAACAATAATAGTCCTGGTTATTTATTTATTTATTTATTATAACTGTATTAGATGTTGGGGAAGAAGGAAACCAGGCATAGATTAAAAAATACTGGGTGATGCAACGGAGAAAAAGGAGGAGAGTCAACAGAGTCAATAAACAAAGGGCTAAAGATAGTGATGCAGAGGGAAATAAAGAGGAGAACCTGAAATGGGAAATCATTGCCTTGCGGCCTGTGCATTTCTCTCCTTAGCAAATTTTGCTCTAAAGCCACAGTAAGTGAAATGAGCACCACTGAGAGCTGCACTTGGTTTTGTTTGTTTTATTCTGGGAATGGAGCTGAGCTGTGCAGGAAAAGGGGGTTTGACACACACAGAAGTGACCAGTGAAAAAGGGAGTGTAACCTGCAACTAGCATAGCTTGCAGGTGCCTTTTTTATTTTATTTCATTTTATTTCTGGAGGGTTGGGGGAGGGAAGCAGCAGTGAATGAAGCGGCCTGTCTGATTCTGGTGTTTCATTGTAACTCTGATGTGTGAAGCAGCCCGGAGAGGGGATGAATTCCCCCTGCCAAGCTGAGGTGAGCTGTATGTTGGGCTGTCCACTTTACTGTGAGGCTGATGACAAGATTAAGGGTAGGGAGGGCTGAAGAAGGGTTAGTTTAGAAAGGGAAGCTGGTACTTTCAAAGCAGCTCAGAATTTCAATGAGTAGTGTGCCTAATTCCCTTAGGCTCCCTTGGAAATTACCAGCCTGAGAATCCAGACATAGGGATTTCCATATCAGGTAAGATCAATGGTCCATGGAGTCCGGATCCTGTCTGTGTAAATGGCTAGTACCTTTTGCTTCAGATGAAAGCCATATCAGGCAGTTATGAGTAACCTGTCCTTAAGAATGTAAGAATAGCCATGCTGGGTCAGACCAAAGGACCATCCAGCCTAGTATCATGTCTTCCGACAGTGTCCAGTTTCAGCTGCTTCAGAGGGAATGAATAGAACAGGACAATTTGAATAATCGCCCAGTCCCAGCTTCTGGCAGTCAGAGGTTTAGGGACCAACCCAGAGCATGGGGTTGCGTACCTGACTGTTTTGGCTACTAGCCATTGATGGAACTATTCCTCCATGAACTTATCTAATTCTTTTTTAAACCCAGTTATATTCTGGCCTTCACAACATCCTCTGGTAACGAGTTCCATAGGTTGACTGTGCATTGTGTGAAATACTTCCTTATGTTTGTTTTAAACCTTCTGTCTATTAATTCATTGGGTGACCCCTGGTTTTTGTGTTATGGGAAGGGGTTAATAATACTTCCTTATTCACTTTCTCCACACCAGTCATGATTTTATAGACCTCTATCATATCTCCCCTTAGTCCTCTCTTTCCTAAGATGAACAGACCCAGTCTTTTTAATCTCTGCTCATATGGAAGCTGTTCCATACCCCTAATCATTTTGGTTTACCTTCTCTGTACTCTTACCAGTAGTTTCTTCCTGACCCCTCTCAGATAGAGGTTGAATTATTATCTGAAGCATGGGGGTTTTTAGCCCTTCTATTCTCTCCTCCCCTTTACCTATCTAATGCAGTTACTCTTCTCACAAAGGTAGGCTTTTCCAAACTCCCACTCTTTGCCTAAGGATGGCGAACCCTCCTGCAGCCTTCAGGGAGGCAGGAATTTACCCAGGAATTTACTCCAGAATGCTGGTCTATTCCAACATCTTTGTCAGCATGGGCAGAAGAACCACAGTGCCATGGAAAGGGGATGAGATGCTTAACAAAGGAGCTCTAACTTCATCAATAACAAACTCTCCATGAGGCCTCTCCAGCCTTAGCCCCAGATTAGGTCACCTCTTTCCCTCAGGGTGATGGCCAATTCTTATATTAGTGTAGTGCAGTGCAAGCCCTGACTGGTCAAACACCCATGCTGCTCCCTGGACAGGCCGGCCCTACCAGCCCAAAATCTCAGGCTATGGGCCTGCTGCATCCCTGCAACAGCAGCAGCATGTGCCCCCTGCTTCCTGCCTATGCCATGTGGTCTCTTCTTGAGTGGAATCCCCATGCTCAAATGAGAAGGGAGCTGACAGCAGAAAGGGGACTGGGATTTCCTACCAGCTCTCTAGCCAAGCCGGGCTATGGGGAAGTCAAGAGACTATAGCAGTGATACTCAGACTGAGGCTTGCGAGCTGCAAGTGGCTCTTTTATGAGTCTCCTGCGGCATTTTGCAGCACATGATATTAAAACACTGTGTGATTTAATTGTTAACCAATCTAAGTTATTAACCAGTCAGGATTCTTTTACTTTGTTATTAACCAATTGTCGTTGATAAAATAATACTTGGTCAGTCATTTTTTTGCTGTAAGAATTATATAAACTAAACATTTCCCCTCTCATACTGTTTAAATATGACTATATAGTACTATAGTAAATGAAACAATTAATTCACACAACTGTGGCTCTTTTGGGTCACATTGATTGCTAATTTGGGTCCTGAACCACTGAGGTCTGAGTATCGCTGGACTTCCTAGGCCCCTTCCATAACCACTTGGCAGCAGGGGCAGCAGGCTGCAGATGTGTGGAGTTGGACCTTCCACACTAGCATACCTGTGGGTGTTCTCACCATCCATATGAAGCACCAGTGTTTAACATGAAGTGTTACTGGTCCGGGAAGGAGATCCTGGTAGGTAAATTACCTACTTGTGAAAGGTGGCAAGTTTCTGGATTGGAAACCAGAAACCGTTGTTCAGTTGCATAATACATATCCACAGATAGAATAGGTAGACAGGTAGAGGCAATGTAAGTAACCCTGCCAGGAATTGGCCTTATTTTTGACGCGCAGGTATCACTTCTAGAGGTGACTTCTTAGTGCAGCCTCCATGCCTCTGTTCTGCTGAGGCTGTTTAGTGTTCTGGTTAACAGCAGTTGTGACAGTGGATTTTAGTGATAGGTATCAGGGCTGAGTGAACCTCCAAAAGGCTTAACCAAAGCTTATCTAAAAGTTCTTTGGACCCCCACTCCCCCTCCAGTCCACCATCTTCTTCCTCTCTGTGACAAAAAATAATGCTCTTTCCAACAGACTCTTGTTCTTTACTACCTTTGAGCCATCATTCTTCCACCATTTCCCACATCCACCCTCCCTCCAGGGGTGGCAAGACTTGGGCGAGGTGAGGGCATATAGCATCTCTCCTCTGACGGCTGCAACATTTCCTCTGGTGACAGGGCACAATAACTTCTCTGTTGAACCGTACTACAGCTCAGTCTCCTGCTGCCCTGGGGCTGCCCCATGTTTTTATCCCAAAGAGGGCAGCTGCCACCTCAAGTCCACAAGAAGATGAGATTTGCATGAGTCACCCACAGAAATAGGAAATCACTAGATTACCAGGAAGCCTAAGTAAGGAGAACTACTGTAGCAGTAGCAGAATTGGGGGCCAGAAGACAGGCTACTGGATTTACTGAGACCTGCCTCTTGGATTTAAAAGGGAGCAGGTGTGGTTGGTTGGTTACAGGATGTGAGGGAGATACTTCCTGAGATGATCCAAGCCCTGAGAACAATTTTGGTTTTGGAATGGGCAAAGGTTCGGATCAGTTCTTACTGGAGATGGGTCTGAGCCAACCCACTGGGTCTGGACACCACCAAGCTTTAGGAAAGTTCTGCCTTGAAGGCCATAAACAAACCTGGTCTGTGCTGGGGTCTGAACCCAAATCCCAGCACCCCCCAGAGTTCGGGAAACTTTGGCTTCACAACTGGATGTGAATTTTGCAGGCTGGGATTATTTCTTATATTTGCTTCAATCAAATATGATTTCATGTCCCTATTGTGGACACTGAGAAGATTTCAGAGGTTAATGGGCTTTGGTTAATACAAAAAGAACTAGTGGCCTACAGGTGAAAGGCTCTATATCCCAATCCCCTGAGCCATTAAGCCCATTCACAACAGGTATATTTGGGAGAAGCCAGTGAGAGATTTAGGATGTAACCCTTTTTAGATGTATAAAAAGTAGGTCTGTTGATTAATCACAGTTAACTCATGCAATTAACTCAAAAAAGTAAATCGTGATTACAAAAATTAATTGCAATTAATCGCAGTTTTAATTGCACTGTTAAACAACAGAATACCAATTGAAATTGATTAAATATTTTGGGATGTTTTTCTACATTTTCAAATATATTGATTTCAATTACAATACAGAATACAAAGTGTACAGGGCTCACTTTATATTATTATTTTTATTACAAATATTTGCCCTGTAAAAATGATAAACAGTATTTTTCAGTTCACCTCATACAAGTACTGTAGTTCAATCTCTTTATCGTGAAAGTGCAACTTACAAATGTAGATTTTTTTTGTTACATAACTGCACTCAAAAACAAAACAATGCAAAACTTTAGAGCCTACAAGTCCACGCAGTCCTACTTCTCATTCAGCCAATCACTAAGACAAACAAGTTCGTTTACATTTATGGGAGACAATGCTGCCCACTTCTTAATTACAATGTCACCAGCAAGTGAGAATAGGCATTGACATGGGACTTTTGTAGCTGGCATTGCAAGGTATTTACGTGCAAGATATGCTAAAAATTTGTTTGCCCCTTCATGCTTCAGCCACCATTCCAGAGGACATGCTTCCATGCTGATGACGCTCATTAAAAAAATAATGCTTTAATTACATTTGTGACTGAACTCCTTGGGGGAGAATTGTATGTCTCCAGCTCTATTTTACCTGCATACTGCCGTATATTTCATGCTATAGTAGTCTCAGATGATGACTCAGCACATGTTCATTTTAAGAACACTTTCGCTGCAGATTTGACAAAATGCAAAGAAGATACCAGTGTGAGATTTCTAAAGATAGCTACAGCACTTAACCCAAGAATATGAAGTGCCTTCCAAAATTTGAAAGGGATGAGGTGTGGTGCACGCTTTCAGAAGTCTTATAAGAGCAACACTCCAATGCGGAAACTATGGAACTCGAAGCACCAGAAAAGAAAATCAACCTTTTGCTGGTTTGCTTCCACCAGAGGGAGGCGCTTAACATTCCATTTGTGGTTCTTGGGCAGTTCCTGTGGAGATGTGCTGCCCTAATGTTTCTCTTGGGTGTCCTAGCCCCTCCATTACTTTGGGGGCTGTGCCTTAGAGTCTGTACTACTGTTTCCCCATTCTAGATAGATTTTGTGCCTCCTCCCCAGACTGTCAGCCTGGATTCTACTGGTGGCATCTGGCCCAATGTTTGGAAATGCTTTGCAACCGGTCGGTTCATCTTAAGATCTCATTATGATCCAGAACTGTTTTACAGTGATTTCTAGCAGCAACTATGGCTGTGTTATACAACTTACTATACCTCAGCCTCATCCAACAGCTCTGGAAAGTTACTCTTCCGTGAGTCCAAGTCATCTGCGGGATATGGGTGTCGCTTTGCTTGACAGGCAAGTCCGCAGGGAGATGAAAGTAGTTTGTTCGGTTCCATTTGCTTCCCGCTAAATCACTACCAAAATCCCACTGGAAAGGAACCTTTTGATCAAGGCACCAGGAGTGGTGTTTGCAGCATCCTTTGGGGTTCAAACTCAGCCATCGAGTCTGTAAAGGGGCAGGCAGACACCTGTCTTTTATTGGTAATAGGAAATGGGGCTGTTGCCCAGGCCCCGAGCCACACCAGTATGGAGCAGCAGGCGCCTCAGTCACAGGATGCTCTATGGCTCTTCGGTCCCTGGGGAGCTGGAGAGGAGAGTGCACTTTGCAGTGAGGTGTGAAGAATAGAGAGGGCTTCTGCAGTGTTAATGACAGTGGGCCGCAGTGGAAGCTACTGTAAGTCGATCACTCTTTAATTATCTGGAATTATAGTGCCGTTCTCATCCTTTTTATGTTACGGTGAAGGAAATCAGGGCATACATTAATTATCTAATCCGTATGTAAAGTGTCACCCACAATTTTCCCAGAGCAAAAGGTTCCAGCTTTAAGACCTGCATCGTCTCTTAATAATCATGTGTGAAGGAAGAAAATAACTCAGTCTATGATTATTACAGTGGTTGGTGCCCATTGGTGCTGCTCTCACCACATCTGGGTTAATGTTCCCATTAGAGAACCTTATCTGGGAAGGCTTGAAACTGGCCTTTAAATGTCCCCTGGGCCTGACCCTTGCCTTGCAGCCTGGGATGAGTGGGAGAGGTGTGGGAATTGGATGCTTTTTGTTGTTGTTGCCACTGGTATGATCAGTTTTGCATTTTGCTTGTCCACATTTGGAAAAAGGAAAAAATCTAAGGCCTAACCTGTAGAAGATGTACTGAGGTTTTAAAAGCTAGTGGTCTACTAAGAAAATCAGTATTGCATTTGCTATCCTTGGTCCTCATGATACATGGTGTTATGGTTAATTCATGCATATTATTACTATGATTAATTAATTCAAGTAATCATTGCAAGTGTATGCAGTGAAAGCTTATTAAGAATAGAGCTGGGTGACTACTGGTTAAAAACGGTTGAGTATTCATTCAAAATATGAAACTGCTTTGCTTTGTCTTCATTTTTGCCTCTTTTGGATTCATTTTCCATGAATATTTTCACAAATGAGTTTAGTGGAAAGATGTTTATGGGAACAGTGAATTTCATGAGGATGTTTCAGAATATTTGTTGTAAGTGAATAATAAATTCTTAATCATGATTGTTCACAGTGGAAACCCTATTGCAAGTGTCACGCTCAGAAACACACCATGTGACTTCTGCAGCCAATCAAAAAAGATTGAGTTTTGGATACGTGCAACACAAATTGCTTGTAAACAAACTAAAGACCAAAGATTTGGCAGGAAGTATTAGATGAGTAAATTCAGATAAATCTGAGAAAATTGCAGTTTGTTTTCAGGAAGCTTATGAGCAGAAGAAGCAGCGGAATTAATTGTGTAATTATTTGTCACAGATTATTCATTAGCTCAGAAGGATATGCACAAATGTGCTGAGGTAACAGGGCTAATAATATGATAGCTACGGAGAGGTCTAAACCCTTGATCCAAACTTCAGAGAAGGTCAGATCAAGACTCATCTTCCCTCATTTCTAGTGATCACAGCCCCAGAGGAGCCCACCAAAAATACAGGGCATGTTATATGTTACAAACCATCTGAGGAGATAAGTTAAACGCAGTTCCGAGGGTCTTTTCTCTCTTTCACTGCCTATGATTGCTGCACTAGCCTTTCAGTATTGGGATGCCTTGGCAAAGCTACACAGAGAAACTTCCACATTGCCTGCCCAGCTCCACTATTAGGTGATTTTAGGCGCGTTAACAGAAAATATTTTTTTTAAAGTAAAAATCTTCTGGGAACACCCCTCTAAGCTCCCTGGTACACAATGCAATCCTTTACAAAAGAAGAAAGCTGGTAGTAAGCAAGGTACCTGATGTATCCCGGCACTAGTGGGGCTTTAGAGTGTTTCTGAAATGACTGTAATTGGTATTCCATGAGACAAACTACAGGACCCACAAAGGCCATCACTCCATAAGATCATTCAATCATATTGCAGACCAAACTCTTGAGATTGCTCTTAATGGAAATGCAGAGCCTGGGAGTTTTTGCTTTAGTAAGGTAGAACTTGTAGCTGTCAGTGACCTCTTTTGGATAGCATAATAGCAGCTAATTGCAGTGGATAGAGCTGATAGATATTCCTGGTTCACACAGCAAATCAGTTACATCTCTTCATAAATATCAGATCTTCTGCTGTCATATATGAGCCTCACACTTTAAACACTCGCTGCCTCATTCATTTTGTTTCTGTTTTCCAGTGGGCTAGAGATATTTTGCTGAAATCTTATTTTTTCCCTATGCATGGAAGTATTTTGCCTCCATGGTTGTTTCCTATTTTGTTTGTGTTTTCCTCCTCCTGCCACCAGACCTTCTTTATTAAGTACCTTGCCTCTGGCTAAGAAAGAGGTAGAGCAGAACAGCTTTTTCCCGGAGGTGGCTCCCGAAAATGGAGAGCCACAGACTGTAATTTGTCTTTGTCCCCCGGGGTGCTGCATGTGTCACCTGCAACCATGTGTCTAGCATTTACTCCCCCAGTCCCTAGCCGTGTCTCTCCGCTCCCTCCCCCCCGCCCCAAGGAAGCAGCCTTGCATTCTGGGTTAGGTGTCTGGCTCAACAGTAAAATGCAAAGTTTGCTGGTGGCTCTCCTGCTGCAGCTGCTGTTTTTTCTATGGGCAGTAGCTTGGCAGAGTGCAGAGTTTTGTTCAGGATTACAGGAAAACTGTAGTGAATCTCTTTGTTGTCTTTGGAGTGCCTCTTCCTTCCTCTCAGCCTGCATGTCTCATGCTGCAAAATCTCATGGGAGACAGGACTGAGAGTCAGGATACCTGCATTCTAGCCCTGGATCTTCTGCCTACTCACTGTGTGACAGTAGTCAAGTTATGTACATCTGTGCCTCAGTTTTCCCATTTGTAAAATGGAAGTAATGATACTTGTTAGGATATAGATATTCAGGCCTGTCTGTAAAGGCCTATACTCTAAGAATTTAGGTGTATTCTTATCACTTGGCTAATTATAGAGGTATAAAAGAGAGAATCAAAATCACTATCTGCTGGTGTAAGGGCCTTCTCTTACTGTGACAGTCTGAGGCCCTGTTCTTAGGCTAAGGCCTTTGGCTAAGCAGCAGAGGCAGCCATAAGCTGGGAAGCGACCGGTCACATCCTCACATTCCAAACTCGTCACATTGAAATAAGGTGCTATTGGGCTGTTAGGCACTATCAGGACAGGACTGTATTCCGATCACCTCCAGAGAAAGGGAAGTGCCTAGAAAATGTAAAAGGAAACTTAGTTTGATAGCATCCTGTCTGGCAAGAACTCACTTATCAATAGCTGGGATGTGAAATCCTCACTTCTGTATTGTCTTGTCATTATACTTCCCACTTTGCTATTGTTTGTCTGTATAATCTCTGTCTGGTTCTGTGATTGTTCCTGTCTGCTGTATAATTAATTTTGCTGGGTGTAAACTAATTAAGGTGGTGGGATATAATTGGTTACATAATCATGTTACAATATGTTAGGATTGGTTAGTTAAATTTCAGGAAAATGATTGGTTAAGGTATAGCTAAGCAGAACTCAAGTTTTACTATATAATCTGTAGTCAATGAGGAAGTGAGTGGGTGTGGGTGGGAGGGAGATGGGAGCAGGGAATGGGAGTAAGGAAGTTGGAATCATGTTTGGCTAAGGGTAGGAATGGGTAGGTGTAAGGCTCTGTGGTGTCAGAGCTGGGAAGGAGGATACTAAGGAAGAAAACTGGAATCATGCTTGCTGGAAGTTCACCCCAATAAACATCGAATTGTTTGCACCTTTGGACTTCGGGTATTGTTGCTCTCTGTTCATGCGAGAAGGACCAGGGAAGTAAGTGGGTGAAGGAATAAGCCCCCTAACAATACTTACCACGTTTGCACAGTGCACTGGGTTGCTAGAATGAAAAACTCTGTGTAAGTGCTTAAGTATTCTGTATTATCATCACCTATTTTAGCTCTTCTCTGGTCGCTTGTTCTTTGTCTTTATCTTAGACACTAAGGGCTTGTCTACCCTTACTGGGGGATTGACACATGGTGTTCGATGCATCAGCAGTCGATTTAGCGGGTCTAGTGAAGACTTGCTAAATCGACCACCAATCGCTCTCCCATCGACTCCTGTACCCGTCGCTTCGTGTGGACCTCACAGAAAGTAGATCTAAGTACGTCGACTTCAGCTACGTTATTCACATTGCTGAAGTTGCGTAACTTAGATCGATCTCTCCCTGTAGTGTAGAAAAGGCCTTATTAGGCAAGTATGGAGGAAGCAATTTGACATTTGTTTACACACTGACCAGTCTGCTGTGTGCCATTTCCTTCCACCCTGCTTTACTGTTTACTGACACTGTTCACTGGGGGTAGATGAAACCTCACTGAAGCTGGTGTGTGTAATACCCACCCTTCATTCAAGATAAATGTAGAAAGCAAGTAAGCTCCTTTTATGGAATAGACAGCTGTAGGACTAGCCTTCGGTGTTTTGGTGCCCATGGTTGAAAACGTTTTCAGGCCCCTCCCTGCTGAGAAACCCTCCTCCCCCCCCCGCCCCCAAAACTGAATGAGCAATATGCGCCCTTCTCCCTTTCCCCCCTCCCCCAGATTTGGGGCTTCACCGGAAGCTGGCACTCAGGATGGCCACCCTGATCACCTGTCCCTAAGGCAAGCCCTGGATATCTAAAACAATAGGAGCCACCACCCAGAACACAGGCCAATGCTGGAGTAGAAGTTGAGCCATTCTGTGTGATGGGTTTTCCCTGGGGTCTGAAGGGACGGGTATTGTTAGAGGAAGGTGGGGGTGTGTGTGTGTAAGCAGCAGAAATACCATAGAAAGGGAGGGATAGCTCAGTGGTTTGAGCATTGGCCTGCTAAACCCAGGGTTGTGAGTTTAATCCTTAACGGGGCCATTTAGGGCTCTGGGGCAAAAATTGGGGATTGGTCCTGGTTTGAGCAGGGGGTTGGACTAGATGACCTCCTGAGGTCCCTTCCAACCCTGATATTCTATGAAACACACAGAAAAGGAAGCAGAAACATACCTGGGGACAATGTTGGCTAACTGCGTGGGTCAGAAGGGCTAACAATACTTTACTCTTCTTTCCAAGGACCATACAGTGTTTAACAACACTCATGAATTATCCCCACAACCCCTGCCTGGGGTATATTGCATATATATTTACCTGTGTACTCAGGTACTCAGCTGCTCTGCCCCTCTAGAACATTCAAGTCCCCTGGCAGGAGTGGGGATCCTGGAGGCAGAGGTGATGGAAGGTCCTGTTTCACTGTTAAAACCATGGTGCCATTGAGTTTATGAAGATCTGGCTGTACTGCGGTGGCACAGGGTTTCTCTTCTGCATCTCTGACAAATACTTTAAGATTCATGGCTCTAGACAGAAACCCATGCTTGTTTTCTCTTTTTTTCGGGGGGAAGCAAAGGTGCGGTAGGCAAATTCTCTCTTCCATCCCTCCCCCGTCCCCCACAAGAGAATGATCTCCAGCAATGATTCTCAAACTTTTCTTTTCACGGATCACTTTAAAATTGCTAAGGGTCTCAGCGGACCACTTAATGATCTTTCCAAATGCTGTTTGTACCATTAGCTAACTATTGTAAAGTGCTTTGGGTAAAAGCTCTATATAAAAAAACCTTAAAAATAAACGTTTTTTTGTTCTACAAATAAAAGCACACAACTCATATTTTAACATGAGTAGTCTTACCTTTCTAATGTGATGGATGTGCCCTCTCTCCCCTGCTGTGGCAGGCACCGAGCTGGACTGGGAAGGTGGGGGGGTGTCTCCCCCGCCACAGAGATGAGGCTGGGAAGGAGGGGGGTCTCTCCCCAGCAGCCGCAACCCTGGAACTGGGGAAAGTCGCCTCTTTCTCTGGCCACCGCAGCCCTGTACATCCCAAATTCCCCCCATGCCGCCTTCTCACCCCACTGCCCCCTCCCACCTACCCCCTACTCCCTCCAAGGCTACCACCTCACCTTACGTGTGCATCTTCTCCAGGGTCCAGGCACCTAATTAGTGGAGCCAGGCCTGCACGGCTCCACTAATCAGGTGGGTGACCCTTCATTCTTTTGTGTGCGTCCACCCAGGCGTGCATCTTAGAGGGAACTATCCGCAGAACATCTGAATGGAGCCCAGTGGTCCACGGACCACCGTTTGAGAACCTCTGATCTGGAGGAAGCTATGGAGTTTTCCTGTCAGGGCAGCAGAAAAACCTGGTTTTAAAAGTGGCAAAGAGTCCTGTGGCACCTTACAGACTAACAGTTAGTAAATAAGGTGCCACAGGTCTCTTTGCCGCTTTTACAGATCCAGACTAACACGGCTACCCCTCTGGTAGTGGTTTTAAAAGATACTATTACACGGTGATGATGATGACAAGAAATAAGGTAATTAGCAAAATGGAAGGAACCTGAGTAGTTTGTGAGAATGGCATGGAAATAATTTCCCATCGGAAGTTATGGCTGTAGAAAACTCTATTTGTCGTAAAAATGTTAAGGCCAGATTGTTGTCCTCACTTGTGGTCCTTTTGCACTTTTCCAGCAGCATGAAGGGGCTGAAATGCCAAATTATCTGGCTACCTGAGGATTCACTCTATGGAGGGGGAACTCCTTGAGAGCGTGGAGAGATCAATGCCACCCCTAAAGTAGCATACATGTCCAGAGCACCCTTGTACACTTGCTACCAGAATAGGCCCTTGGGGCCATAGAGAGTGGTGTGCAATTTAGAGCGGCCCCAAGGCCCCTCTAAATTGCACCATAGGATTGAATCAGCCCATACCTCGTCTTGGGATTGTGGGGACACAAAGGCATCATAAAGCCATTTTTGTGCGTGTGCACACACATACATCCTCACGCACAAATACACAAGTCCTGCACTGAGCGCAGCCTGACTTGCCCAGAAGACCTGTCTCTATACATTCACATGATAGGTATTCTTTCAGTATCAGGATTTCTCTTTTTCTTGCCAGGGGGCCATTAAGTTGTTTACTAGGGATAAAAACTCTAGATGAATATTTTAAGCTTCATATTGCTATGTTTTTATTGGAACTCCTGGTATTTATAATATCTTCTGTGCATTTATTTATTTTGGAATGTAAAGGTGGAGCCCTCTCCCATTGACATCTGTGGGAGTTTTGCTAATGAGTTCAAAGGGAGCATGATTGGGCCTGTAATAAACTGTGTTGTTTGGTCTTGAAAACCAGTTAAAAGAAAATTGCATTCAAAAAACTGTGTTCCAGGACTCTGAGACCTGGAACCCGAGTATTCTCCAGCTCTAGGCTCCACCCTTCTGTCTAGTCTATATGACCTACAAAGGTACAACCTCATAAAAACAGGGAGGGGCCTATAGCAAAAATGGACAGGATCTGCAGCTATGTTGAGGGAATCATTAAGAGAATGCTGAAAAGTTAGCGGGAGCAGAAGATATTTTCCCCTTGTCCTTCCCCAGCACCCTGTGACTGTGCCGATAGTCACCTGTTTTTATTTCTAAGGGTATGTCTGTACTGCAATCACAGAGTACGGTGGCAGCTCAAGCAGATGTAGCTGAGCTAGCTTTAATATACGTACTAAAACTCATGCGCTTCAGAGGGCGGTACAAGCCCGCCCAAAGCCCTGGGTTAATTACTCAGGAGGCCCATCTGTGCTGCCACAGCTTCCCTGCTCCAGGTCCCAAGCTAGCTGAAGTTAGCTCAGGTATGTCTCCTTGAACTGCAGTCATACCCTGTAATTGCAATATATACTTACCCATAGGTGTCTATCACTATGGTGTCAAAGCAGCGCGTGAGGTTGGTACCTTAACCTGTTGTCAGGGTTCCTTCCCCACTCTGAACTCTGGGGTACAGATGTGGGGACCCGCATGCGAGACCCCCTAAACTTATTTTTACAGCTTAGGTTAAAAACTTCCCCAAAGTACAAATTCCACCTTGTCCTTGAACAGTTTGCTGCCACCACCAAGTGATTTAGATAAAGAATCAGGGAAAGGACCACTTGGAGGCCTATTCCCCCAAAATATTCCTCCAAGCCCTGAACCCCCTTTCCTGGGGAAGGCTTGAGAATAATATCCTCACCAATTGGTACAGGTGAACACAGACCCACCATTGGATCTTAAGACAATAGAGAAATCAGTCAGGTTCTTAAAAGAAGGATTTTATTTAAAAAAAAAAAAAGTAAAAATCATCTCTATAAAATCACGATGGAATATAACTTTACAGGGTAACAAAAGATTCAAAAACACAGCAGAACTTCCTCTAGGCTTAGTTTCAAAGTTACAAAAACAGGGATAAACCTCCCTCTTAGCACAGGGACAATTCACAAGTTAAAACAAAAGACACTCTAATGCATTTCCTTGCTATTACTTACTATTTCTGTAATATTAGATGTATCATTTCAGTGGGAGCTGGATTACTTGTCTGGTCTCTCCCTTTGTCTCCAGGGAGAACACACACAGAGCACCAAACAAAGCCTCCCCTCCCGCGGCACCCCCCTCCCCCCGATTTGGAAGTATCTTCTTTCCCCATTGGTCCTTCTGGTCAGGTGCCAATCAGGTTATCTGAGCTTCTTATCCTTTACAGGTAAGGAGGGATTTTATGCTACCCTTAGCTGTATATTTATGACACCTGCGTACTGTGTATCACACAGAGCCCAGCTCAGTAGAGGGGACATCCCCACAAATCCAGAGAAGGACTGTAGGTGAATGAAATCAGACCCAGTCCAACAGAACCACTTTAAAGAACAGGTTCAAAAAGCACGAAGCCAGTGAGTCAATTTGTGTTCCAAGTTCCACCTGGCTAGCTTTCCCATAATTCACCTCTTTGTAGTGTTACAGACCAAGGTATAAGCGAGGCCCCTAATACCTCACATTAATTTACAGTGGATTTCACTGTTTTTATAATGTTGTTTCTTTCCCTTTGTTCTTCTGCTGTGTGACACATAGGAGAATTGTAAGATTCCATTCTCTTTCACCTGGATTTGCTCTGCCCTTTCTGCTGGATACAAGGGATTTGATTGTATTAACTTAATTGGCAAATGTATTGTTCAGACAGCTGTGGCAGAAATGACTTTGTGTATTAGTCGGCAGGTTAAGTAGCTCATGAAAGCTACTGACACCTATTCCTGCTGTCAGGCTCCGCTGTACTAATTCAGGACCATCCAGCTTTGAAGTGGGCTTGGGGGATTTCTAGTGCAACATAGGTTTGAAGTAGACATTGATGATTTTGGAGCTAGAAACAAACTGGTAACGAACAACAAAAATCCAAGGTGGGAAGAGAGGCACCAAGAAGCATCATGCAGCTTTCTACACACTTGTTCAGAAATTAATTCAAAATCATTATATATTGGATGAACAACACAGGCTGAGCTTTGCAAAGCAGCCTGGGGGATTCAGATCCCAGGTCCCATTGATTTTAATGGGGATTGGACAGCGAAATCCATTAAGTGGCTTTGACTATCTCAGCCTTAGTGTCTTTATTACTATATTTGTGTACTTAGAAAAAACAGATCCGATCTAGATGCCTTCTGAGCTGCTAATACACTTGTATTTCAGTTTATAGATGTAAATATCGGAGAACTGTGATTATAGTTGCAGTTTGTTCCAAAGACAACGAAGAGGAAGGACAGTCCAGTGATTAGGCCACTAGTTTAGATCTGGTTCAATTCCCTGCTCCACAACAGACTTCCAGTGTGACCATGGACAAATCACTTGTGCCCAGATTTGGGAAGTTGGGCACTTAAATGCCTTTAAAAATCTGGGCCTTAGTCACTCTGTGCCTCTGAACATGGAGGTAATAGCGCTTCTCTCCCTCAATGGGCTGTTCTGAGGATAAATACACTAAAAAGTGTCAGAAACAAGGAGGAGTCCTTGTGAAAGTGTCAGATACTCAGGCACAGATTTTTAAAAGTATTTAGGTGTTGCACCACTCAGCACTGCAAGGTCTCCGTGACTTAGTCCCATTTTCAAAAGTGACTTAGGCAATTGTGACAGTCAATGGTCTCCTAAATCACTTTTGAAAACAGGGCTTCGCCATCTAAGTCACTTAGCCCTGGTCTACACTAGGACTTTAGGTTGAATTTAGCAACGTTAAATCAATGTAAACCTGCACCCGTCCACACAATGAAGCCCTTTATTTCGACTTAAAGGGCTCTTAAAATCGATTTCCTTACTCCACCCCTGACAAGTGGATTAGCGCTTAAATGGGCCTTGCCGGGTCGAATTTGGGGTACTGTGGACACAATTTGATGGTATTGGCCTCCGGGAGCTATCCCAGAGTGCTCCATTGTGACCGCTCTGGACAGAACTCTCAACTCAGATGCACTGGCCAGGTAGACAGGAAAAGAACCGCGAACTTTTGAATCTCACTTCCTGTTTGGCCAGCGTGGCAAGCTGCAGGTGACCATGCAGAGCTCATCAGCAGAGGTGACCATGATGGAGTCCCAGAATCGCAAAAGAGCTCCAGCATGCACTGAACGGGAGGTATGGGATCTAATCGCTGTATGCGGAGAGGAATCCATGCTATCAGAACTCCGTTCCAGTTTTTGAAATGCCAAAACCTTTGTCAAAATCTCCCAGGGCATGAAGGACAGAGGCCATAACAGGGATCCGAAGCAGTGCCGCGTGAAACTTAAGGAGCTGAGGCAAGCCTATCAGAAAACCAGAGAGGCTAACGGACACTCCGGGTCAGAGCCCCAAACATGCCGCTTCTATGATGAGCTGTATGCCATTTTAGGGGGTTCAGCCACCACTACCCCAGCCGTGTTGTTTGATTCTTTCAATGGAGATGGAGGCAACATGGAAGCAGGTTTTGGGGACGAAGAAGATGATGAGGAGGAGGAGGTTGTAGATAGCTCACAGCAAGCAAGCGGAGAAACCGGTTTTCCCGACAGCCAGGAACTGTTTCTCACCCTGGACCTGGAGCCCATGCCCCCCGAACCCACCCAAGGCTGTCTCCTGGACCCGGCAGGCAGAGAAGGGACCTCCGGTGAGTGTACCTTTTAAAATACTATACATGGTTTAAAAGCAAGCATGTGAAAGGATTAATTTGCCCTGGCATTCGCGGCTCTCCTGGATGTACTCCCAAAGCCTTTGCAAAAGGTTTCTGGGGAGGGCAGCCTTATTGCGTCTTCCATGGTAGGACACTTTACAACTCCAGGCCAGTAACACGTACTCGGAAATCATTGTACAACAAAGCATTGCAGTGTATGTTTGCTGGCGTTCAAACAACATCCGTTCTTTATCTCTCAGTGTTATCCTCAGGAGAGTGAGATATCATTCATGGTCACCTGGTTGAAATAGGGTGCTTTTCTTCAGGGGACACTCAGAGGAGCCTGTTCCTGCTGGGCTGTTTGCCTGTGGCTGAACAGAAATGTTCTCCGCTGTTAGCCACGGGGATGGAGGAGGGTTGAGGGGGTAGTCACGCGGTGGGGGGAGGCAAAATGCGACCTTGTAACGAAAGCACATGTGCTATGTATGTAATGTTAACAGCAAGGTTTACCCTGAAAGAGTGTAGCCACTGTTTTATAAAATGTGTCTTTTTAAATACCGCTGTCCCTTTTTTTTTCTCCACCAGCTGCATGTGTTTCAATGATCACAGGATCTTCTCCTTCCCAGAGGCTAGTGAAGATTAGAAAGAAAAAAAACACACTCGTGATGAAATGTTCTCTGAGCTCATGCTGCCCTCCCACACTGACAGAGCACAGATGAATGCGTGGAGGCAAATAATGTCAGAGTGCAGGAAAGCACAAAATGACCGGGAGGAGAGGTGGCGGGCTGAAGACAGGGCTGAAGCTCAAAAGTGGCAGCAGCGTGATGAGAGGAGGCAGGATTCAATGCTGAGGCTGCTGGAGGTTCAAACCAGTATGCTTCAGTGTATGGTTGAGCTGCAGCAAAGGCAGCTGGAGCACAGACTGCCACTACAGCCCCTGTGTAACCAACTGCCCTCCTCCCCAAGTTCCATAGCCTCCACACCCAGACGCCCAAGAACACGGTGGGGGGGCCTCCAGCTAACCAGCCACTCCACCACAGAGGATTGCCCAAAAAAAAGAAGGCTGGCATTCAATAAATTTTAAAATTGTAAACTTTTAAAGTGCTGTGTGGCATTTTCCTTCCCTCCTCCACCACCCCTCCTGGGCTACCTTGGTAGTCATCCCCCTATTTGTGTGATGAATGAATAAAGAATGCATGAATGTGAAGCAACAATGACTTTATTGCCTCTGCAAGTGGTGATCGCAGGGAGGAGGGGAGGGTGGTTAGCTTACAGGAAAGTAGAGTGAACCAAGGGGCGGGGGGTTTCATCAAGGAGAAACCAACAGAATTTTCACACCGTAGCCTGGCCAGTCATGAAACTGGTTTTCAAAGCTTCTCTGATGCGTACCGCACCCTCCTGTGCTCTTCTAACCGCCCTGGTGTCTGGCTGCGCGTAACCAGCAACCAGGCGATTTGCCTCAACCTCCCACCCCGCCATAAACATCTCCCCCTTACTCTCACAGATATTGTGGAGCACACAGCAAGCAGTAATAACAGTGGGAATATTGGTTTCGCTGAGGTCTAAGCGAGTCAGTAAACTGCGCCAGCACGCCTTTAAACGTTCAAATGCACATTCTACCACCATTCTGCACTTGCTTAGCCTGTAGCTGAACAGCTCCTGACTACTGTCCAGGCTGCCTGTGTACGGCTTCATGAGCCATGGCATTAAGGGGTAGGCTGGGTCCCCAAGGATAACTATAGGCATTTCAACATCCCCAACAGTTATTTTCTGGTCTGGGAAAAAAGTCCCTTCCTGCAGCTTTTGAAACAGACCAGAGTTCCTGAAGATGCGAGCGTCATGTACCTTTCCCGGCCATCCCACGTTGATGTTGGTGAAACGTCCCTTGTGATCCACCAGAGCTTGCAGCACTATCGAAAAGTACCCCTTGTGGTTTATGTACTCACCGGCTTAGTGCTCCAGTGCCAAGATAGGGATATGGGTTCCATCTATGGCCCCACCACAGTTAGGGAATCCCATTGCAGCAAAGCCATCCACTATGACCTGCACATTTCCCAGGGTCACTACCCTTGATATCAGCAGATCTTTGATTGCGTGGGCTACTTGCATCACAGCAGCCCCCACAGTAGATTTGCCCACTCCAAATTGATTCCCAACTGACCTGGCTGTCTGGCATTGCAAGCTTCCACAGGGCTATCGCCACTTGCTTCTCAACTGTGAGGGCTGCTCTCATCTTGGTATTCATGCGCTTCAGGGCAGGGGAAAGCAAGTCACAAAGTTCCATGAAAGTGCCCTTACGCATGCGAAAGTTTCACAGCCACTGGGAATCATCCCAGACCTGCAACACTATGCGGTCCCACCAGTCTGTGCTTGTTTCCCGAGCCCAGAATCGGCGTTCCACAGCATGAACCTGCCCCATTAGCAGCATGATGCATGCATTGGCAGGGCCCATGCTTTCAGAGAAATCTGTGTCCATGTCCTGATCACTCATGTGACCGCTCTGACGTCGCCTCCTCGCCCGGTATCGCTTTGCCAGGTTCTGGTGCTGCATATACTGCTGGATAATGCGTGTGGTGTTTAATGTGCTCCTAATTGCCAAAGTGAGCTAAGCGGCCTCCACGCTTGCCTTGGTATGGCGTCCGCACTGAAAAAAGGCGCGGAACGATTGTCTGCCGTTGCTCTTACAGAGGGAGGGGCGACTGATGACTGGCTTACAGGGTTGGCTTACAGGGAATTAAAATCAACAAAGGGGGTGGCTTTACATCAATGAGTATTTCAGGCAGGACTTCACGGAGGGTTCCAATAAGAAATGGTGCACCTAAGTAATTGTTCTTATTGGAACAAGCAGGTTGGTCTGGCCTCTGATTGATACATGGCTAGATTTACCTCGCTGCACCTTCTCTGTGAGTGACTGCAGTGTGACCTAGAGGAATGAGTCTCCTAGACGGAGAAGGGGGGGGAAGCAAATGAGTACAAAACAAATCTGGTCTATTTCTTGTTTTGATCCACTCCATCTATCTTTTACATCTTTGGCTGGCAGCAGACGGTGCAGAAGGACTGCAAGCCATCCACATCTCTTGCCTGCCTGGCAGAAGATGGTACAGTAGGACTGCTAGCAATCCATATCGCCTGCCTGCTCACCATAAGATGGTTCAATAGGACTGACTGCAGGACTAAAGAGAATGACCTGGTCAAGTCACTCCAAATTTAGTCCCTGCGCCCATGTCTGCCCAGGCACTCCTGGCCGACGTGGCCAGGAGCACCTCGGACATGACGATGACGGCTACCAGTCATATTGCACCGTCTGCTGCCACAAGGCAAGGGGTTGCTGCTGCTGTGTAGCAATGCAGTACCACGTCTGCCAGCACCCAGGAGACATACGGTGACGGTTACCTGAGCAGGCTCCATGCTTGCCGTGGTATGGCGTCTGCACAGATAACTCAGGAAAAAAGGCGCGAAACAATTGTCTGCCCTTGCTTTCACGGATGGAGGGAGGGAACGGGGGCCTGACAATATGAACCACCTGCGACAATGTTTTAGCCCCATCAGGCATTGGGATCTCAACCCAGAATTCCAATGGGCCGCGGAGACTGCGGGAACTGTGGGATAGCCACTCACAGTGCAACGCTCCGGAAGTCGACGCTTGCCTCGGTACTGTGGAAGCACTCCGCCGAGTTACTGCACTTAATGCACTTAGAGCATTTTTCTGTGGGGACACACACACGCGAATATATAAAACCGATTTCTAAAAAACCGACTTCTATAAATTTGACCTAATTTCGTAGTGTAGACATACCCTTAGGCTTTGCAATGCTGAGTCTAAATACCTTTAAAAATCTGGACCTCAGATATTGTGGTAATGGGGACCATATAAGTACCTCATCTAGCTAGGAGTAATCTGATCTGTGGTGCATATTTGAGTGAAAGGCTGTGAGTGTAATGTTCAGTCCGATTGTGATAAAAGCACATTTTAGAGGCAGCTGAGGATGGGGAATGCAGCCATCCGTGCAGTTTATATGTAGTGTGAGCATATAGATAGTACAGGTATCTCCTTCAAAGATTCAGATGCTGTACATGAAAACAGAGAGAGACAAGCAGACCTAAAGGTCATCCAAGTATTTACTCAAGATTTCGTCATCCTACTTCTTTACCAAGTTGATTCCCATTTCTACAAGGGCCAGTGTCTTGCGGACAGAGCTATTGCAGTAAATGACATTTCAGTGTATCTGGCTGACACAGATCATGTGGGTACATGCATGTGTATCTGTATCAGGGCCTGAGGTAAGTCCTCCATTGATGATGTCCTGACCAGTGAGAGCCTGGTGATTCCAATTGGGGATCTCACCAATGGTCAATATTATTTATTTATAAAGCATTTTATTAAGATGATCGTTTCAGACCCAAGCAGTGTCTCATCTAGTTTAGATGGACACAATGTAGTTAATTAAGACTTAGGCAGAACAGGGGGAGCAGACACTTGTGGAGTGATCAGCATCTGGAAGCAAATTGACCAGGGAGCAATGAGGAGATGTTTGAAGGAAGAAAGACAGGTCTTAGTGCATGGGAAAACAGAGGATTTGGGGCATGGATGAGGCATTGGAACAAGTAGGCTGTATATGGTAACCTCATGCCAAGTACATCAAATTTGTTTCCTGAAATCAAA
Source organism: Eretmochelys imbricata (assembly GCF_965152235.1). Lineage (NCBI taxonomy): Eukaryota > Metazoa > Chordata > Testudines > Cheloniidae > Eretmochelys > Eretmochelys imbricata. The sequence continues at coordinate 18,221,185 of NC_135585.1, read as the reverse complement.
ATCCTTAAAGGCTCATGTCACATTGTGGGAACCTGTCATTTTATAGATCGGGAAACTGAGGCACAAAGAGGGGAAGTCACGTCTCCAAAGTCACCAGCAGGCCAGTGGGAACAGAACTTATGTCTCCTCATTTCTATTGCTGCCTTCCATGTATGGTGAGACTCGCCTCTGTTCATCCCTAACACACCTTTAAACACGTGCATGATCAAGCCTGGCCACAACTGGCAATTCAGGTTTCAGACTGCGTGCCCAGCTGACTCTAGATGCCTATGGTCTCTGTATCTTCAGGGTCCCCTGCTTCTCAAAGGGCCCTCAATAAAGCCTAGGTCTGGAAGTAGATGTAGTGCCCATTGTCTTGGGGAGGGTGCAAACACCCCTGTCTTGATGTCTGTTACCTCAGGTTAGACCTGACCTTGAGGTGAGCAGTGTTGTTAGTTTTCTTTTTAAAGAAGCAAGTTTCCAGCAGACAACAAGCAGGGACAAGAAGAATAGCAAAATCTCTTTTAAAATTTATATCGACAGCCTGCTGAAGAAATGCTGCCAATCCAGAAAGAATAGTCCCCTTCAGTCAAATGTGGCTTTAATGAAAAATACATATCCACAGGCTTTCTTTCAGCCTCTGTTATTAATGTGACCTTTACTCAACTGCTTCCCTCTCCTTTTGATTTCTGTGAATAAATGTAATTAGGAGGGTGTATGAGACGCAGCTGAGCTTCAGCAAGGGGTTCTGATGCTGGGTAGGTGAGCGAAATGTTGCCCAATTAACTCCTTCAGCCATGCGGACACAGGAACAAGTGGAGGGTTTCATCACGACTGACACTATGGGGAAAATAGAACCTTTTTAACAATTGGATTGATGAGGAGAAAATTCTCCTGCAGTGGGTGGCACTTGTGATGAAAGAAATCATAATCTTGTGTGTGTGCCATTAGAAATTGAATAACACTTTTTTTCAGATTTAAAGTTGCATTATTTCAAAGTCAGAAAATGCAGAATTAAGATTATAAACTCCTCCCTTTGAAATGTTTTCTCTCTATAGCTTTGTAAACTATTTGTCAACTAATAGAATATAACACCAAATTAAATTCAGTATGCAACCTTGCATAAGTAAGTTACAGACCGCTACTTGGCTTTGATTGCTCAGTTCTAATGAGATCTATGAAACAAGCTAAGTTTGAAAAAAATCAGTTGTATATTTTACAGTTTTGACTGTTTAAAGATTAATGGCCTAAGATTAGAAATGACAGAGTTTGAGATATTCTGCAGTTCTTAATCCCACTATCATTGAATCCATCTTTATCAAACCAAATGAAAAAAAGGAGGGGCTGGACGCAAGAGAACAGCTCTCTCCACTTCATGGTCTCCCCTCTTTCCCAGATTCTAGCAGTGTGGTGAATCAACACAATGGTGCTGATGTTAGACATGCTGGGATAGTTTCTCCAGTCCAGTGGAGATGGAGTCTGCAGGGAGCCAGTTGTGGTTCCCTGATCCTCAGTCACCCTTCTCTAGTGCAAGTTAGAGCTGCACAAGAGCAGCTCAAAATTACACTCCTTAGGACCTTACACTAGTGGAGAATTGGACAGAGCTGCTCTCTGGTCTGCCACACCCCCTCACCATCCTGCCCATGGCCTACTCCCCTGGAACTCCCCAAACACCTCATCCCTCCTCTTATGGTGGGAGTAAGGAGTAGCTGGCAAAGGAGTTAGTGACCAGTTCCCAAACACAGTGGGAATTCTTCACTTGCTTCTTCTGACTGTGTTAAGGCCACTTTGAGACACCTACGAAGTGGTATTAGGGGACCAGAAAATCCCACCCTGTAACTTTAAAACTGTTGAACCAGCTTTCTTTAAATTTGGCTTGTCCTTAAATGGGAATCCTTAGCTCTGAGGTGCCTGTATTGGGTAATAATTCTTTGTAGTTCTGCGGCATTTTCCATCTGGGTATCTCAAAGAGGCTTACAAACATTAACTAATTAAGTCACTGTCACACTACAGCTGTAGTGTGGGAATTGTGGGTCATATGTTCCTTTATATCAGTGGGGAAGGACAGAAATAAGTTAGGAGTCATATATCTGAAATATATATTTTACTTGGAAACCTTGGAAAAAATGGATTTGTAATTTGGACAAAAGTTCAGGTAACACTTGAGTGGGATTTTCAAATATGCCTAAGGGAGTTAGATGCACAACACCTTGGTGAGGGGCACCAAACTCCCTTAGGCACATTGGAAAATGCCACTCTGGATAATTATTATTCATTCCAAAGATCCAGATTTATTAGAGAGCTCTAGCCTGGAGACTAGGTGTATAGGCCTTTGTCTCCCCTTTCCTTTTGCTTCAACCACTCAGCCTCCTCCACTATCTTTCATAGTTCTCCCCTTCCTTTCCTTTCCCCCAATATTCTTCTAATTTCTTTCAGATATAAGGGGAGATTTTCAAAGGCCCAAAGAGGAGCTCGGTGCCTAACTTTAATCAATGGGAGTTGGGTGCCGAGCTTTCCATTGTGCTTTTGGAAATCTACATGGTAGTATTCATAGATGTTACTTGTAACAAGAGTAGGTAGAAACTTTTTCTGACACACGAAGTACCATTCTTTTTAACATTGACAAATTCCCTTTAAAGGTGACCTGCAAAGGACATAACACTGGGATAGTGTCCAGTTTTGCTTCTTTATGATGGAGACAGAAGATCTGAAAGGTTTCTGTCAATGTTTTTTTTTAGTTTGGTTGGTTGGTTGGTCTCCCTGCTTGTTACTTACATTAGGAATTCAGGTTCTGTCTTCTCTGGAAGATTCTATGATTAAGGCCCTACCAAATTCACAGCCATGAAAAACATGTCATAGACCGTGAAATCCGGTTTTATGTGTGCTGTTACACTATATTATACAGATTTCACGGGGGAGATCAGCATTTCTCAAATTGGGGTTCATGTCCCAAAAGGGAGTTGCAGGGGGGTCACAAGGTTATTTTAGAGGGGTCACGATATTACTACCCTTACTTTTGTGCTGCCTTCAGAGCTGTGCAGCCGGAGAGTGGCAGCTGTTGGCCAGACACCCAGCTCTGAAGGCAGCGCCCTGCCAGCAGCAGTGCAGAAGTAAGGGTGGCAATACCATCCCGTGCCACCTTACTTCTGCGCTGCAGCCTTCAGAGCTGGGCAGCCAGAGAGTGTCACTGCTGACTGAGGGGCCAGTTCTGCAGGCAGCAGCAGAAGGAAGGGTGGCAATACCATACCCTGCCATCCTTACTTCTGTGCTGCTGCTGGTGGCGGCTCTGCCTTCAGAGCTGGATTCCCGGCCAGCAGCCGCTGCACTGCTCTCCAGCTGCTCAGATCTGAAAGCAGCTGCCGCCAGCAGCAGCAGTGCAGAAGTAAGGGTAGCAGTACCGCAACCCCGCCCTCTACAATAACCTTGCGAACCCCCCACAACTTCTTTTTTTGGGTCAGAACCCCTAGAATTACAACACCGTGAAATTTCAGATTTAAATAGCTGAAATCATGAAATTTGCAATTTAAAAAACCCTATTACCATGAAATTGACCAAAATGGACCGTGAATTTGGTAGGACCGTAACTGGAGAACTACTGAAATGCTAACATCACAAGAAAGAGAGGCAGGGTGAAACTAAAATGGAGCTCTTACCAGTACATGGCCATCTCATGGCCCAAAGGGGTGCGGCCTCGGGCGGAAGGGGCAGGGCTAGGGTCAGCATCCCCCAGCCAGCCCATTTGCGCTACCTGGCCCATGTCGCCTGGGACTCCAGCAGCGATTTAAAGGAGCAGCAGCAGCCGGAGCTCTGGGCCTTTTAAATCATGGCCTGGGGCCAGCTACTTTTTATGCTACCCCCCCGTTGGCATCCGGGGGGGGCCAAAAGGGGAAACAGCGCTTTAATGTCACTGCCCCTTTTGCGCCCCCCATCGACAACCCAGCAGCGCTTTAAAGTCAGCGGTACAGGCCGGTATTGGTGGCTACTTTTTACCAGTACACTGTACCAGCCCGTACTGCCTTACTTTCACCCCTGAAGAGATGGAAGGGATTTGTAATCAGACAGCTTAACCTGCTGGAGCGGTTGTTTTTGTTAAGCCCTATTTAATGTCAACGTGTAATGAATATGTGGGAGAAAAATAGACCTTTGTTAAAGATTCAATACCTTTATCCCATTAGGTGAGGTATAAGAGCTTGCAATAAACTTTTCCGACTGCCCCATGGACTCCCTCAGCAAAACCAGGGAAGAGCAGCCTGGACATTCCAAGCATTTCTTAGGTTTAAAAGAAAAGTGAAAACCCTCCTTCAGGCTTTCTTTATATCATAAATGAAATGCAGGAATAGCACAAGCCCAGTTTTTAAAACTTTGTTCATAGGTCACCTTTAAATGCTCATAACTTTAAAACAACTGAGCTGATTTTCTTCAAATCATGGAGACTTAGAGGTCATCGAGACTTAAAACTAAGTGTCCCTGTAAAGCAACCAATAAGCAAAATAGATAGCAGTGTCCTTCCTGCAAACTGTATCCCCAAAAGCTTTATAGAATGAAATAACATCAGAGCAGAAGGAAGGAAAAATTCAGAGGGTGAGAAAATGTTTAGATCTGAGATTGGAAAGATCTAAGTCTGTAAAAGGGATGTTTGAGTCAGATAAAAGGGATGCAAAAGTGGAAGATTCTTAAACCAGCACAGGTGAAAATATGTGAGTGAAAGAAGGATGGATGGTCTTAAAATTTGAACTACACTCAGAGTTGCATCAGTTAACTAAAGGTGTGATTTTTAAACCGGGTTAATTAAAATAATGCAACTCCTTGTGCGTATACTCCCAATTTGGTTTAAACCAGCAGTGTAGCTTTAGTTGATCAGGAAAAGTTTTAAGCTAAACTGAAAAAGCTACTGTTAAATGAAAGTAAGTGTGTCCACACAGGAGTTTGCAAGACTTCAACTAAACCAGTTTATCAGTCAGAAAAGCAGACTTTGACTCCCTCAGGGAACTGATGGGCAGGATCCCCTGGGAGAATAAAATGAGGGGGAAAGGAGTCCAGGAGAGCTGGCTGTATTTCAAGGAATCCTTATTGAGGTTACAGGGACAAACCATCCCGATGTGTAGAAAGAATAGTAAATATGGCAGGTGGCCAGCTTGGCTTAACAGTGAAATCCTTGCTGATCTTAAACACAAAAAAGAAGCTTACAAGAAGTGGAAGATTGGACAAATGACCAGGGAAGAGTATAAAAATATTGCTCGGGCATGCAGGACTGAAATCAAGAAGGCCAAATCACACCTGGAGTTGCAGCTAGCAAGAGATGTTAAGAGTAACAAGAAGGGTTTCTTCAGGTATGTTTGCAACAAGAAGAAAGTCAAGGAAAGTGTGGGCCCCTTACTGAATGAGGGAGGCAACCTAGTGACAGAGGATGTGGAAAAAGCTAATGTACTCAATGCTTTTTTTGCCTCTGTCTTCATGAACAAGGTAAGCTCCCAGACTGCTGCACTGGGCAGCACAGCATGGGGAGGAGGTGACAAGCCCTCTGTGGAGAAAGAAGTGGTTAGGGACTATTTAGAAAAGCTGGACGAGCACAAGTCCATGGGGCTGGATGCGCTGTATCCAAGAGTGCTAAAGCAGTTGGCATATGTGATTGCAGAGCCATTGGCCATTATCTTTCAAAACTCATAGCAATTGGGGGAAGTCCCGGACGACTGGAAAAAGGCTAATGTAGTGCCTATCTTTAAAAAAGGGAAGGAGGAGGATCCTGGGAGCTACAGGCCAGTCAGCCTCACCTCAGTCCCTGGAAAAATCATGGAGCAGGTCCTCAAGGAATCAATTCTGAAGCACTTAGAGGAGAGGAAAGTGATCAGGAACAGTCAGCATGGATTCACCAAGGGCAAGTCATGCCTGACTAATCTAATTGCCTTCTATGACGAGATAACTGGCTCTGTGGATGAGGGGAAAGTGGTGGACGTGTTGTTCCTTGACTTTAGCAAAGCTTTTGACACGGTCTCCCACAGTATTCTTGCCAGCAAGTTAAAGAAGTATGGGATGGATGAATGGACTATAAGGTGGATAGAAAGTTGGCTAGATTGTCGGGCTCAACGGGTAGTGATCAATGGCTCCATGTCTAGTTGGCAGCCAGTATCAAGTGGAGTGCCCCAAGGGTCAGTCCTCGGGCTGGTTTTGTTCAATATCTTCATAAATGATCTGGAGGATGGTGTGGATTGCACCCTCAGAAAGTTTGCAGATGACACTAAACTGGGAGGAGAGGTAGATACGCTGGAGGGTAGGAATAGGATACAGAGAACCCTAGACAAATTAGAGGATTGGGCCAAAAGAAATCTGATGAGGTTCAACAAGGACAATTGCAGAGTCCTGCACTTAGGACGGAAGAACCCCATGCACCGCTACAGACTAGGGACCGAATGGCTTGGCAGCAGTTCTGCAGAAAAGGACCTAGGGGTTACAGTGGACGAGAAGCTGGATATGAGTCAACAGTGTGCCCTTGTTGCCAAGAAGGCCAGTGGCATTTTGGGATGTATATGTAGGGGCATTGCCAGCAGATCGAGGGACATGATCGTTTCCCTCTATTCGACATTGGTGAGGCCTCATCTGGAGTACTGTGTCCAGTTTTGGGCCCCACACTACAAGAAGGATGTGGAAAAATTGGAAAGAGTCCAGCGGAGGGCAACAAAAATAATTAGGGGTCTGGAACACATGACTTATGAGGAGAGGCTGAGGGAACTGGGATTGTTTAGTCTGCGGAAGAGAAGAATGAGGGGGGATTTGATAGCTGCTTTCAACTACCTGAAAGGAGGTTCCAAAGAGGATGGATCTAGACTGTTCTCAGTGGTAGCTGATGACAGAACAAGGAGTAATGGTCTCAAGTTGCAGTGGGGGAGGTTTAGGTTGGATATTAGGAAAAACTTTTTCACTAGGAGGGTGGTGAAACACTGGAATGCGTTACCTAGGGAGGTGGTGGAATCTCCTTCCTTAGAAGTTTTTTAGGTGAGGTTTGACAAAGCCCTGGCTGGGATGATTTAGTTGGGGATTGGTCCTGCTTTGAGCAGGGGGTTGGACTAGATGACCTCCTGAGGTCCCTTCCAACCCTAATATTCTTTGATTCTATGATCTAAGCTGGTACAAATTTGTTTGACGACAACCCCTTAAATAAACAGAAAGAGTCAAGAAAGCCTAAGCTAATTTATTAGAATAGAGATGATTATTTATACAAGGAAAAGGACAGGCATCATGCACGACTAATGCCAGGATTAATCATCCAAGGTTTAATGTAAGGATCATGCCTCGTGAAGATCACTCTTGCCTATTCCATTCACCATTCTTGTATCATGCATGACACTTTAGCTGAACTGAGGGACACCCAGCATGGGCCTAAGACCAAATGTGTTCCTGTTTAGCCACTGACTGTAATAAAGCCCTCCTCTTGTCTCTGCTGCACCTAGAATCAGCCACTTGGAGGGCTATGCTTGTAACAGAAACCTCTGCTTTCTCTCCTCACTTGCCGGACGGTGTTTCATATGAAACTCTTTTCTTCAGCTACATATTCTGACTCAAAAAGTAACCCTCAAGGGCTGAAGCTTTATAAACTTGGTCTTCCCCAGAAGTGAATGTCTTTGGGGGAACAGTTGAAGAAAATACATTTGGCCATTTCTGATATTACCTGCAAATGAAAAATCAGTGTATTCCAACCACCTAGGAAATGGTTCAGTCGTATGCACTTCTGTGCCTGAACAAACCATTGCTATATGCTGTCCTGAATCATGAATGAGGGTCCGATCCTGCAAGGTGCTGAGCATCTTCAGTTTCCACTGAAGCCAGTGAAAGCCAGACTCTCAGCTGGTGTAAACTGATGCAGCTGTATTGACTTCAGTAAATCAGTGCAGATTTACGTCAACTCAGGAGCTGGCCCCAAGAGCTGAAGTAACTGAGGACGAGGCTCAGCAACTCAGCTCTTTGCCTTATTTGATGATTTTCAAATAAAGCAGGGAATGTTTTAAAATTGTGTGCTGAGCAAGCATTGTGCTTTGCTTATTGATTTTAGAAAGCACTTTGATACCACAGGGAGGAGCACAGTGTAAGTGCTGAGATAGACAGAATTAATGTTTGCAAGGGGCTTTCAGATCTATGGGGGAAAAGGCTGCCAAAGAAGTTCACAATGCCACTATGACTGTGGACATTGGAGGTCGCTTTTCAGTCCAGCAGTGACTTAGGAAAACAATCTGTGATGAGTAGGAGGGATGCCTCAAACCTTATCCAACTGGGGAGTCTATTCAGTTTTAAATGACTAAGTCTAGCAATATGTAAGTCTAGTATCGAGTTTGGAGATCTGCTCACCAATGTGGCTCTCTGCCACACATAAATGTCAGGGAAGTCCCTGGATCTGTCTGGATCCTTTGAGTTGGTGCCAAAGACCCAGCACAGTTAATGATGGAGAACCTCTTGCCAAGAGGGTTCTGTGCCTAGCATGAGCAACAATGAGGTCCCTGAATCTGTACCAATTGATCAAGTCTGGTGCTGAGGACCTGGACCTGCTGGCTCCGGAAAACTGCTGTCTAAAATGGCTCTGTGCCCAGCATGGGTGGCAGAGTATTCAGTAGATCCACCGCAGCATCCCGCTCCTGGTTTTTGCTAGTTTGAGGTGAAAGGTTCATAAATCCAGCTGGTGTAGTGAATAGAACAAGTAAAGCTAATTAGTTTCAAAGCGGGAAGATGATAGAAAGGTACTTAAGTCCAATAGTTAATGTTTATACAAATAATATATATTTGAGGCAGAGGAGAAATGATCACAATCTCCTCCTCAAATCCAAACCAGAGCATCTACCAAGATTCTGCTCTGTCCCCAAAGTACCTCAAAGAATTAGCGGTCCAATTATAGATTATAAGGTTTCGTTCATTAGGTTGAATCCAAGGCCAATTAATTCCTAGTATTACTCTGAGCAAAGGGCTCCTCTCACTCTCCAGCTGGGAGCCCCTACTGAGGCTGCAATGTCATTTTAAAGACATTAGAAGGTGTAAGAGTGTCTGTTTTCTTCACCTTGCCTCCTCAAGTGGGCTGAAATTGATTAGGATCTTTTGCATGGCTCCATCGATATCATTTACTTTCAGTGAAGAAGAAAGACTTTTCATGCCCCTGGATCTGTGGACAGAGGTGATGCTGGTGGGCAGAGGAAACTATTTTGAAGAGTTTGCAGCCACAGTCCAGGCTTCTTTGGTTGAAGGTTAATTCCGTCTGTAGTCTAGGAGTACTCTCTGATTCCTTGCTGATACTGAGCTTTCACATAGCAACAGCTGAGAGTAATGCTTTCTGCCGTCTCTGGTCAGCTAAGAGACTCCATCCCATTCTGGGGAATGAAAACCTGGTTTCAATTATTCTTGTCTTCCTCACTCCTCACCTGGAATACAGCAGTGCATTATACCTGGGCATGAAACCTTCAGCACTTAAGAAACTCCAACTAGACCATAACACTGCAGCAATATTTCCTCAGCAATACAAGCTATCACAAGCACATCAGACCTGTCCTCCACTTTCTACATCGACTTCCCACAGGATTTCCAATCAAGTTCAAGGTCTCAGTCCTTATCTTCAAAGCACTGCATGTCTTGGGCCCAGGACACCTAAAAGACCATCTAAAACTTCAGGACAAAAACTGACAATTATGCTCCTCTGGGAAAATGGAACTCTCTACAATAAGAGTAAAAAGCTTGTCTGTGCAAGAGACCAAATGTTTTCTGGGGGTGGTCTGAGCCTGTGGAATGAATTCCCTCAGGAATCAAAGACAATCACAAACCTCATCACTTTCTGTTCCACGTGTGACGTGCATTTCACAGACCTGCCTTCTCTAATATTAATATTTAGTGACAGGTATATTTATATTAACAAAACCAAAAAACACTCCACTGTACACGCTTTTCCCTCTGGAGAGAGGATGAGAGAACAAACAACACATAGGACAACTGGAAAAAGGCTAATGTAGTGCCCATCTTTAAAAAAGGGAAGAAGGAGGATCCTGGGAGCTACAGGCCAGTCAGCCTCACCTCAGTCCCTGGAAAAATCATGGAGCATGTCCTCATGATTTTTGATTTGATTCAGAAGGAATCAATTCTGAAGCACTTAGAGGAGAGGAAAGTGATCAGGAACAGTCAGCATGGATTCACCAAGAGCAAGTCATGCCTGACTAATCTAATTGCCTTCTATGATGAGATAACTGGCTCTGTAGATGAGAGGAAAGTGGTGGACGTGTTGTTCCTTGACTTTAGCAAAGCTTTTGACACGGTCTCCCACAGTATTCTTGCCAGCAAGTTAAAGAAGTATGGGCTGGATGAATGGACTGTAAGGTGGATAGAAAGTTGGCTAGACTGTCGGGCTCAACAGGTAGTGATCAATGGCTCCATGTCTAGTTGGCAGCCGGTATCAAGTGGAGTGTCCCAAAGGTCGGTCCTCGGGCCGGTTTTGTTCAATATCTTCATAAATGATCTGGAGGATGGTGTGGATTGCACCCTCAGCAAGTTTGCAGATGACACTAAACTGGGAGGAGAGGTAGATACGCTGGAGGGTAGGGATAGGATACAGAGGGCCCTAGACAAATTAGAAGATTGGGCCAAAAGAAATCTGATGAGGTTCAACAAGGACAAGTGCAGAGTCCTGCACTTAGGACGGAAAAATCCCATGCACCACTACAGACTAGGGACCGAATGGCTCAGCAGCAGTTCTGCAGAAAAGGACCTAGGGGTTACAGTGGACGAGAAGCTGGATATGAGTCAACAGTGTGCCCTTGTTGCCAGGAAGGCCAACGGCATTTTGGGATGTATATGTAGGGGCATTGCCAGCAGATCGAGGGACGTGATCGTTCCCCTCTAATCGACATTGGTGAGGCCTCATCTGGAGTACTGTGTCCAGTTTTGGGCCCCACACTACAAGAAGGATGTGGAAAAATTGGAAAGAGTCCAGCGGAGGGCAACAAAAATAATTAGGGGTCTGGAACACATGACTTATGAGGAGAGGCTGAGGGAACTGGGATTGTTTAGTCTGCGGAAGAGAAGAATGAGGGGGGATTTGATAGCTGCTTTCAACTACCTGAAAGGAGGTTCCAAAGAGGATGGATCTAGACTGTTCTCAGTGGTAGCTGATGACAGAACAAGGAGTAATGGTCTCAAGTTGCAGTGGGGGAGGTTTAGGTTGGATATTAGGAAAAACTTTTTCACTAGGAGGGTGGTGAAACACTGGAATGCGTTACCTAGGGAGGTGATGGAATCTCCTTCCTTAGAAGTTTTTAAGGTGAGGCTTGACAAAGCCCTGGCTGGGATGATTTAGTTGGGGATTGGTCCTGCTTTGAGCAGGGGGTTGGACTAGATGACCTCCTGAGGTCCCTTCCAACCCTGATATTCTATGATAGCAGCTGTTAGTCATGTTGCTTAATGCACTACTAGAAGGCGTTCTGATACTATAGTGAGGGGCATGGTCTAAACAAGGGGTGGGCAAACCTTTTGGCCCGAGGGCCTCATCTGGGTATGGAAATTGTATGGCGGGCCATGAATGCTACGAAATTGGGGATTGGGGTGCAGGTGGAGGTGAGGGCTGTGGGTGTGGACTCTGGGGTGGGGCTGGGGATGAGGGGTTGGGGGTACAGGAGGGTGCTCCAGGCTGGGACCGAGGAGTTTGGAGGGCAGGAGTGGGATCAGGGCTGGGGCAGGGGGTTGAGACATGGGAGGGCGTCAGGGGTGCAGGCTCTGGGCGGCGCTTACCTGAAGCAGCTCCCAGAAGGACCGGCATGTCCCCACTCCGGCTTCTGTGCAGAGGCGTGGCCAGGTGCCTCTGAGCACTGCTCCGTCTGCAGGCACTGCCCCTGTAGCTCCCACTGGCCACTTTTCCCAGCCAATGGGAGCTGCGGGGGCTGCTCTTGGGGTGGAGGCAGCGTGTGGAGCCCCCTGGCTGCCCCTATGCATAGGAGCCGGAGGGGGGACATGCCACTGTTTTCAGGAGCCACACTAAGTGAGGCAAATCCCTGACCCCGCTCCCCAGCGGGAGCTCAAGGGATGGATTAAAACATCTGGAGGCCCGGATGCGGCCCTTGGGCTGCAGTTTGCCCACCCCGGTTTAAAATCTCTAGAGAACAGAATGGGGCCACAGGCTCCTATGGTAATACAAATAATAGGTATGGCTGCGAGTCTTTCATGGAGGTCACAGACTCCGTGACTTTCTGGGACCTCCATGACTTTGGCAGCAGCTGGTGCAGCTGATCCCAGGGCCGTCCGAGCAGCTGGGGTGGCCCTGGAGCCAGCCACATCAGCCACTGCTTGGGCAGCCCCAAGCTTCCCCAGAGTGATGGTCTGGGAGCAGCAGCGGCGTGGCCTTGGGCCATCCCCCACCTCGAGCAGCAGCAGCACCGGGACCCTGGGCAGCCTCCCCACTCTGCCCAGAGCAGCAGCATCAGCAAGGCCACCCCAGCAGCGGCAGGGCCCCGGAGCATCCCCACACCCCAGATCAGCAGCATCTGCAGGAGCTCCCACCCGCCAGCACCTAAGATTTAGTTAGGGGTATTTTTAGTAAAACTCAGGGACAGGTCACAGGGTGTGATTTTTTGTTTATTGCCCATGACCTGTCCACGACTTTTACTAAAAATACCCATGTCTAAATCGTAGCCTTAATAATAGCTAATAACAACAACAATGAGGACAGAAACAAAATAATAAACAGCTGCTTGTTAAGCGAGCACTAGCCCGACTGTGCACTGAATAAGGAAGGAGTCCTGTGGAAAAAATAGTATTTGATCATATCATTTCATTACAAACTGTAGCACAAAGCATGGGCAAAAAGGGGTCAAATTAAGATGGCCCAGGTAACCTTAATTTTGGCATTTCCTAACGTTTGAGCGCTTGACTTTGCAGCCGTAAGAACATTATTTTAATAGTTTTTTTGTGTAATATACGCCTATATGTGTGTATACAATTTTCCCATCATTTGCTCTGTTCTAATTATATATATAATATATAATATAAATATATATAATATATAAATATATATATATATAAATATAAATATATATAATTAGGACTGGGCAAATGATGCAAAAAAAAAAAAAAAGGCCATGACTGTTAGTTTGAATACTTCGATTAATTTGGTTTAGCTGTGCTCTCACCCCCTTTGAGTTAATTTTTTGAAACTTCTGAGCACAACAGGGTTTTGCTGGTGGAAAATGTTTGCGGGAAGCAGATTTCAAAGTCACATGTGAACACTTGCAGAAACTAAAGTGTGTGCACAGATTCTTGCACCAGAAGTTCTTGTATGCTTTCATTCAGACGGGGAATGGAAACAAGGGCTGGGTGGCTGTTCTGACCACTCACAGCTAAGCAGCACAGCTTGAAACAGCAATATGCATCATCAGTCCCTAGAGGAGTTAAAAAAAACAAAACCAACAACAACTAGAAGAGATACTCAGAAACAATACCATACAAGATTTCTAATAGCAAATGCAAGGCAATCGGCAGCTGCTTATGGATATTCTAAGCAGAAAAAAGGGGTAAATTCAAGGTATAAATTATTCATTAAGAATTATTTGTTCCAATCTACGACATATGTGTGTTTGTGTGTGTGTATAATATATGTATGGGTGTATACATATAAGATAATCACAGAGACTGCAGTGAAGTCCTATTTTGCAGTCCTTTACCCTGCTCAATATAATCCATTAGGGTATTTTTCTTCCCTTTTAGATCTAATCACAGTTAGCAGTGCAGGTTGAAGCATTTCAAGTGTTTTCTGTCGTCTTATCCGGCTGCCCTTTTAATGTTGTTATTGAACGCCAGGGCTTGTGTTGATTTGCATGCCATTTTGCTTTTGATCTCCATGGCAACCGCTACCAAATGGCCTGAGAATAATAGAAGAGCTTTTTGGAGCTGCAAGCAGGCTCTATGCAGAGCGCTGGCGCTGGAGGTTTTTAAAAAATAAATAAATAAATAAAATTAAAATTAAGATCGCTATTGTAGCAAAAAACCCAGCTAGCAAAGCCATGCATTCCCTCTCCTCCCCACCCCCCTTATTGTCCCTGAATCCTAGCATGTTGTTACATTTGAGAGATGTTCGTGACAGCCACTTTCAAAAAAAAATAGATGCACTTGGACAAGGCTGTAATAAATGATGAATTGGCGTGGCACCAGTTTATAGTATCTGGACCTCATAGGAGTCTGCACTATTGTTCCGAGTCCTGATTTTTATTTATTCCATGAGTAAGAGTCCATAGACTTAAAAATTCTTGATGGCTTCTTTAAAGGAGGAGGAGGAGGAGGGATTGGGAAGCCGCTCACAGGTTTGTGAGAGATTAAACGACTTTTGCTACACTTAGCTTTCCTTATAAAGGCAGCTGTGCTGGGCTGATATTCTTCATCTTATTTAAAGGGCAAGACTGTATGCAGGTTTTTAGGTCCTTGCAATGAAACACTCACCAAGGTGATTTTTAATGTCAGCGCTCTCCTGTCTTCAGCAAAGTAGCTTCTTTTGATCCAGACTCACTTTCCCTCCCACAATGTTTGTAAATGAGAGGAAGGATGGTCTTGTGGCTGAGGCACTCAACTGGAACTTGGGAATTCTGGGTTGAATTCCTGGCTGCACCATAGACTTCCTCTGTGACCTTGAGCAAGTGACTTAATTTCTCCCAATCTGTACAATGGGAATAATAAGGTTTCCTTTCTCCCGTCCTTTGTCTGTGTTTTCCATTTAGATGATAACCTCTGAGCATAAGGGACTGTCTCTTACTATGTGTATGTCTGTCACCTCACCCAATATGGCCCTCATCTCAGTTGACGTTTCTAGGCATTACTCTAATATGGATAATACTAAAGTGCAGCACTATGGGAGCATTAATCTAACAATAAACCTCTCTGCACAGCTGGGGGTGTCAATGCCATCAGTGCATGTCATATGTTTTCCTCTCCAAATCTCACATCACAAATAGTTTAGTGGGATAGTGGTCTGTCTTGCATCCCATGCAGCTCTGTCAATTTAATCGGGTTGCATTGGGGTATGTATACAGTCAGGGCGTGGTTAAAGAGATTTTATTAGGGCCCTGAACACAAACCAGAGAGTCATCAAACATCAGTGAAGAAACATAGTAAGAAACAGGGAATAAAGTCATGTGGCCTAGGTTACATCTATGTAGCCAATGGCTGTCCGTGGCAGCAAGCCTCGGCTCTTGGCTTACGGGGATTGCCCTATCACATTAAAAATAGCTGTGTAGACATTGCTTTGAAGTTGAGGCTCAGGCTTTGAAATCCTCCCTCACCCTGCTAGACTTCAGACCCTAAGCTCCAGCCCAAGCGGCCATGTCCACACAACTATTTTTAGCATGGTAGCGTGAGCTCCAGTCTGTTGACCTGGGCTTGGAGGCTCGCTGTTGCGGACTGTGTAGACATGCCCCTAGTGGCTATGGCAGGTTATTCTGAGGCGTGTCTCCTGTTCCAGTTCTGTCTGCATTGTGACAGCGCTTATAAGTTTCTCCTTTCCTTCTCCAGGCTCCTTCCTCTCCCATAAACTCCTCTGTCTACTCCCTTCCCTTCTTTTAAACTAGAGATAGGCCCAACGGTGCCAAGGCACCCACTTCAGTTACTGAGCAACCAGGCCACCTTAGTAGGAAGGGAGAATGGGACAAGAGAGGCAATGGCAGAGGGAGGAGGCAGGGCAGGCTGGAAGGAAATACATGACAATGCTTTTTGCTTTCAAACTGTCCCCCTGACCCCAGCAGCCCTTTCTTGTCACTTTCAACCAATTTCCTATGACAATAAAATGATTGCTACAGCCAGAAGGAATGAGAATGTTTTAGAACCCACTGGGTCCCGAGCAGGCTCCAGATACTGAAGGGAAAACATCCAGGGCAGCTCTTCTTTTCATGGCAGTGGAACAGGACTCGGGGGCTTATTGCCTGGATTTGGCTCTGTCGGAAGTGGTGAGAATAAATCTCCCTTGGTTTGGAGTGGTGCACAATGAAGGGCAGTTGGGGCAGGGGGGAGGCTGATGTGTTGAGGTCCCCATGGGGAGACAGCAAGTGTTTTGGAGCGGCCCTGTCATCTGGGCGCTGTCTGCCATGCTAGCTGAAGGGTCCCTGCCAAGTTCCACCCCACTCCCTCCCTCCTTAATTAACATCGCAACCACAACTTTGTTATCCTGGGCATGAAATAAGGCTAATGAATCATGTCCTACTTTGAAGCCACGTTAGAGCTGAAATTGACACAAGCTTTTACATCTGTGTCACTCCGCCCCCCCATTTTTCCCCTCCCTTTCTTCCCCCCACCCCCTAACTCAAGGCAGGGCCATCTCACTGTTCACCTGTCAGTCAGCTGAGGAATTTGCATGTGAGTTAAGCTGTTAGCATGAGTAATTACTGAGTGGGTCAGTGACTCCTCCCAGCAAGCCGGCATGAAATGCTTTGCCTAGCGAGCAATGTCTCTATCGCTGGCGGACTGGCAGCTTGCAGTTGGGGAAATGAATGCAAACTATGACTCAGGGCTAATTGCACTCTTTCACTATCACTTGGGCGTAAGCTGCCGGCTTAATTAGAAAAACAGTCTGGTCCCTCAAAGCGTGAATGAAAAGCTGCACAATCAATACATTCAGGTGAGAGGTTGAGGAAAAGGGGCAGAGAGGAATCCCACAGTTTTCCAGCTCTGTGACCCAGTGTGGTCATCATTGGGGGCTTCCCTAGCAGAGCCAGAGTGGCAATTTAAGGAAATAGTTGACAAAATATGACTATAATTTTTTTTCCCCATTGATAAGGACAAGGAGACTTTCCTGTTTGTCTCCAAAAAGCCAGTGGCTTCCCACCCAGCATCAGTTCGCAGATACAGGGCAGCGGCAGCCGCAGAGGGTATTCCCACTCTGCAGGAAGGCTGTAGAGCATTTCATTACAATCATAGAACTTGGGCCTTGCCTACATTGAGAATTTGTCCCAATTCCATCAGCCTATCTAAGGGATTTATATGGCCCCCATTAGTGTAGTATCTGAACACCTCACACCTTTAAAGTATTTATCTTCACAACACCCCTGTGTGGAAGGGCAGTTCTGTTATCCCCATTTTACAGATGGGGCACTGAGTCACAGAGAGACTAGGTGACACATCTAGAGTCACACAGGAAGTCTGTGGTGGAACACGGATTTGAACACCAGTCTCTTTTCTTCCAGCCTAGCTCCATAGCCACTGGAACCTTTCTTCCCCTGAAAGCAATGGCTAGCCACTGATGTAACTGCTCTGGGGTAAACACCAAATGTAGACAAGATGAGCTGGTGTGATTTGCATTGGATGACTTTACACTAGTTTCAAGGTACATCTGTGGCTGGTCATTGATAAGACTGCAAGTTTGTCATGGAGGTCATGGAAGTCACGGATTCCGTGACTTCTGCAGTGGCTGGTGCAGCTGGTGCGGGGGCTGTTTGAGCAGTCCCTGAGGCAGCCATGCCAGCCGTTGCTGGGGCAGTCTCGGGCCACCACGCCTACTCCCCCCAGCAGCAGCAGGAGTTTGGGTGCATGTAGGAGGGGGCCCAGAGCTGGGGATTGGGGTGCGGGAGGGAGTGAGGGCTCTGGGCAGCGCTTACCTTGGGGGCTCCCCGAAAGCAGTGACATGTCCCTCCCTCAGCTCCTAGCTCTGTGTGCTGCCTCTGCCTGCAGGCACCTCCCCCACAGCTCCCATTGGCCGCAATTCCCGGCCAATGGGAGCTGCAGAGCCAGCGCTTGGGGCGGGGGCAGCACACGGAGCTAGGAGCTGAGGAAGGAACATGTCGTCACTTCCAGGGAGCTGCAAGGAGCCAGGTAGGGAGCCTGCCAGCCCTGCCAACCCACCCCCCTAGCACCTGTGGCACCCCCAGGCCACCCCTTCTCCCCTGCAAGGGCCCTTTCCCCCAGGATTTAATCAGGGATATATAGTACAAGTCATAGACAGGTCCCAGGCCATGAATTTTTGTTTACTGCCCGTGACCTGTCCATGACTTTTATTAAAAATACCCGTGACTTAAACATAGCCTTAGCCATCGATCATTGGAATTGAGGCATATTCCCAGTATAGAAATGGCTTTAGTGATGGCAAAGATCTGTTAGATCTTCTGACGTGTCCTCCTGACTTGTCCACCAAAGTCATATAGTGAGTCACTGGTAGAGGTGGGAATAGAACTCGGGAGTCTTGACACCTGCCCCCTGGCATAAGTATAAAGGACGCATCTTGTTAACAGAATAAACTCTCAGGTCATCAGAAGATCCAATGCGATCAGAAACACACAAAGAACCTAGACCTGCACAAACCTGAGCGTGGTGCAGCACTGGTTGCTTTGGTAGCTGATCTCCTCCTGGCAGTGGATGAAGATCAGGTGTTCATGTAGTTAGATCTGTCAGCTGCTTTAAGTACTGTTGACAATAGAGTGCTGGTGATTTGTCTGTGGACTCTAGCATTTTGATAGCCCCCTTCAGTGGCTTCATTCCTGTCTCTCTGCATGGTCCCAAAGGATAGTTCTGGGCAATTGCTCTTCTTTCCCAAAGTTTCTTTCATGTGGATTTCTGCAGGGTTCCATCTTGTCCCCACTCTTGTTCAACGTGCATATTGGGCCATTGGAAGGATTAGTCAAGAGGCATGGACTACTGTGTTTACAGTACACTGATGACAACCAGCTCTATCCATCTATTTCTTGTGATCCCAGGCAGTGCTCTTGAATATCTGACCCTGTATTTGGTAGAAATCGGGGTATGGGTGAGGGCAGCTGGCTGATGTTCAGTACAGATAATACAGAAGTGATGTTTTGCAAAATTTCTCTAATGGAGATGAGGACTCCTAAGAAAGCACAATGTGCTTGTCTCCTCTGTAACAATCTGTATTGAATGGAATACAAAATGGCTGTCAGTATCTCCAAACAGCAGAATCTCTAGACATTTAAAGATATATTATATAGGAAAAAATTAGTAGTTACATAGTGTATCTTTTATACACAATATCTTTGCGTACTTCTGATGATTCAGATAAGCTCTGACTAAGCCCCTAACATAAAATCCTCTGGAGCTTTCATTTTCTTGTTTCATAAGACTCTATTGAAAGTTATTCAATACAAATCTGTGCACCATAGGTCACTTCTTTTATGGCATATATAGGCTAAAAAATGCATCTTTTTAACAGAATGTTTGTTCTGAGAATAAATCACAATTGTTTGTAATGCTTACACTTTAAAAAGGAGCAGCTCTAAAAGCCCAATTTTTAAACAATTGGATCGTGAGTATAATATGAATGTAGTTAAGATGATAAATGCAGCTAATTTTCTCCCTCTATTAGCCCCTTTCACAAGCTACTTACAAATGCCAGTCAAACTCAGCAATCCTTTCATTTTATTATTCAGTGACGGGGCGGTTGGATTAAAAATACATGATGGCATTTTCCAAGTTGGAGCTATATGTGCCACCCCTGTGTCTAATTCCGGCCTGCCATTTGCTATTCACAGGAAGAAGCATGGTTTGTGGGTAAAATCCTAGGACTTGACTGGGGGTCAGGAGAACAGGCTTCTATTTACAGTGCTGCCACAGTCTCCCGGTGTAACCTGGAGCAAGTAACTTCATGCCTCTGTGCCTGCGTTTTCCTAGCTGCAAAATGGGGATAATGATGCCTCTTTACTCGAGAGAAGTATTAAGAGCAAAGTAATTCAATTGTTGTTTTCAAAGCACTTTGAGATCCTCCAATGGAAAGTGCGTTGTATTATTACTTTGGCCTTTCCCAGCGTTCCTTGATTTTGCACCTACTAATGATCCCAGTCTCTGCTCACTTAGTCCTATTCAAATCAATAGGCACCAGCTGCAGTCAGTGCACAAACCTTACCCTGTTACTCCAACAGGCCTACTGTGTCTCCCTATCTGAAAAGTATCATTAGCATTTCCGAGGTGAATAGACATCACCTGCTCATTTAATCTCCAAAGGCTTCTCTTTTGGCTGATACCTTCTTCCCAGAATTTTTGCTGTTTGATCTGCAGCAGAATGTGTCAGGCCTGTTACTGCAGCACCCTCTGGGTGTATTTATCCAACTTTGCTCAGTGTCATGGCAGATGAAGATTGTCCAACACGCAGTCATCACATGACCCTCCTACCAGTCTAGCCTTCCTCTTGGGTAACAAAATGGATTCATATTCCTCCCAGGTCTATCCTAGCTCAGTCTTGCCTAGAGAGTGAATGCTAATGAAGGCACACTGACTATAGGTGGGTTTGTGGATTGTTGAGTGGCTTTATTTCCATATATGAGAACCACTTGCTATTCTGGGTTCATTCCAATTAAATTTAGGGCTGTACTAGGGTCCCAGAGGTGAAAAGCCATGTGTCCAAGTGATCAGCTCTCTAAATCAGCTATTGTTTTTTTAAACGAAAGGGACACTAAAGTCCAATTATTGCAATAGAATGAGCTGCTTCTTTAAACTGAAGAATTTGACTCAGCTCAAGGGATATTTGTGATTGCCTCTGGCTTCCCTGGAGCTAAAAAATTATATGCTTTCCCTCTTCACTAAATTAAAACATACTTGGATTGGTAGTGGGACTGAAGGAAGTCCCTGCCTGAAACCCCAAGTGTCAGCCCGCTTTGCAAACTGTAAGCTAGTAATTGGTTTGGAAATACTGAGTGAATAAGTAAAAAGGCTTCTGAGGGATTCATGCTGGATCATATAGACTGTATACAGTGTAGGGGATTGATTTTGTTGCCAGAGTTTGCAGCATGAGCTGTTAATTTCAGCCTTTCATACATAAACACAATTAAACTGTGTACTCTGCAACCACTAAATATAATTCCGCTTGAATCACACATCAGCCTTATCTAAGGTTTCTCTAACCAGGTCCTCTGTCTCTCAAATGTCAAACTCCAGCCAGGCCCAAGGGCTAGCATTCTGCAAAGCTCTCAGCTCACCAAAGCCAAAATGTCTGATACTGGCATCTAGAGTGTAACAGACTGAAATTCATGGAGAAAGCAGAAAATAGCTGCAGAGGGAACTTGCAATGCATTCAGATAACTCAGTGGTGAGCTCTGTATCAGTTCTCCTCACACTGTGGTCCATGGAGTCTTGGGTGGAGGTGTGCAGAGAGCTGGCAGGACACATGATCCTGGCTCTCCTCCTCGATTCCGGCCTTTATACTGCATTCAAGCCATTAAGAGTATGGTGAATGCTTTCTGAACAGTGCTTTGTCTCATAAGCAATTCTGGTTGGCACAGAGAGATTATACAGTTTTGAAACGTTGTCTTTGGGACAATCTTTCTATTAAGATGAGGTCAACTTTATAAAAATGTTTGACAGCTCCTGGCTTCATGAGATGGATAGGAAAGATCAAGCTCCAGTTTCCTGTGATGCGCACGTTGCCTCATTTAACCCATCTCCTGGCAGCCTCTGCCAGCTGGACTCCTATGGAGTCCCAGCTGAAAATACAAGCTTCTGTGTCATGACAGATCCCACTGAGAAGGGCAGTGGAGGCCATGCCACCTGATCTCCCTTGGCATGTATATTGCCCCCCATGCCGCACAGCTAGCCCCAGGGACAGAGGGGATGTACTTTGAAAGCCACGATCTGTGGGAATGAATCAAGCCCATGGAGCTTGTTCTTTGGGATATAATGGTCTATAGTAAATATAAGATATTATTTAGGATGATGCCAATGAAGATTTTGAGAGTTGCTCCAGAGAGAGGAACAGCTTTTCTAGTTGACACAACAAAAGTGTGAAAATATGAATAATCTCTCTAGACCGTTCCTTTTTCAAATCTCTATACATCCATACCAGAGCTTCCTATGTATGTGGAGACCAATCCAATCTTATGGATTTGTTGTCCAATGCATATTTTTGTAGGGAAGCCTTCTGCCTAATTTTCAAGAAAGTGTGTGTATGTGCTATTTCTTTCTCACCCTCCCAAGCTCCTCTAGCCTAATGCCCGAGGCATGATAGGGTGGGAGCAGATAGAATTGCTGGTTTCTGAAATAATTACTATGGGATTTGGAAGGGCCCCCTTTTGTAGATAATCACAGTGTGCCAAAAGGAACTCACGTAGAACATAAAAAATCCATGCACTCTCCACTCTGAAGAACCCTTGACCTTGAAATCTCAATACCATGGGTGCATTCTGAGTAATTAGACCACACAGTGGCAACATTGTACATTTACATACTCACCAGCTGCATGGTCATGGCTAGATTTTAGCAGCTGCCATCATCCTTCTACCCACTGTCTTCCAAAGCATTGCAGGGTTTGCACTGTTGAAGGATTTCAATAGTGGGAACTAAATGTAGCAAGAATATTGAGTGTCCTTTACTTTCTTTCTTCAGTGTCTCTTCAATGGATACATGACTGTGGAAATGTCTCAAAATCATCTTAGCCCTTGAAAGAGAAACTAACATTTGATCACAAGGCCCTTCTCTGTCACTATCCTATACTAATACTAACAAAAATGTTTCTCAAGTGGGAGCTCTCCATCTGTCTTCTAAGGGTATGTGTACGCTGGAGCTGGAAGTTGTAAGGGTGATGGGAGGAGTTAGCTGCCCTGAGGACGATCCCATCTGAGACTCTAGGCACATTCTCAGGCAGCTCAACCCTCCTGCAGCTCGCAGCACTCTGCCTACAAATCTGTTTTTATCCCTGTGGCTTGATCACAGCTAGCACTGGTATATCTACCCGCAGGGCCGGCTCCAGGCACCAGCATTCCAAGCAGGTGCCTGGGGAGGCAATCTTAAAGGGGGGGGCAGGCTGAAACTATAAAAAGGAGGGGAAAACACACCAAGAAACTCCTCTCTCTCTCTCTCTCTCTCTCTCTCTCTCTATGCCCATCTCAGTCTCTGCACCTGAAAAGACACAGGAAACAGCCGTTGAACTCTGGGGGAGGGTCCTGAAAGTTTGGTCAGTAATGTTGTTGGAAGCATGTGGTAAGAAACTTTGCTTTTAATCTAATACAGTGTGTTAAGCTAGGCACTAGAAAGCATTTTTATCTTTATTTTCTTGTAACCATTTCTGACTTTTAAGCTTCATTGCTTGTATTCACTTAAAATCTATCTCTTTTGTAGTTAATACACTTGTTTTATCTAATCCAGGGTGTTTAAATTAAAGTGTTTGGGTAATTCCATTTAGGGTGGCAAGTTGTGTGTATATTATTCCCTTAAAGGAATATAATGGACTTAATATTTGTGGACTGTCCAGGAAAGGACTGGGTAGTATAGAACATTAATTTCTGGGTGGAAATGCAGGACTGGGAGTGTGTTGGGGTCACCCTACAGAAGTAATCGAGGTGTTAAAAGCCAGAGTGTAACCCAAGTGTGGCTGACAGGCTACACACAGACACTCAGGGTGTGGCTTGCATGCTGGAAGGCTGTTTGTGAGCGGCCCAGGTGGTTGTTACTCTAGCAAAGTTTTTACGGCACCCAGGGTTGCAGGAAAGGGGTGACACAGCGCCTCATTGGTCTAGATTGCACTCTTGTGTGTCACACCCATGTCATCCCATAGCTCAGATAAAATGAGCAGCTGAGTTTCTGACAACAATAAGCTCATAGCACTTTTCATCTGGAGATCTCAAAGCGCTTCTCAAAGCTTGGTGAGTAACGCTATTCTCATTGTATGCTTGGGGAAACCAAGGCACAGATGGTTTAAGTAATTTAGCAAAGGTTATTTAACAAGTTGCATAGAAAACGGCTCTCCGGACTAACACTGGTGCCCTATACACTGCACCACACTGTCTCTTACTATACCGGATGAGGATTGTGAAAGTGCTTTGGAAGATCGTAAAACAAGATGTTTTTGACCACAAAAAAAGAGCTTTTGGAAATGCTGCCTTTAGGAACATGGCATGAATAGATCCATTTACTGTAAAACTGGAGCGGCTTGTGGAAGGCAAGTACCTGAAGGGCCAATGACTATTGCTAGCCACAAGGGCCACAGCAGGTCATAGAAACCACTGGTACCTTTCAGAATCCACTGTACAATTGCTATTAGGGGCTTCACCAAAGAAGTAGACTTGGGCAGATGTCCCTACTGCAGAACTGAAGCAAAGTATCAATAGATTAGATGGAAAACTTCCTATAATCAGTACAATGTGGAGAAATCACATTGGGTGCCTGACAGAAATGATTATTAAAATATCCCCCTTTAAAGAATAGGGAATGTTGAAGGGCCTAATTTAAGCCAGATAAGGAGCCCCTGTTGGTCAATGAAAGTCAGGGCAGCCTATGGTTCAGGGTGTCATGGATTCACCTTAAACTCGTAGCTGTCAGTGTACAGAGGGAGCGCCACTCCTGAGCACAGCTGGATTAAGGCACAGGCACATCTGGTGCATGTTTAGGGTCCAGGCACATAGAGATTTTGACATCATCACATGATTCAACTTCATTTTTTTAAAAACCCTCATGGTTATGAAGAACAGCTTTAAAACCTGACTAAAGTGTAACGAATGCACTGATGTCTCTCTGGCTCTGCAGGCAGGCTGAAACAGTAGCTGTGAGGGGCACCAATTGCTTTATTTATCTCAGCTGCTCTGAGGAGGTCCTTGCTTACACCAGCCCAATGGAGGACTGCGGGGGAGGGTTCAGCGTTGCTCCCCTATCATGGGGAAGAGTTAGTTGTGTCTTGGACACAAGAACAAATGGACATAAACTGGCCATCAACCAGTTTAGGCTTGAAATTAGGCAAAGGTTTCTAGCTATCAGAGGAGTGAAGTTCTGGAAGAGCCTTCGAAGGGGAGCCGTGGGGCAAAAAACCTAACTGGCTTCAAGACTCAGCTTGATAATTTCATGGAGGGATGGTATGATGAGACTGCCTGCAATGGCATGTAGGCAATCTGTGACTGCTGGCAGCAAATTTTTCCAATGGCCGGTGATGGGACACTAGATGGGGAGGGCTCTGAGTTACTACAGAAAATTCTTTCCCAGGTGTCTGGCTGATGGACCTTGCCTACATGCTCAGGGTCTAACTGATCTCCATATTTGGGGTCAGAAAGGACTTTTTCCCTGGTCAGATTGGCAAAGACCCTAGGGGTTTTTCACCTTCCTCTGCAGCTTGGGGCACGGGTCACTTGCAGGTTTAAACTAGTGTAAATGGTGAATTCTCTATAACTTGAAGTCTATAAATCAGGATTTGAGGACTTCAGTAACTCAGCCAGAGATTAAGGGTTTATTACAGGAGCTGGTGGGTAAGGTTCTGTGGCCTGCAATGTGGAGGAGGTCGACTAAATTATCATGATGGTCCCTTCTGACTGTAAAGTCTATGAATCTATGAGCAGGCCCTACACACAGAGAGATGGGCATGTGGGGGCTGAATCCTATCCACCTCTGGGACAGACCCCACTGGAAGACAGAGATTGGTGGTCCAGGGAGAGGTGAGGGCAGCTTTAGCTCTCTACCAGCCCAGAGGCTGGCTCCTAGGTGGCTGGCCCCTGCCACTACCAGCCCAGGCAGGACAGGGCTACGGCACAGGGGTGAAGCTGTGGTGCAGGGACAGGACGCCATGTGGGTTTAATGCCTTAATCTGTCTCTGCTCCTGGGCTTCAGTGAGGGGAACCACCTCTGAGGTAGCCCATAAAACATAAAGCAATAAACACAATAATGAAGGAATGAATCAAGCATTGAACCCTATGTCTAAAACTAACTGACGGTATAGCCGAGTATGAGTGCACATCTAGTGCTACTCGACTGATGCTCGCCTTCGTTCCTCTGGCCTATTGCACCATTTACTGAGGTTGTAACATAACAGCCATGCAAAATAGTGTCTCCTTTTTTTTAGTAAGTGAAAGTAAGTCTTCTAAGCAAGGTTAACAATATATATTTATGAGTTCTGGCCAGCTGCTTCTGTGTTTTCACATGTGTTTGTTAATGAACAGAGACCTAAGGGTCAGGTTATTATGTAAATAACCATTGTCAAGGGTAAAGGTGAAGAACCCAGTAATGAGTTGTGTCTCTCTGTCTCTCTCACAAACCACTAATGAACATTAGATATTCCCATTTACAAGGTTTTTTACCTTCATTTTATCAGAGGAGGGAAAAAGAGAGAAGTAAATTTGCAATTAAGTTAGAATGAGTTCGTTTTCCCTCCCCAAGAGCAGCCAAAGTGAGTTATTTCTTCTGTAGGAATTAGGTACACATAATCTGATTGTCCCAAATTTGGACAAAAACACCTTTCATCCTCTGGTCTGTGCTGCATCCAGCCATTTCGTTTAAGCCTCTGCAGCTCTCTCTTTAAAAGAAGCCCACAAATCAACAGTCTGCATCTTTGCAGATAATACTTAACTGTGAGACACAGCCAGTGAGCCATCTAACAGACTTTCCATTAGGAAGGTTAACAGCAAACCTGCCTACGCGGGATTACTGACAGAGTGCGAACAGAAGGTGCAGCCTCGTTGCATATGCTTTTAATATCATACCACAGAGAGGGAAGCCTTTAGCTCCCAGACACCTGACACCTTGTGCTGTTGTTAGGGTAACAGTGTAAATAGGAGCAAGAAATCTCTCTCAGGTGAATGTGAATTCAGAGACTGCAATGGAGGCAGAATCATAGGACTGGAAGGGACCTCGAGAGGTCATCTAGTCCAGTCCCCTGCACTCATGGCAGGACTAATTATTATCTGGACCATCCCTGACAGGTGTTTGTCCGACCTGCTCTTAAAAAATCTCCAGTGATGAAGATTCCACAACCTCCCTAGGCAATTTATTCTGGTGCTTAACCACCCTGACAGTTAGGAAGTTTTTCCAAATGTCCAACCTAATTTAAGCCCATTACTTCTTGTCCTATCCTCAGAGGTTAAGAAGAACAAATTTTCTCCCTCCTCCTTGTAACAACCTTTTATGTACTTGAAAACTGTTATCATGTCCCCTCTCAGTCTTCTCTTTTCCAGACTAAACAAACCCAGTTTTTTCAATCTTCCCTCAGAGGTCTTGTTTTCTAAACCTTTAATCATTTTTGTTGCTCTTCTCTGGACTTTCTCCAATTTGTCCACACCTTTCCTGAAATGTGGCGCCCAGAATTGGACACACTATTCCAGCTGAGGCCTAATCAGCACAGAGTAGAGCAGAAGAATTACTTCGCATGTCTTGCTTACAACACTCCTGCTAATACATCCCAGAATGTTGTTTGCTTTTTTTGCAACAGTGTTATACTGTTGACTCTTATTTAGCTTGTGATCCACTATGACCCCAAGATTTTATTTTCCAAAGCCCTTGCAACCCCTCCCAGTTTGTATCGTCTGCCAACATTATAAGGGTACTCTCTATGCCATTATCTAAATCATTGATTAAGATATTGAACAGAACCAGACCCAGAACTGATCCCTGAGGGACCCCACTCGTTACGCCCTTCTAGCATGACTGAACCACTGATAAATACTTTCTGGGAACCGTTTTCCAACCAGTTATGCACCCACCTTATAGTAGCTCCATCTAGGTTGCATTTCTCTAGTTTGTTTAAGAGAGGGTCATGTGAGACAGTATCAAAAGCTTTACTGAAGTCAAGATATACCATGTCTACTGCTTCCCCCCATCCATAAGGCTTGTTACCCTGCCAAAGAAAGCTATCAGGTTGGTCTGACATGATTTTTTCTTGACAAATCCATGCTGATTCTGATGTACACTATCAAAGTATATAAAGGAAGTGTACTGTATATGCCAGTGGCTAAAATCCTGGTCTCATTGAAATCAGGGTAGCTTTGCCTAAAGGATATTTTTCTTGGGGGCGGGGCTAAGTTTCTCCATCTTTAAAACAGAGACAGCAATTACGTACTTCATGGGGCTATCATGAAGATACAGTCAGTAATGATCTTGGATTATGAGCTCTCTGAGGCAGTGACCATCTTTGTTGTACTTCTTTGTACATTACTTAGCACCATAGGACCTTGAACACCAGTTGTGGCCTCTAGGTGCTACAACCATACATATGTAATTGTCATTAATGTTTGCTAAGTCCCTTGGTCCAGATTTACGAAAGTATTTAGGCAGCTGAAGATGCAGATAGGCACCTAGTGGAATTTTCAAAAGTTAATTCCCAATGGGGTTCAATGGGATTTAGGTGCCTAATCTGCTTATGCACTTTTGTAAATTTCACTAGGTGCCTTTCTGCATCTTTGTGCACCTGAATACCTTGATAAATCTGGCCCTTTGAGGCCCTTTGATGAAAGGGTCTCAGGGGGATGAGATGTCTGTCTATATTTTACACAGGGGTACTGTCCCTGATACTTTGTGCCATCGGAGAAATCATGGTGGGGCATGTGTGTGGAAAAATCTCTAGTGTAATGCTCCAATGAAGTGAGCTGTAGCTCAGGAAAGCTTAAGCTCAAATAAATTTGTTAGTCTCTAAGGTGCCACAAGTCCTCCTTTTCTTTCTGCGAATACAGACTAACATGGCTGCTACTCTGAAACTTATAATTTACTGACAGTCCAATGAAAATATTTGTTTTTACATAAAGTTTGCTTGATTTTTCTAAATGTCAATGCTGGAAATCAAATTGGTTAGGAGAATAAACTGAGGGGAAGGGGGAAAAAAGCCCTAATTTGCACATACAGCCATTGGTAAGATCCATAAAGTGAACGAGGAGCAGAATGGGGAAGTTTGCATTATCTGCACAAGCCTCATTTGGTGTTTTGAGTAATGTAATGTTGCCACTAGGGTGTCTCTGCAAGCAAGATATTGCATCTCTTAAGGCTTTCTAGCACAAATAAAAGCTAAATATGAGTGATGGGCTGACTAGCTGGCTGTCTTAGCCTCTGCTTTTTACTTTTATGATTGAGAAATAGTTCTTGAAATTGTTGATAAAAATAAATAAAATTAAGTTTCCTTGATTAGGTGGGGAAAGAAAATCCACCTTTCTTTGCTGACATGCCTTTTTGTTCTTTGTGGGCCTTTATATACATGGAAAAACACCACTGAGAGCTTCTAGGGAGCTGCGACGGGGGCAGTTATAGACATTTTTACATCCATCATATGAGCTTAAATCCATTTGCCGATGTGCTGTAGACAGAGAGACATTTTTACAGTAATTGTCATGTATACGAGGGTCTTTATGTGTCACAAAAAGATCTCACTTAAGAGAAATAAATGTGCTTTTCATCTTTTGTTAGCAGAAGCAGTGGTGGTTGGGAAGAGGGTAATTGGTGATCTTTTCCAGTCTGATAACCAGGACAAATAGGGGAAATGGTAGTACAAAGTGGTTGTGGCATTCCCCACTTCCCTCCCCCTCCTTTGTGGAGGGGTATGTATTGTTATAAGGTACTTTCCTGGTTTTCCTCTCAGCATAAGCAATAGTTATGATAAATATCATCACCTAAGCTATAGGGGCAGGTTATAGGAGAAAAATGCTGACACAGGGTGACCTGAGTGTTGTGGTGAAGAATACCTCTCAACAATAATCCTTATTCACACTAGCTTTCTGTAATGTATGTGTGTATTGGGGGTTATTGACATTGGAGTTGCTTCTCTGACAGCTAATCAGGACATTTCCACTTGTGTCAAGGGTTTTAAGACCTTTTCTTTAAAAAACAAACAAACAAAAAAACAACAACAAAAAAACAATCCTCACAGGCCTACCCTTGGGGTCTTTATTTTTAGGTAGAGTTTGTTCTGTAACAGAAATAAGGTAGTCCAAGGCTATGCATTTTCTGGAATATTATTGCACTTCTCAGGGGATTGACATTCAAAAACCTCCCCAGAGGCTTAGGGGCTTTGACAACACTAAGTCCCATCTGTACCACCAAACTCTCCGGGACACATCATGCATGTGCTTAACTCCAGCACTGACCAGATTGACATTGTGAGGACTCAGATTGGAAAGGTACTAGTGTTCCACTGTGGATACATGATGAATTTTATTGATTTTTTTTTTTACAAGACATTTGACAATATCCACATGGTCTCCCTTTGGAACCCTATACTATGATATTGCTCCTGAGGAGGACAGTCAATATTGTAATTAGATTGCATGCAGGACACTCTTGTAGGAGCATGATGACTGTTAGGTCAAGGAAAAGACCGAAACCAAGCTGCCTTCTCTGATCCATACTTTTGGGATTAGAATGGGCTGCACTCCTATGTCATATAGCGACCCTAGCAAATGGCAGGTCATTACACACATCTGCCTACAAGCAGTCATCTGTTCTATAGGACACAACATGGGGCAGGGACTCATAGCAAGGATCAAGTAAAGGAAATTTAAAATAATACCAGATCCTTGAACTTAACACCATGTGCTTCATTTTCACAATTCAGCATGTCAGTTTAATACATATTTTATACTGACAAAAGTTACACCAACGGCATGTCGGGCTGAAGGGAAGCGTGGGTTTAAAATGTGGTGTGGCCTTGAAATGAGGGACAGGTGAGCGGTAGGCTGGGTCTGATAAATAATGGATGAACTGTACTTGATTTTGCTGATGATGTAGTGACCTTTGTGGAGGCAAGAAACAAAGAAACAGCAAATGATCAACAATACTGATGAACAGGCTAACTGAACTGGACACATCATTAACACCAGCATACCAAAATAATTATATGCAAAGGGGAGCCATGCAGTCAGCAAAAACAGGCAAGAGGTGGCAGCTTTGAGTAAGTGTGAGCTTTTTCCTATTTAAGCAGGGATGGCGGGTTTCAGGCATAGCTAGTTTCTGGCATTTGCTGCGGGAGAAGCTTGTAATGTGACTAGCTGCTTGAATTTTGACTTTTGTACCAAAGTACAGTTGTGGTAAAGGATGGGATTTTGTTGCTATAAAACTCCCATTGGTTGGACCCAGTTAAAAGCCCAGTGGGATCTTCCTTGTTTATGTATAATGCAGGAGCGTCCGAAGGCCCCACTGCACCAGGAGCTGTACACCCAGGTAGCAGAATGCAATTCCCACTCGGAAGAGCTTACATTCTGTAAAGACACAAAAATAAAGGCCATGGGGGGAAAGGTACAGCGCAAGCAAAGTGAGTAGGGTGGTGCTGTGCACAAGGTGTGTTTGTTCATTTTATTTTGTGTTTTTTCATTAGCACTTATTAACTTGTTTCTGTGGGCTTTTCTTTGTACTGCTGGATATTCAGTCAGGCTGGCCACCTCCATATTTCAAGTACCCGTGTAGGTAGAGCAGGTGAAACCGTGAAAACCAGTGTTTATGAACCAACCATTGTTCGGTTGAATCATGTGTGCACCCACTGTTGCTCGTTATTGAACATTCATTTGAATGGGGATTTGTTTGCAGACATGTATAGAGAGTGACTATTCTTCTCCCAGTCACCCATTTTAATATGCCAACAAGAGTATTCATTATTCTCATACTTAATAAAGGTTTAGCAATCCAGTCTGGGAACAGAAACAATAACATGGTGACTTATGTAACCAATCGCAATCGCTGAATAACAAGTAATGAATAGGCAAATGAAACACTTTACCAGTAAGTCAGAGTCTTAAAATTATTCAAACCAGCAAAGTAGATTGGTTTGTGATAGATTTACAGCCAGAAAAAAAGGGCTGAATTCACAGTGAATAATTCAACCAGGTTGGCTTACCAGTTTCATTTATTTTATTGTAATGATAATTTTCACTTTGTTTAGTGCCTTCCATCTGACGATCTCAAAGCAATTTACAGATGTGAATTAATTAGTCCTTGCAACCGCACCCCTTCCTCCTCCCCTCTGCCAATATTAGCAGAGTTAGTATTTGCACACATTTAAAACTGAGGCCCAGAGTGAATTCCACTAAATCACAGATTAAATCAGTGACAGATCTGTGAACAGAGTCCAGATCTCCCAAAGTAGCCACTTGACCACATTCCCTCTCTATTATGTGAACTGCAAAGGCAGGACTTGAAACAAGTTTTTCTGTAATATTATAAAGTGTCAGATTTATAAATATCATGAGACAGTATGTTTACAATAAAAATAAATTGTCTAGGGACTAAACAGGATCTTTATTGTCTGCCTTACTCATCTCATTCTGCTAGAACTGACCTGAAATGGAGGGAAACATTTTGCAAATTTAAATAAAACGACCTCTATCAAAAAGTTTTTAAAAATCTAATTTTTTTCAATTTGAAATTAAAATGTATATAGTGGGTTTAAAAGCAAGGAGGAAATTTCTTGGAAACACCAAAATTTCTCCTAATTTTTTTTCAATTTTCTTTATTTTGTAAAAGTTCCAAAATTTTAAAATGTCTATCAGTTCTATTTTCTGCTGTGTTCTGTGGTTTGTGTTATGTCTGTTCTCTGTTATAGCTCATACTGATGAGGTTTTTCTTTAACAAACAAGAACCAATTCTTCAATAAATGCTGAGTTGTAAATGAGGCTGGGCGTATTTTAGTTAGGGTGAGGGCAGTAGAACAACCAGTAATGGCTGCATTCCAAAAAGAGTTAATCCATTGCTTTTATTATGCATTTGTTGTTGGAAATTTTACAGTTTACAAATCTAGCAATGAAATCCCGTTATAAACTGGTTGTCAGTTGTAGCTAGAGTTGTGCAGTGCAGAGGGGAAGTGCTGTTTATTGCTCTCCCTCTATGAAAATTGCCCTGGGGGTGATTTTGGATGCTTATCTGAACCAAAGTCAGAACATTTCAAGGTTCTCCCTTCACTATGATTGTGTATTTCTGCTCTGTGAGGTTTACAACATATTTTTCCATGTACTTTTGCTATGGGCAGGCTGACTTGCTGCATGCTTTTATCCTGGGTGCTATGAAGTCTGCCTACATTGTTGCTGGAATTTGCACGCTTCTTTACTTTATTTGACTTGTAGCTGCAGTACTAGAAGTAGGGCCAGAATAATTTAAAGGGGGTAAAAAGGATTATAGTTTTAATATAGAAATTTGGATATCACCCTCAGTGAAGCAAGCACTCAAAGAGTGCCGCTATCACTCAGTAATAAAAGACTACAACACCAAAAGATCACAATAGCCCGGTCACAGGGCAGACCTGTCTAGGGTGAGGAATTATGCTCCTGAATGAGGCTTTGGAAGTGGCTAAGAGGCAAGATAGTTACTGCTGGTAACAACTCAGACCCTCAATTGTTTACAAAAATCTGGTGGTTATATTCCCTTGAGAGTTTGATAGAAGACATGCATGCCTAATAAAATGCATGTCTAGAATTCTTTCCGTAGCCAGACATGTAGAGGAAGGATCATCCAGTGGGTACTAGCATGGCCCTTTGGAGACCTAGGTTCGATTTCCTGATCTGACACAGACCTCCTGTGTGACTTCAGGCAAGTCACATAGCTTCTCTGGGCATTAATTCCCCATCTGTGAAATGAAGATAACAGCACTGGCCTACTTCACAGGATATTGTGAAAATAAATATGTTAAAGATTGTGAGGTGCTCAGATACTATGGTAATGAGGCCATGTAAGTACCTCAGTTAGATCAGTACGTACCATGCTAGATACACAGAGGCTGAAGTTAAGGAGGATTTGGGGAAAATAAAGCTTACTTTGTTTAAAGAAACTCAAACTCGTCATATATAAGAACAGCACAGAAGAAAATGGCAGTTCCTAAATTAAGGTGTGGTTGAACCTGATCAGATAAAGTAACAATGGACCTGAAAATTCACCCAGAGCTCAAAACAATTTTTTTTCTGAGGTTTCAAAAATACTGGGTAACTTTTCATTGTTTTCATTTTTAATCATCATGCAGTGCAGGGGTCCAGATCTGATTTTCTGGTTCTGTTCTGGCCCCACCTCTGATTTTTCATGTACATCTCTGAACTTTCTGTTTCCAGCCAAGACTGGAAGTGGAGATGCTGTAATACCATAAAAAAACAGCTGTTCTTGCTGTTTTACCAGTCCACCCAGAAGCAAGATGTGACAGGGTGAAGGAGCACTTTGTGATTTTTGGTGACCTGGAGATTAACCAGCTCAGTCTTTCTTCTCTTCCTGCACAGGTCCGCAGAGGTAGCTCTGTAATATAGAAATGGCTTTTTTGGAAAGAGAGGGCAGGAGAGGGCCTTTGGAAAGATGATGCTCCATACTCAGTTATCATGGGCCTGGGTTGAACACAAGCTGGGGAGTTTCTCCATTTTATTTTCTGGTTACAGCCAGATATTTATTACCTCATTATAAACACTGCCCTCAAGAATAAATGCCAGGCAAGAGACTTGCTGACTAAAGCCTGAATCCTGCAAAGACTTAGGTGCGTGCTTAACTTTTGAGCATGTGATGAATTTCATAAGACTGAATGAGACTATTCATGCTTCAAGTCTTTGCAGGATCAGAGTCTAGGCTCTCTTTGCTTTAGATCGTTCCACCAATTTACACAGGAATTTATAAGAAACCTCACAGGAGTTTGTTCTCCTGAGATTTCCAGACCAATTTTGGAGATTCAGGAGTTTGGGATAGTTCGGGTATAATCCAGGTAAGCATGCAAACATTGGCATGTTTATGTAAACTGAAACTCTGAACCTTAAAAAAACCACAGAATTTAACTAACTAGCAAACTATACCACTGAGTATACATATTCCTTTAATACTCTCCAGGAGAAATCCCCTTGCTGCACTCTGAGATATAATCTCTGCCCCTCACTATTTCCTGGCAAAATAAGGTTTTAATGGACAAAACTGTCGCTCATAGTCTCACAAGAAGGTGGTCATTTAATGAAAAATGATGGCATAAGATCAGATAAAACGTTATAGATTCCTGGAAGGGAGAGGGAAGGTAGAAGTTTTTAGAGAAGGGATAGGAGAGACAGGCCCTCTGGGTTCTACGCCTGATTTTGCCATTGGTTTGCTGTATGACCTAAAACAAGTTTATTTAATCTCGTTATACCTCAGTTTATCTGGCTGCAAAATGCAGTTAATGACACTAACCTGTCTCACAGGGGTGATGTGAAGCTTAATTAATGTTTGTAAAACCCCTTGAAATCCTCCAATTGAAGGTTCTGTAGAAGTGGTTAGTTTGCATATTTTGGGAAATGGGAATGAAAAAAATGTTTTTAAAACTATAACTTCGATGGTAATTTTCTAGACTAGTTTCTCAGCATAATACCAAGTTTCTCTATAAAGATCATGAAGTGGCAGCTTAGTTGAGCAATCTATCTACTCATTCACCCAGTGGTGCTGGAACAGTTTTTAGAGTGGGAATGCTGAGCTGGGGCTGGGAACAGGGCCGTGGCTCCGGGAGGCAGGGATGTGGACAGAAGTGAGGCAGCTGGGGGCAGGGCCAGGAGCAGGCGGGCTGGCCACTGGGACTCGGGGCCAGCAGCAGAACCTCTGGGCGAGGGGCCAGCAGCCGGGACTCTGTGCAAAACCTGGGGGTGCTGCAGCACCCCCTACACCCCTAGTTCCAGCACCTATGCATTCACCTGTTTTGTATTATGTTATGCGAACATTTTATGTGGCTAGTCCTTACATTTCCATATAGCGAATAGTCAGCGATGAATCTATCCATCAATACCATGTTTGTGTGTCACACTAAATACAGCTTTATTTTTCCTGACTCATAAAAAAATTTGGACAATGTTTAAAAGTTATGAAGGGCAATGGTGGCCAATTAATGTCAGTTCTCATTTCATCCTCTGGAGGACTTGCATATACTGCACGCCAACGGGTGTATTGACATTCATAGCTCCTCCAGGGGGAGAAACATATGGAGGCTCCACAGGGACAAACTTTGTGATCTGAATTGGCAATCAATGCATGGCTGAGCCTCAGCTGTGGAAAATCTAGCAGATAACAAGGCTTCATGCTTCCACAATTCTCATTTTAATCTGTCTGTTGCTAAATATGGTTTCAGTATTGCTTGAGTCAGTAAGAAAACTAGAACACCAGCTTATTATGGGGTGGTGTCAAGGTGCAGCTGGCTTCCATTATAAAAACCTGTTTTGTCTCCCATATAACTTTGATTGTAAAATTGGATTGACCTGAAAATTGAAATATTTACTCTGAAGGCAAAGGAGAATGTTTCCGCAAAGTTTGAAGAAAATTCATCAAACTGTTCTTGAGTCACTTAACAATATCATCCTGAGCTGAAATGTTGACTTTTGTCTAACTGTTCATTTCCTTCTAGCTCAAAATATAGCTTGTTACTAGATCTGTGTAAATACCCGATTTTTCAGTTCACTGGCTGTTCTGAAAAATAAAAAAATAAATAAAAAGGGGGTTGATCCAAAATGATTTTCCCCCAATTTTTTTTGGTGAAAACTGAAAAGTAAAAAAAAACCCAAAACTTTAGGCCAAAATATTTTGGCCAACTTGTGAATGTTCCAGCTCTGCCTCTCAGCCCTCTAGTGTCTGGTTGTGGAGCCATAGGTGAGCCCTGCCTTAGTTTCCCCTCACCTAAGTATAGACAAGTCCACATGACCTTCTGTGCATAAAAGAGCAACCCCTTGAGAGGGTCTCATTTATTGACCACAAAGATTAACAAAAGTATAAGCAAGACTTTGTTTAGGTATTTCTGCCACCTTGGTATCAGCCAATTAACTCCTGAATCTGGTAGACACAGGGCGTTCAAGGCCAAGTCCCTCGTCTGAAGTCAGGACTCTAGACTGCTTTTGCTCTCTTCCCTTGGAGACCGCCTCCAGATCCTTCTTTCACGATATTCCTGTTCCTGGGGAACAGTCTTAGGTTCCTTCTTTTCAGGGTACTTCTGTTCATGTGGGGTACAGTCTCTCCCTCTCTCTGGAGCCCTCCCAGTTCCTTCCCCTGGGCTACTCCTATTCCCTCCATGTGGACACTCACCCTTCAGGGTTGCCTTCCCCCTTACAAATCCCTTCTCCTTAAAGGCACCTCCCCCATAGGAGTATCCTCAGGCAGCCTTTTTATAGGGCGCACATGCTCCTCTACGGATTGATAGGCTTGGAAGGATTAGATTTTTACTGCTAAATGTAGATCCCATCCTACCACACAAACCAACGAAAAAAAGTTTCCATTGATGAGGATCAAAATGTACAGATAGGGAATGTAAGAAAGAATTGGCTAGAGTTTGATTTAAGGATATTGACTTGGTAAATTTGACATGTAATCCTGACAGTTTTGTGTTATGGTGGTTAGAAAGCTTTAACTTTTTGAATCTCAGCATCTCCTGTCATTAAACAATGGTCTGACCTCCCTATTATGTGACCTCCCCTCTCCCATAATTTCTGGCAACTGTGAAATTTAAATAGATACAAAATTGAAAAAACACTTAAAAATAAACGTTGATATTATCCGTCTAAATTATAAAAAATAAGGATTGAATTCTGCCAAGTCTACTGATTGACAGTTACTATATGTTGGTATTAAACAGCCATGTAAGCAATCAGTTACTCCCAGGGGGGTTCTTCCCAGGGTCATTGTGTGCAAGCTAGGCCCTGACTCCCCTTCAAGGGCCAATTGCCCTATGACACAGCTCTACATGTTACTACCTCTTACACTTTCCGCGGAGTCATATCTCCATGGAAATGCATGTGCTAGCGATACAGGAAGAAAATCGACTGTAACGAAAGCAAAATTATTGATTACTTCTATTGTTGGATACTTTGGGGCCCATTACAGATCATGTTGATTTCAGTGAACGATTTAGCCATGGGCTTCAGTTGGAGCATGGCTGGGCACTTATTTACTTAGCTCTTAGTGAATTTCAAACACAGATTTCAAAACACCTTACAAAATTTTCCCCATTTTACAGAAGGGGGGACTGAGGTCACATACTAGGTCAATGACTGAGCCAGAAATAAAGCCCAAGACTCCTGACTCCCAGTCCAGTGCCCTAGGCACTAGACCCCATTGCCTTTCCCATTGTACATACATGCATCTCATGTATGTATGTCATCTTCTATTGGCTGGTTGCAGCTTAGAAAGAACATGAGGCTCATTCTACAGCTGATATATAACAGTGGTCTCCCTGCACGACCTCTGTGCCTACATGAAATAGAACTTCCCTGGCTTCTTATGTAAACCTTGTCTCATTTTAAGGCTGATTTTTATTCTTCTATTAATTCAAAAAGACAGAAAAAATTCTCATGCTTTCTAATGTTTCAGATTAAGTCTCATGGGCAACTGGAAACTTTGCTGAAAATTTTGGAAAAAAATTGAGATTTAAAGGCTTTAAATAACGTTTTTGAAATGTGAACAGTGTCTAACGTTCCTTTGCGTCCCTCTAGCTGCCCAACAAAATCACATTATGCCACAAAATAACATGTAAGTAGATTTTGACATTGACTTGTGCAAAAGACATTTTTCAAGGGCAGGAATTGTAAAATGTTTATGCAACTGGCATCATTTCACATCTAGACACAATTCCCTGTCAATGAATTGATGGAGGGGGAAAAAATAGCAACAGAGAATCTAGTGTTGGCCTCAATCTAGGCTATTCCTTCTCCTGGATGCCCGACCAAAATGCCTTGGGAAGTGGGCAGCATGGGAACAAGCTGGCCTGGGAGCCTGGAAACCCTCCCAGCCCTGGGGCAGTCTGCAGAGAAGGCCTGCCGCAGAGCAGGCCTGCCCCAGAGCTGTGAATCTTGGAAGCCTGTTCCAGGACTTTTAGGTTCCCTGTTGTGGAGCTGGTAGCCAAGCCCTGGTTAGAGTTGGGGCACCCAAGGCTTCCAGGTTCCTGGGTCTATGACAGGGAGCCTGGAAGCCCTGGCATAGTGAGGCTGCCCTAGAGCTGCAGATCCTGGAACCCTGCAGCTGGAGGCCCTGGAAGTCTTGGCTTCTCAGTAGCCCACCAAGAACCCTACCTCTGATCTGACAAAAATTCTTTGAATCAGAGATGTTTCCGCAAAACATTTCAGGTTTGACAAATTCGCATTTTCCAATGAAACTTAAGTCACTTTTCAAAATGGGATTTAGACTCTTCTAAATCACATGTATACTTTTGAAAAATTAACTCTGAGTTACTTGCTGTAGGTCACCTAGTAAGTTTGTGACAGAGCCAGGAACCGTGAACTCTGAATTGGCAGAACCATATCTTGCTTTCATATATATTGGTTCAGAGCTGTACTTAGTACTTAGGCCAAGCAAAGCACAGTGAGGGATTAGGGGCTTGGCTAGCAGATACTATGGCATAGTGGGTGAGATATTGGCTGTGGAACAAAACAGCTGAATTCAAGTCATGGGTTCCACTCTTGGTTTTGACACTTCATTTGCTATGAATTTTTTATGCTTAATATTTAAGTGAAAGTAGGCTATGTTGTGCATGCACTCATGTCTAGCGTAGCTAAATAATGTGTCAGAAGCACAGTGAGGGCCTGATCCAAAAGCAACTGAAGTCAGTATGTGGCTCTTTCCACTGACAGCACTGGGCTTTAGATCAGGTCCTGAACAAGGCGGAGCTTTGTAGGAGCCATTATTAGATTCTTCTCCTCCACCGAGTTCCTTAACAATCTGGTGACTCGCCTGTCCCATTTATTTACAGTTTTAAAAATTGTGTCTTCCTTTGCCTACGCAAAAGAGGGGGGGGGGGGATGAAGATGTACAAATAAATAAATAAATAATGGCATGAGAAATTCCAAAGATTAAAAAAACAAAACAGGAGAAAACCCTTCATTTATTTAAGGGGGAGGGGGGAACTAAGGTGACTAAGTGATAACAGTATAATTAACAATCACATTGTTTCCAAAATCCATGCACTAAAAAGTAAGGAAGTGAATGGTTGAGATCATCATCAAATCTTGCACTGCCCACCTAATAAGCAAACACGTTATTCTTATCATGTATAAAGAAATACATATTTCATCACAGCCCAACAGTCTTAGCTCTGCCCATAGATTTTTGGAGGGTTGGGAGCATTTTTGGGGTACTGAGAGGCTTAAACCATTTACCTGTCTAAAGCACTCTGAGAGTCTCAGGTGTAAGGCAGTAAAGACATGGAAAGTTTAGGTATTGTTTATTATTTCTTGTAATGATTATATGGCACTCTGATGGTGTTTTATGAATCCTGGAAAGCAGATTTCCCCCTTTAAAAAAAAAAAAGCACTTCACACACACTGTGAGGGAAGTATGTTGCTGCCATTAATAATAATCATAAATAATGGAGCCCCTAGTGCTATATTTTTAAATGACTGAATTGTAAGAATCTACTTTAAAAAATTGTATGAATGCCTATCACTTGTGTGCATATAAATGTATTCAATTAGTCCTCAAATCTTGAGTTACCTCCTGATGGAAGGCAAAACCTTTTGAATTCAGTCCCAGGCAAAAAATACTGTGCCCTTTAACTCACAAAAAGGATGCTATGCACTTAACAGATAATGACTGAAGAGGATTTCACTGTATTGGCCGCCCAGCTGCTAGAGAGGACAAAGAAAATAATTCCCCCTTTAGGATCCTATGGGGTAATGATGAAACCCTCTCTGCAATGATCTCAAATAACATGGAATAGGGGAAAGGAAATAGCCAAATAGGCTAACTGTCTGGTTTTCATTGTCATGGTCCTCCATGTACTTTCCATGTTTTGTCTGTGATGCTAAGCCACTGGCTAACCTGTCTGTGAACCTGCCACCAGCACGTAGAGATTACTCACCCTGGATACTGCACTTCAGCAAATGCAGAATTAGCCCTGGCTAAGTAATCTTGTTAGCGTGATTCAGTGTTAAATGGATCTCGATTAAATGGGGCTTTATATCGTCCCAGCTGGAGATGATAAGCCTCCACAAGGAAATGGCAGGAGACCGAAGGAAATTGCTTTACTTCAGACTGGGACATTTAATCCCATAAAACACTTTCTACTTCCCCACCTCTCTCTTTTTATTTAAGCCCACTTGCATGGACCCAGTCTGCAGTTATAGAATGATGGTAGCAGTGCAGTGGTATGAAGCCAGGTCTCTTCCCATCACCTACCATTTAGCAGATAGAAAATAAGGCAACTAACATTCATGTTGAAGAGCGGGACATGTACTAACTGTGAGGTGGTGATGACGATGCTCTCCTTTCATGTTGTGTTCTGTTTATGAAGATAATACTTCACCATCATTATCACTGCATTTCCGTCAGACTGTTGTCCTTTTTCTGTTTCTGCTATCCAGGCATTTATAGAATGGCATCTCTGGCATCTGCTAACCCTACAGTCAATGTAACTATGTCCGGGAGTAGTTTGCAGAGCACCAACACAGTGGAAAACATCTGGAGCCTCTTAAAATAATATAAAGAGATTGCTTAAATGTGCCCCAGGGATTTCTGGGCATGGCCTGGGGTTTTATTTATGTGAGATAGAGATCTGCCCAATAGACTGAAATATCAGAGCCTGGCCATTTATTTCTTCCTGCTATTAGATTGGCACAGTGTGCATGGTTTGGGTAGATCGAAAATTACCCTAAAATACCCAGGGGACTTCGAAGGCAAAGGGAATTTGTACTGGGGACACTAGCAAGGGGAAAGTGTTGGGAGATGGAGGTTTTCATCTTTCAGTTGCTGGTTTGAATCCCGCTCAGTGGTGACCCACCTGACAGCCGTTGAGTGGCCTGTGAGAAAGGAATTGGTAGCCGGACTCACATTCCCAGTGGACGTTCATCCTCAGGACAAGACCCACCATCGTGGTTGGCATCCGTTGACCTCCTTTTTGGCAGTCTTCGCAGTGAGACCCTAGAGACAGTATGCACCAGCTTGTTGCTAGAAGCAATGAAGCACGGTGGTGTTGGGGAGCTTGCTTCAGTGTCTCTCTGTTCTGTGGATAGAGACTTCACTTTCCAGAGATATCTGTTCAACACTAAATGACACAGCCACCAGGGGCATCTGGCTCAGTCTGAAGCTCACAGGCTTTTGGTTCTTTCCAAATGTATTTAAGTTTACATTTTTAAAAAGCAACATACACTTCTGTCTCTTTCTCTCTCACACGCACGCTCTCACACACAAGAATCACACTACCAGAATTGTGGAACAGTTCCTTTGCCACCTAATTGCACAGAGCAGGCCAAATGCTGCCCTGACAACTCCATGTTGTCCCACTGGGATGTAAGACAAGGCAGAGCTTGCTTCGGCACTTTCATCATTCATGTGCCGCCTTATACTCACCATGTGAGATAAGGAAAGTTATAATATTTTCTGTTAGTCTTGCTGCATCTCTGTTCTGACTGGGGTGAGTCCAATCTATGCAAGTTTTTCTCCATGTCTGTTCTACTCACTGCAAGCTCATTCTTAGAAATGCAGCAAGGAAGTAGGTTTGCCAGGTAAATTCAGCAGCCCATTAGGATCTACTGTCCCCATTCTGCTGCCCTGACAATCTAGTTCCGAGGACGGGGAATCACTGAATTGCACCAGAGAAGGAAGCTGATGAGTGGTGAAAAGGACTGAGTTGAACCACCCCATTTATAGTCTGTGTTAAATGGTCAATGTTAGTAAGAGGCCTCCAGACACAGAGAAAGATGTGCATATCAAAATCCCTACTCTCCCTTTACATCAGTGAGTACCCTCCTTCTGCTCCCCTGCACATGCCATGTTTTCAGGGATCCCAAACCGTCTGTGATTTGAGTCCAAAATATGGGTCATTCCCATGGACTGAGAGAACACGAGATAGGATGCATGCAAAATCTCTTCCCAATATTGAATCAGCTGATCTGATTTTTTTTTCTTATTCCATTGACAGAAATATGATAAACATGCTGTTACTTGAATTTATCCTTAAATATCACATTTCAGGTGGATTTGCACTCTCATGAAATTTCCCTGACATGAATCCCAGAACCACGAAAGCAGCCCATGTTAACAATGGCTGCAATTAGACTAGAAATGATCTAATCTACTGGAGATTTCCTTCATTATCCCTCTAATCAAGGCCTCTATCAAGCTTCTTTGATGGGTTACTGGGAAAAAAAATCTTCAAGTAAACTGATGCTGGAGATAATTAATTAACTTGCCACTATCATCAGTCTCAGACAGACTCAATATAAGAAAGAGGATGTGTCCTTCTCAATTACTGATCTGCAGGTTGTGATGGGCAAAAATACTCTACCAAATTTCAGGCTTCAGACACATCAGTGTTTGCACTTCAGAGTATTTTCTCGTGCTTCTATTTATCATCTTGCTGGATACTGATCACATGGCTCAGATTTCTTTTATCTTCCAAATGCATATTCTTCTTCTCCTCCCCCCCCCCCCCGAAAGTGCCTCTGGTTTCCTCTCTGTCTGGTTTTAATGGCCCTTGAATAACATCTTCAGTTGTTTCTACACTAGCCACTAGTTTCTTAAAATGTCCAGTATTGGTATCACCAGAGCAGCTTGACCCATGGTGTAGGCAATTCTGCTGGGGCTTTAAACATTGTCACCTAACACTGCTGAGAACAGGTCTAGGCAACATGATGGTTAAAATACCGGTGGCTACCTATGGTGCAGCTCCCACTGTTGATACCAACAGTGGAGCTGCACCAGGGATGGTAACAGTGGGAAGAGTAAAGAGAAAAAGGCTAGTGTAGACAAGGATGCTGAGATTCATTAACAAGTTCCCTGCAGACCACTTACAAACAAAAATAGGGCTTTCATTCACACTCAGAGCCAACAGCTTGTGCACATAGAAGTCACTTGGATTTTATGATAGGTTTAGTTCAGATCTAGTCATCTGTCCCAAGAGGTTTATAAGTGAACCAGTTGATATTTATGGTCACCTATTATGTATTGTATAGAAATCAGGTATCGTATTGCTTGATCGTCCAAAACCTCTAATTACTCTTTCTGGAAAAACACTATCTGCCCGTGTGATGAAATAGCCTGCCAACCCTCGCCTTCCCTTTTAAACAAGTATAAGAAAAAGAAAACCATGGAACTACCAGACATGTACAACCTTTACTGCCTGTTCACAAGTCCTAGGGCCTCCAGTCCTCTTCCCTATATTTATAGGATGACTTCTGATTGCAAACTCCTAAGGCAGGGACCATATCTTTTTGCATGGCTGTACAGGGGTAAATAATATCTAATGGCATCCTAATGCTCTAATTTGCTTATAATACAAAAGGAACCTGAGGTATTCATAGCAAAAGATTCTATTTTACCCTCTCTCTTTGTAAACAATCTACAAGCACTTCACCATTTTCTCAGATGTGTTTGTTTTTTGAAGTTATTGCTGAATACGTTCTGCAAATTTTTTTTGTTCTATAGATTACACATGAGCCTTTATTGTGGCACTTCAGTGTGGTAAATCTGAGTTGTGTTGGTTGAGTTTTGATTGGACATATAGGTCATATGGTATTGCTGACATACCCTGATTGGAGGAGAGTAGCTTCTAGAATCAGGTTTCCAGGGTAGATAAGCAAAAATGTACATGTTCAAAATTTGCTT
Source organism: Eretmochelys imbricata (assembly GCF_965152235.1). Taxonomy (NCBI): domain Eukaryota; kingdom Metazoa; phylum Chordata; order Testudines; family Cheloniidae; genus Eretmochelys; species Eretmochelys imbricata. The sequence continues at coordinate 18,177,067 of NC_135585.1, read as the reverse complement.
TCCATGAATATTGTGTAATATTTGCTGTTTTTTCAAACAATTCTGCCAGAATGATTGTGGAAAGTAAACACGCCCAAAGTTAATTCATCATTTTATCTGAGCAAATATTTGAAGGATATTTTTGAAGTATTTGCTCAGCTCTAAGTCTCCTAACATCAAGGCGTTTTTGCAGTGCCCAGCTAAGATAGGTGACTTTTACAGAGCTAGCCCAGTACTTGTGCATACGTTATCAATCAAAGATAAAATCAGAACCTGGGAGCTGTAGTGAAGGTTGCTGATGCACTAAAAGGTCCTATTCCACGGCCCAGCTACCCATCTCCAGAATTGCAATCTGATATGCCAGATGAAAATAGAGTCTGATGGGACAGCTGTTCCTCCATTACCTGTAGGGCACCACAGATCACCCTGTTAATTTTCATCTTCAAAAATGTTGCATAAATATGAATTAATGCTGAAAATGGAATCCTGAAAATAGTTCACAAAGGCTTAAAAACAAAGTAATATTGAAGCATCTGCTTGTAAGCTTCACCCCACTCCATGTATCACCCCATTTATAAAGCACTTTTCTTAAAAGCTATAATTCATCCTTTTGGCCTATAAGCATTGAAAAGCTCCTAATCAATGGCCTTTCTCACACTCCTCTTTCATCACAGAAACCCCCTTTAAAAATATTTGCTAACTGATTTTAAGCCTCTTTGTGGCAAAGCCTAAGAACTGGATTTACCAAGTTACTAGGGGGATACATCTGGTGCAGAAAGACGATTTCCTTGCCAAAGTATTTCACCTTAACAGAAAGAGAGAATGGGTTGTAGGCCCAGCCCTCTTGGCTTGACAGGAATTTCAGTTTAACTAGCTGTTCGCATTTCATGTCCACATTTTGAGGAATAGTGAGGAGGGTCTTCCACAGGGAATTAAAGAGGGGTCTCTGCCCTATTCACCTTCACTGTATATGAGATATACAGTTGTGCTGTGCATAACCGTTTCTTTCCATGTTATTGTTTTTAAATATTGGGAGGAAAATATGGTGACCATGAGGGGACCACATAACTGGAATGAGTAAATGATAGTGAAGACAGATGCACTGTCTCTGTCAAGGCACTTAAGTTCAGATCTGCAATATGTCCCTTTCCTGTGCAGAGGGGTGGGCAGAAGTTTCCAAACTGTATGGGGTCTTTCTGATACCACTAGGTTCAAGGTTCATTTTTTACTTGAGATTCATCCAGCTTTGAACCTGGAACATAAAGGCCATAGGTTACTTTCTTTTTCTACAATTTACTTGTCTCCTTCTTTACAACAAATAAGCTAATATAATGCTTTTTAAAAAGGGGAACAAAATGGCACAGAAAATATGGTATATTAAACCAGTGGTGTACGCCCTTTGCTGGACCCCTGTCTCAAACTTTGATCTCCTTAGAAAGGGTATTGGCTGAGACTGAAAAGGTCCAGAGAAAGGCAATGAAGTTATAACATACCATAGAGTGCACATGAGAAACGTTTGCAGAAATTAGGACTATTTAGCTTGGAAAAGAGAAGAATTAGAGGGATCTTGACTGGGATTTTCAAAATTATGATGTGGCAATTACAATGAAGACTGATCTGTTCTCTTTTTCACTCTGTCCAGTATTAGAACTAGTGGTAATTCCATAAAATTAATGACAGTACATTTAGAAGATCTAAATGGAGATATACAGAGTTTAGTGTGTCTGTGGGAGTTGCTGATATAGGGAGTCATCAGCTCAAATGAGCCAATACCAGAAGCAGAATGCTGGACTTGGTGAACAAATGCTCTTACCTGGTCTGGTAAAATGTCTGTTTCTATTGACCTCACTGGAAGTTTCATGTGCTTATGGAAGGTAGTTAGTGAACTTGCATCTCCAAAGGTGAATGGCTAGTAAATATAGGAAACCTTTTATCGCCTTCAGTTGATGTTGCACTCTGCTGATTGGGTGAGAATCTACAGCTGTGGACCCTGCCATGGGCACTGACTATGAGACATCCAGCCAGTAGCTGCTCTGTGCTGCATTATGGCCAGCCCTTCTCTATAATGAACTGATGACAGGCCTTCATTTCTAATAGTGTAGTGTGGAAAAAATTGCCTGGGTATAAAATGCTATTGTCTGACCTCTCAATCTAGTAAATAAAGTTCACATTAAATCAGGCCAAATTGCTGTTACATCTCTGAACTTCAAACCAGTGCTGTTTTGGCTGGTTACTTGTTCTCCATCTGCTAAGACTGTAATATCTTCAGGGCAGGGATTGCCTTTTTGTTCTGTGTTTGTACAGTGAGCAGCACAATGGGATGCTGAATTGTTACTCAAGCTCATAGGTGTTACCACAATACAAATAATAACACAATGCCATCCTTTCTACAGTATCATTAAAATGGATTGTCTATATTAGCATTTAAGACACTGAACTATTGGTAACTTTTTAAAACTATTTTAGTTTCCATTTTATTTATTTCATAATAGCCTCTTGAAAGTTTACAATAGTTCCTTTTCCTCCCTCATGTAGGCACACACTGGTTTGTTAAGTAGGCTTGTATAATGTCCTGGGGAGACCCTTTTCATGCTCCTGCCCAGGGCTTTGGAACAACGAAACTCGATACCTTGCCAAAAGAATCCAGGAAGTGGATCTCTTGTGTGGACTGGTCCAGGCTGAGGTTGATGGTGGGATGGAAATTGTTGAAATCATGGTGGAATTCCTCAAGGGCTTCTTTTCCATGGGTCCCGATGATGAAGATGTCATCAGTATAGTGCAAGTAGAGTAGGGGCATTAGGGGACGAGAGCTGAGGAAGTGTTGTTCTAAGTCAGCCATAAAAATGTTGGCACACTGTGGGGCCATGTGGGTACCCATAGCAGTGCCACTGTTTTGAAGGTATACATTCTCCCCAAATGTGAAATAGTTATGGGTGAGGACAAAGTCACAAAGTTCAGCCACCAGGTTTGCCGTGGCATTATTGGGGATACTGTGCCTGACGGCTTGTAGTCCATCTTTGCGTGGAATGTTGATATAGAGGGCTTCTACATCCATAGTGGCCAGGATGGTGTTTTCAGGAAGATCACCGATGGATTGAAGTTTCCTCAGGAAGTCAGTGGTGTCTTGAAGATAGCTGGGAGTGCTGGTAGCGTAGGGTCTGAGGCGGGAGTCTACATAGCCAGACAATCCAGCTGTCAGGGTGCCAATGCCTGAGATGATGGGGCATCCAGGATTTCCAGGTTTATGGATCTTAGGTAGCAGATAGAATACCCCTGGTCAGGGTTCTAGGGGTGTGTCTGTGCGGATTTGCTCTTGTGCTTTTTCAGGGAGTTTCTTGAGCAGATGGTGTAGTTTCTTTTGGTAACCCTCAGTGGGATCAGAGGGTAATGGCTTGTAGAAAGTGGCGTTGGAGAGCTGACTAGCAGCCTCTTGTTCGTATTCCGACCTATTCATGATGACAACAGCACCTCCTTTGTCAGCCTTTTTGATTATGATGTCAGAGTTGTTTCTGAGGCTGTGGATGGCATTGTGTTCTGCACGGCTGAGGTTATGGGGCAAGTGATGCCGCTTTTCCACAATTTCAGCCTGTGCACGTCGGCGGAAGCACTCTGAGGACACCCTCCCTTTTGGTTGTTCTGAAGTCCTACAATATCTTTGCAAAAAGAAAAGGAGTACTTGGGGCACTGTAGCTCACGAAAGCTTATGCTTAAATAAATTGGTTAGTCTTTAAGGCGCCACAAGTCCTCCTTTTCTTTTTGCGAATACAGACTAACACGGCTGCTACTCTGAAACCTACAATATCTTTAGTACTCACACAACAGACCAAAGCGAACCGTCTTTTCAGCCACACGGGCTAGGCTGGAGAAAGATATTACATTAAAATAGCAGTTGGTGGAGCACTCACCGGAAAGGTTGCTACTGTTCTAAATTATCTACTTTATCCAAATCGAAGTTATCCATTATCTAAATTATCCACACCTTTAGGTTTGCAAAACTGGATTGGAAATCTCACTCAAACGGGGTTTTTTTGTGAGAGTTCTGGGGCTTCTGTTTGTGGCTGGACAGGAAATAACCCAAGAACAGGCTTCTTCCTGCTGTTTTGGCCCCTTGGCTTTCAGACCAGACTGAATCCAGGAAAAACGCATGTGTTGTCACAACGTTCATGGTGATTACTATGCTGCACACTTTGGCTTCTAGAACTTCAAAGTGACAGGGGATAAGCTCAGATCATCCTGCTCCAAAAGCACAAGCACTTACCTCTTAAGCTAAAATGGAATCGCCATTAGCAAGACAGGGCCTATAACACACACACCTGAGCAGCTCTGTTTCTATGCAGAAAGAGGGCAATGGAATACATACACACTAGCCAATTATGGTGTGAATTAAATGAAAAATAATGTGAGAAAAGCTATGCAAAAATAATGGGGGAAAGTTATGCAAATTTTGTTTTGAAAGTCAGAAAAGATTTGGTTTGATTATAGGGTGCAAATGCTCATAAAAAGTGTCTCTTATGTTATCTGAATCTGTTCATCCATCCCAATTCAAAATACAATAATATGTGGTAGGGAGAGAGTTTGCCAAAGCGAAAAAATTGGGTGGAAAGAAATATTCATTGTAAGTGAGTGTTGCACATAATGCTGAATAATGAAAATAAAACTGAAAGATCTCTGATACTTTTTACCCAAGTGTAGAAAAGATCCATCACAATCAGGTAAACTGTTTGTGTGTCATTTAAATTCTTTATTTTCTCTGTCTTTCAGCAAAGAATAAATCATCCAATAAGATCTTGCCAGAAAACCGCCTTTGAAGGAGTCAAGAGCAGGTAAGGATTTCAATTTGGATTACATCAAAGCAAGAGGTTTATTTGTTACTTGACATGGGCCCAGTGAAGGTCTGTGTGCTTGCAAACTGCATAATCTCCCACCCCATCATGAAGGGACAGGTGAGGCTGGGATGTTTACTGTAGTGGAAACATGAAACAATGGTTGGAGACCTGAATGGAATTCCTGTAAGAAACAAGCAAGCAATAGTCACCTTTTTTTCCTACAATATATTTGTAGTAAAGATATTTGGCAGCAAAATATGCTCTGTTAAAAGTGTATATGTAATACAAATATAATATTGCTATTGAGAACAACGTAGAAATATTTGTTTCTCTGTGTGTTGTCTTACTTTGTGTTATTGTACTCTGAACCATTTGATTTGCATTCCTAGATGATTAGAAGTTGAGGGTTATGCCATATATCATTCAAAGGATTGTTTTTAAAGCTAGTTTTTTAAAAATCCAATTTGTCAAAATTGTTTGAAATATTTTGTGTTATTTTTATGCTTTTCAACCAACTCAGAGTGGTCAACATTGTTTGAAAATTTGAAATGTTTGATGAAAAGAATTGAAATATTGTTGCAAAATATTTTCTGCATTTTTCAAACAGCTCAAGTTATTCTTCTTTAGGTGTGCAGTAAGATGTCTCTGCTTACCTACACCTCCATATCATGAGGCATCAATGATTTCCACGTGGTCCTGTATTTTTATGATTTGCTGGGATTTTCTTTTAATTTACATGGATAAACTCAAGCTATCTCATTTATTCCTAAAGCTATGGTAGCTTACACTGAACATGGTGGTGAACTCCAGAGATCATACATGATGGTTGCTTAGATTTCAAAGCCAGCTCAAACATTAACTCAGACAATTGACTTCTCCCATGCAGAGCCATTAACTTTGTCTATGGGATGGCATGTGGGGGACAGAACTGGAGACATGTAATGGAGTTCCTTTTCCTCCAGGTTCTTGTATTGTATTATTTTGAAGGTGTAATGTTGAGTATGGATTCTTGGTGTCTCTTGCCTTCAACGGGTGGCTGGTTTTTAAAATAGATTTGTTGTAATTTTCACGTCTGTCCTTTTCTGGAACGGGGATAATTTTTTATCTTTGTCATTAATTGAGTGCCTGATTCAGCAGAGCACTTAAGTTTCACTTATTTCAATGGAGCTTAAGCACATGCTTTAAATGAAGTAACAAGACATCTGGGACAGCAGCAGTCTCCAAAATTAGGGCTCACAGCAAAAGGTACTAATGATTGTGTGTGTGTGCATGTGTGTGTGTGTGTGTGTCTGGACACTTATTAGAGTAAACTAACCTAGGAAATGCATTCATCTCACTGGCTGTGCCTTGTCTATTAGAGGAAAAACCACACTTTGGAAAGGCTTATATCACACTGTAGATGAAGTACAATGAAAGTGAGAGAGAGCACTTTGAAATAATAGATACAAAATCTATCTCAGCTACACCAGTATAGGTGAGGAGTAACTCTGCTGCAGTCAGTGGAGTTATTCCTGATTTATCTTGCTACTCATGAGATCAAATCTGGCCCCAAATTAGTGAGAAACTTAGGTCCTGCTCCAGCTCCCATTTAAGTCAACAGAAAGAGTCTCTGTGACTTCAGTAGGAAATGGACTGGGTACACAGAGAATGGGGACCATATAGACAAAAGGTGAACCAGTATTGTCTAGTGGTTAGAGTGGTGGAGCAGTGGCCTGGGTCTCTTCCTGACCTTGTCATTGGCTCTGCTGGGTGGCCTTGGAAAAATATCTGGATGCCTCACTTTCCCCATCTGTAAGTGGAGATGGACCTGAGCCATCGCATTTAGATCCAAATATGAATGTCAGAATGTCAGGAGTGTGCAGTGGTGGAAGGAGGAGTGCTCGAATCCAAATGATTACTTTTTCAATACAGCTTTGACAGGCTCAATCAGGTGGATCATGGAGACAAGTTAGAGCCGCAGAACTCAGATCTGAACCTTCCCAGCATTCGCCTGGCCCAGATCCTCTGTTCCACTTTGGGCCCTTCTCTGCTGCAAACTGGTGATAACAAATGCCCACCTCCCTTCCAGGGGCACTGTGATTTGTAAACTGTTCGGATGAGATCATTGGACGAAAGGCAGTAGATGCAATGCATTGTTATTATATCCTACCTGGAATCTGTGACTGACTCCAGCTGATGATACAGATTCCTTTGGGACGGGTTTATTTTTGAAGAAAGGGAGCTATGCAGTGTATACTGCATCACAGCCAGTACATGACCTTTAACATGTGGAAAGAAAGAGAAACCCGTTCCTACTCACAACCAGTAACAACAACAATCATAATAATTCATGTAGTAATTATCCTAACAGATGGAAAACACGACTGGAAGCAGCAGAGAGAGGTGTACTGTTGTTTACTTTTAAAATACTGTGTCTGTGCCAGGCGCTGTGTAATTCCTTCAGTTCTGTCCTCCATCAGGGCTGTAGTCCCAGGCTGATGGATGGGCATAGCTGCTGCAAAATATTCTATAATGTTAGATTGTCTGAAGGTGCTCGGTAAACAACATAGAAGGGGATTGAAGGGATCGGGAGGTCTACTTACTCAGCTGGCAGGGTTGTGGGTCCCGTATAATGGTGCAGCTAGTGGTGATGGAGAGAGGGAGGGGGGCAATGGGGAGAGCGGGGGGCAATGGCAGAAGTTACAACAGCATTAGAATAAATAATACACTAGCAGGGATGAACTGCTGAACCAAGAGGGCACAAAAAGGAAACCTGTCTCCTCCCTGCCTGGAAGGAGGTCACAGAGCAGGCCACTAAGCAGGGAATGGGCAAGGGGGAGGGGGCAGGACAGAGCACTGAGCTCACTTTAACTGGGTCTCTCTGACTCCCCAGATCAGTGGAATGCCGTGTGGCATATGTAGATCATAGCAACACAGCAGTTAGGAATATGATTGTGCAGCACTCCCTCTAGGTATGGGTGCACACGAAGACCCTTCTTTGCTTTCATGTCCCAGGGGAGAAACGGGGACCAATGACAGGTACTGGAGGAACCATACACCCTACCCCCACCGCTGCCTGTAAACACCAGTGCAGCTAGCATTGTTCTTTTCTCATCCAATGCCAGAGAGCAATCCCTGCATGATAGGCTCTGTCTGGTTTTAATAACCATAAATCAGTTCTTTCAGGTACTTACATACTCACTCACTGTTCTAGGAAGAAATTTGCTCAGTTAAAAAACAAGTCCCTGAGCTCTGATGCTGGAAAGGGACCTAAAACAGAAGGACAATGCCAAGATGGCTTTCACTGCCGTGCCATGGCTCAGAGCACCACATATGATAGGCCAGGGATTTGGGCTTACGGAGCTTTGCTGCAGTGCTAGGTAAGCAGCACAGAATGGAATAAATAATTCCAGCACAGCGCCTTGCCTGCAAACAGCTCTACAATGAGAAAAGGAGAGGGGTGGAGGAGCAAATCACTTATGCAGAGAATGCTTAAAAAGGGGAGAGAAATTAATCAGAGTCGTTAAAGGCTTCAGACAGCTGAGCAGTAATTAACTATTTCAGCCCCAGCCCACTTTAGTCTAGGGCATTACGTTGGAACCATTCTCATAAAGGTGTTGCCCCTTTCGTGCCAATGTGGGAAACATCTCCCCCACCTCTCCTGTACCCCATCACCCCCATAAAACAAGGGGAGGGGAAGGCTCAATTCCTTATATGCTTTTATTCAATTGGATACTTCATATCAAACCTGTCTCTACTCTGTTTTGCATCCCCGCCCTCCCCATTCAGACAGCTCCAATGGCACATGCTAACTGCAATGGGGTGGTGACATCGCAGCAGGTGTCCATAGCTCAGAGAGCTGCAGGATCTTCTGAAAAAGAGCCCAGGCTCTGCAGCAGCTAGTAGCACTTCCAAAGTCCCAGAACCTGGTATGCTCGGCTCTGATGTCCGATTCCTGACACTGTTCTGAACTTAGTGTTTGTCTGAGAGGCTCTGACAACTTGCAGGGGAGTCATGAGACAGCTCAGGTAAAATGTGTTTTGGGGAAGCACTATTCATTTTTGCACAGGCTTCGCAGAAGCTGTAGCTAATAGAGAGAGGCTTGTAGTTACTGCAATGGGAGAAAGGAGAGCTAGATCCGATTTTCCGCTCAGACAAAAATTTGCTCTTTGACCTTGGGCAAAGTCCCAAAACCCAACATTTTCAAAAGTGGCCTCTAATTTTGGGTGCCTCCCTCAGCTTTGGGGTGCTCAACTTGAGATACCCAGGGCCTGATTTTCAGAGACATTGAGCAGTCAGGCTCTGAGAATCAGGTTCTAAGTATCCCAAATTGGGCATGCAAAGAATACAAGGTACCCACCATTAAAGGTCATTTCTGAACATTAGGCCCCTAACCAACTGTGCTTCTTTTTCCCTATCTATAAAATGAAGATAACAATACTTATCTCCCTCCTAGGAGTCTTGTGAAGCTAAACTTGTTAACATTTGTGAAGCTCTTTGAGGTCTTCAGCTGGGCAATGCTGCCATACGTAAGGGCAAAGTATCTAAATTACGGAATGTGCAGTGGTGGACACTGAAGAGACTGTTACTCCTATGATGGAGCAGAATGTGCTGAGTGATGAAGAGTTGCCTAATTGGGTCTTAATGCTTTAAATAAGGTTATGGCTACAGCTGAATAAATAATTTTAGTGAACAAACTGTTGAGCTGATTCAGAGTTTTTCCTTGTTGGTGAATGGCCTGTGAACAGCTTGCCGGTTTCTCAGATGTATTCATGATTTAGAATTATTACCCAAATAATGCCTGCCAGTTACCCTTGGTCTGCAGCTTGTTTGCAAGCCGTTCATTGAGAGTGTGAGAGATTCAGAATTCAAGCTGCATTGGTTAGGTTTTGGTCGGACAAATGGGTCTCCTGATGTTGTTTCTGCTCCTTGATTGGATGAGGCTAGCTTTTAGAGGTGTGGGGCAACCACTGTGTTTAATGAATTCAAAATAGCTTTGGGCAGATAGTCTCAGACAGTCACATACAACTTGCTATTTTCACAAATGTTCTGGTTAGTAAACTCCTTCTCCAGGAGATTCACTCAAAGCCTCCTATGTGAACCGGCAACTAGAAGGGGATAGACACTGTCTCCATCTACACTAGGCATTTTTCTGAACCATTCCCCACTTCTGCAGCTCCAGTGGTGAGAACTCTGCTATATGCAAAGTGTCAGCAGCCTCTGGTATATTTACCATGGCATCCCATAGATCTGCTTAGAGCAGAATTAGACAGCATGGCAGTTAAAATTCCAAAGGCCAACTCTGTCTCCATTGCTCCAGCTGAATGGAAGTGCAGTATAGATACTTTGCAAGTCTACAGTGGTCTATATCTTGCATCTGAAGATCGATCCTGCATTTATATTTGTTTGCTGTGTCCAAAGTGGATTTGATCTGCAGGAAAGAAAAACTAACAGTCTTCCACTGTCCACAGGTTTAAAACATAGCGCTCAGACATACCTCTCTTTCCTTCTCCCTTTCGTAGTAACTTCACCACTGACCCTGCTAGCAGCGGTGTGTTAATTTTTATGATGAAAAGGATGCCTGTTCACTAAGAACTGGAGTGAAATTCATTTCAAGTAGCAGCCAACCAGCTGGTGGATGATTCTCAGTTTCATTTACTGCTGACATGGACTAGATTGTGTTAAGTCTTGAACATACTTACTCTGAACAAGGCTAAGCACCAAGTCATCCACCACCATGTTACTTTGTACCATAGTGGTGCCAATGCAGACAATTAGCACTGGCATAGAAGCCAGACCGGAGCCTCCCAGTACCTGCCTACGATGCTCCTGCCCATCAGAATGTACTGGCTGTGACATCTTCTCTTCACTAGGAACATAGGTGTGTTCTTAACATGTGTTGGCCACATCCAGGGTTTGACCCCATGACCCCCTATCTTCACCCCATATCTTTGCCACCCAGAGCAGCAGAGAAGGACACAGGGAACACATGGAATATACTTGATTTAAAACTTAACTTTTTTTTCTTGTAGAAAGTTGTTGCACACAGCAGTTCACCAGGAAACCAGACAGGGCATAAATCAGAGGTTATGAGCAGAAAGCCACCCCCAGCTAGGCATGCATAGAGTACTTTATTGGAGCTTGCCATAGAAGCCCATGTTAGTATTGAATTAAAGTTTGCACCACCGTGAAGTCTAATGGTTTCCCTCCACTTTGGGATTTAACAAGGTCACCTCTCCTTAGCCCTCCCCCTCATTTCTCTAAGGGAAATCCACTTACTTCTCCATGGGCAAGCACCCACTCATCATCCCTCAGCCCTATACCATAGCATAAGGAGAGGTACATCTCTGGGGTCACCACTGTGGTAGGTGGAGGAATGAGATGTTATGGGGAGCTAATGAGGTTGCCTTGAGGTGTCCAGAGAGATGTCCTCCTCTAGACCTAGGCCAGGGCCTCAGATCACTGCTGACTCTGGATCCTAGAGGCAACATACCAGAGAGAAGGAATTAAAGGAAACCACGCAGCCAAACCACAAGCACAAACGGAGGTTTTTATAGCACCGGCGTGAGCAAGGAGGTGTCACACCCATCTTACAAACAGAGACAGAGAAACTGACAGGGAACCAGGGCCAGATTTCTGGGGAGAACTCAGGAGTCCCAGTTATCAAGCTTTTGGCCTAACCACTGCATCATATTCACTCTAGAACAGTAACAGTCATTCAGCTGGTCCTGGCTTCTTGGTGAAAGGAACATGACCTTCGTGGTGCTGACCAGCAGGCCCTGACTAACCTCAGACTCTCCCACTTCCAGCTCTCAAGGAGCTTGTAAGATTTCCTGAGATAACCTTATCTCTCAGGAGCTGGGGAGGAGAAGCTTCCTTCCTCCACAGTCTTACAGCAGACATTCGGGGAGGAAGAGAGCCCTTCCTGGAACCGTCCCTTCTCCTTCTCCTATTAGGCAGATAAGGAGGGTACCCTCAGCATGCTTTTGAGGTTGGGATGACAACACAGTTAGAAGAGCCACCCCTCCCTCAGAGGTCCAGTGCTCTTAACGTCAGTGCAAAACCAAAGCAAATCCTGTCACCACTGCAAAAATCAGTGACAGAGCAACCTGTATGGGTGGGCATCATCCCTGTGAATCCTGATATGGGGGCTGTTCCTGTGGCATAAGCCTCACTGTCCACTCAGCCCTGCAATGGTCACAGCGTCCCCTCTTTGTCTCTCCCCAGCTCAGAGGCAGACACCACAAGAGAAAGCCCCTCCGCCTTCCTCTCTCCTGCTCCACCCCTGGTCGCTTGCCCTTCACTAACTTACAATTGTCAAAGCATGGGAAAGCTTTTTTTTTTTAAGTCAAAATCAATGACAATGACAGAGCGGTAAGCAGAGTGGTGGGAAAAGAGAAGAAAGCGGCCGGTGTCAGGTTTGATGCAGGAGGCAGTTAGAGGAACCTATTACTAGCTCTGTTGCCTTAGGGGAAGTTGGTGGGTACATCGAAGAGTGTAATGTCAGCGGAACAGGCGAGCAGTCTGTTTCCCCTTGTACCCTTATCATTAATGTGGAAGGCATACATTTTCAGCTATTAGTCTGGAGGGGGTAATATTGCAGGAGATGTCCTCGTTTAGAGATGGAGTCTGGCTCATCATCACCCCAGCGTGGGAAGCTTAGAGGGCTTCTTTTTATTAATATCCTGTTAAAGGTGAAGTAGGAGAGCCCCTAACAGCTGCCATCAAGACTGTGAATAAAGGGGGTGGGGAAGGGGAGGAAGAAACCTGATTCTTATTTTGTTAAGGCTGCTTAATAAGAGGGACACGTGTTTTATGTCCGTGATATTTTTGGAGAATGGTCGGTTGTGTCCCTGGCATTTAGTCTCTGTGGAAAATCACTGGATGTGGCTTTTGGAACATAAAGATCGCCCACCTCTCACTCCATGCACAGAGCCCATGGAGGCCACAGCTGATCATGCTTTGCACTTCTACAGTGCCTTTTGTCCAAAGACGTCAAAATGTTTCATGCAAACATAAAATAAGTCTTGCAATGTTTCTACAAGGTAGGTAAGTCATTACAGCTGCTTTGCCAATGGGGAAACTGAGGCACACAGGAGCCACACAGAGTCACTGCTGGAGGTGGAAGTAGAACTCCAGTGTTGTGACTCCCAGTCTTTGCTCTATGCACTAGGCACAGAAGCCCCTATTTAGGAAGTATGAACCCCCAACAGTAACTAATTCCTTGGGGTCTATTAATCTCTAATTTACATGGGTAATTCCCATTAGTATTATTATGAGGGTCTCCATGTTTTTTGTGTGTGTATCTCTCTCTCTCTCTCTCACAGACACAGACAGACACACACACACACACACTGAAGCTCAGCACATCAGCAGGAGGAATAGACACTTCCCCACATTCCAGTAATGATTTATTTGAAGGAGGGTCTGAAAATAAACACAAAATAACAAATCCCTGCAGAAAAAGTTAGATCCTTTGTCTGATGATGCTGGCATTTTTCAGACCTGTTACTAACTGTGAATGGCTATTAAGTCCTCCTTTCCCCCCCCCCCCGGCTTTGGCAATTGGGGCTTTCAAAAAATAGCTCCCAAAACAGAAGGCAAAGAGAACTGATCTCACATTAACTTGGGGAGAATAAAAAACCCATTCCTGCTCTGAAAGGGAACTGCAGGGGGAAACGTATTATTGGGTCTATATGACATGCGCCCACCCTAATCCCTTCTTATCTTCTGGGTTCTGACATGCATGGGCTGTGTCTGGTCTAGATTTCAGTCTCTTTGGGGTACAGCTGGGTGAAATTTTTTGACCAGAACTTTTTTCCTTCAAAAATGCACATTGGGCAACCCCAAAAGATTTCCCCAATTTGTGTCGATTTTGCTAAATTGTTTCAGTCAGAAAAAAAAATCTGAACAAATCCAAACATTCACTTGGAAAATATCAAAATGAAATATTTTGATTCTTCGATTTCAAAATAACCTTTCATTCAGAAATTTCCTTTATTTTTGAAAAAAAAATTAAAAACAAAAAATATTTGAAATTGAAACACAATACTTTGTTTCAGTGTAGCAGCCGTGTTAGTCTGTATCCGGAAAAAGAACAGGAGTACTTGTGACACCTTAGAGACTAACAAATTTATTAGAGCATAAGCTTTCGTGGGCTACAGGCCATTTAATCGGATGCGTAGAATGGAACATATAGTAAGAAGATATATATATATACAGAGAAGGTGGAAGTTAATTAGTCTCTTACAGTTTGTATGGCAACTTCCACCTTCTCTGTATGTGTATATATGTATCTTCTTACTATATGTTCCATTCTATGCATCCAATTCAGTGGCCTGTAGCCCACGAAAGCTTATGCTCTAATAAATTTATAAGTCTCTAAGGTACCACAAGTACTCCAATATCTTGTTTGGGATCACATGTAGCATTTCATTCGACCTGAAATGATTTTTTTTCTATAGATTTTTTGGAAGTGTCAGCAAATCGGAATATCTGTTATTCAGCAAGCTCTACTTTCGGGAGAGGTGCAGAAAGTAATGGAATCATTTGTATGGATTCTGCTCTCCCTTTCAACAGGTTTAATCCTGTAGTCCTTGAAGAAGACTGGGTTGAGGGAAGGGACCTAAAACAGTCTTCAAGTATGTTAAGGGCTATTATCAAGAGGACAGTGTTCAAATGTTCTTCAGGTCTACTGAAGGTAGGACAAGAAGTAATTGGCTTCATCTGCAGCAAGGGAGACTTAAGTTAGCTATTAGTAAAAACTTTCTAACTACAGTATAAGGATAGTTAAGTACTGGAATAGGTTCCCTAGGGAGGTTGTGGAATCCCCATCACTGGAGGTTTTTAAGAACAGATTGGACAAACAAACACCTGTCAGGGATGGTGTTGGTATATTTGGTCCTGCCTCAGCACAGGGGGATAGACTAGAATCACTGTTTCTCAACCTTTTTGATACCAGGGCAGTGGTGGTGGAGCCTTCCCAAAAGTGGGGGGGCCAGCCTGCCCCTCCCCCTGTGTCCCCACCCTACCCCTTCTCCTGAGGCCCTGCAGGGAGCCATGGACTCTCCACATGCCTGGGGTGTGGGGTGCCAAAAGCAACCTCCAGGCCGTGTCCCCGCCCCGCGGGCCCCCTGCCCAGGGAAGGTGGAGGAATTGCAGCTCCCCACAGCTACCTGTGTGGCTCTCCCTGACCCGGCTCCGGCTAGGAGACAGGGCCTCGGAGCCGCAGCCCAGCCATGGTAAGAGCTGCAGTGCATACCCTCTGCCCCTGGGGCCCTCCGCCCAGGGCAGGAGGAGCGTCTGCGGCACAGTGCCCCACAGTGCCCGGGCTCCCTGGCCGGGATCCAGCTGCCACCCTGGCCAGGGGCAAGAGGAGGAGCAGGGAGGCCCATGGCGAAAAGTGGATGGGCCAGGCCTGTCCACTTTCAAAAAGTGGGAGGGCCATGGCCCCCTGGTCCCCCTGGTTCCGGAGGTCTTTTACCCAGCTTGCTGCCTTCCTAAACTGTGTCAGGGAGATCTCAGGGACTGGTGCCGGTCCACGGACCAGTCGTTGAGAAACACTGAACTAGATTACCTCTCGGGGTCCTTTCAGCCTTACGTTTCTATGATTCTGATTTGCACATCAAACCCTGGAGTTTGGTTCCCAAGGGCCGGAAGCAAACCAGTGCCTGGCAGATTACTTGGAAAGCCCTAGGTACATCCTCTCTCTGCCATGCCTGCTCCCCACAAACTAGCCCCAGGACCCTTATAATTTTACCTTAGATGTCTTAAGGGGGTAGGTCCTAAAACTATGGGGAGAGGCAGGTCTCCCTGTCCTTTAATTGCCCAGTAGTTCGCAATCTTTTCCATGCTGTGACCTCGTGTTACACCAGAAAAAGTTTCGGGATTCCCCACCCACCCCATCTAGCTATAAAGGAAGGAGAGTGTTTGTGACTCCCCTGAACCTGATTGTGCCCCAGCTGGAGGCTCTGAGCCCCAGGCTGAGAACCCATGTTCTAAGCACCTCAGCCTATGTTCACAAAAATGGTAGGATATGCAAAAAGGAACTCACTAAAATTATTGTAAAACCTTCAAGGAACTGGCAGGCTCAAGGGAATGTAAATGTGCTAGGTTGCTAGTTCAAATCTAGTTTATGTTGGTAGTGACTAGAAATCACTGCTGTATTGAGTGATGGCTGCTCACTGAAAAGAAACAAATAAATAGAGACAAACTGGTGTTACTGCTTCACAAAAGCCAGTGCCACGATTCGCGTCGAGACGAGCCCTTGGCTGGCATTCTCTGCAGAAAGGCCAACGATTGAGTAGACATAGAGGGCAACCCGAATTATCTGTTTGTATTGTGGAAGTGACCAGGAGCCCCCATCATAAAGCAGGTTTCAGAGTAACAGCCGTGTTAGTCTGTATTCGCAAAAAGAAAAGGAGTACTTGTGGCACCTTAGAGACTAACCAATTTATTTGAGCATGAGCTTTCGTGAGCTACAGCTCACTTCATCGGATGCATACCGTGGAAACTGCAGCAGACATTATATACACACAGAGATCATGAAACAATACCTCCTCCCACCCCACTGTCCTGCTGGTAATAGCTTATCTAAAGTGATCATCAAGTTGGGCCATTTCCAGCACAAATCCAGGTTTTCTCACCCTCCGTCCCCCCCCCCCCCCCACCACCAACTCACTCTCCTGCTGGTAATAGCCCATCCAAAGTGACCACTCTCTTCACAATGTGTGTGATAATCAAGGTGGGCCATTTCCTGCACAAATCCAGGTTCTCTCACCCCCTCAACCCCTCCAAAAAACCCACACACAAACTCAAAGCATTGTGCTAGGCGTTGTATAACCACAGAACAAACTGATGGTCCCTGCCCCAAAGAGCTAAAAATCTAAGAAAACCCCACGAGGCGGTCTCTTCAGTTTAGGGTCAAGACACATTGGCAAGCCTGTGTGTGGTAGTGGTGGTGCAAATGTTATATGTTGCTGCCTATGCGACTTCTGTCCTGCTTCGGACTCAGAGGCTGTCAATCACTTCTCTTTCACCAGCTCTAAATTCATTTACACTAGAGTACGCATGTGCAAATGTTAAGACCCTTCATGTGTCACACTGTGTTTATTTTAAAGGTCTTTCCAATCAGGCTAAAGTTTGAAAGATGATACAAGCCTACTTGTGCATTTGCGTTTCCATATGAAAGAAAGTTCTATATTTTATGAGCAATTGGCTGAGAAATCCAGTTGGAAATAGTTTTGGTTTGGTTTGGTTTGGTTTGTTGTGTTTTTTTGTGAGGGGAGGAGCGGCTGGTACTGTAAAGCTGTGAAATCTACACCAATATCTATTGCAAGAAGCTGTCTGCTGAGGATGCAGGCTCAGTTTACCTCTGTTATTCTAAAAATAAAGGGATAATATTTATTTCATTAGAATAAACCTTTCGATAGCTGGGAAATGCATTTTGAGTAGCGAGAGGAACTCTAGGATCAGGGACTTTACTGCATTTGGGATTGTGTGTCGCTAATATTCTGGTTAAATAAATACATTTTACTAATTGGATTACTCAGACAGCATAATATACTGCTGGATTTCCAACATGATGCTAATAAATTGTGTGAAGAACTTAATCATGTTAGCTTCCAAAAAGCTTGTAAGAGATGAAATTAAAAAATAAGTAGAAGTTGACATCAATTGCATTTCATAGTGTCTTCATTTTCCTCATCCATCTTAGAGTTCTCTTTACCATAGCTTTGCTGCTGTGGTTTTTCTATTATTATTATTATTATTATTATTATTTAATCTGCCTATGATTAGGGAGGCTAGGGAGTTAGAATAGGCCCCAAAGGATGGTGGCACTGTCCTTGCCAACTGTCCCTTCTTCTTACACTGATTCATAGCAATATAGAAAAAGCGAGACCTTCACATTGTCTGTTGGATGCAGAGGGGAATGCGGCTTATTTATTTGGACACATACAGATGTAAATGAGACCTGAGGGAATGTAAAGCAGCAGTTGCCACCGGAAATGAGGGAGATTAATGCTGGGAGATGCACAGTAAGCCAGTGCTCTGGTTTCTCAACTCAGATGACATGGGTTCTAATACCAGGTTAGGTCATTTTAGAAAGAGCGCTGCATAGGTTAGTGTGATTGACAGTCTCTGGTTAATAGAAGCTGAGAAGTGCCATAGCAGGGGGGAATGGGGCATGCTGTGGGTCAGAATTAACATGGAGCAGAAAACCTGTGGGGAAAGCATGGGGAAATAACTCATCAGTATTACAATAGTCCTACCCTTAGTCTATACTAAATTGACTTGTATATTTTAACCCACAGGAATTAATGGAGGGTTTTGTTTGTTTTTGTTTTTCTGGACAGCAATATACTGCAGGACAGGACAGATTTCCCTTTTCAGCAGCAAGTGACAAATGCTCTGTTAAAAGCCAATAACTTGTAGTCCAGTCAATAGAATAACACTGTGGGTTAGATATATAGTTCAAGATGTATTATTTAAGTGACAGCCAGCTGTCAATGTGGTCTACTCTTTACTGTGAAATAAATGTCACAGAAGGGAATTTTGTGTCCTGAGCTGAAAGACACACAGCAAGTCTAGCCAACAGGTGGGGATTGTACTAATTGATGAAGTCCACTATGGATGTCTGGATACCAGTTGGCACACAACGGGCCGTTTGTCTGTTACACAGGTAAAATGCAGTCCAATAACAACATACACTGCAATTATGGCTTAAGGACTCTTACTCATAACTATAATTACATCCTTAAGCATCCCCTTCTCCTTACAGATACCTAATGATGAGCACAGACCTGTCACACACCAGAGAATTAAGCCCCTATGCTGTAGTGATCACCAGAAGCAAAATGATCACAAGAAAAATTATGCCTGCAGCTCAGTGTGATGGAAGGGAAACATTTCTCATGGCTCTTCATTCCTTCCTGAACACTTAACAGTAAGGATGATCTTGTAGTTAAGTCCCAGTACCGTGAGGCAAAAGATCTGAGTTCTGTTCCAAGCTTGTTCATAGATTACCTGTCTTATCTTGGGCAAGTCACTTAAGTTTTCTATACGTGTTTGATATGTAAAATGGGGATAATCATTACTGCATCAAAGGGATATGCAGAGGAGTAACTGAGCATTGTAAAATGCTGTGAGACCCTCTGATGGAAACAGCCACATACAATGGTTATAACTAAAAGATTAGGTGGAAAAAAGATTGCTAGTCATTATAACAGAGTTCTTTCCTATTTTCAGACTATGGAAAAACTACCAGTGTCTCAGATTCTACACTATGGTAACTATTGGCAAATGCTGACTTTGGATAGCAACCACTGTAAGTGCAAAATATTATGAACTCATTATCAGGAACCTCTGAGCAGCCTGTTGGCTCCATACATAACCACATTCAGCTGGGCCAAAGCATCATTGTCAATGATATCCTCTGCAGCTCAAATGCTGCCCTCGCTTCCACTAGTTAACCGATTGTCTATAGTAACATGTGCATGGAGCAAGGGCAGAATTCTACCCTGCAAGTCTGATGAAAATGCATGAGAGTTGCTTCTGCTTGGGTAGGTCACCCTGAGCACACAGTGTAAGACTGAGTAAGCCGGGGATATTTTATAGACACTTATCAGAGCTAAACTGCAGCTTTTCCCTCTCTCTCTCTGTCTCTCACTTTACCTATCTGTATAATGGGCATCATGAAGCTTGGGCATCTGTTTGTTAACATTTAACATTTACAAGTTGCCACTGAGTGTGGGTGCTCAACTTTCAGCTGAATACTGAGTGCCCACAATTCCAATTGAACCCCACAGAGGCACTGGGTGTTCAGTACCTCTGAAAGTCAAGCCCAAATTTGGCATCCAAAATCAGTGCCCACTTCTGAAAATGTTGGCTTATGGGCTTTGAGATCCTAAACTGAAAAGTGCTATATATTGGAATAACAGAGTCTAAGGATATGTCTTCACTACCCGCCGGATCGGTGGGCAGCGATCGATCCAGCAGGGATCTATTTATCGCGTCTCATCTAGACGTGATAAATCAACCCTTGAGCGCTTTCCTGTCAACTCCTGCACTCCAGCGCCGTGAGAGGCGCAGGCGGAGTTGACGGGGGAGCAGCAGCAGTCGACTCACCGCAGTGAAGACACCACAGTAAGTCGATCTGAGTACGTCGACTTCAGCTACGTTATTCACGTAGCTGAAGTTGCGTAACTTAGATAGCTCCCCGCCCCGCAGCCTAGACCAAGGCTCAGGTTTTCGTGCTTCCTTCACATTTATATCTGCTCCTCTTCAACCTGTCTTCATACATTTTGTTCCTTGTTTGGCAGTGCAGTCTGCATGAAGCACGCTGCATCGCCCTGCATTTATTTATATTTTAGTTCAAAGCAGGATTTAGGGGGTAAAAGAAAACAACAAACCAGCCCCTGAAACGGCAGCAGCTTCTTGATAACATGAACCGCATTGAAATACTAATAACTAGGTTTTGAAGCAGCTTTGTGGGTATTAATGCAAATGTTTTTTCTGACTCTCCAGGTTTAATAGCAACAGCTTATACAACTCTAATTAGCATAACAAAATTCAGTGATGAGGAGTAAAATGCTTGTCTTGTTTGAAGTTTCCTAGTAATTAGCAAGAATAATGATTTATGCAGCGTTCCAGGTTCTCAACCCACAAAAGATGGCAGAGATCACTTACAGCGAGTGGTTAACTCTCTGTTCTTATGAATAGGGTGTAGCTGAATGAAAATACGTGCACTCACGCAGGCATACACACATACCAGTGTGCACTGGCAGACACAACTACACATGTGTGAATCTGCAAACACACTTGCATATGCAGACACAAGCAGTCTCTGACTGTCTTTTAGACAACAACAAGAGTGAATGAAAGCCGCTCAGGATTTTGCTGGGGGTGGGAGGAGGGGTTGTTTTCTATTTGTTCATTGAAGTGGTCTATTATATACTGAAAATACACTGGGCAGAATCAAACCTGGGCCAGAAGAAACTTGTTCTTTTTCCCCTTTGATCAGATATTTGACCTGACTTCTTGGAAAACACAAACAATTATTGGACCTGGGGCCTCTCCCCTGGGCCATGCAGAGTCAAAGGTCAGAAGCATGAAGAGGATGTGGCTGGAGCAGCAAAGTGCTCCCAATGCAGGCTGTAACCTTTCCCAGGCCCACCTGATTCTGGCCCCCATTTCCAGGAACCTGCTTACTAATTTTCTGCTCAGAGGACCTGTTCTCTCTAGTTTCAGAGTAGCAGCCGTGTTAGTCTGTATTCGCAAAAAGAAAAGGAGAACTTGTGGCACCTTAGAGACTAACCAATTTATTTGGTTAGTCTCTAAGGTGCCACAAGTACTCCTTGTTCTCTCTAGTGAGACTCTGTTTGTAGCCACAGGGCTTTGTATCTGCCTCTGTTATTTCCGCCACAGAGGATTACAAGCTTTGCCCAACCAGGGGTTTCCTTGGCAGCCCCTCACAGGCCTCTACCTAATTTGCATAAAATGGAGCAGATTAAAGGCCATTCCCATCTTTAATACCGAGGTGCAGGCTGCAGGGATCATATGGTATGCTCCCCCACCCACCTCTGTATGGTGCTGTAGTCTACATTGTGGTCTTCTTTGGCAACGCACTTTGGTAGCTCCTGTCCTAGTGCAAGCTGTAACATTTGTTATAAATTTTGGGCTTCATGTCAGCCAGTCCACCCTGAGGCCCTTGTATAATCTGTGGACTGTAATCTCCTCTCCTGCTAGTTTTTCACTGGAAGAATTCCACCAGCAGCATCTTCTCCTTGCAAAAGTGTCCATTTGTATTAACAACCACAAAGTAAACTTTAAAGGGTAGTAAATTTTGAACCACTAAAAAAAACAAACACTCCTTTTATGTTGACTTTAGAGAGGATTTATCTTAAGGTGTTTATTGAGATAAATGTTCTGGCTGGGTTTTTAAAAGAACTAAATAATGTATGACCATTAATTCCCTTTGTGGTTACATAAGATAACAGAATTATCTGAGAGTTAAGCCACATGCTTCAGGGCATAAACTGAATTCCTACCACGGTCAGGAAGGAATCTGCAAAAAATGTACACAACATCTTCACAGAATGGAACAATTAGCTAGGTGGATAAGGGAAATCCTCCTTTTTTTCCTGACTTAGCAGCAGCCAGGCACTGCAGAAGGAATGTCCAGGGTCTGCTGCAATAAGGCAAATCCTTTGTTTCCGTACTACAAAAGCTAACAAGGTAAAGAAAAACAATGAATGATGTATAATCTATGAATGCCTACTGTCTGAGGTGCCTCTTCTAGTCTATTTCTGTCATCTCTGGAGTAAAAGGGCGTGCTGCCAGAATCACCCAGGTGTGTTCCCTCATTCTCCCCCACCCCCCCCAACAAGTGAGACGATCAGAACACTCATTCCATCAGTGATACCCTAGATGAGATATTTTCAGTCATGCTAATGGCATCCTAGCTTTTTCGTGGGTGAAAAGGCTTGGGGAGAGAAGCATTAATGATGAGAAGAATAATTTGGTCCAGCAGACTTTGCAAACCACTTGGGGGAAACATTTTCCCACCTCGAATGATGGTGTGCTGTTCACACAGGGGAGTACAAGCTGATCTGACAAACTGAGAATGTCAGCCTAGAAATCGACTAGGGAATGTAATCAGTTCCTGCTTACACAGCAGTGCCTCTGTGATTCTCAGGGCTGTTTACATTGAAAACAGCATGGGAGTCTAACCCCTGCTCCCACCATCCCCCTTGCCTTGATCTCAGAGTAACACAGGAGGGGAGGTCCAGGGTCATTCAGGAGGAATCTCTTTGGCACGGCCTCTCCACTATTTCTACCCCTAACAGAACTACACTGGCAACCCCTATGGAGACTATAAAGGCAGGAGAGATTGTACCTGGGAGTTAGGGTTGCCAGCCCTCCAGGATTGTCCTGGAGTCTCCAGGAATTAAAGATTAATCTTTAATTAAATATTACGTCATGTGATGAAACCTCCAAGAATATGTCCAACCAAAATTGGCAACCCTAGTGAGTTGCCCTTTCATCTTGCACAATGCAAGAACTTGTTTATAATCATGGAGAACGGTGCTACTTAACAAGAGTAAGGGTTGTGAAATCAGGCTCCGAGGCATCCTTTATGGTGCTCATTAGAAGGGCA
The DNA here is from genome assembly GCF_965152235.1 of Eretmochelys imbricata. Lineage (NCBI taxonomy): Eukaryota > Metazoa > Chordata > Testudines > Cheloniidae > Eretmochelys > Eretmochelys imbricata. Next base: position 18,154,126 of record NC_135585.1, on the reverse strand, counting down.
CATTTGGATTCCTGGGTGGCAAGACACACAGGATGGGTTCCTGTACAAATTGACAGCATACCAAATCTGGAGTTTAAGGGGTGAGGCATTGTTACAGAACATTTCCATTTCCTTTGGGTCTGAAAGACATGCAAGATTTCCTGTGTGTGTGTGTGAGAGAGAGAGAAATTATAAATGTTGGGATGCATATATAACATATAGAAAACTGTTTGTGTGTGTGCATGTAAAATTGACTTTCTTAGATTCTGCAGAGTACAGTTCTGTTGCTGGAGATGGATCACTGATCTTCTGGGGAATTGTGCTCTACAAGGTTAAACGTGTTTGCAGAAGAAATATGGATAATGCTCTTATCATGTATGACCTTTACTATATGTGTAACATTGTCAGTGACAAAAATGGCATTTTTAAAATGGTTTTCACACCATGGTATCCAGCCATTAATCATAATGTATGTGAGTGACTCTATATTGTTTCTGTGAAATTGCAGCATTAGATTACTTTCCATGCAGGCTGCTCACATGAGTTGTACCCCGTGTTACTGTGAGCAAGGTTCTTATTTTCCATGCCTAATGTCATTCTGGTCCTGTATTTACCCAAAGGACTAGGGAAAGACTTACAAGGCACAAAGACTGCTGCTCTCCTCTCCTTCCCCAGCAGACAATTTGTGCATGTGCATATGTAAATGACGTACTTACTTTAAGATGTTTCTCTGATCCTGGAGTTGATGAATGACTCTTTCAGATGCCTCTGCTGATGTTGCATTTTTAATGTAGACAAACTGTATCTCTGGCTCTAATCCCCCCAGCCCCGGTTCTTCCATCTTCCCTCTTCATGGGCTGATGTTTGATCTTGCTGATGTCATTTGAAGGCTTTTATTTCTGAACTGTGTTTTGATTTACAGGCGAGATAACACTTTTTTTTTAAAAGGCACCCAGAGCTGAAAGGTATAAATGCTATTTCCAGTCAAATGTAGCTAATTCTTGGTCCCTCCTGGCCTGAAGAAAGAGTTAAGATGCTATAAAACAGAGGTGTCAAATTCATTTACCCAAATTCTATGTTTATTTATGGTCCATGGATCATGGTATGAATTCAGAACTATACTCTCACCACAATGCATGGTGAAATGTCACTGATGTCAGTAAATCCCTTGCAAAGAGATCAAGGGGAAAATACGGCTTTTATGTAGCAACTGAACGTTTAGTTATTATTTATTGTTGGTTTAGTGCCTCGTTGTCACATTCATCACTCAGTGAGAAAATCGTCTCCTTGTTAGGCCCCCACTGTTTCTGTCCTTCATTATTGTTGTTGTTTGTATTTCAGTAGCATCTCGGAGCCACAGTTATGGACCCCACTTTGCTAGATACAGCACAAACACAGATTCCTTTCCATTCCTCCTCCTCCTGTTTCTCTGAGCCTTCCTGGTCTTTGTGAGTCTCTTCTGTTCTTCCTTCTGCATTTACTTTCCTGCCACAACGTGGAATTCCCAGTCCAGTGGGCTTCACTCCATGCCATCCGCTAAAACAATCAGTGATTTAAGTACTTTAATGTTGACACTAAAGTGCGATCACTGGGCTCTAAAGATGAGGCTCCAATCAGATTGGTAGGGGACAGGGGTGGCTACTCCTCTGAGTCATTATTTCAGGCTGTTTGCAGACTCAGGTAAAGGTCAGTGCATGGGTTCATGTTTGAAAGGTAATTTCCGCAGCCACCAGAGCTAGGAACTTACTTTTATAAATCAAAGCTTCGATTCTGAAGGATCTGAATATGTCATGCAGGACACATCAATGTATCATGTGTGCCAGATCCAGCCTCCAGGCATACGTTTGATACCCCTGCAATAGAAAAATTAAGCATCATTTGACCTTGATGGGGTCTAGTCTCCCTTCATTGCCTGGGAGGGAAGTAAATGAGGTGGAGGTGAAGGGTTTCTACCTGTAGCCCCATTAGCATTATCCACCTGAGCAGCTCCTCACATATCACTGGGAGAACTGGCTACCCTGTGTTTGGATTCTCTCCGTCTGGTACCACAAGGTCTGATTCTGTTCACCCACGTCAGTGTAAAACATGACTGACTCCGCATCAGGTGATGGGGTTACACTGTTGTAAGTGAGAGGTCAATTAGGCCCACGGTCAGGAGTGAAAGTGGGCCGGTACAGTGTACCGGTAAGAAGTGGCTGCCGGTACCGGCCCATATGCAGAAGACATTAAAGTGCTACTGCAGCAGCATTTTAACATTGCTGCCCCTTTTGCTGTCCCCACTCCCACCGCTGACAGGGCCACCGACGGGCCACTGACAGGAGAGGGGGTAAAAGGAGCCAACAGGATAGGGGTGGTAAAAGGGGCAGCTGCCCCGGGGCCTGGCAATTTAAAAGGGCCGGGTCTCCCGGCTACCACTGCAGCTACCTCGGCAGCGGCCGGAGGCTCAGGCCCTTTTAAATCACCGCTGGAGCCCCAGGCGGCACAGGCCAGGCATCGTGGATGGGCTGGCTGGGAGAGGCTGAACCCCCCAGCCCCGCCCCTTCCGGGGCCCAGAGCCAGGCCCCCATACCGTTAAAGGCCCTTTTTGTCATATAATCCATTTCTGACCCTGTGGATGAGGCACCAGACTAGGATTTGACCTATATTTGAAAGTTAGATTGGCATGGCTGCATCAGGCAGGGAGGGGTGTGAAAATACCACTCCCCTGAGCAACGTAGCTATGCCAACAAAACCCTGCAGTGTAGACACAGCTAGGTCGATGGAAGACTGCTTCTGTCGATATAGCTAATGTCGTTTGAGGAGGTGATGCTCCTATATCATCAGAAAAACCCCTTCTCTCAGTGTAGGCTGCCTCATGGTGACATAGGTATGCTGGTGTAGTCTCGGTGGTGCAGACATACCCTTCGACTTGATAGGCATGTGTCCAATTCCTGGCTCCTCCAGACACTCCCTGTGTGGCCTCAGGCAAATCTCTTGATCTCTCTCAGCTGCAGTTCCTCATGTGTTAAATGGGTTTGGTAACATTTCCTTCCTCCCCCACCTTTGTCTATTTAGATTGTAAGCCTTTTACAGCAGTCTCTGTCTCTTACTACATGCGTGTACGATGCCTAGCACTAGTACAATGGAGGGACATGACCTCCACTGGGCTATTACAATACAGCTTAAGACTTCCTTTACTCCATTTCATTGCTTTATCCTTCAATAATGCAGGACCATAACTGCACAGAAAGTAGAGACGGTAAAGATCTGTCAGGCCACCTAGTCCCTCCCCTGTCAGTTGCCAGTCACCCTCTCATACCATTCCCTTCTCATGCTTGCACCGTTCAGTTACTTACTCCACTGCATACAGATCATGGGCAATTTTTGTTGCTCTTCCCAAAAATCCCTACGGTTTGTTGGTGTCTCTCAGGAATTGAGATGACCAGTCTGTTGCAATATTCTAGGTCTAACCTCACCACTGACCTATAGGGAGGAGCCAACATTGCTTTCCCTGGATTCCATCTATAGGTCACATCATCCCCGACTGCAACAGTTCCTATCACTCTCTTTTCTAGCCCAATTCCTACGTACTGGAGAAAAGCAAGGGCTCAGCTGGTGCTTACAGCCACTGTCTATGGTGGAAATAGTGTGAAAGTGCAGCCTCCCTGCAGGAGTTCCCGGAGGAATTGTGCCTTCCGGCAGGTGAAGGGAGTGGGGGAGAAGAGATGTCTTTGGGCATTGGCTCAGTGTTAGTCACAGCAGAACCCTGCATGTACAGGAATGGATGAATGGGAAAGGTCCAGAGTCATTCTGGACTGTTTTGAGAGCCCAAAAGCTTTTCATTGCCACAGTAAATTTACAGTGGGTACTGCTTCCACTCTCAGTGAGCATTTCTCACCACGCTAGCCCTGCAACTGCACAAAAGCATCTTGAGATGAATAAATTATGTGTGTGAGAGCAAATGCAAAACAAATTGCAGAGGCACACAAGACCTGCTGTGTCTCATCTCTGCTCACTCTCTCTCTTTCTCTAAGTATATATTCTGGGTTTTATTTCAAAGTGCTGGTTTCTAATGAGCTTTTCCATTTAAGACACATTAAAGTTTTAAAACTGATGTTGCTGAGAAGGTTTCCGATTAGTTGGTAAACTCCAAAGAGTTAATGTCTTTCTGTCTCTTTCCTCCTCCTCTCCTCACATCTCCCACCAGTCTCCCTGATCTCAAACCCTATTTCTCACTTCATTTGAATTTGCTTTTTTCTTTCCCTTTCCGCTTTGTTTTGTTCACCTTAATAATAAACATTAGTGAATTAGTGAACCCCTTGGGCCCTTAACTCACACTCACTCATATACACACACACACACACAGTCCAGGGATCCAGAGGAAGTTAGGGTAAGAGAAACCCGCACGCTCAGCTCTTCTCTCTTTTGGAAAGGTAGATGGATGGGGTTGCTGCGTCTTCCGTGCTGCGCAGTGAGTCCAACTCCGCTAAGTAACTAAATAAAGATGTAATTTTAATTATGATTAAATTGAAGCACCTCATTAATTTCATGTGAGAGGTGGGGAAGTACACGGCAGTTCTTTCCCTAAATTCATTGTTTGTCTGGCCGTGAGATGTCCCCTCTCAACGTCTGGTTGAGTCTAATTTAAGTATGTAAATTTAATGGTTCAGTAAGTAAAATTGCCTTTATTGTTTAGAATGGTTTGCGCAGTAATTTACAAGCTAGCAAGGCTCATTTGATAGGAGCTTATGATGGAATAGGTGACTACAGTGAAGGACATGTTTATCTTTAGGATACAGAGGAGGTACACGAACACCAGGCATTCACCCTCAGAAACCAGGGACAATGGTGCAGGCATGAGACTCAGATATGCGTGAAGTCTGCCGGACAAATAATTTTTGCTTTTAAATCTCAGCTTTTGAACCAGCCATGTTATTGGCTAGAATCCTTCATTCTACTTGAATATTATCATGAGTGACTGTACCAATCCTATGGGTGCAAGCGGGGATTAAGTGGTGCGTAGGCCCTGCGCTGGGTCTCTTCACAGCTCTGGTGCCTTTGTATGCAGATTTCCAGCATCTCAACAAATTATGGAAAGAGGAAAAGAGACCTGATAGATTACAGTAGGGTGAGAGAGATCAGCTCTTGCTGGTTTATGACCGTCATGTGTTAATGTCATTTCACCCATGGCAGTTCTCATTGGAAAGTTTTCTTTTGTTGAGCTGGGTAATAGGATTAATCAACGCATGTTATTTCTAAACAGTAGGCCAGTCATTCTATATTTAGAGACACATCTCCTTCAGCATCACCGAGAGAGCAGTTTCCAACCTGAGTCTGGTTTCATCCTCATTTAACTTGAAACAAAGCTGAAATGTGGCGACTGCTGATTGCCTCTATGCCCTCTCACGGCCTTCCTACCACTCATCCTAACCTGCATAACCGCCTCTTCTTAAAGCTCCTTCATTTTGTATCCAAATATTTATGACAGTATTTCTTGTTTAAAATAATAGCTTGTACCAAGTATTCTGAAGTGCTTTTCAATATTAATTGAGCTTCTCTACAAACATATTAGTTCTGAGAAACTAATATTATAGATGGATAAAATATTGCACAAAGCAAGGTCACCCAGCCAATCTGTGGCAGGGCTGGGACTAGAACCCATACATCTGGATTCCCATGCAGCTACTCTAACCCCTTGACAACACCGTACCAATGGGTCATCTCTTCCTGAAGCAGTCTTTAAAACAGACCCATATTTGTTTGCTCCATGGCCCACAGCCTCCAGACCGACCAGCTGACAATATTTTCCTTGGCCTAATAAACTTGGGCTGCCTTTGCTCTATACAATATGACAATTTTACAGTATCCCATTATTGGTGCTCAGGTACTGTGGGAATGGGAACATTAGAAAAATACAAACTAGCTAGCTAGACTCTTTTCTATAGAGGCCCATTTGTTTGTCTGATTTAAAGCTTGCTTTCCATATTTTTCATATTTTTTTCTATCTCTTTGCTTTTGATAACCTCACTATCCACGTATCTGAGTGAAAAATGAAGCTAATAAAATCTTATTTGCTTGACTATGGCTAGACTTCTTCCAGAAAATCTGCTTAGGACATGTTAAAACCATGTAATGTAAGCATAGGGGGAAAACGGGGAAAGTGTATAAACAAGCAATTTCTCTCCATGAGGGAAAATAAAATGCACCAATACAGGCAAATATAACACAAAACTGCTTCCTAGAAAAATCAGTCTTTGTCTGGGGGCTTTCATTTTAGAGTAATCATAAGTTTTCCTTTGTTCACTTTGGCACTGATATCACTGAAGAAAATACTCCTATTTGCTTAAGCAGTCCTCTCCTGAGAAACTCATAGTCTTCCCTGATCAAACTATGGACTAGATAAAAAATATTGATACTCTGTTGAATAGAAAGGTATTAAATCAGTGTGTATTAAAGTACTAGAACCTGGCCCCATGTTTTTCAAACTATAATGCCTTATTAAATTCCCACTTTCTACCCCAGTGCACCAGCAGCCCTTAAATAATAATTATAAACAATATTTATTCTTTCTACTAGTATACAGTAATAATGTACTTGCTAAGGTCTCGTGGTCCTTAATAAATATTCACCATTTTCCAGTTCACGTGAATAGGAAAAGCTTCTTTAAAAGAATTAATTAGGACTAAAGCTTAGTCCATTTCTGAACTAAACTGAACATTTCTGTTCCTAGAGATATGATCTAGACAGGTTACTGTTGCTACCCCAATAGTGCCCAGGTTTTTGCTACCATTTTTATTGCCACCTGAACATTAACTGCTCCCCACAAGGCACCAGGAAACACAGTCTCTTTTTTAGGGTCTCTCCCCACAAACCTTGTATGTGCAAAGCCCTGCTGGCTTCAACTGGAGTTCCTTCTGAATAAGAAGGCTGTGTAAAGCTGCTCTTTCTATAAATTTCCTTCCTCTGTTACAACAGGAGCAACATTTGGGACTGCTGCTCATTCAGACCTTGGCAGGTGGTATGATTCTCTGCAACTGCCTCTTTGGCTGAAATTGGAATGCGGTTGACAGACACTTACCCCAGGAAGGTTACAGTAGTATAGGGCAAAGAGTAGGTGACTTTTCTTTGCTTGTGCCTGCTGAGAATGTGACCCAAAGAATATTGTTCCCTGAAAATATTCCATACAATTGGGTAGATTTCCTTTCATTCTTCTAATTACCACTTTAACTGGCTTCTGCCTGGTTTTATATATTTCCAGTCCTCCTCCTTCCTCATCACACTCTTCACTACACACTGTCTACTTGAGAAAATAAATTGCTCAGCTCTCAGCACAGAGGGGAGAATAATAGATGCTCTGCTTGCTAATGTTCTGCCATTGAAATGTAGCAGACACAGGGTTAATTATATCTAACCAGCTCCAGAGACTGTGTCCAAATGATGATGGATAGGCTACTGACAGAGTGACTCTGATGATATCTCTGACATCTAAAGCTACAGTCAGTTTCTGGCTTCCTAATATATTATTTTGGCTCAGTCTTCAAGATATCTGAAGGCGTAAAACAGGTCAAAGTGTTCTCCCTTTCTGCTTCCCAACTTTGGAACAAACATGACTCGTATACTTCCAGCTGCATCTTTAACTCCATGTTGGCAATACGAGGTGGTAAATTGGCAGCACTGGAAACACACCAGAGCACATGCAAATGCAAGTGCAGTACATATGCAAGCTTTGCAACAGTGTCCCTTCCCTATCCATCCGTGTGCCTCAGACATGACCACCTCTAGGGTGTGTCCTCACCAGGAAATTTGCATTTTGTTGGGGTTTTTGCACCAGTGCAACCAACGGTGAAAGCTATAGAGCAGCCTGGGTGCAGGCACTTTTACCACCATGCCATTGGTAGTAGGGATCCTGCAAGTAATGGTGCAAAAAAAAAAAATTTAAACACACACCTAGCTACAGATGTCCCTAGTTCAAACAAGGCCCTAACAGGGAGAGGTACCATAGTTCAATATGCCCAGCCCATAGAAGAAGAGTATTTACAAAGGTCACAGTTGTGAGTTAGGTTTCAGTGATATGGATATCTGTCCAATAAGAATTGGATGGAGAGCCTCTTACTCAATTCACAAAGGCTATTGAATAGCTATTAAGATTAGTCAGATTCAAACCAGAGATCTAGAGATGACCATTCTTCACTGTGTCCATAATGAATTGAGAGCACCATCTGTTCTCCACCTGGAGCACGTTACAGGCACAGGATAAGCACCACGACTAAGTTGGCTTAGGGGGAGGCTAAATAAATTGTTGGATAAAGTTAGAATTAGGACTAAGAAGCAGTGAGGGTCCATACATTTAATGTCTAGAACAGAAAATTGAGGATACCAGGGTCCCAACATTCTGCAAACTTGTGAGATGTCCCACCTTAGATGGGTAGATCTGACAATCATATACAGTTTCAAACCACTAAAGTTTTCATTTCCCTGTTACATTTTTACCTACAGACCGGGACCATCTAATAAACATGGTCATGCAGACTTGTGATTGCATGCCTTTTCTTTTCAGTATTGCCTGCAGTGACTGTGCTTCTTGTACCTAAACCTGATCCCAGGCATGGCAACCAAGAAGCTCACTATTGGATGCCTTACCGTCACTGGAAAGAAGAGAGGGTATAGGTATTGCAGACTGCATACAGAGTTGTGATCAAGGGCCTCGAGACCAATTAGACTACACTAATTATCTTTTGACACAGCCTCCAGCTTCTTAAAAATTCCATCTCCATCCCCAACTCTCACATTCTTTAGATTCTTCAAAGAAATAGACCTGTCTGATAGCCTGGACAGGTTGAAATCTCTTGCGTGCCAGGGGCTCAATTATATCTTTCAACACAGCTCGTCACCTATAATCCTACGGACCAAATGTGGGGGCACTGACCTTTTCAAGTCTCAGAAAGGTTGCTCAAATGAAGATGACAACCAAAAAAAATAAATGAGTGGAACAGGAAACTCTGCATGACGCAGAAATAATTTCTTATGTCCATGAAAGGTTTTACTCTGACTTCACTTACATAATTTATCAGTTTGGATATTAGTAAAATTGTACTGTCTGTAAGAAAAGGAAAATCTGTGGAGTTTTGCAAAGGATTCATCCTAACAAGGAAGGGCAGACAAAAGAAAGAATTAACAACCTATGTGCAAGCTTTTTTAATATTCATTAATTAAAAGGACACTGTCATCTTAGGTTGACCCAAAAATTTAAGTTATCTCCAATTAATTTAAAAGGATATTGACAAACACCTGAAATTAATAGAAATGTTTTTGTTTTTAATTCCAATTAATAGGGATTTTTTGTGAAGGTGACTTTACAGTTTTCCCTCAAATATAGGGAACCACACGCAAAACGAAACTGACTAGAAACAAAAGTGCAACTGGTCAGTTGTTACATTCTTCAAACTGAGTGAAATGCAAATAATAAATAAATAAGCAAGGAGCATAAATGGTGAAGAAATAAAATTGGTTTGAAATTCTTTTCATTTTAATAATCTAATATGTTAATTACAGAGGTGGAGAAACTTTAAATATTTTTAATTATCTGCATTTCAACTTGACAGTGTCTCTTTAAGATAGAGTAAGCTTTAGATGTTTGCACTTTTTCATTATCACACTAACATTCATTGAAATATATACATTTTTCCTTGGAGCGCTCTTATTTTGCCCCAAGAAGTGCATATCTTTATATTAATAGGAATTTGTTTCCTGACAGCCACTAAATGCGCATTTAAACACACAAATCTATGCCCAGCAGAGTTAAGGAAACTAAGAAGGAGTTTTTTAAATGTACTACAAACAAAAAGAATCCTAATAAAGGTAATGGTCTGTTACTAGATAGAAATTGTAGAATTATCAACAACAGTGCATAAAAGGCAGAAGTGTTCAATGACTCATTCTGTTCTGTATTTGGGGAGGAAAACAGGTGATGTAGTCATATCATATGATGATAACACCCTTTCCATTCTACTAGTATCTCAGGAGGATGTTAAACAGTAGCTACAAAAATCAGACATTTTAAAATCAGCAGATCCAGATAATTTGCATATAAGATTTTTAAAAGAGCTGGCTGAGGAGTGTGCTAGACTGCTAATGTTGATTTTCAGTAAGTCTTGGAACTCTAAGGAAGTTCCAGAAGACTGGAAAAAAGCTAATGTTGTGCCAATATTTAAAAAGGTAAATGGGATGACCTGGGTAATTATAGGCCTGTCAGCCTGATATTGATTCTGGGCAAGATAATGGAGCAGCTGCTTTGGGACTAAATTAATAAAGAATTAAAGAAGGTTCGTATAATTAATGGTAATCAACATGGGTTTATGGAAAATAGATCCTGTCAAAATAACTTTATATTTTTTTATGAGATTACAAGTTTGTTTGATAAAGGTGTTGATGTAATATACGAGATTTCTGTAAGGCGTTTGACTTGATACCACAACATTTTGATTTAAAAAATTAGAAAAATATAAAATTAACATGGCACACATTACATGGATTAAAAGCTGGCTAACCAATATGTTTTAAAATGTAATTGTAAACACAGAATGCTCATCAAGTGGGTGTGTTTCAAGTGGGGTCCTTCAGGGATTGGTTCTTGGCCCTATGCTATTTAATATTTTTATCAAAGACCTGGAACAAAACATAAAATCATCACTGATAAACTTTGCAGATGATGCACAAGTTGAGGGAGTGGTAAATAATGAACAGGACAGATCACTGATACAGAGCAATCTGGATCGCTTGGTAAGATGGGTATAAGCAAATAATACGTGTTTAATGTAGCTAAATGTAAATGTGTACACATCTGGGAACAAAGAACACAGGCCATGCTTACAGGATGGGGGACTCTAGCCTGGGAAGCAGAGACTCCCAAAAAGATTTGGGGGTTGTCATAAATATAAAGGGAAGGGTAAACACCTTTAAATCCCTCCTGGCCAGAGGAAAAACCCTTTCACCTGTAAAGGGTTAAGAAGCTAGGATAACCTCGCTGGCACCTGACCAAAATGACCAATGAGGAGACAAGTTACTTTCAAAGCTGGAGTGGGGGGGAACAAAGGGTCTCTCTGTTTCTGTGTGATGCTTTTGCCGGGACCAGAGCAGGAATGCAGGTCAGAACTCCTGTAAAGAATTAGTAAGCAATCTAGTTAGATATGCGTTAGATTCTGTCTTGTTTAAATGGTTGATAAAATAAGTTGTGCTGAATGGAACGTATATTCCTGTTTTTGTTTCTTTTTGTAACTTGAGGTTTTGCCTAGAGGGATTCTCTTTGTTTTGAATCTGATTACCCTGTAAGGTATTTACCATCCTGATTTTACAGAGGTGATTCTTTTACTTTTTCTTTAATTAAAATTAACTTTTAAGAACCTGATTGCTTTTTCATTGTTCTTAAGATCCAAGGGTTTGGGTCTGTGTTCACCTATGCAAATTGGTGAGGATTTTTATCAAGCCTTCTCCAGGAAAGGGGGTGTAGTGCTTGGGGGGATATTTTGGGAGGAGACGTTTCCAAGTGGGCACTTCCCCTGTTCTTTGTGTAACACTTTGGTGGTGGCAGCGTTTAACCTAAGCTGGTAAGAATAAGCTTAGGGGGTCTTTCATGCAGGTCCCCCCATCTGTACCCTAGAGTTCAGAGTGGGGAAGGAACCTAGACAGGGGTTGTGCTGGATAATCAGCTGAACATGAGCTCCCAGTGTACAGCTGTGGCCACATGGGTGAATGCAATCCTTGGATGAATAGCCATGGGAATCTTGAGTAGGAGTAGTGAGGTTAGTTTACCTCTGTCTCTGGCACTGGTGCGACTGCTGATGGAATGCTGTGTCCAGTTCTGCTGTCCACAATTCCAGAAGGATGTTGATAAGTTGGAGAGGGTTCAGAGAAGAGCCTTGAAAATGATTAAAAGATTAGAAATTCTGCCTTTTAGTGATAGTCTCTAAGGAGCTCAATCTGTTTAGATGGGTAAGGGGTGACTTGATTACAGTGTATAAGTACCTAATGGGGAACAAATATTTGATGCTGGCTCTTCAGTCTAGTGGTTCCAGTGGCTGGAAGCTCAAGGTAGACAAATTCAGACTGGAAATAAGGTGTACATTTTTAACAGTCAGGGTAATTAACCATTGGAACAATTTACTAAGGGTCATGGTGGATTCTCCATCACAGGCAGTTTTTAAATGAACATTTTTCTAGAAGGTCTGCTCTATGAATTATTTTAGGGATGGTTTGTGGGCTGTAATATAGAGGAGGTCCGACTAGCTGATCACAATGGTCCCTTCTGGCCTTGGAATCTATTAATCTATTAAACTTTTACATACATTGGACAAACTATACCAGTGCTATGTCATGCTCTTTCATAAAGCTAAAGGCCAGAAATGACCAGCAGATCACCTAGTCCAGGGGTAGCCAACCTGAGCCTCAGAAGGAGCCAGAATTTATCAATGTACATTGCCAAAGAGCCACAGTAATATGTCAGCAGCCCCGCATCAGCTCTCCCACCCACTGGCAGCCCTGCAGATCAGCACCAGGGCTGCCCAGAGGATTCAGGGGGCCTGGGGCAAAGCAATTCTGAGGGGCCCTTCATATGGCGTAGCCAGGTGGGCGAACAGGGGGAGCAGACATAAAAAAAGGTGCCCGCCGCTTGTACTCACCCAACAGCGCTCTGGGTCTTCGGCGGCAGGTCCTTCACTCACTCCTGGTCTTCAGCGGCACTGAAGGACCCGCCGCCGAAATGCGGCTGAAGACCCGGAGCGCCGCCAGGTGAGTAAAAATTCAAAAGGTGCCTCTTGTTTTCAGTGGGAGAGCAGCCACTTCCCCGCACCCCCCTAGCTACGCTACTGGCCCCTTCCTTGTCTCAGACCTCAGACCGTCTCGTGGGGGCCCCTGTGGGGCCTGGGGCAAATTGCCCCTCTTCCCCCTCACCCCCCGGGTGGCTCTGATCAGCACCTCCCCTTTCCTCCCTGCACCTCCCGATCAGCTGTTTCGTAGCATGCAGGAGGCTCTGTGGGGGGGAGTGAGGGCACTGGGCGAAGTGGGGGCAGGGGTTGAGCAGAAAGCACCCCCTGGCACATTGGAAAGTTGGGCCCTGTAGCACCAGCCCCGGAGTCAGTGCCTATACAAGGAGCCACATATTAACTTCTGAAGAGCCGCATGTGGCTCCGGAGCCACAGGTTGGCCACCCCAACCTAATCTGACCTCCTGTATGTCACAAGCCACCAACACCACCCAGGACCCTGACACTAAATCCAACAAGGGAAATGAAACCAAAGTAAATGAAACCCACAGGAAACTAGACCTTGCACTGCAAGCAGAGAATGGGGGGACTGAGCTGCACCAGTGCTCCAAGTCCCTACAATGGCAGGGCAATGATTAAGTGAGAGAGACCCAGATAATCCTGGCAAGTGACCTGCACCCACATACTGCAGAGGAAGGTGAAAAGCCCTCAAGGTTATTCCTCCCCAACCCCACATAAAGCATGAGCTTTAGCAACACAAGATATAAACCATAAGTGAGCCTCAGGGCTTTTGAGCCCAGCCCCTACCATCACAAGCAACCCCTCCATATAATTGCACTCATAAGTTTGTCAAGCCTCATAGTTCCTTTGGCTCCAGTCCCTGGTTATCTCCATCATCTCTTCGTCTCTTCTACCATCCCATCTTCTGCCTGTTTCTCCTCCTCATTCCCCAGTGCAGCAAACCAGTTATTCAACTTAATTTCACCACCACTAGCTGGTCCCTTCCTTTACCTTGTCCTCATGGTCACATTCTTCTATGGATCACCCTCCTCTTCTGGCAGCCCTCCCTCCAGCTCCTTTTGTTCAGCAGGGATCTACAAATCTTGTTGTCTGTACCATCTCCTCTGTCTTCTCCGGTATTATATCTTCATCCTCAGATGAATTCCATCATTGTATTAGCAGGAGTGTTGTAAGCAAGACACTAGAAGTAATTCTTCTGCTCTACTCCGTGCTAATTATGCCTCAACTGGAGTATCATGTCCAGCACTGGGTGCCACATTTCAGGAAAGATGTAGACAAATAGGAGAAAGTCCAGAGAAGAGCAACAAAAATTATTAAAGTTCTAGAAAACATGACCTATGAGGGAAGATTGAAAAAATTGGATGTGTTTAGTCTGAAAAAGAGAAAACTGAGAGGGGACATGATAAAAGTTTTCAAGTACATAAAAGGTTGTTACAAGGAGGAGGGAGAAAAATTGTTCTTCTTAACCTCTGAGGATAGGACAAGAAGCATGGGCTTAAATTGCAGCAAGAGAGGTTTAGGTTGGACATTAGGAAAAACTTCCTAACTGTCAGGGTGGTTAACCACTGGAATAAAATTGCCGAGGGGGGTTGTGGAATCTCCATCATTGCCTAATCTGCTCTTAAAAAATCTCCAAACACCTGTAAGGAATGATCTAGATAATATTTAGTCCTGCCATGAGTGCAGGGGACTGGACTAGATGACCTCTTGAGGTCCCTTCCAGTCCTATGATTCTATGATTATCTCCAGCTGCATCTCTAATATCTGAATCTTTTTTGCCATGAGCTCTATCAGGCCACATTTCATACATAAGTAGCTTCCATCAGATACCCCCTCAAGGATGATGTGCATTATGCAGCTCACCATCTTCTTTCCTTCTTGGGTCACTACTTGGGTCACTTCTATTGCTGCCTCAGTAGCCATCATTGTCTTCTCTTCCTAGACCTCTAATAAGCAAGGTCTGGCCCTTTCTTTAGTAAGTGTTGCTGAACCTATTGGACTTAAACCAGGTTAAAAGAACTGATATTTACAACACTGCCTCAGTCAGCAAGAGCCCTTTATTGCACCCCAATTGATTTTAGAGTCTCTGCAGAATTTGAAATGGCCCAACCATTAGCTGATTCAAAAGTTTCAAAGGCTACCAAATATGAATCACTTTTACTTGATTCCTCCTTACAATATTCATTTTCTTCCCTGGAAAGATTCTGCAAGTGGCTTAAGGACTAGTGACCAAAATGTCTGTTTCCTGCAGGGGTTAAGTTAGGAGGAAGCAGCTGGGTGGGATAGGTGGCAAAAAGCAGATGAAATTATTTTCTTAGACCATAGAACAAGATTCTCAGCTGGTATATATCAGAGGCCCCCTGTGTTTAAAAATAAGAGAGTTTAGGAAGAGAAGGTCTCTGGGTGAATGGAATGGGTGTGTCCCCTTTAAGATCTTTTCAAAGCACAAAACTCCCAGAGAAAGTCAAAGATTTGGGGAGTGGGTGTTGAGTTCATGGAGACGCTAATTATGGCATCATGATTGGGTGTCAGGCTCGGCAGCCAAGAGACTTGGGTTCTATTCCTGACTTTGCCCCAGGGTCGTGGTGTGACCTTGGGCCAATTACTTAACCTCTTCATTCCTCTGTTACCCTGTCTGTAACATGGGGTAATAGTGCTCACCCAAGTGTGTAAAGCAATTGGGATCTAGGGATGAAATGTGCTTGATAAATGCTAGATATTGTTTATTTATTGAATTATTATTGTTTATTTATTGTGGTCTGCCTAAATTAGGATTTTATGCTATGCCCATCGCTATGGCATTATCATAACTTGAGGTATGAGTTTGGGATGCTTATGAAGACTTAATATGAGGCTCAGAGGAGGAGCCTGGGTACTCACAGAAACTGAGCACCCCTCTCAGCCCTACAGGCTTGCCCTTTAGCTGAAAGTTGAGGCCCAGTGGCAGAGCAGTGTGAGTGGAAGCTTATGCTGCTGCCACCCAGGCTGTTCTTGCTCTGTCGGAGCTCTTCAGAGGTGCCGGAAGCCAGCACCTTTTGCCCTTCTGAAGGCCACGAAAAGGACTTATGAAAATTCTGGGATGGCAACAGACTGAAGGTTTATGTTTGGATTCTTGGCTTTTTATTTGGATGTCTTCATTTCAGACAGAGGTGTAGGATGTCTTCATTTCAGACAGAGGTGTTAATCAGAGCAGATTTTAACTCAATTACAAAAGCTGATGTGTAAAAATAACCAGTGATAGAGAGGAATTGAAAACACAGGAGAATAGACCTGTACATTCATTTCCAGGGCAGTGATTGCCGCTGCACTTCTTCAGTGGGACAGGAGAGATGCCAGTGGCTTTCCCCATTTCCTGCCCTTCTCTTTGGTCATTTAAATACGGCACTGATTGGGTCTCATGTAGGCACAGAACCACGACTGACGCTTGTAAAGTCCATCATCACAATTAATCTGCCTCACAAGAGAAAAAAAGTTATGTGGAATGAAAGGGAGGGGATGGGGAAAAATGTAAATATTACAATGACTGTTTAACATTTTTATTGTGACAACTCCTAAAAGTCAACCAGGTCAGGATGCCATTGTGCTAGACATTGTTAAAACACATAGTAGGTGACAGTCCCTTCTCCAAAGAGCTTATAATTTAAAAGGCAAGACAGAACAGGTGGATGAACCGAACATGTGTACCAGGGTGGGATTTGAGAGAAAAACAGGGTAACCACCTAGATAATAGGGTCCAACCCAGTTAAGGTCTTTAGGCACTGCCACAATATAAATGTTTAATAATAATAATAATAACAATAATAATAATAATAACAATAATAGGATGTTTGCAATTCTTAGCCAATCAGGGCAGTGATCACAACTCTCCACCTGCCTAGCCCTCGTCAGATTGCAGTTGTCATTGTACATTATGGCAGAAGGAAATTTGGAGGAGGAGGAGGCGGTGGCTTTACAGATTTTGATCTGCAGCTTTTCTTATTCATAAGGGGCAACCTGGGAGAGCAGCAGTGAAAGCGATGATACTTGCACACAATAATTGCACCTTTTATCCATGGATCTCACAGCGCTTTACAAAGATGGACAAGTATGATCATCCCTATTTTACAGGGGGAGAGATGGAGAAGAGAGAGTTTAAAGGGGTTGAACAAGGTGAATCAGTGGCAGTGTGGGGCAATGACATCCAGGCCTTCTGCACCGTAGTCTCCTGGTCTAGACAGCTATACAGAGTGTACAAATACAGAACAAGCCTGACTAAAAATCTCCTTTTTAACCAACTGCCAGGGACCATATTAATAAAATAATTATTCTCCATTTTATTCTACTTACTCTATCCTACGAATAGGCATTGAGCCTGCTATTCTCCAACTTCCACCAGAATATAATTGTCAATCAAGATGAAAAATGTTGAAATTTAAGTATGTCGCAGTCCGACAAGGAAGTCCATATGGTCTTTAAGGGAAGAGAGTGTGGGGTGATTTAGCACTGTTACCATTTAAAACAGCTTTAAATGAGCAAGTAGGTGTTGACATCAAGGGACTGAATAATAACCCATGCACCCTGGGGGTGAAGTTGCTGCCACATCAAGAGCTGGCTGTGTGTGAATTGTTGTCCAAAGTGAGAAGTGCAGAGTGACTAGCTGCTGCCATTGTTATAATTTTTAATCAGATATTCTTGGGAAGGCTGGGCAGGGATGGCATGGTGAATTCATGGGGAAAAAACCTTCCCATCTGGTGCGCCATGTTCAAATCTTGGCTCAGGTCACAAGCAGTGATGGGTAAATCATAAAGAGCTCAAAATTCCGGTTTGGTTCAGATGCGTCTTAGGTCTGCAACACTGCCCTGAAAACCTCCTGGTGAACATGAGACTGCTGGTAATTTTGGTTCTTATCTGTTTGTGGAGCTTCTTATAGGCCCTCTTTGCCATAGTATCTGCACACTTCCCAGACATTAATGAAGTAAGTCTCAGAACTCCTCAGAAGGACAGAGAGAATTAGTACAACCCCCTTCTTTACAGATGGCACAGGGAGTTTGTGACTTGCCCAAGGTCATGCAGCAAGTTTATGGCAGAGACAGAAACTAAATCCTGATTTCTTGAGTCCTAGTTCAGAGCCTTAAACATAAGATCATTCTTCCTGTCATAGAAGCCAGGTTCAAATCCACAAGGAGACTGTAAAAAATGCCCTTCAAATTCAATTGTAGCAATTGGAAAGGTTCTGTGGGATTTTTTTATTTAATCAGAATCAATTCTCTCATCCTTGGACACAACTGAAAGTAAGTATTTTAGGTCTTTTTCCTATTTTCTCTGTATCCTTTATGTCTGTCAGTCTTTCATGAATGATGCTTGGGTACCATGTGCCCTGTGTTAGCCCTTTCCAGACCACATAAAACCACAGGCTAATAAGCTCTACCCCCTTTTCTCCAGTTAGGCACTCTACTAAAGGGAATATTTGCAGAAAAGCGTGCGGGGAATTAGCTGCTGCAGTTCACACTGACGTAAATGGAAGTGACGTAGCCAACATCCCCAAATTCATCTGCTGCCCTTAAGGAACAGCAGCAATGGCCAGGATTTTCCCTTTTTATGTTTGTCCTGTGGCTCTTCTGTAAAGTCAGATGTTTGCAAGAGAGAACAGCTCGATTTTTCTCTGAGGCTTAACCCACTTAGCAGGGCGTCCTGAGTCCCATTCACCTCCATGGCCTGAAAGCCAGGACTGCAGGATTTTGTGTGTGTGTGTGTGAGAGAGAGAGAGAGAGAGAGAGAGAAACAAACACATGAAGAAATGAGCAGTTGTCCTCAAAGCCTAGAGGGGAGGGAGGGGGGAAGAGTCTAACCTCCGTTCCCTGTAAGTCATTCGTTTAAAAACAAGGTGCAGTACCGGCCTATGCCGTGCGTGTCTCAGGCTGTACGGCAGAGTCTGATGCCTGGGGAAGCTGTAAGGTTAGGGGGACAGAACACAGCAACACAGATGAATGGCGCATGTATGCACATGCGCACACACGCCTGCGCCTTCCTCCTTCCTCCGGGGCATCCCCAAACGAGCCTCACTGGCCAAGGCCTTGTTAACCGACCGCTGCCCCCAGAGTCGCCCTCTTCCTGGGCGCCCTGCAAAGAAGCTGCCTCTCTCTGTCCCTCCCTCCATTCCCTGGCAGGGTGGGTGGTGGTCTGCGGAGGGAGGATTGGTTTTGATTGGTATGAACGCTGGGTCTGTCACTCTTTCCCGACCGTTTCGGCAGGTGGTTTCTCTTTCAGTCGGACCTTGGCCCGCTGAGACATACACGAGGGGGCGCAGATCGATATCGCAAGTGCAGGCAGCGCGCGCCCCCGGCTCTTTTTATTTCTCTCTCTCTCTCTCTCTTCATCTAGTTATTTAATCTTCCGGCTGCCCTCATCCCTGTCAGATCTGGGGGCTGCAGTCAGGCGGCTTCTTAGGACCACTCTCACAGGCTCTCGGGCTGGCAAAATTGCCAAAGAAACCGTGTTATAATCAACCTGGCAGTCTGTCTGTCTGTCTCTGAATATTATCATTCTCATCCTGTTTGTCAGGGCTGCGCTGTTCAACCATCTCCCCCTTGCCTTCCCCCCCCCCCCCCCCACCGCTCCACTGACATCCGCCCTGCTCCACTGCGCACACTTCTCTCTGTCGCAGCCTCTCTCCTTTACAGATTTGCTGTTCTCGACACTTGCTCTCCCTCCTGCCAAATCTCCTTCACCATTGCACAACCCTCTGCTGCGCCTTCCCCTCTCTTTGCGGCGCCTTCCTCCCCCCACCGCCCTCCTCCTCTAGCTGCCTCTCTCCTCTACAGCTCTGCTGTAATTGACATTTTCCATCTGACAGATTCTGTTTTCCCTTCCTGCAGTTGCTAAGGAAACAAGCCACAGGGCCCGCAGCCAGGGAGCGGTTAGCTGCCTTTAGAGGCTGCCTGTCCCCATAAATGTCGCTTTCGCTAATGAACGTTTGGGCAAAAAGTTAAAACCCAACCCAAACAAAATGCAACACTAAACCGAGCTAGTGTTAAATGAGGGGGAAACAAAAAATCTCTTTGTAGAGCTGAACCTGTAACCTCCCAATGAAAGGTTTTGCTTTCCTACCGCAGCATGCCAAACAATTAAGCAACGTGAGCTCAAGTACGCGACAGATCTCCCGTTCCTTTCGTCCCTTGTGGAACAGGAAATTATCTTTCCCGGGCCAACACTCTGCCCTTGTGGGGCCCCGGGAGGGCTGGCTCTTCTGAGTTACAAAAAAAGGCACATTCCGGGATGATCCTAAACCCATAAAACTAGACAGCTGGCAGTGTGTACTGAGCACTTGTACAGATTTCCCAGGAGAGCTACCTCAAAAAAGATTCACTCCTGGGAAAACCTGGACAGGTGGGAACCCTAGGTTATAATTAGGGAGACAGAAAGATGCTATAGATCAGCCTGCCAATATTTAACCTGAGGCAAGTGGCTTTTTTGGACAGGTGAATAAATTAACAGTAGTTTTATCATTGTCTACATCATGGCTAAGGACCAGAAAGTAGATCTAAGTTAGTCCTGGGCTTGTAAATCGTCCTGCTGGTTTATGTCTTCTCTCTGTGTTACATTGCAGGGTATGTCATGGTCCAGCTATGCATACATACTACGGGGCAGGATTCAGGTTGAACAGGAAACCTAACCATTGTTGTATCCTGACTTGGGAATACTATGCTTTGCAACGTTCATGTTCTTTCCATATAGATTGTTTTGTTAAAATGGGATTTCCTACATTTAAAAAAAATTAAAAATGAAGAGACAAGGAAATGTTGCTGTTATGGTTGTAGGGTGAGCTGCATCTCTCTTCCTCTCTGATCTTTCTGAGAGCACTCCTTCAGGTGTCAGGCCTCAGGCCCTTACTTCTCCTGGTCTGAAATGCTGCAATTCTTTCACTGTTACGCCAGACCCCCTGGGCTACAGCATCCTGTGTAACAACCATGCTTTCCCAGCAGGTCCAACTGGTTTCAGCACATGCAGTTCTTCCTTTTGGGAATCAGTGACCAGTGGTGTATAGTAACCAGACCGCCTTCTTAAACCAAAGCATTGTTTATTTTAACATTAGGAACAAAATATTTAGAGAAAAAGGGTTTTAAAACAACAAAGAATCTTACATGCTTACCCAAAGAGTCCTGTGAAGGTGACTTAGGTAGGCCTAGCTTCTTCGGACACCCCAAATGGTTCCCCATGTCTTTTTATCATGCCCTTGAACATCTCCCCCTCTCTTGAGAGAATCCCTTTTTAAACTGCTCTAATCCTATCAACAGCTGGCGTGCATGGGCCTTTTCCTGTAATGTGCAGTGTTGTAGCGATGCTAGTCCGAGGATATTAAATAGACAAGGTAGGTGATGTAATATCTTTTATTGAACCAACTTCTGTTGGTGAGTGTGATGGGTGGTGCGTTTACTGGGCCCTTTGCAGCCTCCTGCTGAAGGCCTTGCAGTCCTAACACACTCTGCCCTAGAAAAGGAGCAGCAAAGGGGCTCCTCCAGGCCTGCCTTGAAAGGCTGCAGGGAAGCCGTGAATCAGAGCCCAGCAGGTTCAGTTGGAAGGAGCTGCAGGGCCTAAGCAGGTCAGTTGTTGGCTGGGACCAGAAGGGGGCAGAATGACTGAAAGACTGAGAAACTCGGCAGACAACAAGGCCTGGAAGAGACCTTGGTCAAGCAGGAAACAGACAGAGAACCCAAGAAGGTGATGGGACCAGTTGGGAAGCCTCCCAGTGAAAGCAGCAGTAACCATTAAAGGAAGGCAGTACATGGCTATAGGGTCCCTTGGTTGGGACCTGGATTAGTAGGTGGGCCCAGGTCCTACCCACTGGAACAGTGGCCAAAGCCCCAAGAAGGAGACAAGCACAATAAAGGGACTAGGAGTTTAAACAGGCCAAGGACTGAAGATGCTGAAGAGGGTCAACCATCTACTGAACTTTGTTACCCTATAAAGGGTTTGTTTGTTCCTGCGTATTAACTGTGTGACTTAGCCGGAGGGCTGAGCCACTGAAGCTCCGCCTGACAAGGGCAACAGCCGACGGGGCACCATGAGCAGAGAGAAAGGGTGTACAGGTTTGCACGCAGCCAACAGGAGGTGCTCACAGTGAGAGAGTCAAGCTTTTGAGCTCTTCTTCAGGTATGGAAAACTAATTCAAAGTGTCACTCACTGTTAAATATAAGGTTTGAACAGATTGTTTTGCATCCAATGTCTCTTAAGAGCCCTCAGGCATTTGCGGAGAAGTGGCTTATCTTGAGTCATTCATTCCTGCTTGTTTTTTCTTACAGACCCCTATTAAATGAAAACCAGTATAGTCATATAGTAAATATCCCAATAACCTGGCAACATGGAGTATTCATAAATTATTACAGAGCAGCTCCAATTCCACCACAGTCACCACATTCAGCTATTTGCTAGGCAATGTGTACAATCAATGCAAAAGTAACCATTGCTTCATTTGAGACACACCTTTCTGTGTCATATAAAAGAAAGCAAGATTTCTTCCCAGCTTTGCTTCCTTCTTCATAAATGTTTTGAGGTGCTCCCTCCATGTCTGTCTAGGTACTTATATGCCCCCATGCCCCATGATATCTGAGTGCCGCACAGGCCTCAGTGAATTTATCTTCATAGATAAAGCAGTATCAATAGCCTCATTTTACAGATGAGAAAATGGGGCACAGAAAGATTAAGTGACTTGCCCAAGGTCACACAGGAAATCTGTGGCAGCGCTTGGGAATGAACCAAGGTTCCTGTGTCCCTATCTAGTACCTTAACCACAAGTCCGTAATTCTTTATTCCTCCCCTTCAAATATCATACTGAAGGAGGCTGGACTCCTTTGAACACTGCCTGCCTCCATACACCCCTTCGCAGATCATATTCCACAATCTGCTATGTGTGCAAACAGAAATTCCACTCTTTGTTATGCTTTCATCTGCACGTCCAGCACAGTCCTGAGACACTGTATGTTCATTGTATGGACATTTTCTCTTAGTTTATATAAACACTCATATGCATTGCTAGTGGAATTTTCAAAGATCCTAATTTTATTATTTAACATGATCTGGTGCACATTCACAAAGTACATCTTTAAACAATATCAAATCTGATTTTGACTGGACCATTGTAAGGTACATCTGCAACCTAGGGATTATGTGTCTGCCAAATTTCAAATTCCCATCACCTTCTCCAAAGGCACTACAGTTATTCAAAGAAAAGG
The DNA here is from genome assembly GCF_965152235.1 of Eretmochelys imbricata. Taxonomy (NCBI): domain Eukaryota; kingdom Metazoa; phylum Chordata; order Testudines; family Cheloniidae; genus Eretmochelys; species Eretmochelys imbricata. Next base: position 18,131,182 of record NC_135585.1, on the reverse strand, counting down.
TTGCAAAATTATCTTCTTATCAGGAAAACTACATTATTTCACTTGTTCCATGCTTGAAAATGCTCAACCATTTTTTTCATGAAACTTTCAGGGGAAAAGAAATTTATTTGAGGAAGTTACAAGTAACTGAAAATAGGTTGGAGAGGCAGTGTGATCCAGTGGATAGGGCACACAACTAAGAGTCAGGAGACATGGGTTCCATTCCCAGCTGAGCCACTGACCTTCCTTATGGCTTTGGGCCAGTCACTTCATCTCTTGCCTCCTTCCGTTCTTTGTTTGTCTAGTCTATTTAGATTGTAAACTCTTTGTGGCAGGGACAGTTGCTAAATGTTTGTACAGCATCTAGGCACTGCTGTAATACAAACTGTAACAAGAAAAGTAAAATTTCACAATAGAAATGCATAGGCAGCCTTACCTCTAAGTGTTGCTCTGTGCATTACTAGTAACAAACTCATCCTTCCATCTTCACCTGATTTTAGAACTAAGCTTGATCCAAACTTTTGAGGGGTGGGTTCCTTTCTAGTTTGTGGCTGGCACCAGAACTGGAACTGTAGAATCTGCCAGCAGAAAGGAAAGTCTTGTGAGAGAGATCCTGCCCAGTTTTGCACACCCAGAGACGTGCACAGTTCAGATATGCCTAAGTGTCTGGTCTTCTGGATGCATATCCAAACCATGCCTGAACACCAACCACATGTGCTCATTTACACTAAAGCCCTTTTATACCTCCTCTGGCAGTGTAAAAGGACCTTAGAATGGTATCAAATTACATGTGCACTAGAGAGACCTTAGGTTAAGTGTATACATCTAGGAAAAAAGAACGTACAACACATTTACAGGTGCGGGGACTCTATCCTGGGAAGCAATGACTCTGAAAAAGATTTGGGGGTCCTGGTAGATCATCAGCTGAACATGAGCCCCCAGTGTGCAGCTATAGCCAAAAGGGCTAATAAGATCCTGGGAAGTATAAGCAGGGGAATCTTGAACAGGAGTAGAGAGGTTATTTTATCTCTATATTTGGCATTGATGCAACTGCTGCTGGAATATTGTGTCCAGTTCTGGTGTCCACAATTCAAGAAGGGTGTGAATAAATTGGAGAGCTTCAGAGAAGAGCCACAAGAATGATTAAAGGATTAGGGAACATGCCTTATGGTGATAGACTCAAGGAGCTCAATCTATTAAGTTTAACAAAGGAAAGGTTAAAGGATGACTTGATTACAACCTTTAAGTATCTTCATGGGGAACAAATATTTTATAATGGACTCTTCAGTCTAGCAGAGAACGGTATAATACAATCCAATGGCAGAAAGTTGAAGCTAGAAAATTCAGCCTAGAAAAAAGGTGTAAATTTTTAACAGTGATGGTAATTAACCATTGGAACAATTTACACAGGGTCGTGGTGGATTCTCCATCACCGGCCATTTTAAAATCAACACTGGGTGTTTTTCTAAAAGATCTGTGCTAGAAATTATTTTGGGGCAGTTCTGTGGCTTGTGTTCTACAGGAGGTCAGACTAGATCATCACAGTGGACCTTTCTGGCCTTGGAATCTATGCACAAGTAGGCCTATCCGTGCTACTTTTAAGCATGGGAAACCACAGTAATGTAGATGTGACAGCCTGGGCTTCTGCATGAGCAAGCAACCAGAGTACATATCCAGGGCCCCCAGAGGGCTTGTACTCTGGTTGCTAGCCCATACTGAAGTCCCTGCCATATCTACAGTACTGTTTGAGAGTAACAGCCGTGTTAGTCTGTATTCGCAAAAAGAAAAGGAGTACTTGTGGCACCTTAGAGACTAACCAATTTATTTGAGCATGAGCTTTCGTGAGCTACAGCTCACTTCATCGGATGCATACCGTGGAAACTGCAGCAGACTTTATATACACACAGAGATCATGAAACAATACCTCCTCCCACCCCACTGTCCTGCTAGTAATAGCTTATCTAAAGTGATCATCAAGTTGGGCCATTTCCAGCACAAATCCAGGTTTTCTCACCCTTCACCCCCCCACACACAAACTCACTCTCCTGCTGGTAATAGCCCATCCAAAGTGACAACTCTCTTCACAATGTGCATGATAATCAAGGTGGGCCATTTCCTGCACAAATCCAGGTTCTCTCACCCCCTCACCCCCCTCCAAAAACCACACACACAAACTCACTCTCCTGCTGGTAATAGCTCATCCAAAGTGACCACTCTCCCTACAATGTGCATGATAATCAAGGTGGGCCATTTCCAGCACAAATCCAGGTTTTCTCACCCCCACCCCACCCCCATACACACACAAACTCACTCTCCTGCTGGTAATAGCTCATCCAAAGTGACCACTCTCCTGCACATTGTAGGGAGAGTGGTCACTTTGGATGAGCTATTACTAGCAGGAGAGTGAGTTTGTGTGTGTATGGGGGTGGGGGGGGTGAGAAAACCTGGATTTGTGCTGGAAATGGCCCACCTTGATTATCATGCACATTGTAGGGAGAGTGGTCACTTTGGATGAGCTATTACTAGCAGGAGAGTGAGTTTGTGTGTGTATGGGGGTGGGGGGGTGAGAAAACCTGGATTTGTGCTGGAAATGGCCCACCTTGATTATCATGCACATTGTAGGGAGAGTGGTCACTTTGGATGAGCTATTACTAGCAGGAGAGTGAGTTTGTGTGTGTATGGGGGTGGGGGGATGAGAAAACCTGGATTTGTGCTGGAAATGGCCCACCTTGATTATCATGCACATTGTAGGGAGAGTGGTCACTTTGGATGAGCTATTACCAGCAGGAGAGTGAGTTTGTGTGTGTGGTTTTTGGAGGGGGGTGGGGGGATGAGAAAACCTGGATTTGTGCAGGAAATGGCCCACCTTGATTATCATGCACATTGTGAAGAGAGTTGTCACTTTGGATGGGCTATTACCAGCAGGAGAGTGAGTTTGTGTGGGGTGGGGGGGGGGGGTGGAGGGTGAGAAAACCTGGATTTGTGCTGGAAATGGCCCACCTTGATGATCACTTTAGATAAGCTATTACCAGCAGGACAGTGTGGTGGGAGGAGGTATTGTTTCATGATCTCTGTGTGTATATAATGTCTGCTGCAGTTTCCACGGTATGCATCCGATGAAGTGAGCTGTAGCTCACGAAAGCTCATGCTCAAATAAATTGGTTAGTCTCTAAGGTGCCACAAGTACTCCTTTTCTTTCTACAGTACTGTTGTTACTCATGCTAGATAAATGAAAGCTAGCCTGGATGTACCTATCCATACTACAATCACACCTTCACTTGCAGTATAGGGATACCCTTAGTGATGGGCAAGATTCAAATGATTTGGAGTCTCCTGTGACCTCTGATGGCTTAGCTGAACCTCTGGTCTTTGTGAGGTTGCCCTTAGAGCCTGTCCAGAAGTCTAATTCCTTTTCATTAATGCATCCACCCCTGCTTACAGTCCCCTTTCTATTGCTTGTGCTCTTTCTCACACTCACACAAAATCAATAGGACCCCAGGTTGCTCCCTTCCTAAGACTAGACAATAGTTTTAATTATCAGGACTTGGGGCTGGACCTGCCTTTCAGAAGATTCTGCAGCTGCCAGGTGAAACTCAGGGCTGTTCATGAGGCTTCATGAACTGAAATGCTGATTTGCTCAGTTCTAGAAATCCAAAGGGGTTAGCTTAGTAGGTGTCTGAAGTCAATAAAATACTTTTGTGATAATCCTGAACCCAAGTGTTGAATTCACCCTGAGAAGTAAGCCAGAGTGGGCCCGGTGGCTTTGTGAGGTGGGCCACCCAACTCACTGTCACTTGTGACCTGAGTCAGATCTACAGAGGTGCAAGGCTTTTGCACTTTGTGTGCACTGTTCGTTATGACTGCTCGAGAAGCACAAGGGCTGTGCTTGGCTTATTTAAGAATGGAATAGCAGAGGGCGATACAGGCCAGGAATGAGGCTCATTGTCAGTAAAGAAGGGAAGGTGCAGTCTAGATGCCTGCACAGTGCTTCCCTACATTGCTTGACTCCAATTAATACTTCATTCTTGTGAACATGAGATTCCAATGGCCTGAGCCAGGTCCTGGCCGCCTTGCTGATCTCAGACCCCTCTCTGGGACAAAGTGTGAGTTGCCATTACAACCTCATTATTTACTTACCCATAATGCAAAATGAAAAGCAGTACTTGTGGCACCTTAGAGACTAACCAATTTACTTGAGCATAAGCTTTCGTGAGCTACAGCTCACTTCATCGGATGCATACTGTGGAAAGTGTAGAAGATCTTTTTATACACACAAAGCATGAAAAAATATCACAAAAGCTTATGCTCAAATGAATTGGTTAGTCTCTAAGGTGCCACAAGTACTCCTTTTCTTTTTGCGAATACAGACTAACACAGCTGTTACTCTGTTACCCATAATGGTTACAGTTGGATGTTTCCTGGGTTTAGAACAAGAAATAACCGTGTGTGACAAGGTGAATGCAAGGCAGTCTCAAGAGTTCATAGGTCTTAACTAGTCTCATGGCTGCTGGGAGCAGCATATAAAAGGAAGGGGAAGATGAGTTAAGGGGAAAGGAAGCCTGGCTGGCTGGGCAAAGCCTCTGTGGAATCATTCCCAGTGTTTTTCATCTAATTTGCTTCTGGGTTTTGTGATGTTTTTTGTTTTTGTTTTTATTTTATTTTATTTTATTTTATTTTATTTTGTTTATTGGTGGTTAATGAACAAGCCCTGAGGAAAGGACTGCGGCTTGGAGCTTTATTTCTATTCCCTAGCTGGTGAAACCACCCATCAGCTTACGCCATGGTATTTTACATACCTCTGTGGGTAAATGTTGGCTTTTTAGTGGCAATGACTGTATCTATTATACAAGGGTGAGGAAGTGGTAAAATAACAGAGCATGAGAAATGTGCTTGAATGAGTATTAAAATGTGAACATAACAAGTGCAGTCAGTGTAACGCTCAGTCCTGAGGGACACGGGAGCTTTGGTGTGACTTTAATTTCTTTAAAAAAAAAAAAAACTTAAAAAAAAAAAAAAAACCTAACCCTCCCACCTCCTGGGCATTGTTTTCAAATTAATTACTCTCTTTACATTAATTGTGTGAATGCCTCTTCCATTCCACCTTCCCCAGCTCCATGCAGTGGGTGAGAATGTAACAGTGTTGCTAAAAATACAGAACCCAGGAATCATATAGCAACAAGTAATCCAGTAAAAAAATGCTGTTGCTGAACACACTTCCCTTGTGTAACAGATAATAAATAACCATTGATCAATTAACCATTGTGAGAACACTCCCTCCCCCCCAATATAATGGTGATACATTTCTCCCTCATTTGAAGTTGGGGAGCGTTGGCTGTTTAAAGGCAAACTGCAAATTAAAAATTAAAATTGAGTTCTGCCTCGTAATATGGCTTGAATGCAGCTCCCAGCCCCCGAATTAGGCATTGAAGGGCATTCAGCACAGCATCCTTGTATGTTTCAATTTACGTGGTATATGTTGTTAGATTATAATCCCTTTAGGGTAGGTATCTCATGTTTTATACCTGTAAAGCGCTGTGCAAACCTATGGCTTTATACAAATATCTTTTACAAAATGAGTTTGTCCTCCTGCTGAGAAATCCTGTGACGCCTCCTGGTTTGCATAAGTAGCCTCGAATGGATTGTTCTGTGACCACACTGATTCCAGGGGTTGCGTGGAAATTCTGATGATCAGTGACGTCATAGAACTGTGACAAACCTGAATGTGCTGTGAGGATTTCACAGGGGAAATAATGGAGGGGGATGAGTACCTAAAAAAGAAATGTTATTTTTGTGCTAAAGGTCTCCAGAGCCTGGTGAATGTTTGCAGGCTTGACCCCATTTCCATTTAGCATTGCATTTCATAGTGCTGCCTAGTGACAGGTTAGATGTAAAAAGGCTATTAGGGCAGCCTGCCTCTCCCTAGCTAGGACAGGATTGTAGGATCGTTCCTTTCACTATATTCTCCCATGCTTTATCTAGTCTAGTTTGAGATGACTTGACTTGTGGAGTTTCCTCACTTCCCCAGGAAGGCCATTCTACAGATCTCACCACCATCCAACCGAAATCATCCTCTTCTTAATTTCATCCTATTACTTTCATTGGCATTCCGGCTTGGACCACTCTAAAGGTAAGAGTCCCTCTGCCCCTCCTTGGTGCTTTGGCATTTACAGCTAGGGTTTTTAATGGGCGCTAAGGACCAAAGTCCCACTAAAATGTAATGGGACATGAGCATCTAACTCCATTAGACTCCTTTGATAATCCCAGTCTAAAGCCTCCATTGCAACTGATTCGGCAGGATTTGCATCTTCAGTATTTCACACAGTGCAACTTGCACCCTGTGTTATCACCTTGAGCTGTCAGTCCATCAAAACAAATGCTCAGCATTCTCTATTCCCCATGTGATGGGCTTGGGCCCTTTGGGGTATCACCTGATCTCCTGGGGTTTAACTGAGTCAGCCTATTCTGCCAGTCTGGGTCCCCTTTATCTGTCCATACTGGGTTAGGCACACAAGCCTCTTCCAGCCAAGCACACAGGCAGGGCCACACCCAGCTGCAGAGAAAGACAGAGATCTTCTCTGGAAAGATTCAGCCTTAGGGGCTTGCTCCAACAGTCTGGTGCCCACTTCTTTTAAGGGGTACAAACCCAAAGGTTTTATGAAATTCGCCCCCTCCCTCTGTGTGGAGAGAGATATGCACAACTTCTTGTACCCTCCCCCCCTGTGAGAAATTACATAAACTGGGTTATATTATAATCAAGAAATAAATTTATTAGCTACAAAAGGTGAATTTTAAGTGAATATAAGAGATAACACACACAACAAAGCAGATTACTGAGCAAGTAAAACAAAGTATGCAAGCTAAGCTCAATATACTTAAGAAACAGGTTGCAGAATGTAATTTCTTACCCTAAATGTTATTTTAGACAGGTTGCAAAGTTTCTGTGGTTCAGAGTTCCAGTTATATTCCTTTTCAGACTGGACCCCTGTCTCAGTCTGGACTCTCCTCTTCTTCCCCCTCCGTCTTCCCTTCAGGTAGCGTTAGCAATCTTTCTTCTTAGGCAGACAGGCCATGGAGAGGAGGAGTCTCATTTGCCTTCCTCCCTGACCTTAAATAGCATTTACATACGGTGGGAATCCTTTGTTTCCCAAACTTGCCCCCCCACCTGGTCCCTTCCAGTGGAAAGTTACGGGAAGTCCCAGGTAACGTTTAGTATCGGGTGATAAGACCCAGTAGCGTAGCTAGGGTGGGGAGCGGGGCAGCAGCCGCTCTCCCACCGAGCAGAAGTGGGGCCTTTTTAATTCTTTGGCGCCTTTTTAATTTTTACTCACCCGGCAGCGCTCCGGATCTTTGGCGGCAGATCAGGTGGTGCTCCGGGTCTTCAGCGGCACTTCGGCGTCGGGTCCTTCACTCGCTCTGGTCTTCGGCAGCATTGCAGTGGCTGGGTGGGGGGTCCTTCAGTGCCGCTGAAGACCGGGGCGAGTGAAGGACCCGATGCCGAAGTGCCGCTGAAGACCCGGCGCGCCGCCGGGTGAGTACTAGCGGGTGGCACCTTTTTTTTTTTTTAACCTCCGCTCCCGCAGTTTTCTCCACCCGGCTACGCCAGTGACAAGACCACCTGACTTTGTAGTATCACAGCATCCATGAGTCAGTGGCGGTATGGCATGAAGGCCAAGCCTTTTCACAGTCCCTTGCCCTCACTGATGGGCCATCCACCCTTTCTGGCTTTTCTGGCTAACCTGCAGTGTTAGTGGATGTCACCCAAAGTAGCATAATTGAAATACAGATATATAGTCAGTTTCAGAGTAGCAGCCGTGTCAGTCTGTATCCCCAAAAAGAACAGGAGAACTTGTGGCGCCTTAGAGACTAACCAATTTATTTGAGCATGAGCTTTCGTGAGCTACAGCCCACTTCGTCGGATATATAGTCAACATTCCTAACTTCAGATACAGAAATAATACAGGCATACACACTGGAGAATCACATTCAGTAAATCAGGGGTCCCCAACGTGGTGCCCGCCGGAGCATTTCTGTGCGCCCGCAGGACACACCGCCGCCGAAATGCCGCCGAGAAGAGTTACTGTTACCAAGAAAGGTTGGGGACCACTGCAGTAAATTATAGCCTTTCCAATGATATTTCACATAAAGTACATCTCAATTATGTCATATTCATAAGCATATTTCATAAACAATAGGAGTGAAACATCACATCCCCATTTTCATAGATTTTTAGGGCCGGGTGGGACCATTAGAATTATCTAGACTGACCTCCTATATACTACAGGCCAGAGAACATCACCTCATAACTTCTGCACCAAGCCCAAAACTTCTGTTTGAGTTCCAGCTTATTTTTTATGAAGACATCCAGTTTTGACTTAAAGACTGCAAGTGCCAGAGAATCTATTAGGTCCCTAGATAAGCTTATTTTATTTAAACTTTAGACACCCTGTGTTTGCATTGAAACAACATCTCTGACTCGTATTCTATTGGACTATCTGTCTTTACATCCTTCTCTCTGTCTATATCCATTTATTACAATAAATAGGTAGATTCATCTCTATCGGGTTTCCAACTGCAATCATCACCATGATATTTTAGTGACCAAGGCCTAAATGTTGAATAATTCATTCTCAATCAGCCAGACTTTTCTTCGTTTATGCCAGTGTAAATGTGGAGTAACTCCATTGATTTGAGCAGAGTTACTCCAGATTTATACCAGTGTGAATGAGACTGAAAGCTGGCCGAATGCCTATGTATCTGCATTATCAGAACAAGTAAATGGGATTATGAGAAATAATCATGTGCCAAAAATAAACAAAGAATCTTACGGATTTTTCACTGAGCTAGAAGAGCCTTAACAAATGGATGGGTGAATCCTAAAGACAGTGGGTCTAATATGAGTGGTGATGAACATAGCGACGGTTACATGCCAAGTGTAAAATGGATGTAAATGATAAAATATTTTTGGTTGCACTGATTTGTGCATTTGTGCATATGATGGGTGTACAAAACAAGTGTAGCTTACACTGCTGTGATATTCTGGGATGATTGAGACCTGCTGGTTCAAACTCAGCCCAGGGGCAAGCAGGTACATCTCCCACTGAAGCACCCTCGTAGTGGGCTAAATTCAGATGGGTTCACCTCCATGCATCAGGAAGAGAATAGAACTCTTCTGTTCCCCCAGCAATGCATCTCTGGGTATGTTCTGAAAACTGCAGAGCCGTGTGCATTAGAATTACAGACAAACCCTCCGGAAGTATAACTGCCACTAAGCCGCAAGAGTGCAACTGCACAGTGAAATAATCCTTGAAATATTTTAAGAAGATTTTCACAGTAGTGTTTATTATCTAAATTCTAAGCTTGTCTTCTTAATGTCCTGGCTAGTGTATGAACAGAGAGAAGGGGAGCAACAGCCTACTCTTTGAGTCAGCACAAATTAAAGAAAGTCAAGGAGTTACTTGGGCTTTAAACCAGGGTAAATGAGATCAGAGTCTGGCCCAGTAAAACTACTGTCCTATGGAATGAGACACAGTCGGCCTGATTCTCTGCTGCTTTGCAACCCCGATAGTCATTTACACTTCTGGAAAGGAAGTGCAAAATGCCATCACCAGTGGAGGATTTTATATTTTGCTCTTACCTTGCACAGGTATGTATGACAACACAAGGTGCAAGGCAGTGGAGAAGCAGACCCATTGCTCTTGCTTCTGAGCTCCATTGATTTTATTGGAATTACTCCTGATTTACATCCCCGTGAGATCAGAGACTTTATTGCCTATAACTAATAAAGGACATTCCTTTATATAGACATGAGGGTTGCAGTTGGTGAAGCTTGACAGATTTGTTTACAAAGGTTCATGCAACTCTTTCCTTTGGTTTCAATCATTCCCCCAAGCTTCGTTTCTGAAATGCCCAACTACCACAATGTAGAACTTCCATCAGGCCATTGACTTTCTCCTGGTTTAGCATCAGAATCCTGTAAAACAGCAAAACTCATGTGATTTTAGTGACAAACTATGAATTGTTTTTCAATAAGCTCCAATATGCCTAGGTTTGTGTGCCTTGGGGAGCTTTCGTTGAGCCTAGGCTGAGGTTACAACGAGAAACAGCAAGTTTCATGTCATTCCAGCTTTGTAGTAGAAGCTTGGCTGCTTAGCAGCTTAAGCTGAATTGTTTATTGGGATAATTTGGAGAACATGTGTTAGGATATGTATAAATATTGATGAATGGTGTTTTTGATAATAGCTATAGCTTCTGCTTCCTTCCCAGCTGAAAAAAGGAAGCTCAGAGGTGCATGGTGAAAATGGAGAAAAACAAAACAAAAATGATCCAAGAAATAAATTAACCTTTTCTAACCTCAGGGATTAAAAAAAGCAAAAAACCTGTTCAGATTCAGTTTGAATTTCGGGTGACATGGGCAATGCTGCTCCTTGTGTTGTACCATTTCTGTGGCTGAATAGGTGTCGGTCTCCAGGCCCATCCAACCAGCACCTTTCCCTAGGTAGCTTCACTTATGAATATCAACAAAAGACAGCTGGCAGCTGCGAACTATGATCCTGACTCAACTCCCACCCCAGATGACACAAATGGTCTCCATGGAAATTAATGGAAAATGTGCTTGTGTCCTGTCTGAGTGGAGAGAATTGGGCCCCACATAGCTTTGGTGCATGTGGGAGACATTTACCCAGCAACTGTTTCATATCTGGCCTGTTGGCAGACCCCAGGAACATCTCTGTGAGTTGCTGCTGTCTAATCTTTGCACAGCTTTGAAGCTATAACCAGGCTGGTCTTAGGGGAAAAGTACGTTAGCTAATAAGGATGGCCCGTGTGGAGATTGCAGGGAGGATTCTTGTCATGACTTTGTGTGAATTGCAGCTTCCTTTATTTACAAAGAAACATGGAGAGGGGGGTGAAGAAATTGAGGGGAACCATATTCTCAAGCCACCCTGCACACCCTGCCTCCCCTATACTCGACTGCAAAGATTTAGAGAGAGACCAGTGCAGTGAATAAGGCGTTTCTTTCCTGGGGTTGCTATTTAATTCAGTAACATGGGAGTTCAGAGTGGGATTTAATGTCATTGAGAATGATCATCCATCGCACATTGTTCCTGCAGACCCAGCTCTGTGATCACAAGAGCCTGCTGCAGGCTGTACTAAAAATAGGATGCAAACATCATTCCCTTCTCGCCAGCCAATCCCTTGTTGTGCTCAGTGTCATCTGGCTCGTCGTACCCTGTAGCACTGAGACTGCTGACAAGTTCTGACTGGCTGGAGACAAGGTTGGTTTTCTTCTATTAGGGGAAGGAGATTTTTTTCTCAACAGAACTAAAATGATGTAAATGAATGTATATGTACGCAGCTTTCAGGAAACAATAATGGCACAAAGCAAAATAGAATGTACAGGGGGGAGGGAAGGAGAGGTCAGGTCAAATTTGGCCCCAAATCTAGCGCCTTATTCTGCAACAGATAAACATCGCAGTGCTATTCAGACAATGCAACACTGTGGAAGTGTGAAAGACCCTGACAGTAAAATTGATAAGCAATGGCTAAAGGTGATAATTATTTCTCCTCTAATTACCGAAGAGCCTTAGGCCCTACAGTAATACAAATACTAATAATATTTACAATATAGGCAAGGATATTTTTTGATAAATATTGGGGGCGAGGTTTTCCAAAGAGCTGCTTCCATTTAGGCACATATATGAAGTGGCCAGATGTGCAAAAGTGCTCAGCGCCTGGCAGCTTCTATTAAGAACATCTGAAAAACTAGCCAATAGATTTTAACTAGACAGTATCCTTTTAGTACACACTGCCAGGGATAGCTGCGTGTCAGCTGGTTTGCAGTAGAAATGGGCAAAAAGAGCCACCCGTTTGCTTATAATAGGAGTTGACTCAAAAATCTTATTCTTTTTATGGCTCCATAATTGTACCGTAGACAGTGCTTTTCAGAATTTTTACAAGATATAGTCACTGCCACAGAATGCTTTTAATCTTAGACAAATACGCCACACAGGGCAGCACTTCAAGTGCGAGAACTTTTGCCAGAAATGGAAATCAAACCTTTTTCTGAGGTTCAAAAAATTTAGGTTAATATTTATGTTTTACTGTTTTTCATTTTCACATCCTTCTGCGCTTCTGAGGTTGGGCTAGGAGTAGAAATGCCAAAATCCCGAGTAGGAGCCTGTAATTACAAGATGCACAGCCTGTATTTACAGACTCATGACATTTGAATAGCTCAGATAAGCTCTGCATTAGCATCAAAACTTATGGCTGCTTAACTAAACTTTGGAACACGCTGAGTTTTATGTGTCATTAAATTGTAGGGCAAGTGCTGGATCTGCTCTGCTTTGTAATACAATCCTGTCACCCCCTTTCCTGCCCTTCTTGACAACTAGGTTATGAAATGGAGCAATAAGTCTATTGTTCTACTGGTTCCTGAGCCTACTTGTCATCATGTGCATTTATTTTATTGTGGACATGCTTAAAGTTTAGAAAGGTGCAGTATAAAGGGGGAATTTTCAGAAGCGCTCCATGGTGACCTAATTCTGCTCCCATTGAAGTCAAAGGTAAAACTTCCATTGATTTCAATGGAAACAGAACTAGGCCAACATTGCATGCTTTAGAAAATCCACCTTAAATCTAAATAAATACCTATACAAACCAGCAGAAACCAAGCAAGATTTGTTGTCAGATTCCAGTGGAGTCCAGTGGAATTACCAGTAGGGAGGAGTATGAAGTTCTGTAGAGAGGGCTTCTTGGTTCTGTTTCTCAGTTTGTTTTCTCCTTCAAAGAGACTCTCTGTTGCTGTCATTTAAGTGTCAAAATATCCTTGGCTCTGAGCGCAGAAGCAACTGTGGTGGAGTGAGTGGAGAAGCAAACCTTTTCATTTGAAAGAGATGGTTATCCACAGTCAGCGTCTCAGCTTGGGAGAGGCAAAAGAGGGGGTCCTCCAGGCTGCCCTTCTACCTCCAGGCAGGAAATGCATTACATTTTAAATGTGAATAAGAGCAAGAAGCTAATTCCTGTAGAGAAGCATTTCAGCGAACACAGCCCTTTACGTCCCTTATCACAGTGCAGCTGTAAGGTTTCTCTGCCCACTTTTATAGCTGTGGTTTTATCTAGATTTGGGCTGAAAGTGGCACCTTGAATTCAAAACTATTCAAATGACATTCCAGCCTCCTAGGGCATTGGTCCTAGGTCATGACCCAGACCTAAAGGGCCCTATTTTCTGGTCACTGCTGGGATGCATTCAGGATATTAGAAATCTTGCGAGATCTCCATTCGGGGCCTAAATATCTCAGGTAAAGTTCCCAAGATGACCATGTCGAATCAAAACCCAAAGCTCTCACCCTGGTTCAACCTTGTACCTTTGCTCCCTAGACCAGCTGCAAACCCACCTCACTCTAGTTCTGTGCAGACAGAATCTCCGGTACTATGCAAATGCGTATGGCCTGCATCTGATGCAGCATAACTTTCTGTGCCTGGGCTTTCCACCCTGCCATGCCAGAAAAGAAGGTGCTGTGAGAGTGTGTAGCTTTTGTTACATGAGGCATGACCAAGGGAAGGTCTCTGGGCTGAGAATCTGAGAAAGAGGAAAAATAAGCATGTAAAAAAATAAAAATCCCTGCTTCAGTGATATTCCGTGTAGTTTGGTAAAGGCACATCTCCAGGTAAATGAGATATGTAATCCTGCTCCTTTCAAAAGACTTTATGTAACTTCCTCATTTTACTGAGAATTAATATTCCTCAAATGCCACCATAGTGCAAGCTGTATTTATGCAAATAGGTATAACTAGGAAGGTAAATTATACCAAAAGCCTTTTTTGTTTGTTTTAAGTGCAAGTACCACATAGAATTTTTTATTAATTAATCGTTTTTAAAATATATACTGAAATATCATCTCTTCTTAACCTCCCAAAGTCAGGGATAGCTAGATACATGATGGGGCCAGGAACAACACAGGGAGCAATAAGATGAATTGACGCTGAGAAATCAGATTGTGCTGAGTAGCCCTCTGCCTCCTGGAGAGCCCCATCTTGCTGATGGTGCGTTTAGAGCTCAGATTTCCTTGAATACATGCTAACACCTTCGCATGACATCCTTGCCTTGTATAGTTGCTGGTGATGTGACTTTTAACAGTCCACTTGTTAGTCGTTTCTTGCCTTTTTAGGCAGTTGAGTTTCAAAGCCATACAGTTCAGTATATTGCCACATGAATCCAATGGCCAGTAGCCTAGGGGCTTGTCAGCCTCCACTGAGGACAAAAAGTTTCCCTCTTTTCAACAAGGACATATTTAATTGTAAGAGCCAGTCACCCCTTGGCAAACTCCTTCTTCCCTTTTTTTAACCAGCCTATTTTATGATAATCCACATTCTGGCATTCGTAGCATTACATTTATTTCTATGGAAGTTACTATGATCCCATGAAAATTTGCTGTGTGAATCAGGCATGAGGAAAGGAGCTGGTTAGCAAGGCAAGTTCTCTCTGCTCCCCCCACCCGGTCAACGAATCCTGATAAACAGCAAAGACAAGGTGCTCTTCTAGGAGGAAAGATGGTCTTGTGGTTAAGGCGCTGGACTGGGCCGCCCATGTCCTGGCTTTGGTTCCTAGCTCTGCCCCAGATTCCCTGTGTGACTGTGGGTAAGTTGCTTAGTTTCTCTATGCCTCAGTTATCCATTTATAAAACAGAGCTAATACTTCAATTTCCTCTCCTTTGGTTTTCTTGTTTGGTATACTGTAGATTCTGAGGGGCAGGAAGTCTGTCTTACTCTGTGTTTGTAAAAAGAAAAGGAGTACTTGTGGCACCTTAGAGACTAACCAATTTATTTGAGCATGAGCTTTCGTGAGCTAAGCTCATGCTCAGATAAATTGGTTAGTCTCTAAGGTGCCACAAGTACTCCTTTTCTTTTTGCGAATACAGACTAACACGGCTGTTACTCTGAAATCATAGAATCATAGAATATCAGGGTTGGAAGGGACCCCTGAAGGTCATCTAGTCCAACCCCCTGCTCGAAGCAGGACCAATTCCCAGTTAAATCATCCCAGCCAGGGCTTTGTCAAGCCTGACCTTAAAAACCTCTAAGGAAGGAGATTCTACCACCTCCCTAGGTAACGCATTCCAGTGTTTCACCACCCTCTTAGTGAAAAAGTTTTTCCTAATATCCAATCTAAACCTCCCCCACTGCAACTTGAGACCATTACTCCTCGTTCTGTCATCTGCTACCATTGAGAACAGTCTAGAGCCATCCTCTTTGGAACCCCCTTTCAGGTAGTTGAAAGCAGCTATCAAATCCCCCCTCATTCTTCTCTTCTGCAGGCTAAACAATCCCAGCTCCCTCAGCCTCTCCTCATAAGTCATGTGTTCTAGACCCCTAATCATTTTTGTTGCCCTTCGCTGGACTCTCTCCAATTTATCCACATCCTTCTTGTAGTGTGGGGCCCAAAACTGGACACAGTACTCCAGATGAGGCCTCACCAATGTCGAATAGAGGGGAACGATCACGTCCCTCGATCTGCTCGCTATGCCCCTACTTATACATCCCAAAATGCCATTGGCCTTCTTGGCAACAAGGGCACACTGCTGACTCATATCCAGCTTCTCGTCCACTGTCACCCCTAGGTCCTTTTCCGCAGAACTGCTGCCTAGCCATTCGGTCCCTAGTCTGTAGCGGTGCATTGGATTCTTCCATCCTAAGTGCAGGACCCTGCACTTATCCTTTTTGAACCTCATCAGATTTCTTTTGGCCCAATCCTCCAATTTGTCTAGGTCCTTCTGTATCCTATCCCTGCCCTCCGGTGTATCTACCACTCCTCCCAGTTTAGTATCATCCGCAAATTTGCTGAGAGTGCAATCCACACCATCCTCCAGATCATTTATGAAGATATTGAACAAAACCGGCCCCAGGACCGACCCTTGGGGCACTCCACTTGATACCGGCTGCCAACTAGACATGGAGCCATTGATCACTACCCGTTGAGCCCGACAATCTAGCCAGCTTTCTACCCACCTTATAGTGCATTCATCCAGCCCATACTTCCTTAACTTGCTGACAAGAATACTGTGGGAGACCGTGTCAAAAGCTTTGCTAAAGTCAAGAAACAATACATCCACTGCTTTCCCTTCATCCACAGAACCAGTAATCTCATCATAAAAGGTGATTAGATTAGTCAGGCATGACCTTCCCTTGGTGAATCCATGCTGGCTGTTCCTGATCACTTTCCTCTCATGCAAGTACTTCAGGATTGATTCTTTGAGGACCTGCTCCATGATTTTTCCAGGGACTGAGGTGAGGCTGACTGGCCTGTAGTTCCCAGGATCCTCCTTCTTCCCTTTTTTAAAGATTGGCACTACATTAGCCTTTTTCCAGTCATCCGGGACTTCCCCGGTTCGCCACGAATTTTCAAAGATAATGGCCAATGGCTCTGCAATCACATCCGCCAATTCCTTCAGCACTCTCGGATGCAACTCGTCCGGCCCCATGGACTTGTGCACGTCCAGCTTTTCTAAATAGTCCCTAACCACCTCTATGTCCACAGAGGGCTGGCCATCTCTTCCCCATTTTGTGATGCCCAGCGCAGCATTCTGGGAACTGACCTTGTTAGTGAAAACAGAGGCAAAAAAAGCATTGAGTACATTAGCTTTTTCCACATCCTCTGTCACTAGGTTGCCTCCCTCATTCAGTAAGGGGCCCACACTTTCCTTGGCTTTCTTCTTGTTGCCAACATACCTGAAAAAACCCTTCTTGTTACTCTTGACATCTCTCGCTAGCTGCAGCTCCAGGTGCGATTTGGCCCTCCTGATTTCATTCCTACATGCCCGAGCAATATTTTTATACTCTTCCCTGGTCATATGTCCAACCTTCCACTTCTTGTAAGCTTCTTTTTTATGTTTAAGATCCGCTAGGATTTCATCGTTAAGCCAAGCTGGTCGCCTGCCATATTTACTATTCTTTCGACTCATTGGGATGGTTTGTCCCTGTAACCTCAACAGGGATTCCTTGAAATACAGCCAGCTCTCCTGGACTCCTTTCCCCTTCAAGTTAGTGCCCCAGGGGATCCTGGCCATCCGTTCCCTGAGGGAGTCGAAGTCTGCTTTCCTGAAGTCCAGGGTCCGTATCCTGCTGCTTACCTTTCTTCCCTGCGTCAGGATCCTGAACTCAACCAACTCATGGTCACTGCCTCCCAGATTCCCATCCACTTTTGCTTCCCCCACTAATTCTACCCTTTGTGAGCAGCAGGTCAAGAAAAGCGCCCCCCCTAGTTGGCTCCTCTAGCACTTGCGCCAGGAAATTGTCCCCTACGCTTTCCAAAAACTTCCTGGATTGTCTATGCACCGCAGTATTGCTTTCCCAGCAGATATCAGGAAAATTAAAGTCACCCATGAGAATCAGGGCATGCGATCTAGTAGCTTCCGTGAGCTGCCGGAAGAAAGCCTCATCTACCTCATCCCCCTGTCCGGTGGTCTATAGCAGACTCCCACCACTACATCACTCTTGTTGCACACACTTCTAAACTTAATCCAGAGACACTCAGGTTTTTCTACAGTTTCGTACCGGAGCTCTGAGCAGTCATACTGCTCCCTTACATACAGTGCTACTCCCCCACCTTTTCTGCCCTGCCTGTCCTTCCTGAACAGTTTATAACCATCCATGACAGTACTCCAGTCATGTGAGTTATCCCACCAAGTCTCTGTGATTCCAATCACGTCATAGTTCCTTGACATCACCAGGACCTCCAGTTCTCCCTGCTTGTTTCCAAGGCTTTGTGCATTCGTATATAAGCACTTGAGATAACCTGTTGATCGCCCCTCATTCCCAGTATGAGGCAGGAGCCCTCCCCTCACAGACATTTCTGCCTGTGCTTCCTCCCGGTATCCCGCTTTCCCACTTACCTCAGGGCTTTGGTCTCCTTCCCCTGGTGAACCTAGTTTAAAGCCCTCCTCACTAGGTTAGCCAGCCTGCTGGCAAAGATGCTCTTCCCTCTCTTTGTAAGATGGAGCCCGTCTCTGCCCAGCACTCCTCCTTCATGGAACACCATCCCATGGTCAAAGAATCCAAAGCCTTCTCTCCGACACCACCTGCGTAGCCATTCGTTGACTTCCACAATTTGACGGTCCCTACCCAGGCCTTTTCCTTCCACGGGGAGGATGGACGAGAACACCACTTGCGCCTCCAACTCCTTTATCCTTCTTCCCAGAGCCACGTAGTCCGCAGTGATCCGCTCAAGGTCATTCTTGGCAGTATCATTGGTGCCCACGTGGAGAAGCAGGAAGGGGTAGCAATCCGAGGGCTTGATGAGTCTTGGCAGTCTCTCCGTCACATCGCGAATCTTAGCCCCCGGCAAGCAGCAGACTTCTCGGTTTTCCCGGTCAGGGCGGCAGATAGATGACTCAGTCCCCCGGAGGAGAGAGTCCCCGACCACCACCACCCGCCTTCTCCTCTTGGGAGTGGTGGTCGTGGAACCCCCAACCTCAGGACATCGCATCTCATGCCTTCCAACCAGCGGAGTCTCCTTCTGCTTTCTTGCCCCAGACATATCATCTGGTCCACTCTCCGCAATGGTACCTGCGGAGAGAACATGAAAGCAGTTAGTTACCTGTGTCTGTGTTACTGGAACCCGGACATTCCGCTTACCTCTTCTGGAGGTCACATGTTGCCAAGCTTCTTCACTGGCCTCTTGGCTCCTCTGTGCAACCTGCTCTATATCTTTAGAGCTTTGTGTCCCTAGAAGCCTATCCTGAGTTTTGTCCAGAAAATCCTCAGTTTCTCGTATGCAACGCAGGGTCGTTATCTGTTGCTCCAGACCTTCAATCTTCTCTTCCAATATGGAGACCAGCTTGCACTTTGTACAGACAAAGTCGCTTCTGTCCTGTGGAAGAAAGACAAACATGGCACATCCAGTGCAGGTCACAACAGCTGAACCCCCTCCTTCCATATCACCTTCCTACTACGAGCTTTCTCAGAGCAGTTTGCAAGATGTAAGCCTCACTGGGCTCACTCCAGGTGAACTCCCAGGCAAACTCCTGCTGTGAGCTGCTCTGCTGTTCCCCGCTGTTCAGCTGGTTCGCCGCCGCTCAGCTGGTTCGCGAAGCTCTGTGTTTGTATAGTGCCTAGCACAACGGGCCTCAAGCTATAATAACAATGAGGTCTCATTAACACCAGTAGAGTTGTATTGAAAAGATTTAAAACAATGGTCGTTTGCAGTGTCTGCCCACTTAATTTTGAATGGTCTCTTGCAGCATGTGTTAATTCCATATGCTTAACCATTCCACCTTGTATTTAGCTGTGATGCTCTGATTACCTTTCCCAGACCTGAAGAAGAGCATGAAAGTCTCTTTCACCAACAGAAGTTGGTCCAAGAAATTATCACAGGCCTTGTCTCTAAAAGGATCATTGTCTGATTTAAAATCTGCAGTTTTCCTTCACACAATTTGCCTAAAGTCACACAAGAGGTCACTGATAGAAATCATTTAAGATCATGGGCCAGATCTCCTGCTGATGTAAATCCATTGACTTCAGTGGACTGCACCAATTTATACCAGCTGAAGACCCATATATTGTTGCAGGATTTTGGTTGCTATTGAACCAAAAAATAGGCCCCTTCTGGTACTGGAAATGGCCGAGAACCAAAACTGTAGAGACAGGTTTGGCTTTGTGATTTCACTTCTGCACCTCCAACCCTAAAGTTCAAAGAGGTTTGGATTCAAGGGTCTGGTTTGGGTCTATTTCTCAGAAAAATATTTTTATGTATTAAAGTTTTCCATCAACTGGCAGGAGTGCTGTACAGCTCGTTTTTCAGTATTCACCGCTGCTGCTGCTGGTAGTTTTGATGCATAATTTCTTTTTGCTATATTTTCAGCCTTGGGAAAAGAGGTATTTAAAATACCTTATTCCATCTTGACCCTATTCATTTGATTTCCAGTAGACTCTAACTCTTTGGAAGGATTTAATAGCAAAGTTGTCCTTGATGCCTAAATCCCATCCTCAAAATGTTTAAGGCACCTATTTTTTACTGAATAGCTTTAAAGGCCACATTTAAAAGGATGATGCAATGTGTGCATCTGCAAACCACACTGGAATGTGCAAACAGCCTTGGCACACACAGATCCAAGTAACTGGAAGCCTAGCTGCCCAGCTGTGATGGCCATTAGCAGTGAGGCATTCAAATGCAGCTGTTTGGTGGTGCGCCAGATGTCTATTTATTTTTACAGCATCACTCATCATGCTCTCCTGTCAAATGTAGGTAGAAAGGGTGAAGTCTTTCATTTAAAAATATCTTCCTTGTCTGCCTTTTACCAATTGATTTATCCCAACAAATGCTGGCTTGACTATTTGCAACCTGGGCTGCAATGGAGAATTCAGATTCCTGTGTTATTTCCTGTTCACAATCCTTTCTTTATCTGTGTCACCTCAGTTATACGCAGTGTTGTTGTAGTCTTGTTGATCCCAGGATATTAGAGAGACCAGGTGGGTGACATAATTCCTTTTATTGGACCAGTTTTATTGGTCCAATAAAAGATATTACTTCACCCAGCTTTTCTCTTACTTCAGTCATGGTCTATGTACCTAATTACTTATTCAGCTGCCTACCTTCCCGTATCAGAGTAACAGCCTTGTTAGTCTGTATTTGCAAAAAGAAAAGGAGTCCTTGTGGCACCTTAGAGACTAACCAATTTATTTGAGCATAAGCTTTTGTGAGCTACAGCTCACTTCATCGGATGCATACTAGAGTCTTGGTCTTCTAGCCAGCAACGGCACTTCCCCAAACTCTCCTCTGCTCCGACTGCAGAGGAGAGTTTGGAGCAGAGGAGAGTTTGGGGAAGTGCCGTTGCTGGCTAGAAGACCAAGACTCTAGTATGCATCCGATGAAGTGAGCTGTAGCTCACGAAAGCTTATGCTCAAATAAATTGGTTAGTCTCTAAGGTGCCACAAGTCCTCCTTTTCTTTTTACCTTCCCGTAAATACCTCTTTGAAAAACAAATAAGCGGTTGAAAACAAACACATTTATTTAGTAATTTACGGAGTGCTTTACAAACATAGATTAAGGCACATTCTTCCCCCGCCCCCCAGACTTTACAGGCTAGGTGAGACAAACACAAGACAACAGATCCTGGAAAGAAGGGTTGAAGGGAGGTGATGATGATGATGTCAAGGAAGGAGGGATTGTTTGAAGGAGAGAGGATGAAAACTGGAAGTCTCTTCCAGGCATTTGAGAGGGGGCAGGAAAGAGATTGTATATAGATATCCGGGCCAGATCCTTGGCTAGTGTGAATTGGCACAGTGCCATCAGCAACTTCAATTGAACTACACTTGTTTACACTAGCTGAGGATTTGGCCCATACTTCTGCAGCATCCTAAATAACATTAACGCAGTTTGTGGGTTTGCTTGCTTGCTTGCTTTTTTTAAATGGCAAAAAACATTTCTGTTTTCAGCTGTCCTAATTTTGGCTTCATTGATGCTTTCCAAAGAGCGAGGCGTTTCCTCTGCTAACATCCCATTAATATCTCCCTTCTAATTCTCACATTCAAAGATGAGGCAAATTATTAATAACAGTAATAGTAATCTGACACTTTTTGAGAGAGTGAGAAATGTCAAGGAGGAGCAACAAAGACAAGAGGTTGGAAATAGTAACCTGTCGGCACTTGGCATACAATGGAGATGAGAGGTAGTTTCCAAGCATGGTATTTGCCACTGAAAGGGAATCCGATATTTCCAAGATATGTTTTCTTTTTAATAATGCCAATAATACACTAGTGACGAGGAGGGAGGAGAACAGATAGAGCATTTTGGCATTAACGTTGCTTTCTGTCATTTATAATAATGTGCCAGTACTTTTAGGAGTATCTCAGAGCTTAAGAGGTGAAAGGTGAAGTTATCTTTCAAGAACAGTGTTAACTCTACAGAGCTATTTAATGCAAGCTAGAAATAATGCAAGACCATCAATTTAACCGGACAATGTATGCATGGGATTGTAGTGTTTTCCCATTGATGCGGGGGCTTCATCTTTTCTTTCTTTCTTTCTTTCTTTTTCTCCTTCCATCTTCTTAGCTCAGCCGACCCAATTATAGTATCGGGTGGCTTGCTGACAACGGTGGCTTATGTTGTACTTCTCCCATTTAAGCCTCTGGAGTGCCAGTGTGAATTCATGAAGCGCAGTGCGTGTGTGTGTGTGTGTGTGTGGACAACAGAGGTGATTGCTTCTGCAAGGGCTTTTGTACATGAAAAGAGAAGCTCTACAAATCCTTTTGCACTTACCATTTTTTCCCATTTAAAATATCACAATACAAAAAATCTTTTTTAACTGTTGGGCTGTGTGTGTCTCTTCTCTCCTTCTTTCCCCCCCGCCGGTATAGTCTTGGTGTCTTGGAATAGACTTCAGGCCCCGCTCTGTTGAAAATAGCAGCATTTGTCTGGGAGTGCAGTTCTGTGCAGTGAGACTTACATTGTGCTCTCCCCCTAAGTTTTGGGGGGTCTATAGGAAAGCTGCCAGGCATACTGCCTGTGTGGTATTGTGTCAGACCAAATTCTCATCCCTCAAATTTGGTGTCATGCTGTCTGGAGTGGCTCACAACTGTGAGTAGTGCCTATCTCAGGACAGACTGTCAGAAAACAAGGGCAGATACCCCAAACTGGTGGTATGTTCTGTATTCTGATTTCACCAAATCAGTAACTAATGTAAACTCCAGGATCACTGTGCCAGTCTTACCATGGAGTCACAGACAGTCCCTTAGACTGTCCAGTTTATCTTGCCACCTAGACAAACTGAACTTTGTGATAAAAGGTTATTTAAACCAAAAATCACACTACAGCAGATTGCTTCTAGTCCCAAGAGACCAGTCACTTACTCCAGTTGGTACTCGAGATCTTACACCGAAGACAACGCTGGTAGCCTGTTCTGTAGTAAACTAAGTAAAGATTTATTAGCTAAGAAAAAACAATGAGACATATTGAGAAATTAAAGCAGGTAAAATATATGTACAAGTGAATCACAGTTTATAATTCCAAAGGATGGCAGTGATGTAATAAACTGCCAGTTTCCCTTTTCAAAGTACTTGGATATCTGGGTATGGCTGCTTTGCATCTGGTACACTTCCCTGTAAGAGTCCAAAGAGTTCAGAGATGCAGGATCTTTCTTTGAATCCATATTTGTAGTCTCTTCACACAGAAAGCAAGCTGACAATGTCCCTACCCACATAGGCTGTTCCTTTGATGACGGTCATCAAGGAATGCACTTAGTCTTTTGACCTCCGAACACCATACATAATGGCCACTTGCTTTGAAGTTAGCATTTTCTGTTAAAGTCCTTTATGTCCTTCATTAGCATTTCACAAGATTTCTTTGAAGGGTTATTTAGTTACAGGGATATACACAGTGTAAATGTCTGCTGTTACATTATAACAGGGACAGATAAGTGAAAACAGTACAAGTAACATTCCACTAGTTTTCATGAAGTTTAAACACCTGAATACACTCTTACATTTACACTCATTTTGATCTATACTAATACACAAGTGAATTGGCCTGAATATGCTCTAGTATGACCTGGTCAGCCAGTGTCACATTTGGAATGAATGAATGACCTGGAAATAGCTCCTCCCCACATACACCTCACCATGTCTCTGAATCAACTGAAGTAGAAACCCTGCCATGACTTCCCTCCAAAGGGTCCATTTCAGGTTTTATACAGGACCCTGGATGTGCTGGGACAAGGGTTAGGGAGGGTTTTTTTGTGCTGTGTAGAAGTCCAGGCAGAGTGGAAATGTTCAATGGAATTGAAAGTTCTTTCCATTAGTACTCAGGGCCCAGCCTTAAAACTTAGGCATCTAAGTTTAGGTCTCTGCATTCTGCATTTGGATGCTCAGATGGGCACTTAGATGCTCAGATACCTGTTAAATATGCATGAGTTCTGTTATCTGATGGCCTAGATGCAGCTCTTAGTTGCGCAATGTAGGGCCCCAAGTTTGACAGCTGGTCTCTTCAACCTAGAGCCAGAGCCAGCAGCCATTATTCACCATGGGACAAAATTCACCCCTGGGCAAGGAGCCCGCACAAAGTCTATGCAACACTTACATCTCATATAAACCCAGCAGTTGCAATGAGCATGTAAAAACTGTAGGATTGGGCCTCATTAGTAATAATTCCAGACTTCCAGCCATGTGGGACACAACTAGGGTAGCCAACATTGTATTTCAAAAATAAGGGACTGTTTACTTAGCAGCCCTCCTCCTGATATTATTATTATTTATTATTATTATTTATTATTTATTAAAGAAGAAGAAAACAAAAACTCATCTACATTCACTAGGGATATTTCATGCTGCTTTTTGCAGCACTCAGCATCTCCTGATCTTGTTGTACATATATTTTTTTTAAAAAGGGGGACATTCTGTGTAATAAGGAACTAGGTGTAGGGATTGGGGTTAATAATTAATACACCCCAGATTCAGTTGCCCCATCTGTGGGAAAGTGTGGGTGAGGATTCACATCTGAATTTTGCACTTCACCCCTATGCTCTGTTTCCAAGGCCATTTTTTCTGGGGAGGCAGTAGCCGTTCAAAAGCTAGAGAGGTACTCAGACTAGGCCCTTGTGAATGTTGTGTGCCACCCCACTTCACTCTCATCATATGGAACCCAAACCTATTGAATGTCAATGGAATAGAAACTTCTAGATCCTCAATTTATATTCAGGGAGGGTGAAAGTATCACAATTCCTGTACACCCAAAATAAAGCCCAGGGGGGAGCTGGGAGAAACCCTTTAAGAAAAGCCTGGTGGTTGATAGCTCATGATGCATGCTGGCAGCTCGGGCTGCTTATGGACATTATCTCTGCGTAGAGTGAAATAATGTCCCTAGTTGGGGGGAGGCCTGTTCCATGGACTTTGAATCATCAGACAGCCAGGAAAATGCAATGATGATGGACATATGAATTCAGCAAGTTAGTATCATTATCCTGTTTCCCATCTCTTGCAATCTTCTTCAATTGCAGCGCTCTGACCTTTGATCCAAATACAGCATGACACAATGCAGCACAGCTACACAAGCCCTGGTACCACTTGTGGTATTGCAAAGTCAAGTGTGCTAATAACAAAAGAAACTGGAATAACGTAAGTGTAGCAGAGCAACCAGGCAAGTAACAGCTGATTTATTGCTGAGTAATTTGGCACAGATGGGCTGATTTTGATTTCTCTTATTTTTTAGACGATCCTTTTCCTCCCATTATTTCTTTCTTCAAAGTAAAATAAAATCTGCCCAAACAGCAGTAAGTTATTAAGCTGCAGGGGTTTCTGAGTAGGAGAGAGCTTCAGCAGATTGAGAGTTTTATTGGAGGTTGTTGCTTTTTCAAATTTTCTGTTCCAAAATGCGGTGTAGACAGATAAATATTTATTCAGTGTCTCTCCCTCCTCTTCCTCATTGCACAGGAGTGATCTAGCAATTCCAATCCCAGTGTATTTTGGAAGCTTGCCTTTCCCACAGGAAGCGCTGCAGCACGTTTCACAGTTGAGAACTTCCAAAACGCAAAATTGCGCGTTCTTTCTCTCTCTCTCTTTCTCTCTCTCACACACACTCACACACACACACACACACACACACAGAATCAAATACGATGTTCTGGGAACAGAATTGCAGTAGTTACTTGGAAAGGAACTTCTGGGTCACCTAGCATGCGAGTGCGGGATGTAGTCCCCGGATGGAGGAAATAACAGATGTTAGACTAACAATATTTTACACTTACAAGTGAGCCTGAAACTTGTCTGCTCTCCACAAAATCCACGCTCTGTAGTCTGTGGGTTGAAAGACACTGTGTATACAATAGAAATGACATGCAAAAATTGCAATGAGGTGGCATGCAGTGGGGACGTCAATTTGGCTAAGGGCACTGGTACAAAACACTACTCTTATGCAAAGTGCCATCATGTGAAAGAAACAGAACCAAAAGAAAACCCACATATTTAACTGTATGTTATATATTTGACCTGGAAAAGATAAAGGGATAAGATGCTGCTGGGCTTTCAACCTGTAGCTCTAGGAGAAAGGGGGGATTAAAAATTGGTGTTCATTTAGGGCAGTAAACTGATATGTCACACTTGTTGCTGAGCATAGGCGCTGACTCCATGGGTGCTCTGGACTGGAGCACCCACAAGGAAAAATTAGTGGGTGCTCTGCACCCACCAGCAGCCAAGCTCCCCACCCTGCCTCACCTCCTCTTCCACCTCCTCCCCTGAGCACGCCGCGTCCCCTCTCCTCCGCCTACCTCCCAGCGCTTGCCACCACCAAACAGCTCTGGCAAGCTCTGAGAGGGACGGAGGAGGAGCGGGAACATGGCGCGCTCAGGGGAGGAGGTGGGGAAGAGATGGGGCCGGGGCGGGGATTTGGGGAAGGAGTCGGAATAGGGTCCGGGAGGGGGTGGAGTTGGGGCAGGGACTTTGGGGAAGGGGTTGGAATGGGGGCGGGGCAGGGGTGGAGGCAGGGCAGGGCCGGGGTCAGAAGGGGGTCGAGCACCCATCGGCGCTAGTAGAAGTCGGTGCCTATGTTGCTGAGCCCAGCATCAGGCTCTGGTTTAATTCTTCATTTGTCTGTATCCAAAAAGCCAAGAAAAGGAAATGAGTGACAGGTTAACGGCTTGTCTGTATGGAAAGTTAGTGCTCTTTGATCTAGATAAAGTGCACTGTGGAACTTTAAGTGCCCAGTAGCAGGATCCACGCAGCCAGTTAGTGTGCCTCATGCTAGCACGCTCTAGATCCACGCCGCAGCTTGCCGTGTACTCACTCTCCATATAGGCATGCCCTAAATCAGATTGCGGGACTACGTGTAGGGGTGTGGGAGGGGTAGTGTTAATTTCTCATCGTAATGGTAGAGTTCAAATTAAACGTTTAAGAGGTAGATTTTCCAGGTTCTCTTCATCCTCTCTTAGGAAACTGCTAACATATCCCTGCCCAGATTGTACACAAACCTTCTTGCCTAAAATTAGGAGTGGATCTTTTTGCAGAGAGCAGCTTAGCTACTAGACAGGGTAGCTGCTAGCATCCATGTAAACTCTGAATGACCAGGAAGAGAGCAGAAAGTCTATGAGTCGTCTGTGTTATTCAGTCACTCCATCTCGGACTATGGCCTTGACAGAGTCACAAGCTAAGCAGGTTCAGACATATGGTATCAGTGAGTCACCATAATGGCACCCCTTCTTTCTGGGTCAGTACAGAATTGATGCCCCAGTGGAATGTTGAGAGGGGGTCACTGTGCTGATGGAAATGTCACCTTCCAGATGAGGTGTAAAACTGACCAAAATCCATGGCATTTTCACAACAGTAGGGGTGTTAGTCCCAGGATCCTGTCCAAACTAATTTTATACTTTGCTTCCCTCATACGCTGCCCGGACATTTTCAACTTGATCTGACATTCTTGTTCTTTCCTATCATGTGGTGGGGTTGGGACCTGTTCTACCCCAATGATAGCTACATTTCAGTGGCAGACTGAGCAGATTCCTGTGTAAATACACTCCTGCGGCCTTCCAGTCCACTTATCCTGTAGAAAGGAGGTGGTGCTTAATACAGGAACTCACAGTTATTCAGTGGAATTCACCATGTAGGCCAGGATATCCATTGTATGAGAGGCCAGCTTTTAAGGCCCTTGGGTTGCTATACCTTTTAAAGTGCTTTGAGATCCTTTCGGAATGGAAAGCACTGTTGAAATATGAGAGATGTGTGTCTGGAAAATGGACCCACTGATCATGATCTCTGCGATGCTGCAAACCCAAAGGACTGTGTTACCTCTTTGAGACACATTGCAGTGCTGGCTGCTTGGAAATGGGAGGGAAAGGTTTTGGTTCTCAAGCCTGATGGTGCCTAGGGATATCAGGATTCATCAAACAGCCTTTTGGTGTCTTTAATCCCTTGATGCCGTGTCCTGCTGCAGCCCTTTCACTCCAGCTTCTAATGAGTACAGAAAGCAATACACTTAAATAATGGAGAGTGAAGTCTAACTGAATCTTGATCTTCACTTTGCAAGACCCTCTTTCACGGTATTGAAACACATGTCGAGTGCTCCATGACTCTGCCTTGCTCTCCCTCATCAGCATGTCGTTGACAATGGGTGCTACCTTGGAAGGGCTTGTCCTGGGTCTTAAACAGTTTAAGGCAGATTAGGATTTTAGCTCTTCAGAGAATGATCTTCTTCCCTCCTTGCCAGTGAGTGGTGGCGTGTCAGCCCGGTGCCTCTCAATAAGGTAATGCTTTTGGCCCTTTAACAGGGACAACAGCAGGAGTGTGCAGGGATGGGAACTGAGGAATCCAAGTTTTGAAATAGTCATGAGGAGAGAGAGGTCATTTTCTCAATGTGCAGGGAGCCCAAAGAACAAGGCTATGCTGTTAAACCACATCTCTGAGTAGGTGGTGTCCTGCAGCAGAGTGCAACTCTGGAAGGGTGCATGCCCTCCCCAGTTCTGCACCACATGCTAAGTAATGACCACTGCCTTCCCCAGCCAGCGAACCCTCCAGGGTGAAGCGGGTGGGGCATTACCCTGCATCCACCCTTTTTCTGAGATGGCTTACATCCCAGAAGAGTACCAGTGGGATGAAGCGCTGCAGTCAAGAAACGACAGGAGCTGCATTTGTGTGGTTAGGACCTGTGTGGGGTTGCGAGAAGTGGGAAGGCTCCTTGTGACCTTCCTCTTGTGCATTTGTGCTGAAGCCCAGTCCGGTTTGGCCTTAAACCTCCAAAAGGCTCCGAAAGGCAAAATTGCTGTGGCAGAATATGAAACTAACAGATGACGTAATCTGCCACGTAATAACTTTGTACACAACCTGGGACATGAACATTCATTTTCCTAAGAAAAGAGAATATTCCCTAGGACAATGCGGCTATTCCCTATTCCTTATCTTTTTTTAAATGCCATGGGTCTTCTTGCTTCCATCTTCATAAATCGCATGTGAGGAGTCTAAAGGACCTAGCTTTAATGTCTTGTCTCAAAGCTAGGTTGGGGAGGAGGGGAGATACAGCCACTGCCATTAATCAGATACCAAATGCATTTAAAATGTCCTTTTCACATTGAGCCAATTATTTGTAAAGGTGAGCCCAAGGTAGAACATTTGGATCCAGATTTCATTTTGCCCATCCTATCCCAAAAATATAGGAGTGCTCCATTCCAGGGATTTGGATGGAACCCATTTGTAGTTATTTGTCCTTCTTGTTTCTCAGTGGCAGTCAAGCATGTGGTTGCTTAAAGTAGTTTGGCTGGGGGCTCAGTTAGGTCTGGGATAGATTGGGACAACTTGATTAGATTTAAAGCATCTCCCAGCCCCTCTGAAACTAGGCCACCATTCGTCTGCTCTGTCAGCTGATTGCTTCTTCACAGTGAACCCCAAACAGATAATTATGCTGCCCATCTTTTCACTCCTTAGATCGCAACAGCTGTAGATTTTATTATAAAGCTGTTTGATTTAATTTAGAGTATGATGATCATGATACGTATTGCGGAGGTTTCATCCAGCAGTCTCAAATTGAGGCCCACCAATCTCAATAAACAAACATTTATTCTCTCAATGCCCCTCTGGTGTACTAATTAAGCATTATATCCAGTTTATGGATGGGCAAACTGAGGCATAGAAGTTAAGGACATAACTTTGCTCTCTCATGTTGTTTTTATGCCAGTGGCACTCTCATAGCTATGGAGTTACTGCTGATTTGCACCAGTATACCTGAAAGAAGAATCATGCACTGAATGAATTTTCCAAAGTTATATAGTGAGTCACTGGAACACGCAAAAATGGAACCTAGGAGTCCTGATTTCCAATCCCCTGCTCTGACTGCTGGACGTTGTCTCTTATTTCTTTTCTTTTATTTGCAAAAGCTAACCTGATAGTCTATATCTCAATCTTTTAATTAGTGTCTGGTGGTGTTTTGTTTTATCACCCTGGCTTGTCTCTGTATCTCTTTGTAGTAGAACCATTTGTACCTGGAAGAGTGATGAGGTGAAAATTAGCTCCAGAAGTTTCAAAAGAATGGCCCGCTATTAAGATTGTTTCCATTGCAATAGCTGGATTAATAGCCACTAAAAAAGGAAAGAAAGAATTGTGTTGTGGCTCCTGGTGACTCGTGGAAATTATCATTATCATAAGAAGCTGGCATTGCCTTTAGCAGCTGCAAGACAGAATTTAATTTAGTTATTTCTTTTGTGTGTTTTTAGACCCTTATAAAGTCTCCCTTGCTTTGTAAACTTTCCAGCACTTTTATATATCACTGCTGTGAACTTCCCAGGGATTTTTTTGCAAGAAAAATTTATCTTGGTCAGCACATTTTTATGTATTTCTTTAACCTTCCTGTACAGCAATGAGGACCGGTGGGTGTGGCTTCAGCATGCTGGCAACCTCGCTTGTGGCATTAATACATCTCACGGGCTGTGGCTCAGTTCCCAGGGTACTGCACCAGCCTGGGATGATTCTAGAATTGCACCGCTAGTGACTGATCTTGGAAAGCATAAGCAAGAAGAGCACTGCTGCTCCCCTGGAATCAAGGAGAACAGAAAACTAGAAGGTCCATGCTGATATACACTAGCAGGGGGCATTGCTGTGAGCAGTAGAGCTAATAGACTTTGGAGGACTGCTGAGATAAAAGAATGAACAAAGAAAGAGAGATAGTGGCGGTTGGGGGGAATCTTTTCTCTGCTAAATTTGTTGTTGTATTGGAGGCTGAAGGAGGATCCTGGAGACAGTATTTGTTTGTACTGCTGTATGCCGGCAGTTGAATAATAAGGGTAACCCAGGCTAGAAGTGGGATAAGACACTTAACCAAGGTGATTCTTCCTTACTTAGGGCCCAGTTCAGCACCTACTGAAGTCAGAGGAAAGATTCCTCTTGACTTCAGTGGGCATTGGCTCTGATATATAAAGAGATATGGTGTCTAGTTGGGGTGAACACTGGACCCAACCCAATGGGGTCTGAGGCCCTTCTTGGTGTCTGAATGCACTCAGGTTTAAGCTGTTCACCACCTCTGACTGGAAGATTGGTGATCACTCCTCATTTTCTCCCATTTCTATTTATCTAACAGCCTCTGGGGACCTAACCCAAAGACCATTGAAGTTCATGGAAAGACTCCCGGTCCAGTGGACTTTGGATCAGCCCCTTTGTGAAGCAGTATCTGGGCCTTATTAAGACTTCACTAGTATTGCTTGGGGTCAGAGGGCTCTCATGTAGGGCCAAACACCCCAAGTGAAAGCTTTAGTTAATACTCCTATTGCTCCGGTGGCTGGTATACCTTGTTTTGTCTCCTATTATGGCATTCTGGGAATCCCAGGTGTATCTAATTCCATATTCTTTACTAGCAGATTCCCTTTATGAGCACCGGGCACATGCAGGGATATTGCAGAGCAGAGGAGAAGAGGCAGATGCTATCAGTGCTCTGTGACTGCCAGCTGCTGATGCACACGAAAGCCTTTCAATTCCCTGTCTAACACAGGGCAAACGGAGTGTGATGTACAATTTATCTCAGATGACCAGGCTCGTGGCTGGCATCCCAGTTCAGATGTGCACTATACCTGCCACCGTGACAACTGATGGCCATTTGGTATCATAATAGGATTTGCTCCATGTCTAAAAACTGTTATCCTAAATATCATCCCAAATCCTTTGATGCCCAGTGACAACCTGTCTCGTTAAGTCTTTTTCTGAATAAAGCTGTATGAATTCAAATCATAGGGATTTCCATGTATACTGAGTACAGTTGGGTTATATTTTATGTGTCTTTTTATAATAATGATGCAGTTAGATCTTATTCTAACAATGAAGGGACTCAAACCAGAGAGGGGACTCACTGTAGCTGTGTTATAAATAATGCTGGCAAGCTGTTTGGGATTATCAGTAAAAGAACTTGTTAGCCTCTTGGAGAACAGATGCTTAATTAGAGTTGTGTGACACAGATGGCCGCCTATTAAAGGGAAAGCACCTGTTTTGGCCTTGGAAAAGAGCTGGCACCAGTTGGTATGGCTTTTACCACCTTACCCTTGTGACAATGTGCACAAATCCTCATCCTTGGGTGCCAGGGGCCTAATTCTACCTTCATTTGTGCCAGTGTACATCAGGAGTAATGCCACTGAAGTTAATTATGTTACCCAGGTGCAAAACGGAGGTCAGATTCAGGCCTCACATTTTATATTTCCAAATCTCTCTTGTTGTTTTGGAAATCACCTTCACCAAACAGTGCCCTTCAGCAAGGTTTCAGTGTTCAGTGAGTCAATGGACATTCAGATGATAGCATTCTGAGCATGATGAAATCAAGGAAAAGAAATCTTCTTGGGAGGGGAAACCTGGGATACATTTGCAGATTAAATGATAAAACCATTTTCTTCAGTCCTATTTTGACTTCTAATAAAGGGCTGTGAGAGGCAAAGCTCAACGTCCCAACTTTGCCAAAATTTTGGATGGTTTGAATTGGGGCTGGGGTTTGGTTTGACCAATGTAAGATAGGTAGGAGATATCTTCAGGGCCATTTGGATCCGGGGATTCAGCCCGGAGCTTTCATTCCAGGAGGCTGCAATTAGTGGTTTGTCACAATTGGGAGGTGGGTGGTCTGACTTAGTGGTTGGAGCATGAGTTGGGAGTGAGGAGGCAGTCTGGGTCTGGATACCAAAGCTCCAGAAGCTGACAGAGGGCAGACTAAGAGTCTCATGTCAGGAGACAGATTACCAGGAGATCAGAGATTGAGACAGGTCAGAGGCCCACGGTCAAAAGGTAGGCAGGGTCGGGATAGCAGAAGGTCAGAGTCAAGGAGCAGGTAGCACAAGGAAGACAGTCCTAACCACGGACGCCTTCCTGTTCCTCTGCTTGGTTTAAGTAGAAGCAGGGAACTAGTCAGGACCCTCAGAGTTTCACCAATCAGAGCCCAGAACTGGAGTCCTCTGCCAAAGTTGAGCTTCCAGTTCTGGAGACTGCTAACAGGTCAGTGGATGGTGAGTCAGAACATGCTGGCTCCTAAGAGCCCTGGGGGGCTGGGGTTTGAAACCTCGGGCCCCAATGTGGTTATAACAAGGTTCTGGGAGTCAGGACTCCAGACTTCCATTTCTGGGTCTGCAACTGACCTTGGGCAAAGAACTCCCTTGCGTTGTCGAATACCACCCGGGAGGTACTGACTGCTTTCGGCTCCTATGGATTTCCAGCTCAGATCTCTATTTTTGAGCACCCACATTGAAGCATCTGTGGCCTGAATTCAGAGATAGTGAGCCTGTGGAGCTCCCACCAACTTCATTCAGAGCTGTGGATATTCTGCATGGCTGAAAATCATGCCCTTGATGTCTCAGGTTGGGCACCCCAAAACTGAGACCCTTGGCATCTTTAGCCATCCAGCAGTCTGTATTGGGGCTCAGTCCTGTTCCCATTGAAGTCCATGGGAGTTCTTCATTGAGAACAAGATGATGCCCATCTGGAAGTGTAGCATTGTTTTTATTTATGTGTGTATAGATATATCTGCATATTATTGTACGGTTATTTGTATAGCACTGGGGATGCCAAACAAGGGTCTGTTGTGCTAGGCAGTGTCTAAACAAGTAAAAGAAAAGACAGTTTCTGGTCCAGAGAGTTTGCAGTGTAGTTTCCTGGCAGGATGCTACAGGTGAATAAAACAGACAAATGGGGAAATGAGTAGAATCAGGAGGATAGGGTAACAACAAAATAAGTAAGTTTTGCACAATAAACAGAAGGTCACTTGTGTAGGCGTAAATGGCAAGTAATAAATATGGCTGCATCTTTGTAGCTAGACTAGATATCAGTGTGGTTTTTCGAACCTCGTTAGTCCATCCAATTTCTCTTTTATATAGCTCATTTTATTTAAAAACTGAATAAAGATAACTATTTTATTCACACACACACACAAACAATAACAAAAGATCCATCCTTTCAAACCATCTGGAACAGCTGTGTTCCTAGTGAAGGGTTAACAATTACAGAAGTTCCTAAATCCCATTTTCAAAAGCGATTTAGATTATGTCTACATTGTAGTCTCAGATCTAAGCCCAAACCCCCCTACCGTCCACACACACATCTGTCTGACTTGGGTCAGCAAGCAGTCAGGACCCGGGTCCTAGGACCCTGCTGCAGGGAAGAGGGGGATCAGAGACCTAGCCCCCTGAGACTTGGGTCTGAGCCCTGTCATTTTATATTGTGGATCTATGCAGACCCGAGTCAGAAGGTCTACGTACTGAGGTATGGACACATTAGCATGATTCTGAGACCCAGCAATTGTAAACCCAGGTTTACAATGCAGTTTGAAACTTCAGGCATGGACTTGGAAACACCATGTCCACAAGCGCAGGTCCCACAGACCCAGATTTACAATGCAGGGTAGACATACTCTTAGGCAGCCTCAGGAGCCTAAATCCTATTGAAAGTCAATGGGATTTAGGCTCCAAAGTCATTTAGGCAAATCGTACCATGTGTCTTACTGCCTTTTGTGGAATAACTTGACAAACCTAATTACCCATCCTAGCTCTCAAATTTCACATAGACCTCCATTCAGAGTCAGGGAGCGGGTCTTGGATTTCTAGTGAGCAATCTGGAAATGAAAAAAATGAACAAGTCAAAGTCCTTTTGTCCACATATACTCCAAAACTAGAGCTTTATGAACCACAAAAAAATAAAATCAAAACATCTTTACAGGAGTTCGTAGTACAAATTACCCTATTAAAAAACCCAATATTTTCGATGTTTATAAAGTGAAAAACATGACTAGTTTATTAAGGGAAGGTGAGACAAAGTGCTCAGTAATGAGTTATCTTCAGAATACATTTTCTCCAGGCTGCTGTTGCTGCTTTAACTTATCATACAGATGGTTATTTTGATCATAATTGAAGTGGGTGGCATGATTTTCTGGGCATTTATTTTGTTTAAAAATGAATGAATCTCTCTCATAAAAACAAAACGAAAAAAGGTGGATAATTAGCATGCAGTAGTTAATGGGTAATTTTTAAGCAAATGAGCAGAGTTCAAACTTTCTTCTGAATTATATTTGCATTATCTGAACTTATTATTTTTTGCTGTAGTGGAAATGAGTTTTTCCCACCAATTATTCTTTTGATGGAGGAATCTTCCCACTGAAGCTAATGGACAATGATTTGATGATAATTTTCATTTATTTTTGGGTGGTCACAGGTCAGGTTTTGTTACAGTACAAAGTTCCTGGCATTAGCCAGATTCAGGAAAAACTGAACTGATGATTATATGCTTTTATGGACTTCATAAATATTCCGTTACCTCTTTTTGACCAAGCGGCTACTCAAAGTTCAGGGCCATGGGAATGTCCCAGTTGGAAGTAGATATTGATGATGGAGCCCGGTATTTTCTTTGATGCTGTCTTGCTTTTTTATAAGGAAAGTACCAAGTCCTTGTGATGTGGTGTATTCAACCTTTGTTGCTTCCTGCTTGGGGTCCCTTGGTCCTATTACACCCCGCTTCAAGAAGCAGCAAGCTGAGAGGAAAAGGGGGTTCATTTGGACTTTGTGACTTGGCTAGAGGGCCAAGCCACTGAAGACCCACCAAAGTCAGATGGCAGGGGGCACTAGGGGCAGGAAAAGGAATCTGGTACCGCAGCCACTCAGAGGTGCTCAAGAGGTGAGGGCCCCTTTACAGTCCTGCTTCTTCAAACACAGGAGGGAACAAAACCAAGAGGAGCAGTTTCTTAGCTCACACACGCAAGCTTCATTCAGCCAGCACTCCTGACCCTCTTTCTGAGCTTCTCCAGGATTGCACCATGTTTACATGCTGCTTCTTGGCTTTCTGGCTTTGGTCCTGAGTCTCTCTCATTCTGTGTGTTTTGCCTCTCCCTCTGCCCTCCATAAACACTTACCTAAACAATACTCAGCAAAACCCTCTGACCACTCAGTCCACAACTCCTAAGTGGGTTCACAACCCCTTTTTTCTGAGGTGGGGGGTTCCTGACATTATATTAATTGAACAAAGGGTGTGTTCACCAAGTCTGAAAGAGGTTTGTAACTAGTGTAGTCACCCACACCTCTCAGCATAATAGCTCTAAAGCCCCATGCAGAACTCCAAACTAGCACCTGGGATATTTTTTTCAAAGATTTTAGTATAAAATGACAGGTTTCAGAGTAACAGCCGTGTTAGTCTGTATTCGCAAAAAGAAAAGGAGTACTTGTGGCACCTTAGAGACTAACCAATTTATTTGAGCATGAGCTTTCGTGAGCCACAGCTCACTTCATCGGATGCATACCATGGAAACTGCAGCAGACTTTATATACACACAGAGATCATGAAACAATACCTCCTCCCACCCCACTGTCCTGCTGGTAATAGCTTATCTAAAGTGATCATCAAGTTGGGCCATTTCCAGCACAAATCCAGGTTCTCTCACCCTCCACCCCCCCACACACAAACTCACTCTCCTGCTGGTAATAGCCCATCCAAAGTGACAACTCTCTACACAATGTGCATGATAATCAAGGTGGGCCATTTCCTGCACAAATCGAGGTTCTCTCACCCCCTCACCCCCCTCCAAAAAACACACACACACAAACTCACTCTCCTGCTGGTAATAGCTCATCCAAAGTGACCACTCTCCCTACAATGTGCATGATAATCAAGGTGGGCCATTTCCAGCACAAATCCAGGTTTACTCACCCCCACCCCCACCCCCATACACACACAAACTCACTCTCCTGCTGGTAATAGCTCATCCAAAGTGACCACTCTCCCTACAATGTGCATGGTAATCAAGGTGGGCCATGTCCAGCACAAATCCAGGCTCTCACCCACCCCCCCCTTTTTCCCAGGGAGACACACACAAACTCACTCTCCTGCTGGCAACAGCTCATCCAAACTGACCACTCTCCAAGTTTAAATCCAAGTTTAACCAGAACGTCGGGGGGGGGGGTAGGAAAAAACAAGGGGAAATAGGCTACCTTGCATAATGACTTAGCCACTCCCAGTCTCTATTTAAGCCTAAATTAATAGTATCCAATTTGCAAATGAATTCCAATTCAGCAGTTTCTCACTGGAGTCTGGATTTGAAGTTTTTTTGTTTTAAGATAGCGACCTTCATGTCTGTGATTGCGTGACCAGAGAGATTGAAGTGTTCTCCGACTGGTTTATGAATGTTATAATTCTTGACATCTGATTTGTGTCCATTTATTCTTTTACGTAGAGACTGTCCAGTTTGACCAATGTACATGGCAGAGGGGCATTGCTGGCAGATGATGGCATATATCACATTGGTGGATGTGCAGGTGAATGAGCCTCTGATAGTGTGGCTGATGTTATTAGGCCCTGTGATGGTGTCCCCTGAATAGATATGTGGACACAGTTGGAGAGTGGTCAGTTTGGATGTGGTCAGTTGAAATAATATTGCTTCAGCACTCTGTGTGTGTGAGTGTGTGTGTGTATGTGTGTGTGTGTGCCTCTCTCTCACTCTTGCTCTCTGCCCCCCGTCCCCAGGGACTCTTCTAGCCTGGGAGCTAAAACGCAAGAGTAACCATTATGATTTCATATCAGGAGACTGTAAAGAACCATGCTGGGCTTTGTCATGCAGCAAAACTACCCTTTACCACAGGATCGTGCTCTTTACAATGGTTATAATTGTCTTCATGCTAAGACAGTAGCTAGTGGCTACCAGTTTTCTTAGGATCTTTTATCCTAGGCTTCTGTTCTCATTTATGCTTTCAAAGACAATTCAGTTTTCACACTGCATGTAGCAATACCTAAATACCCTTAAAAATCTAGGCCAGAGTTTTCAAGTTTTAATGCTGTGTCTAGAGAGGTGCTAAGCACCCACGACTGCAAGGGTTTGAGCCTATTAATGACCATATTGATCATAGCGGCCACCATAACCCCTGGTAGGACGAGCTAATCTGCACGATGATGAAACTGGGCAAATCTACTGGACTTCTGAGCCTCTGTTGGATCTGAGTGAGATTAGGATATTGTGTACCATTATGGGGCCAGTGATGGGAAAATGGGAAAGACTAGTGGCAGATATCTACCAACAAAGTGGAAGCTTTTGGCTTTCACTTTGGAGTAAAGATGCTGATAAAGCCCATCCACTCTACAATGCACTAGCTGGCACCTCCACTTTGGTACTCAAGTCCTGGATGACTTGTTTAAACAGAGCAGTGGTAGAAGGTGCTGTGTTTCACAGCTAAAGAATATTTGAGGATGGTTCTTAGCTAAACATCTATTGGTTCTCAACCTGTTTACCATTGAATACTACCTCTATGGCCCTGAGAATGTTACATGGGCTGCAGCTATGTGCTGATTGGGCCACAAGCGGCCCATGGGCCGCAGGTTGAGAACCACTGAACTAAGGGATATATGGCCCCTGTTAGCATAGTATTTGAGTTCCTCACAATATGTAATATATTTATTATCTTCACAGCACCCTTGTGAGGTTGGGCAATGCTACTATCCTTATTTTACAGACGGGTAACAGATTTTCAGATGCAGATAGGCACCTAGTGGGATTTTTAAAAGTGCCTAAGTAGGTTAGGTGTCTGGTTTTCAATGGGAGTTCCTCCTAGACGTGTATCTGCCTTTATAAATCTGGCCCAGAGAGACTAAGTGATTTGCTCAAAATGTCTGTGGCAGAGCAGAGTATTGAAGCCAAGTCTCCTATTTCCCAGGCTAGCACCCAAAACACTAACCCGCCCTTCCTACATTTTCCTTTAAATAAATCAGCAATCCAAATATATGTATTGGAACTCCTGTTGCTGTTGGTCCAGAGCTACTGAAAGAGCCCCATCCCAGAGCACAAGAGAGGGCTTCCAAGGGGATCAATCTTTTCCCTATTGATATGTTTTGAGGACTCCCAACTTAACAGACTTGCTCATTTGGCTACTTTATTGCAACCGCTAGAGCAGCACTTAGACCAACTCACCAGATGTATCCTGGCAGGAAATTGGGCAGGAGCGATTAAA
This sequence comes from Eretmochelys imbricata, assembly GCF_965152235.1. Classification (NCBI taxonomy): domain Eukaryota; kingdom Metazoa; phylum Chordata; order Testudines; family Cheloniidae; genus Eretmochelys; species Eretmochelys imbricata. The sequence continues at coordinate 18,092,307 of NC_135585.1, read as the reverse complement.
AGTCAACATAGAATCAAATCAACAAGATCAAGGCAAACTGCAGTAGCATGTTTTGTTACATCTACTTGATGAGGGACTTGTGAGGTCTAATTACTATTTGTAGAGCAGTTTGAGATTCTCAGGTGGAAGGTGCTACATATAGTACACATAAGTAGATACAGAAAAAGCCTGCAAAATGAAATGTTTCTTGTTTAATTTCTGTTTAATTTTTCTCCTCTGATGCTCTCTCAGAAACTTGAAAGTAACATTTTTATTATCAGTTTTGGTCCATTTCCATTTAGCATATGGATCTTTTTAGGAAAAGATTATTATGATCCAGAGGATTTTCCTCAATAATAATAATAATAAATAACAAATTAAATGAGTCTAATTGATGCTGTCCCTAATGAGAGATGTCTTTGCTAGAGCTGGTAACACCCTAACTGACAAACTCATGAACCTATCTTAGAAGTTAGAACTTCAGATTTTGCAAAAGAAAACCAAAAAACCCACCACAAAACAACAAATACATTTTAAAATTTCACATTAATGCACCAAAGTACTAAAAGAGTTTGCCAGTAAAATGGGATAAATACTTTGCATTTGTTAATCCTGGTGACAGCAATAAAGAGAAAATAAAAACTGGTTAAGCTGTAAATTGTTGAGATGCTTCTCTTGTGCCTCACACCACCCTCTTTGGAAATTAGCCAGTTGCTTTATGGAATCTCTAATTAGCATCATCCATTGTTGCCAATCCACCATCAAAAAAATAAGGAGGTTTATTTAATATATTTTACTGTGTTTTAAAAAACCAACACCCTTTCTATCTCTCTCTTTTTTAAATGATAAATTCATAAAGATTTTGGAGATATCTTAACTCCTGTCATGTCATCTTTTCAATAGCCCAAAGCCCACCTGCTGTATGAGAATGAGGTCAGTACAAATTAGGTTTCTAACAAATGACTGTGCCAATCATTGGTCAGTGAACCCCTCATCATAAGAGAAGAAACTGAGCTGATGCATGTGTGGAAAAGGAGCTCAATTTAGTAGACACACTTGCCATTTGGGCTTAAAATAAACAAACATCAGCAAATAAGCCAGAAAAGGATCTAAACAGAAAACAGGAGATGCTCACCAAGCTGCTAACAGCAGCTCCGCCAGTCCCATTTGGTTGTGTGTTCTCAGGAAGTTGTTCTGGGGAGTGGGATCAGCCCCTGATCCCACTCCCCAGAACAAGTACACAATAGACAACATATATTCATCTCATTGTGGCTACAAGATATTATAAGACTCACCAAAGCCAGACAAACCTTCCATTATGTAACCTAGAAGACACCAAACTCTCCTGGCTTGTGTGTTTCATTATAAACTTGGAATCCAGTCTATGGTCATTGAAAGTTTCACGCTAAGGTTCATAACTGGGTCCAGTATCAAGCAGAGAATTGACTGAATCAAAATCCTGCATGTAAATACCCTTGAACTGTGGCGAGGTTCTGATCCTGGTACCATGCTTGCAATTGTCTCTTAACTTTATAATTGTCTCTTAACTTTATAATGGGCCAACTCAAACTGTGAGAAGGTTTGGATCCAGATACGAATATGGTGGCTGTGGTCCATCTCTAAATTTGAGCATACCGGGGCCAATTGATGGGTTTGCTTCATGAAACTCGAGTCTGATTTAGATGCAGATTGTTACTGAGTTACTGCATTTGTGCATACCTGAGAGTCAAGCCATGAGGACCCAGGGGAACTGAAACCAGAGAAAAGGATCTCACAGCCCCCTGTGAGCTGAGTTTTTACATAGTACCCCGCCCCCCAAAAATCCTTCAAGTTATGATAAGTGAAGGGCCACTTCTCACCTTTAAGTGTAATGAAATTCCTTCCAGACTCAGGCACACATGCTGCCAAAGTGTGAGAAAAACAAACTGCTTGACTTGAGAAGCCAACATGTCTGCCTCCAAAGTCAGGAAAGACCTTGGATGATGACAGTAATAGCCCCTTCTCACAACAGGAAGTTTTCACATCACCTATTGAAGTTGCCAGACTTGTAAACCCACTTTTAAATAATGTTTAAACCCCACCTCCTTTCATACACAGTGTCCCACTCACTCATTGGTGTTCTGAGCTCTCTCCTGCTGGGATGCAAGTTCAAATCCAAGGACACTGAAAGCAAATGAAAATTACTCCTTCTATAGGTCAGCTAGGAAGCAGGCAGCCTGAGATAAGTCTGTATGTGAGGATGGACTCTTTCTATAGAGGTCTCCACAAGGCAGTGTTGCTCTCCCTGAGTCACACAAGACTCTTAAACTCATTTCTTAAACTGACAGCCCACTCAGACGGCTTTGTTGAGAAGGACATGCATGCATGCATGTGCACACACCTTAGATTTACTCTGCTTTTGCTGTTCAAAAAGCCCATTCTTTCAGGCTATGCAATCTGAAGTTTAATGTAACAAAACAAAAATAAAACCATCAATCCGCTACTCAAAGAGGCAAATATTACACATTGGACAGCTCAACATTTAGGAAGGCTGACCCCATTAGTGTAGCTAAAGAGTTGCAGATCATGCCTCTGTGATCATTTTTTTGAAAGGATATAAAATTATTCTCTTTCTTTCTCTTCTCTCCTCTCCTCTTCCTCCCCCCCCCCCCAGTGAGAAGCAAAAATCTGTGAATATGTCCATATGGAACTGAAATATGCTGAGGGTTTGGGCTGAGGGAAAGTGGGGTCCTTACCTAAGCCTAAACCCAAATGCTGGCACTTTCACAACAGCATCTAGTGCCGGGGTTTGGCTTGGGAAGGGTTTTGAAAAGCTTTTTGGATCACCCTCTCCCCTATTTCTCTCCCTTGTTTGTCCTGCAAAGAGCTGATGTGTGTTATTTTTTCCATTTCTAATTCTCTTTTTTTAATTATTTTTTAAAGCTGAGATCTATAAAGCTAGAAAATAGTTCGCTTTGCTTTTTTCTCTCTCCTCTTTCTCAAATCACTGAGCCATCTGTGGAAATGCCACAATTCAAGCCGTCTCAAGACAGAATCCAGCTCTCTGCCTTGTGATCTGCATGTCAAGGTGAAACGGCAATAAGATAATAATGTCACTATCCCCAGAAGGCAGGCGGTAAAAGATACTAATTGCATTTCACTGAAGGCTTCAGAAACACTCAGCAGCTGGAAAGCTGAGAAGAATTTTGATGCTGTTCTTATAAGGGAAGATTTTTTTCCCCTTATACTGTTTGTAAATCTATTACAGAACATGGGGAGTGGAGGTGGGGGAGGGAATGTATAAAACCAGTTAAACGCTTAATGTTTCCCATTATATTTTGTGAGCTGTAGGTGGTCTAGAGCTTATGAAAATATAACACACTCCCTTGTTATCAGCAATAATAATTTATTATTATTTATTGTGAATTGTTATTTTATATTTTAAAAGGCGCCCACCAAGGCACTTATATTTAAAATGTATTATTATGAATATTAGTGTGTTTTTAAAGTAGTAACTAAATAATCTAAAAATAACACATCTAAAAAGCCTAATGAAGTTTTACCATTGCAAAAAATATGCAAGAAGGCAGGTATCCTACAGAACAGTTGATACTGATTAAAATAGAAAATCTCTCAGGAAAGAATATATATTTCAGTCCTTTTGAAAAATGGATGGAGGCAGGGCTGGGAGATTCATCTGAGGAGATCAATTCTACACCCTAGGGACAATACAACCAAGTTTGGGGAGAAACAAGCCATCCAGAATGAACCTCAAGGATAGAGGTCTGGAATATAGTCAATTATTTCAAGAAGGATGAAGGGAAAGAAAACAAGCTTTTTGTTGAAACAGTGGATTAATGGAGAAATGGATGATACTAGTTGATCTGGACTTTTACAAAGCCTTTGACAAAGTTCTTCCTAAGAGACAGTTAGAGAAACTAAGTAGTCATGAAGTTAAAGGCAAAATTGTCATGGATCAGAAACTGGTTAAGAGAGGAAAAACAAAGAGAAGGGATAAATGGTCAATTTTCATCATAGTCACAGGGATCCCTGGAAGCCCTAGTTTTGTGTAATATATTTATTAAGGAGCTGAAAAAGAATTTGAACAACGAAGTAGCAAAGTTTGCAAGCAGCCCAAATTTACTTAGGTTAGTCAAGACTAGGGAAGACCATGAGGAACTTCAGAGGGACCAAGCAAAGCTCAGTAAACGGGCAGCATGCTTGAGGATGGAATTCAGTATCGGCAAATGCAGAATAATGCCAACCTGGAAGGAAACCTTTGAGCTACTCCTACATACTGGTGGGTTCTAAATTAACTGTAATGGCTCAAGGAAAAGACCTGAGTATCCATGTGGACAGCTCAGTGAAAATCTCTGCTCTCAATGTGCAACAGCTGTCAGATAAGCAAAGAAAATGTTAGGAAGTATAAAGAATGAGATTAAAAATAATGCTGAGAATATTGTAATACTATTATATAAATCAATTATATGGCCTTGCCTGGAATATTGTGTTCATTTCCAGGCAAACCGTCTCAAAAAGATATAGCAGAAATAGGGATTGGAGACATTGAAAGACTTGCATATGAAGAGTGGTTGAAAAATGGGACCATTTAGCTTAGAGAGGAGATGATGTGTGGTGACAGCGAGTGGTGTGTATATAAGGCAAATCAGGCATGCCTATTCACACTTTTTTTTTATAATACAAAAACAAGGAGAAATTCAATCCAGTTGGAAGTCAACAAATTTAAAACTGACCAAGGAAATAGTTTCTATGCAAGACATAATTAACCCATTGTGACAAAGTTCCTCCTCTACCTTGGTGGGTCCTGCGCTTATTGGCGGATTTTGCTCACCTCAGAGATTTACAGTAGCCCTCAGTTTGGCCACTTTCATGGCTCAAATCTGCCGTTCACTCAGATAACGTCATCACTGGCCAGCATGGGGAAAAGAAAGGAGAACAATCCCCACAGTCTCTGCTGGTCCACCTAGTAGGTTGGGGGACAGGCCAGGAACCTTCCCCTCTGGTGGGACCCACAGTCCAAGGCAACTCCTCCTGTATCCAATAGGGAGTTGGAGGGAACCCAGGCCCTCCCTCTACTCGGGGTTCCAGCCCAGGGCCCTGTGGATCACAGCTGTCTATAGTGTTTTGTGTAACACCTGTGTGATAGTTGCAACTCCCTGGGCTACTTCCCCATGGCCTCCTCCCAACACCTTCTGTATCCTCACCACAAGACCTTCCTTCTGATGCCGGATAGCGTTTGTACTCCTCAGTCCTCCAGCAGCACGCCCTCTCACTCTCAGCTCCTTGCACACACCTCACTAACAGGAGTGAGAGCCTTTTTAAACCAGGTGTCCTGATTAGCCTTAATTAATTCTAGCAGCTTCCCAATTCACTACAGGTGTCCTAATTAGCCTGCCTGCCTTAATTAGTTCTAGAAAGTTCCTGAGTGTTCTGGAATCGTCCCCGTTATTTTACCCAGGGAAAAGGGACCTGCTTAACCTGGAACTAATGTATCTACCTTCGATCACTCTTTTGTAGCCATCTGGCCTGACCCTGTCACACCATAGAACTCATTGCTTTATTTTATTGAGGTCTAAGGTAAACATGATTCAAAAACAATTAGAAATGTATTTGGAGAATGAGAGTATTCACAACTGCATTCACAACACTCATGCTTCACTAATATCTTGGAATTAGGAAGAAACTTCCCCTTGGGCAGGTTATTCCATACTGGTCTGTTTCAGGGATTCTTGCACCTTGCTGTGAAACATCTGGTGCTGGCCACTGTCAAAAAAAGGATAGTGTTTTGAGGTAGTATGGCATTTCCAATGTTTCTTCGAATAACCCTATTGACATCATTCTTGGATCAGCTTGCAATGTTCTTATTCTGATGCCAGACTGATACTGAGAGGCATCCTTCACTGTATAAGTCATTCTTCACATTAACACATTCAACTCTAAGTCTGGGTATGAGACATACACATTGCACTGGTGAGTGGTCCATTTCAGTAGCATTAAAGACCTGCGCAATGTGTAGCAAAGGCCCTACCTGTAATGTGGCTTCACAGCCCCAAAGGAGCAGTGTGTGGTGCAATTGGTCTGGATGTGTGTCAATCAATTGAGGAGGCAGGGACTAAATAGTTTTCAAATAGGCTGGGGAAAGGGTCAACCCCTAGAGATGGTTAGTTCTGCCCCTCGTTTACAATCTGAATCTAAGGCAAAAGAAGCAAAACAACACCCATAGCTGTGGCTTTGTCATTACTCCCTGAATAAGGTACGTTGTCCTGAGCTATCACCGATGTCTTCTGTTCTTCAATACAGCTTTGTATTTATTCATTCACTGGTGAGGGGGTGATTTGGAGGAATAATTTTCTCTTGTTGTTATTTTGAGTGCTGCACAAACATGCATAGGCTCTGCAGATGTTTGGGGGGAGATGGGGGCTGGAAGGATTTGGCCGTCATTCGCCTCCCCTTGCAGACGCATAAGCTAATCCACTGTAGCACTTGATTCCTGAGTTGCATGCTACCTTTCGGGATCAAGGGCTGCCCTCCAGTTCGGCTGCCGAATTACATAACTCAGAAACACACCATAAAGAGGGTCAGTTCCTGCTGATATTTTTAAATGAGCATGAGAATTCAAACTGAATGTTCTTTGTTTCCACCCTCCTGGTACAAAGCGCCCACCCGTATGCATGTGGAGGGGGAGGAAAGCATTGTATGTGGTTTGATGGAATAGAGCCCATAGTGGTGCTTGTAATCAACATGCCATGCTAATTGGGGTACCAGCCAGCCACACGCTGCCAGGATGCAGAATTAAGCCCTGTTTTCTAACTGCTGTTTCCTAGCTTGCTTGGCTTTGCTGAAAGGCTTGAGGTTTAATTTTTTTTTTTTTGTTTTTTCCTCTCTGTGAGACTAAGCTGGAAAGGTGCAAATGAGGAGCAACGTGCCATAGCAGGCAGGATCTCTCTGTGTAGCTGGCTGCAGAGCACTCTACCTAGAAGACATTGCTTAAACCTGTCCCAATTAATCACCCCTCACTGACTTGGACCTGGCAGGCACTGTGCTGAGCCGCTGCTGCCTTCTCCTATTTTATCCAGCTCTAGCTGATTCAGGCGGCCCTGCAGTGGCCCGGTGGCGGTGGCGTATGCTTGAAAAATCTTCTGGAGTGCCATGAAAGATTCATGAGGGTGAAGTGTTAGCATGTGTACTGACTGGGTAATAGGCTGGGACTGTTCTTCCTGGATATCAGGAGGGGAGGGAGGGCAAGGCACACAATAGGAAGTCTTGGCACAGGCAGTTCTCGATATAGCAGCTATAGCTGTGGAATCTGTTATATGTCAACATGACTGCGGCAGCGTCTGTAGAGGAATGGGGAGGGAGCATATTTCCTTTTATACTTACGCTGGGGCAGGCGGTTGTATTAGCTCAATAAAGAATAAAAAGAAGAGAGACAGTTATTAATTGGGCTGGTACAGTGCATGTTATCACAGCTATCCGATCTCCTTTTTGTCTGTGTAACACACTCTTCTTTGGTGTCGTTCTCTAGATACCACTGGAAGGTTCACAATTTCCCCCTTGTAAATAGGTTACTAAAGATGGTAGGAAACCCAGACCCCAGATTCCAGCACCCCTCACCTGTGTTCATTGGGGAGGTTCAGAATCCAGACCCAAATTTTGCAGTGAACCCCTCTCTCTAACTTGGCTTGAAACCAAACCTTGGATCTGAATATCCTTCGTGGACCATGGAATGGGGAAATCTGAATGTTAGTATCAGGCCCCTTTCTGTGCTACCAGCTAAGGGCCTGATCCTGCAAAGGCATGCCCATGGGCAGGGGGCCACTGAATTCAACAAGATTTTGAACAGATGCAGGGGTCCACACAATGTGCAGTGCATCCCTTTGCAGGATTGGGACCTAATGGAGTAAAACTACGGAACATCTGAGCTACAATGGAATTTATAGGCTACAGGCATTCAAGGTGTATCTTGTGTGTAGGGGTGGGTGGGCTTAGATACTGTAAGTGAAATCCTGGCCCCATTGAAGTCAATGGGAAAGCTCCTATTCTATATAGGTTCTAATACCACACTGATCAATGTAGTGTCTGAGCTCCTTCCTGTAATGCATTTAGTGACTAACGTTTGTCACGTATTGTTTGTTCTCTCATTCTCTTTCCAGAGGGAAAAGCATGTACTGGTAGTTGTTTTTTGGGAGAGTGGGGGTGGGATGGGGTTAATATACACGTTGCTATGTTAGAGACAGCAAGGTCAAACAAAAATGTGCCTTGCGCTTGGAGTGGAAGGTGGTGAGGTTTACAATGGTCCTTGGTTTGTGAGGGAGTTCATTCTACAGGGTCAGACTGGCCACCAAGAAAATTCTGTCTCCCACACGGGCGAGCTTATTGTCGAGAGTTCTGTTGTGCCACAGGAATGTGCCACAATCTTTGTCCTGGAGCTTTGAGCAAACTTTCACATATCCTGGGCCCAGGCCATGGAGTGCCTCAAAGATAAGAACAGAGACCTTAACTTTGTTTGAAATTCAACAGTAAGTCAGTATAGAGAGCGGAGGCAAATCCTCTGCATACAGCTGGCACATCAGCCGACGCGGTCTGACCAGTTCACGTTGTGGTTGCATGTAAATGTTGAAAGGGACAGGAGAGAGAATTGATCCTTGTGGAACACTATCAGTGAGGGGCCTAGTGGTCGAGGTGCAGTTTCCCATCACTACTCGTTGGGTGCCTCTCCAGAAAGGTCTCAAACCATTTTAACACATTACCCAGGGCCCCTGCCATCTCTGTCAGGTGAGACAGCATTGCCTCATGGTCCACAGTGCTGAATGCTGCCGATAGGTCCAGGAGGATGAGAATGGTTGTCTGCCCCGTATCCATTGATAGCGGGAGATCCTACGTCAGTGCCATTGAAGCAGTTTCAGTTCCATGTCCTGGCTTGAATCCAGATTGCATCAAGTTGAGAATGTTAGCATCAGTTAGAAGAACTGTTGTTGGCCTTCGTCTAACATCTCTGTGAACTTGCTTGGGAATTGGAGTTTTGACACTGGGCAGTAGTTGGCTAGGTCTGAAGTATCCAGGGTGACAATAGCAAAATGCCCATTGACTTCAGTGGGTTCAGGATTTCACTTTATGGTCGTAGGCATCATGTTAAAAACCCGAGAGACACTTTCCAATTTGCCCTTCCTTTTCTATCTGTATTATAGGTGGAAACATATATATTTACATATTCAGTATATTTGACACAGCAACATGGAATGCAGTACATCTATGAATGATAATTCATAGCACACCTTGAGTGTTATTTATTGAGCATGAAACCAAAGACCAAGATACTTAACTATCTGAAAAAAAATCAGCTGGAACACCCTGCCTGGTCCTCTGAAATGTCTGCCTCACCTCTGCAGTGCAGTGCCTAGATCATCATATTGCTATTGTAGAATGGAATTTAGGAGTAAAAACAAAAGAAAACTTGTAGGGTTGTTGGTCTACATGCTCAGCCCTTGGGAACAGGGAATATCTCATGTTACACAATAGTGACCCCTTTGTCCAATTAAGGAACAGCACTGATGGGCTCCAATGGGAATCCCATACAGTCCTCCTGAGCCAGAAGGTAAATATTGGTGAAAAAGCCAGACAGTCATTCAAGGCAAAGAATAAATGAGTTGCAGAATCTCTCCATCCCACTCTTTCTGGATTGCATCCCAGACTAAGTCAAACAGTACAGACATCTAAATGGCTGAAATGAGTTCAGAAGACAAAGTTCAGTGCACTGCAATATCCAGTAATCAACTCACTGCAATGCACTTACAGAAGAATGATGGCTGAGTTGCAGGAGAAGGAGCCAGGAGTGGGATTCAAGTAGGGGTTGGGGGCGAATTATGGAGATCATGAGGTTCCATCATGGATGCGAAGAACACTTCAAGGGGAAGCATTCAGGGCCAGATTGTGACTCACCCCGGGGTGGATGTACAAATTGCAACCTTTGCACTCACCTGAGCATAGGCAGCGTGAGGCTAAAAGTGTTAGTGGAACTAATCACTGCAGAAGACACAAGGCATGATCCCACCCTTCCATACCAGCCTGCAGATCTGGATGGTCACTTGCATGCTGCAGACCCAGAGCTCCAGGGAGCGATGTGTCCAGCTGAGGCACCTCACTGCCCTCAAGTGCAGATGAGCCTTAAATGCACAATAGAGCCCTTAACCTTTATAGGCACAAGACATGGGCACTCCCTTTGCTTGTAACTGTTTAGTACAGCCCTAGTAGAGATAACAAATAACCCTCAGATTCAGGGGAGGGAGGTAGCTGTGGTGCTCAGAATGAGGGATGAGAAATTATGCTTTGTGCAACAATCTGTGTGCTGTAGGGACCCTTCCTAATCTCTCCCATGCTTGCTGATTATTCTAAATCAGGAGTTCTCAACCTTTTTTGAATCATGCGCCACTTAGCATTTTTTTTAACTTGACGCCCTCACCTCCCCCTACTTCCCCTCAGAAGTGAAAAGAATACTGTCTGGCACACAGGGTTGCAATTCTACTCCAATTGGGCCCAGCCAGCTGCCTCTCCTTCATGATGGGCAGGTGCAGGTGTGTGTAGAGGTTCCCTGAAGGCAGAGGAGAGGTCATGTTGCAGAGTAGGGGCCCTCAAGGCAGAGGTGATGGGTGCAGGACCTTAACTTTTGTTTTGTAACTGAGTAGGTGTCAAGTTAGCAGCAGGGCTCTTTACCCTCCAACAAGGGCTGGATACCCCCCCACCCCATTTCTCCAATCCCCAGGGTAGGATGGTGGGACCCAAGCCCCTGTGCCCCAGAGGCTATCCCAATTCACAGATCCCTGAAGGGGGGGCTATCACCTCTGGGCCTCCCCTCTTCTATTCCTGTGCCCTGTGGGAGGCACAAACCCCAGCCCCCGCCCCCACCCCACTTACTAGGTATGCCCCAAGGTCATCCCCTGGTGCAGCCAGATAGCCAGAGAAGCAGTGCTTAATTCATAAGAAGTGCCAGGGCTCAAGCAATATTTTTACTTTCAGAACTGATGCAACAAGCCCAGAGGTGCCAGGGCTACGAACTGCCAGGCCCAGAGGTGCTGGGGCTCAGCCCTGGCAAACCCCAGCACAAATTAAGTGCTGCAGAGCAGGCAAAATCCTTGAGGCCACACAGGAGCCACTGCGCTCGGTGGCCCAGGCTGGTTGAAATGCGAGACCAGCACTAACAGGGTCAAGTGCAGGCAACAGCACTCTGTGAAGAACCTGAGGCAGTGAGTGGAATGAGCCCCCAGGGAGCCCAGCCCTGACCCGCCTGGGTCCCCAGCCCTGTCCTCTTCCTTGTCTGCCTCCACCACTGCTTCTATTGGGTCATGACGAAGGGGCAGCTGGGCCAAATTTGAGCGAGTGGCATAAATTTCTGAATTAGAAGGCTTGCTGTGACCCCCATAGAAAGTTTGACTCATGCCCCAGGGGACACCCCTCTGCTGCCCCAGTTGAAAACCTCTGTTGTAAATAGACTGTGAGATGTCTGGTTATTTAGTGGACTGGTCTAGATCAGACACGATTCCCTTGACTAACACCTGTTTCCCATTTGGTTACACAGATTTTATGTATATAAATAAAGAAGAGTCACTTGTCACTTTGTGTGTCTTTGTCACTCTGAAGCCCAAAATCTCTGAGCCAGTGTGAAGGGATGGAAACAGTTACAAGCACGGTTGACAGGTCATCTTATTCAGAATATCACCAGGTTGAATCACCACTGGGTTTCATGCTCTGATACCATCCATTTTTTAAGTTCTCAGCCATTTTGAGTTTACAAATTACACCTGTGTGACAGGTTTCAGAGTAACAGCCGTGTTAGTCTGTATTCACAAAAAGAAAAGGAGGACTTGTGGCACCTTAGAGACTAACCAATTTATTTGAGCATAAGCTTTCGTGAGCTACAGCTCACTTCATCGGATGCATACTGTGGAAACTGCAGAAGACTTTATATGTGTGTGACAGCAAGACATGTATCTATGCCATGCTAAGAGACCTAGACCATTGCGAGATGGCTCAACCAATCACCTCCCTGGCTGTACACCTAATTTGTATACTATTATTTCATTGGTTATGTGAGGGAGATTACAAAGAGGGTGGATTACTTGGGCCAACTGCCACAGATCTTCAAAGCTAAAGAGAGAGAGAGAGATACATACACACACACACACACCTACCTGAAGGATGGTTTGAAATATTTTATTTCTTCCAGAATATCTTAATATGCATATGTAATGGGGCACACAAGCCTCCACGCAAGGCAGGAAGGGGTTAATGGGCTACTGAAGGCCCAATGAGCCCAAATTGAGATACCTGGAGCAGGAGGCAGGCTTCCAGGGAAGGGCTTAAAAAAGAAGAGCCTTGTTCAGTTAGGGGGTTGGAGGGGAGGAGGCAGAGAGAGCAGATGTGGAGCTCTCACTGTCAGACTGGGGAAGACTGGTGCCAAGCAGATCTACCAGAGGAAAGGGAAGACTTTATGTTGCTTCATACTGGTTTGGACTTTGAATCCCTGAAGGGGTAGAACTGTAAGTGACCTAGCCAGAGACCTAAATTTCTGCAATCCAGAAGGCATTAGAGATTGGGGGTGTGGAGCAGCAGAAGAGCAGTTGGGAAACTGAGGGTGAGTTGCTGCTTCACCACACAATGCTGAAAGAAGGTGCTCTGGTAAGGACACACTATAACGCCATGGCTTAGCCCTGATAGCAACGCACAAATATCTTTATCAATGTGTTTGCTATTTGGTGTAGTAAGACAAGACTAGATTTACAAAGAGATGTAGGTGCCTAAAGATGCAGATAGGCATGTAGGGAAATTTACAAAAGCACCTAAGCAGGTTAGGCATCTAACTCCCATTTAAATCAATAGGAATTAGGCAGCTAACTCCTTCAGGTGCTTTTGTAAATTTCACTAGGTACCTATGTGTATCTTTAGGCAACTTCAGCCCTTGATCTATATTTGTTATTTTTTCTGGCAGCTATAGTAGGCATTAGTTTGACAGTAATAGGTCTTCTGTTGTCTGAATTTCTGCAGTAAATTTACCTGTGGCTTTTGTTGTTTGCATGTGGGAATTTAGCAGGACAAATTATCCCATTGGGGAATGCTGTTTAATTTCTAAGGAACCACTTTCTTATGGTGATACAAATTTGATTGTAACGACATGGTTACTGTGGCAATAACACAGCAATGATAAAGCTCTTGTGGAAATAACATTATTTTCAATGCACCTGTATGAGTACCCTAAGGACTACACAGTAAATTAATCTAGAGACTAGTTTAACTAGGCCAAATCTTTGATTCCTTACTTGGTTTTTGCTTAGCACAAATTCAGGAACACAGTATCCCTGAGTAAGGACTGAATAAAAACAGGACAGAATCTGGATTTGGGCCTATCAGTACTGTATGCGAGTCTGATCCCGCAAACACTTGCTGCCCAGTGTAGTTCTCACGGCTATGAATAGTCTCATTGGACCTGATTCTCTTGTCACTAAGGCCCCTTGGCACCACTTTGTCAGTATAAAGGGGTCTTAAAGTGGACATAAATTACATTTACACGTCTTGTAAGGCCACATTATACTGCCAGAGTGGTGCAAAGTGGCTTTATTGTAAATGAGAATCAAGTCTAGTGAGACTATGCACACTTGGCCCATTGACTTCAATGTTTTCAGTGTTTCATTATTAATAGACCCAAGCCACAAAATTTGGGTCTGGATTTTGAACACTCCAGAGTTCATGAGGGCATGCATGGATCCATTATTTTGGTCCATCCGATCATAAAGATAGGAGCCATATGTGACATTTGGCTCTGGATCCAGCTTTGAGGGTTTAGGAGATTCGAAGTAAGGGCATGTGCAGGTCAGTGTGCTTTGTTTAGACCAATCTAGTACTTTATCTGTGGACCTTTGTAGAATGCATTTCCACTAATTGAGACCCTTAGTTTTCTTTGAAACATTGCCCTGATGGTAACTACATTCTATACCCACACATCAGTCAAAGTGTCCAATGCTAAGTCCTCCTGTGCAGAATCGAACTTTTCTTCTATTCACATCTTTAAATTACCAGACAGTGAAAATGAATGATTGTTCCTTCTCTAGGGAAACATTCTAGGATCTGCTCAACACAACAGTTCTGGATACTAGGCTGCTGCTGATAATAATGCAACCTTAGCTGGGGCCTCTACGGCATATTAAAGCTGAATGTTGCATCATCAGTTCAGCACTGTTTACCGGGGGAGGGGAGGAGAGAGCTCAGTTTCTAATTCCCCCGAGAGTGCAGAATGCTGATGTTTGCGGTCAGCCCAAATCTAATCTCTGAAGGGAACAATAAAAAAAAGCCAGCCCCTCAACTCCTACCCCTTGATCCCCCTCCCCCCCGCCCCTGGTTATTTCTGTTTTCCGGTTTGGAATAAATATGAAAACATGACATTTAAAGTGTGTCCTGGATATTATATTTCCCCAACTCCCCTCCTTAGCCTCTTAATGGTGTGCATGTTTGTGTGTGTGTAAGCGTGTATACACACGCACACATATAAAATACAGCACCTGCTTTAGTGGGGATTCCCCTCCCCCTGTTTCACGTGGATTTCTCAGTGGCAGCTCGCCAAGCTGGAGAAGCAGATCAGCAAAACAGGGCACATAAATTGTGAGGAATTTGTCAGCCTGTACAAGTAGTTGGCCAGGCCCCTTCTGTATACATTTTACTATGTTATGTAAATGCAATTGTTCTTTTGTTACTGCTTATGGTAGGATTGTGCGTGCTAGGAACACAGCCCTGTTGCCTCTCAAGTGTATGTTGTTCTGTACTGTACAGTGCAGGTCAATAAAACAACAATGGTAGGAAGAGAGAATGCAGATTACAAGAGTGGAAAATCTCTGCTAGTAATGCTCTGGGATCCAGTTTAACTAGGAGAGCTGGAAACATGAATTTGGGCATGGAATGGGGGGGGGGGGGGCAATTCAAGGTAAAAGGAATTATCTGATGAACCTATTAGAGGGGATTAAATAAAAAGTGAAAAATAAATGCTTTTCATGGTGTTTCTTTGTCATTATTGCTAAAATATTGAAGTTTAAACAAGGAGGCTTTTAATGGAGGGTTGTCTCACAGCATGTATTGTATTCACTGGAGTTTGGTCTCTCCTTAGCTAATTATATGTATTTATCCATCTTATTGTAAGCGTCCCTAGATCAAAGAAATGCCAGCTTATTTCTTCATAATATAAAGAACAAGAATGGTGGAGAGATACTTGTTAAATGTCAGGGTGGTTCTGATGCTGGCACTCTTGCCTCCTGGCCAGAAGATAAGGCGTTCAGGTTTCCCATTGAAGGGGAATAAGAACGGGGAACACAACTCCCCTTTCTACAGTACTTAAAGAGAGATGTGTCTAGTAAATCTAGGGAGAGGCCTGAAGGGAAGAGGAGATCCTCTTGTTAACCATTTGAGCTGGAATTTCCCAAAGACCTAAGGAAGGTAGGCATCCAGTTCCCTTAGGCACTTTCAAAAATTCCAGCCCTAATTTGTTTGCGCCAATTCTCAAGTGCATTAGTTATTCCAATCACACATGTTCCAGTTAACAGACTCTCCCACAAGACTACTGCACAACCATGTCTTCAGACACCTGTCCCCCCTCGTCACTGTCGATCTCCAGTCCCCCCAGCTCTTGATCTCCAATCTCCCTTAATGCCCGTGAGAAAAGATGAGCTTTGCAGTGTGTCCAGAAGGTACCAAAGAGAGAAATGCTAACCCAGATTCCATAATCTTTCAGAGAGAATGTCCAGCCTACAAACCCTCCGTTATTTCAAGTGTGTCCATCCTGAGCACCTTCACTGATCTCCTGTCATAGCAGGATGGGCCAGGGAGAGAGGTAGTGCATCGCATAACTGGAACCCAAACCTTTTAGAGCTTTATAGGCTGAAACTAGCAACTGGAACTTCACCTAGAAGCCATTGCGGAGGGTTTATGTTATGTGCTTTGTGCATACAACGCACTATTCAAAAGCAGAGTTCTCCATTCAGGTGAGAGGTGTGTAAACATTCAGCCCAATTTACAGGTGGAGAACTGAAGCACAGGTAGGCTGAGTGAATTCCTCAAGATCAGACAATGAGTCAATTGCAGAACTAAGAACTGAACACTGGGGTCCTGACTTACAGTCACCTGCTCTAGTGGCCCATGCACCTTCCTATTTTATAATCATTTTATTTCAAGTGCTGACCTTTTGTTCTACATGTGCAATCTTTTAATTAGTGTGATGTGGGGGGTAAATATTGTGTCTCTCTATGGCTGTGGGAAGTGGCTTATACAGGAAAAACATCAGTGAGATCAGAGACATGCAAAGGGTTTCACTATGGTCTGCAGTGGAATAAAGTTTGTTTTCCTGAGCTGTATGACTGTCAGAAACATGGCTTGCTCTGCCTGTCATAGCCAGATTACTGAATCTTTGGATGGTTTCAGAGTAACAGCCGTGTTAGTCTGTATTCGCAAAAAGAAAAGGAGTACTTGTGGCACCTTAGAGACTAACCAATTTATTTGAGCATGAGCTTTCGTGAGCTACAGCTCACTTCATCAGATGCATACCGTGGAAACTGCTGGGGCTTTATTTTATTTTATTGTCCCTGACCATCTTGGCTAATAGCTATTTATGGGCCTATCCTCCATGAACATATCTCATTATTTTTTGAACACAGTTATACTTCTGGCCTTCACAACATCCCCTGGCAACAAGTTCCACAGGTTGGCTGTGCATTATGTGAAGAAGAACTTCCTTAAGTTTGTTTTAAACCTGCTGCCTATTAATTTAATTGGGTGACGTCTAGTTCTTGTGTTATGTAAAAGGGTAAACAACACTTCCTTATTTACTTTCTCCACACCATTCAGGATTTCATAGACTTCTCTCATATCCCCCCTCAGTCATCCCTTGTCTAAAATAAACAGTCTCCGATTTTTTAATCTCCCCTACTATGGAAGCTGTTCTATACCCCTAATCATTTTCATTGCCCTTCTCTTTTTCCAATTCTAATATATCTTTTTTGAGATAGGGCAACCAGAACTGCATGCAGTATTCAAGGTGTGGGTGTACCATGGATTTATATAGTGGCATGATGATATTTTCTGTTTTATAATCTATCCTTTCCTAATGGTTCCTAACCTTCTGTTAGCATTTTTTGTCTGCTGCTGCATGTTGAACAGATATTTTTAGAGAACTATCCACAATGACTTCAAGATCTCTTTTGAGTGGCAACAGCTAATTTAGACCCCATCATTTTGTATGTATAGCTGGGATTATGTTTTACAATGTGCATTACTTTGTATTTATCAACATTGAATTTCATCTGTTATATTGTTACCCAGTCACCCAGTTTTGTGGGATCCCTTTGTAACTCTTTACAGTCAGCTTTGGATTTAACTTTCTTGAGTAATTTTGCATCGTCTGCAAATTTTGTCATCTCACTGTTTACCCCTTTTTCCAGATCGTTTATGAATATGTTCAACAGCACTGGTCCCAGTACAGATCCTTGCTACCGATTTCTCTCCACTGTGAAAACTGACCATATATTCCTGCCCTTTGTTTCCTTTTAACCAGTAATTAATCCATGAGAGGACCTTCCCTCTTATCCCATGACTCCCTACTTTGCTTAAGACTCTTTGGTGAGAAACCTTGTCAAAGGCTTTCTGAAAGTCTCAGTACGCTATATCCACTGGATCATCATTGTCCACATGTTTGTTGACCCCCTCAAGTAATTCTAATAGATTGATGAGGCATGATTTCCCTTTACAAAAGCCGTGCTGACTCTTCCCCAACACATCCTGTTCATCTATGTGTCTCCTAATTCTGTTTACTATAGTTTCAATCAGTTTGCCTGGTACTGAGCTCTTGCCAATGGCTTTTACTTGAGATGCAATGCAGACCTGCTAGGTTATGAAATCTGAAAACAAACAACACGATTAGCTTGTTAAGAGGGATTCTGATATAATTTCTGCCATTTGTTCCAATTAGTTTCCCCATCCTGTAGTCATAATTTGAGCTGTGTCAGGGTTGAGTCTCAGCCAACTAGCCCTCACTCAAGCTTCAGTCTCCATTAGGCAGTGAGTCCTTCCACTGTCCCTCCGTGGTTGGATAAAGGAACATTTTCAAAGATATAAAGCAAAACTTACTTTTTTTCCTTATGGCATGGAATACAGACATTACAAATAAGATTAATGAATGCAGCAGTTTACAAACATTCTGTAGAGTCTAAACACTAAATACATTCTTATAAGACTATTTGAGCAGGACTAACACATAAGTGAACTTGTCTGGTCTCCAGCTATGAGTTTGTCGGTTCTTAGCTAATGCCAGCAGCCTTGGCAAGAGCTGGCACCTAGCCTGCCAGTGTCACAACTGCTGCATGTTCTTTGGATTTGGATGTGAAGCAATACTTCCCCATTCCCTAATGGAACCTCCCTGAACTCTTGTGCAAGGTGGGTGGTGGATTCAAACCCAGATTTCAACCCAATGAATTATTGTGAAGCGCGGGAGAAGATCGGATCCAAGCCTGAAACTGTATCAAAATTGTTTGCTGACTCCTATCTCTGCAATAGGACATCCCGGGTATTGGTTTGAATTCTGGATCTGGATTTTGCAGCCCATCCTTTCTCTTGCCTGAAAAAGAAAATAAATAATGTTTTCGGTACATTTTGAAGGATTGTGGATGAGAGCAGGAAAAGTCTCTTCCATACCCCCAATCCTCATCTCACTACTATGGTTCTGCTCTGAGCCATTCCAAGACACTGTTACATTGTGTCTGAGAGAGTTGAGGACCAAGAGGGGTCAGTCTGGCGGTAGAGGGAGAGAAATGCTTCATCTCTAGCAGCCCATTCATGTTGGCTGTTGCCAAATGTTGCTGCAGTAGCTGCACAGAAAGGAGAAGAAGAAAAGAAGGGAAGAGAGTGGGTGGGTGGGTTGTGGATTGAAGGGGCATGAGCATGCTGCAAATAGAGCTGCAAAAAACAGCGTCAAGGACACACTGAGAGTCTCACTCCTCACACAAGCAAGGGAATGCAGGGAGAAGTGGAAACTCTGCAACCTCATCTCATCCTGCTGAGCTTGTCACAGGAGGATTTAATGCAGCACGCGCAGTATGCATAGGAATTCAGGGACTTCAGATATTTCAGTGTTAGGGGGATTATACCAATATTAAAACCCCCCACAAAGAATGAAGGGGAAGATCTCTCTTGGGAGAAGTTGTAAGGGTTAAAACACAGCCCTGCATTGTCCCTTCACAGCTATTTCAAGTTCAGAGTGCAAGGTGGTGTATGTATTTAGGCTTTTTTCCCCCAAAAAACCTATACTTTGTTAGCCATTTGTCTCATTAGGGCAGGGTCCATGTGGTTCTTTGCTGCACCTTTCACACTTTGGACCAAAAGGGATAATAAACAGTAATAGTTAATTATAATGACAGTAATTTAATGCAGGACACAAGTAGGGTGCACCACAATTCCAAAATGTGTCTTCACTGTCTTCCCTGATGTTGTTTAAATGGTATTTGTGTGCACAGGACTGATTGCCAAATGCTACCTGCCGAAAGAGCCTTTTAGGGCCAGATCCAACTGCTGTAAATTGGTGTAAGTCCAACAAAATCAGTGGAGCTATGCCATCGTACTCCAGCTGAGGATCTGGTCCATAATATTTGATTAGATCCTATCACTCTGGAGCGTGAAGTTCAGAATTAGACAAACATAGAACAAGTTACAAAATTTAAATTGTCAACATGACATGTCAAAATATACAAAACAAATATCCTTAAAGCAAACTCTAATAAGTTCTCAAGCAGCATTTTTCTTATTGTGCTTATCTGTGCATTTCTATTATTATTAATGGAAATATTTTTAGTTGGTATGTGTATGTACAGTGAAATGGACATTTACTCATAAAAATCTATTCCTTCCAAGCCTAATTTAAAATGTTTTCTCCCTCTGTAGGTTTGTATACTGTGACAAAGTCCCTCCTCTGCCTTGGTGGGTCCTGCGCTTATTGGCGGATTTGCTCGCCTCTGAGGTTCACGGCAGCCCTCAGTTTGGCCACTTTCGTGGCTCAGATCTGCCGTTCACTCAGTTAGCCTCATCACTGGCCAGCCTGGGGAAAAGGAAGAAGAACAATCCCCGCAGTCTCTGCTGATCCACCTAGTGGATCAGGGAACAGGCCAGAGACCTTCCCCTCTGGTGGAACCCACAGTCCAGTTCAATTCCTCCGGTATCAAGTAGGGAGTTGGGGGGATGGAGGGAACCCGGGCCCACCCTCTATTCCGGGTTCCGCGCAGGGCCCTGTGGATTGCAGCTGTCTACAGTGGCTCCTGTAACAGCTGTGTGACAGCTACAACTCCCTGGGCTACTTCCCCATGGCCTCCGCCCAACACCTTCTTTATTCTCACCACAGGACCTTCCTCCTGATGTCTGATGATGCTTGTACTTTTTAGTCTTCCAGTAGTATGCCTTCTCACTCTCAGCTTCTTGCGCCTCGTGTGCCCAGCTCCTCGCATGCACATCACAAACTGAAGTGAGCTCCTTTTTAAACCCAGGTGCCCTGATTAGCCTGTCTTAATTGATTCTAGCAGCTTCTTGATTGGCTGCAGGTGTTCTAATCAGCCTGTCTGCCTTAATTGTTTCCAGAAAGTTCCTGATTGTTCTGGAACCTTCCTTGTTACCTTACCCAGGGAAAAGGGACCTACTTAACCTGGGGCTAATGTAGCTGCCTTCTATCACTCTCCTGTAGTTGGCCAATGGAGGCTCCTTTGACTGTGGGGCCTATTTCCGATCCTCCGTCCATTCACGTATCTGGGCAGAGTTCCTCTGGGCGGTGTCCACTGACTCCCTTGACGCCTTTGAGGAGCAGTGGACGCTGTCCGGGGTTCTCTGCTCAGTGTCCCCGTCTGGTTCCCTTCGTTTGACCTTTTGACCACACTCCTGTCCCTGTTATTTCATTAGTTGTCCCCCATACTCATTTGGTGTCCAGGTCCTGTGGATCCCCCTCTTAGGCTGCAGGGGGGGGGATTCTTTAGCACTTCCCGGATCCCAATAGGATCACTCTCCTGTAGCCATCTGGCCCGACCCTGTCACAATACATAGATACATGCATGCACACACATGTACGTAAGTAATACATCACAGTTACATGTATTCATACATACACAGAAATACTATTTATATACATATATTGCACATATATTACATCACTGTATATGTATGTATTTCAGTGTACATATACATTATGTATTTGCACACAGTCTGTTGAGAGGAAGAGAGAAAGTGTCTCAGTCTAGTGCAAATTTTTACAGCTACACTATAAAGGATGGCAAACGTAGGAGTTTGAGGAGCAGAGGGAGCATTATTCTCTCAAATGGAAACTGACAGCACCTTAACTGTAGCCGCACTAGCTGGCGTCACTATAACGATCCAGTTCATTGATAGGAAGTGGCAAGCAAAGCAGATGCTTTTAGCAGTGCTGGATTATGAAAGGGGCAGGCTGCTAGAGGCAACAAGCTATTGTCTGAAACATGAAATTTATTACAGGGCACCATACAAAGCCTAAACTAGGCTAGCCAAATAAATAAATAAAGGAACAATTTAGTATGTGTTATATGTATGCAAAGCTAGTCATATCAAGCAATGTAGTATAATAAGGCTGAACTAGTCACTAATGAGCTATATAGCTTGCTGCCTTTTTTTTTTTTTTTAAGATGCACTTTAATGGGTTTTCCTCAAACAGATGCTTGAGTAGTCACACTCTAGTGGCCAGTGATAAGATTAAAAAAAAAGAGAGAGAGAAAATAAATAAATAAATTTTAAAAGCATAAGATTGGCAGAACCCATTTGTCAGAAGGAAAGAGGTTGAGGGCGATGGGCAGGAGGAAGAGAGAGAAGCCTGTCAGGCTGTGGGAAAGTTTAATAAATTCCTTGTCTGAAGACCGCTGCACACAGAGTTGCTCAAGGCCATTGAAACCTGATGAACCTGTGATAGGCTGGTTGCAGTTTTGCTGGCACGCGTTACTGCTTTGATATCTCACACAAAGGTTGGTTGTGAGTGAGTGAGTGAGAGGCATTGCTGTATGCTTGTCTTTATAGATTTAAAAATCCATGATGAGAGCACCTAAGTATTTAAGTGTGTAAATGTCATCAGTTACTGTTTAACTGAGTGAAATGTGTTGAAAGCAGCAACAGTACAATATAGCACTGAACGCATGAGAGCTCAAAGAACCCTCCTGCCACATCTAAGAAAAAGTGCGTTTAAAAAAAAGTGTAATCCAAGTACACTGGGAGCGGGAGGAGGACTGAGGGCGTTGTTTCTCTGCAGGGAGGGCAAGAGTGTTTTTTTATTTTGTTTTTCTTATAATCAAGCAACTCATTGCAAACCAGGGTCCCCATCCGGCAAACACTTGTGCACGTGGTTAACCTTTCTCACATGAGCAGACTCACTGAATTCAATGAGGCTACTCGTACTGACAGAATGGATCCCTGTACCAGCATGGAGCCCATGGGTCTACCTATGTGGTTCTGATTACAGGAGTGGGGCCCAGCATGGTCATTTTTAAATTTAATGGAGAGGCATCATGATCTAATGCAGAGCACCCTGGGTTGGGGCTCAGGAGACCTAAATTATTTTCTTGGCTCTGCCACTGACCAGCTGTGTGCCCTCAGAAAAGCCCCTTCAGCTCTCTGTCTCCCCTCCCACCCTTTGTCTTGTATTTAGACTGTAAGCTCTTCAGGGTAAGAACTGTCTCTTGGTATGTGTTTGTACAGCACCTAGCACAATGAGGTCCTGAAAGTGTTTCTCAGGGGATGATTTTACCCCCAGGCATACAATAGATTTAAATCAGTTCTTATTGTGACGTTGGGAGAACACGCACACAATGGTGTCAAGTAGGTGAGCATTAAGTCTTACAACGCTTCTGATTTTTAGCAGGAATATGCTGATATTATATTGGAAGTGTATACTGGTAAGAAAGCTTCCTTAGCAGGAATGATAGCACTAGAGCAATAGTGAACCATTGCCTCCTCACTGCTGTAAAAATAGCAAAATGTCCAACCAGTTGCTGCCACAGTGATAAAAGTAGACAATGGTTTGCCAGGCATGGTTAGCAGAACTGTGTGAGAGCCCACTACCAGATCTGAGGGTACATTGCTACTGCAGCTGGGAGCGTCCTTCCTACCATGGGCAGGGGCTCAGGCTAGCTGCCTGAGTATGTACCTAGGGGTCCAGGCAGAAGACAATCCCACGCAGCCACTTGTGCTACCCATTCCCACAGCTACACTGCTATTTTTAGCATGCTAGCTTGAGGAGAGCTAGCACATCTGCTTACCCCGGCCGGGAAGCACAGTCCCAGCTGCAGTGTAGATGTTCCAAAGTGCATTGGCAGTACATTGTTATGTGAGATCTTAGCATGGTAATAGCAGTAGTGATGTAGGCCAGGATTGTGAGACTGTTGATCCCCAGGATTGGACTAGCAGGGGAGTTAGTGAAGTATTTTGGCAGATCTTGTGTGTGAAAAGCCAGCACTATATCTGGCAGTAGCCAGTGTTTACCAAGGCCTCACTTTTCCGATCACTGACTAATTCCATTCTGGTCAGACAGAAAACTTAAAGTAATAATGCCAAGAATTGACCAACTATCCCCAATATGATGCAACTGATTGAAGAGCAAGACATCTGCTATATTCACTCAGCCAAAGTCAACGTTAGTAATAGCCACTAGTCATTGTAAGGAACACACCTTTCTCCACAATGTCATTCGGAACTGGTTGCAAAAGACAGTAAATGTTGAAGTTAAAGTTGTGCTTGCAGCTCAGGAAATCCCAAAGTTAACTCTGCCTCCTTGTGTGAATGCAGTATGGCAGTTTTAAATTACTCAGATAATGCAATATAAGTTTATACATTTTTTCTGCAATCCTAGAATCCCATGTGTAATTACTGTTGTAGTATTGCGTATGCCAGACAAAATCCAGGAATGTCATCCATATGAACAGTATACAGCAGAAGTACACATGTTTGCAACTATGTTATCTCTTGAATTACCTGACTCACACCCTGAAATGGACTTCAGGAAAGCTGCACTGTGCATGTATGCACAAGGAAATTAGCTTTGCATGATAGTTCACAAGCTATTCTGCTGAACAGCACCAAAGGAAGGTGTTCCTGCTGGTTGAAAAGAAAATATATAGTACAAGGCTGTTGCTAGCCTTAGAGTATTGAAATATTTATTGTGGAGAGAAGTGCCCTTTGGAAAAAGTGTCAGTAAGGAAATACTAGGAACATAAAAAATGCCAGACTGGACCAGACCCAAAGTCCACCTAGTACATTTTTCTGTCTCCGACAGTGGCCAGCTCCTGATGCTTCAGAGGAAGGAGCAAAACTTCCTAGTCCATAGTAATTAGAGCATGGTTTAAACCCTTAAGCTTAAGGTTTAGGTGAGCCATTGTAATAATGAAAATAATGTGATTATCCAGGATTGACGAATATACTTCCACATGCTACGTGGGTATTGAAGACTGGAAAAATGGCAAAACAGCTAGGCAGCTAGCGTGCTGTGACTGCTGCTTATTACACTAAATATCATCGTGGCAGGTTACCTCCTCCTTCCCGCCATGTGTAGTATCCAACTGTTGTCTCTCATCATATGTTGAGACTGTAAGATCTTTGGGGCAGAGCACATCTTTAATTGCATATGTGTACAGTACCTAGCACAACAGAGGTCTAAGCCATGACTGTGGCTGCTGAGCAGTTATTGCAAATAATAAATAAATAATAATCATAATAATATTTTCTTGTATTCTCACATAACTTTAATATTTTGACATCTGACTTTGGTGTGCTTTACCATGCAATCCTGAAGTTCTCTAAACCGAGTTTGTGTTTGGGAAGCATATTTCCTTCACTGAGCTCTTAAGCATGAAGATTAATGAATAAATATAATTTTCCATTTAGGATTTAAAATGAACTTAAAGCAAGGTTGTTATGTTTTTAAAAATGCACGGCATCCTTTTTATCGCCTGGAGGCAATAAAAAGATCCGTTTTTAAAGTAAACAGACTTCAAAACAGGACTGTGGCTCTGAGACCGTGCCAAACTCCAGCTTTCATATGATTTCAGTGTAAATCCATAAATCTGCACCAAGTTGCAGAGACTGACTTGAAGGGCTGGTGAACCTTCACAAACCAGGTCAGAGGTTTTAGATCGGTGGGGACTTGGGGGGGCTGGTGTGGGTCGGCTTTGCATAGCTGTGCAGGGTGGTTTTAAATTTTGGCATCCCAGTCACTGCCATTCATAGTAGTCACTCAGGAGCGTCCAGATAACATTCCTTATCTCACCACTTTCATGCTTCACTATGCAATGGTATTTGGTTGCACTCTCTTTTTTATGGAGCACAAGCCATGCACCTGTATCTTGGTTTGATTTGTTGATATACATCCATGTGTTGGTTGTCATAATTCAAAGAACACAGTTCATAATGAGCTGGGCCTGTTTTGTGTCTATTGCACCTTGACATTTCTAAGAATCCTGCTTGCCTGCATAGACAGCAGCCATTTTGTTCTCCGATTTGCATATGCAGAAGAGATACATGCATTGACACTCTCGTGTGTGTGTGTGTGTGTGTGTGTGTGTGTGTGTGTAAAGAACACAGGATTATTTAGTTAACTTAGGCTCACTCTTTTCTCTGGGAGTGTGCTTCGAAGGTGAGACTCTGTTGGTAGGTTTGTGACTGCAATTTCTTTTAAATTCTAGACAACTCAGAAATTCCCAGCTGATGTTAGGAAGGTCTGGAAAAGGCCACCTCTCACCCTTTCATCCTCAAGTCATTGCTCATTCCAGGGAGACTTCTTATAAACACTCCTATTTGGAGAGGGGAACAGGCAGTGACACTCACACTTGGAATCAAATCCGGATCCAAACTTCCCCAGAGCTGCGAAGGTCAGATCTGGCATTCCGGTTAATTGATCTGGGTGCAGATTAACATTGCTGGCATGGGCTCTGGAGCAGGTGCACAAACACACTGGGCTGGAAAGCGTGGGCTGCAGCAATTGTGAAGCACTTGGGAGCTTCGTGGTTTGTATTTATTTATTTATTTATCATTGCTCCTTTTTACGTCTATTATTGTTCAGCACTTTTGAGCAAGAGGCATCATGTGAATGGGAATGAACTCAAATCAGCTTCCTCACTGCATGCATTGCTACTCAGAGGGTCTGGCAGAAGAGTAATAATGCTGGGCCTCATCCTGCAAACATGTATTGCGGAATGTAGTGCTTACAACTGCAAGTGTTTCCATTGAAGTGGATGAGACTACAGCACTATACTCAGGAATAAGTATTTGCAGGACTGGGCCCTTAGTCAGGAACAGATCGGAAGGCAGTATGGTCTGTTGGGTAGGGCACTGGACTGGGATTCAGGAGACAGGCTTCTATTCTTGGCTATACTGCTGATCTACTCTGTGACCTTGGGCAAATTGCTTCACCTCTCAGACCCTCTATTTCCCATGCCCACCCCTTTGTCTGCCTTGTCTGTTTGGATTGTAAGCTTTTCAGATCAGGGACTGTCTTTCACTATCTGTTTGTAAAGTGCCGAATATAATAAGGGCTTCAAGGTGCTACCATAATCATCATCATAGCCAAAAAAAGGGAGGATTCAGTAACTTTGGAGAGGCTAAACGTACATACTGTGGTTTTGATTCTACCAGCAGTACCTTACTGTGATATTAAGTCTAGTATGAAGGGCACTAATACTTAGTACTAAGTACTCTTTAGTGTCAGTAAGAACAGCAGAATTTGATCCAGAGAATAGAGAGATCTATTCACACATGCTGGTGGAGTCTGAGTCAGTGAACAACCCCAGTTTCAGAAATGTTAAAACGTAAAATTAATCTCACTGAGCTATATTGATCCCCTTCCAGGAATTTGAAAATCCCTTCCCACTTTAACTGCCCTGGGCTTTCTGTGACTCATCAGTTCCTGAAGTTTCCCCTTTGCTCTCCCGGTGGGGTTTGCTGTATACAGAATTCACCTATACACACACAATGCAATTAGTATGCTAAAAACAAAGGGTAGCTAGCAGAACAAGCAATGAATTCTGGCTTCATGTTTACCAGCAAGAAAACACACACAAATCTGGATGGCATTTTCCAAAACCTTGCCTTGGCATGTAGAGAATGCAGTGCTGTCTAGCTGGTGGTAGTGAAAGCAGTAGACTGGCTGACTAACACCAATCACAGCTCTTCAGTTCTGTTGATAGCTCTGCCACAGACTCACTATGTAATCTTGGGCGAATCATTAAGTGCTCGGTGCCTCAGTTTCCCCATCTGTTAACCAGGTTAATAAAACTCAGGTACCTCCCAGGCATGAGTTAAGTTTGCTTTGAGATCTTTAGATACAAAGAGCTATGTATCTGCAAATTATTAAGCAGCTATTGAGGTCTTTTACAGTGAAGTGCAAGTTTATGGATCCAAGAGATACCTATTTGCCTCTTTGGTCATGAAATCCTGATCAGCACAGAAATAAGAAGTTAGGATATGGATTATAACCAAGGTGGCAGCAGCTGCTATAATTAAGATGGGTATTAGTATCATTTAATTTTTGTCTTGTGGTAGCACCTAGAGGGCAACCAGGTAAGGACCTTATTGTGCTAGGTGATGTACAAACATATGATATTTGAGTATAGTCCCTGCCTCAGAGAGCTTACAATCTAAAAGACAAGACCTAAAAGATGGATGAGACAAGCAAAGTGACTGGGATATGGGGGGCAGGATTTCCATTCTAAACACCTGTTTAAATTTGTGCATAACTTTCTGGTCTTTTCACTTCTTGGGCTGGAATTTTCCAGGCTTGGTTTCTTGTATAAAGGTGAAATATTTAGAGAAATGTAGCAGAATCAGTTCAGCCAGTTTGAACATCAAGGAAGTGAAATAAATATTACAACCTTTTTATTTTTGAAACGTGTTTGCAAAATGAAATTTGGCCTGGGAACAGTCCTCACTGAGAAGTGCCTTTCATTGTTCTGGAAGATATTGGTTTTGATTCGACTCAGCTATGAACCTTTGATAATCACATGCTTAGCATATTCAGAACATTTTTTTCTTCTGAACTGCCAGCTGTTTTCTCTCTTCCCCGCCATTTAAACTAGCATTCTGTAGGGGAATGCAGAGATTCAAAAACAAAAAAATGTTATTCATCTCATCGAATCTATTGCGGTCAATGGGTAGGCGCTTCTTTGTATGGTGCTACAAAATATTCATGCACAAAAAGGCAGAAAACACAAAATGATACATTTTCCCTGTTTTCACTCTAAATCTTGTCTTCCAAAATTAACACACTAATTTTGAGCAAAAGTTGCACAATTTGAAATGTAGTTTCTTTTAAAAAAGATATATGTTCTTTTTAAATAAAGAGATTTCCACCCACCCCAGAAAAATACACATTTACAGAAACAGGAAATTGGACAAAGAAATTCACTCCATGGCCTAGATTCTCCATTGTGGTGCAACCACTTTTCCCCACCCTACTATAACTAGCCACAAAAGAATTACCACAGCATACAGGAATTGCCTAGTAGTGCAGAGACAGCGTAGCAGTTCCTGAGTCACTGGCTGCACATATGGGGGTATAGATGCAAGAAAGGGATGTGGCTGAGGTTTTCTTATGCCCCAGTGATTGTAGGCTGCCAGTTTAACACGTTGGTGCAGTTGATGTAATTTAAAGCAGCCTTCAGACCTCTCTAAATTATATTGGAGCACATAGTCCACAATTGTGCTAGCATAAAAGCCACTTTTGCAGCCTTACCAACAGTTTATTTGCACACAGTCTCTAACACCTTAGTGGAGGTAGATTAGCAGTAAAATTATCAGTTTGTGCTTAATAATAAGACCCGAGGGTGCACAATGCAGATGAGGTTGAGACACAGGAAAGAAGGGAAGTGAGCCAGTGTGGACTGGAGTCTGAGGAGAAAATGATACCAATGTCCTGATTCTGCAGTTAGATTTGCTTCTGCCTGCCCCTTTGCTGGGACTCTGCGAGTAGATCCCATTGTCGGATCAAGGTCTAAATAAGGATTCCTTCACTTGTGAGATGTGGCAGGACCCACAGTGAGATGTGAGCCTGCTTGCTGCATCCGTCAGTGCTGGAAGAAAAGGTGTAGGCTGCCTGTCCTCCACAGGGGAATTGTTTATTTCATTAAGGGGCAGGTGCTAAACCAATTCCCCTTCTAGGATTGGGATATGTCAGTCCTTTAGGTAGAGAGGTCTTTTGATTGGGACACTGGACTGAGACACAGAAGATCTTGGTTCAACTCCCAGCTGTGCTGTAGTCTTCCTGTGTGTGACCTTAGGCAAGTAATTGAATCACTCTGTGCCTTAGTTTCCCCCATTTAAATGGGGATCATATTTCTTCCTTTCTCCCACACTTTGTATATTTTGTCTAGTAAAATTTTCAGCTCTGCAGAACTGGGACATAAAGACCTGGACAGTCCCTATTACTTACTACATATATATTTGGCACCTAACACAGTGGGGCTGCAGTCTTCAATGGGGCTTCAAGACATGATCGCAATACAAATAATGAATTATTAGTAGTATAACAATGTCTCAGTAAAACTTTCCCTTTGATGATCGATTTCCATCTTTAAACATGCAAAAATTTGAGCTGTTGTGTTTTAAAGCAAGCCCAGACGTTTCACATATAAAAATCATGAAAATCAAAATGTAATGACCCAGAAAAAAATAGTGAACATTTTGGCAACATTTTATGAAGGCTTTTCACGCACGACTGCTTTAATGCCATCCGTGACCTGTTAGCATTGGCGCTGATCTCAGTGGGCGACGTTCTCCCCGGTGCAGGGGGCCAGCACAAGAACTATGCACCACTTAAGTCTCACTCAAACCTAGTTAATTTCACCCTGAATTAGTAACCTGTGATGAGGTAAATAGAAACTGACTCATCACATAATTTTTTCAGCCAGTCTCAAGCCAAGATCGCCTTTATTTATGCTAACAGTTCTATTTTGCTATTATTATCTCTGTATTACCTTCCTCTTGGTGAGCCTACAGACCTGGAGCCTGAATGTGAGGGGAATACAATGCAGAAGCCTGCTGCGGGGGGGGGGGGGGGAGGAGAGAGAGAGAGAGTCTGCAAATGTTTAATGTAGCCCATATTTCAACAGCATTCACTCTGTTCATCATAATCCCATTTTCTGCCTCAGACATGTCATTACTGCCCACCGGATTTGGGGTGATAGCAGCAGGAAATGAGCTGGAAAAACATTAGACAGTTTTAAAAAAATCATTAGCACCTTTAAGATATTTAATGAACTGCAGGCTGCTTCCAGAGTGGAGAAGTATAAATTCTATGTGGGGATTGAAGAAAGGTGAGGATGTGCATAAGAGCAAAGGGAGATCTTGAATTAAATTTGGGACAGGCTAGAAGTGAATGACTGGTCCCAGGGTGTAACTTGTTCAATGTCTGCCCTAACTCACAGCATTCAGGGAGATTTCACAGTAGTTTCCACCAAAGCCACCCCTTCATCATCCTCATGAGAACTGCTATCCTTAACCTCATTTTAATTCTGAAGGGGTGAATAAATAGAGAGTGTCAGCAGATAAAATCTATTGGCTCCAAAAGGCCTGTCTCTTGTGGACTTCTGCCTGATCATATGATGTCCCCTATTGTACATCCATTGCTGACACGGCAGTGTGGTAACAGGGATCCAGAATGTTACCATTAGAGGTGCTATCCTTCCTATGAGTCATTAAACCAAAGTCCCCTCTGCCCACCTCTCAAATGTAGGTAGAGCTATAGAACTCATCATACATTTTAGAAAAGATAACCCTTGTGTCTGGGCCAACTTCCCAACCCTGAATGACGTGTCTAAGGTTTGTATTAAGTCGAAGTTCATATGCATAATGGTTGCTGCATTTACCTGCACATGGCCACTGCTCTACTTGTACTTGAGAGTATGCTTCAGTGTCCATTGATAGCAGTAGAAAGAAGCCCATTGACTATAGTGGATGTTGGATGGGACCCTAACTCCTCATTTTGTAAAGAACATTGGGGTATGTGAAATATATGGAAGAAACTTTAACTAAAAGGTGACCTGTAAAACAACAATATTTGGGTTTCTACCTGTTTTTTCCTTCTATCAAGTGTATAAAGAAAGCCTGAAAGTTGAGGAAAGGGAGGTTAATTGGATTTATTTCTGCTTGTGTTTTTACCTTTAAAATATCTGGAATATCAAGTCTTATCTTCCCAGGTTTCACAGGAGGGTTATTTGGAGATCCAGAGACCTCTTTGGAGGCCCAGGAATGGAAGTTTTCTTAGCCCTCAGTTGAAGAGACAGGGACATCTGAAACTTTCACAAAGACATCTTTCCTCTCCTGACTTAAATGGGTGTTAACAAAACTAAGAAACCCTCAGAGAGTCGTAAGGAGTCTGACTACAAATCCTTTCCCCTCCTAATTGGGCTATGGCTTTGGTCTCTTGTGATGTTATAATGTCTCTAGTTGACCATTGAGCCCTCCAGCAAAAACAGTGTAGATAAGATCAGGTATTGCTAATGAAGCAAGCAAGCAGAAAAAATGCACAATTTTTGCAAAAGAAAAATTTCAAGATGTTTTATATATAAGTTATGCACCAAAAAGCTATGCTGAAAGAACATTAAGGTTGTAAAGTCATGGACTCAAAAGTTAGGACATGCCAGAATTCAGGTTGTTTGTGCAACCTTAATTCTGCCCTTTTGTGGTGTATGTCCTATGATCATCTTTAATTATATGATCACATGCTATTTTTTCCACAGATCCCCTGCCTCTTTCATTGTTCAGCATAGACTTGCTCTGGGGATGAATCAGTGTAAGAATGCATATGAACAAGGGGGCCAAATTAATCTAAATAATGTTCTTTTAATGTAGTTTTTGGTTTGTAATTTCCTACGTTTTAAATAATGCAAACTGAAAAAAACATAAATTCCATCATGCAGAGGCATATTGGTACACACACTATATCAGCAGGGTTAGAGCCTTTATATCCACTGCATAGACCTCAGCCACTTAATAGCCGTGATAGCAAGAGTAAATTGTCTTCCTTTATATGGACCATCGCTAGAGGGGGATGAGACACACACTTTGCTAGTGGGCTTGACAGATATTTGCTGGGATCAGAGGAGTCATGAGACTCAGGATTCTTCTGCCCATTCTCCCCAAATTGACCCCTTCTGCCCTATTTCCTCCAACCTGTCCCCATCCTTTCTCTTCCCCACCCCGACTTCTTGTGTCTGTCCCATTCTCCTTGACTACCTGGTCCCAGACTCCACCCCTTGGGCTTCTCATCACAGTCCCAGCCTCTTTACCCAGCCAGTACTAGTCTCCCTCTCCAGGCCTGCTGTCCCAGTCTTAATCTACCCCCAAATCCCAGTCTCTCCCCAGTTCCCAGCTCTTCTTCTAGTCTGTCTCTCTCCTTCCACCTCCATTGGCTCCCAGTCCTGCTCTCCCTCTCTGTGCTCCTCATCTAAACTCAGTCTTCCTCCTGCCCCCTCCATGGCTCCTTATCCCAGTCTCTTTGCCCATCCAGTCCCCATTCTCCCCACAAACACCAGCTCCTTGTCAAAATGTCTCTCTTCCCAGTGCCCCGTTTCCTACCCGCACACACACACTGGTGCCTTGTCCAGGTCTCCTTGTGCAGCTAGTCCCAATCTCTTCCCCTCCCCCCAACTCATCCAAATTCAGTGTTCCTACTCCCAGTCTCCCACCCAACCAGCCCCAGCCTCCCCTAGTTCCTGGCTTCCAGCCCCTGTTTCCTTGCCCAGCCAGTCCCAGACTGCTCTTCACATCCCTGGCTTTCAGTCTCCCCACACTCCAATCAGAGTATTGTCAGACTCCTTGTCTCAGTTTACTGCTTTCCCTCCCCTTCCCCTAGTCCGACTGTTGTCCCTTTTGCATTCTAGTCAGACTGCTTACTCCTCCATGCCACCTGGGTGCCAGCAGGGTGGTCACTGAGAGCACGGGAGAAACTGGCTCCTTGTTCTCCATTCCAGTGCCTGTCTCCACCCTGGCCCAGAGCAGCTGGAAGCAGCCATTACATGGAAGTCCTTTTGAGTCCCCATAGCCCTGGGCTGGAGCATGGTCAGTCGCTCTGTGGGGATGGCACATTTCAATGGGATTTAGGCACCTAACCTGCATAGGCTGATTTGAAAACCCTACTAGGCACCTATCTGCATCTTTAGGTGCCTAAAAACCTTGGTCAATCTGGCCCTTAGAGACTTGTCCATTTGGGGTGAAGCAGACTTTCTTGTTGGTCCATTTCAGTCCTACTAAGGGATATCAACTTTATTTTTTCTTCTCCATGTCCCCTTGAAGAACATTCTATATTATTCTACATATAGTTGAACTATTCTCTGTATGCTAAAAATCAGGGTGTGCCCTGATGTGACAGCAGCTGAGAAGAGCTCATTTCCCATTTATGCACCAAAATAAATGGCCTGAATTTTGAAAGAGCTCATCTTCTTTGGTGCTGAGATCTTTTGTAAATCCAGCCCATCATTACCATTATTTTATATTACAAGAACAAGAAGTCAAGAAAGAATAAAAGTAAGGTCTACAAGCAAGAACGCTGTGTGGATGTCTGCCCTCTAGCAGGTTGAACCCAAAGACAAAAATGGCAACTGTCCCATCAGCTGGGAGTTGGAACTTCCCTACAGGTGTGCTGAGATGTTCAAAACTGGACACCTAAAATTAGCCTTCTAAATCCATATTTAGACACTTAAATAAGTGAATTCATTTGTAAAAGTGCTGAGCACCCAGTAGCTTCTGTCGACTTCAGTGGAAACTGATGAGAGTTCAACATGTTTGAAAATCAGACCATATAGTTAAGTATCCCAAAATGGACCTATGAGCCTAACTGTAGACAACCAATTTTGAAAATCTCAGCTGTAGGACAGAGAGCAAATTATACAGATGCAAACAGCATACACCAGTGTATGAAGTTAAGCACATCTGGGTGGGATTTTCACAAGTACCGAAGTGTTTTAGGCACACAAGTTCCATTGAAAGTCATTAAGCTGTGTGCTTCTAAGTCACTTGGAACATGTGGAAAATCTCACCCATGGGTCTTTCAGGAGAAATGCAGTAGCGGAATGTTAAGGTTTCTTTGCACAGCAGTTCAGTTGATATCAATTTAATTGGGCTGGTCAAACCACTAGCACTAGGGATTTTTTTTCCCCTCTGACCATTCCTTTCCTTTCACAAAAAGGGCCCCTTTTCTGAAAAATTATTACCAAACTAATAATTGAAAACTGGAAATTAGACCCTAGTCTTCAAAGAAAGGGTTCTGAAGTGTGCATTAGCCTTCTAACAAGATGAGCCATCTTACTAGTCAGCACTCGTTTCCTACTTGAAATTATGTTTGACTACAGGGCATGAAATGTTATTCATCCTTCGCCATCTCCCTCCCATCCATTTCTATTCAAATTCAGCACTGAGTGATAGCAGCAGCAGGTACATGAAAAAGATTTTCAGGTGTGCATGTGTCTTTTTATTTTTCCTCCCAGTTCCCCTTTTATATGTGAGAAAGTAGCATGAAAAGTAAAGCAAATTAGAATCAGAAAGAAAGTGTTGGATTTAAAGCAATCTGTTTAACATGACAGAGTTTGTTATTCACTAACATGTGGTCATGGTATGTAAGACATCGCAGGCTGAATGGGAAGCATGCTGCATGTAGAAGGCATTCTCTCTCAGCAACGAAGAGAGGTGGTCAAGGCTGGCTTGGAAAGGGTGGTGTTGAGGCAGCTGATGGGCACTAGGTTAATTTTCATTTCTCTCCTTGGCAGTTGCAATTTCACAGATCTTGTCATCTGTGGATGGTTGCAGGAAAGGGAGATCAGAAATGATAAACATCCACATTACCATCTGAGATTAAAATGTCACCAAATGATCTTTTAATACAAAGCTGCTGGTTGATCTGTGGTTTGGTTTGTATAATGGAGACTTTTACTTTAAAGGAAAAAAAAATGAAATTTGGAGCCTTCCACGGTGACAAGTGCATGATCTACATTTAGACGTGGATGGGTTTGATTTGCCTGAATGAATCATGGTCATCATCTATTTATCCCTTCACCTTAAAATGGACTAAAATACTGCTATATTTACTAATAAAAATTACAATAGGGAAAGTTTAATACATATAGAGCCAAGTCCTGGAGTCTATTCTTGGCTGTTGTCTTACTGAAATCAGTCAGTTTTCCCTTTATTATAGGCTTAGTAAAAACTGTGGGTGAGTTATTTTCCCTACATAGGAATATCTTTGAATTGGTAGAAACTCTGCAGAGTTCACCTTGAGGAGTTTCTTTGCATACTTTAGTCAGGGGAAGAGTGTAGAGTCCTAGAACCCGGGCTCCAGCCCGAGCTCAGAAGTCTACACAGCAATGAAACAGCAGCGCAAGCCCAAGTCAACTGGCACAGGCCAGCCACGGGCATAGGTGCTGGAACTAGGAATGCTGAGGGTGGTGGTGCACCCTCTGGCTTGAAGTGGTTTCCATCGTATACAGGGTTTACAGTTTGGTTCAATGGCTCTCAGAACCCCACTGTAAAAATTGTTCCAGCGCCCCAGCCATGGGTTTTTCTTTGTGTGTAGACATAAGAAAGCAAAGGTCTGACCCACAGATACCAAAGATGCCATGAACACAGCAAGAGTGCAGGCGCCCTGAAGAAAGGGGAATACTGCCCCACAGGGTGGCTGATTCTCTGTTCTGTGCAGAAAAAACTGCATGGGCATAGGCAAGCCATGAACAAAGACTTCAGGGATCCGTCCCCTCTTTTGCTTCATAGTCTATCTGGCAGCCAGTTAAGGGTACACAATAAAATTATCGAACAATGTGGTTTTATTTCTGAAACTGATCTGAATCTTGACTCCTACAATTGTTGCATTGTGAATAAATAACAATTATTATTGATTAGTGCCTGAGGGTGCTTTGGTTTTGTTTCTTTTTTTTAATTAGCTGCTATGAAAAAAAATTTATTTGCAATAATTCTGTGTGTTTTTGTGGGTGGGGGTGGAAGAGTTCTTACCCAATGAGGGCCAAATCTTTGGCTATCCTGATGTAAGTCAGCACAGTTCCATTGACTCAGAGCTAGGCTTATTTACCCCAGCTGAGTATCTGGCCCAGAAATTCAATAAATTAAATAAATCCAAGCCTAAAGCCTTTCTTTTTGGACAGGGCCTGGGCTAAAGGCTTATGTAATGCATTGTGGATAAGGGAAAGAAAGGATAGGAAAGAGTAGAATATAGGTTTGTGCACACATTACCAGGACAAATCCGGAAGAAAAGGAATAAAAAAGGACTTTGTTTCTGTGGCTGTTTGAAAATGGTATAGTACCTGTGAACATCAGTTGAATTCAGCCATATAAAAACAAGTTACCTCAACCATGTGGTCTCAGGTTTCAGAGTAACAGCCGTGTTAGTCTGTATTCGCAAAAAGAAAAGGAGTACTTGTGGCACCTTAGAGACTAACCAATTTATTTGAGCATGAGCTTTCATGAGCTACAGCTCACTTCATCGGATGCATACCGTGGAAACTCTCAGCTAACGTCATCTCAGCCACTGTACCCTGTACATCCCCCTCATCTACAGTAGACCACAGCCAGCAGAACTGGGGCTCCCTGTAGCGATTCAGTTGGTTTCTCCTGGCTACAAGGCCCAGGATTCTCTGAGTGATAATGCCCCTCCGTACTCCAAACTCCTGTGCCAGGCATTCTTTGGTTGGTTGTGTCTGTGGGTAGTGGGGCTGGGAGGAAAGGGGATCAGATCAGTTTCATGTAGGGCTCAGGGTTTTCAGTGAAGCTGGAGGACCAGGGAACCTGTGATGCTTCACAGACATGGGCATGATGAAAGAGGGTTATTTGAGTCCCAAGGGGGCTAAGTTGTTATCACCACAGAGCTCTCAGTCAGCAGAAAGCAGCTCAAGAACACAGTGTCTCAGCTTTTACTCACCTCACCATATAACCCCAGATAGAGCCATTTCAGCTTCTTTGCCATTTGCAACTCTGATAAAATGGTCTTATCAACAGGCTGCCTAAACAACCTGCGCTTCCTTAATAGCCTGCCAACAGACTTCTTTCCCAGGCTTGGCATTTCATTTATTAAGCCATAGCCCTTTGGTGAATTCACCTATTATTTCAGGGAAATTCAGCCTGCAGTCCAGTGAAACAAAGTACAAAGAGGAAGGTAGCCCAAGGCCACTGGCATGGATCTCACCCCACCCTACTCTCAAAGGCATTGGGCATTCCTCTACTTGAGTAGCTAAACCTGATTTTAAAAAGAATTCTTCGATTGCTGCTAAACCTTTGGGTCCGTTTCAGACAATTAAACCAGAGTCCATCAAAAAGCCACCTTCCAGATAACAGCTCCATTTCAGCATTCACTGTCTGAGACAGCTGGCTTTACCATGAGTGGCAGCCTATCCTTTCACCCTTCCTGGAAGGGACAAACCTAACATCTCAGGTTGAGCGTCCGTCATCTTTGTTCATGCATAGCCAGATTCTGCCACCTTCCTCTCATTGGGTAGCACCTTATTCTGCAAGTAGCCTGGTGAAATTACTGGCCCTGAGATCCAAAATGTTGGAGAGCATTTGGGCTTTTTCTTGTAAGTTGGACCCATGTCCTTCATAACTAGTTATAAGAAAAAAAAGAGGGAAAAGTGCAGAGAGGGATTGGTTCTGTTTTTTCTGGAGATAATTAATGCTACTTAAAGACAGGGCAGGATACCAGCCTGCTTCAAATTAGTAGATGCTTGCTTAAGGAACTACCTTGTAATAATCTCACTAAATGTCCCATGCCTGTGTAGTCCAGTAAACAGAGCAGTGGAGTGACATTCGAGACATGGGTTCTCATCCTGGCTTTACCGCTGACCTGCTGTGTCAACAGAGTGATCTTGAACAGGCCACTTCCCTTCTCTGGACCTCTGTTTTCTTTCTCACCTTGTCTATTTAGTTTTTCAGCTCTTTGGAACCAGAGACTGTCTCTTACTGAGTGTGTGTACAGTGCCTTGCACAGTGAGGATCTGATCCTGTTTAGGGCCTCCAGGTGCTATTGAAATACAACTATAATACTTAAATTGAACTTGCCTTTTTGGAGCAAACGTATTGAGAGGAGTCTCTTGATCCCTGCCAACCAGGTTTCAGGCCTGGGACTATTAGAGACACTGCAGTGTCTCATTGATTGATGTTCTCCTAGCAATGGAAAATGGGCAGGCATTTAGGATGATTCTTTGAGATGTCTCATTGCCCTTTGGTACAGTTAGCCATGCTAATAATATATTACTAATAACAATAGTTTGCACTTCCTGTACTGCTCCCCTAATTACCAGGAGCAGCTAAATACATCAAACTTTGCTTACCGTACTCATACAAGTACATTCAGGATTATGATCTGATATAGTTTCCTCCCTATTTTAGTCTCAAAAGTCAATGGGAGGTGTGCTCCTAAACCCCTTAGGTACTTTAGAAAATCTCATCCTGTAAATCTTATCCCCCCCTTTTTTTTAACACAACACCTGTTTGGTGAAGGGATGGAGAGATGTGAGTAAATGTCTGAGGTAGAGCATGGGATTAACTAGACTCTCTTGTTTGCAACCCTGTGCCAGCGTGCTGAGGTCAGTGAGAACACAGCACAATGGCAGTTATTAACGTCCTTTAGTATTTTGTTGCAGAATTTAGCCATGACCATGGGTTAGGTAAAATGGTGCTGCTCTCACCAGTCATACATACTCATCAACTCTAGTCTCACGCTGCTTGCTCTCACCCTGGTTCATTCAGTGGAGAAAAGAAGAGGCTAGGTGGGACAGTGGCACCCAGGCCAGTCTTTACAAACTGGCGTGCCTAAAGTTAGCTACCTGCATTCATGTGTAGGTGACCACATAAAAGTGTTCTGAGCAGCCACAGCTCTCATTAGCTTCCCCTGGTTTCATCTGCAGCTTTGAATCTGATTACGTCACAAGGTAAATGAGTTTGTGCAAAAGCAGCACATGCAGGGGAGTTGTGCAAAGCCCTGGTAATTTGTATCCGAGAGCCCTACTTTGCTATACAGTAACCAGCAGAGGACTGCTCCCCCATTGCCATCCATGCTTTCATAGCACTGCAGAAAAAGTTGTTTACCACAGATACCACTCAGAGCTTTGTTTGTTTATTTGGCGGGAAGCACAGTGCACGGGTGACTTGCTTTGGCCTGTAGCCAAGCAAAGATGGGGGTGGAAAAAGGAAAAGAAACCACTGATGCCTGCAGCTGTTGTAGTAGTAGTGTGCCTTGTATGAAGGCAGCTTCCTCCTCCTCATTCTCCTTGGTGCTTTCAGTTTGGCGATTGTTTTAATTCCATTGCCTTGAGCATGTTCTCATCGGCTGACAGAGGTTGGTAAATACTATGAAAGAAAAGCCTTTAGGTTAGTGCTTCAAACTGCTCCGATTTTAACACTGGATGCACATGCAGATCTTGGGTGGTGCAAAGTTGTAAGCTGGTGTCCTCCTATTGCGGGAGATAGCACAGATAAACAATGAATTATAACTGTGATTGTTAATTTTTTGTATTATTGTAGCGCCTAGAAACTCTCGTCATGGACCAGGACCCCATTGTGCTAGGCACTGTACAAACACAGAACCAAAAGATAGTCCATGCCACAAAGAGATGACAATCTAAGTATAAGACCAGAGACAACAGATGGATACAGACAGAAATTTAAGAAGTGGCTGCTGGGGGCTGGCATCAGTGGCCAACTGGCGGCAGAAATCATCCTCTCAGTAGTGAATGAGAGATGATAGGTAGGGCGATATTTAAAGAGGCCTGGTCGGGTATTTCCTTTCATAGTTGTGCCTTGTCCATCCATGAGAACTTGCCTTCCCTTCCCTTTATAAACGTACACACACATGTGGGTGGGGAAGGAGATTACATATACTGTATACATTGCATATGTGTGTATAAAATTTCAAGTTGCTGTTTCAAACCATGGAGGCACTCAAGCTACTTTTAGTAAAAATGACTGGAAATGCTTAATGTTGGGAAACTACCAGTTTTTCAGTGACTACCTTCTTGAACATGGCTGCACTGTTTTTGCTCAAACTTTCAAAACAAACATTCCACCTGAGGTGGAGAGCAAGCATGGGAAACTTCAGAAATTGTCAGTTATATGTAAGTAATCTAAAGTAGTGAAAAGGGTTAGTCAGTCTTCAATTTAGGTGTCTCCAATGATCTACCTAGGACATAGAATATTACACACAGTGTATAAAGCTTGTGTATTTACCCCCCATTCCTCCACCCTAGAGTCATTTGTGGGACAAGAAGCGATCCATTCTTTTTTAATGGTAGCTGTTTGAAGCCCCAGGGAGGTTTGGAATGTTAGAAGCAGTCCTGGCAGAGATGAATTATCAGGCAGAGTACAGGTGAAGTGACCAAAGGTGGGCGACAAATACAATTTAGCACATGAATATCATAGTGTTAGTCAATGGGATGCCTCACATGAGTAAAGACTGCTTGCATGAGCAGGGGCCTGGAAGAGTGGGCCATATATCCTTTATA
Organism: Eretmochelys imbricata; assembly: GCF_965152235.1. Taxonomy (NCBI): domain Eukaryota; kingdom Metazoa; phylum Chordata; order Testudines; family Cheloniidae; genus Eretmochelys; species Eretmochelys imbricata. The sequence goes on along the minus strand of NC_135585.1, from coordinate 18,051,772 downwards.
AGAGATGGTCCAGCTGCTGCAATTTATTCCCTATAGGTCAAGGATGTGGTTCGTCTGAGAAATGATTAGTAACGAAAGCTTCATCCTGCAAGTTGGGGAGAAAATCCGTTGCCTTAAATACCTCCACCATGACCTTCCACAGGGGCCTGTTTTGGCTTCCCTTTTATTCAACATAAACTCATATGACCTTCCTGAGACACAGGCTGAGAAGCGTGTGTACGCTGATCACATCTGTATTCCTGACACTGGAAATGACTTCCATAGGATTGAAGGTTTCAGAGTAACAGCCGTGTTAGTCTGTATTCGCAAAAAGAAAAGGAGTACTTGTGGCACCTTAGAGACTAACCAATTTATTTGAGCATGAGCTTTCGTGAGCTACAGCTCACTTCATCAGATGCATACCGTGGAAACTGCAGCAGACTTTATATATACACAGAGAATATGAAACAATACCTCCTCCCACCCCACTGTCCTGCTGGTAATAGCTTATCTAAAGTAATCTTCAGGTTAGGCCATTTCCAGCACAAATCCAGGATTTGTGCTGGAAATGGCCTAACCTGAAGATTACTTTAGATAAGCTATTACCAGCAGGACAGTGGGGTGGGAGGAGGTATTGTTTCATATTCTCTGTGTATATATAAAGTCTGCTGCAGTTTCCACGGTATGCATCTGATGAAGTGAGCTGTAGCTCACGAAAGCTCATGCTCAAATAAATTGGTTAGTCTCTAAGGTGCCACAAGTACTCCTTTTCTTATAGGATTGAAGGGAATCCCAGCCAAGACATGGATACTTTGATCACTTACTTCCAGCAATGGAAACGAATTCTTAGTGAAACCAAGACTGTGGCAACTACTTTCTAACTAAACAATCATCTTGCCAATCAACCCATCTCAATCCAGGTACAAGGATGGCTACTCCCATTCCAACCAGTTGTCACATGCTGGGGAGCAAAACTTGACCATAGTCTGACACATCAGCTTCACCTGGAACACCTGTGAAAAGGAAGATCTCTTCCTGTACTATCTTGATACAAAAACTATCAAGAACCTCCTCAGGAGCAGATCCTGCAGGCCTTCATCTATCTGCATTGGCCCTGGTGTTTTCGGACTGCTCTGCAGCTTGGGGACACTGTTGCCACACAGTTTGTCAAGACAGAGCTGAATTTGGCCACTTGTATTATTAGTGGTTGCTTGAAGTACACACCAAACTTCAGTTTGTATGTGCTAGCACACGTAACTCTGACAGACCTTTGACAAGATGTCATTACTGCTAGATTTGCCTGGACAGCTTTGACAGGTGAAACTTGATGCCCCATTTTCAGATAGGAAATAACACACAGCACTGACTTAAAGATCTGCTTATATTCAGGGGGGGAGAATCCCTCCCTGTGGACCAGGGCATGACACCAAAGCTGGTCTTTTGATACCACTTTTCATTAGCAGCTAACTCACTTCTGGCCAAAGTGCTGCTCTTTACCATCCACTGGTGATCAGCACTGCCAGGGAGCTGAAAACTATGTTCTTATGGCGTGGAAAAGTTTAACACACTAAGTAAATTCAGGAGTCCATCACCTGCACCTGTCTTCTTGTCCACTTGATCGTAGATCCCGGACCAGGCTCAACCAGATTTGCTGCAACAATAGGCCTCATTTCCTCCCTATGCTGTGACTGTGCGGCAGCATTGCAGACAGTAACTCATGGGGTAGAAGAGTGCCCAACTTGACATCTGGTGGGTGGTTTGCAGTGCCTAGTCTTCCCTTGATACAGAGTCTATCCTCTGGTTACAGAACCTGGTCATTGATCTCTGATGTTTTTCTAAAAGATCTGCTCTAGGAATTATTTTGGGGAAGTTCCGTGGCCTGTCAGACATGAGGTCAGTCTCCATGATCACAATGATCCGTTCTGGCCTTGGAATCTATGTCTGCATACAAGAAAAAGATATTCTTTACACAGTCCATGTGGTGATATTTTGGCAGCTATATTACAGTACATATCGTGAACCACAGTGGGATCGTTAAATATATCTCAGTATTCCACAACTATACATACTGGGAGAGATATCATCTAAAGCGGTGACGTGAACAATGACAAATCCCCATGCTGTCAGAGCAGCTATGATTCCCCCCCTCTCAGTTGCTGGTTTCACACTCACTTTGTTCTCCCTGCTACTGTTGGATGGTTGGTTGGTTTTTATTTTTAACCAGAAGCCTTTAAAAGAGAGAGAGAGGAAGTGCATGGAAAATGACAGCCATGGACTCAAGCAGCTTTCCAAAAATAAAACGCACATTTAAACACCAACCAAGTAAACAGCCTTCTCTCTGCCACTGGTGAGTCATGGCTTAGCTTCAGGAAAGCATTTAACTACATGTTAAAGTCCAATTAACTTAAGCGCCTGGTTAATGTTAGGCAGTTGCATAAATATTTAGCTCAGTCCGGGCTTACTGAATATCACTGTTCTCATCCTGACAAGAGTCCTCATCTTCTCATTGTCTGTCTCGGTTCTTATACTGCATCAATCACTGTGAGATCTGAATGCATTGTTTTTCACATTGGCCTGTCCTCTCATGTATTCTGTCTGCATAACACACACTCTCCATTTAGATTTCCAGAGCAAGTTCTTTCCCTCTTGCCCCACACCCGTTACCCTCCCTACCCTTTCTCCTACTGACAAATAGTGGTAATCAGTTCCTGCTGCTCCTGTATTTCCTCCCCAGTGTGCCCCGGAATTTCCATGAGATTATATTATATTGTTCGATTATTGGAATGGTTACAGGAGCAGAGGAGCAATGTCTTAGTGTACCCAGAACTGATGTTTGGGGGTATTGGTGCCCATCAGAAGGAGAGAGGGGATGTAACAATATTTATGTCCAAGTTTCTCTATAGATTTGTCATTCTAAATTGGGGATGCTTGAGTGGAGAGGAAATCCTTTCCGTTCTGGCAGGGACATAATGATTTCCCCCTTTTTTTAAACCCTTGCCTATGGATGCTGTGTTCCAGTCACAGTCTTGCCAATCAAGAAGGAACCTGTCAAGACGTTTCTTTAATTGGACAAAAGGGTTACTGTTTAGCAACATGAGGCATTGCCTAAAAATTAGGGGCAAGCACACAAACTCCACAGTAATGCCAGAGTCTGCCTGGCCCAAGGAGAGAGACTTCAGCCCAGGAAACTGCATCGTGTCCTCCCCAACTCCAGGCTACATTCATGGTCACTCTATCTATTAGGGAAACACAGTACCTACCCTTTTTGCAAAATATCTACCCCCAAAAAACTTCCTTAGACCAGACAATTTCAATGGCATTAAAGGGGAAGATCCTGGGGTTTTTTTTTTTTGTTTGTTTGTTTTTGTTTTTTCAGATATCCTGCTCCTCTCTTTAGCTGTTGAAGGACACAGCTTTACAAAAGTAAAGGGCACAACTTCTAGGCCACCAGTTCTTTTAGGTTTTGTGCAACTCCAGAGTGTGGGGTTGCACAAAATGCCTACAATTGCCATACACTTGGATGGGGACCCTGCAGATGGCCAGTGCACCCCATAAAGGTGGTGTTGCTGGGTGGGAGGAGCTGTTTCAGCAAGTGCTTGCTTCTGCCTCTGCTAGCAGGGTCCTAGAGAACCCCAGATGGGAATGAAAACTGCTTCCCTAGTGGAAACTTCAAGGGAGGGATGCCCATGGTAGTCTGCACTACCCTCCCTTAGCTAAATCCCTCTGGGATGCATCAGCTCAGGCTGGTTCAGAAAGTTCAGTTGATAGCTCCCTGCAACAGCATGAATAGATCTGGCCCTGGATGTTGGCTGTAGCAGATGCCATCTCTCTGTGCGTGTCTCACTCTCTGCATTAGAAAATTATAGACTGCAGTAACTTTGGGGCGGTGTTTGCACACCTCTTTTTTAATAGACAAAATTATTCATCTGAGCCAAATTTGTGTTTAAAACAGGTTTGCCAAAACCCAAAAGTATCTGGTGATGAATTTAGTGATTGCAGCTGTTGCTAATGACAGGGAGGTGGTCACGTCTGCTGTACTTACCACTTCCTGTAAATGAACTGGGTCATTAATCAGAGAAACACTTGCTAGTACAGATAAAGTTAAGGTGGTGTCAGCTGTTTTGTTATAAGCCCTTCCTGTGTTCTCTGCCACACTTTTTTTGTTGGCTTTTAAGAGGCTTATCACTCTGATCTTTAAATTTGGAGGCTGGACTAAAACATCCACCATTAAGAGCGCAGTCTGTATGTTGCACCTATGAAAACCTGCTTGTTCCTGCACAGAGGGGCATTTGCAGTCATAAGTTGCCAGTGGTACCCATTAGTACACAGCTACCCAATTTGCACATGCCAGCATGGTGATTTGTATATGCAACTGCAGAGTTTGTCAGGCACAGTGGAGTGCATGCCTGTCCATTGCACACTCATTGGAAAATTTGCTCTACAAAATCTCGTCACTGAAGCAAATGTTTTACGCACTTAGAAAAAAGAAAGGAGTCCTGATGTTAGCATTTAGGTTGTGAAAGTACCAGACAGGTGAGAGACGGAGGTTTCATGGTTTTACAGATATTTGTTGTTTGTGGGGTGGGGAGAGGAGGGAAGTTTTGAGCTCTTATAGGACTTGAAGGACTTGGGGTTTGTGTACATGGGGAAATTGACTAACATAGCTATAGCAGAATCAATATGAACCTGATCTTTTGGCACTTATATGTATTTGCCCATTAAAATATCTGTTTATATTAATTCTTGAAACTTGGCTACTGTGTCTGCATGTTTCTATTCAGGGCACTGCATTCCACACTAAAATTCGCTAAGATACTAAATACCACAGCATCTTTTTTGTAAGACAAAACTGAGGTCCTGACCATTTTTAGTGACTAAATATCCCAAATCAATTTTATTAAAAGCTGATGTTAATTGCAGAGTTATGCCCAAATACGAACCTAAGTAAATAATTCCTTTCTGCTGAAGTTTCAGCAGTATACGGTATGCTTCCTTGCTTCCTGCCCGAAACTGTAATTGCTGTGTGCCATTGACTAGACAGAGGTGGCTGCATTTCAGTGATGGGTAAAGCGGCACTGCCATTCCCAAGTGTTCAAATATCATGAGTCAGGCCCTAAAAAATCATGATACTGACTTTAAAAATCATGGGATTTTAAATAACCTGGGGGTCTTTTTATTTGCCTTCTGGTTTTTGAGCCTTAAGGGTACACTCAGGTTATGTTTTTCAGCTTTTCTCCACAGCCATGAGAGCTAATAACTTGATTTTTTTAACAATACCTGCTGATGGTGACTAGTACCTTACTGTCTGAGTAATCCCATGGACTGCAGTGGGTCTACTTGCACAGTAAGGTACTACACAACATGAGTCAAGGTGCCAGAATCTAGCCCAAAGTTTATAAGACACTTTGGGATTCTTAATGCTACATAAATAAAAGCTATTGTTATGATTATTCTAATTCTTATTTATTATTTGTAACATAGCAGCACCAAGAAGTCAAGACTCCGTTATACTAGGTGCAGTACAAACTTAGACAAAGAGATCGTCTCTGCCCAAAAGAGTTCACAATCTAAGTTTAAGGTCAGAGACAACAGGTGACTATGATAGACAGACAGGTGGGGGGGACCACAAGGTGACAGTGAGACAATTACGTTTAGCATAATAAGTAGTGGTCTTGTGTTAGATTATTTTTGTAATAAATCCTATATAACATTGAAGGAGGATCGCTGAGCAAGTGTCAGACAGGAGGAAGAGGGGACAGGCACCTGCAGTAACTACGACCTGAGCACTGAATGAATTAATCCAGAAATTTTCAGTACAGACAGAAGTGAATAAACTCTCCAAAGGCATCAAAAGCAGTAACAAGTCTAACTAGTTGTTAAAAGATGTCAGGCAGGTATTGTGCAAAGAGGCAGGTTTGGTGCTAACTTAAAGGAAGGGACAGATGCCTGAGATGGGCTACTGGCTCCCTCCACGCCTAAAATCTCTTCTGTTTCCTGTGTTACCACTGCCAGGACTCTTTGATGTGTTGCACGCTTTATTCCCCTCTGTCCACACGCACTGCGTGTGGCATTCTCTCTCTTCAAATGGAAGGCAATATCTTTTGTGACACGGTGCGGCTAATGAGCTGTCCTGGGAACTGAAAAGCTGACGCAGGATTGATGAACTCTGCTGCTTGTTTCCAAGTCTGTCTTAATCATGACATGGAGAGATCACTGTGTGTTTAGTAAAGACCGTTCCGTCGTGCTATTCAGCTGCTTCTGCACAGAAAAACAAAACCACACCAAGATGCATTGCAGAGGGTTCGGGGGGGGGGGCTATTGGTGTTGGGGATGGGAAGGGCGCGGGATAGTTAAATGTTTGGCTCTTCCTGGACACCACAGATGGAGAAACCCACTTTTCTCCCCCATTAAGTGCAAGTCCTCCCCACACCTAGAGACATCCAGCCACCCACACAAAGAACAACTCCCCCCGAATCCAACCTGTGACACAAACTTTCCCCCTCAAGAGAGCACCTGCCTTGGCCAGTCTGAGGCAATGCAGTGTGTTTCATTCCCATTTTGAGTCACTGAGGCCCTCTCTTCACAAGGAGCCTCTCTCCCCTAATTTATTACACTGAGGCATGATCTATACACCGGGTAAGTCCGCACTTTGAGCTGAAGGTGTAAATTCTAGCCAAGGAGGCATACCCGCCGCACAAGCCCTGAGCTAACAATGAAAATGTAGCCGTGGCAGTGGGAGGGGCTAGCCACCCCGAGTACATGCCTACCGCTTCAGACGAGATCATACTTGGTGGCTAGCCCCTTCCACTGCTCCTGCTTTGGCAGCTACACACATTTTTAGTTCACTAGCTCAGCCAGAGCTAGCATGGGTAAAGCTCAAATTTACATCCCTCGCGTGAAGTGTACACGTACCCACAGAAGTTGTACCAGTTTAACTGCAAGTATGATGATGAACCACTTTAAACTAACTGTTGAAACTTGGTGGATGATTTTGTTTGCTGCATCTATTCAACCTACAGACAAGCTAAACCACTGTAAGACTCATTTATACGGATGGAAAGTGCCCCCGCACAGAGCTGCACCATTTTAACAGAATGGGTGCAGTGTCACACCTTTAGCTACTCCAGGGCAATTTCATGCATAGACCTGACCTGACATCTACTCCCCCAATTTGAGATACCATGAATCCAGATGCAGGGTCTCTGAAGCAGATTGTCTACCATTACATTGAAGCGGGAGAAAGTAGCCACAACTTCCCCTCAGTCAGAGTGGTCCATCAGGGTCAGCTTAGCCCAAAAAGTGGGGAGGGGCAGCCTGGACATATGCCCATTTAGAGATTCATAGTGTCAAAGAGTTTAAGGCCAGAAGGGATCATCAGATCATCTGGTCTGATCCCCTGCACATCACAGGACACCAACACCACCCAGCATCCACACCATAAACCCAGCAACTGAAATGAGACCAAAGCATTACAGCATTACCAAGGTGCATGAGTGTCCTCCCCAGCCCCCCGATGGCAAGGAAATGATTAAATGAGGTATACCCAGATAATTCTGGTTAGTGACCCACACCCACATGCTGCAGAGAAAGGTGTAAAAACCCCACAGTCACTGCAAATCTAACCTGGGGGAAATGAAGGAGAGCAAAAAACACCTCCCAGAATACATTTGGGAGGGGGACGGGGGCGCCACGGGGAAGAGGAATCCGTTCCTGACCCCTGCTGGTGGCTGGCTGAAACCCTGAAGTATGAGCTTTTAGGAACATAAGACATAAACTCCCTTTGGTAGTTTCAGCCAGTGGGCTCCTAGGGAACTAAACACATTAAGCTGCTGCAACCCAGCAGAAACTCAGAGGGAGAATAGGGCACCAGCTCCCCTCTCTGAAATAATCCCCAGAGCAGAGGGGTCCAGGATGGCAAAGGGGGACCTGTCAGCAAGAGCCAATCTGATGCATGAAAGCCCTAATCCAAAATCCATGGAAATGGGTGGGAAAACTCCCATTTACTTCCATGAGCTTTAAATCAGGCCCTTGGTGGTACGACCGAAAGGAGAAAATGCCATGGTGTTGGTTTGATTTGATGTTCTTCCTGTGGACTACTTTCCCCGAATAAGTGGAAGAACACCAAAAGGGAAACTAATGCTCAGTATTCCAGTGTATCAGAAACTGGGCTATAGCATAACAGTAGCCGTACCTCCCCTCTTCAGAGTAGCAGGTCCTTGTCTGTTAACCGTGCAGTTGTTTGGTCCCCTCCAGTGTTATCCATCCGGATTTATTTATTAACACCCTGGTTCAAGTTAAATTTTATGTGCACAATTTTTCTCTTATGCCCACTTTAATGGACACTGCAGAGAGAGCCAGCACACAGGGGAGATCAGCTCCTTGCTTAAAAGAACATTGTCCAGGTATTTTTCATAATCTCTTAAACATTTTTGCTGACTCTTCTATTTTTAATTAGATCCCCTTGGAAAGCTGGCACTGAAATCTGTGTCCTTCCACTGTTGCTGCGGTATTCTGTATACAAAACACAGAAGGGAGATATGGTCTCTTGCCACATATTTCTGGATCTCCTTGACACACAATAGATCAGATCCGCAGCAGGCATAAATCAGTGTGGCACCACTGAAATCAGTAGAGGAATGGTGATTTATACCAGCTGAGGATCTGGCCCAACTGTATTTGTTTGTTATTGTAGGGTTGTTTGTGATCACTGGGGATGTCAATTGGGAAATTTTAATTGCTTCCAAAGGGCTGCAATATAAGTAAGAAGATTAAAAATGCAGGGCAAATTTGCAGCAAAGCAATCTAGATAGTGTCCCAAAATGTACAGGTTGGAAAAAGGTGCTAGTGGTGGAAAGAAGGAGTTTACAAAACTTTAATAGACCAATTCTGCCTTGGAAACACATATGAAAAGCTGCAGGTAGGAGGAGAACTGTAGAGCAGAAATTGTTTGCCCTGAAGCTGCTCTAAGTTGCACAAGAACCAAATTTGCCTGTTGCTAGCAGGTTGGCAGTGTAACATAAGCATGGTACAAAAACATCTTTCCCAGGAGCTGTGCTGAGCCACAAACTTGTTGGGCCTGAAAATTGGGTCCAGATGATCTAGGATATGAGCTGAGCAGTTCTGCGATGGCAAATTTAGGAGCACCCAAGCTTGGGGACAAGGTTTGAGCAGATCTTTATCTTACTGGTATTTCTGCATTGATAAAGCCAACTTCCAGGCAGGGGATGAGCTTTGACTCTACACTGGGTGAAGACTTTGTTTTAGAGTGTGGTGGGAAGGCACCTTTGCTCATATTGCTTTTGCAAAGTTTGGCTTAAATGACTTGCCAGGGTCACAGTGCATCAGTGCAAGAGATGGGAATAGAATCCAGGTCTCCTGACTCTCATTCTGGTGCCTTGTCCCCAGGACCACACTGCCTCCCTCAGCAATCTCCTTTGCTGCTTTATTTGAGTTTTTCATTTGTCTTGGAGCCCTCTGCTATAGATTTATGGGCCCAAGGAAAGGAATGCAGTGAGCAAGCAATAGCCTCTTCAAAAAGAAACCATATACACCACAATGCAGTAGCTTCTCCATGGGTCTCTGTCCCTTCACAACCCAATGTTACATTAGACAGGCCTCGATTACATTGTAGATCTGTTGGCAGAGATACGACTCTCTCAAAAGACTAAATTACACAGTCATTTCCCGCCAGAGTGGAGAAGTACAAGAAGCTCTTTTCTAGTATTTATGTGACTGCAGGGGTCATTTACAGGAAAGCAGTACTAATCACAGTGACACCTCCAAAGGAAACCTCCAGCCTTCTCAGATGGGCTGGGTAAAATAGCTTATCTTTGGCTTTTCATCTTCATGATCGCCATTTCTAAAGAAGGCAAATGCAGGACCGGTCTGCAGTAATTACAAGGAAGTGTGGGCCTGTTGCCTGTTCTGCAGTAACATGGAAGGATCAGCTTTGCAAGAAGTTTGAACACAATTCAAGAGAAGATGCGGGGGGAGGGGGAACAGACCGAGAGTGAGAAAAATTGCTGTAATGGCTTTTTTTAAAAATAGGGCTTTTCCCCTTGAGTCCTGCTTCCTTAATCGTTGGTCAGATGAAAGCATGTATGCACTGGGGAAGTGTGATCTATTGGGTAAAGCAGCAGGACTTTTGGGTTGTATTCTCAACTCTAACACTAACATACTATGTAGTCTTAGATCAGTTACTTAGGGTCTCAATCCAACTCCCATTTAAGCCATAGAGAGTATGCCTCCCAGCATAGCAGGTAGACAGACTTGCACTAGCGGGGCTCATGCTAGCTCACTAAGACCAGCAGTATGGACGTTGCTGCTTGGGCTCTCAAGCCCCCCTGACCACCTTGACTTGAAAGCCCAAAATCCAGCCACGCCACAATGCCTATGTTGCTACATTTAGTGGAGTGGATTGAACCCTGCTAGCATGAGTCTGTCTACCCAGGCTGGGAGGCTCACTCCCCGTAGCAATGTTGAGACATACTGTCTTCCCATTGACTTAAATGGGAGTTCGATCAGGCCTTTAACCTCTCTGTTCCTCAGTTTACTGGCTGTACAATGAGTAAAGTAGCTATCTATTTCAGTGGATGTTGCCAGGTTTAATTATGTCATGCTCTCTGGAGTGGCTCACGAACATGAGTGCCTACCTCAGGGCAAACTGTCAAAAACAAGGGAGATACCCCCAACTGGTGGTAAGTTCTATAATTAGATTTCACCAAGCCAGTAACAAATTGAATTTCTGGATCACTGGAACAGTCTTACCATGGAGCCAGAGAAAGTCCCTTTAGACCAGGGGTCAGCAACCTTTCAGAAGTGGTGTGCCAAGCCTTCATTTATTCACTTTAATTTAAGGTTTCGCGTGCCAATAATACATTTTAACATTTTTAGAACGTCTCTCTCTAGAAGTCTATATATTATATAACTAAACTATTGTCATATGTAAAGTAAACAAGGTTTTCAAATGTTTAAGAAGCTTCATTTAAAATTAAATTAAAATGCTGATCTTATGCCGCTGGCCCGCTCAGCCCGCTGCCAGCCTGGGGTTCCATTCACCTAGGCCAGCAGCACGCTGAGCGGGGCCTGCGGCCAGGACCCCGGCTGGCAAGGGGCCGGCAGCCAGAACCCCAGACCAGCAGCGGGCTGAGCGGGGCCGGCGGCTGGGACCCCAGACCGGCAGTGGGCTGAGCGGCTCAGCCTGCTGCCACTCAACCCGCTGCCAGTCTGGGGTTCCGTCCGCCGGCTCCTGCCAGCCAGGATCCTGGCTGCCGGCCCTGCTCAGCCCGCTGCCAGTCTGGGATCCCGGCCCTGCCCACATAGGGTGGGTACCTACCTTCTCCCTGGTTCTAGCCCATTCACTTCTTCTCTCTCTGCACTGAGCTGAGGGTGGGAGTGCACTGAGCACAGGGCTGGGGGTGAAGGAGCAGGCTGGGGGTTGGGGTGTAGGGTCTGGCCAGGAAATAGAATGAGGGAGGGGGCGCAGGGTTGGGGCACGAGGTTGAGGTGTGGAGTGCTTACCAGGGCAGCTCCCATTTGGTGTGAGGGGTGCAGGTGGGAATGTGGGGGAGGGGGGTGCAGGAGCTCCCGTTTGGTGTGCAGGGTGGGGGTGGGAATGTGGGGGGTGCAAGAGTCAGGGCAGGGGGCATGTGAGGAGGGTGCAGGAGTCAGGGCATGGGGTGTGGGGGGGCTGGAGTCAGGACTGGGGTCATGGGGAGGTGCAGGGGTCAGGGCAGGAAGCTGGGGTATGTGTGAGGGGGGTGCAGGGGTCAGGGCAGAGGGCTGGGGTGTGTGTGGTAGGATCATGGGGGTGCTCCCAGCCCCCTGCCCAGAGTGGCTCACAGCAGGGGGCTGGAGGGGATATGCCCTGATTCCACCCCCCTTCCCCAAGGCCTCATCCCCACCTCTTCTCCGCCTCCTCCCCGGAGCGGCTGCTTCTCCCCCTCCCTCACAAGGGCCATCAGCTGATTGGAGGCAGGGAGGGAGAGGAGGAGGGGCAGGAACCCAGCACGGCGGGGGCGGGGGGGGAAGAGGTGGGGGAGGGGGGACCTTGCCTGCCCTGCAGCAGCAGCCGGCAGGCCCAAGCTTCTTCACCCTGCCCCCACAGGGGGGAGAGGGGCGGCGAAGAGCGGGGCTGGCAGCTGGGACCCAGCAGGCCTCAGCGTTGCATTAAAAATAGGCTCATGTGCCTTCTTTGGCACGCATGCGATAGGTTGCCGACCCCTGCATTAGACTCTTCAGTCCATCTTGCCACCCAGGCAAGCTGGACTTAGTGGTAAATCACACAGAGACCAGTCACTTACCACAGATCAGTTGGTACCCTAGATCTTACACCAAAGACAATGCCTGTAGCCAATCCTGTAATAAGCTATCTAAAGGTTTATTAACTAGGAAAAAGAAATGAGAGTTGTTTACAGGTTAAAGCAAGCAAACATATACACACAAACAAGTTGCAATCTAAATCCTAAGAGTGACAAAGTTGTAGTCAGAAAAGGAGTACTTGTGTCACCTTAGAGACTAACAAATTTATGAGAGCATAAGCTTTCGTGAGCTACAGCTCACTTCATCGGATGCATACAGTTGAAAATATAGTGGAGATATTTTATATACACAGAGAATATGAAACATGGGTGTTACCATACACACTGTAACAAGAGTGATCAGGAAAGGTGAGCTATCACTAGCAGCAGGGGGGGGACCTTTTGTAGTGATAATCAAGGTGGGCCATTTCCAGCAGTTTACAAGGAGAGAGCCAGAAGAGTACCCAGAAGTTACCTACTACAGGACAGGCCCAACAAAGAAAATAACAGAACACCACTATCCATCACCTTCAGCCCCCAACTAAAATGCATCATCAAGGATCTACAACCTATCCTGAAGGAAGACCCATCACTCTCACAGATCTTGGGAGACAGGCCAGTCTTTGCTTACAGACAGCCCCCCAACCTGAAGCAAATACTCACCAGCAACCACACAACAAAAACATGAACCCAGGAACCTATCCTTGCAACAAAGCCTGTTGCCAACTGTGTCCACATATCTATTCAGGGGACACCATTATAGGGCCTAATCACATCAGCCACACTATCAGAGGCTCGTTCACCTGTACATCTACCAATGTGATATATGCCATCATGTGCCAGCAATGCCCCTCTGCCATGTACATTGGCCAAACTGCACAGTCTCTACGTAAAAGAATAAATGGACACAAATCAGACATCAAGAATTATAACATTCAAAAACCAGTCGGAGAACACTTCAATCTCTCTGATCACTCGATTACAGACCTAAAAGTGGCAATTCTTCAACAAAAAAACTTCAAAAACAGACTCCAACGAGAGACTGCTGAATTGGAATTAATTTGCAAACTGGATACAATTAACTTAGGCTTGAATAAAGACTGGGAGTGGATGTGTCATTACACAAAGAAAACTATTTCCCCTTGTTTATTTCCCCTCCCACTGTCATTGTAAACTGCTGGAAATGGCCCACCTTGATTATCACTACAAAAGGTTTCTCCCCCCACCCCCACCCCCTCTCTCCTGCTGGTAATAGGTCACCTTTCCTGATCACTCTTGCTACAGTGTGTATGGTAACACCCATTGTTTCATGTTCTCTGTGTATATAAAATCTCCCCACTATATTTTCCACTGTATGCATCCGATGAAGTGAGCTGTAGCTCACGAAAGCTTATGCTCTAATAAATTGGTTAGTCTCTAAGGTGCCACAAGTACTCCTTTTCTTTTTACGGATACAGACTAACACGGCTGCTACTCTGAAAGTTGTAGTCATCTGTCAATTCAAAATGCCTTTCAGAGTGGACCCGGGGGTAACCCCTGGGCATCTCTGGCTTCAGCTTAGTGTCTCTGGCCCTGTGAGAGTTCAGACAGCAAAGAGTTAAAAATAGTGGACACAAAGATTTTTTATTTCCCTCTTCCTGCATTCAAACTGATGGGACAATGCCCATACTTCTCCACAGGTGAATGGGGCAATTAACAAAGCTTTTGTCTTATAATGGCCCACTTAATTTTTGATAGTCCTTGATGGTCAAGGCAGTGGGGATGATTCCCATGCTTGGGATCACAAGTTCAGAGCAAACATTTTCAAAGTTTCATGCATCCGATGAAGTGAGCTGTAGCTCACGAAAGCTCATGCTCAAATAAATTGGTTAGTCTCTAAGGTGCCACAAGTACTCCTTTTCTTTTTGCGAATACAGACTAACACGGCTGTTACTCTGAAAATTTTCAAAGTTATAAAGCAAAACTTACATATGTCCTTATAGCATGGAATACAAACATTACAAGTGAGATTAATGCATGTAGAAATTTACAAGCATTTCACAGAGTCTAAACACTAAATACATTTTATAAGATTAATACCTGTTTTGAACAAAACTAACATACAGGTGAGCTGGTTTGGCTTCCAGCAATGAGTTTGTCAGTTCTTAGCTGTCACCAATGGCCATGGCCAGAGCTGGCACTCAGCTTATCAGCATCACAAAGTAACCCTTGTAAAATCCTTTGAGATCTGTGAACTAAAGGTTCCTAGGTAGCACAGAGGCGCAGAAATTTTTTATTATATGATTAGGTATAGTTAGCTAAAATTGATCCAGTATCTATAGTGCTCCAAACAGTCATCCATAAAATGCTGCAGCAAGATCTGTGAAGACTTATTTTGCATTACTTTGGTCATCATCTTCAAAAACTTTTTGCTAGAGTCCTTTTCCTGACACACTGAGGCATCATACTTTTATTTAACTTTAATCTTCTAATACTTTCAACCTCTGCCATTCTTTTCCATTCCATATTACATATATGGGTTTTCTGGGTTAGTTGTAGCCTTTCTTATTTCAGACATCACAGCTTTAAGAGCTGAGAAACTAAAAGATGAAGTCAGACTTTAAGAAAGAGCAGGAGACTTTTAAAATATGGTGGAGAGGCTGGAAGGACTCTCACAGGTTTTGCAAGAGCTGGAAGAATATAACAAAAGCTTTGCCTCTAGCCTTTAACTTGAAAGCTCTAAATCAGAGAGGGTACAGTGTGTGAGAACAGCTTTCTGTCTCTTTCTGGTAGGTTTGGATCGCATCCAGAAATAAAAGCACAGCCATAAAGCAACACACACATCACATCCAGCCAAACTTCCGTGCAAGCCTTGGGCACGTTGGTAGGCAGAGTCAGTGCAACTCATCAACATCATTTTTAAGAATGCAGCAGCAGCTTGGTCTCTTTCTGCTCTGTGATGACATACACTCACATCATGAATGGCGCTTTTCTGCAGCGCACACGTTGCTGCAGAGAAGCCAGCGACTGAATGGGCACATGGCTCACGCTTACCTATCATCCCTAATTCCATGGCTGAGTTAAGCACATAGTAAGGCAGAGTCAGGTGTGCTGGCATGGTCACTGACCATTCTCTGCCTGTGCTATGCAGACAGGACTTCACCCTTCAGGTAGCTCAAACCAGTTCCTTTCAGTGGCATAGCTACCATGGTGCAAGTGGTGCAGTCACACAAAGGCCCACGCTGTTTTGGGGACCCAACCAGATGGAGGGAGCAGCCAATGAGTGAGTGGCATTTTGATGGGTTCGTGAAAGGCACAGCACCTCTCAGGTTTCGTCCGGCTGCCCCTCTGTCATGACAGGAGATCATCCAGGCCAGATTTGAATGAGTGGTGTTATAACTTGGTGCACAAGGTCACAATGCCACTCAGGTTTGGCCTGACTGGCCCTTCTGTAACAGAGGGGTGGCTGAGCCAAATGGCACCTCTGCATGGGGTCGCAACTCTACTCATCATTCATATTTGGCCCATGTTGTGTGAGTGTGGGGCGGGCGATGGGCGTAAGCAGAACTGGGTGGCAGGAGGAGCCACCCTAGTGTGGGATGGGGCAGAGCGCTGAGCCTGAGGGGCAACAATGAGAGGCCAGGACGGTCCCAGGGATGCTGGGAAAAGGGGTGTGAGCTATCGGGTGAGTGGGGATTGTTGGGGAGCTGCAGGATGAGGGGTTGGGTGAGTGAGGGATATTGGGGGCAATGGGGTGAGTTGTGGGGGCTGTGGAGGGAATGGGTGATGTTGGGGGGTAGTGGCGTAGGTTGGGGGCCGTGATGTAGATGGTAAAATAAATTTTCAATTTTAGAATCATGGAGCAGGCCTCTAATCTAATTCTTGCACCAGGGCCCTCTGGGGCCTTGTTATGCGATTGGTTCCTTTCAATAGCACTAAATGTACTCCAGGAAATAATAAAGTTGCAAAATTGTTTGCTGTGTTGTTGTAGCCAAGTTGGTCCCAGGATATGAGAGAGACAAGGTATGTGAGGTAATGTCTTTTATTGGACCAACTTCTGTTAGTGGAAGGGTCAATGTTTTGAACATCACAGAGCTCTTCCTCATGTCTGGGTAAGGTAACCAGAATGTCTAAGCTAAATACAAATTGGGACAGAAGTTAAGCATAAGGGGTTCACATGCTGTAGGAGACTGCTTAAAATAAAGTGGGGAATTAAGAGTTAGCAAGCAATGTGGGGTGTTACAAATTGTTGTAATGAAACCAGGATCCTGCTAAGTCCTTGTTTATTATTTCTAGCAGAGATGAATTTAAGTTCCCAAGCTCATCTTTTGAAGGTGTTGTACAGACTTCCTTTGAGGATGAGGACTGAGAGGTCAGATATGGAGCAATCATTTTGTGAAAAGTGTTCGCCTACAGGTCACAGGCTGTCTTTGTCTTTTATTATTTGTTGGTGTGAGTTCATTCAAGAGCATAGTGATTGTCTGGTTTCACCCACATAGTTGTTGATGGGCACTGGATGAGGTACAGTACTCCAGGAGAACTTGCTTCAATAAAGAAGAAAAAAAAAAAAGCCTACTGACCACATACCCTTGGTTGTCACCTGCCACCCCACACTGAAACCCATGGGGGGTCAGAGGGAGACTGGGTATGTTGCTGAGGAGGAAAGCTCAGCCTCTTGGTAAGGAATGGGACTGACTAAAGTTCTCTTAGGGTTAACATTTGCAGACTGACCACAAAAGGCCAGTAAGGGAAGAAGGATGGTCTTGTTAGGGCAGTAGCCTAGGACTTGGGAGACCTTGGTTCAAGTTCCTGCTCTGCCACATACTTCCTGTTTGACCTTGGGCAAGTCACTTAGCCTCTATGTGCCTCTCTTCCCCTTCTGTACCATGGGGATAATAGCATTGCCTTACCTCACAACAGTGTTATGAGGGTAAACACATTAGGGATTGTAGGCGCTCAGATATTACAGTAATGGAGACCATATCATTAAATATATAGATGCACCAGTTAAGTCCCACTTAAGGACTCACAATAGGGTTTCAGTTGGTTTGAAGTTTGTGTGTGTTTTCTGCACCAGGGTGAATTTCACCTTAAAGCACTGATTCATGACTGCTGGATGTTGACCATGTGTTTCACCTTGTGAAGTAGATATTACGTGAAGTTATCTGCCTCTCTATGCTTAGAGCCATGCTAGCTATACATAGTACAGATAAGAGAGCGAAAGCAACGATATCATAATATCAGCCAGCTAGTGAGTTGATGTAATGAGAAAAGGGCCTGGAGTAGAGCAACCCACAGAACTGCTCTCTGCCCATCAGCGCTCCTTAAATGTTTCATACTATTGTACCTGCCAATCTGATGTGCTCCCACATCATCTCTAGATATTCTACCTTCAGATTGCAGCATTTCAGGAAATGACATCCCCCCTCCTTCCCCAGCCAATCAGTATTTCCTGAGCTACTACTGTACATTGCTGGCAACACTGATTTTTGGCCATGTTTCTGCCAGGATTGATATCATTAGGGATCATGGCAATGCCAAGCACAGTTTGGAGGAAGCCTGTAGGTCTCTGAGCAGCCTGATGTTTGGAAGTAGCAGCAAACCCATATTTTTCTGCACCAGCTGGATTCTGTCTCTAGCTATGGCACAGCCAAGGCATTGATATCCTGGCAAGACCGTAGTCATTAATCACTCTGTGATCTGGTCAGGCAAAATAAACTTCTGGAGGTGGTATATAAATACACTTACCCATTAAAAAGAAAGTTTAAATGAGGACCAAAGGCAAAGTGAAAGACCTTCCCCTAGAGGAACGTTTCCAGGTGACAGTTTCTCATCAACCCACCAGGAGAACATTTCAAATGAGACTGAGAAGCCTCTTCTACCCAGCCTCATTCATCAAACTGACAGGGCCATGCCCACCCAGGGACGCAGACCAAACAAAGCAGAGAGCGAGTCCCTCTGAGGAGAAACAAGAGACAGCTAAAATCAGTCCTATTCCCCTGACCTGGTTTGCTACCAACATACTTGGTTTGTTTCCTGAGAAAGGTCGGACTGGAAAATGTGTGTTTCTTCCCGATTCCTGCCAGATGAGTTTCAAATGTTAACAAGATACATACAGGGCAGTTCTCCGTGAGAGCTTCTGGCCCAAAATTGGAGTTCCATTGCCAGAGGACAAGGGGAACATGCACATGAAGGGAATGTGTTTATTTTCTTTAGGGTTTCTTAGTTCCACTGTCCTGGGTGCAGCAGGTTCATCAGCCTAACGTGAGTAGACACACCTGCTTTCGCTACTGCCTCTTCTGTAGTTGCTGTGGGGAGGGTTAGCGGGTTATTTCCTCATGCTCAGAGCATCTACTGAAAGCAGCAAGAGATGGACGAGTGCTTGGAAATCTCAATGAGACTGAACTTGTGGAGTTTCTAAGGAATGCTCCCTCCTGTAGAGGACAGGGAGTGCAGCCCTGACAATTCATGATTATTACTATTGTCTTGATGCTTCAGTTTCACCCATATCTTGTGGTTAAGGCACAGGCAGAGCAAGTGGTGACAGAGCTCGCGGATAGGACCTGGAAGTCCTGACTCCCAGTCCTGCGTTCTGTCCAACAGACCACACCAGTCTTACAGCTGACCACCTCTAATCGCATGCTGACATGACCTCCTCTTTTACAAAACATGGAGAAGAGTCTCACTGCAGTAGTAATAGAAGTATCTCCAAGGTTATTTACTCTCTTTGTCTTAAGACTGAGCTGTGGCAGCCGCCAGAAAGCTTGTTAGCATATCTGCTCTCCAGTGTGGTTTGCAAGCAGTGTGCCCCATGGCAATAAGCCTCCGCTACCCGTTCTGCAGTGGCTCTGTCGCACCACATCAAAGACCTCCGCCATTTGTTCCTCTTAATGAAGACCGAGAGTTGTAACGGTGCCAGCAGGAGCTCAAGAGCGTTAACGGCTGATATCTCCTTGTCACTCTTCTTTTAGCCACGGTCATCTGTGCTCTGGGGTTCAGAAATAAAATAGGACTCCAGCTCAGGGAGCGTGGTGGCTTCAATTCAAACCCCGAGTGTGTTCTGGAGTCCCAGCACAATTCATGCCAGTGGACAGAGATGCCTC
Organism: Eretmochelys imbricata; assembly: GCF_965152235.1. Lineage (NCBI taxonomy): Eukaryota > Metazoa > Chordata > Testudines > Cheloniidae > Eretmochelys > Eretmochelys imbricata. The sequence goes on along the minus strand of NC_135585.1, from coordinate 18,032,412 downwards.
CCTCTTTCTGCCTGTGAGAGCACACTGGGAGATCCTTGCCAAGGAATCTGACTGCTGGCTCTAGCTAGCAAACACCTGTGCTCATCATATCCCCAGCTGTGAGCGTCTGTGTGGTGATGCTGCTGGCTCTGCAGAACGTTCCAGTTGCTTCTTCCTCTCTCCTTGTTGTCCTCCTCCTCGTGTTATTATTCTTTTTCTGCCACACACTGTAGCTAAATGCTAAGGAGATGCTAATACTTTCAGGTCCCAGTGCCTGCAGACTCTATTGTTACATTTCAGGGTAGGCACAGTTAAGAGGGGATTTGGAAGGAGATCTATGGATATTTTTGGGGAACCTGACATTCCAGAAGATCCAGGAGCACCTTCCCTCTTTCTCCTCTTCCCTACCCCAGTTAATAGTACTTTTCTATTTCCATTATACATGCCACTGTAGAAACCTAGACATATTTAGTTTGTATTTAAAGAAAACAAAAAGATTTTATAAAGCTTAATATGAATCAACATGTTTTCATGAAAATGTCAGCAGACTCAGTTGTATGTGCTTAAATGTGAATGTTTCCCCTCCAGCACTGCAAAACAAACACCAGGGGGTTGTGTTAGTGTGTGAGAACCAGAAAGGGACTGACTAGAAGGAGAAAGTGAAAATGCCCCGATGAGTTTTCACTGTCAATGCTGAGTGAAGAGCAGAAGGATAAATGATGAAAAGGAAATGTGATATGTAAAGTTATTCAGGGCCCAATGTTGCCACCTTTACTCACCTTGTGTAGTACCTGCTGTATTGTAGTAGGCTCTCTACAAACACAGCCCCTGCCCCAAAGAGCTTGTAAAGCCATTTTAGAATACCTTTCAATTTTTCTTTAAGTGCATCCGGTGAAGTGAGCTGTAGCTCACGAAAGCTTATGCTCAAATAAATTGGTTAGTCTCTAAGGTGCCACAAGTCCTCCTTTTCTTTTTGCAAATACAGACTAACAAGGCTGTTACTCTGAAACCTTTCACATGAAAGGTAACATATGCAAAAAACCTAATTCTATTGCATTGTAAATGTGGCCTCCATAACAAACCTCAGAGCTAAATAAAGCAGCCTGTATTACCATTAGTACCGTGCTTTAATGTTCCTAAACTGCTGTCCAGTGGTAAAGGGTGCGCTGTCATCCAAATCCAGTACAGCAGTTGATCCATACATCTCCTTGTCTTCAATCCTGATCTACAATCATGAGCCAAAACTTTTCAATCTATTGTCTATTGCAGTAGCCTGGTACACACACAGCCTTTCGCTGACAGCCACAGATTAATCACTAAAGAAGTAGGATACCCCAGCATTAGTTAAATCTCCCATCTTGTGGATGCTATGGAGTAAAACACCAGCAATACTAACTTCTACCTGTTACCCATGTATAACTCCCACTACTATCAGTGAGAGCTATGCACAGATATGGTGAGAAGGAGGAGCAAACTGAACCATCAGCAGATTTACCCCCTTGGCTCTTGTGTACAAAGGTGGACTCGGAGATGCACATTTACCAAGTGCGTGGCTTGGAGCCATGGTGTTATACTCATAATGGCTTGTCCCATTCAAGACACCAGCAGCTGCATTCTGCACTAGCTGAGGTCTCAAAATCTTTCTCCGGAATAGCTCCAAGTAGCATGTGTTGAGATAATCTAGCCTGGAGGTTACAAAGGTCTGAATGATTAGGGTGAGAACTGCATCAGAGAGGCAAGTGGTAGATTACAGGACAGCAGCCAATGAAAAAGTCACTGCTTGCTGCCATTGTCACCTGGGAATCTAAGAGCAATGATAATTCTAGTGTGAACTATGCCGGACTTTCACCTCCAAGGGAGAGCACACTTGCAACCCTGACCCCAGTCTTCCAGATGTTTCCCTTGCCTATCAACATCACCCCCACCTCATCCAAGTTATTTCTTTAGCCAGTTTTCTCCCTTCCACATCCCTACCTCTGTCAGGCACTGGGAAAACAAGGAGACCACAGAATCTGGGTTTAAGACAATGGAGCTATGAGTGTTACTCATATGCTACTGGTCATCCAGGCCAAAGCATCTTCCATACTCTCCCAATGGCTATATGCTCACATTAAGCAGGAAGGGTGGCAGGATGGAACCCTGTAGCACTCCACAGGCAGCAGGGGCATAAGAACCTATTAGCACCCTTTGGGACATCTCAGAAAGGAAGGAATTAGCCAAGTGATGGGTTGTCCTGCCCCTGCCCACCCCTTCAAGAACCCTCAGCCAAGTCAAGAGAACATCATGACCAATGGCAACAAAAACAGCTGATGGGCCTGTCAATATCAGCATGGGTACCTTAGCTTGGTCCATCATCGATCACCAGACAGAGCTCCCTGTTACACCTGTGTATAAAACAGGCTCGTTGCTAAATAAAGGAGATGTATGCAGGGTCTGGGTTATCTGGAGTGCTTCCCAACATTCCTTCCTCCATACTCTCCCCCAGAATGGGGAACATAGAGACAGGGTGATAATGGCCCAGACTGTTAATATCTAGAGATAGATTTTTAGGCCCAGGGCTTCCTCACAACCTGTGTAAGGACAGCTGGCACCCTCCCCTCCTGAAGGGAGGTGATAACAATCCTCACAAGGAGCCTAACCCCCTTCCCTCCCCCACCCCCACCCCAGCTCCAGGCTCCAAAGTCTTTAGGAGATTTAAGGGGCAAGAATCCAGCTCATGGAGGGCAAATTCTCTCCACACATCTAAGATATCTCTGTACAAAACAGAGTGAAGCTCGCCAGACAAGGAGCGAGGTGGAGTGTATTTCTAATCCTCTGCTCCGGTGCTGTTCCTAAGGTACCAGCCAAGCTTCCCCTTATCCGGGCATAGTCGCTGATTCCGTGTCTGCTCCATGGAAAAAATGGCAGCCAGCTTCCCCCTCCATCCCAGTGCCTCCCACTCACCATGATCAGCTGTTCTACAGCATGCAGGAGGCTCTGGGAGTGAGGGGGAGGAGTGGGGATGGGGCACACTGGGGGGAGGGGGCAGAACTGGGTGGGAAGAGGCGGGGTGGGGGTGGAAGTGGCGGGACCTGGGGTGGAGCAGGGGCGGAAAGAGGCGGGAAGGGGGGGGACTTGGGGTAAGGGGTGAGGTGGGGGAGGGGCCTGGGGTGGAATGCGGGGTTCAGCCCCCTGGGCCCAGAGGAAGCCGGTACCTATGTATCCGGGCCTGGTTTCTCTGCTGTGTCCGAGCTGTGTAGAGTGGCTATTTCAGCGAACCAGTTTCAGCTCCCTGCTCCTCAGTGGCTTGGCTCTGGCAAAAGTTAGAGCAGCAAGGAGGCTACTTTAACTTCCACCACTGCTGTAAATTCAGTAACATAATTTACATTGGTGGAGAATCAGGCATAGTGGAGCTCAGCTCACTCCCAGCCCTCCAACACACCCTTTCTTCTGACTTTATGACACGGTAAAGAAGACAAGTAGTGGAGCTCACTACAAATGTTTTTTCCACCAGTGGAAAATCCCCCTACCCAGAGGGAATTCTTTGTGGGGAATCTCCAGCCAGTTTCAGTGTAGAGCCTTAGCAAACTGGAGTATGAATTCCGGGGGGCGGGGGGCTCAACTCTGGAGATAGGGCATTCCTCAGAGCAAGGATATCTCATCTCTATAGTAGTGAAGAGAACTATGATTCCCCAGCCTGCCCTCCTCTATTCTGATCAGTGCTGCCAGATGAGAAGCTGTGGCAGAGCTTTGTTTTCACTACACACTGGTCGTGCTAGGAGACAATAAAGCTAAACCAATGTGTTTACAGTGAGAATCTATTAAAGGAGTTACTGCTGTGATTTAATAATGGGATGGGGAAACTACAGAAAATTACAGAAGTATATAATTAAAGAAAATCTATTTTTTAAAGTCTTCCTTTATGGCTTGGTAGTTTTTGGATCTCAGCATTTTCCTCTCTCTTTTTATGAAGGTCTGTGAGAAGGGAGATGTGACAACGTCGCTCTCCTCTTGAAGCCTTACAAAGTGCACCTTCATGGTCATAAATCCCATTCATATTTATGATTCAGGGCAGCTAACCTTGCAAATCAGATTATACAGATGATTATTACCTTTTGCCTTTACCTGGATAGGAGACATTAGGAAGACAAAGCACATATTCTGGCAAAGGCACGTAAATACTTTTGACAAGGATTTCTTCTCTTCCCCAAGCCCTTAATTTTGAGGTCAGTCTCTCTGTTGCTCAGGGGTTCCTGATCCCTGCTGTAGGATCTCTTGCACCCCGTGTAATCAGCTGCTGTGAGAACAAGCGAAAAAGAAAAAGCAGATCCACCATATTTCACCACTTGGCTCCATGGGGGCATGAGTCAGCACCTGAAACATAGCCTCAGGAAGCTCACAATTTGCCCAACAAAAGGCCCTGGTGGCAAGTTGCTAGGAGTCTGATGACAATAAAAAATTTGCATAAAATGGAGAGGCTTGCAGTCTCCTTCACATTTAGCATGGGGGTGTGACCTTTGGAGACCTATCTAGTAACTGAAGTTGAAGGAAAGGAGTACTTGTGGCACCTTAGAGACTAACCAATTTATTTGAGCATGAGCTTTCGTGAGCTACAGCTCACTTCATTGGATGCATACTGTGGAAACTGCAGAAGACATTATATACACAGAGACCATGAAACAATACGTCCTCCCACCCCACTCTCCGGTCTCTGTGTATATAATGTCTTCTGCAGTTTCCACAGTATGCATCCGATGAAGTGAGCTGTAGCTCACGAAAGCTTATGCTCAAATAAATTAGTTAGTCTCTAAGGTGCCACAAGTACTCCTTTTCTTTTTGCGAATACAGACTAACACGGCTGTTACTCTGAAACCTGAAGTTGAAGGTGCACTCTTAGCCCTGCCCTAATTTTCTAGATCAGGGGTTCTCGAACTTCATTGCACCAGACTCCCTTCTGAGAACAAAGATTATTACACGACCCCAGGACGGGGGACCGAAGCCTGAGCCTGCCCGAGCCCTGCTGCCCCAGGTGGAGGGGGGGGGTCAAAGCCAAACCCCAAGGGCTTCAGCCCCAGAAAAGGGCCTTTAACCTGAGCCCCGCCACCCGGGGCTGAAGCTCTCAGGCTTCGGCCCAGGGTGGTGGGGCTCAGGCTTCAACCCCAGACCCCAGCAAGTCTAAGCCAGCCCTGACGACTCCATTTTAACGGGGTTGCAACCCACTTCGGGGTCCTGACCCACAGTTTGAGAACTGCTGTTCTAGATGTTCCATCTCACAATCTCAACATGCCATGCTCCATCTTAAGCTGACCGTGTCCATCTATTCGGTTCAGGATGGTCACTGAGCGCTGAAGCAAATACATCTGGATCAAAACTCACAGTTGTTCTCTGAATGTATAATGGTCTAAAAACGCCAGATCCAAGCACACGTGTGCATACACACCAGATGTGAGAGCACTGAGATCTCTTTATACATTTCATGGCCCATGCTCATTTTTGATAATGGTTTTATGTTGGGAGAGTGAAAGACCTTTAGTGAAAATGGTTATTGAACATTACAGATGGGTCTAGGCTGCAAAGTGCTGATTCAGATCAGAACAGAACTTCCCCAAAGTTTGGGATCGTTCAGTGTTTTGGTTCAAGCTCATCAGGACTATTAGGAGACAAGGGGTGGAATACCATATTGCAGGGTCTTTTTCTTATTTGAATCAAGTCTGCTCCTATCGTTTTGATTTAAATAAGTGACTGATCTCAATGTCTGTATGGCCGACAGAGTGTAAATCATAGCTTGCTGAACTCACGTGAGTGCTTATGCTTAGAACATCTGACTCATTTTTGGTTGTCGTTACCTTGTTATTCCATAATTCTTCCTTCAGGCTTGTGGAGTCTTTATTTTTTCTTTCTTTCTTCCTTCCGCCTCACTCAGAATTGTGGCTTTCCTTATTAATTAAATGGTAATATTCTATCACCTGTGATCAGATTTTTAATACAAACAGTTCAGTGCCAGCGGAAGTGATCAAATTAAATAGAGTCAGAATGACCAGTTGCTGAATTCAGAGGAAAGTATTACAAAAGGCCAGGGGATAACACTGAAATGACAAAGCTACTAGTATTGACAATCCCAAGTATTCAAAAAAATTAATGAGTCAGACCCACAAAGTCATAAGATTGACTTTAAAATCATCAGATTTTTAAAAATAATCAACGTTAGATTCTTTTTATTTGCCTTCTGGTTTTTAAACCTTTATGTTACACTTGGGTCATGGTTTCCCAGCTTTTCTCTGCAGCCAAGAGTGCTAGAAACATCCTCTTTCTTTAAGAGACAAGCAGAGATTCTCACATAATTTCTCAACTTCAGGAGCTGGGGCTTTAAGATAAACACCACCTCTCACAAGTGTTGGCAAAACTCAGGTACAAATCCCATTGTAAAACATACCCTTCTAGTGAAGCCAAGATAAGAAATAGCACTTTGAATAACCACAATTAACTTGTTGCAAGGATAATTTCTCTGCACCTTGTCAAGGCACAATGGGCCTGATCCAAAGCCCACTGAAGTCAGTAGAAAGGTTCTTATTGACTTCCATGGGCTTTAGAACAGGTTTTGATTCTGTTGATGTTGCTGTGATCGACCCATGTAGTACTCTTCTCCCTGTATCACTCATAATACAATGTATGCAAGAATGATCCTAAAGTCTTGGTTAGTTTTAATTTGGGTGGGTGAATTTTAAGGCTGAAACTCCCCTGGAAATTTTCAAATCCTGGGATTTCCTGATCAGAGTCTGCAGACTACTTGTTTGTCAGGTGGGGACAATTCATCCTCTAGGGATAAACTCATTTCACTTGTGACCTAAGATCTGTTTGAACACAGGTCTCTAAAGTCTACTTAATTAGAGCTCTTGAGATTACGGCTACCACTGCACCACCACATCCAGCAGAGGCTTTGTTGACTGGTCCAAAACTGCTTGAATTGTTCTGCATATTAAGCTGGCAGAAGGCCACTTTGTCCATTGTTACAGTGTTACTACAATTAAGTCTGTGCTGATTAATCTTCTGCTGGTTTAATCAGAGATGTGGTGTGCAGCACAAGAAACACTTACAATAAAAATCCAGGGTTTTTTAACTACCTCACCATGCTTAGTATTCAGAAATATTACCTATACTTAAAAAATTTCTTTGAGCAAAATCCCCTCGTGCCCATGTGCTTTAAAGTCCTGTTAATATTGAGTAGGGAAGTGACATACAGCTCTCTCTGTCAAGAGTATCTACTGTACAGCCTTTATCAGTCTAACCAATAGAAATTAGGTTAGGAAACACGGTCAAGAGGTGATGTAATGCCTTATTTATAAATAGCCATAGAAGTGCATCCTGGGAAGCATAGATCCGATCTGCAATTGCTCAAAGGACATAAGAGAGGTAGAATTGAACAAATCAGCTATGAAAACTATACCCTTGCTTTCCCACTTAGAGAAAACATTATCTGCTAACCCTGGTAGAGGTCTGGATAATGATAAATTGGTACTAATGGAAAAGAGTAACTAGATCTGCCAGTCATTGTTACATATTTCCCATTTCCCACTGAGCTTTCATCACAAACATTGGGATAAGGAATGAATCTTCATACTCCCTGATATAGTGTTAGACTATATGTAGCAAAAATTAAAAAAGGCATTTGTGGGCATGTATAGGTACATCTCCAAAGACCAATTTGCATAAGGAGCATCCATCTTCCTCCAGAAATCGGTTGACAGACTAGATTGTGAGGTTTTATTTTGGGTGGGGAGAGTCCATCTGTGATAACTATAATTAAGTTTTGGAGCCTGTTAATATCCCATCAAAAACGTATAAACTAAGAACAGGCTAGTGGCCATTTCAACGTCTGTTCTCCAGTGTCACGCATATGTCTCTATTCTACAGCAAAAAGAAAAGGAGTACTTGTGGCACCTTAGAGACTAACCAATTTATTTGAGCATGAGCTTTCGTGAGCTACAGCTCACTTCATCGGATGCATACCGTGGAAACTGCAGAAGACATTATATACACACCTTCTGCAGTTTCCACGGTATGCATCCGATGAAGTGAGCTGTAGAGTTTCCACGGTATGCATCCGATGAAGTGAGCTGTAGCTCACGAAAGCTCATGCTCAAATAAATTGGTTAGTCTCTAAGGTGCCACAAGTACTCCTTTTCTTTTTGCGAATACAGACTAACACGGCTGTTACTCTGAAACCTATTCTACAGCAATATCTCTCTCAAGTTTTGCTTCTCTTTTCTTTTTTAGCACTTGCATAGAAACTAGAGCCACTGAACCCCCTCTCTCACAGACATGCACACATAAATAGTACCGTGCACGGGTTGTTGTTGTTGGTTTTTTAATGGTTCTATTTTAATTCTACAGACTTTCCTGAAGAAGTTCTCAACATCAAAACAGGGTTTTGTGTGTGCATGCATTACATGAGAGAGAGAATACTGATAAAGTAATCTCCCTTAGAGCTAAATGTCATTAGAACTAGAGATGTGCTGGAACCAAAATCCTGGATTAGACTATCTATGAATTTGGGGTCATTTGGATCCAAATCTAAATTTCCCAGCTGGCCCTTACCTATAGAATTAACCAAACCAGTTCCTCCAACCTTTGGGGGAGTTTGTATCTGGATCTAACCCTTGCAGCTCACTGGAAAACAAGGTTGTGAGTTTATCCATACAGCACAGTTTCCTTTTCCCTTTCCCCTTCACTAAACATACACAAGCCATTCTTTTAACAATTAGCCTCAAACATATCCATTCCATCCACCTTTATTATTCCTTATCTTAGGTAATGTTGTTGCATAATGGTACTGTGTCAAGATCAGGCATTAATATATTTCTCTAATATAATATCTGAATAGCCAGGTTTTTTGTATACTGTAGGGGTATGTATGAATTTATTATGCAAATTCACAAATATTTGAATAAACATATTTTTATTGTATTAAAATACATCTCCTGTATTTATTTGTGAGAAAATTCATAACATTCAATCTGGATGAAAGCCAAGCACTGGTAATACTTACCTGACATAATATGGGCCTGTGACAGAAGTCTAATGAAGACTTCCATGATAGGAATGTAATTGTAAAGAAAAAAAATGATTAAAAAATTGGTTCCAGTGCTCTGCAATCCAAGAGTTCATTTGTTTCCTCCTTCATGCACTAAACAAGTCCCTAATTAATCTTGAACCTTGGAGAAAGGAGACTAGATTGGCATCTTCTGAATAAGAACGTACTTCACATTTTGGAAAGTTTGAAGAGGCTCTTAAGCATTCTCTTTTAATGGTATTTTTGCAGGCATTTAAAGTGGCTTCATTAGACAGCCAAAGCCACTAATTGCATTACCATATTTTTAAACTTCAGAGGTGCAGATTAGGTTCAGCCTTTTCCAAAAAGAAAGAAAGAAAAAGAAAGAAAGAAATTAATTTGATGGTTTTGATGATTTGAAATGTGTAACTGTAACATTCATTTTCCAGTCCCTGAAAAGGAGACACTGCGTTGTAATGACTACTGTATGCAATCCCAGGGCTTAGCTGTACACAATTTTTGTACCACTGTAACTATATTGGTTTGAAACTAGCATAATTAAAATGGTACAACCTGCCTAGTGTGGATGCTGTTATGCTGGTTTACAGATGCGTACATCTGTATGGTTTATTCCTGTAAATTTAGTTACTGGTAATAAGCAGCTTCGTACTGGTATAACTGCATCCACACCAAGGAGCTGTACTGTTACTACCTAGTAATAAGAAAATATCACACTCCTAGCTGAAATCAGTTAAATTGGTACAAATTTGTATGTTGACCATGCTTCTCTGACAGCATCTGTCTCAGTGTGTGAGGAACTCCTGTTCTCTCTGACAAATGGGCGTCATACACAGAGTTTTGATAGAAAAGCTATATTTTAAAAAATTGCAAGTTTGTACCAAGTTAACTGATTTCAGCTAGGAATGTGATTTTTTTTTCTTTTAGTGGCTATGCATAATAAAATTCTTGCTACCCTTTTCTCTGAGCTGGACCCACAAAGGTGCTGAGCACCTGCAATTCCTGAGGAAGACAATGGGGCACACCCTGAAGGCTTTATTCAGAAAGACTCCCACTGAAACAAGATGTCTGAGTAGGCACTGAGTGGAAAATCCATGAGCCGATCTTCTTTCAGGATTGTGGGGCCAGATTTCCATCAGTTTAGCATCCACAGTTGGGAGTTTGATTGTCAAGAAAGCTGAACTCACATTCAGGCACATAAATAAGAGGCAGATTTTCAAAAATGCTGAGCACCCAGCAGTTCCCATTGTGATTCTTATGGCCAGATTTTCAAAAGAGCTCAGCACCCAAGGTGCACCCAAGATCTTGAAAATCTTTTGAAAATCTATCCCTTTCAAGTAGAAATGACACCTGATAAACTTCTGCTCATCTGTGCCATGAGGTGTAAAAGAGAGCAAGTAAAGATTAAGCAAGTAATTTTCAGCTGGAAAATTGCATAGAAGTTCAAAGTATGATTGTATTCGGCCAGCTATTCTTATGATAGTAAATAACTGTCTGAACTTTTTACTTTCATGAGGTCACTTCCTGGAGACTCACTTGCCAACTTCTCCGGGTGGCTTATCTAGAGTAATATTAATAATACAAACAAGATAAGATAACTTTGTTAGCCCTAAACAAAGTTATCAGCCTGCGATTGCAGGTACCTACATTATAGTGACAGAAAGGGAAGCAAAAACCTCTCCGACCTATAAACACTGTGAAAAAGACCCACATATGAGCTCATCAGAAGAAATACTATCCTGATCCGGATGGGAGAGAATCAAGTGCACTAACAACAGCTCAGGGTTGGGATTTTATTTTGCAAATTGTGTTTTTGCTCATTTCACTGTGAGTGTTGCGATATATTATCAGCTTTCACAAAAGTGAGGCATTGTCAGGGTTTCATTAGTTATGTTTATGCCAATACAAATAAATCTTAGCAGTCCTGGGAAGAGATTGGTTCTACTCCCTGCCCTGTCTGGGGAATTTGACTGGTCACATCCCTGTTGTGCTAGTGAGGCAGATATAGTTTGAGATATACTTTGGCCTTATTGATTTCAAGGCTTCTTCATTACTTCCACAGTGTTGCAGATCAATAGTCAAGCCGAGAGCAACATAATGATTTTTTAAAAAATCAATTAAGCAGAATATTTTAAACAGAATCTAGTGCAAAATTTGGTTGCATTTTGGTGTACCAGTGTAAGGCTTTAATGTATTCACCTCCACAAGTCTACGTTATAAGAAAGTTACAGATCCTTTGTTTTAAAATACGTGTACCGTGATATTAATGTTTTACATCTGAAGAGGGAGGAGTGAATCACTATTACCAAAAGCAAAAACAGTCAGGCTTTCTCCTTTGAAACTCAAATTCATCACTGCAGCCTCACTAGAAAATGAAATAATGTTTGTGGTTTTAGCTTAATCCCCAGTGGACGATAATTCAGTTAAAATACACCAAAATCTGTCATGATTTTCTCTTGCTCTGTCTCTGAACACGAGGAGATGAGCTCCTTTTAAATTAGCTTTCATGCTTGAAGAGTTTCCTTGTGCATGTGGAGCCCAATTCTGCTCCCATTCAAGCCAGTGACAAATCACCCATTGATTTCAATGGATGCAGGACTGGGGTCATGAAGGAGACTTCCCAAAGGGCAGCCCCTGGGGCCAGATGTGACTCTTGGAGTTCTGAAATGCAATCCTCAGCTGTCTTCTCCCTCCAAGGGTAGAATGAGGATGAAGCCAATCAGCTGTCCGGTTTTATTGCTGATGAGTTCAAACAACAAGCAGTTTGTGTTCATCATGGAAGATATTAATGGTACTGGAGCTTTGTCTGGCAAAGAATTATGCATATGCTTAACTTTATTCATGAAAGTAGATCCTTAAGCTGTGGCCTCTGAGCTCCAGATGAATTGCCAATGTGACCTTTGTTGGTGTAAAGTTTATGTGCCCTCAACGCAAAGCAAGGTTAAAAAGCCTGGTACATTTTCATTCAGTTGTGCTAATAATTCACATTAACATCCTGTTGCAGTAGCTTGTAGATCTGATGTCTAGAAGGTTCATTTGTTATTTTACATCTTGTACCAAGCCAACTGTAAGTGATAAAGCGCTGATTCCACAGAAGAGATGGAGAGCGTCTTTGCCTGGACTCCTCAGATCCTTCATCCCATTCGTGAAAATAACATACTGCAGGCAGGCAGGGTTGTGTCTGAGTGATACAGGCTAGAAAAGGCAGAACTGTGGGGAAGAAGCTGGGGGAGGAGGCTGAGTTTGGAGGTGGGGTGAAGGATCCAGGATGGGCAGAGGGGGCTCAGAGCTGTGTGAGCATGCTCAGTACAAGCCAAGCAGCAAATCTGGCCCCTCTGGATGTGGAAAAATTAGGTCAGGAAAAAACTAAGCTGGCTGGAAGTGGCAGAGCTGAAGCAGGGAGGGAAGCTGAAGCTCAGGAGATGGGAAGCAGAAGTGCAGAGAAAGAGAGATGGGGCAGATGGGAATAAATTTGAGGGGAGGTAGACAGAGAGATGGGAACCTTAGAAAAAGAGAGTCCCATGGCCTCCAGAGGAAATGGGCAGGGGCTGCTGCCCTCTAGAGCTACAGAGTCAACAGGGCCTGCTATTTGCCCCTTGAAGATGTGCACATTTAAAATGCTGCATTTTCGGGCAAGGCACATATATGCAAATTGTATGTAGGGGTTTTGTTTGTTTTCCTTTAAAGCTCTGTCTCTGCTGGTTCAATGCAGGCAGGCTTGCCTTCACAGACTCTGACTTGTTGCAGCAGTATGCACATCTCCTCTCGGTTTCGCATACCTCTCTCAGCAGCTACGGCTTTGTCCACACTGACATCTGCGGGCAATCTCTCACTAGTGGCTCTAGTATTGGTACATCTGCTCCAGCGGTAGCAGCAATGGGAGCCTTAACGTAGACGAGCTCCCAACCTTTTCTGCCATGTCAACCAGATCTGCTACTGACACCGCAGTAAAAATGGCAGCATCTGGTCTACACTGAATTCTCCCATTACTGCTACCACTGGTGGAGCTGCAGTTGCTAGACCAATAGTGGGAGAACCCGCTAAAGTCCTGTTTAGACACAACCGGTCTGAACTTGCCTTTTTACGCTCCTGCAGAATCACCACTGAATGAGCTGAAGGTGCAAACAGCCTTTACCCAAGGTCAACGTATGCCTCTCGATCCACCACAGAGTCAAAGCCATTAGTTAAAACCCTGTGATTTGTGGGAGTAAAGTGCTCATGTACACTTGGAACCAGACTTACAATTCATAATGTTGGAACAAACTAAGTTAGAGGGTCGAAGCAGGGTCATCTTCTAGTTCAGAGATTATTCTTGAGTCCTTCTTCCAGCCTATTTTTAAATGACCCAAGCGATGGAGTTTCCAGCACTTTCTTTGAGGAGATTATTCTGTACTCTAGTAACAGCCCTCATCATTGGGAAGCTTTCTGCCAAATTTATTATTTTTTAGTCTAATTTTTCCCTTTCTTAATTTCACTCCCTTCCTCTGAGTTATTTCAGTTCCCTCAAACGCTGTCTGCAAAATGCTTGTTTTTGTTTGACTAACACATTTTGCGTGAGGAGACGTGCCATCCTTTGGAAGAGCTGGTCTGATTGCTTTGGTGGTAGCAGATGGAAGGTGCTTTTTATTTTTCCTCAGACACTTCATGATCCAAGCTGCTCAGATTGTATGAGAGAGGCCAGATGCCTTGTTAATTCATAGACATGTTTACAGCATGGAGTTTCTAATAGGTGAATATGATTACTAAATATGATGATTAGTGCTTGTCTGACAAACGTCTGCCTTGTGACTGAAACTGGATCTGAGTTTGACCTTTGGTGATGTAGGAAGCTATCCTGGCATATAATACGCTTTTTTATATCTTCTTTGAGCCTTGGGAGCTAAATCTCTCTTCACTTTCTGACAAAGGAGTAGCTGTTTGCCCTAAAGGCATGAGAGGTTTTTCAATCATGCTGTGCCTACCTGCCTGTGTGCCACTGCTTGAAAATAAGAGGGCTATTGCCAGTGTGTGACTAAAGGTGGTTTGGTGTGTGTGAAATGGGTCACATTTGGGCGTTCTGGGTCTGGAGAGGTAACAAGGAGCAGCTTGAAATTCTTACAGAGCTGGCTCAGAAACACATCTAGCAGCAGCAGGGGAAGGAGTCTCTGATTCATGCAGGACAAGTTTGACCTGGGACCCTGCACTCCGCTGGTGTCTCAGGACAGGGACCAGGGGGCAAGGGAGTTGGTTATTGGGAATTATGGGGATTTGGTCTCCCAGTGATCACTGTATTGAATGCCTTGGGATCCTAAAGCCAAGAACAAAAGGGTTATAGCTGGGCGCATATGCGGTGAAAGAGGGAGAGAGAGAGAGAGAATCTTAAGACTGGGCCTTACCTTCAGATTTTTTTCCAGTTCTGCTAAACCAGTAGTGGGCAACCTGCAGCCCACGGGCCACACGCGGCCCGTCAGGGTAATTCGCTGGCGGGCCACGAGACAGTGTTTACATAGACCATCCACAGGCACGGCTGCCCACAGCTCCCAGTGGCCATGGTTTGCCGTTCCCAGCCAATGGGAGCTGCGGGAAGCGACGCAGGCCACAGAGACGAGCTGGCCACTGCTTCCCGCAGCTCCCATTGGCCGGGAACAGCAAATCACAGTCACTGGGACCTGAGGGCGGCCGTGTCTGCGGACGGTCGATGTAAACACTGTCTCGCGGCCTGCCAGCAGATTACCCTGATGGGCCACAGGTTGCCCACCATGGTGCTAGACCCAAGTGTCCTCCAGTTCTCTTAGTTTGGCCCACATCTTAAAACAGAGATTGTCTGATAGTGCCTCTCCTATCCATAATTGTGCAGGCTAGCTCTCCTTCCACTGGTGACTGTGTAACATAGAAAACTAATATCAGACCTGTATTGTTAATTCTCCTTAATGTAATAGAGCAGCTGGAAACGAGGAGGGGAGGAGCCAGGACCATGTGAGCAGGAGGCAGTCTGGACTACCAGTTCTGAACCACAGCTCTAAACCATGGGAAGCAAATGGAGAGGGGAGGATGTTTTCTGGGACTGAGTGGCTAGAAAAAAGCAACAGACCTTGGAAGCAGAACTGTGATAAACTGATATATAGATATATATGATCAGCAGCTTTTCCCATGGAAACACCCACATTTGGGAGATCGATAGAGGATCTCTGAGATGATTTGTGGAGGAAAGGAGCGTGTTAAAGGAATAATTGCTGTTAAAATATACAAGTGTGTCCAGATCCAGAAATACAAATTGACCTGATCCTTGGCTGTTGTGGTATGTCCTTTTCCCTACACACTGTTTTTCTTTTAGTCTAGTCCATTAATCATTTTTTTTTTCAAGAACACAGGCTGGGAATTTCAGAGGCCTAAGGGAGTCAGTTGGGTTCTTGGCTCTTCTGTCTCAGCCAGAGTAACTCAAGGCCTGAAAAATGGTGTATTTAAGCTGCCCATTCATAAAGGGATATAAACTTATTCTGTCACTTGTGATCATTGCAGGGTGTGGCTGTCCCTTTATTTTGCTTTTATAGTTTTCCTTTTCACTTCATCTTTAAAATCAGTTGTTAAGTTTTTTCCCCAATTAGCCCAATAAGGGATAGGATGCTTGGTTTTGTTTGGTTTTTAGGGAGTGGTTTAGGTTTTGTCTTGCTGTTAATTTATTGGATACTGCTGACTGCACGGGAAATCTTGGAGATGTTCAGACCTAAAGGTGTGCTGAATGATTCAGCCTCAAGTCAGCTCAGCTTCCACATAAGGCAAAGAGTGCACAAAAATCAGCCTACAGAGTTTTGTTTCTGACCTTGGCCTCCCTCTGTTTGGAAAGGAAGCTGAAATAAGAATGTGGTTTTGGCAAACAACCTCAAAAAGCAAATCACTTGCTCTGTGGACTGAAAAACACATTCTTTTTCCTCTAAACAGTACCTCTCTGCAGGGAAACAAGCTGATAAATGAACAAGACAAGAAATCTTGCTTGGAAAGCTTAGTAGCACAAAAAGAGCTGGGTTTCTGTCTGGAATGCTGCTGCAGGTTAGTGGAGCTAACACTGTAGCACTTCACTCATGCTGGGACCTTCCTTGTTCCACAGGAGAGAAGGAGAAAACAGAATTGCTGTACAAAACATTAATAAAAAGAGAAGGAGGACTTGTGGCACCTTAGAGACTAACCCATTTATTTGAGCATAAGCTTTCGTGAGCTACAGCTCACTTCATCCGATGCATAAAAGTGGAAAATGCTTTTATGCATCCGATGAAGTGAGCTGTAGCTCACAAAAGCTTATGCTCAAATAAATTGATTAGTCTCTCAGGTGCCACAAGTCCTCCTTTTCTTTTTGCGAATACAGACTAACACTGCTGCTACTCTGAAACAAAACATTAATAATTATCATGCTTTAAGTACAAGCCAAGTGCTCTTCGGTATGCACTTCTACAGTCATTCACAGAAGAAAAACAAAATATTTGTTGCAGCTTCTTTAGATGCTCAGGTGGGAGTCTGCCCATTTGGTAAGGAGAAAAGGAGGCTGATTCACATCCTGCTGGGAAGTATGCCGTATAATAATCAGTCGTCATGATAGTTAGCACTTACATAGCATCAACTCCTGTGGGGCAAAGTCATCTGTGTCAGTGCTAGGGATTAGGGGCTTATGTCTTCCCTTTTCCGGGGCTGGCTCTGCCCTTGGAACAGACTAGGGGGCTGTCCTAACTTGCACCCACGTTGCAGTGCCCCATGTGGACCATTGCAGGGGTACAGAATCACAAGAACACCCTGGCCATGTCCTCTCCATCTGCTCCCTTTCTCTAGCTGCTTCCACCCAGCCCTGGGGTGCCTCCTTCACCAGGGGCTCCTGTAGAGGCACAGCAGAGCTGGCAGAGAGGCCCAAGTGCCAGCAGTATTACCCAAGTTATATGCTTACCCCTACATGACAATGCTTTACTCCAGCCTAGCTGACCAGGCGTCATGGGGTCATAGCACACTGACAGTGAATCTGGCCAATAACTCCATTCAGGATACTGTGACACCTAAACCATGAGTTGAGGTTGGAAATTAAAAATCTCATGCCATTTCTTGTAGAAAGTAGCAGATAAACCCTGCTTTGTGGGCTGGCACTCCAACGCAAATTTGTCTTCAATTCTGTCTTCTAAATTAGTAACATTTAGACGTGCGCTCAAGTCATGAAGTTCAGATCCAGGTCCGAACTTGACCAAAGTCTGAGGGTATTTGGAGCCAGGGTTTTGGTTCAACCCCTTCACTTGTAATATGGTTTCCCTTGCTTTCGAAAGAATGATGCACTGCACTTGGTTTTGATGTCAGGTACTTGGGGATTATAATTACTGTGCAGACCAAGCAGCCTGAAGAGAGATGTCTCAGGAGGGGCAGCCTGAGGGAAGGGAGGAAAGTTCTGAAATGCAGATGTTTTTAAATAGCTGTAATTAACTGGAATGGATACAAAGCATTACAGACATAAAAGCTTAATAGGCTTTTGTTTTTAAATGTTTGCCATATATTTAAAGGGGTCATTCAATTATATGGCACACAATAATTTCAGAACTGTTTACATCCCTTGGCAAACTTCCCTCCCCCTCCCCCCCCCACACCCTCTTGGGCAATGCTGAAGACCCCCTATATTCAGTGCTTACAGGATCCTGCTGCCCTTCAGGACAGTAAACAATGAAAACTATTTTAAATAGGAATCAGCGGGTGGGGGCATGGGGAGCATAGGAAAAAAATAACAAACCCAGAGGTCTTATATGAGTAGGAGACAGATCTCCAATCCCAAGTTATGAATATTGTCAATGAAATTAGCCAACAAAGTTTGGGAAAGAGAAAAAAAAAAATAAAGCAGTGCACACTCTAAGGAAATCTAGCAGAGACCTGGAGTGAATGGAGTCTTTGTTCAAGCTACTGGTCCATTCAATAGGCAGCTTGCAGCCCTGTGACTCACCTCACACTGCCTGCTGAATGAGAAATTGAGGCTCCATTAATGGGGCAGTGGAAAAATCTGATTTGCACTCCTTCGACAGACTAACCAGCAAAAGAATAAAATTAATTTACTGTTACCGTTAATTCATTTGCTAAGAACAGGAACTAGAAGCAGACTACAATAATCACACAGGCACAGGAACCAGCGGGAAGGATGGGGTATGCGAAGCAAAGGCTGGTGCTCTCTCCCCTAATAACAGATCTCATTGTGCCCAGGTATTACAGAACATGTCTGTGCACCATCCTCCACAAACTGGAGACCCAAGTGATACTCGCAACAGGAAAGGTTAAAGGGAGTAACCACTTATAAATTGGAAATTGCTGTCATTGGGGTGATTTGTCTTGCAGCTCCAGGGCCAAATTTTTAAATGTGGATGCAATAGGCACTCAAGCACCTCCTGTGCATGGGAAGCTCTTGCTAAATTCATCTGTTGTTTTTTATTTCTGAGTGTTTTCTAGATGCCCATGGTACCTAACACTATAACAAATTGAAACACTTATTTACCATTGCCCTAAAGTGCCACTACAGTGTTGCCAATAGCCTCATCGACTGAAAATCCAGCCAGCATTCAAACAGAATAGGTGCCTCTTGCACTGTGCCCTAAAAGTGGACAGACATGGCTTTGATGGATCTGCAAGAAGTAGTGAGTTTCAGGGCAGAGCACTCACCACCAAGAATGCCAGTCCTCATTCTCCCCCCCCCCGATTTAAACCTTGGGACAGCTGGCAAGAGCATTCTAGCTCATTGCCAAATGGCATTTGTGCACACAAATAAGGTAATTACAGGAGTAAATGGATACTTCTTCATGCAAAATTTAATTTGTGTGTAATATGGAGCTCTCCACAAGTAACCCGTGCACTCCACATTTTTGTGGGTGCACCCATTGTCTCCATGTATGAAAACCTATCCTCTAAAAGACTGATGTAGCTATTATGAACTAAGTAATGCAGTTGCCATAGGGGCATGGAGGTGTATCTCAGGAGCACTGCTGCACTCCAACAATTTCTTGCTGAAATGACACCCCTTGGAGGCTATCACTAGCCAACATAAATTAGAGCAGCCTTGAGATTTGCCTAACTTACTCTAGGATTGAACTGGCCTGAAAGATCAGGAGAACAGAAAGATGGCATACAACCACCTTTGCCTCCTCACTCGGGTCGTGGGTGGGTGAAGCACAGCTCTGCCAAACCCAAGGATTGGGCCCTGTATGTTTTACAAAAGTTGTCCTGAATGCTTACAAGAACTTCTTTTTCAGTCAGGAAGTATAACATAAAGTTGTATAATCTTACGTTCTAGCGCTGCATCAGATACAACAAAGATAGATAGAAAACCTCAAACTCTTGCACATAATATTTAATCTTGGACCAAACTTTTATGATTCTTTAAACTCTCTGAAACTCAGGGTTAAAACCAGAAACAATGAGACAAAGGTTAACATGGCTGTGATGCTTCCCCTTCACAGCTTTGAAAGTCCATGTTGTGACCAAAGTAATACTCTCTTCTAATCACATCATCTTTCTGGATTTATCATTTTAATGTTCTCTGGGCCACTGAGCCCCACAGCCGTAAATTAATTTTTAAAGTAATACAGGGTTTAAAACTTCGATCTGTTTTAATGAGCTTAGGGCGATCCCCTTGTATTAAAAAACATGCATGCAATTATTTTTTCCATCTTGGGTTTCATCAGTTCCCAGCACCCCTTCTGTGATGACATCTTGCCCTCTTGAAATTCTGTTGGGTTTTTTTGTGATTATATGGCATTGTATCCTTGTGATGTGTGTATTTTGCCTTACATGGGCAATATGGCTAGAGAGGTCTCCTCTAAGGACTATACAATATCATTAGTGGGTCCCTTGGTGCCTTCCTTAGTCACCTTTCCATTAATCTGGCTCTGCATCATAGAATTAGGAGGTGGCTAATGAACAGCATTGGCACTGGAAGCCTGAAGGTACTGTATTTACTGGACGTCTCTTTGAACTGCATGATTTCTGGTGGGAAAACTTCATGGAAAATGAGATTGTATTTGTTTTCACAGCCTTCTGTGTCTGTTTTCAAATATTTGCTCACAGTACTTTTTTTTTTTTTTTTTTGTATTAGCAATTAGCCTAGTAAGCCATCTTTTCTTTGCTCCACATGTAGATTAACCACTTCAGAGAATAGAAAATAAACATGCATCTATCTTCTGGAAAAGATGAGTAACCTGTTTCCACAGAGACTGGGTCCTGCTAACATCAGGGTTATGCTCTCACAAAAGAGCCTCCCCCCAAGACAACTTCTTACAGTATTCATTAACCTGAATTTTTAACACAATTAATTCTTATTTAGACAGTGTGTTCAAAGTGATGTTCTTCATAAGACAAATAAATAACTCTGGAACATGAAACCTTCTCAGGTATCAGAGCTCTTAGAAAGTTCATCTAACATTGAATCAGGCAGACTTTTTTAAACAACATGGACATATTCCAAAATATTAGCCTAATCCTGACCTGTGTTCCATAGATGAGCTGTGTATGTTGTGGGTGTAGTGGAGACAGCAGAAAGTACAGAGAGCCTTTTCTCTATTGCACCAATGAATCAACATGGTAGGATACCTTCCTCATGCTTTGTTAAGGGCTAACATTTCTGCCCGCACTCTGCGATTCCATCAAGGCGTAACCTCCTGGCTGAGGACAAGGACAGACTCCCCTTCCCCTAAGCATGTGCTTCAACCAATGGCACATAGAGTATGTGGGAAACCTGTCAGCAGCATTACTGAAAAGAAGTTATATTTTGCAACAAGTCTGACTGGATGACTCTGGGGGTTATTGATAAAATACAGAGAACTTCACTGTTGGGTCACCAGTCTGAAAACAGCCCAGGTTGGTGGTGACCCAGTATTATCATCTGTTTGGCGGTCATGTGCTTGTGATCTCAGTCCAGTTCCTACTTGAAAGGTGCACCTACATCACCCAAACCCACCAAGCAGCTGTCACCTTGTGAGCAGAGGCCAAGGACTGAATACTGAACCCCTCTTTGTACAAGTGCTTCTTCCGGTCTTGGCTGAGTCCCACTGGCAGAGCGGGGCGTGGTGAACTAGCTCTGTTGCTGCCTGTGCTGATCCTTTTCTAATAAGTAAAGTAATTCAGTCTCTGGGGATGATGTGAGTTTGACATCTTTGACCTCTCAGTTCATTGACAAAAACAAACCAAACAAACTCTATTCCTTTTACTCCTGAGGGAGTTTTGAGCCAAAAAATTAAATATTCTGCACCAAAAAATTAATAATTCTGGGGCTGCTCCCCTTCTGCACACAATATTTTAAAGTTTTGTAACAATGTGCATATTTTATTTGTCAAAAAATCACAATATAATCACCATTTGAAATTATTTGCTGAAAATTATTTTGAAATAAATTACCAAAATAATTGAAAATGGTGTGATTATATTGTTGTGTTTCTGTGTTATTTTGACAATTAAAATATGCAGAACTTTGCAGAATTTTAAATTTCTTAATTTTTGGCTGCAGAATTCCCTCAAGAGTACAGGTTTCAGAGTAGCAGCTGTGTTAGTCTGTATTCGCAAAAAGAAAAGGAGGACTTATGGCACCTTAGAGACTAACAAATTTATTTGAGCATAAGCTTTCGTGAGCTACACCTCACTTCATCGGATGCATTTTCAAGAGTACAAGGGTTCTGTGTGGTGCAATCTGGGTGCAGGCAGCTTGGTGGAGGTCTGGGTTTGGGGGGAATCTGGCTACACAGGGGCTCAGTGCACGGTTCTGGGTGCAGGGGGAATGGGACTCTGCAGGGGATTCCAGGTGAAGGTGATTAGAGCTCAGTGAAGGGGACTGAGGGAGTGGGGCTTGGAGGGGTGGGGGGTCAGTGTGGGGGGCTCCTGATGCAGGGGGTGAGGCTCAGCAGAGAAGGCGTTTGTGGGGCTTGGTGGGGGGACTCTGGGTTCAGGGGGCTCCTGATGTGGAGAGGGCTCAGCAGTGGGGGTTCTAGGTGCGCTGGTGGGGGGGAAGGGTCACTGTACAGGGAGCTGCTTTCCCTGTCTGCCCAACCCCTGTGCATCCAGTCTCCCCTGCACCCAACCCTCCCCACCACTGAGCCTTACCCTCCCCCCGCACCTGGAAACTCCCCTCCCCTCCTGCCCCCCAGTCCAGAGCTTCCTGTAGCCACGTGAAGTTTCTGGGGCTGCTCCATGCAGGGAAGGGGGAGGGGGAACTGTCTCCATCCTCCCCCCACTCCCACCCAGCTGTGACTAATGTCACTGGGTGGCCAGGGCATCCCCAGTCCCCACTCTCCCCAGTGAGTTACCTCTCCCCCTGGCTGCCTGAACAGACACCTCTGAGCTGCTGAGCTGCGGGGGAGGGGTGAGTGAGTACTGGTGCAGCTTCTCTTGGCTTTCCCACAGAAATCATTTTCTGCAAGGAAGCAAAGAGAATCTGCACGGGGGCATTTTTCTGCTGAGCCGCAGTGGTGCAGAATTTCCCCAGGAGTATTCATTTATAACAGTTTGATTGCCTACCATCACAGCACATCTAACAGTACCTTGAGTGTCATCTCAGTCATGGTATGAGTGCTCTAAATACATCTGTCTGCACTGTCAGAAGGGTTCCCTAGTTTTTGGTGTCCAACTTGTGGCACCCAAGGCCTGATTTTGGAGTGGCCGAGCAACTGTCATGAGAATGCAGATGATCGGCACTTTTGAAAATCAAGTCTTAGGTGTCTGTCTGACATCTAAAATTAGTGGACACTTCTAAAAATGTAGGCCATCGCATCAGCCTTGCTTTTTGGCTGGCACACCATTATTGCTCATGGTATGTGCTGATATACAGATGGTATGTGCTGATATACAGAACAAACAAAAATCACACTAGCAAATCCTGGCATAGTCATTCCCTTCTAGTTCCAACAAAATAAATCCTTCACTGTATTTCTTAAGCAGCAGAAACAATGGACCTCTGTCTTTTTCAGCAGAAGCCGCAGCTCCGAGAATGAGGCACCAGACCCAACAAACAAAACAAAGGGAAACGACCTAATGTTTCAGTAGAACTGTCGTCAGATATTCACTTCCAGATTGCAAAAATATAATCACTCTATTCTGTATATAATTCCATACACGGATATGTTGTTTAAAAGCAAGTCAGGTTGGTAAAATGTGGTGGTCATCCAATACAAACTCTAAAAAGCAAGAAAAAGCCATGTTATGGAACAAATCTTACCTGTCTCCTAATGCCCACACAGCACATTTCCATAGATAGCAACAGACTCCATCCATATCGTTACAAAGAACTTCTTTCTGCTTCTAACAGATAAGGGATTACGTTACACACAACACTTTAGTCTCCCTCGCAGTACAAAGCAAAACCTTAATTATGATCTCATGCCTCCCCACAAACACATTACACACCACACACTTAACTTGTGCATATCAATCTCAAACACTGGCTAATGTTGCAAGGACCCCTACCTTAGGAGGAAGTCAAGCATCAGCCTCCCCATTTTATAAATAAGCTGAGCAGCTGCACAATGTCATTTCTAGCAGAGTGTGGAATAGGACACAGGTCACCAATGTAGCACACCAGACTTATCCACTGAGCTACACTATCTCCCAGAAAGAACCCTATATGCTTGGCTATGTTGTCTAGAGACGCTAAAGAATCCCCTCCCCTTCCTTCCCCTCCCCAGAACTAGGAATGGAGCACTGAATTCCTGATTTCAGTCTCCTTGCTCTAACCAACCACTAGTCTACACCATTTCCAAGAGCCAGGAATAGAACCCAGGTGGTCTTATTCTTAGCGTTCTGCTGGTGTGTAGCAAATAACTATGTAATGCACTGGCAAAGTGTGTCATGTCCCCTTGTGTAGAAGGTAACAGTTACTCCTGAAGTTCATGTAATAATAGTCTGGGTTGGGTGTCAGATGGTCCAGGATTCAACCCTGCTGAAGACCCATGTTGCGGTTCTTTGTGAGACCAGATGACAGAATTTCTGTTGAAATAGTTTTCTTAAAAAAAAAAAAATCTGGTTCATATAATTTGTATAACGAGAAATATCCTTAAAACAGGTTTTATACTTAAAAAACATAATAAAAATTCATAAATTTTGTTGTGCATTATGGCACAATGCACAACAAAACACCGGTTCCACATTTCAACTGCTTGTGTCACACACTGGAAGGTTGAGAAGTATGATCATTTTAGTGAAATAGCATCCATCTTCCCAGAGATCAGTCCCAGTGGCTGTCTTTATTATGATCACCCCTCCAGCGAAGTAGCAGCTATCTTTACTGAGGCATAAATATCTTTGCTTCATTTGGGTAACTTCAGTCCCATTGCAGATTATAGCAAATAGTGGCCATTTTTGTTCAGCAAAAATTGTGAATAGAATGGGGGTAAGATTTTTTTTGTAAGTGTTAACTCTGCTTACTTACCACCTACTGCCCTCTCAAGTGAAGGTATATTTGAAGGTAACTGGCTACCATTTTTAATTATATGCAAAATGTGAAGGATAACAAACCAGCAAAAGGGTTCTGAAAAATGGTGAGACACTAAAAATTCTTAAAGGTCTTATTTTACAATTGTGTTTAACTCATAAACTAAGTAATAGGTTTAGATGAAGATGCCTGGTAAAGTTGGTCTTTAATCAAACATGATGTGTTGTAAACCTATGAGAGTATGCACTGTATCCTTTGTACAAACCAGAGGTTGAAACCCTGCAAGTGCAAAATAGAACTCAAACTTAATAGAGGCCCCATCGCACCCTTCTAATACCCAAGTATGTACCCCTTTCTTAGCTAACACTGGTGCTGGCTCCAGAAGAGTGTGTGTGTGTAGCTGTGTTCGGCATATATAAATGAACCAAACATTTACCATAAAAGAGAATTGAGGGGCACTAATGAAACAAAATGATACCCTTAGACAAGCTGATTTATACTGTACCAAGCCATAAAATGCTCAACAAAAAAAACCTACTGATGCTAAACCTT
Organism: Eretmochelys imbricata; assembly: GCF_965152235.1. Classification (NCBI taxonomy): domain Eukaryota; kingdom Metazoa; phylum Chordata; order Testudines; family Cheloniidae; genus Eretmochelys; species Eretmochelys imbricata. The sequence continues at coordinate 18,007,441 of NC_135585.1, read as the reverse complement.
CAGTTTGATCTTCTTTTTAGCTGTGACACTCTGAGTACCTTTCCCAGACCTGAGGAAGAGCTCAGAGTCGCTCGAAAGCTTATCTCTCTTCCAAACAGAAGTTGGCCCAATAAAGATATTCCCTCACCCACCTTGTCTCACCTCCTCCCCAAAAAAACAAAACAAAAAAGAACAACCAACCAACCAAAAAACACCACTTCAAAGCAATACATCTGTCTTGGCATCCAAGCACCAGACAGTGAGCCTGAAGCCTGTTTCTCCTCTCATTTACACCACTTTAAAGTTTGGTCCAACTGCTTCAGTGGAAGAGAATCAGCCACAAAATGTTTGTTCTGATCAGAAATGAGTATGGTATGAAGGAAAACACTGGAAAGATAAAAAAAAATGCATCTACACCTGGGGGAAGATGTGGAATACACGCTACTTTCTATTCATTCAGATTCTGACAAGGGTTGTTTAAGGTTATTGTATAACAGCTGCATTAGTAAGGACCCACAGAGTATTGGAATGTGCAGTGAACTTTTCAGAGTTCCTTGCAGTCTCAGATGAAGCCTATGCAGACACATTCATTGCTTGCAGATGGCCCCTTTACGGTTAGGCACACATTGAAAACTTCATATTTTGCCAAGTAGTGATTTTTTCCCAACAGTAAATTAATCAGAGCTGCATTTTCTTGCACTGTCTTCTGCAGTGTCTTAGTGTCAGATTCTGGCTGCTCTTTTGTGGGTGAACAAGCAGGGGAAAATACAAGCAGGGACCCCTTTCCTCCACCTTGCTCTCCTACTCAAAGGGCAGCCAAAGTGTCAGCAATTGCACAACCTGAGTTCCAGGGTTGTGAGTGGGCTAGCACAACCTGATGTTTCCAATATCTTGAAATGGGAGTGGCTTTTCTGTGTGGAGGTGTGGCCAAGACCCTGCTTCCTTCTGTGTTCATAATCACCTGAAGGTCAGTTTTGGAAGATGAGTGCAATGAACTCTTCTCGTCCCATGCTCAATTCCACACAACTCCCCAACAGAGCTTCTGCTTCCAAAAACCCAATCTAGTCCTTACTGGGTTTTTCCAGCATAGCATATAATGCTGTAGTCATACGCAGATTTCCTTGTTGATTTTCATTTTGGTGGGGGGTTTTATAAGGGGAACTCTGAGAACAAAACACGCTGAAATATGGTCAGATGGGCGCTCTTCCTTCATTTCCTTTGTTTCTGACTGTTAGGGCTTTCACCCTGGGCCAGGATATCCAGCGCCGTGGACTTTGATGTAGTGATGCCGATTACATAAACTGAGAATCTGGTCCTCTGTGTTCACAGAGAAGTCAAGTCACTATTACACTCTGTTATACTTAATTTGTATTAAATTTTGTAAGAATGATTTATTTTGTCCTTTCCATGCAAATTACTTGAATAGACTCTGTTTGCCTATCATACACACAGTAGTGCATACTCCTTCAAGCTGCTGCACTTAATATATGTTACGACATCATGTTGTATTATTTGAGAATTATATTTTTCTTTTATTTGACCATATAATTAAAGACTACATCACAAAGCATATTCCCAAGGGGGCAGACTTAAGGTTGCATTTCTTGACTGTTGTGTGATATACCATACAACCTTAATATTCTCTTAACAGCATTTTTAAAGGCACACGCACACACACACACACTAAAAAAATAGAAAGAATGAATCCAAAACTGTTTCCCTGAGCTAAGAGGCAGTAATAACATTCACAAAATGGAAAATACTCCAAATCTTGATCCAGTAAAAAGTCTATTAGTTCAGAATGAGATTATAGGGAAGAACCATATTAAAAACAATTCTGTCTAATTAATTGTACATATTTAAACATATAAAACTCCTGTAGTTCTCAATATGAGTAATATATTATTATGCACAGTCAAATCCCCACAGTAAACACAAATATTTTGTTTGTAATTTACTTACCCCAGTAGAGTTCAGCAATCTCTCAGTGCTTTGGCTCAGTTTTGCACCTAGGTTGATTTGAGTGCAAGGGAGTCACATGATGTGTCTGGGGTCAGCCTGTGAGTCATCTGATCAGTCAGCACACAAGTTAGGAGCCTCCTGTTTCTCCACTCTCACTCCCACCTGCTAGTTCAAGGCATGAACACGCTTCTGATTTCTCATGTGCACAGGCAGGGCCTCTTTTAGTTGGCATCATGTATCCAAAATCCTGCTCCTCAGTGGCAAAAATGCTCTGCATTGCCTTCCCTTTTGGGCATTTTTGCTTTAGCTCCGTTCCAGAACTGCCAGGGTGAGAACATGTTTAAATATACTCAAAGTGTGTATGCCAGCTTCTCCAGTGGCACCAAGCTCCTGAATGGGGATTCTGCACTTGCCATACTGTCTTCGCTCGTCATACTAGTTTGCCTGAATAGAGCTGTGTACATGCACTTAAAAGCTGCATGTCTGCTTTGCAGGGGCTGTGCCTGGGGAGGCAAAAATCAATGGAGAATCCCTTTGGAGAGCTTCATGCCCTCAAGTGCATTGCAGAAGAGATCTCTGCAGAAGGGAGGGGCACATGGCAGAGGGATGGCCATTGAGTCAGTTCACAATGAGGATCCGCATGGGCACAAAGCCATACAGAAGGGAAACAGCAGGCCTCATCCAGCTACTGCTAGAGATGCAGAGGAGTAGCAAATGAATGTATGTTTAACCCTTGCTGCCAATTTGAAATGAGAACTCTGTTTACCCTAGCTCCCTTGTAGGTCTCCGAAGCAAAGCCTTTCTACATAAGATTTGCTTAGAGAGTAGGAGGAAAGAAAGTCTCAGTATTGGGCCTATAGCGAGCCCAAATTTCCAAAGTGGGCACCTAAACTGGGCACCACTTAGCCACAATAAATAAATAAATAAAAACAAAAAACCCCAGTAGTTGTTCATCTAAGTGCCCCTCTGCTCATGGGAATGCAGCATTTGTGCTACCAATGTACTCAACTGCTTTTGAAAACTGGGCTTAGTTTTCAAAAGCAGTTACATCTTCCAGTGTAGCAGATAAAAGCATATTTAAGGATCATAGCAAAGCCAGTAATTATGACCTTTATTTCTGTTGATGCTGCACACTGAGTAGAGAGTTGTTCTCAGGTGTTCTTCAAAAACTGTTCCACTGCACACAACTAGGACCACCCTGACTGAGTGCAGCATTGTTAAACACATTCAAAGGTGACGAGTAAAGTGGTGCAAATTACATCAGTGGGTGCATGTAGTTATAAGGGAGAGTAACTGGCCCAAATTCATCCCCAGTGACATTAATAGGATTATACCAGGGCTGAATTCGGCCCATAAGATGTTCCTTATGCCCACTTACTGACATATTTTACATCATCTCTGACGTACTCTGTTCTGAGTAGAATAGTGCCATCCATTGTCCTCAGCTAATGCCATAATACTTCGGATATCAGAGCGGCACATGACAAAGGTGGTTGGCTAAAAATATTTTAAGGTGCTGAGGCAGGAAAAAGTGGCTATTCTATGAGACCTCATCAGTTTGTTAGTAATACTGTACATGGAACCTTCCTCAGCATTTCGGAAGTTAACAGGTCATCTTGCTCTGTGTTCTGAATACTCTATACCATTTCTTCTTAATCCATGGAGCCATGCAGCCCCTAGTGATAAATTTATCACTTAGTATATGGCTTTCCTCCTAAAATCCTCTTCAGGGAACAATTCTCCTAGGCCTTAAATAGTGACTAATTGATAACTTTCTTTAAGGGGACTGGATGATAACTTTCTCTAAAGCACTATATTATGATCAGTGGTCTTTCAAAGGAGCGTGCTGCTCTCTTAATTCTCACCTTCATTATTTTAATATCTCCGTAAAATGGATTTCTAATGGATCTATATTACCATAAAACTTCAAGGATGGTAGGTGGGTATCAATAAATTCTTCAAAATCAGAGTGACTCCTCCAGCCAATTAAGGAGTGGACTGACAGACTTTGAAAGGAGTCCAGTCCCTGGCTTGGAAGGATTGCAGTTTCCTGTATGGTGTGGGAGTTTAAAGCAAGTGGAGGATCTTCTCTTCTATTTTATTCTATTCCCTTTTTTATATGGCACTCATCACCATAGTATCTGAGTGCATTAAGGAACAAAGCTAGTATTTGTCACTTGTGGTTCTTTATTTCTCACTTTCCCTCCCCATGGATCAATCTTGTAGGCTTTGTCAGGAATACAGAAGCCCCTTTGGGTGCAGGGACAGGAAGATAATTCTTCATTCTTTCGGATCACCTATAGAATCTTACCAAAATCACAAATATGTCATGAATGCTTTAATCAAATGAAAGGTATGCAGTTAAATCCTTGCAGAATAATCGCAATAATGATAATAGTGCATTTTCATCCACAGGTCCCAAAGCATTCAATAAAATTTACATACTCCAGTGGGTATGTAGTGGGGTCACCCAGCTTTGAAATGCAGTCATCTCTGAGATAGAAGGCAGCAATGTTTATACAGTACACAATTAAGGACAGAAAGAAAAGAATGCTATATTCAATTGAAACTATGGAGAAATATTAGATAGGCAGGATCCAATTATCCGAATGGAATTTGGCCAAAACACCGAAACTACATTTTTTATTAAAATAATTCCAATTTACACTCATTAAGTAAGCCTCATAACACCCCTCAGAGGTATGGAAGGTGAATATCAAGAGCCTGAAGGAAATATTGCAAAAAGCCTTTCTACCATAACAGGAATGATACAGCATTGACAACACTTTCTTCCCAACATCCCCCTTTCTCCACATGAATAAATAAAAAGAAAGAAAGAAAGTGAAGCAATTCAACCAACCATCCAAAAAACTCCAAGCCCCTACCTGAAGGAGAGATTTTACCCCCAAAACTGAGAAGAACCAAACATCCACTAGGGACATTGTTAGAGCTAGTGATTTTACATGGAAGATGTTCTGATACTACAGTGGTGGGTGGCAATATAAAACCCTAAGTTAGATAGACAGAATATTATATCCAGTTTACTGGAGGATGCACTGAGGTACAGAGAAATTAAGAGATTTGCCCAAGGTCATTAGCAGACCTGGAAACAGAAACCAGGAATTACTATATTATTACTGCTTTATTCTTACCATGACAATACTCCCACCCTAAAGTGAGCCAGATAAATTAAACATGCCAATGTTCTTCTATCTTCAGCAGGCAAAACTTGAATTCACCTCTATACATTAGGATCTATCTTTTCACTTTCTGCTGCAGGCTTTTTATTCCAGAGCGTCAGAGACTTTAGTAAAAAGAAAAGGAGTACTTGTGGCACCTTAGAGACTAACCAATTTATTTGAGCATGAGCTTTCGTGAGCTACAGCTCACTTCATCGGATGCATACGTGTTTCCACGGTATGCATCCAATGAAGTGAGCTGTAGCTCACGAAAGCTCATGCTCAAATAAATTGGTTAGTCTCTAAGGTGCCACAAGTACTCCTTTTCTTTTTGCGAATACAGACTAACACGGCTGTTACTCTGAAACCTGTCATTATGAGAGACTTTAGTATCAGTTCCCTGAATTGATCTGTCATTGGCAGGTTTAATACCCCCAGCACTTCACCACTTCACTGCTATTTTGTATACTCCTTGTTGTATTTTGAGCAATGGCTAGGCTGTCACCCTCAGATTCTTTGTGCTCACTTAACTGCCTAACTGCATCACTGATCCACTGCTGTGTTAAAGCACCCCAAGAAAACTACCTGCAAGCAAAATTGACCTATCTGCAGCCAAAGACATTTTTTAGCCTCTCCAGACTCCTCAGATCTGTATTCCTGTATGAAGCTAGCTATTGTCATATCAGATTACACTCTCCCTCTCAGACTATAACCCTTAGGCTCTTAATCCCTCCTGCTCCCATTTTACTCCACCCCACCTGATGAGTGACAATCACATGGGTAAAAAGTTGAGTAGGAGAAACCCATTCTAGTATCTGCGGTTACCACCAGCACAGCTGGAAATGTGTGAAGGGCTGCAGAGGCAGCAGGGTGGAACACAGAACATTGTTTTTGCCTAGGTGCCAAAAATAAAATTAGCCAGATTTTTGGAGGTGCATGTGCAGCTCCCATTGAAGATGGGGTTAATATGGCCTTGAGAAGAATAAGGAGATGAGTTGCAAGGGCTTCTGGAACCTTGTTTGGTGGTCTTCTGATTGTGGAGTGAACAGATGTATCCCAGGGTGCAAGGAAAGAAGAAAGAAAGAAAATATCTAGAAATAGTTAAAGTGTAGCAAGAATGAAAGATTAACAGGTCAACTGCAATTTTTGTTTCTTCGTCTGAAAAGTGAGATGAGAACCAGTTATTTAAATCTGATTTGCTATAAATATGAAGACATAAGAAATCATTTTAATTTATTTTCTGAAATCAAAAAGTGCTGGTAGTGTGGACGAGAAGAGGATGGGTCTGATCATCAGAGGTGTTGAGCATGTGCAATGCATTTTGAAATCAGCATCCATCCCAGAATCAGCCTTGATCAGAAGTCACCCCCACGCCATCCAATTCATAAAAATCTGTCTCTGCCTATCTTGTCAGAATAACAATATATTACCAAGGAAGGTTTTTAAGGTGGTTTCCAGGAATTCTTAATCTTGCATAATGACACAAACCCCAGCCCTTCCAAAGTGTGGGGATTTAATTAATCTGAAAGAGTAGCTAGTCCTGATTATACAAGTTGCTTGAACTGAAGATTGTATACTCTTTATTCTGCATGGAAGAAGCCTTTGGTTGCCTTTCTGTCCTACTCCCACACTCTTTGGTTGGGCTGTTGGAAAAAATGTCCTATCTAAAAGTGGTGGGGTCTATGATGGAAAATGAAAAATAGCTTAAATTATCCATTATTAGGCCTCTCCCACCTGATCCCAAAGGGGCAAAATCCTGTGTCTAGAATTCCTGCTCTCAACATAGAAAATTAATGTAGCTCTATGATCTGGGCTGCCTACACTTAGGTCCATCTGTTCAAAGTGCACAGTGCCCTGTCAAAAAAGTTTGCCAGGTCCTTTCCCCTTGGGCACAGGGATACCTAGAAATGATTGGTTTACAAAGATTGCTGGCATCACACTGAAAATTCATTCTCTTCTACAGGAATTCCTCTTTTTGTTCCAGCAATGAACTACCAGCATCATACAACCCCTTTCCATTCCTTTCATACTTGATCACATCTGTTCTTGCTCATGTGTGACAAAGAAAATACTTGAACTGTGGAGGGAAAGGATAAAGTTCAAAGGTAGCAGGGTCTACCTGAAACATAGGCTGTACTTCAGTAGATGCCTTGGAAATTGATGAAGGCCATTCAGGGTTTGCCACAAAAGATGTTAAATATTGGCCCTCGATATGAAGGGAATTGTATGGTGGAAGGTGGCACCAGGAGAAAAAGGGCTGATTTCTGTGAAGCTCAAAACACAAGCTGTTCACTTGCCCACCAAAATGAGAATCTGGCTGACAGGTGAAACACAAGTCATCAGGCCATATAATATCCTTTCCTCTAAGGCAAAGAAAATACTAGGTAGTTTTAACAGGTTTCAGAGTAGCAGCTGTGTTAGTCTGTATTCGCAAAAAGAAAAGGAGTACTTGTGGCACCTTAGAGACTAACCAATTTATTTGAGCATCAGCTTTCGTGAGCTACAGCTCATTTCATCGGATGCATCATGAAAGCTGATGCTCAAATAAATTGGTTAGTCTCTAAGGTGCCCAAGTACTCCTTTTCTTTTTAGGTAGTTTTAAGTAATTAATCTCGGTACATGTTAAACTCCCTTAATTGTGCTAAGCATAGAAATGAAATGCACAGAAATTAAAAAAGTATATTGGCTGTCTCTTAGACACAGGCAGCCTCAGAAGCATTCAGTACTGCAGGTTGCAGCAATTATGATCGGTGAACCGGAAAATACCTGTTAGCACAGTGAGACATGATGAAGAAATGTTTGGGTGAGAAGTTGTGGAGTTGTCCTCCATTTCTGGATGAAAATACTTTTTCTGAGCATGTTTGGCTAAATCATACTATCATCTGACCTAGACAAATTGGAGGATTGGGCCAAAAGAAATCTGATGAGGTAAAAGGTCAAGTTCAGAGTCCTGCACTTAGGAAGGAAGAATCCCATGCACTGCTACAGGCTGGTGACCGACTGGCTAAGCAGCAGTTCTGCAGAAAAGGACCTGGGGATTACAGTGGATGAGAAGCTGGATATGAGTCACCAGTGAGCCTTTGTTGCCAAGAAGGCCAACGGCATATTGGGCTGTATTAGTAGGAGCATTGTCAGCGGATCGAGGGAAATGATTATTCCCCTCTATTTGGCACTGGTGAAGCCACATCTGAACTGTTGTGTCCAGTTTTGGTCCCCACCACTACAGAAGGGATGTGGACAAATTGGAGAGAGTCCAGTGGAGGGCAACAAAAATAATTAGGGGGCTGGGGCACATGACTTATGAGGAGAGGCTGAGGGAACTGGGGTTATTTAGTCTGCAGAAGAGAAGAGTGAGGGGGGATTTGATAACAGCCTTTAACTACCTGGAGGGGGTTTCCAAAGAGCATGGAGCTAGGCTGTTCTCAGTGGTGGCAGATGCCAGAACAAGAAGCAATGGTCTCAAGTTGCAGCGTGGGAGGTCTAGGTTGGATATTAGGAAACACTATTTCACTAGGAGGGTGGTGAAGCACTGGAGTGGGTTACTGAGGGAGATGCTGGAATTTCCATCCTTAGAGGTTTTTAAGGTCAGGCTTGACAAAGCCCTGGCTGGGATGATTTAGTTGGTGTTGGTCCTGCTTTGAGCAGGGGATTGGACTAGATGACCTCCTGAGGTCTCTTCCAACCCTAATATTCTATGATTCTATGATTTGTGTGGACCATTGTTCATGTATAGAAATATTTAAGGGCATGACTTACTGACCTATAGTAGTCCAAGTATTTGAGGGTTCCCAGGATAGGGAGAATAGGCACTGCCTATCCTGTTTTGAATCAGATGCATTATAACCTTTACCCACATCTGCAAGTTGCTCTGAGTACTCCTTTGTGTGTCCGTTTCACTTACCAACTTTCAGATAGCTTAAACCAAGTCAGAGGTGTTCTCAAACTTGCCAAACACCTCTGCTTGAATTCCAAGGGAGCACAACCAAGATAATTAGAAATGCAAAATCGGGAATAAGTCCAGTGGTGGCTGAGCCAGGAGAAACCAAAGCAGGGAAAATCAAATAATGGATTGAACAATCCTTGTATTTAATGATAGAAGAACATTAATTGAAATAATTTTTAAATGCATTTTTATCTTTACAAATAGCACCTTAAAATATGGACATTGATTTTTTTTAAAATCTAATTTACTTTTCACAATTGGTTCTGTGTAAGGGTGTGTGTATTTTAACTAATAATGTTTGCATTTATTTCAGCTTGGCCAAGAAAATACATTAGTTAGTTTCACTTTTGGTTTTAGTCAGTTTCAATTTTTGGCTATCATGAACTTTGCCTCATGCTACAATGTTTGTGTTGAAAACAGGCAGGGGAATGTTTACTTCTTAAAAAGACATTTTGAATTTAAAAAATCAGGCAAATACTTCTGTTCTTAGATTTTATAATAGCATGTATAAAATGTATAATTTTGTACAAAATCTAAATTTGGGGCCAAATTTGACCTAATATATCTAAACAAACAGAATTATCTGTAGAGTACAGTTGTATCTATACAAAATTTTATTTGTGACATAATATTCCCATTATAACCTTTTGCTTAGATTGTACTATATACATCAGTGATTAAGATACATGGTTGTATCTGTTTTGTTTGTACTGTATTGGGTTGTTGTGTTATGTTGAACAAAATCCACTCTGAAAGTAACAAGGTGGCAATTTGCTTCCTTGCTTTTGGGGAGATCGTTGTGGGAAGCCGTTTGCAGGTGTTGACCTACATTTGTTTAACAGAAAAAGGTAAAGAAAGCTCATCTGAATTATCTACACAGTTACACTAGTACAAACGACTTGCCTTTGAAATGTAAATAGCTTAGACCTTGATGTGTACGAGCAGGAACACTGTAGTCAAGGGTCTCTCAGCCTCACATTACATTAGAAAAAATATACGTGAATTTAAAGTTGTGGTGAAAGGTGCTAGATTGACATTCAAAATGCAGGGAAATTGCTGTTCTTAATCATTTTACTTTTTGCTGCTTATGAAGCAAAATAGTACACTTAAATCTGATTTTTATAACATTTTGCATACATCTAGATCTTGGTCTGACATAGAGAACACACTTTGTTCTAACTATAATGATCTGATATTTCATGTTTTATTATTTTTTATATTTGAAGTTCTGTTTCTGTTGCATTCTGGAACAATATGGGCTCCCTCCAGTGGCCAAAGTAACACTTATGCTCTCATTAGTGTTAACCAAAGACATTTTAGCCTGCTTGTTAAGGTATTGTCTTTGTATCAGAGGTACTGAATTCAAATTCGATTACGATTGTATTTTTATAAACAAAAATTTCATATGTTTCTGTTACATATACCACTAAATTTTCAACACTTAAGGTCTAATCCTGCAATCCATACTCAATCACTTAAGGCAATTACTTATTGGTTTAAGGTAAATTGATATAAGGCACTCAAACCAATTTGATAGTGTCCACACAAGAAGTTTGTACTAATTTAACTAAATCAGTTCTAGGTACACATTTTGTCTGTAGTCAAGGCCTAAATTTTGCAGGATCAGAACCTAAATGTTTGGTTTCAGAGTAGCAGCCCTGTTAGTCTGTATTTGCAAAAAGAAAAGGAGTACTTGTGGTACCTTAGAGACCAACCAATTTATTTGAGGATAAGCTTTCCTGAGCTACAGCTCACTTCATCGGATCAAAGGTAGTTTGCAGAGCACTTGACTCACTGATTTGCGCCAGCTGCAGGAAGTTAGAGGCACAAGTGCTCAGATTTGTACCCACCATTCAGCAGCAGGTACAATTTCGGTCCACAAAAGGGAGAACATCCTTTAAAAAATTATCCCTGTGTATTAATATTATGTACTTGGCAATCCTTGCAAATTGCGCCTGATCCTGCAGTACTTTCTCAGTCAAAACTGTCATTAAATCTATACAAGCTTTGCCTGAGTAACAGAAAATGAGGTCCATGTACCGTAAGGACTTAAGTGCTCTCTGACTTTTTCTTGTTACAGAAAATACAAAACACAAATTGGCCCTAGATTTAAAATATACATTGTCCCTCGTACGTTTTGCATTATCATTTGTGAATTACGTTTTATGTTGGCATAGTTTTCTTTTGAGCATCGTGCACTGCTGCGTTCTGCGTTGGTATTTGGTATATGTTGCATTTGTGCCAACTGTACTGGTGCTAAAGACCCTCACTGCAAAACGCATCAGTCTTGGCAATTTTTGCATTGCTTCTTCACTTGAAGCTGGCAGTCATACACAGTATGCATCCGGTGAAGTGAGCTGTAGCTCACGAAAGCTCATGCTCAAATAAATTGGTTAGTCTCTAAGGTGCCACAAGTCCTCCTTTTCTTTTTGCGGATACATTTTTAAAGTCACGTTTTGCACCGGCGCGCTTAGCCTTGGGGGGCGTGCATGGTTTTTTTTTTTTTTTTGAGTTGCTGGGTTGTGTTTAGATGGTGATGTTATTTGTCGGTGCTGCCTTTTAAAGTCGCACAAAAAGGCATTGCCGCGAACGAGTTGTGCATATACCAGCCGCCCGGATGCATTCTGCACATAAAATGCGAGAGGGTGAGCAACGTGCCCAGTTGCGCGGGCAGCAGGTGCGAGCCGCGCGCCTTCCTGCGCAGTTAGGTGACACACAAGGCTGCTCTAGCCAAGATGGACGGAGCTAGCAGAAGCTGGCGGGAGGGAGGACCGGAGCAGCTCGCGCGTCTTCAGGTCTCGGGAGCGCGCGGGAAGGGGGGCAGAACCTGCCGCTGAGCCGCGGCGCTGATTGGCTCTGCCACCCAACTCATTTGCATGCCGCAGTTTCTCTTCCCTCCAGTCACGTGATCAGAGGGGGGGCGCTGAGGCTTCCTGTTTGGTGGGGGGGCGGGGGAATCGAGCCGCGGGCCTCCTTCTGGTCTCGCGCTGCCTGGCGGGGTTCTTGTCAGTTAGCAACAAAATGGCCGCGGTGGCAGCAGCTCTGCTCCTGAGGACGGTGGTGGTGGTGGCGGCGGCAGCAGCAGCAGCATCGAGGAGGAGCAGCGGGAGCCCGGCACCGCCTGTCTGCTAGAGAGAGCGCGCGCGAGACGCTGCAGCCCCAGCCTCCCCGCCACAGAGAGACGCTGCTGCAGCCCCCTGGGGAGACGTTGCTGCCTCAGCCTCTTGCCTCCCCCCGGGGCGCAAGACTCCTGGATTCCCTTCCCCCCCCCCTCCCCCCCGTGAGAGGCTCCGCTGCGGCAGCTTCCAGCCTGGTCCTGAGGGGCACTTCTGGATCCCTCTGGAGGAGACGGAGAGACCCCGCTGGATCTCCCCTCGTCCTCCTCCTGCCGCTGGATCTCCCCTCGTCCTCCTCCTGCCACTGGATCCTCCGCGAGAGACGCTCTGCTGGATTCCCCTCGCCCCATTGGGTCCCCCCTGTGAGAGATCCTTCTGCTTGGATGCCCTATAAGAGAAACTGCTGGATCCTCCCCTGTGAGTGACTGCTGGATCCTCCCCCGTCCTTCTCCCTGTGAGAGAGACTTCACTGGATCCTCCTCCTGCCTGGATCCCCATGTGAGAGAGACTGTTGGATCCCCCTGTGGCTCCAAATTTTGGAGGGGGAGCCCTCTTTCAACCAGGTTGTGGGATCCACTTTCTCCTTTTAATTTGCACTTTTTGAAGCCTCAGATGCTCCTCCATGTGGACAGAGAATCCATCAACACAAACAAAAAATAAACTCTCCCCGATCCACTCCACATCCTGATTCCGTGGGTTTTGCTGCAACTCGAAAGCAAATGTGTATTTAAAACAACATTCGTGTGCAAAAGTCTAGCTAGGGACTTTTTTCCCCTTTCTTTCTCCACTGGAAATCAAAAGCTTGTTTTGGAATTGAACCTGTTTCTCCTGCACTTGGGCTGGATAACACTGAAGCTCTTTGCTCTTCTGCTTGGATACTGTTTTCTTGTTGACTTGTTTTTCTTCTCTTCTGTGGCAGGTTGTGGGGGGAGTTGTTTTTTGTTTTTAGTTGGGGGGGGGAAACGACTGAATCTTTTTCGTGGCCGTGTGAGGGTTTTTTTTTTTTTCGGATTCAGATTCGTGAAATTACGGGTATTTTTTTTTTTTTAAAAAGCATTAAAATAAGCAAGAAGCACGTCAGAGAGACCACACGCTAGACGAAATACTCACTTGTTTCATTGTAGAAAGACTGAGTCGAAAGCTGCCAAAGAGCCCCTGAAGGAAAAGAAGAAAAGGTAAGGGGCGATAGTTTTATATTAATCTGGAAACAGTAGAAGTTGGAGATGGGAAAGACCTGTTAAGTCATTTCGTTAGTGCATGCCACCCTTTCCCCCCTTGGAGTCCAGGGCAGGATTTTTCACTATATCTGTATTTTATTTTCAAATAGTCTTCACCTTTTTATTTTATTATGGAACCGGTGGAACAAATAATACTGTAAAGTACTTCCACGCCAACTGTTTTTAAACAGTTATTTTAAGATATATCTTAAAACTAAAATCGTTTTCCCTACTTCCTAATTGTTAAAAAATAGACCTTTATAAAAACTTGGTATTTTCATATGGTGATTTTTTACACGTATCTAATTATCATTACCTGCATCATCATTTTAGGTGGAGTCCCATATGTAGCAGTTAAAAATGTTCTAGATTACAGGAAGAACCTTGTGAGTTTGCTTTTAATAAATGATGATGGATGTGTGAGTTGATGTGTAGCGTTTGAAAATTAGTATAAAATAATTAGCGAGGTCACCAGGGCTGCTTTTGATCATAACCAAGTAGGTGAAACTTGAACATCATCCTTGATGGTCAGTTTCAGTTAAATGGTAAGAGCTCTTTAGATCCGTAGTTTGTTTTTATATAATTAGGTTATGGTAACTTCCAGAACTTAGTCTCTAAATACTAGACATGAGGGAGATTATTTTTCATATTTTCATGAAGCCAAATTTTCCTTATTAGTTTCAGTAAGAGCATCAGTAAGGAACAAAAACCGTGTTGCTAACTGCAAAGAGAGATGGATGTTCAATTGTTATTCTTAGAAATCATGAGGCAGTGGAAGTTTATTAAAGATATTTGAATCCTCTGTTTTATTTTGCAAGTTTCTGTCAAAGGGTAATCTCTTTACTGTGTAACTGTGCATTAGTAGAAGGTCCAGTTATGAGACTCACTGAAATATACGAATTATTTTATGCCTCATAATATAATTTAATATTTTGTTTTCTTAAGTTATATATTTTTAATTGTTATTGCTGGAAAGTTCAGCATTTTATTTTCTTTAGAATGGCCATTGTAATCTAGCAAGTCATACTTTGATTTGGTCTAGGGTTAGCTTTATTCTCTGCTTCAATTTGGATATTTTTATTGGAAAATATTTGCTTATATTCAGTTTATATAATTTTCAACTTTGATTTGTATTTTTCTTGAGCACAACATGGCCATTTTTGCATATAAATGAATTGAGGAAATATTTTTTCCTGTATCTTAAACTAATTTGATTTTATATTCAGTGGAATCCAGACTAATAATTTAATTTAATCATTGGACTAATTAAACTAGTTAAAACCCAGTAATTGCTGCTGTTAGTGGTCTGGTTGGTTGTATTTGTATCAATATATATCTTAAATCAATGAATATTGTTACACTAAGAATAATGAACAAGACAACATCTGCTGTTCTTGGATGCCATTATTCAAATGATTCCCACTTTTTAAAATCCTTACTAACAGTAAATGTTTCCTCAGTTTGGATTTGGTGAGAGATGACCTTTGGATTTTGGTTGCTGTTGTACATTATATTTGATTTGTTTAAGAAATCACTGAGGTGGTAAACACAGATTTAGAAAACCTTTGTTTGCTTCTCTCAGAAATATGTATTGGGGGTTAGGTGAGATAGTATTGGATGCGACCTAACAAATTACCTGACAGGTTTTTTTTTCCATGCCTAATAGTTGAATTGCTTCACATCTTCTGTGACTTGTTAAATCCAATAAGCTTCCATTTGAATATCTTTCCAGCCAAGTTAATCTATGAATTGTGAACTATGATCTCAAAATGGTGCACTGACAAATGTCTAAAACGTACTTGTCTTCGAGTAATATTATTTTGTCTGCTACTGCCCCTTTTAAAATCTTTTCCAAAGTGACTCTTCTCCTTAATAGTAACTTGTGTATAAATAGTTAAGAAGGCTGCTGCTAGATATTTCTACTTAACTATATTGGAAGACACTGTTGTTATTGGATATCAATATTTTTACAGCCATGTTTCTTAACTTCTAAATTCAGACAATCTGGTTTCCAAAAATGGTTCAAGGGACTGGTGGTAGTTTTTCACCTCTATGACCACATTAAATTCAGTGAAGCATGTTGACTTCTGAAATCATTTCACCATTGTTAGGCAGACAAGGTGGGTGAGGTAATATCTGTGAGATGAGAATGGTCTCAGTTCAGTTCCTGGTGAACAGGTGCTTGGGTCCCAAAAATCGCAGTTGTATTGGCCAAGGAATGAATGGGCATGGAGATGTAGAGGCAGTCCCTCCAGAGCAAGGTTAAAACATGCATCAGAGGCTGTTTGGGGTGGGGCCAAGAGTATGATGTACTACTTTGGACAAATAAGACTGTGTCTAATGTATGTAGTGTCATAGGCCAAATATGTTAGTGCAAAATGACTGTGCTGTTCAGAACTTTTTCAGGTGTTTGATATTGCACTTATGATTTTTTTATGTTTCAGTTTTTTGCAGGATAGCAAACTATAAGTAGAGCATGTATTGACAAATATTAATTGTTTGGTAATATACAAACGTACAGCTGTTTTTAAAAAAAGCCCACTTTTATTCTTGAGATAAATGGGTGATGGGGTCCTTTACCATTTTCATTTGGTGTCTGTCAGTTTATGCTGTACAGATTCTTTTGTGATTAGGAGGTTATCTGGTACATAGCTTGGATGTTGTACTAAACACCTACCAGGCAGAAGACTAAACCTACTAGCAAGTGGAAGAGGTGAAGGAGAGCAGGGAGAAGAGCTAGTCTAGTCCACAAGCAATGTCCTGGTGAGAAGTCTAGTCCTAACAAAGTTTCCCAGCTGCTGGGAAGTGAAAGTGATGGGATGTCTGACAAAGTGCTGTTTTTGAACCTTGGTTGGGGTCTCTTTTTAAAAAGGATTTGCTAATTTAAAGCTCTTTCCTTTTCAAGTTTTCTGGAATGTCTTTGCGCCTTTTCCAAAACTGTCTCCTGTGCTCTGTGAATGGGAATGTGTGCATCACCCTCTTTCACTAAGCCTCGTCAGTAGCTAGGAAGAGGGAAAGAAGAGGTAGAGACCTCTCTAACCTGCTTAGAGGGTCTTTCATTACCCCCTAACATCTAAAGTACACTTTTGGTGAAGTTTGTGATCCTTTTGTTGAAATTTTAAAGACAATAGATAAATATTTTACTCCTGCTTTGTTTTTATTTTTTGAATATTATTGATACAATAGATGTTAAGTTTTTTCAGGTAGGATGAATTTTTCCAAATAAGTTTGAGAAAAACATGATCATTGTGGGAGACTGTATTGTTATGCCCAATCTTAAGATTCT
The DNA here is from genome assembly GCF_965152235.1 of Eretmochelys imbricata. Lineage (NCBI taxonomy): Eukaryota > Metazoa > Chordata > Testudines > Cheloniidae > Eretmochelys > Eretmochelys imbricata. The sequence continues at coordinate 17,990,759 of NC_135585.1, read as the reverse complement.
TTGTGTTGACTAAATACTCAGGACTGTTAGTAGTTTAATGATGTGTGAAACTCAAAGTAAAGCATTAGATTAGAGTGAGACTAAAACTTTTCCCACCACAAGCTACAAATTATTTAAATCTTGAAATATTTTGATGATAAATATAAATTGAACTTATTAAGAAATTTCACTTAAAGAACAGAGTCTACAAAAGCAGTCTTCCTAGAAATAGCACAAGCATTTGGTAGTCTACTTTTTAAGAATCTTGGTTACTTAGGATTGTGAACAAATTTGTTTTTCATATAGAGGACTTAGTTTCCTTACTTGCTGACTTCTAGAGAAAACAGCTACCACTGTAAGCTGCTTACATATCAATGTATGAGTTACTCCAAGCAATCTACAGTTTAACATTATAGACCCCCTTTTTTCATTCATGAGAAACCAATATATTAAAACAGTGATCTGGAAATGTTTTACTTTCAGTTTTAGTAAGGAAAAATCAATGAGACTGGTGACAGTGGGAATGGATAATACTTTAAATTACATTTATTTCCCTCTAGGCAGCTGTCCTTACAGAGATAAATATGCACTTTTCCAAATGCTGTCATCTGGCCCCTTTCCAAAACAAGCTGAAGGAGGAGGTCAAGGGTGGAGCAGTCTTTTACTTCAGCAAAGAGAGGCTCTCAGTTGGAAAGAATTGTTAGATAAAGTCCTTGTAGTACTGGCTATGCGAACACTGCAGACTTAAAGTTAAAAAACAAACAAAAAAACCCTAAACCTTTCCTATTCAGATAAACTAGACTGTTAATTTCCTGTATGTTAAATCCTGTTACTGTAGTTATTTATGTAATAATTTCAGGTTATGCTAGTTTAATTGTGGACATGTATACTACTTACTTGAAAAAAAATCAATGAAAAATGTAAGACTTTGTTCAATCTTCGGTCACACCAAACCATGAGCAGCACAGAATTACTATTGGGTGTAATAGTTAAAATTCAGATAACAAGATTGTGGTAACACCATCAGAAGGTTTTCTCCTGACTTGGAACTTGCAGGTAGAAGTTTGTCAATCCCTTAGTATTAGAGATGAATGATAAGGAAACCTCTTTAATGCCTGGTGACACTACATTCTGGCCAATTTTGTATCAGCTGGTGCCTTCTAGTGATTAATGGCTGGAGGTTTTCAGTTGCATTATGAAGATATCAGCAAGGACAAATGGTATTTAAAAGAGAAAGTGAATTGGGAGATGCTTTAGAAATGACAATATAAAATTGTGTGCAGTGTTGTAGGTGTGTTGTCTCAAATAAAATTGCATTACTAAATGGATTTTACACTCTGCATGGCCTCTTTGATTTAGCAGTAAAAAGTAACCACATAAAGAGAGAGTGACCATTTTAATAGAAGTCAAATTTAGTGCTTAAAGCAATATATGGTTTTGTTTTAGAAATCTTGTCTGTTTATGAAAATTATTAATCTGTCAGAAAATCATGCTTTAGAGTTTGGACTCTTAATATAAGCATATTTAGAAATGTTTTGCGTGTAACACTTAAAATATGACTAATCTGCATTGTAGTTTTCAGAAAGCAACTACAAATGTGACCATGTATTAAAAGTTATTTTCTTTGTATGAACTGCCACTTTAAAAAATTGCTTTAGTGCCATTCTGCTGGTCAAAATTAGGTTAGTTAAATTATTGATTTTAGTTGGAGACTAAGTTTTGCTATTAAATCACAATTATCATAATTAGATTCTTCAAGAAAATATTCAAATTTTTATTAGTATAATTTTAATGTATTTTAAGATTGACTTTGTTTTTTCAAGAAATGTTCTTGATTCGCTTAATTTTTCTAAAAATGTTTCACTTGGCAATCTGTCCCTTTTGAGTTTACATTTTAATCTTACCTCTTTCAAATCAAAAGCTCGCTCTTTGTGAAGACATGCTGGATAACACTATTAATATCTATAGAAAGATCTCTATGAAGTAGTTAGCTATATATTTACAATCTTCACAGTTCCAAGAATCTAAGCATCAAATTTTGAATTGATTAACCTTGACCCTGGATGTATCAGCCGTATAATTTTACAAAATTAAAGTCCTGTGTAATTCAGACCTATGAAATATTAAAAGTTTGGGGAGGTAGTGAAGGCTGCTTTCTGGAGCTCTTTCCTTTTGTGTTTGATGGTCATGGAGGGCTCAGAAGAATGAGAACAGTTATTTGTGCTATAGCAGTGATGTTTTATGGCTGGATGCCCAGATTGTCTAGCTTTGCAGACAGCCCCGTCGTTTCTTTTGAGGTCTGTGTAGTTGGAATACATTTTTAATGTACAACTATCTGAAGCTTGCTGTTCCTGTGTCATGAAATGTACATTCACGTCAGAAATTTAAATCAAAGTGAGATTTTTCTCTGGTTTGTCAACAAATGTAGCGGAATTTATTTTTACAAGTTTAAGTTTAAAGAATATTCACGGTAATCTCTTGGGGCTTGCCTACACTACAGGGCACAGCTATGGCATTGCAGCTGTGCTGCTATAGACACTTGCTGCGGTGAGCTGCTTGAGAGGTGGTAGCTAGGTCAACAGAAGAATTCTTCTGTCGACATAGCAGTGTCTATACTAGGGCTGATGTCAGCTTGTGTGTGTCCATTAGGGGTGTAAATTTCACAGCCCTGAGTGGTGATGACCTAAGTTTTAGGTGTAAACTAGGTCTTACTTGGAAATGTAATTTCTTTGTATTTAAAACATGTTAGATCTATTCTAAAGCTAGTTTTTGTTCAGACTAAAGAGTGGAATCTTTAGAGAGAAAAATGATGCATATAGTTCTTCAGAGAGAAATTGACTTGTCAAGTAAATGTGACATACTTTGTGGTAAATAAGCCAGAGAGAAACACATTTACATGGCTCAAAATATTTTATAACTACTGCTAGGCTAGGGCAGTATTTTATTAGAGTCAACCCAAGGGCAGAATGGGACCTGTGTGGAGCTTCCCATCAAGCTGCTGTCTGTGGGCCTTACATTTTTATAGTCAATAGTAGATATCTAGTACCAGTAAATATCTACTGAAGAAGGAACTTCATTTTCTTCCTTGCTGCTGTTTCCTTTCCCACTCCCTTTTATTCTTGTTTGTGTATGTATGTATTGTTTGTTTTATTCCTCCCTTTTATTCTTGTTTGTGCATGTATGTATTTGGACTTCCAGTGACAGATGAGAGCCTTTTTTCATTTTTTGTTTGTGAAAGTAAATTTTTTACTTATTTAGCTTTATTGAATAGAATTTTAAGGAGGTAGTTATCCATTAATATACAAAAACATGAGTTCATCTTAAACTCTGGTTTTAGTTAAAATTGTTATTGGCTGGCACTTCATGTTGAAGGCACTGCCCCCGCAGCGGTTCCCGGCCAATGGGAGCTGCGGAGCCAGTGCTTGGGGTGGGGGCAGCATGCAGAGGTGCCTGCTGCGCCTCCGCCTAGGAGCAGCTGGGACAGGTCGCTGCTTGCAGGGAGCTGCTCGTGGTGAGCCCCCTCCCATGCTCCAGCCCCACACCCTCTCCCTCACCCAAATTCCCTCCCTCTTAGTTAACCAGCATTTTTCACTTACCGGCACCCCCCATTTCCCCAACATGCCTGATAAAACAGCTTTTACTGTACTAGTATCTCCAGAGAATATCTGTTTCATTGGGCAGGCTGCATGAATTTATCAGAATTACACCTATTTATTTAATTTGGCATAAACAGTAGTTCATTTTGATCCATCTAACTTAACTTCATCAACACAAGAAGGAAAAACTGTAAAAACAAGAATACCCAATTTAAAAATACTTTAATTGCTCTGTCTGAGGTTAACATGTAGTTTAAGATTGTCATTAAACAGTGAAAAATCAGGTCAAAATTCAGAGGTAATTGTCGTTCTAAAAAATTCTTCATTCTATTATGGTTATATTTTTCTCAATTTAGTTTACCATGTATTTGTTAAGCATGAGTACAGCGGAGTCCTCAAACAATAATTGTAAGTTTAGCTTTCTGACTGTAGTCCTGATGTTGATATATAACAAATACAATATTGATTTAATAAGTTTCTGAATTTAAAAAGCTGAATCATTTTACTACAGGTTTAAGTATTTGTTATTCATCTATTAGTGATCTTTTCTTAGTATTTAAAGATTCTGCTTTGTATTGTGTCTACAGACTTTGCAATTGGTTGTCATTTTTTTTTCAGTTAAACTGTAGGTGTGGTCTGGAAAATAACCTTATAAATAAAATTAGTGTACCATATAAAACTCTGTTCAGATTACAAGATTCTTCAGACTGCCAGCACTGCAGGCTTAACCTGACATTTGAAAATCAAATGGTGTTCTCTGCTTTTTGCATTACCAAAAATAGAGAATCTGGAGTAGAATTTTAGCTGTCAAGTTTGATAGGAGAGCATGTGGCAACTCGTTCTCATTTTATTTGCAATGCTGATGATGCTAAAACCTTAATACATTAGTTCAATAAGCAGTGGTGACTCAGAGTAATTAGGAAGCCAACACATGCCATACATAAGTGGCAGATAGGTTTTTAACAATAACACCGCTTGGTTTCACAATATAGAAGTAGTTGGTGCAAAATGTAATTCTGCACTTAATAAGTAGATTTCCCCTGTGTTTTGGTAACTCGAATATGAAAAACATAGCTGCCATGCATTTGTGAAGCGGTGTAGGTGATGGTATTCTAACTGCCAATTCATATTTTCTAACATCATTTGTCATAAGACAGAATGCATATATTGTTGATTTAGATGTTAGACCACTGATTTCAGTGTAGTTGTCATAAATGTGTGGTGAGTAGTATTCTTACCATTAATAAACTAGTATCCTTATATGAACAGCATAGTTTGAGGGAAAACATGATTTTCTGTGGGATTTGATGGAATTGGGAAAATGCAGAATTGTTACTGTTTTTTGGTAATGCATATATCTTTCTAATCAAGCTTTTTGAGAGAAATGACCCAAATCTGGTTCAGATGTAAGTCTCCACAAATACTTGTTAAGTGAATATCATAAAAGATAAATTATCATGACTCTTGGTATATTGGAGTCTATTGTCAGACTTATTTCTTCATTCGGTTTTCAGACTTATGGCCTGTATTCATACATGCTTACAAAATGTATTGTTCTAGCCCAAAAAAAGCATTTTGGCTTGTTTAATCTCATCTGTAAAAAACACAACAAGTTTTAATATTGAAAATAAAACTTTTAGCATAGTTTTATGGTTTAGTTAAATTAAAAATAGGGCGGTCAATCACAGTTAATTCACATGATTAACTAAAAAAATTAATCACGATTAAAATATTTATCACAATTGCACTGTTAATAGAATATCAATTGAAATTAAATATTTTTGGATGTTTTTCTACATTTTCAAATATATTGATTTCTGTTACAACAGAATACAAACTGTACAGCGCTCACTTTATATAAGTATTTTTGATTACAAATATTTGCACTGTAAAAATGATAAAAGTAATAGTGTTTTTCAGTTCACCTCATACAGTTACCATAGTGTAATCTCTTTATTGTGAAAGTGTAACTTACAAATGTAGATTTTGGGGGGGGGGGGTTACATAACCACTCCAAATCAAAACAATGTAAAACTTTAGAGCCTACAAGTCCACTCAGTCCTACTTCTTGTTCAGCCAGTCGGTAAGAAAAACAAGTTCGTTTACATTTATGGGAGATACTGCTGCCCACTTCTTATTTACGATGTCACCTGAAAGTGAGCACAGGCGTTCACATGGTACGTTTGTAGCCGGCGTTGCAAGGTGTTTACATGCCAGGTATGCTAAACATTCGTATGCTCTTTTATGTTTTGGCTACCATTCCAGAGGACATGCTTCCTGTTGATGATGATGCTTGATTTAAAAAAAAAAAAAAAAAAAGTGTGTTAATTAAATTTGTGACTGACCTCCTTGGGGGAGAATTGTATGTCTCCTGTTCTGTTTTACCCGCATTCTGCCATATATTTCATGTTATAGCAGTCTCAGGTGATAACCCAGCACATGTTTGCTTTAAGGACACTTTCACAGGAGATTTGACAAAACGCAAAGAAGATACCAGTGTGAGATTTCTAAAAATAGCTACAGCACTCAACCCAAGGTTTAAGAATCTGAAGTGCTGTCCAAAATCTGAGAGGGACGAGGTGTGGAGCGTGCTTTCAGAAGTCTTAAAAGAGCAACGCTCCGATGTAGAAACTACAAAACCCGAGCCACCAAAAAAGAAAATCAACCTTCTGCTGGTGGCATCTGACTGAGATGATGAAAATGTACGTGCATCGGTCTGCTCTGCTTTGGATCATTATCGAGCAGAACCTGTCATCAACATGGATGCATATCCTCTGGAGTGGTGGTTGAAGCATGAAGGGACGTATGAATCTTTAGAGCATCTGGCACGTAGATACCTTGTGGCTGTGACGGATTGGATCACAGAAACCTCCTTGGGACTGCCACCTGATGTGCCAAGATTACTTCTGCCCTTGCTTTCCCTCCCAGTTTGGGATTCCAGCACCCTGTCTTGCTGAGCCAGACATGCCAGTCTGCTCCAACACAGACCCAGGGTCTGAAACATGTGCCTCAAACTGCAAGCGTAACTGAAACAACTTAGAAAGTGTTCCTGTCTTTAACATTCAGATGCCCAACTGCCAATGGGGTCCAAACCCTAAATAAATCTGTTTTACCCTGTATAAAGCTTATACAGGGTAAACTCATAAATTGTTCGCCCTCTATAACACTGATAGAGAGGTATACACAGTTGTTTGTGCCCCCCCCCCAGTGTATTAATGCATACTCTGGGTTAATTCAGACGTAAAAAGTGATTTTATTAAATACAGAAAGTAGGATTTAAGTGGTTCCAAGTAGTAACAGACAGAACAAAGTGAATTACCAAGCAAAATAAAATAAAACACGCAAGTCTAAGTTTAGTACAGTAATAAAATGAATACAGGTAAAATCTCACCCTCACAGATGATTCAGTAAGTTTCTTTCACAGACCAGACACCTTTCTAGTCTGGGTCCAATCCTTTCCCCTGGTACAGTCCTTGTTCCAGCTCAGATGGTAGCTAGGGGATTTCTCATGATGGCCTTCCCCTTGTTCTGTTCCACACATTTATATATCTTTTGCATAAGGCGGGAATCCTTTGTCCCTCTGGGTTTCCACCCCTCCTTCTCAATGGAAAACCACCAGGTTTAAGATGGATTCCAGTTCAGGTGACATGATCACATGTCACTGTAAGACCCCCAAGCCTTCGTTCCTCCCAGCCTGAGTCACAGGAAGGCCTGCCTGCAAACAGAGCCATCCGCAGTCAATTGTCCTGGTTGATGGGATCCTTCAAGATTCGAAACCACCATTAATGGCCCACACTTTGCATAATTACAATAGGCCCTCAGAATTATATTTCATATTTCTAGTTTCAGATACAAGAGTGATACATTTATACAAATAGGATGACCACACTCGGTAGATTATAAGCTTTGTAATACCTTACAAGAGACCTTTTGCATGAAGCATATTTTAGTTACGTTATATTCATACTCATCAGCATACTTTCATAAAATCATATAGAGTGCAACATCACACTGGCTACAACAGTGCCATGTGAATGCCTGTTCTCACTTTCAGGTGATATTGTAAACAAGAAGTGGGCAGCATTATCTCTTGCAAATTGTTTGTCTGAGTGATTGGCTGAAGTAGGACTGAGTGGACTCACAGGCTCTAAAGTTTTACATTTGTTTTATTTTTGGATGCAGTAATTTTTTTTGTACATAATTCTACCTTTGTAAGTTCAACTTTCATGATAGAGATTGCACTACAGTACTTGTATTAGGTGAATTGAAAAATAGTATTTCCTTTGTTTTTTTACAGTGCACATATTTATAATAAAGATAAATATAAAGTGAGCACCGTACACTTTGTATTCTGTGTTGTAATAGAAATCAATTTATTTGAAAATGTACAGAATATCCACAAATTTAAATAAATGGTATTTATTATTTAACCGCACGATTAATCAAGATAATATTTTTAAGCGTGCGATTAATCTAGATTAATTTTTTTAAGCTCTTGACAGTCCTAATTAAAAACATTTAAAGCCAATAATAATATATATTCTGTTTTAAGGGGCCAGTCTGGTGAGCTAGAATTGCAACATTCTGCTATGCCACGGGAATAGAACTGAATGTACAACTGATCTGTGAGTAGGCCTCTGTGGAACTCTTCCTGCATCTGCTAACCAGATCTGGTCCCTTTTAGTATGTGCCGCAGGGGTCTCTCTTTCTCCCAGGCTTTTTATGGAGTAGTGGGTGTATGTACAAGTTATGACTCAGATTATGATGGAAAACTGATGGTAGACAAGAAGGGTGTGTTCACTGCAACTGATTCCCAGATCCACGGAGAACATTTATAGATACATTCTCCTATAGAGCTGGTATCTGTTACATGATCTTTCTGATACCCAGAACATTCTCAATAAAATCCAGGGAGATGGGTCATTCTGGTGGCTACAAGCCCGGTACATGGATGCCATCCAGTTATCATTTGAATAATTTCTGCTTGCTTAGTTCCCAAATATATTGTTGCACTATTTCCCCCCGTGCCTTGCTTTTTGAAAGATTTTTTTCAGGCTTGATGACCTTAATGGAGTTGTATAAGTTTATTTTTTGAAAGGAGGTCATACTTTAAAACCTCCAGGTAAATTTGAGAAAAGCATTGATGCACTAGTAGAGATGTTGATACTGGTGAGATCGCCTCTCTTTTCTGTGTAGCTCAAAAACTTGTCTCTTTCACCAACAGAAGTTGGTCCAATAAATCTTATTTCTCTAGTATTGTTGTAATTTCAAAATAGCGTTTCAGCTGAGGATACAGATCTGGTTGCAGAAACTTCAGTGAAACAAACTACTTTCACTCACTTCAGAGTTCTTGATCTTCTCTTTTCAAGATGAATGAAACAAATCTTGAGCACAAAGTTTCAACTAGTTTTACTAAACAAAGTTAATGCACATTAAGAAGTCAGTAAGATATAGACAGTAATGTGCCCTCTTTTGTCTTTAGTTTAAGGTTTCAGATCTGTACAGTGGACATTTTAAAACACATTTTATAGTAGAGCATGTAGGTGTTCTTTCTTAAAGATTTGGTGTTATCCCCCTGCTGAGAATCCCAGGACCCCTGACATTTTATTGTGACTCTGGATTAGCTCACTGGGGTCTTGTTCAGAATTCTTCTTTTCATACTTGATAAATTGAATTCCATATTCCCAGTGCATTTAACTAGAATAGTGTTTGAAAAACTTTAAAAAGGCAGCTAAACTTAAAAAAAAGAATTAATTCGTTGAAGAATGGTTGTATGTTGTTGCAAGTTTAAATGTGGGGAGGCAGAGGAAATAAGGATTTATTGTAATCCAAAATCTTCCCAGAACATCAAGCATTTTGTATCCCATTGTAACAATTACATTTACAAAAATGGAAAGCAACATTTTTTTCCTTTTATTGTAGGCATTTTGGTTAAAGACCATAAGGCTTAAAGCTAAAACATTGGCATAGATCATGTACTTTTGTTTTTAAACAGGCCACCTATTTCATTTGTTCTGCTTATTTCTGTTAAGGTACTTACAACAAAAATAACTTCTACAGTATTACAATTTAATGGCTAGGCTAAAGTGAAGTTGAACTTCTTTAATTGAACAGAGTTCGTTCTCTTTCCCTCTCAGGTCTGACATGTCTCCTGGTATGGCACATATACACCATTGCTAGATGGCAAGGCTTTTATATTTTTAGCTTCAAAAGTAAAGATGAAAAACTAGAGAAACAATACTTAAGCTTGGAAAGATTACATTTTTATTGGTACATGTTGGGAAACGTTGATTTCACTCTTCACGCACAAACCGACAAAGTCCATCAATAATTGAGATTTACAGATGGGCAAAGTGAGAAAAATGCTGCATGAGAATTTATTAAAGTTTCATTTAAAGGTATTTTTACTTTTGATATGTAATGTTGACAATTTTTGTTTTAATGGTTAAAAAGCTTTAACTTTTTGAAGTGTAACACCTAATGAAGTTAAATAATTATTGTCTGACCCCTGTAATTTCCCACAAGTGTGAACATATAAATGGATAAAAAAAATTGATATTATCTGTTGAAATAAAAATATTCCAATTTTGACAGTCCTAACAATACTGGGTTGATATAACTGGTAGTTTTGCTGTAAATTCAGATGCTCCAGGTATTCTTCATCAAGTACACAATACTACTTTTTTTCTAATGTTTTCCTCCTCCTTGTACCATCCTATACCTGTTAATTGCATAGTAATCTGTTGTATTTGTATAAATGCTCTTTTTTTAAAGTCTTGGATTCTTGTTTCCAGAAAGACTTTTTGTATATATTTATGATTAGATTTTTCTTTAATACATTTCACCACCTGCCCTTCCCTGGCATACACCTTGTTCAATACACCAGTGTTTCTGGGTCACTAATACAGCCTTTTTACCCTTCTAATCTTCTCTTCAGGACATTTGCTTGTAAATATAAGGTGATCCTGGCTGCTTTTTCTAGCTCTGTTTCCTAAGTTCTTCAGTTCTCTTCAAAGCTCCATCGATTGACTGACTATGCCTCGGACTCTTGGACTTGAAAAGCCACTAAAACTTTATTTAACCCAGAGTGAACATAACAGAAGCAGATGGTTACTAACAGAATTCCGACAACTGATTTTTAAGGCAGTAGAACAGCTAGAAAAGCAACTACTGACTTGTGTGTGTCTACCATAGAGATTCTCAAACTTTTGTATTGGTGACCCCTTCCACACAGGAAGCCTCTGAGTGTGACCACCCCTCCCCCCCCATAAATTAAAAACATGTTTTAAAAATATTTAACACTATTATAAATTCTGGTGGTGAAGCGGAGTTTCGGGGTGGAGGCTGACAGCTCAAGACCCTCACGTAATAACCTCGCAACCCCATGAGGGGTCACAACCCCCAGTTGGAGAACCCTGGTCTACTAGGTGACATTTTCTAAAGTAGAGTCTATTTTAAAAACAGCAATTTTTCCTTTTTGGAAGATACAAAAATAAAATGGGAAAAATTTCTGGTAACGAATTGTCCCCTTCATGTCTGTCTTCCATTCTCATCTCTGCCTCTTTCCATTCAATGCTGTCTGCCTGGAACCCTCTACTTGACCTAGTTCACTGTGCCTCAGTCCTCTCTTCTAAATCTCTCATTAAAACATCTATTAAAGTCCTCCATGCAGAAAAATGTAACACATTTGACTAAAAACACAAAACAGAGTTGTTTCCCTCTGCTGCCCCCACCCCCAACTTCAGGCAAATCCTAGAGCTAGTAGGATACCTGCCAAACTTAATGAGTCAATTCTGCTGTGTGTCAGTATTCTATATTCTTGTTTCTTTTGAGGCTTTGTTCTACGTTGGGAATTTTGTTCCGATTCGAGCAATAGATGACCAGCTAGCAGTGAAGCTGCACTGGTGCAAATCCCAAGTGTAGACCAGAAAAGCCGTGATGTGCGCTGGTGTGGCGCCTCTTGAAACTGGATAAAATGCCACCAATGCAAATTGCAACTTCCCTTGTCTGCACTTGGGGGTTACACTGATTCAGGTGCTTTGGTAGCTGGATGATGGTGGCTGGAATCAGGTCAAATTCCACTTTAAGGAGTACTGCTTTCCAGTATATGTGAACATAGTATATTGAATACTAGTGCACTGATTTTTTTCTTTATACTTTTGTAATAGAAATGGTGTTGAATGATAGGTTTGGTTATTAGTGTTCAGTAAACTAACACAACATAGCTCATTAAATAGTAATGTATAAGGCTGCATGTCTTCTGTCACAGAAGTCACAGATTCTGTGACTTTTGCAGCGGCTGGTGTGGCAGCCCCTGGGCCAGTAGCAGCAGTTTGGGTATTGGAGAGGGCTCAGGGCTGGGCCAGGGGGTTGGGGTACGGGGCGGCGCTTACTTGGGGGAAGGGGACTCCCCGGAAGCGGCTGGCATGTCTCTGCGGCTCCTGACCCAGGCAGTGAGGTCAGATGGCTCTGCTTGCAAGCACCGCCCATGCAGCTCCCATTGGCTGCGGTTCCCAGCCAATGGGAGCTGTGGAGCTGGAGCTCATGGCAGGGGCAGCGCATGAAGCCTCCCTGGCCTTCCCTCCCCATAGGAGCTGCAGGAACACATGGAGCTGGGTAGGGAGCCTGCCAGCCCGCCCGCCAACCCTCCGCGTGCCCCCTCCCCCCCCCCCCCCCCAGCACCAGTGGGGGTCCTGGGTTGCACGCTGCTGCCAGGCCACCCCAGCGGGGGTCCCGAGCCGCACCTGCAGCGCCCCTGCCCAAGTTTTAGTTAGGGTATCATACAAGTCATGGACAGGTCACGGGCCATAAATTTTTGTTTACTGCCTGTGACCTGTCCATGACTTTTCCTAAAAATACCCTGACTAAAACATAGCCTTAGTAATGTGTAAATGCTTGGTCTCCCTTATTGTCCAGCTCACGTTAATTGGCTTCTGTGTGTCAGTATAGCTATACTGAAAAAAAGTAATGAAGCAGTTGTTTCACCCTACATGAAAGGGACCTGTTGAGTTAATATTCGGAAACCTCCAAGTAAGATCTACATTTTGCAGGAAGTTGTTTGGCCTCTTCTCTTGGTACTTAACCTGTATGTCAAAATGACTGTAGTAGTGGGAGACTTTGTGCTGTTGGAGATACTATCCTTTAGGTGAGATGCATAAAACAAATATCCTTTTCAGTTCTCCTCATGAAAAATCATTGGCTCTACTTGTCAGAGTAAGATGAAATTATTAACATAGTTTCCTGTGTCAGCCTAAATATTCCCCTGTACCTTCAATAGGATATTTTAATTGACTGTTATATTTTCACGCTCTGTTCTAAACTATTGTTGTAGTGCTTCTGTGAGCTGTTAAACTGCAGCTCTATTTCACCCTTGATGCAGTAGCATTTCAGTAGTAGATTAAGTTTTATCTGTGTATATCCTGTTTCTACTTAAGTGTGTTGTGTGATTTTAGGGCTTGTCTTCATGGGGTTATTCTGCAATAGCTATTCCTGATTAACGATTTCTAATTAACTCCATGTGTGAACACTGGTATTCCAGAAGAAGAGTTCTTTTCTCAAAATTAGCTTAATGCACTAAGGCACTCTTATTCTGAAATAACATCCACATATGGAGTTAATCAGGAATAGTTAACCAATTTTAAATTCACACCCTACTTTTTCCAGATTAACTTTCACATGTAGACAAGCCCTTAATTAGAAGCTGTTAATAAAATGCTCGGAGGTCTCTGAAAGATGGTGTAGAAATGCCAGTGTATCAGCATCTACTAAACTAGTGGTTCTCAACCTATTTACTATTGTGGGCTGCACATGCAGCTCTCTGTTATGTAGGCCACATACCACACACTATATGTACTACCTGTGTTTCCCTAAAGATGTCACATGAGCTGCAGCTGTGTGCTGAACGGGCTGCAAGCGGCCCACGGGTTGAGAACCACTGTACTAAGCTAATACCTTAACCTTTTCAGAATGTTGACATGCTTCACGTTGCCTACAATATTACTTAGGAGCATATATGTAATGTACAGGATTTACTTCAGCAACACCACAATTATTTAGTTTGTCTACATGGGGAAGTTTTTCCGGGATAAGGTAGGGAGTGAATTTAAAGCACAATAGTTATTTTGGAATAGCTCCCCGTGTGAACTCTCTTATTCTGGAATAATGGTCCCTTTTTCCAGTAGAATAAATTAAACCAGAAAAAGGCGCACTTGCTTCAGAATAAGAGTGTCCACATGGGGAGCCATTGTGGAATAGCTGTTCTAGTCAACTTACATGTGTAGGCAAGCGCTCAGGATCTTAAAATGAATGAGGACAAAACTCATTAGAATGCCAATGTAAGAACTACACCAGAATGCGTTGTATTTAGTAGCAACACCATTAGACTTAACTTTGAGTTTGTGTTTAAGCATAAACTATCCCCAGAAGGGTCAGTGCCAAGTTGTCTAGACAGGACTTCACCAAATTGTCTACAATTAAAAGTGTAAACTGTGATTTCAAATGTGAAGGAGACTCTGAAGATAATAAGAGAACTCAGTCACATGAGTTGTGAATATTTGGTGTCACCTGGAAACAGACATTTTTCTTCTTTTCACTTCCGAACTCTCAAACAGTTATAAATAAGAAACCTAGCCCTGGTCTACACTAGGACTTTAGGTCAAATTTAGCAGCGTTAAATCGATGTAAACCTGCACCCATCCACACGATGAAGCCCTTTATTTCGACTTAAAGGGCTCTTAAAATAGATTTCCTTACTCCACCCCTGACAAGTGGATCAGCGCTTAAATCGGCCTTGCCGGGTTGAATTTGGGGTACTGTGGACACAATTCGACGGTATTGGCCTCCGGGAGCTATCCCAGAGTGCTCCATTGTGACCGCTCTGGACAGCACTCTCAACTCAGATGCACTGGCCAGGTAGACAGGAAACGAACCGCGAACTTTTGAATCTCATTTCCTGTTTGGCCAGCGTGGCAAGCTGCAGGTGACCACGCAGAGCTCATCAGCAGAGGTGACCATGATGGAGTCCCAGAATCGCAAAAGAGCTCCAGCATGGACCGAACGGGAGGTACGGGATCTGATCGCTGTATGGGGAGAGGAATCCGTGCTATCAGAACTCCGTTCCAGTTTTCGAAATGCCAAAACCTTTGTCAGAATCTCCCAGGGCATGAAGGACAGAGGCCATAACAGGGACCCGAAGCAGTGCCACGTGAAACTGAAGGAGCTGAGGCAAGCCTACCAGAAAACGAGAAAGGCGAACGGCCGCTCCGGGTCAGAGCCCCAAACATGCCGCTTCTATGATGAGCTGCATGCCATTTTAGGGGGTTCAGCCACCACTACCCCAGCCGTGTTGTTTGACTCCTTCAATGGAGATGGAGGCAACACGGAAGCAGGTTTTGGGGATGATGATGAGGAGGAGGTTGTAGATAGCTCACAGCAAGCAAGTGGAGAAACCGGTTTTCCCGACAGCCAGGAACTGTTTCTCACCCTGGACCTGGAGCCAGTACCCCCCGAACCCACCCAAGGCTGCTTCCTGGACCCGGCGGGCGGAGAAGGGACCTCCGGTGAGTGTACCTTTTAAAATACTATACGTGGTTTAAAAGCAAGCATGTGAAAGGATTACTTTGCCCTGGCATTCGCGGCTCTCCTGGATGTACTCCCAAAGCCTTTGCAAAAGGTTTCTGGGGAGGGCAGCCTTATTGTGTCCTCCATGGTAGGACACTTCACCACTCCAGGCCAGTAACACGTACTCGGGAATCATTGTACAACAAAGCATTGCAGTGTATGTTTGCTGGCGTTCAAACAACATCCGTTCTTTATCTCTCTGTGTTACCCTCAGGAGAGTGAGAAATCATTCGTGGTCTCCTGGTTGAAATAGGGTGCTTTTCTTCAGGGGACACTCAGAGGAGCACATTCCTGCTGGGCTGCTTACCTGTGACTGAACAGAAATTTTCCCCGCTGTTAGCCACAGGGAAGGGGGAGGGTTGAGGGGGTAGCCACGTGGTAGGGGGAGGCAAAATGCGACCTTGTAACGAAAGTGCATGTGCTACGTATGTAATATTAACAGCAAGGTTTACCCTGAAAGACTGTAGCCACTGTTTTATAAAATGTCTTTTTAAATACCGCTGTCCCTTTTTTTTTTCCACCAGCTGCATGTGTTTCAATGATCACAGGATCTTCTCCTTCCCAGAGGCTAGTGAAGATTAGAAAGAAAAAAAAAACGCACTCGAGATGAAATGTTCTCCGAGCTCATGCTGTCCTCCCACACTGACAGAGCACAGACAAATGTGTGGAGGCAAATAATGTCAGAGTGCAGGAAAGCACAAAATGACCGGGAGGAGAGGTGGCGGGCTGAAGACAGGGCTGAAGCTCAAAAGTGGCAGCAGCGTGATGAGAGGAGGCAGGATTCAATGCTGAGGCTGCTGGAGGATCAAACCAGTATGTTCCAGTGTATGGTTGAGCTGCAGCAAAGGCAGCTGGAGCACAGACTGCCACTACAGCCCCTGTGTAACCAACCGTCCTCCTCCTCAAGTTCCATAGCCTCCACACCCAGACGCCCAAGAACGTGGTGGGGGGGGCCACCGGCCAACCAGCCACTCCACCACAGAGGATTGCCCCAAAAAAAGAAGGCTGTCATTCAATAAATTTTAAAGTTGTAAACTTTTAAAGTGCTGTGTGGCATTTTCCTTTCCTCCTCCACCACCCCTCCTGGGCTAGCTTGGTAGTCATCCCCCTGTTTGTGTGATGAATGAATAAAGAATGCATGAATGTGAAGCAACAATGACTTTATTGCCTCTGCAAGCAATGATTAAAGGGAGGAGGGGAGGGTGGTTAGCTTGCAGGGAAGTAGAGTGAACCAAATGGCGGGGGGTTTCATCAAGGAGAAACAAACAGAACTTTCAAACCGTAGCCTGTCCAGTCATGAAACTGGTTTTCAAAGCTTCTCTGATGCGTACCGCGCCCTCCTGTGCTCTTCTAACCGCCCTGGTGTCTGGCTGCGCGTAACCAGCAGCCAGGCGATTTGCCTCAACCTCCCACCCTGCCATAAACGTCTCCCCCTTACTCTCACAGATATTGTGGAGCACACAGCAAGCAGTAATAACAGTGGGAATATTGGTTTCGCTGAGGTCTAAGCGAGTCAGTAAACTGTGCCAGCGCGCCTTTAAACATCCAAATGCACATTCTACCACCATTCTGCACTTGCTCAGCCTGTAGTTGAACAGCTCCTGACTACTGTCCAGGCTGCCTGTGTACGGCTTCCTGAGCCATGGCATTGAGGGTCAGGCTGGGTCCCCAAGGATACATATAGGCATTTCAACATCCCCAACAGTTATTTTCTGGTCTGGGAATAAAGTCCCTTCCTGCAGCTTTTGAAACAGACCAGAGTTCCTGAAGATGCGAGCGTCATGTACCTTTCCCGGCCATCCCACGTTGATGTTGGTGAAATGTCCCTTGTGATCCACCAGAGCTTGCAGCACTAATGAAAAGTACCCCTTGCGGTTTATGTACTCGCCGTCTTGGTGCTCCGGTGCCAAGATAGGGATATGGGTTCCGTCTATGGCCCCACCACAGTTAGGTAATCCCATTGCAGCAGAGCTATCCACTATGACCTGCACATTTCCCAGGGTTACTACCTTTGATATCAGCAGATCTTTGATTGCGTGGGCTACTTGCATCACAGCAGCTCCAACAGTAGATTTGCCCACTCCAAATTGCTTCCCAACTGACCGGTAGCTGTCTGGCGTTGCAAGCTTCCACAGGGCTATCGCCACTCACTTCTCAACTGTGAGGGCTGCTCTCATCTTGGTATTCATGCGCTTCAGGGCAGGGGAAAGCAAGTCACAAAGTTCCATGAAAGTGCCCCTACGCATGCGAAAGTTTCGCAGCCACTGGGAATCGTCCCAGACCCGCAACACTATGCGGTCCCACCAGTCTGTGCTTGTTTCCCGAGCCCAGAATCAGCGTTCCACAGCATGAACTTGCCCAATTAGCACCATGATGCATGCATTGGCAGGGCCCATGCTTTCAGAGAAATCTGTGTCCATGTCCTGATCACTCACGTGACCGCACTGACGTCGCCTCCTCGCCCGGTATCGCTTTGCCAGGTTCTGGTGCTGCATATACTGCTGGATAATGCGTGTGGTGTTTAATGTGCTCCTACTTGCCAAAGTGAGCTGAGCAGCCTCCATGCTTGCCTTGGTATGGCGTCCGCACAGAAAAAAGGCGTGGAATGATTGTCTGCCGTTGCTCTGACGGAGGGAGGGGCGACTGACGACATGGCTTACAGGGTTGGCTTCAGGGAGCTAAAATCAACGAAGGGGGTGGCTTTACATCAATGAGTATTTCAGGCAGGACTTCACGGAGGGTTCCAATAAGAAATGGTGCACCAAAGTTATTGTTCTTATTGGAACAATGAGGTTAGTCTGGCCTCTGATTGATACATGGCTAGATTTACCTTGCTGCACCTTCTCTGTGAGTGACTGCAGTGTGACCTAGAGGAATGAGTCCCCTAGACAGGGGAGGGTAGGAAGCAAATGAGTACAAAACAAATCTGGTCTATTTCTTGTTTTGATCCACTCCATCTATCTTTTACATCTTTGGCTGGCAGCAGATGGTGCAGAAGGACTGCAAGCCATCCACATCTCATGGCTGCTTGGCAGAAAACGGTGCAATACGACTGCTAGCCATCCTCATCTCTTGCCTGCCCGGCAGAAGATGGTGCAATATGACTGCTAGCCATCCCCATCTCTTGCCTGCCCGGCAGAAGATGGCACAGTACGACTGCTAACAATCCGTATTGCCTGCCTGCTCACCGTAAGATGGTTCAATAGGACTGACTGCAGGACTAAAGAGAATGACCTGGTCAAGTCACTCCAGACTTAGTCCCTGCACCCATGTCTGTCCAGGCGCTCCCAGCCCACGCGGCCAGGAGCACCTCGAACATGACGATGACTGCTACCAGTCATATTGCACCGTCTGCTGCCAGAAGGCAATGGGTTGCTGCTACTGTGTAGCAATGCAGTACCGTGTCTGCCAGCACCCAGGAGACATATTGTGACGGTTACCTGAGCGGGCTCCATGCTTGCCGTGGTATGGCGTCTGCACAGATAACTCAGGAAAAAAGGCGCGAAACGATTGTCTGCCCTTGCTTTCACGGAGGGAGGGAGGGATCAGGGGCCTGACGATATGTACCCAGAACCACCCGCGACAATGTTTTAGCCCCATCAGGCATTGGGATCTCAACCCAGAATTCCAATGGGCAGTGGAGACTGCGGGAACTGTGGTATAGCCACCCACAGTGCAACACTCTGGAAGTCGATGCTAGCCTTGGTATTGTGGAAGCACTCCGCCGAGTTACTGCACTTAATGCACTTAGAGCATTTTCTGTGGGGGGACACACACGCGAATATATAAAACCGATTTCTAAAAAACCGACTTCCATAAATTCAACCTGATTTCGTAGTGTAGACATACCCCTAGACTGTAATATGTTTTTACGGTGGTGGGTGAACTAATAGAGCCACATGTAATGCCGATAGATAATATCCATGCTTCTTGACTTGGGTCTCTCAATTTATCTGAGTTCTGATTTGCCACCCTTCCTGCTGTTCCAGTAGAAGATCTCTCCTGAGCAATATGATGATCTCCAGTTTGAAAAACCATTTTGCTTTTCGGGTTGTGGATTTAAATAATTTGTTTTCTTTCAGGTCAGTTAGAATGTGATAGTACAGTAAAACTCTTTGTCTCTGCTAGTTACTTAAAGCACCTGTGATACAGTACTGCATGTATCCATAAAATGAAAAAAAAATCGTACAAATGCATACAAAGAAATTATGCTTTATTTTCAGTGGGCTTTTATATTTTTTAAACCAACCTTTTAACTTGCTCCTGTATAATAAAGGAGAACAAATAGTGCCTTTGGAGAAAAATGTATAACGCACACCTTGGTTTTTATCAATGGCAATATAATCAAAACTTTAAATAACCTTGTGAACTGTGCAGACTTTTAAATATTCTCATTTCATTATGCTGTTAGTTGACTGCTTAACATTGTACCTAGAAGTGAAATCAAGAACTACTGTCTGAAGCCACTTGGAGATTTAGTTGTGTAATTTTAAGCATATTTAAAGCACATGTATTCAGATGTCATTGTGTAAATTGTAATGAAAATTGAGCTCCATTAAAATTATAATATTTTCTGACTGAATTTGAGGCTACTTTAACCTCAGAAATGAAATAAACAGGTTTTTATTAAGAGTGGCACTTGTACCCCTTATAATGGTAATTGACATGTTAATGTGGTGATAGTAAACATACAGTGTATGTTTAATATAGCAAAAATGTTTGCTGATCTCTGGTTAGTTTTGAGATGTGCTGTACCCAAACAGGTTTTGAATTTAAGTGTTGAAGTTGAAAAAATAAATCTGTTTCAAACCAGTTGGGTTGGGAACTTAGAGGACAGGTTGGAGGTACACAGTTAAATTTCCAGATACAATTATAACTTTAATAGAATATTAAAACTAGCCCTTTCTTTCAAGATATCAGAATTTTCTGTCATAAGTTATGTTGAAAGTCAAATTATTTCATCAACAACTAGCGGTAATATACATTTTGACAGGAGATCACATATGGATCTTTTGTGTAATGTACTCTTTCAGAACTTTTGAAAGATCTCATCATACTATAGTTAAGGCTAAGTTTTTGGTCATGGATGTTTTTAGTAAAAGTCAGACACAGGTCACAGGAAATAAACAAAAATTCACGGCAGCCTGTGACCTGTTCCTGACTTGCACTAAAAATATCCCTGACAAAAGGAGTAGGTGTGTTCAGCACCCATTGCTGCTGGGTCCTCCACTGATGTGGGGCATGGGAGCTTCAGGGTCCCCGTGCCCCTGGGGGTTGGGATGCTGCAGAGTCTCCTCGCCCTGGGTAGCTGGTAGCTGCAGGGTTCCCTGGCTGCAGCTGTGGTGGGGAAGCAGTGTGGAGTCCCCATTGCCCGCCGCGGCTGGGCAGATTCAGGGGGTCCCACTGCGGCTAGGCATATGCAGGGGGTCTGCCTGCCTGCCATGGCTGGGGCCTGCGAGGGTGGGGCTGGCTGGGAGCTCCAGCCCCAGGACAGAAAATGTCCTGGAGGTCAATGGAAGTCATGGAGTCCGTGATTTCCATGACATAATCGTAGTCTTAACGATAGTATATGGGAACAAAACAGACAAAAGAGCTGCACCTTCTTAATGCATCGTGAATAGTGGTTAAAATATCTCCATTAGGATTTCCTCTCCAGATCCCTACTAGTGCATACCTCAGCCTATGGAATTCAGAATCCGCTAGAAAGAAATGACCATTGGGATTACATTTACCATTTTGCAATTCATACATTTTGTGTAAGTTTATATAAGGAGTTGTGACTCTAGCCATTCAGAGTTCCTTTTCTGCTAACCGTGGCCATGCTTCTTGGAACCATTGTACTGGATAGCTTGTAGCTTGAGCTGACAGACAAACACAAGGAGATGTCAGAAAGACAAGCAGATATTTTAGTTTGGACAGAGACAATGTGGAGTAGAGAGGTAGATCTGAGAGTTGTCAGCATAGATGTAGTAGTTGAATTTGGGTTTGTGGATGAGATTGCCCCGAGATAAGGTATAAAGCAGTGGTTCTCAACGTATTTACCGTTGTGGCCTGCATACACGCTATATATATATATATATATATATATATATATATATATATATATATATATATACACACACACACACATACACACTACCTGTATGGCCCTGAGAATGTTGACTGTATTGTGGGGTTGAGAACCACTGATGTAGAGGAAGAAGAGAAGGATACCAAGGGCAGATCCCTGTGGAATCCCCACAGAAAGTTGACAAATGGATGAGAAGGATCCTCCAAAGGAAACACTGAAGGAGCAATTAGAGAGGGAGGAGAACCAGGAGAAGACAGTCATGAAGACAAGATTTCAAGAAGAATAGCAGGATTGAGTGTGTTGAAGGCAGCTGACAGATCAAGGGGGATGAGTGTGGAGTACTCATTCTGAACTTTAACTGGGAAGAGGTCAGAGACTTCGGCAAGAGCGGTTTCAGTGGCGTTCGGTGTCTCCAAGCTCTCTTACATTTGCAGCATGTCACAAATTGAAAATGATCTTTCTATGGTGAACCTCAGTAAAAAGAAATAAGATTTAAATGTAAGCCGTGTGGTGGTCTGGTAAAGACTTTATTACATCAGATGCTGTTAAAGTCTGGGAGGAGAAACTCCCTAAGAATAGTTTAATTTGCACTGGTTTTAATCTGTCGCCTTAAAAGAGCAGTTGGCTCAAACTTTGTTGAGGGTGTGCTTGAAAGCTTAGTGGAATAGCTAGCGTTTGTTTACTCCATGGAATGAACCATGAGGGATCTGGCATTGCCTGGAAACCAAGTGGCGCAAAAAAAAAAAAAAAATTCTAAGGAGCAGGTACTGTTAACCAAGATTGGTATCCAAATCTGCATTGATGGAGCAAATATATAACACTGCATGAAGCTTCATCTTTGGGAGACCTAAATTCTCTGTCAAATCTGAGTTCATTCCAACAGGGGTTTTTCCTGTTCTCCTCGGCAGAACCAGACTTGTGTATCATAGTCTCGGCTCTATTTACTCTCAAAATCCATCAGCGGCACAGATGATGTCCAACCTCCTTATCTTTCTGCAAAGCACTAGAAGAGTTATTTAAAAACAACTTAAAAATTACCTGTACGTAATTTCTTAATTTCTGCGTGCAGTGTAAGTGTGGTGGAAAGAGGTCACCTAAACCTCTTCAGGTAGCATTGGACTAACTATAGCTACAGCAATGAATATGGCCCTTTGAAATCAGTAAAGCCCTGTGAATTTTTATAAAACTTTTTTTATTTTGCTTTTTGGGGAATTTCTTGTTTCATTTTATCTATTAAAATTTTATCCATTTAATTTTTTCTATGTTTACATTAATAAAATACCTGAAATGACTATATATAAATCCCAGTACTGCGACCCCCATATAACATCCACTTCTCCATCCTCACTCAATGACACAAACCCCATGGGAGACCATGGATCTTCCCAGTCCCTAATGCTTTCTTCTCCAGCTCTCCGTACCCCCCACCCCAGTATATCTAGGGACTCCTCCTTGGGTGCCCCATCCCCATTTATATATTCTTCTTCTTTCATTGAACCTCCTCTCTTGAGTCCCAACACTGCAGCCTCCCCACTGTTCCCAGGAACTCCTCCCCTGTTCTCTTCCCCTGCTGGAGCTGCTGTGGAGCAGCAGTGGCGTGCTGCCTGCAGGTGGGGTGGGAGGCCTAAGGTGGATTGCAGAGTTGAACCTGCCCTGCACTCACCCAACAGCAGCAGCTCCTGTCCCATGGGGCTGGGCATGGCTTTCCTCTCTGGATGTTGCAACCTGGCATGTTGGATTGCAGTGCTGCTCAGGTTTGTCTTGGTGGCCCTCTGTCATGACGACAGAGCAGGGGCAGGCCATATTTGAGTGAGTGGTGCTGCAACTGTGTACGCCATGTCAGTGCCCAGAGTGGAGAGGCAGCCCCCGCCAAGGAGGACAGGAGCTGCTTCTGTGGAGTGTCTGTCTGAGGATTTTTTTTTTTGGTTCATTTTATTTCATGGTATTTTTGAAAATGTGAAATATGCAGCATTCTAGAAATTAGCGTAAGGTTGGGAGAGCAGCTGCATGTGTCTGCATGCTCCACACATCCTATTCTGGTGAGTTCCTGAGCCTTGTTTCAGCCACCATTGTTGTAGCCTACAGGGAGCCACCTGTAACCATGCACAGGTCTTTCCTAAGTTGAATATGCATTAACTTGTGGGGTGGGGGGGGAGGGGAGGGAGTTTTCTATATGGACAGAGCAGAAATATAGGCCTTCTGTCTTCGTCCACTGTCTCTTTCTACCATTCAGCTCAGTGGTGCCAAATCCTTATTTTGTATTTTAAGTTGGATATAAATACTGTTTGGCAAAGAGGCTATGTTTAGATGTCAGTAGGAGATTTACACAGGCAGAGTGTTGGGGTGCAGGAGGGGGGTAAGGGGGTACAGGCTCCAGGGGGGAGTTTGAGTGCAGGACAGGGCTCTGGGCTGGAGTGCAAGAGGGATACGGGGTGTTGGCTCTGGGAGGGGGCTCAGGGCTGGGGATTGGAGTGCAGGAGGGGGTATGGGATGCTGGCTCTGGGAGGGGGCTCAGGGCTGGGGATTGGGATGCAGGAGGGGGTATGGCATGCTGGCTCTAGGAGGGGGCTCAGGGATGGGTGTTGGGATGCGGGAGGGATGTGGGCTCCCACCGGGCGGCGCTTACCTCAGGTGGTGGTACAACGGGACTAAGGCAGGCTCCCTGCATGCCCCGGCCCCACACCACTCCCGGAAGCGGCCATCACACCCTGCCCCCCCTGGCGGGGAGGAAGGTGGGGGAGGGGGAAGTGTGGCTCCACATGCTGCCCCTCTCTGCAGGCACCGCCCCCGCAACTCCCATTGGCTGCAGTTCCCCATTCCCAGCCAGTGGGAGCTCCAGGGGTAGTGCTTGCTGGCAGGAGCAGCGTGCAGAGACCCCTGACCCCTCCCGTACTCCTCCCCAAGGGCCTCAGGGTGTGATGGCTGCTTCCGGGAGCGATGCAGGGCCAGGTGAGGCAGGGAGCCTGCCTTAGCCCCGCTGCACCGCCGGTCTTTTAGCAGCTGGAGATCACAATTGGCTGTCAGAAGCTCCAGGATTGACCAGTCGATCGCGATCTACCGGCTGGTGACCACTCTTCTAGCCAAACATGGATCATAGGAGCTTTCGTTTTAGTTAACATTACGCAGTGGTCATTGTGTTTTCATTTATAACACTGTTATCAAGCACAGTCAAGGAAAGTTTGTCATTTAAATTAATTGTACTTCATTCCGCACAGTATTCATGTGGATTGTATCATGCATGCTTTGCATTTGTTTACATGATCTATCCAAAGTCAGCTAAACTTAGAATTCGAAAGTTAAGAAGTAGATGAAAAAATTCTGAATGAAACATTTTGCCATTGAAAAAAGAGGTTGTGTGGAAAAACTACCTTTTCAATGGAACTTTCTGTCTGGGAAAATCAATATGTAAGGTAGAATCTACATTAATCTGAGTCCATGGAAGCACATAATGACTCAACCTCAGGGAGAGAGATGTAGTGCAGCTCACATAATACCTCTGCGCTTCACAAACATGAACAAATTTATCCTCACAGCATCTGTGTGAGGTAGGGAACTACTGTCCCCGATTGACAAACGGGAAACTGAGACAGACCAAGTAAATGACTTGCCCAAGGTGAGAGAAGATGTCTGTGACAGAGACTGGTACTGATGCTTCAATTCAGCAACATACTTAAAAAAAGAAGTGCAATTGATTTCAAGGAACTACTCACATACTTGAAGTACCTTGCTGCACGGATGCCTCAAACCAGGTCTTCTAAGTTCCATCTCAACTCATTAACCATGAAACAATCATTTTTTAAAATTTATATATTTGTATCTCAGAAAGAAAGAAAACCGAATCCAGGTCAGCATCATGTTTACCTTTGACAGCCTTAAACATATTATTGCTCCAGGTCATCAAGAACATGGGTCTAGAAAAATGCAACTTATAAGCACTGCCTCAGCTATCTAGTTTAACAGGTTTCCCCATACCAGCATAATGCTCCACTCTTAAATTCATATAAACATTCAAGATGGTCTTAGATTTTGTAAAGGTTTATTTTGACAAAAGACAATTTTATCCAGTATTGTTTGAATCTCAACTTTGAACTTCCAAGCCTACGTTTATGTGTTACAACCTCAGTGGAAAGTGTTTTTTAAAAAATAAATAAATAAAATAAAGAAAGCTAAATTAGTACCATTCTAAACTGGTATAAAAATGTAACAGTCAATATTTCAGATCCTAAATTATATTTCCAATAGTAATGGCTCATTTCAAGGATGGACATTATTCCATCCATGGAAGCATTTCTACCCTAAGCCAAAATGCAGGGAGGTGTTTGTTTTGTTTTATATTTTAAACAAGGGAACACAATTTAAATTTATTATTTAAAATTCTTTTCTTTTTATGCTTTTAAGTGGGTTTCTTTTTGCGAAGTAAAGACCCTACAATGGCATTTTGAGAATGGTATATCATGAACATGGAACATCCCATCCCACAGGAGCACTTCTTGTGCTGATGTCACTTCATTGGCTTTCTTGGGTTGACAAAAATAGCTGCTACTGTAGGATGAAGAGACGCTGGGGCCCGTCTACATGAACATTGAGTTTGCAGCAAGCTGGAACATGAATCTATCTTGCACTAGCTTGCCGCAAACTAACTGTCCTTGTGGACCCAGATGACACACACGAACAGTTTAATACGCTTTGATCTAGTCTTGTTTCGAACAGGACTAGATGAAAGCACATTAATGAACTGCTAATATGAGTCAGCAGGGTCCACATGGAGTTAGTGTGTGGCAAATTGTGTAGACAAGTCCTCTCACATAAAAGCAAATATTCAAGAGAGGAGAGAGAGAGAGACTATTTTAGCTGCAATGTTTTAGAATGGCTGAAGAGTTGGGATCCAGGCCTTGGTGCATGAATATAATGAAGGGGCAGATTTTAAAAATGAGAGGGAGCAGCAATAAGATTACAAGAGAGCCTAGAATTGTAAGGATGGCAGAAAAACCAAAGATAACCCTATACCAAGGGTCCCCAAACTTAGTTTGCAGCTTGTTCAGGTTAAGCCCCTGGCAGGTTGCAACACACTTTGTTTACCTGAGCGTCCGCAGGTATGGCCACTCGCAGCTCCCAGTTGCTGTGGTCCAACACTCTGCTCTAGTCTGGAGCCTCCTCCTGCCCCCAAACTCCCTCCCAGAGCTTGTGCCCCTCAGCCCCTCCTGAACCCCAACCCCCTGATCCAGGTTCAGCCTGGAGCTCCCTTCCACACTCTGAACCCCTTGGCCCCAGCCCAGAGCCCGCATCCCCTCCCACATCCCAGCTCCCTGCCCCAGCCCAGTAAAAGTGAGTGACGGCGTGGTGGGGCCTAATTTTGAGTGGCTGTGGTGGGGTGGTATAATAAACCATTAAAAGGTAATATTTTTGAGCTTTCATGTTTACATTTACATTTAGCTATTTTATTATTATTACAAGGGAGTTGTCTGGCTTACTCCTTACTTGCCAAACAATAATACTTACTTTTTGTTGTTGTTGTTTTGGATGTTTTAGAATTCCATATAAATCAAATTATATGGGATGAAAGATTTGGTCAGAATCTTAAAAAAAATCCAGTTTTGTCAGTTAGTCTTTTGGTAGGAGTTTGCAAGTAGACATTCTCTTTATTTGGCTTTGGAATTTTGGTTTGGAATTTTTCATAACAATTCTGTTGGAATACTACTTGTTGGAACTTTAGAGAATAGTGTTTTCGGATATTACTTACTTCCGAGAGATGTACTTTGTAGCATTAATATTATGTATATTGTTTGTCTTGATTGATACGACTGACCTCATTCATAAACTTTCCCAATGCTTATTTTTAATAGGGAGAAAGAACAAGAAATTCAAGAAGAGGAACATTTGATGGAAGAAAAGAAAAAGAAAAAGCAGGAAGAAAAGAAAAAGAAGGAAGGTGCTCAGAAAAAGGTTAGTCTACACTGTTGCATTTTAGAGATGCAGTTACTTGAACGCTTATATGGAGTTGGTCCTGTGGCCTTTACTCATGTGAATTAATTCTAGATAGTTTTAATGAGAAGTCACATTAACTGTATAAGAGTTGCAAGATCAAGTCTCAAGTTTTCCATGTACTGGTACCTCCTCTCCCTCCCGCCACCTCCAGCCACTTTACTACTTTTTTTTCTCATGTGTACGAAGTTGCTAAATACATGGATTTCATTCAATATCCATTTAAGTGGTCAGCTGAAAATTATGGCTAGCGCTATATATATGTTATCTATTAATTAATCTATTAAATCTAACTCGTGTAGCATCCTGTAAATAGCACCAATGGTTTTTATGTCTTAAGAAATTTAGAAAATAACATGAGTTTGGTTTTTATTGGTCCTATTTTAGGCTGCTCATACCCTTTCACTAAGAACCACGCTTTCAGGAGGAGCTCTGACGGGAGGAAATATTTGGGCAACATGAGAGTATCTTGCATAATGCGGCAAGATATTAGGAAAACTTATTGAAACTTTGCTAGAATAAGCATATATAAATTACATTTAAAATGTGAATAATTGATAAACATTAAAAAAATCAAATTGAAATGGATAGCTCCAAATTGCAGCAGTACATGACATAAGCACTTATTAAAACATATTTAATTCTGTTTAGTACAAACTCAATAATAATATAACAAATATGGAAAGTTCTTATAAAAATGCAATATAGTTTAAATGAAAGTGGAGGGAAATATTAACTATTTGATAAATAGATGAACAATATATTTCAGTACTTGGGTAACAGCTACTACAATGGCATTCAAAAATAAACTCCTTGTTAAAACCTCATGTACATAGTCATTTACCTTTGTGTGAGTCTATTCAGAAGTCATGCCACTCATACTCACGATGGGATGGTTTCTGGTATGAGTATTATAATTCATTATTAATTTGGTATTTACAATCAGTAGAATTTGTATTTGTTATCTATTAATTACATACAAACTACTATATTAAACAGTATTTAGGTTGCAAAAGTAAGGTCTTGAAAGCTAGTAAATGCTTAGGTCACACATGCAACCTTAATTCTGCTTCGTTGTGCCCATGCATTGTAATAGGCTTTAATTACATGATCACATAATGTTTTTTTTCTGAAGGAACCCTGCCTCTTTAAGAGCACAGGGTGAATGATGCTCAAGGAATGAAATAACTGGTAAATATTTTTATCCATCTAACTCAATTAGTGTCCCCTGCCTTAATTTTAGCGTACACCATCCAGAGTTTTCAGTGAGTACAAAACTGTTCATTTCCTTATGGTCTCTTTTATGGGACTCATCATAGTATCTAAGCTTTACAAATATGAATGAATTTCTCTCTACTTCAAGATAAGAGAGTACTGTTTTATCCCCATTTTACTGATGAGGAAGCTAAGACAAAGACTTGATTGAGGACATACAGTTGGACTAGTGAGCTTGGAGTTAGAGGGTCCTGAGTTCTAAGCCTGTGCTCATTCCTTCTGACCACACTACTGTATTGCAAGAGGTACTAAACATCCACAGTTCTAATGACTTCATTTGCAGTTGAGTGCTCGATATTGCTGCATTTCCAGCCCCAAGGGGGGTATCAAGTTGGGCACCTAGAAAATGAGGAATTGCACAATGATGAAATTTTGGTTAGTGACTTACTCAGCATTTGTATATGACTGTGGCATAGGCAGGGATTGAGCTGATTTTTCTCCTGCGTGCAATCACCTCCCTTAATTACAAGACCATTCTTTCTCTCCCTGCAATCCCCTACCTCATTCCCTTCCAACTTCTAGGGCAAATGAGGCAGGACTCCTACAAACAGCCTTACCTATTACACAACAGTGAATCTTTTGTTGAGCACTGTCCATCCTGTGCACTGAAAGAAACAGGATTCTTGTGGAAAAAACAGTATGTTCTATAATTAAAAACTGTATCTCAAGGCATATACAAAAGGGAAGAGGATTAACGTTGCCTGGACAACCTACATTCTGTCATTTCCTAAATTGAGTGTTTGACTTTGCAACCTAAATAAGGTTCTTTTAACAGGTTATTTAATAAAATTTCCAAGCATTTTAAAAAGAAAAAGATAAAAATAATGTGCTACTGTAACACCCCCACCATGCATCACTGGCAGTGTTTGAACCCTGAATCTTCAGCAGTGCTTCAGGTACAGCATTATTTCCTTTAGCTAGTAGCTGGAGATTGCTGTTGTGTTATCCTGGGGGAGGGAATGAGTCACCGAGTTCACAGGTGTTTGAGGGAACTTAGCCTGTTTCTCTTCCCTTCTTCTCCCAGATATGGGGAGTTTCTTCCCCATATAAAGCAGGGGGAAAAAGCCTGAAGGTTCAGGTGCGAGTGTCATGCAGAGGAAACCATCCTGTGTGTCTCTGTCTCTTGCAGAGAGGCTGCCTGCTCCCAGGATTCTGAGTGAAGTGAAGCTGCTGCTTTTTGGATTTGGTGTGAGCCTAGCTTTAAATTAGAATGTTTATATTCATTTACTGTTTTGGAATGCTGCTAACATTTTTCCTGAGGCATGCAAGCAGTGGAAGGAAAATGGAGATTTTGAAAAGTTTTTATATCTGACAAACACGAATTGAATGTAGTGGGACAAAGAAAAGGCATTTATCTGGCCCCGTGGCTTTTCTTTGCTGAATATTGAACACCTGCTGGAAACAATAGGAGAGTTGCAACCTTTTCTGAAAAGTTCTCTGAATCTTTTATAATGGGAAGTGTTAAGCAAACTAAATATAGGGATTGCTAATAGCTCCCTTTATAATATGTATTACATATCCATGATGGGTAGTGTAACATAGTTTTTGGGCATGTGTTCTAGATGGACTCATGGTATAATAAATAGCAAAAATATGGGATATGTGGATAATCTCAGAGCAGTACCAATAAATCCTCATTACCCCTATACACCATTAATGGCGTTGTCGTGTAATTTTTACATAAGAAAAACAATGATACTTTTTTTTAATCCCTCCACTTGACGCCAGCGTACTTAATTCCCAAGAGTCCAACTTCACAGACATCTAGAAGAAAGATAAATTTATATTAGTAACCTCTAATATAGCCTGACTGTAGATCATATTACATTTTTAAGCTCTAAGGTTTCATAATATCTTAAGGATATGTGCAGTATCTTATTGGAAAAAGGGATACCTAGCTCCCTATTGTGTCTATCTCTCATTCTCAGACTTGGATCATTAAATTGGGCTGTAAATAGTCATTCTTCTGAGACTGAGTACACCCAGTCATTGGCTTCAAGTGAGGAAAGAAACTTTTTTCAGCACTTGTATTTTATTTTTAAAAGTGGCAGGTTGAAGGGTGTCCTGAGGTTTGGAAAGGTGGAAGTAGTCCTGATTAGATGGATCAGTGAGCAGAATATAGATAAAGGCAGTCAAGGGTGGTGCAAGGTAAATTGCACTGATCTCTTGGTTCTTCAGTTTATTAATTGGATAGCATATTACATATTAATTGGATTTATAAGTGGTATAAATACAGATGTGTCTACAAACATTCCCACATGCTATGCTGCCGCTATAATAGTTCAGTGAACATTATTATGTAGAAACTTTTCAGAATGGGGCAAAGCTATCTTGAAGAAGCTAATTCCTTGTGTTGTACACTTCATCTCTGAAAATGGGACTTCCAGACTTTTGTTTTGCTTCAGCCCAAACAAATATTTAGATAAATCAACTTCACACATTATCTATCTAAAAAAAAAAAAAAAATCCAGAGTTTCATATTTCTCAAATCCTATATTGCAGCGGAGCCCTTGCATTTGGTTTTGAATTATTTTCATGCTACAGCCATGTAAAGATTTTGTCCCCTGGTCTTTATAGACATTGCCATTAATAATTATATGGATATTTTGGGGAGTTATCTGTATCTGCAAATTTCATAAATTATAAGTAAATATTAACTGGGATACAGCTTTGATGTTAACCTTCATAACAAAGTTAGTGATGCTAACTTCAGGTCATTTAAGAGCATAGCTAAATAGGGTTAAATTTAAAGTAGAAATAATGTTGTGTGACAGTAGTGCAGTCCTAGTAAGATATCAGCAGGTTTCTCCTAAAGCATGGACTCAGTGTTCAAGGAAGTTCTCTGCAAGAGAGGAAATTTTAAAGGGTCAAGGGTACAGTCCTATATCTTTGATATAACAGTAGTAGAAAGTGTCTAATACTGACCAGTATTTCTGATCTTTTTTTCTTTCAGGCTGCTGAACAAAAAACCAAAGGTAAATTAACACTTACTATCTTATTGTGAAATATTTGATATGTTTTGAATGCATTTCTGATTTTTCCATAAATATATAGTCTTACTACTTACATTAGAAAATGTTCTTGTATTTTTCCACAGACTTGTGGGAGTTGTCTTTGGTATAATACTTCCTTTGGGTGTATCTGCTGTTTTACTATTTTTTTAAACTATAAAAGGCATCTAGCCTATGGTTTAGATGTATGACTCGATCATTATCAACTGCAAAATCACAACATATGTTGGTCTGTTTAGTAGTAGTTTAATTTAGGGAGCCTAATGTAGAGGCAAATGTGATTTTTTTCCCCTTCTAATTTTTAGTGGTCATCTAATGAAAATGGATCAGGATAATTTTAAACTGTTTATCATGCATTAAGACTTTCTGTACCTATGTCTCTTGGTTGATTTAACTAGGAAAATCATTTATCTCAGTTACTTTGAATAGATTTAAAATTAGTAGTTTCCCTTTAAAGATACAATTTTTGCATCATTCATCAGTTTTGGATCTTGTGCTCGGTGCAAGAGCTCTCAGGATTTAAGATTAATGGGCAGAGGCAATGGGACTTACGTAATGATCTACCTTCCTGCAAATGCTTAATAGCCAGGACTCCTACCTCTGCTCACCTTGGAAACATTCTTGAGCATAATCAGTGAAGAAACTTCACATGGGAGGTGCACTTCTTCATTTTGGCTATTAAACCCACCTAGTGAGTTGAAGACTTCAGATATGCTTTTCCACATGCAGCCCTCCTTGCCTTCTGCTCAGATCCTGTTCTTATGTGATTTGGAAAACCTTGTTTCTCTTGTTACCACTGGTTCAGGAGCACTAATATGGCACCTTTTTCTGGAATTATTGGAATTATTCTGGAATCTGTTTGACCCAGGTTTTCTGTTTTGCATAGAACATTTCAGCACCTTATTTGCCTTGGCACTCTTCACAGCCACAGCTTGTTACTTCAAGACTTTGATTCGCTGCACTTCAGAATTACTTCAACTCCAGAGGCTATTGGTTTCAAGTGCTTCTTGTTTCACTATATCATGTACTGCTGTGAGCCTTTGAGAAGAAGGAAGACCACATAGAATCTTCAAATAATGCCTGTGTAGCAAAATGAGTATTGCTGAATATGAGACCTGGCCAAGTCACCCCTTATCTCTAAGACTGCCTCAAAGACCACAAGGCTGTCTTTGATTCTTCCCTCTTGCTCCATGTCATGAGCTGTTTAGTGCA
Source organism: Eretmochelys imbricata (assembly GCF_965152235.1). Taxonomy (NCBI): domain Eukaryota; kingdom Metazoa; phylum Chordata; order Testudines; family Cheloniidae; genus Eretmochelys; species Eretmochelys imbricata. Next base: position 17,958,015 of record NC_135585.1, on the reverse strand, counting down.
TTTTGCACTGAGATTTTTGCCTACACCCATAGAATTCTCCTTAGCACAAGCACTGGCCCTGACACTGATACCCCTAGCACCTTTTGGTTTAGAAGTTCTCTGCACAGCCCCTGGATTTAGTGTGTGCAAGCAGCTCGCATGCTCCCCGACAGGAGTCCTTCCACGCAGTGGTGTGTGTCTTCTGTCTGGGAGTGTGCAAGCTGTTTGCGCACACTAGCACGACCAGGAACAGCTGCCAGTGAGCCTGTTGCCTGCCACAGTGGGCAGGGCTGAGGGTAGTACAGCTGCTGGTGCATGTTGTTGGCTCCTGGGATCAGTGGCCCAACATGCTGCTGCTTTTGTCGCTGTGGTTCCCAGTAGAGGTCTGTGGTGGACTGAGAATCCTTGCTCAGTATATATCTTTAGAAATGGAGAAATTAATTGCATTGTAATTCTGTTTCCTTCAAGGTGCCTTTCAGGACTCTCACTATTTATGGCCCATAGGTTCAAAAGCCTTGTAGCACAAGCCTCAGGAGTGAAAATCCTGCAAGGTATCTTCAGAAAAGCAAAATAATAAGGAAAGTGACTTCCAGTATAATAATAATTAGGTGTTCTACAGTAGGCCAGAATCTTGTCCCAATGAAGTTAGAGAATAGTCATGAGTGGGTACAGTACCTCCATAAACAAGTACCGTGAAGGGAATATAACAGGGTTCTGTCATTGTAAATGGAATACACAATTGACCAAGTTTGTTTTCAAAGAGTAAAGCCCTTGATTTCAGGGTGGATTGATTTAAATAAGTGCAATTTAATTAAGACACCAATTTTAATGCTGATTTGAATCAGTAAGCAAGAATTGTGTAATTTGTTTTCTGAATTCGTACTTTTCAGTTATTTTCTGAACGAAGGTTGGTTCTTATTAGTTGATAAAGATATGGTTAAAACATGTTGATTTGCAACTAAACATTCCCCTAAATCCGGTGCTGCTTTTTGCTAATCAGGGTACACTATGTCTATACACATTTATTTAAGATCTTATATAAGACCTTATATAGTGTATCTTGCATGTATTCAGAGTCTTAATTTTGACATTTTTAATGTTAGAAAATAATGAATGATACGTTTCTTAAATTGATTAATTTGTTTCTTGTGATGTAAGTCTGTTTAGATGGAAATTCAAACAAATGCACAAACAGTATTTTAATTTTATTAAATAAAACTACATTACAAGTCTGGATACTCATGATTCTCCCCTCCCCTTCCCCCCCTCCCCCCAAACATGTTTTGCACATAATACTAACTGGTTTATTAAAGGCAGTATTGTCTGTAATTAATGCAATTACTGATTTGTTTTTTGTCACCATGTCTTTCAAGATTTTAGAACTAGTCTATCTCACCCTTTCATATCTAGTTTTCAGTCCTAAATTGGAGGAGGAAAACAAGCTGTCATGCTTTTTCAGCTCCAAATCAACTTCTTATCTTTTACTGAACTAGTCATTGAACTGAACTAGTTGAATAAACTGAAATAAAGAAAATATTCTCTCTGCACATGCAGGGGAAGCTGATGCTATCAAAAGCTGGTTTAGCACATCAACAAATTTTGGTTCCAGGTGCTTAGCCAGTGACTTCCACCAGTTCAGTGATTTGACTTCCTTTAAAATTTTACAGCAAACGTACTGCTTAATCTTGTTTTTTTGTATTCAGTTAAAGTGATTTTAATAGATTATAATTTTTTATCTTTTAAAATAGGTTATCAGTTTAAAAGTTTAAAATAAAATGGGCTGCTTTTTTAAAAATAGCCCTTCATTTAATTTAAATAAAATTTGATATTTTTGATATTTTTAATTATTGATTTTCCCCTGCTAGATTTATGATTTTTGGACGTATTCTGATAGTGTGGGGCATCAAGAACTCAGGCACTAGTATGAGTGGGTAAATGAGAAAGGAGCTATCGGAAGACAGGTTTGGGTGGACCAGAAAGAGTGTATGATCTGTAGAAGATGATGAAGGTAGAGATGTAGGGAGATACAGTTTTGCATTTGCCTTGAATGTGAAGAGACGCTTGTATTTCAGCCAGTGACGTAATCTGGAAAGGGGAGACATAGTTGTGGAATAAAGTGGGTCTTTGAAACAATGTTCTGGATGGAAATAGAAAGGGTACGGACCTCCAAAAGGCAGGACAAATTAGAAGAAAAATTCAGTGCAAAAGTTTATTTTATTTTGGTTCTCATGGTAGTATTTTTTTTTATTAATTCATTTCCTTTAAATTCATTCATCAAACAGTTGTGTATTCTATGTTTAAAAACCACTGTCTGAGACTTCATATATTGAGAGAAAAGAAAATATTAACATAGTTGAACCTTGAATTACTTAGCTTTGTAAACACACACAACTGAATGTCAGTATCAAAAAGATTATTGTAGCTGGTAACTATTTCTGTGTTCTCACCACACTACTTCCCACTAGATGTGTTGCATCTTCTACTTCAGTGGCAGTTAACAACACCAACGCTTAACATACCTACATCTTTTGGCATCTTCGGGGACTTTTTCCATCTTGCTAAGACTCCTTTTAGTTACAAACGTCGTATTAACAGCAGCTGTTTAATTTTCTCTGACTTAAATGACAGGAGTAAACCAAGAAAGGATAAGATGTTAAAACTGCTGTTGTGAATTACATAGGCAAAGTTGTTCCATACCATTTCTTCCTGTTCAATTGCTTGTTCTGATGGGAACAGAAGAGTGCTTTGAATATTTAGGCACCTTCTTGCCTGACCAAAGTAGCAGCTGATCAGATGCGATTCACCCTGGAAAGGCGAAGGAAGTTTCTCCCACCGAAACTGTGCAGAGGAGAATGAATCCATGATATAGGGTCAAGAAACACCACAGAACTGACCAAGGCACAAGTGACTTACTTTTCTAGTCTGTTAGTTTGCCATTAGTAAATCAAGAACTCAAGAAAATGTCTTAGAAGACATCCAGATGATGCTGAAAGTCTCCTTCACAGAACAGTCCAGAACATGGTATGACTCTTGAAAGTTGTTAGTATAGTAGTCTAGATGACACACCAGAATTAAAAAGTTAATACTTTCAAAAGCTTGGCCTGTTTAGACCCTCCTTAGATCGAGACATGGCAGACAGTAAGGAGTTTATTGCTGTCCTTGAGAAACGTTAGACTCTCGCTTTCAGGCATTACTCTTCAGAGGGCAAACTACCTGCTGTCAAACTGAAAGGATGTATCTAGTGTGGTCTGATAGGGGTCTGTCCTAGATCTGGTACTAGTCAATATTTTCACTAATGACTTGGGTAATGGAGTGGAGAGTGTGCTTATAAAATTTGTGGATGATATGAAGCTGGGAGGGCTGGCTGGCACTTTGGAGGACAAAATTGGAACTCAAAATAACCGTGACAAATTGGAGAATTGGTCTGAAATCAAAGATGAAATTCAGTGATGGCAAAGGCAAAGTACTACACTTAGGAAGGAAAAGTCAAATGCACAAAAATGAGGGGCGGGGGAGCACGGGCTAGGCAGTAGTACTGCTGAAAAAGATCTGAGGGGTTATAGTGGATCACAACTTGAATATGATCAACAATGTTATGCAGTTGGAAAAAGGGCAAATATCATTCTGGGGCATATTAACAGGAGTGTCATATGTAAGACCAGAAAGGTAATTGTCCTGTTCTACTCAGCACTGGTGAGGCCTCAGCTGGAATACTGTGTCCAGTTATGGGCACCACGTTTTAAGAAAGATGTGGGCAAATTGGAGTCCAAAGGAGAGTAACAAAAATAAGAAGTTTAGAAAATATGACCTATGAGGAAAGATTAAAACATGGCATGTTTCTTTTGGAGAAAAGAAGGTTGAAGGGAGACCTGATAAGTCTTCAAATATGTTAGAGGACCGTGATAAGTTATTTCTCCATGTCCACTGAATGTAGGACAAGAAATAATGGGCTTAATCTGCAGCAAGAGAGGTTTAGGCTAGATATTAGGAAATCCTTTCTAACTATAAGGATAGTTAGTACTGGAATAGGTTACCAAGGGAGATAGTATAGTCCCCTTCATTGGAGATTTTTAAGAACACGTTAGACAAACGCCTGTCAGGGATGGTCTAGATATACTTGGTCCTGCCTCAGTATAGGGGGCCAGACTAGATGACTTCTCAAGGTCCCTTCCATCCCTACATTTCTGTGATTCTTTTCTTTTTAAAAAATGTCTCTAGTATTCATGGCTCTTGAGAATTGCTTGCCCTCAATATTTTAATCTCTCCCTTAATTGAAGGGAAGTCACTTCTGGGAGGTCACTACAGAAACAGGCTTCTCTGCTGAGGATACCATACCATACTTGTTTTCAGGTGATTTTTTTTTTTTTTTTTTTAAAGTTAGAGAATGTTATCGTGAACATCCTAGATGACTTCAGCTGCCATGGCAGCCTCTTTCGTGAACTGTCTTTGTGATTAGCACTTGGTTAGGGACTTGGTTTAGTTTTGGGAATGGCCTGATGTGCATCCATGCATCAGTAATACTAGAATTTTGCAATAGGTATAGGACCAGTAGGTCAGTAACTATTATACAAATTAATGTTATGCAGATTAGCACCATTTTTATGGAATAATGCCTTGCACGGTATCCAGTGGTTTCTAAAAGCACTGACATCCCAACAGTTTTGCAAAACAATCGGTTATATTTTCTTTTAGTAGCTGTAATTGCAGGCAGGATAGTAAATACCCTTAGTAATATGTGAGTCTCGGTTTCCCTTCAGCCACAGTCTCAGTGGTGACATTTGATATAGCCTTTTCCTTTGCCTGTATCTCTGCTATTCCTGGTATTCCATAGAGATGCGTTTCTAAGTGTGGAAGGTAAGGGTTAATGGATTAATCTACCAATATGGTATTTATAATGGAATCTGCTGATGGTGGTGTTTCTAGACAGTATGGGACTCTGAAAACCCTAGGCTAACATAACTTCCCGTTTGTTTTGCTTTTGCAAACCATTTGTCTTTCAATCTCATTTTGATGCCAATCTTAGAATATGTTTTAGCATTTCAGTATGGCTTTTGGTCACAAGTTAGTCAGTTGAAATGTATCATAGTCCAGTGTCAACACTTGTCATGGAAAACTGCTACAAGAACGTAGAGTGAAGTGATACACTCTGTGTTACGAGAAGCATATTTATATCTCCTGGCGTATTGCATCATACTGTGTCAGCCAAAACCTGTCGATAAAGATGGTGGGAAATGACAGACTCTGTGGCTGCCACCTAGTTGGATGAATGAGTGAGTCTTCATGTGTCAGGCAAACTGTATGCAGGAGTTTCTCATCCATTTTCTTCTCCCAAGATGCAGGCAGGCTTCACCAGTTGTTCTGGTCTTACTGGAAGATGGGTCTCTTGAGGCATTATCTTTCTACCAGGTCTCAGCAGAGCTCCAGCATGACAGACCAGGGAAGAAAAAGGAAACTTACTCCAAAAAGAAGCCAGGAAAGAAGGGCCAGATAATGTCTCTCCCCTGCAATATTAGGCATTCAGTGCATTCTCCCTATCCAGTCCTTCTACCTTTACTCCTGGGGGAATTCTGTGCCAAAAATTAAAAATTCTGCTCATAGTATTTTAAAATTCTGCAAAATTCAACATATTATATTTTTCAAAATAAAACAATATAATTACGCCAGTTTCAATTATTTTGGTAATTTGTTTCAAAATACCTGTCAGCAACTGTGTCAGTAACAATGCAGACAAAAAAGATTCAGGAAATGTTTCTTGACAAATAGATTCCTTACTAGGAATACTAATACATAATTCTGTGTAATAATTCATTTAAACTACAGTACAGAAACATATTTCCTGCACCCCTCAAAAGCAGTGCAAAGGCTTGGGGGAGTCAGGAGTAATGGAGCTGAAGGAGAGGGAAGCAATTGCTGGGAAGCAGCCTGCATGTGAACTTCGCGGGTTGTTGGGTGTGGGTGGGAGAAGTATGTAGCAGAGTTTTTGGGGGGCAGGGAGGGATTGTTTGGGAGCTTCCAACATGCAAAGCCTGGCTGATCCCTAGCCTCTCATTCAGGCACATCTGCCCATAGAATCATAGAATATCAGGGTTGGAAGGGACCCCTGAAGGTCATCTAGTCCAACCCCCTGCTCGAAGCAGGACCAATTCCCAGTTAAATCATCCCAGCCAGGGCTTTGTCAAGCCTGACCTTAAAAACCTCTAAGGAAGGAGATTCTACCACCTCCCTAGGTAACGCATTCCAGTGTTTCACCACCCTCTTAGTGAAAAATTTTTTCCTAATATCCAATCTAAACCTCCCCCACTGCAACTTGAGACCATTACTCCTCGTTCTGTCATCTGCTACCATTGAGAACAGTCTAGAGCCATCCTCTTTGGAACCCCCTTTCAGGTAGTTGAAAGCAGCTATCAAATCCCCCCTCATTCTTCTCTTCTGCAGGCTAAACAATCCCAGCTCCCTCAGCCTCTCCTCATAAGTCATGTGTTCTAGACCCCTAATCATTTTTGTTGTCCTTCGCTGGACTCTCTCCAATTTATCCACATCCTTCTTGTAGTGTGGGGCCCAAAACTGGACACAGTACTCCAGATGAGGCCTCACCAATGTCGAATAGAGGGGAACGATCACGTCCCTCGATCTGCTCGCTATGCCCCTACTTATACATCCCAAAATGCCATTGGCCTTCTTGGCAACAAGGGCACACTGCTGACTCATATCCAGCTTCTCGTCCACTGTCACCCCTAGGTCCTTTTCCGCAGAACTGCTGCCTAGCCATTCGGTCCCTAGTCTGTAGCGGTGCATTGGATTCTTCCATCCTAAGTGCAGGACCCTGCACTTATCCTTATTGAACCTCATCAGATTTCTTTTGGCCCAATCCTCCAATTTGTTAAGGTCCTTCTGTATCCTATCCCTCCCCTCCAGCGTATCTACCGCTCCTCCCAGTTTAGTATCATCCGCAAATTTGCTGAGAGTGCAATCCACACCATCCTCCAGATCATTTATGAAGATATTGAACAAAACCGGCCCCAGGACCGACCCTTGGGGCACTCCACTTGATACCGGCGGCCAACTAGACATGGAGCCATTGATCACTACCCGTTGAGCCCGACAATCTAGCCAGCTTTCTACCCACCTTATAGTGCATTCATCCAGCCCATACTTCCTTAACTTGCTGACAAGAATACTGTGGGAGACCGTGTCAAAAGCTTTGCTAAAGTCAAGAAACAATACATCCACTGCTTTCCCTTCATCCACAGAACCAGTAATCTCATCATAAAAGGCGATTAGATTAGTCAGGCATGACCTTCCCTTGGTGAATCCATGCTGGCTGTTCCTGATCACTTTCCTCTCATGCAAGTGCATCAGGATTGATTCTTTGAGGACCTGCTCCATGATTTTTCCAGGGACTGAGGTGAGGCTGACTGGCCTGTAGTTCCCAGGATCCTTCTTCTTCCCTTTTTTAAAGATTGGCACTTCATTAGCCTTTTTCCAGTCATCCGGGACTTCCCCGGTTCGCCACGAGTTTTCAAAGATAATGGCCAATGGCTCTGCAATCACAGCCGCCAATTCCTTCAGCACTCTCGGATGCAACTCGTCCGGCCCCATGGACTTGTGCACGTCCAGCTTTTCTAAATAGTCCCTAACCACCTCTATCTCCACAGAGGGCTGGCCATCTCTTCCCCATTTTGTGATGCCCAGCGCAGCAGTCTGGGAGCTGACCTTGTTAGTGAAAACAGAGGCAAAAAAAGCATTGAGTACATTAGCTTTTTCCACATCCTCTGTCACTAGGTTGCCTCCCTCATTCAGTAAGGGGGCCCACACTTTCCTTGGCTTTCTTCTTGTTGCCAACATACCTGAAAAAACCCTTCTTGTTACTCTTGACATCTCTCGCTAGCTGCAGCTCCAGGTGCGATTTAGCCCTCCTGATTTCATTCCTACATGCCCGAGCAATATTTTTATACTCTTCCCTGGTCATATGTCCAACCTTCCACTTCTTGTAAGCTTCTTTTTTATGTTTAAGATCCGCTAGGATTTCACCGTTAAGCCAAGCTGGTCGCCTGCCATATTTACTATTCTTTCGACTCATTGGGATGGTTTGTCCCTGTAACCTCAACAGGGATTCCTTGAAATACAGCCAGCTCTCCTGGACTCCTTTCCCCTTCAAGTTAGTCCCCCAGGGGATCCTGGCCATCCATTCCCTGAGGGAGTCGAAGTCTGCTTTCCTGAAGTCCAGGGTCCGTATCCTGCTGCTTACCTTTCTTCCCTGCGTCAGGATCCTGAACTCAACCAACTCATGGTCACTGCCTCCCAGATTCCCATCCACTTTTGCTTCCCCCACTAATTCTACCCGGTTTGTGAGCAGCAGGTCAAGAAAAGCGCCCCCCCAGTTGGCTCCTCTAGCACTTGCGCCAGGAAATTGTCCCCTACGCTTTCCAAAAACTTCCTGGATTGTCTATGCACCGCAGTATTGCTCTCCCAGCAGATATCAGGAAAATTAAAGTGTCCTTGTGTCCTTGCACCCCACTCAGCCACCCCTCCTCCTCCTCCTCCTCTACCCATGTATCCCTGCATCCCCCTCCCCCGAGGGGCCCTGCACCCCCACTCAGCCACCCCGTATCCCCATGTATCCCTGCACTCCCCTCCCCGTCCCCATGTGTCCCTGTGCGCCCACTCCCATTCAGCCCCCACCCTAGTTTATCCCCCCACTAGCATTTCTGAACCCCAGTCTGAACCACCAGCAACCCCATATGCCCCATGCTGTCTCTCTGCCCCTCCCCCCCCCCCAATTCCTCCTGACCCAGTCTCATGGGCAGGATACTGTGAGGAAGGCAGCCTCTTTTCCCTTCCCTATCTGCAGCTGGGGCTGCTCCTGCCCAGGAGCAACTGCACTCTGCTCTGGCATCACAGTGCCCCCGAGTGGGTGAAAGGAGTAACTGCTGCACTTTTCTGGAAAAATGTATTTTCTGCTGTGGGGAAAAATCTGTTTAGCACATGAATTCTGCGCAGTGGCGCAAAATTCCCCAGGAATATACCTTCCAGGCCTGGGCAGGGGTGATAGAGTGGCTCTGATCTGGCCCTGACGCTGCAATACTTCAGCAGCTCCTGTAGAATCTGGGGATCAACCTGACAGCTTCTAAAAAAAAAAACCAGACTTCCAAGAGTGGGGCCTTCAGAAGGACCAAGACTGGGACAGACAACTTGTGATTTGAACTGTTCTACATATTATCCCAGCAGAATTATTTAAGTTTCATCTGAGTAGCCCAGAGTCCTGAGATGTGTAGGCTTGCTGATATGTGATGGGGAAACTTTGACAAGTATACTTTACAGACTGCTCAACTTTGTATATATGAACTGTATTCCTCTGTCCTGACTTCTTATATGGGAAAAACTTTTGTATGAAAACAGGATCTTTTGATTTAGAGCTCTGTTTCTGTTGCTCATTCTCCACTTGAAATCATCTATAACATCTTAAATAGTTACTGTGGAAATAAATCATTCAAGAAGATTGACTTCAGGTGAGGACTAAACAGCAGGAGTTAAGCTTTTAAAGATCCTTATTACATGCAAAAATTGCTTGTACTAAAAAAGAATTAGACCAAATTGTCTCTAAATGGAATGTTTTCCAATTTTCCATGAGGTATCAGCTGCTTTGTCTCACTATTGGCCTTTTGCACTGTGTCAAAAGGTTTTACTGTTCTGCGGCACACTAATGAATCTTTCACATCATAATTCAATGCCAACTGTCTTCTATTGTCATTGTAACTAATTAGGTTTCTTTTCACATTGTAATTTAATGCCTATTGATTTGTGGTAATAGTGGAACACAATGCCTGCAGCTTTCTTGTATGTGAAGGTACTGTTGTGATAGCTATTTCTTTTTTAATTGCTTGAAACTGTCAAGTTTAATATCAGTTTCCTAAGTAGCTTTGACACCGTTTTCTCATCTAGACTTCTGTTTGTTTTTGTGTTTCTTTTTCAAATTTAGAGATGTATTTCTCCACTAATTTCTTGATTCTGCCCCTTGCTTTCCTACTTAGATGTCCTATACTACTGTGGTAGAAAAATGGGAAATTAGTGTCCACTTCTTCTGTAAAAGTATTGTTGCCAGTCCTTTTCTTGCTATATGTTTGATCCACTCCCCCATACACCGAGGCTCTGTTTCTGCAATAATTAGTTGTACAGCTAAAATTCATGCATTCTCAATCCTTCAGAAATACATAAACAGTTTAATTTTTACATGAGAATTATGGGCTCCAAGACCCTACACCCCCACTCAGCCACCCCGTATCCCCATGTATCCCTGCACTCCCCTCCCCGTCCCCATGTGTCCCTGCGCGCCCACTCCCATTCAGGCTCTGTTTATGCAATAATTAGTTGTACAGATAAAATTCATGCATTCTCAATCCTTCAAAAATACATAAACAATTTAATTTTTACATGAGAATTATGGGCTCCAAGACCCTCAAGTGTGTTCTTTAGCCAGTTTCTGTATTTTTTTAATTGAATGGGATGGTGATGTCAGTACTCCCACCACAGCAATTGAAAGAGAGTTAGTGAGATTTAAGAAGAAAAATCTGAAATGTGTACTGATATGGTAGATCATTTTTCCTTCCAACATACTAGAGAAGCACTGCCTCAATCTTGAATAAACACTATATGTAACAGGTATGCTTAGGAAGAGGAGAGCAAGAAACCAAACCAGAGAGTTTATACTTACTGGTTTTTGTAACTCTTGTAAAATGCTCAGATACTACAGTGATGAGTGCTGTATAACTAGGTAGATGTTATGTTGAAAAGAGAACAATGTTCCTTCAGTGTGCAACAAGTGTTTCCTTTAGCTTCCATGGTATGTAATTCCAGAGATCCAGAGGAGTTGAGAGGTGTAGAAGTGTCTTACTGTTTTCTGCATCCTGACAATTTAAATATAAGTATAGGTTTCCATATTGAACTGGTGTAGTGTCTGACTACATCTATGAGGGTCTGATGATAAAAGTCAGGAACTGAGATGGCAATTGTTTGGTAGAAGGTAATGGGTTAGGAACCAGAAATGGAAGATTTTCTATGAATGTTATGCTAGTATTTTCAAAGTAGCCTGAGGAGATAAGCATGCAAATCCCATTGACATTCAATAAGAGTTGGATGCATTAGGCCTTTAGGTTCCTCTGAAAATCCCAGCTTAAGGGTTTGTGCCATATCTGAGTAAGTATAGACAAAGTAGTTGTGCAAGAGTTATACATACTTTTAAGTTAGGTAGAGGTTTCAAAGAAAACTACTAAAATAAAATGTAGGTACCAAACTACATGGGGTGTGTGTTGAGGAGCAATGTGAGTACAGATCACAGGAAGTGTGTGTTAGTGTATTTACTACTGTAGTGATGGAAGCTTTCTCCTCCCTAGGGATCATGTTCCTTGCTCAAAATGGAAAACAGAACATTTATGGATTTCATACTGAACAGCTGCCTTCTTAACTATATGAACAAGTAAAGTAGAAAAAGTTCCTGTCCAAGTTTTGAGTAACACTTCGGAACTGGAAATGTAATGATAGAGAATTTAAGCACTAGTGACAAAACATAATCAGATTTGTAATGGGAACTAAAGTGAAGCAAAAAAGATAATTTGTTCTGCTACCAGATATTTTGGCACTATGCAGGAAGCAATCAATGGGAAGAAAGTGAGAAAACAGGAGGCAAGGAAAACATTCAGAGGTTAAACTACATATGTGTTTTACTGTAGCAATAAATATATTTTAAATAAACATATATAGTGTGAAGAAAGGAAGACTACAAGTCAAGGTAAGAAAGTGGAATAGGATAGAAAACATCCTGTAAAGTGGACTGGAAAATCAGACTGTTTAGTCTTCAAATACAGTTTTAAAAGCAGTAGAAGTTCAGAATGAATATAAAATTGTACAAATGGTTGAGAAAGAGGTTTTCAAAGAAACTAGAGGTCATTGAATGAGAAATAATGCTAATTTATTGATGGAAGAGTGATGACCTGACCAGCATAGAAAAAAGGGGGGTTGTGTCGGGTGAGGGGGAGGGCAGAGAATGTAACAGTTTTTATTTGGTTCTGTATTAGTATTTAACTAGAGTTTTATACCTATTTAACTTTTAGACCCAGACCCTGTGATTTCTGCGCCTCTGTGTTTCTGTGTAATTAAAATCTATCTTTCTTTAGGGAACTCAAAGTTCAGGTCTTTATGGGGAGGAAGCCGTCAGCCTGTGCCCAAACTCTCTTAAGTGTCTTCCTTTTAGAGGGTCTGCCTTGTTCTCCAGTACTCTGTTCTGGTGTGCTCTTGGACTTTTCTCTAGTCTTCCTGGTTTACTTGTCGGTCTCCACGCTTTCAGCAGGGCCTCTTTTAGGAAGCAACAGCACACTTCCTGGAGTTAATGCTCCCTTGGAATGAGCTTAGCCTGACCTATATGGGACCCAGACCCTTTCCACTCCCAGAAGCCTCTGCAAGGATTAGTGGTTAGTTTAAAATGAGCTGGACCCAACTCTAGTTCAGAGTTCCTAGGGTAGATCAATATCTATGGCTGCTTCTCAGAGGACTTGTATTTTTTGGTTTCCGTCCGGTGACAGTTCACTCTGTTACATTCACCCTTAAAAGAGATGCTGAACCACTAGCCATTGACAGACTAATGGGAATATCTTAAATTGTATAAAATCAACATACATTCATGAAAGGAGCAAATCTTGCTGAACTTCTTTTTAAAGAAGGGTCAAAGTTGAACATGGAAACTATGGACTTTGATTTAAAATAGAATATTTTGTGCAGTATTTTATGACATTTCAAAGGGTTGTTTGAACAATGCTGAAGAAGTGAGAAGATTAATTGGTACCACAAAGATTAATATTGAGAGTACAGTAGAATCTCAGAGTTACGAACACCGGAGTTATGAACTGACCGGTCAACCCCACAATCTCATTTGGAACTGAAAGTATGCAATCAGGCAGCAGCAGAGGAGAGAGAGAGAAAAGAAAATAGAGTACAGTACTGTGTTAAATGTAAACTACTAAAAAGATAAAGGGAAAGTTTTTTTAAAAAAAGATTTGACCAGGTAAGGAAACTGTTTTTCATTTAAATTAAGATGGTTAAAAGCAGTACTTTTCTTCTGTAAAAGTTCTGTAAAGTTTCAAAACTGTTTTAAGTCAATGTTCAGTTGTAAACTTTGGAAAGAACAACCATAATTGTTTTGTTCAGAGTTACGAACAACCTCCATTCCCAAGGTGTTTGTAACTCTGAGGTTCTACTGTAGTTGTATTTACCTCATATACTCTGACTGAGAGAACAAGGCAATGTGCCGAAAAATAGTACAAAGATAGTGCTAATGGACCATAAAATTGAGTGAATTGTATAGAGTAGATGTTGCATTTTGATGTGCAGAAGTGTTAAAAGTTACTGAGGCCAGTGACAAATATGAAAGAAACTGATAAAATGGCCCTTGGATATGAGTCATGTAACTGCAGGGGAAACTGTATTCCGCTTTAAGAGTGCGGTGACTAATAACTTTCACTTTACTTCCTGTCTATGAACTTTGTTGTTAGCAGTCAGTTGCTGTAACAATGAGACCTATTTCCATCGCTCTTCTGGAGTGAGAGGAAAGGAAAGGAAATTGTTATGTGGCCAGATTCTGGGTATAGAAGTGTGCAATTAATACCTCTCAGTGTATTTGAAGCCTTGTTTTTATACTGTTTTATATTTGGGTATTGGTGTTTTAGAAGGGAAGGTATCTGTTCTAAGTAAATATAGGATGGAATAATCTGTCCAAGGAGCTTTACTTATATAGTCAATTAAAAGGTTAAGTTATCCAGGGTCACTTATTCCATTTTAGAATCCTACAATGATGTATTAAATTTCTTTTATTCTGAACAAAACAGAGCTATTCAGTTAATTCTCTAGTAAAATGCAAAATCCACTGCATTGTTTCATAGTGTATAGTGTAATGCATAGTTAGCTCCATCAAATATTGTGTGCACAGTTGTAGTTTGCTGTAAAATGTGCCCAATTTCTACATACCTTAGCGACCATTTTCTGCTGCAGCCTCAGGAAAGAGAGATTAGTAAGCAGAAAAAAGGTCTCCTGTGGGTGGGTGTATGTAGTGTGTTGTCAATTAAACATCACAAAGGGGTCTCAAGTGCAGCTAAATGTTTTCATTTATGACCTGAAGCACAGAACTCCTCCAGAATAAACAAACGTACGTTCCCAGCAGAGGAGGTGCTTTGAAAGATATGTGGCTTCTTCTGAAGTTACTGATCCCATGTTAGAAAGCGCTCCATTCACAACTTACACTCATATTTCAATTAAAAAAAGGATTAAACTCTAAATTTTCAGAAGAGATGAGAAACTTAGGCATTTCTCAGTTACAGAAGAGCTCCGTGTTGCTCGAAAGCTTCTCTCTTTCACCAACAGAAGTCAGTCCAATAAAAGAGATTACCTCATACTCCTTGTCTGTCTCATATTTTCTGAGGCATCGGCCACCAAGGTTTATTGTAGTAAGCTGAATATTTAATATTTCATTGGCCACTACTGCAGAGTTGTGTGACTAAAAAAGGTTTTCAGAGCTCTGATAAGAAATGAGGGTTGCTTCCTGTTTAACTGGAGTAAAGTGCTGCAGAATTGGATGATGTGGGGAGAACGTATACTTTTATCACATACTGGGTGTACTTCCACATTATTGGATTTTTTTTATGGTACTGCATTTTAGAAAATGGCTAATGAACTACACAGCTTGCTAGAATTTACTATAATTGTATAAACTTACTATTTTATATGTACTTGATGAATAAGTTCTTCTGATAAAGATTTTGTAAATCAAAGCATTCTTCTATAACATTCAAGTGTTCTGCACTCTGGTAAATAGCAGCCATTAGATCGGGGTGGGCAAACTTTTTCACCCGAGGGCCACATCTGGGTGGGAAAATTGCTTGCAGGGCCGGGGCAGGGGGTTGGAGTGTGGGGTGTGGGAGGGGGTGCGGTGTGCAGGAAGGGGCTCGGGCTGAGGTGGGGTGCGGGGTGTATGAGGGGGCTCAGGGAAGGGGGTTAGGGTGCAGGAGGGGTGTGGAGTGCAGGAGGGGGCTCAGGGCAGGGAGTTGGGGTGCGGGATGTGGCAGGGGGCTCAGGATGTGGAGTTAGGGTGCAGGAGGGGGCTCAGGGTGGGGAGCTGGGGTGAAGGAGGGGTGTGAGGTACAGGCAGGAGGCTTAGGGCAGGAAGTTGGGGGGCGGAGTGCAGGAGAGGTTCAGACTCTGGCCCAGCGCCACTTACCTAGAGCAGATCCGGGGTGGCAGTGATGCACACCGGCGCCAGGGCAGGCTCCCTGCCTGCCGGCCCCAGCCCTGCGCTGTGCCACTCCGGGAAGCGGCCGGCACCATGTCCCTGCAGCCGGTGGGGGCGGGGGGCACAGAGGGCTCCTCGTGTTTCCCTCGCCTGTGGGTACCTCCCCCGAAGCTGGCCAATGGGAGCTTTGGGGGAGGTACCCACAGGCAAGGGAAACACGTGGAGCCCTCTGTGCCCCCCCACCCCCAGGGGCTGCAGGGACATGGTGTGGCCGCTTCCAGGAGTGGCACGGAGCCCGTGGCGGTGGCAATCCCGAGGAGGCTGATCCAAAGCCCCGAGGGGCTGGATCCGGCCTGCAGGCCGTAGTTTGCCCACCCCTGCATTAGATTATTATAATCTTAATTAGTAAGTATGGGGAGGCTTTTAAGAGAGGAAATGTATATACTTGTAGACTATAAACACTGAGGCTGACCCACCCTGTCCCCCTTATGGCACCGAGGGAACCATTGCTCTAATAATACACAGCTGTTCTCTGCAAATAATAGGTGATTGATTTGCTCTTCTCCCTGCACTTCTCTCATTGCCTATCCCAGCTGAAGCCCCACAGGCTTTGTCTAGACCAGGATTTAAAAATATGGTACTGTTTAACATATTCTAACACATGGTAAAAATCATGTTATAAAAGTCTGGTGTAGACAAGGCAGTGTATATTTGAACAAATGCTACACTGATTGTCTTAAAGCTTAGGTTCCCACCACTGCAGAGCACGTCAATGTAAACCATAAAAAGAAAGGATATACATAAATAAGTTGTACCTGTGTGTTCAAAGTCAGCTAACGAAAAAACAGTTTCTCCATATGCTCTGATTCTGGGTTCCCACTTCATTTCATAAAGCACAGCTATCTTTATTTTGTAAAATCTTTTTTGTCTGCAAACAAACGCAATGTTTAGTCTTATATAAAGTTTGTGAAGAATAGCAAGTGTTTCTCTGGTGACTGTATCTTAGATATTGCCAAAGCTCAGGACAAAAATAAGTGCATGTCCAGTTTTGGTTTCTTGGCAGTCTTAAGAAGCAGATGAATCTCAATATGTTGTAGAGGTCGTTGGTGGCTTACTTTTTTTATTATATATACGTCTGAGGGCATTCTGCATCAAAAAAGAAAAATTATATGTACAATATTTTACAATTCTCTACATTTTATTTGTCAAATAAAAGTGGAGAGCACAGGCCACTGGCTGCACAGAGGTGGGAGATCACTCTGCAACTCTCTCCCTCCCTCCCCGGGACCCAACAGTAAGGCTGCACCCAACCATGACACAGTGCAAGGACCGGGCCTGCCCTTCCGTGCCAGGCAGCGTCAGCCTGGCAGGATCCAAGTGTGCAGGGATACAGGTGTGGGTTGAGAGGGTTCTCAAAAAGGTAGAGGCTGTTTCTCCCCAAAAGTGAGATCATCATCATCAGCTGTGGTGTAAATATCAAAATTCTGCAATGATTAAAACTGAGAATTTTCCACACCATCCCTCTAAATTCCTTGTCCAATTCTCATACTTTCTAAAGATAACAGTACAAGTTTGAGTCAAGAGGAGTCTTGAGTAGATAAAAATGTGAGCCTCAACAACTGTAAATAGTATTTCAAGGAAGTAAAATAAAGTATAGCTTGGCTGTTTATGTACATCTATACATGAGATGGACATACAGAATTCTGTAAGACTAACAAATTTTATTTAAAGAAATTACTGATATAATAGTTTTGCAGTGCTTTATAATGATCCTCCTGATTGTTTTAGGATGACTCAGACTTTGTTTATTGGGGGTTTGATTTTATGAGCTAATCTGTTTTAAGCATTGGTTTTCAGACTTGGTCCATATATTATTGGTAGTTTATTAGTTTTACATTGCTGGTTTCTTTTTTAAGTAAAAGAATATGACTTTATATGAGCTTTTTAGTAATACAAAACGCCACTTCCTTTGACTTGTCAAAATTATACTATTTCTTTGATTGTTTGGCTTGTTTAATCTTCTAGATAGCTGACCAATTTTTTGGCTACAACACACTTATCTACCTGGACAGTTATATTTTCACTCCTGTTTGACAGTGTTTTAGATACAACATAGTTTGTGCGTGCATGTATATATTTTTATATATGTATAAAAATAGAGATGTTCATAACTTTTGCATCGTGCAGGAATAGGTAGTTTCTTGAAAATGGTTACATTTTCTCTAGTGTGTGCTTAATTTGTGTGGTTGTCATTTTGGATCCCTTACCTTGGGAAAGCCATGAATACAGGATGTGGCTCTCTTCAGAACCAGTCAGTTTCATTTCTGAATTAAACAGATAAGTGTTATATAGCTTTTGGGATTGCTACTCCCTTCTCCCCTGCCAAATGTGCTGTTTCTAGTGCTCCTGCAATAAATGGATCAAGCTTTAGCCTTACACTTAGTTCTGGTTATGGTAGGGTGTTGTGCATTTACTAGGTTGCTGGCCAAAATGTAGCGTTGTGTACATTCCTTCGATACCCAGTGTATCAGAGCATATTAGAAAGCATTGAAGTAGTTAACTTGCATGTGAATTATCACCAGAAACAATGCAGAACCTTTTTTTAGCAGAATCCTGGTTTTGTTTTTGGAGTAAAATAACGCTGATATGTTTACATAACTAGGCTGGAACAAATTACACTTGTAAGTTATTTGGGGTGGATGTTGGACTATCTGTAGTTTGTCAGGGAACAGCAGAGTTTGATGGGAACATCTCTGAGATTTGTACAAGATTAGGAAGTGTGTTTCAGACAGTAGTCTGGTAAGATTTACAGCAGATTTATGACCTCTGACTCATCTGACTATTTATAGTGTGTGCTTGAATATCTGCCTCTGCCATCTTGCTTGTAAAGCGCTCTGTTTGTATTGAATTGCTTGACTTCCAGTAACAAAACATACCATATATCATGGCTGCTGAAGGGGGAAGGAGGCTCACTGTAACAAATGCTTCAGTTAAATCTTAATGTGTAGTCATTTGAGAATACAGTGCAGTGTATTAAGACCTTCAAGAACACAATCTAATACTCTCATTATTCTCTTTCATAAAGTTTTGTTTAGCTGCTTTTGTATTATATGCTGCTTAAATTCAGATTATAATGAAGGGCATATGGAAATAACCAAATGGCTTTCTTGTACTTTGGTGAAAAAAAGTAATGGTTTTATTTTCCACCTCAGACCAAGATTACAGGAAATACTGAATGCCTTGCAATGGAAATGGGTTTGCATGTTTTGGATGGTAACTAGATGAGGAGAAAAAGGTGAAAGTGGACAGACTCTAGGTCTTTTTGGAAATCTTGGGAGGGCAAACTTTTTTCAGTTCCAGACCTTACTACTGGTATTTATCCACTCCAGATGCAGAAAAGTACTGATTTTAGTTTTATTCTATTTGAACTCATGTTCTGCCTCCAGAGCCGTCCCTTGGGTAGGGCAAATTGGGGCGACTGCTCCGGGCCCCGCGGGCCGGTGCGATTGGCCGGCGCATTTGGTCCCAGAAGAGATGAATCTGTCACTTCTGCCCATGGGCCAGTGCGATTGGCTGGTGCGATCGGTCCCAGAAGAGACGAATCCGTCACTTCTGCCTCTGGGCCTGCACGACCCTCTCCTCCCCTTACATCCCCCCCCCTCCCCCCCGGCCCTGTCTGCCTCTCCCAGTTCTTAATAAATTTGGAGCAAATGTGAGAAATGAAAGGAAGATGCATTGTTTTTGTAAAGAAGACTCTAGCATCGATTGTAATGTTTGCAGCATGGATTCTGATAATTTAAGTTTTTATTATGACACTATGAATGAAATATTTGTGGTCTTTCATCCTAATGTATCCTCAGTACATCAGATCTGAACTGATGGGTTATTTGTTTTCTTCCTCCTGACAAGCAGCAGCAACAATCATTGCCATCAATAACTTTTGGCACCACCTTCACTTGCTTCCTTTCTCTCTGACTTTTCCCAAATTTATTACATTTCTTTTGAGAGAAGCAGAGAAACACCTACTCCTTTGTGTACCTTGTGTTCTTCCTCACTTTAGTTTAGATGTGTGTTTTGGAAGCCTGCAAGGCAGGCTCCCACTGCGTGTGACAATAGCAATTAGTCAGTTGTGAGAAAAGTAACCTCATTTTTATTAAAATAGTATTTTTCCCTTCTTCAAGGAGTGCCAGATTCTCAGATTGCTCCTCTAGAGCTCTGAAGTTGTTTAAAAATGGATAGCTTTCCATTCTCTACAACTCTTAGAAGACCAGCCCAAAGCCAGCTTAAGTTAGAAATCATCCTGAAATAAGAAACCCACGATGGTGTGGGCCCAGTTTCCACCTATGCTATGTCTCATTTGCAAAATCCTCTTTACCCCCAGTCAGTATCTCTCTTACAGACCAAATTTGACAAGAAAATTAATGGGTTTTTATAAAAAATCTGTCTATATAGCTATTCATTTGATTATACAGCTTCATCATTGCTTGAATGAGGTGGAGGACTTCAGCAAGACAGTTGTAATCCATGATGCCCAGATCCCACTTTTTCAGGAAGAATCAGACCCTGTACTGCTTTGGGGATTACAGCTTTTGTTTGTTTGTGGCTCTGAAGAGCTTTTGAACATTTTTGTAAGTATTATGTTTACAAGGTGACTATTCTGGGGCCTATGGTCTTCTAAATCCTAAGTTTAGCATTGTAACTATATAGTATACAGTAACTCCACAATTAATGTCCTCTCGCTTAACGTTGTTTCTATCTTACGTCCCTGCTCAATTACAGAACATGCTCCATTTAAAGTTGTGCAATGCTTCGCTATAACGTCATTTGGCTGCGTGCCTTGTCCACAGCTGACAGCCCCCCATCAGCTCCCCTACACCGCTCCCCTACACTGCCTCCCACCCGCTGGCAGATCCCACGGATCAGTGCCCTCCCACTCCTCTCCTCGCCTCCTGCCCGCAGCAATCAGCTGGCTTGTGGTGTTCAGGAGGGAGGGGGGAGGAGTGAGGACACGGCGCACAGGCTCCCCCTCCCTCCCCTGCCTCCTGAAGACCACAAGCCAGCTGATTGCTGTGGGCAGGAGGCAGGGAAGGGAGGGGGGAGGCTGCACACCGCGTCCTCGCTCCTCCCCCCTCCCTCTTGCCCCCTGAACATTGCAAGCCAGCTGATTGCTGTGGGCAGGAGGGAGAAGTGAGGATGCAGCGCGCAGCCTCCCCCCTCCCTCCCCTGTCTCCTACCCGCGGCAATCAGCTGGCTTGCGGTGTTCAGGAGGCAGATGAAGGGGGAGCCTGCGCGCCATGTCCTCGCTCTTCCCCCCTCCCTTCTGAATGCTGTAAGCCAGCTGATTGCCGCGGGCACGGGAGGGAGCGGGGAGGAGCAAGGGTGCAGTGTGCAGAGTAAAGGGGGAGGGAGGGATGAAGAGGCAGGTTAAGGGTGGGGGCTTGAGGGAAGAGGTGGAGTGGGCGGGCTGAGGGTTGAGCCCCCTGCCCCGGTGCTTGCAGAGTAGGGGAAGCTGCTGCTGCGCAACATGCTTCTCCTAGCCTACAGCATCTTCAGCCTCCTTGCCTGCCTCATTGTCTCCAGTGCCAGTGGGCTGTGCCTGTGTGGGGTAAGGCGGGGGCATCTCCTGACTATAGTACTGCAGTGTATGGCAAAAAAAATTTCTCTGGAACCCAACTCCCCATTTACATTCATTCTTATGGGGAAATTGGATTTGCTTAACATCGTTTCACTTAAAGTTGCATTTTTCAGGAACATAACTACAACGTTAAGTGGGGAGTTACTGTATGTCACTGCATCAAACTACAAATGCTGTTTTTTTTGTGTGAACACAGTTTTGGTGTTAAGAATATACTGTGCCTTACCTCTTATCATTTTGCATCCATCTTTTATTGGAATTCCGAAAGGTGCTGATCTCTTCCAGAGAGGGTGACCAGTACAGAGTGATCAGGGGTCGTTAACTTGGGGAGGGGGGTGTCTCCTCTTTAGAGTTACTATATTTCAGGTTCCCAACTTCTCAGGAGGCTTAAGAGAGCCAGCACTAGTTTCAGTGCCTAGACAGTTGGACCACAAGGAGGTTGCCACTACTACCGGGTGTCAGACACATGGTGGTCTGCACCTGGACTGTGTTTGGTGGCCCAGTGCCAGAAAGACACTGCCCAGCCCAAGTAAACCAAGAGCATGTGGCATCCAAAGTTTGTGTGCAGTAGAGTCTGATGAGTGTCCAGCAGAGAGAGCTTATCAGGTTTGTAAAAAAGTTTTAAACTCAATAAAACTGAACTTGCTAAATAAATAATCAAGGGAGCACAAGATGTGGTACCAAATGGCCGGAACCCATTCTGCTTTTGTTGTGTGCTAGTAAGCACTTGAAATGCCCTTAAAGCCAGACTCCTGAGCAGGAACAAGACTATTGCAGCTGACTGCAACAGATGATAAAGCCCAATGTAATGGAGACACTATGGGTTCTAGGGTCTAGATTACTAGTTTTCTGAGACTTGACTTTTGAAATGAGATTAAGTCCAAAATGGTCCTTTATAGGTACCCTGTTAGTTATATGCTTTAGAAGTCATTATGTGCTATTACTGTGTATTGAAAAAAGCTCAGATCTCAGTTTAGCTCCGAAGGAGTCTGTGTTACTTCAGGTTTCAGAGTAGCAGCTGTGTTAGTCTGTATCCGTAAAAAGAAAAGGAGTACTTGTGGCACCTTAGAGACTAACCAATTTATTAAAACATCATGCTCTAATAAATTTGTTAGTCTCTAAGGCGCCACAAGTACTCCTTTTCTTTTTTACAAAAAAGAAAAGGAGTACTTGTGGCGCCTTAGAGACTAACCAATTTATTTGAGCATAAGCTTTCGTGAGCTACAGCTCACTTCATCGGATGCATACTGTGGAAACTGCAGAAGACATTATATACACAGAGACCATGAAACAATACCTCCTCCCACCCCACTCTCCTGCTGGTAATAGCTTATCTAAAGTGATCACTCTCCTTACAATGTGTATGATAATCAAGTTGGGCCATTTCCAGCACAAATCCAGGTTTTCTCACCCTCCGCCCCCCCCCCCCAACACAAACTCACTCTCCTGCTTGTAATAGCCCATCCAAAGTGACCACTTTCTTTACAATGTGTATGATAATCAAGGTGGGCCATTTCCAGCACAAATCCAGGTCTTCTCACACCCCCCTCCCCGCCCCCCACAAACTCACTCTCCTGCTGGTAATAGCTCATCCAAACTGACCACTCTCCTTACAATGTGTATGATAATCAAGGTGGGCCATTTCCAGCATAAATCCAAGTTTAACCAGAATGTCGGGGGGGGGGGGTAGGAAAAAACAAGGGGAAATAGGCTACCTTGCATAATGACTTAGCCACTCCCAGTCTCTATTTAAGCCTAAATTAATAGTATCCAATTTGCAAATGAATTCCAATTCAGCAGTTTCTCGCTGGAGTCTGGATTTGAAGTTTTTTTTGTTGTAAGATAGCGACCTTCATGTCTGTAATTGCGTGACCAGAGAGATTGAAGTGTTCTCCGACTGGTTTATGAATGTTATAATTCTTGACATCTGATTTGTGTCCATTTATTCTTTTACGTAGAGACTGTCCAGTTTGACCAATGTATGCTCAAATAAATTGGTTAGTCTCTAAAGTACCACAAGTACTCCTTTTCTTTTTGCGAATACAGACTAACACGGCTGTTACTCTGAAACCTTTTCTTTTTTGTGTTACTTCAGACACTTTGGATTTTTCTTAAACTTACTGGAGGCAGGTTGGATGAGGGGTTGGTTCCAGTACCCAATGAGTGCATTCTTCAGCTTTTATTATGTACAAAGGAAAGTTTCAAGTTCTCAGATACCATGGTGCTGGATGAGGTATAAAATCTGGATAGTTTATCTGGTGGGTCCCCTATATTAAAAGCCAGGTAGCTCACTCATTTCATTCATATTCTCCTACAGTTGTTGAGAGGCTCCATTCACGTCCTTGTTTTGGTTCCCTCACTGGTTTCCTATCTATAAATGTTTTTTTGTTATAAACTGGCCAAGTACCCCACTGAAAGGTGACTATTCTGTTGCAACCCAATTTCTGGATCTTGGTAGAGTCTATTCTCTGTTTCTAGCTCTAGGGGCTATAGGGCATGTTCCTAGGCTTCCACCTCTTGACTGACACCCTACTTACAGATGTGTTGCTGCTGCCTAGCCACCCTAGACCCCAAAATCAGTGTCTTATATCTCCTGAACTCCCCTCTCCTCTAAGACACTTACTCATTCTCCACTTAGGCTATGAGCACTCTGGTCTTCTCGTTTTACACTTTCAGGGACAGTGTAACAGGAAAGCAGGGAATATAGGCTCAGGGCTGGTTTACACTAGAATTCACATCAGCATAGCTATGTCTCTTGGGTGTAAAAAATCCTCATCCCTGAGAGAGACTATGCTGACCTAACCCCCAGTGTGGACAGTACTAGGTTGACAGAAGAACTCTTCCATTGACCTAGCTATCACTTCTTGGGAAGTGCTGATGGGAAAAACGTCTCCCGTCAGCATAGGTAGTGCCTACCCTGAAGGGCTGCAGCATCAGTTTAAGGGTAGACATACCCTTAACCTCTCTCTCTGATGTTTTACAGTGGGAAGCTCCCATCCAGTGTAGGCACCTGTGTAGAAAGCGTATTGTTCCTTGAGGGTGGGCCGGTAGTTAAGACGATTAGTTGGTGGCCTTAGGTTGCAATCTTGATGGCTTCTCAGTGACTGTCTCTCAATGAGAAGTCAAGCAACTTTTCTGGGTATGGTAGCTGTATGGAACACATCACAGGCTGCCCTCAGGCGAATTTAGATCTGCTCAGATTATGAGCTCCATATTGTATAATGTGCTGATACAGACCTATCCCATTCTGTCGCAGTTTTGTTTCACTGAAGACTGTTTTTCAGAGTACGCCAAGATTTCTTCTACCTGGTTTGTTAGTTTCCTGGTTAACAGGGAAAGCAGTCTTGTAAGGTTTTTGTCACCATTCTTAATCTGGGTAGGTGAGGGAGTTGTTTAAAAGGCATCTGGAATGTAGGGTATGTCTACACTACAAAATTATATCGACCTAAGTTACAAGAATATATAGCCACCACAGTAATTAAATCGTTTTTGCATGTCTACTTTAGACTCCTTATGTCAGTGGTGCACATCCTCACCAGGAGTATAGCGATTCAACTGTCAGTGTGGGGTATTGTGAGATGGCTTCTGAAAGGCAGCAATAGTTGATGTGCATTAACCTAACTGCATCAGTGTTTACTCTATGCCTCGCGTGGAGGTGGCGTTAAGTCAGTGTAGTGGGCGAATTACTTCAGTGGGAGTGAAGTTTTAGTGTAGATGCTTACAGAGTTAGGTCAGTGTAAGTTCCCTTACAAGGCCTTAGAACTGTAGGTCTTAGTCTCCAAAGTGCGTGTGTCACTTTTGGAAATGAGACTCAGGCACCTAAGTCACCAGGCACATTTGAAAATTTTACCCAGTACCCCATAAGCTTTACATAGTAGCTTTTTATTCTATAATATGTCTGGGGCCTTACGCCTCTAAGTGCTTGTCTGCATGGGGAAGCTATTGTGAAATAAACTAGAATGTAAATTAAAACAAGATAGCTATTCCACACTAACTTCCCATGTGGATGCTTATTCTGCACCAAGAGTGCCCTTTTGCAGTTTAGTTTAATTCACATCCAAAAGTGGATTA
Organism: Eretmochelys imbricata; assembly: GCF_965152235.1. Classification (NCBI taxonomy): domain Eukaryota; kingdom Metazoa; phylum Chordata; order Testudines; family Cheloniidae; genus Eretmochelys; species Eretmochelys imbricata. The sequence goes on along the minus strand of NC_135585.1, from coordinate 17,933,059 downwards.
AGCTAAACTACACAAAGGCAGTTTCAGTGTAGAATAAGTGTGTCCACATGGGGACCTAGTGTGGAACATCTATTCTGGGATATTTCCCCATCTTGACAAACCCTAAGACTACTCTGTCAAGGTGGAATAAAAGCAAATATAAAGGTCTGTCTATCAAACTTTGTCCAATTCAAGCTCACTTTTCTAGGGCAGCGGCAGGCTCCTTGGTAAAGCATCTGCAGAGAGAGCTTGCTTGTTCTCTGTCAAGTTTCAATTTCCTTTACAAAAAATAATCTACATTACTGTATTTTCTAGAATATAAATTGAGCCTAGCTATACAATGATAGTTGTGATCAAGCTGCATGCTGCTTTATGATGATTTATTTACCCACAGTGTATACTTCTGTGCACAATAATTGGCCTCTCCCCCTGTGACGTGGATTGCCTAACACAGTGCATTTAACCATGCAAACTGATATGGTCAATCACTTGAATTTCTGTAATCACAACTGGTTTTGGAAAAGCTCATATGCTTTATTTTTTTAATGGGTCTTTAGGAAACAAGGGTTTAATTTTTTTAGGAGAAAGTGACTCTCTGCGGTTTCTTGGCGCTTATCGAAACAAGTCTTTTTTTTTTTTTTTAAGTGGATAAGATGTTTGGTTGAGTAACTGCTCTTTGGTGTCTTGCCATCCCACCCTGCAAGTTTCAAGAGTCAGTGTTACACAGCACAGTCTTCCAAGGAGCCAAAACACAGTGAAATGCATAGACTATTGAAAGGCAGCCTCCATGTCCACCCAGTCTTGGCTATTCTATGCCTCCTTTCTTGAAAGCATGGCTCTGTCTAGTCCTCCAGTGCCTCTGTTACAACAAAAGGAGAAGAGGGACAAAGGGAGCCAAGCACTTTTATGATGATCCTCCACAATATATTAATGCTACCAGTACTCAGAAAACTAAAGCAAACCGTCTCTCTTGTGATCCATCCTGAATTTCAGGCTACCAGGATCTCAGATGGATGATGACTTTGCAAATTAGACACCTTAGTCTCTTAACCCCCACAGTTTTGACCTTAAGTGGCCAATCCAGGAGTCTTCCTGCTGCTGTTTCTGTACCTCAATCCAGCGTGCACCTCTCTGACCCAGCTTGTCTTCAGGAGTGCTGCTGCTGCCGCCGCCTGCTCTGGATCCTGTTCCCCAAGTATTCAGGAGCCTTCCTTTCTAGTTCTGTCAATTCTCTGGTAGTTAGGACAGTGGGAATATGTCTACACAACATTTTGGAGTGAGCCTGCCAGCCCAGGTCAACAGACTTGGGCTAGTGCAGCTGGGGCAAGCTTTCTAAGAATAGATGTGTAGACAGCGGTTTTGAAGTTGTGACTCGGGCTGTTGCTTGGGCTCTGAATCCATAATGCTGTGTGGACTTACCATAGGGGTGTTGTCTCCCAATTGCTGCTCAGTTTTTTTCTGATTGTGAGCAGTTCACCTCTGCTGCAGCCTTCAGAATCATACAGCTGAATGCTACTATTTGTTGTGAGGTTGAATACATCAACACTCCCCACTGCAAAGCTCCCACTTCTTTCCTGCCTCCCCTCTGGGGTTTCCTGTTCTCCTATCTCATTTACAGTAGTTAAATATTGGTATGAGTGGCTCCCTCTCCTTGCAGTCCCTCTCTGGCAAGCATCTCATAAAACCAGTGGACCACTTCTCAACCAGAGGAAAACTTGAAAATGAAATAGTAGGGAAATCATGGGTTTCAGAGTAACAGCCGTGTTAGTCTGTATTCGCAGAAAGAAAAGGAGTACTTGTGGCACCTTAGAGACTAACGAATTTATTTGAGCATGAGCTTTCGTGAGCTACAGCTCACTTCATCAGATGCATACCGTGGAAACTGCAGCAGACTCTATATATACACAGAGAATATGAAACAATACCTCCTCCCACCCCACTGTCCTGCTGGTAATAGCTTATCTAAAAGCCATTTCCAGCACAAATCCAGGTTTTCTCACCCTCCACCCCCCCACACAAATTCACTCTCCTGCTGGTGATAGCCCATCCAAAGTGACAACTCTTTACACAATGTGCATGATAATGAAGTTAGGCCATTTCCTGCACAAATCCAGGTTCTCTCACTCCCTCACCCCCCTCCAAAAACCCACCCCCATACACACACAAACTCACTCTCCTGCTGGTAATAGCTCATCCAAACTGGCCACTCTCCAAGTTTAAATCCAAGTTAAACCAGAACATCGGGGGGGGAGGGGTAGGAAAAAACAAGAGGAAATAGGCTACCTTGCATAATGACTTAGCCACTCCCAGTCTCTATTTAAGCCTAAATTAATAGTATCCAATTTGCAAATGAATTCCAATTCAGCAGTTTCTCTGGTCACGCAATCACAGACATGAAGGTCGCTATCTTAAAACAAAAAAACTTCAAATCCAGACTCCAGCGAGAAACTGCTGAATTGGAATTCATTTGCAAATTGGATACTATTAATTTAGGCTTAAATAGAGACTGGGAGTGGCTAAGTCATTATGCAAGGTAGCCTATTTCCTCTTGTTTTTTCCTACCCCCCCCCCCCCCCCTGATGTTCTGGTTTAACTTGGATTTAAACTTGGAGAGTGGCCAGTTTGGATGAGCTATTACCAGCAGGAGAGTGAGTTTGTGTGTGTATGGGGGTGGGTTTTTGGAGGGGGGTGAGGGAGTGAGAGAACCTGGATTTGTGCAGGAAATGGCCTAACTTCATTATCATGCACATTGTGTAAAGAGTTGTCACTTTGGATGGGCTATCACCAGCAGGAGAGTGAATTTGTGTGGGGGGGTGGAGGGTGAGAAAACCTGGATTTGTGCTGGAAATGGCTTTTAGATAAGCTATTACCAGCAGGACAGTGGGGTGGGAGGAGGTATTGTTTCATATTCTCTGTGTATATATAGAGTCTGCTGCAGTTTCCACGGTATGCATCTGATGAAGTGAGCTGTAGCTCACGAAAGCTCATGCTCAAATAAATTCGTTAGTCTCTAAGGTGCCACAAGTACTCCTTTTCTTTTTAGGGAAATCATAAATTTGAATATGCACCTGTGATGTAGCACAGTGTATTTGCTTTCTGCTGTTTCAATAAACACAAAGACAACTCTTTTTTTTCCTTAGGGGGAATGTTTAATAATCCCTAGCTCTTGTATAGCACTTTTGATTAGAGATCTCAAAGCACTTTTTTAAAAGCACTCATTTTTTTTTTCAAAGCACTCATTTTACAGATGAGGAAAGTGAGGCACAGAGAGGGTAAGTGATTTGCCCAAACTCACCCAGCAGGTCAGTGGCAGAACTGGGAAATGAATCTGTCTCCTGAGTTCCAGTCCAGTGCTCCAACCACTAGACCACGCTGCCTGTCTAAATCATGTTTCAGATACAGCCCAACAATCACCTCAGAAGATCAGATGGTAGATACTTTCGTTTCCTCAGGAGGCTGTAGAACTCTTTGTTCAGACATGCTTTCTCCCTTGCGTTCATCAGACAATTTTTTAAGCCATAGGACTCTTGTTCTCTGCCTTCCTTCCCCCTTTCCAAACAACAAATTAAGGATCCTAAGTCTCTCCACCTCATTCCTCTTTCATGTGGTCAACAGAAACTGCTTTTTTCTTTTCTTCCTCTCATGCTACTGAATAGTCTTCTCAATCACATGTCTGTCTCAGAGCTCCCCTCCTTTGCTACCATGTGTGATGGTCTCCCATAATGCAGCACCATGGAGACATGTGAACCACTTCTCTCTTCTGGTGACGTTTCAGTATCTGCCAACTGCCTTTTGCTCCAGCCTCAAACTTTCCAGGAAAAGGAGAGCCGATTCTCCAGATGAAACTTCCCTTCTTTTATCATAGGTGAATGGGGCTCACAGTGTTCTTGCATCTGATGAAGTGAGCTGTAGCTCACGAAAGCTTATGCTCAAATAAATTTGTTAGTCTCTAAGGTGCCACAAGTCCTCCTTTTCTTTTTGTGGATACAAACTAACACGGCTGCTACTCTGAAAAGTGTCCTTTCTCACGCTCATAGGTGGGATCACCTTTGGTCTTGCTCACCCCAGATTGTATTCTAAACACCTCATTTTTCAGTTCTCCCTGGTTATAGCTTGAGATGCTTTCTGTTGGAAATGGGGAAAGGAGTTGTATATAGCTCCTTCCCTAATTCCAACTGATCCCCAGGACTGTGGAGAGGGCAATATCTATCCCATTTCCCCCCCAGGTAGCCCCAAGGACTCTGAGCTCCTAGACCTTTCTTGGAGCCCAGGTAGTAGTCCCAAACAATTTGTCTGAATATCTTGCTCCAGGGTCGAGTCCACTTTTTTCTTGAGCCTCTAGGTCTGAAAGATAGTTTCACAGAGAGAGATTTCTGTGTCATGGTTGCTAAAATGTTGTTTACATAGCCACAAGCCTTCAAGCAAGAAGTTTAACCATGTGTCTGGATGACCTCTTTTAAGTGGTAAATGTGCAGACCTAGAATGCTTTTCTGGTGTTCCCTGCAACAAGTGTGTGCAGTGTTTTGCCTGGAGTCAAGAGGGCTTTGAATCTGCTCTCTGAATAGAGGTTTTGACTCGCTCTGAGTTTCAGGTTTCAATGCCATAATGTTTCTTTTGGGAAACAATGGATTATGCAGAAGGAAGGGAACTTCTTCCAGTGGAAACTGGAATTATTAAGAATTAATCTGGGAACAGTTTTGAGAGACACTATCTTTGAGGAATGTTAGAAAAGTGTATAAAGGGTAAATGGGATGACCAGGTAATTATAGATAGGTTAGCCTGATAAAAGGATTCCCACTATACAGGAGTGGTATGTATGCATCCTGTAAGTCCTTGAAGACAGAAATTACACCTTTTTTTTTTTTTAAAGTGGAGATAGGGAGAAGGGGGACATGCCCCCCTCCCATTAGTACACCTATGTATGCCACGAATGTGTACCTTACGATGTGAGGGGAAGAAGTGCATGGTGGAGTGTATTGCAGAAATATAATTTAGAGGTAGAAACAAGGATTCCTTGTTGCTCACTTTTAATAAGTAGGTAGTGTATGATGTTGGTCCAGTATTGTTTGTGATAAACTGCTTTCAGTCTTTCTCTTGTATTACGACTTTTTGGTTAGATCTGCCGGGACAGTGATCTCTAATTAATCTAGGGAGTTCATAATATGATTCAGTAATGCTGAGATTGGCACATTTTATCTACAACGGATTTCATTTAAGTAATTCTCATCCCAAGATAATAAAAAGATCCAGTGAGGTATAAAAATGTTTCCCAAATATTTTTCATCATTGTTTTTGATTAGGGACACTGAAAACATTAAAATTATGGTAATATTCTGTTAGTTTGGATATTTTCGGTGCTAAAAACACTCCAAAACATATAAATGTCCGAAATGTGACTTTCAGATAACTTAATGACAGTATAACTATTGTAACATATGTTAGGTGGATAAAGTGTTCTGGACATCTCTTTATAGTTTTCGTTAGCAACTATTACTTTTCTGCCAGAAATGCACATTCATGTAGTTCAAGGGTGGCCAAACTACAGCCCCTGGGCTGCTTCCGGCCCATCAGACGTTTTTATCTGGCCCTTGAGCTCCCGCCAGGGAGCAGGCTCGGGTGCTTGCTCCGCTGCCCGACACTCCCCAGCCCCTGACTTCCGGTATGCACAGAGCCACACTGCACAGGCGCGACTTCACCGTGCTGATTCTAGGATCAGATTCCCCCACGCATAGGTGGCAGCTCTCCTCCCCCTCCCTCCCCCCCCCCCCCCACATGCAGCAGCTGGCCCAATTCCCTCCCAGTCTCCTACGGCCCCACCCTTGAGAGCCTTGAAACCTCCCAGAGGCCACACCCATCCCAGCTAGGGTTCTTCCGCCCATGGTGGTGCCAGTTACGGCCGCCTTGGTGTCACTGCCGGCAGGGCCCCTAGGAGTCCTCAGTACTGTCCCTGTAGAGCCCCCCTGTAGTGAGGCGGTGTGGTGCCCCACCACCCTGCTGAGGGAAGAACCTCCCCAGACACCAAAGTGGGCAGAGCCAGTGGATCCTGTGCCCGCCCGCCCGCCCTACGAGGTCAAGGTGCAGGACAGGAAGTAGAAAAGCCCAACCCCAGAGCTCATTTGGGCGACAGCAGCCGGAGAGGCCAGACGCCCATGGCCTGGCTTTGGCTTGGGAGACCCTGGCAAGCCGCGGCTAACCCGAGGACTGGCCAGACCGGCCAATGCCTGACACTGACCAAAGCCCAGAGGAGCTGCCGAGCCTACCCCTCGCCAGCTACCCAGAGGAGCTGCCGAGCCTACCCCTCGCCAGCTACCCAGAGGAGCTGCCGAGCCTACCCTTCGCCAGCTACCCAGAGGAGCTGCCGAGCCTGCCCCTCGCCGGCGACCCAGAGGAGCCCATGGTGCTGGAACTCTCCGAGGACACCATCCTGACCCAGGTGCCATACGAGGGGGAGTCCAGAAGTAGCCCAGGGGCAGCCAACCCCAGTCTGGCTGCAGCACTGCCAGAGCCCATGTCAGTGTGTTGCGGCCAGGATCCCCACTGAAACAGCAGCGGGTCTTCGGCCACTGCTAGGGCCCTGGGCTGGGACGCAGTGGAGTGGGTGGGACTGCGTCCCCCCTGCCACCCACCTTGCGGGTGACAGTCTCCCCTTCCCCCTGGTTGCTAAAGCTAGGAGCCAGAGCTTATATTGAACTATTTGACTCAAACCCTGCCTGAGGGCCTGAGCCCTTGACTGTTTGCTGCCCTGCCCTGACCCAGGGGCTGGGCTTATATTGAACTGCTTGTGGGACCCAGCCTGAAGGTCTGTGCCATAGACTGGGTATTCACCAACCCAGCCGAGAGTGTAGTGAGGCGTGTGGTGCCCAATCATCCCGTCGAGGGACGAGCCCTGGCTGAGTTCCCTCACACACTCCCTCTCCCCACCTCAGTAACATCCCTTATAGAGCCCCCACATTCTGCACCCCATAGAGTCCCCCTCCCGCACTGGGCATTCATGGCCCACCATACAATTTCCATACCCAGATGCGGCCCTCACGCCAAAAAGGTTGCCCACCTCTGATTTAGATGTATAGTGGGTAAACAGTTACGTTTTTGTGGTATGATTAAAGGTGATTAAAATGACTCTTGCATGGATAACGCAAATATTTCTCTTACTTAATCAGTGAACATTAGCAGCTGTGGTTTTGTATGTAGATATTCTGATCTTGGGGCAGTTATTGCATGACAGGAGCAACAAAGTCTTTTAAAAAATATAATCATTGTAACTTATATTCAAACTTCCAGTTGGTACTTCAGTGCACGCTTGAATCCATAATATTGTTTTTGCGATACCTCACAAATATGAACACTTTAAAGCTATCTGTGAGCCTCAGTTAGATTGTTGCGTTACTCCTGCACATTTAGAATGCACTCTTTTTGGTTTAAAAAAATGTTGAGAGACTGAAGAAGGTTTTTTAAATGATTGTCTTTGTTTTTCATTGTTTCTTATAGCTCCTTTTAGAAGCATATATTTTTTTCTTACAAGAGTTTTTTTTGCTGAAATGTTGACTTTTCTATATGTTTATAATTGAATTTGAAATGAACCTGGCATCTGTTTTTTCTGGTTTGTGCAACAGCGTCCTCAATAAGGACAGCATAGGTAAGGAAATAGCTTGTGCTCCCTCTGCTGTTAGTAAAAGATTCCTGTTGTAGGTCATGCATGTTGTGGTTCTGGTTTAAAAGAAATGCAGTACTCAGATGTTATATGCAAAAAGAAAAGGAGTACTTGTGGCACCTTAGAGACTAACCAATTTATTTGAGCATAAGCTTATAGTTCTGTAACTCCATTAGATTGTAATAGTACTAACTACTTGAATTTACCTTTAATAACTTCCATGCATGTTAAATGTTTAGTAAATGGTTTGCAAGCATCTTAGCAGCTGCCATCCAGTCCAGCGTTAACTTCATTGTTTTATGGCTGTAACCTAACATTGAAAAGTCTTGAATCATCCCTTCCCCATTTGAAAGAAATGGTGTCATCCAATATTTGAAAAAAATCAAGATAGCAGATTCCTTGTCTTTTGTGGATCCACAGTGATTCAAGTATTATCTTAGTGACCTGTCTAGACAGAGCCCGTCTCCCTTATTCTTCTGTCTGTTCAATGCCACTTTAATCATCACAGAAGCTCACAGTAGAGCTAAAACTACAATTCTGGAGATGATCCAGTGGGCTTGAGAAATTCCCAAAAGCCTTATGTTAAATGTGCAGTAGTAACCTATACTGTTTCAGTTTAAATAGTGCTGTCCCTTCCCATTGCTGGTGTCCTTAATTGCTTTGGACAATTGTAAGTAAAGCTGAATGAAACAAAGGCATGTGATCCAAGCAGCTTTGTGTGGAATGATTATGCATTCCTCTGTAACACGGGAAGAACGTGTCTGAAATAAACTGAACAAAATTTTGAATTAAAATGAAGTAATAACTTATTAGTAATAGTAATCTTTATTAAAACATCTTTAATTTCTTTTAACAATCATGTAATAGAATCTGATTTACTGGGAGTGGCATTTAATTAATTTAATTCAATTTAGAGAGTTTAACTCTATTACATATTAGTAGAGAAAATTACCTCTGAACAGTCATTTCTCATTGGTGACATGCAATAAGTTAATTTAGCTCAGAGTTCCTTTGGGTGCATTGTGAGTTTTGCTCTGAAAGTTGCTATGGTGACAGCCTGATCAACCAAGGGCTGTCAACGAAACAACAAATAGAACAGCCCTGCTTTGCACAGTGGCTCTGCTGCTGTAAACACTGGCAAATGGGTACTGCTTGCTCTATGCCTTATTCTAGTCTCATCATACTATTTTTAGTGAACCTGCTTGTTTAAATCTTTTATAGATGCCAAAGTTGTGTTTGAAGAGCTAGTGAAAAAGCTTCTTAAGGAATGCCTAGTCATTTAGCAGACCTGCTGTGCAGAAGCGTTTTCACTGAGAAGGTTTTCTTTCAGATTCTGTTCAACAAATTGAACTGAGCTTCATTGGTTTCAGCTCAGTCCCAGTGAAATGACTGCAGAATGGCCATCAGAATTTAGTGTGCTTTTTCTTTAGAGAACTTTCGTGCAGCATTTGTGAGATATCTGGAAACTGCTGGAATTGCATTCCTTGTGTTCCTGAATAATTTACGACCTGTTTCTCATATATGTCATTAATGTATGATGGCCCTGCAGATATAAAGAATCTGTTTGGCTTTAGCTGAATTAATGAGAAGAGTTCTTCTGATACTGTGTCAGCCAAGGTTTCAATGTTAGGCCCTTAAACTCCTCTGTTCAAAACAAAACCTACATAGAGAGGCTGGCTTTTGTAAAAACTAGCAAAGGACAATTGTTTATGTATTTGGGGCATTTAAAAAAGTGTTAAATATTAAGGGTATTAACAGGCCTGAAAGAAAGTATTAAATTATAAGTTCTGTATATTTGTTTCTTTTATAATTCAGTGTAGGGAAGTGGAGGTTTGCCTTCTCAAGTATAGGAAGTAATTGTTTATTTACAAGATTTTTTTAGATAGAAATAGCATACTTTATACTACAGTGCATCCCAACACTAAACATTAGAACTAAATATTGTAATATAATGGCAAAACTTTAGTTGAAATGGCCTGCTTGTGTGACGAAGGGTTTGTGGGATCAAGATTGTAGTTTATAATGTCAGATTTAGTTAATACAGTACATCAAAACTTTCACCAAAGTTACATGTTTTGGTATAGATTACATATAGAAACATAACAGATATTTTCAGAGGAGTCAACATTGTATAATAGCTGCTAGGATATGAAGATTATCAGTAATCAAAGCAATATCAATGCATTTACTACCAAAAGACTAATTTCAAAATTAGGAAGGAAAGTGTTTTTAACGGTAATTTTGAAGACATGTTTTTTGCACAAAAATCATATTACTTCAGAAGACAAAAAACATTTTTGCATTGTCAAAATCAAAAAGCAAATAATTAAATCTGTCCCCAAATTCTCAAATTTATTTAGAAAAATTTCTGCAATAATATGTATTAGAAACATTGGTCTTTCAGAGAATGAAATAATTGTGCTTTGTGTTGACTGGTACATGCATACATTTGGGATGAAATTTTACTTTTTATTTTCAGATTTTACTCAACCTACCCTTATTTGGGGGCAGAAGTAAAAAAATAGCTATGCATATTAATTTTTCAGCAGTGGAAAAAGCACCTGAAGGAGGATGCAGGTCATCAGTTATAGCGTCCAACCATTGAGACAGTAACACAAGATTTTCCCTTAGTGACTCTGCCTGAGTCTCAGAAAAGCCTTCTCTTGTGGTAAAGGGTGAGTGTAGAGCTGTACCATAATTTCTGCTTCCTGCATCTGCTTCATCTGAAATATCATGGCTGGACCACAAAATTATTAGTTTAGTATTTCTATGAAATATATATTCCCATAAATGACATGATACTAGGGCCTTGATTTTGCATGTACTTAAGGACATGGATAATTTTATTTACATGAATAACCCCACTGAAGTTAGTAGAACTACTCATATGAGTAAAGGTTGTAGTTAAGTTTTTTCATTGTTGGATTCATAAATAGGACAGTGTGCCTTTGCAAGCTATAGTCTATAAACTACTGACAGATCTTTAATGGAGAGATCCTCCTTTTAGGCAGCAGTAATTAAAAACAAAAAATTTAAATAGAAACTGAAAATAATTGGAGTGGCCAGATAGGTAAACCAGAGTCATCAAACAGTTAAGAGGAAAAGGAAATGCAAAATAGATGCATTGTAATACTTATGGACTTGGCAAACAGTACTCACAAATCTAATGCCCTGCAAGCAGAGCTACGATACAAGTCTAAGTCTATCATTTTGACCACTGCTCACTTATGAAATACTTTTAATTATAGTAGCTCCTTTTCCTTTTACATGAACAAATCTTTCTTGGTTTGTGTACCATTTTATCCTCCCAATGATCACTAACCTGTCTTTCACCAATACCATACTGATATGTTGTTCAATAGAAACATTTTGTTTTGCGGCATTTTGAAAGGACTGTATTCATGGAGGAGAAGGAGCCAGCCCTGTCACCCCCATAACATTTTAGCTCAGGAGTTAGAGCACTTATCTGAGAGGCAGGAGACCGGGGTTCATTTCTCCCTTCTGCCTGAAGTGACGATGGGTTTTGAACTTGGGTCTCCCACCTCCGATGTGGGGCTATTGATTTATTCTGGGTTTGATCTCTGTCTCTCCTGTTGAAGCTGTTCCACTTTTTATAAATAATTAAATAGTCAAAGGGCCAAAGAGAGAGAGTGGAAGAGTGTGGCTGTCGCCTGGTGGTTAGGGCAGTCCCCTGGGATGTGGGAGACTCAAGATCAAGTCCATCTCCAATAACTATTTAATTAGTTATACTAAGTGGGACAGCTTCCACAGGAGAGATTGAAAGAGACCTGTCCAAGAATGCTCCATAGCTCAGTGATTTAAGGCATTCTCTTACAATGTAAGAGACTCAAGTTCACATCCCTGCCCTAAATCAGGCAGACTGGAGAATTGAACCTGGATCTCCCACATCCCAGTTGAGTTCCCTAACAAGTGGGCTAAAAGTTGGCACCAGAGACACCACTATGAGGAAGACATTTTGGGTCAACCAAAACTGTATTTTTGGGGGTGAATAAACTATACTCCTGTCATCCCAATTTACCCAGTTCTAAGTGTTTCATCATAAGTAACACCTGAATAGATTATTTGCAGACAGAAGTGTTCTTTTTAAAGTTGGTGTCCCTTTACAATATTCAGCTGCGTATGTATTTGAAATCAGCAGCCTTTGCTTTCCATTACCCCCTTCATATTCCCAGTTTAACAGCCTTTCTACTCTATTTTCAAAACTCAGTTGCTTTTTGATCTGTAGTTAGGTAGTTCAGAAGGTTGGTAACTTTAAAAAAATTAATTCTAATATGACAGTGGAGTGATGCAGTGTATTTGTAGTCACTCATCATTTCCAAAGGCAGAGAGAGGCTTATTTCTCTGGAGTTCCTTGCTTCTATCAGCATAAAAGTATGAGAGCTTCAAGTTAACCTCTAACCTGCTAATCCACCAGACTGCCCCAGGTTATTCATTTAAAAGAAAAGCTAGTCTCGAGATTTTTTTTTTCTTGTAAACTCTAACCTATAGATCTAGTAGTGTCCCACATTCTAATGTAATTTTAGTCTCTCGATGTAGACAATAGAATTGATGAGTACACCAGACTATTATCTCTCTTTATAAATAAATGTGTTGATTGCTTTGAACTGAATTTTCAAATAACTTTGTACAGGTGTGTTATGATGCAATTGTGAAGTTTTCTACTATAAATAATACTTAGCTTTCAAGCTGCTGTTAGAAGTGGCTATCTCATTACTGAAGAAAAGACAATTTGGTCACTCTGACTTTAGCACCCTTTGTGAATTTCCTTTGAAATAGAAAATGTTATGCAAACATTGCATACCCTTTGCTCAAAATTGCCTTTAATTTATTTTTTGCTTTTTAGTATCAATTTAAAAGAAAATGACTTGCCTGTCTTCTGTATGATATCTGTACTAAAGGGACGACATCATTTCGAAATCAAGGATTCCATTCCTGATTCTGCCACAAACTTAGTATGTGACAGTGGGCCAAGTCTCATAATTTCTCTGGTTGTTGTACGCTAGAATTTTCACCTGATTTCTCAGCAATCCTAGCAGGGGGCAACTGGTGTCTAAACCACCATGTGAAACAGAACTCTGAACCAGCTCATTGTCTTCACTAGCCCTCCTGGTGTTACTCTCTCTGGTGAAGTTGAACTGCTGGTAATAACATTGCAAAAGTACAGGGGGAAAAAAATTGTAGTATACACAGTTTCTGACTCACTTCTAGTTTGTAAAATGTTATACTTTCCGATCTTACTGGGCTGTTGTGAGATAAATTAATTTTTGTGAAGATCCGATACCATGGTAATGAGGATTATAGAAGAACCTAATAGATCAGTGGTCCCCCAACTGTGGGGTGTGCCCCCCCCAGGGGGGCACGGAGGAATGTTTGGGGGGGGAGGGACACAGTGGGCCCTGGGCAGCCCCCACAGGGGTGCAGGAGGGAGCTCCACCCAGCCCTGCTTTGTCCCAGCTTTGCTAAGGCCCCACCCCAGCTGCAGCGTGTGCCCCAGCCATGGCTGTGGCTCTGCTTCTGCCCCAGGCTCCCAGCCCCCGCCTGCTCCCAGCCATGGTTCCAAAAGGGCTGCAGACAGGTTTCATTATTGGCAAGGGGAGGCACAACAGAAAGTTTGGGGACCACTGTAATAGATACTGGATCCTGTCCCTGGGTCCACTTGTCAGTTGTTGTGACTTAAAATTGCTTTTTCCTATTTTTAAATATATTTTTCTCTCCACTGTTCTGTGAAAGACCCATACACGCAAAACTACCTACTGAATTCTGAGAATGCTATGAAGACTAAACCTGCTTTATGTAGAACCACATTATCAGAAGATTTACTGACTTCCAGAAGTTTCTAATACTAGCAAACCAAATCCTCCTAGTAGTTAGCAACTCTACCCATCCATTTAATCATTCAGTAATAGCTGATTCCACAGACAACAAGTCCCTCCCTCTCCTGAGGTGAGAGTTGAGTTTACAGATATCAGAATTCTACAAATGAAGTTCTGAATTCTTCAGGGTTGTTGAGTGAAGACGACATATCCGAGAGCAAAAGAAAGAATAGGTGTGTGCTGAAAATAATGGCATGAAGCTTACATTTCAGAATTAGAGTAATCTGCAGGCTGTTTTCTAGCAAGAGTTATGTATTTCTTCTTGCCACACACAATGGGGTTTTTTTGAAAGGCATGTGTGATATAAAAATGAATGATTAATATTAGAATTAAGTCATATGGATTCATAAATGCTAATTCACATGATCAGTGAGAAGGAGATCTGTAGTTTGAAAGAAATCAGAGAGAGAGTATTAAGCAGTGAAAGTTACCATCAGTTATCAGCTCTCATCCCAAGAGAATTTAGCCATGAAAACTATGGTAACTTTAAATGTTCAGTTCCCCAGACTGTGATTCGAGAATTTCGATTCCCACTTTTTAGTAAGTTTACAAAGAGCATTGAATGTAAACTGTGAATTTACTTGAAGATTAAAATCTTATTTCAAGCAAACAGAAGAAAAGTGCAAAAGAAAGTATTAGAAGTTGTTAAGGATTTAAGTTTTCTTTGACAGACTACGACTGCATGTTAAAACAAAACCTAATGATAAAGAATGTGATTGACAAAAGCTTTTAGGAAATTGAATAACATAATGCAAAGCAACTTCTGTATCTCTGTTTAAGAAAGGCTAGATAGCTGGCTGCTGACAGCTATGAAAACAACAGGAAATGCAATCATTCTTCAAGAATATGCAACAGAAGCTAAAATCTAGTCAGCGAAGCATGCTAATTAGTACACAGGTTATAATGTTGAAATACAGAAAAATACCTCATCAAGAGTAAACCATAGTGAAAAACATCCTAAGTACTGTGAAAAAAGCAAAAGTGTACTGGATTGGCTATAATGTAAGAGGATGGGGAAATGAGCTGTATTTATGACATAAAGGAAACAAGAATGAATTAAGAATCACAGTTTGTGGTTATGTTTGACTGAGAAAAAAGGATGCTTCATGACATCTTGAGGCTTTTATCCTATAACAAAGAAAGAGTTGTTAATGTTTGTTCATTTGTATTGTGATAGCATCTAGGTGCTCCAGTCATGGATGAGAGCCCCATTGTGCTTGGCAATGTACAAACACACAAAGACAGTCTTTGCCCCCAAAAGCTTACAATCTAAGCTTGTAAGATGAGAAACAAGAGAATGCAAGAAACAGACTGAGGGGGCAGAGGTGAGGAGAAATGATACAAAGAAGCAGTGAGATACTAATGGTCAGCATAACCTGTGTTCATAGCACACCAGCTGCCTAACCATTGTTGGTTTTTTTTGTAGGCACGAAGAGTTTTAAGAGGGAATTTGAAGTAGAAAAATGAGGTGGCCCTGCAGATGCCTTCAGTGAGCTCCTCCAGTGCATAAGAATGACATAAAAGGAGCATGAAGGTGTTCAGAAATTTTAAAAATGAACAATAGAGGCGATATCGTTGGCATAGCAGAGTTGGGAGTTGATGTCTCAATACTGTGTAAGAAGTGATAGGGTTGGGATAGACCGGGGTTCTCCAACTGAGGGTCATGCCCCTCAGGGGGTCACTAGGTGGTTACATGGGGGTTGCGAGCTGTCAGCTCCGTGGGGCTGAAAGTCCTGAGCCCCCATTAAATTAAACTAACTCCCCCCATTTTTAATTTATATGTGGGGGTCACATTCAGAGGCTTGCTGTGTGAAAGGGGTTCACCAATACAAAAAGTTTGAAAAGCACTGGGATAGACAGTGAAGGGCTTTCAAAGCAAAGACAAGAGATTGTGTTTGATGTAGTGAAGATGGAAGAATGTGAAAAAGGCATGGTTGAAGTGACGAACCATGAAAGTGATTTTGCATCAGATCTATTATTTAGATACAAATGGGGGCAAAATGGAATATGACAGTGCTAGAGAGGAAGAGGTTGCAGTAGTTAAGACATGAAATTACAAGGGCCTGGACAAGAATTTCAGCTGTGTGGATGAAGAGGAAAGGCTGGGTTTTCAAGGTGTTATGCAGGAAGAAGTGACAGATATTAAACGTGGTCTGGATGTGAAAATCTAGAAAGAGAGCCATGTTAAAGGCCGTGCTCAAGCTTTGGATCTGAGTGACAAGGAAGGTGATGGTTTATCCACACTGTCGACTTCTTAGCGTATGTGCAATGTGCCTCAGGTAGCACATAACCAGGATTCATGACCAAATTTGGTCCACTGTTTAGATCATGAGCTTCCCTGGGCCAGGTATTGACAGGGAGTGCAACATGAACACTGATCCGTGCCCCCCTCCACAGTGACTGCAAAAAGAGAAAGGAAGGACACCTTGCGGGGAAAGATTAAGAGCCCTGTTTTGGCCATGTTATCCTTAAACTGTTGTCTGGATATTGATGAGAATATGTCAGAAAGATGGGCTGAGATATAGTTTGAACTGGAAGACACAGGTCCCTGTCTTGCTTTCCAAGTGGAGGGGTAGATCCGTGAGCTGCCAGCATAGAGACAATAGTTTAATATATGTTTTTCAATGAAATTATCCAGAGGTAACATTTAGAGGGAGAAGGGGAGGTTGCCAAAGATTAAGGCCTGGACAACCTCCACAGAAAGTTGGGTAGAGGTTGAGGAGGCACCACTGATGGAATGATTAGAGAAGTAGAGGAACTTGGGGGGAGAGAGAATGGAGTCACAAAAGCTATGGGGACGACACATTTCAAGAAGTGCAGGGCTGTGTGTGTGAAAGACAGGCGATAGGTTGAGGAGAATGAGGATGCTGAGCTTTGGCCTTGAAGAGGTCATTAGAGACCTTGGTGAAAGCTGTTTCAGTGGAGTGCGGGGTTGGAAACCAGATTAGAGAAGATCTATGGAAAGTTTCAGTAATTGGAGAGGCAAATGAAGTCAAGGGTGGTTTTAATAAGATGAGAGAGACTGAGGCATGCTTATACTGTCCCTGAAAGAAAAGTACACAACACCAGATTGTTTGCTTCAACTGAGGATCAATTCCAATATAACATCACAGCACTGAGATATATTTATAGTGAAAAGCTTATTATCAAAGGCTAGGATTTAAGAGATAGTGAGTAAGGATAATGATGAAAACAGATCTGGTTACATATAAAACAAAAAGTGTAACACAATTCCTAGAGTCTAAACTTTAACAGGCTAAAACCCTTGTCAAAAGTAGTTTATCTCAATCTCCCAGCTGACATGGCTGGGATCCAACTTTTATGCCTACAGAAGGCACTGTCCTTTTTGCTTTTTCAGTGACTGATGGAGTGTCTTTTTGCCTTCCACTTATGGTCCCCAAAGCCACTCTTTTGTCCCCAGAGTCACATGACCCCCAGGGTTTATTCCCTGGTATGCTGACACCATATTGCCTTCACATCCTCATGTTGATGTTGTAAGCAAACTCCCTTCCATTGTGATGGCTTATAATGATAATTTTACATATGAACCAGGGCAGACAGGTGAATATACATGCTTTGTCTTGTCCAAACCTGTTTGTGAATTCTCCTTTGGTTCAGACTTTAAAACGTAAATTTCCAGTATATATACACAGATCCTTAAATGTCATCTGGACATACATCTTGCAATGACTGAGGATCAGTATGACATAAGCTTTTTTAGATACCTCACTTGATCCTCTTGGATAAATACTATGAAAGCAATGCATAAGGAGTAGAGAGTTTGTCAGGCCTGTCGAGTAACAGTTATAGAGCAGTGAACCCTTTGCCAGTTGGCACTAGCTCAGGGTCACAAGGGTCCACACTGCATTGTAAATAATTGCTGGACCCAGGTCTAATAGCTTTGCAAACATGTCCATGTTGCCCTACCGAGACTTGGATTGGGTCTGCAGCTTGAATTGCATCCACACTGCAACGTGACAGGGCTTGGACCCGAGTCACAGCAGTACTCGGGCTGTGACCCTGTGATTTTTTCCCCCCCTGTGATGGGTTCCCACCGGGGTACCACTTGGAATTGGGGTTCCACTGAGCCCTCTGACCCACCAGCCTGGATTCCCTCTCACACTGTGCTGCTGTGACAAGCTGTAGACTGCTCCTAGTCCTACACTCCCACCAGCATTCACACAGACAGGGACACACCCAGCTGCAGTTACATGCAGGCTGACCAGCCCCTGCATGAACCAACAATGGAGGGGCTACAGCCAAGATAACGCCCACCTTCTCAGCCTAGGACCTCAGAGCTGTACCATTCTGCCCTGGTCAAAACCCTGACCAGTATGAATTTATTACTCAGTTTGCCTCTCCCTCAGTGTGGAGAGGAATATGCAACAAGTCTGTTAACCAAGCTGAGATTTTTCCCCAGACACTTCACTTAAAGGCACACTGATTTAGGTTAAAACATAAAACAAGTTTATTAACTACAAAAGATAAATTTTAAGTGATTATAAATGATAGCAAACAGATCAAAGCAGATTACCTAGTAAATAAACAAACCACAAACTAAGCCAAGGATACTAGAAAGATTGGATATGAATTACCAGTTTTTCCCCGACTGATGATACAAGCAGGACTTGTTTTGCAGCGTGGGCTCTCCACCCCCTTTTCTTTCTGAGCTTTTCTCAGGTGTTGAGTTGTGGGGGAGTGAACAACAGATGATGTCACTTCCTACCTGATATAGCTTTTCCATATGGTGGGAACACTGTTTAAAAAAACAGTTCCCAATTTGTGGGGGAAAAAACAGGTACCCAAATGGAGATCAGTGTCATGTGGTCTGATCACATGCCCTGCTGAGTCATAGCAGCCACAGGCTGTTTGGAGCGTTCTCAGGAAGGTTCACCAGGTGATGGATAAGCTTCTCCTAAGGTCTGTTGTTTTTCCTAATGGCTCATTACTCTGAATAGGCCCTTCACCATGAGCTCTCTAGGCTGGAAGCATTTTGCCTAGTGGGTGCTACCTAAGTGTGATTGATTGATTGGCCATCCCTCAACTCGAGGATGATCTCTACCACAGATTTACATATGGGTCCTGAAATGACTCAGGAGTCCAATCCTGGAACCGCAGATCTGCCCACTGTAGGTACAGGCATTTTGTGGCAGGCCAACTGCCTGCTGGGAGAAAGTTATTTCTTTTTCCTTCCTTCCTTCCCTCTCTCTCCAGCTTCGAGGGCAAGGCACTTCTTCTTGAAGTGGGCCACCACCTTATGGAGGATATGGCTCCATTGGGGTCGGTTGGTGGCTTGCTCCTCCAAGCTTGTGATGTCCACATCAGTTTTCTTAAGGTACGCTTTCAGTGTATCTTTCTAGCATTTCCTCTGACCACCATGGGTGAGCTGAGAGTAGAAGACTTATTTTGGGAGGCAAGAGTCTGGCATCCGCACACAATGTCCAGCCCAGTGAAATTGGTTCATGAGGATCATTGCTTCAATGCTGGTGATATTGGCTTCAGCGAGGATGCTGGCATTAGTGCCACTTGATGTGAAGGGTCTTCTGGAGGCATCACTGGTGATACCTCTCCAAACTCTTGAGGTGCTGTCAATAGGTCACCCAGGATTCACATCCATAGAGGAGTGTAGGAACAACAATTGTCTTGTAGTCTTGGATCTTGGTGTCCAACTGTAGATCACGGTCTGTGAAAACACGTCAGAGCAATTTCCCAAAGGAAGCACTTGCACACTGGATCCTGTGCTGGATCCCTCTGTCGATTTTTGCATTTTGAGAAGGTTGGCTACCAAGGTAGCAAAAGTGCTCAACTGTCTCCAAAGTCAGGTTGATAAAGCACTTTAGCCTTCTCAATATTCAATGAGAGTCCTAGGCTTCGGTAAGCTTGTGCAAGTAAATCCAGGTCATTCTCGGTGTGTGTGAGGATGACACAATCATCAGCATATTGAAGATCAGTAATGGATATCCTAAAGATTTTAGACTTTGAGCAGAGATGTCGAAGATTAAAGAGCTGCCTATCCATTCTACATTGAATGTCAACTCCATTGGACCAAAATAACTATTAAATAGATGGAAAACAGGGTTGGGGTTATAACGCATTGTTTAACCCCAGTTTTGATGATGAAAGGTTCCATCTCAAGGCCATTACAGAGAACCGTGACAGTCATCAGATCATGGAGAAGACTTAGGATTTAATAAATTTTGGAGGGCAGCCAAATCTGGCCAGCACCTTCCACAGGGCTTCGCGATTGACAGAGTCAAAGGCCTTTGTCAAATCGATGAAAGCCATGTACAGGTCGTGATTTTAATACCAAGACTTTTCCTGGATTTGACAGGCAATGAAGCTCATGTTGGCTGTCCCGCGGGATGGTCTAAAACCGCACTGAGATTGCGGCAGTATTTCTTCAACAAGGGGAAGTAGTTGGTTTAAGGGGATATGGGCAAGAATTTTCCCTGCTGTAGATAGCAAGGCAATGCCTCAGTAGTTTTCACACTCCGACTTATCGGTGTTAGCGTTTCTCAAGTCTTCTGGAATCGTCTCATTATACCAGATATGAAGAAAAAGTTTGTGGAGCTTCCTTACCAATTCCTCACCTCCAAACTTGTAGACTTCAGCTAGTATGCCATCTGGCCCTGCTGCCTTGTTGTTCTTAGTTTGCTTAATGGCTTGTGTTACTATTTCGACCTGGGGAGTAGGGGTTGTCAGCAAGTGATTCTTTTTTGTATCATTGAGGTATAGATTCGATAGTGGCATCAGAGACAGTTGACTCACAGTTCAGGAGTAACTCAAAATGCTCCTTCCATCTGGCTTTAATGGCTTTGCTGTCCTTAAAATACATTGACCCATCTTGAGCTTGGACTGGGGTGGGTTCATGGAAGCAAGGACCATAAATGGACCTTATTGCTTGGAAAAAAACCTCATGTCATGTTTATCAGCATAAAGCTCAATCTCCATCGCCTTTTCTTGCCACCACTTATTTTTGATATCATGGATTTTCCTTCGGGCTTCAGCCTTGAGTTGCTTGTATGACTTCAAAACAGTATTTAAAAAGAAGCTACTCAACCTCAGTTTGACAGAAGAAGACATTTAAGCACACATTGAAACACGAAGGGATGAAAAGACTGAGGTGGAGACCCTGTAGTAAAAATGGATAGGCTAGGAAGATGAGATTTACAATATTCTGGGAAACGCACTTTTGTCTAACCATTTAAATAATAATATGCTAACAGTGTATATAAATGAAGGCAGTATCTTCATTCTGGGGTGCTAGTAGCAAGAGCCAAACCATTTGTTTGACTTTCTGTAATTTCTTACACCATCTGCAGTGTTTCCTAAGAGTGGACCCCAGACAGACTATCCAAAATATGTAACGTAAAGTATAGGAGAACAGGAAATGTGAAAAACACGGATTAAATTACTTATTTTTGGTACTGTCTTCGACTGAGAAAAGATGATGGGAGTCTTTCACAGAAGAAAATATAGTGGTGGTAGGGTCCTTTAGGTCTGGGTGAAGAACCTTGTTCCAGTCTCATTTCATGGAATTATAGCCTCATGTACAAAGGTTGGAGTGCATTAAACAAACCAACCTTGCCCACTCATCTGCAGATGTAGAAGGTCCTCTTGGAGCAGAACTATAAACTGAAGGTGGGTAACAAAGTGAATAGAGCCTATAGAGAGGGTGTGGTGATGTGTTCCATGGTGAGGGTCAAGGAGTCTTCCCAGCTTTGAAAACACTGTGTGCTTGGAGAAGGATTTGGGTTTAAGGGTCAAAGACTGGTCTCACTTGTCAAAAACTCCCATTGATTTGTTAACAACCAGAATTTGGTACTGAAATTTGTGCCCATTTCCATAAGGACAGTTATTGATGGGATAGAGAGGGGACTGTAGGAATTGTACTCTCTAGGGAAGCTGTGTGGCTCTAGCTGATATGGCATTGGACTGAGACCTGAGTTCTGTGCCTGGTTCTGCCACTGGCCTGCTGGGTGACTGTGGGTAAGTCGCTTCACCTCTGTGCTTCAATTTCCCCTCCTTTCAAATAGGGATAATGATACTGATCTTTGTAAAGTGCTTTGGGATCTAGTGATGAAAAGCCCTATGTTAGGGCTAGGTGATATTCTAAAACTGAGTTAAAAGGAAACACACTTAAGTTCAGACATCCCATAGCAGCCATGGTTCCATATGGTCTAACAATATTTGGTATAGACAGTGCTATAACAGCACCTCTGAGGATCCAGGAAGATGCAGAAATAATAGATTTTTAAAAAGCCTTGTTTTGAGAGCAGCTGTTAATGTCAATATAGGAATGAAGGCTTAAGAACAGAATGTTTAGAGCTCTCAAAATTGGAAAGTATAATCAAATTAAATATTATTCTCAGTTTACTTGAATTTTTATGTGCTTCTAGGAGGTTAAGAAAGGAAGATTTTATTTTAATCTTTAATTTATAAATATTAATATTCAAGTCTCACTCTTGGAAATATGATTTGTGACATGCTCATCGCTGTGGGGCCTATAAGTTATCAAGGTTTCCTCATAAAATGTTGGTTTCCAACGGATGGCAATAAAATATTTCTGGATGACAATTGCGAAGGAGCTTTTCCAGTATCAAAATTAGGAATTAATTTTTGTCTGAATCAAAAGCCACTGAATAGATAGCAAATAAATTTCACTGTTTTATAATATATCCATTTATGATGGGTAGTTATCTATCAACTGCCTCTGATCATATGCCTGAATATGTGAGGTTCTAAGACAAATCATGTTCACACCTTGAGGAAGCCCATGAAATGTATTCATATGAGCAGAGCAGACTACTGCATTTGTCTTTAGAATACATGGACTGCAGATAGATAGGGCTTTGGAAGGTACTGCAGTATAGATATTACACAAAACTAGAAACTTAATTCTAGGCTGAAGAGCTGCCTCAGACAAGTAATATATATATTGTTTAGGCAACACTTTAAAAAAATCACTTACCTACAGTGAGTAGGGATTTTTCCTGAATGAGTGTCATCTACTTGTAGAACCAAAACTGTCGTTAGAAAAAAAAAAGTTTGAAGACAGCTTTTCAAATGTGAACTAGGTATGAACCGATGCAGTGCTGACTTGTAAGTCTGCACACAGAGCTCCAGTGTCTTTCCCTCGCCCCCAAAGATGGAGCAGAGTGAAAATAGACCCGAACGTTGTCATTTTTCACCGCTGCTATTGGGTATGCTATATGTAACCATGAAACAGGTAAAGATCACATTCTGCTGTGATTTAGGAAAGTTATGAGTAACAGCGAACTGGAGCTGTTCTCGTTGGAAGAGGACCCCAAAACTGAGACTGAGGAGAAGGATTACCAGAATCACTCTGCCACCGCAGAGAGGAGGCTCTGGAATGGGGATGAAGGAACGGAGCATATCTTTTGGAAATTTATTGTATATGTGCTACCTGCAGGTTACAGAAAATTGAGCCACTGAATATGGTATATGGACATCACCCTATTAGAAAACCCAACAACTGGGTAAGGGGGAATACATGGTTTTTTCATTGCCATTTCCGGTGGGATGTTGGGCTCCTGATCTTCGTTTATGCATCTTATTTAGTAGTCTGACTGAGTACCTGGTAATTTTTTCAAGCTCCATATATGTATACGGGGCTACTAGGGTGGGCTGAGGGTGAGTGAGGTGAGGGGTGAAAGGGTACCCTGATGTAGGTTGGAGAGAATGGGGGAAATTGGTAGGGAAGAAGCCTGGTGCAAGGAAAGATTTTGGAGAATGAAAAGAAAATAAGGGAAAGAGGTAGAGCACACATAAGGAACAAAAGAAGAAAAGATATAAGGAGGTGAGGGTGGAGAACGAAAAAGAGGAAGCTGACACTGACCTGAGAGACATAAATTACGTTTTTAAACATTAGGGAGAGACAAACTGGATGCTGTAATATTTTTTATTGGACCAACTTGTGTTGGTGAAAGAGATGACAAGCTTTCGAGCTACACAGCTCTTCTTCAGGTCTTGTCAAATAGAAAATTGATTGACAATATCTTAAATGCAGTGTGCAGTAAACAGCATAGAACTGATTTATTCCTTTGAATACTAAGGAGTAAAGCTTTGGGGGTTATGGTGATGCAAACATATTCCGTGTAATTTTATATTTAACCCTGGCTAGTAGGCTTAGTTGTCAAAATGTAACTATTGGGTAAATTTTTTAAGCCCGTTACTAGGCCATTTCTTAAGTCATTGTTTAAAGTTCTTTCTCTTGTGAACCATCTTGTTTCATTGTCAGTGTCAAACTGAAATTCATTGTTAGATCTGATAGATTTTAAGCATGTGTGTGTTCAGGTGAGAAGGAGAGGGGGAAGGATAACTTTTTGTGTACAAATCATTGGATATTACATAACAAGCTAACAGTTTTGCTGAAATACCTTTACTTTTACCAGTAGATGTCACTGTCGTGAAAAACATCAGAGTTTAATAGACAAAGGAGATAATTTTCTAAATGAAAATTCACCATTTAAAAGTGGATTGGAGGAAAAAATTTTTCCCTGTAAGAATTTTTTTCAGCAATTAAAAGTGAATTTACTACTTATCAGAGCATCTGTGCTTTTTGACCTAGAATTTTTATTTCTCAGCTGAGTTGGGTAAGCGCTAGCATTTGTATCTGGTTCCAGGAGGCGGTGCTTATGTATGGGCATGCTAATGTTCTCTGTTTTATCAAAAAGGCATTTACTGTTTCAAGGTTGCTTTAATAACTTCTGTTTCTCTGCGCAGCATACATGTGCAGGGATTTGGACATCAAGGAAGTGGCTTCATTAAGATTGATTTGGAGTGGGGAGCAAGATGGGGGGGGGGTGGAAATTGCCTGTATTATTGAGTGGGAGAATAGTGCTGAATTATGGGATCCATCTGTTTCCTGTAATGAATTCATAAACCATCAAACAATGACCTGAACGAATTGCTGAAGGAAAAAAATAATACATTGGCATGATATGTTTAACGCAGTGAGGCATTAGCATTGTATAATCAAAAATTCTTCTCACATACAATAGTTTGTAGTGGAGCTGCTGTGTTTAACAGAAGCTGTAAATAAATCCTGTCACAGTAGAAGCCAAGAATGCATTTCTGGTTTTAACTATTCCTGTTTCAGAATGCCTTTTTAAAAAAAAAAAAAAGTTAAACGCCAGTTTGGGCAACTGGGGGCCATGGGTGTAGAATTCTGTAGTGTAGTGGAATGTTAATAATCCTGCTATAAATCAGTATTTTGTGGCTTCACCTGTTTCTGTCATTTATTCATATTCTTTCCTTATGTCACAGAAATGTACTTAAAAGCTGTTGTACTTACTGAAACCTGGTAGTTTGATCCTATTCATTACATCAGTACAATGGCTTATAACACTTTTTTTGTATAGTTGGGCTTTCTCAGAGATTGTAATCATTAAAAAGCATATGCAGTAATTATTGGATTTGTTTGTGTAAAATTGGATTAAGACGTTTAGATATCAGTAAGTATCAAGTAATTTATTACTAGCAAGCAATATTTTAGTATGTGAAGATTTTAGTATGTAGTAGAACAGTGGTTCTCAAACTTTTTTTTTGTGGACCACTTGAAAATTGCTGAGGGTCTTGGCAGACAACTTAATGATCTTTCCAAATGTACCGTTAGCTAACTATTGTAAAGCGCAAAAAGAAAAGGAGTACTTGTGGCACCTTAGAGACTAACCAATTTATTTGAGCATAAGCTTTCGTGAGCTACAGCTCACTTCATCGGAAAGCGCTATATAAAAAAAAATAGTAATTGTTTTTTTGTTCTACAACTAAAAGCACACAACACATATTTTAATATCAGTAATATTGCCTTTCTAGTGTGATGGATGTGCCCTCTCTCCCCGGCCATGGCAGCCACAGAGCTGAGGCTGGGAAGCAGGGGGTGTCTCCCTCTCTCCCCCACTGCAGCAGCCCCAGGGCTGGAAAGGAGGGGGGGTCTCTCTCTGGTAGCTGCAGCCCTGAAGCTGGGGAAAGTTGCCTCTTTCTCTGACCACCACAGCCCTGTACATCCCAAATCCCCCCCACCCCCTCTTCTCACCCCACTGCCCCCTCCTATCTACCCCCTATTCCCCCCAAGGCCACCATCTCACCTTACATGTGCGTCTTCTCCAGGGTCCAGGCACCTTGTGGCTCCACTAATTAGGTGGGTGGCCCTTCATTCTCTCATGTGCGGCTGCCCAGGCATGCACCTTAGAGGCAACTATCCACAGACACCTGAATGGAGCGCGTGGACGAGTAGTGGTCCGCGGACCACAGTTTGAGAGCCTCTGTAATAGAAGATACATCTACATCACATAAATCTAAAGTGCTGGCAATATTTTCTTGTATTTTTTAAAAACATGCTTGTTTTTGTGTTTGACAGAATTGCATTTATCAAGAATGTGCAGTTTCTCTTCAATGAAGTTTTAAAATTGAGTTATTTAAGAGCACAGTATTAAATATTGTCATTTAAAAAAAATATATTACTTTAGAAAAGATGGCTTGCGGTGATATAAATGATGTCATGAAAAGGCTAGACTTTATTTTCCATATTTCAAACAGTTGATCAAATGACAACAGCTGTGAAAGTATAATACCTTCCAATGAAAGGTTTGACATGCAGCTTCTTCTGGTACTGGCAAGATCTCTCTATAGATTGGCCGTTGACGCTGATTAAATGTATGGTGCACAATGCTTCCATCTCCTGGTCAGCCTCCACTGACCACAAGCATTGCCCTGTTGTATGAAAAATAATGCTCTCTGGTATGCTTTCAGCCTAAGGTTTGCTAAAATAGTATGCCTTTGTACATTGTGGGTACGTTTTGCAAAGAGCATCCACATTTCAAAAATGTGCCTGTTGGATCAAGGAAGGTGTTTTCAAACTCTTGACAATTCATACAGTAGTTATGAGGTCTGCTGCAGTACATGAAGAGTTAGCAAAATTAATGTAGTCACCCACAGCAGCAGGCATTTTCCCACAATGCAGCAGCAAATCAGCATTGCTGCTTAGATGCTGCAGAAGACTGCTCTACTGAATAGTATGCTAAGAGTTTTTGAAGAGTTTGTTACAATTTGTAGTCATTTTAAAAATACATTCTCCAAATAATTATTGCTGCTTTTGATACCCAAAATGAAGTGTTCCATACCCATACCCCAAAGTGTTGCTCTTGTACAGAATTTTGGAATTAAGCCATTTTCTAGATCCTTCATATGCCTTGCTTTAATTAATCATAGTGGTGTAATTAAATGTTTCTCTTCCAAATACCATGATGACGTTAATCTATTTTTTTTGGAAGGATATTAATTTCATTGTTTAAATGTTACTTTTTGTTACTAGTTTAAAAGATAGAGATATTTTGGCATTCAAAATAAAAAGCACTTTTATGTTTTGTAAAATTATTATTATTAGTAGTAGTAGTATTAAGTATTATTATTATTAATTTGTGGAAATACTTTCATTCTAAAACAGAAGCATGACTGATCCTTCCATTCCCTTTTTTCTTTATATGTTCTGCTAGGACTTTCTTACTTATAGTGTGACAAAGTTCCTCCTCTGCCTTAGTGGGTCCTGCGCTTATTGGCGGATTTGCTCACCTCAGAGGTTCATGGCAGCCCTCAGTTTGGCCACTTTCGTGGCTCAAATCTGCTGTTCGCTCAGTTAGCCTCATCACTGGCCAGCATGGGGAAACAGAAGAAGAACAATCCCCGCAGTCTCTGCTGATCCACGTAGTAGATTGGGAAACAGGCCAGAGACCTTCCCCTCTGGTGGAACCCACAGTCCAGTTCAACTCCTCCAGTATCAAGTAGGGAGTTGTAGGGATGGGGGGAACCTGGGCCCACCCTCTACTCCGGGTTCCAGCCCAGGGCCATGTGGATTGCTGCTCTCTACAGTGGTTTCTGTAACAGCTGCGTGACAGCTACAACTCCCTGGGCTATTTTCCCATGGCCTCCTCCGAACACCTTCTTTATTCTCACTTCTTAGTCTTCCAGTAGTACGCCTTCTCACTCTCAGCTTCTTGCGCCTCTTGCTCCCAGCTCCTCGTGCACACACCACAAACTGAAGTGAGCTCCTTTTTAAACCCAGGTGCCCTGATTAGCCTGCCTTAATTGATTCTAGCAGCTTCTTGATTGGCTTCTTGATTGGCTGCAGGTGTTCGAATCAGCCTGTCTGCCTTAATTGTTTCCAGAAAGTTCCTGATTGTTCTGGAACCTTCCCTGTTACCTTACCCAGGGAAAAAGGACCTACTTAACCGGGGCTAATATATCTGCCTTCTATCACTTTCCTGTAGCCATCTGGCCTGACCCTGTCACAACAGGCAAATATTGTTTGTAAATCCAAAATTAGGCAGCTACTGCTATAGCTTATTTATGGAAAATGCTTGGTTAAGAATTTATTTAAAGCAGTCATTTTTATGTAGATTATTCTGTGCTATTAGTAGTTATATGTATCAAATATTATTACTGTCAAATGTATATGCACATACTTATAAATATCAGATGCTATGGTTTCTATACAGTGCTTACACCTGAGAATATGCTGCTTTTCCAAATCAAAAATCTGTCTTGCCATTTCAAATTTTAAACAATGTAAATTTCAAACAACTGTTTTCCTTTGGGAAAATCTTTGGGACAGGAGGGCATCTGATTTCTTGCCATCATGACCAATGTTGGGTTTAGTTCTGCCAAAGAAACTTCCTTTTGGGGCGCATCCACCCTAGAAAATTTTTGTTTTGTTTTTTGTTAAACCACGTGGTAAAATCCTGGTGAGGACAAGGCAGTGTGTCATTTTAACACATGAGCAGGTCAAGGTAGACACTAGGCCAGGGGTCGGCAACCTTTCAGAAGTGGTGTGCCGAGTCTTCATTTATTCACTTTAATTTAAGGTTTTGTGTGCCAGTAATACATTTTAACGTTTTTTAGAAGGTCTCTCTCTATAAATCTATATATTATGTAACTAAACTATTGTCATATGTAAAGTAAACAAGATTTTCAAAATGTTTAAGAAGCTTCATTTAAAATTAAATTAAAATGCTGATCTTACGCCGCCGGCCCTCTCAGCCCGTTGCCAGCCTGGGGTTCCATTCACCTAGGCCGGCAGCAGGCTGAGCGGGGCCTGCGGCCGGGACCCCAGCTGGCAAGGGGCCGGCAGCCAGAACCTCAGACTAACAGTGGTCTGAGCGGCTCAGCCCGCTGCCGGTCTGGGGTTCCATCCGCTGGTTCCTGCCAGCCAGGGTCCTGGCTGCCAGCCCGTCTCAGCCCACTGCCAGTCTGGGGTCCCGGCCCTGCCCATATAGAGTGGGTACCTACCTTCTCCCTGGTTCTAGGCCATTCTCTTCCTCTCTCTTTGCACTGAGCTGAGGGTGGGAGTGCACTGAGCACAGGGCTGGAGGTGAAGGAGCAGGCTGGGGGTTAGGGTGCAGGGTCTGACCAGCAGCTAGAATGAGGGAGGGGGCTCAGGGTTAGGGCAAGAGGTTTGGGTGTGGAGCACTTGCCTGGGCAGCTCCCATTTGGTGCAAGGGGTGCAGGAGCTCCCATTTGGTGCTCAGGGTGGGGGTGGGAATGTGGGGGGTGCAAGAGTCAGGGCATAGGGTGTGTGGGGGGTAGGAATCAGGGCGGGGGCTGCGGGTGTGTGAGGAGGGTGCAGGAGTCAGGGCATGGGGTGTGGGGGGGCTGGAGTCAGGGCTGGGGTCGTGGGGGGGTATAGGGGTCAGGGCAGAGGGCTGGGAGTGTATGTGGAGGGGTGTAGGGGTCAGGGCAGAGGGCTGGGGGGTGTGGGCTAGGGTCGTGGGGGTGCTCCCAGCCCCCTGCCCAGAGCGGCTCACGGCAGGGAGCTGGAGGGGATATGCCCTGATTCCACGGCCCCACCTCTTCTCCGCCTCCTCCCCGGAGCAGCGCGGGGCTCCGCTTCTCCCCCTCCCTCACAAGGGCCATCAGCTGATCGGCGGCAGGGAGGGAGAGGAGGAGCAGTAGGAACCCAGCTCGGCTGGGGAAGAAGCGGGGTAGGGGGGAGCTTGCCTATCCTGCAGCAGCAGCCGGCAGGGACCAAGCTTCTTCACCCTGCCCCCACGGGGGAGCGGAGAAGAGCAGGCCAGGGTGGGCAGGATTTTGAATGGCACGCTGCTGCCTGCCAGGATCCCGGCCTGGGTTCAGCAGTGGTCTGAGCGGGGCGGGCGGCTGGGACCTGGCAAGCAGCAGCGTGCCTTTAAAAATCGGCTTGCATGCCGTAGGTTGCCGACCTCTGCACTAGGCTCTTCCTTCATAGAATCATAGAATATCAGGGTTGGAAGAGACCTCAGGAGGTCATCTAGTCCAACCCCTTGCTCAAAGCAGGACCAATCCCCAGATTTTGCCCCAGATCCCAAATGGCCCCCTCAGGGATTGAACTCACAACCCTTGGTTTAGCAGGCCAATGCTCAAACCACTGAGCTATCCCCCCCCCCCCTTCATTACCATGTGTGTGTTAGCATATGGTATCTCTACACCCCCTTCACCATACACACACTTTTTTTGTAGTGAAGACCATGTCTTAGGCCTTGTCTACGCTGCCACTTTACAGCACTGAAACTTTCTCGCTCAGAGGTGTGACTAAACACCCCCCTGAGCGATGCAAGTTTCAGCACTGTAAAGTGGCAGTGTAGATAGTGTACCAGTGCTGGGAGCTACTCCCCTCGTGCGGATGGGGTTTTTACAGCTCTGAGAGAGCTTTCTCCCAGCACTGGTGCCGCAACTACACAGCCACATTAAAGCGCTGCCATGGCAGCGCTTTTACGTTGGTAGTAAAGATATACCATTAGAGTAGTTTCAGGATTACTGAGTGAGCCAGAAGCCCTAATCTCTGCTCTGCCCCTGCATCATTTTGTGGCCTTGGGCAAAGTCATTTAGAGCTTGATTTTCAGAGGTGTTAAGAACCTACAGTTTCCACTGGAGTTCTAAGCACTCAGCCACCTGTGAAAATCTGGTCCACATCTGTATAAAATGGGAATACTTACATTCCTCACAGGGGTACTATAAGGGATTTTGTACAGAACTTTGAAATTAATAATAAATGCTCTTTTGAGTCATCTCAATCACCAAAGCTAGGCAGCTTATCAGATTTTTGCATCAGATCAATTTGAAAAGACAAGCATTTAGATATAAGTTCTGAGTACAGGTAAGTCTTAAATGAGGTAGCCTTCTCAAAGGCAGAATGGCAGGCAGAAGTACTGTGACTTTCTTCATGTTCTCTGTATAGTATGTTTGATAGCTGCCAGTGTCTATTGTTAACAAGTAGAAGCTATGCTTTTTCTAACAGCAGTACTTCTGCAGAGAGCTTGCCTGAAATTCATTTCCTTAGGGACTATAGTCAAGTGAAAGAACCAATTTAATTCTTACTGTACACTGTAAGCTTCTTAAAGGTCAGCTGGAATGTCAAAATCTACTGTAAAGTAATGAGATGCATTAAAACAAAATGAAAATATTTTGGATCACGTGGCAAACTTGATAAAACTAAAAATGATTTATGCTGAAAAAACAAAATCATTTGCGTGTAAATGATGAATGTTGATTTTATTCATATTTGAAGAGGCATTATTCTGTGTTTCATAGGTTTCTCTTTCCCCATAAAATTTTCAGTTGCAGGATCTGAGAAGACAGTATTGGTTGGCATTTTAGAAAAGGCAAAAGTTTTTTTTCCTGCACATTGAAATTATTTAGAAATTATTAAAATAGAACATCAAGGAAATGTATTATTTTTTATTTTAGAAATAAGTTTGTATAAAATGATGTAGACTCCAAAATGAAAGGTAGATTAATTGTTTAAAGAGTTACTTAGATTGTTTGTTCTTTGTGGCAGGTACTGTCTTGTTATGTATTTTCACAGCACCAGTGGGTTCCTGGTCCGTGACTGGGGCTACGCGGTGTTATGATATTTATATAGTAAGATTCTGGGAATGGTACTCTGTCTCTCTTTGAAGCCTTATTGCATACGAGCTTGCCAAGCCAGTTTGTCGGTGCCTCATCAGTGAAGTGCAGAGCCCTCAGACCACTATCAAATCTCTTCAGAGGGCAGTCCTCCGTGAATAATGTCTGTTTGAGTCAGTGTGGCATGTTAGAAAACAGCTACAAGCATGGTGAGAGTTCTTTCTGTTTAGAATGTCACTACGTTGAATCATCACTGGTATTTGTGGTGTGTTACTATCTGGTTTTCAAGTTCAGTCATTTTCAGCTTTTTTTATACACAACTTTACAAATTGCACTCATGCAACAGCACGGGCTTTCAGCTGCTAGTAAATAATAGTGAGAAATGGAGTATTGATGAGTCCTATTGCTTTTCAAACATATTAACCTATTTTACATATGCGAAAGCAGCACTTAGTCATCGGAACTGCTCTCAAAACTCCTATGACACCTAAACAGTGTTTACATTGTAGGGTTGCCAATGTAGGGTCGTCCTGTATTGTAAGGGACATCCCTTATTTAAATAAAAAATTGCCTGTCCTGTACTAATTCAGTGCAGGATGCCTTTTATCCTGTATTTCTTCCTCTGCCTGCTCCCTCCCCTTTTGTGGGCACATACACATGTGCTGTGGATGAAACAGCCAGAGTTCATTGGCTGTGTCTTCCATCAGTAAAAAAAAATTCTGATTGGTTGGCCTGTACAATAGGAGGCAGGGCTACAGGGGTTGCGGGCAGTCAGGAAGGCTCTCCATACAGCAGGCAAGGTAGCTGGTCTCAACTGAGTCAGGAGGCAGAAGCACAGGACCTGGTTGCACAGGGAACTGGGGTCAAGGGAAGCTGGGCTGAAGGGATGGGGCTACTGCATAGTGGGGCAGAGCAACAGCTGTTAGGGCAGACTCCTTGGTCCTAGTGCCAGGCAGAGGGCTAAGCCCTCCCCCCGACACTTCCCATCTGTGCTGCACCCCTTTTTTCTACGTCCCAGTCCCCAAAACCCTGGTCATTAAGGACATCTGAGGTCTGTCCTGTATTGTTGAAATGCAGCATTTTCAATCCTAGTTCACAATATGGA
This sequence comes from Eretmochelys imbricata, assembly GCF_965152235.1. Lineage (NCBI taxonomy): Eukaryota > Metazoa > Chordata > Testudines > Cheloniidae > Eretmochelys > Eretmochelys imbricata. The sequence goes on along the minus strand of NC_135585.1, from coordinate 17,900,532 downwards.
TGCATAACAGACTTTCCAAGGATGGCTAAAGCCAAAAGCCAAAACTTAGTGGCTGATCATGGGCATTGGCTGGCTGTGAAGAGTCTAGGTTCAGTTTTAAGCAAACCATGATTTTGCAGTTTAGTCAACATTTTTCTGATTAACCAAAAGAAATTTCCTGCCTGTTCTGCAGTGGCTGCCCAATGACTTCACTGAATCAGTGCATTTCCCAGCTACAAGCCATAACCTCTTCTTAGCTAATGTCACTCTCTTGGTGTTACTTTGGTCCTCAGCATCCTATTGCCCCATCAAAGTGGAAGTCACAGCTATGAGCCCCTTCCTAGTAGACTTTACACTATTAAGGACTCTGTGCCAGTCTTTGTTGGCAGAATCTGGTGTAGTTTTGGCCTCATTACTTCAGGTAAGATTAGCATGTGTGACATGTCAGATATAAATCTGGAGTACAGGATTTAGATGCACAGCAAAATGGGGATATGCTCAAATGGCTGATATAAATAAGGTAAAAGATTTGGTTAAAGACAGCCAGAAAACAAAGGCTTAGTATGTCCACATAATAAACTTTTGGATCAGTTTTGATGTAGTTTTTTGTTTCCTGAATTATTAGACAGGTTAAAAATATGTAAAATTGCTTAAGGTTCAAAGCATCATGGCTGTAAACAATGTGAAGGTTATATAGTTATGTGGAATCTCTCCAAACATTAGGAGAAGTGACTAAACTTAAAAGACCATGGGCTGATCAGACATACACAATGGCTTATAATTAGGGTTGGAAAGGTTAGATTTTTATCAGTAAATGTCAATCTCACTGTACAAACACAAACTGATGAAAAAATATTGCAATTGACGATTATCAAAATTTACAGATAGGCAAAGTAGGAAAAACGTTTCTTGAGAACTTACTTTGATCTAAGGAAATCTGCTTTGTATATTTTGACATGTGGTGGTTGTGTTTTAATGGTTATAATTTTTTGAATCTGTTTACTATCATTAAATAATTGTGTGACCCGCTATAATTTCCACAACTATGAACATTTAAATCTATAAAAATCTGAAAAATGCTTAAAATAAACATCGCTACTGTCCATTGAAATGATAAAATTGAATTCTCCAAAGCCTGCTTATAATTGAAAGTCTAAATGAGTACTCTATCCCAAGAGTAAATTGCCCCTGCTAAAGAGAGGAATGTCTTATCAACTGTACAGACGAGAGATTTGTTATAGTAACTGCGAAATAAACAGCTCAAAGATTGGAAATGCATATTACTCACACAGAGGATAGTGAGAATTTTTCATGATTTTGAGAATTTAGTATTCTGCTTACTTAACTGGTACTTCTATGGGGAAATTTTGGCTTTGGTTTAAATTTAGAAACTGGTAATCAAGGAGGAGATAAAAGTTGGGATAGCCATGAAAAACACAAGTGAAACTGATTTTAGTGATTTAAATCTAAAATTTGTGGAGAGCATTAAAGTTTAAATACAAGGATTATTTATATAGTGTATTATTTCTATTTATGTACATTTATTTCTGAAGTATCTAAGATATATTCAGATAGATCTTTTCTGACTATCCTATAGATTACTCAGTACATTTATAAAAGCTAGTGCTCTTTCTGTAGTACTGTCCACTGTGCCTTGGTCTATCTATCTGATGCCCAGAAAATGTAAGATAACACAAACGTTGGAGAATCAGTACTTCTCTTTCAAAAAGGCAAAATCTTTATCACCCAAATTGAAGATACTCTCACCAAGCGAATACTAATTCAGCAAATCCACATTCAGTTGTACTGCATGGAAAACATCTATTTTGGATCAACTCTGCAATTTAAATAGAGTACCTCTCCTATTGTAATCAGCAAGGAAAAAAGGTCTCCGCTACTATTCATGATATGAAGAAAACTAATTTGGTATTGTCAACACATATATTGTTGATTATTATCCTTACAGCCATTCCTTTTTGTGTGCCTGCAAAATATCTTCAAAAGTACAAAATATGTATGGCTTTTGTATAGAAAATGGGGTAGTGAATTTAAACTTAATGTTATGACTAGGAATGTTTTTGGACTACTATATTTAGGAGTACTATTGGACTACTATTTAGAAAAATGTCCTTGACTTAGAACTATTGGATAGAGAAACAACTGTTGATTTTGTAAAACATTGGATATGTTATAATGAATTATGTGCTCTTAGTTATGAATTAGTACAGTGATAGGAACACTTGGCATTGTTGTATGAAAGTGCAAAAAAAAAATCCAGAGAAATGTGGTCAGCGTACATAGGATACATGTAATTTATTCTTTCCAACCAAATGAAATAACTGAATAAATCCAACCTATTCATGTGTTTAAAACAGATCTCATAATTTAAAACATTTTCTAATTATGTATGTATGTATAATCCATTTCTAAACAAACGGCACATACATACACATGAATGCAGTGTGACAAAGTTCCTCCTCTACCTTGGTGAGTCTTGCATTTATTGGCGGATTTGCTCGCCTTGGAGCTTCACGGCAGCACTCAGTTTGGCCGTTTTCGTGAACCCACAGTCTAGGTCAATTCCTCCTGTGTCTGACCAGGAGTTGGGAGGTTTGGGGGGAACCTGGGCCCGCCCTCTACTCCGGGTTCCAACCCAGGGCCTTGAGGAATGCAGCTGTCTAGAGTGTCTCCTGGAACAGCTGTGTGACAGCGACAACTCCCTTGGGCTACTTCCCCATGGCCTCCTCCCAACACCTTCTTTATCCTCACCATAGGACCTTCCTCCTGGTGTCTGATAACGCTTGTACTCCTCAGTCCTCCAACAGTCTACGTTCTCACTCTCAGCTTCTAGTGCCTCTTGCTCCCAGCTCCTCACATGCGCACCACAAACTGAAGTGAGCTCTTTTTTAAACCCCCATGTGCCCTGATTAGCCTGCCTTAATTGAGTCTAGCAGCTTCTTGATTGGCTGCAGGTGTTCTAACCAGCCTGTCCGTCTTAATTGTCTCCAGAAGGTTCCTGATTGTTCTGGAACCTTCCCTGTTACCTTACCCAGGGAAAAGGGACCTACTTAACCTGGGGCTAATATATCTGCCTTCTGTTACTCTCCTGTAGCCATCCGGTCCAACCCTGTCACAGCAGACAAATACATAGTATGTGCAAGTATATCTTAAAATGGAATCCAGAGTTATTTATTTGATAACTTAAAAAATAGTGAGCTGATTTATTCCCTTGAAATTACTTTTCAGCCAACACACACACACTTCGCTTCAGTGATAACAGAAAGTTATTTAACAATATTCTTAAATTAGGTATTAAAGCAAAACACTGCTGCATCTGTATCTTACTCTGACCATTATGGATAAAACAGTGGTAGAATAGTCTGTATAATTTTTGACTTTGTAATTTAATTCCTTGGCTGTGGCGAATAGTAAAGCAATTTTATTCGAAGCAACCTTATACTTGCTGTTTTATTTTATTGTTTTAGGACAGTCTTACTTCACCAGGAATCTAGCTTTGACTTAAACTCAATTAAAAATCCAGAAAACTTTTCCAATCACACACACACAGAGTTGTGGAGAGTTAAAGGGAAATGCAGATGAAACATTCATTTCACAAGTATACATTCTTGAGTTATGTTTTTTTATATATATTTTTTTTCAGTTCCTTCTCAACTGCCCTTGGCCTTAAAGACTAACAAATTTATTTGGGCATAAGCTTTCGTGCGTAAAAACCCACTTCTTCAGATGATGTGTTTTACCCACGAAAGGTTATGCCCACGAAAGCTTATGCCCAAATAAATGTTAGTCTTTAAGGTGCCACCAGACTACTTGTTGTTTTTGTGGTTACAGATGAACACAGGTACCCCCTGATATGTGTGTATATATATATATATATATATATTACTTACACACTGTTTTGAGCTTCATGAATGCGAGCCACACAAGGTTTGGAATGAATTTCAGTGAATATTTAGGGCTTCTTTTATCCTACAGTAGGAGATGAACACTGGTGTGTGCATGAGCATGCGCAGCTCATTTCCAAGATGCTGGGTGAAGGGCAGAATGTACATGAGGCAGAATTGAGTTTTTGATGCGCTCTGTTACAAAGGTACTTGAGATTATATTCACTGGTCAGTGTACGTGGACCTATGTTATGGTTTTGATCCAATTTATAAATTGTATTTAAACATCATTTGATATTTTTAGCTATCATAAGAGTTATTGTATATATTTAAGCATGTATTAAAGTTTGAGGAGGCCACATTTTTTCTTTGAGTAGTGTCCCTGTGGGTGCTCCACTATAGGTGTATCTGCCTCCTTGCGCCTCAGATCGGACATTTTAGGTGGCAGTGTCTGTTCAGTCTGCACATGCGCTTTCTCTGTCTTGTTTCTTGCCTCGAGGCTATCTGGCACTGCACAGGTGAACCATCCTCAGTTCCTTCTCAACTGCCCTTGGCCTGCGACGGACCATTAGCACAATCTGAGAGATGATTAATTTCTAAAATTAATTTTAGTTTACAGAATAGCTAGTAGGATTTGTTATCTAGGTTTGTTTTATAATAAAACATTTTTTTGTAGCTTTCGAAAACCGTTATTTCCCTCTCCTTACTGATTTTGTTACCTTCTCCCCTTGTGGGGGCGGAATGAACCCCAAGAAGGGGCATGACCAGCTCCCCAGGTTTAAATACGGTCTTTCCTGCAGAGAAGCCATTCTGGTCAGTGACAGCCATTCATGCTGCAATGGCTGCTTAGGAGAATTCCATACGCCACCAAAGTGTACTTTCTGTCTGAAATATAAATAAAGGACAAGAAAGACCCATTAACTGAAGCTCAGATTCCTTATGATGAAAAATTTACTTAGACCAGCCTCTGACCCAGGACCTCTCCAGAGCAACAATCCTTGACGTGACCATCAAGATCCTCGGGACATTAAACTCCAGTGGATTCAAAGAAGAAATCTGCTGATTCCTTTAATAAAACCTAAAAAAAGAGGGCTACAAGTCCCCAGACTGAAGAATTTGACTAGGGAAAAAAAAGGTGCGTACAAAATGGGAAATGACTGCCTAGGAAGGAGTACTGTGGAAAGGGATCTGGGGGTTATAGTGAATCACAGGCTAAATAAACGCTGTTGCAAAAAAAGCAAACGTCATTCTGGGATGTATTAGCAGGAGTATTGTAAGCATGACATGAGAAGTAATTCTTCCGCTCTACTCCATGCTGATTAGGCCTCAACTGGAGTATTGTGTCCAGTTCTGAGCACCACATTTCAGGAAAGGTGGGGACAAATTGGAGAAAGTCCAGAGAAGAGCAACAAAAATGATTAAAGGTCTAGAAAACATGACGTATGAGGGAAGATTGGAAAAAATTGGGTTTGTTTAGTCTGGAGAAGAGAAGACTGAGGTGGACATAACAGTTTTCAAGTACGTAAAAGGTTGTTACTAGGCAGAGGGAGAAAAATTGTTGTTCTTAACCTCTGAGGATAGGACAAGAGGCAATGGGCTTAAATTGCAGCAAGGGCAGTTTAAGTTGGACTAACTATATCAGAGTGGTTAATCACTGGAATAAATTGCTTAGAAAGGTGGTGCAATCTCCATCATTGGGGATTTTTAAGAGCGGGTTGGACAAACACTTGTCAGGGATTGTCTAGATAATACTTAGGCCTGCCTTGAGTGCAGGGGACTGGACTAGATAACCTCTTGAGGTGCCTTCTAGTTCTATGATTCTATGCCTGGCAAAATAATCTCTGTACTGACTGAATCGCGACATGGTACCCATGAGTACCAGTATTGGCAGTAAGCCTGAAGACTGGAGGGGCACAGGTTCAGAAGCGTCAATACGGTCAGTCAAGAGAAGGGATAGAGACCGGACTACCTCTCCTAAAATAGCACTGCTGGAGACAAGGAGAGCTTCGGTTCTGAGCACTTTCACCAGAGCGCCATCTTCTGATCAATTGTTGGACCACAGAAGACTGCAGGTACCACTGACTCCCTGGACACTGATGGGCCACTCTAGACCGACTCAGTCGACACCGATTACCACCATGGTACCACAGGAATTCTGTTTCTCCAAGGACCTCTTGGTTTCAAATGCTGGAATCCTCCCTGCTAGGTATCGACCCCATCTTAGTCTTCTGAATTCCCCAGAGTACTGAGACACTCTCTCCATGGGCCTCCTTATCTGCTCCACCTCTGTTGAGCGAAGAAGAAGAGGTCAATGATAACATATCTTTGGTCTCAGTTCAAAGCTCCCCAGGGCAATGTCAAGGGACCAGTCACCTGGAAACACTTGCAGAGCCACAACGTCACCGTGACAGGGAAGGCCCGCCCACTTGGTTTGGACAACGTTGGGTATGGACCACCCATGACTTTTGCACCACTCCAGTGGCAGTACTGGGACCAGTGGGCAACATATAGACACCAGTTCTCTAGGACCTCAGGTGTCTCTCATAGTGATAAAGGAAAACGATCTCCCTCAGCTTCCCTTTCTAGACCCCATGATCCTCAAGAGGAGATCTTTGAGGAGTAGGAGGCACAACTGAATAAAGAAATTATTCCAGCAACAAACATTTCATCATTCTATCCAGATGAAGCTGTGATGCCTCCTCCATCATCAATCTCAGATGACTTCAAACAGTTTCAAGACTTCAACAAGAGAATGGCAGACTTACTTTAGATCCCCCTCGAAGTAAAGGAGTCACAACACAAGCTGCTGGACATACTCCATAGGTCCTCATCAGCTCTTACTACACTCCTGATCAATGAAGCCCTACTAGATCCATATAAAATCATCTGGCAAACACTGGCCATGATAACGCCCACATGGAAAAGGGCAGACAAAAATATTATGTCCCCTCTAAAGATGAGGACCCAAATTTCCTTGTGGTAGATGCTGTAATTGATCCTGGCAGACAGCACCACCCTAAATCAACACCGTGCAACAAGGATTGGAAAAAACTGGGCTTATTGAGCAGGAAATTGTACTCAACAGCAATCCTGCAGTTTAGGATTGTGAATTATCAGGTCCTGATGGCAAAATATAATCAATATCAATTATGTGAAAATCGGTGCCTTTATTGAACATGTCCCAAATGATCAAAGAGAACAGTTACAAGCCATCAGTGCTGAGGGCCAGCTTGTGACAAGGACAGCACTATAGACCACATTAGACACTGCAGATACAGCTGCTCACTCCATATCAACTGCGGTAGTAATGAGGAGAGCTTCATGGCATCACCTTTCAGGCCTCCCAAGAGAAGTCCAAATGACTGTGGAAGACCTTCCATTAGAAGGATCCATACCCTTTGTGGAAAAAACATTCTTCTCCACACAGTAAAGGGCTCAAGAGCCACATTATGTTCCTTGGGGATCTACATACCTGCACAGAAAATAAAGTACAGCGAATCACAGGCATCACAAAGATTGACTGGCCCAGTTCCTTCCACCCCAGAGACACTACAAATCCCAGAGGAAAAGACAATGGATACAAAACCAAAAGCTAATAGCCCCTCTCCCCCCCAACTTCAACTGTACAGCTCTCAACGTCGAAACATCAATTTTGAGACATTGGTTGAGGCCCAGATCTCCCACTCTCACTATTAATTGCTGCAAAACTAGAGTTATCTATATCCTTTTAGACTTTTTCGATAAAACTGGGAAAAGATAACATCAGACAAGTGGGTACTGGAGATCATCTCCAATGGTTATTCAATCCACTTTACCTCCCTCCCTCCTACATATCTTCCCTGCCTGTCCCTCTTCAGGAACCCTTTTCATGAGTGCCTGTTATGTCAGGAAATAAATCATCTCCTAAACCCTGGTCACGTAGAACCAGTTCTAAATCAGCACAGAGGGAAGGGTTTCTACTCCAAATATTTCCTGATACCTATAAGGAATGGAGGATGGAGACCCATTCTGGATCTGAGGTCACTAAAGAAATATGAAACGGCACAAAGATTCAAGATGGTTACATTAGCAACAGTAATTCCATCTCTGGACCAGGGTTCTTGACTGTTGACCTATAAGGTGCTTATTTTCATATTGTGATTCAACCAATCCCGCAGGCGGTTCCTGAGATTCACCTCAGGTCAAGACCATTTTCAATACAGAGTACTTCCATTTGACTTATCTGCACCCAGAGTGTTCTCAAAGGTCCTATCAGTGGTAGTGTCCCATCTTCGCAAACTAGGAATCCTGATATATCTGTATCTAGATGGGTGTCTACTTAAGGCTCAATCCTTTGATGAAGTCCTGGTAGCCAAGCAAAAGACTATAGATGTATTCATGCAGGTGGGACTACAACTGGCACTCAAAAATTGACTCTGACTCCAGTATAACATCTACAATTCATGGGAGCCTGTGTAAATGTGGTGAAGGCCAAAGCCTTCCTCACACTACACAAGTTCAACACCCTAAGCATCTTAATCAATGCCATTCAGATCAGCCTCCAGACATTGGCCAGAAATTGCCTTCAGCTACTACTGGGGCACATGGCAGTAAACACCTTTATAAAAAGTCACGTAAGTCTCCACATGCATTGCCTTCAGGCATGGCTCCAAACGTATACACACCAAACAGAGACAGATTGAATAAACTGCTGTTGATGGTCAAAGACTCTCTCAAATGGTGGAAAGATCTGCAGGATGTCTGCATAGGAGTCCCCTTCACTCAGCCACCTGCAACACTGATACTGACAACAGACTCATCTTTACGTGGCTGGGGAGCTCATCTAGATAATCACATGGTTCAAGGCAAATGGTTCCTCTTAGAATCAACACTACATATCAACCTGTTGTAGCTCAAGGTGGTCAGGAATGCTTGTTGACATTTCCTATAATTGATCAAGGATAAACATATAAAACTCATGACAGACAACACAGCATGAATGTTCTACATAAGCCACCAGGGAGTAGTGAGATCACCATCCCTTTGTGCAAAGGCAGTGAAACTATGGAATTGGTGTGTTTGGCACAGCAGCATCATAGCAGCAGCCTTCCTGCTGGCTGTGCAGAATACCATAGTGGACACCCTCAGCAGGACATTCTTGCAGGAAAATGACTGGGAAATGGACCCTGTTGTTCTCCACAATGTATTTTGTCATTGGAGAGTCCGAAAAATAGACTTATTTTATTAATTATTTTAATTTATTAATAGACCAAAACAAAAAATGCTCCCAGTATTGCTCCAGAGCTGGTCTGGGACATCATTTGCTACGAGATGCCTTCCTCTTTCACTGGAATACAGATCTCCTTTATGCTTTTCCTCCAATTCCTCGCATATTGAAGGTCCTGCTCAAGATAAGAAAAGAAAAGTTATTCTCCTAGTTCACACGTGGCCAACCCAAATGTGGTTCTCATACCTTACTCAGTTAGCGGTGTGCCTCCCAATCACTTTTCAGTCCCTTCCTCACCTCCTCTCTCAGAATGCCGGCCAGATTTGCCATCCCAGCTCACAGGTTCTGTGACTCAAGGTATGGTTCCTCAATGGTTCGAAAACATGGAGCGTTCCTGTTCAGAGAATGTGAAAGAGGTGTTATTCCATAGCACAAAAATAACAACTCATCACATGTATATGCAGAAGTGGAAAAGATTCCAAATCTGGAGTGACTCAAAACATGTTACCCCCATATCCTCTCCACTCCTGCTAGTACTAGACTACATCCTAGATCTAAAAAAGGTCAGGATTATCTCTAAATTCAATAAAGGTACACCTCACAGCCATAACAGCCTTTCATCATAAGATAGATGACTATTCCGAATTCACTTATCCTACAATGATTCCTCAAGGGTATGGGTAACCACCTACAAATCAAGCGTCCTACACCAACATGGGGCCTTAACTTGGTTTTCAAGTGCCTTACAAAGCCTCTTTTTGAACCAGTGGCCACATGCTCACTTATGTCTCTGTCTATGAAAACGACATTCCTAGTAGCCATCTTCTCATCTTGGAGAATCAGGGAAATAGAGGCTCTAATTGCACACCCACCTTCACAATTTTTTTTAGTGATAAGGTCACACTGACACCACATAAACCAACTTACGTCCCTCCCAACCTTCTTTCCAAAGCCACACCATGCCAAGAGAGAAGCAATATTGCATAAACTCAATGTCAGGAGAGCTTTGGCATTCTATTTGGTTAGAACAATAATTTTCAGAAAATCTCCAAAACTATTCCTTTTGCTTGCAGAGAGGTCTAAAGGATCCTCAATCCTGAAACAGAGACTCTAGGTGGATATCTAGCTGCATTTCCTATTGCACCTACAATCTTCAGCCTCTGTCTGGAGTTCAAACTCATTCCACAGGATCTGTTTCGACTTCATTAAAAACGTTCCCATCACAGAAATATGTAGAGTAGCAATTTGGGCATCTGCTCATACTTTTGCAGAACAGTGTGCAATCATCTATAACTCAGCATCAGATGCTGTGTTTGGATCCACAGTATTATCATCAGTACTAACTCTTTAAGTACTGACTCTGAAGTCCCACCCTTCCATCAGGGATACTGTTGTACAGTCACCTACAGTGGAGCACCCATAGGGACACTATTCGAAGAAGAGGTTACTTACCTTGTGCCGTAACAGTGGTTCTTCAAGATGTGTGTCCCTGTGGGTGCTCCACAACCCGCCCTTCTCCCCTCTACTTTGGAGCTCTTAATAAATGTCTTTGTGGTAGAGAAGGAACTGAGGATGGTTTGTCCACACAGTGCTAGATAGCCTCGAGGCAAGGCATGAGATAGGGAGAGCGCACGTGCGGGCCAGATGGACACTGCTACCTAAAATCTCTGATCTGAGATGCAGGAATGTGGATACAGCTACAGTAGAGCACCCATAGGAGGGCATATCTTGAAGAACCACGGTTACTGCACGAGGTGCGTAACCTCTTCATCTTGTAAAGTAATTTTGGTATTATCCTGTTTGTTCCTGCATTTGTTGCTTCAGGATTGTTGTTTAGGGAAAAGCCCTGGTCAATTTTATACTATTATCCCTCCTAACAGAAACTTGGATAAAACTGTTTATTCCTTAAACAAATGTTGACATTTTTCTCCGTAGAAGTTTCTTTATATATTTTATATATAATTCTTGTATGTATTTTACTTTGCGTTTCTAAGATTAAATTTTATAATTTCTTTTACCCACTCGTTTTGAAGAAATGATCTTTAATTCTTCCTTGGATTAAACTAATATTTGTTTCATTTTATACAGTGCCAGAACCTATTAAGACCAGTTTAAGCCAGCCCCAGCCTGCCGGTACCGGTACCAGTACTTCCACCAGCACTATCACCAACAGCAGCAATGGCAAGCGTGCATCTGCTAATGGGCAGCAGCCAGCTGCATCCCGTTACCTGCCTCGTGAGGTGCCTCCACGCTTCCGCCAGCAAGAACAGAAGCAGCTCTTAAAGAGAGGTCAGCCACTGCCTACTGGAACTCTGACGGGCGCAAGCCCACCACAAGGTACTGGACAAGGAGGGGCAAGTCCTCCTCCACAGCCAGGAGCAGGTGGACAGCATCATCCCAGTAAGACCCTAACCCAAACAGGTAAGATGTTCACATCTAATGGGGACACTGCAAACTCATTCTCTGTGTAATTATGCCTTTTACCTTTGGTAATTAAAGAGACTATGATCAAAACTACTGTAAGAAATACCAAATATTATATGTGGCAATGATAGTATTGTAAGTTGAACATGTGCAATTTCTTTCTTCCTTAGAGAACATGAAAGCAGATGCATTAGCAACTTTATGGTGCAGAACTCAAATTTAGAAATGTTTACATATGCCAAAATTTAAAAAACTTTTTGTTCAGCAACCATTATCTACGGTTTTCCTTTTCTCAGTATGATGAATCTTACTGAAAATCTTACTATGAGAGAGGAAAGGGAGACATGAAATCTGAATCTTAAAATATATTATTTTTTGTTTGTATCACTGGTAAAAATCTTCAGGTCATGTGAATAGATTTCTATTTCTGCAGGTAGCAGGGCCTCGTGCTAGATGTTTTAGGCACAGCCTAAGATTCTTGCACAGGCAACCTTAATTTGGGAATTTCCTATGTGTTGAGTGCTTGACTTTGCGATCGTCATGTTCTTTAAGATATCTTTTGCATGTAAGTTAAAAACAGGTATATTTCACATTTGCTGTACTGCATTTTTTTGGTGTACATTTACTTGCTCTTCTGCTCCCTGATAAGCCACATGGTAAGAAACAAAAATCATAGAAAAACTAAATGAATACCCTGGACCTTCCTGCAAAGTCACCATGTTCACTTCAGATGGAAGCATGAAGGCTACCTACCTTCCTGACTATTGGGACTAGTGTGTGAGAGGATGGTCTCTCATCCACCTTCCCTCTTCTTTCTTCCTCCGCTCCAGCTGCTGGTGAGGACATAAGAGGCAATTTTGCTTCTCCCTTCCCACTCCCTGTTAGGGATTCTGTAAGTCTCTTTCTCACAGTGGTGATCCATTCGTTCAGAGTCTCTGATAGATACCTGTCAGTCTGTTTTCCACTATGCCTGTTACGTACATATGTCAGGCAAAGCAGGGTGCATTCTTGTATGAGGTATTTACTCTGAAAAGGCAAACAGAGTGGGTCAGACCTGGTCCACACTTGAAAGCTAGGTCGTCCTAGCTACATTGCTCAGGACTGTGAAAAATTGCATGCCCTGTGCAACATAGTTAGGATAACCACATCTAGATTGATGGAAGAATTATTCCATCAACTTCGCTACTGCCTCTCAGAGAGGTGGGTACACCTACATCAACAGAAAAACCCCTTTCGTTGATGTAGGAAGCTTCTATGCTAGAGCAGCATAGCTCCAGTGCCAATCTGTGCAGCTATAGTAGACATACCGTCACAGTGTTGTCAATGTTTGAGATATCATGAATATTACTGTTGCAGCCTGACTTAATTTAATTTTGTCGAAACTGCTTGCGGTTTCCCCATTTGGATGCTCAAGGACTTAAGAATGAATTTTGCTGTAACTGTAGATGTAGCTGCTGCCTGCAGTACGGTAGTACTCCTACACATACTGAGCATGGCAGAGCCCTGGAGCAGGCAGAGCAGGACAGTGTTGCCAGCTGTCATGGTCTTATTGCAAGTCTGACAACATTTGGTGTTTTCCTTAAACTCTCAGCTTCTGGGGTATTTAATTAGATTAGAATCTCAACCTTTATTTAAAAACAAAGAATACGTTTCTAGTTCTTGTGGTTGGGGAGAAAAAATTTGAAAATGTGACCTGAGTATTTCCCTAAAGGCACAAAACCCCAAAGGCAAATAAAAAGAACCTGAGATTGAATTGAATTTATTTTAAATTTCGTGATTTTGCGGGGTCTGACTCTCATTTGGGCATTTGTCTTTGGTGGTACTGGAAGTAGCCCATTCCCACACTCCCAAGCTCAGAAGCAGAATCCTCATCCTGTCCTTTTCCCCAGTCACACTGCAGGAAGGAGGGAACTAACAGAGTTAAGGTAGTAAGCCCCTTTCTCCATAGATTATAGAGAGAGGACAGCTGCTGGAGCCTGCCAGGGGGCAGTGTGGCTCTTGGGGGCTAAAGGAGCCTATCAAAGTGGGAATCAAGGGAGCAAGGCAGACTGGGGTCCAGGAGAAAGAAGATATACAGGGGAGCTGCAGCCTGTATTTGAATGCACTTACAGTAAAATTTTTACTCTGTAAATGTCACACCGATATTTGGGGAAGGCAGGGGGAATTAGATTAAGATTTTTCAAAAAATCTCATGGGTGTTTTTGTGGTCCCTACTCAATATTTTTGAACACTTAGGCTGTGGTCATGTCATGCAAGTTGTATGATTGTGAAAGCACCAAACTTCTTAACTGTTCTTTGTTGCAAATTGGTTATGAAAATCAATTAACTTGAGGTTTTTGACAGAAATATTTTAGATAGGAAACTAAGTTGTAGAGTTATTTCTGTCCAAAGTACCCTGTGATTGTATTCGAAAAGATATTGGAGGCAATTGCCATATGTTAGACCACAGGAAATGGTAAATGCTACGAGATTTATGCAATTGCTCTTGTCCAATATCAAACTAAAATGAACAAACTCAGAGTAGCTAGGAGTTAAAAAGTACTCTCAGAACAATTTATAAATGTGTTCAGTAAGCAGACACAGTTGAATTTCTGGGGAAGTTTCACAGTTATATATTTGAGAAGAAATAACTCCATTATTTTTGTCTTGATTTTGTTTTGTACATTCTCTGTCCTAAGATGATGATATTCCAGAAATACAAAAATAAGGAATTCAGTCACTCCTTAGCAGATATGAATTTATCCTGAGTGATATGGAGGTCTTTGAATTTGAAGTCTGTGGCAGTATTTTCCTATGGCAACAATGTATCATGTAATTGCTTGATGTTTTATTTATTGGTGCTCATATTGCTGAAATACCATTTTGAGGTACGTTTTCAATATTTCTTTGCTGTTTAGGTTTGAAAACTGAATAGATCAGTTAGTTTTCACAGTTCTTTTTTTTTCTTCCTTTTACATTTGCTGCTGATATAGAGGTGCTTGTGAATTGTCAGATTACAGCAGCATTTCACATCAAATAAGTTTTTGTTATAATGAAAAAGAGGATCAAGGGAAAACTTAGAAACACAGTAAAAGTTATTTAGGAATTATCACAACAGATATAGTTAACTGCACATTTGTTTTTCTTCTGCCAACTGATGTAGGCCAGTTTCTTTCACTTACTATATATCCTGCAGAAGTCATAGCTACTTCTCTCATGAATGACAAATTTTTACCTGCTTCTGCAATGTACACCTGTGGCTAGCTGGAAAGACATGTCTTCCGTAATTACAATCTCTCATGTTCAGAGTTCGCCTTGTTTCATAACCCTGTTGTGCTATGGATGGGATGTTTTGTTTTATTTAGTTTTCTAAAAATGTGTCAGTACAAGTCTAAACACATTTAAGAAAACAATACAGTTGACCAGTGCCAGCTGAGACTTTTCCAAGCCATATGGCCAAACACTACTTAATAGTCATCCCTATCCAACATCCTCTTCTTACTTAGAAAAACCCTGGAAAAACATGAGCCTTGCAGCGTTCTCTGTAAGTTGTCATATCTCCTTTCTGGAAGTCCAAAGAGAGAAATTATTTCCAGAATCAAGAATGCCATTCTTTTTGGGTTGTCATAGACACTGTGCCGTTGATAGGCTGTAAAGAAAATACAGTCTATCCACATAGCGTAAAGAAATCAAAGGTAAAATTAGTTCTTGCTCACTTTGTGGAAAGTTACTCCCCTCCCCCCAAAAACATGCAGAAGATCACTATAAATTATAGTATAACCTACAGAGGAATTTAGTATACAGTAATGTGAGGCTCTCTAGCAAGCCTTGAACCAGAGACTCCCTGACTAATAGGTCTCCTGAGGTATCTGGCTTTTATAGTTTCTTGTACCTCCATTTCCCATTTGCTAGTCTGCTGCACCGGTGCTTCCAGCAGGGTTTATTAATTTAGTTCTTTCAGTCTTAGTAGCAAGGCAGTCCTCAACAGCACTTTCTACATCGGTGTGTGCATTTACTTATTTACCCTTTTCCTAGTTTTCTGTGAAGGCTAGAAAGAAAGACAGAACACTAGCAATTAACAAAAGAGAAAAAAAAAAAAGCAAGCAGAGCAACCTTTCCCACTTCTTTCATAGCACATTCACTCTGGGGCATGCAAAACAAGTGAACCCACAATAATAAAGAGAACTGCTGCAATATTATACAGTTAGCGAAATCGGGATGCAGAACAGTTAGGGTCAAAATGAAAACTTTAAACTACACGTAGAAATCCAGTTAGCAGATTTTGGAGCACAGGTAGTAGAATGTGTCTCTCTCCAGTTATCTTGGCCAAGCTAGATGCTTGGGAACTGTTCTGCCTGCTAGCAGATGGAGATGGCACACTGAGACTTTTTAGTGATAACATCCCCTGCATATAAGGAGATCGCTGAAATCTCAGAGCTCATTTGTTTTTCTCCACCAGGTGGTGCTAACTGAGGAGGCTAACTGAGGAGTTCAGATTGAATATAGGAGAAAATGCAACTGGTAACATAGGCTAGAAAGATATCAGGCTACATACCAGTGTGCAGCTGTCTCAGTCCCACATGCAGTGAGCCAGTTGAAAGAGGTGTACAGCATGTCTGACTCTTATAGGAATTCCAGGGTCACAAAATGCCCATGTTGCCAGTCTTTTACACAAAAAATGAGGCTTTCGTAATGGTTTATTCCACCTCCGAGCAGCATAGAGAATCAGGAGGTAAGACCTGTTCAGCTGCAAGGGGGTCTGGTATCTAAGCAGATAGTCTTCTCAAAGGGGATTTATGGTGCCTTCACCCAGGCATCGCTAGAGAGCCTTTCCCTGCTTCCTTTAGGCACCTCCCTGGTGATAGAAGCAGCTGTGACACCTGGCACAGGGAACATTCCCGCCCTTGACCCCACCCTAACTCCTGCCACTGAACAGAGGCTGCTTCTCCCCTCCCATTGGAAGAGCTGACATATTGCACAGAGACATAGATAGCTTAACTAAGAGGTTACAGAAGGAATTGAGTTCATACGGCTCCAGAGTTCATGGACTTATGAAAATAGCCTCAGGCATTCAAAAAAGAGGATCCAGGCTGTGAGAGAGCAAGAATCTGCCAGAAGCAAATACCTCCACTTCCTCCTGATACTATTACCTTACCTTAGACCTTAGTCCGTCCTGTGCTTTGCTGCATGTTGGGCTACCCACATTTGTCATCCTTGCGTGTCAACTGCCCTTCTCTGCAGATCTTCCCATTTCATGTTGAGGTGCTTGATGTCCTTCAGAACTGTTCGTTTCCATGTTATTTATGGTCTTCCTCTTTCTTCTTGCGTTTTCTGACTTCCATTCAAGGGCGGTATTTGGTAAGCATTCTTTTTCAATTCTCCCAGCCACTGATGTCTTCTTTTGTAGATTATTTGTGAGAGAGTACCTTGTCCAGTAATTTTTCTGACTTGTTCATTCGTCTTCGTATCTCTATATGTTATTCCCAGTATTCTTCTTAGACATTTGTGATGAAATGCATCCAGCTTTTGCGTATCTTTCTTGGTAAGTTGCCATGTCTCACTGCTATATGTTGTGATGGCAATAACAGTTGCTTTGTACACATTCAGTTTTGTCTTGAGGGAGATGTTTTTGAGTTGCCTGATACCATTAGACAAGGGGTATTCATATTTCAAAACCTGTTGACCTGGGTTCCTCAGATGCACCATTTACCAAAAGAGGTCCCTGGGGGATAAAAATACCCATGGGAAGAAGAGATCAACAGTGAAGAGGAGGACCTGAATAATCAGATCCACATCTAGATCAGTGATCCTCTGGTAGCTTTAGAGGCATGATGATGCACATTGTATCATCTGCTAGACATTAGAAGCCTCTGGATCCTTTTTTCAGATGAAAAAGTCTTGGACGAAGAAGAGCTCAAGGGAATCCAACAAGCTTCTGGGGATAGATAGAACTTGTTCCTTCTTAAGAATAGATTAATCTGTAGTGGAGTCTGTCCCAGCTCCCTTGGAAGAGGAAAAAATTCCAAACGTATTGCTTGGGAAAACGGTCACAGTTTTTCAGGAAAGGAGGTGGTTCTTTGAGAAGTGCTCCACTTTTGCTTTGGGTCTACTCACACTCCTCTTTTGCCTTTCAGACCTCCCCAGTGGCCATCCTGGGATCCTTGTGCATCATCTCATCAGCAGTTTTTCCATGCCCCACAGCCTCTCTAGTGGAAAGTACAGGGGAAGATGCTCTCCCACTCCAACTGCCCCCCTCCATTTCCCCAGGTGCAAGACTGTTTTGAAGAACAGGAGGTCAGAGTAGATAGAGGTTACCCCTCAAAAAAAAAATTCTTCATCTTCCCTAGATGACATGTTTGTGCGTGTCTGCCTGCCCGCCCTCCCCCCACGCCCCCAATCAGCCATGGCCGATGACTTCAGACTCTTCCAAGAAATGATGAAGCACATTGCAGACTCCCTTCAGATTCCCTTGGAAGAGGTCAGAGTTACAACATAAGCTCCTAGACATCTTCCAATGGATTCCCTCCACCCGTGTTGCCCTGCCTATTAATGGGGCCCAGCTTGACTCTGCCAAATCCATCTGGCAGACCCCTTTCACAATCTCCCTGATGTATAAATGGGCTGATTAAAAAAAAAAAATACATTCATGCTAAGGACTGAATTTCTGTTCACCTACCCATTTCCTAATTCCCTGGTTGTGGAGGCAATGAACAAACGTGGCAGACAACACAACATAAAGGCCACATCCTATGATAAGAATAAAAAATGCCTTGATCTGTTCAGCAGAAAGACATGCTTATCCGCTGCTCAGCAATTTAGGATTGTGAACTATCAGGCTTTCCTGGCTAAATACTATCACTCAAATTATGTCAGATTCACCACCTTTATTGAGCACCTGCTGGCTGATCAGTGTGAATGATTTCAGGCTACTATTAATGAGGGTCAGCTGTTAGCTAGGTCATTGCTGCAGGCCTTGTTGGATGCAGCTGATACTGCCGCTCAATCCATCTCTATGGCGGTAGTCATCTGGAGAGCATCCTGGTTTCAGATGTCTAGATACCCAACGGAGGTCCAAAGTTAAGGACTTTCCCTTCGATGGTCTCAAATTGTTTGCGGAGTCCACTGATTCACTTTGTACCCTTAAAGATTCAAGATCCACAATTAGATCTCTACACACTTAAAAACAAACAGAGGTTTAGTAGATCCCAGTCAGCTCAAACATCCTACCCAGTCTCATTTCAGGACTTCAGAGACCCTATGGGCCACCCAGGAAAAGGTCAAGATTCCAGAGGGGGAGTCCATCTGCTCCGTGTATGCCCACTGCAGAACCATCATCATCTAAATGTCAATTTCAGTTGTCTGGATGAGGGTCTGAAACTATCCTGCAAACCCGCTCTGCCTATATGACCTGTTACCCATCTCCCACCCTTTGGTAACAGTCTTTTCCCCATTTCTTTCTGCATGGGAACGAATCACATCAGAGAGATGGGTGCTGGAGACGATAAGATTGGGATACGTTATCCATTTACCTTCCTGCCATTTACTCACCCACCTTCCCCATACTTTTTCTGGAACACCTCCTATAAGCACCTCTTTTTAAACAAAAAGTTGACTCACTTCTGCAAATGGGTGCTGTAAAGCCATTCCGTATTCAGCACAGAGGGAAGTGATTTTACTCCCAAGTACTTCCTAGTTCCAAAAAAGAATGGAGGGTGGAGACCAAATTTAGATCTGAGCTTCTTAAACAGCTCTGTCGGGTCGCAGAACTTCAGGATGGTGTTTCTTGCAGCTATAATCCCATTATTAGAACCAAGGGGTTGGTTTTTGGTCCTCAGCCTGCATGATGCGTATTTCCATATTGCAGTTCACCCAGTCTACAAAAGGTTCCTACACTTTTCAGTGTCAAGTGCACCCTTTCGGACTCTCATCTGCCCCATGAGTGTTCTCAGTGGTGCTGGCAGTGGTCGCAGCTTACCTCCAGCATCTGGGGATAATTGTTTTTTCATACCTGGACAACTAGCGGATCAAGGGCCGTTTTTACAACAAGGTCTTTGACACCATACAGACTACTAGATCCATGTTCTGCAAACTAGAGTTGCAGCTCAACATTAAAAAGTCAGCTTTGAGCCCAATACAAAGAATAGAGTTCATGGGAGCCTAGGCTAGGGCTTATCTTCTCCACAACAATTCGTGACCTTAGCAGATCTCGTCTCAAAGCTTCCTCCTGCCCACTCTTCCCTCTTGATCGCCCTGGATTACCTCTAGAGCTGAAGAACGCAGGTTTATCTGTAAGCTCTGTCAGGGTCCATTTGGCTGCTGTAACAGCTTTTCATTCAGCGGTTGAAGGATTCTCAGTCTTCACCCATCTTACAAATGTAATATTTCTGAGAGGACTAAGAAACCTCTTTCCCCAGCTTAAGGAACCCACCCCTATTTGGGACTTGAAATTAGTTCTTAGATGTCTGATTGGGACCTCCTTTTGAGGCAAGGACTACATCTTCCCCCTTTGATTTATTTCAGAAGATAGCCTTTTTGGTGGATATCATCTCTGTTCAGAGGATTGGTGAAATAGGAGTTCTAATGGCAGATCTTTCATTTACAGTATTTTGTAAGAACGAAGTCACGTTACTCCCATGCCCAAAATTTTTACCCAAGGTGTCAAGCTGGTTGATGTGAACCACAGATACCTACCTTCTGTTTTTCCCCAGAGAAGAAGTGGTTTTACACACTTGAGATGTTAGGAGGGTGCTAGCTTTTTATTTGGACAAATCTAAGGAATTTAGACACTAACAGTCTGGTTGATTTTCTATCGCAGATAGAGCCGAAGGTTTGACGATTTTCCACCCATAGACTTTCCAGATGGATCTATGACTGTATCATATTCTGTTTTAAATCTTCAAATATACAATCTTCTTGTAGAGAGTTGGTCCATTCTACAAGATCCTTATCTGCTTCTGTGGCATTACTCAAGAATGTTCCTCTTTTGGACATTTAGGCAATCACTTGGTCTTTCATACATATCTTCTCTAATCATTACACAGTGGTCCAGTCTTCTAGATTAGATGCTGCTGTTGGAAATGCTGTGTTGTCTGCAGTCTGAAGTCCAGCTGTGAGTACTGCTCGGTAGTCACATAAAGTAGAGCACCCATAAGGACATTACTCGAAGAAGAAGAAGAGGTTACAAACCTTTCAGCAGTTTTACTCTGTCTTCTTCGATCAAGCCAGTGCAGGGTTTGAATAAGTTAAATTCATTCCTTTGGGTATGGAGTTTTCAAATAGAGCCTGAACAGTCAACTCAAAGCAATTCTCTTTTCATTAGGTCTACAGAAGTTTACCTCTAGATCCTGATCTTAAACTCTCATCCATGGTTCCTATTCTGTGCAGTCCTGTAGCAACATTTTCCAAACAAAACACTGCTGTCACATCTGAACTCAGCACGTTGAGTCTTTACCAAGATAATGGCCAGATCTGCAGATGCTCTTGGAAAATGCGGCCTTTTGATTCACTCCACCATGAGGGTCAGTTAGTCATTGTCAAGTCACAACCACTGGTCAAGCCACCCTTCTCTCAAGTATGGTCATTTCTCAACCAATGTGGCTGGATATTTAACAGAAATTCATGGTAATCCTGATGTATCCTTATATATTCAGGAGCCCAGTGCAATACTAAACCAGAAACCACTTCAGATAGTCACACAGATGTCATAGCATCCAAGCAATCTTGAACCAACTAACAACAATTATCTTAAGAAGATATCCTTCAGCTAAGGTTACATGTAAATAATAAGACACCTCCACCTGCTTGATTCTCTCTGACTGCATGATGAGCTGGGTGCCTAACAAGAGTT
Source organism: Eretmochelys imbricata (assembly GCF_965152235.1). Taxonomy (NCBI): domain Eukaryota; kingdom Metazoa; phylum Chordata; order Testudines; family Cheloniidae; genus Eretmochelys; species Eretmochelys imbricata. The sequence goes on along the minus strand of NC_135585.1, from coordinate 17,879,195 downwards.
GATTGGGTCAATATTGGACTTAGTGTCGTCTGACCAAGTCTCCATTATGCTATGACAGATCAGGTGCTGTTTCTGTACTCACATGATGAATAATAGAAAGAACGAGGAGTACTTGTGGCACCTTAGAGACTGACAAATTTATGTGAGGATAAGCTTTCGTGGGCACATCTTCCTACTGTATTTTCCACTGCATGCATCTGATGAAGTGGGCTTTAGCCCACGAAAGCTTATGCTCAAATAACTTTGTTAGTCTCTAAGGTTCTACAAGTACTCCTCGTTCTTTCTGCTGATACAGACTAACACGGCTACCACTCTGAAACCTGTCATGATGAATAATATTGTCTTTATTTTAACCATTAGCCTGAATTAAAGGACAGGAGGGTCACTGTTGGCCAGTGTCTCACTTCTAGCCCAAACTATCTTAAGAGTCTGTTCCTGCGTAGTTAACTTCAAACATGTGCAGCCAGTATCCTCCATGGGCCTCCATATAACCCTTCCAGCCGCAGAGGAGCAATTAAAGGCAAGTACATCTGGTCATCAAGTACTCACTATTGCCTCTTTTCTTCCTGTAATATCCTCTTATAATTAGTCTTCCTTATCCACTCAATCCTATCATTGACCTATTCAAAATACTCCTCATAGTGTTCATCCTGATGCCAAGGAGTTAAAAAGGATGTTCTGTAAATATAAGGAATGTAAGGATTAATGCCAGTAAATATATCATTACTACGTATCAATGAAGCGGGTATAATTTTGTTGTTGGCTTTTAAAGTATTCTGTAATCATGATCTGGATGGATAATACTTAAGAAGTAAGAAAAAAATGTTTCAAATCGGTTAGGAATGTTGATGTACAGATGTAAGTAATGTAAAAATCTTATTCTTTGACCTAACTACGGTAGAACCTCAGAGTTACGAACACCTCGGGAATGGAGGTTGTTCATAACTCTGAAACCTTTGTAACTTTGAACAAAACATTATGGTTTTTTCAAAAGTTTACAAATGAACATTGATTTAATACAGCTTTGAAACTTTACTATGCAGAAAAAAATGCTGCTTTTACTATTTTAATTTAAATGAAACAAGCACAGAAACAGTTTCCTTACCATCTCAAATATTTTTTTAAACTTTGCCTTTATTTTTTTAATAGTTTACGTTTAACACAGTACAGATGTTCCCCGACTTATGCAATCGTTACCTTCTGGAAAGCCTTGCGTAACTCGAATTTTGCGTAAGTTGGAAACGTATACCCGAACGTTACGCCAAAAAAACCCCAAAACCCCTACTCCTATTTCTAGTTTAACTTTTTCTATAAGTGCAGATTTGTGTAAGTCAGGTCTTGCGTAACGCGGGGAGTGTTTGTACTGTATTTGCTCCCTCTTGTCCGTCCGTCCCCCCCCCCAAAAAAAAAAAAAAAAAAAAAAGACACCCTCTGCTGCTGCCTGATTGCATGCTTCTGGTTCCAGATGAAGTGTGTGGTTGACTGGTCAGTTCATAAATCTGAGGTTCTGCTGTATACATTTAATGTTAAGTATTTTAAACTCAATTTCATAGGAACATTGTATTTGACACTACTAGATTTCTTTAAAAATAAAAGCATTTTGTACATAAGTATCACTGTCCAAATCCTTATACTGGAGTCAAATAACAAAAACAGTCCTAAAACTCACGACATACAGAATTGCTCTTTTGGGCTTCTTTTCAAGATTGTAGTTAAAGAAAGCTATGTGTGTGTATATAGCTTGTTCTAGCTTCCAGTTGCTATTCCTTATCTCCCCCGCAAATAATGATGTTGGAAATTGGTTTGTACCTTTTTTCTCCTCCTCCAATCAACCCCAGTATGTCGCCAGTAGCGTCTTCCTTTATTGAGGTGGAACATTTCTAGAGTACTTCTATTACCTCATGATCCAGAAGAATGAAGACTACAGCTGGCAACTATTCTTAGAGAACAAGAATAGCAAATAATATGTCTCATCCGATGAAGTGAGCTGTAGCTCACGAAAGCTTATGCTCAAATGAATTGGTTAGTCTCTAAGGTGCCACAAGTACTCCTTTTCTTTTTGCGAATACAGACTAACACGGCTGTTACTCTGAAACCTGTCAATATGTCCTCTGTTTTGTTATAAGTAACAAAGTTGGTATAGCTGTGTACAGATAGCCAAAGCATGTTTGATTAGATGTGCCAGGTTTAAATGATACAATCAGTATTAGTTTTTCTTAAAGATTATTTTTCTGTAATTTAGCATTATGAAACTGGCATGCATTAACTCTCAGAAATGGTCATGGTCCTGCAGGAATTATGATGAAGCTTCTGAGCGTTATGGTTTTTTGTATTGGAAAGCAGAAGGTCGTCTTGCAACTGATCAGGAACGTATAAAAAGAAATGAAAACAAGAAATACATGCAGTAGTCAATATGATGGGAAAAACCAGATCATTTACAAGCAGATTTAAAAGTGCATCTCTTGTGCTCTGAAAAGTGAGGGTTTGACAACAGTGGCAGTATCTCATTATTTTCCAGCCCCATGGGCTGATGCCAGCATCAATACTGACCTTTTTTCTTTCAATCTCTGTGGTTCTGGAGAAAATACAGCTTTTATTTTGGGTTTTAAAAGCTCATTGGCTGCAGTTTTGTTAAATAATGTTTGTAGTGTATTCTGTTTAGTTTGAAATAAGTGTTGTGAACAAATAGGAATTTGTGAATGCTATTATATAGACCACATATTTCCTATTTGGGTTTAATTATGTTTTTTGTTTGTGTAGTGCATAAAATTTTGTTTTATGTAGTAATATCACAGGAAAAACTAAATGAGCTGTATTCACATCTCAGGATACTTATTTCATCACATATTACTTAGCTTCTCTTTTGTTGTCATATTTTAATTTAGAATTCCTGGGGGTGGCATATCCTCATAGTTTAGTGTATTGGCTTATAAAGGCAAGATGTCTACAAGGATAGCAAACATACTGTCTAATGTATACTGATAAAGTTATCTTGATTTCAGCCTCCTGAGAATTATAGAGGTCCATGTTTAACCTCATTTCTTGGAGGACTGTCTAACAGGTGCTTTTTACATGTAAGGCGTTCAGGAAAATAATTATTTTTCCAATTAAAAAAATTAACTGAAGACTGGCTGTTTGGATCCTAAATTCTGTAGCTGCTATTAGGAAATATCTTCACATATCTCTATTTTGTTCGGAGGAAAAATCAGTTACTGTATGAAAGCAAAATTATTCTAAAGGTATCCTGAGCTGCTGCGTAGTCAAGGAAAAAGTTTAAAAAATTTGACAATTTTCCCATTCCACTGCAGTCACTTTCCCCATTTGTTTTATGGGTGATGTTTCACTCAGGTGGAAGAAGCATTTTAAAAGAGGAAAATGTACTTATAAACCTTCAAGAATGGTAGGAGTACTCAGACAGTTGTGGTATCTGAAACTACTTTTAACTAATTTTTAACAGACTATATTTCAAGTTGATGGTGTCTCTTTAACAAAAAGGCACAGCCAGCTGAGTATTCACAGGCTTGGTAAAAAATGAGAGCTCAGAAATCCCAACTTTATTGCATTTCACCAAAACAAACCATTTTAATTTAGTTTAGGTTTTTTAACATGTGGACAGTCACCACTAATTCCTTTTTTTGTAAAACAGAAGCGGTTGATAAAATAAAAATAGAATGCAAATCAGTGAAACTAGAGGTAAAGCACTAATCAAAATCAACAGCAAAACAAATAGGGAAACATTCTGGATTTAGAATGGAACTTAGCTCATGGCTTTCAGTAGTTATTAACTCATAGCAATGCCACTGTCTACTTCGGCTTGTTTTCAGATACTGTATATTTTTTCTTTGTGGCTTAGGGGTTCAGAGCAGGAGTTGGAAGTGATTACTAAATGATGATTTTTCAAATTTGAGTTCCTTTTCAAAAAGTATTTCTGGCCTTGTTTGTAAGTCTCTTATGTGGACTGTTTTAAAACTTGCAAGAATAATATCTTCTGTTTGTATGGAACATACAAAAAAAGCTATTCCCTAATGTTCTCAATAGTTAGTTAAAATAGTCCTTATTCCTGTTTATTGGACAAATATGTTTTTTGTTTAACAATGGAAGGGAAAGAATTATTGCGGTTTTTAACTACTGAACATAGTTATACCACCAAACTGAAGTCACTCCTATGAATAAACTAATTTGCAAGTTCCATATAGCTACAGGCTTACATCTTACAATTTTTTATTTTAACATATTCCTATTTTATTAATTCTTAGGAAAGTCAACTCTACATAAACCTGTAGTGTTTAAAGGTAAGGTTTATCAGAGTAATAAGGTAGAATTACAATCATGTGTCCTGTATTAGACCTTGTCTTTGGAGATAATTGATTTATAAAACTAAAGCTTATAACAAAATAAAACTAGTCCTTTATTTGTTGGTTACACATCAAATGGTTAAAATGACTGGAAGAGAACTTAGTTGATGGCAGTAGCCCTTAGATAGAAACTGTATGTGCTGATGCTGGTGAAATTTAAATATGTAACTGGAGAGCCAAACATGCTTACTAGTATTAGATGAACATTTTGAAAAGGCTGACAAGAAGTAGTATTGTTAGTGTGAAACAAGTTTTTCTTTTTCAAATATTGCTCTAATGTGTTGTGGAGGAAACTGAACTGTCAGAAGTAGTAGTCTCCCTGTCTATAGTCACACCAAAGTAAACCTGTTTGTACTTAAGATAAATAATATTTTTGTTATGTTATTCAGAGTGTGATTATTAAACATATATCTGATTCAATTTGGCTTTGCCGCAACTTACTTTATTTAGGATTATTTTGCAACTTGCATCAAAGTGTATTTAAATAAAATGCTTGCAGGAGCAGGATGTTACCTGCAGTCTTCCTGGTGCTAAAACAAATTTAGTAAATTGTCTATTACAAAAGTTCACCTTGCATGTTCTTTATTTTAACTAAGTGCTTTTGTTTAAAAAAAAAAAAAAAGTCAATACACAAAATTAATGGGGTAGGAGGAACAATCCAGGTTTTCAGATTTATAATTGCCTGTGAGTTTTAATGATTATATTGAATGGCAGTAGTAAAAATAGTTAGAAAACTGAAATGAAGTGACAAAAGTTGTTTGTAATGGGTGTAAGTTGGCATGTGATTTGATACTAGCTAGTTGATAACTAACAAAAATTATCCAGAATGGATTTCACACAGGAATCAGATTAATGTTTACGTGTTGGCTGCCAGAAAGAGCAGATATCCGGATTATAGATCGAGACCCTAAGAAGGACTTTAAGCATAGTGGAGTAGTCTTTAATTTTCTGGGGTTTTTTTAAGTGTGTTATGAAATAACTTCAAGACATGCAGTATTATATAATCACGATTGATCCTGAAATAAAAGGAACTCTCATTCTACTGTTGTTTAGCTAACTCAGGGATCTGCAATATCTTATTAGTTATGTAAAGATTAAACCTTTTTATAGCAAATATCTGATTTCTTTTTTTGAAGATGGAATAGAACATCTAGCAAAATCAGTTTTCATGTCACTAATTAGCCATTCCTCTTTGGATATATGTAGGTCATAATGTCACTACCATGCAATGTAATAGGATAGCTGGATTATAAAATAATAGGCATTTTCTATAAATTTGACAACGTAAGGTTTAGATGAAAAGATAAGTGTACACATGCTGCTTACATCTGAATTACACTTTAAATAGAAAATCATTTTATTAATGCAGTTTTGTGTGTGATGTTTATTATACTGCTACAGCCACTAAAGCTTAACAGTTGTGTGTATTGAATCAGTGCACACATGTCATCCATAATATGGTTAAGTAATAAAGTTGTCATATTAATGGGACCAAGTCTGATACTATGCAGTCAGTATAAAAAGAAAAAAAAAGTAAAGTTCAGTTTTCATTAACCAACTGATACCAGCAAAAACAACGAGGAATCCTTGTGGCACCTTAGAGACTAACAAATTTATTTGGACATAAGCTTTCGTGGGCTGAAACCCACTTCATCAGATGCATGGAGTAAAAAATACAGTAAGCAGTATATATTACAGCACATGAAAAGATGGGAGTTGCCTTACCAAGTGGGGGGTCAGTGCTAACAAAGCCAATTCAATTAAGGTGGATGCCGCCCTTTCCCAACAGTTGACAAGAAGGTGTGAGTATCAGCAGAGGGAAAATTACTTTTCATAGTGACCCATCAACTCTCAGTCTTTATTCAGGCCTAATTTGATGGTGTCCAGTTTGCAAATTTAATTCCAGTTCTGCGGTTTCTCATTGACGTCTGTTTTTGAAATTTTTTTGTTGAAAAATTGCGACTTTTAAGTCTGTTGTTGAGTGTCCGGGGAGATTGAAGTGCTCTCCTACTGGTTTTTGAATGTTACAATTCTTGATGTCTGGTTTGTGTCCATTTATTCTTTTGTGTAGAGACTGTCCGGTTTGGCCAATGTACGTTGCAGTGGGGCATTACTGGCACATGATGCCATATATCCCATTGGTAGATATGCAGGTAAACGAGCCCCTAATGGTGTGGCTGATGTGGTTAGGTCCTATGATGGTGTCCCTTGAATAGATATGCGGACAGAGTTGGCAGTGGGGTTTGTTGCAGGGATTGGTTCCTTGGTTAGTGTTTTTGTTGTGTGGTGTGTAGTTGCTGGTGAGTATTTGCTTTAGGTTGGGGGGCATTTCTATTCAAGGGACACAATCATAGGACCTAAACACATCGGGGGAGGGGAAGCACATACAGTACAGTGCTGTGTTAAATGTAAACTACTAAAAAATGAAGACGAAGTTTAAAAAAAAAGATTTGACAAGGTAAAGAAACTTTTTGTGCTTGTTTCATTTAAATTAAGATGACTAAAAGCATCATTTTTCTTCTGCATAGTAAAGTTTCAAAGCTGTATTAAGTTAATGTTCAGTTGTAAACTTTTGAAAGAACAACCATAATGCTTTGTTCAGAGTTACAAACAACTTCCATTCCCACGGTGTTCATAATGCTGAGGTTCTGCTGTACTTTAAGATTGTGCTTGGGTTTTTGTTGTGTTGCTTTCTTCTACCTATATATATCTCAGCAAAATGACTGACCAGGTATAATTTTATCAACTACAGTTGGTTAATAACATAATAAAAGCATCCTGATTGGCTAAAAACTTAGATTGGTTAATAATTCAGTCACACAGTGTTTTAATAGTGTGTGCTTCAAAAAGCTGTAGGAGACACTGCAAAGAGTCACTTGTGGCTCCCAAGCCTCAGTCTAAATCACTGGTTTATTTCATAAGTTGAATGACTATAGCCCAAATGCATACATTAGCGGAATAGGTATATTAATCCAAGGCTACTAATTACTTGAGCTGGTTAGCTCATTAGTGCAAGAAGAAATTGGGTAAATATAAGGAGGAAAACAGAGTCAATGAGAAGGCGAGGAGCCAGCAGGACTGGTTAGGCAACCTGTTAATGCTGACAGCCCCTGAGATGAGATTGGGTTGATGGTTTTTCTTCTCTTTTTTTCTAATGTGGGGAAGGACAGAATCAGTGAAGCATCTTGAGTGGGAGCACCAGTGTGGTACCCATTCAGGCTTTTTGACAGGGACTTGGGTGCATAAGTGACTTAGGTGCTTTTGAAAATTTTACCCTTTGTGCTTATTGTGCTTCCTATAGAATTTGCCTGCACCGAAAGATAGAGTGATAGTGCTAGAAATCTTCCTTTGCGTTCATGGATTATTATGATTTTTAGAACTTCGAAATATTTGTCTGTCTGAGTTAGTGAAACCAAAGAAGTTTTAAGTGTAACTAATGAAGGGAAAACATTAGGAGAAATGACAGCAAATCTGTATCAGTGGATTAAGCGGACACCAGAGCTTGTCTATATGTACTGAAAACCAGATATGATGGCCAGCTATCGGAAAAATGGACTTCTAAATAGAATTTCCTAATGGAAGTAATTCTGTCACTATTATTACTTATTAATTTCTTTAATGTGGATAGTGTGCTTGGTACTGTACAATGCACAGAAATAGAGTTTTTGTTGTAAAGAGCTTTCAGTGGAAAGGTCAACTTCTAGAAATTTACTTTCTGAAACTAAGCCTTTCAAAATCACTGTAATGTGTTATTTTAAATTGATATAGGCTGAAAATCAGTCTGTAGATGAAAATACATTCAAATAGATTTTTTTAAACAATTAATTAGTTCAGAAAATATTTGCTAATTTGCAACTAATGGTTAATAGTGGTGTATTAGACTAAGTATGCCAATTTTAAAAGTAATAGTTTTAAAATAGAAAGTCTTAGAAGCATTGTATTATCTGGTAGTACAGTGACTATAGAAATCAGCTAGCAGGGTCCCAAATCTGCAGCTTTTACTGAGAGTAAACAATAGATTAAATAGATATGTACTCCTTTAAAGGAAACATGCATCTGCCGATATCTGCTTGCAGTAACCTGGGGTTTTAGCTGCCTTCATGCAGAGATTCCCGTAACCTGTTGCCATTCTGGCAGTAGCTTTGAAAGAGCATGCAATGAAAATGCCATTTGTTGTCACCTCATATTTCTCTGTGCACATAGGTATTGCCCCCTTTTTATTAAAATGTGGAGGCAAAGGTTTTCAAACTACATGATGTCACCATCTACAAGTTGTGCTGTTTATCATGATAGATAAAGGTCGACTGTTAATGATAACTATGGCACACAGCATGCATTTTGATGATGACCGACAGGCTTGTTGTCATGGTGAGCACAAGACTCATATACATACTGGACAGCATAAGATCATTAGTCCCTGCTTGATAAACACTATTTTTCCATTAGAGTTTAAATTTAAAAGTCGTCTTTTGTTAAGCTCTTCAAACACAGGCCTTGCCTGTTAAGTCAATGGTGACTCTTGCTGGCAGAGCAAAAATGGCAATAATTAAGCACTATTTACACTTCTACAGAAGATATGCATGCAAGTGGCTTATCTTAGTGATGAGAGAGACCTTTGTGAAGTCATGCAAACTTAAGTTGAACATCTTACTGCCTTGTCACCGTATTACATGTTCCCAAACATCTGGGACATGAAGACATTACTAATGTAGGGTTGGAGACAGTCATTGGAGAGAAGGCTCCGATAGGAAATCAGTGTACAGTTGGTTTCAGAACACACTTTAAAAGTTGCTGTGTGTGCAAGCTCGGTAGTACAGATTCCAAAATAATGTCCCTATTGTAAGACTTCTCAAGTGCTGTGTTTAGAGGAAACAACCACAGAGTGAGCAAAACAGGTATAATTACACTTACATGGTGTAAGTACATGTGCTTTATAAATAAAACTCACCAGAAGCATTGGTAATTTCTCCTGGAAAAGCCCAATTTAAAAAAGGAATTGTCACAAGTAAGGAAAAATTCATCTTACCCCATTGTAAAGGGAAATCTAAGGAAGAGAATGAAAGTGTTAGACATGTTGGTGGCTTCTGGTGGACATTCAGAAACATTCTGTGTTAAGGCCAGTTCACATAAATATATTTTTCTGTATTTCTCTCCTGCTTTTTTGATTTCTAGATACATTAGCATAGCCGATCAGTCTGTCTTGGTTAGAAGTTGATGTTTTCCTGCTGCTCATTCCTCACTTGAAGTCTCAGTCCTCCTGTTCCTAATGTTCTTTTACTTTGGAGATGATGATATCACAGAAACAAGATTTGGATTTCATGTAACAAGAAATAGTAACACATGACCTCCTAAGCAAGAAAGATTCAGAATTGGTTGGATGTTTTTTTTTTTCATGAGTGTCGCTGATGAAGGATTTATTTTTTCATGCCATATTTTAAAAATTCCAACATATGGTCATTTTGACGACAATTAAAAGTGACAATCTCAATGTAGAGAAAACCATGAGCATTTTAAATTAAAAATTACTGCAGCTGTAAAACTCATCAGCAAAGTAATTTTTGGAAAGAATTTCTCTGTTTTTTACAGGGCATTTGACATCAGACAGCAGGGCTGGAAAAATGTACCAGACACCTAGCAGAAGTTAAGCTGTAGTGTGTACATAGCCTAGGTCAGTATAAGCTATGTCACTCGGGGGTGTGAATAAACCCACCACCCTGAGTGACTTAAGTTACACCGACCTAGGCGCCGGTGTGGACAGCGCTATGTCGACGGGAGAGCTTCTCCCACCAAAATAGCTACCGACGCTCACAGGGGCTGGAGTAATTGCGTCTATGGGAGAACTCTCTCCTATTGGCTTGGAGCATCTGCACCAGCAGCACTGCAGCGGCAAAGCTGCATCGGTGCAGTTGCATTGCGGTAAGCTCTATAGTGTAGCCATAACCTAAATCTATTGAGTTAATGTCCTTTGCCAGGCACTGGAGTTATTCACTGGATGATCCAAAACCAGAGATGAGTGAAATGTTGAATAACTGAGATCTCTTGGTCTTCTTTCTCTCCCCACCTTGCTGTATCTAGCAGAGTGGGGGGAGCGGGTATATTAGTTGGAGATCCTTTACTATCACTACATCAAGGTTCTTCAGGAACAGGAAGAGTGAGAAAGCTCCTGCTTTCCTCCTGCAACTAGATCCTGGGTGGGCAAACTTTTTGGCCTGAGGGCCGCATCTGGGTATGGAAATTGTATGATGGGCCATGAATACCCAGTGGGGAAGAGGGACTCTATGGGATGTAGCATGGGGGAGCTCTATAAGGGATGTTACCAAGGTAGGGGGCGGTGGGACTCATGGGGTGTGGCGCAGAGGGGGGGCTCTACAGGGGCAGTACTGGGGGCTCCTTGGGGCCCTGCCGGCAGTGACACCAAGGCAGCTGTACCAGGCACAGCCACGGGCGGAGGCGCCCTAGCTGGGACAGGTGCGGCCCCTGGGCGGTTTCGAGGCTCTCAAGGGTGGGGCCATAGGATACTGGGAGGGGATTGGGTGCGCTGCTGTGTTTGGGGGGGAGGGGGCTGCCCTGTGGGAGGGGTTCAAATCCCGTAAACAGCACGGCAAAGTTGTGCCTGTGCAGTGCAGCTCTGCATGCCAGAAGATTGTGTTCATCAAGGGAATTGAGTTGGGGACTGGGGAGCGCCTGGTGGAGAGGGGCAAGCCCCTGACCCCATTCCCTGGCGGGAGCGCGAGGTCTGGATAAAAATGTCTGACGGGCCGGAGTTTGCCCACCCCTGAACTAGATGGAAACAGAGTTTCCAGTGTATAACGCCTACTAGCCAGAGGCTGGTATAATTAAGCCCTCAAATTTGGTCAAGGGACAACACTCTGGTAGAAATTCTAGCAGCAGATGGAATGGAAACCGTGCTTTTAACCAGGATGTTGCCCCTGAAGCCTCCTTAGAGGCCCTAATCTCTCTGTAGCTTCCCACCGTCAGATTTCCCATTTACCTCTGTCCAGTAAACATATTCCTGTTGACTATCAGCTGAGGGTTAACCTCTGTGGCCCTAATCTGAGGGAGAGAAAGTACTCTATTATAAATATTTTTTTTTGCAATCTACCATATTTAAAAACAAAACCAAGCCGCAATGTTTGTGGAACTCATGCAAACAGGGTTCTACATTCTTTGCTGGTTCTGCAGTAAAACGAATCAAAAGTGCACTCACATAACTGAGTTCACACAGATATTCTCTTACATGAAAGGTGCTGTAAAATGGACACAACATTCATGCCAGTTATGGTTCCATTCAAAATAGTGGGTTTTTTTTCCAAATTGAAAAAGGCATGGTCAGAGGGGAAATTTTATTTTTAGGCTTCTAACTTACTTAGATTTAAGTTGTACCTATTCAGGATTCTAAGGTTATTACAAACAAATGGAGAGTAAATGTCTTCAAATAAAAAAAATTGAGCACTTTCAAGAATGTTTAGTAAGTGAAACTAATAACTTCACCCACTAATTTGACAGTGGTGATTGTACTGAGATGTTAGAGCGGTAGCAATTTTAAGAATGCAACCAAGCCTTCAAAGAGGCATCAGTAATGTGCAATCTAATTTAATGGATAAGGCAGCTCAGATAAAAGTCTGACAAGAATTGTATCTGCAGACTTAAAACAGTTGAATTTAATATAAAATTAGTGTGTATTTCAGACAGAGGAGAGGGAGAGGAAGAAAGTGAGGAAGCAAAGTAGTTGAAAAGGCAATGCGTTAAAAATATTGGAATGGGGGGTTGAAGATGCACCTGTTAAAGCTTTTGTACCTATGCATTTATATAAGATACTGTACATACGTATTACTATAACTCATGATACTGTTTAGGTCTTGAAAATGTTAGATCATTATGTTTATTTTTGTTCACACTGTATACATTCACAAGTCTGCAAGATAACTAGTGGTCTCCAGCCTGCAATTATTAAAGAATTTCTTCTTCTTCTGCACAGCAAGCAAGGCAAGAACCATCACAGTCTGATGTATTGTTTTGGACTGCTGTGCTATACATTTATAAACAGAGGCTTTGATTAATATGCTCTCATGTTTGTTGCTTAGATCTTTTTTAGATAGAGGTAGGAAAGTAATTAAGAATTTGGCAGCTTGCCAATTTACATATGGGACTTGCCCTGAATATTACAGCTACTGTTGGTATGCCAAATGTCTAGAGCTGTTGTCATAGAGGGATTGGGGAGGAGGAAGACATAAAGGAGGCAGGAATGTATTTGCATGCAGCCAATCAGCAATATGCGGTTGTTCTTTTGGCTGACTTTCAAAAAACAGAAGAAAAGCAGCTACAGTGCTAATTGTAGCTAGGTCCCGAAGTGAAAATGTTTAGTGACAGTTGAAAGAATTTAAAGAGGAAGGAAGATCGGTTTAGTGTCAGCTGCAATTAGATAATCAAAGATTAAAAATCCTAGTCTGTTGGTTCCTTAACCCAGAGTTAAAGGGGCTGGAGATTGCCAGGGGCCGAGGGGAGCTCCCTGTGTGGAAAGGGCTTTTCCAAAGCCAGCGCAAGTAAGGCCCGACTGAGCTTGCAGGTTGTCTGGACGTACGCTTGCACCGAGAGATTTTCTTGGCAGCTCTACAGGATGAGGCTCACACTGTACACAGCCGACATATTGAAGCAGAGAGCCCAGGCGAACATAGATGAAGGAATAGAGACAGCTCTGCACACAATGTAGCGTCTCCTAGGATGGTTGGGCGGCACCTTTCCTCAGGTATTTCATTACCCATCAGCCCCTTTTAGAGCAAAAAAAGCCTCCACAAAAAACCCTGAGCAAATAGCATCTGCTTCTGTTAAATCAATTTATTACATAACATTTCAGAGACAGAGCAGCAGCACAGCGTCCTAAGCTTTTGGCTGCATTTCAGGTTTGATAAAATGGCGTCCTCGCAGAAAGAGCTGTTTGCTAAAGATATGCTGCACTGAACAGAAAATTGAATTATTTGTCATTATTTACTACTGTTTTTGTTTTAGAGAGTTAGCATTTAGTGGAATACCCACTAATAATGAAGAATGCTCTTTATTCTGCTTGTTTTTCTTGATGCATTTTAAAGACTCTTGCATCGGAGGAAACCAGCTACATTTTAATGTCATGGTGCAGAAAATTAAACTAGAGTAACAGGCTTTTCCACTTGGTTACTTAATTTTGTTTTTGTCTTTTAAAAAATGTTCTATTCAATTGTCTTATCTCTTAACTATCTTCCCACACTTCTAGAAAAACATGAACAGTTTGGCAGCTCTAGCATTTATAAAGTCACTGTTCTTTGGAAGAAATTTTGGACACAATACTTTCAAGAATTCCTCGTGGGACTTTAAATCTGAGAATAGTTGTAAATTGGCTTTTTGAGCACCTTCAAACATACAACAGTTTTTAAATTTGCTTAGACCCCAGAACATAAGGATTGATGGAATTAGACAAAATCTGCTAATGTTGTTAAACATATCTGACAATCCAACTAGTAGCACTTGAATTGAGATGTTTTTCCTACTTTGTGCTGCATCTTATTCTTTAAAATGAATGTTCCGAGACTCTGTTTTTTGCTGTATAAAAGTTAGACTACATTTGAGCTAAGCTTTTAAATGCCTTTCTGGCAGGTCCTATTTATTTTATTAACATTTATTGTAATCTTTTTAGAATTCTGTTAAGATGTCCATTTGAATCACTACAGTGAGCTACTTCTTATTTTGGGGGAGAAGTAGTTGTCCTTTTTGGACTTGCCTGATCAGGATACATAAACTTTATCTGATTAGTGCTGTGATTTAAAATCCTCAGCAGGATTGATGTCACTGGCTTTAGTCATTGCTCGCAAAATGAACCAATTAATTATTATGTTGGCTGAAAAAAGAATTCAAACCTAGAATAAGATTTTCTTGTAACGAGAGAAGGTTTTATTTTTATCTTTAAAGGTTGGGGGGGTGTTTTTTGGTGGGGGGGGGCTAAGGGGGAGAGAGGTTTTATAAATGAACTTGAGCTTTTCAATTTTTTTTCTTTTTTAAATCTGTTAATGTGCAACTATCAAGAATCTGTGCCAGTCTCTGACATTTCATCCAATTCCCCTCTCCCCCCCTCTCCCCTGCCAATATGTTTTTGTAAATCAGTTGAATCTTTCATTATGGTTGAAACTTGTTAGGTGTAATTGGTTTGAACTGTGTGCAGTGAACAAATAGAAATTTGGGAGATATGGATAGTGTACATTATTTTTTTTCTAGAATAGAATGCAAAGCTGAAAAGAAATAGTTTATGTAAACCACTGAGTATCACTGGAGGGGTTATAACTTTTGAGTAGACTGCATGATGTATAGAATGGGTATTCTGTTTGTTAATATGAGTTTACGAGTAAAAAAAGCTTTTCTTCATTTCTTGCTCTTCTCAGAGTTCATATTTGTTATCGGTTTACTTTTGATGGTGCTGCCAAACTCAAAACTAATATTTGAATTGTTCAAGCTAATTATGAGCTGTAGGAGCAAAAAAAAATTGGGTTCTATTTTGAATTAGTAACTAAATCAAAGTTTTAAAGGTATATTTCACCACAGTTCTTAATGTTAAAAAATGTTATCTGTCTCCTCTTTGTAAGGGAGGGATTGAATTATTAGTGATTATTGGTGACACCGCTTAAAGCTATGCATGTTGGAGGTATGCTGTCCTCCAGCTTTCTCCATTCAGCTTCCCTAATGAACCATTAATCCTGAAGAGCAAAATTCCTGCTACTTCCAGTCCTGGGTTGTTTCTGAGCAGAAACTGCACATGATGCCATTTTGCAGGTGGCTTTGTGGAAAATGGAAATGGCCACCAAGAAATGACCACCTCAATTTTAAATTGTTCCCAAAGGTGAAATATTGATGGATGAATTTAGTGTACAACATAGTAGTTGTTAAATTACATCTGTCTGAAATATATAGCTAAAATTATTTGCCTCCTTAAGATCATTTCCTTTATTTGATCTCATTTTGATTGTTGCATTTAGTATGTGAGTGCTGGGTGGTATTGCTGGCCTGTGATGTATAGGAGGTCAGACTAGCCCTTCTGGCCTTAAGCTCTGTGGCTCTATTTTATTTTCCTTCATTCTAGGGTACTAGGAGTGATTTGTAAGATTTAGTCCCATCTTGACAGCTCACTTGCTGTGTGACCTTGTGTAGGTTAATCTCTATGTGCCACAGTTTTTTTTTTCTCATCTGTGAAATGGGTATAATACTGACAGGATGAGGTGAGACTAAGTGTGGAAAGCATTTGAACTTACCAGATCAAAAGTATTCTAGAATTCCACTGTAATTGTGTTATAGTTGAATTTTTCCTTTCTGATTGACTACATATTAAATTTTACTTTTCAAGTGAACTGTACTGTGAACAGGATGCATATCTAGACTTAACAAACACACAGCAATGTTTAAAAATCTGTTCCATCTTCAATGACCTATTAAGACTAATGCTCAAACTAGTCTGTTTCCTGCTCAGGACTCCTGGACATCAGATTCCTAAAGCAGACTGATTTCCTGTACCCCTTGCTTTAAATGTTTGTCATCAGTTTGCAGGGTAAATATGGAATCCTGAAAGCATATAAAAGAAATAGTAATTGATTTTCCAATATTAAGTTTTGTAATGTTCTTTTCACTTTTGAGTCCTAACAGTTTTATTTTTTAAAACAAACTTTGGCAATGCTTATGAAGAATTATACCCTTTGTTTATCTTTAGATTGTAAACCCTTTAGTGCAGGGATTGTCTCTTTTCTATATATGTACAGTACCCAGCAAAATGGGGCCCCAGTACTGATTTGGGGCTTTTGGAAGCTATCCTAATATAAATACTTACAAAATAATAAAATACTGACTAACGTGGCATTGAGATCAAAACTGTCACTCTCCTCTTTATTATGTGGCCTTCAGTAATGTAGCTAGATTATTTTTGGTCTTTTTATATTTTAAAAGTTTAATAGAATTCATAGTAAAGCTTTTGCATTTGTTTTGCAGATTAGGCAGATCTAGTCCATTCTGTCATTGTTCTAATAGTTTGGCTCTTTCTCTGTGTTGTGATGTAAGTATCCCTGATGGTGGACTGGTCCGGCGTGTGTGATCCAAATGATTGCATTTTATACATCCATTCAGTGAGTGTTCTGGATCAGTCTTCACAGCTAAAGTATTCTGGCATTTCCCATAAGGTCTGATCCAGTGTAACAGAGCTACTTTTTGAAATCCTTTACTACTACATTTCAAAGGCAGATGGCACTCTGGATGAATTCAAGGAGATGAGGTCTATTTGGTGATCCTTTACAAGCTTTCTCCAGACCAGGGATGGCCAACCTGAGCCTGAGAAGGAGCCAGAATTTACCAATGTACATTGCCAAAGAGCCACAGTAATACGTCATCAGCGCACCCACCCATCCCCACTCCCACTCCCAGCGCTTCCCAGCCACTGGCAGCTCCGCCAATCAGCGCCTCCCTATAGCTCCCGATCAGCTGTTTCGTGGCTTGCAGGAGGCTCTGGGGGGCAGGGGGAGGAGCAAGGGCAAGGCCAGCGTGGGGGCGGGAAGGGGTGGAGTGGGGGCAGGGCCTGTGGCAGAGCCAGGGGGTGAGCAATGAGCATCCCCTGGCATACTGAAAAGTTGGCACCTGTAGCTCCAGCCCCGGAGTCAGTGCCTATACAAGGAGCCACATAGTAACTTCTGAAGAGCCACATGTGGCTCCAGAGCCACAGTTTGGCCACCCCTGCTCCAGACTCTAGAGTTCCTGTATGTCTTCATTCCAATACTTCTACTAACAAGGACAGATATCCATTCTGATTTTGGTAGTCCCAACCTGGAGTTCATCAGATCTGATTCTCAGTCCAGTTAGAAGAAATACAGACCAACTACCAACTCTTGTCTTTTTTGTTGTAAGACTATGTTTACATTGTAAACTCGGATCTGAAATTTCTCTGCATGTCTGTATGGAAAGTGGCTTCTTGTTAAGCTTTTGTTTGGATTGTGCACAGGAAGCTCAACAAATCTCTTAGCAAAGTCAAACTTTCTACAAGAAAGAGCTGGGCCTTGAAGTGGAATAGGAAAGTAGCAAGATCATCTGGCAGCTATATCAGTGTTCCATCCTTCAGTTACAGACAGCCTCAGTCTTTGACCATTGTAAGTTAAAGAAATTATTGAAAGGACTAATAAAAGTCTTTACAACTATATGTGAGCCACCACCTACTTGTGAGAATGTGGTGTTGTTTTTAATTCCCTGCCACTGAAGATTTCATTTTTAATGGCTATAACATAATTGAAAAGTCAGTGAGAACCAAACCATGATGGCTAAACTTCCAGATGATGATATTTTCTGGAGGATAACATTGTACTATATTTACACCCCAAATTCCTGTTTAAGGTGGCTTACATTTGAACAAAGCTGTCAGCCCTTCCTGAAAGTTCCCTAGCAAATATTTCCAAGACAAACTAGGTTTCGTAATCCAGATATTACGAGCTCTTAACAATTACCAATATCTGAATAATATCAAACAGGCTTTTACATAAAGAACCCAAGATTGTGCCGTTCGAAGATATTCTTTTTATTCTTTTTTTTTCCTCCCCTCCCCTGTGCTCAGATTAGAAAATCTGGTAAAACGGTATATAAACCTACTGTTGTCATGTGGGTCTCACGGTGCCTGAGAGTTTGGGGACACAATTAACCAGGTGCCAGGCAATCTCCAGAGCTTGTTTTAGGAATAGCTCCATCACAAAGAATCATAAAATCATAGAAATGTATGTGTGGAAGGAACCTGAAGAGGTTATCTAGTCCATTTTCCCACTCTACCTCCCGTTTTCCCCCACGCACAAACACACACACCTTTCCCTGCTGAGGCAGGACTAAGTATACCTAGACCATCCCTGACAGGTGTTTGTCTAATCTGTTCTTAAAAACCTCCTGTGATGGGGATTACACAACCTCCCTTGGTAACCTATTCCAGTACTTAACTATCCTTTAGGTTTGACATTAGGAAAAACTTTCTAACTATATCTTCCTTGCTGCAGATTAAGCCACCACTACCTGTCTTACCTTCAGTGGACATGGGAAAACAATTAGTAACTGTCCTCTATAACAGCCTTTAACATATATGAAGACTATTATTAGGTTCGCACTCAGTCTTTTGTCAAGACTGAACATACTGAGTTTTTTTAACTTTTCCTCATAGGTCATGTTTTATAATGTTTTTATCATTTTTGTTACTTTCCTCTGGAGTTCTCTCCAATTTGCCCACATCTTTCTTAAAGCATGGCACCCAAAACTGGACACGGTATTCCAGATGAGGCTTCATTAGCAAGTAGAGCAGAACAGGTGCCCCGTGTATCTTTCATATGACACTCCTGTTAATACAGCCCAGAATTATATTGGCCTTTTTCACAACTGCAGTACATTATTTGCTCATATTTGTGCTTGGCAGAATTAGATTTTTATTTTTATAATTTCAACGGATAATACCAGTGTTTATTTTTAAGCCTTTTTTTAGATTTTTATCAATTTAAATTTTCACAGTTGCACCAAATTATGGGTTTTAAGCATTTTTTGATTGAATTCTTATCTATTTAAATTGTCACAGAAAATTATCAGTTGGTCAAACCGGGGAGGTGTCAGACACTTTAATGACTGTAGACGTTCAGATTCAAAAAGTTTAAGCTTTATAACTGCTAAAACACAAATTGTCAACATCACATGTCAAAATATAAAAAAATGCCTTAAATCAAACTCTAATAAATTCTACAGCAGCATTTTTCTTTGTTTTTGTGACAGGTGATGGAAGGAGTTATGTAGTATCATTAAATTGACTATGAGCATGAGCATAGAAGTGAATCAATGGCAACGGTTTATTTAAAAAGGAAATGATCATTGCAGTTGTGGTTTAACTACTGTGTAAATCTTTTCGTGGTCTGTGTATACTTGATAAGGTGTAAGCATGTATTAAAAGGTTGCTATGCAGAATGGTATTTACTGGTAGAGCATTTGGCATTTTCCATTGACTCTGTAATCACTCTATATCAGTGGTCTCCAACCTTTTTAAGCCCAAGATCACTTTTTGGATTTAAGGGAAACTCAGGATCTACCCCGCCCCTTCCCCAAAGCCCTGCCCCCCCCCTCGATCCCCCCATCTCTCCATCATTCACTCTCCCCAATTCTCACTAGTTTTCACTGGGCTGGGGTAGGGGGTTGGGGTTCAGGCTCTGGGCTGGGGCTGAGGGGTTTGCAGTGGGGGAGGGGGGCTCTGGGCTGAGCCTGGGTTAGGGTGTTGGGGTGCATGCTCTGGGAGGGAGTTTGGGTGCAGGAAGAGGCTCCGGGCTGGAGCAGAGTGTTGGGGTGCAGGAGGGTGTCAGGGGTGGGGCAGGGGGTTGGGGTGCAGGAGAGGGTACGGGGTGCTGACTCTGGGAGGGGGTTCAGGGCTGGGGGTTGGGGTGTAGCCTCCAGCCGGACAGCACTTATCTCCAGTGGCTCCTGGTCCGTGGTGTAGCATGGCTGCTGCTAAGGCAGGCTCCCTGACTACCCCGGGTCCACGCCACTCCCGGATGGGGCCAACGCAGCCCCTGGGGAGGGGGGCACATGGCTCTGTGTGCCGCCCCTCTCTGCAAGCACCACCCCCACAGCTCCCATTGGCCACAGCTCCCCAATCCTAGCCAATGGGAGCTGTGGGGGTGGTGCTTGCAGGCAGGAACAGTGGGCGGAGGAAGACCCCTCACCGCTGCGGGGGTGCGTTTGCCACTTACGGGAGCGGCGTGGGGCCAGGGCAGGCAGGGACTCTGTCTTAGCGGCAGCCTCACTACATCACTGGAGATCGCGATAGACTGGGAGATCCTTTAGGATCAACCAGTTGACCGTTGGTGACGACTGCTCTGTATTCTGACTGGTGAATGGTGTTTCAATCAGCAGCATGTTTCATTTTATCACTGCAAATTAGAGGTTATACACCACTGCTTTTATTTCCTTTTTTACATGCTGATTCAATAAACTAGTGACGATAGTAACGATACAAATGTAAAAACACAAACGTGGGCCTATATAGTACAATGATTTTAGAAAAAGAGACCCTTTCTTGGCTATTTTCAGTTATGAGACTATTTCACTCTGGCTGCATAGTTGTGGTTTTTTTGGTTTTTGTTTTAAATCCACTCAAGCATAATTGCTGTTAGTAGTCTACCTTTGAAGCATTATCCTTGGTTTTAATTTGGCTTACATAGGGTACACACCTATACAGAGCTGGCTAAACATACATCCCTGGTTGGCTTTGTTTGAGGTAGATGCTTGTATTTTTGTGGACAATATAATTGTCTATCTTGTAAAGAGTTTGGTCTGCTTTAGAAGTAAAGTAGGTTGGAAAGGCAAAGAATAATTGAGACTTCCAGCATTCAATATTTGCATGTATGCACACTGGTTTTCCTCTCTATCCAAACTACAATTTAGAGAGACTATCCTACAAGTTGCCTCTATTCATAGCTCTCTGATCACACTGGCTATACAGGATAAAATTCCCATCATGAGAAAATATAAGGGAATAATTGCACTCATATCTTTTGCACAATGCAGTCAGGATAGATAACAATATCTAAGTCTTTAAAACTTGAAATAAGCTTAACATGACCAATTGTGGCTTCTCTCAGGTTATTTAACTAAGTGCACTCTAGTAAAGAGCCAGGTCATCAGAAGGATTTGGTTATATTTTTGTGTTTGGTTATATGTTGGAGGAACATGGGGGGAAGGGAGCAAGAGGATGAGGAGCTAAGAAGGCTGGTGCTGCATTTTAAGGATAAGTACAAAGATAATTTTTAGAGTAACAGTCGTGTTAGTCTGTATTCGCAAAAAGAAAAGGAGTACTTGTGGCACCTTAGAGACTAACCAATTTATTTGAGCATGAGCTTTCGTGAGCTACACCTCACTTCATTGGATGCATACTGTGGAAACTGCATTTAATCCTTTTCAGATCTTAGTCACAGTGGTTTGGGAGACCATTATGAAAATTCCCACTGGGGACAGCAGCCCACTTTCAGAAGTGAAGCCAACTGCAGCTGGGATAAAGTGATAGATAGGACTGACAAGGAAGCGTGGCCTTCCATTACAGGAACTGAGTCTGAATCTGCTTCAGAATGTACTACAGAAACTGACTCTGCCTCTAACTGTGGCTCAGAGAACAGTAGCATGGCTACAGGGAGTGCCCAAGTTTCCACGGTATGCATCCGATGAAGTGAGCTGTAGCTCACGAAAGCTCATGCTCAAATAAATTGGTTAGTCTCTAAGGTGCCACAAGTACTCCTTTTCTTTTTACAAAGATAATGTTTATTTTCTTTGGTTTTTGAGACAAATTGGACTATAATTACAAGTTTAAAAATGATATTCAAGTACCACCTAAATCATTTAAGAGCTAAATTGCTTATTCTGGTCTTGCCATTTAATACGTATTATTGAGTGACATAACCAGGCTGTTCTTTAGAACTACTTATCTTGCTCTACAAAAAACATTACTTATAGCCATGCTCAGATACTATAATATAGTTGCATTAAAATATCATAGTTCTGTATTCTCTGTGTATGGTTCTTAGAGAGAGAGTTTAGCAACGAAAGAAAACTAAATGAGCAGTGAATGTAGTGTTTTGACACTATTCATATTTATCAGTAATAGCTCTTTAAATATTTTACATGAGGAAATATTTTAATTTTTAAAATGATTTTTGTTGAACTGTCTTTTTTCATATTTCACCAAAAGAAGGGGGGGGTTAACTGAGTCAAAATAACTAAAATGTTAACAGAATATCAACACTTGACATAGTATTCATCTCTTTTCAGTAATTTTCAGAATACAGATACAGTTTTCTTAAATGTGGGAGTTTTTTTGGATTGCTTATTTCTGGTGCAGAGATATTATGACTTAGAGACCAAAAATTTAAAATTTGTAAGGTTTTATTTTTGGAAGCTCAAAGGAAACGTTTAAAATTAAACCAGGTAAAGCACTAGAAAACCTATTATTGTAGGGACCAGCCTGCATTGGCAAGCGGATAGATTAGATGTCCTAATAGTTTTTTTTTCAGATCTACTTTTTGGATTCTGTACAAGTATACTGTGCCTCAGTGTAACCTGTTTGTTGTTTTTAATCTGTTTGTTTTTCACTGGTTTATCAGTTTCTACTAGTATACCAAAAGACGCAAAATATTTATAACTTCTGGGCAGTTCTTAAACCTTTTCAGTGTAAAATGTTTGTAAAATTTACATAAAATGTTGAATATGAACTTGATGATATAGAAGATAAATTTATGATCAAACTCCTTTTATAGAAAAAACGTTTTTAAACAGAAAGTTGTAAGGTACTTATTGTGGTGCATAAAATTATCTTATATACATCTTTTAAAAATAGTGTATGCTTCGTTTTAGTGTAATTTGGAATTTATGTAGAGTATGGTATAGTAATTGAGAAAGTAAAATGTATTTAATGACGTTATTTTAACAGAATTTGAATGGCAGACTAATTCTGAGTCTTGTTTAATCCTTTTCAGATCTTAGTCACAGTGGTTTGGGAGACCATTATGAAAATTCCCACTGGGGACAGCAGCCCACTTTCAGAAGTGAAGCCAACTGCAGCTGGGATAAAGTGATAATAGATAGGACTGACAAGGAAGCGTGGCCTTCCATTACAGGAACTGAGTCTGAATCTGCTTCAGAATGTACTACAGAAACTGACTCTGCCTCTAACTGTGGCTCAGAGAACAGTAGCATGGCTACAGGGAGTGCCCAAGGCAACTTCACTGGACATACAAAGAAAACTAATGGCAATAATGGCACCAATGGAGCACTCATCCAAAGCACTTCTAACCAGAGTGCCCTTGGAGCTGGTGGAGCAAATGGTAATGGAAACTCAGCCAGAGTGTGGGGTGTGGCCACAGGCTCCAACTCTGGTCTAACTCACTGCTCTGCCAGTGGTGGGGATGGAAAGATGGACAACATGATTGCAGATGGTAGAAGTCAAAACTGCTGGGGTGCTTCCAACTCAAATGCTGGCATTAATCTTAACCTTAACCCTAATGCCAATCCAGCTGCCTGGCCTGTACTCGGACATGAAGGAACTGTGGGAGCAGGCAACCCTTCCAGTATTTGTAGTCCAGTCAGTGCCATAGGTCAGAATATCGGCAACCAGAATGGTAACCCAACAAGCACCTTAGGTGCTTGGGGAAACTTGCTGCCGCAAGAGAGCACAGAACCACAAACGTCCACTTCTCAGAATGTGTCTTTCAGCGTACAACCTCAGAACCTTAACACTGATGGACCAAATAACACTAACCCCATGAACTCTTCACCAAACCCTATCAATGCAATGCAGACTAATGGACTGCCAAACTGGGGGATGGCTGTTGGTATGGGGGCCATCATCTCGCCCCACCTGCAAGGCCTTCCTGGTGCTAATGGAACATCAGTTTCTCAAGTCAGTGGGGGCAATGGTGAAGGAATGGGTAGTTCGGTATGGGGAATATCCCCAGGTAATCCTGCCACAGGAAACGGCAATTCTGGGTTCAGTCAGGGGAATGGAGACACTGTGAACTCAGCATTAAGTGCTAAACAGAACGGATCCAGCAGTGCTGTGCACAAGGAAGGAAATGGAGCAAGTGCATGGGATTCAGGACCTCCTGCTGGTCCTGGGGTACTAGCATGGGGCAGGGGCAGTGGCAACAGTAGTGTTGGTAGCATGCATTCTGGAGCTTGGGGCCACCCCAACCGTAACACCAGTAATGGTGTTAATGGTGAATGGGGTAAGACCCCAAATCAGCATTCCAATAGTGACATCAGTGGTAAAGGATCAGCAGGGTGGGATAGCCCTAGTGTTACCAGCCAGAATCCTGCCATGCAGCAGGGCAATGAACAAATAAACTCTTGGGCCAAAGCTGCAGCATCTGTCACCACAGCTAGTGAAGAAAGTAATGACAGTGGTGGAGGTCAAAATGAGGGCAACACTGGGAGAGAAGGAGCAGGAGAGGCCAGAAGGAGAGACAAAGGGGTGATAGACCAAGGGCAAGTCCAGTTGCCAAGGAATGACCTTGACCCAAGAGTTCTGTCCAATACTGGTTGGGGGCAGACTCCTGTAAAGCAAAACACTGCCTGGGAATTTGAAGAATCCCCAAGGTCTGAACGAAAGAATGACAATGGAACGGAGGCCTGGGGTTGTACAGCTTCTCAGTCTTCAAACTCAGGGGGGAAGAATGATGGGTCCATCATGAACAGTACAAATACCTCTTCAGTATCTGGGTGGGCCAACTCTCCACCCTCAGCTGTTCCAGCAAATACAGGTTGGGGAGACAACAACAACAAAGCGCCAAATGGCCCAGGGGGATGGGGAGAATCAGCTAGCTCTACTGCTGTCAATGCTGCTGCTGCTACTGCTGCCAAAAGTGGCCACGCTTGGAGTGGGACCGCAAATCAGGAGGATAAATCACCGACATGGGGTGAACCTCAGAAACCCAAATCTCAAAACTGGGGAGATGGACAGAAATCAAATCCAGGCTGGACTTCAGGAAGTGGAGATTGGACTGAACCATCATCTGTCCCTGGACACTTGGCTGAGGGGAAGAAGAATGGATCTGGATGGGATACTGACAATAGATCAGGGTCAGGTTGGAATGATACTACAAGGTCTGGGACCAGTGGATGGGGAAATGGCACAAACACCAAGGCTAATACAGGTACAAGTTGGGGAGAATCTCTAAAACCTAGCCCTCAACAGAATTGGGCTAGTAAACCCCAGGACAACAGTGTGAGTAACTGGGGAGGAGCAGCTTCTGTTAAACAGACTGGGTCAGGATGGGTTGGTGGGCCAGTGCCACCCAAACAAAAAGATAGCAGTGAGGCAACTGGCTGGGAAGAGCCTTCTCCACCATCCATTCGCCGTAAGATGGAAATTGATGATGGTACCTCAGCTTGGGGTGATCCAAACTACAACAACAACAAGACTGTAAACATGTGGGATAGAAACAACCCTGTAATTCAGAGCAGTACCACAACCAACACCACCACTACTACCACCATTATCAACACAAATATGGCTGAACCTCAGCCTTCGCACCAGTCAAGTGCCCAGCCGAACCGGTCCCCACTGCTTGGTCCAGGTATGGAACAAGTTTCATTTTCTTTTTAAGACAGAAGTAGGATACAGTGGAAATAAATATTTTATTACACACACACACACACACACACACACCTCTGTCTTTTAAGACGTACATACACATTCTAATAACGAGGAGTGATTTCAAATGTTTTTAATTAATGTGAATAATAGTATAAAATGAGATCTGTTGGACATTTCCTATTTATTTAAATTTAGTGTTACTTAAGAATTTGTTCAATTTTTCAGATAAGTTTAAAAAAACGTTTAGGATAATACAATTGTGTAGGTTGTGTTTACTAAAATAAAATAAAAAATATTACATTCTCACCTGCAGAGCCCCCAGTTGATGTGCTTTTCCAGTTGGAAAACTTCTGATATGAGGGAAAACAATGGGGAGTCTGGTGTCACCCTAAAAACTAACAGATGTATTTGGGCATAAACTTTCATGGGTAAAAAACCCAGAAGAAGTGGGTTTTTTACCCACAAAAGCTTATACCCAAATAAGTCTTAGTCTTTAAGGTGCCACTGGATTCCCTGTTGTTTTTGTGGATACAGACTAACACAGCTACCCTTCTGATACCTCATCTGAGGGATGCTCTGTGAAATTCATGAATAGGTCAGCAGGATCCAGGAATGAAAAGAAACTGATGTGGGGAAGGGGATCCTTCAAGAAATCATTATGGCAGGATCTGCTGTCATAGCTGCACTCAGCATTGCATCAGGTTCAGCAGGCCAGTTGAGGCCTTTTGAGCTAAGAAGGCAAGGGGGAATGGAATGTCTTTAAAGAGTCTGCACTCACTTGTCTAAATTGGTTGTCTGCTGCACAGGAAGAGCATCTGGAAAGTGAGGTGGAGGATTCAGCTGGCACAACCCATAAAAATGTAGCTACGGTCTCACTCAGATTTTCTGAGTCCTGAAAGCCTCATTCAGAAATTAACTCCAGCCCAGCAATGCTTATGCCAGCCACTGTTTCATCCTCTTGGTTGGGATAGGCATTGTTGTTTGAAGACCTAGAGAAAGGGATTGAAACTATAGCTAGAGAGCCTATTAAAGTTTATTAGATATTTCATTTTTATATGTACAGTGTTGTAATGTTTGTAGTGTCCTTAATATTTTTTTAATAATTGCTAGATTTATAGAACATTAGTGGCTTAAGTATTATAAACAAAAATTATGCTGTGTACGTTGACTAGCAGTAGTGATTACACTTTGATGTCAGGCATATTTGGCATAGTGTAGTAATTAACAATAAATTGTGTTTTTTGTTAACTGTTTTGTACCTGGAATCAGATTTTCCTTGAGAATAAGCATAAAGATAGAGAAAAAGTCAGCCTTGTGCATCATGAACTCTAGACCATAGGCAGGAATCCATCAAGTATTGACTTTAATTGCTCCATAGCTGGACAAACGAGTTTGTAATCTTGCACTCTTTGTACTTGTGAACAGGTGTAGTCTACCTTTTTATTAATTAAGGCAGTGTATTTGCAGATTTACCAAATCACGTGTCCCACATGTCTTAGGGTAAGGGATTTCTCTTCAATGGCTGGCTCTTAAAATCACACTTGTACTGCTCTCAATTGGGAAGTTGCCTTTTTACTGGTGTGCTGCTGAATTCAGAAATTTAATTAGGGAGGCTAGTATTCTTAGTTTTCTACTTTCCTTTTTTAAAAAAAGGAAACCAAGATGTAACAACATCTGATAACCTAGATTATTCAGCTGTCCCTGTGCGTACACTAGCGCTAGTCTGCCCTGCTGTGTCACTATTTCAGGAGAAAGACTGGAGTCTTCTCTGTGTCTTATTTTATATCAAGGCAGTTCCCCGCTTCTTTGTCTCCCTAAGAAGAAAAGAACATTGTTCACTCTCCATGGTTCCATCCAGTAACACTCCTAAATAAATCTCCAAACTTAATTCAGTTTTCCTTAAATGAAACAATATTTTATTGATAGTGCAAAGAAAAGGAGATGGGACATAAACTTACCTTGAGCATTCACCTCTGTACAAATACTACAGAAAGCTTTCTAGGTCTGGTTGAAGTTTAGTTGCAGATTTTTTGAAATGCTGTCTGTATTTATAGCATGGCAGAAAATGACTCCCACAACCTACAGCTCGGTTAGCTTGATGTCTTGGTTAGATACCCTTAGTATCTGACAGTAGGAAAGCCCCCACTTTTCTTTGCTGCTTTTGAAATCCAAGCATCAAAAATCTCATTTATAATTCTTCCTGGGCCTGACATGGAAGTAATCTTTTTCCTAGCGTCCTTGCTACCATTTTGTTTCTCGAACAATGCTTAGTTAACGTATCTGAGACTAGCTTGGATTAGGTTCTGATAGCCAATTTGGAAAGCTGTTCATCCAGAGTACATTTACTCAGTTACGAAATGTGAGTTAGAAATTTAGATATCCAACAGAATTAAAACTGACCAGTAGTCCTTACTTATCTCCCAGTGTTTGTGATAAAGGAAGAATACTTTTCTACAAGTTAAGGAAGTTCAGCGGAATTTTGTTGACTAGCAGAATGAATGTAAGAAAAGCTTCTCAAAAATGTCAGTTTAGCCATTGATTACACTCTTAGCTTGTTGATCTCTCTTAATTTTTTCAAACTTTCAGTGGGTGGGAAGGTACCATGTTGTAATTCCTTTTCATAATTGTCACCATCCTTACTAATCTCATCCTTACAATCACAGCAGGAACAAAGATGAGGCAAGAGGAATTATAGAGGGAAAATCTAATAAATATCTTAGTTATCTGTATACTAATGCAAGAACTATGGGCAATAAACAGGAAGAACTAGAAATACTAGTGAATAATCACAATTTTGACATAATTGGCATCACAGAAACTTGGTGAGATAATTCACATGACTGGGATATTGATCCAGAATAAGTTTGCACTGAGGTTGAGATAGTGGGAGGCAGACCTGTTGAAAGTCTCTGAGTAAGGATAAAAGGAGTAAAAAACTAGGGGTGATGTCATGGTACATATCTGCTACAGATCACCTAACCAGGAAGAAGAGGTCGATGAGGCTTTTTTAAATAATTAACAAAATCATCCAAAACATGGGACTTGGTGGTGATGGGCGACTTAACTACCCAGACATCTGTTGGGGAAATAATACAGTAGGTCACAGATTATCCAACAAATTCTTGGAATGCATTGGATACAACTTTTATTACAGAAGGTGGAGAAAGTGACTAGGGGAGAGGCTATTTTAGGTACGATTCAAATAAATAGGGATGAATTAGTTGAGAATTGGAAGGTGAAGGTGATCATGAAATGATAGAATTCATGATTTTAAGGAATGGTATGCAGGAAAACAGCAGAATATAGGCAGTGGACTTCAAGAAGGTAGACTTCCGCAATCTCAGAGAATTGCTAGGTAAGGTCCAATGGGAAGTAAGTTTAAGGGGAAAGAGACTTCAGAAGAGTTGATAGTTTTTTTTTAAATCAATTTTATTAAGAGCACAAGAGCAAACTGTCCCCGTGTGTGTGTATATATGGCAAAGGGACAAAATTAGAAAGTCCAAGACAAAACCAAGATTAAACTAGCTAGGGATATAAAGAGTAACAAGAAAACATTTTACAAAGGTATTCAAAATAAGAGGAAGACCAAGGACAGGGTAGGCCCATTACTCAATGAAGAAGAAAACACAATAACAGAAAATGGGGCAATGGCCACAGTGCTAAATGCCTTTTTGGTTTGTTTTCACCAAAAAAGTTAGCAGTGATTGGAAAACTGAGGACAGGATAAGAAGTAGTTGTTTTAAATTGCTGCAAGGGAGATTTAGGTTAGACATCAGGCTAAAATAGGAAAAGAACAAGTCAAATTATTACTTAGACAAGTAAGATATCTTCAGATCAGTAGGGCCTGATGAAATAAATCTTAGAATACTGAAGGCACTTGCTGAATAGATCTCTGAACCATTAGTGATTATCTTTGAGAACTTGTGGAGGACAGGAGAGATACCCAAGGATTGAAAAAGGGCAAATATAGTACCTATCTATAAAAAGGTGAATAAGGACAACCCAGGGAATTATAGACTAGTCAGCTTAACTTTGGTAACCTGAAAGATAGTGGAACAAATAATCAACCCATCATTTTGTAAGCACCTAGAAGAAAATAAGGTGATAACTAATAGTCAACATGGATTGGTTAAGAACAAATAATGTCAAACCAAGCTAATGCCCTCATAGCCTTCTTTGACTGGGTAACAAGCCTTGTAGATTGGGGGGAAGCAGTAGATGTGATACATCTTGACTTTAGTAAGGCTTTTGATACTCTCTCACATGACGTTCTCACAAACAAACTAGGGAAATATTGCCTAGATGAACCTACTATAAAATGGGTGCACAAGTCTTTGGGAAACTACTAAGAGAGTAGTTATCAATGGTTCATAATTAAGCTGGAAAGGCATATAAAGTGGGGTCCTGTATGGATCTGTTCTGTATCTGGTTCTGTTCAATATCTTCATATATGATTTGGATAATGGCATAGAGAGTACCCTTACCAAGTTTCTGGACGATACCACACTGGGAGAGGTTGCAAGCATTTTGGAGGACAGGATTAGAATTCAAAATGATCTTGAAAAATTGGAGAAATGGTCTGAAATGAACAGGATGAAATTCAATATGGACAAATGCAAAGCTCTTCATTAGGGAAGGAATAATCAATTGCACAAATACAAAATCGGAAATGACTGCCTAGGAAGGAGTACTGCAGAAAAGGTTCTGGAGATTATAGTGGATCACAAACTAAATATGAGTCAATATTGTTGTGCAAAAAAAGCAATCA
The DNA here is from genome assembly GCF_965152235.1 of Eretmochelys imbricata. Taxonomy (NCBI): domain Eukaryota; kingdom Metazoa; phylum Chordata; order Testudines; family Cheloniidae; genus Eretmochelys; species Eretmochelys imbricata. The sequence continues at coordinate 17,848,930 of NC_135585.1, read as the reverse complement.
TCATTCTGGGATGTATTAGCAGGAGTGTTGTAAGCAAGACACGAGAAGTAATTCTTCCACTCAACACTGATAAGGCCTTGATTGCAGTACTGTTTCCAGTTCAGGGCACCACATTTTAGGAAAGATGTGGACAAACTGAAGAAAGTTCAGAGAGCAACAAAAATGATTAAAGGTCTAGAAAACATCACCTTTGAGGGAAGATTGAAAAAAATTGGTTTTGTTTTGTCTGGAAAAGAGAAGGCTGAGGTGGAACATAAGTATGCAAGTGTATGTAAATGGTTGTTCTAAAGAGGAGGGTGATAAATTGTTCTCCTTAACCACTGAGGACAGGACAAGAAGTAGTGGGCTTAAATTGCTGCAAGGGAGATTTAGGTTAGACATTAGGAAAAACTTCCTAACTGTAAGGATAGTTAAGCACTGGAACAAATTGCCTAGTGAGGTTGTGGAACCTCCATCATTGGAGGTTTTAAAGAACAGGTTAAACAAACACCTGCTAGGAATGGTCAGAAGATAACACTTAGTTCTGTCTCAGTGCAGGGGACTGTACAAGGTAACCTTTTGAGGTCCCTTCCAGTCCTACATTTCTAAGATTCTGCGTTTTCTTTTCCCTGTTGCTATTTGTTTCCCTATGTTTGTCTTTCAGCCTTTGATGGCCATTTTCAGACAATTACTGTACTGTACATCTGTTTCTGTTCTTCTGGCTATACTTCCTGCCAAAAGACATATTTTTCAATTGTGTCTGTTATTCAAGTCTGGAATGCTGCTGTTTCTACTAATTCTATTCATTGACTTGTACTGGGAGGATATCCTCTTCTGCACTGGGATAACAAGCATCCTTGCACTTATATGTCACTCCCACAAAGGCACATTGGTTAAAAACTTTTATCTTCAGGGTGACTAGGAAATCATCTGTAAACTTCTGTTGTAGTCCAAACTCAAGTTTTTAGGTTATTGGGTCATTTCAGGAGGAAAGAAATATACAGTTTTCCTGTATAGGGACAGGGTGTTGTAGTGAGCGAATAGCAATGAAAAATATAGGTCACCTTTTAAATACAAGTTACCAGAAACCTGAAAGATCATGCACTGGAAATAATGTTCCATATGGTGATTCCCGACATCACAAAACTAATCAGACCTAGCAGTGTTATCTGAAATTCTTCCATCCAGTTTTGTCTTGACCTGGAAAGCTGTCCAAGCTAATGCTACTTATTTTCTCTGAGTTCCCACCTATAAGGATGTTTTGTTCAAGTTCCAGATAGATTTGCCATTTTCTTTTCCTGCTACTGAGTTCTTGGTGCCTCTTATTTTGGTCATGACTAACACTGACATTCCAGATGCTGCTTCTATCCAGTTGTGGTTTTTCTGCCTCTGCATCTCCTTCATTTTCCTCTACCTGGTGTTCTGGAACAATACATATTTATTGTAATTTTGGTATAAAACTATTTCCATACACATTGGCCTTAAACTCTATGATGATATGAACAGAAGAAACCATTAGATCATCTAGTCTGACTTCCTGTCTATCACAGGCCCTTAACTTTGTCCCAGTTATCTTTGTATAGAGCTCAATAACTTGTGTTTGGCTAAAGCATATCTTCCAGAATGGCATCCAGCTTTGATTTGAAGACATTAAGAGATAAAGGATCTAGCGTTTCTTTTGGTAGGTTAATCACACTCACTGTTAAAAATTTGTGCCTTATTTCCCTTTTGAATTTGTTTGGCTTCAGCTTCCAGTCACTAATTAAAGTATTTTTAAAAGTTGAGGATATCTGTTTTCATTAAATTGACCTAAACTCTAGAAAGAAAAATATTTTCCAGGGGCTAAATGGATGACAAATATAATGGACTTGCAAAACATTTTAATCATAGTACCTTGCACATGAAATTGTCACTTCAGATTTTTTTAATCTTTCTGGCAGTGTTAAAGTAATTCTTTCTTTACACTAATTCTGATTTTAGTAGATCATATCCACAATTTTGAAACTATAAATTTTAAATTATGTGCTATTCACACTATTCAAATAATTTGATACCTTGCACAGGAAAACTTACTATTTTTAAAAAGAAAAGGAATATTTGTGGCACCTTAGAGACTAACAAATTAGTCTTTCAGATTTTGAATGTTACCTTTCAATAAAAGGTGTTACTATACACAGTTTCCTCTTCAGATGGAAAAGCACTATTACAGATTTTTTTGTTTTCTAAATTTATCTGCTTATACCATATGACTTCTAATGATCATTTTTAAAAAATCCAACCTAGAAACCATAGCATTAGGTTCAAATGATAATATTGAAAAATGTGCATGAATGTTCATTAAAAAATGCTGAGATAGTGAAATAAAACAAAATCCAAAATATTTATATATTGGTATATGTTGTAAAAGGAAGAGAATTGTTGCTTTAAAAATTAATTCTGAAATCATTGTTGCAACAATGTTATGAATAAACATCTGTCTCTGTGTGTGTCTGTATGTATTACACACAGAACTGTTAAAAGGTTGCAAAGTCAAGCACTCAAAAGTTAGGAATTGCCATAATTATGGTGGTTGCCTGTGCAGCCATAATTGGGCCACCTTGTGTGCATGCATTGTGATGCAGTCTTTAATTACGTGATCATATACACCGAGGGAGTTGCTCTGGGGATGAATCAGGTTTGTGTTGTAAAGAAGACTATTGTCTGTCAAGTCCCTTTGACTTTGTTGCAGAAATTGGAAATTATGTAGTGAATGAAGTAGGAGATTACAGGAAGAGAAAAGGAAGTCTCATGGGTAAGACAGTTGAATGCTGCCCTGCAGGCCTGGATTCTATCCCTGTCTGTGCTTCATTATTCCTATGTGATCCTAAATAAGTCACTTAAACCTCATTTTCTGAGTGCCAAACTTGAGACCCTGGGGTCTGATTTGCTCTGATGCTGAGCACTCACAACTACAACTGAAGTCAGTGGGAGCTGAGCTTAAATATATACAGTGATATAAAAAGCTAAATACTCTGAAAAATAGGGTCCTTGATGCCTGAACTAGGGCACCCAAAATTAGGGGATGCTTTTGCCCTTAACCTCTGTGGCTGTGCTCCCCACATATAAAATGGGGATAATACAGCCCCTTCACTTCAGGGGTTTTGTGAAGATGAATTAATGTTTGTGGAGCACTCAGATATGATCGTGACGAATGCCATAGAAAAGCCCATAAGGAAATCAATAATTCTGTCTTCAGATCAGGGTTTGAATAGGGTGACCAGATGTCCAGTTTTTAAAGTGACAGTCCCATATTTTAAGGCCTCCTGCAGGTGTTCTAACTTTTTCTTAAAAACGGGCAAATTGTCCCGTGTTTTCTGTGTGCCTCCCCCCCATCAGCACTGGTGGGTGCTGCTGCTGACCGGATCCTTGGTCGCCAGCCACCTGCCTGCCAGTGGTTAGTGGCAGTGGGGTCCAGTGGCCGATGATGGGAATGGGTGTGCAAGGCTGGTGGCGGGGCAAAGTTGCAGTGCACAGGGTTGGCCACTCCCTCTGCTGGTCTGTCAGCACAGTCCCCCCCTGCATGCTGGCTCCCGCCTCCCATCCCATTTCCAGCCGGCAGTGGCTGTGTGCTGCAGTGGATGGTGAGTGCAGGCAGGTGCCAGACGATGGCCGCTTATGTGTCACCTCTGCTAACCACCCATCGGCCCTTTACGTGCTCCCCCTCTCGTTGTCCTCCCCCTGTTTTGCTCCCCCTCCCCCCAGCCCCACTGCTCCTCCACATCCCCCCAACAGGGCGCATCCTGCTCCCAGTGCTGTGCAGAAAACCAGCCCCTGGTTGAAGTGCTCAGCTCCCCTACAGCCTGGCCAGCAGGCTCCTTCCTTTCCGCACTGTCTCTGGCTGGGCTGGAGCCCTGGGAAATCTCAAAACTTTCTGGCATGAGCTGGGCTCCACAGCAGCCCCCCCTCCCCGGGAAGGGGTTTAGTACCCTCTTCACCTGCTCCCCCGGCCCTGGGTCCTGCCCCCAGCGAGCACAGGGCTGCTCTGTTCCATAGGCACGCTCTCTTGCTGAGCCACCTCTCTGGCTGGGTTCGCTGAAGCCCCTGCAGTCAGGTTCCCTGGGCCCTGCCTGCTGCACAATGCATCCTTAGGGCTTAACCCCTTCCTGCCCGCACTGTAGCTGGGGGACAGGAGGTGGCTGGGTTATGTCAGTGGCAGCAGCAGCCTGGAGGTGTTAACTGCTTTTCGACACTGTGCAGGCAGGAAGGGACAAGCTGTTTCCAGCCACAGGGGAGGGTGGTAGAAGAGATGAGATCTGCAAAGACACGGGGCAGGTCATCCCTTTCCCCCCTCCTCCTTCCTTGCAGCTAGAAGCAGCTCCTATCCCTTCCCTCCTGCACAGTGCAAAAAGGCTGCTGCTGGCCACGTTCTGGGCTTGGCCTTGGCAGAAATCTGGGGGGGGGGGGGGGCATGCATGTGACCCTGCGTGCCTCCCAACCATGTATTGCCTCAGGAAGACGCGGCGCCAGGTACCAGGAGAGGTGTGTCTGTCCTGGGGGCCCAGCCAGGCATCGAGGACGGAGAGAGCCGGGCAGGGAGGGTCAGGGTCAGTCACCCCCTCGTGTGAGAGAGGTGTACGGGAGTGTGTGTGTGTCTCCTCTCCCCGTGTGAACCCTAAAGCCTTAAAGATAAGAAGGTAAATAATAAGAATCCAACTAGGCAGTATTTCTTTTTAATGGGGGCTCAGTCAGCTTCATGTTAATTTGAACATTTGTATTGCATATTTCTGATTGATTGCTGTTGAACTCACTTGAATATGAGTAATTTTACCAGGTGTCCCATATTCAGCATAGGGAAATATGGTCACCCTAGGTTTGAATAATGTGGAGGTCTTGTGGCACTGGTATGTTCTGTGGCCTGGAACTATCTTTCTTCTACAGGAAATATTGGGTGGGCACCTCAACCTCTGTGGAGGCACCTGAGAGTCTTTCTATCTCACACTGACTACACTGTTCTTAGAATATAAAAACTCTCACACAGTAAATATATAAAACCACACAGGAAGTAGGTGCCCTTAAGAAGTTAGTTGTCACTTCATGGAAAAATGTAAGAGAGTAATGCTATGAGCAGGTTTCAGAGTAGCAGCTGTATTAGTCTGTATTCACAAAAAGAAAAGGAGTACTTGTGGCACCTTAGAGACTAACACATTTATTTGAGCATAAGCTTTTGTGAGCTGTAGCTGTAACAAATAAATGTGTTAGTCTCTAAGGTGCTACAGGTACTCCTTTTCTTTATGCTATGAGCAGGTATTCTCTCTCCTTAGAATAGGGAGTTCTGGTAATGCCTTACTTAAAAGTAAAAAGTTTACATAATTATTTTCAAATGGGGCCCATTTTATTAGGTTGCACCAGAGTCATTTGCCCATGTTTTCCTTCATGGAAAATCTAGGATAAAGAAGAAAAATCCCTTTTTATTTTTTAAATACTTTTTATTCTAACAACTTATTTCTTTTTTGCTACATGACTACTTTTGTGTTGAGATATAAAGCGTATGATGAAGATGAATGGACATTTTCTATCCTAGTTTCTCCTTGAAGTGTGTGTCTTTCTAAGCAAATAAAGAAAAATATGGCAATTGAAGCATCAAAGCTACATTGAACAGAATGAAAACCAATAACCCGGAAGAGCATTTAACAGAAAAACAATTCTCAAAAAATAATTTAAAAAAAATATCATTCTGATAGAGGAAACCATTAAGGATCATCTTTAGGTCTGTAATTTAAGATTAATATCTCAAACTCTATGTAGATGGTCTCAACCACAGTTGAACTTGGTACATTTTCATTATATTGGACCAAGAATCTTCATGTAATTTTTTTCTCTCATAATATGGTCAGGAGAGTTACTGTAATTTTACAATAGGACACAGATGTTGCGTCTAGCACTAGAATATCATGAGATCAGACCGTAACCTCACATATGGAATGGTGGCCTCAACCCTCTTGCTTGAGCATACTGTACTATGTCACCAATTTAGGAAGAGAGGATTCTGTCCCTGTATTTCTGAGTTGATCCTCTGCTGAAGCGCATTTATAAGGAGTGTAGGTTTTCACCCTCAGTGTGCAGTGTGTCTAATTGATATTTTACCATTGGTGGTGAAGGGGGAATGAGAGGGGAATCCTGTGCCTGGTCCATAGTTCCAGTAAGTGTTGAAGGGATAGCTGATTCATTTAAGAATATCATTATATTCACAAAATTTCAGCAGAGGATAGAGATGTACTTTAGCAGATATGACCCGTCAGTCCATTTAACAAGGCGTTTGTAGTTCCTGTTTCAACAACAAACAAAACAAAACACATATTTTAAAATGGCATAATACACATCCTGTGCATTTTTAACATATTTTGAAGGCAAATTAAATATACATTTCTTGCCTCTTGACAGTTTCTCTTAGACTTTTGATTGTGTGGTCTGTCGTAGAGTAGTAAATACTAAAACCAATTTTTCTGCATTACATCAAAATTTCACGTTGCAATTAGCAACATGTCTTGTACAAAATAAATTCTTACAGATTGCTGTAGACCATTTTGATGGTAAAAGGCTGACCTGTAGAAAACTGATGCCTCTGTCTGGTTCTTGTTTTATGCACATAGTTAAGTTGAATAAATGAGGTGGGTTTTTTTGTTTTGTTTCGAAAGTGCATGTTGAAAAGAAACACCAATTAAAACACCACCCGGAAAACTTTCTAAAAGTAAAATATGACCCTTAATCTTTGAATCACAATTTTTTCTTGCACAAAGTCATTTTTACATGGTTTTAACCTTAAACAGTCTATTGACTGTTGCTAATCTCTTTAGGATCATGTTATGCTTCTGGAAGTCTCTCATCAAACTGCAAATAAAGCAAAGCATGCAGTATTTCAACAAAAGTTGATATCCACACCCATTCAGTATGCTTTTCTCCGAGATGAATAGCTAAACAGAAATGGTTGCTTTTAAGCTCTTTAGCTAGCTACCCCCACAACTCATTCTGAATTGAAACCAGACCGAGTCCCTCCTTCACATAAACAGAAGCCTAACTTTTTTTTGCATCTGTTTAATTTCTGTTATTCCACTAGGTAGTTCCTTTTCTTACCTGGAAAAACCGAAGAAGTGTGACAAATGCCAGTCTGATAGTGCAAAACATAATTAGAAAAGAAATCCATGCTAAAAATAAAATAAGAAGAAAGGGGGACACTCTTGTGCTCTGAGGAGTTAATATTTTTAGTCTCAGTGGATAATGGGAAACACCCATTTTAATTTCAGTTGGAAATAATAATGTCTGTATTATGCACAAGTGGTAAAGCAACAAGTGAACTATGCATTTTATCCCAAACAAATGACAAAAAACCCTTGTGTATTTTAGCACTGTATTTATGTGCTAAATACTTAGGAAAAACAATTCTTTTTTTTATTATATTGGCACACTTTTTCACATTCTTCTGCTTGTAAAGCCAATCGTGCACATTTTGGATGGAGAGAAAATTAATAAAATATCAGACCTCTAAAATGTATCTATAATACCTGTTCTTTATCTAATAATGTGTGGTTAAGGTCTGATCTAAGGATATTCTATGTCCTATTGTAAAACTAGGACTCTCTACTTTCTAATGATTAAAAGCTCCAGTCTCTAGCCCTGATATGACACAAGATATATCAGACCTTAAACTTCACTGCTCCGGGACCAGTAGAAGTTTTGGGGATGCAGAGACAAGAAACATTTCTATAGCTACTGAGTGGTTTGTGATGTTAGTAGTCCTGGTAAAGATGAATTAGTGGACAGAGTGCAGATCAAGTGTTTAAGGGTGCATGGTAAATGAAATCTGTCATTCTGCAATTTATTACATGGATATCACTTCTGCTTTTGTGGAGTCAATATTGTGTGTAGTATATTGTATGATTCTACACAAATAATGTATGGTAATAAACTTTCACTCTACACTTGTCAGCTGGGTCTAATGATAACTGATGGGTTTTTACCCTTTCCAACAGTTTTCATATAAATGAATAATGAAAAGTGTCTGAGTGCATCAGAAATTAAATTTGTCTATTTAAGCCAGTCTCCCCACATTGCCTTCTAAAGCGTCTCAACCCTGACCTGAAGAATACTACCTCCAAGGTGAAGTGGAAACCCATTTTTACGGTTTATTCAGTTTTGCACCCCTGTTGAAAATAACAAGAATACAATTTAGTGTTGTTTGTGTGGGTTTTTTATGATATTGAAACTGATGTGAATCCACAGACTAATTTCACACAGACTTCCAAATGTTTTGTGTATGTTGTCATAAACACAGTTAGGACTAGAGTATGCATGATTGTGAGGTTTGAGTTACTCCTATAATATAAATATTTAGAACTAGAGGAAGAAAATCCAACTGAAGAATTTCAAATAACAATCTAACCATTGGAACCACCAAGACCCCTATTTGCTTTGCTGACTAATGCAAAAAATGAATTAGCACATCTCATTGATGAATTCTGACTTAGAGTACCACAGGCTTAATAAATAGAAATTCTCTTTAAACTTATAATACAATCAAGTGTGCTGGAGCAAACAGACAACAAAGATGACAAATCAATATTAAAGTTTCCTTCAGCAGATAAATTTGTAAAATGTTTTTTTGTAGCAAAATTTCAGATGAGCGTTTCTCAGTTATTTTTATTTAATATAAAATTGCTATAAGAAAAGTTTTAAAGTGCTCTGAGTTGCACTCCCTGTCAGTACCTAGACCAAGCCGGGGAAGCTGGTCTAGGTACTGATCCACCAGTGCGCCAGGCAGCACAGTAAGGAGGCAGGGAGCGGGGGGCAGAGGAGTTCGGGGGTGGTGGTCAGGGGGTGGGGCAGTCAGAGGGCAGGGATCAGAGTGGTTGAACGGAGGTAGGGGTCCCGGGGGGGGGGCAGTCAGGAAGGAGGGGGACGGGTTGGATGGGGCCGTCAGGGGCAGGGGTCCCGGGGGGGCAGTCAGGGGACAGGGAGAAGGGGTGGTTAGATGTGGCAGGGGTCCCGGGGGGGCCATCAGGAAGGAGAGGCAGGGCGCAGTCAGGGGCAGGGGGTCCAGGGGCGGTCAAGGAGAAGGCGTGATTGGATGGGGAAAGGGTCCGGGGGGTGGGGGGGCAGTCAGGAAGGAGAGGGGAGTTAGGGGTGGGGAGTCCGGGGGCATTCAGGGGACAGAGAGCGGGGGGTGGATGGGGCAGGGGACTCCAGGGGGGCTTGCAGGAGGCGAGAAGCAGGGGGAGTCGGATAGTGGGTGGGGGCCGGGCCATGCCTAGCTGTTTTGGGAGGCACAGCCTCCCCTAACCAGCCCTCCATATAATTTCAGAAACCCGATGCGGCCCTCAGGCCAAATAGTTTTCCCGCCCCTGCTCTAACATGTGGGTCCTGGTGATACCTGGCTTATTTGGAGAATTTGCTGTGGAAAATAATTTCACTGTTAACTATGGATCTGTCTTTGTCATTTTAATTGTCTATCTAGGATTAAATCCATTATTATAAACTGTTATATTACAACTAATATCAGCAGATACTTAATAAGTTAACAGTTTATAACCACGTATAGCTTAATTATTTCACAGTACTATTAGACTGTCTAGTGACAGATTGACTAGTGGTTGTTTTGTTACCAATCAACTTTATAAGGAGATCTCATTGTTCTAGAACACAATCTGTTTCTTTTTAACCTATATGAGGCCTCTTGATTTTTGTTTGCTTGTTTTCAATTCCACTGTCTCCTCTTTGCAGTGGATAAAATAAATCTGAGGAAAAATAACACATCTACCAAATGACCATAGAGTGATTTTAAGGGGAAATAACTGCCTTGTGACACAGTTTCATTTCTCTTGATTATCCAGGGCTGGATTTCCTATTGGCTGAGACCCCATGTTGATTATGCTTTATCTTTCTGTAAACAAACCCTGCTACTGTGCCCAATATATTTTTTTAATAGGGTTGCTGTTAGGGTTACCATATTTGAACATTCAAAAAAGGGGACACTCCACTGGGGGTGGGGTGGTATCTCGTGCCTCCCCACCCAACTCCACCCCTTCCCTGCCCCCATTCCAACCCCTTCCCCAAAGTCCTCGCCCCAACTCTGCTCCCTCCCTGCCCCATTGGACCCCTTCCCCAAATCCTCGTCCCGGCCCCGCCTTCTCCCCTGAGTGCGCCACGTTCCCCCTCCTCCCCGCCGTGCGAAACAACTGTTTCACAGCGCAAGCCCTGGGAACTAGGGGGAAAAAGCAGGCACTCTCTCCAGTGATCAACACTCGCTTTCTTTCTTGAATGATCAACTCTTCTTTGGGGAAAAATAATAATGGCAAAATCCCGGATGTTTTTAGATATTTAAAAATTCCTCCCAGATGGCGATTTAAGAACCAAAAAGTTGGACATGTCCGGGAAAATACGGATGTATGGTAACCCTAGTCACTGTGTGTATTGATATTACTGGTCTACAGCATTAAAATAGTGGCTGGAAATGTTAGTGTTAAACACATACTTTCTTGCCACGGAGAAAGCCCTTTTATGGACTTTATTCCTGTTTTAAAAACAGATCTGTGTTTGCCTAAAACCATGGAGATATTTTCTCAGGACACTTTATATCTGTCTCTCTCGCACTGTAAAGAAAAATGTAAAAACAGAAATTTTCTATTAGCAGAACTGTAGAAAACCAACAAAATGATTTCAATAGTTTAAGCTGTTATAGAGATATTGTCTTTCCCAAAGCCTTCCAAAAGACAGATTGGAGAGGTTTTAAAAGCACTTTAAATCATTTCCATCCAAACAATTCTAGCTCATTTTCTAAGCTGCTTCCATTGTGAAATCTAAAGTAGTAGTGGAAAGCAGTACCCTTACCAGTAGGAAAGCTGCTTGGACTGGGCAGGCAGAGAAAGGTTTGGTGTGGAGGACAGAGTTTCTTTGAACTAAGATTCCACACGGATGTGCCACAGATATGAATCATTTCATCTTATTTTCAAACCCCAGAACAAGTAAAAAGAGGAACTTTCCCTCTGAATACTAGGTAAGCAGACACTCGGTCCATCACTATGGCAGTATTTTGCGTCAGTAGATTGATAATGGAATTTTCTCCCATCTTTTTAAGTCCCTAACGTAGAACAGTTGCGTACAGTCATAAATGTTGGCACAGAGCTATGGAACAGCATTAACAAAATTTTATACTTAGCTTGGAAGAAAGTAAAAATGAAAAAATTACAAATATTCATAGCTGTTCTGTTTAAATTACCAAGATTGTTGGCAGGTTTTCTGGGGGTTAGTGTTTAGCAGCACCCAAGCTATTGTAGAGGTTTCCACACCACCTATCATTTTTATCTACTCTGCTAATTTCCTGCATTTAATTTCATCTGTTAAAAGAGCTTTGAAAACTGTTGTATCAAATGGATTTTGTTTTTATGTAATTACAAGTAATATTTTAGTAAGGGCTAACTCCATTGTTATTGGTAATGTTTTACATTGTTATACTTAACACATTTAGAGCACTTAAATCAAAATGACTGAGACATTACATACAATCTGTGGTTATTAGTCAATGTTACTGAATTTAGTTAATGTAAAGAGCAAGAAGAGAACTGCTTCCTAGGATTTTTTACTTATTAACTAGGTCTATCAATTAATCACAGTTAACTCAAAAAATTAATTGTGATTTAAAAATGTAATTGTGATTAATCGCACTGTTAAACAATAGAATACCAATTGAAATTCATTAAATATTTGTAGATGTTTTTCTGTATTTTCAAATATATCAATTTCAATTACAACACAGACTACAAAGTGTACAGTGCTCACTTTATATTATTTTTATGACAAATATTTGCACTGTAAAATGATAAAAGAAATAGTATTTTTCAATTTCACCTCATACAAGTACTGTAGTGCAATCTTTTTATCATGAAAGTGCCACTTACAAATGTAGGGTTTTTTTTGTTGTAACTGCTCTCAAAAACAAAACAATGTAAAACTTTAGAGCCTACAGGTCCACTCGATCCTACTCTTGTTCAGCCAAGCACTAAGAGAAACAAGTTTGTTTACATTTACGGGAAATAATGCTGCCTACTTCTTAATTACAGTGTCACCTGAGAGTGAGAATAGGTGTTCGCATGGCACTGTTGTAGCTGGCATCGCAAGATATTTACGTGCCAGATGCGCTAAAGATTCATATGCTTCTTCATACTTTGGCCATCGTTCCAGAGGACATGCTTCCATGCTGATGATGCTCATTAAAAAAATAATGCGTTAATTAAATTTGTGACTGAACTCGTTGGAGAGAATTGTATGTCTCCTGCTCTGTTTTACCCGCATTCTGCCATATATTTCATGTTATAGCAGTCTCGGATGATGACCCAGCATGTGGTGTTTATTTTAAGAACACTTTCACTGAAAATTTGACAAAATTCAAAGAAGATACCAATGTGAAATTTCTAAAGATAGCTACGGCACTGGACCCAAGATTTAAGAATCTGAAGTGCCTTCCAAAATCTGAGAGGGATGAGGTGTGGAGCATGCTTTCAGAAGTCTTAAAAGAGCAACACTCTGATGCATAAACTACAGAGACCAAACCACCAAAAAAAGAAAATGAACCTTCTCCTGGTGGCATCTGAGTGAGATGATGAAAATGAATATGCGTGGGTCCACACTGCTTTGGATAGTTGTCAAGCAGAACCTGTCATCAGCATAGACACATTCTCTGGAATGGTGGTTGAAGTTCAAGGGACATATGAATCTTTAGTGCATCTGGCATGTAAATATCTTGTAACACTGGCTACAACAGTGTATTGCAAACTACTGTTCTCACTTCCAGGTGACATTGTAAACAAGAAGCAGGCAGCATTATCTTCTGTAAGTGTAAGCAAACATGATTGTCTGAGTGATTGGCTGAACAAGAAGTAGGACTGATTGGACTTGTAGGCTCTAAAGTTTTAGATTGTTTTACTTTTTGAATGCGGGGGGGTTGTGCATAACTCTACATTTGTAAGTTCAACTTTCATGATCAAGAGATTGCACTACAGTACTTGTATTAGGTGACTTGAAAAATACTATTTCTTTTGTTTTTTTACAGTGCAAATATTTTAATAAAAAATAAATATAAAGTGAGCACTGTACACTTTGTATTCTGTGTTGCAACTGAAATCAATATATTTGAAAATGTAGAAGACATCCCAAAATATTTAAATAAATGGTATTCTTTTATTAAGTGTGATTAATCGCGATAAATTTTTGTAACCGCTTGACAGCCCTATTAAGAACTAATACCGTTTATTGAAATTATAGCATTCATGTTCTGAGGCTAAATTTTGGGGTTGAACTAGTTATAATTTTCAGCATAGGCTGTGCACACACAGGCAAAGATTATAATACTGTAGATACACTGTGTTCTGGTTGGGACTTCAGATGCATTTCAAGTTTTCCTACCTCATCTGTTTGTGTATAGTTGATCTCTTTCATTATGCCAACATATATGTAAAACAGAATACATGCACCTGTCTGCCAGGGATGTCTCCTGAACAGAGGAAAGATTATTTTGAAATAATGTCATCTTAAATCTTTTTAAATGGATTTGACTAAATACCCACTGTCACCAAAAGCAAACTTGAATAAAAATTTTAGATGAGTCACGAAGAGGTTTGATTAAGAATTTCTCTAGTTTTCTATTAAAAATCTTAACATGAAAAATACATTACTTTCTGGTACTACTAGGTACACAGTGACTTTGTTTCAAAAATGAAAATCTCTTATGAATTCCATGAAAATAATTTGAAAATCATCCCTTCTTATGGCAATGCAAATTCAGAAATGATGTTTTATGGAACATCATGAAATCAATGTTTGTGTCAAGAATAACATGGCGATTATTGTAAAATATATTGGAGTTAGAGTGAAGAGCATGCTGCTAGGGAAGGAGATTTATATATTAAAGTTAAATGTGTATATAATTTATCTCAGCATTATGTGCAATGCAGTCATCCAAATATCTAAAAGTGAGCTGTGTGTTGCTGTGTGTTGGCCAGTCGCCAATTATTGGTGAAGTGATGTATGCTGCCTGTGGCTTAGCCACACCAAGACTGGAACATTGGTGCAAGTTATGGGTAAATGGCAGCAGAATGGAGTTTGAACTCAGTGTCACCTCCGTGGTCTAACAATCAGTTAGACTGATTGTTCCCTCAGAAATGACCATATGGATTACTTGCAAATGTAGACCTCCTTGTTAAAATGGCACCTGTTCTTAGTCAGTTTACATGCTGCTTAAAAAGGTAGAGCAAATGATATCAAATATCTTGTCATTTGCCAAGAGGCTTCATCTTTTGGCAAGGGAAATAGTTCTTAAAAATATTAGTACTTGATGGAGTTCTTCTCTATTGAAGAAAAAGGAAAAATTATGATCAAATCAGATAATACTCTTCTGACCTTGCTTAAATGTAAACTAATCTGAGTGAGAAAAGACCCTTTTTATACAGTAGAAGGGAATTAAGGATGGTCAGAAATGACTGATATCTGTTAAACAGATGGATTCTGCTCTACTTAAAGTAAGGGAGTGTGCTGCGTCAGGTGCTTTCACCACAATCTTCCTACTTCTGGATTAGGGAGAGGACCATTAGCATCTCCCCCACAAGTTTCTGTTCCCAGAAGGAATCTGTGCTGTGGCAGAAGTGACATACAACTTCAATTATAACAATACCAACCTTGTGTTTTGTATTGGGTGGCAGCCTGTTCATAGTGGGTTTTTTAAGCTTATGCTCAATTAATGAAATGTGCTGTGCTTTCTGAACTTTGTGCTTGCACGTGATGTAATTAATTTTGTGATTACTGTAGAACAATATTTCTCAAACTGGGGGTCCAAAAGGGGGTCACAAGGCTCTTGGGGGGGGTTGTCGCAAGATCACAAAAAATAGGGTTACCATACGCCTGAGTTTTCCCGGACATGACCTCTTTTTTTGGTGGTCCTGTTTCCGAATGGACAGATTTTTGAAATATGAACAAATATCTGTGATTTTTTTTCCTTGCTCATTCTTTTTCCTTGCCTTCAGTGCTGAGCTGCCAGAGAGCAGCAGCTGCTGACTGGGCACCCAGCTCTGAAGGCAGCACCGCTGCCAGCAGCAGTGCAGAAGTAACAGTGGCATGATATGGTTACTTAACTCTGTAGGAATTTGCACTGAGGCTGCAAAGCTATGACTGGTACCAAGAGTGTGGGGAATGAGGGGGTGGAAGTCTTCAGAGCCTGAAATATTTTCAAAGGAGGGCCCAGCAAAAGAAAGTTTGAGAACCCCTGCTTCCGAACATGTACCATGGTTTCAGTTCCGTGTAAGATAACATTGTCTTTCAGTTCCCCTGTAATATACTGCCTGTCATAAATACCCAGTGCATATGCTTTACCTTGACTTGAAGTCCATCTCTAATAAAAAAAAATATTTCACTCATATCTTTTGGGAAATTTGCCCAAACAATTCAGTTCTCCAAAAGAATCTGTAGGTGCTATGTTTGTCTACATCTTGTTTTGCTTTCTAGACAAAGTTGGTTTCTTAATCGCTAACACTCGAGTACACTGAAATGAATATATAACAAAAAATGGAATGAGTAACTTTTCCACCAGGAAAAGCTTTCTGTAGTGTAACAGACTTCAGAAGACCTAATTTGGAGGTAATTACAACTTTAAATGGAACCTTTCGCTTGTACTATATCCCACTCTTTATTTTTCTGTTGGTCCCAAGAGCTGTGCCATAATTCCTGGTAGATTCATCCTAAGTGGTAAAATCAATAGGAGGTGGACTTGGCTAAAAGCATTCCACTCAAGCCAAGCTAAAGTGATTTACCAGGTAATCCCTTGAAAGACATTAAGATACTAATACAAAAACCACTTTGGTTGGGAAATAGTACCTTGTATCAGCAACCCCTTCAACTGGTTTTGGTGTAGCCATAGGTGGTTATTGTAGTCCCATTTAGTCCTGGTGTGGTAGGATGTTGATTACAGCACAGGGCCTCAGTGATGGAGGGAATATGGGGGGAATACACTTTCCTGCAACCCCATAATAAAAACTTTTTAGAATGCTTATGAAATATATGATCACATTAAAGGTAGCTACCCAGGCAAATACAGTATTTTATTTTCTAGAGCACAAGAAAGGAAGTGTGACCATCTGCAAATGGTTAAGAGAACTAAAAATAGCTTAAATTATTTGGTTAAAAATTGCACCTCTGTGTTCAACTCTAGCTGAGATTCCTCCTGATATTTTCAGTGATCTTACAGCCTCCTAGTAGCATGATATGACACAAAACCACTTCACTTGCACTTTGAGACAGGTTAGCATGGTCTGAAGAGGCATAGCATTTAAGGAGATGATTCATCTGAGAAGGAGAGTGGTTTCTCCAGATCAGAGTTGAGGTACATTTGTATAGCAGTATGGATAAGCTTGAACATCTGCCTTTATGCAGTTGATAGAAAATATTTTTTCCGTCTTGACACATGCATATCATGAAGTTCAATTAAGAAAAAGAAAATTGAGAGTAAGTCAAGTTGATTTTTACATGCTCAATTAGAGCCATTGTGTCTATCCATTGCTTTATGCTCTCTCTCGCAAAAAAAGTCATTTTAATGACAGATGTAGTTGGAAATTTATTCAGAAAGTTTCACTGTTGTTTTCCATTTTTTTTCCTTTTTGACTAATTTTATTTTATCTTTCTGATTTCAGCAGGCTGGGGAGAAATGCCTACTGTCCACACAAAGACTGAATCTTCTTGGGGAGAGCCCTCATCTCCTTCTGCTGCAGTTGATAATGGAACTTCAGCATGGGGGAAACCTCCCAGCAGTGGTACAGGGTGGGGAGATAATTCTGCCGAGCCAGCGGGGACCTATGGAAGAGTGAATGCTCCAGCTGCTGCCCCAGCACTGTGCAAGCCAGGTGAACTCTCACACTGCTTCTGTTGTGATGGTGTTAGGAGGTAGGGTGGATAATGTGGGAAACAGCATCTGTACTTCTGCATATTTTTCAGTCATGTTTCCTCTCCCATACCCTTTTTTTGCATTTAAAATTGTTTTTAGTTTTAATTATGTTTGGAAAATATAATACTATTATAACCAAGGACACTCTAATATCAATATATAACTTCCACTTTCTTAACTCAGTAAACTATCTCAATTCTTTTGGTGTGTGCACTAATTTTGTCCCATTTAGAACATTTTAGAAAATCAAATTTGTTTACTGGACTGTCAGATTCAAATACATTGCTTATTGTGTGTGTGTGTGTGTGTGTGTATCCTGGAAGCAATTCAATATAAACAGCAAAAGATATAGAAAAGGGAAGTCATAAGACACCAAGACCTCAAATGCCTACATTACACAGATGACACCCAATTCTGTTCTTCCTCATCAAATGCCAACAGTGCTATCACCAATTGTGTAATTGAGATAATTGCCTGGATGAAAAGCTGCTAAACTCCGTCAAGACCCAGGTGATGTTAGTAGGAAGAGGATTGTACTTAAGAACTAATAGTCTGAAACATCTTAAACTGAATTAGTGGGAGAGGAATTATACCCTTCAACCATCAAAACAGTTCACAGCCTCAAGTCATCCTGGATTGTTTACTGCTATTAGATTCCCAAGTAGCATCAGCTGTCAGATGCACATTCTTTCATCTACAGTTGGCCTGAAGGCAACACCTCATCTTGTAGAATGCCATTTTGGCTGTGGTGAGCTTTTTATTTGTAACTTCTAAGCTCTACTGCTGCAACATGTTGTACATAGAAATAATTGACAGCTCTGGAAAAGCTATAGAGGGTTCAAAATGTGACATTCCACCTTTTGAGCAACACAGGACAGGACAATTGGAAATAGATCATCCCAGTTTTCCTTACACATCTACTTGCAACTCACTCACTACTGCCAAATTCCATGTTCATGTTGTAATCCTCAGAGATCTCGATAGGTTTGGCTCAGACCACTTTCGAATCTGCTTCTGTCTCAGCAGCTATAATCTATGTTCATTAGGAATAACAGAAATTGTCAACTAAAAGGGCAAGAATCATGAGGTCAGGAGATAATATATTTGTAGTGGCTGCATGGCTTTGGAGCCCTGTTCCCCAAGAGATCGGATTGACCTAACATTTCACCTCCTTCAGAGTATGAGCAAGATTCTGCTCTTCACAATTTTCCCACAGTAATAATAAAAATATTGTATCCCTTCCCTCCAGCTTCAGGGAAGGGAACAAAAGATTAATATTGATCAAACTGTATGTTGCACCTGTGTAATTCTGTAAAATGTTCAGATGCTAAGATAATGAAGATAGGATGGATGGATGGATGTGCATATAAACGAAAGGATTTAAAATCTAGAGAAAATTAACATAAATGTTTCCTTCCCCCCCAGCTTCTAAATCTATGCAAGAAGGCTGGGGCAGTGGTGGGGATGAAGTGAACCTCAGTACTAGTCAGTGGGAAGATGAAGAAGGAGATATGTGGAATAATACTGCTTCACAAGAGAGTAACTCCTCCTGTAATTCATGGGGGAATGCCCCAAAGAAAGGACTTCAAAAGGTAGGACAGTGATAAGGATGGATTGTAGAAATCAGTAGGATTAGAGTACAGCATTTCTAGCACTGAATGTTACACATGGTTTCTGTATAAGATTAATACTCTAAGTTTGAATGAAAGTTTGTCTCATCACGAGTGGTGAAAATGAGTGCAGTACTGTAGGAAATGGATTTATATACACTTGTTGCAACTAAAGTAAAAGCAGTCATATTAAATATTAAATGATAGACAACAAAATATTGTTCCCTTGAATACACTTTAGCTAGTCTGACAGGTTTCAGAGTAGCAGCCGTGTTAGTCTGTATTCGCAAAAAGAAAAGGAGTACTTGTGGCACCTTAGAGACTAACACATTTATTTGAGCACAAGCTTTCATGAGCTACAGCTCACTTCATCAGATCCGATGAAGTGAGCTGTAGCTCACGAAAGCTTATGCTCAAATAAATTTGTTAGTCTCTGAGGTGCCACAAGTACTCCTTTTCTTTTAGTTAGTCTGTTGTAGGTGTGTCTAGAATGTCTTAACATGCAGACTATTCCCAAGGGGGGTAGTGTAAGGCAGTGGATGGAAGGCTACAAAAATTTCTTTTACTTTTAGAGTGGTGTCTGATGTTTCTGATTGTTTTTGTTTCTCACCAGTTTCATGAACGTTTATGTATTATGAAGATCTTCTAATGTATTCACAAATAAATCATACTGATGACCTCTTAAACGATTTTATTTGCAGTGGAAAAATCAAATGTTGGTCTCTTAAGAAATGGTCCAGCTTAATTCATAAGCAAAAAAAAGTATCTATTTTGTCTGCTACATCTGAAGGGGGAATGTATAATTTTGTGGCCTGAACTGATGTGGGAAGAGAGCAAAATTTAACCAAAATGAAACTCAAGCAAGAGAACATCCACAGTTACATTAGGAATTTTTATATTACAAGAAATATAAACCCTCAAATTTCAGGACATGAACCAACCTCTAATTTACAGACTTAGCTTTGCTTATGAGCAGCTTGTTCCATAATTGTCAGCTATACTAGATAGACCACTGGTTTGATCCAGTATTACAATTTTTATATTACTGTCCCAACCCTTAACATTTGTTCCTCTGTAATTCAGAGAGTTGCACTTCAGGGTCTTGAAGTGGAGAAGTTGCCCAGAGCTCTACTAAAGATGTCTATTTCAGTCTTTTCAATGCAGCTGATGGATTGAATGGACTCTGACAGATTAAGTTTGCATATTCAGTTTGTTGGGTATTTTGAGGGAACTTTGTACTATGTCAGAATTTCTGAGTGACTTTATTTTGTTTTCCTGCTGATAACTGAAATGAATAATGATGTTTAGAGAAAGGGTTAGTTATTTGCAGTATCCAGCGTATCAGGCAGTTAGCAAGTAGTTCTTTACAACACCTGATCAGGTGAGGTAAAATTTGCTCTGTGCCCTCTGGGGAGAAGAGGAATGTAATTCTATCCTGTTTTGTAGGTTTCATGAATGTGTTATAAATATACATATGAATATACCCTGAAGCAACATACGGTATTAATAAGGGAAACCTGCCATAGATTGGGCTGCAGCTCATTGCTATAAATATGAAAAATAGATGATTAATGGTCTTTCCAATTTGTTTACCTAGGGCATGAAGACATCTAGTAAGCAAGATGAGGCCTGGATCATGAACCGTCTGATAAAACAGCTCACGGACATGGGCTTCCCAGTAAGTAACATTCATATTCTAGGATTTTCTGCAGCTTGGTTTTTGTAGCTTCTAGTGTATGTGTTTGACCTTTCTGACTGCAGATACAAAAATGTTTCCTAAATGGGAAATCAGTTGTTTTAACTATATTTGGCCATTTACTCTAATATAGTTTGTGAAACCTCAAAAGAGCATGTAAAATACCCTTTGAGTGTAGATACTGACATGCTTAATTTTGATGAAACCTGTAGAACTTTTATATTTGTAGCTTTTTTTAATCATGGGTTTTACTTTGAACTTATTAATAGTCTTCGTTCTCTTCCCCATTCCCCTATTAAACAAATGAAATAGGGAGTATTATGTGGTTTGGGGAGTTTTTTCGTTTGTTTTTTTAAGTTAGGGGTGTGTGGTGATATTTTTAAAGTTATCCGTTGCATAAGGTTACAAATTCAGTTATAAAAAGAATATAATTTAACTTTATAGAGAAGAATATACGTTTTGTCCAGTGAGACAAGCCAGATCTTTCTGGGAAGCATGTCATAATTGGTGAAAGCAAAAAAGTTACGTGTAAACATAATCTGATTCAGTTAATACATGTCAGTGTTACCCCAGTATTAAAGAGAATCTTGAAATTTCCCATTTAGTTTGGAGTCGTGTAAATGTGTTCTTGCTTGAAACACAATATAACCAAACCCACATTATTGTTTGCAGAGAGAGCCAGCAGAAGAGGCCTTGAAGAGCAACAATATGAATCTCGATCAGGCCATGAGTAAGTGTCTTTCTAACCAACACTTTTCGTAAAAGGTACTTCAGTAAATGGATACATGATTATAAAGTTTGATCTATTCCAGTTAAATTAGCTTCTGTTTTCCTAAAGGGTATTTCAAGAAAACACATACAGTTTTGTGATTATTTTCTATGCCAAACCCCAGAGTGTAATTTGTAGTGCTTTCAAAGATATTGTATTTTAGTTTTCTACTGTAAAATTAATATTAATTGTAATAGGTGTATAACTGACACTAGTGTTGTCGTTTTGGTTTTAGAAGTTTTTGCAGACTCACTTTACCCTTGCATCACCAGCCCTTGTCTTGCTTCCACTCTTCCCTTCTATGCAGGTACTCTGCTGGAAAAGAAGGTGGAAATGGACAAGCGTGGAATGGGAGTGACCGACTATAATGGAATGGTCACCAAACCCCTTGGCTGCCGCCCACCATCAATCTCCAAAGAGTCTTCCATGGACCGCCCCACTTTCCTTGACAAGGTAAGTTCAAAAGTATGAGTGTAATTTATAAATCAGTAGTGACAATGCAGGGTGGGGGAAGAGCTGCTGATTTCTGCTGACTGTGGTAGTAATCTGGAGAGCACTACAAACAAAATGAAGAAAAGAGGTATAGATGTGTCCGTCTTCTCCATCTTTTTTTTTTCCTTTTGTAAATTCTGCAAAGGTGAGAGGAGCCCACTTAGTACTAACGGCCTGCCCCTCATTCAAGGGAAGGGCCACAAGAACTGAGGAATAATTAATTTCATGGTATGGGAAGAAAAAACTAAACAAAAAAACAAACAAACCAGGAACAGTAGTGCAGGTTATAGATATAAAATGAGGGCACTGGATGTCAATACCAAGCAGTCCCCCAGTCAGCCCTCACTGCTCTGTGAAGCAGTCCAAGGAGTTAGTGGATGACACTCGGAGCTGTGCTCAGATATGTGAGACAAGTAGGGACTGAAAATAGTCTTCACAGTCACAGAGAACCTCCCTGTCAAGCTTTCTTCTCCTAACCTCAGGTATGGCCATCTTGGCCAATGCCAGGAAGAGGAGGTCTAGACGAGGTTTTCATGTCTTTGTGAGGTCGTGGACACAAAAGGCTGTAGGAAAAGGGTGTGAGAACTTCAGCACGAAGTTTTGAGGAGCCAGAAGTGGGGAGGCAACCTGGTGCACTGGAGCAGAGATAGGTGTGTGCCAGGGTCTCCCTCCTACTGCAGAAGGTACAGGTGGCAGGAACTTCGTGAACTGCACCTACCACACACCTGTGTTCTTGGCTCTGTGGAGCAGCCACCAACTTGTGGAAAGGGACAAATTGACTATACTGTAGGTTGAAATGCTTTCTTAAGTTACAGAAGAGGTACAACAAAAGCATTGGCACTGTTAACCTCCCCGCAGTGACCCACCAATGTATCTCAGTACCCCTCTATAGGAATTATTAGGAGAGAAAAGGATAGTTGAGATTTTGAGATTCCTCTCCCATTTGTTTCTTGAATAATGTTGAAAATCAGTACCCACTAGGAACTGCATTGAAACCAGTTCATTTTATGTAGGCTACTCACCTGATGATAATGACTTTGTTGTCTATCAATTTGGGCTAGCTTAAAACTAGTGCTTTACACATGAAAGGGTGTGTCTATTACCAGTCCCCTGAAGCATTCAGTTTCCCTCCTCTGTATATTAAACTCTTTCCTACAGTGGTCATCATTAAAATGCAGTTACTCCACAGCTTTTTTTTGAGATGCCACAATTCTTTTCCTACATTTTAAATAGAACATAAATTTGGTATCTCAGATACTGAGCTATAATTGCTAAATATTAATTTTTTAGTGACCACCATTGTAGATAATTTCTGCTACTTTTACTTTGCACTTTGCAACACAAACATTTAGCTGAAGTTTCTATTCAGTGTGACAGGGTCGGGCCAGATGGCTACAGGAGAGTAATAGAAGGCAGATATATTAGCCCCAGGTTAAGTAGGTCCCTTTTCCCTGGGTAAGGTAATAGGGAAGGTTCCAGAACAATCAGGAACCTTCTGGAGACAATTAAGACAGACAGGCTGTTTAGAACACCTGCAGCCAATCAAGAAGCAGCTAGAATCAATTAAGGCAGGCTAATCAGGGCACATGGGTTTAAAAAAGAGCTCACTTCAGTTTGTGGTGCGCATGTGAGGAATTGGGAGCAAGAGGCACTAGAAGCAGAGAGTGAGAATGTAGACTGCTGGAGGACTGAGGAGTACAAGCATTATCAGACACCAGGAGGAAGATGGTTTGGTGAGAATAAAGAAGGTGTTGGGAGGAGGCCATGGGGAAGTAGCCCATGGAGTTGTAGCTGTCGCACAGCTGTTCCAGGAGGCATTCTAGACAGCTGCATTCCACAGGGCCCTGGGCTGGAACCCGGAGTAGAGGGCGGGACCGGATTCCCCCCAAACCTCCCAGCTCCTGGTCAGACACAGGAGGAGTTGACCAGGACTGTGGGTTTACAAAAACAGCCAAACTGAGTGCTGCCGTGAAGCTCCAAGGCGAGCAAATCCACCAATAAGTGCAAGACCCACCCAGGTAGAGGAGGCACTTTGTCACATCAGGAACAAGGAAAAGTATAAAACAAGTTACTATATTTAAACAGAGACACACTTTACATTAATACTGCTAAAAATTATTACTGTTACTAAAATCAATCTAGTCTCATTGCAGTTTTCCTCCAAGTGAATGTATGTTAACAAAACACTTCCCTGTTTCTGGGGGATCAGCTTTATTCTCCCAAAGACCACTGTTGTATCAGCATCTATTCTACCATCCTTCCTTAGACCAGACTAAATTGATAATTTTCTCTGTCTCCCATGGCTCATCTTTCTTACTATCCTCTTCCCCTTGCTTTAAAATTCATCACTCATTCTTAACTATTATCAGTCAGTTTGTGGGATGCCTTAATGAACATGGTAAGTGAAAGATTCTTTCCATACTCAAGTGTACAAAATGTGTGCGTATGTGTCAGTTAACCTTTTCTTTCTTAGGATTACACATTGAGCAGTTATATCATTACTAGAGAGAGAGAGGCAGGCACATTATGCAGCATATTGTACATAATATAGAAATATATGTTAAGCATAACTTTTTAATATTAAGTACTAAATTAATCAGTATTTATACAGCAAGTAAAATCCCTATCTGTCAGGGTATGCATAGTCTGTCACAATGACTTTTTCTTTCAACGATAACATTCCACATGATCCTAAATAGATATTTACTTGTTAATGTTAGATAGGGATTTGATCATCTTGCTAGTAAATAAAAAAAATCTCTTCTCTAAAGTAGAGAAAATAGTATTTTTTTTAAATATATCATTCTCATACTTCAGTTTCATGCAACTAGAGTAACTCACCTCCTCAATGATTTTTTTGCCTTTTGAGTGGTGGTATTTCAGTACAAGAATTCATCAACTGGCACTGCCTTAGTCCCTAGTCCCTTCTAGCCAACTCAGCCTTGTCCTTGGTCAGTGAACAAGCTCACTGCCTTAGCTGCATCAAGATCTTCAGTCCACCACTGCTCCAGCCCTCCTTTAGCCCACTGTTTCAACAAATCACCAGGTATCCTTTTATTTGATTTTTCTGAGTCTCCAGTAAGTTATTAAATATTTCTATGTTTCTGCGTGCCAGCTGTTTTTGGATGATCTGAGCTGTGTGCCCCACAGCTCTCTTCTGAGATAAGCCAAATGCCCTTTCTGCTACTCCCACTCTGAAGATTTTGTTCAACACTTATTTATTCAGATTCTTTTTCTGCCCTATGAATTGTGGTGAGGGACTTCCAGCTCCTCAGTACTCCACATTGGGGTCTGCTTCTGGATGTGCTGCACTCCTTACTTGCTTTGGGATAGCTGTAGTTTGTGGAGCAAAACACTTATTTGCCTTGAAGCTTTTGTTTGACTTGCTTTCTCAACATAACACATATTTTTTATTCTGTTTTGCACTGAGTCAAGCTTTGGCACTCAGTGCTTTCTGAATTGTATTATTTTTCAGGATGTCATCTTGTCTTTTAAAAGGAAGAAGTCCAGTGGCTTCAAGAGCTACAGATGCAGCCTAGCAGTGCCCCTCACACATGATTGCAACCATATTATCTTGTACCTAAGAGTCAAGTATGCTCTGCTCAGATATAAGATTTGCTTGAAGTTGTAACCTGGATGTCCAGTGGAGCCATCAGTTTGGGAGGGGAGCTCCTGAAGATCCTATGAGAGAAACCGTCAGTCAGCCCAGTATACTTCAGAGGATCTTGTCTTGAAGCAAAGGTCTAATCTGAGTTCCATTGCTGACAAGTAGCACTCAATGTTACCACCACTCATAACTTCACAGACAGTATTCATTAAAATTTAGAGGATCTACTTGGTTGTCTGAAGGTGATCTGCACTGACCACCTCATAGTTAAAGTCTCTAGAGCATATTGAGGCTTGGTTTATTAGCAAACTAAATAGATACTATTGAATACCAGATCACTGAAAGAGGCGATGCTTCCACTAAAGTGCCAAAGGTAGAAGATGCTGAGAAGGGCAATATCCATCAGACTCCACCACCACCAATTTGCTTGTTCCAGGCAGCTAAAGATCCCCCTCTCCATGTGTGTGCGACATTTAGCAATTTGAGACTAAGTTGCGTCAGTGTATTGTGTGTTATTGAATTGCTCCATGTAGCTTTGTGGCTGAGGTTGTCTTGAAGGGAACAGTACCATCTTTGATGCCCAACACCAAATTTGTCCAGAGCCAGAAATGCCAAAGGGCCAAGATTGATAGCTGTACCAGGCTCCCTCCCACATTTCTGTGCTTTTGTATCCTGTTCTTGATGAGTTGGTGAAGAATAAACTTAGCATGGCTCTCTCCTTATCCCAGCTGGTGGAAAAAAATGTATCTTACAAAGTGAGTACAGCTAAGTCTTCTACTCCCAGTATTAAGAGCTTGATGAACATGGTGTCTCTTGGTAGAGGAAAACCTGCCAAACTCATGACACTGCAACCAAACCTCTGAGATTTGTTACATCATACAATTTGCTACTGCAAAGATGGTTTCCTGACTGGTTTGGCATCAGATTCAAGCCTGTTAATTGACTTGCCTTCAACATCACCTCTATTGATTTCATGGTAGACTCACTCAATTCTACTCTCTCCTCCTCTCTTGACTCTTTATGCCTTCTTCCACACTGCTCCATTCATACCACTAGCCCCCAGGCCTGGCTCACACCACCCGTATGTTTCTTCCAAACCTGCTGCTGGACCCTAGAGCATCTGGAAGATCACATGGAATTCCTTCCTTACAAATTCTGTCCTTTCTTTCAGTACTATCTTGCTCACTAAACAACAGTTCTTCTTCACCTTTATTGAAGAATCCAGTGCCTAAAAGCTTTGATGCCTATTTGCCACGTTCAGCTCCTTCCACAAACCACTTCCCTCTGCCCAGGCTGTCGCCTAGTACTTGGAGGTGAATATCAGTGAGTTTCTTCATCCTTATCCATGCTCTCTATCTTCTTGTCCCAAATGTCCCTAATGAGTTGGACAATTTTTGAAAGTTTCTCTCTTTTTAGGAGGACATAGTCTGAGCTTTTGTCTGTTTGTATGTAGATGATGATGTTGGTTGGTGGATTTTTTTATGATATTTTATTCACTCACACACACTTCGTTCCCTCATCTATCCATGAAGCATCTGATTCAGTGTTTTGTATTTTTTTATTTTGAAAACTCTCTCAAGCTCCACAGATAGTATCCTCAGGATAGTAATCACTGCTTCTTTGAATAGATCACCTTGCAAGATTTGCACATACCTATCTACTTGCATGGGTTTGTGTGATCTGCTTCTGAAGTGTGATTTCCCTCCAAATACTCCTACTTTTCAGCTTTACGTATGTAATATTTTTACATCTTTAGCAGGGATTGGGGGGGATTGTATTTATTTTTTTTAATTGTTTACTGACGTTTTGTCTTATTTTTTAAATTGATTTGTATGAAAAGCTTTGGCTTTCTATGCAAATCCAGTACTGTTTAAAAGGCCCTTTGGAATCAGGTAGTGGCAGTTAGGTGGCATGTGACCATTGAGGTGTAGGGGAGTCTCGTGAAGCTATCAGTATCTTGCACAGCTAAAAATCTTTGCACAAAGGGATTTCTGTTGTCTCTCATTTGGCGTATGAGACTCAAGAAAGAATCCCATGAGAGATTTTCAAATAACTGGAAATAAGTAACTTTGCCTTACTGACCACCAGTGGCGTGCTCTGCACTATACAACCACAAGAGCATATGGTCCTATCCTAGAAGATTACAATCTTATCAACTCTGATAAAATACTAAATTCCATATTGGTTTCATTGTTTTATGGGGAGTCAAATATAAGAAATTGTACTAATGGATAGGAGACATGATGGTTGAACTTGGGAGGAGTGTACACATTTTTTTTAACAAGATTATTAGAGATGGACTGAGAGAGGGAAAGTTGGCTGTGACTGGATGGTCCTGAAGTTTAGTAATGGGTTACAAATTCTAGGTCATTAGTATAAGTCCAGCCTACCCTAAATTGGTAGTAACCAAAAGTCCTTAACGTTTATTGAATTAAGTGCCTAAAATGAAATGAGTTTACCTCAATTCCATTTCTAGAGAATAAATATCCCACGTCACAAACTGCAAACCACAACCAAAGACCAAATTAACATGGACACTGAACTACACTTGCCATTTGATTGTTCCGGTTCAGGGTTGAGGCACACTATTGAAGTTCGGGGGGAGGTGGCATTGCAGCTAAGCAGAACACATCTGTTCTGGAAATTGAAAATTTTGATTTCCATAGTAGTCAGTCTAGCACTTTCACCAGCACTGCAATCAATGTACATTTTTTTTAAATGGGGGTGAGGGGGGGAGGGGAAATGTGGCAGTAGATATTTCTGCTTTTGGCAATATTTAGTGGTTACATCCATTACTCTCTCAGCCAACACTGTTGTTATTTGTGTAGAAAACAATGGCACCTGGAAGAAAGAACACACAAGTCACTGGGAATTATCTCCACTTTAAAGAGTCAAAAAAAAAAAAAAAATTAACGCATGTCCATGACCTAGGCATGAGAAATCTTTGAACCTGTTACTGTCATGCAAGCTGCAGTTGTTTGTGGAGTATGACTGATGTCCAGTAGAACGTAAAACATCTTGAGCTGAAAGGCCTTGGGGATATCATTAGAAAATGTCAGCATCCCCCTCAGGATATTCAAACACCAAATCAAGTGTCACTTTGACTGATGATAAACTTTTCCTTTGCACAAAGGACTGCTGTTGAAAATTCATATTTACAGGGTAACTTAGAACATAAAGTTTCCTGAGAATTCCCACAGTTAGGTGCTTTATTTGATATGCTCCTCTTTCAGCTATCTTTTGTGGTGCTAGAGAACAGCAAAAGACTTTTTTTTTTTTTTTTTAACTTCTAAAAACTTGTCTCATGTTTCTTGGGACTCAGCACTTTAATCACTTACCAGGGAGAGTACATACTTAGGATATAAGTAGTTTTTAAATGTCTTTTTTGCGTTCGCATATATATAGAGAGAGAGAGAGAGAATAGCAGAATTTAATTATGAATATTAGTAAGTCAGTGCTACACGAAAATTAAAACAAGGTTACAAGTCTTATCATCCAGTTGAAACTGGAGTGGGAAAGAGGATTAATGCAAACATGCTTTCTGAACAGCTGAGTTGGGATTTGGAACTGAACCCAGACTAGTGATCACATGGCATTCTGCTAAAGAACCTGTAAAGCGAGCTCTCTGGTCTTTCCTTAGTTCTAGCTTTACAAAGTGCACGTCACAAGTGGGTGCTGTGTTTCTCTGACAGTGCAGCAAACAAACTGCAGGGAGAAAGATTTCTGAAATTTGCTGTTGCACTACTCTTTCCACTGTTTAATGTCCTGGTGCCAAGAGAGGAGAGAATAGAGTGAGTTGTAAAAGCAGTTGTATGGCAGTGGTCTGATTCATGAGGTTGAAGTTGCCTGCAAGGCCATGGAATTTGTTTTACCATGTTCATACTAGATTTTAAACTTAACATAAGCACCAATTCCTGATTATTCTGGATGGGAAGTGAGAATGGTCATGCATCTGTACATTTGCAATGTGCAAAAAGTAAAAAAGAACAGTACCTTAATCCTGTTTCTCTTTTTCTTCTTTCTTCCACCCCATACTTTCCATTCCCTATTACTCATGCCTTTTTTTTTTTTTAATATTTTGATTTTTTTTATTCATCCATGCCCGTTTATATTCCCATGGGAAACTGTTTGGTGCTCTGTCTGCTTGTGGACACGGCACACAGCTCACCCTTTCTTTCTCCAATCAGGATGGCGGCCTAGTGGAAGAGCCCACTACTTCACCATTTTTGCCTTCACCAAGCCTGAAGCTCCCCCTTTCAAACAGTGCACTCCCTAATCAGACCCTGGGCGGGATTGCCTCAGGGCTGGGCATGCAAAACTTGAATTCTTCTAGACAGGTAAGGCTGTTGGGAGAGATCACAATTTGAATTTCGGCTCTCTTGAACTCACTACTAGAGGAATTTCTCATCCCTTTTTCAGTTTAAACCACTATTTCCAAATATGAACAAATTTTGTTCATATGAAATGTCATTGTAAACATTTCACTTTAACAGTCACTGTTTAACTGTAGTTGCTGTAACCTGAAACTTACATGCGTCCATTGAGAGGAGAATGCAGCACTACAGATTTATAATACTGGACATTGTATTTTGAAGTACAAGGAACTTAAAATATATAGGATATATTTGACTAAACCATAAATGACTGATATAGTGTTTCTGTATTTTTAAGGCATTGCTGATTGCCAGAATAGTTGTTTAAAACAGAAATTTTCTTCTAATTAGCCTTCACTGGCTTGATTATTCAGTGATGATACAACCTTGTGATGAGGCTGGAGTTATATCAAGTTTTTCTACCATAATTGCTGAGATAAGACTGTTAGCTTTGCATGTGTGGGGAAAGATCTTGCATATCTCTTTAGTGAGCATGTCTAGCAGACTAAAGGGTGGGAATCATTTCTTATCTGCCTTGTTGGAAGAGGATTTGAGGGACTGAAAATGAAAGGAGGGGAAAGGAAAGTAAGTGGAGTGAACATTTATAACTATGAATGTTTGTGAGGTCATAAATTATGGCTGATCATGAAAAGAGAGAAGAATATAGAAAAATCTTGTAGCATTCTCTTGTGGCATTGACTATAAAAAGGTAGCTTGAGCATGGTGGAGTATGCTTAACCACTATTCTGTTTTTCTGACAGCAGTAGCTCTCCAGCATTTACAACCCGTTAGGCACACCTTTGGGAACAGTGACTACACTAATATCAGATACATTACCAGTAGCCAGGGCTTTGGAGCAGAGCCTGGAGCGCGGAGCAGCTCCGGAGCAGTGGAGCTGCAGGTTTTTGCCTGGAGCTGGAGCAGAGCCGGAGCACAGCTTCAAAGCCCTGCCAGTAGCTTTGTAAAACAGAAGTGTATTGGGGCTACATGGACACTACTTAGAAAATTCAGTCATGTGTGGTGATAGGATTTTAGTGATTTCATTCTTTGCCCCTTCTCATGGACACAGAAATGTGTTTGGCAGATGATTTTATTATTCGTTTCTTGGATGACTCCTAGAGTCATACAGACTTATTTTGGAAAATATTCAACCTTCTGGTGCCACTCAAAGAACTGTACAAAACTTTAGCAGGCTTGGAATGTCTGTCTTGGATTTATAGCTATTACTTACGAGCCTGATTCTAAACCACATCTTCAGTAAAACTTGCCACAAAATAGATATAAGCCTGTATGTGATCATTTCGTTGTCTATGCTTATCATGATCTTTGAGAATAAAAGGCAGCACAAGCATGGAGTCTGTGGAATGTTGCATCGAAATAAGATCATCTTCTTTGTCATATTGTAGATACCGAGTGGCAATCTGGGTATGTTTGGCAATAGCGGAGCAGCACAAGCCAGGACCATGCAACAGCCGCAGCAACCGCCAGTGCAACCTCTTAACTCATCCCAGCCTAGTCTTCGTGCTCAAGTGCCTCAGTTTCTATCCCCTCAGGTTAGACTGAATTGCATAGCACAAAAAACTGTCACATCTTTGTTTCATAGCGACTGTATACTGAGTAAGAACATTTTCAATATGAAAAAAATTCTAAATAATGAAGTAATATGACCAGATGATTTGGACCAGCATTGATAACAGAAACACCATTAAAAAACTCTTTATTTTCTTTGTTTCTGCATCCATCAGAAAAGCAGATTTGATTGTGGTTATTGTTGTTTATATTTGATATAGCGCTTCTAAAACTGGTGACAACTCATCTAATTGCAAATTTATTTTGTGTATGATTTGTGGCTCTTACTGGCTATTTACATAGTGGGCAGTTTTAACAGTGAACATACTGTGCTTAAATCTGATATGCTGTATTCTCTGTTCCCCAGGTTCAAGCACAGCTTTTGCAGTTTGCAGCAAAAAACATTGGTCTCAACCCTGCACTATTAACCTCGCCAATTAATCCTCAGCATATGACGATGTTGAACCAGCTCTATCAGCTGCAGCTGGTGAGTTAAAAGGCACAGCAAACGAGATGTAAATCAGACTTCAAGACATTTTTTCAGATTTGCACATCACATTTAAAATAAGAGAAGTGCCAGCTTAGTTTTAAAAATGGAAAGTACAATGCTACTGTTTTGTTTTTTTTAAAGATAGTTATTCCTTTGAAAGTTACGTATTCTTCAAGAAGTAAAAGCATGTTTTGTTTTTCCTAATGCTCCTTAATTGTTACAGTGACTAATTTTCTGTATTGTCATTTAATACTAAGGACACTTGTCCTTTTCATTCTTGTAGCTGTAATTAGTAAGTCAGTTGTCTCCGTTTTTGATGTGTGTACTGTATAGCATGCTCTCAAATAGCCCTAGTAATATGTGGCTTGGTGACGTCTTATTTACAAATATTGTTTGGGAGCTATAGATTTTTCTGTAGCCATAGAGTTTTATTTGTTTGTTGTAAGGACTAAAACTGCTGATTTATTTTTAAAAATTTCTTCTATTAACACTTTACTTTTACTCACTTACGGAAATCGTACCTGGTTAGAATCTTTGCTACCACTATTAATCTCTGACTGCCTTTCTCAATTTTAAGGAGGAAAATTAGATTCACACTCTTTAATAACTGAGCAGGATGGTGCTTGAAAAAACAGCCCTGAAACTCAAAACTTCTTATTCCTCAACTAGTCCCTCTGAAATCAGTGGTACAACTTTTGGAGTAAAGTACTACTTGATGTAAGGATGTCAGAACCTGGTCCTGTATGACTTCATTTTATTTTGTTTTAATCTGACCAAATGCCAGAATTCTACCAGTCTGTTTGGACAGCACTGAAAAACATTAATTCACATTATTGTTTGGATAAATAGTTTTCATAATTTCCCTTAACTTTTTCATTTCTAGTTTTATGAATCATGCAGAGAAACTCTCATTCCCATCTTTAAGTGAAAAATAATTGCTGAGAGTCCTACTCATTATCAACAGTTAAGTTTTATTAGCTGAATTGCGTTTTAAAAAAATAAATATACTTAAAGCAAAAATATATTTATCCTTTCAAAAGTTCTTTTTAACCAGAAAATGTACTTTTGCTGCAGTAACCTTCTTCAGGAAGCAAGAATATTTCAGTTTGCATTTTTAGAATCATAGAAATGTAGAAATGGAAGGGACCTCAAGAGGTCATGTAGTCCAGCCTCTGCACTGAGGCAGGACCAAGTAAACCTAGACCATCCCTCACAGGTGTTAGTGTAACCTAGTCTTAAAAACCTCCAGCAGTGAGTATTTCATAGCCTCCCTTGGAAGCATATTCCAGTACCTAACTGTCTTTATAGTTAGTTTTTTCCTAATCCTAAATCTCCTTTGCTGCAGATTAAGCCCATTATTTGTTGTTCTACCTATAGTTGACATGGAGAACAATTGGTCACCATCTTTTCTATAACAGCCCTTAGCATATTTAATGTTTATTATCAGGTCCCCCTTCAGTCGTCTTTTCTCAAGAAGCAAACCTGTTCAATTTATTTAGCCTTTCCTCATAGGTCATGTTTTCAAAACCTTTTCTCATTTTTGTTGTTCTCATCTGGACTTTCTCCAATTTGTCCATGCCTTTCTGAAAGTGTGATGCCCATAACTGGATACAGGACTCTAGCTGAGGCCTTTGCAGTGCCAAGTAGAGCAGGGCAATTACTTATGTCTTAAATATGACACTCCTCTTAATATAGCTATACATTATAATATATTGCTATACGTTGAGCAAGTAAGGCTCACAACCCCCATCCCCAAGAAATAAGTATTTTTGTCCCCATTTTACCAAACGGGAAACTAAGGCATGGAGATGTTGTGTGCCAAAACAGTGATAGGAAGAGAACTCAGGAGGCCCCAATTTCATGCGTAAATCTCTAGATAGATCATAACATTGCATTAGTTCATCATAATGGGGCTCTGACACAGTGAAGAATGTTACGGTATAAGTGTCATAAGGCCACTATGTTGTCCCACACAGAAGATCAAACACCAAGAGTGGCAGGAACATAACTGTGCTGCTCGCATCCACACAAGGACGGGGCTGGCCTCGTTCTCCTTTCTAATCTCAGGTTCATTATTTAATGGCAGATTATCTGTGGGATTTACTGATGCCACATGGGGCCAAGTGGAGCCCAAGAATGACATTAGACTTTTTTCTTTTTTTTTTTTTTGTAACTGCATCATGTTGACTCATTTTGAAGTTGTGATCCACTGTAACCCCCCAGACCCTTTTCTGCAGAATTACTGCCAGGCCAGTTATTCCCCATTTTGTAGTTGTGCCTTAGGAAGGAAAAATCAAAGTGTAGTACTTTGTACTTGTCTTTATTGAATTCCACCTTGTTGATTTCATATTTATTCTCTAATTTGTCACGGTCATTAGGATTAGAATTCAAATTCTTCAAAATGCTTGCAATCCCTCCCATCTTGGTGACATCCTCAAATTTAATAAACAGACTCTTCATTAATGAGAATATTGAATAGTACGAGACCCAGGACAGACCCCTACAGGATCCCACTAGATACATCCTCCGAATTTGGCAACGAACCATTGATAACTGCTCTTTGAGTACGGTCTTTCAACCAGTTTTGCACCCATTTTATAGTAATTTCATGTAGACCACATTTCCACTGGGATTGTGTGAAAAGCCTTACTAAAATCAAAGTATCATGGTTACAGCTCCCTCTCCCCCACCCACTAAGCTAGTAACCCTATCAAAGAAGGAAATTATGTTGATTTGGCATAATTTGTTCTTGGCAAATCCGTGTTGGGTATTACTTATCTCCCTGTTATTTTCTAGCTGCTTACAAATTGATTATTTAATAATTTGTTCCAGTATCTTTCCAGGTATCGAAGTTAGGCTGACAGGTCTATAGTTCTCCAGTAGTCTTTGTTCCCCTTTTTAAAGATAGGTCCTACTTTTGCCATTCTCCAGTCTTGTGGAACCTCACCCGTCCTCCATAAGTTCTCCTAGATAATCTACCACGTCTGTCTCACAATTCTGTGAGATTGTTTCGCTGGGTCCTTAAGTACCCTTGGATCAATTTCATCAGGCCCTGCCAACTTGAGTGCATCTAACTTATCTACATAGATTTTATCCTGTTACTTCCATATTTTGGCTTGTGTTCCTTCCCCTTGTTAATATTAATTGTATTAAGTATCTTGTCGTAATTTACCTTTTTAACAAAATAGGCATTAAACACCTCACCCTTCTTGATGTCAGCCATTATTAGCTCTCCTTCCCCGCTAAGTACAGGACCAACACTTTCCTTATATTTTGTAACTTACAAACACACTTTAAACAAGGATGTTAGGTTTTTTTTAATGTATGACTTTTGACCTTCCTTGTTTCTTACTTGTAGGCGTACCAACGTTTACAAATCCAGCAGCAGATGTTACAGGCTCAGCGTAATGTTTCCGGACCTATGAGACAACAGGAGCAGCAAGTAAGTTTAACCTGCCAACTTTGATTTCAACATTAGATTCTGGTTTCAGCTGCCTATAAAGATTCTAGTTCATTACTCGAAATCAGTTAGAGTAGCATTAAGTAAACCAAACTGTATTGCATGGATTTATATTGAAAGAGAAGAGTACCAGTGTTACTGAATGCAGTTCTACTTTCCTCACTTTTGAAAGAATGTTGTTGAACTCTTAATTCAGTTAATTCTTTGTTTCAAAGGGCTGGATGTTGTGTTGATTCAATTTAGAAACTGGGGCAGCATGGCTTGTGCACCTTTGTACTATCTAGCTTTTGTTGATTGTTTTTTGTTTTTTTTTTAATCTTTGGTGACAGGTTGCACGTACAATCAATAACATGCAGCAGCAGATCCAGCAGCACCAGCGCCAGCTGGCTCAGGCCCTGCTTATGAAGCAGCAGCCTCCCCCTCCACATCTATCTTTGCACCCCTCTGCAGGCAAATCAGCCATGGATAGCTTTTCACCTCATCCCCAGGCTCCCGGCCTACCTGACCTGCAGACCAAAGAGCAACAGTCTTCTCCGAACACCTTTGCTCCTTACCCTCTTGGTAAGTTTCTTTCATTTAAGCTTCCACTTACAAAAGAGAGGAGATAGTGTTTATATGTTTAATTATTTCAACTTCTGAGCACCTATCCTTTGTTCTAGGTCAGTGGTTTTCAACCTTTTTTCATTTGTGGAAGCCTAAAAAATTTTGAATGGAGGTGTGGACCTCTATGGAAATCTTAGACATTGTCTGCGGACCCCCCAGGGGTCCATGGACCACAGGTTGAAAACCACTGCTCTAGGTGCATTACAGTACTAAAAATATAAAATACAAGAGAATCTACAAGAAGCATGTTAACAAAATGCATATTGAGTTGCTACACAAAATTACAATAATTTATCCCCATCACTGTAGTAGCCCTACACCTAGTCGTCATAATAGCCTACCTCAACTCACTCCCCCAAAAGCCTGAAAGAAATTATGAACTTAGCAGCGTACTTAGAAAGCTAATTCTTGATTCTGGTGCACCAAAGGGGGGGGAAGTTCCAAAGTCAAGGATCTCTTACAGAAAATGCCCTTCCAGCACTGCTATTGCCCTCCTCTTTAAGCTGGATTACAGTGCATTAGATGTCAATGTGTTTATTTTTGTCAGCAGAATGTAGCGTGATTGTGAACCAGTTCCACTCTAACTGAACTATATGGTTTTCACTAAAACTTGCACCAGGAGGATATTAAGGATGGTCTTGTGTGCAAGGCAATTGAGTGGGATTCAGGAGATCTGTATTTTATTTCTATCTGTGCGAGACTTCCTGTGTGACGTAGGGCAAATAACGTAATTTATCTGTGCCTCTATCTAATCTTTGTAAAGTGGGGTTGATGATACTTACTTATCTTACAAGTTAGCTGAAAAGGTATATTAGTGTATAATAGGTACTAGGATGATGACCACCACAAGGTCAAAAAGGTGCTTATAAGTAAATGAAGGGCCTAAACTTGAAAGGTGCTCAGCACTGTCTGATCTGTTAACTTTCAGAATCATTTCCTGAAAATCTAAAGATCCCCATCTTGGAAAGATGAAAAGTTCTTCCCTAGAATACTGTCTATGTATTGATTATAAAAATGTATCATTTAGTCTTTATTATAATTTTTAAATACATTAAACGTGACTCTGAATAGAAGAGCAGCAACTTAAAGAATAACAAATCAGTAATATGCAATTGGTTGCTGAGGTGTTAATCATTTTAAAAAACATTGGTAGCCCAAAAAATCCAAGGATTTGTTGGAAAGTTGACCAGAATGATCTGTCTCACTGATGGAACGTTGCAAATTCCTTGCTTGTTTTAATTTCGAATTCTTATGCAAAATGCCTTTTCTGAGACAACTAGGAAGAATTAAAGTGGAAATGCCGATGGCATTAAAATACATCCCTACGGTGAGTTCTTTTTCTCATTGTCAATGGTTTAATTTTATCTGAAGTTAGTGGGAGTTTTAGCAGAAACAAAAGGGTGATATTTTTTTAGAAGAGTAGAATTTATTGAGCAGCAGGCTGAGACTAGCATGTGATAAATTGACATACAGTATATACAGAACTATTTCTATCTGAAATCTAAAGTTCAATAACTCATTTGTGTGGACATTAAGCACCAAGAATTAATGTTGGGGATTGGGAGAGTATAAATGTTAGGAATATGTAACAACCTACCTGCTTCCCCTAAGCTGGACTGAATCCGAACATGAATGTAAACAGCATGGACATGACTGGTGGTTTGTCAGTGAAGGATACTTCTCAGTCTCAGTCTCGCCTTCCTCAGTGGACACACCCCAACTCCATGGATAATATATCTAGTGCTGCTTCTTCACTTGACCAGAATTCTAGCAAGCATGGTATGTCAACTACGTTTATCAATTAGTACTCTTAGGACATGATGGTCAGATTGGCAAAGCAACCTAATTTCCAGGCATTCTCTATTATAAGAGCTCATACAAAATACCCTTTCAGATTATAAACTATTAAATTAATACTTTTAAAGAACTTCTTATGGTATAGGCTGTGTCATTATGGTTGCAGAACATGGAACCTTCCATCAAAGCTTTGTTTAAAAATGTTTTTGGTTTGGCGAATGTAGTTCAGAAAAATGAGTGAATAATAGCACCAACTAGAACCAGCCTTAATGTGGCAGGCACTACGCAAACATCCCTCACAGAATTGCCAGTGTACCTCAGTACAGAGCTGCATCACCTTTGCCCTAACTGTAATGCATTTTAAATTCCTTCCCCAACTCCACCTCCAAAATCTTGAGTACTAAATTCCCAGCTCTGCTCAGAGTTGTGCTCTGTTAAGATTACTGTGTCCTGCTTCTTTGTCATTAGCAGCACAAATCATTTCACTTCGATGATATCTGTTAGCCTGCAACTATTTCTACATCCCCACATTAACTTGTTGTTTTGTAATTCCTATTCAGAATCACCTTATCCATTTGAGCTTGTTTTTGACAGAGATCTCTGAATTGCTGTTAGCTAACTTACAGTATGATGTGCTACTGAGGTTTTCATCAGATTCAGATCCTGGGAGTGCCAAGAGAGACTATCTTGAACTGTGTTAAATCTTGAATAATTGTTTGTTTTCTTACTGTATGTATATTTTAATTACATTACTTAATTTTAAAAGTTGGAAAGTTTTAAGGACAAGAAAAATTATAAAATATAATAAAGATGAAAGGAGCAGCCAAAGAATGAGTCCTGCCCCCATACAAATTATTTTTTTTCCTTCTGTCATTTCAGGTGCTATTCCTGGAGGTCTAAGTATTGGTCCTTCAGGAAAGTCCTCCATTGATGACTCTTATGGACGGTACGATCTGATCCAAAACAGTGATTCACCAGCCAGTCCACCTGTAGCTGTTCCTCACAGCTGGTCACGTGCCAAAACTGATAGTGATAAAATCTCCAATGGTTCCAGCATTAACTGGCCACCAGGTAACAAAACACAAAAATATTACCTTAAAAATACTGATGTCACTGAATCTAAGTGTTGGTTTTATTTACTGAATCAGTGTCTGTCTTTTGTATGGGAGCTTAGAGCAAAGGATAGTAATTTCATAGACTCTTGCTTCTGCTATTTTAAAATAGAATTTCATCCTGGAGTGCCGTGGAAAGGACTGCAGAATATTGACCCTGAGAATGACCCAGATGTCACTCCTGGAAGTGTTCCGACTGGGCCTACCATTAATACCACCATACAAGATGTTAATCGCTATCTTCTCAAGAGTGGAGGTAGAGCAAAAGTCACACAAACACTTTGCACCTCTGTAGTCACTTTGTTTCCCTTCCTTCCAAACATTTGAACTAACTGTCTTATTCCTAAAAAACAACAAGGCTTTCGGTGGCACCTTAAAGACTAACCGCTTTATTTGGGCATAAGCTTTCGTGGGTAAAAAACCACTTTTTCAGATGCATGAAGTGAAAATTACAGATACAAGCATAATCTGTAATTTTCACTTCATGCATCTAAAGAAGTAGTTTTTTACCCACGAAAGCTTATGCCCAAATAAAACGGTTAGTCTTTAAGGAGCCACCGGACTCCCTGTTGTTTTTATGGATACAGACTAACATGGCTACCCCTCTGATACTTGTCTTATTCCTGTGTTTTGTATATACTGTTTTTTTTTTCGGTAGAGAATTGTCTGTACTACCTATGTGCAGATGAAAGGTGGATCTGATAGTGTTCATGCTTTGCTGCTACTGTTGAACTTCCACCATAAATCTAGACATTTTTGGCCCGCTAAGTCAGAATTTGGAGATTCCTGGATTCTTATTGGAAACTTACCACTTTTCATACTGTTGAAAACTCTCAGGCTTAAATATAAATCTACATGTTTTCCAGGAGATTTCTTATTATGTTTAAATACTATATCTGTTTGGTTTTGCTCTCTACACAACCCAGCCTTTTCTCCTACTTGACACAGCAGTGAAGTCATAATGCCAAAGTCAGGAAATCACAGTTCTTTCCATGGCAACAAATTGACGTCATGAAAACCTGATTTGTGACTTCACTACAGGATCAAGCAGAAAGAGAAGATGGATTTGTATATCCCTAAAATCAGCCAAGAGAGGGTTGGAAAAAAATTATTATATATAAATATTCTTTTCACCTTTCTCCATCCCTCTCCCCATAAGTTTTACTCCAGAATGAAGAGGGATCCTCTCTAAAACACTGAGTCATTGGACTTTAGTACACCTCAACAGGGGTCCATAGCTTCGGAAAATGGACCAAACTAAAGGTAGCTTAGTTGTTGTTTGTGGTCATGCTGTGACCTAATATGTAAATTGTCCGAAGAAAGCAGTCTAGTAGAACACTATAATGCGCAGAGCAGAATTATAACCAAGCTGTCAGTAGGACCTGCAAGGACTTTAAAACGTAGATTGAGCTATCATAGTCACTTGTGGGTGTTTGCCTAGATTGTGAATCATAATTATCGTTGAAGCAAGTTTCCTGGTATCCTGAGCAGTGGAACTCGAAGCTATGTCCGGTAAGAGGCTGTGGAACTTGAAGGGAGTGAGAGATGACGGGAGGTTTTTTTTATCACATTAAGTAATGTTGAATTATATCCTTTATCATCTGGAAAGCTGTCAGAAAGTAGTCTTTGTTCAAGCTAAAACTTCAGTTATTTGTGTATATGAGTAATACTCAATTAACTATTTAATGACTTTAGGTGTTTTTAAGGGAGGGGAATTTAAACATTTTTAAATTATTTTTACACTGCTAATCAGGTAGGCTTAAAGAAGTTATTTAGCTATACTTGAGATTCTGATGCATCCAGTATTTTATTTGTGTTGTGCCAGCATTAGAGTGACGCTGAAATTAATGTTGTCTACTTTGTACATTTATATATAATTCATGGCTCTGCATCATGCAGATCTCATATCTGCGTAGTTAGAAAATGTACTATAATCCTTTACATAAATACTAGTGTATGAATAAATAATTGTACTATTTCTTCGAGTGCTGGTCCCTATGTGTATTCCACACATGGGTACACATACACGTCATACACCCGAGTCCGGACATTCTTCAGAGCAGTGTCCACTGACTCACACATGCACAGTGGTTTCCCTTGTGCTCCTGACTGAGAGTATAAAGAGCAATGTGGATCAATGCCTTTCCAGTTCCTCCTTACTGTCTCATGGCCTGAATTGGAATCATGTCCTCTTTTTCAGTGCATAATCTGTAAAGTAAACTTGTTGTAAATAGATTTTATATGTAGTTTATTAGTTTTAGTTAGCGTATGTTTATAGTAGGTATAGGATAAGTTTCCCCAACCCCCATTCGGGGGACAATCCTCCCCGGTCCTGGGATTATGCCCAGAGTCCCAAGATTGAAGAGTTGCGTCTCCTGCCCTCAGTCCTTCTCCAGTAGTGACAAGCATCAGTGGTGCCGGTACCACCTGGGTGAAGCACGTATGTCAGCAAAGTGCAATATCTGCTCATCTTTTCCGTCCAGAACTAGAGAGGCATGAAAGTTCTGTTGTAGGAAGTTTCTGATGGAGGAGGATGAGGGCCCACTGTCTCCTCCCACCTCCCCCAGTATATCGGCCTCAACTGACTAGCAGCACCCCTCTAAACACGAGCTTTGGAGCAGAGCCTTTACCACTGAAGCCCAAAGACAACTCCTACAGGGCTCCCCATGAGAGTAGGGGACACTTCATGGGCGCAAGGACAGGTCCCCTCAGAGGACTGTTCATAAGAAACCCATTTCCTCCCTGAGCTGATCTAGGTCAGGCAAGACATCACAAATGGAACCCACGGAACTGGTTCTGACAAAGACTACCAGGTTGGGGGGCAAGGCACAAAAAAAGAGAGTCCCAGCAGTGACAGTGGGACCAAAGCAGAAAGACAGATACACACCAGTCCCTTCTACGAGTGGGGTCCGGGCCCCTCATTGGTACCGCCTCGTTTATCCAAAGACTGACGAGTGGCAACAGATGAGCCACATCCTTCAGGTGTCCTAGCTGGAACTCCCGAAACTCCGGGCCCTATGGAGACCTTCATAATCCCAGAGGATATATTACTTCCTTACCTGCAGTCTCCACTCCTCTTGGACCCTGCCCTCCTGAGGAATGTCCTTACCCTGGAGGAGGAATCGTTCTAACTGTCTCAGGAATAGTTACATCCCCCGGGCAGGAGTGCCCCCTACCAATGGTTCCACCAATACTGATGGATTCGTCTTCGGAATCAGAAGAGCCAGAGGAGATGGAGGCATCAGTATCTCCGAGAAGGCACAGGAGTCCCAACAGGCACTCGATACCTACCATCCAGATGATAACGTCACTCCTTTGTTGTCTTCCCCACCAGATGACCACCAGCAATACCAGCAGCTATTGCAAAGGGTCGCTAAAAATCCACATATCCCTTTGGAAGAGGTCCAGGACCCTCAGCATTGACTCTTGGACATTTTACAACCACAAGGACCTGCCAGAGTAGCCCTTCTGATCAGCGAAGCCCTATGAGGGGTGGTGTCCCTAACCACTGTTTGCCAGAAGCTGGGAATGGGCAATGGGATGGGTCGCTTAATGGTTACCTGTTCTGTTCATTATCTCTGAAGCACCTGGCATTGGCCATTGTCAGAAGACAGGTTACTGGACTAGATGGACCTTTGGTCTGACCCAGTATGGCCGTTGTTATGTTCTTAAATTAGATCCATCCAGAGCAGTTTGGTACACACGTGCATCTTGTGCCCCATGCCAAAAAGGGCCGAAAGATGCTACTTTGTTCCTGCCAAAGGAGCTGACTTCCTATTTTTCCATCCTGCCCCTAAATCACTGGTGGTACGGGTGGCCACAGAAAGAATTAGGCTGCACTACCAGACATCGGTAGAGAAGGGACCAAAGAGACTGGACCTCCTATGTAGGAAGGTCGTCTCCTATGCAGGTCTGCAATTTCATTTAGCTGATTACCAAGCCTTATTAACAAAATACAATTTCAACACCTACGTCAGATTTATGGACTCCCAGTGGAAGACCGAGCCCAATTCCAAGCTTTTCTGTTCGAAGGAAAACTAGTGACAAAGTTGACTCTCCAGCTGCAGTAGATGCCGGAGATACTGCATCCAGAAGTTTGGCCACACAGGCCTGGTCATGCAAAGGGACTCCAATTGTCAGGCTTTTCTAGAGAGGTCAAAAACACTATCCATAGACTTTCCTTTCAACAGGTCCCACCTGTTTAACGAAAAGTCCATTACACTTCAGCCCCCAGGAGAAGAAACCAGAGACAGCCCTTCAGGCCACAACCACCCCCTGCAGATGCTCCATATTATCAGTGTCCACCTGAACCACTGGCATCTTCTACTTCCACAGCCTCTGCTTATTCCCAGCCTCAAGCCAAAGGCCATTTTTTACATGCAGGTTGAGACTTGCTCAC
The DNA here is from genome assembly GCF_965152235.1 of Eretmochelys imbricata. Taxonomy (NCBI): domain Eukaryota; kingdom Metazoa; phylum Chordata; order Testudines; family Cheloniidae; genus Eretmochelys; species Eretmochelys imbricata. Next base: position 17,806,020 of record NC_135585.1, on the reverse strand, counting down.
CACTGTTCATGACACTTACGCCTTCCCCTGTCAAATTTGGAGGTCATGTTACCCTCTTCACCCACACCTGGAACAAGATCACCATGGACATTTGGGTCCTGGAGATTATACACCAGGGATACTCTATAGAGTTTCTTTCCTTCTCCCCTCACAATCCACCTCCCCAGTCCCCCTGCAGGGACTACTCTTATCACCATTCGCTATACACCACTTGCGGGGACTACAAGTGTGGTTTCATTCAACCTACTGACCAAGCAGAGATCACATCGATTCCAGATGCCAGTGTTTTTCCTGACATGATGTAGCATTATTTCTAAAATGCCTAGAACAGCACCCTAAAGAAATTAAAGGAGAAAGATCGGAGAGGGTAAATGATGCCCAGCAGCAACACAGTGTAGTTCTGAATTATCCAGGGGGGTTTCTTTTTAGATCTCCTCAGCTTCTAGTTTCATCACGAGTGTTTCAACAAAAAGAGCAAGAGCTACCTCCAGCATGCCCCTTCATTTACCTATAGACAAGTATTGGATGATGCTAACTTGTGGAGTATGTTTAAGTTCAATTTTATATCTAAATGGCTTTCTCTCCTCCTCCCTCCCCTCCCCCGGCCAATGAAAGGGTTTTGTTGTGGATGATCTCTATACAGATGGACCTTTTACCATAGTTAATTAATTTCAGTTGGTCCTACACAAAGGTCTCATATTACTTGGAGGCAATGTTTGTTCCAATCTTTATTTTACGGAAGTTTTACAAAGAAACATAATCAAGTAAGTTCTAATAATTTAGCTGCACTTTAATACTTACAATAAGTTGTGCTAAATGAATTCTTCAATATAATGAGCCACTTAAGGAGAGGTTTTACCAGAGAATCACTATCCATAGCTGTCTCTAGCACAATTTCCAACAGAAATTGCACTAACAAACACAAAAGGGCAAATTCTGTTCTCCGTAGTACTGCTGTAAATCTGGAAAAAATTGCCTGGGTTTCAACCATTATTCTGAATTTGGAGTTGTATAAATGAGAACACAATATGGGCCATCTTGTTTCATTTTTAGTTTTGATCTTACTGCTATAAGATTTTGAACAATATATTTTGACCTCCTTCATATAAACATGAAGTTCATCGAAATTCTATTAAATTTAGAATGTCAATCAATCATTTATGCATTGGGAAAGTCAGAATACAAAAACCAATGCTATGGAAAGTGCTTCCGTTGTGTGTTACTGTGAAACAATCTTTGAGTTAGTGTGTAATAAAATATTGTTTGTGTGAATCATCCAAATTGTTTCAGTATCACAAGGTTTAAAGTAGTTAGCCTGTAAGGTAGTGGTGGTTGGTTATTTTTGAAAACTACTTGTATCTGCAGTGTAGCCCCTGGAATCACCACTAAAGTTCTCCTCTCCCTGCTCCCAATCTGAAATGGCACCCCTCTCTGGGCTACCAGCTTCCTTGCACCCTCCTTCACTCTGAGCATTGCCTGCTAGTCACCCATGTGTGGAATACACATAGGGACCAGCACTCGAAGAAGTAGTGGAGATTACTTACTGTAACTGGAGGGTCTTTTAGATGGGTGGGCTCTATCTGTATTCCACCACCTGCCCTCCTTCACCTCTGCTTTGGATCCTGTTGGATTGTGGTAAGAGGGAACTGGAGAGTCATCAATCCATACTGCCCCTTATACCCTTGGTCAGGAGCACAAGGGAAACTACTGCGCATGTTCAGGTCGATGGATGCTGCTTTAAAGAATTTTTGGATTCTGGCGCATGGCGCACATGCATACCCACATGTGGAATTACAGATAAGGCCACACATCTCGAAGAATCTCCAGTTACAGTAAGTAATCTCCCCTTCTCTTTTAAATGGATTGTCAATATGCATTACCATTCTAGGGGCATACATGCTCCTTTGAGACAAACCTCTATGGAAAGCAGTGACTCTGGGGCTCACTAACATGCTGTCTTCCTTCATCAGCTTTTTCCTTTAATTTGTGTAAGAATTAGCATTGTAATGTTAGCTTAGCTGTTTGGATAGCTTTTATCATTGCTTAATACTGAGGTGTCTGGTCCCGTGCCCAGTTCTGAGCACTTTTGTCAGCACCTGTTCCTTCAAACCTGGTCAGATCCCTTGGAGTCTGAGATTATATTATGGCATGCCCTAGCGTAAGAGATTGACTTAAAAGCTGTGCATCTTGTAGTACAAAGAAGACACTGACAGACTGCCATTTCTGATGCCTAAAGTACCTCAGTGAAGGTCACTCACAGGGTCAGAGCATGGCTTGTAGTCCTTTTATCCTTCATACCCATAAGGAGGTGGATTCCAAGCTTTATTCCCTGTTCTTGGAAAAGCATTGCTGGATGAATCTGCTCTTAGTTAAAAAGCCCAGCTATTTAGAATCGGGGCTGTTTTTGGCACCAAATAGATTTCTGAATCATGGCTCCTAGAAATCCTCAGGTTCAAATAAACTCGAGGAAGGGCAATGTGTTGTGCTTGGCCTTAACCTCTTACTCCTTGATATAAGAAGGAAGATAAAAATGAAAAGTCATGACTAAATATAAGAATTTGTCACAGAAGTCACAGATTCCATAACTTTTCAGAAACGTCTGTGACATTTTCCCTTCAGCTTCAGCCACTGCTGGCAGTGGGTACTGGAGCGCCCCCCCCCCCCCCCCCCCCGCCACACACACACACACAATAGTGGGGCTTAGGCTCTCATCTCCAGCATTTTTGTTTATTGCCTGCAACCTGTCTATGACTTTTACTAAAAATACCCGTGACAAAATCTTAACCTTAGTCATGACTATTCCTCTGGGTATTTCGGAATCCCCAAGGAAGGGTCTGTTTTGAAAGTAGGTTAGCACCAGCGGAGGCCTTGGCATTGAGGCTTCTTGGCACTGACAGATTCCTCTGTGTTGGTGTGCGTGTTGGTGCCCAGCTAGGTTGGAAGGGTGAAGTCTAAGCAATTTGTTCAACTTTTGTTCTCTTCTTGCCTACCTTCTCAATGCCAGTTTAACACTCAATCCCTGTTGCTGTAGTGGAGGTGAGGAATTAGATGACACTCACGGTTGTCCTGTCCATTTTTTCCCCACCTTCTTTGAAATGTCAGTCTCCCATTACCATTAGGCAGTTTGAGGTATCCTAGAAATTGAGGCCTCTGGCCCAGGGATTTTTGGTGTCCATTCTGCTGCCATCAGGAAGGGAGTTTGAGACCCATCCAACTGTTACAAGGTCAAAGGTCGAGGTCCAATCTTTATTTGAAAATTACCAGTGATGGAGAATCCAGCACAACCCTTGGTAAGTTGTTACAGTGTTGAATTAGTCAAATGATAGATCCCTCATACATAGCATTCTGTAAAGAGAAGGTGGTTCCACAACCTGTTCTAAGTTTCACCCAGGTGTTAAGTTGCAATTTGGATGGAACTATGCATATCAGTGAGTCCCCTAGACTGTTTGTATCATCTAGGAAAATGAGCTGAAATTCCCTTTAATCTCCCCCTTTTCCTGTCCATAATGGCACCTGTGATAGTTTGGGGGAGTGTGGCTGTTTATTCCCCCCATGCCCTGGACTTTTGCCTGCTGCCTGTCTTGGGAGGGTAAGCTGACATGGCTGTCTGAACCCTTCCTCTATCTCAGTGTTTAATCTTCCCTCTGTACCTCCCACCAACTCCCACTCCCCTTACTAGTTCTGCTACCCCTGCTTTCCAGCAAGCTAGTTCACCCATAATAGATGGGCTGCTTCCCTTGCAAACCTTGCCTCCCTACAGTGATGTCTGAGACAGAGCTTCCTAAGGCTCACTCAGAATAGCAGCAGGGCTCCCAGGTGTTCTGGAAAACTTCCCCAATTAATTTGTCAGCTCTTTTGAGCTATAACTGGTGCTAATGCTCACTTCCCTTTTTTTTTTTTTTTTTTTTTTTAAAAGGTGGGGGTATTATGTTTATACCAGTACTTCAGTCATCTAAAATTGGGGAGCTATACTGACAAAACAGGAAGAAGAAAGATAATTGACCAGTAACTGTAGTGTAACCATAGATCCTCACTTTCCACCACCATTCTTCTTCTATGTCTTCATTTTAGATTCTGAATACATAGAAGGAACTGAGGGACAGTTATGGCTGAGGATCCCTTCCATGCCTTCAGGTCTTGAAGGTTCAATTCTGCATGGAAGCATTGTGCAACCCCAGCTGCTTTCGAGAGGGTTCCGACTCAATGGCAAGAGAGCATGTGCGTCCCGATAGTGTTAATATGTACTGACAATATACTGTGAGAGCTCGGTTACTGATAAGCAATCTGTTTATAGGCTGTATTCTTAGTTTCCATTCTACTTTGTCTTAGGAACAGTTTGATGGCAGGAGTTTAGATGTGCAGCAGCCACTGGTGCCACGTATTTATTCAGTTTCAGTCAAACTGACATTAAAGTCAAGTTGCAAGTGTCTGTCTTCTGGGTGCTGTATAAATCATTAGTCTCTTGTATCATCAATTAAGATACAAAACAAAATATTTCCTAATAACAGCGCATCAGAATTAGGCTTTTGTATAGCATATCAACTTGTAAAGAGAAACAATTTTGTGTTTTCTGAATTAATATATTACGTAACACAGTATGTGTATATATGTTTTGAATAATGAAAATCACTCATAATATGCTGCTAATTGTGGTTGATTGCTAGAGTGGATACTTTCAGTTCATAGCCTCCCATTCTTTGTTCTGACTGTTCTGAAGGTATTTTGTTTCAGTCCCTACTTTTGGTACATCGTATATTTGTTAGCAAGTAGGAAGGTTTTGGATGTATGTTTAACATTCCTATAAGGCAACCTGATGACAAGATAGCTCCTAATTTAAGTTGTGTGAGTTTGTCGAACACATGTAGAATGATTTGCCAACTTAAGATGGTTTCAAGTTGTTTCTTACTATTGCTCTTTTGATATATAGCTAGTTTTAGAACATTGTTATGATATACACATTTATTTTACCGGCTGCAAAACCTAAATTTGCAGAATACCTGAGGGTATTTGTGGGGATTAGGGCATGGGGAGAAGTGCTTACTTCAGCAGTTTTTAGGTATCAAGGATATTTGGTTGCTTTTACATATACATTCATATCCATCCACAGTTGCTGGTGCTTAGATAGGCTGACAAGCATGTTATAAAATGCAGATAGATAGCTTCCCTCCTTCAGATCTCACTTTAACTCTGATGTCCCAAGAGTCAGATAATCTTAAAGGAAATCCAAAATGTGTCTTCTGCATGGGCACCAACACACTTGCCACTCTGGTGCCAGCTTTCTTTTCTTTTATACTGAAGAATTCTGCTTCACTTTATCATGCTTTCTATAACATTCATTCATGGTTAGAGGAAACTGGTTGCCTGGTTTGTATTTGCACATGATGTAGTTAGAATTGCTTATTCTGCAGCAAATACCATTTTGCCCATCTTTCTTAGTTGCTTCTTTGCTGGTTCTGCAGGGTCATCCCCAACATCATCTCAGAATGCCACGCTGCCTTCATCGAGTGCCTGGCCGCTTAGTGCCTCCGGCTACAGTAGCTCTTTCAGCAGCATTGCATCCGCACCTAGCATTGCAGGTACGAGAAATGGCCTTTCTACTTTCAGCATCCCTCTCCATCCCCAAAGAGCAAAGGCCCTGAAAAAGTGCTTTCCTCTGGTTATTATAATATAACTACTGCAGACTTCGTATCTTTTGAGCACTGTGCTGCTCCCACTGGCAGCTCTGCAGTGGTGAGCATTTTAACCAGGTGCCTGGAGTTGTGAATGTCTGATAAGGGCGCTAATGAAATATATATTCAGCCCACTTCATACCATGATGCTGCTACTTTTTTTGGCATTCATACTTTTTTAACAAAGTTTATTTTTGCTCCAACTGCGAGGCAGAATGTTCTCTGCGAGAACTCAGTGGTAACACTATTGCTGGATCTTACCAGGAAAGGTTGATCTGAAAGCTATTGGCAGTAAATTCAGTTTTGCCTGTCCCTTTAGTTAAGTATCTGCTATAAAGCTCTAGCCCCGGTATTGTTAGGATTTCTTTGAGTCCAGCAAGCTGTAGAAAAACTTTTAAAATTTCCAAACTTAAGTACTAACACAATAATCAAGGCTTCATATTTTCCACTGCAGTTAAAAACTTTCTAACACAAACCAAATGCAAAGCGATGCAATCCTGTCTGCCTGAGTATGCAGACAGTCTCAAAAAATAACAAAATCTTCAGAGTACTGAAAGCTGGAAATGTGCAGCCAGTATAAAATAAATATAATATAACAATACCCACTCTACTAATTTGCTTTATTTCTGTTCATATTTAGTAAATTAAAAACCTCATTTTAATTTAAGTGAAGCTTGAACATCCAGGGACCTTAGTGCAGCATTTAGGTCCACGTTGCCACAAAGCAAAGGGGCCTTGAAGGAGGGTAAATTAATGGCTTGCTTATCTCTTAATTTTATCTGCCATGCATATTTCCTTTTTATTTGTTTTTTTTTTGCTGTTACATCCTATCTGCATGTGAACCTCATAAGAATCAGTAACATAGCAACATCTAACTTTTATTAATGCACATTCGTTATATTAAATTGTAGGCCCAGCTGCTGCTACTAGTTCTAAAAATCAAACTTTCAGATTTCTTTTCTCAGTCGGTTACTTGAATAGTTTTAACAACTTCCTTTTTGTCACTGCAGTTTGCACAAAAATATGGGCCTGACTGGCCTCTGACTTTACACCAGTTTGACTCCGTTGACATCAATGGAGTTGCTCTTGATATACATAGGCGTTAATGAGAGCAGGAGAATCAGGCTCTATATCTTTGGTATGTGTGTAGCTACATGAAAGACAGGCAGATATGTGGAAGCTTAACGGTGAAATGTTTCAGAGGTGATCATTTGACAGTGTGCATTTTGTTTGGTAGTGTCTATATTTTGAGTTGGTCCTGTTTGTGTTATTGACACCAAAATGCTAACTTGTCCTTTTTTTGTTTTAATGTTTGTCTTTGAAATGTATAATTTTAGGTCATTATAGTATGTTTAATAAAACTCTGGTTTGACAGAAATTGGAATAAAATAAATATGATACTAATATAAATGAAGGTAGGATTCAGAGCATAACAAAAAAGTGGTCAACAAAAAGTTGTAAGAAGTGGTAGATTGCGATGTATAGGGCTTTTCTCGTGAAGATTGTTAGTGTTTCAAAGAGGAACTTGTAAAAGAATCCATACACCTGATGCATTTATCTTTGATTATTCAGCAGCATAGGAAATTTTGCCCTTTCTATCTCTTCTGGAATCAGCTTAATACTGAACCATGAGAACTCGTGTGTGCTAATTTCTGTATTTTAAATAGCAGTGGTTGTTCCTTCTTGGGTGCAGAAAGTATAAACTTCATTATTTTAATAATTTGGGCTAAATAACTTAGAACATATACGGTAATGATTTTATTTTTGATTTCAGCTAATCAGACATAGTCTCTAGTCTTGTTTTATGGTTCTTTGTCCTTTATCAGAAAGAGAAGTGCTGGGAGTTACAATAGAAAGCGGACAATAGTAACAAATGTCAGATACTAGCAGATTATAATTAACGAACAGCCTTGAGGATCACCTCTTCACTTACTGGAGTTGCAGATTGTTCAGATTTTTTTTTTTAGCTTACTTACCAAAAATACATGAATTATGTTTCTCTGTTGCAGGTAAATTGTCAGACATCAAGTCTACATGGTCCTCTGGCCCAATCTCTCACACACAAGCCTCTCTATCCCATGAACTATGGAAGGTACCCAGAAACACTACTGCTCCTACGAGACCACCTCCAGGTTTAACAAACACCAAGCCATCATCTACCTGGGGTGCCAGCCCACTGGGTTGGACCAGCTCTTATTCCTCTGGTATTCCTCTGACTCCTACATTTTATAATATTGCAATGCTCTGTTTGCTTTTATTTTCCATGTTACAGTAGTATGGTACTATGGTACTTTTGCTCTAGTACTGTGCTCTAGGTACTTGAGGTTCAATAAACACAGAGTGCATCAACTCCTGTGTTGAAATGCAGGTTTTATTTTCTATTACTTAGGATGGCTCATTCTCAAAATAGAGTTATGGGTCAGTAGGGCATGTTTCCAATCAGTGGGGAATAATTTCACTACAACAGGGGTCTTTCTTTATAATACTTTTGCTCATTTTTTCTAAATATCTTGAGACCTTTTTCTTGTTTTGTGGCAGGTGTTTTTCTGTGAATTGTTGCAAGACTTCAGTATTAGCTAATTAATCAGTAGAATTTATTACATAGAATACACATCCACTGCTTAATTTGTGCCAGGGCTTGCCAGGACTGAGCCCCGGCAGCTCTAGGCTTGGCAGTTCATAGCTCTGCCACCTCTGGGGTTGCCACATAAGTTTTGAAAGTAAAAAACTGCTTGAGCCCCAGCCCCTCTTTCATTACAAATTAAGCACTGTACATCTCTATAGCAGGGATGCAAAACATCCAGGACCTGATTATCCCATCAGTTTTATGACGGGGCCCCCAGACAGTAAGGTATACGTTCTTTTCTGTTCAATCTGTTTCTTTGGCTGTCATAATTTTGTTTATACACAAATTAAAGGGGGAATGTGTATATAATAGCTATATACTCTGTGTGTTTGTTTATCAAAAAGCATCTGCATCAGAAATAAATGTCACTACTTATACCTGACTATTTTATCAATCATCTTCCCAAAAAGCTGGGAATTAAATGTTCTCCCTAATTGTCAAAGGCTGTCACGTCCATTTTTTCTTGGGAAAAGCCCACCCGATGGCTACAGAGTGCTGGTGCAAGGATTTCATCTACAGCCTCAGTATTTTTACCAAAGTGACTTTAGAAGTACTGCAGTTTTTCAAATGCCACTAGAAAATGTCATCTCTGTTGCTTTTAAGGTATTACCCGCTGGCTAATTCCAGTGTAACCTGAAGGAAGTTTTGTTGCAATATCAGCTTTCACAAATATAGTGTCACAGTGGCCGATTATGAAAGATACGATGGCAGGATTGTGAGAAATCGCACTGATCCTTCAGAGCCAACTGGGAGCATTCTAATCAGTGAGCTCCCTCCTTTCATTCCAAATAAGAAAGGAAAAGAGGATGGAGATAAACTGGTTATTGGATTGCTTATGAGCATGTTTACAATAGCAGTTGCATTGCTAGCGTGTTGTATCTTGCACATTCTTTATTCCTGATGAGTTTGATTGTTGTATTGTGCTCTCACTAAGGTATTAAATTAGTCCCTTTCTGGATTTATGATACAGGTTCTGCCTGGAGTACTGACAGTTCAGGAAGAACAAGCAGCTGGCTGGTCCTACGTAACCTCACACCCCAGGTAAGCAGAATAATATTACCGACTACGCAAAGAACAATGCTATACTTAAGAGATGGTAGGAAGAATGCTTATCAACCTCGTAATTTTGGTCAGCTGCAATGAGTATATAATAATCATCTATGTAGCAGTAACAGTAATATGTTGAGATAAGCCAACATAGTGGATTTAATGGTTTTAATGGGAGCCACTGTGGCCTAGTGGATAGTGCACTGGATTGGAACTCAGGAATCCCTGGTTCTGTTCCCAGTTCTGCTACTGGCCTGCTGTGTGACCTTGGGCAATTCACTTACCTTTGTAAAGCACTTTTAGATCTGCAGGTGAAAAGCAAGAGCAAATCAAATATGAACTCTGAGTCTGTATAATTAGTCATTCCAGTGTACATTGTTTATTTGTTTAAAAGTTAGTGGTGTTTTGGGGGCAAATTCAAAGATTTAAAGTCCAATTTTTCTGGGGTTTCTGCTATTCTCCCCAGTCTGTCAATTCTTCTACTCCTCTCCATAGTATAATTTACATGGAGAGGCATAAGACTGAAAGCAGTGGGATCAGAAACCAGGAGATGTCTTGGAAAAACAAGCTTTATTAATATAAACTATTTATGAATAAGCTGGATTCCCGACCTACCCTTGGTAGGCATGTAGTGATAAATATTTTTATATTAATTTAAAATAACTGGCTGGTTCTTTGTGCTGAACTGTACAGAACTTGAAAAGAAAAGATTACCTCCTCCTAATAAAATAGTGACACATCTAATTCCATTATTTTATCTTGTGGGAGGAAACTACATTTGCACTCTATGTAAATTTTTTCCTTTATCATTTAAAGCCTCTTCCATTAACAAATATACTAAGGACAACTACAGAAAAACAAGTCAACTTTTTTCTTCCTCTGCAATTAGATTGATGGTTCTACACTGCGGACACTGTGTTTGCAACACGGCCCTCTAATTACATTCCACCTGAACCTGACTCAAGGGAATGCTGTGGTCCGCTACAGTTCCAAGGAAGAAGCAGCCAAGGCCCAGAAGTCTCTGCATATGTACGGTTTTTCTCTTCTTTTCCTTTTTTCTGTAAAGTAGAATCTAGTACAGCACCTGTTCTCCTAAGCATTCGCTTGATATGTCATTGAATTGCTCTGCTGAATTGTTTGGTGGTGTCTTGGAAATTATCTGTTAGCAGAAATTGTAGGAGAGCTGCATAAAGAAAAGTATTTGTGGACTAAATACATTCAGAAGTAATGTATGAAGTACCATTATAGAAATCGATGATAGGTGCTCACCATAAGTAGTGTGTTCATTTCTGCACACACCACCTCGAAAAAGATACAACAGAAATAGAAGGGACCCAAAGACAGTCAACAAAAATGATTAAAGGCACGGAAAAAATTCCATATGCAAAACAGAAAAGACTAAGACTGTTCAATTCACAGAAAAAATGAATAAAAGAGGACATGCTAGAGGTAATCAAAATAAGAATTGGTGTAGAGAAGGTAACTCATGCATTGGTATTTACTTTTTCCCAAAGGAACTGCCAATGAAACTGAAAGACCTTTAAACTAATGAAAGGATGTTCTTTTTAAACTACATTACTAAAAGAAAAAAAACCTGTGGAACTCATTGCCACAAACTGTCATTGAGGGCAAGATCTTAGTAGCCGTCAAAAAGGAATTTGGCATTTACTGGGATGAGACATAATTATATTAGATTTAGAAATATAAGGAATATAAATCCTAATGTTTCAGGACATAAGCCCACCACTAATTGCTAAGGATTAATAACGTAAAGCACTCTTCTCTGAAGCATCTTATTCTGGCCACTGTTGGAGACAAGATTCTGGGCTAGATGTAACACTGGACTGATCCAGTATGGCAGTTCCTATATTTCCCTATACTTTAAAATTACGGGGCAATAGTCACTCCAGATGCAAAGTTGCAGCTAGCTTCCCATGATGAGCCTCATTAGATAAAAGAATAAAGTGTATGTAATATAGAAATATTTGCATAATGATATGCATGGTAGTGTTGCTTTTTAAAGTTTTGACCTTTCCTTAATTAAAGACTGTGTGGCAGCATTCAGAACAGATAAGGTCAAAAATTGCCCTGACTTAATTATTTCAGTTTAGATGTGGGACTAAGTTAGAAAGAATTCTATCCTTTAGGGAGTGTTTATGCTGTAATTGAAAATGTAGATTTAAAAATCAGTGTATATTTTAAAAGCGTATACAGTACATCCTCTGTGTTCTCCGAGGTTTCAGAGCCATCCATATAAAGGAGGAATTTTGATTAGCGGGGAAATAATGTTAGTACATATGCTGCTAAGGACATGACAGACCTCTGCTTTACAGAGGTTGGATATTGGGTTGTGCTATATGTATTGTGTGCAGATACAAAAACATATTTGTTTGGAAGGCAATAATGGTAAATTAAAAAGGGATTTCAAAAAGTTAACGAGATTGTAACATAATACTAAAAGACTTCAGCTATCATTTCACAATTGAAACTCAAATAATGGCTTACATGCAATTGTTTTTAGAAAATATGAATCACTGAACTGGCATTCAGGAGACCCAGGTTCCAACTCTACCAGTTCTCAATGTGTGACCTGGAGCAACTCACTTAACCTCTCTTCCTCATGTTCCCAACTTGTAAATTAGGAATAACAATGCCTACTCACATTTGATACTATATAAGCAGGCTCTGATACTTGTAAAAATAGTGTCAGTTGTATCCCTGTGTTTCACTGTGTTGTGTTGTTGTTGTTAGGTGTGTTTTGGGAAACACTACCATCTTGGCTGAGTTTGCTGGTGAAGAAGAAGTAAACCGTTTCTTAGCACAAGGCCAGCCACTGCCACCCACCTCCAGTTGGCAGTCCAACACTGGAACCAATCAGACTCGTATGGGCTCCACGAGCAGCTCTCATGGATTGGTGCGGAATGATGCAGGCCACTGGAATACTCCCTGCCTGGCTGGCAAAGGGAGCAGCGATTTGCTCTGGGGTGGGGTCCCTCAGTACTCAAGCAGCCTTTGGGGGCCCCCCAGCACCGATGATGGCAGGGTTATTGGCAGCCCAACACCTTTGAATACTCTGCTCCCAGGTGATCTTCTCAGTGGGGAGTCCATCTAGGAAAGAGAGAAACAAAGTGGAAATAACAATCATCAGCACTAAAGGAAAAAAATGTAACCCTTTCCAGTCCAGGGCTTCACGAAGAATCCAGCTTTAACAGATCAGACTGGCAGCCCTTTTTAGTACCTCTGTCCAATATCTAATATGAAACTCTGCAGAAGTCCTTGTGAACTGTTAATGAAACAGTATGGGCTACATTTGGTCAGTGTCACATGCTAATGACAGGTTTTATTTTTTTCATGGCTTATTATTTTATGTCTTTTTACGTTTGTATGGTGTTTTTAAAAACAAGGTATAAAAGCTGCTTAGAATAGGTCTATCATGAAGGGCACTTTTCAGAATTTGGGCTGGAAAGGGTTATTTTGTCAACTTTGGGGGGAGGGAGAAAATGAAAGCCTATTTTAAATGAGCCTGTGACTATTATGCACATTACCAGAGGCGGACCCAATAATCAGAAGAGAGTGGAGTGTGATATTCATCTTTGGTACAGAAAAGTAATGAATCCGAATGGTAACTATTGACTGTACAGGTTGAATTGGAGGGTGGGGGTGGGGTATCTGTGTCCACATCTCCCATGGATCTGCCTATGCACATTACCCTTGTTTCATTACTTTTTCATGTCATTTTTTTAAAATCCCCCCAAAATATAAAAAGTTAAAAAAACAAACAAAAAAAAAACACATATCAAACATGCAAATACTTGAATCCAGCAGGCCAATAACAAAATGTGAACACTTTCTAATTATTACACTTCCAGGTTGGCATCAATACACACAAAACAGGCTCTAGGAATTTTTTTAAAGTTCATACAATGTGTTTGTGTTGGAACAGATGTATGTGTGTGAGTGAGCTTGTATGTGTGTGCGTGTACACGCGCCCGTGTGTGATTTAACAAATGTGTGATTTTTTTTCTCTTATCAGTATATATGCTTTTTATTTGCTCATTGGTCAAACGTTTAATTGTTATTAGCTTCTAACTTTGCACTGAGTGTCCGCAGCCCTTCTTGTAGCTAATCCTATATGTTTAAAAAAAAAAAAAAATTGATAGGAGGGGCCGGCGACAATTCATGTGTAAATGTTTACTCAAGGACTCTTATTGCGTTTTAAAAATTACAGTGTGTATCTCTGGAGAATAATATGTATATCTACCTTTAGCGGCTTTTTATTGTGGACTAATGCAAGAAAATTATTACCGGAGTATTGCACCATTTTCCATTCGGAATATAAAGTTTAAAAAAAAATACTCTTGTTGAACTGTGGCCATAGATATTTGTAAAGAGTGGATAGTTCCCCTGCAAGCAGGAACACAAACAAGCACTTGGACATAGTTTTGACTGCTTTTGGAGGAGTCAGGAGTTTTGGCTCCCACCTGTTTACAGACCTTTTTTTTTCTCCTTCAAACTTTAAAATAAAAAAGGAATTAAAAAAAAAAAAAGAAAGAAAAAAAAAAAGACTTCCATCGTAAAGAAACCTATTTTCAGAATGAAGATATGCTACTTCAGAGCTCTGGGATTGAACAGTGTTGTTGTATTATCCTTTTCTTTGGCCATTGCTGTGTACTATTTTTTGTTGTTGTTTTCCTCTTCTTCGTCAAAGTGGCGAAAACTTTGTGATCACTATCTTGCACATGGTGGAAGATGTCTCAGGAAAGCCGGGTTTCCCGAGGAGCAACTCCACACCATTTCATGTATTTTTAAACCCAACTCCTAGCACTGAAGATATTATTAAAAAAACAAAATAAAAAAAAATAAAAAGACAGAAGAAAATACCTAATCTAATGTGTAGCAGTTACATATTTACCAAATAATGGACTCAAAAGAAATAGATGTTTGAAGAGTGCTTTATATATTAAAAAAATTGCTTTATGTTTTAAAAAATGATCAATGTTTTTGATTGTTTTGAAAGGAAGAAAGACAATGGAATAACATACCCTTCAAGTATGTTTTAAAAAATTATATGAACATTGTGCTCCCTGCCTGCTTGGATCAGGAAACTTGTGCATTACATTTTTTTATTTTTATTTTTTTGGAAGATTAGCTTTTTAATGGTTTTATCAGATAAAAAGGGTCCTGCAAGTTTGCAAATCAACAAAAGCTGGTTTTATAGAGGATCATGAACTATGCACAAACTGGGTTCAAGACTTGTTTTTTTCTCAAGTTTTAGTAGTGTATTTAGCTGAATAACCTTTCCTCAGAGTAATTGCATCTCATTGCCATTACACGCAATCTACATATATATTTTATATATATACACACACATAAAATATGTATGTGTGTATGTGCGTGTTTCCATACAGTACATAAAATTTTCCATGCTGAAGTTTAGCATTGAGTTGTAGAAAAACTCCTGATATTTTAAAATTGGCGATGGAAGTTTAAAATTTCTGTTAAGCTTTTTTTTTTTTTTGTCTTTCATTTGGAATTAAAGATGTCTGTAACTCTGAGATTTTAAAAAAAAAAAATTGTGGCTTTTAATGTTATTTCTCCTCATAGAATGTGATTGTTAAAGAACATGCACCGAAAGTTGCTTTCGAGAGTACGAAGATTCTTTGAAACTTAATAAATTGCAGTTTTTTCTTGGCTGTTCAAATAAATGTGTATTTTTCTTTAATACAGGGGATACTAAAGGATATTGTTAAATGTCAGTTTATTTCATGGAGGAAGTTTAACCCTTTCAATATTAATGAAGACTTAAATGTTCAACCAGGCAAATTACTTCCATTATTAAAGTCTTGTCCTTTAAAGGTATGCTAATTGATGACTACACTCTCATAGTCTTTTACCAAATCACATTAGGAACATGTGGTGTATAAAAAAGAAGTTACCACATTTTTGTTAGAATTAATTTTGTTTCTGCTTCTGTTATTTTATTTATCCATGCTTTTGTTTTCCTTTTAAAATATTGTGGATGAATTGTTTTAGTGCTTCTGAAAATGAGAGTAGAAGCAGAGGTAATGGGACCCCAAGTATCTCTGCTATAAACGATTATGATGAGGCCACCCAATTATTTTCATGTTTGTACCAAGGAGGTTTTGAAACCAAGAGCCAGATCCTCAGCTGGTGTAAATCGTCATAATTCCATTGAAGTCAGTGAAGCTATGATTTATAACAGCTGAGGATCTGGTTCCAGGTCTCCAGAGGTAAAAGGTGTACAACCCACTCTACTACCTGCCCTTTAAGATTTTTTTTAAAAATTGCAATATTTTCATAAAGGTAGTTCAGGGCATCTGAGAGGTTTTGAATTTTGAATACTGGAAGGGTTCTGATGGCAGTGTATTTCACTGGCCCAGCTTCCTAAAATTCTGTCCTTGGCACAATGGCCAGTGATTCCGTAAGTAATACATCTTCATTTAGAAAGAAGTCTCCTTTATGGAATAGAAGCAGCTCTTAGTGAGTTTTCTGACTAGTCTCAGCATATGACAATATTATCACAAATGATCAATTCTAGATATTGGGGTGATTTTTACTGTGTAAATACCTAAGATAGCTAGATCTGTCTATCTTGCTCATAAACATGGTAACAAAAATTACATAAATACAGAGGTATAAACATTGTGTTTGGTTCTCTGTTTCCCATGCCCAAAGAAGGGCGGTCCCACCCTTCTTTTAGTTTCTGTTCAAGATGATATTTGCAATGCACCTCTGGGAAGAGAGCTGTGCCTTTCTTCTTCTTTCGCTGTCTTTCATGAAGAAGAGTTCAACATCAGATGTTCTCAGCCTTCATTTGTTTAGACTTCGGAGTCTCTTACAGAGCCAGGTGTTTCAGTCAGCTTCCTTTAGGCTAGCAGAGATGTCTTTTTATAAAGTAGAACTACTTTCAGAAATTAGAATACATCCTGTCAAAGCAAGAAACAAATTTGGCTTTTGGCCAAAATTTGATTGTAGTGCTTCTTGTGATTTTTTTTTTCATTTTCAGTATGCCACATTCATAGCTATTTAATGCATTCAGTGACATAAGGTATTTCTTAGTTCATATAAAACCACTGTTGACTTTTACATGGAAATGCATTAGGGGCTATTGCTTTCATGTACATGTTGCAGTTATCTTACATAGGGAGCCATGCAATGAGAGTGTTGTCTTCTAAATCCAGACCAAGCAGTCTGAAACTGTAAGCAGTCTGAAACTGTCAAACTTCTTCTTAGAGAGATAAGGTGGGTGAGATAATATCTTTAATTAGACCAGCTTCTGTTGGGGAGAGAGACAAGCTTTCTAGCTTACACAGAGCTCAAAAGCTTGTCTCCTCTCACCAGTAGAAGTTGGTCCAATAAACGATATTACCTCATCCACCTTGTCTCTAATATCCTGTGACCAGCACTGCTACAGCAGCACTGTAAACTTCCTTATAGTCATTTGTCCAGTCTAATTTGTGGGTGGTGCCGTCAGAGCAGGGGTTTTTTCCCCTTTTTTCTTTTGCTATTTCTGCTCCACAATTTTCATCCTTGATAAATCAGTGTATGGTTGTGTATGTGAAGGAGCATTTTAATTACAAAAAATTGTATACAAACATTTGTGTATGTTAAGTATCATTGGAGTTGAGAGAGTCTGGAAATAGAATTGGAATCCTCTAGTTTTTGGGCTGTGGACAGCTATGGTGTGATAACCAGAGCAAGGACGGTCAAGGTGACCTGTAAGGACCTTCTCATATTGTATATGAACTGCTAAATGTCTGTTAGAATTGACATGTAAAACGACAGCTGTACTAATTGTATCACTGTATTGCTGCTGAATGTACAATCTCTTCACAGTTATTTTCTCAGTTTCCATGGAGGTGCGGGTTCTGAAAAATAGGCATCAATATATTTATATCAAACAAACTTAGTATGTAACTGTATGGATGCCTGCCCTACCGCCTCCACCCACCCTCCGTGCAAAAAAACCCAACCTGGCAACTCCATGAAACGTCTGGAAACATGAGATTCATTTCCTTGGAGGAAACTCTGTGCATAAGACTATCCAGGACCATTTTAGGGGTCCCCTCAGACTGTTTTACCTAGATCATTGCATCTTGCATGAATGGCAGTAACTTACCAATGGAAAGCTTTGTGGGAGAGACAAGCTGTTGTTCGCTTTTGGAACTTGCAAGGGGCACCTCCAACATTCACTCCACTTTTTCGGGGGGAGGGTCTTCTCTAGTTTTCTGGAGAGGGGAAGCTCTGCTGACGTGCCCACGTTCTAGTGGGGTGTGGGTGGCTTTGTTTAACTTTCCACCCATTCTCAGGTTAAATATTGCTTGCTGCAGGTTGCCAGACTACATTCTCTAATGGCAGATTGAGTCCATGCAAACACAGTAAAGTTTCCCATTTATCTTCTCTTCTCCTCCCCCGCCCTTCTCCCTAATGAAAAAGTTTCATATGACATTTTATCTTCTATGTGCCCCCAGTGTTAATTTTTACTGTCGAATGCATTGGAAACAATTTGCTTGTAAATTTTCACTGATGAAACATGCTTCCAGTGCAGTCATGGTTTCAGGGTTATTAAAATGTTATAAAGCATAATAGGCTGGAAGAGTCCTTTGCTTTTCACTAATTATTATTTGTAGAGATGGGCTGGCATTAAACTAGCAACAGGTGCTGCCTAGTTTCTATAGGTAACCCATTCACCTCCCTAGCTGGCTTACCCTGATACATGCAACAGAAACTCGCATTGAAATTAACTGGGTCATTCATTTGAATGTTCATTTTTCACATAGACTTGTTAATCTTCAAAACTGTGCCTCCCCCATTTCTAACCCAGCTGCAGTCCTCAGCACTTTTCTGGCTATTCTGCCACCCTTCACAATCCATATCAGATAATTGTATTAGAACCAAAATAGACCACTAGAGAGTTATAGACTGACTTCTTCAGTTAGGAACAGCCTCTTTTGTTTATATCTTTGCAACAGGTGACCTAGTTTGGCTAACAATACAAAAGGCTGAACATATAAATATACCTCTTCAGATCCTGCTGGAGCAGAAAAAAACAACTGGGTATTCATTCCCTCATATGATTTTAACTACCACACACTCCTTCAACCTTTTCCCTGCACATCTGTGATCTCACGACTGGCTTCCCTTATTGGGAGGCCCAGTTCTCTTCCCCGCTCCCCACAGGCTTCAAGTAACTCCCAATAAAGTCAAAGCATTTATTAACCTGCAGAAGGAACAATTGGACCCCTAAGTATTGAACTTCTCCCAGTACAAGTTGTTTATCCTGCCTATTTACAAATAGTTCTATTTAGTGGCAGATTCAGCACAAGTGTATCCTATGTAATACTTAGGGTCAGCAGCTGTATTGACTATTATGTTTTATCATCCTAAAACTAGACAGCCATACTATGCAGGTTTATATGTGAGAACAGAGTAAATACTGAAAGTTCTTTGACAACTCATACTGTTATGGAAGTATTAGTAACAATGCAAATGAAAGGTATTCAACAGCGTTCAAAATGTGTCATTGTTCCAAGGTAAGTATTGCTGTGTAGCTCTCAGCCCATCACATCATGCTTTGAGAGAGATTCCAGAGTAAAAGGAAAGACCTCACAAGAGAATGAGGCAGACAAGCATGGAGGAGCTGGAAGGAGACATAGTAACCAAACTAAAAGGATGTGTCCAAGTCTTAAACAGTTAGTTTTGGACTGGTTGACCATGGATGAGCCCATTCTGCGTCATTTAAGTGTCTTTTTATCCCCCCTTTTTAACGAAATCATTTGGTTTTCTTCTGTCAGCTTTAGTTCATTGACTATTTTCTTTATGGTACAAAAATGTGACCAAAAAAAAAAAGTAAAATATGTAGATTGCTTTAATATTTTTTATTTCTTGCTCCTCAGTTAGGGTGCGACAGATGGAAAAAATCCCATTGGGTTCAAGCACTGCTCCTTTATGATTATGGCACTGCATCAAACTGTATGTCCTGGGCAGGCCAAGATAAAGCTACATGTGAGAGATTCTCAGATGTCCTCTCCTTGAACTTTCCTATAAGTTTTCATTATCTGTCAGTCTAGTCTAGCCAATGACTCAAGGATCAAATAATTGCCTGGATGGAAGTCAGGATGTACTCTATCTCGAGACACTTAGTTTCAGAATAATTTCTGAAGGATTTTTGAACATTTCAGAAACACATTACTGCCCGGGGCAATTTCAAGTCATGGAGACACAATTACAGAACATCACTAAACCAACACAGAGGAAGGGAAGGCTTGTATCTCTTGGGTAGATAAGCACTGATGCATGGTGGCCTTTGCCACTATTATAATTCTAACACTACCTTTTGATCCATTTTATGGAATCCAAACCCTACTAGATATCACGGATCTATACTTGTGCACTCCACACCATTGTCTTCTCAAAATGTGGTCCATTACCTCCAGTGGCCTGGTGCTTCACAGAATGGATTTTAAAAGCCAAGTAGTGATGGGTTGGACTGTTGGTAGGAGGAAAGTTAGCCATGAGAAAGAGGAACTTTTCCAAAGTGAACCTCGAAATGAAAAGGTTGGTGAACTCTTTTTTCAGATTTCAGAGTAGCAACCTTGTTAGTCTGTATCCGCAAAAAGAAAAGGAGTACTTGTACCACAAGTACTCCTTTTCTTTTTTCGGATACAGACTAACACGGCTGCTACTCTGAAACCTGCCATTATGCAAGGCACTGAATTTATCCGTATGGAGTGGAAATGTATCAACTTCATGAAAAAACTCGTACAGATACAGACAGACATCTTCCTTTACAATGTGTATGGAAACACCCATTGTTTCTTATTCTCTGTGTATATAAATCTCCCCCTTGTATTTTCCACTGAATGCATCCGATGAAGTGAGCTGTAGCTCACGAAAGCTCATGCTCAAATAAATTGGTTAGTCTCTAAGGTGCCACAAGTCCTCCTTTTCTCTTCTCAGAGTCACGCCCTCAGCAGAGTAATATTGGACCTTTTCAAATCAGGTGACTTTCATTGTCTATCAATATGATGCATTTTGGTAACGGATTCTTCTTCACCTGTGTGTTGTCCTGTGTGTGCACACCCCAAGCACGGTAACAAGAAATTTTTCCCTCACTGATACCTGTTGGGGCTGCTCAAGTGCCCTCTGCTGCCATGTGCCGTGATGGTCGCTGTAACAGCTTTACTTGCATCCACAAGCTCTCTGTGGTCTTCTATTCTTACTTTACACAGTTAGTTGTAGGTATTTTTAGTGAATTTAGCTTGTGAATTTAGTGAAATTTAATAAATTTAGTGAATTGGTTAGTTGTAGTGTTTTTGTGGAGATTTTGTGTGATTCCCAGTGCCAGGGGATGCTTCAGTCACCAGGCTTTAAGCTCTGCGCTTCCTGTAACAAAGCTATGACCCTGAGCAACCTGAAGTACCTGGGAGAAGCTCACACTGGGGACCATTGCCAGATCTTCAGGGACTTTAAATCGCATACAGAAAAGGATTAGGAGGCCAGGCTGAAGATTTTGCTCATGGAGGCAGCATTGAGATTTCCATCTGAGCCAGGCCAGTCAGAGTTAGCACTAGGTGCCTCGGCATCCATAAAGAGTGCTCCTCCTACCATACAGAGTCCCAGCACTGATCACCATCCCCACTGCCTAGACAAAGGCATAAGAAACAGCCAGCCAAGAGGGAGCAATCCCCGGCACCCAAGACTGCCAGACATGGGGATCAGAATAGAGTGCGATCAGAGCCAAAGCGCTCCTCTGTCTTGGTACTGCAGAAGTTGGCGCTGTTGATTCTGGCACCTGTACAGGCACTGTGGAGTCCAGCACCAAGAGAGCCTTCTACATCTGTGCCACCATGTGCTACCGATGCTATCTCGGTACCGACCACATCGGAGGTGTTTGCCTCTGCCAGGGACCTTCTCTCACTGTCAGTAACGGTATTGCCAGCAGTACAGGCTTTGGCATTATCGGTGCTAGCAGACAGGAGTGATCCTGCAGGGTCCTTTCAACTTGCGGTACTGCACCTTTCAGTAAGGTCAGAAGGGAAGCCGGCTGTGCTTGCCACAGTGCAGACCTCTCCTTCATGGCACCGGTGGGAATGGCACCCCCTTTGGTCACCAGACAGAGACTCATACTTTTCTGAGTCAGGGGTTGGGTCCTACTTCTGCCATTTGAGGAGACATTCTTGCTACTCCTTCAGGCATTTCCACACTTCCATGGACCAGGGCGCAGGAGTACCACTGAGTGCATGGTCAGGCAGTCACTGGGGACTTAAATCAGTCATGGGGCCCTTTTGGAACCCCTGGCGGTTCCCCCCAGTTTGCAGGGCATATTTCAAGCACTGCTATTCAGTGGCCTCAGAAAGACAGGCAGAATTGTCCCACCTGGTCTGGACCCCAATACTGAGCCCGGTACTGATCTAAAAAAGCTGGCTCAACGGGATCCTGTGATGCAGAAAGAGCATCCGCAGCCACTGCTGGCCTCCTATTCCTCCTTCCCTAATGAGACAGTCTCAGGAGAGAGCACCTCACCTCCATTGGATGACTATAAGGCTCACAAAGAGTTGTTAAAGAGGGTGGCCTTAAATCTGGGCATATAGATGGAGGTAGTAAAAGAGTCCTCCCCCAGTCTAGTTGAGATTTTAGCTGCTGCAGGCCCTTCAAAAGTAGCCCTGCCTCTCAATAAGGGTATTATGGATCCTGTTAAGATTTTGTGGCAGACCCCTGCATCCCTTCTCCCACTTCAAAAAGGGCTAAACATAAATACTTTGTTCCCGCCCTAGATTATGAGTTCCTTTACATCCATCCCTCAGGATCCCTGATGGTGTCCACTGCCAACAAGAGAAAAAGACAAGGTCATCAGGGGATAACCCCAAAATCAAAGGGCTCAAAGAAATTAGATTTGTTTAGTAGGACATTTTTTTCTACTTGGGGGCTGCAACAGAATTGCAAATCAGCAGGCGCTGCTGGGCAGGCATGATTTTAACATGTGGGACTCCATGCAAAAATTCAAAGACTTGTTCCCACAAGAGGTAGATAAGAGTTCTCTTCAGTAGCGGAGGAGGGGAAATCAGTAGCAAGGGCCTCTTGAGAAGTGGTGCTAAATACTGCTGACTCAGCTGCCAGGTCCATTGCTTCAGCAGTTGCTATGCGCAGGAGTTCATGGCTACAGTCATCAGGGTTCCCGCATGAGGTCCAACAGACTGTTCGGGGTTGCAAAGTTTCATGGGCTAAAAGACTCAAGAGCCACGCTAAGTCCTTTGGGTTATACACCCTAACTCCTTCAAGGAAGCACTGTAGGCCCCAACGGCCCCTTTGATAATCTGCCCCAGCTCCCCATCAGGACCTGCAGAGGAAGAGAGCTACGGGGTTTAGTCATAGGCAACCACCCCATCCTACCTCAACATCAATGCCTACCCCACTCAGTCATCCAGGGGGTTCTAAGCAGGCATTTTGATGGTATGCTGAAGGACGCCATACCAGTTTCTGTGATGCCAGACCCTGTTCCTCCTTTATTTACAAACCACCTTTCCCACTTTCTCAATGCTTGGTCCTGTACTACCGCAGACTGTTGGGTGTTGAGCACGGTGGAAGTGGGACATGTCCTACAGTTTATACCCCCTTCCCATCCACCCTTCTCCCTCTTCAGGGACCCCTCTCACGAAGACCTTCTGGTCCAGGAGATTCAATCTTCCCTTTGGGTGGGAGCATGGAAGAAGTTCTACAGAATTTAAGAGGGAAGGGGTTCTCCTCCCCATTAGTTCCTAATCCCGAAAGCCCAGGGAGGTCCCAGATACATTTTTGACCTGCATCAACTCAACAACTATCTCAAGAAAATAAAGTTCTGCATGGTCACCAGGGCATCCATTATCCCCTCCTTGGATTCTGGAGACTGATATACTGCTCTCTACTTAAGAGATGCTTATTGTCATGTGGCAATATACCAGGGACACAGAAGACTCCTCAGATTTGTGGTGAACCATGCACACTATCAATTCACAGTTGTACCGTTTGGCTTGTTTGCAGCTCCTCAGGTGTTTACAAAATGTATGGTAGTAATGCCACTTTTCTTGAGAAGGTTAAGGGTACAGGTCTACCCTTTCCTGGATGACTGGTTAGTCAAGGGCCAGTCCAGGGTTCAGATAGTGTCCAACATTCGACTTACCCAATCGATGTTCAAAGTCCTAGGCCTTCTGATAAATGCAGAAAAGTCTGTCCTCGCTCCAGTGCAGAGGATAGAGTTAATTGGAGTGGTGTTTGACTCTAGTCAGGCCAGGACAGTAGAGTCAAACAGAGATTTGTTTCCAATTAATCAGATCCTTGATAGCACACCTCAAATCTAATCCTATCACAACAGCCTGAAACTGTATGAGGCTCCTGGGTCACGTGGCCTTATGCACATACATGGTACAACACACAAGACTGCACCTCAGCCTCCTCCAGGCTTGACTGGCCTCAGTGTACTTACCAAGCCCTCTCCATCTGGATGTTGTACTTACGATAGCTCGTTAGGTTCTCATCTCTCTAAATTGGTGGTTAGATCCTCTCATGATTTGTGTGGGTATTCCCTTTATATGTCCTTAACCATCAGAGACTCTGGTCTTGGATGCATCAGCTCTAGGGTGGGGAGCTCATCTGGGGCCCCTCGGAACTCAGGGCCTTTGGTCGCTGGTGGAACCTTCACAGCACATCAACGTCGGGGAACTCAGAGCAGTTTGCCTTGCCTGTCAGGTTTTTCTGCCCCACATAAAGGGCAGAAACTTGTTTGTTCTCACATACAACACTGCAGTCATGTTTTATCTCAACAGGCAAGGAGGAACTCACTCTTCCCTCCATTGTCGGGAAGCAATACAACTATGGGAGTTTTGCATAACCCACTCAATCAACCTTGAGGCCTCGTACCTTCCAGAAGTGCAGAATAAGCTGTCAGACTGCCTCAGCAGGTCTTTCTCCAGTAGCCACAAGAGGTCTCCTTGCCTAGATGTGGACAGAGATATTTTCCAACAGTGTGGGACTCCCCAAATAGACTTATTTGCAAGCAGGTTCAACAGAAAGTGTCACCAATTCTGCTCCCTACAAGGCTATAGTCTGGGTTCCATCATGGACGCCTTCCTACTACCATGGAAGGGACACCTGTACTATGCTTTTCCACCTATCCCTCTTGTGCACAGAGCGCCGCTAAAGATCAAGCGGGATCGCGGCCAGCTTATTCTGTTAGCCCCAGCATGAGCCCACTAACACTGGTTCTCCACTCTGCTAGGTCTCTCAGTGGTGACTACTATCCCACTTCTGTTGCACAAAGACCTGATTTCCCAGGACCACAGTCCAGCCAAAATGAGCTCCCTTCATCTAATGGCCTGGAAGCTCCATGGCTAAATTCCAGAGAGCAAGCTTGCTCAGAGCAAATTTGTCATATTCTACTAGGCAGGCATATTCACCAGGGCTACTTACCTCTCAAAGTGGAAGCAGTTCTCTGTGCATCCCAATGTAGAGTCTTGCCCATGCATTCATCCATACAAAACATACTTGAATATTTGTTGCACCTGAAACAGCAAGGTTTAGCAATCTCCTCTGTCAAGGTTCACCTGGCAGCAATATCAGTTTTCCCCCCTTGAGTAGATAACTGGTCTGTTTTTTCAAATGAAATGTTTGTCAGATTCCACAAAGGCCTAGAAATGTTATATCCTCAAGTAAGAGAGCCTGTTCCTTCTTGAGACCTGAATTTGGTCTTATCAAAGCTTATGGGACCCTCGTTTGAACCTTTAGCAACATGCTCCCTATTATTCCTCTCCTGGAAGGTGGTTTTCTTAGTGGCCATCAGTTCGGCCAGAAGGGTCTCAGAACTCCATGCCCTCATATCGGAGGGCTCTGTATACAGTCTTCTTTAAAGATATGGTGTATTTACAGACACACCCCAGTTTCCTCCCGAAAGTGGTTTCGCAATTTCAGAGCAATCAAGCAAAATTCCTTCCTGTTTTCTACCGGAAGCCTCATGCAAATAGGAATGAGTAACATCTTCACTTATTGGATGTTAGATGGGCTCTAGCTTTCTACGTAGAAAGAACTAAACTCTTCTGTCCACCCAACAGTTTGTAGCTGTAATGGACAGGATGACAGGTCTCTAGTCTCTTCACGGACATCTTCATCTTGGATTACTTCATATATTTGCACTTGTTACGATCAGGCAGGTGTTTTGCCACCAGCTAACCTGACTGCTCATTCCATAAGGTCGCAAGCATTCTCAGCAGCATTCTTAGCGCAGATCCCTATTCATTTGTAAAGCAGCAACTTGGTCATAGGTGCACACATTCTCCTCCCGTTATGTCATCACTCAACATTCCAGAGATGATGCCAAATTTGGTTGAGCTGTACTGCATTCCATGTGTCCATGAACTCCAATCCCTCCACCTATTCTTCTGCTTGGGAGTACAATCACTCAAAGAAAAAACCAGTTACTAATCTTTAATAACTGTTGTTCTTTGACGTGTGTTACACATGTCCATTCCATGACCTGCCCTCCTACCCCTCTACATTGGAGTTTTCCAGAAAGATGGAAATGAGGGGGTGCAGGGGTCAGCTGGGCACTTTATACCAGTGCTAACAGCATGCGGCAGCAGAGGGTACTCAAACCGCCCCAACAGGTACCGCTGAGGGAGATAATTCTGGCATCTATGCTTGGGGCATGCGCGCACCTAGAGTGGAATCGACATGTGCAACTCATCTTGAAGAGCAACAGTTACGGGAGGTTAGTAACTGTTTTTTCTAACTGGCAATGGATCTAATCAAAGCTTTAATAGTAGTAGGTTTGATATTGGATGACACCACAAAAACCTGTTGTTGAATCTTTGATTATACCCAGTGCTAACTTTTTCTGCTGTCTCTGAAAGAGAAGGGAGGTCAAATTCAGAATGGAAGAGCCATATTTCATCACAAAGTACAAGCTTATCTTGATTATGGAGGGATGCAGTCTTTGGTTTTGTTTTTGCAAAACAAGTGGTGTTGCAGATTTTATCATTTTATCCTTAGCCTCCAAGGGTCAGGTTGGGATGGGGTTTTGGATTAATGGACTTCTCATGAATGCAGTTCAAGTGAGAGGATAGCCTTCCTCTCTCCATCATCTGAGAGCTACAGCACCAGAGGTTGTCAGGGTCACACATAGCTACATCACAGAACTACAGCATCAGAGGATCTTAGGGCCAGACCCCTTCCCAGATCCCCTGATGCAGGATGAGGCACAGTCAAACACCCTAACATGGGGTCGCTCTACCTCACAGCCTAGTGTTTCGATTGGTGTCGGAAGTAGAATGCTCTTGTTTGTCCCCTGTCGAGGCTATACTTAGCAGGTCTTAGTCAAAACTTTTCTACTCTGGGTATCTGGCTAAATGGAAATGTTTCTCCGTCTGAGTATAGCACAGTCAGTCTCACCCAGTCTCTCAAAGAATCTCGATCATTTTAGATTACCTCCTGTCTCTAAAGAAAGCTGGTCTCTCGATCAGCTTGTTACGAGTCTACCTTGCAACATTAGTGCCTTCCTCCCACCAATAAAGACGGGTGCTCTGTCTCTACTCACCCAACTACAACACGATTCATGAAGGGTCTCATCAAGGCCTTCCCACCAGTCATTAAACCAATAACCAACTATGGGATATTAATCTTGTGCTGTCAAAAAGTACTAGACGTCAGTTTGAACCCTTAGTGACAAGTTCCATGTCCCACCTATCCACGAAGGTAGTATTTCTAGTGGCCATCACATTGACCAGGAGATTCAGTGAATTGGGAGCCCTAGGTGGGTAAGGTATTTCAAAAGGACAAGATATCCCTTGGCCTTCACCCCAAATTTTTCCCCAAGGTCGTCTCCAAATGTCACCATAACCAGTGTATTTACTTACCTATCTTTTTTGCAAAATCCCATGCTTATCCCGAAGAGAAGAGATTTCACTCCTTTGACATCAGGTGTGCACTGGCCTTTTACCTACAAAGAACCAAACCAATCAGACAGTCTCCAAGACTCTTCATTGCAATAGCAGGGAGATCCCATGGTCAAGCTATATCCTCTCAAAGGATTTCTAAGTGGATCTCTGTCTGTATTATCGAAAGTTGACCTTAACTTACCTCCAGCCTCCTGGCAGTATAACAGCCCACTCCATGAAAGCACAGGCCACCACAATAGCATCCCTGCACAAAGTCCCAATGCAGGATATTTGCAAGGCAGCCACGTGGAGTATGCACTTTGCTAGACATTATGCATTAGTCCAGACCTCTGCTCCAGGTGCAGCAGTGGGGTCTGCCTCTTTGCTGTCAACTTCCTCACACCAACCTCCAGTCTTAGCACAGTGGAGTACACACTGGGATCAGCACCCTAAGAAGAAATGGAGGTTACTCACTGTAACTGGAATTTCTTCGAGATGTGTGGTCCCCATCTGAATTCCACTACCCACTCTCCATCCCCTGTGCTTCAGATCTGGTTAGATTCATGGTAAGAGGAGGAACTAAGAAGGCATTGACCAATGCAGCCTCTTATACTCTTGCTTGGGAGTTTGAGGAGATCTACTATGTTGGGAGGGAGGGGGCCAACGTACACTGCTTGTTAAAATCTCCAGACTTGAGCGCATGGTGTTCATGCATACCCAGGTTGACTTCCACTTATAGTAAGTTGTCATAAATATAAAGGGAAGGGTAAACCCCTTTGAAATCCCTCCTGGCCAGGGGAAAGCTCCTCTCACCTGTAAAGGGTTAAGAAGCTAAAGGTAACCTCGCTGGCACCTGACCAAAATGACCAATGAGGAGACAAGATACTTTCAAAAGCTGGGAGGAGGGAGAGAAACAAAGGGTCTGTGTCTGTCTATATGCTGGTCTTGGCCGGGGATAGACCAGGAATGGAGTCTTAGAACTTTTAGTAAGTAATCTAGCTAGGTACATGTTAGATTATGATTTCTTTAAATGGCTGAGAAAAGAACTGTGCTGAATAGAATAACTATTTCTGTCTGTGTATCTTTTTTGTAACTTAAGGTTTTGCCTAGAGGGGTTCTCTATGTTTTTGAATCTAATTACCCTGTAAGATATCTACCATCCTGATTTTACAGGGGGGAT
Organism: Eretmochelys imbricata; assembly: GCF_965152235.1. NCBI lineage: Eukaryota > Metazoa > Chordata > Testudines > Cheloniidae > Eretmochelys > Eretmochelys imbricata. The sequence continues at coordinate 17,777,574 of NC_135585.1, read as the reverse complement.
TTCTTCATTTCTATTTACTTCTATTTTTATTAAAAGTCTTCTTGTAAAAAAACTGAATGCTTTTTCATTGTTCTCAGATCCAAGGGTTTGGGTCTGTGGTCACCTATGCAAATTGGTGAGGCTTTTTATCCAACATTTCCCAGGAAAGGGGGGGTGCAAGTGTTGGGAGGATTATTCATTGTTCTTAAGATCCAAGGGTCTGGGTCTGTAGTCACCTAGGCAAATTGGTGAGGCTTTTTACCAAACCTTGTCCAGGAAGTGGGGTGCAAGGTTTTGGGAAGTATTTTGGGGGGAAGGACGCGTCCAAACAGCTCTTCCCCAGTAACCAGTATTAGTTTGGTGGTGGTAGCGGCCAGTCCAAGGACAACGGGGGGAATATTTTGTACCTTGGGGAAGTTTTGACCTAAGCTGGTAAAGATAAGCTTAGGAGGTTTTTCATGCAGGTCCCCACATCTGTACCCTAGAGTTCAGAGTGGGGGAGGAACCTTGACATAAGTAATCTCCATTCTTTAAGCCAAGCTTATGACATTTTGGGGCTTGCCTCATGATTTTTGAATGCTTGGGGTTGGCAAGACTGGCATTTCTAGAAGTCAGACTCCCTCTGTATCCCACCAAAGGTCCCAAGCAGGGGGGATGAGGCCTCCTGTTCAGTCATAGCCAAATAGCTATGTGCTTTCACTAGGGCAGCATATGCTACAGAAAGGTGTCCCTGCCCTATGATTAAAAGCTCACAGTCATAAAGGAATCTCCATTTCTTGAAGAGAAAGAGAAGCTCCCAGTCTCCAGTCAACGTTTACCCAATATTACAACATTGATGTCAGCACTTCACTATATGTAGCTTTTGGACTTAAGGTCTGTGATAGGTTGCCCAGAACCTGTACCTGGACTGGCAGTGAAAGGGTGAACTCCTCTGCTGGAAAGGGCCACAGCTGCCTGCAATCGTTCTAAATGGTGATGTGTGTGTGCACAACCAGCACAGTGCATTGAAAGTTGTAGAACAATAGTAACATTTCCACTGACCAAGAGTGCACATTCTGAATTTTACAGTCTAACATTCAGCTTGCCCATGCTGACATGAATGTGCAATCTAATATATATATTATATTCATGTGAGTAATTCTCAAGCACTTGAATGTTCATAAAAGTAAACAGGAAATAGTTCCGTGCATATTGAATTAGAAGTTTACTTTGTATCCAGATGGTTATTCACAGCTCTAGTAAATGCAAGAAATTACCCTTTATGAAGGATTTCAGACATTAATTAACATTTTTAGACAGTAATTTAATTTGTTACCAGACATCTTGCAGTTTGGAATAGAGGAAAGAATTTTTGCAAGGTGTCCCCATTTGCAATTCACAACTTCTACCACTAGGTGGTGTAAAGAAATAGCTCTACCACTCATAACAATCCAGGTTAGCTAGGAATAAGAGGTTTGGAAAGCAGAAGGCACTCCCTATCCGGGGGAGAGTGCATGTCAAGTCTTTAGAGCAGAGAATCATGAGCCAAGATCTCTGTGTTCTATTCCTGGGTCTGCTACTGACTGTTAGGGGACTTCCGGTTAAGTCCCGTTGGTCCCATTCACCATGCATCAGTTTCTCCATCTGTCAAATGAGTCTTACCTGTCTTAAGACAGGTGATTGGAATAACAGAGACTTGGTGGGATAACTCACATGACTGGACTGTCATGGATGGCTATAAACTGTTCAGGAAGGACAGGCAGGGCAGAAAAGGTGGGGGAGTAGCACTGTATGTAAGGGAGCAGTATGACTGCTCAGAGCTCCGGTACGAAACTGCAGAAAAACCTGAGTGTCTCTGGATTAAGTTTAGAAGTGTGAGCAACAAGAGTGATGTAGTGGTGGGAGTCTGCTATAGACCACCGGACCAGGGGGATGAGGTGGATGAGGCTTTCTTCCGGCAGCTCGCGGAAGCTACTAGATCGCACGCCCTAGTTCTCATGGGTGACTTTAATTTTCCTGATATCTGCTGGGAGAGCAATACAGCAGTGCATAGACAATCCAGGAAGTTTTTGGAAAGTGTAGGGGACAATTTCCTGGTGCAAGTGCTAGAGGAGCCAACTAGGGGGGGAGCTTTTCTTGACCTGCTGCTCACAAACCGGGAAGAATTAGTAGGGGAAGCAAAAGTGGATGGGAATCTGGGAGGCAGTGACCATGAGTTGGTTGAGTTCAGGATCCTGACACAGGGAAGAAAGGTAAGCAGCAGGATACGGACCCTGGACTTCAGGAAAGCAGACTTCGACTCCCTCAGGGAACGGATGGGTAGGATCCCCTGGAGGACTAACATGAAGGGGAAAGGAGTCCAGGAGAGCTGGCTGTATTTCAAGGAATCCCTGTTGAGGTTACAGGGACAAACCATCCCGATGTGTCAAAAGAATAGTAAATATGGCAGACGACCAGCTTGGCTTAATGGTGAAATCCTAGCGGATCTTAAACATAAAAAAGAAGCTTACAAGAAGTGGAAGGTTGGACATATGACCAGGGAAGAGTATAAAAATATTGCTCGGGCATGTAGGAATGAAATCAGGAGGGCCAAATTGCACCTGGAGCTGCAGCTAGCGAGAGATGTTAAGAGTAACAAGAAGGGTTTCTTCAGGTATGTTGGCAACAAGAAGAAAGCTAAGGAAAGTGTGGGCCCCTTAATGAATGAGGATGTGGAAAAAGCTAATGTACTCAATGCCTTTTTTGCCTCTGTCTTCACTAACAAGGTCAGCTCCCAGACTGCTGCGCTGGGCATCACAACATGGGGAATAGATGGCCAGCCCTCTGTGGAGAAAGAGGTGGTTACGGACTATTTAGAAAAGCTGGACATGCACAAGTCCATGGGGCCGGACGAGTTGCATCTGAGAGTGCTAAAGGAACTGGCGGCTGTGATTGCAGAGCCATTGGCCGTTATCTTTGAAAACTCGTGGCGAACGGGGGAAGTCCTGGATGACTGGAAAAAGGCTAATGTAGTGCCAATCTTTAAAAAAGGGAAGAAGGAGGATCCTGGGAACTACAGGCCAGTCAGCCTCGCTTCAGTCCCCGGAAAAATCATGGAGCAGGTCCTCAAAGAATCAATCCTGAAGCACTTACATGAGAGGAAAGTGATCAGGAACAGTCAGCATGGATTCACCAAGGGAAGGTCATGCCTGACTAATCTAATCGCCTTCTATGATGAGATTACTGGTTCTGTGGATGAAGAGAAAGCAGTGGATGTATTGTATCTTGACTTTAGCAAAGCTTTTGACACGGTCTCCCACAGTATTCTTGTCAGCAAGTTAAAGAAGTATGAGCTGGATGAATGCACTATAAGGTGGGTAGAAAGTTGACTAGATTGTCGGGCTCAACGGGTAGTGATCAATGGCTCCATGTCTAGTTGGCAGCCGGTGTCAAGTGGAGTGCCCCAGGGGTCGGTCCTGGGGCCGGTTTTGTTCAATATCTTCATAAATTATCTGGAGGATGGTGTGGATTGCACTCTCAGCAAATTTGCGGATGATACTAAACTGGGAGGAGTGGTAGATACGCTGGAGGGGAGGGTTAGGATACAGAGGGACCTAGACAAATTGGAGGATTGGGTCAAAAGAAATCTGATGAGGTTCAATAAGGATAAGTACAGGGTCCTGCACTTAGGACGGAAGAAACCAATGCACAGCTACAGACTAGGGACCAAATGGCTAGGCAGCAGTTCTGCGGAAAAGGACCTGGGGTGACAGTGGACGAGAAGCTGGATATGAGTCAGCAGTGTGCCCTTGTTGCCAAGAAGGCCAATGGCATTTTGGGATGTATAAGTAGGGGCATAGCGAGCAGATCGAGGGACGTGATCGTCCCCCTCTATTCGACATTGGTGAGGCCTCATCTGGAGTACTGTGTCCAGTTTTGGGCCCCACACTACAAGAAGGATGTGGATAAACTGGAAAGAGTCCAGCAAAGGGCAACAAAAATTATTAGGGGTCTGGAACACATGACTTATGAGGAGAGGCTGAGGGAACTGGGATTGTTTAGTCTGCAGAAGAGAAGAATGAAGGGGGATTTGATAGCTGCTTTCAACTACCTGAGAGGTGGTTCCAGAGAGGATGGTTCTAGACTATTCTCAGCGGTGGAAGAGGACAGGACAAGGAGTAATGGTCTCAAGTTGCAGTGGGGGAGGTTTAGGTTGGATATTAGGAAAAACTTTTTCACTAGGAGGGTGGTGAAACACTGGAATGCGTTGCCTAGGGAGGTGGTGGAATCTCCTTCCTTAGAAGTTTTTAAGGTCAGGCTTGACAAAGCCCTGGCTGGGATGATTTAGTTGGGGATTGGTCCTGCTTTTGAGCAGGGGGTTGGACTAGATGTTCTCCTGAGGTCCCTTCCAACCCTGATATTCTATGATTCTATTATAGCAGTAGGCCAGGCTTAACTAATCTTGGTAAATCACTTTGAATTCATCCTAGGATAAACTGTGCTGTAGAAATAATGCATGTGTAATTACTAATATTTATCACAGTCAAACATGACATTTTTTGAGATATTTAAGGGTCATATGAAGTGAAGCCATGCCAACAAGCACACATAAATACAGTAAAAAGTTCCTCACTCTCCAAAACTACTTCAGGTTGAATTTTTGTCCCATCTTGGTAGATGAGGCCTGACTATAACAGTTGAAATGTAGATATTGGATTTTGAATACAAACCTTTTGAAGGGGTGTCAAGTGTTCTGTAAAGGGCCAAACTTACTACAAAGTAAGTATAACGATTACATAGGGATACAGGTATTAATATATATTAATGCTAATTAAAAGAGCAACTTTTGGTCCCCTGGCCTGTCAAGCGTCCACTAATTTTGGCTGCCTGACTTGACACACCTAAGACCTTATCTTTCCAGAGTACTTAGCATTTAGGTTTCTTTTTCCAAGGCTGCTGCAGAGCTTCAGTAAAAGACCCTGAAGACTAATCATACTAAGTAGATCCTCTACTTGCAATTTCAGCTTTAGCATTGTAGCTTTCTTGTTCAGCTAAGCTTTGGTGCTGCATCTGTAGATCAATCAAAAGTTAAACTTTAACAGCCAGACCCAATTACCCATATATAACTGTCTTATATCTGATTTCTCTCCCCTTCAGCCAATGCTTCTATCGTTGGCATAGAGTTCTTTCAAGATGTATCTTGATTATTTGTGTACACAGATTAAAGAGGAGCGTCTGACTGTGGTTTGATCTGATGTGTCCCATGATGAGGTCCAAGGAATAGAATAAGGCACAGAAAATGCTTATCTGTAGATGACATGAGATTACACTGAGAGCAAACTTCAGATTTCAGAACCGGTGATGCCCCAGGTAAGCCTAGAGTATAAAGAACATAGGTTTTGGGGGTGGAGGGAATGATTTTAGCAAGGAGAAGGGTTATAATAAAAAGAGTTTTAGGATTTTCTCTCTCTTCTCTGGAGAGATACTAATAGAAGGGCAGCCTTTGCTTTGGCCCATTAGTGGAATACATTTTAAAAATGTATTATTTGTAGTACAGTAGCACTTAAAGGCTCCATCTGAGACCAGGGCCACATTATGTTAAGTGCTGCACACCTAATGAAAGAAAATCCCTGTCCTGAAGAGCTTACACTCTAAATAGGCAAGTCTGAGGGTGGGAGGGTAAAATAAGGCACAGAGAAGGGGAGTGACTTGCCCGAGGTCACACAGGCCTGGAGTCCCAGCCCAGTACTCTACCCACTGGACTGCACTGCTTCCTGAAATACGACAGACAGGTAGAATTCTTGTTTGAATCCTGAACGCTACACATGAAAACAGCAAGCACCCACAGCCTGATTGCTAACTCAAATCATAGTTAATTGTTTCAAGTGGATTAAAGCTAAGAAATCTCTTTTACGCTGAGAATAGCACTGGTGCAAGAGAGACTAGAATCTGGAGAACAAGTTGTTTTAAAGCAACAGGTGAACTACAAGGGGTAACAGGGCGATACACTGAGTGTCCCAGTTCAATCTGCAGTGGAGGCATTCCTTTTCGAGCCTGGCTTCCTCTGCACCTTATGGCCACACTCTAGCTTAAATGCAAGACAAAGGCCTCATCAGCATGCAGGGCCCCTTCACGAGTTGTGTTCAGCATGGAGTTATGGTGCTCTTGTGTGTGTGCTGCACCATTAAATGCAAGGAGTCTGAAACTAGAGGATTTGAGTCTGCTATGAGCAGGTTCCAGATGGAAAGTTGTCCTCTTTCATTCTCTCCCATGGAGGGCTCACTTCTCTCTTTTGTCTGTTGTTTCAATGACTCCCAAACAAGGCCCCTAGACTGAAAGTGCCTTTGTATGGGAAGCCTCACTGGGAAACCTGTCTCTGCTCCTGTGGGTCTGATGGGGAGCGTGAAAGTGCGTGGTACTGATGCCAAATGGAATGGAGCCAGGTGCTGACAGGCGCTTAGAATTCAATTGGAATTCTGATCCAGCTTCTCCCAGGCTGCCCTCTCATTTCATGCTGCAAATAAATCTGATTCAATAATCATCCCATCCACCTCCCAGTGACTTCCTCCCCTCCCAGCAGCCTCTTGCTCTGGCCCCGAACTGTCCTGGGGTGAACAGGAATTGTATATTCTGACAACATCAGGCATGGCCAGCAGAGGGTACTGTTGCTTTGTTTTAAGCAAGCGGCAGCATCACTGTGCAAAAGGTGGTATAATGCAGACAGGTATCCAATGCCAGAATGGCCAAGGCTGCAGTTTTGTTTGTTTGCTTTGGCTTTTTAAATCCTTCAGTCACTTGCTTTATTACTGTATTTACTGTGCCATTGGGAAAACAATAATAGAACAGATTCCATATGTAAGTGAGGTGGATATATACTGTACTGGTACCTTCCGGATCTTGGTGTCTACAGTCAGTGGGGCTGATGAGAGAAGGGAACAGGGGGAACTGTGTTACCAGGCTCCTGAGCTTGGGTGAGGGGGTGCAAAACGTCTAACGTCTGTGTAAATGAAATGGGATGGGGTGGTACCCCAGCGAACTTGATATAATGAGCCCCAAATTTCTTTCATTGGACCTGATTATCAGTATAACGGGGACAGTATAGGAGCAGGTTTTGGCTTGAGCAGGTGTCTCTAAACACAGGGTAGAAGAGTCACGGGAGGAATCGGGAACCTTCTTTTGTTTTTGTTTTAAAGCACACTGGCTTTTTATTCGTTAACATCAAGTACTGGAAGTCTGAGGAGACCAGAAATATCTGAAGATAGGGAGCCCCTCATTTCCAGGCTTAATCCAGAGTATTGATTGAGCCCCTGAAAGTTGGATCCCGTCTGGGTGGGAGGTAAGGGCTTTTTGAGCATAAGTAGATTTTAGACACAACTTGAAGCTGATCTTTATCATTAAGGGAACACCTAGCCCTGTAGAGGAGAGGACTGTAGCATATGTCCATTCTCTCTCTTCTCCCTCATTTTGCTATGCAATGCAGCTTTATTTTGTATAGGTTTTTATCCTATTCTGCAGCGCTGTGTCAGGCTTCCCCTGTCTGCCTGTAACTTTGGGGATGAGGATGAACAATGCAGTGTTTCCCATTTGTCAGTTCTGGGGAATGCTGCATCAGAGGCAAGCTCAGATCTAAGCCCTGATTCTCTCTGCACATGGACCAATTATCACTCTCCTTTGCCCACAGATGGGGGTCAGAGCTAAGGCCCTTAACCAAATGCTTTTGAGCAAAAAGTTTCCATTTGGTATTTTCACATGAAATGGGCAATGGTTCAGAGAGTTCTGATCTCTGCCGAACTCATTCATACGTCCCGAGTTGTGTCAGGCGAGAGAGTGGATGGATGACTAAACAGGCAAACAGTTACATAAGCAACGCACCAGGCTGCACAAGAGGCTCTTAGAGAGCAGCAAAGTGGTGGTAACAACTGAACATACAAAGGCCCAGGCCAGCAGGGTCATGGTGCTACATCATCAAGTTGCATGTGGAGATAGGGGAACAAGAGCAAAGCTGTCTCCAGAATACTACTCTCCAATCCCAGCATTTGCTCATGTAAGCAGAGTCTGAATGAACTGTCCCCTCACAGCTAGTTGGGGAGGGGGACAGACTTCAGGAGCAAACTGTATTTACATGAATACACCTACTCTGCGTAGGTATCTAGCAGACAAGAGCTGTCTAGTTCGAAGTGATCAACTTTGGCTGGTGCTGGGTTACAAATCACTTTAGTACTGAATGCAGGGGTGGTGAAATGTTGTCATCAATGTTGTTGTCTTTATTGTCTGAGTAAAGGGGAGCAGAACTGTGCTTAACCTGTCCCAAATGAGGGGGTAACCCTCAACTGAAAGGACCTTGTTAAGCCAGGGGCTCAAATGTCAGACCCTTGTGAAAGCAGACGGGTGGGAATAGGTGTCCCAGCTAGGAGGTGTGGACTCTTCCTAAGGCTCCCCAGTCTGGTTTAACTTGTTCCTCCCCACTGTTCAAAGACAGAGCTAACTAGGCTTCATTAGCAGGCTTTTGTTGTTTTAAGTGCTGAAATTACTTGTGGTGGGACAGTGTTTCTGCCCAGCCTGCTGAGAGCTAAAAATCCCTAAGAGCTGACAATCACTAAGGGATTGACCTACAAAGGTCACAGCAGAGAGGCAGGTGGCAGCAGAAGGTGACTGGCGGGAGCAGCTGGTGATTGAGTATTGATTGAGCCCCTGAAGTCGGCCAGCGGGAGCAGCTGGCGGGAGGCAGCGAGCAGTAGGCCGGCAGGAGGTGGTGGGGAACAGCTGCTGGCACGACTTCCAGACAGCGAGGAACAGTGGCTGGCAGGGCGTCCAGCCAGAGCAAGTGCTCAGATGGTGGAGCAGCCAGGAGCCTTCTTCCCTGGGTGGGAGGTGAACTCACACAGATGCACTTCTGAACCCTGAGTCCTCACTGACCAAGGACAATTACTGTGAGTAGGGTATGGTGAGGGAGCAGAGGGGGGCACAGTAAAGGAATTTTTGGTTATAGAACTCCAGAACATGAGGCAGAAGACTCTGCCCCATGCATGCTGGGGTGGGTGTCCTGCTCACAGTTTTATGTTTATGAATCCTGCTTGAGGCATTTTCCCTAATTAATGTCAGATGACTTCTCTCCTTTCATTAAAAATTTCTTTTCTACACTCAGACTCTGTGCTTGCAAGTGGGGAAGTATTGCCTCTCAGAGGCACTCAGGGGTGATGTGGGCTCGAGCCGGTTCTGTGTTGTATTGTTGAAAAGGAATCCCTAGTTTCTGAACCTGGTCCAGGTTGCTGCCCGCTCCACCTGGCAGAAGGGTTACACTCACATCCTCCAATCCCTGCTACTGTGGGGGGGGGAGATGGGGAGAAGGGTCCCAGATCTAAGCTCAGGTTCTCATCTGCTTGCGTAAAATTCTGCTGACATTCAGCCACTGTCTGCTTGGGAAATCAGCATTCTAGGGGTTGATCCAAAACCCTCTGAAGGCAAAGTTAGTGTTCATTACTGGTAGCCCCCTTCCCACATTAGAATCTCTCTGGAGACTACACACTCTTCACGTTCAGCACTTGACTTGCTTTAAGCTAGCATTTATCTTTCAAGCCTGCCCCTGAGCAGAAATCTTATCATACAAAGACAATTTAGAAACAAAACCAAAATCCTACCTAACAGCCAAAGTTCAAGAGAGATTCTGACAGTGACTTCAACTCAGCAGCAAGGGAAACAAAAGGGAAAACCTAGACAGGAGATCAGAGTGTTTTAGCCTGTTGTGCACTGTAAAGGAGAGTGCCTGTGAGTGCCTCAGTCCTGCTAGAGGAAGGGTCAGCATTATATGAAGCTCTCCCTGCCCTCCGTCTAGCTGCCCAGCCAGTCAATGCACCCCCTCTTCCTAATCCTTGGACATATTACTCTCTGGCCCACCCAGCTCAGAGCTGTGGGCCATTGCACGCTCTCTCTCTCTCTCGTACCAGCCTCTGTGTTCTGATTTGCTTTGGCCTTGGGAAGTTTTACATTCAGCTGCACTTTGGGAAATGCCAGGTGGTCCCATCCGTCTCAGAGAGGTGACCTGTGTCTCCCAGCTTGACTGCATTGGGTACAGTGGACCTGGGGTGTGTAGCTGTTTGTCACCTTACTGTTGCAGTATGTGCATGGCCGGATTTCCAATTAGGCAAAGTCAGCATGTGCCTGGGGGTGCTGGCGTCTCCATTCCCGAGGTGTCTGTAACTCTGAAATGTTCCCTAACTCTGAAGAAGAGGTTACGGACTTCAGCCACAAGGGGGGGGTGGGGCTGCAGCCGCAGGTTGGTGGGGGGCAAGGTCACGGCTCTGGGCTGGGGGGGAGAAGAATCAGGGATTCTGACTGTCAGGGCACCAGGGCTTTGGGCAGCAGGGAGTAGCTTCAGCTCCGCTCTCAGTTTCAGCCTCGTGGGGGGCTTGGGGCTCCCCATGGATCTGCTCCCTGCTTCAGCGGAGCGGGGGGAGGGGGGACACCAGGGCTCAGGGCTTTAGCTATGGGGGGAACACTGGAGTGGAAACCGGCAAGTCCCTCATAGCTAAAGCCCCGAGCCCCAGCCCCCTCTGCAGGACTGAAGGCATAAACAGAGCTGTGGGGCTGAAACCGGCAGTGGAACTGTGGAGGTCTAAAGCACTGTGCCCCAGTGCTGTCACGGGTCAGAAGCCTGGCGCCCTGAGTTCCCCCTCACCCTGCAGCTCCAGCCCCAACCCCTAGTGGCTGAAGCTGTGAGCCTCAGGGCTAAAGGCCAGAGGCAGTACAGTATTTGTCTTTTCGGGGGGGGGGGGGGGTCTGCGCTGCTGCCTGATTGGTTACTTCCGGTTCCACAAGGTGTCCGGTTGACCGGTAAGTCCATAACTCTGGTGTTTGTATCTTTGAGGTTCTACTGTATTTAAATTATCGTTTACATTTCTTTTCGTTTCATTTTTTACTGAAAACCTGAAGGTCAGCTGTAGGCAGGGGGGTGCTGCAGATTCTGTGCCTAGGGGCTCGTAAGGGTAAGTCAGGCCCTGAGTGTGTGGTCCTTTATTCACAAATGGAGGTATTCATTTTGAAAGGCTCTGGTGTAGCATATGGTCCTATCTGGGCACAACAATGATGGGCGTGTTGTGCCTAGACTGATGACTCACCCGGCCATCTGTGAATCGGTGTATTGTGACAGGAGGAGGGAGTCTTTACACAGTTGTCTAGTGAAAGCAATATATATATGGCCATACAGTTCAGCACCTGGCAACTCCCGTTGTCACACCGGTGGCCAGATTTTCCCAAGAGCTCAGCTCCCATCATGCTGATCCCCTCTAAAAATTCTGGCCACTTATCTAGGTGCCTATAGCGGAGCTGAAATTTTTTAGAAAAAATCTAGCCCCACTTACAGACAAAATGCACCTTTGAAAATTCTGGCAATAGCATGTATAAGAGGGGAGGGTAAATCAACGGAGCATGCAGTAAATCACAGCAAAACCTGCCACTTGCCTCTCCTCTCCCACTCCTTTTATTACCTTCATTTTAATGTGTTTATGGTTTTATTTCAGCAGATCAAATGCTTTTTAATGGCTTCATTCTTGTTATACTTTGATATGAGGAGTGCTGTTTTGTTTGTAGCTGCTCACTGCCTGGTAAAATGTTAGTGGCTAAATTACCAGGAAAAACCATAAAAGGGGAGGGGAGGGTGAGTGTCATAAAGTACTGGGAAGCCACCAGATAAGGACAGCGTGTGGAAGAGAAAATGCAAACACAGTGATCAGAGGTCCGGCTGGGTACGGATCACAGCTGGTACTACTTTTCAGAGAGCAGAAGAAAAACACACCTTGAGTTTGCAATGTAATTTTTTTTTAATTGGATACAACTTTAAAAAAGAACAAAATAAAAACCAGACTGTTCACAGACTGCCCTGCCTTGTGCTCTGTGATGCTACCCAAAGTGCAAAATCAAAACTACCTTGGACACTGGTTATTTCATTGTAAACGAAGCTTGTACAAAAATGTGTACAAATGCACAGGGTTAGGGGCTGGTGAGCAAGAACCCAACACGGGACTGGGACCAGTGAGAAACAATACGGATTCACAGGTGCATGTGTGTGCTTTCCACTACATGTGACAGAAGAGACTCCCTCGTTTGCTCCCCCTTGTACCACAGAGCTTCAGGGACATAAGGTATTTACTAACTCTCATGATGGACGCTCAAAGGCTTCACAAATGCAACATGCTTCCTAACTGAGCCCCCTCTCTAAATATACACTCTCTCCTCTCTGCCTCTGTCCCTTGCTACACGCCCCCCCCTCCTTCCGCCCCAAACCCCTGTGTAGCACCATGAAGACAGACTTCAGTGACTCAGGCATGCCCAGTTCCTGCCTTTCGGAGACTGCTGCTGAACGCTCCCTATGGTCAGTCACTCCCCCTCTCCAGCCCCCGGCCAGCTGAGTCAAAGTGACTCGGGCCCCTACCTCATTTGATCTACAAGTTTAACAGTCTTAGCAGGCTGGGTAAGGAACAGGAGGGGGAGGGGTGCCACTTTAGTGGCTGCAGCCTCATCTCTACCCAGCCCACCTGAGTTTCAAGTCCATCCTGCTGCTCCTCCTCCTGGCCTGGCCCAGCTCAGCAAACAGTGCAGCTGTTGGTCTTGTTCATGGGTGGTCTGAGTGCGTTCTCCTTTGGGAAGGTCTCCCTCCTCCTGCGCAGTGCCGGGCTGAGCCGGCTGGGCAGGTTGACTTGCTGCAGCAGCTCCCTGAAGACTTCCACCACATTCTCGTTTTCCTTGGCCGATGCTTCCAGGAAGCGGTTGTTCCAGTCCAGCTCCACCAGAGACAGGGCATCCTCAGTCAGCACCTGCCTCTCTCTGTTGGCCTCTGCCTTGTTGCCCACCACCACGATGGGGGGGAACTTGTCTTCCTTCACCTCCAGGATCTCCTCCCGCAGGCTCTTGATGCTCTCGAAGGACTCTGTGTCATCCACCGCGTAGACCAGGGCAAAGGCGTCACTGTTCTGGATGGACAGCTTGCGCATGGCTGGGAAGGAGTAGCTGCCACTGGTGTCCAGGATCTCTACCTTGATGGTGGCCCCGCTCACCTCGTACTCCTTGCTGTGCAGCTCTTCCACTGTCCGCCGGTGCTTAGGCTCAAAAGTGTCCAGCAGGAAGCGACGGATCAGGGCTGTCTTGCCCACGCCTGCCGCACCCAGGAAGACCAGACGCACGTGGTTCTTCTCCTTCACTGCCAGGGACATGGCTGCACACTGGAGCTCTGGGGACTTTGTGGGAGGAAAGCTACAAATCCAACTTTGGCTGAAGCTGTCTGCAACCCAGGGTTGCAGGTCTCCTTCCTCTGCAGCTCAGAGCCTGGTGTCTCCCTCGCTTTTCATGGATGAGCTCTGCACATCTCTCTCCAAGTTTGTTGCTACTCTCGAGTGGCCTGCAAACTTCTCCAGGCTGGATCTGGATCACTGCTGTCTCCCCACTCCCTCAGCTCGGCTCACCATTTATTCACACTCCCCTTCAACATGTGTCATAGGCTTGTCCAATCTCTGCAGTTGGGAGTATAATAGGGGAGGGGGAGAGAAGGATGCTCTGAGCCAATCCGCTGAGATCTGTCCTTGAAAGCCATCCCCAGCCCTGGAGAGGCTCAGCAATGCTGTGCATCACACTCGGCTCATGCTGCTGTTTGTAGCTCTGGGGAGCTAGCTGCCTTTTAGCAGCTGCCCTTATGTCATCCTTGGAGATGGAGACTCACCGAGAGCAACGAATTAGTGCCAATGAACTAGAGTGAGAGTTCTGAGCCCTCAGTGCTCCTCTCTCCTGTTGGAGGATTGTGTGTGGACAGACCAGGGCTTTATTTGAAATTACCTGCTGAGTTTCTGTGACATTTTGCTTTGTGGCTTGTGTGCTACCAGCTGGTTGTGAGTATTGGAAAAAGGTAAAAACAGCCTCTACCTGCATCCCTGCCAATTTCTGTTCCCATTTCCTGCAATTGTATCATCAACATAGAGAAAGCAACTGTAACTGCTTCTACAGCACCAAATGCCATTCCTCGCCCCTCACCTGCAATGCATCCCAGAGCATGATTCTGCCAAACCCTGGATTCAGCACCAGGATCCAGCCAAATTTTGACCTGGTCCGGGTCCCCCACATTCTAATGCCTATCTAGAGAACAGGGGTAGCCCATTCCTCATGCTGCAAAATATTTTGGGCTGTGGTACGAGTGTGGCAAAAACCCAGATGTGGCACATGTATCCTGCCAGATCCACCTAATTTTTGGCCATCACCAACCAAAATATACCACATGAGCAGAGAAGAAGTGTAGCTGTTTCTGCTGATCAAAACATTCTGGACACTGATCCATCTGAGGACATGAGTGTCGCAAAACCTGGATCGTTACAATATTTGGCTCAACCCCCAAATTGTTCACTCCAAATTATAAAGCATAAGTAGCCACTCCTGCTCCACTGGAAAACTCTGTACCCTGCTACATCCCAACCCAACTGTACTGGAAAAACACGTTTGGTATCTGGAGCCAATTTTTAACCCCCAAACTCTGTCTAAATAAACAGTTGTACCAGCTCCTAGTGCACCTAAAATTTCACATGCTTTCAAACTAGAGCTGCAGCACTGCAAGCCGACGTTTCTGGCCCCTGGGTTATGCTGGATCCAGCTTGGTTTTTATTTTCTTTTTATGCCACTCCGTAAAATTCTACCAGTTAAACAAAGAAGTGCAGCTTTTCTCAATCTCCTGCAAAAATCCAGACCCTGATGCCTCTTTAGTAAATAGCACTACAGCAATCCCATCCCACACCTGGAGCTTCTAGGAGGGTGTGTGAGACACAGCTGCTGAGCTAGAGGCACACTGCTGTTTTTGCACACACTGACGTACATGCACATATTCTCTCTCTCCTTTTCAGTCTGTCATTCTGCACTTCCATACTGCCCATCATCACAACATCTGAGTGCCTTTCCTTCTGCAAATCACAATGTTAACTTACCCGCTCTGGCCTTTGCGAGGAACCTAGCCCACTCAGCTCATACAGAAGGGAACAGTCACAAAACACTTTCCATAAAGTTACATACCCAATGCTCTTGCTTAGGCTTTGGAAAATGATGCTGTTGAATGTCTGGCCTTTTTTAGAAAAACTTTGGGTTGTGTACCTTTTTTAAAAAAAACTGCAATAAATATAAAAAATGCAAAGGGAGAAGATTAAATATATTCCTTTATCATTTCTCCTGGTTGGGTGTAGGACATAATGCTGTATATCTCAGTCACAAGAAGATCCCAGTAAGAACCTGGTGAGGATGTATAGTAATTGCAATCACTGCATAGGTGCGAATTCACAACCCCTTATTAAAAAGATGTGGTTTTATAACAGTACTGTGCACTTGCACAGTGTCTTCCATCGAAAAAGCTCCAGGTTTCATATTTGTTCAGCCTCACGACACCCAATGAGGTAGGTAAGTGTCATGATCCCTCTTTTCTGGGTGAAGAAACAGAAGCACAGAAAAGTTAAAGGACCTGCTAAAGGTCAAACAAGGAGTCTCTGGCAGAGAGGGGAACAGAACCCAGGTCTTATGACTTCCAGTGAGGTCACTAAACCACAAAACCATCCTACCTCTCTAAGTAACCTGACCTCGGAGGAAGTGTGAGCTGAAAGGAGGTGTGAGGAGACATCTTGGGAAATTATACATGATACATCTGTTCCTGGAGGACTCATCTGAATTCTGGGCATAAGTGAAATGAGTGTGGTAGCCTTCTGGTCCACCTCATAGTCACAACACAACTCATTCCAGTTTGATCCAGCTGGTGCTGTGTGTGCGTGTGTGGGTGTGTGTGCATGGGGGTGTCCTTTTCGCATGTGGGAGGAGAAGATGACAGGTGGAGGAGGAATGAAACAGTAACAAATCTTCCACATGGCTGGCAATATGCAACAGCGCAGTACGACCACTGCTATCTTTGGTATTTTGAACCTTCCTTATAGAATACTGCAGGGTTTTTTTTAAAGAGCTTCTTCACTCCAGTTAGCAGCATACACCTGTAACTTGTACAGATTTTTTGAAAAAATGTTTCACGGTATTAACCAAGGAAACATGGTGCAGAGGAAAATCTCCCCAGCTCCATTTCACTCTCACACAGAGACTAGATCTTCATGAATGATCTTTCACATTGATTGTCTCCTTTCATTTCCTGCATCAGTGCTGCCATGGTTACTGCACGCCTGAAAGGTTTTAAATCTCCCTCAAAGCAATGGAGGATTTCAGAGGTAATCTTGTTAAGTGATGAGCAATGAATATTTCTAGAGGCATTTTGTGCTAACATCTTATTCCATCTTGGCTTATGTCCAGCAACAGAACAAAGGCAAAAGATGTGGGTTTGTGCGTAAGGAAAAGTAAGAAATTGGGGTAGGGAATGCAGAAACTATTCTCCTATTGCAGCTTCTTGTAACCAAAGAGACTTTGTGTTTTATATTGGCTGAGTCCAGTTTTTATAAATGAGAGGCTAACAGAGCTGCCAGTGGCCAGGTATGTTGCAAGTAGACCGCACCTGGCCTCTGTCAATTCACCTTAATTCAATCTGGACCAGTGGCATGCACCCCTTTTCCAGTCAGCTGCCTCCTCAATGCATCTTCTGTGACCTTTATCCTAGCAGAGGGTGGAGCAGTTGAGTAGACTGGTCACCAGCCACTCATCACCAGCTGATGCCTTGTCAGTGGCTATGTGAAGTGAATTTGGGGCACTCGGGCCTCTGGGTGCAGCAGAGCAATGTACACCTCACAAACGAGGGCTATTGTTGCCCAGTGGCTAGGGGACTGGATTAGAAAAAGAGGGACTTGGCTTCTATTCCTGGTTGTACCACTGTGCTGGTTTTCCCTCCCCTCTTTTGTCTTGTCTTGCCTTTTAGATGGTCAGCTCCTTGGAGCAGCAACTGTCTATAATTGTGTGTGTGCAGCAACACCCAGAACAATGGACCCCCCAATCTCAATTGATGCCTCTAGTTGATACTCTGGTAAGAGCAGCCTAATTGGTGCTAATAATTGTCATTCTCTGTAGAACAGCTAAGGCCTAGCTCGAGCCTGGAGCCTGAGTTCTTCTCTTAATCCGAGAGGAGGGATGGTACCTAGAGGCACAATCTAAGGCATATTGGCAGGTCAGTGTGTGGACACTTGTGCTTAGCATGCTGTGCCTGTTTTGTGGCTAAATAAAGGATTTTATTCCCTATTGATTGCAGCCCAGCACCTTTCAGAAGCACTAAGTTCCCATCCAAATTACAAGAGGGAAACAGATGGTGCCTGTCCTAAAGCCAACAGTGATACAAATCTCATCCTTGCCACTTACCTAGGGCTGTAGTGATTAATTTTTAAAAGCCTGATGTAACCTGAGGAGATACCTTTTACAGGCCCTGGAGAAGAGCTCTGTGTAAGCTCAAAAGCTTGTCTCTCTCACCAACAGAAGTTGGTCCAATAAAAGATATTACCTCACCCACCTGGTCTCTCTGATGTAACTTGAGGCATTTTTTACTGTAGTTTGATGTAGGTGATGACCTCAAAAACTCTTCTGGCTCAGTATATAAAATCAGGGCCTGCTCATGAATGGCCTCTGCGTATAAGCCCCCCTTAAAGTCAGTGACTTTCAGGAGCATTGCCATATTCTTTTCTACTTTAATTCCTGAAAAGTCCCTCGGTGGGACACAGACTTGGGTGAGGAAAGGGTCAGAGGATCCAAAAAATGTGTGTGTTTTGCAGCCTATTGGGGTCAGCAAAGCAGGGGCTGGGAAAATCTCTCACAGAACGACTCTTCCACGAGACCTAGGCTGACATTGTCAAAGTCTCCCGAGATTTGGATATCTAAATCCATTAATCGCAGGCCTAGTCTACACCCAGAAGCTGCATGCGTTTAACTGATTGTAAATTAACCAGGGCAATGAATGCTTATAGCTGTTTGGTGTAAACGAAACTGCTATAATAGTGGTTTAGACTCACGCACTGGCCAGAGCTGGGAAAGGCAGAGGCTGCATTTAAGGTGAACAAAACTTTTTGAACCTCCCAAAATGTTTGGTTTGAGTTTGGGGTAGTGGTTCTGGACGGAGTGGGGGGGAGGGAGGGGCTGAACCAGTTCACCCTCCCTAACAAATGACCAACTACTGGGAACTGTGACGCCAAACTAATGGGTCTTATTGGCACTTAGCAAGAAAAGTATTTCTTAAAAGAAAAAAGTCTACAGGACATGCAGACATTACGCTGTGTATAGGACTATTTCAGACCTCTCAGCACTGAAGTTACTCAGCCTTGGTATGACGGGATATACCAGACCCTCTGAGGTCCCCTGCTGGAGGCCTTATGGCTCTGCCACACCCCACTCCAGAAAAGGGCAGTAGAGACGGTCTTCCAAGCCAGAGGCAGATTAGGGGTTTGTGGAGCCTGGGGACAGAGCAAGCGAGGGCCTCTCACCCCTTCCACCTGCAGCATCCCCCTACCCCCTTCCACTCGGCACTCCTGCCGGGGAGTGGGGTCAGGGCGTGGGGGCTTCCCCCATGCCCTGACCATGCTCCCTGGCAGGAGTGCCAGGTGGGCAGAGCAGGTCGGGGTGTACAGGCCCCGTTGGCCCAGTGGCTAATCCACCACTGCTCCAAGCTGCGTAGTGTGGTTGCGTGAGATGTAGCCAATCCGGGCCCAGCATCCTAGTATAAGAAGAGCTGCAGCGCCAGCAGGTGTTCAGTTCCTTGCTGGAGCTGGACAGGTGTGGATGGTGCGTGGATGGCTGATGGAGCTGCAAAACCTCTGACAGGGCAGTGCTGCCAGAAGCCGGGGAGAGCGAGAGGGAGCCCTGAGCTGGTTGCTGGAACTCCATTAGGACAAGGCCCTGAGGTAAGGGTGAAGGTGGCACAGGGAAGTGGCTCAGGGGATTGTACCAGTGACGCCATTTATTTATTTACATGGACACAGTGGATGGTTGCCATCTATAGGGTCCCTGGGCTGGGATCCGGAGTAGCGGGCAGGCCTGGGTTCCCTTCCCGCCCCTCTCCAACCATTGGGAAAGTGGCCTGGACTTTGAAGCACCGCAGAAGAGGAGTTGAACTGTAGTGGCCCAGCTGGAGAGCTGCAGCCCGAAAGGACCTGAGAGGGTGAAGACATTGCCCCCAGGGTGGGAGCCCTGGTGCACTGCTATTCCGGAGCAGGGACAACTTTTGAGAGAGAGGTTACAGAGGGCACAGAGAGAGGCCTCTGTTGGACTTGTACCTTGGAAGGGGTTTCCTTTGTTTTTATTTCAAATACGGACTGCGTGTGACTTGGCTGGAGGGTGAGTCACCGAAGACCCACCACAGGCTGATAGAGAGTGAGGGCAGGCACACGCACAGAGATGGGGGACGCTCGCAGGAGGTGAGTGCACCCCATTACCCTTGGCCCGAGCTACCCAATGTTATACCCTTTTCATCCTGCCTTGTCTTGTTGCTACAAAATAGGCTATCTCTGCCCCATGTCTTTGTTGATCTACCTTCACAGTAAGTGCTGGTCATGCTTGGGAGGCGGGCCCTACCATGGTTAAGGAGTGTTTTGCTGGTTCCCTGTGGACTTATCCCTCCACAGCTGGGTTTCTGAGGCTTCTGCCTTCTGCAAAAGACTTGACAACACTATAACCCACTTCTTCTCTCTGCAGAGGGCTGGATACAGCTCCATTCTGATGCTTGACAATGATCCTCTGGCTAGAAGTGGAAGTTTGAATGTGGCCAGCTGGAATCTGAGCCCCTGCCAATAGGGATAGCATGGGGTTTAGAAAGAAACTACTTTTCCCAAGGGCAGGTTAGCCCATAACTGCCTGCTGCAAGATTTCTGTCTTGAAAGCAGCTGATGCTGGCCACTTTCAGAGACAGGATACAGGAATAGAGGGACTCCTGGTCAGAGCCAGTCTGGCACTTTCTATCTCCCCAAATACTGATACATTGAGTGGAAACATATCATGCAACCATACCATTACTATGCTGACCAGAGCATGCCTCCCACGGGGTTTAGAGTCTCTATTAAAACACAAACCAGTGTGTCACTAGACTCCTGGAAACTGACTTTTCCCAGCTTTAACTGAGCAGAGGATTACTTCTGAGATTAGCACAATGGACTGCTTTTTTTTTTTCTTTTTTTTCCTCCAGTGTGCAGCCTTCAATTGGAGCTGTGGGCACTCAGCACTTTTGAAACCCAGGCTCAGTGTGACCCACAGGGTCATGGACGGAGGTGTACTCTTTCTCTTCCCTCACTGTTCACTGGATGTTGCATGGCACTCAGCTATTGGGCTTTTATCCCATCATTGCTCAGGGATGCCAGTCTTCAGAAAAGTCCTAGATCCAATAAACCATTTGCTACGTATTTGGCCTGGAGTGGCTCTGGACCAAGAGGGAAATACTGCATTGTAGGCCCTGAGGGAGGAAACAGCCTGTCCTACCAGGGAAGCATGTGCCCTTGTAGAAAGAAACCACCACGGGGCATTCTCTTGTCCTCTGTGAGGTAAATCTGCAAGGCACTCTGAGCAATAGCTGAACTTCTGACCCTTTATGGGCTGGAGCAGCCAGAAGCCAGTAACTCAAATTAAATAATCCAAGTGCTGTGTGGGAAATGCCTGTGCTCCCTGGAATGAGGCATGGGAGTGGGGTGCGGGGGAATAACTATCTTCCAAAACTGGCATGGGATGGGCAGAGGGGGCGAGCCAAGCATATTCCATGATTCCTAAAGAGCCAAGTCATGCCTCCTTCACACCGGCAGGACCTCAGCCACACCTGCAGTACCCCTGCTGGAGTCAGTAAGGCATCTTGTTTGAGTACAGTGAACCGGAGATGGCTGCTGCAACTAGGGTTGCTGGGGTTGTGGCAGCACCCCCTGGCTTGAAGTGGTTTCCATCATAAGCAGCGTTTACAGTTTGGTTCAATGGCTCTCAGCGCTATACAAATTGTTCAAGCACCGCTGCCCACGCTGTACTGGATTTTTACTGGAAAATAAGTCACCTGAAGGGGAAGTGTAGAATAGGTTCTGGTGGTTTGATCTGGTGCTTTACTTAAGGGTAGAGAACAGGCGAGAGCACTGGTGGTGGCACTGAGGAAAGGCTAAGTCTCCCCCACAGAATTCCTTGAGGGGGGCTGGAGTCTGAGCGGCAGTGTCTGGGCTCTTCCACAGCAGCTCCCCTATCCCATAGGCCTGTGAGCTGTTCTTGGCTGGGAGGGGAAACAAATGATTGCTCCTGGCTCAGAACTGCTGCAAAGGGCTATAAAGGCCCGAGGAGGGCTAAGACCCTCTTTTGCTTCATGTAGGCATGGGAGTCTCTCCAGGCTGACTACAGTGTTGGGACTCTGAGGCTGAGTGTTCTGGAGGGGAAATAGCTGTTGTTTGATGTGGGGGAGGGGGGATAGTGAGAGTGTATGCAGGGGAAGGAGAAGTGAGGGAAAGATTAAAAATGAGTTTAAAGTATCCCCGAGTAGGAGCTAGGCAGGAGGGGATAATCAGTTGCGGAGATCTGGGAGAAAAATGCAGAATCCCATAGTCAAATCTTTGAGAGGAAGGAAGGATGGAAGCAGAATGGGAGTTGGAAGGAAAATATTAAATTTATTTTTTAAAATTAATCAGAATGAAGGGACCTGAGGAAAAATGCTGAGAACTTTATTTTTTTCCACCAAACAATGGCCCCCTTTAGTTTAAGAAAAAAAGAGTGTAAATAGAAAACCCAAAGTTGAGGGTGAGCAATGTGGAAATTAACTCTTCTTATGAGGCATAACTCTTCTTCTGTTTAGGCACAAACAGATGACAGAAATGTCCGTACATTCAGAGCAATTATGGGGAGGCAGCGCAGTCTTACGGTATCGTCACTGGCCAGGGAGTCAGTGCTCTGGTCTATGCCACGTGCTATGTGACTTTAGGCAAGTCTCTTTGCCTTTTTGTGCCTTTGTTTCCCCTTCTACTCTTTGTATGTCTTCTCTGTGTAGATTGTAAGCTCTCTGTGGCAGGGACGGTCTCTCAGGAGGTGTCTGTACAGTGCCTAGCACAGTGGGGCCCTGTTCCCAGTTGGAACTCCTAGGCATGACTGTAATAATTTGTTGCTCCTGTATGCTCTTTATTGCTGTTTAGTGAGTTGCAAGAAGGGAAAGAACAGTGGTGAGAGGGAAAAGGTGCATGAGCTGAAAGAACAAAAGGGCAAGACAGTATCAGTAAGTTAATTCTTTGTGTAAACTGTCTTAGAAAACTGGCTGCAAAAATGTTATAAACATTAAGCTTAAATGTTCAGAGAGACTGAGCCCCCACAGCTGCCAGGGGATTCAACTCAAGTTGCAGATGCTCTTCACTTCTGACAAAACTCAGTGTTGCTTCCCCTGCTGCTGAAAAGGGGAGTGAATCTTCTACAAGCAAATTAATTTAATCAGCCCCTTTTTAAGCAACCTTCTGCTTGATATTTGCTTTCTAGAATAGGGCTGCATCACTTTCACTTCATTTGACTGCAGGATTCAGAAAATATGTTGTTCTGTTATGAAATGACTGTTGTTTTGAAGTTCAGTGCTGTGTGATAAGATTGTCATTACACCTAGAAAGCAGCAGAGTGACTGGAATGTTCCTAGAACTGCATTGCCAAGAACTGACATGTTTGTGGAAGATAATGCATGGGCCACCTGTAATTGTTTCTAATATGGGAACACTGGGAGAAGAGGAAGTGGAATATAACTGCCCTTCTGAAAAACTCCTATAGGATTTAATAAGGATGAAATGAATAGGGTCAAGCACAAATTAAATAGAGTCCTTTCAAATTATTTCAAGTTTTATAAGAAATTAAGATACAATTATACCTTTTCTATAGTTTGTAAACCAGCCTATGGAATTGTATTATGTGTGCAATGTTGCTGTAGCTGTGTTGATCCCAGGATATTAAAGAGACAAGGAGGGCGAGTTAATATCTTTTATTGGACCAACTTCTATTGGTGAGAGAGACAAGCTTTTCACTTACACAGAGCTCTTCTTTAGGTCAGGAATTACATGACAGGAATTTAGTTCATCACAATGTAGAGGTTTGGTTTAAACTTCCTACACAAAGGCTTTAATTTTCTATCATTCGATAGGATTATTCCATTAACATGGATCCTAAAAAAAGTCTTATGTTCAAAATGATCATGAGATTAAAAATCTGAGTTACTGTTTTAGAATTTCTCACTAGCTAGGGGTGCATCTGCAGGCAGACACAAAATTCCAGGCCAAGAGTTGAGACTAATGTTAGTGAATCAAATATATCATTCAAGTCTGTGCTAGAATCTGACCGGTGAGGGACTCCCTCAGTGTGTTGTTCCTTAGCCTGTAAAATTCACGGCAGGAGGAGTCCATAGTCAATGCTGCATCTGGATAATTTTATGTCCATTGGGCTCAAATAAGGGTAATCAACTTTCATGCTTCAGGGTTGAAGCTGATCACTGCTGTGGTCAAGAATTATATTTTCCTTCCATGGACAGTAACAGTATTATTCTACTGGTCAGATGCATTAAGAGTATTTTTGTCATCTGCTGAAGTATCAGGTGTTGGCCAGTACCAGAAGCAGAATACTGGATTTGATGGCCCAGTAGTCTGAGACGGTCTGGCAAATACTATGATAGAGCTGTTTATTTTAGTACAAAAGAGGCTGGCTATATATTCTCATTAAAATGTTCTTCCTAGCCAGGATCTCCTAGGGAGCAATGGTCCTTGACTGTTGCTAAAAAATAATAATCACTGTAAACTGGTGTTCAACTATAGCAACAAGTAATGTATAGTGCTACACTGTGTTTCTATGAGTAAAGAGAAGAGATTGGATTCCCATGCCCACTCGGGACTTGATCCAAAGCCTCCTTTTACTGACTTCCATGGGCTTTGGATCAGGCCTGTAGAATAGAACAATACAACCACAATGAGTAGGGTGAATCTGAACTTGATTTATTGTCTCACATGGAATGGAACTCTAGATCCAAATTGCTGAGAGGAGAGGAACTCACAGATGGAAAGAGATCTGAGGAATTGCCAAACTCCATCCCTGAGACCCAACTGTTTTATACATCATGTGAAAAAAAGATAAACAAATGCAGAGAATCAGCAGCTCTTGGAGTGGTACGAACAGTCCATTTAAATAGAACGTGTCATCAATCCTGCTTTTGTCCCCATGTTCCATTCCTGACTGTGCTTTAGTTCATGACAAGCATGAAGGGTGGATAAATCTGTGTCTCTCTCTCTGTGTGTGTGTGTGTATGTATGTCTCTGTACTTGAGAGGAACAGGGCTAAGTAAGACTTCCCTTAGCAGAAAAACTTTCACAGGTGCTTTCCATCACAGCAAGGATTACAGGGAACATGACTGGGCCCAGCTGGAACAAATTACTCCAAGTGGATTGAGGGTTGTGAGCCATTTGTTCTCTAGCTTTAGATAGAACTAAGAACAAGTCCTGGTTTGAGACAGAGAAAGATGTCTGGGAAGAATCCTTTCCTTTGTGGCTAGGAGCAGTCGCCTGAGCTTAACAGTGGGACTTGTTTCTTCAGCATTTGCCTCTTCTCACTTCATCTGCCATGGTAGGTCTTAAGCTTTACATGTAGAACTTCAGCCTTCCCTCAAGTGAGAGGGGTTGACCCAAATCTTCCTGCTATTCAGATTATTAGCTTTGTGCAGTGCTTTGCGTGGTTCCTGCCTGGAAGATTGTTTAGTTTTAGACAATAAGCAAACAAAGTTAGGGAATTGACATCAAAACATGTACATTGCATTATGTAGGACTGGCATGTCTCTCTTCTGGTTCTAGTGTTTTTCAGTTTGATGTGAAGTGTGTGTGTTAAAGTATAATGATGTGTATAATTACATGTCTGACTCTCACCCCCACAAATGATTTTCCTTTACTGTCAGCTTCCAAAATAGAGCCTATAGCTCTTCTCTGCTATGCAAACCTGGGCTGGATGTGCCATATTCACTACACCCAGTGGTGCTGCTCTCCATAGTAAATCATAGTGGGCATGGACAAAAAGGCCCATAGTAAAAACCTCAATAGGACTGCTCTTGTGTGTAAAGTCAGGCACATATGTAAGATATGGGTACTATAGAAAATGAATACCAAAACCATAGAATGTCTCATTCATTTTCTGCCCATCTCTTGTAAATTTTGTAGTTCAGTCAAAAAGCAATAAAATTTCTCTGGCATGACTTCATCTTTATAACTCTGTGCTGCTTGTATCTCTATTACCCTCTAAGTTACACAGCTCTCCTCCCCTTTATATTTTCTCTGTTATTTTGCTATATATATAAAGTTGCCAGTGCTTCAGTTAGGGCCTTGGAATACATATCTCCTGGCCAAATAACTTACTTATGTCCAAATTTCTTCCTAATTATACAAACCCCTCTCCTTTTTATTACTGCAGACACGCAATACAAATATAAAAGCAACTAGGCAGCTATCATTGACCTCTTCACACACTGAAGACAGTTACATGCTGGCAACATTGTACCCACCAAATAGCTGAGCAATGAACTTGTTGGGAAAAAGTAGAAAGGGAGTTAGATCCCTACCGTTTATGGTAGAGGAAGGTGACTTCCTGGTGCATTACCAGCTACCCCTACAAGCACTTATGTTGCAGTGTCCATATGGAAATATCATACAGGTCCCGCAGCAAACCTGAAGGAAAGTGAAACCTTCTTTAGTCGTATCCAATAAAGATTACCAGTCCTCCCCCACCCTCACTTATTATTGGGCCTGCTTTCATGCTGGCATTTCTTCTTCCTGGGATTTATCTCTGAAAGCTATTGTTGTTCTCCTCAGCCCTCACTAAAACTGAAGTGTTGCAAGAAAGCAGGTGAATTTGGGCCTTGTAAACCTACCTAGCCCTTACCACAATTTCCGGCCAGGTACCTAATAAATAAACAAAACCCATCTGATAACATTGTTTGATTAGCTCCAAAGCTCACCTGGCCTCAGGGGATTGGATACAATATGTACTAGTTGATTGTGGGTAATAAAATCTAGTCTCCCTGTGAGCAAATGTCTCCTTCAGAACTACAGGGATTTAACACAGCTGTTAAAAGTCTCAGAGGGTTTCCTGTAGCAGTGGTTCTCAACCAGGGGTACACAGAGGTCTTCTGAGGGTGCATCAACTCATCTAGATATTTTCCTAGTTTTACAACAGGCTACATAAAAAGTACTAACAAAGTCAGTACAAACTAAAATTTCATACAGATAATGACTGCTCTATGTACTATACACTGAAATGTAAGTACAATGTTTTTATTCCAGTCAATTTATTTTATAATTATATGGTAAAAATGAGAAAGTAAGCAATTTTTGAGTAATAATTTGCTGACACTTATGTATTTTTATGTCTGATTTTTGTAAGCAAGTAGTTTTTAAGTGAGGTGAAACTTGGGGTATGCAAGACAAATCAGACTCCTGAAAGGGGTACAATAGTCTGGAAAAGTTGAGAACCACTGTTCTATAGCATGTCTTATCTTGCTCTGTCCAGGTTGTTAGCAGGAGCTAAAGGCATGCATCCATTCTTTTCCCTAGGTGCTGCTGTGTAATGTGCTATCTGACAGGCGTCTCTATTTATTAGTGAATAAATATCTGTGTTCCCTTGCATTCAAACACTTCTCAATATAAGGCAGTAGGTTCAATATTTCCATTCTTGTGCTAGCAGCTTGTGAGATTTACAATGGGTTTATGTGATGTGGCACTGTCATAAATATAAAGGGAAGGGTAAACACCTTTAAATCCCTCCTGGCCAGAGGAAAAACCCTTTCACCTGTAAAGGGTTAAGAAGCTAAGACAACCTCGCTGGCACCTGACCAAAACGACCAATGAGGAGACAAGTTACTTTCAAAGCTGGAGTGGGGCAGGGAAAACAAAGGGTCTCTCTGTGTTTGTGTGATGCTTATGCTTACGCAGGAATGCAGGTCAGAACGCCTGTAAAAAGTCAGTAAGCAATCTAGTTAGATATGCGTTAGATTCTGGTTTGTTTAAATGGCTGATAAAATAAGTTGTGCTGAATGGAATGTATATTCCTGTTTTTGTGTCTTTTTGTAACTTAAGGTTTAGCCTAGTGGGATTCTCTATGTTTTGAATCTGATTACCCTGTAAGGTATCTACCATCCTGATTTTACAGAGGTGATTCTTTTACTTTTTCTTTAATTCAAATTCTTCTTTTAAGAACCTGATTGCTTTTTCATTGTTCTTAAGATCCAAGGGCTTGGGTCTGTGTTCACCTTTGCAAATTGGTGAGGATTTTTATCAAACCTTCCCCAGGAAAGGGGGTGTAGGGTTTGGGGAGGATTCTGGGGGGAAAGACGTTTCCAAGCAGGCTCTTTCCCTGTTATATATTTGTTAGACGCTTGGTGGTGGCAGCAATTAAAGTCCAGGGACAAAAGGTAAAATAGTTTGTACATTGGGGAAGTTTTAACCTAAGCTGGTAAAAATAAGCTTAGGGGGTTTTTCATGCAGGTCCCCACATCTGTACCCTAGAGTTCAGAGTGGGGAAGGAACCTTGACAGGCACTCTTTTTGTTTGTATTGGGCTAGCACCTAGATGCCCAGCACCATTGTGCTGGGTGCTGTACAAACACATAACAAGACAGCCCCTGCACTAAAGAGCTAGCAATCTAAATATAAAACAAAAGATGGCAAGTAGATACGACCAATAGATGAGGGGAAGCATAAGGTAATGTGTTGCCAGTTCTCATGATTTTAAACCAAAAATCATGAGACTTGTGACATTTCTTAAAGCCTCCTAGAGTCATGTGATTATGTGAAAATCTCAGCTTTCGTTTTAAAAAAAAAATCAATAATCTCCAAAACCTGAAGAATGTCCACTTTTTTTAATTCATGATTTTGGGGGCCTGACTCATGATTTTAGGAGACTGGGGGTAGCTTGTACCAGGAAATAGGTTCATCCATTTTGCAGGGCAGGAGTGGTGCGGGGAGTAAAGAAAATGTTTTGAAATTGCCTCATTTACACATCACCTTCACAGGCTGCAGGGACAGGAAAACACAAGATAATCATGGAACTATGCAGCCATTAGCAACTCCATAATCAGACTGGGTTTGGCTTTCCACTTCAAGCTTGTATTGAACATCTTGCCTTCATTCCTATTCTGTAAGTTCTCTGTTCCAGTGCTGAATTCACCCTCCATCCCCAGCCCAACCACTTCTTTCTCATAGGGAACTATCACTCTGTTAGCTGCCCCAGTGTTTCAAGTCAAGCAGAACCTCTTTAGACAAAAGCATATGGCTTCCAATTAGAGCCGATCACCTTTTAGAGCCAATAAAGCCAGTAGCTAGTCACC
Organism: Eretmochelys imbricata; assembly: GCF_965152235.1. Taxonomy (NCBI): domain Eukaryota; kingdom Metazoa; phylum Chordata; order Testudines; family Cheloniidae; genus Eretmochelys; species Eretmochelys imbricata. Next base: position 17,749,386 of record NC_135585.1, on the reverse strand, counting down.
TGATCTGGTATTTCAAGGTACATTAAGCAGCACATTTCCTCCATGCTGCTCACTGGTGTTCCAGGCAGGCAACTGCATTAGCAAAATTAAACCTCATGGAAGTGAAGCAGCTACATAACTAATAGAAATGACAAGAAGTGTGTAATGGGGGGCCTGGGAAGCTTAAGGTTTATTCCTCCCCACCCAAAATAAACCTAGTAGCTGGTGGGGCTTTGACATGCTCCCACACCTCCTCCATCATATTATTGTTACTGTAGCACTTAGAGAACCCAATTAAGATTCAGGATCCCATTGGGCTACCTGCTGTACAAACCCTTAGTGTGCGAAAGTGCCTGCCCTGAAGAGCTTGTAGTCTAAATAAATGTGTCTGGGGAGAGGAGAGGAATCAGGCACATGGAGGGGAAGCAAGTTGCCCCAGATGACACAGTGGGCCAGTGGCAGAACTGGGAATAGGATCCAGGTATTCTGAGACCCAGTCCAGTGCTCTAGCCACTAGATTATGCTAGCAGAGTTAACCTTCAACTTCAGACGTTTGTAATTGCAAACTCTGGGCAGGTTTGTGAATCAGGGTCAGTTAAAGGCCCTTCATGTAAAATTTAGGGTTTCAATGCGCATCCTGACATTGAAACTGTCTGAGACAGTGCCCTGAATGTTGGGTTCATTTGAACGCTCAACCCAAAGCAAATCCCTGGCTGGCTGGGCTGCAAATACTTGCAGATGGAAACTGAAGGAAACATTTACATGGGCCCATTGGTGTGAAACAGCAGGGTCCAGCACAGCTCTGCTTTAAACTGCGGTGCTGAAGGAGCCTTCCTAATCCACCCTGCCATCTCCACTTCATGCACTGGTTTTGAATGCAAAGTCTTGCATATGCATTGAGACCTGGTCTGCGCTTAGCACAGATGTGAAGGATGACGTGCTTCCACTTAGTGGCTGGAACAGATAACTCAGTGCAGCAACGGGGTGGAACTAGCAAACCTCAAGTTATCACAAGGAATAGTACCAGATGCTGCAGCCTCACTGGAGTGTAGTCAAGCACCTTGCCATTAACAAGGGCGCCAATTAGGGGGGGGTCAAGGGAGGGCTTGTCTACACTCGCAATTTACAGCGCTGCAACTTTCTCGCTCGGGGGTGTGAAAAAACACACCCCTGAGTGCAGCAAGTTTCAGTGCTGTAAAGCGCCAGTGTAAACAGTGCACCAGCTCTGGGAGCCGCGCCTCTCGTGGAGGTGGGTTTTTTAAAGCGCTGGTGCACAAACCATGTGACTTTAGCGTTGCCAGTATAGACTAGCCCTTAACTACAGCACAGCATTAGTGTGAAACGTGAGTTCTGCAGAGCAGAGGTGTCCCTGGAGCAGGGAGTCAGTATTTTATTTACAAACAGAGGCAGGGTGATTAAGATAAGAAAGGGCTGGTGATTATATTAAGGGTATGAAAGTTTAGCTTGTAAAAGAGGAATCCCTTTGTGGAGGGGGGAGAGGTTGTTTTAGGGCTAGTCCACACTGGCAGCGCTGCCATGGCAACGCTTTAACATGCCTTGTGTAGTCACGGCAGAGCGCTGGGAGAGAGCTCTCCCAACGCTCTAAAAAGCCCACGTCCATGAGGGGCGCAGCTCCCAGCACTGGGGCACTGTTTACACTGGCACTTTACAGCACTGAAACTTGCGCTGTGGGGGGTGTTTTTTCACACCCCTGAGCGAGAAAGTTTCAGTGCTGTTAATTGTCAGTGTAGACAAGCCCTTAGAGACAACAGGGGATTCAGACAAAATATAGCAAAGCACTGAGCCTGGTTACATTCAGAAAAGGGGGAGATGGGGTCAGTCCCAGGGAAGGGCAAGCAGTGTATAGAGAAGTTCCCACTTTACCTGTGGTACTTATATGGTCTCATCACCATAGTATCTGAAGCTGCGCCTCACAATGTCTAACCTATTTCTCCTCCCAGCCCCTTGGTGAGGTAGAGCAATGCTGTTATCCCCATTGTACAGGTTGGGCATTGAGGCACAGAGAGACTAGTGGCCAGATTTTCAAAGGTATTTAGGCACCTAGTGGGATTTTCAAAAGCGCCTAGAAGTTTAGATGCCTTGTAAACTCCCCCCCGATGCCTAGCTTCATCTTTGGGTGCCTAAAAACCTTTGAAATTCTGTCCTTAAAGCACTGGCCTGGGGTCAGACAGGAAGTCCATGGGGGGAGTAGAACCCAGGTCTCTGAGGGCTAACTCTGTATCCAGCAGACCAGCCTCTCTCTCTGCTGCATGCTGCAAAAAAAGAGGACTCTGATAGATGGGAGAAAAACCATGGCGGACAGTTCTCTGAGACTCCAGCACATGGTCCCAGGATGGATGTCATGGTTGACAGCATGAAAAGCAGCACAGAGGTTAGGAAAGATGGAGAATGAGAATCAGATGAGAAGAGATCACTTAACTCCCCAGGGATGGCAGGTTCTGCCCCATGCTGGGTTGTACAGCAATGGCTGCTGTATAATTTTACATTTTAACTGAAAACCATTTTGTTCAGTCATTTTTTGTTCCAGGTTTGAGGAATGAGGAATGAGAAAGTGTCATATAAGTATCCAATGTGTTTATGCCTCAAATTCTTAGGGTTTCAGCTGTATTCAGGCCAATTCCAGAACAAAGAACAGAAACTGCATCTACAGAGTCCATAAAGTCGATGATTATTGTCATGATTTGCATTATTCACTGGGTACCATCTCTGCGCTCAGCACTGTTCAGAATACGCCAGAAAATCCAGTCCCTGAGCCAATGCATATAAGATGTGTAACTCTGGATAACATGGCTCAGATATTTAAGTAGGAAGTGTATAGTGATTGACCGCACGTTATCAAATGTTCACCGATGTTTCTATCTATGAGTGGAGGCACTGATGTCAATAGAAGTTTTACTTGATTAAGGACTAGAAGATTTGACCCTCCAACTTTCTTTCTAAAGGTAGAGCTGCCCAGAGCTCCTGTGCCCATTTATTTTCCTTTCCTGCTTGCAGTTGCCCTGATATACCTCAGAAGTCTCAATTTTTTTCTCAATTTTAAACTATAGAATTTTCTTGGAGTTTGGTTTTAAATATTCTCCTGTGAGAACTGCCATTCAGTTGTTGTAGTATTGTGTTTAAAGGCTAGTTTACTTTCCAGAAGGCTCTTAAACAGAAATAAAAGCAGTGTTGCCAACTTTCATGACTTTTGTCATGAGTCTCATAATTGTTTTCCTTAAAGCCCCAGCTCCTGGAGTCAAGTGGATATGTGATGATTTCAGCCTTCATTCTTAAAGAAAAATGACGTTTCTAGTCCTCGTGTCTGTGGAGAATGCTTCAAAATGTGACCCCAGTGTACTCAAAAAGCAGGAAGCAAATAAAAAGAATCCCAAATCTGTTATTTTTACATAATCTCATGATTTTAAAGCCAATCCCATGATTTTTGGTGAGCCTGATTCATGATTTTTGAACATTTGGGATTGGCAATACTGTGAAAGTGACTTGAAAGTGTCAGTTTCACTCCTGTTTAAGGTTAGTTTCTAATCTATTATTTGTAGTGAGGTAACACCCCTAGAGCCCCAGTCAGGTGCAGTATAAACTCAGGGGGTCTTGCCCTAGTAGGCTGATTCCAAAGTTAAGTGATCTATTCCAAGCTTTATGAACTGGAAAAAAGTGATAGGAAGTAATCCAGATTTTTCTACAATTGTTTCAATTGTATTCAAGAGTTAGTAACAAAGAATATACATTAAAATTTTAAACCTAACCAGTGTTCCTTTAGAGACTTGACACAAGATGTGAGAACATGTTAGTATTAGAGCTGAGCGGGTCTAATATTTATTTAATCCTCTTTTTTTATATAGGAATTAGATACAGTACCCGATCAGCTAATTTCTAAATTATTGTCTGCAAAAAACCCCTAGAGTTTTCAGGTGCAAAGTAGCCCTTGGAATCACAGTTAAAGTTGCACTCCCCACCCTACCCCTACCAAAATCTGAAATGGCATCCCTGGCCATTAACCCCACAAGAGGTAACTTGGGCAATACAGGAAATCAGAAGCAGGCAAACTAGTCCCACCCTCTAAAATCCCATCTGAGTGGGGATTGGTGTCTGGGAGTTATGAAGGGAGCACTGATGCTGGGAGTGAGAGACTGACTCTTAATCAGTGTTTGATTCTCTTGGTGGGGAAGGTGGTTCTTGCTGCTTACAAAGATGTTTAATATTTGCTTAACCCCTTCCTAGCTAAATGCAACTCCAACACCCATGGCAGTATACCAAGTATGTGATACAGCGCTGTGCATACCAAAGAGCATATACCTAATATACAGTGCAGGAGGAGTGTCTCCGACATCCACCCCATGCCAAGCCACTCCCTAGAGCTAGTACATCTCCAGGCTACGCTTCTTTGCAGCCAGGGATGATGCTCAGGGGGCCAGAAGTGAAGGGGTTAAATCTGTTCAATTTGTGAGGCGGTTGTTTTGGAGCATGTTGTGAGACGCTATCTGAGCTGCGCTCTGGGGTTAGCTGCGCACTGATAAGGCCCTTTCTCTCAACAGTATTTCCTGTCCTGGCTAAATAGAGGAAAGGGCCACTGGAAGCAGAGCAGCAGCAGGCCTGTATCTGGTGCTGATCCTGAAAGACCAGTGTGTGCTTTGATTTTGGTTTTATAATTTTTTTTTGATGTAGCTGTTTCAGAAAGAGAACACTTGCAATGTTGGCAAGAGCCAGCAGCAGGGGTTGTCAAGGAGTGTGAGGGACCTGGACACTCAACATCCTTTGGTTTCCACTGGGATTTGGGTACCTGACCCCTTTGGCATGGCTGTTGGTGGGAAGCCTGTACATTCCTGCTAGCACGATGCTTGGATTCATCAGAATGGCTCGTCCCCAATTCCATGAGCACCAAATGTCACTCAGATAGTGTTATGGGATGGAATTTCAGCTAAACACCAGGGAAAACTCCTGGGGCTGAACTGTATTCGAGTGGAACGGTCTCGCTGACCTCAATGCCCATGACGACAATGCTGCCCCAGAAGTCTTCACTAGGGGTAGCTATGGGGGATGCTGCCATGTGTACCGAGCTTGGGTGTCTTTACTACTATCATCTGAGCAAGGCTAGGCAACGTGGTGCTAAATCCACCTCAGCTCTGTCTGCACTACATCTTCCACTGCTGCTGCACCACTGGTGAATTACAAGCACCATGTTTGCCAGGGTAGCTGCACCTGTTATCAAAGCAGTTAAAGCCCTGTTGCTTGAGTGCCTTGAAATGCGATAAGACAAAGCAATGGGGAGCACACTGTAGGGAAAAGTTCTTCTCTGGTAGAGGGAAGGACCTAATAAGTCTATTCCATTTTATTCATATTCTCAAGTAGCCATCCTCTAGCATCACTCATGCTCCTGAGTCCTGTTTGCAGTGCTGCGTCCCCTGTGCTGTATCTTAAGGAAAGTACATCCATCACATTGCATTTCAAAGCCAGGGCTGTGCTCCCGTCGTCTTTCCTATCACTGGGGTAGAGCAGCAACTACGATTTCACCTGAAGCTGATCGAGCCCAATGGCTACATCAGGAGTAGCAGAATTTATTGCAGTAATGTCTCCTTCATATTTATAAATTGAGCAGTAGGTAGTGCTATGTTTGGTGGTCTGTCATGGAAAACAAGTTATTTGTCACTGGTGCATGAGAACTTAATGTTACAAATGCCTAGGGTTGCCAGGGGTATGGTGTTCGACCAGAGCGCCTGGTCAAAAAGGGACCTGGTGGCTCAGGTCAGTACTGCTGACCAGGCCGTTAAAAGTCCAGTTGGCGGCACACTGGGGCTAAGGCAGGCAGCAGGCTCTTTGACTGCCCTGGCTCTGTGCAGCTCCCCGAAGCGGCCGGCATGTTCAGCCCCAGGCACGGGGCAATCAGGGAAGCTCCACGTGCTGCCCCCAGTGCTGGCTCTGCAGCTCCCATTGGCTGGGGACTGCGGCCAGTGGGAGCTGTGGGGGCGCAGCGCCTCTGTGCAAGGGCAGCATGCACCATGCAGAGCTGCATGGCCGCGCCTCTGCCTAGGGGCCGGACATGGCACCACTTCCAGAACCAGCGCAGGACTAGGGCTGGTAGAGAGCCTGCCTTAGCTCTACTGCACCTCCGATCGGGAGCCACCTGAGGTAAGCGCTGCCCAGCTGGGGCCCCTACCCTGAACCCCCTTCTCCAGGTAGGAACCTCCTCCCGCACCCCAACTCTCTCCCAGACCCTGCCCCCCCCCACCTGCACCCCAACCCCCTGCCCCAGCTTGGAACCCCTTCCCTCACCCAAACTCCCTCCCACAGTCCACATCCCACACCCCCTTCCACACCTACGCCAGCCCTGAGCCCACTCCCACATTCCAAACCCCTTGGCCCCAGCCCAGAGCCTCCTCCTGCACCCCAAACCCCTCATCCCCAGAGCCCCCTGCCCCAGCCCAGTGAAAGTGAGTGAGGGTTGGGGAGAGCGAGCGATGGAAGGAGAGGGGCTGGAGTGAGTAGGGGTGCGGCCTCAAAGAAGGCGCGGGGCCTCAAGGGAAGGGGTGAGGCAAGGGTGTTGTGTTTAGTGCAATTAGAAAGTTGGCAACCCTACAACTACCCCTTTCCCATAGGACGATGCTCTCTGGCCTGGAGTAATCTGAAATCGACAGCCATGAAAGCCAAATTCCTCTCTGGATTTAAGTCAGCAGCTCGATGGAGTTGCAGTTGTAATCTTCATGAGCATGCGCAACTGCTTGAGCTCATTAATGTACATCCCACAGCACGGCCTGTGCTCCAGTCCCTGTGTCCTTGAGCTGCGAAATGAACACCTGCATCATGTGGCATAAAACAGCTTTAATGTAATTACAAAGCCTTCTTATCCTGTTACTGGGGGATCTGATCCCTTAGTTGCCTTTGACTTTAGGTACCATTTTTGCAATCTGTGTAATTTTTTACACCTGTCAAATAGGGCAAACGGGTGCAGGCAGGAGTTTTGTTTGTTGTCATGTTCTTAATGGCGAGTTGAAGGTAGTGATGGACTCCCGATATTTTTAACAAGTGGCTCCCACAAAAACTCCTCTTACCATTCCCTTCTTAACCTGTTATCTGAAAGCCTTCCTTCAAGCACAATAGCTACCTCTGGCAACTAGCCCCTCCCTTTAAAATTAATACTTGTTTGCCACGCTCTTACACGGACGTGTGCATCCCCACTGTTTTGTCCTGTCCCCTATAATGCTAGGGGAAATAATGTCAATTTGGAGTGCCTCAATTTATGGGTACCCAACTAGAGCCATTGAGGGTTTGATTCTCTGCTCCCCCGCCCCAAGTCATGCTCAACAATCTCGACTCCAGCTGAAGTCATGGGGAGCTCTGCACCTCTGAAAATCAAGCCCAAGGCATTGCAAGTTACACACCAAAAACTGAGGGTCACTCTTGGAAAATTTGACCTATTGGGTATCTTCCGACTGGTAGACAGAATTATTCTGTTCTATTTAGATTCTTATTCTATGCCCATCACCCTGGTACCTGGACACCTTCCAGAGAGAGGTTCTTGCTCAGTGCTGACTCCAAATGTGAATAGAAAATTGCCTCACAGCTGTATAGAAAGGTAACCTCCACATTGGTCCTCTGTCCGTTTGCAATGCTCCTCCTAGACCCAGCTGCTTGAGTTTGCAGCAGCAGCTCCTGACCTTGGCTTATATTGCTTATTAACATAAATAAACTGGGGGATAATTCTTAAAGGTAAAAGCGGTCGGGCCCTTCTGCATCATCCTAAGCACTATTGACAGCCCCAGCTGGACAGCTGCTCTCTCTGCTTTACAGACTATGCTGGGGGTGTAGCACAACTGAGGAGGGCTCGCAGACCTGTCAGGACATCTCATTTTTAAAACCTCTTTTCTGTCCATGAATATTAGCAGCACACTCTTGCTCTCAAGCTGAAGTTGAGTCCCTGGGTTATGGTTCTGTCTGAGCTCTTGTATATGTCCAGCTGTGTGGTGTCTTTTCTATTTCTGGCTTCCATCCATCACTTGATCCCCCTTTTTGTTGTTGCTCCTGTTGTATTTTGCTTTGAAAGAAGCAAAATGCTGCTCGTGCACAAGAGAAGAGTGGAATCCACCAGCAACTATTAGCAGAGGGATGTCCTGGAGGAGGCGACTGGACAGTATGTTCGGGAGAGAAGAGGGTCTGGGGAGAAAGGAACTATGTAGCAAGGGGAAAGGAGGAGAAGTGGTCCAGGAAGAATACGGACAGGCAGGAGAGTCGGGGAGCAGAGAAGCGGGAGGGCGGGAATGAAGACCAGATGTAACTAATGTGACTGACTTTTTCTCCCATAAAGAAAATAATCCCCTTATGTGAACAGACATAATATATTAATCCAGAGGTTCTCAAACTGTGGTCGGTGGACCAGCAGTGGTCTGCGAGCTCCATTCAGGTGTCTGCGGATAGTTCCCTCTAAGGTGCGTGCCTCGGCGGCCGCACATGAGAGAATGAAGGGCCACCCACCTAATTAGTGGAGCCATGTAGGCCTGGCTCCACTAATTAGGTGCCTGGACCCTGGAGAAGATGCACATGTAAGGTGAAGTGGTGGCCTCAGGGGGAGTAGTGGGTAGGTGGGACGGGGCAGTGAGGTGAGAAGCGGGGTTAGGGGGAATTTGGGACGTGTAGGGCTGCAGCGACCAGAGAAAGAGGCGACTTTCCCAAGCTCCAGGGCGGTGACTGCCAGGGAGAGACCCCCTGCCCTTCCCAGCCCCAGCTTCGGGGCTGCCATGGTGGGGGAGAGAGGGCAGATCCATTGCATTAGAAAGGTAAGACTACTAATATTAAAATATGAGTTGTGTGCTTTTATTTGTAGAACAAAAAAAAGTTTATTATTAACTTTTATATATATATAGCGCTTTTATCCAAAGCTTTTTACAGTTGTTAGCTAACTGTACAAATAATATTTGGAAAGATCATTAAGTGGTCCACCAAGACCCTCAGCAATTTTCAAGTGATCCACGAACAAAAAAGTTTGAGTACCACTGTATTAATCCTCCCCTCACATTGCTGTTCCATGTAAGCCATGACGGCATCTGTCATAGGCAGCCAGTGTGACCATGAATGGAAGAGGGGGCTGTGAATAAAGGAGGCATGCCTGGGATGATCTCTCTGTGGAGATGTGGAAAAGTTTGAGACCCCCTGTGTTAGGATAACTTGCTCTCCCTCAGACCAGATGCTCTTCTAGGCCCCAATCTAACTCCCATAGGAGCTGACGAGAGAGGCTTTCCATAGACTCCAGGGGGAGTTGGATCAGACCCTTAGGAAACAACGTGAGCTGTGTTCAAGCAGCAAGCCAGTGGCTCTGCCCACGACACAAGTACTCTCATTTGGGAGTGAAGAGGGAGAAGAAAAGGATGGTTAATGGAACAAAGGAACAAAGGGAAGGCGGAGAGAGACAGCAAACAAAGCAGGGGATGCAGATGGAGAGAGTGGAGAAAGTAGCGGAATGATGAAAGCTAGAAAAGGGGCGGGGGGGGGGAGAGGAGAAATACTCTCTGCAGACACATTCATGTGCCAGTGCACATCTGAGTCTGAGGGAGGTACTGAAGGTGGCAGTGAAAACTGTCCTCTCTACTATCCCTCCTTGCACAGAGATCAAGCAATTACAGACAGCAGCTGTGGGTCTTGTTGTCTCATCACATCAGATTTGCTTCCATGTGCATGAACAAAACTCTTTAGTCTCCGTCTTAGGGTATGTCTACACTACGGAATAAGGTCGAATTTATAGAAGTCGATTTTTTAGAAATCGGTTTTATATATTCGCGTGTGTGTCCCCACAGAAAATGCTCTAAGTGCATTAAGTGCAGTAACTCGGCGGAGTGCTTCCACAGTACCGAGGCCAGAGTCGACTTCCGGAGCGTTGCACTGTGGGTAGCTATCCCACAGTTCCCCAGTCTCCGCTGCCCATTGGAATTCTGGGTTGAGATCCCAATGCCTGATGGGGCTAAAACATTGTCGCGGGTGGTTCTGGGTACATATCATCAGGCCCCCGATCCCTCCCTCCCTCCGTGAAAGCAAGGGCAGACAATTGTTTCGCGCCTTTTTTCCTGAGTTACCTGTGCAGACGCCATACCACGGCAAGCATGGAGCCCGCTCAGGTAACTGTCACCCTATGTCTCCTGGGTGCTGGCAGACGCAGTACGGCATTGCTACACAGTAGCAGCAACCCCTTGCCTTGTGGCAGCAGACGGTACAGTACGACTGGTAGCCGTCATTGTCATGTCCAAGGTGCTCCTGGCCACGTCGGCTGGGAGCGCCTGGACAGACATGGGCGCAGGGACTAAATTTGGAGTGACTTGACCAGGTCATTCTCTTTAGTCCTGCAGTCAGTCCTATTGAACCGTCTTATGGTGAGCAGGCAGGCGATACGGATTGCTAGCAGTCGTACTGTACCATCTTCTGCCGGGCAGGCAAGAGATGAGGATGGCTAGCAGTCGTACTGTACCATCTTCTGCCGAGCAGCCATGAGATGTGGATGGCATGCAGTCCTTCTGCACCGTCTGCTGCCAGCCAAAGATGTAAAAGATAGATGGAGTGGATCAAAACAAGAAATAGACCAGATTTGTTCTGTATTCATTTGCTTCCCCCACTCCCCCATCTAGGGGACTCATTCTTCTAGGTCACACTGCAGTCACTCACAGAGAAGGTGCAGCGAGGTAAATCTAGCCATGTATCAATCAGAGGCCAGACTAACCTCCTTGTTCCAATAAGAACAATAACTTAGGTGCACCATGTCTTATTGGAACCCTCCGTGAAGTCCTGCCTGAAATACTCCTTGATGTAAAGCCACCCCCTTTGTTGATTTTAGCTCCCTGAAGCCAACCCTGTAAGCCGTGTCGTCAGTCGCCCCTCCCTCCATCAGAGCAACGGCAGACAATCGTTCCGCACCTTTTTTCTGTGCGGACGCCATACCAAGGCAAGCATGGAGGCCGCTCAGCTCACTTTGGCAAGTAGGAGCACATTAAACACCACACGCATTATCCAGCAGTATATGCAGCACCAGAACTGGGCAAAGCAATACCGGGCGAGGAGGCGACGTCAGCGCGGTCACGTGAGTGATCAGGACATAGACACAGATTTCTCTGAAAGCATGGGCCCTGCCAATGCATTCATCATGGTGCTAATGGGGCAGGTTCATGCTGTGGAACGCCGATTCTGGGCTCGGGAAACAAGCACAGACTGGTGGGACCGCATAGTGTTGCAGGTCTGGGACGATTCCCAGTGGCTGCGAAACTTTCGCATGCGTAAGGGCACTTTCATGGAACTTTGTGACTTGCTTTCCCCTGCCCTGAAGCGCATGAATACCAAGATAAGAGCAGCCCGCACAGTTGAGAAGCGAGTGGCGTTAGCCCTGTGGAAGGTTGCAACGCCAGACAGCTACCGGTCAGTTGGGAATCAATTTGGAGTGGGCAAATCTACTGTTGGGGCTGCTGTGATGCAAGTAGCCCACGCAATCAAAGATCTGCTGATATCAGAGGTAGTGACCCTGGGAAATGTGCAGGTCATAGTGGATGGCTTTGCTGCAATGGGATTCCCTAACTGTGGTGGGGCCATAGACGGAACCCATATCCCTATCTTGGCACCTGAGCACCAAGCCGGTGAGTACATAAACCGCAAGGGGTACTTTTCGATAGTGCTGCAAGCTCTGGTGGATCACAAGGGACGTTTCACCAACATCAACGTGGGATGGCTGGGAAAGGTACATGACGCTCGCATCTTCAGGAACTCTGGTCTGTTTCAAAAGCTGCAGGAAGGGACTTTATTCCCAGACCAGAAAATAACTGTTGGGGATGTTGAAATGCCTATATGTATCCTTGGGGACCCAGCCTACCCCTTAATGCCATGGCTCATGAAGCTGTACACAGGCAGCCTGGACAGTAGTCAGGAGCTGTTCAACTACAGGCTGAGCAAGTGCAGAATGGTGGTAGAATATGCATTTGGACGTTTAAAGGCGCACTGGCGCAGTTTACTGACTCGCTTAGACCTCAGCGAAACCAATATTCCCACTGTTATTACTGCTTGCTGTGTGCTCCACAATATCTGTGAGAGTAAGGGGGAGACGTTTATGGCGGGGTGGGAGGTTGAGGCAAATCGCCTGGCTGCTGGTTACGCGCAGCCAGACACCAGGGCGGTTAGAAGAGCACAGGAGGGCGCGGTACGCATCAGAGAAGCTTTGAAAACCAGTTTCATGACTGGCCAGGCTACGGTGTGAAAGTTCTCTTTGTTTCTCCTTGATGAAACCCCCTGCCCCTTGGTTCACTCTACTTCCCTGTAAGCTAACCACCCTCCCCTCCTCCCTGCGATCACCACTTGCAGAGGCAATAAAGTCATTGTTGCTTCACATTCATGCATTCTTTATTCATTCATCACACAAATAGGGGGATGACTACCAAGGTAGCCCAGGAGGGGTGGTGGAGGAGGAAAGGAAAATGCCACACAGCACTTTAAAAGTTTACAATTTTAAGATTTATTGAATGACAGCCTTCTTTTTTTTGGGCAATCCTCTGTGGTGGAGTGGCTGGTTGGCTGGAGGCCCCCCCACCGCGTTCTTGGGCGTCTGGGTGAGGAGGCTATGGAACTTGGGGAGGAGGGCGGTTGGTTACAGAGGGGCTGCAGTGGCAGTCTGTGCTCCAGCTGCCTTTGCTGCAGCTCAGCCATACACTGGAGCATACTGGTTTGGTCCTGCAGCAGCCTCAGCATTGAATCCTGCCTCCTCTCATCATGCTGCCGCCACATTGAGCTTCAGCCCTCTCTTCAGCCTGCCACCTCTCCTCCCGGTCATTTTGTGCTTTCCTGCACTCTGATATTGTTTGCCTCCACGCATTCATCTGTGCTCTGTCAGTGTGGGAGGACAGCATGAGCTCGGAGAACATTTCATCACGAGTGCGTTCTTTTTTCTTTCTAAGCTTCACTAGCCTCTGGGAAGGAGAAGATCCTGTGATCATTGAAACAGATGCAGCTGGTGGAGAAAAAAAAAGGGACAGCGGTATTTAAAAAGACACATTTTATAAAACAGTGGCTACACTCTTTCAGGGTAAAGCTTGCTGTTAACATTACATACATAGCACATTTGCTTCCGTTACAAGGTCGCATTTTGCCTCCCCCCACCGCGTGGCTACCCCCTCAACCCTCCCCCCTCCCTGTGGCGAACAGCGGGGAACGTTTCTGTTTAGCCACAGGCAAACAGCCCAGCAGGAATGGGCTCCTCTGAGTGTCCCCCGAAGAAAAGCACTCTATTTCAACCAGGTGACCATGAATTATATCTCACTCTCCTGAGGATAACACAGAGAGATAAAAAACGGATGTTGTTTGAATGCCAGCAAACATACACTGCAATGCTTTGTTGTACAATGATTCCCGAGTACGTGTTACTGGCCTGGAGTGGTAAAGTGTCCTACCATGAAGGATGCAATAAGGCTGCCCTCCCCAGAAACCTTTTGCAAAGGCTTTGGGAGTACATCCAGGAGAACCGCGAATGCCAGGGCAAAGAAATCCTTTCACATGCTTGCTTTTAAACCATGTATAGTATTTTAAAAGGTACACTCACCAGAGGTCCCTTCTCCACCTGCTGGGTCCAGGAGGCAGCCTCGGGTGGGTTCGGGGGGTACTGGCTCCAGGTCCAGGGTGAGAAACAGTTCCTGGCTGTCAGGAAAACCGGTTTCTCCGCTTGCTTGCTGTGAGCTATCTACAACCTCATCATCATCTTCTTCGTCCCCAAAACCTGCTTCCCTATTGCCTCCATCTCCATTGAAGGAGTCAAACAACACGGCTGGGGTAGTGGTGGCTGAACCCCCTAAAATGGCATGCAGCTCATCATAGAAGCGGCATGTTTGGGGCTCTGACCCGGAGCGGCCGTTCGCCTCTCTGGTTTTCTGGTAGGCTTGCCTCAGCTCCTTCAGTTTCACGTGGCACTGCTTCGGGTCCCTGTTATGGCCTCTGTCCTTCATGCCCTGGGAGATTTTGACAAAGGTTTTGGCATTTCAAAAACTGGAACGGAGTTCTGATAGCACGGATTCCTCTCCCCAAACAGCGATCAGATCCCGTACCTCCCGTTCAGTCCATGCTGGAGCTCTTTTGCAATTCTGGGACTCCATCATGGTCACCTCTGCTGATGAGCTCTGCATGGTCACCTGCAGCTTGTCACGCTGGCCAAACAGGAAATGAGATTCAAAAGTTCGCGGTTCTTTTCCTGTCTACCTGGCCAGTGCATCTGAGTTGAGAGTGCTGTCCAGAGCGGTCACAATGGAGCACTCTGGGATAGCTCCCGGAGGCCAATGCCGTCGAATTGTGTCCACAGTACCCCAAATTCGAGCTGGCAAGGCTGATTTAAGCGCTAATCCACTTGTCAGGGGTGGAGTAAGGAAATCGATTTTAAGAGCTCTTTAATTCGAAATAAAGGGCTTCATCGTGTGGACGGGTGCAGGTTTACATCGATTTAATGCTGCTAAATTCGACCTAAAGTCCTAGTGTAGACCAGGGCTTAGTTTTAAAGATTGGGGACAATGTGCAGTTCATTTTGTTAAGTTTCCCACAGCATCTGCTTGAAATAGAAATGACTCGTCAGTTGTAAGCTACAACATGCACCTGCTTAAGATCGTCAGTGACTTCAGCAGGGCTGGCTTGGGGAGTATGCCAGGTTAGAATGGTCTCTGAAAACACTCAGGTTTGGTCTATCAGTATCTTAGCAAGGATGATGGTTCGGCTTTGCCACACTTTTCCTGTGATGGGGATGGGCACCTCTCTCTACTTCAGTAGAAACTAAACAAATGCAAAGCTGGAGACTGCAGGTTGCTTGAGCTGCTCTATAGTCAGCTCTCAAAGCAGAAATCTGTTCTGCATTTGGGTGTAAACCCTCCTTTATGATCGTTCTAACACTACCTTGGGGCCAATGCGTTTGCGCTTGTAAATTTCAACACTGATATGACTGTAGATGTTGGACCATTGAAAATGTACATACAGGTCTTTGCACCTACCAAGTGCAAATGCACACAGTTCTGTGCATGCTCAAGCAAAGTTCCCCTTGAAAACTTACCCCGCAATGCCCTATGAGGCACTAATTACTAAAGACAATTAGGGTAAATACATCCCACTCTGACCAATGAAGTCAATAATGCAGATGACAGTTATGCTGACACAGATGACTAAACTTATGGCCATTAACAAATTCAGCAAATTTACCTCCATTATTCCCCCAAAGCAAAAGCCTCACAATTCATTTGCAATCGATTTCCATAAAAATCGTCTACAAACTAACCTAGTTTCACCATAACACAATTTTTTCAGTTTCAGTGGTTGGAAGATCACAAAGAAAACATGTTAAACCCAAGGCTGTAGCAGAAAAATAAAGTTCCAGTAAAACAAACCTCTAGGCAACTTTGTAACTATCAATTTATTTCAGAACTTCAAAGAGCTAAGACATAACACGGCATGTTTCTCCATCTGGTAGGTAACATTACAAAAACGCAGACCAATTTGTCTCTAACTTCCCTGGGCTGAAAACATCTCTGAGCTGAGAGATGAGGCAGGGAAACTATTGTGTGTCAGAAAAATTATGAATAAGAGTGATGCTTAGAGAGCTTTCTCCTGCAGGGCATAGGGAGGCAGATCTTGATGTTCTGCTACTGCGTGAAACTAAGTGAGATTGACCAGCTGTCCCAATATTATCGGGATTGTCCAGATATTAGGGGCTTTGTCTTATATAGGACTCTACCCCCATACTCCCCCATCCTGATTTTTTCACACTTGCTATCTGGTCACCCTAAACTAAGCTGAAAGGAGCACCGTGTGTAACCTGAAAGCTATTTAAAGGAGTGACACTGAGGGGCTGAAGTGGGAAAGATGCATAGCTTTTCTTATCTCTTTCTGTTCCCTCAAAAAAATCCACTGTCTCAACTCTGCCATGTCCAGAAGTTATTACATCCAACAGTTGATTGTAAGCCGGTCTCAGTCTAGTTCCTGGAGAAGACATGTCCACCAAATCACAACCGCTATCACACTTCACACCTTTATTGTCAGTTGCTACAGCGAGGACAAGAATGTAATGGATGCTGATGCTGAATTCCGTGGATCGAGAGACATTGGCATGACATTGCTGGGGAAGCTTGCTCTACTACAGCCTGTTGCTGAATCTGTTCTGACACTACACAAATGCCTCTTGTCTCCAGAACTTTGAATGTGGCACCTTTCACTGGGACTAAATTAACTTCTAAAGAGTTTCTGTAGCAATGGTGGAATTTTATGAGAAGGGTAAAGACAAGGCAAGAGTAGTGCAAATGGCTGGCATTAGTGCTTTTGGACAAACTAATACTTAGGGTGTCTACTTTCGGCATCTATTAAAATACTGAGGCAGAACCATGGATTTCTGCCTCCATTCTTCAGTCCCATTTGTAGGTCATCAACTTAGTAAAGTAGGCTTTCAGAGGTCAGTGAAAGAGAAAGTGTGGTTTTGCTCTGGGTAAATAAACTTCCATATGGTTGTGCTTGGGTGCACATCAAATATAATGAGCTTGAAAATCTTCCACCATATCACTGATGTTTTGAGGGATGTGTGGTGTGTATGTATTGTGTGTGTCAAGCTGTTCTGCAGTGGATCAAGAGCATGAATACCAGCCTCAGGGCAGACTGTTAAGAAGCAGGGCATAGACCCAATATGAGCTGTAAGCTCTATACACAGGACTTGTCCGTACTTAAAATTCTGCAGCTGCCCTACTGTAGCGCTTCAGTGAAGACATTACCTATGCTGACGGAAGGGCTTCTCCTGTTTCAAACCATTTATCCATTTCTAAGGGCATGTCTACTTACAACCACCGCAGTAATTACTGCGGTTATTCATATCCATACTACCCTCTTTCTGTCACCAGTATGCATCCTCACCAGAGGATGTCTTAAGAGGGGCAGTGTGGGGGCTGAGAGCCCAGGCTCTCAGCTCCATACACAGCTCCCCACCAGGATCCCATGTGCCATCCTCTTAGCTCCCTGGCGTAGCCGGGCTCCCGTCTGAAAGCGCCACACCTGGAGTCCGGGGGCTCCCCGCTCCCAGCCAGGCTGTGCCCTGAGCTCCCTGCAGGGAACCCAGTGACTGCACTGAGGCTCCTGAATCCCTGCTGGGAGCCCGACTGCAGCAGGGAGCCCGACTCCAGCAGGGAGCAAAAAGCCTGGGGAACAGTCAGGCTCCCCGTGGGGAGCCAGGAGCCTCTGGGCAGCAGCCGGGCTCCCTGCATGGAGCCGAGCAGGCATTAGCCTGGCTGGAAGCAGGGAGCCTGGGGCACCCGGATGCTAGCTGGTAGAGCCCTGTGTGGATACAAAATTTATATCTGTGGATATTCGTGAAGCTGCAGGTCTCTAGCGACAATGAGCAAGACCAGCAGGGCCATGGCCAGCAACCAGGCCAGGAACCGCAACAACAAAAGCAGCAACAAGAACCAGCACCCAGCCTGAGCATCTCCTCTAGTGCGGCTGTACTGGCCCCAGTCTTGCCCACTAGGCAGGCACTAGGCTCACCAGCAGCTGTCCCTGGTCACACTAGTGTATGGAAGCATTTTGCACACTCCCGGACAGGAGTCCCATCCACGCAGGCACAGATTGCTTTGAGCATTTGCTCTTCATAGGGTGCTAGTGGTCACCTGGTGCCAATTTCTGTTCCCTAGTTAGATAACTGAGATTTACCAACAGGAATAATGTGCTTTGGGTACAAGTTTGTAAAGATGCCAGCAGCCATCCTGATAACCAATGGGCTGAGCATGTGGATTCTGGCAAATTGAAACTGAGCTCTGTGTGTTTGTGAATATAGTCACAGGTTCGTCCTGTCAAGTACATGACCCGCTCTAACCACAAATGCAACAGCCTCTCTCAGTCCAAGGCGGAGACAGTGAAAGATTCTCTGTCCGCACTCACCCATCCCTTCTGGAAGATAGGTCACTGCTGCTGATGGGCTCCACAGAAATCCACCTGAGTCTGGGGCAGAGAAGGGAGAGAGGGAGGGCAAATAACTCCCCAAAGATTATTGGGATGGTGCTGCATCTGGCATAGCATCACAGTGACTTTTTTTTTTTCCTCGCCTACTTTTATGCTTCCTTCACAGTGAAGTCCTCTGTAGCATTCAATGGAGTCTTCTCAGTGCTGCCAGATGCTGAGCTGGCCAGTACCCCTCACTGAACTCCTGTTCGCAATGTGCTGTTGCAAAGAGACCTCCCTGATCTGGCCGGCACACTTCAACTAGGTCAGCGAAGCCCCCCACTTCACCCTTGTGTCCACCCCGAAGCTCTGCCCCCTAGGCCTTGAGTGGGGCATGGTCTGTCTGCCCTTACACTGATACAAATCCTCAACAAGACCTTGGCCCTAGAATCAAATTAGTTACCCTAATTATTATTTGGGCTTCTATGGTGCCTTTTATCCTAGGACCTCAGAGCTCCTTAGAAAGGTGTGTGAGAGTCATTATCCCCACTTTGCAGATTGGGAGACCGAGACACAAAGAAGTAAGTGATTCAAGAGCAGGGGAAGGTCTCTAAAAGTGGGGGGGCCAACTGTGCCCAAATGGTGGCTCTGCCCTTGCACCACCATTTCCCCCGAGGCCCCTCTCCCATGCCGCCTCTTCCCCCAAGACCCCACCCCCTGCTCGCTCCTCTCCACCCCTTCCCCCCATCAGTCGCCCTAACAGCCAGTAAAAAGTGGGAGGGACCATGGCCACCCCTGCTCCGGGGCCCCAGAAGTGACTTGTCGAAGGTCATGTAGCACCTCAGTGGCAGAGCCAGGAATACACCCTAGGTCATCTTGGCTCCCAGTATGCTACTCTGACCACTAAACCAGGCTTCCTCCTTGTAGACTCCCAGAGGAGACAGTAAGTTCAGTGCATTGGCCTGGGAGTCAGAAGACCTAATCTAGTGCCCTAACAATGGATCCTAACTTGAGATAAGAGCATTTGTTGCTCCATGCTCTCAAAAGACACAGTTAAGGGGGCATACACTGAAACTGGCTTGCCACTAGATTAGGCCACTGGTCCCTGAGGCACCCTTTCCCTGGCCGCCTAAGAGTGCCCATGAAGTTGCTTTTGCTGTCATTGAAAGGGTAAATTCCATTTAACTATAAATGCTAATGCTCCCTCATGGAGAGTAAATGACAGTATCCAAGTTTAACCTTTCCTGCTAAAAACAGATGTGTGCACACAGCACTGAAGTGGCCATGGTTTGTAGCATATAGCTATGCCCTTGCATTAACTGAAACTCATCTCTCTTCCTTTCTCTGATACAGTCACTGTGACACCTTGTCTTGCGGATCACAATTCACTGGACTCTGCTGAAAGCTCCTTCCTTTTGCAGTTGACTGAAAACTGCGGGGAACATTTGTCACAACTTGGTTCTTTTGCATCAGCCTATTTTCTACATTGGGTGCCGGTCTCCAAGGTTCGTCAGCTCTGCTTAATGCAAGAGCCATCCTTTCACAGAGATACAGGAAATTAATTCCCTTGAGATTAACCATTGCGAGGGGTTTTGTTTCTTTTAAAATTTTACCTACTGTCCCTCTCAAGCAACACAGATTTTTCTGGGTTCTCGCAGATTGCACTGCCTTTATTTCATGCACTAGAAACCACCCTAGTAAAAAAAAAACACTCATCCAAGTGCCACCCCTTTTTTCATGACTATCCTTTTTTCATACAGCTGGACTCCCAGCAAGTGTGAGAGTTCCACAGCTGGCTCCGCCCCCATGACTTCCATCTGCTAGCTCCTGAGGGCAGGCAGAGCCTGGCCACTTTTCCCTGTTGCTACAGGCCAGGAGAGAAGCCCTTCCAGCTGCTACAGGATGGAAGATCCTAAGGCTTGCAAAGGAACACACACCCTCTCTGGTTCATTCCTTACTCTACAACATAGGGCACATGAGTGATGCACTCCCATTTGTATTGCCTCCTCTGGGATTCTCTGGTATAGCTGGACCATCCACCCACAATCAGCTATGAGGTATATGCTGCCTATGCTGCCCTTTCCTCTTCTGTTCTCTGGCCTCTCTAGGGGTGGTGGCTTCCCTGCTAGGCCTAGATCCTCTGTCTATCAGTCCATGTTGGTGGAGGGTTTACAGATTTGTCTAGCATCGCATTGCCAAGAGTGGATCGAAGCTAACAGGGCCCCCAGAAAGCTACTTCTGTTGCCACCCCTGTTTGACTCTTTCTGTCAGGTTGCTCTCAAACTTGCAAGAGGACTTGGAAAGCCCCTATTATTTTGGAAACATGGATATGTACTATGAATGGCCAGCAAGATGTGTGGATTAGGTAACTTTTCAGCCCCATCTAGTCAGAAAGGATCAGCTCTCCAATGAACTTGGTATGGGGACTGCAGATGATAATACTGGTACCCTTTGTATTATGGAGTCAAATTGCTAGAGGGAGTCATAGATTTTTTTTTTTTTTAAGGCCAGAAGGGACCACATCATCTATTCTAAGCTTCTGCACAGCACAGGCCATAGAATTTCATTCCGTGGCTCCTGTATCAAGCCCATAGGTTCTGATTGAGCTAGAGCAACTTTTTTATAAGGACACCTAATCTTGGTTTTAAAGACATCAGGTGATGGCGAGTACACCACATCCCGAGGTAAATTGTTCCAACGGTTAATTACTCTCACCTTGCTTCTAGTTTGAACTTGTCTATCTTCAGCTGCTAGCCATTGGATCTTGTGCCTTTACCTAATAAAGAGCTCTCTCCTATCAGAAATCTTCTCCCCATGTGGATTCTCATAGACTAGGATTAAGTCATCTCTGGGAAGCGCTAAAGATATTGAGTTTCTTAAACCTGCCTTACATTGAGAAACTTTCCAGGCTTCTAACCATGCTTTTCTGAACTTGTTCCATAGTCTGCATGAAAAACAGCATTGGAAGCATGCCATGAGTGCACCGCTATTTCTGCCAGGCAAGATTCCATAAAGAAAAGTGAGCAGGAAGTGCAAGGACATGGGATCTGTGTGATGGTAAAGAACATGACAAAAGCAGCACTGCTACATCCATGGAAATAGCCAGCTCAGTGTTAATTTACTCCATTGTACAGATGGGGAAACTGAAATACAGGAAGGTGAAGTGACTTGTCCAAGGACTCATAGTAAAGTCAGTGACAGAGCCAGGAGTAGAGCCTGGATACCTGAGGCTCTGTCGTCTGGTCAAGGCATGAGACTATCTTTGTTCAAGAAAAGTTAGATTTTCATACTATGGACATTAACAGTCCCTTTAAGAGTTTGTGAGAGACACAAAATTATATACCCATATACAGAAAAACAGATAATACGCATTTTCTGGCATACCTCTACGTTGTCTTGAATGGAGAGTGCCTGTCAGTGTGCCAGATACGCATGTGTATCCATGCACATGCCTGCCTGAAAGTTGCACACGTTCTTTCTGCTCCTAAATGGCCTGCAAATAGCCCATCCTGTGCTCGTTGAAGAAACTGTGAGGGGACGTACATCTGCTCTGAAAATCTGTAGTGGGAAGCCAGGCAAGTGGGCTGGAGAAGGTCTTGGGGAGAAGCTCTGCAGTGAAGCAGAAACTAAGCTCAGGGTAGTTTTAATGAAAGCAGTGCTATCCATAGTCTAATAAAGTCCCTGGTTCAGTGTTCGACGAAAGTGGTTTTCTGCGATTCTTTATCATTTTCACATGATGCAATCCTTTAAAAGGAAGGGAAGCAATTAATTCAAACACAGCTTTAAAGCTTTTTTTTTTTTAATAAAGAAAAAAATAACACTCTGGGACCAAGCCTGCCTAACAGAGTCCAATGAGAGGTGTTTTTTTTTTTGAATATACAAGTAGTGCAAGATCTGGCCTGCCTTAAGTAGTAGGACTAATAGTAAGAAGATGATTTATTTAACAAGCTCTTGTAATACATCCAGCTTTAGTGCAGACAGAAAGAGATGAAACACAACGTATTTTGAACAGTAAGAACAGAGGAACTGTTTGTTGAAAGCTCCCTCTTCTCCCATTGGGAAGCCCGTTTTTTGGCACGCACCGAGCACTTCTCGCTAATCACATTAGCGAAGGAACCTGTTCTCATGCTAGGGCTAGGAGTTATTTTGAAGCATTCTATGTTACTAAACTGTATACATGGTTCTGTTTGTTTGTCTTTGCTTTTTGAATTTTAACCTCCTGAGAAACATCAGAATGTCTGAGGAGTCTGTGGTGAGCAAAGAACCCACAGCTCAGCTGCCCAAGGATGGGTTAGTCTGTGGTATCTTCAATCAGAAGACTGCATCTTTGCCCCGTGTTCATGAATACCTGGTGGGATCAGGAAGGACAGACGGGTGATGCTGATGGTGTCCTATGTTTGTAAAAAGCAATTGTCCACACTTCACTGGACAAGTGCAATCACTATGGGCAGCTATTCAGAGAAGGAGTGCGATTTAGACCACTAGGGGAAAAGGTGTGTTTTAAACATGTGTTCATGATCCTAGTATAGGCAGGTTATCGTTTTAACATGTGTTAGCTGGTCAAGTTAATCCTGGGAGGAATGGAGAATTAGGGTTCGCTGCAACCAGCTAACATGTTAAAACTACACTTGCCTTGTTGACACTAAGATTTTAAAATATGTGAGATAATGTATTTAAAACACGCCTTTTTTGCTAGTGAAGACAATGTCCTAGTTGTTCAATACTGGGGTTCAGTTCTATGTCGCTGGCTCACTGTATGTCCCCAGGCAAGCAGCATGTCCTCTCTGTAAAGTAGGGATAATGCTTTCCTGCGTTCCAGAGTAGTGTGGTGACTAATGTTTAAGAAGCATTTGCTGATTGTTGTGTGGGATGTGTTGTATTAACTAAATATATTTTGCCTATAACTAGCTGGGGAAGGAGTAGACCCATGATTAATTTAGAAAGTGCAGCTAACTATAGGCCCCTCTCATTTACAAGTGTTCTCTTACTATTAGTCCCTCTAGCAGGCAAATAGAAATCCTTTTCCGGATTATGGGCAGTAAATCATTAAAGCAAATGGAAGACTCCCCACAGGCTGGCTTCTGATAAAGAGCACTATTAGAATAGTAAAGTGGTCCCACCCATTATGCTTTGGGATCTGTCATTGCCCTGTAACATCTTAAATCAGCCTTTTGTTTAATCTGTTAGGGAGAGTGACTGAAAAGATCCATGTTCAGGAAGCTTCAGTGACGCCATGTGGTCTGGGTTTGACTCTGCCTTTTGTGTAAGAATGTTGTTTGTCTGTAGTCAAATTAAACAAAAAACTTCATTGGCATCACGAGCTATCCATGTGTTGCTTAGGTGTAAATAGCCAACCCTTGGGCACTGGCCCATGGATATGGGATACATTTCCAAAATGCAGTAAAAGGCCTGTCCTGCTCAGAGGTGGATACAACACAATGAGCATCTGCCCAGGTCAGGGCTTCTCATTGTGTTTGGGGTTTTCTCTCCTGGGTCTACTTGTCATTACTGTCCATTTCCATGGGTCAATAGGACGCTACATGGTGTGAGTGCTGTCCCTTCCCTTTCTCCCAAAGATACATGCATGTCGCCTGACCACCTCCAAGATTCCCTGCCAGTCTCGTCTTTGCTAACATAGGGAATAAGACTGTCCCAAGATGGCTTTGTGATGTGTGCTTCCCGCATGGTGAACTGTACAGATATTAACATAGTGGCAACCAGCTCTTAATGAAATCTCAGGACACCCAAACTCATGTTTGTTAGAGCATAGTCACTTTTTTTTTTCAAGGATGCAGCATCTTTTCACTTTGTTCTATTCACAAAAATTCCTCCTAACTATAAACAAGCCCATGAAGCAGAAATGACACATTCTGGCAAGTGACATCTCCAGGGTGAATTTAGCATGAAGACAGAATAACCCTGAGGTGAGTTAACATGTCACCAAGATGCTGCTCTGCTAATCTAAGAAGCCCAGCACCCTTGTGATGCCTGACTAGAAACAACAATGCAGAGCATTTGTCCTAGATCCAGATGCTGGACATTGGTGACTCAGAGAGACCTGACATCACCAGATGTGTTTGGAGTACTTCTGCCCCTTTTTGTTATGGAAGTTCAATTTGCCACAGCGGTACTGTGCTAAACTTGTTGTGTCACATCCTGAAGGTTTATGTGGAAGTGGGTCACGTGGAATACTGCCTGAGAGCAACTGATAGATACTGACATCTGCTACTAGCCTCAAATGTACTGCCATCCCAGATGGAAGGGGCTTTCAGGGATCCACATTACATATGAAGGAGGAAAATAATACACACACACACAAGTATAGCGAATAGACTATGCAACATCACAAGCACTAAGCATATCCTCATGCAAAAGCAAGATAATAAATGTACACTATTGAGAATGCATTTAGGGTGAGCACAAACTTCTGAACCATATTTCTATTGTAGTTGGGGACTGTTTGACCTTTCTTATTTAAGGTCAATTCTTACATATGCTTTATAGACAACCTGCAGGAGAAAGACAACTTATAATGCATCCTATAAACTCAATCATCCTCTGATTATGTTTTTAGTACACATGCTCCCTCCACTTACCACAGCTAAAATAGCTCGTGGGGCTTCGATCTAGCTGTCTCTAGCCGTTGCTGTTCTGACTCCAGCAGCAGTTTTGTGACATGGGCCAATCTGGCTGCGTGTTTCTAAGATAAAATGAGGCGAAGGAGCAATCTCCATATGAACTAATATAGACTGCTTCCCTTCAAAGTGCTGAGCAGCCTCCACACACATTGGCTGGAGAGATGGGGAACCCACTTGAACGTGAGATAGTCCAAGGGATCCGGTTTTGCAAAGGGAGGCACTATGGAATCAAAGCAATCAGCTTGAGCCATATTTGCTGCCTATGGCTTATCCATTTCATGAAGGGTTTTGCTTTTCGGGATGCTTTAATTAATGTATTAGAGGATGGATGGGTGGTGCTCCAGTGATTTGTTTTGAGGAATCAAGGTACCCATAGCTTTAAATACAAAGAGCCATATCCCAGAGATCCTTGTTCAGCCTTTACACGTTTAGGGGAAGTCTTCTGAGGTTTTGAATGTACTGTACTGCACTTCTATCAGGGAGAATGTTGTGGAAGCAAGTCAGCTCTAAAGCAGAGGAGGACTAAATTAATCATTCAGGGCCAAACCCCCAAGGCCATTAGAGAAAATCTCCCTGTCAAGGTTCCTTCCCCACTCTGAACTCTAGGGTACAGATGTGGGGACTTGAATGAAAGACCCCCTAAGCTTATTCTTACCAGCTTAGGTTAAAAACTTCCCCAAGGTACAAACTTTGCCTTGTCCTTGAACCCTATGTTGCCACCACCAAGCGTGTTAAACAAAGAACAGGGAAAGAGCCCACTTGGAGACGTCTTCCCCCAAAATATCCCCCCAAGCCCTATCCCCTTTCCTGGGGAAGGCTTGATAAAAATCCTCACCAATTTGTACAGGTGAACACAGACCCAAACCCTTGGATCTTAAGAACAATGAAAAAGCAATCAGGTTCTTAAAAGAAGAATTTTAATTAAAGAAAAGGTAAAAGAATCACCTCTGTAAAATCAGGATGGTAAATACCTTACAGGGTAATCAGATTAAAAACATAGAGAATCCCTCTAGGCAAAACCTTAAGTTACAAAAAGACACAAAAACAGGAATATACATTCCATTCAGCGCAGCTTATTTTACCAGCCATTTAACAAAAGGAAATCTAACGCATTTCTAGCTAGATTACTTACTAACTTAACAGAGTTTCTGAGACTGCATTCCTGATCTGTTCCCGGCAAAAGCATCACACAGACAGACAGACCCTTCCCTCTCCCCTGCCTCCGGCTTTTGAAAGTATCTTGTCTCCTCGTTGGTCATTTTGGTCAGGTGCCAGCGAGGTTATCTTAGCTTCTTAACCCTTTACAGGTGAAAGGGTTTTGCCTCTGGTCAGGAGGGATTTTATAGCACTGCATACAGAAAGGTGGTTACCCTTCCCTTTATTTTTATGACACTCCCACAGAAAAGTGTTGCTAACTCTTGCAATTTTATCGCAAATCTCACAGTAATTGGAGTCTTTCTTAAAGCCCCATCTCCTATACATCTTAAAATCTCATGGGTTTTTTTAAGCCAAGGCCAGTCTCTTGATTTTGGGAGCCCTGACTCATGATATTTGAATGTTTGGGGTTGGTAACACTGTCACCTGGATCCCTTTTGCTTGCTTGCTCAGCTGTGCCATGCTAGGTTGCTGTTCCCCTGATGCCTGTTACTTATGGGGCAGTCACTTTTTCATGCCGACCATTCACCTCTCCCGGTTGCAAGATAAAGAATGTTGCAAGATAAGACCAGTGTCCATTTGCTAGAGTTCCAATATGTGTGACCATATCTGTCTAGAAATGTCCCTGAACTTATCTTCTCCCAGCCGCTGTCTGACTTATGCTGGGCTGCAGTGTCCTCGTTAGCCTTTCATGGTGTAATTCAAAACCCACTGGCTCTCTCCATGCAGTGGTGCATGGAGAATGGACCTTAGTGGCACACCAACAAAATCCCCAGTTAAACTGTGGCAAGCTCATACATTGCTTGGCTTCTAGCTAATCTGCAACCTAAAAATAAGGGTGGCGTAACAGTCCTCAAAGGCAGCTCATTACATTCTTCCTAGCTTATTTATAGTCACTTGTAGGACTTCCTATTAAACCCAGATGGTGCTTTGTCTCTTGAACTAGATACGCGTGCAGTGAAGCTGCTGCAGGTTTGCTGAATCTATTATGCTGCCACAAGAGACTCAAGGTGCGTGATCAAACCACAATAGCTCAATGGAAATTGTAGTACTGTAGGTTTTCATACACTCCTTGCACCTATTTAACTACATAACACACATCTTTCTCCCTCAAAAGGAAGTGTTTTGTATGCTACTGAGGTACTTCTACTTTGGACACACATTTCATTCGGTATCACTTTAAATGGGATCTGTGACTATTTACACTAACTAGTCCATGTCCCATTTCAGCTTCAGAGGCTACTTACAGTAATGGAGTCCTTTCGCACCATAGCTACAGAAATGAATAAAGCAGTTTATGTGACAGTGGTATTTAATTTTCTATATTCTAGTAGTGCCCTGAGGCCCTTATGAAGATTCAGGGTCCCATTTTACTGGATATTGTACAAACAACCACACCACATGATCCATTGTCTACAGCCAAGCTCTACGATACAACCGCATTTGCTCCAACCGCTCAGACAGAGACAAACACCTACAAGATCTCTATCAAGCATTCTTACAACTACAGTACCCACCTGCTGAAGTGAAGAAACAGATTGACAGAGCCACAAGAGTACTCAGAAGTCACCTACTACAGGACAGGCCCAACAAAGAAAATAAAAGAACACCACTAGCCATCACCTTCAGCCCCCAACTAAAACCTCTCCAGCGCATCATCAAGGATCTACAACCTATCCTGAAGGACGACCCATCACACTCAAAGATCTTGGAAGACAGGCCAGTCCTTGCTTACAGACAGCCCCCCAACCTGAAGCAAATACTCACCAGCAACCACACAACAGAACCACTAACCCAAGAACCTATCCTTGCAACAAAGCCCGTTGCCAACTGTGTCCACATATCTATTCAGGGGACACCATCATAGGGCCTAACCACATCAGCCACTCTATCAGAGGCTTGTTCACCTGCGCATCTACCAATGTGATATGTGCCAGCAATGCCCCTTTCCCATGTACATTGGCCAAACCGGACAGTCTCTACGTAAAAGAATAAATGGACACAAATCAGACGTCAAGAATTATAACATTCAAAAACCAGTCGGAGAACGCTTCAGTCTCTCTGGTCACTCGATTACAGACCTAAAAGTGGCAATTCTTTGACAAAAAAACTTCAAAAACAGACTCCAATGAGAGACTGCTGAATAGGAATTAATTTGCAAACTGGATACAATTAACTTAGGCTTGAATAGAGACTGGGAGTGGATGGGTCATTACACAAAGTAAAACTATTTCCCCATGTTTATTTCCCCCCCTACTGTTCCTCACACATTCTTGTCAACTGCTGGAAATGGCCCACCCTGATTATTACTACAAAAGGTTTTTTCTCTCTCCTGCTGGTAATATCTCACCTTACCTGATCACGCTCATTACAGTGTGTATGGTAACACCCATTGTTTCATGTTCTCTGTGTATATAAAATCTCCCCACTGTATTTTCCACTGCATTCATCTGATGAAGTGAGCTGTAGCTCACAAAAGCTTATGCTCAAATAAATTTGTTAGTCTCTAAGGTGCTACAAGTCCTCCTTTTTCTTTTTGTAGAACAGGGGCTCTTGCAGATCAGAAGAGAGAGATATTAATTCACTGAGCTGTGTCATGTCCTAGCCCCAGCCCTGTTCTGCTATGCAATGGATTGGCTCCTTGAACATATCTCTACAAATGTCAGTATTAACTGTCGGTTCAACCTCTTTTACCAACCTGGATTATGCAGATGATGTCATCCTCTTTGGTCAGAATGCAAATGATCTCAAAGATGTACTAGAGAGCTTCTAGCACAAGGCAGCTCGCCTTGGACTTAAGAACTTCTTGGGCAAAAACAAAAATCCAGAGCGCCAGTGCAGAAGTTGTGATAGACCAGATCTGTGCTTCCGGACACACTGTGGAAGTGGTGGATGACTTCATTTATCTAGGCAGTAAACTGTCTTCAGACAGACACATCCAGCCAGACACCCTAAGGAGAACTAGTTTAGCAACCTCAGCTGTGAAGGACCTACCTAGGGTCTGGAGCCAAAAGAAGATGAAACTACATACAGAGTACAGATGTATCTAATCTGTGTACTTCTGATCCTCTTCTATGGATTTGAAACGTGGATGCTGCTTAAACAAGATATCAGGAGTCTGGAGGCATTTCATGTGCATTGCCAGCAGCAACTGCTGGGTATAAGATGATTTAATTTTATCAGTAAAAGGGATGCATCCCTGAGAACATGCCTCGAGAGGACTGAAGTTATCATTGGCTGCTGTCAGTTGGCCTCCTTTGGTCACGTTGCCTGCGTCAGAGAAAGAGACCCCCACATTGAGCTCTGAAGATCAGATTTGAGGTCAGGAGGGGACACTGCCCAGTCACAAACTGGCCGTGGTGATACAGTTGCCCGCTATTAACCTAGCTGCATCAGAGAAGCACTAATCCTGTGGAGCTCCTAGACATCTGGAATAAAGCTGTGCAGTGTGGTCATGGAAACTCGGCACTATGGACCTCTGCTGTCTAAGCGTGTTGTTACATGTTGTTGTGGGGACTCCAGGCCTGGAACAGCAAGGAGTGCGTACCAAGTTAGGAAGAGCTATAACAGAGCTGTGAGTAACAAACTGTGCTTGACTCAGTTAGGGCTTGACCCAAAGCTCACTGAAGTCAGTGGAAAGACTCCTATTGACTTCAGTTGGCTTTGGATCAGGCCCTTAGGCTTTTACTTCCTTAAGAAAGGTAATTGAAACCAACGCGGCATAATACTAAATGTAGACCTGCAGCCCTAACAGATTTAATATAGGAGTCTAATCAGGGTCTATCAACGGACAAGCATACATCTTTCTCTGACAGTCACTGCAGCTAAAAGTGTGTTTGCTTCCACTAATCTCTCTGATATTGATTACTATTTTTGTCATCAGAACACAAAATCAGTTTTACTGCAACAGAAACTTTGAATTTAATATCCATTATCTGTCCAAGGTGTTTCTGTAGCGCGCATCACCACAATAGCTAGGTAAGGAACAAGTTAGGTTAGAGCTGCAAAATTTTACCATTAGAAGACTTAGTTGTTCTACTCATAGCCTCTGCTTGTTCCAGGTAGCTCTCTTTTGCTGGGAGGGCAAGTGTACACACGTAAATGTTCTGTTCTGTCAGGAAAGTTTTGGTTTAGAAGTGTGTACTGAAGATGGACAGCTTTGGCATAGTCTTCTCCTCAAGTAGTTCATGCCAAAGAGGAGTGCCCTTCACCGAGAAGTTTATTTCTGGCTTTTGCATGTTTCATCCTAGGCTTTGTTAGCTACATTGTGTCAAAAAAGTGCAACTGTCTCTCTGGGGCTGGTGGATGATGGTTGCATGCAAACAGTCTGGGTAGACTTGAAACCTCCTCAGTAGACTAGAGCTGGGACTAGCAAATCCCATTAGATGCTGCAGGAGTTGGAAACTGGGTATGAACTGTAAAGGTCAGGCCAATCTTTTTTCTGCTGAAGGACGCACCCAGTCCAATTGATTCAATAGCTTTAGTGTTACGTAATTAGAAACAGCTCTTTGGGCTGATCAGAGAGCTAATAAATACACCCCTAGGAAATAACTTGTGCACGCTCTCTCTCTCTCTCTTTCTCTTTCTGTTAGCTGTAATTTTAACATTCACAGGAACTTTGTTCTCTGCTCCTCGGATGTCTTTCACCAGACTTTGATTAGTGTTAATGTGCATAGAACTCTGAGCTTGGTTTTTGGTACAAGATTTCAGTGCTCCTAGTGAATCTGCCAAACTGTCCATTATTTATGCAAAAGAGTTTAAATAATTCTGTGCATTTCGATGATGCCCCTTATCTGAGGGTCCTGGGACACACTCAGCCATGCAGCAGCTACACAGGGTTAGGGAGTGGAGGGATTGCTATGCCTAGACTGCATGTACAGCATTTCCAAAATGTGGGACAATAGTGGGAATAGTTGTTGGATTGTTTTCAGCTTATCTGCGTCTGTTTCATGTACCACCTGCTGGGTAATAAAGACAGGATGCCATATTTTGAAAACTAAAGTGGCTCTTTAGTAAGAGAAGTACCTACAAAGGTGTTGTAACTACAACTAGCATTCCAGCCATGTGCACACAGTCTGACTTTCTGCTGCCTCCTCCAAACTCTTCCCTCCTGCAACCCGTGCTCTTCCTTCCAAGTTCCATACAAGTTCCTACAGCATCCACACTGGCACTATACCAGTTTGAATTGAGCCCAGTGAATTTTAACCAGCTATTAAACCTGCTGAAAGGTAGTCTGTTCTAACTGGTTCTTAGGCCCTCTATAGCTAGTGCAGGGCAAGTTTGTGTGTTAATGTCTTGCCAATGTGCTGAGGACTTAAGTTGGTTTAATTTTTCTAGTGTATACAAAGACCTCAGTATAGCACAGTGTGTTCATGACTCCCCTCTGTCATGGACGGCATTCAAATTAAGCACAAAATGGCAGCTGCCTCAAGCCGTGTTCTAGAAATTTAAAGCTGCAGTACACAGAAAACAGTCCATAAGTTACACAGCTACATATCTCACACTGCTCTATATGGGTCTTCTGGCTAGTGATTACATGAAACACTGCCAGAATTTGGTACTATCTTTGGACCTGAGCTTCCAACCCTTTCTCGCATGAATAAGGACTCCTGGCTCAGATCCTTTGAGTTTGTTCCTAATTAGACATTCTTGTCATTATTGGAGAGGATTTTTCTTTTCTTTGTATTTTATTTTTCCACGGTTCTGCAAAAGTAAAAAACTTAACTGCCTGTGGGGGGAGAGGGGAGAGATAGACTAAGGATATATTTATTTCTGTCTGGCATGTAGTAGAGCATTACATATCTTCAAAGTGAATTATTTATTGCAGCTGTTCCAACTCTATAGGCATAAATTAATTCTCGCAACAAACACAAATCCTGTAGTCAGAGAGAGAAGAGGAAGATTCTCTGAGGGGCAGGGTATCAAGTCCTCTTTCTCCTGCCAGCAGAACTGATCATGTTGATGGACACCTCTTGTCACCATCAATTATTTAAACTACTACCCAGCACTGCTGCATTCATCCGGAAAACCAGAACATATGCAAACTCCTTCTTGTCCTTCAATGGCAGTACAAGGGCCTTATGTGTGTGTACTGTAATTACCCAGACCTATTTTGGAACTTCCTTAGAAGTTCTGATTTGGTTTGAGTTTGGGTGATTAGCCGAGAGGAAGGGTAAGGAAAAGGAGCAATTTATTTTGTGTGAACTGGTTCATCCATCCCCTACTGCAATCCCAGCCCCTCGCCTGCTGCTTTCACTGGAAAAGAGGGATGACATTAACCTTGACCGAAAGCTGCTAGCAGCGTTGTCTCTTTTATTCCAGTGCCTGAATTGATGGCAGTTGCAGCACTCTAGCACGGTGGGAGAGATGTGGCCTGTCAAGCTGGTCCCAAGCCAGCTAGGGCTTTATAGGTCAAAACACCTTTTAAATGCTATGAGGAGGCCAACAGGCCATCCATGCCGATCCAGAGCACTAGCATCATTGCGCACAGTGAGATATCCACCTGCCAAGTGGACTGTTGCCTTCTTTGCCAGGTTCAGTTTCCAGGTCGATTTTAAATTGTAGTCCCATGTAGGGAAAAGTACAGTAGCTTGCTCTCAAGGATACAAAGGCAGCAAGGCCCACATCTAAAAGAAACAGTCACAACCTTCTGGTAAGAGGAAAATGAGAAAAATCTGTTCCAGCACTGCTGCTGTATGATTTTATGACAGCAGGTGGGTGTCCATTAAAGTCTAGATTCCAAAGTCTGGTGAACAAAGTGCAGGGAAACACTTGCAATTATAGGGGAAGCTATGATCTCCACCATGGCTTTGAGCTGCTCCATCCCTGTGCTACCAATATCATATCTTTGTCATTGGATTGAACCCCAGCCAGCTAATCCCCATCCATGCCTTGCACGTTAGGAGGTTAGTGGATTAACGGTGCATCTCCTGGACTAAACCTCAGGATGGAGGACAAAACCCATTTTCATTGTCAGGAAGTAAATCAAAGGTCCTAGTGGGAAAGGATGGTGCATTAATCCTTTGCACCAATTTGTCACCTAACCTCCACGCTACCACCTTTGGGAGCATAAAACTAGCCTATGATGACAATCCTGAAGTTCTGACAAGGAATGAAGTGTCTGGATGTTGACAGGCAGAATAGTAACTGTTACGCAAATTTATTTCTCTCTGCCCCATCCCCAGTTCTTCCTTGATTTGGGGCAGCATGAGGGACCCTGGTATCCAAACCAAGCCATTTGAGACCATCTGTTCATTCTGAATCCCTGAAGCTGCTGGACCTTTGACTCATCCAGCTAGAGTTCTGGGGCAAACCCCAGGCATGAGGCATTCCATCTCTTGGACAAATGAGCTCCTAGGAAAAGCTGAAAAAAACCCTCATTTAATTGGACTATGAGGAAAAGCAGCTAACTAGGCAATGCCACTGGCAAACTAGAGAGGGGCTATGGACACGTGCAGATGATCCTTCCTTGTAGTGTAGACAGAAGCGGACGTGATGTGGCCTAGTGTTTGTAAAAGGAGGCTCCAGGAGGCTACTGGAAGCCAGTTTATGAATATGCATGTTCTTTTCCCCAGGGGCTTGCTCTACAACACACTGGGGAAGGGAGCGGAAATCTGAAATCATCAATTTAAGGGCCAAGCTGAAAGTTTGACAGAATGAGAGGGGAAAGCTGCCCAAGTGGGGAAGGACTGAGCAGAGATTAAAATAATTGGAGGAACAAAGAGCCTTCTCCAGTACAGGGGCATGAGAAGTGAGGAGAAGCTGAGAAATGCTGAAGGGCCAGCAGTGATAGCGTGGGAGAGAAGGGATCCAGGGAGTAAAGAAACAGCAGGAACTGGAGAATGCCAGACAAGCACCATTTGGAGCACAGTATGATCTCTGTGGCATACTCTAGGTAATATAGGATAATAAAGTACACCCTGTCCCGAGCAATTCCGTGCCCTCTGTAAAACCATTAATTGGTTCCTTCAGTAACCTCTCTTCTTGCTTCTCTCTCTTCAGTGTGCTGAAGACCCTAAATAGCCCTTAGCGAAGAAGAGCAGGGGTCATTTTAGCCCATTCCCCTGTCTTGCTGCCCTACATGTTCATAAGCTGGTGGAGTGACTCAGTGGCGGAGGACAAACCAGCTGCACTCAGCATGGCCTTTTCTCCCAAGGCTAATGTCTTCAGCTGGGGGCTCTGCCTAGTCCTGTGTATAGAGCATGAGCTTCCCAAAGGCTCTCTCCTAACCAGACATGCTAAAAGCCCCTGAACACAGAGAGGGGGAAGCTGAACCAAAATTAACCTCTTGCTGACTGGCCACAGTGCAGCGCGCCTGTGTCCTCTCTCCATATCGCTTTCTATTGCCATGCTTGGATTTGGGGACTTGAGGACACCAATTTGATTCCATGTCTTGGTATCTCACCCCAATGCTAGCGGAAGCTGGGCGCTCTACAGAGGTGGCATGGTCATCCCTGGGGACAGAAGGGTGTGGCTCATCACACTGAGCAGACACACCTCCAGCTAGTTAAAACAAAATACTGATGGGCTCAGAAGAGAGTCTCATACAATTCTCCTTAGCCTGGAAGACGGAAACAGAAATCTAGGGTATCAATTGTGGGCAAAACCATAACTGGCATGATGGGGTTTTGCCAGGAGCACAGATGACCTCTTAGCTGTAGGTAGAGAGCAACCTGGCCTGATTGCTGAAAAAGTGGCCAAGTATGTTTATAATTTCTTTGTGCTTTGTTCCTGAATAGCTCTTACGTCTGTGGTGTCTCAGTTCCTCTCACCTTCCTGGTAGCTATATGGGTTGTGACTGGAAACTCCCGGCTGCTCACTGGGGCCTAGTGAGACAACAGCAAAAATTTGAGCACAGGGTCTATAAGGACATGTGGAAAACACCCACATCCTCTCTCTCTAGCCCAAGACCTAGTTCACGTTGTCAGTCATTGCTGATGGTGCTAGTGACTCACAGAGCCTATTGTGGATAACGTAGTGTCTCTCCATCATGACGCTCTCCCTTCCAGCGCTCTCTCCACTAAGCTCCACAAGGAGATTTTGCAACAATCTTTGGGGGGGGGGGTTTGAAGGACAAATAGACACTCAACTCTGTTGCTGCTTGGAGCGTGCTTGAGGCAGCAGTAGAGTCATGCCAGTCTGTCCTATTTTATCCTCGAAAAGAAGAGGAACATAGCCAGCTCATTAACAAGCTTATTAAAGTCTGTGATGAAACAGTCATCCCATAACTCTTTCCGGCTCAAGAATGTGGCATGGCTAAAGGGGTTTGCAAAAAGAAGGGGTTTGATGGGACCTAGTGATAGGTTAAGTGCTGGGATCCATTCCAAGCTAGGGTTTGGAGTATGGGTTGGGTTTAAGCCCTAACTAGGGCTAGAATTTAGGGAACTGTTGGATAAAGACCTTGACCCCAAATAGCAAAGGTCTTGCCAAATCTGCTTGCTACCCTCTCAAAAGTCTTCCTTGACTGGATGCATTGTGGTCCAGTGGATAGGGTACTGCATCTGGAGTTAGGAGAGATGTTCTATTCCCAGCCCTGGCACTGATTTGCTGTGGTATCTTGGCTAAGTCACTTAAGTTCTGTGTTTCCTTCTCCCTATATGTGGAATGATCTAATGAAACATAACCTTCCTTTGTGCAGGGTTTTGCGATTCTCTGAGGAAAAGGGGTCTATAAGCACTCAGTACTTTTATTGCAGGGAAATGTTATGAGGTCAGCTGTTTACATAAGATTTCTGCCATCCTGGGTCATTTAAAATGGGGAGATTCTGATCTCACTTGGGCATAAACCAGGAATGACTCTGTTGAAATTCTTGGAGTTACACCAGTATTAAACCCAGCTGAGAGAATTTTACAGATGAGAAACTGAGGCACAGAGAAGATAAGTGATTTGCCCAAGAGTAGGAAACTGAACAGAGATGTCCCATGACCTAGACTAACTACTGGAACAGCTTTCCTTTCAGATTGGAGCCCCTCTCTTTGCCCTATGAAATTCACAAGGAGTTCTGTTTATGAATCCTGCTTGTGGCATTTTCCCTAATTAATGTCGGTTGACTTTTTTCGTTAAAAGTTTCTTTTCTACACTCAGACTCTGTGCTTGCGAGTGGGGAAGTATTGCCCTTCAGAGGCTCCCAGGGGTGGTGTGTAATTTTCCCAGGTTATTGGGTGGGGGCTTGAGCCAGTTCTGTGTTGTATTGATGGAAAGGAACCCCTAGATATTGAACCCTGACTTGGTTGCTGCCCGCTTCACCTGACAGAAGGGTTACACTCGCATCTTCCAATCTCTGCTACTCTGGGGGGGAGAAGGGACCTGGATCTAAGCTCAAGTTCTCACCTGGCTGCTTAAAATGCTGCTGACATTGAGTCACTGTCTGCTTGGGAAATCAGCATTTTAGGGGCTGGTCCAAAACCCTCTGTAGGCAATGGGAGCCTTTCCATTCACTTTTGTGGGGCCTTGAATTTGCCACTGGTGAGTGATACCCAGTAGGAGGCTTGAAGTCTTTAATTTATCCATGAGAACGCATCCTTCTGCTTTTTCTGCCCTCCCGTTCTCCAGTGCGTGGGAAGTAGCTAATCATCTCCCTACGCCTTGGGGATGGGTTTCTAAAGGATAGGATGCTCATTGGTTGGCCTTTTCCCTGTGCCCAGATTTTAATAGGTTCCTGGATCTGTGTAGGTCATTGCTGTGCATCCCACTTGTCCCATTCAGAAGGGTCCTTGTTCC
Source organism: Eretmochelys imbricata (assembly GCF_965152235.1). NCBI lineage: Eukaryota > Metazoa > Chordata > Testudines > Cheloniidae > Eretmochelys > Eretmochelys imbricata. The sequence goes on along the minus strand of NC_135585.1, from coordinate 17,712,982 downwards.
CCCCTGTCCATGCATAGTTCACCCAGCTCTAATGCAGAAATGACAGGCGCAGCATGCTCTCTCTGTCTTGCAGCAACCAAATGCTGGCTGACATTCAGCTCCCCCCATTCTCAGCATGGAGCTGTGCAATCTCTTGATGGCTTTGCATCATGAGTTTGGGGCAAATGCAACTTCATGTTGATTCCCTCGTCTTCCACCTCAGCTTTACCTGTCCCTTAGCCCCAGCACCTCTGGGCTTAGCAGTTCATAGCCCTGGCATCTCTGCTTGCTGCATCAGATACACGACACTCAGCAGCCAAAGGAACATCCTGAGCCCCAGCACCTCTCCCATTACAAATTAAGTGCTGTCCCTCTCCCTCCCCTCCCAGTTTACAGCAATTGCTTGCAACTCCAGTGAAACCTGCCAAGTCATGCTCCAACCGCTGCTGCTAGAGAGTCACAATTAGCTGGATTTGTTTGGTGGAAAAGAAGCCGGTTTACTCTGGGCCAGCTGTGAATGTGCCTGAGCAGAGAAGAGGGATGCATCTTGACCTTTTCTAATGGCTCCTTCAGTGATCATTGCAGACTGCTCTTCAGGGCCCACTTGAGGATTTCTCAGCTTGATTAGCCTAGAAGATTCAAACGGATATAAGGAGAATTTAAAGAACATTTGAAAAATTCACATGCTGGCATTTTTTCTGTTCAGCTGTTGCCACTTCCCTTTCTAGTCAATTCTGCTGTTCTCTTTGCACCGCCTCATGACACATGAACTAGGAAATACGCTGTCCAGCCATGACTGCTTGTGAGATATCGGACCTCTTAAGGCTGGGTTTTTCAAAGATAAAGGAGTTAGCTTTTGATCCGAGCTGGGCATCTATATTGCCTTTTTCCCCCTCACTTAGCTTCTAATGTGATTTTAGTGGCTGCTGTCTTGTACTGTTAGAGAGAAACCAATTCTTTATACTAGTGGTTCTCAACCTATTTACCATTCTGGGCTGGATATGCAGCAATCTGTGTTATATGGGCTGCATCCACACAATACATATGCTACCTTTATGACCCTGAGCATTTCACAACGGCGGCAGCTGTGGGCTGATTGGGCCGCAGGCCATGGGTTGAGAACCACTGCTTTATACCATCTGATTGTTGATGTAAGCAAGGATTAAACCAGTTTAAGTGCATCTACATTAGGAATTTGCACCTGTTGAACTAATTTTTTCTAGTTAACTCGTGCAACTTATTTGCCGGGATCCCGTCTCCAGAGAACTGTGAGAAGCTGGACCCTGTTTTGCTACTGATGTCACACGCTGCTTCTGTTTGAATGTCCAAAAAGTGTATAACAGTTCAGCAAAGAGGAAAGAAATACTGGATGGAGGTGGCAGAAAAGGTAGCATGATCTGATTTTCTCTTTGTGGTAATGCATCCATTTGCCAGCTGGGTTAAAGGCCTTTAGGGAAACACCCAAGGGAGGCATTTTTCAAGTGTCAACCTGAAAATGTATAGAACTAAAAGTAGAGTCTTGCGCATGATGGCCAGCTGACTTGACCCGCACATGGCGCTGTGCAATCTCTTGGTGGCTCTGCTTCATGAGGTTGGTGCAGATGCAATTTCATGTTGATTCAAACCTTTGATCTTCCACTCAAATGGACCCCAAAACTCAGAGTGAAACAGAGTCAAAACTGCCCAGTTTGCCAATATTTGAATTTAGATTATGTGAATGCACTAATCAGGATTCCCATTGACTTTGGTGGGAGCAGAGTTAGGCCACTATTGGGTGCTTTTGAAACCCCATCCGTATATTTTATTTTCTATAAAAGAGAGCGATTGAAATTTACTTGCCATGAATAAAGACCCTATCCCTAACTCAGGTGAGTAGTCCTTACTCAAACAAGTTGTCCAGATGAATCAGTGGGACTGACTACTCTTGTGAGTAAGCCTTGGCTGGATCAGCCTTTACGATTAACTGGCAATGATTTTTGAGAGCCTGTTTGGATGGAGACCAAGAGTTAGGGGCTGTTATGAGCATATACTGATGTTGCAGTAAAGTTAGCTACTGTTCACTCTGTCACTCCTGTATTCTGGGACAGGAATAGGACATGATGCAGCTGCTCTGTTCAGCAGAAAAGGCTAGTATAGTTTTGGGCAGCACACTTCAGGAAAGATGTGGACAAATTGGAGAACGTCCAGAGGAGAGCAACGAAAATGGTAAGAGATTTAGAAAACGTGACCTTTTGAGGAAAAGTTGAAAGAAGGGCATGTTTAGTTTAGAAGAAAAAAAACCCTCTTAACAGTCTTCACATATGTAAAAAGTTGTTATGATCAATTTACATCCACACCCTTGAGCCACATACTTGTACTGACCTAACCACCGGTGTAGAGAGCACTATGTCAACAGGAGGGCTTTTCCCATCAACATAGCTACCACCTCTCAGGGAGGGGAAGTACCTACACTAATCTCTTGGGAGAAGCTCTCCTGTCGGCTTAGGTAGAGTCTTCACTAAGCACTAGAGTGGCACAGCTGCACCGGTGCAGTGCTGTAAGTGTAGACAAGCCCTGAATCCTATAATTTGTTTGTTTCACCTGAGACTCCAAAACGGGGGTTGGGGGGACTAGCCAGAAGGCCTCAGCCAGAGGGCTGAGAACACCACCACTAGACTGACATGGGATGCTCCACTAGAAGGACCAGACTCGTGAGTGTGTGCTTGCCAGGTAATAGCCAAAGGGGGCACTCTGATGGGGACAGATCCTTGACTCCTGCCTACACCGTTGCTATTCCTGGTGGAGGTGCACTGAAGCTAGATCAATGGTGGGGAAAGTGCTAGTTTAGATTCACCCGTGACTCAGTTTAATAGAATCCTACTGAATGTGGCTGTGAAATGCAAGGGCAATACTTAGCAGTGGTACCTTGCAAAGCTACAGGTTTCTCCCTCCCTCCCTCCTATAGCAGCATCAGAAGCAAGTCAGGGTCAACTAACTGCCTGTGAAGGGAAAAAAAGAGATCACATGCAAGTGTAAAAGATGTGGGACTGGTTGCTATGCACTTGTGAAAAGCCCTATCTCTTTCTGAGCCGTGTGCACTGCTCCACAATAGTAATTAGCTGAATTTAGACCTGACTGTGGAAACAACTTGTCAGGACCAGAGAACACACAATATTTGTCCTCATAAATATAAATATATATATATATAAAGTAAAGACTCTAATGAGGTGAAGCTTGAACTTCTGACCCATGCCGGCAAGAGGCACAATTCCTGCTGGAGCTGCCCAAGAGCACATGTCTGCATTGATGGCTGATGCAGACTGTTTACTCGGGATCTACCACTCGCATCCTAAGGGCTGTAAAGGGGCAGCAAATGTCAAGCCCAAAGCTTCTGTATCGGGTTTCTTTTTTTTTGTTTTGATTTTTGGTTTAATGTTTTGGGTGAATGTGATTAATTATGGAGTTAGTGCTCAGGATAGTGAAGGGCTGAAGCCAGGCACAAGGAAAGCAGATCCTGTCTGTGCTTCTCGCTGTCCTCTGCATCTGTGTTTCCACCTGGAATGTCCCATGCTGCTGTTCCCTGGCACCCCTGAGAAGGGTCTGACATCTGCACACTGAATTGCCTGGTGGTTCATGAGGTGACTAATTGATTAAACAGAGCCTACTGTGCGTGAGACAAGTGCTGAATTTGCACCCCACATCCCCAGAGGAGCAGGGTGCGCTAACCAGTCTGCTTTAGTTCACCTGCTGTTACCGTACACATCTGAGCCCAGGAATGATTTCCAAGGCACCCATTGTACTGCATGACATTTCAGAGGGCTGCAAGGGCCTTGTTTTGACCATCCATGGTATCCTGTTAATGCTGCTTTCCCAGATATGCTGAAGGCCCATATAACACTGAGCAGGCCCAGGAGGGAGCTAGGAGTTTCATCCTGGAAAGTGCTGAGGAGATGAGTGCTGTCCTTTCCTGTTGCCCTCAGTGGGAACTGGGGAGATGAGGACCTCCCACAAAGTGCTCTAGCCCTGGCAGTATGATGAACTCTCTGCTAAGAATACTTTACCGGAAGTCCTGCTAGTTGAATTGCCTGAAGCTTTTTACAGCCCTCAAAGGACTTGAGGCCCAGTCCCAACCAAGGTTGTGTGTGTGTTAAACATGCGCTGGTCTCATCTGACAGGATGAGACATTCCACTAAGTGGCTACATTTTTCTCAGACTCTCTGAGCCAGATGATGGTGTATTGGTATGCTCTGACTGCTAAGCACTGCCCTGGTGACACAAAGTACCTGTAATGTACCAGTGAGCCTAGCCCTGTTTGGAGGAGAGTTGAATGAATCAGTCCAGCCAGATGGCTGGATTCATGCGCAAACCGAATCTAGACTGGCAGCTTGTCCAATCCATGCCTCCTTCTATCTGAATCATTAGCCCTTCAGAGACAGCACAAAAGCTAAGGCCTGGTTAGCCACTGTTCTTGGGACAGACAAAACCAAAGGCTGTAGGTCATACTGTGTTTTAAATTAGCAGCCTGTGCTGCTTTTGCCATCTACACTGGTCCCTTTCTCAGGCTCAACTTGCTTTCAACTTCCATACCAGTCTATACTTCAGCACTTCAGAGCTGATGTAAGAGGGGAAGAGGGAATGTTCACAAGGCTAATTACATAGATGGGCTTTGACTTTCCTAACATCCCTTCTGTGGCATTTCTTCAAAGTCTGATCTTCCCATGGTTGAAAGGTACTATGGATAAAATTTTCAAAAATACCTAAGTCCCAGTGAGATTTAGGCTCTGAAGCTACTTAAGCACTTTTGAAAATGTTACCCTTTGAGTGAGCGCAAAGTACTATTGTGTTTACATAGGCATTTGGTGTTATATACGGACATGTAGGCAAGATGAATGTCATTTAGCATGTGGCAAATGTAGTCCATTGAAAGGTATATTTTGTTTCTGCCATTTTCACGAGTGGGGTTTACTACGTTTTCCAGAGAAAACAATGCCATGTTTGAACAGTCTTGTGCATCTGAGTTATAGTAATTGCACTACTGCCTGCTCCATACATAGGGCTTCTGTTTGTCAGGGTTTATTAATTTCATTTTTCTGCATGTATTTTTAGCAATTTTTGAGTTTTATGTAGAGGTCCAAATACAGGGTTTTTCAAGGCTTTTGCTCTGTGTATATTGTAATATATATTATATATATTACTCACTACAGTAATATATACAGTAATGAGTAGTCTCCTTGTAATGTTACCTAGTGCACTTAAATGTACTACTGTTCCAATCAGCACTATGGTAAAGCACACCAAGGAACCTCTAGAGCATACCAGCATGGTCTACACAGACCAATTAATGTGCAACGTGTTAGCACAGTTTAGTAATCACACATCCATCGTCCACGTTTCTGTTCCATATAGACACACCCTTAGGTATAAGTAACTGTTTCTGATATTTTTCTAATGTTTATTGGATAAACACTAATTTTTATTTGTATTTTTTTATTTTATTGTGTCAGGGCTGTTTTTTCAGTGTTTGTCTGTTGAAACCTAAAATCAGAAGCCTTATCCGTACAGACGAAAACCAGATGAAAAGTCCTAAACTTGGGATGGTTTATTGCTGATCATGAATTGTAACATCAGTCAACGTAATTAGGAGTGTACGCTCTCCTGTATGAATTACCCTTCTGAACAGTTTTGCTTTATGTGAGGTAGAGGCAATGAAATTAATATATTAAATCCTGTGTTAATTAACCTCTTCAGAGCTGAGCCATGTTGAGTCCCATGTACAGGACCTAGGTACACTATTATCAGTGCCTAAAGGCCAGGCCCCCATTATTCCCACTATCTAAACATATAACAAAGAAACGGTCCCTGCCCTGAACAGCTTACAGTTGAAACCTATAAAATCTGGAACAACAGATGGATATGACAGACGGATGTGGGGGAAGCGCTAAAGAATGGTGAGACATCTATAAGCAGTATAATAAGCAGCAGCCACCGCGCACCAGCTGGGTAACTATTGACAAGTGTTTTGTAGACATCACTGAATAGGTGGGTTTTCGGGATAGATTTAAAGGAGGATAGCATCATGGCAGTTTGTGCGGATTATTACAGAGGGCTCCTTCCATGCATAAGGGATGATGGCACAGGAAAAAGCATGATAGTGCTTATAGAAAATTTGACAAATGGGTAACCAAGGGCAGCACTATTCATGTATAATAATAAATGATGCTATCTGCTCTGCCTATATTCAGCTTGCCTGGCATTTTCTTTGGCAAACTTTAACCATTTGGGCTTCAGAGTAGCAGCCGTGTTAGTCTGTATTTGCAAAAAGAAAAGGAGGACTTGTGGCACCTTACAGACTAACAAATTTATTTGAGCATAAGCTTTTGTGAGCTACGGCTCACTTCATCGGATGCATTCAGTGGAAAATACAGTGGGGAGATTTATAGACATAGAGAACATGATACAATGGATGTTACCATGCACACTGTAATGAGGGTGATCACTTAAGGTGAGCTATTACCAGCAGGAGAGCGGGGGCGGGGGGGAACCTTTTGTAGTGATAATCAAGGTGGGCCATTTCCAGCAGTTGACAAGAATGTCTGAGGAACCGTGCGGGGGTGGAATAAACATGGGGAAATAGTTTTACTTTGTGTAATGACCCATCCACTCCCAGTCTCTATTCAAGCCTAAGTTAATTGTATCCAGTTTGCAAATTAATTCCAATTCAGCAGTCTCTCATTGGAGTCTGTTTTTGAAGTTTTTTTGTTGAAGAATTGCCACTTTTAGGTCTGTAATCAAGTGACGAAAGAGATTGAAGTGTTCTCCAACTGGTTTTTGAATGTTATAATTCTTGACATCTGATTTGTGTCCATTTATTCTGTACAGACTGTCCAGTTTGACCAATATACATGGCAGAGGGGCATTGCTGGCACATGATGGCATATATCACACTGGTAGATGTGCAGGTGAACGAGCCTCTGATAGTGTAGCTGATGTGATTAGGCCCTATGATGGTGTCCCCTGAATAGATATGTCGACACAGTTGGCAACGGGCTTTGTTGCAAGGGTAGGTTCCTGGGTTAGTGGTTCTGTTGTGTGGTTGCTGGTGAGTATTTGCTTCAGGTTGGGGGGCTGTCTGTAGGCAAGGACTGGCCTGTCTCCCAAGATCTGTGAGAGAAATTTTCCATGCTAGGTGTCTTCCTCAGGCTGATTTTAATTTCAGAAAATTCTGGTGACCTTTTCTTTGAGAAGCTCTTGCGCCACTGGGCATTGGATCAGGGACTTGAAATTTGGGGGGGTTGGGTGCCACCCCTGGTGCTGGGGTTATGCCTTTTGCTAATCCTGGGGTAATCCATCGAAATTTAGCCAAGTTACAAGCTTTTGAAAAATCACTTTGCACATGTTTAGCAGAGACTTGCTAGAACTTCACAGCTAAAAACTGAAATTCTGTCTGCACGGAGCAGGCCCCAACCTGGCGCTGCAGGGAGCTGAGCTGGACTTTCCCTACAATTGCAGCCTGGGCTGTGGTGGGCCAGGGCCTGGACTGGGCACTGGAACTGAGAGCAGGGAACCCATCTCTCCTGTGCTCTCAATGCCACCCCCTCCGCTGGTCCCAGACAGTGTGGAGGATGAAGCTGCCTGTCAGGGTGGGTCAGGGAGCCTTGGGAGGAGACAGATGGGCTGGGACTTGATGGTGCTCACTTAATGAGCAGCTATTCAATATTCTCTTTTCTCCTCGTTGTTCAACATGTGGCCCCAGGCTTTATTTACTGCATGCCATTCAAAGCCTGCTCTTCCGTCAAATGCTTGACTTTTCAACCTTTTCCTCCGCCTTATGCTCAGCTCAGTTTGTCTGTCTGTCTGACTACATGTGTCAAGAGCAGAGAGGATGAGTTTGCAGTACTCACGCTGTGAGATGGTTAGGGCTGGGATGAGAATTTTAGCTGTGTGCATGGAGAGGAAAGTACAGGAAGTGGGAAGATGCATGGATGTAGGGAGAGGGCTGAGTCAAAGATGATACCCAGGTTACAGGCCTGAGGGGTGCTGTTTACAGTGACTTAGGAGGAGGGAAGAGAGGAGGGTTGGGGAGAGAGCTCAAGAGCTCAGTTTTAGCCAGAGGAAAATGTTGAGATAGCCACCCTTCCCCCCAGCCAAATTGCTATGAGGAAGAGTCTAGTGGGTAGAATGCTGGGACTCCAGAGACCTGGAGTTTATTCCCAGTTCTGTCAATAGTCTATTCCTCAGTTTCCCCATCTATAAAATGGCGGTAATGACAGTGACCTCCTTTATAAAGCGCTTTGAGATCTACTGACAAAGAGCTCTCCATAAGAGCTAGGTGGCGTAGGGATAGAGTGGAGGGGGATGGAGATCCCATTATACTGTGTCAATTTTTCTTTTGAAGAATTTGTGAGCTTCTGCTAGAAGAGGAAGAGAGGGGGCAGGAGGTGAGAAGAGTTAAAGGAGGAAACCGAAGGTGGCGGCCGGGCTGTTGTAGGGGGTGGGCATGCTGATTTACAGCCCACCCACTGAGTTCAGCAAGGTGATCTTGGCCTTTCAAGGGCTTTCACACTGTTATTTGCCTGGGCCATTTTGGGGATCAGAGTCCTGCACTGGGAATGTTCTTCTAATAAATACCTGCCACCGTGCCCTCACCAAAAAAGCATGCTGCAAATTTGCATGATTTCAAGCACAAACCCTGTACTTGTCTTCCCATTTTAAAGATATGGTATAGCAACACCCTAATGCAGAAAGAGACTTCTATGCATCTGTGGGGGCTCTAGAGTGTTAGAAAAAACGGGTGATGAGATTTTACAGCTGGGCAAAGGGATCCAAACAGTGCATTTCTTTTTTGCCTTACAAGTCTTTGCTTTCTTGACTTAGTGAATAACCTGAACAATTCCATTGCAAATACAGAAAGTTCTCAGAGCAAATTTCCAGCTCAAAGAAGATGAAATGAGAAATGTAGAAGTATTCTAAAGAAATATTTCCTTAAAATCATGACTTTTTCGATAAATTAAGGAAATAGAAGGTGACTTTGAAATATTGCAGTATCAGGGCTAGTAGATAACATGTACAACTCATTCTCTAACCTCTTATTAAATCCTCAGAAAAAAAACAAAGATTAATCAAGTTTCCCCGTAGGCTAGAGGAGGCACCCACTCCATGCTGTCTCTTTGTTTCTTCTTGCTTTGCTGTGTTCTCTTCTTCTTGATTGTCATTCAAGCTGAAAGTACGTGGCTACTCTTTCTAGAGCAGATCAGGAATTTTTTTGACAAAACAGCTTTTTATCAGAAAATGCTGATTCATTGAAAGTGTCGGTTTCGACAAAACTTTCATCTAAAAGGTGTCTCAGGCCCAGGATGGAATTTCTGGAGTGGGGGGTGGGGAAAATGGGATCCACAATAATGAGTAACTTACTGGTTCAAGCACTCACCTAGTATGTGGCAGACCCAGTTTCAAATCACTGATTCGAATCAGTCAGACCAGCGATTTGACCCCATCCCAGGTAAGTGCTGTAACCACTGGGCTCTTGGTTATTTTGGGATGGGTCTCTCCCTCTTGCATGGTGTTTCACAAAACAGTTTGAAAGGTCTAGTTTTTATTCAGGTGCAGAACAAACAAATGTTGAAACCTCTGATTTTTTTAATGAAACAGAAATCTTGTTCTCCAGCCAGTCCCAGCTCTTTCCAAATGGAAAACACAACATTTAGACTAGAGCTTGCAAGGCACTACAGAAATGCCTATCATTACATCACGCTTTTAGAGTGGAGGTAGCCTCGGGGAGGTAGCCTCTTGCATCACTTTTAGCACACAACTAGAAATGCAAAGCACAATGTTAGTCTTGCTCCAGCTTCCTTGTCCTGAGCTGCTGCTGCTGCTGTAATATATTCCGGGGCCAATTCTTTTGCAGCCTCACTTAAACTCATAAACAGCTGTTGATAAATACCACTGTTGCTAATGCAGAGCAATTAACATTCAGGTCTGCTTTCCTCTAATGCAAATTTTTATAGCTTCTTTTCAGATGATACAAGCTCCAACTCTGCTTCCAAGGCAGCAGCAAGGGCTCTCCACGGAAAGCCTTCCTCTTTGATACTGAGTTATTGGCCAAGCACAGGCTCTTTGCACATTGCCATAGCAACTAGCAAATGCAGGTAAGTGCTAGGATGAAAACAGGGGCAATGCTCCATGAATGACCAGTTTCTGTCTAGTTTGCTTTAGCATGATACCATCTCCTCTTCTCCACCGCCTGGCATCTTATGTCATTTTACCCTGCTGTTAGTAGAAATTAGCCACTCGTTTATGCAAGTTGGTAGCGTTTACACCCAGTTTTCACTGGCTACTTAATTTGCAAGTCAGTGGCTAGGGCCCTGGATTAGGTACTGGGGAAACCTGGGTTCTATTCTTCACTGTGCCACTGACTCACTTGGTGACCTTGGGCAAGTCATTTCCCTGCTTTGCCCCTTAGTTTCTCCAGCTGCATAACTGGGATAACTGTATTAACTACAGCTGGTGGGAAAATGAGATTGAGAGGGTTCTACAGAACATTTAGACTGTTCACCTAAAACCGTTTTCGGTTTTCAGTTTTCCATTCTTGCAGGTCAATGGAGACAAGGGCGCAAGGGTCTGCCTGCGTGGAGCACATTGTGGGACTGAGGCCTTAGATTATAAGCTTCTCAATCAAATGATCTATCAAACTGTGGAGCAGTCTCCCACAGGAAGTGGTGGAAACCTCATAGTTCCAGCTGTTTCAAAACTGGACTGGACAAATGAAGAGAGCACAGCATGGAGAATGATCCGTGTTGGTCTCAGGACTAGGGTGCACGCTAGATGCTCTACTGCTCTCCTCTCCTCTCCCCTCTTCCTCCCTCTCTCTCTCTCTTGCTAATAACTTTAGACTGTAGCGAACCCTAAACTCCATCCACCTTTTGTATGTGATTCACCTACTTTTAAAACAGCCCTCTCCAGAAAGACACTACTCTCCAAGGGCACGATGCTTCAAGAGCAAGTCACAACTCCACTGGGGGTTGCAATATGAAGTGCCCTTTTGCATCACACTCGACAAAGCAATGGGGATGGGCAGGCCTCCCACGCTGCCTATGCAGTGTATTTGTTTCAGTCACCTGGGAGCCTAGGTCGCTTGTTGCTTTATCGTTTCCAGAAGTATGTAACTCTCCCAGCTCTGTCAAAGCCAGGAGCATTGGTGACATGTTGCAATGGCTGTCAATATGAGGCGCTTCACTTTTATGAGCTGGTTATCCCCAGAGAGAGAGAGGCTGCTTTGGGCAGTGGGATAACTGCAGTGGTAATGGCTCATTTCATAATGAACATTTTGGGATGGGGAAATGAGGGTTTGATGGGCGGAGGACACCCATAGCTGGGTTAGGAAGAGTGTAACAGAGAGCACTGGGACAAGGATGAAACCTGTGGCTAATTAGAAAACGGGCAATAAAAGGCACAGGCTTAAGTCAAGGGAGGCCTGGATTTCCCTGCAGCCTGTGTACCTCAGGCTACTGAGGCCTAGAGTCAGCAGTAGAGGCCACTTGACCCTCGGTAGGAGATAACTAGAAAAGGGACCAAGTGCCCTAATTAGCCCCAAATGAAAACGGTGCCTCTTTTGCTTTCCCTGGAACAAAAGGCAAGGGGGTTAAGTTTTTCTTTTCTCTTCCAAAGATGACAGGGCTGCTTTTATTGTAGCAGCCAGTGTTCCCTCCTCTTGTGGCAAGCAGGGGACTCTCTGTGCACAGGGTGGGGGACCACAGACGCTGTTGATGGCACCTGTTCACTATATTACCAACTCCTCTCATGTAGGCTGTCTCAGAGCAGTCAGAAGGTAACCACTGACTTTTGGTTACTACTGACCTCAGTTGGATTTGAACCTTAACCTAGAAGGGTTGCAATTACTGGTGCCTGGAGCCACGCAGTCTCCTAGGAGAGGCACTAGCTTCATTTGTTCTTGTCTATCTGATCATTACTGATCAGGGTTCTTTGCCTGAAACAAAAACACTTTGCATGAAGTTAGAATCAGGGTGTGACTCTTTGACAGACATGCAACGGGCTGGGGTGTTTAGCATCCAAGGTGATCGGGTGCACGGTGTCTAGCCTGGAAGAATCATTGCTGATGCTGAATGAGAGTGCCAGCTCTATTTACTGCATATGCTCTGCAGTTCTAAGGCGTTTCAGCTGTGTCACTGTAACCCATAGCCAGTGTCGTGCCTATACCTGGTCCACAGAAGATATGAGTCTGTTCCTGCTGGGAGCTAGTAGGTTGAGTCTGTTTTCACTGCAGAGTTAACTGGAGTTATTGACACTCAAATTACTGCTCTGGATTTAGCTGAGCTTGAGTGAGGCTATGTCTACACTTAAACAGCTGTGCCACCGTAGTGCTTCAGTGTTGTCACTCACTACAGTGACAGGAGAGGTTCTCCCGTTAGCGTAGGTAATACACCTCCCCAAGAGTCAGTACAGTAGCTAGGCTGATGGAAGAATTCTTCCATCGACCTAGCGCTGTCTACATCAGGGGGCTAGATCAGTTTAACCATGTCACTCAGCCGGGTGGATTTTTCACACCCCTGACTGATGTAGCTGGGTTGATCTAACTTTTTAGTGTAGATCTGGCCTGAGTGTGTCCACATGGCAAAATGATACCTGAGCTGCTGTGTCCGCACTGGCTCTATGCTCACTCTTGTGTGGGCCTAAGATTTCTGGGAGGCATAACCAATGGTTCTTAGCACTACAGTAAGCTGGGCCTCCCTATGAATTCTTTCCCAATTGTCTGAAAACTTGTTCATCTTTTCTGAGCACATGGTGGAATGATGGGGAAGCATTGGAAGACTAATGGCACTTGAGAGAAGCTAGGTTTCTAACGAGTTGTACTCACTACAACTATAGCCTATGTCCCCAGTGGGCCAGCCAACTTCTGTTAAACACACCATTACATTGGACTTACTGGGTTTTGTGCGTGGATGGGATTTGAGTTATAACTCAAGTTACCTTAGTGCTTTAGCTCAAGCTGTAGCGTCTTATGCTATTGCTTTTAAGATCCTGATTTCAGTCTCCAGTGATCACTAAGACAATAGTCAATATAGCATTATGGGAACCAGAATGTTTCAACCCCTTAATTAGAAGCCTCCACTTGCTTCTATCATATTGTGTATCTGGTTGATATTTTCACCGGTAATTTAGTAACTATCCAGTCAGAAGGGAAAATGACTTGGTGATGGGGCTTGTCATCACGAAGTTGGAGGCAGGAAACTGGGAGCCAGAGCACCTGGGTTCTGTTGCTCAGATCTGCCACTGAACTACTTGTGACCGTGCATTGCATAACTTGGCAGCATGAGTTGAGGTGATGGGCATGAGCAGAGGTCTAACAACTAGACCACAATGTCTATGTTATAGATGCTGTGAATTCGTAGAAGACTCTAGCCACAGACTGTGGCTAACTTCTTTAGTCCGCTTTGAAAAACCTCAGCCTTGAGTTCCAGGATTCAAAGGCCTTGTAGAATTTCTCTTATGCTCACAGGGGAATGAGGAGCTGGGGTGTGTCTGAGCAAGGAGCATCTTGGGGGGGAATGTATTAAAAGTTCTAAAATTTGAAACTTGCCCAATCTCTTCTATCCCTTCTTTGCTGTCACTGTAGGACACAGGGAGAAGGCTACTTTATGATCTGGACAATGGGTATAGGATTCCAAGAGGGTATTGTTATGACTTGGAAACTTTAATGATTATTTTTATTGTTTGTATTACCATAGCACCTAGGAGCCCTTGTCACAGACCAGGACCCCATTGTGCTAGGTGCTGTACAAATACAGAACAAAGATCCCTGCCTAAAAAAAATTATAAGCTAAGTATAAGACAAGAGACAATAGATGGACAGATGGTGGAGTACAAGGAAACAATGAGACATTATTGGTCAGCATGACAGACAATGGTTCTTGAGTTCGACGCTGTACACCAACCTTCTTCCCACTGCTTATGCAATTTGCCCCCTCCCCTCAAAGGTTTTCAGGCTCTGATTGCAGACAGCAGTTGCCATGTAGTCTGATCGCTGATGGCTGTTTAAAATCTGGGGTCTCTGGGGCAGAATGAAGGGAAAGTGTTGCCATTGTGTGTTATGCAATTATTACAGTCTCACCCATCAGAGACGACCTGGGCCTTATCACTAACACACACACGCACAATTGAGTTTTTTCTAATCCTTTCCTTTTGTGCCCATTATCTTGTTTAAATATTGTTGTTCTTTTTCCTTTCCTGGAAACCACCAGGGCTCTGATAGCCTCTTGGGTGATTGCATAAAGGATTCTTGGCTCCTAGCTCTGTGCGGTATGCTTGCATGGACAGGGAAAGCAGAATGTCTGTGTGTTACTTGCTTGTGTGTTCAGGTTGTGCTGCTGCCTCTTACCTCAGTTCAGACCCCGCTGGAGATATTGGCCACCCCCTTGTTCTGCAATGGCCAGAGGATCAGCCGTAATGTGTTTAATTAAAAGCTGCCTTACCAGTGCTGCAGTTCCAGACGTGAAGTGTTCAGTTCATGGTGCTGATGTCATATGCATTGTCATTAGGCCCTGCAGTGGATTCTATACATTGTATAGAAAAAAGGGACTTATTAGGTATGGGCTTAAAAACAGACTGCAAATCCTTTGAGTTCATGGGCATATTTGTATCTGAACTTTGTACCGTGGTGCCAGCACAACTGCCAGCCATGACTGAACGTCCTGGAGATTTCAAGTTCCCGTCTGATTCCATTGAGATCGGTGCTTTGGATTCTGGGTGCAGCTCTGAGCCTCTGAGTCTGAAACTCGGCCCTGGAGATCTTGCAGATAGGCTTTCCTATGAGACTTCCAGAACATCCTTCCAGTCAGGCTGATCTTGGGGTATCCTCAGCCTTCCTCATGGGGTTTCAGCGCTTCTGGTCTCAACTGGAACCTGGAAGTAAAAAACAGACACACAAATGAAACCTAATGGGATCAAAGTGACATGAACTGCTTCAAATCTCCAGTTCAGTTTGAGCTTTAGGGGACTGTTCAGGGAGGGACTGGAGGCCGTGTTGTTTGAGCCAAGCTACTTTGCTCATCGTATTTTCTCCCTGGAATGATCAACTATTTGGGCTTGCCTACACAAGACATTTGCACCAGCTTAAGGTGTGATTTTTAAACTAGTGAAAATGGCTGTGTGGACACTTACTTCTGATTAAACCAGGTTTATTTTGGCTTAGTATGAGTTGATTTAGGAACAGCTTTAACCTAACCAAAATGAGTGTCCACACAGGGTTTAACACTAAATGGATCTAAAAGCTAATTTAAGTTAAACTGGTGCAACGCGTGGATGCAGACACAGCCTTTGGGTATCATTTTCTTGGAGGGGCAGGGGATTTTATTAGCATTTGGTTATTGATTGGTTCAATTTGGCAAAAACAGGACAGCTCTGGAAATCTGTGTGTCCTGCTGCTGATTTGAATGTTTCTAATTCTTACAAACCACCCTGCATTCCTAGGATCCTCGTTTGGTTTAAGGGTGAGGCAAAGTAGCTGTTGATGCATTGTCGGTGAGCTTGCACAGAACCAGGCAAGGTTTGTTTCTGCTCAGTTATGGTAGGGATGTATTTGGCCTGTTCTGTCCTGGCGCACCGAGAATGGCTGCTGTCTCTTTTTGTCCTGCCAGCTGCACTTGATGCTCCATAAACATTCAGCTCCCTTCTCTTCACCCTCCAACCACAGAACGTAGGCTCCAGGGTTTGGGCTCCGAGCCGGCTCCCCAGACAGGGCTCTGCTCCGGGGTTTGGGCGCAGAGCCGGCTCCCCAGATAGGGCTCTGCTCAGCTTCAATTAAGCTGTGCGCCTGTGAGCAGAATCTGTCACGCTGAAGCTGCTTTCTGCTGCTTTGATTTCAGCATTCAAGGTACAGGCCTGTGCTGTAAACCAGGAAGGAGGAAGGCTCTGAAACACACACAATGAAAGACATTCATTGTCTTTTTGCTTTGTTTTTCCTGTGGTCTGTGTTTGCTACAGGGAAGCCCCAGACATCGGGGATCAAAGTCTAGAGTCCCCTGCTATCATAATTTGAAAGCTTGAGGGGTTGTTTTCTGTATATTCAAGGGCAAAGTTGACTGATGCATCCATAGCCTCATGCGATTGCAATGAAACACAGATGTTCACCTGCCAGCAAATACACTGTGATAGTGTGGGCAACTGGCCAAATGGACTTTGAACAGAAATAGCAGGGTGCGGGGCAGGGGTGGTGGGGTGCATCCTAATTGTATCCAGCGTCAGTGGGAGATTCACTGTAAACAGCCCCTGGCATTACAGACCTGGCCTACAGACCACAGCTACAGCAATGTCATTCTTCTCTTTCCATGGAATGAGTCAGGCACCCCAGGACTCTGCCAAGCAAAATGGTATTTACACTGGTATCAGACTGCAGACCAGAAATCGATCTAGCCAAGCACAACACAGCCAGGGGAGGGGCAGCAGCCTTAATTGGCTCCTCATCAATTGCCCTGCACTTGGAGCTGTTTTTGAGAGGTGTCAAGTATCAGGGGGTAGCTGTGTTAGTCTGTATCCACAAAAACAACAAGGAGTCCGTTGGCACCTTAAAGACTAACAGATTTATTTGTTTTTTTACCCACGAAAGCTTATGCCCAAATAAATCTGTTAGTCTTTAAGGTGCCACTGGACTCCTTGTTTTTGTTTTTGAGAGCACTCCGATGGCTGTTGGCAGGATGCACATCGGCAGGATGAATCCAGGGCTGCAGCACTGATCAGCTGTTAGCCTGTGGCTGCAGTCTGTCTGTGAGAGCATGCTCTGCCAGGCACACTTGTGCTTTGTGAGCGTCCCTGACCCTCCAGGGAAGCTAGTTTCCCCCCCACACACACACCCACACCCACCCCATAAAGGGCCCCTTCTCAGGGCAGGATTTATAATGAAGACTGATTGATTGCTGTGGAGAGCAGTGGAGGTTATTGAAGATGGAATAAGCTGGGTCCCTGGAGGAGGACTGGGACAATAGATTTAGTAAGTCTTAATACTGCAAAGCTAAATTAATTTCTGGAGTGGTTTAAACAAAAGTGTGTGGATCTCAAGCAAATCTACATCAGGGGAGAGAAGGATCTTCCAGGAGCTGCCTGGTTCAGAAGGGCAGGGGATGGATGAGGTACATGTTGGTGGCTTGGAAGGCTGGTCTGTTGGGAGGGATTGGCTCTTGCTTTAAATACATTTATATAGTAATGTATAAATTCCCACAGTGCCAAGAGTGAGCCTTGGAGAAGGGAGCCCTCTGTTTATCCCCAGAAGAGGCACAGCATAGGTGCTGGCCATAGGAACATCCCTCTCTGAGCCCTACCCCTAGCTTAGAAGTGGTGCCTCCAGAGGCCAGAGTTATTTTCCAGGCCCATTCAGGCTCTGGCCCCTATGCTGAGCCTGGGGGGAAGGGAGAACAGTTTGGTGGTTTTCTGTGGTGTGAAGAGAAATGCCTCCCTTTTTAATGAAACGCCGCGGAGCCAGGGCCAGCTCAGTCTGTTCCTTACGTGAGCTGTGAATTACCTTCATGCCATAACAAAGATAACTCCTGCGGTTTTAAACATGCCACCCCCACCCACCTCACTAATCCCGATGAGGCGTGCACAGAGGGCCCTGGAGTGGAGTGTAGACCTGATGAGACACCGATGCTATGTCTCCATGGTGCCACAGTGCAGACTACAGGGGTGTGAATTGCAGAGAGCACCAAAAGGTTATGCTTTAATTGTCCTGTGTGGATGCTGCTAGCACGGACTAAAAGGTGCTTAGTTTGGGTTAGCACCATGTTCTTCAGACAGGACTACATTAATGCGAACTAGGTACCTTTTAGTTCATGCTGGCAGCATCGACATACCGCAGTTACACCGCAACATTTTAGTGTGCTCTAAATTCACACCCCTGTAGGCTGCCCTGCGGTGGAGTGTAGACAAGCTCTGACTGATTCGTGTCCTCTAGAACAGCAGTTCTCAAACTGAGGTCTGCGGATCCAGGGGGTCCGCGAGTCATGTGCGGGGCCGCTGTTCAGCCGCGCACAGGAAGTGCTGGGAGGGAGTGGGAGGAGCGGGGACGGGGGTGAGCTCGGGGGAGAGGGTGGAAAGAGGCGGGGGGGGTGGAGTGGCAGTGGGAAGAGGTGGGGTGGGGTGGGGCCTTGGGGACAGGGCTGCCAACGGTCTAATCACACAAACCCAAACACCCTTGCCCTGCCCCCACCCTTTCTCCAAGGCCCCGCTCATTCCATCCCTCCTCCCTCCATCACTCACTCTCTCCCACTCTCACTCGCTTTCACTGGGCTGGGGCAGGGGGTTGGGGTGCGGGAGGGGGTGAGGGCTCTGGCCAGGTGGCACTTACCTCGGCGTAGCAGGGCTAAGGCAGGCTCCCTGCTGGCCCTGACCCCGCGCTACTCCCGGAAGCAACTGGCACATCCCTGCGGCTCCTGTGGGGTAGGCAGGTGGCTCTGTGCTCTGCTCCTGCCTGCAGGCACCACCCCCGCAGCTCCTATTGGCCTCAGTTCCTGGCCAATGGGAGCTGTGGAGTCAATGCTCAGGGTGGGGGCAGCACGCGGAGACCCTCTACCACCCCCGGGGCCGCAGGGACATGCCGGCTGCTTCTGGGAGCAGCGTGGGGCCGGGGCCAGGGCAGGCAGGGATCCTGACTCAGCTCCACTGCGCCACCAGACTTTTAGCCCTAAAAACTCCCGGTTTGGCTTCAGTAGCCTCCAGGAGATACAGCCTGGTTCTGGGAGACTCCCGGTGAAACCAGGAGGGTTGGCAACCCTACATTGGAGAAAGGGGTGGAGTAGGGGTGGGGCCTGGGGCTGAGTGGGGGTTGAGCACTCCTGGAGAAAATTAGAAGCTGGCTTGTGGGTCTGCGAAAAAATTTAAATCAAAATGGTGAGGGTCCTCAGGTTGTTAAAGTTTGAGAACTGCTGCTCTAGAAAATCAGCTCACCTTTTCAACTCTTATTCCAGTTCTGCCACTTTCCACAGGATAATGCCAGCTGTGAGGCAGTCAGCCTGTATGGTCCCTGTAGGAATGGATGCAATTGGACGGAAAGAAACACAAGAAACCAACTCCTCAACAAAATAAGAAGGGGAAGGGCTACAAAACAACAAGGATCACCTAATTTATGGGGAACAAAGAATGCAAAAACAGGACCTGAAGTGCAGGTCCTGGAACAAAATGAAGGAACCAGAAGGGAACATTAAGCAGAAAACCTTGACAACTCCCATTGTTCCATGAGAGACTGTGGGCAGCCAAAAGAAAAGGAGGACTTGTGGCACCTTAGAGACTAACCAATTTATTTGAGCATAAGCTTTCGTGAGCTACAGCTCACTTCATCACTGTAGCTCACGAAAGCTCATGCTCAAATAAATTGGTTAGTCTCTAAGGTGCCACAAGTCCTCCTTTTCTTTTTGCGAATACAGACTAACACGGCTGTTACTCTGAAACCTGGGGGCAGCCAGACACTCGGGAAGCTCTGTGAAGGTTACCCAGAATGGCCAGTAAGTTAGCAAGGCAGCCCTGCTTCCAATACCTAGAATGCTAGCTCCATCTAGTGTGTACTTCGAACACCAGCCAATTGTCCTGTGAATCCATGCACCCAATTTCCTGCTCACTATGCTGTTTGTCACTCAGTTTACATCACTGGAGTTATTCCTGACTTATACACCCCAGTGTAAGCAGAAGAGAAACAGGTTCTAGGTCTTCTCCCCTAGATCTCAGTTCTGTCAGCTAGGCTCTATTTTTCTGCTGGTAGTATTCATTATCATTCTATACCCTGTGTCTTTGGAGGGGAAAACATGGTGTTCTATCTATGAAGCTGCTTCTAAGGACGAACCTGAAATATATGAGAAGACCCATAACACTTCCTATTGCAGTCATTGCCTCTCCCATTTTCCTGTGGATGAAAAGTTTAGAGTGGAATTTTGCTACTGACGTGTCTGCCTAAAGCTCCAGTGCAGCAGAAGTCCTGCTATGCTGTGGCTGCTTCCGTGCTGGGGAAGGAACACGGTCATGTTTGCAGGCTTTGAAGAGCTGGCTGCCGTTTCTCAGCTTGTCCAAACCAGGAGGCCTAATGCAGGCCACTCATCTGACAGGTGCTTTACCCTACTGTACTAAGAAGGGCAATTTTATTGCTTACTCTGGGAGTAGTAGGGTTGTTGCCATCTCTCATGATCCTATTGAGTCTCAAAATGGTTTCCTAAAGCCCCAGCTCCTGGAGCCATGTGAATATGTGAGAATCTCAGCTTTCATTAAAAATAAAATAAAATAGAAGGAAGCTTCTATCCCTTGGTTTGTAGAGAGAAGTTTGGAAATGGAACCCAAGGGCACCCCAAAGGCTCAGAAGATAAAGAGAACCCAGAATGTATTATTTTTTAAAAGCTCATGATTTTTGGGAGTCTGGCTAATTCCTGAATGCTTGGAAATATCGACTTTGCTTTGCCCACTCTTGAACTGGGGAAAAAGCAGAGCTGGCAAACTGTTCTCATGTTGTCAAGCACAGTTCAGCATTGGCTGGCTGGTGTTAGAATAGACTAATGGGCGATTTCCAAAGGTGTAACAGTGCCTAACTGCTCAGGTCCCAACTCCCATTGACCCTCAGTAGGAGTTGGGTGCCTAAATTCCCTTTGTGCCTTTGAAAATCTCCCCCAGGTGTCCTAAATGGGGTTCTCCATCTCTAGCTGCAGCTCTTGAGAGACTCCTTCACCAGCAGACCCTTGGGGTCACATGGAGTGAAGCTGCACTTGAATACACCAGCTCTGGAGTTAATGGAGTGCTGCTCCTTCCCTCGCAGCTCTGAAACCCCTCCTTTTCCATAAAATAAACCCGGGTCTCGCTAGAACTTCTTTACACTCCCTGCTTCAACTGCCTTCCCTTGTAATTTATGGCCTGCTCTAGCTCCCACTGAGGTTAATAGCAAAACTCCCATTGACTTCACTAGAAGGCAGTCCAGGCCTACATCCCCTATGTTTATTCTGTGAAGCAGTTGACTCTTGTTTTTGTCCTCCCTTAGGTAGGGCCTTGGTTTGCTGATGTCCTTGCCAGCGTACACAATATCCCCTTCTCCACTTCATTGACTCCTTTCATGACTTGCAAACATCTGTGAGGGTACCTCAGAGTTTAGGGGCACAGGCAGGGACTGGGTTTTATGTGTGTTTCAGGGCTCAGTTTAACACCTCAAGGAGATATTGATAAGATGTGGTCAAGCCGTAGGGCTTCGGATGGTGAAAATAATATAAGAAAATCACATTGCTTTGTACTTTGGCCCCATCAATGACTCCTTGAGGCATTAAAAGCACCCAGGATAAAACTAAACCCAAGCAAACGATGAGAATTGGGTTTACATCATATTCCCCAAGTATTCTTGAATCTGGGCTCCTGCTGGAAACGAATGCTCACTTGCATGGTCTCCATGTTTCCTGTGGGATTCAGCTGACATTCTCATATCATTTCCTCCTGACTTAGGTCCTACTTCAGCTAGGCAATTAAGTGCATACTTAAAATTAAACACTGGCATTGGAGTCGAGGGTTTCAGCATATGTTTAAAGATAAGCGCCTGGTTACGTGCTTTGCTGAACCAGGGCCTTAGATTCTTCAGACCTTTTTCTCATCTTTATGTTGTCCCCTTCCCAAACAGCTGTCACCTGCTTGTTGTTTGGTAACTGATATAGCAGCAGATATTCCCGACCCAGGTCTAATAAGTGTTTTGTATACAGAGGAGGATTATCCAATGGTTCGAGCGTTAGCTGAGCATTGGGGTGACCTGGGTTCACATCCATTTTCTGCCACAGACTTCCTGTGTGACCTTAAGCAAATCACTTACCCTCTCTGTGCTTCGATTACCCCCTTAAACTGTGAATAATAGTACTTCCCTGCCTTGTGGAGTGTTGTGAAGATAAATACATTGCTCAGATACAAAGGCAATGGAGACTATATAAGCACCTGAGATATTTGTGTACAGTAAGAACGTGGCTTGTCTTGTTTCAGATATTTCCTTTGTGTGAGTGAGATTCTGTCCTCCTCGAGTGGCTGCGGCCTGTACTTTCACCAGCACTGCTACTGAAAGTGTCAATGTTTCATGCATAATAGTCTAGCTGGAAAAACTAAACCCTGGCCCCAGTAATTCAGCTGAGGGGGATGGCTGCTTCTGAATACTTCCTGTGACTGTGCTACCCAGAGACGCACGTGGTAAGAAACGTGTGAGGGGTATATATTCGTACGTAATGCATTAGGTTCAGCTTCAGAACACAGTACACATATCTCTGCATTCTCTTAATAAAGCAGCATAAACCTTACACTACACAGCCCGTGAGCCAGAGGTGTCAAGAAAATATTGGTCTAAAGCATCACTAAAGTGTTGATTGATTGCTTTCTGTTAATCTGACACATTTTTAAAGCTAGGGCTGTTTGGTTAAGATCACTGTACTGGTGGTGTTGAAACAGCAGTTCCAAGATGTGACCAGTAATGGGGGGGTGGCAATGGGACAACTGAAAAAGGCATCTCTGCTGAAACACATTCAAAAAGTCCCTCAGAAAAGCGGTTGGAGTATGTAGCATCTATGCATGTGCACATCAGACGATCAGCACGCAACCAGTGCAAGAAAAAGCATCGGATCGTCCTCTCATAATGACCATAATGACCCTTGCTTTTGTAACTTCTGGGTATTTATTTTATCTAGCAATGAAGCCACAAGTCCTTAAAAAAATCCTGCTGGTACAAAATGCAATCGTTTGTTTGCTTTCTCCATGTATTTTAAGTCTGAGTGAACTTGATGCTTATGAAAGTGAGTCCTGGTAGCTAGGGCCAGAAATAGAAGGGGCAGGTTCTATGTAAGCCTCTCTCCTAGCAGTCTACCACTGTGCTCCGTCTTGATCTGTAATACTTCCTGCTGTCCCAGGCTAGGACCTGTACCCACTTCCGCCCAGGACAGTGGATTCATCTTGTCCTCCCTTTCGCGGTATAGTTAACTGTCATTTCACAGTCAAAAGCACCCCAAGATCAGTGACTGACTAGGATCTGCGTTAACTTCACTGGATTTCTTTCTGTGGAGGTTCAACCAGTCTCATGGGCTGATAGTGGAGTTCCCATCATTGCTGGGCAAGGCAATTTTTCCCTGGGGCGAGGTACAGAGAATGTCCAGCAAGGAATGTTGAGGTTTCTGTGTCTCCTCCTTTGCAAAGCTTCTGTGATCCCCTTCATAAGGTCTTGGAAGGCCTTGAAATCATTGGCATAGGATGGTGGTTGGGGTGTGGGGTGTGATACAAGGTCGCAGCTTGTTAGGAGATGCCCTTGTTATCCCTTGGCCATGTATATTGCTATGTGTTTATCCCCTGATGCTATTACTACTCAAAGTCCTGAACAAGTTGAAACAGGAGAAATTTGTAGCCATCCTCACAGCACCACTGTGGCCAAGGCAGGCTTGGATCCCAGAGCTGGTTCACACGTCCCTGCAACTGGCTCATTCTGACAGCAGATCTTCTCACCCAGGCATTGGGATCCATCGCCCACCCCAGCTGCTCATCATTTCACATCAAGGCCTGGCTATAGTTGGCTCTCTGGCCTAGAACAAGACTGCTCCCCAGAAGTCCAGCTCAATAGTAGGAAACCCACTATGAGGAAAAACAGCCTAGAGAAGCGGAAATGTTGTCAGGTTTGGTGCAGCCATTGATCTATGTCTCCTCTCAGACATTCTTCCCCTGCTGGTACTTGTGCCTCTCTAGGTTGCTCCTATGGAACAGGACCCAGAGTCAGTGGTTGCTGCTCTTGATGCGCTTTCTTATATAAGCCCTTTAGAGGGCACCATAGAGGGCACACAAGTTCCAATAAGCCTAGTGTGGCATGGCATATGGAAAGGGGGCAAAACCCCATGGTTGTCCTTGCCAGGGTTGCCAGGTGTATCTTCTGCTGGGAGTTTCTTCCTCTCGGGGTCCATTTCAAGGGAGGGAGGTTGCAATGGGAAGGTGGAGGAGCTTTGTATGGATATATCAGAGTCAGATGAAGTGTCATCTTCCATGTCCATTGAAGGGACATGCAGTGCTGGTACCTGTGGTCATGTTGGTACCAGGGGTTGGTGAGGGGCTGGTAACCTGCTGAGGTTGAGATTTCGCAGGCGGATAAATCATTTCCGGAAGATAAGTTGGTATCGCTCAGGGGAGCTTGTTCAAAAGGTCTGTGCAGGCCCATTGACCATATCAGTACTGGAGGATGTTATCTTAGCAGAGTGGGGTAAGACTGGAGGGTAAGTGGATTCTGGAAGTAAAGCAGCACTCTAGTGAGTGGGAGGATGGGGATGTCTCTTGGTAACCCTCAGCAAAGGTAACTCGGGATCTTTCAGGATCCAAAGATTCATGTGGAGAGGAGCCTGGATGGTAGCAGGAAGTCTGGGGTCCTCAGGAGTCAGCACATCGCGGGTACTGGAGATGGTACTGAGGAGTGGCTGGGTGCTTTCCTCCATGTTCTCCAGAAGATGATACCAATGATGATTTGGCCTTGTTCTTAGAAGCGTCCTTGTGCTTTGGAGGCGCAAGTCCAGTGCCCATGTCAATGCCACTCAAGGTTGGTTACTGGATGTACCTGGCAGCACTGGCATGATCTTTTTAACTGGTGCCCAGGTCTCGGTACCAGAGGGAAGTAGATGCCTCAGAGGTACCCACACCGGGACATGAGGTCTCCTTACACCTAGTCTTCCTTGGATTCTCATTCTGGAGAATGGGATCTCTTCTTTTTAGACAGTTTGGACAACTCTGAAGGCTCATGGCTCTTTGCTGACTGAAGCAGAAACAGTCACTGGGACTCTCTGAGCAGCCAAAGCTGATGTATAAGGACTTGGACCACAGGGATCTTAGAAAATGCTCCATCACCGATAGATTTAGTCTGTCATTCCTCCCTAAGTTTTTGAGATCTGCTTTTGAAACATGAGCAGACCTTACACTTGGAGGGAACGTGAGTCTCTCTAATGCAGGGGATGCAGCTTGAATGCCTGTCCCTGAGGGGAGAAGACCTGTGGTAAGTCTGCCAGGGTTTGAAGCCTAAGATATAGGGCATAACCCACTAGGAGAGGCTGCAGATGGCAGCCCAAAATAGAACAAAGGCTCAACCGAAGCACAATGATGAAGGGAAGGGGGGAATTCCATCCAAAGCACAAAACTGATTTAATAGTGAAAAAAATTAAAGAAAAAATAAAACACAAGAAAAATAAAGAACAATAAGAGAAAAAAGCAGCAAACCCTGTGCCTGTAACAGACACTTCGATGCTCTGTCTCAGGTTGCAGGCAGTTGAGAAGGAACTGGAGTGGGGGTGAATCTGCCCCATCTACCTTCCTACCAGAGCATGAGGATGGGTAGGATGCAGGCACTGTTGTTGCTGATGAAAATCTCCAGCAGAGAGTACTTGCAGCCTGACATGGAATTGCCATGGAGACAAGAGCTTGAAATAAAACGGAAGGAACTTGATTTAGCTGATCAATGTGACGGCAGTCAGGGAACGAAGTCTCTGATACCAGAGGGGGGTGGGGGGTCACTGCCTTAGCAGACAAAGACAGAACAAGATTCCAGGGCTGGAGCCTGCAGTCAGCAAAGTTCAAAGTGGAAAGAAGTTGCACAAGTTTAACAGGGAGGGTAATTAGTCACTGGAACAGCTCCAGCAGGTAAACCTGTGACTGCAGTAGCACAGGCCTTCATTACACTTGCCCTAGGGCTAAGTAATAATGGCGGTTAGCCATCTCCTCTAGGATGAGGCTGCAGTTACTTTTAAATGGGGAATCTCTTCACTAGTTACATTAATCTACCTCACTGAGCACCTGTAGCCGCCCTTCATGATGGGGGGGAAAAAAAGGGTCTGTAATTATGGTGAGAGAGTTGGTTAAGTTAAAGCAAAGAGGCATAGCAGACTCGGGAAGGGGCAAGATGGCTTCTCTCAGTCCGTTTTGCAAATGGAAGCAATGAACTGAATAATATCCAGTTACCTAGCTGTAGAGTACAGCAAGTGAGAGGTCCGTGCCCAAACAAAGGGATATCGGTATGAGTGGAGGCTTAAATTAAATTCCTCTGGGATTTTTTTTTTTCCACAAAAGTGGGTCAGGCAGAGTTAGGCTGCTGGTCTCAAGCCAAAATGTGCACAGAAGATTAAATCAAATCTAAACCACTGAGAAAATAATTTTTTTTTTTTCTGATTGGTTTCACATGTGCCCCTTTCTGGCCTTCATCTTCGTTGCAAATTCCAGTTTGGGCAAGAGCTGATAGAACTTGATATGGGTAACAATTCTTATCAAAAGTATTTGTAACGCCTGCGGCACTGTCATCACAGAGCAGCTTGCAATCTCCGGTGCGGAAAAGTCCCGAATCAGTGTCCATCAGGCACTTACATGCGTGCGAGGCTCTGAGCTAAAGCAACTTGCCCGAGTTCACACAGGATGCCTCTAGACTTGAACCCAGCTAGCCCAAGTCCTAGATTAGAGCCTAACCCCTGGACAACCTTATGCTCCAAATATTTCTTGGTCACACCCATCCTTTATAAAACACTGCCGAGAGAAAGGATGGGCGCAGTCGTGCATCGGCAAGGTCGGAGCTGACAGTGGGGGGTGTTTTGGCATGCCTAAGGGATAGACTAGGGATGTCCTTGCAACATTACAGCCTCATCAAATTTATTTCTAATGCTAACAGGTGTGTGGCTTAGTTACCCCCTAGACACTGGGAGGGTCTGGTCCTTTCACCAGTCTCAGACAACCTGGCCCAGTGCACAAACCTGTTGAAATTGCCAGTTTGTTACTGAACTTTCATTAGCTGATGCTTGTTGGGCTGCCCAAGAATGTGCTACCCATAACAGTGGTCAAATATGGTTGCAATGTTTGACTGAGGGAGTTAGTTTGTTTATTGCTCAGAACAGCTGCAGCTTGGTTTCATAACATCATTCTACTGCTTTCCTATAGCATCATGAAGAAACTCCAGCCCCTGTGGGTCAGACAAGGCAAGGTTAGACCTATGCAAGTAGTAGCCCTACTGAAACAAAGTGTGGTGAGTCTGCTGTCAATGAGCCCATGGGTAATATTAAGCCAATATTACTTCCAACCTACACGTGTGCATAATAGCACTAGACCCAATAGCCCTTAAACACTGTTGGGTTTAAAGGTAAGCCAGACCTTTGTATAATACACTTGTAAGAGCTGCTAGGCGTAAGCGTATGAACACTGTATGTGGGAAGTGATTGTGCATTGCCTGGGGGGGGCAGGGTGGTGGTGTAACTATTTACTATACACACCTAATGTGCAAACAATGAGTGGGAACCCCCAGCTGTTTGACTTTCCTTGGGCCGTGTCTCATTGCTGTTACAGCTTACTGATGAAAACATCTTACTTGGTTCATAACACAAGAACAAGGAAGCATTTACTGAACTCTAAAGGTGGCATATTTTAAACTGATAAAAGGAAATACTGTTAATTCATTGCCACAGGATGGTGTGATTAGCAAAATCTAACCAATGTAATGGATAGTTAAGATTAACTGTTGTAACTAAGCTAATCTTAAAAGGGAGGGATATGAATCCCTTTGCTTCAGGATTTAGAACCTGTCTTAACAATGCAGGGTTAGGAGACCTACACGGCAGTCACTTTATCTCACAGCTAGTGGGGAGGTGTTACTCTGAAGCGTTTGCTGGGGGCTATTGTAAGAGCCCGTCTTTCCATAACCAAGACCTTGCCATACTTGTAGCGAATGCAGGCCTCAAAGTGGCAGCACAAAGTTATTTGAAAGGGCTCAGTGGAAGAATTTTACTTTAGTAGCTGCAAACAAGAAAAATTCCAACTAAGAGTGCATTGAGGACAAACCCATGAGCTGGTGTTTGGGAATGTGATACAGCTGGTTGCTGGCACCTGGTCAGCTAGTGCCTGTGGCCTGATTTTAATGTGGAACATTACACGCAGACAAAAGCCAATGCTTTGGCAATAGTGGCTTTAAACGCAGATGTGATGTGCTGTGCACCAGTAGGTGACCCCACAGTTGCAACAGGGAGCACAGTGAGCTGTTCCTTCAAGCTCCGAGCACAGTCAAGCATACACCGCCCCCCCAAAGAGGCAGGTTATACCCAACAGCCCCCTCGCTCCCTTGTATGTCTTTTAAAGGATAGGGCTGCTGCACCAAATGGAGCTCAAGGCTGCCCCCCTAAGATCAATGAGCAACCCACATCAACTGCAGGGCTCAGACCACTCAGTCTTGTACAGCACCAGTTATTAGCACATTAGTAAACAAGCAAGTCTCCATCTTGACATAAATCAGTCATCCTCTCCTGAGCCCTGTAATTACTGTGGGCCATAGCACCCTGTTAAGCAATGAGCCTGGCATGTGCTCCATTTTAAGAGGCTCTTGATGGGGGACTTTTGAGCACCCGCTTTGGGAGAGGGGTTCTAGGGCAGTGAGCCAGAGTCTGTCAAACCCCTTCTCTAGCATTTTCCATAAACCAGGTCCAGACATTGGTCCCATCTGGAAAAGGGTAGCCAGGTATGGTCCAGCATCAGGAGTCCACTATACTGCATAGGCCCAACTTTCAAAGCTGCTGAAGTCACTGGAGGGCCAGGTGCACAGCACCAATGGCTGTCTCACAGGGTATGGCTACACACCATTCTGCAGCTGAGCTCTAGCCCAAGTGGCAACTTCAGAGCTCTGTCTATACAGCTGCAAGCTTGCACAAACCCTGCATCTCTCACCCTGGCCTGCAAGGTTTGCTCCAAAATGCTGTGTGGCCATATCTACAGTCAGTGAACAGCTAGCTGTGTAGTAGGAGCAAGGGAAGCTGTTTCAGTTAAAGGGTGTTCAAGCTCCCCGCACCTTAATTACGCTAAGTAACTAAGGCTTGTGGTTCAGTCTGAGCTGTGACTGGTGTAAGTGGGAAATCAGGCAGCCTATCATGCTGACCAAGACAGTCATAATTTTTATGATAATGTTGGTTTACAATTGTGAAAAGGATTAAGGGGAACCCATATGATGAAACTTCAGTTACAGCAGGATTATTAAAGCAACCTTTGCCTTGGGAAGACAGGCAGTGGGGGTAGAGGGGAGGGAAGTCTCTCTTTTTCCTGTTTTTTCAATGTGAACACTCAAGGGGAAATACAAGATCAAAGTAGACAGGATCACTCCCTTGTGGTTTCATGCACCAGGATGGGTAGCAGCTGTGTAAGGCATAGTCTTGCACCAGTGTTTGTGAGATTAACAAACAATATCACAGGCCCCTGCCCCGCAATTTCGCACTCAAGGAGAACAACTATACTGATGTAAGTTACCTTTACATTGGAATAACCATTTTAGTGAAAAAACAAATCACATCCCTAACCAAAGTTTTGGTAAAACTTAGACCAGCTCTAAGTTTACCACCAGGTGGCAGGCAAGAGATATTCTTTGCTTTAGAATCTTTATTTAAAATTTATCTCAGCTTTTTTTTGCAAAAGACTTATTACAACTGATGAATGACAGTCTTCATAGGTCACTCTTGTGACAAAAAAGTGCAGGGTGGTGAATGGAAGAAACCCCTATTACTGAACTTGTTCAGGTAGCAAACAATTTCAGTTTGTGATAAATGAGTCGCATTCATGTATACATGCCCATTTGTACTTAGTTTTGTTTCTTGAATGAACTCTGTCTCAAAGAAAGCCTTTTGTGAGCCACATCTACTACATCAAAAACACGGACTATATTGCAATGCATTGGATCCGCTGGTAGAGTAGCTACTGCTCCAAACCTGGAACAAACGATTTGGAAGCTATTTCCTCTCCGGTGAAAGCACAGAAGTAGTTTCTTTATATAGTGACAGATTTATTAGCGCTGTTTTATAACATGATATCCAGCTTTAACCATCATGGTTCCTCTTGGCTATTCACAATGCGGGTAGCCTGCAATACTAGAGGAAGATGGGCTGCGGGGTAATTCCTCTGAGAAGCTGGTTCCTATCGCACTGTGTGAACTTCCTTTTGGAAAAAAGTCAACCCCTCCTTTCCAATACAGCTTGTCCTTGCTCTCTAGGTCCTATGCTCTGCTTGGAAAACCCCATTAGTTTGCAATGACCAAGCCACATCTTGAAATAGGAAAGGTAAACAACAGCAAGAACTGAAGAGTACTCTTGTTGCCAGGCCTGTGGTAGCACTGCAGAACCCCACTGGGAGACACTTAGACCCTTCAGCATTTTATTCTGTACATTACACCTGATTCCAAAGATTGCAGTTGCTACAGAGTCTGAGCTTTTTGTTTTTCAAACAGTTCACATTTATTATTGATAACAATAAAAAAATCTTTTAAAGACTGTTTCTTATTACCAGCAGTGAGGTAATATGTTTACAAAACATTTACAGAATTTGATATGCAATTCATGAATATGGACAAGAGGGCAGGGAAAGGACATTGGTTACACAGGGGAGAAAAGCCAACAGAATGGTCAGTGTGTTGGCAGAAACGAAGAACAGCAATATCACATGAAAAAGAGGAGACCAAGAGTTTTAAAATTAATCAGGTCTATTTCAAACTGCATAAGTCAGTCCTATTTGCCATAGCACTTCACTAAGAGGAAACTTTATCTTGCTTTTCTGGTGTATTAACCCCTCAACTGTTTGTGCTATCATGTGCTTTGAGTTTTTAAAAAGATGTATTCGACTTTGAGAAAACCCTCAAGTGCCACTAACTAAAAAAAACCCAAGAGATCTTCAGCCTTGAAAAGTGGCTGCAACTCAGAAAGGTCTACAAAGCCAGACACCTCAGGGCAGATATGGATTGTTGAATGAAGCGGTTTCTTTACAGCTGTCAGCAAAATCGCCATCTGAGAAAGAGAGAGAGAGAGAGAGAGAGAGAGAGGGGACCATCTTCAAGGTAGAGCCCTTAGAGGGGAAGTGCCCTTTGGCAAGAGGCACAAATGTCACTAAGTGAGTTAACGGTATAGTGCCTTTTCTGGCATTAGCTCCTCTGTGTCTGGGAACACTGGCTCCTGTGGATCAAGTATCAAACTACCTCTCTTCAAAGGAAGTATCAGTAAGCAGGATTATAGGTGGTTTATACAGCACAGTCCATATACAGTACATACACTGGCTATGGACCTGTTTAACATCTGGGCAGTAGAGTTCCTTTGTTTGCCCCAGCACTAGTTTGCCAATATTCTTGGCAGCCAGTGAGAGAATCCCACCCTGCCTTGGGATTTTAAAGCGAATTTTACCTACTGCAAGTTGAAGGTGCCTGACTGAGTTGATCAAGTGCAGGAGGGTGTGTTTTTCAGCATAGTTAAGCTGATTTATTAATACTGAGCTTTTATCATCTTTGTTAGGAACACTCCAAGCTGACATTGGCTTGCAAGTGGTGTGCTTCACATCAGTTTGTTTTTTCCACAAACTGGGATGTACAAATACTGTGCATTTTAAAATGTTTACTCGGAATTTCTCAGGGCTCAGCTTTCTTCAAACAGGGCAGCCTGTTATCTTAAATAAACCCCTAACATGCAATACTTCAGCAAATGTTTCCCCATGAGCAAAAACAAGGCTATTGCAGCCCTTGTAAGATCCTATCCAGCTAGCTATTAATGGTTGTAGCAATACAGCAGCTTACTCCAACTGGAGGAACAATTTTGTTTTCTAGCAGGGGAAAGGCCTTCGACCAGTGATCTAAATAAGCAACTTGTGCTGGGTTCCAAGCTGTAATCTCATGTAATGCCAGGAGACATATCAAATATTAACATTCTGAATGCTATGTTTTTAGCTCACTTATCAAAAAACTGTTTACTCAACATTTACACCTTTGTGTACCTTGGGGATTCAGTAGCTACTTGCTTTGGGGTAAAGAACCTGAGCGAACATCAGGTGAGTCCCCAAGCAAGCAGGACAGCATGGGACCTATGTATTAGAGCGGAAAAAGATAATCCAGACAAGAACTTCACCACTGGTGATTGCAACAATGAAAGCAGTAGCCTAGGCAGGATTGGATGTTTTTTATGGTGATAAAGATCCTACTGCCCTGTTTTGTTATTTACCACCCATGGAAGCTGTCAAGTTCTGCTTTTCCTAGCGTACATGAGGCCAGAAAGGAGAATTTGAGGAAGAGCAAGTGCAGGAAAGGTTAATTGCTGTAGCCACACTGCCTCCTGACTGATTTAAGGAGCAAGCCTAATTCTGCTTTAAGGAATGTGTTCACCTACACTCCTAACAAAGCAAATCCCAGTAAAAATGAGCGCTTCTGGAGGGTAACAGGTAAGTGCAGTGGGTAAAAGGTGACTCCAGAACGAAGTGAGAAATAAACCAAGGACCCAATCTGGACCAGCCTTTGGGTCATGGTGCGGGAGAGCCTGCTCTCTGCCTCTCTCCTCCCCACCATCAGTGCTTAAAAAATAAGTTCAAGGAAAGGGCTACATTTGCTTTTAGCCCCCTAAGAGTATGTCTACACAGGGATAAAAAACCCACAACTGGCCCAGATCAGTGGACTTGGCCTTGAGTCCAAGAGCTGGGACCCTCTGCCCTCCCAAGGTCCAGCTAGAGCCTGAGCTCTGGGAGTCCAAACATCTACACAGCAATTTTTCAGTGTGAGAGAGTCCGAGCTGGCCGCGGGTTTTTTATCCCTGTGACGATATATCCTAAATGTCCAGAGTTGGGATGCCCCAACAATGTGCACATGCAAAAGGTATTAGTGTTATTGGCTTGCCCGCAACTCTGCTGTAATGACTTTCCATGTGCACGGGCCAATAGCCAGGACCTGCTTTCCTTGGTCTCTTAAACAGCAGTGCGAGTGAGTGGCAGTAGCAGGAGAGCCTGCAGCAGCTGGAAGATCACAGTCTATTCCATAATGTGGCAAGAAGGCAGGAGCCTTGTGTTTGCTTTCTAATACACTATGGAATATTTCTGGTAGGATTGTTTTTGCTTTTTATCATCTACAGGCAATTTTTTAAAAAAATAATTCTTAATCAGCACATTGATTACTCTTCTCCTTCCAAGAGAGCCCTTATATTTTACAGTTAGGATTTGTGCAAGCACGCTTACAAAAATCTATGGCTGAGTTAGGGGCTAGGGTTAAAGTTAAAGAGACTGTCTGTCAGCTCGAACTTGAACAGAAACACGACGTTTAAAATTCAAACAGCTACTTTACGATCTATAAAAGGGTTTTGTTTTTTGCAAGCGCCACTTGGATACGCTGTACTGCAGTCAGCTGCCAGAGATGAGGGTCCAGCCACGTCATCCATTTGCTTTTCGCCTGCCGTGGCACTACCTGGAAATCATGGAGCTGGAGTGGGAGTGGCTGGAAGAGGTTGTGGCAGCGCTGAGCTGGGAGAATCCGCTGTGGCTTGATTCAAGGCTGGTCATAGAGCCTCTGCAGTGAGAGAGAAGGTTCAGGCTTCAGAAGAGGAGATTTAAGTTCTGCTATGCATCTTTAAGTGCTATTTACTACTCAACCTAAAGAACCTTCTATAACCATAGTGTCAGCACGCAGAGGCTCTCATGTGTAACAAGAAAAAATACCATCTCTGGGCACCACAATTATATTTTCGGAGAAATCTGATGCACTTGATAGTGAGACTTAGAAGTAGTCGCAGCTAAGCATAGTACTGGCGCCTCCTTTAGTCTAACTTGTATCAACTTTTAAGTAAGAATCCAGCAAGTCTGCTAAATCAAGTAGTGTTTCTGATATATGGGTTAAGTCTTCAATAGCAACTAAGATGAGACCAACCAATTCACTTTCTCTTGGGGCGTACGCTAGTTATTTTCCAGGGCTACCTTCTATTTAGTCTCATCGGGCTTTATTTGCTTTATAGATTCTTTAAGTACAGTACAAGTCCACACAGCGTGCTTTCTAACCAATGCAACTACAGCAAAGAATTTTGATTTTTCTTTAGTTGACTTGGCTTCTGATGTTTGTACCAAGGTATTATCAAGCCATAAAGCAAAAAGTAAGCTGGCCACAAAAAGAATGCTTGACATTGAGACCTTGACCAGACATACCTGAAATCTTCTGATCCTAGCACCTCTGTATAGTACATCACTTTGCACTTATGAGAGGAGACCTGTAGAGATGCCAGTACATCATCCACACGAGGCAGGTTGGTTGTAGCACAGGCAGGCATGCTGTGAAACTTCCATTGAAGAATATAGAAACCAGGCCATCTGGTCACATGAGACCCCTGGAAGCAGCAATAACAAATGGAAATAAACTTGTTAATACAATGTCAAGCTTTTGCATGTTGGAGTGAAATTTATTGTTCAGATAGCAGGAGACTGCCAGCATGCATGCAAGTGTTTTCAAATGCTGACATTGCAGCTCCTCTGCCCATTAATGTTACTGGCCAGCCAGACTTTCCTGATACAAGGGGCCAACAAAAGTTACATTAGAAATTACAAACAGACCTTCTCACCTCTCTTACTGCTGAGGTGTTCAAAGTAAAACACAAGGAACTTAAAATCAAGACCTCATTTCTCACGAGGTAAATTACTTGGGACCATCATGATCATCTTAGTCTGACCTCCTGTACACCACAGGCCACAGAATCTCACCCACACACTTCTGTAATAGGCCCATAGCCTCTGGCTCAGTTGCTGAAGTCCTCAAATCTTGATTTAAAGACTTCAAGTTACAGAGAATCCACCATTTACTCTAGTTCAAATCAGAATGTGACCCAGGCTGCAGAAGAAGGTGAACCCCCGCCCCAGGCTCTCGTCCAATCTGGCCTGGGGGGGGAATTCCTTTCTGACCCCAAATATGGTCATCTGTTAGACACCGAGCATGCAGGCAAGACCCACCAGCCAGACACCTGGAAAAGAATTCTCTGTAGTGATTCAGAGCCCTCCCCCTTGTCATCCCTGGCTGATGGAGATATTTGCTAACAGCAGTCACAGATGGGCCATATAACATTGTCAGCAATATCACACCACCCCCTCCATAAACTATCAAGCCCCGTCTTAAACAAGTTAGGTTTTGCCCTAACTACTCCCATTGGAAGGCTGTTCCACAATGTCTCTCCTCTGATGGTTAAAACCTAAAACTTATGGATGGCCAGTTTACATTCATTTGTTCTTGTACCAACACTGACCCTTAACTTAAATAACTCCTCTCCCTCGCTGATATATTTATAGACAGCAATCATATCTCCCCTCATCCTTCATTTGGTTATGCCAACCTCCTTAAGTCTCCTCTCATAAGGTAAATTTTCCATTTCTCGGATCATCCTAGTAGTCCTTCTCTGCACCTCTTTCAGTCTGAATTCATCTTTCTTAAACATGGGAGACCAGAATTGCGCACAGTATTCCAGATGAGGTCTCACCAGTGCCTCATATAATGGTACTAACACTTCCCCATCTCTACTAGAAATACCTTGCCTGATATATCCTAGCATTGTATTAGCCTTTTTTCATGGGTGCTTCACATTAGCAGCTCAAAGTCATCCTGTGATCAACCTATATGCCCAAGTCGTCTCCTGTCACATCCACTTTATAGCAAAAAAAAGTGTGTTGTTAGTCTCTAAGTGCATGACCCTGAACTTTGTACTCTTAAATGTCATCCCATTTCTATTACTCCAATTTTCAAGGTTTTCCAAATCATCTTCTCTGATATTATGGTCCTCCTCCGCACTGGTATTATCTCCCACCTTTGTGTCATCTGCAAATTTTATTTTAGTGAGCAGCTGTCTCTCAAAGCAGCAAAGCTAACCACCCTGCAATGTCCCCATCTTACAGGTGAAACTGAGGCACGGAAGAGGTTAAGGCCAGTATTTTCCAAATTTGGACACCTCAAGTTAGACAACTTGAATAAGAAGCTGGATTTTCAGAAGAAATCAGCACCCATAGCTTCCAGTCAAAAGCAGCTGTGGGTGCCCTATACCTCTGAAATTCAGGCCACTTTGTTTAAGTACATAAATATAGCATTAGCAGCCTAAAGTTTGGACCTAAGTGTCACAGCCCAGAAGAGTCAGGAACAGAACCTCAGAGTCTCAATTTCCAGGCCCCATCTCTAAGCAGAGAATACCTCAACCCACCCTAATGCAGACACACATTGCTTGGCTATCCTCATTTCAGAAAGCAACACCATCAAGGCTGCTAGACTAAGAATGTGACTTACTGGCTGCTTTTGGATTCAGGTGCATTTATGGTTTGTATGTATTCCTTCAGTCTTGCTTGTCAGCTTGGTAAATGGGATCAGCTACTAGGGAATAAACAATAGCTACCCTTCCCTCTCCACAACTCCATCACAAGGATGCAAACAAACATGCCAGGCAGACAATGAGCCCCGTTGCTGATGATCTGCTGAGAGCAAAAGATAAAGCCTTGCTCTAACAGCATAATTAATGATCTTACCTGCACACTCTCCCCTTCCTTGCAGATAAGTGGGGACTCCACCATACTGTAATCACGCCCTAACTGCCAGACTTTATCGATCAGCTGTACGTTGTTCCCCCCAGGAGATGTAATGCTGTGAGTGCCCAGAGAGTCCTTTTTAGGAGGCTGTGGCACTCTCTTGGAGTGATAGATGTTAAAAACAATGTCACCTTTGCACACATCAAAATCCCATGTGATCACAGATGAGGCATCCACAATCTGAATGAAAATCTAGGGAGAGGAGGAGAGTTAGATTAGACAATAACAATATGCTCAGTAAAGGCTGAAATTCTTACTAGGAAAGAGAAATTGCTGTAGGTGGGCTCTCGATTTATTTTGACTATTACGAGTGCTCTAGAATAGATACAAATTAACTCTCATTTATCATATCACCTTCTCTGAGATCAGAACTATGAGAGCTTTCATGAGCAGATAGAGCCATTTTCTATCTTCTCTTTTTGTGGCCTTTATTGAAAGCCTTAGGGTTTTTTTTCCTAAAGCTATGTACTCATAAGCAGAGATAAACAGATATCCATGCTCCTCCTACCGCAACAGGACTTTTGGGGAATGGGCTAAAAGGTACCACCTTCAGTAACAAAAGCACTGATACCATCAGAGCCCTCACATTTGCACTTGGTTAAGCAAGTCAAAGTGCGTGTTTATGATGTACAGAAGGCCCCAAAATCATCTCCCCTCCATCATCACATTTTGAAAGCCTTCAACAAAAGAACATGCAGGATAACAAGTGAAATCTAACTGAAAGGGAAAGTGACTTATTCAGATCATTTTCACATTGTTTTGATTAACTAGTATTTAACACAAATGCTTGAACAAACTGCTAATGGAAAAACTCTTCTGTTGAAGATAAAACTACCCATGCCCCTTCTATCAGGG
Organism: Eretmochelys imbricata; assembly: GCF_965152235.1. NCBI lineage: Eukaryota > Metazoa > Chordata > Testudines > Cheloniidae > Eretmochelys > Eretmochelys imbricata. The sequence goes on along the minus strand of NC_135585.1, from coordinate 17,675,815 downwards.
TCTAAGACTGCATTCTGCAAGTCTGGTCTTCCAAGAACGATCTCTAGCGAAACAGGAAAAAAGAAAAATCAAACTCTCGCTCTTGATATTTCTAAGGTTAAAAGAGACTTAAAAACCTTTCTGGCTCATTTATACATATTAAATCACCAAGAGAGGTCACAAACAGCTGTTTTCTATTTGCAGGTCATACATTAAAAATATTAGTTCACTTAGTGAAACTCACTGAGACGCAAAGCTCAGGCCATCTAAAGTGCCTGGTTCTTTAAAGGTCTTGAAAGGAAATGGAGTAACTTGCTCAGTTCTGAGTTTTTAAAATCTATATTACATGAAGGGGGAAAAAAAGTCATCCCACTCATTAAGTGGATAGAGCCAGTAGCATTTTTATAAGCTAATAATGATGGTTCATGGGCTCTGGTCAGGGAATGCAATAGAGTAGCCAGTCAGCCTACCTCCTCCACATAAGGGATAGGGAGTCTTAAAAATACCAACACTTACTTCTTCACAAGTTACCCAGATCTTGATTTTGGCTTGCATTACTCATGGCTTGAAGGAAAGATCAAAAGAAGCTTTGGAATTCTGAGTGTTTAGGGAGACCCAAATATCTGCTCTAAACCATTCCAAACTGAGTGACCAGGTTCTAATCTGCTTTCATTTTATACAAGCAAAAAGACACAGGGTGCTAGACCAAGATGAAAGAAGAGGAGTGAGGACTGCAGTTGTACCTCGTGTGGAGCTCCCTTGAAGACACTTGCAGACTGATAGATCGTTTCAGTCCACAGTTTTAGATCTTCATTTTCCAACTCTTCTGCAGTCCGGTACAGAGACTTCGGAACTAGCCCACCCTCGGGAACGTCACACTGGAGATTTAAAACAAAGCCATGAAAGCAACAATACCAATCTTCTCCTCCCTGACATGTTTCAGAATTTAAAACATCCTTAAAGCCACATTCTCATACTGGCACCCCCAGAAATAACTCCAATTCTGCAATAACACTGGAGAATACTGAGAGCTTAGTAATATATGAGCATGACCCTACCTGAACTTGGCCATACAAACCATCTTACAGTTAAAGATATTCTTCAATAAATTCACTACTAAAATTGGTCTATTTTTAATTTTTTGCTAATTTATAAGGATCATCATATCAGAAACAGGTAAAGACCTTGTATATGCAACAGTGTGATATCAAAAACAGCTGTGCAGCTTCTATGTTTATTTATATTCTTAAAGCACTCAGATTTCATCCAGAATTAACCAGAACAAAGAGGAGAATATTGCATTGTTGTCTGCAACAGACAGGAAGCGTTCAGCATTTTGATTTATCTTCTGGTAAGTCACTTTTGCTTATTTAAATAGTGGATTTTGCCAGGTTCATGAATGACTTACATAGTTCTAACTTACATAGAGCAGACTCCCTTCAGTGAAAGCTCCTGCTACTGTAAGTAGCAGCCAGTTGAAAGTAAACACTCTGGTCCAAAATGCCTAGTACATGGTCTTTAAATGGATGACCAGAGCTGCTCGATAGAATTTCCATGAAAGGCAGAGGAGTAAGTTAACAACCATTTACAGGGATTTATAAAGTAAACCTAAAAGGGAAATGCTTTTACACAACCAATTAATCAAATTCCAGCACTTACACGTTACTGTGATATGTTCTATAGAAAAACGTTTGGGGAGAGAGCACCTATTAAACACAGCACAATCCACATAAAGACAAATGCACTGGCATGTGATATCAGATTGATATATTAAGAAAATCCAACCACATTTTTAGGAGAGATGTTAGAGCTATGAATGTAAGTGATTCCCACAATCAAAAAGGAAGAACACTGTTTTATGAAGCAAGCAAGGACTGAACTGATTTTTCGAGGTTCAATACTTGACTAAGCTGGTAAGCTGTTGACTTTCTATGTACGTGGCCTCAGTTTCTCCAGATACAGAATGGGAATAAATGCTTCCCTACCGCACAGGATACCACAAGGCTTTAAGGACTATACATTGCTCTAAGTTCCCAGGGGAAGTTGTTATATTGAAAGGGTCCTGCTATTGCAATGGTGATTTGAAGGAGGGACAGGAGAGAAGGATAGCAGGACTGGATTCACGTTTCACGAAGCAAATTATGAATTGGAGAGATCTGGAAACACTAAATTTGGTCTCATCTTTGTCCTCCCCATTTCCCTCATGGAGTTGTGGCTCATGATTCAGTTCTGGTTTTCAAATACAGCCTCCAAAAATCTGGACTGGGGACAGGGCAGGGGGTGGTGGGGCTCAGAGAGGACTATGACAAAATAGTGTTCAGGTACCATATCTGAGGAGTTTAACTCGCATCTTTATAGGTGATCTGAAATAATTTTCTTAAAAATATGAAGCTAGAAAACCTAAATCTTTAATATGTAGACAAATATTTTAATTTTAAAAGACTTCAAAAACAAGTTCAGGTTTCTAATGGTTGGTTTCTCACACAACAGTGGAGAATGTCACAAATGATGCAGAAACTAAGGATGTAAGGTTCTTTGGTCTATGATATGCAGGAAGTCAGACCTTGTGATAATGGTCCTTTCTGGCCTTAACATATATGGATCTATGAACCTAAACAGTGTGAGGAATGCGTTTCTTCCCTGGGATAAGCAGTATGTGACACAGTGCTACTGCCTTGAACTTGAGTCTTGACATGTAGTGGGGGGAAGACCGTTTTAAAGTGCATTTATTTATAGGTGCAGGGTATTCCGTTAGTGATTTGCGATCTGTTTTACAGAAACATTCTGTTTCTCTTTTCAAGGTGGATTGCAAAGGCTGCTACTAAAAAGAATCACTCCAACCTCAGAGTCATACAGAAGAGCCAGGAGGAAAATGCTTTATAGCAGAGCGAGACCACACTTAAAGATTATACTTGGCAATCTTTGTTTTGGAGGTTTGGAGGGTGGGGGTTAATGTAAGAGGGAAACAATAAATTGTTACATTAATAATTTAAAATTCATACCATGCACTCTCCACTAAGGAAATCTGGGATAATTTCTTTATCAATGTAATCCAGCAGACCTCCAGGCCCTTGGTAGTCATTTCCTGCATAAATAAGGAATTTCTTTCTGGTGTTGTCATCAATGAATGGACTAACCTACAAACAAAGAAAAACAGAATTGTTCAGGTTCCCAGGTCCTTGAGTAACTTCACATAACACAGGATAAAACAAAATATAATTCTTTTGAAGTACATACAGTAAATGAGTTAAGTTATTCATTTGCCTACACACACACATTTTTCCTTTTAGGAACTTTTGTTCTAATTCCATAAATAAAGTGTTTTCTAAAAATGGAGTTTCCAGGAGGCAACATTTCCTGTTTATAGCACAGTGAACATCAGTTTTCAAGAGAGCAGTACATGTAAAGTGCATACCAGTATCCAGAGGTAGATGTACAGATACTAGAAGCACAAACATACCAGTGTCCAGAGGACTGGAAATACTCTGGGCGCTCTCAGGATAAGAAGGCGACCCAATGTTTCAGGGTAATTGGCTTCAACCACTTCAATGATTCTTAGTAATGCTTTGACACCAGGTCTCCATAAATGTCGCATATTCAAGCCCTCCAAATCCACCAGACAGGTCCAGGAGCTGTTAATTTTAAAGAGTTTTTTAAGAATCCAATTGGAATCATATTTCATTATTCACACCACAGCATTTGATGGTTTGAGATGAGCACTCAGTTTTGTATCATAGATCTACAAGTTTTGGTTGGTTTTGCAGTTGCCACACTCTTCCTTCATTACACAGCTATAGCAGTCCTCCCACCTCATCTCCACAGTTTGTACTGCCTGTAGATGCAAGAAATTGTAAGATCTTTGGAGTAGGAAATTTTTCTTAACTATAAAGTGCCATGCATGCTTATGACACTATGTATAACGATCACTGTGCTCATTCTCTGATATAGGGCAGGCACGTCACCAAAGGATAGACAACCATTTCAGTCTCCAGTTGAAGGTTCCTACTAGCAAACACAAGACACCATCATAGTGCTTAATAAATCACTGCTGGGGGGGGCGGGGAGGAAGAGTACTGGTTCTACACTGGAACTTTAATATTCAGCATGCATGTTTCCTAACACAAGTGCATGTTTTAAAAGTGCCACTGCACTTTAAGTCCGCATTTCAGAATTTAGGACTCAATTCAGGAAAACATTCCCTATACAGGACAGCATTAAAACACGTCAAGTCAGTAGGATTTAAGCATGTGTTTCAGTGCTTTCCTAAATCAGGCCCACACCAAGGGGTGTGAATTCAGAGCTCGTCCTTGTATATTCATAGCTATGTTGTACTGACTGATTCTAGGCCATTGGAATGACTCCCAAAGACAAGATATGAATCACAGTGTTTGTTTGTTTTTTTAAATAAGTGGGTGTTGTATATTTCATTGCTGCCTCTTTCACCTTTACCATGTAAGCATCCTTGGACCACACAAGGCCATAGCAGTACACAGGAAACCCCAGTCTTACACTTGGCTTTTCACTCCTCAAGTCAGCTGGGACTGGGAGTTCTTTGCAATGAGAAGATGAGAAATTGGAGTGCCATACACTGGTAACCCTTTGTAGATTAAGGGGTGGAATCAATAGGCTCTGAAGGGAGTCAAATGCTTTATTATGAAGACAAATATTGAAGTCATTCCAAACCCTGAATTCCTTTTTTGGAGCTGGTAAGAGATTTAGTGAGCAAATCCTATTCCAAACTGGAGCCTGAAAATAAAGCAACTTTGTAGCCAAACTTGAAGAACACCTACACTGCTACATACAAATTCAGACCTCATGTTCTTTCTGAGAAGTAATACAAATTCTCATGTTTCACCTTATAGGCCTGCCAAATACTTTTGTATTCTCTTCACATCGCCTCAGTCCTTCTTCATTTATAGAAAGAACCTACACAAAAGAAAGTGTTGTTTTAGAGAATGTTCCAAAACTGTCAGGTTTGTGGGACTGGGGAGAAAATGCAATCTTCAGAACCTGAGCCTTACAGCAACTCACACTAACCTCAGACCAGTGTACAAGGACGTCTAGTGAAGACATGCAACAGTGGATTTAGGAGTATTATTGAGTGCAATAACTTTTAGGAGAGCTATAAGAAGAAGATTACAAAACATACAAGCATCCCATTTTAGTGCTTGAATACTATGGTGAAGAATTCTGTACAGAATCTTAGGGTCCACCTTTTCCCTCAGGGGCAAATGAACATCAGAAAGGCATTCCGTATATTTTGTGGAGTAGGACACTTCTCTTTCGTTGATCAGTGTCAACAAATTTTTTGCACAAACCATTGTTTGTGCAGGATTTCACTCTCAGGTCTCACATTTTTTGGCATAAGAAACTCCCATAGCTCCTCCCTAAACCCCCACCTTCTGCCCTTTGAACCTTTGTTTAATTCCTGACGGAGTGGGAAGCAAAGGCTCCCCTCAAAAAAATTAAGATAATTACCAAAAAAGACTTGGAAAAAAAACCCCATGGCTTAAAGTTAGACAAAGCTAAGTACATGGATATAGCACCACCAGAAAGAAAGTGTACAACCACCAAAGGTGGGTGCTGGCTTGTGATCATGGCAATTACTGCTGCCAGTATGCTTCTATTAGAGCTTGCCTGTTCTGTACTATTTTGAAAGCTGGGTACATCAGCACTGAGAATCCCACTGAATTCTTCAAAGAAACTGAATTACAGGCAAGTCATTTTCCTTTAAAATAAATATTGCATCCAAGACTATGGGCGGGGTGTATTTTATAAATAAAAAATAAATAGGATACTCATACAATACCTAGGAATGCATTTCTTGCCCTGTGTACATGTGGAAGCTTAAGTTTCAAGCACTATACAAACTAGATAAGAAGCTGTGATAATGTCTCAGCCCAGAACTATAGTAACTGTCATACAACTGACTTTCTGCCATCAGTCCACAGTTTGAAAGAATATTAAAATGAACCATTCAGGGAGGTTTGATCTGTTCAAACTGAGAACAGATTGCTAAAGCATATAGAAAAATATCTACTATGTGCTGATCATTCTGGTGTGGCAGGAAACTGCAAACTTTAGAACAAATTTGTTAGCAATAAACAAGTCATTTGTTAAGCACTTACATATCGAAGCAAGGCTTCTTCCCCAAGAGCTCGCACTAAGCCTTTGGTATCCATCTGTCCCAACCTCAACACATACAGAGGGCGCCCATCTGAAGAGCAAGAGATGCTAAATTAGTATTCTCTGTTAAAGTTTTAAAACTAAATCCGTGTCTTTATTGTCAAAAAGGTGTGTTTTTACAGTGAGACAGCTAACTCAATTTCGCTATCTTACTGTAAAATTCTAGTGAAGACAAAGCAGTGTAGTTTTACTTTAATATAGCCAGTTGAGGTCAACCCCAAGTTGGGGAGTATAGTTTTGACCTACTAGCTACATTGAAATAAGAACTACCAGTGAATTGTTTGTACTAGTATTTTACAGTGAAATGGCTCATTTGAATTCACTATCTCACTACAAAAACAAACCTTTTTTGACAGTGAAGACAAAGCCAAAGTGATTTTGATTAATTAAGACATTTCATTGTACTTGACGAGATCTGTGGACAAAATCTGCCCCCAGTGTAGCCAAGAGAAGAAGGATAGATTATTGGTCCAATATTTTTCCTGATATCACAGATCTCTGGTCAAGACTAGAGCCTTAAATCATTCTCTCACAAGGACACTACCCTGGATTTCGCCCAACAAGCCTTTAGAAAGATTACTGCATTAGAGTGAACAACAATACTGCAGAATCAACTCTCCAGATCAATGCTTTATTTGCTAAAATAATGGTGGGTATAATTTTGGGGCCTTTTAACAAACAGCTATTCCCCCACATATTATGTGGGGCTGGCACACACCCTGCTAAATGCTGCTTAAGACTAATGAGGGCAAGTCTGATCCAGAGACAAGTTTCAAATGGGATCCTTACATTCAAGGACTCGCCTCTTTTGTTTGTTGAGATTACTAAAATGTCTTCCATGATACATAAGAGTCTGAACAAGTACATGGGCTGATTTTTTGAGGACCATAACTGGCATTTTTGGCCTTTCACAGTATCTTAACAGAGCTGTTTATTAGGAACAACATGTGTTAAGCTTCTTTATGGGATGGATTTTTAACTCTGTCCTAATCTAAATTGCCATCTCTGGCACTGCAACACACCATGACAGACTGCCTTGTTCCTAAGTATTTTGATTCCAAAGCTGTCTGTTGTTTAAAGGCTCTCCAAGAAAAAAAGTCACCCTTCAATTAGATCACACCTAAACATGTTTTAAAGACGTTCATTCCAGAGAAAAGGGCAAGTCAGCATGTCTCAGTAGCATGCACGGAAGCCCATTTTGCCAAAAAGATCTTAATCTCAATGCTCAATATCATTTCCTTCTAACATTTGAAAAACTGATACCAATCTGCTACAAGAACCAAAAGCAAACAATATTTTTGATAGTCTCCCTTTTAAATAGGTCTATGATTCTTCCCCTCCCAGTGCAAATTGACAGCCAATATAGCGTGAAACACTTGGGAAGTATATGTAGCAAGAGAAGGTGGGGTTTTTTTTGTTTGGTTGTTTTTTTTGGGGGTGGGGGGGAAAGGGGAAGGATTCCGGGGGATATGGACAAGCTTTGACTATATTGTTCATTATGAAAGTTTTGACATCTTGATTCTTCTGAAGAGAAGCTTTGATCAACTAATGATCTTCCCGCTTTGTAGTTTTTATTTTTTAATGGAAGCACCTATACATTGACCCAATGTTAATTCTCCTTTCAAAAGGGCAGTTGTTTAAATTTTTGGCAGTTTGATTTAGCCAACCTAGGTTCATCGAAGCATCAGAAGATACAGGTCATGTTTATTTATGCAGGCTTTCCTGCAGGACATTATGAAGATAGAAACTCTGTTGAGCCTTGCCCTTAAAAAGTTAATGTTAAATATCTAAACTGAAGAATGAATTTATCACTTTGCTTAACAGATTCAAAATCAAGACAAAAAAATAAGTTGTAGAACTAGAAACCCAAGCTGTTCAGTCTGCAGATACAGTAGTAGTGTCTTGGAGTATAAAGATTCTACATACTTATGGAGTTACACAGTTAAGTGTTAAAATAAAATTTTCACTAAAAGCAGAGATCACACATTCTTTTTGGAATGTACTATGCAGGTTTTAGAGCACTATATAAGAAGCTGTTAAGTTTTATACAAGAACTACAAAAATCCCTAATTCATAACAATTTATTAACCTACCCCACCCATATGATGCATGAGGGAAGGCTGTATAACTGGGAGTGTTTTCTTCTTAACCCTGCAGCCACATTTAATAACTCACTAGGGTTTTGTTATTTAACAGTTCTTTGCTTGAGGCTCTCATCAAAATAAGAACTACTCAAATGCATAGGAGAGCCACACTGATCGTATGAGTGTTTATGAATTTATGCTCAAGTAAAATGGATAGCTTTCATTCGTTACCATCTATCCTAGAGAGCATGTTTCATAGCTGCTGCTCTCTGACTTGCCCGTGATTAGTGTTCTTAAAAAATGCCTTGACCTGAAGAAAGAGCTCTGTGTAAGTTCAAAAGTCTGTCTCTTTCACCACCAGCAGTTGGTCCAATAAAAGATATTATCTAAAGAATCCACTCTGCTGAAGCTTGGAACACACTTTGCATGTGCGAGAGGAAGGAGGGGAACTGGTAAGGAGAGATTTAAAAGTAACCTATCCCCAGGCTTTAAAGTGGTAACATTAACAGATTTCAAACTGAGAAACTGTCTGCAGTTTACATGTTGGCAAGAGAGCAAAAGGGAATTCAAGGATAAGACCAAGAGTTCAAAACACAAGATTGAAGACCCTCTGTCTCACTCAGGAAAGTGGACATACTATAATCTACCAACAACCTTCAAACTTATCTGTTTCCTTCCTAGTTATTGGTGAGACCCTAGATGTATGGAAGAGGGAAACAGGAAACAAAGTCCCTCTCTTAAAAATCTAGGAACATCCCCAATTTCCTTCCTAAAATCTGTACAACCCACAGGGTTGATGGAGACCCATCCATGCATTCACCTCAGCGCTGCAGTGGTTAAGCCTACCTTTTCTCCCTCATGGCCACTATTAATGGTAGCCCGCTATTACTAGCTGCCTCCTGTATTATTTCATATGCTTACAGTAGCAGGAAGGGCTAAAGGGAGTAGTGCTGGGTAGCAGGTAAAGACTAATCAGAGCACAGAAGGCTTGCAGTCAGATTACTCTTTCCAAGATGAACAACTGGATAGAAACCCTCCCTCCAGTTACAAATACGGTGAGGGAGAGGGATTCCACAACTTTTCAGCAAGACCAATACACAGCATGGGCAAGCTGGGTGGTGTCTTTCAGCAGCTGGGCCTGAATCCTTAAGTTCTGGGGATGTGTCCATAACCCATTACACAGAATAAAGAAGAAGCCGTTTTCTTCTTAATGAACCTGCTCTATTTTGTGTTTGTAACACCACAATTCCTATCACTGAAACTGTGATGCCAAATATTGGCTACACCATAAGCAAGTGTCTGACAACAGAAATAAGCTGATTAAAAAGGTATGCTTATTTACATACATCTTTTAACCACCAACCACAGGAAAGTAATTAATACTCAGCATTTTTATAGCCCCTTTTACCCAACTAACTCAGAATGCTGTAAAATATGATTAATAACTAACAGCTCTCTTGAGTAGGTTTACCAATTTTACAAATGTCTCAGAAAAGTTAAGTGATTTGATCAAAATTACAATCGAGCTAGGAACAGGACCCAGGAGTCCTGTCAGTTTGCCTGCTCTCACTTGCAAACCACACTAACCTAACTGCACTTAAGTACAATGTAGTATGAAAGTAATACCCACACTCTCAAACCACACATCTGGCAGGCGTTTAACAAAAAGTTATTTAATTCAGATTATAAAGTGTCCATCAGCATCTAGTAATATAAAATGTACCTTTGTCATGGTGATGCCAACCTCCTGCATAGTAATCTTGTAGTACTTGTGGAGGGTTCCAGGTTTCCAGAATATAGTCCACTTGGTGCTGCTTACGCCATGTTAGTGACTGGCAAAGAATCTCTCTGGCTTTGTCAATATTGAAGTCCCGGGCACGCAAGAATCGTAAAATATGTTCATCCTTTGGGATCTATTGGAAAATAATTACTGATTTAAATTTGAAACTTTGTAACAGTCAATTTATATAAACTTGAACGCAAATACACAGATTGGACTGCACTACTAATTAAAGGAAGACAATTAGAAACTTATCAGACCACCACTTTAGGTACTTTTTTTTACTTTTTACAAAGACAGCAAAACAAAGTAATGAGAGAAAAGTGCCCCTTTGGTTAGCTCCATGGTTGCACAACTTGAATCTCCCACGGGATAGATAAGTGCACTGTTTGCACAGTCACTGGGCCTTCTTAGTTTTTGAACTGATCCCATGACTTACTTACTTCTTGTTCCAAACTCTAAGTAGCAGAAAACTTCTGTTCAAGCATTTACTCTAGAATCCTCCCAAACACTCTGGAACAATGGGCAACCTGCTTTTAAGGTTATAAAAAACCAGGATGATCACGCTTCCTTAATTCACCCCACGCAAATATCTGCGAGTTCTTAACATGTGAAAACTGGGACATTCTATATGTGGAACACAATGCTATTGTATAATTTATGGTTAGATCCCTCTTGGTTATAAAACCCTTCTGCAACAGAGTATGTTTCCACAGGAAATACAAAAGAGACTGGTTAAATTATGTTTCATAACTTTTAAAATCTTATACAATTTCAAGACTGTTTCAAGAAATGGGGTCATTTTAATACAAGGCAGACTTGTGAAACTGCTTGGCTGTCAGTCCCCTGGGCCGGATTATTCACATTCTGCTTAATTCAGTCAAATTCATCTTGTATTGGGCACTTCTAGTCACCACTTTTAGCTTTCTGTGTTTCAGAGTTTCTTACTTTGCCCTTGTGTGTTTCCTGGAGCCACTGTCGAAGTCGGATGAGGCAGCTTTCCTGCAATGGTGTCAAGTCACCCAGATACCGCTTGATGTAGTCTGCATCGAGTTTGTCTGAAATGGTATTTACACATTATTACAACAAAAAGAAAAGGAGTACTTGTGGCACCTTAGAGACTAACGAATTTATTTGAGCATAAGCTTTCGTGAGCTACAGCTCACTTCATCGGATGCAGCTCACGAAAACTTATCCTCAAATAAATTGGTTAGTCTCTAAGGTGCCACAAGTACTCCTTTTCTTTTTGCGAATACAGACTAACACGGCTGTTACTCTGAAACCTGTCATTATTACAGCAGTTACTAATTGCTAGGTCAGTTAACAAATGATCTTATGTGCAAGTACTTGAAATGGAAGAACCTGTGTTCTTATTTCCAGTCAATGCTGCTCGTTTGTCAGCCTTAACTACGTTCAGTTGAATTAAAATGATAATGTCTGAACTGTTGGGTCTAAGAAAAAAAAGCTTTAGCTAATATTTTACAAGTGAGTTGCTTTTCTGCTACCAGTTGAAATCCATTTGCAATGGAATGGGGTTGATTTTTGGTGAGCTCTCTACTTCCTTCCCTGGTAATCTAAACTATTGCCCTCGACCAATCCTTAGTGTGATTTTATTTTTTTTAAAATGCTGGCCTTTACTTGATCACAGGATCAGCTACCAGCACACTTATCCAGGACCCAGATAGATGAATGCTAAATGGGGGGTGCTCCCAGAACTGGTCAGGACCAACATGAATACGAATGAACCAGAAACTAATGTGAGGGTCCTCAGCAGAGAAGCAGAGCCTTGAATGTGTCTATAAGCATTTCAAATAATCTAGCTAAAAATGAGAAGTCAAACAGGCCATATAAGGGATGCCAAATGTACCATCAGGTGTTCCTGCTGTGGGCTCTGATGGGCTGCTGGAGGTGTTGAGCACTTCCTTATTGTTCAGTCCCTCCTTTGTGACAGCATCTGGTATGTTGACAGCAGGAGAAACTGGCCGTGCTATGCGAGATGTGCTGTTCTCCAATTTATATGTAACAGGAGTCGTCCAACGAGGAACAAACGTCATCCCTTCTTCCTCCATCTGCTTCAGGTAATACTCTATTATTTCCTTTCCCTTTGAAACAAAAACATGTTTTAGCCAATACAATTTCCACTTAAATACAAACAGGTCCTGTTTGGAAATGCAACAAAAGGCAGTCGGGCATCCCAAGAGACCCCACAGATCCCTCTCCACACACACTTCACAACACCCTGCTCTAAAAGCCATGTAGTTTAGTTTTCTCTGCACAACCAGCCTGTTAAGTAGCAGCAGCTACATTTCAGGATTTAAATCTAACTAGAGCCAGGCATCTTGGTCATGATTGTGTGCTCACCTTTTTAATATTACTAGTGTACTGTTTCATGGCAATCTTTTCCACTGTGCTTTCAAAACCAAAGAAAGACTTGATATCCAGGCTTGCTGACTGTTCAAAACAGGTCCAATCTTCATTGTCAGGGTGAACCTATTGGTGGAGGACAGCAGAGACCACATGCTTTGATTACTCTTTGCTGTACGTTTTCTCATATAAGTATTTGCATAGTCAAAGTTCCATATTTAAGTTTGTTTTGTCAAGTGTCCTGTAAATGGAATTTGAAACCTCTGGTCCCTTTGCAAAATGCAGATTGAAAAAGGTAAAGCTTAGTCAATAAGAAAAGAAAGAAACAACCTTCATATGGTCTCTACAAAAGCCATCATGGCACATTTTCCCGTTTAACAATAACTAGGAGGAAAAACACTGTGCTCCAGGTCAGAGGCACAGGATCCGCATATTCACCAGATTTGCAATGCTTCCCTCTTGGATTACTTACTACCAACAATACTGCAACAGATTAGCACCATTTACTACCTAGATAGTGGCATAATTTTTTTTTTTTTTTTTTATATCCAGAAAAGTGTTTGTACGACTGAAAGGAGTATGATCTCTATTCTGGTTACCAGCCTGAATGAGCCAGTTTTTACAGACTGTAGAGAATGCCTTCCCCCCCGCCCTTTCAAACTTCAAATACATTCCTGATTTTCTCCTCTTCTTCTATCATAAGCAGCTGAGAGTGCTGGTAACTGGTTCTAGTCTACACTGCCACCCAAGAGAAAAACAGCAGTCTGGCATCTCCACATCTGAAAGAGAAGTGTGTACGGATTCTCCAGCTTTGGTTCTCAGCTCAATGGCATAAAAAAAATCAGACTTGTTCTGACTTTTTATGAGAGAATTATGTCACTGGCCCTTTTAGTTTTTTCCCTCCCATAACATACTGGAATTTATTTGTTGTGACCATTATTTATATATTGGGTAATATCCCATGTTTGAAACCTATTAAGGTCATTTAGTCTAACCCTGGCTAGAACAGGATTATTCCCGCACTTAATCCAGTTTAGAGCTTAATGTTTCAATAATGGGGCTTCCAACTTTTCCTTTGGAAGCTATTCCACAGTCCAATAGGTTTCATAATGAGTTGGTTATAAAATTGTGTTCCTTCTCATATTCATAGGGTGAGAAAACTGATGTTAAGTGGCTTGAACATCCTACACAAGCATAAAGCATGTGAATATGAAGCACAGAAGCATGCTAAAAGAATGTTTCTTTCTTTAGGTACATAGCTAAATCAATAACGGATTTTTTTTTTTTTTTTTTTTAAAGATACCAGGTCTCTTAAAAGGGATCTGGTTTTTAAATTATACTTTTGACTTTACACTTAACCTATCTTTGTTACAAATACAGTACTACCCAAGACTAATATAAAAGAAAAATTAAAGAAAAAGAACTTCTCTATTTGAGCTTGATTACCTTGTGCATTTTTCTATAGCATGTTTCTCCTGTTTATTATGGCACTTTCACATGGCAAGGGCAGACAGAAAAATACTTAAATATTAAAAGTTGCAGTGAGACCCAGGGGCAGATGCAGTACTTGAAACTACTCTTAACTAATATTTTGAAGTTAACTAGATTTCAAAGTTTCCAGCATCCCTTTAAACATGTTCTGCACCCAGAAAGCACTCATTTACGGAAGTGCTGCAATGTAAACGAGTGGCCGCATTTGCTAGTTTGGATTTGACTGCCAAGATCCATTCCAAGCTTTATTCATACATTACAATTATTTGTGCTTTATTTCATTTGTTTTATATCAGACTAGGAGTATTTTACAACCTATAAAGGAATTGCAAGCATGGCAACAGCTAGCTCTCGGACTTCACTTTTTAAACAAATCTATCATTATGCTACCAACACTTTGCACCAAAAAAAGACGTCAGCATCTCAAACAGAAACAGATATGACAGAAAAAAAAATCTAGATTAAAATTACAATCTTGAACACTTGAATTGTAGCACACTTGACAATAATACACTTGTAGCACTGGCTAGCACTATGCAGAAAGTGACCAAGTGATGTGCAAGCTTCCCTTCAACACTTCTGCCAGGGCATCATCAATTGTGACATGCCACAACCCTGCTATTACAGACTTTGGCTTCTCACAAGCAGAGTCTGTCAAATGTCTGTCTTTTGTCATGTGGAAATATGTCCAAATAACAGGAAACCAAATTTGCATCAGGGTTTTCACATGTCTTGATTACTTTTAAACACTAACAGCAACACCCATGGCACAATAATAATTCTGATTTTTAGGAGGAGCCAAAAAATAATCCAACCTTCGGTTATGAGTACTGAATGTCAATGCCAACCAAACCCAATCTGTAGAACTGTTAGATTCTCTGTTACTCACTGTGTAACAGCAGTGCTCATTAATGATGACTCTGTTAGAAAAGGTTTCATTGTAGGCCTCTATGTGCAAAGTCCGATCTTGTCTGTTCAAGGAGTTCTTCTGGACAAAGTAAACATAATCTACTCCTGCAATCTGAGAAAGATTACCACAGATTTTGTTAAAAATTTCCATTCTTGTGGGTTGGTATCAAGAAAATTAGAATAAAAGCCATTTTAAAATTGTTTAGTTACCTTTTTTAATAATCGTGGTGCATCTATATCCAGTTTACAACGCCTTTCGATCACATGGATAGCTCCATCCTCACTCTTGAATTCATTCACAGTGTCACTAGCTACAAACATTGGGATTAGAGGACATGTAGGAAATCTTCTTTCATATGCCTGCAAAGATGTATAGAGGAGGAAGAACGAACAAAAGCTTAATCAAGAGTAATTCTATGGACTATACAGATTCTGTCCCTCTTCTCTGACACCATTGTATTTACAAGCCATCGTCTTGATCTTATCCATTTGGTAGGAAAAGCAGGGGCCCTTGCATCTCCACTTTTTTGAAATTACTACTATAGCTGACACCACCAAGAAACAGACTGCTTTCAAGACAGCAAGTTTCATAGCAAACCAAATATTAGAGTATTTCATGTATAGTCCTGTTTGAGATACATGGTACATTTGACCTAATCCAGGGGTTAATTTAAACAGTGCACAAGCAACACTTTCCCCCCTTCCCTCTCCCCTACCCTCCTGCCCCCCCCGCTTTTTTTGAGGGAAGTGGATAACAATGTGCATTGACCATCCTCCCTTTAACGGGAACAGAACATCTTAAAGAGACCCTTTTATCACAAAAATACCTGAGCACATAATGTGCTGAAGGATTAAAAAACCCACTGTGTAATTATCAGCATTTCATTGAGCTGTCTGCAGGGTTTGCAATGCATTGCCCAGAAGTATACCCCGATGCCATGGCAAGGAACATCGCGGCAAACGCCCTCCAGGACGCGACAAAGAAGCGGATCGGCAGAGCACCCTCCAAACAAGATATCACCACCTTCCTGAGTGGTTCCCTGGATGGCAAATTCGGACGGGATGGGCATGACATTGCTTCGCTGTGGTCCCGAGCTCGCAATGCCACGCGTCGCCTGGGGAAGCGCATCTGCTGCCACTGGGAATGGTGCGAGGAGCGCCAGGAGCTGGGAGTCCTGGTGCTGCAGATCAGGTCCAACAACACCATCGTCACCCTGAGCACCAGGGGCATGCTGGAGAGAACCCTGAAGGCAGCCATCCACTCGCTGTACATGGAAACCCTGAAGCGTAAACAGGACCAGGGTAAAGCCTTTGAACTGACCAGCAAGTGGGACGCCAGCAACCACTTCCTTGCCAGGGGCGGCTTCACCCGTTTTGCTGACTGGTGGTTCATCCACCGTGCCCAGCTCAACTGCATCCCACTCAATGGAGCCGTCCGCCATGGGAACTGAGACAAGCGTTGCAGGAAGTGCGGCTACTCCAACAAGACCCTGCCCCACGTCCTGTGCAACTGCAAGCCCTGCTCCAGAGCCTGGCAGCTGCACCACAATGCCATCCAGAACCGCCTGGTGAAAGCCATCGCACAGCACCTGGGGGAGGTCACCGTGAACTGCACCATCCCCGGTACTGACAGCCAGTTGCGACCTGACATGGTAGTCACCGATGAGGCCCAGAAAAAGATCATCCTTATCGATGTCACGGTCTCCTTTGAGAGCAGGACCCCGGCCTTCCGCGAAGCCCGAGCTCGTAAGCTAGAAAAATATTCCCCCCTGGCCGACACCCTGAGAGTGAAGGGCAATGACGTGCAGATGGATGCCCTGATCGTCTGAGCCCTGGGCGCTTGTGACCCCTGCAACGAGTGTGTGCTGCGGACCTGTGGGATCGGTCGAAGCTACGCATGGCTCATGCGGCGCCTCATGGTCTCGGACACCATCCGATGGTCCAGGGACATCTATATCGAACAGATCACCGGCCACCGACAGTACCAGGAGGTGTAAGCCAGTACGACATCGTGCATCAACTATGGGAAAGGGACTGAGAGACTTTTTCCATTGGACCATATGAACTGGAACCATAAACTCACTGAACATTAAATCCCACCAAATGAGGGTAAATACATCCTCATCATCGTATCCACTCATTATACTCCACACCTGAACATAGCCATTATATGAACATACCCCCATATCTCAATGTCTGTACTTTAACCCGTTAATCTTTTACCCCCAATCGGGGAGATTGCAGATTATGTATTCCTTACACCACCTGTTCCTAAACCGAATTTCGCAGCCCTTGAGAATCTGTACCTTATTCCCTGATAACCAGAAACTTCTATGCTTAAACTCTGTACCATTTTCTTTTTACTTCATCATCATAATAAAATTATTAAATCTGTTAAAAGGTCTCAAAACCCACTCCTTACACTAACAGCTTTCCCTGAGTGCAAAGATTGCCATTTCTCTAATGATTTCAGTGTGCCATTTATCAATTTGTAATTATGTTTAAGAACATAGACACCACTGAAAAATGTTACCCTAAGTCACTTAGGTGCTTTTGAAAATTTTATCCCTAATACCTTCCATAACAGCATATAACTATTTACATACCAACAGTCCCGATTTAACTTGAAGATTATGGTCATGTGCTTATGCTAATCTTGTAAATTTGGGCTGGACAGGAGCTTATTTTACAAGATAAATAATACGCCCTACAGATTAAGAAGGGTGCCCTTTAAACAAGGAAACACTTGCACAGATATTTTCAATTTACATTTTTGTTGTTGATATGAAGCTTCTTGGACCACACTCCCTATGCAATATTTATTTTTTAACAGTATATTTTTAGATAGTTTTCCTTCCTCCCTCCCACATCTATATTTTCAGACTGTTGACTTTCATTTCCTGTTTGCTTTTGGAGTCAAAGCCTAGCTGTCTTCAGAACTCTTTCCAAGACCCACCTATTTACCAATGCCCTCTTGCTCTAAGACCAGACATGACAATGAAACACTAACACAGATAAAGAAAACCTAAAAGCTTCTTAGGACCAGCAGAAACAACTATAAGCAATTCTATGCAGATGCAGACTACCTTGTTTAGTGCTTACGTGCTATTTTAATAGGCTGAACTGCTCTAACACAGGGCTAAGAGGTAAGATGGGCAGCTGTTGCAACATACATACATACATAAAGCGGAGAGGCAAGGGTTGAAAAGAAATCAGAAAAATTAAAAAAAAACCATAAGTGTGTGCATACATCACAAAAAAGGTTTTATGAATTAGATCATGTAGTATTTTAAAATAATTTTTATAGCACCAAAAAGATAACACTATGTCTGACTACACTCCACTAGTTATCAAGCTTTTATTGTGTGCCCAGATGTTTTTTTTAGTACATAGGCTAGAAATAATCTAGGGGCTTAAAGAAATGCACAAAACAGAAGTGACAGAATGTTAGAGTTATGACTCTAAAACATCAGGCAGTACAGAAAATTCAAGCTAAGGGAGAAATAGACCATGGATCCTTTCAACATCATGCCACAGTGGTTCTCAACTCTTGGAACGCTTGCGGCCCAATCAGCACACAGCTGTGGCCCACATGACAGCCTAAGGGCCATATAAGTAGTACATATATTGTGTGGATGCGGCCCACATAACAGAGAGCTATACATGCGACTCACAATGGTAAATACGTTGAGAACCACTGCCCTGGCATAACAAGTCCTTACCCATACCTACTTGAGCCTGTTGCACCTTCGTACAGAAGACCCTATACATTTTACAGTTAGCTGTGAATCTCCTTGTTCTCGCCAAACAATACATCTCAGTGTTCTTTGTAACTGGTCATTAGTGTGACAGGAAAAGCAAATAGCTTCCAAAAGGAGCAAGTTGATAAACATTTTACCATCTTTTTGTATTGCTCCCTTTATACTTTCACATTTTTGTTTAAGAAATCTATACTGAAAATGATTTTCTACTTTCTCATCTCTTCAGTTTATTTCACATCATTATGTTCCACTAATTATTTTTAAAGCACTTTTACTTCTGGGCCATAAAAGGTTTTACTATCTCTATTCATCTTGTTTTCTTCCAGCTACTCCTCTCCAAAGTCCTGTTTGCTGCATCATGTTGATTAATTTCTCACCTCATCCCTCAAGACGCATTTTTTCTTCCCTTTTGCATTGTGTGTTCAACACCAGAAAATTACAGTATTTTCTGCTTTGTTTTTACTGCTTGGCAAGCAAACTTTAAAGTGTTTACTGAATGGCAAGCAAAGAGATTGGCTGATGAGTATTTGTTCTACTTTTACTGAGAATGAAAAGTAAACTGACTTTGTTCAATATGGAAAGGAACAAAATAATCAGCCGCCTGGAGTTGGCAAGCTGAGTGCTTAGAGGAACAGAACACTCACAGGCTTCAGACAGATTAACAGGAACAAAGGATACTTTCTTTTGTAAGGAATGTACAGACATACTACTGAGGATTGTCCTCAGTCATTTTTGTTTAGGCTTTTCCATCAGGTCATTTTTATTCCTTTAAATTACATTCAATATCCAATGTAGTCCTGCAACACATGGCCTAACAATACAGCCTTGTCTCAGGAACAAAGTTTTAATTAGCAAACCGCACAAAATATTTATTATTCTGATTTAAAACCACAAAAGCAAGAGTTAAGGACTTGCATGTCATCTTTAGCTTGTGTCTTCTACACTGAAAGCCAGGCCGAACACCACCGCCAGAGACATAGACCTGCAAATCTTGTATAATCACAATTCAGTCTGAGACAAAAACCAGTAAAGGGACATCAGCATCGGATTGGGAGAAGATGAACTGCAATCTGGGAAGCATCTAGATCAGTGGTTCCCAAACTGGGATTTGTGAAATGTTACATGGGGTTCTTGGGAAAAAAATTCCCTAATGGTGGATAGAGATGTCCCCAGGGACTCCAGGCAGCATGGGGCCAGCAGCCCGGAGCCCCTGGACTTCTAACAGCTAAGCAGATCTAAGCAAACATATCTATCATACTGAAGAGATTTAAGCTTCAAGACTCCTTATAAGAAATGGACAGGGAGGTGGATAGTTTTTGCTGTTTTTAAAATTAAATAGACAGCTAGTATTGTTTTTAAAATTATTATGAAGAACAAATTTAAACTTTGTTGTAATGGGCGTTGTTTACCTGGAGTGCTCCAGACCTGAATGTTTGTGTATGAGGAACTCTGAGTTGGTTTCTTAAAATACCTTCATGCTGTTTCACACCTGATACTTCTTGATGAAACATAGGAGCCTTGTCTTATAACAAGCTTATTCAAAGTGATACAAGCTACGAAAGGGAGATCTTGGAAGAGTATTGCCGTTTTCATAATATAATAAAAATACTGTAATAGTAAATAATTAATAATAGTGTGTAATAAGTGTGTCATAAAAACAAATTTTATATTTCCAAGATCACTGCTTTTATAATTTATACTCAGGTAAGGAGAAAATCCTTGGAAATATTCGTTTTTAGAAGGGGTTCACGAGACTTGACATTTTAGTGAAAGGGGTTCACAGGTTGTTAAAGTTTGGGAACCACTGGTCTAGATGGTATAACTACACCAAAATCCAACCAAAAGCATCATCAAAAAATAGGTCATGTTTAAACAGGACACCAAGATTATGGAACCTGGAAGCCACAAAGAAGGAAGGTACCATCAAAGCAGAACAGGAGAAAATAAGTCAGAATTGTAGCCTTTTTATTAAAAATCTATTAGGTATCATTTTTCCAGTGTTCCATGGCGCTTTGAGACAGGTTTGTGTGCATATGCACACACGCGGGCACACACACCTCCTTCATTATACTGCCTTTGTTTTCTTTATCAGAATAAATGCAGCATTAGAGAGCACAGTTAAGTTATACCCATCAAGTAGCAAATCAATCTTTTCTAATTAAATTTTAAGTTAGTTGTTGCAGATGAAGTGAGCTGTAGCTCACAAAAGCTTATGCTCAAATAAATTGGTTAGTCTCTAAGGTGCCACTAATACTCCTTTTCTTTTTGCGAATACAGACTAACACGGCTGCTACTCTGAAACATGTCATTTTCTTGTCAGAATTTCACTTTACTGCATACTATATTTATCAGCAATTAGTCAGTTCCTTAAACTCAGTGTTTACAGTAATGATATTGGGTGCATTAGAGAAGGTCTGTTGCAAGAACTAATCGCTATTACTTAAGGGTTCAATTTAGCCCACTGGAAGGGTTTGTCATTCTGATTCATCATCCATATGACAAAGTTACTTTTTTGTTACATAAACAATTGTCTTTATGTTCTGTATTCATATGAAATATTCTCAGAGAGATCCCTCAAGACTTTGTAACCAATATGGGGACCGACACTAAAAGCTTTCTAGCTAAAAGACAAACATAGACCTACACATCCTTCAAAAGTTTACACCTGGAATTTTGTTGCTCACTGATTCTGTACTTTACAATTTCCTACTAGCCTCAGGAGAACATGTGTGTACTCTGACATATTAAGAGCTGGCACTGTGTAGTTGAAACATAATATGGAGAAGCAGCTTGAAATTTAATAGGCTTGTTATATAACCTTTTAAACTTTCCTAAAGCATGTTAATGACAAGAAAGATACAAAATTCTGTGACAAGAATAATTTAGACCAAAACTATACAGTATTAAGCTTCCTCTTCCCCAAATGCTTCCCTTACCAATTCACTAGTAGAGTACAGTCAAAGGGACTACATGTACTTTACTTCCATCTTTGCTAGTATTTCAACTCTACTTAAAAACATAAATATGTTTCTAAGCAAGATTAGTTTTAAACACATACCAGTATTTTTCCAAATCCAGGGGAATGATTAAAAGAAAGAAATTTAAGAGGGCATCAGTGGCAGGTGATAAACTGGGAGACATCTTTTAAAAATACAAATTCTAACAAAACATGTGGCTCCAACTCAAGAGGATCAACGATGAGGTTCTCTTTTTATTTAGATTTAGAGTAGCAGCCACGTTAGTCTGTATCCGCAAAAAGAACAGGAGTACTTGTGGCATCTTAGAGACTAACAAAGTTTTTTTCTCCTGCTGATAATAGCTCATCTTAATTAATTAGCCTCTTACAGTTTGTATGGCAACTTCCAGTGTGTGTGCGCACTCGTTCTTATTATATGTTCCATTCTATGCATCCGACGGAGTGGGCTGTAGCCCACGCAAGCTTATGCTCTAATAAATTTGTTAGTCTAAGGTGCCAGAAGTACTCCTGTTTTTTGTTTAGAGCTTTTCAAAACCAGACCGGATATTAAATGAATGCTCTAAAAACTCGAGAGGCTTTGTCATTTGCTAAGTGAAAATGTCCCAGCCACAGCCACATACAAATTAGATATGCTCCCAAATTATATTGTTCTCATACCATTTTCCCAATCCCCTATCCTACAATCCATTTTATACAAGCCCTTTCATCAGCGGGTGTTCAAGTGTTTGTGCTTACAGAAAGTCTGAGACAAAGTCCGAGAAGGTTCTTGCACTGTGCTCATCACCATGGTAGCTGTATGTTCTGAACGCTACTGTAATATTAGTATGGAAGTGAAACTGGGAAATTGACTGTTTTCTTAGAAATAAAAAAAAACATATTCTAAGTTCACTCTGAACCAAAAGGGACTTTTTTGGGCTCAGAAGGGGAGAGGGCCTAAAACTGCCAACTTAAGATGCACTTGCAACATATGACCACACTTGCAAGTGCATATACAAAACCAATCATCATGTCATGTATTCTCACCCTCTGTGCCCATGCAATCCATGAAGTATCTGAAGTGCTAGCATCTTTCTGGGACTCCGAGGGTTCACAACCCAGCAGGGCACTGTGGTAACCTGACAGATTGCATTCTATAACAGTCTGATCCTCCCTGCTCCCCTCTTTCTCCTTTCCAGCCTTCAAATGCTAACCATAAGGCTAAGAGATGAAGCTGAGAAAAACATTACTATCCCATGGCAGACAGGCCAGGATGTTTCAGGCGCTCAGCACCCACCACACCAGTAAATATCGAAAAAGAAACAGGCTTATTTTTTTCAGATTAACCTACACAAAATAGCAAATTCCTTATCCTCCTTCACATGTTCGTGTTCATACTCACTTATTCTTTTCTCTACTGGTGACAAAACAGCAGTATTTGAAACCAGCAGCCATACTTATGTGAAGAACCATGGAGTCATATTACAATATTGAAAGACTGTATAATTTCTGTATTCATAACCAGCTCTTTATTGGGAGGATGCAGGAAGGAGAGGAAGGAGGTGGTAGGGAAAGGACATATCCCAAAATACCTGGTTACCAAAATACCAGACAGACTGGTTAAAACAAATGTCCACAGCGATTAGAAAGGAGTAGGTGAGTCAGGGCACAGACCTTGGGGAAGAACAAAGGTTGTCTCCACTATATAAGGATCGGTTAATTCTTAGAGAAAGGAATACAGTTTGGGGCGAGCACGGACTCTGAAAGGACAAGCAATGATCTCCTTTGAAAGCCATGTCTTGACAGGTACACCTCTGAATCTCTGCTACCATGTAAGAAACCTTGCCACTCAACCTTTAATCTTTTGAATTAACCTTTCTTGATCAGTATTAGTGTGGCTCTTTATAGCTGTTGCTTAGATGAAACAGGTTTAATTGCGGTTCACATCTGTATTTTCACCTTCTTGAACTTTCTTATTTAAATGAAACAATCCACTTTAATGACCTTGAGGGGAACAAATGCTGTCTGACTGTGGCTAAGAACCAAGAATTCTGTACCTTCAGGGGAGGGAGAGAATACAGATGAGAAACACTTTGGGTAGCCAAGATAAAAAAATGAAGACTTTAACCTGTCCCAAGAAGCATCACAGCAGGCTGATTTACAGCCATGTAGTCATGGAATGACCGCTCAGATTTAAAGGTGCCAGGGCACTGTCATGTGGTGGTACACTGGTATTTTACACAAAAAACTGGATTTTAGGAATCCTTTCTGGCTTATTTTCTTACTAGAGACAGGAAAGAAATCTTAGGACTTATTTTTGGCTTACAAAAGAGATACGTCAAGCCTTCTGTTGTTGCAAATTTTTGCCAAAGAAAGTTTCTCTGACTGAATGAGGTCAAAATAAGTAGGAACAGAAATCAGATATCTACATTACATCTCCCATTTGGAGTCAGCACTTGCAGCAGAAAACAGTCACTAACAGATATGCGGCTGACAACCACAGCAAGATCACCAAGAGGCGCGTGACTCAACTCCTGTAGGAAATAGATTTTTCTAACATATCAGATGTAAGCAATAGCCAAAACTGTATTGAAACAATAACTTAAAAAGGGAAGCCATAAAATCTGTCATCACAAACTCAAATTATTTACAAGATAGATAAATTTCAAGAAGCCCCCATTAAGGATCAAGGAGAGGAAATGGACAGCGAATGCCTTGACTGAAATCACAATATGAAATGGAACACATGAAAATGTATCCTTTAAATGTGTTCCCTTTTACACATTTGCTCCAGTAGGGAGTCTCACTTCTAGTCACCAACTCCAAGGTCTTGGAAATGCATATTTTCCACAACATCTGAACACTTATGGTAAAATTCTGCCCTTACAAACTGGAGTTATACTTGGGCTGGTTGTGAAGAGCAGAGAGGTACTGGCAGAGGATTAGATTTTAAAAACATACAGATGTCTCAGGGCAGGCATATGGTGGGATGCACATAGCTTGTCCTTTAAAACAAAAAATAAATAACTAAAAGGATTAGCATAAATCCCCTGCTAGTGCAAGATGCTGAATGCAACATAGGAGGGACCTGTCCACGTGCCTTAACTGGTAGGCAACACAGCCCAACCCTAACCCCTTCGGTGCCACAATGCAGTTATTGGCATTGTAGTTTGTCCTGCTTCTAGAACTCTCAATTACTACAGTAGATAGGAATTTTAGCCTGCTGCTGCACAAGGGGTTGAGGGATGGGCATGTTCCATTCACCCTCTTCCCGCACACTACAGGACAGACCAGGGGTGGGCAAACTTTCTGGCCTGAGGGCCACATCAGGGTTCCAAAATTGTATGGAGGGCCGGGTTGGGAAGGCTGTGCCTCCCCAAACAGCCTGACCCCCGCCCTCTACCACCTCCCACTTCCAGCCCTCTGACTGCCCCCCCTCAGAACCCCCAACCCATCCAACGCTCCCTGCTCCTTGTCCCCTGACCGCCCCCTCCTGGGACCTCACCCCCTCTCCAACCCCCCTTCTGCCTGTCCACCCCAATCCCTATCCACACCCCCACCCCCTGACAGGCCCCTTGGGACTCTGCCTATCCAACCCCCCCCCCCCATCCCCTCACACCTCCGCCCCATCCAACCGCCCCCTGCTTCCTGACCTCCCTCCCCGACTCCCTGCTCCTTATCCAACCCCCCCGCTCCCTGCCCCCTTACCATGCTGCTCAGAGCAGTATGTCTGGCAGTCAAGCTGCCTGGCCGGAGCCAGCCACACCGCCATGCTGCCCAGCAGGAGCTTGCAGCCCCGCCACCCAGAGCGCTGGTGTCACAACGAGCTGAGGCTGCGGGGGAGGGGGAACAGCATGGGAGGGGCTGAGGGCTCGCCTCCCCTGCCGGGAGCTCAAGGGCTGGGCAGGACAGTCCCATGGGCCGAATGTGGCCTGCGAGCTGTAGTTCGCCCACCTCTGGGACAGACTATAAGAACGGCCATAATGGGTCAGACCATCTAGCTCAGTATCCTGTCTTCCAACAGTGGCCAATGCCAGGTGCCCCAGAAGGAATGAACAGAACAGATAATCATCAAGTGATCCATCCCCTGTAACCCATTCCCAGCTTCTGGCAAACAGAGGCTAGGGATACCATCCCTGCCCATCCTGGCTAATAGCCATTGATGGACCTATCCTCCATGAACTTATCTAGTTCTTTTTTGAACCCTGTTATAGTCTTGGCCTTCACAACATCCTCCAGCAAGGAGTTTCACAGGTTAACTGTGTGTCGTGTGAAAAAATTGCTTCCTTTTGTTTGTTTTAAATCTGCTGCCCATTAATTTCATTTGGTGACCCCTAGTTCTTGTGGTATGAGGAGTAAACACTTCCTTATTTACTTTCTCCACACCACTCATGATTTATAGACCTCTATCACATCCCCGACTTAGTCGTTTCTTTTCCAAGCTGAAAAGTCCCAGTTTTATTAATCGCTCCTCATATGGAAGCCATTCCATACCCCCTAATAATTTCTGTTGCCCTTTTCTGAACCTTTTTCCAATTCCAATTTTTTGAGATGGGGCAACCACATCTGCATGCAGTATTCAAGATATGGGTGTACGATGGATTTACAAAGAGGCAATATATTTTCTGTCTTATCTATCCCTTTCCTAATGATTCCCAACATTTTGTTCACTTTGACTGCCACTGCATTTTGAGTGGATGTTTTCAGAGAATAGCCACAATGACTCCAAGATCTCTTTCTTGAGTGGTAACAGTTAATTTAGACCTTATCATTTTATAAGTATAGTTGGGATTATGTTTTCCAATGTGCATTACTTTGCATTTATCAACATTGAATTTGGCCCTTACTATTTAACCAAGGTAAGATTTAAGATTTGTCTACCTGACAAAGGCGCTACAAAAGCGCTAAGGCAAGAGATCCTATTTGCCTCATTTTAGAAGCTAAACATCTGTTTTACCATGTAAATATACAAAACATTTCTGATCTACAACTTGCTGATTACAGTATAATTAATGTATTTTGACAGGTATATTAACAGAAGGACCAGATAGAAAGTGTGCTGCTTGTGGACCAAAGTCAGTGCCAGCATTCCTGAGTAGTTCAAACAGTCCAAATGCATCCTACTTCTTTAAACTTCAAGAATTTGAGATTTGCAATTTAATACTTTCAACAAGGGACTCTAGACACACAAATGCCAATGGAAATTTTGTATAATTATAAAAGTCAATGTATGGCAAAGTTTGCTTCATGATCTTTTTAATTTTTATACAGACAGTGCATATTTGCATTTCAACATGGCTGCATCTCAACTTAAGAGATGAGCACCCAGGAAGCACATAATTGTGAACAGAATCCTTTCAGTCACTCTGATAAAATGCTAATTCACGTGCAGGAGTGAGAATTATTAAAAATGTAATCCCAGATGCTCAAGCAACCATCTGCACCTGTTTTCCACTTACAAAATATTTTAAGGGGGTGGAAGGGAAGATTATGATATTGGCCTTAACTATCAGCCTCGAGCCACAACTAGAGAAGAAAATCCTCCCTCCTGCAGTGTCCTCCAGAGATGGGATTAATTCTAGTTTATGACAGCTGCTCAATCGCTTAGGGCTTTGTCTACCTGGGAAAGTTTTACTAGTTATATGTACACCCGGTATGAGCCCATGTGTCGACAACCTTATTCCAGTGTAAGTGGAACTTTTCTATTTAGTTTACGTCCCTTTGGAAGGAGGTTAAATTGAAAAGCTAAAAAACCAAAATAACCCCCACACTTACACCAAGATTTAAATTTATTTAAATATTTGAATTTAAACCAATAGTTATGCCAGTGTAAACTATGTATAATCTTTTGTGTGGACACATTTTTTCTGGTATAATTTTCCCACAGAGAGAACCCATTTATCGCTCCTGCCCCAAAGCTTGCCAAAATGGAGAAAATAATGCCATGCTTATTTTAAATTCAGTGTTGCTTTACCTGTTGGGTTTGTACTGCTGATCACTGTTTCCTCTAAGATGTGCGCGTGCACACAGGTCCTAAACCCAGCGCGCATGGCAAAACACCGCACGCACAAAAATTTGCACAGAAGAAATTTTTTGCGCACATGGCCTGTCAAAAATTAGAGGGAATATTGCTGCTGATATGGAGTTAAAGTTCTGCAGAATTTGGTAGTTTCCTATAGATTTCCAAAGGCCCCACTTAGATCTGATGAAGTAACCCTACAAATTTTAAACCAGAACAGACAATACTTATTTGCTGTAAAAGACTGGATATCTGGCTTTGTAATGTGCTAAGTAGTTTGCTGCTTGAATTGCAGCCATCTTAGAGACTCAGTAGAAAAGCACTCTGTCCCTGAGAGCTGAAAAATGTAACCACTGTGTCTGGAAGCAGTGAAAGCATCACCTAGTAACGATACAGAATAGCCTAGTGTACGTTACCACAGGTTCAATGATTTCTACAGATCATATGAATGATATTACATTAATAGCTTTAACTTGTTTGGGAGTGATGATATTCTTACAAACTTATCACAGAGTTTCCATAATGTTGCCTCACTACTGCTGTGTGCAGTGGGAGAGCAGGAAGGAATGCGGGGGGAGGGGGGGGGTAGTGGGAGAGCAGGAGGGAATGCCAGGTAGGGTGCAGGTTCACCACCCACACCACCTGAGATCTCATAAAGCTCTCTAAATCCGATTTAACATTTACTTTTGGATTATCATTCCATTTAAAAATATTTTCATATACATGCAAACAAACAGTAAAGCAATATTGTAGGACATGTAAATAAACAGAAAAGGAGTACTTGTGGCACCTTAGAGACTAACCAATTTATTTGAGCATGAGCTTTCGTGAGCTACAGCTCACTTCATCGGATGCATACCGTGGAAACTGCAGTAGACATTATATACACACAGAGACCATGAAACAATACCCCCTCCCACCCCACTGTCCTGCTGGTAATAGCTTATCTAAAGTGATCATCAAGTTGGGCCATTTCCAGCACAAATCCAGGTTTTCTCACCCTCCGCCCCCCCCCCCCCCACAAACTCACTCTCCTGTTGGTAATAGCCCATCCAAAGTGACCACTCTCTTCACAATGTGTATGATAATCAAGGTGGGCCGTTTCCTGCACAAATCCAGGTTCTCTCACCCCTCTCCAAAAACCACACACACAAACTCAATCTCCTGCTGGTAATAGCTTATCCAAAGTGACCGCTCTCCGTACAATGTGCATGGTAATCAAGGTGGGTCATTTCCAGCACAGATCCAGGCTCTCTCACCCCCTCTCCCCCCCGGGGAACACACACACACACACACACACACACACACACACAAACTCACTCTCCTGCTGGCAATAGCTCATCCAAACTGACCACTCTCTAAGTTTAAATCCAAGTTTAACCAGAACGTCTGGGGGGGAGGAGGGGGGGAAGGGAAAAAGCAAGGGGAAATAGGCTACCTTGCATAATGACTTAGCCACTCCCAGTCTCTATTTAAGCCTAAATTAGTAGTATCCAATTTGCAAATGAATTCCAATTCAGCAGTTTCTCGCTGGAGTCTGGATTTGAAGTTTTTTTGTTGTAAGATAGTGACCTTCATGTCGGTGATTGCATGACCAACTTGATGATCACTTTAGATAAGCTATTACCGGCAGGACAGTGGGATGGGAGGGGGTATTGTTTCATGGTCTCTGTGTGTATATAATGTCTACTGCAGTTTCCATGGTATGCATCCGATGAAGTGAGCTGTAGCTCACGAAAGCTCATGCTCAAATAAATTGGTTAGTCTCTAAGGTGCCACAAGTACTCCTTTTCTTTTTGCAAAGACAGACTAACACGGCTGTTACTCTGAAACCTGTAAATAAACAGGAAAATCAAAGTAACTTTTTAGAATAGAGACTGTACATTCATTGCTACACTGAACAAACTCAGCTTACCCCATTAAAGAAGGCATCAATAAAAACTTTTGGTATTTTATTTATAGTTATTTCTATGGCAATCATTGAACTAACTGAACATAGTGATATCGGGATACATCTCAGAATACCACATATCCATTTAATTCCTTCCAAACCTTCTGTCAATGTGAAAGGATTGGTTTAAATGTTAACTTCCAAAATTCATGGCAATAAATAACTGGTTCATCTGTGCAGCCAACTAATGGGATAATACCAATTACCTCTTTAAAATACAGCCTGCAAGGATAGTACCACTACCGGAACAGGATTATAATTGGGATACAATTCCTTTTGGTTCCAGTTAAAGTTCTGCTTACATTATGTATTTTACCATTCTTCAGTTTAGACAATAACTGCAGGTTTCACTTGCACTTAACATTGCTGTGAAGCAATCTCTTTTTATATAAGAAAGACTATTGCATTCAGAGTACTGGCAATTCTGTTCCTTTCCCTGGTTCAGAATTATAGCAGTTCCCAGGGTTACAGTGTAGATTACATTTGGTTCTAAATATGTCACAAAAACAGATCAAATGCAGAATTAGGCATTTGAAATAACAGCTCTACTAATAACAGCGGCAACGAGTCCTGTGGCACCTTACAGACTAACGGACATAACAGCTCTACTAATAGTTATCATACAACCTAATTCTTTTAAGCTAGCTTTGAACCCTTCAGGTGTAATGCATTCAAATACCATATTTTATTATGTAAACACAAAGAACCATCTGGAATATGAAGATACATAAAAATAGACTGTCAAAAGTAAATATCAAGATTAAGCCGATATAGTAGTGCCTACACTTCCCTGTGCCTTTTTTTTTTTTTTTTTTTTTTTTTTAAAAAGGCACCCTAGGAACACAATCTCTACACCAGATTAGACCACTTGTCTATCAAATGAAGTATGTAACCTCCAGGAGTGGAAAATTCTAGATGAAGACTAAAAAACTCCATATTGCATTTAAACAGTTGTGCAATTCTGTACGGGGGTGGGGGGAAAGAAGAGTATCACCACAAGAGAAACAGTATAACAGACTCACACTATCTCTCTTAAGCTTTAGCATTATGATGAAGCTATAAATTTCTTTTGTAAATTTAATTAAAATTACGTTTACATTCCCATGGGATTTCCATCCACCTGCACTGAAATAGCACCTTTGTCACTCACCATCATGAAGGCAACAGGAAACCTATATAAACTTTCAATGAAATGGTTTTTCATGAGCTCAACAGAAATGTTTCCAAAATAAGACTTTTTAAAAGACACTACCATATATTAATAAAGTCCTAGCCAGAATGTTGAGGAGTCTGATAGTGGTGAAGTTATTGGAAACTATTTTTAAAAGTTTGAGGACACTCACATGTTCAGATTTTAGGTCATATTTTGGAGAGAAGGGAAGGGAAATGGCATCTTATATCTCTAATAAGTGTATGGTCCAAAGGCCATAAAGTTCTTTGATCCACAAGCAGAACCCCCCCTCTGAAAGCAGCAGGGGTTCCCCCAATCCAGGCACACAGCATGACCCTGTGATAATAAGAGCCACAATATTAAGTCAAGATATTATGCCCCAAATATGGTGTCTTGCAAGAGAGACACACCACTTCTATGTGTACATTCCACAGGCAAATGGTTTACTGAAAAACCCATGCGAAATGAACTTTAACCAGAATAAACTGAGTATACCAATCCCACTTTCTTTCATAAAAATTTAGATCATATCTTCTGCTGCAATCAAAATGTTAAACAACATTAAGCCTAACCTCTAATATAGTCAGTACCATATTTAATAAATTAGTCTTACTGAAGGGGGGGGGACAATTTATGCCCCCACTTCAAAAGTTTAGTTTAAATGTGCGTGAGATGAATCTGAGCCAATCCAGGTGTCAACAGTTCAGTTGCCACTCTCGGCAGACAAGCCAAGGACTAAAAGGGTATCAAGTGAAGTATCCTCTCAACAAGCTAAATTTATGGAGCACCTTTCAACTTGAAATAGCAAGGACTCCAATGTGCTGTAACAAACTTAGGGCTTATCTACACAGGAAAATTGACTGGCAATAGCTATAGCTAAATTATACACCAGTATAACTATGCCAGTGTAATTCCCTCATGTGGATACGATTCTGGAATAAAACCCACTTTTATTCCAGAATAGTGTGTCCAGATGGGGAAGTTATGCCAGTATAGACATAGTGGTATAATTATTCTGATGTAGTATGCTGCTCAATTTCCCTGTATTAAAAAAAGCCCTTAAACACATAGGGATCACTTCATTTACTATTGAAGATGCAACTATCTTTGTGGTGAAAAAACAGCAACTTTTTGACAGTTTATAGCTATAACATATAATAGTTTTAGATGGGAAGCAAATACCATTTTATCCAATATAACATTAGGGTGAATACAAGTAGGCAAAACATAATTACGTGATATGGAATTTGACCAGAATATCAGGTCAGCATCCCATCTCTTAAAGAGAGAAAAGGGATCTTTAACAACCACAGGCATGTTTCAATATTACTTCAGTTGAAAGACAGTGGTTTCTCCAAAACAGATGAGACATTTGTGATTAAGTAAATCTGAACAGCTGCTGCCTGTATAATACTTGCTTGGTGGACAGGAGTCTTCAGCCTCCAAGTCCATGAATGTTCATCTTTACTGAATATTGACTTTCAGACAAAAAAAAAAAAAAAAAGGCAGTCACTGTAGGGACCTTAGGAACACACCTGCATGCTTCAGATATACTCTTGAGTGGAAACAAGGACCATGCTCTGTAAGAATGTGGTTCAAACAATGTCTGTCTGTACAATAGCACCCACCAGACAGAAGACTTGACTTGCCACCTTCACAAACTGTTAGATCCACATAACAAATGACAATATTGTGATACTTGTGTTGTACTTAGGTACTCTGTTCTTGTGTTCCAGGGTTCAGAGTACATCAAGCATGCGTGCACATGTGCTGGGGACAGAACTTAGACCGAGCTGGTGTAACATAACACCTCTTAAATTGCTCTCTTGTTCATCAGAGTCTCAGCTTTCATTTAAGAGAAAGATAAGTCTCTAGCTGTCACATTTGTAAAAAAACAAAAAAAACAAAAAAACCTTCAAAAATGTGAGCTGACTGTAAGTGATGCAAACATGTTTACTAAGACAGCCTGCAGAGAGCTGAAGCAGTATCTTTGGAATGCTTGAACAGCTGCCTTTATCTCAGTGAAGTGTCAATGCAGATGCCTTAGTGACAATAATTTAAATGCCAACCCCATTAGCTATTTTATTCCACATGTATGAAAAAAAGAGGGAAGATCACAGATTTGTAGTTTATTGTGAGTGACATCTCATTTTGGTGCCACAATTGGGTGGTATTCAGGAGAGTACCGCCACTCTTTGTGCTCCTCCCAAAAAATCAAGAAGCCTGAGGAACCTACGTGAGCCCATGGGCATAATCAAGTTCCATCAAGCAAGAGCCAAGTGGAGTACACACAGTCATATCTTGAACATCTACAGAATTTTTTTGAGAGTGGCATCTCATTCTGGAGACTCATATAGGCAGAGCTTATTTTGTAGGCACAAGTTTGGAAAGTATACCATCTTTTCTTCCCCATGAATTCAACCTCCTGTTGGAGATTAAATGTGGGGGTACTGAGAGATAACAGCCACAGGATGTTGTGTTAGATGTGGAATAAGTTAACAATTCTTCCTTCAGGGCTAGTAGGGAAAGCATAAAACTCTCCAAATGGGATTGATTAGAACGGAAGGAATGGCCCCATATGCTAGTTAGAAACTAACCTGGAAAAATCTGACAAGGGAGGACACTATTCTAAACAGAGGCCTCAAAGATGGTCTTTGCAGCAACAGTGTAACTATTATTCCATAGAGGCAAAATTCAAGTCCATGGTGTTACCAATATTAGACTCAGATATGGTTTTGTTCATTTATCTTTTGTGTTTAAAAGAGCCTGAATCCAGACTATAGTGAATTAGTGGACAAGCTCTACTAGTTGCTTGGGGCAGGAAACTTGACTTCTGACCTTAAGGGTGGAGGATGTAATTGCTTTAGCACAAAGTTAAAAAAAGAGGTTTCAGAGTCTAATCCCCAAAAAGATGTTGCGAGACAGCTGGCGTAGGCCAGTGAAGGCATTAAAAGGTTTGGAGGGTAGGACACTTAGAGAATACATAACTACTGAAAAATAAATCTGAGCAGTTCTGGAGCCCTTTCAAAGTTATCTGCAGTCTTGTAAGCAATGCATAAAACTTTTATGTAATATAGCAATGTATTGTGCATTGCTGACATTCATCTTGCTAAGAAATTCACACTGTGGCACTGTCATTATAATAAAATAATTAATTGTTTACAAGGTTAGCTTTGATATTTATCTCATCCTTTCCATTAAACTGAGCTGTAAGCAACATCGGTTGAGTGTTCTGTGACTTGAACTTGTATAGTCATGAAACTTTATTTTACAATTCAGCCATTATCCTACTGTGTGTCCATTGGGGATCTATTTTTGGAAGTGTCAAATACTCTTTGCTGATCTACTGCTGCCAACTTAAAATTTTAAGTAGTTCTAAATTTGGATTTTCTAGCAAATCTGTTTGATCTGCTATGATTAGAGGCACACTTTCAGAAAGGAAGATTCTTAAAATACACTTATCTGTCCCATGTCTATTTTGGAATATATTAACTTTTGTATTACTTATTGGGACTGTATGTGAAAAGTTTAATCGTTTGTTAATTTGTTTTTGCCTACTTATTAAGACAGCTACAGAGTAGATCTCAATGTGTTCCTTTTTAGGTAAATATTAAAACTATTTAACATGGTTTGGCTCAGAGAGGTTAAGAGACTTACATCAGGCATCAGAATCAGTAGCAGAGTTGAAAACAGAATAACAATCTCCTGCTCTGTCTACATTCCCTTCCCCCAGAAGAGGGCCAATGAGAGAAGAGTACAAAGTAGTAAAATGAACTGCACTCACATTAGGTCTCAGAGTAACAGCCGTGTTAGTCTGTATTCGCAAAAAGAAAAGGGCATCCGATGAAGTGAGCTGTAGCTCACGAAAGCTCATGCTCAAATAAATTGGTTAGTCTCTAAGGTGCCACAAGTACTCCTTTTCTTTTCACATTAGGTCTGAATTTAGCCCAGAGGCACACAGGCTTCTAAGTGCTGTTGTAATACAAATAATTTTATATTATAAATAGTATAGTCAACCTACAGAATTTATTGTCAAAGGAGATATGCAAGACAAACAGTATGCTAGAGTTTAAAGAGGACTAGGAAACTGACCATTAGCCCCTTTAACCGCTGCCAGAAGCTCCAGGTAGAATTCAGCTACTTCAGCTGAATATACACGTTAAGTGTCACAATGGGATTCAAATCTCATGTTGCAGTAGAATGCCCATGAGAATCTGGGAAGGAATCCTAACCCATCCCTCTCCAAATATGTATTGCACTACACAGATGACTAGGCATATTACTGAATATTTATCAGGTTCCAGCTGCTGCCAAAGGTATGCCAGTAGACTAACGATCTGATCATGTGTAGCAACTATTATCTCGCCAAAATTTGTCACCCTCCTCATGTACAAACAGGAAATATGCCTACTGCAAAGCTTAATTGTTTCAAAAGTGAAACTATCAACATTTCTTCAGCCCTCGGTTCTCTTTTAAAAACAGTGACTAAAACCATAAAGATTACATAAATAAAAACAGTTTTTTCCTCACCATGCCCACCCACACTGTGGAAGTGCAGACAGAGAAAGAGTAGATCAATTTAGTCACACTGCAAGAACAAACAAGTTCAAAAGAAACAGTTAACATTAAATTCTGTTCATTATGTCAATGTCTGTAGTATGCAGACCATGAAACAGAAATATGTAATTTCATGAATTCAGCATGGAGGGCTTTAGCCACAGGCCAATGAATTACACAGCAAAAATAGATTTTGTAAATTAAAAAGCAATGCAATTTATAAAATGGCTGACAAGATGTCCTATGAGAAGGATATTGGAGACTGTATTCCTGAACTGGACCCAACACTGATAGCATTCACATTTTCCACTGAATGAAGAAAAATAAAGGACTTGGAAAAGAAAGTGCTCACGTCAGGAAACTAATCATTCCCCTCCTATTGTGGCCCAAACAAATGTAAACATTGCACTGCCGTTCCCACAGTTCTGAAAAATCTGAGGGGCCATTAACACACAAGCACTTTTTTTTAACCTTACACAATTAAGATCTATTATTACTAAAACAAGGATATGATATTACAGCAGCAGCAAGCAGTTCTGCAAATTACAAGCCACAGTCAAACCGAGAGGCCACTATGTTAAAGCAGGTTAGTAATTTATGTTTTCAAGCTGTTACATAACTTGATCATACGTTCTGGGACAAAACAAAACGACACGACACCCCTGGGTTAAGATGGAGTTAAGTTTTTAGAGTATATAGCAGTAATTAAGGGTAACATACACATTACAGGGATGTTGTAATTAACCAAAACCCAAGCATTAGAATCCCAAGAAGTTCCAAGTTAAGGCTGCTTAACAGAAATTTGAATGTGTTATATTGAAATGCACATTTAAGACACCAAAGGAGTCTTAATTCTAATCCGTAATGACATCATTCACTAACAATACAACTATGATTAAGGTATCTTAGTGTCTGAAGAACTGATTTTTAAAGACTGTTTTCTTATCCACTTGTCACTGGAGGACAGAGTTAGGGTTGTTTAGATGTCAAAATCCCTGTAATGTTTTTTACTCTTAAGTTACTAATACATACTCTCAAAACTTGAACTCCATCTTACAGTAGCTTTTGCCTTGAATTTTCCTTAGTTTTGTAGGATTAATTGAAAACGTATACATGAATACTAAACAAGAAATCCAAAGAGAATGCTACTATGGGATATTTCTACTAGTTTGAACTATGTGGTAGCAACCTTAAGGGCAGAGGAGCAAAGGCAATGTTAAGAACTTCAAACACTGATGTCCAAACTAATTTGGGGCCATGGAATTTCAGAATGACGATTGGGAACTTTTGACAAGAGTCCAGTCTCTCTAATGAAGCTGACTCACACTACCAATGGAATTGTTGCATGTAATTTAAATGTAGAAGAATGGTGATTGACGGAGTTACCTCTGATGTCACAATGGCCCTGTAACATTTGCCTGAGGCGCTCATCTGGCCCTGTCTGTAGAGTAGTGATACTCAGACCTCAATGGTTCAGGAGCCGAATTAGCAATCAACTTTATCCAAAAGAGCAATAGTAGTGTGAATTCATGGTTTCTTCTATTATTTATATATATTATTCTCACAGCAAAATGACTGACCAAGTATTATTTTATTAACAATTGGTTAACAACATAGTAAAAGCATTCGTATTCGTTAATAATTAAACCACACAGTGTTTTAATATCATGTGCTGCGAAGAGTCGCTTGCAGCTCATAAAGCCTCACTCTGAGCGCCTTAATGTGGCTTGCGTGGTCGCGGCAGAGCATGGGAGAGCGCTCTAAAAAAAACCCACCTCCATGAGGGGCATAGCTCCCAGCACTAGTGCACTGTCTACACTGGTGCTTTACAGAGCTGAAACTTGCTGCGCTCAGGGGTGTTTTTTCACACCCCTGAGCAAGAGTGTTGTAGCACTGTAAATTGCCAGGGTAGACAAGCCTTGAGTATCTCTGGTGTAGGGTATATAATCATAACAATTAGAGAAAAAGGTTAACTCAGTTTAATACTTAGCCTAATTTCATCAAATAAGTCAGTCTATAAAATCATGAACGGTATGGGGAAAGTTAATAGGGAAGCATTATTTACCCCTTCACAAGAATTATAGAACTGGAAGGGACCTTGAGAGGTCATCTAGTCCAGTCCCCTGCACTCAAGGCAGGACTAAGTATTATCTAGACCATCCCTGACAGGTGTTTGTCCAACCTGCTCTTAAAAATCCCCGATGGAGATTCCACAACCTCCCTAGGCAATTTATTCCAGTGCTTAACTACTCTGACAATTAGGAATTTTTTCCTAATGTCCAACTGAAACCGCTCAGGAGTCACCCAATAAAATAAATAGGCAGCACATTTAAAACAAAAGGAAGTACTTCTTCACACAACACACAGTTAACCTGTGGAACTTGTTGCCATGGGACGCTGTGGAGTTCAAAAAAGAACTAGGTAAGTTCATGGAGGACGTGTCAAACAACGGCTACACCATCCCCATAGTCTGGGAGTCACTAAACCTCCAAATGCTGGAAGTGGGACTCGACGATAGGGGATGGATCACTTGAAATTGCCCATATCTGTTCATTCCCTCTGAAGCATCTGGCATTGGCTGCTGTTAGAGACAGGATAATGGGCTACATGGACCATGGTTCTAACTCATTATGGCTGTTCTTATGTTAAAATAATTAATAAATTTGTAAATTCATTATGTATTTAAAGACTTCAATGCTGTAAGTTTAGGAAGAATAGGGTTTATTTCCCCTCTCCCCCCCAACACACACACATAAATAAGATGTGGAATTCCACCTTTAAGGACAAAACGGAACTCAGCACTAACTAATGAGCTGCAACCAGTGCTCCTTAATACAGTAATCCGAAAGTAAACCTGAATCTGGATTTTGGGCCCTTCATTAAAAGTTCTTAGAGTTCCCTTCCAGCACTGTAATTTCCCCTTCCTCTTTCCCCTTTTCCATTATCTTGTATGAAGCTGGGAAGAAATGTTGAATTGTCTTCCAAAAATCCCAAAGAGCTTTATTAACATTCATTTCTGAAGCCCCAAACACCCTTATAAGAAAAATATTTATATACATTTTACAGATAAGTAGGAAGTTAAGTAACTGTCTGAGACAGACTTTGGGCAATTGAGTGGCATAGCTAGGAACAAAATCCAGTCTCTCCTCCCACTTAACACACAGACAACATTATCTCAATTTCTTAAAATGCCTATACAGCAAAAATAAATATACAACAAATCTCAGCTCAAATATTCTGTCCTCTACAGGCTCCCATCTCCAACTGACATCAATGAAGTTTCCATGGAAATGGAAAGAGCGGAATTATCAGAGTTGATCTGTACCATGCAGAACAGACAAACCTTTAGGTTGTATACTACTATTTCTAAGCAATCACAAACAAGAATTTGCCAATATAGCTTTAGATAGATGCTCATGGATCTCCCTACACAAACTTCAACTGTGTACTCAATATATTTAATAAGACATCCCAACCTTTCCCCATGAATGCACTTAACACTTCTAAACTGCTATCCTCAGATTAAATGACAATTGCCAAACTGCCCAGTTTATACTTTTCCAGACCACAATTACCAAATACCCTTTCGCATGTGGAGGTCTGGAGTGCTGGGTAATCCACTGTCAAAAGCAAAGCAGTCAGTTTTCCCCATGAGTTTAATTCTGAATTTTTGAGCTTCTAGACAAATGCCATTTGGCTGATCTATGGGTCCTGCAACCACACTCTTGACATGTTCATAATCTAAACACCTTCAGAGGACTGAAATATTGAGAGTATTTTCAGATTAAAGCAATAGCACTGAGTCTCAATGAATTTTTTTTCTCTTGGTGGTACTTCCTCCAAGTTTGGCAGGATGTTTTAGCTTTCAAAGTGTGAAAGGCTTTTTTCAAAAATACAAAAAACAAACCCACCCAGAACTGGGTAGAAGCAGCTGATGAACAAAGGAACTGCAGCTGTCAGCTACAATACAGTCATGTGTTTCCCCACAAAAACAGAAAGCTATGGAAATAGCTAATCATGCCACGAACATGCAAACTGCAGTAAGTCAGTTTTTCCTTGTGCTTAACTTAATTCACATTCTTGTAACTTCTGGACATTCTAAATAAGTTACATTCTAAAAAACAAATTAATTGCATGCTTTTTTAGACTTTTTTCCTTTGTGAAGCAAGAGACCATCAACAATGACACAAAACAACATAAGCTAAACTGGAAAAAGGCATTTTTACTCCACAATAGGACTGTCCACATGGGGAGTTATAACAGTATAATTCTACTAGCAAATTTCCCTGTGTAGTTAAGCCCACATTTTTAATAAAAAATTACAGAAGAGATGAGTTTGGGATTAAAAATAATTGAAAAAAATCACAAGATTATAAACTGTTTTGAATAAAAGATAAGATACATACTAAGATACTCCTCATTGTACAAACTTCCTGCATAGCAAGAAAATATATTTACTGGGAGGGAGGGATGGGAAGGACTTACATTCCTTAATTTCCAATTTCAAAAATGTTTTATAAAAAAAGGACCCAGACTGTATGGATTTTAAACCTACTGTTACAAATTACACCCAAGGTTACTATGACAGACTGAAAAATAGAGAAATAACCAATTCTCTAAATTCTATATACTATGTGCACTTGAAAGAACTTTATGTATGGCCATTTTCACTGTTCCCTTTCATTATCAGTTAACCAATGTCCATTGTTTCAATGGATCTTCCACATAGCAACAGGAAAAAGGAACATTTAAAAAAAAAGAAAATGTGATGAAGGCAACAAAAATTTGCACAGAATTTAGGGGCAGGTGTACTACCCAAAACTACTTTTCTTTAAAAAATGAATTAAAAGTAACTAGATTTCAAGTTGAGTGATATTCCTTTATAATGAAAGGGATGATTTGCTGATAAATCAGAAACAATTAAGAAAACTTCATACAATTCCAGATCTAGGGATTATATTTTAGTTCAACAATCTAAAAGACTAAACAGAGTAGATATGGAGAACTTTAAGAGTGAAGTGTATTTATGCTTCATGAAATTCTATTCCTCTTTTGTAATTCACTCATTTTAAAATCAGAACCTTATGGACAAAAGTCTTCACAGATCTGCTAAAAATAAACTAAGAAAAGCAGGCAAGTCATCTGGTCAGAAAATTCAAATGCACACATTTACTAAAATGTTGCAACTG
The DNA here is from genome assembly GCF_965152235.1 of Eretmochelys imbricata. Classification (NCBI taxonomy): domain Eukaryota; kingdom Metazoa; phylum Chordata; order Testudines; family Cheloniidae; genus Eretmochelys; species Eretmochelys imbricata. Next base: position 17,635,421 of record NC_135585.1, on the reverse strand, counting down.
AACCTTGCTCTGTTAGTTTGTCTAGTTTTATGCTCAATGAGTTTTAATGTACTTTGACTACTGCACTAAAATGGAGGAATTATAAATTTCTTTTTTTTTTTGCTACAGCTACAATTTATCATCAGTTAAAAAGGATTTCATCTTCAAAGAAGCACAAAATGATCTTTGATTTCTGTTTTAAGAGAAACTAAAATATATTTAACAGTTAATAGGAATAGTAATTTAATTCTTTAAACTGAGTGACTGTGTAAGTAGTTTATGGGCAGATTTTTCCGAAGTGCTCAGCACTCAGCAGCATCTAGTGTTCTTAATGGGAACTGATGGATACCAGGCACTTATGAAAATTTGTCCACTTTATGTAGATGCCTAAATAGGAGCACAGTTTTTTGAAAGTCTGTCTCCACTTTAAGGTGCTTAGCACTTTTGAAAAAATCTAGCCCTTAATCCTCAATCCAGTTTTCTTAAGATCACAAATTCTTAAAAATATATACTTACAGTCAATATTAACACAGCATATGGTGTAGGTCTGATGCACACTAACCATGTGCAGCCACCAAATTAGGATATAAACTTCATTTCTAAAATGAAATTTGTAACTGTGGATGGAACACATTTATAGACAGAATGTAAGTGCAACAGACTTTCATCATATTTCTCTAAATACTCAACACCTTTGGTGCTGAAATCTGTAATATGGATGTCATTAAAACATGGTATATGCTTCCTTATGCACAAACCCATCCCTTGGAAGATCTGTTCAATATCAAAATGTGACCCTAAGAGCACCCCAATGCCAGAACGCAAGGAGGTCCCCAGTATCTAGCAGTGACCCTCAGTTGGTCTGACCAGTTTAGTGTACCACCCCAAATCACTGTTATCATACACGATACCTTTTAGAACTGGCCAGCCGTGCTGAAAGAACAACCTGGGAGAGAAAACTACTTTGAACAAGAGACTAATTTTTTAAGTTAGGTTTTAGACTTTGAAGCATATTTTTAGGTTCTAGTCTTTGAAGCATGTTTTTACATTTGTTTGTAACCATTTCTATCCCAATTCCTTCTACTTGGTATCACTTCAATGTCTTGTTTTTCCACACAACCATCTCAGTGTAGTGCTTCAAACTGAAAAGTAAAATCCTCAAAGTAACATGCTGGTGCTATGTACAGTCTCACTAAAGTGAGCTTGACACGGTTTTGTGAGTAGTACAGTGAGAGGGGCTGAGCACTGCACCCTGCAAGCAGTAACCAGGCTGGTGCAAGCCAGGGTGAGGTCAGTTAAGTGGGCTGTTGGTGTATCAGGGCTCTAAGCCAAAGCTGCACAGCACAAAAGCATCCAAGATTACAGGGCAGGCAGTGACAACCCTTTACTGGTCTCGGTAAACCCCAAAAGCACATCTCAAAGCAGCTGATTTTACAATATTTGAGTTTAATTTCCAAAATAAATTTAAAGGACCTCTAACTCATTTCAACCAGCCAGCATCACAGCTTATATTTTTTGGCTCGAGTGCTCATTTCTTAACCTCGTGTGCCAAGAGTAGTATGATATGTATGAGGGACCCATCATTCTAAAGACTAAGCTATGTGCTCAACAATGTGCATAACTTACATAAGAAAATTTAAACTCTTCAACTTAAAGAGCATTAGCATTCTCAAAGGGTTTTGAAAGCATATTCATCTGGTTCCTTCTTCCATCTATCTAACCTTGGTAACACAAGAAAAGGCTGAATAAACAGTAATTTCCCCCATTTCAGCTACTTTTAGCATTATGTAAACTGGGACATGAAAAGGAATCTTTAAGTCTATAATTTTCAGGAGTTAGCAAAGAGAAAACTTTAAAATAAAATGGCTGTAAATCTTTAAAATGACATACTTTTAGAGCATGGTGGTACATTTAAAGCCTAATGAAATGCACAACAATGCAAATTCAGCCCCCTGAGCAAGTAGCAGGACCAGGAACTAGGAAGATATGCAGAGGAGCGGGGAGGAATAAAGATTCACCAGGGAGACTAATTCTATACCAATGGCTGGAGTAGTTTACGTGGAATTCTTATGCAGTGTCCCTCTATGGCCAGTCAAGACTGAGAGGATCCACAAGGTGCCTGACTTCCCCACAGCTTTACACTCCACCAGTTCTCTTCAGAGAGTGCCTCCAAGTCTGCAAGAAGAGGGGGCTGGATTTGCCCCGGCCTGAATCTATTGCTATCCCCAGATATACATAAGAGTTTCAAATGATGCTTTTCAGAATTTCCATAGAGGAGATATATCCCTAATACTTTTCCAGTTAGAGAAAACATTTATTCCTTTTACCATGATGAAGTATTTGCAACACAACGGTACTGGTGAGAGCTTGCCTTACCAATCCTGGGTCAGAGCGAAGTAGAATTTAGTTTTACTTTTCTTTCTTTGAACAGGATTGTTTCAGGCCCCTCAGTAGAAGAAGCAAAATTTGCCATGGTGTATCAGAATAACGTAAAGGGGACCACGATTCTACTATCACAGTATATAGGTATTTCTCATCACTTTCCATTATTTATTTGTAACCTAAGTAGGGGAGAATAGGAAGCGTGCAGTTTAAATGGTCCACCATGCAACAAAGGACACTCATTCAGTTGGTTTCAGTGGAAAAGGGAAGTTCTAAGTGGTGTCTCCATCCTAGAGCTGATATTAGGACTTGCTGTAACTAGTTTCAACTAGGAGGAGAGCTGTAGGCCTTTAGAGTATAGATATGTTTAGAATCCTGGAGTGGGACTACAACTAAGACACCTTTCTATAGTCCCGTTGGGGATGCAGGTACCAGTTAGCACCTCCTTCGGGCTCATCCTACATTCCCAACCATTCAATATGAACAAAACTGAGCTCAGTTTCATAGATGCCTTGCAAGAAAAGTCTGAGGGCTTTCAATATTCTCAGACAGCTTTCAGATACTGTTGGTAAGACAGCCCTTACAATAAAGATCACAGAGTTTCCATTATTTCCTCATTAAAACAATCTGCCACAGCAATAAATAGTATGCTACCACACTGAAAAAGCTATTCTGTTCTAGACACCTTTAATTACTTTATAGTTTTGGGGGTGTTTCTTAGTCTCTTGTGATCAATGTCTCATGTTCTATTAACAGGGATTTAATTTTTCCCCCCCAAGAAGTATGAGAAGTCTGCAAGCCTAAAAAACATTTTTATACAGATGTACAAAAACTGTTTCCTGAAGGGGTGCAATTTAAACTTGGCATGTACCATTATTTTGTCTGGAATGAGGAACTGTCTTGCTGCTACATTTAAAAGAAGTTTTGTTTTGAAACAGTTACCACCATTTGAAAGCTGGGTACTGAGCATGTGCATTATGAAACGTTCATTTCAACATAAAGTGGAATACGCTGTACATTCTCACTAGCATTATTTGGTCATTCAAATAACCATTGATGGTGAACTCCACAGATTTTACCTCTGTGATAGAAACCAAGAAAATTTAGAGTTTGGCTCTAACTTACAAAAAGCACTACTCACCATTTCCTGCAGTAATAACCCATCTTAACTACTGACTTTACCAATTTTCCAGTGACGTAAACACATTTAAAGCCAATGATATAATAATAAGGTACTGCAGGTGTACAAGTATATTCTTAAAATGAATATATTGCAAGCAGAATTCTTGTGATAATAACTGCCCTATGAATGAAGTTTATGTTTGAAACAAATCAAGTATACAATCACTAGTCTACATCTGAAGTCATGCAAAGTATTGTGTTTAACTCACTATTTTGCATTATATACATTCCTAGTCTACTAGTTCTGATTCTTTAGCTATTGTTATTTCAACTTCTTTTATATTATGGGTATTTTCTTCTCAAGAAAACAAAAGCTTAGATGACACAAGATCTTAGAGGATTTTCTTTGTTTAAAAAAAAAAAAATCCAGCATGCTTCAGATACAAATATCTCCACAAACACAAAATAGTTTGAAAGCACAAAGCTAATTTTAACATGGCAGTTTTAATGATGTTAGCAAGGTATGATGAGAGGAATACATTTTTGGTAGTTGTTTTGACTTAAAGAGTTCCTGACAGATATGTTAGATGGAAATAAAAATACTACCTCAACACAATAGAAATGTAACAACTCCTTAATTCAAATGGCAAGGTACACAGAGAATTTTCGCTGAAAAATCATCTCGTATATATAAAAGTCTAAAACAGGAACAAGTTTACTTAGTTACAAAAACACATGCCGTATTAAATATGTAACTACTGAGTTTAATAGAGTATTAGAAAACATGAGTAGCAGCTGTGGTATTGCTTGTAAATAGCATTACAAGGTGCTGAGCATACACTGGTACCAATCAAAATGTATCAATACAGAAACATGCAAAAATGAGGTCTTCAGTGGATTAAGATATGAGATAATATGCATTTTATTTAGATTTTCTTTAGACTATTCTTTATAGGACCAAAGAGGGAAGAAGTTGATGTGACTGCTCTTCACGTCCTTTTTCTATTTCATGAGAACCTGAACAACTGTGGTTTTGACTAAGTGTATACAGAAATATCAGAGATCTACTTCTGTTATTTTTAAAGTGGGAACCTAGGTCAGGGTCACTCTTCAGTGCTGGTGGTTTTCGTTTGTAAGAAGTACACATAGATCAGTGACCATACACCTCATGGGCTTTGTTTAGTGTTGTGATAATTGGGAGGGGGGGTTGGAAGGGGAGAAGAGAGAAAGAGTTCCTTTTTATGGACACCCCAGCATGCGGTGGTTCAGAGCCCTAAAAGTTCTAGCCTTCCCATTGGATCTTTTGGCCAGGTGCCCACTCACTTCCTTTTACCTATGCATAGCAGTGAAACTTTTTAACCCTTGGCAGGTAGAGCAATTAAAAAACAGCTACTAAAAATATTTTTATAGCTACTGGCTGGCTGTCCATAAAATGGAGCTACCCACCCCCCTTCATTTATCACAGGTGTTTTTGTTCACCTCTCTGGCCTTACTTTATACTCATATCCCCAACCCTTCCCAATTAAATCAAAATAGAACTGTTAAGAGAATACTTCTTGCCTGCTGCTCTGACCACATCACCCTCTTCCACTGTAACAAATTTAAGCTTCTCATCCTCAGTTTCAATGCTCCTCACAGCTCTGCCTCTAGTGTCTGCTCATCCCCTATTGTGTTTCTTTGCCCCTCCAAAGATGCCAGCCTCAACAGTCCTTTCAACAGCTTCTCACACAAACACCTTTGTGCCTTCTTCCACTTGCAACAGCCTAACTGACCAACACCTGCTCCTTCAGACCCACCTCTGCTGCAAACCCTAAAATAAATCTCCCAAAAATTATGGCAAGGCTTTGGGGAATGTTTGGCATTTCCTCTCCCTCCTACCACTTATAGTCTAAGAAGACAAGCAAAATATAAGTTCTTCAAGGCAGGTACTCTGTATTCTGTACAGGACCTAGCAAAAGAAGCCCTGACCACACTTCAGCAATACAAGTAATAATATTCAAGTAAGAAAATTACAGTTTAAGAAGTGATACTTACAGCCATAATTAACTCAAAGGGGTGTTTATACACCCGCACGGGGGATTGATATTTCTGCACCATGGTTTCAGATTAATAAGAACTATTCAGACCTGAAAAACAAATTTTTAAAATGTCATTGTCACATGTTGTTAGTTTATGAGAGAGATTCCTTGCTCATCTCCTCACGTACAGTAACCTACATCATGAAGATTGCAGTGGCAACAGAGTATTTAACACCAGCTGAAACTTTTCTGCTGAGCTTATAGCTGAAGTAAATTATACTGATGTGCCACCATAAAAATTTCTTTGCTTGCGTTTTTTTTTTTTTTTTTTTTTTACTCTCTCTCTCTCACACACACACACACGTACTGTGATAGAAGTGCTACAGATGTTCACGAGTTTGCAGGTTTTGGGTTTGTTATTAAGAGTGTAATATACAAGTTCACTTACCACCCTACTATAGGGTCTGAGCAACTATATATATTTAGACAGCATCTATATTTTAAGTGCTTCCAAAATGTTTTAAAAAAAAAAAAAGCAGCAAATTGGTATGTTCTCATTCTACCATTTTAGCAACATACTGTTGGGACATTTCAAAACCACTCATTCACAAATGAGCATTACAAGAAGTCTCATGACTATTGGCACATACTGTTAGATGCAAAAAGCTCTGTCCAGGTTAGCCACACAGTCCCCTCCCATTGTACAAAACCCTGCAAAACTCACAATTCATGGTATATTATTATAATCCCCCATTCTGACTCTCAGATTGCTGAAGGGATAATTTAAAACAATTAAGATACAAGGCCCTGAATTCCATTTTCTAATAACGTGTAAAATCTCAAAACGTTTAAAAGATGCTTTTTCCTCTGAAATAATGTATTATGTGTAAATAGGATTAGAGTATCCTTCACTATTTTCAAGCATGAAAGGAATACAAAGTGCTGACGGACCAACTTGCTGATGAGGGAGAAGGAAATAAGTTAAGTAAACTATGGATATGTTAATACACACACAGACAAATTCACTGCAGGCATAAGCAGAAGCAAGTATGTTCATTTACACCAGCAATGAATTTGGTCCATCAAGTTCTTTCTTGAATGCATACTAATAAATACTGGCATCAGTACCCTTGGATGAAAATATTGGCTGCTAGCCAGATTTAAGACATACATGCAATGTTAACTTCTTTGAACAGCCATATTTCTCATTAATACTAATATGCTCTTAAACAGTGTCTATATTACTTCCACAAACTCATCAACTTCAGATGAACAGTACAGTGGACAGAAGTCTCACTTAACAGAAACATGAAGCAACAAATGCTAAAAAAGAATGAGACAGATAATCTGGCAAAAGATTTATTCAAGTGATGAATTCATCCATCTACAGTCACGCTCTGGATTTATTTTAAAATATCTGAAAGTGCAGTAATAAATAATGTTTAATTTTTAATTCTGAATTAAAAATTACAAATCCATTTGCAGTGTAGAACTTCAGCACTGTTTTCCATTACAGATTGGAAATCTGTATAATATATTCTTGCTTGGTTAGTTGAATTGACTCAGTATACAGATTTAAAGGAAAAGGCAACAATTATAAAGCCAGGTCTTCTAGACATGAGCTAGGATAGTTCTTAGTCTGCTTTTAGAAGAATGAACGTGGCAGTCTCATGTACATAACAGGTCTCAAAGTAATACCTGCTAAAGTCTGTGGAAAACAGTTTCTATTGTTATAGCAAGATTTAACTAAACGATTCAAACGTATAACTCATAGCCTCTCCACTAAACCAGCCTCAAAATACCAAAGGAACATTAACAGTCTCTTCCAAGAGAGGTTTTAAGTTATATGTTAAACAAGTATTTGGTAAGATTCTAAAGCCAAGGAATACTGGGGACAAAAAAAACCTCATCTGAAACAAGAGACACCTTAAAGCTATTTGACAAATGATTGAAAGCTACAAAACCTAGATAACTGTAAAGAAAATGGACAGATAGGGAAGATTCTTTTCCCTCAAGAGAGACATTTAAGACAAATTTATCTGAAGTCAAAAGTGTCTTTCTGGGCTTTATCAAAAGCACCTTAATGGAACAAAATGTACGTACAAATCAACAGAGACATAACATCTTCAAAACACAGCTGCTTTCCCACCAAACTACAAGACTCTCAAGACTGAGTTTTAGAGAAAGCTTGGAAAGATTTTCAAAGTAATAGTTTATCTGACATTTTAGTGCTTCTGTCTACAGTGAAGAAGCTCTCTGGTCCCTAAAGTGAAGGCAAGTATCATCTTTAAATTGGGGAAGGTGTCAGTAGTCTCTGACCAGAGGGAGAAAGATATGCTTTCTCCAGATATGGATATATTCCCCCCACCCCCTTCCAGAAGCTAGGGGAGGGGGAGGGACAGAATACTTGGGAGAGCTGGAGCTAGACAGAGAAAGCTGGAGGGAAAAAAGTTGCTTCTTTAGGATGCCCAATGGGGGGTGGGGGGAGGAGGGAGCGAGCATCTAAAGCAGGCAGGAGAGGTAAAAGGAGAAGTACGGGAAGAAGTAGCAGAAGCAATCAGAAAAGACGGAAGGGGGGGGGGAGAAGAGAGAGATTGTACCCTTTGTTTCCTCCCCTTCCTTTACGGAAAGGGAGTGTAAGCACAACAGAGCCGCGTGAAAGCATTAACAGAGAGCAGGGAACAAACAGGGAAGCAGAGGGGGACTCGGGACATGGAAGAAAACTGGGGGAAGCAGCAAACGGATTCTAAGGAGAAGCTATGAGCTAGCGCGGGGGGGGGGGGGGCAGGAAATCTACAGGATGATGGGAAGAAGGTTAAACTCTACTGGGACCCAAGCAGGGGGAAGCAGTGTGAAGGGGGGTAGAGAAGTAAAAATAACGGACAGCAGAGAGGGAGGCCACTGAGAAAGCAGGGCTCTGGGAAAGTAAAAGAGGGTGAGTAGGTTCTGGGAAGCAGGAAGAGGCAGCGTGCACAAATGTAGCGGTATAGGGGCAGAGGTAGGGGTACAGGGTGGAGAAGTGTGGGGGTACCAGGGCAGGGTGGAAAGGGGTAAAGATAGGGGCACAGCCTGGAGAGGGGCGGGGGCACAGCTTGGAGAGGGGCACAGACGTAGGGGAATAGGGCCAGGGTAGGGGATGCAAGGAGCAAGGGGGCAGTGGAGAGGTCGGGGATGCGGGGGGGGGGGGGCATGGGAGAGGGGTCGGGGGGGGGGTACGCGGACGGCGTAGGGGAAGGGATGAGGGGGGAAAAAAGGGGGGGCGCGCGGCAGGGAACGGAGCTTTGGGGTGCCGGTCGGTGCCACCTACTCACCTCCTGTCACAAAGACCGGCGGGGTTCTGGCCTCATGTCGGCTCCGGGCGCAGCCACCGCCGCCGGCCGGTTCCGGGGAGGAGGCAGCGGCCGCCTGCTGATACTAGTGACAGGGGGAAGGAGGGGCCTGGCCACCTGCCAACGCGTGCGCATGCGCGGCCTGCAGACACGCAAACACAGCACACTCCGTTAAGTATTGCGCGTGCGCATCCTAGGCCAGTCTAGGCACAGCACGGGACAGTCTGGCTTTGCACTTTTGCGCGTGCGCGGCTGAGGAGCCAGGCGGAGTGACGATCTGGCCGGCTGTCCGATCCTGCGCATGCGCTGGTATGATTGGCGGAGGGAGGTCTCGCCCTGCTGCCCTCAGGCTGGCAGCATGCAGCAGTGAGCTGTGCTACTAGACGGGAGGGGGCGCTCCAGTCGCTCAGCCCCAGCCTGCCCCTTTGCAGCCCCTCCCCATCATTAACCAGCATGTAAAGACACCAGGAATGCATGCCACGAAGTGAGCTGTAGCTCAGGAAAGCTTATGCTCAAATAAATTTGTTATTCTCTTAGGTGCCACAAGTCCTCCTGTTCTTTTTACACTAGGAATAATAGCAATACAGGGGAGAGTCCCACCCCCAGCACAGACAAACTGCAGCAGGCACCTGCACTGAGGCTGGGAGGCCTCCTGCTGCAGCTCGGCAAGGGGTCTAGATACGGGGGTCAGGCTGGGGATCCGCCTTGGACAGTGACTCTGAATCTTTCCAGACTCCTGTACCCCTTTCAGGAGTCTGATTAGTCTTGCGTACCTCCAAGTTTCATCTAGGGTTGCCAACTGTCTAATTGCACAAACCCAAACACCCTCACCCCACCCCTTCCCCAAGCCCCCGCCCCTTCTCTAAGGCCCCACCCCCGTTCACTCCAGCCCCCGCTTCTGTTCACCGCTGGGCTGGAGGTTGGGGTGCGGGCTCTGGGCTGGGGCCGAGGGGTTCGGAGTGTAGGAGGGAGCTCCGGGCTGAGCCTGGGGCAGGGGGTTGGGGTGCAGGAGGGGGTTCAGGGTGCAGGCTAGGAGGGAGTTTGGGTGTGGGAGGGGGCTCAAGGCTGGAGCAGGGGGTTGGAATGCAGGAGGGGGTGCAGGCTCTGGGAGGGAGTTTGAGTGCTAGAGGGGGCTGGGGCAGGGTGTGGGAGGGGGTTTGGGGTGCAGGCTCCAGCAGGGTGGCTAGTGGAAGTGGCGGCATATCTGAGGGCAGGTGGCTCTGCAAACTGCCCCAACCCTTGCCTGCATCACCGCCCCGCTTCGTTGCAGGACTCAGGCCTAAGACATTATTTCAACTGAAAAATAAATTTATTAGTGTTAAACCCTGTCTCTTAGACCACCTAGCCATCCCCTCCTAGTATCTCCCCTCATAATAAAATGAATCTGGAATAAAACTCTCCTCTGACTTTCAGTTTCCTGATGTTATCAACATAAAATTCTATGAAGGCTGGTTTGCCACCAATAGTAAATTGATTACAGAATGGATGCTCTCCCATTTAAAGAGGGCACACATTGTTCACCCCTCCCCCCAATCACTCCAATAGCACTCATCTTTCCCTGGCTTTGATTAGCTGTTCTATCTTTATTCAGCCAGCAATTACAGAGGCTGGGATGCTCTACAGATGTGGATCGCTGGGAGAGAGCTGTCTCACTGCAAGTTTATAATGATAACCATATCATCTGTAACGTGCCCAGAGCAAGAAATACAATTTGGTTTTCTGTAGTGGTTTTTCCACTCAAGGTATCCTAATGTGCTTTACAATAATAACTTAGCAATTAGGGGCCAGATTCTGTGTGTGCCCACTGGAATTCTATTATGGAATGGTTACATGACCTCCATGCTGTTCAAGGATCTTAATTTCCTCACTTTGGACATTCAAGAGCCTTTTTGACTAGCTTCCTTGTATTTTTGAAATCCCTCTTTCTAAAGTGCCACGGTAATATTTTTGGTACAATTCCTTCCCTGAGGCCTTAATTATATTTTGATCACTATTAATTAGTGATTCAACTATAGTTATTTTTTGAACGAACCTGTGTGGTATTTAAGACTAAGTCACTAATAGCCTCTCCTCTGCTGTTCTCTCATATTAGCTGTTACAAGAAGCAGTTATTTAAGGTGTTGAGAAACTGCTTCTCTAAACCTTTTCCCACTGCAGCATTTGACCACTTTTACGTGCACACAGGTAAAGTCACCTGGCAATACTGTGTTATTAGACTTAGTTGGCTTTTTTATTGTCCTCGGTATTGTGTGCCTAATAAGGTTACCAACCCTCAAGGATTGGCCTGGAGTCTCCAGGTATTATAGAATAATCTTTCATTAAAGATTATGTCATGTGATGAAATCTCCAGGAATACCTCCAACCAAAATTGGCAACCCTAGCACCCAATATCCTTTTCTTGATATGAAGACCAGTAAAATAATCCTATTAGTATATCTATGTTCTTAGCATTTGGAATTTGCCTCCATACAGCTTCCACTGTATGGTCCTCTTTACTCAGAAATTTTAGCTCATTAGATTCTGTGTAATTTAAGTTCTAGTGCAATTCCCCCAATTCCAGAATACAAGCAGTAAATCTGCACTAAAGTGGCTTTTTAAAAAAAGAAATAAAGGAACTAGGTTGTCTTTGGTGAAAGGGGAAGAAGTCATTAATGTATTCTTTAAGTGCTTACATTGTGTTTGGCAATGTACAAATAAAAAAAATATCAGTCCCTACACTGAAGACTACAGTTTAGCAAGACTGACACAAAGGAAGGACTCACTCAGTTTTTAAAAAAAATATATTACTATTAATATATGATTTATAATTATTGTTGACTCACTGCTTATGGGCATCACAGAAGTGAGTCTTTAGAAAGGATGTGAATTAAGAAACAGCAAACTGAAGTGTCTTATGAAAGGTTGTGAAGAAAGGTCTTTTTCATGCGTAAGAAAAGGAACAGGAGGATTGAAGCCTAGAGGATACAGATTGAAAGTACGACACAACAAATGTTTTTAGCACTTAAGGGATGTGGCTTACTAGGCACAGAAGGAAGTTAAACCCTGTGTGCGTTATATAAGGTCACTCCCCATCACGTGAATGTGTTTCTCAGACTACATTCTCCAGTGTTATGTATTCTGATTACACAACAGTTATTTACTCTGTTTTCAGGCAATATTCTCACTGGAGTCAATGGGAATTGTTGACGTAGGATACATTATTAATAAATAATGGTTACCCTAAAGTGAAATTGATCAAGAGCAGTGTGCTGTGATTTTCTCGGCACATATAAAACAGCTTGTGGCCAAAATTAATCTTTTATAATTCCACAAAAGTTCATGGAGTTTCACCAGGGATGGACCTTGTCCTTGCCTTTCATTACAAATCACAGAGTCAGGGTAAGAATTCAATTATACTTTGCTAAACACTGAAAAGCAACTTCTGTCTTTGCTGCTGTTGTGTTAAAATAGCAAAAAAGAGGGAAGTTGTGAATAATGCTCAGCAGGACAGATCGCAGACAGATGCAAGTTCTGATTGCTAAACCCTAAATAAATTAAAATGCTACAAACTAAAAGATCCAATTTTGATCTCAGAGATGCTGGTGTAAATCAAAAGTAACTGCAGGTAAGTCAGTGGAATAACTGATGTTCACTGATGTAACTGAGAACAGAATCCAGTTCTCAAGCCCCCAGAAATCACAAAAAGGCCCCAATCCTGCACTCCTCTCTCAGGTAAAATTAGCATGATGATTGACAAACAATTAATAAGACATGGTCTGCGTCCAAGTGAACTAGCATTCTGGTTCACACGTGACAAAACAATTTAGACGTAAAGGGTATACCTGCATTGCAATAGAGAGGTGTGATTGCAGCATGAGTGGGCATAGCTGAGCTAGCTTTGATTGAGCCAGCTTGCTAAAAATGGAGTGTAGCCACAGCCTGGGCACCAGCACAGGATAGCTGCTGGCGTACAGTCTCACCCAGGACCCTGGGTACATACTCAGGCAACAAGCCCATGCTGCTGCCACTACGCTGCTATTTTTAGCAAGCTGATTCAAAGCTAGCTTGGGTATGCCTCCTTGTGCTGCAATCATCCCTCCTGACTGCAGCGTAGACATAGCCTACAAGTGCACGCTGTGATGGGATGATCTGGAGGAGGTGTATGAATTTTTAAAGACTTAACGGAAGAAGCGAGTTTTGGGGGAGGATTGGAAAGAGAGAGTGAGAGGATTGGAAAGAGAGAGTGAGAACGTAGCACTTTTCATGTGGAGATCTTAAAGTACTGTACAAAGGCAGGGAAGGTATTTATTATCCCCATTTTACAGAGGAGGAAATTGAGGCCCATAAAATGTTACACTTAAGGTCACACAATGAATCTGTGGCAGAGCCAAGACAAGAACCCAGCTCATTTGAAATTTAAGCTGGTCACTGATCCATTGGATCACGCTGCTAACTAGTAGCTCATTGAACACTTCAACTACAGTAACATTTATCTAGCACTCACATGACTGAGAACTGGGCTAATATTAGTCTTAGAGAAACTTGCGCCCTGGAGCCTTAGGTCTTGGTGTCCTGAGTCACTAACAGTTGGCAATAGGCTTTTTGCTTTTGCTCTCAAATTACTTATCGGAAAATTGATTCAGAAGCCAGTTAGGCTCAGCTGCCAGCACTCTGACTCCATTGACCTACGTCACAGCACAGATGCCAATAGCATGCTAAGATTTACGCAAACCAGTATTGGCATATAGGACCAAGTTCTGATTCATGAAATGTATGAATCAGGATAAGCATGTGACCACAGTGAGTGTAACAAATCTATTCCATTTATACAGTGCCTCCTATATGGAATTTAAAGTCAGTACTCATAACAAACAGGGCTAGTGCAGCAGGAAGGAATCTGTTGGCATCGTAAATAATGAAAACAGGATGAGAAGGGGGCTAGCGCATATTCTTGGTTAAGCATCAGATCTGACATTCACTGCCTCACCCATCTGTGAGAACACTCAGGAGGCTGATAGCACAGACTTCATGGAGAAATTAACCTCAGCAGCATCTGTGACACAATCAATATGATTTCATCCCGCAATTATCCGTGTGAGATACTGGAGCAAGTCTGCTTTGCAGTGTGAAGGGAAAGAATCACTGAGTTTGTGATGCAAAAGGAGGACGATTTTTCACTTATATAGGGATTTTAATATTGGTGCAGGATGCCACACTGGCAGTAACTGCCAAAAACACAGCGGCGTGTCTCAGAGCCAGGATCAACTGATTTGCTGGGTTTCAGAGCCTAGACTCCAGCTCGAGCAGGAACATCTACACTGCTATTTTAGCCCTGCAGCGCAAGCCTGAGTCATCTGTCCCAGGATCTGACACTTGCTGCGATAGGGTCTTTTTGCAGTGTAGATGTACCTTCAGAATCTGACTCTGATCTCTCTTATATCACTGTAACTCAGAAGTTGCTCCATTCAAATCAATGCAATTACACCAGCACCAAGCTATTGTAACTGAGAAGAGAATCAGGTTCCGATTTCCCATATTTAACCAAAAGCAGGTAGGGCCAGATTTTCAAGGATATTTACGTGCCTAAAGAAGCAGGAAGGTGCCTAGTGGGATTTTCAAAAGCGCATAAACAGTTAGGTGCCTACATCCTATTGATTTGAATGGGACATAGCCACTAACTTTCTTAGGTGCTTTTGAACCTACCTGCACCAACAGAGACCTAAATGCCTTTGAAAAATCTAGCCAGTAGTTCCTTGGAAGGGACTTCATAAATTTCCCCTCACTGCTCCACCAATGTGCATCTGTATTGAACTGGAGGGACACACTCTAGGGGAGAGAAGTTAGTTCACTTTCTGTGAGTGTTAGTTCTTGGCATCTATACGGAGACTGCCAAGAAAGGCGTCAGTTAGTGCCAGACTTGGTGGTGGGTGAATGATGTGAGAGTGCTGTCCCTGGAAACTGCTCTCAGCTATCCAAGTCTGTTCACATACGTGAATGAACAGCCATCAAATGACAAAAAGTGACCTGGGTGACAACCGGTTACCTAGAGGTGAAACGCCAATTACTAGTCACTGGGCCATCCAGTCCTCAGTTCAGATAGGGACTCAGGGGCTGCCTTTGTCTAATAAACTAACAAATGACACTTGTCAGTCATTTGAAAAACATGCTTCTTGATTAAGTGGTTCTGAAAATGCAAAGCTCAACTAAAATCCTTTCAAAATAAATCTAAAAGGCTGTTTAACATCCCTCTTAGTAACTGGGTTTGCGGGTATGGAAAGGAAGAAGTTAATGGGATTGCATGAAGACATAAGGACCAATGCTGGGGGGAGCACACTGCTGGATCAGGCCCTTATGGCCCAATCCAAGCACCCATTGAAGTCAATAGGAAGACTCCCATGGACTTCAACTGGCATTAAATCAGGCTCTGAGGTTGTAAGCTATTCAGGGTGTAGTTATCGTCCCTATTTGCCTGTAAAGTGTCTTGCATTTTTATAATAGCATAGACATAGTAATAAACAACAATCCCATCGCATTAATAGAATAAATAATGTGCAATATTAAAAATTACCCGTAAAATCCAGCTATTTGATGGTCAACTTCTTTGCATGTAGATCCCAATCCACCTCCCCTTAAAGTCAATGGGAGCTTTTTCATTGACTTCCAAGGAGCTGGATTGAGCCTGTAGAGGTTGTCTACTCTTGTGTGGGCACAGTTATTCTGCTGTAAAGATGCTTATAGTTGCATAGCTTATTCCATACAAGAAGGGAAATAGATAATACCAGTAGAAGGCACGTTTATACTGGTATAATTGTGTCCATGCTAGGAGTTGCCGCTGTATAACTATTTCATTTTTTAAAAAAGTCATACTCTGAATCAAAATAGTTATGCAGGTAAATATAGTTAGAGGAATGCTGTGTGTAGACCAGGCCTTTGTTAGCAACTTTCATTCAACAATCTCTTTAGAAGCATAAGTTTCACGATGCTATTCCCAAGCCACTGGAAATAAATGCTCCTAGTTTGTGATCAGCAGAACTGTTCACATTAATTCTAGTCTTGTACCAAGGCAATCCCATTTTTTGATATACACGCTCAGTCCACTTTAATTTGTCTTCATTAGACAGAGGAAACCTCATTGTGCTCCATAGCAGTGCCTGCATTTTAGAGATTAAACAAAGAAAACATGACACAGTAAGATTGTAACAGACTTGCAGAAGCAGCAGCCT
Source organism: Eretmochelys imbricata (assembly GCF_965152235.1). Taxonomy (NCBI): domain Eukaryota; kingdom Metazoa; phylum Chordata; order Testudines; family Cheloniidae; genus Eretmochelys; species Eretmochelys imbricata. Next base: position 17,619,389 of record NC_135585.1, on the reverse strand, counting down.
GAATAGAAAGCATAATTTGAGGCAGACGTTCATCCCATTTAATTTTTTCCATTGCAGACTCAATGAGTTTAATGTTAATAAAAGGGGCTACGCAGAGGACACTGGAAACTGTACTTCTCTCTTCACCCACAGATCTGATACAGCATGGGAAGCAGCTCTGCAAATTTGTCCACACCCACCACAGCAACATTCCTCAGCTTTGACCTAGAGAGATCATAGCCCAGATTCTCTGCTTGTGTAACTATTTTGATTACCGTGCCACATAATAGAAACTACCATTGCAATTTGGCCTCCTTACTGGTCAAAGATTGAACACTCATCTCCAGAGAAATGAGGACAAAGTAAGTGTTGGCATAACTCCATTGAAGTTACATCCACAGAAAACTTGGTTCCATTTCTCTAGAGACAAGAGAGAATATATTTAGCAACTATGGCCCATTTGGTCCTTGGTCTCTCTACTGTGGCGGTCAACAAAGGGTCCAATTTTCTGGAGGTTTTTATTATGTTCATACCTGTAAGCTAGGAACTGGAATGTAACCAAAGGCTCTTAAGGAAAGTAAGCAATCATGGGATAAGGCAGATAGTCCTCTCATTGATCAGTAACTGGTTAAAAAAGATAGGAAACAAATGGTAGGAATAAATGGCCAGTTTTTACAATGGAGAGAGGTAAATGGCAGGGTCCCCAAGGATCTGTACTGGGGACCAGCACTGTTCCACATTTCATAAATGATCTGGAACAGGTGGTGAACAGTAAGGTGGCAAAGTTTGCCATAATAGTAAATTACTCAAGCTAGTTAAGTCCAAAGCTGACTGTGAAGAGTTATAAAAGCTCTCACAAAACTGGGTGGCTGGACAAGAAAATAGTAGATGAAATTCAATATTGATAAATGTAAAGTAATACACATTGGAAAACATAATCCCAACTACACATAAAAAATGATGGGTTCTGAAATAGCTGTTCCCACTCAAGAAAGAGATCTTGGAGTCATTGTGGATAGTTCTCTGAAAACATCTACTCGGTGTACAGTGACAGTCAAAGCAGCTAACAGAAGGCTAGGAAGCATCAAGAAAGGGATAGATAATAAGACAGAAAATATCATAATGCCACTATATAAATCCACGGTACACCCACATGTTGAATACTGCATGCAGTTCTGGTTGCTCTTGCCACAGTGTCTGAAATGGCTCATGGTTGAGAGTACCAACCTCAGGGCAGACTGTCAAAAGTAGGGCAGACACCCCGAACTGGTTGTGAGTTCTATAATTACATTTCACCAACCCAGTAACAAATGTGAACTCCTGGATTACTTTAACAGTCTTACCATGGAATCACAGACAGTCCCCTTGCACACTCCAGTGTATCTTGCCACCCAGACAATTTGGACTATGTGATATATATACACCAAAAAAAAAATCACAAAATATTCAGTTTACTTCCAATCCCAGGGGACCAGCCACTTCCCCCAGATCAATTTATACCCTAGATCACACACGAAAACAATGCTTGTGGCCAATCCTGTAATAAACTAACTACATTTTTATTAGGAAAAAGGAATAATAGCATTATTTACAGGTTAAAGAAAGTGTATCTAACAGACTGAAACTCATTTGTGTAACTCAAAAGGTGACAGATGTAGAAATTGGTCAATTCAAAACGCCTTTCAGAGCTAACCCATGCCAAGCAGCATGGGGATCTCTTTGCTTATGTTTAGGAATCATTGCCCCTCAAAGTCCAGACAGCATGAAAGAGAATCAGTTTCTCCTTGTCAGGGACTTTTATCCCCTCCACTGCAGAGTCCAAACTGATGAGATGAGTTCATGTGTAGGTCTCTCCTTCCTGGAGGGAGTTAGGAATGCAATCAGCAGGGCCTCTGTCCTTTGATGCTACACAATACCTCATCTGTCACCAGTGGGCTATCTTGTATGCAGGATGAGCACTGTACTTTAATTAATGCTTCTTTTCCTGTTTGGTGAGTTACCCAATTACAGAGGTTTACAATGCAAATACTCAATGTAACTTTATACCATGGACTATAGAAGTTACAAGTGAGATCAATACATGCAGCCTCCTACAAGCATTATAAAAAAAACTCTCAACACATTCTTATCAACGTAAGATCTAATATCTATTTTGATGATACTAGCACATAGGTAAGCAAGACAGGTTATCAGCTATGCATTTGTCAATGTTCAGTGAGGCGTGGGCCTTGCCATGAGCGGGCACCTGGTCCACCAGTGTCACAACCTCATCTCTTAAAAAAATTGGAAAAGGTACAGAGAAGAGCAACAAAAATGACTAGAGGTATGGAACAGCTTCCATATGAGGAGAGATGAAAAAGACTGGCACTGTTCAGCTTAGAAAAGAGATGACTAAGGGAGGATATGATAGAGGTCTATAAAATGATGAATGTTGGGGAGAATGTGAATAAGGAAGTGTTATTTACCCCTTCACATAACACAAGAACTAGGGGATAGCCAATGAAATTAATAAGCAGCAGGTTTAAAACAATCTAAAGGAAGTATTTCTTCACACAACACACAGTCAACCTGTGGAACTTGTTGCCAGGGGATGTTGTGAAGGGCAAGACTACAAGTGGGTTCAAAAAAGATTTATATAAGTTCTTCAGTGGCTATTAGCCAAGATGGCCAGGGATGCAACTGCATGCTCTAGGTGTCCCTAAACCTCTGACTGCCAGAAGCTGGGACTTGACAACAGGGGATGGACCATGGATTGTTGGCCTGTTCTGTTCATTCCCTCTTAAGTTTTTGCCACTGGCCACTGTCAGAAACAGGATACTGAGCTAAATGGACCATGGGTCTAACCCTGAATGGCCATTCTTATAACTTCTTAGGCAGATGCAGAAAGCCATGATGGGCTCATGCTGGTAATCTGAGACCTGGATCCAGATCCAAACCCTTCCAATATTTATGGTTGTTTGGACCTACCAGAACCATGATACAAAATCCCACCTGTCTTGACTTGTGTGTATGTGTGTTTTAAACAAAACATGATCTACTGTTCTGAGAATGGTAGAATATTCTGAGAAGTGCCTTAAAAACTGGATAAGTAGGATAATAGGGAGACTTGCATTTTACAAGCCCCCCATCTAAAGATTCCACTTACACAGTTTTAATATAAATCCTTCCCTGTTACTGCACTGCTAAATTTTTGATTTTTCAAGACACAAATTTAGGTTAGCTAACTGCAAAAAGTTGGTGCAATGTACCATGCGAACCACATCATGGATATGATCAGATTTATATGGACAAAAGATGCCCAACGGCCTTTTTACATTTCATTTGAAAAGGCTGAAAATAACTACCGAAATCACATTCCTTTTATTTTTGCAGGAGCCATAACCATCTCCTCAGCCAGTTCCTATTCATCGGCACTTTTACATGCAAAGTAGGGTGACAGAGGTTCCGAGGGTCAGTAATTAGTCTCCATACCCAGCAGCTGCAAATGAAACAGCTGTAGGTGTTATTCTTTGAGGTTATTAATCAACTGCATGGGGGGAAAAAAAAACAGAAAAGGTTGAGAGCTGGCAAACTGCACCCTATAGTCACATTACAAGGACTTGAGTAGGGGAGATAAAATAAAAGAGAATAGAGTATCCTAAACCGGATTAGTTATAGCAATTTCTCCAAAGCTAAATATAGAAAAAAATTCTCCCCCATCTTTAGTCCTGTTGGCAGAGATTAGACGGCCTAAAGAAAGAGATACATGCTATACTAAAGAGATCACATTTTTGAAGAAAATTGCTGCTTTGATATATTTTGGTATGTTACACTTAGGGAGACATTTTTAGCCAGGCTACAGCATGGCAGGCTGTTGGGAGAGGGGCATAAATGAGTGCACCTGCAGTGAATTCTGAGCACACACAGGAGTAGTTAGACTGAACTAACTACTTGATTTGAGTCAGGTCACAGAGAGAAGAATGGGATGCCAGAGCCTGCACAATAGCCTGGTCCCAGGCAGGCTAAAATCCAAGAGCCTATACACCCATCACAGAAGGATAGGATCCCACAGCCGAAACAGCAGCCAGGTCACAGGCAGGGGAATAGAATCCCCGAGCCACCAAAATTACAGGTAGAAGGGGAAAGGGACCATTTGTCTTCCTTTAAAGAGAGTGTAATGCACTGTCCCACTTCTAGAACCAAGACTTAAATGAGCCAAACAGCCTCATCCGCCTTCTGCATTTTCTGCAATCAAAGTTGTTTTGTCAAGCAGGAGTGTTCTCATTGGAAACACTCTAAGCACTGAGCACCTTTTGTGAGACCCCTCCCATCTGGGCACAGTGTCCCCAGAGGTTAAACGGTACAAACAGGACTTTCCTAGCCTCAGACCTTCCGAGACTGGAGGTAGGACATGGGAGTAGAAACAAAGGGTGCTCTTTGTGGCTGGCAAGACAAAGCCACCTGATAGCTAGAGATTAAACTGTGCAAGCTATCCTGGTAACATAAGGTTAGACTGGGTGCCCCTCTGGCAAACATCCAGCCAAAAGGAAATTAACGAGTTTATTGCAAGCTTGCATCAAATAATAAAACAACAATAACTGTGTTAGAGGCAAGGGGAGAATAAAGAACTAGTAAAACTGCCCAGATTTATGGAAAATTAATTTAACCATTGTCTGGGCACCTGCAGGCTTCATATCCAGTGTATTAGTTTAACACAGACCCATATGGCAGCAGCGCTATCTCTTTATTCAAGTGCTGGTTTCCTCCTTTGCTTATGAAAATTAATCATCATAATATTGGTAAGGCAAAACAGTGCCTCTTATAGTCCAGTCACACGGGACTTTACTGGGGGAAGGAGAAGGCCAATTTACCTCCAAGGGGAGCTGTGTTATCCCATCTGCATTTATTTTGCCTTTAATTTGTAGCTCCTTTCAGAGGGATACACATGGGGGAGGGGACAGCAGCCCAGGTTTGCTGCACCTGAGGCTCCTTTGTGCCAGGAGTCAGAGAAGCCAAATAAAACTCACGTTAGGCTTCTGAATCAGGAGATGAGACAGTCAGTACAAAAAGCTGCTGTTTTGGTATTTTCCCTTTGATTCGGCCTTGAAAAATCTCTCATGAAAACTTACTTACCAGCCCCATCATAAATCTGTCCTTCATGATGAGACTGAGGCAACTAATGACATTTTATTCACTTCTGGGCAAAATGCGTTATTGGCCCCAGCTGAGTAGAATTTTGCAAGGCTGTATGTAATTTGTGCACAGAGACCAGTCACACCAACTGACTTATTTAGAGAACAAAGTTTTCATGGCAGGGACTGTCTTATTTTGCATTTGTAATAACCCTAGCACAATGGGGTCCCAGGTTAGATCAGGGCCTGTTGATGCTACTTTAATATAAATAATCATTTGTATATGTGAGCAGGCTCATCTGCCAAGTATATATCAGGGCTGGGATAGGAAACACGTTATCCCCAACCCAACTGTGCCAGAGAGGGATATCAGTTGTAAGAAGGATGCCTAGGACAAAGAGAGGTTGAGTTCTCAAAGTGGGGAGGTCTTTATAATAGATGTGGATATATTCCACTGTTTAGAATGTAAGAGGAGGCAGAGGGTACCCAAGAAGTCACAGCATAAAAGGAACCAGGGTGTTATGTTCAACAACCCAGACTGGAAAGGGTACTACTCATATGATCCCCAGCTGTGAGATTAGGAAGCGGGAGGTGTCATAAACCAGTCCAGTCATGTTCTCAGGGTGGACACTGCTCTGTTGTGATTGGATCCAACTGCTGAATCCCATGTGCTTCTAAGCTCCCTTGGGTCTGGGTAGTGACTGGTCGCTGTCCCCAGCTCTGGGTCTCTTGGGCACTCCCAGGTACAGACCCTGTGTCTGGCATCCTTCTCGGATAGTGGAACCCTACAGTCCAGCAACCTAGAACCAGTACAGACCTCCCAAGACCCACAGTTGTTTAGAGATGTTTCCCCTCAAGTCCAGCTGGCTGTGGGAGCTCTGGTTTTCTAGTTCCACTCTTCAGGAACCACATGACTGTAAAGCAAGGTGTGCAGGCTTATCACAGAAATTGCTCATTCACAGTTTATTCTTTAAAAAAGCACAAGAGAGAAGTACAGCTCTATGGAAAACAACAAACTCCCCAACACATCCCCCTCAGCCTGAGCTCACCACCCCTGTGAGTCCTGGGTTTGACCGAGCTCTCCCTGCCTTCTTGGAAGTTCTTGGTTTCCTGCACATGGTGAGGGACAGGCCTCCCTTGCTTAGAAACATACCCCTTTTAACACTGACTCTGTCCTCTCTTTTCCTATATGTTGCAAACTGGGGAAGGTCTAGGCTCCAGCTCCTACCTCCCCCATCTATTTCTGTGAACAGAGAGACATACAAAGCCAATGGCCCTGCTGGCAGAAAACCCACGAGAGGGAAGAGCTGTTCAGTGCTGATGGTCCTTGATTGCTCTGTCTTAATGTCTCTGTCTCATGTCTGTCTACTAAGTGTTGAGCCTCTGCTACAAAATGGATGCTGTAATCCAGGGGTCTCAAACACATGGCCCATGGAGTTATTTGCTGCAGCCCGCCAAGTTCCCCGCCCCCCCACGTTATTTCCTGCAGCCGCCAAGCTCCCCTCACCCGCCACCCCGCGTCCCAACTCCTCGGCCTATCTCCAGGAGCTTCCTGCCACCAAACAGCGCTTTCCAGAGGTGGAGAAGAGGCAGGGCAGGGCGGGGATTTGGGGAAGGGGTTGGAATAGGGCAGGGAGGGGGCGGAGTTGGGGTGGGGACTTTGGGGAAGGGGTGGGAAGAGGCGGGGCAGGCGCAGGGCCTCATGGAAGGGATCGAGTGGGGGCGGCACTGGGGTGGGGGCTTTTGTATCTTCATATGAAAAGGTGTCAGTGATGCGGCCCTCGAGCCAATGTACTAGTCCTCATGTGGCCCTTGTGGTGATTTGAATTTGATATGCCTGCTCTAATCCATAGGGAAGATCACAATCATTCCCAAAACAAAATAGAATTTCTAGTTTGACACAGATGTATCTCCTAACTGTCACAGGAGTCTCATTGGTCAGTGCACTGGATGGCTCCAGGGCCTTTCCCTTTCAAATCGAGAGTTCAAACCCAGCCTAGGTCAGTAGTAACAGAAAGCAATCATCCTCTTTGGAGGCAGTGTAAAATGTGAGTCCCACAACTCCTCTCAGTGCACAGGTATGCACGGCATAAAAACCACATCCTCGCTGACAGTATCAGCAGGGAATCCAAAGACTGAATGGGACCTTCTCACGCCTAGAGCCGGGTCCAGGACAGCGGTAAGACACACTGACAGGCAGCAAGGCGTTGTGCTACTAGGGCCTGTGCTTTACCCGTTCTGAGAATGGGGCACTTCGAGTGGGTTTATTTCTGGTGAGAGGTGTCACGTTGATAGCCTAGAGCTTGGGCCAACATTTCCACAAGCAGTCTCTGACTTGAGGTACCTCCATTTTTGGATACCCAACATAAGGCACCCTGCTGAACACCCACCATTCCAGTCAAAGTCAGTGGGAACTATGGGCATTCAGCGCTTCTGGAAATCTGGCCCAAGGAGGTGTCTTGAGCTGGGTGCTCAAAAACAGAGGCACCCAAAAATCAGAGGCTGCTTCTGAAAATGTGGGCCTAGATCTAGATTAAAAAAGTGCAGACTGAATGCTGCCAAAGCTGGCAGAGGTCACAGAAAGGTGTAGGCACCAGTGGATGCAAACTGAGTCCCATGCTTCCTAGGTTGAGAGGCTAGAAGTGATGTAGAGAGGTACAGTATGGTGGGGGTCCTTTGGGCTGGGGAAAGGCAAAAGAAGCTTTTTGCAGGGCTGTGTGGCACCCCTTATGGCCAGCACTCAGAGCTGCATGACCAGGCAGCTGCCGAGAGCTGTGGCCACCTCTCCCATGTCCCTGTAACACTAGGCCCGAGAGAGGGGGAGGGCAACTTGGATAGGAGAGAAAAGTTTCTCAGCTGGGTGAAGATGATCACAAGCTACATTTTCCTTTGTGGCTGTTGTATCAGAGTCCATACAACCAGTGAGATGGCTCAACTCCTCTATTTCACAGCGCAATTGGTAAACAAATCATGCATTTTTACTGGGAGGAGAAAAAAAACCCCACCACACACAACCATCTCCGAACAAACAAGCTCCGATAGTAGTGTGCTGTGTTGTGCCAAAGGAAGCATTCATAAAGCATAGGGGCTTAGCCAGATCAGTGAAATTACAGAGTGCCTTGTTCCTGGCAGGAACACAAATCCACTTTCTAATGAAGTTTACAGCTAGTGGAATTTAGGTCACTACTCGGAAGCGATCAGTTTATTCCAGGCAGCTCTTTAAATATTTTAAGAAATCACTGTCAAATTAAGTCTGATCACATCTCAGTGAAAAGGCCGAACTTGCTGGTTTAGCAGATTTCATAGGCTGAGTTGAAAAACCCTTTTTTCTTACAGTTCCCTCCTAACACTGCAGTGGGGCAAATAAAATTGGGCCCCTCCTGTCGTGTAATCCTGGCAGCGTGTTATACAAATGAGCCAAATGTAGCCTATGTCTGGAAGGGCTCGTTCTGTCCCATATCTGGCTCAGTCTTCCCAGGCCCCAAACAAGACTGTCTTTCCCCTATGGGATGAGAGACATGGGAGGCTTGCACTAATAGGCTGAGGTTGCCCAAACTTCATGGAGTTCAGAAATGCACTCCTGTAACAGTTGGATTTTATTACTGCTGAAGGAAGATACTACCTACAGCCAGACCTGTATTCTAAAATCAGCTCTCACGGGAGCAGCTAAAAACAGCTTCTTAGCAGAGGTTGATCCTTAACTGAAGGTTGAACTAAATTGTACTGATACCTTGGACAGGGGTTGACTGTCTGCGTCACAAACAAGGCAAGAGGCTATGGTGCAAGTACAGGTCACGCACTGTGTTTCTCCTCCCCTGCGCAGACTCTTGAATGATTTTTATTGTTGCTTAGCTGATCAGACTCTTTGCTAGATGGGCTATTAAGACTTTCAGCAGCCCAAGCATTGGGGGCCATTCTGCCTGTTCCTTAGGGATATTTTGAAGTGATTGCAATAGTGAGTTGTCTGTGAGGGTTGACCGTTAGTGTCTGTTTCACCATACAGGCAAATGCCACAGGCACGTGCATTGTATTTGGATACAGATTTTGAATGCAAATGAAGTGCTGTCACAAAGCTCATGGCAAGTCGCTCGTGCCACTGCAGACGCCTCAGAAAAATGCCCTCACTGTCCTTGCTATTGAAATAGCAAGAGCCTTTTTAATGCTATTAAAGTTGATGCACAGGGATCTGGAGGCACAGAACTCTGCTGCTCTTTAGTCACAAATGTAGGCAGGTAGGCCAGCATGCAGCAGCAGCGCTAAGTTGAAGTGGTCGAATGCCCAATGTGGGAATGATGGCAGGACTAAGTCCTCGTGGTTCACAGGGAAGCCCCACTATGTATCAGACTCACAGTTTTAGCAGCTGCCACCCAACCTTTGAGTGCCCTTCCCAGCTAGGCACCACTGACGCTGTTTGCTCTGAGATTCTGTAAAGCTGGCCATAGCTTCCATGCAGTTTGTATAAGCAACGTATTGATGAGTCAAGGAGAAAATTGGCCTTTCAATTCCCATTATCCTGGTGAAGTGAGACAGATCCCATGGGGTTCCTGCTCACAGAATGCAACAGCCCTGCCTGCTCCTATCATCTTCCTCACTGTAGAAGATATTAAAGCACAGTACAAGCCTGGCACTTGTCAGTATCTTCAGATACAGGTAAGGGCCCATTTCTGCAGTCCTAGCATTGTGTGTGTGTGTTCTCTCTATGGGTTTGTATGTGTACGTAAGATCCCTACTGTAGCCTGTACACATGTGAGATCCTCATAGTTGTATGCACCCCTCCATAGGGTATGTCTACACTTGGAGCTAGGGGTGCGAGTCCCAGCTTGCATAGACAAACTCGCACCAGCTTGCTAAAAATGATGGGGTAGCTAGAAGGGAGGTAGCTCGAGTACGTCTGCAATGCTGGGACTCACACCCTTAGCTCCAAGCGTAGACAAACCCATAGCAGAGTTGGATGGAGGGGTAGCGCTGGTAATCTCTACCAGGACACTTTTTAAATACCTGACACTCAGCCCATTTGAAAGGGGAGCATTGCTACTCACAGATATATTTACAAGGCCCTTCATTTGCAGGTTTTATTTTTTTTAAAATTTCCCAGGGATTTCATCAGTGTTTAGTGCAAAACTTAGAAAATGGGCACACACACAAAAATCAGTGTAAAAAATTAACTTCAGTTTTCTGGGTTAATAGGGGAGGATGGGAGGACAGAATAAAAGCAACAAACAAAATATTGAAAGTAAAAGCAGACCTCCAAGGGAAGAGAAGTCATCTCTGATCAGGGTAATTTCTCAGTAAGCACTCCCCTCAGCTGATGGTGAAATTTTACCAAGTAACTCTGGTAAAATTCACAGAACCGCTTTCCTGCTCTTAAGCACTGCACTTGTGCTGATACTATTTATTTTATGATCAGTGGCATTTAGCCCATCCCCCGGCTGCAGAGCTGCTCACTGCCTTGGCCACCTAGAATGCCACTCAGTGTAAGTATTTTCATTACAAAAAGAACAGGAGTACTTGTGCCACTGTTCTTTTTGCAGATACAGACTAACACGGCTGCTACTCTGACACCTATTTTCATTACAGTTAGCAGAAGGCGCTACTGAAAGGCTCCTATTTATTGTAGTATCAGGAGGCAAATAGGAGAGTTTAGTAGACAAAGTAAGAGGGGTGTGTGTGGAGGCATCATTCATATCCAGGTCTCCAGGGCCATTCCCTGATTTGGGAGGCCCTCTAGGAGAAGCTATTGCTTAAACGACCCATCTAGCTCTCTGTTCACATGCTGTAGGACATTCCTCTCCACTGCCTCCCAGCCACTGAGGCTAGGAGACCTGACAGCTGGAGGCTAAAGTTTCCAAAGACTTGTGGGAGGATTGTGCGTGGCTGAAGCTAGTGTCATATAACACCAGGGCTGGGGCTGATTGGTAGGCTGGCCAGATTCTACCCAACTATTAGTATCTGATTTGGCAGTTTCTTTACTTGAAAAATAGAAATGTTTTGCCTCAACCAGAGGTTGGTGGTTCCCAAACTTTTTGGACAACTAAGTCAATTTTCCAGAACAGGGGCCAAACTTACCCGACATGAACTGGTGCAGCTCTAATGACTTCATACCTCTGGCTCCAGTGAATTTATTCAAGACGTCAGTCAGTTCCTGCCACCTCCATTGTCTATGCACTTCTTGCCATTATGACAGCAATCCACCTCAGCCTATGGCAGGCACTACTGAATGGGAGGTGGGCAGTGCCACACCAGGGCCAAGCACAGAGGCTCATTAAAGCAGCAGGGTGGGAAGTTTAGAGTACCAGCCACTAAAGGCTGAATCCCCAGAGCAGGGATTGGGAACTCTGTGCTCCAGCAACTCTATGGGAAAAGTCTCAAGCTTGTAACATTTATTTTAATTGGCTGCATTCAAATCCAGGAAAAGCTAACAGGTCTCCCATATGGCTAGTGGTCAGCAGCTCTTAAAGTAGATAGGGGAAGTGGGAGAAAAGGGTGAAGGCGAGCTGCTCATTAGCGGTTTACATGAATGGAAAGGGCTGCACCCCACAATCTTCACCCTCTTAATTCCTATGCAAATCAGAGTGGCAGGTACATACATTTCCTCTTCCTCCAGTGCAAAGTTTGGCAGTTTGCATACCGCAATCACAGGATTGTCAGTTACCCCCAGGTCATCTGATTCGAGCCCCAGCTCCATTAGGGACAGATCCTGCCACCCTAGTCACATGCTGCAGTACCTTACTCCACAAGAGATGTCACTTATGGGATCCAGGAATAGGATGAGACTTCACCTGAGGGTGGCACAATCTGATTATAATGATTAATTACTTGGGACCCCATCCACAATTTAGAGCCTCACTGTGCTAGGCACTGTACAAACACAGAGCAAAAAGATGACCCCCACACTGAAGAGCTGACAATCTAAGTATAAAATGAGGTAACAGGTGGATACAGCAGATGAAGCAGGGGACCACAGGGAAACAATGAGATCATACTTGTCAGCATGATAGGCAGCACTCTCAGCACATCAGCGACTTAACCTTTATTGAGATGCTTGTGGGCATCACAGTAGAGGAGAGTCTGAAGGAGGACAATGAAGTGACCTTGGGGATTGTGACCCCTGCAGTACCCCTTCATGATCTATCAGGGCACAACGCACCCAGCTGCACATCTCTGTGAGCAACAAGATAGCATTGGTTTGAGCCTCCAGCCCAGACACACTTCAGTTAGGGTTGCCAACTTTCTAACTGCACAAAACAGAAAACCCTTGCCCCACCCCTTCTCTGAGGCCCTGCCCCCACTCACTCCACCCCCTTCCCTCCATCGCTCGCTATTCCCCACCCTCACTCACTTTCACTGGGCTGGGTAGGGCAGGGGGTTGGGAAGGGATGAGGGCTCCAGCTGGGAGTGCAGGCACCAGGGTGGGGCCAGAAATGAGGGGTTAAGGGTGAAGGAGGGGGCTCCGGGCTGGGGTGCAAGAGGGGCTGAAGGCTCCAGCTGGAGGTGCGGGCTTTGGGGTGGATCTGGGGCCGAGGGGTTTGGAATGTGGGAGGGGGCTCAGGGCTGAAGTGCAGGAGGGGGTTTGGGGTCTGGGAGAGAGTTAGAGTGTGGAAAGGGGTTCTGATCTGGGGCAGGGGGTTCAGGGTGCGGGCTCCGGCTGGGCAGCGTTTACCTCAAGCAGCTCCTGGTTGGCAGTGCAGCGGGGCTAAGGCAGGCTCCCTGCCTGCCCTGACTCCATGCTGCTCTTGGAAGTGAGCAGCATGTCCAGGCCCTAGGTGGCTCTGTGCAGTGTGCACCCACAGGCACCACCCCCACAGCTTCCATTGGCTGTAGTTCCCGGCCAATGGGAGCTGTGGAGCCAGCACCCGAGGCAGGGAGGCACACTCGAGGTGCGGAGTGCCTGGCCCCTGCACCATGTTTCCAGGAGCTTTGTGGAGCCCCACTGGGCCAACTAGACTTTTAACTGCCTGGTCAGTGGTGTTGACTGGAGCCGCCAGGCTCCCTTTTCAACCGGGCGTTCCAGTCAAAAACTGGGTGCCTGGCAACCCTAGCTTCAGTCCTGTCCCTTTTGAGGTGCTAGGGTCCAAGAGTAATCAGGAAACAAACAAACATAAAAGTCCAATAATTCAAAAGAGTATAATCCAATGAATCCTCAAGTGGGACCTCACCTTTCTAGTTAAGCACTGGAATAAACTGCCTAGGGAGGTTGGGGAATCTCCATCCTTGGAGATATTTAAGAGCAGTTTAGGCCAACACCTGGCACAGATGGTCTAGACTCTAGATAATACCTAGTCCTGTCTTGAGTCCAGAGAACTGGACTAGATGACCTCTCGAGATTCCTTCCAGTCCTACTCTTTATGATTCTATTCAGGGCTTGGCTTCACACAGTCTGTACCTCAGCCCCCCTACAAAACCCCAGGGTCTGGCCATTTGTCTACAGTAGGGCCAAGATTTCACCCCAGGGCTCATGCTCATCAGTGAGAGAGCTTGGTTTAGTGAATTGAACATGGAGCTGCAAGTCAGGGACTGCTGGCTTTTAACTCCCAGCTCTGCCACTGCATGACCTTGGGCATGTTATTTAACCTCTCTCTACTTGATTTCTCCAGCTGTACAATGGTGATGAGGTTTAGCTCACTGGTGTGAGGTGAGGCTTAATTCATGTTTTCACAGTACATGGAGAATGGAAAGTGCTTAGTATTAAATGGCAAAGGAAGAGAGATCTGACATTTCCTCCCCTCCTTCCCCCTGCATGCATGAAGGAAAAAGCCCTAATTCATACATTTTTCCCCAGCGCCTGGCAGCTCAACATAGTGTCACAAGCAATATGCCAAGTGTTCTACTTAGCTTGCTGCAGCTTGAGGATGATTAACAGGAGATTTTTTTTTTTCTTGTTTTAGTCCTGGGGGGATTGCCTTGTCACTCAAACTGTTGTACGGCACACAGATTAAGTCCTGAACAGTGCACAAAGCATATGTTAACAGCTGCAGCTAGGTACAGAGAACATACATTAGAACATGTATAACAGAGAGGTTTCTCCTTGCTCCAGATGATGCTCCAGCAACTCTATGGGAAAAGTCTCAAGCTTGTAACATTTATTTTAATTGGCTGCATTCAAATCCAGGAAAAGCTAACAGGTCTCCCATATGGCTACCATGTAAACCGCAAATGAGCAGCTTGCCTTCACCCTTAAATGTTACAAGCCATTAAAGTAGGTAGGGGCAGTGGGAGAAAAGGGTGAAGGCAAGCTGCTCATTAGCGGTTTACATGAATGGAAGGGGCTGCACCCCGCAATCTTCACCGTCTTAATTCCTATGCAAATCAGAGTGGCAGGTACATATATTTCCAGAAAGGTTCTTTTTTAGAGCTGGTTGTAAACCTGAATTGCCGTTACGTGGGAAACCCTAACATTAAAAAAATTCCAAATTAGGACAAAAAAAAGCAGAAATTTCCAAATTTCCTATTAAATGAAAATTCTGTAAAATTTTAATTCAGGAGAATTGAATGTGTCATTTTGATAGGGTCACATTATTTTGCTTCAACATTATTTTGATTCATTTAGTTTTGACTTATATCATTAACATTTAAATATATTAAATGTAATAAGCATCATACATTAATATTAAATGTATACTATAGTAAAATACATTTATATAAAAGTCAAAGCTAAATGAATCAAAATGATAAAGTTGAAACAAAACATTTAGACATCAAAACAAAATGAGAAAGTCAAAATGATGTTTTGCCATTGAAGATTTTGTTCAAATGTACACACTGCCAGCAAAATATTTGTATTTCGATTAAATCGCTTTTTTCAATGGAAAATGGTTCCATCTTTCAGTTTTTTAAGCCAGCTCTAGATTTTCTACTAAAATGGCATTTCTGGCCTGATTGGTGGATAGGCTCTATGCTACCATTCAAGGGGACCTAGATTTGATACTATGCAGAAAACCAAGATTTGATTTCCCCATGCACATCCCTGACTCCATAGACTGGGAATCTATCACTGTGGTATCTGGGTACCTCAGTACTTGGAGTACATTGGGTGTACGTGACAGGCTGATACAGGGGAAACTGAGGCACAGCAGTGCACCTAGGTGGGGAGTGTACAGTGACCATGTGACATACCTCCAATCCTCATCTGGCAGGAAGATCACTCTGACCCCAGGGTGTAAGTGACGGAAAATGAGTAGCAACAGAGGTACAGAGGTCCCCCAGATAGGAAAAAAAGGAATTTCTAGCTCATCACCAATGTTGAGAGTAAGAGTGGGTAGCTTTAAACACAAACACGCAGTAGGCTACATCAAACAGACTTCCCAATGGGGGAGGGTTAGCTTTTCTACTTTAAATATTACTCACCCTTGTGGGCCTAGGGAACAATTTAGACAGGTCAGGCTCCTGGAAATGATGAGCTCTCTCTCTCCCATCCCACCCCACATTGGCCAAGTACAATGGTGACAGTTCTCCCCAGTGCAGCCTGGTTTCAAAGTGTCTGTCAGATCTCCTCTCACCAATTGAGTAGCATTTGCAACAAGCTGCTGAATCTACCTCCCTCCCACTCTTTGAATGTCACAGCACTCTCACAAGGTGTCAGAATTATGGCTCAGGATTTTTTCAGCACACTGTGCTTTTGCCAAGAACTTATTTCCTCTGCAGGCGAATAACAGAACGCACGTTATGTAACATCTTTACTTCACAAAGCCCCAGCTGAACGGTGACCCTGCAGGGTCCTTGTTGGAATCTATACCATGAGCAAGGGCATGGGAAAAGTTGCAACAGTTGCAAGGTTATGATTTAGGATGCTATTTAGTAACATATATACACACAACTATTAAAAAGGTCATCTCTCCCTTACCATAGCCATTCCTTGGCAATCCTTAAGAATGCTTATTAGTGAGCTAGTAAATACTCTGGGGCAGGGACCATCTCTTCTTGTTGCATCACCATGGGGCCTCAATCCCTAATGGAGGCTTGCAGAACAGCACTATCATAAACCAATACTAATAGATCACTCCTGTAACCCCAGCTCCCCTTCACCTGTTAACATCTGCACAATAACCCAGCAATACAAGATAGACATAAGGGGTGAAATCCTGGTCCCACTGAAGTCAGTGGGAGTTATCTTCAGTGGGGCCAATATTTCACCAAATATCTAAGATTTCCCACCACAGCATTTGTATTCTCTCACGGCTGAAGAAGTAAATAGACCTTGCAACGCATGAAAAAGCTGAGCTGGAAATTCGGCTCTCAAAGTTCGCTCTGTGACAGAGCTCTGGGTTGTCTGCAGCATCCTCTGAGAAGCTTGAAAGTCTCCCCTTCTCCAGGATTGATTATTGTCCTTTTCCCACTTAGCAAACACTCGTTAGCTTGCTGTAGCCTGAAAGGAGATGAACTTGGCTTCTTTGGTTTAACAATTTATGTGGGGCCTTATCACACCCAAGCCATCTTTCTGTGCGTAAGCAGAGCTCATGTGTGGTGAAAGCATTTATCCATTGTTACTAGGGTGACAAGATATCCCGTTTTTAAAGGGACAGTTCTGTATTTAAGCCCTCCTGCAGGTGTCCCAACTTTTTCTTAAAAAATGGGCAAAAATTGTCCCATATTTTCTGTCTTTCTCCCCCCCCCTTCCCCCAATCAGTACTTGCAGGTCCTGCTGCTGGCCAGATCCCTGCTTGCCAGCCACCCACTATTTCTCTTAACAGGGGCTGTCATAAATATAAAGGGAAGGGTAAACCCCTTTAAAATCCCTCCTGGCCAGAGGAAAAATCCTCCCAACCCTTGCACCCCACTTACCTGACCAAAATGACCAATGAGGAGACAAGATACTTTCAAAAGCTGGGAGGAGGGATTTTAAAGGGGTTTACCCTTCTCTTTATCTTTATGATAGGGGCTCAGTCAACTTGATGTTAAGCAGAACTATGTAATACAAACATTCAAATTGACTGCCACTGAACTCACTTGAATATGAGTAATTTTACCAGGTGTCCCGAATTCAGCATAGGGAAATATGGTCACCCTAATTGTTACTATACGCTCAGCAAGAAGAGCACAGACTGTCATAATGAACCTGTGGCTAAATCTCCCCAATCAAACATGGGTTTTTTCCCTTTAGAAAAAAGGAATTTTAGAAAATTAGGATCCTATTGCATGAGCTGAATGTCAGCATTTGACAAACTCATGTCCCTTTTAAAAGAAACATGATAGTGTGCTGTCCAAGCGGACTTGACCACTAAGTTGTAAATTCCATTTGGGGGTTTACCTTTGAAATGCCAATCCTTGTACTTATTAGCATTATCATAACATGAATGTGATAGCACATGCTAGGTCATCTGGGTAGCAGGAGGAATCGGTTGCTGCTCAGACAAGGGAGTGTTTCCTGAAATCATCATGTGTTTATTCAAAGGACACTGCTAGTAGCTCTTACTTAGCAGTGTTATCCCTGCTAACTGGGCATCTTTGCAATGACAGTGGTTTTGTCTTCACTTCAAAAATAGGTGTGCGTGCACATTGGGAAGGGGAGGGGTTTATAGTGAGGCAACTACATGTGTTTGCTCTCCCACTCTAAAATCCTAGTGGAGATAAGGCACCTGTAGTTTTTAGCATGAGGTAGCTAGGCAAGCTCAGCACTATATCCCCTTCCCATAGTTGACTTTGTCTGGTTTCCTCATCATAAAAACTACATTAGCTATGCTGCTGTAGACACAATTTTTTGGCAGTGAAGACAAAGCTAGTGATGGCCGGTCTTCACGAGGAAAAAAAGGGGATATTCTTGAGTTAGTGAACTCCCATTAATACCCTAGTGAAAGCAAGAAGTTTGTAGTTCTCACACAACTCGGCAGATCAAATTAAAACCCACAGGGGGAGCTTGGTCTTTTAACCAGACATGCTAACTCACATGAAAGCTACAAACTGCCTTGTCTTCACTAGGAGTTTACCTTGAGTTAAGAACACATCTCTTCTCCTAGTGAAGACATAGCTGATAGCTACTATTCTAGCTGTTTATCTGGTCAGGAGGCCGGGGGAGGGGTGGCACTAAATGGGTTAACATGGTCATGTTTAGTGTTCTGGGTTCAAATCCTATCTTAGATTACAAAAGAAAATAACTTTGATAACCTGATTCTAGTCTCCTATCCCAAGTCACAGTGCATGATTAACAGACCCTGTTCCAGGGATACCTATGACCAGAATGGCAAAAGGACAGAAATCAAAATGGTCAACAACGCTGTGCAAGGACACCGAACTAAAATAACAAGGAGTGCTATGCAGACCCAAAGACAATTAGCAGAGGTGTGAGCGACCCCAAGACCACTGGCAAGTGAGCAGGGACCAAAATGGAAGGCTGTGTATGTTACATTTGTGAAGAGAGGGCGCTGTGTGTCACCCTACAATTAGATAAACAGGACAAAAATGCTATCAGTGCACACTCCCTCTACATATGACTGATTAGAACTAGTTCTGCCCATTTGATGTTCATGAAATGGAGTGATTGGAAGTCAGGACAAGAATCCATATTTATAAATACATGACCTATGAACACATTGCCTCTGCTACTTTCAGGACAAGCTGAAAGCCTGTATTCCCCAAAGATCTTTGCAAATGTGATTGGGACAATAACCTGCCAAAGAATAACATTCCTTCCAACAAGAGGCCCTTTCTCTAACAAAGCACACTTCCTCTTGGGCTCTCAGTCAGCATGTGGAATTAGTCCAAACAGATAACTCACTGCTCTGGAGACTCATGTACTAATGAGACAAACTATTCTTACCCAGTCAGGAAGGAACGTCTTGCTGCAAACTGAATAAACAAGTGCATAGCTTGCCTTATCAAAGTACACAGAACCTGTGGTTATAAGGAGGCTCCTTTAAACAATTAGTTGTATTTTAATCATAGTGTTTTACTTACAATATGAAGAACCACCAAAGTGGCTGAGTGTTGACCCGGTAGATGACTGGCACTGCAGAGAAAGAGATGGAGCATGTCTATTACACAGTGATTTATAGAAGCTTTAAGCACTCCACTCAGACACAGTAAATGCTACAGGACCACATGTGAATGACAGGCAAAGTTCTCCTACTGAAAAGCATTTGACTTGCACTGAACCTAATGGAAGATTGTGCTGGTCTCTGAGGGGTGAATTTAGCCCTAGGATTTGAAAAGTTAATTTACATAATACAGGCAGACTATATACCTTGTAATTATACAGGTTAGAGAGGAAATCAGAACAACAGTGGCAGCAGGCATGGCATGCCAAGCTCCAAATGTGGATTGGGGGCAGGAGGAGGAGAATAAGAATAGTGTGAATGGGAAAAAAAAGAGGGACAGCAAGTGGACAGAAATAAGGAGTGATGGTGGCAGCTACAATGAGATGTGGTGCAAGGGGAGCCAGGGATGGTGAGGGAAAGGCAGCAGCCAATCCAAAGAGGTTGGGAGTGACTGCATTAGACCACATCAGGATCAGCTGCCTGCTTTCAGACAACTTTTAAAACAGTCCCCCACTTTTTTCTCCCAAAAAAACCACAGCTACAAGGCATTCCGCATGAAACGTGGAGAATTTAACTGCATGCCAAACCAGGGACACAGGGAGAAAGGAACAAAACGCTTTACCGGAGACCTTAGTCCCAATCCACAGCTGCAGCTGAGGCATGTACAGCTCAACTAGGGGTAAGGAAACAGATGTGGCTGCAGTGGGCAATGAAGCAGGCCCTGTCTTCGCATTCTCGTGATCCTGGTCCAGCTGTGCAATGGGCTGGTTCCCTGCCAGAATTAACAACTCGTGGGTTTCTCTAAGTCATGTGTCCAATGGCCCCAAGGAGCACCAGCCCTGTCCTCCTTTCCCCCAGGTACATGGAGGGGCTTGGCATGGGAGCAGTCGCACTGTCTCTCCACAGCAGCTAAGGATTCCCTTCCATCAAGGTGGTCCTCCAGGAGCAAGCTATGCTGGCCCTAGGGCTGCTTAGAGCCACACAAAGTAACCCCTCAGGTAGCCAGGGCCCTATGTTGAAATGGTGGAGGAATTTGTTTTTTCAGACAGTGATCAAGGGAGGCTTTGTCTAGATTCACACTGAGGTTTCCTTTCCTGTCTAAGCCCTTCATATTTGAACTGTCTCAAGGCAAAACGGAGGAGTTGGACTGGTTCTGTGTAACCTATCCCGATCTTGGGGCAGGCTGTTAGGTGCACCTGGTTGATCAGTCAATCCTCCCTCCACGCAGCCTCTCTAAATAATAATCACTATAGCGGATAGGACATTTCTTGTTCCCAGGTTGCTATTGCAAGAACTGTCCATGGAAGTTTATTTCTAACCCAGGACAAGGCAGCTCTGGCCAATATAAAATAAACTGAATATTAGAATAAGCCCAAGGGCTGTGCTAACTCAAGTGAGCAGTTTAGTTATTCAGTATAAAACTTTTTCAAAATTGGAGCTGTAGAATTTCCAGTCTGTCATATGAGAGAGACCCACAGATGCTAATGCTTGCTTATCCTGACGTATGTGAGGCTAGCTGATACAGCACGCCTCTCCTGTAGTTCTCCAAGCACTCTATAAACATGGGAAAGCCCCTTATTCTCACTGTGCAGATGGGAAAACTGAGGCACCAAGGCTAGGGATATGTCTTCACTGAAGCTAGCTCAGGTTCTTATGTGGACGTTGCTCCACTCCCCCATCCACCCACAAAGCTCTCTCATCCAAGTTATGTGGTGCTTTCAAGCTGGCCTGGCTGGGGATGTGGGTTAGATTAGAGCATGGATTCCACTTGTGCTGGTAATCTATCCTCCTTGCAGCAAGGATGCAGGAAGTTGGCACCAGACTGGCACTTGGGAGACCAGCGTTCTGTCAACTGCAAGGCTGGGAACAGAACCCTGGTCTCCCAAGTGCCAGTCTGGTGCCAACTTCCTTTGAACTGCATGGCTGGGGGAAGTGAAGGGAGCAGGAGTAGATATAGTCACCCGATTTACCACAGGCTTTTATTCCAAGTGACATTTGCAACTAGGCTTCCCTTCAGTTAAAAAGTCAGTAAGGAGAACCACAGCCAAAGGGAGTGCTTAGAGCTAGTCAGGGAAGAGAATTATGTGATGGATTAATACATTTACTTTGTGTTAATTGTATGAGATTGCCCAGCAGAACAATTTAAGAATAAAATACACATCTCTAATACCAACACTGAGTGGCTTGCGTGTTTGGATACCCTCTTAGTCTTAGCAATAAAATGTAATCTGTGATTTTAAAGGCCCTCAGCAGCTACCAGTTAGATGAAAATAAAGTGGGTAATTGATAAGCAAATCTGGGTATATCCCTCCACATAGCAGAGCATGAAAGAGTGAAGCCTATTATATGGCTGAAGCAGGCAGAGAGGAGAAGTTAGGGTTAGCGCCGTTCTCTACTTCAAACAGACATAAGTCAGTTCCACAACATGCAAGGATCACTTCTGCTGGAAAAGAAGTTAGATACTAAACAAGTTCTGCAAATTACACAGCCCCGAGTAAACAATTGACCCATTTTTCACAAGTCAGTTCTGCTCTCTTAGAATTAAGGATGTTTACAATCACTAATCTAGTTACTGCAATTTTACACCAATACACAAAACAGGCCTCTGCACATTGATTGTATGGAAGTGAAGTCTCCTGAAGATATCCATTTTAGGCAAAATGGGCTGTCTACAGCAATACGTCTAGCATAACTAAGTAATTCAGACAGTGTATTGTATTGACAGCGGAAGTGTTAAGAGATCAGCCTGGGCAAGTCACATCCGCGCTTGGCAAGTACACCAGTATGACCATTAGAAGATAGCGAGCATCTCCTGTCAGATGCCTGTGCAAGAGCGCGATCTGTTAAGCGCACACAACAGCAGCTACTAACGATTTATGCCAAGGCATGGTAAGAAAATTTGAATTTTGATCTTGTAAAATGTTAATATTCCTTGCCTAGAAGCCAAGTATCATTCAGAAAGAAGCATTTTTTTCCCCTTTGAATAAAATCTACAAGAACCCATTCCAGATTCCTTACAGACAAACTGAGTAGGCCTAAGGCCCTGAACCTGCAACTTGATCCATATGGGCAGATCTTGCTGACATGTAACGTCCCACTGATTTCAGTGAGGCTCTGCATGGCCCACCTGCCCCAAGCAAGACCTTGCATGATCTGAGGGGTAAATACACCATTGCCAATAGAAAATGACTTATATAAGGTTCAACTCAGAGCTTCTAGAATACAAGATCCAAACCAGAGTCAGCTCTAGGTTTTGCAGACGATGCAAAGCCAAGAGTGGGTCCCCAGGCAGTAGCTATAAGGTGGGTTGAGATTAGTGTGGAGATGGTGGGTTTCTGTAGCAGCACAGGATTGGGGTTCCGGGCACTTTTCATTGTGGGCTCCAGCTGATCTCTCAAAGTAGCTGGGTGCTGCCAAGAGGCTGCTGCTGGGGAAAGGAAAATGCTGACAGAATGAGACTGAAGCAAGGGCCACTTAAGCAGCCACACACTTAGTACATGCATTAGGCTACCCCTGGTGCAGGTAGGGAGAAGTGAAGACAAGTTACAGTATAACTGAACAATGGAATAAACATGTTAATCTTCAAGTTCACCAAGCGGTACAATGTGAAAAATAACTCAATGAGTTAGCCATCTATTTCATAATAGTGTGGCAACACATTTAAGTTAGTATGGCATGAAGCAGAGTAGCATCACTCCCCTCCGAGGTTTATTCCAGTTACAAGACTGACCAGCATCTATTGGCAGAGTGAGGCATAAATAGTCCCTTCAGCATTGCCTAAGGTAGAGAATTTTGGCATTGTGATCCCCTCCGGAACGCTTGTTTTACACAAATGCTTATGCATAGGGCCCTACCAAATTCACAGTCCATTTTGGTCAATTTCATGGTCACATGAGTTTAAAAATCATAAATTTAAATCTGAAATTTGACGATATTGTAATTGTAGGAATCTTGACCCAAAAAGGAGTTGTGGGGTGGTCTCAAGTTTTTTTTTTTTTTTTCGTGGTGGGGGGGGTTGCGGTACTGCTACCCTTACTTATGTGCTTTTGCTGGTGGCGGCTCTGCCTTTATAGCTGGGCAGCTGGAGTGTGCCGGCTGCTGGCCGGGAGCCCAGCTCTGAAGGCAGAGCCACTGCCAGCAGCAGCACAGAAGGATGGCAGGGTATGGTATTGCCACCCTTCCTTCTGCACTGATGCCTGCAGAGCTGGGCCCTCCGTCAGCAGCCACCATTCTCCTGCTGCCCAGCTCTGAAGGCAGCAGCGCAGAAGGAAGGGTGGCATGGTATGGTATGGTATTGCCATCCTTACTTCTGCGCTGCTGCTGCTGGCAAGGCACTGCCTTCAGAGCTGAGCAGCCAGAGAGTGGCGGCTGTTGGCCAGGCAGCAGCGCAGAAGTAAGGGTGGCAATACTGTGACCCCCCTAAAATAACCTTACAACCCCCCTGCAACTCCCTTTTGGGTCAGGACTCCGAATTTGAGAAACACTGGTCTCCCCCATGAAGTCCATATAGTATAGGGTAAAAGCACACAAAAGCCAGATTTCACGGTGTGTGATGCATGTTTCATGGCAATGAATTTGGTAGGGCCCTACTTATGCATTGTTGCAGGCATTTACTTCTTCATTGTCATGACCCTTGCTCTAGGCAAAGCTAAATAGGTGGTGCAGAGACACAGCGACTTCCAATACAATGCCACTGTAGACAGGAAGTGCTAGTGTGACTGCTGCAATTGGCCCTCCAAGTGCAGTCCCAGTGTCCCACAATGCTCCTGCCTATCCAGCAATGACCAATCTTACAGCTTAGAAGGACTGCTTCGGATACCTGTCAAGTCATTCACTTAGTAACTCACATGGGGTGGGCAGGGGGGAGTGGTAAAAGGGGAGGGGAGAGCAACCAAGTTGATACTCAGCTACTTTCTATTCTGCCTCTTCCCTGATCCCACATTCAAAGAGCCAGAGCAGCAGAGGACAAGAGAGAAAATACAGCTTTAAAATTTTGCTTTATGGAAGCTTCTTTTGGAAGGGTCATAAGGATTCACCTGAAAACACACAGAGAAAGTGTTCAGCAGTCACTGCATACACACGCAACACTGCGTTACACTGAAGTTTGCCTGCCAGGGCTGTCCATTTGTTGCCTCAGCAGGGCTACCCTAAATGTAAATGCAGTGTTGAATGTGCGCATACAGTGGCTGCTCAGCAATTAATTTCTCTCCTTTGTCCGTGTGCATGCAGGTGAATCACTAGAGCGTAACAGATTTGGAGCAATATTCTAACTGCATAGCAGTGTGTGAACTACGGCAGTCTGTCTGTTGCCTCAGCATATCTCTCACACTGCTACACAGAATACTACTCCCGACCTTTTATTCTCTAGTAAGGCACCTGAAAACACAAAGGAGAGAAATTGTTTGACAGCAATTGCATGCACAGACTCAACACTGCATTTAGGAGGGTTGCTATGGCAGTCCGTTTGTTGCCTCAGCATATCTCGCACAATGTTATGCGGTCAGAATACTGCTCCCAACCTATTCGCTAGTAATTCCACCTGCCTTGCAATAGTGTCCAGCACTCGTTTGTGTTGTCCCCAACCCAGGACCAAAGATTGCCTAGGGCCCACTGCATTAGATGAGGGAACTGACTGGGCACTATCAATAGGCCTGGAAGGACATCCATACCACTCCCATCTGTAGATCAAAAGGGGAACACAAGAGAACTGTTAGTTCAGCAACAAACCACACACAACAAGGTATGATCCAAAGAGAAGAAATCAGTTCAGAATAATCAGCCTCCTTGTTCCCTCAAGTTGCAACACCCAAGTTGCTCATCATAATATCATCCAATCCTATGGGTTGTTCATTGAGTGACCCTCCTTTATAGCATCTGCAAGTACTAGGGCATAGCCCCTTTCTCTCACAATTGGTGCATGGATCCTTGAGCAGGACAGAGTTATTTGAAGTTGGGGATGGAAATACAGAACAGATGCAAATATACAGCATACCCAGTGATGAGCTCCAAAATCTTAGCCACCGGTTCCCTCCTCATCCCATGAGGGCGTCAAGGCCCACCCCTGCCCCCCAGGACTCCTGCCCCATCCAACCCCCTGTGTTCCTTGAGGCCCCCCCCCAGACCCTTGCCCCATCCACCCCCCTTCCGTCCCCTGACTGCCCCCAGAACTGGGCAGGAGGGTCTTGTGGGCCACCATAGTGGGTGCCCACTGCACCCCGCCCCTAAGGGCCAGAGGGACCCGCCAGGTGGCGAGTCCCGACGGTGCTTACCTGGGGCAGCTCCCAGGAAGCATCCGGCATGTCCCTCTGGCTCCTAGGGGCAGGGGAGCGTAGCTGGTAGGGGAGCAACTGCTCCCCCCACTGATCACTGGAGCACCCATGGGGAGAATTTGGTGGGTGCAGAGCACCCACTGGCAGCTCCCCGCCCCGCGCCTGGTCCCAGATCACCTCCACTCCGCCTCTGTCCCTGAACACGCTGCCCCGCACTGCTTCTCTGCCCCCCGCCCCCCCTGCCGGCTTCCCGTGAATCAGCTGTTCGCAGCCGGGGGGGTGGGGCTCAGAAGCAAGCGGCGGCTTCGCACTCAGGCCCCAGGAAGTGGAGGTGAGCTGGGGCGGGGAGCGGTTCCCCTGCGCGCGCACCCCCCAGGTTACCTGCTGCGGCACGGGCACCCCTCCTCACGCCCTCCGCCCCCCCCCCCTCGCCTCTGCCTCCCTGGGCCTGAGCACAAAGCCGCCGCTTGCTTCTCAGCCCCCCCACCCGGCTTTCCGCACAAACAGCTGATTCGTGGGAAGCCACGGGGGGGGGGGGGGGCTGTGGGGTGGGGGCAGAGAAGCACAGCGGGGTGGCGCGTTCAGGGGAGGCGGCGGAGCGGAGGTGAGCCGGGGCTGGGGAGATGGCGATGGGTGCTCTGCACCCATCAAATTTTCCCTGTGGGTGCTCCAGCCCCGAAGCACCCACAGAGTCGGCACTTAAGGTGCCACTTTTGGCCAGTTGTTAAATTTAGAAGCCCTTTTAGAACCGGTTATCCCGCGAGCAAACCGGTTCCAGGTCACCACTGTGTATACCCATCCCAAGTACCACAATTAACAGCACTTGCAGAGAGTACTATGCAGGAATGCAAGGCACTGAATATACCCAGAACAGATGGGCTAGCATGGAGTCACTGCATTGTTGAGACTTGCACCACAGCAGTTCTCTAGCATAGACAAGGCCTTAGACCAAGTTCCCATGCCAAGTGTGAAGGATGGGCCTCTTACATTTGGTCTGGAGCGATAGTACTAGCTACATGCTGCAGATTTAGTAGGCTATTTCCCTCAATATAGGGTAAGTCTCCTGGTTGCCACATTTTACACAGCAGAGTAAATTAAAATTAGTACAGTCAGCAGGCACTACTGGGTGTTTCTCCCTCAATAAATGAGTACAACAGACCCTCTTCCTACCCTGAATTCAGGTGCCACAAGAACTCCTTTTCTTTTTGCAAATACAGACTAACACGGCTGTTACTCTGAAATCTTCCTACACTGTTTACTTAATACTAGCTCCTAAATGCACAACATGTATTGTCATGTGGATTTCATTTTCAGTACAGCTGGCCCCTTACATAATCTGCATTCATCCTGGACAAAAGCCAATTGAGATAGAGAATTCCTTAACTGGAAAGTACTCCCAACCCAGCTCTCGCCTCATTGCATGTGTTTCTCATTAAAAGTCTCGGGATCTGCTCTGTTTAATTGTAATTCAGCCATTTAACATACCTTTGCACCCTCTAGTGGAGAAAATGAGAAGTGCCACGTCAAGAATATATTCTCAAATTCTTGAAGTATTCTTCAAGGACAGCAAGGTTTGAATTACTTCTACAAATCCTCAAAGCACCACATCACAGCTAGGAAGTGTCCCATTTGCCACGACTACACTACTTCCCAAAAGTTAACACTGCCAGAAGTGCAGAAGAAACTTACAGAGCTGAGGACCTCTTTTGGCTTGTGCATGTTATATGGCAGGAATTTAACAAGAGTTACAGTGATCTTTTTTGAAAGTTAGATTTTATTCGTGTGTTTAGGCAAAGCCACATTCTACAAGTTAGAAGACTACATACAGGGATAGTCAAGCTGAAGTGATGGCATCCTGCTCCTTTATTATGGTGTAATCTTCCAGTCAAGTCATCTGGAAAGAAATAATCAGGACAAATAAGTACAAGAACAAAGTACAAAAGGCTTCACCTACAGACAGGTCATAGCTGTGCAGAGTGAAACACGAGCAGCTAAGCAAACTTAGAAAGTACATTCAGCTTAGGGTGACATTTGCAAGTCATTGTGATTGCTTAATGAAGCTGATGCAGAATTCACCGAAAGCCTTATATCCAGATGCTCTAAAGTTCCGTTGTGAAAGGTATTGATGCAGGATTTAAAAGAGTGGGGGCCTGCTCTTTGGACAAGTGCAAATGGAGCTAGTTTCTCAGGAGATGAAGGTCTGATGAGCAGCTGACCACATTTACAGAAGACCTCGAAGACTGCAAGCAAGTACTCCCCATACCAAAATGGCCCATTAGTTTACCACTCCATAAACAAAGGTGGCCTAGTAACTCTCAGCCTACCTGCCACAAATACAGAATGCCTGGCTCAAGATGATGCTAGCCTAGACAAGTGCCAAAATATGGTTGAACTCAGGCAATTTCAAGGCGAAGGTACAAATGCACCCTTCCCTTACTTTGGTTGAAGAGAAGGATTTCTGGATTTTGACAAGGTCAGCTATCCAGGCACAATACTACTGAAACTTTATATATACTAAACTGCCTAACATACGGACCTGCAAGTATTTTATTCATGTTAAAATATCTTATGCTAGTAACTGGCAAGTGAGATTTTACATTAACAGATGGAGAAATTTTATATCAAGTTACAAAAAGATAATCTAAAAGTGACAGCACTCTCCTTACCAAATGCCTTCCTCTTCCCTGCTGCTGTGTATGCACACAGGTTGTTATTTTAAAGTTGCTGACTTTAATATTCTTATAAATGTTGGTCTCCAAGTTAAATATTTACTTTGGCTTACAAAGAAGAAAAAGCTACAAGAAAACAAACCTCTCAACAGCAGCCACTAAACAACAACTTTTATAAGTAGTTGTACTACACTGTACGCTGGGTGGAGGGAAAAATGTCTTAAGTCTTGTTCCTTATGCAGTACTTTATCTTGCCTAATACCCTTTAAATATTTAACCAGTTGTAACTTCACTTTGGTAATGACGTGTGCGCCAAAACTTATGAGGTCTTCTGCTAGTTTAGAATCCAAACCTTCCCACAACCGTATCAAATGTTGGAAGTGTGTGTTTGATTATAAAGACACGCTAAATAAATAAATATGTTTTTATTGCCGTTCGTGATAAACAGATCTGCTTTATTCAGGGCTCAGGTTGCTTAATATATACTTTTCTGTATAAGTAAACAGAACAAGGAGTAATGATCTCAAATTGCAATGTGAGAGGTTTAGGTTGGATATTAGGAAACGCTTTTTCATTAGGAGGGCGGTGAAGCACTTGAATGCGTTACCTAGGGAGGTGGTGGAATCTCCTTCCTTTGAGGTTTCTAAGGTCAGGCTTGACAAAGCCCTCGCTGGGATGGTTTAGTTGGGGATTGGTCCTGCTTTGAGCAGGGGGTTGGACTGGATGACCTTCTGAGGTCCCTTCCAACCCTGATATTCTATGATTCATGTTGGTTTGTACACCAGGGAAGAGCAGCATTTGCCACCTCAAAGGAAAGAGCCTTTCAGAGCAAGAAAACTGAACAGAGCATGTTAATCCATATAATACAGAGGTGGGCAAACTACAGCCCGTGGGCCACGTCCGACCCGCAGGACCGTCCTGCCCTGCCCTGCGCTCCTGGCTGGCAAGGCTAGCCTCTGGCCCCTCTCCCACAGCCTCAGCGAGCCGTGCCGCCAGCGCTCTGACCCGCTGCTCCTCCCGGGCAGCACGGGGGTGTGGCTGGCTCCGGCATGGTAAGGGGGCAGGGAGCCCCGGGGGGGCAGACAGGGAGGCGTTGGAGGTCCGGGGGAGTGGTGGGGGAGGGTCAGGGGACAAGGGTCGGGGGGGGCTGGATGGGTTGGGGATTCTGAGGTGGGCAGTCAGGGGGCGGGAAGTGGGAGGGGGCCAGGTTGTTTGGGGAGCACAGCCTTCCCTACCCAGCCCTCCATATAGTTCTGCAACCCTGATGTGGCCCTCGGGCCAAAAAATTTGCCCACCCTTAATATAATAGCAGACAAGTGAAGAGTTCACTAGCTGCTGTCTGAGATTCCATTACACTGCCCTCTCCTGGTCAACTGAAAGCCTATAATCTTGTATTTTATTAGCCCTAATTTATATGTTTAATTCCAATGCTTGCAACTAAAGTTCTGAATAGACATTTTTAGCTACTTCTGAATAAATAGTTACCCAGGAGGCATCAGCCAGTTTCTAAATCAGCAGAATTTTATCTTTATACTATGGAGCACCTAGATAAGAGAGCCTAGCTGTTAGTCAGGGACAGTGTCATAAATTAATCACATTTAAGAGAGTCAAAAGCCATTTTGCGGTTAGATGTTTCTATATATTAGGAGTATCATTTAATTTTAACTAGAACTTAGTTGCAGACTTACTAGAGATGAAGCTGAGGGCACTAGAGCATCACCTGCAGATTAGGGTGGGATTTGTGCTCCTAGATCATTTAGGCACTTTTTAAAATCCTACTGTGCTTCAGCTATTCAGAACTGCAGTACACATGCCTGGTGACACACTGATTAAGAAGTTATTTGAGTGATAACACTTTTCTCCTGGTCTCTACTGGACTGTTGTGTCAGATGGATGTGTCAGGTCTCATCACTATTATAGTCACAACAGGAGATATAGTATTTGTTTAAAGAGAAGGAGTACTTGTGGCACCTTAGAGACTAACCAATTGATTTGAGCATAAGCTGTAGCTCACGAAAGCTTATGCTCAAATAAATTGGTTAGTCTCTAAGGTGCCACAAGTACCCCTTTTCTTTTTGCGAATACAGACTAACACGGCTGTTACTCTGAAACCTGTCAGTATTTGTTTAGAACATTAAACTTATACCTGGTTGTACATTGTCTGATTAATACCAGACTTCCCAAACCACTAGGTTATTTAAAAGAAAAAGAAAAGAGGGACAGATAGCCAAAGATCGATTCTGTAGTATTTGCTGAAACTTTGCTATGAATCTCAGTGAAAAAGCGGACAGATTAAGCCAGCTGCTTTCTTGATTTATTTTAAGAAAATATGACAAGCGCTGGGTATTTAAGTTAGCAGTTACTTTGCAGTATATCAATTTTATTTTACTGCAATCTGGAAGAGTATCCATTTACTTGCCACAAATCAAGTAATGTATACAGAGTACATCCAAAAAGGCAAGTGCCAGATAAGTTACATTATGATTATCAATATTACATTATGATGAAAAAAGACCACTAATCATTCAGTCTTAACACTGGTTTTGAGGTGTCCCAGTTCCTAAAGATTCATAATTTAATGCTTTGCCTGGAAAGGGAAGGTAATTCTCCTTGCTACAGCACTGCCAAGAGGCCACTTGACACTTCTTCACCTGGAGAAGCCAGTGGTCCCCAATTCTCCTCCTATTTCAACAAAATGGTTGCCTCTAATTAATGCCACCTTCTGTTGGGGGAGAACTACTATTTTATTAACTTGTGATGGGCCAGTTGTTGCAGCAACTGACTGTTCAAAAGGGGTCAAAGGCCTGTTTTAGTCAATGTAGTGAGACACCTCTAAGCCACCAAGACTCCAACAAATACCAAAGGTTGTGTCAGCCAGCAACCAACTAACCAACCGGGTCAAACTTATACCCTAGAATGATTAAGGAACACTCAATCTTGCTTCCCAACCCAGACTCTGCTGGGTTTCTATCACCACCCTCAAGGGGAACCAAATGTCTAGTAGCAATTAAGCCTTGAGAAAGCAGCAGGAGTTTCCTTTAGGAGAGTACTGACAAGCCTAACTTTTGGCACCTATGTGGGCTCTGCCTCTCTGCGAGGATTTTAATACCCAGTTCACCAAATCTACAGACACCTGTTAATTTGTTACATATTTTCTGCACCTGTTGTTTATTATAGGTATATCTACACAGAGTTATTCCTGGTCACCTCCATGTGTGGACACTCATTCTGGAACAGGAATGCCTTGTTCCCATTTAGCTTAATGCACAGTTGTTAAACTAAAGAGAAGCAAAGGACTCTTGTTCTGGAATAAGAATGTTCACACATGCAGCTGCTGGTCAGGAACAAAGACTGCGCTTTAGGTTCACATTCTGTGTTCACCTGCATTAACTTTCAAGTGTGGACAAGCCTTACATCTCCTTGGTTGAGTCACTATGTGGCTAAAGAGCAGTCTCAAGTGAAAAGATGTAGCATCACTGTGCAGGTCAGTTAACGGAAGGGTAGGAGGTTAGCTGGAACTTTAACTCTCATGACTGAGTTTCTACCGGTTTTCCTTCTGCTAGTCAGTTGCAATAGTGGATGTTTTACATTAACCTTACCCAGGATTCAGGGAAGACTTTGAGATGTTAAACCAGGAGACCAAAGGCCTCCCAGTTGGCCTTCTGGTGTCCTCAAGGAGGCACATTCACTGTTTAGGGTCATGTCCTCTAACAGCATATGAGAAGCAGTGTCATTAACCCTTTTTCCTGGCTCTCGCTTTCGAAGTGTGTGGTTCTCATGCCAAAGACAATCCTCCACACTTGGGCACTCAACAGCTACTCTGACTATTCAAATCCTTCCTTAAAGCACTCTTCCCTCATGAAACCTTCAATGACGACCCAACAAATTGAGTTTTTAAAAAAAATATTAGAATTCAGGCCTTCAATCAGTAAACTGGGATATTGTCTGTCTGCTTGTAAGTCCCCCCGCCAACCCCTTTGAGGCAGGGACCTTGTTGTCTAGGTACTGTACAGGGTTAGTCATATTATTGACTCTCAAAAAGCCACTGTTCTGCTTATTATGCTGGCTATAATGGAGTAGAAGGAAAGGGAGTTAGGTTCTATTTATACTGGCAAAGGAACAATGCAAGCTGCACTGTTTTAAAATATGGTTCATACTAACACTGTTATAGAGTCAGCATAGGCTGGGCTGGAAGTATTCTGGAAACACTGCACTAACTGAATGACTAGCAGGGGAAGTATGAATTTCCACACAAACCATGGTAAATCATCAGGCTCCAGCATTATATTCCTATTGAGACACATGTGGACAATTAACAGCACCCATGTCTATTGTCTGCAGATCCACTTAAGATGTCAACACACAGGGATATAATCAGAAAGTAAAATGCTTATTTTTTAAATTAAATCTTAAATTTAAGATAAATAGCCAGGGATTAAATTCTACATGGGAGAATCCAAATCCACAGATTTCTATTGGTACTTGGAAATCAGCAGTGTTAAAGAAAATGAAAAATGTGATCTATAAAAATTAAGTTTGATTATTAAACCTGTAGAGCTTGTTTGTCAGGCAATGACTCTTTCAGCTTGGTGTTAGGTCCCATTACATATAACCTCTCAGAGTTTTAAAATTCAGAACCGAGATTAATACTGAATAAAGAAGAACTGTGACTATGTAAACCATACATTTTTCCTTGACTTAAACTGGAAAGATTTTGTATGCAGTATCATACATGACCACCAAAATGCTGCAAGAATGCTCACACCTGCTACTGCACAGGGCAAACTCTAGAAAGGAGTCTGCGTAGGATTACTCTAGGGCAAGAGATCAGGCTGGCTGGTACAAGGCTGTGTCACCAAGGGCCCAGCCACACAGCAGCCTTCTCCCAGACCCTGTGCTTTCTACAAAGCCTGCCAACCTCCTGTGCTTCTGTACAATTGCCTCTTGCCAAGGAAAGAACAGCAAATCCTAAATCAAACTTTAATTAAATGGTTAAACAGTTACCTCACATCAGTAGCACCACTAGAAATGGATTTAATGCACTCTAGCCCCAGTACAATCCAAGACGGAGGTGGAAATTGTTCCTTCATTTAGGCAATGGAGAGTAAACCCTGCCAAGAAATTTGGAGACACACGATCAGAGACCAAAACCAGAATAGCAGAGAGAAAGAGTCAGTCACAATTAACCTCTCTCATTGCCTGTGAGGGCAAGTCAGCCTTCATCTCCACTCTACTTACCAAAATGCCTCATTCCATCTGTGCTACAAAAACCACCATGCTGCAGGCATCAGGGCACAACATGGCATCCACTGATTCTGTAACCCAGCTAAACCCCTGAAAGATAGCTAAGGGCCAACATACCCTATCAACAGAAACTGAGTAATACAGGGGGCCAGTGGCTCAGTGAGATCCAGAGCCTAGACTTAGAATAAGGCGTCCCTGCTTCCTACTCCCATCCCTCTTGCTGACCCCCATATCACACACCCATGTGCATTTCCTCCAATCCCCCTCTCTGCCCTCACTACACCCCCAACCTCCATCTCTGCCCCCACAATTCACCCTCCCCACATACACCCCGCCCCAGATACACCTCATCCCCCTTGCTTCACCCACTACACCCAAACCCTCACTAGTCCCACTATTCACCCTCTCCACATATACCCCCTGCCCCTTGATGGCCCACACTACACCCCACAACACCCTCACTATGCCCCCATTATTTACCCCCCCCCATACACCTCATCCCCCCTCTCTGCCCACACT
The DNA here is from genome assembly GCF_965152235.1 of Eretmochelys imbricata. Lineage (NCBI taxonomy): Eukaryota > Metazoa > Chordata > Testudines > Cheloniidae > Eretmochelys > Eretmochelys imbricata. Next base: position 17,585,631 of record NC_135585.1, on the reverse strand, counting down.
TCCCCTGGCAACTTCCCTTCCCGGCCCCCCATGATTTATCCCCCACACACATACACCCCATCCCCCCCGCCCACACTTCCCCCCACAACCTCCCCTCCCGGCCCCCCTGATTTCCCCCCCACACACATAGCCCCATCCCCCCTCCCGCCCACACTTCCCCCGGCAACCTCCCTTCCCGGCCCCCCATGATTTACCCCATCCCCCCCCGCCCACATTTCCCCCCGCAACCTCCCTTCTTGGCCCCCAATCCCCACTACACCCCCCATCTCACTCACTGGCTCCCATTATCCACCCTCCCCACCAACACCCCACCCCTCGCTGGCCTCCACTGGCGGCCCCGGGGAGGGGAAGGAGGCCGGGGGCTCCAGGCCCCCCCGCCAGCGACCCGGCCGCCGTTTGGGCTCGCGCGGCCGCAAAGGAAAGGCCAAGGAGAGGAAGCCGTAGAGAAGGCGGAGCCGGCGGCTAGAAGGGTGCTGCTGAGGAAGTTGCCCAAAAGCGTTAACCAAGAGCGGCCCGCGGAAGTTGCGGTCCTCCCAGCCGCCTTAAAGGGCCAGCAACGGCTGCAGCCCCTGCCGGGCTGCGCCAAGCTCACCCAGGGCCCCGCGCGACACGTGACCCCGCGGCCGGCGACGGCAGACCCCGGCGCTGGGCCCAGCCCGTGGGCGGGAAGCGGCGCTGAGGGGGCGCCCTACCGGACTGGACGTAGGACCCAGCAGTGAGGGGAGGCGGGGTGAGCCTGGGGGTCAGCCCCAGGGGTAGCGCCCCCCCCCCCAGCCCCTGGACACCCCCAGAACTTCAAGGGCTGGAAGTGGGGTGAAGCAAGGGGCACCCTGCGCCCCCATAAAACATCCGGGGGAGGGCAGCGTGGAGTAGCGCTGAGAGCAGGGCCTAGGGGATGGAACTAGGCGGGTGGGGCTGCAGTAGCACCCCCTAGTTTGAAGAGGTTTCCATTATCCAGGGTTTCCAGTTTGGCTCAATCGCTTTCAGCACCCCCTCTTTATAAATGGTTCCATAGAGCAGGGTGGGACTGGCCCCCACCCCTGGAAGGGGGATGGGACCTTGGACAAGTCACTTCTGCTCCCTGCTGCAGTTTCCCCACCTGGAGTAGGAGGATAATGTTATGGCCATCTTATCTATGACTATCACAAGGCTACATCCTGAGGCTATCCCGAGATTTCCAGTAACAGCCAGCATAAAAATTCAGACCCTCCTGTTCCAAAAGGACACCCACTTAGCTGTACAGGGCCGATGACACAGCGGAGATGTTCTGGGTGTACACAATAGAGGGCAGTAGTGCAGTTATTAGACAGTTTGCTATAACACCTTCCTACCCACCCATCTCTGAGGGGGGTTATGGGACAATACGTTAATAATTGTAAACAGTTATAATACTTTGCACTTCAATGACACTTTCTCTTGTAGCAGCCAAGTAAATTATAAACTTTATTACTGCCCTCTGATTGTACCATGCACGCCTGCTACTTTATATTATAACACTGCATCAAATTCACCCTTGGCACAACTCCACTGAAGTCATGAGAATTACACCAATGGTGAGTTTGGCCACTTCCTATAACTAACAGCAACTTCGGTGGTGAATGAGTTGTGAGTGGCCTTTGTTTCATTTGTACCAGTTTCCAAGTGCAATGAATAAAATAAGCCACAGGCTCTAGCTGCTTTGGGGTGTGTAATTTCATTGTTTTATTTCAGAAAATCTTGGTTAGAGGCCCAGTCCTGTAAACACTTACTACTAGGCATGGTGACGTCAACGGGATTTCTCATTTTCACTATGGATGCTACATTTAGCATGATCAAGCCCTGTATTTATACAGCTATGGCTAGAATAGAGCCTGGAAGCCAGCTAGAAAAAGGCATACATCAGGGTGCATAAAAGAGGGAGCTGAAATTTGGCCATGGACACCATGCCTCACAGTGGCAGAACAGTTTCAAAGCTGAATTGACACTTCCTCTCCCATTCTGCAGAGTCTGACTTCAAAGTATTAATGCTGAACGCATTTTTAGACTTTTCCCTAAAAATTAATTTATGACCTGAGGTCAAACACAAGAAGCTTTAGCCCCAAAGGTACGTTTCTGCTGCAGTAAGCTTGAACCAACCTATAGACCTCAGAGATTTATGCCATTGAGTTCAGTGGGAGTAGGAGAAGGCCCTTAAACTGACCATTCTAGCTCAGCATTAACTATTTAGCTGAAATTCTGTGCTGTGCTTCCTGGAGGTGCAGCACAAGGATACGGGGGACAAAGGTGTCTTTAAGTTAACTTGGAACACTCCCAATTCTGGCTCCTATGGGGGCCAAAATGACCCCCAGTGTAACTTAGATCAACCCTGGAGGTTGCCTGTGGGACTACAGCACTGCCCCGGGAACATCTCTTATGTTGGGATTTGTGGGAAGCCCATATTGTGGCCCTACATGGTGCCTAGGATGATCCAGGTAATTATAGGTCTGTCAGTCTGACATCAGTCCTGGGCAAGAAAATGGAGTGGCTAATATGGGACTTAATAAAGAATTAAAGGAGGGTAATATAATACATGCCAATCAACATGGGTTTATGGAAACTAGATCCTGTCAAATTAACTTGATATCTTTTTTGGTGAGATTACAAATTTGGTTGATAAAGGTAATGGTGTTGCTGTAATATACTTAGACCTCTTTAAGGCATTTGACTGGGTACCACATGGGTACCACTTTTTTTTATTAAAAAAGTACAATAATATTAAATTAACATAAGAACATAAAAAATGGCCATACTGGGTCAGACCAATAGTCCATCTAGCCTAGTATCCTGTCTTCTGAAAGTGGCCAATGCCACATGATTCAAAGGAAATGGACAGAACAGGGCAATTATCAGGTGATCCATTCCCTGTCATCCTATTCCAGCATTATGGTACACATTAAATTGAGTAAAAGCTGGCTAACTGATAAATCTCAAAATGTAAGTGTGAGTGGGGAATCATCATCAAGCTAGTGTGTTTCTAGTGGGGTCCCACCGGGATCAGTTATTATTCCTATGCTATTTAACATTTTTATCAGCGACCTGGCAGAAAACAAAATCATGACTGATAAAGTTTACAGATGACACCAAAGTTGTGGGAGTGCTAAATAAGGAAGAGGACAGGTCACTGGTACAAAGCGATCTGAATCACTTGGTAAGTTGGGCACAAGCAAACAATATGCATTACAATATAATTAAATGTAGATGTATGCATCTAGGAACATAGAAAGGAACATAAGCCATACTTACAGTGTGGTGGGGGACTCACACACTGGAAAGCAGTGACTCTGCAAAAGGTTTGGGGGCACAGTGAGCTGCTGTGGCCAAAAAGGCTAATGAGATTTTGGGATGCATAAATGGGAATCTTGAATAGGAAGGGAGAGGTTATTTCACCTCTGTATTTGGCATTGGTGTGACTGCTGCTGGAATACTATGTCCAGTTCTGGTGTCAACAATTCAAGAAGGATGTTGATAAAGTGCAGAGGGTTCAGAGAAGAACCATGAGAATTGCTAAAGGATTAGAAAGTGTGCCTTATTGTGATAGACTCTGGAGCTTAATCTATTTAGTTTAACAAAGAGAAGGCTAAGGGGTGACTTGATAAAAGTCTGTAAATACCTACATGGGGAACAAATAATGATAATACGCTCTTCAATAGAGCAGAGAAATGTATAATAATGCAATGGCTGGAAGTTGAAGCTAGATAAATTCAGACTAGAAATAAAGTGTAAATTTTTAACAGTAAGAGTAATTAACACTGAGCAATTTATCAATGGTGGGGGTGGATTCTCCATCACTTGTCAATTTTTAAATCAAGACGGGATGTTTTTCCAAAAGGTACGATGCAGGAATTACTTTGGGGAAGTTCGTTGGTCTGTGTTACACAGGAGGTCAGACTAGGTGATCACAGTTGTCCCTTCTGGCCTTGAAATCCATGAATCTATGAGTAAATCTCCCCTGGACCCTGCAGGCTGTTAATGGCCCCATATGCTTCTGCAGTCGTATTTGGGTTTGCAGTGGAGGATGGGAGGAATCCCTCATAACTATAGAGTTGTTCCTGACTTGTTGTCTATGATCTCTCTGGTCCACAGTGCATTATTCTGTTGGAGGCAGGCTGTAAAAGATACATCCTTGTAGTCTAGGAATTACAAAAATAATACAGAAATTCCAGATACCCAGAGTTATATACAGAAAATCCTGCCATGCTGTTTTGAGCAGATGACACCTGCAGTGAAGTTCTGTGTTTATTCTGATTTATAATTGAGACTAAGTGATGGATCTACCTAATTCATAAGGTTCTTTATTATGAATTAACACTTCCTTATTATGTTGTAACTTTGCCAAAAAATAGTCCGATTAAGACCAGAGATTATCCCCTAAATTTTAAGAGTGTTATATCATGCTTTAGCCATGCAGTCCCCATCAATTAATGAGTCAGTGACTTAAGACCCCATGCTGTGCTTTGGTCATTAAATTAACCCCTCAAACTACTCTTCTGATTTTCAGAGGCATTGAACACCCATAACTCCAATTAAAGTCAATGGCATCTGTTGGTGCTCAGCACTTCTGAAATTTCAGCCCTCTAATTAGGCCCTCTGAAAGAGAACGCTCATATTAAAGTATAGGATAAGCAATTTCATATTTCTAAGCTGTCATCACAATTCAACTCTCAACTCAAGCATTACGTTAGAAGGCAAAGGAATAGAAGAAGTGAGTCAATTCACATACCTTGGCAATAATGTCTAACCAAATGGCGATGTCCACAAAGAAATGATGCCATGAATTGGCATAGTGTCAGCTGCATTCACCAACATAAACAAGTTTTGGTCATTGAACATCTGCAACCTACAGACCAAAGTATGAATCTTTAACTCAAATGTTACTTTCATTTTAACATCTGGATGTGAAAGCTGCAAATCAACCAAAGGTACAGACAGATGTCTAAATGCCTTTGAAAGGATGCCTCAGAAAAATACTAGAATTAAATGGAATTAATTTATAACAGAGTCAACAACCCCTATCGCTGAAGTTATCCGGAAAAGAAGATGGAAAAATTTGGGACATATCTTAAGAATAAAGCCAGAGCATCTGCCACGGCAGGCGTGCCATTTGGCAGCTGCAGGAACATGCAAGCAGGGCCAGAAAAAAAGAATGCCTCCTCCAAATACTAGAAAGGGAAAACTTATGGGACTTCACAACATAGAGGACATGCAAAGAGCAGCCCAGGATAGGCAGGGATGGCTGGGTCTTGTCCATTCCCTTAAATGAACCCTGTAGGCACCTAAACTCACTAAGCATCTATGTTTTCAGGATAAGAGTTCCTGGAGTGCCTGTTTTTGCCTCTGGCCATGTGCACTGCTGCCTCAGTCTAGATATCTGGACACTTATCTCCCTCTTAAGCCTCAGAGCAATTCACAAACCAGGGAAAGAAGGGCAGCCAAACACCTAAGTGATGTATAGGGCCCAAACTGGTGTGCTCAGAAGCCACCTACTGGATTGGGTCCCATTCAAAATCAGGCTGCTGGCAGCAACAGTGGTACAGCCCACCTTCTAACTCAGTGGTTAGAGCACTCACTTCGGATATGGGAGAGCCAGGTTCAATTACCCCCTTTCTATAAGGGGGAAGGAAGGATTTGAACAGAGGTCTCTAACTTCTTAGGGAAGTGCTCTAATCACTGAGCTATGGGATATTCTGATGTGGGACTCCCTCAATCTTTCCTGCTGAAGCTGGTCCACTATGGGTAAATAATAAAGAGTGATTGGAGGAGGGATCTCCCACTTCTCAGGTGAATGCTGTAACCACTAGGCTTAAAGTTATAAGGTGAGCACCACCCCCATCTCCTCCTCCTCTGGCCATTTGGTATGGAGTGAGGCAGGTTCCTAACTCATTCTCACAATAAACTGCTTAGGCGCCTAAGTCACCTGACTCCAGGAGACAGGTTCTCATTGGTGGTAACTAATAGAGATAGGCGCCTCCCTGCAGCCTGGACTTAGGTGCCGAACTCTCTCCCATTGGCTAGCTTAGGTGGCTCCCCACTTAGCATGCTAGCTTTTGTGGATCCTATTCCTAGGCACCTAACACAGACTTTGTGGACGACGGTGTGTGCCTGTGATTTTCTAGGCCCCTAAATGTTAGGTGTGACACAACGCAGCATAACAATACCTAAGTCCCTTTGTGGATCCAGGCCTAACTGTTCCCCAGGACCAGCTTCCTTGCTCCAAAGGACTACTTCACGGCTTTCATCCACGTTCCCTGGAAACATGCAACAGGGTAACTACCGCCTCTGGCCTTAAAGGGCCAGTGCCCCATTAGAGTCACACAATAACCTCGCCTTAGTTAGAAAATTACACTGTTGCGTCCGTGAGACTGAAGCAGGGCAAGTTGCAATGATGCAGTGCATTTAAACCAGCCAGCCTGATTTGGGTGCAGTATTGCTCTGGGTCCAGACATTGCACTCCTTGGCAAATACTGCAGCAGTGCTGTTGTCTGTGTATCACTTCCACACTTCATGGCACAACTCCTTAAGGCAAAAGTGAGATCATGCAAAGTATTGTGGATGCCCATTGTAATCCTAGCAGTCAGGATCAATGTTATGTAACCTCATTGGGAATCGCTACCATTTCCAGAATTGGTTGCAAAATGAAGGACACGCTGGAGGATCAGAGTTCCCTCTCTGCTTAAACAGTGACATTTCTGAGTCATTGCGTGAGATGGGCAGAGCTAGTAAAAAGACTCAGAAATCCTGACTCCCAATGCTGTGTTTCAACCCCTATACACAATACCGTGCACCCACCTGCCATGTCATTAGCACTGAAAGATATATTCTAATGCAAGTGAGACAAGCGTTAGAGCTTACACAGAGCTCTTGTTCAGGTCTGTGTGAGCTCAAAAGCTTATCTCCCTCTAACTATCAGAAATTGGCCCAATAAAAAAGATTACTTCACCCGCCTTGTCTCTCTAATATCCTGGGACCAACACAGCTACAACAACACTGCACATGCTCATGCATTCAGAATGAGGAAAAGGAAGAAAGTGACCTTGGCCAACAGGTTCAAAAATCAGTCACTATTAGTTTATTCCACAATTTAGAAAAAAATATTTTACACTGCACATCTCCCCTCTGGGGTTAGCTTCTTTCTTTGTTTCAAAATCCGTGTCAGGAATCTAAAAGGGAGGGGTATCTTTAAGCTGTTATGTCTTATGACATGCACAGAAGATCAATAGGCTTGGGGTCTGTTGGATCAGTGAGTGGGAAGCCAGTTTCAGACCTCTCCACCAAGCTCTCTTCTCTCTATCTTTCCAGGTCAGCACGGAGCTTTAAAAATACATTTTTTGCAACAAACCTCCACATGTCTGGAGTTTGGATTTAGCTCACAGAAGAGTCCAGAGGTTCAGAAACTTTGCTGAAGTGTCTCTGAATTATCTGAGCCTCCCGACTCTGCATGACTGGACTGGAACTTTCATGAGAACAAGCTTTGTGGGCCAGTCGAAAGCCAGACGTGAAAAAATACTGAAGATTTCAAGCCCTCAAACTGATTTGGTTATAGAAATGGGTAAAGGTTCTGCATGGAATGTTCTTTTATCCAAACCTGTTCATTCATCCCCAGTTAGTGCATGTTCACATGCCGTTCTTGGATACGGCAAGTCTGGATACAGCTCTTAAGTACAGGGACCCCTCCTAATGAAATGGAAGGAGTATTAGTCTTCTTACCAATTGTGATGGTACCAAGCCACAGACTTCTCATGCAGATTTCAAACACCCCAAAGTTTGGGGCTGCTTGAATCTAGGGTTTTGTTCTACCTATTATAAAGAAATGGACCATTTACAATATTCAGATTTCAAACAGCCACATAGGCTAGATATGTTCAGACAGATGATTTTATTTCAGGTCTATCTCTAGTTAAAAGGGTACATATATGAGAGTTTCAGTCTTTAGAGCAGTGGCACCTTGCACTTATTTAAAAAAACATGCAATTTAGTTCAATCCCCATGGCATTTGAGGCTTGTTCTAATGCTTTGTCCAGCCTAGCTTGAAATGGCTCCAGGGATAGGGCTTCCTGCATTCCCATTTGGAGACAATCCCACAGTCCAACTTCTCTCAAGAAGCTTTCCCTTTATATTCAGCCTGCATTCTCCTCTTCTTAACTTCATTCCATTTGATATATAATGGCCCTGATAAATAACATTCCATTTTCAGCAACTGCCTCCCCAGAAGTACCAATAGTCCCCTCCCTAGTAACCCCTGTCAAGAAGCCATCACACAAAAGTGTCTAAGGTACCTAACATGTTTCATTCCATTTGCTCCATTAACCCCACCTGCATCTTCTCCAGATACAAACATGCTTCCCAGCTGTTTTAAATTCCCCTGATGAATATTCATGAGGGCAGATTCTGCCAGACAGACCTTCTGCTTTCATCCTCCCACACATGTGAACAATTAATCATGCTCCGCCTGCTGCAGATGCCCGGCCTAAGGGATGAGAAGAGTATTTACTTGAGACAGCTGAGCCTCTTGAATGGTGAAGTACACTGTATGTACAGCTTTGGGGATTTATATTCTCTGCTAATTATCTGAAGTTCCTGCAACTTCAGTGACTCTTAGTGAAATTTGCCCTCCGCCCCTCTCCCATACTTTACCACAGGCAGTTTCTGTTAACATTACCCAGAGGGGTTGCCTCAGTGCAAGCTATGATTAACGAAACCATCACCCACCCACACAAAAGATGCAGGGAAATCTGTGGCAAGGACTGACTTAAACCCAGAGGAGCCAGCAAAACGAGGGTTCAGGATAAAAATTCAGTTTTATCCTCCAGCCTTAACTCATATTCCACGGTGCTTGTCTTATCACATGTGAGAAGCGGTTCAGAATGAATGACTGTATTGATTCCCATTAGCATTCACAGAACAATAAAGGAATAAATACATACAAATGAAAAAAATCCAGTATTTTCTTCTACAGTTGGGGGAATGGGAGAACATTTTAATTGGTTGCTGTAAGTATCATCATATTGGGTTTTATTTTATTCTGGAAAATGCTCAGCTACACCTGCCTATCCATCAGCCTGGTAAGAGCCAGAACAGAATCACTTATCGTTGAACAGCTACCCACACTTTTAATTAGAATGGCCTTTTCTTTGTTACTTACAGATACCTAAGGTGGTTACAGTAGCCTGTTAAAAGAGTCCCTTGACTGACGTTGGTAAGGGTTTTGTCATTTATTCAGTGCTGGGGGAGGGCCACAGGGGGTTACAGACTTGGCAAAAAAAAAAAAAATTTTAATTAAAGATCAAGCCAGGTTTCTGAGGGGTGCATTTCAAGCACTGTCTGGCCAAAGCTGCTGCTTGCAAATTATGACAGAGGAACCCAGCACTTTTTTTAGACCACCGTAAGCACTGCATTTTCACCAACAGGATTAGGCCCGATATGGGTATTGGGAGGAGGAACTAGACTGACCAATGAAGATCATGGTTAGGGGTTGGGTTCCTCTGACTGCCCAGGAGCCATTAGCTGATTGTTAGAAAAATAAAATGTATAAAATAATAACACCTTTAAATTCAACACCCACAATTCTCAGGCACGCCAAAGTAGGTATGTGGCTTCTAGCAGTAAAACACATCACAGTCCTCTGAGTATAGGGGATAAAAGCCACACACAATAAGGGTTATTTGCTTATTCACTTGCTTTACAAAATTCATGAGCAAATTAAAATAGAACCAGCCACTTCCCTAGAGCCCTTAACAGAGGATCTCCATGTGCTTTACAGACATTAAATTAACCTCACAACACCCCCTGAGGTTGGTAAATATTCTCCACATTTTACAGATGCGGGAACTGAGGCGGAGCTTATGGTCAAAATTTTCAAACCTGAGAGCCTAAAGTCAGACTCCTAAATCCTAGTTAAGCTCCTAAATAAAAGTTTGGCCTGAATGTTCGAGGTGGTGGCTACTTGTAGCTCCCATTGAATGGAGTGGGTTTTAGACTGGGCACTGAGTGTAGCAGGGGAAACATGTTGTATCTTTCCCAGGAGTGATACAATAGTTGCCTGGAAGCTACATGAGGAATCCTGTCTGAGTCAACCAGAATTTCTCCTTGGGATTGCAGCTGCAGTGCAGCCCAGTTAGTTTACTATCCACCCAACCTAGCATGTAGCTAGTGGGGATCTGCAGGTCATTTGCATGAGCTTGTGGTATTCTGGTCAGTTCTGCAGCTTTTGGCAGGGGCACTGTTTATCCGCACTGTTATCGGCTTCAGTAGGAGTCCAAAGCTTTCTGCTGAATGGCTTGTGTCCTACTCCTTTCCCCTCCCAATGAAGCTGGGATCTCTGACTTTGTGCAGTCAGACAGAATGGCTGGTATTTTCTTCTCTATAGCGTTTCCCATAGTGTATGTGTGTTTGTTTGGTTGTTTTTTCAAGGGAAAGGTGATTAAACACACACGCGTCCTGCAAATTTTAGGGAGGGGAAGGAAGAAACCAGAAAATGTATTTAAAAATGGAACTGAATTACACAATAAATTGCACAAAAATAATGTAGTAATCTCCCCGTACATAATTTGTGCAAATAATAGTCTCCCCTCAGCTGACAATATTAATAGAATCTATTCCAATACTTTCCATTTTCTGTAAGATGCACTAAAAAAGGTCAGTATTCATTTGGCTCAGACAAAACGTGTTCAGTCTGGTAACGTGTGAAAGGAGACACTAGGGAACTACGGGTTCTCTACCAGTGGGATAAATGGGAACCTGCTTAATGGATGAGGAATTTACCTTTGTTGTGACCTTTAATGCAGAGCTGGGGTGGCAGGCTTTGGGGAACAGCAGGGAGCAATCTAAACTGCTTTCCTCTGCCCCTTTTGTTTATTACTTCTAGGGGTGAATTATGTCATTGTGGCCCTAAAATTGCCGGGAATAGATTTGGGGAAGGAATGGGAGGATTATTTTTCTGTCAAAATAGAAAAAATATGATATGATCTATTTTTTATAAAACAACTTCCATATTCTGACAAACTGTATTGTTTTTTTTTTTTAAATTTATGCCTCAGAAGGAGACATCCACAGCCATTAAGTCAATATATATGGAGGATTCACAGACTGATTTCACTAGCACCTAAATCCCCAGATACATTAATGTGAAATAAATCAATATCTGTATCTACTTTTCTATCTACTGGTTTTTATGGGCCAGATTCTTATACCTCTTCTCATGCTGAACAGTACGTGACTCCCATTGACTTTGGCAGGTCCACTTGTGGAGTAATATGGTCCTTTACAGCATGTATAAAGGTATCACAATCAAAGTTCCCTTCAAGGTATTTCAGTATAAATAGTTCAACAAAAGAAGACTCTTAACAATATACATGCAATAGCTCTCCTACCAATGGCTGATTAAAAATTAATAAGCACTCACTCTTATTTCTGCCATAACACCATCCAGTAGACTTTTTATGAAATATATGTATACATTACACACAAAAACTAGGTTAAAAGGACATTATTAAGGTTACAAAGTCAAGTGCTCAAAAATAAGGAAATTACAGAATTCAGGTTCTTCACCCCACCCCACCCCATGGGTATACCTCATTCAATACACAGGATGGAAGGTGCTTGCTTAATGAATTGCTATTCAATATTTAATTCTTTTCTTCATTCTTCCATGTGTGGCCCTATTCCTGGTTTACTGCACACTATTCAAACCCTACTCTGAAGACAGAATTGTTAATTTCCTCATGAGTTTTCTATGGCACTTATCATTATAACATCTGAGTGCTTCACAGATATTAATTAATGTATTTCCACTATGCCCATGTCAGGTGAGGGGGCAGTATTATTTTCATTTTACAGATGGGGAACTGAGGCACAGAGAAATTGAGGTTAAAAGTGTCTACTAACTTTGTGTGCCCTATGACCTGATTTTTTCAGAGCACTTTATATGTTCAAAGCACAGCTCCCATTGACTTCAGTTGCAGCTGTGAGTGCTCAGCACTTCTGCATATCAGACCCTACAGTCTGAAGTCAGGCACCCAGAAAAGGGGGAACATACCATTAGTGACTACCTGTGAAAAGTTTGGTTTAAGTGACTTGCCCATCATCACACAGGATGTGGCAGAGGCATGGATAAAATCCAGTTTTCCAGGGCAGCATTCAAGGGCCTTAACCATGCATAGGCAAGCTTAATTCTGGCATTTCCTAACTTTTGAGTGCTTGACTTTGTAACCTCAATAATATTCTTTTAATGTCTATTTTTAAAGCAAAGGAGGACTTGTGGCACCTTAGAGACTAACCAATTTATTTGAGCATAAGCTTTCATGAGCTACAGCTCACTTCATCGGATGCATACTGTGGAAAATACAGAAGATGTTTTTATACACACAAACCATGAAAAAATGGGTGTTTATCACTACAAAAGGTTTTCAGAAACACAGATATTCCATCATATGGTATTACATTGACACTTACATGGGTCATCAGCACGGTTGGAACTTTTAGAGCCACAACACAGACCTATGCCACTTGAAATGATGGAGTAACTGATAGTATTAGTAAGTTGTCATCCTCTGTGTGGAAGAGCAACAGAGGGGGATGAAACATTTTGCCTGTGGATTTCACAGATAGTTGCTGACAGCAGAGAAATGGTGACACAGAGGAATCTTGGGTTTCATTCCAGATTTTGGAGGGAAGTGTTCTCTAGTGGGAACAGATTCTTCTGCCCATCCCCTCCAACCTGTCCTTGTCCCAGTCCTGTCTCATCCCCACAACTCGTTCCTACAGGGTTCATTGCTTCGTGTTCCCCTCTGGTTCCCTGATTTTTAGCCTTTGACCTCACTTCTGTTCCTGTTTTCTCTTTCATTGTCGTACATACTCACTTGTGGCCTGGGCCTAGAGGTTCCCGCCCCTACCTGAGAGTTTTGGGTAGGCCTAGTACCAACAAAGAGTACACCTTGTTCCTTCTCCCAGTCCCTCCTTCTCCTCACCTAGCTGGTTCCAATCTCCTTTCCCATAATGTCCTGGTCTCACTGTGCTGGAATACACCCCTGTATTCACACCCTACACACCACTGTATTATTCTTTGTACAAAATATGCCTTGTAAGGTATCATCTGAAAACTAATAACTTGCTGGTCAATAATATCATGGTGAAATGTATGTAGCAACATTGTATGTGAAGTTATGAACTAAGCTGAAATCATGACTGAGGTGTTTAAGCCTGAGGAGTGGGTAAACCTGTTTCTCAAAGACAAAGGACAAGCTGATGCCTCTAGCCAAGGGTCATCAAAGCTGATGGGCAATCATGTATCAAATGACCATTCTTGGGCAAGGAAGGGGCTCAGAAACAAACAGATCTTAGCAAACAATAACATGGAACCGCTTTCACTGCCAGACTCCTTGTCTCTATCCCCACAACGGGAATGAACTTTATCTAGGGGTAACCCTCAGGAAAATGCAGTTCAAAGGGTGACTGAACTATAAAAGTGAGGGGCAAAATCACACCCTCTGGCCCCCAAGTTATCACTCCCTATCCATCTCACTCTGTCACCTAAGAAAACAATAGAAACAGCTTATTGACTTTGGGAGCAGACCCTGACCTGAAACTTGAAACCCCTCAGGAGGCAGTTATTAACCTGCCCCCAGGGGAAGCTTCTTCTGGACCCCATTTAGATACTGATCTCCCTATACCTGGAAGCATGAGGGCTTATACACTTTCCCAACCTGTTTTTTGGTTTTGTGTGTGTGTGTGCATGTTTTCTTTAAATCCTTGATATTATAACTCTGGGTATTCTTATCCATATAAATGTCCAGTCCTTTTTTAAAATCCTGTGGAGCTCTTGACCTTAATTTTACCACGTGGCAAACAATTTTACCTTAAGGGCACCCCAAATCAGCAGGTACTTCTGAAAAGTCGGGCCTTAATCTTTTATTTCCATTTTATTTAGTCCTTCTTAATAGTGGCCACAAGAGGCTCCTCACAGAGTAAAAAAGAGCTTGCAAATATGCGGCTTGCCACTCAGTGGCCTTGTCTACTGGGGTGAAGAGGAGTGTTTTTCGGTCACATCAGATTAGCTCAATTGAAAATTGCCTTTAACACTGTTGTTATAATTAAGCCTATAACTGTACGCTAACAGTGAGCTCAACTGTAAAAAGAATGTGAAAGTTCGTAAGATGCCAGAATAACCTAGCACAGCAAATGTTGATGGGTTTGAGAAAAGATACAGACGGGAGACAGACTGAATTAGTCCAAAGAAAGAGCCTACTGATATAACTCAAGGGCTGTGTTAAGATCATGCCTGGTACATAACAAAAGTGTGGAACCAGAAATCAGTGAACCAAAATTGGTGTGTCAGAAACTAGGCCTACTTGATGGACAAAATAATGAGGGGATGGGCTGTCCTGATCACCATTCCCTGGATGGGTCCTTAAAGAAAGAGACCTTGGAAGAAAAACGGACTATAGGAGCAGGCTTCACCATCCTAGCTGCCACCCCACCCCTAGGAGTCTAGACCTTCTTCATCCTTATCCTGAGAGATGTCCTGACCAGAACGGGCCAGAGCAGCAAGGATAAAAATGGATGATTTTTTTGAAGAAGGAAATAATCAGATTTTTTATTTAAATTGGGTTTTTTTATTTTGTTATTTAAATTATGTTTTTCTTTTTAAAAATAAACCTGTTTAAAATGAAATCTGAATTGAATACAAAATATGTTATGGACTATATTTATTATTATTTCTTAAAACATTTAAATAAAAAGAAAATATGCTGAATCCATGAGCCTCTATCAGAAACTCGGAGTTAAAGGCTGCTTTTCTATATAAAGAAAGATGTTTTCCCCCTGATTCTAACTATTGAGGTCAAACTTTATAAATATGACACAATAGATCAGCCTAAGTAATTTAGGAGACATTCTCGTTTTCAAGAGACTAAAGCAAGACTAGAAACCTAAGATCCAGTTACTTTAATCTGGGCACATTTGAAAAATTTCCCAGGATTTGCTTGAAATAATCTGTTTAATTCACTGACTACAGTTAATCCCTCTGTTTAATAAATAATTTAGATGCAAAAATGAAACATGTATTGGGTACATCAACTTCTCCTATCAAAACATTTAATGTTGTTTTGTTTAATAAAAATAAATTTTATATGTGGTTTTGTGTTTAATTAAATTCCAGTTACCATCCTAATGTAGCTTGACACAAACCATGAGCACAAAGTTAATTATCTAGTAAATAAGCAATGTCATTCACCATTTTCTAGCATATTAAAAATGTATAATTAATAAGAATCTGAAAATATTAAGCTATATAATTGCTTAAATAAATGTATATAGTTATCATGTACCCTCCTGGATGGCAAAAAGATGCACCAAATCTAGTGTAATGGCTCTATTTAGTTGTAAATTAACATATTGAACGGTTATATCAACCAATGAGGATGCACCTCTCTTTAGAAAATAACTGAAGTACAAATGGAAACACTGATGAAAATCAACGATTTAAACTGAAGCTTTCCATATGGTGATTTAAAGCAACTCACCCTGGGCCAGAGAGAGGGACCCAGACGACATCACCACCGCGACCAGTATCAGCTGAATCCCAAAGACCACCTGGAATGAAACAGGATCGGACTTTAACAACAACAGCAACCGGTCTAGCCCATCACAACTAACTTCTTTTCTATTCCCCAATAGGACAGTTATCACCATCTTTGATACCAAGAGAGTCAAACAAAGGGGGGGTCCTTTCGAAAAACTCTCTCCAGCTAAAGAGAAAGGGAATAAAGGAAGTTGTTAAATTGAAAGCTGTATTTAATACTTTGCTTTTCAAATACTTTAACTATTTTCCCTTCTTTTCAGTATTTTTAACAAAAAGTTAAAAGGACTTTGAATGGTGTGTTTGCCACGTACTAAGCAGGTTGACATCTCTGCATACCAAACCCCAGACCTTGTTTAACACTGTCTAATGCTGGACAGTGACTGGGTTATGTTAACACCTTTAGCCCATATACAGTATTACATATAAATTAATACAAGAACACAGGGATAGACAGTTTCACAGCATTGAGATGGTTGTGTAGTACAGCTGTATGTGCATGGGTGTTAAAGCCTTTTCTTTTTTTTTGCCAAGTTAAGCTAAATCAGTTGAAAAACCACACATTTCCTCAAAAAGAAAAGGAGGACTTGTGGCACCTTAGAGACTAACAAATGTATTTGAGCATAAGCTTTCATGAGCTACAGCTCACTTCATCGGATGCATGCAGTGGAAAATACAGTGGGGAGATTTTATATACACAGAAAACATGAAACAACCACACATTTCCTATCCTTGTAGACTGAGTCAGAGAGGGAAGAAGTGTGAGTGAAAGACATAGGTGACTAAGGCGTTGTCTACACTATGCAGCTTTTAGCGACACGACTGGGCCACGACAGCCGTACCACTAAAAGGTGCACAGTGTAACTGCTGTTTGTCGGAAGGAGAGCGCTCTCCCGCCGACAAAAAACCTCCACCCCCCACGAGCGGCGGTGGCTTTGTCAGCAGGAGAGTGCTTCTGCCAACAAAGCGCTGTTCACACTGGTGCTTTTCGTCAGTAAAACTTTTGTTGTTCGGGGGTGTGTGTGTTTTTTAACACCCCTGAATAACAAAAGTTTTGCCGACAAAGTTCCAGTGTAGACAGAGCCTAACAGACCACAAGACTTCCATGAATTTTTCACCAGAAACATAATGTAAAGCAATTTGCATTTTGATGGTGTCTTTTGACATCAGCAGACAATGTCACTAATCAGTAAGAAGAAAGCACAGCTGGCGTTGCTTCCAAAAGGACAATCAAGGCAGCCTACCCATGGACAAATGAGCAGTGGTCACTCCCCAGTTTTTCAAGGACTTGCAGCACATACATCCTCCACAAAGTGAAACTCACATGTGGAGCTAGGCTGTGGAAGGCAGCCTGCCATTCTGCCTAGATAAAAATTCCTGGGGTCACTCATCTCAAAGATGTGCCGAGGTCCTGCAGGGACAAACAGCAAAGCCAAGGAAATTGTAAAACAAATGTAGCAAACAATGTAACCTACCTCACCTGTTTCGTCCATCCTTCTATCTCTCTCTCATACACACACACAACCCCTTCTATCTTTCTTACTGTGCAGTTGATAGGAATCTGTATGGATTCTGCACCAGCCTGGTGTTGACTAATTGTCTAAACCATGCCCTGGTGCCTTCATTTTTCATTAGCATAACACTGTCAAGGCTGCAGCAAGCTTTAAATGTTACGTATCTCATTTGTACAGCTCACCTCCACCCACATGGCTGATGGCAGGGAATGGTTCTGAAAACAAAAAGGTTTTTTTAAATAAAAGAAAACATCACCTCTCTGAGATTTACACGTTCGATCAAACGTAAGCCTGAATTCTCTCTCTCTCGCTCTCGCTCTCTCTCTTTTTTTTTTTTTTTTTTTTGCGGCGAGCAGATAATAGGTAGATTTATCTAACCATCTGTTTTGTTACACGCTTCTTGGCTTGGCAGCTTATTTGTTTCTATTAAACCGCGTTCATCTCGACTGACATTTAAAGGACCATTCTATGATTACTGTCACTGTCTAATACATGGATTCTGAAACCAATCCCCTTGCCCCCCGATGATGGATTCACATGTTTCTGTCACTGTAATTTGTTTTTCTTCTGCTGCACATGCTGTGCTCTAGCTAAATGCTTTTACTGTCAAAGGCAGTTTTCTAAAGGACCCACCCGGCAGAGCTAAGCTGTAACTGAATGGCTCTGGGCAAACTGGAGCTGCCTTCTCTTTCAACAGCTTTAGCAAAATAAAATAACAGAACTCTTTGAAAGCCTAATTGCATTTTGGAACCACCTTTCCTCCCCCTTTCCAAGTCACTGTCAAAACAGAGCGTTAAACATGATACACCAGGATATTGCAATTCAGTGGCTGCATGCATACACACAGCTGCTTAACCACCCATGTGCAGAACACAGAATAGAACTCATGACCCTCTGTTCTCCAAACAGAATACCCCTTGAGTGCAGGAGACTCAACCCTAGCTCTTTCAGGAGCACCAGTATGAGGCTCCTATCCTCCTGTTGACCAGATAGAGTGGGCAACGTAACCACAAACATTTGAGGCAGTCTGATTGCAATGAACAGTTTGGCAGCATAGAGAGCACTAAGGGGGTGCTTTATATAGATATATAAATAGTAATTGAAACAATGAATTCACACTACTTTTGCTTGTTTGGGTAATGTTGATTGCCAATTTGGATACTGAACCACTGAGGTCTGAGTATTACTGCTTGCATAGCATCTCTGATATCAGAACCTTATCCTGTAAGCAGGCACCACCCTGCTCCTATACAGAATATACAATGAGTAATTTCCAAACTTACACCTCTCCTCTCTTTCTTTATTGTTAACTTAAATAACAGACATAAACTTCCTGCCAGAGCTTGGCTGTTTCTAGGATTACTCCCGATAGCATCTCTTATTCCTAATTCCTTCTGCCTCAGAAAGAGAATCAAAACCTCTATAAACTGGCTTGGTGCTAACCCACTTAGCTTGGCTGCCAGAATGAATCAGCAGGAGGAGGACCCTGTGTAGGACCTAAGAACCCGACGCCAGCATGAGTCAGCAGAGCAGCTCTGTGTATGTATGTGGGGTCAAGAATCTGATACCAGGCTGTCTCAGCTGCTGTCCACACAATCTTCCAGGGAGAAAAATGATTAGATGAGATTGGCAACTCTGGAGGCTAACAAAATCATCTCTAAAATTCTGGCCTAGAACCATCCCTACTTCATATTGGAGGAGAAATAACCATTTTTTAAAAAAATTAATCATCTGTGGATGGCGAAGTAATAACTGGTCAGTTCATATGCTTTTGTGGAAGGCTGCAGGGATTTTGGTATTTGTCTTTATGAAAGGATTGCTGGGTCAGCCTTGAGGATTGGCTATCAACTGCAGTATAGAAATATGACAGGAATCTAGGTTCAGAAATAACCTTGAGACAATCTATAATAATCCTTCTCATCCAAGTGCTTCGCAAAGAAGGGTGAGTATCATTATCCCTTCATACATCTGGAGAAACCAAGGCACAGAGTGATCACATGACTTGCTAAGGTCACCCCAATGAATTAGTAGTATAAAACATAGACCTCCTGGCTTTCAGGCCAATGCCCTGTGGAGATTGAGGGAGTTATTTGCAGTATTTTTTATAAAAATCACATGCCCCCCAGGTTACCCTTGTGCTATTCTGTCTGAATATGCAGAGTTAAATCAAAGGGGTTGTTAAAGGACCAGAGCAGGAAATGCAGAACAGTGACCCAGATAAGTGTCCTTGAAGAAACAAAAGGGAAGCTGTTTCGAGGAATCCCCCCTATTTGACTCCATCCGAGCTAAGAACAGTTTACTCTTTCCAAGGTTAAGCCTAGGATCAAAGAGGGTCCTTAACTGTAAAGATGCTAGCCTCAGGAAGGAGGGGGCACTGCCCAGGCAATGTCACTAGGGGCTGATGAGCAGGCAAGAGACAGAGAGAACATGCTGCAAGCCAGACAATCCGCTTCTCCCAGCCAGAGATCGGGGTTACCTGGGTTGAGGGGAATGTACAAATGCTTGCAAGGAAAGATTAAGGCACAGGTAAGGGCAGACAGGCTTCACTTAAACTGTAAGCTCTTTGGGCAGGGAGTGGGACTGTCTTTTTGTTCCGTGTTTGTGCAGCGCCTTGCACAAGGGGATCCTGGACCAGGACTGGGGCTCCAAAGTGCTACGATAAAACAATAACTAATAAAAAGTAGAATAGGTCTCTGTTGTTTAACCTTTTGCTCTGTGTGCTCTGTATCTTCAGGTGGAAGAATCAATAGTGCTTTGTTTTGAAGATGTTTGTGTAACTGCAAATTTGTACTGCCACAGGCTCCCAAAGGGAAATGCTTGGGTGCCAAACCCTGTTGGGTCTGTCAGGCTAACACGGTTGGGAAACGGAGATCCAGCCTAAGAATGGTTGGATGCATAGTTTCACCCAGAGTGAGGTGCAGGAAGCAGGCCTGACACCTGAGGGGTGCACTGAAGAGGGCAAAGGGGGTCTAAAGGCATGGCTTGCGCAGTAACCATGACACCCGTTCACTGGAACACACTGCTATTTCACAGCAAGGCCAGCTTTGATGGTAACTTCCTCAAAGGGGGGCTTATGGTTTCAAATCAATGTGCTGTGCCCTGTGCTACCCGCCGGGTCTGTTCTCCATTACCCTGCACCTCATTTCATCATGTACCCCAGCCCAAATCTGAATGGTAGCATTTTACATTCTCCATTTCCCTGCACCAGTGCAAGGTGAAACACAACCTGTGTGTGCATGCCCTTTCCAATTTGACCTGCCATCAAATCCCATGGACTTGTCTGTTTCTTCCTCAGAGTTAATAGCCACAGGCTGCCTATATCTCAGTCTTGATTCGTGAGAGCAATTTGCTTCCCAGCTGGCAGGGCAACACATTAGGGGAGGTTTAGAGCTAGCTTGCTGGGTATGAGGTTCGGTTCTTATGGCATAATAAAGGGCCAAATTCAACTCTGGCAAAATGGGGCACAACTTGCATTAGCTTCGGGAGTTTCATACTCTTACCCTCCTGCTAAATTGGGTGCTAAGAATCCATTGGTCAATTAGGGAAACATCAGATGTGTTCAATGAGAGCTTAACCCACTTGAACACTGGGGCCAAATATTTGGGCTATTGCGAAGAACTCCATCCTCAATACTCTCAAATGGCAACCCACTCAGCCAGTGAAACTCCAGCTGAGAAGCACTACACCACCAGGACACATTCTCATAGGCCAAATGTACCTTGAGGTAGGCTAGCAGCTTCTGAAAGCTATTTTTTTTCATCAGATTAACTCTTTCAGGAGGGTGGGGAAGTGTGTGCAGGGTCCCAGTCCCCAGGAATTTGGGTCTGGGAAGCTGCAGGTCAATGAGGATCTGCAGTTTTGGATTGAAAGGAGTAGGATTGCCCCAAAAGCACAAGTCTGTTAGTGAGAGAGTGGAAGGGAGAGCCTGAGAGGGCGGTGTGAGAGCAGAGTGAGCATTTCCATGTGTATGGGCACCATGGGACGGTTATTAGCTGCTGCCACAGCTCTGGCTTGGACTGAGCTGAGACATGGTTGAGTCCACACAGCAATTAAGCACCAGACAAAGCTAAAATATGCCTGCAGCTGCAAGCTGAGGTAAGTGTATGTCTGAAGGGCAAGGAGCACACAAGACTCTGCTGGGCATCACTCCAGCTGCGTTTCCAGTTCAGCCACCTTGTCCCTTCAAGCAGCCTCATGCTATTCGGAAGTTATTAGCTTGCCTTGTTATTGGAAACACGTCCCCCGCTTGCTCTGGGGAGCACAGACTGTCACTTCAGAGAGCAGGCATCAAAGCCGCCAAGTCCGCCTGGACTGCAACCTGCAGTCAATCCTCTTTAGCTAAATCGTGCAATCCCATTCAAGTCCCTTTGTTCAAAGCCACTCTGCTGTTGCCTCTTGCAAGCCGCTCGCATCCCACTGAGACAATCTAGTTCTTACAGAGCCATTTCAGGAAAACAAAATGTGCATTTGAAAGCAGATTCCTAGAAGCCTAATACAGAGACAGGCAGAGAAAAGCCCCCAGGCTGTCTCCTCGGCAGTTAACACTACACTAATCCTAGGCTAACGTCAGACAGATCCACTCTATTTGGCTAGCAAGGGCAAAACTTAGCAATGCCCTTTGCCGTGAAGAAAGATCCCTTTGCAATTTGGGAGGTGGTGGGATTCAGTGTGTAATGCACAAGTCAGCCACCACTTGGAGACGTGATCAAATCACTTTGAGAGCGCATGCGAAACGAATTTTAATTATTGCAACATGTCCCTAGTGGGCACTGCAGCAGCCCAGGAGAGGAAGAGCACTAGAGGAGCAGGAGTGATGCTGGTCCGGAGGGAGGACGAGGAGAATCAGCAGAGCTTTGTGGGGATGCAGGATTAGAAGAGCAAGAATAGCTGGAGGTCAGGTCTGAAGTGGATCAACAGAGCTATGTGGGGTTGCAAGGCTGGAATATGCCGGGGGTGCCGCAGCTCAGGACTGGGGTGCATTGGCAGAGTCACATGGAGAGGCCATGCCGTGGTCCATGCTAGTAGTCATTCGCTTTCTGTTTTCTCGCTTTCAGTGTTCATGAATTAAATAGATTGATGATTTCTTGCATTCAAACTAGGGTTGTCGATTAATCGCAGTTAACGCACGCGATTAACTCAAAAAAATTAATCACAAAAGTAATACTCACAGTTTTAATCACACGGTTAAACAATAGAATACCAACTGAAATTTATTAACTATTTTGGATGTTTTTCTACATTTTCATATAGTATTCTGTGTTGTATTTGAAATCAAAGTGTATATTATTTTTATTATAAACATTTGCACCATAAAAATGATAAACAAAAGAAATTGTATTTTTCAATTCACCTCATACAAATATGTAGTACAATCTTTCTGTCATGAAAGTGCAACTTACAAATGTATTTTTTTTTTGTTACATAACCGCACTCAAAAACAAAACAATGTAAAATTTCAGAGGCTACAAGTCCACTCAGTCCTACTTCTGGTTCAGCCAATCGCTAAGACAAACAAGTTTGTTTACATTTACAGGAGATAAAGCTGCCCTCTTCGTATTTACAACGTCACCAGAAAGTGAGAACAGGCATTCGCATGGCACTTTTGTAGCCGGCACTGCAAGGTATTTACATGCCAGATATGCTAAACATTTGTGTGCCCCTTCATGCTTCAGCCACCATCCCAGAGGACATGCGTCCATGCTGATGACACTCATTAAAAAAAAATGTTAACTAAATATGTGACTGAACTCCTTGGGGGAGAATTGTATGTCCCCTGCTCTATTTTACCCACATTCTGCCATATATTTCATGTTATAGCAGTCTCGGATGATGACCCAGCTCATGATGTTCATTTTAAGAACACTTTCACTGCAGATTTGACAAAACACAAAGAAGATACCAATGTGAGATTTCTAAAGATAGCTACAGCACTTGAGCCAAGCTTTAAGAATCTGAAGTGCCTTTTAAAATCTGAGAGGGATGAGGTGTGGAGCATGCTTTCAGAAGTCTTAAAAGAGCAATACTCCGATGCGGAAACTACAGAACCCAAACCACCAAAAAAGAAAATCAACCTTCTGCTGGTGGCATCTGACTCAGATAATGAAAATGATCATGCATCAATCTGCACTGCTTTGGATTGTTATTGAGCAGAAACTGTCATCAGCATGGATGCATGTCCTCTGGAATGGTGGTTGAAGCATGAAGGGACATATGAATCTTTAGCGCATCTGGCACATAAATATCTTGCGACGCCGGCTACAACAGTGCCATGAGAACGCCTGTTCTCATTTTCAGGTGACGCTGTAAACAAGAAGCGAGCAACATTATCTCCTGCAAATGTAGACAAACTTGTTTGTCTGAGCGATTGGCTGAACAAGAAGTAGGACTGAGTGGACATGCAGGCGCTAAAGTTTTACATTTTTTAATTTTTGAGTGCAGTTTTTTTTTGTACATAATTCTACATTTGTAAGTTCAACTTTCATGATAAAGAGATTGCACTACAGTACTTGTATTAGGTGAATTGAAAAATACTATTTTTGTTTTTTTGCAGTGCAAATATTTGTAATAAAAAATAAATATAAAGGGAGCACCGTACACTTTGTATTGTGTTGTAATTGAAATCAATATATTTGAAAATGTAGAAAACATCCAAAATATTTAAATAAATGGTATTCTATTATTGTTTACAAGTGTGATTCATCACACGATTAATTGCAATTAATTTTTTTAATTGCTTGACAGCCCTCGTTCAAATGACTAATCCTGCAAATTGCAGCTGTGTCACATAGGGGATACCAGTTACTCCCTCCCAGGCAGCACATTGTACACTAACCCTCCCAGCAGAATCTCCTAGGGAACCATAGGCGTGGTTTGACTTCTATATTTGGGGGAATGGCTGCATTCAGGCCAACGGGGCTGCACATGTGGCCAAGACCCACCAGGCAGATACTTGGGAAAGAATATCTGACAGCAGCATTGTATCTAGTTCCTATATCAAGAAAGAAAGAAAATTAAATAAATATTAGACCCACTCAGCTCTAATACTAACATGTTCTGACATCTTGTGGCAAGTCACTTGTGAGACACTGGTTAGGTTTAAAAATTATAATGTATATTCTTACTCAGATACTCGTACTAAGGCTATGGCTGCACTATGAGGCTTTTAGCGACACGGCTGTGCTGCTACAGCCGTGCTGCTAAAAGACACGCAGTATAGCTGCTGTTTGTCGGCATGAGAGAGCTTCCCGCCAACAAAAGACTTCCACTCCCCACGAGCGGCAGCGGCTTTGTCGGCGGGAGAGCTTTGCTGCCAACAAAGCGCTGTTCACGTGGGCGCTTTTTGTCGGTAAAACTTTTGTCATTTGTGTGTGTGTGTTTTTTAAAACCCCTGAACTACAAAAATTTTGCTGACGAAGTGCCAGGGTAGACAAACCCTAAAGTCTGAAGGGACCATCATGATCATCTAGACTGACCTCCTGCACTTTGCAGGCCACAGAACCTCACCCACTCACTCCTGTAATAGACCCCTAACCTCTGGCTGAGTTACTGAAGTCCTCAAATCATGGTTTAAAGAGTTTAAGTTACAGAAAATTCACCATTTACACTAGCTTAAACCTGAAAGTGACCCCATGCCCCATGCTACAGAAGAAGGTGAAAACCCCCCAGGGTCTCTGCCAATCTGATCCGGGGAAAAATTCCTTTCTAACCCCAAATATGATGATCAGTTATACCCTAAGCATGTGGGCAAGACCCACCAGGCAGATACCTGGGAAAGAATTCTCTGTAGTAATTCAGAACCCTCCCCATCTAGTGGATGTCCCATCTCCAGCCATTGGGGATTTTTGCTACAGGCAGTCGCTGATGGGCCACACACCATTGTAGGAAGTGTCATCATACCATCTCCTCCATAAACTTATCAAGCTCAGTCTTGAAGCCAGTGAGGTTTTTTGCCCCCAACTGCTCCCCTAGGGAGGCTGCTCCAGAGCTTCACTCCTCTGATGGTTAGCAACCTTCGTCTAATTTCAAGTTTAAACTTGTTGATGGCGAGCTTATATGTATTTGTTATGGGGTTCACCCTGATTCTTAACTTAAATAACTCCTCACCCTTCCTCATATTTATCCTTCTGATGTATTTATTCAGAGTAATCATATCTCCCCCCAGCCTTCTATTGGTTAGACTAAACAAGCCAAGGTCTTTGAGTCTCTTCTCATAAGAAAAGTTTTCCATTCCGCAGATCATCCTAGTAGCCCTTTTCTGCGCCCTCCCACGCCTCTCCCCCACAAACTCCACCTATGTAGGGAATGCAGGCACCAGGAAGTATTATACCTCTTGTCACTGTTTATCTTGTTTTATATAACTACAGACGTTCTTATTAGCAAAATTAATGTTTAATCCTTCTTTGAATCCTAATAAACATTTGGTTCAATAATAACTTGTAGATTGTTTCCCAGGTTCATGACGTGTTAAATTACATGTTTGACCAGTTTTAAATCTGTTGCCGTTTGACTTCAATAGATATGTGAAGTGGAATAGAGTGAGTGAGTGAGAGAGTGTGTGTGTGAGTGAGAGTGAGAGAGATCCTGAGATGAATGAAGAGCCAGTAAAGTTGCTCAGGGTCAAGGGATGAGAGTGTGATACTGTCATACATAGGAAGTGTCCCTAAAGTTTCAATGCCACACATAAATGATTGGGCATTAAATGTTGCAGCTGTGTCATGGTTTTGATATCGAGGAGTCATGAACGAATTTGATTTCATTAATGTTTCTGGGTATGTGAGAAACTACATAGGCCCAAATCAGCTGACCTGCTCATTAAAACAAAGCAGCCAGGTTTGGTGCTTGTGGGAATATAGCCGGGTACAACGGAGCTGCTACATAGTTGCTACCACGGACCTAAGACTGATGGCCATCGCTCGTACTGGAGGGCCATTTCTGGTATCCTGGATCACCCAGCCACACCTTCACTCTTCTTCTGGCCTGGTCTGGTCTATCCCCAGACCTCACTGTGAGGGGAGAGCCCCTCCAAAGCTAGTCTGCATGGTGCAAAGGGGTTGCAAACCCCAGAATTCCCATCCATCTCCAACAGTATGAAACTGATCTATTCTGCTACATCTGTGTCAAGGGTCACCTGACTCACAACTTCTATTACATACCTAGTACATGTACATCCAAAGCAATGCCAAAGGGCATTTGCTCATCTAGGAAGTCTCCGGCTGTGTGCCTCTCAATAGGGTTCAGCCAATTTACATCACAAATATCCTATGTAAATGTCAAAATCAGCCACAACCATATTTTATTTTCTCTGCAAACTTCAACTGCATCATTTTGACTCTTCCTAACTTTCCACTGTAAACAGCTGAGGTCTGACACTCCAGAGGATATGGTTTCTCCTGATCCCCAGAGCCCTGAGCTTGCAGAGAGCTGCATATCAATCTTACTTAGGAATGCTAGGCACTATTTCATTTTCTCTAGATGAAATTAGCAGCAGCCACTCCACTCCAGTGCCCATTTCAACTCAGTCCAGATGGAGGGAGGGAGATGAACAGCTTTTGGGTTTGGAGAGAGAAGGAGCATGTGGAGCAATTGCAAAAAAAATAGCAAGAAGCAAACCTAAAAGTGTCCCATGTTTGGGTTCAGTGCAACTAACGAGCCTCAATATTTTACAGAATCCCACAATTAATATTCATAACTCAGCTATTCTCGTCCTCTCACGGATGGGTAAACTGAGGCAGCAAACTGTCAAACATCTTCCACAAAGGTACATTGAAGCTGGGAAGTGTAATTCCCAGCACAGGCGGACGTGCACATGTTAGCTCTGATTGAGCTAGGATGCTTAAAATAGCAGCCTGGCCAAGGTGAACAAGCTCTGAGGTACGTACTCCAGTGGCTAGCCTGAGCCACCATCCATACCACCATTTTTAGTGTGCCAGCTCAATCCGAGCTGGTGCATGTACGTCAACCTGAGCCAGAAATCGCACCTCCCAACTGTGGTGTAGATGTACCCCCAGATACATAGTAAGCCAGTGAATGAGAACTCAGGAGCTCTGAATTATGAGTCCCATGCATGTGTTTTTGGACTATGAGGCTTTTGGATTTTGGCCTGGAGAGTTTCTGGGGAAATCTCCCAAGAACAGCTTCCCTCGCAAGGCATTTTTGCAAATCCTGGCTGGGAAAGAAGTTTCAAACTCTGATCACACTTACACTGTGGAGTAACTCAATTTACTTCAACGAGAGGAGAATTTGGCCTTCTATCTGAACAATTCAGAACCTTAAAGCTCCATTTTTAGTCTGATTCTACAAAGACAGGGTGGTAATTGGGAGCAGTGGGGAAACCGTTTGATTAGCTGGTTCATCCTCTGATTTGGCAGAGAGCATCAGTTAAATTCCTTTTTACTTCTGCTTTGTGAGAACAACATAAACCACTTAAATACACATACCAGACAGACTGATCTGTAAGTGTTTACGAACTGAATGTTTGATTTACTGGAGCATCTTTATCTTTCCTGAGTATCTTACAATGCCATTTATTATTTAGTGGTAAATTAAAGTGGAGGGGCTATGCTTTTCAAAAACAGAAATTAATATCCCAACACTCCTTCTACCATATATATCTATAATTTACAGAATGAAATCACCCAGATATGGCTATGAGGTAATAAGCTTTCTCCTTTTCCCTTGTTACCTTCTAATTAGTGCTGCATCAGGCGAAATGAAATATGGACTTGCAGGAGAGATGCTCAAGTCAATGAAAGATAGTTTTAAATTAAAAGTCCAGTTTTTGTGGCTCTCATAAAATTTCTTTTTCTTCAGATTAGACTCAGTCACTCTCTCAAACACATAATTTATCTAATATGTTTGCAATCTCATGCTGAAGGCCTGTGAGTTTTAATCTTACTATCTCTGTGTTCTACCAGTGTAGTTTGCAATAGCTAGGGTAGAAAGCGAGCAGACCCTAAGAGCAGTGCTATGATCCCTCATGAAATATTTGAGGATACGAATTGTTTAGCACAATCTTATCTAATACAATGACGAAACTTTTGCCCTTCAGAAGCACTTTTATTCCTGTGGCTCATAGATCATCTCCAGCAGGGGAGGACTGGATCAGAGGCCGGGAAATCACCCCAACCTTTCCTTCAGTTCTCTGGTAGAATTTAAATGAAGGGCTCCTTTCAAGTGCCCTGCAGCACATCACTGCATGGGTCACATTTGGCCTATCCATCCAAGTCTCTAGGCCTCACTTGGCTTTGCTAGAACATCTGTTATTACACATGCTAGCAAGTGTGGAGTCTCGCTCTCTGCCAGTGATCGACAGTGCTTTGTGAACAGCGTTATTTTGTTCCATTGTGCACGTTGCAGAGGGACCAGCACGTGGCCCATGCAGCGCTTAAGTCTCATTTCAACTGGCTTAAATGAGGAATTGAACTCCAGATCTCATAGCTGCTCATCCCCCACAGAGGCAAAAACAAATGAGAGGGAGCATGGATGGCCACTCTGGACAATTTTGGCCTAAATAGCTGAGCCAGTTCATCACTCCGTGCCTCAGTTTCTCGGTGTACAGCAGGGATGATACTTACCTGCCTCCTAGCAGGTATTGTGAAGCTGAGTTGGTTCATGTTAGTAAAGCGCTTTGATGACATACTCTGCTCTACTAAGCTACTTTGACAAGATCTGCTCACACTTACACCTGTGCCAACCTAGTGCGTGCAAGACAGTTACACAAGAGTAGCAGATCAGTCTGACAGTCAGCTCGTCTACTGGTCAGGCAATGGCTCCACAATTCTCGTACAGTCTGCTCGTTCTAGAGGGTCCCTTCAGGGTCATATACAGTGAACCTGAGTCTCTCCTGCATGTCCCCTCTTCTCCCCTTGAGGCTCTGCCATGACAGAGAGGAAGGAGGGGGAGAAGAGTATGGACACCCACATCCTCTCACTCCACTGAGTCCCAGCCTAGGGTCCTAAAGGAAGATTGCCGTGTCCGGGCCACTCACTGGTCCACCCCAAGTTACACCCCACTGGGTCTCTTCCTATGGGGCTGTGGCTCCTCTGTTTGGGGCGTAGTCACAGTCTTAGTAGTGTCAGTTTAGTCTGCAAGGCAGACAACGTCCCATGCTTGGGGGCTTCGCATGGGTTCTCAACTCCAGAAGTGGGCGTGATGGGGGCAGGATATGAACCATTGCTCCCAGAGTGACCTTACCAATACTGCAGGCAACTCTGCCCACAGCTCCAGGCAGCAGCCTCGCTTCCTGGTGCAACCCATAATGCCTTTCCCTTGGGCTCCTTGCTCTTTTAAATAGTCCCTCCACTTGGAGCACGCCCTGCAGCTGCTCAGGAGTGAGGCCTCCCTGCCCCAGTAGTGCCCCGTGCCTCACTCTGGTTTAGCATCGTGACAAGAGTAAAAAAGAACGTGTCCTCTGTGCTCCAGCTCTGTGGGAAGACTCTGTGTTCTATGGCAGGAGGCGCTCAGATACTACAGTATTTAATGTAGCACACATGCCTTCACAGACAGATGTTATACCACAGTCTTTGGAACAAAGCTGCTCTAACTTGTATCACAACTTTGCAATAATGACCATATTTTATGCATTTGTCTGGTGCCTTTTGGCAATGGACGAGACAAAGTGCATACATGCAGAGGCCCTGAGCCTTGGGACTGGTCAATGGGGGCAGGGGCAACAGTGATTCATCCAAAGTTGCATTTCCCCCAGGCCTGGGGCCAGCTTGGGGCTGATTTGGCCCCTGGAATAACTCTGGGAAGCCTCAGTTCTGCTCTAAATTGTCTGCTGGTTAGTAATGACACCCCAGGAGTCATACAGCAGGTGGGGATTGCTGGAGCACTTCCTTGCTCTGACCATGCCAACTCCTGAGCCACCCACCCAACATGCTCCCTGCACTGGCTCTGCACCACTTAGGGGTTCCTCTGCAATGGATTGGCACAAAACAGCCTTATCAGGGGCCCTGTTATAATCCATTGTATATAAATATAAAAGATTGACTGCCACCACCAAATAAATGCGAGCACTTCTGGGGTGAAACATGACCTTTCTAAAAACACATAGCAACGCTCCAATACATGATGTGAATATCTCATACAGCTGACACTGAAGCATCACATTACATATGCAGCTCGATAGCCTTTGCTTTCATTTCAACAATTTACTGTAATTACTTAGGATTCTTGATGGCCAGAGTGACGCTATCACTAGACTGGGTTACGTGCAGTCCTTTGATTTCTCAGATAAGTTTGGGGGTTGGTGTCCCTTATCAAACCAGATAAAATGAAGGAACAATAAAGAAAAGAAGCTTTCACTCCCAGAGTGCAGTAATCTCCACATCGAACATTGTTAAAACATTTTTTTTTCTTTTGGTGAAGGAAAACAAGTCGATTAAAAAGAAAATGTAACGTGACAGCCTTTGGGTTCCACAAGCTCCATTTATCGGAGTTCAAAGGAAAGGGGGAGAGAAAGCCTTGATGCTTTAGATCAAGGCATATTTGAGCTTTGAAGATTATATCAGTTATGGATGAATTAGAACACAAATACAATAATTAGCACTGAGAAGTATTGCAATACCTGTGGGAATGGAGGAACAGATTGCCTGCATACTGACAAAACAGACCAAGTGCAAGAAGCCATTTTTGATATTTACATAGGGCCTACATTGTTGTCATTCAGCACCTCAAACAGCTCCCCAACTCTTCCTAGGCAGGGAGTAGTTTGGAAGACACACAGGCATGCTCCAGTAACGGCGTGACCCTTTGTGCCAAACCATGTTTACATTCCACACACTGTGTTCACACTGGCAGTGTGAATGTGTCACATTTGAACCGCACCACAGGTTGGAATTGGGCTTATCATTGGAAAACACTCAGTCATTTGCATTTATTATGAAACTTTAACACGCCCTTGGAGTCAGTGCCCAGAAAGGGATATGGATGGTATAACACTGAGACCCCCACTCGCTGGAATCCTGCACTAAACCTAAAGATGAATGTGTCATGAAGCTGGAGATAACATAAAAGAACAAAATTCCACCACAAGAGTTTAGGAAGACATCTTAAGCTTATCTTTTTGCGCTTCTGTCAACTGCAGATTGCAGGCTTTTTTTAGTTCCAGCAGCAAATAAAAAAGGAGGAGGGTATGAAAATGCAGCCTGTATGTAAAACATGAGCCTTGGATAAATACCATGGATACGTTATCTCATTAAAAAGTATTTAACTTGAAGGTTTAAACATGTGTGGGTTTTACGATTCTAGCATTCGACTGCAGTAAAGAATGGCAATACGTTTGCCAATTACGCTGATTCTTGCATACTTGTCCAACTGTTTCCCCTTTTGTTAGCCTGAAATGTTTGTGCAGAGCCACTTAGCTTCGCTCTCCCTCTATATTTAATTTGCTTGAAAATCAGCCTCACAGATCAGGAGTCTTTAAACCAACATATCATTAACGGGATGTATTGGCATGCAAAGCACCCGGGAGCCATTTAGCTTGGCATGGCAACGATTCATTTAACCCACAGGGTAGGACTTGACCACCAGGTGCTGTTTGGGGCTGTTCTCCTCCTCCCACAAATAGTCTGGTTTAATCACTGAAAGGTAGCCGCCGATGAGAGGTTAAAGCAGAGAGTGGGATGGAGTGAAACCGGCTGTTTTGGGTTCATGGGGCTGTGGTGAACCCAGTTCTTTCTGGAGTTTTTAGGCTTACATGAATGCAAGTAAAACTAGAGTAAGTGCTGCTAGAGTAAATGCTAAACCCTACCAAGCTCTTGGAACATCCTTTGCACATTGGATTGGCTTTTGAAAGGCGCCAAGCGCTGCCCTAGCTCTGCTCCCACTGAACTCATTGACACAGTTAGGCCAACACTGAGTGCTTGTGAAAATTCCACCCCATGCCACCTCCTAGAGAATGAGTGGTTGGTAGCTTGGAACTCCCTCCTAAGCTCTCCCGGAGCAGCCAGCTGGCTTCTTCTATCTGCAGTCTTTGGTGGCTAGCGGGTGGCTTCACTGCGCCTCCCCCACGATCCATCCATCATTAAAATCTTTTGGGGAAGGTGTTTCCTGACTGCCCACCAGTCAGCAGACAGGGGACTGGGAATGCTCCTCTGGTCCTGCTGATTTCTCTATGCAATTCTGCAGCCTGGTGCTCTGCGCAGTAATGAAAACTATCCTATTGAAAGGAGTCTGGGCAGGAGAGGGGCTGTTGGGCAACTAGACCCTCAGAGACTATTTAAAGTAGGAGAAACACTGAGGTGTCTAGGGGAAGCCGAGAAGGAAGGTGTCTTGCAGGCTGGCCCAATGCAGCCATGAGGTTTGCATGCACCTCAGCAAGAGATTTGTACAGATTTTGATGAGTTCAGAGTTTGCACATGTGAAATTTTCATACAGTCCTGCCCAAGTCTTCCCCGACCTGTTCCCAGATCGGCACGGACTCACTGAATGACCTCGGCCTAATCTTTCACCCGTCCATGCCTCAGTCCATCCTTTTAGAAAACAGGCCTAGTAATGTTTGTCAACCTCAGGAAATGTTCGCGAATTTGCTTATAGCTCCTCAGAGGAAAGGTGAGTGCTGCAGAAGTGCAAAGGAGAGTTAAGAAGGTCAGGACTTGAGTCTTCCTCTCCCAAGTGGGTGGAACTCAGTCCTGTACAGAGGCCAACACCTAACTCCCACATGAATTTCAGTGGGTGTCATATGGTGCATTGGCCACAGCAGGTAGGAGGGGAATTTTCAGAAGCTCTCAGCGCTGTTCTCCCGAAAGCCTATGGAAGTGTTTGAATTCAATGGGACCAGCTAGGCCAATGCTTAGTGCTTTTTGAAGTCCCATCCTTGACACCCACCAACTCAGAATCACGGTTTCTCTGCCTCTTTAATTGTTTCATTTTGTTTTATTTATTTATTTATGTTTCTTTCAGAGGCTTTTAAAAATGTTCATTTCTCTTTTTAGCTCTACAGAAGAGAGGGACAGGCCATTGTGCGGTTACTGCTATTGCTCAAAGTCCTGATAGATCCTATAGCCTGGTGAAACAACGGCCATTCCAGCAGATAAATAAGAGGTAAACATCTTCCCGCCCCCACATAACACACACACACACTAGCCAGCCTGCAATAACAATGTTCAGCAGAAAAAGAGAGGGCAAGATTCCTATCAAATAATTTGTTGCCATGTGAGTAACTTTTAACAACATATACTGGAGGCTGCTTTAGACTCGGTGTTTCAGTCACAGAGGGAAATTCCAAGCGGCACAGATAAAGTTTTGCAATGAAACTATGTTTCCACCATGGAGGATGTAACTAGATTTGGCATCTTCCCACTTTGAGTAAAATTTGCCCCCATATGCAGAAGGCTGGCACCTGGCCTCCGCACCACTCGAACTATAGGAGACTCAAGAGTTGCCTTGGCGGCAGCTGGTGTAAATCAGCATAGCTCCATTGACTTTAGTGGAGCAACATCAATTTACACCCACTGGGGATCTGGCCCGTTGGCATCAATGGAGCTAGGCAGATTCATACCAGCTAAGGGTCAGTCCAGCCCATGTGCAGACACAATCCTCAACTCCCTGTAATGGTTCTGTAGTTAGAAATATCCATAGATATACTGGGCATTCTTTGTGTCTATCTTTACCCTTCTTTGTTTCTTTTGTCCTTTGTAGTTAGTTTTCACTTCTGATCAGAGGCAGCACCAGGACTAATGGCTTGGCACTGAGTTTTGCTAAGATTTTTTATTTCATGTAGAGATGTGAAAGATGTAAGAAACCTTCCCAATGAAACTAAGAGTCCATACTTCTAAAAATGCCATTTTAGTGAACTCTCTAGGGGAAAAGTGGAACAGAGCCAAGCGCCCGCAGCTGGGGAAAGTACATCATTATATTTAAAACATTTGAATGTATTCCACCTTTCCCTTAACACCTGGCCTTTAAGTGATTCCTGTTGACTTCATCAGACCTGCTAATGTTTGGTTCATTTTTGCCTCAGGACAACAGATAATAGGGGGTGAAAGAGACGGGGTAAAAGAGATGGATCAAATAGTTGTGTGAACTTGAGCAAGTCCCATGACTACTCCATGCCTCAATTTCCCCATCTGTAAAATGGAGATACAGACACTTAGCTTCATGTGTAGTGCTGTGAGCTGTGTATGGATGAAAAACCTCTCTGCGGGTAAGAGCTAAGTACTGTTATTACACTGCTGAGCCAAACACCTGAGCCATGTTGTAGCTCCCAGGAAGTCAGCGGTGACTGAAGTCAATGAAACATTTAACTGTGTTGGTAGGTTACGTAGGTGTATACATGCTGGATTTCTTTCTTTCTGGCTTCATAGAGTAACATTCAGAGCTGGGAGAGTTTATCCGGTTGTAGAAAACAAAATTTACCCCTATGCAGAGGGCCTACTATGCGTCACTGAAATCCCACTCAAGCCCTATTTCAAGGGCCTAAATGGGACTTCGGTGGTGCACAGATCTCAGGTGGTCTCTCCGCCCAAGGATGAATTTCATGTCCTATGAGCATCATGTATTGTAGTTGTGACCATATTCCTATGACAAAGGCTGGAAAACATTTCATCTCAGATCCTGGAAATTGCACGCTCCCTCCACAGGGAGCACCGCTGTAATATCGCTAGACTTTCTTGTTGCCACTAGATGTCACTGAAGACTAGAGATGGGGCAGTACGGAGCTCTGCTGGCTGTGCCCTCGGAACAGCGATGGGAGGAACCGTGAGACTGAAATGCAAAGAAGAGGAGAAGCTCGGTTTACACGGACTGGAAATTCCACCGTCTTGTTGCTCAGTCTGCAGCCTGTAATAATAATAATACTTAACATCACTCTAGCCTCTTGCATCCAAAACGTCTGAGCGCTCTCTTTTCAAGTCTAACATTATTTTATTTCTCTGCTTTTTCCAGTATCTCTGTCTCATCTCCAGGAGCCTTCACATTAACAATTTAGAAACAAAGATGATTTAAGCTTCACAATTCCTCTCCGAGAAAAGGAAGTATCCCTATCCCCATTTCATAGGTGGGGCAGCTGAAGCATGGAATGGCTAAGTAGTTTGCCCAGGGTCACCCAATAAGTCAGTGGCACAGTTAGGAAGAGACCCCAGGAGTCCTGATTTCTAGTCCCCTGCTCTAACCACTAGATGACACTGCATCCCCTCAGAGGCAAAGGTGACTGCCCTGTGATTGGCTTGGAGTTAAGCAGCTCCTCAAGTCCAGGTCCAAGCCCTACCTTCTCTTAATGGTTATAGGCTGGCACTGAGCTTTGTCTGGGAGCCACAAAGACACATATTTAAACATTGCAATAGAGGAACTGTCATAGTGAACCAGACCCAAAGTCCATCCAGTCCAGTGTCCTGTCTCTGACATTGAGCAGCACCAGATGCTTCAGAGGAAGGCATAAGAACCCCGCAGTAAGGCAGATGTGGGATAACCTGTCCTCGTCAAAGTCTCATCCTGGTCTATTATAGTTAGAGGTTGGCTTAAGCCCTGAAGCAGGAAGTTTAATAACTCTTCCAAAATTTGTTATTAATAATAGCTCCAGATATTCTTGTAATCTATAGAAATGTCCAGTCTCTTTCTGAATCTTGTTAAATCCTTGACCTCACCAACTTCCTGTGGCAATGAGTTCTAGTTATGCATTGTATGAGAAACTATTTCTTTTTTCAGTTTCAAATTTGCCAGCTTTAAATGTCACTGAAAGCCCCTATTCACATGTTATGAGCTGGGGAGAACAGAAGATCCTGATCAACTTCCTTTAAACCATTCATTATTTTATGTACTTTTATTATGTCCTTTCTTATTCAGCTCCTTTCGAAGGTCACACAGCATGAATAGCTTATGATTTCAGTGGCAGCTGGGCACCTAAATACGTTTGAGGAGCTGGGCCTTAGTGATGATGGGAGAGTCCCAGAGCTCAGGCTGCAGCCTGAGCCTGAACGTCTATGCCACCCCTTAGCCCAAGCCCCGCGAATCTGAGTAAGCTGGCATGTACCAGCCACGGGTGCAGTGTAGACATATGCTCTGAAGTCAGTAGTTCCCAGGTCTGTAGACAGAAGTTGTATTTTCTGAGTTTGCTGTTTGTCTTTGATGCGTCCTACCTATTTTCCATCCTGGCTGCCAAGCACCTCAGTGGATTTCTGACTTAACAGTACTAAGTAGCAGTAGCATGTAGCAGCCTTAGACAGGCCTTAGAGGGAGGCAGTAGCAGCATGAGGTGTGGGGGGCTGGGGACCTGGGACTTCAACGGGGCCCTGCTAACAGCGGCAGTGCTAATGTTCTGGATGGCTCAGGGAGCACATCCTGGGTGCGGAGATCCATATTAACAGAGGGCACGGCTACTAGCATAGATCTGCTGGGGTAACAGATGCAGCCTCTCTTTGAGGGCAGGTAACATTTTAACAGGAGTTGTGATGCCCAATCTATTCTGTGTGTCAAGTATCCTGTCACTGTTAAAGTGCATTGCCTTGCATGTCCTTTGGGGTGGAGAAGGAGCGTGAAGTGATCTGAGCTCCCCTAACTGTGGGCAACGCTTATATCCCTTTGCACCCATCCATCTCAAAGTGCTTTACAAAGGTGGGTAAACTGGAGGAGACAGAGGCACAGAGAGTTGCAGTGACTTGCCCAAGACCACCCAGTGAGTCCGTGTCAGAACAGGGGACAGAACCCAAGACTTCTACCCAGTCCTGGGACCTGTGAGGCACTCTTGTGGTCCTGCTGTTCCATACAGGAAGGAGGGCTAAGCAGACAAGGCACTGGAACGGGACTCAGGAGTAAGGCCCTGTGGAAAAATCGCAATTTCATGGACTGTGTGGAAATAGTGAAATTAGCTCAATGCCGTGATTTCCCCAATACTCACTCAAGCAGGAGGCGGTGGCACAGTAGCCAGCGCTGCTGCCAGGTGGAACACGCGTGTGAACATGGTGCCTGGTGTAGCTTGCAGCACGCAGCCGCGTCGTGTCAGAGAAGCCAATGGAGAGGTCTTGGTTGCCAGTTTTATGCAGTAGTGATCTTTCAGTGACTACACCCTTGCGCATATTCCATGCAATTTGCTACTTGATCCGTGACACTGCTGTGAATTTTCTAAAAAAATATCTGTGATTTTCCCAGGGCCTTACTGATGAGACCTGCATTCACGAGTGGCTCAGCCACAGACTTCCTATGTGATCTCAAGCAAGTCCTTCAATCTACTCTGTGCCTCAGTTCCCCCCTGTAAAATGGGGATTATACATTCTTGCCTCACAGGAATGGGGTGAGGATCAATTCCGTTAGCGATGGTGAGGCGCTCCGATACTATGGAGATGAAGGCTCTATAAGTACCTAAAGAGATTGTTAACACAGCACATTTTGAGCACTCCCATTGAAGGCATGGGTTCATCTCCAAAGTGAACATGAGCTCATCACAAAACAATTCTCACACAACATGCAAGAGTTGGGGTCAGGTGGTTCTCTCCTTTAACAGAGGTTTTAGGCTGAGGTCTCTTGTGGTTAGAGCTGGATTGGAAATGGTTTTCCCATTTGGTGAGAATTTTCAAAATAAAAAAAAAGAATTCTGTCCCAAATTGGGACAAACCCACAAAATCTTGAAAATTTTTGCAACCTGAAAATCTGAAAATTTTCTGGATGAGGTAATTGAAAAGTTTCATTTTTGACCTTTAAAATGTTTTATTTTTACTCTAAATTAACTTAAATTTCAAAACAAAGTTGTTTCAAAATTAAAAAGGGAACTCTTCGTTTAGAAAATGTTGAATCGCCCCATTTAAACAATTTCAAAACTTTTGTTCTCAATTTCTTTTTTCAAAATGGGAAATTCGGTGAAACCGACCTTTCCCACGAACAGTTTTGGTTTCAACAAATCAGCATTTTCCGAAGCAAAAACATTTCGCTGAAAAATTTCCAACCAGTCGTAGTTGTGGAAGCTGCAGATCCAGAAGTTAAGCCGGTGTAATGGCCACCATTCTCCTGTCAATACGACAAGCAAGTAAGCAAGTACTGGGTGTTCCATTTTTCTCTACCGGCACTGATCACCAGTATGCAACTGCTAAGTATTTTAACATTACTGGACTATGAAAAATGCTATTTTAAAACCAAATTCTATTCTATTCTCATGCTGCAAAAAGCTGCAGATGAACAGCCATGAGGCTACTTTACTGACACCCATAAATCAACTTGAAAGTTTACATTGTTTAAAATATATTTGATTTGAACTGCAAAATATATTTTTAATGCTCTATTTGCCCAAGGCATTCTTGCAGAAAAAAGCGTGCTTTGCACATACCAGGGATAGATCTAGATTGGCTTGATGGGCTAGAATAATTTATAACCGCATGAGGCAGTCTCAGGCAGAATGCTCTGTCAGATTTCCAAATAATTTTAACTCGCATGCTCAGAGAGTGTGAGAACCACAGAGCAGAGCTGAGCAGCTCTGGAGTCCAGGCTGTCAAGGAACAGGCAGGAGCCGGGAAGCTTTGCCATCTGTGTGTTAAAAGGAAAATATTCTTGGGGCTGCTGAATGCAACTCAATAAATGGCATTTGTAGTTTATTAAGTACCAGAGAAATACCATTTACAGCAGGAGTATCCTGTGTTCTCTAGCCGTGATTACTCTTACATGACATAGCAGAGCCTCAGCCCAATTAGTTTAAAGAAACTTGTCTTCTTCAGAAGTGATGAGCTGTTGTTATTAAGTTTAGAGGATTGTTCCACGGTCCTGATACAATACTACTTAGAATCTCTCTTTACAAAAGGAAGGGAAGGCTCATTATGCCCATTTTTCAAGTAGGGGAAACTGAGGCACAGAGCAGGGTAATGACTTGCCCAAGCTCATGTAGCAAGGCAGTGGAAAAGCTGGGAATAGAACTCTGGTCTCCTAGTGCCCATTCCCAGGTTCTATCCCCATCTCATACAGATTTGGCCCAGTAAATTTGTAATTTGGTTCACTGAGCTTCTTTAAATAAATGTGGAATTAGATTTTCCCTCACCCTACCATGCTGATTTAGTGTGTGTGAAACAGGAATCCTAGACTTACATATTATAGTGATGAGACAGAAAGTTATTCTTTATACTTGCAGGCAGTGTAGCTGCCTGTCTTCTCATGCCCTCATCAGAGGAAAGTAAGTGAAACTGAAAGAAGCCAGGAGACTCTCTCTCATTCCCTATGTGTGTTTTTGCCTTGGTCCAACTTACCAGGTTTCATTAAGCTTTGGGAATTGATGTTGAACTTGGGGAACTCACACACAGCAGTAATATTTGCTGATCACACTTACACACAGCAGTAATATTTGCTGATCACACTGAACAATAGACCTGTCCAGTTCAAGAGAGGCGCAATTCATCTGGACTGCTCTGCCAATGCACCTCATCCCTGATTCCCACAGCCCTGCTGCCTTCTTAATCCTGACCTGCAAACACCACCTACCATTTCACTCCTACATCACTACACACCATAGTGGAAATTCAGAAGACCCCTTTTATTTATCTCTGTTGGGTCCTACCGCAGCACCAATAGCCCCGGAACCACTAGATCAATAGACCTGTTGTTCTCCTTCAAAACCTAAATGCTCGCCAAGCCCCGCAGAAAATGGCTGAAAAATTTCAACTGGAATTTACACTAGGCCTGGGCTGTGCATGCCAACAGTGCTTGGAGTCCTCTGGGGCAAGGGCACTCAAACTTTGCCAGCCCAGGGCCACAGTGTCCCTACTTGTATTTGAGGGGATTGAACATAGTGCCAGTGACATTTGCTATTGGCTGTAGGTCTCCTGGCCTGCACCTCATGTTAAAGAGGAGGACAGCAGCAGGGCATTGTTAGCCTATCAGAAGCACTTTGGACATCCATCAAACTTATTTCTACTTATGTCCCTAAGGTGAGTTTGGAGCCCAGGTTTCTGTAAGGAAAAAACTAGTCCACCAGCCTGCTGCAATACTCACTAAACCTGGAACAGAAATTTGGAGTTCTGATGATCCAATGGGACACAAACTCTCTTGCTGTGGGGTAGCTGTGAAGACAAGGGAATAAACCCCGACACTCTTGTGATACATCCCCAAGGACATCTCTGCACAATGTGCTGTGGCTTCCCTATGTGCCTGGAGGGAGAACTCGGGTCCTTCTGTTCCAAAAGCACAGCCACCAGGCAGGTGAATTCTGGTTAGCTTCAACAGCATGAAACCCTATGACACACACTTGAACATGTCTGATGGCATCCAGCAGGGGGCACTGGTGCACAAACATGCTATCGGATACAATAATATAGGACAGCCATGATCTGTTCAGTAGTAAACACACTGTGAGCAAAAGCACAGTCTTCCTCATGTTATAATTGCAATAACCCTAAGAAGAAGGGAGAAGGAAGTGCTCAGAAACTGATTAAAAAAACTCTGTCATCACTGTATAATAGATTCCCATGGGATATTGGAAGGAGAGGAAGGGTATGAAGCCCATTAAAGTTGGGGAAGAGGGGTTGAATTCAAGTTAATTTCATGCAAGGAAACTACTGTTAAAGCTTTTGAAGAGAATTAAAAGCTTAGATAGTACAAATAAGCCTTCAGTTATTGGATTAACAGTACAGAAACAGAGGCAGTGACTGATAGAACTCTTTTTTATTCTTGTCATTCAGGGCAATGGAGTGTCAAAACAGTTTGGATGCTTTCCAAGAAACCACTGGTTTTGTGACTACTATTGCTTTTAATCTTGGATAGAAGGTTTAAAAAAAAAAGATCTTGTGTGGAGAGAAATCCTTTTCAGACAATATTGTACAAAGAAATATAGCCAGCAAATG
This sequence comes from Eretmochelys imbricata, assembly GCF_965152235.1. Lineage (NCBI taxonomy): Eukaryota > Metazoa > Chordata > Testudines > Cheloniidae > Eretmochelys > Eretmochelys imbricata. The sequence continues at coordinate 17,544,778 of NC_135585.1, read as the reverse complement.
ACAAAAACTCCATTAAGGAGCTGGCAAACTATGGAAGGAAAAAGAGTCACAGTTCTATGATGGGTATGATATTTTTGGGGCCAAAAAAGGGTTTTAAGACATAGATCTAGACAATGGATAAATGTACAGTAAATATATTGTACTTCGCCTCTATATAGTGCCTGTCATCTGATATTCTCAAAGAGTTTTATAAGTGCTCATCAACCAAGCCTATGAATATCTTTGTCAGATAGGTTGCTATTATTATAGGTGGAGAAGTGAAGAATGGGAAGGTAAGGGACACAATTTTCATACATGGGTACCTAAAATTAGGCACTTAAATGACTGGCCTGCTTTTCAAAACTTTTGAGCACTACTGAATTAAAGAGAAGCTTGGTTAGGTCCCTAAGTATAGATATAGATGTTTAACTTTAGGCATTCAAGCTTTAAACTTTTGATTATATGACTTACCCAACGTCACTGATCTGCAGAGCCATGAAGAGAACCCAGGAAACCCAAATCACACATCCATGCTCAAAGTACTGGAGCATTTACTACTTTAAGTCACTGCTGCATTTTGTAGTAGGGCATCACATTGGAAAATTTCAACTCCTGCTAGTCAGGGCTCAAACCAATAACTACTATTAAAGAGGCCAGGCTGTAATTGGCCTGCAGATTTATTAACCATGTGTGAAGAATTACACTGCCCAGCAGGCAGGAATAGCTTTTATCTCTGTTTGTAGGGACCCCTCACTGCCTAAAAGTAATCAAGGTAGCCAGCTCTAGAGCTGAATTAATACACTCATAAATGATAATTTATCTGTCAAATTTACACTCTTTTTCTGCTCATGGAATATCCACAGGGTCACAATTTCTATGAGGTTATTTGCTGTTCAATTAATTTTCCTGTGAATGTTTTTGAACTCTATGGATTGATCACAAAGTGAATCTCTACAATGCAATGTAAGCCCAGGGTTATTAGAACTTGTGTTAGCAGACCCTAGATTTGTTAATCTATGGCTTGAGTATCTACACTCATTTGTAACCCTAGATTAGGAACTTTTAAACCCTGGGTCCCAACCTAGGGCTCCTGGACAACTACCCGTATCCCAGACTTCCTAGCACCAACCCAACATGTGTCTGCTGTAGCCCTTTGTTAGTGGTGCAGGGTGGGAAAACTTGACTGTCCACCAACCTTGACCGCCTAGAGGACAAAGAAAGTCACCCATGGGATTGAGGAATACTTTTGTCAGACTCCCAGAGTATGAAGTCCACTGGGGTTGTGGAGTCATGGGACCCTGGGTCCAAACCCTGATTTAGTGTGATGTGTGTGTAGAGGAAAGGGAGGATAGGCTGGAGTTCGAACCCTGGTTTTACATTGAAGTGTAGATATACTCGAAGAGTACTCTATCTGCTAACTGGGTTGTGTTGCTTAGCTGTGATTGGCCCAATAAGTCACATGGTATTGTTTCTGTGCTCAGGTTGAAGACGGGCACAGGCAATTCTGGAGTGAATTCTTGAATGAGCAAATCTAAAATTCAGTTTTTGCAAATGTGTGTGTATATAACTCTAATGTTCCTCTTGGCAGAGAGGAGTCAGGACTCCTTGTAGTGAATATAAAGGGGATCCTGACTGAGGCTGCTGGGCACAGACAGACCCTATGGTTCTCTCAGGCTTTTTAGCTCCCAGACTAAATAAATACAGCCTGCATTACATACAGGCTGTTGTAAATCTTGGTCCAGTTTAAGCAAGGGGCTGCTGACTACACTATAGCTACTCTGAAAGTCACTCTCAGCAAACATTCATGCCAGTGCAAGAATGGTCACAGAAAGCAAACCCAGAAAGGGCACATATGGGGCCAGAGCAGATTAATTATAAACTGTGAGTAAATATTTGCAGAAAACTATTTGCAATGTTTACTCAGCATCACCCAGCAAAACCCTGAAACCACAGCTACTCCACAGCAATGTATAATGGCTAATGATCAGCTATTGCTGATCCAATGGTCCCCATGGCTCCAGTTCCCCTGGGAAGCCTTTTCATCATCTCCTATTGTGTCAACCCTCAGCCCCACTTCCACTCTAGAACATTTTCTGTTTTCTTCTATCCCCGCTCCAGTCTTGGCAGATTGTGACAGTCTCCTATGTACAGAGGAGGCTGAAGTTAGGCCAAGGAGCTAATCTAGAGTATCCGGATCCCTGATGCTGTCTCACATAGGAATCAGGTGGCATGGGGACTCCAGTTCTTGTAGAAGGTTAGTATTGACGGTTCAGGTGAAGCAGCCATCATTGCCATTGTCCATGCTTTATGCAGACATACATACTAATGGCTTGATTTGCAGAGGTGCGAGGCATTTGTACGCCCCTTGAAATCAAAGGGAGGGGCAGGTGCTCAGCACCTTTGATTTTCAAGAGACTTTGGCAGCTTTTGATGCAGATAGAATCAGAACCAACATTCACCCAATGAACCGAAGAGAGACAGAGAGGATAAGACCCATCAGCTGGAAAGGTCACAGAAATAGCATCCTAATGCACAGATAATTATATGAATGCAGAGCGCCTGGGTCATCTCACCAGCACCCAGAAGTGCTGCACTGGTGGCAGATAAAATGGCCTCAAAGAGCTTTATGCTATTAGTGTTCCATTACTCAAGCGGAAAGTAAGAGAGATCAACCAATTTTCTTCTTTCAGAGACAGGAAACCAGAAGCTAGTGTGGGGAGGAAGCTGAGATGTCTTTTTCTCAGCTATCTGAGGAAAAAAGCCAGCTGAGAGAGTGCATCCTTATGTAAGTGTGTGAGAGAGAGATTGTGGGGAAGGGGGCAAGGGAAAGAGGAGGAGAAACTGGAACCTGGCAATCCCTACTCCCTTCTCTGCTGGTAATGTAACACTTACAGCCGGCAGTACTGATTCCAATTTAATTAAATATAAATAGATGGCAATACCAGGCATATCCACTGCATGGGGATTTTGAGCAAAGCACATGGCTACATCTACCTCTCTTCCTCACCACTGCCAGGGGATCTGATTGCAGGGTGGTTCATGTGTGATCATTTCCAGCCCAGGCTTTCAGAGCTGAAGGATTTGATGTTTCTGTGGTTAGTTAGCCTCTCCACCTAAAGGGGATCTCTATTCCAGGAGAGTGTTTGGGAGCAAAGGCAGGGAAGTAGCTGACGGATGCCTCGTTACTCAGTCACAGGCAACTGAGCCAAGGCTTAGTCCATGCTGGGCTGGTACTACCCATGCTGATGCCTGCACTGTGCTGTCTTCGTTGCTGTTGTTACCTGCACTAGCTGGATTCAAGCTAGTGCAGGTAGGCTAGTCCATGCCCAGCTGCTGCAGTGTAGACAGGCTCTTAGAGAGGAAGGTTTGTCAAATAGTTAGGTACTGGACTTGGACTCAGGTTCAAATCCCTGCTCAGTCACAAACTCCCTGTGTGATCTTGGGCAAGTCACTTAGTGTCTCCATGCTTCAGTTCCATCTGTACCATGGGGATAACAGCACTGCCCTGCCTCACAGGGGTGTTGTGAGGTGCTCACGTAGTATGACAAGAGTTTATATAAATACCCAGATAGAAAGACACCGGTTCAAGCCTGACCCCAACGTGGTAAAAGAACTAGAAGGCCTTTTGCATCTCTTTGGTGGACAGCCATAGGAAATGACTTGGGGAGGGGGAGAGAAAACTCAGTTCACTCTTGAGGAGAGTGTACTCCACAAATGCCACCCTTGCTAGCAGTCTCAAGAAGGATGCCAAGGACTGCATGGGCTATGGAGACTGACCAACTCTCTCTCCCCTAGCAGCAGTTTCTCCGAGCCGCAGCAGCGATCCATGGGCAGAGCGTAGTGTCTATGGGAAGCTTTCACTGCTGCTGACCATATTGCACCTACCCTGTGATCGGAGGACTTCAGTCACTATGGATGCCACGTGGGCACCTCTCCCCAGAGCAGCCCTGGTCAGTGCCATCTTTAAAGCCTCATGCATTAATTCATTAGTTGCTGAAATGCTGAACACGGAGCCAGACTATCTGCTGTGGCTGCTGCTGCTGAAACACAAGGCCACTGGATTCCTCTGCTGCTATTCAGACTGACGATTTCTTTTCAGTTAAGATCTCCAGTGTTTAGTGTATTGTGCTGCCTGGCACAGGAGGATTCGTTTACACTTTTAACAGCAAGTGTTTCATTCCCCCCCCCTTTTGGTGTTATTAAGGTTTGTATTAAACTCACTGATGGGAGTGGAGCAAAGACAGGAAATGGGGGGCAGATCGCCATACCAGTTCAGACTGGTGCTGTGCCCTGAACTCGCCCATCAAGACTGTTCAAGACCCTATGGCATTTTCTGCAAGAGTAGGTGGGTTAAATGTCAGGTTGTAGCTAAATTCCAATGTGGGTAGCTACTGTCTCACTGTCTAAATCCCTCCAGCCGTTTCTACTGGCTATGGTCTCCTTCTTCACTTCCTGTCCTCAGTGGCTGTGCAATGTTGCTGTTAAATACCTGCTGTGTTCCACCTCAGAGGTGGCTGCATTTCAAAGGGGGCACATGTCAGTCACAAAATGAATGTGTCAATGAAAGATAAGGAAGACATAGTGCTCACAAGCTGTGTTCCTGCCATCCCCTCATTGCTCTGCTTGGTCAGTACATGCCTTTCCCTCATCCTTCAACTCTTACTTTTGTCTTTTTAGATGGCAAACTCTTTGGGGCTGACACTAGATCATCTTATATGTTTGTATAGCGCCTAGCACAATGGGGCCTGGTTGCTGACTGGGGCCAACAGATATAATAAATTAATAATTAATCAATGACCCTTCTCTCTGTAGGGTCCAATCCAGCAGACACTTACTCTCATGAGTTATCTTTACTCACACGAGAAAGGATTTGCAGGGCCAGGCCACAGAGTGTAAATCAGGATACTTAGTTTATTAGCTGGACGTGCACAAGTCCATGGGGCCGGACGAGTTGCATCCGAGAGTGCTGAAGGAATTGGCGGCTGTGATTGCAGAGCCATTGGCCATTATCTTTGAAAACTCGTGGCGAACCAGGGAAGTCCCGGATGACTGGAAAAAGGCTAATGTAGTGCCAATCTTTAAAAAAGGGAAGAAGGAGGATCCTGGGAACTACAGGCCAGTCAGCCTCACCTCAGTCCCTGGAAAAATCATGGAGCAGGTCCTCAAAGAATCAATCCTGAAGTACTTGCATGAGAGGAAAGTGATCTGGAACAGCCAGCATGGATTCACCAAGGGAAGGTCATGCCTGACTAATCTAATCGCCTTTTATCATGAGATTACTGGTTCTGTGGATGAAGGGAAAGCAGTGGATGTATTGTTTCTTGACTTTAGCAAAGCTTTTGACACGGTCTCCCACAGTATTCTTGTCAGCAAGTTAAGGAAGTATGGGCTGGATGATTGCACTATAAGGTGGGTAGAAAGCTGGCTAGATTGTCGGGCTCAACGGGTAGTGATCAATGGCTCCATGTCTAGTTGGCAGCCGGTGTCAAGTGGAGTGCCCCAGGGGTCGGTCCTGGGGCCGGTTTTGTTCAATATCTTCATAAATGATCTGGAGGATGGTGTGGATTGCACTCTCAGCAAATTTGCGGACGATACTAAACTGGGAGGAGTGGTAGATACGCTGGAGGGGAGGGATAGGATACAGAAGGACCTAGACAAATTGGAGGATTGGGCCAAAAGAAATCTGATGAGGTTCAATAAGGATAAGTGCAGGGTCCTGCACTTAGGACGGAAGAATCCAATGCACCGCTACAGACTAGGGACCGAATGGCTAGGCAGCAGTTCTGCGGAAAAGGACCTAGGGGTGACAGTGGACGAGAAGCTGGATATGAGTCAGCAGTGTGCCCTTGTTGCCAAGAAGGCCAATGGCATTTTGGGATGTATAAGTAGGGGCATAGCGAGCAGATCGAGGGACGTGATCGTCCCCCTCTATTCGACATTGGTGAGGCCTCATCTGGAGTACTGTGTCCAGTTTTGGGCCCCACACTACAAGAAGGATGTGGATAAATTGGAGAGAGTCCAGCGAAGGGCAACAAAAATGATTAGGGGTCTAGAACACATGACTTATGAGGAGAGGCTGAGGGAACTGGGATTGTTTAGCCTGCAGAAGAGAAGAATGAGGGGGGATTTGATAGCTGCTTTCAACTACCTGAAAGGGGGTTCCAAAGAGGATGGCTCTAGACTGTTCTCAATGGTAGCAGATGACAGAACGAGGAGTAATGGTCTCAAGTTGCAGTGGGGGAGGTTTAGGTTGGATATTAGGAAAAACTTTTTCACTAAGAGGGTGGTGAAACACTGGAATGCGTTGCCTAGGGAGGTGGTGGAATCTCCTTCCTTAGAAGTTTTTAAGGTCAGGCTTGACAAAGCCCTGGCTGGGATGACTTAACTGGGAATTGGTCCTGCTTCGAGCAGGGGGTTGGACTAGATGACCTTCAGGGGTCCCTTCCAACCCTGATATTCTATGATTCTATGATTCTATTAAAATGCATGTGAATTGTTCTGCATGAGCCACCAAGTGAATTATATTATACAGGGATAAAGGGGCATGTGTGACCCACAGGTCAGTGTGTTACATGTGTCTTCCTCTGTGCTTGATTCACTGAGGATATGAGTCTGTTTCAGCCACAGCTATATAACCCATCCCTCTAGCTCAAGCTGAGATTTGTACTTTCAGCTCTCGAATGCCCCAGTTCACTCCCTGGTATGGTGGCCATCACACAAGCTTCAAAGTATAATTAGGCACTTGCCTGTAGTAACATTTTCCTCTTCATGTCAGCACCTCTGTAGCCCCACCCTTCGATCGCTAAGAAACTGCTCCCCACGATGGGCATGCTACGTCCACCCAAGAACAATAGAGGCCATCATCCTGCACCAGTGAAGGGTGGGTACAAGATCAGGCCCTTGATCAGATGCCCTCTGTGTCCTGTCAAGGCCACATCTTTGGTTTCCAAAAAATGTCAGCACTGAACAATGCCAGGCATCCCCCACACCACCCCCAATCACTAGAGAGCAAACTTGCCAGCTCAGGGAAGTGAGGAACTTGAGCAGACTGCTTCTGCAGAACCCCCACTTCTCCCTACCAAGTAGATGAGCATGCTGGCTCTGCAGCCTTCCTGGTGCTTTCTGGCCAAGGGAGCAGGAGACTGTGGGCCTTTGCATCTCAATCAGTCATTTACCTCTCTGCAGAGAGGGAGGAAAACTATTCTGCTCATACTGGTGGGCTTTTTAGCTGTGTTAGGGTAGAGCTTAGGGATCCTTCTCGAGACCCCACTGCACCAGGCATCGCACAGGTGACTATACACCATGCAAAGCAGAGGAGAGTCAAGCCCAGGGAACAGGAACATAGAGTTGCCGTAGTGGATCAGACCCCAGGGACCAGCACCAGATGAAAGTGCAAGAAACCCTGCCCAGAGAAAGCTACCCGGCTTGACCCCAATAGTCAGAGGTTGGCTGATGCCAACCATCCTAATTTGGGGTCTGCTGAGTTTACTTCCTTCAGACATTGCTGTTTCAATCGATGCTGTGGTGCTCTGGGATGCTTGGAGGACTGCTGAAGTATGTCAAGCCTCAGGACTCCTTGATGTGCCCTGGAAAGCTGGGATATAGCCTGGAACTTAGATGCAAGAAGAATTGTGTGTATTGCCCTGGTTCCTGGGTGTGTCCGCTTTTAGCTTGAGTATGTTAAAATATGACTTTTCCCAGGGCTTCATTAGGCATTGTTTGCACAGTACCTTCAAAAGGTAAAGCACTTTTCTTAACAGCGGATGGCTCCAGCCTGTTGTCAGTGTGTACTCTGAGGCATTCATACTCAAAGATTTGACATGATCCATTGTAACAGCAGCTGCCAGGTGTCCCAATGTGCCATAATCACTGAACAACATTGACAGTTACATGCTACTCTATTTATCTATGCAATGTGTAGTTAGACTATAACTATGAGGAAATACTATTCATCTGCAGAAAGAAAAGGAGTACTTGTGGCACCTTAGAGACTAACGAATTTATTTGAGCATGAGCTTTCGTGAGCTACAGTCTGCTGCAGTTTCCACGGTATGCATCTGATGAAGTGAGCTGTAGCTCACGAAAGCTCATGCTCAAATAAATTCGTTAGTCTCTAAGGTGCCACAAGTACTCCTTTTCTTTCTGCGAATACAGACTAACACGGCTGTTACTCTGAAAACTATTCATCTGCAGTAGCTCACCTTTAGATGTCAGTGGGACAGGGCCAGCCTATAGTAATGACCTAAAGAAGTCGCCCTCTGATATGTTCAGTGGCCTTTATGACGTAGATTGGTGGACTCAGCCTAGTTCATAATGCACAGACACATCCATTGCTAAAATTACCATCACAATTAGCTCCCTTGAAGGGTGGCCTTAGAAGAGCGGCCAAGTATGTAACGGGAATTGAGACTGAACTCTCACTCCTAGAGAAGATCTGTAAGCTGCTGGACCAGCTTACCTGCCACCGCCTCAAATAACACTCCCAACAGCAGCGGGATTTCAGTCTCTCTCTCCAGGGTTTAGTTTTATTTCTCCAAATCAAAACAGTTCAGCCTATAGCAAACCAGGTCTCTCTAGCTACCCCAGAGGTTCCTACAGAAGCCTACCTACTCCCTGCAAGTCTCACTCTCAAGTGAGTGGATCATCAACCCTTTATCTAAGGACTGGGTGGCCTGCAGATTATCACCTGATCGCCAGCCTCAGACTCATCACTTGGGAGGCAGCTAATTAATCACAGGTGGGACTAAGCCCAACTTCTTTAAAGGTCCATCCCACCCTATACTAAGGACCCTCCAGGGCCAGGCAGGGCAGCCTAGACTAGCCTGGGGACAGCTGGCTATGCTATGCTATGCTGTACTGTACTTGTTAAGGGGACAGGAGTGTCAATTCTGCACCTTTCACCAGCACTATGTTTACTTAAAATAAATGCCAAGTGACAGAGCTGCCTGAGAAATAGTTTATTTTTCCCTGTGAAAATTTCTGAAGATTTTTTAAAAAAATCTATTTGCTGTGAAAAATGTCAGGTTTTTGTTGAAAAATTAACTATTTTTGGACAAAAATCTGAATATTTTAATCAAAAATGATTTCCCCCCCACATTTATCAAAAATCATTTTTGATAAGACGGTTAAAAAAAATGCAAGCAGCTCCACTAAGGAGCAGCTCAATGCAATTGTCTTGTGATACAATGAGCACTGTGAGGATTGAGGCACTGTGGGAGAGTTAATACATGTGTCTGTCTTCACGGAACTCAATGTGTGTGGGTGAAGAATGAGAACAGAGAATGAGAAACTCATACAACTGTACTGGGGTAATGCATGGATCAGCTAGATTTTAACTCAACACAATGGAACTTTATCCCAAAAACATGTCCGAGATTTACAGCATAGGCCAAACTGCATTACTGTGGTGCAAGTCCACTGGTGTCATTGGCATTGTACCTACTTACTTCAGGGCTCAAATTGGCTCACTAAGTCACAGTTATAAGAGCCTCATGTTCATAACAACATAATTGAACATGATACATAGTCTGTCATAATCAGATCATGGGCAATGTTCATCAGACAAACCTCATCTGCCTTATTCATGACCAGACTCAGTTCTGCTTTGGTTTACACTGGGGTGTTATTTTCTGAGTAAGTCAGTGGAGTTACTCTGGATGTACATCAGTATAACTGAGGTCAGAGTGTGGCTTTCAGCCCATGTGGGACAGTTTGGGGTGGTACATTCCCTGTGGGCCAGTCCCAGGCTAGTCCTGGGATGGAGTTTAATCCCAGTAGGTCAGATACTTTTATGGTTTAAAAGAGACCTCTTGGTAAAGCAGTATCTTAATGTCTGTCCTCAGTTCAGGTACTAATTAACTGAGGCTAGTCCTAGGATGGAGTTTAATCCCAGTAGGGGGGTCAGATACTTTTATGGTTTAAAAAAGACCTCTTGGTAAAGTAGTATCTCAATGTCTGTCTTCAGCTCAGGTACTAACTAACTGATGCTGTATCCCTTGCCCTTGTGGGAATGAAAAAGGCGAATATTAAGCAGTTAAAGGGACAATGTTGAGATTGGTAGACTCTGCATCTGATCATATATTCCTTTATTTGCAAAGTCCACGCAGTTCCTTGAATGGCTTTTACCCCCTAAATTAAGCTTTTACCTATTTTTAAGTCTTTTTATCTCAATTTTACTCATGTTTTTAACTCAAAACTCCAGTTTGTTTTTTATTACATAAACAATAATAAAGTCCATGCCAATGACCCTGAATCCCCAAGGGACCCTATAGGGTCTAAACTGGGCCAGTTGATCTTTAAAGTTTTTAATGGTATTGCCCTTGCTCTATTTAAGATCCTCCTCCTGAGCCTTCTCCATTTGTACTACAGGACCTTTTGAAGGAAATTCCACCCCCAAGTTTGCTCGGGAGGGGATTAGGCCTTTGCTGTGGGTCCTTACATGGTCCCTAGTACTGTAGTGTAGTGGGTCCTTACATGGCCCCTAGTACTGAGGTTCTCCTAGACATGAATGAATTTATCCTCAGAACAGCCCCGGGAGGCAGGGAAGTGCTATCCCCATTTCACAGATGGGAACTGAGTCACACAGGGAGAGATTTTCAAAGCACCTAATGGGACTTGTTTCAGAGTAACAGCCGTGTTAGTCTGTATTCGCAAAAAGAAAAGGAGTACTTGTGGCACCTTAGAGACTAACCAATTTATTTGAGCATAAGCTTTCGTGAGCTACAGCTCACTATACAAATGCATCCGATGAAGTGAGCTGTAGCTCACGAAAGCTTATGCTCAAATAAATTGGTTAGTCTCTAAAGGTGCCACAAGTACTCCTTTTCTTTTTGCTAATGGGACTTGTGCTCCTAAATCCCTTAGGTGCTTTTGAAAATCCGCCTCCAGAGAAAATAAGAAATAACCATACCACAAGTCGTCAATGGCAAAACTGGGAATCAAACTACAGTCCAGTGATATAAGCCCAGAGTGGAGAAGCAGGGTATGCCTCTCCTTACATCTCAGCTCTTAACCCACTTGTCAACACCTCAACACCTTCTCAAAGTATTTGTCTTTATTATTCTCACTGGTTTAGCTATTTTCCACAGCTAGATCCCTTTCCACACAGTGTAAGATTCCCCTTCTTGATTCCCACCCTCCCCGTCCCCCAGTTTTCTGCAAGTTGTTTTTACTGTAATTTTTCAAATGTATTAGTCTTGTTTGACTTGTACAATATTCCCAGCTCTTTGGGGGGAAAGAAATAGTGCTTTAAAAGTCACTCACCAAATTCTGCTTTCCAGTGTAAATCTAGAGTAACTTCTCTTCCAGTGGGGTAACTCCATATTTACACCAGGGCATAATTTGTCCTGCCATATACATGCATATGCTCAACAAGTATTACAGTACATACACATGCACCTTATGCAGTCATTTACACCAGTGCACAGTAAGTGTAAGACAGTTAAAACACAAGAGTGGGACAGAGGCGATATGGGTTCAATTTCTGGCTCTGCTATGGACACTCTATGGTGCTCTTGATCAAGTCACTTAGAGCCAGATTTTAACGGTATTTAGGCACCTAACTCCCACTGATTTCAATGGGAGTTAGGCACCTAAATACCTTTAAAGATCTCCCCTTTAATCTCTCTGTGCTTCAGTTCCCCATCTGTGATGTGGGGATAACACTACTTCCTTTCTCCTCCCCTGTCTTGTTCACTTAGGCCTGGTCTACACTGTGTGGGGAGGGGAAGAGAGATCGATCTAAGTTATGCAACTTCAGCTACATGAATAGCGTAGCTGAAGTCGACGTACTTAGATCTACTTACCGTGGTGTCTTCACTGCGGTAAGTCGACGGCTGACGCTCTCCCATCGACTCCGCCTGTGCCTCTCGCTCTGGTGGAGTACCAGAATCGACGGGAGAGTGCTTGGCGGTCCATTTATCCCATCTAGACTAGACTAGATGTGATAAATCAACCCCTCTGGATCGATCGTTGCCCGTCAATCCAGAGGGTAATGTAGACAAGCCCTTAAACTGTGAGCTCTCCAGGGCAGAGCCTGTCGTGCTAGGTGCTGTACGAACATATAAGCAAAAACAGGCCATCTTTTGGGGCGGTGGGGTAGAGAGGGGTGGCCCTAGGCACTACTGAAATATAATTAAAATAATAACTAGTCTGACTCGGTCGCATTTTATGTCCACTTTACCCCACATAAGTGACTGAATGAGGCGCAGGGCAAAGCTGAACTAGACCTAGTGTCTGTCTCCCAGTGCTCATGAACCAACAATAAGCCATTATAGATGAGATAAAGAAAATAGTCCCATGTATCAGATTTTAGTTTTATGCTCCCAAAGGTTTATTGTGAAGGAAAAAAAGAGAAAGGATTTTTTTTTAAACTAATGGTGAAAAAAATCCTCCTTTACCATGTCCTTCTTTTTAATTAAAAGCTGTGTAATTTTCACCAAAACCAGTAGTCCTGATTAGCTCCAACGGATTAGTTTTTCATGCTGCCTTTTACACGTCATTCACTGGCCTTTGGCAAGGAGGGTCAGCTAGTTTACAGCCTGTTACAACCAGCTGAATTAAAAAAACCACAGTAACAGTTGCGCTAACAGGTGGACAGTAGCTATGGGGCTGGCTTGCCTTGGGAAGCACTTGCGTATGAGAGAGCCCAGATGCTCATTTTTCTCTGATCTAATATGTTTTAACCAGGGCATGGTTCTCTACATATAATAGTGAAGGGAAAGATCCACGATCATAAGGGAAAAACAATGAGAAACCAGACAGAGAGAAAAATGCCCATAATAAAGTTTCGCTAATAAAAGATATGATGGGGTAATAAATGTAATCTTTCCTATGCTGCCCTTGCTGTTCCAGAAGCCATCCATTACTTTAAAGTGCTGGATGATAAAAAAAAACCCACTACTGAGTAGTTTTGGCTGGTAACCTGTGTCATTTTGTCCAGTTTAGTGCATTGAGGTTAGGCTCCTTGTACTATCTGAACAGTTATCGAAGGGCTGGAATGCCTGGCAAGGGCTGGGATTTTTTCTACCCATTCAAAGTTGGCTAATGTGCAGACATATTTAGTTAAGTTATTGCTGCCCTTCACAAGCCTGGAATAAGCAAGCTCCCCCTCTCGCACTCCAGTGGGATTCAGAAAGGTTCCATGTGTTTTCTCAACATTTCCTCTGAACTTCCTTCAGGCCAGGTGCTTTTCATTTTTATTCGAATCAGTTATGGCTCTTTTTTAACTGGACATATAAGCAGTTGATGACATGTCTCTCTGAGCAGGAAAATGAGTCAGTGAGCCTAGGTGGAATTTAAACAGCTTTGCCGTGGGCTTTGTCTTCAGCCACAGACCTGTATGTGTTTGGGAGCAAAGATGCACAGAGTAGGTGCTGTTCATAATTATTATCCCCGACTCCCCCATTTTAAAAGTTTGGCATCCAGCTAGGAAAGAGAAAGGAAGAACAGCCCAGTGGTTAGGGCATGACCCTAGGACTTAGGAGACCAGGGTTTAAATCCCTGCTCCATCACAGACTGTCTGTGTAACCTTGGGTAAGTCACATAGGTCCTCAGCAGTATTTAGGGTCCTAACGTCAACTTATTTCAGTAGACATTAGGACCTAAAGACCTTTGTGGATCTGTGCCTCAGTTTCCCCATCTGTAAAATGGGGATACTAATGCTTTCCTACCTCAAAGAAGTGTTGTGAAGATAAATACTTTAAAAAGATTGTGAGGTGCTCAGATACTACAGTAACAGGCCCCACCGAACAACCTAAACTAGGCAGACAAAAACAGAGACAATATGGCAGAATTCCTTGTAGCAGAAGAGAGGCAGGACTGGGCTGCAATGAATATAAAATGAGATTCTGTACTCTGCCTGCTGAACACAAATGAGACCCGCAATGTGTCCTAGCTCCTAGACTGACTAACACAGCCCGTGCTGCCTTCTTTCAAGTGGGATGAAGTCCTGGCCCATCTGAAGTTGATGACAAAACTCCCATTGACTTCAGTGGGGCCAAGATTTCACCTGGAGTCTCCGTAAGTCCTGGCCTGAACCTTCATAGGATTCTGTTAACTACACTACAGATACCACCACTTGTACACCACAGCTAATGATCAATCAAATGGGATCATTTCCGAACATTTCACAGGCTGAAGCTTGGTTGCACAAGCTGGTGAATATAGGGTACAGTCACAGAAACCAATTAGCTCATGAATGATTTATGTACAGGATAAAGGGCTAAATCCCCTAGATAATTTATTAGCAATGAGCTAATTCAAATGGCTCTAATCTTTATAGAGTACATTTTCAGCTGCATCCTGAGGTTATTGCTGATGGTTGCATCACAGAGACGGCTACAAACATATAAACTTCTGTAACTCCTATAGGGTTTAAGGAGCTTTGTTCTTAAACCAAACCAACCAATATAATGAATAGGTCTTAAAATCAATTGGGATTTTCTTTGCACTTCTACAAGTGCGATCTGTTCCAGGGACAAAAACAGAGCTGTTTGGAATGAGGATAGCAACAGCTACTCAATGCAGGGCTGCTATCAAGATGGAAACAAAAACAAATTGATGTTATTTACACCCCCACCCCTCTTAGTTATTGAGGACGAAACTAAAGGCATGAATGGAAAGCCCGAGTTGTTGTTTTTTTATTTTGTATCTTTCATATTCTTTGCACAGTCTATGTGTGTAGGTAAAGCTAACACTGCTACACAGATTGAAGTTGGAAGATTAGAGCAATCAAATCCATTTCCAGAGGATACATTTAACAGGGCAGGTTTTGCTTTAAACCCAAGTACCCGACTGGGGAATTCATTACCAAAACCCATTCGTTTTCCATTGGTTTTTAATGGGAGGAGAGATGGGTTTTGAATAATTAAAAAGCCAACTCTTCTGTCTGTCTGCCTGCACGTCAATGGGGAAGCTAATGCCGTAACATAGATATGCCTGCTTACCCTGAGAGCTGGGCTTTTTTTGTGCTCAGAAATGAAGAAACTCTGCTGACACTTGCAGGGTAATAGAAGTGACAATAGATGGTCTTCCCAGACAAGTGGCAAGGCCAAGAAAGCGGGATTCCTTGGGGTATGAACGAAAGGTGACATTAAATCAAGAAGAACAAATGTAAATTTTATGACGATGTGAGTGATTCTCTCTTTCTACAAGTTATTGCTGCTGTTGTTGTCTGTCTGCGTTCATCATAATTGTAGTTATTTTAAGGGAAAATGTCTGAGCAGTAGTGCCGAGGCAGGATTTGCTACAGGCTCTTTGCCCTCTGCTGCGGGTGATAAATGGGGACTCCCTCTTCTCTTGCTGAGTTCCTCAGGGGGATCTAGGACAAGCATTTGGAGATGCTACCAATTTCTTCAAGCTCTCAGTCTTTACTCAGTCAGAGAGCAGAATGGACCTGGAGGATGGGCATATTCCGGGCACCTTACAGCTCCTTTCATATGGAGTACCATGTGCAACCCTCTGATCACTGTGTGTTCTGTGTCCCCCTGTGCCCAGTCTACAGGGGATGCGCCCCTGTTACAGCTACACCTGCAGAGCTTGGCTCTTTAGCTCAAGAACTAAAGACAAATGCTTTTAGAGGTAGAGGTTGCTGGTTCAATTCCTAGTGCTGGCCAAGGTAGAGACCATCACAAAGACACTACCTCCCAGACCTTCTCCCCATTGCCTACTGCCAAAGGGCCACATCCAATGCTCCTTAAAGTCAAGAGAAGGCCTCTGGCTGACTTCAACGGGTATGGCATCAGGCCCCTGGCAGCATGCTCTCAGGAGAGGCTGCAGACCTAAACACTGTGTCAAGCCAGCACATTACCCTGCTGAGGCTGTCATGCACCTGTAATAGCATGAAACATCCCCATACTGCAGTGTTCCAGAGAGCCCAGCTGCTGTGAGAGTATATGATAGGCTGGAGGGAAGGGGCGGGGGAAGGAGTACTTCTATACCCTCTTGCTGCCTAGCACACTTACACAGGCTTTTTGCCTGTGTTTATGACATTTATGAAAGGGGTAAAGTGAGGCACAGAGAAGGTAAGTGACTTGCCCAAGGTTACACAGCAAGTCAGTGGTAGAACCAAGGAAGGAACCCAGGAATCCCAACTCTCAGTCCCGTGTTCGAGACACCGCTTTAAAAGCTTTTCTAATACTATGGATACAGGACTATCCTGGATTCGTGGGAAGACAAGTGAAGATCAAGTTAAATGAGTGATGCTGATAATACATTACAAAATGGACTTTGGGGGAAAAATACCCCACACTTTGGAAGGGTATTAGTTGTTTTGTCCAAATTCAGTTTTATTACAACTCCCTCTCTAAAAGTCAGAGCTAGCTCAGATAGATTTGATCCCGAAATCCTTTCCACTTTAAAGAGGAGTGGGGTCAGATGACTACAAATTTGCTTCAGTTAATTAAAAAAAAAAAAAAAGCATACAAAAGCTTTGAAGTAATTTATGAGCATTTATTCATTTTGTCTCAGAGTGGTCTCTGTAGAAATGCAAAATTTAGCTACTGTATATGACTTTCTCTCTGCATTGACTGGAAATAGAAAGAACAAGTAGATTTTGTTAAATTAATTATCAACATTGATTTTACTATGAGATGATACCTTCAGTAACTTTGAAGAATCTTGGGTAGTCAGGCTTGGAAAATTGATCTACTGGTTTCTGTAAAGTAGAATTTCTAGGCCCTCCTGCCGATACATTTTAAATGTTAATTTGCAGGCTCAAAAGGAATTGGGTGATTTGTCATTATATTTTCCTCCTGAGACATAGCTATACGTTTCCTTGTTAATTGATTCTCATATTTCGATTCAGTTATAGGAAAAGTAATTTAGGGAATCTGAGTTAAAATTAATGGCGGACAAGCTGAAACTTTAGATGAAACATCATTAGGCTATCAAAAGCTACCAAACTTTCTCCCTCTCTCTAGTAGCTTTAATTTTCTTGATCCATTATAAATCAATGTATTGAAAAATAGCTGCTAAGCTATGACACTGCACTTCTCTTGGTAGCTTTGTTTGCACAATGGAGGCTAAAGCTGGGTGGATAAGGGTGAGAAAGCATCTGCAAACATTCATTTGAATTCACTTCCCCTTAGAGATTCAAATGCACACAGAAAGTAAAATTCACCCCTCCTCAGAAGGCCATCAGAACGTCTGTGCACACTATGGGGGCTTAGTTAAGATTCAAAGGCCAATCAGCCTTGGGTTCTCTGTACAGGAATGAAAGTTACCCAGAAAGAGAAAGTGTCAAAGAATTGTGCAAATATGTTTCTCACACATAGTCACACTGGAAAGGTTTGTGTGGCCATCTTTCATCTGCTTTGGGTTTTACTAGAGTTATTTATGTTACAACAGCACCTCACCAAGATTGGGGCCTCATTATCCTAGGCGCTGTACAAAGGCATTGAAAGAGACAATCCTTTTGCCAAGGAACTTACAGTCTAAGCAGGCAAGGCAAACAAAGGGATGGGGGGCAAAACAGAGGCCCCAAGCAGTAACATGACTTGCCTAAGGTCGCACAGCTAGTCAGTGGCAGAGCTGGGAGTGGAACCTAGGTCTCGTGAATCCCAGTCCAATGCTTTATCAACTGGACAGAACAGCCTTTCCTTTATTGCTAGTCTTTTAGCCAAATCGTCCATAAACCATAGCAAACAGGTGACAAATCACACACCTTCTGCCCTGCCCCTCCTTCCCCCATTCAGTCATGGGCCTGCCAATGTATTCGCAAATATTTGGGTGCAGCAGCAGTCGTAACAGTTTATGAGCAACCTATTGGCTGAGACAGATGTACCAAGAGCCCACTTGTTAAGCAGAGCATCTCACTTTCAGCACAGGCTGCACGAACTCTGGCAGATTTTCCGTGAGGTTGTATAGTGGTGGGGGAAGATGTGCATCCCCTAGCCCTACGTTGAACCTCCCATGCCTACCCTGGCCTACCCCTTCTCAGCAAGACAGAATGATCTCCGCACAGTGAGACTCAGACAGGTGATGTTATAGTTAGGTGACTCCCCCCCAGCATCACGTATGGGGGAAGTCTCCATGGAGGGAACTATAATGGCCTAGTGGTCTGGGTGACGCCTGCACCATAGGAGATGACTTATACAAATACCTTTACATTTTAAAATGCATTCAGCAGAAATCCATCTGCTTCCTTGAACAAAACAAGCAACTGGGCTGAGCTGCGATACCAGCAGCACCAGAGAGACACAATGCAATTCAGTTACAGCAACGAGTGCAGAGAAGTTTAAGGATAATTCTGTTTTGGCCCCTTTGCACAGTTAACCTCGATTTGTGACACCTTTCCATGAACAAAAATTAAGCAGCACAATGGAGGGGACCGTTCATGTTACTAGTGTTAAATGGAAAACCTTGTGAAATGGACAGTTTAGTGAATATTTCCTCACTGAAATCAGCTCTCAGAGGGGCTCTAGCCTCTCCACAGATGGGTGAATTCACAACTATGTAAAGCCAGAGAAATTGGGCTTTATGACAACTAAATGCTCAGGCAAAAAGCACGGCGCCCTATGACATTTAGTTCTGCAGCAATTACTCTTTCCTATAGGTAAGTCTCACAAGCCTCACGGAAAGAAGTCAGTTCTCACTCAAGCATAAGGAAAAATCCATCAGTTTGCACTGGGGCCTGATCTAGCAGTTGTCATAATTTATGGAATGACTTTGGTAGAAGCTGGATCAAGCCCATAACTAAAAAATATACTTGTATTGAAATGTTCCAGATACAAGCATTAAGCCTGATCCTGCAGCCCCTACTTACTTACCCTTTGACTGCAATGGGGCAATTCATGTGAGTAAAGGTTGCAGGCCTGGCTCTTAATGTTCCTTACACTGCGCTGAAATAGGATCTGCCCTCTGATAAATGGACTGATAGTTTCACTGTCACTTCTGGTTTTTCATTCTGCTTAAAGGTTTGTGTTACCTCCTTAAATATGACTGTGGTGTGGAGAGAAGTCCAATTGCTAACCTCTCCAAGCAACCAAACATTCAAGGAGGGCTATCTTCCATCTTCTCTAGCAGTGCACGAACATACTTTTCTGAGGTGTGCAGAAAGCCCTGAACTCCCACTGAAATTAGTACAAGTTTGGGCCTGCAAGCAGTGCTAAATAATTGAAATCAAAGAGATTTGCACAACTGAAGGCAGAGGTTGAAATAAGGTCAGCTCCCTGCAGCATCCAGCATGCAAAACGCAGGCTAAAATGTCCATCTGAGGAAAAGTTCCCACTTCCGCTAGATAATGAAGTTGCTTTTGTCTGCAAGTCAGAGGGTTCCTGGGGGAGACTTCACAGGAACTCTTAGGCCAAGCTTTCAAAACCAGGCATTTAACTCATGCCCAAACTCAAAATGTGTGTGTGAGGCATCAGCAAGTGAAATGCATTCACAAAGTATGCAATGCACATGCAGAATGGATAATGGATTCTGCTTTTTGAGCATGACATCTGTATCAGCATAGTTTACATATGCAATTAGGTTTCAGAGTAACAGCCATGTTAGTCTGTCTTCGCAAAAAGAAAAGGAGTACTTGTGGCACCTTAGAGACTAACCAATTTATTTGAGCATGAGCTTTCGTGAGCTACAGCTCACTTCATTTGATGCATACCGTGGAACCTGCAGAAGACATTATATACACACAGAGACCATGAAACAATACCTCCTCCCACCCCACTCTCCTGCTGGTAATAGCTTATCTAAAGTGATCATCAAGTTGGGCCATTTCCTGCACAAATCCAGGTTCTCTCACTCCCTCACCCCCCTCCAAAAACCACTTCCTGGACACTACAGTGCTAATAAACAATGGTCACATAAACACCATCCTATACTGGAAACCTACTGACCGCTATTCCTATCTACATGCCTCCAGCTTTCACCCTGACCACACCACACGATCCATCATCTACAGCCAAGCTCTGCGATACAACTGCATTTGCTCCAACCCCTCAGACAGAGACAAACACCTACAAGATCTCTGTCAAGCTTTCTTACAACTACAATACCCACCTGCGGAAGTGAAGAAACAGATTGATAGAGCCAGAAGAGTTCCCAGAAGTCACCTACTACAGGACAGGCCTAACAAAGAAAATAACAGAACGCCACTAGCCGTCACCTTCAGCCCCCAACTAAAACCCCTCCAACGCATTATTAAGGATCTACAACCTATCCTGAAGGATGACCCAACACTCTCACAAATCTTGGGAGACAAGCCAGTCCTTGCCTACAGACAGCCCCGCAACCTGCAGCAAATACTCACCAACAACCACATACCACACAACAGAACCACTAACCCAGGAACCTATCCTTGCAACAAAGCCCGTTGCCAACTGTGCCCACATATCTATTCAGGGGACACAATCACAGGGCCTAATATCAGCCACACTATCAGAGGCTCGTTTACCTGCACATCCACCAATATGATATATGCCATCACGTGCCAGCAATGCCCCTCTGCCATTTACTTTGGTCAAACTGGACAGTCTCTACGTAAAAGAATAAATGGACACAAATCAGATGTCAAGAATTATAACATTCATAAACCAGTCGGAGAACACTTCAATCTCTCTGGTCACGCAATTACAGACATGAAGGTCGCTATCTTACAACAAAAAAACTTCAAATCCAGACTCCAGCGAGAAACTGCTGAATTGGAATTCATTTGCAAATTGGATACTATTAATTTAGGCTTAAATAGAGACTGGGAGTGATTAAGTCATATGCAAGGTAGCCTATTTCCCCCTGTTTTTTCCTACCCCCCCCCCCAACGTTCTGGTTAAATTTGGATTTAAACTTAGAGAGTGGTCAGTTTGGATGAGCTATTGCCAGCAGGAGAGTGAGTTTGTGTGTGTGGTTTTTGGAGGGGGGTGGGGGGGTGAGAGAACCTGGATTTGTGCAGGAAATGGCCCACCTTGATTATCATACACATTGTGAAGAGAGTGGTCACTTTGGATGGGCTATTACCAGCAGGAGAGTGAGTTGGGGGGGGGGGGGCGGAGGGTGAGAAAACCTGGATTTGTGGTGGAAATGGCCCAACTTGATGATCACTTTAGATAAGCTATTACCAGCAGGAGAGTGGGGTGGGAGGAGGTATTGCTTCATGGTCTCTGTGTGTATATAATGTCTTCTGCAGTTTCCACGGTATGCATCCGATGAAGTGAGCTATAGCTCACGAAAGCTCATGCTCAAATAAATTGGTTAGTCTCTAAGGTGCCACAAGTACTCCTTTTCTATATGCAGTTAGCTGCAAGTTGCACACCGTATTTAGAAACTTTGCACCTTTCAGACGCAATGTTCTCTGTTTACATGCAAATGTCTTGGGTAACAAAGAATAAGGGAAGGGACAGAGCAAAATTGTTCCAAATCAGAACATTTTTCAAAGTTTGCCAGGAGGCACTCGCAGCTGGATAAATTACAGGCACAAGTTACACTTTTGTTTGCAAAGTAATCACAGACTTCAGCTGATAATAGCAACATCACATGCTTATGTTGATTACTTGATAAATGCATTTAAGATGTGCCCTCTTCCAATCTGTTGAAAGGTCCTTCTTTATAGGAACATCTGCAGCACCCAGGACCTGACCATGTCTCCCAGTGCATCTTAGGCAGATGGATATAATACAAAGTACTATCAAATGCTACACTGCATCTGCAGAACATTGCAGTAACTAGTTAACATTAACTAAGTCATTGTCACAGCACTCCTGTGAGGTAGGTTAACATGACATCTATTTCACAGATGGAAAAACTGAGGCAGAGAACTGGAGGGATTGGCCTAAAGCCACAAAGTTAGTAGCAGCTCCAGGATTGATCCTCAGAACCATCTCACTCCCATACTCATTGCTTCAGAAGAGAGGAGCCCAGACATCATGGTGATGGGTGCATTACAAATCAGATGGGGGACAGTGCTGCCTCAAACTGTACATGTCAACAAATCTCACACTCTAGGGAGCCATTATGGGAATTCCAACCATATAGAACAACTGTCTTGTTATTTTTATTGTGTTAAAATGGGGACACGTAAGACAATTGAACTATAAAATGCAGAAATGCAATGAGACAACCTTGGTTGACTGAATTGTCTGAACTTCAGACTGAAGGCTATCCAGGTAGCTTGCCATTTAATCCCAAAACAGGCATCTGTGTGAACTGGACGGATTGTTGGCAAATAGCTTCTGTGTGTCTCTACGTGCAGGGATGCCAGGTCTCTGGCCATCTGTGCTGTGTCCAGCTGATAGCTGAATAATATATTGGCTTTTGATCTTGATACATATGGGGAGTGTGCTCATCCTAATAGAAATAACAATTAAATACCCACAGATGGTTATGACTCACCTTGAAGGACCGCTAACCCCACTGTCATAGTGATGTGCAACAATATCGAAGCAAAACAGCATTTGACCCTAAAAAGGGCGCCCTGCCTCACTCAAGCAAACCAGCAGGAAGAGATGTTCTATATTTCTTTTCTCTGTCATTGCTAGGAAATCCAGATATGAACAGAAGTTTCCAGCCCTCTATCTCATTGACACAAAGGCTCCTTCCATTTGTAGTGCTTTGGCAGGATAAAAGGGCCTTAAAGTCAATGCAAATATAATTCACGCCCACTTTAAAGCCCCTTCACACTGCCAAAGTGTTGTAAAGAGACCTTGCATAAAAGAAGCTGCCCTTTCTTCTTTAGAACAAGCCTCTTCCTGCCTGGTGCACCTCTATAGCTGTAAGGGAAAAAATCGTGAAAATGTCATAAAACAAAAAGGTCCTGAATTTAGGTACAAGACAGTATGTAAAATATAAAACTGACAGTGAGAGGAGAATTCGGCCCAGCCTGTGTGCCTAGGGCATTGGTAGATGAAATATGAGGTTGTGGTCTTTCCCCCCCATGGAGTGAGAAAAAGACAGGCTCCCTGAATCTCAGGCCATCAGTGACCAGTCACAGGTGCAGCCGTACCAGTTCAAACCTCTAGCGTAAACGTGCTAAAGAGCCAGAAGTCACGATTTACACCAGTTCAGTTTTGCACCTCCTGGAAACTGGGGTAAGCTGCATCATTGCAAATTGCAGCCTAGACTGCCTAGGATAGGAGTATACACTGGTCCAGTGACGCTAGAGCGTGATGGCTTAAATCGGGGCAAATCCACAGTAGAGACACGGCCCCCAGCCTTTCTGCCTGCACCCAGATCTGTGCCCACAGAGAGAATGTCATCTCAAGCTTAATCTTGGGTGTGTCTGTTTATTTGTTGAAAGTCTTTTCACTACATCTTGTAAAACAAGTAAATAAATCAATAAAATGCCTGTCTGCTAAATATATTTTACTTTAAGGCCATTTTAATATTGGCTGGAAAAAGTCTGTATCTTCCTCATCTCTCTCCTATGGCTCCAGATGCAGTTAATTTATTAAAAAAAAAAAATTAACTTGCACAATGTCACACTACATTACTCCACCTTGGAATATTTTTATTCTGATCTTTGCATGGCTGACAAATGGAATGATGCTTGGATTTTCTCTGGGGATATTTTACCCATAATGTAACTTATTAAAATACAGCTGACTGCGGAAGAAATAGCACTTTTTCACTGGGACTTAGGTTATCCAGCGAAACACACGGGTAATGAATAATGGTTTATGGCAAACCTGATAATGCAGCAGCTATTATACTGACTGGCTCTGTGGCTTTATTTAATCACTGTAAATCGCTGTACAAGGTGCCATTTTCCACCAGATCTTTCTACACGAAGGGTGGAAATTTTTGAAAGGGAAACTATACAAGGTCTGGCTCTTTCTTTAATAACTTATGGCTTGGCTTCCAGAGGTATAACTCAACACCTATGGAAATGGAGCCAGACCTTTTTTTTTTTTTTTTAATCTCAATAGCTCTTTGCTCCATGCACCATGTGCAAAGGCCTTCGTGCTATGCCACATGCTAGACCACAGTTACATAGCAAGGCATCCAATTATTCAACAGAGCAGCACTGAAATATTCAGAAAGCAGAGAATTATAGATGCCTAGACTCTAAGGCCACAAGAAACCATTATAATCCTTGTCTAGTCTGATGATTTCTGGTATACACAGCTCATAGAATTTCATCCCATAATTCCTGAATCAAGCCCAATAAATTGTGGTTGAACTAGGTCATATCTTTTAGAAAGAGACATCCAATCTTGATGAAAAGGCCCCAGGTGATGAAGAATGCCCCAGAAAGGGCAAATATATAACCACTGCATGTTGTGATTGGCATTGTAACAGAGGAATGGAGCTGTCTGATACCACCATGAAGGGCTTTTAGAAATGGGTGGGTGGGTACACAGAGACTACCTGATATTTTCTAATCTTTCAGCAATGGGAATAAACTTCACTAAGAGAGACAAACCAATTCAAAAAGTCAATTTCTTTTCATGCCATATGTATAAACCAAATAAGAAACTGCAGACATTCTCTCTGTGTAGGGACTTATGCGGCCCCCATTACTGCAGTATCTGAGCCTGTAACGGTACTCACTCGGGGTTTGGTTGGGAAGCACGGCCTAGTGGTCAAGGCTACAACCCGTGGCCAGCAGGTAGAGGAGGTTGGTAGAGGAACCCAGGCCCGCCCACTCCACTGGGCTCCGACCCAGGTCCCTTTGGGCTACCAGTGGTCTGGCAACCCAGGCTGCTTCAGGTTGCTCTCCCTGGGCCACTTCCTATCTCCCCTGCTCCCTCTGGGTCAGCTTAGTCCAAAGCTTTCCTCTGCTGGGGAGTCTAAATCAAGAAAATAAGAGGGGATTACCAATGTCCAGGATCCACATAAGGGAGGGAGAAGAATACTTCCCTCTCTGATTGTTTCTGGGGTGGGTCCTCCCTTCCCTCAGGGCAGTTGTGACAGAGACTTCAGCCTTCCCTCTGCTCAGTGCCACTGGAACTGTGGGCTGCAGGTCTGCTCTCTTCCAGGTCTGCCCCCAGCATGTCGTTTCCCTGTCTTTTCATTCCTTCACCAGTTGGAGCATTTGCTGCAGGTGTGGCAAGGCAGGGTTGGCAGGGCCCAAAATAATCCCTTAAGCCCTTGTTGCACAGTGTGGGGTTCTTGTATACCCTGTCACAGAGCCCCTCACAAACATTAATAAAT
The DNA here is from genome assembly GCF_965152235.1 of Eretmochelys imbricata. NCBI lineage: Eukaryota > Metazoa > Chordata > Testudines > Cheloniidae > Eretmochelys > Eretmochelys imbricata. Next base: position 17,519,713 of record NC_135585.1, on the reverse strand, counting down.
ACATCCTCACAGAAACAAGTCCGAGGCAGGGAAGCTTTATCCCCATTTCACAGAGGGCAAAGTGAGACACAGATGGATTAAGGGCCTGATTTTTAAGGTATTTAGGAACCTAATTTAGATGCCTGGGCACTTTTGAAAATCCCATTAGGCGCCTATCTGCATCTCTAGGCACCTATAGACCTTTAAACATCTGGGCCTAAGTGACTTGCTCCAGGTCACACAGGGAGACTGTGGCTGAGCTGGGAAGCAAACCTAACCCAGATCTCCAAGCCCCAGGCCATTGCCGTAACCACAAGACCATCCTTCTTCTAACTGGAGGCTTGAGACGGGTGGTGGTTGAAGGGGGTGGTTAAAGCAGTTCCAGTGAGGCTGATGATGAATGGGGCTCAACTTCAGAAATCCCCACTATGGGAGAGGAGGTGAGGGAGAGCTCACGTTTGCTACTGATGTTTTTCTTTATCATGCCAGGTTTCAGAGATTCGTCGATTCTAAGGCCAAAAGGACCACTGTGATCATCTAGTCTGGCCTCCTGTATAACACAGGCCACAGAACTTTCCCCACATAATTCCTAGAGCAGCTCTTTTAGAAAAACAGCCAGTCTTGATTTTAAAATGGCCAGTGATGGAGGAGAATCCACCACGACCCTTGGTAAATTGTTCCAATCGTTAATTACTCTCATGGTTAAAAACTGATACCGGGTTTCCAGCCTAAATTTGCCTATCTTCAACTTCCAGGCATTGGCTTGTTAGACCTTTCTGTGCTAGATGGAAGAGCCCATCATTAAATATTTGTTCCCCGCATAGGCACTTATAGACGGCAATCAAGTCACCCCTTAACCTTCTCTTTATGATGCTAAATAGGTTGAGAGAGAGGTGGAATAGGTGATAGTCTGCAGCAGCAAGGCATAGGAGGTCTGTATGGCATTGGCAGCTGCCGTCCCTTGTGCTCCTCCCCATGACCATACAAGTACTGCAGTCTCTTCCATCACTGGTTTCCCCTGCTCTACCTACTCATGGATCCTAAGGCCAGAAGAGACCTTATAATCATCTAATCCAACCTCCTGCAGAACGGAGGCCTCAGAATTTCACCCAGTGATTCCTGCACCAAGCCCACTTCCTAACGACTCCTTTATCTCGCTGAAGCCTTTTTCTTGGATAGCTCTTGAAACCTGTAGGAGGCATGATCCATGCCTGTGCATTAGCTGGGATTAGTGGCGGATATGTGGCATTCCGAGCACCTGCTTCTGTATCCCAAGGCAGGCTCTGGGAATGCCACAGCACCTACCACAATGGGGCCCTGATCTCGGTTGGGACCTCCAGCTGCTTCTGTAATACCAAAAATAAACTTCAACGATGTGCATGCATGTGTGCGTGTATCCATCCTTAGGTCATCTCCTCCACCATGCTATTGCCTCCCTCTGCGGGAGAGGAGTCCATCTTCATCTTCCTTCCAACCTAGGGATGGGTTTATGTTGCTTTACCTTTTCAAGGCTCTTTTCAAAGAGTCATGGAGTTTAAGGCCACAAGGGCAACAAAAATTATTAGGGGTCTGGAACAGCTTCCTTATGAAGAGAGATTAATGAGATCGGCACTTTTCAGATGGGGAGAGATGACTAAGGGGGGATATGATAGAGGTCTATAAAATCATGACGGGTGTGGAGAAAGTAAATAAGTGTTATTTACTCCTTCTCATAACACAAGAACCAAATGAAATTAATAGGCAGCAGGTTTAAAAACAAACAAAAGGAAGTATTTCTTCACACAACACACAGTCAACCTGTGGAACTCTCTGCCAGAGGATGTTGTGAAGGCCAAGACTACAACAGGGTTCAAAAAATAACTAGATAAATTCATGGAAGGTAGGTCCATCAATGGCTATTAGCCTGGATGAGAAGGGATGCTGTCCCTAGCCTCTATTTGCCAGAAGCTGGGAATGGGTGACAGGGGATCGATCACATGATGATTACTTGTTCTGCTCATTCCTTCTGGGGCACCTGGCGTTGGCCAGTGTTGGAAGACAGGATCATGGGCTAGATGGACCTTTGGTCTGGCCCAGTATGGCCTTTCTTATGATCATCTAGCCTGACCTTCTGGATATCACAGGCCATTGAATTAACACCAAACTACCTCTGTATGGAGCCCACTAACTTGGGTTTGACAAAATAATTTGTGTTTGGCTAAAGCATCTCTTCTAGAGAGGCAGCCAGTCTTAATCTGAAAACAGTAAGAGATAGAGAATCTACCATTTCCCTTGGTAGTGGTTTCCAAAGGTTAATCACCCTTCGCTGTTAACAAATTATGCCTTATTTCTAATTTGAGTTTGTCTGGCTTCAGCTGCCAGCCATTGAGTCTTGTTCTGCCTTTCTCTGCTAGGTTAAAAAGCCTTTACATACCTGGTCTTTTCTCCCCATGAAGATATTGATACACTATAATCAAGTCACCTCTCAATCTTCTTTTTGATGAGCTAAACTGATTGAGCTCCTTAAGTCTCTCACTGCAACGCATTTTTCCAGCCCTCAATCATGTGTGGCACTTCTCTGAATCCTCTCCAATTTTTCGTCCCTATTTTCAAAAGTATGTCACCAGAACGTTCCGCAGTATTCCAGAATATTGTCTCCTCCGTGCGATGTACAGAGGTAAAATCCCCTCCCTATTGCGACTCACTATTCCCCTGTTTATACATCCAAGGGTTGCATTTAGCCCTTTCTGCCACAGCATTGCACTGGCAGCTTGTTGTCTGTTGCTATTAACTGGGCTAGAAACTTCTACAAAGGAAAGCTGGGATTTTCCATCAGATTTCTGGTTCCCCTAAATCCTGGGGCTGGGAGCTGCAGCCACTGCCTTGGCTACACTGGAGATTATCAGTAATCCATCCCATCCCCGTGTGTCCAGTAACCTTGCTTGAAACCAACGTAAACTGCTGGGTGGCTCCACCAGCCAGGAAAAGGAAATAAAGCTCCAGGCATCGGTGCCCTTTCCTCAAGGCTTGCTTTATTGTCCGCAAACCGACTGAAAACCAATAGCACAATTCCCATAGACTTCCCTTACTTTAACCATCCAGTAGGGAGAGGATAGCCACCCCGAGTAGCAGTGTGACAGGCAGAGACCAGTTCATTCCTTCTGGACAGCAGTGCCCTTACCTTGTTACAACAAGGTAAGCTCAACCAGGAAAAGCACAGCTTTCATCGTCTGCACTAATGGGATGTCTCTTCACTACACAGTTAACTTGATTCTTATTCCAGTGGTGATCCTCACCATCCCTAACCCAAATCTGGGTACATATACATGGGGATAAAAGGCACGGCTAGAAATTGCTGTGTAGACTTTTGGGCTTAGGCTGTAGTCCTAGCAGGGCCATCCCTACGCGGGTGCGAGGCCTGGGGTGGAAGTGACGAATCCGTCACTTCCGGGACCGACCCGTCACTTCCGGGACCGACCCGTCACTTCCGGGACCGATCACACCAGCCCATGGGGCCCCCCAATGCGCGGGGCCTGGAGCAGTCGCCCCGATTGGCCGCACCCAAGGGACAGCTCTGAGTCCTAGCTCTGGGGCCCTGCAAGTGTGGAGGGACCCAGAGCTCAGGCTCCAGCCCAAGCCCAAAACATCTACACAGCAGTTTTTCAGACCTCAAACCCAAGCCCTGTGAGCCAGAGTCAGCTGACCCGGGCCGCTGCAGGTTTCTTATTCCATGCAGACATACCTTTTAAGGCTGAAACCAAGGCTAATCTCCAGTGCAGACAAACCATAGGAACAGACAATCCCTGCACAAAGAATCTTTCAGCCTAAAAAGGCAAGATACATAAAGGTTATGAGAAAAGGATGCTGTTTGTCAAGTATTTTACTAGGATGAGAAAAGATATAAACATAAACAGATCAGATTCACCAGTGCACACTGTCTGCTTTACACTTCAAAGAACCCAGAAAGCTACGTAAACCATCCAGCTAGGTCAGGCTTTCACCTGCTTTGGGTCGTTGAAGCAGCATAAGGCAGATGGAGGGAACCTGGCCCAAATATGTGTATCTTGTCAATGTGAAGCAGTTATTACTGCACAGAAGTAAGCCATAAAATGCACTGTTATTTTTTCAATGGTAATAAGAAGAATGAAGCCTGAATAGATTTGCTACCTCTAACTCAAGCAAATATTAACAAGAGACAATCAAAATAAAAACAAACAAAACCCCAATAACCCACAGTGCAGCCAATGGGAGAAAAGGAAAATCTGCTTGAGTTTTTTAGGCCTGGTCTACACCCAGTTTGGTCTACACCCTAGTGTGGACCTGGCTATACTGGTATAAAGGTACATTATGTTGATTCATCTTATTCCTCTTCCTGTACTGTAATAAGCTATACCAACATAAACCCATTTATACCAGTATAACTCTGTTCACACAGGAAGGGTTTTACAGCTTTAACTATACAAGCCCTAAGAGAGAATCACGTGACAGATGTTGGTCATGTTGCTTGATGCAGTTATGGCAGATGCTGTGGCTATGAGAGCAGTATAAGTACCGGAATAGAACAGGGGCAGAAAGGGCAGAACTGGACTGACTCAATTTTTACTTAAATGTAGAAAATATTATGGGGGTCTGCGGCTTAGGGATGATAAATCCAACTCCTCCACCCCCCCAAATATTAGTACACAGACAGCTATGATGTAAAAGACTTAACTAACCCTTCCCTCAAATCTTTAGGCCAGGCCTGCACAGAGTAGTGTGAACATGAGACAACCCAGAGTACAATCCATACTAAACAGTAGCTGTATCACTCCTGCCCTCTAATCTGGGGTGCCCTTTCCAATACTTTGCTGGTGTCAACTCCAGTCTGGACTGCTCCCAAACAGCCTCCAGCTTGCAAGTCACTCCCAGCTATGTCTCTGTGCACGCTGCAGCCAGCCAACCACACCTTGGCTCTTACCAGCCAGCCTGGGTTATAGTGCAGGGTGACCCCAACACACCCCCAGTCTTAGATTTCCCCCTAGAAATGTAGGTCTTGTACTGCCCAGCCCTCTCCTAGACATTACAAGTTCATCTAAAGTTCATATTTCTTTAATAGAAATAATATGCACACACCTGGTTACCCCAAATGGAGTTTCACAGACACTTCAATTTAAACACACTGGATTAGATAAAACTATAAAAAAAAGTGTATTAACTGCAGAGAGATTTTAAGGGAGTACAACTAATGAGGCATACAAATCAGAAATCGTTACTAGAAAAATAAAAGATAAAATGCAACTGGTGCCTAACTTAAACTATGTTAAATTCAAAGCAAAGTTCTCTCACCATATGCTCTCAGCAGTCTTACTGACAAAACTTCTTAGGCCAGGACCCTTTCTCCAGTTGAATGGCTGCTTCCTTTGTCCCTTCTGGTGCAGTGAATCGATGGACAGAGAAAGAGGGAGGAGGGGTGCCTTGAGGTGTTTGTCCCTCATTTTTGTAGTGTCAGCCCCCCTCTTGGAAAACATTTCCAGTGTAGAGTGACCATATTTCCCAAACGGAAAAATAGGACACCATGTGGGGCTAGACTGAGGTGCTCCCTACATCCCCGTATAAGGCTGGGGCTGGTGTCACTGCTCGCCCAAGCCCTGCCTGTCCCCTTCTCCCCTGCAAGGCTCACTGCTCCATCAACCCCTGCCACCCTCCCTGCGCAGAGCTGGCATCGCTGCTCACTCCCCCTGCATGTTCCTTTGCACCCCACTCTTTAGGCAAAACTGGGCATTTGTCCTGTTTGCTCTTGCCAACTGATCAAGGATGTTGCCTGCTGCTTTTCCTCACTTGTTTGAGATTTCCTTGTCTACCTTTCCTGCTTGATTTCTCTATTTGTTGATTCAATGCAAATTAAGCAGAGCACACATTCCTTTGTTTGGGATAGACCTGTTTGCCAAACTCAGTTTGGAACATGTGTTAAGAACATCACACAGTGGAATCTTGTAATTCTACATACAATGTTGCCACATGCATTTTATCATGACAATAATGACCAGCAAATTATGAGTTTTCAAATGATACCTCAACAAGGCATACTTTGTACAAAGATTACTATAATAGCGTGTAAGGTGTGGACACGGGTACATTCTGTCACAGAACACAATGGCTAGGAAGTGGTTATACTTTGGGAATGGAAAGCAGCATAAAATTATTGTGCTGGTCCAGGCAGAAATGCTAAGGACAATCCACAGAGCTCCTAAACTCAGCTAGAGCAGGATTTTAGGCAGACTGGATGGAAATATGGCAATATCCTACCTTTGGGAGAGCCTACTGGAATTAAGTGTAAGTATCTTTGGAATCCATTGTATGAAATGCAAAGATTATGTATTATTGTGCCTGGACGATCAAAGCACTCTATTGAACAATGTGACAGACAAGAACAAACTTTGGGGACAATGCATGTGAAGTAGATTTCCTGAGAAGTATCTGGTGGGGAGGGGATGCAAATCCCACTCCTACCCACCTCTGGTTATGCAAACCCCCAGTCCTTTTAAGCTGTGCCCTGAGGGGAGGGTGATTTCCTGCTGAGTGGGACTGAGGGTCCCAAGATCGGCCCCAGCTCTATAAAGGAGTGGCTCTCAGATTCATGGGGGTGTTTGTTCTGAGCTAACAGCTGTTATGAACTTGTAACCACAACACACACAAAACAAAGGAGTTTGAGCACAGATCGCATGCCAGACCCATTGCTGGAGCTAGGGTGATCTCTGGTAAGCTTATTAGCATGTGTTTGGGTTCTCTATGGTTTTAATGGTTTCTCTGTGATGCTTTTACATTGAGAATTAATGTGCTTGCCTAGGAAGGGGCGTGCGGTAACTTCTAATTGTGGGCATTACATTACTGATAGCCTCTTAGGAGAAAGAAAAACTGGCCTCCTTAGGCAGTTTGACTTGCTGGGGAACTTGCAGCATAGGCATGGAACTATGCAGCCTGGAAATATCCTGGTCAGGAGGGAGGGAGATGCGGATCTCCACCCAGGAGAGGTGACAGCTGGGGACCCATAAATCTGGACCACGGAGTGGGAAATACAGGTGCAATGGCCCTGAAATGTGACAGCAGCTCCTTCAAGTTTCCCTTTCTCCCTACAGGTGTTGCAGCCTATTTTGCTGACAGTGGGCTACAAATGCCAATTCAGCCCAAGCAGAGAAGCTCAGCAGAGACCCTGCTCCTGAGAGAAGGTCCAGGCTGGCTGCCATGTTGCTGATTTTTATTTGGAAAGTTTCTGGTGTCTCTCTAAGGCAGCATCATTCAAGTGGGCGCCCTGCTGAACTCAGTCTTTTGGGGAAAACACGGAGGAAGGAGAAGGGAGGGCAGAATGTTAGGGGTGCTCGGTCACTCAAGTGCTGGGTTTAGCTGCATACACTGGGATTTGCATAGTGATCTGCAGGGCACTCCCAATGGCTTGATAAATGGGGTACTACTCCACGCGTGAATATAGCCCATGTGGCCAGAGCAGTGAAAGAGGGGGGAAGAGGGAAAGAGACTAAAAAAAATAAGCAAGAAGAAGAAGAAGAAGAGAGACTGAACAGCACTGACTGTAACCATCTTTCAGCTTTAGGAAGTTATTTTCTATGTCCTCACTACAGACAGCAAAGTATCTCCAATTATTCCATTTTCACCCCATACCTGCCGCTGAGAGAGGCCAATTAGGAGCCTCCTCAGAGCTAATCTCAGCCAACAAACCCGGTCTGCTTTTCATTACGCTGATCTCCCCCTGAGTTGTCTTTTTGCTCTTTCCTCCTGAGAAAAATGCAGGTAGCAGATTGCTTGCTGCAGAGATGCCTTTCCTTTCATCCCAAGAGTTCTCTGCAGTGCCTGTTACCATTTTGTTCTTTCGCTGGAGATTACGTTTAGCCTCTGCAAATTTAATCTAAGATGTAGGAGCAGCAATTGTCAATCTAAGTGCAGCTGGGCCTGATTCACCCCTGTCTTGCATATTGTGGAGTCGTTTACACTTGTGCCAAGTGGGTGTACAATACTACCAAATTAGAATGCTCTGTGCTTACACAGATGGTTGAATTCCACACTCATTTGGTTCAGGTGTAAAGGACTGTTTAAGGTGCAAGGTAGTGGAGTATCAGGCTCCTTAGCCTATTCATACCCATCCTGGCTTTCCATCATAGCTATTTGGAGGGTGAGGTTACGTGGCTTTTACTGATAACAATGAAGAGAAGCAGATGGCACACAGCCTCATTTTCCACAGCTATCTTAACCCTGGAAATAAGCAGCAGAAGAACAAATTTTGTTTTCATTGTTTAGCTGTTTGGAAAAGAGCATGGAGTCAGAGGGCAAATATAATAGAGGTGGGGAAAAAAGTCTCACATGCCATCAGATCGAAGATGAAAGCAGATCTGGAAACTCCAGTCAAAGCAGGAGTTACATCATCTTTCGTGCGCACAGCAAGGAGCCAAATCTCAATGTGTTTGGAGACTTCAAAACGGACTCTAACACAGTGCCATGTGCAGCTGGGAATCAGGACTTCCTGGGTTCTATTCCTAACTCTGCCACTGACTTTAGTGTGTGATTGTGGGCATGCCATTTAAACGTTGTGCCTCAAATTTCCCCATCAGTACCGTATGGATAACAATTCTTGACAGAGGTGCCGTGAGGCTTAATGTTTAGAAAGTACAGTGACAGTTTCTGATGCAAGGTGCTAATGGAAGTGAAAACTCATTATTTTGCTGTTTGGAAGATTATAAATGAAATGGATTTGATAGAAACAAGTTTCTGGCATGAGAGCTGAATCAGAAAATATCTTATGGGCTGTGATATGCTTTATGGATGAAGGGCTGGGCCTCTCAGAGCCATATTCTGCCTTAATTTATACCCTCTGCAAAATCAGCTGAAGTCAAAGGGTCCATGGAATCTTGGATTCAGGATGTAATATAAGGTGGTGTCTTGTGAAGACATTTTAATACCATAAAACTTGTGCAGTAGTTTTTCTAGGAAATCATCGTCTCAGGTGTTCTATAAATATCTGGCGACTATGAGCCAGAGTGACCAGTATGCCCCACAGCACTGGGCCATTCTGATGGCACAAAGTAGCTATGAATCCAACTCCACTGGCTCAAAGCAGCTGGTACACACTGCTGAACCTGGACATAGGCATTTTTCCATAGGTGTTCTGGTACTTGCATTCTTATTTTAAGCCAGGATGCCAGGTAAGTAGCTTCTCTTTTAGCAAAAGGCATTAGTGCACTTTAGCCACATAACAGTGGATTCAACCTTGTTGAAGCTGAAGTCAGAGATACTGGGCTCACTGTTCTTCCCATGTGTTTAAGATCCATTCAGCACGGGTTCTAACGGGGGCAGGCTAGGGCTGTTGATTCTGTGCTGACTCAGTCCCAGCATGGGTCAGAGCAACTTAAGGGCTGCCCCATCTTATGTTATGGGCATAAGGTTTCTAAAGGACCTTATGCTAACTGAGGATCTGCACAGTGTAGCAAAGCTCTGCCAGCTACCCCTCACCGGCAGCATGCTCTTGCCATGTGCCCTTGATCACCCAGCACCCCACTTATGATGGGAGTGGGAAAACTGGCGCATGAGCCAGCTTCATGCAGCCTGGCGTTCTTCTTCTCCAGGGGAATTCTCTACTGGCCATTTATGGCCAGAATCTTTGTACCGCCTAAGTGCTAGAAAGGGACAGAGGCATAACAGAGAATCTGGCCCACTCGCTTACTAAACACTTGGTCCCTATTTATTTCTCAGCTCAGCGTTTTGTTTTATTTCTAGAACTGCCTTGCCAAACTGATGGGGCTTTGTACATACTGTGTATCTGTCCAGCCTGAGAACCTTTGACCAGTGAGATTCAATTTTGTATCCGGATGTTGGTTTTTCAAACAAGTCTATTTACATAACCTAACCTGTACCCATTAAGAGAATAAGGAGCAACACCAAGCATTTACTGTGGGTGACCAAAGATGTTTGGCAAATGGATACTAGAAAAGTATGTTTGCATCAAAGATCTCATGAGGAAGGCTTAGACATTTCCCTTCATTTTAGCCAATATAAACAGCCCTGTACCTAGTCGGTAGGCTGGAGGCTGACACATTTTATATGGACCATAAGAAGAGTGCCCCTCTGGGAAGAATCTGGCCCTAGATCTTGTTACCTGCAGGATCACAAGTATGTACACTGCAGCTTGTATAATACCCGGCATTACTTACAATATTGATGTCTGAATAAAATAAGCTGTAATGTAATCATAGTATCACAAGTCTTTCTTGGAGCTCATTCAGAATATTTGTTCTTTCCTTATGAGGGGCCCAATCCTGCTCCCATTGAAGCAGTTTGCAAAACTCCCATTGGCTTCAAAAGGAGCAGACCCAGGCCCTATGAGCTCAGTACATCCATGTCCAGCATGGAACCAGATTTTGGAAAATCTTGCTTTAAAGTGTCACAGTGTGAGCTTCTGGGAGCCAAGTACTTTTGAGAATCTGGCCCTGAGTGCTTTTGGATCTCTGACCCACGGTGGCTATCTGGCTATTACTGAATCATCCACTATCTAACTGCTTGCAAATATTACAGCCCCTTCACTGTGTATGGTAATCTACCACCAAACAAAGGATGGAAGCTGCACTACTTTTGATAATCTGGTTCCTAAGGGAGATTTCGATTAAATGACCATTTCTATTGTAGTGGAAACTAGGACCCCACTAAGCACTCTGGTGTGCTAGGCACTGTACAAACAAAGACAGTCCCTTCCCCAGAGATCTCCTGATGTAGGGTTTAGACCATACACAACAGGTAAATAGACATGAATAAAATTGAAGGCTTCAAACTGGTTAAGTAGAAGCCTCTATAGACCATATACCACACTCCCTGACTCAGGCAGAAGTCAACTGGGGCAAGATGCGGAGGAATCTAGTCTCATTTGTGTATGTTTGTGCCTCATGCTGAGATCCTTAGAAGTACAGAATATTATTTATCAATATTTTCCAATATCCTCTAAGGTGTGTCTTTCCAAAGATTTCTGCATGAGGGTTTGTTAAGTGACTTCAAGTGAAAAAAAAAAAATAAATCAGCCATTCAGCAACACAAATTTCCCCAGAGGCCTCTGTTATTAATCATCATCTTGCCAGTTTGAGTGATTTATCCTTCATGTTCCTGGCTTGGCGTGCACTTTGCAAATTATTGCTCCTATTGTTGCTCCTGTCTCAATAACTAGCTCTTGTGGCTCAGGCAGAGGGGACGTTGTGCTTGTTCCTTTCCATTTTTTCATGCTTTGTGTGTATAAAAAGATCTTCTATACTTTCCACAGTATGCATCCGATGAAGTGAGCTGTAGCTCACGAAAGCTTATGCTCAAATAAATTGGTTAGTCTCTAAGGTGCCACAAGTACTCCTTTTCTTTTTAGGGACACTTTCTGTCAATAAACAAATCAATAAACTGCATGCAGCTCTGCCTTCTGCAGAGTAACCCGGGCAAAGGGCTGCTGATTGGCATTCGGCTAAGAGGGTTGTCTTATTGACTGCATGCAGGCTGGGTAATTGCCAGACCGACTTCTATAAGTAATTAAAGGGGACAGGGTGCACTTTTCTTTCTCTCCGTATGGACTGTGTCAACTTTCTGCCTAATGACTTCTTCTGCTTTGTTCCAGCAAGATTTCCTCCCTTCTTTGTCTCTCGGCATCTTTTTCCTATTATGCTTACATGGTAAGAAAAAAAAAATCATTTGATTCCACAGGGAAGCAAGGTGGGGTTCTCTCTCTCTCCTTTGGGTCCCTGAAGATCCTCATTTGACTCTCCTGCATACAAAGTCAAGGGCTTCTGGGAGATGGGAAGCACACAGCACAACTCCTGGCCTTTCTTAGGAGGAATGGGAGGTATCACTGCTGTGTTCCTTCAGAGCGGCGTCCCACAGTCATATGGCCAACCCCATGCATTCACACACACAAAAAAGTCACAAGTCACGCCTCAACAAATCATAATTGGCTTAAAGATAGAGATTTTAAAAAACAACCCAATTCATTTGGTGTCTTTGCTTTCTGGTTTCTAACCCTTTAGGCCACACTTGGGTCACATTTTCAAGCTTTTTCTCACCTAATCACAAGACTCCAGGAGGTGAGGCATTAAGTAAAACATCAAATAATACCAGGTTCATGATAAAATTGCGAGAGTTGGCAACAGTGCATATTGGGAGACTCTCAGAAAGCACAGCCCTAATGTATTACTCCCCAAAGCAGAGAACAAGCTTATTAAATCATAATTTGGGGTTGATCAAACGAGAAGTACTTATCCAACACTGCATCCCCCTAGCTAGGCTCCAACTAGAACATGAGACAAGGAAATGCTAACATGATGAAGGAACAAAGCAACTAGAGCTTGCGAGAATCTGGCAAAGAAAAGAGTAGAGCCCATTGAAGTCAGCTCTGGACAATGGAACGTGGATCTAAATGACCAAGTTCACCACTTAGATTCTCAGTGTGATGGGTGCCATAGAAGTACCAAAGCTAGGCAGACTTCTGGGAATTCAGACAAAAGGAACCTGGATCCAAACTACCTCATTTTGTTTTGCAGAACCAAATCCTGATGGACAAAGCTTCCCAAGCCAAATCCACCTGCAGTTCCTCCCCCAGCCCATCTCTTAACACTGTGCCTGGCAAGAGCATACTTTATAGACATTAGCGGCTGATTCTGGTCAGTCAAAACCATCACTGACTTCAACCTAATTATACCTTACCCAACCCTAGAGAATGAGGATCCTTCACCCACTACTGAAATGCACCCACCTATGAGGAAAACCAGAGCAGCATGCTAAAAATAGCAGTGTAGCCACAGTGGCGTAGACATGCGGCTCAGGCTAACTACCCAGGAAGAATCCCTTCTGAAATCCTAAGTATGAATTTGGGTGGCTAGCTCAAGCTGTAGCCCATGCCTTTGTAACTACCCGGCTATTTTTAGCATACTAGCTCCATCAAAGTGCAGGTATGTCTATCCACCTGTGGTGTAGACATACCCAAAGTGGATGGGGCCAGATCTGAAAGGAGCCAGTCTGAGGACTCAGATGACACAACACATGTGCAAGTCAGCTATTTGCAGGCAGTGTGTCTCTGCCTCCTGCTTGTAACATCATCATCACCGCTCACACTCATAACAAACCCAATCTCGCTGAAGCTTGTAACTCAGACAGAAAGCTCACTCTCCGCCACTGTCTAGCTTTTGCTGGCTTGTGACCTTTCATTCTACTACACTGGACACGTAGTATATGGAATATGGCTGAGTGTGTTTCAGACACAGAGGAAGCAGGGTTCTTCATATATGAAAGGCAAGATTTTTAAGGAAGCGCCTGATATCTTTGGGGAAGGATTTATTTATTATTCTCTAGACAATCTTGTTCACGCACAGACACAGCTTGATATTCTCTGTAAGCAAAAAAGGGTATGTTGAGGGAGAAAAGAAGTTCCATTCAACACATGCTGATATTGAAGGGCACAAAGTGTGCGTGACCATTTACCCCCGTAAGAAAGTCAAAAGCTGCCTGTAACGCAGCAAGGAATGGAAGCACTCAGCTCCTATTGACTTCAGGTAGAGTTGTGGGGCCCCTGTGCCACGTGACCAGGATGTAGGCAGTCATGCCTACCGGTTGGAGCAGGAGTTGGGCCTAGTGATTACCGCAGGAGCTGGAAGCTAGCAATTGGAGCCTAGGGTCAGAGCTGTGGTCAGATGCCACAGCCAAGGATCACAGCCAAAGTCAGGAATCAGAGCCAAGGGTCACGACCAGGTCAGTGAGGCAAGGCAGAGGTAAGGCTGGGATCAAGGCAGGAGCAGGGGTGGCACAAGGCTGGGAACAAGCAGGCACAGAAGCTATTGCAGCTGTAGGTGAATGATTTAAGCAACTTCTGAACTGCTGCTGCTGGGCGTAAGAGCTAGTCTGCTGACGTTTCCAACCTGGATACCAACCAGGTAGCCGACTACAGGCGCTTGTTAGGTTGCCTGGAAATGGGCTCAGCTGCAGGCCTTGATTCCTGCCACCCTTCAGGACCAGTCTCCAAACAGTTAAGGACGTAGCACTGTAGTGGGAGCAGCCAACCTCAGGGGGGCGATCAGCGCCGGGGTGGGGGACAAGCAAAAGAAGGGAGTTTTAAGGAGGGATTTTTAGGTTGGCCCCTAATGCCACAGGATACAGAACTTCTGGATCGGCATGACCCTGCCCTGCTGGGATGACCTTACACCACCGCACAGAGGATGCCATTTTGCAGAGTGCTTTGCCCTGCGAGGTCATCCTGGTGGAGGTGGAGCAGCACACTCTGAAAAATGGCCCCTTCGTGTAGCCACAATGATACTGGACAGAACTACTGTATGTCTGCATTTATATAAGAAATCAGGCAGGGATGAACTTTGGAGGAGGGCACAGGAAAAGTGAAGCATTTTCAAACATCTAGGGTAGCATTAAAAAAAAAAAGAGAGAGAGAAAGTAAAGAAGACGAAGGAAGCAGTAAAGAAAACGAGCTGTGCAGAGCATAATGTGTGGTTTAGGGGGAGGAAAGGGAGAGAGCTGAGGGAGGGAATGCTGGGATATGGGTACAATACTGGAAGCCAGGAGCTCCTAACCCCAGTTCTGCTGCTGACTTATCCATTTCACTTCTCTGCACCCCAGTTCTGACCTCAATGCCTATAGTTTCTAGTTACTCACTCAGACAATTTAGCCCTACAGCATGTTAGAATTTCAACACTTTCCAACTTGTGGCAAGCACAAAATGAGTCCTCAAGTTCTATCCCAAACGTGATTTATACTTAATAAAATGATCACAAAGTAAGAATTCACAGTACTATCTAGGAAATTCATTTCTAAACACAGCTTATCATTTGTTCTTAAAGGAAATAGTGCCCTGTGAAGCAGAGGAACAAGGAAAACAAGGATATTTCAAGGTTTTAGTAATTTCCCTTTAGCAGTCAGAAAATAGAATGAGAAATCCACAGCAGCCTCTGTCAAGCTCTCACAAATCCATTTTATCACTCTGTATTCCCAGAAACAAAGCATTAAGAAATGCTCTTCGTTTGGTTTTTGTATTCCCTTTTTAGCCCTGGTCTACACTAGGAGTTGAGGTAGAATTTAGCAGCATAACATCGATTTAACCCTGCACCCATCCTCACGACAAAGCCCTTTTTTTCAACTTAAAGGGCTCTTAAAATCAATTTCCTTACTCTACCCCTGACAAGGGGATTAGCACTGAAATCGGCCTTGCTGGGTCGAATTTGGGGTACTGTGGATGCAATTAGATGGTATTGGCCTCCGGGAGCTATCCCGGAGTGCTCCATTGTGACCGCTCTGGACAGCACTCTCAACTCAGATGCACTGGCCAGGTAGACAGGAAAAGGCCCGCAAACTTTTGAATGTCAGTTTCCTGTTTGGTCAGCGTTGCAAGCTGCAGGTGAGTGCAGAGCTCATCAGCAAAGGTGACCATGATGGAGTTCCAGAATCGCAAAAGAGCTCTAGCATGGACTGAACGGAAGGTACGGGATCTGATCGCTGTATGGGGAGAGGAATCCGTGCTATCAGAACTACTTTCCAGTTTTCGAAATGCCAAAACCTTTGTCAAAATCTCCCAGGGCATGAAGGACAAAGGCCATAACAGGGACCCGAAGCAGTGCCGCGTGAAACTGAAGGAGCTGAGGCAAGCCTACCAGAAAACCAGAGAGGCAAACAGCCGCTCCAGGTCAGAGCCCCAAACATGCCACTTCTATGATGAGCTGCATGCCATTTTAGGGGGTTCAGCCACCACTACCCCAGCCGTGTTGTTTGACTCCTTCAATGGAGACGGAGGCAACATGGAAGCAGGTTCTGGGGACGAGGAAGATGATGATGAAGTTGTAGATAGCTCACAGCAAGCAAGCAGAGAAACCGGTTTTCCCAACAGCCAGGAACTGTTTCTCACCCTGGACCTGGAGCCAGTACCCCCCGAACCCACCCAAGGCTGCCTCCCGGACCCGCCAGGCGGAGAAGGGACCTCTGGTGAGTGTACCTTTTAAAAGAGCATACATGGTTTAAAAGAAAGCATGTTTAATGATTAATTTGCCCTGGCATATGCGGCTCTCCTGGATGTACTCCCAAAGCCTTTGCAAAAGGTTTCTGGGGAGGGCAGCCTTATTCCGTCCACCATGGTAGGACACTTTACCACTCCAGGCCAGTAGCACGTACTCGGGAATCATTGTACAATAAAGCACTGCAGTGTATGTTTGCTGGCATTCAAACAACATCCGTTCTTCATCTCTCTGTGTTATCCTCAGGAGAGTGCTGTCATTCATGGTCACCTGGTTGAAATAGGGTACTTTTCTTAAGGGGACATTGAGAGGTGCCTGTTCCTGCTGGGATGTTTGCCTGTGGCTGAACAGAAATGTTCCCCGCTGTTAGCCACGGGGAGGGGGGAGGGGCTACCCATGTGGCGTGAGGAGGCAAAATGCGACCTTGGAACGAAAGCACATGTGCTATGTATGTAATGTTAACAGCAAGGTTTACTATGAAAGAGTGTACCCATTGTTCTATAAAATGTGTCTTTTTAAATACCACTGTCCATTTTTTTTTCTCCACCAGCCGCATGTGTTTCAAGGATCACAGGATCTTCTCCTTCCCAGAGGCTAGTGAAGATTAGAAGGCGAAAAAAAAACACACTCACGATGAAATGTTCTCTGAGCTGATGCTGTCCTCCCACACTGACAGAGCACAGACGAATGCATGGAGGCAGACAATGTCACAGTGCAGGAAAGCACAAAATGACCGGGAGGAGAGGTAGCGGGCTGAGGAGAGTAAGTGGAGGGCTGAAGAGAGGGCTGAAGCTGAAAGGTGGCGGCAGCATGATGAGAGGAGGCAGGATTCAATGCGGAGGCTGCTGGAGGATCAAACTAATATGCTCCAGCATATGGTTGAGCTGCAGGAAAGGCAGCTGGAGCACAGACCACCGCTACAGCCTCTGTGTAACCAACCACCCTCCTCCCCAAGTTCCATAGCCTCCTCACCCAGACACCCAAGAATGCGGTGGGGGGGCCTCCGGCCACCCAGCCACTCCACCCCAGAGGATTGCCCAAGCAACAGAAGGCTGGCATTCAATAAGTTTTAAACTTTTAAAGTGCTGTGTGGCCTTGTCCTTCCCTCCTCCACCACCCCTCCCAGGCTACCTTGGCAGTTATCCCCCTATTTGTGTGATGAATGAATAAAGAATGCATGAATGTGAAGCAACAATGACTTTATTGCCTCTGCAAGTGGTGATCGAAGGGAGGAGGGGAGGGTGGTTAGCTTACAAGGAAAAGAGTGAACCGAGGGGCAGGGGGTTTCATCAAGGAGAAACAAACAGAACTTTCACATCATAGCCTGGTCAGTCATGAAACTGGTTTTCAAAGCTTCTCTGATGCGCACCGTGCCCTCCTGTGCTCTAACTGCCCTGGTGTCTGGCTGCGCATAACCAGCGGCCTAGCGATTTGCGTCAACCTCCCACCCCGCCATAAACATCTCCTCATTGCTCTCACAGATATTGCGACGCGCACAGCAAGCGGTAATAACAGTGGGAATATGAAGTGAGCTGTAGCTCTCGAAATCTTATGCTCAAATAAATTGATTAGTCTCTAAGGTGCCACAAGTACTCCTTTTATTTTTGCGAATACAGACTAACACGGCTGTTACACTGAAACCAGTGGGAATATTGGTTTCGCTGAGGTCTAACGGAGTCTGTAAACTGCGCCAACGCGCTTTTAAATGTCCAAATGCACATTCTATCAACATTCTGCACTTGCTCAGCCTGTAGTTGAACAGCTCCTGACTACTGTCCAGGCTGCCTGTGTACGGCTTCATGAGCCATGGCATTAAGGGGTAGGCTGAGTCCCCAAGGATACATATAGGCATTTCAACATCCACAACGGTTATTTTCTGGTCTGGGAATAAAGTCCCTTCCTGCAGCTTTTGAAACAGACCAGAGTTCCTGAAGATGCGAGCATCATGTACCTTTCCCGGCCATCCCACGTTGATGTTGGTGAAACGTCCCTTGTGATCCACCAGTGCTTGCAGCATTATTGAAAAGTACCCCTTGCGGTTTACGTACTCGCCGGCTTGGTGCTCCGGTGCCAAGATAGGGATATGGGTTCCGTCTATGGCCCCACCACAGTTAGGGAATTCCATTGCAGCAAAGCCATCCACTATGACCTGCACATTTCCCAGAGTCACTACGCTTGATATCAGCAGATCTTTGACTGTGTTGGCTACTTGCATCACAGCAGCCCGCACAGTAGATCTGCCCACTCCAAATTGATTCCGGACTGACCAGTAGCTGTCTGGCATTGCAAGCTTCCAGAGGGCTATTGCCACTCGCTTCTCAACTGTGAGGGCTGCTCTCATCTTGGTATTCTTGCACTTCAGGGCAGGGGAAAGCAAGTCACAAAGTTCCATGAAAGTGCCCTTACGCATTCGAAAGTTTCATAGCCACTAGGAATCATCCCAGACCTACAACACTATGCGGTCCCACCAGTCTGTGCTTGATTCCCAGGCCCAGAATCAGCATTCCACCGCATGAACCTGCCCCATTAGCACCATGATGCCCACATTGCCAGGGCCTGTGGTTTGAGAGAAGTCTGTGTCCATGTCCTCATCACTCTCGTCACGGCGGTGATGTCACCTACTCGCCCGGTTTCGCTTTGCCAGGTTCTGGTGCTGCATATACTGCTGGATAATGTGCGTGGTGTTTAATGTGCTCCCAATTGCCAGAGTGATCTGAGCGGGCTCCATGCTTGCTGTGGTATGGTGTCTGCACAGAAAAAAGGCGCGGAACAATCATCTGCCATTGCTCTGATGGAGGGAGGGGCGACTGATGACATGGCTTACAGGGTTGGCTCACAGGTAATTAAAATCAACAAAGGGGGTGGCTTTACATCAAGGAGAAACAAAAACAATTGTCACGCAGAATGGCCCCCTAAAGGATTGAACTCAAACCCCTGGGTTTAGCAGGCCAATGCTCAACGCACTAAGCTATCCCTCCCTCTGGTATTTCAGGCAGGACTGAATCTCCATTAAAGTTTTCAAGGTGCCCCTGACAGACCACACCAAAACGATTGTCGGCCGTTGATTTCACAGAGGAGGGAGGGAGGGGGGAGCAAATGAATACAAAACAAATCTGGTCTATTTCTTGTTTTGATCCACTCCATCTATCTTTTACATCTTTGGCTAGCAGCAGACGGTGCAGTAGGACTGCAAGCCATCCACATCTCCTGCCTGCTCACCATAAGATGGTACAATAGGATTGCCTGCAGGACTAGAGAACGACCTGGTCGAGTCACTCCTAATTTAGTCCCTGCGCCCATATCTGCCCAGGCGCTCCTGACCGACCTTACCGAGGCGGCCAGGAGCACCTTGGACACAATGAGGATGGTTTTCAGGCCTATTGCACCGTCTGCTGCCACAAGGCAATGGGTTGCTGCTGCTGTGTAGCAATGCCGTACCGCATCTGCCAGCACCCAGGAGACAGTGAGCTGAGCGGGCTCCATGCTTGCCGTGGTATGGCGTCTGCACAGGTAACTCAGGAAAAAAGGTGCGAAATGATTGTCTGCCCTTGCTTTCACAGAGGGCAGGAGGGCCTGATGACATGTACCCAGAACCACCCGCGATAATGTTTTTTGCCCCATCAGGCATTGGGATCTCAACCCAGAATTCCAGTGGGCAGTGGAGACTGCAGGAACTGTGGGATAGCTACCCACAGTGCAACACTCCGTAAGTCGACGCTTGCCTCGGTACTGTGGAAGCACTCCGCCGAGTTAATGCACTTAATGCACTTAGAGCATTTTGTGTGGGAACACACACAATCGACTATATAAAAACGATTTCTAAAAAAACGACTTCTATAAATTCAACCTAATTTTGTAGTGTAGACATACCCTTAGTTAACTCCAAAATGAAGAAATTGTTAATTTCTATTGTTAATTGATGGAAGAAAAGGAGTACTTGTGGCACCTTAGAGACTAACAAATTTATTTGAGCATAAGCTTTCGTGAGCTAGAGCTCACTTCACACTTACTCCGCTTTGCAAAGAAATAGGAACTATAATTAAGTTTAATTTTGTGTGTGTGTGTGTGTGTGTGTGTGTGTGTGTGTGTGTGTGTGTGTGTGTGAGAGAGAGAGAGAGAGAGAGAGAGAGAATGTGTGAGAGAGTGTGTGTGTGAGAGAGACAGAGACCAATCTCAAAACACTCAAGAAAACTCTGTGTGTGGGATGCGTAATTCATAAGGGTTGAACACAATCCAGGGGGGCTAGTTTTCAAAGCATTTCCATGTAAGATGATGTAGTAAAAAGCAACTAAGGAATTCTGTCTTTGATGTTCTATTGCAACTAATGGCTTTGCATGCTTACATTTTGGGGGTGTCACCTCAAGGCCCCTGATTTTCCAGAAGTGGTTGGCACCCACTCTTTGAAAGTCAGGCCCCTTTAAGGTATCTCAAGTTAGACACCTAACATCACTAATCACTTTTGAAAATCTTGTGGTTTTCCTTTCGTTTCAGCCATTTCTCCAAGTTTCTGCCAGAATCACAAATGAAAACGAAACAAAGCAAAAGCAGTAAGAAACAAGTTATTTATGCCTCATTTCAAGGATTGAGGGGTGAGAAGTAGAAAAATCAATGGTCATCTTATTGCAATATACTATAGTGGCAAAGAAATTTGTCATTATTCCTATATGGTTTAGCAAAGAGAGCACTTTCCTTGGTTGCCATAGCAGCCGGCACCAACTCTTCCAATGATGCAGTAACTAATTTTAGTTTAATTACATTTCTAAACATTCCGTCTAGAGGAATGAGCAGGCAGCACAGTTACTAGTGTTCAGGACCTACATTTTCAAAAGTAACTAGTTATTTTGGATGCTGCATTTTTTTGGGTGCCCAGTTTGAGATCTCAAATTATTTTCAGAGGGCAAGTGCTCAGCACTTCCTGAAAATTAGGCCCCTTTAAGGTGCCTTGAAGCGACACCTCAAAAATGGAGCACCCAAAATCACTAGTCACGTTACCAAATTTAGCCCATTCCTTAGAAATAGACTTTTTAATCATTCACCAAGCCGTCCCCTCTAAAGAAATACAGAGCAGAAACAGTCAAGGAGTCAGGTATGAGGCAGTTAAATGTTGTCCATTGTCACTCTTTAGAATGGGAGAACCAGACTGGGGGGAAAAAATTGGGAAGGGTGGGGTGGTGGTGGTGGAAATTACATGAATCATTTTCACTTTTCCCACCTTTCTGGCCAACTGAAATTCAAAATCTGACATTTGTCGAAATCTGAAACACGTCACTCGACTCTAGTGCTGAAATGTTGGTCAAATCTGTTTCACACTAGTTTGTCCTTTTTGCATCACTGTGTTTTGTTGCCATGGTGGAGGGCAGCCTAGCAACCATTGCACATTGACAGTAACACTGTTGCAATCACAGGTGCTGCCCAGTGCTGAACCCCTTAGAGTCAGTTTCTATTCAGTCCCTTACTCAGGAAGAACTCCAGTTGACTCAACACCATATGACATGGACTCATATGCACTGACCATGACATGCAGCACTAGGAGAGTGTACTGGTACAGGTGTGTCTATCTGGTGAGTTACTAGAGATAGGGCATTTCTGTGCCTTACCTGCAGCTATTCCAATACAAATCTTCATCACTATCCAATAGCACGTCTTTAAAAGAGTAGAGGGGAACCCAGTGACCTGGGCAGAGCTGGTCAATATTTTTCTGTCAAAAATATTTTTCCCCTGATGAAATGGACATTTTAGTGGAAAATACTCATTTTTGTCAATATTTTTCAGTTTTTCATTGAAAAAGCAAACATATGGGACTTTTTGGTTTTTCAACAAAAATCTGAAACATTTCAAAGAAACTTTTTGGATGAAAACATTTTTGTTTCCATTGATATTTTTTCATAGGGGAAAAAAATATTTCCGCACTGGGTGACAACTGTATCTCAGAAAGGTAACTTCTAACACCTACAGCTGTGTGAGGACTAATGATGAAAGTATAAAGGCTGCCACATTTGCACTACCAGGGTCTGACTCCATTATGTAAAACTCTTGGGGACACCTTGGAAAAGGCCCTATGTGAAACATTCTCTAATCTTCTTCTTAAATCCTAGGAACCAAACTCTGAAGTCCGCCCTTGACCCTAAAACAGGGAAGAACTTCCATTGAAATCAATGGAATTTTGCCAATGTAAAGAGGACGGAGGTATTTATTTAGCACCTGGATACTTGGCCTAAAGAGAATTCTAGCTGCCTAGGAAAACCAGAGTTCTGCCTTGAAAGGCCCTGGAGCATCACTGTAAGGAATATGTCCTTTCTTCCTTTCCTTCTGTCTTTCAGTTTAGCTAACTTTGTATTTCTTTTTCTCAGCTGTGCCATGGAGAGTAATGAACTTGGGTGATTTGCCATCAGATAAATGGCATGCCATTAGCTGCCTGTTTAGAGACTATATTTCTTCTTTGTGATGAGAGCTCAATATCTTTCCAATGAGTTATTACTTTGAGATCTTCTAGACCTGAACTTTAAGTATCAAACAATTACTCTGTCATAATTCCAGGACTGTCTGCATCACTGTTAGAGACAGCCTCTTTAAGTCTCGTCTGGTTGACTAGATATCAGTATGCACTTTAGTTTTAAAATAATGGATTAACGGCCTCAGTTTCATGGAACTCTTCCACTTCTTTTCTCTTTCATTTTTCTGGTTGCCCTCTGCATACTCCTCTCCCCGCTTATTAACTTCTGAGTAGAGAGCAATCCCTAATTAACAGCTTTGCATCCATACTTTCATTTCACTGGAGTTGGAACCAGGTGCTGAACATCTAGGTCTGCTTCTGAATAGGACATGCACTGCAAAAGAAGCATGGCAGCCTCACTTTCCCTACTGTTGGTGAACAGAGAGTGGAAAGGAGGCAGAGGAAAGACATGGAAAGTGCTAAGAGAGGGAGAGAGAAAAGGCCGGGCAGAGGAACAGAGAACGGAGAGACCATACATTGGGAAAGATGAAAGCTAAAAAGGAAAGAGAGAGCCGACAGATGAAGAGAGATGATTAGAAGGAGAAATTGGGGGGGTGGGAAGAGAGAGTGATTGGGGGGGTGGGGTTGAGGCAGTCCGCAAAGGCTGGGGAAATATTAAAGTTACTTCCTTCCACTGACTCAGTTACCATTTCCTGCTTCACACTAGAATGCAGTGATGCTCCTGTCTGAGAGCTCTTCAGTACAGAAACAAGCAGGCCGACCCTCCATCCCAAAGATTAGCCAGCCTAATGCCCTTGCCAATTCCACTGACACGTGCAGAACTCGGATAGCTTTTTCCACCCAGGATGCTGCAAGCACAGCGCCTGGTCCTGCTTCTAGTCAAGTCAACCTGAGTTTGGCCATTGGCTTGAGGGTAGCAGGGCTGGGCCCCCCAGTGGGGGAAACCTCAGTGCAATCCTCCTGTCGTTCTAGCCCACCAGTTCCCATGGCTATTGCATATGCTCAGATACTGGACAAGACAGTCACAACTTAGAGCGCTCTGGAGGAGCGAGGAGAGTGAAGTCTGAATGCTTCCATCCCATCCAGACCAGCCCACAGCACCCAGGAGAACAAACACTGAAGACAAGGCTGCAGATGCTGGCTCCTCGCCAAACCCCGCTACCACCCAGAGCGGCAGCATCTCCTGCTGCCCCCGTCATGAAGACAAATGCACTTCCTGGTGCCAGACCTGAGAGATCTAGTAGCTCCCCCTCCGTGCCCCCTTGGATTTATGGCCTCTCAGGGAGGCAAGTGACGGTTCAATGAGACACTAATCTCTACCTGTCTTGCTCTGCACTGCAGAGTGGAACAACAGCATGTCAGAAATAATAGGAGACCTGTGGGGACTCTGTACTTACACATGCATTAAACCAACACGCTAGTCTAATGGTTTCTCTTCTGCGGCTATCCATCCTTGTAATAAGTTATATCCCTTGGAAATCTTTGCACACCTGAGAATAGATCTACATGAACATCCTTACAGAAGCCTATGGGATAGCCCTGTGTTAGAAAGGTGCAGCTTGTACCCTTTTAATGTTTTAGACATAGAACTACAAAACTGAACTATTCTCTCTTGGGGAAACTGTGAAGGAGCCCCCGCCCCCATCTCAAGAGGCAGGATTGTCAAGTGGTGAGAGCCGGCAGGCAGGAGTCGGAGAACCTCTGCCACTTTGAGTGATTTTGGGCAAGTGACTGAGTCGTGACTCACTTTCCCTGTTTTTAAATGGGGATAAAAGTCCTTCCACCTTTGCAATGTGTTCTGAGATCCTTAGATGAAAGACTGTAGAAATATATGTAGTGTTATTAGTACAGATAGGTGCTTCCAGTGAAAATGAGATAGAATCAGAGGCTAAAATAGGGAAAGAACAAGTTAAAAATTACTTAGACAAGTTAGAGGTCTTCAAATCACCAGGGCCAAACAAAATACACCCTAGAATACTCAGGGAGCTGACTGAGAAGGTATCTGTACCATTAGCAATCATCTTTAAAAAGTCATGGAAGACAGGAGAGATTCCAGAGGACTGGAAAAGGGCAAATACAGTGCCCATCTATAAAAAGGGAAATAAGGACAATCCAGGAAATTACAGACCAGTCACCTTAACTTCAGTACACGGAAACCTAATGGAGCAAATAATCATGCAATCAATTTGCAAACATCTAGAAGATAATAAGGCGATAAGTAACAACCAGCATGAATTTGTCATGAAGAAATCATGTCAAACCAACCTAGTAACTTTCTTTGACAGAGTAAGAAGCCTTGTGGATGGATGGAGGAGGAAGAGGTAGACGTGGTATCTTGACTTAAGTGAGGGTTTTGATACTATCTCACATGACCTTCTCATAAACAAGACTAGGGACATACAACCTAGCTGGAGCTACTATAAGGTGGGTAGAAAACCATTCCCAGAGAGTAGTTATCAGTAGTTCACTGTCAAGCTGCAAGGGTGTATCGAGTGGGGTCCTTCAGGGATCAGTTCTGGGTCCAGTTCTGTTCAATATCTTCATCAATGATTTAGATGATGGCATAGACAATACACTTCTAAAAAGTTTGTGGATGATACAAAGCTGGGAGGGGTTGCAAGGTCTTTGGAGGATAGGATTAAATTCAAAATGATCTGGACAAACTGGAGAAATGGTCTGAAGAAAATAGAATGAAATTCAATAAAGACAAATGCAAAGTACTCCACTTCGGAAGAAACAATCAGTTGCACACATACAAAATGGGAAATGACTGCCTAGGGAGAAGTACTGCAGAAAGAGATCTGGGGGTCATAGTGGATCATAAGCTAAATATGAGTTAACACTGTTGCAAAAGAAGCAAACAGCATTCTGGGATATATTAGCAGGAGTGCTGTAAGCAAGATACGAGAAGTAATTCTTCTGTTTTACTCCACACTGATTAGGCCTCAACGGGAGTATTGTGTCCAGTTCTGGGTGCCACATTTCAGGAAAAATGTGGAGAAATTGGAGAGAGTCCAAAGAAGAGCAACAAAATGAGTAACAGTCTAGAAAACATGACCTCTGAGGGAAGATTGAAAAAAATTGGGTTTGTTTAGTCTCGAAAAGAGAAGACAGCAGGGATGTGATAACAGTTTTCAAGAACATAAAAGGTTGTTACAAGGAGGAGGGAGAAAAATTATTCTCCTTAACTTCTGAGGATAGGACAAGAAGCAATGGGCTTAAATTGCAGCAAGGGCGGTTTAGGTCAGACATCAGGAAAAAGCTTCCTGTCAGGGTGGTTAAGCACTGGAATAAATTGTCCAGCGAGATTGTGGAATCTCCATCGTTTTAAGGTTTAAGATTTAAGGTTAGACAAACACCTGTCAGGGATGGTCTAGATAATGCTTGGTCCAGCATGAATGCAGGGGCCTGGACTAGATAACCTGTCAAGGTCCCTTCCAGTCCTAAGATTCTAGGATTTTCCTCAGAACACCGTGTGACAGCAGAGTGCTAGCTGTGGTTAAAGTTGAGCAATGCTTTCTGTTTAAATGTCGATTTTTCTAAGTGCTCCACAATCCATGTTTACTTTGTCTTCAAGTTTTCAGTGGGTCATAAGGGGGCTGAGTAATGCTCGTGGTACAAACCTGGGGTCATGTGAGCAAGGGGCTCCCAAGATTCAGCCTCCCATCAGCATTTTACAAAATGAACGGGTTCTTACCAAGTTTTCTTTTTCTGCATGCACGCCTGGGGTTCAAACCATGCTCTGATCATCCCCCACATTACCTCAATCACTGGGCTAAGTGCATGGTAGCCACTGCCCCTTTGGGGAAGCACAACTGAAAAAACTTATTACACCTTCTTGCAGCCCCCCAGAGGGCCCCAAGCCCCAGGTTGAGAACCGCTGGCCTAAAGAACCTCAATGCACTTGCTAAACAGAAACCAAAGTAAGTATGGAAGGACCTAGGGTAGGCTCAGCTGGAAGAAGCTGGAGCCAAGGCAGAGGTGCCTACCTAAAGGCTCCCCTACCTACTGTGCTAGAGGCCCTTGAAAAAGAGCTGGGCAGAAGTGGAAAAAAAACTGTTCCTCCACAATTTCTCAGCAACTTTACCACCATTTAATTCCAGGCCATTTTGCCACCTAGAAGCTGTGTAAGTTTTCATGCTGCACCTTAAGCCATGTGTTTCCGTTAGCCTTTCACTTTAAAGGAAAGTCACACAGTGTCAGTGCAGCATGGGTCTGCCCTATGTAAAGCACCATGTAACTGTGAGGTTACACTCATTGTGCAGCCTTTCCGATGCCAGATGTTCTGAGGGGAAAGTGAGGAAAGTAGACACCATTATACAAACTGGAAATATGCAGGAAATATTCCATAGAGCATGTGGAAATGGTCAGTGGCCTCCATTCTGAGCCACAAGTTTCTGGGATGCTTTGTCCTCACACTCCTCTGGCAATCCTGACACAGCAGGACAGGAAGCCCTTTACACCCCACCATGACAAGAGGAATCAGATTCTGCTGTAGCCCTCCCCCAGAGCAGAGCATTCCTTACTGTCCCCCTGCCAGCCAACCTTTGGAAGGACATTCAGAAAGAGCTTCCAGTTCGTGTTTTCCTAAAACTGAGGGCTATCAGTCCTACAGCCCTGGTTTAAAACAGAAAAGGAAAACCACAGGAAAAATAGCTTTGTCTTCAGTCAAAGTTCTGTTCCTTTGATCAATAGCTCAGATATGGTGTCATCTTAGTTCCTATAACTCCCCTTTACCATGGCCTCCCCCATCCCTGACTGCAAACCTTGGAAAGGAGTGCTGGGAAATGACTCATGTTTCCCATGGATGGATGGCCGAGCAGTGAGCCTCACTCCACGGAGCCCCTGATTTATCAGGGCAAAAGCTCTTGAACAACAAAAACGGCACTACTGCAAAATCCATTTTTAAAAAATATTCCTTCCTCTCATTTTCCACTGCACTGCACTTAACATTTAGAAAAACTACAAATGCCTTTTATACTTGACAGGCTCAGGAGAAATATTTGTAGTCCTCTTTTCAGGGGAGCTGTGTGTTTAGCAACAGAGGTCTCAAAACACAAATACGTCCCCATTAGTTTATTCCTGTATCCCACACACAGGGAAGAATGCAAGACGTAAAAGAATGTATGGCATTTCTGTGTCTGAGGCCCCATTTGTGAAGGACCCGCTGACAGCGGGGGAGCTAAAGCTTTGGCGTAAGTGCTTTTCTGAACTAAGGCCTCAACAGTGAGGTTAGAGTCTGGTTGGTCACCAGCTACCCCCAGCCACTTGCCTTGGAATCTTTGTGTGCCATCCTAAAAGGGATCACAGGAAGTGGTCTCACTGTGGCAGCTCCCCACCAGACGGATGTTCCCACCTATGGCAGGGCAGGGGTATAAACCCCTTGGATGCCCTGATAAAGGGGTGGCTCCTCCCCTGCTTCCCGGCAGAGCACTCAGCAAGGAGCTCAGCAGAATCAGCTGAGCCAAGTGGAGCCAGCTGGGCTGGTGCCTGGGAGGAGATATAAGCCCAGGGAAAGGCTCAGTGAAGGCTAGCCAGGGGAGAAGACAAGGGGACTGCAGCTCTGTCTCTACCGACTAAAGGAAGCCTCAGGGGCCAGAAGACCCAGGGAAGGGTCAGTGTGGGGATCGGTGTTGGGGGAATGGAGGCTGCACTAAGCACTGTAAATAGAGAGACACAGGGTGAAACACTTGGAAGAGGCGTTGGGACCCTTTCTTTGACCAGCCTAAGCACAGAGCACAGGGATGAGTGTGGGGGAACCTGTGCGCACCCGGTGACACCATCACACAACCACCACCACAACTGGCATCACTCACCAATCTGTGCTGGCACTTTCAGCAGAGGCATGGAGGCACTGACTGGGCATGGAGAATGAACTCCCCTCCTATGCCAAGAGGTTCCCTCACCAGCTCAGATTTTAATGGTAAAATTAAACTGCTCCCATTAGTACTACTAGGTAGGGGACTCCAGTTCCAGCAGCCCTTCTTCCATGGCAGGGTATGTGCAGATGAATCTCATTCAAATCAAGGAGAGTTACTCATATCTGACAGGTTTCAGAGTAGCAGCCGTGTTAGTCTGTATTCGCAAAAAGAAAAGGAGTACTTGTGGCACCTTAGAGACTAAACAATTTATTTGAGCATGAGCTTTCGTGAGCTACAGCTCACTTCATCGGATGCATTCAGGGGAAAATACAGTGGGGAGATTTATATTACACACAGACCATGAAAAAATACACATTGTAAGGAGAGTGATCACTTAAGATGAGCTATTACCCACAGGAGAGTGGGGTGGGGGGAGAGAAAACCTTTTGAAGTGATCACTTTTGAAGTAAAAAGAAAAGGAGTACTTGTGGCACCTTAGAGACTAACCAATTTATTTGAGCATGAGCTTTCGTGAGCTACAGCTCACTTCAGTTTCCACGGTATGCATCTGATGAAGTGAGCTGTAGCTCACGAAAGCTCATGCTCAAATAAATTGGTTAGTCTCTAAGGTGCCACAAGTCCTCCTTTTCTTTTTGCGAATACAGACTAACACAGCTGTTACTCTGAAACCTGTCACTTTTGAAGTGATAATCAAGGTGGGCCATTTCCAGCACATTTCCAGGAGTTAACAAGAACGTCTGAGGAACAGTGTGGGGAGGGGGGGAGGGGGGAGCGGAGGAATAAACAAGGGGAAATAGTTTTACTTTGTATAATGACTTGGTGAATCAGGGCCCTGGGCTATGAATCTGGCACCCTTCACCAGTAGAGAATTAATGGCCTCTTCCTCTCTCCTGAAGGAAGAGGTTAATTTAAATCCTTCTAGTAGCAACAATATAGTCCCTCTGAATGGCTGAATAATGAAAAGCTACAGTGGATATTTTAGTCTTCTGAATTGCTGGCTGAGATGGATTCAGGAGACCAGTGTAACATTCAAGATGTAAAAAGAATCTCAATTAATGTTACATTGGGGAGTCCAGATTTTAGGGTCTCATGCCTCAGACAGGTACTATTCAAGTGCATCTCAGCAGTGTGCTAACTAACCCTGCATGCTCTGCTTAAAAATCTTTCAAAGATTTTTTTAAAATTTTGATTGCCTTGTCATTTCTCAGTGGGTAAACAGCAATTACAGTGGAAAAGCTTTTCTTTTTTTTTTGGGCCAGGGACTACAGCTCATAAAATAGCTCTAATAAACAACAAGTAACAATAAACAACAAGTTAAAGGGCTCTAGAGCAGTGCTACTCAAAGCGGTGGTCCGCGGACCAGTGCCGGTCCGCGAGCCATTGCCTGCCAGTCTGCGCGCACCTTGGAAAAAAAAATTGCCAGTCCCCCACATCAGAGAGCTTGAGAAGCACCGCGCTAGAGCACAGGATAACTGAAAGCACACAAGTGTGGGTTTGAAGGGGTTTGTTGCAGTGGTTGTACTCAGTCATTTCTTTTCAAGCAGAGTGAATGGAACAAAATCCATGCAGTGATGCAAGACTCCCTGTGGCACCTGCTGAGCAATGGTGTCACACACTGCTTATTGTTTGCAGTAGCTGTGGTGTGAAAGAGAAAGCCAGACACTGAAGTCACTGGAGCTATTCTGATGTATAGCAGTTGTGGATCTGGTCCATTACATGCAGGGGGAGGCAGATATAGAATAAAAGAATCTTAGCTCTAGCTCCTCTTGGCATTATTGGACAAGTCCAGGAGGCACGTCATGATGATCTATTTAGAAACGAGCCAAGCAGGGGCAGTGTTTGGATGGAAGATCTTGAAGGAACACCTTGGTGCTGCAGCAAATGGTGATTCAGTAGGTGGCGCTCTTCCTGCTGAATCTCACCAATTCTATTTAGGTTCTTATATTGCGCCCTTCACTGTGGTATCTGTGGCACCTGTTGAACCAATGGCCCTCCACAATGCTAGCTTGCCAGCTGAACCAATGAGGTACCATCTTTTCCAGGACACCTGATACTGGAGGTTTGATGAGCTGCAGGCATTAGAGAGCCCCTCTGACTTCTGGGTATTCATTCTGGCCAGCTTCCAAGTGAAGTGATTACATTCTGCCTTCCTACTGTGGTTATCCCTTGGAGATTGAGCTGGATATGATGCTCTTCTTTTACTCCCTGCACTGAACTACTGTGTAGTACTTCCATGCACAGGTGTTGTGCTCCACTCCAGAAATGGATGCATTTTAGCAATGGATGAGCCACATATATTCTATAGATTCCCCGTATCAGTTTGTTGAAAGTGCTTGGGATCTGTCAACATGGAAGGAGCTACGTAAATCTATATTGTTATTGATATGATTTTTTTATTGGAGTGCAGTGTCTTGCTTGGGATGTACACTCCAGATGACAATACACAGAATCCATTTCCATAGAGAAAAGAGATCTGGTCTAGGATTTCCTTTGCGACTCTGAGAAGATAATATAGTCTCTCTGTCTTTGACCCCAACACAGAGCTGTCTCAAGCTGTTGGTTACAATACAGCACAATTTTTTTGTCATAGCATTGTTCATAGTAAAGTATCACCTGGCACATTTGGCCAATTAGTCATATGGTACCAGCAAATAGAAGGAAAATATAGCCACTTAGAAGGAGGGAAAGAAAACCTGAACTGGATTTCTGTGTCTAGCCTAGAAGAATTCCTGGCTGGGATTGTCCCTGCCTGGCAGTCACCCAGATGGAGATTTTGTTCTTCAGTTTATTAGTGTTATCCTCCAATTGTTACACTTGGAAAACCATCTCTACCATAAACTGGCCTTCCTTCTTTGCTCCTCTGCCCACACTCAAGAAACAAATGTGACTTGCCCTGATGTTAAGAGTGGAACACTTCAAAATGAACTAGCATTCTATCAGCAATGGATTGGCCGCCAGAGATTCATAGATTCTAAGGCCAGAAGGGACAACCACTGTGATCATCCCATCTGACCTCAAGGTAAGAGGATGCTTTCTTGTGAAGCAGCATGTTCTAGTGATTAGAGCAGGGGACTCCTGGATTTTAGTTTAGTGTCCGCTATGGACTCACTATGGGACCTTGGGCATATCACTCATTTCATTGCACCTCAATTTCCCTATCTGTAAAATAGGGATAGTAGTGCCCAACATACCTATCAGAATGGGATGTTGGGAGAAGACTGGATCAGAACAGCATGGCTAGTCCCTCTTTCTGCAATGCCTCAAACCAAACCATCACATCTGACCACGCACAGCTCTGTGACATTCAGGATGGACATCTGTGGCCGGAGCCATCCTTAGTGAGAATAATGAAGAGCCCCAGATGCTGCTAAGTCTGTGTTAGTTGAGGATGCTCTACTACACTGGGCAGGATCTGGGCCTAAGTATGCCATGTCTCCTCATTCTATTGGCCTGGTGGAAGCAACACACTCAGGATCGAGTGTTGCTGATTTGTTACACCTGTGAAAATCCATTAACTGAGTTACTCTAGATTTACATGTTGGCCAGATTTAGATCTCAGTTACCTCATTCTCTGGCCCCAGGCCTACTCAATCAGCAAAAGCTGTAATCACAGATGCTGTTATCCCGCTAATAGGAGGAGTCAAAGGTATAAGATGCACAGCTTCTCCCTAAAACTATACCGTCTAAACTTCCAGAAATGACTAGTGATTTTGGGTGCCTCAGTTTTTAAAATCAGGCTGCTCTGAGGCAGCTTAAGCTGGGCATCTAACATCACTAGCCACTTCTGAAAATTTAGACCATACTATCTTCCTTTAACAGTTTTCCCCCGGGGTCAGTGCCTTTAAGAAGGCTCTACTGGTTTATGATCAATGCAAAAGGGACAAGTACATCTACACTAGAAGTACGTCTACTAGTATAATACATTGGAACATATGTACTCTATAAGGTCAATTTTCTAAGTGCATTTCCCTCTCACCAGTACTGCAATTGACATGTGTGCTTTTAACACCTTTGTTTTTAAGCAGGAATTTTTCAAAAAGGTTTCACACTGCATTCTAGAGAGTAAGATACTAAAGGGATGGAAGTCATACATATGAACCTAATTAGGCAATAGTTCAGTATTATTTTTGGTTGTGCTACATGGAGCAAACTCTGAACAGCCATTTCCCAGCAATGGGTGTTATTAGTCAGATCCAGAGTAAGGTTTGTCAGTTTTCAGGATTGTTACTCATTGGGCAGACAAGGCTACAGAAGGGGAAGAAAGAAAAAAAAAAAAAAGAAGATAAAATGAGGCAGGCATAGGTTCTCCTGATCAAATCTCAGGCTAACAGGCATCAAAATAAAAGTGTCCAGTTCTGCATTTGGAGGTCAAATAGGCACTTGGTTACCCAAAAATGAGTACTGGGGAACTTACATGCCAATTTCAGCTTCCAAACACAGAACTGGGGGTCCCACCTTAGAAAACTGGGCCCACAATAAGCACATTCCCTAGCCTGCAGCTCTTGGCCCTTACTTTAAAGATTGGTCCACTGTTCCTGTCCAGATGTAACATACTAGCTTACATAATGTTATGTAACATACATGTGTTATTCATCTCTCTAGTGACTGGTCCACTTAGACGACAGAAGCCTACAAAGAACTGTGTTTGATTTCAGGACTTTACATTCTAAAATGATGGGCTCCTACTGACAACCCACAATTGGTTTGTTGCCCAAACTCAAAGTAAAACAAGTTGATATACATTTTCATGCACTGGCATCTCCAGTTTTCACTTTGTGGATCAATTCTTGGATTCCCAGTGTTAGTTTTTTGGATTACATCCCCTCCCACAATCTTTTTTGGCAATCCATGTACTGTGCATTTAATAAAGTTTCAGTACATGTGATCACTAGATAGACAGATTATATACACACTTTTCTGTGAAAGATCAAAGAACTCTCCTTAAAGTTTCCCCTTCTGGCTTGCTTCACATTTTTCAGATACATTGGGAACTGAGAGTGAGTGGGACTTCATTTAGGGGATGGGGAATGCTAATGATAACCTGATTTGGCTACAAAGATTCACTTAGTTGTGATGTGAATGGAATGGATCAGTATAGACTAAGAAAAAACAAAGTGAATTTCCTGGAAAGCCAAATTTCAAACATGGGTCTTATTGACTATGGGATTTTGTTAGTTCAGTGGCAATTTCAAAAAAGTAAAAAAAAAAAAAAATTGTGTTAGGTTGGACTGAAAACAATTAAAAAACAAACAAACAAAAAAGATCTCCACTAATCAAAAAGTTTAAAAAAATTTGCTTTGGGTCAAACAAAAAATGTTTCATTTGACCCAAATCAGAACATTTCTTTTCAATTGCAAGCATTTAATGCTTTTGCATTTTAAAAAATAAAATAAATTTCAGAACAAAAAAGTTGTGTCAAACCAAAAACCTGAAATGCTTAATTTAGAAAATGTCAATACAAATTTCATTTTTGGTTTTTTAAATGAAAATTTGGCAAAACCAACATGAGATTCATAAAACATTTCAGTGGTGCCAAAATCAGTGCTTTCCTCCAAAAAAAGTTTTGGTCTATTAATTCCCCCCAATTTCACCTACCCTGTGACTTCTAGACTGGTCCATAGCTAATTAACTTGCTATATCATCATCACTGCTTCCCTCTCCAAGTGATTCATGTCTTATAAGTGTCAAGTCCTTCAAAGCGTTGATTAGTCTTGCATCTGTGCTGAGCATAACTTTGCTCATGAAATGCTGTAAGCTTTGAGGAATTTCTCTTTTACAGTTATTCCAAAAACTGTATATGCATCAAGAAAATAACTCGGGGATTTAGAGAAAGCAGTGGGTATTAAGATAGCAGCACTGTGACATTTGACTGTGGATTTTAGTGAGAAACTTTCTGACGTTCTGGGAATGATGCATGGCTCAGCTCACAGAGCTCCTAGTTGCATCATGGATGGGTTTCACAGTACCGTTTAGGGAGTCATTAGCTTTTTAGCCTCACCTATAGTATGCGGAAGCCATTAAACATAAGGTGCCACAAAGAGAAGGATTATCACTTCTGCTTCAGCAGCGAACAGCTTGCTGAGCCAGAAGGTCCACTGAAGCTGGCACTTTTAGACATCTATAGGATGTAGATATTTTATAGGAAAACATTTATAAGGAGCCCTCCTAGCTAGACAGCCTATAAAATAGACTGCTTTAGATTAGAAGGAAAAAACATGCTTGCCCCAGCTCTTGAGCTAGAGTGGAAATTCTAAATCAGTAGTCACGTTCCTGAGAGAAGCAGGAGCAGTAACACAAGCTACGACTCTGCAGCCATTTATTTCCAAATGGAATTACTCAATGCACTGGCCTCTTGGAGAGGTAGTCTTTTGCCCATGTTAGCATCTGTCCAGTGCAGTGGTCCCCACATATGCAAATCGGTACCTTGTGCTTTCATGACTGGCATTCTGAGCTTCTCCTCTGAGCTAGAGCCTTCCACTAGTGAGCTCTACCATGCAAGGGAGCACTGGGCTGTTTTAAACCCCCCAGATATGAAGCAGCCCAAGTTCCACTTTGGGGTGGGGGGTTACACCTATTGAGACCTGGGAACAGGTGGGCGCAAGCCAAATTCCACCGCAGGGCCAAGCACATAAAACTGAATGAGAGGGCACCAGGCAGTGGCCAATCCAACAGAGATCTTGGTATGACAAACTGGTACACCAGCCTCTAGAAGTTGGTAGTCCTGTCTCTAGGGCAGTGGCTAAGAGGCGATGGGTAGGATTTTCCAACAAGAACGTAGAGTCTCTGGTCCAGGCCCTCAGCCGGTATAACTTGGCATAGGTTCATTGGAGTGAATGGTTCAAATCCTGAGCTGGTGTAAATCAGTGTAGCTCCCCTGATGTCATATACTCAGACTAGTGCCTCTACAGAGCTAAACCCATTATCACTTCTAACAAAGGTCAGACCCTAATTCCAAGTAGGTCACTACCCACAATCCCGCTGCTCCCACCTTCGAAGGCCTGAATGAGCGTAGTGCACCCTAAAAGTTCAACATACTTTAGGAGTGAATTCCTGAAACCCTCCTCCAGGCATTCATATCTAGGGGTAGGGTGGGAATGGGGCCTGATTTTGGAAGAGGATAATGGGGAACCAAGAACTAGCAGGAAACAGAGTGGATTCTGCAAACTCAGGTGGTGTTTAAGCACCTCTGTGATGTGCTCTATTGTAAAAGAGAAGTAGATGTCAAAGGCTGTCCTGACCCTTTAAGGCAAAAACATAAATGCAACAGGGCTTCCGGAAGCCCAGGTTCAAAGCCAAGGGAAAAAGCGAGGGCTCCCTTCAGCCAAGTCTGGTTCCCTTCAGTGAGTTATGGAGAGGAGAGGGAAGCCTCTGCGTATAGCCTAGCTCAACACCAGCCCTCTTCCTTGAGGGCCCAATTCTCATGCCCCAGCTGGGTACAGCACATCCCTCTCACGTACCGCATCCTGGGAGAGAAGCAAGGAATTCCTCACAGCTGGCCTGGCCCTGCACATCCCTGCCCTCAAGAGGGGCAACCGTGGGCTCTCCTCTAGCCAGAGGGAGAGTAGGTTAACCCCCTTCCCTGCCAACCATTGCACTCAGTCTACATACCTGGTCACAATCCCACTCCTGGTCTTGTGAGCCATCCAGTCCCAGGCTATAGCTCCTGGCTTAAGGGGTTTTAGCCTCCCTCTCTATCACGTCCTGCCTTCCTGTTTAGTTTGTAATTGCAACCACCAGACATTCCCCAGCATCAGAAGGAGGGGGCAGCTACAGCACATTTTGGGGAAAGTGCCAAATGCCTCCTCAGCAAGCTCTCACATCACCTGCACAAGGAGGAACTGTTACTTCTTCAGCACAGGAGAAGGAGTGGGCTCTTTCACTGTCCTGAGGACAGATGTATGAGAAGCCGCTCGACATGGAGAGAAATGTTCAAGCAAGCTACATCTTCTGATTTAAGCACAGTCTTCGCAAGGGCCAGGAGAGATCACGGGAAGGGCAAGAGTGGGGACTTCTTCGCTGGCAGACATGCTCAATCAGAGAGCTGTACATGGGGAGCGATTTCAGCCAGCTTAGACAGAAGCCTGGCCTGGGGCATGACAGTTAATTTAAACAAAAACACACACACAAAAAAGACCTTTTGCAGCATTTTTTCCTCACAACTACCCACTCTCCTGAAAAACATACCCCAACCCTTCCCCCAAAACGTTTCATACTAAAGAGAAAGGCTCAGCAAGATGCAGCAATAGCTTGTCACCGTGTATCCCTCCACTGAGCTAGCAGTTTCTGGGGATGGTGGTATCCCATGTGGGGCTGGGGGGGCTAGAAAAGGACCACAACATATTTTTAGGATTTTGGCAGAGGTTTTAGAGTCTCTTGAGAAAAATAAAACCCTAGAAATTTAGCAAACGTTTTAGAACTCCTCTCCCCCACCCTTCCCCGGGAAACGTGTTGGGATGTAACAAAAGTGATGTAAAACATCCTGTTTTCTCTGTTTAATAATACTCGGGAGCATTTACCTAGCACTTGACATGTTTAAAGGTCTTTTTATGTAGCAACTGATTAGTCCTAATTTTTTAATCCTCATTTTACAAATGAGGAAACTGAGTGAAATTACAGCCCAGAAATTCAAGTGTGGTCACCAATTCTGGGTGCCAACCACAGAATCTCAAATTGGGTAGCTAAAGTTAGCAGCCACATTAAAAATTCAAGCCTGCGACTGCCCGGGGGCACTGTGGTATAGTGGACCAGACTGGGAGTCAGGAGACATGGGTTCTGTTCCTGATCCCAACACTGATGCATCACATAACCTTAGCTGGCCCAGGAGCAGACCAGGGACCAAACTGACAGAGTCACAGTTCAGTGCTTGGTTCTGCCTTACCTACTGCAGCTTATTTCCCTCTCCATGTTGACTCAGTGATGCATGGGGGGAGGGGTCAAAAGAGGGCTTCTCCCATACCCCCAACCCTGTTCACTCACTCCCCACCCACTTACACGGGAAGGGGAATTGCAACCTCCTTATGTTCTTGTGTTTCAACCCTATGGAGGCAGCTCTTCCACCATGCACAGATTGGAAATGTGGGAGCCCACATGGGGGTAAAGGGTCTCTGCCCCCAACTGCCCTGCATGAACGTCCAGGCTGGGCAAGCTAGAATCTGACTCACATGGTATCTCATCACTGCTTCCTCCCCGCTCTAAACTTCACCCTATTTTCTCTGGAATATTTCTCTCTAGTCTCTTCCCTTTTTGGCTTTATCCACGGTCTCTCCTCAACACAACACAAAGCCACTAGCCTTCCAATCGGAGCTGAACTTGAAACTCCTCAGCATTTGGATGGGTTTGAAGTTAGTCAAAACATATTTTGCCTGCTTCTAGATTCTATTGCTGTGGAGGGCAGAAGAAAGCCAATTACACAGGGTCTGAATGCATCTTCCAAGAGGTCATTCTGAACTCCCAGTGTAGGGAAAAACAACAACAAAAATGTCATTTTCTTATCAGCCTCTGTCAAGGTTCCTTCCTCACTCTGAACTCTAGGGTACAGATGTGGGGACCTGCATGAAAACCTCCTAAGCTTACTTTTACCAGCTTAGGTTAAAACTTCCCCAAGGTACAAATTAATTTTACCCTTTGCCCTTGGATTTCCACTGCCACCACCAAACTTTATCTGGGTTTACTGGGAAATGTAGTTTGGACACATCCTTCCCCCCCAAAATCCTCCCAGTGCTTGCACCCCATTTCCTGGGGAAGTTTGGTAAAAATCCTCACTAATTTGCATAGGTGACCACAGACCCAAACCCTTGGATCTTAGAACAATGAAAAAGCATTCAGTTTTCTTACAAGAAGACTTTTAATGAAGTAAAGGAATCACCTCTGTAAAATCAGGATGGTAGATACCTTACAGGGTAATTAGATTCAAAACAGAGAATCCCTCTAGGCAAAACCTTAAGTTACAAAAAAGACACACACACAGGAATAGTCATTCTATTCAGCACAGTTCTTTTCTCAGCCATTTAAAGAAATCATAATCTAACACATACCTGGCTAGATTACTTCCTAAAAGTTCTAAGACTCTATTCCTGTTCTGTCCCTGGCAAAAGCAGCATACAGACAGACCCTTTATTTTTCTCCCTTCTCCCAGCTTTTGAAAGTATCTTGTCTCCTCATTGGCCATTTTGGTCAGGTGCCAGCGAGGTTACCTTTAGCTTCTTAACCCTTTACAGGTGAGAGGATTTTTCCTCTGGCCAGGAGGGATTTTAAAAGGGTTTACCCTTCCCTTTATATTTATGACAGCCTCACAGGAAGAAACATCTGCATTTCATTAACAAGATTGACTCTAGGAAATCAGCATCTGCTGTGTTGTTGGGGGCAGGGAGGGTGGTGTTAAAATCCATCTAAAGAAAATGCACATCACACTAGGACTTTGGGCTGGCCATGTCCAAGGCCAGTATCTTAATTCCAGCTGTGCAGGAAACCTCAATGAATGCACAAATGAGAAATAACCTCCCTCCCCCCCAGTCATCTAATTTATAAAGTAGCAGTCACTGCAACCACAGACAAAAGAGCAAACAGGAAATGAGTACCATTACACTTTATCTATTTTTCAAGTCTCCCCTAACAGATACTCTTTATGCTACTCTGCCTTCCCCTGTGCTTTCCCAATAATAAAACCTTATACTAATATGGCACATTTCTTTCAGAAGGATATGCATCCACCCACTGCTGAAATGCACTGGCCACTTTGTGGCAGCATAACGGCTTTTAGGATGGCAAGGTTGAAGAACTTATCCAACTGAAAGCATGAAGAGAAGAACTCAATCAGCTCACATCAGTGCTAGTGTCTCAAGAGGAGATATTCTTTGATTCCAGTCCTGCAGCTGGATCTGCACAGGTGGATTTTAGTGCACAAACAGATCCCTACTAGGAGGCAGTGTTGTCTAGTGGGTAGAACCCTGGACTGGGACTCAAGACTAGGGTTCTCTTCCTGGCTCTGTCACTAGCCTTCTGGGTGACCTTGAGCAAGTAACTTAGCCATTCTCTGTCTCAGTTTCCCTACCTGTAAAATGGGGATCATCTGTAAAACACTGGTATCTACTGACAAAAAGTGCTACATAAGAGGTAGGTATTATTTCTATTTACCTTGCTGGAGCTCACCAGTGTAACAGTCCACCTCTGTAGATCCCATTACAAGATTCAGGGCCTTACATGGGTTTTGGTTTTATCAAAGCGGCAAGAGTTCTGGTTAAAGAGCCCTCTCCTTTTTATGGGCTGTGAAGGATATGGTCTCTGTTTTCCCAGAGATCCCAGGACATTGCTACAAAAATTTTAGACAGCTACACATGCACATTCATTCAGTTGTCTTTCCCTTCCCACACATATGGCAAAATCCACTATAGGTGACCGAAAATGGGGCTAAATATCTTTTCTTTCTCCCACCCTTTGTCTGTCTTGTGTAATTACACTGTAGGATCTTTGAGGCAGGGACTGTGAGGACATATAGTATCTAGCACCCTGAAGCCCTTTGCTACCATAATGCTGCGAAAGATAAAAGTCCACCCATAAAAACAATACTGGATTGCCTCTTTGCTTAGTCTTATGCCTCCAGACAAGGCTTCGCCAGGATATTCCAGATTGTTGTTTCCATTCTGAACTGCAGCAAATATTTAAAAAAAAGCTTGTTAAGAAGGTGATCAATGATCCACAGGTCCCGCAGCAAGCTACTATCCAGTGACTGTTGCTTGCTAACCCAAGATGCAGTAATACAGCCTGAGTGGATTTGATTCTTTGCTTTGCATTTTCTGTTTGGATTCAACAAATGACATTCTGTAGCTATATTCTATTCCTGGATCTGCCACAGACTTTCTAGGCACATCACTTAATCACTCCTTGACTCAGTTTCCCCACCCACAAAACAGTACGCTGCCAATGTAGGCGTTTTGGGAGGCTGCAGATTAAGGTTTACCAAGTGCTCTGGGATTTTTGGAGAGGAGCCATGGAAGTGCGAAGAAAAACTTAAACAGTATCTATCCTATTAAAACAGAAGCACCAGCCAGCTTAGCATTTTGAGACACGACAATGGCTTAATTTTTTGATGGAAGCTATCGGAGGATAAATACATGTAGAATCTATTCCTGAGGGACGGGCCAGCGAACACCTATATATGGAGAGATCTCAAGAGCCCTCCATTTCCACTTCTTGCCTCAGTCATGGGTCCTCGAAGTCTTAAGACATGAAGTGTCCCCAGGGGCGATACGCTGAACTGCATTAGTGAAAATGCAGCCTTGCCCATCCCCAGCAGTTAGAGTGCAGAACACTTCAGTCCCTCTTCACAGGGGTTAACATCCATTTAGCTGAAGTCAAGCTGCTACCCCCACTAGTCTTAGTCAAGAGCAACTAGCAAAAAGCGAAGGCTTAAACATTGCTAGTGCAAACAGTTTGACCCCATTTCTCCTGAATTCCCTGCTCTAACCTACATCAGCTGATGACCTAACCCCTTTCAGGAGCAGTACATGGGAACATCTAGGTCTTGTCAGGAGTGGAGGGATAAGGGAGGCACTACGGTAGTACAAATAATAACAAAGTTAGCAGCTACACACTACATGGGGGTGCAGGAGAGGCACTGGACCTCACTCCTCTCATTTATGCCTACGTAATTGAGTGGATTTACTCCTGAGTCAGACCAACGTGAGAAGAATCAGACCTTTTATTCCAGGTTTCAGAGTAACAGCCGTGTTAGTCTGTATTTGCAAAAAGAAAAGGAGTACTTGAGGCACCTTAGAGACTAACCAATTTATTTGAGCATAAGCTTTTGTGAGCTACAGCTCAATGCATTTCCCAAAGACAGTTCAGCTTAGCAAGGTTCCTGCATTTAGTTCCTGCCAAGGTGCTTATTTTGTGCCCCAACTTCTCTAGTAGCTGGCTTGGATGGGTTACAAACCCGGCAAGTGCTTTACCCGACTCCATGGGTCAACTGGGACCAGTAGTAATCAGATTTGCTCAGGCCACCAGCCCTTTGCTCTGACCAGTGCACCCAGCATGACAGCTAATTCACTTTGTAAAATCCCCAGTCCAACGTGGTAAGCAAACGTGGAACCATGATGCCATTCGGTCTGGTTCTGTCCTGCAGGCAGAAGGGGCATCTGCTGCCATCACCAAAACATAAGGGAGAGCAGACAAGCAATGTCTGCTTCCTGAGAGTGGATCTGGTAACTATCCCAGTTTACCAAGGTCAGCAAAGCCCCCAGAACCAGCCCTGGATCCATAAACATGTGCAGGTCTGGGAAATCAGCACAACAGAACTCAACAGAAAAAGGCCATTGAACAACATGAAATGCCCAAATGAAACTTCTCAGTGCCTGGGCCAATATTCCAACCACAGGCCCCAGTTGTCCCTGCGCTGTTGCAGGGACAGAGATGAATGGGGTTGTACCAGACATTCTAAGGCTGTTAGGGGCCAGTTTGGACACTGGCACTGGTTAAGCTGCCCCAGTATCTACGCAGCTGCCCACAGCCCCTGTGGACCTCGTGGAGGCCAGCCCAGGTGCAGAACTGTCATGGCCATACCCCAGCCCGCCCTGGAATACACCTTGTACCATGGGCTCTTGCAGAGAGCACAGACCCAACTATGTGGCTCCTGCAGAGGGGCTCCTGTTCTCTGGGGAACTGTGTAGCTTCTGTGCACCAGTTAGCACCAGTCACAGCCCATGCAACGAGGCCAGAGGGCAACTGTGAATCAGACCCCAGATGCAGCAGGATAGAGGGGCAGCATTCACACAGTCCATGTGGGGTGTGGCTGTGCGCATGTCTACACCTCCACCAATCCCTTCTGTCCTTGCACAGTATGGTTCGGAGGATGGTGCAGCAGTGGGGCCAGTGAATCTGCCACTGCATGAATCCACAGCGCACTGCCCCCTACAGGGTGTAGGAGCAAGTGTGGCAGGGACTACTGCAGCCTCTGCTGGGGAGCAGCTCCACAGCTGCTCCTTAGCTGGGAGAGAAGATTCCTCCCCCTATGACACACACAACCCCTGCATAACCCTCCTCTAACAAGTCCAACTACTCCAACAGTCACACAAGCCCTCAGTTTCCCCATCTGTAAAACAAGTATGATACTCCACACCATCCTCTGGGGCGTGCTGTGAGTGGTACATAATTAATGCTTGTAAAGCACTTGGAGGAAAGGCAGCAAATTACTGCCACGTATGAGTAAGCGGGGTGTACTAGTTACTACAGGTCTTAAAGTAACTGGAGTAGTGGTTTGACACCCACACCAGGGCAATTTCAAGCTCCCAGATCTGAGCATGCTTTGGAATCTTCCCCCTACAACCTCCAGAGCTGCACAGTGAACAATCCCAGAGTATGGATCAGCATGTGCCATTCTGTCCCCAGAGATAAATTGTAAAGGAGACTAAAGAACCTAGGACCTTCTCTTCTCCCCTACCCCTATCTTCTGCCTTCTTCCTTCCTAGCACCAAGAAGCTGCCTTCAATCCTTTCCTGGTCTTAAATCTGAAATTCAAGAAGCTGAACTTATTTACTCCATCAGCCTGTTTGCTATGTGCAGTCAGGAATCCGCTGCCCCAAGGGACTGAAGATTAGCTCAGGATTTACTACCCAGCACATTTTCCTTCTATTTATAGTCACACAGTGCACCACAACTGAGTCACAGAGGATGCCAGGAAGAAAGGCATCTCAGCCAATAGATTTCATCTCATTGTCCTGTCTCTGTATACACGCACACACATGCTCACACTCAGGAGTTTTTATTGCTGCACAAGCTCTTCAAGGCCAACGAGTTTGGAAACAAACTGAGGCTGGATGGCTCAAGAGGATTGGTTATGGGCTAAGAGGTGTAATTCACCCCTAGGTTGCTGGATGGAACTAGAAGAGAGTTGAAACCAAAATCTGAGCAGCCTTAAATTTTGGCAGGTGTGGGGGAATTTGAAACCCAGATCTATAAGTTGTGGCTCAGACCCATCTCTCCTTTGGATCCAGTCTAAGGGACAGATACTTGGTGGTCTTCACTGAAATCAGCACAGAATGCTACTTTGAATATTTATGGCATGTTAGTGGAAGTTTCCTTGAGAAAGACCTCAGTATTTGGCCCCCAAATTTGCTGTGCTCTGTTGGCCACTTCCTGATTTGTGTGCAAATAAGGTGGTTGCAGCCCATTTCCTAACTAATAGGAGTTCACAGCACGAAAAAGCACTGCTGGAATCGACATTAGTGGTTGACCATCTCAGCTGAGAGCTCAAGGACTGCAGGGTTGTGTGGCATAGCCTTTTATTTAATTTAAAGTGAATTTTGTAATGTGGTATTACACCACCATGGGTTCGGCTCTGGTCACTAGAGTTTCAAGCTTAATGAACAATAAACTAAAATCACTGGCTATAGTGGTAACATACCTCAGCAGTAAAGGGGGGCAGCGTGGCCTAGTAGATGTGCCAGTCCAGTCCCATGCCCTATGTCCCCATTGGTAAAACTGGGATGATGATACCACTCTCCTTTGTGAGGTGCTTGGAGACCTACAGGGTAGGTGGCCCCTCCGGAACAGAGCAGAGACACACTGATGGCAATCAGCACAGGGGAACCTTGCATTGGCACTGCGCTGACTGTTCTATGGGTGCAGAAATGCCACCTCTAGGGACCTTCCGCCAGCAGCAAACACTAGAGTTGAGATTCCCTCCCGCCCTCCTTTGGAATGCGTTTTATTCTAGCTCAGGAACTCCAGAGAGGTCAGAAAACCTTTCCAAAAGATACGTCAATATTTTCTTTGATAAAAGTCTGTGTAACATGATAGCTAGCTGAGTTCCATACCCAGCTTCTCCAGCAACTCCCCCACCCCCCTTACAGCTCTTTGGTATCAGGCTTCTCAGCCTTAGGCTCTGAATTAATTGAACTCCATTAGAGGATTTGCTTGTGTCCCCCTCTAACTGACCCCTTGTTTATACCACTCCAAATGCCTGACTCCTGGCCAGTAAAGAGGAGGTGGGGTACATGATATCACCCAGTGATACCTTCAGGGCATTATTTGGAGTCACTGAAATGTGAGGAAAGAAACGGTATCCTCGCCAATCTGCTCTTTCAGAGGGAGAAGTATCCATGTAGCCCTGGGATAAACCGGTCACTGGAACACCATGCCAAATGGCTAGGCCTACATGAATAGTTCAAGCTGAAATTTGGGCCTGTCAGACCTGCTCACATTTGAGCCTGTCATGCCTAGCCCAGACTCCTTGCTCAGTTTAGCAGCCACAGGCATTACTACACTATGTGCGGCCTTGTGCGGAAAGACTGGGCTTTTAAGATGGATTTTCACAAGAGCT
The DNA here is from genome assembly GCF_965152235.1 of Eretmochelys imbricata. Taxonomy (NCBI): domain Eukaryota; kingdom Metazoa; phylum Chordata; order Testudines; family Cheloniidae; genus Eretmochelys; species Eretmochelys imbricata. The sequence goes on along the minus strand of NC_135585.1, from coordinate 17,475,094 downwards.
CAGCTCCCACTTAAGCACCTAAATGAAGTGACCAGATTTTCAAAGAAGCTCAGCCCCCAGCAGCTTCCAGTCAGAACAGCCATACAGACTCAGACCAATGGTCCATCCAGCCTGGTATCCTGTCTTCCAAGAGTGGCTGGTGCCAGATGCTTCAGGCAGCATGAACAGAACAATTTATCTAGTCCAAGCTTCTAGCAGTCACAGGTTTAGGGGCAACCAGAGCATGAGTGTCCCTGATCATCTTGGCTAATAGCCACTGATGAACCTATCCTCCATGAACTTATCCAATTTCTTTTTTGAACCCAGTTATACTTTTGGCCTTCACAACATCCCCTGGCAAAGAGTTCCACAGGTTCACCGTGCATGGTGTGACAAAGTGTTTCCTTTTGTTGGTTTTAAACCTCCTGCCTATTGCATTTCATTGGGAGACTCCTGGTTCTTGTGTTGTGGAAAGGGGTAAACACTACTTCCATATTATTCACCTTCACACCATTCATGGTTTTATAGATCTCTGTCACATCCCACCCTTTGTTATCTCTTGTCTAATCTGGCCATTAGCGCTAGAAACACCACAGTAATTTACCTTCATCCAAACTAATCTAGGATTTGATTCCTTCGGAGTAAGGCAGAAGGGCCGGATTCTCTACCCTGGGTTTACAATGGAGCAGAGATCCTTCTCTCAGTTGAAAGGGACATTGCAGGTTGAACTCTGTAACCTAACTAGTGCTCAGCATACACTGGGAGTTATGCACCTCAGATGACAGGCCACTATGGGCATGTCTACACTGCAGTTTGACACCTGCAAGCTCCCGCGTGCCAGGTGACTTGGCTTGCAGGGCTCAGGCTAAGGGGATGTTTAATTGCGGTGTAGACATACACCTGGGACATGTGCCCCCCCCTCCCTCCCCCCGGCACAAGGTAACTCCATTGATGCAGTTGAGTTGCACCTAGGGCTGAATTTAGGTCAGTATGCTAATTTCATCTGATTTAATTGGCCATACAGAGGCTGAGGGCAGCTCAGGGGTTCAAGACCGAGACACTTTGGGCCTGATTCTGCTCTCAGTTATGTCCCTCTTATAGCAGGTAATTCATTTGTGTGGCTCCTGATTCACAGAGTTGTGAGCTAGCAAAGAATCAGGCCCACTGTTTCCCTCTGTTGAACCATGACAGTGAATAGGACCGTTTCACAACAGGTGGGGAACGGATCCAACCTGCCTGAAATGGCTGCTAGGTGGAGCCCCTCTGAGGGAGAAGAATTTGAAATTGGACTTCCATGCCTCCTTCAAATGGCCACTGGGCAAGGAGGGGGAGAACGCAGTCATTTTCTGTGCCCACCTCTAATGGATTCTGACTATGTCCCAGCTTTCACAGTGACTACCCCAGCCCTGTTAAGCCAGACTGGGAGTAATCTGAAAGAAAAGCATGGCAAGAAGAGAGTTTACCTAGCAGCAGATGTTGCTAGTCCCCAGTGAGCATGGCCTTCAGTAGAAAGCAACGGAGAGGATTCTCTTTGCCTCTCTGATAAACACACACCAGGGCTAAGTAGAGACCTTACACTGCAGAGAGGTGTAAATTGGCACCTATTAGCACTCCTAGAAATAACTCCAACTTGTTTGACATAATGAGGTGATTAAATCAGTACAGGACTCCTGCCTGTTGAAGCCAGTAGGCCATCGCGATGTAAATTACATCTCGAACCTCTGCACAGTTAGGAAAAGGACAGAAGGGGGAAGAGTGGGAGAGAAGAGACAGACATGCTAACTTCTAATTTCAGCAGTTGCTGCAAACTCTCTGCAGCCACTAGGGGAGCAGTGCTGGAGCAAACATTCGGATTACATTGATCCGCCCTCCTGCCTGGTTTACGATCATCATCTGGTCAATGGGATTTGCCCCATTGTTCATTTACAATGCCATAGATGTGCATGGTACTGCACCAACCCAGTGTCACAGAAGATACAGTCCCTGCCCTTACTATCAAAACCAGGCAATACCTGGTACTTTCCTGCAAGCATGGTTTGTTGTTAAAGCTCAATCCTTCACTCAGTGAAGTTGGTGACAAAACTCCTGCCGACTTCAATAGGGCATCGTCTCGTTTCTTAATAAATGAGCTTTTGCAGTGGGTTTGGTTTTCCCTCCCCACGTACTGGAAGTCTGCAGGAAAGATCTGAATGATCTCTGGGCTTGGAAACAAATTAAGGTCCCAATCCTGCAAAGGATCAGCTCATACAGAATCCCAGTGACTTCAGTAGAACTCTGAGCGAACCCTTTGCAAGGTTGGGGTCTAGCCTACTGAAAAGCAGAGTTTCTGCAGAGCCTTTGATCTGTCTGCATCATTTAAAAACCACCTCTTAAAAAACACAAGAGAGTGTCAGCAATGCTGCTTTGTCCCCAAGAGCTTTTTCAGGAGCTGAGTTCAAATGGGAAGGGGCAGGGATTTTCGACCTCCAATAGTAATAGCATTGGAGGATGTAATCTGTGCCAACCTAGCCAGGAAACATTTCATCTTTCAAGATGCATTAAGACTGCTCTGCCTTTCGAAACGGCAGAGTTTTAAAATATTTTCCAGGCAACAATTCCCATTGGGCATACCCAGCCCTTACAAGGGCCTCATCAAATCCTCCTCTCTGCAAATATCCCTGCCACAAGGGCTTTCTTCCTCTTTCATCCCCCACTGCATTCCCATAAATACCCTCAGTTTGTTCACCAGGCTGTTAAGATAATAGAGAAATGACTCAATAGGCAGGAGCATCTTCCATTTGCAGGTCTCTAGTGATCTGACTCATTGCTCACGGCCCATTACTTTGGATATGGCTCCCTGTCCAGTTCAAGGGGCCATAAAACAACCTGCCATAATATAGGACATTAGAGCTGTGTCAATTAGTTGTGATTAGTTAATCAAATCACATGGCATTGTTTCCGTGCTTAGATTGGCTGAGCATGCAATCCTTTCTGGCACAAATACTCAGGCATCCACCTTTGAAATGTGCTTTCTACTGGCACAGTGTCAGTAGAATTCTAATGCACAACTGCTGGTGTGTGAAGCAAGCACAAACAGGAGACGGTCCTGGCAGAAACAAAATGGGTCTAGATTGTCAAGCCAATAGTCATGGAAATTTACAGTATTCTTCCAGCTCATCCAGAGCAGCACTGGGCCGCTGCCTCAGATGGTAATCGTCATAGCGCCATTGTCTTCAGTAAAGGCATGCTGATTTACATCAGCTGAGAATCTGGCCCACTGTCTTAATTCCCCACCTCATTACAGAAGGTAGTTTATTTGGCACATTGCTAATGCATATTAAAGAGAGAGATGTAACCTTTCTGAGGATCATCTTTGCCTGGCTCCCTCTCCAATTCCTGCCATGCAAATTAATGGACTATAACACCATTTAAGTCACCTGGAAATCATTGGCACAGGAGTTAATGAAGGGCTTGATAACTAACAGCCTCTGGAGGCACTTTTAGACATTGGGTCTGCCTGCCTAGCCTTATTCTTCATGGACAGATTATCATCCTACAACCTATGTGCCACTTCCCTGAACTCTGGAGAAAGATTTCATCTAAATGCACCACTGCGTTTGGTCACTTTTGTAAAATGATTTTTGCTCATTTATCTCCATTCTGCCTTCCCAAGAAGCTATTTTTGTGTGCGCACTTCAGCCAAATTCCGAATACCCTGAATTTATTATCACTATAAAATGGTCGTCTGCTCTAGTATGCGACCTCGACATGCACCCCACTGTGATGTTTTAGAGGCCTTTGTCTGTTCCTATGGCAACGAAAAAAGACCAGCACTTCAACCGGCTAGGGGAGAAATCCTGAGCGGGTGGGCTGGCTCGTAGGATTCTCGTTACTTCCCTTTATGTTTGTGAGGACATGAAGAGTCCAAAAGAAAGAGAAAGATGCAGAACAATGGAGCATACTGGAATAGGGGGATCCTTCTGATTTCAGTAATTCTGATCCAGCAAGAGCCAACCACATGCTGAACATCTGTCAGGGCAGCATTCTCCTCAGAGGTATTGAAAGGAAAAGGCTCCACTGATGCTGCCGCCATAGACAGAACCTGTGGTTCTCTCTACCTCTCAAACTAAACACAGCCTGTCACCACACAGGCACTCCCTATGACCAGGATTGGACTGAGCAGTAACGGAATGAATCAATAACCATGCTACAGTTGGCTTTGACTTTATTTATGTGTGTAACACATATAATACTATATATGAAACCCTGACCCACTTTCATATATATGCAATCCTTCTGCCCATCAGAGTTGGCAGCAACAAGGGCCGGGTTCAGTATCTAGGGGTTCCGTTTCAACAACACAATGCAAAACCGGCTCAAGCCCCCACCCAGTGACCTGGGACAATTACATACCACCCCACTGGGCGCCTCTAAGAGGCAATACTTTCCCTCTTGCAAGCACAGAGTCCGAGTGTAGCAAAAGCCTTTTAATAAAGGAGGGAAACAATGCGGCATTATGTTGGGGAAACACCACACACAGGATTCATAACACCAACCATGAGCAAAAGACCCACCCCCAAGTAAGTCTGGCAGTGTCCTTTTCCCCTCAGGATCTTCAGTCCAGCAACCCAAAAGTCACCCCCTGCCCCACACACACACACACAGTTTCTGTCCTTGGTCAGTGCAGCCCCCCAGAGTTCAGAAGTTCATCTGCAGAGTTTACCTCCCAGCTTGAGTGGAAGTGGAGGGAGGTATGGGGGAGGGGGCATCTTACATGCTCCGCTGCTTTGGGTTGATGGCCAAGTGCCACACCTCTCCATGGGGTTCTGCTGCAGTCTTCACTGCCAGCCATCCTGCTATCCACTCCCCTCCATCAGCCACCTGGCTATCTGTTCTGCTCTCTGAGCTAGCCATTCTGCTGTCTGCTCACCAACTTGTCTTCAGCCCCCCGACCTTAACACAGCTCTCAGTAAGTTCAGCTGGTAATAGGGGAGCCTCAGTACTAGTACACCACTAGCCCAAAGTGGGACTAATGCTTAGACCTAGGTATCAGCTGAATCAGGTATTTCAGCTCTGTAGCCTGTAACAAGACTTCTAATAGAGCCAAAATTAGCTCTGTTACTACACAGTGGAGAGAGAAGGGGTAAAAATAGTGTTTCAGGCCCTCAAAAAGGGCCCATACTACCAGGTACACATACCAGTCCCCAGCCTCTTAATTCACTGGGTTTTGGAACCCATGTCCCTTGCCTAGTGAGTGCTGCTTAGTTGAGGGCGAGTCCCTCAATCATAAAATGCCAAGTACAGTTCTACTGTCCTTGATTCATATAACCAGGATAACAACCTTTATTACTCCTGCCCCAGTAACAAAGAGACTAGGGATCCCACAGCAGCCAAACTGACCATTTGGGCAGGCAGTCCATCATGTTAGGCAGGATAGGTGTGCCCATGCAAACGAGATCAGCCCCTGAAGTCCTTTCCCACAGCTCACCACCAGATGTCAGGGTAGAGCTCATTCTGACTCTCCTTACATTCCTCCCCCGCCACCCACCCATACACACACCCCAGTGCTAAACGTCAGTCAAGAACCATGCAGGCAACTGAGGACAATTGCATTTGAAACACAGAAACTTTGCGGGGAATTGTAACTGAAGGTCATCCTTGCACTGCAACCGTGGGCCTGCTTTTCAGAAGAACTGGGCTGCATGTGGGGCACTGAGCAGTCACAAAATTCTGACCACAAATGTCACACTGGGAGCTGCTGGGTGTTGAACTCTTTTGAAAGTTTAGTCCTGACTGAGCATGTCAGGCACTTGAAAAACTGGGTCTGCGTGTATAGTATTAGATTGTAAGCTCTTTGGGGCAGGGACCACTGTTGTCCTGCGTTTGTGCAGCACCTAGCACAATAGGGTGATGGTCATAATTGGGGCTCCTAGGCACTACCACAATAATTAGTCCATCCACACTTTTATAGTAGTCTGCACACAGTAGAATCTCAGAGTTCATTCGCAAGGTGTTTGTGAGGTTGTTCGTAACTCTGAACGAAACGTTATGGTTCTCAAAAGTTTACAGCTGAACATTGACTTAATACAGAGTTTTGAAACTTTACTATGCAGAAGAAAAATGCGGTTTTCCCTTTTTTTTCCAGTAGTTTACATTTAACAGTACTGTACGGGGGGGGCGGGCGAGGGGGGTGTCTCTACTGCTGCCTAATGGCGTACTTCCAGTTCCAAATGAGCTGTGTGGTTGGCTGGTCAGTTTGTAACTCTAAGGTTCTACTTTATTTGTTCTTCCACATTTGTTAAAGGGCCCAGATCCACAATAGTGGTTTAGGCCTCTAAGCCCCAGTTTTAGGCTCCACTGGAATCCAGAAAACACCCACCGCTGCATGTAGGCATCTAAACTCACTTGGTGCCTAAAGTTCCAGGCTAAAAGTTCCCTCAGCACCTAAGTTTCTGCCTCTCAGCATGAGCACCACTGCCGCCCCGTAGGTGTCCAAAGGCCCATTATGTGACCTGGCTGGAGGACAGAGCCGAGGAAGACCCAGCAAGACACAGATGGTGTGCAGAAAGCACTGGGATGAGGACCCTTCTCCCTGTCAGGCAGGGGTAGAAGTTGAATCTGGGTCTTGCACATCCCAGGTGAGGCTCTTATCAGTGGGCTGAAAGTTTTAAGGGGAGTGATAGCACTACCATCTCCTCCAGACATTTTGTGTGGACTAAGGCAGCTGTTTTAACTCATGCTCACAAAAACCAATTTAAGCGCTTAAGCCACCTGACTCCAGGCAACTGGTTCCCATTTGTGGATCGCTAGTAGAGATAGGTGCCTCCCTGCAGCCTGGATTTAGGCAAACTACATCAGAGAGGTGGGGTTTAGCGCACACACCCCTCTCCTCTGTGTTTCCCATTGGCTAGATTAGGTGCCATCTGCCTAGCATGCTGGCTTTTCTGGATTGCATTCTAAAGCACTTACCTCTCCCCATGCATTGTTTAGGGACTTAGGTCCATAACTCAGGTTGTGTGGGTCACTGGGTTGTTCCTGTGACTTTCTAGGTGCCAAAGAGCTTGTATCTCAAATTTTGATATGCACCAGGTAGGTTTAAGAAGCTGCTGGAGAGAAGTGGGGAGAGAGAGGAGAAAGATTCTGCAATAAGTGCGTGCACAACTGGATAGTGCAAATCACTGAATGGATTCTTTTTATATTGTGTATAAAACCAGCTGCCTTCAACTGACACCCAACCTAACAGTCATTGGGTGACTGGTTCCCTGCCTCTATCATAGCGGGCCTGGGTCCAGAAGAGGGATTTGAAGGAGGAAAATGTTTGGGATCAGTTTGTGTATGGTATTCCATGTGGAAGGGGAAGCCTGAAAGGAATCATGGATGTATTTGTGGGAGATGCAGACCAGTGCTTCTGTTTCTCTCTGTACATGCATCTGTGAGTGCTGCTACATGCATTGTACACCCATGTGTTGTCTCTATACAGCGTGTGTATGCAGATCTGGAAGCCTGTATATTCAGTATCTCTTGCTGTATGGACTCTTTAGGACTTTGTCATCCTATTGGCTCAGAATAATATTTTCCTCAGCCTTTCTAGGTCACCTTGGTTCACAAAAACAAATTGGCTTCTTCTGTCCATTTCATGCATTGGAAGAAATGCCAGCCAAGGAAATAGCTTGTGACCCTGTATTCAGAGGTGAAAGTAAGATGGTACACCCCGATACGGTGTACCGGTAAGAGCCGGTGCGCTGTACCGGGACTGGCTTTCCCAGATGGCAATTTAAAGCCTTGGGATAGCAGCAGCGGGGATTTAAAGAGCCCCAGAGCTCCAGCCGCCGCTACCGCCCCAGCATTTTAAATCCCTGCCGGAGCCCTGCTACTGAAGCCCTAGGGTAGTGGTGGCAGGGCTCCGGAGGGGATTTAAAGGCCGGGGTGGTAGTGGCTGCCAGAGCCCCAAGCCTGTCAAATCCCCGCTTGAGCCCTGCTGCCACAGCCCTGGGGTAGCAGTGGCGGGGCTCTGGCAGGGGATTTAAAGGGCCCCGGAGCTCCAGCCGTTGCTACTGCCCCAGCCCTTTAAATCCCCGCCTGAGCCCTGCTGCCGCAGCCCTGGGGTAGTGGTGGTCGGGCTCCGGAGGGGATTTAAAGAGCTGGGGTAGTAGTGGCTGCCGGAGCCCCAAGCCTGTCAAATCCCCGCCTGAGCCCTGCTGCCGCAGCCTTGGGGTAGTGGCGGTGGGGCTCTGGAGGGGATTTAAAGGGTTGAGGCAGTAGCGGTGGCTGGAGCCCCGGGACCCTTTAAATTCCTGACGGAGCCTGGCTGCCGCTACCTCAGGGCTCAGGCAGGGATTTAAAGGGCTTGGGGCTCCAGCAGCTGCTACCACAGCAGAGCCCCAGGCCCTTTAAAACTCTGCCAGAGCCCAGAAGTAGCAGTGGCAGTCGGGTGCCTCCAGGGCTCCTCAGTGATTTAAAGGGCCCGGGGCTCTGCTGCGGTAGTGGCAACTGGAGCCCTGGGCCCTTTAAATCGCCCCCAAGCCCCGGGGCTCCCAGCCACCTCTGCAGCTGGTAGCTCCGGGGTGATTTAAAGGGCCTCGGGTTCCCAGCCACCACTTCTGCAGCTGGAGCCCCGGGCCCATTAAATCAAGATTTAAAGGGCCCGGGGATTTAAGGCCCTGCCTCTTCCGGTTGAAGCCACGCCCCCTGCTCCGGACTCCAGCGTACTGGTAAGTCCTCTAACTTACTTTCACCCCTGCCTGTACATCACTGAGAAGTGGCTGCATTTTCAATGGATTACAGGGTCCTTGCATGTTTGCAAGTGGCTACAACAAAGTGTAACAGACACCAGGGGTAGTTATTCCTTAGGGGTCAGTTCCTAGGATGTGCCAGATGGGGATGTGGGGAGCTTGGCTTGATGAAAGGCAGTTCAGACTCTTTACTGAGCAGGTTGGTGGATAAGAGAATGCATCATGATCTCCATTTGTGGGGGAAGGGGTCTCATGGTGGAGCGGTGCCTTTCCGGGTGTGGGTAGTTTTCATAGGGTGGTTGGTGCAGTGCACAGAGCATGCATTGGGACACTGGAGTTTGCATTAGAGGGGTTGATAGTGTCACGAGGAACAGAAGACCATGCACAAAGGGTATGAAAGCTGGGTACTTTAAGTGAGGAGAGCATGCATGGCAGAGGGGATTCCTCATGGATTGTGTATTGGGGCAAGTAAATCAAGATGGAAGGCTCACAAAGGGATGCAAGTAGCAGATGTCTTAGGGTATGTCTACACTACGAAATTAGGTCAAATTTATAGAAGTTGGTTTTTTAGAAATCGTTTTTATATATTCAAGTGTGCGTCCCCCCACAGAAAATGCTCTAAGTGCATTAACTTGGCAGAGTGCTTCCACAGTACCGAGACAAGCGTTGACTTCTGGAGTGTTGCACTGTGGGTAGCTATCCCACAGTTCCCACAGTCTCCACTGCCCATTGGAATTCTGGGTTGAGATCCCAATGCCTGATGGGGCTAAAACATTGTCGCGGGTAGTTCTGGGTACATATTGTCAGGCCCCCATTCCCTCCCTCCCTCTGTGAAAGCAGCAGCAGACAATCATTTCGTGCCTTTTTTCTTGAGTTACCTGTGCAGACGCCATACCACGGCAAGCATGGAGCCCGCTCAGGTAACTGTCACTGTATGTCTCCTGGGTGCTGGCAGACATGGTACTGCATTGCTACATGTCAGTGTGGTCACGTGAGTGATCAGGACATGGACACAGATTTCTCTCAAAGCATGGGCCCTGCCAATGCATGCATCATGGTGCTAATGGGGCAGGTTCATGCTGTGGAATGCCGATTCTGGGCTCGGGAAACAAGCACAGACTGGTGGGACCGCACAGTGTTGTGGGTCTGGGACAATTCCCAGTGGCTGCAAAACTTTCACATGTGTAAGGGCACTTTCATGGAACTTTGTGACTTGCTTTCCCCTGCCCTGAAGCGCATGAATACCAAGATGAGAGCAGCCCTCACAGTTGAGAAGCGAGTGGCAATAGCCCTCTGGAAGCTTGCAATGCCAGACAGCTACCGGTCAGTTGGGAATCAATTTGGAGTGGGCAAATCTACTGTGGGGGCTGCTGTGATGCAAGTAGCCCATGCAATCAAAGATCTGCTGATATCAAGGGCAGCGACCCTGGGAAACGTGCAGGTCATAGTGGATGGCTTTGCTGCAATGGGATTCCCTAACTGTGGTGGGGCCATAGACAGAACCCATATCCCTATCTCGGCACCGGAGCACCAAGCTGGCGAGTACATAAACCGCAAGGGGGTACTTTGCAATAGTGCTGCAAGCTCTGGTGGATCACAAGGGATGTTTCAGCAACATCAACGTGGAATGGCTGGGAAAGGTACATGACGCTTGCATCTTCAGGAACTCTGGTCTGTTTCAAAAGCTGCAGGAAGGGACTTTATTCCCAGACCAGAAAATAACTGTTGGGGATGTTGAAATGCCTATATGTATCCTTGGGGACCCAGCCTTAATGCCATGGCTCATGAAGCCGCACACAGGCAGCCTGGACAGTAGTCAGGAGCTGTTCAACTACAGGCTGAGCAAGTGCAGAATGGTGGTAGAATGTGCATTTGGACATTTAAAGGTGCGTTGGCGCAGTTTACTGACTTGCTTAGACCTCAGCAAAACCAATATTCCTACTGTTATTACTGCTTGCTGTGTGCTCCACAATATCTGTGAGAGTAAGGGGGAGATGTTTATGGTGGGGTAGGAGATGGAGGCAAATCGCCTGGCTGCTGGTTATGCGCAGCCAGACACCAAGGTGGTTAGAGCACAGGAGGATACGGTATGCATCAGAGAAGCTTTGAAAACCAGTTTCATGACTGGCCAATCTACGGTGTGAAAGTTCTGTTTTTCTCCTTTGATGAAACCCCCTGTCCCTTGGTTCACTCTACTTCCCTGTAAGCTAACCACCCTCCTCTCCTCCATTCGATCACTGCTTGCAGAGGCAATAAAGTCATTGTTGCTTCACATTCATGCATTCTTTATTCATTCATCACAAATAGGGGGATGACTACCAAGGTAGCCCAGGAGGGGTGGTGGAGGAGGGAAGGAAAATGCCACACAGCACTTTAAAAGTTTACAACTTTAAAATTTATTGAATGCTAGCCTTTTTTTTGCATGGTCACCTGCAGCTTGCCACGCTGGCCAAACAGGAAATGAGATTCAAAAGTTTGCGGTTCTTTTCCTGTCTACCTGGCCAGTGCATCTGAGTTGAGAGTGCTGTCCAAAGCGGTCACAATGGAGCACTCTGGGATAGCTCCCGGAGGCCAATACTGTCAAATTGTGTCCACAGTACCCCAAATTCGACCCAGCAAGGCTGATTTAAATCGCTGATCCACTTGTCGGGGTGGAGTAAGGAAATCGATTTTAAGAGCCCTTTAAGTCAAAAAAGGGCTCCATCATGTGGACGGGTGCAGGTTTACATAGATTTAATGCTGCTAAATTCAACCTAAAGTCCTAGTGTAGACCAGGGCTCTGAAATAGGGAAGTGTGCTTAGGATCCAGGTGTCCCAAGGAGAGGAGAATGTGTGGTGCTGGCTGGCTATGTGGTTTTCTGAGGGAATTTGTACAAGAGGGCTGTCCTAGGACTCTGCATAGTGTGTGAGGAGTACAGGGGTATGGAAGAGCTCATGTGGAACCAGCAGGTCTTATTTCCAGACCATAGTGAAGCAGTCAAACTCTGTCACTTCCTGTGCCATTTGCTCTGTATTAGAGCCCTGTGCAGTACTTAAGAAAAACCCGTTCCTGTCCTGCAATATCCACTCCCATCTGCTTCTGCATTGTTTTCTGGCATTTGTATCCTGGTCCCATTCACAAAAACCTTAGGTCCCACAAATCCTGCAAGAGAGACAGACATTCCCCATGCTACTTAAAAAAAAGTCAGTTAATTTATAAATTCAATTCAGACAATTTTTACCAGTAAGAATAAAAACAAATCTTGCTTAAACCATGTAAAAATACATTCACTGCTGTTACAACAGGCATCAAATCTCTTTCTAACCCTTGCTTAAAGTATTAAATACCTTTATTTAAAAAAAAGTCTTGCTTTACCTTGCTGAAATTCTATTTATGACAAACTGATGAGAGACTTAGTGCTTCCCTGCAAATTACTGCAGTCTATGTCCACCCAATCCCTCCTGCAACAAAATACATTTTACCTGCTCCTGCTATTATGGCAGCAGGTCCTATGGGACCTGCAAGATCCCAGCCCCCTTGCTGGGCTCTACCCTGTATTGTAACCATCAGTTGAGTTGCCTTGTGTCACTCAAGCCTTTCCACCAATCCTATCTAAAGTCTGGCAGCAGTCCCATCCCCCTCCTCAAGTGTTATGCTGGGATCTTGCATCAGAATCAGTCCCTTCCTCTTTCATAAGGAGAGATTCCAAGGCCAGAAGGGACCACTGTAATCATCTAGTCCAAGCTCCTGCATAACATAGGGCTTTCCTTAATTCCTGTCTGAATTAGAGCATACTTTTCAAATAAGATCTATCTTGATTTAGAAGTTGCCAGTGATGGAGAATCCACCAAAATCCTTGGTAAGTTGTTTATTACCCTCACTGTTAAAAATGTGCATCTTACTTCTAGCTTGAATTTGTCTAGTTTCAACTTCCAGACATTTGATCTTTTTATAATGTTGTTTGCTAGCTTGAAGAGCCCTCTATTAAATTTCTATTCCCCATGTAGGTACTTCTAGTTTGATCAAATCACCCCATAACCTTCTTTGTTAAACTAAAGAGATTGAGTTCCCTGAGTCACTCTGTAAATGATTCCCTTTAATCATTCTTGTGGCTCTTTTCTGAGTCCTCTCCAACTTACCAACATCCTCCTTGAACTGTAAACACCACAATTGGACACAGTAGTTCAGTAGCAGTTGCCCCAGTGCTAAATAGAGGTAGTATAACCTCTCTATTCCTACACAATATTCCTCTATCCATACATCAAGGATCCCTTTAGCCCTTTTGGCCATTCTGGGATCTCATGTTCAGATGATTATCCACCCTGACCCCCAAGTCATTTCAGTCACTATTTCCCAGGATAGAGTCCTCCCCATCCTGTAAGTACGGCCTCCATTCTTTGTTACTAGAGATATACATTTAACAGTGTTAAAATGCATTTTGTTTTCTTGCACCCAGTTTACCAAGAGATCCAGATTGCTCTGTATTAATGACCTGCCCTCTTCATTATTTACCACTCTCCCAAGCTTTGTCTCACCTGCAAACTTCATCAGTAATGATATTATGTTTTCTGCCAGACCATTGCTAAATGTGTGAAGTAGCACAAGGCCAGGATTGGAACTGATCCCTGCAGGACCCTACTAGAAACACACTTATGTGATGATTCCCTAACTGATACAGTTGCAGTTATTAATCCATTTAGTGTGGGCCATGTTGATTTTATACCATTCTAGTTTCTTAATCAAAATATTATGCAGTACCAAGCCCAATGTCTTACAGAAATTTAAGTATTACATCAACACCGTTATCTATTTTCTATAAACCCATGTTCATTGACATTATTTTCAGTTAGTTCTTTACTAATCAGTTCCTGAATCAGCTGTTCCATCATTTTGCCCAGGATCGATGTCAGACTGACAGGCCTGTAATTACCCAGGTCAACCTGTTCCCACTTTTAAAAAAATGGGAAAACATCTCTCATATGGGGAAAGGCTGAGAGATTCAGCTACTAGCTTTTGAAATAATCAGCATTACTTTAGTTTTCCATTCATGACACTCTGCATTTCTTTTCTCCTCAGCAGGGAAAGAATAAGGGTTGGATTCCCTTTTTATTCCTGCAGATGATTGGCTAAATTCCTGCACAATCCTAAGGGCAGTGCTACACCATTCCAGTTTAGAAGATTCACTGGGGATGTTTCACAGCCCTGAGTAGGGAAAAGAGCCTGTGAAAGTCAGTGCAGGTAAAAGAAATGGCCCTGGAAGAGATGGGAATCCACCTGCTGAGAAAGAGGTTTGGGGAGGCTACAGGACAAGGCATTTGTTAGGGGAACCACATGACAGTCCAGCCACCTTACCAGCTGTGATAAAGCCTCAAGCAAAAGTCACACCACAAACCCTGCATGAGAGAGAAACCAATAGAGGCTGTGAGAAAGGTGTCAGCAGGAACTCAATGGTAACTCAAATTCAGCATGCATGAGAGAAACCTTATAAGGTCACAGTAATGGGTTGGTCAGATGCAGAGTTCCCTTGCAGACATGCTCCTGTGAGCATGTGTAGGGTTTTCTGGAAACATTCAGCTTCGGGGACAGACCTGAGCTGTAGAGTTATTGCTTTCTGAGAGTAAAGCAGTGCCTGTCAGCCTTTTTTTCATTTGCAGAGCCTTAAATTTCAAATGGAAGTGTGGACCCCTTTGGAAACGAATCATAGACCAGAGGTTGTAAACCAGTTTAGAGGGACTGGTGCAGTAGCCAGCTTCCCATTGGGCTGACTTGATTTGAACTCAAGCTGAAAGAAGCCTTTTGCCTCCATTTAGTGAGACTTAAGTTAGGGCCCAGTCTTTCCCTTAGAAAAAGCCTGTTCCCTTTGTTTAGTTGAACCTGACGCTGTGGGCTGTTTGTTCCCATCTAGCTTTAATGAAGACATCTGCTACTGTACCATGGATTCCACCTACAATAGACATCTCTAGTATTTCCTCCTCCTAGGACGCAATCATTGTTAGGTAGACCACTGAAGTGGTCATGTTAAATCAGGTAATATGTATTTAAACAAAAGCAAGAGCAAGACCCCTACCCTGGAAAGCCCATAAACTTGGCCTGCTAACAAATATCCTCATCTGGAACTCAGCTTCATCTCTTCCTCCCCACCCCCAGGAGTCTGTATTATGGGCCAAATTCAACTTTGACTGAAGCCAGTGGGAGTCTTGTCACTGTCTTCATTAGGAATTTGATTTAATAGGTGGCCTACTCTAACTAATTACTGTGCTTAGCTATGAAGTGCAGTTTCTAGGACTGTGTACTGGAACTTTGTTTCCATTTTTCATGGGAACTTTTCCTCTATTTTAAATTTCAGTGCTTTTGCAACCTCTGGGATGGAGTCTCCTCTCACACCCACATTAATTGGGAGTAACTCCAATGAAGTCAGGAGTTACACTGGTGTAAAACTGGTGTGAGAACAGCATCAGGCCCACTCTGCTTTGTTTTGACTTTGAGCATCAAACAAGCCCTCAAGCTTGCAAACAAAACACAGCAGAAGCCTCAAGTTTCATTCATGTCCTGAGAAACTGGCCCTTCACAAACCCATAACGTAGCTCCACTACATGTCAGATGTCTTTCACAGTCTGGGAGATGTGCTAGGATTAAAGTAAAGTCTCCCCAGGGGGGGGAAGGAGAGAGAGAGAGCACGCGGGTGTGTGCACAGTGCATGTCTCCTCTGCAACTGTCTGTACTGAGGCTAGACAAAAATGGCTGCTGAACTGCAGCCAGGGACAGTGCTTAGAAATGTAAAGCTTGAGTGCACAGAAATCAAAAGGCACCATGGTTTCCTAGCTAACAATTTATACGGAACTGAGCTCGCTTGAAAGGCCTGAAAACCTCAGGGAACCTTTACAGTAATCTAGGCAGAGTTTCCAGTGGGCAACAAGCTCAGAGTTCAATCTTCACAGCTCTATCAGCTGAATACCAATCCCAACCACTTTATTGCCCCCCAGATGGCTAGCCAATGCCAACCCCAACCAGCCTCCAGGGATATGTCTTCACTTGCAGTGAAGACGTGATTGTTACATGGGTAAGCATGCCCATGCTAGCTATAGTCCAGCTAGTGCAAGTAATAGCAGCAAAGACACAGCAGCCTGCGCTTAATTGAAGGTCAGTACTCAGGCAGCAAGCCATGTATAAACTCAAGCAGCCATGACTTCACTACCATTATCCACGCTAGCTAGACTAAAGCAAATATAGGTACGCCAACCCAAGCTACAATCACCCCTTCACTTTGCAGGAAAAGGCATAACCTAGGGCTGGTATATTTCCCACCCTCCCCTGGGGATATCACTGCTGCAGAATGTTCTTTTCCCCTTTTATTTTCTGAAAGGAGCATGGAAGAATCTGTAACAAGGAAATAACAGTGGTGAAATATAGCTCTGTCATTACAGTTATTGCTCTGCTCCATGCCACTGTATGGTCAGTCATGAGAAAGCATTGATATGTCTCCTGTAAATGGGAAACTCTATGAAGGCACATTTTAGAAATACAGTGATGGATTGTGGCATTGGATGCTTTGTTTGTCCTAGCCCAGCGCCTTTTCTGCATCTTCGTAAGTGCGAAGACGTGGCAATAGCCCCATGCACCCTGGGCACCCTCTGCCTCCTCACATTCAGTGTGGTCACTGACTACCAAGACCTTTAACTGCAGAGCTCCAGGGCAGACTGGATAGGAGGGGGGCCGTTGTCTGCTCTGATCACAGATGACAGTTCTTTGCACTTATCCAGTACCTTACTGACATGAATTAGAGTAACACCACCAACCCTCAGAGGGGTGCTGTTATAGCCATTCTACAGAGGGAGAAACTGAGGCAGCAGCCTCACACAACCTGAGTCAATGGCAGAACAGGGCCTAGATTAGAACCCAAGGATTCTGGCTCACAGCCCCCTGCTCTAGCTAGCAGACAGTCAGATTTTTACTAATACCTTTACCCTACACTAACAGTGTAAACAGGCCTAGATTATAAGAACTTTGTGGTAGGAATAGTCTTTTCATTCTCTTTGTACAGCACCAAGCACAAAGTGGGCCAGGGACATGACTGGGGCTCTGCAATGCTACTGTAATTCATATAGAAGTATCTTCCCTCCCTAGTGCTTCTGCATGCATCATCACTAAAGGCAGCAATGAATTACATATAGATTTGTGAAATATTCAGGGTGTCATTGAGATAAGATTTCACTGTGCTTAATGGGACATGCAGCAAAATGCTTTGAGTTGTCAGCTCCGTGGGTTGTTCTTTTGGACACAAAATGGCCCAGAGATGCAGTTGTACTGTTACTTTCTTTCTGAAAATACAATCAATCCCACAGCTGCACTATTCAGCACAGGATAGCCAAGCCCACCTCCTGCCTAATGATGGGGGAGAAATGCCAAAGTCCACAGAAGCCCACATTCTTAGCCCCTCACATGATTACCAGATCCTGTTTCCAGATGGATTGGCAATGCAATGGAAACAGATCCTCAGTGCTACCTTAGCTTCTCAACTGCAATTCCAGGGCACAGAGCCAGAAGGGAAGTGAAAAAATAGAGTTGTTTGGTTCTGAATTTTACCGATAGCCTCTAGTTTTAGGCTGGACTGAACCATTATCCTGGGTCCAAACATTCCTGAATGCGGAAGTGTCTGAAATCCAAATCTGAGTGTTGCAGCTCGGGCCCACCATTCTGCTGTCCTGCTGACAAACTAACAGGTAGAGAAATCAGCAGATTTAATTGATGTAATTGGTGGAAGGTGGTGGATGTTGTGCAAGTGAAAAGCTGCATGGCTTTACAGCTGGGATTTGCAAAGGGGCCTGAGAGTTAGGTGCCCCATTCTCACTGGAACTCCATGGGAGCTGAGCATGTAACTCTTATAGACACCTCTGAGAAAGCCCAGTCTAAAAACTGAATCAATCCAACAAGAGAAGGGGAGATTCTTAGTAAAGCTGGTTGGGTTATTCAGACATCCCTTTTCTTTTGTTGGCAAGTCATCTGCCATCAGACTTGGACTTTTGTCCTTGGGTTCACTATTCCTAATTATTCAAACAGATGCAAACACATTTTAGCCTGTGGGGTCAATGCTAATCTCACTTCTCATAGTTGCTGTTTTGTGGCAGGTGATGGTTCACTTAAGTCACACTATTTTTTTCTGCTTCCCCATTGAGCAAGCAACCAGTGAACAGTAAGCAGGAACGGATTAGCCTTTTGCGGGCTCAGCGTCAAACATATTTGCGGGCCACCATGGAGGCAATGGGACATGGCATGGCAGGGGCAGCCCCGCTCTGCCCAGCCCAGTGCAAGGGTACTATTTAGAAACCGGCAGTTGCCAGATGCACAGTGTCTCACCCGGCCCTGTGTTGCCAACATGTCCCTTCCCCTCTGGGTGGGTCCATGCTGCACCACACTGCCTTCCTCCTCCCTAACACCCCCTTCCCCCCCCCCCACTCCCTATGGCCAGAGCCCCCCCACAACTCACTATTCACTGCCCCCAGATCCTCCCACAAATACACAGCACCCTGCACAACACCACCCCTGCCCAGCACCCCCCTACCCACAACCACCCAGCACTCCACACAGAAACCCCACTCCCGAATGCCTAGGGTTACAATACCTCCGTATTTTCCCCCAGACATGTCCAGCTTTTTGGTTTGTAAATTGCCATCCGGGAGGCATTTTTAAATATCTAAAAACGTCTGGGATTTTGCCATTATTATTTTTCCCCAGAGAAGAGCTGATCACTCGAGAGAGTGCCCACTTTTCCCCCCCTAGCTCCCAGCACTTGCGCCATGAAACAGCTGTTTCGCAGGGCTGGGAGGGAGGGGGAACACAGCACACTTTGGGGGGAGGCAGGGCCGGGAGTTGGGGAAGGGGTCCAATGGGGCAAAGAGGGGGCGGAGACTTTGGGGAAGGGGTTGGAAAGGGAGCAGGGAAGGGGTGGCGTTGGGGCAGGGCCAGGGGGCATGCACAAATACCCCACCCTGTGGAGTGTCTTCTTTTTTGAGAGTTCAAATATGGAAACCCCTACTAATGCCCCCCCACACACCCCTTCCCTGCCCCCTCACAGCCCAGTACACCCCACCCCCCCAGATCGCCTCCTGGGTGCACTCATTGGCCCTGCTGGGAGGCAACTGTTTCTGCTGGGCTAAGTCAACAGTGCAGCCGTGGGGTCCCAGGGAGGGGGAAAAAAAAAAACACTCCAGCCCCTCAGGAGTGGCACCACCAGCCAGGCCAGGGCCTGCCCTGGCCAGGCTTCCTCAGGACCCACTTGTCTAGAGGAGCCCAGCCAACTGGTTGAGACTGGCCAGGCTTCTGCACCAGTCCCAGATGGCTCAGCTCCAGGGAGACAGGGAGGGCCCCACAGGTGGTGGGAAGCAGAGACTGCCTAGAGCTGGAGGTGCACTGGGGTCCAGCCAGGGGGCAGAGAGGAGTCTCAGGCTAACCAGCGGGCAAGCCGAGAGGAGCAAGAGAGCTAGCAAGCTGGTGGCATCTCAGGGCGCAATGCAAGCAGAGCAGGCTGGTGCCCCTTCTGAGCATGGGCCCAGCTCCATGGCACCACTGTAAACCAGTACTGGCAGCAAGGGCCTTTATCTCCCCACCCCACACATACAATATTTGTACACAGACCAACTGTTAGGGGGCTTATTCCTTCACCCACTTACTTCCCTGGTCCTTCTCGCATGAAGAGAGAGCGACAATACCCAAAGTCCAAAGGTGCAAACAATTTGATGTTTCTTGGGGTGAACTTCCAGCAAGCATGATTCCAGTTTCCTTCCTTAGTATCCTCCTTCCCAGCTCTGACACCACAGAGCCTTACACCTGTGTCCCTGTTCCCATTCCTGCCCTTAGCCAAACATGATTCCAGTTTCCACAGCCCCATTCCCTGTTCCCATCTCCCCCACCCACATGCCCACTCACACCCACCTACTTCCTGAGTGACTGCAGACTATATAGACAGACTATATAGTAAAACTTGAGTTCAGTTTAGCTATACTTTAACCAATCATTTTCCTGAAATTTAAGTAACCAATCCTAACATATTGTAACTTATGTAACCAATTATATCCCACCACCTTAACTAGTTTACACCCAGCAAAATTAATTATATAGCAGACAGGAACAATCACAGAACCAGACAGAGATTATACAAACAATAGCAAAGTGGGAACTATAATGACAAGACAATACAGAAGTGAGGATTTCACATCCCAGCTATTGATAAGTGAGTTCTTGCCAGACAGGATGCTATCAAACTAAGTTTCCTTTTACATTTTCTAGGCACTTCCCTTTCTCTGGAGGTGACAGGCATTATCAGGACAGGATTGTATTCCTAACAGCTCAATAGCACCTTCTTTCAACGTGACTAATTTGGAATGTGAGGATGTGACCATTCGCTTCTCAGCTTATGGCTGCCTCTGCTGCTTAGCCAAAGGCCTTAGCCTAAGCACAGGGCCTCAGACTGTCACAGTAAGAGAAGCCCTTACACCGGCAGACAGTGATTTTGATTCTCTTTTGTACCTCTATAACTAGCCAAGTGATAAGAATACACCTAAATTCTTAAAGTATAGGCCTTTACAGACAGGCCTGAATGTCTATATCCTAACACCAGCCATTCCCCAAACATCCAGGAATGGAAAGTAAAGCAGTAGCCATCATTAGGAAGCCATAAGAAAGTTTGCAAACATTGATTTGTAGCATTAACCCTGCTCTAGTGGGTCAGCAAAAATGTTGCTTGTGGATGAGCAATTGCTCTGGGGCCCTCTTATTATTTTTAAAGTAAAACATAAAACTAATATCTTAGTACTTACTATTCCTATGGCCCTTTTTTATCAGAGGAGCTCACCAGGCTTTCTAAGGAAAGCACCGTATCACTCATTTTCCAGGGGTTCACTCAAGGTCACATAGCAAGTTGGCAGCAGAGCATGTATATGGTTGGTGTCCTAGGAGATCTGTCTTCTAGTCCCCTGCCCTAGCCACCAGCCCACCCTTTTACACATGACAGGAAAATCTGGGGCTGACAACTCCCCAGGCAACGCACAGGCTACAGCCTACAGAGTCTCAGTGTTTAACTGTTTAAAGCAACAAAGGATCCCTGTCACAGGGTGCACTCGCCACTCCTGGTGGTACTTCCTGCTGGCTATCCTGGGAATTAGCTCTAACCAGGCATTGTACCCTCCCCTGATGGTGCCTCTCCTATCATCCTCTTGCCCTGTAGGCTTCTCTCACTCCAGGAACTGTAGCCTCCACATCATGACTCAACCCTCCAGCCAGGTCACCACATGCATTCCCCCCTTCCAGCAGTAGTGTAACAAAGTCTTTCCAGGACAAACTGCCCCAAGCAGTCCACTGCCTAGTGGACGTCCCCACTGGTAGCAGGGAAACCCAGACCCACCCTCTATTCAAAGTTCCTTCAGGCTTAGAAGTCCTGCAATGCAGCAGCCAAGGCCTGCATCATCCTACCTTGCTGCTTTCCCCTAAGTCTTCTCCCAGCTTCTTTCTTCTCTGGGTTCACCAACCTCCCAACTCCCTCTTCTCCAAGAATGACTACAACCTACTTCCCTAAAGCACCCTTCTAAGGCCAGCTACCTGGCTTTATACAGGCCCCAACTGTTCCTGTCCAGCTGACCCTGCTTCCAATTAGTTCCCTGCTCCCTGGCACCTCCTCCAAGTGCAGCCTGTAGAGTTAATTGGCTCGTCTGGCTATATTAACCCCTTCCAGCCCTGTGTAGGGTGGATACCCCCCCACAATCCCATAAACTGGGGGGAGGGGGAGGTAGCATTAAGGGGTGTGTGTGTGTGTGTGTGTGTGTGTGAGAGAGAGAGAGAGAGAGTGTGTGTGTGTGTGTGTGTGTGTGTGTGTGTGTGTGTGAGAGAGAGACACACACACACACACACACACACACACACACACACACACACACAGAGAAAGGACAGGATATTCCAGAGCTCTTTGCAGACAGCTGTCCTAACCTCCATACACATGAGAGATATTTATATTTGGTTAGGCCAGGCCAGGCAGCATGTGTTTGGCTGACAAATCTTGCCTCCATGAGAGAGAGAGAGAGAGAGAGGAGAGAGTTAATTTCTCCATGATCAGGATGCATCAGACTCCTGTTGTTTTAAGTCACCAGGGGGCATACCATGCTCCTGTAGATGCATGTGTAGTTCATGCCACTTAACCTCCTCATGTATAGCAAAGGTCTTCAAATTGTAAGTCATCCGCATTGGGAGAACGACCCCCAGATTCACCGCGAAACACTGAGAGTGTTCCTTTGGGGTGGCAGCCACGGGACCAACCCTGACCCCATGTCAAGCAGAATGGGAGAGGAGAGAAGGGGGATAGAAATAGAGAGGAGGGGCAGTAAGGGATGAAGGCAGGCAGGGACATGGCGTAGCCCGCTCTGTTAGCCTTGCATGGCCCTCCTGCTCAGGCCAGCTTGAGGACTGACTTTTTTAGGCCTGTGTAAGTTGTTGCAGAGATTCCTTTTCCCCTAAACCATTGCACAACATGGAATCAGGGACAGGGCACGGCTAAGCCCCGACCAAGTTACTTACTGCAACTCCAGTACCTGTACACTCAGCTTTATCTGATCACCGTAAAACAACACCCCATGGCCTGTACATTTGGTTTCCATTAGCCCCCCTCTCCTGAAAGCCCCCTCCTAAAAGAAGCCATCCTGCCCCCCCTTTCCCTGTCCTTCCCATTCGGAGTCACCACCCACGTAGCCACGTCTCTTGTTCTGGTGGGGAAACAGACACCTTGCACAGATGGTGGCACTAGCCCCGGCCCCTGGTGCACTTGGCTACACTTACATTTTTGGTCAGTAAGAGCTAATTTAGAATCCATCATTAAATATGTATAGTTGGAATTATTTTTTCCAATGTGCATTACTTTGCACTTAATGATTAATTTCGTCATCTCGTTTCATCTTTCTTTTTGTTGCCCAGTCCCCAAGTTGTGTGAGATCCCTCTGTAACTCCTTGCAGTCAGTTTCGGACTTAACTATCTTGAATAATTTTATAGTGCCTGCATACTTCACTTTGCCACTTCATTTTTCACCCCCTTTTCCAGATCATTAATGAATATGTTGAACTGCACGGGTCCCAATACAGATCTTTGGAAGACCCAGGAATTTACCTCTCTCCCTTGTGAAAACTGACCGTTTCCTCCTCTCCTTTGTTTCCTGTCTTTCAGCCAGTTACTAATCCATGAAAGGACCCTCCCACTTATGGCATGGCTACTTAGTTTCCTTAAGAGCCTTCGGCTTTCTGAAAATCCATGTACACTATATCAACTACATATTGATATTGGAATGATTAATTGCTGCCTCCCATGTAAGTGCTCATTAAAATGGGCTCCAATCACGCAGAGCCTTGCTCTCAAGAGCAATCCCCTTGTCATGAGTGGCCCTATTGACTGCAATGTGACTGCTCATAGGAGTAATAATTGCTCATGTGGGTAAGGTTTGCAGGCCCAGGCCCATATAGTTTGCACTCTTATTAGGAAAGGGGCAGGGTTCTGTTAACTGGCAGGGAATAAGACAGATAGAGAAGAAACAGATTTGTGGTATTGGGTTGGGGGAAAGAGGGTTACGTCTACCTGAAATAGGTTATTGCAAGGACAAGCCTCCGGTATCTCCGTGGGTATTTAGAGCTGCTCAAAGTTTTCTGAATTTTGGATTTTTAGATTCAAAGTCTTCAGCAACATTTTTATTGTCAGCAAAAAAAACAAAAGATTCAATATTGCTTTTTCATTGCGCACCAGAAGGAAAAACCTTCCAAAGTTTCACAAAAGCCTGGAGAGCACAGTCTGAGTAGCAGGCAGTAGGGCATGCCCCAGGCTGTAGGGACCCAGGTTCAAGCTGCTGAGGTGCTGGGACTCGAACCTGGGTTTCCACATCCCAGCTGATCCCCTTGCTACTGGCTATTCTGGGGTAGGTCAGTTTCACGTTTCAGCTGGAAATTCCATCCCGGACCTGATGTACCTTCCTGACTAAGTTTTCATCTGCTGTGTTTGGATAAACCTACATTAAAAAAAAAAAAAAGTTGAAAAATTCCTGACCAGCTCAACTAACCAGAGTGACTTGCCCTTTCAGCCCCCAAGATGCCTTTTTTTAGGGATACTGCTAGGGCAGCACGATGCTTTCAGCTATGTAACGGTTGTGCCTTTGTTTCCTGATGTCAGCAGGGAGAGGCAGCATGTCCAGTTCAGTGCAGACTATCAGAGGAGACATGCACTGCTCTGGGACAACACAGTCCTTTGTGATTTAGAAACGCTATATTCAGCTAACAAAGAGGTGCTAGAGCGGGCAGGACTGACACATTTAGAAACCACAATTAAGAAGAGGAGGTTGTAATGGCTTGGTCACGTCAGAAGAATGGGAGGAGACCGTATCCCTAAGAATATTTTGTACAGTGAGATTCGTGATGGATCTAGAACAGGGGTGGGCAAACTATGGCCCGTGGGCCGGATTCGGCCCGTGAGCTGTTTTAAGATGGCCCACGAGCTCCCACTGGGGAGCAGGGTCGGGGGCCACACCACTTGGTTCGGCCCCACTCCGGCTGGAGTGCTGGGTTGGGGGTTGGACCAGCAGCTCAGCCTCACTCCGGCTGGGGTGCTGGGTCAGGGGCTTGGCTTCACTCTGGTGCTCCAGCCAGGGCACTGGGTTGAGGGCCGGACCACACAGCTCAGCTCAGCTCAGCTCTGTCTGGGGCGCTGGAGCGGGGGCCGAACCACGCGGCTTGGCTCTGCTCCAGCTCTCCAGTTGGGGGCCGCACTCACTCCCTGAGAACCTGAAACAAAACTGTGGTAATGCATGTGCTTATAACAGCCTGGAGTACAAGTGAGGGCAGCCTTCAGCACTGCCTGATCCTGCACCAGGAACAAACCAGCTCCACCCTGGAGTGGTGCAACTCCTTCCTCCTCAGTCACTGTCTGCAGAGCAGTGAACTTGCCCCATTCACTTCAGTGTGAGTTGAGGATGCGCAGCACCTGACGGGATCCGGGCCTAAAACAGATCAACGGGGACAGCCTGGATGAAAGACAATTTAGAGAGAAAGAGAGAGGTGATAAGACTACACTGTAAGTGTTGCCTCTAGCCTACTTACCCATAAGGGGTTGTATAGACCAAACCTTGGGACACTAACTTGAGTGGACAAACCACTAGTACATGTGTGAAAGGGAGGAATCATGCACTGATGGGGAGATGGGCTACGTGGGTCTCTTCTAATTTTTTTAAAAATAATCTCTCTCTCTCTCTCTTTGTTGTTTGTTCTCTAATCACCTTAAAATTTCCCCTGGAGCTTTGTTTAGGTCAGGAAGCACTGTATCCAATCAGAGTATTGTTGCTGTGTGCTGTTAAACAGCTGCCATGTTCTGCCCCAGAGGAGGCTTCATTCAGTCGCAGATGAAGCAATCTGTATACAGTACAGCGCTTAGAAACTCTAGACTATTTACAAAGCTCTTTGGGGGATTTTGAACAGTGCTATATTAACAAAAGTGATTCTCATTCTCCTCCATTCCCTGCTGGTTCCAAAGAGTTCCTTACAATTCCTTTATGAGTTGAGCTTGGATTCTATTGTTGACAGAAGAAACTGGATTTGAATTGAAGATTTTGTTACCCTAATTTTTCACTGACCTGATTAAAAATCCTGTTTGTGGTTGCTGGCTGGCTGGCTTTTGTTTGCTCGTCTCATATAAAATTCTAAGGAGGTGCCACATCACATTCACTTATCATCTGCAAATGAAACTCTGCTTCCCCCAGAAACTCCAGATTCCAGTGCGGATGGTACAGAGTCTCTTCACTTAGAGCTTTGCAGGGAGGGGGATGCTGGAGTTAGGGGGGTGGGGAGAGAGGAAAAACAGAGCTCAGAATATTGTGCACTTGGGAGCCAGCACCGTGCCAGTTGAAGGCAGAAAACTGCTTTTATACTCAGTGCTCTTCTCTGGGTAATGACAGGTTTCAGAGTAACAGCCGTGTTAATCTGTATTCGCAAAAAGAACAGGAGGACTTGTGGCACCTTGGAGACTAACCAATTTATTTGAGCATAAGCTTTCGTGAGCTACGTGAGCTGTAAGGTGCCACAAGTACTCCTTTTCTTTCTCTGGGTAAGTAATAGCACAGACCTAGGAACCACTGAAGTCACTTGATTGCCTGGACGTTGTGATAGCCCTCAGAATGGGGCACACTTCTCCTACTGTCTCTGTCCCTGCACTTCATCCACAAAAATCATGGGCTTCTTTTTGGGGTGAGCTCAGAAGAAAGCCTCACATTCTGAACACCTGCGAGTGTGGAAGCTGGGTTTTGATTCCAGATCCAAATGCTAAGTCTGGCTCCCTTGCCTTATTGGTATAAAGCAGTGGTTCTTAACTGGGGGTGCGAGATGACCTTTCTGGGCGTGCCAGATTTTTTAGAAGGTAAATCACTGAAAACACAAGCACAGACATTCTATAGTTTCGATATAGTTATGATATATCTAGGTTTAAAGAACTGACCTACTTCAATGATTTTTGATAAGGGGTGCAAGAACATATTTTGAGAACCAAAGGGGTGCAGGCTGCAGTAAAGGTTAAGAACCACTGGTATAAAGGATCAAAGCCCTGGTTCCAAACAGCTGGGAAATGTGACGCACTTTGGGTCTGTGTGTAGGTCATCACTAGGGGTGACATTTTCTAAAGCCTAAAAGGGAGCACTTGCTTTTCACTGGGAGAGCTGGGTACCTAACTCCCTTAAGCACTCTAGAAAGTCCCAACCTCTATGGCTCAGATTACATCATATGAGACATGGTACCCATGGGTGGGTCATCAGTGGCAGGGATTGAACCTGGGACCTGTGGATCTAAAAGTGTCTATGGCCTGGTCTAAAAGACCTAGCTTGGTTAGACTCCTCCACCTTTGTGGCTCATCAATTGGAATGGGACAAGCCCACCCTATAAACTTGAGCTATGATGCATATAACTAGAGTCCCAGATTCAGACATCTCCCAAAGTTTGGTTTTGGACAGACATCCATCCCATGCAGATCATTTGCAAGGAATATTATTAACCTTGGGCCCATGCATCTCTTGTAAATCAGAAGACTTTGGTCATATTTTCTTTCAACAAACTCAGTGAATCTGCTTCTTGTTCCATATATTCCACTTTTATTGGAGATCATTCTTTTTTAAGTGACTGCCATTTCATTCTTCGTAGCTGATGCCGGGAGGTTACTGGTAGTCTTGTGTTCTGTACATATGTACCAAAGGACTTCCTATCCTGTAATAACCTAGATTTTATTACAATGGAATGAAATTTCCATCTAATTTTCTGCCCCCCCCTTTTTTTTGTACTTTGTTTTATTCTTTTCAGGGAAATTTTTTAATGAGACTGTAATTTATCTCGTCTTCCCGATCTTTTTAAAAACATCTTCAGTACATTGGATGAGCTCTAACCAGTTATTGATCTTTAGCATGGGGAGAGGGTGGCCTATTGCTACATATTCGTGGTGCCCTGTTGCTTACCAATCCTCCTGTAGCAACAGCAACAAGGTCTCTTGGGAGGGGGGAAATATACAGTATCAGCTTCTTCCACAGGAAGGATGTGGAGCATGCTCAGAAATTTTAAAAAAACCAACCCTCCCCCCCCCCCCCCAAAAAAAAAACAAACAGAAACAAACAAACTTTTCTTCAGTAAAAAATGCAGTCAGGCTGACCAAAACACTTTGGGAACTCATGTCAATCTTGTTGAATCATTTGGACACAAACAAAACAAACAAACAAAATGTGAATTGAAACTACTTTTCATTTTGAAACTTCATTATTTTTTTTTTTTTTTTTTTTTAAAAAAGCCCCAGATTGAAGGAGACATTGTTTGGGGTCATTTTTTTTTTAATTTTCAGAACTGCCAGCAAAGTGAGAATAGTTATTCATACAGCTCTAATGTTCCATAATGGTAGCTATTGGACTGGGCGGATATTGACCCTTGCCAAGTGACATTTCCTTTATAACTCTGGCCCATATCACAGGAATGCTGCCAGGAATCTTGGAGCTTGTCTACATGATGCATTATTCTGCACCTGAGGGGTGTAAATTCTCATGCATGCTAGTGTGTTGTGCACTAACTGGCTGTGTGGACTCTGCTGGCATGCACTAAAAGTTCCCTACTGCATGTTAATAGAGTACAGTTTGAAACAGGCCTGCATTAATGCACACTAGGGAACTTCAGTGTGCACCAGCAGGGTTCATATGAGCCAGTTCAAAACATGGTAGTGTGCATTAGAATTTACATTCCTGCAGTGTGGATCCATGCACTAGGTACATGAGTCCTGAGGCTCTTACCAGCCCTCATGCACATGGCCCCTTGAATACAGGGTGTGAATCTTGGACAAAAAATGGAGCAGATGACCCCCACACACACCCTGAATCCCAGTCTGGAAGGGGACCTAAAGGAGGACTGGAGGAGGTGGTTGCAGTGCTCACACATTTTTGTTGAAGCAAGTGGTGTTGAAGGGATAAGGGAGGGTGAAATCTGCCATACTGCTATGTGAGGCAAGCCAAACTCTATGGTACACTCCAGTGGGAACATGCACAGGATGGCAAACTACTGCATAAGAGACCCAGTTTGAAGAATAATGCAAATCAGCAATAATGTTTTTGGTGTATTACTTCACAAGGAGCCAGGTGAGCCATTGGTCATTGCCACTAGCATGTAATAAGGAATGTAACAAAGCAAAGTCATGTGAATTTGGCCAGTTGACACATGGGATAATTCATAGAACTGAGAACCCACAATGTCCCATGAAATCTCTGCCCCTTTTAATGGAGTCAAAGTTTCAACCAGCTCTGCTAATTAGCGACTGAGATCCAGGTCGAAAGCTGCAGCCAGGAAGAACCTGGTGCAGATGAATGGGAGGTTCTTCAGGTCCCGAGGCCAACCCAATCCCCAAGGCAAATTAGAGCAGCCTGAAGGCTGCTATCTGCTACACTAGGTGCCAATAGCCCCAAAGGAGGCTGACAAAGCCTGTGCAGCATAAGGGAGAGTACAGCTCAAGGCTGTTTGGTATACCAAATGATCAGGTCAGAAGAAGCCCACTGCATAACTTTAGGGCTGTGCCACTTTAGTGCTTTAGAATCATAGACTTTAAGGTCAGAAGGGACCGTTATGATTGTCTAGTCTGACCTCCTGCACAACGCAGGCCACAGAATCTCACCCACCCACTCCTGTAACAAACCTCTAACCTACGTCTGAGCTACTGAAGTCCTCAAATCGTGGTTTAAAGACTTCAAGGTGCAGAGAATCCTCCAGCAAGTGACCTGTGCACTACACTGCAGAGGAAGGCGAAAAAACCCCCAGGGCCTCTGCCAATCTACCCTGGAGGAAAATTCCTTCCTGACCCCAAATATGGTGATCAGCTAAACCCTGAACATGTGGGCAAGACTCAGCCAGCCAGCCACCCAGGAAAGAATTCTCTGTAGTAACTCATATCCCACCCCACCTAACATCCCATCACAAGCCATTGGGCATATCTACCGCTAATAGTTGAAAATCAATTAATTGCCAAAATTAGGCTATCCTGTCACATCATCCCTTCCATAAACTTATCTGGCTTCAAGACTAAGCTTGATATGTATTTTGCCCCCACTGCTTCCCTTGGAAGGCTGTTCCAGAACTTCACTCCTCCACTGGTTAGAAACCTTCATCTAATTTCAAGTCTAAACTTCCTGATGGCCAATTTATATTGATTTGTTCTTGTGTCCACATTGGTACTGAGCTTAAATAATTCTTCTCCCTCCATGGTATTTATCCCTCTGATATATTTAGAGAGAGCAATCTTATTTCCCCTTAGCCTTCTTCTGGTTAGGCTAAACAAGCCAAACTCTTTGAGTCTCCTTTCATAAGACAAGTTTTCCGTTCCTCAGATCATCCTAGTAGCCCTTCTCTGTACCTGTTCCAGTTTGAATTCATCTTTCTAAAACACGGGTGACCAGAACTAGTGCAGATACTCGCCACTGTGATGGGAGGGGCTCTCCCTTTAGCATGGTTGACGGAAGAATTCTTCTACTGACCTAGCACTGTCTACACCAGGGATTAAGTTGGCTTAACTGTGTTGCTCAGGGGTGTGGATTTTTCCCACACCCCTGAGCAATGTAGCTGGGTCAACTTAACTTTTGAGTGTAGATCTGGTCTTGGTTAAGAAAGAAAGAAAGATCCTGAGAGATTAGTAAAGCTCTCACCTGTGTAGAAATCAGATGGAAATGATCAGGCCAGGTCTTGCCAACTACACTAATTTAAAACATCCCATCAAGGTAACTACTACACTAGTGGGAATGATACACCAAGAGCTAGACACCTCTCAAAGGTAAGCAGAACCAGAACTGGCTGTCAGTAGTCGATAGGATAGCCCAGGCGATGTTGCTTAGTTAGTATTGTAACAATGTCTCAGTATAGGGTTGGAGGGCAAGATGTGGGGGGTTTTCCAGGTGAACCATTGGGTCCTGACAACGCGTGATCCCTAAAAATCCTAAATTCCTTCTCACAAGTGTAAGGCTGTTAATCCAAGTGTTGTAGCTAGATTGCAATTCTGGTAACTATATTTGACTTGTCTAAACTGTGGGTATATTAGCCATCACCCCTTCCTATCCTAAACAATTCTGTTGTGTTTCACACCAGAGGTGGGTGCACTAGTGACTGCAATATCTATACCTATCCCCTCCTACCTAGAGACAAAATCAAACTAGCAAAAGTTAGTGCTTTGGGATCCTGTGTATGGGAAGGCACAATATAAATCATACTTTCCAATCTGACAGGTTTCAGAGTAACAGCCGTGTTAGTCTGTATTCGCAAAAAGAAAAGGAGTACTTGTGGCACCTCAGAGACTAACCAATTTATTTGAGCATGAGCTTTCGTGAGCTACAGCTCACTTCATCGGATGCATACCGTGGAAACTGCAGCAGACTTTATATATACACAGAGAATATGAAACAATACCTCCTCCCACCCCACTGTCCTGCTGGTAATAGCTTATCTAAAGTGATCATCAGGTTAGGCCATTTCCAGCACAAATCCAGGTTTTCTCACCCTCCACCCCCCCACACAGATTCACTCTCCTGCTGGTGATAGCCCATCCAAAGTGACAACTCTTTACACAATGTGCATGATAATCAAATTGGGCCATTTCCTGCACAAATCCAGGTTCTCTCACTCCCTCACCCCCCTCCAAAAACCCACCCCCATACACACACACACAAACTCACTCTCCTGCTGGTAATAGCTCATCCAAACTGACCACTCTCCAAGTTTAAATCCAAGTTAAACCAGAACATCTGGGGGGGGGGGGGGTAAGGAAAAAACAAGAGGAAATAGGCTACCTTGCATAATGACTTAGCCACTCCCAGTCTCTATTTAAGCCTAAATTAGTAGTATCCAATTTGCAAATGAATTCCAATTCAGCAGTTTCTCGCTGGAGTCTGGATTTGAAGTTTTTTTGTTTTAAGATAGCGACCTTCATGTCTGTGATTGCGTGACCAGAGAGATTGAAGTGTTCTCCAACTGGTTTATGAATGTTATAATTCTTGACATCTGATTTGTGTCCATTTATTCTTTTACGTAGAGACTGTCCAGTTTGACCAATGTACATGGCAGAGGGGCATTGCTGGCACATGATGGCATATATCACATTGGTGGATGTGCAGGTGAACGAGCCTCTGATAGTGTGGCTGATATTAGGCCCTGTGATGGTGTCCCCTGAATAGATATGTGGGCACAATTGGCAACGGGCTTTGTTGCAAGGATAAGTTCCTGGGTTAGTGGTTCTGTTGTGTGGTATGTGGTTGTTGGTGAGTATTTGCTTCAGGTTGCGGGGCTGTCTGTAGGCAAGGACTGGCCTGTCTCCCAAGATTTGTGAGAGTGTTGGGTCATCCTTTAGGATAGGTTGTAGATCCTTAATAATGCGTTGGAGGGGTTTTAGTTGGGGGCTGAAGGTGATGGCTAGTGGCATTCTGTTATTTTCTTTGTTAGGCCTGTCCTGTAGTAGGTAACTTCTGGGAACTCTTCTGGCTCTATCAA
This sequence comes from Eretmochelys imbricata, assembly GCF_965152235.1. Lineage (NCBI taxonomy): Eukaryota > Metazoa > Chordata > Testudines > Cheloniidae > Eretmochelys > Eretmochelys imbricata. The sequence continues at coordinate 17,443,378 of NC_135585.1, read as the reverse complement.
TCTGTTTCTTTACTTCTGCAGGTGGGTATTGTAGTTGTAAGAAAGCTTGATAGAGATCTTGTAGGTGTTTGTCTCTGTCTGAGGGGTTGGAGCAAATGCGGTTGTATCGCAGAGCTTGGCTGTAGACGATGGATCGTGTGGAGTGGTCAGGGTGAAAGCTGGAGGCATGTAGGTAGGAATAGCGGTCAGTAGGTTTCCGGTATAGGGTGGTGTTTATGTGACCATTGTTTATTAGCACTGTAGTGTCCAGGAAGTGGATCTCTTGTGTGGACTGGACCAGGCTGAGGTTGGTGGTGGGATGGAAATTGTTGAAATCATGGTGGAATTCCTCAAGGGCTTCTTTTCCATGGGTCCAGATGATGAAGATGTCATCAATATAGCGCAAGTAGAGTAGGGGCTTTAGGGGACGAGAGCTGAGGAAGCGTTGTTCTAAATCAGCCATAAAAATGTTGGCATACTGTGGGGCCATGCGGGTACCCATAGCAGTGCCGCTGATCTGAAGGTATACATTGTCCCCAAATGTGAAATAGTTATGGGTAAGGACAAAGTCACAAAGTTCAGCCACCAGGTTAGCCGTGACATTATCGGGGATAGTGTTCCTGACAGCTTGTAGTCCATCTTTGCGTGGAATGTTGATATAGAGGGCTTCTACATCCATAGTGGCCAGGATGGTGTTATCAGGAAGATCACCGATGGATTGAAGTTTCCTCAGGAAGTCAATGGTGTCTTGAAGGTAGCTGGGAGTGCTGGTAGCGTAGGGCCTGAGGAGGAGTCTACATAGCCAGACAATCCTGCTGTCAGGGTGCCAATGCCTGAAATGATGGGGCGCCCAGGATTTCCAGGTTTATGGATCTTGGGTAGTAGACAGAATATCCCAGGTTGGGGTTCCAGGGGTGTGTCTGTGCGGATTTGATCTTGTGCTTTTTCAGGAAGTTTCTTGAGCAAATGTTGTAGTTGCTTTTGGTAACTCTCAGTGGGATCAGAGGGTAATGGCTTGTAGAAACTCGTGTTGGAGAGCTGCCGAGCAGCCTCTTGTTCATATTCCGACCTATTCATGATGACAACAGCACCTCCTTTGTCAGCCTTTTTGATTATGATGTCAGAGTTGTTTCTGAGGCTGTGGATGGCATTGCGTTCTGCATGGCTGAGGTTATGGGGCAAGTGATGCTGCTTTTCCACAATTTCAGCCCGTGCACGTCGGCGGAAGCACTCTATGTAGAAGTCCAGTCTGCTGTTTCGACCTTCAGGAGGAGTCCACCTAGAATCCTTCTTTCTGTAGTGTTGGTAGGGAGACCTCTGTGGATTAGTATGCTGTTCAGAGGTATTTTGGAAATATTCCTTGAGTCGGAGACGTCGAAAATAGGATTCTAGGTCACCACAGAACTGTATCATGTTCGTGGGGGTGGAGGGGCAGAAGGAGAGGCCCCGAGATAGAACAGCTGCTTCTGCTGGGCTGAGAGTATAGTTGGATAGGTTAACAATATTGCTAGGTGGGATGAGGGAACCATTGCTGTGGCCCCTTGTAGCATGTAGTAGTTTAGAAAGTTTAGTGTCCTTTTTCTTTTGTAGAGAAGCAAAGTGTGCATTGTAAATGGCTTGTCTAGTTTTAGTAAAATCCAGCCACGAGGAAGTTTGTGTGGATGACTTGCTTAATAGCAGGAAGCCCCCAAAAGTGTGGGTGGCAGAGGGGCTTGACCTTCCCCCCTGCAGACAGATACTAGAGTTTTGGCTTATGCATCGTAGCACTCCCCAGTGTGTGGTAGTGGGGTGATGTACCCCTACCTGCTCTCTTGCTGAAAAACAAAGGAAGAAATCTCCTTCTAGAGAGGAGTCCCAGGTGACAGTTGAAAAGCTAGGAACAGAACCTAGAAGTGAAGCAGCAAAACACATCTGCTCAACATTAGTTTGGCTTTCTAAATGAATCCACTTCTTTGGGGTGCATACCCTATTTTTGGATGCTTTCCCCAACATTCTTGCGATTAAAATTTTCCTGCAGTAGTATCAACTTATAAAGATAGAAATCTAACATAAGCTTCATCTGCCTCTTACTAACCCATGATGCCCCTTAAACACCTTTCCCGCAGGGCTCAATAGCAATCTGGTGCTTGTGGGTAATGCATAGTCAGATTGTTATATTTCTCATGTGGCAAATACCACTTGGCTCTCCTACTTTACCCAGGCCCTTGCATGCTATTACTCTGATCCTGTAGAATCCTATGACTGATGTATTTAATGTGAGATCCCTGTCCCCTCCTCACCACCCAGCTGCCGTGGTGACCACCTGGGCTTCCTCCTTCCTTGTAACTTGTCTGAGTTTCTTAATTCTTTGCTCGGCCCTGAGGGAGCACTCAGCAGTGCTGCTGTGACAAGTCCAGCTCTGTTAATTGCTAATTAAACAAGTGTCAGCATACTGCACTAGCCTGCTGAGACTAATTGGATGTGTTGCTTGTTAAATGAATAGCTCTGTCCAAGAGAGCAGGCTCCGGAGAAGTGTTTAAGAATGTCAGGCCAATCAATGAGCAGACTCCAGGAGAATCTGAATAGCTCCGGGCTTTTGAGGACCAAAATTCCCCTGAATAGAAGAGGCTAATGACAGACAGATGCTTTGTGTGTGATGGTCTCCAGGAATCAGAGGCAGCGTCACCTCAGACATACACAACTAGAAAAGCTCACTCCAGCTGAGGAGACAAAATGGCCATTAAAGATAGATCTTTACAAATGGTGTGCCTTTATATAAATAAAATACTTAGTAAACTTCCCCCCGATTAAAAGTGCTGAAGTCCTGTACAGCAGTGCAAACTCCCACACCCATGTTACTTATGGTGGTTATATCCATTTGTTTGCTGAATGTATGGCAATCGTCGACCTGCTGGATCATGGTGTATGCTTAAGGTGCCTGATGAATCTGCTTATGGCTGATGAGAGTCCAATTCGAGAGCTTCACAGCTTGTTACAAGTTTCACAGATCCATGTATTATCCAAGTCGGAATCCAAGATTATGGCATGCTGCTTTCCTCTTCCTTGCTTTGTTTCCATCCTCTGCATTAAAGTGGCTTCATGTTGAGCTGCGCCCAGTGCCAGATGTTCCCTCTAGAGCGTGCAGAATCCTGTTCTATCCTCCCAGCTTTCAACATTGATGTTAAACAACTTCATATCATTTTTACGCACATTGTGGTATCGCCATAAAGGGCGATCCCACTTTCTAGATCAGGGGTGGGCAAACTTTCTGGCCCAAGGGTCACATCGGGGAACAGAAATTGTATGACAGGCCATGAATGCTCACAAAATTGGGATTGGGGTGCAGGAAGGGGTGAGGGCTCCGGCTGGGGGTGAGGTTTGGGGTGCAGGAAGGTGCTCTGGTCTGGGACTGAGGGGTTCAGAGGGTAGGAGGGGGATCAGGGCTGGGGCAGGGGTGTGGGAAGGGGGTGCAGGTTCCAGCTGGTGGTGCGGGCTCTGGGGTAGGGCTGGGGGTGAGAGAGGTTTGGGGTGCAGGAGGGTGCTCTGGGCTGGGATTGAGAGTGGTTTGGAGAGAGGCTCAGGGGTGCAGGCTCCAAGCGGTGTTTACCTCAAGCGGCTCCCAGAAGCAGTGGCATGTCCCTTCTCTGGCTCATAGGCGGAGGTACAGCCAGGTGGCTCTGCACGCTGCCCCATCTGCAGGCACTGCCCCTGCGGTTCCCATTTGAGCATGTAGGAGCCGGAGTGGGGCCATGCCGCAGCTGCTGGAGCAGGGCCGAGCCGCATGGTGCGGCCCCCAACCCAGCGCCCTGGCTGGAGCGGGGCTGAGCTGCGTGGTGCGGCCCTTGACCCCGCTCCCCAGCGGGAGCTCATGGGCCTGTTTAAAATGGCTCGCGGGCCGTAGTTTGCCCACTCCTGCTCCAGATGATGAGCTTAACTCTTGCATCGGAAAGGCAGCTACCATGTTTGGCCAACAGAACAACTAACACCGTGATATGGGTCTACCAGACGTGCGTTTTGAGACCACTGCAGTATGACGGCAAGACTCAAGACCACATATAGCAGGCCAAAACACCTTTCACACCTGCCATCTTTGACATATTCTAAATATTGAGCGGGAAATTAGAGTTCCTGACACAAGTACTAGAGAAATCAAAATAAAATCTCGTCACTATACTCAAACAGACTTTTCCATTGGCTTAGTCATCTGTATCAGATGGATGATAGATGTATTCCAAAGGATCTCCTGTATCGAGAACTTGAGGATTCACCCAGGCTACTAGGTCAACCTCAGCTCAGGTTAAAGGATGCTTGGAAAAAAAACTTTCAACATTGACACTGCAAGCTGGGAAAATTCAGCTAGGCCCAGGCTATGCTGGAGTACCATGCCATCTCAGGGAGTCAATGAAACTAGAGAGAGGAAAGTAAAGAGGAAAATGCAGCAGGCCTCAAGTGCCAGCAGTGCGCTTGCTTCATTGACTGGCCCTGCCCACTTGTACTATCTGTGTCTAGGACTGCCACTTGAGAATTCAACTTTTTAGCTATTCTTGATTCTGCAGCATGACACAGAATCATAAAATAGAGGTGAAGAACTGGAAGGGGGTCTCGAGAGGTCATCTAGTGCAGGAGACTGGACTCATGGCAGGACTAAGTATTATCTAGACCATCCCTGACAAGTGTTTGTCTAACTGGCTCTTAAAAAAAAAAAAAAACTCTCCAATGATGGAGATTGCACAGCCTCCCTAGTACTATTTATTACAGTACTAACTATCCTGAAAGTTTTTCCTAATGTCCAATCTAAACCGCCCTTGCTGCAATTTAAGCCCATTGCTTCTTGTCCTATCCTCAGAAGTTAAGGAGAATAATTTATTTCCCTCCTCCTTGTAAGAACCTTTTATGTACTTGAAAACTGTTGTGTCCCCTCTCAGTCTTCTCCAGACTAAACAAACCCATTTTTTTTCCAATCTTCCCTCATTGGTCATGTTTTCTAGACCTTTAACCATTTTTGTTACTCTTTTCTGGACTTTCTCCAATTTGTCCACATCTTTCCTGAAATGTGGTGCCCAGAACTGGACACAATACTCCAGCTGAGGCCTTATCAGTGCTGAGTAGAGTGGAAGAATTACTTCTTGTGTCTTGCTTACAACACTCCTGCTAATACATCCCAGAATGATATTTGCTTTTTTTAAAAAGCAGCTTTGCACTGTTGATTCATTTAGCTTGAGATCCACAATGAACTCCAGATCCCTTTCTGAATTATTCCTTCCTAGGCAGTCATTTCCCATTTTGTAGGTGTGCAACTGACTGTTCCTCCCTAAATGGAGTACTTTGCATTTGTCCTTTGCATTATTGAATTTCATACTATTTACTTCATGCCATTTCTTCAGTTTGTGCAGATCATTTTGAATTTTAATCCTACCCTCCAAAACACTTGCCCAGTTTGGTTTCATCTGCAAGCTTTGTAAGTGTACTCTCTCTGCCATTATCTAAATCATTGATGAAGATATTGAACAGAACCGGACCCAGGATCAATCCCTGCAGCACCCCAGTCAATATGCCCTGCCAGCTTGAATCTCTGGGAATGGTTTTCCAACCAGTTATGCACCCACCTTATAGTAGCTCCATCTAGGTTGTATTTCACTTGTTTGTTTATGAGAAGGTCATGCGAGACAGTATCAAAACCCTTACTAAAGTAAATATATACACTACATTACCACTTTCCTCCTTATCCACAAGGCTTGTTACTCTGTCAAAGAAAGCTATTACGTTGGTTTTATATGGTTTGTGATTGGTAAATCCATGCTAACTGTAACTTATCACCTTCTTATTATCTAGGTTTTTGCAAATTTATTGCTTATTTGCTCCATTATCTTTCCGGGTACTGTCTGGTCTGTAATTCCCTGGGTTGTCCTTATTCCCCTTTTTATAGATGGGCACTGTATTTTCCCTTTTCCAGTCCTCTGGAATCTTTCCCATCTTCCATGACTTTTCAAAGTCAATCACTAATGGCTCAGATATCTCCTCAGTCAGCTTCCTGAGTCTTCTAGAATGTATTGCATCAGGGCCTGGTGACTTGAAGGCATCTAAATTTGTGTAAATAATTTTTATCTTATTCTTTCCCTATTTCAGCCTCAGATCCTAACTAATTTTCCCCCAGTGTTCAGTATTTTAGACGTCCAATGGCTACTAACCTTTTCAGTGAAAATTGGAACAAAAAAAAGTCATTTAGCTTGTTCCCCCCCCCCCAATTGAGTAACGAGACTATCCTGTCCTTGGTCTCTCTCTTGTTTCTAATATAGCTGTAGAATGTTTTCTTGTTACCCTTTATGTCTCTCTCTTTTAGTCTCATTTTGTGCCTGGGCCTTTCTAATTTTGTCCTACATGCTTGTGTTTGTTTATATTAATCTTTTGTTATTTGATCTAGTTTCCACCTTTTGTTTGACTCTTTGAGTTCCAGATCATTGAAGATCTCCTGGTTAAGCCAGGGTAGTCTCTTGCCATACTTACTATCTTTTTTACATAGTGGGAGAGTTTGCTTTTGTGCCCTTAACATCTCTCTTTGAAAAACTTCCAGCTTTCTCAAACTGTTTTTCCTCTTAGACTTCCTTCCCATGGGATCTTACCTACCAAATTCCCTGAGTTTGCTAAAGTCTGCCTTCTTGAAATCCATTATCTTTACTGTGCTGTTTTCTCTCCTACCATTCCTTAGAATTCACAAACTCTTTCATTTTATGATCACTTTCACCCAAGTGGCCTTCCACTTTCAAATTCTCAACCAGTTCCTCCCTATTTGTCAAAATCAAATCTAGAACAGCCTCTCCCCTAGTAGCGGTCTCCACCTTCTGAAATAAAAGATTGTCTCCAACACATTCCAAGAATTTGTTGGGTAATCTGTGTTGGGTAACCTGTGTTAGCCTTCCTGTGTTATTTTCCCTACAGATGTCTGGGTAGTTGAAGTCCCCATCACCACCAAGTCCTGTGCTTTGGATGATGTGGTTAGTTGAAAAAAAAAAAAAAAAAAAAAAAGACTCATGCACCTCTTCTTCCTGATTAGGTGGTCTGTAGTAAGACCCCCTACCATGACATCACCCTTGTTTTTTACACCTACCCATACAGTAACTGAATTGCTTTGGTGATTACACCATTGTGTTTTGAGATGGATGGCTTACCTAACTTTTCTAAGGCAGGAGTAATTCCATGGAAATGCAGGTACATCTGTATGAAACTCCAGCAATGGCACAGTCAGGCCTTGGGTCTTCATCTGTCAGTAGACATATTTCCAGCCGCTCTCCACTGTGCTAACACATCTACAGTAGCTCTCCATTCTCTTTTCAGATTTAATCATTTGTTTTGGATGCACTGGAGGGAATGCAGAAGGATAGTCCTGGTGTGATTAAAAACAAGATGGCTTTTTTTTCCTTTTGCGAGCCACTGCCATCTTGTCAGAATCTCTGTAATAGAGTAAAGGCTGGAAGAGAAGGAGCTGAGAAGTGCAGAGAGCCATGTGGACTGACACAGACATAGGTCTTTTCATTGCACCTTTGAGCACAAGAACTTACAGGCACAGAGAAAGGATCTGACCCAGCTGTGCTTTTCAAAGCTCCCTCTCAAAGAGAGCCAAGGGAAGAGCTGCTGTGTCAGAAAGGGGTCTCCATAGCAACAGCTGAATGGAAGACAGAGCATGAATGGGAATAATCGCTGAGACACTTAAGTTAGAACCAGCCGTCACCTGCTGTAACTTATTTAAGAATCAAGAGTCCTCAGCCCCTCGTGTCACTGTTTACACAAGCAGAAATGGTTTATAACTGTGGGGTGAGCTGGGAAGGACAGAGGAGAGGGAGCAGGGACTGGGAAGTAATGTCATGTGGCCATTGCCACTGCTTCCTGATGGAGAATGGGTGGAAGGGCTGGGGATATGGCAAATGCTCTCTTCTGGGCATGATGCCAGACCTAGCAGAAGAGGGGAAAAACACCTCACCCCAAGGCCCAGAGCAAATAGCACTCAGGCTGGACCGAGCTGTCTGCTGTCCTGGAGGCGCTTAATGCAGTGTTGAATCTGGAGAGTGACTGAGGAAGGCTTCCCTACGTCATGGTGAATTCACACACACACACACACACACACATACACGCCCCCCCCCCAGCTACTGTCAATCCATCCCTGCCCAGGGGAGACACATCCCCATGGCTCAGAGATACTGCTTAAAAGCAAACGTTAAACATACATTAGATTGCAAGCAGGGTCATGTCTCTTGCAATCCTCTTCAGAGCCTCTAAATGGGCCTCACACCCCCTCTGCAAGTGCCCTCTGGGCCTCCAAACAGAAGTTTGATCCCACCTCTGAGGCAAACACCCTCAACTCCTGGAACCCGCCTGCCTGCCCTCTTACAAGGCCTTTGTCACCCCCTCTGCTAGTGACGCCTTTCAGACACCTCTGTGAGCACTCATGATGATCCACCCCCACCCCCGCTTCCTCTCTGCTGGTTTCAGGCTAAAGTGTCCCCATCTCTCCAAGGTGAGCAGCACCGTTGCTTCCTTGTAAGTGGGCAGCAATGGGTAGCACCAAGCGCACAGCAATGAGGCCAGCTTCATTAGCCAATCAATGGTCCATGGTGCGCAGCGAGTCCACGACAGCAGAGTAGTATCATGGACACAGGCCATGACTTCAGCATAGAGAGTCAGAAAGTTTGGAGACCATTTGTGAGATTGTAGGTGCAAAGTGCCACCTGACACCTTCCCCTCATTCCTTAGCTATCCAGGTCTCTGAGTGTAGGAGGTCCCTGGCCAGGCCATCATGACTGAATGCCAGTCCAGACAGATTCCTATCACGCCTCACTAACCGTTCCACCCCTCCACCTTCCTTCAACCCCTAACCCTCTCCAAAGCTTCCATTCAAGTATTTACACGGTCCTCACCACACCATTTGAGCACACCCATTAGGGTTTACATTTGCAACACTCCTGTGGAGTAGGGACTAGTCCCATTTTAGGTAAATAGGAAACTGAGGCTCAGGATGGATTAAGTGACTGGTCCAAGGTCACCCAGGAAGCCTATGGCCAAGCCAGGACTTCAACCCAGGTTTCTTGAGTCCCAGTCCAGTACTCCATCCATGAGAGTAGTCTTCCTACCCTAGCCTCAGGCATTTAGGAACCTTCAGGGAAAGCTTCCATACACAGGAAGCCCATGGGTCCGTAATATGGCAATTGCCTCACATCCTTTTCCATTAGTGTCCAGAGGACAAGGCTGCCTGACCCCGCTCCTGGAGGTGGTTAAAGCTGACAGCATTCATGTGGCTGTCTGAGGTTACCTGAGAGGATTCTTCCCAACCAGTTTACAGCGCGTGAGCATCTGGCCCAAGTTGTCCCAATGACACTTTACAAGATGGAGCCTGCTATGGAAGATGCAGCAATTTGAAAGGCAAATCTGGCCACCATTATGGGCTTGGTAAGAGGTTTTAAAAGGGAGGGAAGAGGCATTGCCTAAACATTTTCATTAAACAGCTGTTGAAAGAGTCAGAGAGCAGATTAGACCCTCCCTCAGATCAGAGTCTCCTGTACTGAAGCGATAGCGGATTTGTTCTTAGAGTAAAATGATGGAACAGACCCTCTTCACTAAGTTGACCATAGTGAGGTGAGCACTTGAGGGGCTTGGAGCCTTTTTTCCTCGAGCCTTTATGGGGGGAATCTGCTAGTCTTTTCTGCTACTCTACTCCCTTTGAAGTTGAAGGCTCTGGGGATGATCCAGGATCAGCACTGGCACCAGAGTCCCCTGGAGCCTGAAGTGCCTTTTCCATAAGGAGGAGTTTTAATTTCAGCTCCTGGTTCTTGCAAGAACTCAGCTTTAGCTGGTGGTAGAGGGAGCACTTCTGAGGGATATGGGCCTCTCCAGGCACCAGACACAGTGAGAGTGTCTGTCCGTTAACTCCTTGCAGGAGAGGACCTCTTGAAGCCAGGGGAGCTCTACTCAGTGCTACTCAAAGGGGTGGTCTGCGGACCGGTGCCGGTCTGCGCACACATCGGAAAAAAAAAAAAAAAAAAACACAACCCGCCTGTCCCCCACATCAGATAGCTTGAGAAGCACTGATGTAGAGCATTCTGAACCTGCAGCTCATGCTGCCCACAGCTTCACTCTTCCTAGCTCCCCTTTCAAGCAGAGCCCTAATACTCAATTAGCTAGACAAACACAACAGTAATTACCCTTGCACTGGACACTGCAACCTCCTAACATCTTTCACTCTGCTGAATACAAACTTAAATTTCCTAGCCACTACACACAGCTCAAACCCCAGAGACTCTCCATCTTTATTCTCTTGGCTCTTTTCTGCGGCTCCTTCCCACATACCGTCTGTTTATATGGTCTCTAGAGAAAATTAATAGAGACATTGATTCTGCTGCCCCCTTCATCACACCCACAACACTGGAATTCACCCTCCTTGGGCACCTTTTAAGTGTAATCAAATCTGAATCGCTTTGGCAGTGCTTTGCCCTACCATCCTCCTCTTACCCACTCCACTGGGAGAGATTTGCAAATGTAGATGGCGGCAATTGTGTTTCAATTGCCAATTGGGCCCTCTTTGTATAACATCTAATCAGACAGCCAGTCATTATCTGGTACTTGGAGCTTTACTCCTGCTGCCTGTGCTCAGCTGCAGCTCTTTCTTTTCATCTGCAGAGAGTCTGGGCTCTGTATTCACAAAAAGAAGAGGAGGACTTGTGGCACCTTAGAGATGAACAAATTTAGTTGAGCATAAGCTTTTGTGAGCTACAGCTCACTTGCATCCGATGCATTCAGCACGGCCTCCTCTGAGGAGTTCTGGCAAAAGATGGCTGAGGTGGAAAAGATGCTGAAGGAGATGAAGGAACGGGATTTCCTCAGCCAGAAAGGGGTGGCGGAACGTGAACATGAGAAGGCTCAGAAATTGCTCCCTCGCATAAAGAGCAAGCTGTACAGCAAGTGGGAATCCAACCAAGACCTGGTTAAGAGCATCAGAGACTTACTGGCTCAATATAGCTCAGAGCTGATGGATCTCTGAGATGCTGTCAATGAGGCTGTGAATAAAACCAGGCAGACAGAGGACCTGAGCAGCCTAAAACGGAACAACCTTGAGGAGATCCAGCGAAAGAGTAAGGAGCTGCAGAAGCAGTACGGGGTGGTGCAGGACACTCTGCAGATGGCTGAGGACTCTCTGGTCCAGGTCTTGGATCTTCTACAGATAATAGAGAATGCAAAGGAGGAGAACGAGACACTAGCTGCCCGGCTGGACGGAGCCAGGTACCCCCTGACAGAGCGGGTGAAGAAGTTTTCTCCCGCCAGCTGTAAGATCCCAGTCGAAGAAGCTGAAGAGCACGGCTGCTACTCTGAAACCTGGGCTCGGGATGGATCAGATGCATTTCTTACCTGCTGGAAAGAGGTAGCTGGGGCTGGATAACCTGGGCTGGGGAACTGGGGCAACCTGAATGGTACTAATGTAAGGGGACTGTTGCCCCCTTACTAACATTCAGTGGGGGTGTTTTAGTTGCTAGCTCCCAGTACTAAAAGGGGGAAGGGTCGATGGGGAATCAGGACCCTGAGACTGCCAGTCCCTAGGAGCAATGGGGAGAGGCCAATGCTACAGGTCAGCCTGAATGACAGGGCGGGCAGGCTAATCAGGGAGTCAGGAGGCCAGGGAGGTCCTGTTCTCCGTGTGAGCTGGAATTGCCTGCGTCAGACAGAGTGGGGCTGAGTTAAGGAGAAAGCAGGGGCCCAAGCCGAGCTGGGGAGCAGAGCTGTGCCAGATCCAGAGAGAGCAGACCCTGTCCTGGGAGCAGAGCTGCAGCCCCAAAGCCAGAGGCACAACCCAGAGAGCAGACTTGCCCTGGGAGGAGAGCTGCAGCAACCAGAGCCAGAGGAGCCAGAAAAGCAGCCCACAAAGCAGGTCAGTGCTGGGAGCAGAGTCACAGAAGCAGCCTGCAGAGCAGACCTGTCCTGGGAGCAGAGCTGCAGCAACCAGAGCCAGAGAAACAGCCCAAGGAGCTGGAGGCAGAGCAGCAGCACTGCTGAGACAGAGTGGAGCTGGAGCAGTCCAGAGCCGGGTGTCGTGAGCAGCTGGGCAGAGCGAGGGGGACCCTGGGCAGTGGGCCCAGCACAGGGAGACACGTCAACCAGGAGGCTCTGCAGGCCAGACTCAGAGGGGGATTGGTAACCCCGACAGGGCGTGTAGCGACACTGGGAAGAAGGGTCCTACCACTTAGAGCGTGTGGCCACCACCAGAGCGAGTGTCCAACCCACAGCATCCCTGCAGCTCAGCCAGGGCCTGAGACTTACAAGGAACAGACTGAACTGTCCTGACATTCCAGAGACACTGTTTGTGATGTTCCCTGCCACAGAGTGGGTTGATGTGTTTCCTTTAACCTTTCCCATTTTCCCTTATTCTTTTTAGAATTAATTGTTGATTAAATAAACTTGCATTTGCTTTAACTTGTATGTAATGGTCAGTGGGTCAGAGAAGTGCCCAGTGCAGAGAGAGTACCCCGGAGTGGGGACATCCTAGCCCCTGTCCTAGGTGAACACAGCAGGGTTGGGGGTCGAGCCCCCCAGGAATCCTGGGCCCAGCCTCGTTGGGGTTACAAAGACTCTGCCAGACAGGAGAGCGGAAGGAGAGTCCTCAAGGGCAAGGAGGCCACTGGGTAAAGGAAGTGGGAGCGAGGACTCAGATCCTTTCGCTAGTCCACTTCACCGGGGTAGTGCAGAAGACAGGAAAGTTCCCCACAATAGTGGGACTATTCCCCTGCTTACACTAAGCTTAATACCTGTCACTATAAACAAAGCAGGATAAGAATGTCTTTTAAAAACACACTGGGAAATTAATGCAGCGTGACTTGTGTTCCTCTGACCATGCATAGATCCCATCTGTCCAGTGCCTGTTGAATCTCTGGATATTACAGCAGCCTCCCAGCTCCCACATGATCAATATCCTTATCTGGAAGCCTCCCCCCTTTTTTCCCCAATATAACAGCGCAGCACATGCTTATCAGTCCTTTTGAGATAACAGTCACAGTGCAACTATTTAATCTCCTGAAGAGTAAGATGCATCTGCAGTTGTTGTTTTCAGTGTTGTTCTAGATGTATTGGTCCCAGGATATTAGAGACAAGATGGGTGAGGTAACATCTTCTATTGGAACAATTTCTCAGGGCCTTCTATAATCCCAGAAGATAGGAAAACCAGAGACTCCATGAAGTCTAGGGACTTTGACATTGTCCTTTCCACATAAGATTAACTGGCTCATGTTTAATTGGGATCCCATGTTTTGAAACCAAATAAAGAGGCAACACACACCTCTCGATGGAGTACTCCAGCAGTTCCTGTATGTAAACCTCACAGCCTCCTGCATGTATCCAGATGAACCACACAGCTAGGATAGTGGTCTCCTCTGCAGTATTCTTCCTTTAAGGATCCTGAGGGAGATGACATATTTTATGGTTTATTGAACAAAAGGATGGAAGGGAAAGAATTTCAGGTTCTATGAAGAGCAGTCATTAGCTCCCTCTTGTCCTATCACTCCATCCTTCAGCTTCCAAAACACTTGCCTTGACGGGACATTTGCCTGTCATATGTAATAGTGTTCCTCTTCCAGAGACATCCTAGAGCACAATTGGTATAAAATTTGTTTAAGAATTGATTCCCTCAATTCAAAAGTTCTTGGTTTGACAAGGCTGATGTGTATTTAATTAAAAGATATAAGCCATGGGTGTAAATTGTCCATATTTTGGCCCCATCCTAAATGGAACAGGTTGTGAGAGTCAACGGGGCTCCTTGTATGGAACACCTTGCAGGATCGAGCTCTTTGATTGCATTCCTTTCTTCCATGTTCCATCTGTTATTTGTTTTGGGACTAGTCTAAAAATCAGTTCAATTCTTCATTTTCTCCAGAGACCTAAATATTTTAAGATTTCATTGAAGAGTAAGGCTTCCGTTCATCAGAGCACTTAAGCATATACTTAAAGTCCTATTGACTTCACTGGGACTTAAAAGATAAGCACATGCCTAAGTGTCTTAAAGCCCTATCCAGCAAAACACTCATTGCCATACTAGCTCTTCTGTTATAACTAGAACTCTTTAACAGCCAATGCACTACTGCAGAGAGTTATACAGAAGTGGAATTCCAAAGGCATTATTTACACATACATCCCATTTTTTACTCTGGATTACTCAGCCTAGCCAGAAAAAACAGTCTGTCTTTGGTCAGAACTTTTTCATTAGCCATCAAAGCTTTAATGCATTTTCTGGCCATACTCGGTTACTATTTGAGAAAGCTTCACATTCAAAATACACATAACCTGTGTCTTAAGATAGTAACCCCTTCCCGCCCGCTCACCCTCATTAAGTAGTAACTATGTCATTTATTAGCATTGAGACCATTTAACTTATAACTTCTGGACATGAAGAGTGTTTTCTAGAAGGGTATGGGATGGGTTGTTATTCTTGTATTTAAAACAAACAAACAAACACCCCCAGACCTGTATGCCCCTATTCAGGAAGGTGTTTAAACCCCATTGAAGTCAATGAGATTTCAGAATATGCTTACTATAAAACAGGTGTCTCCCAATTTCGAGCCATGCTTTGGTTATGCTGCCCAACTTTCAAGGGCACATGTTGCTGAGTTGTTGCAATGCTGCTGTTATTTACCAGTGGAACATTATAGGATAGCACAGAGTGGATTGTTCCCTACCTGTCTTGCGTGACCTTCATCTGAGATGTCTAGATGACTTCAGTTTGACAAAGTTCTATTGGGCTATTCTCTGCTGATCTCAGCCGATACAGTTCCACTGAAGTCGGTTTACCCCAGAAGATATTTTGGCCTGTTAAGTAAATGTTTATATTTTTCCTTTTGTATTTGCTAGTGATCGAACACTAATTATTGTTGCGAGGTTTTTTAAGACATACAAAAATGGTAAAGGATAGATGAGACAAGTTTGTTAAAACATGGGGATGACAGAGGAGGTTACCCTTCCTATGAAATGAGCTTTTGCTGGCCTCTTCTGCCACTCCTTACCCACTGTGGCTGACCACTCCCACTTCTTACCATCAGATCCCATGACCCCCTAAAGGGGGTCACCAAATTTCATATTAGAAGATGAAGACATGAAAATGTGACTGCCCTTCTGTTGCATCCCCCCTTTGGGGAGGGAAAGTTTTGGCAAGGATGGAGAGGAGTGGTGCGTGGGTCCAGACCCTCTCCATCGCTATCCCTGCAGTGCTAGAGCATTCCTGTGAAGACCTCAGTCTGGGTCCCACAGCACAGCTCCTCATGCATAAAACAGGAGGGATCTTTTCCACAGCAACTAATCAGAACCTGCAGCACGGGAAAGAACGGCAGATTAAGTGTGCGATAATTTCATTTCCCTTGCAAATGAAGCCACATTTTTCAAAATACCTACTCAACCCAGCAGTCATTTTAACAAGACTTTTGCATAACCATCATGGTGCTCTTACCAACTTGCAACTTGTTAAACTAGTCCCTGGCACATAGATACCCTACTGTCATAAGGAATCCTGGCCTTTGTAATTTTCTTACCAATTCAGATGTGGCAGGTTAAACAGCTGGTCTGTTTAATGAAGTCATTTCAGTTAGCTATCACTCAGCAGCAGCAACTTGTTTTTCCAACAAATATGGTTCCATCACACATTGTTCAGTGCCAACTGCTGAAGGCTATCTCCGCACAGATGTCCACTAACATTTCAGAGTGTTGCCTAGGAACTGAATGATGGAGGGGACTGGGTGGATATGTGGATAAGGCACATGTTATTTAGATTTTGGAATAAGGTTAAAGTGCAGCTAGAGGTTCCAGTCAAGTGAGTTTGAGGATCTCGGCTTAGTCCCTTCATAGCAGGCAGGAGTCCACGTCATATGCAACTCGAACGTTACCCAGGACCTGGTAAAACCCACAACCTTCAGGGAAGGAGTTCAGACGGAGATTGGACAACTTGCTACATTTATGTCTGGCAGATCTGAGCAGGACAGGACAGAGGCAGGGTCAGGGAAGCTCTCTCTGCAGACTGCTCTAAAGCAGTGGTTCAGTCGGGGAGGGATAGCTCAGTGGTTTGAGCATTGGTCTGCTAAACCCAGGATTGTGAATTCAATCCTTGAGGGGGCCATTTAGGAATCTGGGGCAGAAATTGGGGATTGGTCCTGCCTTGAGCAGGGGGTTGGACTAGATGACCTCCTGAGGTCCCTTCCAACCCTGATATGCTATGATTCAAAGCTGATCGGCCGCTTGTTCAGGGAAAGCCCCTGGCAGGCTGGACCGGTTTGTTTACCTGCCGCGTCAGCGGGTTCAGCCGATCGCAGCTCCCACTGATCGCGGTTTGCCGCTCCAGGCCAATGGGGGCTGTGGGAAGGGCAGCCAGCACATCTCTTGGCCTGCGCCACTTCCAGCGGCCCCCATTGGCCTGGAGCGGCAAACTGTGGCCAGTGGGAGCCGCGATCAGCCAAACCTTCTGACGTGGCAGGTAAACAAACCGGTCTGGCCCACCAGGGACTTTCCCTGAACAAGCAGCGGACCGGCTTTGAGAACCACTGCTCTAAGGTATACTTGTTTTAATTGAGAGCGTTTTAGTTTGCTGGTGCCCAGACATTAGATTGCCTGCGTGTGTCATTCCTATTTATGAGCAAAGGCAGGATTCTGCATGGGGTGAGAACCCATGAGATACACAAAATATCAGTCTCTAACCCCCTCACTGGCTCCTCTCTGCCTGCTGAATGCAGTTTAAGACTCTCCAAGGCTATGCACATCTCTGCTTGTATTGTGTCTCACATCCACCTTTCCCCTCATAGCTCCATTTGCTTCCTTCTTCTCATCTCCGCAGCTTCTTCCCTGCTTTCCTCTACACCTTTGCTAGTTTCTTCATTCCACTGCCCCTGATCCACAACCCACTCCATTAAACTCTTTGGAAAACATTCCTTCTGCAGGCCGCAAAGGCTAACTTAGGTCAATGTATTGCCACAGGGATTTCAGTGCATATAAACAAATGGGAGAATTCTCACCACCTTCTAGAACTGCTTTCTGCTGTTCTCACTTTTTGTTGATCTTCATCTTTTAAATGGGAAGCTACATGGGGGAAGACCAGGAGCCAGACCCTCAGCCGGTGGAAGTCAGCAAACATAGTGGAGCTAGGCAACTGAGGAACTGGCCTCTAAGGCCTTGAGCATATTGCCCATGCTCAACAGATAAACAGTAACAATTCCCAGACAAAAGTGCTGTTAAACTAGAGATCAGGTTGTGATTTTAGTAAGGCAAGGTTAAAAAAAAAAATCTTACAAACACTGGCAAAGTAATTAAAAACAAGCCTTAGAAACCCAGGAAATTCAGATTTACAGTAACAATTAAAGACAAATATATGACAGTCTGGGAAGGTACAGAATGAAAATTCAGATTTAGGGGAATCCTATAAGAAATGCCAATATTTGGAAGCTCGAAATAGGACAGGCAAGCTACTTTAACTCTACCCCTCATATTGATAGGGCCTGGGGTGGAGGGGATGGTCAGGCAGCACCTCTAGTAGGGAAAACTGATTGGAAGGGAAGTGTACAGGAGTACTGCAACAAGATAACCTTACATTCCAGTCATGCATCTGCCTCAGTTTCCCCACTCTGGTCAACTCACCATCTCCTAGCAGTGTTGGATCGCCGAGGTGGCTTAGTCCTCCAGCTGAATCACAAGAACCCATCCATCCTTTCTCAAATGAATCAGGCGTCCAACAAAACTAAGATCTTCCCACAGCTTCACACCGGGTCTTCAGCTCAGCTCCAAGCTCAAGAGTACTTCCATCCCTTACATCAGGAGGGTTTTCACACACCCTTCCTCAGTGGGCCTGAAGGGGAAACCAGGCCTCTACTCCAAGTTCCCATCCAGGGACCCTGCAGTAAGCAAAAAAGACTCTCTTCAAGAGCCCTCACTTCCCTTCCCTGCACCACTTCCTTCCTCAGCCTAGCTCTAGGCTTTTCTCTCTCCTTCTTCCCCAGGTCCACAGCATGCAGAGAGCACTACCTAGTTCCCCTGTCAGGGAGCCTTCCGGAAGGTCCCTCCCAGAGCCTACACCTCCTACAAGACCCTTAGCTGTCTCTTTTTAATGCAGCAGGCTCACTCTTATACAAAGCCCCACCCCATCCTGGTCACCTGACACAACCAGGAGCCCAAGCCCAAACCCATCACCTGGAAAACAGATAACTATGCATAGGTGGGGGGTAAGCCCAACTCCCTTAAAGGACCAGCACAGACTTATGTTCACAGATTAGTTAGATAATAATATAAAATGCTCTTTTAGGAAGGTTGCAATGTAGCTTTATTCCTTAGAATTCAGAACAACACACAAGAACCCCAAAACAGAGAAAGAGAGACAAAGCAGGCTGCTCCCTAAGGCAGGGAGAGAGAACTCCACCTTACTTTAAGCTGGCTCCTTCCAGACTAACCCTGATCAGAAACATTCCTACAGCACCCAGAGCTACAAGCACGGCCATGAACTTCCCACCACCCACCCTTAAATTGATAGCTTCCAACAGAGTCATCGGTGCACCACAACTGTGACAAGGTACCACAGAGCCAGTGACCTGTGTGGCCAGAGGAGAAGAGCCAGGAGGTGAGGAGGCTAGGAGCAGCAAAGGAAGACAACTGAGCTGTGGAGCCTGGGGATGTGGGAGACCTGGAGAGCCAGTTTGCACCAGTGACCATTGCCAGAGGGAGAGCAGCGGCTAGTTCAACCAATGAATAATAATAGCAGACAATAAATATACTGAGCTAGATGGAACAATGGTGATCTACACCAGCTAAGGATCCAGCCTATTTTCCCACAGCACACTCCTTAAACTGAGGTGCAAATCACAACCTTCGCTGACCACTCTACAACACCCTGACTGCTGCTCCCTCTAAAAAGTTCTAACCCTAGTGGGAACATCTGAGGACGATTGCACTCAGGAAAATCTCACTCCCTTCCCTCTCTCTCTAATATGCCTGGTGCCCAGCTGGGCTGGTGCATTGCAGTTCTGGGCCTGCCAATGTTTCATTTATAAAACCCTGTATTTCAGGCATCTTTTCAAATTCACCTTAGGCTCAGTCATTGCCCAGCAGCCAGAGTTTCTGGGTTTTTTAAAAACTGTGCTTGTCTGCACTAAAATTTGATTGAGTGGCTGCTATTAAGCTACAGTGCATGGGACAGGGACAGTGTTGTGATTTACATTCCTCTGACATATGTAACTGGATCCTGGCATTATGCTAAGGCCTGAACACGGATTGCTATCCCGGCAGCATATAAAGTCACACTGTCTTGAACCAGGCAGCGTGGTGCAGTGAATAGAGCACCACACCGGGAGCCAGGAGATCTATTGTTGGCCCTGTACTCGTCTTGCTGTGCAACATAAAATAAGTTGCTTAATTGTTCCGTGCCTCAGTTTCCCCATGTGTAAAATAGTGCTCCATTATCTTTGTAAAAGGTTTTGCAATTTATGGGTGAAAACTTAAGCATTATAAACTTACTAAAGATTATTACTATAGCTCATATTTTTGGAACAGTGGCCCCATTTACTACCACTGGCTTTTCAAAGCCTTTGTTCAAAAACCTACATTTATTATTATTTGTATTCCAATGGCACCTGGAGACCCCAACTAAGAGCGGGGCCTCATTGTACTAGGTGCTGTATGTACACATAATCAGAGACAGTCCCTGCTCTGACATTTACTGTCCGAATAGACAAGTCAGAAAAAAGGTAGCAAGGTAAACAGAGGCACAGAGAGGCAAAGTGTTCTTGCCCCTGGTTATGCAGCAGGTCAGTGGCAAAGCTAAGAATAAAACCCAGGTCTCCAGACTCATTGCGCCCTAGCCACTAGACAATGCTGCCTCGTTGGTAATTTATGTTGCATTCTTTTGTTCTTGGGGTTTTTTTTCCTCTTAAAAGTAATAGCCTACCAAATATGCAGAGGCATTCTACCCTTCTAGTCCTTCAATGCTGTTTAGCGCACAAGTCACACAGAATTTCCCCTGGAGCTGAAGATGTCAACATGTCTGACTGGAAAAGCCACTGTTCAGAACTTGCCTCAGGAGACAAGCCGAGGCAAGGTCCTGTGCTCAGCACTTCCTCTGCTGCACTCACCAGATGATTGCTGAACAGCTGGTGTGAGAGGAGAGGCTGTGCTGCCAGGTGAACACAGCCTGCTGACTACCGCAGGTGAATAGAGGGAAAAGGAAGGGATTGTCCACACTGGCTTGACCCAGTCATGATGTAAGCTTCCTCCACACTGCTCTGCTGCCTACCCCTGTTATGCCATTCCCATCCCCACTATAAATACTAACGCACTTCACTTCTCACCAGAGGCACTCACTGCTACTGCCTCGTTCTCTTATCATAGGCACTAACAGCTCTAGCAGAGCCTGGCCCTGGGCAGGCAGGTGCTGTACGAGACTCAACATGCAGCTCAGCCAAGAACCTGCAGTGTGTCTTGCTAATCGAACTCTTGGATGCTCCGGAGTGGTTGGTGAAAGTGCTGACAAGAGTCAAGGCATAGCACACACGTGGTCTGAGCCTCCTGTTCTCCCTCCTAAAATCTTTGCTAGTGTGGCCCTAACCTGTCATTCCAGGGCGTGTCCTCTCTGGATCAAGCCCAAAGTGACTTGAACGAGACTCCATGGCCGAGCCAGGAACAGAATTTAGGAGTCCTGACTGTCTTCGTCTCTAACCAGAGCAATGTGTCATTCCCTTGCTTGTTATGAGAACTGAGCCCTCCAATTGCCAAGATGGTCAATATGCCAGGCAAATGATTGTTGTCTTCAATACTTTCAGAGAGCCCCTTCCTCGAGTCCAGCTGATCAGAGCTTTGCTTTCTGGGTGACCTCCTTCTATTTCCCCTCCCCACACATACACGCACACACCCCAGCTCAGCTGGGAAGAGTCCAGTTACCAGGCTGTTTTCATTAATTTCTATTGAATAATTAAACCCCAGGAAATTAATACTTTCTACTTAAAACTGGAATTGCAGTGTTTGTAATTACAATTTTATTGAAGCATTAAAAATTAATGGACATCTTACGGTTAGCACAAGCGCTGCATTCAATCCAGGACTACGAACGAGTAGAGTTCATTGCTGGGAGCCAAAGGCCAAGCCAGTGGCTCCAGAGCCACAAGAGAGTTGGGGAGCTGGAAGGAAGAAGCTAGGATGGGGTGGATGGAGGTCTTTCACCTTGTCACTCAATGCCCACAGCTGGGAGTGGTTTTCAAAGGACCTTCCATTAATTGGAGAGCATGCCCCTCTCCAAGTCTAGTGATCCATGCCATGAAACTAACCTTACCTTCAATTTAGAGCTGCTGGCCTTGAGTCTCTGATAGGGCAACCAGAGAGTGAGAAGCTACTGACTCAACCACTGTGTGGTACCTAAACTTCCTTTATGGCTTCTCTTAGAGGCTTCTTATTTATAGTCCCCTGGCATTTGTCACACAGTGGGCTCTTTGCAGGTGTGCTTAGGCTGAAGTCAATGAGCTTTGGTCTCTTTTCCAAGACCAGGGCCAAAACTTCAGAAGTGGCCACTGATTTTGCATGTATCGAGTTTTGGACTGAAGTATCCAAAATCAGTAGCCACTTGTAATAGTGCTGGCCCTGCTGTCTGATGGGTTACTTCTCGAGTCAGGAACATGCGTGGTTTCCCAGTTGAAGACCAGAGCATTTGCAACCCTCATATTTATCTATCTGAGATATTTATATGGCCCCCTTTACAATAGTATTTGAGCATTTCACAATCTTTAATGTATTTATCTAGTGAGGGAAGGGCAGTACTATTATTACATGGTACATGAGGAATTGAGGCAAAGAGACTAAAGGTCAGAGTTTTAAAGGTATTTGAGCACCTAATTCCTACTGAGATCAGTGGAAGTTAGGTGCCTAAATACCTTTAAAAATCTGACCCTGAGTGACTTGTCCAAGGTCACACAGGAAGGCTGTGGCAGAGGAGAGAAATGACCTCAAATCTTCGAATGTTAAGGCGGGCACCCTGATCACTGACCCATCCTTCCTTCCTATCCCATAGTTCTTGTTTTTTGCTGTCTCTTCCTATTCTTGCCTGTCTGCCCACTAGCATCAACCAAAGCTTCACCACCGACATTCTGGTGCTGACTAGCTGCTTTATCCCCACCACAAATCATGAGGCAACTTCTCTTGGGCTTTGGAAGGGGCATAGGCTAAGCTATGTTACTTCCCTGATACGTGGAGCATCCTGCAAAGCTGGGCATTATACTCTCACACTTGCACAGGCCCTATCTCAATTATAATGCAGCCAAGGGGCATTACAGGGCTCCACAACCAAAGCCTGGGCCATCTGAATGTGTTCGTCTCCAAGCAGGTCGTGTCCATGAAAGGGTGTTAGTGCTAGGAAGTGTAAATGGATGGAGACTTTGGAGTATGCTTTTGTGCCTGCAGGCAAGAGGATGAGATGGCAGGTTGGGGTAATAATTATTTGCTCATTGAGGATGCCTCCTCAAACTGCTTATTATGAGACACTGACAAATGCTTTCCTATGGAAACACCAGAAGAAGACGGGGTGGTGTGGAGAGCAGAGCAGGGAACTGATTTTCCTGTGTTGATTGTGCCAGGATGTGCAGAGAAGGCGATGCTACCTCCAAAGCAAAGGGGCAGCAGAGGGTCTGATTTCATCAGGAGAAGTCAAGTTCCATCCTCTCCCCACATGCTGTTGTCATGGCATCTCTCTTGGCTGTCCCTGGCAATGCTAGAGTGGGGTTCTGTTTAAAACCTGCCCATGTTGCAAGGTGGCGGTGTGTGAGAGACAGGGTAGTGGGGAGATGGTCGAGGCAACTGGCATTATCGGAACACTGATGGCACTTATCCAATGCAGTCCAAAGGTAGGGGTGAACCATTTGTGGAGTCATACAGTTAAACCCCTGTGGAAAGTCTCCTAGTCAATGGTGCGATCTCCCCCATATTCTGATGCTGTCTATGGAAATTCTTTCTGGATGAATCTTGGGGCTATTTTTGGAAGCTTTAAACAAAAAGGATTCTCTTTTGGAATCTCAGGGGAAGGAGGAGGCACCATTCAATTCTATTCAGACCAAGTCTATGTGCTGGTACTAAGACTGATCACTGCTGCTACAATCCTCTTCCTAGCCTGCTGCTCAGACCACATCTTCCTTCTTCAACTACCTTGCTGTCATACTGGACAGAGTGTCCAGCTCTTTGTTCTTCTCTTCAGTTCTCTGCATCACTCCACCTTTTCCTGCATTATGGAGGCAAGAGTTCAAGTCTCATCTCTCCCCATAACTGCTGATGAGATTTCTGTGCAATTCATAACCCTGATTATTGATCATTTTGCTTCTGAGAACCCAGAAAAATGAAAGTTGATGCCATCAGTTTCTCCAGAAGTGACTCTGTTTCTGCACAGCTCTAGAATGTTTTTTACTCATTAACCGGTTGAAGAGAAGGGTCCCATACAGCTCTATATTACTCTATCCATTTTTCCCATGGAGCGAATTTGCCCCCACTAGTCTAGAATGATTTACTTGTTATTCTGGCAGTGAGAATTCTCCCCATAGTTCTGGAATGTTCTGCCAATTTGTGTTCAAAGAGAATCCTCCTGCATTGCTCTAGGATGCTTTGCTGTCTCAAAGTTTTCCTGCACCATGCAAATATCCTGCAACAGATTTACCAGTTTCCATGGCAGTGAGAATTCTCGCAAGGCATTCTAGAATGCCTTGCTGATTTTCCTGGTGGGGAAAACCCCGCCCCGCAAAAAAATGTTCTAGAATACCTGTCTGGTTTCTATGGCCAGAATTCCCCCATGGCATCCGAAATAGCTTGCTGGTTTTCATGGCAGCTTCTAGAATGCCTTGCCAATTTCTCTGGTATCAAGAATTTCCTTGTACAACACTAAAACACTGGCTATTTGTATCCAAAGGGACTCAGTCCAAATCCCTTACCCCCATCTCTGTTGATTCTCTGTTGTTACAGTCTGTCATTACTATAGAGGCAGATCCCTAGCAGGTATTTGGCTGTTTCTCACGCTGAAATAAACAGGGGTTTTAAGTGTCCCTCTGGTAGGGGAAAGAGACAAGCTTTGTAAAAATGACACATGGCAGATGCAGATTTATTTTACAGTCCTGCTGAGGATTTTAAGCTAGTCACTGATATGGGACTCATAATATCACTAAGGTCCTCAAGTTTTTATTTTAATTTACTTTTTGTGCTTCCTATTCAATGGAAGTTACCAGAAACCCATCAAAATATTGTCTACGAAATGAATCAAACTCCTCCTGGAATAAAGCAATATTAGGGGTGAGGTGATATATACAAGCCTCAGGGGGGAAGAAAATCTGCTTACCCATTCAACAGTACAGGGTCCTAGAAATACAGAAAATGATAAATACCAGTACACAGTGACAGAAAGAGATCTATTGACAGAGATGTGCAGATAGAGACACAGATAGTCAGAGAGCTCTGCAGAATGATGGCATTGTCCTGCTCTTTGCAGCACATAATAACCTAGGTTAATCAACAAGATCTGCAGTATATGTTACATTCTCTCTAACTTTTGTTCAGTTTAGACCATCAATTCATACAAATTAAATAAGGAAAAGACCTATTAGGTTCCATCCTAGTCCATCTCCTGGGGACCAGTGCAGGATTGTTCCCTTTTTCACATTTACTAAGAGTTTTGTCCAGTCTAGTTATAAATGTGCCAAGCAATGGGGCACCGTACATTTCCTTTGGGAGTCTATTCCACAGCCTAATACATTCAGGAGGGTTTCCTACAGTGTGTCTTTTGTGAATTTCATCCAATTACTCCCAGCTATGCCCCTGCCTCTACCCCATTTAATCCATTGCCTTTTGGTTACTTTTCATTATTGCAACCCTGCTGGTTATTAAACATCTAAAACTTAAGACCTTTCTGCATAGGACAGAACTGGACAGAACTGTTGGATTTTGTGAATTAAGCACCATGGCAGGGGAAAGCAAGGCAAGCAGATTATGGCTGCAGGGCATGTACCCAGAGCTCCAGCACAGTTCAGCAATGCAATGCCAAAAATCAAGCTGCAATGCTCCCACTGACAAACTGCTCAGATATGCTATATTACCCCAAGAGCTGACAGCAACTCCAAGCTTCTGTAAACTGGAAATGCCAGCCTTCTGTGCAGAAGAAAAAGGAACAGAGTGGAAGGAATAAGAGTGGTTTGCTAGTCAGCAATTAGAAGGAAAAGAGACAGGTTTCAGCGTGATAGCCGTGTTAGTCTGTATCAGCAAAAATTATGAGGAGTCCTTGTGGCACCTTAGAGACTAACAAATTTATTTGGGCATAAGCTTTTGTGGATTAGAGAGAGAAAGCAAAAGATTCTATCCACACAGCAAACAAGTTTGGTGCCCTTTTTACCCAGACGGATTCAAGCAGTAAAATTCAACTGGATTCTAATGTTGCAAAATTCAGGGCTCTTCAGTGCTGAGGCTTTGGAGAGGGGCCAGTTGCAAAACTTGGGTCTAGGTTCAGTTTTCAAATGCCTTCAAAGTTCAGAGGTGTCTGGCTCTGGGGTTTTGGTTCGGGCCCATGTCTAACAGAAGTGGCTCTAAGTAAAGCATTCAGAGTGCAATCACCATAGAACTGTTGGGAAAGGAGAATGAACTTTTCCTTATCCAAACTTAAATTAAACCACCACCACCCGGGGAGAAAACTGATACATCAACCTGGTCATAGCCACCCTGCCAGATAGACAAAAGCAAACAGATGCTTT
The DNA here is from genome assembly GCF_965152235.1 of Eretmochelys imbricata. Taxonomy (NCBI): domain Eukaryota; kingdom Metazoa; phylum Chordata; order Testudines; family Cheloniidae; genus Eretmochelys; species Eretmochelys imbricata. Next base: position 17,417,675 of record NC_135585.1, on the reverse strand, counting down.
CAGTCAGAATGAGCTTGGTTTTAGATTAAGAGGACAAGAGAAAGAACAAAAGAAAATTCTCCATGAGAAAGCATAGTGTGTGTCTCCTCTCTAACAGTCTGTACAGAAATGAACATAAAATGGCTACCAGTCTCTGCAACTAGCAGTATCCTTACAGATTTAAAGATATAGTACAACTAAACATAATCACAAGAAGTACATAGTGAAAACCACCACATATAGCTCTTGAGATTTGCCCATCACTAGTCAGGCTAGGAACATTCAAGACCTTAGAAACGAAAGGAAACTGGGAACACAGCAATGCCATTCTTGATCTGTCAAGTCCACTATCCTGTCTTTGACAGTGGCCAATACCAGAGACATCAGAGCAAGGTGCAAGAAACCCATAAATGGATGACTACCCACCCAATGGGAAAGTTCCTTCCTAATCCCAGGCAGGCATTTTATAGTCATTTTATAGCCAGACACAGAGGGTATATATGAAGATCTAGCAGATACCAATGTGTAGGTGTTAGACCAAGAGAATAGCAGTCAGGAGACTTGGGTTTTATTCCAACTTCTACCACTGACTGACTTTGTTCATCCTGACCTTACCATTTTTGCACCTTCATTTCCCCTTCTGTAAAATGGGAATAATAATATCTTCCCTCTGCTGTAAAGTGCTTTGAGAGAAAAGACACTAGAAAGGGAGATTTTCAAAAGGCACAAAGGGCAGCCAGGCACCTAAGTCCCAGTGAAAATCAACGGCAGCTGGGCACGACACTCCCATTTAGGCTTTGGAAATAAATACCTGTCCACCTCTATAAACACAAAGTAGTAGGAGTATCATATATGCGACAGCGAGTGAGTTCCCACTGAAGCATTGCTGACAGGTGCAAGTGCTAATACAGTGTAATTTAACAGGGCACACTGAGTGTTTCAGCACCTCACCCAAACCCTTTGTGCATAAAGCTGCATACACCAGAATTCCATACAGTTAAGATGACTTTGAGCCCCGGAATCCAAAGCATCCCTGGTGCAGTCCCAAAGGAAGGTATGAGATAGACTACTCCACCAGCCAGCCATGACCATCTTTCACTGTTGCTGACCTGCAGTGCCTGCCCTGCGCCAGATGCAGGAAGAAGCAAAAGAATGAGGTTTTGATTCGATGAGAGAGGAAGTCCCTTTGCTGGTGGAATATACAGCACCATTAAATCAAAGTCCTACCCACAGTACAAGCATGACATGCTCTACTTTGATCTAACTGGAGTTAGTGTGTAGTTGGATTGTAATAGGATCCCCAACCTCTCTTCTGTCCTCCGATGCTTAAAAATAACAATTAAACAGCCTATGATTTTAAAGTCAAGCTAATGAAGTTAATGCATTTGATGCTGGGGGGTAGAATAATGATTAAGCACTATGATCACAATTATGGTTTCTAATTGGGATTAATTCAATGAGTTAATTAAGGTGAATATATTTGCCTTGCAGAGACTGTTTATGAAATTACTTCCCCCAGCCTGTCCACTGACTGGCAGGCCTAAGACACTAAATGATGGTACATAGGTTCGGCATGTAGGTTCTAACCGTAGAGGCTGCTGGCATAGCAAAGCATGGTTTGTATCTCCACTGACTCAAACAACTTGGTCCTGTTCTTAGGCCATGTCTACCCTAGGGGCACTACAGTGGCATAGCTATGGCATTGTAGCTTTGCTGCAGTAGTCCTGTAGTGTAAAGGCGGACGATGGTGGCAGAAGGGGTTTTTCCACCGCTGTAGGAGTGCCACTTCCCCGAGTCGGTTCAGAGCTATAAAGAAAACTGAAGACACTTCATGCGTTTCCTACCTTTCAGCATGATGTCTCAGTGCACTGCTAAGACCAAAGATCTGATTACAGAGGTTAGGGTCTGGGAAAGGAAGTGACCAAAACGTCTGGTGTCTGCACTGTCAGTTTGTGCAATGGGATGCACCTGTAAATGACGAAAGAGCTTTTCACAAATCGATCGCTCCATATTGGACTTCTCAGTCCTTGTTCTTAAAGGAAACCTGCTCAACACCTTCAAAAGACAAGCCTGGGAGCTTAAATTCATAACTTTGCAAGACAGAAAAAATCATGATCTTAATAAAGACACTGAATTTATGGCTAATTCCAACAATCTGTAATCCAGTAACCCCCCATTTTTTGTCCTATGGCTACAGAGACATTAACAGGACACTTCAGCTCGAATGGTCTCTTAGAATATAAATTAACCACTTATGCTAAACAATCTGTTCCACCTTCTATTTCACTGTGACTCTCTGAGTACCTTTCCCAGTCCTCAAGAAGAACTCTGTGTATCTTGAAAGCTTGTCTCTCTCACCAACAGAAGTTGGGCCAATAAAAGATATTCCCTCACCCACCTTGTCTCTCTAATATCCTGGGACCAACATGGCTACAACAACACTGCAAACATAAATCAATACGTTGTTGCTTTCATGGAGCCATGTTATACCTGCATCAATTTTCCACACACTTGTGTTTGATCCTTAAAAAATTTCACCCCCTTGTTCTATAATTATTAATGAACCTCTTTGATGCCCTGTGAGAGAAGTCAAGGGGCCTGCTTCTCACCTAACCTCAAGCACCTTAACACTGCTCTGTCTGTGTAAAGGGGCCTTACAGTGAGTGGCAATGCAAGGTAATTTACCCAGACTTCCAGGTCCTTTTACACTGTCAGAGGGGTGTTAAGTGTAAATGAGAATCAGGTCCCACTCTTTCTAAAACTCCCTTTTATCACTAGGCATATTAGACTTTTCTGTCTTTACAAACTATTGAAGGTCACCATAGATAAACTGCTGATTTCCATAAGGAAAAATTAAAACAAATAAATAGTCCAATGCTTTTAAAAAAAAAACAGTAATAATTCCAGAAACCTCGTATTCATGGACAACCTGAAAACAGTGAGATTACCTGTACATAGCCGTGTACACATGACCGGCCCTACACTAACACATCAGCATGCTCCTGTAATCAGGAGCAATTCTACCATTGTCTGCATTCCCAGCATCCCTGCCGTAACAACGACAGCCTAATGGTCATGAGCAGCACTACAACAATACAGCAAGGCAAGTTTCGTGCCCGTCTTTTAAAAAGGGAAGAAGGAGAACCTGGGGAACTACAGACCAGCCATCCTCACCTCAGTCCCTGGAAAAATCATGGAGCAGTCCTCAAGGAATCCATCCTGAAGCACTTAGAGGAGAGGAAGGTGATCAGGAACAGTCAACATGGATTCATCAAGGGCAAGTCATGCCTGACCAACCTGATTGCCTTCTGTGATGAGAGAACTGGCTCTGTGGATATGGAGAAAGCAGTGGACATGATATAGCTTGACTTTAGCAAAGCTTTTGATATGGTCTCCCACAGTATTCTTGCCAGCAAGTTAAAAAAGTATGGATTGGATGAATGGACTATAAGGTGGATAGAAAGCCGGCTAGATTGTCGGGCTCAGCAGGTAGTGATCAACGTCTCAATTGGCAGCCAGTATCAAGTGGAGTACCCCAGGGGTCGGTCCTGGGACCAGTTTTGTTCAACATCTTTATTAATGATCTGGATGATGGGATGGACTGCACCCTCAGCAAGTTCGCAGATGACACTAAGATGCGGGGATTGGTAGATAAGCTGGAGGGTAGGGATAGGGTTCAGAGTGACCTAGAAAATTAGAGGATTGGGCCAAAAGGAATCTGATGAGGTTCAACAAGGAACAAGTGCAGAGTCCTGCACTTAGGAAGGAAGAATCCCATGCACTGCTACAGCCTGAGGACCGACTGGCTAAGCAGCAGTTCTGTGAAAAGGACCTGGGGATTACAGTGGACGAGAAGCTGGATATGAGTCACAATGTGCCCTTGTTGCCAAGAAGGCTAACGGCATATTGGGCTGCATTAGTAGGAGCATTGCTAGCAGATCGAGGGAAGTGATTATTCCCCTCTATTCGGCACTGATGAGGCCACATCTGGAGTATTGCATCCAGTTTTGGGCCCCCCACTTCAGAAAGGATGTGGACAAATTGGAGAGAGCCCAGCGGAGGGCAACAAAAATGGTCAGGGGGCTGGGGCACATGACTTACAAGGAGAGGCTGAGGGAACTGGGCTTGTTTAGTCTGCAGAAGAGAAGAGTGAGGGGGGATTTGATAGCAGCCTTCAACTACCTGAAAGGGGGTTCCAAAGAGGATGGAGCTCGGCTGTTCTCAGTGGTGGCAGATGACAGAACAAGAAGCAATGGTCTCAAGTTGCAGTGGGGGAGGTCTAGGTTGGATATTAGGAAGCACTATTTCACTAGGAGGGTGGTGAAACACTGGAATGGGTTACCTAGGGAGGTGGTGGACTCTCTATCCTTAGAGGTTTTTAAGGTCCAGCTTGACAAAGCCCTGGCTGGGATGATTTAGTTGGGGTTGGTTCTGCTTGGAGCAGGGGGTTGGATTAGATGACCTCCTGAGGTCTCTTCCAATCCTCATCTTCTATGATTCTAAAGTGTTCAGCCCAGGACTCACATGCAACCTTACAACAGCATCACGGTTTGCAGGGCTCCAGGGCTCACAAGCAGCCAGGCAACAAGTCAGTGTGTACAGCCCAGATCTCAAGAATGGCCCTACAATAACAAACTGGCAAGTGGGGCGGGTGAGGGGGGAGGTAGGTAAGGAAATGGATTTCCATTTGAAGCTACCAAAGATTATATTACAGACAGCAATGAGGGGAGGAGGGGGAAGGAAATATATAAACTGGTGAAAAATACCCTGTGGGTGTCCAATCTACTCAGCAATCAGCCCTGCAACCAACAGTGCTTTTCTGCATAGCAATGACTCTTATTGGGTCAAGCCACCTCACAAGTCTGTAGCTGGCCATGGCCTGTCAGTGCCCGAGTGTTTTCCTTTAGGTGCGGGATGGAAACGACAACAGCAGCAGAGTAGGATGAAGACAGCAGGGCACTAATTGAGATCCCCAGCCCCTTGCTGCTCCCGCTCCCCCGCCAGGCTGAGCAGCTGGCTGGTGTTTACACTCAGGCCTGGCTGTTGGAGGCAGCAGCAGGAGAGACTGGTGTCCAGGTGGGTGTCGCTTTCCTTTACCATCTCACTGTGTACAAACACTATCAGACAGATTTGCTGAGCATTTGTTGGCCTTTAGACAAAAGCCCATCCTGCGACTGATTATGGTGAGAGAGACAGAGCTCTCCATAAGGCAGCTGGTGATTTATCAGCCGAGTTTTAGGTAAGAAGATCATTTATATTCCCTCTTGCTCACTAGCTTTCCTCTCCCTTCTCTGCACAGTCTGATTTCCAAGTAAAACCTGCAAGGTGTTTTTCCCCTTTCTTCTCTGCTGTTTTTACCTATCACTCCTGTTTCTCTCTAGTGTCTGTTAGCTTATAGTAACATTGCTACAGTGCTCCCCACTTTCCCTTTCCTGGCTCCTATAAGATTGGCATATAATTACCCCATGTCCTTCCAGTTCTTGTCCACTATTTGCTCAGGAATTAGAATCACTAGCTGTGGGACTGGCATGGAAATCTGCTCGTGGTCTGATCCAGCATCTGGGAGCCCTGAAAGCTGTATGACTAGCCCTGGACGGGAGACCAGATAAGGAGGAGCCATGTTACTGAGCACTGGGCAATCGGCAAAGAGAAATTCTTTGGAATTCCCCTGGTCTAGAATTCAACCATTCACCTGACCAACACATTGCTGTAACGGTACCATGGACAGCTCTCTCCCTCTCCACGGGGCTCTCCTTTACACTAGCTGTGACATCGCTGCAGAGAACAGTTCACTCTAGTGGAAGGCTTGGATATAAAAACCTGATGAAAAGAAAAGGAGTACTTGTGGCACCTTAGAGACTAACCAATTTATTTGAGCATGAGCTTTCGTGTTGCTCAGAGTCTCGTTTGTATCGCCTCAGTTTAATACTCTCGGCTGAGATCATTCCTCGGTGTATAAACATGGGGAACTTAAAATGCAAGACCTAAGAGGGGGAGAGGATGCCTCACGGGAGAGGAATTGAGATACAGAGCCTTCCAACTCTAAAGCACCAGTCTGAATCTGGCTCAGATCTATAGGATCCAAGAGTTACCCCCATCTGCTAGTGCTCTAGTCGACTGTGTCGCTCTAGTGGATGCATTTCTCTACCCTCCCTAGCTGACAGGAGTGACCCCATCACAAAAGCCAGTCTCAGTTAGCACTAGTTGGCAGTCTCAGCACAGACACTAAGGGCTGGATAGACAGGGAGAATAAAGAATCCATGGATCCCTCTACAATAAGGGTAGAATGAAGAATGGTCCAGAGGTTAGGGTACTAGTGTGGCACTTAGGAGCCCTGGGTTCAATCCCCTGCTCCAATACAGACTTCCCCTGTGACCGTCAGTATGTCACTGAGTCTCTCTAGGCCTCAGTTCCCCCATTTGTAAAATGGGGAAAATAGCACTGCCCTACCTCACAGGGCTGTTGTGAGGATAAATCCATTAACGATTGCTTGGCTAATGGGTGCCTGATAAGTACCTTAGATAGTAGTGGGGAACCTGGCACTGCACCTGTTGTGTGGATAAACAGAGCTTTAGTTACCAGACACACTAACTAATAATAACAAAAAGAAAAGGAGTACTTGTGGCACCTTAGAGACTAACCAATTTATTTGAGCATGAGCTTTCGTGAGCTACAGCTCACTTCATCAGATGCATACCGTGGAAACTGCAGCAGACTTTATATATACACAGAGAATATGAAACAATACCTCCTCCCACCCCACTGTGCTGGAAATGGCCTAACCTGATGATTCCTTTAGATAAGCTATTACCAGCAGGACAGTGGGGTGGGAGGAGGTATTGTTTCATATTCTCTGTGTATATATAAAGTCTGCTGCAGTTTCCACAGTATGCATCTGATGAAGTGAGCTGTAGCTCACGAAAGCTCATGCTCAAATAAATTGGTTAGTCTCTAAGGTGCCACAAGTCCTCCTTTTCTTTTCGCGAATACAGACTAACATGGCTGTTACTCTGAAACCTCTAATAATAACAAAAAGCCTAAACAGTAGCTGGCCTCTTACCAGATGATTTTTTTTCAGAAATTTCACAGCTCTGAGTAACACCGAGACTGGTCAGTTCCCAGTTCACCTCCCTGCCTCTGCCTGTCCTTTCTAGGCATCCCTGCCCTCTTGCTTGTCCTTGTGAGATCTGAGCACCTGTACAAACCAGACCATTGACATTCTAGCTGTACCAAAGCCTGGAGCAGTAACAGCTGTGCCTCTGTGCATTCTGTGTCACCACATCAGTGAAGAGGAGGTGGGGAACTTTTTAGATCAGTTGCTGAACACATTTTTGCTTCACTGTCAAGAGAAGCAAATTAAGAAAGCCAGCATGGTGCATGGGAATCATCAGCAAGACAAAGTCAGTGTGAAGGTTACATTACTTTCCACCAGCTAAACTCTGTTAGGAAGGAGTCATACATGACAGCTCCCTCACCTTCCCCTTAAATAAAACCTATAGTATAAAACCTTCCCTGTGATATGCCTTCCACACATAGGGAGTGCCATGGCAAACTCCATGACAGGAATGGTACTTGTTTACTTTCTCATATCTTTGGGGCAGAGGCCATCTTTTGTTCTGTGTTTGTAGGCTCAGTTCACCACTGCATTACTCCAGTTTTATGCTGGTACAGCTCCATAGGTTTCAACAGGATTATGCTGACATAAAACTGGGGTAACTCAGTATGAGTCATGTACAGAGGGTAATGTGTTATAATGCACTGTTAAGCAGCTGCTGACTTCCACCCCAGAGATAGCTGCATTTCAGTGCTGGTTGAAATGATTTCAATCCCTTACCTATCTCTCAGGTAGGGTTGCCACTTTTGGTTGGACATATTCCTGGAGTTTTCATCTCATGACATAATATTTAATTAAAGATTAATCTTTAATTCCTGGAGACTCCAGGACAATCCTGGTCAGCTGGCAACCCTACAGGACAGTTGTGAGACTTAGTTAGCATTTGTCAAATGCTTTGACATCCTCCAAGGAACCAAGGGTACATCTACACTTTGAGGGCACCTGGTTCCCAGCTCGAGGAGACATACTCACACTAGCTCAATGAGAGCTAACCTGCTAAAAGTACAATGGAGCTCCAGCAGGGCAAGTGGCTAGCTGTTCTGAGTACATACCTAGTGTCCATGACGGGCACACACACGGGGTGGCTAGCTCCTCCTGCTACTAGTGGTGCAATGGCTACTTTCTATTTTCAATGTGCTAGCTCAGCAATACTCAGACTGAGGCTTGCGAGCCACAAGTGGCTCTATAATGGGTCTCCCCCGGCTCTTGGCAGCATGTGGTATTAAAACACTGTGATTTAATTATTAACCAGCCTAAGTTATTAACCAGTCAGGATGCTTTTACTAAGTTATTAACCTATTGGAGTTGATAAAATAATAATAATACTCGGTTAGTCATTTTGCTGTGAGATATATATAAAAACTAAATATTCCCCCTCTCACACTGTTTAAATATGAATAGTACTATATTAAATGAAACAATGAATTCACACTGCTGTGACTCTTTTGGGTCATGTTGATCACTAATTTGGCTCCTGCACCACTGAGGTCTCAGTATCGCCAGGCTAGCTCAACGAGAGCTAGCGTGCATATGTCTCCTCGAGCTAGGAATCACACCCCCAGCTTGGCGTGTAAACATACCCCTAAATAAGGGCCCGGTGTTATTTCCTCTATTCTAGTGTGTAGGTATAAAAAGGTTCCTGCATCTCATCACGGATTCTTATTAAAAATGAACACCCGTTCTATTCCAGACTCTGCCAGTGACCCTGGTGTTATAACAATTGAATCAGCCCTGGAAGGGGGGCAGGGAAATGGGTTTAAAAATACAGGCAAGAAAATATGTGCAAGCCCCCCAAAAGCTTTTTCAAATGTCATCAAAAGTTTCCTAAGCCCTTGACCAGCACAAATACACAGATAGCTTGTGGTCGCAGGGAACCATTTTTTGGGGACCTGATTTCCAACTGCCTTATTCCAATTTTATGCCTGTGTGACTTCTTCTGGTTCATGGTGCAAAACTGGAGTAACAGTGATGAATCAGGCCCCCTATCTCTTGGCTTTGCCACAGTCAAAGAGCAAGTACTAAGATATATGCACATTTACGGATAACATTTTGCACTCCAGAACACTTTCTAGTCAAGGATCTCAAAGCACTTTACCTAAATAGTCATCAGTTTCTCTCCAGCACCCTTGAGATGCAGCTAGATAAACTGAGGCCTGAAAAGCTAAGTCTCTTGCCCAAGATCACACAGTAAGTCAGTGGCAGAGTCAGGCAGGGAACCCAGAAGTCCAGACTCCTGTTCTCATGTCTAGCTACTCCTCTTGTTCAGAAAATCTGCACAGTCAGACTATCAGTGTATTCAGGCCCAAGAGATGTGCTTCCGTTAGCCAGCATGAATCCTGATCTGAACGTGCCCTGGGTTCACAGGTATTTGGATCAGGCCCACCTCTAGCCTGCTGCCTTGCTAAAAGCCAGAGGGTGTTAGTTGCCTGCATTTGTCATGCTAGACCCTCCCCACTCTGCACTGAACCTTTCACTCAGCCACTGTGCCAGTGAGGACAGCAGACACTCCATTTCAGCATTTCAGACTGCTCTGTTTTGCTGATGGTATTTCTTTTCACGCTGGGGGAATTATATTGAATGGGTCCTATCTCTCCTGAGGAAATATTGATCCAGAGTTTAAATGGCTTTCCATTAACAAGCAACAATGAGAGTCATTGGAGATTATTATTTGATCTGATAACAAAGGGAACATTCAGCTTTCCCTCCCCCGCTTTCTTTCTACTTAAAAAAGGTGAGAGATTTCTCTCTGTTCACTCCATAAGTCCGAGGACAGATTTTCAATTTGTTAACTTTCTTTATGACTCTGGCTCCGTGAAAGGGAATAGGTGGCGGGGGCCAAGAGACAGGGGATTAAATACATTGGTTTATTTCAGGAAACCTTTCTAAAGGGGAAAACTGCATCACCAAGGAGACAGGGCTCAATTAAATCAGGACCTTGAAATGCATGAGTCCAGGGCCCCTTTCCCCTGTGGATCAAAGGGCCATTAGGCATCCTGGTCAGGCAGGGACACTTGCTTTCACAGAGTATGTGGCAGCCAAAGCCATGAGTGGGGGAAATAAATAAGGGGGCTCACATCTTCAGAGGCTCCTTGGTTCCCTCATAAACCTGTTAGGGGAGATACATGGGCCTCTCTTGCCAGACTGTGGAGCATCTACATCCCGGGTGCAATTTGTCATTTTAACCAGGTGCCGGATAAGAAAGGAGTGGGGGTTGTGGGGAGACACTGTTAAATTACCTGATAATGAAACCCTAGGTAGCAAAAGAGAAGAAGGAACTGCCCTATTTAATCTGCCCCACTCCAAGGACAACCAAGCTTGTTACACTAGGAGATGTCTCTGAGGATATGTCTACACTGCAATAAAACATCCGTGGTTGGCCCGGGTTACCTGATGAGATTGTGGGGCTCAGGCTGTTGGGCTATAAACAGGGCCATCCAGCTGTGTGGGGCCCCAGGCCTCCATGGGTGGCGGGGACGGGGACTGTACCTCCATTAAGTGGTACACAGACATAAGCTGGCGCCCTGCACAGGGCTGGGTTTCACCCAGAGCAGGCTGGGAAATGGAATTTCAGTTCTATGAAAAATTTCAAGTTTTTTGAAAAAGAAAAAAATCATTGTGAATCAGGATGGAAGATGGGGGGAGGAGAAAGTCTATTTTTGCCGAAAATCCACAATATTTTGTTTCTCAAACGATGCTCCGAATCCACCCAGCAGGTGGGAAGCTGGTCAGCTGAAGTTTTCCCTCAGAAAAATGTTGACCAGCTCTGGAGCTCTGCGGTATCTTGGTATAGGCAGCAGTGATGGAAGTTAATTTCTGGAGACAAGTTCTGGGGCTGGTAGCTGAGCTTACTTACACCGACTTCAATGGATCAAGGCCCATAGAATTTGGTCCCTGGCTACTGAAAACATCATAGTGCCGTCACAACCCCGGAGTACTGTTGCTAACCCCTAAGGGTTCAGCTACACTGCTACCAGTGGGTGCAATGGAGGGCTCCTGTCGACATCCCATGCTAGCTGTCCTCTAGCTACCTCACTAAAATTAGAAGCAAGGAGGCAGCAGCAAAGGCTTCAGCTGCCCAAGTGAGTACACGGGGGCTCAGGCAAGCTTGGACAGCCCAGGCAGCCTTGTCCCCACTGCTGTTTTTAGCACGCTAGCTCCTTTACAGCTGATGGGGGCACGTCTGCACAAGCTGGAAACCACGCCAATGGTTGCAGCGTAGACATGCTCTAAGAAAGAGGGCAGCAGCATTAGCAAGGCAGTGTGGCTTGGTGGATGACCTACTGGTGTAGGTTGTAAGAAACCAGAGTTCTATTCCAAAATCTGTTGTGTGGTGTCTACACTACAATAAAACACACATGGCTGGCCTGGGTCAGCTGAGTCAGGGGCTTGGGCTGTGAGGCTATAAAATCACAGTGTGGATGCTTGGACTGGAGCCCAGGCTCTGGGATCCTTCCCCCTTCATGGGACCTCACAGCCCAAACATCTACACTGCAGTTTTTGCAGCCCAAGCCCCATTAGCCTGACCCAAGCCAACTGCCCGTGTTTTATTGCAGTGTAGACATACCCGCAGTGATCTGCTATGAGGCCATTTCCTCGCCTAGCCTGTGTCTATTTTGACTGTCACTCTCTGACTCAGGAACTGGCACTATGCTATGTGTTTGTCCAGCACCTAGCCCATTATTGGGGCTTTTATGTGCTATAATAATACAAATTAGTAATAAGTGGAGGAAAAAAATGCAGTGATTAGATATAACAACACAGATGGTTGAATATCTCTAGTTATAGATAATGGATTTCCAGAACAATATTTTTTAGAAATATCTGTCCCTGTTTCACAATCTCCATGACAGTAAATAGGATGAATATCCTCTTGGAGGATGCTGCTCCTACACTGATATTTCCTAGGCGTGTGTTCAGACAGATACTGCATACTAGGACACAGGAAAAGCAAACCCCATTTGAATCCATGGAAAAATAGATACTCTTAAAAGAAGTCCTTAAAGGCATTCTTTTACTTTTAAAGAAACTGGCAGATTTACCAGGGATCAGATGGCGTAGCTGACAGCTTCTCATTTAATTTTTAATTATTCTATTTTAGTCTTAACTTATGGCACTTTATCTTTTTTGTGGGGATTTACTCTTTGTAATTAGATGGGGTCATTAGAATCTGCAATACTGCAGTTTCCCTTTAAATCTTCCATGGTAATTCTTAATAAAATGTGAAATTAACTCATGCAACCCTTGCAGATCCTATTCTTCATGGAAACATGGTCAGCAGCTAGAGATGAGGCAAAGTCCTGATAAGCTAGTGTTGTCTGGTTTTATGTATTGAAGGACCAGTCACAGAAGTCAATAGAAAAACTTACAAGAGCGTTACTTTGGGCCAGTAGTTTGGACATCATAGCATAATCCTTGGGCTCAGACAGGCCTGGAAACACTATGAACTAGGTTTTAAAATATTAAAGGCCAGACTATTTTATAATAATCCATTGATCCTGAAATAGATAAGAACTTACATTAATAGAGTTACAAGATGTGATCCCGCAAATATGAGTCGCACATTCTTAGCAGTTTTAAAGAATGAGGTTTTAAAAAAATATATGGTGTGAAATTGAACCTGATATCCAAGGCCTCAATTCAGAAACAGACATAAGCACATGGTTAAATACCACTGATGTCAGTAGGACACAGAAACACATGTTAAAAGTTAAGCCTGTGCTTCCGCACTTTCCTTGACTAAGAATGCATTCCTGAAGTGGGGCATATGTAGATAAAAACTACAGCTCTTAGAACGGCTAGGAAATTAGCTAGATTAAATCAGCTTTATGAACAGTTGTTAAATATGTTTCCTAGCTAAAGGAAAACAATTACGGTGACTAGTTCTCCCCAGAAGAGACTAATCCTCCCCATTGTCTGAAATAAATCTGTTGCTGAAACACTAATTTGGATGTAGTGGACCCTGAATGGTCAATGTGTCTTCTCTTATCCTAACCCAGATCCTCTGTGAGATTCCAAAAGCAATTGCCCCTGTATTGCGATGTGTCACATGCCTGTGGTATTAGCAGTGAACGATGCAGCAGGCAGGCAGAGTTGTAGGAAATAGATCTGCAGAGCGCGCACAGAGAGACCAGCATTACATGCTGAGAAGACTCTGTTTGCTCGATACCAGCCTGGTCCCAGCTTGCATTTCTGTACAATCTGAGTCACACCAACGTAGGAACCTACTAGGCAGCACAGCCATCTAACTCCTTCTTCTGCTAGGGTTCCACCATTATAGTGATATTCAACCTGGGGCTCCCTTTTCAGGATTCATTAAGGCCTTGAGCGATGGCCCAGCATCAATGCAGCAGTTGCCCTGGTAATAAAATGGCAACTGAAAACATAAAGCTGTAATATGAATTACAGGAGCCAATGGATACTGACCCCAGAAGAAGAAGAAGTAACCACAATAACCCAACCCAGGTCAGTTGACTGTTATTATTATTATTATTATTTATATTATAGTAGCACCAACAATGATTGGGCTAGGCACTATACAAACACACAGTAGCAGGCAGTCCCATTGTCCTGAATAGTTTACAATCTATACAAGTTTAATCTCTTACTAGCACTCTGGTCTGCTACATCTTATTACATGGTGTTAGCAGTGGGATTGAACCCATCCCTCCATGTGGGCTGATGAGGAATTATGAACAAGCACAGGAGAGGCTTTCCCGCTAAGCATCCATCCCAGGTGTTCTGCTGAGCCCTGTGCATGTTTGGACAGGACTTTGTGAATACTCATGTCATGCAGATATGATTGATAATGCTCAGATTTTATGTCCCTCCCTCTGGTGTCTTAGGACCTTGATTTAAGGAGCAGCTCGGTCACCTGGGTCCCAGACAGACCAGTATTTATGGTAGTAGCCAACTAAGGTGAGTAGAAGCATCTGCTCTGATGTTTTAGCTTTGAAGAAATTGCTCTAATGGAGGATAATTGTGATTCCTGACTATTACTGTTGTTCTCAGTGGCTGTCTGAGGTGATAAAGTGGCTCTTAGGCGGTCAAAAGGTCAGTGCTACCCTAAAAGCACCTTAGGAGAAATAGCAAAGAAGGCTGGTTGGGGTCTCGGGAAATGTGTTCTGTTCCTGGGTCTTGCGCTAACTAGGTGTGTTCCTCTGAATAACTCACTGCATCTCTCTAGCCTTATCTGCACTAGGACAGTTACTCACTGCTGGCCACAGGTGCATCACGAAGCAGAGCAGATTTTCACCTTAGTTTCCAAGAGTGCTGAACATGATTTGTTCTGGGCTACTCTGCAGCAGCACCCCCTTCAGCAGCAGCTTGTCAGTTTCCTAGTATTCTCTCTCTCAGCTCCCCACACTCTCCCTTACCCCCAGGGCTGTTGTGAGAGTCAGCGGCACATTTGCAAAGCACTTGCTTTGAGATGCTTAAATGATGGGTGCCATAGAAATGCAAAGTATTATTTAAAAAATAATAATAATAATCTGTGAATAGAGGCTCTCCTGATTTTATTTATACACACACTCTCAAGGACAGAGAACTACTTAATCAATGCTTTCCTTTATGTAAATTTGCCTGGCTGGGATGGAAGCTGTCATTTTCAGTGCAAAATTGGAGGAACAAGAGCTCGAGGATAATTGTAGTACTGCCCACTCTTACCTAGCTCTGGGGGGGGAGGGGGGTGTGTACGCATGCAGATAGTCTCATTTTGATGCACGTGTGCTCCAACTTCAGACCCCACCAGGCTCATCTGTGTGCTTGATGACATGACGCATTGACCCATAGAGCAATTATGCACTGATGCTTCAATGGGAGATGAGCTGTTTTGAAAATCTTGCCACAATTCTGGGTGCTAAGCATTTGAAAAACTGGCCCTGACATCTTTGGAAAAATGGAAGCCCGTCTCTATAATGGGACAAACGAAAAATGCCAGACGCCCTGCAGTGTCACCAGCTTGCACAAATTGATCCCGAGTCCCATGATATTTTCCTGAAGCCTCAGCTGCTGGAATCAAGAAATTGTATTAGAATCCCAGTTTTCTTTGTTTTTAAAAAATATGTTTCCCATGCTTGTGGTTCTGGAGAAAAGCTTGAAAACTTGAAGTGCATGAACCTCAAAGGCCCAGAAACCAGAAGGCAAATACAACGACCCCGAAACTGTTTATATGAAAAAATAAATCTCATGATTTTGGGGGCCTGACTTATGATTTATGGACCTTTGGGGTTGGTCATAATGACGCTGGCAGTCTAAGGGGTTTCAAACCAGATCTGATTCTTTGGGAGCTTGGAGCCTGTCTCTGCATGTCACCATTTCTGCTGTTTCTCTCTTCTGTGCATTCACGAGGCTGGTGAGTATCACTTCCTGGGTCCTGTGCACAAGGCTGTTGTGCTTGGTTTCAGGCACTGCAGGGCACTGCTTACACTTCTTTATTTAACAAAACTCTTTCCATTGATTTTTTTTATTGAATCCTATGAAAACGTTTCTCCCCATAGCTGTTTGCCCTAATCAAATTGCTAGTGTCCTTTTGATGTCTGTTGCTTCCCTCAGAGTCTACCCTTTCCCTGATGTCCTAGTGCTTCTTTGCCTTTCATGGAGATAATTTCCCAGGAGGACAGTGACCAGCAACAGCTCTCGGTGTCTGGGTCACTTTTAATAGATCTAATGCAGACGAGTGGACCGCAAGGGAGACTTCCTCAGCAGTTCTTGAGTCTCTTATTGCTGAGCTGCTTGCAGGTCAGGCAAGTTGATGATTAAAGAAGATTGCCACTTTTATTGCAGTCTATCTCGTTAATAGCCCAGGGAGGGCAATGGGGAAGCTGTTTCCCTGACAGCAGCTAGTCGGCTGCTCTGATCAAGGACATCTGCGTCCCTGCAAAAAGCAGCCTAATGCAGTCTGGGATGGTTGAGCTGCACATGCAAAGCAGTTTGGCAGCTTGCTGGATTCCCACCTCATTCTTTGCAATGCAAACTGACCTTGGAACATCATCCAAACCTGCACCAGGGTACACTGGCCATTGGTGCTGGCTGGTGTGGAAATATATTGGAGAAACCATGTTAGAAGCATGGGCTTTTCAACAGATGAAGGCGTTTCAGTGCACAGAGAGGGAATGCTGGGAACGCCCCTGTAGAGAACATGCTGGTCATCAAGCAGATGGAACAAAGGACATCCATATGTGGTTCCTACAGGCTTTCACCCCAGAGGACAGAGCTATCCCACAGCATCTCTAATCAAAGGGGATGGAGCTTGCCGTGTGTGCAGTTCCACTCTGAACGGTCACTGGGGGAAGTCCATGCTCTCCTAGGTGGCCCTTTCTTTGCAAGTGCCTGAATCATGCAGTGTAGCATTAAGCTTTAGGGGGGTAGTGCGTCAATGTGCTCACACTGGAAGAACAGGAGAAAGCTGGAAAAGCAAAGAGAGAATCAAGAGTTGCAGAAACACCTGACTAGGCTGGAGTATCTGTTGTATGTAAGTTTCACCTCCATGATTGAGTCATCCTGTGACCCCCAGGAGACTTGGGCAATCTGTGTGGTAATTTGCCCACATCCCCAAGCAGGCATCTCATTCTTCCCTCTGACATTGCTCTCCGTCTGTCTTAAGTACTGTGATAGACCCAGGCCAGTTGGGTACAGCAGAGTAGTCCTATTGGGATCCGGGAAGTGCTAAAGGATCCCCACCCCCCCAGCCTAAGAGGGGGGTCCACAGGACCTGGAAAACTAAATAATTATGGGGGACAACTAATGAACAACAGGGACTGGAGTGCGGTCAAAGGGTCAAACGAAGGGAACCGGGTGGGGACACCGAGCAGAGAACCCCAGACAGCGCCCACTGCTCCTCAAAGATGTCAAGGGAATCAGTGGTCGCCGCCCAGAGGAACTCTGCCCGGAGGCGTGAACGGACGGAGGATCGGAAATAGGCCCCGCAGTCACAGGAAGCTTCATCGGCCAACCTCCTCTCTCTGGTTTTATAGAAGGCTGTTTTAGCTAGGGCTAGGAGGAGGTTAACCAGGAGATCCCATGACTTTGTGGGGCCACTGATGGGGAGTGTGTAAATAAAAAGGTGAGGGGAAAAGTGCAGCCAAAAGTGTAATAAAATATTCGTGAGGAGCTGGAAAAGGGGCTGCAGCCTGGCACACTCTAAATATACGTGTGCCAGGATTTCCCTCACGTTGCAAAAGGGGCAAGTATCTGGGATGGGGGTGAACCACGTCAAAAACACGCCCGTGCTCACAGCTCCGTGAAGGAGCCGCCAACTGATGTTCCCGACGGGCCTTGGGACCAAGGTGGAGTACAGGCTGGCCCACCGGGGCTGCTCACCCTCCAAAGGTGGCAGGAGGTCCCACCACTTCGTATTGGGGCAGGACACCAGGGTGAGGGCGTGAAGGGTGTGAAGCGTGAGTGTGTATAGATGTTTCCTTGGCGCAGTCTGGAAACGGACCAGCTGCAGCTCGTGTAGCTGGCTCACGGTAAAGGGGCGGGGGGGGTCGGTCGGGTCCATGGGGCAGGGGCCTAATGAAAAGGTTTGGCGGGCCTGGGGTGGTACAGCAAAGTAGTTTGTTTTTGAAGCAGAAAAGAATTTTATTTGGGTAGCACTTACAAAGAATCACCAAAGAGGGTAAAGCAAAACTATGCAACAAAACAAGAGCAAACAGAAGGTATGACACAGCAGCCTTCAGGAAGGAGAAGTGTTCAGGCTAGCCTGGGCCCAGAGCGGGGGGGCTTCCTCGACACTCGTGGTCTTCCACCCTCCTGAGTTACCTGGTGGCCTAGAGCGGGGGGGGACTTCCTCGACACTCGTGGTCTTCCACTCCCTCGAGTTACCTAGTGCCACGCCCAGTGTCACCAATTATTCCTCTCCTGAGAGTGCCCGACAAGATGGGCACGGCTGCGGGGTGGGCGGTTTGGGGGTGGGGGGGATTACACCCACGTGTTATAGGACCCCTCCTAGGTGACAGTGATGATGGTATCCACAGCGACAACGGCTGGGGCTGGGGTCTCTCGCTCTTCCCCTCAATCAAAGGGTCAGATGGAGGGAACCGGACAGGGTCACCGAGCAGAGAACCTCGGACAGCGCCCACCGCTCCTCGAAGGCGTCAAGGGAGTCGGTGGACGCCACCCAGAGGAACTCCGCCCGGATACGTGAATGTACTGAGGATCGGAAAACGGCCCTACAATCGCAGGACGCTTCATTAGCCAACCTCCCCTCTCTAGTTTTATAAATGGCTGTTTTAGCTAGGGCTAGGAGGAGGTTAACCAGGAGATCTCGTGATTTTGTGGGACCACGGATGGGGAGTGTGTAGATAAAAAGGTGAGGGGAAAAGTGGAGCCAAAAGCGTAATAAAATATTCGTGAGGAGCCGAAAAAGGGGCTGCAGCCTGGCACACTCTAAATATACGTGCGCCAGGGTTTCCCTCACGTTGCAAAAAGGGCAAGTATCCGGGATGGGGGTGAACCGTGTCATAAACACGCCCGCGCTCACGGCTCCGTGAAGGAGCCGCCAACTAATGTTCCTGACGGGCCTCGGGACCAAGGTGGAGTACAGGCTGGCCCACCGAGGTTGCTCACCCTCCAAAAGGTGGCAGGAGGTCCCACCACTTTGTATCGGGGCGGGACACCAGGGTGTGGCCGTGAAGGGTGTGAAGCGTGAGTGTGTACAGATGTTTCCTTGGCGCAGTCTGGAAACGGACCGGCTGCAGCTCGTGTAGCTGGCTCACGGTGAAGGGGCGGGGGGGTCGGTCGGGTCCATGGGGCAGGGGCCCAGTGAAAAGGTCTGGCGGGCCTGGGGTGGTACAGCAAAGTAGTAGAAGGTAGATATACTGGCCACTGGATTAACAGTTTTCTGTTCCCTGACTGACCAGAGCAGGGGCTGCTCCAGGCTAATGAGAACACCTGACTCCAATTTACCTGCAAAGACTCAGGTGAGGCCATTAAGCTAATGTGACCACGTGACTCTAATTAAGACCCCTCTGATCATATAAAAGGGCTCACTCCAGTCTGGCGGAGAGGAGTGGAAGTGTGGCTGAAGGGCTGGTTACAGCTCAGACCTGCAGAATTATTTAGGTGCCTAACTCCTATTGAAATCAATAGGAGTAAGGTACCTAAATAGCTGTGAGTATCTGGCCCTAAATGACTTGGCCAAGGAAGTTTGTGGCAGAGCATAGAATCAAACCCAGGTCTCCCCAGGCTCAGCCTAGCACCTAACAGCTGGACCATCTTTCTCGAGTTTCCTGGTGCTGCTTATTTATGAAGCATTCTCCCAGTTTTCCTTTGCTAGAGACCCCACACAAACCTTGAAATGCAAAGGGTAGTAGTCACTATTACCACTACAGACTGTCAGGAGCCCATGTTGTTTTGCCCTCTTTCCCATGGGTCTGATATCTGGGGTCCAGGCCTGGAGCTGCAGCAGCATAGCCATCAGAAGGAATTAGAGATGCACCATTTAAAAAAAAAAAAAAAGCCACCCGCTCCTTTCATTCACTTGAATGAAGACAAAGAAAGTGCGTCAGGGAACGGGAAGATTAACCTCTCAGCAGCGCTGCGATCAAAGGGATGTGTGTCTCGATAAGATGTTGTATCTGAGTCGCTGAAGCACGCCGATGGCATAAAAGCAGGGACCATGCTGACAGCAGGCCTGACTGAAACAAAACTAAGAACTCCCTGCACAACAGGGAACATACGTCTCACCCAACTTGGGACATGGTAAGTTGGGACCCAATCCTGAAGATGACTAAATGCCCCCAATTTCTATTGACCTGAGCCTGAACTGCCATTTCCATCCAAGTCTGATGCATAGCTGCTGGCTCCAGCCATGGATCATCCTCAGCCCTGTGGAGAGGACTCCCTGAGGCAGCCAGGAGAACGGTGATACAGAGATGGCTGACTACCTTCCCCCCATTCATTGCCACATTCAACCCTTCTATACTCTTACTACAGGGAGAATGGCCTGGTGTAATAAACGGGTTAGGATGGGGTGTGTGGTTGCATGCCACTGCCCTCTACTGGATGGTTCAGAACTGCTCAACAATGTGTCATAGGCCCTATACTGCTAACATCTAATGGAGATTCTCCCTTAGTTCAAGCACTGGGGGCTCATGCTTTTGGAGCAGAAAGATTTGAATTCTGTTCCTATGAAAGTTCTGAGTAGCCCTGGTGTGCAGCCTCGTGATGAACCAGGAAGTCCAAGGTAGCCATGGATTCATAACAGTAATGTGCCTCTTTTCACTCCCCACTCTCCTGAACAATGCCTTGCTGCCTCTCCTTAGTATGCAGGCTGCCTCTGAATCCATCCACTACTTATGAGCTGCAGTTTGACAGCTGCAAAGAAAGAAAAATAAGACAATCTAGAGGCCTGTCTCTGTGTCACAAGAGGCGGGTAAAGGTGACTCAGATGCTTGTTACAACAATATAGCTCTATTTTCTGCCCTTATAAAACACAGATGTGATCTATTCAGCAGTATCCCTTTGCCCCCACCCCAAGAAACCTCATGCTAATATCAGAAAGCTCTTGCAGTTTATCCTGCATCCTCCTCCACATGCCTATGAGACTGGGCATTGGAGGCTTATGCCAGCAGGAAGGGGAGAGAAATCACCCCACGGTCATGCTGTTTAAGTGGGTGGGAGGGGGAGAAGATTCCATTAAAGCCTCACTGAGACAGTGCCAGGGGCTGCCCATTCAAAAGCCCAGAGACTACCAGCTCCATCACCCCATCCCACAAGCCTCATGATAGTCCGCTGCCAAATGGAAATCTTGACTTCACCTCCTCACCAAGGAGACAAGCCGCATGGCTGATGCCCGAGTGTGTCCACTAGTGAGATATAGGCGGAGTAGCCCAACAGCGTAGGGGGATGGCTGACTGCCATTGGGACGCTGACCTGTGAGCTGCCTTTCAGATGAAGTCTGCTTCTGGGAAGCTCATAATCTCCACTCCGGACTTTCTCTGTGACATATAGCAGAGCAAATACCATTAGCTACTGGATTTATCCCAACACACCGGGAGACCGAGCCCCTTACTCGACGGGTGTGAGTGGGGACTTGGTTTCACCTGTGGTAAGAAAATCCCAGACCAGGCATGTCCCAACAGGACACTCCTCCTGGCAGCATCCAGGGATGGGTTCAGTGTAAAATGGCCCCAAATGAGTAGCTTTGGCTGTTGCCTGGGCCTGGTGGCCTGAGGCTGTGGTACTGCAGGGACATCACCTCCCGCTTTCTGGCCCGGGCTTTGGAACAACCTTAGGAGAGAGCAGCCTCCAAAGAATCCATCCCTCCCAAATTTCATACTGCAGGCTGGGGGGCAGGGCTCTGGGAATGGGGTTGCTGCTGAGTGGACACTTCTGCAGTAGAGACAGGATCCATCTAGCCTAGAGCTGCGGCTCACTTTTGGGTCTGAACACCTTGATTTAAGAACTCCTAGAAACTGGGTCCATAGCAGGAGCAGCTGCCATGTTCCAGAGGAGGGTGAATCAATATGTGGGCTTCTTTCAGAGTGAAGGGCCTGATCAGCCCCACTCTCACACTCCAGGTACCCTTTGTCCACCGGTGGCAGCGCCCAGTATTCATGACAGCCGTTTCTGTTCCCAGCTAGGCTCGCTCTTTCCCCCGTGGCAAACCCTGACCTGACTCCCACAACCCCTGGATTCTCTCCGCATCAGTGTGTGCTCGTTCTTTGGAAGATTAAAGAGCTGGAAGAGCTAAGTGTGCGGGTGGTCTTTGAATGCCGTTCCTGCATGTCCCGGGATGGAAGCATGGGCAAGTGTGCTGTCCCTTGCGCTTGGACTAACTATGGGGATGCTTTTCCCCCTTTGTGCTATGTTGGGGCCAATTAAGAAGGGTGGCAGAGTTTTTCTACTTGCTTTTCACCTTAGGAATTGCAGGAATATCAAGGGTTTTCTGCCTTGTCTCTGCTGGGATACAAGCAGTGATGAGCTGCCAAAATCTTAATAACCAGTTCCCTCCTCACCCACGAGAACCGGGCAGGAGGGTCTCGTGGGCCACCATAGTGGGTGCCCACCCTGCCCCTAAGAGCCAGAGGGACCTGCTGGGGGGTGAGGTGGGGAGTCCTGGGGTTGCTTACCTGAGGCAACTCCCAGGAAGCATCCAGCAGGTCCCTCTGGCTCCTAGGGGCAGGGCAGCGTAGCTGGGGAGGAGCAGGGGGAGCGGCCACTCCCCCCACTGATCACATCAAAAGTGGCCCCTTAGGCACCAACTCTGTGGGTGCTCCGGGGCTGGAACACCCACAGGGAAAATTTGGTGGGTGCAGAGCCCCTACTGGCAGCTCGCTGCCCTGCGCCCAGCCCCAGCTCACCTCCGCTCCGCCTTCTCCCCTGAACGCACCGCTCCGCTCTGCTTCTCCGGCCCCCCCGGCTTCCCGCGAATCAGCTGTTCGTGCGGGAAGCCTCGGAGGGCTGACAAGCAAGCGGCTGCTTCCCACTCAGGCCCAGGGAGGCAGAGATGAGCTGGGGTGGGGAGCAGTTCCCCGGCGCCCCCTGGGTTACCTGCTGTGGTGCAGGCGGCCCTCCTCATGTCCCCCGCCCCGCCCCAGCTCCCCTCCGCTCCACCTTCACTTCCTTGGGCCTGAGCGGGAAGCCGCCGCCTGCTTCTCAGCCCTCCCAGGCTTCCCGTGCAAACAGCTGATTCGCAGGAAGCCTGGGTGCGGGGCGGAGGTGAGCTGGGGCTGGGCAGGGAGCTGCCGGTGGGTGCTCTGCACCTACGAAATTTTCCCTGTGGGTGCTCCAGCCCCGGAGCACCCACGGAGTCGGCACCTAAGGCACCACTTTTGGCCAGTTGTTAAATTTAGAAGCCCTTTTAGAACCGGTTGTCCCTCACGGGACAACCGGTTCTAAAAGGGCTTCAACTGGTTCTAAAAGGCTGCCGTGTATGGGGCTCACCTCGCCGGATCCCAGCCTCCCGAGTTGAACAGAGTCCAGGCACTGCCCCTGGCTGGGTCTCTAGGCACACTCTGGGGCTGCAAATACTCTGTCTGGCAGCCGCTTCTGAGAGCTGAGACCCTGCAGTCCAGTGGTCCCCAAACTTTTCAGTCATGGCCTCCCTGCCCAGGAGGTGGGGCCTGGAGCAAGGGCCAGGAGCTGGGCCATAGCTCTGGGAGGGGTGAGAAGGGGCAGACAGAGTGGGGCCGCAGCTATGGGTGGGTCTAGGGCTGGGAATGGAGCCGAGGCTGGGCATGGGGCCAGAAGTCATGGCTAGGCCATGGTCAGGGGCAAGGCTGGGGCTGGGAGCAGAGCCATGGCTGTGGCCGAGGCGGGGCTCCCACCAGGGGGCTGGCCTGGGCCCCACCACATCCCCCCAAACATTCCTCCATGCCCCCCTTACAGGGGTGCGCTCCACAGTTTGGGGACATCTGCTGCAGTCCAACTTCCCAGCCCCTGGGACTAGTGCTGACCCCTCACACTTCCCTGTAGCTTTTAAACACCCCAGATCTCCAGCCACGTGGGCACTCAGGGTTTACAGCTGGGCACAGCGTAGTACGATGGATAGACACAGGCTGTGTGCAGGATCCTAACACACCACTACTCTTTACTTTGGTTGCACAAGAAATACATAGATCTAAACACACCTGTGCTCATCTCCCTGGCTCAGGTTCCTCAATGCTTTGCGGCGTTCTTGGGGCTGGGGCAGAGGGGTCCAAGACCCTTCCACTGCAGCTCACAGCTTCTCTTTAGGATCCTGGAGTCTCTCCCTCTTCTCCAGGTCAGCTGACTTCCTTCTTCCTGGGCTGGTCCCTCAGTTACAAAGGACCAACCCCCCCCTTACAAAAGCATGCTCCTCTCTGCTGCCCAAGCTTCCTGAGGGGTCTCCTGGAGTCCCTCGAGTTTATAAGTCCCACCAACACCACTTGGTTTCTTTGTTCTGCTGCTGGCAATTTCCACTCTTCACTTTCCCCTCCCTGCAGAGAAACTTGATCAAATGGCAAAAAGAAAAGGAGTACTAGTGGCACCTTAGAGACTAACCAATTTATTTGAGCATAAGCTTTCGTGAGCTACAGCTCACTTCATCGGATGCCACAAGTACTCCTTTTCTTTTTGCAAATACAGACTAACAGGGCTGCTACTCTGAAACTTGATGAAATGGGTTTCTCGTTTCAAGCAACCTGCTTAGCCTAACCATTGTTTGGTCAGAGCTTCCGGTTAATGACTCTCCATTGACCCTTGTCTGGTAGATATGCGACACAGCCCTTGCCTGGGGCCCTTCCATGAGTTGGCAATTTCAGAACATCCGTCAGACTCCCAGAAACACAGACACCAATTCCCCAGATTGTCAAAGTCACTAAAACAGCATCCCCCCCCCGGGGGGGGCCCTTTCGCTCATTGTCGAATGTTTTCACACATGCATTAGCCCAGGAGTGCTGTAATGCCCCTCCTCTACCCCCAGCCTGCCCGGCAGCTTGGATTGCAGGGGAAGCCAACTCCTTACTGAGGCTCTTTTAGATCTGCACTTTCAGCCTGAAGGGTAGGCCAGCTGTGCAGCTGCTCTCTGGAAGCAGGAGCAAAAATGGGGCTGCTCCCTGCTCCTGGAACCTTTAGTGCTGACTGGAGCTGCCAATATATACGCAAACCCTCCCCCCCCAGCTGGGTTAAGAGTCCATTGAATAAGGGCAGGCGGAAACAAGCCCTTAGGAATGACAAACATGTGGAGCCTATGTAACCCACACACCTCCTGGGTGTGTTCTGTCCCATTTAGTAGTGGAGGCTGAGGGAGAGAGACTTAGCTCACAGCCAGTTGGCTTTTAGCTCATGCACTAACCTCCAGAGGTCCCCAGTTCAATCCTGCCCACCGATGACTGGGGTCTGTCGGCATTATATCTGCTCAGAGTTATGGGCCCTGGCAAGATGAACCCTCCGTGCAGCAGGATTTAAAAGTAGCAGGCTGGATTTAGAGGGCGAGTTTGCTCCAAGGCTGTTGGAAGGTAGAACAAAGGGGCACAACCAAGCCAGCTTCAAGGATTGCTGTGTCGGTGCTGGGCCAAGACCCCTGCCCACAGCTTCTCTCTAACAACTAAGCCCTGGTCTACACTAGGACTTTAGGTCGAATTTAGCAGCGTTAAATTGATGTAAACCTGCACCTGTCCACACGATGAAGCCCTTTATTTCGACTTAAAGGGCTCTTAAAATCGATTTCCTTACTCCACCCCTGACAAGTGGATTAGCGCTTAAATTGGCCTTGCCGGGTTGAATTTGGGATACTGTGGACACAACTCGACGGTATTGGCCTCCGGGAGCTATCCCAGAGTGCTCCATTGTGACTGCTCTGGACAGCACTCTCAACTCAGATGCACGATTGTTTGCCGTTGCTCTGACGCAGGGAGGGGCGACTGACGACACGGCTTACAGGGTTGGCTTACAGGGAGCTAAAATCAACAAAAGGGGTGGCTTTACATCAAGGAGTATTTCAGGCAGGACTTCACGGAGGGTTCCAATAAGAAATGGTGCACCTAAGTTATTGTTCTTATTGGAACAAGGAGGTTAGTCTGGCCTCTGATTGATACATGGCTAGATTTACCTCGCTGCACCTTCTCTGTGAGTGACTGCAGTGTGACCTAGAGGAATGAGTCCCCTAGACGGGGGGCGGGGTTTGCAAATGAGAACAAAGCAAATCTGGTCTATTTCTTGTTTTGATCCACTCCATCTATCTTTTACATCTTTGGCTGGCAGCAGACGGTGCAGAAGGACTGCATGCCATCCACATCTCATGGCTGCTCGGCAGAAGATGGTACAATCGGACTGCTAGCCATCCTCATCTCTTGCCTGCCCAGCAGAAGATGGTGCAATAGGACTGCTAGCAATCCGTATCACCTGCCTGCTCACCATAAGATGGTTCAATAGGACTGACTGCAGGACTAAAGAGAATGACTTGATCAAGTCACTCCAAATTTAGTCCCTGCGCCCATGTCTGCCCAGGAGCTCCTGATCGACCTCACACAGGCGACCAGGAGCACCTCGGACATGACGATGACGGCTACCAGTCATATTGCACCGTCTGCTGTCACAAGGCAATGGGTTGCTGCTGCTGTGTAGCAATGCCGTACCGCGTCTGCCAGCACCCAGGAGACATAGGGTGACGGTTACCTGAGCGGGCTCCATGCTTGCCGTGGTATGGCGTCTGCACAGGTAACTCAGGAAAAAAGGCACGAAACGATTGTCTGCCCTTGCTTTCACGGAGGGAGAGAGGGAACGGGGGCCTGACGATATGTAGCCAGAACCACCCACGACAATGTTTTAGCCCCATCAGGCATTGGGATCTCAACCCAGAATTCCAATGGGCAGCGGAGACTGCAGGAACTGTGGGATAGCTACCCACAGTGCAATGCTCCGGAAGTCGACTCTAGCCTCGGTACTGTGGAAGCACTCCGCCGAGTTACTGCACTTAATGCACTTAGAGCATTTTCTGTGGGGACACACACACGCGAATATATAAAACCGATTTCTAAAAAAACGACTTCTATAAATTTGACCTAATTTTGTAGTGTAGACATACCCTAAGGAGTGCCTTTAGGGAAGGAGTGTGGCTAGTGGCTTAGGAACAAAGAGGTCTTGGTTCTATTCCTCGCTCTGCCCCTGGCCTGCAATGCACCTGTGAGCAAGTCACGTGCTGTTCCTCAGTTTCCCCACTCACCCTTTATTTATCTTCTCTATTGGCTTATAAACTCTTCAGAGTAGGGACTGCCTCTCACTCTGTGTTTGTACAGCGCTTAGCCCAATGGGATCTGATCTTGGTTGGGGCCCCTAAGTGCTACTATAATGTAAATACTAATAGTTTTAGACCCATTCAAGACTTCTTTTAAGGTGGCTTCCTGCTCTACCCAGCTCTGAGCCGCCAGAACACCTTTTCAGAGCTCCAGCTGGAATGTTTGAACTGGACACAGCAACTGTCTCATTGAACAGTAAGGCAGTAAAAGGGAGAACAGATCCAGCATGTGACCAATCTGTTTTATTTTTCAGCCCTGTTTCAACACTCCATATAACTTTATAGCTATTTTAATTCAAAAGAGGTTATACAACTCCAGTATAAGAAAAAATAAATGTTAGCAGCAACCCCCCAATAACAAGTTAGCTTTCACGGCCAGGCCTGAGTGAGCAACCCTACAATAACAAACCAGTATTTGCATCCCTGCTCAAATGCACAACCCTACAATCACAAACCAGCAGATGTATCCTCGTGCTCATGAGCCACCCTGCATTAATAAACCAGTCTGCAAATATGCAATCTAAGACACATTTTGGTAAAGGAATGGGAAAAAAAATTGAAATGTGAAGCACTCAAGCAGTTTCTCTAGGCAATGGTGACTAATACGGATACTTTACAAATTATGACAAGTACCTTAAAATGATTTTTCATACTACGTTTTCACTGCTTTATGTGAGGACTTGTGCTAGTGTAACATGCATGGCATGAAACATTTGGGTCCCATCTTTCCAGGTAAGGATGAAATATTTTTGTTTTGTTTTCTTATCGTTTCACGGATAGGAGAGTGCATTATTGGTTTTAATTCATAGTGCTCAATTCTCATTTATGCTAAGGCTACTTTACACCACAGGCAGTGTAAAGGGGACTTAAAATGGAGTAAATTACACTTACTTCAATTGCAAACTCATGGGGTAGAGCTATCTTATAGATCTGTGTTTTACAGCACCTAGAACACTAGGTCCTGAGTGGGGCTCCGAGGTGCCATCCAAATAATAATACATCTACTTCCAGTGTAAGGCCCCTCAAACTGCTAGAGTGGTGCAGAGTGGCCCCTGTGTAAATGGGAATTAGGCCCATCATCTCCTGGAATAATTAGATGAAGAACTCAAAAGGATGTTGACATGGGGGATCTCAGAGACCCAACCTGGAGAGATGAGAGAGACTGACAATGAAAAAGCAAATGCAAGCAGCAAAAGAAACGATCCATCACATCTTTTTCCTCATCTCGCTGATGTATCAGTTATTACCAGAAATAAATATTGTTAAAAGCTCTTGAGTTGGCTCGATTGCATCCCTCCCTGCCCCAATACGTGCAGAGTGACTGTCACCGCAGAGGCTTTCCCAGTTACTCCTCGTGTGGGGCCAGATATCCGCTGGTGCACAAGCGGGGAGCTGGCTCTTTATTACAGCAGCGTCTCCTAATGCGACAGCATTGACTGGCATGCAAGGTGAGGGACAGGTTTACGTGCCTCAGCCAGAGGCCTTTGCTCCCCACATTTCTGGTTTCTTTTGGCACAGAAGCCTGATCTGCAGCAGAACATGGCTCATTGGTCCCTCCAACCAACCACATGGGGGCATCACCTTCCTTCTTGTTATCACAATAGCTGAGAAATGCTCCCACCCTCTGTAGGATCCCAGGCTGAGAACAGTTCCCAATCCATCCAGAGAAACACAAAGAATGAGCCTTCCCTTTCATATGCCGGTCATTTTTATTTTCATATAAAACAAAAGACAAAGAGGCAAGGACAAAGCAGAGAACTGTACACATATTATCAAGGGAGAAGGCAGATACACAATGTGTGTGAATCTCTACACTACCCCCATGTGGCACCATTTCAAAACAGCTCTCTGAGCAGGGAGCTGGTGATGCTGCTTGGTCTGCGTGTTCGTGCGGTGTATTTAGGGCTTCTGATTTTAGGTTTTAACCAATAAACACCAGTACAACACCACTGATGATAAAAAAATGAAATTGGTTTATCCAATAAATGCCAGAAAAACCCAGAAATGGTTACTTGGTTCGTGCTGATGTCACCCTTTTCCCAGTGATGTTTGTTTCTCTAGGGGATGCTCCTGCTCTCTGGCTTGCATCAAAGAGGTTGTCTACAGGAAGCAATAAAGTGGGCTCTGGGTGTGTGACTGAATTGGTCCACGTAGACCCTGCTTGTGCATACTAAAGTTTCCCTAGTGCACTTTAACGTAGTGCTGTTTGACACAGTACTCTGTTAACGTGCACGAGGGAACAAATGCACGAAACACCAGACCAGGGGTTCAATAACGAGCATGCTAAGCTTAAACCATGTGTAAGCCATTGTTATACATGTCATACAAATTAAAGTGGATCCTATTCAGAGAAGAGTTTTGGGAAGTACCCCCCAAAAATCTCTTCCATATCAGAGAAAGCCCTGAAAAGGCCTGATTTTTGGACATGGACATAGAATTCAAAAATCACTAAAATACCCTCCCCAAATTTAAATGAATAAAGCCCCAAATCAGAAGCCCTCTGTACATTGTATTCAGAAAGAGTTAATGCCCATCAGTGGTGTCAGGTACCATTTCTACCTAGGGAGATCAGAAGGGCTGGCAGTAGCCAGTAGGATGGTCATGCTGTCAGAGGCTGGCACAGCAGAGACTGAAGGCTCTCAGAAAAGTCGGCAGTGCACTGAAACGTGGTACTGCTGGGAAGGAGCAGCGGTCAAACAGGGGGGCTAGAAGCACAGGTTAATCGTCCTAGCGAGGATGTGTTGTATCCAGCAGCAGTCTCATTTAGCAAATTGTGGCTGCACCCAATGGTAACGCATGGGGCTCCATGCAACAGAGAAACCCACAGGCACCCTACCAATTTCCTCAGAAATCAGACGATTGTATGCCTCCTACTCCATTTGGATTTGAACCAGAGCCCATCAGTGTTAAAAAGCATGAACCGCGCCCACTTGAGCCAAAGGAGTCATGTCTTAAGGCGGCAACAGTAATAGGCATTTATCCTCTTATACAGACCTGCCATCAGACAGGGACAAAGTCTCCCACTGCACTAGCATGGCTTACAATTGCACATGCAGACAGATAATTTGTGCACACAAGGGGCAAAGGTGAGGGGTTTTGCAGACGGAACAGGCATTGCACGGGAATTCGCACACGTGGGCCTTAAGGGCCTTGTGGCTCAGTGACCAGGGGAAGGATTCAAGGTCCCCCAGATTTTTGTTTCTTTGCACAACTCAGCATCCTGAGTCCAGCAATAATTCCTCCCCTTGGCTCATCCTACTGATGCTTCCCTTCCTGTTGAGAATACGAGTAAGTACTCAGGGCTGCAGAAAGAAAAGGAGTACTTGTGGCACCTTAGAGACCAACCAATTTATTTGAGCATAAGCTTTCGTGAGCTACAGCTCACTTCATCGGCTTATGCTCAAATAAATGTGTTAGTCTCTAAGGTGCCACAAGTACTCCTTTTCTTTTTGCGAATACAGACTAACACGGCTGCTACTCTGAAATCAGGGCTGCAGCTGGCTAGCCCTTGGCTTTCCCCTTGTTTCCCACTGCAATGCCACTCTCCATTTTCTTGTCATGGTCTGATTTGATGCGGTTAAAGAAGTGCTGTTGGGAGCCTGTGACCCTTTAACATCTATTGATTCTTTTCACCCACAATAATGGACAAGATGTCAGAATCCCACCTGCTGCTTGGTGGGCCGTCTTTCCTTCACTGATTTGGTGTCTGCTGATCTTCCTCCTTCCAGCCAGGTGGGGTGTTTGGCTGCACATGGACAGTGAGAACACTGCAAATCACTTCCCTTTTACAGCAAGGGCAGCCCAAAAGTAGCAGTACACCCTCCCCTAGGGTACAGCCTGATCTTTCTACGGCCTCCACCACCACAGTATTTGAGCACCCCCTTGACGGACAAGAGGGAAGCCTTATGATCCTGTTTTACAGAGGGGGCTAGGAGGCACGGAGAGAGACGAAGACCTACATGCACAAAGTGATTGAGCTGCCTAAATCTGGGCTTTACGCACCTAAATCCCAGTTTTTAGGCATCACTGGGATCCACAAGACCCCCACTCAGCTGCCCCCTAGCCCTGAAGGCACCTCAACTTACCCGGCACCTAAACTTTTTCAGTACAAGCCCCAAGGTACCCAAGTTTCTGCCCCAAGCATGCGCACTGCTGCCCCAGGCAGGCCTCCAGGCACCTGTCCCATGCCTAAACCCCAGCACTATCCTCCAACCAGGTGGAGAGAGCGGGGCTCAATCCAGCTGGCATGCCCAGAGCCCACTTCACGCCACACACCTGGAGGTGAGGTGAGAGGGGCAGGGTGTAGGACGCAGGGGCTCCCTGTTAGCACTCCAGAGGTGCTGGTACTCTGACGGGTGGGCCAGACATCCCCTCCCTTTGGACTAGCCCTCGGAGATGGCTGAGCAGCGGGAGGGGAGGACTCTGAAAAGGGGGTGCACACCCTGGGACCCCCTAAGAGGAGGGCTGGCAGACTCAGCCAGCATTCCTCCTGGGATTCCAGCTACAGCCCAGCCCCTTCATCCCCCACTGGGTGCAGCAGGCAGTCTTGCCGTCCTTTCGCACAGCAGAGCAGGATCACAGCCTGGGCAGGTGCTGGCTGGCAGGCAGGCGGGCAGAGAGAACATGTAGCTTCATCCCCTGAGAGCCCGGCGAGGTGCCCACATCCCCTGCTGTGAGAACTGAACCTCTCCCTCTCTGACGTGCATCTCACTGCACAGACCCCAATCAGGGTACAGAAGACACAGAGATCCCAAGTTGTCACCCTGGGAAAGCAAGAGAGAGGCCGAGGGGAACGGCAGCCGATCAGCGTCACAAGCTGGAAGGCGGGTGTCCCAGCGCCTCTTCACAAATGGGGTGAACTCCCCCACTAGCTCCAGTGCAGCCCTCCTCCCCAGCCCCACGCCGGCACCGGGAGAGAGCCCCGCCCCCCACGCTCCACCCCAGCCCTGCGCCGGCACCAGGAGAGCCCCCCAGCCTCCACACAGTGGATTCTGCTCATAGGCAGTAGAGATAATTGCCAGGCTCACTCCGGGGGTGGCTCCCAGTGGAGGGGGTGAGCATTGTGTGGCCCCCTCCCCCAGCTGCGAGAGACCAGCAGATTCCTTGGGCAGGGGCCACCCTTTTGGGGGGGATCTCTCAGCTGTGATGCTCCTGCTGCCCAGCTAACCCTCCCCCCCCCCACCCCTCTGCCCACCCCTCCGCCTGCTGTGCCCGCTCGAACCTGCCAGGGGTCAGGCTGCTCCACACCCCGATCTCACAGGGGCAGCCCATGCTGCCTGGTGGTGCAGAATGTCTCTGACTGAATGGGAGTTTGTAGGGCCGTTGGCCTGTCTCCCCAGCCTCTGGAGGACTAACACCTCTCCCATGGGCTGTCTTGGGGCCGGATCTTAATTCAAACAAAAAACTCACCAAGTAACACAAAACAAAGCTCTTCCCCTGAGCAGCCCTAGCTGCAGGGGTCTTTCCCCTGCACGCTGCCCCTATTCCCACCCCTTTGCTCCAGGACCAGGCACCAACCTCTCTCCTAGAGCTCCCCTTCCAGCAGCTCTTTCAGACCTTTCTGGAACACACCTGACCCCTTCCCAGCTGGGTCTGATAATGGAACAGGGCTGCCTGGCCCCAGGCCCCCAGCCCCTTAAAGGGGCAGAGCACCCCGTCCTGGGGATGGTGAGGACTGGCTGCTACAGCCAAGGCCTTCATCTGGGAAACGAGTACAGCTGCAAGAAGAGATGGGGAACCACTTGGTGGGGCGGGGTCAGCTCCCTCCCTTTGAACGTCCCTCTTTGGCCCCAGCTGTGAACGGGTCGATCCCTGCACGCTCTGTTCTGGCACATGAATGCCACAAACATCAACACCCGCTCTGAGCTACCGCACTGGGACGCTCGTCTCTGGTGCTGTGATGTCATGCCCAGAATCCCCGCGCTTCTGCAGGGCCGGGCTCCCAAGCTCTAATGAGTGCTAGTGGCGGGAACGGAACAAGAGACGTGCTCCCGTCAGCGTGTGCAGAACGCCTCCCCCTCCCCTTCCAAAGGCTGGACAGCTGATCGGACTGATAGACTCGAAGGCATCTTTCTAGATGCGTCTGGCATTGGAGCCTTCCAAGATCTGTCACCCCCACGTAAGTATTTCTAAGGAGGTTGTTCCAAATAACTCCTCAGGAAGGACCGGTGGTTGTTTTGCTGCTTTAATTTGATAAAAAATATAAATAAATAAATGAGGACGTTCAAAGAGGGTGAAACCCAAACCCAAAAGCTCCTGGTGCCTTGTCCTACTGAAGCAGCTCTGGGCTCCTCTGAAGTCCAGGTGGGCTTGGGTGTGGAAGGAGATGTGTCTCAAGAAAAAAAAAATCCAACATGAGCAGATGGTGATTCACGGACGTTTGACTGGCAGATAAAACAACCGAGAGAGTCTGACATCCAAAGTCTCGACATGAGTTTCCAAGAAGAGGGAGCTGTCCTGTCCTTCTTGGGTATTGCAGAAGCTTTGAGAAAAAGCTACTTGTTGCGTGTGGCGTGTCACAACACACGCTCTCCGGGCTCTGGGAGAATCACAAGCAGTCCCTGCACAGCGCCACTTGTCCTTTCCGGTAATCGCGACATGGGCAGAGGCGCCGGTACTTGGTGCTGTAGCCTGCGCAGCTGTACAGCAGCGGTTCCTTCTGAAGGTAGCACTCCTGCACATTTTCAGCCAGTGCTGGGTAGAGGTGGTTCATCTCGGACTCCGTGGTGTCACAGGCAATGCGAAGCCTGGGAAACAAATACCCAAAATTGAATGTTGCTGTGTCCATCTCTGCACCTGCTCTTCAGCGGGTTTCATGTTGGATCAGAATGTGACTTTAGGGAGGGCTGCTACATCTCTGGGGGAGATTTGAACACTGCTGTTTACAGAACCTCCCTGCTTCGAATGTCACTGCAGACCTGTCCCTGTCCCACAATAACATTAAGCTTAAGTGATGTATGATTTGCATAGTAAGTGCTTGGAAACTACATGTGGCTACCTGAGCAACCTGAGATCTGTGTGACCCATGCAGCCCAGACATGAAACCTGTGAGATCATCCCAACCTATGTGTGCAATCCGCATGGCCCAAGCAAACCACCCATGGAATCCAAGGGACTGGCACAAGGACACATAATAGGCTCTCTGGGCCACACTGCACTTTCAGACGGCCACGTGCAGTGGCCATTGATTTCAATGGGAGCTGCTCCCATGCATCTGAGAGATTCTAGGCACTTGTGTGACACATGTGAGGTGCATGTATCAGATCCATGTGTGGGTTATTGTGAGAGGAGATTGGCCACAGGGCAGGGAGAGGCCAGTGTGATGGGACACGCCCCCATCCCGCTGACAGCAAGCTAACAAGCATCTCTGCACTCAGACAGTGCTGAGTAGGCGCACCTGCAGAGCATGCCCTACCTACAAGTGAAGCTGGTCATAGAGCAGCGGGTGAGTTTCCCAAGAGGAGAGGCTGATAGAGACAGCGAGAGAGCCCGGTAGCCACACCTGACCAGTGACTTGTGCTCGCTTTCCTCCCTGCCTTGTTTAGGGCAGACAGACATTGCAGCCCTGTGCGGTGCTCCGGACGTCTGTTCTTCTCTGATCTAGCTCCAGGACACTGATGGAGCAGCACCAGGGACTGGAGGTAACTGGACTCAGAAAGTACCCTGGGAGTGAGCTCAACTGCCCTGGGGAACCGCGAGCTAACCAGGAGGGGAGGTTCCAGATGGGACCCAGGGGCAAGAAACACGAAGAGATGACAGCCAAACCCTGAGAGCTGGGTTGACTGCAGCCAGCACCAGCAAACTTCTTGGAGTAGCACTAGAGGGAGGAATGGACTGGATGGAAAGTGAGATTGTCTTGTTTCCTCCAATCTGTAGGTGGAGCTAGAATGCCGGGGTCTCCTCTGGTCAGCAGCAGAATGCCCCTGGGTATCTCTGCATGCCCAATGGCTCTACCTAATAAACTCTGAGCTGAACTACTGACTCTGAACAGGTGATTTCATTCGGGGGCGGGGGGGGGAAGGAGCGGAGTGAGTGGAATCTGCACTCCTGCTCTAATTTATCATATAAAAATGTCACTAGGACTCAAATTGCCTGCCTGACCGGTGTGACAGAAATGGCAATGCTTGCATTTTAATTGTCCACAGTGCAGCATGGAATCGGGAGGCAGATTTATGCCCTATTAAAAACTTCACTGCCTGTGTGTTCAAAATGGAGTGTTAGAGAAAGGTATAAAAGGCAGGGGGAGAGGGAAAGGTGCCTGAAAAATTCAACATTTGTTTTGAAGCAGAAGCCCATTCGGGCACAATGCATCCAAGTGACACAAACAAAGCAGACTGTGCATGTGGGGTTGTGTACAAAGGGCACTGCAATGGACCACAGGGAGTTACAGCAAGGGGAGCTGTGTTTGCAAAATTGCAGAAAGTAGCACTGGGAGAACAGAACAACCTCACCTTTCAAAAGGTCAAGGAGGGAGTGTTGCCTAGCAGTTAGAATAAGGG
This sequence comes from Eretmochelys imbricata, assembly GCF_965152235.1. Classification (NCBI taxonomy): domain Eukaryota; kingdom Metazoa; phylum Chordata; order Testudines; family Cheloniidae; genus Eretmochelys; species Eretmochelys imbricata. Next base: position 17,382,385 of record NC_135585.1, on the reverse strand, counting down.
CTTGCGAGACAGGATACCAGGGTTCTGTTTTTGACTCCGCTGCTGGCTTGGTGTGCAGCCTGGGGTAAGCTTCGTGGGGTCAGATTCTCCAAGGAGCTTAGTGCCCAGCTGCTCCCATTGTGACATCTAGGGCCAGACTCTCCAAGGAGCTCAGCACCCAACATGCCCACTACATGCTGAGCACTCTCAGAACTTAACGTGACCCATGTCTCCCCAGTGTGGCACTCTGTCCCCTTCTAGTGCTGGCCAGGCCAACTAGCACTTGATGAGCCTGTGATGGTCTCGGCTAAGAAAGGGGCATCTTTTAGCTCAGATACTACAAGCTCATGTATAAAGATCCCAAGGTCCCAGGTCTGATCCGTGCTGCTGACAACCCATCCAGGGGGTCGGCGTTACGCTTAAATTGGAGCTAAGCCTGGGTGAGGAAGCTGATCTTTTCTCACCGTTCTGGCCTTAGGTCCTAATTTTCAGAGATGCTTAGCACCCACGGCTGTCACTGACGTTAGCTGGCCCTGGCCTGTGCAGTTCTGCCAATCAGACCCTTAACCTCTCTGTGCCGCAGTTTACCCATCTGTAATACAGGGATAATAATGTTGCCCTATGATAGAGGAGTACTTTGAGGCCTAAGAAAAGCATTTTGGGGGTGCTTAAATAGGGGTGCTATAGCAGGACAATGGATTATTATCACCCCACCATGCAGGGGGGCAAGGTGAAGGTGCGAGAGCCATACTCACTGGAGAAACACGTCCTTCTTGTTGAGAAACTCGAAGAATGTTGGCTCGCAGACCAGCCCGTGCTCCTGACAGGTCTCAGTGCAGGCTCGCCCAGCCTCAGACACCCACACCTGCATGGAGCTCATGGGAGGCCAGACATGGGGGGCGCTGCTGCCGTTGTATGACCACACAAGGTGAGTGGCGTTCGGCGACAGGGTGAACGGGCTTGGCGAGCTTGGCATAGCATGGCCATTGGGCTTCGCTGGCAGAGGAGGAGAAGCTCCAGCACAGAAATCCTAGCGGGACAGAAAAGGATAGGTCACAGAGTGCCCCACGGAATGGAAACGGTTAAACATCAGGCCAGTCTGAAGGGAATCACTTTCTAGGTTGCAGCTGAGGCTCGCTCTGCTGCCTTGAGCTCAGGTCCCTTCCACCAGCTAGAAGGTAACTCCCGAGGGCCTCCCCAGGCAGCAGCTAGGGCTGCTGAATATATATGACTCCGACTCTGTTACTGACTCCTGCCCTGACCTGGTGGACCTTCCCTGCAGCAGACAGATCAAAGGGCTCTTCCCACACTGCCGAGCTTTGTGAGCAAAGGATCTCAGATGAGATGCTGTTTCTGCTCCGGCTCTCCCAGGTTCCAGTGCATCCCCTCGCCAGGAGCCAGCTTACAGGGGGCCCAAGGACCCCATGCGGCAAGGAAGAACGTTCATGGGGAGCCCAGTCCCCAGGGATTTGCTCTGATAAATGCCTACAGACATACTTAAGATCTGGAGCTAAACTAGGGTCCCAGAGATGAGCGGCCCCCTATTTCCCCTGTTTTTTGTGGCAGGGTTCCATACAGAGCATCTCTCTCCTTGTCACCAGGATGTACTGATAACTGCAAAGGAACATATCCCTGCAGATACGGCACAACTCCTCACTCGTCTCCACCCAGGCACAGCCCAGACAAGCGGTGGGCAGGGCTGCTATGGTACCTGAATCACAACCACAAGCACCACCTCACTACCCAGCCCCTACTCAGGAAAGTCCCAAAGCTGCAATTGGTGGGTGCCACCAGAGGATTAGGGAGAAGCATCCATGGCTCCTGCCAGTACCATGCCGGGCTCCAGCCAGAGGCACTGGCCCTTGACTTTCATGAGTCCTAAATCCCCTCTCAGATTCAGACACCAATAGCCCCCAGGGCTGTAGCCCCTGCCACCGGCTAGCTGGCTGTGTCCTGAGCCACCGGTGAGGATGTATGTCTGACAGCTAGGGTTGCCAGCCATCTGGTTTTCAACTGGAATGCCCAGTCGAAAAGGGACCCTGGAGGCTCTGGTCAGCACTGCTGACCAGGCTGCTAAAAGTCCATTTGGCGGCGCAGTGGGGCTAAGGCAGGCTCCCTGCCTGCCCTGGCTTCGCATGGCTCTTAGAAGCAGCGACAGGTTCCTCTGACTCCGGGGCAGCCAGGGGGCTCCACACGCTGCTCCCGCCCCAAGTGCTGGCTCCACCGTTCCCATTGGCTGGGAATCACAGCCAATGGGAGCTGCAGGGCCAGCGCCTGTGGGCAGAGACAGCCTGCAGAGCTGCCTGGCTGCACCTCCACCTAGGAGCCAGAGGGACATGTCGCTGCTTCCAGGAGCTGCCTGAGGTGAGTGCCGCCCAGAGCCTGTACCCTGAACCCCCTCCCACTTCCCCAGCCCTGAGCCCTCTCCTGCACCCAAACTCTTTCCTGGAGCCTACACACAGAACTGCCTCCTGCACCCCAATCCCCTGCCCCAGCCTGGAGTCCCCTCCCCCACAAACCCCTCATTTCTGGCCCCACCCCAGAGCCCGCACCCTCAGCCAGAACCCTCATCCATTCCCGCACCCCAGCCCTCTGCCCTAGCCTGGTGAAAATAAGCAAGTGAGCGAGGGTGAGGGAGAGTGAGTGACGGAGGGAGGGGGGATGGAGTGAGGAGGGGTGGGGCCTCAGATAAGGGGCGGGGCAGGGGTGGGGCCTCATGGAAGGGGCGGGGCAGGGCGCGAGGCTTGCAGTTTGTTGTACATCTTTAAATACAGTCTGCTGGCCATGATGCCTGGCTGGCTGCTTGCCCCAAGAAATGACGTGGGAAGCCCTGTGGGGTGGGAGAGCGGTCACGGACCTGGTGCTGAATGTAGGCGTGAATCCGCTCCAGCATCCCCTCGCAGGTGTATTCATAGGGTACGTAAGGGTCTACCTGTGGAAAGGAAGCAATAGGACATAGTCACAAGCAGGGAAAGACCGCTCTCTTCCCCTTGGCTTAGGGCTTTCAGCTGCCCACCACTTACAAACCCAGCTCAGAGTGCCTGTGGGAGGAGGAAAGTTACTGGAGCTCGTACTCACAGACCAGTTTTCCTAATGCCTTTTCATGTTTCCTTTCACAGCAAGACCTCCTACAACCCATTTCCAGGCCCATCTTTATTGGTGGGAGCAGCTGGTGTAAGGTGGGCACACAAACACCGACCAGTGCTCCAAAGACATGGCTTGCTGCATTGCTGCCTGCTCTGAAGACTCCACTGGGCTGACTGCAGAAGCAGGGCGCTTGGCTCCCAGCAAGGGACAGCAGCAATGTGGATAGGGTTACTAATCTCCAGTACTAATTAATCCATTCTTAATCATTCCTCACACTTAGCGCTAGAGCTGTGTGGGACCCAGAACTTCTGTTTCCTGGGAAGTTCCACAATTTCGATATTTGTTTTTTAGTTCTGAATCAGAATGATTTTCAACAATTTTTTGTTTTAGGTCAATCAAAACGAAATATTTCAATTCTGACTGTTTTATATTATTATTATTATCTAATACAAAATAAAATAAAATTTTGGAAAGTCCTTAAAAAAAACCCAGAATGTTCCATTCCAATAAGTCGCGGTGAAATGTAGTTGAAATCAACATGGCTTCCGCAGAAAGTTTAGATTGAGACGAATCAGCAGTTTCTAGCAGGAAAACATCCCACTGGAAAATTTCTGACCCGCTTTACTTTGCACGTCTCTAGCCCCTTTCACTCAAGCATCTTTTCCTGGGAGAGTGGTGCACCGCTGAAGCAATCTGCTGTCTGGAGAGACACATGGCCTTGTCTCCACCTCTGCTACCCCGCCAAAGTTTTCTTGGGCACTTTCAGGGATGCTGGCGATCATCATGTTGGACCTGTCAGAAACGCCAACAGACACATGCAGCCATCTGCTACCAGGAGGCACGTGGATGGAGTAGGAACTTGAAAGACAGGAGCCCCAACAACAGACGGGCTCAGCAAAACAAATGGCTCTTTGTGAGACTCCCTCGTTCCTTCCTTTCCCCTCATTCTAGGAGATCAGAACTCAGAATGTGGCAATTAAGAATCAAAAGAAAGCCTGGAGATTACACGTGTGTGGAGTGCTGCCCACACACAGCAAAAGCCCCTACTGTCTGTCTGGTGTACCCACCTGTTGTCTCTTAGCGTAACGTAGGCAGTACGCATTTTTGACTTTTTGTCATACAGCACTTAGGATGATGGAGCCCTGCTCCCTGGAGGGGGCTCCAGGTGCTACCACAACAACAACAGTTACAATATTTGGAGCTGCTCAAAGTTTGTGTCACAAAAATGGCCTAGATAAAGAAACAAAGACTGTCGACATTATCAAGATGTGCCATGTCTTGCAAAAAAAAATTTTTTTGTGTGTGTTTATCAAAACCTGCATTTTCTTACTGAAAACCGGGTTTTCAACAGTTTGGGGTAAACACAGGATAGAAAACGTCCTGGGACATGGGTTCATCTCAAACACTGCTCAGGTGCAAATGTACCAGCGGGCTTCTCAAACGACCTGCAGAGCACACAAAAGTCTGGCTAGAAGACGAAATCTTTAAAGAGCCACCAAGAGCTGGGTGCCCACTCTGGGCAGGAGATAGGCACCAGGAGAGAGCTCCAGCCAGGACTGCTCTAGGCACCAGCAAAGCAAGCCCGTGACGTGCTTGGGTGGCACAATTCCCGGGGCGGCATTCCGGCCGTCCTTTTTCGTCTGTTTGTTTGTTTGCTTTGGCAGTTCAACTCTCGGAGCTTGAGGCGGCAAAAAACCTAGAGCCGGCCCTGGCTCCAGCAGAGAGACCAGGGTGCCAGCATTACAGAGCATAGGGCCTGGCCTATGTGGGAGAGTGCTAACATTGTAAAGAAGAGGGACTGGGGAGACTGGGATATTCCCAGGATTGTAAGAGCAGGGTGACTGGAAAGACCGAAATCTTCAGAGCATTACATAGCACAGCAACGCTGCTATATAGTAAAACACAGGAAATTTGGGGCAGGGGAATGACATGTGAGCTTAGAAAGGGAAGTGCATTCCCTGGGCAGGTACCTCCACATTAATCCAGACATGCTATAACTGACATATTCTGTTATGTTGCACCACCCCCATCCAAACACTGTTGACCAAGTTTTTTTTTAAAGTGGGTGGCAGGTGCTCAAGAACTAGGGCCTGTTTGGGTTATAGAAATGTTGCCAGTTATCTGTGTTGTACATGAAATGAGTTTGGCAGGTCTCAGTGCAGTTCCAAGTGCACTGTGTCAATGTGACAAAAACCACCACAGCTGTCAGCACTAATCCAACACCTTTGCGGGGAGTCTGAGCAGGGAGGCTAAGGATTCCCTGGGCCTGGAGTCTAAAGCCATCCAGCAGTATGGGTGGTCCGCCTGCGGGTCCCACATGAGGCATGTTGGCATGGATCAGGGTGGAGAAACTTGCATGGCTGCTGTCCATGCCATGTAGGACTTCCAGCTCCAATGCTGCCTCTCTCACCAGCAATAAGTTCACAGAAAAACAATTACATCTCATTTCCCTAGCACTGAATAGGGGCTGCACCTCAACAAAACGACCCCCTGTAGTGGCCTAGCCAAAGTGTTGGGGCGTGGGGGGAAATCCAGGGAAACATTCACACAATTTCAGATGCATTCAAATGCCATCCACCCCCATTGCAGCCTGAGACACCCCCAGGCACATCCCTGTCCTTTTTTAAAGGATCTGTCAGCTCAGGGCCTCATGGAACAGGCGCCCCCCGTCAATGTCAGTTCAGTGTGCTTGGGGCCTTTCAGGATTTTTAGCCAGTCTTTCTATTGCTAGTGGCAAAGATTCTGGGCAGGACCCTGCCCTCTCCGTCATCGATGCGCAGAGGAGTTGGGGATATAGGGAGACTATTCTCTACTGCAGTGGTTTTCAACCTTTTTTTCATTTGCAGACCCTTCAAAAATGTTGAATGGAGGTGCAGACCCCTTTGGGAATCTTAGGTAATCTTTGGACCCCCAGGGGTCCACGGACCACAGGTTCAAAACCACTGCTCTATGGTAATGACCACCTTTCACAGACTCCTTAGACATAGTTTGCGGACGCCAAGGAGTCCGCAGATCACAGGTTGAAAAACCACTGCTCTACTGCATAGGCCACAGAGCAGGATCTCCACCTGGGGTTCAAGACAGCTCTAGTGACAAGCTAGTGTGCTAGGCACAGCACCATGGCCCGAGGGGGTATGATCTGCCAGCTAGGGAGTGGGACCAACCCATTATTAAATAATGTTTTGTATTCAACACTCCAGACTGGCAGCATCTGAGTGCTGTCCTGCAAGGAAACCCACAGCAGGAAATTTCAACAGGAAACAAGGCCTGCTGCCAATAAAATATTGAATCCGGCCTAGAGATTCCGAGCCCATCACCTGCCACCTCCCAATGCAAACGCCTCCCAGCAGCCAGGCTAGCACTGTTTTGGGACCGGGTTTCCTGCTGAGTTAGTGACCACAGCTGCGTGGGACAGAACTCCTGACGGTAATAATCCACTGATGGCAGCAGAGCTAAGCTTGATGGGTCCAGGTCTGGACCATGTGCTGGTGTTGGGGGCAGGAGCAGAGTCTAGCAGCAGGAACTCTGATTGGCTCTGCTCTCCAGGCCTCTGCAGACCTGCTTCGTTATAGGGTCCAGTGTGCCCACTAGTGCTGATGAGGAAGGGATTAAGGAGGTAGGTGGGACGCAGAGGGAGACACAAAGGAGCACCAGTGAAACATCCCAAAGGGTGAATAATCTTTGTGTCTTGTTTCCCGTTTTGCAAGCAATGCATCATTTCCCCTCTGCTCCACCTCCCCACCCCCTTCACCAAGCCCCAGAGGGGAAAAATGCCTAATGGAGTCTCAATGGAGATTTAACATTTGGAGCTTAAGCTTTATTGCACCACAAAAGACACGCTATATGTAAAACAGGGCCTCTGCTGAGACCGATTAGCATTTAAATGGAAGCTATGATTAGCAATAAAAGTGAGCAGGACTAAAGAAATAGCGGGTGGGAGAGAGCAGGAGGCTCTAGACATTAGGGCGCACAGGAATAAAGGGTTTGCCGTGCAACTCTGGAATGAGACCAGGCGCAATGAAATTACTGAACAACGATAGCCCTGCAGCTGGCACCTTGCCCGCCTCGCCATGATTAATGCAGTCAACAGCACAGACACTTGAACCTGCTTTGTTGATCTTCCCATATCCCATTGAATCCCACTTTGTCCCACTGAGTCACTTTTCTCATTATCCCTCCGTTCTTCATCTGCTGTGGCTTGCAGTTTGACTTCTTCCTGTTTGTTTTCTGGCCCTGATTAGCATTGCCCTAAACCCCACCAGCCCCCACATCAGCTTGGCCTGTCTCTGCCTAAAATCCAAAGGGGCGGCATCTAATAGTTATCATTAGCGGCAGATGACGCATGACAGAACACGTCAATGGAGAAGTCAGAGACGCGCAGCACAATGGCATGTCGCACCATCCCCAGGGGTGTCCCAGAGGTGACCAAGGCACTGGGCCTAGGAATGACAGCAATAAAGCACGGCTTTATATTTTAACTGGGAGCAGACTAATGGATGAGAGAAGTGGGCGTCTCTTATGGAGAGGAAGGGATGGGAAGAATGGAGTCCCTGAGGTGACTTCCATTGGCTCTCAAACGAGGTCACAGTGGTGCTGAGAGGCTCCATGCTTCGTGCTGATGGAAATATTTCTTTTGAAACATTTTTTTAATGAAACATTTTCATTTTCCTTAAAAACGGTCAGAAACCATTTCCTAGCAAGCTCCACCCACACTCTTGCCAAGATCTGCCTTCCTAAGACCCTGCCCCCCCCGACCATAAGCCACCTGTGTTTTAAAGCCACCTCTGCAATTCTTTACTTTCTCTGGTTTGTGACGCTTTCACCTGGGCCTGGAAAGATCATTTCCCTCTCTGCTGCTATTTAGTGGTATATGCGGTGGCAGAGTATATTTTTTCTTTACAATGTTTAATGGTGGGTAGAGCTGGTGAAAGGTGCCACAGCCCAGGAGAGGGCAGGCCTCTGTCTACATGTGTCAAGCTGGAGGCAGCGTCAGCTTCCCCCGTACCCTCCTCTGCCAATGTGCCTCAGCCCTAACTTAGAGGAAGCTCCTCTAGCAGCAAGAAGGACGTTCAGTCTTCATGGTCAGTTTAGCCCTTTGTCTCTCTGTGGGAGATGACCAATTTAAGTGCGGTTTTGGGGTGGACATTTTGTGACAAAGACAGGTGCCTAATAAGAATTGGACTGAGACCCACCAAACATTCATTTCACGCAGACCACTGAACAGGTCAGTTATTACAGATCTGGGGCCAGGTTTGAATGGGTGATCCAGAGATTTTTTTTTTAAAATAAAAAGACTCTCCTCTCCCATTACTGATTCTCTGAACAAGCCAGTACCCTTGTTTGGTGATTCTGATGGAGTGGAAGCAAACTTTGCTTTAGTCTTGTTCATACACCATCCAGCACAACAGCAGTGGTGCCTAGAAACTACGGTGACAGGCACATGGTAACAGTGTAACACTACTGCAAAAAAAAGCAAACATCGTTCTGGGGTGTATTCGCAGGAGTGTTGTAAGCAAGACTCGAGAAGTAATTCTGCTGCTCTACTCCACGCTGATTAGGCCTCAACTGGAGTATTGTGTCCAGTTCTGGGCACCACATTTCACAAAATATGTGGATAAGTTGGGGAAAGTCCAGAAAAGAGCAACAAAAATGATTAAAGGTCTAAAAAACATGACCTTTGAGGGAAGATTGAAAAAACTGGGTTTGTTTAGTCTGGCGAAGAGAAGACTGAGAGGGGACATGATAATAGTTCTCAAGTACATAAAAGGTTGTTACAAGGAGGAGGGAGAAAAAATTTTCTCCTTAACCTCTGAGGAGAGGACAAGGAGCAATGGGCTTAAATTGTAGCAAGGGTGGTTTAGGTCAGACATTAGGAGAAACTTTCTAAATGTCAGGGTAGTTAAGCACTTGAACAAATTACCTAGGGAGGTTGTGGTTTTTAAGAGCAGGTTAGACAAACACCTGTCAGGGAAGGTCTAGATAATACTTAGTCCTGCCATGAGTGCAGGGGACTGGACTAGATAACCTCTCGAGATCCCTTCCAGTTCTATGATTCTATGTTTAGGGATAGATAGATAGATAGATAGATAGATTATAAGACTAATGGAGATGGGAATTAAAAAGTTAGGGATGGCCCAGGTAATTCAAAATTTGTGTAACAAAGAGATTCCATGAGTCAATTCCCTCCCACCACACATACCTAATCCTAATAAGCAGAAAACATTCAGCCACCTAGATTCTGGGTCTTTGCAGTCAGTCTAATACCCAGGGCTGTGAAGCAGGAAGAAGCTTTTGGCAGAGTGTGGATGCTGGGATAAAGCAAATGTATTTTCAGCAGCTCTGAGTCAGTGTGATTTCAGACACACCGCCCCCGTGTTCTGTCTGCTATTTATACACAGCATTCAGCTTCTTCTCTCTGGATTGGCACTATCATTTAAATGAATGGCATATTTTTAGCATGGATTATGAAACACTGCTGTCCTTATGGAGGATTCTTTCTACTTTCGCTTTTAATCAGTAAAGTATTGGCAGAGGAATGATGTAAAGCCATCCCTGTTTCCTTGAACAGTTACCCTCACATCCTGAAATTTACAACTACACACTGGAAAATCACAGCCACTGCCTGAAACTGATAACTGTCCACCACTTTCTGTTAATGTATTTCTTGCTTTGTGCACAGGTACTCTTATCACAGTACTCTCTCTCATCACCTTTCTTTAATGGTTGCTCAGATACTACAGTGATGAGGATAGATAGATTCATTCTCCACACATGGGCGATGCTGCTTACTGACTCCCTTGTAGGACAGGCAACAATGTCTCCACTGTGAGCAACACTGCAACTCTTACAGTGCTGCACACTTATTCCTGGAAGGACGTACTTCCTGGAAGGAACTTTCAGCCCTGGAGCTCATAGGCCATTCCTGACTGTGACCCTAATAGCATCCCACTGCCAGAGGGCTAGAAGCTGCCTGGTAAGTAGCAGTGTGTCTCAGCTGGCCTGACCAGCTTAGTGTATCACCCCAACTCACTGTTGTCATAATCTGTATCAAAACGGTGTCATGTAAAGTATCCTATGCGAACTGGTAATGCATTGGCCATTAATATTATGGTGTGGTGCGTATGTTGGGGTGATATATGAAAAATCTGAAATATGTGCTGGACATATGGTCTTAAAATGTGATTGGCAGGAAGGGCTTAAATCCCCCTCCACCTTAGACAAAGGAATGTGGTCCCCCCTACTTGAATGTGCCTCCAATATAGGTTGAACAAAGACACACAATAAAGGTACATGTACATAAAAGGTAAACAAAGCCATCAAACAAGGGAGTGGGGGAGATAACCACTTAACTAATAGGACTGGGAGGGAGAGACTGCAAAAATTAACATGGCATCATTTCCCTGCTGGACACAGCAAGCTGAGCCCCCAGGAGGGCTTCCTGATGTTGAAAACAAAGATTAACTTTGATGATATAAGCGGGGAGAAAAAGTCATTTGGGTCTCCTTCAGCTGAAGAGAAAAAAAAACCCTACTGCTTCGAGCTCTGTGTTAGATCCTGGCTAAGAACTGGCCGGCCATGCTGGAAAAGCAACTGCGGTGATAAAACTACTTTGAACAAAAGATTCTAGTTTGTTAGGGTAGGTTTAGTCTTAGAAGCATAATTTTACCTTTGTTTGTTTGTTTGTAACCATTTCTATCCCAATTCCTTCTACTTGGTATCACTTCAATACCTGTTCTGTCTTAATAAACGTAATCTTGTTTTTATCATGTAGCGTTTCAAACTGAAAGGTAAAATCCTCAGTCTCTTTAAAGGAGCAGCAAAGCAGGCTGTTGGTGTATCAGGGCTCTGAGCCAAAGTGCACATCACAGAAGCACCCAAGATTACAGGGCAGGCAGTGACACAACCCCTTATTGGTCTGGGTGAACCCCCAAAGCATCACACTGACCCCGTCTTCCAGAGGGGAATTGTCTAAGTGGGTAAAAATGGGATGGCAGGGGAGATGCAGCAGGGCACTTGTGCAGTACTCCTCCCCTGGCCCAGATGCACCTCTCCAGAGCGGGACTCACCTTCAGTAAATAGGTCCCAAACTAAGAGATGCCTACATTCTTTTTTTCTGAAAATGCTGTTCCTTCGTTTCACCAACAGTAAATCTCAGAATTATTTGTCTCCTTTTGAAGTACTTATCAAACCAAAACTCAAAAGGCTCAGCCTGGAGAGAAGATATCTCTAAGCAACTTCCTGCCATAAATATCTCAGCGAGACTGGAAATTACACCCATTATATCTAATTACAGGTGTGCGCGGTAATCAGTTTCGACATAATGACAGGCGCTGATCCTGCCTATGAATTATTGAGCTCGCCCTGACTTGGGAACTTGGATAAAAGGATTTGATGGGCGCTTCTGAGCGTTCTTTAAATAGTAGTTCCTTTCGCAGAGCAAATTGCAATTGCCTGTTTCACCCTTTACCAGCAGAATGCTGTGAATTGTCCTCCATTTTGCCTGACACAGATTTAAGGGGAGGCAGATTCCCCCCCCCCCCCCCCCCCCCCCCCCCCGTTTTAATCCTGGCATTGCCAAGGAAGTTCAGTTTATTCCTATTCATTCTTTGTATTACAGCAGCACCAGAGATGCCCCCAACAAGATCAGGGCCTCATTGTGTGAGGCACTGTATAGACAGTCCCTGCCTACAAAAGCTCATAACCTAAAAGAGAGGTTGTAACGGGTGGATGAAACAAGTCTGTGGTAGGTTAGGGGCAGGGAGAAGTTGGCTAACACATTATCCCTCTCCTTTTTCATGTATCCTTAGTAAGGTATTGAGAAGGGTAAGGGATTATTCATGGGATACAGAACCTTTTCCTTGTACTGTAGGTTGATAGTTGGAATCTGTCCAGGCTAATTCTGGCTAGTTGTTTGGTGGCCGTGTTAAATGAGTTGGATAGTTTTTCATTCCAGATCTCAGTGACAAGTGTCCACATCACGCACACAAACATCACCAAGGGAACTAAATGTGTCAGTCCCCACCGAGCGGCAAAGGCTTAGAAGGGCCGGGAGGTGGTTCCGCGGTATCTGAACTACGGCACAGTGTCCAGGCTATGATACAGTAAGCTTGCTGCAGTTGGTGCCGCAGGAATTCTCGTTGATTTCCTCCTGGGGATCTTGGATGCTGCATGGTCCCTCCACGTCCCACGAGGGCACAATCTAGCCCTAAGTCTCTACTCCTGCCTGCCTGTACCCAGAGTCTTCTCCTCCTTCACAGAGAGCTGTCACTCTCGTGGCAGCCAATGTTCCCGTTGTGACCAACATCACCGGCAGCGTGGCTGTCAACAGGAGGCCAGGCCTGTCATATTTTAATTAAACAATTATCTTCAAGAAATTGGCACTCTGCTGTGGTCCCAGCCACACAATCAGAATTAGAAGCAGAAGGGAAAAAAAGACAAGAGAGCGAGTGCAAAAAGCCTGAAGAAAGATGGATAACAGACGGGACACCAGAGCTGGTGCAGAGGGGACGAGTGTTTTGATCACAGAGTTAAGGGTGAGCAGAGAAGATGTGGTGGCAATGGGAGAAGGAGGCGGTGGGAGGGGACGGGGGATGTGAGCAGCAGCGAAGGTGAACAATCAGAACAGCGGTAGGAGAGGAGGAAATGCAGTGAGCAGGGAAACACTGCCCTCACAGAACATCTCTCCCACAGTCCAGGCCTCGTTTCTCACTACCAGGCACGGAACAGATGATGAAGTGTTAACAGAAGAGGCATCAAAAATCACCAGCAGGAGTTACTGTGACAGGTGGCACAAGAGGCTAAAGAGGGAATAAGATTTCTTAGCTCTGCTTGGGATGAGATGCAAATCTGCTCAGCTATAAAGAAGGATGAGTGGGAGGGTGGGGACGAGGAGAGAAGACAGAGACCCGAGTGTAGCAGAGAGAGCCTAGAGCATTAGGCCTGATGCAAGACTTGAGGCCTGAACTGTGAACCAAAGTCAGGGCATGTAAGTTCAGTGTCTTGGCACGTCCTGCTGGCACTGCTAAAACACACCGAATATGTAAACACATTGCAGCAGGCTGGCACAAGTACACCCGAACCTAGCACAGGATAAGATGGTTTGACAGAAGTGATGAACAGAGATATTTTGTCAGAAACATCAGGAGTAAAGTACCCAGACAGAAGTGGTGAACAGGAATATTTTGTCTGAAACAACAAGAGAAAGGAATGAGAGGAGGTAGCAAACATATCACGGAACACGGAATCTGGCATGTCGGTTGTTTAGCCCAGGTTGTTTGTTTTAGTCTATAAATCTTGGGACACCTCGCCTTAACCCTTTGTCTGGCCTAAGGGGCAGCAGAAAGACCTGCTGCTGACTGAGCTGGTCCATTGTGACGGGCACACGTGTGTTAGTGTACCTATAGCCACTAAGCAGGGGTGCTAATACGGTGCTTAGTCGACAATAAACCCGGCCGAGCACCTTCGCCACTGAACCGAGACTGTGGTTTTTCTGGGCAGGTTCTATCGGGGTCCGCTGAGCCAGCCACATGTGCAGAGCTGGGACAGCACGCGGCGAGAACTCCCACGCAAGCCACACCGACAAGGTCCTAGAACCAAATCCCATTGACTGGACACATTACCTGCCCTGCTGTCTCGGGGCAAGGGTCTCTCCATTTCCCCATTACAAGAGAGGGGAGTGAATGGACCATAAGGCAGGGAAAGGTAGGTGCAGCATGGATGGAAGTAACCCATGAAATGAGTCTATGAATCTAGCCCATGCTTAGATGGCCAACGTGGTGAGTCCATCATAATAAATCCACCTTTAAAGATTTTTATTGCGGTAGAGTGAGGTGTGAGTGTGTGAAACGGTGATACGGAGCCATGTGGCTGGGACACTCTTGGAAACCTCGCCACAGATGCGACAGAGCCAACCCTACCTGTAGCGCATGACCTGAGAGGAGGGAGAGGTGGTGCTCCATGCTGAATGAGGAGTCACCAATTGCCAGATGTGCATGTCCCCTTGCTTAGTGGTGCTGTACCCCCAGCACCAACTACATACAGTCACACCGCCCTGGTTTCACCCCACTCTGCAACAGCCCAACACCTCCATCACTCACCATCGCTGCACAGGATGCAGTGGTGTGCCCAGGCTCATGGGGACAGAAGACAGGAGCCAGGAGCCCCAACTCATCCCTGTGCAAGTGTGAAGCCCAGTGCCAGAACACTGCCCCCCCCGCCCCGATCCTGGGGCTGCTGGCAGCCAGTTCAGCACCCGGCACAGGCTGGGCAGCTCTGACTTATATGGCCACTGTGGGCTTTGCAGCAGCTGGGAAACAGCTGAAGTTTAGAATTTCCTCAGCCACGATTCCCCCATTCCTGGCACGGGCCTCCCCAGTGCACCTCGGAATGCCCCTTTGCTGGGGGTGCTCGCCAGTGAGTGCAGAACCAGCCCCAGGACCCCTTCGCGCTGAAGGTGCAAAGGGGCAGCAGAACAATGGTGAATGGAGCCCATTGTTGTCAGATGGAGCATTTAGAATCCCAGGTAGGTACCTGAGGAATAAATGTAGAGATGGGATTTCTCTGCAGGGGGCTGAGTCTCTGAGAGGAATCGCAGCGCCAAAGGGAATATTAAATCTCTCACTCAAAATAATAATAATAAAAATCCAAACATCATCAGACAAATAAATAGAAAATAACACAATTGCCTAACAGTGTGTAACAGCAGACTGGGGAGATTTTAACCAGCTATTTTCACTGCAATGCTTAATATGCCACTCTCCCAAGCATAGCCTGAAATATATAATTTTTCATTATATTCCTGTATGTTTGACTTTAATATAATGAAGCTTTCTCCCTTCATTACACCAGAATACTGGCTGTATTATATTGCTTATGTGGGAACTATTTTTGACAATGTAAAAGCTGAAGCCCAAGAAAATGACCTCAAATGAAACCTCTTTCCTTCTCTCGCCTCTAAACTCCATGTAACAGCTGTAATTCATCACCAGGACAATTCTTCCAACATCACATTTCCTGGTGGGCTGTAATTTGTCTCCTTGCTTTTCGCTCTCTTTTTGCTACCTGTGACTGCCCACTGATTTGCTTGCCTGAGTTTATGGTGTTTGACGCTGCCTCTATTTGAGTTTTTATTATAAATAGGTCAGAAATCCTTGGTAACAATAAGCACCGGGGAAAACAAGAAATTGCTAAGCATGTTACACAAAAAGTGCATCCATGACTTGTTACAGATGCTACTGAATGCTGCAGTGCTGAGCCTGGGAGAAGGGGACGGGACTTTCCTTCTGAAACCTGAAACCGCACAAAACTTGCCTGAGATGGGGCTTTGTCACAAACCGAGCCAAGGCTCAAGCTAAAATTCAAACACCTGTCCAGAGAACAAAGGTCCATTTTCCAGCAAATGTAAACAACTTCATGGCTTTGGAATGAGGTTGCCATCTGAATCTCAAATAATTTATTTGAGGGGGGATGGGGGGAGCATGCATAGCCACATGCATAAGAAGTCCAGCTGTCACCAGGGCTTCATCCTAGGGCTTGGCTACCAAATGACCAACACAGTAGGTGTCCTTCTAGAACGATGCTGCATATGTTCTTCCTGTAATATTCTGGCACCATGGATTGCCTTATTTACTTGCATGCGAGAACTTGTCAGCAGCAGCTACACTTAAGTGTGATTGGTCATAGTGAGACCCAGACAGTGAGAACAAACTTTACTGGCGATATGCTTGGTATCTAAAAAGAACTCCATCACATATAACATTTCTTCAAGACTTAGCTCCAGTACATTCAGCTAAACAGATCAAATAGCACTCTCCAGACACTTTCTAGTGAAACTCTCGGACTTGTGACACAGCTACCCTAAGCCACCCTCTCTCTTTCTTCTCTCCCTCTTCCCTCCCACGGGATTTTGTTTTCTCTTCCTGCTGCATAAAACATTATTTTAAAGACAAAATACTAGGGGAAATCTTGCAGCAAAAGCCCATAATAAGGCTTTTATGCTAGGTCAATTTTTAGGCCTAATTGCCTTGACAGCATCTCTAATAAACCAGCCCTTAAAAAAGGGGGGGGAAGTTGCTGTGAGTTACTTTACATTCTCTCCCTGTTCCCAGAGAGGTTATATACATCTTTTAAAAGGAGCTCTAACCTGGTAAGGGATTAGCCCAAGAAGACATGTCCCAGTGGAACAAAACCCACCAGTCTCCTCCAGAGTCACTGCACGTTTTAAATAAAATTGTGACAGCTGAGCTGTAGTTTTTACTCTTTTAAAGCAAATGCCGTTCAATTCAACATCCACGGAGGGCAATGGGAGTCTTGCAATGAGCTGTGGATCAGACCCTCAGTGCTGGTGAAAGACTGATAGCACCCAGATAGCCCCGAAGGTCTCTCTCAACGGAACAGATTCGGGTCAAGTCATGTCAGGACAAGCTTACCCATAATGCCTTGCCAATGTGCCTCACTCCAGCAATGGGGGTTGGTCTCAGAGCCCAAGCTCCAGCCTGAGCAGGAACAACTACACCAGCCAATAGGTGGAGTGTGGGCCAAATCTGGATCAGCAGACACTTTTGAACAGACCCTGAAATCTTTATATTTACTTATTATTATAATTGGGTTTTTTTATTATTATTTTCCCTGGAGTCTGGATCTTGACCGTACCTTGACCAAGAAATTTGGACCTTAACAAAAAATAATGGACTACCTCTGATCTACATTGATATTTGTAACCCCATAATGCGAGATGAGCTTGTATCAGTTGACCTGGCCTGTGAGACTTGGTGCTACAGGGATATTTTTGCAGTGTAGAATTATCCTTAGGAATTCAGGAGCCTAAATCCCATTGGCTTCCAGTGAGACTGCCTAACCCACATTTGAAAATGGGACTTAGACTCCTAAGTCTCTTAGATACTTCTGAAAATGTTGCCCAGAATCTTTATCTTAAATGAGTGCGTGTGCAAGTGTGTCGGGATTCCAATGAGCCCAGCAAAAGCCTTTTATGAGGCACCTTTGTGCACCCAAAACTTCTCCTGCAGTCACCTGCTACAGGACCAAATCCCATTCTCGTTTACACCAAAATCAATCCAGAGTCACTCTGCTGACTTCACTGAAGTTACTTCAGATTTACAGTGGTCTAAATGAGAGGAGAAGTGAGCCCAGCTTTGAAGCTGGGACAAGTAATTTATTCATCTGTTTGAAGAGATAGTATTGTGTGAGCAGCACAAGGCTTTCGTCTTTCTTCTTTGTTTCCCCTTGCAGAGCTGGGAGTCCGTTAATACTCATTAAGGTGCAAGACGAAGAGTACTAGTTTATGCTTTCTTCAAACAGTTCTGCCAAGGGACCCAAGTCCTGACCTGCAGCACCAACTGCTATTCCAATCTGAGGCCATGTGCCTCTCTGCCAGTACCTGAATCCCTGCCCTGCAGCATCGTCTGCTAGTCAAGTCTTGGGTCCCACACAGCTCTGCCACTCCATGTGAATCCTGAGCCATGGCACCATGGACCTATCCTGGTCTTGAGCTTCCCTCAAGCAGAAACTGAGGCCAGAGCAGGCAGCGGCTTTGTAATACACACTAGGATGAAAGACTAATAAACTCAATGCCAGTTGTGACTTCAGTGGGGATTGGCATCCATGGGTCTGATTCTGTGTTGTCCTGCACCTTGTGTCGTCATTTACTCCAGTACGAACTGAGTGCAAAATAGGTGCCCAATCAGGGTGGCAGCATTTTACATTCACCGGGCACTGGAGTAAATAACTGCACACAGTGCTGGGCACTAGAGAATCCATGTTTCAAAAGGTGAAAGGTTAATGCACTCACCCCCTCTGGCAGCTGATTGAGTGGGCCCAAAAAGGAGAGAATAGACATTGTCCCATTTTATTTCTGGAGAGAGGTGGAGCTGCTGGCATTGCTGTGTGGAGATCTGATAACTTTCTTTTTTTTTTTTTTTACACCCCTAGTTTTTTGCTGATTTTACACTGCTGATGGAAAGATGTGACCTCCATTAATTCATCTTGTAACATGCAGAGGATGTGACACATGTGCCCTTTAAACACCAGCTCGGCAGCTGAGACCCTCTCTCTTTGGGAACATTTCACCAGCGCAGATGGAACGGAGATGGTCAACACGGCTCACTTCAGTTTTTGTCGACAGCTGACAGGAAGCCCCGTGTCAGGGACATAATTATTGAAAATTTAATGTTAATTGAGATGCACCTAATGACGAATAATTGTATACGGTGGTTTGATACATTCTTTGCAATATTTTGGAGGAGAAGAGATGAGACGAGATCAAAACAAACTACAGCTCGCGAGTGCCCGTAACCGACACCAAAGATCCCACACCTAACAAGCTGCTGTCATATGGGGAGAGCTCGGGTACGAGCCCTAATAGTGTCACAGATTGTCAGCTCTGGTGCTCTGCTGCCTTTCAAAGAAATGCCACTTGGGAGTGCTATCCTTCAAGAGCACTGAATACATGGCAGCACCTGGTGCTGCTGTTTGGAAAGCAGATGGTTTATCAAGTTCCCAAGGGCACTGGAACATCAGTCTGTTAGATGTTCTATCATCTAGAGCCACAACAAAAGATTTGTTTCTATTCCTAGAGAAGCCAGACCCAGGACCTTCCCCAATACTTAGAGGAAAGCCCCAGTGGCATTTCCTACTGGCTACTTTAGATGGCACATGTTCTACTCTCTTTCTTTCCATACCCACCTCATTCTTGCAATCTCTTGTTCAGTCTTTCCTCGTACTGTAAAAACACCACGCCACTGAGCAGCAGCAAAATCACAAAGGCCCTTCTTGATTTATCTATGCCCTCTTCTTTAGAGCCCAATTTCCGGCTTGGAAAGGCACAGGCCAGTATTCCCATTGTCTCTCCTGCATGGTGGGAGGGACACAGGGCTGTTCTCACTGCTCGGGAGGGAGGGGAGGCTAGGCAAGCATTCCCACTGTCTTTGCTGCACCACTGGGGAGATCTTCACAAGAGTGGGAGGCCGGGTGAAATTTGCTGCCAGTGGTCAGAAAAGGCCACAGCTTAGTCCAGCTGCTTCCTATGGACCCTTCCCATTCGGCCCCATGCCTTGACCAATCAGCCGAGGGTCATACCATACTGTGTATACAGCCAATGGAGCTCAGTAAAGGAAGCCATCACCAGCTGCTCCTGAATTTGTTCAGGCTGCTCCTGGCAAAGGCTACCCCAACCCACTGTAAGGCAGATAGGAACAGTTTCCTTCCTGGTGGGTTACTTCTACATTGGCCTCAGCAGCTGAGGAATCCTCTGCTTGTGTCT
The DNA here is from genome assembly GCF_965152235.1 of Eretmochelys imbricata. Taxonomy (NCBI): domain Eukaryota; kingdom Metazoa; phylum Chordata; order Testudines; family Cheloniidae; genus Eretmochelys; species Eretmochelys imbricata. The sequence goes on along the minus strand of NC_135585.1, from coordinate 17,363,043 downwards.
GCAGGCTGCTGGGGCTGAAGACTCCATTGCCAGAGGGTCACCAGGCAGGCACCAGAGGAATGATTTAGAAATGTAATTCTATAATAGGAAACTGAGGACCAGATCCTTAGTTGGTGTAAGTTAATAGTGTAGCTTCATTGACTTCCGTGGAGCTATGCTACTTGACACCAGCTAAGGATCTGGCCCTGAGGCTGTTACTCTGAAACCGATCACTCAGTAGTGACTAGTCAGTACGGCGATCGGGGTTTGGCTAGTGTGGTGGGCTGTTAACCCCACACCAGCCCTGCAGGGGCTAAGGTGGGGCAGATCACGCAAATTAACGTTACAGGTGGAGAGTCTGCTTGATTAAAAATGACTAATGGCTGATCAAGCCCAGCTGGGGGAGATGCTGCGCAAGATATCGAGCCAGGAAGTTTGCAGCAGAAAGGGCTGCAGTGTGGAAGACGGCAGTCATGCTCCAGGCTTAGAGAGAAGAAAAGCAGCAACCCCAGGAGAAGGAGGAGCCATGGAATCCTGGCCCTGAAGGATGGGCTTAACTAGAAGGGGGAAGAAGAAAGCCTGAGAGCAGCAGAGTAGGAGGTCCAGGGAAAGAGCAGCAAGGCCTAATTTGATGGATCTCCAACAAGAAACTGCAGAACTGGAATTAATTTGCAACTGGACACCATCAAATTAGGTCTGAATAAAGACTGGGAGTGGATGGGTCACTATAAAAACTAATTTCCCCCGCTGATACTCACACCTTCTTCTCAACTGTTTGAAATGGGCCACCTTGATTACACTGGCCTCCTTAGCACTACAAAAGTGATTTTTCCTCCCTTGGTATTCACTCCTTCTTGTCAACTGTTGAGAATAGCCCACTTCCACCTTAACTGAATTGGCTCATTAGCACTGACCCCCCCCCACACTTGGTAAGGCAACTCCCATCTTTTCATGTGCTGTGTATTTATACCTCTCTACTGCATTTTCCACTCCATACATCTGATGAAGTATGTTTTAGCCCACGAAAGCTTATGCCCAAATAAATTTGTTAGTCTCTAAGATGTCACAAGGACTCCTCGTTGTTTTTATCCAAGGAGTGTTACTGAATTAGGAATTTAAACAGTTTGCAAATTAGGGATATTTTTTAATCTGGTAATTCACTTTCTAGTGAGCGATTTCCCCTGGGGGAATGGACGTAGCTATGGAGACGGCTATGCACTACAGAACGAGCCCCCAGATCAATTGCCACTCATGCTGAGTAACAATTAAAGAGCATTTCCATGTGATGGCTGTGACAGGAGAAGGGGGGTGGCTCACAATACTCCCCCTGCTGGTGTGGATCAGCCTGATTGATGGCAGCTTCACAGAGGAAGCAAGGACAGAATGGGCCAAAGAAACTGAACAGATCTGGGCTGAGGAATATTAGCAGGGGAGCTCTACACCGCAGCACAGCTTGCTCTCTGGATGGAGGACTTGGATCTCTGCTGCTCTCAATCTGACATGAACACTACAAATTCACTCAAAATAACCCCCCAAAAACCCTTGTAGAATCTATTAAATTCCCTGATTCCTGTTAATCTGAGTCAGATGCAGGGCCATTTTTTATTAAGATGCTATTTCGTGGTGTATGGTCTTTGTAACAACAGGGACGCCTCACCCTACCCAAAGCAAATTGTGAGCAAACCGGAGATCAGCACTTTTCTCCCCTCCAGGAAAATTGACTTTAATAATTTGGACAACTTGAAAGGCTCCTGCCACTGGGGAGGTAAATATTCATGACAGATAATTTTTAAAAGTCTTTGAGAAGTCGGCTCACACAGCAGTTGCTGCATTTTTCAAAAGGCTTTTTTTTTTTTTTTTTGCTGCATTTCTTCAGCTCTTCATATTTAATAGGGGGGATTTGAGGCTTTTCATATTGAATTGTTTAATGCAAATAATAATTATTAATAATTAAATGAAATGCAGCAGAGGAACGGTAGGTGAAGTGACCTGTAGCTTTTGCAGCACTTGCATGGGGAGATACAAGGCTGACAAAAAATTACCTGCTTACAAGAGACAGGGTTGGCAGTCCCAGATGCTTGCTGTGGAACATCCCAGCACTGGGAAGGAGGATGCATGATGGGAAAACTGCATCCTGGTTAAATGAGTGGGTTTAACTTCCTAACTGATGGGGAGTGGGAAGTTGATGGAGAGTTGTACAGGGGACATTACTGGAGAGATTTTCAGAGAGCTCAGTTTCCATTCAGGAACCTACGTGCCAGATTTTCAAGTGCTTAGAGCCCAGCAGCTGAAGTTGTTCCATCAACTTATTTAGAGGTCTACTGGGAATTGAGCTCTTGGAAAATCTGGCCTCATAGATAGGACTAAGCTTTGGTGGGTGAAACTCAAGAGGTGTGGAGGTTTGTTCCAGGTAAGTTACTACAGAGTCCAAGCTATCCATACCTACTGGGTCTGATTCTGATCTCAGTTAAACTAGTGTAACTCCATTGAGTGGGGTTTTCAAAAGAGCCTAAGCAACTCAGGAGCATAAATCCCATTGAAAGCCGAGAGCTACTTGCCTCCTGTCCTGAGACACTGGGATTTCTGGCTTGCATGTGCAAACAATTTCAGAGAAGTGACTAGCCACTAATGCTGGGACAGTCACAGAGGGACACGTGGGCTGCTAACAACTGCTTGTTCTTGACTCCTGCAAATCCAGCCCTCCATTCTCTCTGTCTCAGCAACAGATGAGCTTATCTCAGTGTTTCAATGAATTCTGCCAGGAATTACCTTGGTCCTCATGATAGTTTTGATAGCGGCTTCAAACTCCTCTGAGTTATTGTAGTCCACCGTCCACACATGAGGTTTCCCTATGAAGTCCTCCACATAGGGGTGTTGGGAGGACACCTGAGAAAGGAAACAAAAAATGAACTGTGTGGTATTCCCTGCAGAAGGCACTGTGGCCACACGCAGTGACCTCCCTGCAGCTAGGCAATGTGAAAGGTGAGCTGATGGCAGCAGGAACAGTGATGAGAGCTACTAAAACCATTGCATGCAGAGATGGATCCAAAGTGGAACCTTTAATCCAAACCCACCTGCTCTCAGCCTTTAGGCTGATATTTTAAAACAGCCTAATGGTTTTGAATGCCTAAGTCCCAATAAAATTAAATTTGCCCCTCAGCGACTGGGCAAATCTCAACCTCAGAGATTCAGATGAAATCCATCCCAGATCGGAACCTCCCCCATCAGTGAGGTTTGAAAAACTAAGACCTGACTACAAGGTTTTGTAGAAGCACAATGCTCATTACAAAGATGAGACAAATGTCAAATCTGTGATCAAACGTGAAGTTTGGTGTTGGGCTAAACTGGAACTAGAATCCGAATCACCCTCGAATTTGCAAAACTAAAGCTGAGCATTCCTGTTTGCAGTGAGGACTCTTCCCCTGGGGATTGCTTCCTATTGGCAGTCACTTTTCCATCCTGTAGAGCAATCTTCTTTCCCATCCTCTCCATGCATTTCTCCTTTATTTAAGCTTTGGGCATCTGTTGATTCAGCCTCATTGACATTGCTGCAAGGCAGCCAACAAGCACAGGTCTTGTCTCAGGAAGTAGGGCAAAGGGTGGAAGTTGAAGCTATACTTTTAAGGGGTGCACAGGTCAGAGGAAAGAGTCCTGGTGCAGAGAAGAGACATTTTCTAAACAGAAAGGAGGATGAAAACTGGCAATGGTTACAAAGGGGCTTTGAAAGCAAGGAAGATGTGAAAAAGAGCATTTTATATAATGAGCATTATGCTTTGCCAGACATGATCATGCTCCCGCAGCCCTTTGCCGGGGAGAGGAGACAAAGTATCCATTAGAGGTGGGAGAACTTGCACAGAGATTGATTTTTATTGTTTTGCCAAATGGCTTTAGGTGAAATTCTCCCCTCTGCAGAGGTGCCAGTGAAGTCCCATGGAGCTCATAGGCTTAAGGAGTGTCTAGTCCTTGGGCTGGACTTCTTCCCGGGGGGCAGAGTTCACCATTTGTGGGGTTTTTTTGCATCCTGGACATTTCGAGTTTCCATGTTTCAGCTGCTTTCTGGAGGGAGGCTGGTTTTCTAACCCACTCATGGCGCTGCTTACACAGCTGTGCTGTGAGTTGGAGCCCAGCTACTAATGCAAAGAACCCGCAGTGGAGGCTTCTTCACAGCAGGCTACAGACTCTGCCCCTTGCCAGCTGCAGGTTGCGATGCAAAGTGAACCTCTGGGTCACAGCATTCCCCAAAGATGCAGAGCCAAAGTAAACCTGGCAGTTATTGAGAAGAAGACAGCATCAGCTGCACCAAAGGGCAGGACCATCCATTGAGCAAACCAACGGCCCCAATCCCGGGTAATCCCCATTCTCCTAACATATCGACCAATCAGCTGGGCTAAAACACAAAACCAAAACCAATATCCCATCTACCCTAAAGACCTTCAACTTTCCCATGATCTAAGCCCTGCCCAGAAGGCTCAGATACGTATAAATAAAGAGATGATGGCAATTAATTATCCCTCTCTTCTGCTTCTTTGCTGTCATCAGCACACTTCTCCCTAGTGACAGCAGCTAAGGATGGCAGGCTCGGCTGTTATAATGACACAAATTAAAAGCAGCAGGGCTGGCTGCACTGAAAGAATGATTCCAACACCTTCCATCTCACACACAAACACACCCACACATCATGCACACTCTCCGTAGCGGTTGCTCTGTTCACAGTTTTGCCAAGTCGCTGAGTGCGAACCGGGGCCCTCGCAACACAACCTGCATTATGCTAACATCAGCAAAACACAAAGAGGACACGGGAGGAGAATTAATTCTACAGGAGCTAATTACAGTGGCCCTGCTCTGCCTCTGCCTCTTGCCAAGACGAATGGCAAGCGAGCGTGCAGCCACCACACTGTAATGATGACAAACGGGCTGGCTGCCAAGGCAACGGAAGCACCCAACTGCCTGGAGAAGGGTGGCTACAGAAGATGCAATCCAGTCTGAGAGCCAGCGGAAAGGAGGCTATCTAGGGTGGGGCAGGATAGAGGACACCTTAGGGTAGATTCTAACTCACTTGGTAAGGAACGGCCTCAGACGGAAACAGAAGCTGAGAAAGAGGTCCTTGATGTGGCCAGTGGAGGGGCTTTCTCAGCGGGGATGTGGGAATTTACACGGCATTATCCACTTTATTAATAATACAAGGCTCAATTTTCTCAACCCTTTAACTTTTAAAGAGCTCCTGCTGCACTCAGATTAAATTCATAGCCAGCGGCAGGCCCAGGAGGGGAGTTTGCACAAATATATATATATATATATTCAGTCCTGTTTTAGAAAACCACAACCAGGAGCAATTCAAGTTCAGATCCCAACTTATCTGGGAGCCTACAACCCCAGGTTTGGGAAAGGGAGGGTCAGGCTAAAGTCTGTCTCTGGGGTAACCAATTAGGACATGGTGTGGGATTTTTGCAAAAGCCTCATTGATCAGGTTTTGTTTTGCAGAGCTGAAATTCAAACCCAGGTCTCATTTTGTCCATCTTCTCCAGGTCTCGAGAGGGGAGAGATCAGATTGGGAGGGCAAGGGTCTGATCCTACCCCCAGCTAACCACACCTTTGAACTGCGGGGAAGAGCATCCAGAGCCTGATCTTTTCAACTGGTCCACCCCTTTGGTTTGAATCCAGAGCAAATGCCATGGCTAAGGCCAACCTGCAAATTCTCAGCACACAACATTGCAGAACCACTTGCCTCTCTTGATGTAGGCTTCCCCCTGAAGAATTCGTGATTGAGGGAGCTGTGCGGCGGGTTGAAACGAGACTGCAGGAAAACACACCCATTGGCTATCGCTTCCAAAGGGGCAGGACCTTCATAGGGGAATCCAAATCCGATGAACAGCTGCAGGAAGCAAAACCACAAACCCTGGTGAGCTTGAGTGAAGAACACCATCGCCCAGACCCGTTGCATTCTAATTCATTAGCAGTTCTGCCTCTCGAGTTCACTCATCTGAACTCTCTCTGGTGCTCAGCTCAGCAGAAACACAGGCTGATCTAACTGAACTCTAAGTGAAATTCTTTGTAGTTCAATTCACAATAGCTTAAATGTGTTATAAAGTTCTCCCCAAAATGATGTCTTTATCAAAGCTAAACTGTACACAGTACATCTTTACCCCTTCATTTATAACAGAGGCCTTGTCATTAATATCAATGGAAGTTGCACCTCTTTACATCATGCATGTATTCGTCCTACTGTTTCCACATTGAAAGCTGCTGGCTTGCTAGATATCAAATCAGAATCATGCCTAAAACAGTACCAGACCTAGGTGGAACAGCAGCTACATGCCCTAGCTTCTCCTGTCTACAGACCTGGTTTTCTTTCCTGGTAACAGGATGAAATGAGTTTGGGTATTTAGTATGCCAGTGGGCATTTGCACATCACATAATTCAGGCACAGTTGGCAGTCCTTACCCAGGAAAAGCCAAGGGCTGGAATATAATAGGGGCTTGCATGTCACTGGGTTGGCAGTGCTGGGGGTGGTCTGGGAAGTATGCACTTTGTCTGACTCTAGACAGTGCTATGGCGCTGGGCTCAGGTTCCGATATCAGTAAGGAGCATTTCAGGACCTAGTTATGCTGTTAGTCAATCAATCCACAGACCCCACGCTCCTGGACAGAGCTGAGCAAATAGTGACCAAAAAGTGTTCTATGAACATTCAGTGGAACCCAAGAGCAAACTTTGGTGTGACAATGGGTGTGATGTAATGCACATCTCTTAAACTCTAGTAGAGCAACTGCTTGCAAAAAACAAATTTGAACCCCAAAGTATGAATATTTCCCAAGAGACAATTCCAAATAGTATATTCAATTGTAAAATTTAAAATCCAACATTTGCACCATCTTTGGACAGTCACGTGGTATTGTTTCTCTCTTCTGATTGGATGTAATTAATCAACAGAAGGCAAACTACCAATCCAACAATCAATCAATCTTACCATTCGAAATTGGGGCTGTGTAAGCTGGTTTCTCAAGTCATTTACCTGAGTTCTAGCTATGTAAATCACGTGAGTTAGATGTCTCAGTAAAAGTTGTGTATTCGATTGTAATATTCACCGTTCAAATAACCTGCAGACTAAGAGTTATTTGCTGAAGAAATTAGTGAATGATTTTGAATAACAAATACACTTGAGAATGTTGTGAACTGACCACTGACAATTCGTAAAAAGGGGAAATTAATCAGACAAATTCGCTGTTGCGATTTGCTCAGCTCGGCTCCTGGATAATTACTGCAGTTGATGTGGCCTGCAAGCAAGGGCTTCAGTGGCACTAGCCTCAGCATCCTCCAGCGAAAAGAGCTTCAGCTAATGAATTCCCCCTCAGATTACATTTCTCAAGGCAACTCTGGTCCGCCTGATCAGCAGCTGGTTATTTTATGGAAGAGTAATGTTGGACTTTGTCAGAAATCCACATGAAAGGGCCACACCCCTATTTTGAGTACCTTGGCTTTTCTCAGAAGCTGCTGGAACTCATGCTGTGGCAGAAGGCCATGGTTCTTGACAAAGGCTGGGACCTCAGGAGGACGCTGGGTTTCATAATAAACAGTGCCGTGGATCTCCATGTACTTGTTAAGGATGGCCAGGAACTTTTCTTTGCCCTGGGGGAGGAAAGCGAAGAAAATCAGCTGCATGTGAACCCCAAAAGAGATGTATTTGATACTCAAATGCCAAAATAAAGGGGCATTTCCTTAGTCTGATCTCACCATCCTAGCGCCTTTAAGGGTACGTCTCCACTTCAGTGTTTAAGCCCAGGGTTCAAACTCAGGCTCAAGCCTAACTCTCTTTTTGTATTCACACAAATCATGACCCAAGGTCCCAGGATCCACAGGGCTGGAGGGTCCGAGCCTGAGTCAAGCCGGAACCCAGGGTTCCAGCTCTATTGCTTTGCAGTGCAGACACAACCCTGCTGCATTTGTGCTCTGGAAGTCTGCCAAAAATATCCCACAATCCCATGGGCTGACTTTCTTTGTCCTCCAGACAATCAAGTTTGGTGGACAGTCAAGTTTTCCTACACTGACCCATGAACAAAGGGCTAGAGTGGCAACATTTTGGGAGGGCGTTAGGAAGTCTGGAATATGGCTGGTTGGACTTGGGTCTGCGTACTGCAGTGTGGATGCTGGAGCCCTGAGCTTGGGCCCAGGTTAGAAGATTCTTAACCTAGGGATGACCCTCAGTGTCGACGCTCAAGCCCTGGGTTCTCTAACCCAGGGTCTGCTGACTTGAGTTCCGCTTACCCTGGATTTACACTGCAGTGTAGACATACACTAAACGACCTCCTCTCTAGCAGCAAGGGAGTCTTTATGTACCGGAACACACTGTTAGTCTGTATCGGCAAAAACAACGCAGAGTCCTTGTGGCACCTTAGAGACTAGCAAATTTATTTGGGCATAAGCTTTTGTGGGCTAAAACCACTTCATCAGATGCATGGAGTGAAAAAAAACAGTACATGGGCTATAATATATATTCTGCTTACTGTTTTTTTTCACTCCATGCATCTGATGAAATGGTTTTAGCCCACGAAAGCTTATGCCCAAATAAATTTGCTAGTCTCTAAGGTGCCACAAGGATTCCTCATTGTTTTTACTGTTATTCAGTGGAACTCAATCTGCAGGGCAGGAAATCCCCCTACAGGGAAGGCAGACTTTTAGGACTCCTGGACTATAAACCAATTTCACACTCGTATAATCCCACTGAATGATGTGGAGCTGCTCCTCTTTGACATGGGTATGTCTAAGAGCAAAATCAGTTCCCTGAATCAGAGGCGACATACCTGGGTATTGGATATAGTCAGCCCCACAAAGAGAGTCTGCGTAAGGAATGTCATACACGAACAGACCAATGGTCTGTCCAGGCCAATACCCTGGCCCTGACATTAAACAGTGGAAGTCACAAAGCCTCTATAATGCAACCTCAGGTTACAATACTGTATCAGTGGCAAGTAGTGGAGAGAGTGTATGTTCCTGACCTCATCCAATGATCAGTTTATACACTGAAGCATGGAGATTGAGATCCCTTGTAATTTGCATCCCACCTTGTGCAAAAGCAAGTGCAATTATTCATATAAACATCTAATCCTCTGCAAAAAATCCTAAATTATTTGCCTTAATAAACTACCACAACAGTGAGTTCCACAGGTTAAATGTGTTTATTTAAAAAAAAAAAAGCATAGTTGCGTCTGTATACAGACAATTCATCTTTCTTCCCAAGACCCTCTTCTTGTCCCCTGTAGAATGGCAAACAGACATAAATCGATTGGATGGATAGTCATGTAGAAATAAAGGTGTTATCCATGTGAAATGCGTCACTGATCAGAAAGCTCAACTAGTTCTTTCTCCTTCGCTGAAGTTATTTCAGCAAGACAAAGCAGACAGGCACTTTCTGTTACTGTTGTGCCCTATGACCCAAGCAACCAGCCACTCCAGCTGCAGAATGGCATCAGTTTTCCATCTACATACATTCATGGCAAAAATGAAAAACTTCAGCATGGTTTTTTTTTTAGAAGACTGGGGGGATGGTATGAGGCTGATTAATCCTAGAGCTCTTTTGATGTTACCCTTTAAGGATTGCATATAGCTGTTAAGGACTTCATTATCGCTTTATCAAACTAATAGCCCTGCAGATCAATACAGCACCATACAAGAATTCCAAGCATGGATTTCACTGAGATTATCTTCCCTGCTAGCAACAACAAAAGAGAAACAGCTTTCCCTTTGAATTTAGCTGTGATCAGCACTACACTCATCTCTCTCTCCTCTACTTATTTCCCTCTCCAGGCTCTTTACAAGCCCTGGGAGGAAAAACAACTTCTCAGCAGCATTAAAAGAAGACAATAAGCCACAATCTACCTGATTGGAGGGCAGAGGCGAAGGCGGCTGTGAAGGGCTGACGAATGTGGAAAGCAGGCCACACAATGCTGCTGTTCCAATCCACAGAACCGCAGACACGCTCTGCTGATTAACCCACCTGACCTGGGGGCTCGGGGATTTAATGGAAAAGAGGCCATTTATTCACCCACACTGTCAGAAGCAGCCTCATGGCTGTCAGTTGTATTCAGCTGAAAAGGCAGCTACGTGGGGCACAGGAATGTGTTCTTTCCCCGGCCACAGTCTAATCCCACAGACATAGACTTTTACTGAGAGAGAAGCCTGAGCCTCTGAGTTTGGATGCCAAATCTCCCAAGAGGGGTTGGCTAGGGGCTTCGGCCCAGGCCCATCTCCCTTTCTATCCATCTGGCACTCATCTGTGTCTCTGCTTTACACCACACTTTGCCTTATCTCTCTCCCTCCCAGGCCCCCATTGTTGCCAGCTGGCACACTGGTTGGGACCCTCCTTGGTGGGGCTTGGACTCCAGACTGAACCTGTGGCTGGAGAAAGGCCAAATCCTTTCTTCCCTTATTGTGCTCTCCCTGCTGTCCTTGATGCAGGTTTCCCACCACCCCCAATCTCCTCCACGATGCTGCTGCAGAATGGCCAGCAAGTGGTGCTGTTAAGTAACACAGAGCCCAGCTCACCACCCACTGACACCCACCCCTGTCTGAGAGCGGACAGCAACCTCCCCTTCAAAGCTCCAACCCTCTGGTAACTCAGGGAATGACAGAGGATGTGTGGGATTCAGTCTCTCCTCCTTCTGTCCCTATTGGTCCTGAGGCAGTTTCCCTTTCTCTCTGCGTATCTCTCTCTCTCTCTGGCTATGGACTTCTCTCCAGGGCCGGATTAACCTTTTGTGGGCCTAGTGCCAAACATATTTGTAGGCCCCCATGGAGGCAATGGAGCATGGCAACAGGGAGGTCAGTCTCCAGAGTGAGGGGCCAACCGGGGGCAATGGGGCAGGGCAGGGGCCTCCCCACTCCACCCAGCCCAGTGCAAGGGCACTATTTACAAACGGCAGTTTCCAGATGCACAGTGCCTCACCCAGTCCTGTGCTGCCAGCATGCCCCTTGCCCTTGGGGGCGGGCCCATGCCATGCCACACAGCCCCGCCACCCAACACCCAATAGGAGCACCCACAGGAAAAAAATGTGTGCTGAGCACCCACCGGCAGCCCCACCTATCAGCTCCTCCCCCTCACCCCCAGGGCTGCCTGTGTGCCGCTGATCAGCTGTTCAGCAGGGGGCAGGAGGCGCTGGGGCGGGAGGGGGAGGAGCAGGGGCAGGAAGAGGTGGAGCGAGGGTGGGGGGCGCTTGGGGGAGGGTGTGGAATGGGGCAGGAGGAGGTGGGACGGAGGTGGAGTGTGGGCGGGAAGAGGTGGGGCCTTGGGGGAAAGGATGGAGTGGGGGCAGGGCCTGGTGCTGAACAGGGGTCAAGCACCCCTGGGGAAATCTGGAAGTTGGCACCTCTGCAACACCCCCGCAAGTCCCTATGGCCAGAGCCCCCCCAGACCCATTATGCCCAGTGCCCCCGCAGACTCCCCCCACAAATGCACAGCACCCTGCACAACACAACCCCTGCCCAGCACCCCGCTGCCCACAGCCCCACCACAACTGCCCAGCACCCCGCACAGAACCCCCACTCCCTAGTGCCCCAACACACAGAGATCTTTCCTGCCCCCTCACAGCCCAGCACCCCCTCGACCCCCCAGAGACCCAGTCCCCCACGCCCTGCCTCCCGACCACACTCACCGGCCCTGCTGGGAGGTGACTATATCTGCCGAGCTGAGCCGTTAGCATAGATAGGGCTGGTCCCGGGGTGGGGAATCGCTCCAGCCCCTTGGGAGTGACGTGATCAGTCAGGCCAGGGACTGCCCTGGCCGGGTTCCCTCAGGACCCACTTGCCTAGAGGGGCCCAGCCAAGCTCCCCACACAGTCCCCCACAATTGGCTGAGACTGGCCAGGCTTCTGCAACAGTCTCAGGAAGTTCAGCTCCAGGGAGACAGGTGGGGCCCCACAGGCGGTGGGAAGCAGAGACTGCCCGGAGCCGGAGGTGCACTGGGGTCTGGCCAGGGGGCAGAGAGGAGGCAGCGGGTGGGGCCACGGGGCAGAGAGGAGCCCTCAGCCAGCCAGCAGGTTGGCTGAGAGGAGCAAGTGATGGGCGGGGGGAGTGAGCTGGCAGGGTCTCGGGGCTCAGTGCAAGCGGAGCAGTCCGGGGCCCCTTCTGAGCATGAGCCCAGCTCCCTGGCACCACTGGCATCATTGTAAACCCATTCTCCAACTCTCCATCCTAGATACTTCCCCCATCTTTCATTCAGTAGATTCCCCCATTCTTCATCCTCCGTTCTGGCCCCACTAGCCCTGTGTGTGGCATGAAGGATGCGTGCAGCTCAGCAGCCATTGTCCTTTAGTTCCAATTCCAAAGATATTGAGGCAAAACTCTCTGATATGAAGTCAGGGCATGTTATTCCCCAGGTAAACCAGTGGGGCCCAAAGGGAACCCTCCACATTCTATGGACTTCTGCCTCTCTCCTTGGGAGCAGGTCTCAGTGTTGCAGACAGATGGGAAAACGTTGGCTCTCTATCCATGCATTGCAGAACTCTTCCCATGCTGTAAGGGCTAAACTGCATTCCCAGCTCAATACGCTACCTGCTCTCTGCTGGCAAGTTTATCATTCTCACAAAGCACAGATCAATTGTACGTCAGGTATTTAGAATCCTCATGCAATGTGAATGATCCTTGCAATGTGAACAATGAGCAACACAAAACGGCATATTTACTAACATTGGAATAGCTGGGGCTGAGGTGTGATAAACAACAGAAGCCTAATAAGGAAGGAGCTGTATGTGTGAGTGCTATGTTTTATAAAGAACACTGTCTTTTTGTATGTAGCCAAATGGGACAGCACGCTTCAGTTGACAGGCTGACTGAATGAGGAGCAAGTTTCTAATCCAAGCTCTGGTAACCTTGGGCAAGTCAGTTCCTCTCAGAGTGACTCAGTTTTCCCATGTGTAAACGGGGGATAATATTCACCCTCCTTTGTAAAGCACCTTGAGATTAATAGAAAAGGTTATCTAAGGATTAGTAGCTGTAGTGTTCATGAAAGGGAGAGTCTGATAGCATTTGCAAAAGCCAGCTGTAGTGTAGACAGCTGTTGGGCATGTTCTCCCTACAATAGTTCCTGGACTCTAACACCCCATGCTGTCCTGGCTGGGGTCTCTAGGAGCAGAGTGCTAATCACACAAGGTGCTCTGCTGAGACCATCAAACTTGTTTTGACCTAATCAGAACTGGAACGCACATGGCCTGAAGTAAAGGACTAATGTACTATACCGTTGCACCAGAAAGCCTCTTCCATTGTGCTATTGTTTACAGAGCACCAACAATGCACTCAGCTCTCTATAATACATAAAATAATGGGCCAGATGCACATTGACACCAGCTGAGGATCTAGCCCAACATCCATCCCTGCCCCATAGAGCTTATACTTGAACAGAGAGAAGCCAGGATGCCCTGGAGAATCCAGGGACAGCTAGTACTTAGCAACTATGAGCCAATTCCTGCTTGCCTTTGTGAGCCCACTTCAGCAAAGCATTCAAGCATGTAGCTAAGCCCCTTGCCATTCAGCAAACGACTTGAGCATGTTCTTAGCATTAGGCACGAATGTAAGTGCTCTGTTGAGAAGGAAGGGACAGCTGAACCGGGGCCACTAGCTGTCTCACTGTCTGCAATACTCCTATGACTAAAGTAAAGAGGATTTGGTCCTACTTGACAGGAGAGAGCCCACTCCATGTCTGGCTAGCACAAGAATGTTCTGAAGATTTTTGGTTATTAAAAAAATCTCTTAGTGTATGTTTTAAAGCTTCTACAAAATACCCCTTGAGATTTACTACATTGTACGGCCCCTCTCCTGTGCACTTTTACATTAAACGTCAGAGCAGAGTTTAAAAACAAAGACACATGGAGAGTGGGGTTATTCCAGAATTTGGGAATCAGAGGCATCTGAGAAAAGCAATTTTCACATTGAAATCTAGTGATAACAGAGGGCAGGTCTACACTACCACTTACCTGGATCTAACTTACATCGCTCAGAGGTGTGAAAAAGACCGACCCCCCCGAAGTGATGCAAGTTACAGTGACCCAAGCGCTGTTTACACTGGCGCTAGGTTGGCGGGAGATGCTCTCCTGCCAACATAGCTCCTGCCTCTCGCGGAGGTGGAGTAATCATGCCAACAGGAGAGTGCTCTCCCGGCGGCATACAGTGTCTTCAGCAGACGAGCTACAGCAGCGTAACTGGCTGCTGTGCCAGTGTAACGCTTCTAGTGTACACTTGCCCTGAGTCTCAAAATGTTTTGAGTTCAGGTTTGGATGAAATAAGCATGCAGATGCTTATCTGCAGCTTAATCCAAATGATCTGAACTGCTTTGGCTGACAAAACTGAGCGGGAAATTGGATGTATATGGGCTGTTTTCCTTATTAGTGCTTCTGCTCCTGGTGCTAGATGGAAGCTGGAAGTTCAGAGGAACAAGAATGAGGAAGGGCGGGAAGTTAATCAAATGTTTCTGAACTTCAAAAAGATTCTATTTGAGAGATTGTATTTGATCCTGGGCTTATCAGCAGTACTTGGCTTGTCTGCTACAACTCAAGAGCAATATGTTGCTCTTATATTGCATTGTTCATCTCTAGGCCTCAGGGGCACTTTACAAGGGAGGGCCTCATTAGCCTTGTGTTATAGATGGGGGAACGAGGCACACAAAGGGGGCCTGGCTTGTCCAAGGTCACACAGAATGTTTAATGTCAAATCCTGGTATCCTGAGTCCCACACATCTCCAGCTCCTTGGACCACACGAACTCTACCCTATCTACCCAGTGCTAGAGTGTACAACACTTACCCAGGCTGGTGAGTATGACAGGCAGCTGTCACCTTGGCCAACACACTGGGAATTGAACCAGGGGCCTCTTGAACTGCTGCTAAAGCGCCAGAGTTAGCAGCTTGTAACAACTCCTATCTTCTGTGGATCAGCACAGAGGGGGACTTGTCACACATAACCACTGGGTTACCTGAGCACTTGCTAATAGGAGGTTTCAGAGTAACAGCCGTGTTAGTCTGTATTAGCAAAAAGAAAAGGCGTACTTGTGGCACCTTAGAGACTAACCAATTTATTTGAGCATAAGCTTTCGTGAGCTGCTACAGCTCACTTCATCGGATGCATACTGTGGAAACTGCAGAAGACATTATATACACGTGTATATAATGTCTTCTGCAGTTTCCACAGTATGCATCCGATGAAGTGAGCTGTAGCTCACGAAAGCTCATGCTCAAATAAATTGGTTAGTCTCTAAGGTGCCACAAGTACGCCTTTTCTTTTTGCTAATAGGAGTATGCCCACTGGGTCTGATTTTCATTCACACTAAGACAGGTTTCAGAGTAGCAGCAGTGTTAGTCTATATTCGTAAAAAGAAAAGGAGTACTTGTGGCACCTTAGAGACTAACAAATTTATTTGAGCGTGAGCTACAGCTCACTTCATCGGATGCATTCAGTGGAAAATACAGTGTATCGAAAGCTTATGCTCAAATAAATTTGTTAGTCTCTAAGGTGCCAAAAGTACTCCTTTTCTATTCACACTAAGGCCTCTCTTCATGCTCTGGTCACATAAAATGAGCACACTTTACCTACACACCCATATTAAACTCCTTTACGCTGCCAGAGCCTTAGTGTAAATGAGAATCGGTCCCATTGACTTAAACCCACCACACAGGCCCTACTGGTCTGATTCTCCATTGACGCACAATATGTTGTCACTTAGAGCGGTGGGTGTAAAAGCTTACCAAACCACAACAGGAGCCCTTTACACCCATTTTGCATAGGTGTCAGGAACTACACAAGGTGCAGGACAGTGAAAATTCAGGAGGCAGGTATTTCTACCACGAGATATCGCAGCTACCCAATCCTGACTGGTAACTAGGGGTGGTGGACAAAGCAACTGGTCCTGATCCTCTTCACAGACTGGGGGTTCTGGAATTCAGAGTTTAGATCCAGGCCCCTACTTCCTGGGAAGCAGGTGCTATTCCATGGACCTTTTACGGCAGCTGGTTCCTGACAGCGAAAGAGTTTTAATAACATTTATTTAAAAATCCGTAAGAAGCAAGGAGGAGAGAGACAATGAGAAATCAATGTAGCCCACAGAGCGAGGCAAGTGTTGGAATCACTCATTGCGAGGGAGGGTGTTAGTAGCCATGAATATTTCTGTGCCAAAAAAAAAAGAAATTAAGTCAAAAAGCTGTTATTTACAAAGGGGGAAAAGGGAGCGGGGGGTGGGGTGGAAGCCTAGCCATCAGCAAAAGTTCTTCTTACTGTGAGACTGTGTGACAAAAAGCGTGTGCTGGATAACTTATAAATACATGTAATTGTTGCAGGGATTTCTATACCTGGGCTGCAATTGTGTGTTTTGAAAGGAGGGTTTGTTGCAGAGATATGCTGCTTTATGGAACACAGACTGCAGCATTCAGAGCAGGCTGCGAGAACAGATTCAGAGGGACTGGTAATAGAAAGGGTGGGAATGGGGAAGAAGAGAACCCAGCACAGTATCAGGCCATAAACACCCACTGTTAGCAATCCGCATTTAACCTACAGACGATGAAAGCTCAATCGCAGACATACAGTTTCTATTGATAATTTATATTTAGTCTGAAATGCACCGTTAAATAAAGGAATAGATTAGCGCAATACAGTACCTGCAACTGGAACATCCCAGGGAGGTGCATGGAAGAAAAAAATCAAGAGAGGGTGATAATTAGCTCCTGCTTACGGATAATGGAAGCAAAAGCATTGAGCATGCTCCAGATAAAAGAAGGTGGAGCTCAGGCCGCCCCCAATAACCAGTGACACTGCTAGCTACACAAGAGAGGGTAGTGCTGTTTTCTTTTAAGAGGGTGTGCCTAATGAGTGGGGTTATAGCGGTGCTATTTGTCTCCCTAGCAGTGAAGTGGTGTTGGAACAGGAAGTCAGTTGTCTGTCTCAGGGACGGAGTAGTGGAAAAGAGTTTTGCACCTACAGGCCACAGACTCAAATCTGACCCATGTCTGTGGTGACTAAAAGTTGCTTCCAGCTGATGACAAGAGGCAGTATGGTTGAGTGGCTAGTGCCCTGGACTTGTACTTAGGAAACCTTAATTCTATTCCTGCCTGAGCCCGACCTGTTACGTGACCTTGCACAAGTAACTTCCCCTCTCTCTTTTCTCCTCCGTCTGTCTTGTCCAGTTAGATTGCAAGCTCTTTGGGGCTGGGACTGGCTCTGACTCTGTGCCCTGCCTGGGGCCTCTGCATGTGACTACAATACAAATACTGACAAGAAAGATATGCCACCACTAGATGCTGTCAGCTCAGCTCCTAAACAGCGAGTGTCCAGACCTTAACTGGTCCGGTGGTTGGAAGCTGAGTTGCTTCGTAAAATGCCTGGGATGCCCATTCTGTTTCGATTTGGCTCACTCACTTCCATAGTGTTATACTGGATCAGACCAGTGGGTCCATCTAGTGCCTAAAAAGTGTCAGCTGTCTCAAAAGAAGGTGCAAGAAACCCCTCAGTGTAGGTGGCCAGGGGATAAGCTGCCCACACAGGAAGTTTCAGACATAGGGTGCTCTCCCAAGGGAAGTGGTGGAAGCTCCATTGCTGGGACACTTGAAAGTGGACTGGACAAATCACTAGGGAATATAATCCAGGAAATAATCCTACATGAGCCAGTGGGAGGGATTAATTAAATGGCCAATTAGGTCTTTTCACTGATTTCTAGGAGTCTATGCACATTAGCCCAGATTCTGATCCCTTTGAAGCCAGTGGCAAAACTTCCATTGACTCCAGGGATTATCCTTTGGCTATTTGTTTGTTACAGTGGACTGATCGTGTCAGTACAGGCACCCACCTTCCAGATGCTGGCTTCCTTCCCGTACACCACTGCCATGTTGCTTGCTTTGTTAGACTTAATGAACTGCCGCTCAGTCTCGTTGAGCTCCTCGGACACAAAGCCCATGAAGGAGTTGTCGGGAGTGTGAGCTACAGAAACCAAGGGGAAAAGATACACGGGTTTGGCTCTTGCCAGTGCACTGAAGGGGTCTTCCATTATCTGTCCTCCCAAAGCCTCAGCAACATGCAGCCTTTCCCCATTGAGGTCATTTATACTGAAGAATGGGATGGTTACCAGAGTCCACCAATGAGATGAAAACATTTCCGGGTCCTAGCCACGTAGCTGGGAGTTTAACTATTGAGTTGAGCCCTGGTGTCACAGGGGCACTGGGGATCACTGGGCTGAAATTTATACTGTTTCTCCATGACTGTCACAGGTAAATCCTAGGCTAGATCCAGGATTCCCCTTTGCCTCCTTTACCTTCCTATCTGGTAACAGTCCAGCTGCGTCTGTGTCCCCAATCCCCACTTCCCAGCTGAGCACCTTAACTGTGCACTAAGACCTCAGTGCTTCCCTCTCCGTGGAGAGACAGGGAGCGGGGGTGGAGGAGCTGCCTTCAGATGTGCTCCACAGGAGAATGTGGGTCAGGACTGATTAGTGCAAGGACGTATTTGGAGGTGTTTGGAACCAGTCGAAGGTGCAGGCCATGAGGCTTGGATTATTCTGTGGCACTCATGCATTCTGAATCAAGAAAAGAGAGTCAGAAAGGTTCCTTGCATTGAAAAAAAGAAGAAAGGGGGAAAAAGCAAATAGGAGCTATTAAAGTATATGAGCTGTGAACCGCCTGCAGGTCTCTTTAAAATATAAGTTGCTTCTTAGGCTGCCAGATAGATTATATCCAGCCAGGGGGAAAAAATATTTGAGTCACAAAGTGTGTGATCGGTCACCAGGCTTACGGCCGACAAGTAAGACTCTTTTCCACTTGGCAGATTATTGGATAAATCTGAAGCACCAGCCTCAGGCCCTTCTCTAAAATCCCACCTGGCCTTCTCCAGAGAGGTGACTCTCCCTCTGAAAATAAAATTCTGTGTTTGAAAAATATGCCCCTTGCGTTTCACCTCCCTGCCCAACTCTCTTTGCTCCTTGTCTCCAAAGGCCTTTTTTTTCACTCTCTTCGCCTACTTGGATCAAGGCTGAGCTCTCCTGCATGCAAGAGGCACAACTGGGCAGCTGATTTCAAATCTTCCTTTCCCCTGGCATAACCCTGGTAAATCCCACCTGTGGCATGATGGGCCTTGCTGGCATGGTGGGCTCAGTATGGGGCTGAGCATGGGGCCTGTTTGCACCTCCCTTCAAGAGTGAGGTCTGAAGCCCACCTAGTATGAGGGCAGGATGTTCTTGTGGTTAAAGCCTAGCCTAGGGCTCTAGAGATTTGGGTTCCACTCCTGGCTCTGCCGCTGGTTCCTGGGGTGAGTTGCTTCGCTGGACACACAATAGCAGAGTTCAAGGTAGACATCCTGCAGTAAAAAAACTTAAGGACCAGACTTCAAAGAGAAACTGCTGAGCTTCAGTTCATTTGTAAATTTGACACTGTCAGCTCAGGATTAAACAAAGACTGTGACTGGCTCGCCAACTGCAAAAGCAGTTTCTCCTCCCTTGGTGTTCACACCTCAACTGCTAGAAGAGGGCCTCATGCTCCCTGATTGAACTAAACTAGTTATCCCTAGCCTGATTCTTGCTTGCATATTTATACCTGCCTCTGGAAATTTCCTCTACATGCATCCGACGAAGTGGGTATTCACCCACAAAAGCTTATGCTCCAATACGTCTGTTAGTCTATAAGTCTATATAGTCTGCCGCAGGACTCTTTGCCGCTTTTACAGATCCAGACTAACACGGCTACCCCTCTGATACTTCATATCTCGGTGCCTCAGTTCCCCCTCTGTAAAATGGGGATAATAATCCTCCCTTTGTTTAATAAAAGTGTGAGGCCTTCGGGGTAAGAATTGTCCACACTATGTGTGTGTACAGTGCCTAGCACAACAGGGCCCTGATCTCAGTAGAAGCCTCCAGGTGTGCAGCCTAGTGGACTGAGCACTGGACTGGGATTCAGGAGATGTTAGTTCTAGTCCCAATTCTGCTGCTGGGTGACCTTGGGCAACTCCTTTCTTGTGACTCAGTTTCCTCATTTATTAAATGGGGGATAATGCCACTGACCTCCTTTGTCAAACACTTTTAAGATCTATAGATGAAAAGCACTGGAAAAGAGCTAGGTACGAATTACTGGGCAGAGAAAGGAGTCCATGTCCCTGCCGTTGGGCTGATACAACTCCCCTTTCACATTAGCATGGGTCACCCAAACATGGCTCAGGTACAGAAGCTGCTTCAGCCTGCTGCTCTGTTTGCCATAATAGCAAATTCCTTCTTTCCAGCATTCTCTCCCCTTGCTTTTGTTTTCTAGCCATAAAATCCCCCGCTGCTGCAGGACGAATGATTGGTTTGCTCAGAAAGCTCCCTGCAGAATCCCCAGGACTGAAAAATGGCCATGGCCAAGCAAAGTCCTTCACTCCCAAAAACCTACGGGGGGAGGGGAATTGCTGGGGCAGATTGAGAACATAATTAGCAAAACAGTGGGAGTGGGACAGTAAAGTATTAAAGCTCATTAAAGTAACAGAGCCCATTAAGCAGGAGTTTCCTTGGAGCACATTGTCAAGGTTAGGGTCAGATGGAAGCAGCATGCATCCCATCCAGCACGCTTGGGAAAACAGCTTTGGGCTATGGAGCAACATGGTAATAAGCCTAGCATCTCTTTCGTGTCCCAGGCTTGGTATAGTGGGAAGGGGTGTTATTTTCTAGCTACATCCCACGTTAGGAGTCCTGTATATCTCCTGTAGGGCTCAGAGGTCTCTCAAACATCTCCCCTTACTTTAATCCTACCAGCCTCAAGGGCACTTGATATTGCAGCCTCCTTGGCTTTAGATGAGAAGGACAAGATGGGACTCCCTTAAGATCTTATCAATGTACAGCTCAGCTGGCCAGAGGGCACGTTGGTGGGCCATGTGAGATGCTCATCTCCCCTGCTTGCACAACATTTCCCAGCCCCTGCTGGCACAGGGGGTGGGAGGAAGCCATAGGCCAGGGGACTGAGATGCAAACCCCGGTATTGACTGCTCCTGAATAGCTGCTTACAAATGGAAACGGAAGGCCCATCCCAGCAGGTATATGGTGCTCATTGTGTGTGAAAATGCACTCTTTTCAAGTGAACTGGACACATGTCAGCCTCCAGCTTGTGGAAACAGGTAGAAGGAACAGGAGCAAATCTGAGTTTGTGGGCTCAGAGCAAATCAAGGTCTGTTTTCCTTCCACTGCGGTAGCTTTGGGGCGGCAGTGACATGGGCAGTGGACTGGCAGAGTAATTCAGATACATCTGAGAACTTATTTGTACCTTTCATGCATTGGCCTTGGCCTGCAATGGTAACCTAGGGATCAAGAAATAGAGCCAGGACAAAAAAAAAAAAAATAGGCAAATAGTAAAATTACCAAAGAATACAGTTTTGGTGGCACCAGAACACTATGCAAATTCGGGTTGCAGTTGTCTAATACTTTTGGCCCCAAACCCCCCTGAAAACAAAAATTCTGAAAATGTCAAAATGTTTCATTTTGAAAATGTTTGGAATTGAAATTCAAGGCATTTAATCCGACTGGCACACATTTTTTTCTTTGTTTTCGTTTTGGTGAAAAACAATCAGCTTCGATTTGAAACAAAGCACATTTTCCCCGGTTTGACCTCTGAACCACCAAATCGATTATTTGCTCAGCTCTATCACCCCGTCTGCACATACAAAACCAATAAAATAAAACCCCAGTAGAAACAATTACCAAACAAGGGATCACTTACGAAACATAGTCATGAACTGCTTGGGATTCAGGTTCCAGTACCCCCAGTTTGTCCGGTAGCCATGCAGAGTGGCATACTCCTCAAGGTTGTAGGCTGGCTCTGTCCCAAAGGTATCAATGACACGAACGCGACACCTGCCCAGGCAAGAAAGCAAAGGGCAATGGTTATATTCTGCTCCCATTCTGCAAATAAAGAGCATCAAGCCACAAGCTATAGGTTCGCCCTCTAGCATCAGCAGGCCAAGGAGAGAGTTAGTGCTGCTGAGGGCTTCAGCAGATGCTCATTTAGTGGAATGACTGCTTTGAGAGAGATCTGGGAGTCCTAGAATCCAGCCTGTGCAGGGACAGTCCCTCACATCAGTGCCCAATTACTGGTTTGAGCATCCTTGCAGCAAGTAGCATTATGTGCTCAAATGCATGCCCCATGGGATGATAGAGAGGCCAAGCCAGTGCTGCCCTGGAGTAGTGCTGTGTGTTTGAATACCAAGGACCAAAGGCTTTGCTGAAATGGAAAGAGTATGCACTGCCTTACCGCCTAAAAGCTAGAGGCCTGGGACAAGATGACAACATTGCAAATGCTGACAGCTGAGACAGATGTAGGGACTGTTAGTGCAAGTGCCAGTGGATTAATTACAATGGCTACAGCTGGGCGTGATGCAGATGATCACCGAATAAGTTTTGCCTAAGCAGCTTCACCAATACAGGCCAATGATGATCAGCAACCTCTGCTACTCCAGTCCTGGTCCCATACACTTCTGCCAATAGACTTTGATTGGCAATACCCCCCTATGCTCTGTTGTGGCATTTAGCAATACCCCTGAGCTAGGGACAGGCACCAGGAGGCATTGCACCTCACCTGGCAGGCAGCAGAAGCACCCCTGGAACTGCACCCCTTCAGAGCGTGCAGCTTATTCTCTCTAGTGCTCAGTCACCTTTTGGGAAGTCACAGTAGCCAGTGACTACTTGGAAGTATCTGGATGGCAGGATCACTGATAGGCCAATGAGAATGTGGCCTGATGATGTAATGTTTCCATCTTGAATGAGTGCCTTTGCTGTCTGAGTATATTGCCATGTGGACAGAGTGCTGTGAAAAACAACAAATGGGCATTATCCCTCTTACTCAAGGAGTTGGATTAGGCTTATTCACTAAAGCAGCTGTTTGTTCTTCAAATTTACTCCAGGGATAGCCTGTGGAACTCATTGCCACCAGATAGTAATGCGGCAAAGAGATTAAGAACATTTTTTAAAAAGATTCAGTATTTATATGAATAATAAGAATATTTGACAAAAATGTATAATGAGTAGAAACATGCTTCAGGACATAAACTAACCATTAATAGCCTGAGGCAGGAAGAAATGTCACCATAGGGATATTATTGAACAACTGTCTACCCAGACACCTCCTGCAGTATCTGGTGTCGGCCATTGTCAGAGACTGGATACCAGACTAGATGACTCTGGGTCTGGTCCGCTATTGTATTTCCTAGGTGTATAACTCAGTAACTATTGCTCTAAACACAACATGCTTAGGAACCTCTGGCATTAGGTATTGTCTGCAAAGGATAGCAGATTAGATCGATGCTCAGTCTGTCCTGGCCTGGCAGTTCCTTTGTCTCAGCAAATCTGGGTTTCGAACCCAGGTCTTGCCATTAGCAACGCGTAACGTTACCGTTAGGCCACAGAGAACTGGCATTGGGCATCAGCCTTAGGTCAAAAGGGGAAACTGGAAGCAAAGCACTGGTCCAATATTCAGCAGAAGGGGGCGGGGGGAAGTATCCTAAATGTCACCTCTGGAAAGGAAGAGATTCACTGCTCCCTGTTGCGCAGGCTTTTCACCCACCCAATGTTTGGGAAAACGTTATCTATCTCCAGGAGACATTGTAATGCTTTTCTGAATATTCCGGGAATGCGGAGGTAGGCATTACCCTGGCAAGAGGGAGGAAGAAAAAAGACTGTGGAAAGAGAGAGGAGAAAAAGCAAGTGGCGTGCACAAAGCAAATGCATTTATAATGAAAACAATAACACCGCCTGTCATCTTCCCCTCTAATAAAATTGTGTAGGATAGTGGAAGGAATGGGTGAAAATGTAATAAATAGCAGAACTATCAGTGTTAAATTAAATCACATACTTTGCAGGCTGCTGATGTACCACGGGGATGGTGACATTTGTCTCTCTCAATGGCAAAGAGGAAGGGAGGAAACAGGCTGGGGGCAGGGGGGTTATTCTTGCAAATACAAAGAGATCTCTCGGTCCTGTTGTGATGGTGGCAGATTCCACCTGCAGCGTGCAAATATACTATTTACACACACACACTCCTCCCCAAGGGTGTTTGCTTCCCCATTGCAGAGCCTTAAAATGAGTTCTGATCTCAAGACGGTAGCAGGTGAGGTTGAGCTCTCTCCTTCCCAGGCATATTCTGACAGCCGCTGGGAAGGTCTCTGGGCAATTTACCAGCTGTCAGAGCCATGCACATAAACAAGGCTGGAAACAAAAGGCTAAACTCCTCCTCCTTATGTGCTGGAGATTTATGAGGGGCTCGTTGGTAGGGGAAGGGAAGGGCTGCAAGGTCAGGGGAGTTTTGGCTGGTCTTGCTGCGATAAACAACAGACAGAGCAAAGAGGGAGGGAGGGAGAGAGAGAAAGAGAAGGGAGCTAAGTGAGACAATTGCTCAGTGCTGCGAACATTCCCCGTCTGGGAACTTGGGTTCAAATCGCAGATGGGGTCAGATTTATCTTAAAAGGTGTTTCATCCTAGTCTGTGTCTATGCCCTGTGTAAAACTACCACCAATTTAGGCACAGGACAGCCTCATTAGGTTGAAGGACCGGAAGAGATTAGGACTGGAATAGCATGGGGTGCTGCAAATCAGGACTAGCACTGGCAGAGTTGGACTGTACTGGAGCAGCATGGGACAGGGAGGGCTGGAGCAGTGCAGGGTGAGGTGCATTGGCAAAACTGTGTGATGAAGTTTGCAAAATCCCAGGCCACAGCATGCCTCCCTCTAGCCAGAACTATTTGCCCCTCATTTTCATTAGCGCTGGTGTCACTCGCTATTTAAAAGTAAAAAGAAAAGGAGTACTTGTGGCACCTTAGAGACTAACCAATTTATTTGAGCATGAGCTTTCGTGAGCTACAGCTCACTGTAGCTCACGAAAGCTCATGCTCAAATAAATTGGTTAGTCTCTAAGGTGCCACAAGTACTCCTTTTCTTTTTGCGAATACAGACTAACACGGCTGTTACTCTGAAACCTATTTAAAAGTAGAAGCAAAGAGGAAGAGAGTGATTTTTTTCTTACCTGTATTTCTTAAAGGAGAGCCCCATGTGTTGCTTCATTTGCTGGAGGCCATGGTAATCAGTGTAAATGAGGTCAAAGGGCAAAGGGACAGTCAAGGGACAATTGCCCCGTCCCGGAGGCACCCCTAAATTACTGAAAAGAATCAGGAAGGGTTGATCAGCCACACAATATAAGCCCTTTCACCAGCCCTAGCCCCATTTCCCTGCCATGGGATTTAAAGGCGCCATCAACTGGCTCCTTCCTGGAAGTCTTGAACTCCGCTTTAAAAATATGTTGTCACTGGGGCCTCGCCTGGCCTCTCCCCCATGATTCCTACTAGTCCATCTCCCCAGGTTGTTGCATGGGCAGAGCTGCCTCTTAGGATGTCTTCTGGGAAGCAGAAGCCTTGGATTTGCATTTACTGTGCGACAATGACACTGTTTCAGATGTCCAGAGAAGTAGGGCAGGGAGTCTGGTAAGCACTGGGGGTGTGGGTAGGGGAATAAGTTAGTGCCTGCTTATACATCCTACAAATCTCGTTCCTGGGGCAGGGAAAGGGAAAGCAAAGAGAAGTCTGATCTGTGTTACTGAAATCATCACAGGGGGCGAAACTGCCCCCTCTCCAGAGGCCTAAACCCAATTTCAGTCCCACTTTAACTCTAGTTTGGGGGCTTAAGAAGGCCTTACGTTGGTGCAATATGACCCTGCCATTCAGTAACTAGAGCTGGTCCGTCTGGTGCAAAATTGAGATGGGGGGGATGAAAAATTCATCCCAAATTGGGACAAAAAGCCAACATTCTGAATCTTTTCTTGAAATGAAATTCCCATTTTTTTTGTTTGTTTCTTTTGGGTCAATCAAAACATTTTGTTTAAATTTTGTACCTTTTTAATTTTTAAAAACTATAGAATCACATAAAGGAAAAGTCGTTTCAAACTGAAAAATCAAAACTTTTTGTTCCAAAAATGACAAATTAGGACATTTCACTCTTAAAAAAAAACAACCATTTTTTTCTAAACAAAATTTCATCTAAATCAGTAATGATTTTTTAAAAATATTCTGTTTTGTCAAACCAGCATATTCTGACGGAGAACTCATGACAAAAATTTTCTGACCAGTTCTGAACAGCCATACGGGAGGGTGACCTTTGTAGGCCAACATGGAGGGGCGCTGGACTATAGGCCATCTCTTCTCCCTCCTCTCCTCTTCTTTTGGTATGGCTTGTATGCTGGGGGCACTGGTGCCTCTGCTACCCCAGAGTTTGTGCCTGGCCCCTGTAGGGAGAAGGATCTTGGTGCAAGAATCCCAAACATGATCTGGCTTGCTTATATAAACCAATCAAAGAAGTAAGTTGGTCAGGTGTCATCCTGGAGCATTGGCTCTGACTGTGCAACACTTAGGCCATGTCTACCATATCCATGCTAGTGTAGTGCCATAGTGTAAACAGCGAAGGAAGGGTTTTTTCGATTGCTATAGCTAATCCACCTCCCCAGATGGTGGTATCTGGGTCAACGGAAACATTCTTCCATTGACCTAGCCACGTCTACACCAGAGGTTAGGTTGGCATAGTTATGCTGTTCACAGGTGTGAATTTGTCACACCCCTGAGCACTGCAGCTATGTCAAGCTAACTTTTAAGTGTAGACCTGAAATGTAGAATGAATTAATGAAGGACCACTCCAAAGCCAGCAAAAACAAGGATTTTCAATTTAAGGTGACTTAGCTGCACATAAATGCTTGCAACGGCTTTATTGCTCTTGTCACAAAGAATATAAGCGTTAGCTCGCTGTAGAACAGAAAGGGTCATCTGCGGATAGAATAGGCTCTAGTTTTATCACTTGTAATTTAGGTTCACTTCTATGGGCAATTTTCCACTAAGTGGCTGATCGGGGAGATGACAGGAATAGAAAGACTCTCGTCTCTGAGAGCCATCCCAAAAAGATACATAAATAAAGCAAGAAGGAGAGGCTCAGACACCAAATTTGGAGCATTATATTGGCCTGCAAGAGCTTTCCCAACACTCTGGTACATACCTGCCAATCTAGCATCACAGTCTATAATTATAGGCGCCGATTACGTGGGTGCTCTGGGGCTGGAGCACCCATGGGGAAAAATTAGTGGGTGCTCTGCACCCACCAGCAGCCAAGCTCCCCGCCCCGCCCGGCCTCACCTCCTCCTCTGCCTCCTCCCCTGAGCGCGCCACGTCTCTGCTCCTCCCTCCCTCCCAGCGTTTGCCGCCACCAAACAGCTGTAGCAAGCACTAGGAGGCAGTGGGGAAGAGCAGGAACGTAGTGCACTCAGGGAGGAGGTGGGGAAGAGGCGGAGCCGGGGCGGGGATTTGGGGAAGGAGTCCAATAGGGGAAGGGAGGGGGCAGACTCAGGGCAGGGACTTTGGGGAAGGGGTTGGAATGGGGGCGGGGCTGGGGGCAGGGTGGGTCGAGCACCCACCGGTGCCAGAAGAAGTTGGCGCCTATGGTACATAGGCTCAAAATTAAACTGGTAAGGGAGAGCCAACCCCCAAATCCTGCTACTCCATTCAAAGGCACTAAGATAAATGAAAAGCTTGGGGCTAATCTATAAGGGATGTCAGATGTTTCAGATATGTGTGCACACTTGATCTCTCCACTTATCTAACCTGTGTGATGGGAACTTAAATGATTGTTCAGATTAGTTACATTCCAATAACACTGAAAAGGAGGCATTGTCTGCTGGGTAACAGACTGCTCTCACTTATGTTGTTCGGAGACTAGCCCCCTGGACTAGGGCTTAAGAGACCTGTGTTCTAATCTTAGCTCTGCCACTGACCTGATGGATGATTTGGGGTAAGTCACTTCACCTCTCTCTGTCTTGTCTAATTAAACTGTATGCAATTTGCTGCAGGGACTGTCTCACATGTGCCTGGTACAATGGGGCCCTTCCCTCCACTGCAATGCTAGAAACTTGCCCCAGACAACATCCCGCTGGAGATAAGGGAACTACTTATGGAATAAAACACTGTTTAACACCAGGGCAGTACAATCTGGCCCTACCACAGGAGACTGAAAGTTAGGACTCCTGGCTTCCATTCTCAGCTCTGTCACTGGCTTCTTCAGTCTTTTAACCTCTTGTGTCTCCATTACCGCTAACTTAAAAAGGGGTATAATATGAACTATCGCTCTGAAGGGTGTGGTGAGGAGTAATTAAAGTCCATAAAGTTCTTTGAGATCCTTGGATGAAAAGTGTTCTCTAGAGCTGAGCTGAATTTAAAGGAAGATCCTCAGATGAAAAGCACAGTAAATGCTAAGTATGATTATTAGAATGAGCATTACTGCTATAGAAGTGCAAAGAATTATTATATTGCAACTGCTCTACATCTCTATCATTCTACATTAAAAAACCGATTGGCCTGTGACAAATGGAAATAATCAGAGCTATCATGGAGGAAAGACATAAAGGTTATCGGTATCAAAGAGCAGCCAGATAACATTTAATCTCCCTGTTTCCAGAATTGCAGCTATAATTCAGCACTGGCTTCAACAGACAGCTCCATGACCTACAATATACGGGCGCTGCATCCACTGAGGATGACATAAAGCACAATTGATAATTAAGTGTAAATAACACAAAATCATGCAGCTCTCTGGTAACAGAGAAAGAGTCACATTTCTAAATCAATATTTGAAAAGAAAAATACACGTTACGGGGCATATTGTGCTACACTTAATCAAACAGGTGAGCACATCCTGGCAGACGCTGTCGCACTGAAGTCACCACTTGGTCCCCCACATGAGTAAGGGTTGCAACTCTAGCTCTATACCAATTTTTAGCTGTCATATTGTCCAGTGGTTGCTCTTCTAAAAGACAGTACCTTCCTCTTTTGGGGCTTGGTTCTGCCCTGACCTTTATCTTATGCACTGACTTTGGTGGAGATATTTCTGATTGACATTGGTGTGCGTGAAGGCAAAATCAGGCCCTTTTCTCTCATCTATGGTGTAACGCACCCTTGTGCAGAGAGCCAAGACAAATGCTATGCACCACTTAAGTCCTCAAAATAGATTCATAGGTCTTTACAACTAGAAGAGATTATTAGATCATCTAGCCTGGCTTCCAGGGTTTGAGTGGGATTTAACTGCTGTTTAGTCCTCATTAAAGTTGATCAAAAAATCAACCCCCACCCCACAAAATGCAAACCCCAACCCCTTCCTCCCCCTCCCAAAACCCAACCATCATTTAGTTTCTAGCTGAAACTGAATTTGTTCATTTTTTTGTTGACGAAAAGAACCGCCCAACCCCCAGCCCCAAAGACTTTGTTTGGGTTAAACATTTAAACCCATTTGAAATGCCACTTCCATTAGAAGCGTCCATTTGAAACGGATCATTTTGACGTTTCTCCACATGCTGTTTTGACATTTGCAAACTGTTGGTTTCATTGGGGCGGGGGGGGTGAGTGCAGTTGAAACTATTTGCCAAATTCAGCCCGAGCTCATGAATTGTTTTGGTGCCCCCCCCAAAATGGATTTTAATTAACTGTTTGTCTAAAAATAACTGCCCAGCTCTAGTCCTCACAGTGGCCCTCTGCTCAGGAGTGAATTTTTAAGCACATCGATCTGGTAAAAAGGTGGGATATTTTCCTCAGTGCAGCTGATTTCCCGTTGGACATTACACCACAATAAAGCTCTCATCACAATACACATGAGATTGGGTGAAGGAAGATCAGGCACTAACTAGCCTCCATGACTGCTTGACAAGTACGACATCCTCTGCACAAGGCTCTGTTCTTAAATACTGTCCTCAAGACGATGTCCAGACACCATGGCTCCAAATGCTGCTGAATCATTAGCTGCCTCCTTGATAAGCACGTCTTTGCATGACACACAGTGGGCCAGATCCTCAGCTAGCGTAAATCAGCATAGCTCCACTGACTTCAATGGAGCTATGCTGATTTACATCAGCTGAGGGTCTGGTCCAGTTATTCTGCTTAAGATAAAAGCTTTTCATTAGACATCTGTGCCCATTTGTTTCTCACTGGAGCGGATATCCCCAAAGTTTAGGAGATAGCTCAGTTCATAAATCCATGGACTTTAAAGCCAGAAGGGACCATTAGATCATCTCATCTGACCTCCTGTATTTCACAGGACATTAAATTCCACCCAATTACCCTGGCATTGAGCCCAATAACTTGGCTTGGACTAAAGCATAATTTGTATTTGGCTAAAGCGTCTCTTCCAGTCTTGATCTGAACATCACTTCCCTTGGTCATTTATTCCAGTGGTTAATCACCCTCCTTGGTAAACATTGGTGCCTTATTTCTAACCTGATTTTGTCTGGCTTCTGCCTCCGTTGTTCTGCTAGAGTACAGAGCCTTCTAGTACCCAGGATTTTCTTCCCATGGAGGTACTTACACTGTAATTAAACTGTCTCTCAAACTTCTTTCTGATAAACTAAACAGATTGAGATTCTTAAGTTCCCTTCAGCTTGTGATCAGTTTTGTGGCTCTTTTCTGCACCCTCTCCAATTTTTCAACCTCCTTTTTAAAATGTGGACCCCCACAACTGGGCACAATATTCCAACGTTGGTCTCGCCAATGCCATACACAAAGGTAAACTCACTTCCCTGCTCCTACTCATTACTCCCCTGTTTATATATCCAAGAATCACCTTCGCCCTTTTTGCACCAGCATCACACTGGGAGCTCAGGATGAGTTACTTCTCCACTGTAGTTCCTAAATCCTGCCAGAGTCACTGCTTTCCAGGATACAGTCCCCCAGTCCGTAGGCATGGCCAGCATTCCTTGTTCCTAAATGTTTAAACTTGCATTTGGCTGTATTTAAAACACATTTTGTTTGAATGGGCCCAGCTTACTAAGTGCTGCAGCTTGCTCTGGATGACTCCCACTCCTCATCATTATTTAAGACTTCGCCAATGTGTGTGTTTATCTACAAGTTTTATGAGCACTAATTTTACATTTACTCCCAGCTGATTGGTGAAACTGTTGAATAGGGTTGGACCCCACGGAACCCTGCTAGAGACATGCCCCTTCAATGATGATTCCCCAGGGATGGTGGCTACCTTTTGAAGTTTGTCCATTGGCCAGTTCTTAGCCCATTTAATGGGTGCTTTATAGATACTGTATAGTGCTAATGTTCTAATCAGAATGTTGTGCAGTGCTAAATCAAACACTTATAAAAGTGTAAGAATTTAGTATTAGAGAATATAAAAGTCTATGCATCTACCTTTACCATCTAAACTTGTAATCTCATCAATTTGTACTCTCATCAAAGAATAAAAGGTTTGACAAGACCTATTTTCTATAAAACTATGTTTACTTGCATTAAATATATTCCTTCCCTTTCTTAATTGAATCCTGTATCAGTTTTTCCATTAGCGTGCCTGGGATTGATGACAGACTAACTGGCCTCTAGTCACTCAGGTCATACCGCTTGCTCCTTTTGAATATTGGCACCCCACTAGCACTCCTATGGAATTTACTCGTTATTCCAAGATTTATTAAAAATTAACATCAGCAGGTCATATTGAATGCAATGAAGCCAATGATCACTGGTCCCCAGGCAACCACCAACTTCCAGCCCAGTGATTAATTCATCTTTATCCATCATGAGATCCCAAACGGTGTTATCCTGTGTTGGGTACAATGTTAGAAAATTATCATCTGTAATTTAATACCCTCCCCCCCCGCACGCACACACATTATAAACAGGTGCATAAGGAGTAACATCCTCTTTTCAAGTTTGATTCGGCAGTCTGTAGTAGACCCTTATCGGCACCCTCCCTTTGTGCTTTGCTAGTTAGCACATTGATCCATGTGCATTACAAAGCCTGTAGTTCTGACTTATCAATGACTCTAAAACAGGTCATGGGGTATATAATAATAAATAATCCCTCTCTCTGACTTTGCATTTTTCATGAGTAGATCCCAAAGGGCTTTACAAAGAAGGCCAGTAACATTATCTCTGTTTTACAGAGGGGAAAACTGAGGCACAGAGAGAGAAAATGACTGACCCAAGATCACCCAGAAGGCTAATGACAGAGCCAGAAATAGGCCGCAGGTCTCCTGAATCACAGTCCAGTGGTTTACCCACCCCTACCCATCCTCTGCCCTCTCCATCCCTGCTAAATGGGTCACAACCAGTGAGTTTAACATTCCAATCAAGCAACTTTGGTCTGCACCTTCAAGTTATTATTTTTTTTTATCCCTCCTTATTTAAACATTCTCTATTCAAGCTTTCATCATTTGCCAGTTAAGTCAACTAATTTTCTACTAAACCCAATTTCACTCATGGTTGGAGTGAAATCTCCGTAATTTTTCCTCATGCCGTGTACTACTGACGGCGCTTGAAATTATGCAAATAAAATTGATGAACACAAATGCCTTTTTCTCAGACAGCTTAGCCGAGAGATTGGTTTTGTGACAACCTGTTGATCCCCACACTCAGAACCACGTCTGAGAAACTGAATCTCACAAATAAACAATTGCCTGACAGAATCTGCTTTTGATTGAGCTCCTTGTAAACCCCCTTGGCAGCCACCAAGCTCTGAGGATGATGTGGTTATGATTTCTCTGGCAAGCACATTTGTTTTGCCCCAACTTCAGAGATTAGCAAATTAGCGACGGCCAAGTTCAGCTCTGGTTTTGTTGATTAAATAAAGGATAATGCAGACAAACACTGAGGTTGTTTCCCCTTTAATTAAGCCCGTTAAAAGAATCATGTTCACCTATAGAGCTGTTCCTTTCTAGCCGCTCTTAGACATCTGCCTCTAACAGCTGTGCATACTCCAGAATAAATCTACAGCAGGTTCTTGTCCTGCTATTTTCCCCTTATAGGTAATTTAATCAGCCGAGGGATTCAGTCCTCTGCCAGAGGCCCTCAGAATTCAGATTACCACAGGTTATCTTCACATCCCATTGACCTATTTTCAAATTAACCCACGCTTTGCTTCCAAGTTATTGCTCCCCACGCTGAAAGGGCCAGAATCAAATTGATCCTGGTGGACCCTTCTGCAAGCCAGACCAATACTCTATATCATATTTAATTTCATTGCTACTGCTGGCCTCTGTTCTCAGCAGCAAGTGGGCGTGCAGGAGGGGAGGTGGAGAAAGGGCTCTGCGTGCCGTCAAGGTGGGACACAGTCCAACAAAAAGCTTCCCCCTTAGGGATGGATAAAGCCAATTCCCTTCCCTCTGCTGAAACCCTGATTAAAGCAGCACTGATGTGCCCATGAGGGTGTGCAGAGAGACCAAGTGGGACTTAAGAAGTACACAGGCCTTGTAGTGTGAATGTCACCTGTGATCTACAAATTTGCCTTAGGTGGAAAATAGCTGGGGCTGCATCCGCAGCTGGTGTCCACAGCTCTAAGAAAATCACTGGAGCTGCACTGATTTGCACCAGCTGAGACTCTGGCCCATTGTTCGTAGGTTGTAGGCTGAGATTTTTAAAGCCACCTAAGGAATCTGGATGTTCAGGTCCCACAAATATGAATAGGAATTGGGCATGCAAATCCCCTGCATGACTTTTAAAATCTCAGCCTCAATCTCCGACATAAAATGAGCTGGAGATTTTGAGTTTATTTCCAGGCAAAGCCCCTGAACTTGTTAAATGGCTTTGCCCCCATCCTCTCCTGCCAGAGCTGAAGGAGCACATACTCCTCTCCTCAGAGTCTAGGAGAAGCATGTCAGTTTCATCTTGGCATTTGCCAACATGAAGGGGCAGTTCCTGGGGGAGCATGGTCACTGAACTGCAGATGTGAGCAAGGGGGTTTCTATCCCATTGACTTAATAAGGAATGCAACAGATTTCAACAGGTCCAGAGAGATTGAAATGGGCATCTTACCAGAGGGCACCATGGGGTATAATATTACCATCTAGCTGCTGGAATCTCTTCTCACACCAGTGTAAATCAGAAGTGATTCCACTGACGTCAACGGAGGTACACAGATGGACAACTGCTGCGAGTGAGAGGGGAATCCACCCCAAAGATTCATTTCCTGTTTTTTAATGTTTGTCTGTGTTTGAAAAACTTCATCTGCATTTTCCCACCCCACCACCCCAATTCTCTTTGGTTCAAGACCTTTAGGAAGGTACGAAATTCAGAAACATCCTCACAGCTGTCCTCATTGTGTAGGCCATGGGGTGATCACTAGAGCATTGGTTCTCAATCGGGGGTACGCATACCCCTGGGGGTACGCAGAGGTCTTCCAGGGAGTCCATCAACTCATCTAGATATTTGCCTAGTTTTACAACAGGCTACCTAAAAAGCACTAGCAAAGTCAGTACAAACTAAAATGTCATACAATGACTTGTTTATACTGCTCTATAGACTGTACACTGAAATGTAAGCACAATATTTATATTCCCATTGATTTATTTTATAATTATATAGTAAAACTGAGAAAGTCAGCAATTTTTCAGTAATAGTGGGCTGTGACACATTTGTATTTTTATGTCTGATTTTGTAAGCAAATATTTTTAAGTGAGGTGAGACTTGGGGACACGCAAGACAAATCAGACTCCTGAAATGGGTACAGTAGTCTGAAAAGTTTCAGAACCACTGCACTAGAGAACAGTGAGTGCAGCACATCACAGTGACCCTAACCAATGGATAAAAGACATGCCGGGTTAACTTAAATGGCACATCTGGTGTTTTCTGCAAAACTAGTCACAATCCATTTGAACTGGAGTTTGCCAGCGTAAATGTCCTCACTGTGTGGTCTTTTGATCCCAGCTCTATGATTGCTGCTAAAAAGCTCATTACGAACTTGAGGGATTTTTTTAAATGCCTGGTATCCTGCTTATTTTTAAAGCAATCCACATAACAAAAGCATCTCCAGTTGCACAATATATTCCCATCAGTGATGCACCACCAGTGTTTTAACTCCTTCTTAGCCTGTGACAAATCCTGTCCCCCACACACTAGCAAAGAGACAGAGTGAGGGAGTAATTGATTCATTCGTTTCCCTGGTTTAACAAAAAAACTGTTCTCTCAAAGCTAGAGCCAATGATGGAAGAATGGTCCCTGGACAAATAAACTCATATTCCAGAGTAACAGCCGTGTTAGTCTGTATTCGCAAAAAGAAAAGGAGGACTTGTGGCACCTTAGAGACTAACCAATTTATTTGAGCATAAGCTTTCGTGAGCTACAGCTCACTTCATCGGAGGAAGTGAGCTGTAGCTCACGAAAGCTTATGCTCAAATAAATTGGTTAGTCTCTAAGGTGCCACAAAAACTCATATTCGGCGCCACCTGCTGGAAGCAGTTAGACTTTGTTCTGGAAAATATTGAGCCAATGTAAGGCTTGAGCTGGGATTACTCACCTGAGTAATGAGAGGCCTACCAAGTACGTGGATAACCCAGTCTCCAGTTCATCTTGTGTCCTTTGAAAGGAGGGCTGTAGCTACTGTAGGGGAATCACTTCCCCAGGAGAGTGTTATGAGAAGACCAATTCTTGGTGCAAACTGGAGCATTGCAAAGGCCAATAAATTGCTCTTTGGCCATGTTTTTCTGAGCTGCAGGGATAAGCCTGTGTCTGGCAGAGATGGATAATTTAGCAGCATTCTGGGAGTGGGGTAAACACCGCAAGAATTAGGGAAAACCCAACCCTCCTTTCATTTTGGCAGCAGAATTTTTAACAAGGGGCTCCCACGCCAGGTGCCTCTAACACACCTGATTTCTCTAAGTCTTTGATCCCAGAAATAGTCGCCTCATTGGCATGCTTCCATTTCCACTGGCATATGCCCACTTAGCAAAGGCTGCTGTGTAGGAGAGAAGAGAACCTGTGCTCAGATGCTGAATGGTGTTTGATGAACATGAAGACTGCTCTTTGTATAGAAGATGTACCCCCCATGCAATCACTATATAAACGACACAACAATTATATAATAGGACTCGTATCACTTTTATAGGCAGAGGTTTTTGCAACTGCCAAGATCACAGTTAGTGAGCTATCATTCGGTACAAAATAAGCATATTTCATGAAGAAGTGCAATTTAACAGCTCAATGATTCCCGCTAATTCAGGCACTCCCTCTCTTACGGAATGAAACTGCAAAGGTGGAAGGAATAAGTCCTTTTTATTATTTACAATGGCAAGACTGTTTATCTGCATTGCTTGGGTGGGAGCTGTCAATAAATCTACCCAGCTACCTCAGTCACAGAAACAGAGAGGCCTCTCTAATTATAGGAAACAGCTTTTGCAATTATCCTAGCCTGCAGGGCTTTCATTTTGATGTATACCCTCTTCATTTTGGAAATATGTCACTGTGGCTCTGTTGACATGTGGCCTACACAATGAAAACAGTTGTATCTGGCCAGGAAAGGGAGCAGCGATATCCCTGAAGGAGCCACACAGGTTATCACAATGTGCTATTGAGTGATAAGATTATCTCTGAATAATACAGCTATCACAATTCAGCACTGGCAAGTGGACAGCTCTGCGAATGGAGGCCGTTTAGGGCCGGACTCTCATGGGTGTAACTTAGGAGTCAATGGAGCTATGCTGATTTACACCTGCTGAAGAGCTGAGCCTTAGGGTGAAATGCAGCCCTGCACAGTGAGTCACACAGGTGGATTTCTTTGTGCTACTCTTTTATGGTTAGCATATAACTGCCCCTTCTATTATACCCCAAACTCCAATCATGCTGGGAGCAAGCTCTGTAGCCCTATGCACTTCCAGGGCAAGTAACCAAAACATCTGGAAGTCAGACAGACAATGGAGATCCTTTCAAAGAAGAATACACAGATGTTCTGGCTACCCCAGCTAGTGGCAGCATTGAGATATACTCCACCCTCTGACTCACTGGGACACTTCCCTGGAACTGAGTCAGAGACACTGCTCACTTTCTCGAAACCTTTTGACCTCACTGCAGTTAACCACTTAAATATTGATCTGCTCTGTGGCGCAAAGCACTGAAATGCAATCCTTCCGCCCAACCCGGGGTCTTCTGCAGGGGCCAGCATACTCCCTACAGGTTCCCATTCTACTCTGCAGAATCACCCTGCTCAAGGGCCTTCCCTTGGAGCCAACCTGCTTTCTATATCTATATCGCCTCTTCCTCCCTATCCTCTTCCCCTTTGATCCCCTTCCTGCCAGAGTTTCCCTGTCCTGGAAGCTCTCTCCCCATCCGGGCTACTTGCAGGATTTTATAATCACCTGATCAGTCCCCACTGGGAGGTACTGAGCAGTCACAGGCGAGGCTGGGCCCTCCTTCCCTTAAAGGGCCAGCCACCCCTCTTGAGTCATTTAGGCACTTTTGGAAATCTCACCTACATGGGGGGAGGGATAGCTCAGTGCTTTGAGCCTGCTAAACCC
Organism: Eretmochelys imbricata; assembly: GCF_965152235.1. Taxonomy (NCBI): domain Eukaryota; kingdom Metazoa; phylum Chordata; order Testudines; family Cheloniidae; genus Eretmochelys; species Eretmochelys imbricata. The sequence goes on along the minus strand of NC_135585.1, from coordinate 17,325,805 downwards.
AGGGTTTTTAGTTCAATCCTTGAGGGGGCCATTTAGAGATCTAGGGCAAAAATAGGGGGTTGGACTCTATAACCTCCTGAGGTCCCTTTCAACTCTGATATTCTATGATTCTATGCTCCAGACAACTCCAAACTTTTTTAGGCTAAAAGCTACATTTCCAACCATCCGCTTCTTTTTTTTCCATTGTGGAAATAGCAGTCTTAACTCTATGGTCCCCATTCCCTGTAGCACTTGGCTGTCCCATTGTACCACTCTTCCCTTAAGGACGAGACCCATAAAACTCACCAGCCATGCCGGAAAGGAAAGCAAATGAAGTCAGTGCTGGTGTGAATCCTTTCCTGCTAGCACAGGATATCAAGGATTCATGGGCGCTGCACGGAATGTAGTGAGTGAGTCTGGAAGAGGAAGAGAACGGCATGCTACGCACATCCAGCAATTCTTTCAGAGGTTGGCTGGAAGGTGCGCAGCATGAGAGCTAGGCTTTAAAAACATTACTTGTGATTTACCAACATGCACTCACAACCTGCCTCATTAACAAGGAAACTGGGTTTTTCAGAATGAATCGCTCTTCTCCCCACCCCCCCACAAGCTGTCACACACACAATGGGCCTGATTCTTATCTCCACGAAGTCTCCAAAGCAACGTAAAGGAGCTTCAGTGAGAAGGAGAATCAGGCCCACTCTTCGCTTGTACGCTCTTCTGCATGGCCCAGTTTGTTTCTGTCTCGGCTCCATCTGAAGACGTTACCAGAAGCGCCTGGGTCCCCTTCTGACTGTTCTACGTACACAAGATGCAAGTTATGGGGAAGGAGACTTGTGACTAATTGATTTGATTTGGCGCTTTCGCTTTCGTTACTGGGAGCTGCAAACTGCGGCTGATGTTACAATACATCTAACAACCGTCCTGTAAGCCACCAGATAATTATGCATGTTTCGCCTCCTGCCTGTCAGGATGCATAAGATGTAAGCTAGGAAATTCAATGAGAAATGCAAAGGAGGGGAAAAGAGAAACACCTGCATATAATTCCAGTACAGGAGGACCTCGGGTCGGGTCTGCTAAGAGGGAGCAGCATGACTCAAGGATCTGGAGGAGCTATATGTGAAAAAGATGAGCCCGGTATTTTGTATTTGTATTTCAGTAGCATCTATAGTCCTCAGCCAAGATCAGGGCCCCACAGTGCTAGGTGCTGTACAAACACATAGTAAGAAACAGTCCCTGCCCCAAGTTGCTTATGGCTTAAAGAAACAAGGCATATCTAAAAGATACTCTCTAGCTTCATCAGGAATTAATCCAGGAAAGTCTCAGTACCTGTGTTGTAACAGGAAGTCAGACTAGATCACAATGGTCCCTTCTGGCCTTTTAATCTAGGAAAGTAAACAAAGGGTGTGAGGGGAGACAGAGGCACAGACAGATGAAGTGACTTGCCTGTGGTCACATAGCAGGCCAATAGCAAAGCCAGGAATAGCACCACATCTCTTGGCACCTAGCTGAGTGCCCTTTCCATTAGATTATGCCATCTCTCTTATGAGATGGCTGATTGCATCATCTAGGACACGATCCCATTTCCATGGAGGTCAACAGAAAGTCTCTCACTGACTGGCTCCTGGAGCTGGCGGGTTCACAGGCATTTCGAAGAACACCAGTTGAGTTGTGAAAATGTCTGAGAATCACATGTAGGATTCATACAAGGTTCATGTGCTTGGCAACATTCAGGGCACACCCGGAGTGTTGTGCTGGACCTGTGCTCCTTTCAAGGGCATCAACCTTGGAATCTCGCCCAGATGACATGAACCGTGGGAAGCCTCCCAGGACTGGGCTCAAGGCCCGAGAGCAAGGCATGCGGTAGATAGAAACTGGTAAATAAGAATGTTAAACAAAGCCAGTGTATTCCTTTTATCTGTTGGAGAATGTAATGCGCGGCGGGAGAGAAAGAATAAAGGGGAAGGTGGAAAGCTGACAGGCAGAAGCCCGTTAGCAGACCAGCCGCTTGCTTGCTTAAAGCTGTGTTCTGTCTTGTCATTGAACTGCCACAATCACAGGAGTTATATAGCTTTTAGCACAAATTAATATTTGTCCCAAAATTCATGGGGCAGGGCATTTTTCCAGGTTAGTCACCATTCACTAGTCACCATCCATTATTCTCCTGTTCAGAGTGTTACCCAGTCAGGAAGCAGCTGCAATACCCCATCACTAAGTTGATCAATCACACCCTGTTAAGGTCCTGATTCTGTGATCTGATCCATGTGTGTAGACTCTGGTATCTGTTCACTGACTTCAGTGGGACTCCACATGGGTGCTATGATCCTCCAACATGGATCTGATTGCAGGGCCAGGGCCATAGATTGCACAAGCTCCTTGGGTCAGAGACTGCCTTTTAGTATTTGCCTATACAGCTCCCAGCACAATGGGACCCCTCTCCGGACTGGGCAAAACTGCAACATCAATAATAATCATGAATGGCCCCTGGATAACCACAGGCTGACATATATTTGCATAAACCACTTGTCAAATACTTACCAGTAACCAACACATCAACAGACATCAGGATCAATGCTTGAATGATGCAGAAAGAGAAGAAAAGGGGCTCGTTTGTGGGCACAATTCCCGTTCCTGTGGAGAACAGGCTGGAGGAATTATGGTCTAGAGCCATCGAAGGAAGGGAGGGATGCTGAAGATGGCAACTAACAAAGAGAATAATCCTAATACTTTGCATTTCTATAGCAACTTGCATTGCCAACAATCTCAAAGTGCTTTCCAAACTCTGCCTCAGATTCTGGCTCCTGCCCTAGCTGTTCTGTGTCCCAGCTCCCGAATCGCCAGCCACTCAGCTCATTTCAGTGCCTGGCTGAACACCATACTGCGTCTAATGTGTATTTCAGTTTGTTGATTGCACAGTGTTGGTGATACTTTGGGATGCTAAAGAAATGGAAGGTACTAAGGGCTGGATTGTGACTTGACCTGAACACCCCTACAGGAACGCAAGGGGGAGTGAGAATCCTCTTACACCCCTGCCCCAGCATTCAGTCTGGGCAGGCAGGAGCAAATAGTGTTGTGCTTTCTTTGCACCCAGAGCAGGTGGGCATGGAGCGGGTGGTAACTTAGCTTTGCAGCCCCCCCCCACCCCGAGAGCCAATCAGAACAGCTCAGCTGGTACAGGGAGCATTGTCATTGCTGACACGGGCCAGGAGCAAAATACTAACCCTTGGAGCAAGGGAGGGAATTTGTGCCTCAGAGGGGTGGCTCTGAGTCCCAACATGGCCACGGGGCTACTCCTGGGACGGTACAGTCTGTACACCCCCCTTACCCACAGCTGTGCCTAAAGGCCCAACTGAGCCTCAACATACGAATTAATTATTCATAATTATTTATTAGTATCATGTATTATTAACCCTACGTATTCTATTCAGTTTCCCATTGCCTGTATCAGCAAAGGCTTTTCTAAGCATTCCTCAGATCCTCCGCACAGCCCAGAACAGAAGTGACAGCAGGGAAGTTTCTAGAAAGAGCTAGAAAACACAGAAATGGCTCGCTGGCTCCACTCAATCCAGTGGTTCGCTCTTGGGTTTTACATTTGACAAGAGGGAAGATTTCTCAAACTCCCTGCTACACAATGCCAGCCCTGCAGCAAATTAAGAGAGGGGCAGGAAAAATTATTCTTTTCAGAGCTGCTGCTCAGAGAAGCTGCTTGCAACAGCGGAGTCCAGCGTCATCTTGAGTGGACTTAGCGGCGCCAGAAAATTAAGTCCTGGCAGAGAAAACGACTGCCAAAGGGGAGGGGTTCCCCCTCCTGGTGGTGATGATGGCAAGGAGAGCTAACTGCTCTGCATGGGCTGGAGATAAATTATAACATGCAGACAGACACAGGATTCTCTCGGCCATTGCCCTGGACTAGGAGAGGGTACGTTGTTCTCCCACCAGTGACACTCACAGGAGTTATCCTAGCTGAGCTAGCACGCTGTGGGCTGATGCTGTGCCCTGCGAGAGGGAAGGGGTCTGCAGCACACCTTAGTCCTCCTCTCTTTGCCTGTCAAAGTTTTTGTGGTGCGGGGGAGCGTTCCAGTGGTCACTGTCCCCTGCCACACAGGGGTATGGAGCTTGGAGATCCCTGACCCGGGTCAGGTGAAGGGCAACAGGCACTAAATGTCGGTCTCTTTGCAGCCCTGCTGTGCTGCAGGGAGCTCTCATGCCCATGCTCCTTTCCCCGACATGGGGCTCTGCTTGCTGTCTCTCTGCTGGGTAAGCGCTATATCCCACCCATGGCCCTGGGGCAGCTCCTGACTCTGATTTCTCCTTCCCTCACTCTGGTGCTGTTGTCAAATCTGGGAGGTTTCTTCTCTATAACATCTCCAATGTCCATCCCTCCCACCCCCCAGTGCCAATGCCCCTGGCCAAGCTCCAATCTCCCCTCGCCTCGACAACTGCAGCCTTCTCCTTTCTGTCCTCCCAGACATCCCTCCCGCCCCACTTTTGAAATGTTGCTGGGAAAACCATCTGCTTTGCTTGCTGCTTGGGCCCTGTCCTGCCCTTCCCGCGATCCCTTCCCTGGCTTTCTCCCTGCTCCTCCTCAGCTCGGTTGAGGCAATCTGCACCCACAGTGCACATGCCTGGAGCAGCCCCTGTGCATTGACAGCCCCTGGGTATTGTGAAGGGTGTACAGGGAGGAAAGGCTCCTTGTGATCGCACGTACACACACCCTATGCACAAGACACACTGTGCACAACCCAGCCCTCAGCTTGAAGCATTTCTGGGTAGAGGCCTTGTCATGATCCCACCTTCATACCTGTCTGCAATGCACTTAGCGCAGTGTGAGCACTAGACAAAGAACCAGCAGTTTAATTAACTGACACGAGCAGAACTCATTCATTGTAATGCTAATTAATACACTGCTTCCTGAGAAGACTCAGTTGCACTTTGGCTTCTAACTAACAGCATGAAACTACCTCTCTAGACCCCTCTGGATTTTACACGAATAATCCATTCCCAAGGACAGCCATTATCTCCGTTCTTTCGGCCCATCGGACGAGAGTAAGGAATTGTCTGAAATATCCTCCGGGCTTGCGCACAATTTCCTGGGCAAACAGCACTCTGCAGGGCCAGTGTCTGGGATGCTGCTGGCACCCGCGTGTGCAGTCCCCTGCATGTGCGCATCCCTGTGACGCGACAGACTTGAACTGACAGGGATAGTGCCTGCGGTTAGTTCTTAGAGCACCCTCTACTAGAGAAGCCATCCAGTGGCATTTACACTCGCCTTGGAATATATGCCCTGAACGTCCAGGCCAAAGGAGAGAAGCTGTGCTGTCTTCTGATACTGGAAAGGGGAAACCGAAAGGTGACAAGCTTGGGCAACAAATCAGGCTCAGGAGGAAGATAAGGCATGCAGGTCAAGATGAAGTTCCTTTTGGACTTGGCCGCCCCACAATAAAATCCATTCAGAGACAGCAGTCCCACTTACAAGCTGTATTCTACCGCAGAGAACAAGGGCACACACTTTTGCAGCCAGAATCCAGGAGCTCTGTGCTCCCAAGCCCAGCTGAGATGGGGAACCACGTCCTGGCTGACTGGTAGCTGTTCTTCACAGAGGGGTCTCAGGGGAGGCATTAGAGTCAGTTTAGAACAGGGGATTTTGTCAGTGCTAATGGATGTCTAAGCCACTGGGCTCTGTAGAATGGCAAAAAACGATGGATTACGGTGCCCGCTGCTCTGTCTGAGTCTCCTGCTGATGAAAACAAACTTCTTGTAAACCCCGCCAGGACTCAGCTCACTGTTTCTTGTCATTACCCGTAAGAGCAAGCTCTTCATTACAAAAAAAAATTGGCATTAACTTCAATCGCTCTTGAGTACACAGATATTCTTTAGGAGGATGATTTAGCACAGCACAGAGTGTGCCTGATAACCTGAAGATTTTGTGATCCGTGCATGCTTCTTTGAAAAGCTGCTGGGCTCTGCAGGATTATTTTTTTTTTAAGATAATTAGTCGGGAGCTAATTCTGTTCGTTATTTCGGAATGCTACATTATTTCCACCCCTTCCCCCACCCCCCCCGCCCCAATGAACTTTTCACCATGAATTGTTCTGCAGTGAATGCTGGCTTAGCGCTGCCCACACACTAATCGGTCAATGGCGTGACTTTGGGGGTTGCTTGTTTTTGCCTCTTTTCTTTGCATCACCGCTTCCTTCATCATATATTCACTGTCATTCACTCTGTGAGGCCAGGCCACTTTGTAGGGGGGAACACTGAGATGTTCTACGGAGCGGTGCTCCAAAGGGCCAGCTGATGACACAGCTGCATCAGTGGTGATTAGAGCTTGGTGATTTTCTGGCCCTTTTCCATTTCTAATGCCCACTGGCCTGATTTTAGAAGACACTTCAGTCACTTGGTGCCTCTGACAATCCAGAAGACCCACTGAGTGAAATCTGGTGGGCCCGATTATTGTTTACACTATGGCCTCTTTATGCCACTCTGGCATAAATGGCATTTGCTTTTTAAGGCCCCTTAAAAGAGAAGGAGGCCTGGCATGCTCAGAAAACATTCCTGGTGCTGTCACATGTCTTTGTTCCCATCACCCCAATCCAGGGCCTATCCAAAGAGGTCGTCCAGTGCTTTGAAACAGTAACTCTGACCTGGCAGTGTTGTGTGGTGGGCTTGTGAAATTTGCAGCCTACTCTGTCTTCAGTTTGCCATCTCTTCGCCACGCTGGTGTTCCTCCCCTTCTCCATGTCAAACATGGCTTTCGCCGACTCATGACGAGTCCAGAAGGGGAGGCCTCTTCTCAGGCTGCTGGCAATTCTACTACCAAATGGGGCTACAGAAGTGAATGCAAACTCTTTGGGGCCTTTCTACATGGAAGCTGGGAGCAAAAGGCTGACATGAAACTGACTCAGCCAACTTCTGGGTTATGGAATCTGAATAGTGCAGTAATGGTGGAAAACTTCCAGAGGTGGGATTTCAAAACTGCTCAGTATTGGTCTGACTCTGCTCCCATCCAAGTCAACGGGAGCCTTACAGTGGTCTCCAATGAGAGAGTGTAATAAGGCTTTTGACAATCCCACCCACACAGCTACAGGAGTCTTATCCACACCCTCAGAGTTCCCACTCTGACCCATTGTGTCACTCTGCAGAAAGGACACAATCCTGTACCCATCAATGGCCATGGCAAATAACCCAGGGGCTTCCATGGGAGCAGGATCCAACTTGAAGTCGCAGCTGAGAGGCTGACCAATGAGGAGTTGATTCAGTGGTGAGCTGCCAAAATGTTAACAACAGGTTCCCTCCTCACCCCACAAGGGGGTCGTTGCCCACCCCCACCCCCCGGGACTCCTGCCCCATCCAATCCCCCTGCGTTCCTTGACATCCCCCCGCAGGACCCCTACCCCATCCACCCCCCTCTCCTGTCCCCTGACTGCCCCCAGAACAGGGCAGAAGGGTCTCATGGGACACCGTAGTGGGTGCCCACCCCACCCCTAAGAGCCAGAGGCACCTGCCGGGGGGTGAGGTGGGGAGTCCTGGCGGTGCTTACCTGGGGCAGCTCCCAGGAAGCATCCAGCAGGTCCCTCTGGCTCCTAGGGGTGGGGGAGCGTAGCTAGGGGGGAGCAGGGGGAGCGGCCGCTCCCCCCACTGATCACATTAAAAGTGGCGCCTTAGGCGCTGACTCCCTGGGTGCTCTGGGGTTGGAGCACCCATGGGGAAAATTTGGTGGGTGCAGAGCACCCACCGGCAGCTCCCCGCCCTGTGCCCGGCCCCAGCTCATCTCCACTCTGCCTCCGCCTCCTCCCCTGAACGCATCGCCCTGCTCTGCTTCTCCGCGCCCCCCCACCCCAGCTTCCCGTGAATCAGCTGTTCGGCGGGCAGCCGGGGAGGACTGAGAAGCAGGCCGCGGTTTCACACTCAGGCTGAGGGTGGCGGAGGTGAGCTGGGGCGGGAGCGGTTCCCCTGCGCACCCACCCGGGTTACCTGCTGCGGCACAGGTGGCCCTCCTCGTGTGCCCCCCTCCCTCCCCTGAGCTCACCTCCGCCTTCCTGGGCCAGAGCGGGAAGCCACCGCTTGCTTCTCAGCCTGCCCTGGCTTCCCGCGCAAACAGCTGATTCGCGGGAAGCCTGGGGGGGCAGAGAAGCAGAGCGGGGCGGCGCGTTCAGGGGAGGAGGCGGAGCGGAGGTGAGGTGAGCTGGGGCCGGAGGTGGGGCGGGGAGCTGCTGGTGGGTGCTCTGCACCCACCAAATTTTCCTCTTGGGTGCTCCAGGGCTGGAGCACCTGTGGAGTCGGTGCGTAAGGCGCCACTTTTGGCCTGTTAAATTTAGAAGCCCTTTTAGAACCGGTTGTCCCTTGTGGAACAGCCGGTTCTAAAAGGGCTTCTAAATTTAACAACCGGTTCTAGCGAACCCGTGCGAACTGGCTCCAGCTCACCACTGGGTTGATTCATAAGAATGGCCATACAGAGTCAGACCAATGCTCCATCTAGACCAGTATCCTGTCTTCTGACAGTGGCCAGTACCAGATGCTTCAGAGGGAATGAACAGAACAGATTAATTATCAAGTGATTCATCCCCTGCCATCTAGTCCCAGTGTCTGGCAGGCAAAGATTTAGGGACATATGGAACATATAGTTGCATACCTGATCATCTTGGCTAATAGCCATTGATGGACCTATCCTCCCTGAACTTGTCCAATTCTTTTTTTAACTCAGTTACACTTTTGACCTACACAACATCCCCTGGCAATGAGTTCCACAGGTTGACTGTGCATTGTGTGAAGAAGTACTTCCTTATGTTTGTGTTAAACCTGTGCCTCTTAATTGCATTGGGTGACCCCTGATTCTTGTATTATGTGAATGGGTAAATAACACTTCTCTATTCACTTTTTCCACACCAGTCATGATTTTATAGACCTCTAACATATCCCCCCTCAGTCATCTCTTTTCTAAGCTGAACAGTCCTTTTACATCTCTCCTATATGGAAGCTGTTTCATACCCCTAATCATTTTATTACCCTTTTCTGTACCTTTTCCAATTCTAATTCACCTTTTTTTGAGTTGAGGCAACCAGAACTGCATGCATAAGATATGGGCCTACCATGGCTTTATATAGTGGCATTATGATATTTTCTGTCTTATTATTTATCCCTTTCCTAATGGCTCCTAACATTCTGTTAGCGTCTTTGACTGCCGCTGCACATTGAGCGGATGTTTTCAGGGAACTATCCCCAATGACTGCAACAGCTAATTTAGATCCTTCATTTTGTATATGTAGTTGGAATTACATTTTCCAATGCACATTACTCTGCTTTTATCAACATTGAATTTCATCTGCCATTTTTCTTGCCAAGTCACCCCATTTTGTGAGGTCCTTTGTAACACTTTGCAATCAGCTCTAGACTTAACTAGCTTGAGTAATTTTTTATTGTCTGCAAACTTTGCCACCTCACTGTTTACCCCTTTTCCCAGATCATTTATGACTATGTTGAACAGCACTGGTCCCAGTACAGATCCTTGGGGGACCCCCTAATTTACCTCTTTCCACTGTGAAAACTGACCATTTATTCCTACCCTTTGTTTCTTATCGTTTAACCAGTTGCTGATCCATAAGAGGTCCTCTTATCCCAGGACCGCCTACTTTGCTTACGAGCCTTTGGTGAGGGATCTTGTCAAAGATTTTCTGAAAGTCCGAGTAAACTATATCCACTAGATCACCTCTGTCCACGTTTGTTGACCCCCACTCAAAGAATTTTAATAGATTAGAGAGGCATGATTTCTCTTTACAAAAGCCTGTTAACACTTCCCCAATTTATCATGTTCATCTATGTGTCTGATAATCCTGTTCTTTACTATAGTTTCAACCAATAAGCCTGGTACTGAACTTAGACTGACTGGCCTGTAATTGCCAGCATCCGCTCTGGAGCGTTTTTTAAAAATAAGCATTACTTTAGCTATTCACCAGTCAGCTGGTACAGAGGCTGATTTAAGCAATGGGTTACATACCACAGTTAGTAATTCTTCAGTTTCATGAAAACCATCTACTCCTGGTGATTTATTACTGTTTAATTTATCAATTTGTTCCAAAACCTTCTCTACTGACATATCAATCTCGGACAGTTCCTCAGATTTGTCACCTAAAAAGAATAGCTCAGGTGTGGGGATCTCCCCCATAACTTCTGCAACAAAGAATGATGCAAAGAATTAATTTAGCTTCTCTGCAACAGCCTTCTCTTCCTTGCGTGCTTCTTTAGCACCTCGATCGTCCAGTGGCCCCACTGACTGTTTGTCAGGCTTCCTGCTTCTCATGTACTTAAAAATTCTTTTCAAAGATTCTTTTGCAGCTGTTCACCTTGCTTTGCCCTTGAGCTTCTTGTGCTATTTTTGACAGCTCACACCAGCTGCCGTGCTCTCCTCCTTCAGCAGGAAAAAGGGGAAGGAAGGAAGGAATGGGCTTAACGAGCATGGAACTACTGCCTTTAAAACAATGCCAGTAAAGTCACTGGAGATGCGAACTGGAACTGAACTGACCAGGGCACAGTGGGAGGAGCAAGCTGGCCTGCAGCACCCCTGCATCCTGCAGCCACTCTAATACCAGCTATTCTGGGGGGCTTTTTTTGGAAAGTTTCTAACTGCAAATGAAATCTGAGTCTGAAACAACCAAAGGGAGACTTTCCTGTGTTCTCCTGGGCCAGACCCCTGGTAAGCTTCACCTCCCAGGGCCTCCTAAGGGGTCTGGCCAGAATCTTTCCCTAGCGCGAGGTTAATTCAGAAACCATAAAAGGCCTCATTTGCTAATTTACACTAATTTTACACCAATGTAACTCAACCAGCTTCAGTGGAGTTACTCCTGATTTACACGAGTATGATTTACTCCTGATTTAGACTTGGACCATCGTCTCTCTGCTCTACACACCTCTGTGCACTAACCCCCGCTGTCCTCTCCCGCTATCAGAAGGACATGATGCAGGGTTGGTGCTTGAAGGAGGAGTGGCTAGCTCCTGGAGGTGAGCCTGGAGCAAGCCTGGGCGTTGTACATAACCAGACTCACAAGAGTGACCTTTGGACAGAGGCTGGCTCCTCTGCCCAGTGCAGGTGGAGGGCAGGGGAAAGTGAGAGAAGGGGAGATGCTGGCATGGCAGGGAGCTGCTCACCAAGAGCCACAGGGACCGATGATTAGTGCTAGGTTATACAGGGGGCAGATCCTCAGCTGGTATAAACTGTCATGGAGCAATGGGAGGTAAAGCTCACCAAGGGTTTACAGTGCTGAAATCAGGGCGAATTCCCAGGCAAGGCCTAAGTCAGCACACATAGCGTCATGCTTTGCAGAGTCTTTCATCCGACAATCTCACAAGTCTTCACTGAGCCTCACGATGCCCATGTGAGGGAGGTAGAGAGTACTATAGCCATTTTACATATGGGGAAACAGAGGCACAAAGAGCTGGAAGCAAATGGACCAAGATAACACAATATGTCTGTGATAGCTGAGAATAGAACCCAGGGGCCCTGACTCCTCATCCTCCAGACTACACCGTTTTCCAGGAGAGTGGCAGGGTACAGCAGAGAGACCTGAATGTGAGGACAATGGGAAACCAAAGTGAAGCATCTGGCTCCTACAGACATTTCTATGGGCTCTCACACAGCAATCCCAACAGCCACAGCCTAATGGTTCGAACTAACCCTTGGACGCCTGGAGGTACAGCGTTCCTGTGCAAAGTGCCAAGGCAGCACGGATTCTTACACACAAATAACAGCCCCTCAGACAATGCCAGCCTGCTCCCAGAGGGGTTCCCACTCTACTGGCTGGGATCATTTCTTTGGGTATCAACATGGCACTTACCTTTGCAGCTCTTTCAAAGAAACCGTGACTTTCAGACTGTGTCCCAGAAGGAAGAGGGCAGCTAAGATATCTGCCCATTGGACCATCTCGCCCAGAGGTCCCCCCTTCAGCACCCTGGGGCTGAAAACATCCCCTGACTCCTCTGTCAGGAAGCCGATGTGAATCAAGATCTAGAGAGAGAAGGAGAGAGGCTGATGCTCTTGTGACCCAGGCAGCATGGAATGTGGCTGTCTAGGAAGCACTCAGACATGAGGATGGTGTGCAACAGAAACTACACAGGGAGCCAAACTCTAAGGCCCTCACTTGGGTTTTACTCAGTCTTCACCCAGGCAAAACTCTCAGGCTGATTCTTCCAAACATGGGTGCACAACTAAATCCATGTTTTGGCATCAAAGCAAGAAGCCTGCTCTTCAGAGGTGGCCAGCTCCTGCAGCCTGCATGGACTTCCATGGGCATTGTGGGTGCTCAGCGCCGGTCGGGGTCAGGACCATTGACTGCAGTGGGAGTTTTGCCTGGGTGATGAATGAGAACGTGCTTCAGCATTTGGCCCATGGACTTTAGGATCGGTGACTGACTTACACAAGGAACAAGAAGCCTCGGAATTGTCTGTCTCTACGCTCAGCCTAGCGCAGATGGCTGGAATGCTGACCTGGTCTGCACTTCCCCATGAATGACACCTATAGCCGTCTCCCCAGCAACCTCCGAAGGCACAAGCAGTATGTGGCCACCGAGTCCATACCAGCCACTCAGTCTGACTTTCAGCTCAGCAGAAGCTGGGGGCTGAGGTATTCTGAAGGTAGTTGGGAGACTTGCACATGATCCGATAAGGCCGACCAAACTCATTTCCCCGATGGACATAGGCTAGCCGTGAAGGAGATTTCCGTACATTAAAGTGCCCTTTCCCAGCTCATCCCGCACAGCCTCCAGTTTACTGCTGTACTGTTAGTGCAACTGGTTCTGGAGGCAAATGCAAAGGACGCATCAGCCCAGGACTAATTCTCCCTAAGTTCATCTTTCACCTGTTTTTGATCCCTCCGTCTGCCCTTCAGTTTCTGCGCCAGGCTACGGGTCGCCAGAAGCCACTGGGAGGCCAAGTGCCGGACTCTCTTCTTCATAAAGATCAAGGATTCCTTGCCACTCCCTATCAGCTCAAGGAGGTAAGAGAGGTTGTTCCGAAAAGCTGCCTAGGTAAAAAAAAAGAGCCTGCTTTTTTGGATATGTCTACACAACGAGCCGGGGTGTGAGTCCCTGCTCGTGTATTCATCCAACCTCTCCTCACACTAGCACTCAGAGAAACAGCAGTGTAGCCGCAGCAGTGCGGATAGCAGCGGTGAAGGCAGAGCTGAGCCGTGCTGAGTACAACCCCGTCTGAAACTGGCCTGGCTGGCTCCTTTCCTGGAGCAAATGCAGTCATCCTCTCACTGACCTGTCCGAAACACATGGGCAAGGTGATCTGAGCAGTAAGGGAAGGTCAGCCCTTAGGTGTTACACAGAAGGAACTGCACCCTTGATTGGCATCAGCTCCCCACTTTGGCTGTGTCAGGGGAGAGTCAGGGAGAAGAACAGACTTGCAGAGCTGGCATGGGTCTTGGGCCCTGCAGGGAGCGAGGTGAGATTAGAGGAGGAGAGCAAGAGAAAAGTCTCGACTTCAGGACAGTCCTGATTTAGGTGGAAGCCTAGGCCGCCCAGCCTATGGCTAAGTGGGACTTCTTCTTGCTGGGCCATAGTCTCCTCCAGAAGTGTCCATGGGACAGTAAATGGACACTCCATTGCTGAAATTACAGGCAGAGCCATGGTGACGGCTGAGAGCTCCAATATCTTCGGGTGAAAGAGTTGGCAGGTGAAGCATTTAAAATCTCCTATAGAGATTACGCCAGAGCAAAACCTCAGTGTCCCCACCCCACTAACTGACTGGGGTCTCCTGACTATCTGCTGACTCCCCCAAGGATACATAAAATCTTTCCCTGGCACTGCAGGCTGCAGAAACTTACATCCATGCATGGAAACATCTCTAAGTGGGCAACGGTTGATCACTGGCGCCACTGATCAAGTGCACTCAGGAGAACACAGGTCAATGTAAGAGGGCTATGCTAGGAAACTAGTCTCAGCTTTTACTGTAGTGGTGCTACGGCCCGACTGTGATGCTGGAAGAATGTCTAGTGTTAAGGTTAGAGAGAAATGCATGTGTTTGGGGTTTACAGTGCCACAGTCTCACCCAAACAAATGCTAATCGATCTCCAGCCTGGCATGGATGTAGGCACCATGCGTAATACAAGGCTCTTTGCACGGATAGACCCCCCAATACAGATTTTCTTCCGGCACCATTTGTAGCTCGTGACCTTTCTCTATCTCTTGCCTGGAGACGTTGAATCCAGCAGCCCACAGAAGAATACACCTAAAGGAGGGTGCTGGGTTGGCACACAGACCCTCACTGCCCTTACCTGCACTCTGGGCGGTGGCTTTGAGGAAGGCATGGCTGCCGTCTGATTTCTCCAAGGCAGCGGAGGACAAAACCACTCAACTTCGCTGAGGTAGATGAGGAACGAGCATTCTGTGCCGTCCACGCCAAAAAATGCATAGCAGGGGTCGGACGTCCACCTGGCCCTCATCCACTGCAAGACAAAGATTAGCAGGGCAAAAACACAGATTAGAGGGGAGAGCTCTGCAAATCCCACTACTGGAGAACTGTGCTTCAGGCATCTTGTGCAGAAATCTAAGGATGCTCTTACTCCACAGAGATAACACTAAGCGGCCACTGTGAACCCTGTCACATGCAACCTTCCAGACCTTTCTACGTGGAACCTTGGGGGCAGAGGGAATAAAATGGAAGGAGACACACAAAGACTTATACTTCTCACATCAAACAGCACTAATGGCTCACTTCCAAACATGGGCACCACAGAAGGATACACATTTGACCTAGGATTATTAGCCTCCACAGTAAAACTAGGTTCACACAAACACAACTGCTTTGTAATCAGCTTTGCCATAAAAATATAAGTGGGAAAGGAGTGTTGGCATAGAGGCCTCAGGTTCTATTTCCGTTCCATCTGCTTTCTCCTATCTACACAACAACAAGATCCCACGGCACTTTCCCATGTGAGTAGCAGTTTGTCACACTATCCTTGGCCATATTTCCTGGGCCATAACTTATGCATAACTGCCATGCTGGCAGCCTGGTTTATCCCTACAGTGTAAGTTTCCAGGAACATGTGGCTTGCTAAGGACTGAATAAATCATTCCTTAAAATGTAAATTTATTTAACTATAAGACTGTAATACTTTGTCCTACCCGCAGGGGTAATGTATAGGACCACGCTTCTAGTACTAGGACTGGCTGGAAAACCAGAATTCTGTTTTGTGAAAAATGTCAAGGTTTTGACATTTGTTATCATTCCACATCGGAATGAAAAATGAGACCTTTCAAAACATTTCATAAAAACCCACAAGAGACCTAGATCTGAATAGCCAATACCCCAGTGTTTAGGGCACTCAGCTGGGAGGTGGGAATCATAGAATCATAGAATCATAGAATATCAGGGTTGGAAGGGACCCCTGAAGGTCATCTAGTCCAACCCCCTGCTCGAAGCAGGACCAATTCCCAGTTAAATCATCCCAGCCAGGGCTTTGTCAAGCCTGACCTTAAAAACTTCCAAGGAAGGAGATTCCACCACCTCCCTAGGCAACGCATTCCAGTGTTTCACCACCCTCTTAGTGAAAAAGTTTTTCCTAATATCCAATCTAAACCTCCCCCACTGCAACTTGAGGCCATTACTCCTCGTTCTGTCATCTGCTACCATTGAGAACAGTCTAGAGCCATCCTCTTTGGAACCCCCTTTCAGGTAGTTGAAAGCAGCTATCAAATCCCCCCTCATTCTTCTCTTCTGCAGGCTAAACAATCCCAGCTCCCTCAGCCTCTCCTCATAAGTCATGTGTTCTAGACCCCTAATCATTTTTGTTGCCCTTCGCTGGACTCTCTCCAATTTATCCACATCCTTCTTGTAGTGTGGGGCCCAAAACTGGACACAGTACTCCAGATGAGGCCTCACCAATGTCGAATAGAGGGGGACGATCACGTCCCTCGATCTGCTCGCTATGCCCCTACTTATACATCCCAAAATGCCATTGGCCTTCTTGGCAACAAGGGCACACTGCTGACTCATATCCAGCTTCTCGTCCACTGTCACCCCTAGGTCCTTTTCCGCAGAACTGCTGCCTAGCCATTCGGTCCCTAGTCTGTAGCGGTGCATTGGATTCTTCCGTCCTAAGTGCAGGACCCTGCACTTATCCTTATTGAACCTCATCAGATTTAAATCCAAGTTTAAATCCCTGGTCTGTCTGTCTTTACTTTTAACTGGAAATTTCATCCTGAATCTGAGAAACCTTCCCAACAAAAGTTGCAATGAAAACAATATGCTTCCACGAAAGTTTCAGTTTTGATCAAAAAAAAGTTTTGTCAAAAAATTCCCATCCAGCTCTTATTAACGCATTATCAGTGATGCATACCATAGAAGGCATTTAACGTTACTGTTGTGCATAAGTATAAAACATTGTCTTTCCAGTGGCATTACTGACATCATAGCCCAGAGCCTTAGCTGGTGCAAATCAGTGTAGATCCATGGACAAAGCCACCTACTTGAAATCAATGAATCTATGCTGAGTTACGCCAGCTGAGGATCTGGGCCGTGGTCTTTACAGAGTGTTTGGTCAGGACCTCCTCAGTCATCACACTGGGAAACTAAAGGTCGAACACAGAGAATTTGAACTGACAATGCCTTCTTGATTTGAGGTTACACTCAGCTTTGTCCGGAATATGTGAGGTCTCCAGTGATGCAACCTGGAACAAGGGGCGGGGAAATTCAAAATAATGATATACCATGGTGCCTCCTTCTTCCTGACCAGTGAACTGACCTCCAGGTTTCATAAACTCTGGGAGAATGGGGAGCCGAGAAGACAGAGATCTACTAGACTTCCCAGAGAGTGATTCTGCATGCAAGAGAAGACACTCAGGACCTCAGCGCATATCTCTCATCCTCTAGAATTTGCTTGTGCCAGCCTCTTTCTAAATTTAGCTACAAAAACAAATCCACTCAGGAGACAGGTCTCCATGCCCAATATTTAAAACTCACCAATCATCCAGACAGGAGATCGCATTACTGCTTTTGGTGTTTCAATTACAATTTAACCAAGGCATGGAAGAAGATGGAAGAAAATGATGGTTAGCACTGGGAAAATGGATAATGTAACTGTGCTGTCCTATTAATAAGCTCTTTAATATTTTTTCACGTGGACTCAGGAAGGCATAATTTTAAGTGAAGCCTGAAGTAGGAAGCTGGGCGAGCTTTTAATTAGTTTGTGTAAAGTTACTGTCTGCCAAAGCAGCATCCTGCCCCAGGCCAAATGCCAAAGCTATGCTCATGTGTAGAGAGCAAGTTGTGTTAAGAGTTGAGACCAGTGTCACATTACCTTAATGAGATAGAATGTCCTTTGTGATGCCTAAATTATTTCCCAGACACTCGATAATGCTCCAAATTTTTAAAAAAATACATGTGATGGTTCTTTCCCTTACATGACTTCATGCTTAAATAATTCACCAAGAAATAAAGGCAGGGCCATATTAATCATGGAAACCCAGTGGGCTGTAGACAAAGGATGCCCATTTCTTTGTCCACTCTCAATGAGTTGCTTTGTTCTGTGCTCTCCCTCCACAACACACGGACCACGTGCTCTGCTGCCAAATCCTCTAGTGAATGGGAGCATTATGTTCTCTCCTGTGTGAAGGGTAACTGAGCCAGATATAAGTTTACACAATGAGAGAGAGAGAGAGAGAATTCTACTTGGTTTTAAAGGGATCAGCAGCCATTTCCTAAACCATCCACCCTTTGGATCGCTGTTTCTCCAGTTTTACCCTGGCAATTGCTTTGCACAGTTGCCAACTTTCACGCGGTAAAAAAGCACCCCGACTTTCACAATAAGCTAAAAATCAAGCTAATCCCATTTCAAAACAAAGCCAAAACAAGCCAATCCCTAAGAACACCAACACTCTATGTGACTAGATTCTCCCGGCGTGCAGTTTGGGACTGTGGTGGGCCCATTGTGTACCCCTGACTCTCTCTCCCTCCCCTTGATTGCCCCCCCCCCTTGCCCCTGCTTGCCAGGAGCTGATCCAAAAAAAGAAGCAACAAGCTACAACAAGCAACAAGCCAAAAACTAGCCAACAAGAAACTCACAAGCCAATTAAGCCAAAAACAAGCCCAATTTCTGCATTTTTTTTGTGGGTTTGGCATGTCTGTTGCTTTGTTACCATTGGCAATGGCTTCCATCCAGGTTTTAATTTTTGCCCCAACCATTAAGACCTATTTTTAGAGGAGGACAGTGGAGGGAAAAATTAACTCACCAGGCCCTGAAGTACAGTAGAAGACACTGCTGTCCATAGCATTATGAAAATCTCTACTTAGAAGGGGAAAGAGGTACCATGCCCATTGGTAGCTGGTGAGCTGATCCCAGGAAGAGGGTTCACAATTTTATTCATAAAAATGGAGATTAACCCAGTCTGCACCTAATGGGAAAGAAGATCTCTATCCCTTCCTGGCTGGCGTTGGGTAAGAGTGTTGTTAGGATGGAAATGGCACCTCTCGCAGTCCTTGGCTTTCTTCTGACCATAGGAAACCACCTCAAAATCAGTTTTGATGTGTCTGCTGTGAGATGACTCACCTCCACTTTTCCAGAGCAGTCAGGGTATTTGGGGTCTCTGGGCACCTCACACTGGTCCCGTCTGCCTTCTATCACTGTGGAAAGAGAATTTAGATACAGGGAGAAGTAGAAAACGTTTAGAATAGTGGAAACTTTAGAACTGGGGGGCAGGACACTGATCTGTGGTCAAGGTTTGCCATTCAGTTTTCACCACCCAAAAATCAATCCTTCCGACTTGATGCAATTGAGCAGCTGTAAGTGGTGCATGTGACAAAGGAACAAGCCTCCTCTAAAACACCCTGCCAGCTTGAATGAGCCTGAGTGAAACTTGTGGAGTAGGGAAATATTCACATGCAGTTATACTCGTTTATAGAATTACTGGAATTTATTGGAACACTGCAAGTACCAGCTCCAGCACAGACACATAACTGAACGTCCTGCTAAAACCCCCAGATCAGATACAACAACATAAAAACATAGAAGACAAAAGCTTAACATTGAGATAAAGATACAGCACCATCTGTTGGTGGAGGTGCATTACAATACCCATTTTCCAGAGAGAGAAACTGAGGCACAGAGTGGTAACGCGACTTGCTCCAGGTCACAGAGGAAGTTTTGTAGGAGCCAGGAGTCCTGATTTTCAGTCCCTGCTCTAAATGCTAGATGACATTTCCCTTATATTGGCTTTTTTCGTTTGTTTGAGTTGATGCTTCTGTTGGCTTGTATTTCTGCTGTTCTTTCAGCCCAAATTCCAGGGCATTTTCTAGAGGGAGAGTGACTCCAGTTCCAGATCCAACCTCTGATCACTCCCTGTACATTCTTTTAATAATCTGTAAATAGGCTTCTGTATCTAAGGCCGTACTCGACAGCCTTCCAGGCACAAACTGTAAAATTGCAACAAACAGTCCCACTGAGCTGTCAAATATAGAGCTCGCCCCTGGGGCTAGTGCTGCCAACACGTTCAGGTCAATTTGTGCTCTCAGAATAGCTTACACACACACAGAGTAGGAGTTCGAAGCAGGCACTGACAAGCAACGCAGAGTGGGTGTAAATCACCAGACCTCCAGTGGGACACATACACTCTAGCAACCTGCCTAGAGAGAGGCCACCCAACTAACCAATGGTGTTATTAGTCCAGGATATATTTTAACTGCAGGTGGGTCCAAAGAAGCAATGTGCACTCTCTTTAGGCTTTGGGCTCAGGGTTTGGGTTCATGGCACAATCGGGGCTGATGTCTGGGTTTGTAGCCTATGCTGCCAAAATCTTCCAAGCTATTCTTGCATGATTTAAGCCCCAAATGATAGAACTCCTGCAAGAACTGATCTTGGGGAATTTCTGACATCTTGAATTATAGAAGTCTCATGAGACAAGCTGTTCTCATATTTCAGCATTATCTGAAGCAGAAATTCGGCCCCTTCTGATTTTGGATACAACAATCTATCTATCAAAGTTTTTATACTGACACCCCTCACTGCAGGTCACTGAGGACTTTCCAAGTATTAAAAATACACAACAGTAATCTCATTTTTTTCTTCCCTGGTAGGTAGGAATAAAATGCTTGAGGGGGAAAGTGGGGGGTACTTATAATGTGAAGGTTAGACTGAAACTGAGTTTGGTATTTAACTCTGAGTGTGATTAGATCCATGGTCATTCCTATCCCTTGTGGAACTGAGTTTCACAGACTAGGTTTTGCTCCTCTGAAGTTCTGTCTCCTGCATGCTCAAGTCTCCCACTCTTGGGTGATTCAGTAGACTGCCATTGTCGTGAGAGACCAGGGCCTCTTATACACAGTTTCCCTTCCCAGAATTCCTTGCAGTAAGTCTGTAAAACCTACAGGTCTCATCAGCCCTGGGAACTACAACTCCCAGAATTCCTCAAACCAGGGCCTAATCCAGGAACAGGGCAGAGTTGGACCTGAACCCCTTCTAAAAGGGTCACCTAACTTTTTGGGTATATCTACACTACGAGCTAGGGGTGTGATCCCCAGCTGGCACACACGTACTCACACTAGCTCTCATCTGAGCTAGCAGTAGCCCAGGCAGCAGCAGCATAGCCTACGCCCCAAATTGGTACCCGCAGAGTTCGTGTTTGTTTGTACTTGGGGCGACTAACTTGAGCCATGGCTGCTGCAGCCCATGGCACCACAGCTGCACTACTATTTTCAGTGTGCTAACTCGATGAGCGCTGGTGCACATATATGTAAATGAGCTGGGAGTCACGCCCCTCTAGCTCTGACTGTAGATATACTGCTAGAGAAATGATTTTGGTGTTGTGAGCGCCTGTTCATTAGGAAGTCTTCAAAGATGGCCAATTCATTTTTCACTGAGCAGCTATCAGATGGTAACAAGTTTCAGGCACTACCGATCTGGATCAAATTTGGACTGCCATCCATTATTTATAAGCCGAAGAGTAAAGAGAAGAAACAAGGCGGGGGTGCAATAAGATATGTATAACTTGCTCCGATTGTTTTCCTTAACATGCTGCCAACAGCCAGGCAATTACTCACGCTGTTAATGGTAAATAAGGTCTCTACTACCCCTGTTCATTAGGAATCCTGGCTCCATAATACAGATGGGCATTAAACATTGATATTAGGACATGAACGGACAATCTTTTACTGCCTCATCTACATCTCTCCTGGTGGCAGGGGGCCAGCCGGGGCTGTTCAGAGTATTGAGCTTCCATGGCTGGAGGAAGAAATATTAGCAGGATGATAAATATTTCATACTCCGGGGATGGGGTGACTGCAGGCCAAGGAAGCCAGCACTGATATGCTCTTGTGCCCATCACATTAATCTTGGGGTTTTTTTAATCAAGTGCATTTGCAATTTCTAAAGATATGGCTTCGATTCAGCAAGGCAACGGCTCCAGCTTCAAGAGAAAACAAAGGGGCGACAGTGTGATATGCAGTGATCCTGGCTTGCTTTGTTAAAAGGTGTTTATTGAGAAGGTCACTGCAACACCCAGGCAGATCATCACCCTTCTAAGGAAAGCTCTTGCCTCATCCTCTCTCTCTGCTCCTTCCTGCTCAGGGAAGCTCTTTTGAGCTCCACCCCTTGGAGCTGAGCAGCGTGGGGGAGCAGGGCTGTGCAGCCTCTCTTGCAAGCCCTACTACCACCAAACAGCTCAGCCAGCTGGGCTTCAGCTGCTTCCATTCATTCAGATTGCTGCCCACACCAGCTGCAGATGAAAGACCCAGTGGATGTTCTAGTTGAAATCCTCAGCTGGCTCCACTTGGCCAACTAGGGTTTGGAACAGAAGTACAGGCCAGGCCTCTTTGGCTACTGCTTCCTGACATCAGTTCTCCAGAAGAAACCAAGACCAACTGGGGAATTCTAGGGGTGCCAACTGGAATTTGCACTATGGCAGGAAGGAGGGAGAGAGCTAAAGAAAGGAAGAAGGGGAAAAAAGGAATGAATGGGCAAGGCTTAAAAACAGGAATGTAAGTGCTCGCCCTCAGATACAAGACAAGGGTTTTGTATTGTGTCTACTGGGGATTATTGTCTTAGGTAGATTAATATTAAATAAATGCATTATAGCTGCCTGATTAAAAATGTCAATAAATGGCATTGGAAGCACAATAATGCATGCCAGGATGTGCATTTGCCAGCCAATGTACACACTCCAGGAGTGTGCTGTGGTATAAATTGCAGCAGAGTACCTTAGCACACCCAGGGTGCATGTAAATGACCTTATGAACATGCACCATGCCGTGTGTTAGTGCTTACTTAGAAAACGGCTTTGCAATTCCGAATACCGGTCTGACAAGCCACCATCTTGGTCAACACCCCGGGGATTGAATCAGGAACCTCCGAAGCTGAAAGCATAAACTGCTACAGCTTGGGCTAACATGTCAAGGCTTGCTAATGGGGACTGTAACAGACTCATTTCCTCTGAAGAACAGGCATAGAGGGGAACCTGTAACACGCTCACCAGCGGTTTACATCAGCTTTAGCATATAGTGCTTTACTCATTAATCCCCAAAGTCTCTTTGGCTCTATCCTAGTCTATTATTCCCATTGTACAGGTAGGAAAACTGAAACAGAGAGGTTAAATGACTTGTCCAAGGCCACCCAATGAGTCCAACTGGCTGTCAGAGGAGTGATATCACACCCATATCTGTAGCACCCAGTAAATGATAGATTTTTTGCTGATTTTTTGATAGATGCAACCTAACCATCTCAGATCAAATAAAACCCCTCCCACCACTGATCTTTGGTCCAAAATGTGAATTGAACCAAAGTAAATAATTTGGGAGATTTGAAATATTCTGATGTGTTTCCTCCACGTTTTTCATTTTTTCTGTGCCTCTGCATTTCCGGCTTTTGGCCAGGCCCAGATCCAGACAGAGCTATGCCCAAATCCCACAAGACAGAGGGTTCCTCCTGGGGTCAGGAGATGATGGCTCAGAGGATCAGTACTAGGAGAGACAGTTTAATTCTGGACCAGCTCACTAGTATTTGAAAGCAACCAATGCTCAGTTGACACCACATAACTGTGATAGGCATCTTAGAAATACCCATGATAGAGCTATCTAGCAGCTGTTCAGAAAGTGAGAAATGAGTTGGGGGTCTTGGTCCAGTCCCCCTGGGCAGGTATCCACTACACCAATTACTGCCCTCTAGCATAGAAGATAAGGCCAAGATTTTCAGAAGTGCCTCAGTTTTTGAGACGTTAAAACATCTGCTTTCTGAAAATCTGGCCCCTTTAAAAGTTATTTCAAGCAGGGCCTCCAAAAAATGAGAGACCCAAACTCACTATTCCCATTGGAAAACCACAGCCCACATCTTGACTGAACGCCTCTTCCAGACCTAACTCCGGTCTCGCCAGGTGAGAGTTGAGGCACATTGATGACGCAATAGGTGCATTCAGCATTGCTCTGGCCAGTGCTGCTCCTATTCCGGAAATCCCCGCATTTCACTAGCACTAAATTCACACTGAGCCAGACATAAGTAGTAGCAGGAATCTTGTCAAACAGCTCATTTTCTTCAGATATCCAACCTAATTTTGCAGACACAAGTGATTTGGGTAACTTCAGCTCAGCATCCAAATTCCTGGATCCGTATCCAAACCTATTGCAGTTGGCTTGTTTCTACTTTTTCCCTACAACATCTGTACAGCACTTAAGAGTTCCTGAGAGTGTGAACCTGCCCAGCATATAGAATCAGTGTATGTGCAGAAACATCAGGGCACTCTTACCTTTCCCATTCATGAGGCTGTTCCGGAGAATCTGATCTACTTTCACTGCAATGTCAGAGACATTCTGAGCAATAGCTTGGATCCTCTCCATCAAACCTGCCACTGGCTGGAACCTGCAAAGTAAATAAATAAACCCTGAGAACACAATTCCTTCCTGTAAGGCGTCCAAGCTTGTTAGAAAGAGCCAGGAGGGCTTTCTGCCCAAATAGCAGCCGTTCTTAGGTGGCAAAATAGGTCACCGAGGGGAACAGCACTGACGATGGATATAATGATGGACTAAACCTTCCATTACTTGCTCACTCACAAATTCTATTCGCTTCCATGAGAGCTTTGACTGAGGGAGGACTGCGGGATTTGGCCCATCGTTATTTCCCGCCTGCCCACACATGCGCTCACACACAAAATGCAAATGCTCATGTCTGCTGGGGAAACTTGTTTTGCCTAATTTCAAACTTTCTCAAACAGCCTGTGTCCGAAATTCCTTCCCGAAGGTCATTGGGCTTGTGGTCTGCATAGGGAACGCTGTAAAAAAGGATGTAGACAGGCCAAAATGGAGGGGAAAAAGGGGGAAAGTGAAGGAGAGCACAACCAGAGAGAGGGAGTGTGAGAAAGAGGTGAAGGAGCAGAGAAGGGCAAGAGAAAAGAAATGGCTACAATATATAGACTATACACAGGGCAACTGCTTGGATCAAATTGGCTTTGTGAGTGCTAAAACCAGCTTGAGAGCCTTAGCCACCACAAGATCCATCCCTCCCCCAGTAGCTTAGCTGGTAACCTGAATGAAGATGCATTCCCACCTGGGTGCCGTCACAAGGCATTCCCTGGGAAATGCTTGTGTCACTAAAGAGCAGGGACATGACATTTTTGCTGTGGAGTTAAGTGGTTGCCAGAATATGTTTAATCTTTGAACAAATAATTACTGGCCCCCAGGCGTAGTGACCTAGCAATCTATGAGAAGAAGAGGTTCTGATTATCATTCAGCCAGTGGAATTAGCCATGTAATCACGGGGCAGATGCTAGCAATTTGTGATTAAGCTATTTTGAGGAGAGGTGCGGGAAAAGGTCAGTCCTGCCCAGAGTACCCGCCCCTTAGTGAGGAATTACAGCAAGTCCCGCAGGGAGCATTCATCCTTCAAGCAACTGATGAGGAGCAGCAGACCTGGGTGTCTGGGCCCCAGGGAATGGAGGGATAATCTATAACAACCCCAGTGATCAGTGGGAAGGCTCATTTCTTGCTCCTCCTGGGTCGGATTCTGACACCCCGACTTGCAATAGGCCTCCTTCAGAAAAGCACATAAGCATGTCCTCCACTTTAAACCCACACTTAAATTCCATTGATCTCAATGGAACTTAACCATGTGTTTAAGAGGTTTGCTGAATCAGGACCGGCAACCTGTACCATGCATGATCTACCAATGGTGCTATTGAAATCAATGGGCCTTATTCTCATTTACACTAAGGCCCCAATGCATTGCTTTGGCAATGTAAAGGCACCTTAAATGGATGGAAACAACAGAGCAGTGCATTAACCTTGTGCAACACACCCGAGGAGGACAGAATCTGATCCTCTGTGAAGTGTTGCTCCTGTGACACATTTGACGTGGGCCAATCTTTCCATTTCAAACGTTCTGCTCTCTGTTTCCACAGCAGACGATAATATCTTGATGAGCTTGAATACCACAGTAAATCATTTCTCCTTCCACAATGTTAAGGTGCTAAGATTTTTCTCCAGCTATGTAGATCATTAAAAAAAAAAAAAAAGAAAATGTCATAACTTGTGAGTAAAACCAAAAGGGCAACCTTGAATTATCACAGAACGAAAATATGCCCTGATTTTGGGTCCTTCTCACTAAAGTTTTACATTTGTTCTCTAGTGGATCAGTGAACCAGAAGGCTAGGATTTAAAGTGCCTCTGTCGTCAAGGCTAAAAAACCCCACTAGTTTTATGAACCCACACTACTTCAGTTGTTGATTTAAAGGCTGTTCTCTAGCAGCAAACGACTCACATTTTTCCTTCCAGGATGGTTTATGACCATCGATATTGGGCCATCACACTTCCATAGGGGAAACCACATATCCTGACATGTAAAAAAAAAAACAAACAAAAAAACCCTATTTAAAATCCATATGCTGTCACTCCCCAATGCGGTCACAAACCTGTGAAGGGATAACACAAGGGTCTAAATTATACCTGCCAGCTGTTAAAAATGCTAAAATCAAGAGATTCTTCCCGTGGTTTTGGCAACGTATCTGCCTGCCAAAAGAACACAGGGCCAGAGCCTCAGCTGGTGTGCATCACCGAGGGTTCATTGACGTAAAATTCCCCTTGATCTTGACAAGGGTCGAGTTAGACAAGTTCAGAGGGCTTCTGAATAATCCACACTTAAATTGCAACCATTATCCAGTCATGGAGCAGAAATCATGCCATGGAATCATAGAAATGTAGGCCTGGAAGGAACCTTGATAGGTCATCTAGTCCAGTCCTCTGCACTGAGGCAGGATTAAGTATTATCTAGACCATCCCTGACAGGTGTTTGTCTGACCTGCTCTTAAAAATCTCCAAAGACAGAGATTCCACAGCCTCCCTAGGCAATTTGTTCAGTGCTTAACTACCTTGACAGTTAGGAAGGTTTTCCTAATGTCTAAGCTAAATATCCCTTGTTGCCATTTAAGCCCATTGTTTCTTGCCCTATCCTCACTGGTTAAGGAGAACAATTTATCACGTTCCTCTTTAGAACAATCTTTTATATACCTGACGACAGTTACCATGTCCACCCTGAGTCTTCTCTTCTCCATATTAAACAAACCAATTTTTTCCCAAGCTTTCCTCGTGAGGTCATGTTTTCTAGACCTTTCATCATTTTTGCCATGTGACTGAGGCAACCAACTACACACCACTGGTGGTGAACAGCTGAAAGTAACAGCTTGCAAACAAGCAGTAGATCACTCCAAGAATTCAGCAGTTACTTACAAATCATGGGCCCAATTCTCAGATGTGCAAAGGCCCATATGAACCTCGTGGATCAATCCACATGAGAACTCCTCTCATGTAAACCCTTCACAGTCTCAGGCAAGAGGCCCCGCCCCTGCCCTGCCCCTTCTCTGAGGCCCGCTCACTCCATCCCCCTCTGTCATTCTCTCCCCCACCCTCACTCACTCGCTCATTTTCATTCAGGGCGGGAGGTGGTGAGGGCTCTGGCTGGGGATTCAGGCTCCAGGGTGGGGCCAGAAATGAGGGGTTCAGGGTATGGAAGGGGGCTCTGGGGTGGGGCAGGGTTTGGAGTGCGGGAAGGGGTGAGGGATCCGGGCTCTGTGGTGGAGCTGGGGATGAGAGATTTGAGGTATGGGAAGGGGCTCTGGGCTGGGTCTGAGGGGTTTAGAGTATGGGAGGGGGCTCTGGGCTGAGGGAGGGGGTTGGAGTGTGGGAGGGGGTATGGGTTCTGGGCTGGGGGTGAGGGCTCTAGGGTGCAGCCACAAATGAGATGTTCAGGGTGTGGGAGGGGGCTCCAGTCTGGGACAGGGTGTTGGGTGCGGGGGGGGGGGGGGCTCCAGGCTGGGGCTGAGGGGTTCAGAGTGTGGGAGGGGGTGTGGGGTGCAGGCTATGGGAAGGAGTTTGGGTGTAGGAGGGGGCTCAGGGCTGGGGCAGGGGGTTGGGGCACAGGAGGGGGCTTCGGGTGTAGGCTCCAGGTGGCCAAATTGGGGCAAGGAGTGGGGGTGCAGGCTCCGGCTGTGGGTGTGGGTTCTCGGGTGGGGCATGGGATGAGGGGTTTGAGGTGCAGGAGGGGGCTCGGGGCTGGGTCAGGGGTTTGGGGTGCTTGAGTGGGTGCAGGGTTCAGGCTCTGGGCGCTGCTTACCTCAGGTGGCTCCTGGGAAGGGCAACATGTCCCTTGGCTCCTAGACAGAGGCGCAGCCAGGCAGCTCTGCATGCTGCCTTCATCCGCAGGCACCACCTCTGCAGCTTCCATTGGCTACGGTTCCTGGCCAATGGGAGCTGCGGTGCTGGCACTCGCGGCAGGGGCAGCATGCAGAACTCCCCTGGCCACCCCTAGGCCTAGGAGCCAGGGACATGTCACCCTTCCTGGGAACCACGTGAAGCCAGGTAGGGAGCCTGTCAGTCCCACCACCCAGACCTTTAACAGCCTGGTCAGCGGTGCTGACTGAAGCCGCCAGGGTCCCTTTTCAATCAGATGTTCCTGGTCACCTGGCAACCCTAGTCCACACAAATCAGTCTGACTCTGGTCAGCAAGTACTCAGGACCTGGGTCCTTGGACCCTGCTAGGAGGATGGGTCATAGCCTGAATCCAGCTGCGACTTGGATCCAAGCCCTTTCATTTTTCAATGTGAACGCAGCTCAAGTCACAGACCTCAGACGGAAGGTCTGCATGGTGCAGTATAGACACATTAGCATGACTATGATACCTAGGTCTGGCAATTGTAAACCCAGGTTTACAATTCAGCGTGGATGCTCAAACATGGACTTGGAAACACCAACTCCATAAGACCAGGGCTTAGTGTGCACTGAGGACATACCCAAAGGATTAAAGTCACCTTTGTCCTCCATCTCATCTCTTGTGATGAGCACAGCTCAGCCAGACCTGAGATATGGGGTCAACAAACACTTCAAATGAAATCAGGATCAGCTCCCAAATGAATCGCTAACCAGGAAAGTACTATAATAATGGGTCAGATTCCCAGCAGGTATAAATCCCATAACCGCACTGGAGTTAGTGGTGCTGTGGTTTACACCAGCTGAGGAGCTGGGCCAGTATTCATGCCCAATAGTTTGACTAACCCTACTAACCCGCAGCTGATCCTTTAACAAAAAGAACTGAAGTCAGAGATCTTGGATGTAAAATGTATGTTTGATTATTGCCCTCAAACAATGCTTGCATTTCTCTTTAAATATTTCTCTTTAGTTGTACTGCAAAGCTTTCCATGAAAGGTGCTAAGGAAATTTATGAGGAAATGTAAACTGAAGTGACTAGGATCAAGAAGGCAAACGAATATTCTCCTCACTTTAGCTATTTCGGAGTTGAAGAATATCCATCATGATTCTTGGAGTTTTGTCACATATTCAAGCAATGAACAACGGTTGAAAATGTTACTTTAAACCAAATAAACCAAAATCTTGTGCCAATTATATTTGCTATTTTGCCACACTGGTTCAGACACAAGTCAATACAAAACAAGCATTTATTACATCAAGATATTTCATCCTAATTCCTGAATTTGCATCCAGCATGCACTTTTGACTTAAGCTATTAAACAGATGGCAAGAAAGTTAAGCATAAATTACTAAACCCATCATTAAAATGATTTACAACTTGGGCAAGAGGGATAGAAAATAAAATATTTAAACTGCGAACCTCATAGAGATAAAAGGGTTCTGCCGTAGCTTGCTGGAACATTATGCTTTACTGATAGTGACAGAAGACAATGAGAAGAAAAATGTAAATGGTCTACCCTGGTTAGTGATAGCAGAGTAAGATAGGGAATTTTAAACACTATTTTAACTTCACTACCAAAGAAGTGAAGGAGTTTAAGAACTATTTACCAAGAGTGAAATTCACCCGGTGCAGAGGGCCAGCACAAAGCTTACACACTACTTAGATCTCACTTAAACTCCGTTTTAAGCGCTTTCACCTATTATGTAATGTCATTAATCTATGGAACTGACTACTGCAGGAGGTCACTGACATCTGTTAGACTCCATACAGGTTCAGGGGTCAGGCTGAATGCTTCTTATTACAGGATCAGAACCTACATCAAAAACTGTGGCTAGAATTTTTAAAAGGCTGTATAATTTCATGACTGGTATTAATTGGCCCAGATTTTCCAGGATTGGGGCCTTAGACTGGAAGCTCTTTGGAGCAGGGAGGGTTGTCTTAATTCTCATTTATACTAAAAGAAGCCATTTATGCAGGTAGACCACCAGTGCAAGTGACAATCAGGACTCTACCCTAATCTTTGTATGTTGAGGGCCTAGAACAATGGGGCCTTGATCTCAGCTGAGCGCTCTGGGTGCTACAGTTACATAACTCTACTATTATTATTAGCACTGAGCAAATAATTGATTTTCTGGTTCAATGACGAAACGAAAAAAAAGAAACCAAGAAAAAAAATGTGTTTTGTTTTGTTTCAAACTGAATTTGTTCGGTTTTTCTTGCCGAAACAAAAAAACTGAAAAAAAATTGTTTAGGTCAATTCAACATTTCAAAATAAAATGGTTTGTTTCTAAACAAAACATCAAAACAGTTCATTTAGAAAATGTTAAAATGACCTATTCTGACTTTTTAAAAAAATGAAACTGCATTTTTCAGAGAATTTGCTATTGGCCGAAAAAGAATTGCTTACCTCTAATTATGATGGCATAGCTAGATTATCAATATTTCCTACACAAGCACAGCCAAAGGGGTAACCTGCTTCCCAGAACATCAGTTGGCAGGGAGTAGGAATGAGCTCTTTAAAAAGAAAATGCTTCTGTAGTGAAGATATAAATCCTACCAAACTGCGCTGGAGATTTGCCAGTGAGTGAAACTAGAGTAAATTACTGTAGGTTTTCGAGAATGAATTTTTCCCTGGGACCTTAAAAATGTTTACTACTGCAAATATAGTACTTTTACTTCTAACCATCCACATTGATTTTACCTTTATCATGTTTAGATTTATATTTCCTTGTGTTTGATTAAGGTTCAGATCACAATGTAATTTATAAAACACCATATACAGTATTTATCCTGTTTCAAAAACTCCTATGAAGATATATCTTTCCCCACTGGCAGACCATTTTGGGGATAATGTAGCTTGAGGTTGATTGTTCCTTTACTTTTTGAAGGCATTAATTTGGTTCCCCTTGCTTTGTCTCATGCCTCCGACTTCGCAGCACCAGTTTAGTTATAGCACGTTTGTCCCTTTACAAGGTACTGTATATTTATTGTCTCTTATAAAATGAGCATTATGAAAAGATGAATCTGTTTCTATGTGTGTGTTGTCTTGATAATACAAACCATAAACATACTTGCTTCCTTATCTTGTATGTTTAGCTATTAACTGTCGTAAGCAATGATTATAGTGAGATCAACACACATAGAAGTAATGTTGGTATTTGCAATATAGGACATAGTCTATAGAAGGTATCTGATGATATTAACAGTTGTGTAGCACCATTCACCAAAGGAGCTCAAATCTCTGTTCACAAAGGTGTGTGTTAGAATCTGCTTTTTCAAAGATGGGGAAACCGAGGCACAGAGCAGTTATGTTACAGGTACAAAGTCATATGGCAACTCAAAGTAGCAGAGCTGGGACTAGAACCAAGAAGTCTTGACCCCTAGTCCTCTGCTCTAGCTAGTACGCTACACTACCACCTCGTATAGGTACAAGTAGTGTGAACCTGTACATGGGGCACTAGACTGGGAGTCAGGAGACCTGCATTTCATTCTCCACTTTGCCCCTTGTTTGCACTGTTTGTGTTCCCAAGTCACCGTGCCTCTCCTTGACTCGGTTTCCCTCCCACCATAAAACAAGGATAATGATGCTCACTCATCCTTGCCAAATGCTTTAAGAACCATAGATGAAAAAGGCTATATAAGTTATAAGCATTATTATGTTCCATAGAAATAATAATAAATAATAATAATAATAATGACACCCAGCTCTTACATTATGCCTTTCATCTTTAGATCTCAAAGCCTTTTACCAAGGAAGTCAGTACAATTATTCCCACAGGCTTCATCAAATCAATTTCACACAAAATATTATACAGCAAAGTATGTTTCAAATACATGTTTCAGTAGCTCTGTATTCTGCAGTAAGCTTCATCCTATCCTATTGAGGTGAATAGCTCAATCTTGTCTCCATGAACATCTGCTTGAATAAAGAACTAAATTAGCTCTGGCAGTGTATTCGCTCCTTCCGTACTCACTTTCTGCAAACAGTCTAGCGAACGTGTTCCATGACAGAAACGTTCATTGAAACAGCTCGTTTTAAGCAAATATTAGATGACAGGCACTGAGTCATTTTTCAGAAAGAAAAGGAGTACTTGTGGCACCTTAGAGACTAACGAATTTATTTGAGCATGAGCTTTCGTGAGCTACAGCTCACTTCATCAGATGCATTACGCTCAGCCAAACAGGGGAAAGAAACAATGTCATGTGACATGTATATCCAATCAGTACTAATCAAGGGGCTGCTACTGTATACACTTCCATGAGTCACTTTACTCACAGACATAGTCCTGTTTACTTTAATGAGATGACTCCTCTGAGTAACGTTACTCACGTGAGTGTGTTTCCAGGACTGACCTCCAGCACAGTTAAAACTTAGAGTTTTTCATCCAGCTGGTCAAAACATTTTGAAATTTTGAAGGGGGAAAAAAGGGAAATGCCCATAAAAATTTTGACTCATTTTTGGACCATCACTAATATCAAACAGCTGCAAAGAACACTCCACACAGCAAAAGGAATTTACTGACAATCCACACTCAACTATTTTCAAATCAATTTAAGAAAATCGTAAGCTAATTCATGACCAGGCTGAGGCTAAATTCTAGACTAATGCCCTGATCCTGCAGTGGACTGTGGGGACAGACCCCCCGAGTCTGAGGCAGTGCTCCACTTACTTCAGTGGGATTTACTCCCATGAGCAATTACACACACATGTATGTGTGTCAAGATCAGTCACTTGGGTGGGGTACTCACAGCACATGAAGTTAAGCACGTGTATTAGTCTGTACGGGATTGGGGCTTTGGATATGTGTGTCAATCCTTTGACCCCCAGAAGGGCTCCATGCAGCCTTGGGGCTCTATATAGAATCAGTTGCGGGATCAAGGCCAAAATGAATTGCTACAAGTTCACAGAATCATAGAATCACAGAATATCAGGGTTGGAAGAGACCTCAGGAGGTCATCTAGTCCAAACCCTGCTCAAAGCAGGACCAATCCCCAACTAAATCATCCCAGCCAGGGTTTTGTCAAGCCTGACCTTAAAAACCTCTAAGGAAGGAGATTCCACCACCTCCCTAGGTAACCCATTCCAGTGCTTCACCACTAGTGAAAAAGTATTTCCTAATATCCCACCTAAACCTCCCCCACTGCAACTTGAGACCATTACTCCTTGTTCTGTCATCTGCTACCACTGAGAACAGTCTAGAGCCATCCTCTTTGGAACCCCCTTTCAGGTAGTTGAAAGCAGCTATCAAATCCCCCCTCATTCTTCTCTTCTGCAGGCTAAACAATCCCAGTTCCCTCAACCTCTGCTCATAAGTCATGTGCTCCAGTCCCCTAGTCATTTTTGTTGCCCTCCGCTGGACTCTTTCCAATTTTTCCACATCCTTCTTGTAGTGTGGGGCCCAAAATTAGACTCAGTACTCCAGATGAGGCCTCACCAGTGCCGAATAGAGGGAAACGATCACATCCCTCGATCTGCTGACAATGCTCCTATTTATACAGCCCAAAAATGACTAGTGGCCACAAGGGCACACTGTTGACTCATAAAAAGAAAAGGAGTACTTGTGGCACCTTAGACACTAACCAATTTATTTGAGCATAAGCTTTTGTGAGCTACAGCTCACTTCATCGGATGCATTCAGTGGAAAATACAGTGAGGAGATTTATATACACACAGAACATGAAAAAATGGGTGATTCCAACAATTTCCATCCCACCATCAACCTCAGCCTGGACCAGTCCACACAAGAGCTAAACCCAAGGTTGTGAGTTCAATCCTTGAGGGGGCCATTTAGGGATCTGGGGCAAAAATTGGGGATTGGTCCTGCTTTGAGCAGGGGGTTGGACTAGATGACCTCCTGAGGTCCCTTCCAACCCTGATATTCTATGATTCTAAGAGATCCACTTCCTGGACACTACGGTGCTAATAAGCGATGGTCACATAAACATCACCCTATACCGGAAACCTACTGACGGCTATTCCTACCTACATGCCTCCAGCTTTCACCCAGACCACACCACATGATCCATTGTCTACAGCCAAGCTCTATGATACAACTGCATTTGCTCCAACCCCTCAGACAGAGACAAACAGCTACAAGATCTCTGTCAAGCATTCTTACAACTACAATACCCACCTGCTGAAGTGAAGAAACAGATTGACAGAGCCAGAAGAGTACCCAGAAGTCACCTACTACAGGACAGGCCCAACAAAGAAAATAACAGAACGCCACAAACCATCACCTTCAGCCCCCAACTAAAACCTCTCCAACGCATCATCAAGGATCTACAACCTATCCTGAAGGACGACCCATCACTCTCACAGATCTTGGGAGACAGGCCAGTCCTTGCCTACAGACAGCCCCCCAACCTGAAGCAAATACTCACCAGCAACCACACACCACACAACAGAACCACTAACCCAGGAACCTATCCTTGCAACAAAGCCCATTGCCAACTGTGTCCACATATCTATTCAGGGGACACCATCATAGGGCCTAATCAGAACAGCCACACTATCAGAGGCTCGTTCACCTGCGCATCTACCAATGTGATATATGCCATCATCTGCCAGCAATGCCCCTCTGCCATGTACATTGGTCAAACTGGACAGTCTCTACGTAAAAGAATAAATGGACACAAACCAGATGTCAAGAATTATAACATTCATAAACCAGTCGGAGAACACTTCAATCTCTCTGGTCACTCGATCTCTGACCTAAAAGTCGCAGTATTACAACAAAAAGACTTCAAAAACAGACTCCTACGAGAGATTGCTGAATTGGAATTAATTTGCAAACTGAATACAGTTAACTCAGGCTTGAATAGAGACTGGGAGTGGATGTGTCATTACACAAAGTAAAACTATTTCCCCATGTTTATTCCCCTCCTCCCCCCACTGTTCCTCAGACGTTCTTGTTAACTGCTGGAAATGGCCCACCTTGATTATCACTACAAAAGGTTTTCTTTGCCCCTCCCACCCCCTCCCATTCTCCTGCTGGTAATAGGTCATCTTAAGTGATCACTCTCCTTACAGTGTGTATGATAACACTCATTTTTTCATGTTCTGTGTGTATATAAATCTACTCCCTGTATTTTCCACTGAATGCATCTGATGAAGTGAGCTGTAGCTCACGAAAGCTTATGCGCAAATAAATTGGTTAGTCTCTAAGGTGCCACAAGTACTCCTTTTCTTTTTGCGAATTCAGACTAACACGGCTGCTACTCTGAACACTGTTGACTCATATCTAGCTTCTTGTCCACTGTGACCCTGAGGTCCTTTTCTGCAGAACTGCTGCTGAGCCGCTCAGTCCCTCATCTGTAGCGTGCCTGGGATTCTTCCGTCCTGCACTTGTCCTTGTCGAACCTCATCAGATTTCTTTTGGCCCAGTCCTCTATTTGCTTATCTTCAATACTGCAGGAGTTAACATCTCAATATCTCCTACCTACACTGCATACGTGACACTATATGTGTGTCTGTAGATTCTGTGCTTTGTATGTGGCTAATCACCGTCAGCGCTAAACGCGTGTTCTTTGATACTGGCCTTCAAAGAAGAAACTGGGCTGCTCTTTGTATAAATTGCTGTGACTGGCTGTAAGGAACTCGCCCTTTGGTGGGAAGCAGGAGGGTTAATGGCCACAGCACAGATGCCTGATCTTATGCCAGGGGCCCCAGCCAGGAGATGAAGAATCAGTCAGAGCAAATTACTCTGTCCCCTGAGACTGTAAGAGTGGGGTCCTAAGAGCTTCTGGCTTTGGGGCTGACCTGGGAGAAAGTCGGCCCCATGGAAAGAGAGCAGTCTGCAGGATCCCATGATTAAGCCCAGTGCACTGTTCAGTTTGTACAGTGACCCTTGGCTAGGAGAATCTCTCCAGCCTCCATTCATTTGCTTCTACTTCACTCGGCCTTTGGCTTCCTTTGCCAGTTACATATTTTATATACATGTGGAATCCAGTGGCTGGAACCCATGAGACCAGATCTGACCCATGTGACACACCAGGGGAGGGTAGATTCAGGGAAGAGGGAAGGGATTCCAGTTGGAAACAGCACTGGTTTATACATACGGGAGGAAGGCAGAGAATTATCCCCTCCCTAAACTATCTCCTGGATTGCTATGATCAATAGCTCCCCAGCCTGGGGACGCCCCGCTCTCCGTCTTCCACACAGTACATTTTAGTGTGGCTTGCATGATTATTTGCTAACTGCACTACAAGGCATTATCTCTGCCTCCGCCGGCAGCTTTGAGACATTTCTGTGGCTTTCTTCTGCCTCCCCTCCATGCTGGACATTTCACAAATCAGAGTCCAGCACTGGTCTCCAGTTTGTTAGCCGGGTGATGATGCTCAGACATCCAGGTGGGGCTGTCACGCTAAAGTGGTCTGAAATCAGAGGTATCTTATTGCTGACTGAAGGTTCGTTGGTGCCTGAGTCTCCTCTGACACTGGTGTAAATCAGAAGTGACACCACTGCACTCAAAGGAGTTATAGTGAGAGAAGATACTCAGGACACTGGTATCCCATCACCCCAAGGCTTTCTATTCCCCTTATAAAGAAAAGGAGTACTTGTGGCACCTTAGAGACTAACCAATTTATTTGAGCATAAGCTTTCGTGAGCTACAGCTCACTTCCATCGGATGCATTCCCCTTATCTGACTTTTCCCCCCATTTCCCTGGTGCTCTCCTGACCCACTGCCTGCAGTTCAAACCTCCTGAGCCCAATGGGGTTTCTGCTCTGGGCCAGGGCCAGAGGAGGAGAATTCCTTGCCCAGCTTAGTTTGCAAACAACAGTTCTTCACTGGAAGGCAGCTCGGAGGTGTTCGTTTGTAAATTATCTGGGAAAATGTGACAAGCCCTGGCTCCAAAGGGCCAGAGTTGGCGCTTTGCCATGAAATGCTAATGTGTAGAGAGACCTAATTCATGCAGCCTTGTGATAAATGGGCTCCTGGCGCACTGACACGTAGGGCTGAAAGCAAACAAAAATATAACCAGCGAGGGAGGACTATTAAGGAATTAGCCTGAGCAAACTGCATTGGAGGGGATGACCAGGAAGGCTGGGTACTGCAGCAACAATGGGAATATGGGGAACCCAGGCATGGGTGGACAAATGATACTAATTCAACAAGATGAGCGCAAGTAAAGCCCAGATACCAGAATGACAGGTACTTTAGCGCAAGGCAGCCTGGTCTAATGTCTAGGGCATTAGATTGGGACTTGAGAGACCTGAATTCTATTCCAGACTCTGCTGTTAACTTGCTATGTGACCTTGGACTGCTCCCTTCCCCTCTTGGTGCCTGTTTCTCCTTCCAGCCTTTCCCTGTCTTGTCTATTTAGACTCTGAGCTCCTCAAGGTAGGACCATCTCTTATGATGAGTATGGGCAGTGCCCAGCACAGTGAGGTTCTGATCTGGGTTGGGGGCCTGTTAGTGCTACTGTAACACAAATGATTAGTGATCATATAAATACCTGTGCCAGTCACAGCCCTTCAGTCTCTCTAGGTAAAATGGGAATGAAATAACTATTTGTGCCTCCCCCAGGGCCCTAGTGTGATTCAACCCTTAGTACCCAGTAGTCAGAGGGAACAAGGAGGCTGAAACATGAGGTATCACCTTTCCTTTCCCTCCTTGAATGAGAGACTGATTTACCAACCATACCTAGGGGAAATCTCCCAGCCCAGAGGCCAGGCATATCCTCAGCTTTGTCTCCTTTTTTCCATCCCCACCCCTGGGTGGGTAAGTGGAATTCCAGATGCTAGAATTCTGATACAGTATTTCCCCTAACTAGGTTGTCTCAAGCACCATCTAGCTAACTCTGGGCAGTGTTTCTGCTGGAGAATAAGTGATATAAAATGGAAATGACAGTGGGAGCTGAAGGGAAATGACTGGCTCCCTTGTAACCTGAGCCACATACATGTTTTCTTTCTTCCTCTTGACAGAATGAGCCTATAGACCTATAGGGCAGGAAAGAGACGGGGGGGAGAACACTCACTGCTGCATTTTCTAGTGTCTGGCTTTGAACATCAAGCGATTTATTTATTGATACATGTATTTATTTTTGCTGTTACGCTAATGCAGGCCCTGGACTGTGTGCGTTCAAACCAAAGAGAGGGTTACCAAAATAACACCACCACGAAACGTGGGCCGCAGCCCACACTTGCTAGCCAACTTCATGTCTTAAGACAGCAGCTAAAGGATTCCTGCCACCAACTGAGCACTGTTCTGCTCCACCTCCATTGGAAGACGTTGAGTATGATTCTTCTCCACCTTTATCTTCAAGCAATTTTTGTCAGACCCTCCAACAGTCACTTAAGACAAGCTTCACTTAATGTGGTAGTTTACACAGCCCCTTTTCATTTGGGGATCACTATGCACGTTACAGCTCTTAAATGAACCACATGAAACCACCAAATGTAAATTACAGATGGGAAAACTGAGGCAGGGATTGGCCCATCCCAGTCACATATCAAGCTAGTGCCAGAACCAGGAGTAGAATATAGCAGCTCTGACTCACCAGCCCCATCATCTGAGGACCACAAAGCACTTTGCAACCATCAGAGAATCCACATAACACCATAGGGAGGTAAACTTGGGTGTAGCCAAGATATAGAGGGATATGCCCAAGGTCACACTCCAATTTAGGGCCAGAGCCCTGAATAGAACTCATTCTTGAGTCCTGCTTTAAAATGCTTTTTCACATTGCTTCACCCCGGTGCAGAAACAAGACCCTGAGGTAGCTGGAAATGATGATCAAGGCTTAGACATATATCGGGGAGAAGTAGCATCTGGCAGCATTGTCTCTAAAGCCAGACTATCAACGGCAACAATTTAGAAATTAATAGACCCAAGCTGGCAGGCAACTGGACACCCACTCAGTATCATTTTGTAAGACTTTAATTACAAGGGGAATCTGGAGTCATGTAACTATTACAGAAACAAATGCTTAAAGCGTGAGGAAATTAACTGAACTCTTGCAGTAATTAAGCCTCAAGATGAATCGTCATTAGCAAATAGTATCTTGCATGGGCCATCCATTGGGCGGGGGTGGTACCAAACAGTGATGTCCCCATATGCGCCATATCCAGAGGTGATGGTACAGCACTACCAGGCAATCAGCCTTCTTGACCTCATCTCTGTCACTTCCAAGGAGTCCCCATCCTCCGTGTGGCTCACAAAGCTGAATATAATTTCCAATGCAAGCTAATATTTCCCTCGCCCAGTAAATAAACTCTCCAGGATGCTTCAATAAGAAGTTTTAATTTTGCTTCCCTCTGGTGATTTACGAGGGTTGCATTCAATTAACAAAGGTATTGAATTTTCTGCACTTGGCCAGCACACTTACTTGGAGTTGTTGTTTTATTATGAAATCCATTGCTTGCCTTTTATCTCTCTTTCTCTGACACACACAGACACACACTTTTTTTTTTGGCAAGGGAAAATAAAGACAGCCATAAAAGATGGGAGGAGACTTAGATGGACACAGAGTTTCACAAGATACAGGATAGAAGCCAAACTCCTGAGGCGGTGCACTCAGAGAGATCAGAAAGGGGATAGAGATGCAGCTAGCCCTGTACCTGTGATAGCCATTAAAAACTTTTCCCATAAAAGAGCCTATGGTAATTTTCAACAGAGTAGAGCTGTTCGCCTTGACGTCCTAGTAGAATTCCAGTGCAGGTAATTAATTACATTCTGTTCACTTAAATTCCCCTTGCAGTTTCTTCTGGAAAAGCCAGTCTTCCCGCCCAAGAAACCCGGGTTGTGAAGTGTGGCTAGATATTCCATAAAGCATCTGGAGGTCACATTCTCATTCTTCTCCATGAAGGTGCTCTATAAATCTGAGGCTTTGTTATCTGAATTGGGATCTGGTTTCAAGTAGCTGAGAGCATTGTAAAAAGCAATGTTGATACAGTGGGATTTGTGTTGCTATTGTTCCCAGTTTTACAGCACTGGCTGAGAAATTGATGTGTCGGTATCCTTAACCAGAAATGCTAAAAAAAAAAAAAGCCCTTTGAAGTTAATACAATTTAATTGTATAATCTTTAACTGATACCTGAAAGATCAGTCAGTGGCGCTCACAGGGACAAGCAGCAGGCTAGAAAGGAAAGATTGCCTAGTGGTAACAGCACTAGCCATGGCTTGGGAGACAGGGTTCAAGTCCCAGCTCTGCCACAGACTTCCTGGGCAAGTCATTTAGGGAAACTGAGGCACAGGGAAACTATCTGTAAAATGGGGCTACTAGCACTCCCCTGCATCACAGGAGTGTTGTGAGGGTAAATAAATTAAAGCTTGTGAGGTGCTTTGTTACTTTGTAAGTACTGAAAGACAGATTAAGTGCACCAGGAAGTTTGCAGGGTGCTGAGATGGACTGTGTTTGAACAAAGAAAACTTGCCCATGAGAACATGCCTATAGAAGTGATAGGGTTGCAGAGAACTTCCTCGCCCACTGGCTAAACTAATTCCAGCCAATCCCAGATGTACCGCCTACTCTTTCCATGGGTGATGTTTTGGGAAGGATAAACGAAGGGAATTAAAAATCTTGGCATGTATAGCAGGTCCATATTCCCCTTTCAAAGCCGTCCTCAAGCATTTAAAAGACAAATACTAATGTGGCCACCGATGCTTGGGGAAAGCTGGCGGAGGCCTGAACGGAATGGAGAAGTGTAATCAGGAAGGAACTGGCCATCTCTGAAGAGAGCAGAGTTGGGAATCTCAGATTGAAAAAGGGTTGATTATGAGGACTCAAGCAAACTGGTCTCCCTTGCCCACCGCGATAACACTGTCTGATTCAGCAGAGAAAGGGGACAACTGAGAGAAGTCAGAGAGATGAGTCTGCATGGGACTATTTTTAATCTTGCTCACAGCTGCTCCTGCTATTTTGGCAGCGGGTCCTGCGGGATCCCAGTCCCACAGCAGGATCTATATTAGTCCCGCACAGGGCTCCACTGACAGGTCACAAGATACTCATCAGTAAGAAAAATGTATAGCAGACAACAAACTGCCCAAAACCACTGTGCCTTGTAACGAGAATAATACTTTTTGCTTCTCTTGAACCTTCATGAGAGGATCTCAGATTTCTGCACAAATATCAAACCCCACAAGACCTCTGAGAGTGAGGGAAGTATTCAGAAATACACGACTTCAGTAAAAAGACTATAGGTGTCTCAGAAATACTGAAGATTTTTTAAAGCTGAAGCAGAGCCGTTAATAGAACCCAGGAGTCCTGGCTCCTGCTTCCCTTCCCTAACCAGTAGGAAATACATTTGACTAGAATGCGGAGGGTGGGAGGAGAGGGACTTTCCCGTTTCTCTGGATCATCAGGTCCGCTCAGGGCAACCAAGTCAGGGGACCTGAAGGAGCTGCAGAGCTGAGAACTGCACAAAGTTTTGTAATTCTTATTGTATTTAACCCCTGTCCTGCTTCAGACCAGCAGGACTTACTAGGGATGGACCTCTCAGAGACTCTTCCCAGGGGGAACACAGAGACCCAAAACAAAGAGAGAGCTTTAAAAAAATCCCTAAGGCAGTAAGCTGACAGTGATGCAGTATTCATTTCCATAAGGACAGTTTGTCCCACGTGCTCAGCCTGAAGTCAACAATCTGGATTCAAAGAACAGACAATAATAGAAATGAGGGAACTATGTGGGCCCCAGGTATACTGGGATGTGATTGCACTGAGTCATTCTAGCTGGCCTGCTTCCCCGTGCAGGCTATTGTGTGTGATAGTGAAGTGTGATATGTTATCACACAGCCTCATAGTGTGTTAGGGGTGCCCATGGGATTAAGTATTTGTGCTTCAGTTAAATGTTTTATTTGTGATGGTTCCATACTTGTATTTCTAGATTATATTTCTGTGTTTGCATTCAGATTTGCTGTAATGCTTCGGCTCCTTGTGTCTATTTGTATTTGGGTTTGTTTTCCTGGCCCATTTGAAACCCCCATGGACACATTCATGGTGCCGTTACAATACAGGCTCTGGTTTTCCACCATCCAGGAACCCAAACAGTAGGAGAAGGTCAGATCTTCCATTATTCCAGTCTCATAAATGGTTCTCTGAGGCAGTGAAATGCCCACGGGAAAACGTAAAGGCAAAGGTCTATAACACAACAACAAATACGCACCCAGGGGAACACAACTAGACATGCCCTGTGTGCGTAGCCTGAGGATACATTGCTCATGGACATTAGAGAGTAGCCCTGTCAAGAGGTGCAAAGGAAAATGATGATGGGTAAAAGAATATCAGACCGGTAAGGAGTATGACTGGCTGGTTGGGTGACCTTAGGGAAGCATATATTCTAAACATACTTAACAGAGCTGGTTGAAACTCAGAATTTCCGTTCTGCAGGAAACTCTGACATTCAAATCAGAATGAAATTTTTAAAAAATCTAAAATTTCACACACAATGACATTTTTGAAAATGTCTCGTTTAAGGTCAGTCAAATCCACTTCAATAAAATCAAAGTGTTTCATTTCTATTTAAAATTTTTACACATTTTTATACTTTCTATATAATAAAAAATAAATTTCAAAACAAAAAATCAAAACATTCCATTTAGACCTTATCAAAATGCAAGAGAGAAATCTGATCCTCAAGTGTCTGAACTGTGCCAGCATTCCAGTCTTTCTCTGACACCAACACAAAGTATCAGTGGCCATCTTGAAATGTTATCATTGTATTTATGAGCATCCATCCGTTAGGAGCTTTCCAACAGAGGTCACCAAAAGGTCATCAGATTTCAACCACTCAACTGCCCTTTTAAACTTAAAATCTTGAAATCTGATACCTATGCGTTATGGATCTTAAATATGACCATCATAGGTCAACAAAAGGCCACCAGTCTTTCTAAGGGCACTGTGATTGTTCAAAAGCCATTTGAAGTGATCCTCTTAACGTTTTGCATGCTCTTTCCCAAGGGGCTCTAAATACAAGAAATATCCCTGAGTTGAAATGTGATATTTCTAACCTACATCATCAGGGCTAACAGTTTGCCAAAATGCTATTAATTTTTTCTCCTGGTTGTGAAGCCGCTGAGATGGAGATATGAAAGTCATCTGAAGTTACTGGTTCTATTCACCAGCTATTAGCCAAGAAAATCATCAAAGGTGAGCGAGCCTACCACATGTGCTGTCATGAATACTCATGTCCACCCCTAGAGTGGATTACTGTTGACACATGTGTATAGATGACAGGTAGTGCAGGTGGTTACACAACACTTTCCATTATATATAGATATAAACTACATTTTTTTAAAGCATTAAAACAACATTACTTAGGTTGCTTAAGCCAAGAGCTAAAAAGTCAGGAAATGCCAGACTTAAGGTTCTCCATGCAACTTTCATTAGATCCCCCTTGTGTGCATGCATTATGATACAGTCTTTAATTACATAATCATCGACTACTTTTTTCCACCAACACAATGGTCATAAAAGTTTTTATAACAGGAAATATTAAGCAACCTTAACATAGTACTTCTACGCCCTCTATAACACAGATGTGTGTATTATCTTCATCTCCTGTTTCCAACATCAAGGTTGGGTAGGGCTGCCTTCTATTGGTTTCTTGTCTTAGGTACTTAGACTGCCAGCCACCTCCCATTTTACAGATGGGAAACTGAGGCAGAGAAAGGCTAAGCGACTTACCCAAGGTCACATAGGAACTCTGTAGCAGAGCAGGGACTTGAACTCAAGTCTTCCTCATCCTAGGGCCCTAACCACCATACCATCCTTCCTCACAAATCTGCATATAGACATGTAAATATAAATACAGGGATAGGTGTGTGTCTAGCTGTGTCATAAGAAATTAAATGATTATGAGACTGCTCTGAAGGTTTAACCGACACCCGATTTGAGATATCTGCATTGTTCACAGGTAGCAAAGTCATAACAGACTGTTGGAGGTCATCCCTCCCAGGCCACAGCACACCACCATGTATTTTATTTGCTACACAATTTAGAGAAAAGTTACTTACGGCTATGTCTACATGGCACGCTTCTTTCGGAGGCGTATTGGTATGTACTCGGGTAGCCCCCCTACCACAGAGTTAAGTAGCAGTGTAGACAGTGAGGAATGGCTCAGGCTAGTAGAGTACAGATATGCTTGAAGGGTACGTACCGAGTACATACCCTCCACAACTCTCTGCTTGTCCAAGCCGTACCTTCCCATTATGCTGCTACTTTTAGCAGAGTCGTGTCCCACTGCCTCTCTGCTTCTGGAAC
Source organism: Eretmochelys imbricata (assembly GCF_965152235.1). Taxonomy (NCBI): domain Eukaryota; kingdom Metazoa; phylum Chordata; order Testudines; family Cheloniidae; genus Eretmochelys; species Eretmochelys imbricata. Next base: position 17,281,960 of record NC_135585.1, on the reverse strand, counting down.
CTTCCCCCTGCATAGAGAGAGATTCCAGAAGTGGGGAAAGGCTCTGACAGGGACGGCAGTGGGCAAAGGCTCCAGCTGAGCCTTTCCGCACTGCCTTCCCCCTGCCAGGGCTTGTTCTTGCTGCAGTGAAAGGCTCTGGGAGAGGGAGCTGCTGAAGCCTTTCCCCACTGCCTCCTCCCTGCCAGAGCCTTTCACTGACCCGTGGAGCAGTGGACGCAGACTGCTTTTCACTGCGGCATGTCGCTACGCGTACCCCGCACACCGCCACAAATGGGGTGTAGTGTAGACGTAGCCTCAGACATCTCTTTAGACGTTAACATTTTTACGAGTGCTCTTTCTTAAATGTGTATGTTCAGGTTGCTTTAGTCACCATTTCTGCAGGCCTTCGAGTGACAGAAAAAATTAGTATTAATAAATGTTGAAGGCCTTTCAAAATGATGTGAAATGTCTTTTGAGTAAATCATCATGTCACGATTTGAAGGTCTGATGGCATCTCTCGAGTTGTCAGTGTGAAAATGGATGCAGAATATGGATCACTGGGGAGCAGGGAATGCCAGCTCTGCAATGGGATGTAGCAAGTGTTGCTAGTCCTGGCAGTATGCGTATATTTAATTTAAAACCCATTTCTGTTCCAAGGGTGAATGGGACCAGCCGCGGACCTCAGACTAGAATAAATGTCAGTCTCTACATTTTTTTTTTCCTTCTTTGGGTGGGGGGATAGAGCCTGAAACTACAGAAGGATGGTCTCGTGGACAAGGCTCCAGGCAGGGACTCACGTGATCTGGGTTCAATATCTGACTCTACAGCAGACTCCTGTGTGGCCTTGAGTCCTTCAACTCTCTGTAAAACAGCGATAATAATGGAGTATCTCTAATGCCTATTTAGATTGTAATTTCTTCAGGGCAGGGACTGTCTGCAACTATGGGTTTGTACAGTGCCAATACGATTGCGTTTCTATCTTGGTTGAGACCTCTTGGAAATTACTGTAATACTGCTGCCACTATTACTAATTTTCTCATTTGGATTATAGGTGTATTGCTAGAGGGGAGAGGTTAGACGGCAGTTTTGGTGAACTGGTCAAAGGTGCAAAAAAAAAAATGCAATTGATTCCATAGTGCCAGGGTTTATTTAATAGTCCAGTGGTTGATTCCAGAGTGGCAGAAATAAATGTGTTATATAGACATGTTGTATATGTGTGTATGTTTTCTCTCTTTCTCCATCAACATCCTCATACATGCTCATCTATCTATCTATATCTGCAGATCCAGATAGATCTCTTTTTAGTAACATTTAAGGTAGTGGGATTGTAATGAAAAGAACAGTTGAAAGGTATCAGTCTGTCATTGGGATTTGATGGGCGCCATTGGTCATGGCTGATTGCTGCCATTTCTCAAAGGGTTACTTCTTGCCTCTCTTCCTTGAAAGCCAGAAGGCGGCAGGAGGGGAGAGAGAGGAAAAGCCAGAGAGACTTTTAACCCAGAGGCAATAGCATCCAGGCAAAGCAGAGAAGGAAGAAGGGGGAAAAAAGCTGAGCAAACCTGCAATCTTCATAATACTCTGCCACTCAATTATTTGCTGCTAACTTAATCAAAGCTTAACTTCAAAGAAGTCAGCAGCCACATTCAGTGGGAACATGGCCTCAGTCTTATTTAAGAGCAGGGCTGGATTGTGGAACTGAAATGGAGCCAAGCACCAGGATCTTATGGGCCTCCTTACTCTTCCTAGTCTTAATAAGCTTTTAACCAGTGTGTTGTGAGCTCTGTGTGTGTATCTTCCTGGGAGGGGAAAGGCCAGGAAAGAGTGAGGAGAGATAACTCAGTGTTTCCACTGTAGGTGGGAAAAATAAGATAATGGTGAGGGAGGGCGAGTGGGCACCATGGCTTTAAACTCCACGTAGCTGGTGATAATCAGAGGCTTAGCTCCCTAAGGTGGCCTATGAGGAGCTGTATTACAGGCAGGGATTCAAATGTTTTCTGATTTCCTGTCTCCTCTCTTTCTTTCTCTCCTTTTCATCCCTACCCCTCCCCTTTCCAGGGCTCAGCAGCCTCTCTGAGGGCACATGGTCATGATTATTCATATTACCGCAAACGCCTAAAGGCGGAGTGAAGATCAGAACCCCGCTGTGCGAGGCACTGTACAAATACATCCTAAGAGGCAGTCTCTGCCCTGGAGAGCTCCCACTTTTAAAAGGGGTTAGTAAATAATGAATAGATGTTTTAAGAAATGACTATTCAACAATTAGATGTTGTTACACAGTCCAAACGATTGACAGGTGGTTTATAATCCTGGCTTATATCTATTTATAATGTCTTCTGTCAACGTGCTTATAATGTTCTGTAACACATGCTACTCGCGTCTGGAGGTTGCTTGTAATATCTATTAATCTTTCTTAAATGAAAGTTTAATATCACGGGTGACCTATTTAAGAATGTTTCGTTCTTGCTTTTAAAATGTTAGTTTAAATTAGATGGGGGGAGCCTGATCCACAAAGCTGGGATCCGGAGGTGTTCCCCTCTAGGAGGGAGAATAATGGCTCAGTGGACAGGGTGCTAGTTTAGGACTTGGGAGAACTGGGTTCAATTCCTTACTTTGCCACAGGTTTCCTAGGTGACCTTGGCCAAGTCACGTAGCCTCTTTGCATCTCGGTTGTAAGAGAGGCTAACAGTACCTAATTTATATGGCCCTCATCTCCACCTTTAATGGACTTATCCTCACAGCACCCCTGTGAGACACAGCCTTGCTATTATCCCCATCGTAGAGTTGGGGAACTGAGGCACAGGGAGGCTAAGTGATGTGCCCAAGGTCACACAGGAAGTCTGTGGCAGAGCACAGAATTTAATCCAGGTCTCTCAAGTCCTAAACTAGCCCCCTAACTCTGGGCCATCCTTCCTATTGTCCTACTTAATAGGAATGTTGTGAGGATGAAGGCATTAAATGCACTCCACTACTACAGTGACAAGGGCCATAGAAGTATCATAGACAGGGAGTCTGTTCTGGGTTCAGCTCTAGTTTAAATAAAGGCGAGGGCGGGGTCACAAAATTCACAACAGTTTAATGGAATCCCAAACTTACTGAGAGACAGACAGACAGACAGAAAGACACACAGACAGAGTTCTAACAGTTTCACAGAACCCCAGACCACATGGGCTCTGCCACTGCTGCTCACAGCAGCCCTGCCTGCTGTTCCTGACACCATGCAGGGATGGCTTTCACGTGGATTCAATGGCACGCACAGAAAGCATGCAACCAAGGGTGAAAAAACAGGCACACATACACTTCTTCTGGCCCAGTGCGGAGGGGAGGCCCTAGGAGAAGGGGTTTGAAATCGAGCCCACCCTGCACTCACCCCACTGTGGCAGCTCCTGTCCCACAGGGCTGGGTCTGGCTTCCCGCTCCCGGCATTGCAAGCTGGCACGTGAGCGCACCGCGCCACTCAGGTTTGGCCTGGCTGCCCCTCCATCATGACAGACGGATGGCTGGGCCAAACTTGGGTGGTGCTGCAAGCCCATACACCAGGTCGCAATGCCTGGTGTGGGGAGTTGAACGCAACCTCATGAGACAGGAGTAACCCTGAGGGGGGAGTGTGAGGTGGGCTTGCTTTGCAGCCCAGAACCCTCCGGGAACCCCCTCCACACCAGGCTGGGATTAGGGCTGCAGAGCCAGGGGAGAGGGTGCTGATATGGAGGTCAGTGCTTTAGTATAGTGAACCCATTGAATCAGGAGGCTACATTCGTCCAGCACCAGGTAGTGGTAATGTCTCATTCACGTGGTTACATCCTGGGAGCAGTAGCTCTGCACCTGAGAAATGATTCCAGTTCGAGAGACTCAGGCAAGGAACACGCTTTTACTGGGGATGTGCTGAGCCTCCACAAAAGAACAGCAGCTCGGCTGGTAGCAGCAGCATCCCCTAAGCTCTCATTGTCTGGATCCTGCAAAGTACTGAGCACGCCCCGCTCTCACGGACAGCAATGGCACTGGAGGGCACCCAGCATCTTGCAGGGATCAGACCTTTCAGTGTGGGATCCTCTCTTGTAAATGGAGCCGGGTGGGTTTGGAGGAAGGGGTACCTTGATCCCAAACGGCACCATTCCCGCTGCCACTGACCTGTCCGGAGAAAAACGTGCCTCCTCCCCTTTCCGGGAGTCAGTGCTATTCTCCAGCCTGGCTAGTACGTCCATCCTCTTCACCATCATCTCCAGCATGTCGCTCATCTTCCGCAGCACCCCTCTGGACTCCAGCACGCCCATCACTGCAGTCACACAAAGAGCAAGAAAGAGGCTAGAGCAGGGCTTAGGGCTCAGGGGAACATAGTCATTTGTTTTGTCAAGATGGGAAGGAGCAGGTCAGCGACGGTGAAAGTGATGGATTGTCAGCACTCGCCTGGGCCAGGGAGAGGGTGAGATGATGACATAAAAGCTTCCCTAAACATCCCTGCCCATGCATCTCAATCCTGGCCCACAGCAACCCTGGCTATTCCTAGTCTGGGACCCACAGCTCTGCCAGTCATGACTGCATTCCCCTACCCTCTTCTCTTCCATACCTAGGCTCTCCACCTACAGCCCTGCCAGTGTACTTCAATCCTGGCCCACAGCATCCCTGGCTATTGCAGCCCTGGGTTACAACACTAGAAACGCACCTCAGAAGTCAGATATCAGGTCTCCAAATCTGTACCATCCCACTGCTATTTGACTAGTGTGCACTGAAGGGCTATGGGGTTTTATAGATATAAGCCTGGATTCATATGTAATTTGGTCACAAGTACAATGAGTTTGGTGGTCTCAGTCTAGATGACGTGTATTCATCTTGCAAAGCCAGGACACAGCTCAACCTAATGGGCTGTCTTTACTCATGTGCACCAAGAGATGCTGTTTCCTAAAATAATCAAGCAGACGCGTGGAAGGCAGGGATGGAGGGGGCTGGAATTCAGGTTCTGCTTTGCTCAGGTGCGCCAGTCTCTACACAGAAATGCATCTGCCTCTTCCATGTAGCTGTTTGGAATTTTGACTTGGCAAAACCCCAGTCAGAGGACAGGCAGACAGGTCCAGATGGGTCACCTTGGATGGAGCATTCCACCATACAGCCCTTGGAAAACTCCTAGAGATTGCTCCTTGTGCTTGGCTTAATACAGTATTGACATCAGTGAGTCCCAGGCGGTTTCAGCGCCTCATAGAATCAGGAGCACCTGGGACAGTCAGCTGGTGTCTCATGGAGGCAAGTTCTGTGGGAATGTTTATGATTGATATCTATTGCTCCTACTCTGGAATGATTTGAAGTATATTTTGTCAAACAAAAACAGCCCAAGGGTAAAATTTTCCCATGGACCTAAGTGACTTAGGGACCTAAATGCCATTTTCAAAAGTGACTTATGGCCAGATTCACAAAGGGATTTAGGCACCTGAAGAGGCATGCAGGCACCTAGTAGGATTTTCAAAAATGCCTAAGCAGGTTAAGGACCTAACTTCCAAGGGAAGTTTCCCAGTGGATAGAATGGGAGTTGGGGCCTACCTTGCCTAGGCATTTTTGAGCATCCTGCTAGGTTCCTATCTGCATCTTTAGACACCTAGGTACCTTTAAACATCTGGCCCTTAGGAGCCGATGTCCAAATCATATCCAATGGACTTAGGCTCCTAAGTCACTTTTGAACAGGAACATAAGAACATAAGAACACCCATACTGGGTCAGACCAAAGGTCCATCTACCCCAATATCCTGTCTTCCGACAGTGGTCAATGCCAGGTGCCCCAGAGGGAATGAACAGAACAGATAACCATCAAATGATCCATCCCCTGTGGTCTATTCCCTGCTTTTGGCAAACAGAGACTAGGGACACCATCCCTGCCCATCCTGGCTAATAGCCATTGATAGACCTATCCTCCATGAATTTATCTAGTTCTTTTTTGAACCCTGTTATAGTCTTGGCGTTCACAACATCCTCTGGCAAGGAGTTCCACAGGTCGACTGTGCATTGTGTGAAAAAATACTTCCTTTTGTTTGTTTTAAACCTGCTGACTATTAATTTCATTTGGTGGCCCCTAGTTCTTATGTTATGAGAAGGAGTAAATAACACTACCTTATTTACTTTCTCCACACCAGTCATGATTTTATAGACCTCTATGATATCCCCCCTTAGTCGTCGCTTTTCCAAGCTGAAAAGCCACAGTCTTATTAATCTCTCCTCATACGGCGGCCGTTCCATACCCTAACCATTTTTGTTGCCCTTTTCTGAACCTTTTCCAAGTCCAATATATCTTTTTTGAGGGGGGGTGACCACATCTGCACAAGTATTCAGGTGTGGAATTTAGGGTTCTAAGTCACATAGGTGTTTTTGAAAATTTTGCCCCAACTGTCCATCCAGCCCAACAGCAATCTGTCTTGGAAGCTCTAAGGGAAGCCATAACCCTTCCCTCCAAAACCAGCCCTATCTGAACATCACCTCAGTGAGCAATGCTATGTTATTGTATAAGGGAGAATTTCTTTCTAACCCAAGATGGAGTTCAGCTGGTGGGATTGGCAGCCCTTGTGACTGCAGAGTCTATTCTCATGCATATAAAATATATATATAAATGTCTAGCTCTTTGAAAAATAGATCACCATGTTATTTCCTCGCTAGTATCCTGCAGCAGTGAGTTCCACTGATTTCTCAGGCATTTCCTTTTATCCCTTTTAACTGTGCTGGTTCTTATAACTTCACAGAGTCCTCCCTTCTTCTTGTAGAAATGGGCAGAACAAATAGGATATTTTTTTCTAGATCCACCAGGCAAGGGGCCAAAGCTCCCTATTTCCAGCCTTGTCCTCTCACCTTTTAGTGACCTGCAGCCCCTATTATGGAGCCAGTGGTAGGGAAATAAGTTCCTATCTCATCTCACTTCAGTTCACTCTAGGCTGGTTAAAAAAACCCACTCAAACAACCCTAACTAATCTTGTTCAGTTTATCTCCTCTATTCCACACCTGTGCACACTTTAAAAGGTACCACACATTTCATTAACTGAGCAGCAGGAGGCTAACCGCGGATGCTGGGTACATAAGTAGTACATTGGGCATCATGGATGGATATTTAAGTTACGCACATCTTGTCCCTTTGAGATGCAAACCTGGGATCTGGATTTTGAACAACCCAGAGCTCCAGGCTATGGGGGAGGGGGATCTTCTGAGCAGGGATTTTTGTTGGTGTCTGGGCTTCAGCATTGTTCAGACTTCTCCCTCCGCCCCTATCGTCTACAAAAATCACCCCTTGGTGTCTACTGCACACGCCTTGTGCCTGTCACGTCTCACATGCACTCATATTACTGGCAATAGCATGTCGGTGCTGCCAGCCCTGCGGAGCCTGTTCGGGTCAGGAAGAGCAATGATGTCAGGCTGCCTACAGGACGGGTGACCAATGTGCAGGCCAAGGGTCAGGATACGTCCTGCAGCAGCTCGCTCTCTTTAACCGCAGGGAGAGGACATCACTAAACAAGGCAGCCTTTACTGCTGGTAAGGTCAAACAACAAACAAATTCCGTTCATCAAGGGGGGACAAAGCCCAGCCTGCACCCCTGTGCTCAATTTTATTGTCAAATGATAGGCATGTAGATGTATATGGATGTTAGGATAGCTGCGACCTTGCCATAGCTGCTCCAGTGTTGCAAAGACCTTCCCCTTGCTTTTTTCTGACTCATGCATCAGCCACAAGATCACCCGCTTCTACCACCTGAGGTTAAGGAGAATTTTTCTAGCAGTGGGTAAGCAGTAGGCTTACTGGGGCTAATTAGTAGACGGACATGATCATACACACTAGGATGTTGCAAGGGCATCATTTGCTATGGGGAAAGGGGGCAGTTGCTCTCCGAGACCTTGGTGTGCCACCCAGACCTTTCATTGGTTTATATGCTCCGCTTCTCCCCTGCCACCAACTTTGCAGGACATAATAATATGATCCCATATAACATTCTATTTGCTGACATAGTTTTGCCCTCTCCCCATTCCTCCTGGGATGGCATGTCACATGATGCTGACAGATTTGGAAGTCAATGATCAGGACTAAGAAGAGGGCGTTCATAAGTCATTTTTCTGAACATCAACACTCTTTAAAGAGTCATATTGATACAACAGATAATAACTGTGAAAGAGCCATCACCGTCAGCAGGCTGTAGACAGTAATCTGCACTGTATGAAACCTTGACAGATCCACTTGATAAAATGTTTGCTCCAAAACAGCCCAGTGAGTACATGACACTGTAAAAAGTCCTTAAAGGGGATTTACAAGATAACCCTCACCAGCCATTTTAAAGCTGTTACTGAGCCCTGATACTCACCCCGAGACATGTCACGTACCTTTGACTGAGATTTTGTGCATTTACACACCATTTTATGATAGCCTTTAAAAAAAAAAATCAGACCCAGAAAAAGCAAACAAGTAACTCGGAAAAATAATTTCTATCTCATGTGGATTCAACCCGGCCTCCTCACCCGAAATGTTCAATGCATTAATTATGTGAGGATGCAGCTGTACCTCTTCTGTTGAAATCAGTGGGTGTGACAAGTCTCAGGCTTTCTGTAGCTCTGAAAGTGTACCCACACCGCTACGTTTGCAAACAGCAGAACCTAAGTTGCATCTGCAAAATATTTGCATGTGCAAAAATGTGATTGCACAAAAGACACAATTTGGGGAGAGCAAAATGGATCACCAGACTAGAAATAAGGCACAAATTTTTCACAGTGAGGATAATTAACCACTGGAATAATTTCCAAGGGCTGTGGAGGATTCTCCCTCACTGCAATTTTAAAATAAAGATTGGATGCTTTTGGTCTAGTTCAAACAGGAATTAATTCATGGAAATCCTATGGTCTGTACTCTGCAGGAGGTCAGACTAGATAATCACAGTGCTCCCTTCTGGCCTTAGAATCTGTGAACTGCAAGTTCAGAGTCACGTGGATTCGTGTGACGTGTCATGCATATGCATACACTTGTATGTAGTTGTATTGCATGCTTATTTTCACAATGGCTAGTCAGAGCTGAGGTATTGGGTTCATCACAAGCCATGAATTATTAACTACCTAGAATTGCCTAGAGACAAAATGCATAGCACTAATTAAATGCCTGAATACCACCTGGAGTCCTGATTTTGCAGAGATCTCCATGTGGGGGCTGGAGTCTGCCCAGGTGGAGTTGGGAGCAGGGTCAGAGCTTTGAAGAGCTTCCTAGGCTGCCAGGGTCCAGTTTTCAGAGCTACTGAGCGCCCACCACACCCAATAACTTCAGTTACAGCTGCAGACACTCGGCCCTTCTAAAAAGTAGGCGCTCTACGTGTCTCAAGCTGGGCACTCAACGTTAAGGGGCACTTTTGCAAAATGTGAGTCTTAATAATTGGACTGCATTTTGGTGAAGGGCATTCCAGCTGGGTGCTTTGCGATGCCTTAACGGACAGTGGCCTGTCAGGCTTCCAACAGCCAGCTCCTCACATCAGAGAGGAACTAACCCTGATTGCTTCCTCCCACACACGCTGCACAGGCCCAAGGTCATGGGCACAAATCACGAAGGAGAGGACACAGGCTGGAGTGAGGAAGGTTCATTTCCTTTACCATATAAAGCATTTGGGAGAAGCTCTGTTTTGTGGCCGTGTGGGTGAGGGCAGGAATTTAGGACACAGTGGACTAGCTCAGGGTGGGAGACAGAGGTAAATGTAGACGTAAAAGAGGGGATGGTCGCTCCTAATAGCGGCGAGTGGAGACAAAGATGGATTGCAGCCGCCGTGCTTTTACGTGTCTCCAGGGTGTGTGTGTAAAACCTCAGCTGAGAGGGATTTCTCAGAGGGGAATACAGCTTGAAAATGCAATAGCGAGACAGCCTGGATGATTCACAGCTGCTGCTGCGGCTGCCACTCAGGGCTAGGCTGTCACCCTATTTTATAACTGGATTGCATTTGTTTAATTAGAGGGGGTCAGTTAGTACTGCAGTTCATATGAAATCTAAATGGCTGCTTGCAAGGCCTAGGCAGAGCAGCAGAGCTGTCTCCCTACAAAGACAAAGAGAATCTGTCACCCCCAGAGGCAGTCCCTAAACAAGGAGGTGAAGCTGGGGTGGGTGGAGGAGAGAGGTATTTTTAAGTACATTAAAGGAAAGGGATGTAGTGCAACCTCCTTCCCAAAGGAAGAACAAACCCAGCTGGTCCCTTTTCTCTTCCTGGTGGGCAACTTTGAAGGAAAACTACACAAAAAGTCAGCCCTGATAAGGCAGAGTGAAGAGGACAGGACAGGAGGGAAAATGCTATTAGAGAAGTACATCTAGCCGCCCAGTCTGGAGATATGACCACTGCTGCACCTATTTGCTTATTACATTTATTGATGGGTTTTTCTGCACCTCTAACCCATCGCCTTAGTCTGAAAGCCTCGGGAACAGTAAAGATTTTCTTCTCTTCATTCCTCTCCCCCCACACACACACCCTGCTGAGGTGGGGCAGTATTAGACCTGTTTTGCAGATGGGAAACTGAGGCATGGAGCCATTATGGGACTGGATTTTTTAATGAGCTGCACTTACATTTAGGCACCAAAATAAGTGGCCAGGTTTCCCCATGTGCTCGGCCTGGTTGGGTGCACGCTAGAGCTGAGCTCTTTAGAGAATCTGTCTTCACAGGACTCACCCAAAGCTTGTGCCAGCTGATGGTAACTCTCCTGTGTGACAGATGAATCATCCATGCTGTCTAGACAATAAATTCTTCAGGGCAAGTGAGTCTCCGTTTCTATTGTACAGCACCCTGCATGATTAATCATAGAATATCTGGGTTGGATTGGGACCTCAGAAGGTCATCTAGTCCAACCCCCAAATATGCGATTGGCACAACCCAGATGGGATTTGAACCCACAATCCCTAGCTCCAGGGACTGATGCCTTATCCATTAGGCCACCGGGTCATGCATCTGACATACTGTATAAACCACCTGTAAGGAAAGCGGCTGTCTTGCTCCCCAACCCATCTCTTCCACCATCAGGGACCCAGTCGCTGTCCCCTGTGTTTGGGTGTGGCTGGCCATTTCTGCAAGCGCAGCTCCCAGCCGACCGGCATCTTCAGGAGAGATGTCGAGAGGCTTCACCACTAGGATTGAAACATCAGTTCGGAAAGCTCCACTGGCTTTAGAAAGTGCTTCTGAGAATGGCACTGGCACCAGCAACGGATTAAAGAGGGCACGTGAGCAACAGGCATTTCCCTGCATGACGCACACACATCTCCCACTGCAAGGGGGTGGCAAGACTGCAGGGCCAGGGGCAGCCGCTGTTTGCAGATGTCTTCTCTGTGTATGGATTATAATTGTATAAACCAAAACCTGAATGCGTTCCCAGGTCCTGGGCAGTGAGAATAATACCCTCTGGCAGGCAGAATATTTGATGAGAAGGCCTATGAAAATCAAATCAACTTGCAACTAAGTTTTAGCCTCCTCTCTCCCCTCACACACTTGATTTCACTGGGCTCTGCAGTCTGCCAGAATTTTCCAGGTGGGCAACAGTTGCTTAGTGAGAGGGATAAAGAGAGCTCCAGATCGGCCCCTTTGAACTGCGCCAGAGGAGGCTGTGTGGACAGGGTGGTGTAGGACACCTCACTACACACTTTCCACCTCTGCTTGGATGGGTAGGGTGGCTGCACTTTATCCAGGAGAGGAATGAGGGTGCTTTCCATTTCTATGCCACTGTTAGCCTGAATCCAGTCTGTGGCTACCAATTCCAGCAGGAAGAAGTAAATCTGTATTTATTGTTATTATAGGAGCACTTAGAGACCCCGGCCCCACTGTGCTAACTAAAAGGCAGCCCATTACCCAAACTGCTTCCACTCTAAATAGCAACGGTTATCATCTCCAATATACGGACAAGAACCTGATGACCAGAACAATGAAGTGACTTGCCCAAGGTCACACAGGAAGTGTCTTCGCCACCAACCATTCTCCTGTGAGCTGGAGTGCTGATTTAGCAGATATATTAACCCAGTGTGATTATAATGCTCCACTTTCACAGACATTTTTGAGAGATTTCAAGACACCTTTCAATAGCAAAGCTCCCCAGGCTGCACTGTCAGAAATTGAGGGGAGATTTTTTTTTTAAAGGAGCAAAGGCAGGGGTGGAGGGGAGGATATTAAAAACAAACAAACAAAAAACCCTTCCCTGGATAGTCTTATCATGCAGCACTTTCCCTGCCAGAAAGTGTGGGATCGAGGTGGGACACATCCCTCTACCCGGAGTCTCTAACAGGCAAAGTTTGAAGCTTCCCCTTGCTGAGTGCTCTCTGATTCTTTGGGGCTTGTACCAGCAGCTTAAGAAGGATACCAAGAAATATTGGCTGTTTCTTGGTAATGGTTATTATGGAGCTTGGAAAGTGTGTCTCATTAAAAAAAAAAACCAGGGGAAAAAAGTGCTGAAGCCGCTCTCTTAAAACGCAAGAGCCAGGATTAATTTGCTCTAAACCTGAAGCACAGTTCTGGCCACCCGCAGAACTGATGCTCAGCTGGGCTGACAAGGAAAGAGCAAATCAAGTAACACAAAAAGCATTTCTGCAACGCAACTGGAGCAGGCAGAACTCATTTACCAGCTAGGAATGTAACTCATAAAGGGTACGTCTGCACTGCAGCTAGGGGCCTGCTTCCCAGCTGGGGAGATAGACCTGTGCTGGCTCTACTCAAGCTAGTGTGCTAAAAATAGCAGTGCAGCCATGGCAGCAGAGCTGGTGGCTCTGGTTAGTGGCCCAATTACATGGACCCAGGGGGTTGGGCAAGACTGTACATGTGTGGCTAGCAAGAGCTGCTGTCCATTATGGCATGGCCACGCTGCTATATGCAGCATACTTGCACGAGCAGAGCTAGCACGTCTATGTACCAGCAGGGGGAAGCACCCTCCCTGCTGCAGTGTAGACATACCCAAAGAGACACCCTCAGGCAAATGCTTTGCATCTCTTTATACAGGGATCCACTGTGGAGTCACCCACAAGTCCTGTGCAAAGGGCAGCATAGAATTGTGCAACCCCAGAATCAGAGCAGGGAATGAATTGCCTCATACACTACTGTGTCGCAGTTTGTGCCTGGTTTCCTCTTTGTTCCAAGGGGGGAGGTAAGCTGCATGAGATCTTTCCTGGTGCCTGATAAGGGAGGGAGTCAATACTTTGCTTCCTTCCTCCTGACCCTTGCATTCCCAGCCCCCACATAGAGGCTTCTGACCCCTACACTCTGTGACCCATGATGCTGGCAAAGCACACAATATGGGAGAACCTTACAAGCTCCCCCCCCATGGGTGCATACCACAGCTCACAGTTTAGCCAATGGTGTTGTATAAATTTCCCCAAAAGATAACCTGCAATTTTTCTGTGTTTTCTTTCCCACCATCACACTGAACTGTAGCATCACAGTCTGAAAGAAGCAGGAGGAATGGCCTAATGATTAGAGCAGGTCATACTTGTCAATAAAACAATGTTCATTGCGAAATTAGCTCCTTTTGCAGTTAGGATGAAATTCATCCTAGGGAGACAAGCCAGCTCAAGGTCTATGCACCACTAGAATAGGTGCAAAATGAACCTTTTATATAGACTTTGTGCTGATCCTCTACAATGGGGTGAATTAAATTCACTCTCATTGAATACAGTTTGGATGGCCATTCTCAGCCTATTGGTGGGTGAACAATTCACTGTGAACAATCAATCATTTGTGCAGTGATGGGTCATCTTAGTCACATGGTATTTCTTCTGTTTTCTATCTAGAAGGATGCAATGTTTTAAACAATCAAATAGCAATCAAGGAATCACAAATAAACTGCACTTCCTGTTACACATTTTCGGGCAAAAAATTATTTGTGCTGAAATGTGTGAAAGCATGGGGGTTTACAGACATTTTCACCAATGGTGAAAATCACTGTGAATGGTGAAAATTCATCAGTAGTTACTGACTCTTCACAAATAATAACTAACAGGAATCCAAACCCAACTTAACACAAATGTTAGCTGATCAGGGTTTGGGGGTTTGTTACTATTCAAACAGCACCGCTAAATACAAAGGAGAAAGCTCCTAATTAGTTCTAATTAATTAGAACTCTTCTGTTCTGTTCTAATCAACAACAATGGCAAAGAAAACACATATAGAACTGCACAATGGATTAATTGGAGTTTGCAAAAGTCTGACAGTTTTTTGACAGTTCCCCCAAGTGGCAGAAACTCTTTAAAGGCAATCACTGAATCAACAGTTTTTCATAGCAGTGCTATGAAATAATGATTGCAATCAATCACATTTTACTGTATCTCATGAGACATGCTAGTCACCACAATGAAGGGAGGGGAGTTGTTTACGGTGCTTCAAGGGGGTGAATACCTAAGTAATTGGATGGAACTGGGGAAAAAGCAACCATGTCCTAAGTGCCATGTATATTGAAACATACAATAGTTTCCCTAGGAAAGTGTTGGCATCTCAACAGAGTTGTTGAAATTTGGACTGGCCAAAGCACTGGATAATATATCAAAGAGAACAATCTTGTAGAAGAAATGTGCTGGTGCTGAAATGGCCTCTATGACATGCACCCCTATACAGATGTCCCACTAAGGCAGAGATGGGCAAACTATGGCCCGAGGGCCATATCTGGCCCTCCAGACATTTTAATCCAGCCCTCAAGCTCCCACTGGGAAGCAGGGTCTGGGGCTTGCCCCACTCTGCACGGCTCCCGGCAGCAGCGGCACGTCCCCACTCTAGCTCCTACATGGAGGGGCAGCCAGGGGGCTCCGCAAGCTGCCCCCATCCCAAGCGCCACCCCTGCAGTTTCCATTGGCTGGGAACACCTCTTAGCCATTTAGGATTTGAAGATCAAGCCATATGTTACTGGAAAATTAATCTCTCTTAGATCATAGGTGGGCAAACTACGGCCTGGGAGCCACATCTGGCCCTCCAGACATTGAGCTCCCACCGGGAACTGCAGCCAATGGGAGCTGCAGGGGCGGTGCCTGAGCACAGGCCAGTGCGCAGAACCGCCTGGCCACACCTCCACATAGGAGCCAAAGGGAGACATGCCACTGTTTCTGGGAATTGCTTGAGGTAAGCACCACCTGGAGTGTGCTCTCGACCTCCTCCCACGCCTCAACCCTCTGCCCCAGCCCTGACCCCCTTCTTGCCCTCTGAACCCCTCAGTCCCAG
This sequence comes from Eretmochelys imbricata, assembly GCF_965152235.1. NCBI lineage: Eukaryota > Metazoa > Chordata > Testudines > Cheloniidae > Eretmochelys > Eretmochelys imbricata. The sequence continues at coordinate 17,266,832 of NC_135585.1, read as the reverse complement.
CCTGGAGCACCCTCCTGCATCCCCAACTCCTCATCCCCAGCCCCCACCCCAGAGCCCGCACCCCCATGCCCTCCTGCACTCCAACCCCCAATTTTGTGAGCATTCATGGCCTGCCATACAATTTCCATACCCACATGTGGTCCTTGGGCCAAAAAGTTTGCTCACCCCTGCACGAAGGCCTACTCATGTTCCAATTAAACCTCTGAAATGGGGGTTAGGTAGGACAGCGCTGGCTTTCTGCACAAGGGAGAATTTCACTCCCTTGTACAGTAGAGGCACAGACATAGCAGAAAGGTGGCCAGCCCCTTGTCTTCCTTGGACTGCCCTGAAAAAGGTGGGGAAGTTTATGTAACACCTAGAAACAGAACAGCAAGGTAAGGGCAGCATGGCTGAGACCATGGAGAAGCAGAGAGTAGCTGAGAAAAGTCAGAAGACAGGATGGCTATAATGAGTATAAAAATATTGCTCGGGCATGCAGGAGTGAAATCAGGAAGGCCAAATCACACCTGGAGTTGCAGCTAGCAAGAGATGTTAAGAGTAACAAGAAGGGTTTCTTCAGGTATGTTAGCAACAAGAAGAAAGTCAAGGAAAGTGTGGGCCCCTTACTGAATGAGGGAGGCAACCTAGTGACAGAGGATGTGGAAAAAGCTAATGTACTCAATGCTTTTTTTGCCTCTGTCTTCACGAACAAGGTCAGCTCCCAGACTGCTGCACTAGGCAGCACAGCATGGGGAGGAGGTGACCAGCCCTCTGCGGAGAAAGAAGTGGTTCGGGACTATTTAGAAAAGCTGGACATGCACAAGTCCATAGGGCCAGATGCGTTGCATCCGACAGTGCTAAAGGAGTTGGCGGATGTGATTGCAGAGCCATTGGCCATTATCTTTGAAAACTCATGGTGATCGGGGGAAGTCCCAGACAACTGGAAAAAGGCTAATGTAGTGCCCATCTTTAAAAAAGGGAAGAAGGAGGATCCTGGGAACTACAGGCCAGTCAGCCTCACCTCAGTCCCTGGAAAAATCATGGAGCAGGTCCTCAAGGAAACAATTCTGAAGCACTTAGAGGAGAGGAAAGTGATCAGGAACAGTCAGCATGGATTCACCAATGGCAAGTCATGCTTGACTAATCTAATTGTCTTCTATGATGAGATAACTGGCTCTGTGGATGAAGGGAAAGCAGTGGACGTGTTGTTCCTTGACTTTAGCAAAGCTTTTGACACGGTCTCCCACAGTATTCTTGCCAGCAAGTTAAAGAAGTATGGGCTGGATGAATGGACTATAAGGTGGATAGAAAGCTGGCTAGATTGTCGGGCTCAATGGGTAGCGATCAATGGCTCCATGTCTAGTTGGCAGCCAGTATCAAGTGGAGTGCCCCAAGGGTCGGTCCTGGGGCCGGTTTTGTTCAATATCTTCATAAATGATCTGGAGGATGGTGTGGATTGCACCCTCAGCAAGTTTGCAGATGACACTAAACTGGGAGGAGAGGTAGATACACTGGAGGGTAGGGATAGGATACAGAGGGACCTAGACAAATTGGAGGATTGGGCCAAAAGAAATCTGGGGTTCAACAAGGACAAGTGCAGAGTCCTGCACTTAGGATGGAAGAATCCCACGCACCGCTACAGACTAGGGACCGAATGGCTCAGCAGCAGTTCTGCAGAAAAGGACCTAGGGGTTACAGTGGACGAGAAGCTGGATATGAGTCAACAGTGTGCCCTTGTTGCCAAGAAGGCCAATGGCATTTTGAGATGTATAGGTAGGGGCATTGCCAGCAGATGGAGGGACGTGATCGTTCCCCTCTATTCGACACTGGTAAGGCCTCATCTGGAGTACTGTGTCCAGTTTTGGGCCCCGCACTACAAGAAGGATGTGGAAAAATTGGAAAGAGTCCAGTGGAGGGCAACAAAAATGATTAGGGGACTGGAACACATGAGTTACGAGGAGAGGCTGAGGGAATTGGGGATGTTTAGTCTGTGGAAGAGAAGAATGAGGGGGGATTTGATAGCTGCTTTCAACTACCTGAAAGGGGGTTCCAAAGAGGATGGCTCTAGACTGTTCTCAGTGGTAGCAGATGACAGAACAAGGAGTAATGGTCTCAAGTTGCAGTGGGGGAGATTTAGGTGGGATATTAGGAAAAACTTTTTCACTAGGAGGGTGGTGAAACACTGGAATGTGTTGCCTAGGGAGGTGGTGGAATCTCCTTCCTTAGAAGTTTTTAAGGTTCAGGCTTGACAAAGCCCTGGCTGGGATGATTTAATTGGGGATCGGTCCTGCTTTGAGCAGGGGGTTGGACTGGGTGACCTCCTGAGGTCCCTTCCAACCCTGATATTCTATGATTCTATGATCTATGGTTCTATGGCAATGCCTACAAGCACACTGATGCGGAGACTGGGTGGTTTGCCAAAGCCAGAGGTGATTGATTAACTGAGCAGCAGAGTATCTCTCTGTCCCTCCACTCCCAGTTGCATCATGTCCTACCACAATCACTTCTGTTGTAGAATAGTGGAGGAATGGGGTTCACAGGTCAGACACTCTTCTGTTCTGTGTACCCTGTGTTAATACAGAGTGGTTCTTTCAAGATTACATATGGGTTTAAGATGGGCTTTCAAAAGAGCCTAAAAGAATCCAAATTCCATTAGAAAATTCAGTATTATCTGGGCATGTAACTCCCTTTGGCATCTTTGAAAATCCCAGCCTTGAATTCTCAGAGTCACCCACACCTGCACTGCCCACCCATTGCAGGGCCAGTCTCCTCACTCGGCACTGAGGCTAGGCCAAGCGTTGGCTGATCAGCATTCAGCACCATGGCCAGGGACTGAGGGAGAATGCATGGACCAGGAGCCTGTGAGCGAAGGGAGATAGTAATAGGGAAGTTGACATTTCCTAATTACATTATGGACTTTTGTCTAATAGATTCCCCGCTCCTTCTTCCTCGCAGATCTCCCCGTGCTGCCAAAGGCACCAGATATACAGCAGGGCCACAAGCATTTGATTTGAACCCAAAGCTGTGGTCAATTTTAGGGTGCCGGGGGGGAGGGACAGGGGAGGATTCCCACAGAGGAAGGAAAACTGCTGTCTGCTCACTTCTCTTCAGGCTCAGTGACTAAGCCATTCCCCTCCCCTCTTTTTCCCACAGCCATCAAGTCACTCTCAGGTTTTCTGGCCTGCTGTTAGGCACTCAGACTGACCCCAATCAGACCGGTACAAGTGTCATCACAGTCATGCCTTCCACATAACATTGGTAGGTTCTTCAGTTCCTGTTATGTTTCCAACAGCAGGTCACAGTCTCTCAGCTGGTCAAGAAGTGGAAGAGGGTGGCAGAGTGAGCCCCATGTTTTGTTTAAGATTGCCATCAGCGTTCTCAGTTCATCTATCAAGCACTCACACTGCACTGCATTGCAGGACATTTTCTGTCCCTGCGCTGTGCCACAGTGATCATGGATGCAGCAGTGGGCTCCACAGTAGTAACTGTAGCCATTGAGGGTTTTTTTTCAAAAACCTATGGAACTCCCTGGTGCAGGATGCCATTGAGTCAAATACAGAGACCTGACTGCTAAAGAGGACTGTAGTGAGGTGGAGTGGCCTCCCTTGGAGCCTGAGGGGGAGAGACCACTCTCTGCCCCCTTGGGAGGGTGGAGCCAGGCCGGGCCTGACCCTTGTGCTAGAAGCAGAGAGGCAGAGCAGGAAGTATAAGAGGCCTCCAGCTCAGTTGGGCCAGAGCCAGGGAAGGAGTCATATGCCTCTGCCTTGCTGTTGGCCCCTGGACCAGGGACTGAGCTGCCCCCAGAGGAGGAACCACCGTCTGCTGCATACCCCGAGGAGCCAGAGGACCCTTAGACTACTGAGCCCTATCCCCGAAGTAGCCCAGGGAAACCAGACTTTAGTCCGGTTTTGCCGTCGGAGTGCGAGTCAGCGTATGTCAGTAGGATCCCTGCTGACTCAGTAGCGGAACCAATTAGAGCTGCGGAGGATCAGCACCGCTGAAAATCAGGCCCTAAATCCTGTGTTGCTTCACTGCTGAGCCATTGCTAACTCCAGTGAGGGGCAGAGGGAGAGGCCCTGGCTCTGCTGTGATTTCAGTTACTCCCTCACGTGAGGTTACAAGGCTGGCGCATATTTTCTTTTTGGCCTGTGACCCCTCACCAGATAAATGCGGATGGGGTGGGGCTGCAGCCATTTGGATGAGGCAGTCCGTGGAGTCTGGTTGGAAGAAATCTTGTTGACAAGTAGCTACGTGAAAATCCATTTTGTCGACACTGGCTGCTCAGAGCTGAGCCGCCGCTGAGAGGAAGTTGGGCGGCGAGTGGCACCTACACCCCTTATCTTCCCAGCACAGTTCAAAGGGACTAAAACATCCCGTGACATTTCAAACACAGCTACACAATACTTCTCCGGCACGCATAACATGGCTGATTGGTTGTTGACTCTCTTACAGACATAAGTCATATTCCAGTCTAGCTATCCTGTAACAGCTGAATGCTCCAGTACGTGGAGGGAATTTGTTCCGAGACGTTGCAACATTACTTATGTCTGCTGAAAATACCAACTGCATTAATTCCAGTACAAAATATTGCCTGGGTTTTTTTTCTTAAAGGGCACTGCCATCCTATATTTACCCCCCAAATGTAGGATTTACTAATGAGGGGAAGACTGCTGAGGGGAAAAGGTGTCACAACAGTGAATACAAATAGCACTGGAATAACACAGGGTGAGCAGATCACAAGTGAGGGGCAGCAGCTGAGCTGTGGGGCGTGAGGGGAAGCCCAGAGCTGGAGAAATGCAGCTCAGGAGTGAGGGACATCAGCAGAGCTGTGTGGGTGGCCCACACGGCACGTGCCTGAACTCTGTCTCACTGGAACCAGTGCTCCCAATCCCCCAATTCTTTACATACTAGCTTCACCCAGAAATATACGAGTCAGGGTCTTGGTTTGGGAACTGTTTGTCAGTGCCCCTGTCACCACAGCTAAGATACGGTCCCTTTGTCCCCTTCAGGCCCTGCCCATGAATTTCATAGCTCGCTGCAGTAACTCCGGCTGAGGGACGAGGCAGGTCAGCATGGAGGGAGAATGCTCCCCAGGCTCTCCAACTGCTATGCTCTGTCAGCTTGCTGCTCCAGTTCCACCAGCTGGCCGTTCCCTCCCTGACGACTCCCATCTCAGGCACAGCCAACTCAGAGCCAGTAACTCGGCTCTTCAACACAGAAAGCTTGGCCTGCCTCCACAGAGACCCTGCCAGGGTTCAGGCCTCTGGCATAGCAGGCTGATATGCCTGAGTGCTTCCCCATTCGATCCCCTTTGGTGCTGGATGTGTAGTTCCTTTCCAACTCCTGTCTCCCAGCAGCTCCCTCAAGTCTTGAGAAAGGAGAAGAGTGCCCAGGTTTATGCACCAGAACCAACTTCAACCCACCGCCACACTGATACTGGGACATCTATCCCATATCATGATGGTGGCGAGATGCCATCTCCCAAGTGTGTGCAGGGTGCACAAGGGAAGAAATATAGAGATGTGGGGGGATGCTGTCCACCAAGTGTGTGTGTGTGGGGAATAGAGATGTGGGGGGGAGGCCGTCCCCTGAGTTTGTAAGGGGGGATGTCATCCCCTGAGTGTGTGTGGGGGGGGGGATGGAGATGGGGTATGTTGTCCCCCAAGTGTGTGTGGGGAGGACAGAGATGTGGGGGATGCTGTCCCACAAGTGTGCGTGGGGGAGGGAGGGGGGATGAGATGTGGGGAGATGCCATCCCCTGAGTGGATGGGGATGGGTACAGACGTGGGCGGGGGAGTTTGACATTGATGCTGACTGGCGAAATCTCCACAGGAGGAGCCATGGAGCCGGGTGTGACAGCCCTCCCAAAGCGGCATCTGTGACTGAACATCGGTTTGACAGGCAGTCAGAGAAATCCATGCTGCCTGAGTGACGTGCGCTGTCGCAGCCCCAGCAAGTGCTGTGTTTAAAGGGAAATGGAGAACACCCCGGACTGTAGCAGGCTTGATGCAGAGACAACAGTGGCCTCGCTCTTTAATCTCCACCATGAGAACTCCCATCACTCACCCTTGATTGCTGGTCTCTCGCCTGCTGTCAGGTGCAGAGATGCGCTGCTTGCTGGGCCCATGAAGCACAGGCCTCTGCGGTGTTGGAGATACTAACAACTGGCACCTGAATCCTCTCCTCTAGCAGGATCATTCCCATCACAGCAGACTGAGGTGATGTGCTGTCCGCAGCTGCTGCGAGCTCTGCAGGCTCCCAGCCCCGGCCTTCAGCTGTCTGGGACACTGCTCCAGGCAGGGTCAGGTACCAAGAGCAAGGCGGTGCTGGGGCAGACCCTTCCTGATCCACAGATAGAAAGGGACTTTTCTGCTCCTACTTCAATCACCCCATAGTCCTAATTCTGCTCTGCTACCTGATTTTGCTCAAATCTTCAGTAGCTATGCAGGCCCCATTGCTGTAGTATTGAACCTCTCGCAATCTTTAATACTTGTGGCACCTTAGAGACTAACCAATTTATTTGAGCATAAGCTTTCGTGAGCTACAGCTCACTTCACTGGATGCATAAAGTGGATGCATCCAATGAAGTGAGCTGTAGCTCACAAAAGCTTATGCTGAAATAAATTGGTTAGTCTCTAAGGTGCCACAAGTACTCCTTTTCTTTTTGCGAATACAGACTAACACGGCTGCTACTCTGAAACCAATCTTTAATACTGTTATCCTTCCCACTCGCCTGGGAGGCAGGGCAGTGCCATTAACCTCATTTTACAGATGGAGAACTGAGGCACACAGAGACAGTGACTTGCTCAAGGTCACACAGGAAACCTGGGGTGGAGCATAAACTTGAACCCAGTTCTTCCAAGTCCTAGGCTGGTGCCCTAACCACTGGTCCATCCTTCCTCTCATAGAGCACCAATGCTTCAGAGGGACCTGGCCATCTTACAGAGGTAGCTGAGCCCTCACCCACCATTCCCCTTTTTTCTCCATCTCTGCTTTGCTTGGAGTTTCTAGCTATCCAATATTACTTTGTGCTTTCCCCCTAACATTGGCACTTCTTTGTTTATTTTCTGCATTGACCTTGATTTGAACAGATTAGAAAGACCAAAAAAAGTCACCTAGCCAAAGGCCCTGCCATCCTGACAGTTAATTCATTAAAGCCACAGCCCATAAACAGCCACAGTGAACCCAGGGCCATTCCCATTCTCTCTCCCTACCCCCAGCAACAATAAAAGCACCTGGCAGTGAGGTCATAACAAACAAAACCTCCCCTCTCGGATCTCAGCCATCCTCCAGCGCCCATCCCAACAGGTGAGCTTTGCAGTGTCCCCTCGAGGAGTCAGCCCATTGGGGCTGTTCTGGATGGAGGATAGGATTCAGTTCCAGTGCTGAGAGCCCTGCCTGCAGCTCTTTCTCTCATAAACCAAGAGGGCTCCTGTTTGAATGCTGCCTCTTGCTGATCACAGGCTGGATGGAATGGGGAGAGGGCGGGTCATTCAAGCAGGCGTGTCCTTGGCCATTTAGGGTTTTGTAGGTCAAACAGCAACCCCTGAAGCTCCACTCAGAAATCCACCAAAAGCCCAGGCAGGTCATGGAGCATTGGTGCCACCGGCCACATGCTGCACCAGCCTGAGTCTCCAAATGGATGTCAAGTGTAGCCCAATTCAGGGTGCATCACACTAGCCTGAACTGGAGGGGACAAAGGCATGTGTTACTGTAGCAAGGTCTGCACTAGAGGACTCAACCTCCAGACTAGACCCTGATGGGAACAAGCAGTCCTGCTCACCACTCCTAATTAGGTTATCCACAGGCAACTGGAAGCTAAAGAGACTCAAACTGCCAACTCCAGGGACCAATGGTGAATGGGCACTCTCATTGGGGGGCTGATATAGGTCATCTCGCCATGTTCTCCATTTGTTTCCTCCACTTCTGTCTCATGCAGACTGAGCTTTAACCAATTGACCTTCATCCGTGCCCCAGCCTCGCTGAGAGAGATCTTTGGCCACAGCCTTTGGGTGGGACAAAAGTCATACAGAGGGGACACTGCAAACACAGCCTTTCCTCTGAAGATCTCAAAGAGTACGGTGAACCTCATTAACCCATGTAACAGAGGGGGAAACTGAGGCCCAGAGAAGGGAAGTAACTGTCAGTGACAGAGTTAGCAATAGAAATCCCCTAACACCCTGCCCCATTTTAGCCACTAGATAACACTGCATCTGCTTTGGATAGAAGCATCCAAACTTAAGGCAGGGGTGCAGAGGGAGGGCTTATATAACCTAAGCCTTTTGAGATTTGCCATCAATATTTATATATAACTATGCTGAGAAAAGACTGATCTGTTTAGTAGCCACAATAAAGCAGGAAGGCGGCATAAACTGAACAAAGAACTGCACGGCAGGGCCTGCATACTAGCAACATTGATTCGCACCTGTAAACTCCTGTGAATAAGCTTGCGGACCTGATATTTAAATTGACTTTTCACATCAGCTATAGATGTGGCATTAGTCTATTGCTGAGAGTCACTGAAATGCATTGGCAAGGAATCTGTTCCTTTGCAGTTGGCCAAATTAAGCAGACTTAAGCTGGCTATGAGTAGTGTTGAGTAAGTGACATATTCTCTTTCTGTCTGTCCATGCTATCTATCTATCCATCCATCACCATTGCCCTGCTCTCCAGTACAACCAATGGAAACAGATAACTTCATTGGATCATTCTTGCTCCCTTTTGTGTGACTATTGACAGCTCTGCTGCTGTTACTGCCTTGTACTCCAGGTACGCTGTGCACAATACACCTGCTGTCTTGCCCCTGTGCAGATACATCACTGGGGAAATACTATGGCTGGCCCCTTGGAATCTTTCTGGCAATAACTCACCACAGACACGAAGGGCAGGCCTTTCAAAAGCACTCAGTGTTGGCCTGATTCTGCTCGCATTGAGCTTAGTGATTAAAAACCTCATAGGATTCGCCAGGAGCTGAGCTAGACTCATACTAAGTGTTGTTGAAAATCCCACCCCAAATTTCCAGAGAAGAACAAACTGGCACCATCTTTAGCATGGGCCTTCATTCAGCCAAGCGCTATATTCTGCTCCCTCGGGAGCCAGCAGTGCTCCACACCTGGAAGGACGAACCCAACCAATTAAAGACCTTGCCCTTTATATTTGTACTGGGATATTTGGGCTGTTATGGGCCAAATTGTGCTGCCACTGAAATCAATGGCAACACCCAGGGGTCACACTAGGTCAGTTTGCAGTGGCTCCATAAGCCAGTACTTCCCCCAGTGGCTGTATGTTGCGCTCCAGAATATAATCTTTCATTCTTAAAAGAAGTCTCTAGTTCTAATGAATGCAAAGACAAGGCTTTTTGCCTCCTCCAATTAAAGCATCTGCTGTTAGCCCATTGTCAGAGACAGGATACTGGATTAGATGGAGGCTGGTCTGATTCCATCAGGAAATTCCTATGTTCAAATGTGACCCAGTGTTACTAATGAAGTGATATCTGCCTGAGTATGCATGCAGCCTGAAACGATAGCTCAAAGAGGTGTGAGGTGACCCTGTTTATCTCAATAGGGTGTTTATTCTGAAAACTAATGATGCCACATCAGTCCACTGAGAGTTAAATCTTTGGGGGCAGGTACCAAGCCTTTATAGAGGCATTCAATAAAGAATGGATAATTAATACCAGCATGGAAAGCAGCTGTAGTCCATCGGGGCAGGGAATGTGAAAGGAGGGTGACCAGGAGAGCAGTTAAAGTGACAGTGCAGTAAGAGGAGAGGACACTCTCTAGGCAATGCCAGCTGGCACTGGTATTATTATTTTATTTGTATTACTGTATCAGTAAGACATGCCAGTCAGCATCGGGCCCTCATTGGGCCGGACACTGACAGACACATAGTAAGAGACAGTTCCTGCCCCCAAACCGTTTACATAGTGAATAGACATTGGGGACAAACAAAGGTTTATTACTCCTGATCTACAGAGGGGATCCAAGGCAGAGAGAGATGAAGGGGATGTCTACATTGCAATCAGAAATGACTTTGGTACCTGTAGACAAACCTGCGCTAGCTTTGATCTAGCTAACTCGAATAACAGTAACAGTGAAGCTGCTGCAGCATGGGGTGTACAAACCCACCAGGGACGCTGGGGAGGTACTTGAGTGGTTCTGCTTACCCGTGTGGCTGCAGCTTTACTGCTATCATGCTTCGAGCGAGCTAGATCAGCACTAACTCAAGTATGTCTACACGAGCTGCAGTTTCCGATTGCGGTGTAGACATACCCCGCCTGACCTTGTCACTGGGGGAGTCTGAGCTGCAGCCTGGCCTTGAAGCCTGGTCACTAGTGCTTTCATCACAAGACCAACCCGTGCACGAGTGATGGTCGACAGCAGAAAAGTATCCCCGTATTCAAACCTTTTGGCTCCCCCCCATTGCTGCTTCTCCAGTGGACGCATCCACCTGGCTCACAAATCTGCCGCTGTAATTGGGGAAGCTACAGAAAAAGCTCCCGACATTGTTTTCCCGGCGAATAACTTCACCTCTTTCGGTGCTGGCTAAATTGAAATGTACTTAATATTAGACTACAGCTATGTATCTCCATGCTAACACATGTTCACTCCATATTTCCATATAAATAAGAAAAGCCAGGAAGCTGAGCAATACAAATGGACTCTTATGTTTATAGAGAGGGATGTTTTCATTACCACTCTGGAGGAAGAGCTGGTTGGCTTTTCTTCTCCTTCATTATTTTGCCTTTTTCCCCCCTTCTTCTCTCTCCTAGACCCCCCCAACACACACACACACACACACACACAATTATAGACTGGAAATTGAATGAGCTCCAATCGCTGCAGGTAACTGAGGCAGCCTTGTCATTCCTGAGAGGAGCTGTTGCTTGGCTTGTTGGCGGGGGAAAATCAGCTCAATTGTCTCCCCTTTTCATATCAGCTCCAGGAGGCCAGCAAGGGGGAGGGGAAGGCTGCTTGTTAGAGAGGATGAGGTATTGCAGGGAACATATATTATTTTCTCCTCCCTAATGGTGTTACTGCTACTTCACATGTGCAAAAGGTGAAATCCAGGCCACAGCGAAGACAGGGGCAAAACTCCCCTTGACTTCAGTCACCTGGGATTTCCCCTCCCTCCTCTCCTCCCCCAGCCAGCAAAGAACCACCTCTGGAGGAGCCTAGTAGGGATGGAAGATGCTCCCCATGTCCCCAGTGTGCTGTAGCAATGAGCGGCTCCAAGTCTCAGCTCCTGTGCTCTCCCCCTCCAACCTGCTACTCAGCCATTAGCAGGCAAAAGGAAACGACAGCCATGAAAGGGTTGGGGGGATGAGCAGAGGGTTTTCATCCATCACCACCCCCTTCATCCCTTGCATTCTAGGCCCCCGTTTCCCTAGTATGGGACCTCTGGGGCCGCCCCTCTTCACTCAGCAATCTCAGTCCTGGGGCTGGCATGTGCAGTGCATGCTCTCGCTGTCACCTGGGTGGAGGGTGAGCTCTCCTGCAGTTACATGCCTGTCCTGAGACACCTCTGGTCAGAGTTGGGATGGAGCATCCGTCCGTTCAGGCTGATATCAGAAACCCAGCTATTCACTCGGCCTCTTGAAGGCAGGCTGCATGTCTCAGCCGGGTGTCCCCTTCCCACTGTCGCTCTTCGCTTCATGTCTCCTCCCCGCATCCACCCAGGAGGCCAACCTTCACCTCCTGCAGGTCCCCTTCACTCCCTAGTCCTCTCCTCAGCCGCTCGCATTCATTACCTGCGTGATGGATGTACCTATGGACACAGACAGCGCTGCATGGAGAGCATGCTTCGCTGCCTCCCATTCGGAAAGGCCCCCACGGCACAGGCACAAAGCAATCGGCAGCCCTGCAAGACTGGGGAGCTGTCTCCTGCAAGGTCTTCCCCAGCTCGCTGCTGCTGCCCATTTGGACGTTCTGCCTGCCAGCCACGCACATGGCTCAGGGTTGCTCTGCACATCCCTGGCTCCAACAATCCCTGATCCTCGTATTCTCACGAGAGGCAATCACCAGCTGCTGGGCAAGCTTGGACACTTCCTCTGTCAGACCACAGTGAATTCACTCCAACCTTCTTAGTTTTGCTTGTGGTTAAACAGTGAGGAGGCAGGTTGCAGGGGCTCCTGAGATGCTTAAATGCAGCACCATGGACGTCAGAAATGTTCCCTCTATGGTGCACTCGGGCAGTGGCAGTGGTTCCAGGAATGCTGCTCCTGGGGCCTGTACATCAGGGCTTGAAATGCAACCAGGCCCGTCTTTGCTGAGCTTTCCAGCCATTTCTGCTCTTAGCAAAAAGCACAGCAGTCCCTAGGCCAGATCCTCCGTGGATGTAAATCGATACAACTCTGCTGGCTTCAATGGAGCTATGCACATTAACACCAGCTGGGAATCTGGCCCCAGAGTCTTTCCAGCCTGAGCTGGAAAGCTTTTGGGCCCCACACTGCTTGGGGTCATTATAAAATTCCATGGCACTTTTTTCCACCAAGGCAGAGATGAAAGCACTACTGTCTGGCCCCAGTTCCAGTCTGATCAATGACCTCCTACCAACCGAAAACCCCACCACTAGTCTGAACTGGAGAAGTCCTACCCTAAGGCGCTCTTTATCTCCCTCGGTACCTGATCCACAGAGGATAATAGCTTGTTACAGCCTCCCACTACACAGCGTGCCTCAAGCTTCAGAGTCATGCTTTCAACTCCGGGGGGCCCCAGCTCAATCCCTGGTGCACCGGCCAAGATGGCGGCCATCCGACATGCACCTTGTGTGGAAGATCCAGACACAATCTCGTGTAACACGGACAGACCCTGGTCATCTACTGCATGAGCTAAAAGCCAACTGGCTGTTAGCTAAGGCTGTAGAGCAGACTCATTTTCTCTCTCTTGCTCTCTCTCACTAAGGGAAAAGGAGTACTTGTGGCACCTTAGAGACGAACAAATTTATTTGAGCATAAGCTTTCGTAAGCTACAGCTCACTTCATTGGATGCATACAGTGGAAAATCCAGTAGGGAGATTTTATATACACAGAGAACATGAAACAATGGGTGTTACCATACACACTGTAACGAGAGTGATCAGGTAAGGTGAGCTATTACTAGCAGGAGAGAAAAAAAACCTTTTGTAGTGATAATCAAGGTGGGCCATTTCCAGCAGTTAACAAGAACGTGTGAGGAACAGTAGGGGGGGGAAATAAACATGGGGAAATAGTTTTACTTTGTGTAATGACACATCCACTCCCAGTCTCTATTCAAGCCTAATTTAATGGTGTCCAGTTTGCAAATTAACTCCAATTCAGCAATCTCTCGTTGGAGTCTGTTTTTGAAGGGTTTTTTTGTTGCAATATTGCGACTTTTAGGTCTGTAATTCAGTGACCAGAGAGACTGAAGTGTTCTCTGACTGGTTTTTGAATGTTATAATTCTTGACGTCTGATTTGTGTCCATTTATTCTTTTACATAGAGACTGTCCGGTTTGGCCAATGTACATGGCAGAGGGGCATTGCTGGCACATGATGGCATATATCACATTGGTAGATGTGCAGGTGAACGAGCCTCTGATAGTGTGGCTGATGTGATTAGGCCCTATGATGGTGTCCCCTGAATAGATATGTGGACACAGTTGGCAACGGGATTTGTTGCAAGGATAGGTTCCTGGGTTAGTGTTTTTGTTGTGTAGTGTGTGGTTGCTGGTGAGTATTTGCTTCAGGTTGGGGGCCTGTCTGTAAGCAAGGACTGGCCTGTCTCCCAAGATCTGTGAGAGTGATGGGTCGTCCTTCAGGATAGGTTGTAGATCCTTGATGATGCGCTGGAGAGGTTTTAGTTGGGGGCTGAAGGTGATGGCTAGTGGCGTTCTGGTATTTTTTTTGTTGGGCCTGTCTTGTAGTAGGTAACTTCTGGGTACTCTTCTGGCTCTGTCAATCTGTTTCTTCACTTCAGCAGGTGGGTATTGTAGTTGTAAGAATGCTTGATAGAGATCTTGTAGGTGTTTGTCTCTGTCTGAGGGGTTGGAGCAAATACGGTTGTATCGTAGAGCTTGGCTGTAGACAATGGATCGTGTGGTGTGGTCTGGATGAAAGCTGGAGGCATGTAAGTAAGTATAGCGGTCAGTAGGTTTCCGGTATAGGGTGGTGTTTATGTAACTGTCGCTTATTAGCACTGTAGTGTCCAGGAAGTGGATATCTTGTGTGGACTGGTCCAGGCTAAGGTTGATGGTGGGATGGAAATTGTTGAAATCATGGTGGAATTCCTCAAGGGCTTCTTTTCCATGGGTCCAGATGATGAAGATGTCATCAATATAGCACAAGTAGAGTAGGGGCGTTAGGGGACAAGAGCTGAGGAAGCATTGTTCTAAGTCAGCCATAAAAATGTTGGCATACTGTGGGGCCATGCGGGTACCCATAGCAGTGCCGCTGATTTGAAGGTATATATTGTCCCCAAATGTGAAATAGTTATGGGTGAGGACAAAGTCACAAAGTTCAGCCACCAGGTTTGCCGTGACATTATTGGGGATACTGTTCCTGACGGTTGTAGTCCATTTTTGTGTGGAATGTTGGTGCAGAGGGCTTCTACATCCATAGTGGCTAGGATGGTGCTTTCAGGATTGTAGTTTCCTCAGGAAGTCAGTGGTGTCTTGAAGATAGCTAGGAGTGCTGGTAGCATAGGGCCTGAGGAGGGAGAAGTGAGCTGTAGCTCACGAAAGCTTATGCTCAAATAAATTTGTTAATCTCTAAGGTGTCACAAGTACTCCTTTTCTTTTTGCGGATACAGACTAACATGGCTGCTACTCTAAAATCTCTCACTAAGTGGTCTCTGTGCCACTAGATGGGACAGAACACCACACCCAGGAGGTGTGTGGGTTACACTAGCACAATCTGTGCATAATCATTTCTTAAAGTGACTGTTGTGCTGGTGCAATGCACGAGGTTAACCTCCCCCGGCAGGTGTTCACTGCATAGCTATACACTGTGCAGACAAGGGCAGCATCAGCTTCCCCACCCCACAACATCCCACCAACATGCATGGGCCCTGATCCACAAGGACTAACTCCAGAAGAGAGGATAGTGCTGTCCCCATGACCCACTCAATCCTTGGCTTCTCTGCAGAGAGAGCCAGTGTGGGAGTCAATGAGTGCCAACTGTGATGCCGTTTTTCACAACATGGGCATCTATCCAAGAGAAGTTGGAACGAGCCCAGCAATTCATCCCACCAAACAGCTATCAGATCATAATGACTTTCAGACACTACTGATCTAGGTTGGGTTTTATTATTGTTCTTAGGAGCTGATATACCAAGGGCAATTAATTAAGATGGTGTCTAATGAGGCTGGGAGTCAAGGAACAGTAGCCTTGCAACAGAGAGAGCACCATGGCCTTGGAGAGAAAGGGATGCATTGTTCTAACTGGCTCACAACACAGGCAGCCTCTTGTCCCACCTCCTTTCTATCCAGAATCTCCCCCTGAGGTGCGGTTCAGTTTCCAGAGTACTGGCCCTCTCCTTGGCAGACACCTGACAGGTACGTGTTACACAGGTAGGTGTTTGTGTTATAGGCAGGGATACTGCTAGGTAAATACTACCCCACTGTTTTGACATTACTAAAATCAGCACACAGCAGCACTCATTTAGAAAACCTGGCCCTGTGTAGTACTGTGCAGAGAATCAACAGGGATGCGCAAAGCCTGGAAGTAAGGAGATAAAATGCACTGGGCCTTGTGCCACTAGTAAATGGAGTTTACAACTCAATGAGGTCACAAGTGAGCTGAGGTTGCTCAGGTCTTAGCCTGCTCTCATTTGTCCACAGCTTAAAACCAGAATATGATCCATCACTTTTGACAGCCTGTGCTCATGAGAGGTTCATAGGTAGAGAGCTGACTTGGGGGGGGGGGGGTCTCAGCAAGACAGTCCCCTGGAGAGCTACGGTCTGCATTTATTTTGGGGAGGGAAGGAGCATTGTGTAAGAACTTGGGCCCTGTACAAGAAAGCACGATGCCAACATGACTACCCTGTGCCAGGGATTCCTTTCTAGCACCACACAGTGTCTAGCAATAAAAATGAACCCATCCCAAGGGCACTGGGGGAAGCAATACAAGATCTAGTCTCCATTCCTCCCATGGCCAGTCCTTATGGAGCTGTCCAAATGAAGCAACCTGGAGGCCGGATTCTGCTTTCCACAATACCAGTGAAAATCCAGAGTAATGCTACTGAAGTCAATGAATTCATACCAGTATGACTGAAGGCAGAATCTGGCTTGGGACACTGAAGGTCAGGAGCACTGGCCGAACAAGGTGAACAGCTGGGGGATGGGGCAGGTCAGGGTGGAGAGGCACTAGCAGAACGGGGCTGGGGAGGGCTCAGAACAAGACCACAACAGGTTTGGTCAGTCTGCACTGAGGTGCATTGGGGTGGTGGTGGTGGGGATTTAAGTTGGAAGAGCAGAAATTCTCATAACTGGTGTCAAGGTGCATTAACAGTCCAGAGATATCCAAGTTATCAGGAGAACTACAGTGCAGGTCAAGATAGAGTTGCAAATTAGCAGTGCTCCAGCGGGGACTCACAACTGGAGCAGTAGAAGTGCTGAGATACAATAACAAAAGCATGGGGGGTACAGAACCAGGGCTAGCAGGAGCACAGATGTGCAATAGCAGAGCTGTTCAAAGGAGGCTTGCCCAACTGCTGTCCACACTCCACATGCCCAGTCACTTGTTTTGACTAGCATTAAAAAAAAACAAACCCAACCCTAGGACTCCTGCTTTGCCAAAGGCAGCTGCGGTTCCCAGTGTGGTAGTTTTATTTCTGAGAGCACCTATCAGTCTCCGGGTCTCTGTAGGAATTTTGATTTCAGAGCGAAAGGGGTAATAAAAGCAGAAAGTCCATTAACGGCCCTCCTGGCCTTGATTGCTGAGAGCAAGCTGATGGAAATACCATTTGAGCTTTTTACGAGCTATAGAAAATCAATTAATTGATTTAATCATTCCCACAGAAGTGTTGCTTATGAAAACAATGCACTGCCCCAGGCCAGCTGACGAAGATTCCTCTTCCCTCCTTGGCACTGGCAGAAAGTGCTTTCCTATTCAGATGTTTCTGTGGGGAAGGGTTGCAGCTAGAAATGCCAAAGGAGCTGTGCAGTAGGTGGTGGATGTGTGTGACTGATACACACAGGGACAGAGCAAAGGGTATGATTCAGAGCTGTAGAAACTGTCCACCATGCCTCTAAGAGCTGGCCCTCTCCCACAGCCCAGCTCATCAGATACTAATAGCACCATGCCTTTAAATAGCATCTTTCATCTCCAAGCACTTTCCAAGACATAGGCCCAGGGCTGAAGTCCTTGCTGTCATGGAAGTCAGTGAATAAGGACTGAGTAAACACAGAGAGGCAGAGCACAGCTGGTTCTGCGTAGGTTTAGAAGTGGGGAAAGGGAACCGGAAATTTGCCCTCCCCTTGCGTGCCTCTGCAGGGGCCAGTCACCATTGTAAGAAGTATTCCAGCCTCATTCATTTGCACTGCCAGCCATCACAAAGGAGATGGTAAGGGGATGGCTGCAAGCCACCCTGTCCCTCTGCGCCAGCCAGGGAAGCTGAATGGGACTGGGGAAAGCACATGTTGCACCCTTTGAAATGATAACAACCTATTACACTGAAGACCGGCTCCTTTTGCCCTCCAGAACAGTTCTCGCCGAGGCAGGTAGACTTGCTCCAGGGGCTCCCAGTGCAGCATGGCCCCTCTTCAAACAAACACACGCACAGACTTAACAAACACAATGGGTTAAAGCCACAAACTGGGCCTGGGTTTGGATCTCCTGCCTCGGCCCCACAGATCAACCATTTCCCCACATAAATGAACCCACCCCTCGTGTGACGCAGCAGCTGTTTTAGTCACTTACTGTGCCACGCTGCCACAGCTTAGCCCCGCAAGTGAAGATGCAGGTCATATCCACTGGAACTGCAGGGGGAATCAAGGGAGGCTGAAGTCATAGATTCTGAGGCCAGAAGGAACCACTGTGATCATCTAGGCTGACCTCCTGTATAACACAGGCCATAGAGCTTCCCCAAAAGAATTCCTCGCATGTGTGTAGAATGCAATTATCTGAGCTGAAGTTTTGGCTAGGATGCTAGAAATAGCTGTAAGTGAGACGTTTTTTTCCAATCTCAATTTGCTGACATCAGTTTAGGACACTTGCATTAACACTTCTACTCTTTTAATAAGGGCAGTGGGATTTTTAAACTCTGAAAAGTAACTGCCCAGAAGGGCACCTCTGTACTCAGTAGCCTGCTCTCTGAGCATGTTCAGTCTTAAATGCTATTTTAGTGATAGAGACAAGTTTTCACTGCTTTTTACTCCTGTTAGCCCTTCAGAGCCAGGGCAGAGACTGAGCTGCCTGTTAGTTCTTGTGCAGCCTTAACAGAATTGTGCATTACGCTCCAATCATTTACATCAGCAGTGGGCCAGACCCTCCATTGGTATAAATTGGCATTGCCCCACTGAAGTCAATTGAGCTATGCAAATTTATAGCGTCTCAGGATCTGGTCCAATATGTTTGCACAGGTCCCTAACCTGAAGACAGTGGAGCTATACTTGGCTGCAGACCCTTTATAAAGGTGACGATGAAGGAGATGGAAAGAGTCCAGTTTGACTCTGGGAGCCCAAGCTGAGATTGCAGGGCTAGCAGTTAGAGAAAGCCATTGTGTTATTTGTAAAGAGAGCACATTTGATGAGTCACTGAAAGACAATATAAACTCGAATGATGCTGTTTTTATCATGTTAATTTTCCACAATAGAACAGCATTTTAACAGTAAACTTTTACATTTACATTTAAAAATCCATTTTAAAAGCTGTGACCTAAACACACTCTAACTGCACACATTTCTCACACTGATTAAAATGGGTATTTTATTATTATATAAAACACTAATGGATTGATGGGGGGGGAGAGGGGGAGAGGGATGCAGGACTTGCAAAAGCACCGGTGTGTCAGAGGGATGCTGGGAGCTAGCAAAGGCATTGTGATAAAAAAAGCTAAATAACAGAAGAGCCCTTGAATCACTGGAACGTTGTGACGTGTCCCCAGCAGTGCTGATTTTCACATCAAACTGAAGTCACATGAGCGCAGAGATCGGCTGTTCCATCTCCTCAGACCAAGAATTGGGAAATGCAGGTGCAAGAGAAGGACGGGTGGATTCATGAACAACCACAGATGTTTTGAATTTTTCAATTAAACACCCACCCGCTAAATTTAAAGTGCGGTTCTGCTCTGAAAAGTGAATGTGGAAAAATAAGCCTGTCCTACTTTGCCAATCTGTATCCTAGATGTATTCAGTAACATCTGCAAACTTCAGGGACTGAAATATGTTTTTACTGCTTTTAACTCCTCTTAGCCATGCAGAGTCAACATAGCTGCAGGAGAAGCAGCTGGAATTTTTTCTGGCTCATGTGTATCATCAAAACTGTTAACTTCGTATCAAATTGCAGAATCTGTTTTGTTGGAAATGCATGAGCCAGAAAGAAGCCAGCTTGACTCTCAGATCCCAGGGTGAATATGCAGGGCTTCTAGCTAGTAGAAAAACATCTTTTTAATTGTGAACTAAGCAGATTTGAACTGGAGTCAATAACTATGGAGCCTCATGGTGCTATTTTTACAGACATTTTTCAAAGAAAATCATACTTTAACAATCATTAAAGAAGCCTTCCAGCAATCCACAGGAACAATGGAATAAGCCATTATTGCTATTGTATGTGGCATTATCCCTTTAAGATCGAACCCCTGGAGTGATTTAGCATCTGCCAGAAGCAGAGATGGAGCAGGGCCCAGCGTTATTCAGCATTTTAAATCCAGGAATCCCTCTCCGCCCTTGTCCTTCTCTTTGGCTGTCTAGATTCAGGCATTTTTCCGAGTTCTCAAGAAGCCAGACAAAGGGCTGAAGTGTGTTTATGCCTAAGCCTGCATGTGATGCTGCATAAATACCATCTTTAAAGCCTCTCCCTGGAGTGGTGCATGTTTATAGCAGATCAGAACACAACTCCAATGTCACAGCATGGTTGAGAAACCTCTGCCACTAGCTTGGGAAACCAGGAGCATCACTGTACTCCACTAGTAAACTGTGTCTTCCCCCTGACCTTGCATCTACAGCGTCCAACTTGAACTGTGTCTGCTAATGCTTTGTACTTTGCTCCCAGAACTAATAGACCCATAGCACAACTGCCCTTGTCTATCTTCGGTGGTTAGTTTGCTTTTCTCCATCTACCACATATAGGTCAGTCTCTCATCATAACCCAGATGCTCCCAGTGAGACGAAGTATGGGTTCCTCCACTAATGCATCAAATGGCTCCCCCTTTCCTCTGCAATTCTGTTCATTTGGGCTATTAAAGATGTTACATGAATAGATTTCAGGATTAACACAGCTGTAATGACTAGAGCTGGCCAGAATTCTTTCCCCGCTGCAGAAAATTTCAGCTCTTCATTGAAAAACCAAACCTTTTGATTCAGAAATTTTCAATCAATCATTCGAAACCCTTTGTTTCCATTTGTGGAACCAAATCCAAAAATTTTGCTTTGGCTCAGTTTGACATTAAACTGGGTCCTCCAGAGCCGCCCTAGAGCATTGTGGGAATTGTAGTCCCAGTGCTTTATGTCTCTTCTCTTCACGAGTTGCCACAGTGCATCATGGGAAATGTAGTCTGGCTGGGAAGCCCAGCACAGCCCATGGAGGAGAATGGGGGCACGAGGCATCCAAACTACAACTCTTGTGAAGCACCATGAGACTCCAAATTAAAATGTGGGGGGGTTAGGCAAAAAAGTTTTTGATTTTTTTTTTGTGAAAAGAGTCTTCTTTCCATTAAGAATTTCAACTCTCTATTGAACATTCAACACCCAAAAATTGAGAAAAATTCTGAATTCAAGACATGAGTATTTTTTGTCGGCAGACTGATCCAATCAGAAACATAGCATATGACCTACTATACAATTTGAATCAAAACAACTTAAGTTTCGAAGTTAGATACTGACAACAAGCTACTTTTGACCCAACTACAGACTGAGAATTATTCACCAAAGCTATTAGGCAACTAATTTCAAACAACAAAATTACTTTGGAGAAATAATAAACTGGTCATGGATACATTGAGAACAGAGAAAGAGGAGAAAAACGTCAAGCTAATTATTTGCCCATCTCTGTGCATTTATCTACGTGTATTGTCCTCAACAGTGTTGGATCTGGACACCTGGTTATAGAGGGTTTTGTGACATTGTTCCTTTCCTGTGGCTCTGAATTTCCATGGATTTTAATTGCAACCTTACAACTCAAGTAACTCATTGAAAAGTAGGGAATCGTGTGTGTCTTCAGAGACTGGGAACTGGCATGTAGATGTGCTAATACTGAGCTCATTTTTGCTGCCTAAATCCTTCCTCATCCTCTTCCCCATGATGTTTTGTGAGGACCCAAAACTGGTTAGACTGCGAGGAAGGAGACCCTGGAACCCACTTAACCCACAAAGCAAAGTCTTAGGCTTCTGCTGGCCCCAACCCAAGGTCCTGCCAAAAGAAATCCACACTCCTTCATGGAAGCGGAGTGTGAAAAGAGACAGGTGGTTCCAAACATTAGCACAGAGCCTGATTAAATCAGCAGTTCAGGCTGCCAATCAGCCACAAATACCCGAAGTGAGCTGTAGCTCACGAAAGCTTATGCTCAAATAAATTTGTTAGTCTCTAAGGTGCCACAACTCCTCCTTTCCTTTTTGCAAATACTCTCCTGTATCTGCCTGAGATGCACTCAGGAAAGGAGTTGTGCTGGTGAGGAGAAGTCATTTTTTGCCCCTGTCAAGCAATCAAGCGAAGGAAGGGCAGGTTGGGGATCACTAAAGATTGCTTGTGTCAATCACCCTAATAATCGCAGCCGGATTAAAAAGACACTGCAGTATCTGCAGACGGTTTCCTTTCAGGCAGCAGATGTTTGTTTAACGGGCAGCTTGTTTGTGTGCAGCGCCTGCACGTCAAATCCTCCCTCGTCAATTATTGACTCGTGTCTCCAGCTTTGTGCTTCTTATTTACAAGGGCTGGTGTGGTCCTTAGTATCATAATGGAGTTAGACACATCCTCAGACAGCATGGAGTCCCCCCCATCGTCAGGGGGCAACGGAGACGCCCCTAAGGGAAGGCATATTAAAGCAGCACCACGTTGCCTCTATCCTATTTTTTCACTCGGTCAGACTGGAATAGCAGCTGGCAAACACTATCCTCTGGTGCAGACCATTGGTTCCGAGGTACACTCCATTCCAGTTGCCCTTTCATAAGAAGCTGCTGTCGACATAGAAGCACATTCTGGCTTAAACTGAGGGAGTAAGATGCCATCCTGATTTCACACTCTTGGTAGATGTTAGGTATTCCTAAGGTGCCTCTCACCTTCATCTCTCAGGGCCTTGGTATTTATTGCCCCTTTCATAGCACATGGCCCAAACAAGAAAGTGTGGCCCTGTCTACACTAGAGAAGTCAGTCTGAGAAGAGGTGCCACTTTCATGGTGAGTTCGGCTACACCAGTGGTAGCTACAGTGTAAGGGTGAGTGCAGAGAGAGCTGGATGCTCGGAGCAGGTTTTCACAACATGGGGCTCTGTGTCCTGTTTGTTCTACCCTCCCAGCACTAGCTGGCTGCTGCTGTAATAGGGCTATGCATTTGCTCTAGCAAGGAAGGAGAAATAACACAGCTGGACCAATCTCCCACCAGCCAGGTGTGGTATCAGGACAGGTTGCCACAAACTGACCCAGCCGAGCAAAATGTCCTTTATCTAGTTATCTTTATCATTAACTGGGTCCATCCAAGCAATAGCACATGTTGCCCTAGTGCATGACAAATGGCAATCCCTTTATTTAAGGGTAGTCACTGTGTGTTATTTATTACACTATCTTGACTGGACCAGAGGAAAGCTCAGACAGGTCAGCGACCCTTTCAATGAAGGGCCCCAGCTGTACACTTAATTTAAAGGGACACTGACAAAACAGTGCAGCTCAGTCTTTGACCTCTAGTGCCTCCTTATCTTTATCTTTCTGCAAGTTTCATTAAAGAAAAACAAACCAGGTGTTAAACCACACAGAGCAAAGTCGTGGTGATAGGCTCTCTACTCATGCATAGTGGTGGTGTGGGGGGTTGAGGGGAGAGAAGCATGTGTGGAGATGGAGATTAGCATGTCTTTAATGGGAGGACATGGGTTCAGTATTTCTATTTGTGGTTGTTCGTCACTTGTTGTTGAGACTTCAGGGAGCCCTTTATGGCGTTGGAATAACATGAGCGCCCATCATTCCATAGTGCTGTAATTCCTGAGTGGTGGAAATGCCTAGCAAAATCCAGAGCCCCTTTCAGGATTCAACCCATCATGTGGTGAAGAGATCTCATGTTATTTCTACTCCATTTATGGCTTCCTGAGGTATGAAAATCCCAAGAGAAATAGAAGCACAAATGCAGCACTATACAGCTTTATTGCACAGCCGTAGACATTCTCTCTCTCTCTCTCTCTCTATTTATTTGTTGGAAGAAATTTAGTTTTAAGCAGGTGAGAATCCAAGCAGTGGAAAAACAATGACAGTGCTGCTGAGTGTAGCTGCAGGGGCAGATGGCTAGTATGGCAGAGAAATGGTAGGGGTTTTAGACTTTAAAGAGATGAAAGGACACACTTTCTGCTGGAGAATACAAGGAACTGTTGCAGTGCACAAGTATGCAGGCCTATTGTCTGTCTTTAACCCTTTCACAGCTCTTCTGTGTCCCAATATGTCAGACTAGCATGGTTGAAAACGTGGAGACGAAACATTTTTTTGTGGAAAGAGGCCCGTCTCTAAACCGAAATGTTTTGTGAAATATATACATTGCACCAAAGGTGTCCAGGGAATGGTTTCCTCACAGAACATGACATTTTGATCCAACCCCCTCTCTCCCCCCCCCCCCCCCCGGCATTTCTACACAATTGTGTTTCATGAAAACCCTCAAAAGGTTTTCTTGTTTTCGTTCCAATGCAGAATGAAACCTGATTTAAAAGCCTCAAAAGTTTTCCCAAAATGGAATTGTAACTGTGTCTGGCCCTCTGTCAGACATCAGCCCTTGAGCTTTCCCCTCTCTCACCTCCTGAGCAATGTGATTGCACCACTACGCACCAAAGCCTGTGATCAACCTCTGCTGACTTTTTCTGCACCTATCCAAGAGAGGTGGGGAAATGCTTGTGAGAGAAGGAAATAAGCTTTTAATTCCATTCCATTTCCTTCCCTTCTAGATACGATTTTCTAATTCTCTGGGGGGATGGTGAACCTTGGAGTCTATGGATGAACTGGATGCAAGCTCCTCTTACATAATTAGGAGTTGAAGGTCAGGGCATATGTCAAGGTTCCTTCCCCACTCTGAACTCTAGGGTACAGATGTGGGGACTGCATGAAAACCTCCTAAGCTTACTTTTACCAGCTTAGGTTAAAACTTCTCCAAGGTACAAACTATTTTACCCTTTGCCCTTGGACTTCCACTGCCACCACCAAACTTTATCTGGGTTCCTGAAAAAACATAGTTTGGAAACGTCTTTCCCCCCAAAATCCTCCCAACCCTTGCACCCCACTTCCTGGGGAAGGTTTGGTAAAATCCTCACCAATTTGCACAGGTGACCACAGTCCCAAACCCTTGGATCTTAGAACAATGAAAAAGCATTCATTCAGTTTCCTTATAAGACGACTTTTAATAGAAGTAAAAAAGAATCACCTCTGTAAAATCAGAATGGTGAATACCTTACAGGGTAATTAGATTCAAAACATAGAGAATCCCTCTAGGCAAAACCTTAAGTTACAAAAAACACACACAGACAGAAATATTCATTCTATTCAGCACAGCTATTTTCTCAGCCATTTAAAGAAATCATAGTCTAACACATACCTAGCTAGATTACTTACTAAGTTCTAAGACTCCATTCCTGTTTTGTCTCCGGCAAAACAGACACAGACCCTTTGTTTTTCTCCCTCCTCCCAGCTTTTGAAAGTATCTTGTCTCCTCATTGGTCATTTTGGTCAGGTGCCAGCGAGGTTACCTTTAGCTTCTTAACCCTGTACAGGTGAAAGGATTTTTCCTCTGGCCAGGAGGGATTTTAAAGGGGTTTACCCTTCCCTTTATATTAATGACAGCACGTGTCAATGGAAAGGCAGTTGTCCCTGTATGTATTCCATAAGGACTCTCATTTATCCTAACTGTCCAGATGCTGAATTCATTTACATTAATGCAAACTCTGAGCCACACCTTTGAAAGCAGGGGGTTACTTTAGATGCATTGTTCTCTGTACTGTGATGGGCTGCCATTAGGTGTTACTGATTAACTCACCTACCACAAAACTGGCCCTAGGAAGAGTTAAGATGCCAAATAACTGCAGCAGAGAAGTAGTTTGAGAGGCCTAGTGGATTAATTCACTCTACCTCGGCCATCATGGCCACACACTGAAAACTGCCAAGCTCCTTTGTGTTGAAAAGGCTCCAGAGCAGGGAAGAGAGGGAGGGTTAACAGGAAGGTTATGGAGCCTCAGATGAAGAGTTCCTAGGTGAAAAACACAGGGAGACTGTGAGCTGCAGCACAGCTGCTGGGTGTGAAAGAGTCAGCTTTGCCGTGAGATCATTCAGGTGTCCCTAGAGAGAAGCAGTGACAAGAGCTGCTTTCTCTAGGACAGGTTCCTGGCTGCTACCAGCCCTACATCATGTAACAGCCTGGTGGGACCTGGGCCTGCCAGGTAAGGGGTGTGATCAGACCCCCCCAGACACACCGACCACCCACCCCAAGGATCTTGACACTACGCTGTCATTCAGGAGCACACGCTTTTCTCCTTCTTAAACGATCCACAGTCAGCACCTCACAGCGCCCCCTTTACCTCCCCCGACTACCTTAAGCCATCTCGCCTGGTGCCAGCCAATCGGGTGGCTTTAACACACACGGGGTGGGTGGTACAGCCCAGCAGCATGGTCCCCAAGCAGTAAGAGTAGGATCTTGCACTCTAAGTGCTGTTGAGAAAGACACAGGCCACTGAAATTCACAAGAGTTTGAGCCGCGACGACTTGGAGCCTGTTTCCGCCATACTGACATCGGCTTCTATGGGAGCTGAAAGAGCAGTTGTAGGGGCTGGCAGCAGCAGCAGCGACAAACCTATTGTAAATTTCAGCCCCTGGGAGCTAACAACTACAGGGCTTAGCATCTGCTGGGGGTGGGGAAATGGGAGAGCGCACATGATCAGAGAAAGGAACATAGGAGCAGAGAAAGAAGCACTTTGCCATTAGGGTACAAGGTGGAAGCCAGCCCCAAACAGCGGTGACTGAACATTGCTACCATTGGTTGGTTGCTCCGCACCCTGTGTGAAGTCAGGCTGGTGGTATCTGACTGGGCACTGGACAGAGGTGGACATCACTGAACATGGCTTCCTCCAGGGCAGTCTCTGTAGAGAGGCCAAAGATTTACTTGGTGATGGAAAGTGAACTCCTGTCGCATCCCTTGCGCTGGTCCCTTCAGGGGGCAGCTTGAGGCAGGGACAGGGAAGCTGTCTGCCCAGTTCTGTGGGTAGAAGGCTTCCGCCTGCAGGGCCATTACAACCTCCTCCTGAGCTCACAAAGAGAATGGATCCACTGAATGGCTTTTGCTATCCAGCCCTATGTCCTAAGGAGTCCTCAAATAGAAGCCCCAGTGCCGCGTCCCAGGAGCGCCAATGCAGCCATCAGTCAGAGGCAAGCAAGCTGTCAGAAGGAGCCCTGTGGTCTGAAAGGAAAGCCTCGGGGACCAGCCTCGGTGGGCTCTCTGAGCTCCAAGAAGACAGACTCCATCTGGTTTCAAAATTGGACGAGCAGGGCTGACGTTCCAGGCTCCTGGACGTGACTAGGGGGAAGGAATGAAAATAAAGAAGCTTTCCATCTAAGTCAGTGAGGTCAGAGGCAGAGAAAAATTAGTCTTTTACCAGCCAACCGATGCCCTTCTGTGTCAGCAATCTGTGACTCTGTCTCTTGGCCACAACCCAGCACTGAAATGAGCCAAACTCCCTTCGGAGCTTCTTTTATATATTTCAGAGACAGTGCTGCATATGGCTGATGGAGGTTATAGGCAAGAGGTCTCTCGGAGGGGGACTCTCACATCGCAGTGTGGAATGAGCACATTTTCATCTTGCTGAACTTCAAAGAAATTTAACCACTTCATGCCCTGTGGCTCAGGAGAACCCTGTCAGCACTCATGCCTTGCACGTTAGGAAGCCCAGCTGTAGGCATGAAAGGGTTAATTACCTCTCCATGTCGATGGCTGTGCAGTAATTATAATAGCTGCGTGTTGAAAAGAGCTAATAATCCTTAATGTGGATCTTATATTTATAGCTAGCCTCTCATCCTAATGGATCTTAAAACACGTTATTAACTGGCTGTAAAAACGGTTTCTATTATGTAGAAGTCACTTCACCTACCGCAGAAGCACAACGAGTTCTGCAGTATGTCAACTGTTAAACAGTGCCCAGCAAA
This sequence comes from Eretmochelys imbricata, assembly GCF_965152235.1. Classification (NCBI taxonomy): domain Eukaryota; kingdom Metazoa; phylum Chordata; order Testudines; family Cheloniidae; genus Eretmochelys; species Eretmochelys imbricata. The sequence goes on along the minus strand of NC_135585.1, from coordinate 17,239,371 downwards.
ACTACACAATAGATTAAGACGGCAAGTGGAAAGGATACTGTATCCAAATTCTAACTGCATGGGGAATTTCAGAGATGCAGACTAATTTCCTGTGCTGGAATTTGGCCAGGACATCAGTGCTAACACCCCTAATCTTAAATAACCGCTGAGGACACAACGTACCTGAGCATTTCACTATAGGCTTAGGTAGCATCCCTCCCCCTCTGATGCCTGGAAAGGGACATGGTGTTTGAATAGCCCATCATATACTGACATCCCCAGACCTGGCCCCATCCTGTGAATTTAGACAGCTGTCTCAATAAGAGAGAAGAAATCTGGGGACAGTCCCGTGGGGATGCACTCCTTTTGTGTATCCAATTTCTGTTGAATGGCATGTTTGCTCCACAGACAGCCACAACTATGCCAAACCTAAAGACTCATTTGGCAGATCCAGCATCTCATCACGTTCCCACTGATGGAGACCATGCTGTGGTCTTCAGGGATGTTCTTACATAGGCAGGGGGAGCAAGCACCTTGGAAAGAAACTGCAGGTTACTCAAACGTTTGCCTACTGGGAACCACGTCTCCTGGATACCAGCCCTCCATTTGCCATCATGCAAATCATCTCTTTTCCGATCCACCATCTCAACTTCTGACACAACTACAGTAACTGCTTCTACTGTGATTACAGTGATTATAACGGGATTACAGAAAATATGTAGAGCCAGATTTTCAGAGTCCTGCACCCACCAGCTGTCATTCTTCTCCATGGGCAGTGCTGGGTGTTGAGCCGTTCTGAAAGTGTGGCCAAAAGTCTGGCAGAGCTCTTCTGAAATCCCCTACCCAGTTGTGGTTTCTGGGCATTTTTGAAAAATTGGCTCTCAATGAATTTTCAGGATGGGATTTTCAAAAGCATTCAGAGATGGCCTAATTCTGCTTCCACTGAAGTCAGTGCAAGTTTTACATTTGGCCTCAATGAGGTTAGCGTTTGGCCGATGCCAAGAGCTTTTGAAAAATCTCACCCTTAGTGGCCTACAGTTCCAAAAGTAACTCCTGAGGTTGAGTGCCTCTGTTTTTTTGGAGCCCCCGTTTGAGACACCCAGGCTCTAATTTTCAGATACCTGGGAATGCATAACACTGGCTGCAGTCCATTGATGGACATATTTGCAGTCACAAACTGAAGTGATTTGGAATCGCGGGTGCTCAGCACGTCAGAAAATTAGGATTGGGTGGTTCAGGCTGGGCACCAAAATACTGAGTCACCCCTAGCCAGTGAACACTTTTGAAAATGGAAAGCAGTTTCATTAAGGAAATTTAGCAGCTGGACACAAGGAGAAGGAGCCAGCACCATCGGACAGGCTGGCTCTCAACAGGACACCACCCCGCTCTTCCCCCCTCCAACCCAAGAAGTGCTCCAAGAACCACAGTTTGAAAGCTGCTGCTTAAGGCCCCAGTTCAGGAAAGCACTTAAGCCAGTGATTAACTTTAAACAGGTGCTTCAATCCCATTGACTTCAGCATGTCTGAAAGAGCTTTCCTCAATAAAGATGCTGTCCTGAATTGGGCCATAAGAAAGAGACATGAAAGCAGATGCAATTGCTCTCTATAAATACATCAGGAGGGCCAACAGTGGGAAGAAGAGCATTTAAGTTAAGGACAGTTTTGGCACAAGAACAAATGGGTATGATCTGACCATGAATAAGTGAAGGCTGGAAATTAGAAGGTTTTTAAGTCGTCAGAAGAGTGATGTTCTGGAGCAGCCTATCCACAGGAGTGGAGGCTCTGTAATAATTGATCAGGCCTACTTTAATTGTAAGCCTAACTGGTGCAAGGTGGGTGAAGGTTCATGAGTGGTCACGATTACCGTCATAAAAAAATTTGAGAGAGACAAAAAGATTTAAACAGAGGTTCTACTGGTATCACTCCAAGACTATGTTAAGATTATGACTGATAAACAAGAGGAGAGGAGGACTGGAAATCAATGGAGTAGAATTGATGCTTCCAAAATTAGGCCTAATTTGTGGGCAAAATGAGAGGATGGACCATTCCACCTCGCCCTTTTTGGGGCCCATGAAGAAAGGCTTTGGGGGAGGAAAGAGTGAACTTCTGCCACCATCATGGCTGCAGCAGAAGGATTTTTACTGGGACACCCAGACCTTGATACTCCAGTGGGGATGCTTGATTAGCATTGCCACACAAGGACCCCAGTCTGATATATGTGAGACCCCATTCTGACTTCCCTTCCCTTGTGTGTCTCCTTCCATTCCCCATTATCTTCCTCTTGTCCTCTCCCTCTCTCTCTCTGCTTTTCACCGTGTCCTGAAATCAACCATACTACACGGCACCAGCCAACAACAAGATGAAATGGCCCAGCCAGCTCTGCTTGGCTGAGAAGGACCAGTGAAGGAAAGTGACCCAACTAACCAGATGATGTCCCTGACTGGGGAGGTAGGCCAGGATCCAGAGCACAGCTCTAGTGACCATCCTGCCAGCCCCAAGCATCCATCTGTGACTGACAAGCTGCCCTGTATCCTCAGAACATCAAGATGTATTTCCCCCATCTTTACTATCCTCTTTCTTCTCTCCCTTCTGTGTCTGTTTTGTCAAAAGCAGGAAAGTGTCATTCTCAACTCAAACTTAAATAGAACTAATCCTTTCTTCTCCACCAAGAAAGGTTGTTTGACAGAATAAGAGACGTTAACCAATATGCACCCTCTTTAATAAGAAAGAGGCTGATAGGTTTGGATTAAGTTTGTTTGCATACTCACTCAAGTTTGGTTTTAATAGTTTTTGCTGTGTTTTAACTCTTCTTTTTTTGTGTATTTCAATTAATACATTTCTATCCTCTGACATGAAGTTCCTAGTGTGTGTTTGCCATGGTATTAAGCAGGCTGAGGTTTCTGTAGTCCAAACTTTGTATAAAACTGTTTAAAGTTGGACAGTGACAACTTTGGTTCTTTAGACCCATTTATTCCATCTATATTATTAGAACAGGAGCATACAACCTAACTAGTTTTAAGATGGATCTTGATAAAATTTATGGATGGGATTATATGACATGGTTACTGGTTTCAAGTTGATGATCCAGGAGGGCCTATGTCCTAAAACTACCGTATTAGAACAGACCTACGATTTGGGCTCCATGTCTGTCACAGAGGTCATGGACTCCATGACTTTCCGCAACCTCCATGACTTCTGTAGCGGCCAGTGTGGCTGAACCCAGGGCCACTCCAGGGACAGTCACACCGGCTCCGCAGCCAGCTGCTCAGGCTGCCCCACAGCCAGCCACACCGGCCACTGCTTGGGCAGCCCCAGGGACTGCCTGAACAGCGGTTCTGGAAGTGGCGGGAGCAGCCACAGCACAGCGACCCCCAGCAGCAGTCCCAAAGGTAGCTGGAGGAGCAGCAGCAGCAGCGGCGGTGTGGGGAGGGGAGGACAGCCCCAGAGCACTGCCCCCCATGTCCCCTCCAACAGCACCCCCCACCCCGCCAGTGGCCCCCGGGGGCCCACCCAGCAGTGACTCTCCCAGCAGTGCTCCCCCCAGAGCAGTGCTCCCCCCCAGCTAAGATTAGTCAGGGGTATTTATAGTATAAGCCATGGACAGGTCAAGGGTATGAATTTTTGTTTATTGTCCGTGACCTGTCCGTGACTTTTATTAAAAATACCCATGACTAAATCGTAGCCTTACCTCTGATCAATCTATTGCAATAGTGTGTCTCTGGCACTGGCCAATGCTTATTGCTTCAGGCAATGACATACAGCCATGTGCAATGTGGGGGGATGTGTTGTACTAAACTCTAGGGAGATCTCGGTTGATGGTCATTAGTTTATGCCCTGATGTATGAGAATCAAAAGCCTTTTTAATTATAACCTAGCTAGAGCAACTGCAGGTTGTGACAGACCGTGCCTCAAAATGGCACCCTGTATCCCCCATATTCATCATCCATATATGGTTGTGATATTTCATACAAAGCATGCCATGTAAAGTATCATATGAAAGGTCATGATCTGCTGAAACCTGCTGTTCTGTCCAAATATATGTATCATTAGTATGTATAATGTTATGAGGTTTTGCTGTATGGCTGTTACTGAAATATGCTGTAAGTTTGCTAGTGACATACAAAGGACCCCTGCCCAGGAGGATGCTCCAAAACCATTAAATCAGCAGGGGAGTTGTCATCAGGGGATTTACAATTCAATGACAGTTGCTCAAGTCCACAATGGGGGTTTACTCAATCACTATGACTCAGCAAAGCCCACCAGGATGTGTCTGGGCAAGTCTTCCAGTCACATGAATGGAGGGTATAAAATAAGGAAGAATTGTAGCAGGTCTTGGCCTTTCTCCTCTCCCATCTATGTTGGCAGCATCAAGAACGCTGAGAAGATGAAGATTTCATCTGAGGAGACTGCTCAAGTCTTCAGGGAAGAAGTCTGTATATTACGAACTGTAACATCCAGTGGGCTGAGAAAATTGCTGATCTAAATACTGCCTAACATACTAAGATTTAGATTGTGTGTTTTTCTTTTATTTTCTTTGGTAACTTTCTCTGATCTTTTATGCCTACCACTTATAATCACCTAAAATCTATCTTTCTGTAGTTAATAAATCTATTTTATACTTTACTTAAAACAGTGTAGTTAGGCTGATGTGCTTGGGAAATCTCAGCTCAGGTACAAAAGCTAGCGCATGTCCTCTCCACATTGAGAGAGGGGCAGACTGGGTAATAAACTTACCCTGGTCAGGCTTCTGACCAGCGCAAGATGGTATAGTCCAAGGGTACAAAACTGGAGAAGTGGGGGGGGATTGGCTGGTGCCTCTCTATTGTTAGTTCATGAGTCGCTGGGAGAAGCATTTACCCATGTAACTCAGCTGGATGTGTCCCTGCCTGTGGATGTCTGTATAAGTGCAGTACCTGCCAGAGGTTTGCAGCTTGTCACAGCATCACAGGGTGAGAGGGAGCCCAGACTGGTGGGACAGAGGGCTCAGCAGTACACCAGTTCCAGGTTGCACCCCAGGGACCCTGTCACACAGATGATATTCTGATCCATATCTAATCACTTTTTAAAACTTACTATTTAACTCTGATAACATCCTGTAGCAGCAAGTTCCACCAGCTAATCATACATTGCAATTGAAAACAAGAGACAGCACCTGCAAAGGGCAAAGTCCTGATGCCAGAGAAGGCAGATGGAATTCTAATGACTACCCCGATCAACAACAGTTTGAGCTCTTGCAATTATCTCAGATCATTAAATGACATTTTTTGTTTTAAGTCAAAAACTCTGCCCCGAGACAGCTTTTCCCAATGGTAGAACAACAAAAGACAAAAATAGACTCGGGGGGGTGGGAGGGACAAAAACCCCACACATTTTAAGTTACAAGGGGAAAAAAATAAGACTCTCATGTCTAGGATCGTTCCCAAAGTGTCATCTATATGCAAAATGTTGATCGTTTTCTTTTTTTAATCCTGATTTTGGTTTGCAGAACCAATTCTCTCAGTGACCATTTCATAACAAAGGAAGCTCCCAGTGTTTATTCCACAGCTGAGGATTAGGATAAAATAACTTGCATTTCAGAAGGTGTTTCTAGAAAAAAGCAACAAAGTTGCTGCTGCTTCAGATCATCAAGAGTAGAATCCCTCTGAAGACTGATTATTGGCACATGGAACAAGCTCATGGTTCTTAGCAAGAACCGCCTAGAAGATGACATTATAAAATCAACAGAATTAACTGGAGGACTGTGACAGTCTATTTTTCTGCTTCCCTTCTTCTGCCTCATGTCTCTCTTCGTTTAAGGTTTGATTTGCTGTTCAGATGGCTCTGAAGCTGAGGAGGCTTTGAGGTGTGTCTGAAGCATTTTCTGACACTTCCTCCAGCTACTTCATTTCACCCTTTGCACCCCTTCTGCCCTCAGCAGCTCCCATACAGACTCTCAGATCGTGGTGTGTGACTGGGATGGCAATCTTTACGAGGGAGAAGTGTCCAGTCTCAAGCCCTACTAAAATGCTCCAGGATTTAACTTAGGGCTGTGATTTTCAAAGTTGCTTTGGGGAAATGGATACCCTGCTGGAATTGGGTGTGCAAATCTCTTAGGAGGCTTTTAAAAATCTCAGCCTAGATTTCCATGGCAAGTATTGTATTTTAATTAAATCCTGGGGTTAAATCCTGACCTCAGTAATGTCAATGGGATTTCTCTCATACTTCAATGGGGCCAGGATTTCACCCGAACAATTTGCTTAAAACCAACATGAGGTCTGATCCTGCACCCCTTACTCACATGGATAATTACAGTGGTCCTAATACTGCAAACGCCTAAGCACATCCATAAATTTACTCATTGAACACAAAGTAAGAGTTATGTACACGCATATGTGTCTGCAGGATGGGGCCCAAGAGAATGAATATGTGAATAAGGATTACTTATGTGATTAAGGATTGTGGGATCAAGCCCTTGTTATCAAGCCCAGACATGTAATGGGCAAACCTGAACACACACAACAGTCATTTTATTTATAAAGCAACACAGACCCCAGCATATTTGGAGCTGGGAATGCTGCTCAGTTGAAATACAATAGCTATAAATCAATAATGAGCATTTCTGAAGGGCCCATTAAATCAGGAACTTTAATGAACAAACACGGAGAAGAAAAGCACCAGGTACCTTACTCTGCACTCCTCACTCAGGCAAAAAACCCATTGAAGTCAATGGGAATTAGTAGTGCTCAGCTCTTCTCCGGATCAGATGCTAGGGGCCTGGTTCGACATAGCACTTCAACATGTGCTTGGGCATTTTACTGAATCAGGGCTTAGATGAGTTAATAGATAAATCCAATGTTGTTAGAAGGACAGGAACTGCACTATGCAAGGGCCAGCAGTAATTAATACAACTAGTCAGGAATTGGGTGTAGGAATGACTTTTCCATCAGGGGGAAATTGAAATGATGGCTCCCTAGCAGCCCACCTGAAAGGCTCCTAATGAGTTCAAAAGTCTTCCAGGTGAGCAGCTGGCAAGCCAGAAAACTCCATTTCAGTTCTCTCAAAATTACTATCAGGTGGGTACCCAAATGATTGTCACCATACTTGAGGAGTAGTTATTGCTGTTAAAGAGTAATGGGTCATTAAGAAGAGACAAAGGGGAGCAGATAACAGTCTTCAAATATGTTAAGGGATGTTATAAAGAGGACGGAGATCAATTGCTGTCCTACCGTCAGTGGACATGAAGTAGTAGTAATGGGCTTAATCTGCAGCAAGGGAGGTTTAGGTTGCCTATTAGGAAAAACTCTTACACTAAGGGTAGCTAAGCACTTAATAGGCTTCCAAGGAAGGTTGTGGAATCCCCATTGTTGGAGGTTTTTGAGAGCAGATTGGACAAAAATGCCTGTCAGGGATGGTCTAGATTTACTTGGTCCTGAGGTTTACTCAGCACAGGGGTCTGGACTCAGTGACCTCTTGGGGTCCTTTTAAGCCCTACATTTCTCTTGTTCCTTGAAGGTGCAGATTGCTGGGGTGCTCCTTACAAGCTTACAAGGCCAGTGACATTAGCACACCTCTTTGTACTTGGCTTCTGATAATCATTTTGCACTTACAGCAAGTGTTGCAACTAGTGGTATTTCATTGGGATCTGTAATGCATGTTAATTGAATATCTATTGAGGCTTGATAAAACTGTAATAAGATATGGATACATTTCTGTTATTGTCAACCCTCTTTACATTAAATATGCTCTTAATAATCCATCACTCCTCACGCAGAATACAGGCCCTCTCCCTGAATTCTAAATGAACTGCAGAAGTCATGTACCACAGGACCTGATTCTGGCCCTACAGGCATTGGTGCAAATCACAGGTAACTCTAAGCTCAGCAGAATTACCCTGTTGCAAAGCCAGCAAAAGCAGGTTCAGAATCAAGCCCCAGTTTTCAAAATGGTCTAAGTTCAGCCTCCCATTGAGTTACTGTGTTTTGTGCCCACATGTAGTTTTGCAGGGGCAAATAGCCATTGGTGTTGGCATAGCAGCACTGTGCCCAGCTCCCTTATCTCCAGGCTCAGTCACCTAGTTAGATATTGAGGCATCAGGTACCATGGTGATGGGCACAGTATAAGAACATGAATAGAAGAAAATATCTGAGCCCTATGAAATGTATCCCTGAATTACTTGTGCCTGACAAGTCCTGAGTACAAAAATCAGAGGCCATTTCTGACAATCAGGCCCTCACCAAAGAGATTCATTCATACCCTGGAAAAGTTTTTGTTTATAAAATTCTGTACACATTGCAACAGCTAGAGCCCCTCAGACAAGAAAAATAGGGAGACAACCCCATCCACAATCAATACACTAGAATGAAGTCAACAGTGGGTGGGGGCTTAATTCTGCTCCAGATTACATGACATAAAGCCCAAGTAAGCCTATTGACTTCAGTGAGTTTACACTGCTGTAACTGACAGCAACATTTGGCCCTGGGTCTTTGAGTTCCTTTCAAGTAGTTCTTTCTCTACCATCACCCACCTGAAAGCTGCAGGAAAAGTTACTGTTAATTTGAGACAGCAGGGACTCTCATTTCTGACCTGCAGTTCCTCCAAGAGCTCTATAACTGATGGTGAAAACCAAAGGCAAGTCTTAACCAATGAAGAAAAACTTTATGTTGAATTCTTTACTGAGCTTTCTAATTAGGTGGTAACTTTCCTAGACAGAGTTACAGAACTAAGACCCAGGGATACAAGAGTGGATAACGATTGACAATTCCCATTAGAGTCAACATTCACTCCTTTTTCCAGGTACAGGAAAGGGAACCAAAGCTTCATCTCTTCCTACCTGCCACTATAAGAAAATTGGACCATTACAATATAAGCCACCCAACAGATAGTGGGTGAAGTTTGTCCCTATACAAAGAGTCCACAGAAGATTCACCACTTAAGCCCCAGGGTTTGATGGTGACCCAGTGTGACGAAGTGAAGTTTTTCACCTTGTTATGTTGCATGTGAATCTTACCGTCCTATACTAATACTGTGTGTAGCTCAGTTTCCCTGAGTACTGCACCAATGCCTAGGCAGTGGGAATTGGGTGTGTGACTTTTGCTGAGGCCCTCAGGGCAGGTGAGGCTGCCCAGCTGCCTGCATGTAAGGTATGGCCAATGCCCTTCATAACCTGAGACCCAGGAGAGGGAGGCGACCAGGTGACACTTTGCCAGGAAGCAGGACAAAGACCAGAGGAGAAGCCAAGTGCGTGGCAGAGGCCAGGCAGTGGGGTCCAGGACAGTCTCCTGTCTGGGACTCGGAGATGGGGGTGTCCAGGGCATCTGGCCTGGGGTCCCTCCCCAAGATGGACTTTGCTCAAAGTCACTGATTTATGTGCTAGCAAGTTCTGCTCTACACTGTGTACCTGTCGACTAATAAACCTTCCACTTCACAATGCTGGCTGAGAGTCACTACTGACCATGGAGTTGGGGTACAGGGCCCTCTGGCTTCCCCAGAAGCCCCGCCCGGGCAGACTCGCTGCTGGAAGCACATGGTGTGGAAGGGGATGCTGAATGCTCCAAGGTCAGACCCAGGAAGGCCGAAGTGGTGTAAGCTTCTTGCCCTGGTGACAGTGTGCTTAGAGAGAGGAGGCTCCCCCAGAGTCCTGACTGGCTTCATATAGAGGAGTTCCAGAGCATCGCCCTGGTAACTCCGGGACATGCAGCATAAGTGTAAATCAGGATTATCTCTACTGAAGTCCAGAGAGTTAACACCAGTGCAAAAATGGTGCTAGCAAGAGGAGGCTCAAGACTCATGACTGAGCATTTTCCCTCACTTCATCTGCTAGAATCTTTGAAATGACCCACTCCAGAGAAGGGCTGTGCCATGGGCTCCTAGGAAATGGTCCGGCAATGGGCCTGTTGAATTTATTATACCAAATTCTTCTCCCCAGTTTAATGGTATAAATTGGAGGTCATTTCATTCAAGTCCAGGAAGGCCCTATGGTTCTACACTGATGTAACCAAGAATAGAATTTGGCCCAGAGAACAAACTCCATGGATTGAAGTATATTGTAGAAAGGGAAGGAAGGAAGGGATGGACTTGAGTTTCTCTCATCCTGAAGATGAAGCAGTGATCAGACCCTTACTGTACAGTCACTCAGCCAATTACAGCCACCCGAGGAGCTATGGGAGACTTAAGTGGTACATGACCAGCTGCACAGGGCTGAATTTCTTTTACTGCCAAACCGACTTATTTTCAGCTGTGCTAGTTGTAGGGCAGGGGACACTTCACATCACCTCTACACTTCTCCAACCCCAGGGCTGCAGGGAGTCAGTTCAGAGCTTGAAGGTTGCTTTAATTTACAAACACCTGCAGCAGCCTCTAGGGACTGGATACTCCAGGGTTGCAGAGAAGAATCTCCAGTTAGCAACTTAGGGTACGTCCATACTGCAGAAGAAGGCATGTTCTTAACTGTCCTTGGCTGACACCATTAGCTAACTCTAGTTAAAATAGCAGTGAAGACACAGCAACTCTGCTTTTAACTCAGGTTAGCAGCTCGGTTCAAGCCTATAGGGGAACTGGGGATTGCATTCTAGCTGCTAACCCAAGCTGCCATGTCTTCGCTGTGATTTTAACCCACATTAAGATCACACCTTTTTCCTCCATGTAAACAGACCCGCAGGTGAGCTCTTGGAGTGGCACAAAGAAGCCTTATTATGACTAAGGAGCTGACCCAACAGTCTAGGCAGCTGGTGATCAAACTAAGCTGGGATGGCTGGGGCTGCCAGTCTGTTGAATGAGGGACCCTGCTAGAACTTGCCTGTGTTTAAATATAACACCTTTCGCTGCTTTGCCTGGAAGCTGCATCCCAAATAGGTTATGGTGCTTGGAAGAGAAGTCTTGTTGGGAGGAAAAAAATTAGTCACAGAGCATCTGTCATCACGTGATGAGAGCCAGTGTACTCTGACTCCAGCGGTTACTGTTACAAAGGCCACTACATGGCTAGTGACCACAAGACATGCTCACACCCATCTGTGGGAGACATGGGTCTGTCTCTAAAGGGAGACAACCTGACTTCAGTGAAATGTGCAAGACCGAACGGGAAGGCATTGATGTCCCAGCGTTCTATTGCTCAGACTACCACCAGCCAAGTAAACACTAATCCCTTGGCCTGGTCTATACTACGAGTTTATGTTGGATTTAGCAGCATTAAATCCGAATTAACCCTGCACCCGTCCACACAATGAAGCCATTTTTTCGACATAAAGGGCTCTTAAAACCGATTTCTATACTCCTCCCCAATGAGGGGATTAGCACTGAAATCGACATTGCCGTTTCGAATTAGGGTTAGTGCGGATGCAATTCAAAGGTCTTGGCCTCCGGGAGCTATCCCACAGTGCACCATTGTGACTGCTCTGGACAGCACTCTGAACTCGGATGCACTGGCCAGGTGTAAGGAAAAGCCCCGGGAACTTTTAAATCTCATTTCCTGTTTGGCCAGGCGAGCTCATCAGCACAGGTGACCATGCAGTCCCAGAATCGAAAAAGAGCTCCAGTATGGACCGAATGGGAGGTACTGGATCTGATCGCTGTATGGGGAGAGGAATCCGTGCTATCAGAACTACGTTCCAAAAGACTAAATGCCAAAACATTTCAAAAAATCTCAGAGGCCATGAGGGACAGAGGCTACATCAGGGATGCAACACAGTGCAGCATTAAACTTAAGGAGCTCAGACAAGCGTACCAGAAAACCAAAGAATCAAACGGACGCTCCGGGACAGAGCCCCAGACATGCCGCTTCTACGCTGAGCTGCATGCAATTCCAGTGAGGGCCGCCACCGCTACCCCACGTTTGTCCGTGTACTCTGAGGATGGGATACTCTCCGCCATGGCTGAGGATTTTGCAGATGGGGAAGATGAGGAGGAGGACGATGAGCTTGGGGACAGCACACAACACACCGTTCTCCCTGACAGCCAGGATCTTTTTATCACCCTGACTGAAATACCCGCCCAACCCAACGAAGCTGGAGAAGGGACCTCTGGTGAGTGTATCTTTTTAAATATAATACATGTTATAAAAGCAAGCGTTTTTCAATGATTAAGTAGCCCTGAGGACTTGGGATGCATTCGTGGCCAGTACTGCTACTGGAAATGTCTGTTAACGTGTCTGGGGATGGAGCGGAAATCTTCTAGGGACATCTCCATGAAGCTCTCCTGGAGGTACTCTAAAGGCCTTTGCAGAAGGTTTCTGGGGAGAGCAGCCTTATTCTGTCCTCCATGGTAGGACACTTTACCACGCCATGCTAGTAGCAAGTAATCTGGTATCATTGCATGACAAAGCCTGGCAGCGTATGGTTCTGGTGTTTGCTGGCATTCAAGCAACATCCGTTCTTTATCTCTCTGTGTTATCCTCAGACGAGTGATATCGTTCATGGTAACCTGGTTGAAATAGGGGAATTTGATTAAGGGGACATTCAGAGGTGGCTGTTCCTACTGGGCTCTTTGCCTGTGGCTGAAAATAAATCCTCCCCGCAGTTAGCCACGCGGTGGGAGGGGGGGCCATTGGCACTGAGCTGTTCGCGTTTGGCTAGCAGGGATCTTCCCCGATACCAGCCAGGTGGTGGGGGGAGGGGAAAAGTGATCATCCCAGAGAATTGGATGGGGGGAGGGGGTTAGTTTGGTTTCTGCTGCTGCACGTTAACAGGAAAACTGCAGCAGTAAATGGCCAACTCAAAGGGCTTTGCTTGGTATGGGAAAGGAGGGGGCTGCTGTTATGAAGGTTGCAGAAGCTGAAAGACTATGGCTTATCCCTCATCACTTAGGCTTCTGGCTGAAATGGGGGATTTTAGTCTGAGGCCTCCTCACTCAGTTAATGAGGGGTGATGTGTTTATCACTCCAGTTAGGAGAGAGCATGTGTGTGTGTGAGGGGGTGTCTTTCCTTTGCTCCAGGACTGTCTTCTGGCCTGACCAAATGTACCTTGGCTATCCCAGGCTCTGGATTGGGCCACCTCTCTTGAAAAGTTCTCCTTTCCCTGCTATTTCATTTGGACCCAAAGTACTTAACAGTCCAGAGGTAAATTGCAACAAAAACAAACAAGCATCTGTTTTTTATCCAGAGCTAAATTCAATGACATGAGCAAGCTGGAGCATTCTTTGTGATGGACTTCAGAAAGGTCCAGCAGAAACTCCATTCAGCAAGTAGTACTGAGTCACAACACTCAAATACAATGCACACATAGGGTTGCCAACTTTCTAATCACACAAAACCAAACACCCCTGCCCCGCCAGTGAGAGCTGCAGAGCTGGCGCTGGGGGCGGGGGCAGTGCGCGGAGCCTCCCTGGCCACCCCAGCGCCTACGGGCCGCAGGGACCTGGCGGCCGCTTCAGGAGGCAGCACACAGCCAGCGCAGGTAGGGAGCCTGCCTTAGCCCCAGGCCCCTGCTGCACCACTGACCGGACTTTCAACAGCCCGGTCGGCAGTGCCGACTGGAGCTGCCAGGGTCTCTTTTTGACCAGGCATTTCGGTCGAAAACCGGACACCTGGCAACCCCATGCACACTGTCAGAACAAGCTCCCATTGGTTGATCAGTGGTCATGGGGGCGGAGTATTTCTACTTAGGAAATGCCAATTGACCCTTTTACAGGGATGATGACATGTATCATATATAGGGTAGCACTATCCGCCCACCTGTCCCCTTTTCTGAAGCTACTGCTACACTCTTTACTGTAGCAAAACCATCACTGATGTCACCAATAGATTTTAGTGGATCAAGGCTACTGGAGTGTGGCAGCTTTTGGCCTGCACGGCTACATAGTACCCCTGCCATATGCTCATCCCACTAGTTAATGCATGTAGGCCTTGCTGGAGGCCTAGGCATAAACTAAGAGTATGAAGCGAAGTAGGCCTTGTCAGTAATATAACTGGTATTGGCTAACCAAGTAAGCGCATCTAACCAGAGAGGATGGTACAAGAACACCCAGAGTTCTCAAGTAACCACATAAACCAATTCCCATGAGATTATACAGGAACACACCGACCCCTTATAAGATAAGGATGGGATGACAGGATAATGGATGAGGAGGTTTTGTTTGAACTAGCAGGTACAAGATACCAGGGTGATAACAAACAACATATGGAGCATAATATGTCATTTATTTGTATCCCTGTATAAAAGGAGAAGTCATGGGAGGGGCATACATCGGTTGAGGGGACAGCATCCTGTTTGCTGACTGATCCTTTACCTTGTCACGGGCATACACGTGTTAGTGTCCCTGTGAGCTACTGGACAGGGCTCCAGTACCGTGCTTTGCAGACAGTAAACCTGGCCGAGCACCTTCGTCACTGATCCGAGCCTGTGGTCTCTCTTTCTGAACAGCACCGAGGTCTGCTGAATCAACACGCTGTGCACTCTGCTGGTGCAGCTTACACTGGAGCTCCGAGAATAGCAGCATTAACAACTCTACAGCACCAGCAACATGCCACAGCACTAACGACATGCACCATCCTCAACTCCCCATCAGCTGTGCCATCCAGCACCCAATTCTCTCTCCATCCTCCCACATTTCTGCTGCGCTGCAGCCCCATCTCCTGACCCCTCAGTCCATTATGGGAGGTGAGCAGGGGCAACAAGAACTCACCCCACAAACAGATGAGCAGGATCCCTACATGGCCTGGGTAGGGGGGTGGAGGGTGGATCAGGGCAGGAGGCAACCAGAGGTTGGAGGTGTCAGGAATACACAGGGCTGAGGAAAAGAAGGGAATGGGTTACATCCCTTCAATCCTAGGAGCTGCCCTTGTGCAACACTTCTCCCAGTGAGCTTCTCCATTAGAATCAGAACACTTCACCTATTCCCCCTCCATCCTCTATAGAGTACTTTTACGGGTATTAAAATTTAACACACACACACACACACACACACAGTTGATCCACTAGTTTCCCATCATAGTATCTCCTTTTGAGACAAAAAAAATAAAATGGCAAAAACATCACTCTCCACACTTTCACTCCCTGGCGACCAAACCTGTCTACAACCACAAAGCCTTCCACAGTCCTGAGCCAGAGCCTCCAGTGCTGTAAGCTGGCACAGTCAATGGAGCTACAACAGCATACATGAACAGAGGATCTAGCCCAGGCGTGGGCAAACTTTTTGGCCTGAGGGCCACCTCGGGGTTCCTAAACAGTATGGAGGGCCAGTGTAGAGTGTTAAATTGCTCCCCATAGGAATATGGTACATACGGTGTACTACTTACAGCTGCCAGTCCTGGTGCTCCATAAGTAGCACATTGCTACAGGGAGCAATTTAACACACTACATCTGGTGGCTCTCACAGCCCCACTGCCCGGCAGGTGCTTGCAGCCCAGCCACCCAGACTCCTAGCGGCACTGCCAGATAAGGCTGCTGGGGAGGGGCTGGGGGCTAGCTTCCCCAGCCGGGAGCTGAAGGGCCAGCCAGGACGGTCCCGCGGGCCGGATGTGGCCCGCGGGCCGTAGTTTGCCCATCTCTGATCTAGCCCTTTGCATTCAGATCACCGAGGTTCTCTATACACCAGGTGTCATCACAATGCTTTGCACCAAACACTGCTAGAGCTTCATGGTTTACATCCCCCTCCATACACTTCGTGATGTTCTCGAGGAGGCTTTGCAAAAATGTCAGTCTCCATCTGATTTCCTCCCTCTCCGCCCTCCTTGTTTATGGAGCTTGTGATGACAAAGAGCTGAATGGAAATAGTCAAGCAGCCCATACACTTGGAATTTCAACCAATTCAAGATCTGCGGCTCCAGAAACACAGGCCTCTACCCAGTGAGCCGGTAGAGGGAGCTATTAGACACGGGTAAGTCTGTCATACTCCAGCAGGAAGCAGACATTGACAGTGCACTATCACTTCCCTGTACTCATCTATCCCAGAAGGGGCATTTATTCCCATACTAGTCACAAGGAGCCAAAACCAGCACAAGTTCTCCTCTTTTAAAATAGTTTTCAAAACAGTTAAAATCTCAGTTACCTTCGGTTCTGATGGTGAAGGGAGAGTCTCCCAGCCTTTTGGCTGAAAACTGGCCTCCCAAAGATGTCATTAAGAAGCACAGGGTGAAAAATCCAATGCCCAGCACAAATATCCTGAGGGAGGAGAAAAAGAAAAGATAAGGTGAGACACAATCAGTAATGGCTTCTTTGCGAAACAGGTTATCCCACCAATTACAAGTAAGATATGGGTCTCTTCACTGACAGGCCCACAAGTCCTGTGGTCTGATTCTCGGCAAAACCGCCTCCACACAAAGCCCCCTCAAGAGCTCACTTGCACTGACTTTTCTTACTGAAAATTCTGTATGAGAAAAAAAATGGAGGGAGGGGCATTTGAGAGGTGGAATGGGCAATCGTGCCATGTACCTGAACTCTAACCCTCAGCAAATGATTCTTAATCCTGGTCCTATTGGCCATTCAAAGAGAGTTGGCCAAGTCACCAGTGTAGATCTGTTTTAGCAACATAGGAAATACCAAGCCAGATCAGACCAATGGTCCATCTAGTCCAGCAGCCGGCCAGGCTTAAAGGCGCACTAGGCACTGAGCAGCTCATTGCTGTCAAGACTTAGGTGGCTTTGTGTATGCCATCCAGCAGAAATTTTGGTGCCTAGGGGACTTTACTGACAGAAACAAAGGCACCAACAGAATTTAGGTGCCTACTGGGTTAGCAAGTAGCCAAGTGGGGGTTCTGAGGATCTAAATTTTGGACCTAGGAACCTAAAGTGGCAGTGAGGAATTTAAATCTCTTTGTTGATCGAGCCATTTGTGGTTGGCTCATGCCCTGAAGCATGAGGGCTGATATCCCTTGTAGATATTTTGCCTCTAATGACCCTGTGGATGCTCTCATTATTATCCATCCTCTATTGAATCCTAGTGCGTGGTCTCAGTGATATCTTGTAGCAGTGAGTTCCACAGGGTGATTATGTGTTATGTTTGATCACTCTTAAATGTATTGCCTTGTAATTTCATTGGCTGTCCCTTTCTCCCATTTTGCATAGTTGTCCACTGTTATTCCCTTTCTGCTCCCTAAGGGAATCTGTCCAGCCAATACAATCTGAGCTAATAAACTAAAGGTGAAAGGCTTCACATTCTATTCCCAATGCCTCAGCCATCCAGCACCCCGCTAAGAGGTGTTGATGAGCACTGTACAAGTGCTTACATGATATATTAGTGAGAGGCAGCATGGTCCACAGGATAGGGTGTTACCAGATTTGCCCATTATGTTGGGGTATGCTCATTTATTAGGGGTACTCTTCTGGGGGGGGTGTCTGTAATTCTATCAATGTACTGCTTGTGTCACTTGTGTTCTCATACAGAGCTATGCGTCTCCCTTTTGCAAGTTCCCTCCCAATAGCGCTATCTTGCAGGACCTAGGTTTCCCAGGGCTGGGTTCCTGCAGCCCCAGAATCAGATGAACACACACATTAACAGAGCACATCTGAGTGGACTGGGTCAATCAGCACGCCCAAGCTGACCCCTTATATGTCCCTGGACTCAGCAGGCTGGGCTGAGCAGTACTTCCAAGCTGCCACCCTCATATGCCACAGGCACCACACGGGAATAGAGTACACCTGAGTAAGCAGGGTCGAGCCACACCTTCAAGCTGCCACCCTTATATGACACAGGTTCAGCACGTCCCTCTCCCCACTTTCACATTACAAGTTGTTCTGGTAGTAATGCACTTGATAAGCAAACCCTACAGGACTTTTGGGCTCTGCAAGAATCTTTAGCTTAGGTAAGAGGAGCATTGCTGCAGAGCAAATGGGGAAGCCAAAAACACGAGAGAGGGAGGGAAGCAACCAGCTTAACCATAAAAGTTAATTATTGCCAAGTAATAATCATACAAGGAGACCCAAACAAACAAAACAGTTACAATATTAAATCTAGCTTAAATTTGATTACAAAAGTCAGGTTTAGAAAACTATAACTGATCACACAACTCAGGGTTAGAAAGCTATACCTAGAGTAGAAAAAGAAAAAGAGAGAGAGAGAGAGAGCAAGTGAGCTGGATTCTCACCACTCTGTGAACCTTGAACCGGTCGGGGTTCCCAGGTGGTGATGATAGCTGAAGGTCCGGAGTGCTGGCAGAGGCCCCAGCACGCTCAGTCAGGAGAAGATGAAGTCCCAGTGGAACTGATGCAGATTTTGGATCCAAGCATCAGAACACTTACTTGAGCATGGGAAGGGGTTTTTTGTCAGGAAACAACAATGGTTCAAGGGAGAACACTAGATTTGTTAACGGGTAAACTGGTGGCTCAAGGGAGTGTACCAGAGTTGTTTTGTTCAGGCTAGAGAATAGGAACTGATCATTCCTGGCTATGGGTGGTGTTCCTTCGCAGGAGCTCACGATGCAATTAGGTAGCTTCAGTATTTTGGATACCAGTAAAGGATTTATTGGTAGAATTGGTCTTTACTGCACCGGGTGTGTGCAGGGGTAGGTTCATTAACATCTGGAGCAGAGATTCCCCCATCATGCAGTGCTTCCCTGAGTTCAGTGCGGTTCTTGCCTTGGAATCTCTGTTCTCCATTCTGTATGCTAATGGAGATGCCTCCCTATCCCGTCTTTGAAGCAAATGAGGCTAGGGGAGTTGCCTGAATCCTGTCACCCTTGTCCAGAAGGGTTTAAGTGTGTCCCCTGCTGCCTTTTCGCAAGTCTTTCTTCTGACTGGTTTTGGTTCAAGCAGAGGCTGGAGGGCGGGGAGTCCTTTGTGAGTCAGACAGGCTGGATACTGCACCCTGGTTCCCCAAGAACACAGAGCTGACAGGTAACAAGAACACTAACTTAAGAGACCAGAGTTCTAATCTTGGCTCTGCTATCGAGCAGTATTGCCTCTCTGTGCCTCTGGTTCCCCTCCTACCATTTGAGTGTCCTAGCTAGTGAGATGTCAGCTTTTTGGTGCAAGGATTGTTGCTTATCAAAACTGGACATAAGTTTCCCCCCCAAACCTTTTTCTGGTAAAAATGCAGATTGGGTGACACCTGAACATTTCATGAACTTGTATTAATTTCACATTTTTTTAACTAAAACAAATTTTTAAAAATTCAAAAAGATTGTTTCAATATTATCAAAATGAAATGTTATGGTTTTCTTATTCAAAACTAAGTTGTTCTGAAATTTTCTTTATTTGTTTTTAAAAACAACAACATTAACAAAAAGCATACAAAATCTAAACAAAGAATTTTTGCTCAACTGAAACAATGTTTTTAACCTTTTGGTTTGCCCAACATTTCTTTTTTAATTGGACCTGAAATAATGTTTTTATTAATTATTATTATTATTGAGAATCGTGAGCAAAAACGGTTATTCAAATAACTCTGCTTAGGATATATTTGTAGAGTGCCTAACACAATAGGCCCTGATCTCAGCCGAGGTCTCTAGCGGCTACCAGAATATAAATTCTTAGATACTCAGATTTTCATATTGAGAAAAACTCCAAAAAAGGAGACTTTGCATCTTTCCTTAGTCATTCACAGCTGTGCACAATGATTGTAGAATACTATTTTTGTTTGGAACTAGGCTGCCATCAGTTGCATGAACTACCTATTGTGCTAAGCTTTGCAGTCTGGGGGACAGGCAAGACACGGGGCTTACAGGGGGACATCCCCATTCACAACAATCTAGTTGCTGAACTAAATTTCAAATAAACACCTCAGGCATCACAATTGCCTTGTTTCCTCTTTTGCCTGATTCATTCCACTGAGTAGGCTGGGAGCTGAAGTGGACATTATTCTAACTGGCAAGGAACTAGGTCCCTGTCTCCACTAGATAAATGGAACATACTCAGTGGGACTAAAAAGTTGTATGTGGCACAGAAAAATAAAAAAGCATTTTCTCAAGCCAACTCTATATTTTCAGAGATGTGAAATCTCTCCTTTATTATTCCAGTTCCAGCAGCCAGACTTATACCCTTCAAGAGATGAATTAGAGGTCACCCAAATAGATTCTGTGTTTTGACAACTGCATTGTTATAAAGGAAAAAGCAAGGTCTGAGGGTCTTCCAAGTTCCTTTGAGTTAAAGATTTTCCTCAATAGACAGCACCCCTACTCAAGCAGCAAGATTGGGTGGGGAAGTGAAGAACGAGACACCTAGAATTGGCTGGGAAATGTATTTTATTTTCCACCAAAGATTGCAAAGAACATGTTTTCATTGAAACTTTTAATGGGAAATTTTCACTTAAAACGCCCAAAAAACCAAAAGCCTATTTTTTAGTCTTTCTGTTGTTGAAAATTGAACATTTTGGGTCTTTGGTTTTCATTGACTATGATCCCAATTTCCATGCAGTCAAAAGGCCATCTTTTGTTTAAATAAAAGCTTCAACAAAAAGAAAATTGACCTTCTGTAGTGAGACCCAAGGATGGGAGTAAATAAGTGAAAACTAGGGAGCCTCATCATGAATATGATCAATGGTGGCTGAGATTTTCAGAAGTGACTAGCGATTGGGGTGCCCAAACAATGACCTCCTAAATGGGTCTCATTTTCAGAGGGCCTGTGTTCAGCCCTGTCTAATAATCAGGCCCCTTTATGGTGTCTCAAATTGGATGCTAAAATAGTGAGCAAGGAATTTTTGAAGGCACAAAGCTCAGTTAGAGACACCGCTCCCATTAACTTTGAGGCACCCCTAGTCACTTTTAACCATCTTGACTGAGCATCGAGGCCTACGGGAAGAGCTTTGGAGATCCCATGATGTTTGGGGTCCCAAAGAGAGAAAAAAACTGGCTTCTGATTTCAGAGGAATCTGAGTCAATGGAAATGGTTTGAGCAGCTATTCATCATTAGGAGTACTATGAGTGTCTGAAGAGCTGAAGGAGGAAAGGGGTAGGGTGGTCGCGCAGTCCCAGAATACCAGATATTCTGGTACTTCTCGTAATGGCATGTGTCCAATGCCGGTGTGACCTGGCCTGCATGGCACATAGAGGATGCCATTTCAAAGAGCATGCCACCCCACCCTGCACCAACATGACATTGGACCCACCCACGTGCAAGGTCATGCTAGCAGGGACAGAGCAGTGCACTCTTCAAAGTGATGTCCCTCTTCTATTGGACAAACTCACGCCCTGTTCTGTCTCAGTCTTGGATGGGGGGACAAACCTCAGAAAAGCAGGACTCTCTGGTATAAAGTCAGACGAATGGCCTCCCTAGATGAGGGCCCCATCATGTTAAGTGCTGTACAAATGCAGGCAAGCTTACAACCTAAGATGATGACTAACATAACGAAGGGGAGAGGGAACTGATGAGATATATTCAGTCTATAAATCTACACCTAGGAATTTATATGCCCCTTATAGCCACAATGATAGCACCTCTCCATTGTCAATGAATTTTATCCTCACAAAGCCCTATGTGATAAGGAAGTGGTATTTATTATCCCCATTTTGCAGATGGGCAGTTGAGGCAGAGGGCAGATTAAGACTGGGATTCCTAAAGGAAAGTAAAGGTGTTAGGTGCCCAGCTCCCAGAGGCCTGTTTGAAAACCACAGCCTATATGACTTGTCCACTGTCCCACAACTCAGACTTGAACCCATATCTCAAGTCCCAGCCCAGAGCTCCAATCACAAGGCCACCCTGTATGGATAAATACCCCCATACATACATGTACTCTAGCTGTATAACCATTGACTTTCCCCAGCTGCCTCTCAACCCAGCTGTTTTCCTGGAAGCCCTGCAGCAGAAGCGGACTTCTAGAAGGGATTTCTATGCAAAGAGGGTAGTGGCCTATCAGGTCAGCTCAGAAAGGGAGCTCCATGCACAAGGGGCGAGGAAGAAAATGCAAAGACACTTCTAGGCGGCAGCAGCTGGCCAAGGCTGGCATCTTGGCAGAGTGGGAAAGCAATGCAGTCAAGGAAGAGAGGGAAGGGCCTTGATGGTTAGGACGAGATGGTAAAGACTGCCCATGTGATGCACTAATCTGGCACATCTCCTGGGCAGTCTGCCCTCTTTCAGTTCCTGGATTGTGCCAACCACCTCTAGACTGCCTGCCTTTGTTCCGAAGGGGGAAAAGCAAGCACCAGGACTGAAGTGCATTGGCAGAGCTATGTGGCAATCTGAACCATTTCCGTATCCTCTTTGTCTGTGCCTGAGGAGAGCTGTACTCTGGACTACCAGGGCCAAACTTAGCTGCATGGTAAGCGATGAGACAAGTTATACCCTGGATGAGAGCTGATCTGATCAAGCATGTAAGATGCAAAAAAGGAGCATAACTCCTGCAGATTCGGCACTCAGGGGCATGTAGATTGATTTGCTATCCTCTTGGAACCAAGCTAAGCCTTGGTGTTAATCCCTTTGAAAGCAATGGGAATGGTGCCTGCTTACGGTAGGGGTGAGTAGAGACATAGGGGAGACATTAGTATGGCACCCTTCCAAGAGAGGCCTGGTGGCTAGGGCACTGCCATGGGCCTCAGGAGATTTGGGTTCAGTCCTGGACTCTGCCATTGACTTCCTGCATGACCCTTGGCAAGTCACTTAGGCCCAGATCCGCAAAGATATTTAGGCTCCTACATTTCCTTAAAATCCACAGGAGTGAGGAGCCTAAATACCTCCGAGAATCTGGGCGTGTCTCTGGGCATCGTTTCCCTGTTTGTAAGCTATGGTAATACTACTTTCCTTATTCCCTCTCTTATAGCAGTCTCATCTATGGAGCGTGTAAGCTTGTGAGAGTAAGAGGGACTCCCTCTTACTACAAGTCTGTTCTATGGGTCTCTAGGCATGATAGTAACACAAATAATAGCAGTGCCCTGCTGCAGCTGGAGGGCGGTTCTAATCATCTATCCCTTTTCATCCAGTGCAGCCACCCCCTTTCCTCCTCTCCACCCCGCCAGGCATAATTTAATGACACATTACCTGGGGGATTGGTGTTTAAATGATCAGAGCTGATCTTGCTCATCTTTCAAATCCTTTCTATTGATAATGTCTTCATCATTATGCAAGGCCTTGTTTATGAATTTTAATTTTCATAATTATGATCTGGCAAGGAGCGATAGTTAAACTCCACAATTAATTAACAATTTAGACCATGGGAGAAAGAAAGAAGGAAAAACCCTCCACAATTGCTGAAAAAAAAAATTTCAAAGGGGCCATGCATTCTAGCATCTCATTAGAAGGAAAAAAATTCACAATTTCAAATGGCTTGCAGAAGAAGGGGAGGAGACTCAAGATTTTGTACTGCAGTTCTTTGTGCTGGCGCCTAGTATTGGGAAATGGCCAAAAGGTACCAGGGGCCTGACTGAACCTCACACTGGTGTAAGTCAGAATTAACTCCACTGAAACCAATGGACTTTCCTGAGAGCTGCATCAGACCCCGTTTCCAAAACTAGTCCATTAACTGTACCTGTTGAACATAGAGCTTTGATGACCATGTAGCATCCCAAGCTGGCTGTTAATTGCGTGGACTGTCACCACATATTAATTTAATTCAGGGTGCTTTGATTTTACAAGATTCTGGTGACAATTCTACCCAGAATTCTACCCTGGGACTGAAATATTCACAATCCCCTGCTTTAGGACTATGTCCAGGAGGAGAGTGCCAAGTTCTGCCCTGTTTATTTACTGTCAGTTTGGAACAACAGCATAGTCTTTAATAGAATTATCAAAGATTCACATAATTGTAACAGAGCAAAATCTGGCCCTGAGGATTTGTATTCTGATGTGCTATATATCATTTGGGTACCCTGGAAACGTGTGCAGGAGAAGGCTGCAGCATCCTTTGAACCCATGAGCTTTCCATGGTCCTGAAACACCAGAGGCCTCTCAGACTGGGTCACCCGACAGCAAAATGCTAAGCAGCATTAATCCTCCCTGGGAACAATGCATTCTAAAGTTCTGAGGAAAGAAATGGATTTTCTACTTACAAGCTTTCACAGCACTCCTCTTTAGTTCCCCAAAGAGAAGCATAGAGATGGCTGGGGTAAGGCACTATAGTTGACTTGTGATGCACTTTTGGCTCTCTCAGGTACTGCTGGGTAGAATCAATCACTAAGGTGCCTTTGATTTTGAAATTAGACACATTAGAAGTGAGCCATTCACACAAGTTTCTGTAATAAATCCTCCTCTCCAATATTTTATCTCCTCCTGCTATGTTTACAGAGTGCTAGCAATCAACAGCTCTCCTCCATTCGCAGGGCGCTTCTCACAGATTTGGGACTTTTCCCTCACTGTACTAAGCTTATCCAGAGGATGATTAATGAATTCAGATGAGCACCACTTTGATTTCAATGGGCCAAATCTCCAGTCAGTGCCTGGCAACTTCACTGATGCTATGCTTATTTGCACCCATGTGGATCCAGCTCACTGACTTCAGTGGAGATAAGATGCTTAAACACCAGCTGACATGTGGTCTCCATAAATTTAGGTGACCACTATGGACTGCAAACCACCCACATTACTACACAAAGTTGGGGGGTGTCTAGATTCCAAGGCTTTGCCTTCACTGCAACACTAACTTAAGTGTGGATAAGAGCAGCCAGCTGCTCTTGAGTTAGTCTAGCTCAAGTGAGAGCATCCACACCCATGTTTGGATTAACAGCACAGTATCTATATCCCCACTGCATTACTAGTGTGAGCATCAACAGCTCTCAAGTGTCAACCCACACCTCCAGTAGCTTGAGGTTAAAGCACCACTCAACTTGAGCTAGAGACTCGTGTGTGTGGACAGGAGTAAGATTAAGGGAGCACTTGAATCATACCTTGAGCTAAAGCTGCAGTGAAGGCAAGGCCTAAGAGCATACGCTAGTCTCACCACACAGTCACCACATAAAATGGTGGCTCGGGATCTGCAAGGGCAGAGTTCAAACAGGGTGTGCCACAGGTGAGGCCTGAAGTGCGCTGGTAAATTAGTGGAGGTAGGGAGAAGTAGGGCTAGAATAGGAGAAAATGTGCAGGTCATGACAGCTTTAGCTGATCTGTGGGGTGCTCAAGAGCTAGTCTAGCAGGGGCTAAAGAGCATCAGCAAAACTGGGGAGCAGGGCTTAGGCCTAGAAAATAAGTGGGTATTGCAGGTCAGGACTGAGGTGGTGAGGGAAGCCCACCACACTGGTGTTATTAGCCTTTCGGTTCCAATGCTTCAGAAAAATATTCCCACCAAACACCATTACCACTGAGTTAAACCAGGGAGAATCCTTGCCTCCAGTTTGTCTAAACGATTGGGGGGGGGGGGGAACACCCCTCGAGGTGCTTTAGCCACAGTCAATCACATCTATTTTCCTGTGCTATAAACTCTCAAGGAAAACACATCTCTTAGAAAAGCTTGATTCAACTCACACTGGTTTAACTTTTCAATAAAGTTGCTCCCAATTTACACCAGCGTAAGAGCAGAATCAGGCCCTAGTGTATTGAGAACACTGTCAAGGTACCGGATTCTCTTAGCAAGACCCAAGCCCCCAAACTGTTCACCTGGCCCCATCCCCGAATCCGCACATACATTTCCCCTCCTGTTCCAGTCTCTGGCCTATTTTTCATCACACTTGGCCAGCGTGCTAGGACTCATTACTGATACTCCTGCTTCAAGCCTTATTCACAGGACACTGCTAGAAAGGAATTCCCCTGCTCCCGGAGCGGGAGACTCTTCCACTAACTTCATCTTGGGGTTTAACAAACATATCTATGGAAGAGAACGAACAGCCCCTCTCAAAGCAGCGCTGGCCCCGTCCCCGGCTGAAGGCAGCTGCCGAGCCCAGCACAGCACCTTGGGCGCTGCTGTTCTATTAAGCAGAGTGTCATTCAACAGGAGAGAAAGCGACAGCTCTAGATGATGGCTGTGTACAGTGTCTGACACAACTGGCACAGCTGGTGAATTACTACAGAGTAACTGCCCCCCTTTCTCCCCCTCCCAGCTAGTTCATGGTGTGCCCCGATCCATCTCTGCTCCATCCATGAAGTTCTGTGTTGCATCTGTTAAGTCAATCAGAGTTTTGCCCTGGACATCACTGAGGGCAGGATTGGCCCACAGTAGCAGAGGAAGGACGAGCGATGTGGGAATTGCTCCCACCCCCTCTTCAACATGTGGCCCAGCTATGGCTAGGCACCTCTCCCTTCTCTTCTATCCTCCTCCCACAAGACAAGCTCTGCTACCCAAAAGCAACTGCCCTACAGCCCAGCCTCATCGGTGTGCCCCTTCTCCCCATTTGGTATCGCCCCAACCTGCCTGCCATCAGATTGGAGACAAAATCCCTGCCAAACCAACAGGGAGGTACCATCCCCTTGCTGACCCACTCCCAAGTCTTTTCACCTAGCAGAACTACCTGCCCCACCTGTTTGCCTGGCTGGTCCAAGAAGGTGGGCAGTCGAGTGATTGGGGCACTAACCTAGGAGTTGGGCAACCTATGTTCAGTTCTCAGCTCTGCCACAGACTCCCTGTATGGCCTTGAGCAAGGCACTTAGCCTCCTTTGTGTCTCATTCCCCATCTGAACAATGGGAATAATCACACTCCCATACCTCTGAGAGGTGTTTGGAGGATAACTTCAGTAAAAGATTGTGAAGTGCTCAGATACAATGGTGGTGAGCACATAAATTCTTTAGACAGATGAAATTTCAGCAGCAATAATTCTCAAAAGCTGTCCCACGTGAGAAAATATAACCCGACCCTCCCTTCCATCCCCCAAAACTCCATTTCCTTTGGCCAAGTCAAAAGGCCAGTATCCTGGTTTGCAAAATCCACTTCCAACGCTTTTGTGTTACTTGGACCATCAGAAAGCACCGTGATGGGTTTGTTTTGATTCAGACCTAACTTTTATAATTCCTCACCCATAAGACACAAACAAACAATGCCCCTTGGAGGCTGGAAGTGCATAAAGCGTGACTCCTCAAATCAGTTTTAAAGAAAGCACACAAGCATTAGAGAAGAGTTTGCATGTTAATGGACAGTCCACACGCACCCACCCATCCACCCACAAAAAAAAAAAAAAAAAAAGACACTTACAGCAAGGAGTTTATGCAAATCAATAGTAATGGAATCATAAAAACTTTGTAGTTGTTGAGGCGGGGGGAGGAGATCAGTAAGTAAAAATGCATAAATTCGGGGGGGGAGGGGAACTTGGAAGGTCTGACTTTGGACAAGAGTCTGCTCTTGGTTACCCGTGTGAATCCGGAGCAACCGCATTATCATTGGATTCAAACCAGTGTAACTGACAGCCAAAGCTGGCTTTTAATTTGTATGCATCAATTCCCCAGTGGATGCAAATATCACCAAGAAAAGTATTAAAAACCTGTAACTAATACCCAACTGATATTAGCATAACAAATGAATTAGCAGGCAAGGTACAGTATGCAAGAGCCACACACCAGCTCCCATCAAGATGACTTAAAGGCTAACTTGCTTTGATTCTTGACATTTTAATCTGGGATTGATTCTCCTGGAAGACTGTGAGTGCTAGGAAATTTGTTTAGATGAATTATTCAGTTTCAGCTCCCTGAAGCTGAACAGCAAGATGGGGTGCAAAGGCAGGGGGTGGGGAGGGAGAATGGTAAATAGAGCAATAAAAAGAACTTTACCTAAAAGGTCTCAAGGTGACAAGACATCTTCTGATCATTATTTTTCCATCCGAATTGACTGTGATCATTGTTCAAACTTATATAAGAAATAAAAAGGAAGCAACTCGACACTTTAGACAGCCATATGCTGCCGTTACACAGTGCCCATGATTAGGATGATTTGTATACAGAGGTGGGGAAAGCACCCCAGACCAATCCAACTTCACCGAGAGGGGTTTTAGCTCTTCTGCTCCAGGTAATCTACTTCTCCTCCAATGGAGCAGCCGTGGCGAACGTTTGTCTGCTCTGGATGAAATAGATCTTAACAGAGCGAGCACGACTGAACCAGGTTCTCTTGCGGGATTTTCTTATTTACATTTTGGAGGCAGGTTGTCGCAAACGGCAGCACTTCTGTCCATCCATCTCTCCCCACAGAAGATGGAGCAGCTGGGAGGCACCTTGACTCCTTCATCACATCCACTTTTTGCTCTCCTTCCTGTTCTCTCCAGATTTCACCTTAATTGGAGTCAAATGCCGGACACTCCTCCCCCCCCCACCCCATACACACACACACACAAACCAGCATTCAGTACTTCCAGCTAGTTGCTGTCCTCTGGGAAGGCTTCCCAAGTCAAAAGTCTGCACTGTTCTGGGATTCCAATGGTGTTCCCAACCCTCTGTGTCCACAGATGTGATATCAGAGCCAGCTCCATCCCATCCTGGGAGCTCCCTTGCACAATCCTAGGTATCCAGCCCCTTGCTTTAATCTGAGTAGGCACTGCATTGTTTCCACTAGAGAAGGCTGCACTGCTCCAGCTAGGATTGGAGAAAACCTTCCTGTTAAATTGTGGATTGGGCACCATCTAGTGGTAGCCATGGGATGGCATCAGTTGCCTTCTGTTAAGGAGCGATTATGTTGGTAGGGCTGATCCAGCACCTATGAACTTCTTCGCTCCAGAGATTTCAATGTTTCCTCAGCTGCAAACCTATATTTTGAAATCTCACCCCCTGGCATCTTTTACAAAGATAACCAAGCCCCCATCCCTATCAGTGAACTCCTAAATTTTAATAGCAACAGTAAATCTCACATTAATAGAGTACCCTTTATCCTAAACTGTTTCACAAACTATCATAGAATCATAGAATACCAGGGTTGGAAGGGACCTCAGGGGGTCATCTAGTCCAACCCCCTGCTCAAAGCAGGACCAATCCCCAATTTTTGCCCCAGATCCCTAAATGGCCCCCTCCAGGATTGAACTCACAACCCTGGGTTTAGCAGGCCAATGCTACCTCTAAAATGCAGCCACCTCTGGCGTGAAAGACAGCAGTCGACCCAAAAACCATCAGGGAGCATAACAGATGGCAGGTCAAACCCCTACTCTGATGAAAAGTGCCTGGGGACATTTAAAGCTTGGAGCAAGAAGGGCCTTGGGTCTAATTCTGCCTCCCTCACAACAGTGAGGACAATGGGACTGCTCCTGTTTTTACAGTGCTGTAAGTGAAATCAGAATCCATCTCCTGGTCTATTCAAGTTTCCTCCACAGAGGCCCTCAGCTGCTGATGCACAGGGCTCATTGCATCTGGGGCAATGCAATAGGCCTGCTGATCTTCTGCACTGTTAATAAGAGCATGGCCCTTTGCCGTATAGCAAGAGTAAGATTGATCAGAGAGGGAGCGCAGCCGTACTGGTCACGTCTCACTAACCAGCTATCAAACACATGTCGCAAAAGCACTTGAAAGGGAGTTACTGCAGATTTAGACCAGGGTACCTTGGGGCAGAACTTAGCCTGACAAGCACATATGTAACACTGATGGACCCCGGTTGTTGGCAGGCAGGATCAAACGTGGGACCTCTGGAGTTTAGTGCATGAGCCTCTACCGCGTGAGCTAAAAGCCACCTGGCTCTTAGCTAAGGCTGTAGAGCAGACTCATTTTCTCTCTCTCTCTCTCTCTCTCTCTAAGTGGTCTCAGTGCCACTAGATGGGACAGAACACCACACCCAGAAGGTGTGTGGGTTACACATACATAGGTTCTCAACCTCCCCACTGAGTGGCAACCACCATTAGTCCTGCCTCAGTGCCGGGGATTGCATTTGATGACCTACTGAGGTTTCTTCCAGTTCTACGTTTCTGTGATGAAAGTCACATTAGCACCGATGTGATAACTAGTCCCATCATTATAGATGAGCCTTTGTAGGACCTTGTCTGGGAAACGGCATGTAAATGGGAAATGCTTTTAGTAAGAACCTCCTACTCTCATGGAAGGGACTAGACCCCCCAGGAAGGGGCTGATAGCAGCACTGACAGCTACAAACAGCCTGAATTTGCTGACCTTCTGAACATACTGTACAGCTCATCTCTTGGGCCAGGCCCTGGCAGGAGGCAGAGGGTGGAATCTCTCTAGTGGGGAAGGATCAGGAGGGGTTTGGAGCCATACTGGTCACAGACCTGGAGATCAGCGGATGTGTGGTATGTTGGGAAGAAATGAAGCAGCTGCTGCTTTGCTCAAAGTTTATTGTGGATAGGGTGACCAGATGTCCTGATTTTTGGGTCTTTTTCTTACATAGGCTCCTATTACCCCCCACCCCGTCCCGATTTTTCAGATTTGCTGTCTGGTCACCCTAATTGTGGATCACCCATGCTCTTGTAAACCAAGGGTGCCCAGAGACTGCAGGGGGAGGGAGAAGGGGGTGTGAGCCCTCTGCCATGGAATTTAAGAGCAGACTCTCAATAAATAAAATGCCATTTTACTCCCACTGATGCAGATAAGACTTGCTCTTACTACAGGTAGCAGAGTCCTGCCTGTTCATGCCTGCCCCTCCCTCTCAGATCCAGTAGAAGGAAGGCCCTACTAGGGCTATGGAAGCCCCCTCTCAAGGGATATTGTTGGATCGGGTGGTAGTCAGAGAAGAGCTTGAATTGGTGGAGGGGTGATTTCCCACACATACACTGGCACCAGCTGTCTACAGCTGTAACACCGACAGATCCCGGTTGTCGGCAGGCGGGATCAAACCTGGGATCTCTGGAGCTAAATGCATAAGCCTCTACTCCATGAACTAAAAGCCACATGGCTGTTAGCTAAGGCTGTAGCAGACTCATTAATCTCTAAGTGGTCTCGGTGCCACTAGAGGGGACAGAGCACCATACTTGGGAAATGTGTGGGTTACACCAGCACCCACAGGCTTGAGCCAGCAGTCTCCTGGGTGCCTCTGAGAGCAGCACTGAGTGCTGGGAGCATGAGCACATGCAGGTACTGGATCAGAGTGGAGCTGGTGGTATGGCTAGGTGAGCAGCACTAACAAAGGCAGCTACGCAACCCCGAGGGAATTCTGCTCCAGTGGTTTATGGGGCCACCCAAAGTCCCCGCTGGAATTATGTCTTTGAATGGTTGCTTTGTGTGTCATTTGGATTGCAGCATAAGAAATCTACAGCCTCATTATGTACAGTTGGATGTAATTTTCATTGGCCTGACGGTACCAGCTCTGCTTCTGCATACCCAACTAGCCCACTAATGAGCATTTCCTGTATGAGTGTGAAGGATCCCAGGAGGTGGAATCAGAGACAAGATTCACTAACTCCGATTAAACAAAGAGGGGCAACTTGTGTCCAGTTTACGACGACTCAGGGTGTGAGCCTGGGCACAGCTGGGTGCAGGGTCTGACATATTGAAGAAGCAAGCTCTTTGGGGCCTTCTCTTTTGCACCATGTGCCTGTACACCAGCAAGTACAATAGCACCTGATCCCACAGTGGTGCCTCTTAGTACAGCTAATAGTAACAACCAGGGGCCGTGAGTTTTCTGTACGGGATGTGCTTCCTCCTATGAAGGCATGTCTCCTTCCTCCTCTTCATCCTGCCTTCCCCATTCACCTGCTTTGCTTTTTTCACCTCCCCAAAAAAAAGTTTGAAAACTATTTCCCTTCCCCAAAATGGCTTTTCAAATGCTTTTCTGGTGCTGCTTTATTAATAGGAGAGTCACTGCAATAAGAACACCACCCACTCTTTTATAAACTAATTGCAGGCTTCCTGCACTTACACAAGTGCCCCGTATTTTCCGCATTAGGCGGATCAAGGTAAAATGCCATATTATGACTGTCATGACATTGCAATGCCTATTTCCATGAAGACCCGGGGCATCTATTCTGCTCCTGTTCATGCAGCGTAAAGCAGGAGTAACTCTACTAAAGTCAGAGTACCACAGACATACAGGCACTGTAAGCAGCATCACAATCAGACAAAGGATAGCTCAGATCAGAGACAATTAAAAGTTTTCCATAGAAACATTCCCCCCCCCCCATCAATAGTATTTTTCATTATAAAATAACCCCCAAATTAGATGTTTCAGCAAAAACCTGAAAGTGTTTTTGATGGAAATTAACTAGGGCTGGCCATTAATCACAGCTAACTCACATGATTAATTTTTGAGTTAATCACAATAATCGCAGTTTTAAATCCCACTGTTAACAATAGAATCTGAATTGAAATTTATTAAGTATTCTGGATGTTTTTCTAAATTTTAAAATATATTGATTTCTATTACAACACAGAATACAAAGTGTACAGTGCTTACTTTATATTATTTTTATTACAAATATTTGCAGTGTGTGACGGGGCAAGGCCAGATGGCTATAGAAAAGTAGTGGGAGATAGATCTATTAGCTCCAGGCTCAACAAATCCCTGGTACCAGGTTAAGTGAAATGGCAGTTGCTCCAGGTCAATTAAGACACCTGGGGCCAATTAAGAACTTTCCAGAAGGCAGGGAGAAGGCTAGGTTGATTGGGACACCTGAAGCCAATCAGGGGCTGGCTGAAACTAGTTAAAAGCCTCCCAGCCAGTCAGGTGGGTGTGCATGTCAGGAGCTGTGCTGTTGGAGAGGCTGAGTAGTATGTACCATATCAGGCATGAGGAAGGAGGCCCTGAGGTAAGGGTGAAGTGGAGCTTGAGGAAGTGAGGGCTGCTGTGGGGGAAGTAGCCCAGGGAATTGTACATGTCATGTTTCTAAAAGGTCAGCTACCATAGCTGATACTATTAGGGTCCCTGGGCTGGAGCCTGGAGTAGAGGGTGGGCCTGGGCTTCCCCCCACCCCCCTTTGCCCCCTGATTAATCACTGAGACTGGGAGACAACAGAGACTGTGCAAGGAAGGATAACTTCTCCTCACCTCCCTTGCTGGCTTATGATGAAAATGGCTCAGTAGACTGTGACCCTTGTCTCTAGAGAAAGAAGGGTTATGTGGAGGGTCACAGTGAGCCTTTGAGGCTAGCGAAATCCACCAGGAAATGCAGAACCCACGGAGGCAAGGACAGAGCTTTGTCAAAACTGTAAAAAATGATAAACCAGTATTTTTCAATTCACCTCATACAAGAACTGTAGTGCAATCTCTTTATTGTGAGAGTGCAACTTAAAAATATAGACTATTTTGTTACATAAGTGCACTCAAAAACAAAACTCTAAAATTTAGAGTCTACAAATGCGCTCAGTCTTATTTCTTGTTCAGCCAATTGCTCAGACAAACAAGTTTGTTTACATTTACAGGAGAGAATGCTGCCCTCTTCTTATTTACAACGTCACCTGAAAGTGAACAGGTATTCACATGGCACTTTTGTAGCCAGCATTGCAAGGTATTTATATGCCAGATATGCTAAACATTCATATGCCCCTTTATGCTTTGGCCATCATTCCAGAGGACATTCTTTCATACTGATGATGCTTGTTAATAAATAATTACTTAGTGACTGAACTCCTTGGGGGAGAATTGTATGTCTCCTGCTCTGTTTTACCCATATATTTCATGTTATAGCAGTCTTGGATGATGACCCAGCACATTGTTCATTTTAAGAACACGTTTACTGCAGATTTGACAAAATGCAAAGAAGGTACTAATGTGAGATTTCTAAAGATAGCTACAGCACTGACCCAAGGTTTAAGAATCTGAAGTGCCTCCCAAAATCTGAAAGGGATGAGGTGTGGCGTATGCTTTCAGAAGTCTTAAAAGAGCAACACTCCGATGCGGAAACTACAGAACCTGAACCACCAAAAAATCAGCCTTCTGCAGGTGGCATCTGATTCAGATGATGAAAATGAACATGCATCAATCGACCCTGCTTTGGATCATTATCAAACAGAACCTGTCATCAGCATGGACGCATGTCCTCTGGAATGGTGGTTGAAGAGCAAAGGGACATATTTATGTGCCAGATGCACTAAAGATTCATATCTTGCAACACTAGCTACAACAGTGCCATACAAACAACTGTTCTCACTTTCAGGTGACACTGTTGTGTTTAAGTGCAGATTTTTTGTATATAATTCTACATTTGTAAGTTGAACTTTCATGATAAAGAGATTGCACTACAGTACTTGTATTAGTATTTTTCAATTCACCTCTCTATTTTCACAGTGCAAATATGTGAAATCAAAAATATAAAGTGAGCACTGTTCACTTTTGTTCAGTGTTGTAACTGAAATCAATTTAAAAATGTAGAAAACATCCAAAAACATTTGAATAAAGGGTATTCTATTGTTTGTTTAAGCAATTAATCAAACAATTAACTTTAATTGCTTGACAGTCCTAGTTCTTTTTGCTTTCTTTCTAGAAGTCACAAGGGCTAGAAACTTAGTTTTTAAAGTGAGGTCTCAGACAACTGTCACATGATCATATGACTCCCAGAGCTGGGGGTTCCAGGAAAGCACTGAATTGTTGGAGACTCAATAAAATCCTGGGAGTTGGCAATGCTTCATTAATTAGCGGCACCTTGAGGCCCCAGCCAAGATCATGATCCTAGGAGCTGTGCAAACAATTCCCGGCCCAATGAGCTTACAAGGTAGCTAGACAAGACAGACCAAGGGGCGGGGGAGGGACAGAGAGTGGAAGGTTACACAGCAGACCAGTGGCAGAGCAAGGAACAGAACCCAGGCCACTTGACTCCCCCTCTGTTGCCCTGTGCACTAGATTACACTGCCTTCCTAACTGCCTGCCACGGATAGACCCTGCTTCTCACCAGCAACAACTGCCTCTAGCTAGAATTTGATTCTTGGTAGCAAGCAAGTTATTTGATCCCCTATGTAAGGGGAGTCCCAGGTGTTTTTCAGCATCTCTGAATGCAGTTACTCCAAACAAGGCACAGAGCAGGACAGGGCTGGATTGTATTGTCAAAACCACAGGGAGTAGCTGGTTCAACGTACCTGCCAACACACATTACAGAAATCGGACAATTAGAACTGCTCCGCAGAGGAGACCTAGAGCTGCGTTTTTCAGGGTACTGCATCTTGTATGACCTAAGAACCACTACCTTTGCTGCTGTAGCCTCATAGAACCCCCCCCCCCACTTGTGTCCAGGCTCTCCTACAGTAGTGCACTGGCCTGCCTCCCCAGCCCAAGGACTGACACCACACCCTGTCAGGCCCTTCCTGCAGGGCACAGTTTTCATCTTTAAACACAAAAACTCAGACAAAACATCCAAACAAAGCAGTTCCTCTATCCACCCTGGGCTATACCCCCCTCCATGCTAAAGGAAGGCATCTTTCCCTTCACTCCTGGTGCTATAGAACTTACCACAAGAGCCCACCTCCATCCTGCAACAACTGAGCCACTTGCTGGCTTTTATAATCACTTGCTCTCTTCCTAGCTGGGTCTAATAATTGAACTGGTCTGGCTGGCCCCAGGGTTCCTGGCCCTTAAAGGGGCTATCATAAATATAAAGGGAAGGGTACACACCTTTAAAATCTCTCCTGGCCAGAGGAAAAATCCTTTCACCTGTAAAGGGTTAAGAAGCTAGGATAACCTTGCTGGCACTTGACCAAAATGACCAATGAGGAGACAAAATACTTTCAAAAGTTGGGGGGATGGAAAAACAAAAGCTCTCTCTCTGTCTATGTGATGCTTTTGCCGGGGACAGAACAGGAATGGAGTCTTAGAACTTAGTAAGTAATCTAGCTAGATATGCGTTAGATTCTGTTTGTTTAAATGGCTGAGAAAATAAGCTGTGCTGAATAGAATGGATATTCCTGTCTTTGTATCTTTTTGTAACTTAAGGTTTTGCCTAGAGGGATTCTCTTTGTTTTGAATCTAATTACCCTGTAAGGTATTTACCATCCTGATTTTACAGAGATGATTCTTTTTACTTCTATTAAAATTTTTCTTTTAAGAAATTGAATGTTTTTTCATTGTTCTTAAGATCCAAGGGTTTGGGTCTGTGGTCACCTATGCAAATGGGTGAGGATTTTTATCAAACCTTCCCCAGGAAGAGGGGTGCAAGGTTTTGGGGAAAAACATTTCCAAACTGCTCTTTCCCAATAATAAACCCAGTTAGACGTTTGGTGGTGGCAGCAAAAGTCCAAGGGCAACAGGTAAAATAGTTTGTACCGTGGGGAAACTTTAACCTAAGCTGGTAAAAGTAAGTTTTGGAGGTTTTTATTCAGGTCCCCACATCTGTACCCTAGAGTTCAGAGTGGGGAAGGAACCTTGGCAGGGGCAGACAACCCTGTTACAGCCCTCATTCTCACAGATCCATTCGCACAGAAAGCCAAACAAACGCACATTCTAAGCATGCATCTTAGTGGCCAAGAAGGAAGCATGAGAGCAAAAGCACTGTAATCATTTCAGTAATAGGAGGTGCTCACATACTCTGGGGATGAGGGCCAACTTGAGATAGACAGTCTGCAAATCAAGACAATGCTGAAAGAGCATCAGAGAACCCTGGCCCTGATTCTCTTGGTTTTACACCTGTGAACTCCATTGGCTTCAACAGGCTCAATTCTGTTTTGCACCAGGGTGAGTGAGAGCAGGACTGGGCCCGTTGAGTACACTGGAGTTATTCCTGGTATACACCAGGCTGAGAGGCAACACAGTCAGGCCACCATCACAGCTAGCAATAATAATCAGGTAGAGCATTCTGCCAAAGGTTGCCAGGTGCCATTCTGGCAGCCAGGGATTGCCAAGGAGGTAAGGAGCTCTGGCCACATCTCCTTTTCCACACTCCTGCTCCTTGTATCAGTGGCCAGCACGGTGGCGGGAATAGAAACAGCCACAGTATCTCTCCCCCTTTGGAGGATGCG
Organism: Eretmochelys imbricata; assembly: GCF_965152235.1. Lineage (NCBI taxonomy): Eukaryota > Metazoa > Chordata > Testudines > Cheloniidae > Eretmochelys > Eretmochelys imbricata. The sequence continues at coordinate 17,202,902 of NC_135585.1, read as the reverse complement.
CCTGTGAAGATGGCATGCTCCGATGGCTGGCTATGTTTGCTTAAGGGCAGCTTAGTGCCAGCAGAGCAAGACAGAACTGTCCCTGCCCAATGCACTGGAGGATCCAGACCAGACTGTAAAAGAAACAGCAAAAGTGAGAGGAGAATGAGACAAACGCCAGACAGTTCAAATGCCCAGTGAACCAAACTCACCTGAATTACTCCCAGCAGAACAAGCGAGGGTCAGAACACACATCAGAAGAACCTGGGGTCAGCTGTCTCCTGGGCTTTGCAGAGTACCGGGAAGGCCATCTCATGGCTTGAGAGGAATCCCTGCAGCACCTGGCAGAAGGAGCTGATTCCACAAATTAGCTCAAGTCCCACTCCAGCCTCTAATTGTGATCGCCCTTCGGTTTGACATATTGATTGGGAGCCTGAGACTGCTCAGGTTCCAGCTGGAGCCAGTAGACAGATGAAAAATATAAATAAATAAATAACAAGCAGTTTATTGTGTTTGAAATCACCATTTAATGTGCTTTTACTGTGGCTCCAGACAGCATATCAAGAGGCAATTGTCCATTATCTTATGCGGGTGTGTTGAGGCATTAGTAATGTCATAACAGCACCCACTGACAATGTGCAAAAACTCATAAACACTAACATTAGCCAGGAAACCTAGATTTGCAGGAACATCTCATGGTGCAATGGGGAAAGCAGGAAGAGGAATCAAACAGATACAGTTGTTTCTCTGATGCATATTTCATGCCTGATGTTTCAAAACATTTAGGTTAATCCCAGGAGTGAGAGAAAATATGTCTATCTGATTTTTATTTATAAGGGAAAGGGCATTTTTCATGTTTTCAGAATAGCCTGGGAGATTTGGTGGGAGAATTGTTGCTCACACTTAAAACAACACAGCCAACAGAACATTTTTCCAGCCCAAAGATGTGACAGGGAAACCATTGCTAGTGCTTCATGTCTCTGGGCAGCTGTGGGATCACCCATGAAATGCCCTCAAATTGTTACACAGACCCCAATATGTAAATATAGGTGTCTGATTTGCAATAATATCAACTCCACGTATTCAAAAATCATGGGTCAGGCCCCCCACAAACCTCGAGACTGGTTTAAAAACCATGAGATTTTTCATACAACAACAATGAACTTTTGCTTTCTGCCTGGCTTCTGAGTCCTGAGGGCACACGCAGGTCACACTTTCAATCTTTTCTCTGCAGCCATTAAGGATAGAAACATTTTAAAGAAAGAAAAATAGCAAGCTAAGATTCTCACTGAATTGCTTGGCTCCAGGAGCTGAGGCTTTAAGTGAAATATCAAATATTGCAAGACTTGCACTCAAGTGGCAAGAGTTGGCAATGCTGAAATTGGGTCCTCAGTTCTGCATATGAATGCTCAAATCAGCCCCCAGGCTTTGGCCATCCCCAGTGACTGCCAGCACAGATTCTTTATGGGCCCAGCTCAGCAAGGTACTTAATCACATGTGGCAGTCCAGCCCTATTCAGCAAAGCACTACGATGTCCAAATGGCAGCTCGGAGGAGGGACTCTCCAATTCCTTTTGACTTCCTACCTGAGCCAGGATTTGAATTCATATCTCCATAGGTGATCAGCCATCTGTATCATCCAGCCCTCCTTCAGAACACATTTTCCTGATGACAGCCTGTTTCTAGCCTTGCAGGGAAACTGATCAGCTGTTGCTTTTCTATTTCAATAGGCACTTGAAGTGCCATATTCTATTTATACCTCACTTATGTAAGCTTTCCGTCTCAGCTGCTGCTCAGTGTTGCTTTCTGGTGTGGTAGGAGAGCGGGTGGTGTAGGAGGCCTGGTGCTTCAGGAGACTTAAAAAGCTGGCAGTGGTGGAAGCTGCCGTTGTCTATGTATATTCCTAGCTGGCCAGGAATAGCAGAGGGAGTGGCAGAATGAAAGCTCCAGCAATCCCAGGCCTGTCATTTCTACTCATGACATACCTGAGGCTAGAGAGCCTGGGGGATTTTAGCATCCTCTGAGGTGGTGGGGAATGAGGGGATGGAGGAACGATCTAGTGACCTATTTGTCAGGGGTTCCCCAGCCACAAAATAAGGAATATGCACCCTGAATATGCCCAGAGGAGGAAATGTCCCCAAAGTTTCAGCATACGGCTATCGCTGATTTCGTCCCTGGAATGGGTGCGTGTAGGAAATCCACCAGCATCATCTTGGGTTGGTCTCATAGAATCATAGAATATCAGGGTTGGAAGGGACCTCAGGAGGTCATCTAGTCCAACTCCCTTGCTCAAAGCAGGACCAATCCCCAATTTTTGCCCCAGATCCCTAAATGTCCCCCTCAAGGATTGAACTCACAACTCTGAGTTTAGCAGGCCAATGCTCAATTCAAGGTCCCATGTTTGGGCCCCTTATTCTCCCAGCCTTTGGGGTCTGGGAGCATCTCCTTTGGCGCTGTATTGACCCCCTCTGGGTAAATGAAGGAGTAGTGCTGGCTAGTTTTGGGGAGAGCAGCATCTGCCCCTCCTCACCCGAGGAAAAGCGGTTATGTTTCTGGGCTGGGGAAAGCAAGTGGCTGGATACAGGGTGGTGGGTTCTCAGGGAAACTATCTTCTTCAGTGACCAGCTCCTGCTTGCCAGTGGGTGGCAATGTCTGTGTTGGATTCAGAATGATCCAGAGCCAGAACCTTCTTCCTAGTCTCTGATGCTCACTGAGGGAGGAGATGGGGGGGCATAGGAGGCAGGTTCATTTCTCTGTGGCTCTGTTGGGCTTTGTTGTTGTCATTGTTCTATACTTCACACGAGGCTGCAGGTCACATTGCAATTATTTCACTCTGGATCCTTTTCTCCAGCCTCACTTACATACAGGAGCAAAGAGAAGCCTGTCTAACAGTCCACAGACAGAGGGGTAGGTTCAGGGAAGAATATACCATGCCAGCTTGGCCCACCGTGCTGAAGAGGGGCAGGACTTGGGTAGCCAATCACAGCACAGGACAAATCGTCAAAGGGATGAGGGTGAAAACAACACAAAGACCTAAAAAGCTTCCAAGGGAGGTTGTGGAATCCCAGTCACTGCGGGTATTGGAGACCAAGTTGGGCAAACCACTGTAAGGGATAGTTTAGGTTTACTTGGTCCTGCCTCAGCACAGGGGGCTGGACTAGATGATTTCTTGAGGTCACTTCCAGCCCAACATGTCTATGATTCTGTGAAAATACCCTATTGGACGAATGCTTGTGCAGGAAATCACCCCACAGAAAAAGGGCTGAATCCATAGGGTCAGTTTGCCCCTTGCCCCACTCCTTACATCTGCTTCAGCCTAGGCCTTGTGCAGGGCTGGGTCTTGCTAGCAGCAGGATATGGCGGTTAGGGTGCTAGCCTAGGACCTCGGAGAGCTGGATTCAAGTCCCCGCTCTGTGTGACCATGGGCAAGTCACACGATGAGCAAGGGCTGTGATTGCCCTTCTCACACACAAATACTGGGAGTAGCTCTCAGCGAGCTAGCGTGAGTACAGATAGCAGCATAGCTGCAGTAGCATGGCTAGCAGCAGTGGAGACATAGCTGATTACAAACCTGCCTGACCCTGAAGCGCTCCTCGAGTTAGCACGAGGTTGTGTACCTGAGAGGGGAATCGCACTCCTAGCTCATAGAATGGATTGGGCCTGTGCTTCACTCCCCTCTCTATAAAATGGGAACAACAGCACAGCCCTGCCTCGACAGGGTGTTGTGAGGATAAATCCATTAAAGGGTCTGAGGTGTTCAAAGTAACAGGGGCCCTATGAGTCTGATAGGTCGTGTCCCAGATCTACAGGATAGGTGCTGTGCCCCCAGCTTCGGAAGAGTCTCTAGGAAGAACCCGTTCAGTGTGCCAGACCCCCACGGGGTCTCACTCTTCCTTCAGGGTAAGACACAGAGCCTACTGCCTCCTTCCACTGAATCTCTGAGTCTCCAGCACACCGTGAGCTCTGTTCAGCGAGTCCAACTGAGACCGACTCCTGTTGGAGACTTGTCCACTTAGTGCACCTCCCCAAGCATTTGCAGTGACACCCAAACAACAGTGTCAAAACAGACAGGTTATTAGTCAGCTGGAACACAGCCTAGGAAGTCTTTAGAGCAGCACAGAGAAAGGAAGATTAAAGCGTAGGCCATTCTTCTGAGCCCAGAGCCCAGCCAAACATTCAAGTTCTCTTTGTCTTTCTCCATCTCACCTCCTTGTCAGTTCCCAGGTGAAAGCCAGACTCCCTCCAGCAGCCCTGAGAGAGATACCTATACTGACGTAAAACCCTAGTGTAACCTATGTCTCCCAGCCTGCCCTAAAAGCACCTGGACCTTTTTCCCCCTATGGGTAACTGTCAGGGTTCCCTCCCCACTCTGAACTCTAGGGTGCAGATATGGGGACCCACATGAAAGACCCCCCAAGCTTATTTCTACCAGCTTAGGTTAAAAACTTCCCCAAGGCACAAATTCTTCCTTGTCCTTGGATGGGTACTGCTGCCACCACCAAGTGAGTTAGACAAAGATTCAGGAAAAGGACGACTTGGAGTTCCTGTTTCCCTAAAATATCCCCCCAAACCGCTTCACCCCCTTTCCTGGGTAGGTTTAAGAATAATCTACCAACCAGATAGGTAATCAAGATGAGCACAGACCAGACCCTTGGGTTTTTAGGACCCTAAAAAACAATCAGGTTCTTAAAAAACACAACTTTATTATAAAAACAAAATAAAAGCAGCACCTCTGTAAAATCAGGATGGAAGGTAATTTTACAGGGTAATCAGGTTCAAAACACAGAGGATTCCCCTCTAGGCAAAACTTTAAAGTTACCAAAAAAACCCAACAACCAGGAATAAACCTCCCTCTTAGCCTAGGGAAAATTCACAAGCTAAAACAAAAGCTACTCTAACACATTTCCTTGCTATTACTTACTATTTCTGTACATTTAGTTGTATCATTCAGTAGGAGCTAGACTACTTGCTTGGTCTCTCTGCCTCCGGAGAGAACACACAAGCTCAAAACAAAAACCTTCCCCCACAGATTTGAAAGTATCTTCTCCCCTTATTGGTTCTTTTGGTCAGATGCCAACCCAGTTATTTGAGCTTCTTAATCCTTTACAGGTAAAGGAGGGATTTTATGCTACCCGTAGCTGTATGTTTATGACAGTAACAATGCAAAATATAGGGGAAACTGAGCCATACATAGGATTCATAAAAATATTACAGAAAATTTCCACTTCTCACAGGTAGAATTTCACCCCTGATGGAATGGTTTGGCCAAATCCATTGTCCATAGGATTACTTTTTTCCGGCCAATGAAAACAACATCGCATTAGCCAGCTGTGGAGGTTCTCTCTGTGCATTCTGGGAAAAATCTCTCTCAGTCCCTGTTTGATTATTCCAGCTGATTCCTGTTCCATGGGGCAGAACTGCTAACGATGGTTTGTTATTAGAACATGCAGGAAATTCTCTTTGATGAAAAGCGTTACAGGTGCATTCTCTCTCTTCACTGCGCCCCTTGGTGAAACTTAATCTTAATGAACTACCACGTCACTGCTTCTTTAATTTGATAAATAGAAAATCCAAGCACAATAATAAAGTGATCAATCATCTCCTATCAAGGCAGCCCGCAAAGCGATGGCCCCTAAAATCAATACTTTGAAAAAAAAATATTATTATGGTTACAAATTAGGCAGCGTAAGGGAATGGTGCAAGTGGAATTAACAGCTGGTTGAGATAGAAAAGGCCAGATTTCCACAAGGGGCTTAGACTTCTTGCCCAGGCACATATAGGGAGAGAGGCATCATTTCTCATTATGTACAGCAGAAAGGTAATGCACTAGACTAGGCAACATGTCCAGTTGTTACAGCAGAGGAATAGGAGCCAGCACTGTCTGGTTGTAGTCCCAGCTTTGCCACAATGTCACTGCGAGCAAAATTCACCTCTGAGCATTAGGTCAGAACAAGGCCTATGCTAAGTTAAGTCCCATTGACAGCAACAGGCTCTTTTGGGTTGGCCTTCTGGGCAGGAGTGAATTTTACCCTGTATGAACTTGATCATGTCACCCTTTGTGCCGTCAGTGAAATGCGGGTAAAGCTATCTACTCCAAAGGGGAGCTGTGAGACTTTACTAATACTTGTAAAGTGCTTTGAGATGGATACATACTCACTCTTCTTTCTTCTTTATCTAGAGCCATATCCGTCCTATGTCCTGGTGCAACTTGTCAGCACAAACTGACATTGGTATTGCACTAGGAGATGAAGTATTTCAATACCATGCCTAATAGAGACTCATCTCCATATCTATTACACTTTGCTACTTCCTTCTCCTCCCTGCTCTGCTAACACAGCAGCATGTCAGCCTCCAGCCACTCCTGACAATAGATGAGTGCACCTGCTCAATGTACTGTGCTTTCCAAAACCAGAGTGATGGATTCTGCACACGTTCCATGTTGGAACCCCTTCCCCATCTTAGATTTGCTGCACCTTTCTGCAAAAACAATAACACAGAATTGTAACAAAACAATAAACTATAATGCAATAAGACTGGCTGCTTTCCTGAGCTCTACCTACGTACAATTTTGCTCTTGAGATAGAAAATAGAACTTGATTGTGGGAGCTATGAGGTTCAAAGGCTTTGGGCATTATATCACGTAGTCTCAGCAACTTCTGTCTCTCCTGTGTGAGATTTTACTGTTGTCACCCCGAAGAAAGGCCAATTTAACCTGAAGCTGTTTGATCACTGGCTCACTTTCAATAGTGAAGTTCAAATTAGCATCTAATGCTATGTCTGAGAGGCAGAAAGGCACTTGGGCTGATTCCAACCTCCGTTGCACTGGTGAAAATCAGGTGTGATCCCACTGGAGTTGATGAACCAGATTGTCATTTACACTGATGGTACTACTCTGGCACTATAAAAGGACGCTGGTATCCTCCATGGCCAGCACAGAGTCAGTGTTAGGGATATACACATGGCCCTGCTCCCAGCTCCCAGTGTAAAGGCCAGATTTCATCAGTGCACTCTGGCTATTCTCTGCTTCCCGGGGCCGATGGGAAATAGTGTAAGTGAGAGTATCCGCAAGGTTGCTCGTACTTACACCAGGGGGCAGATAGGCTGCTGAACACTCCCAGAATACTGGGGGAACAAAGGTGGCTTAAAGCCACCATCACCTCTCCCTCCCCCATCCTGTGCCACGCTTAGGAACCAAGGAGCTGAGAATGAGATCCAGCAGTGCCACATTGGTGTAAATCAGATGCAAGAGAGATTCAAGCAAAGCCATCCACTCTCTCTGCAGCAGCATTGTCCCAAAATCAGCCCATCTCTGTGGTGCTTTATATTCTAGCTGTCCAGGAAACACCACTGAGATCTGTCTTCTGATGGGCGAGAGCAATTGGCCAATGCTTTTTGTTAAGCAGATTCAGCTGATTTGTTTTCAGGAGGAGTCTGGAGAGTACTCTGGGTTTTACGAGTGGAGGCACTTCTGCCATAAAGTAGGTGTGTCATCTGCATCAGAAATAGTCCATGTGAAGAAGTGAAAGGTATTTGTATATATCCTACTATATTAATAGAAAGCGAGAGTGCAGCTAGCCATTTGCAATTCAAATTCAGTCTGTGTTCAACTCCAGATGTGGTTCAGGCTAGAGTTCCAGGTTTGTGATTTTTGGCACAAGATAGCAGTGATGCTGTAGGGGTGGAGGCGGGGACCATAGCCCTTCCACTTTTGAAAGTGGATGGGGCTTGCTCCAGCCAGGGGCTGGCAGGAGGCAGCCTTGGAGCAGCAGCCCCACCATTGTAAGAGCTCCACAGGCAACTGTGGGGAGCCACATGGACCCACCATCCAGTGATGAGCTGCCAAAATCTTAACAACGGGTTCCCTCCTCACCCCACAAGGGGGTTGTTGCCCACCCCCGCCCCTCAGGACTCCTGCACCATCCAACCTCCCCGCGTTCCTTGACGCCCCCACCCCAGAACCCCCGCCTCATCCTCCCCCCTCCCCTGTCCCGTGACTGCCCCCAGAACCGGGCAGGAGGGTCTCATGGGCCACCATAGTGGGTGCCCACCCCACCCCTAAGAGCTAGAGGCACCTGCCGGGGGGCGAGGTGGGGAGTCCCGGCGGTGCTTACCTGGGGCAGCTCCCAGGAAGCATCTGGCAGGTCCCTCTGGCTCCTAGGGGTGGGGGAGCGTAGCTGGGGGGGGAGCAGAGGGAGCAGCCGCTCCCTCCACGGATCACATCAAAAGTGGCGCCTTAGGCACCGACTCCCTGGGTGCTCCAGGGTTGGAACACCCACAGGGAAAATTTGGTGGGTGCAGAGCACCCACCGGCAGCTCCCCGCCCCGCGCCCAGCCCCAGCTCACCTCCGCTCCACCTCCGCTTCCTCCCCTGAACACACCACCCCACTCTGCTTCTCTGCCCCCCCCGCCTCCGCCTCCTCCCCTGAACACACCGTCCCCGCTCTGCTTCTCTGCCCCCCCGCCTCCACCTCCTCCCCTGAACGCACCGCCCCGCTCTGCTTCTCTGCCCCCCCCGCCTCCGCCTCCTCCCCTGAACGCACCGCCCCGCTCTGCTTCTCTGCCCCCCCCGCCTCCGCCTCCTCCCCTGAACACACCGTCCCCGCTCTGCTTCTCTGCCCCCCCCGCCTCCACCTCCTCCCCTGAACGCACCGCCCCGCTCTGCTTCTCTGCCCCCCCCGCCTCCGCCTCCTCCCCTGAACACACCGTCCCCGCTCTGCTTCTCTGCCCCCCCCGCCTCCACCTCCTCCCCTGAACGCACCGCCCCGCTCTGCTTCTCTGCCCCCCCCCGCCTCCGCCTCCTCCCCTGAACGCACCGCCCCGCTCTGCTTCTCTGCAGCCCCCCCCGCACCCCGGCTTCCCGCAAATCAGCTGTTCGGCGGGCAGCCGGGGAGGACTGAGAAGCAGGCCGCGGCTTCACACTCAGGCCAAGGGTGGCGGAGGTGAGCTGGGGCGGGGAGCAGTTCCCCTGCGCACCCCCCCGGGTTACCTGCTGTGGCGCAGGCGCCCCGCCTTCCTTCCCCCCGCCTCCCCGAGCTCACCTCCGCCTCCCTGGGCCTGAGCGGGAAGCCGCTGCTTGCTTCTCGGCCTGCCCTGGCTTCCCGCGTGAACAGCTGATTCGCGGGAAGCTTTGAGGGGGCGGAGAAGCAGAGCGGGGCGGCGCGTTCAGGGGAGGAGGCGGGGGCAGAGCGGAGGTGAGGTGAGCTGGGGCCGGGCGCGGGGCGGGGAGCTGCCGGTTGGTGCTCTGCACCCACCAAATTTTCCCCTTGGGTGCTCCAGTCCTGGAGCACCCGTGGAGTCGGTGCCTAAGGCGCCACTTCTAGCAAACCGGTGCGAACCGGCTCCAGCTCACCTGCCTCCACCTGTCCTGGGTGGGCCGGCACCCGGGGTGCGGGGACATGGGCCAGGGGCTGCTCTCGGTGGGCTCCGCGTATCACGGGCAGGTGGAGGGTCCGCTGTGGCTCCCCACAGCTGCCCACCAGGCTCTTATCATGACCGGGCTGTGGCTCCAAGGCCCTGCCCCGTGGCCTGAGCCAGGCTGGGGAGAGCTGCGTGGGCAGCTGTGAGGAGGTTGGGTCCTTCCACCTGCCCAGGGTGGAGGGCCCAGGAGGCGGGACATGGGCAGGGGTTGCTCTTGGCCCCACTCTGGCTTCCAGCTTGGCTGGGGGCAGGGTCTCTGTTGGAAGAGGAGGGGCAGAGCCTTGGGAAGGGTGGGGGCCCCTATCCCCCCTCCCACTTTTGGGAAGGCGCTGACTCCCTTGCAAAAAATAGCAGAAATCTAGTGAGATCAGCTGTCTTGAGCAAGATTTCTGCCATCTAGAGCCAAGATCACACAAAACACCTGTTTTCCTGTGACTTCACCCACTACCAACCTAGGTGGAAAACAGTCTGGTTTGAGTTCTGGATCCAACTTGAAACCAAAACTATGTGTGAGCCTGGATCTGGGGTTTGACTCCATCCTCCTCTCCCTGAAATTCAAAAAAGCTTGCATTCAGAGTTTGGGTTTTAAGCCAGCATCTACCTGTTTTAGGGTTTTATATTGTTATCTCAGGATCTGATCTCTAATAGTATCGCTAGGAACCCCACACAAGGATAATGGCCCCGGTGTGCTGCGCCTGGGACAGACGAGTAACAGTCCCTGGCTGAAAGGGCTCACAATCCATATGGCAGACAGGATGCAATAGGTGAAAGAGACAATAAAGATAACAATAAAGCAAACAGAGTTCAGTGGGCAAACAGTATTCGTAGCTTGCCATTTGCCTAATCAATGCCAGATGACCATAGTTGTGGCTAATGCAGTTTCATAACGTTATGGATAAGAGCTGGGGGGTGGAAAACTGTCTTATTTGGTTTTGTTGCTGCTTACACAGCTGCTTACACAGTGATACAAAACAATCAATCATGTTGGATCCACAACCCAGGCAGAAGAACCCCCGTTTCCTTCTCTCATTGCACCACTTCAATTTCACACTCTCAGGATCCGTTTTCTATCTAGGTCAGCCTGAGGCTTTTATACCAAACCCTCCTCGGTGGTCCAGCCATTGTACAAAAATTCTGGATTTCCAGCTGTACCAAAAACCTCTGTTTGATCAATAGATGAAACCCACATCCAAAGCTGCGACCAACAGCACGTACCATCCAGGCACCTTGAGAGAGGCAGAAATTGCACTGAACATGGACGCAGCCTCCTGCTGCATAAGAATGAATCTATTATATAAAGCCAGCTGTTCGCACACTAGTGATGTGAGAGGTTTTGGCAAGAACAGAGAGGGTCAAAGTCAGACAATAATTATTCACCTGTGATGGATCATGCTTTCGGTGAAGGCATAACATGTGCCGCTGTGCAGTACAAGGGCATTTCACTTAGAATTAAAGTCAAATAGGAAATATCTGCTAAGGGATGAGCTCTAATATTCTCCCGTTGGACATTTTATTCATTTAGCATCCAAGCCATTAGTCCCCAAAGATTTTTAATATCCATTGCTTTCACTCACTTCCTCGCCTGTCAAATGACCTAAAGCAAATGCACCCAGATGCTGTCTTGATTGAAACATTTTTTTCTGGCTTTAAAGCAATCTCCAGGGGGGCTCCAGCCAGCTATCCTGCGAGGGGCTGAACCCCTCAACAGCAGTGGAAATTGAGGTGCTTGGTACCATGCAAGATTAAGCTCTGAAGTTTTGGGTGTGATCATCCACTACATATGCAGGCTGGTGTGTGGAATTACCGACTGGGCACATTCACAATCCACATGTGGAACTATTACATTGCTCTCAGCAAAATTTAATCTGCTGGGGTTGGGGAAAAGGGGATTGATGTAGATGCCAAGCAGCCTTCCAAGGGTCCAGGAACCATTCTGGATGTGGCAGAATCATTTAAGTAATAAATTACACCTGTCTCTGGGACAGATTTACCTCTATGCTTAGAGATGACAGTGATAGGTGCCTTACAAAAACCAGAGAGAGTGATTAATTGGATGGAGTGCTGCCACACCTCTCAAGCCTACATATATGTTCCCCTTTTAATAACACTGGTCCCTATCTTTCAGCAGTATTGGCCATCCCTCCATTCTGTCCCTGCAGAAACCTCTCTTGCCCAAATACAATGGCAAAATAAGTGGTCAGAGAACACAGGCTGAAGTAATAGAGCTGTGCAGCCAGCACCAGCCTGCCATCCAGTGGGTGTGCATATAGAGCGTAACTTGCACGTTGATGGACAGGAGGCAGGGTGTGCACACCCAGCACGTAACTTACACTGTCGTTTACATCACTGCTGTATTTGGCCCAATGGTTTCCACCAGAGATGTACCATTTTATTCCAGCCACATATCTTCACTTACCATGGTAACTAAGCTACACAGGTTTCACTGTAACTGCTGGTCCCTGTACGTGATGCTGTGGAATTACACTTAGAGGGTACAAAAATAATTACCATATGCTGAATAACTCTGACTTAAACAATAGATATAACCATGGCACGTATATCCCACTGGACCTTTGCATGGAGAGATTTCTCCCTGTCTGCCTGCAAAGGGAAGTACCCCCTCCATGGTACTGCCCCCCCACCTCCCTGGAACTCCATGGACTCAACTCTCCTGAGAATCTGCCCCCGGCCCCATGCCCGGGGCTCTGCTCCAGGCCCTGGGCCCAGGGTCCCAGCTGCAGGACCCTGGCTCCCGGCACCACATGTAGGTCCTGGCTGCAGGACCCACACCCAGCTTCAGCCCCCTTCCCCCTCTCCATGTCCCTCCACCCTCCCAGAGCCATGGCCCAGTCCTGGCCCCAGCTCTGAGGAGAGGTGTAAAGGAGTGCAAAGTAAAAAGTTTGGGGACCACTGGCTTTCAGCACCCCCACTGTAACAAGTGTTCCATTGCCACTGAGCAGAGGTGTGAGGGACAGGGCAGTGCAGTACTGCAAGATTATATTGCACATCGGCTGAATCATTTGTCCCCTGCATTTCTGGCCTCAGACCCTACTTGTGACGCAGACAGACCCTCTCCCTCAGAGAAGGGACTCAGCTCCTGTGTCCATGCCTGGCTGCTCACAGCTCACACGCTGAATCTTCACATTCATTTCTGGAAGCTCACTCAGTCTTGATTTGATTTAAAGTGACCATGCCCTGAGAGCACTAATCGCCATGTCAGAAACCATAAGTATTTCAGTGTCCATTTGATAAACAATGAGAATCAAGACAGAGTGAGTGAGTGTAAAAGCATCAGAGAGGTGGCAGTTTGCTCTGTGATTTCTTATTGTCACCTGAATCCTGGTCTCACGGGCATTTAGGGGAGAGATGGACTGAAAGCCTTCAGAGGTCCTCCTGGAGCAATGAGTTTGTTACACTGTCATTGCAGGACAATCCCATAATCTTGCAACAACGTAGTACTGTCTACACTGGGGGCTAGGTCAGCTTAACTACATCTCTCAGGGGTGTGGATTTTTCACATCCCTAAGAGCCGGAGCTACGTTGATTTAACTCTTAAGTATAGACCAGGCCTTACAGTGTCTTTGTGCCATCGAGGTTAATCCACTTTCACTTAACCCATGTAGCATGGAAGAAAAGCATCCACACCAGGAGCGAGTACAACACAGCTATTCAGCAACAGCTATTCTCAGCTAGTTATTCCAGGCTTTTTCCCCTTGTAGACAAGTCCCATTTTCAAAAGTGACTTGATCCCAGATCTTCTATCAAAAGTATTCAGATGCCTGTGCCAAAGTTGCCATCCAGCACACCCCAGTATCCAGCAGCTGTGCCTCAGTTTCCCTCCTGTTCTTCCATCTGTTCTGGCTGGAGCGGCTTCACCCTCTGACCAATGCACATTAAAGAGTGTGACCCCTTCCAGAGCCCCTAAATTATTTAACACATCCAACAGAACTATAAAGATAACTGAATCTTCCTGCCCAGTTGGGTTCAGCTGGCCTCACTCTCACCTCAGGTGATGGTTGGCTACAATGTGATATCTTCACAGCTACCCTCAAGGTCCTGTCCCTCACTTCACCCCTGCAGCTTAGAGCTAGCACAGTTCTCTACCTTCCTCAGGTTCGGGCAGGCAACTCTTCATCTTGCTTCAGGTTCACCCCAGGAGCACACGGGCTACATCTCTGCTCTTCCAGCAAGCCCCTTCCCAGGGACCACAACACCCTTTTTCCAGGTCTCCACCCCCATTGTCCTCCTCTCTCCTATTTAAAGACCATCCCCTTCAGCTGACCACACCCTCCCCATGTGCAATCAGGGAGGTTACTCGACCTCAGAGGCTCCCTTAACCCTCTGGGTGCCTATGCGGGGTTTATACTCTGTCACACTGACTCACTCCCATTGATTTTATAGGGAGCAAGGAAACAAAATACCTCTGAAGATCTGAGCCTTCGGACCCTAAATCCTCTTATCCTTCAGAGATCCTTAGGAGTCTAGAGTGCCTAAGTCACTTTTGAAAATGTAGGCTTCTAAGTCACCTGGGCACTCTTGAAAAGGTTACCCTCAGTCTCATCAAAAGTCAATAGGACTTCAGCTCCTAAGTCACCTAGATGCCCATAAGCTGAACATGACCAAAACCATTGCAGTTACATGATCCCCACCAAACCTCGCGCTGCACTGACTCCAGGCAGGTGAAACCACTCCAGAGCTTGGGACCCCCAGCCTGGCAAGCTGTATCATTCACCCCAGAGCTTGACTAGAAACAGTGAAGCGCAATGGCCCCATCCAGCTCTGGTGTAAATCTACTGGCGTCATTGGTGGGAGGATACAAGTACTGTTTTTTAAAATGTGCAACAGCAAGTCAGGCAGAAGGGGTGGGACTAGAGGAGGTGTTAAGGAAAAATACTGCAGTGAAGCAGAGGGATGGTGCTTTAGGAATAACCCTGTCCTCCTTATTCTAATAAAGTGCCTGGTTCAGTGTGCTGAACAAAGTGACTTTTTCCCTGATTCTTTACCATTGGCATCGAGCAAGTGGAGTGACATATGTTTACACTGCACCTGAATTTAACCCTAAGCATTCAAAGGACTGAGTGCATAGGCGGCGACGTCTAGTGGATAGAGCAATGGAGTGGGACTCAGGTTTTCTTCTCAGATCAAACATTGGCCTGCTGAGTGACCTTGGGTCAGTCGCCTCCCCCACACCAGGCCTCAATTTCTCCATCTCTAAAATGGGGATAACAACACTGACCTCCATTGTAAAGTTCTTTGAGATCTACTGATGAAAAGTGCTCTAGAAGAGGTAGTTATTGGCGTTATTATTAGATGCAGCAGGAAAACAGCTTCTGTGGGTTCTCAATAAAGTAAGGGTTGTGATTTAACGCCTCTACAATTGTTCTCTTGTAACCAGAGGGGGACACGACAAACACAACTAAATACATGCACACCCTTGAGAATAGGACTTTCCCAGAGGAATGCAGCATCCAAACTATTCTTCAAGGGACACTTTACAGTCCTTGATGAACTACCAAATCTCTCATCTGCAGACAGAATAACAAGGGTGCTACAGATCAGTGCACTTATAGACCTGAGGAAGAGCTCTGTGTAGCTCGAAAGCTTGTCTCTCACCAACAGGAGCTGGTCCAATAAAAGAGATTACCTCACCCGCCTTGTCTCTATAATATCCTGGGACCTACGCAGCTACATCTACACTGTATACATGACCTACAGCATGGCAGTTATAAAGGTCAGCACAGATGCAATGGCAGAGCTACATGATGGAAGTTTGCAAAGTGCCTGCCACCGTCACTCTACTGCCCACGCTATTAATCCTTTTCTTTTGTTAGCAGTAAGTTCACTTAGAGCTGAAATAAATAACAGAGTTAAGCATCAGTGTGTGGATACAAACACAATTACAGAGAGAGAGGGAAGGGAAATTGAGTTTTGCCTTTTCTGGCCCCAGCACATTTTGCATACAGTGTTAATCAAAAGCACAACTGTCCTGGTAAACAGTGTAATGGGTTAAAATGAGCGGAAACCTCAGGATCTGCTTTACCTTGAAGAAAGGTTTAGACACTTCCTTGCTGCAAAGGGAAAGAGCGCAGGAAAAACAAGAGCGGCAATTAAAGCAAGATGTGCAGAGAATTAATGGGGGGAGGAGGTGCTTGCGTGCTCCAGTCTGTGCAGCTGGCTCTTCTATTCCTTCCCGGCATTCACACAACTAGGCTTCCCCAGCAGGGCTTTAAACACTCTTTGGTGAGCAGCTCTGACAAGCAGTGAGGGCGGCTCACAGATCATTACTGACTGTAGCAGCAGGGCCATTCTGCCCAGTTCGATCACAGCATGCAGAGAGGAAAGACGAAACAGGAGAGGACGAATTGGGAAAACACAGGACAGAAGAATGGAAGGGAACTATTCACTATCAACCTGAGTAAGACATGCTGAATGGGGGAAGAGAGAAGGCCCCCTAGACAAATGACTGGCATGGTCTATTACCGTAAGAAAGCATTCTCTTCGTCTGATGAGAGGATGTTCAAGACTAAGACCCCTAGTAACCAGTTAGAGATGGGACCAAGCCATGGGATTCTGAGCTGGATACAGATCCCCAAGAATTCAGATCCAGGGGATTGGGTCAGGCCCATCCCCTATTAGAGATCTCATCACAGCAAGTTGAGGTCTTCTTCCTCCTTTCCTTGTCACACTCAGTTAACCAGCATCCTCCAACTCAGTGCAAACTCCATTCCTCAGCCATTGAATTAGCATGGCAAGAACATTGCGCAGGGGAGTGAAAGATAAAAGTCGGCCTCGGGATCTCTGTGTGACTATTAGTATGTTTCATTCAATGGAGGCAATGGAGGCCACCTCCCCGAACACAGGAATCAAGTTAAGTGAATAGGCTTCCTTTCTCCACCTCTCCCGGGGAGAAAGTTACACCATGTTTAGAACTGGTTGGATATTGCGATGCAGGGTTTGTGAACATCAACTCCAACTACAAACAGCTGTTTGATTTGACCATGTTCACATCCCTTGTTATTCGCTGTGAACATTCAGAAGGGGGGAGGAGCTCTTCCTCCCCCAAAGACCTATACTCCTTTGCAAAGGAAGGTATCTATGCACCCAGTAAAGCAGGGGTTCTCAAACTAGACCAATCACATGCTATGTAAAAATAAACAGTTGAAGCAAAGAGTTCATGAAAAGCCTATGGGCTGGTAAGTTAACTGAACCTACAGACTGGTCCCAGCTCAAATTTTGGCTCAGGCTAGTTTATCTGACTCAGTCCTTGATCCTTCGTGTCCTTTGACGCTTCTCAGGCCCAGCAAGGCTGAGCTCCACCACACACACACACACACACACACACACACAATTGCAGTCTTTGGGACACATGGTCCTTAGTTCTCCAGTCTCCCTAGATTCACACAGTGCTCAGCATTCGCACACTCACTGATCCCATGCAGCCTGTTTTGCTTCTGTACGGATCTCCAGACTGGAGGAACCTTCCTCCCACCATGAGACACCATTTTTGGCTTCTGGTACCGTCTCCCATTCTCCAGGCCTCTCATCCTTCCGCAATGTTCATCTACTGATGAAAATCATAAATAAACAAAGATCATGCTTTGAGAATGCCAGACAGCACATCCTGAATTAGACAGCACATCCTGCAGCACTTACTCAAGGCACAAGTCAGTGGGCCTACTCTGATGAGTAAGTGCCACTGGGTGCGGGAGGGTTGCAGGACTGAGCCCTAGTTTATTCTCCAGTACCAAAATGTCAATTGATTAATGAAATCATATCTACGGACTACAATAGCATCTGACAGTGCAGTCTGGAGTGAGTCCGGACACATCTAAGTTGTGTTTTTAAATGTGTATGGAAATATGGGGTGGGGGCTGGTGTATGTGCATGTTTACTATGTATATGTACATGTGATTGTGTACATAGGGTTTGTATGTGCCAATGCCAGCAGGGGGGTGTGTGTGTGTGTGTGTGAGTGAATGCTTAGACATCCATGCATGTGTATACATGCATTACATACATACATGCATGCTATCATAGGAGCTTCACCCCCTGGATTGAAGTGGTTTCCATCAGATACAGGGTTTACAGTTTGGTTCAATGGCTCTCAGCACCCCCACTATACAAACTGTTCAAGCTCCCCTGCATGCTGTGTGTGTGTGAGTACACCTAGGCAAACTGCTCCTGAGTTACATCAAGGCATCATCAAGGCATCTAATCCAAAGTAGACACCCTTTCAGTCATTTCCCATAAAATCACAAGGAAGAAAATTGTACCTGGAAATCAGATCTCTGAGGCAGCTGCACCTTAACTCTCCGCAGGAAGTGATGGGTTCTGAATATACTCCCAGGCTGAGTCTGGAGATGAACGGAGATTGCAAACATAAACCTCTATAAAGGGAAAACATCTGAGGATCCTTCCAAGTGTCTGTCTGCTCAGTGTAGATGCCAGTTGCCTGCTGTGAACCAAACAGAGTCTGATTAGGTGACATTCGTATCATCTGGTAAACACCATTTTAAAAATGTGCTGATGAATATTGTGTTTTATGAAAGGGAGGGACTGAGCGCAAATCCAGGCACAATGCAAACTATACAAACTTCCCCTACATGGTTCAGCCAGTATAACTGTGTCCTAACTACAGCACCCTTTTCTGTAGCCATCATGGATTGGCACACAGCTCTGCCAATGCATCTCGGTCCTGACCTGCACCCCCCGCTGCTATTCCACTCCTGAGGCCTCTATACATGCCCAGTTCTCACCCACAGCAATTGCTACCATTCCAGTTCCAAGCCTTACCTGAGCAAAAACTACCAATCATGCTGAATTGCCTGGAGCTACATGGCCAATTTTTAATGTGGACAAAAAACATTTAGAGACTAAGTTGAGACTGAGACCATGCAACTTGTTTTCTTTGGTGACTGATTCATAATTTCAGCCCAGGGCTCCAGTAAAAGGCTGCTCTGTTCTCATCCCTGGAACACGTAGGCCACTCTGATTTGGGCTTCCTTAAAAACAGTAAGTGCCTCCGTTTTCAAAAAAGTTAGGCAGGTCACGATGCATGAAAACCATATGCAACTGTGCAGCTGTGTAGGTACCAGGATTGTACATGCAAATCAGGTTATTGCACAGGCAAATGTTTCTAGTCAGCTATAAAGACACTCACTATGCCTGGTCAAAAATTTTCCAATGGGACTATTTTCCATTGCAAAATGTCAATTTGATGATCTCAAAACTTCTGGGGGAATGTGTCGATTTTGATGACATTTCATTTCAGAAAAAACCCTAACCAGTTCATTTTGGTGCTGCTCAAACATCACGTTTCGACCTTTTTGTTTTACAACTTTTTCATTGTGACTATATCACTTCTTATATTATAAATGTCAACATTGAAATGAAACATTCTGGCTTTCTCAAAACAAAACATTTTGATCCTCCTGAAACTTTGTTGTTGTTTTTTTGGAGTATTTCCTTTTGGGGAAAATTCCATTATTTTGATTTTTTTTTGTTCCAGTTTGGAAAAACAATTTTTTTTGACGGAAATACTGGATTGCGCTCACCTCTAACACTCACGTACCATAATGAACCATGGCCACAAACCCACAGGCACTTTGCTCATCTCCTAAGGATTGAAACAAAGCCCTTCACTGCCCCACGTAGTGCCCTTTAGACGGCTGGCCTTTAGATGGGCTAAAGGAGCTCTTCTTTAGTTTAATGAGCAGACAGCTATGCTTTTTGTACTGGAGGTCCCAGATTCAATCCCCACTGATGACCATGTATGTGGATTCAGCCACATTTGTTATAGTTTCGCCCCCCACAGAGACACATACAAGTCAAGCAAAGATTGACGAGGCCTGACTTGTAACTCCATTTGGTTTGTAAAGGGATCCGTTTTCTGACTGTTGCCCTGAAATTGTGTGCAACACATTATGTGACATAAAGCATCAATGGAACACCTGCTGCTTAGTTAGATAGAAAAGCCATGACAAAGATCCACCAGCTTCTGTATGCACTCTGACAAGGGCAGGGCTGGGGAGGTTGGTGCTTCCTGCTCTGCACTGCCATGTTGGGGAGACTTATTCATGACCTCTCAGTTCCTCAGTCCCTGGACAGGCAGAGGCTGAGAGCTCTGTGGATGGAATGTGAGCACAGAAAACCTCTTGCCAGCTGATAATGGGACCTTCAGCCACCTAAAGATCGGCACTTGTGGGCTCCAAAGTCAATCCCATTTCACCCTCCTCAGCCAGGGCTGTGCCCACAAAGCTGAAGCTACTGGAGGGAGTACTCTGGACTCCATGAGAAGCTCCTTCCCAGGCCACAAAGAGCATGATCTCATGGTTAGAGCACTGAACTGGAACTCAGGAGTTCTGATTCCATACCGGGCTTACTGCGTGACCTTGGGCAAGTCACTTCACTCCTCGGCCTCAGGTCACACGCCTGTAAAACTTACCTCACAATGGCATCGTGATGCTTAGTTAGCTGATGCTTCTAAAACACTTGGAGGTCCTTGAGGACCAGTGCTATAGAGGGGAGCATGTAAAGAAACAAGACCAGCCCTGCACTGCAATTCTCTAGTCGGCCCCCAGAGAGCTGTCAGAAAGTTTCTGAGTGAGTGAGGGGATGGTTTGTGGTCCAGCACTGCTGGTATGAGCCACACCTGCTGCACAGCATCTTCAGTGTGGAAATTAACACCTTCTTTCTGTATTTATGGTATGTCTACACTGTAAACAAAGGTGTGCTTGTAGCATGGGTAGGCATATCTGGGCTAGCTTTCATCTAGCTAGCTAGCACGAGGCAACAATAACAGTGTAGATGTGGTGGCACAGGGTTCAACATGGGCTAGCAACCAGAGTACGTCCCCGGGCTCCCTGCCGAGCTTGTATTCTAGTTGCTATCCTGGGCTGCAACATCCACCACTCCTGTTACCCCTGCTAGCTAGATATGGGCTCCAATCACATCTTCATTTGCACACTAGACATTAACCCCATGGCACAGGGAGGAGTGACACAGCCCAAATTAGGAGTGAGCCAAATCCACAGCCTTCAGTCAAGGCATTAGCAGCAGGCTGGGAAAGGGATGTTTGCACCTACATTAGGCAGATTAAGAGGGAACCGTGCTGAGCTTCAGCTGTAATTAAAGAAATTAAAGTCCGGGGTTAGGAGAGCAGGAGCTCTCAAGCCTTATAATTAAGGTGGGAAATGTACTAATGCTAAAAGGGAGCCGCTGCACCTGCTGCTGAGATTTATAATGAGTAAAATAAAGTGTGCTCTCTCTGCTGTGAGCCCATTATTTCCCCAGAGCTTCCCGGCATTGCAGCAGACTTAGTGCAGACTGTCTCTGAGGCAGTTGCAGACAGCTGTCCAGGAGGGTGAAAAGGACACGGCTGCTGTCTGTCACAGGTCTGGGTGTTGCTGGAAATGGCTTACATTTGAACATAAGAATGTGTATTTGGGGGCTGGACTTTCACCCCTGTAGCTTAGGAAGGCAAAGGTCTGTGGTAGCTCTCACGTGCAAAAGCTACGGGTCTGATCCTGTGAGGGGCTGAGCCCTTGATTTCCATGAGAGCTGAGGGTGCTTAGTCCCTCACAGGGTCACGCCCTAGGAAAACTCCTTCCATGTGGTTCAGTTAGTTGGCTGAGCCCCTTTCCCTCCTGGTGAGGGACTGGGAGCCAGCCTGCTGCACCTCCATCATGCAGCACCCTACCGCAGTGCTTGCTGCCCGAAGCCTCGGTCTTTTCTTCATCTCCATCCCCTTCTGCTCAAATCCAGGGATCGCACTCCACCTCTGGAGCCCCAGGGCTTGGTTCACCTCCTCCAGCTAGCTGGCATCCAAGAGAGAGATGAGGATGCCTCTAACCAGTGGGTGGAACCGCTCCTAGCTCTGTCCGAACTTTGCACTCTGGGCTACGTCTAAATGGGGGAACCCTCTCAAACCCCAGGCTGAGGCCCAGTGCCCCTAAGGAGCAATCCTCCCAAACGCCAGGCCAAGCCAGACCAGGCCAGGCCCTATACCCAATGGGGTCTTTATCCTTGAGTCCTCCACCTGAGACATCTGTTTTGCCTTCAGCTCCGGGACTTGAAAGTGACTGTGCTGCCAGAGACGTGAATACGAAAGGCGCCGCAGGTGACGGTGGCTGTCCTGAGCAATGGCAGAGTTCTCTTGGAACGTAGATTTCTGTCACTGAAGTCAGTCAATCATTTCCAGTAAGTCGAGCATCACAACAACAGAAACCAAAAATAAACTGCAAATAAAGAGTGAGCTGCAATCCAGGGCATTTATCATGGGGGCAGGAGGGGAAGAAAAAGAAACCGACATTAGAAAAGGCTGCATACATTGGCTGCATACAGATGCAGTCTAAATGGAAAGACCTTCCAATTGAAATGTCAGAGGTAGAATGGGCTGTGCTTCCCCCCTACACTCACCTACCAAGCACGACTCAGTGGGGGACTTGGAGAACAGGAGTCAGGACCTTAATTATATACTGGTAAATATTTTGGTGAGTGCGCCTGTGTGAGAAGGGAAAGATGCAGAAATTTTTGTGTGTCCCAAGAGATTCAGGATTTTGTCAGAGAAACTGATGAGAACCTGATGTGTCAGTGGGGGCTGCTTATCCCCCCAAAACAGACTCACACCCATGCATACATTTACCCAAAACACCCAGACAATTGCTTTTGTTTGCAAACCTGTATTTTACACTGTAAGAAAGAGGGACAGAGAAAAGGAGCCCTAGAGATGCCTCCTTGCCCTGCAGCTGTTGGAGCAGCGGAGCCTGTACTAGGACCTGGGCTGGGCTTCAACTACAAAATTCGGATCCAGATTGTGAACCCCCCAGAGATCAAGACAGCGCCCAGATCAGGTTCTTGCTCTGTCTATACAGAATAAGGGGTCATTTACAAAATTCAGCTCTGGCTCTGGGTTCTGAGGGCTGTGAAGTTGTGGGATTTGGAAATCTGCAGGCAACTGTAACGCCTGCCTGCTCCTAAAAGAGTAAAATAAGCAAGCAGTGGTAGCCTGCCAGTTACCGCAGATGGGTTCTGACTACATAAATCTTCCTGTCAGAGGCTTTGGCGGTAGAGCCTTCCAATTCATTTGAAACAGTTCCTGAAACTCTGTTTCATGGTCCAGATCTTGCCTGGGGGACAGCAAGGGGGCTTGTTATTTAAAAAAACCCGGGTTGATGCACCGGTTGCTGCTGAGAAACTGACGGATTTCAACGCTGCCACCAAGGCTTCCTCCACACTGCCCAGCCATGAATGCTAACTAAACAAAGGCAGCCAGCCCAGCTGGCTCCGTATCCCCTGGTGCCAGCAATGGCCTCGGGTCTCAGTGTTTGCTGCGTCAAGCTAGAACGAACAAGGGCTACAGGAACATAACACCACTGACATGTAGGCAAGGGGATATTTTTACCATCCCCTGAAAAAGCACAAAGAATTTTGTTTGAATGCAGGTCAGTTTAATGGGGACTCTGTTAGAAAGAACCGGCTGCATAATGTGCTGGCACTCCAGGCAGAGGGCAAATCCTCCTGCCACACCACTCATAAATCTCTCCATTGGATGGTAGCGTGGAAGGGGAATCTGTGAAAGTCACAAAGGCAGAATGGAGCCAGGTTTCAAACGCTTGGGGATAGAGAGAGAGAGAGAGAAAATGCCTTTGAAGGAAAGGAGGGGTTGGAAAATGCCCCAGGGTTTTGTGAGGATAGTGAAGAATGTGGCAGGAGAAATCTGAGAGGGCCCTACCTTCTTAGGGCCCATCCCTGCTCATCTGACTCAATCAGTCCCAGGGAGCCCACTTGCACGCATAAGGCATGTAAGCTTCAGCACCTACGTGCTACAGAAATCCAGGGTGCTGTCCGTCCAGCAGCTGCCCTAGCACACCTGTGACACACCTTGCATCCTCATGGAAAAGTGCACACAGGCAACCACATGTCCATGAGAAGACTGCCCTCCCTGCTCGTCTTTGCCACCATCATGAGATCAGACACCATAGCAATCTCCCTGGTGCAGTGCCAGCTCCGACAGCTCCAACAGTGCAAATAGTCTCCCACCCATGGCGCATTGGTCACTGCTCAGTGCCTTTCTGGTCAGCTTTTGCATGTGCCAGAAGTCCCTTCCTCCTTCAGATAATCCTGCATGCACCATGGAGCTCTTTTGCATGCTCTTTTGCCAGTATCATCTTCTTCAACATTGGTCTACTCCAATCTACTCCATTTGTCACTAGCCGGTCTCAGAGGGAGCTTTGCTATGAGCCTGCTGCCAGCTGGCCACCAGCCAATATGCAAGCCCTAGTTGATAAAGGGATCCAGGCCCAGCTGGACTCGGTGATTCAGAACACCAGCCTATTGGGGAAAAGTCAACACGCCTTTTGTAAACGGAAATCACGCCTCACCAATCTATTAGAATTCTTTGAGGGCGGTCAACGAATATGTGAACAAGGATGATCCGTGGATATAGCATACTTGGACTTTCAGAAAGTCTTTGACAAGATCCCTCACCAAAGGCTCTTAAGCAAAATAAGCAGTCATAGGTTAAGAGGGAAGGTCCTCTAATGGATCAGTAACTGGTTAAAAGACAGGAAACCAAGGGTAGGAATAGATGACCAGTTTTCAGAATGGAGAGAGATAAATAGAAGTGTTCCCCAGGGATCTGTACTGGGACCTATGCTGTTCAACATATTCATAAATGATCTGGGGAAAAGGGTAAACAGTGAAGTGGCAAAATTTGCAGACGATACAAAACTACTCAAGACAGTTAAGTCCAAAGCAGACTGCAAAGAGTTACAAAGAGATCTTACAAAACTGGGTGACTGGGAAACAAAATGGCAGATGAAATTCAATGTTGATAAATGCCAAGTAATACACATTGGAAAACATAATCCCAACTATACATAAAAAATGATGGGGTCTAAATTAGCTGTTACCACTCAAGAAAGAAATCTTGGAGTCATTGTGGATAGTTCTCTGAAAACATCCACTCAGTGTGCAGCGGCAGTCAAAAAAGAGAACAGAATGTTAGAAACCATTAGGAAAGGCTAGATAATAAAACAGGAAATATCATAATTCCATGATATAAATCCATGGTACGCCCACACCTTGAATACTGTGTTCAGTTCTAGTTGCTCCATCTCATAAAAGATAGATTAGAATTGGAAAAGGTACAGAGAAGGGCAACAAAAATGATTAGGGGTATGGAACAGCTTTCATATGAGGATTGAGTAAAAAGACTAAAACATTTCAGCCTGGAAAAGAGATGACTCTGGGAATATGACAGAGGTCTATAAAATTGTGAATGCTGTGGAGAAAGTGAATGCATCCGATGAAGTGAGCTGTAGTTTATGCTCAAATAAATTTGTTAGTCTCTAAGGTGCCACAAGTCCTCCTTTTCTTTTTGTGAATAAGGAAGTGTTATTTACTCCTTCACATAACACAAGAACCAGGGATCACCCAATGAAATGAATAGGCAGCATATTTAAACAAACAAAAGGAAGTACTTCTTCACACAATGCAGTCAACCTGTGGAGCTCGTTTCCAAGAAATGTTGTGAAGGCCAAAACTATAGCAGGGTTTTAAAAAGAATTAGATAAGTTCATGGAGGATAGGTCAATTCATGTCTATTAGCCAAGATGGTCAGGGATGCAACCCTATGCTCTGGGTATCACTAGCCTCTGATTACCAGAAGCTGGGAATGGACAAGAGGGGATGGATCACTCAATGATTGCCTGATCTGTTTGTTCTCTCTGAAGCATCTGGTACTGGCCGCTGTCAGAAGACAGGATACGGGGCTAGATGGATCATTGATCTGACCCAGTATGGCCATTCTTATGTCCAGTTATCCAAGTACCTGGTGGTTCCGGGCCTCACCCCGGGTAACAAGCAAGGCTGTGGGCAGTGGTGAGCTGGAACTGGTTCGCTAGAACCGGTTGTTAAATTTAGAAGCCCTTTTAGAACCGGTTGTTCGACAAGGGACAACCCGTTCTAAAAGAGCTTCTAAATTTAACCAGTCAAAAGTGGCGCCTTAGGCGCCGACTCCACGGGTGCTCCAGCCCTGGAGCACCCAAGGGGAAAATTTGGTGGGTGCAGAGCACCCACCAGCAGCTCCCGGCCCCAGCTCACCTCACCTCCGCTCTGCCTCCGCCTCCTCCCCTGAACGCGCTGCCCCACTCTACTTCTCTGCCCCCCCAGGCTTCCTGCAAATCAGCTGTTCGCGCAGGAAGCCAGGGCAGGCTGAGAAGCAAGCGGCGGCTTCCCTCTCAGGCCCAGGGAGGCAGAGGTGAGCTCAGGGGAGGAAACGCGAGGCGGGGCGCCCGGGCCACAGCAGGTAACCCGGGGGGGTGCGCAGGGGAACCGCTCCCCGCCCCAGCTCACCTCCGCCACCCTTGGCCTGAGTGTGAAGCCGCTGCCTGCTTCTCAGCCACCCCAGGCTTCCCGCCAAACAGCTGATTTGCGGGAAGCTGGGGGGGGGGGGTGTGCAGAGAAGCAGAGCGGTGCGGTGCGTTCAGGGGAGGAGGCGGAGGCGGGGGGGGCAGAGAAGCAGAGTGGGGTGGTGCATTCAGGGGAGGAGGCAGAGGAGGAGCGGAGGTGAGCTGGGGCCGGGCGCGGGGCAGGGAGCTGCCGGTGGGTGCTCTGAACCCACCAAATTTTCCCCATGGGTGTTCCAACCCTGGAGCACCCAGGGAGTCGGTGCCTATGGCACCACTTTTGATGTGATCAGTGGGGGTGTGGCCAGTCTCCCTGCTGCCCCCCAGCTATGCTCCCCCGCCCCTAGGAGCCAGAGGGACCTGCTGGATGCTTCCTGGGAGCTGCCTCAGGTAAGCACCGCCAGGACTCCCCACCTCGCCCCCCGGCAGGTGCCTCTGGCTCTTAGGGGTGGGGTTGGCACCCACTACGGTGGCCCACAAGACCCTCCTGCCCGGTTCTGGGGGCAGACAGGGGAGGGGGCTGGTTGGGGCAGGGGTCCTGGGGGGGGGCGTCAAGGAACGCGGGGGATTTGGATGGGGCAGGAGTCCTGGGGTGCGGGGGTGGGCAACAACCCCCTTGTGGGGTGAGGAGGGAACCCATTGTTAAGATTTTGGCAGCTCATCACTGGCTGTGGGGACTTTCAGTCCATCATAGGAGGGTTAAGACATTTTGGAGTGAGCTCTAGTATCAATGAGGGTGAGAAACTGACCACAGAGACAAGCATGTAGGCAGGTGCTGTGCAAGATCATCTCACCCAGCTCTGCCAGTGTATCTCGATCCTGACCTCCAGCACTCCATTAGGTATCCAGTCCTGGGCTGGCACTGTAAGTGCACCTCCATTCAGGCCTGTGACACTCCCCCTCCACGAGCAGACCCATCGTGAGTACAGATTGACCGTCCTGGTTAATTGTGATGTCCACAAATGTCTGCTAACGCCTGGCTGAGGCTGCCAAACACTCCACACATGACCACATCTAGATTCGAAGCAAGATCTCCAGAAAGAAAAGATAGGCACCTTCCCCACCCCCAGTGGGATGGGAATAGCACTGAGGGAACTGCCACTATCCTGGCAAAGCAAGAGCCCAGCTTCACTACCCTAGGTTGCCACCTTCTTTGTTACCAGTCTGTTATAGAGTCCTTTGTGCTAAAATAAACTGCTGTATATCATGCAAAGTAGTTTACTTTGCCTTTGGATACATCAATGGCCATATTCAAAGCGAAGGCAGTGAGAACAGCCCTATGCATCACAATTCAAAGGAAGTGATATATCTTCATTTCACGTCTTATTATGCAGTTCTGCTCCCTCTGTTTTTATTTGGCTAACAAAGCCATGTACCACCGCTTCACGCCGGCCTGGGTTTTTGTTTCGCACGCAGGAAGGTACGGAAAAAGAAGCAGCAATATAATGACACGCTTCAGATTTAATTTCTCTTCTCACCTCCTGCCCCAGCCTCTTCCCTGCCCACCCCCCCAAGGAGGGGAGCTGTGAGTTTTATGAAGCAAGAGCAAACGTTCAAATGAGGTGACACAAGCTCTCCGCCTGCAGCCAGCACTCAGCAGGTTGCATTTCTGTGCTGTTTATTAATCCTTGTTCATTATACACAAGCAGGGCATTCATGTGTGTCGTCTTTGCAGTGTGAACCTTGGCACCTCATTTCCTTTATCAGAAACTTTCTCAGATAACAGGGAAGGCCTCTGAAGTTGCTGCTGCTAATTCTCTGGGGGTTGGGGAGAAGGTTGGAGGGGGGAAAGCTGATATATGAAATGATCATCAGTAATAACATTGTGAAAGCCTCAGATGAAAGGGGCTATGAAATGCAAAGAGCCTTACTGACATTATTTCAGAGTAACAGCCGTGTTAGTCTGTATTTGCAAAAAGAAAAGGAGTACTTGTGGCACCTTAGAGACTAACCAATTTATTTGAGCATAAGCTTTCGTGAGCTACAGCTCACTTCATCGGATGCATACTGTGGAAAATACAGAAGACGTTTTTATACACACAAACCATGAAAAAATGGGTGATTATCACTACAAAAGGTTTTCTCTCCCCCCACCCCATTCTCCTGCTGGTAATAGCTTATGTAAAGCGATCACTCTCCTTACAATGTGTATGATAACCTGGATTTGTGCTGGAAATGGCCCACCTTGATTATCATACACATTGTAAGGAGAGTGATCGCTTTACATAAGCTATTACCAGCAGGAGAGTGGGGTGGGGGAAGAGAAAACCTTTTGTAGTGATAATCACCCATTTTTTCATGGTTTGTGTGTATAAAAACATCTTCTGTATTTTCCACAGTATGCATCCGATGAAGTGAGCTGTAGCTCACAAAAGCTTATGCTCAAATAAATTGGTTAGTCTCTAAGGTGCCACAAGTACGCCTTTTCTTTTTACTGACATTAGTGAACATAGTCTAGCAATCCCTCCCCCGCTCCTGTCAGGCAGGGAAGTATCTTTATGCCTGTTACACACAGGGGGAAAATGAGGCACAGTGAAGCTAAAGCCTAAGTTTTCAAATGTGCCCTTGAATTTTAGGTGACTCCTTTATTGGGTGCCCACCCTGAGACCAACTGAGCACCCACAACTGTGGTTGATCACATTATGAGTTGTCGGCACTCAGTCCCTCTGAAAATCAGGTCCCAGATGTTCCAAGCTGTGCACCCAAAAGCTGAGAAACCTCCAAATTAATACTCCTGAGTGACTTTCTCCAGGTTACCCAGAGAGTCAGCTGGGAGTAGAGCCCATGAGTACTAGCTCCCAGTCCCCTAATCAAACCATCAGATGACACTGCCTGCCTGGTCATGCACACAGCAATGTGACCTGTGTTTATGTGTTTCTAGAACTTAGTGGCAGGTGCAAGTAACTATGGCAGGGGGAAAAGCAGAGGAAGTGCATTGCAGATCAGGACTGAGACACATTGGCAGAGCTCTGTGATTCCAGGGCCGGTATAGCAAGGATTGTGCAAGCTACCTGCAACATAGCAGCTCATGCTAGCTAATGACAATTTATGGGCTAAGGCAGACATATGTCATTTACACCACAGCTTACAATTTCATTCCCGGGAGGCAATATTTCTCATGGGGACTACACACTCAGATATACTGTGATAGATAGATAGATAGATAGATATTCTGGCCCCTTTAAGAAGTAGTGGGGCTTGGATCCAGCCAACCCTATTGCATGACCTGGCCCCTTTAAGGAATAGCACCATGATGCATGCATTGGCAGGGCCCATACTTTCAGAGAAATCTGTGTCCATGTCCTGATCACTCACGTGACCGTGCTGACGTCGCCTCCTCGCCCGGTATCGCTCTGCCAGGTTCTGGTGCTGCATATACAGCTGGATATTGCATGTGGTGTTTAATGTGCTCCTAATTGCCAAAGTGAGCTGAGCAGCCTCCGTGCTTGCCTTGGTATGGCGTCCGCACAGAAAAAAGGCGCGGAACGATTGTCTGCCGTTGCTCTGACAGAGGGAGGGGCGACTGACGACATGGCTTATAGGGTTGGCTTACAGAGAATTAAAATCAACAAAGGGGGTGGCTTTACATCAAGGAGTATTTCAGGCAGGACTTCACGGAGGGTTCCAATAAGAAATGGTGCACCTAAGTAATTGTTCTTATTGGAACAAGCAGATTGGTCTGGCCTCTGATTGATACATGGCTAGATTTACCTCGCTGCACCTTCTCTGTGAGTGACTGCAGCGTGACCTAGAGGAATGAGTCCCCTAGATGGGGGGGGTGTCTATTTCTTGTTTTGATCCACTCCATCTATCTTTTACATCTTTGGCTGGCAGCAGACGGTGCAGAAGAACTGCAAGCCATCCTCATCTCTTGCCTGCCTGGCAGAAGATGGTACAATAGGACTGCTAGCCATCCTCATCTCTTGCCTGCCCGGCAGAAGATGGTACAATAGGACTGTTAGCCATCCGTATCGCCTACCTGCTCACCATAAGATGGTTCAATAGGACTGACTGCAGGACTAAAGAGAATGACCTGGTCAAGTCACTTCTAATGTAGTCCCTGCACCCATGTCTGCCCAGGCGCTCCCAGCCGACGTGGCCAGGAGCACCTCGGACATGACGATGACGGCTACCAGTCCTATTGTACCATCTGCTACCACAAGGCAAGGGGTTGCTGCTGCTGTGTAGCAATGCAGTACCACCTCTGCCAGCACCCAGGAGACATATGGTGACGGTTACCTGAGCGGGCTCCATGCTTGCCGTGGTATGGCGTCTGCACAGGTAACTCAAGAAAAAAGGTGTGAAACGATTGTCTGCTGCTGCTTTCATGGAGGGAGGGAGGGAACGGGGGCCTGATGATATGTACCCAGAACCACCTGCGACAATGTTTTAGCCCCATCAGGCATTGGGATCTCAACCCAGAATTCCAATGGGCCGCGGAGACTGCAGGAACTGTGGGATAGCCACCCACAGTGCAACGCTCCGGAAGTCGACGCTTGCCTCGGTACTGTGGAAGCACTCCGCCGAGTTACTGCACTTAATGCACTTAGAGCATTTTCTGTGGGGACACACACACTCGAATATATAAAACCGATTTCTAAAAAACCGACTTCTATAAATTCGACCTAATTTTGTAGTGTAGACATACCCTAAGAGAGCAGCAGACAAGCTGGGAATGGGGTCCAGGTGCTACCTCCTGATCAGGATAAAAGCCACTACACAGCCCAAGGAAGGAGGGCTGTAGAATCCCTTAACTAGAGGGAAGGATTTGGGACCAAGGGACAACGGAGACTACATTTTTATAAGGAGTTACTAAATTGACCCCCCCAGGAAGAGGAATGTTACTTCACATCCTTTGGACTGTGAACCAGTTATATGGGAGAAGCAAAAGGAAACTGAGGGTAGCATACCTGCAGGGCCACGCCCTGCCATGAGGGGGCAAGCTATGAGATAATACCCTGCCACAGATAGAGAGATAAGCAGGAACTATAGTTTTCTTCCCCACTGGGCCTTTTCTTAGCCCATTTCTTGTCAGTGTGCTACGGCATCAGCTCTTCTAATGATCGTCACAGGCTAAATCCTGCATCCAGTTACATCTGGAGAGTTAATGGGGTTACACCAGTGTGAATGAGATTGGGCTTTGGTCCTCTATGGTGCACTGATCCGTGTATCAAAGGCACATCTATTTTGGGGATATGTAGGACCAGGTTTGCAAAGGAGCTCAGCCCCCATCATGCTGCTGAAAATCCTTCCATATTTTTAGGAGCCTAAGTAGGAGCAGAGCTCTTTGGAAAATCTTGTCTACCTGGCCAGTTCCACTCTCTCTGACTAGTGTGAATCTGGAGTAACGCCATGGCGTGAGTGAAATGAGGGGCACCAGTGAAATGAGCTTAAAACTGAGCCCTATAGCTATAGTGCAGGTAGGAGCACTAGCAAAGTGAGTCTCAGACTGCTAGCTATTTACAAGGCTGACCTGACCTATGAAATTCAGCTCACTAAATGCTCCTGCACATGACGGAAATTGGAAAAAACCCATCTGAACCCCCCCAAAAAATTGTTTTTCTAAAATTACCCCAGGAAATAATATACATCCTGACCTACTGAAATTCATAAAGGAATGAAATAAAAGCTCTAAGCTGTGGTCTGAGATCAAACAAGCAGACTACACAAAAAAAATTTAAAAAGCTTTAAAGACCCTCAGACATTTAAATCTGATAGACTGTATAAAGGAAAATGTTCACTTTTCATATGCAGTGAGTGGAAATCATTTTAGATTTTTTATTATTTTTATTATTATTATTTTAGACAAGGGTAGGCAAGAAATAACCATATTTCAACCCAGTCAAGAGTGAAATTAAGTTTAACAACAAAGCAATTTCTACTAGCGGAGGCCCAGCAAAAAAATCTGGATGAATAGAAAATTCACAAAGGCTGAGAAATGTGTCAGACAATGGCAATATTAAGAATTAAAAGCGACTTTGCTTTAGTGCAGATAATGTAACCGCCTAATGATACACCTCACAGCTAATGTGTTCCCTTCGCAAATAAATATTGTAAAAGCTCAACAGTGGAGAAGATGGTTATTAAGTTTTGCACCATTCCCAACCAAAAAAGAAAAAGTGATGTTTTAGGTATGCAACCATAGGCCTAACTACAAGAATCACTTGGCAACTGACAAATCAGTGATGGAGGAATTAGAGATGAAGAGCTGAATAAAAAGCCAGATGTTATCGAATACATAATGGACAGCAACCTACATAGAAAACATTCAGGTTATCAGTGCAGGTACTCATAGGAGCCCCAACATTGTGGGATTTGAGTGCCCCACATATATGAAGGAATTTACTCTCCCCATGCCCTTGTTTATTGGGAAAGTATTGCTATCCCCATTTTATAGATGGGGAAACTGAGGCACAATGCGATGAAGTAGCTTGTCCAAGGTCACAGAGAGGAAGGATCAGCTTGTGGCTTAAGCGCTGCAGTGAGACTTGTGAAGTCTGGTTTCTGTTCCTGTGACTTTGGGCCAGCCACTTAATCTCTCTGGTCTGTTTAGATTGCAAATATTCAGGGCAAGGATTGCATGTCTATGCATTTGTACGCTTCTTGGTTAGTGCCTCTAAGTGCTACTGGATTACAAATAATTAATAAGCCAGATAAAGCATCCACCTATTCCACAGCTTCCATGTTAATGGGAGATATATTAGTGTGTGGCACCAGGAGTCACATCATCTGGGAAGCCTGTGGCAGTGAGAGTGATGGAATCCAGATCTCCTGGGTCCCAGAGCTCACTTCCAGAACCTCCCCTACTTCAATCCCAGTGATAAATTACCACAAGTCATAACTGATCAATTTTTATTCTCCTGTTTCCTGACCCCAACTCCAGATATATAATAATGGATCTTATCTACTATTAAACGTCATCCAGGCCAAGTCATGCCGGAGGTGCCTGCTCAGACGAATGCTGAATTAATCAACATAGCTCTTCCTATGCAGGAAAAAGACTTTTATCCAACATGAAGTATTCTCCAATCAATAACATCATGATTTGCAAGAAGAGGCTTTCTGAATCAAATGCTAGGCAGATCATCTCGCTGTGTCCAAGGCAGCTCCAGCCTGCATCCCTCCCCTTTCTCCTTCTCAAAGGGAAGGGATTGTAAAGAGGCTAGCCAGGGCTCGTCCCTCTCCGGGGTGGTGAGGAGCCACACTGGCTCGCCACACACTGTCGATGTTTACGTGGAATTAGTTCTGCCACGGGAGTCTCTCTCGGCAGCCCTTGCA
Source organism: Eretmochelys imbricata (assembly GCF_965152235.1). Taxonomy (NCBI): domain Eukaryota; kingdom Metazoa; phylum Chordata; order Testudines; family Cheloniidae; genus Eretmochelys; species Eretmochelys imbricata. The sequence goes on along the minus strand of NC_135585.1, from coordinate 17,169,820 downwards.
GCAAGCACAGTGAGCCTGGGCCCTAGGTGAGGGTGGGGCACCAGTGAGTCAGGAGCTCAGGCCCTCAGGCAGGGGCTGAGCAGTAGCAGTACAATAATAGCAATAAGCCCATTCCCCAAAGGCCCTGGGAGAGGGGGAGACGGCCACCCACGAGTTGGGTGGCAGGGGGGACGCAGGCCCACCCACTCCACTGCGTCCCAGCCCAGGGCCCTAGCAGCGGCCGAAGACTCGCTGCTGTGTCAGTGGGGACCCTGGCCGCAACACACTGACGTGGGCTCTGGCACAGCTGCAGCCAGACTAGGGTCGGCTGCCCCCGGGGCTACTTCCAGACTCGCCCTCAGGTGGTACCTGGGTCACGGAGGCGTCCTCCGGGGGGGTCCAGCACCATGGGTTCCTCGGGGTAGGTGGCGAAAGGCAGGCCCGGCAACTCCTCGGGATAGCGGGCGCAGAGCAGGTCGGAGGCGTCTGGCCTCCCTGGCGGCTGTCTCCCTAGTGAGTTCTGAGGTCCAGCCTTTATACTTCCGGGGCGCCGCCTGACCCTCTGAGGGTGGGTTCAGAGCTCCCTAGCTCCGCCCACTCCGGTGTCCGGAAGGGCTCGTCCAAACCCCCCCCCCCCCGAAGTCTGGCTCCCGTTTGTCAGGGCCAGGCTCTTCCATCCCTCCTAGGCGGGACAGGAAGTCCGCATTCGCATGGTCCTTGCCAGCCCAAGGCTGGATGGTGAAAGCGTAGGGCTGTAAAGCCAGATACCAGCGCAGTAATCTAGTGTTGTTATTTTTCATTCTCGTTAACCATTGGAGGGGAGCATGGCCCGTGACTAGTTTAAATGGGGCCCCAAGGAGGTAGTACCATAGGGCATCGCAGACCCACTTCACGGCAACTATTTCTTTCTCAATTACGGCATAGTTCTTCTCACGGGGGAATAATTTTCGGCTAAGGTATAGGACCGGGTGGTCATCTCCATCAACTTCTTGGGACAGGATGGCCCCTAGCCTCCTCCCATCCGTGTGGAGGATGAACTCACGGTCAAAGTCCGGGCTGTATAGGACCAGTATGTATTGGTCATCCAGTGTCCAGAAGGGCCCATCCCTCTCCAGGGCGGCAGGGAGCCACACCAGCTCACTACAGGGATCAATAACAAAGTATGCAAACTCCTTGCCTGGTTCCTGTGCAGTTAGATGGTACGCACTTCATTAGAGCACGCCGTTCAGTATGAGTGCTCACTCTGGGTTGGGAGTAAAAATTCATGTTCTCACCAAATGGGTTTTTTATGACTTTTCAGAGAAAAAAAATGAACCTCTCTAATGTAGGGCTTTTTTTTTTTTTAAACTGAATTTTAGTGCCGGTGAAAACCACCCCTTTAACATCCCTAGCATCTGACATTTCCTATTTGCATACAGAACAGGTACAGCAAAGGGCAGCAATGACACAAGCTTCTCTCCCTGCATCATGGTGCCCCAATCCTGGCCCCTATGTACTACCTCTGGTAGGTCAGGGGGTTTCATAGAATTCAAGACCAGAAGAGACCATTAGATTATCGAGTCCAGTGGTTCTGAACCAGGGGGCCCCTGAGCAGGTTTCAGGGGGTCCGCCAAGCAGGACCAGTGTTAGACCTGCTGGGGGCTCAGGGCAGAAAGCCAAAGTCCCACTGCATGGGGTTGAAGCCTGGGGCCCTGAGCCCTGCCACCTGGGGCTGAAGCAGAAGCCTGAGCAACTCAGCTTCACGGTGCCCTCTGTGGCATGGGGCCCTGGGCAGTTGCCCTGCTTCCTACCCATTAACACCAGCCCTGGCTTTTATATGTAGAAAACCAGTTATTGTGGCACAGGTGGGCCATGGAGTTTTTATAGCATGTTTGGGGAGCCTCAGAAAGAAAAAGGTTGAAAACCCCTGATCTAGTCTCAGCACCTGTATTTCACAGGCCATTCACTTGGACCAAGCTGCCTCTATAATGACCCCAATGGCTTTGGTTAGACTAAAGCAATTCAATCCTCAGGAGACTAAACTAGTGTGTGCCACAGGCAGAGAACAGGAGAGACTGAAGGGCTGCCAGTGCCTGAGGCCCCTCCAGTGGCAGGGAACTGATATGGGGAGATATGCCCAGATGATCCCAGGAGGCAAATCAGACCCCACGCTGCAGAGGACGGTGAAAAAAACACCGGTCTGACCTAGGGTGAATTTCCTTCCTGACCCCAGATCTGGTAATCCGTGTGTCCCTGAGCAAGACCCACCAGCCAGGCATCTAAGAAAGAGGATTCTCTGTACCTCCTCATAGCACTGGTTCACCCGTCCGTTGTCCCGTCCCCAGCTGTGGCCAGTCTCTAATTTGTCCTGATGGTCCATGCAATCCTTGATCTCTACAGAAATTGCTAACGAAGGGGTCGCAATTAGTATGATGAATTATTTGTATTAGAGTTGGGCCTAAAGAGCCCCATTGCACGAGGCATTGAACAAACACAGAGTGGGAAACACACCCTGCCGTGAGGAGCTGGTAATCTACATAGACAAAGGGTGGGAGGGGAATTAACACAGAGAGCTGAAGAGGCTATACCAAAGTTACAGAGCTGGAAATTGAACTGAGTCTCCAGATTCACCATCCACCAGCCCATTCTGTCTCTGCGGTGGTCGTTTTGGACATCAGCCCAATGAAAACTGGGCTGAGCCCACCCCAAAACTCATTTCACACAGGGTCACCCAAAAACCATCAGAGGGGAATATCTTTCAGTAACTCCCAACCTGCTCTGAATGCAGATCGGTTGCCTAATGGTGAGGGGCTTCATATCCTATTGCCAGTCTTCTGAGCAACCCAGTTCCACAATGAACCTTTTGTTAATGAGACACTGGAGGAAAGTGTTACATCAAAGATACTGCGAGATGAATAATGCATACATTTGGCACTTGCAGGCATCCGCTGCAGAGGCCGGGAGGGATAGAATCAGTAAACAGTGTATTTTATACCAACGTGTATCCCCTCCATTATGGAGATAAATGCAAATTACAGCGTGAAGAATGAGTGTGGCAGTATACTTGGGTGCCTGTTGATTGAGAAATCATAGCATTTGTACTCCAGCTTTAATAAAACATATAGGCTTTTCTTTCTGGTGATTAGATTTGTGAGAGGGAAAGGCATAAACTATTGCAGGTTTTAAAGGGCAAACCAGCTATAAAGGAGTATAAAACTTTCATCACCCTTGTGGGATGAATATGCCTTTGATAGGCCACACTGAACAGCCATCAACGGGCAGCTCTGGGTATGCTCACTGTCAGGGGGTGGGCACCCCACACCGGCTCTGAAAGGGTTCGTGTTGGTCACAGACACCAGTTAACATACTGGCTGTACCTAGGGCATGGCACAGGTTTATGGGATCATGAAGACCAGCTGGGTGGTTAGTTTAAGACAGAAAGCACAGATTAGAAAGTGGTGTGATGAGTTGGATCACAGAAGTCCCCTGGGAGCTGCCACCTGATGTGCCAAGACTACTTACGCTCCTGCTTTCCTGCCCTGTCAACTTAGGACTTCAGTGCCCTGCCTGGTTTGAGCCAGACCCGCTAGCCTGCTGCAAACCCAGACCCAGGTCTGAACGACATCCCCTAACAGCTGTAGGCTTAACTGAAAGCAGCTTACAGAAGTGTTCCTGTCTTTGACACTCAGATGCCCAACTCCCAATGGGGTCCAAACCCTAAATAAATCTGTTTTACCCTGTATAAAGCTTATACAGAGTAAACTCATAAATTGTTCGCCCTCTATAACACTGATAGAGAGATATGCACAGCTGCTTCCCCCCCACCACCCTCAAGTATTAATACATACTCTGGGTTAATTAATCAGTAAAAAGTGATTTTATTAAATACAGAAAATAGGATTTAAGTGGTTCCAAGTAGTGACAGACAGAACAAAGTGAATTACCAAGCAAAATAAAATAAAACCCGCAAGTCTATGTCTAATCCAACTGAATACAGACAAAACCTCACCAGTTCCAGTAAGCTTCCTTTTACAGACTAATCTCCTTCTAGTCCAGGTCCAGCAATCACTCACACCCACTGTAGTTACTGTCTTTCGTTCCACTTTCTTTCAGGTATCCTTGGGGGTAGAGAGGCTATCTCCTTAGCCAGCTGAAGACAAAATAGAGGAGTCTCCCACAGGCTTAAATAGACTTTCTCTTGTGGGTGGAGACCCCCTCTTCTCTCCTATGCAAAGTCCAGCTCCAAGATGGAGTTCTGGAGTCACGTGGGCAAGTCACATGTCCCTGCATGACTCACAGTTTTTACAGGCAGCAGCCATTGCCCACATGGTATCTTGAATGTCTCCAGGAAGACTTCTTATGTGGATTGGAGAATTCCAAGATGCATTGTTCCTTAAGTGCTTCTTGACTGGGCACTTAACTTTGCCAATTCCTTTCTCCAAGAACTGACCAAATGCTCTACTAAGGTTATTTGGAAATCAAGCCAGTACACGGCCAATATTCATAACTTCAAATACAAAAGTGATACATGCATACAAATAGGATTAATAGATGCAGTAGATCATAACCTTTACATAGATATGTTACATGGCATATGTAGCATAGAACATATTCCAGTTATGTCATATATATTCATAAGCATATTTCCATAAAGCCTTATGCGGGGCACCATCACAAGTGGGTCCAGGCAGGAGTTTTGTGGTCACTCTCTGGGGTTGGACAGTAGAAGGACTTGGCCCTGGAATCTTCTCCTGAATAGGGAAGTCTGGGAGGCAGTCAGGAGAGACACAGAGTGGCCACTGGGTTGGAGCAGACTGTGGCGGGAAACCCTGACAAAAGAGCTTCCTGGGAGATATTTAACTGGGGAATGAAAGATTGAGTCTGAGGAGGGCAGAAAGTTGGTTTTAAATTTTGGTGGTTTTGGTTTGAGCTTTATTGAAGAGCCCTGAGAAGAGGGTGAACCTAGAGAGGTTGTAGGGAGAAGGCCTGCGAAGAAGCCTGTGGAGGCAGCAGGGGCAGGTTGGATAGACAGACCTTGCCTGTTCACTACAAGATCCCTGGGGTGGAAGCCAGAGGAGCAGGAGGACCTGGGCTCCCCTACCAGCCACTAGAGAAGGTGGTAGGAAGGCTCTGCTCCAGACATAAGGGGGTAAGCACATTCAAAATCCTGAGCTAAGAGGGTGCAAGGAGCAGCGGGCATAGAGTGAGGGCTGAAGACCTGCAGTAAGGGCCTAGGACTGTATTTGAGGGGCTCTGCTACCCCAGAAGAGGTGGAATTAAATGTGACTGGCTGAAGGGCTGAGTTATGGGAGGAAAAACCATAGCAGGGCCAGACCAGCTGTGGGCAGGGCATGCCAGATGGGGTGAGAGCTTGCTATGTCATGCCCAGCCACGAGGGGGCATGTCAGCAGTGAATGCACTCTTCTGAAGCTGGCCAGACCTCCAGCAGCTTAATTAGGCTGAAGGGTACTGACGCCAATCTCCCCTTCTTGTGGTGCAATAACATAAAACAGCATGTAGCTAAGGAAAAGAATAATCCTGCCTTTGTGACAGCTGCTTTATTAGTTATATGGAAGGGAATGTACCCCAGGAGCAGGGGCAGGGAGGGGGCCTGATTTACTACAGGTTTTGGGCAAATCACATAACCCTTCCATGCCTCAGTTTACTCAGCTATAAAATGAGGATAATGTGGGGTGGATGTCATTTCTTGTTAGACACCTGCAGCTGGAGTAGGGTTCAGTGAGGCTGAGTGCCAGATGGATTAAAGAATCTAGCAAGAGCATATTTATCAAAGGAAATCTCAGGAATGTGCCAAAAACATTGGGAATGGGCCTCTCCCAATTCCAGGGAGCTGTTGAAATGGATGGCGGCAGGATGGGGGCCTGAGCAGGTTTGCCCTGAAAGGAGGAACATTCGGAAATCCATGGGTTAGTCTTTATGAGCTAGATTCTCAAAGGTATTGAAATCAAATGGCAGTTAGATGCCTCAATGCCTTTTGGGGAGCTGGGCCTATGTCGCCAGGTTGGTCTACCTGGCACATTGCCCTAGGGTTTAACTAGCCTGGATTACTGGCTTTGTCACACACTCCCTTTGTGAATATGAGGAAGTCACTGCCCGCCTCTATGTCTCCGTTTCTTGGTCTGTTTAATGGAGATATGACTTTCCTGCCACACATCTGGATACATCTTTGCCAAGCTCTCTGAGAGCCTTATTGGAAGAGTCTGTGAAAGTGGAACATATCAACGTTACGTTAGCTCGTGACTGCAGCCAGCTTTTCTGGGAAGAGATGTCGTGAAGCACTGCATCACCTTTATCTCCCAGGGTGTGTGTTGGGTAGGCTGGTGGCACAAGGGGAAGTGGAGGGCTTTTGGGGAGAAAAATTTGCGAGAAAAATTCTATTTTTAATGAGAAGTGGCCTAAATTTTAATCCATCGCTATTTGCACCTGCAAAAATGGATGTTTGGTTAAGGATGGGCTGAAAAGTGAGACCTGCTTTTCACAGATACCAATTTCAATGGGGCTTCATTGGTAATCGGCACCTTTTAAAAATCAAGCCCTAGGTGCCTTGCCCAGGTTAAGACAGTTGATTAGTGCGAGGGCTGGGATTAGAAATCAGGAAGGCCTGGGTCCCAATCCAGTGCTTTGACCACTGTACTATACTGCCTTTTGCTGGGAGCTGTTTAACTTTCACCTGCTATTTAACCAAACTCCAGCAGGTTTCAGAGTAACAGCCGTGTTAGTCTGTATTCGCAAAAAGAAAAGGAGTACTTGTGGCACCTTAGAGACTAACCAATTTATTTGAGCATAAGCTTTCGTGAGCTACAGCTCACTTCATCGGATGCATACTGTGGAAAGTACAGAAGATCTTTTTATACACACAAGGCCAGAGTGGATAGCTGCATAGAAGCACGGCAGAGGGATTGAAATCCTTCTTGTTCCCCTGTAAGCAAAGGGAAGCTCCTGGTGCACTGAGCCGACAAGCATGCATTGCCTGAGTCCCTGTGACCCTTTGCATTCTGCGGAGAAGCAGGCAGGGCACAGGTGGGAAATGTATCCTTTGTGACAAAGGCAGGGAAGCGGTTGTAGGCCCTTCTCTTCCGCAAAGCAATTGAAGGGAGCGGCCTCAGGAACACTTTGTACTGAGCTCCTCCGTCAGCTCCTTGCTGTGCTCCCACCATGTGGTCAGCTGGGGGATGGGCAGTGGAGACAACCGTGATGTCCTTTGGACTTTATCTCATCCAGAGGTGGGCTTGAGTTGCACTGATGTGAATCTGAAGTGCCGCAAGCATCAGGGGTGTTTGGATCAGGAGTTTGATTTGGCCCATTATACTTTACCTATCTACCTCTATCTCTCTCCCTGTCTAATATCTATCTACTTGTTTAATCCACCTACCTAATATCCACTTACCTGTCTAATCTACTTACCTATGTATACTTCACCTCTCTGTGCCTGTTTTCCTTCCTACTCTGTCTCCCTCGTCTATTTAGATTAAAAGCTCTGCAGGGCAGCAACTGCCTCTCACTACGTGTTTGCACAGCGCCTCACTACTGCACTACAAATAAACATCATAATAAGCTACCTACCTATGTTACCTCAATGCCCTCCTTCACTATGGTATCTAAAGATACAGAGAGATGAGCCGATCGCAACGTTTGGATTGGGATCCGGACATAAATTTCCCCGTGGTCTGGCATTATTCGGATGCAGCGGCATTGCTCATTTCATCATCCCCCTTATTCTTCAAAAATGTTGGCAGAGGGCCCTGGCATTGCTTCCAAGTTTGAATCCTCTCCACATCCGTGCAAGGATCTAAACACTGGGTTCAGAATTGAAAATCTGAAAAGTCTAATGCATCAAATCTTAAAGTAATTATACTGCCCTAAATCTTTATTGGCTTTCAAGATTAACTTCCCATCTCTGGCAAGCTGGCTCCACTTGCTCCTTCTCTACAGGTTTCACAATTTGACTATGAAGACAAATGAATATTGATCATCCTGAAGATTATTAAATGGGATTTTTCTGTTTCTTTTTTGCAATTTAGATTTTTTTTTAAAACAAGATAATGTCAGTAAAACTGTTGTAGGAGTGAGAGAGGGATTCACTAACCACTCTGTAAGAGATAGGCAAAGGATCAGAAAACTCCATTTACACCAAAGCCTGTTCCCTGTGAAGTCAGTCACAGAACTCCCATGGACTTCAGTTCAGTGGGAACAGACTCAGGCCATTAGAGAAGGAGCAATTTACTAAACACTGGTAAAAGCAGGGAGTGATTCACTAAAACACTGCTGAACCAGTCATCCAATGATATTTTGCAAAGGCATCATTAAGGAATAAATAATAATGATACCTGATGCTTATGAAGTGTCTTTCACCTGGAGAATCCTATAGTGCTTTACAAATTGCATAGATTAGAGCCTCTCAATCACCACTGAATTGCAGGCAATTCTGGGATGGAATGCAATGGGCATTCTGCTCCACCAAGAATATAGCAGGAGGTGCTGGGAGAGGGAATGAAGAATGTCAGAGCCGACTGATGGCATAGGGAAATGTCCTTTCCCAGATTGGTATATGGCCAGTGCAGCAGGTCTAACGCTTCTGCAAACGTACGTCACATTTCTCTCTAAGCAATCAGGCGGAGTCCGGGACAAAATCTGACGTCTTCTCAGTAATGGGGGAGGGAGATTGCTGTTGTTGCTAGTGTAGTCTCAGGTTCCAGTGAAATTACATCCAGAAGATAACGGATGACACTGGATTTAGTTTCTCACTCAGAGAGACTCTATCTGCCTCCATGTTTCTCTGAAGCCTACTTACTCCCTGCTCCTTTACTTCCTCTTAGATACAGGCAGTGCGGACAGTTAGCACTATGCCACAACACAGCCTTTCCTACTTTCTTTCAACCTGCCACAGTCAATGTTTTGGGGCCCTGATCCCCAAATCAAGAGAGACAGGAAAAAATCTCCAAGGAAGAGAGTTCAGACAGCCTGGGAGGATGTTTTTACTCTCTCACAGACAGTATTTCCTACCGCTTCAGATTCCTGGCTCAGCATTCCCTGCTGTGCCTCGCTGACAAGAGGGAAAGTGAAACGAGGTGACCTTTATGTGGGACACAGCCAGGTTACCACGAGGCTAACAAGTGAGGGTAGTGTCAGTCCAAAAGAGCCTCAAGGGCGACTGAGAATGAAAGTTCCTAATACACAAATCCAAGGGCCAGGTGGTTTTCCATACCAACATGATTGTATAGATCTCTATCATATCTCCCATCTCTTTTCTTCTCTGAACAGTGCCAGTCTTTTTAATGTCTCCTCATACAGAAGCTGTTCCATGACCTAATCATTTTTGTTGCCCTTCACTGCACCTTTTCCAATTCTAATATATCTCTGTTTAGACGGGGCAACCAGAACTGCCCCATCTAAACAGAGATATATTAGAATCGGTGTGGGTGTTTCATGGATTTATATAGTAGCATTATGATACTTTCTGTTTTATTCTCTTTCCCTTTCCTAATAGTTCCCAACTTTCTGTTAGAGTTTTTGACGGCCGCCACACACTGAGCAGATGTTTTCAGAGAACTGTCCATGATGACTCCAAGATTTCTTTCTTGAGTGGTAACAGCTAATTTAGGCCCCATCATTTTGTGTGTATACTTGGAATTATTTTTTTCAGTGTGCATTTCTTTGCACTTATCAACATTGCATTTCACTTGCCATTTTGTTTCCCAGTCACCCAGTTTACTGAGACCCCCTTGAAACTCTTTGTAGTCAGCTTTGGACTTAACTACCCTGAGTAAGCTTGAGTAGATGCTGCTATGACTGACAGAGTGGCCATCCCTTCTTTGATACCCACTCAGAGATGCAGGTTACGAAAGCCATCTTGAAGCCCTGCACATCTGAATTCACATGGACTTTCCAAAACCTAGGGCTGCATTCAGGGGGAGAAAACTGTCAAGCACCAGCCTGTTGGTGTCTGAAAAGGATGGCAAGCGTGGCACTTCTATTACTGTTCAATCTGGATCACTTCCCTTCTCTTCTGTTGCTTTCTTATCTGCCTCACTCCCAGCTTTGTACAGGGCACTGAAAAACAGAGTAGGCATTGCCTGGCAGGGGTCCATCTGGGCATGACAATACGCCATCTAGAGGAGAAGAAGAGAATTAGCAAACTGAAGAACAAGTCAAATAGCACCAGCTCTGCACAAAGATTAAGTAAATAACCAGACTATCTTCCCTTAAGTCCCTCATGCATAGAGTTGGGAGGGTTCTTCAAAAACCTGCAATAAGACGTCTGCAGTTATTGTTTTCTCTCCTAGAAACTGGTAAATAATTCAAAAGAACTTTTTTTGTTTTGTTTTTCATTTTAATTAATCCATGTAGAATTTAGTCCTCCATGCATAATCATTTCAGCCCGGAAACAGCAGGTACAGAGAATCTCATTACTGAGCTTAGCAGCCAGATCCTGGAGCTGTTATTAATAGAGACTTCATTGCTATGAAGAATTAATAAAACCTGACTATAAGAGGGAGAAAAATGCTCCATTAAGAATGCGCTGCCCTCTTTGTTTTAAACTCAGAATATAACACTTTAGAGACCGCTCATGCTGAGAGACAATGCACTTTCCTGTTTGGCAAAGGTCTGGGGAAGCAACAGAGAGTTTTCAGAGTAACAGCCGTGTTAGTCTGTATTCGCAAAAAGAAAAGGAGTACTTGTGGCACCTTAGAGACTAACCAATTTATTTGAGCATGAGCTTTCGTGAGCTACAGCTGTAGCTCACGAAAGCTCATGCTCAAATAAATTGGTTAGTCTCTAAGGTGCCACAAGTCCTCCTTTTCTTTTAACAGAGAGTTTGCATTCGGCAGATTGTGCATTGCCATTATTAGACTACTACTTTCATTTCAGCTGGGGTAGAGAATGCAATCTGTTAAGCTGCTTTAAGTAAGGAAATGCATGCAGTATATGAGGGGCAAAGCTTGTCTCTAAACTCAAGCTAGGTACTGATGGCTCTTGTAAGGATGCATGGTCTGGCTAGAGCAGGGACCTGGGAGTCAGGAGACCTGAGCCCAGATTGCATATTCCATGGCAATATCTTAGTTACTTATATGATCCCCATTAGTGTCATAGCTGATCATCTCACAATCTTTAACGTATTTATTCTTACAACATCCCTGTGGGGGAGGGCAGTGCTATTATACTTTTGGCAGTTAGTCACCTTGTGGGTGTTCCAGTTAGGAGCAGAAAGTGGTTGTAGTCAGGTATTTCTCTGATTATTTACAAAGCCCTGTGCCTCTGAGCGCAGAAGGAATCAAATAGCAGGATACAGTTTCTTTTGCTCACAGCACCAAGTGCACTTTTTCAGTCAGCACCCGTGGCCCAAAAATCTCTCCTCAGATTTCTTCGAGGGTTAACCACCATGCTTTTAGGAGCTCCTTTTTGCTGTCTCTTCTCGGTTTCTTTTTGTTTTGCCTTCACACCAACCATCCTGATTCAAAACAATACACAGCAATAGCTCCTGGGCAGGTTCCCAGTCTCCTTTTGTCTTAGCTGGGGCTTATTGCTTACAGTTATGTTAAGTGCAGGGTGAGTTCACGCATATCAGCCTAACTCCCATAATAAGAACAGGAGGACTTGTGGCACCTTAGAGACTGACAAATTTATTTGAGCATTTGTTAGTCTCTAAGGTGCCACAAGTACTCCTGTTCTTTTTCCAGATACAGACTAACACAACTGCTACCCTGACTCCCATAATAAGATTTCACCCTGCTCATAACAATCCCCGTTTTACTGATGGGGAACTAAGGCACAGAGAAGCTAAGTGACTTGCCCAAGAACACATACTGTCTGTGGCATAGTAGGAAACTGAACCTGGATGTTCCAAATGCTAGGTTACTGCCCTACCCACGAACCCATCCTTCCTTGAGATCCATGACACAGTGCTCTGGGAGAACTGAGGATTCCCCCTGTAGAGTTTCCTTGTGATCTATTGAAGGAAGAGGGTTTACTCGCCTGGAATGGGCAGCGGTTCTGCCACCAAAATGCACAAGATGTGCCGGAAGCCAGATCCATTTGTACTGAGCTCTCCAGTCCTCCATCTCAACTCTGAATGCATCCGATGAAATGAGCTGTAGCTCACGAAAGCTTATACTCAAATAAATTTGTTAGTCTCTAAGGTGCTGCAAGTCCTCCTGTTCTTTTTGCCGATACAGACTAACACAGCTGCTACTCTGAAACATCTCAACTCTGGGACCCTCCTCTGGCCCCCCTGGTAGTGCAGATTCCCCCAGCTATCCCTGCTCCCAGACTCTGCCCAAGGAGATTTGCTTAGCACAGGAGTGGCAGAACAGATAATACAGCCTTTAGCCTCAAAGGAATTACTCCCAGTTTACTCCAGAGAAACTGACAGCAGTAGCTGATTCTCACTCAGGTCCATGTTGATGAGAGCTGAGAGCACTTCACACCTTGCAGGATCAAGGTTCTACGTTAATCACACAGAGCAAGGGAGGGATGTTTCTGTATCATGCAAATCAAAGTGGGATTCCCAGGCAGCATTATTCATGTGTTCTGGCATCCAGAAAACACCTTCTTCATTAATAACAGATGATGGGTTTCTCCTTGCCTCTGGAAGGCAAGTAAATCATTGATCAGACAGCATTTAATACACGTTAGTTGTCTTAACAATGAGCTAGATTCTCAGCAGTTCTCAAACTTCACTGCACCGCAACCCCCTTCTGACAACAAAAATTACTACATGACTCCAGGATGGGGGACTGAAGCCAGAGCCTACCCAACCTCCATCACCCCAGGTGGGGGGAGCAAAGCCCAAGCCCAAGGGCTTCAGCCCCAGGCAGGGGGCCTGTAATCTGAGCCCCACCACCCAGGGCTGAAGCCCTCAGGCTTCAGCTTAGGCCCTGGGAGGTGGGACTCGGGCTTTGGCTTTGGCCCTGGCCCCCAGCAAGTCTAACACCAGCCCTGGTGACCCCATTAAAACAGGGTCACCACCCACTTTGGGGTCCCAACCCACAGGCTGAGAACTGCTGACTAAGTGTACCCAAAATTCAATCCCTATTCTCTTTATTCTCCAAAATAAGTATACAATGAAATATCAGGGGTTTGAAAACAGCCAGTCGGTGCTTTAGAAAGGAGAGTGAATGTTGGCAATTTACTAAAGGCCAGATTCTGATCCCTGTACTCCCATGTCAATGGTATTTCTAGCGGAGTAAGATGTTGTCCAGTGGGAGTACAGAGATCAGCCCTTGGCCATCTATCTGGGGTAGATTGTTTCCAGCTTGGGAACAGCCTCACATAAGAGACAGGAACCCCCGTGAGGTCCTCCTCCAGGAGTTTCCATTAGCTCATTTGTTCAGGGTGTGAGGGTACAGCGTCCCCCCCAGCACTTCCCTCCCATGCACAGAACAGCCAGGGGTTCAAGCGTCCCCCCCAGCACTTCCCTCCCATGCACAGAACAGCCAGGGGTTCAGCCACCAAAACCCACAGAGTTCACAAGATCTGCACAGATCTTAGCAGAGCTGTTACAGACAAGAGCCATTGGAACAGACCCACCACCCCTCTGCATGGCACCAGAGTCCCTAGGGCATCACAACCATGAAGTGATGCTACTAGGGGTTCATCTGAGGACACTGCCCCCAGTATATGGGGCAGTTCCACACCACAGAGGGAAACCACCTAATGTAATGCTGACTCAGCATTATCTCGGGCAGGTTGGCCTGCATGATACCATGAAGGATAGCTGCCACCCTACCCCCAGGCTTGTCCTGCCCCCTGTCCAGATGCAGAACCCTAGAGAGAACCCACCGCGTGGTGAGAATTGGGAACCATGACACAGAAACTCCCCCACCCGGGTCCACTGGGCTTTCCTCCCCTCTGCCTACAGAGGCAGATAGCTGCAAGAGGGGCCTGTACCGGACGATGCTGTTTCCAGAGAACAAAAGTATAGTCTCCCTCAGAGAGCACCAGTCTCCAGGAAACCACACAACACAGCTGCTGACAGCACAGTCCTTAGCAGTTTAAAGGTGCAGCACACTAGAAACAGAGGTATAAAAGCTACCAGCCAAACAGACCATATCCGTGAGCAAAATGTCTGGAGGGAATGATCCAAGCCCTGCCTGTTGGGGAGAGGAACCGTCACACTGGGTCTCAAGGGTGGGAGAGGACTAAGAAGTGAAGGGGAAAATTGACTGACCCAAGGATTCAGGGTGATGGGGGAAACATAGGATCTCAGGGTTCGAAGGGACCTCAGGAGGTCATCTAGCCCAACCCCCTGCTCAAAGCAGGGCCAATCCCCAACTTTTGCCCCAGATCCCTAAATGGCCCCCTCAAGGATTGAACTCACAACCCTGGGTTTATCAGGCCAATGCTCAAACCACTGAGCTATCCCTCCCCGCATCAATCAGTATTCAGTATTAAAGGACTGATCCTCAGTGGCCCAACACCTATACATAAGCCCTGTGGCCTGAAGTCCCTAGAGAGTAGAGAGTATTGACACCTGTTGGTAAAAAGAAAGAAGAAAAGCCCAGAGCTGTTTGAGGACTCCAGATGGACAGGGACTCCATAGGAGAGGGAGCTCTCTGCTGGCCTCTGCTGGCAAGCAAGGGGAATGGACTGAGTGGGCCAAGCCTCATTTGCATTTCTGTTATGTGACAGTTTGGGACATTTTGGTATAAGTTCAGTTAAGTTTTAAGTTTGGAGGCGATGAAACTTTATTATCCTTGTTGGAAAACTAAGGGACTAGTGAACTGTATCAAGCATTTCTGGAGTGAGGAGTCACCCTGACCAGCAGTTTAGTCTGGCATGGTTGTGTAAGGGAGCCTGGACAGCCTAAAAAGGAAGTGGTAGAAAGGAGATGTTATTCTTTATTAGGAGTATTTTAGTGGTGATAAGGACATTACTGAGGTGGGTAGTGCTACTTAGGTAACTTGTGCTGAAACTACAAAGCATGCTATCCTTGCTGATTGACCCTGGGGAGGCCTCCCTATCCAAGCTGTAATTACTTCAGCTGGGATAGGTGATAGATTCCCCTAGAACAACCCAGGCAGTTCTTCCCTTTGGGGCTGCAGAGGGACCTGCCTGGATTTTGGACTCTGCCAACACTAGACAACAAACTGTGAGTGGGGAGCAGCAGAGATGCAGCAGTGGGGAGTGGCTAGCACTAAAACATATTGTCTCAGCCATTCACAGCCATGAGAGCAAGACTGAGGGTTAAGCTATTGCTAAGACTCCCAGGTGGGAGGGTCTTACCTAACAGAAAGTGTTGATTTATTAATTGCTGACTTTCCTGTGTTGATTCCATGCCCCCCTCCCCACATAAAGTTCTCTTTGTTTGAGACCCTTGGACTCAGTGCATCAGAGTGGGGAAGTATGACCTATCTAAGATGCTCAGGGGAGGTAATTTAGTTTTCTCTGGTTTCTGGCTGGGGGCTCAGCTGGTGTTGTATAAATTTTCAGGAGGGAGCCCTAGATAATTGAACCTGGCCCTTTTTTGTTGCCAACAATGCCTGGTAGAGGGGTTATATATATGCACCCAACTTTCACTGATGTAAATGACCACCCAAGGGGCTTGGCAACAGAGGACCAGGCCCTAAGACTGTGTCACAGGTGAATTGGGCCCTGTAAGAGGGAACTGGTCAAGCCCACCTGCACTTGTGATGGAGCTGATCGAGGGAAGGTGGCCTCTGCAAAGGGCCAGAGAGGAGCAGGGAACAGGAGGAAGAGGCGCTAGCGGAGACTGTAGAAAAGCTGCAGGAGGCTATTGCAGGAGTCCCACGAGTGGAAGAAGAGTTTGGGCCTGAAAGAACACTCCAGCTAGGAATGGCTGGGAGTGGCCAGCTAAAAACAGGGAACGAAGTTGGATTTTGTAGACTTTGTTTGGGGACTTTGGTATTAATAAACCCAGAACTTAAGGAGGGATGTTTGAATGGAGAAAAGCCTGTGTGTGAAGTTTATGGAGGTGCCTGGAAGAAGGGAAACTGAGGCAGGGTATTGCAGAGCCACCCTAGCCATGAGGAAATGCTCTGGAGATGGTTGACCCAGTTACAGACTGCATTACAGAGGGAACCTTAATCCCAGTAGACTTAGTATGCACGGCTTGCCCATGTAACGAATCACAGGAATGACAAGACTGGTGCCATCTGAGCTCGCCTGCATAGACGTTGCTGATTGACAGGACACAGTTGTCCTGCTGTTTTTTTCCCCTGTTGAAATCTTTTCTTCGAGTGTGCTGAAGCTCATTGCTGTGGATCCGCACATGAGTTCAATCCACATTCTGCTGCACTGGGGCACACCGAGGTGTGATTCGCTTAGGCTCCATGGCATTTTTGCCTTAATCAGCTACACTTATACAAACAGCAGTACATCAATAAGCAGCTTTAATTAGCAATGGGACCGTGGAGTAGCCCATCACAGCAGAGGGAGAGAGATCTGCAATCCAAGGTGAGAGGAAGGGCCAGACCAAACAGGATTCTTGGGACCCTCTTTTCCTGTCATTCATATCCAGCGGGTGAGTGAATGAAGCCCTAGGAGACCATGGGTAATTGCTAGGGAAATGTAAACCACATGCTGGTTATCCTGAATAATTCATGCAGGTTTTAGCATACATTCATGTTTTATGGATGAACCATAAAGCCAAGGCCCTGACCACTTGTGATCATAAACCACCTCCTGGAAAGATTCCTTATGATGAAGTGGTACAAAGCTCAGG
Organism: Eretmochelys imbricata; assembly: GCF_965152235.1. NCBI lineage: Eukaryota > Metazoa > Chordata > Testudines > Cheloniidae > Eretmochelys > Eretmochelys imbricata. Next base: position 17,153,160 of record NC_135585.1, on the reverse strand, counting down.
AGGGGATCTGCAGCTAGGTATCTGAGACCTGGGCACTGGCTGTAACTCTCTTAGGGTCCATGTCAAAGGAGGTGCACTTTCCTGCATGGCTGGGACAGGTAGATTTGTTGTTCAGTAAAAGTGTTGCCTCAAAAACGAACCCCTCGGGATCTCAGTAAGATCAGTAAGGGGTGCCGGCCTTGGGGGATCCCCAGGGAGGATTCCTTCCTGACTCTCTCCAGAGCCCCTCAGCCCATCCCCACAACCATCCACAGCCCCGAGAACCTACACAAAGGGGGTTCAGACCACAGAGGGGGAAACTGAGTAGTTTAATGAGGATTAGGTTAGTCCCATGGGGCAACAGTTCCCTGGAGAGCAGCTGTCTGCCTGGGTTCACCCTCTCCTGATCTCTGTGGATTCCATGCATTCTCCTATTTCACAGACATTTGGATCTGCAGAATCCTTGTCCTCTGGGCCTGAGGCCCTTAAGTGACTTGTCAAAGGCCACAGAGGGAACCTGTGTCAGAGCCAGGATTAGAACTTGCTTGTTCCTGACTCCTGGACCAGCACCTCAGACTATTTTACAATTGTGTAAACTGAAGCACAGAGTGAGTCAGCCACCTGCCTAGGGTCACAGAGGGAATCAGCAGCTGAGTTTAGGAAAAACACCCAACAATCTTGGCTTCTGGTTTTAGAATTGCACCTCTAAGATACAGAAAAACTGGCAGTTGGCCACCCCCCCCCCCGGCCCCAGCCCTTGGGGAGCCTCATCACTGTCCCCTCCCAGGAGTTTCCCTCCCCAGCTCCTTACCCTTCCCTCGGGTCTATCTGGTTCCACTGTCTCCGGCACCAAGCAATGCTGCTGCAGGTCAAGAGCCTAGCATGCTGAGCAGGACCTGGGTGCTGGCTGCATTCCCAGCCATGTGACATGCACGGTAGTTACAAGGCGCCCTGCACACACACAACTTAGAGGCAACATTGGGATAAGTGACCGGGGGGGGGGAACAGCCCATTAAATCTTTCCGCCAACAACTGGCAAGTCAGTACAAAAACTGGCCAGGTGGCTACTCTATCTGGTCTCCAAGCCCTATGCCACACAGGATCACAGTGCCAAACAGGTTTGCCCTGGTGGCCCTCGTTTGGCCTGGCAGCCCCTCCGTTGCTGGGCCAAACCTGAGTAGTGCTGTGACCCCGATGCCAGGTCGCAATGCCCAGAGCCAGGAACTAGGCCTAGCTGGGCTGCCGCTGTGGGGTGAGCACAGCGTGGGCTCGCTCTCCAATCCCCCCTGCTCCAGCTTCTCCTCAATGATAATTTTTTTGTAAGGGGAGGGGGCTCCATTTCAGATTTTACCCTGAGCCCCAAATCCTCTGTGTGGCCCTGTCCACTAGAGGGCAGGCTGTGTCAGGGAGGGCACGTTTTCTCTGCAGCCTCCATCAGCAGAGAGGGCTTCCATGGAAATAACAGCTGTCCCCGGGGAAGTGTGTTGGTGGGAACGCAGCCGGCCCTCGCTGCAGTCGCTCCCCACCTGGAGCCCAGCAGCCTTTGCTTTGCACAGCCAGGGAGAATCCGGCCCTAGTGGGGAGGGAGGGGAAGAGACTAGTAGGCCTGACCATGACGCATACTTGTCTAGTGGGGAGGGAGGGGAAGAGACGAGTAGGCCTGACCATGACGTATACTTCAGCTGAGAGTCACTGATGTCCAGGCATACCTCAGGCAGCTCCATGAAGTGGTAATGGAGCGAGAGTCTCTGGCAGGCCAAAGAGGCCAGAAGCTCGTGGGCTCAAAGGCACCACGCTGGGAACGGCGTTTCGCTCTGGTGAAGGACACCAAGGGGCTGAGTATTGGCTGTGGCCATGCACTCTAACTTCCCTGCTTTCCTCCCTTTCCATCTGCCTGGTGATGGCTGGGACTTCTAACACGGCCATCCAGTGGGCAAGCCAGATGCAAAGAGGCACCACTCAGGTTGTTAAATCAAGCTTGAAAAGCCAGGTGTGAACCAATCCTTATTGTTCTGCACAGTGTTCCCTGCGCCGCTGGGCCAATGCTCTGGTATCACACTACGTCCTGCAGAAAAACACACATGCACTGCTCCTTCTAATGACCCTGTGTGGCTGACCCCTGCCTCTTTGTGGCACTTCCCCCATAAAACACCTTCCTCCAGTCTTCAAAGTGCAGCTATGCAGGCGTCAGAAAAGAGAGAGAAAGGATACTATCCAATCGCCGGGTAAATCTGTGCACTGGCGGAGCTCATGTTTGTGCAGCACCTTGCATCCCTCAAGATCCAAGAGAGCTTTACATAGGCAAAGGAATTGCTACTCAATCAAAGCAGAGGACAGTGAAGGACAGAAGCTCCCAAGGCATCCTCTGAGGTGCAGTTGAAACCACAGTGGGTGGGGAGGGTGGAGATAGGCAGTGTTTAATTACCCCGGGTCCTGGTGCTATCATCCATGCCCTGGCTTTTACACAAAGTGCTGTCACTGGATCTTTTGTGGTCAGGACATTGGTTTTATAACTCATCCAAGTGGCGGGCACTTAGCCCCATGCTGGCACATGGGAGCACTGCGGACCTCAGAGGGAAGAATGTCACAGTTTGAACCACAAATACCTAAAGGTGAAAATCTGACCACAGCAAAGGAAAGTGCCAGGGGCGTGCTTTTTTTTTTTTTTTTTTTTTAATTGCTTGAGAGGCAGGAAGGAATATACGAATTTAGCTAAATCAGAGATTGTAGATTGCAATGACGTCAAGGGGAAACAATTAACCTGGATATTTTCCAGGCATGTGTCTTTCCATTTTACTTGTACATTTGGAGCCACCTTGTGATCCTTGTGCTCTCATTGACTAGTGACTTGGTCCACAAGTGGTGCCATTGAAGAAAACTGGAACTACACGTGCAGTATGGTACTATTCAACACAAGCAAAGGTATCAAAATCCATCCCTTAATGTTCTCTTGTTAGCCAGGATGACTTGGATTTTTGTTCATTGGTGGGGGGGGGGAGGGGGGGGCGGTGCGTGGAGGGGAGGGGGAAAACAGCATTCTGTGAACTAAGCAGGATACAGTACGACTGACTGACATTGTGACCTTCAGCGGCCACCTTAACGTCTCTCTGCCTCGGTTTTCCTGTCTGTAAAGATAACGATGATGACACTTCACCATCTTGTTAAAAGCGCTGTGTGATCTATGGATGAAAAGGGCCATGGAAACATTAAGATTTCGTGTTCCTATTAATCGTAACAAATAATCCCAATAGAAAACTCGTCACATCCCTGCTCAGAATGAAATTATTTATTTTCAACACTAGAATTATATTTTCAAAAAACCTGGCACTGCAAGGGAAGAGGGAACTAAAGCTAACCCTCCAAGAAATTGTCTGCCCCTGGGATATCTCCCGGTTAGGCCTGCCCTCCCTAGGGTGACCAGACAGCAAATGTGAAAAATCGGGACGGGGCAGGGGGTTATAAGAGCCTAGATAAGAAAAAGACCCAAAAATCGGGACTGTCCCTACAAAATTGGGACATCTGGTCACCCTAGCCCTCCATGCGAGAGTTTCCCCCATTTGCTGCCTAAGACAAGGTGCTGAGGGGCAGAAAGGAAATCAAAGTGACTATCGTCACTCGGAATGTTTCCCAGCTGCCCCAGAATGAGCAAGCACTTGTAGCCCTCGCCCAGGCACGAGGGAGATGCCAGTAGAGGAAGCAGATGCTCCTGGGCTGACACTCCTGGATGGAAGGCAGAGGCTGTGCTTAATTACAGAGCACTGAAGAGCCAAGGGTATAATGGACAAGAGAAGTTGTAATGAGAAGGGGCTGTTGCTGTCACTCACAGGCTGCTGGAGATCCCATGGGAACATGAGGAGTCAGCTCTCAGTGCCAGCTCTCACCAGCTAAGGGGGCAGGTGCTCGCAGCTTCTCTGGGGTGGCTGTCTGCTCTGCTGGGCAGGGGCAGCATCGGAAATGGCTCTCAGAGCCAACCATCAGTCCCTCTGGCGAGCAGCTACTGGAGAAGGATGGGGATCATGGCTGGGTGGATTTGATGGGTGGGGCTGTTGAGAGGCAGGGTGGTGGGGAGAATGCTACGTGGCCAGGTCCAGGGCCCAAGGGGCAGTTCAGCCTATCTGGGTGTGAACAGGGCCTGCTGATCCCAGAGGAGAAAGTCATGTTAGATGCTGAGGCTGGCTCTGGACATTTACCCTTCTTAGCTCTGGTCTACACTAGGACTTTAGGTCGAATTTAGCAGCGTTAAATCGATGTAAACCTGCACCCATCCACACGATGAAGCCCTTTAGTTCGACTTAAAGGGGTCTTAAAATCGATTTCCGTACTCCACCCCTGACAAGTGGATTAGCGCTTAAATCGGCCTTGCCGGGTCGAATTTGGGGTACTGTGGACACAATTCGATGGTATTGGCCTCCGGGAGCTATCCCAGAGTGCTCCATTGTGACCGCTCTGGACAGCACTCTCAACTCAGATGCACTGGCCAGGTAGACAGGAAAAGAACCATGACCTTTTGAATCTCATTTCCTGTTTGGCCAGCGTGGCAAGCTGCAGGTGACCATGCAGAGCTCATCAGCAGAGGTGACCATGATGGAGTCCCAGAATCGCAAAAGAGCTCCAGCATGGACCGAACGGGAGGTACGGGATTTGATCACTGTATGGGGAGAGGAATCCGTGCTATCAGAACTCTGTTCCAGTTTTCGAAATGCCAAAACCTTGTCAAAATCTCCCAGGGCATGAAGGACAGAGGCCATAACAGGGATCCGAAGCAGTGCCGCGTGAAACTTAAGGAGCTGAGGCAAGCCTACCAGAAAACCAGAGGGGTGAACGGCCGCTCCGGGTCAGAGCCCCAAACATGCCGCTTCTATGATGAGCTGCATGCCATTTTAGGGGGTTCATTCACCACTACCCCAGCCGTGTTGTTTGACTCCTTCAATGGAGATGGAGGCAACACGGTTTTGGGGACGAAGAAGATGATGATGATGAGGTTGTAGCTAGCTCACAGCAAGCAAGCGGAGAAACCAGTTTTCCCGACAGCCAGGAACTGTTTCTCACCCTGGACCTGGAGCCAGTACCCCCCGAACCCACCCAAGGCTGCCTCCTGGACCCGGCAGGCGGAGAAGGGACCTCCGGTGAGTGTACCTTTTAAAATACCATACATCGTTTAAAAGCAAGCATGTGAAAGGATTAATTTGCCCTGGCATTCGCGGCTCTCCTGGATGTACTCCCAAAGCCTTTGCAAAAGGTTTCTGGGGAGGGCAACCTTATTGCATCCTTCATGGTAGGACACTTTACCACTCCAGGCCAGTAACACGTACTCGGGAATAATTGTACAACAAAGCATTGCAGTGTATGTTTGCTGGCGTTCAAACAACATCCGTTCTTTATCTCTCTGTGTTATCCTCAGGAGAGTGAGATATCATTCGTGGTCTCCTGGTTGAAATAGGGTGCTTTTCTTCAGGGGACATTCAGAGGAGCCCATTCCTGCTGAGCTGTTTGCCTGTGGCTGAACAGAAATGTTCCCTGCTGTTAGCCACGGGGAGGGGGGAGGGTTGAGGGGGTAGCCACGCAGTGGGGGGAGGCAAAATGTGACCTTGTAACAAAAGCACATGTGCTATGTATGTAATGTTAACAGCAAGGTTTACCCTGAAAGACTGTAGCCACTGTTTTATAAAATGTGTCTTTTTAAATACCGCTGTCCCTTTTTTTTTCTCCACCAGCTGCATGTGTTTCAATGATCACAGGATCTTCTCCTTCCCAGAGGCTAGTGAAGATTAGAAAGAAAAAAAAACGCACTCGAGATGAAATGTTCTCTGAGCTCATGCTGTCCTCCCACGCTGACAGAGCACAGACAAATGCGTGGAGGCAAATAATGTCAGAGTGCAGGAAAGCACAAAATGACCGGGAGGAGAGATGGCGGGCTGAAGAGAGTAAGTGGCGGGCTGAAGACAGGACTGAAGCTCAAATGTGGCGGCAGCATGATGAGAGGAGGCAGGATTCAGTGCTGAGGCTGCTGGTGGACCAAACCAGTATGCTCCAGTGTATGGTTGAGCTGCAGCAAAGGCAGCTGGAGCACAGACTGCCACTACAGCCGCTGTTTAACCAAACGCCCTCCTCCCCAAGTTCCATAGCCTCCACACCCAGCCGCCCAAGAACGCGGTGGGGGGGCCACTGGCCAACCAGCCACTCCACCACAGAGGATTGCCCAAAAAAAAGAAGGCTGGCATTCAATAAATTTTAAAGTTGTAAACTTTTAAAGTGCTGTGTGGCATTTTCCTTCCCTCCTCCACCACCCCTCCTGGGCTACCTTGGTAGTCATCCCCCTATTTGTGTGATGAATGAATAAAGAATGCATGAATGTGAAGCAACAATGACTTTATTGCCTCTGCAAGCAATGATTAAAGGGAGGAGGGGAGGGTGGTTAGCTTGCAGGGAAGTAGAGTGAACCAAGGGGCGGGGGGTTTCATCAAGGAGAAACAAAGAGAACTTTCACACCGTAGCCTGGCCAGTCATGAAACTTGTTTTCAAAGCTTCTCTGATGCGTACCGCGCCCTACTGTGCTCTTCTAACCACCCTGGTGTCTGGCTGCGCATAACCAGCAGCCAGGCGATTTGCCTCAATCTCCCACCCCACCATAAACGTCTCCCCCTTACTCTCACAGATATTGTGGAGCACACAGCAAGCAGTAATAACAGTGGGAATATTGGTTTCGCTGAGGTCTAAGCGAGTCAGTAAACTGCGCCAACGCACCTTTAAATGTCCAAATGCACATTCTACCACCATTCTGCACTTGCTCAGCCTGTAGTTGAACAGCTCCTGACTACTGTCCAGGCTGCCTGTGTACAGCTTCATGAGCCATGGCATTAAGGGGTAGGCTGGGTCCCCAAGGATACATATAGGCATTTCAACATCCCCAACAGTTATTTTCTGGTCTGGGAATAAAGTCCCTTCCTGCAGCTTTTGAAACAGACCAGAGTTCCTGAAGATGCGAGCGTCATGTACCTTTCCCGGCCATCCCACGTTGATGTTGCTGAAACGTCCCTTGTGATCGACCAGGGCTTGCAGCACTATTGAAAAGTACCCCTTGTGGTTTACGTACTCGGCGGCTTGGTGCTCCGGTGCCAAGATAGGGATATGGGTTCCGTCTATGGCCCCACCACAGTTAGGGAATCCCATTGCAGTAAAGCCATCCACGATGACGTACACATTTCCCAGGGTCACTGCCCTTGATATCAGCAGATCTTTGATTGCGTGGGCTACTTGCATCACAGCAGCCCCCACAGTAGATTTGCCCACTCCAAATTGATTCCCAACTGACCGGTAGCTGTCTGGCGTTGCAAGCTTCCACAGGGCTATCGCTGCTCGCTTCTCAACTGTGCGGGCTGCTCTCATCTTGGTATTCATGCGCTTCAGGGCAGGGGAAAGCAAGTCACAAAGTTCCATGAAAGTGCCCTTACGCATGCGAAAGTTTCGCAGCCACTGGGAATCGTCCCAGACCTGCAACACTATGCGGTCCCACCAGTCTGTGCTTGTTTCCCGAGCCCAGAATCGGCGTTCCACAGCATGAACCTGCCCCATTAGCACCATGATGAATGCATTGGCAGGGCCCATGCTTTCAGAGAAATCTGTGTCCATGTTCTGATCACTCACGTGACCGTGCTGACGTCGCCTCCTCGCCCGGTATCGCTCTGCCAGGTTCTGGTGCTGCATATACTGCTGGATAATGCGTGTGGTGTTTAATGTGCTCTTAATTGCCAAAGTGAGCTGAGCGGCCTCCATGCTTGCCTTGGTATGGCGTCCGCACAGAAAAAAGGCGCGGAACGATTGTCTGCCATTGCTCTGACGGAGGGAGGGGCAACTGACGACATGGCTTACAGGGTTGGCTTCAGGGAGCTAAAATCAACAAAGGGGGTCGCTTTACATCAAGGAGTATTTCAGACAGGACTTCACGGAGGGTTCCAATAAGAAATGGTGCACCTAAGTTATTGTTCTTATTGGAACAAGGAGGTTAGTCTGGCCTCTGATTGATACATGGCTAGATTTACCTTGCTGCACCTTCTCTGTGAGTGACTGCAGCATGACCTAGAGGAATGAGTCCCCTAGACGGGGGGAGGGGTAAGCAAATGAGTACAAAACAAATCTGGACTATTTCTTGTTTTGATCCACTCCATCTATCTTTTCCATCTTTGGCTGGCAGCAGACGGTGCAGAAGGACTGCATGCCATCCACATCTCATGGCTGCTCGGCAGAAGATGGTGCAATATGACTGCTAGCCATCCTCATCTCTTGCCTGCCCAGCAGAAGATGGTACAGTACGACTGCTAACAATCCGTATCGCCTGCCTGCTCACCGTAAGATGGTTCAATAGGACTGACTGCAGGACTAAAGAGAATGACCTGGTCAAGTCACTCCAAATTTAGTCCCTGCGCCCATGTCTGCCCAGGCGCTCCTGGCCGACATGGCCAGGAGCACCTCGGACATGACAATGACGGCTACCAGCATATTGCACTGCCAGAAGGCAATGGTTTGCTGCTACTGTGTAGCAATGCCGTACCGCATCTGCCAGCACCCAGGAGACATACGGTGACGGTTACCTGAGCGGGCTCCATGCTTGCCGTGGTATGGCGTCTGCACAGGTAACTCAAGAAAAAAGGTACGAAACAATTGTCTGCTGCTGCTTTTGGGAGGGAGGGAATGGGGGCCTGACGATATGTACCCAGAACCACCCGCGACAATGTTTTAGCCCCATCAGGCATTGGGATCTCAACCCAGAATTCCAATGGGCAGCAGAGACTGTGGGAACTGTGGGATAGCTACCCACAGTGCAACGCTCCGGAAGTCGACTCTAGCCTCGGTACTGTGGAAGCACTCCGCCGAGTTACTGCACTTAATGCACTTAGAGCATTTTCTGTGGGGACACACACACGCGAATATATAAAACCGATTTCTAAAAAATCGACTTCTATAAATTCGACCTTATTCCGTAGTGTGGACATACCCTTAGTCTCTAGCATGAGAAACAGCTGGAGATGCCTATGAATAAAACCGTGAGCTGCCTGGGATGCTCTTAGGTATGAGTGGGATTCAAGGACATTGGGCTCAAAGAGCACATTCAGTTAGGCCCTTTGAAAATCCAGTCACAGGTGTGGTGTGTGCACAGGCCCTTCTGGGGCTGAGGGGAGTCGTGACAGGTCCCACCCACCAGTGGTGCTGGAACCATTTTTACAGTGGGGATGCTGAAGGCAGGAACCCTGTATTTGGGTTGTTATTACTACTTCAAGCCAGCGGGTGTGGCAGCAACCCTAGTTCCAGCACCTATGCCAGACACCCGCTAAATTGGGAGGGTTCAGCCACATGCTCCAGCTCTTTCACTGCCTGCCTCATTTTCCCCCGTAAAGACACAGGTTCCAGTGTGTCTGTAGCATGTGGCGCATAGCGCAGGGCTGTAGCACCAGGCTCCCATCCAAAGAGCACATAAGTTCAGTTACTATCTGCTCTGGTCACCCGGCCCTAGGAACTTGCTTTCATCAGAATGGGAGAAATGACCTAGAGCTATGTGCAAACAGCCAGGAGGCCAGCGCCTCTCATGCAAGGAGGCTGAGCACATGTGCATGGCCCCATAAGATGCTGATCAGTGGGAATCAAAGTGAGCGTCAGTTCTCCCACCACACACACATTTTCCCACTGGAGAACAGTGCCCCCGCTTCGCTGCTAGAACACACATGCACGCTGCTGAATAATGATAATAAATAGCCCTCTAAAAGCACCTTCTATCCACTGATCTCAGCGTACTTAGAAGACACTGTCTAGCTAAGCCTCACATCTCCTGTGAGTTAGACGAGTACTCTTATCCCCATTTTGCATATGGGGAAACCGAGGCACTGAATGGTGACTTGACTTGCCCATGGTCATGCTGAAAGTCAGTGGCAGAGCTCAGGAACCCTGACTTCCAGGGTGTGATTCTCAGTTACTCCTGTGCTGAGGTGGGAGCAAAGAGTGCTCCCTGTCTCCCGGGGCTGTTCTGGGCCCTGTCCAGCCTCTTCAGGGTGCCTCTAACTTATACTCTGCTTCCAGGAGACCCCCAACATGGCCCCTATGCCAGGGGCTGGGAGCAGGGCTGGCTGGGAGCCCTTATGCTAGTTATCCCTGGATGGGGAGCCTCCCTATATAGGGGATATTTTAAAGGGGCTAGAGCAGCATCAGGGGACTTTGGTGTCACTGAGAGTCAGGCCCTCAGTGTCTTGCTCTAAGCACTAAATCCAGAACTACCTAGACCCTTCCCCATGGGTCACCCAGATGCAGCATGGAGGCACAGGGGCAACCGTGTCTACTGCCCATTTCTTAGCTGCCTTCAGACAGGAGGCCATTTGTCTTAGGCCATGTCCACGCTAGAAGCACTTTGCCAGTATGGGGATACCAGTCTGCTATTCCAGCAGCACTCCCAGTGCGGGCGCCGCTCTTCCAGCAAAGCTGCGCTCTGTCCCAGGAGAGTGCCGCACAAGTAAAACAAGCTGTTCCAGCAGCCAGCGCAGCTACGCCCTCGGGGCTCACACCTCCCCATGCCCTGGACAGATGTAGCTGTGCCGGCTGAAGTCTGCAGCTTTGATCCGGCCTGACTGCAAAGACAGCCATAGAGCGAGGCCATGAGTGCTGCGTTCGCTCCCGGCTTGGAGGCTGCACAGGCCCCCTCCTTGGTTTTCTCCGCTTTCCTGTGGTTCTAGGACTGAGGAGTATGGCAGCTTCCAGGAAGCCTGAGGGGGCTGGGCTACGGTGACTTTCTCACTCCAGGGGAGGAACACACAGGGGAGGGGGGCTCTTGGAGCGTCTTTTTTGATGTTGAAATGTGCAATCTTCAATGCTTTTAGCGCTGGCATTGCCCTTTCATGTGCGATTGGGAAGGATGCTCACCTACTGTGTGCTATAAGCATGAGCCTCTGTCTCCTTGGAAACGGAGCTGCAGTAACTGGCAAGGGGGGGGGTTGTTATTTCCCTTTAGAAGACATGTGAAGATGAGTTCTGAGTCCCTCCGTGTTCATCTTCCCGCTTGATATCCCTCAGCAGGCAGACAGAGACCAGGAAGTGCTCCCAGCCTTGATGTGCCAGGCAATGAATTGCACCAGCAGTGAAAATTACTTTTCTTACATGTTTCAGAGTAGCAGCCGTGTTAGTCTGTATCCGCAAAAAGAAAAGGAGTACTTGTGACACCTTAGAGACGAACAAATTTATTTGAGCAAATATATGCTCAACAAAATTTGTTCGTCTCTAAGGTGCCACAAGTACTCCTTTTCTTTTTTCTTACATGGTGGATCCTCAGGGCAAGGGTTTACTGTAGGGACTAGAAATGGGCCCAAACCAAAGAGCTGGATGTGAACAAATATCTCCTGACCATAGGAACTCTCCATTCCAAATCCAAACTTCTCAGACGCCCTTGCAATATGCTAGTAGTCCCTTTCATGACCAGTGAATCTGGGACAGGATTTAAGCAGACGCAGGGTGATGACCTGAGGCAAGACAGAGGTGAGAGGTGAAGCCAGAGGATCAAAAGACTTTGCCTAGGGACAGCATACAGGGAGAAAAGAAGGGAGCTGAGAACAGAGGCCAGGAAAGGTGGGAGAGGCTAAAAGAGAAGCCACTAAAGGACATGGTGATGGTAGCCAGTAAGACAGGAGGCGAATCCGAAGAGCAAGCTGTGGAAGACGGCATGGAGGAGGAAGGAGGGATTGAATGTCCCAAAGGCAGTGGGAAGATAGTCCCCTATCGTCTGATGGCTTAGGGCAGTGAGCACCCTCCTTGGAAGCTACCAGGGTGACATGAAAACAGTGAACCATGCTGAAGACTGTGAAGTAAAAATGTCACTCCCTATTCTGTTCCTCGTGGGATAATAAAGGCTGATGAAATGCAGCAATATTTTTATGTTAGGATAGTGCAGGGGGATTTGTCACAAGGGCATCCTGCTGCCACCCCAGCTACTGCATGTTAGTAGTACCATTAACATTCATGAAGGCTTTTCCTCTTGATGCAAAGGACTCAACCTGCCAAAAAATAAATGTGTGAGGGTGCCCTTTAAAATGTGTGAGAAGGACATCCAATAAGGGACACGACATTAAAGAGCGGAGAGGAACATTTTTCTATCCTGGGCAGATTTGCCTTTGATCTCCACTTCCTCGTTCAACAGTCCTGACAATTAATTTCCCTTGATAAAAGCTAAATGAGGGGGCAGGTGGGCTTGTGTCTGAAATGAGCAGTGGCTTTCTCAACACAGGATGTGCGGGAGACAGCAGGGGTGAAAGGGTTTCTCAGAGACACAACATGATCTTCCGACCTGTACCCTGCAATATCTTTCAGGAAACTGCCCCCTCTAGCTCTGCCTCTGTTGCCACCACTATGTTCTGAAGAGATGGGGTGGGAAGACCCTCCTGCACTGATGCAAGGAAAGAGGCTTTGAATGTACCCAATACGGCCCTGTCCACACTACAACCTTTAAAATCATAGAATCATAGAATAACAGAGTTGGAAGGGACCTCTGGAGGCCATCTAGTCCAACCCCCTGCCCAGAGCAGGACCAATCCCAACTAAATCATCCCAGCCAGGGCTTTGTCAAGCATGACCTTAAAAACTTCTAAGGAAGGGGTTAGCCAAATTGGTAACCAGTTAGTGGCAAGATTGGCGCTAAATGTGATTGTGTCTGCACATAGCTAATAAATACCCTGCTAGGAACTGTGCCACCTAACCATGACCCCCGTTTGGCAAATCATCAACTTTCAGTGTGGGCTTCAGTCCATCCCTGTTCAGCAAAACACTGGAGCATATGCTTAATTTGAAGCTAGAACTGGTCAGAGAGGTTTTTTTTTTTTAAACCGTTTTCCATTGGAAAATGCTGTTTTTGTCTAAGCCAGTTTCTTTCCTGAAATCATATCTATTCTGATGAAATTTCCCACAAAAGTTAAAAAGTTGAAACAAATTTTATTTTGAAATGAAATTGTTCGGAAACAAAATTTTCAGAATGGATTTTTTTTTTTTAAATTTGTTTTGTGGGACGTTTTGCCAATGTTTAGATTTGTTCTGATTTGGACCAAAAACAAATTCCAAAACATACTGTGAAATGGAAATTCAAGGTTTCAACCAACTCTGCTTGAAACACGTGTTGCCAGTCAGCCCAAAGTTGTGCTTAATGTTTAGTACATGCTTAAGCACTTTGCTGAGTTGAGGTCCGGGCCTAGGCTGGCAAATGGTGGTTGCCTTGAAGCAGATCATAGCCTGGCTTTTTTGCAGTGTGGATGGCATCTACTTATCTTAGAGTTTTACACTGAAGCCCATCACAGTAGTATCTGAACGCCTTCCACATAAAATGCATAGGAGTAGTGAAGCCTCTGGTAGACTTCCTGGAGTCTGTGGCTCTCCTTCCTTCTCGGGGTCAAACCTCTGGGGTGGGCTTTTTGGGGAGGTGGGAGTTTGGTGATAAAAGGGGTGTTGAAACTGTGAGTGTCACTTATGGTGGAAAGACTTTTTCAAAGAGGACTCCCAGGCCTATGTACCTGCCTGTGTGAGCTCTCCTTCCTCACAGTTGTCTGTGCAGTGGGACGTTTCAGGGCACATTGTCCCATCTGCTTGGAGGTATCGCTCTTGTGTGCGTGTCCTCCGAGCACTCCATCCCCTACTGAAGCATTGCAGGCCAGCGGCCCAGCTTCTCCCAGAATGCACTGATACAAATACAGTGAGGCAGGGATGAATCGACACACACAGTGGCGACGTGGCTGCGGTGTGCGGAAAAACTGGGGCACGGGCACAGCTCAGCTGTGTTGGTTGTAACCGAGTTGGAAGAGAGTATCACAACCGAAAAGTGCTTGTAAGCTGAACCCATCTTCGTCCCAGTCCCTCCAGTTTGTCCCTCTGCTAATGACCAGGGTAATTTCACCAGGGTAAATCAACGCAGTCACAATTTACACCAGTGCCACGTGTCTACGCTAAGGGCAGCAAAGCCCAACTGCACCGTGCAGCTATGCAGTAGCACAGACAAGGCTGGAGGGACCTGACTCCCTCAAGTTTTCTCTCTGACAGACTCTGACGCCCCCTCCCTCACCATGTTACGCTGTTTTGTTTGTTTAAAGAATGCCAGGGAAAATTCAACTGAGCCAGGCCATCTCTGCCTGCAGCATGTTTCAGACATTTCAATTACAGAGCCTTCCTCAGAAGGAAGGCCAGAAACCTGAGCTCCTGAGATGCTGCCAGCTAGGAGGACAAAGGCCAGTAGTGCTGCTGTACATGGACACTGTGCCCAGCCCTCATCTATCATTTACAAACCATCTGCACATGTGCCGAGCTTTGCCTACAAAGAGGAGGGGAGTAGTAGATAACATCCTCCCATCAGTAGGTGTTAACCGAACAGCGTTACTGTAGCATGGCATTGATCAGGAAATGGCTTGTAGCCATGTTTAATGAGCATGTTGTCTACCCAGTGATGAGTTATAGCATTTTGTTTATCCAGAGAAAAGTCACCTCAAGTTGTTTATATGGAGATGGGTCACCACGGCATCTATGATAGGGTTATTACAGAAGCTGCGGCTTCTAAGGAGATGGATCATTATAGCCTCTGGTTTATAAGGGTATGGGTTATTAATTATAGTGTGTGGTTTGTATAGAGTACAGCTTGCTATATCATCGGGGATTTATAATGACATGGGGCGGAATCCTCACCCCACTGAAATCAGTGGAAGCTTTGTCATTGATTTAAATAGGATCCAGATTTCACTCGTAGTTTATTATTGTGTAACGTCCCCAGATGGGTCACGCATGGGCACTGAACCTGGGACCTCAAAGCGTGGGCCACCTTTGCTTGAGCTGAAGGACCACGTCCACTCACAAACTACTACATACTCTAACGACCAGAGAGAGAGACCGAGCCACACAGAGTGCCTGCCTGGTGCGTGGAGCACACTTGTAGCATTCTGATAGGCTCCGTCTACACTACGAGCTAGGGGTTTGATTCTCTGCTTGCGCTGAGCTCTACTTGAGCTGGCGTGAGTATAAACAGCAGAGTAGCCATAGTAGCACGGCGAGGTACAGCAGAGGCTCAGCGGGGCCATGCTGAGCACATACCCACAGCCAGGCCTCTGCCGCCACCACTCCTCGTGCTGCCGCCGCTGCATCCTGCTAGCGTGAGCAGGGGAATCCCACCCCTTGCTGGTAATGTAGACGCAGCCATAGTAGGAAGTTGATAGTCTTTGGAGTATTCTGTTGGTGGGGATTAATAGCTGATGTAAGGAGCTGCACACAAGAAGTCATTTGCATTGCACCATAACAACAAAACCAATCCCAGGACCGTGTTCTTGAGTGCCATCTACTGGCACTTTACCTGGTGACTATTCACATACAGGGTAACCGACCTCTCTTTTTACAGAGCCCTCTTGTAACGGTCACCATTAAAGAGAAACCACAGATTAGCAGCTAGATCAGACAGACTGACGTGGGGTAATCTAGCACGGGGTTTATATGGTTACCAGCTCTTGTAGCTTGTGGTTTATAACTGTCGGATGTTACTGCGTGTAGTTTATGAGTAAATAATTTGCACACGACGCTTCACAAGTGACCGTGGGCGGTGCAGGGCTCAGACTAAACACATGTGTAGTGTAGGCCAGTTCTGTTTTGTGGCACTGTTGTCCTTCTGGATGGCAGAAAACGATGCCTCCACCGTCATTCTGGCCTCTCCTTATCGCGACGTTCCAGCTGCCACTGTACAACTGCCCCTCTAACAGCACAGCAGGGACAGAGTTTCTGTCATGGCCATTGTTAATTTACACCTGTGAATGCCGCCTCCAGGGGGCGCTGGGGTCAGCCTCCCTTCTCCCTGTTCCCAGACAAGTCCCCAGCTGTTTGCTGGCATTGTTACCCCAAGAGGGGGCCCTTCATTTAGAGCTGCAATCCAGAGATGTGCTGGGCACACAGGCAACTCCCACAGATGCTCATCAGCTCTCAGGATGTGGGATGTAGCCCTTAAAATCCAGCTCTGTCCAGTCAGAAAGGGCCTGCTCTGGGACTGAGCCTGGCACTGCAGGTCTCTTGCTCTCCGCAGCATTTACTTCATAGTACATAGTTTGTAGGCCTGGTTGAAAATTTTCTAACAGAACAGTTTTCTGTCAGCAAATGCTGAGTCAACTAAACCAAAATGTTTCGCAGGAATGTATCAATTTTGTCAACATTTTGGGCAAAAGATTATCAAAATGTTTCATTTTAATACAGTTGAAGTGCTTCATTTTGCCCTTTACAATATGATCATCAAAACAATCAAGTTAAAACAGAGGAAAGTTGTTTTGATATTTCCTAAAGAATTTGGGGGGGAGTTTTGACTTTTCGTTCCCATGTGGGACAAAAGGAAATTTCAAACTGTCGGGCTTTCTCACTGAATGGAAATGCTGAGTTCTGGCCAGCTCTGATTTTTGGTGTTAAGGACACGTCTGTTCTTCCTGCTTACTGCTGCCAGGTGCTGAAAGGTGGTTTATTCCTGTGCAGCTTGCTGGAGGTTCTCTCCCACAAAAAAGATGCTTCTGTGGGTTAGCAGCATAGGTGCTGGAACTAGGGATGCTGGGGGAGCTACCGTACCCCCTGGCTTGAAGTGGCTTCCATTACACAAGGTTTACCTTTTGGTTCAATGGCTCTCAGCACTCCCACTATAAAAATGGTTCCAGCACCCTTGGTTAGCAGCACCCACTGCTAAGCAGCCCTGTCACAGATACTGTCTAATGTGACACACACTGATCTGGTTCTACTGAGGCAAGAAAGCATGGCATGGAAGAGAGGCGTGCTCAGATATTTGCTGTATTTGCCCACGCACCCATTGAGAGGATCCAGGCTTTGTCATTTTCACTGCCATCTAATTATCGATCCATAAAGATACTTATTTCTGCCTTTGCAATCCGCTTTCCCTGTGGTCCGGGCAATGGGTGTAGGGTTGCTGCAGGGCTGGCTTTTCTACTGCTTTGCTGGTTGCAGTGTGTTGGGGGTGTTTTTTTGTTGTTGGGGTGGAGGGCTGTTTTCCCACCTGTAAGCGGCACACACGCATGGTGGCGCCAGCAGACGCACAGCCATCTTCTAACTATGGTGCGCCGGTCACATGGCTGGGAGCGCTGCTGGCCCAGTACCCAGGTCCTGCTCTGTGTGCTAGGCCTTCAACATGACGAAACAGTGGCAGCTCAGGCTCCTACTCCTCTCAGTGCCAGGGATCAAAAAGCAAGATGGATGAACCTGAGGCTCGCCAACAGGGAGGGGAAAGGAGAGAAGACTATGGCGGGGGAGGCAGGAGCTCCTGGGAGAGGATGGTACTGGGGCTCCCTCTTGGGCTGAGGTTCTTTGGATGGGATGAGTGTAGAGGCTCATGGGCCAGGGATTTTGAGGCCTGGGTGGGGGAGGTGCCTGAGAGGGGAAAGGAAGTTCAGGCTGTGGGGGCGTGGCTAGACTCTGTTTTTTCTGCGTCTCGGAGATGGCAACCCTAAATGTGGGAGGAGCATCAGAGGTGGGGACTTGACCAAGGTCACCCAGAAGATCAGAGGCAGAGCTAGGAATTGACCCCAGGAGCCTAACTCAGGCTAGTGCCCTAGCCACACTTCACACGAGGTTGGCTAGTGGTTTGATTCCATTGATTTCAGTGGCACTCCTGAAAAGCAGAATCAAGTCAGAGGTGTAGACAGGGCCAAAGTAGAAAAAACACCCCACTCCAACCCCCCAAAAAACTAGGGAAATTTCCCAGAAATTTTTTGTAATGTTTAAGGTTACTCCCTGTACGAGACAGGTCAGTGGGCATTTGCATACATATTAGACCTGCACAAAGCCCCAGATTCAGCCAAGCACTTACACATGTGTTTAACTTTAAGCATGTAAGAAGTTTATTTGTCTAAGGTATGTCTCTGGCCCCCATCACTGGAGTATCTGAGCACCTTACGCTCTTTAACATTTATACTCCTCACCCCGGGGAGGGAGGGGTGCAGTAGCAGCTAGAGCTGAGCAAATGATTGACCCTTTGGTGTGGTAGCTGAACTAAAATAAAAAATTTTAAACTGAAACTGAAATTTTGGGGGTTTCTCTTGACAAAACGAAAATCAAAAGCAGTCTGTTCACGTCGAATCAGAGCGCTATTTTCTAAATGATGTGTCAAATCAAAACATTTTGACATTTCCCAAATTTTTGTTTTTCAGGATGTTTTTTTCCAGCTCCCCCAAAATGCATTTTTCAGCAAATTTACTATTTGCTGAAAAAAATCTGCCCACATCTTCTAGTACCCAGTATTACACTGCGGTGGTCAGAGAAACTAAATGACTTTACCAAGATCACACAGGAAGTCTGTGGAAGATCAGGAAATTTAAACCACGTCTCCTAAATCTGAGGCCAGAACTCCAACCACGGTGAATTCAATGGGATTCAAGCATACGCTTAAGTGCTTTGCTGAGCTGGAGCCCAAGCAACCAGAGAGAACTGCAGCAATGAAGAGAAAAACATATGGGAATGGGGAGCAGACTTCAAACTTATAAATGAGCTTTTTCCTTTCTCCAGGACGCTGGCTCCTGTTGAGCCAACCATCAAACCAAAAGGGTTGCATCCAACTGTGGGGCGGGGCAGGGGGGAAACATATCCTATTAAAAATTATAAAAACCACCTTGACAGAGCCTTTTAATGTAATTAAAAACCATATTTACAAGCATGCCAAACGTTTACTAATTTACACAGCCACTTTATTCTGTAAAAATAGAGGTAGTTCAGGCAAATGCCAGTTTTTTAAGAAATAATTTGATAGGAAATGAGTTACTAAATTAAACCATTTTATACCCACCCTTTATTGTTGGGGGGGGGGAGAGATGTGGGGGGGGTGTTTTTGTCGTTTTTTTCTTTCACTTGTGTTAACTCAGTCATTGCCATTCAGCCCCCTCTTGTCCACTTAGGCTCAGTGGTGATTTCTGTTACAGACTGACTACACCCTGCTTGGGCTCAGCTAGCCAGAGTGCTCCAGCCCGGGTGCCGATCACCTGAATTGCCCAGAAGACATACCCCTAGAAAGGAGAAACTGGAAGTGTATTGCAGTTAGCTGATTTGCCCAAAGTCAGCCAGCCAGTCAGGAGCAGATCTGTGAATGAACCATTTCAGAGTTAGGCTGGGATAGGGAGCCAACAGGAATTAAACCCAGGTTGGTTCCATAACTACCTGCCAAATGTACCAGGCCTGTCCTGATTTCCCTTGGAACTCAGACTGGGACTGCAGCGCTGGAGTGAAAGGGCCAGCAGAGAAAACCTGCCCACCGAAGCCACTGTCGCACGTGGCACTCATGGGCACTGGCTGGCCAGCTCATCAAAGAGGGCAAAGATTAAGTGGGCCATGGAGAGGGAACGCTCCCTCCCCGCAAAATGGGCCCTCCTGGTTAGGTCGGAGGCATGGAGCTGGGGTGGCTTGCTGAGGTGACTGTTCTGAAGCGAGAGGAAGGACTTCAGACTCCATGGCTTCCATTCCGACTCCTTGATTTTGTTTGAAAGGAACGTAGGCCCGGCTCACCACCTCCCACAGGAGAGGCTGCATCACCCCCTCTCTGCCTATCCCAACTCCCCCATCTGCCCTGCCTTCACTCTTACCACTGAAATGGGCACAAATACATGCAGAGATCAAAATAAGAAATCAGCAGGAGACTGAGCAGCCCCATTTCCTATTCAAGGATCTATTTCCAATAGACGGGGGCCAGCTCCTCAGAGGTTGTAAATCAAGGTATCTCTATTGAAATCAGTCTGGCCCTACAACACTAGCCTATTATTCTGCAACAGAACTTACTATGAAAAATAAGTCAACCTACAAATGTCCATTGCTACGGAGTATAAAATAGTTAAAAACACGGGGCCCAGCTGCTCAGCTGGTGTAGATCAGCCTAGCTCCATTGCACACACATACCTAAACCTGCAGCATTGTAGAACCTGCTCTTTTGTTAACAGTGAACAAAATCGATCATTCCAGTTCTGTACACACAAATGTGTCCTCCTGCTCCACCTCATGTCACCCCACAAGGCGACTGAGAGCTCTGATGTGACATAAGGTCCTTATGGACTCCATCCCTCCTGAAATCTTTACTGAACACTTAGGGCCAGATCCCACAAACACTGGGGAAGAGTGGGGTGTGCGTGTGTGGGGGGGGTCATCCTGTTGAATTCATTTCTCCTCCCTCGGTGGACAAACTCAGCTGCCTCTGGTGCGATCTCACCTCGCAGTGGTGATCAGCACACCGTGCATTATGCATCTCCCCACTGTTAAGCTTGGCTGCTATCAGGCTTTCCCTGCACTAGTAGCCCAGGGCATGTGTACAACGAGGCTTACAAGTTCTCAAAACCCGCAGGTGGGACCAGACTTCCCAAAGACCTCGCTTGATTTTCGGCATCTCAGTGAAATGGCCAGGTTTTCACAAGCGCTCCGCACGTTCGCAGTTTCTGTTCTCATTTGCAGCTGCTGGTTGCTGAGCTCTATTGAAAATCTAACCTGTTGAATGGATAAAATGCAGTGCTGCCAGGCAGCAGCAGCATCTTGCTTGAGACAGCAGATGTGCCACCCGGATCCCAACCCCTCCAAAGTGTGGCAAAATTCCAGTTTAAATTTAAATTTGAATTTAAATCCAAATTTTGCATCTCCCCTTTATACACTGGCCTTCCATAGACCATCAAATCAGGGTCTCAGTCTTTATCTTCAAGGCACTCAATGGCCTGGGCTCACAATACTTAGAATATCGGCTAAAGCTCTGGGATGAAGATCATGGTCAACACCTTCACTCGGGCTCAAAGGAACTTTCTAGAAGAAGGGTAAAGTTCAACTGTGCAGCAGTCAGAACTTTCCTGGGGGATAGTCTGAGACTGTGGCATGAACTCCACCCGGAACGAAGGGCCAGCCCAAGTCACACTAGCTCCATTCCAAGTGTAAGGCACATTTCTTAGACCTCCCCTACTGCCAGGGCCCCACAGCTGAACCCAGACCCAGCTCCTTGCCCTCAGCCGAGTCAGCTAATGAACGTGGCCTCCTGAAAAATCCAGCAGGCACATTCTTAAACCCTTGTCTACTCGGATTGTAAACTCTTCAGAGCCAGCTCTGTCCCTTACTACATCCATGAACAGCACCTAACACAAGGGGCCCTCTAGCCTAATTGGTGGCCCCATTGGCACAGTAATGCAATCAATTAGGATGCACAGTGACTGCAGGGCCAGCATGAGCTGCAAATCTCTGCTTTTGTATGTGCAAAGCCCCTGGACTTTAAGGATTAAAGTGGAAGGATGCTGTGTTCAGAACCGGTTCATAAATCAGCTAATAAAATCCTGCTCTTCCCATCCAGCAGCGGCAGAACTGTTATAAATAAAATGGAATGTAAGCAGTCTACATCTGCCGCCTCCTTCTGCAGATGGCACACAAAGCTACTCCTGGCCAAGGGTGCCTCTTACTCACCCCTCTGTGTGCTAGAGTGTACGGCACTCCATTCTATGTGGGCACATAAACCACCCGGTGCTTGTTTATCATCCGAGTTTTGTGTACATGTTTCTCAGCCCACCAGATCCACTGGCACCTTCAAAGGGGAGACGCAGACTTCTCAGCAAGGCCAATAACCCAAGACAGCACGTGTCCTCATTCAAGGGGGAGATGGAGACAGTGAGGAGGAAATGAGGCTCTTGTGCATACCGCTAGCTTATTACCGACTCTTAAGTGTGGCTGGCTTGTCGGGCCTTTGATAGCAGATGGGGAATCTGATTGCATTTGCTGATAATGGATTAAGAGGCTTATCTTTGATCTCAGCTTTCTCCTGGTTAGCCGATTTCCTGAGGGGCTCTGCAGTGAGGTGTTAGATTACATTTATTAAGATTAACTCAATGGGCACGACTTCTGCAAAAGTCCCTTTCTCCTGATGCACGCTTAGGATTGGGGTGGGGCAGGGGTCGGAATTGCCCATGTGAATAGAGCCAGAACCCCACATTCTTGGGCACCGTTTAAGGGACATTCGTCACAGTAACTGCTCCCTCCCTACTGAGGATGGGCAGAATCTAGGGGGAAATTATCAATCATGTGGTTTTCTTACCAGCCAGTCCCCTGCCTGAATTGCTCAATGTCCTAGAGAACTTTGCCAAGAGTCAGAGGCGCAACCAGAATTTTCCTAGGAGGGGACCCAGGGAGAAGTCTCCTCCCCAGCAGGGCACCTGTCCCTGGATGCCCCGCAGGCATGGCTCGGCTTGGTGCATGGCTTGCTGAGGGCGGACCCAGCCATGGACCGGCTTATATGTCTGCAGCCAGGGAAGGAAAGTGCTGGGACTTGCTGAGCCCAGGCCGCCAGTGCCAGGGCAGGGCACAGCCTGGAGAGTGCAGAGGCAGGCACCATGTGGTACTATAGGCCCTAGCACCCCACTCCCCATGGAAACCCCAGGATCTGGATTGCTACCCCACTCCTTGCTGCTGCCCTGCCCAGGGCAGGAGACTTGGGGAAGTGCTGAGGCCTCCCAGCCCAGCCCACAGCGCCAGGATTCTGGCAGGGACTCCAGCCTGCTACCTTCTGTACAGGTGGCGGGTCCCCAGTCACAGGGCTGCTCTGCACTGTTGTCTCAGGCATGTCTGGGAGGGGAGGCTGCAGCTGCAGGGTCTCCACTCAGAGCCAGACAGGGTGGGTGTGGGTGTGTGTGTGTTGGGGGGCTGTGCCCCCTGCCTTCTCCCTTCCCGTTGTGCCCCGCCAAGAGTATTTGACAGCATTTTCAAACGTAGGTGCCTAAAGTTAGGCAGGGAGGAGCCAAAGTCCTATGTACTTCTAAGGAGACATTGACTTCTAGTGCCTAAAGGCAAGATTTCTAAAACACATTTAGGTACATAAATCCCATGGGAGTTAGATGCCTAAATACCTTTAAACAGTCTGGCCCAAAGTCACTTTTGAAAATGGAACTTGGGTGCATAAGTCACTGAGGCGCTTTGGAAACTGTGACCCCTAAATAACAGCTGCTGGCCTTTCTGAGGTGCTGAGCACCCTTGGCTCCCCCTGAAATCAGCAGGGAGCTGCCAGGCGCTCTGCCCCCTGGGAAATCAGCCCAGTGTTCTTTAGGGGCAGAGCTTTAGCCCTCTGAATTTGAAAATGTTGCTCACTGTCTGCAGCAGTGCTCTCTCTAACTCCAGGGGCTTTGTGCCAGATGACCTATCCTAGGACCTAAGCACAGCTCGACGTCTCCAGAGAGCGGTCACAAAAACAGCAACCATGAGATGAGACACGCACAGATCAGCCCTTTCAGCCCAGAGGAAGCTGGGAGGAGAAAGAAAACTCAGACTTCAGAGTCTCCCTTATTTTCCTGCTCCAGCAGGAGCACTAATGCATGAACAGGGGTAAATCACCATGGTCAAATCCCTCCTGACATATGACACCCCAAATCTCTCCAGATCTTTCACAATAAGAAGCATATACATTGCTTTAAGCCTTCTTCCCAGCTGCCTACTTGGTACAGCACCCCCTAGAGGCTCCCACAAACCCTGGGGAAACCATCAGTTCTTAATAACCTTACATCCGGGGAGCAGACAGTTCCTTAAGAGTTAAACTTGGTAGTAGAGTTCTCAGCACATCTGTTTACAGCCAGAATATCCCAGTTATAGTCCCTCCAGAGTCCTAAATGCTACCCTGCTAGCATGCTGTGGGTAACCCATGTCAGACTTGAGCAGCTCCCCATAAAGGTGAAAGCTAAACCAGAACAAGAGTCACAGACAGCTGCAACTACATATTAATTATAATTAATACTTTTCTCCAAAGCAGCAATAAGTGCACCATGAGGATTTTAGCAATATCCCCATCTTGCAGATGGGGAAACTGAGGCAGAGAGGGATACAGTGACTCACTTAAGGCTAGAGAGGGAGTCAGGATAAGCACTTGAGAGTTCCAGGCTCAGACCACCAGACCTGTATCTCTTGTGCCACTCAATCACCCTGAAAGTGCTAGCTTTGCTGCTTTTTATTTCAGCCCTGGTTTTAAAAGGTAGCAGTGTCCCTTAGCTATTTACTAAGCATTACAAAAAAGGAGGAGCCAGAAGAGGGGTGGGGAGGAGAGAGAGAAAGTGATGGGTGAGGGAGGAAAGAAGCAGAGGAGGGGGAGGAGTGAGATAGGAAAGCTAGGATGATAAATGTGCAATGAACTTTTGAGTCCAGATGGAGTTTTTACAGGCACCGCTCAGCAATGCTGTTTTTTGCCGCTAGGGAACTAAACTGCCCTGTTTGTATTTGTGTCTCTCTCAAACCTTCCAAAGGCTTTTGGCACAAACAAAATGGTGCAGCTGCCTCAAAGGGCTGTGCAGCTGGTGGGCCAGGTGCTTGTCCTTGGAAACATTGGGCAGGGATTTCGGGCCAGATTCTGTGCTGCGCCTCTCAAGGTGCAGACCTAACAAAAACACAGGTCCCCCCCAATGTGGGTTATAACATCTCTGACTAGCCAGCAATTTCCATCACCTATAGGCTCCCATAGTGACTTTGGGTTTTCTTTGATGATCTACAAATTCCTCTTTCTCTTCATCTGATGAAACAGCACATCTGGAGACTTTAGTTCTGCATAGAAACTGAAATCCTTCCTGAGTTATTACCAGTTGAAGTGTATGTCCATCTTCTGCCTCAATACGGTATGGGGCTAAAATATTTTTATAATTCCTTTTATTTCAGTAACACCTAGAAGCCTCAGCCAGGCACTTCATTGTCCTGAGCACTCAGGAAATGCTTCCCCAAAGATCTTATAATTTAACTAACTAAATAAGTAATTTGTAAGACTCTCTCAGGCCCTCAAGTCTGGTGCCTGTGCTGTATAAATATATACAGTCCCAGGAGGAACCAGCTCTGATTAACATAATATTTATTAAAAGCAATAGCAGAGTTCCGCGGTGCTAGAGTGAATGAATGTTTGATGATGAGTGCTGAATGAATGTTTGATGATGCACCAAGTGTGGGGGCAAACTGGTGTTCCGATTGCTTTGTGCCTCTTCATCCATGTAGCTTGATGGGGCTGTTTTACTTCACTGGCAAATGTTTTCTTCAGTTCCTATCTGCTTTGGCTTTGTACCAGCCCGGGCTTTGCTTTGAGCTTTGCACTCATGATCTATCCAGATACTTATAAGGGCCACATCATCATAATATTCATGATCTCCCTAAAGCCCCCGTGGATCACTTGAACTTGGAGAGGCAGAGTGGCTAATGGATTAGAGCATTGTCTGGGAAGTGAGGAGACCTGGGTTTTGTTCGTTGTTCTGCTGCTGGGTGGCTTCTGGAAAACCATGTCACTGCTCTATGCATCATTTGCAAGATGGAGATGATAAAGATGCTTCCCTCCTTTGTGAAGCGCTTTGATTTCTCCGGATCAAAAGAGCCACACATTATACTGAACAACGAGGTTATAGTCCCAATGAAGGTGATTCTGATGCCATCACACACCACCATGCAGCTTTGTTCTCAAAGAGTTTTCTCCCCACTGTATATTCTCTGGAGCTGGTTGGGGGAAAAATTGAATTTCAAAACTTTTGGCAAAAACATTCATCAAAATGTTAATTGTTGGTAGGAAAAAGTGACAAACTCCTGAAAAACTCCTTCCTCTGCCCCTCTTAAAATGTCTCTTTCCCACATCCCAACAGGGGGTCTTCACTTTAAACCTGAAGGGCTGAATTACTGCTGCTGCATACAGGTGCAATGTCAAAGATGTCATTAGAGTCGCTCTTGCTTATTGTGAACTTGGCTCAAAGAGGTTAACGATCTCAATGGGAAACTACACTCTGGGTCTAGGACATTCTGTTGGGCCAGGGCTGCTGTCTCTGCATGAGATCCTTCCTCAGAACACCATGACAGACCTCTCATTGCTTGGGATATTCTGTTCATTTCAAAACTAATTTCCCCACCTCAAATAACTCCCCGCCTATGGAGCCTGGGACTCAGGTCCCAAAGCATTTGAAAATTCAGCTATTTTCTGTCTGGAGGGAGGAGAGGGGTTGGAGGGTGGGAAGTGGGGGAAGGTGTTTCCTACTGGTTAAAGCAGGAGACTACAAATCAGGAGTTCTGAGCTCTGTTCTTATCTCTATCACTCCCTCACTTTGTGACTCTGAGCAAGTCATTTAATCTCTCTCTAAAAGAAAAGGAGTACTTGTGGCACCTTAGAGACTAACCAATTTATTTGAGCATGAGCTTTCGTGAGCTACAGCTCACTTCTCAAATAAATTGGTTAGTCTCTAAGGTGCCACAAGTACTCCTTTTCTTTTTGCGAATACAGACTAACACGGCTGTTACTCTGAAACTTAACCTCTCTCTGTCTTTCATCAAGGGACAAAATCCTTCTGCCTCTATTTCCCAACCTGTAGAACAGGGATAGTTGTACAGTAAAACCTCAGAATTACGAACACCAGAGTTACGAACGGACCAGTCAACCACAAACCTCATCTGGAACTGGAAGTACACAATCAGGCAGCTGAGACCCCCAAAAAAGCAATTATTGTACAGTACTGTGTTAAACATAAACCACTAAAAAATAAGGGGAAAATTAAAAAAAAAAAATTGACCAGGTAGGGAAATTGTTTCTGTGCTTGCTTCATTTAAATGAAGATGGTTAAAAGCAGCATTTTTCTTCAGCATAGTAAAGTTTCAAAGTTGTATTACGTCAATAGTCAGTTGTAAACTTTTGAAAGAACAACCATAACGTTTTGTTCACTTATGAATAATTCTGAGTTACGAACCTCTATTCCCGAGGTATTCATAACTCTGAGGTTCTACTGTACCTACCTCCTAGGGGAATTGTGAAGTTTCATTTAATAATAAGTAACTCTTTTATACAAAACTTTTTATCTATAGATCTTAAATCACTTTACAAAGGACAAGGAGGTAAGTATCATTATTCCTATTATATAAATAGGGAAATTGAGACATGGAGCAGTGAAGTGACTTGCCCAGTAGGCCAGTGTCAGCTGGGAATAGAACCTGGTCTCTTGAGTTGCAGGTCAATGTTCTATCCACTAGATCGTGCTCCCCCACCCCCCATCAGTGCTTGTACAGTGCTTTGAGATCATCAGATAGCGCTTCTGTGATGGGAATTTTAGCACCATCTGGAGAATTCCAATCTGCCATGTACATCCAGGGCATTGCATTTAGCAGCTTGCAGAGCTAAGCTACTATGAGAAGCAGATAGCTTTATGCCTGTCATGGCATTTCAAAGTGAGCTGTTAAGTCATATGATATGAGCAGCCTTGGGCAGGAATCCAGCCTAGACAAGCTGTCTGGCTGCACCAGGGTATCTCCTGTTAATAAACAGCAATGGCTTGTGGGAAAGGCTTCTTATTAGCACTGGAGACAGAGAGTGGCCACCATTGTCGGAAACAATGAGAGAGAATGAGGAACGAAAGGACTAGACACGGACATATCTTTGGAGAGTCCCGGAGTCCCTGCATGGGTCTGGGGAGAAGGCTGGGGGGGCTTGGAGACGGCTTAGCCCCTGTCCCCATGGGCACTAATGAAACTAATAAACACAAATACAGTTCCAGCCTGCAGCAAAAGAGGGGAGCTCAGCTCTCTAGCCAGGTGCCTAGCTCAGGGAGCTCAGCTAAGGTAGGGGGCAATGGGGCCTGTGCCATCACCAATCAGATTAGAAGGAGAAAGGGGCATCTCTAGGTCCTCTCATTTTCACTCCAGGGAGCATTTCCCAGGTCGGTAATGCAATTGGCGCTGTCCGTGCCCAGGTGCGTTACAGCAGCTCCTGACTTGGAGAACAGCACAAATCCCACCCAGTGACTCTCCATGCTGGGGGAGAACAGCTGAGTCTCTCAACCTGCTAGAAACTCTCCACCGGGGCCCAGCCCGCATTTGCTGCTGCATGCCAGTGTCTGCATTTGAAGGGTGGATGCAGTGGGGCTGGCGGAGTGGGGCAGAATTGTCTATGTCAGGCGATGGTAGGCATTTTAGGAGCTGACAGGCCAAAGCTAGACAATGTGAGGGGGAGGGGGTCTTTCCCGCTGTTTGCCAGAACTTTGGACTCTAGTGATCAGGCCCCCTGAGGCGGACTGTCCAATCACACAAACTCACTGCTAGCCTTGGAACAAAAAGGCAGGCAGAAAGCAGTCCACAGTGATACTCTCCTCACTGCCAGCATGCAGGGAGGGATGGAAAAAGACTGTAAGGCCTACCACATACATCTCAAGCACACAGAGGAGTGTGTTTTATTTCTTGGCACCTTCCCTTCCCCAGCTGCATGAAAGCTCAGGCTGGGGAGGGACCTTGGCAAGAGCACACTTGGGGAGACGCCCAAGACTCGATTTTGATCAGAATGCTATTGGGGTGAAAAAAAATCATTCTGTAACATGTGGTGTTCCCTTACCTCTGTGCCTGAAAACATCTGGTTGCAAAGACAGTGTGAAAGTATCTGGTCCCTTCTCTTGGTGCCCCACAGGAGCCAACAGTGGCTCAGACTGAAATATGGCAGCAATGGAGTTCCCATCAGCAAAGGGATCAGTGAATGCCATTCCACTGACTCCATAACAGAGTGCCACCAGCTCACACCAGGGCTGTGTCTGGTCCCACATGTCTGATATTTAATCTCGTCTGTCCCCAGGCACTTACACCATGCCCATTATATGTCAGCCTTGGTACTTGTTATATAACCTACTGGCCCTAATTGTCTGAAACCCAGATCCTTATAACTGCGTCCACACTAGGTGCCTACTGGGCACATTGCTTGCTCATTGGGGATGTGATTTTTACACTTTATAATCTAAAGATCAGAATTAAAATGTATCCAGCTTCTAACTGTATTTAGAAATATTAAAAAGCGGGCCTGGCTGCTCAGGAATGGACATCTGTGCCCATTAGGGAAGCAGCTTATACCATACATGCAGGTAAAAAATTTGCTGTTGCACATCAATTCACAGGCCAAACCAATTGTGTCTGTCCTGCCTCCATTTCAAACACCAACGTTTCAATCTCCCCTTCATTTCCAGCATCAGGTTTCCATTTGGTACAATGGAATGGGGGCTGTTCTGTGGATTCTCTGTGGGAAAGGCATGGATTTTGGGGTCTTGGGTAAGGGAGATGGGGGTTCTGAGGCCTGGCAAGGAAAAGGGGACTCTTGTGACCCCCAGCCTGTGGAGTCTCAGTTCCTGTGGCCTGTTGGGGATGTAGATTCTCAGCTCCTGTGACCTGTCAGGGATTCTTGGGCTCTGTGGCCACAGATCCTTGGACTCTAATTCCTCTTGGAGATGGGGGTGAATTCTCAGGTTCGCTGGCCAATAAACTGCCATCTTCCCATTACCACAAGCGATTGCCCTGTTCTCCTATCTCCACAGATGGGTGTTCTAATATCTCTGTCATAAGCCCCTAATGCTCCCACCCACAAAAAACAAAACAAAGCAAAAAACACTTGGTGCCAATGAGCATTTGGGAAGAAGAACAATTAACTAGGATATAAGAACGGCCATACTGGGTCAGACCAATTGTCCACCTAGCCCAGTATCCTGTCTTCCAACAGGGACCAGTGCCAGATGCTTCAGAGGGAATGAACAAAGCAGGGTAATTACTGAGCGATCTGTCCCTTGTCACCTAGTCCCAGCATCTGATAGTCAGAGGTTTAGAGACACCCAGAGCAAGGGGTTGCATCACTGACCCTGTTAGCAATAGTCATTGATGGACCTGTCCTCCACGAGCTTTTCTAATTCTTTTCCAAACCCAGTTATACTTTTGGCCTTCACAACATCTTCTGGCAAACAGTTCCAGAGGCTGGGTGGGTAGGGGGGTGTGTGTGATGAAATACTTCTTTATTACTTGTGTGATACAGGAGGACCAGGGAGCAGTAGTAGAGTGCTAGAGGGGAAATATATAAGCCCAAGGCTAATTAAGGCATGGTTCCCTGTAGACTAGGAAGGGTGGCTACAGGTTAATTAGAGCACCTGCAGTCAATTAAGGCCCTGTCAGGAACCTAATAAAACCCCCCTGCTTCAGGCAGTCAGGGAGGAAAGAGGACTGGAGCTTGGAGGTGTGCTGCAAGACATCAAAGATCAGAGAACTGAAGTGAGGGAGACTCCCTCCCCAGTGTCTAAGGATTGAAGGTACCATACCCTAGGGGGAAGAGGGTAAGAACCTGCAGGAGTTGAGAGGGGCTGGGGCTCAGAGTGAGAGCAAACCCAAACCTCTCCCCTGCTTCCCTCCTCTACCACCTTCCTGGGCCACTAGTGGAGACCTTGGTGGCCTAAGAGCAGGGGCAAGGGGTGGTATCTTAGCCTCCCTGCCAAGAAAAGTGCAGGACCCACAATACTAACATTGGCCATCTTGTCATTTATTGTGTCCTCCATATGCTTGGGGCTGTGTAGTATAGAGAAGAAGGCAAGGTGGCTGCTCAAGAGTGTCTGTATAAAGCTACCATCCACGTGGCTTGTCAGTGGGGTTTGAACCCAGGATGTTCAACACTGAAAGTGTAAGCCTCTACTGATCCCTGCTGGCCTTAAAAATCTATAGATCTATTGCTTGAGCTAACTGGTATTCTCTTCCTTAGATGGGCCAGTAGAGAGAGACACTGTGTTAGGGTGAGTTTTGCCTGCAAGGATGTGGTGTTTGATCCTTTCTTGGAGCTTGTCTGTATGCGCATGTGGTACTGCTTTAACTATACCGGTACAGTTGGGGTGGTACACCACCCCTAGTGTGAAAGCTGTTATAGTGGTATAAAAGCTATTGGTATAGCAAGCAGCTCCCAACCAAGATACATACATTTGCAATAACTGCCAAAGGTCATGCAAATCTTGGATTGGACTAGTCAGTCACGTGAGACATTGCAAACCATCTATGTCATAGGCTGCTGTCAAGGTTCCTCCCCCACTCTGAACTCTAGGGTACAGATGTGGGGACCTGCATGAAAAACCTCCTAAGCTTATCTTTACCAGCTTAGGTCAAAACTTCCCCAAGGTACAAAGTATTCCACCCGTGGTCCTTGGAATGGCCGCTACCACCACCAAACTAATACTGGTTACTGGGGAAGAGCTGTTTGGACGCGTCTTTCCCCCCAAAATACTTCCCAAAACCCTGCACCCCACTTCCTGGACAAGGTTTGGTAAAAAGCCTCACCAATTTACCTAGGTGACTACAGACCCAGACCCTTGGATCTTAAGAACAATGAACAATCCTCCCAACACTTGCACCCCCCCTTTCCTGGGAAATGTTGGATAAAAAGCCTCACCAATTTGCATAGGTGACCACAGACCCAAACCCTTGGATCTGAGAACAATGAAAAAGCATTCAGTTTTTTACAAGAAAACTTTTAATAGAAAATAGAAGTAAATAGAAATAAAGAAATCCCCCCTGTAAAATCAGGATGGTAGATATCTTACAGGGTAATTAGATTAAAAAACATAGAGAACCCCTCTAGGCAAAACCTTAAGTTACAAAAAAGATACACAGACAGAAATAGTTATTCTATTCAGCACAAGTCTTTTCTCAGCCATTTAAAGAAATCATAATCTAACACATACCTAGCTAGATTACTTACTAAAAGTTCTAAGACTCCATTCCTGTTCTGTCCCTGGCAAAAGCAGCATACAGACAGACACAGACCCTTTGTTTCTCTCCCTCCTCCCAGCTTTTGAAAGTATCTTGTCCCCTCATTGGTCATTTTGGTCAGGTGCCAGCGAGGTTACCTTTAGCTTCTTAACCCTTTACAGGTGAGAGGAGCTTTCCCCTGGCCAGGAGGGATTTCAAAGGGGTTTACCCTTCCCTTTATATTTATGACAGCTGCAATTCCCACTGTCTTTTGCAGACTAAAAATGCCAATAAAGAAAAATAATGACTTCTGTATGGGAAGAGGAATAAGCTGTACTGGCATAAGGCACCTCTCTAACAGTATAACTGTCCATGCTAGGGGTTGTACTGAAATAACTCTGTTGGTTAGAAAATCACACCCTTACCTAGCACAGTTATATCAGTACAAAATCTGTGTATAGACCGGGCCTTAGAAGGTGGGGCTAAACACGAATCTGAATGAGTTTGAGCCCTGAAGGACTCTGAAATCCTTTTGTCACAGCCTATTTACTCCTTAGGTTGCTGGTCCTTGGGCTGCCACTCAGCTTCCCATTGGGATGTCATGGTTACAGGGCTAGTAGCGTCTCTGCCCCTTTTCTGCTTTCTCTGAGTGCACCCATAGTAGGTTTTGAGCCTCTTCTCCTTACCTGTCTGGGGTGGAATCTCAGACCAAGGCCTGATGGTGCTGCCACCATGTACCTGCTACCTGCCATCCTGCAGATCCAATGGCGTTTGGGGCATTTGCCTTTCCTGCCCTTTGGGAGCCTGTGACCAGTGAGATTGACTATCCACTTTCTTGAGAAAGTACATTCATTAAGCACTTGGAACAAAATATCAGAGAAAGTGGTTTTACGTTGTAGGAAAGCAGCCTACTCACATATTTAGCCTTTGCTACAAACTATATTAAATGGGCTTTCCTCTAAAGTGAGGGGAACAGCACAGAAAGACATTCTCTCCCGTCAACTCCAAACCTCCTGTCTGTGACAATGTCTCAAAATGGCTTCTCCCCAGCGTGGTCTCAATGACCCATCTGTCTCAGGTAGCTGTAATCACTGGTCTTGTGTCTGTATCTCTCCTGTGTGGGGAAGGTGTTGAAACAGCCTGCCTCCCTAACATACCACTCCTCTCATTCTGAGGCAGCTCAACAATCCTTAGCAAGCTCCCCTCCATTCATCACTGGTGTCTTGGCAATGCCCAGGGCTCGCCCTCTGGGCAGCAGCGTAGCATGTCATCTGTTCGTATTCTGGATGTGTGTCCTTGCTTCTGCTTTCAAATCCCAGAAGAAGGGGGCATTTGGCACAGAATTCACAAGTCACCCTGAGCGACAAGTTTTGCTATTAAAACTGGGATCCAAACTTAAACACCACTTAGCCTTGCCAATCTCCTATGTTGAGGCTTCACCCTGGAGCCTGGCAGGACAGGCTCGTTAATTCAAATGGCTGCAATTATCTCTGTACTACGTAAGAGGGGAGGCTAATGTAACCCAGCAGCTTTATCAACCCTACAGAGTATTAACCTCAGTCAGTGAGGGCTGCCACAAAGAAATACCAAGCTAGGGAGAACAGGACTGTGCCAGTCTCGGCTAATCCCTCCTTATAGACTGCCACTCACAGAGCAGCTGGAACAGAACTTGAATTGGTCAGTGGTATCAGGATAATTTAGAGGATGAGAAGCACAGCTGTTCCAGGAGCATGTTGCATTCTGGGACATTAATTCCAATTGCAGCAGAGTGATTAGATATGGCAAAAGCCACCTCTCTTCCTGAGTCCTATACTCTGAGACAGCACTTTTCATCAGTAGACCTCAAAGCACTTTACAAAGAAGGTCTGTATCATCATATGCCTTTTACAGATAGGGAAACTGAGGCACAAAGACGTGACCTGCTCAAGATCACCCAGCAAACTAGTGGCAGAGTGAGGAACAGAATTCAGGTCTCCTATGTGCTATGCACTAGTCCACTCTGCCTCTCCTTGGTATTAAAGGCCCATTCCAAAGGCCACTAAATGAAGACTTTCCATTGACTTCAGTGGGCACAGATGGGAACCAATGCAGAGATTTCCCCTGTTACCTTGGTGCAGGGGTGTCTGATGTGGTTTGTAGAGTTGCTGAGCACTTGAAACTCCCATGGACTGAGTCAGTGGGAGTGGTGGGTGCTTATCCCCCTGAGCACCAGCTCAATAATGAGTGCCCCCTAGCACAGATGCAACAAACAGCAATGCTGCTTTAGGGTATGATCCAAAGCCCGCAGAAATCAATGGGAGCCTTTTCACTGATTGCAGGGGCTTAAAGGAGTGGAAAAAGGCACTGGAGTCTTAGGCATTTGCACTGTGGGAAAAGCCACTGGGAGGCAGTAGGTCAGATTCCCCAGATGCTGTTAATGGCTGTAGCTGACTATACACACAATCAAAACAAATAAATAACCATACTGTCCAATTTGTCTGTATTCTCTGCAGAGTTTGTTAGTGGGACCCCAAATATACAAATCAAACTTGCAGCTTCAGCCGTGGGCCTTATCGTCATCTCTCCATTGTACAGCATCACACACACTAACTATACTTAACTAGTAACAATCATCATTACTAACAACCTATATAAGTATCTGGGAACATACAAATTGCCAGGCTGGATCAGAGCCAAGGTCCATCAAGACCAATATGCTGTCTCAGGCAGTGGCCAGATCCAGATGTCTGAGAGGAAGGGGCAAGAAACTTCATAGGCACATGTGGGACAATCTGCCCTCCATTATAGGTTCCACTGTGGTCTCAGAGTTAGAGGCTGGGTTTAAACCCTGGAGCACAAGGTTTAATATCCCTTCCAACGTTTTTGTTGTCATTAATTATGATAACTCTGGATATATGGTTGGTTGTTTTCTAAGTTCTGTGCAGGCAGCAGCTAATAACTAACATTCTGTACTTCTTACCACCTCTTGGTAGGGTAGCCCATTTTGTTTGGATGTATTCCTGGAGGTTTCCTCCCATGACACAATCTCTAATTACAGATTAATTTTAAATTCCCGGAGACTCCAGGACAATCCTGGAGGCTTGGCAACCATACCTCTTGGTGCACTGAAAAACTGGCTTACTAAACCAAGTGTAACCTAAGCTCCACACCAATGCCTCGGCAAATAAAGTTGCCAAGGAGGAAAAAAATATCAAATAGAACATGGTTGGGTTCCAGCAAAAGATTTTTTTTTTTTCAGTTGCATTTCAGGAATATGCTGGTTGATAACCTCCCTGAGTTACAAGGGAGCCTTCTTGTCAGAGCTGACCTGAGTTGGATTTAATTGAAAGTGTGCTGTTGGCAGTGGGAGTGAGATAGTTGAAAGGGCACTTTCATGGCATAGTTTAATACAAAGAGCAGCTAGAAATGACACGCGAGACCTTGTATTCTGGAATGGGAGGACAGACACTCCAGTGAGTGAACAGCACCCTCTATAGGCCAATCCAGGTAAAGCAGCCAACGGTGGGAGCCAACATTTTCAAAAGAAAAGGAGTATTTGTGGCACCTTAGACTAACCAATTTATTTGAGCATAAGCTTCCGTGAGCTACAGCTCACTTCATCGGAAGCTTATGCTCAAATAAATTGGTTAGTCTCTAAGGTGCCACAAGTACTCCTTTTCTTTTTACAAATACAGAGTATCACGGCTGTTACTCTGAAACATTTTCAAAAGTAATTTTGGAGGCATCAGTTTACCTTGAGACACGGTGCTGCGTGCCCAGAACTCCAAATGAATAGGAACAGCAAGCGCAAAATGTACCTGTTAGATTTTATTCAGTTAAATTAACCCCGAGACACTATTCAGCAGTCAGCTTTCTAAAACATTGAGCTATCTTCAGTTTAAAATACACAAAGGCAACTACCCTATGAACAAACTCTGCAAACAAACCCCCACAGGTGCTGGAACTAGGAGTGCTGCTGCACCCCTGGCTTGAAGCAGCTTCCATCACATAGAGGGTTTTCAGTTTGGTTCAATGGCTCTCAGCACCCTCACTATACAAATTGTTCCAGCGCCCTTGCAAACTCCACGTTCAAGGGGTTCTGTCAGGGCTGCTAGGCCAAAAGTCTTAACTCCAAGCTGTGCTTTAGACTTGGGGACCCAGTTCAGGGTATTTGTCCAGTCTGCATTCCCAAGATACCAGCCCCTCTAATAGCTTCCATGGAGTTGGCAACTTTTTTTCTTGGTCCCCCATCTCCCAGTGTGGAACCCCCTCCCTGAAGAGATCTTGGTTCATTCAGAACCAAATGCAAAACCTCTCTCTCCATACCCTATCTCCACCCCCATCTGCAGTGATAACCCTAATATCCACCAAAAATTACCCATCGCTACCCTGCAGCGATCTGCAAACCACACAGTGACCTACTGAACCATTCAGCTACCACAGTGATTAGAATGGCATAGATACACAAGTAGACAGGGCACTTGGTACAGGCTTGAACCCTTGCCTTCTGCCTCAGTTTACCACCTTCTACAGTGGATGCAATAACACTGACCTAGTGCCACAAGGGGAAGTAATAAGACTTCACTGTGCTTTCAGTGCCCTGGATAGAAAGTGCTATCTGCATACAGAACACTATTATTGTGAAGCATCATGATCCAGAAGCCTGAGCACGGGGTTAGGCGGCAAGTAGTTGTGAGTTCTAATCCTCATTGTGCTAGCGATCTTGGGAAAGTCACTTCACCTTCTCTCCCAGATTGTCCCAGTCTGTAAAATGGGGTCATATTTCCCTACCTCAGAAGGGTATTCTGAAGATGAGTCAGCAAATGCCTGTGCACAGTGCTTTGTAGAAAGCACAATAAGCTGTTAGAGCTATATTAACCCTTTAATTCCAATAGAGGAAAACATGTTCATCAGGCACTTCAGTCATTCACCAGGAAATTATCCCTCTTACTCTTTATGTTTCTAAAAATAGTCAGCGGCTTGCAGGAGAATATTGCATTCCTGGCCACCACACCATACTTTTAGTTGGTTGTAATTTATCTGGCTATTCCAGCTTCTTTCTATTTTGACACTATTCTAGCTAATCCCATAATGCTCCAACCTTGTCAATTTTTGAAACGGCGTTTAATCTTTCATGGTACACTGTTATCCTCCACTCATTTCAAATTAAGACGAAGAGGAGAGGAAAAACCCACCCCAGCACATCTCATGAGTTTAAAAGGTAACAATCATTTTTTACTGCATACAGCCCCTGTCCTGCAACAAGCTCCCTGCAGAGAAACCCTTGTACCCACACAGAGGCCTGCTGAAGAAAAGGGGCTTCAGGCAGGCACAGTAGGCCATACACACACACAGCTCTTTGGAGAATCAGGTCCTATCTTTGCATTATGCCAAATTGTTTCCACCTGCCATCTCTTTATTTTAATACAGTGCATTAGAATTTAGTAACTGACCTGTTTCAATAGGAAAAATAATCTTCTGCTTTATTATATTTGTGTGCCACTAGCACCCAGAGGCCCCAGTTGTGCTAGGCATTGTACATTCCATATGGATTTTAAATAAGCATGTTTAACACGCATTTACCTGCCAGACTGGAGTGAGCCCTGAGCTGTTCTGGTCTATTGAGCACAGAATGCTTGCAGCCGCCTGCATCCAGAAATCTCAGATTCAGAGACAGCTGCTCTACTCTCTTCAAGGGAGTGCTCTGGCCACGGAATTGGAGATGGCCTCATTCCAGTACTGCACTATGGATGTTGCAAGAGGGGCTTATGTAACAGGTGGGGAGCACTCATATCTTTGATGAATTTAAATCCATTTTCCTTTACTGCCATGATACTTTTTCATCATATTTGCTGTTTGTCCCAGCTAGTAGTGCTGAACCAAAGACTTTGCGCCCTCGTGAATCCAAGTTTGTCTTTCCCTTTGATCCTGAAGTGAAGCCAGAATTGGAGATGGGAAAAGCCTGAAAGTTTGGATCAGAACACAGACTTCTTTAGAGCACAGATGAAAGATTTGGGTTTGACCCATGAGAGCAGCTTTGCAAAACTACCATAGCTATTCATTCATCAGCCCAAGCATCAGAATCTATTTCACCCTGCTGACTGGTGGTGGTGGTCTTTCAACAGTCCTAGCGGCTGATCCACAGAAGAGGCTAATGAGTTTGCTGCAGCTACCAGTTAGGGACCTTAAGGCATGATCCAAAGTCAGGTGGAGTCATGCCATTACCTTCAATGAGCGTTGGACCAGGCCTATAGTCCTTTAGGTCAAGTAGTAGAGACTTGGAAAAGAATGGGATAGAGCAAGCTAGAAGTTTAAGGGTCACCTACAAATAAAACCTAAACACTGAGAGAACCACTGACATAGGAGATGAAGCCCCAGCTAACCAGGCTTCGGCTCAGGCAGCACAGAAGGACTGTCAAAATAAGCTTTTAAAGAAAAACGGTGTTCCACAAAAATGACTGGGCTGGTTTTGGGTTCACTTAAGCCTCCCCTGAGCACATCATCCTGGGTTGTCACAAAGCTGGCCAGATGCAGGACTGTATCAGTTCAGAGAGACTCAGGTAAAATGGAATTTTCTTTGCAACTACGTGTGCGTTTTTCAAATTTCCCTTTTGCACTGTTCCATAAGTGGGGAATTAAAAAGAGGGAAAACTAAAACCACTCAGTAGATGGACTTGCCTATTTGTAAATGTTTTTCCAGGGGGCAGTGGCTAACAGATGAGATCCTTGCAACAGGGATAGTTCAAGAAAAACTGGTGTTCCCTGCAAAGCCATCTGATTGGATTCCCAGGCAGCAAGCCCCAGGAGTCTGATTGCCAGTTCTGTTCTTCCCCCGCCCCACCCTTCTGTTCTATACCCACAGCACAGACTAACCTTTTAGGCACAGATCTCATAAGGCAGCAGTTCTCAAACTGTGGGTCGGGACCCCAAAGTGGGTTGCGGCCCTGTTTTAATGGGGTCACCAGGGCTGGCGTTAGCCTTGCTGGGGCTGAGGCTGAAGCCCAAACCTCATTGCCCAGGGCCAAAACCTGAGGGTTTCAGGTTATAGGCCCCCTGCCTGGGGCCGAAGCCCTTGGGATTCAGCTTTGTCCGACCCCCCCCACCCTGGGCGGTGGGCTTAGGCTTTGGTCCCCCCTCTTGGGGTCATGTAGTAGTTTTTGTTGACAGAAGAGGGTCACAGTACAACGAAGTTTCAGAACCCCTGTCGTAAAGTATTCTAGCTTGGCAGATTCCTGCACCTTCCTGAGCCCCACGGACTTCTGTGCAGCAGAAGCCAGGCTGTCTCCCTGTTTGGTGCCTGTGCACCATTCATGATGGCACCAGGGGTGTACACAATGTAGGGGGCTGTGGTAAAACGCTGCCTCAGAGTCAGCAAGGAGAAGCACACATCTTTTTTTATGCATCCCAGGAAAAGATGGTATGTATGATCCTGTGGTTAAATGTCTCGGAACAATGTAGCAGCTGATTAAAATGAAACTTCTATTTAGAATCAAGACTATGTAACAACTAAGACAATGTATCAGCCTAGATTATATCAAGGAAGAGGCGACAGTTTAGGCACTATCCCTTTAGGCAAGAATGGGGTGCAACCTCATGCTCAGGCTGACCCTAAAAACCTCTGACTCCTAGAAGCCAGGAGGAAAGACAGGCATGGATTTCTCCAGAGTTCCCCTATTCTATACACTCCCGGCTGCTTGGAGACCAGATACTGGGCTAGTCGGCCCATTGGTCTGACTTTTCTTATGTTTTTAAGAATATATCAGGAAGCTTTTGCAGACATGTGAAGCCTCCTTGCCTAAATCCCTTGAGTTGCTCAGTGGGTCGATTCAGAGCAGCTCTGCTGCCTATCACTGACATGCTGTAATTCCCTGCCCGCGCGCCCCCCCCCCCCAAATTTAAGAGCAGGAGTCTACTGGCTAGGAGGGATGTGAGGCATCAAAATAGGAGTGTGTGTGAAAGGTGCTTGTCTGGCTAGACTGCTGGAAAAAAGCACTCTTTACACACTGCAGTGCTAGCTATAGTAATTGCCCTCTCTAGCAAAGTTTGACAGGCAGCTTCACTAATGAGTGGTGTTATATGAAGTGTCTGAGAATTCCACACCACTTGGGTGAGTTATCTGGGTAGCACATTTGGAACCTCAGGCTTCTATATTGCACCAGTTGAAGCCATCATGTCCTCCCAATACCTATGATGGAGGCTTATTTGTTCACTGCCGACTCTTAAAAGCATTTTATTGTCTTGTAATCTTTTAAATCTGATTTTTCTTTGTATGAAATGAAACTCAGCCTGCAGCCCCCTCAGGGTCATAGATCTAAAATCAAATCACAGTGATACGAGCAAGGAGCCTTAAGGGAGGAGTTAAGGACTAATCCTGCAGAGTGCTGAGTGCCTTGTGAGTGGGACTGAGTGCCCTCAGCTGCCACTGATGTTAATGAGAATAGGGAGCGCTCTCAGCACTGTACAACAAATGCTCAGTACCTTCCAGAATTAGGTTCTCATAAAGTATGATTATTATTATTCACAGGCTTTGCTGGGTTTAACTAGTGCTATTGCTGTTAAACTTCAGTGTGTTCACTCTGCAATAATATAAACTGTAATCCAATGGTAACACTTGTATGTTTCAGTTTTACTTCCAGGATTTCGCTCCTGTAGTATTCTTTTAAAACTTTAAACTATGGGATAATTTGTCATTCCCATTGGTGGATTTAATACTGACTGATGTCCTAAGTCCAACGTGATCTAACAAGGTAATGACAAGTGTCAGCTTCACAGGCTGTTGGCTCCAACTACAGATGAGGAATTGCAACTCACTGCTGTTTCACTGGGGGGGAATAGAGACCAATTTTGTTAAGCTTCAAGTTTGAGGCACTGACACCCACACAGAGGCAGACACCTGAAAGTTAAACATGAGCAGACTGATGTGTAGTCCCCAGCCTATATTAAATTGGGCCTACTGACGTTGTGATACAGTACTTGTTTCTGTCATTTCTTTTTGCTGCTGCTGTTATAAAATGCATACTGTGAAAAGCAGCAGTCTGTCTGATCCTGAATTTATAATGGGGAAATTTTATCATGGGGGGGAAAATTTTTAAGAGTCCACTGCTATCCTCTTGCTGCTTTTTTCTCTATCACTCATTCCTGGTTGAGTGGGGAATGTACGTGTTTTAAAGAAATAACAAAGCTGCAGCCCACAGTTTCAGAAACTTCAACCCCCAATTCTTAGGTGGGGTCTCAAACTTCCACCATTAAGACAAATGCATTCAGTCCATCGCTGATGAAACACGTTGCATACATGGGAGGATTCCGTCTATGCTATGTATTCAGAGCACTGTCACATCACAGCCATCAAACTTCCAGGCAGGAAGGCACCCATAAATTCCCTTTGGAGCCCTTCATTTCTTTGTAATTGACTAAAGGGGCAAAAAGGGACCTGTGATGGAAATTGAAAATTGGGCATGTGCCCGTGACATATGAAGAAAGCCTGATATTTCTTCCCCTGGGTGTTTTTTGGGTTGGTTTGCTCTGACTCTTTGGTGACTGGAGACTTAGTGAAGTGAAAGCATCGCACAAGAGTGAGAGTTGAGCAACTGAGAGAGTAAGGGATTTTTAGACACATTGTTTAAAATGCTTTGGGCCAGACATAGCTGACAAGCAGACTGTTCCCAGCTCTGTCACTGATTTACTGTGTGACCTTAAAGTCACTTCACTGTTCTGGCCTTGTCTTCGCTGGGAAAAGAAGCGTGTTTTTTACCATCTTTTTTTTTTCCTAGTGTGGATTCACCTATTTTTCCCTCCCACTCTTGGACAGTCTAAATAGACAACAGACCCACGAAGTTCCTACCACAATGGGCCCTGATCTCAGTTGGGGTCTCTCGGTGCTACTGTAATGCCATTCTGTTTATGTACATATGTGGCCAACATCACTATAGCACGAGCACCTCACAATCATTAATGAATTGTATCCTCAGAGGACCTCTGTGAGGCAGGGAACTATCCCCAGCTGTAAAAATGAAGCTCAAAGTACATTGAGCAACTTGGCTCAGATCATAGTCATAGAAGATTAGGGTTGGAAGAGACCTCAGGAGGTCATCTAGTCCAATCCCCTGCTCAAAGCAGGACCAACACCAACTAAATCATCCCAGCCAAGGCTTTGTCAAACCTTAAAAAGCTCTAAGGATGGAGATTCCACCACCTCCCTAGGTAATCCATTCCAGTGCTTCACCACCCTCCCAGTGAAATAGTTTTTCCTAATATCCATCCTAGACCTCCCACACTGCAACTTGAGACCATTGCTCCTTGTTCTATCATCTGCCACCACTGAGAACAGCCTAGCTCCATCCTCTTTGGAACCCATCTTCCGGTAGTTGAAGGTTGCTATCAAATCCCCCCTCACTCCTCTCTTCTGCGGACTAAATAAGCCTAGTTCTCTCAGCCTCTCCTGGTAAGTCATGTGCCCCAGCAGTTAATCATTTTCGTTACCCTCCGCTGGACTCTCTCCAATTTGTCCACATCCTTTCTGTAGTGGGGGGCCCAAAACTGGACGCAATACTCCAGATGTGGCCTCATCAGTGCCAAATAGAGGGGAATAATCACTTCCCTCGATCTGCTGGCAATGCTCCTACTAATGCACCCCAATATGCCGTTGGAACTTTTTGGCAACAAGGGCACACTGTTGACTCATATCCAGCTTCTCGTCCACTGTAATTTCCAGGTCCTTTTTTGCAGAACTGCCACTTAGCCAGTTGGTCCCAGCCTGCAGCAGTGCATGGGATTCTTCCTTCCTAAGTGCATGTCTAGATCACTCTGGACCCTATCCCTACCTTCCAGCATATCTACCTTTCCCCATAGCTTAATGTCATCTGTGAACTTGCTGAGGGTGCAATCCATACCATCATCCAGATCATTAATGAAGCTGTTGAAAAAAACTGGCCCAGGACTGACCCCTGGGGCACTCCACTTGATACCAGCTGCCAACTAGACATCAAGCCATGGATTACTACCCATTGAGCCTGACTATCTAGCCAGCTTTCTATCCACCTTATAGTCCACTCATCCAATCCATACTTTTTTAACTTGCTGCAAGAATATGGTGGGAGACCGTATCAAAAGCTTTGCTAAAGTCAAGATATATCACATCCACCACTTCCCCATATCCTCAGAGCTAGTTCTCTCATCATAGAAGGCAATCAGGTTGGTCAGGCATGACTTGCCCTTGGTGAATCCATGTTGACTGTTCCTGATCACTTTCCTCTCCTCCAAGTGCTTCAAAATGGATTCCTTGAGGACCTGCTCTATCATTTTTCCAGGGACTGAGGTGAGGCTGATTGGACTGTAGTTCCCCAGATTCTCCTTCTTCCCTTTTTTAAAGATGGGCACTATATTTGCCTTTTTCCAATCATCCAGGACCTCCCCCAATCGCCACAAGTTTTCAAAGATAATGGCCAATGGCTCTGCAATCATAACAGCCAACTCCCTCAGCACCCTCGGATGCATTAGATCTGGCCCCATGGACTTGTGCATGTCCAGCTTTTCTAAATAGTCCTTAACCTGTTCTTTCACCACTGAAGGCCACTCATACTGCCCAGTGCATCAGTCTGGGAGCTGACCTTGTCTGTGAAGACTGAGGCAAAAAAAGCATTGAGTACTTCTGCATTTTCCACATCTGTCATTAGGTTGCCTCCCCATTCAGTAAGGGTCCCACGCTTTCTCTGACCTTCTTCTTGTTGCTAACATCCCTGTAGAAACCCTTCTTGTTACCCTTCACATCCCTTGCTAGCTGCAACTCCAATTGTGCTTTGGCTTTCCTTATTGCACCCCTGCATGCTTGAGCAATATTTTTATACTCCTCCCTAGTTATCTGTCCAAGTTTCCACTTCTTTAAGCTTCCTTTTTGTGCTTTAAGCTCACTGAAGATTTCTCTGTTAAGCCAAGCTGGTCACCTGCCATATTTGCTATTCTTTCTGCACATTGGGATGGTTTCTTCCTGTATCCTCAATAAGACTTCTTTAAAATATAGCCAGCTCTCCTGGACTCCTTTCCCCCTCATATTAGCCTCCCAAGGGATCCTGCCCATCAGTTCCCTGAGGGAGTCAAAATCTGCTTTTCTGAATTCCAGGGTCCATATTCTGCTACTCTCCTTTCTTCCTTTTATCAGGATCCTGAACTTGACCATTTCATGGTCACTGCTGTCCAGGTTGCCACCCACTTCTTCTTCCCCTACCAATTCTTCCCTGTTTGAGCAGCAGGTCAAGAGGAGCATGGCCCCTAGTTGTTTCCTCCAGCACATGCACCAGGAAGTTGTTCCCAACACTCTCCAAAAACTTCCTGGATTGTCTGTGTCCTGCTGTATTGCTC
This sequence comes from Eretmochelys imbricata, assembly GCF_965152235.1. Classification (NCBI taxonomy): domain Eukaryota; kingdom Metazoa; phylum Chordata; order Testudines; family Cheloniidae; genus Eretmochelys; species Eretmochelys imbricata. The sequence goes on along the minus strand of NC_135585.1, from coordinate 17,109,366 downwards.
TCCCAGCAGATGTCAGGGTGATTGGAGTCCCCCATGAGAACCATGCCCTGTGATCTAGAAACTTCTGCTAGTTGTCCAAAGAAAGCCTCATCTACCTCATCCTCCTGGTCTGGTGGTCTGTAGCAGACACCCAGCATGACATCACCCTTGTTGCTCTTGCCTCTAAACTTAACCTGAAGACTCTCAACAGGCTTTTCTCCAGTTTCACACCGAAGCTCTGAGCAATCATACTGCTCTCTTACATACAGTGCAACTCCTCCACCTTTCCTCCTCCTCCTGTCCTTCCTGAACAGTTTATACCCATCCATGACAGTGCTCCAGTCATGTGAGTTACCCCACCAAGTCTCTGTTATTCCAATCACATCCTAGTTCCTTGGCTATGCCAGAACATCCAATTGTTCCTGCTTGTTTCCCAGGCTTCTTGCGTTCGTGTATGGGCACCTAAGATAACTAGCTGATTGCCCTACTTTCTCAGTATGAATCAGGAGACCTCCCCTGTTGCAACCTCCTTCTTGTATCCTCCCAGTACCCCACTTACCTCTGGGCTTAAGTCACCATTCCCCGGTGAACCTAGTTTAAAGCCCTCCTCACTAGGTTAGCTAGCCTGCCTGCAAAGATGGCTCTTCCCTCTCCATTAGGTGGATCCCATCTCTTCCTAGCAATCCTTCTTCCTGGAACAACATCCTTGGTCAAAGAATCCAAAGCCCTCTCTCCGACATCACCTGCATAACCATGCATTTACCTCCACAATTTGATGGTCCCTACCTGAGCCTTTTCCTTCAACAGGGAGGATGGACAAGAACACAACTTGCACCTCAAACTCCTTTATCCTTCTTCCCAGAGCCATGTAGTCTGCCGTGATCCGGTCAAAGTCATTCTTGCCAGTATCAGTGGTGCCCATGTGGAGAAGTAGGAAGGGATAGCGGTTCAAGGGCTTAATCAGTCTTGGCAGACACTCCGTCACATCCTGAATTCTAGCTCCAGACAAGCAGCACGCTTCTTGAGTCTCCCAGTCTGGACGGCAGACGGATGATTCCGTCCCACTTAGGAAGGAGTCTCCGACCACCACCACCCATCTCCTCTTGGGAGTGGTAGTTGTGGAACCCCCATCCCTAGGAGAATGTATCCCATACCTTCCAGTTGTTGGGGTCTCCTTCTGATTCCTTCCCTCAGATAACTCTTCCAAACCATTCTCCACCATAATACCTGTGCAGAGAGCCTGAAAACAGTTTCTTACCTCTATCTGCATTGGAGGTACATGGCTTCTCCCTTTTCTTCTTCTGGAGATCACATGCTGCCAATTTTCTTCCCCGTTCTGCACTGCCCTCTCTGATTCTTCAGCATGCTGTGCCTGCAGTACCAAATGCTGACTTCTATCCAGAAAGTCTTCATTTTCTCTGAATCAACTCTGAAACAGAGTTGCTACTTGGGTCTCTAGTCCTTTAACCTTCTCTTCCAATATGGAGACCAGCTTGCCCTCCATACAGACGAAGTTGCTTCTATCCTCTGGGAGAAAGAGGAACATGGCACATCCTGTGCAGGTCACAACAGCTGATTGCCCACTATCCATAATGTCTTCCTTCTCAGAGCCTCTTCAGATATCATATTTACTGCTCACAGAAGCCTGAACGGCAAAAGCACTCTGGGGGAACTCCCCGCAGGCAAACTCCCAGGCAAACCTTTTTGTCTGTCCTCTGCTCACTTGATTTGCAACTGGCTGCTTTTTTTATAAGGCTGCTAGCTTCAAAAGCAGTTGGCCCAGATCAAAGCCTTCCCTCCAATCAACCACTCAAGGCCTACCTGGAGGAAAGCACTCCCAATTCACAGTTTTCAAACAAACAACCTCAGGGCCAAACAGTCCTTGCAACTAGCTCCAGTCAAACAAATGGTCACAGCAGAACACAAAGGAAGTCTGTAGCTGAGCCAGAAATGGAACCTATATCTCCCACAGCCCTATCCGCTAACCATCCTTCTTCCGTGGCAATCTCCATTGGGACCTGTTGATGCTACTGTGACATGAATAAATAACTCCCACTCTAACTAATTACCACTCCAAAGATAATCAGCCCCTGTTGGCTGAAGTAGCCATACGTGGGCCCAAAGAGCAAAAGCTAGGTCCCCGTGTGACAGTGCAGACAGCCCTATAAGGCCCAGAGCCGGCAATTAAATCTGCTTCTAAAATAGCTGCTTATATTAAAAAGGAGGAAAATCAGATTAGAAACTTCATTCACTGCTACCAGAATACACTTAAGTCCCAGTGAAGCACATTTCTATTGAATGTACATTTGAATGACTTGCCTGTGAGAATGTCCCGCCTGCAGTGGGGGGAGAAAACACATTTCAGCTTTCCCTGGTACAATCATTTAGCACTGGAACAGTTAACAGAGCTGTATATCCCATTCCTTCTCCTGCAATCATGAAATAAATAATGTATAACTGAGGATCTTTAAAACAGGTTATTTATGTATTTTTTTCTTTAAAAAGATTAATATTAGAAACAAACCCATGTAGGGCAGCCATTACCATAAGATGAATGGCCCTGACAATAAGCAGAGACCATTACATTTGCTGTGCTTGCTTAATTGGAGCTAATGTCAATAAGTGACCTAAACAAATGGCTATTTTCCTTTAATATGACAGAATGAGTAATTTTTCATTTGAGTCACAAACCTTCTTTCTATATTTTTTCCCTCATGCCATAAATGTGAAGTGCAAACTCCAAAATGTCCTGAGACACACATGGCTTTTTGGAAAGAAAACAAATCTGAGTCTATTTTGTTAATTGCAATTCTTTACAAAAAGTAACTGTTTTGAATACAGAGATTCAAGGAAGGAACTTAAATATGAACCAGCAGAACTACTAACTGTGGCATGTAACCCATTGCTTAAACCAGCATCTTACCAGATGACTGGAGAGTAACTAATCTACTGCTGATTTTTTTAAAAAGGGCTCCTCAGGTGATTCTGGTAAGCCCAAATTCAGTACCAGGCAAATTGGCTGACATTATAGTAAAGAACAGAATTATCAGACACACAGATCAACATGAGATGATAAAGGCGGGATATGATAGATGTCTGTGAATGGGCAACAGGGGATGGATCATTGGATGATTACCTGTTCTGTTCATTCCCTCTGATGCACCTGGCATTGGCCATTGTCAGAAGACAGGATACTGGGCTAGATGGACTACTGATCTAATGCAGTTTGGCCTTTCTTATGTTCTTATAAAATCATGAATGATGTAGACAAAATGAATAGGGTAGTGTATGTAATTCACATAACACAAGAACTACAGATCACCCAATTAATTTAATAGGCAGCAGATTTTAAATAAACATAAGGTATGTTGATAGAGAGGTCCATTAGTGGCTGTTAGCCAAGATAGTCATGAATACAACACATGCACGCGCCCCAGGTTTCCCTAAACCTCCAAACACCAGAAGCTGGGACTGGATGACAGGGAATGGCTCAACTGTTTATTCCTTCTACAGCATTTGGCATTGGCCACTGTCAGAAGATAGAACACTAGGCTAGATGGACTTTAGTGTGACCTAGTATGGCTGTTCTTATCTCCTCAGAAATCAGAATATTGAAAGGATCCAATCCTCGCACTAGTAGGAACACACTGAATTTTGTGGATGTGGGATATGCAGCATCCTCAGAGGAAAATGCAGCAGAGCAGCTTCCTCTGTGCTGGTCCTTCTGCGTGCAGGTGCTTCCTACCCACACTGCAGTTTTCAGATTTTTGTCCATATGCCCTCACTCATCATCCACAGTTTTGGCATCTGACAGCCAACGGAATTGTTACTCGAGTTGTTACTTTTCTAGTTTACTAGAACCATCACCTTTCAGTTCTTCATCACCTGAAGAAAACTGTGTTTGGTCCAAATGGTACATTCTAGCCAACTAGCTATCAGATTGAACAAAAATCTCTCCTCACTTGCGTCTAATCTGACTCTTAAATAGGTTCCAAAGATGGAGCCCATTAAACTGACTGATTTTACAAGAGACAAGGTGGGTGAGGTAATATCTTTTCTTGGATCAACTTCAGTTGGTGACAGAGACAAGCTTTCAAGCTTGTCTCTCTCACCAACAGAAGTTGATCCAAGAAAAGATATTACCTCACCCACTTTGTCTCTCTAATATCCTGAGACCAACAAGGCTATAGCTACATTGATTTTATAAGGGCATATCATAGGGACATGTGAAAGGAGTTGTGAAGGGAATATCAGAACTTGAGAAGTATGTTTATGGGTGGTAGATAAATCCCATGCTATAAAACTGGATGGAACCAAATCTTCCTTTCACTGATTGGGTCTAGTCTTCATAAAATGGGCTTGCAAATGGAGTGAGATGAGAGAACTGATCAGGGAGTGGAAGTCAGATCTGTATTTCCACAGACATCTCAATATTCTACTCTCTATGCCATGATGACTAGCACGAAGTGAAATCCTTCCTGACTGAGATGGAGTGCTGGTGTTCCAGGACACATTCATTTTCTAAAGCAAGCCAATATAGTTGATGCAAAGACTTTCAGAGATCAATCAGCCCACATATTTTGACTTAACTTCACAAAGCCTCTGGCATGAGTGCACAGCTTAAAACAGTGACAACAACAATTCCGACAACTTAATAAGCAAATTAGCAAAAATACAGGCCATGATTCACTTTTATTTGTGTGGCTGTAACCACAAAAGAAATATAGTAAGGAGTCTGTTTTTACTCAAAACACTTGCATACGATCAGTGTCTTCATTATAACAGTCATCACATGGCTCCGCTTTCAGTTAATGTGACCTCAATTATAACCAAAGACACCATTTTTTAATGTAAAAAAGGCTTAAAACTATTTTAATAAGACTTCTGCATGACATCAAAATGTAAACAAAACAGAAAAGATGGCTTGGAGGAGGGCTTGTCAATACTGAAATAATAATTTAGCAGAACAGAAATTGAATTAATGCCAACAACTAATTCCCTAAACATCCTTTTCATTGAACCCTGACCACCTCTCCCCTCACATGCTCTTTCTGACACACTCTCTCTGCTTCCAAATGTCCTTTCCATTGCACTCCTATAGCTCTGAGCATATTTCTTTCACTGCTTGCTCATTAGCACTTTACATAGTGCTATACAGTTTCTAAAATGACATTAGTTGAGTGTGCTAATGGAAATTGTAAAAAAACGGGAGTCTCAGCTACTGAACCAAACAGGTGACGTGTCATTGTGGAGTGTCTTGTAAAACAGAAATCTTAGACCTGCTCTACACTAAAAAGAGGTCGACCCAGCTATGCCACTCAGGGGTGTAGATTTTTCACACCCCTGAGCAATGTAGTTAAGCCAAGCTAGCCACCAGTGTACACAGCGCTAGGTTAACAGAAGAATTCTTCCACTGACTTAGCTACTGCTTGTTGGGGACGTGGATTACCTACACCAATGCAAGGGGTTCTCCCACTGGTGCAGGTAGTGTCCATGCTGAAGCACTACAGCTGCAACACTGCAGCCCGGCCACTTTAGCACTTCTAGTGTGGACTAGCCCTTAAATGTTCCTTACACTGTGTTTTCTCTAAAAAAGAAAAGGAGGACTTGTGGCACCTTAGAGGCTAACAAATTTATTTGAGCATAAGCTTTCGTGTGCTACAGCTCACTTCATCAGATGCATCAAATAAATTTGTTAGTCTCTAAGGTGCCACAAGTACTCCTTTTCTTTTTGCGGATACAGACTAACATGGCTGCTACTCTGAAACCTGTGTTTTCTTTGAAATTCTACTAGGGCTGACATTTTACCACCATGTCGCCTACAAAAGGTTAGAAGACCTGTTGAAAAATACACTGGAAGCTGGTCTCTGCTACTCCTTCCACCATTGCTAGCACTGGAACAGCTGCAAGAACTCCAGAAGAATCAGCATAGACACAGCCTTATAAGACTCATCTTTGCTAGAAAATTAGGTCATGTTAAACATGATTTTGCATTCATCGTAGAGAGAAAAATCAAGATTAGCATTCTGACAGCTGATCACAGCTAAAGCTATGGTTCGAGCTGGGTATACCCATCTCCATCTGGCATGATGTTAAACAAAATGGTCCCTGTCTATATTGACTGCAAAGTTGTGTTTAACATTGTGCTACTTAACACAACTCTTCAAACACGACCTAATTTTCTAGTGAAGACAAACTCATCGGGTAATTTCTGTGAGAATAGTTCAACATTCAAACAGAGTAGTAGCCATGGATCACTACAACTTTTGGGTCCCAATCTTCAGCTGATAGAAACTGGTATAGCTTCACTGAAGTCAATTGGAGGTTTGCCAATTTATACCAGCTGAGCATTTGGCCCTGGTTTTGTAAAATAAACCACTATGAGAGTTTCCCTTCTCATCCCTACCTACTAGTGTAGATTATACTCAAAATTAAAACAATACAAATTAGAACATATCAATTAGTGAAGAACAAGGAATATAGACATCCAGACTGCAAAACATCTTTCCATACATTTTGCTGTTTTCATAAGAATCTAAACTTTTGAGAACTGCAAAATGAAGAGAAATGTACATATATCCTTATGCTTTTTCTGATGAATATAGGCCTATTTTTTTAAAAAAAAATCAAGGGGGCGGGGGGTTGCATTCAAAAGTCAGGAATATCAGTTTTTACTTCCTCTTTCTTCCTAAAGGATTTTGCCATTTGTTTAGAGGACTCACAAAGTAACATCACAGGAAGTTGAAACCATTACAGCATTAAGAGTAAAGGGTACAACAAACAAACAAATATATGTCTTTGCAGCTAACCAAGTTCTATCTACAGTTCTGCTTCTGGAGATAATTTTCCCAATATAAACCAATGCACTAGTGATTTTGAAGCATGCAAACCAGACTACAACAAATTCACAGAAAGCCTGGCCCTGATCAAATTCACATTGAAAAAAATGGAAAGACCACAACTGAATTCAGTGGGCAGTGATTCAAATGCCAAGAGAAATGTGACTTTACCCCATTCATCTCAATTGGCCCTTACTGCCAGTGCTTAGATATGGTGATAGGAGCTTTAGAAATGCTTACAGAGATGGGAGCATAATTAGATGTCAACATTATTAACCTTTTTACTGCTGATCATCGTATCCAAAACAGCTGACTAATGTGCTTTATCCTGTGCAGCTGAATGTATTTTTCATGTCCTGACATTCCACAGGAATAAGTCTGCGAGTTTAGATGTAGTTACATGATTGCCTGGATAATTGAGGGTTTTTTCTACTTTTCTTAAAAATTCAAATTAAAACATGATAAAGAGAGAGACAAGCTTCCAAGCTACACAGAGCTCTTCCTCAGGTCAGGCTCTGTGTATCTCGAAAGCTTGTCTCTTTCACCAACAGAAGTTGGTCCAATAAATAAATAAATAAATAAAAGATATTACTTCACCTACCTTGTGTCTCTAATATCATGGGACCAACAGGGCTACAACAGTAGTGCATATATTTATAGGGTATGCAGTTTTAAAATGTTTGATATTCATAATGTGGCTTGAAGAATTTTGTAAATTTCTTATCAAACTTGGCTCAAAAAAGAAAACTTAGTTCACTTTAATAACCTAATAAGTAATTCTGAGCCTTCCTTGTGTCTTACATTATCTGGTTTTGAGTCAAATCAGATAGACTAGAAAAAGACAAATGCTCTGGATGTTCACAGGTGCTGAGAACCCCCAACTCTAATTGTCAGCAGTGAGAGGTCGGTACTCAGCACCTCTGAAAATCAGATCCAAAATACTTGCTGAAATTGTGAAAATTTAGAGGTGAAAATCTTTCCCTACAGATTTTACTAAAGCACTCTGCATACTTCTGTTATCCCAGATGAACAACACTGCACACAGACATCCATTAATAAAGCACCATTTTTAAAAGCAATCTCATCGTAAGTATTACCTTCTAAAATGAAATTGTATTATTTTTAATGCATTTGCAAGGCACTCATCACCATAAGCACCAATTTGTTCACCCATGTATTACCAAACAGAATGCTCCTTGTGATCTTTTAGCAATTAAAATCTTCTCTCACTGGTGTGTGGAGAACAGACTCCAAGAATAGTATGAAGCTTGATTTTTTTTTCTCTCTTAAAGTTCTTTATGCCTTTGGGTACTTTGAAGAAAATATAAAAAAAGAATGCAGTAGGAAAATACCTAATCACTGAAGGATTTCCTAGTGTCTTTACTTCTCCCCCCTCATGAATGGTATATAAAAAATATTATATTTGAAAAAAGAAAAGGAGTACTTGTGGCATCTTAGAGACTAACAAATTTGTTAATCTCTAAGGTGCCACAAGTACTCCTTTTCTTTTTGCGAATACAGACTACTACAGCTGCTACTTTGAAACCTGTCATTATATTTGAAATTACTGAATAAAAGAAGTTGATGGGAGGCACTAATGTGCAGCCAGCTACATCATATACATTGATTCAATTTGATTCCATGCCCTGAATTTCCCCTTTAGTTTGACTGACAACGTAGAATTGTTATATTAACCCTTTCTCCCCTTTCATTTTCTTCTCCATCTCACTCCCTTTTACACTTTATTCAGTGAAACTCCTGCTGACCAATAAGGTTTCCTTGAGTTTCCCTCACCTATCCTCTTCCCAGCTAAGTATCTGGGGTTTCAATAATTCTCTCACTAACACCTTTCTGACCTCACAGCAGAAACCTGGAGTGAACCCAAAGCCAATACCCCTAAATTTGTGTACAGTGCCATTTTACTATGCACAGGCTTGGTTGTGCCTAGGGTGACCAGATGAAATGGACAAAATATCGGGACATATGGGGGAAGCAAAAAAAAAAAAAAAAAAAAGTGGCCGGAGCGGCCAAAGCCACAACATCGGGACAAATGGCGTCCCGACCGTGCATCGGTCAGGATGTGGGACAAAGAACTAAAAATCGGGACATCTAGTCACCCTAGTTGTGCCACATGAGGATTTCACGTGATGAGACGGGCACGGAGTTACAGAAAGACACAGGGTTCCCCTAATTCAATACCAAATTTATCCTCCATGCTCACCTAAGTAGTTATGACATAGTATGAGAAACTGAAACATCATTTAATTCTTTCTTAATCATCTTTAAATACAAGAAGTCAACATACCAACTGTGCTCATCAAAAGGTTTGCAGTCTAACAAAGGATGGTACCTCACTAAAAATTGAACTAAGAACGTTTCTAATAAAGTGTTTTAAAAAGTTTCCACCTTGGTGTTCAGATCTATTCTCAATTGCTTCAGATCAATTTGTTTACTAGTCAAAACCTAATTGCCAGCACTGGAAGTTCAACTAGGTAAACAAAATCTAGGTGTGTTGTATCTGCTGCCTACATTATCACCAATTACAGTATAACAATTCTGCATCCAAAATTTAGCTGCCAGGTTTTTTTGATGATGCAGAATAAATTATTGCATGTTCTTCCTATGTTCTATTGAGTAATAAAATATGTTTGTCAATCAGCTATTCATATATTACTTAGATGATGTACATGGAGCAGATACTGTATGTACAGTAACAAGAGACAATTTTTACAGTCCTCTTTCCCCTCTAACCAGGCTTTAAAGTGGTAAATGGGAAAGCGTGCCCATCACAAGATGCCGTTACTAACATGTACATCTAACTAATGTAAGCCCTGATCTTGTAAATACTTGTACACCTGAGTAACTTTAACCATGAGTAATGCCAGTGAACCCAACGTTTGCAGGCTGAGAGCCGTGTCTTTATGACTCCTTGTATAGCATTTCCTGGAGAACATTCTGGCAGCCAACCTAATCTATAGCCTGATCCTGAGAGGTGCTGAGCACTCACAATACCTGTTGATATAAATGGGGATTCAGTTGCTCCACACTTCTCGGGTTCAGGCCCTTAATCATCTTGGACTTTACTTAGCCTTCTGATAAGCTTCAATAAAGAAAATCTTGTCCAAATTTATCTAATATACTTTACATCAGCCCATAATACTTACGATCTCTCTTTTTTTAAAAACTGATCCTAGATAAAATTTTAAGCTATAAAATAGGGTATCAACAATGTTATACACTTAGGAACCAAGGGATGGAGGGGCACAGGATCACAAAATGTTCCCCTTAAAACACCTCTATTGCCACAGAAGTCCATGGGTTAGATTGGCTTCTCGGATATGTAGACATTCTGCAGCACACTGTATCCTCATACACAGAAGGAATTTTTACGAGATAAGAGTCTGCAGAGCTTGGATCTAAGTAAAAATAAAACTATTTGAGAGGAATGAAACTAGAATTTCTATAGTACCTGATCACAAAGATAGAAATTATGAGAAATAGGCACTCAGCAAAGGGATGTATCCGAATAAAATTGTTCAATGCACAGATCCCATTTTCCTTCCATTTTCTAATATGTGATTTCTGCACATCAATGTCAATTAAAATAAGAAAGAAAGCCTTTTAATTTTGGCATTTTGTTTTTCTATGTTTCATTATGACTGTTCCTGTCAGTTACACTGAAAGGGCTTTAACAGAGGCTTCCTTCATCCCGGCCTCTCTAATGTGATCTTTTCACCTTCTCAAGTCATTTCAATAAATATGTTTCTGTGCATCTCCTCACATCAGGCTGATGGAACACCTGAATCAAATGCTCCTGTAGTCAGAGCCACGGGCGACAAATGCTGCTGCTTCCCACTCCACAGTAAAGAAGGAGATTGTTCCAAAGAACCCAACCACTGCCATGATCAGGAGCTGCCACTGAAGAAGAAGGTAGTTGCTGTAGAAAAATGCGATTGCAGCACAGATGGACTGAAAGAAAAAACACAAAACACAGGCTATCACTTCAGGTATGCAGTCTAGCTGTTCTATGTAAAGATTATCATTACTGACACGCATACAGAAAGATATTTAGCCTTTAATTCTCTTAGAAATATACTCCTTTATCAGATATTAAATGTAAAAAGGCTTCACTATATTTATTTTGGTCTGATACACAGAAAATTCAGTTTTAACTTCTGTCATTTAAGTTCACTGGATGAATTGAACACCGCACACAAGGGTGTTTATAGTATCCTATATGCAATTCTCTGTTACTGAAACCACTGTGTCTCATGCACAACACATCCAAGGAATGAGTACAGAATATAAAACAATAACCTGAATAATCTTTTCCCAGTATTACAGCACTTTATTACAGAACCAGAGGCATGCATGTATGACATAACTGCAAATTTCTACCAAGTGTAGCTCTTAAATGCACGCCACCCTTGTTAAGGATTCAACTTACAATACTCATTAGCTCCCAGCTAGATTAAAGAACTTTTATAATTAAGCTGACCCATCATCACGTTAAATACTTAATTATCTTGGATAATGTTATCAAAACAGAATGGTGCATCGGGAAATCACTGGAAATAATAAAGTCCTTACAAACACAGCAGCTGTGATCTAGTGGAGTAGGCACATGGCTGGGAGTCAGAACACCTGGGCTCTGTTCCCAGCTCCAATTTATTGTGTGACCCTGGGCAAATCTTGTCACCTCTTCATACCTCAGTTTTCTGATCATCACAATTCAGGATCTGGGAAAGCTCAAAACCACAAAGGTTTCCACCTGGGCTCCATGTCTGCTATTTATCAACCCATTCAGAATCAGAGAAAGCAATCATTTATGAGAAGGGCTTCTAATTTAGTCCACAACTGACATAATTATAAATAGTTTCGGGGTGATGGCTTAAGACATGTGAAATGACCATTTCAATTCTTCTTATGCCCAGGTTCCCCTCACCAAGTATTGGGCACAACTGGTAACTCTAAGTGACATGTGGTACAAACTTTAAAAAACTTGGAAACCAACATTTAACCAATACATTTGCTGTTACCTACTACCCAATCTCCAAAGACTTCTTCCAGTAAATAAATATTTAAACCAAAAATCAGAATCTGCATATCTGAACATGCCTTTAGACATTAAAGCAGAACCCACCATTATCGATAGCTCACACTCAAAAACCTGAGAGTGCCTGATTGCTCAATACATTAACACAGCACTTTTATATTGTTCTCCTGAACCAAGGGCTACTACTTGAACCAATTTTTGCATAAAAGACAGAACAGGCTCCCATCCTTTCTGGGAAGGATAGTATTAAATTTATTGAGCTCACTAAAAAAATCTGCATTATTTCAGTAGAATATTAATTATTCATATACCCAAAAGACATCTTCACATACACAGTGACTTTGCTATTTGACGCAATATAATACCTGGACAAACTTGAAGACAGCGAAGGCAGGTGCACTGTCTTCTGAATAAAGGAACCCCAAAATACTGAGGAGTTGGGTGTTAAAGCAGCTGTCTCCTAGTCCCAACAGAAAGCTGCATAAAATTGCCAACTCTTTGCTGCAGGGAAAAATGAAACCAACTTTAATAGGGATATTCAGCTACTGGCTAGTGCTAGTACTCATAGAGATTCTCAATATAAAGAACCTGTTTTGTCAGACTTGTCTTGGAAATAAAAGTAGAAAATTGAATTCAGGTTTGAATTTTGATGGAAAACTACTGATGTGGGTGGTAGATATATTTCCTTACAGGATTTTTGTACTCTGAAATTCTAAATTTTCTGCCAGTGCTACAGCCAGTCAATCCTACACTGAATTGGAGCTGCTAAAACAACTACCTCACTTTGGGACTCCTCTTCTGTTAATGGGCAAGCATATCTGGATCTTAATGCCTGCAGCCACCAGATATGGAGAGCATGAAAACTGTATGAATATGGGAGGCTTAAAAAGCACCTTTCAAATTGCAGAAAATTTCAGATATAATGCTTAACACAAGTCCATTAATATGTTCACAATTTCTTACGTTGGCAAATTAGCAGTTACTTGTATTTAAACATGGGATTGCTGCCTTCCAACTCATTCTCCTTCATATGTGTGTGTGGAGGAAGCAAGATGGTAGAACAATGTGGGCACAGAAACAGAGTGATCCCTGCAATATCCTGACCACAGAGATTAGAATTCTTCTTGGCCCTTACGGGGGTCATGCATGCACAAGGCAAGAAAGCTTCTGATGCCCACTCCCCAAACTGAGCACCCATGTAATGGACAGGCAGAATCTGGCCACAAGTTAATGGAGTGGACCTGGACAATGAGTATTCAATTGGCTTTAGAAATTGCTGTCATAGTGTGTGGTATAGTTGTGCCCTCTGGTATATTAGAATAACAGAAATCACTGGCATCTACGATAACTAAAGTAATTTCTCAGACCATCAGTAATAATGTTCACAAACAATGCACTTAATATGAACTGACACCATTCTGACCTGCCATTTAACCGCCTACATTTTGGTATGAATTGCTATAACATCTGAAGCTACTGAGAATGGAGAACTGTGGATGGAAACGTTCTCTAGGATCTTGATCACTAGTCAATGAAAAGAGCTTGAAGCTGTCTTTCCAACAGAAGAACAAGCTGCTTCTCTCCAAGGTTGTTAAAAAGAGGACAGCGATAAACTCTTTTCCACATCCAGCCAGGATAGGACAAGAAGTAATCTGCTTAATCTGCAGCAAGGAAGATTTAAATTAGGTATCAGGAAAAACTTTCTTTTTACTGTATAAGGATAGTCAACCTCGGAACAGGTTACCAAGGGAGGTTGTGTAATCCTTGTCACTGGAGGTTTTTAAAAACAGGGAAGACTAACACCTGTCAGGGATGGTCCTGGTATATTTAATCCTGCCTCAGTGCAGGAGGATGGACTAGAAGACCTCTTAAGGCCCATACCACAGCCTTACATTTCTATGCTTTCAAATTACGCTGATCAAGAGAAACAAAACACTTTGTACCTTGGATTCATATAAGCACTATTATCTGTTCCTTTGAAGGAAGCAATGGGGGCATCATTTGGTATGTTGTAAAAAATTAAATAAAAGGCTAAAAAATGGACCACAATGCCAAGCATCACAACTGGGTTCCTGCCAAAGCGATTATCTTTGTTCACTAAGCCAAAGAATCCTCCACCTATAGGAGGGGAAAAGAATACATAATTATTAGGATTAATGACAAAAAGAAAGAAACATGTTTAAAAAGTTTCCATTTAATCGTATATGTACAGTGTAAAGAAAGAATCCAAACTTCAGATATGGCAGCACATGTTGAAAATGTACATTAGAAATTTATCTATGATAGACCCTGAAGGAGGGACTGGCAGAGCTGAGATCAACCAAGTGGTACCTTGGTTCCACGGGGGGAGGGATGCAACTTGACAGGTAACAGAGGTGAGTTCTCTGGGCTGTCAGAGCCATCAGTGAAAGGTGGGCAGGAGCTTTGTGGAACAGTACTGAAAGGGCTAATTGTATTGTTGCAGCTGCTCTGCCAGTACTTACTATCTTCAGAGGGATTGCAATGGTGAAGGACAGCAGGTCTCAAACTGTGAGTCAGGACCCCAATGTGGGTTGTGACACCATTTTAATGGGGTCGCCAGGGTTGGCATTAGACTTGCTGAGCCAGAGCCTGAGCTCTACTGCCCAGGGCCACAGCCCAAGACCTTAGCTGTGGGTGGTGGGGCTCAGGTTACAGCGCCCTGACCTGGGGCTGAAACCCTTGGGCTTTGGCTTTGGTCCCCCTGCATGGGGTCATGCAGTAATTTTTGTTATCGGAAGGGGGTTGCAGTGCAATGAAGTTTGAGAACCCTTGCTGGAGGGTAATAGTGGTGGATGATACTGTGCTTAGCCTCATTCAGAGCAAGTGCAATTACAACCATGTTGTGAATGCCTGTGTGGATTCAGGGTGTTTCACAAGTTGGGGGATTTCAATGGTGTTAGCTACACCAAAATGCTCTAGTGTAAGCAAAGGGTAGGAGATTTTGATTTAGTCAACTGAGATTTGTATTCAGTCATTTTAATTGAGTACTAAGTTTACCTTTGATATATGTTTAGTCTTTCATCTCTAAGCATACAACCTTAGCTTTTTATTATAAAAAAGAAGGTTTAGACTTAGCAATACAAAAATCGGTTCCAGAGTAGCAGCTGTGTTAGTCTGTATTTGCAAAAAGAAAAGGAGTACTTGTGGCACCTTAGAGACTAACAAATGTATTTGAGCATAAGCTTTCGTGAGCTACAGCTCACTTCATCGAATGCTGTAGCCCACGAAAGCTTATGCTCAAATACATTTGTTAGTCTCTAAGGTGCCACAAGTCCTCCTTTTCTTTTTGCCAATACAAAAATGTAAATCAGATGCAGCTAACCATAAAAGCATGATGTACAAATGCTAAAAATTGCCTATTAACACTATAGACTGGATTCACTATTGTTGTCGTCTTACATAGTCATTTATACCAATGCAAAGTGGGTGGAAAATGCTAAGACTCTTATCTGGTAATATTCCACATCCTTCTCTGCATTCAGTTTGTACTAGTGTAAATGATTACATAAGATGCAGCACAATAATGAATCACAGAATCATAGGGTTAGAAGGGACCGCAACGGTCATCTAGTCTAACCCCGCCAAGTATTGTAGCAGATCTTAGTTGTACTTTACTTCTTGCATATGCAACTTTTGCTGCAAGTCTGACATGTGTAGTGCACTGTACATTTGTGTAGAAACAACCTTTTCAATAATCTCAACAACTTCATTTTTTAAACTTAAACTTTAATTTCTTTAGACTCACCTAAAATTTCTCCAACGCCAATAAAAATACCAGAGAGTCCAATAAGACTTTTCTCTTCAGTGCCAAATCTATTCACAGCACCAATACAGGTTCCATATACTCCAGAAAAGAATGTTAATTCCAGACCTTTAAGGAAAGGCAGACAAAAGTTGACAGCTGTAGTATTATGCATTATTTCAGACACCATTATGCAAAAGTTCCTTTTGTCTAACCATTGTCTCTCACAAATACATGGTTAAAAGACGAAGATTGTAGATGCAATCATATTAGTTTAAGAGTATTCCAAGACATATAATTATATGACTTTCATAAGTCAGAATACATAAACTATTTTAGAAAAACCCACACACCATGACATGTGAAGTTAGTGTCATATCTGCACCTGGGGTGAAATTCTGGCTCCACTGAAGTCAATGGAAAAAGTTACATTGACTTCAATGGGAGTAAGATTTTACCATGGGTCTTTGACCTCCCACCACTTAATAAATGTATGACAATATAACCACACACCTATTCTGTATCACTACTTTCAGATATTGTGGAACAATATATAACTGGAAGTTGGTTATAAGATTATACAATGGGGATGTCAAAACTATAGCCCCAGTGACACACCTAGAATGATCATTTAATATTATATTAAGTAGGCCTGCTGCCAGCAGCAGCCAAAACATTGCTTCAGTCATTTACATACTCTTCAAAAAAGCACATTACAAAATTTGGAACCCTGTGAGAACCTTAAGACTTGTAGTGGCTTTCACAAAAATAGGTACTGCAACATGGGCTGCACTAATGCTATGTTTCTGAGGTCACTACAACACAGAAAGACATTGGTCATTTCTGGCTAGATCTCGGCTTGGGCAACTCTTTTCTGACTTGTTAAATTCTGCACGAATATTCACCTATACCATGAAGCATCACTGTTGTGGTGACCATATACCACTTTGTTTATTTTGTGTATTATATCCATTCATAATATTTATCGTATACTCTTCATCTTCAAAGTGCTTTACAAAAAATCCCTAATCCTCATAACACCCCTAACATGAAGTAAGTAACCATTATTATCCCCATTTTACAGAGGGAAAAACTAGCCCAAAAATGCTAAGTGACTTACTCAAGGCCACATATCAGTCAGAAGTAGAGTTAATAATAGAACTCAGAGCTTCTGACTACTAGTCTCATGCTCTAACCACTAGACAAACTGCCCTTGGATTGTTAATACTTTCCTACACAAATTTTGTTCTTTGTTTCATAAACTTTATATATTTCACAGCTAAAAAAAATACCTAAGGTGCTCAATAAATAGCTGTGTTTAATTAATACACTTCCCCTAACATTCTAATAAGATGTGGTATTTTTCATGCCTTGTCCTAACCTGTGATGTACTGTTATTGCGGAATGTTGACCAGCTGCTGTGTTCCATCCCAGAGGTAGGTCTATTTTAGTGATGAGCAATGTGATCCCTATAGACAATATGTATTTCAGTTTTCAAACTGTTTTGGGAATTCTTGCAGATGAAAAGTGCCACAGAATTATTATAAATATCATTTCAGGGAAACAGTCAAATAATCAAGTCTTTAAAGCCTGACTTCAATGCAGGAAAAAATTCTTCTTTTTTTTTTTGGTCCAGTGATGGCATTTGTGAAAAAGAGCCCTTGTCCAAAGACTTATAAAGGAAATGACAGATTCCAGGTTAAGCTCCTAATATGTACTACTACTTTCAATACACTCATAATTAACTAAAACTTAATAAAAGTAAAACTAAACTCTAAGATAAGACCAATGTTTTGCTTGGTACTTCTCTACCCTGGTACTGTCATTAACATGAGGGAAGGTAACATGGCTGAGTCCCAACTAGGGTGACCACAGAACCATGAGTCATGCAATAAGACTTTTCAATATATAGAGTCCATTTTATAAATGTCAACTCTTCCATAGCAAGTATATTTACAACAGTGCAAAGAGATTTGCTTAAACCAACACAAAGCCAGGCCAAAAATGAACTCTTAAGTAAACCTCTTTGGCCTTTGCTACTGCAGAAAATATAGTACACCATATAAAGATCTAGTAATAGTAGGTGATTTTACATGGCATGTGAGCAGTAAAGCCTCACAAAACTTTGAACAGTTTCAATAACAGACCACAACAATTCAGAATCATTATCTGCTTTTGGAGCTCTTACAATGAATTGTACCAAATCACTTTACAATACAGATGGTAATAGTGAATTTGAGCCACCAGATGGCAGCAACATATTTCAAGCTAGACTAAGTTTCTGACATGGTTACTTTAAGAGCCCAATGCGGCTTGAATTACACAAAACTCCCATTAAGAACAGGAGTACTTGTGGCACCTTAGAGACTAACAAATTTATTTGAGCATAAGCTTTCGTGGGCTACAGCCCACTTCATCGGATGCATAGAATGGAACATATAGTAAAAAAATATATATATACACACAGAGAACATGAAAAAGTGGAGTAAGAGGCTAATTAATTAAGATGAGCTATTATCAGCAGGAGAAAAAAACTTTTGTAGTGATAATCAAGATGGCCCATTTAGACAGTTGATAAGAAGGTGTGAGGATACTTAACATGGGGAAATAAATTCAATATGTGTAATGACCCAGCCACTCCCAGTCTCTATTCAAACCCAAGTTAATGGTATCTAGTTTGAATATTAATTCAAGTTCAGCAGTTTCTCATTGGAGTCTGTTTTTGAAGCTTTTCTGTTGCAAAATTGCCACCTTTAAGTCTGTTACTGAGTGGCCAGAGAGGTTGAAGTGTTCTCCTACCGGTTTTCGAATGTTATGAGTCCTGATGTCAGATTTGTGTCCATTTATGCTTTTGTGTAGAGAAAAAATTCCAATGAGAAACTGCTTGAATTAATATGTTCCATTCTATTGCATCCGATGAAGTGGGCTGTAGCCCACGAAAGCTTATGCTCAAATAAATTTGTTAGTCTCTAAAGTGCCATAAGTACTCCTGTTCTTTTTGCAGATACAGATTAACATGGCTGCTACTCTGAAACCTGATAAAACGCCCATTGATTTCTTCTATCAACTCAGCACTTTCTAAACTAGGGATTAAGCTGACTTATCTACGTTGCTCAGGGGTGTGGACATGTGTCTAGTCAGCTGACCACCAACTGGTCTTAAAACAGGGCACCTGTCCTGGCCCCTAGAGGAAGGTGATCACCAGATGAAAGCTCAACTGTCTGAGAACATGAGAGACAAAGCTCGGAGAATCAGAGACTAGAAGTATATAAAGAGAGAGAGTGAGCAAAAAGTTGCTTGGATAGAGCTATAGGAGACCTGGTAGAGAGAGCTGAGTTCTGCAGAGAGCTGGAACAGAATTGTTGGTGAGACCTGACCTAACTGGGAGCCTCTGATGAGCAGAAGGCTTGGCCAGTGACCCCTATCCAGCCTGGTGAGAAGAAGCTGGGCCTCGAAGCAAGAGGTTGGGCTCTCAGCATGGGTAGGACTTAGGCAGGGAGTCCTGAGGTGTGGAACATAGTGAGGAGCTCTCTTGTGGGCAACCTGACTTGAGGACTGTGGTAAAGTTCATGAGACTGGGCACTCAGATGGACGGCCTGGAGAGTAGAGCAAAAAGGAAATGGGAACACCGTGCCACATTGACTCTCAGGTGGGTGATCTGGAGGCACTGTCCCTGAAGAGAGGACTGGAAAAACTGTTGTATCTTAGTATTTTTACTGTGAGTTGTCAAGAACAGTTTTGTTGCAAGGGCTTTAGGGGAATTACTGCACTGGTATATATGAACAAATTATGCCCAGAGGCAGGTTTTGTATCAAACACTAAAGGTATATCTGCACTACGGAGACTATACTGGCATAGGTATGCCAGCATAGCCCTGTAGTGTAGATCCAGCCTTCAACAACAGTTTGGGTTTTCCTGTCAGCATAGGAATACCACTTCCCTGAATAAAGTTGGCTATGTCAATGGAAGCCCTCTTCCATCGACATAGCTGTGACTATATTTTGTCAGCATAACTAAGTCAGTAAGGGATGTAGTTTTTTCACACCTGTGACTGACACAGGCATGCAGCTATAACTTTACAGTGTAGACCAAGCCTGAGAGTCTGCCATGGGCAAACAAACAGGAAACTGAGGCAGGTGCAAGGAGAAAGTGGTGTCTCCCAGGGATCTGTACTTGGACCAGTATTATTCAACATATTCATAAATGATCTGGAAAAAGGCATAAACAGTGAGGTGGCAAAATTTGCAGATGATATCAAACTACTCAGGACAATTAAGTCCAAAGCAGACTGCGAAAAGCTACCAAAGGGTCTCACAAAACAGTGTGACTTGGCAACAAAATGGCAGATGAAATTCAATGTTCATAAATGCAAAGTAATGCATTGGAAAACATAACCCCAACTATACATATAAAATGATGGGGTGTAAATTAGCTGTAACCAGTCAAGAGAGAGATCTTGGCTTCATATGG
Organism: Eretmochelys imbricata; assembly: GCF_965152235.1. Lineage (NCBI taxonomy): Eukaryota > Metazoa > Chordata > Testudines > Cheloniidae > Eretmochelys > Eretmochelys imbricata. The sequence goes on along the minus strand of NC_135585.1, from coordinate 17,089,259 downwards.
ATAGTTCTCTGAAAACACTCACTCAATGTTCAGTGGCAGTCAAAAAAGTGAACAGAATGTTAAGAATCATTAAGAAAGGGATAGATAATAAGACAGAAAATATCATATTGCCTCTATATAAATCCATGGTACGCCCACATCTTGAAAACTGTGTGCAGATATGTTCGTCCCATCTCAAAAAAGATATATTGGAATTGGAAAAGGTTCAGAAAAGGACAACAAAAATGACTAGGGGTATGAAACAGCTTCCGTATGAGGAGAAATTAATAAGACCGGGACTTTTCAGCTTGGAAAAGAGACAACTAAGGGGGGATATGATAGAGGTCTATAAAACCATGACTGGTGTAGAGAAAGTAAATAAGGAAGTGTTATTCACTCCTTCTCATAACACAAGAACTAGGGGTCACCAAATGAAATAGGCAGCAGGTTAAAACAAACAAAAGGAAGTATTTCTTCACACAATGCACAGTTAACCTGTGGAACTCTTTGTCAGAGAACATTCTGAAGGCCAAGACTATAACAGGGTTCAAAAAATTAAATAAATTCATGGAGGACAGGTCCATCAATGGCTGATGGGCAGGCATGGTGCCCCTAGCCTCTGTTTGCCAGAAGCTGGGAATGGGCAACAGGGGATGGATCACTTGATGATTACCTGCTCTGTTCATTCCCTGTGGGGCACTTGGCATTGGCCACTGTCAGAAGACAGGATACTGGGCTAGATGGACCTTGTCCTTTGGTCTGACCCAGTATGGCCATTCTTATGTTTTTATTGTGTAGAGACCTGCCTCAGGAGGGCACTCCACGTGGGGGCTGCCCTACTACAGAGTCAAATCAGTGATTGCAATGTAGGAAGTCTTTGCAACATTTTCCTAATGCACACATGGTTTTAGGACAAGGGCTCTTACAAAAGTCTCCTACACTTCATTGCAAGTCTGATGGAGCTGATATTAAAGACCTCATCTACAAAAATGAGTTTAATTACCATTATTAGACTTTACTGCAGTTTAATTGTGTTCTAACATGATTCAATCTGGCCAGTATGAACAGGGACAAACTGTGTAATAAAGCAGACTCATAAACCATGCCCAAACCAAGATATAAATTGGCTGACCTTAAACTGGGTTTAACAACTCTTATTAAATCCCATAATTTTGGCAGGGTTGGGTACAAAAAAATTAATCTATAGAAGAGCATTTTTCAGAAACAGAGTACAAAAATACTACAAAACGGTAATAAACTCCAATACATTAAAGTAATATATACTGGGATACAGGAATATGATCCTGATTGAGGGGTACTCATTTAGTGTCCCATAAAATGCCCTGGCACTAGCAAATGATTGTGTCCTTTTGCCTGTTTCATTACCTGTATAAGCTGTTGTAACACTAAGGAGCAAAATCTCTTTGGTGAAGTACAGTTTAATAGATCTCTCTGCAAAGAAAAAATATAAATGAATAAAATTCACTGACATTAAGGGTGCATTTATTTTCTTTTGCTGTTTACCAAAGGCACAAATATGTTAAAGCGATGCAAATCATGTACTGATTTTTTCTCTCTTTGATTAAATAAGGCTGCTACAAAGGGGGCCTTTAACTTAAAAGACCAATCTGAATGGGTTTTATTGTGGGGGGGCAGGGTAGAGAGGGAAATCAACCAAATACATTTTCCAGTGACTAAAGGCTGAGTGGTTTTATGTACTGTACTCTTGTAATCTCAATTCAGAATATTTTTATTTTACAGTAATTGAGTTTTTCTAAATGTTTTTGGGCCAAATTCTGCCTTCAGATATCAACAGTTAAGTGCCACTACTTACAAGCTCCAGTGGGAGCTGCACACATGTATCCGAATGAAGAATTTTTATTTTTTTAAATTGTTGAACTTTATTGTAAATGTTGATGTAAATTCATACAAAAGGTAACTTATACTTCATCTTGCTCTTTCTTTAATGGGAAACATTTTTACTTTCATAGAGTGGCTTTTCCTTTTTTCCTCCCCTCATCCCCATGATCTCTCCCTCTCACATCCTGTCCTCCCTTTCTAGTGTTAACCCTCTTTTTCACCTCCCTAGACTTGTTTCACTTCTGTCCTGAGACTGTCAAATATCCTTTGCTTCTCTCTCAACTCAGCAACTCGCACAATTGTTCATCAGTCCTCTTTAATCTCCACAGAATGAGATCTTTGCTCTTTCCACTGAGCCTTGAACCAGGAGGTGCCTAGAGCCTTCAAAACACAAATGCAGCCTACTCTTTGCCTCAGTGTCATATCACTTTAAAGCAGGCACCACCACTGAAGACTCTAAAGATCCTGGACTGATCTGGGATATGAAGGATCTGGGCTACATGATACATTGGCTGAATGAAGAACAGAGGAGGGAACTGTGAGGGTTGTTTAGCTGAGTGATAAACAAAGAAGATTAAGTGTCTCAGGATTAAGGAAGGGGAGACTGCAGGTCTATTGCCCTGCATTATTAAAGCCAAATTTCTGTTTAAAATTATTTATATATGGTTGTGTACAAATAGGATCATTTGACAGTTCATAGATCTGTTGTAATATTTTTGAGAAATGGTTCTAAAGTGCAATAATACTTACTAAATGCATCCACTGCCCTCGTCGCTTTGCTTTGGATAGACCTGTGTAAATATTTTCTTAAGATCAGAAAGATGAACCAGAGATAACCATGCTTTTACCATTATGATGGAAAATAGACAAATTCATATTTTAGTTTTCTGTACATTTTCCTGCCCATAATTAGCAATTTCAACACACTATGTTTAATAAAACATTTTTGTGAAATAATCCTCTAGTTGAAAAAGATATCTACCTTTAGTGGGGGTGTATGTCATTCACAAAGTATCCTCTTTTATAGCACTATGTCTCTGGGCTTTGTCTGTATCAGACTTGTTCTCTCCACTACATGTGCTCTCGTCTTTCTAATCATCCTACAGCTGGCTAATAAAATAACTGTATCTGCAAATACTGTTTCAGAGAGACTTTAGTGCTTATAGCTATGCATTTCTAATGTGCACATCAGCATGATACCTAGGTCATTTATGTGTGATCTGCAGCTAAATAATAACTGATAGCTGAACAGCTCTCCACAGGTTATTAAATCTTTCCAAACAACCCTTGCCTACCACTGTGGCATGATATTTCTTTAAAACTGTTGGCCAGATAATCAGCCTCCATTGCTACTGATACGACAGGCCTTGTTGAGCAGATGCTTTTGAAAATCCAGACCCATACACAAAGCACCTGCCAAAAAGACAAAGTAGTAAGAATTCTAAGCCCTATCTCCACCAGCAAACCAAAATTACAAACCACTTAGCTTCAAATAACTAATAAAGGACAATGGAAGAATTGTTTAAGGTAAGGGGTGTGGATAAAAGGGTTTAGAAACCTACAAAGCTCTTAGAACTACAAAGGCACTTGACTACCAGATACAAATTCTGATAAGAGTGAATCAAGCTTCCTATAATTCTCGAAGAGGCTCTGAAGGTTCTTTCTGTGCTGCTCAATAAGGAAGTCAGCCCTCTCTTGCAGAATTATTGCAGAGACACAAATTGAGAATGTGCTTTTAGAAGGGAAGTAAACAGTCTCATCCCAATCTGACCCCAGGTCTTTTTTTACCTTCATAAACCCCCCTCTGTTCTGCTTCTATCCCCAAATCACTTCCATGGTTGGAGACCAATAGTTACTGTTTGGAGATAAGGGCAAGGAAAAATATGAAAGAACATACATACGCTTAATAGTGAGAGGAGGGAGATAAATGAAGTCTCCCCAAAGACCCTTACTCACCAATGAAAAAACACTATTTGTTATGCCCTATCCCATGCTCAAGTGTACCGCCTATGAGGAGAACAAGTAAGGATTGCATCAACTAGGTAATAGCTCCAGGGACTCTCCTATACTTTATTCAAATTCTAGATGCTTTTGGTTCAGAGGGAGAAGCAAATAAGGAGTTTTCCATTATGCACTAGGTACACACGTGCCTGGCTGGATGGTAATGTGTTATTGCCATAAGCACTTACGAGTTGTCTACAGTGCTTTCATCAGTGGAGGAGACTTCCTCCTCCAGTGTGTTTGACTCCTCTGATTTCCTAATCAGAAAGAACAGAAATGTGCCCACGAGACTGAAGACAGTTAGAGCAATGAAGACAGTCCTGCGATCGCTCTCTGTGGAAAATCAAAAAGGTGTCACACACAGGTCTGCATAAAACAATTCAAGTCTAGTAAACTATCTCCACAAATAATGGTGCAGATAGCTAAGAAGTTCCCATGCTAAAGCAAGGTACAGTTTATAAAGAGGTGTATATAATACATATTAATTTCAGTGGTGTTGTCTGAATTACTACCCGTGTGGCAAAGTGTCCCGCATGTTTGGCAAGTTCCTTTGTCATTGCTGATATGCCAATGGAATACTGGCTGATCAAAGAATATCACCACCACTTTCGGCTGTGGCTAAGTGGGGGAAAATAAAAGGGAAGAGAAAGTGCAGAGGCTGTTCAATAACAGTATCCATTATTGCTTGCAGGGCAGAGGCTACATCATCTTCCCTACACTGATTAGAAAAAACTGCCTTCCTCTCCAGCCCCAGGAACTAATGTTACATCATGTGATACTATAAACTGGTAGAGCTATACATTTCAAAAGCTATAGGCTCATGAAACCTCACAATTTGACAGAAGATAACAGTGAGCATCTGGAGGAAAGGTACCTGATGTTCCATGCACCAGTCCCTCTACACTAACCAACTTGCTTGGCACAGTAAACTCTTTTGTGCAGAGGCTTCCCCTATTCATCAGGCAGAAAAATTGCTGAGAAGCAGCTAATCATGAGTTGTGCTGAGACAAACTAACCTTTGGGCTCCCACTTCTCAACCCTAAAGATACTGCCTACGCACTTATACTTATTTCTCCAATGGCTTAAAGGTGAACAGAATTTTTTTAAAATACATTTTTAAAAAAAACCTGTGTAAGATTCCAAATCAATAACAATGTGTCTGTGTGTGTGTAGTTTTAAAAATAGTATTTTATGTGCATGTGTAAACAGCTCTTGTGGGAACCTGAAATAAAGTGTGGCAAGGAGGGACTGATGTTCAAATGTAGGAACATTCACCTTCTAATGAAATGGAAGGAGACTCCTAAATTATTTCAACATGCTTCAAGGGACTTTAATTCACTTAAAGTTAAAGGAAAACTTCAGTGTGAGTTCTGCTAAATGCTGTAATCCGAGGTGATTAGCAGGAGCAATATAAATCAGGAATCATAGAATTTCAGATTCCACAGATTTATGTTTTTGGCAGAATTTAAGCTTTCACTTTAATTCTTGGATGTTTGAATTTTTTATTTTTATATGTAGGCTGTGCTACTCAGTCTGCAAAGAGCCTGAATCAATAGTACAGTAACAGAGCTGAGAACTGCCCTTTTCAGCACAAGAGGGTGCTAACTGCGAAGTTTGAAATGATCATTTAAAAGTCAACATTTCAAATTGTCTTTAGCAGAAACATCCTCCTAAAATGTTTATCAAATGAGGTTGAAAACTCCATTTATTTGGAAGGATGTCCTACAGGGAAAAGGTTTCATGTTTTAAAGATGTGAATAGTCGAATGGTCTATCAGATATCTGAGTTCTTTTTTAGTACATAATATAGGAAACCCTTCTCCTCACATACACCTTACAGCAGGATCATCAACTCCATTTCATATTACAATTCTGTTTTTTTTCTGGGTTTTCTGACTGATTATATTAAAACACAAGCTTTGTCACAGTTTCCATATAAATCAGTTGGCTTCTTAGGGCATGGCTACATTTGCAGTTGAAGAGCGCTGGGAGTTAAACCAGCCTTTGGAGACCGCAGCAGGGAAAACGCTGTCGAGTGTTTACACTCTCAGCTGGAAGCGCACTGGCGTGGCCACATTAGCAGCTTTTGCTATGCCACAAAGAGCAGTGCATTGTGATAGTTACCCCAGCGTGCAAGTGGCTGCAACATGCTTTTCAAATGCAGGGAGTGGATGGAGTGTGACAGGGAGTGTTTTGTGTGTATGTGGAGGGAGAGAGAGTGGATTTTTGGGGGGCTGAGAGCGTGTCAGCATGCTGTCTTGTAAATTCAGACAGCAGCAGACCTCCCTCCCCCCCCACCCCGCCCCGCCTCTCTCTAACTCACTCAAAACAAGCAGCATTCCTCAGTAATGGTTCCTTTGTCCCGGAGCAGATAAGCAACCAGCTGTCAGAAACCAAGCTTTGAAAGGGCATATCCGCATTCCTACAGCGAGTTCAAAACAATGACAAGAGTGGCCACTTGAATTAAGGGGATTATGGGACGTTTCCAGAGGTCAACAGAGCGCAGTAATGCAACAGCTCGTTCACACTGGTGCCGCAGCGCTCCACCGGGGGCGCAGCAAACGTTATTCCACTCCCCAAGGTGGAGTACCAGCAGCGCTGTAGCCGCGGAGTCAGAGCGCTCTACATGCCTTGCCAGTGTGGACGGGTAGTGACCTAGTGCGCCTGGGGCTCCTTTATTGCGCTGTAACTCACAAGTGTAGCCAAGCCCTGAGTTGACAACCACTACCGATATATATCAATCCCTGCCTCCACCTTTTCAGAGCAACTCAGGTCCCAGATGTTCTGTATGGAGCCCTACAGCTTTGACCACCTGTCACTTTCTCCACTGAATATGAGTGCACTTTGCTCCAAGTTCTACTCTGATAGATTTGGAAGGCTCCAGCCACAATATTAATTATAATTCAAACAGGAAATTAACCTTGATTATCTGTATCAAGACAGGGACACTGAGGGTTTGTCTGCACCAGGATATTATTTTGGAAAAGGCAGGATGTGAATTTAAAGTGTAATAGCTATTCCAGAACAGCTCCCCATGTAGACATTCTTATTTCAGAATAAGAGTCTTCACATGGGAAGCTATTATGGAATTCTGCAATAAACTATTGTGATGAAGTGCGACTGTTCTTAATGTTTCCTCTGAATAGTGTGCGGGTGCCTCAGTTTCCCCTATGCAGTTCTTAAGTATCTAGGTGGTGGGATAAGGGTGTATGATCGTTGCAGAGCCCTAGAGGGCAGGTGTGTGCAGGGGTCTGGACATAGAGAATGGCCAACACCCTGTTTCCTGGCAACAGATGGCCTGGCCCTTCCCCCCTGCAAGGTGAGAGCTAAAGGGTTGGAGAACAAAGGAATCCGGTGGCCTCCTGGCCTGGGAAAGGGACAAAGCCCAGAGGAGGAGGGGCTGGAGAGAGTCAGTTGGGGCTGGTTGGGGACATGGAGTGAAGTGCAGACGTGGTTGTCTGGCTCACTGCCCCCCAAAATGGAGCCAGCTGAGGGGTCCTGTTCTCTGCACCTACAAGCTCTGTGTTAGACCATGTTCCTGTTTTCTAATAAACCTCTGTTTTACTGGCTCGCTGAGAGTTATGTCTCACTGCGGAGTTGGGGTGCAGGACCCTCTGGCTTCCCCAGGACCCTGCCTGGGCGGACTCGCTGTGGGAAGCGCAAGGAGGGGCAGAGAGGATGCTGAATGCTCCAAGGTCAGACCCAGGAAGATGGAAGCTGTGTGAGCTGTGTGTCCTGCAGACAGTCTGCTCACAGAAAGGAGACTTCCCCAGAGTCCTGACTGGCTTCGTAGGGAGCAGTTCCAGAGCATTGCCCGGGGACTCTGTGACAACTATTCTGATCAATTTCCCTCTGTACACAAGTCCTGAAAGAAGGCAAAGGGAACAGCAGCCAGGAACACTGGAGATATTCACAGCTCTTGTATTACATGGCTTTACATACTAAGGTTATGTCTATACTACGCAGCTTTTTGCGACACGGCTATGGCGCAACAGTCGTGCTGCTAAAAGGTGCACAGTGTAGCCACTGTTTGTCGGCAGGAGAGCGCTCTCCCACCAACAAATAACTTCCAGCCCCAATGAGCGGCATTAGTGTTGTTGGCAGGAGAGCACTCCTGACTACAAAGCGCTGTTCACACCAGCATGTGTCGTCGACAAAACTTTTTTCTTTCGGGGGGGGGGAGGGTGTTTTTAACACCTCTGAACAACAAACGTTTTGTCTTTCAATTGCTAGTGTAGACAAAGCCTAAAACTAAAATACTCCCCAGAAAACAAACACAAATTTTACCTGCTGTTCCCTATGTTTCTAGCTGTCACAACTATGGCTATGTCTACACTAGCACTTTTGTCAGTCGGGATGTGCAAAAAACACCCCGACAAAAGTTTCACAGACAAAAACACCAGTGTGCATCTCCCGCCAACACAGCTATCGCCACTTGGGTTGGGGGTGGCTTAATTATGGTAGTGGGGGAGCTCTCTCCCGCCAGCATAGAGGGACTACACAGGAGACCTTACAGCAGCACAGTGTAGAAGCAGCCGTAATGTAGACATAGGCTATGGCTGCTTCCTACTTCATTGTTTTATCCATTTTTTCATACATTATGATACATCAAAGTATTCTACACACAAAGCAAGTAATACAAACCTGATATATGAATTTTCCCACGCCAAGCAAAGTATATATAAAGATTTCCAAAAAACAAGCTGCAAACAAAAAAGGGATAACACAGGAATATAGTATTTATTATGGTAACAAATTATATATAAAAGAATATGGTGTAAATGTTAAAGAGAGAGAGGGTGCCTGTCCTCACACTGTCCAAGTCAAACTGCTAGCCCCATAGAAATGTAAAACAAAATTGAGGATTCACCTTCATAAGGCCAGCTCTACATTTCAAAGGGATCCAAGATATCAGAAATGACATTAACTTTAGTTCATCAGGAGGAAAGACCTGCAGTATATAACTCCTATTTACCATTAAGCATTGCTCAGTATCAGCAACAATTGTCACCTCCAGCTTTTCCTTTCATTTCATAGTCTGCGGAGCATCACTCTGAAGTATTGGAGACAAAAGTCTCCCTTGCTCTCTCATTGAACAACAACAGCAAGTACAGGGTGCATGTAACCACAGGGAAAGACTTAATAAAGGAAAGTTACCTGGACTGTAAAAGTGCCCAGAAAATTCCACTGTTTCTCCCAATAGTGTTTTCATCTGAATTTATTGTCAGGCAATTTCCCTGTGCAGTCCAAAGTACTGAAATTCAAGCAAAAAAGTTGCTGAGAAAGGAGGAAAAATAGTTTCGAGAGAGAGAGACAAATGTAGTGAAGAAGTACAAGCAGATACACACTAAGTGCAATACTTACCAGCAGCTGCTATCCCAATGAAAACAGAAGCAGTGTAGAAGGACCATGTGAAAGGCTGGATAAAAACCGCAATGTATATGCTAAAATATAACAATGTATTATATTCAAACTGAATGTGCGCAATGTTATGTGATTATGCTTTTTAACAATCAGATTTGTATCTTAGCTTCCTCCAAATCAAGTACTTATTCCTAAACTCATTTTGAAAAGACTCCAAGTCAATAAGATTTGAAACAAAACAGTTTTTTATTACCCTAAACATTTAATGCTATTTTTCTAATACAGTCATTAGACTGAGGCCTGATCTTGGGTCTTTACTACAAGGTCAGCCAGGCCTGCCAAAGCTGTGGAAATAACACGGTCACTGTCTCTGGGGGAGGGAGTGCTCTGAAGTGACATTCCAAGTGACTCAAGAGCAACACTAGTATCACTGCAAGAAGCCAAACCCTGCCTTCCCAACCAGTACAATTTCATGCATGACATGGTACCTTTTGAAGTAAAGGGAGGAAATACATAAGAAACAGAAACTACAGATTTAAATGAATTACTTACCTGTAAAATAGACCGCTAACAAACATGGATAACTGAGGTCCCACTACAGCAACCACTGAAGGTGAAATAAGATTTGATGCAGAGAACACCCCATAAATAATGGCCATGCTACACAAATAAATAATAAAGACAAATAAGCATTTCAAATGAAATTCAAGAGTATTGGATAGTGTAGCAAATTTTATTTATTTAAGGACATTTTTCAAATGATTCAAAACTATTACATCAAACATATCGCTAGCCTATGTAACTGCATGATCTTATTATTTTAGCCTCTCTTTCCCTTCTATTGTTATTTACCCTTGTTTGTTGCACCTTATCTTAAATTAGATTGTAAACTCTTCAGGGCAGCAACCAAGTCTTCCTAAATGATTGCAGAGTCCCAGCACAACAGGCCCCTGATCATGATTAGGGACTTTGGTTGCTATGGCAAAATAATAAACATTAAAAAACTGCAAAAAGAAAAGGAGTACTTGTGGCACCTTAGAGACTAACAAAATTTATTTGAGCATAAGCTTTCGTGAGCTACAGCTCACTTACTGGTTTCCACAGCTCTGATACCCTGATTTTCCTCCTATCTTTCAGAGTGTTCCCTTCCATGTGACTGTTGAAATCTCTCCTGCAAGCTGATCTGCACAGGCAGACCCTGTACAAAGGTCCACACATGCAGATAAGTTTGTAGGATCAACGCCTTAGTTAGCTGCTTTACTTTTCAATAATTTCACCACAGACTGCATGACCCAAGATAAAAAGCAAAGTATGGCATTGTTTCTCCCTACACAGAAAAAGTGCAAAACATTAAAGTGGTTCATTTAAATAGAAAGATATACATGCAAAATTAAGCTGTGTTTAAGTATGATAACATAATTTTGTTTTTAACGTGTGAGTTCAGCAGAACAATACAATCACGTAAGAGCATGTCCCTATAAGATTTCATTAGGACTAGCTATGCCTCTTAAAGTAACAAAAGGACAAAAATATCACTGTAACTTACCTGGTATAGCCACTGCCATGAAAATTTGTGTTGTTTAAATTCGTGATAACAGTTTGCTGTGTAGAGAAAATTATAAATAATAATACAGAAAGTACATTTTATAGTTTTTTTTAAATCTGAAAACTACAGACAGATTAGCATAAGAGAGCAAAGTTAGAACTGATTGTTAATAACAACACCCAAGGAACTAAAAGTAGTTTAGAAATGGCCGTTAAACCTTGTAAAACCTATGTGAGGAAGTAACTATTACACCCATTGTACAGTTAGGGAAACTGAACTGCAACTTGTTCAGATTTAGTGGCAGAGTCAAGGACTGGACATCAAAATTTTGACTTCCATCCCCCTTTTCTAATTACTCTACACTCCCTTCTCTTTTCAAATGAGCAGTACGCAAGCCTTTGAAAACCACATTTATTAATTACAGCCTAAGGCCCTGAACCTCAGAGGTTTTAGGCTCCCAACTTCTGTTGATTTCAAGAGAAGTTAGGGCACCTAAATACCTTAGAGGGATCTGAGACTAAGCCCCTTTGTGGATCTAGGCCTTCCTTCCTACACTCTCCCTCTGTCAACTGGTTTTCTGGTATGCTGGTTTGGTCCCGGGGCAACTGCAATTTGAACAATGGAACCTAAGTCCTGATTCATTCACTGCCAGACAATGGATATTTCTTGCAGACACTTTTATTTATGAGAGACAAGATGGGTGAGGTAGTATCTTTTATTGGACAAGCTCTCTCTCATCAACAGAAGTTGGTCCAATAAAAGATATTACCTCACTTACCTTGTCTCTCTCTCTAAGGCTTTGTCTACACTGGACTTTCGTTGGTAAAATTTTTGTTGTTCAGGGGTGTGAAAAAAACAATACCACCCCGAACGACAAAACGTTTACCGACTAAAAAGGGCCGGTGTGAACAGTGCTTTATCGGCAGAAGAGCTCTCCTGTTGACAAAGCTGCCGCTGCTCGTTGGGGGTGGAAGTTTTTTGTCGGTGGGAGAGCCCTCTCCTGCCAACAAAGAGCGGCTATGCTGTGCATCTTTTAATGTAATATCCTGGGACTAATATGGCTACAACAAAACTGTATACAGCTTTTATTTATAAAAGTTCACCCCACAAAGATGCTTGGGGTGAAGCTGTCCATTTGAAACAATAACTAGTATTTTGTGATTCTATAGTGCCTTTAGATCTCAAAGTATTTAACAGACATTAACAAATTAGGCCTCCCAACACCTCTTTAATGTAAAACAGTATGAGCCCCATTTTTACAGAAATGGAAACTGAGACATGGACATGGTCTGTAGCAATCACAAATTGAACCTCTATTTGCAAACTCTCTGTTCTGTGCTTTAACCACAAGATCAGTCTCCTCCACCATAAATTAATCATACAACATGGTAAAGCAACCTTTATACACCTACAAACAGGGAATTCCTCCTGAAAATAAGAAAAGAGAGTCTCTAAATATGGCAAACACAGGTTTATAATAATAAAAGTAATAAAAGGGCAGTCTGCTTCTAAAGATAAATTGAATTATTTTTATGTCCAATTTGCCTGCAGTAAAGGAGAGAGAGACTGGCAGTAAATTATTTAGTGAGATGTAAAGTGACTTGGCAGTTCTGTCAATTGTGACAGTATGACCACTTGCCAGATACTGTATTCATACCCCTTCAATCTCCTGTTTGTCATTACACAGAGAAAATGTGAGATTAAGGAAGATTAATTAACCAGGAGAAATTAGGTGACAAAGTTACAAAAAATAGCATCGTGGTCATGTGTTTTACAGCGAAATTATAAAAAAGCTCAGAAACATGACAAGATCCAGTTTAATTCAATTGCTAGACAGATAATTGCCAGAGCAGATATTATTAAGATGAATGTGTTTAATTAACTTAATTTTTTTCTAAGCAACCATGTATTAACCCATACCATTATTACTTCATTGCTATACTCTCTTAAAGAAACAGATTACTTAAGTACCTGTGCAAATACTAAATCAAGAGAAACACAAAAAGATAAAATGTAATGCTATCATGCATCTTAGATCCCTAAACAAAATAACCCTTAAAATTGGGGTGTCAGAAAGAAAGGTGAGGATGTGGAGTGTTTTGATATTTGCACTTACCGCAACATTTCCACACGTTTGAAAGGCAGTAAAGATAAACATAAAAGCAATTCCTAAAATAATTATGTTAAAAAGCTTTTTCGATTTAGGAGACATTTTGTTTTTTCTTAGGAAGTTGTCCTCTTCAGTCTGAAGAAGTTCTATTTTCCTTTTAAAGCTCCCTTTTAAGTTCTGTAAAAAAAAAAAAAAAACCACAAGGAAAAAACCCCTCACAAACAGGTTATTTAAAACTAATTGTTAAGAAGTACTGTATTCACTGGCAAGTCAAGAGGTCTAGTCTCCACTGTAAAGAAAAGAAAATTAAAAAAACAATAACACTGAAAAAAACCCAAGTCAACGGTTTAATAGGCGTTGTGAAGATTATTTAGATCCTTTCATATGAAGATATGCAGAGTGCAGTATATTATTTCTTCATGACATCCCTTCCCCCTAGAAGTAGTTTCCAACCTGCTGAATTAGTAAATCAGCTCACTTCCTTGCCACCATTGCTCTGAATAAGATTTTAGTCAAAAGACATTAAATCACCTGACAAAAGAAAGAAAGGACACTCATACACACGAGCCATGTCCATTAATGCTGAACAGGAAATAAGGAATATTTCACAATCCAGGTCAGCTGACTAATCAGGCTAGAACACCCTCATGCACTCTGGGAAATGCAGTTTCAGCATTTCTCCGACTTAAAAAAAGAGTAAATCTAAAATATTACTTAAAATAACAATAGTATGTTTGTGGTTACTGTAAATAATATTCTGTAACCTTTAGACAACAATACTTTGGGCAAGAAACCAAATCTTTCAGAAAGTCTTTTAAGAAAACTGTCACCTACTGCTTTCAGTCACGCAAAGAGCATTCATAAATGAAGACTGAAAAGCTCAGGACGTCCTTTCAACAATACAGCAGAAAAGAAAGGAAAGGAAACATTTCATTGTCACTGACACACACGCACAGTCTCTCTCGCTGTTTCTGTGTGTCACTCATTCACTCTGAAAAGGAAATGAAATAGCTGCCTCTACCATCATTCAATATTTTTCCCTGAAATCCTTCCAACAAAAAACCTGTTTAATTGCTAATATATTTATGTATTGAGTTTTGTAAAAAAAAATTAAAGTAAGTAATCCTCAAGATCAGAAGATTCCTATTTTAAAAAGTGAGTAAAGCAGAAAAAGAAAGTCAGACATCTCATGTTAACTCTACCCCCACTTCCTGCTATTATTATTTAGCACTTGTATTACAAGAGTACCTAGAGGTGCCAATCAGGATTGTGCTAACTGCTGCACAAACACATACAAAGACATAGGGTAAAACTGGCCAAGTTGAAGTCAGTGACAAAACTCCCATGGACTTCATTGAAGTCCAATGGCTTCACCCAGCATTTCTTCCTGTCCTGAAAGGCTTATCCACAACCTACCATTCCAACAACAGTCAAAACCACTGTATTACTTATTAAGTATTTTAAAGATTTCTCTGCAATTATTTTGCAAAATTGTACAGCAATTTATTTGAAACTAGAGCTTTCTTGTTACTTATGCTAGTCAATAACACTACTCTTATGAGTATTGACTTGGAGTAAGAGCCAGGGCTCAAAGGGGATGCATGAATGGATCACATTGCAGGAGCAAAGCCTTGGTTATGTACTTGGGAACAGTAGCTCTTTCCCCCCATTTCTACATTATGAACACTTACAACAGGAGATTTCTAAGGGTATGTCTACACTACGAAATTAGGTCGAACTTAAAGAAGTCGATTTTTAAGAAGCGATTTTATACAGTCGATTGTGTGTGTCCCCACTAAGAGCATTAAGTCGGCGGAGTGCATCCACAGTACTGTCGCTAGTGTCAACTTTCAAAGCGCTGCACTGTGGGTAGCTAACCCACAGTTCTCGCAGTCTCCGCTGCCCATTGGAATTCGGGGTGGAGCTCCCAATGCCTGATGGGGCAAAAACATTGTCGTGGATGGTTTTGGATGTTGTCAGTTGCCCCTCCCTCTGTGAAAGCAACGACAGACAATCGTTTCGTGCTTCTTTTTCGTGCAGACACCATACTCCTGTCAGCAGACGGTGCAGTAGGACTGCTAACTGCCGTCATCATCCACCGCTTCTGCTGCAACTCTGTTCTCCTGCTCTCCTGGTGCCATGAATCCACCTCGCAGGTCCTCTCGTCATTCTGTATAAATATCTATTCTTGTGGCATCCGTCATCATCCACCGCTTCCGCTGCAACTCCGCTCTCATGCTCCCCTGCAGACGACATACCATGGCAAGCATGGAGCCCACGCAGCTCACCACTGCTGTTGTGAGCATTGTAAACACCTCGTGCATTATCCTGCAGCATGTGCAGAACCTGCAAAAGCAGTTGAGGAGGCGACGACAGCGCGATCACGATAGTGATGAGGACATGGACACAGACTTCTCTCAAAGCATGGGCCCTGACAATTTGGACATCATGGTGGTAATGGGGCAGGTTCCTGCTATGGAACGCCGATTCTGGGCTCGGGAAACAAGCACAGACTGGTGGGACCTCATAGTGTTGCAGGTCTGCGACGATTCCCAGTGGCTGCGAAACTTTTGCATGCGTGAGGGCACTTTTATGGAACTTTGTGACTTGCTTTCCCCTGCCCTGAAGTGCAAGAATACCAAGATGAGAGCAGCCCTCACAGTTGAGAAGCAAGTGGAGATAGCCTTCTGGAAGCTTGCAACGCCAGACAGCTACTGGTCAGTTGGGAATCAATTTGGAAGGGGTAAATCTACTGTGCGGGCTGCTGTGATCCACGTAGCCAATGCAATCACTGAGCTGCTGCTATCAAGGGCAGTGACTCTGGGAAAAGTGCAGGTCATAGTGGATGGCTTTGCTGCAATGGGGTTCCCTAACTGTGGTGGAGCGACAGACGGAAGGCATATCCCTATCTTGGGACCAGACCACCTTGACAGCCAGTACATAAACCGCAAGGGGTACTTTTCAATGGTGCTGCAAGCACTGGTGGTTCACAAGGGACATTTCATACACAGGCACCCTGGACAGTGGTAAAGAGCAGTTCAACTATTGGCTGAGCAAGTGCAGAATGGTGGTAGAATGTGCATTTGGACACTTAAAAGCTCGCTGGCGCAGTTTACTGACTAGGTTAGACCTCAGCAAAACCAATATTCCCATTGTTATTGCTGCTTGCTGTGTGCTCCACAATATCTGTGAGAGTAAGGGGGAGACGTTTATGGCGAGGTGGGAGGCTGAGGCAAATCACCTGGTGGCTGATTATGCACAGCCAGACACCAGGGTGATTAGAAGAGCACAGCTGGGCGCCCTGCGCAACAGAGAAGCTTTGGAAACCAGTTTCTTGACTGGCCAGGCTACGGTATGACAGTTCTGTTTGTTTCTCCTTGATGAAAACCCGCCCCCTTGGTTGACTCTACTTCCCTGTAAGCCAACTGACCTCCCCACTCTGATCACCGCTTTCAGAGGCAATAAAGTCATTATTGTTTCAAAATCATGCATTCTTTATTAATTCATCACACAAATAGGGGGAAAACTCACAAGGTAGCCCGGGAGGAGTGAGTGAGGAGGGAAGCACTGGGTGGGGTGGGGATGAGGGGAGGAGGGAAGGACAAGGCCACACTACAGTTCAAAACTTATTGAATACCAGCCTTCTGTTGCTTGGGCAGTCCTCTGGGGTGGAGTGGCTGGGTGCCTGTAGCCTCCCCACCCGCGTTCTTGGGCGTCTGGGTGAGGAGGATATGGAACTTGGGGAGGAGGGCAGGCGGTTATACAGTGGCTGCAGCGGCCGTTTGTGCTCCTGCTATCTTTCCTGCAGCTCCACCAGATGCCTGAGCATGTCAGTTTGCTCCCCCATTAGGCTCAGCATTGCATCCTGCCTCCTCTCAGCGTGCTCCTCCCTCCTCTCATTGCTTTCATTTAACGCTTTCCTGGACTCCGCCATTGTTTGCCTCCATGCATTCTGCTGAGCTCTTTCAGTGCGGGACGACTGCATGAGCTCTGAGAACATGTCATCGCGAGTGCATTTTTTTTTTTTGCCTTCTAATCTGTGCTAGCCTCTGGGATGGAGATGATAGGGGGAGCGTAGAAACATTTGCAGCGGCGGGAGGAAAGAAAGGGAGAGTAGTATTTTAAAAGATACATTTTAGAGAACAAAGGGAAGACTATTTTACACTGAATCAAGCGATTCACAATACATAGCACATGTGCTTCACCACCACCCCCGCATGTCCCGCCCCCGCGTGGCTACTATCAGGGAAGATCCCTCTTAGCCAAACGCAAACAGCTCAACATGAACGGGCCTCCTGCCACCGCATGGCAAAGGCTTTTAGAGTACCTCCAGGAGAGCTTCATGGAGATGTCCCTGGAGGATTTCCGCTCTATCCCCAGACACGTTAACAGACTTTTCCAGTAGCTATGCTGGCCGCAAATGCTTCCCAAGTCTTTAGGGCAAATTAATCATTAAACATGCTTGCTTTTAAACCCTGTATTATATTTACAAAGGTACACTCACCAGAGGTGCCTTCTCCGGCTTCATGGTTCGGGAGCCCGCCTTGGCAGGGCTGGGAGGGTATTGGCTCAAGGGTGATGAACAGTTCCCGGCTGCCGGGGAGAAGGGATTCTCCGCTTGCTTGCTGTGCGCTATCCTCAACCTCCTTGTCCACAAAATCCTCATCCCTGTTGCGTGAGACTCCCCCCTTGCAGGTGTCCACGGACAGTGGTGGGGTAGTGGTAGGGGCCCCTCCTAGAATTGCATGTAGCTCATCATAGAAGTGCATGTATGGGGCTTTGACCCGGAGCGACCATTTCCATCCTTTGTTTTTTGGTAGGCTTGCCTCAGCTCCATAGCTTTCAGGCGGCACTGCTGTGTCCCTGTTGTAGCATCTGTCCATCGTGCCCTTGGAGATTTTGGCAAATATACTGGCATTTTGTCTTTTAGAACGGAGTTCTGCCTGGACGGATTCTTCTCCCCATACAGTGATCAGATCCAGTACTCCTGTTCAGCCCATTCTGGAGCTCTTTTGTGATTCTGGGACTCCATGGTCACCTGTGCTGATGAGCTCTGCATGGTCACCTATGCTGATCAGCTCATTATGCTGGCCAAACTGGAAATGAAATTCAAAAGTTCCCGGGGCTTTTCCTGTCTACCTGGCCAGTGCATCTGAGTTGAAAGTGCTGTCCAGAGCAGTCACAATGGAGCACTCTGGGATAGCTCCCGGAGGCCAGTACTGTCAAATTGCACCCACACTACACCAAATTCGACCCAGCAAGGTCGATTTTAGCACTAAACCCCTCGCCAGGGAGGAGTACAGAAATCAATTTTAAGAGCCCTTTAAGTCAACAAAACAGGCTTCATTGTGTGGACGGGTGCAGGGTTAAATTAACCTAATGCTGCTAAATTCGACCTAAACTCGTAGTGTAGACCAGAGCTAAGAGACATAGGAGGGAGACTCCCTCTACCATTTTGAGGGATTCACTGTAAAGCAGATTTTTAAATCTTTCCTGATATGAAGGATTTTTGTGGTGTGATTCAAAGAGAAATTTTAAATCTCACTGTTCTATGTGAAACGAATAAATAACAAGAAGCAATAAAACAGACATAAAAACAAGAAGTGAGACATTATTTCCTTAATTTAGATTACTCATGCAGGAAATACCTTGCATGAGTAATCTAAATTAAGGAAATTTAAATTAATATTAATATTAATTTAAATTAAGGAGTGGTGCACCACTCGTTAGTGGAGTATGGTCACAGTGCTAGTATGGATAGGCCGATTGTCAGGGCTGGCTCCAGGCACCAGCGTTCCAAGCAGGTGCTTGGGGCGGCAGTGTTTCCACAGCGGCGGCAATTCGGCGGCGGCCCCTCTGTCCCGCTGGCCACGGCGGCAATTCGGCGGCAGCTTCTCCCTTTTGCCATCTGCGGCGGCGGTTTTTTTCACTGCTTGGGACAGCAAAAACTCTAGAGCCGTCCCTGCCGATTGTATCTCCTCTGCACCAATTTGAGCAGGTGTAGACAACAGAAAAGTAACAATTCCAAATCCCAGTCTACCCTAGTACTCCCACTATTGCTACAATCCCACTAGTGGAGCTACACTGTGGCAGTGCAGCAGTGGGAAATCTGAAAAAAAAATGCTAGCAGTCTTTTGTGCCACTGAAGTGTATATGTGATGTCCTAGCATCTTGGAGTGGAGATGTGGAACCTACTGAGAGGTGATACCCATGCCTTGGGGTCAGGGAGGTTTTTATACGACGCCAGCAGCAACGTGGCAGCATACGTGTGCTTGTGCAGCTTTCATATGGCACCCCAAAATCTTGGCAATGTGCATGTAAGCTTTCACACAACAGCAGCAATACTGTCACAGATCACTTATAAGGGCTTTTCCACAGCAATCCAAGCAATATGATGAGGTATCCTTGGGGAGCTTTCACATGGCCGGAGAGGGTATATACATGCCTGGAGAGTTCACATGGCACTCCCAGCACTATGGAAGTGCATGAATGTTTGCGGCACTTTTAGACACTATGTCCCCAGTAGCGTGGCAATGTTTATATGTGTGAGGAGCTTGTGTGCAGCATTCCCAACCACAGGATGAAAAATGTGTGTAAATGTGAGGCGCTTTCATGTGGCACCCCAAACAAAGTGACAGGATGTATTTGGGAGGGAGCACTGCTTTCACAAACTGCCTCCACACTTTGGCAGGAGGAGGGGGTGCCACTTGCCTGGGACACCCCAGCATAATTGCAGGGAGTGTGTGTTTGGCGGGAGAGAGAAAAGGAAGGAGTTTCACACAATGCCCTAACACTACACTTGCAGCACATGGCAGCTTGACATAGGGCTTCATGCTGGCCTTACAACAACAGAGGTGTTCATGGATGTGCTGAGGGCTTCAGGTTGTATCCCCCACACTATGGATTTGGGGGGGAGGTGTTAAAATGCCACCTTTTGCATCTAGGTGGGCGTGAATGCAGGGTGAAAAGGAAGTGTCTATGTATATGTAGGGACCTTCACGGGCATCTGCTGAACCATGGCAGGGCGAGTGGGGGGGGCTTCATGCATGGATCCCATATTGTGGCGATGTAGGGGTGGGGGAGAAATGGGACTTTAATGGGGACTGACCAGCACAACAGCAGCATGTGTGTGTGCCTGTGAGGGGCATACGACATGGTTCCCATCCTGCATGAGGGGGTGAGCAGGGGCCTACACGGTGCATGGGGGGGAGGGGAAAGTGCCCTCCCCAGTATCTCTGAAGTGAGAGGTTCGTAACTGATCAGTCCAGGATACTGGTGAATGTCATGTGCCCAGCTTGTATCTAACGTTGTTACAGCTCCCTCCCGCCAGTGCCCGTGTTTCTGGCCCTGTCACTCACACATGACACAGCCTAGCTCACACCTTCCCTCCCCCCTCACACCCACCAGCCCTTTCTGCTGATCGTCCGCCATTTTGACTCGTTTCCTTCCTCAACTGCTCCGCCCTGCTTCGCCACGGCAGGCTCCTCCCAGAAATTTCACGTTTAGGGGTTTTTTTTCTCCTGTCTCAAATGGGCGAACATTCACCCTCGATCTTTGTCTCGATTTTCGGGACACATTTCGTTCAAAATTTCCCCGCCTCAGTCAATCCCTTCCGGGGTCACGGCCCGGCCGCCCCAACGGCCACTTTCTCGGATAGCCGAAATATCTATTTAGAGGCGTACCCGCCGCGGATGTTTCGCGGCCGCTTCTGTAAAACGCGCAAAGGGATGAAAAATAATGAACTGAAAATGTCGGTTACGGAGAGGGCCCGGCGGTGGCGCGCTCGGACCACCTTCGCTTCCGGGTCAGAAGCGGCCATTTTGTGGCGTTAAGTAGGAGGGCGCGGGCTCCACCTCGCTCATTTGCTAGTAGCGGCGGTAAGAGGCGGGTGGCCGTTGCACTGCATTTGCCCTTCGCCCTTTTCGACCGTATCTCTACCGGGCCGCCTTCGTGGGCTGGGTGCCCGTTTGTCGCCTCTACGGACTCATCACACGGCCTGTAGCTTTCCACCTTTCTGGCCTAAAGTTCGGGGCCCGCTTCGGTGTCCGTTCCCTAGCGTGAGCGTCCCGACTCTGCTGATCTCTTCGCCAGGTTTCTCTCCTCGGTCCCGCCGCCCCTCGGGGGCCTCTGCCCGCCATGAGCTACGGGCGCCCCCCGCCTGATGTGGAGGGCATGACTTCCCTCAAGGTGGATAACCTGACCTACCGCACGTCTCCAGACACGCTAAGGCGGGTCTTCGAGAAGTACGGGCGGGTGGGGGACGTCTACATCCCCCGGGACCGCTACACCAAGGAGAGCCGCGGCTTTGCCTTCGTCCGCTTCCACGACAAGCGCGATGCCGAGGATGCGATGGACGCCATGGACGGCGCAGTGCTGGACGGTCGGGAGCTCCGCGTCCAGATGGCCCGGTACGGGAGGCCCCCTGACTCACATCACAGCCGACGGGGGCCGCCGCCGCGCCGATATGGAGGTGGCGGCTACGGACGTCGCAGCCGCAGGTGAGAGACCGGCAAGGCAGGAGTCTTAGGTGGGGGGAGGGGCTGCTCTCCCGGGGCCATAGAGGACTTGGGAGGTGCAGGGCTGAGGGTGGGAGCTATGGGTTCAGGGGGCAGCGGAGGTGCAGCCTGGGGGAACCAGTGGCCCCTACGTGACACGCTGGGGGAAGGGTGTTTCCTGGTTGGGGAGGCAGGATCGGCGCGAAAACGCAGGCTTACAGAAGCACGTGGTGTCCATGGCGGCGGGGAGCGTCCGGGGGCGGATGGCAGGCTCAGCCCCAGCCCGCTTCCTCGGAATAATGGCGTCTTGTAACCGCCGCGGGGGTGGGGGGGACACCTGTTCCACTTCCACCCTGCCCGGCCCAGCGCATCACGCCTTTCTCGCGTCTAACCGAGTGATTTTTAACGTTCTAGCCCCAGAAGACGCCGCCGTAGCCGATCCAGGAGCAGGAGCCGTTCCAGGTCCCGCAGTCGATCCCGCTACAGTCGGTCCAAGTCCAGATCCCGCACACGCTCCCGATCTCGCTCCACCTCTAAGTCTAGGTCTGCCAGGAGATCCAAATCCAAGTCGTCATCTGTCTCCAGATCCCGATCCAGGTCGAGGTCTAGATCCAGATCTAGAAGCCCCCCACCAGTCTCAAAGAGGGAATCTAAATCCAGATCCAGGTCTAAGAGTCCCCCCAAATCTCCTGAAGAGGAAGGAGCTGTATCCTCTTAGGAAAATGGTAATGTAGTTGGAACTCTATGCAATTTGCATGTTACTTCCTGATAACACTTAAGTGGGGTGTATAGGGGTAGTTCTTACCATATTAACCTGAATCAAGTGAATCCTATTGGGACACACTGTTAGCTTTTTGAGCAGACTTTTCAGTTATTTGGCTAGGGAAATAAATTTCTGCAAAGGACATATTTTCATGTTTAGAGATTAATGGTTTGGTTTTAATGAAATATTGTATGAGACGCATCCTATTAATGAAAATGACTATTTCTTGCTGTTTTTTTATCCAACATCTGCATTTTCCCCTTTAAAGCTGCGGTCTCCTGTTTGCTAAAAGAATATTGGCCAGTATTGCAGATTTTAACTGATTTGGCTGATCCTCCAGGGACCAGTTTCTGTGGGCGTGTTTTGGAGCAGGTTTGTCTTTAAAAGTTAAAGATACACTATCCTTTTATAATGGAAAATCAGTTCAGTGGTCATTGTACTGACTGGAGGTAAAAAAAACAGTTCTTATAGAAGTGGCAAATGCAATCCAATAAAAATGGAAACTAGTTTTTCCTCAAATGAACTTTAGAGACTAAGGATATACTGGGTGGGGAAAGGATAGTGTGTCTTTAACCCCTCAAACTGTTTGGTCCTGTTTTTAAAATGGAAATGGGCCTAAGATAGCTGTAAGGTTAAATAATTGTATGTTAAAATTAGTGATACTGTATTGAATGCCAGTTGAAAAATAAAATTAAGTCTTTATAAAGAATTACAAAAATGTTAGTTTCTTATATGGGCTGAATTCAGGTTAAGTGTATGATTTGCAGCCTGATGCTTGCTCTTCACTAACTCAAAGTTTAAACTAATGTGACTATTAAACGCTTCTTCACTATCACCTTCGAATTTCAAATTTGGCCTTTGACTTAGAGGTAATGTGGTGACAAATGGGGGGTGAGGGGGGCATGTGAAGCACTATACATAATCCTTAATAAAACTTAATTAAATTAGGCAAGGCCAGTTGAATCACAACCAGAAGCATACTTGAAGTCCTCCACGTAATTGGGAAGGTGTATAGTGGAAATGTGGCTGAACTGTACTTTCTTCAAACCTAGATGCATCAGATAAATGAGAAGTCTACATAAAGGACACCTCTGGGGGAAAAGATCCTATGCATCTTCAGTCCACTGGAGAGACCCCAGGCGCAAGCAACCAGCTGTTGAAAAGGTTATTTTGTAACATTTTTGTTTTAACTTTTTACTTGTTTAAGTTGAGCCTCAAATGGCAGACTTTACATTTTATGTGCCATTTTGTTGCTGTTATTCAAATTTCTTGTAATTTAGTGAAGTGAACGACTACCGATTTCATTATTGGCTTGGATATTTGAGGTAAATTTTCATTTTTGTTTATATAGTACTGACTTTTGTTTGACTTTTTAAAAAAAAAAAACAAAACAAAACTGATGGTAACTTAATTTGTTGCCTCAAGTTTCATGTTGAGGAAACATGCAGCCATTACATGCTGAGTAGCTGACTGTCAAGGAAGTGGTCTCAATTTGCCTTCATTCCTTAAATAAAATTCTTCAAAACTGCAAATGTAAACTTCTTGTAAATGCTATTTACTTTGAATTTAAATAGTATTGTCTATTCCAAATTTGTATAAAACTTTTCAGGTGACAATTGATTTTGAAAGGATTGTTTTATCAGACTAAATTCTAATCTCTTCTCTTATGTATTTTTGTGCACTAGGCGCAGTTGTGTAGCAGTTGAGTAATGCTGGTTAGCTGTTAAGGTGGCGTGTTGCAGTGCAGAGTGCTTGGCTGTTTCCTGTTTTCTCCTGATTGCTCCTGTGTAAC
Source organism: Eretmochelys imbricata (assembly GCF_965152235.1). Lineage (NCBI taxonomy): Eukaryota > Metazoa > Chordata > Testudines > Cheloniidae > Eretmochelys > Eretmochelys imbricata. Next base: position 17,065,350 of record NC_135585.1, on the reverse strand, counting down.
GATGCCTTGTCGTGCAGAAACAAATGGCTGTCCAGTTAATTAAAATGCCTGACAACTGCACTTCCAGTCACCCGGGCCTTGCATAAAAATAATGGAGCATACAGTGAGCACATCTAGCTGATGATATACACACCTTATTTTTTCCAGAATGGTAAAATCTTACCAACTACATTTATGAACTTGCATATAAGAAATGTAATGTTAAGAGCAAATGTTTCATTCCTTTGTAAGTACTGATTGGTGTATCTTTTGCTTATGACATTATGTACTATAACCACTGTCCCTGTAGTTACTATTAAACATTTTTCTTGGTGTTAACTTTTCTCAATCTAATGTCTGAGTCAGCATTTATTTTAGCCTGTAACAATCTCAATTATATTGTGAATGTTTAAGGTCTCTTCAGTAACTTATTCCTGTGTACTGCTTTTAACTTGTATCAATAGGGAGTGGCTGTTTCAACACTAATTTTAGTATATCATCTTAGTAACAAACATTTCTTTTTGAACAATACAAACCTTAAATATTGATTGCTTAGGCAAGGTGCCAAGTGGCAGAGCTGGTTGCTTGACATCCTGTTTGTTAAAAGAACAAGCAATGAACAACAGTACTTGTTGGATTTGCCTTTGTGCCAGCTTAAAAGTGAAGGTAGATAATATTGTGAGAAGTAATAATATTTTTGAGCTAGACACCACTGGAGTTGTAATTTCAACCTGCAAACACTACATTAAAAAAATCTGTATCAAAATACTGGTTTAATGCACTTTAGAGATCTTGATTACCTAATCTTCAGACTTAAGAGATATGAATATCAGAGGGCTTGTCTATACTTTAAGCACTTTCAAGATTGCATTCACTTTAAACAGAAACAAGGCGCACTTTTTCCAGTATAAACATCAACAATGGAGTTAATTTTGTGTAGATGTGCACTAAAAATTAGTGTCTAATACTAAGATGTCTAAAGTAAATTGTGAGCCCTTAAACTAGAACTTTGTTCCAGGAAAATCTTACTGTTCATATAATTACATCTTAAATACAGAAAGGACAATGGCATAAAATGAACATTGTTCAGATCCTTAAACTTAAATTGTTTCACTATGTTTAGATCTTAAACTGGAAAACAGGTAAGAAATAACTTTCAGGCTGAACATGTAATAGTCAAGTCCCTAACTAAAACTTTGAAGAAAACCACAACTTGGCCATTTATAAATTCAGCATGGTAAGCTAGAGTATGTAGATGTGACTGTTTTGCTAGAATTTCATAAGTTTGTCTTTCTCATATTCCTGTGATGCAATTAAAGTAGATGTAAAAATCCTCTTAATTTTATTCTCTAGGTACAAACAACTTTTTAGAAGAAAGTCACAACCAAACACTTTCAATGTATCATTCATACAATGTAAGATAAGATGAAATAATTGTTAAAATTACTGTAGTAATCAGTATACCTGCTTTCCCAAAAATTACACTAAAGCCATTAGGGGTATGATAAATGACTTAATAGCATGGGTCTGTGGAGGAAATGTATTCTGGCTTCTTGATCAAGTGGCGTTAATTTCCCCAAATTTATTGACTCAACAGATAGAAATACTGTTTGTCCAAAACTTGCTTGAAGTGGAGTGCAGTCAGTTTTGAGATACTTTCTTAAATCAGCAACTGGAATAAACTTAAGTATAGCTTGCTCCTGCTAGTGAGATGATCATCATTTCAATGGTATGTCTTCCTGGGAGAGGCGAGCTAGCCAACTGTTCCTTGTCAGCATTAAAAGACCATAAGGGAACACGAACATTCTTCAGCTTCCATTTGTACAGCAAAGCTTCAATAGACCAGTTAGAACTGAAGGGAAGAAATGGCAGATGTACTGTTTTGATATAAGTACAATCCTAGTTCAGTGCTTTTTCTATCATTCACCTATAGTGCATGAACAAGTACAGTAACTACAGAAGTGACAAACTTAAAATACAAAAACCTTCTACCCATGTGTTTCTCTTATTCAGTTAAATGGCTTAAGGCCTTTTTTGGGTCAAAACTCTGCCCTTTCCTACATAACTACTGTTACATTGCACTTCGGCATCACTGGCAAAACAAATCTTGCCATCTATGAATTGATAATGCCTCTAATATCACTTCTGTTGATATGCCTAGAGGAGGTCAATGTTCAGTATGAAGGCAAGGGAATTGAGGTGCCACAAGTACTCCTTTTCTTTTTGAGGTAGTTTATATAACTGCAAACTACTAATGTAACAGGCTGTACCTCAATGTTGCTTTGTAAACTTGTGAAAGTTAGGGGGAAACCTGTCTGAACACAATCTAACAGGAGAGCCCTGAACCTGACTGGAGTATCTAGTATTACTGTAACTTTTAAAGGAGTGTCAAGTTTGGATTACTAATTTTGTTGACTTTAGAGCCTTAAAACAAAATGCAAACAAGTCAATTTCTCCTGAGATTACCTTCGGACCTGATACGTAGTCCAGAACTGAGCATCTGGGTTCCTCTTCATCAAGAAGTACACTGTAGTTATAATATCTTCAAAATCTGCATATAGATTTTAAACAATTTTCTGGTTATGTGCATGCTGAAATGTGTTGGCAGATTAACTGCACTAATTAGAATACCTTCAGGAAGCTACAATTGTCTAAGGAGAGCTATGTTTGGAGAACAGTTCTAGAGTAAGCCTTAGAACAACTGTTTGTTAGTTTAAAGTTAGGAATGATAATTTTCAGTTCGCTATTAACTTAATTTTCATCCCCTTTAATATTTTGATTTTTTTTTACCATGGAGTTTTGTTCCCCGAGAACTATTAAAGTCAATTAAGCACCCAGACGTGACTTCAAGCATGCATTAATTTGCAGTTGATTAAGGTGTGTTTTCTTGGTGCTGTCACAATTTTTTGCTTCCTCAGAACTCCAGTGTTACCAACTTAGTAACTTTGTCGCTAGATTGAGTGACATTTTAGTTTCCCTAGCAAGAAAATAAGTGTCAAATCTAGCAACTTTCACTCTGAATTACAGTGACATTCAGAGAAAGTCACCAACATCTATAGTCAGTCATTCACAAGTAGCTCAACAGTGGTGTTAAAATCCCTTTCAGACTCTTCCTACTACATTCTGTTGCACACCAAGTCACTGTCATGGTCCAGTTGAGCATATCCTTAGAAGAAATCCTATTCCAGGGCTTGGAAGGTGGGGTGGGATGAGACAGGGCCTTGTGCCTCCAGGAATGAAGCCCTTACTACAGGATCACAGGTGGAGCTGTCTTGTTTTTAGTTGCCCTTTACTCCTTTCCCTGGCTTGGGGTTAGTTGCCCAGCTGTTTCCAGAAATGGGGGAAAGGCGTTTGGCTAGTGGATTAGTTTTTAAATCTATTTTCTTGGCTCACGGTAGCACCAAGGTCAGGTGAATGCCCTCTTCCCCCTGGTTCTGGCTGCTCACCTGGATACCAAGAGGACTAACCTGTGGCTCAAATCCAAGCTGTCAATAAAGGGAGGCTCAGCTGAAATTAACTAACCCTAGCCAGCCCGGTCTGCAGTGTACAGAGTGCCCTTCCCAAAGAGCAGAGGGCACATACCTGCTGATGACAGAATACTGTTGGCAGTTGCTCCAGGTGTGCAGAGTGTAATAAGAGCATGGAATGGATTTTATTAACACTATTGAGCCACTTGTGAATTATTGTGACTATACTCACATACATACATACATATATAAATTGTTACTCTCAAAATTTTGTTTAGTGACATTTTTGAGTACTTAAAACAGCTACATCTAGCAACTTCAGGGTTTGGCTGGTGACTTCCTGCTATGTGGAGTTGGTGACACTGCCATGACTAAATTAAATACTACTGTCACTTAACTTTCTAGAGCTTATTGTTATACATTTAAGACCCTTTTATTTGTTTATGAATAGTCACTAACCTTCTGGTTCAAAAAATACATCAGAGGCTAGAATAATGTCTACTTCAGGCAGAGAGAGCAGATTGGGAGATATTTGGCCCCATGTGAGTCCTAGAATGTGTACCCCTAGAAGGTTATTTATCCGACAGCTTCGCTCACAGTTCTTCAAGCACTGAGGCAGCTCTTCAGTATCTGACAGTATAACTTCAGCCCCACATTTAGCAGCTACTATACCAGGTAGGCTCATGCCTGCTCCAATCTAAATAAAATAAAAGACTTTAATCTCATTCATAAATTATATTTAATGCAAAGGATAACTGAAGGATGGGGGAGTATATTCTGTATCTTGTCTCAAGCTGTTTAATTATGCCATTCTTTAGTTGAATTCATGGTAACTTTAAAACTACATGTTCACCTCTGAACTGCCCTCCTCAGAAGAATAAGACATTTGTAATTGATCTGTAGCAGCAGTGGTACACCACAGATACAAATTTAAGAATGTCATGTATCTTACCTCTTTCTGTTCTTGTAAATATAGTGAACTGGATGAAATCCTACCTGCTGAAACATGTTATTCACAAAGCTAAATCCTGAAGTTCATAGATGAGTAAAACTTATATTTAACAGGAAGCCCTTTCAATGGCTCATAACTGCTGCTTCCATAAATCAGCCTGCAAAAATCTCTGCTTTAATTTTGGTTTTACTTTATCACTCCTTTGAGTATTTTGGAATTTTTCTAATGTTTGACCAAAAGAACTTGCAAACTGCTTCATGAATCTCCAGCCACAAAAAAAGTTACCACAGTAATTATTTTTACATAAATTGGATCAGAGATTACACCATTTTAAGACATATGGGCAGAACAGAAAATAAGAAAAACCAAAAAGCAGATCACTAAGGAGGATCATCTAGAATTATGATAATACTGAAGCAGAAATAGGAAAAAAGCATCCTGCCGCTGACCTAAATAAAAAAGGAAATCAAAACTAAAACTGAGAGTTAAGACACAGTAACCCTGAGCCTACTAATTTTTTTAAAGGTAAGTTTGTATGATCAAAAATCTTTCAAGACTACTTTTACCTCCAAAATTCTCTTGCCAGGTAGCATTCTTCTGTGAAACCATAGGTACTGAGCAAGAACCACAGCACAGGGCCAAACATACATGCCATATTGGGAATCCAGGACCTGAAACAATAAGACCCTTCTATGATCTTTGGCAGCACCACAAAACACTTTGAAAGAGGCAGAAAAATATTACATACGTGCATTTTTACTCTAGTCCTGCTTTAGTGACTCATTTTGAGCCTCATCCTGAGCTATCCCTACTTCAATTGACCTGTTATTTTCTGCTCATATATAATTGCAAACAAATTGCACATCTCTACAACTAAGTAAGCTATTTTGCATATGGCTAGAGCTTTCCCACTTGATTAGCTAAGGCTCTTGCCTCACACTCCTGCTGGTTAACTTTTCTAGATCAGTAAAGATTTAAGTATGCAGTCTTGTGCTTTATCAGTACAAATTTGAAATACATCAAGCAATGACACTTCTGTCATCTTGCTTTGGGATATTATTCCACAATCTAATGGTCTGGTTCTGGAATCTTCACTCAGTTAAGTAGTCCTGTTGCAGCAAAAGAGCATAGGCAGGCACACATTAGTAAGGAATTCAGGATCAAAGGGAATCTGTTACATTTTTTTTCCTGAAATTTAGCCTAGAATTACTTTTTCTTGATTTCATCCCATTTTTCTGTGGTGAAAGATCTCTCCTGTAGTCTTTATTCAGGCAAAACTCCTCTTAAAGTCAATTTGTGCCTAGATCTGGTGATTCAGTGCATTTTAGACCCAATTATGTCTATATCAGTTCTTCACAATTTAAAGAAAATGAAGGCCCTCTGTGTCTACACAGTCGAAAGAAATGAATTTACAAATGATTGGGATTGAATAATGGTTTTAGCCTAATTATTACATGGCCCTGAGGAGTCTATACAGGTGAGAACAAACAGGTTATATGGTGCATTTCAGCAACAGCTAAATTTGACTGAGTTGTAGAGATAGGGCCTAAGGCACTTATTGTCAGAAAGGCAGGTCACTTGCAGGGCTTCTAAAAAAGTGAGCACTAAATAGGTTTTTTGTTTTCTTAATGCATTCTCACAAATAACATTTTTTTAAAAAGTATTTTCAACCAATTCAAATTGTGCAATAGTTAGAAACCTCAGATGTGAACTATTTGTACAAATTTAATGAATGTAGAAATTCAAAAATAAAACCACTATTTGATCATTACATTCCATAGATTCCATAGTTACTACTTCATCTTTAAGCATCCAGCACAATAGTATAGTAAATTCTGTGCTAGAACTACACCTGCACTTATGAGCCAAACAATTTGTAAAATTTACTTTCAACTTTCCTAGAATGTCCCATCCCCATCCCCCACTTTATTTTTTCTAGTAATGCCCAGAGGCCCCAGTCTAGGCTGGAGCCTCCTTATGCTAAGGGCATACAGTGATTTCTGCTATACAAAAAGAAAAGGAGGACTTGTGGCACCTTAGAGACTAACCAATTTATTTGAGCATAAGCTTTTGTGAGCTACAGCTCACTTCATCGGATACTCACGAAAGCTTATGCTCAAATAAATTGGTTAGTCTCTAAGGTGCCACAAGTACTCCTTCTCTTTTTGCGAATACAGACTACAGACTAACACGGCTGTTACTCTGAAACCCGTCATTCTGCTATACAGGAGCATATTGTGAGTCTGAATTTATTGGACTGGATAAGCACAAAGGGATACAAAGAAATCCAGGGAAAGAATACAAAATCTATGCCTTTCCGTTGTTCTAAAAAAAAAAAATCCTGCCCCTCTTTTCCATTCCCACATGGTTCAGCGTTCCTCCTGGCCTCTGTGCCCCCGATCAGGGGAGGCAGGAAATCAGGCTTCACAACGAACTGAAGGGCTACAGGTGTAAATGTATCAGCACCTCAGGAATCAGCACCACCAACTCTGGCCTCGACTCTTCTCTTTCTCGCTTGTCCTGCTCTTCCGCAAACCTGTACTCCTTGATATCGAACCGCGGGCCCTCCTCGCACATTGCAACCACTTCTCCCGCCAGGCGGCTGCTGCCACAATAACGCACGCACTTCTTTCTTCCCCTGTGCTGACTTCACCCATCCTCTGACTGACACCATAACAGACCAATCACAGGCAGGAACGTTTAAGGCAGCGTCTTGTCAAGATCCAACCACCATTAGCTGGCTGAGGGGGGGGGTCTGAGACCCGGGAAGATAAAATGGCACAAAGGGCCGGCCCCTTCCTTCTTTTAATCCCTTCCCACAGTCTCCTAGCTCCTCCCCAGCAGCGGCGCACGTGCTCTGAGTCGGCTGCTGCAGCGTGACTCTGAAGTTAGGGTGACCAACAGCAAGTATGACGAATTGGGATTTTTTTGGGGAGGGGGGTGTAGTTGCTCATATAAGACAAAGCCCTTAATATTGGGTGATGATCCCGATAACATCCGGAGGTCTGATCACCCTGTGCCTTGCAGGAGAATAAAGCACAGTAAATTTCTGGGCTATTATCCAGGCCCACACCACCCCCGCGTTCCCTTAGGAAAACAGCAAAGATTTAAATGGCAGTGGGCATTTGAAGTCCAAATCCTGTACTCCCACTCCAGACTAAACCTTCTGAGTTTTGATCCTGCTCCCTTTGAAGTCAATAGAAGATTTGCAGGCATACGGAATGCAGGATTTGACCCATAGATTATTGCATAATTGTGGTCCTGATTTTTTCTAGGCACCCTAGAGCGGTAGAATGAGCTATTAGTGTATGATGATCTCTTCTCTAGCCAAATACCTGCCCTGAAGAGTTTACTGTCTCAGTTTGTGGGAAGTTACAATAATTAAGGAGTTTGATCCTGTGACAATCATGTGAGAAGTCTTTTACTCCAATAAGCAAATCTGCAGGATCAAGCCTTAAATTAGGTTTAAGAAATGGTCGCTCAAGCTGAAGGTCATGGCCACCCTCCCTTTCTTCATGAGTAGGTGAGAGAGAGAACCTGGAAATTTTTTCTCTTGTAACATGGGATCACAAAATAGGAAAGATTGAAAACTGCTGATCTTAGTGGAATCATATGGAAGACAGAAAGCCTTTTCTTGCTGTCATTAAAACTCATGCTGATTTCAGTGGGAGTTTTGCCAATGCAGTGTTTTAACACTGTACAATTTTGCCCTAAATTTCCATCTAGTAGGACTTAAAACTATCTCTTGAAATTTATGTTAAAGGGAACTCTGTCTGGAATTCCCTCCTGCAACCCATGATCTCAAGATCAACCCTGGTTTCCATCATTCCATCTTTTTTAGAAGTCTCAATTTCCAAAAACCCAGTGTTTGGGAGCTTTGCACAAATCAATATTGTTCTTATGGGGATGATGGCTTGTTGAAAAAGTTTGGGTTTCTTTACAATGTTTCTGACTGTGTTGTGTCATTGAACCAATGAAAACAATACAATAGAGACAAACTCAGAGGAACAGTTGTTACAAAAGGTAAAAGCTAATCTGTCACTGTGGTGATTCCACTGGCTACAGACCCCCCCCTCACATTTTAACCCTGCAGAGCCCCATGATAAGCTGAGTCACCTGAGCTCCCCTAGGAGTCGGAGGGAAGGGATTGAGAGTGCTGCTCTGTACATTTAAGTGTCTGAAAAGTCAAGGGGCTGGGAGTGAGTGGAAGTGGAGGAGGATGGAGAGAAGAAGGGAAGGACATCAGGGAGAGCACAGAGAAAGTGGAGCGTGGGGGAACCCGGAGAAGAGAAGCACAAGAAAGGAGGATGGGTGAAGGAGGGAGCTACCCTGCTCAGCCCTAGCTGCCTCCCTTCTTGTCCCCTCCCCTACCTCTGACGTTTCCTTCCCAAGATGGCGGCAAAGACCCCACCTCTCTGGGTCCAGCACGGCCAATCATTGCTGGGGATGGGCAGGGGCGCGTGGCGGAAGACACGGCAATGACCAATAGGATCGCGCCGCGGCGCTCGTGGGCGGGGCTCCGGTCTGGCTGAGGTCGAGGTAGCGGCAGGGGTGAAATTTCTCGAAGCCTCCAGGCCGCAGGTTTGGCGGAGTCCCGGGCGGCCCTGGGCCCTGGCCAGGAACGGAGCCGGCGACGGGGCCGGGATTCCCTAGCGGTGCCGGCGGCAGCAGCAGCGGGTCCTGGGGCCTGGAGCGGAGGAGGCGGCTGTCGGGGCCCGTCCGGGAGCGGAGGAGGCGGCGGGCCCCGGCCCCGGGTCGCCGAGCATGAACCACAAGAGCAAGAAGCGGATCCGGGAGGCGAAGCGCAGCGCCCGGCCCGAGCTGAAGGACTCGCTGGACTGGACCCGGCACAACTACTGCGAGACCTTCCCGCTGAGCCCGGCGGCCTGCACGGTGCGGACCGGGCTGGGGGGAGCCCGGGGGTCGGCTCCTGCCAGACCCGAGCCTGGGGAGGTGGACGTGGGGGCCGGCCGGGAGGGGGCGCCCAGTCCCAGAGCTGAGCTCCAAAGGGGTGGGGCGGACGCCCAGTCCCAGAGCTGAGCTCCTCCAAAAGGGGGGGGGGGGCTTTACGGTGCAGCCTGGCCTGGGGATGTTGATTCCTTGGCAATGGGATCTCCAGGCTAAACTCGGATCTTGGGGTTAAGAGCCTAGGTCTCTGGTAAAGGAACGGTGGAGCGCCCCCCCCCCCAAGATGCCCCAGGAAGAAGCACCTAGCAAGGGGCTTGGTGTGTGTGGGAGCTCGCAAAGGGGAAGATGGGAGACCTCCCCCCCCACCCCCGGTCCCCTTTAACTGCCCCACATATGAAGAGGAGTGGGGGAGGGGACAGGTGGCTCTGTGGTTCCCTAGAGCAGGGGTTCTCAAACTGGGAGTTGGGACCCCTCAGGGGGTTGTGAGGTTATTACATGGAGGGTCATGAGCTGTCAGCCTCTACCCCAAATCCCGCTTTGCCTCCAGCATTTATAATGGTGTTAAATATATAAAAAAGTGTTTTTAATATATAAGGTGGGGGGGGGGTCTCACTCAGCGGCTTGCTATGTGAAAGGGGTCACCGGTAAAAAAAAGTTTGAGAGCCACTGACCTGGAGGCAGGAGGTTGTACTGGGAGAGCAGTGCAGTGCTGTCGGACTGGTGGTCTAGTACCGTGAAGCCAGCAAATTATTCACAGCTAGAGGTACAGCTGGTACTTTGCAGGCAGCTAAGAAATTGCCAGTGCCTGGCCCAAAGAGCTTTAGTCTAAATTGGGCATCGTTCAAACTGTGGGAGAGCAGTGGACTGGCCAGATCATGGCAGAGGGTTGGTATGCATCGCGTTGCCTTCTTACAAGAAGTAGCTGCCTCCTTACTTGAGAGAGGGAGAGAGCGCCTCCTGCTGCTCTTCAGTGAGTGTGACTCCTAGAATTCAGGGGTGGAGCTCTCCCCTTCCCAGAAGCTCGTCAAGCACGTTTTTGATGCTGGAGTATGAGTGGGGGGAGGGGGCAGGAACTGTAGATAATGGGCAATATGTGGGCTTAAAGGAAAGGAAAATGCTTGGAAATGGAAAAACGCTATTGTCATTTGGTTAACTGCCCTAGTGCTGCATGATTGTTGCTCCTACAATATTTAACTAGGTGACTTGAAAGGAGAGTCTGGGAGATGCATAGAAACGTCTGAGGAAGACAGGATGGGGAAATCAGAGGATGAATAATAAAAAACAAAATAATAAAAACAGGATTGTTGACAAGAGACTTGGGAAAACCTGTTTTCTATGGTGGTGTGTATTTTTACTTAACGCAGGCATGCCTACTGAATTCAAAGGTAGCTTCTAAATCCCTTCCCCATGGTATCAGGGGGAGGAAAAAATAAATTCTCACATCACAAATAGCGGAGTAAAATGCTGTGCAAGGGGAACTGTTTGCCAGGCTGCAGGCTGTGGATTTCCTTACCTCTAGCGCGTCTTGCGTCACCTCTACAGTGAAGAGCATTAAGCAAAATTTAAATATGCTCATATATCTCGTGATAGTGATGTGTGTAGGAGCAGGGACAGATGTTTATTATAGTTGGGAGCTGACAGTGCAGTATTGTGCAGGCGAAGCCTAAAATGGCATGCAGTCTGTGTAATGTCTCCATATCCTCTAGATTTGCCCATGTAAGTGTAGGCCAGACCTAAGCTGCATCTGGTAAATTTACAAGTTAGATTGACATAGTTACAGCACTCAGGGGTGTGACGAATTCACATCTGAGTGCTGTAGCTATGCCAACTTAACCTCTGTGAAGATGCAACTAGGTCAATGGAAGAATGCTTCCATCAACCTAGCTACTGCTGCTTGGGGTGTTGGACTACCTACAGCAATGGAAAAAACCTGTTCTGTCACTGTAGGAAGTGTTTACACTATGGTACTACAGCTATAGTGTAGACATAATTTTAGGCACCGACCTTTAGAAACTTGGCCTGTGGTGATGAAGACAGTTTGTGGTGCATTGCAGTTCTTTTTTCCCAACTGTTCTCTGATTTTACAGGATAATGTGGAAAGGGCAGATGCACTCCACTTATCGGTGGAAGAATTTGTTGAGCGGTATGAAAAGCCTTATAAGCCTGTAGTCCTGTTGAATGCTCAGATGGGCTGGTCTGCCCAAGAGAAGTGGACTCTAGAACGCCTGAAACGCAAGTACAGGAACCAGAAGTTCAAGTGTGGTGAGGACAATGATGGGTACTCTGTGAAGATGAAGATGAAATATTACATAGAGTATATGGAGAACACACGTGATGACAGCCCCCTTTACATCTTCGACAGCAGCTATGGAGAGCACCCTAAGCGTAGGAAACTTCTGGAAGACTACAAAGTGCCCACGTTCTTCACTGATGATCTATTCCAATATGCAGGAGAGAAGCGCAGACCACCTTATAGGTACAGTATCCATGGGGTGGCGATGAGATGGGGATTCCAGTTTCTTCTGTCAGTTGCTCATGAGCAAACTAAATTTACTTTGATTATAAATATCTCAAGATTATCATGCAAATACAGAACAGAGAGGAGAAAACTCAGAATAAGGACTCCTGAGTTCTGTTAAGAGCTCTTGGTACAGACTTGCTTTGTGACTTTAGACAAGTTGCTGTGTGCCTCAGTTTCCTCATCTGTAAAATGAAAATAATACCTACCCCAGAGCCATGTTGTGTGGCTATAAAGTGCCTTTGAATTTTCAAATTATGTTACTGGGGTCAAGTTTACTATTAGTCTTCAATGAGACTTTGGTTGTGCTTAAGCCCAGACCTGCTAAAGCAAGCAGTATTTTAGGTCATGTCTAGACTAGGGCTAAAACTCTACAGCAGCAGTGCTGTTGTAGCTCTTCAATGTAGACAGTATCTGTCTGCAGAGGTAATCCACCCTCCCCTGAGAGGCAGTAGGTAGGTTGATGGAAGAATTCTTCCATCAATCTAATGCTGTCTACACCAGGGGGTTCGGTCAGCATAACTGTGTCTCAGGGTTGGGGATGTAAGTTTCCAATGTAGACCAGTCCTAGGAAGGTGTCAGGTTTAAGTTAGACTTAGCTAGTTCATGTTAGCTCCATATTTCATATAAGCTCTGCCTCTGAAAAGTCAATGGGCTTCTACACTAGAGTTTTTACCTTAACTGTCTAGCAATTAACTGTAATTGTCTCAAAGTAGCAAAGTCTTTCTGAAAGCTGATTTAGATGCTCCACACACATTTGGACTGGCCTGCAGTACAAAGTTAACATCGATCCAACTATGTAGCTCAGAGATGTGAACAATTCTTGTGTGGGGCTTTTTGCCATTTCCAGCACTGTCACCTGGTGAGCTGTAGCTCATGAAAGCTTATGCTCAAATAAATTTGTTAGTCTCTAAGGTGCCGCAAGTACTCCTTTTCTTTTTGCTTGTCATAATTGATGATCTCAAAGCATCTTATTGAAATAGTCCTCACAATTCCCTTGTTTGAGTGCTGAATTCATAATCTCTCTTCTGCCCACACAGGAAGTAGAAACCTGCATTTATTTCCTTCTCTTGTGGACATCTAGTAATGATTAACCACACTTAAGATATCAGTATCTAGTATGATAACATTCTTATGTACATTTTCATATACTGTCCCAGACCAATTGAGATCACTAAGGATGGGTGTAACTTTAAACCTTCGAAGCAGTAGAGAAAAATGACTTGCACACTTGCATATCTTCCCAATGAGGCTATTGGGGAATTAACAATGACCAGGTAAATGATGCAGTAGTGAATAGAAAGTCAAAAGTGAACAGTATGTGGGTGATGGGAGCTGTTTTAACTTCATCTTCTTATCCCTTACCTGAAGATGGTTTTTGTTTATTCCTCATTGGAACAAGAATTGTAGAACAATACATCTATAGATGCTACTCACAACCAAGAAAAAGCTTAGAAAAACACAATTACCATTTTATACACCAGGTGGTTTATGCCCTTAAAATAGATATAATCCTAATCTACTGAGAAACAGTTTCTGGTTTCTAAACTATTTTTATTGTAATATAAACAAACCCTTCCTCCAAGAAACTAAGAAAACAATTGCCATTATTTGTATAGGTCCTAGGCAAAAAATGTTATGCGCCTTTTGCTGCAGTATTAAACTAACAATCCCTATAGTCAATGCTTTGCTGCAAACTCTGCTTCGGGTGCACAAAGAAATATATAGAGAGCCATGTTAATTTCAGGCTGTGGTAGAAATGGAAGGGAAACATGCTTGCTTAATGGAAAGGAAAGTTCATAGAAGAAAGTAATTATCTCTTGTAATGCACCTGGATGTTTTTTTTCCCCATGTGCAGATGGTTTGTAATGGGCCCACCTCGGTCAGGAACAGGAATTCATATTGACCCTCTGGGAACCAGTGCTTGGAATGCCTTAGTCCACGGACATAAGCGTTGGTGCCTCTTCCCTACCAGCACTCCCAGAGAGTTGATCAAAGTGACGCGGGAAGAAGGAGGGAACCAGCAGGATGAGGCGATCACTTGGTTCAGTATCATATACCCTAGGACGCAGCTCCCCACCTGGCCCGCTGAATTCAAACCTCTGGAAATTGTGCAAAAACCAGGCGAGACCGTCTTTGTGCCAGGTATGTGTGGCTGTCTCCAATGGAAATTTGTAGTAGTATGGGAGAACACATATTTATATGTATCCTTGTTGAAAAAGTATACACACTTGTCCCCCATTTTCCAAAACTGTACATTGTTTCAAACCATTTTTGTGTTGCTCTTTGAATATCCAAAACATAAATGCGAAATATGTTCCCCTGTTACAGGGGACTGATGGCATAACAAGCAGGACATGAGACACACAGCATGCAGTGTGTTTGGGAAAGTGATCCTGAACTAAACTATACAGTGAGGAAGTAATCAAAGCATGAAAGAATAGAGGCCTTTGAAGACAAATAACTTTCCCTTATTCTCTGTTTTCTTGGGGTTACTGACAGTGTAACAAATGACAGGGTTTGTGAGGTGTGAGGAAAGAGTTGTGGAAAGATGCAGACAGATCCCATCCATCTTAGTTTTTCCACAACTTTAATTTCAAATGAAAGATTATGCCGTAGCTTCTAAAAGTGTCTCTATTAAAAGGGCATAGCATTTCTATTAATACTGCACTGAGTCAAAGGATTACAGCTTTCCAATAGGGGCTTATGTAGAGGGGGAAATTCTGGAATAAGAGAGCTAGGAAAAAAGCCTGCAGGCAGTCTTCTGTATTTGGTCGTCATATGGGGAAGATGTTGGAGTGTGAGTGAAGGGACCCCCTAGTATGAAGGTTTGACAATCAGGGTTCAGAAACTCAAAAGAAGAACCGAAGGTTTAAATCCCTAAAATGAGCGGTTGAACCAACTGATTGTATACTGTATTATTGTACTATAAAAGTATGTCAGTACAGCCTTTTATGGAGGCTTATAGTGTTCTGAACTTGATTGTCATGAGATGTGTACAACTGTGGTTATGACTTTATAATATACACACAAATTCATAACCACAGAAAGGTCTTAATATACATACAACCCCACCTCTTAATATGGGCTCCATTAGCTATTGTTGATTCTAGCTGCAGAGGAAGGATATTTCAGTGGTTAGGGCCCTTGCCTGGGACTTGGGAGAATCAAGTTCAGTTCCCTGCTTTGCCACAGACATCATGTGTAAGCCACTTAGTCTCTTGGTGCATCAGTTTTCCATCTGTAAAATAACAGCACTGGGGTGTTGAGGGAAAATGTATTAAAGACTGCGAGGTGCTCAGATACTGTGGCGATAGGGGCCATATTAAGTATCTTAGATAGATGTATCTACAGTACTTTAGGTAAACGATATAAAAAGTGTATTTAAAAGTTGCTCTTGCATTGCATTTTGTAGGTGGCTGGTGGCATGTAGTTCTCAATCTCGATACAACCATTGCCATCACACAGAACTTTGCCAGCTGTACCAACTTCCCTGTGGTATGGCACAAGACAGTAAGAGGGAGGCCGAAATTATCAAGGAAGTGGTACAGGTAACGGTGCAGTAAATTCTGTTCCTATTTCTGATTTCCAGGTAGTTGAAGGGATAGTCCAAACACTTCTTTCAAAGCGAGACATGCAGCTGGAATAACACTAACAGTACATACTCACATGTGACTTTCTTGGGGGAAAAACACATTGTGTCATTTTAAAGACATGTTTTCTAAACTATGGCCTGCTTTTTAGAGCAACTTTTCTTGGCTCCCTCCCCTATGAGTTGGTAGCTTAGCCTTGCTGTTTGGGGAAGGATCTGATCTGGATTTCACCTCTCACGGAGCTGACTTGATGCGTTCAAGTGATATGCATGAAACTCAGACGATGCAATCTGAAAATTCTTTGCCAAGCATGATAAAATGTAGAGGCAGTAGGTTAGTAAACTAATGCCCTAAGTCAGGGATTCCCAAAGTGTGGTTCGTGTTCCACGGGTGCTGCATGTGTTTGATGTTCCATCAGTTACTTCACGGTTTTTTTAAGAAGGTGGTACGTTATCCAATGTACTGGGAGTTGCTGCCCTAAGCATTTAAGGGGAATGTAGTACTGGTGAAAGGATTTACGTTAGCGGGCGTAGAGATGGGAGTTCTGTGGTTTGCCTTGAAGATTGAAGTCTGCTATCCCCTGGAAGGGATGCATCTTTTCCCCTGATCTGAAGAGATTACTACTATGGTGAGAGTATCTTCTTCTCCCTTTCCATTCACTCTCTGGCTCTGCAGAGACCACCACCAATGAGGCTAATTGTGATGTGGTTCTTGTGACATGGACGCTGCTCTAGTGGGAGGAGCTGAGATTCTACTAACTAGCCATCAGGTAGCAACAACTTTAGATCACTGTTGAGGTGACTCATGTTTATCCATTTAATCTAGAAGTGAAAGGCTTCATATGTCTTACTGATCTCTAGAGCTGTCTAGTGGCCCGAGCTAGCATCTTATGGAAACCTTTAAATTCAAGGTATTTTTCTCACCCAGTAACCTCTGAATATAAGCACAGTTTACTTCTAACTACTTTAAGAATAATTTTAAAAAAGCAACTCCGTTACCACTGCTAATTCTATCCTCCCTTCAGGAGGACCTTATTGATATCAAAACCTTGTTAATGTCCTCTACTCTGATATTCTGTGTTAGAATATTAAATTGAGGTAAAATAACTATGGAAACTATATAAAAAGCCATCAAAGCTAGAGTGCAGGAAGTTGCACAATGTTAGGTGATGCACCTTACTAGCGAATCATTGTCTGTTGCTTTTTTACTAATGTGGCAATGGACAGATTTTGTGGAGTATGCTAGTGTAAATTAAAACATTCTTTTGTTTCTCATTATGTGTTCTAAATGCAAATCATGATGGTTGTGTTTAGGATCCTAAAACAAGAGCATCCTGAGCTGGCAGTGTTGGCTGATTCAGTTGATCTACAAGAATCAACAGGTATTGCTTCTGATAGTTCCAGTGATTCCTCCAGTTCCTCTAGCTCCAGCTCCTCAGACTCTGATTCAGAGGTAAGGATTTGCCACTGCAAATGACCCTTATCCTATGACTACGCTACCCTTTTCAACCAGTTGCCACGGAGTGTGGGGGAGTCTGGGCCCTGCACCCCTGTTCCTGGGATTCACCGTGACTCTCAGCCAGCCAGTAAAGTGGAAGGTTTATTGGACAATAGGAACACAGTCTAAAACACAGCTCGTGGGTACAACCAGGACCCCTCAGTCAAGTCCTTCTGGGGGGCAGGGAGCTTAGACCCCAGCCCTGGGGTTCCCTGCGTTCCACCACCCAGCACCAAACTGAAACCAAACCCCCCCCCCCCCCCCCGCACGCTCTCTCCTGCAGCCTTTGTCCAGTTTCCCGAGAAGAGGTGTTGCTTCCCCCTCCTGGCTCAGGTTATAGGCTCTCAGGTCTCCCATCCCCAGTGAAACTCTCCTGCCACATTCCCAGGTCAACACTCCATCCTTCCTGCTACGTCACATCTCTCCCCTCTTCGAGACTGAACTGCGCGGGGTCACTCTGACCAGTGACCTGGGGAAGTTCAGGGCCCCCTCCCCATGACAACGCATCCGCTATCATGTTGGCACTTCCCTTCACATGGACCATGTCCATGTCATAATCCTGCAGGAGCAGGCTCCACCTCAGGAGTTTGGCGTTGGATCCTTTCATCTGGTGCAGCCAGGTCAGGGGAGCGTGGTCGATGTACATGGTGAAGTGTTGCCCAAAGAGATATGGCTCTAGTTTCTTGAGGCCCACACCATGTCCAGGCATTCCTTCTCAATGGCCGCGTAGTGTTGCTCCCAGGGTAGCAACTTCTTGCTCAGGTACACGATGGGGTGTCTCTTCCCCCTTTTCATCCTCCTGCATTAACACCGCCCCCAGTCCCGTGTCTGAGGTGTCAGTGAACGCCATAAAGGGCTTGTCAAAGTCTGGGTTTGCCAGAACTGGGCCACTGACTAGAGCCTCCTTCAGCGCCCGGAAAGCCTCCTGGCACTGCTCGGTCCACACCACCTTGTCTGGCTTCCCCTTCTTGCACAGCTCGGTGATGGGGGTGGCTATGGCACTAAAGCAAGGCACAAACCTTCGATAGTATCCTGCCAACCCAATAAAGGCTTGGGACCTGCTTTTTGGTGTGGGGAGCGGGCCAGTCTCTGATCACCTCCACCTTAGCTGGTTCCAGCATTAGGTGGCCGCTACCCACCCGATGGCCCAGGTAAGATACTTCAGCCATCCCCACCTTGCACTTCTCATCTTTTATGATCAGCCCAGCCTCCTGGAGTTTGTCCAGCACTTGTCTAACCTGGGACACATGGTGCTCCCAGGTCTGGCTAAAGACACAGATGTCATCAATATACGCCACGGCAAAACTTTCCATCCCCTTCAGTAGCTGATCCACCAGGCACTGGGAGGTGGCCGGCGCTCCCTTGAGGCCGAAAGGCAGGGTCAGGAACTCATAGAGCCCCAGAGGGGTGATAAAGGCTGATTTCAGCCGGGCATCTGCATCCAGCGGCACTTGCCAGTATCCCTTTGTAAGGTCCATGGTGGTAAGGTATCGAGCTCCTCCCAATTTGTCTAGGAGCTCGTCAGGCCTGGACATGGGGTAGGCATCAGATACAGTGATGGCATTGAGCTTCCGATAGTCCACACAGAACCAGATCAACCTGTCCTTTTTGGGGACCAGCACCACTGGCGAGGCCCAAGGGCTGGCAGATGGCTGGATCACCCCCAAAGCCAGCATGTCCCTGACCTCTCTTTCCAGGTCCTGAGCAGTTTTCCCTGTGACTCGGAAGGGGGAGCATCTTATCGGCGGGTGCGATCCTGTCTGCACCTGGTGGACCGTCAGATTAGTGTGTCCAGGCTGGTTGGAAAACAGCTGTCGGTACGGATGCAGAACCCCCCTGATCTCAGCTTGCTGGGCAGGAGTTAGTTGATCCGAGAGAGGAATTGTTTCCAGCGGTGAACCAGCTCTGGTCCCAGGAAATAGATCTACTAACGGGTCATCTCCCTGCTCCTCCCAATGTCCACACATGGCCAAAACCACATTCCCCCTGGGATAATATGTGTACCCGGTTAGACAGCTCCACCACATAGTTTACCTCATTTAGCTGCTTGATAACCTTGAAAGGGCCTTCCCAGGTGGCCTGTAGTTTATTCTTTCTCACAGGGATGAGAACCATCACCTGATCCCCGGTGGCGTAGGCACGGGCCCACGCCATGCAGTCATTCCAGACCTGCTGCTGCTTCTGGGCTCTGGCCAGATTCTCTCTGGCCAGGCCCATGAGTTCAGCAAGTCTCTCTCGGAAGATCAGGACATACTCTACCACTGACTCTCCATTGGGAGTGGCCTTCTCCTCCCATTCGTCTCTCATCAGGTCCAGGGGGCCCCTTACCCTCCTTCCATATAACAGTTTGAAAGGCAAAAATCCGGTAGACTCCTGGGGTACCTCCCTGTACGCGAACAGCAGGTGAGGTAAGTACTTGTCTCAATCCTGCGGGTGCTGGTTCATAAAGGTTTTCAGCAGCATCTTTAGCGTCCCATTGAACCTCTCCACCAGCCCATTGGACTGGGAGTGATAAGCTGAGGCCCAGTTGTGCCAGACCCCACATTTCTCCCACAAGCACCGGAGCACGGCCGACATGAAGTTGGATCCTTGGTCTGTCAAGACTTCCTTGGGGAACCCCACTCGGCTGAAAATGGTCAGGAGCGCATCTGCCACGGTGTCTGCTTCAATGGAAGCTAAGGGCACTGCCTCGGGGTAGCGAGTGGCAAAATCTACCACCACCAGAATGTATTTCTTCCCCGACCGGGTCGTCTTGCTGAGAGGTTCCACTGTGTCCATGGCCACCAAAAGCTCCTCTATGATGGGCAAAGGTCTCAAAGGCGCTTTCCCCTTGTCCCAGGCCTTCCCCACCCTCTGACGGGTCGCAGGATCGGCAATACTGCCGGACAGTGGTAAAGACCCCAGGCCAGTAAAAGTTCTGTAGCGACCTCTGCCGGGTGCACCGGATTCCCTGGTGCCCTGAGAGGGGGATGTCATGGGCCAGGTACAGTAGCTTGCGGCGATACTTCTGGGGGACCGCCAGCTGCCTTCTGATCCCACAGGACTCCACTTCCCCTGGGGGAGCCCATTCTCAGTACAGGAACCCCTTCTCCCACAGGAACCTCTCCTGGCAACCTCTCCTCATGGTCCATACCACAATGAGGTCGGCCAGGTCCCTGAGCTTCCGCAAGGAGGGATCTTTCTGCACCTCGGCCTGGAACTCGGCAGCTGGGGAAGGGATGGGGACTGGTTCCCTCTCGCTGGCCAGGTCTGAGGCTACAGCCTCTCTGAGCCATGCCCCTCTGTGCTTCCTCCCCACTAGTGTAGGGTCCTGCGCCTCCGGTGTGGTACCCTCCCCAAGGTCAGCTCTCACTACAGATCACAACCAGGGCATTCTGGGGGTTGCTTGGCCAGTCCTCTAGGTCCCCCCCCCCCCATCAAAACCTCAGTGGGCAAATGGTGGTGCACCGCCACGTCCTTGGGGCCCTCCTTGGCCCCGCATTTCAGGTGTACCCTTGCCATGGGCACCTTGAATGGGGTCCCGCCCACCCCTGTCAGGGTCAGGTAGGTATTGGGCACCACCCGATCTGGGTCCACCACCTCAGGCCGGGCCATCGCCAGTATCCATTGACCTTCCTCCCATCCACCTCCAGGGGAACAAGGCCCTCTCTCCAGAGGGACAGCCCCTCGCCCACCCTGTAAACTGGGAACCCTGAGTCCAGAGCATCCAGCACTCTGGAGGAGCTGGCCTGGGGTACTCTTCCCTCCTGAGCAGGTGGAAGCTGGCCTTGCCTGGGCCATCTGCCCCTCGTCCAGCTGGGTCCCTACCCAGTTAATCCTGTGTAGGTTGGGTCTGCTCAGTCTGTCCCTGAGCCTGGAGCACTGGGTCCATATGTGGCCTCTCTGGCCACAGTGATAGCAGCTCATGTCACGTTGGTCCCCTCGAGCAGGTCGGATGGTCCTGACGCCATGCATTCCCCTTGGGAGGGGGTTCTCCATATTTCCCCACTGGGAGGTCCCATGGTGACTCTCTCTACATTGTGGGGGGCCTGTTCTTTTGGGACTCCTCCCTGCTACCCCCAACCGACTGTTCACAAACTCGTCGGCCAGCTGCCCTGCATGCTGTGGGTTCTCTAGCTTTTTGTCCACCAACCCATAGCCTCAGGTCGGAAGGGCACTGTTCATATGTACAGTTAGGTCAAGCAGGTCCCCTTTAGCTTGGGCCCCAGCTGTCCACTTGGGGACATATCCCTGCATTCGGTTGACCAGTTGTAGGTATGTGACCTCAGGCATTTTACACTGACTCCGGAACCTTTTCCAGTAAATCTCAGGGGTCAGCCCAAACTCACGGAGCAGGGCCTTTTTGAACAGTTCGTAGTCCCCTGCATCTGCCCCTTTCATTTGGCTGTACACCTCCACGGATTTGGGGTCCAGTAAGGGGGTGAAAAACTGGAGTCTGTCTGCAGGGTCAACCCTGTGCATCTAGCAGGCATTCTCAAAGGCCGTCAGGAAGCTATCTATGTCCTCCCCCTCCTTACGCTGGGCCAGGAAGCACTTATTAAAGCTCCTTGCAGTCTTGGGTCCCCCCTCATTCACCTCAGCCGGGGCCCCACTACTCCTCAGTCTGGCCAGCTCCAGCTCATGCTGTCTCTGCTTCTCTTCATGCTGCCTCTGTTTCTCCTTCTCCTCCCGCTCCTGCTGACGCTGATTTTCATGATCCTCCAGCTCCCTCATTTTCATCTCCCTCTCCCATTCCAGTCGCCTCTGCTCCAGGGATGAGGAGCTCCGCAGGGAGGATCCCCTGCTGGCTGCTGGGGTCAGGGTGCCCTCGGTATTCACTGAGCTTCCCATAACCCCTCCCCTAGGCATAGGTAGGAAGGGTCTCGGGAGGTCCTCGGCAGCAGTCTGACCCCTCCCAGCCGGGTCAGGCCCCAGGGCCCACGCTGCGTCCACCGGGCGGCTTCCCTCAGGGACAAGGATCGAGTCATCCAAGTGATCCTTCTCCTCCAACTGGGCAATCAGCTGTTCCTTGGTGGACCTCCCAATGTGCAGCCCTCTCTGCCTGCACAGCTCCACCAGGTCACTCTTAAGGCGTTTAGCATACATCTCCCTGCTGGCCACTCGCAGGCCTGTGCAGCTTTCCACGGGTTCCAGGAAGAACTCGTAGGGTGCCAGTCCTTCTTGAGGTCACCACCTCTTTGCCAGGGTCAAGCTGCAGACTCCTCCACCCCTGGGACCGCTCGCTGCAATCCACCAGGGGACCCTGTTACTGCAAAAGTCCTTCTCTCTGGTCACACACTCCCAGGGGTTAACCACCCCCTGAAACTGTCCCTCTCTGAATCTTCAGCCCGCCTGGTCCCCGTCAATCCCCCTTCGTTTTACTCTTCCCCAGGCACTTACTGCAGGAAGCACCATTCACGGGGTGCAGTACATCCCACTTCTGCCACCAGTTGTCACGGAGTGTGGGGGAGTCCGGGCCCTGCACCCCTGTTCCTGGGATTCACCGTGACTCTCAGCCAGCGGGTAAAGCGGAAGGTTTGTTTGACAATAGGAACACAGGCTAAAACAAAGCTCATGGGTACAACCAGGACTCCTCAGTCAAGTCCTTCTGGAGGGGCAGGGAGCTTATATACCCCAGCTCTGGGGTTCCCTGCGTTCCACCAAACTCAAACCAAACCAAACCCTCTCCAGCAGGCTCTCTCCTGCAGCCTTTGTCCAGTTTCCCGGGCAGAGGTGTTACCTCCCCCTCCTGGCTCAGGTTACAGGATCTCAGGTCTCCTATCCCCAGTGGATATCCCCTGCCACGTTCCCAGGTCAACACTCCCTCCTCCCTGCTGCATCACACCAGTTGTCGAAGGAGTCATGTCTGTTTCTTTTCTAAAAGTACATACCATCTCCCTGACTCACAACTCTCAAGTGGGTTTGAAGATAACTGTTGAATAAATGTTAGACTCCAAAGTTAAATCCGAAATTGCAGAGGAAGCTAATAGTGTGCAAGTATAAAGCAAAGAACTGGACCAGTGGGGATCTTGGTGAAAGCTTTAGTCTTCTGTGAGGGGTGGTCCACTCCTCTTGCCAAAACAAACTTGGCTATGAGATGTTCCTGATTCTCGGGACCACAGACTCTTTATGCTTTTATGCTTAATGTACTTTGTGCTGCTGCTTTCACCATCTTCCAGTGGCTTCACTGGCTTCCCATTTGTTTTGGCATCCAGCTCCTTGCAGATCATCTTCCCTTGCTTTTAAGTTGCACAGATGTACTCCTAACTTCTTTGAGACCTTGTCACTCCCATGAATAGGGACTCATGTAGGCCCTGCCACCTCTCTCTGGCCAGACAGTGTCACGTTCTGACACCTGGAAACATTCTTTTCATTTTCTCTCCCATCCTTCAAACTTTCTTCTTTTGCCACTCAGTAGCTATATCTATTAACTTACTCTTATTAAATGTCATAACTAATTCTCTCAGGTGAGGTGTTCAGAGGAAACTGAATGAGAGATTCTCGTCCAAAAATCCTTACTGGGAGGGAGGGTGAGTTTGAGTTCCCACCAACCTTTACAGCCTTTGAGAAAATTTGACTAGTTTAGTACTTGCACAGCACCTTTCACCTGAGGTTCTTTATTGACTTTACAAACATGTATCTAGCCTTAAACAAACAAGTAAAACTATCCTTATTTTATAAATGGGGAACAAGGCCACAGATTTAGGGCCAAGATTTTTTTTTTCAAACGTGACTAGTGATTTTGGTTGCCCAACTTGAGACACCTTAAGTGACTTGACGTCTCAGAAAGTTCTGAGCACTCAGTCTGAAAATCAGGGGCTTTTGGGTGCCTGATTGGAATACCTGAAAATCTTACCTGAAGTGTATTGCAGTGAGTTGCAGGGCAAGGAACAGATCTGGAAGTCCTAGTTCTTAGTCCCTTACTCTAAACATGCTCTCTTGGACAGGAATTTTGATGTTTCAGGGAAGAATATGCACGATAACTTCTCTGGTGACTGTACTAGCACAGGTGTGGTTCGCTGTCAGATCTTCTGAGTAATAACTGAAGGTTTGTATTTCCCTATATCGATTAGTTCTGTCATTTTGTCTTTCTCTGTATTTAGTGTGATTCTGGCTCTGAGACCGAAGGGATGATGCATCGGCGGAAAAAGAGGAGGACTTGCAGCATGATGGGTAATGGTGACACTACCTCTCAAGATGACTGTGTGAGCAAAGAGCGCAGCTCCTCCAGGTGACCAGATGTGACAGCTCTTTCTTTTTCCAAACAAAAGACATTTTAATGCAGAGATGGTAGGGTTAGGTTAGGCTGTTCCATCATGCATGGGATGGGGGGAGGATGAGGGGACTATCTAGATTGTGAAACAGCTTGCCACTGGTGATATCCTCTCTCCTCTCCCTCCTTCCCCAATTCTAATTACATTGGCCTGCTCCAAACAGGAACCTAAGATCTTCTCTTTAAAAAAGAAAGTACCAAGGAGAAATTTTACATTATTTAATAAACAGTTTTTTATAACTTTTTTCTAATCATTTTTTTAATATAGAAGGAATGCTCCAATTGCTGGGGGTGGCCTTGGGAGTAGCGGGGCATTTTGTGGGGAAAGTGGAATGTCCGATTCTGTGCCACTGAGGAGCATAATTGTGTGGTAAATTGATAAAGGGAGGAATAACCAGCGTAGAACAAGTCTTGATCACCTGATTGTCCAAACTGAAAAGCTTCAAGCAACTACATACTTAGTTTTTCCTACTTCACTGTTGCCTGGACTACTTCAGTTCTGCCTACTATTCTGTTTTTGTAAGGATTAACAGATTATAAATTTCATTCTAAGGCCTTGTTGCTTTAACACTTTTAAAAAAAAGAAAGAAGGGGGAAAAAAAAAGGAGCTGTGCCCAAGACTGAGATCTTAGCTGATTTGTGGAGGGGGACACTTTAAATAAATGACAACAGAATTCACTTGGTGTGAATTTATTGGGACATGGTCCTTTCTCCCATCCATGGACTCTAACGTAAGGAGGATCGGAAAGTGTTAGGCATTTGGGAGATATTTACTACTAAGAAGCTGTGGCAAAATGCTGGATTTAGAAACCATCCTGCTTCTGAGCAGTTGTCGCTGATTCCCTTGGGTAGAAGGTACAAGCTAACCACACTAAAGTGCTGCTTATGCCAACCCCCTCACGTTCATTTATGCATCCTCTAATTCATCACAGACCTTGGGTTGCTCTGAATCTGTCTTTTGGTTGTAATCTCTGTGATGAATTAGCAGAAAGATGCACATAGTACTGACCCAGCTGGAGGAGCCTCGCTTCCGAGACGCAAGTGTAATGTGCCCGTGTAGGCCCCTGTCTGCTCATTTAGTGTATATATGGCTATCTAACTTTAAGGGATACAGCACTCAACTTCTCTAGTCTTTGAATAGAGTCAAAACACCAAACTATCCTTAAACGTTTAGAGTTAACTGAACAAGCATCTTATTTCCCATCTGAGGTTCTAATCCCCTCTTATGATACTGTCCATTTCAGTTCTAGCAGCCAGTTCTGACTTCAGGCTGAGAATGAGCAGCAGAAGCTAATGAACACAGATCCTGGTTTCCTAATCTCTTAGAAATGCAAGCTATATTGCAGAGCTCCATCCTTTCTGCATTTTTTCAGCCTCCTGCAGTGAAAACATTCATTTTAATATTTGGTATATATTACAAAAGACTAATAAGTTAGCACCTTGTCCAAGAGCCCCTCTCTGTTTCCCAGATGTCTCTTCCAGGCCTTTCTGTGTTGCAGCTCATGATTTGCTTGTTACCTCTGCCAACTCCTTAGATGACATTGTAGTGCTGGCTGGGGTTTCTGCTGCAGTTGTGTTGAGGAATACCATCAATATAAGCAGAATTGTTTCTAAGCCTTGTCAAGCACCTCAGCAGCTTTATTTAAAAAAAAAAAAAATGTTGTCCTTTTCTTTGGCAGCATCCTGCTGTCTTGCATTGTGATACTGGAGGAAAGATTATCGTCATGACAGGCAGTTGTACTTTTTTTGACAGGATTAGGGAATCTTGCGGAAGCCGCACTCACCCCTGAGAGATAACAAGAACCGTCTAGAGGCAGCTGCCACTCGAAGCTCCGTTAGCAGCCAGCTTTGTTCTACCCCCTCAGCTCCTATCTACTCTTATGATCCTTCTCAAGTCTTCACTGCTACTTTGATCCAAACTCCTATCTTCCATCATGTGCTGACTAAAGATGACTCCTTGCTAACTATTGGGGAGAATTCCCAAGTCTAAATGACTGTGCAATGCTTAGTGCCCTTCTGTACCCCCAAAAAAGTGCACTATATGATCAGAAAATAACCCAGCTCTGGGCAAAGACATGCCATGTGTCTTACAGGTCATGAAGTTGGCAAGGAAAGCAGTCTGATACCTGTTTTTAAAGAACTGTTTTAAAACCAGCAGCTACATCCAGAAACCTACCGTGCTTTGACGCTGTCATACATTTACATGTACTGCACATGTTGAAACTAGGAGAGGATCTCAGCACCTTTGCTCTACACAAACATCCAGTGTATATTGTACCAGAGTGCTGGAAGGGAGACTAACTCTGTTATGTACTCTGAACACCGAGGTGACTTCAAATGACTAGAAATGGCTATCTGTGAGAAGCATCTTTTGTGGTCATATTAATCTGTGTACGCTCTGACTAAATCCAAATAGTCTAAGATGTGACACCTTAACCAGCAATGATCATACACGTACTTCTGCTTGGTACCTGCCATATTAAGTATAAAAAAGATGAACTGGCACTTGGGTGTAGTATTGGGACTTGAGGGAACAAGAGATGAGTGGCTTCTTGGATAGTAGAAGCCACTGAAAGTCACCATCTATCAGCAGTTACCCATGAACCTTAGGTGTAGGGGGAAAACTACATAACTGAATTACAGAC
This sequence comes from Eretmochelys imbricata, assembly GCF_965152235.1. Lineage (NCBI taxonomy): Eukaryota > Metazoa > Chordata > Testudines > Cheloniidae > Eretmochelys > Eretmochelys imbricata. The sequence goes on along the minus strand of NC_135585.1, from coordinate 17,038,539 downwards.
TTCATTCAGCCCCAGAAAGCAGCTGTCTCTTTGAGATCATGTGTTTAGGAGCTGAGCAGCACTTGCTCTGGAATCTGTAAAAGAGTACAGGAGGGGTGAGTATTTTGTCTTAAACATTTTAAAATAACACGTGATGCTTGGGTTCACACAGCTGCAGTGGTATTGTGCCAAGATAAACTCTCATCCCCAAGCAATCTACTAGGATGGTTGATATTAATTTACCAGGGCCCATGCGTTAAAGCTTTCCTATAGCCTGCTCCCAGCCAGAGGGAGGCTGTGCTTGTGGGGGAGCGGGGAATAGCATCTTTCGCTGATACAAAGAACACCGCACCCAAGAGCCAGCTACTTGGGCTGTTTCTCTTTGCACCCTCATTTCAGTTTTGCTGTTTGGGAGGGGGAACTGAAAACAGAGGGGCAGTGCACTCTCTCTCATATAAGCTGCAATGCCTAGGCATTAGTGCAGAGGTCTTCAGTAATGGGGCACGCCCTCTGGGGGGGGTGCAGTGGGGGCCCAGACCAACCCTCACAGGGGGTGTGGAGGGAGTGCTGCCCAGCTCTGCTCCTGGTCTGTGCCTGGGGATCTCCTGGCTGCCAGCCCTGTGCCCGGGGATACGCTCCCAGACACAGCTGCTGGCCCCACATCCGGGGTCCTGGCTGCCCGCCCAGCCGTGGCTGAAGGGGGCATGAGGTAAAAAGTTTGGGAATCACTGCACTAGTGGCTGAATTAAAATGCAGATTGGCAACCTTAACTGTGAATTTTCTGTATACAGTGTATTAAGTAGATCCCCTGAATGTTGGTTTTTAACTTGTCCTTTACTATTTGTGTTCCCTCTCTCGTCTCAGGATATGACTCAGTCTGTTGTAAAAGCGAGCCCTACTTATTTTGGTTCATCAGCAGTACAGACCTTTGTTTCCAAGTCTCCTTTGTGCCAGTCACTTTTTTATGTAGCAGAGAAGTGGGAGGGAGTTTGGAGATGTGAGGCAGGTGGTTCATCAGTGCATCCCTAAGCAGGGAATCCAAGGGGTGCATTTGTGGCAATGGAACACAAATACGCAGACTTCTCTTCAAAACTGCTGCAGTCTTTCCTGCAGGGGGACCCTTCCTTAAGGCTGCTTAGATCTAAAGACGGTTTTGTGTGAAAATATCCAGATTCCCTGGCCAAGGATGCCTGTAGTCTGCCTAGCTCAGGGGGTACATTGGCAGCTTGCCCAGAGCCTGCATGCTGCACATTATCTTCATAAAATGGAGCAGGCTGCAGCTGCTATCACCTAGAACAAGATAGGGGGCTGCGGTGGCTACAGGATTAGAGTATCCCCCTCCTAATGGCAAGGGTTAACCTGGATTATAAAGCTCTCAGGGCTGTGGTTTCGGCCATTGCCTGGCTCTGAGGTGGCTAGCCGTTGCCTTCATCAGCATGGTTACAGCTGTGCCTCATCTTATTATTTTACTGTATGAAAGAAGTCTGGGCCTGAGCACTTGAAATCTGTTGTGGGGAAACCAACCTGCCTCCCACTGCCAAGAAAGCTGCTCCTTTTCTAGCAATAGCAGTCTGATGCTCCAGAGGGCAGAGCACTTCTCCATGCCTATGAACGTATCAGTGGTGTGACAATAAAGCTGTCATTTAAAATGGACACAGTCTCCTCGTATTGAATGGTCTATAAGGTAACATTTGAAACTAGCAATAGGAAAGGTAGTGTCAGCAACTGTAAGATGACTTCCACAAAGCCATCCCTTGCCTCACCTGAGAAGCAATGGCTCTGTTCAGGCAGTCTGGTACAAGGGCTGGGATTCTGAACTAGAGCTGCTCGAATGTTCTTCATTGGAACAGGTTGACTTTGCATAGAGGTATACTGGGTTTCATGAAAACTTCGTTGGGAAGTTTCCTCAAGTCTAGGGTGGAATTTTTACTCAAAACCAGAGAGACAGACCCAGAATAGCCAAGGCACTCACCTGAGATGCAGGAGACCCAGATTTAAATCCCTGCTATGCCTGATAATAGGGACTTAAACCTGGGTCTGCTACATCTCAGGTAAGTGCCCTAATCACATGCCTATAGCACCAGGCACTAATCTGCTGAATATTTTATGATTTATACAAAGTGGAATAGCTTCAGCAGCAGAGCGAAAGGGACTGACTAGCCTGCTGGAATGTGAACCTCAGCATTTTTTGTGAAACAGAATTCTTGTTTTCCAGCCAACCTTACTCAGGACTGCTGGGTTGTGTTCTTAGGTCCACCACTTTCATGCTGTGTGACTTTGGCCAAATAGCTTAACCTCTTTATGTGTTTGGTGTCCTAGCTATAAAATGGCAATAATACGTACCTTGCAGGGGCGTTGTGAGGCTACTTTGAATTAATGGTTGTAAAACACTTTGATTCTTCTGCAAAAGATGTTACAAATGACTGACTCTGGTTAAGCCCCTATTAAGCAGGCTAGACACTTCTTTCTAAACTGTCACTAGGTCCTCCCACTAACAAGTGCTACAGTCACAAAGGTTCAATGCTTCTGGGCACCTGCTCAGCGATAACTTCAAAAGTACCCAATTCAAAACCAATTCACCCTACGTGAACTGTGCCAAATGTAGGGGTAGGTTTCATTGAGCTCTGAGACGAAAATGTATTGGTGCCTAAACTTGCTGAATTAAGATCCCAGGTTTGCTACTGCATGTCAGCTTTGCTGTCCTCTCTTCTGAGATAGGGCACTGCTTTTCTAGCCCTCTTTAGGAGCTGGTCTGAATCAGTTGTATCCCAAGTTCACCTCTTCCCTTGTTACAGGTTAAAGGGACTGACTGGTGAAATCTTGTCAGAAATATAACTACAGTTCATAGGATGCATGTTTCTTTGAAGATACCTGCTCCATACACATAGGGTAGGGGGAGCCTGTGGCTTCATAGAAGCTAGTAGTGGCTTCCCTTCCTCCTTTCTCTGACTGGTCAGATTAATGCCAACTTCTTCTCCCAGCTGCTTACTAGAGAGATGTCCGCCTCTGGTAAGATTAATCTAGAGGCCCTTTTCCTTTTGGGTGGCACTGTGAAACCTCTGTGCAAGCTGGACTCCCAGAGACAGTGCTGTGTGTTCTTCTTGGGAGGGGGGCAATGGAGCCTGCTGATTCATTCCACAGTTACAAGCCCTATCATTGCCACTAACTTCTCTTATCCGTCCTCCTGGGCAGAGCTGCGATGCTCTGAATTGTTTTGTCTGGATGATGATTGTGTTGCTTTTTATTTTAAATAAAATGATTATTTTGCATTACTCTATTTGTCAGTTACTATTTTTCATCTACTGATCTGGAAAAACTACATATGTGTAGCAGGTGCCTTTGTCATCTGCCGTGCTATAGCAGCAGACAGATTAGTTACAGTAGTAGTTAAGAGGAGCCTCCATCATTGTAGCATGGGGGGAAGTGTCAGTCTCATTGTTTATCTCACAGTATCCCTGCTACTACCTATGGTCTCAGTCATAGCCCTGTGCTGCATGTTTGTATCAGATGAGGCCAGTACACACTTTGGAAGCTTGTGCCACCATGGAAAGCTACTAGGGACATGATGGTGGCCGGGAGAGGGACCCCCATATCTAATATTCATTGTCAGACTGCAGTCGGTGGGAGGGAGGGGGACAAATAAGTGAATTGCTGGAAATTTGCTTCCTGCTGCATGGCTCTCTTGTCACAAGCCAGCAGTGGACTTGATCTTGTGAGTAGATGGGGTTGCGTTGAAGCCAATAGAGCTGACACATGCAGTGTAGAGGATCACCAGGAAAGGGTTAAATTCAAAGTGCAGTGCAGTGATTTGCCCCTCTCCACTTCTTGTTAAGTGCTTTGGTTTTTCTTCTGGTGAATTTATGAGTTAGCCTTCCTGGAGGACACTGGACTATTCTAGTTGTCACTGGCAGAGACTAGATGGGACTCATCTATACGTTAAGCCTGCCTATATACATGTGTGCACGTATTGGAACATTTGGAACTTATCACAGGGTTTGTTGTAAGTTTTATTACGGGCCTTTTAGGAAACCAGATTCCTAGGGTCGACAAGTTAACACGAAGCATGTGTCAGCAGGGAGGGAGAGAAAGCCCTGCGGAATCTAAGAAACTTATTTTAAAAATATTCCAGAAATTGTGGAAAGAAAAAGATCTGAAGGGGAAATGAATTTGTGGCAACGCCGGACAAGAATGTTACTGACTTATGCCTCAGCCTAGGTTCATTCCTTTCAAGTTTGCGCCTCTCCCTGCCGAGAATTGATTTGAAAAACAAACTTTCTATTACTTTTCCCTCCGTGGAGCTCTTGCAATGCAAGAGATGCACAATTGCTCTCTCTTCCCTTGCCTGCTGGAAAACTGTCTGGAACTAAACAGTGAACCAACAGCAGCCACATTGTTAAACTAATCCAGCCCCCAACACATGTCCTTTGGGAGAGTTAACATCTTGATGGAGATGGAGCCATCGAAATGCTAACATTGTTAAGGGCTGCAGTATGGATTAATGCTGAGCTGCAGAAGTATTTTTGCAATGGCTGTCCTCCTGCTTTTCATCCCTAGAATTCCCATGATATATGCTTTCATATTTCCCCAAATTTAGGCTGTCTGCTGTTGTAGCCTAGAGGGACTGCTACGGCCTTGCTCTATTCTTCCTCAGATTTCTTTGATTCTTTTACTGCAATTGCACCATGGCTCCTCCCTCTAGCATAGAGGATGGGCACATTGATCCTCTGTTTAATTGCTGCTAATGAGCTGCTGGAGGAGGTTACATCAGTTAGAATGTAAAGCTGTAATTATGTGACAGCATTGAAGGCCTGCCTAGCTCTGCCATCTTTCCCCTCTTAGCCTCAATTAGAGGCACACTTGCCAAATAAAGTAAAAATGGCCCCCTCCTTAGGGGGTCTTATGTAAAGTGAATGTCATGGACCTCAGAAAGAGGGTTAGAAACAATGATGTTTCACAGTGAATCTCGAATGCAGCATGTGCAGTACCCTCACAACAGTATGCTAGAATGGCGTGTTCCCACACAGCTGCTTAGCAAGGGCCACCTAACCAGCACTAAATACAATGTGGCTGCCATGGTTGGGTTGGGCAAATCCCTGTTGTTAAAAAAAAATAGTGCACAACAGGCCCTTCCATGCAGGGATCTCATAGTGCTTTACAAGGCACCAACCATATCGCACAGCTGCACCTGGTTTGTAGATTTTGGATAAGGGCAAACTGAGTCACGTCTGGCCAGTGTTTTCCATGGACCTTGTGAGTTTGGGGTACCCAACATGAGACTCCTGGGGCCTGATTTTCAGTGAAGCTGGACTCTCATAACTCCAGCTGATGTCAATAGCAGCCATGGGTGCTTAGTAGCTCTGAGAATCGGGTGCAGGTTGACTACTCAAAAATGAAGGCACCCAGAGTTGGTGGACATTTGAAGTGGTGGCTTGAGTGTCTTGCCTAAGTTTATACAGTGAGTTGGTGAAGTCAGCACAGAATCTGCTGTGAGCAGAGACAGATGATAGGGTGGTTAAAACAGCAGCCGCACTAGTGCTCCCACCATTGCCAATGGAGATGCTCTGGCGCAAGAACAGAGTAGGGGAATTTCAAAAGCACCTCTGGGTGGACCCAACCTAGGGCCTTTTCTTTGGCAATAGATGGGGCTAGATTCTTCTCAGTGCTTGTTACAGAAAGCATGATGGGCCCCTCAATTATAAGTCAGTTTGGCCTTCCCTTTGGGGACAGGATCAATCTATTAATTTATTTAAAATTGTGCAGCAAATAACTGTAGTTCAGGACCCTGTGCTAGCAAAACTACTATGTTGGAAGATCATGTTGTTATAACTGTGTGTGACTGGAGCTGCCATCTGTCCTCATTAGAAAACAAGTGCTAGAACCCTCTCCGCATCAGCCATGCATATTCACTCAGAGTTGGGGGTGGGGACAACTGTCCACTGCCATTGCATACATCATCCCGGACCCAGACTATTTTCAACCTCTGTCTGAGGAAAGGAGCGGTTGCTGGTGGGGAGGGGCTGTGGTTGACACCTAGGTCATTACTACAAAGGCCTCCTCTGAAGCTGTCCATCTGCTTCCAGGAGGCCACATCAATCCTCATGCGCTGTTATCTGTAAGGTAGGAAACTAACATAGCCCTGTTGGACTGATGAGATAAATTTACCTCTTGTCAGACCTGTGCATGCTACTATTGCAGGCAGCCTTGTTAACAATAATGGTGTTGAAGCATGGCGTTTGCTAGCAGTTTCCTTGGCTAGCAGGATAGCGCTCCCATCCATGCAGGAAAGATTTTCAAGCATGACCCAAAACACCCCAATCTGGCAGTTTTGAGAATATAGAGCCCTTAGTAGGGTTGTTGCTAGCACAGTTTTCATCCCATGTGGGCAGTAACGCAGCTGATGTATTGAGCCAGGATTATACCTGAATAGAGCAGGATCTTGTCTCGCTAGAGTGAGATGAAACTCTCCCAGGTTGCTTTAGCTCTACTGTGAATGGGTGTGTCCCTTCTGTGCCAGAGGCTCCTGAGCGGACAAGTAGATCTAATTCCTCTGCCCACTAACTGAATATATAGAGTTGGGAAACTAGCAGCAGGTCACATTCTTAAGTATCTCAACTGGATTTTCTGTCCCTGGGGAAATGCCCTTTGTTAAATCATCTCCTTTTGGCTTTTCTCTTCCTTTTTTGTTAGTTAAAATCTCCAGCTTTTTTCAGCCCCTCTGATTGGATCCATCTACAGATAGTTGGCAGAGACGGCTCCTCTTAGTCTGATGATCACTATGCTTTTACAAAGCCACTGTCTGCCTTTCTGTGTAGGCTAGCCCTTTTCCATGGATTATTTCATACCCCTGTTGACAGTTGACTGTCTGATGTAGAGCCAACCTTTTCCCAGTAGAGGGCAACATGCTCTTCAAAGATGACTCACAAATACACCAGCTTTCTCAAAAGCTAGCCCTACCGATTGAAAAAGGGCTGTACCCATTAACAAACAGTATTTTACCCCCCTTTTTAATCTTAGTGAGTGGAGTGCTGGGTGATGTATGTCCCCAGAGCATTAAACACCATCACAGTTAGCACTACCTGATCCCCTTGGCGCTGGCAATGGCAGCAGAGAGGCCAAAAATTGAATGGACACACACACGGTGGAGGGTAAGACAGGGTTGATTGACCAACTGTATTGCACCCTTGGCAATCCATGCTGCCAAGCCTGGCAAGGGCCCTACTGAGTCTTTTTACATCGTGGGCAGGAGCAGAGCTAGAGCAGAGCAACAATCAACAGGGAAGGGAACCTGAATAGCTAATTTGGCAGATAATGTGAAGATCAGCCATGTTCAGCAAGCTGAGTGTTTCCAGCCTGTGTTCCTGCTATGTGAATTCGTGGCCTCCTGTCCCTTAGTCTGCTGCAGTCAGACAAGAGCCAGGGGCATTAATCCTGCTGCTGGCTTGGAATCCCCCCTCTTCTTGGTCTCCAAAGGCACGGGAAGGTCTCCCCCAATGGCTGTCCTCCTTTGAGATCCAGGAAAGGAGGTCCCTATGAGCCCAGACCTTCAGGGAGGCCAGCGGAGGAAGCAGCTGGCTTACATAAGCTTGGCTTTTCAGGGATCTAGAGCACCTTGAGTTTAAGGGGCAGAATTTATGTGAGGTGGAGATGATGGAGCTTGGTAGACTGCCCAGCCTGCCTCTCTGCTCCCCTCTCCCCCAGACTTCCCCAATACATGCTGGACTGGGAGCAGGTCTACCTGGCAGGTGCAAAAAAAGATGCACAATGAGCCAGCATCCACCTGCCCCTCGAGAACAATAGAAAAGAGGGGAGGGCCACCAGCTATCCTCAGCAAATGGGTAAATGTGTATGGTGTATTCAGGGCCCATTGTGGGAGACTGTTATTCGGAGGTGGAGGAAAATTATATTCAGGAGACCAAAGGGCATCTGAAGAGTGGAGGGAGAGCAAGGTCTAGTGATTAGAGCCAGAGGCTGGACTCAGGAGATCTGAGCTCTGTTGCTGCTCTTCCGCTGACTCACTGGGTGACATTTTCAAAGACATCCCAGCATTGGATGCCAAACTTCCAAGACCTCTGGCTGGTTTTTCAGAGGTGTTGAGTCCCTGCAGATCCCACGGACATTAGCTGGAGTTAAGGGTGCACAACATCTCTGAAAATCAGGTTCCAGGTGTCTACAGTCAGGCACCTGAAAACTGAGGCTCTCACATCAGAGGCTGCTATGGAACAATTTGGGCTTAACTGCTCTGTGCCTCAGTTTCCCCTTCTGTAAAATAGGAACAATGTCCCTGGGTCACCTGGGGGTTGTGAAGCTCAGCTCATTTGTAGTGATGTGAGATCCTGGGATGCAAGGTGCTAACTGAGGCATGACCTGTGCCTAGGAATATCAGCCAGAGCCGAAGAGTGGGGAATTTGCCATGCCCTAATAATCAATATTCCATTCAGTGCCAAAAAGGGAGCTGAGAGAAGCCAGGCTATCAGCCTGACAAGGCCCACCTGGGGAATAATGAGCCATTATAACAGGAGACAGTTTGAGAAAGAGGTAGCCTTCACCAGCTATAGCACACAAGGACAACCGAGATGACGGAGGATTCTTTCTATGGCATACCACATTCTTTTTCCATTACCTCTATTTAATGAGTCAAAATTTCTGATGCCCATAACATTACCAGTCTCAAGAGTGGAGGGGAGAGTTAACAAAAAATGTGTTTGACCGAGTAGCTGTAAATCATTCATTATTGTTTGGGTTGAGCTGTAGTGGGGCTATGATGATCTCCCATGAAACCTAAAGCTGCACAGAGAAGAAGATTAAGTGCTGTGGTTGTTTGTTACTAAGAATACAGTTATCCATAGGCTAATGAGCTCCTGCTTGATAGGATTACCCAGAGCAGCAAGAATCAGCTCCAGTCCATTTCCCCCTTCCTTGGGATTTAATTTGGATTGAGGAGAGGGGGCTATTTTTTAGTCAATCAATAAACTGCCCACTCACCTATGCAACCACGGAAGGTTTGCTGGGGCAGAATTGGGAGCCAGATTCCTGTGTCTGCTCCCCTGATGCTCCACTGTGGCAACAGTAATTAGCACTCATAGAACACCTTCTATTTTCAAAGTGCTTTGCAAACCTTTACTGAGCCTCCCACAGGCAGGGAATGCTGGATGGCAGAGACTTCAAGACCTGACAAATCACCCAGTCCAAGCTGTGTCCAATGCAGGATTGATCCTCATGAAGCATTTGGCCCAGTCTAGTTTTTAAATCTGCCACGCAATGTCCCATCACTCCCTTTGGGAGACCCATTCCACAGCCTAAGTATAACTAACCCCATCTGATAGATGGGAGTAATACAGACATCTAATTTTCCTTGCTAGTCCTTTTTATCCATGCAAAGGGCGGCCTGGCCAGTCCACAAGCAAGGGCTTCCTGTCAATTCCAGCATGGAGGGGGGGAGGAAGAAGAGGCACTCTGGAACTCTGGCTTCCTCTTACCTCCAGATCCACCTTTCCCAAGAGCAGCCCTTCCATTACTGAACAAAGGGATAATAAGGTGTAAACTATTCACTACAAGGTCCCCCTATCCTGCAGTCAGATCCAAGTCAGTAGATGCCCAGGCACTGAAATTGATTGGGCTCCAGGGGAGGCTCTGAGTTCCAGGTGCCCTACAGAGGAGGACGAGGGCGCTGCCTCAACACTGCTACAGACACTAGGCTAAACAAGGCTCATTTAAATTAATAACTCGATGAGTCCCCGGAACTTTCTGGAAAGAGCCTTTTGGACCCAGCCCGCTTCTCGCAGAGCTGACCATTTCCATCAGGCTAGCTTGCTCATTCCCAACATCACCCCCCCGGGGCGGGGAACCCCTTTCCTAGGGGGGTGGAAACCCGGTTCTCAGTGCTCTGGGGGGCTGGACCCGGGCTGAGAACACGCTGAAGGAGAAAGGGGGAGAGAGAAAACCTGCTAACTTGGGCTGCCTGCGCGGTGGGAAGGCAGCGGTGGGCAGGGCCCTGGGAAGTGACGCTGCTGCTGGGTATGTTGTGAAACCCTATCCAGCTTTAGCAGAGCCGGGATTTCGCTCACAGCTGCGGGTAGATTGCGCTGCCCCTTGAAATTAACCAGAGCTGGTCAGTTGTTCCCAGGCAGCAGCCGCGCAGGGGAGCCAGACCAAAAAAAACAAGCAACGCCCTTGGGTCCATTGCAAATCGGCTCCTGCCCAGAGATGGATGTGGCCGTGGATCTGTACCTGGCGGTCCCGCTGCTGTTCACGGTCCTGGCTGTGATCCTGGCTTCGGTCTTTGTGAAGCTGAGAGCGGCTGACGGGGACAAAGCTGCCGAGCCAGCCAAGGGGGAAGGGTCCCAGGGCAAGGAGGCAGGGGCCAGCGCGGCAGCCGAGCCGGGGGAGGAAAGGAAGGATGGCGAGGGGGAAGGGAAGGAGGGAGACGCGCTGAAGGAGGAGGGGATCCCGAGGGGGGAGAAGGGCGAGGAAGGAGCGAAGGACGAGGGGAGAAGGATCGTGGTGGAGGAGATTGGGGCTGAAGAGGGGAAGGCGAAGAGAGCCGCGGAGAACGAAGAGCCGCGGCCCGAGGAGGAGGCGGTGGGGGTGGCAGCAAGGACTGCAAAAGCGGACCAGCAGGGTCACCCTCAGGAGATGAACGTCCCCCGCCAGGCTGCTGAGGCGGTGGAGGAAGAAGAAGAGGAGGAGGAGGAGAGCAAGGTAGGAGCGGGGAGCTTGTCTTTCTTGTACGACTTTGGGAAGTTGGGTTGGATCCTGCTGCCTGGCCCTGTGGGGGTAGGTGCTGGAACTGGGGGAGCTGCAGCACCCCCTGGCTTGGTGTCTGTTATACGGGGGGACAGTCTGGTTCCATGGCTCTCGGCACCTCCCCCCGTACGCGTTGGGCCAGCAGCCCTGCCTGTGGGAATGGCGTGTGTGCAGCTCCCCACCTAGAAGTTGTGTGGCTGTTGCCTGCGTGTGTGTGACAGCAGCAGCAAATGCTGGGGTTGGCCCGAAACCTGGTGTCTGTCCTGACCCCCTGGCAGGCCAGGCACACCCATACAGTGCTGTGCGCAGGGCCTGTGCGGATCTCACGCACTTGGCACAGAAATGCCTCTAGCCAGCCAGTTTTGTTTTTCTTTGTGGCCTCCAGCTCATCCCACCCTGCCCCAAACCTCAGATCTGTTTGATCTCTCTCCTTCCCACCTCCTCTGATCTAATGGGGTATGACAGGCTGGTTGCTTCTGGGGGCGGGGGGGGGCGGGGGGGGATGCTGCTTCACGCTGCTCCACTGAAACATTGATTTCGGTTTTTAATTCGTAGCCCTTCCCCCGGACCCCCGTCCCTATTGCTTCTAAAAAAAATAGATTCTGAAAATTGAATGCAAGCCAGATGAATCTTTGCTTGAGCTGACCTGAGGCTGCAAATCTGGCTGGTGAAGCTCCTCTCTCTCTATCACTGGCCTCACTAATCCAGATAAGGAGAAGGGGTTCAGAGGGTTCTCCCCCCCCCCCCAGTCTCCTTTTTGTACCCTCTATCTAGATGTCTCTGGTACAGGCTGGCTTCTTGCGGCCCTGCATATATGGGGGATGAGCCCTTGTGAGGTGGTCTCCAGTGCCCCTCCTTCCCCATGCCAAGGAAGGAGAGATTTGAACGCTCTGTCCTGCAGTCTCGGCATGAGATGGCTCCCAGATTCTAGACTCGGTGTCCAGTAGCCCTGAAAAGTGCCCTGGGTATCTGCAGTGTGTGCGGCAGTCACCCAGTGGCGTGCAGCAAAAGTAAATCCTCCCACCGCACCAGATCTTGGCTGTTTAAAAAAATAAATGAGCAATCCAAGGTGGGTGAAGAGCTCATGCTTCATTGCTATCCCTCCTCCAGCACAGCCAGGACTCCAGGGGGCCAGTCGCCAACGGATGGTAAACTGGGCCTGCTGCTTTTCTCACACTCCTTTAAACATGAATTGCCTGAACCTGCTGAATTGCAGTTACCAAAAGCTTTCCCCCAGGGTTTGCCTGGTGGTTATTTTCAAAGGCACTTTGCATCTGTGGGTCATTGGGTGAGTAGCTTAAAGGTGGCTTTTAAAAAAAAAAAAAAAGTATGCATTGGGGGAGGGGGGCGATGTCTATTTAAAAGCCACACTCCAGACAGGATGCTCCAGTGGAGAGAGCACAGGCCTGGGGGCCAGAGATGCGTAGTTATGTTGTTGTTGTTAGTTTTACTTTTAAAATGTCCTGGCCACGGTACAATAGACACAACAGAGCCAGCCCCTGCCCTGGAGAATTTACAATTCTTGGCTCACTATGTGACCTTGGCCAAGTCACTCTGTTCCTTCATTTCCCTACCTGTAAAGTGTGGTTAAGGCTTCGTAATGTGCTTTGAGCTCTATGAATGGAAATGTGCTAGATGATTTGCCAAGCCCTATTAATTAGTATGGAAAGAAGACTGAAGCAGGCTTGGTGACTTTGGCACACGGATGCAGGCCTATATTTTAACCATGCTCTTCCTGATCTGTAACGTCTCTGTAGTGGGGCCTGGGCAGCATCCATGCTCAACTTTACTTAGCTTCTCACTTTCAGAGGAGCTGAGCTCTCACAACGCCTGAGTTCAGTGGGACTTACGCATGGGCAGCACCTCTGAAAATCGAGCTACTCTAGCTTGGTCATGTTGTTCCTTAGGACCTCCTTATCTCTTGTCCCACTGAGGATTGTCCGTCTCATTGGTCTCATAATGGGAGTACTTTGCCTCTGGAATAAAGAGGATGATACCTGGAGACATAAGTTGGGGAGATACTAGCCCTGATGGGAGCTGGCCTGTTCGCTAGTCTTGCTGTTGAAAAGCTTATTAGCCAGGTTTCTCTGCACTCCTCAGTCAGCTGCAGGGTCCGGTATGTGTCCCAGCTTTTCTGGCTAGAAACGGGCAGCATCCTGTTGAAGTTGCTGACTTTATAGATTTCAGAGTGGTAGCAGTGTTAGTCTGTATCAGCAGAAAGAACGAGGAGTACTTGTGGAGCCTTAGAGACTAATACATTTGTTGGTCTTTAAGGTGCCACAAGTACTCCTCGTTCTTTCTGACTTTATAGAGGGTTCCCATCCGCACCCTTGGCTTCCCTCCAGGCTTATGGCTGCTGCATGGCTTTTGTTTGAAGGTCTCTTCATCCTCTCTCTCATACATAGTCCCTATTTCAGAGCTTTGCTAACCAAAGCAGCTCGGATCCTTTTAAACTAACCTCTGTTGGGGTTGGATGCTCATGCTCAAACCAGTAACTTGATCAGGGTGACCGTTATCATGCATCTTGGCTTGCACCATCCCCCAGCTTGCTCAGAGTTCACTCCAGAACCTGGCTAGGTTTGGTCAGTGGGCGGAGAAGCTAGTCAGGACGTTTCCAGAGGTACTGATAGGAGCCTGCCGGTTTTACTCACAAGGAGAGTGATTGCAGCTGAAGGCGTCTCTTCATTGCTCAGCGATGGGGCTGGGCAAATGAGATGAGACCCCTGCCCACAGTGAAGGTGTCTCAACCAGCTTGTCTGATCTCCTTCCCCAGCTGGCTTGTTGTCTCCACAGTTCTGTCTGGGCTCCACAGGCTTGTTGGCAGACTGCAGTTAGTTTCTCTGCCTCTCTCCCCAACCCCATCTTAAAACACGGGTTGTGTCCCCAAATCTTGTTTAACCCCTTCAGTACCTTGCACTGTTGAAGGTTAGGAGTCTGTAGGGTGGCATGGCTGTCTCCTTGTAAAGTATGTCCGGAGCAAAGCATACTTGTGTATGTGTCAGATACAGGAGAGACCATAAAGCACGGGGCATTTGTGGGTGGACTAGGGTTGTGATTCTCCACCTTTTTTCATTAGTGGACCCCTTAAAAATTTTTTGAATGGAGGTGCCGACCCCTTTGGAAATATTAGGCATAGTCTGCATAGTCCATGGACCACAGGTTGAGAACCACCGGACTAGGGTCCGGTGATGTATAAACCGGAGATGTCTCCCATAGAAACTGGCCTCTGATGTGCTCTAGAGGGAGCGGCGTGTGTAGATGAGATGTGGAGAGTCTGTTTCGAACAGCAGTTGCTGCAGAGGAGAAGGCTCCTGCGCCACTGTTGTTGAGCTTGTGGGAGAGGATGAGTGCCGGGGTGGGGGAGGAGAGCATGAGAAGGGCCATGAAGCAGGCAGAAGGCAATGGAGGGCTGGACCTGAAGCGATTTTAGGCAGCCAGGGAGGTGGCTGATACAAGTGATTCCACCTTGCTTGCCTGCAGGCAGGCAGCTTGCTGTGCTGCTTGAAGGCTGGTGCACTTAGCTCCCCAAAAGAGCCCATCTTGATGACTAATCAGTTAGAGGAGCGCAGCTGGGACACTGACCCTGCCTGGCACTTAACCAGGGCATGGACTCACTGCAACGCTTCCTTTGACAGAACAGGGTGAGGGAAACTGCTCTGTGCCACCAGGAACCCTGCCCCAGGCCAGCCCTGACTGCCCCCAAGAGCAGAGCCCAGTTCTGTGGCTTGCAAACTCCCAAGGGAAACAAACTTGGGGCAATAGCTTGGTTCCCTGCTGTGCCCCTTTCTCCTCTCCCTGCCCACCCTGGTCCCTGACCAGCACGCTCCTGGGCTATGCCTCCTTCCCTCCATCACCCTCTTTCCCCTCCTAAACCCCCAGGTTCCCAAAGTGAGTTAAAATAGGTCTTCTCTGCCATGCAAGGCATTTTTTTTTTCCCCTGAGAAGAATGACTTCATTCAGGTCACGCTCCAAACAGCCTCTCTCTGGTGGACCTAAGCCTGTGGATGGAGAGGGTGGGAGGGGGACATTTTTCGGTGCTGAGTGAGTGAGTGTGGGGGAGAGAGAGAGAGAGATCTAGCTTGTGCTAGGACTCCTCTGAGTAGGGCGTTTAGTTTTACAACAAGTGCACTAGCTAAACAATCTGATTCAGGACAGTAGAGCAGAGGGAAGATGATGTGCCATCCCAAAGGGGAGTGGGTGTGCATGTGTAGGGAAGGGGTGGCGGGGACTTAATACCAAACCGCTAATGCCCCATCACTGTACTTCTTGGCAGCTGCTCACCTAGACGGAGAGGCATCTTTCTCTGGCTACTGTAAAAACGACAGGGTCTCTGTCTTGGGGGAAGGTATTTAGCTCTCCCCACGCCCCCTCTCTCAGAGGAATTTTCAGAACATGCCGAATACCCCAAAGCTGGGGTGTGACTTTGCCAGCGACTGGCCTCATGCTGATTCTCCCATCAGCAGACTGTCTGGAGTGTGAGAGCTCTCCCTGTCCTTGGGCTGATAACCTCACCCTGCGCCCCTGGAGGAGAGGGGCCGAGAGAGGAGGTGCGAGTGGGGAGATGGCAGTTCTTGATTGTGTTTGTTGTTACAGAATGTGTTTGGGGCAGCACTAGGCAATCATGTGCCCCATAACTTCTGCGTATGCTAGAGTATTTTAGTAGATGCGAAAGGTGCCCCAGGAATGGGCAGGGGGACAAAAGAAGTAGAATGGAGCTGAGCTAAGCTGGTGCTATCCAGACAGCACCAAGGTTAGACTCGGGGGTATGGAGCTGTCTCTGACCCTCAGTAGATTCTAGATTCAGGTCCAACATCCTAGCTGCAGCCATCTTCTAGACAACTTCTGGGGCTGGTACAAATATGTCCTGTTCAGTGGGTCTAATCTAATCTGGAAAACTGCAGTCCCCCAAACGACTCCGCACACAAGATTCCCAGACGCAGTCGGCTGGGCTGTCTGTTCCGTAGCAATGGCAGGGGTTTGCTATACGGGCTGAGAGCTTTATAAATGAATCAATACATCAGACTGGGGGGCGGGGGGTGTTCTGCAGTGCCAGCGTGGGTTTCTTCCCTTCCTCAGCAGATGTACTGCCTCGGAGTGGTCCGATTTCACTGCAGCCATTAACCAATCAACCAGAACATTGAGGGAGAAATGCTTTTCTGAGCAAGCAGCACTGGTGTGTCTTAATCTTTTGTGCTGACTGGCTGGGGTCATGAATTCTGCTGTCTCCGATTATTTTCCCTAGTATATGCTCATGGCAGGCTGACCTTTCCCTTAGCACTGCCAACCAGCAGTGTCTGTGTAACTTTCTCTGCTCCTCTTCCTCCGACAGCTTCCGAGTTGTACGCAGCGGTGGGGTAGCCTTGTTGGCCCCAGGATAATAGAGAGACAAGGTGGGTGTGGTAGTATATCTTTTACTGGAAGAAGCTGGTCCAGTAAAAGAGATTACCTCACCCACTTTCTCTTGCTTCAGAGTCTGTTACTCTTCAGTGTACCGAGATGATGTATGGTCTCTTGGCTAGAGCAGTGGAACTGGGCACCAGGACTCCTGGGTTCTGTGCCTGCCTCCGCTGCTTGTTTGCTTACTGTGTGAACTTGTGGAAGCCCCTTAGGAGTTCTGTGCCTCCATTTCCCCTTTTGTGATATGACTCCAATACAGCACCCCCATGGGTGGGGCCGAAGGCTTAGCTAATGTCTGTAAAGTGCTTTGATATCATATGAAGGGTATGACAAAGATCTTTTCTCCCTCCCCCAAAGGATACCAAGTCTGCCTGGCTTGTATTTTTTTTCACTTGTTTTGATCTACATAGTCTAGTAGGATGGAATGTGGTGATTCCTCTTCTACGGGATGAGGGGCGAACACACAGCATGGGCTCTCCCGACCTCTGCTCTTGCTGGCCCTGACGCAGGGTGAGTCGGTGCAGAGGCCAGGTGGCCAGAGAAGCTTGCGTCTTAGTGCCTTACTGCCGGGTGAGCCGACTTGGGCTGTTTCAGAAGCAGTTCAAGCTTCCCAGCTGCTTGTCATGCTGCAAAGCCTTGACGTGGAAGCAGTTTTAAATGGGATCTAGCGCCTGGCCAATAACTGTCATGGGTCAGACAAGAGGGGAGCTGCCTCCTAGCAAAGAGAAGATGAGACAAGGCCCGGGGTAGCTTATTGCTAACAAAAGGCCACGCTCATCCTTTCCACACAAATGCCCCTTACAGACATCATCTTGGTTAATGCTAGTGGAAAGGAACAGACATTCAAAAGGTATTAGGGCTTTACAGGGCACTCTCCAGCCCTAGATCTCAAAGTGCTTTGGAAAGAAGGGTTGGGGAGAGGTATTCCTATCCCGCAGAAAGCTGGGTAAGAGGTGCAGTGACTAGCTCAGTGGCAGATCTGGGAACAGAACCCAGGTTCCCTGACAACCAAACCAGGGCCCTTGCTACCGGACACCCCTTGCCTGTGAGAATCTCCCTCTCCTTCTAATGACTTGAAGTTAATTACAGAGTTTGTCCATGTGTTGTTTCAAAAGTGAGCTCAGTGTCTGAGCGCTTCCTGATGTTGCCTTCTCCAGGTGCTTCCAGCTGCGGGTGTGAAAACGTCCAGGCTCTGGCCCAGCTTCCTTGGGAAGATCCTAACAGAGAAGCTGAGGCCAGCACTGAGTGAACAAAAGGGATCAGATCCTCGCCAGCAGTGCAGATAACTGCTCCAAGTGCTTTTATCATTTTGGCTGTCATAATCTGCTTTGCTGGCAGGATCCTGAGAACTGGGGCGTATTGGAAGTGGGGGAGCAAAATGGCTCTGTTCTAAAGCAGATTCTTACAAGCTGCCCCGTCCTGTAAGGTGCTGAACATCCTCGACTCCTACTGAGGTCAATGGCAATGTGCAGTACTCAGCACTTTTCAGGATTCGGCCCCAGGTGAATAGAATGCTCAGCACCCCCCTAGCACCTTTGTGGAAGGATCTCAAAGCATGTTATGAACATATTCATTTTTGCAACCAACCTATGAAACAGGTAAGGATTCAGACTCATTTCACAGATGGGGACACCAAAGACTGAGGTGAAGTGACTTGCCTGAGCTCACAAAGCAAGCGAGCGGCACAGCCGGGGAAGAGAACCCAGGAGTCCTGACTTCTTTAATCACCAGTAACATTTCCCCCTTCCTTTGATTAAAAACTGATCCTGCCAAAGTACTTGATTTTTGATTGGTGTCTAATCGTCTGCTCTCCGATAAACACCCCCTGGTCATGCTGTCAGCTCCATTAACACAAGATGAGTTTATATCATGAGTTCTTTCTGAGTGTGAGAACCAGACCAAGCCATCTTTGAAATTGACCAGTCTGGTTCCTGTGAGAAACTTAATCTGAAAATCCCAATTCTATTCTTATTACAGTACCAGGCACTGTACAAAACACCTACCAAGAGAGAGTTCCTGCCCTGGAGAGCTCATAATCCAAATAGACAAAGGGTGGGAGGGGAAACAGAGGCTGAGACAGGAAGTCAGTTGCCCAATTTCACCCAGCAGGTCTGGTGGCAAAGATGGGAATAAAGCCCAGGTCTCCTGACTCCCAATCCAGTGCCCTAGTCACTAGGGAATGCTCCTCCCCTGCTGTCTGTTCTAAGGAAAGCCTCAGGGCTGTTGTCCGAGGTGAGAGAGAAATGTTACAAAGCCCTGGTCCTCCCAGAAAAACTGCCCTTTTCAATTTTCCTGTGTGAGCAGCCCTGGTAACAAAAACCAAAATAGGGAAGAGGTGTGGGTGGGGGGGAGACAGACAACCCTGGCAGAACAGCCTTTTAAAGGGGTTGTTTTCCATGAAGCAGCAGAGAGGGTGTCTGAATGTCTCTGGGTAGGAGCCATCACAGGACAGAGATCTCCTGCGGTTACAGATATGGGGAAGGTAAACAATCTCCTTTCCTGGGTACCTCTGGGTGAGGGTGGGCTCAGTGATCTCCAGCCCACCCAGTGCTTTATCCACAGCCCACTGAAGTCAAGGGAAGGTTTTTTCCAGTGACTTCAGTGGGCTTTGGATCAAGCTCGTCCTGTAGAGGGTTAACCACCAGATCCAAGCGCCTTGCACTAGAAACCGCCTGTCGGCCGGAGCAAACAATGGCACTAAGACTGCAGAGCAGTGAGCAGCCTTGGGCTTCTTGCAGGGAGCCCAGGCTGTGAGAGGGCAGGCCACGTGGAAGGTGAACTGTGCTAAGACAATGCTGGCCTTCTTCTCCAGATAAACTGATACTTCCCCTGCCGAGTCAGTGGGCCTCCCACCTGGGGTATCACTTTGCAGGCAGACAAGGCCCTAATTTATGGCTGGGGGCGGATATTAGCTGAGCTGCTCTGATGGCTCTGCTGTGTGGGTGGCTGGGAGGCCGTGATGGTTACCCCTGGCATCAGCTGAGCATGGGGTAGCTCTTGTGAATAGCCACTTGGGAAGCTAAGACCAGGATTTGAACAGGGCAAAGGGAGAGAGGTGGAGAGAAACTGTAAGGAGGGAGCAGAGTTTCAGTGTGATGGGGAAATCCAGCTGCTGCTGGGTTCAAGCCTCAGTCCTGCAAGCTGATCTGTGCCCTATGTGGAGCCCCTCAGTTCAGCCTGCAGGATTGGGGCCGAAGTCACAGCAGCTTTGCAAAATCAGCATGGAAACATATCCGCTCAGGCACAAAATGCACTTGTCCAGATGCTACCACAAGGATAGTAAAAGCACTAAAGAGATTTTGTCTGCCTGTGAAAATCCCTTCCCTTGTGAAGTGAGGTTTTGCAAGGCCTTCTCCCCCACCCCATAGCGTGCATCATGCCAGCATCTTTATTACTATGTGCATGCTCTGATCCACAATGCATTGCAATGTTTCATGCGAATCCAAAGAAAATAAAAACTGCAAAGTACTTATCCAAGGGCTCTGGATACCTCTGACCTCTGGTATGTTTAAAAATATGATTGTCCTGCTACAGACAGAGATTAACCCAGCAGCCTCCCCCGCACTGGGAAGTAACCAATTCATCCCATGAATACCAGCTCTTGCCATGCTCCTCCCTTCCCCAGTACCTGTGGGGATGAGATCTCGCCTTGTCATAATGTCTCATGAGACAGGCTTTAAGTGGCTATCAGCAGCTCTTTTGGGGTAGATTTGGGTTCGTCGAATGCTGCTGCAGGAGTGTGGTGTCTGCCCTTCCATCCCATGCTCCTGATTCTGCCTGGCCTGGTATGGGCTGCTTATGAAAACCACGTTCAGCCTTTTCCTGTAGGATTCCAAATCAGAAGTTTGGGACACAAGCGGGACCTGAATGTTATCTCCCCTTTGTATGTGTCTATCACTTTCTCTTTCTCATGTCCCTGTCTTCCCCCAAATCTGGGGTGTGTTTCTGAGGAGGTGCCAGTTCTGGGGACTCTAGAGCTGTTACTGTGTTGTTCACTGTAGCCACTTTGAACTTCCTGGAGGCAGCTGTGGGGGTAAAACTCTGATCCTCCTGCTCTAAGAAGCACAGGCCCAGTCTGCTGAGGCTAAAGGAAAATCTTCATTAGCAGTATAGGGTCTATGATGCCCCGTCAGACCGTTCTGATTCCATCCAGTAGAGGGCAGTGGTTCACAGACACTAGCCAGTTCATGAGACTACTGTATAACTACTCCACTGGGCCAGGGTGTATAACTACTCCCCTCCCCTCCCCAATTCAATTTTGTTGCTAGCCACTTGCTAAGCTTTTGAATCCAGGTTGACCATAGCAATTGCGGATTTCCCTGGAAGAGGAGGATATACTTTGCACTTACAGCCCCTTTCATCCAAAAATCATCGAGTGCTTTTAAATCAGTGGGTGAGGTTTATCCCAGCTTTACAGGTGGGGAAACTGAGGCACATCAAGGTGCCGTGACTTGCCCACGGTCACACAGTGGGGGACTAGAACCCGCTGACTCCCTGCCCTCTAACTGCTAGAGTCCTGACCGGTTAGTCCTGCCCTCTAACCGCTAGAGACACAGCCTCCTTTGGTTTCTTAAACACGGTTGGGAGGTGTTAGGGCCGGCCGGCCAACCTGTGACTACACTGACTTAGCGAATTGCAGGGCGAATGTAGCCAGGGGCCTGGTGCTGACAGACACAAGACATCCCAAGGAGACAGAGGAGTCTGATTGCGACGCAGCCCTTCTGTCACAGCTCACAAGGGAGATCGGAGACCTCGGGCAGGGAGGGGAATAAATAACTTGAGATTCGCGCAGCCAGAAATCTGACTGTAAAGGAGCTGCCTGGGCTTGGTGCTGCCTTGGCGATAATTCCCCATCTGGGATGCTGCAGGGGTCTCAGGCGCAGCCGGCAGGGCATGTGACTAGCTCCTGAGAGCCGTGTTCCCCAGGGTTCCCAGTCTGCCCTGGGGGAACGGTGTGTGCAGAGAGTTCAGTGCTAAAAAACGAGACAAGCCTAAGAAGTGCCTTCTGTGCTGAGCCATGGAGTCTCTCCTGGGTGGACCTGCCCCTTTGGCCAGTTCAGGATGCACCTTCGCTGTGAGCACAAGCCCCTTGGCTGGCAGGCTGCAGCGGCTCAATGGCAGTAACCGGCAGGCAAGGAGGGGAGAGGCTGAGCCAGTTGTCCTGGAGGAAAAGGCTCTCAAAGGCAGGGAAATGCGTCGTGGACACATGGCACAGGGGAGAAGGGGAGATTGCTGGTGGTGTTGCTAGCTGAGCTGGGGAGCAGGGCAGGAGAGGTCAGCTGGACCAGTGGTTTAAGCAAGTGATTTACAAAGCAGATTGGCTACAGCCCTATCTGGGCTTTATCTAGACTAGCATTTTAGTCCTGGTGCTGCCCCACCTGTGTGAGCCGGGGGGCTAGGACAGACCAGCTGCTGGGGTTTAGCCCCCCTGTCCAGAGCTGGTCTGCATGACCCCAGGGTTAAAATGCCGGCAGCTGGTCTACACTAGCACTCCCAACGTTCCTACCAGCAGTATGACAGTCCCAGGGGAAAGTGCTAACACAGATAAGGCCTTAGGGGGGCATGGAGGCTATTGAGGATTGGGGGTGCAAAGGAACAACAATCCATCCGGGCAGTTGGACTCTCCCTAGGAAAGTTTTATTAAACCTAGTTGCCAGCGGGTAGGTGGGAGGTGGGCTAGGTCACCCAGCCATGGAGGGATTTGCTCTTCAGAGAGGGTCAAGCCCGCTAAAGGCAGGGAGGTTCTCGCCAGCTTTCAAGTCTAAATCTCAGAGAGGCAGCACAATGAGCGCCTGGCTTCCCCCGGCTGCTGCGGGAAGGACTCGCAGGATGGGGAGGCCACTGGCAGGGCTCTTCCACCACAGGAATGTCTGTAACAGGGAAGCAAAAATAGATCAATTCAAAACCACCCTGGCTTAGAGCTCAACCCCCAACATGGCTCCTGCCTCCTTCCCAAAGGTATTTGTTGGCACCCTAAGCCCCACTTCATTGCCCTTCCTTTGAGCACTTGGGCAAGGGGAAGGGGTGACTGAACTGAGGATTAACTCCTCAGTCGCCAGGGGCCAGCCAGTGCCTCTGCCCCCTGTCTCTCACCCACAGCAGAACCGAATGTGGCTCACAAGATGGTCTAGGTCCCCAGGTCTGGGCTTCACACAGCTCTGGTCTCGTGATCCTAGAAATGAGAGGCGGAAAAGAGACATCCAGTCATAGTGTCGACCACCGCTATGTACGGCCCGGCCCAACTCTCCGCCCTCCATTACCTCAGGATCTAGCCACAGCAAAGTGCTGTCTTGGCCGAAGGGAATGGCCGGTGCAGCAGGAGAGCTGGCTGACCTTGCCCTTCTGACTCCCTGGTGGTCCTCGACTCCATCTCATGCCACCACAGCTGTGAATAGCTTTGGCAGGCAGGGGAGCTATCTGCACTGCTGCTTCCCCCTCTGAAATAATTGACAGCTCCCCCGGGCCAGGTTTGGAAAGTGCCAGGCTCAAGAACGCTGCCCTGTCCAAAACAGCCACTCAGCCCCTGGCCCGAGAGGCCCTGCTCCCCTCAAACGCTCAAATTCACCCACTCTCCAGCCATGTCTGGGATTTCCACTTTGAAGAGCCAAGCTGCAGCCGGCAACGTGTTTCATTGCATGGAATCATGGAGTCCTCGTGCTTTCGTCTGCTGGAACCAGATGACTATTTGGCTGAGCCCTGCCTGGGGAGAGGCCTGCAGTGCTGGGTCTCCATGCCAGGGGTGTGAGCTAGTGTTGGTACCTTTCTCCCACCTGCTCCCAACTGGAGGGTAGCTTTGCCCAGTCCCTTCACCCTCTAATGCACATGATTGACTTACCCAAAAGCACATCCCCCACCCCGTGTCTTCCCCCTCTTCTCAGTACATACGCCTAACACAGGAGCTGTTTGAGTGTCCTGGTGGTGCCAGCAGCTGATTCCCAGCTTTCAGGGCTGCCTGCTAAAGGGGTGTGTGTGGGGGGGTGCATTCCCCAGCACTCTCAGGGGGCTGCGGGGGGGGAGCTCAGTTGCATGCCTAGTCCCAGAATGCTCCCATAGCTCACAGCTATGGGAGCTGCTGGTGGAGCCTAGTTGGAGGCTCGGCTGAGCCTGTGGAGGAGAAGAGTGGCTGGAGATGGGATGTGGGGCGGAGTGGCTGGGTCACTTGCAAATCGGGATGTGAAACGGGTCCAGGGCACCGAGGACCTGCCTCTCCTCATTCTGTCCTCTACCCTCATCCCCTCAGAAACTCCCCCGCCATGACCTCTCCACCGCCACACCAGCCTTTTCACCCAGCCGATGGATACATGTATATTTTTGCCTGGCAGGGCACAATTGGACTGGGCAAGGCAGAATTTGATGCCTCCCTATGGGCTAGAAGGGAAGAATATTGCCCCATAGCCCCAGTGGGGTTCCCTGCCCGAGGCAGCTGCCCACTTGCTTCTGCAGCTGTTTCTTGGTGCATGGGAGAACTGGAACTCCCCAGCTACATGGGCTTGGGACGGGGGCAGCGCTGAGCTGGTGATGGGGAAGGGGTGGAGGGGGCATTTATACACTGAATTGCAGCCAGGCCTGAGGTGGCTCGCATGGCATGTCCTTTCTTGGCCCCTCAAAGCCTCACTGGCCAGGATTATTTCATGGGGGAGCAAGGAGGTTTTATGCTGTAGCAGCTGCTTTCCTAGATGCACAAACGAGGCTGAGTGGTGTGATTTGGGTCAGAGGGGATGTTCTGTGTGGTGACCATCTGCTAGGCCAAACTCTGCAGAGAAGAAGTCCCTTCTTTCCCCCTTTTCTCTCGGCTCTTCTTTTTTATTCCCTCTCCTCTCTGCCCCTTTCTTTCTCACTCTTGCAATGTCTTGCATCAGGCTTGGATCAGAAAGTGCAGCCATAAATGGCAATGTGTTACTCACGTCTGCGTGGGGCCTGGGTAGTTATTCCAAAGCACACGCTTTCCCTCCCCTCTCCTGGAGGCTGGCTACTCGCTCCTCCCTCCTCCTGCCGGGGTAAGAGACACGCTGTTCTGCCCCAGCCACTCTGGGGAAACTGAAGCTTCGCCTCCCAACAACGAAGGGCAGCTAGACGCACCAGCCCACTTGGCCAGATTTCGGTTGCCCCCTTTGCTAAAGGGAGGGGAAACTTGGGCTTGAGGGAGCTCCTCGCAGGGAGGGTTTGGGCTGCACAGAGGAAATGGGAAGAGGTGAGGTAATGGCTTGCATTGTCCAGCATTGAGTTTAAAAACAGATTATGATATGACTTTGCCAATGGGTGGGGGGTGGAGTGAGGGGACAGACTTGTATAGCAGAGAGTGAGCTGGGCCTCCCTCCTGACAGTCTCTTTTTCTGATCCTTCCCATTTCCTCTCTCTCTCACTTCCTGGTCCAGGGGTTAGGACTTTGAGTGGGCTAATCATTAACAGTTGGGTGCATTCAAAGCACTCTACAGGTATTAAGTCAGTCTCACCACGAGTGGGAGGTGGGTAGATCGCTATTGTTATCCTGATTTTACAGGTAGGGAAACTGAGGCAGGAGGTGGTGTGACTTGTCTATCTTAAGGTTTTACACTGCCACCTATCATGTATCCTAACTGTCTTCCACATCAGATCAATAGCAAAGTCCCTAGCAGACTTCAAGGCCCCAGACTGGCAGAGCCAGGACTAGAACGCAGGACAGCCTAGCTACCACCTCTGGACCATCCTGCCTGTTCTTAATTCAGTTAAAGGCCAAGCTCTTAACTTTTTTCAGCATTGCAGCATTCTTGGGATTTGATTGCAAATCTCATAATAATTGGTGTTTTTCTTAAAGCCCCAGCTGCTGGAGTCATGTGAATACATGAGACGCTCAGCTGTTATTTAAAAAATTCCAGGAAAGGAAGTTTCAAGCTCGGATGACCTAAGTTCATCCTAAAGGTTCAAACACCAGAAGGCAAATAACAAATAATTTTGGTTATTTTTGTTATTATTTGTAAATCTCATGATTTTTAAGCCAACCTTGTGGTTTTGGGGGTGCCTGATTGAGAGTATTTTTCACGTTTGGGGTTAGCAAGACTGCCTTTGGAAGCATGCTATGCTACCCTTTTGTTTTTGGAGGGTTGTGTTGGAAAGTGGCCTTGTTTTGCGGTGATGCTGGGAGTCAGGATGCTGGGTTTTGTTCCCAGCTGGAAAGCTGACACTCTGTGACCTCAGGTGGGTGACTTAACCTCTCTGTGCCTGTCTCCTGGGGTGTCGTCATAACTCCCACCCCTCCCATGTGTGCTGTGAGGTGTGACTGTCTGCAAAGTGTTCAGAGACTCTGAAAGAGAAGGCATTTCACTGCAGTGTTTTTGCTTGGAGGCACCAGCAGGGGAGGTGCTGTAGAATGGGCCAGGTATGGCAGAGGTAGCAGGAGCAGGCAGGGGTCACTGAGGGCTGCATCGGCCAGGGTGGCTGAACTATGTCTCTGGCACTGGGCAGCTGCTGCATAATGAGGTCTGTCGTTAAGCCTGCAGTGACGTGATCTTTGTCTGTTACAGCAGCTGGCCCGAACTGCATGTGTAACTGTCCTCCAGATGCTCCCAGATAATTATCGCTGTGTCCTGCCTCCCTAAGGCAAGCAGGACTTTTCACTGCGGGGAGGTGTCCTCCCTAGGAGCCTGTGCTTGTTGATGCAGCCAGCGAATTGTGGGGAGAGGAGAGGCCAGGAGAGCACAGGGTTTATGGGCTCACCTAGCCAGGGTGCTTCGGATTCTGCTGCCAGCTGATGCGTCCCCTTCTCCCAACTCTAATGCTCCCTTTGCTTGGAGGGGCAGCTTGCCCTGATGTCCCTAAAATGTCTCCCTGCACCTCCCCCTGGCCGCTTTCCAACTGGGCAGAGCTCAGGGCCCAGCTTCGCGCAGAGCCTGGGCTGGCTGGGCTGGCTGCCTGCCGGAGCTGCTGCAGTTGGTTCGGCTTCCGCAGGTCCTGGAGCCTCAGTCACACTCAGGGCTCGGCTGGGGTTAAAAACCAAACCCCGTCTGCATCTGCAGTGTCCAGGCCGGGCAGCCGCCCGCTCTGAAAGCAGGGTGAAGCCCCATCCCTCTATTTCACACTTTGGGAAGTGAATGGGGTCTGGAGGGAACCCTTTTCATGAGCTGATTATTCTACACTGGGATTCAGGAGCTCT
Organism: Eretmochelys imbricata; assembly: GCF_965152235.1. NCBI lineage: Eukaryota > Metazoa > Chordata > Testudines > Cheloniidae > Eretmochelys > Eretmochelys imbricata. The sequence continues at coordinate 17,012,291 of NC_135585.1, read as the reverse complement.
CGGTTCAGTTCCTGGCAGGTTAAAAGCTCAGTGTCAAGAGCTGCACAAAGTAAGCCAAAGCTGCTGTTGGAGCATAACAACAACCAGTTTCATTCGTCCTGCAAAAACCCAGGAGCTGTGCCAGATATTATAGTGCACCATCTGCTGGTCCCTTCTCTGTCAGCTAACTATTTACATCCCTATGGACGTGGAGCAGTCCTGTAATGTCTCTGACTCCCTGCGTGACCTTGGGCAAGTCACTTAGCCACTCTGTGCCTCAATTCCCCACCTGTATAGGGGGATCATAATCCTCCCTTTCTTCCACCCTGTGGTCTTGTCCATTTAGATTGTAAGCACTTTGGGGCAGCAAGGAAGGGCACCAAACCCACCAGCTACTCCCACTTTCGCCTCACTAACCCCCCCCCTCTGCCCTATCTACTGGCTTTGTTCCCCTTCCCTGAAGGCCTCCATGCACTCCCCATACCCTCCTGGGGCAGTAGGAGTGTCCTCAGGCCTCTGTCACTGAGTCCCATCTGTCATGGAGCTCCCCTCTCCATGTGGGGCTACAAGCTGCACTTCCCGAGCCCCTTCAGCTGCCAGTATCCCCCTCTCCCTGCCTCCCATCTTGTCACAGGGGCTACACAGTGCGAAGGGGAGAGCTGTTGCTCCGGTGGCTTGAGATGCTCTCCCCCGGTATTCCCCCCCACCCCTAGCTGGGGACTGTAGCTCTCACTCGGCATGTTGGCATGTCTCCTCAGAGGCAGGGAGTGCTCATACCAAACTCCCTGAGAGAGGCGTGGGGAGGGCGGATGGGGACACATCCCCGTTATCCCCTCCCATCCCAACGCTGACACCTTTGTGAGCCTCTCTTCTAGCCAGCAGCTGGGAGGGTGCTGCAGGTCTTGGCCTGGTCCTGCCTGTTGTGAAGCAAATTGGACACAGTGGCTCTGTATCCCTTCCCCTGTGTTAGCATCGGCTCTCTGCTAGGTGCAGTACTGTCAAAGTCAGGGAGAAGAGTTTGTGGCGTGAAGGGTTGGCGGGGCAGGTAGGAAATAGGGCTGGGCAGGATTTAAACAAATGGCTGCGCAGCTCCACTTCCGAAGCTGGCAGGGCTCTCAGCAAACAGGCAGCACTGAGCTCTGTACCAGGCTGGGCACGTTGGCAGGTGGCTGAAGGGCTGCAAAGACCCTCTGGAATGAGCAGCTGTCCAGGGGAGGCGAGTCTGTCACACAGACCCTGCAAGTGCTGACTGGGTAAGAGGCTGCGTGCCTCTCCTCTCCAAACTCCTCCTGCAGCCTGCTAGCCAAGACTCAGTGCACTGGCATCTAGGGGAGTGGTTCTTATCACCCTGCCAGGAAATCTAGACAGGCCAAGCCTTGGAACAGCCGTGATGCCTTTGCCTTAGGTATACTTCCAGCTGCTTTCATGGGCCCTTAGGAGCCAGTCCTTTTAGCTTGGACCCGCCTTTGTTCATGCCGTTGAAAAACTCTTGACTGTAGGTTCGTTTGGCTCCTTGCATTACCTGGGTCCAAATTCTGGCTTGGGTCACAAGTGAATCAAGCTTTTTAGGTCTCAGCTTGGTATTCACCAGTGAAACAGAGACGACGCATGACTGTTGATGGGGAGGTGGGGGGGCACAATTTCAAGGTTCTGATGGTATGTAGCAGGGTTCAGGGCAGGGCATACAAACCCTGGCAGAAATCTGGGGGGGGTGGGGGGACATGTGACCCCACGTGCCTCCTCCCCCACGTGTTGCCTCTGAGCTTGAAGGTCAGTCTGTGCTCAGGAGAGGCCCAGAAATGGAGCAGCGGGGTGGGCGGGTGGATCTGCAAGTCCGTTATGGGGTTTACCTGTCTAATACAAAGGCTGGTAACTCCAAGGGTTGGTTAGTTAGACGTGCCCACGGGCTCTCTCTGCCATGGGCTCGCTTTATTGGGGTTTGCCACAACAGTCCAGATGCTGCAGCATCTCTCGCGCTTTTGTGATCAGGCCTGTGTGTATCCAAATAAGAGTCCACGTCACCATGACGACAGCTTTAGAAATGGGCAGAGGCAATCCCAAGAGGGGTGGGAGTGTGGGATTGCCCTCCCTTTAGGGCTCTTCTGAAAAGTCCATTCGAGCACAGTGAACCAAGTTCTGGGTGGGCCCGGGCCTGGCGGCAGGGTTGCTGCTGGGGCTGCCTGTGAACCATGGTAACTGCGCTGACATGAGAGAGCCATGCTACCCGAGTCACGTATTGTTCCAAGCTAATGCCAGCTGCAGGGGGGCAAAGCCCACGTGGTTGGGTGATTAAAAGCTGGGAGGTTCTTGGCTGCACAGAGATGCCAACTACTTCATAAAGAGGAGCGAGGCTTCGGGGTATAGAGTCGCTGCTTATAGACTGCGCACAGGCCAATGGCTCTGCTATCCGGCAGAGGTCTCTTCCCCACATTAATGAGTTGGCAAGTAATGCAAAGCACCAAGGCCCTTGAACTGGGTCACAGATCTAGCTATGGAAGTGGGTTAAGAAGCCTGTCCTGTCAATCCGAAGTGCACCCAGGAGTCCAAGGGTAGCGGATTTGCTGTCAGAGGCGCAGAATAATTTCCGAAGCACAGTGGTGGCCATGAAAACCGTCAGGCCACATCCTCGGCTGCTGTAAGCTACCGTAGCTCTCCTGACTCCCATGGAGCTGCACCCGCGGAGGAGCTGAGTTAATGTTTGCTTCCTGGCTGGCTGCCCTCTACCTGGGGTGGGTAAGGGCTTGTCTACACGGGGAAACTGATGGGCATAACCATTCCCATGTGGGCGCTGCATTCCAAACAGTGGGGTGCCGTCTGTGTACGCAACACATGCACTATGTGCCCATGTGAGCCCTGAATACGTCTTCCTGACCAGCTGTGCTCACAGGATGATTCCATCTGGGCCCTGAACTTGCACAGAGGATGTCATTTTGGGATCCTCCATGCAGCATGACCTCACAGGCCCTGTACATGTGCGGTCATGCCTTGAATGCAAGTGTAGAATTGCATGTGTTAGTAAAAATGCCCTGGCATGTTCCAGAGTCCAAAAATAATTCTTTATTCCGGAATAATCACTCCACTGCCCACAGTCTGTATTTATTCTGGAGTTGCCCCTGTGGTGTGAGAGTGGGGGGATCTTGGAGATAGGAGGGGGGGCTGGCTCAGCTAAGGTGTGTAGTGAGTGGCAGGGAATCAAGAGTGGGCGTGGAAAGGTTGAAATGGACAAAATGAGTAGCCAGGATAAGACCCTGGGGGGTAGACTAGAGGACCCTTGTAGTCCCTTCTAACCCTCCCCGTGTACAGCACCATGCACTTCCCAGGTTTGGGGTTTCCTGATGCTGACAGATGGGAGCTCTCACTTCTGGCTCAACGCAGTTCACGCAGGATAACGTTGCACCCCAGCATGCAGAGAGGGAGGGATGGGGCTGTGCTCAGATGGGTATTACCCTCTTCCTAATGGGAGCCTGAGTTGGTCTGCTGCCGGTTCTAAGGATGCTGGGCTGGATTCAAAAACTCTCATTGTTCCCTGCTGTAGATAATTCTTCCCCTGTACTGGAGCTGAGAAATTCTTCTGCATGAGGAGTTATGGGACTACAGACTCTGGCGGGACCCAGAGCCTCAGGATGTCCTGCCGGGCTTGGTGGGACCCACAGCTCCTGGTTGAGAGGATTTTCCACACTGTTGGTGCCCTCCTGTGCAACACAGGCCAGGGGGAGCTCCCAAGGACTACCTGGAAATCTGACCACTGAGCCTGCTTCTCTCCCCACCTACTATCCCTTCCCAAAAATATGCCCATCTGCACACAGGCATGGGGAGCTCCTCCTAGGCACCTCTGCAGCTTCATTGCTAACTGAGAGAGTGTGACTTTGCGAAGGAACTGCTCCCAGGAGTCCCAGGGCAGTGCTAGCCAGCTGGCTTATGCCAGTGCCAGCCTAAGGCTCAGCACCTGAGCCGAGTTGCCCTCCCGGCAATGCTGCTGACATTCTTTCCACCACTGTTCATAAAAGAAAGGGCTCTGTGGGCTCCCCCATCCATCGCTCCGCCCCCAACCATGCTGGCCTGGGAAGAGATGAATGGAGAGTGAAAGGGAGCTTCCATTTTTGGAAGTGTGGACCAAAATAGCTGTGGTAGAATGTGTGAGAGATGATGGGCGTGTGGGCTGTCCACGACCCAGGGACCGGAGGTGCAAGAGGAGCCCAAATGGCCGTGAATAATGCTCATTCCCCGCTGATGACATAACGTGCCCGGTCCTGGGCTCTGGGCTACATCCCAAATTCCTGATGTTTATTATAAAACTGTGCTGAGAAACTCCACTGGCCTGTTCTGCAAGGGGGCAGCTCCTGTCCTGCCTTTCATCTCTGCATTGCTGACTGAGTTCACCTGCACAACGCCTGCCCGTGACTCAGCGAGTCGGCCCTCCCAGCCATCTTGGTTCTCCTTGTCTCCTCTCCCATGCGGCTTCTCAACCCCCTTCCTCCCTAACTGAGCATGGCAGTTTCTCCTGGCTCTTTCTGCTCGCACACAGACCCAGCCCCTGCCCTGTGCACCCCCAGCAAGCTGGGGCAGCTGTGAAGGAGCGGTCGTTTTGACTCAAACGTGGGAAGCCAGACGAGCCGGGGTGGAGGCAGGAGCCAGGACTGCGCACCCTCTGGATTCTGACAAACTGCGAGTCTCCTTGCCGGTACTGGGGAGACAGAGAGAGAACACTCTGCCTGCTGCCTTTCTGATGTGCATTGCAGAATCTGAGTACTAGACTCGTGTGTGTGTGTGTGTGTGTGTGTTGGAGAGAGGATGGGAGACACTCTGGAGGCATCACTATGATTTTGGAGGAAGAAGACTGTAGTTTTCTTCTCCCTTTTTCCAGCCCATCCTCCGTGGAGAGTATCCTGATCAAAGTCCGGGGCAGTTTTCTTCCCCATGCCCCCACCCCAATAACCGTGGCCCCTTACAGCCCTCTCTGAGGTGCCACGGATTTTGGATCCTGCCCCATGGTAAATTTTAAAAAATGAGATGCTGCTTGTTCATTATTCCTTTTTGCGGTTTAGTTGTTAGCCCTGGGCTGGCCTGTAGGACCGAGAGGCTGGGCTTGTTTCGCGCCGTGGGCCAAGGATGGAGCTGGCCTGTAGGACCGAGAGGCTGGGCTCATTTTGCGCCGTGGGCCAAGGATGGAGCTGGCCTGTAGGACCGAGAGGCTGGGCTCATTTTGCGCCGTGGGCCAAGGATGAAGCTGGCCTGTAGGACCGAGAGGCTGGGCTCATTTCGCGCCGTGGGCCAAGGATGGAGCTGGCCTGTAGGACCGAGAGGCTGGGCTCATTTTGCGCCGTGGGCCAAGGATGAAGCTGGCCTGTAGGACCGAGAGGCTGGGCTCATTTCGCGCCGTGGGCCAAGGATGGAGCTGGCAGTGCTCCTACCCCTGCAGATTGTTAGAGTTGCCAGACTCTTCCCTTTACAAGACTCTGGGTTCCGTTGCTTACGTCTTTACCAAAGTTTAATAGTTTGGGCTGAAGTATGTTCTAGCACCCACATGTGTTGGAGCAGGGTCTTGAAAGGCAGGGAGGTGGCCTTTGTATCAGGGATGTGCCTTTTGACATACCTGTGAAAATTGCCTGCATTTGGTCAAGTAATAAGCTTTTGAAAACTCGCACTTTGCTAATGCTCTATCAAGTCTCTGCTATGCCTTGCAGCTTAATTCCCAGAAGAGTCCATCCTCGCTGAAAAGGCACCAACCCGGCATTGAGGAGGACTTTCCCTGCCGTTGCAATTCCTGACTTCTGGGCCTTGCTGGGTCTAGATCAGGCATAGGAAATTAGAGGATGCTTCTACAACATCATGTGGAGGAGGAAGCTGATTGAATCAAATGCAGAGTGGATAAGAGCCAGACCTGGGAGACACAGGGGGGACTGGAAACTAATGGAGGGGCAGCTGATGGAGGGGGAACGAGACGGAAACTGGGAGTTGGGTGAAGACTGGGAGGAAATGAGAGTGGCTGGCCAAAGACATTGGGACTGGAAGCCAAGGAGGGAAATGGGCGAGGGGGCTGAGATTAGACTAGGGGAGACTGGGACTGGGAACTAGTGGAGTGGAAAGAAGAAGGTTGTGGGTGGGGGAGAGCTCACAAGAAGCCAGGGTCTGACTTGCAAAAGTGTGAGTATGCTCAACTGCACCTGAAAGCACTGGGAGTGGTGCCTGAATATGCCAAGTACTGTGAGAAAACAGGTGATGGCTCATCTCACGGGAGTGCCACAAAGATAAACAAACGTTTGTGGAGCACTCGGATACTGTAGTGCCCTAGAAAATCAATAATTCTCCCTTCAGATCAGGATTTGAATTGTGTGCTGTAAATAAGACGTAGGGCCACGCATGGAATAATGAAGAGAAAACATAATGAAGAGAAATAATGAAGAGAAAATACTGAATAGCGGATCATTAAATGAGCACTGTCCATCCTGGGCAACAAATAGGGCAGGGGTCCTGTGGAAAATACAGCATGTGACAACATAATTAAAGACTGTATCATAATGTATGTGCACAAGGGGGGGGGGGGCAAATTAAGGATGCACAGGCAACCATAATATTCTTTTACTGTAGTGTGTGTGTGTGGAATATATAATCTTATTAATAAAAACTAGCTCTTTTCATCCATAGATCTCTGTGCAGGTTAGTATCATTACCCCTATTTTAGATGGGGAAACTGAATCACAGAGGGGAAATGATTTGCCCAAGGCTCACCCAGCAGCCAAATGGCAGAGCCAGAAATTGAACCCAAGTCTGCCATGTCCCAGTCCATTGTCTGATTCACCGAACCATGCCGCCTCGGGGAGCTCCGTTTGCTCCACACACTGTTCTCCCCTCTGAACTGCTCTGCTCTTCATTCTCTCCAGGAGGAAGATCAAGCCTGGGAAAAAGAGAGACTGGTGGTGAAGGAACCAGAGCTGGACGATGGTAAGTGCTGGCGATGCAGCAGCTGGTGCGAGAGAGGACGTAGATAGTGCCACCTTGCCAAGGGCCAGCTTGGGTCTGAGCTGGAAGCTCCTGAATACTGAGAGTGAAATTTCCCTCTTCTAGAGTTCTAGGCAAAATGGGAGACAAGGCCAGTGTGTCCAGGGTCATGAAACACAAGGAGGAAAAACTGTATAAAACCCCCCAACGCACATTGCGGGGCCTTTTTTCATATTCCATAAAGAAGTAATCTGCCGCCGCCCCCTGAAAAAATAGAGTGGCAGGTGACACCCCCTTTTCTCCTCCCCCATACAGATCACCTTTCAGTTTGTGGGGTGTGTTTCCTTCCACCCATAGGTGCTGGAACTAGGGGTGCTGCGGGTGCTGCCATACCCGCGTCTTGAAGTGGTTTCTATGATATACAGGATTTACAGTTTGTTTCAGTGGCTCTCAGCACCCCCACTATATGCATTGTTCCAGTGCCCCTGCTTCCACCAGACCCACATTGTGTGCAAACACACTCAGTGTTTCAGTAACACAAGGGGCATCTGACTTTAAGTGTGCACAATACAATCAGACCATGGGAGTGGTGGGGGGCGTTCGGCAGGCTGACAAATCTCTGTTCTTGGAACTTTGGCAATGATAATGCCCCAGTGGCAGAATCCAGGAGAGTTGTGGGCTAGACAGTGTGGTGGGAGGGCGGGGGGGGGGGGATAGAGGACTTAATAGAAAGCACAGACCTGGGGTAACATGAAACAAATGGCAACCTCACCAGTTGAGGGGACCACCACAGAACTCTGCCATTGAGATCAGAACCCAATCAATTTACACCTTCGTCATCTTAAAAACTCTGTCCCAGCAAGAATGAGGCTTGAGGTCTCTGTCCCTTTAAATTCCCAGCTGGCAGAGAGAGTGGAAAGAGAAGGGAAGGCTGCAGGAATGCAATGGCCTGGGCATTCTTCGCCCTGCTCATTGTGTGCCAGGCACAGAGTCTGGGGTGGGAGGGCCTGTTCTAGGACAATGCTGGGGGACCAGGGCAAGGCTGTCACTTGCTATAAATATAGCCCCTGGTCAGCAAGGCCTGGAAGCTGCTCAGCTGCAAGCCTCTGGGGGGAAGGCTGGGGATTAGCTCCCCTCAGCAGCTGACAGCTTCCTCTTCCTCCTGATTATTGAGCTGTTAATTCGCTCGGTTGGGCTAGAGTCAGCGGAGCACAAAGAACAGATAGCATCACTGGCATTTGTCATTGCGGCGGCAGCCTGGCAGGCCCTGGGTGGGGGTGGGTGGGGAGGGGGAGGGGACCAGGATGAGCCATGCTGCTACTGGGTTCCACACTGCAGAGAGGATGGAGAGCTGAGGACAGGCCAGCAATGTATGAATACAGCTGCCCCCACCCGGGGCTTAATCCTTTTAAGACTGCGTGTGGCATACCAGCTCGAGGGCGGCTCTCCTGGGTTCCTCTCACCTCCCTTCTCCTTATATTGGTTTCACCCCAGCAGCTCCCTCCACAGCCTGATGACAGATGTGCTGCGCCTTTTGCTTCCAGCGGTTGGCATGACACGAGAACAAAGCCTGGCAAAAAGCTCCTTGAAGGCACCAGGGGATCTCCAGAGGGTTTAGCTAGAGCTGTGTTTAACTGATTCGTCAATGACTTTATTAGAAAATGATTAATTGATTAATTGGGACAACAACACAGGAACCTTGCTCATAACTCTTCCCCCCTCTCCCCTACCCCAAACTAGATGATGGCAGGCAAGTGTGTGTGTGTTGACCAGGAGACTGTCCCACAGCAGCACCACGGTCAATGTGATGGCTTATAGCCTCCATCCTGGGGGGGACCGGGGTGGTAAGAATCCCTCCTCCCTGTCCCACTTCCTTGCTAGCCTTTGCAGCCCCCGTCACAATCCCTCTGGCGCAGGAGGCTTATGACAGATGCTAATCCTTGCAATGCACCTTCAAGGCAGGGAGCCGCTGTCACCGTTTCGTAGAGAGGGGAGTGTGTGGAACAGAGCCTGGCACTGCGAGCTGGCCTGACTTGCCCCAGGGGAACACAGCCAGTGGGTGGCAGAGCTGTGACTAGAACTCAGGTGTCCTGATTCCCAGTCTAGGGCACATGCCACTCAACTGTGTTGCCTTTTATCCTGACAAATTCCCTTCATCTCCTGTAGACCTTCAATTCTACTGTCTGAAATGCAGCTGCCTCTGGGCTGGGAGAGGGCACACAGCAGGCCACACAAGGGAGGGGGAGGGGAGTTTGGGCCCAGGATCCTGTGGCAAACTGCAGCTGCTCTTGCAACCAGTCTGTTGTTCAAAACTGTAAGAGAGCCCTACCAGCCGGCTTCAGGAGGAGGTCAGCCTGGGCTAATGACGCTGGGATTTGGAACCTGTGCTACCAAGGAGTCAGAGCTATGGCAAACCCATGCTTGGAGTGGGGCTGAATTAGGAGTCCCTCTATTGGCCATTGGCCCCCGACTTTCACTGGCTAGTGGGGTCAGTGTTGAGGGGCTCACGGCTCTTCCCTATCTTCTCACACCTGGAAAAAGCACCCCCTCCTCCTGCTCTGGGTTGTCTGCGCTGCCCCAGTCCCTGCAGCACAAGGCTCCGTGCATGGTGCCTGCTACAAGCTGCCTGCATGGCAGTACCTGCGGCATTAGCAATAGGCGGCCACACCGGCTTGTTTTGCTAAATGAGGGCCTTCACGATGATGTGCCCCCGGCCAGCATTACGGTAAAGGATCAAGGCTCCAGCCTTTTCCAAGCTGTTAAAATTCTCTTGCTCAGTTCTCCTCCTTTCTGTCTTCAAGAGCCTTGGGCCAACATTAACAAAGCGCTTAGGCCACAGTTTTCCGCGCTAAATTCCTCAGGCTCAGTTGCAAAGCTCAGCCACGGAAACTGATCGGAATCTCACTAAGCTGCCCATCTCCAGCCTCTGCATTTCCCTTCCCAAACTGCTGTTTGCCCGGGCACTCACTTGCCCGGGCTTGGGTTCTTGAGTGTCGGTGACATTGTCGTTGTCGTCGTCATTGTTTTATTAGAAGAAAAGAAAAAACAGAACCTGAACACTTTTCTCTCTTCAGTTTTTTTCCTCCCTCTGACTCCTTGTTCAGTGGTAAAAGGGAAAAAGGAAGTGAGATGGGTAACCCCATTCTGCGTGCCTGAATTCCTCCAGCAGTTTGAAATTAGGGTGACCAGATGTTCAATTTTATAGGGACAGTCCCAATATTTGGGACTTTGTTTTATATAGGTGCCAATTACCCCCCACCCCGTCCCGATTTTTCACCCTTGCTATCTGGTCACCCTATTTGAAATAGATACTATGATCTTCAGTTCCTGCCCTAAACTGTATTGCTGGGTGCTGTTAAAGTGTTACTATGTCCCATCCCTGAAGTGGCTGCATTTCCGGGTAAGGTTAAGTGTTCCCTTTTCCACTACTGGGATGGGGAGGCAGAGGGAGTTGTGACGCTTAACTAACCATCCTGTCCTTGGATAAATGGTACTGTAGACATGCAGGCTGCAATTCATTCCCTTTTAAAGGAATGTTCTAAATAATTCAGGCATTTTAATGGGCTGGATAAGATGATGACTCAGTCTGGCCAGTGGGGATACTAAGCCATGTGTGCGCATCTAGTATAACCACAAGGATCTCGGATTGTCAGCCAGCTACCTTTTTATTTCTTTAATGCATTTTCTATTTACGCACTTATATGGCCTCCATTGCAGTAGTGTCTGAGCACCTCACAGTTATTAATGAATGCATCCTCACATCTTCTGTGAAGTGGGAAAGTATTATTGTCCCCATTTTACACATGGGGAAACTGAGGCACGGTGCGATTAAGTGATTTATCCAAGAACATGCAGGAAGTCTGTGGCAGAGCCAGGAATAGAATTCAGGTCTCTCTAAATACTAGTTGAATGGCCTAAACACAAGACACCATTCTTCTTTTCTTTCAACAAGCAAAGTTGTACAGAAACCTCTGGGGAGCTGGCAGGTTCCTGGAGCTAGAGCCAAGGTGTCTAGGAGAGTAAGAAGCACTGGGTGTGGAGAGGTAGATTTGAATTAGGATTCTTTTCTTTTTACCAAATGACAGCCAGTAAGAAAATACCCTGCAAACCCAGCGTCTTGGAAACCTGCCGACATTGGCGGGGGAAATACACAAGACAAATATCTTTTTTTAAAACTCACCTCACGGCTGTTCTATTTAAGTAGGTCATTTTATACTCGTAAATATTTTGCAGTTCCTGGGAAAAATCATGCCTAGAATTTTCAATGTATTTCCTGACACTTATCTCCAATCTGAAGAGAAAGAGAGCCCTTGAGCACTGAAAACTTCCAGCTCTTTCCTTCAAAACCTACAAGCACAGGTTGGCAGGCAGATGGGCGAATGGCTATTCCCCTTTCCCTCAATTTCTAGAGTCCCTTCTTCACTCTGATCTGAACAGCCCCTGTTCGGGGAGGGAAAACCGGCTTGGTTTTCTATCAAGCAAAAGATGTTAAGAATAAAGATTTGTGATGTGAAGGGCACCGATAAAGCCTGATTCTCCTTTCACATACCTTAGTGAAACTCCACTGACTTCAGAGAAATGACTCCTGATTTACACCAGTGCAAGTAAGAGGAGACTCAGGCCTGATATCTCCCCGAGCAACAACCAGTTAAAGGCACGTTTCAACGGCACTTTTAAGGCTCGTTTTTAGTGCCTGGTTAACTGAGCCTAGTCTCTGTTTGCTTCCAGTTGATCAGGCTTGTTTGCCTGCCAGTGCTGAGTTTTTTCCATTGAGGGAAATGAGACTTTACGGAGCTGCGTTTTCTGGGCTGTGGAGCGAGGGCACTGTGACAGGCTTAGGTTTGCTGAGCTGTTGGGCAATGGGTGTAGCTTTTCACAAGAGGCCAGACAGCGGCCTTTGTTTTCACTCCAGTGCTACGGCTAAATGATTAGCCCTTGATTCGGAATCTTCCCCAGTGGAAAACTGACCAGGATCAGCGTGAGGCTTGTTGACACGCTGAGGTGCAGCGACTGGGGAGTGAAATGTGAAATATTTGTGGAGGTGGTGGATGAGGAGAAGTTCTGACTGGGAACCTCTGTTTCCTGTTAAGTCTGCAGTTTTAACAGGTTTGTACCAGTAAACATCGGTTCACACTAAAACCTGGATGCATGCTCTGTGGGATATTTTTTTACCCTAGCAATGACTGTCACGTAATAAACATGACACCTGGGTTCTATTCCTGGCTCTGCCTGTGTGGCCGTGGGCGAGACAAGGTTGGTGATCACCTCACCCACCATGTCTCCCTAATATTCTGGGACTCACATGACTACACAACACTGCAAGCGGCCTTCGGCAAGTCATTTCACATCTCGGTTTCCCCACCTGTAAATTGAGGCTTGTACTTGCCTGCCCCATGGGTATTCTGAGGCCTGGAAAGTGTTTGGAGCTCAGCTGTGGACAGAAAAGCAATGTGGTGGCAGTTTTTGACCTCTGTTTTTCCAGACCTTGAGCTTGGGAAGTAGGAGAAAATAGCTTGATCAGGCAAAGACAAGAAGATTAGCAAACAAAGGCTGGATCCTTCCAAGGTTCAAAAGTTCTCTCTTTCTCGCACTAGCTAGGGCAGGTACAAGGGATATTTACAACACCTCTGGTCTGTATCCTTCTCCTGTGCCGGAAGGAGCCATGCTAGAGTATCTGGCAGGAGGCAACATGGCCCTATGGTCCCTGGAGCGTTGACTTTATCTCAACACAGCCGCTAGATGTTTTATTTATTTTTTTATAAAGCCAACAAATATGCACGAGCCCTGGCCCTCCTGGGATGCATTTTGGGCTGACTTTGTGCAGGAAGATGACCCTGAGGAGTGGGTAAAAATAAACAAAGAGCTCGAGCAAAATCTGCTTGGAGAAGCTAAAGCTCTGGCTCCACATCTGTGAGCTACAGAGTTTTAATTAGCAAAAAGATGTGATCTAGGGGCTTGGGCAGAGGAGAGAATGCCTGCAACAGAGCAGTGGTTTTCAACCTTTTTTCATTTGCAGACCCCTAAATATTTCAAATATAGGTGCGGACCCCTTTGGAAATTTTAGACAGTCTGTGGACCCCGGGGTTGAAAACACTGCGTTCTCCCAAAGGGATGCGACCCAAACTGGGTAATAAAGAGGATCCTTTTCCCGTTGTGTCTATCCATTGGCACCAGAGGGACTTCAGCACCACTGCAATCACAGCTGTTGATCGGGTCAAGAATGCTTTGGACCATCTCTGTTTGCAGCCCAGGAATTTGCCACATGGTGTCTCCCTTTCCCAAAGCCATTTCTCAAGCTTTCTTGCAATGCTCCTGGCTGCTGGAATGTTGTGATTTCGAAGCCCGGGGCACGGCCAGGGTGACTGGACCATCGTGATTTTGAATAGATTGTGTGTTACATGCCCAGTGTGCTTACAGCATGGTCTCCTGAGCGATTATTCACAAACCCAAAGCATGAGCATGGGGGTCCTAGCTCCTGGGGAAGGGGGGAAAGGAATGTCCAGACAGAAATAGAGATGAATTCTGCAGGCTACAGTTACCATCCTCCTGCTAAGCCCAATGAGTCTCCAGAGCTCTGACTCCAGGGGAGAGAAATAGCCCAACAAGTTCCCTATGCGGTAGAATTTAGTTGTATCTCATTTCAAAGGGGATAGGTCACTAACGTTAGACCACAGATTGTTGCCAACTCCAGGTGAGTCGGGCAGACTCAGTGACGCCAACAGCATTAGATGGTTGTGATGTTAGTCAGCTGTAGGCAGGACTCTAACCCTCTCCCTGAATGACCAGGCCAGGGTCTTGTTAAAGGTACTGTTCGGCTTCCACTGGCATCACATAACTTTGTTGAAGATTTTCGTGCCTCCAGTCGGTGTTTAGCTGTCAAATGTGCTTCCAGGGTGGCGCCTCTCCCACTCTAGGGTGCAACAGGAGGAGCGCAAGGGATCCATCCATCCCATTGGCCGCCTGCCAGAACTCACCAGGGTCTCCTTTCTCACACAACTGCTCTCTCTCTCCAGCAGCGGACGAGCAGATCTCCTTTAAATACAGCCCCGGAAAGCTGAGGGGGAACCAGTATAAGACAATGATGACCAAAGAAGAACTCGAGGAGGAGCAAAGGTACGTTGAGCTTCCTCTTACTTTGGACAAAAGGCCACCTTGCGGCCATCCTCTTGCAGCACGGTGTCGATTTTAACCCCTCTCCTCCATGAGTAGCAGCGGGAGCTGTGGTGTGAATGTCTGGCCAGTGCTTTTGGTCCGGACCTGTCCCTTTAAGAGAGGTTGGAGAGCTGTTAGAAGCAACCTGGATTTGGAACGTGGGGAGACCATGACACTGGGTTCCCTTGTATCTGTTCAAGCTCCTTCTGTAGATACTTTGGGTCAGATCCTCAAAAGTATTAGGTGCCTAACTCCCACGGAAATCAATGGGAGTTAGGTGCCTAAATGCCTTTTGAAGATCTGGGCCTTAGAGGCAGATCCTCAACTTGTGTAAATTGGCACAGCTCCACTGAAATCAAGGGCAGGATCCTCATCTGGGGTAAATCAGCATAGCTCCACTGCCTTTATCAGAGCCATGTTGATTTAGTCCTGCTGAGGCTTTGGCCCCATCTTCCTTTCTACATCACTTACCTGGTGTGTTTTCATGGAAGGTCTCAGAAATGAGAGTTTTCAGAGATTGACTAAAACCCAGAGATGCTGGGACCCAGAAGTTAATGTAGGGCTTTAGTATTATTTTCCATGAATACAATAAGATTGTGCCCTGCAGCCTGAATGTAAAGGGATGATGATAACCATTCAAGTCATTGTAAAATTTATATGAGACAATCCTATGGTACAACCTGGAGAGGGCAGGGGAGAACAGAGAACCTGACATTCAGAAGTGCTGAGCACTCACAAAATCGAATGAGGTCATTGGGAAGCACAGGTACTCAGCAGCTATGAAATCCAGGTCCCAGATGGCCTAGTGGCTCTTTCCCACCTCTGATTTCTGTGGCTCAAGTTCACAGTTGCTTGCTGAGAAGGCCTGAAGTTTGCTGCTCCTCTAGAATTCCACCTGGGGTGCTTTCCAAGGCTCTTTACGCCCCAGGGCTTGCCACGTTTTCATAAAATGAACTTGGCAGATTGAGTTGCCATCTTGCAATCTGATAAAGCCCAGACTAAGCCCCCACGCCAAACCGCAGCCTCTGCATAAAACCCCATTTTGAATGAACCGCTGTTCTCAGCTCAGTGACTACGAGCAATGGCACCAATTCAGATATTTCTTAGGTGGGGCAAATTCCATTTCCTCCTCACCCCCAGCAGGGACCCTGTTCCAGTCCCTGCTCATCCCATCCCATCCCCCCCTGCCTCGTTCCTTCTCCTCCCACAGAGACCCTGGGTCTCCCTCAGCTGGGGAGTCTCCTCTCTTTCTTACCTACTCAGTGCATGAGCTGGTGCTGCCAGACGTCAAGCTCTCAGTGACTCCCCTGCACTCCGCGAAACAGGAAGAGACTTCCTGTGAGCCACGTTGCAACACCATTTAGCTGATCCCCCATGTGTCTGTATGGAGGGGTAGTTAGGCCAAATTTGAGTGGCGTCACAACCCCAACGCCAGGTCGCAAAGCCTCTCGTGGGTCAGATTTCAGTGGCACTGTGACCACGCAGCTGAAGCAACGCTCCATACTGTTCCAGCACAGCTGTATGATTTAGTACCAAAAAACCACTGCTCAAAAGCGGTCAGGCCACTGCAGCTTAAGAAATTTTGAGCGAGTGCAAAAACCTTGGAGATGGGGGCATTCCCACCCCCTCCCAGCCAGTCCCTCCTAGGTTCCACTAGCTACCAGCGAACTAGTGTGTACATTGCTGTACAGTCACTAACTCTATGGGGCTTCTCTGCTGAGACTGCATTCTATTAACTGGGGTATGTTCTTAACAATTGCCTCCAGACAGTGTCTAGAGTGATAACTACCGGTACTGTACCCTGCTACCCACACAACTTCTGCAGTTCCCTTTCATTCAGGCCAGAGGGGAAGGTTTGCCTTACTTCCAAACAACAGAGCCCAGATTTTCTCCCTACATAACACAGCATATTCTGGGGTTTTTACCCATTGCCTTTTCAGAACAGTAATGAAAGTTGCGTCGCTGATGAATTCTCCAAGGCTGCCTAAGGGACTCTTGTCTCTTAAGCTGTTCATTCCTATTCAGATGACTATCTCCACTGTGAGAACACACACACACGTCTCTATAAGCTGTCTGATGGACTGAATTTTCTTGGGACAGTTACAGTGGAGCAGAGTTTTCCAGGCCCAGTGTTTTGGGTCAATGCCATGGGTGGCAGGTATGATAAAAAAGCCTATGGTAGATCTATAGTTACTAAAGACTTGAGTGAAGTGAAGGAAGTTTATACCCTTGTCACTGCATCTCAGACTTAGCTGTTAGGCAAATTTAGCTTCGAGGTCTTGGTGATTCCTCCTGTCCAGGGTTGGGGATAATGCTGGTTTTCTAGCTTACTAACTGCCAGGATAGTGGGTTAGGCAGCTCTCTTCCATTGCTAATGGGTTGGCCTTTGTGATGCGGCAAGTGGGGTTCAAACTGTTGTCTTTTCACTTTAAAGTCTACTTCCCCTATGGTACAACGAAGGAAATATCCACCTCTGCTTCTGTAGTGGAAGCCCTGGAGCCTGATTCTCCATTGCCCTGCAACTTGGGTAATCACATACGTTACTGCAGAGTGGGTGTAAAAAGCTGCTAAATCGGAAGGGTAACATTGTACACCTGCTCTGTACTGGTGTAACTGCCCGCACAGGATGTGAGGCAAGGGAGACGCAAGCCCTCTGTTTTATCCCACAGCCTTGTGTGCTGGGGCATAGGAGAGCCATGGTCTGGTGAGGACCTGTTGAAAGCAAATTGGGAACTTGTAACACAGGCAGTCTATGAGAGGATCCAGCCCAGGACATGTGTGTCATAAGCCAGGTTCCCCTGGTCTTGGGAGATATAACAGAAAGCTAATGAATTATAGATTGCTGCCATCTTGATCCCGGCAAAGCTGAGCCAGAACCGACTGTCTTATGGGATTTTCCCCTCAGGAACCCTCTGAGGCTGTCTCTTCTCATCATCCTTTCAGTGCCAAGCAGTGAGGGAGGGGCCTCGCTGGCTTTGAGGAGGTAAAGGAGCAGTGAATGACTTGCTGTGTTCCTAGTCTCCTAGAAAACTGACATGTCCGCCTCGTAAAATGCACCTTTGGGATGAGATGGGCCCAGTTCAGCTGGTGATGTGTTTCTCTGGGATTGAGGGCTGTAATCTTAGGGGAAGAAGTGCAGGATAAACTCCTGATTGCTGGGCTATGTGCAGAGAATGCCTAGCAAAATCAAACTCCTGCCCAAACAAGAAAAAACCACTCACTAGGATTCCCGTTGACTGCCCTGAAGTTAGGTTCCCATGAGTGAGCCTTGCTTTCCCCTGGCTGTGTACCCTTTCCAGCTCACTGTGTGGAGATCACCTTTAACTGTTACTTTGCACTGGAGTTAGAAACTTTCAGGTTACCTTGCAGCCTGATGGCAAAGGCATTTTACCCACATCCTTCTTACCGGCACATTGGAAAAGTGCTGTAGTCAGAAGAGTGACTTTCCATATAGGTGACACTGTGGGGTTCTGTTTTGCTCCAGTTCAAACTTGCTCCATTTATAACTCAGCAGAGAATTTCCCCTCCCCCTGTGCCCCAGAAGCTTCAAACTTCCCTGGGGATCTGAGAGTCATGCTGGGCTCTTTCTCTCTCTTACCCATCATCAGTTGTAAAGAATCTGGAACAAAACTTTGTTGCTAGTTTTGTTACTGATCCATGAGGCAGAACAGGCTCCAGCTAGCTCTGCTGTATCTGTGGTGACCCTGTATTGGTGACAGCAGTAAAAACTTGATTTGCGTTTCCCCTTTCTTTATATTTCTATCCGGACCAAACTCTCCACTCGCTAACATGTAGCAAGTTGGCCATGTCTGGTAGCTTCATCCCACCATTTCCACTCAGACAGAGCCCTTATGGACAAGTCCTGTAGAACTGAAAGTGAATGACACCAATAGGGTTCTATAGAAATTATTCTTGGAACACCTATTGAACCGAAAGACTATCCTACTCTACAAGTGTTTAAACCAGCCTCTATCGTACTGTGTGCTCTAGCTCAACCAGAAGTTATGGGCTGGATGCAGGCATTGTTGTTTGAAGTTATGGCCTGGAATTCCTGTTCTGCAAGACGTAAGACGAGGTGATCATAATGATCCCTTCTGACCTTAGAATCTGTGGCTGAAATCCTAGGACACTGAAGTCAATAGAAGTTTGACCCTTGTCTTCATCAGGGCCAGGATTTCACCCCGTGAAATTAATCCTGGAGAAAGGTTGATTCTACAAGATGGCTTCCTCATCAGGTGCATTGACACACAGGATCCATCCCCTATTTCCATTTAATTCCTTTTTAAAGGGGTTTCCTGTGAGGTACCGTCACACCTGAAACCTGTCGAGAACACACCTGGAGTTGGCTTTTCCACTTGGGGGTTCTTTTCAAAGTTCTGCTCGGCGTTCCATGTGAAGGGGCATTGGCCGACTGCTGAATTTCTTCTAACGGCTCCTTTATTTTCTTGTCAATGTTCCATGTTTCTGTGTGTTTGTCAGAAGCTTGTGTTTTGTTTCTGGTTTCTTGTCTTCTGGATCTCGGCTGTGGCGTCAGCAACTTTTCATTTCAGGCTTCACAGCTTCCTCTTCTCTAGCTGCTATATTGGGGCAGAGCTGCCCACAGGTAAGATGCTAAGCAGATCAGTTGAGAGTAGCAGTGCAGCTCAGCCGCCTCCTTCGTCCTGCCTCATACCCCTTTACATCCTCCCCCCTTCTCCTCTCCCCACCGCCCCGCTGCCAGGCACCTCCTGACAATGCTGCTGTTTTGATATGACCCAGGTTTGCTGCGTTTATATTGCAGGATTGAACTGACCTCTGACCTCACATCCCTGTAGCAAGTACCTTAGGTCCTCGGCCACAAACATTCTTGCAAATCTTTTTGGTAAGGAGATGATGTTTCTTAGAAGTAGTGGTACCACCTGATAACCTCTGCTAGTATGTTTTGTTTTGTTTTGTTTTTAAATGAAGTAACCATGTCTGTCCCACCTCCCTCACCCCCCCACTCCCTCCTCATAACAAATTAATAAATCTACTCTCCTCTGTGCCCCCATCTCATTTTCCATCAGCAGCACAAACTGATCTAGAGAAACAGGATATACAGACCTTTGCCTCCTCTAGCTATGTCTTGATCTGGCCTGTACTGAGCAGCTGTGACCTCTGCAGTAAAAGCCACTTGTGCTCAGCATCTCTTAGGCTCTGTCTGTCACGCTTGTGTGCTTGGCCTTTGAAACTTGGAAGTTAGGCCCCTAAATCCACTTTAGCCCCCCAAGTTTGAAAACGAGGGTCACAGCCTGGATGACGGAGCCATCGCAAGTTGTGCCTTAGGTTGTGCTGGCTAAAGTCGCACAGAAAGGCGTTTTGGTTGTTTATCTGATAGCATCTCTTGTCTGTGCCTGGAGGAGTTGTCAGCCCCATGCAGGAAAGGGGAAGGGAATGCAGCAGAAAGGGTTATTTAATAGAAAGCCATTTCTGCTTCATGCCACCCCGCATTGCCTCAAAACTGCAGATATTTTTGCACCACTTTGCTTGATCCAAATTGAGGATTTATCCCTAAATCTGCCCTAAATGCCCTGATATGGGGAGGAGTATATAATGTACTAGCTGCTGCAATTTCCTGTCTCTGATCATTTCAGTCTTAAAAATAGAGGCACTTCTCAGAAAAACAGAAGGAGGTGACCAGACTGGTGAATGTTTTGGCTAAACGTGGTTTGCCAGATCCTGTTTCTTAAGTCTTGTCTTCTGCACTAGTGATTTGCCCCAGTTCTGGCCATCAGTTGCCAGCCATAAGTGTAGCTGCCCCAATGCAAACCACTGGTGCAAACAGGCTAATCCACAATTTTCACTGGTGTGGTTTACCCCGGTTTCATGCTGTACCCGTGCAAATCACTGCTTGTAATGGTTTAACCTGGCTCCATGAGGTGCTGGCACAGGTGCAGCTGTCCTGGGTGGCTGGGCCACAAGGGGGTACAGGCAGTGCTCTTAAATGCAACTACAGTGACTGAGATACACTGACTATTTTTAAAGTAGCCTTTGTCAGCTGCTTCCCAAACTTTGCTCCAAGTCCAAAAAGAATTTTTTGCAACTGGGCAGGAAGATGATCAGGACTTCACCCAACTCTGTAAACTTCTGCAGGGCTGGCAGACCGGTGTTTTTAAAGAGGAATAATTCCTTTTGGTCAGTTAATCCTTTTGTGACCTCTTTTCTTGGCCCAGAGCCTGGTCCTGGTAAAGTGCTTGGCAAAACTAGTGTGGACGTTAGTGGGACACAGGAGTCAGCCCCCGCCAGGAGTCTGTGCCTTTCTTAACACGCCTCCCTTCCCAGATTCATTGGCTGACCTGGGCTGGAGAAAGGAGAGAGCAAGTGTGTTTGACTCAGCATGAGTGTTTGTGGGAGGGTCTCTTCTCCCTCCTCCACCCCTCATTCCAGGGGCTTAGGAGAAGGTGAACATAGCCAGAAGTACCCTGTAGGGTCTCTAATCCTAGGGGGGAAACAGGGTCATCCCTGTCAGTTGGAGAGAGAAAGGGTGGCAGCTGTATTTTCAGCATAATCACCTTTCACTGGTGGGTGTCAACTCAAACATCATAGATGCTTCTAATTCTTGCGTGGGCTGCAGGCATAGAAAGGGGCAACCCATAACACTCCAGACATTCTTGGCTGCAACTTTAGGATGTCAGCTAAGCCCAGCTTGTATTAATGTCAGAATGGGTTGGGGGAAGATGTTCGCCCCCAGATTTGCCCAAGGGTGAGGTTGGTCAGGAAGGAGAAGTGGAACCCTGATCCTGAGCGTGCGAATTCCTCCCCATCCTTCGAGCTTCAGGGGTTATTTTTCCAGCAAAGCCATAATATGCCTGGAGTAGGAGCGCCCTCTACAGGGCAAAGTGAACCCTTTTGATTTGGATCCGGACTTCAAACCCACAAGTAGGACAAACTCATTGGGAGGCAAGATTCCTTAGTATGTGAGTTTGCTACTTAGTGGGAGCCACTGGAATTAGGGACTAAACGATCCACTAGACTGTAGCTTCTCTATCCCACCCTGCATATTTCATGTGCGTTGTGCAGCCAAATCTGCAATTGCTTTGAGAAATCCCTGCCTTGCTCAAGGCTGGGGAGGCTGCAGAAAGATGCTGGGGGGGGGGATTGTCCCAACTGGGGGAAGTGGACTCATTATCCAACCAACCAGTTGAACTCTTTGGGGGGAAATTCTTTCCCTCCTTCTGAATGTCCCCCTCCCCTCCACTCTGCTGCCAAGTTCTTAGTAGAAATGAGCTGAGGGGGTGATACTTGGATCTGGTTTAGGCTTAGGCTAGGGTTCAAGGCTAAACTGGAGTCCAGCCCCAGGGGAGTTATAATATATTATGAGCTGATCTCATGAGATTTCCATTCTCTTGGGCCTCAATTTAGAACTGGAAAATTGGCCCCTTTCCACTTTGGGTCTTGCCTGAATCTGAAGTTCTTGAAATTCAAAGGGACGGGGTGGGAGAGCTGGTTTTCCAGTCTGCGCTCACCCCTAGTTAAGGATGGGGAGAAGAGACCCTGCCATGATGTAGCATCGCGACATGAACCTAGGATCGAAACGGGGGTGCAGCTGGACATATAGAGGGAAGGTGGTGGTTTTAAACTGGAGAGCAGTGGTGGCGACTCCTCCAGAACGGACAAGGGCTGCAAGGGGCTGGTTGACGCTCTGACAGTCTATTCGCTGGGTATATTTCAAACTCCTCCATTACTGTTTCCCCCAAGGGTGCACAGGGGGTGGGGCTGTAGCTGGACAGGTCTCCATTAGCATTCCCAGCTCCTGGGCTCTCCTACCATGTCCATCGCATGCTCCCCTCTGCTTGCTCATCAGTGCATTCTGCTTGCTTTCTCCTTTGTGTAGCATGGGGATGGGATGGGCATTTTCCCTTCCTCCTTCATCTCTTCCCCTTTGCTGCTTGCTTTCTCCCTGGCCCCTTCTTTGGCAGCTGTGCTTTCCTGTCCAGCATGGCGCTTCTTTTGGATGAGAGAGGCTGGTAAGTTTTTTTGTTGCTGTTCCTTTTTTTGCTTTTCATCTTCTGCAGCACGATAGGTGTCCTGGGGCGAGGGACAAGCAGTGAGGAGAAGGGGTTGGCACCTGCTGTTTTATTTAGGTCAGAATGATGGCCCTGTCTAGCAGCAGAGAGCATTATAGGCAATGCAATGCATATTGCCATTCAGCCAAAAAAAAGTCCAACGCCAAGAAATGTTTTCCCCTCCCTACCACATCCCTGATAGGAGTCCTGTGTTTCTCCGTTGGGTCTATGTTGGGCCCACACTGCAGTTGGGGCTAACCTGTCCCCAGGCATAGCTGCAGAAGTGCCAACCCTCCCCTCCCCTTTTCTGGCCAAATATTTACCTCTTCCCACTGAGTCCCTACCAAAAAGGTCTTCTAATCGAAAAGAGTTAAGCTCTGGCCCATTTATTGTTTTTCAATATGGCCACTAATCTCACTGCAGCCTTAACTATGATCCGGAGCCGCACATGATGCTTCCATAACCGAGAGCCAACAGCGTAATGGAAAAATCCCCGTTTCCCTCCCCACGCTTAATACTCAGACTTAAACTTTTCTGGGGCAGGGGATCACACAGTCCTCTTGGAAGAAAGCAGCCCCCTCTCCCCTGTTTAGTAGAACACCCTCTACAAATGGGGTGCTGCACGTAAAAAAATCATAAGAGTCACATGTAGAAAATATTGCCCGTGTCCTGTGTGTATCAACGGGGGAGCTTTGAGAGCTCCTGGCAGCTTTTTCCATAGGTTTCGAGTCTCTTCTCTTTCACTGTGTTGGGCTGAGAATATGGGTCCCGCTTTGAGCTGCTGGATTCTTTTCCTGTCTCTGCTCAGCTCCCCAATTCTCGTCTGGCTCATGGCTGCTTCTCTGTGTCTCCCCGGTCCATTATTCATGACCTGTCTTCATCAGCTTCTGCTTTGCTTAGTCCTGTGTTCCCGTGGGCAGCTTGCCATTCTCCATCTCCTAACTCACTGGAAGTCTCAAACCTCTGGCACACCTGCATTCTCCCATAGCAGGGAGCAGCGGGTGCCTGTAGAGGAACGTGGGCTGAATACCCAGACAATGCATAAGTTACAAGCCAATAAGTAGGTGTAAAGCCAAAACCTGGTGTAATTTATATGCCAAGGGGCCAGAAGTACCCATAAGTCTGCCTTTTGCTCCACTTTACTCATCACTTTGGAGTCTGGCCCTTTGGGCAGGATTTTCAGGAGCTGAAGGGACGTAGGCCTGGTCTACACTAGAAAAGTCAGTCGGTTTAACTCTGTCAGTCAAGGGTGTGAAAAATCCACACTCCTGAGCAATGTAGTTAAGCCAACCTGAACCCCGGTATAGAAGGCGCTAGGTCAACAGAAGATTTCTTCCATCAAGCTATCTACCACCTCTCGGGGAGGTGGATTACCTACACCAACCAGAGAATTCCTGCCGTCGGCCTACGACGCGTCTACACTGAAGCTCTGCAGCTGTGCCGCGGTAGCATTTTCAGTGTAGACAAGCCCCAGGAGCACTAGTCCTACTGAAAGTCAATGGGGCTTGTGGTCCTAAATCATGTAAACTCTTTTCAAAATACCACTTGCCTAGTGTCCCTGTGAAATGATGGATAGGGTGGGTACTTCTGGAGGTCACTTTGTGTATTTAGCCTTTTGACTTCTTGTTAACTCCATGCTGCAGGAGGCATTTGGATTCCCATTGATTAAAGCTTGTTCCATAGCCCTTTACCTTCCCTCTTCGTCTCTCTTTCTAAGCGTCAGCGGTCTCTAATGTTTTCTCTATGCTGAAGCAGTCTCTCCATGCCTCACCCACCGGCAGAAGCAGCCAGAGAACTCAGGTTCGATGCCCCCTTCCTCATACTCAACATAACCTCAGAGGGCTGTGGTGAATCAAGGAGAACAGTTAAGGACCCAGCCATGGGAGGCAGTTTGATATACTGGGCACCCCTTGTGAGCCGGACCATGTACCAAGTTTAAGATGGTAATTAAAAAGGGGCTCAGTACCTGCAAGGGATGGTATGGAGGAAAGGTGGCGGTGGGAACATCCCTCACAGGAAGAACTGGGAGGCCAAAGGTGGGCTGGGATGCTGAGAGAAACTCTTCCACCCAATGCCCTGGTCTAC
This sequence comes from Eretmochelys imbricata, assembly GCF_965152235.1. Taxonomy (NCBI): domain Eukaryota; kingdom Metazoa; phylum Chordata; order Testudines; family Cheloniidae; genus Eretmochelys; species Eretmochelys imbricata. The sequence continues at coordinate 16,988,112 of NC_135585.1, read as the reverse complement.
CCAGTTCCGGTGGCCCTTCCTCATTGACATCCCATCAGGATCAAGCGTGTTTTCACTCTGGACTGGGAGGGGGTTGGCCCTTCATGGAGCCAGCCAAGCTTCTGCTTCTCCTTTCTGGATTTCATAGACACCAGAGGCTGAGCAGCTGGTGCTCCAGGCAAAGTCAACGCTTCTGAAAATCGGGGCCTAAGTTAATCAGCTGCCACCGTATGCAGCCTGCAAAGGCATTCCTATCTCCTTCAGTGAGCAAACGGAACCTGCGCTGGGAGCTACACCATATCCCCTGAAAGTCTGGGTCTGCACCTCAATGTTTAGCAAGGGTTAATCCAAGTGCTTAATAGCTGGCCCATCTGGTGTGTTTTTCATGTGTCTGAAGGACAACTTAGCTGACCTCACAGTGCCACATCCCTGTCCCCTTCAGCCAGTGCATGGAAAGTGCCTTCCCCTTTGCTCTGTCAGCACTGCTTAGGCTATCCCGCTCTCCCCGGAGGCTGGTAGTCAGTCCCATTTGGATGAGGAAACAGAGCCACAGAAAGCCTAAAGGACTCTTCCCAAAGTCCGAGAGGAAGCTTCAGGTTTCAACTAAACCCCGATGTGTTCATGATGGAGGGTGGAGGAGGGAGGCATTTGAAACGGAAAAGGAAGGAAAGGGACTCGGGAGCTTTTGGCTCCAGTCCCACTGGCCAGTTGCTAGATAGTGCTTCTCCCCTGATTCTGTGTCCTCCATGGGTAAGCTGTGGTGCCACCATTTCCACCCTACCTAGTCTAACGCCTGGACTGTAGGAACTCCTCCAGCGGGTGCATAGTATGGAGTCCTGTTACCTCACATTGACTGGAGTAACTTCTACACTCTTCCTACTGCACCCCTGCTGTGCCACATCAGCTGTGGGAAGGGGCGGCACCGGAGACTCTGCTCTACCTGTGAAGAGGGAGGTCCGTGACCAGAAGTCTTGATTTCCTTCACTTAGAGGGGACCAAAGAGCAGGGCCGGAGCACTCCATAGAATTCTAACGGCCTGGCCTGCACCTGCCCCCATCTCTCCTCGGGAGGTGCCACCCACGGAGATGGCATGTCCCCGCCTGACGGGATTCTGCTGGGATCAAGGTGGAGCATGGCCTTCTGGGACCTGCAGCATCCAAACCTCCCCTCGTGCTAGGTGAAGGTGCCTCTGCTATACCAGCTGGGTGCAGTTCTGGGCGAGTTACCAATCTGGCCCTTGGGCAGGGAGCATTTGGACAATTCCTGTCCCTGCTGAAGGGATGGGCCTCCCTGTAAAGAAGGAGCCTAAACTGAGCCTTTAGCACCATGTGAATTCATGTGCAATCGGGTTAATAGCATTTGGCATAGAGAGGTTTTTTAGCCTTAGATGAAAGTGTGGGGTGAGGAGTGTGGACCTCCATTAGCGACTCTCTTGAGGAGACACTCAACCTTTGATGCCAGGCCCAGACAGTATGTGGCAGTCTGACTCTCCCCTTCCCAGCTTGTTTGGGGATGAAGGGTAGGAAGGGAGGGGGCTGGAATAGGAGACATATCACCCTGGCTGCTTTTTGAAAGAGATGTTTTGTGCTTTAATCATCTAACAGCTGCAGTGGCCCGGGTCCTAGGTGGAGAGGTCTGCTAAGAGACTCCCACAATGCATACAGCCATGGGCCAGTCCAGAACAGGGAGTCTGGCTTCCACCTGTCCATGGAAACACAGGGCAAGGTTCTCATTTACATTACGGTCCCTTTACCCCATGCTGGCACCTTAAAGAAGGTGTAAATGTGATTTGCTCCTACTTTAAAGCACCAGAGTGGTGTAAAGGGGCTAGTGTAAATGGGGATCTGGGCCATATGGTTTGCCCTACCAGATCACAATAATATCCCATCTTATCAGCCACTGCCAGAGGTAGGATTCCAGACACCTGAGGCTTTGGATAAAGGGGAACCCCCCATCCCAGGATCCTCCCAACCCAGACACTCACAAATCGATACACTTAGCCAGATGGACAATGCTGTACCTTTCTGGCAGTAGAGAGGAAAATCGTTCCTGGCCCCTACAGCAATCAGCTCATTCCCTGAATTATGGAATCTGATTCTCCTTCTCTTCCCAACCATGGCAGGGTAATAATGACCTGACCCCCACCCCCCTCACTCCCCCTGCACAGTGAATCCTCTAGAGCGATTATCCCCTCTGAAGTATTTCCTTTATTCTAAACTGGGCAGCTGCTAAGCTTGCTTGTACACAGCCCGGTAGTAGAGAAGCTTGACTGATGCTCAGTGTGCATCTCCAGTCTGGATCTAGCCCATAAACTAGGCTCACTTACCTGTTGGGAGGTGAGGGTATTTTGCACGGGGGGACTGTACCCCTGCCTGATGCTGAAGACACTACTACGTTATAGGTGTGGAGATCTACTTCAACTGAAATTAGCAGCAGAAATATGCCAAATGGGACTTAGTCTATGAAAGAAGTGGGCATGCAGCTGAAGAGTTGAGGCATGTTTGGACTTGCCTTCCTACCCTTGGAGGTTATCCCTGCCTGCTCTGAGAGGCATCCTATAAAAAGTATGAACAGTAGTCTAGAGACAAAGCTTAGCCTTTCCACGAATGGAGAATTCCTAATGGTTAGAGCCAGAGAGCAGTGACAGAACTACTGTGTTCTAGCCCTGGCTCTGGCAATGACTTGATATGAGACCTTGGAAAAGTCATTTAGCCTCTCTGCACCTCAGTCTGTCCATCTAGAATATTAGTCCAAAGCATCTTCCCTACCTCCTTGGCAGGTGCTGAGCTTCACCACTCCCAAAGCAATCCGAGATCCTCCAATGAAAAGCAGAGTAGTCGTGTTTATGGATTGACACCCCCCTCCTCCCCCCCAGGGCCTGCCATGTGACTATGTCCTGTTTAATACAAAAGGGACAGGCAGCACTAGAGCAATAGGTATTTTTTCTGGAGGAAGATTTTAGAAAGAACAGTCTTTGTCTTTGCGTGCTCAAGCCTGCTGCCGATAGCATGAGACTGTTAGCGAAGCAGTCGCGTGTTCACCACAGGGCTTACTTCCCCCCGTTGGCTTGGCGTGTGCTGAGGAATATTGAGCCAGGCAGGTAATCCAGTTGCTCTGGAGCTGCCACAGCACCCAATTTGTAGGTCAGAAGGGTCTGAATTGTACTGGGTACCAATCAAGAGGGCATGCAGTCATTTTTTTTGGCTTACTCTGTTGTTTGGGTTTAGACTATCTTGCTGCAATTGATGAAGCAAAAAGCCTCTTACTTTGAGGCACTACAGTCTGCAAATGGCTCTTTGTGAATCAGAAACTTTCTTTGCCTCCCCCTCCAGCACCAAGTCCTTTTCCCTTGCTCGTTACAAAAATAATTAACAAACCAAACTCAAAAGGTGAAATGACTGAAATGAATTCTCTTCTTTTCTCCTTGTTTCTCTTTGCAGAACTGAAGACTATATGAAGTTATCCCTAACCTCCTCCTAAAGGCTTTTCCCTTGGCATCTTAAAGGCTTGAGAGAAATACCAAAACCAACCAAACACACAAACAAAAGAAAAAACAATAAACCCTCAAAACTCGGGACTTTCTCCTTGGCTGAAGTTGGGTTCTTCATAATAACTCCTTGTGGTATCAAGGTTAAGGAGAATCTCTTGCTTGGGTTCCTGGATGCGACCAGGCTAGAGCCATGACTGGAATTGTGTTTGGGGGTTCAAGACCTAATATGGGACTGAGACCCCCCAAACAGAACCCAGAGTGAACACCAAAAATTCAGTAAGTCTGCTGAGTTGTGTTAATCACACTCTGTCTGCCCTACCCTGAAATCTGTATTGTTCCTTTAGAGGAAATGGGCAAAAGCCAGATGTTATCTTAGATCTACCCAGATGTTGTACCCGAGTATCCAAGCCATTTCCTCCAGGGACCAAACTCATCCTTTAGCTTTGAAAATTACAGCTGGAGATTTAAAACATTGTTTAACATTGGGAGGGGGGCGGGGTTTGACAGACTATCGCTGGACTGACTTAATCTTGCTCTGTAATCATTTCAGCAGAGAGCTGATCCTTTAGTTTAGGTAGAGGGCAGACCTGAGAAGTGAGATTGGTTTGTCTTGTAGCTCTACTGTTTGTGGTGACTTCCCGTTGAGGAGCCCAAGCTTTGTTAACGATTGGTAGTGCCTGGATTTACTTTTCCCTGCTCCAGTTCCCAAGAGGGAGAGGGTGGAGGAGGTAGCCCTGAAATTGAGGGCTCCCTCTGGATTATGATGAGTTTCTGGGGGTGCCAACAGCGTTTCCCGTTCCCTTCTCCACACCACCTTACTGTTCTAATACCCCTTTCTCTTTCCCATACCCTTTTGTCACTGTTGCTGGCCTGCCTGCTTTGCCCAAGGTTCAGCTCCTCTTCTGAGCCTTGTCATATACAGGAGATGAGCTCTGCTGGGCATCAGCACCCGCTCAATTGAGTTCTAACTTCAAATAGGGTCGGGTTGGTTTGCTGGAAGTCCTTCCATGGGAAGAGGGTTTTGAGTCCTCTGGTGATATCACTTCCTGTCCTGCAGCATTACAGCATAGTTGGAATCTGTCCTCCAAGCTTCCCTTCATTTTTGTGGAAAGGCCGCCTCTTAGCTAAAGCTTCAAGCATATAAAAAACCAGGCTGCTTTGTTTTATTCCTACACAGACAATACTTGAAACTATTTACTCGGTCGTTCTTTGCCGCGCCTGGGTTTGGAGAATGTTTGTCTGTAAAAAGGGCTCATTTCACAAACAGCCGGAGGCTTCAGCTTTAAGGAAGCTGCCCCTTCCAAGCCGGTAACTGCTAGCACATTAAATGGATTGCTTATGAATCCTAGACACACAAGGCCGCTCTGCTTCAAGGTACCCAATGTGACTGGCCATTCTGTCTCCAATTCGTGCTGGCTGGCAGATTTGACGTTCCAAGCATGTGACTATGCAAAGAATGCCTTATATACAGATATGTTTAAGTTATACGGCAAAATGTACATCAAGCAAGCAAAGTCTATAGCTGAGCCCAGATTTTGCAAGTGGCAGCGAGTTAAGCTATTTCTTTAACAACAACAAAAAGGCTGTCTGGGTATTTTTTTACCTTTTTTTTTTTTTTTTTTTTTTCATCTGAAGGTGGCTCTTATACACAGGACTGTAATTCTAGTGGCTTGAAACTGTAAATTGCCTTTGTTCAGTTCAATAAATCTTTGAATAGTTTATTTGGATGGGCATTGTGTTGTTTATACCTTTTGCTTTTTTCCCCTCCTTCTCTCTTCCACAGAACTTCTCTAGTGATGATTTATAGCATTACACCTGCATCCCATATCTTTCACTGCTTTTGCTGCACTAGCAGGGAATTCTTATTCACGTGAAAATACCCAATAAGGACTTGGTGTCACACAGAATGTGGAGGAAGACACTGTCCTTGCTGCAGCGAAATAATCATGGTGCTTTTACAGGGTGTTACTGCTGTGGAAAGCGACAGAGAAATTGTAAAGTCTTACTCAGCAGATTTGCTTCCTATACGTGCCCAGAGTCAGGACTTTAGTGACAGAGGGCCAGACTGTGATGTCACTCTGTGAATAAGGATATCTTACTCCACAACTAGTTCCATTGACTTCAGTGGGAGCAGAGTTCGGCCAACACTGTTAAAAATCTCACCCTGAAACCTTTTGATTTTACTTCTGTTGGAGCCAGGCAGAGTCAGTGAAGCTGGGAGAGATGAGCTGGACTCTGTTTTTGCTCCTGCACCATCTGTAGTATTCGTGAAGTTCCAATTGCAGAATCTTTGGCCAAGATTTTCAAATGTGACAAGATTATTTTGGGAGCCTCCATTTTTGGGTAGCCAAAACCCTGTACAGAGACCTGATTTTCAGAAGGTGAGTCCTCAGCACTTTCTGAAAATCAGGTCCATTTGCAGGGTCTCAAGTGAGGTGCCTCCAATCATTAATTACTTCTGAAAATCTTGAGTTGAAATTTTCAAAGAGCTAAGGGAATAAGGAGCAGAACTACCATTGATTTTCAACAAGAGTTCAGCTGTTTTGAAAATCCCAGCCTTCGCCTATTCTGTCAGTGATGAGTGAAAGCCAAGTGCATTGATATTGGGTAAAAACAAAAACAAACAAAAAAACACATTGAGACTTTTCTGTGACCATACTAGAAAAGAAGTATAGGTCACTGAAAGTTGCAATTGTGTTTAGACTTTTTCACAATCTATTAAGCTGCTTGGGAACAATAAGGAAAAGAACCAGAACTAATTTTTGTTCCCAGCTGGAATAAACTTCAACGGTGCCTGTGTAAGGAGAAGAACACATACTGAATTTCTCCAGACTAGATAGGAGATATGCCCCCCTGGAATCGAATGAAGTTCTGAAATAAAATATGAGGATCTGTAACTGCTGTGTCTCCCTTCCTTTTTCATATTCTGAAAAGGTCAGTTTAATGCATTCTCTTGTAAGTGAGAAAAGTATATGAGAGACAATGGGATTCTTGAGGGTTATAGACTTGAGATTCCATTGGTTCAGCAGGGGTATAACGACTGCTCCAAGCCAAGGCTGTACAGAGAAGATTTCATTTCATAACAAAAGATCCTAGCTCATTAACAGAATATATATAGTCTTTAAATGCTACAGCCACATGCATTTTGATTGTAGAACAAAGTAACTGGCACAATAGCTGCTTCTGTTTGCTAAGCTCTGCTTTTTCAGAATTCTGTTTCCCCCACAATGTTGATAGCACCAAAGTTAAAGCAGGGTGGGAAATGCAGCTCACTTGTCACCACTTCTGATTGGTATTATTAATGTTTATCAGTAGGTGTAAGGAACATGCACAAACTTCCAGTTCCAGGTTGTGCTTCCCAGATTGAAAGCTCTTCTGTTCACCTGTGACGATGGCTCATCTACCATTGATTTTGGTTTTTAATGCAAAATTCCCAGTGGGATTGCTGTTGATGGACCAATGCTCTGCTCTGTTGTTTCCCCACAAATTGAAACTGCTTCTGTCTTCTCTAGAGAGAGATGGGGGGTGAGGTAATATTTTTTTATTGGCGAAAAAAACAAGCTTTTGAGCTACACAGAGCTTTTCAGGTCTTTTGTCTGCTCTAGACATTTATACCACTCTCATCGCCACAACTTCTAAGCAGCTTCCCACTTAAGTTTTATGCAGCCATATTCCTAAAACTGTGATTTCACTACCAAAAAAGGTGTATTTCTACATCAAAGTAACTAACTCAAGATACCTATTTTGAGGTAAAATCCTAGTGGAGACAAAACACAGGTAATTTTTAACTCTTTGTATCTAGTTGAGGTTAACCCCAGGTTGGGGGGTGGGGGTTATAGGATCGACCTCATCTAGCTATATGGACTTGTCTCCCCTAGGATTTTACGTTGATATCGCTATCTTGATGTAAAATCACAGCTTTTAGTGCAGTGAAGACATAGCTTAACACCAGCTGAGTTCTGATCGTCCATCTTCCTGTGCTTGTGAGATTGCCACTTGCAATATCTGCTTCCCAGCACAACCTCCAGAGACTCATTCCATGGTGGTATCGTCACCATGGAGTGAAACAAAATTCTGATGCTTTCATTTGTTAGCGAAAACTCTTGCTGCACACTCTCCCGTTGTCTGTCTCAGCTGCGGCAAAAGAGTCCCTAGAGTTTATTACCAGGGCAGGGTGCCAGAATATCTGGGAGGTAAGGAAGAGACTTGTGAGGATAGGTTTGGCCACTGGAATGAGAATCTACTACTATAGACAGGAGGGCTGGCTGTGCCAGAAGCAGAGAATCCTGGGAAGGTGGGTTTTGGGACCGCAGAGACTGAAGGCCAATCCTCCACCCACTGTCAGCAGCCTGCACCAGGGACCAGTGATGCTGGGGGCGTTTGAATCTGTGTGGACAGCACCAGCTCTGCATTTCTGACCTGCTGTGGGTCAACAGACTCTGTTCTCATGAGGGATAGAAGGGCAGTAAGAGCTTTGAGGTTTATATAATAGCAAAGCCTTGTTCCGCCCTTGTTACAGTCATAACACCACGGCTCCTTTAGTTCTCATAATCTGAGGCAGGAGAGCCAAGGACTGCATGTAATAGGTGGGGAACTCGCTTGCAGTGAGACCACATCAGTCCTGTAACCAATCCCAGCTAGTAATGAAACAGAACCCTCTCCTCCTTTCCCTTAAAAAAAATTAGGGGTAGATATAACAGAATATGTCCATGTGCTAGGTTCAGGGCCAACTCCTGATGCCCATTACTCAACACTGGAAAAAAAACCAAGTAAACCCCAATGCAAGAATGACTTCTCTCTCTGATCACTCATTTCCCAGTAGCAGACTAACGGCTTGTGTACACTTGAAAGTTAATTTGGATTAAGGTAACATTTAAAGTGCAATAACAATTCTAGAATAACTCCATGTGTAGACACTCTTATTTCAGAATAGAAGAGTGTCTGTAGACAAGCCCTAAGAAAGCTCAAAATAAGGGGGTATGTCTGGGAATAAAGCTGGTTACTTTAAAGAGTTGGATTGTGTGTGTGTGTGTGTGTGTTTGAGGAGTGGGTATTAAGGGTCAAATTCTGCTAATTTTATATGCACAGATTTGCTGAAGTCAACAGGACTCGTAAGGTGAGCGTCATGTGTCATTTGACTCCATCATTGCTGTTCACAGTGCCTCTTGGAGGGTGGCTATTTCTCTTTTTACTTTTCTTCTTGACAGGGTTCAGAGAGAGCAGCTGACTGCCATCTTCAGGCTCATGAAGGAAAACAGTGAGACATTTGGAGAGATGACGGAAGGAGACATGAAGGAGCAGCTTAAACTTTATGACATGTAGGCTCACAGCCATTACAGTCTATGGCCTGCCAGCTGCCTCAGCCCTTATCATATGAGACACTGGAGACTAGTGCTATAAAACTGTCACTAAATGCATAATCGGTTTCATATTTTGGATGGTTTGCAAAAATGAATAGGCCTCTTTAAAATATTTCAAAGACTTGTAATTTCTATCTTTACTGGTTTTCCTAAAGGAGCTATTGCTGTATTTTCATCTCATGCAGAGATATTTCAACTCTTTCTGACCAGTTAGTAAGAGCCAGCCCATACAGCATGGTGAAATCTGTAACTGTATTCTGAGTATGCCTTGTAAGTATGTATTTCTTCACTCTGATCCTCCATCATCTTGGTGTCTGAAGGAATCAGAGTAAAGTAAAACAGCAGCGGCTGCACACTTTAACGTGGATAAAATGGGAGGTAACCCCTTTAGGGTATATCTGCACTGCAGCTGAGAGTGTGTTTCCCAGTGTTCATAGACAGACACACACAGGAGCTTGAGCCATTGTGGTACAGGAAGCAGCTTGGGCTAGCCACACAAGTACAATCATGTTCAACCCCCTGTGTACATACTCGGGCAGCTAGACGGAGCCGCTGCCCAGGCCACCACAGCCACGCTGCTATTCTTGGTGCACTGGTTCAAGCAGAGCTAGCATGTGTCTGTTTTCCCACGGTGGAGAATATGCTCTCAAATGCAGCATATACGGTCAGTCAGGATCATGCCTATCGATTATTCAGACAGTATAGGGCTGATGTCAGATGATTCATTAAAGTTTTTTGGCTGGAAACCAGTGATTCTGAAGGAGGATAAAGCTGCCAGGCACAGTATGTGAATAACTTCTGTAAGTGCATTTTTGCTGTCACCCAGACCAACTATCTGCTTATGGGCATAGTCTGCATCTATAATCACCATCGAAACCTACGTGGAACAGAATGTTCAGTCAAGCTATGTTTCATGCAAATAACTTTTCCATTTCAGTTTGGGAAATTTCATTCCCCCCACCCCCAATTTTGCTTCTCCATAAAAGTATGGGGCAACTGCTGTTTTTCTCATTGCATTATGCAGCAGCAGAAAATGCCACTTCCATTGGAATTTTTGAGTGGAAGCAAGACAGTGACCATCTTTGAAAATGATCTTTGGACAGAGGCAAGAGGATGGGAAGCACAGTGAGAAACTGATTTACATCTATGTCATAGTCCTTTGTGAAACAGAGGGTATGTCTACACTACGGAATAAGGTCGAATTTATAGAAGTCGTTTTTTTAGAAATCGGTTTTATATATTCGAGTGTGTGTGTCCCCACAGAAAATGCTCTAAGTGCATTAAGTGCAGTAACTCGGCGGAGTGCTTCCACAGTACCGAGGCTAGAGTCGACTTCCGGAGCGTTAGACTGTGGGTAGCTATCCCACAGTTCCCGCAGTCTCCGCTGCCCATTGGAATTCTGGGTTGAGATCCCAATGCCTGATGGGGCTAAAAGATTGTCGCGGGTGGTTCTGGGTACATATCGTCAGGCCCCCCTTCCCTCCCTCCCTCCGTGAAAGCAAGGGCAGACAATTGTTTCGCGCCTTTTTTCCTGAGTTACCTGTGCAGATGCCATACCACGGCAAGCATGGAGCCCGCTCAGGTAACCGTCACCGTATGTCTCCTGGGTGCTGGCAGACGCGGTACGGCATTGCTACACAGTAGCAGCAACCCATTGCCTTCTGGCAGCAGATGGTGCAGTACGACTGGTAGCCGTCCTCGTCGTGTCCGAGGTGCTCCTGGCCACGTCGGCTGGGAGCGCCTGGGCAGACATGGGCGCAGGGACTAAATTTGGAGTGACTTGACCAGGTCATTCTCTTTAGTCCTGCAGTCAGTCCTATTGAACCGTCTTATGGTGAGCAGGCAGGCGATACGGATTGCTAGCAGTCGTACTGTACCATCTTCTGCCGGGCAGGCAAGAGATGAGGATGGCTAGCAGTCATACTGTACCATCTTCTGCCGAGCAGCCATGAGATGTGGATGGCATGCAGTCCTTCTGCATCGTCTCCTGCTAGCCAAAGATGTAAAAGATAGATGGAGTGGATCAAAACAAGAAATAGACCAGATTTGTTTTGTACTCATTTGCTTCCCCCCTTCCCCTGTCTAGGGGACTCATTCCTCTAGATCACACTGCAGTCACTCACAGAGAAGGTACAGCGAGGTAAATCTAGCCATGTATCAATCAGAGGCCAGGCTAACCTCCTTGTTCCAATAAGAACAATAACTTAGGTGCACCATTTCTTATTGGAACCCTCCGTGAAGTCCTGCCTGAAATACTCCTTGATGTAAAGCCACCCCCTTTGTTGATTTTAGCTCCCTGAAGCCAACCCTGTAAGCCGTGTCATCAGTCGCCCCTCCCTCCGTCAGAGCAACGGCAGACAATCGTTCCGCGCCTTTTTTCTGTGCGGACGCCATACCAAGGCAAGCATGGAGGCCGCTCAGCTCACTTTGGCAATTAGGAGCATATTAAACACCACACGCATTATCCAGCAGTATATGCAGCACAAGAACCTGGAAGAGAGATACCGGGCGAGGAGGCGACATCAGCGCGGTCACGTGCGTGATCAGGACATGGACACAGATTTCTCTGAAAGCATGGGCCCTGCCAATGCATGCATCATGGTGCTAATGGGGCAGGTTCATGCTGTGGAACGCCGATTCTGGGCTCGGGAAACAAGCACAGACTGGTGGGACCGCATAGTGTTGCAGGTCTGGGACGATTCCCAGTGGCTGCGAAACTTTCGCATGCGTAAGGGCACTTTCATGGAACTTTGTGACTTGCTTTCCCCTGCCCTGAAGCGCATGAATACCAAGATGAGAGCAGCCCTCACAGTTGAGAAGCGAGTGGCGATAGCCCTGTGGAAGCTTGCAACGCCAGACAGCTACCGGTCAGTTGGGAATCAATTTGGAGTGGGCAAATCTACTGTTGGGGCTGCAGTGATACAAGTAGCCCACACAGTCAAAGATCTGCTGATATCAAGGGCAGTGACCCTGGGAAATGTGTAGGTCATAGTGGATGGCTTTACTGCAATGGGATTCCCTAACTGTGGTGGGGCCATAGACGGAACCCATATCCCTATCTTGGCACCGGAGCACCAAGCCGGCGAGTACGTAAACCACAAGGGGTACTTTTCAATAGTGCTGCAAGCCCTGGTCGATCACAAGGGACGTTTCAGCAACATCAACGTGGAACGGCTGGGAAAGGTACATGACGCTCGCATCTTCAGGAACTTTGGTCTGTTTCAAAAGCTGCAGGAAGGGACTTTATTCCCAGACCAGAAAATAACTGTTGGGGATGTTGAAATGCCTATATGTATCCTTGGGGACCCAGCCTACCCCTTAATGCCATTGCTTATGAAGCCGTACACAGGCAGCCTGGACAGTAGTCAGGAGCTGTTCAACTACAGGCTGAGCAAGTGCAGAATGGTGGTAGAATGTGCATTTGGACGTTTAAAGGAGCGCTGGCGCAGTTTACTGACTCGCTTAGACCTCAGCGAAACCAATATTCCCACTGTTATTACTGCTTGCTGTGTGCTCCACAAAATCTGTGAGAGTAAGGGGGAGACGTTTATGGCGGGGTGGGAGGTTGAGGCAAATCGCCTGGCTGCTGGTTACGCGCAGCCAGACACCAGGGCCGTTAGAAGACCACAGGAGGGCGCGGTACGCATCAGAGAAGCTTTGAAAACAAGTTTCATGACTGGCCAGGCTACGGTGTGAATGTTCTGTTTGTTTCTCCTTGATGAAACCCCCCGCCCCTTGGTTCACTCTACTTCCCTGTAAGCTAACCACCCTCCCCTCCTCCCTTCGATCACCGCTTGCAGAGGCAATAAAGTCATTGTTGCTTCACATTCATGCATTCTTTATTCATTCATCACACAAATAGGGGGATGACTACCAAGGTAGCCCAGGAGGGGTGGTGGAGGAGGGAAGGAAAATGCCACACAGCACTTTAAAAGTTTACAACTTTAAAATTTATTGAATGCCAGCCTTCTTTTTTTTGGGCAATCCTCTGTGGTGGAGTGGCTGGTTGGCCGGTGGCCCCCCCACCGCGTTCTTGGGCATCTGGGTGTGGAGGCTATGGAACTTGGGGAGGAGGGTGGTTGGTTACACAGGGGCTGTAGTGGCAGTCTGTGCTCCAGCTGCCTTTGCTGCAGCTCAACTGGAGCATACTGGTTTGGTCCTCCAGCAGCCTTAGCATTGAATCCTGCCTCCTCTCATCACGCTGCCGCCACATTTGAGCTTCAGCCCTGACTTCAGCCCGCCACTTACTCTCTTCAGCCCGCCACTTACTCTCTTCAGCCCGCCATCTCTCCTCCAGGTCATTTTGTGTTTTCCTGCACTCTGACATTATTTGCCTCCACGCATTCGTCTGTGCTCTGTCAGTGTGGGAGGACAGCATGAGCTCAGAGAACATTTCATCTCGAGTGTGTTTTTTTTTCTTTCTAATCTTCACTAGCCTCTGGGAAGGAGAAGATCCTGTGATCATTGAAACACATGCAGCTGGTGGAGAAAAAAAAGGGACAGCGGTATTTAATGTAACCCTTCTGCACACTGCTTACATCAAAAACACACATTTTATAAAACAGTGGCTACACTCTTTCAGGGTAAACCTTGCTGTTAACATTACATACATAGCACATGTGCTTTTGTTACAAGGTTGCATTTTGCCTCCCCCCACCGCGTGGCTACCCCCTCAACCCTCCCCCTTCCCCGTGGCTAACAGCGGGGAACATTTCTGTTTAGCCACAGGCAAACAGCCCAGCAGGAACAGGCTCCTCTGAGTGTCCCCTGAAGAAAAGCACTCTATTTCAACCAGGTGACCATGAATTATATCTCACTCTCCTGAGGATAACACAGAGAGATAAAGAACGGATGTTGTTTGAACGCCAGCAAACATACACTGCAATGCTTTGTTATACAATGATTCCCGAGTACGTGTTACTGGCCTGGAGTGGTAAAGTGTCCTACCATGAAGGACGCAATAAGGCTGCCCTCCCCAGAAACCTTTTGCAAAGGCTTTGGGAGTACATCCAGGAGAGCCACGAATGCCAGGGCAAAGTAATCCTTTCACATGCTTGCTTTTAAACCATGTATACTATTTTAAAAGGTACACTCACCGGAGGTCCCTTCTCCGCCTGCCGGGTCCAGGAGGCAGCCTTGGGTGGGTTCGGGGGGTACTGGCTCCAGGTCCAGGGTGAGAAACAGTTCCTGGCTGTCGGGAAAACCGTTTTTTCCGCTTGCTTGCTGTGAGCTATCTACAACCTCCTCCTCCTCATCATCATCGTCCCCAAAACCTGCTTCTGTATTGCCTCCATCTCCACTGAAGGAGTCAAACAACATGGCTGGGGTAGTGGTGGCTGAACCCCCTAAAATGGCATGCAGCTCATCATAGAAGCGGTATGTTTGGGACTCTGACCTGGAGCGGCCGTTCGCCTCTCTGGTTTTCTGGTAGGCTTGCCTCAGCTCCTTCAGTTTCACGCGGCACTGCTTCGGTTCCCTGTTATGGCCTCTGTCCTTCATGCCCTGGGAGATTTTGACAAAGGTTTTGGCATTTCGAAAACTGGAACGGAGTTCTGATAGCACGGATTCCTCTCCCCATACAGCGATCAGATCCCGTACCTCCCGTTCGGTCCATGCTGGAGCTCTTTTGCGATTCTGGGACTCCATCATGGTCACCTCTGCTGATGAGCTCTGCATGGTCACCTGCAGCTTGCCACGCTGGCCAAACAGGAAATGAGATTCAAAAGTTCGCGGTTCTTTTCCTGTCTACCTGGCCAGTGCATCTGAGTTGAGAATTCTGTCCAGAGCGGTCACAATGGAGCACTCTGGGATAGCTCCCGGAGGCCAATACCGTCAAATTGTGTCCACAGTACTCCAAATTCAAGCCGGCAAGGCCGATTTAAGCGCTAATCCACTTGTCAGGCGTGGAGTAAGGAAATCGATTTTAAGAGCCGAAATAAAGGGCTTCATCGTGTGGACGGGTGCAGGTTTACATCGATTTAACGCTGCTAAATTCGACCTAAAGTCCTAGTGTAGACCAGGGCAGAGTGAGGGAGAGCAGGTTTTACATATAGTTAAGGTAGGTTGTAGTTGTAGGTAGAGGATGGGAGTCAGGTCAGGTGATGTAGCTGATGGTGGAGGAGAAAGGGCAGAATGTCCAAAGTTTGGAAATACTATTCCTTGGATGAAAAATGGGCTTATAATGTAATATTTAATGTGGATCCTAGCCATGGTCCTGGGTCCCATGAAAGGAACAGAGCACGCTTCAAGAACACGTATAAAATGGGGTATTCAGTCCTGCTGCTGGCTGCCCAGCCATGCTCTGCCAAGAAAGGAGAGCCACCAACATCAATGGCAGCAGGCAGGAACACCTGTTGCAGATTGTAAGCTCTTTGGGGAAGAAACTGTCTTTGTTCTGTGTTTGTGCAGCCCCTAGCACAATGGGGCCTGGTCCATGATTAGAGCTCCTGGGCGCTATCATGATACAAATAATAATTAATAAAAGGGCATCAGCATCAAGAGGTGCTGAATTAAACAGCTCTCTCACACTCTGGTTGCCAATCCCATTGTTTATTAAATAAATAGCCATATCGAATGCATTGGTACTTGGATTAGGAATCTGTTCCAGTTTCTCGAATCCTTTAAGGGCATGTCCCTTCCTCCTCCACACCCTACCCTTCCAAAACAAGTCAAGATGGTTCCTGATGATCCTCTTGAGTGCATAGATTCTGCCAATCAGGTGGCCTGAAGAAATACCACGTAACTTCAACCAAGTAACAAAACCCACTAGTAAATACACTGCCAAAAGATGCAGTGAAATTATTAAGAGGAATTACCATGCCCAACTTGGATTAAATTTTCCTTGATGCAGAATGTTTGTGGGTAACTCCATTTCATGGAAGTGCTGTGAATTCACAAAAAAGGGCATGTTTCAAATGTGTTTTATTTCATGATAAGTATTTTGAACAGCTCTTGCCAGACGTTGGCATTTTTAGTTCACCAAGAAAATTGCAGTGCATTCCATATATTTGGTATGCATCAGTTTCTCTCTTCTTTTATGAAATCTTTTAAAACCTTGACATCAGGAGACATTTTCTAGTTTATGACACTGTTGATGTCACCCAACATCCATTTAACAACTTCCAGCCCCGCCCCATTCTAAGGAATAATCGCTTGAAAAACTAAGATTTCTTTACATTAGCCCTTTAGGTTGGAGAAACCATCTCACTAGCAGAACACTTCTTCACCATGTATATTCCATGACACAATTACATATAACTTTTAAAAAAATCTTACTTTCTAATTTTTTTCACTTGGGTGGAGGACTTGCTTGCAGGCATATTTACTACGAGATCATGCTGGCTTTACCATGAAATCATGGTTAATTTGACTTACATGTCTGAAAATCCTGTAGTTTCAGGATTATTCCTTTGGCTTTTTTAATTTTTTTCCTTTACATTTGGGCTGCTTCTACACAGGCGGAGTTCTGAAAATCTCCTAACAATACACTATCACTGATGACAGCAATGGTAGAAGCACCAGTGTAGACCATCTGCTGGCATTTTAACCCCTGTCCTGTCCAACCCTGTTTAGAGGTATGTGACATGGGTGGTTAAAATTTCGGCAGTGGTTGTGTAATGATGAAAGATTCTCAGAAATCTGCCAGAGCTGACAAGACCCAATGTAAAAAGAAATTAAGCCAATTATACTACGATCTTCCTGAGCTACGCTAAGAGCATAATAGTTAAAGGGATTGTGAGATTAGAACCCTTTGCCGGTTTAATGTTCAGTTTCTTAACATGTGGGGAAAACAGTGTACTTTCTTAGAAAGCTTTAATAAAGATAAGCCTTTTGTACATCTATCTGATATTCGTTTGTCTTGTAGAAGAGAAACACAAAGTCATTTTGTGTGCAAGAATTTGAAGGTACAAAAACTTTGGGGAAATTCCCTTCTTTAATAAACTGACTACAAGTTTCCTCTCTACTTCTGATCCATCAAAAAGGGCGTGTTTACACTGGGCAATTTACCAGCATTACTATACCAGTATAATTATAGTACTATACTTACACTGTATATTTCCCCATGTAGACACTCTTATTAGGAATACCAGTAGCCTTTTTCTCTTAAAATAAATCTAAAAAGAGGCCACTGTTATTCTGAATAAGTGTCCTCACAGGGAGCTAGACTGGTATAAATATAGCAGTATAATTATACCAGTATAGTAATGCTGGTAAATTTTCCTGTTTGGCAAGCCCTGAAATCCAGAGATGGGAGTTCAAGGAATGGCAAGTCCCACTTGACAGGTTGCGGATTCAATATTACAGATTTTTTCTTTTTAAATCTACAGGCCACCTTTAATTTGGATATTACTGTTGAAATGTATCTGTGTAGGGTATGACAAGTTAAACGGCACTTTTAATTTAAATTTTAAAAGAGCCAAGATTCCACTATAGCAACCACTTTGAAGCGTGTGCCCCAATTCTTTTTTAACTCATTAAAAAATTGTATGTTTTTTTCAGCTCCTGTGCTGATGTTGATAAGGAGTTTTCAGCAAGGAAAAAACTGATTAGCTGATCTCATTTTATACTGAGACTGTATAAACTCTTTGCATCAGGAACCCTCCTTTGGTTATGTTTGTACAGCACCTAGCACACTGGGAAGCTGATCCACAGCTGAGGCTCCTAGGCCTTGCCACTATATAAACGATGAATGACAATAACAGGTAGGGGAAACAACTGATTGTACACAGGGCGATGGCAAACACACAGACTAAACATGCAGCCTGCTTAAGCGCCGCAGCGAGACCCTGCCATGGGAATCCCCAGCTAAGACCCCATTTGGCTGCCATGGGAACAGACTCCCTGGTCTGTCATCATGGCAACCCCGCCTAAGATCCTGAGTTGCTGCCATGGTAACCCCGACCTGCGAGGCCCCGGGGCGCCCCAACATCACACAGGCTGTGGGAAGATGCCGTCGGGGGCAGGTATGCACGGGGGGAGGACCGAAGGCACTCTCAGCCATCCCAGGGAGTGACTGGCTCCCCTTTCCCAACTCAGTTGTAACTTTGGCTTGAACTGTCCCTGGCAGGATTCCGTAGTCAACCTGCGCAACAGGACAACGACTCAACTAGAACAGCCCCTAAATCCAATACAGCGCATGCGTGTTCGCAGAGCCGCCCCGGACAGGGAAAATATGTCTTACCTCCGGAAGCGGCTGCGAGAACCGTTACGCGCCGCGCGCGAGCCGTCTACAACGCCTAACGCGCGCTCTGCGCATGCGCCTACTCGGGGCTGGCGACTGATGCTCGTGCTTTGCGCATGCGTAACATCTGGATGGTTCCCCGATATTATCGCTCTAAACTTCATACTTGCCATGTGGGGGCCCAAGAAATGGCCGGATGGAAGCGGCCGATGTCGCCCCGCGCGTTGTGCGCATGTGCAGTGTCAAGATGGTGGGGCTGGGTACGGGTAAGTGGCGGCTGTGTAAATCCAAGCCAGGTCGTTAGGCGGCTGGCGCGGCGCCGCCCGGTCCCGCCCCGCGGCTAGTTCTCACCCTTCTCTCAGATTTCAGCGACTGGCAGCTGAGGCGGCGGCGGCGGCAGCGTCAAGGTAACCGGGTCTGGCGCCTGCCCCGCGGGGCCCGCTGCCCCCCCCGCCGCCCGGGCCCCGTTCCAGGGCCGGTGCCCGCAGCCGTGGCAAGTCGCTCGCAGGAAGAGAGCGGCCGGCAGCGGGGATGGCGGCCGCGGCCAGGGACGGCAGCCGCCCCCAAGGCGAAAGCAGCCGGTGGGAGCGCGGCATCGGGCCCTACGGCTAAGGCGGCTGGAGCGGCAGACCCCCAAGATGGCTGGGGGGGCAGGGAGCGCGGCGGGCTCTGCACTGACGGCGGCCTCAGGCGGGAGCGCAGCGGAGACGGCGGCCTCAGGCCCCTCGGTGAAGATGGCCTGCGGGAGCGTGACAGTGGCAGCGGCGGCAACCTCGGGCCCCATGGTGAAGGTGGCTGGTGGGAGCGGGACCCTGGTAGCCCCGGGCCCCATGGCAAAGGTGGACGCTGGGAGGGTGGTGGTGGGTTTGGGTCCTGTGGTGAAGGAGGCTGACGGGAGCACAGTGGAGACGACAATGAAGGTGGCTGGTGGGACGTTGACGGTGGCGACGACAGCAGCAACCTAAGGCGAAGGCGGCCGGTGGGAGCACAGCGACCTCAGGCCCTGTGGCGATGTCCGTGGCCTCAAGCTCCGAAGCAACGGGTCCCACGGCGAAGGTGGCCAATGAGATCATTCAGTCTCCCTCTTTTGGGTCACGGGCGGCCACCCCACTGCCAAGACAACGGTGGGACATCTGTATCTACAGTGGAGCCCAACAGCAGCAGCACGTTGGCCTTCAAGGGTTCTGTGGTTTCAATGGCAGCCACAAAGAGGCACAACAGCAACATCCCTGTGTGTGGGACTCCGGAAGCCAAGCTCCTCAAATTGCCCTGGTCTGATGACAACCATAGTCCAGCCCTTTAGAAAGCCTTCAAGGCTGTGGTAGCAGCTGGTGGGAGTGGCTGGCTCGACCCAGTGGCAGTGGCTGTAGTGAAAACAGAACTGGAAGTGGACTGTTCCTCTGAGGAGGACCTAGGAAGCGGGAGCAGAGACACAAGTGGCAAGAGCAGTGAGCCACAGCAACTCACCTGGACCCCCACCTTACTTGTGACAGAACGCAAGAGAAAGAAGAAGCCCATTAGCCAGGAACGCACAACCTTAGTGAACCTTGTACCATCCATTCATAGGATAAAGGAACCTAAGCCCAACCCCCTGGGATCTGAGGAACAAGCAGAGGCCTACAATATGGAGCCCATGTTGTCATTTTTCCCACCAGAGTCCCCCATTAGAAGCATGGTACCAGGTGAGTGGAGTGGGAGGGCTTTAGCCTACGGAGTCATATAATGCACTCCGCGGCCACACAAGATGTAGAGACTGTGGGTTCCAGGGAATGATGCTTTACCTTTAGAAGTAGTCTGAAGATCATTTGTGTGGTTTTTTTTTTCCTGCTTCTTTATGATGTATGGGAGAAAAACCCTAAAGAGATTGATATACATATGATGGTGCAGGAGAAGTAGAAATGAGTCTATGATTTTCTGTAGATCCCTGTCACCCCTAGAAGATGATGGGTGACTGGAAAAAATTAGGAATAGGACATTTGAGAAGCCAGGCTACCTCTTTTCAGTTAATTATGGTTTTTGTTGGGTTTTTTTTTTTTTTTTTTATTCAGACTGTTTAATATTTCTTGTTTTTGTTAACACTTCTATTTTCTCCTAATGGATTCTCAAATGTTTGAGTTAAATAAATCTTAAATTATGGACTGAGGGAACTCCAAGTTCACATCTGAGGCTTCCAAGGAATCCTCCAACAAAAGCAGGGAATACCTGGCACACTGCCGACTCTTCCTGCCCCCCTCCCACTGCTACCCCTTCCCCATCTCCACATTGGCGCTTCGGTCTTCCTCTGTTCTTCTTTGGTAGTGACACTTCTTTTTTGCTTACATGACTGGGGTACTTTGCAGCCTCTAATGTCACTGTGGTATTACCACCATAACAGTGAATGAGTGGCAGGGAAGATGTTGATCTGTAAGCAGTAACTAAATAACAGAAAATCTTAGTCAGTTTGGATTTGGAGGTGCAGGAAATGTAAACTGCTAACTGTCAAAAGAAGTCATGCTATGAGCTGAAGGTTACTTGTATGCAGTGTCGTTGTAGTGGTTTCAATCCCAGGATGTTAGAGAGAGATTCTCACCAACAGAAGTTGATCTAATAAAAGATGTTACCTCACCCACCTTGCATCTCTGGAGATTACTTGACTTTCAGTGAATGGAGGAATGGCAAGGAACTGTAGCAGAGAGTGCACTGCAGCTGATTCAGAATGAAAAGGTGGAGGTCGAGTGAGACAAGCAAAGAAATCTAATGTCCTGTGGATTCTAACTTCAACCAGTTTTCAAGTTTCAGTTGTTTTGAATTCTAATCATGTCCTCAAATGTGCATGCAACCCCTCCCAGCATGGTGTCAACTGCAGATTTTATAAGCATATTCTCCACAGCATTATCCATATTATTAATGAAAATCGTGAATAGTGACCAGACCCAGGACTAACCCCTGTGGGACTCCACTAGATTCATCCCTACCAGTTTGACAGCAAACCATTGATAACTACTCTTTTTGAGTATGGTCTTTCAATCAGTTGTATACTCACCGATAGTAATTTAATCTAGACCACATTTACCTGTTTTGCTTATGAGAATGTCATGTGGGTCTGTGTCAAAAGCCTTACTAAAAATCAAGGTATATCATGTCTACTGCTTCCCCTCATCCACTAGGCCAGTAACCCTGTCAAAGAAGGAAATTAGGTTGGTTTGGCATGATTTGCTGTTTCTTATAACTCTGCTATCTTCTAGGTGCTTACAAATTGATTGGTTAATAATTTGTTCCAGTATCTTTCCATACATCCAAGTTAGGCTAACTGGTCTATAATTCCTTGGGTCCTCTTTGTTCCCCTTTTTAAAGATAAGTACTATTTTTGCCCTTCTCCAGTCTTTGAGTTATTCACCCAGTATCCATGAATTCTCAAAGATATTTGCTTATGGTTATGAGGTTGCTTCAGCTATTTCCGTAAGTACCATAGGATGAATTTCATCAGGACCTAGCAACTTGAATACATCTAACTTATCTAAATGTTCTTTAACATGTTCTTCCCTATTTTGGCTTGCGTTCCTTCCCCTTTGTTAATATTGTGACCAGATACTCACACTATTAACCTTTTTAGCGAAGACTGAAGTGAAATAGGCATTAAACACTCAGCCTTCTTGATGTAGTCAGTTATTCGCTCTGCTTCCCTTTTGAGTAGAGGACCTGCACTTCCTTTTGTCTTTCTCTTGCTCTTCATGATTAATCCTGTGTTAACACTAGGTACATAGGGCTTACAAGTATCATATATCCCACTCTCATTTGAGTCTAGCTTCCATCTAGTGTCTGACTAGTAACAGGACACTGATTCTGTAACCTGCTCTGCAATAGAGGTTTTGACAAAACTGGCTTCCTCACCATCAGTTGCTCTGCAATTTGTCCTCAAATAGCACATTAATTTCTGGCTATACTCAAGGACTCTACCTTCCAGCACACTACTGGCTTGGATGCTGACTTGCAAACAAGTCATCTTACCATTTCGTAGTCCCATTTCAAATTTACCCATTTACCTACCTCAAGGGGTATGTTAAAGATATTAAGTGCCCAGTAGCTAGGGATTATATATATATATATATATATATTTATTTTTTTGTACTTCTATAAAGAACACATAACTAGTGGAAATTTTCTCATGAGGATCCAGTGAGAAACTTTTTCTTGTTTTGAGATCGTTTATATGAACAGCGATCAAAGAGCTGACTGTTGAAATGCCATCTAATTCTTTCCCTGTGTTTGTGTTAAGCCTACAAGTCATCGCTTAGAGGGATCAGAATAACGCTGTTGATGATATACTGGCAAAAACACGTGTATATTTTGTTTATTAAGTGGCTTATGCCGAGAGGTCATCAGACTGGGAATGGCAGTAACTCCACGACTTCCTATCTTTGCAGGGGAGTCTGGAATGGGGACAAAAGGGGGTTAGAATACCATAAGCTTAATTGCCAGAAATGGGCAAGAAGAAAAGTTGTCCATTACCTGTGCATCTTTTGGAAGACGTGAGGTGGAAAATCTGGGGTGGTCTAGGAGGTTTACAGAGCACCTCTCTAAGGCAAGGCTATAATAATACCAGAATCTCCCAAGAGTGGAGAAATTGGCTGATGACCTCTTTCAATTGGCAATACATAGTTGTTGAGCATTTTTGTAGGAGGAACGTATTTGTAGTGTGAACAACACTGTACCCTTTTGTACATTAATAAAGTTATGATTTTTGTGTTCTCTTCAAAGCTGTGATATATTTGTATGCCTTGGTGAAGTGCCTACCAATGTTTAGCTTTCTGCAGAATAGCAGAACCTTGCATGCATTTTGCTTTGCATTGCAACCCGAAAGTTAACATGGAGGGGAGAGCTGTTACCATTGTGGGGGACTTTTAAGTAAAATTCATTACTACTTCATAAAGATTATAAGCAACATACACTGGCATTCCTGTGATTTTCAGGTAGGACTGATGCATGCTTACAAATTTTTTTTTCACCCCTATTTGGTTTCTGTAATGGCACTGGCACAATGCCACTCTTGATGTCTGTCAGCGACACTCAGAAATGAAAATGTAATTAAAATTTAATTTGTCAGACAACTTAATTTTTCTTAGTATGAAGTGAAACTTCAGAGTAGTGCTGAGTAAAACTTTTAATGTAGCAATTAGAGTGCCAGTCTTATGCTCAAATAAATTGGTTAGTCTCTAAGGTGCCACAAGTACTCCTAGTCTTTTCCCTATGCCTGTGCCTGGTAGCTCTATGAATAAGGCTTTATAGGCCTAAATGTCAGTGCTCCATAGTGATTAATATTGTAGTGAAAGCAATTATACGGTATTTCTTTGTAAATGCTGTGGTAGCTTTTCACTTATTAGCTTGTACCAGCCTCTGGTTTTGATCTAGTCTTGGCTAGAACTTGCATGTGGTACTGAGCTACTACAATCATTTTGATATACATACCTAGAAAAATGGGATTCTCAAGGAGTTAACCCTTTGTTTCTCTGCTCCTTTTTCAAACCAGCATGATCAGACCATTCCCCTTAAAGGGTAGATCATTTGTAATAAATACTAATGAATGATGCTCTGGCTGTCAGGTGGCATTAACAAATTATTTTATTATTTGTTGACTTCTCTTTTGTCCCTCCCCAAAGGCCAAGCAGAGAATTTAAAATAAGAAATTGAGGGCAGTGTGATACTTGTCTCACTCTACACTGATATAAACGCCATTTACTTTAATGGAGCTACTCCTGACTTGCACAGATTTGAAAGGGCAGTCAGGCCTTAGAGATGCTGTTAGGTCATGTAGTTTGACCTTCTGCTGTGTCTAGGTGACAGTTCTGACATCTCAATAACATAATTGATCCTCTAGCACAGGGAACAAAGGCCAGTGGTGGCTTCAACTTTCCAGCTCTGGTCTCTGCCCATGGTTACATTGTCATTGGTTTGGGTGTATTTAACCTTTTAAATGGAACTTTCAAATGCAATGTATTTCCATTCTGAATGTTTAACGGAAGACTGATTCCCTAGAAGTATTAGCTACATACAAAACATATGTGGGGAAAAGGACAGTGTTACTGAATTAGGCCAGAATTTTCAAACTGGATGCCTAAATTTAAGTTCCTAAATAAGAGGCTTGCCACCACTTTTTTGCTGTTGTAGAGCACTGAATCTTGTAAAATTACCTATATTAATGAACTTCTATGGAGTTAATAACATTAGCCTTTGGTAAGATGCAGTAAGTGTGTTACAGCCTCATAAGAAGAGGTAAGAAGTGGTATGCAAATACAATTTAATTCTTTTGGTTTATACAGAGTCAAATAACAAGTTTGTGTTACTCTTATGAATTGCTGTATTCTTTTCTATTTATGAACAAGTCTTTGTCATCTTATCTGGTAAGATGCACTTTCCCATGGATATATAGCATAAATTTTTTGTTGAATGCTTGCATTTACTTGGGAAAGTCTAGAATATAGTTTGAATGTCTAATAATACTTAAACTTACATGGAGCTTTTTATCTGTAGGTTTCAAAGTACTTTACGGAGAAGGGTAAGTATCAATAATATATAGAGAAAAGAAAACCGGAACATCATTATTAGTGCATATATGTGTGTGTTCTGTATGTATCACTTCTGTTTGATTGTTGCTGACAATTTAATAGCTTGATCTTCAAAGACAATATGCAAAGAAATATATCCAGATATTTGGCTTTGTTGCTATAGTCTATTTTCCTGGAAACTACATAGGGAATCCAAGTTGTCCCATAGTCCTTGTCTATGCAACAGTTACTTGTAGGATACTGAATATGGGTATGCCATGCCCTTGGTGATGACCTGTGACATTATCCAGGGTACAATCTGGACAGATGGACAGCTGTGTCCCCTCAGATCTCCAACCTGGGGTGTCTTTTACGCTGCTGTTCCTGCCATGAGCATAGAGAAATGGAGGAGAGAGGTAATTTGTGGTGTGTGTGTGTTCTCTATTCTTGTACCTTTCTCCCCTCCTTGAAGATCAACTCCAGCTGGGATTCAGGGGGCAGCCAGTCTGTTTACATGGGAACTCCCAGCTGTTTTCCATTTCATGTAAATTTCTCACACCTTTCTTCCTGCCAAAGAATGGTCACTTAACTAGGTGATAATCTACTTGACTTTGTTGACTTAAGCTACCTGGCTTAGTTGCTGGTTTGTCTTTTGTTTCTGAGGAACTGGTTTGTGCCTGCTTTTCTAAACTTGCAAAAAGAAAAGGAGTACTTGTGGCACCTTAGAGACTAACCAATTTATTTGAGCATGAGCTTTCGTGAGCTACAGCTCACTTCATCGGATGCATACTGTGGAAATCCAGCACAAATCCAGGTTTTCTCACCCTCCGCCCCCCCCCCACACACACACAAACTCACTCTCCTGCTGGCAATAGCTCATCCAAACTGACCACTCTCCTTACAATGTGCATGATAATCAAAGTGGGCCATTTCCAGCATAAATCCAAGTTTAACCCCCCCGACGTTCTGGTTAAACTTGGATTTGTGCTGGAAATGGCCCACCTTGATTATCATGCACATTGTAAGGAGAGTGGTCACTTTGGATGAGCTATTACCATCAGGAGAGTGAGTTTGGGGGGGGGGGGGGCGGAGGGTGAGAAAACCTGGATTTGTGCTGGAAATGGCCCAACTTGATGATCACTTTAGATAAGCTATTACCAGCAGGAGAGTGGGGTGGGAGGAGGTATTGTTTCATGGTCTCTGTGTATGTAATGTCTTCTGCAGTTTCCACAGTATGCATCCGATGAAGTGAGCTGTAGCTCACGAAAGCTCATGCTCAAATAAATTGGCTAGTTTCTAAGGTGCCACAAGTACTCCTTTTCTTTTTGCGAATACAGACTAACACGGCTGTTACTCTGAAACCTTTCTAAACTTGGTGCATGTTACAGCAATGTTATACAGTAGAATCTTATAACTTTACAATACAATGTTGATACACATATTTTACCAGGACAATAATGTCCAGCAGATTGAGTTGTCAAATGATACCTCACAAGGCATACTTCGTACAAAATATATCATGGTCTTTGTAAAAAGATTGCCATAGGGGTACAGCCTGTCACAGGGTTACTGCATGCATAGGACCCGATCCAAAGCCCATTGAAGTTAGTGGAGTTTGACTTCTGTGGGCTTTGGATCAGGCCCACAGTCAGGTAAATCTGTTTGAGATGGCCATTGGCTAAACTGTTATCTCTTTTTCCTCTTATGTCAATTTAGTCTGTGATACCCTTGGAAAGCGCTTGGACTGACAGCTTTAGAAACAGACCTGTTCACAGAAAGTTGCATCTGGAGCAGTGCAAGATGTACCATGCCATCCCCAGTAATGTATCTTGTTGGATGGCATACTGGAATGAGAACTGGACAGATGTCAGCCAGGACAATAGAGGGCTGCAACTTTATTTTGATGTTCACAGTTATAAAATGTACATATTCCTGACCTCAGAATAACTGTGCTATACTATAAATCCGGAGTTAATCCTGGCAGATTAAGGGGCAGACTCCTGCTGTGGTGATCTGCTAGGTGCAGCAGAAGGAGTGCTGTCAGAAAACTGTGATTGGCGCTCTGATTCTCTCCCTCAATCCTGATGCAAGTTAGAGTAACCCTTAGGCTAGGGACTGCTGGAGTGTTGCCCCTTAAGATTCTCCCCTTCCCTGCAAGTGATGTTTCCTTTGCACTGGGGCTGCAAAGCGAGAGATACAGGAACTCTTTGCACATTGAAGATTCTCCCACATGGGGATTTGGGAGCAAGGGACTTGTGTGGATTTGCACTCCCTGAGTGCTGCAAAGGCAGAGGTCAGGAGCAGAGAATCTGTCCCTAAAACTTGAAAGGGTCCTAGTACAATTGTGCTGTCAAAGCTGTGGCCTACTGGCCATAAATTATATAAGATGATGTCAGGTTTCAGAGTAGCAGCCGTGTTAGTCTGTGTTGAGGTAACTAGACAGTCCCAACTTTCCTTATCAGTTTGATCAAATTACCAACAGTCAACCGCAGCTTTGCCTGTTAGAGGAGAATGCAGCTGGATCACTAGGTAAGAAATACCCAGAACAACATTTTGGCATTTTGTTTGGCTGCTCTCTGAAACTAACCATTTAGACTTTGTCAAGCAATGAATGGAGATTAGGGTGATCAAGTTTGAACTGATCTCTGCAAAATGCATTTTATCAGAAGAAAATAGCGTAGGGCATGAGAAAAAGTTGTAGTAATCTCAGGATATAAGCCTGCTCTTCCTTTTGCAGGCCTTTTTTTTTTTTTTTTAAACGGGGAGTTCTTTTGATTAAAATCACCAGCGTTTGAAAGCCTAGAATTAGAAAACTTGGAAGTGTGGGAATGCACATCTGTGGCCATTCAAGGAACCTTAACTCTACCCCTGTATCATGCCAAACTTCCATTTTCTTCACCTGTTGTACTTAATGTGTAAGATGGAGAACTTTTAATGCAGGGCTTTCAAATGAAGATGGTTTTGATGAGGACTAAGTTCACAGCCAGTGGCTGCAGACATCTTAAATCTGCTCCTGTTTGCCGAGCTGTGGAGTGCATGGGTTTCGTTTTGTACAAATGTATCCAGTGTGAAGGTGTGATCTGCATGCTGTGGCTCATGTAAGCTACTTAACTTTTAGTCTTGCGTTTGTAGTTCTAGGTACAGTAATTATGCGTCTGTGCTAGGGGGTCAAAGTAAGGCACTCTTTGGGGCATTGTCTGGGTAATTTTCTGAATATAATCCATTTCAGTGAAGAGATGCAGTAGTACTCTGCTGGCATATGGCCTTAAAGAAAGCAGGAGCCCTTGTAGATGTAGCCATGTGGCTTTCTTTCAGTTCTAGACTCGCATTTGAGTGCTCCACATGGGTTTCTTCCCGTAGGTCACACCGCTTTGTTTCCTACCTGCTGCCTTCCCTCCCACACTCTCTCATTGTGGCTATCTGCATTTAATGCAAAAGGAATGGTGGATGGTATTTTGAATAACTTCCACTAATATGTTCCTCAGAATTAATCAAAGGCAGCAGTTCTCACTAAGATACAACAAGCTAAAACAATGAGGAGTTCCTAGGCCAACCCATTTTGGAGTTATGGTGAGCTAAAATTAGTTCAAGAAGTCAGATCACTTTTTTTTATTATTATTATTATTTATTATTAAAACAACAAGGAGTCTGGTGGCACCGGACAGACTAACAGATTTATTTGAGCATAAGCTTTCGTGGATAAAAACCTCACTTCTTCAGATGCAACATATCTCCTAAACACCGTATCCAATTTTACTCCTATTTTCCAGGGTCCTAAGAGCACAATCTGTAAAAATTTGCAAAAGCAGCGCTTGTTTTTCCCCAATATTAAGAGATTATTATCAGTGCCAAAGACTCATGCATTGACAAGGCAGAAGGAATGCACCAGGATTGAAAGAACAAAAAACCTTTTTGGATGCTGCAATGTTAAGGTTATAAAATTATCTGTCTAGTTTTTTTAGAAGATTGCTGATCACTGCGAGGTTTGAACAGGGCAGTCCTTGGAAAAATATTAGGACTGCTGTTTATCTTTTCAGAGTAGCAGCCATGTTAGTCTGTATCTGCAAAAAGAAAAGGAGTACTTGTGGCACCTTAGAGACTAACAAATTTATATGAGCATAAGCTTTCGTCCGATGAAGTGAGCTGTAGTTCACGAAAGCTTATGCTCAAATAAATTTGTTAGTCTCTAAGGTGCCTCAAGTCCTCCTTTTCTGTTTATCTTTAGTTTTTTATCAACTATCTGGATTTAGTTTCTTGCCTCAAAGATAAGACTTATATGCATTATGACTGATTTTGTGGATATGATCTCTTCTGTAAGTCCTCTCTCAATGTCAAATGGAGGAGCCAAGTTATTAGCTCATGGGGACATGCACGTTTCCAGACTACACTTGTGGAAACAACACTGGGTAATAATAATCTACAACGTTCAAGGTAAGTCCAAAAGATAAAAATGAAGCATTCCTATTTATAGGAATGCTTTTTTTTTTCTGGCAGATGTCATGTATCCCAAACTGTGAATCCAAGTGTGTTCCCCAGAAAGCGAGTGCTAAGGTTGTGGGTTGAGCTGAACATATAATGTAAGGCAGAATTTGGGTTAAAATGTCAGGTGCAGAGAAAACGGAGATTAAATTGTGGCAATTATTATGAAGTTGGCACAGCAGAAATTCAGGATGATTCTGAGAACTAGAATGTCAGTAAAGAGGAGACTAATCTGTACAGGAGAAGGTGGGAGGGTGCCACCAAGTTATCAAGTGTGATGAAAGGAATTGTTTGAGTATAGATAATGCAAGGGATGATTAACAGAACTGTGGGCATTTACTACAGACATTCAGAACAGGAAGACAGCAAGACCTAAGAATTCATGAGATATCTCAACTGCCCAGTTATCTGTTGGGTATCAAGCAACAGCAAAAGATTCCGAGTTCTGCAGGGCGAAGCTAAGGTGCAGAACGTAGAGGTTTTCTACCAGGTGAGAAGCAATCTGAACCCTGTTTCTTATTGAGAGGCAGGTGCTGCTTGAGATCATAAGATTGATGGGGAAGTAGACACACAACACAATGGAACATAGGTTAGAAATACAGAAAATTAATGTCACTTGAACACCAGCAATTTTATTATTTGCATTAGAGTAGTGCCTAACAGAGTCCCCAACTCAGATTGGATTCCCATTGTACTATACACTAAAGGGAAAAGCTTCCAACCGAACTTAAGTCCCAAAAGAGACAGGTTCCTAGGAGCTGAAGTCTCAATGGAAATCAGTGGGACTTGAGCATCTAAGTCACTTGCACTTTAAAAATTTGACCCTGTACAAACACATAGTAAATAATAACTTGTATCCCAAAGAACTTAGTCTAGCTAAATATCCTTGAGGAGCAACGATTAAAATATATGCAGAGAAAAACAGGAATGTTGAAAGAGGCTTGGAAGTGGTGATGGGCATCACTTCAGATAAGAGGTTTTTCTAATGTGATTGCGCCAAAAAAAAAAAAAAAAAGCCAGTGCAATTTGGGCTGCAACATTCTCTTACACATCTCCAGTGCAGCTGCACCTGGAAATGGCCCTTTCACTTTTAGACAGCTCAGAACCAGCAAGCTGGTTGGAGTTCAGAGAAGGACAATGCAAATGATTAGAGTGCGAGAGGGTGTGACTTAAATTAAAAGGTAAGTGTGTCTAGCTTTTACAAATGACAGCTAAGGGGGAGGTGACGTGAGTTAACAATTGTTTGAGATGAGTTTATGTAGTGAGGTGCATAAGGATAGAACTATGCAGTTGAGAGGGAAACTTGCAGAATTGTAGGAAAAAAATCTGGATTGTGAGACACTTTTGGATTATGGATAGTTTTGTAAGGGAAGAGGTGGAAGCACTAGTACTTAAGAATAGGCCAGGCAAAGCACTGCAATATGTAGAGAATAATCAGAAATTGGCAAGAAGACCGCTGGGATATTCTAATGGGTCTTTTCCACCTTTACCTTCTATGCATTGATGTGCTTAGGGAGATAAACTTGCTTTTGTTTACTGTAGTCCAAAATGAGATGTACTCAATCTTGTCTTCTGCACTTGGTTTTTGTATCCAGCCCCCTGTGCAAAATAGTCATGATGACACAAGTTTAACCTCTGAGAACTTTATAGTCTATCACAAAATGAAGCCTGTTAAATAACAAACTTGTCTCAATAAAATCTAGTGGAAACTTAATGTTCATATCCACTATAGACTTAACATAGTAACTTTGTGAAAGCTGTTAATTAAGAAGCCTAATATTTACAGGGCCTCATTTCAGAGGTGCTGAGGGTCCACAACACCAATGGAAGTTGTGGGTGCTTGGCGTTTCCAAAAACCAGGTGTATGCTGACTTAGAAATATTAAATGCTTCCATTGAAAAACAGTCCTCTTCTGGACTCCCCGTTCTTAAGACTATACCCAGGACTGTATCTTACATTTTAGTGCCCAGAACAATGGGGTCCAACTTGGTTGTGGCTTTTAAGCATTACCATAATGTAAATGTTAAACTTCCAGGTGAGAAGGATGGGTGCACACTAGAGACCATTCCAAGCTGAAAAATCTGGGAATAAGTATCCACAACTATGGGGCATCCCTTTTCCAACAGGTAAAATGGAATCCTGTCCTTTCCATGTGCTTTTCTCCCCACAGTAGTAGATTGGGAAGGCTGTGGGTGAACCGTTCTATGGGTATGAAGGAAATGGAAGTATCATGTGTTTCAGATTTTGAATGCTCCCAGTCATTGGCACTTGTCAACTGCCAAACTGTACTGAAAATGACAAAAAAAAACTAATAAAAGATAAATATCTTGTATATAGTCCTTGTGTCTCTTCCTTATTTCCATCTCCAAAGAGGCCGGTAAACATAAAACAATCTGCATTTTCTCTTGGCAGCAGCCTGTTGACTTTATTGGCCGTGACTGTGGTTTTTATATAATAGACCAAACTACGGGGGGCATTAGGAAGGGGAAGATGTGAAGAAGCCAATCACCTTCTCTTGTGGGGAAAGGGAACCCATAGGATCTCACTGCAGCCCCAAAACTGGCAGCGCTGACTGTGGGAGTGGGACATGTATCAGGAATACATGTTGATTTAACTCATGACCGTGGTAGCTTCTGTTTGCGAAATGCCTGTGGAGCCCTAGCTGTAAAGTAAATCTCCTTGTTAAAAGGCAATTCATGCATACATGACTTGGAAAAGGATGGAAATAGGTAGCGCAAATGGATTTTCCAGCAGGCAGTGAAATCTAGCTAGGTGCTCTCCTACCTTTTGTCACAGCTCAGCTGCGTTATCCTTTGAATTGAACCTTGCCGGCAACCGTAGAGAAATCAGAAACAATCCAAACAATGCACTGGTAATAACTTGGTAGTCCACTGGATGGTACTGTCACTGTGTGCATGCTTCACTATTCTAATTCTGAAGGTTCCTGTGCAGTTCAAAACAAAGATTATTTCAAGTCTTTTATTTCAAAGAGGTAAAATGGGAGGGGGGGAAGAGAGAAGTGTGTGCAAATCGTTTCTATTTCAAATGTAGCTCACACCCTCCAACCCCACATGTTTTGTGATCTGCCTCTTAACCAAAATTCCTCAGAGCCTCTTGGCTGGACTCTGATTAGTATAGATGAAAATGGCTAGTGCCCTAACCAGCTGCCCTCATCATCCTCGTACAATTCCAGCCTTTGAGTGATTACGCAGCAACATGTCCAGTTGGGGTTTTCTTGGTGTGTTTGTTTTTTTGTTTTAAATTAAGCTACTTGCAGATATTATTGTGCCTAAGAAGAAAGTAATGTGGTGTAGCTCAAGGTTAACATGGAAGCTTTTCCCTCAAATGTGAGCATTGCTGAGCTTTTGTGTATGTTTGCAGGATCATTAAGGTGCAGTAAGTTAGCCCAGAATCCTCCTAGAAAAGCTTGCTATGCATTATATTATTTCCTGTTTTGCAGAGGGAACCTTGCTTAGCCAAAGCCCAACAGTTGAGTTTTGTTTGTTTTTCCCCCTGCGGGGTCAGACAGCCTCACTCATGTGTGAAGTTAGGGGATCTGAAGATGGGTACTTGTGACTTGTTCTAATGTCCTGGTAAAATCCTGTTGATGTGACTTAATTCACTTCTGTCTTACTAAAAATGGGGAAAGACTAGCTCATAGAGCACTCTTTCTCTGGACGGATCCTAAAGTATTTTAGTTGGGTGCTTGTATCTGCAACTTGGAAGGTGGAGCTATTTAGCAGTGCACAGCAATGCTATCGTGACTTCTAGGAAAGGATGCAAAAAAAAAAATAGTGTCCAGATGCAACTGTAGTGTGAGCTATTTCTGCTTCTCTAGTCCTACCTATTTCCCAGTTGCTGGAACTGGGCTGTTGATGATTAGCCAAACTGAAATTTGGTCAGGATGTTAGTTTAAAAGAAAGATGCTCTGAGTCTGTGATGACCAGAAGTGATACAGGCCTTGGTTAAACAGCACATCCTAAAGATGGTGGTACTTGTAGCATAGTTTCTTCCGCCAGCATGCTAGAGCAGGGGTGGCCAACCTGTGGCTCTGGAGCCACATGCGGCTCTTCAGAAGTTAATATGCTGCTCCTTGTATAGGCACCAACCCCCCAGGGCTTGAGCCACAGGTGCCAACGTTCCAGTGTGCCAGGGGGTGCTCACTGCTCAACCCCTGGCTCTGCCACAGGCACTCCCCCCAGCCCACCCCTTCCTGCCCCCTCCCCATAGCCTGCAATGCCCTCACTCTTCCTCCCCACCCCAGCCTCTTTCATGCCATGAAACAGCTGATAGGGAGGGAGGGGGAAGTGCTGATCGGCGGGGCTGCCCGTGGGTGGGAGGCCCTAAGAGCGGGGGTGGGGCTGATGACGTATTACTGTGGCTCTTTGGCAATGTACATTGGTAAATTCTGGTTCCTTCTCAGGCTCAGGTTGGCCACCCCTGTGCTAGAGCATTGATTCTGTACTGACTCAAGGCGGAGTGCTACATACTGCATCACCAGCACTCTTCTCTCAGCATGTTGGGTTTTTCTTCAAGGTCTCCCCTGCCAATATCAGCCAGACCTGACTCTAGCTTATGAAGTCAGACGAAATAGTGAGTAGGTATGGCTGCAACAGATAACAGGAGGTGTAAAGGTTGCATCTGTCCAGGATTTGACGATAGACTGCTACAAATAGGGGTCGGTGTTAAGAGGTTGCTGCCTTTTTTTATGTGGGGTAGTTCCTTACTCCAGGGACTTCAATGGGAGTCCTGGGGAATGAGGCCCTATTCAAGATAGAAAAAGGGATCAGAATCTGTTCTGCTTCAGTCTCTCACCTTGTGCATATTCCTTTCAGACTCAATGGAAGAGTTCCATCCTGGGATGTCTTAACACATGAATTCTAACTTTCTGACTGTATCACCTAAGCCAGAATCACCTGGAGCTGACAAATGTATATTGAAAACTTAAATAAATCCTTCCTTTCACGTCAACAGGGTCTTTTTTTTTCTTTTTAAATGTGGCCTTTCAAATGGGAATAAATCTGGTGCTCCTGTATGATATAGTACTTTCAGCTACAGCCAGGACAGTTCTAGCAAAGAGGGAAATGTCACAACCCAGCAGTGCACGGTGACAGGTATACCTTTCAGAGAGGGAATTGATGGATTTATTATGGAGATGAATGATGGAGGAGATGTTACAGGTACAGGAGAGAGCAGGACTGCCTGTGAATTCTGAATGCGCATGTGTTTTTGCAGTTACTCATGAGTGATGGAATGACTGGTGGGGCTAGTTTAAAGATGTAATCTCTCTGCTCAGACAAGACTGTTTTCTGCAAGGTGGGTGTGGGTTCTGGAAGCTGCTGAGATGTGCTCGCTGTGGTGGCAAAATAGCTATGCGCTTGGTTCTCTCCACAGCAGATCTTTGGGTTGCTGCTAGCCATGGTTGGTTATGCTTACTCAGAATATCTCCACACCACCACCACCGCTCCCTTTGTTGGATCATATTAAAGAAGTTCTGTATTAAAATCACAACTGAGTTTGATTCCCCATAGTTTAAATTCCAGGGTATTACTAATTAAGAGGTCTCTTGGTTTTTGGTACTGTTTCTCTCCCTCTATGTGTGAAACTTGCAAGCTGCTAATTGTGTTAGTACATTCTAAGACAGAGTCTGTTCTCAAAGCAATTCACAGAGAGGGAGAGACTCAAAGCAATACTCTAACAACAGAAACAGCACCCAGAGACTCCCCACCCTTTTGTTGAATTAACAATTGTGATTAAAATAGAGATAGAGGATGGATGTGGATGGATGCTTGGTGTGGATAATAACTGAATGATCAGGGAGGTGCCAGCCTAAGAATCCAGTGTCCATCGGCTGAAGAAGGCGTCAAGTGGAAATAACCAGAGGACCCCCCCCACCCACCCAGGAGGCCAGACTGGAATCCACCCAACAGCCTCAGGAATGGGAGAACCAAAGAACAAGATAACATCTTGGAGCCGTCAGGAATGTGCTATCTGCTGATTGATTCAGCAACAGCATGAAGCAGCAATTCCCATAGACTGGCATAGGAAGAAATTCCTATAAAAATAGACTCTAAAAAGTGAGAACTTTGGGGGTCTGATTCTGCAAACCAACTTCCAGGAGCATCAGATGAGCATCTGACAAGGCCCTGCTCCCTCCTCATGTCCAGGCCACCTGGCCAGTGGCTTGGCATGAGCAACTCTAAGGCTGGTAACTATGATAACAACCTTACAGAACCTGTGTGTGTGTGTGTATGAATGAATGAATGAATGAATGTGTGAATAAATAGGAGATTGAATGGAATGTTATAACTATAACTAACTGCTTACTATGATTCTTTCTGTAGTCACAATAAATGTGGTATTTTGCCTTTTTCCCTTTAATAAGATCCTGCTGGTTTTTATTTTATTGGTATAACACCTTGCACTTGGAAACAGTTGTCAGTTGGCTGTGTTGTTTTCTGGCATGATGTGGTGATGTGATCCTGGTTGAGTGTAGTGCACAGATGTGATGCTCTGCTTAATAGTAACAGAGTGAGCCATGGAGATCTGAGAAATATCTACATGAAGTAGAGCTGGTTGAACATTTTTTTTGGCCTTCGACTGAACATTCTGACAAAATGTCGGGGGGGGGGCAGGAAGGAAGGAGTCAATGAGAAAGGGAGATTTTTGGTAGAAAATGTTGATTTTTTTTGTAAAAAACTCCAAATATTTTGACTCAAAATAGTGGTGCCTCATAGGAGTTGTAGTTGGATGCCTTATCCTCCTATCTGTAGTCATATGGTAAGAGGCAACCTTTGTGATCATCTAGTCTGACCTCCTGTATAAAACACCCTATGGATCCTCCCTGAATTAATTCCTGTTCTCCAATATGGGCTTAGGTTCTTTGGCTGGACTACGTCTCCCATGATGCACCATGGTTGGGGCTTCTATGATGCAGCCCCTCCTCCGCACAAAGAGGGCAGGAAAGTGGTGCATCATGGAAGATGTAGTCCAGCGCAGATCTTCTATAGCTCCTGCTTCTTGCTCTTACATTCCTGATTTGACTTTGGCTTGATTTGGACTTCACCACCTGACTCAGACTCTGACCTTTGGTATTGACCCTGGCCTGGACCTGACTACAAACTCCTCGGCTACACCCTGCCTCAGGTTTGCTCCTGGTCTGTCCCTTGGCCTTGATTTGTCCTTGTTGGGATCCTGATACTCAGTTTTTGTTAGTGTCTCAATGGAAGGTACCACTGTTGTGATAGTGGTGTTGAATAGAAGAACAGAGGAAGGCTGAAAACAAGACTGTTTTGAAAGTTTGGGCCCAGCTCTTGTCTAAGTTCATTAAATGTGGTGGTTGTAGTCCTGATTTTAAAAAAAAATCTTGTCCACCCGTCTTCCCTGTTAGTTACTTATTTTTAAAGCAACCCAGTGAGGAAACCATCTGGTTGTAGATGTAGCTGAGAAGACTAGTGGGTCTACTGCAGTGGCAGGGCATGGCAAAACATTTGCTATGCTACAACCTTTTGCTTCTGGGCCATGCAGTCTGGACCTCAGAGAAATTCCCATGTTGGAGACTCCATTATTTGAAAGTTAGAAAAGTTGCATTTACCCTGAACACAGAGGGTGAGTACCTAAGGGTCCTGGTTCAGAGTTGTACTTTACAGAAAAAAGATGGCTAGTGCTTTCTCAGTAAAATTTCCCATCAGTGGTGCTCTACTAGATGGGAGGGCTTGTGGGGCCAGGGCTTTGGGTGGCCACCAGCATGGTGAGCACTGTGCCATCTCGCACTGCTCAGAGATTGTCTACACAATGTGATAAGCTGGTGGCTGCTGGTATCTTTATCTGCACTAGTGCTCTCACTGTTGCTGCCACCAAAAGTGCGGCCCCAGCAATAGTAATGTTGGGAAATTGCAAAAGGAAAGAAGTCTAGTGTAGACATAACTCCACATAGAGTGGACATGAGCCTGTGGCAGAAAGGGGCAATACTCTCTACTTTCCTGAAGAGGACTGAGCTTGAGGGTGGCACCCAAGCAAAGGACTCCCTGGATAAGTTGCTGTTTTCTGGTAGATACCTCATAGTGAGGATCTTGCTGTGGGGAAGAGCACCATGGTCTGCTCTAGTGTGGGCTCCGCACAATAGGGATGGAGAAAGGGTGAGTACTACCCAGTACTTTGCTGAGGGCTTTTTTGGAGGCTCCAGTGCTCAGCAAGTCATCCCTCTTATTTGCACAGGGAGTTACTGTACCTGTAATACCTCAAGTCAGACTGAAAACTCATAAATAGTTGTAGTGAAACCACCTGCAGGCTGCATGCCAGCTTTCTCATTAAACTTCCTGAGAAAGAACCCATTCAGGTCACTGTTCTAGATAAACATATTGAGACAAGTCCTGGCCTCTGCTGCTATCAGGGGTCCTGAAAGGCTACAGTGGAAGTAGCATAATTCTGCTACACAGGTGTTCTTCCTGTCCCCCTATAGGGGGAGGAGTAGAGGGCAGGATCAGGACCACACAGATCCACCAGCCATTCTCCCTTCTGGGCCAAAGGATAGCCATACTTGGGAGGAGCAAGGGGTGTGTGTGACAGCTTCAACCCCACTTCTAGGATGCCACCTGATGTATTGAGGTTTCATTGAGCCCCTCCTGATTCCCTCTCCCTGTTTTGCTGAATTAGGCTCTCCAGCCTCTTGGAGCAGGCCACACCCAGCTACAGATACAGACTGAAGTCAGCTCTGTGTGAGAGGATTCACCCAGCACTCACATGCACACCCACTTTGGGGAATAAACCCAAACTAATACTGTCATGCGCTGTATAGAAAGATCTGTACAGTGCAAGCTCATAAAAATTTGCTCTCTCCCTCCCTCACTATGAAAAGAGAGATGCACACTTCTTCTCTCCCCTGCCCCCCAGCTAGAGATTGTACAAACTGGGTTTAATAATAAACAAAAATGTATTAAGTGATTATAAGGGATAGCAAACAGAACAAAGCAGATTACTGAGCAAATAAAACAAAACATGCATAATAAGCTTAAGATCTTATCTGGAACCCCCGTCCCAGCCTTAAAAAGGATTTACCTAAAGTGAGAAACGTTTGTTTGATCCCCCTCCCCCTACAGAGGAAAAATACCAGTCAGCAGTGGCCAAGGTGGTATTTTGTATCTGGTGATCTTGCAGTGTCAAAGCAACTATGAAACCAGGTTTATTTGCAATGTCCACAGGAAGGCACTCCAAGCAGATGGGAGATCCACATCTCCAAAGACTCATTGTCTCTATCTGGTGGCCCAATGGATTAAGGCTGATTGCGTACTGTCTGATGGGCACTTCTCCAAGTACACACACAGTTGTAATTGTTATAATCAATATTCCCTAACTTCAGATACAAAAATGATACATGCATACAAATTGGATAATCACATTCAGTAAATCATAACCTTTCCAATGATACTTTACAAGACCCATTTTGCATAAAATATATCTTAGGCCATATTCATATCATAATCATATATCTATGAAGAATATGGGGTGTAATGTCACGGGGATAGAGAAAGAATTGTGGCAGGGGGAGGGATTCATCCCCCAAGAAACTTGCCAACACATGGCTGGGATATGAATGCTGGGAAATGTGACCAAGATTTCACCCATTAGTGCAAATCTCCTTTCCCATCTCCCTCCACTAAATACATAAATAAAAACAGCACACATCCCAAATAATAAAAGCTCTACCTTAATGCAATAAAGTTGACTATTTGGTTACGCAAGAGTTGGGACATTCAGCAACAAACATTCCCCTAATGTCCTTAACTCTGCCCCCTCGTGTGCATGGATTGCTATGCAGCCTTTGATCACAAAATACACAAAGGCAGTACTACAAACAGTTGCATATGTGCATTTAGAGAAAAGGGTGATTTAGAGACAAAAGCACACCCTTGAGGTTACTTAAACAGTAGTGCTGGAAAGTATGTTATTAAAAGTCAAGTTTAAGTGCAGTTGTGGTCAGGAAAGGGACAATGAAAATGGCACATTCTCATTCACCAGCTCTGCTCCCTGCATGTGTCATTTCCACATGCTGATTTTAGTGACTTAACTGCTTTTTATTGCTGTTAGCCCTGCAGAGCCAACCTGGCCTTGTGGGGTAGGAGCAGGACCCTAGTCTGACTGATGCATCAGCCCTAGAACTGTGAATTGAGTTTCCACTGCGGGCAGGGTAGCACAGGTGTAACTGAGCCCTGGTCTACACTAGGACTTTAGGTCGAATTTAGCAGCATTAAATCGATGTAAACCTGCACCCGTCCACACGATGAAGCCCTTTATTTCGACTTAAAGGGCTCTTAAAATCGATTTCCTTACTCCACCCCTGACAAGTGGATTAGCGCTTAAATCGGCCTTGCCGGCTCGAATTTGGGGTACTGTGGACACAATTCGATGGTATTGGCCTCCGGGAGCTATCCCAGAGTGCTCCATTGTGACCGCTCTGGACAGCACTCTCAACTCAGATGCACTGGCCAGGTAGACAGGAAAAGAACCATGACCTTTTGAATCTCATTTCCTGTTTGGCCAGCGTGGCAAGCTGCAGGTGACCATGCAGAGCTCATCAGCAGAGGTGACCATGATGGAGTTCCAGAATCGCAAAAGAGCTCCAGCATGGACCGAACGGGAGGTACAGGATCTGATCGCTGTATGGGGAGAGGAATCCGTGCTATCAGAACTCCGTTCCAGTTTTCAAAATGCCAAAACCTTTGTCAAAATCTCCCAGGGCATGAAGGACAGAGGCCATAATAGGGACCCGAAGCAATGCCGCGTGAAACTGAAGGAGCTGAGGCAAGCCTACCAGAAAACCAGAGAGGCGAACGGCCGCTCCGGGTCAGAGCCCCAAATATGCCGCTTCTATGATGAGCTGCATGCCATTTTAGGGGGTTCAGCCACCACTACCCCAGCCGTGTTGTTTGACTCCTTCAATGGAGATGGAGGCAATACGGAAGCAGGTTTTGGGGACGAAGAAGATGAGGAGGAGGAGGAGGTTGTAGATAGCTCACAGCAAGCAAGCAGAGAAACCGGTTTTCTCGACAGCCAGGAACTGTTTCTCACCCTGGACCTGGAGCCAGTACCCCCTGAACCCACCCAAGGCTGCTTCCTGGACCCGGCAGGCGGAGAAGGGACCTCCGGTGAGTGTACCTTTTAAAATAGTGTACATGGTTTAAAAGCAAGCATGTGAAAGGATTACTTTGCCCTGGCATTCGCGGCTCTCCTGGATGTACTCCCAAAGCCTTTGCAAAAGGTTTCTGGGGAGGGCAGCCTTATTGCGTCCTTCATGGTAGGACGCTTTACCACTCCAGGCCAGTAACACGTACTCGGGAATCATTGTACAACAAAGCATTGCAGTGTATGTTTGCTGGCGTTCAAACAACATCCGTTCTTTATCTCTCTGTGTTATCTCACTCTCCTGAGGATATAATTCATGGTCACCTGGTTGAAATAGAGTGCTTTTCTTCAGGGGACACTCAGAGGAGCCTGTTCCTGCTGGGCTGTTTGCCTGTGGCTAAACAGAAATGTTCCCCGCTGTTAGCCACAGGGAGGGAGGAGGGTCGAGGGGGTAGCCACGCGGTGGGGGGGAGGCAAAATGCGACCTTGTAACGAAAGCACATGTGCTATGTATGTAATGTTAACAGCAAGGTTTACCCTGAAAGAGTGTAGCCACTGTTGTATAAAATGTGTCTTTTTAAATACCGCTGTCCCTTTTTTTTTCTCCACCAGCTGCATGTGTTTCAATGATCACAGGATCTTCTCCTTCCCAGAGGCTAGTGAAGCTTAGAAAGAAAAAAAAACGCACTCGCGATGAAATGTTCTCCGAGCTCATGCTGTCCTCCCACACTGACAGAGCACAGATGAATGCGTGGAGGCAAATAATGTCAGAGTGCAGGAAAGCACAAAATGACCGGGAGGAGAGTAAGTGGCGGGCTGAAGAGAGTAAGTGGCGGGCTGAAGCTCAAATGTGGCGGCAGCGTGATGAGAGGAGGCAGGATTCAATGCTGAGGCTGCTGGAGGACCAAACCAGTATGCTCCAGTGTATGGTTGAGCTGCAGCAAAGGCAGGTGGAGCACAGACTGCCACTACAGCCCCTGTGTAACCAACCACCCTCCTCCCCAAGTTCCATAGCCTCCACACCCAGACGCCCAAGAACGCGGTTGGGGGGCCACCGAACAACCAGCCACTCCGCCACAGAGGATTGCCCAAAAAAAAGAAGGCTGGCATTCAATAAATTTTAAAGTTGTAAACTTTTAAAGTGCTGTGTAGCATTTTCCTTCCCTCCTCCACCACCCCTCCTGGGCTACCTTGGTAGTCATCCCCTATTTGTGTGATGAATGAATAAAGAATGCATGAATGTGAAGCAACAATGACTTTATTGCCTCTGCAAGTGGTGATCGAAGGGAGGAGGGGAGGGTGGTTAACTTACAGGGAAGTAGAGTGAACCAAGGGGCAGGGGGTTTTCATCAAGGAGAAACAAAGAGAACTTTCACACTGTAGCCTGGCCAGTCATGAAACTGGTTTTCAGAGCTTCTCTGATGCGTACCGCGCCCTCCTGTGCTCTTCTAACCGCCCTGGTGTCTGGCTGCACGTAACCAGCAGCCAGGCGACTTGCCTCAACCTCCCACCCCGCCATAAACGTCTCCCCCTTACTCTCACAGATATTGTGGAGCACAGAGCAAGCAGTAATAACAGTGGGAATATTGGTTTCGCTGAGGTCTAAGCGAGTCAGTAAACTGCGCCAGCGAGCCTTTAAATGTCTAAATGCACATTCTACCACCATTCTGCACTTGTTCAGCCTGTAGTTGAACAGCTCCTGACTACTGTCCAGGCTGCCTGTGTACGGCTTCATGAGCCATGGCATTAAGGGGTAGGCTGGGTCCCCAAGGATACATATAGGCATTTCAACATCCCCAACAGTTATTTTCTGGTCGGGGAATAAAGTCCCTTCCTGCAGCTCTTGAAACAGACCAGAGTTCCTGAAGATGCGAGCGTCATGTACCTTTCCCGGCCATCCCACGTTGATGTTGGTGAAACGTCCCTTGTGATCCACCAGAGCTTGCAGCACTATTGAAAAGTACCCTTGCGATTTATGTACTCGGTGGCTTGGTGCTCCGGTGCCAAGATAGGGATATGGGTTCCGTCTATGGCCCCACCACAGTTAGGGAATCCCATTGCAGCAAAGCCATCCACTATGACCTGCACATTTCCCAGGGTCACTGCCCTTGATATCAGCAGATCTTTG
Organism: Eretmochelys imbricata; assembly: GCF_965152235.1. Classification (NCBI taxonomy): domain Eukaryota; kingdom Metazoa; phylum Chordata; order Testudines; family Cheloniidae; genus Eretmochelys; species Eretmochelys imbricata. The sequence continues at coordinate 16,945,853 of NC_135585.1, read as the reverse complement.
ATTGCGTGGGCTACTTGCATCACAGCAGCCCCAACAGTAGATTTGCCCACTCCAAATTGATTCCCAACTGACCGGTAGCTGTCTGGCGTTGCAAGCTTCCACAGGGCTATCGCCACTCGCTTCTCAACTGTGAGGGCTTCTCTCATCTTGGTATTCATGCGCCTCAGGGCAGGGGAAAGCAAGTCACAAAGTTCCATGAAAGTGCCCTTACGCATGCGAAAGTTTCGCAGCCACTGGGAATCGTCCCAGACCTGCAACACTATGCGGTCCCACCAGTCTGTGCTTGTTTCCCACGCCCAGAATCGGCGTTCCACAGCATGAACCTACCCCATTAGCACCATGATGAATGCATTGGCAGGGCCCATGCTTTCAGAGAAATCTGTGTCCATGTCCTGATCACTCACGTGACCGCACTGACGTCGCCTCCTCGCCCGGTATCGCTCTGCCAGGTTCTGGTGCTGCATATACTGCTGGATAATGCGTGTGGTGTTTAATGTGCTCCTAATTGCCAAAGTGAGCTGAGCGGCCTCCATGCTTGCCTTGGTATGGTGTCCGCACAGAAAAAAGGCGCGGAACGATTGTCTGCCGTTGCTCTGACGGAGGGAGGGGCAACTGACGACACGGCTTACAGGGTTGGCTTCAGGGAGCTAAAATCAACAAAGGGGGTGGCTTTACATCAAGGAGTATTTCAGGCAGGACTTCACGGAGGGTTCCAATAAGAAATGGTGCACCTAAGTTATTGTTCTTATTGGAACAAGGAGGTTAGCCTGGCCTCTGATTGATACATGGCTAGATTTACCTCGCTGCACCTTCTCTGTGAGTGACTGCAGTGTGACCTAGAGGAATGAGTCCCCTAGACAGGGGAAGGGGGGAAGCAAATGAGTACAAAACAAATCTGGTCTATTTCTTGTTTTGATCCACTCCATCTATCTTTTACATCTTTGGCTGGCAGCAGACGGTGCAGAAGGACTGCATGCCATCCACATCTCATGGCTGCTCGGCAGAAGATGGTACAGTACGACTGCTAGCCATCCTCATCTCTTGCCTGCCCGGCAGAAGATGGTACAATACGACTGCTAGCCATCCTCATCTCTTGCCTACCCGGCAGAAGATGGTACAGTACGACTGCTAGCAATCCATATCGCCTGCCTGCTCACCATAAGACGGTTCAATAGGACTGACTGCAGGACTAAAGAGAATGACCTGGTCAAGTCATTTCAAATTTAGTCCCTGCGCCCATGTCTGCCCAGGTGCTCCCAGTCGACGTGGCCAGGAGCACCTCGGACATGATGAAGACGGCTACCAGTCGTACTGCACCGTCTGCTGCCAGAAGGCAATGGATTGCTGCTACTGTGTAGCAATGCCGTACCGCGTCTGCCAGCACCCAGGAGACATATGGTGACGGTTACCTGAGCGGGCTCCATGCTTGCCGTGGTATGGCGTCTGCACAGGTAACTCAGGAAAAAAGGCACGAAACGATTGTCTGCCCTTGCTTTCACGGAGGGAGGGAGGGAAGGGGGGCCTGACAATATGTATCCAGAAGCACCCGCGACAATGTTTTAGCCCCATCAGGCATTGGGATCTCAACCCAGAATTCCAATGGGCAGCGGAGACTGCGGGAACTGTGGGATAGCTACCCACACTGCAATGCTCCGGAAGTCGACTCTAGCCTCGGTACTGTGGAAGCACTCCGCCGAGTTACTGCACTTAATGCACTTAGAGCATTTTCTGTGGGGACACACACACTCGAATATATAAAACCGATTTCTAAAAAAACGACTTCTATAAATTCGACCTTATTCCGTAGTGTAGACATACCCTGAGGGCAGAATTTGGCCTGCGGGAGTTGGTGACAATGCACAAGGCAAAGAGCCCAGCTTGAATCTGCCATTCTAGTTGGAGTTTGCAGAGCTGGCGATTAGAATAAACATCATTTGACTTGTAAGCTGAACCCATTTAGGCTAGAGGCACTGCTACACAATAAACGTGGAGCCCCAGAATGCCATTTTTGAGGCATTTTCAGAGCAGAGATGCACTTTAAGAGCATCTGCAGTGTACAGAGTGCCACCTATAGTGGGTAGGGCTAAGAGGCTTTTTATTTAAAGGTGCTTTATTTGGTAAAAGTAACCCAATAATTCCTCAATAAATAAACTGAAAGACTTAGGCATTGACAGGAGGCACTCTGCAGGAGGCATCAGCAGCTGGCAGGACTGGACTTTTTCTGCAGGAGCAGTGTTACAATGTAGTTGAAGTACATATGCAAGAAGGAAGACCGGATCCCTCTTCAACTCCAAAGCTGCTTCCTTTGGTCTTCAAGTGTGGATGTCCCAGGTAGAGAGAAAGGGACAAATCAAATGGGACACATCCTTTCTCCTCTTCTAGTCCTTTCTCTTCTTCAAGAATCATTCCAGCTGAGATTCAGGAGACAGGAAGTCTGTGTGGATGGGAACCCCTAGCTGTTTTTTTGTGAAGATGTAGCTTTTCACCCACATCCTCTTTCCTTTCAAAGAATGGCCACTTAACCAGGTGATGTTCCATTTGATTTTGCTGACACCTGGCTGAGGCGTTGGCTAGCCTTTTGTCTCTGCAGAACTGGTCTGTGTCTGCTTCTCTGTAGACTCAGAACATGTCTAGTAATACTGTACAGGGGAATCATATACCTTTACATGCAATGTCATCGCACACATTTTATCAGGATAATAATGATCAGCAAGTTATGAGTTTTTGAATGATACCTCACAAGGCATACTTTATACAAAATGTATCATAGCCCTGTACAAGAGGTTAACTAGGGTAACATGGTTGTCATACAGGGGATGAGAGATATCTGATGGAATCTGTGGCAAGAGAGAGCATCACACAGCAAAAATTAATCAGAAGCTGAATTCATTCTGAACCTGACTCTGTGAGGATGTTCCCCATTGGTCTCTGGTGTAACTCCATTGAAGTTGGTGGAGTCACATCACGGATGAATTTGGCCCTGGGAGTTTAATGACTGTATTTCACAACTGAAGCTGTATTTTGTATTTAATCATTAAGGCCCCTATGCTGGATTGCATAGTGGCTGGGTGGGGATGGAGCCACACTGAGCACAGGTGCCGTAGTCTGCCCACATATCACACTGTGTGGAATCGAGATCTAAGTCGACTCTTGGGGGACTGATGAATAATTAGGAGAGTGTCTCACCTGAGAGAATATACCGTAAGTCATTCTTTTAAAAAGCAAATGAATGGTTCTTCGGGTTCAAGTCGCCTCTCCATGAGCAGGCTGGGAGGTGGGAATGTTAAATGCCTGTGCACTGCATGGCAGGGAATCAGTGGAATAAAGATCTGCTTGTCAGTGCTATTCCAAGGCTTTTTGTGTTAGACCTTTACATGGTTAGGAGTATTATGATAACACAACAAGCTTTCAAGCTGATTCTAGTTTTCTAGCGGTGCTATGCACTTGGAACTCAGAGTGGAGTCAATGGAGCTGAGGGATGGGTAACAGCCCTCTGGATCAATCCCATTTTGAGCAATTTTTATAGGCAAAGAGTTACTACTGTGTAAATGGAGAGCTGTGACTAGGTTGACTTGTGCATGAGTTTGAAAGGAGCAATGTGTGACACTACACCCCATCTGCTTCATGGAAATATTGTTAGAACATGATTATAGCCTAAGATCTATTTTATGCAAGATGGGTCTTGTGAGATATCATTAGAAAGGTCCGTCACACAATGGACCTGATTTTCTATTTCCTTGCAGCTGCTAGGGTCATTAACACCAGTGCAAATACACAAGATTCTCTGGCCAAGACATTGAAAGGACTGTGCAAGCCAAGTGCAACAAGTGAGAGTTGCAAACTCTGGTAATTCCTGTTTATAACAGCAAAGCATCTTGTTTGCATATGAAAATTCGGTGGCTGCATGCCCAAATGAGTAAAAGTGTGGGAAATTACCTGATCTGGGCACACAAAAATGGGAGGAGAAGGGGATTGCACAGCTCAATAATTACACAGAGTTTTTGTCATTTTAGTGTCTTAGAAAAGTGTTGGAGATGCCTTGATAAAGCATGGCGGTGCAGTGTTGTTCTCCTAAAGTTTGTGAGATATGTTAGGCGTGCCACATATTCGGCAGTACAGCCATGAAACCTGGATTAACTGCAGTGTTGCACCAGGGAGGGCCTCTTGTTAAAATTCCCCTGTGAAAATGTAAACAGCTTTGGAATGATTTCCTTAACTCGGGAGGAGTTCACCACTCCCCCTTTCCAAACTGCTAAATCACCCCTGCCAGAGATGATAATTCTCCATGTGGCTCAACATCCCAAAGAGCAGATGGTTTTATCTTTGGAAGATAATGGCCCCAGCCCATTGTATCAAGTCTCAGATACTCCTCCTTCATTTCGAATTCACAGGGTGAATACTGTTGTCTTAGCTACACATCCATATATCCTTCAGGACCAGGATACAACCACTCCCAGGAAGAGGCAGTTGTAACCAGCTTGCTGACTTTGCTTTTTGGCCATTGCTAGGAGGAAGTATTTTTGTTATAATGGTAAAACAAATCCCTTCCCCCAGCCCCTCACCCTCTAAACTGTTGCTATCACTGGGGCCCGACAGGGAGAAATTCTATTCAGTCTTTGTACCTTGGCATGTTTGCACAGGGGACCCACCAAAATCTGACACTTCACAACACAAATGTGCCAAGCTGGATCCGGCCATTCAGGGACCTGGACTTTCATGGCTTTAACATGCCCAACGGGGTGATTTATGGGAGTGCTAGCACCGTCTAGACCTTTTCACTTCTGCCGTAGGCCACCCAGATTCGAATCCAGCCGTGGCCTAACTCAGTTGTGATCACAAGCTGTTGTTCAGCGGCGGCCTCTATGAAATGGAGAGGTGGACGTTCAACACAATCCCCAGTGGGACAGAAGCCCATCGCTCAAACCCCAGTCCCACAGCTGGACCTACTGAATTAGCAGTCTGACTGGTAGGCCCAGCGGGGGAGGCTGGGGGAAGCTTGCATTGCCACCACTGAAACTGTGCCTGCTCTCGAGAGGAAGAGAAAGTTTCCACCTCCAGGCCTGTTAATGTGGCACTTTACCCAAGTACTAAATTCACTTTAACAATCAAATTTCTGATGCCTTATAATGGATTTAACTTTGGACTTGCTTATGAGTCATTTTGGATCATGTTTAAAACTATGGCCTGGGTTATAAAGAGGTCAGACCTATGGCCTTGGCATCTATGTATCTAGTGATTGAGCTTTGGGGGGCAAGGATGGTCTCTTACTATGTGTCTGTTTAGTGTTTGGTACAACAGGGGCCTGATCGTGGTTGGCGCTTCCAAGCACTAGTGTAATAATATAGACATCACTAGGACTGACCAAACCCACAGCTAGGTGCTGTTCTGAAAAATAGTCTCTAAGTGTAGCTATGGTTAACCTCGTCATTCACATGAGCTTTTATTTGCTCCTGTTTTTGCCTGAAACAGATTGAAAGGGGGTATTTATTTTACATCAACCATCAAGAAACATTGGCAAAGCAAGTTTGAACAATAGGTGTTTGCCCACGGACCGGCCAAGCCCACAGAATCCTCACAAGGCTGCTACAGTGTTGGCATGGAAAAAACAAAAACCAAAAAACCAACACCCAGCCTTCTGTTCTGGCAGAGAAAGCTCAGCATGCAGAATTTATTACCATCCCTGCATGCTGGGACAGGGGGTGTGCACCTACCAGCCAGGGATATCTAAGGAGTCACACGGCCTGCTTGTTCATTGTGCAGTACACCTGTAGCAGGGAAGGGGAACAGCTCCAGTCCTGCCTAAAGCGAGGCCATGCGATCTCTCCGAAGGAGATTTGTGAAGGTGCCCCGGTTGATCTTCTGGCCCATTTTTGTGACAGTCTTTCTGTTCCTCGTTGTCTCTTTTAGCTCCTTCTTCGGCTTTTCAGAAAAATGTCTTCACAGGTAAGAGATCCAGCTCCTTCTAAGACAAACTATCCAGGTAGTGTACTCTCTCCAATCTCTCTAGCTCTAAGTGTGAAATCTTTTATATACTGACAGGTTTCAGAGTAGCAGCCATGTTAGTCTGTATTCGCAAAAAGAAAAGGAGTACTTGTGACACCTTAGAGACTAACAAATTTATTAGAGCATAAGCTTTCGTGAGCTACAGCTCTTGCATCCGATGAAGTGAGCTGTAGCTCACAAAAGCTTATGCTCAAATAAATTTGTTAGTCTCTAAGGTGCCACAAGTCCTCCTTTTCTTTTGTATACTGATGTGTGTGTGTACACACCCAAAACCTTGCGCTAGAAAGCAAGATCTGAGTAATATCGGTACAAGAAAGATGGTACATTATGTATATCATCATGTCTCTTGACTATAGATATCTAAATATTAAATTAAAACATTATTTATATCAAAAATACTGCAGATATTCCATTAATACAATTGTTATTTATGCATAAAATATATTTAATGTTTTCTAAAACCTCTAATTCAGGACTTGTCTAATCTAGGGAAATTTGCATCAAAGCAAACCCTTAATGCAAACACTTTGCACTCATGCAAAGTAGGGAATCAATATACAGGTAGTGCAAATTTCCTTAATCTAAACAAGCATGCAGACTACATTTCAAGGGCTAAAGTACCATCCAAGCCAACTCTGCCACTCTCCAAATTCAGTTCTTTTCGGGAGCCAGGGGAAGAACCCTGCCTCTGTGCAGAATGAGATGCAAAGAGCCCCTTTAGGTTTGGGGCAGCTGAATCATAACATTTGCTCTGCAAACTGATTTGATTTGGAGTTTGAGCCAAAATTATACTGGTAATCTCTCAAACAAACAAACAAACAAAGGAAAGTATGATTCAGAATCAAGGCACTCATATAATGCAAATAATGATATTATAGAAAGTAACCCAGCAGTACAGTTGTAGGATCCTTCCCAAAGGAACTGTTCCATGCAGCTTAACCCACCAAGATCTGTCCTCACTGTGGAAGTGAAGAGGTATTGGGTTAAGTTCAATGACGGGGCTAGGAAGTTTGTTCAGTATAACCTAAGGTGTGAATTTAAACTGACCTCATTATAACCCTCCATGTGGACACTCTTATTCCAGAGTAAGTATGGCTTTGTTTGGTTTACCTTAAAACCCATAAGCAAGATAAACTAAACCAAAAAAACCCACTTTTATTTCTTTTCTTTAGATTTCAGATGATAAAAAGACTCCTGTCCAAGGGCTCAAGCTGCCAAATATAATCTTAGCAGCATTAAAATAATCATCCCAACAGGAAATCAACCCCACAGTCACCGCCTGAAACTCCTTTCCACCCCTGCATCCCTATGGGATGCAAACCCTCAGCCCTCTCCAACTCTCCTATCAAACAGATGGTTTATGTTGGAACAACTGTATCCTCATGGAAGTTATACTGGTAAAATTATATTGATTTCAGTTCACACCTTAGTTTATACCAAAAAACTTTCCTATGTGGACAAGGCTTGTCTGTCACTTTCGAAAGCATGCAGACAACAGTGGATTTTCTAAAGAAAAACTTAAACATTTTGGCTCTGATTTTTTGGCTGGGCATCACCCCAGCCTCCATTACTGCAGGTGGAAATAATGGCACTTACAGCTGTATCCATTTAAAGACCTAATTACCTGGTTGTATCTGTAAATCAGGCAGTGGGGCTTCCAAATGGATGTAATTATGCTCACACTGTATTGGAGGCTATTTCTGAAAATGTAGGCATTTAATACCATGTATTTCAAACCTTTAAAAAATGTAACCCCTCTAAAATTCCTGGGGACTTGCTGATGTGTCCCTTTCCCTGTTGCATGTCAAATGACGTGTGTATGAAGCCATTGGATTGACGAGCCAAAAGACAGAAGCATTCTGCACTAGTATCTGACATACAACCCAGGTAGTTATTACCTGTATACAGTAAAGCCTCATGGAACAATGTTTCCTTAAAATCAATATATCTTTAAAAGCAAATGTCAGTGTATAGTTTGCAAATCCCATGTCCGCACCAGTGCAGAGATCAATGGATCAGTGCTCTGCACAGATGTTGTGGAGTCCCCCTGCATAGCCTCTCCGTGACATGACACCCCATGTGAACCGTGGAACTACCATGGTAACTTAGCTTTCTGAGCCTTGTAGTCCTGCATTGTGGGGGCCAGGATTAGCCCCATTTTAATCTTCCATTTCAGGAGCTCAAAGCACTTTGCAAACACGTTGCAAAAATCTCGGATGGTCAAAAAACAGAAAGTCATTTTTGTTTTATTTGTTGGTTTTCCTGTTTACTTTTCATTTGTGCAAAAAAAAAAATGTTTTGGCTTTTTAAGGGTTTTTAAGGATCTCGAGGGAGGAGGGGGTTTTAGAGAACGTGTGTGGGGGGAGAACCCTCACTTTTTTTTCCACTTAAAAGGGGTGGGGAATAAAAATGTGTGAGAAAGTAACACTGTTAACTGTGAGGGAATCTTCCAAAAATAAAAACGAAAACTGTTATGCATTTTTAAAAACCCACAAATTTTTATTTTGATAATTTTTCTTCAAAAACCACAAAAGGACCCCTGACTTCAAGTGGTTTCCATCATCAACAGGGTTTCCAGTTTGGTTCAATGCCACTCAGCACCCCCACAGTACAAATTGTTCCAGCGCCCCTGACCACTGCCCTAATGCAAACTTGATGTGGGTTGTGCCAAAGTGACCTTGTTAGAGTCCATCTCTGCCTTCCTCCCAGGATGCCAGCCATGTGCCCTGTTGCAGGGTACTGTAATGTGCGGTATATGTAGCTAACTGCTATGGGGTTTTTTTATTGCATACTGCAGTTCCAGTGTGTGCTGGTAAATGACAGATGAGCACACCATGCACTCTGGCTGCCTTCCTGCAGGAGGGTGCAGTAGGCAAGCGCCTCTGCACGGTGGGTAGCTACAGGAGGCGTTACACCTCTGAGGCGCATTGGGTTTCCCCCAGGAAGTCAGTGGAGCTTTGCCAATTCACATGAGCTGAAAACGTGGCCTGCTATCTTTACATCCACCCGCTCAGCTGCCTCGATGCTGCTAAGTCCGTAGGACTTCAGGCCATTCATTGGTCAGCATCAGGAACTGCGGGTCTTCTTAGACTCTAGATGCCAGTAAGTTCCAACCTGCTTCCCAGGGACCTGCTAACAGTGGCTAGGGCCAAAGCTGAACCCTGCCAGAGGACTCCAGGCCTGGAACTTGACTGGCAGAATGCTGGAGGTCCTGGCTGGTCCACAGGTTCTACATAAACCCAGCACAGGAACAGGAAGTTGTCCATGCAGCTGAGAGTCACCCTATTCTGGATTGGGTGCCTCCCGCTCCTGCTCCCGTGGCTTGGCTTCCTGGCATTCCAACGTGGCTTGACTCCTGGTGTCTGACTTGTGGTTCCGATCTCAGTTTGCCTCCTGCCTCTGACCCAGCCTGACTCTGGTTACCGATTCATGGTTCTGATCTCAACTTTGTCTCCTGCTTCTGATATCCCAGTATCCTGACATGACCAACTGTTGACTCCTGTCTCATGACTGTGGACCCTGGCTCTGACCACTAGGTCTGGCTGTCCATGAGCCGGCTGTGACAGTCAACCTGGAGTGAAACTGAAACTGCAGGAAGAGGCAGACCCATGCTGTGGAGCCAGCAGCCTGAAGCCCATTTGTGTGAAAGATGAAGCTTTGTGACTTTGAAGCTGCTTTGCCCCATTGCTTGCAGGTGGCTGGAGATCCCTTGTATGACAAGCCCATCCAGCTGCTGCTACTCCCTGCCCTGGGCTGGCACAGCATTTGTAGTACACATGCAAGACGGGTTTTCACTTGTAATCCCCAAAGGGCAGGATTTGGTGCTGGGTCTTCATCCCCTTTTGTTGTTTTCCTTCTGCCTTGCTGCTATTGCCCACTAACATTCCATTGAGCTCACTGGGAGGCTGGGATGTACCTGGTCACATTGGGACTGATTGCTAGAGCCCTGCAAATCGGGGGCTATCCGCATCCGTGTACCTTGTTTGCGGATCGCATGCGAATATACATTTTGGCTCTACTGATGATTCTCTTTAAAACAAGCATTTATCTGTGCTCTGCACCAGCTCAGTAGAGGTCCCTAGTCACTGCAGTCTGCAAGGAAGGAGCAGTCCCTGTTCTCTGAATCAGACTGCTGTGCGTTCCATACTTCGGAAATGCAGACTGCATAGAAAGTGACGTTTAAACTACAGGAACAAATCTCACCTCATTCTGACCTTACCTTACTCGAATCACTTCCTTGTGTCCCTGATTTTGGCTCTGGGTCACACATGGAGCTTCATCCTGCCATGTCTTAAGCACCGTCCCCTCCTATTGACTTCAGTATGAGTAGGGGACATCCAGCGTTGCAGAATTGGGCCATAGTGTCCCCCACATTTGCACCTTGTTCGGTCAAGCGGTGTGTAGCTAGTATCCCTGCAGCCCGCACAGAAGTCTTTCTAGACATCAGACGACCTCTTCCCAACATCGTGCTTGTTCTTCTAAGTATTGAAAAGCTGCGGTGCCTGCAGTATAGTGAGCAATCTAGTCCATGGATGCCAAATCTGGACCAGGAGTCAGACCCATTCTGGCCGGGAATTGTGAGGTGCATCAACATTACTCAGCGAGAATGCGAGCTGGAGAGCAAGTGGGCTGCAGATATAGTGTTTGTCCAGTATCCTGAATAAAGGTTTTGCTCTGCTTACTACACCATAGTCCTGTCTCTTTCATATGGGATGTGTCAGTGTCCTAGGATGATTGTCATGGATTGTGCCTAGCTGCAAATAGGTTCCTCCCTTCCTCTACATTGATTTCCAGCTACGGTCATTAATATTTCAAAAACCACCTGTGTAATAGTCTGAATTACGTATGATTGATTTCACAGGCGGAGGGGGGCAAATCACATGATTTCATGTCTGATGGGTCCAAGATGCTGAATAACCATTTTATGGCTAAATCACAAACAAGATCAAGTTCAGGCAGGTGTCCTTTGAGCAAAGCATAATGACAATTCCCTGCGGAAACTCAATGAAGGTTAAAAAAGTGGAGCCCTAGAGAGGGCAATTGCTGTACTCACTAGTGTCATAAAATGCTTGGAGGGTAAGATAGCCATTAATGTGGTGGAGGGGATAGAGGGGGCTTCATTCGACTGGTATAGTGGTATATTTGCCTTTTTTTTATTACATTTAGGCCACTCATTTATTTGCAACATGCCAAAGAAATGCCAGAAAGGGACATCCAACAGAGCAAGCTCCACACTGTGCCCGCTGAAGGGGATTCCTCGAGCCAGCTAAATGTGATACTGGGCACAGACAGCAATAGGCTGGAGCAAGATATGGTTAAGAGAATGGCATCAGATAAAGGAGAGGCCACGGAGGAGCAAGCAGAGGATAAGAATGTAATATCAGCATCCAATAAGATGCAAACTCAGGATAAGAGTGCCCCACCAGCACCCAAGGGGAAGGAAGCCAATGCAAAGACCATAGCCCAAGACCAAGCAAAACCAAAACCAAAAAAGGCCCCTGTGTCAACTAAGCCTGGTGCGCTGAGACCCACTACAAAAGGCAAGGTTCATCCCAGCCTCCCGATGCAGAACGTAGCCCCTCCCACAATGCAGAATGTCACGACTCAGGCTCCTACAGTGGCAGAAAAGAGAAGGCTGAGGATTGCCGATTTCAAGTCCGAGCCTCGGTGGGATTTTGAGGACCGCTATATCTTGGACAGTTCAGCCCCACAGTCGGTAAGCGATTACTATGTGTTCTGGCCACGTATACAGCTGGATGGTCTCCTATAAATCTACCTCCTTGTTAGCCTCCACATTAGTTTTTCCAAGTCACCTATTTTCATGGATTTCTTGATTAGCCTCTGGCATGGACAGGTAGCTACATGCAGAGGAGCTGCCCCGAGCTCAAATGAAGGAGGCATGTGTGGATTGTAAGGCAGGACGGAATTTGGCCTTTCATTCAAAACAATGAAGCTTAATATATAACTTTTGAGATATATATATCACCTTAACACATCTTGCCAGCCCAACCCTGGGATTAGCCTCTGACACAGGCCAATTGTATATATTTAGGAGGGGCAGTCCTTATTTTGCTGCAAAAAAAAAAAGAGAGAGAAAGAAATCCTTCCCCCCCATCCCTCTTCTATCCCACCAGAAATAAATCCCTCTGCCCCAGCGTACTGCCTGGTGGATCCCTGTTTTCCCACTCCGGCTGCGGCTGGGAGCCCCGGGGCCTTTAAATCACCCCCGGAGCTCCCAGCTGCAGAGGCGGCTGGGAGTCCTGGGGCTCAGCGGAGATTTAAAGGGCCCGGAGCTCTGCTGCTGTGGTGGTGGCGGCTGGAGCCCTGGGCCCTTTAAATCCTCCCTGCAGCGGCAGGAGCCCCGGGTCCTTTAAATTGCTGCCCAAGCCTGGCTGCCGGAGCCCCGGGGTAGCGGTGGCAGGGCTAGGGTGGTGCTTTACAGGGCCCGGGGCTCCGGCCACTGCAGGGAGCCCTGGGCCCTTTAAATCGCCAGCCTGGGGAAGCCGGTCCGGTCCGGCACACCATACTGGACCATATCGACTTACTTTCACCTCTGGATGAGGGAAACAAAAGGTTACACATAAAACAAAATCATAGAGACAAAACTTAACAGGCTAACCTCCTGTCTAAAGAAGTCTTATCTCACCCAAAGTCTACTGCAATGTTTCCAACCAAATCTGGTTGTGATCACATTTTCATGAATGTAAATACACTGCCCATTTACTTTCTAGGTGCAGGATGCTGGGGTGTCTTTTTTGTTCCCCAAATATAGTCCAGCAAACCTTTGAAGCATATCTCCATATAAGGTTCTCTTCCCGCACTGTGTTTTCCTTTCTGAAATTCTTATAATCTTTCAACATAGACAGGGGATGGGAGACCCACTGTGAATGAGACAGTACTTAATTTACTTTTCAACAGCGAACCCAGTGAATAAACATCCCTTGTCTGACAAAAAGCCTGCTTGTCAGCTCCGCCTTGATCCAGACTTTAAAACATATTTTCAGTACATGTACATAACTCCAACAGTATCTGTACATACATGTCACAATGATATGAATGACCAGTAAGAACTCCCATGACATTCTTTGGGGAACCAGAATGAACATACCAGAATCAGGATCCTGTAACCCGCCTTGCCAGTTGTTATTAAGGGATTCTTGGATTACAAATGGATCCCCAAATGAAAGTATTAACTTTGTCCCCATAGAAATCACGGTGCCCACTGCTCCAATACAGCCCCCTCTGGGGTGGAGAGCAGCGGCTGGCAGACCAGCACAAAGTGACACTGGGTAGCAGGTTATGACAGGAAGTTAAGGACACTTTATTCAGCTAAAACTACACAAAATTTCACTAGGCAGAACTTAATTGCTCACGTTGGATTTTGGCCAGCACAGGGGGGATGACATCCCTAGAGTCTTTTACAAAAAGTGTCAGGGGATCTTTAATGAACACATGTCGGGACCTCAAATTTTAGATTTCAAGTGGGTTCTAGCCCACGAAAGCTTATGCCCAAATAAATTTGTTAGTCTCTGAGGTGCCACAAGGACTGCTCGTCATTTTTACCCAAAATATGATCCATCACTCAGCCCCTAAGGATGTATAGATTCCGATAGTGAGTCTCAGGGGAGAAGCAGTGCTTGTTACTGACTCACCATCTCCTGCACATCTTGCTTCACTGGGTTTTCCCCTAGAAATCATCCACCCACCTATTATGCCACACTGGCCCTGTGTGAATTTAGGAGCTGTGACAAGCTCTAAAGCTAGAGCAGTGTAATGAAGCTGCCGGCAAAGAAGGAAAGACCTGAGTCGCTAGAGGCCAAACTGCTAGAGGTTAAACAACACTTTGCTGTTGATACAGTATTTGTATGAATGGCAGCAGGCCTATAGGAACATCCTGCACCGTTCTCTTCGCTGCACTCATAAAAACCGAGCAAATAGAATTAGGTGTGTCCTCGTTAGCACAAGAGAGGAGACTGGCAGCGCTTGCCCACACAGCGCAGAGTTTCCTCTGTTGGCGAAGCAGCGTCAAGTGGGGCTTTGCCCTCCGTCCTTCCTGCTTTGCTATTGCTGGGCTCAGAGGGTTGCGGATGCCTTCCAGGCCTCTGCCAGACCATTAGTCTTCATTTGCAGCTTTCAAAGCTATTCAGGAAATCCACCTGTGCACAGAGGCGGCTAGTAGCTGGAACCTGCTGGAACCCACACACCTTCTGCTTGTGGTGTTGTCTCATCTAGTGGCACCGAGACCATTTAAAGAGAGAGATCACATGAGTCGGCTCTACAGCCTTAGCTAAGAGTGAGTTAGCTTTTAGCTCATGCGGTAGAGGCTCATGCACTAAGCTCCCAAGGCCCCACGTTCGATCCCGCCGCCGACTGGGGTCTGTCGGTGTTACACTGGCACACACCGTGGTTGTCCCCATTGCCTTCAGTATTCACCAGGCTGGAGTCTGATCTCAGTGGAAGGCAGTGGAGTTTCTCAGAATGTACAGCTGAAATCAATGGGAGCTGTGGGTGCTTAGCACCACTGAAAGTCCAGCTCATACTGGTTCAATGTCTCTGTTTCCCCACCTGTAACATGACTTAATACTCATCTAACTCAAGAAGAAGGAGGCTCTGGTGATTATAGCCATTAAATGAGGGTAGCGCTCAGAAGCCCTGTGTTCTATGCCTAGCTTTGCCACAGACTTTCAGTGTTACCTTGGGCAAGTCACTTCACCTCTCTTTCTCATCGGTAAAATGGGGATAATAATTCTTCCTTTCTCCCACTCTTGGCTATCTTGACTAGTTAGATTGTAAGCTCTTTGGGGTCAGCGGTTGCCTGATTGTGTGTTAGTGGCACTGATCTCTAGGTGCTACCTTAATACAAATAACAATAACTCACATTAGCGGAGTGAGGCCATAGTGCTAGTGAAATTATCTGAGGAGCCTTGGACAGTAGATGCTGTCAGCGTGCAGAACCAGGGGTGAAAATCTCACAGACACAGAACTCTCCAGGCAGCCACCCAATCCAGTTTTTTCCCTATGTTCATGTGATGGTTGAGTAACAGACTCACATTCTGTGTGGAGGGGCCACAAAAGGGGACGTGTAACTCCAGCCAACCCATGGATTAGACTCAACACATCTCCCTTGTGGTTTGTTGACCTGCCGCTGGGTGGCAGAGGTGGGAGTCTCATGGATCCGAAGGCGACGGGCTGTGAGCGTCTGGCTGTGAGCGTCTGTGGCCCCTCCATGAGCTTTCCAAAGAACGCCTGCAGCGTTCACAGTCAAGGGTATGTCGCAATGATTTCCCTGCGTAGCTGAAAAGTGCCGATGAGCATGAATGCAGGGGAGGCTTGAGCAGCTGCCCTACAAGCATTAAGGTGCCTTTAACTAGCGCACTGCCTTGTGCAGAGTTTAGTTACTCTTCCAGTCAATGCTATAGCCTCAGAACTCAACCCACTGTGTACTGCAGTAATCCTTGACTAGGCTGTAAAGCTTCAGGGATGTGGAGCTGCACACGGAAGCTTGGGGCTTAAAGCCAACTTGCTGCAGGAAGTAACTAGATTTTGGGAAGTTTCTTCCTGCCAATCAGCACTCACTTTGCTGAGCTGCCCAAAGTGCAGCCTGAAGGGCTGATGTGGCTTGTGAGATTTGCTACAATGCCGGCCTAAGGCAGCCTCCTAAGCCCAGGGCCCTAACTTGCTGGAAAGGAGGAATTGAGCTGGGTGTAGGCGGAATCAAACCAGGGAACCGCTGAAGCTTAGGGTTACCATATTTGAACATTCAAAAATGAGGACACTCCCCCCAGCCCCACCCTAACGCCACTCCTTCCCCGCCCCCATTCCAACCCCTTCCCTAAAGTCCCCACTCCAACTCCGCCCCCTCCCTGCCCATTGGACCCCCTTCCCCAAATCCCCGCCCCGGCCCCACCTCCTCCCCTGAGTGCACTGCGTTCCCCCTCCTCCCTCCACCCTCCCAGCCATGCAAAACAGCTGTTTCGCGGTGCAAGCACTGGGAGCTAGGGGGAAAAGCGGGCACTCTCTCAAGTGATCAACATTCACTTTCTTTCTCGAATGATCAACATTCACTCTCTTTCTTGAATGATCAACTCTTCTTTGGGGAAAAATAATAATGGCAAAATCCTGGACGTTTTTAGATATTTAAAAATTCCTCCCGGACGGCAATTTAAGAACCAAAAAGCTGGACATGTCCGGGAAAATACAGACGTATGGCAACCCTACTGAAGCTAAATGCATGAGCCTCTACTGCATGAGCTAAAAACCACGTGGCCCTTAGCTAAGGCTGTAGAGCAGACTCATTAATCTGTAAGTGGTCTCGGTGCCACTAGAGGGGACCCAACATCACACTCAGGAGGTGTGTGGGTTACATAAGGAAGGGCTGGCCTGCAAGTTGCATGAGATGCAACTTCTGAAAGAGCAGTGCTGCAAACAGCCATATAGTCAGCTTGTGCTCAAGATCAGCCAGGCCACAGCTGCTCTTTGCCTGTAACAGTAGGGGAGGATTGAATTGATCAGGTGCAGGGTTCTGTTGCTACTGCACGCAAACAGGTGACTCCTGGTCATTGCAAGTAGAAGCACACTGAAGGGAGTGATGCTTTTATCTTCAGTTTTTAAAACGGGTTAATTCAGAGCTGACAGCTGCCTGCACTGTGGGAAGAGATGCAGAAAGCAGGGAGGCATGTAACCCAGTGGAAGCAGCCGTAAAGGGATGTGCACCACGGTGACTGACTGGGAGGCTGAAGTGGGGAGTGGCTCCAAGGAAAGGAGGTGTGGTTAGGGCCTGGGAAGATATGCACATTGAGAGCTCGTGCAAGGGGACGTCCAGCTGTGCATGGCATGAGCTCTGTGTCGAGGAGCATAAGGCCATGGAGGCCTCATTCAGGGCAGGGGGCAGCAAGCCCATTCAGCAAGACCTGGTCAGCCACTGCATCATAAAACCATAATGGCATTTTTCCGAGACAAGCACAAGTGCCCCTGGGTGGGTGGGTATTCTAGCTCACCCTGCGTCTGGAAGACTTTGGCTCTTAGCTGCTGCAGCATGAAGGCCCTAGCTCAGTCCCTGATGTGGCGGCCAAGATGGTGGCCATCATGTAACCCTAGTCTGCTTCCTTGCAACCCTGTCTTCTGTGCTTCCAGCGCTGCCCCGATGCCGTGAGGGCCAAAGCCACCAAGTCTGCCTGGCTGAGGGACCTTTTCCTGCCCAACATCACACTCTTCATAGACAGGAGACACTTCAATCACAGCGAGTGGGAACGTCTGGAGCATTTCAAACCACCGTTCGGCTTTATGGAGATGAATTACTCATGTGAGTCCGGCAGGGGGATGGTGGGCTGGGCTGGGCCTGCTCCCTCCCTGATGCTCACAAGGTGCCCTCTCCCCACTTGAAGTGCAGGGACAGAACTTCCGAGCTGAGACACACCCTCATTGGGCAAACACTGGTTCCTCCTGCTGGGACAGGGAGGTATCTTCCACTTCTTTGTCAGTTCCTGGAGCAGGCTAGTCCCCTCCATCAGCTCCCAATTTTGTGCTGATTCTGAGGCATGGGCCCTAATTCACCACTGCATTACGCCCATATAACCCCACTGAAGTCATGGCATTTCACTGAAGTCAAACAAGAGCAATGCAGTGGTGAATTGCAAAGACTATGGTGTTTTTTTGATGGCTCCTTTAGTTGAGGGACTCTTGAAGTAAATAGTGTATTTAGTATCCAAGAAGGTATGGGCAAGTATGCCAATAGGCAAGGCAGCAGCAGCCATGCTAGTTAGGATAACAGTTAGGTGAGCTGTCAGCCCTCATGCTCCAGGCCATAAACTGATTGCCAGTTGGGGTCAGGAAGGAATTTCCCTCCATGGTGTATTGTTGCCTTCCAAAGATGTGGAGGTGTTGCCTCTGGAGCATCCCATGTGGCCGCTGTTAGAGACAGGATAACAAGCTAGACAGCCCACAGGCTGGTTCACATATGGCACTTTCTCTGTGATCCCTTCCCAGCCTGAGAGCTCTCCCAAAATGCCCCATTCACTCATCCTCCTTGATGGAAAACCACCTGTCTGTGTTTCAGTGGTGAAGGAGGTCATAACGATGCTGCCACCCAACCCCTACCAGCAGGTCCTCCTGGCCAACAACACCAGGCAGAGGCCGACCTGTATCAGCTGTGCCGTGGTGGGGAACGGTGGGATATTAAACAACTCTGGAATGGGCCAGGAGATCGACTCCCATGACTACGTGTTCCGGTAAGAGATGCAGCTTCCTGTTACTTTCCTTTCTCCATCATGCACTTTTCTTTATCCCCCCACTTCCTTCTACACCCGTCTACTGCCTTTACAGAGATGATCCCACAAAAAAACTCCAGAGCCATGTTTTAACCATGTTTCCAAATCATTGCTACTGGCCTGCAAAGTCCAAGGCTAAATAACCTTTGTGCTCAACCTTATTCAAACCTCCCTGGTCTGTAGTTCAGACTGGAAATCTCATAGGGACGGGCTTTATTATGCTATTCCCAGGTCGTCTTATTTCTGGCTGGGACAAAAAAGTATAGCTGTGGCTGTGGTATTGTGTCACTTCCAGTGCCACACTGGGACCCACAAGTGCAGAGATTGCAAGTGAAAATGGGGGTGGGAGTCCAAAACAAAGTGCGAACAGCATGTTTCTGAGCCTCAGGGAAGGTTCCATCTGGATTCATTTCCCGCTGTGGCTGTCCACCCCAGAGTGTGAGGTGGTTCCTAGGTGGCTCAGGTTCAATGGTAGTTTTGGCTCAAGGTTATTTTGGCCAAACCAGTTCCCCCAGTCCTGCTGTGAATGCCAGCCCAGTGATTCAACCAATACGCTGCTGACTTTGCAATTCTGTTTGATTTTTCTGGCCCAGGGTGAGTGGGGCCGTGATCAAAGGTTACGAAAAAGACGTGGGAACAAAAACGTCCTTCTATGGATTCACAGCCTTCTCCTTGGTGGCCTCTATTGTGACGCTGGGGAGCAAATTCAGCAAGATCCCAATGGGAAAAGTAAGTCAGGCACGTGACGTGTGTACACGTGCCCTTGGCAAGGTGCTGCTTTGCCTGTGGCCTGCGTTTCTGATCCTGACCCATGTGAAGGGCAACAGGGCAGAGGTAGCATCTGAGGTCACAGCAGAGTTAGCCCAGGTCTGGACGCCTGGGTCTGGGAACCCGAGTTAGCCCAGTCAAGTGTCCACACTGGCAAGGGACACTTGAGTCATTCCAAGTAGCTATGGCCAAACTGGTGCTGCACTAGCCCAACTTAGGTGTGAGGGTACAGATCTACAAAGGTATTTAGGGTCCTAACTCCCACTGAGTGAGGCACCTTGGAGGAGCTGGGCTTAGGAGTGCTGGGGGGGTAGCCCAGGGTTCTGAGCACTGCACTAAGCTGTGTTGCTCTAGTTGTTTTGCAGTGTGCTGTGGAAATGCTCTGAGCCAGCCAACACAGTAAAGCAAAGCACCCCCGGCTTGCTACGCTCCTCACTTCCATGGCCTCTGTCCCGGCCGGTAGCACGGCATGGATCCAACTCAAGACCGTGACCTGTTCCAGCTGTTGGCATTAATGCAACTCCATTCTGCCCTATATCACTCCAAGTTAGAGGCTTTTGGCTTGCAGCCACCTTGTGCTGTGATTTTTGTCAGCTCCCTTAGCTGAGTGGAGATGGGTTGGGTCAATACTTGGATGGCAAGTCTTCATGGAACGCTCAAGTGCTGTAGAGAAGCTATGTTGGATCGCTCTTCTGTCTGAGTCAGCCATGACCTGGCATGGTGGTAGGGTGCCATGCGATACTGGATGTGCCTCTTTGGGAGGAGACATCATACTGAGGCCCTGACCATCTGTGGTCATTAAACATCTATTTACATTTATTTTGGCAAGAGCTAGGCACTAATCCCAGTGTCATGCCCGGATTATGTTTCATCTACTTATCCACCCACCTGCAATTTCAGTTTGAAATAGTGTTCTTCACTTCCTATTCTAAAGCACTAGGCAGTGTTGTTGTAGGCTGCTAAACAGCTACTGTAATTAATCCCAGAGGTGGATGATGTGATCTGTGTTCATAGCTGATCACTGTATAGCGGTTTGGGCACCTTCGAGGTGAAATATGCCATACAGGTGTGAGATCACATTACTGAATTTTGCTCCGATGTCTGGGTTACTGGGGAAAATCCAGTGGAAGCTGTGGGGTGGAAGTTGGCCTTGGATCACTTTTCAGTTCAATCGAATCTAATTTTTTCTAACTGACTTGAGAGGTTGTCAGTCTGGGGGTTGGGAACAGACATCAGGGTCATGACTGGAGCTGAGTAAACAATTGATTTTTCAGTTCTGTGGCCAAACTGAAAAATCTCCCCAAAAACTAGTTTCAGGTCGACCTGAAACAATTTTTGTTCATTTTCTCTTGGGGTGGTTTTTACTGTTTTTTGTTTGTTTGTTCTTTATAATAAATCTAGCTACATTTCTAAATGAAACATTGTTTTAATATGTTTCCAGGGGATATAATTAGCAACAGGTGACCTTGGCTCTGTGCCCAAGAATCATAGCGAATCCGGGCTCTTGTTTGCTATTAATTGTTAATGCTCATCTCCCTCTCATGTCAGCCACTAACTCTTCCTTGGTGGGTTTTCTAGGAGATCAAGTACCTTCACTTCCTGGAGGGCACCAGGGATTTTGAGTGGCTGAAGGCTCTCCTGCTGAACAAGAACGTCAGGAAGGGATTTTTGGATGAGTATGGGTAAAACAGGCTGCCATATACCCTGTCCTTGAATAGTGAAGCTTGCTGCAGCCTCACCTCCCTTTGTGCAGAGCTGCATGAAAAATTCCCCTTGTAATTTCATTTGGAGAAGTCAGACTTCCCATCTGCTCCTTTGTGCATTGCTGCAGGAACGGCCGTCACATGCTGCCCCTGAAGTGGCTGCATGTCAGTGATGGGTGTCTGAATGCTGCAGCCTGTACATCAGTAGCTTGTAAAAGACTTTGTGATTCTCCTGAATGAAATGTGCTGTTTAGAGCTGCGTGAAGTTTTTCAACTGAAACTTTTTTCCAGCAAAAAAACTGCAGATTTGGGTCAACCAAAATATTTCCCAAGTTTGTGCAGATTTGGGCAAATTGTTTTGGTTGAGGAAAAACCAAAAAAGGAAAAATCTGAAAACGTGGAAACATTTATTTCATGTTTTTTGACATTTTCAAAATGAAACGTTTTGACTTTTTGATTTGAATTCACCTTTAACCATATTCATTTATTTATTTTAACTTAAAGGGGGAAAATATCTCAACATCAACATGAACCATTTCCTTCTGGGTCAATCTACACATTTTATTCAACCCCAAACTAGTATTTTTATAAATTTTTTGATGCATTGAAAATTCTAAAACAAATTCAGTTTCAGTTTGACACTATCTGAATTTTTTCTTTGAGCTTTTCAGAGCTGCCGGTGACATGAAAAACCCATTATGGGCACATCTTTATTGTTGTTATTTTTTCCTTTATCCCCCATTGAGGGATCAGGGCCCCATTGTTTTAATTCCTGTACACACATGCCATGAAAAGATGGCCCCTGCCCCAAATTGCTTATATTATAAAGCTACAAGAAGGTGAAGATTTTGCGCTGTTCTGGGAAATGCTCCAGAATAAGTTAGCATAATTTCTGTCTGTTTCATCTCTTAGCAGCGTGCATGATGGGGCCTGATTATTTTCACAAAGTGAAATGTGTGGTTAGAGCACTCACCTATTTCCATTCCCTTCCCTAGGCACAGACCACGGGACAGATTCAGTAAGGATTTCAATCTGGACAATTATCTGGTCATTCACCCTGATTTCCTCAGATACACGAAAAACAGGTCAGTAGCAGGGGGTTATTTGCCATGGCGAGTGCCATTTGTCAGACTGTCTCTGAAAGGCTGCTTGCTGGATTCTGTCTTCTTCATTCTTTCATCCCCGCCCTCTGCCTCACAATCCCAATCATATAGTGGGTGAAATTGACTCACATACAGAGAGCAAACACAAGTAATACTTAAGCAGAACTTCAGTGTCGTCTAGCACTCATGCTGGCCCTCTACCAAGGAGTGGATTTCACCCATAAGAAGCTGAGAGACGGAGACGGAATGACTACAGGGCAGTTTGCTTTTCAACATACAAGAGAAAAGAGTATTGAATTTGGCCCATCAGAACAAATTAATGCCCTGATCCTGCCAATGGATTAGTGTAGGTGGAACCCCTGCATCCACGCAGAGTTCCTCTGAAGTCAAATTGCAGGATCAGGGCCAAATTGTCTGGTGTCCTGCTTTTGACAGAGGCCAGTGCTAGATATTTCAATAGAAACCATAAACCCCCTAAAATGAACTTTCTTCCTGACCCTGCCAGCATTCTATGTCTTGAAGGATGAGGATGGATAATTTTTTATTACTACGCTAACTAGTGTGATTGCCACTGCTATTCTTTTATAATTGTCTAATCTTTTTTAGAAACCTACAGAGTGATTTGCCGTGGTAACGTCCACACGTAGCAGGTTCCATGTGTAGGAAAAACTACTTCCTTTGCCCCCCCCTTCAAAACATGTTGCCTTTCAATTCCTTTGAGTGCCCACCTGTGCTTAGATCCTGGGAAGGCAAACTGCAGCCCAAATGGACCATCCTTTATGTTACAGACATCAGCCATAGCTCCTCTGACTCTGCTCCTTTCCAAGCTAAAGAGTGCTAGAACTTTATTGTTTCCTATCTCGTGTCTCTGATCAATGCATCATTACACAAAACACACAGGGCCCCCAACAGCTTTCATTCCCCTTCTCTGAGCCTCTTCTACAACTGCTCTTTGCGTCCTACAAGTGGATAGGATCATGGGATACCTGACCAGTGCAACGCCCCGTAAATGCTATCCAGGAGACTCCCTATGTGTGTGTGTGCATCATACCGTCATGGATGAGATCAACTTTAGACACCAGCCCCACAAAGCCAGTATTTCTGATGGATGGGGCACCATTGTTGCAGCCATGTGTGGCAGTCCCATGTTGTTTTCAGAGGTGGTACTTCCTGATGGGACTCCATGCATCATGGAGCTATTCATTCACCCAATCTTCAGGACAAACACCCCACCCCTCTGTGCGGGGAAAGGACGGTAAGTCCTGTTAGGCAACTGGGGGAGTAATTCTGAGCTCTATAGAAGCACATAGTGAGCCCAGAGTCAGGATGAGTCAAGGCTTGTTGGAGTGCACAGTGGCAAATTAATCACAGGGCCCATGCTCAGGGGCACTGGTCAACTGGGGGCTCCCAGAAAAAATCCACTGCCCAGAACTTGGGCGGCCAGGCAGGTGGGGAAGCCCCCATGTCCTGACCCTGCTCCCCAGCAGAAGCCGCGGGATGCAGGAAGACCCAGCACACCCCACTCCGACCCCATCCCTGGTAGCAGGTGTGGGACAGCAGGGGAAGACCCAGTACCCGCACACCCCGCCCCCGAGTTTGTCCCTGGCAGAAGCAACAGGGCGGCAGGGGAAACTCCCATGCCCGACCCACACTCCAGCAGAAGCGCCAGGCAGGTGGGGCAGGAGAAGCCACAGTGCCCCAACCCTGGTCCCCCCGCAGAAGCACGGGGAGTGGAGGGGGAAGCCCCAGCATCCGGATCCTTGCTGCGGCCCTGGGACTGGAGGAGCTTTCACTCTTCCTGCTGAGGCCCTGATGTGGCACAGGGACAGAGCTTCTCTGGTCTTGGGGCCACGTGATGGGGAGGGCAAAAAGGAGTAAACGGGTTGGGGGCCACAGTGTGGGGGGGGGGCAGAATCCGGGGGACGCTGGGTGGGACAGGGATGGGGCCCAGGGGAAGAGGCACAAAAGGGTGGGGGTCATGGGGGGGGACTGTAGGTGGAAGGGGTGGGGAGAGGGCCACCCACTTACTCTGCCTCAGGGCCCCAGGAAACCGTAATCTGCCTCTGGGAGTGCAGCATCTCAGAGGGGTGGAGGTGCATGTGGGTGAGAGAGACCCCCCAACTTTCCAGCTGTCTGGCCTGATTTTGTGGTTGGACCAAATCAGTGCTTAATTTGTAATGAAAGAAGTCCTGGGGCTCAAGCAATTTTTGTACTTTCATAACTGAAGCGGCAAGCCCAGAGGTGCCGGGGCTATGAACTGCCAAGCCTAGATGTGCCAAGGCTCAGCCCTGGCAAGCCCTGGCACAAATTAAGCACTGGACCAAACCTGAATCAAAGGTTGGCTGACCCTTATCTCAATGTTGAAATGCTCAACATACTGTGGGCAGCACTGGCCTTCAGAATGTGTGCATCATGAATCAGACACAGGGGGAGGGACAGGCTGCCTCCCCAATCAAGCCATCACACCTGGAGACCATGCTCCTCCTTCTTATGTCCTGCTGCAGGTTTCTGAGATCCGAAAGTCTGGATAAGTCCTACTGGGCACTATACAGACCCACCACAGGGGCCTTCTTACTGCTGACTGCCCTCCATCTCTGTGACCGGGTAAGGGCTCCAGAGGGCTACTGATCCCCACCACACTGCCTGGGATGGGCAAAAGGCAGTGTCCCGTAGTCCCTAGCTGGTGAGAGGGAGCTTGTATGGTGGATTGAGCATGGGGCTGGTAGCCAGGAACTCCATTCTAATCCAGCTCTGCCACCGAATTCTTCTCTGGGCTTGGGTTAGTCATTTAGGGCCTGATTTTCAAAAGCACTGAGCACCTGCAACTCCTGTGGGCTTCCTTTGGGGTTGTGAGTGCTCAGCACTAAGGAAAATCAGGGGCCCTTAACTTTGCCATTTCTCCATCTGAAAAATGTATTATAAGCTTCATAAACAATGAGAGTTTGGACTCTGTGAAAACTGAGTGAGGAACTCACAATGGGGCCTAATAATAAAAATGTATGGGATAGGTGCTTCTTGCAAAACAGACCTGTCTGTCAAACCTAGGATTTTACTCCTTGAAGATTTAAGTCTCCTGATTATATTGTCTCAGGAAGATCATATTCCTGAAAGACCCATGGGAAAGGCACTCAGCCTCTGGGTATGCTCAAGGACGGGGGAAGGAATGGGATGAAGGGGCATGGTACGAGTCATGCATCAGCACCTGGGTTGGCCAGTTAAGGAACTACATTGCAGACTGACCTGGTGGCAGACAGTCTAAGTGTCCCAGTGACTTGGGGACAAGACAAATGGCAAAAACACCCCTATGGGTTAAGAAGACCTGACCTGATCCTCCACTTGTGCGGCTGGGAGCGTAACTCCCCTGACTTCCAAGGCATTGGTGTGAGAGCAGAAGGACAATCTTTGGAGTGAAAGTTCCTAGCTTGGTCTGGCTGGAACCCTACATACAACAATCTGGGAGGCAAACTGCCCCTTGCCCCAGCTACAGGGACCCCACACTTACCTCTCCATTTGGAAGCAGCTCCCCTCTCTGATAGCCATGCCCTCCAAGCTCTGTTTCCCCCACCCCTCCAGCCCCGGACTTCCACATTTCTGAAGCCCTCTAACCCATTGGACTCTTCTGGCTTTTCCAGGTGAGCGCCTATGGCTTCATCACAGATGGCTACCAGAAGTATTCGGATCACTATTATGACAAGGAGCGGAAACGTCTGATCTTCTACACCAATCATGACTTCGATCTGGAGCGAAGGGTGTGGAAAAAACTCCACGATGCAAATGTCATGAAACTCTACCAGCGATCCTGACCTGGGGCCAAAGGGACATTGGTTGGAGAGTTTGACCCTCTCTGGCAAAAGGGTCATATGGGAAAGAAACTTGAAAGGCAGGGGTGCGTCCTGACTTCAAGTCATATTCTACTTCTTTTCATGAAGGTATGTTAATTCTTTGGCACGGAAATCTTCTGTCTCAGGGCGTTGGTTCCAGTAATATGCACCCCATGCACCTCGGCAACAGGCCAGGAAAGAAGCACTAAGCAAACAGCAAGGACCTTCCCATCTCAGACCACACATGTAGCCGGTGCAGGGCTGATTGTTACTCTAGGGGCTACAAAAGTCATTGTCAGTTCTTTGGTTTGCAGCGCTGTCATTGGGAGAGAGGATTCCAAGTTGGAGGGATCTTGAATGTTTCCATCTAGAAGCCTTTTGCTAGCAGCAGACATATCAATGGAGTTCGGAACTGGCATTCAGCTGGGTTTCTTGGGAGAGGTGCAGCAGTCATTGAGGACAGGGAGTCTGCTTGGACTGCTGTGGTGAGCCCCAATTGCATGGTGCATCAAGAGTCCCATTTAACACCCCTGCTTGAGCCCACAGAATAACCATTGCCCTGCTCCCCACTCTTCTGCTGAAGCTCATGTGTCCCCATCCATCCCTCTGAGTAATTGGTGGGAGATTGTTTTGGGGAGGGGGATTTGTTCCTGAGCTCAGCCCAAGTCGATCCAGCCCTGATTGTCCCACTCTGGTTTAGCTCTTTTTTGCCTGTGTGCAATTAGACTGCTCCCATCGAAATGGGGCTAGTTTTTTTCCAGGCGGTTACCAATGTGGTCTAATGGTTAGTGCTTGGGAATTTGGCACCAGGACTCCAGGGTTCAATTCCTGATTCTGCCTTGTGATCTTGAGAAAGTCACATATCCTTTCTTTGCCTTGGTTTATAGTCAGTAAAATGGGTATAAAAAGGTTTTCTTTCTTAAGGGACTTGTGACTAGGGCTGCATCAATAACTGGCTTTTTGGCTTGCTGGCCGAAAATTGTTTTGGTTTGACCTGAAACAAAAATATTTTTTTCAGCAAACTGAAAAAAGTGAAAAAAAAACATTTTATTTCAGGTTGAAAAAATGTTCCCATCAACCCAGCAATAAATATTGTGTTTCATTTTTGAGTTTAACCTTTAAAAACATGAAGTAAAATTCTAAATGAAAAGTTGTTTTGAACTGAAAAAATCTGTTTCTGTTTTGGGGGATTTTTTTGTTTGTTTTTGCTTTTTTAGACCAAAACAATTTGGTGAGTTTGACACGAATTCGCGAAATGTTTCAGTTGACCTAAACCTGCATTTTTTTTTTAGCAAAGAAAAGTTTCAGCCCAAAGATTTTGCCCAGCTCTACTTACGAGGCTGAACTAGCAGAATAGCTCTGGGAGCTCCTCTGGCAGAAGATCCTAGAGAATGACGCTGTATTATCAATATAATACTCTTAGCTCTAGACGTTTAGGCCACATCTACATTAGCACTTATGTCAGCAAGACTTTTGTCTCTCAGAGGTGTGAAAAAGGCACCCCTGTGAGCGACATAGGCTTTGCCAGCAAAAGCACTCGTTTGCACAGTGCTATGTTGGTGGGAGATGCTCTCCCACCGGCATAGCTACCGCTGCTCATTGGGGGTGGCTTAATTACGCCGGTGAATGGTGCGCGGGGTAAGATGATCTGTTCTTGCTGCAGTCAGTGGGCCCCATCTGATGAATCGTCCTCACTCGTTTGGGGCCCAGTCCTGTTCTAATGGGCGGTTGAGGTGCTCAGCACCTTGTCAGACACGCTCAGGATCTCCTAGGATCAGGCACTCACAGAAGTTAGCACCTCCCAGATATTTCAAGGCAAACGATTGTGGTAATTCCTTGCCCCACCGCTCATCGCTGAGTGTCATATAGAGACGGCAAAGCTGGGACCTGCTATACGCTAGACGGGGTTTGCAGCC
Organism: Eretmochelys imbricata; assembly: GCF_965152235.1. Classification (NCBI taxonomy): domain Eukaryota; kingdom Metazoa; phylum Chordata; order Testudines; family Cheloniidae; genus Eretmochelys; species Eretmochelys imbricata. The sequence goes on along the minus strand of NC_135585.1, from coordinate 16,918,273 downwards.
GAACGACGCAGCTGTGTTTTGGCTAGGGAGGCTTTTGCTCATTGCAACCTCAAGAGAAACGTGTTTATTTCACTCACCCACACGCACGCTCCAGCAAACCCAACCACTTTAATGCTCTGCAGAAATTGGTGGGGGGAGGGGCAGGGATGTGGGGACGTTCCTATTAACACTCTGGCTGCGAGTGACATGACTTTCCTTTACCAGGCCGTTCTGCAGGACCACGGAAATGCCACTGAGGGAAGCACCTGAGTTCTAAGGGGAGGAATTTCAGATCTGTTTGGCAACGCAAATTGTCACCGTCATCTGGCCAGCTCGACCCAGAGTTGTTTCACTATTTTTATACATATGCTTTACAAAGGGTGACCAGCTTCACACCTTGGTCTGTCAAACCATTTATTCGTGTTTATGAAGGCTGGGTGTGGCCTCTGCTGGCGGCTCCCTGGGGCTTCTCAGCTACCCTTGGGATCCCCATTGGAGTTGCGATGAAACGTGCAGTGTCAGCTGTTGTGAATGTTTTGCACAGCCCCCAAAGCTGCTCTAAGGAGACAATTCTCGGCACACCAAAGCTGCACCTATCCAGCTTGACCCTTTAAAGGTCTGATCCAGAGCCCACTAGAGTTAATGGAAAGACTTCTATTGATTTCAATGAGCTTTGGATCATGCCTTTAGCCCTTCTAGGGTACTGTGACTGGGTCCTGTTTGTCAGTAATCCCTCAGTTGTCTGGATCTACCCTGGGCGTGGGGGAAATGTACTGGCCTTGTCTACATTGGGATTAGCCCACCCTCGAGCCAAGCGTAGGCAGGGGTAAGTTCCACCAGTGCAAATCAAGGCTTTGCTTGTACCACGCAGGACTTTACCATGTGCTGATGGCAAAGTGGTTTAAAGGTGTTTCCTTTCTCAGCGCAGGGAGTCCAGATCAGCCGCCATAGTCCAGGTGTGTATTCAGAAGGAGGGAAGAGAAGGTTTAAATCCCTCCCCCCTGTAGATGAGGCTGAAATAGGGCTGTGTAGGGCGCAGGTGAGGACAGACGATATCGCTCCAAAGATGCCAGCATACCACTAGACCCGCAGGTCTGACTCTCTTCTCTTATACCCAGTATAGCTCCAGTGGAGTTGTCCCTGATTTACATCAGTATCAGAATTCGGCCTGACCCCCCACCCCTGCACGCTGATTGGGACAATCTCATCTTCCATTCTCAAAGGAAGCCCATTCTCATGCTGAACACGCCTGGCTTTCCCAGCCCCGGCAGCCCGCCCCACTCTTCTTGGGAAGGCCCCCCAGACTTTGAGCTCTCAGGAGGGTGGCAAGGAATCATTGTTCCTTACCGGCAGTGTCTGGGCCATGCCGAATTGCTCCAGGTTGCTAGGTGACCGTCTCTGCGCTGTTATTCTTCAAAGTGAATAGGGCCTTTTTATTCCCAAGAAGTTGGAAGAAGTTTCTCTGTCGCCTGCCCTCCCCTCCTCCTCTTCTCTTCCCTCCTTTCTTTTCTCTGCTGGCAAGAGGGGATTAGGGTATGTGAGGGGAGGAGGGGTACAGTCACCAATGAGGGCCAGAAAAGCATTAGCCACAAGGCCCAGCCTGAGTCAAGGGCAATCCAGGGCACCGGGCTAGGAACACTGCAAACGGCTGGTGCCCAGGGGCCTTTCCAACACTGGGCCTCAGGCACCCTTCTCAGCAGGCACAAGACAGGAATCCTCCCTTTTTACAGCTCACCACCTGACCCCCGTCCTCCCCAACAAGGCTCACATCAGCCCGTGTCTCCTCGCCATAGCTAATGTGGGGTACACTGTGGCTATGGTGGGGAGAAGATGGATGAGCACGAGGAGCCTTAACACATGAGAGACAGACAGAGCTGGATGGGGAAGGACGTAAGTGTAAGCTCCCCCGCGAGCCAGTCCACAAGGCTCTGCCAACGGAGGCTCCAACCTGCACCCCTCCTGGTCTGGACCCCGCATAGCTCTGGCCACACAGTGCAGGGCTAAGGTGCCATTCCAGTCCTGAAACCCCACACAGCTCTGTCAACGCACCTCAATCCTCACCTGCAGTGACCCCAGCTATTGCAGTCCTGGGTGCCCCACACAGCTCTGCCAACATACCCCAATCCTCACCTGCAGTGACCCCAGCCATTCCAGTTCTGGGTGCCCCACACAGCTCTGCCAACGCACCCCAATCCTCACCTGCAGTGACCCCAGCTATTCCAGTTCTGGGTGCCCCACACAGCTCTGCCAATGCACCCCAATCCTCACCTGCAGTGACCCCAGACATTGCAGTCCTGAAACCCCACACAGCTCTGCCAACACACCCCAATCCTCACCTGCAGTGACCCCAGACATTCCAGTCCTAGGTGCCCCACCCCAATCCTCATGTCAGGATTCCTTCCCCACTCTGAACTCTAGGGTACAGTTGTGGGGACCCACATGAAAGACCCCCTAAGCTTATTCTTACCAGCTTAGGTTAAAAACTTCCCCAAGGTACAGACTTTGCCTTGGCCTTGAACCCTATACTGCCACCACCAAGCATTTTAAAAAAAGAACAGGGAAAGAGCCCACTTGGAGACGTCTTCCCCCAAAATATCCCCCCAAGCCCTACACCCCTTTTCCTGGGGAAGGCTTGATAAAAATCCTCACCAATTGGTACAGGTGAACACAGACCCAAACCCTTGGATCTTAAGAACAATGAAAAATCAATCAGGTTCTTAAAAGAAGAATTTTAATTAAAGAAAAGGTAAAAGAATCACCTCTGTAAAATCAGGATGGAAAATACTTTACAGGGTAATCAGATTCAAAACACAGAGGATCCCCCTCTGGGCAAAACCTTAAAGTTACAGAAAACAGGATTAAACCTCCCTCTTAACACAGGGAAAATTCACATAAAACAAAAGATAAACTAATCCGCTTTGCCTGGCTTACCTATACTGGTTGCAATTTTGGAGACTTAGATTAGGATGGGTTGGAGAAGATGGATTTCTGTCTGGCCTCTCTCAGTCCCAAGAGAGATCAACCACGTAAACAAAGAGCACAAACAAAACCCTTCCCCACCTCAAGATTTGAAAGTATCTTGTCTCCTTATTGGTCCTTTGGGTCAGGTGCCAGTCAGCTTAGCTGAGCTTCTTAACCCTTTACAGGTAACAGGATGTTGCCTCTGGCCAGGAGGGATTTTATAGCACTGTATACAGAAAGGTGGTTACCCTTCCCTTTATATTTATGACACCTCACCTGCAGTGCCCTCAGCTATTCCAGTCCTGCATGCCCCACACAGCTCTGCCAACGCATCCCGATCCTCACCTGCAGTGACCCCCGCTATTCCAGTCCTGAAACCCCACATAGCTCTGCCAATGCACCCCGAGCCCCCCCTGCAGTGAGCGCAGCTATTCCGGTCCCGCGTACCCCACACAGCTCTGCCAACGCATCCCACGCCTGACCTGCAGCCCCACCTGCTACCCCCGTCCTGAACTGTGCAGGGGTGAAGCCGTGTGTTTGAGGCTAGCACACATACTGAAGATGTGCGGCCTGACCTCATCTGAAAAAAATCACTCAGATCAGACACTAGAATCTGCCAGCTCCTTGGAGACCATCAGCTACGCTTTCTTCAGGACAGGAGGCTGGACAGGGGCAGAGTCCAGCAGGCACGGGGAGCAGAGCTAGGGAGTAGGGTGGGGGAAGGGCAGCAGAGAGGATGTGAAGTGACCATTTCTCAAACACACAATTGGCTGGGCGGAACTGATTTGTCCAAAGGATTCGGTGACTGGTTACAAACAAACAACCCATTTGAAAGGCTGCAGGATCCACTTGTGAATGATTCACTAGGCAACAAAGAGGCTAAATTAGCAATAAATACCGAGTAGCTCCGCTATGGCCTAACACCCTTCTCATCGTGGAAAGTGAGAGTAAAACAGAGTGAGAGCCGGCAGGTTGCACTGCACACCTACACCTACTTGGCACAGTGACGGCCCATATGGCAACACAAGGTGCCAGGCAGCCAGGGATCAGGCCCACCGGCCAGCATGTGCCGCTCAACCTGGTCTGCTGTTACGCAGCATAACGGTGCGTTGTGGTGGACTGGCTAGCACAGTGCGGTGCAATGCGCCACTCTGTGACGCAAGCTAAGGCTATGGCTGCATGCGCGCTTTCGTCAATAGGCCTCATGTCACTCAGGCAGGGCCAGCTTCAGGCACCAGCGAAGGAAGCCGGTGCCCGGGGCGGCCAATAGAAAGGGGCGGCACTCCGTCCGTTGTTGGGGGCGGCACGTCCGGGTCTTTGGCGGCAATTCGGCAGCAGCTCAATCGGGTTATTTTGTTTCGTTTCTTCGCCGCTTGGGGCAGCAAAAAAAAGCTGGAGCCGGCCCTACACTCAGGGGTGTGAAAAAACACCTCTCTGAGCGGCATACGTTCCACCGACCGTCACGCCCGTGTGGCCAGCGTGACATAGCTCTCGCCGCTCGTGGGGGGGGTGGTTTAATGATGTCGATGGGCGCGCGCGCTCGCCCGTTGGCCTAGCATGGCTACATACGCGATCTGCATCGGCACAGCTGTGTCACGTAAGCTTGCTAGTGTCGACATGGCCTTACTCTGTGCCCAGGGTCAGCCCAGTATGAGTGAGCTCCAGTCAGAAAATCTTCCTCAGGTCTGTCTCCACGCAGGGTTGACAGGGCTGCGATAATATGGTGAGACAGTCCGTGGCAGCAGCTCTCAACAGCACTGTAGTAATATGACTGATGATAGCATTGGCCAGTACGACAGTGCAATGTGATACCCCAAGATACACCACAGTACGGCACCCCAGGGCCAGATAAGCCCGGTCAGTGGGTACTTTTAAGACCCGATTAGCTGTCAGGGGTGGACGAGGTCCTGCCTCAGTGTGATGGGGGTGGAATGGACCAGAAACTAGAGGGCCTCGTGTATTCCCATCCAGCCCTACATGTCCATGAGTCTATGGTACTAGGCTGCAGCACCATGTAATGCAAGAAGAAAAGGAGTACTTGTGGCACCTTAGAGATTAACCAATTTATTTGAGCATAAGCTTTCGTGAGCTACAGCTCACTTCATCGGATATATGCATCCGATGAAGTGAGCTGTAGCTCACGAAAGCTTATGCTCAAATAAATTGGTTAGTCTCTAAGGTGCCACAAGTACTGCTTTTCTTTTTGCGAATACAGACTAACATGGCTTTTACTCTGAAACATGTAATGCAAGCACTTCTTTGTGAGGGTCCAGAGTGCATTTTTTAGGTTAATTCAGAGACTCCTCCCTCATGGAATTATGCCCAGGGAATTAACAGCCTCTGACTATTCCCTGCACTGGTCAGATCCTAGTGCAGATTTCGGTAGGTTCCCCTGCTGTAGGAGAACTTTCCCCACCCCAGGATGCTTGGTATCTTTCTAGTTTGAATGTGACCACCAGGGAAGCCTCTGTTTATTATTTGTTCGATCTTTGGGCAGGGCCCAGCTATTTGGTCTATGTTTATCCAGCACCTAGTGCAGTGGGGCCCTGGGCCGGTTGTAGGGCACTGAGGTTCTTCTGCAACACACACGACAAATAATTAATACATGTTAAATAATATTTAGTATGTATATTGTCCGAGGTGCTGTACAAACACAGGACAGGCAGCTGGTCCCTGCCCCAAAGAGCTTCCAATCCAATGGGTGTATGTCTAATATTTTAGAGTTAGCACAGGAGACCAGGCATCAGGATTCCTGGGTTCTGTTCCCAGCTGTACTGCTCACTTGCTGTGTGACCTTGGCTTAAGCCTCTGTGCCTTCTGTAAAATGGGTGATTTATACCTAGGTAGCTAACTAGGCTGTAGCTATGCATCTATCACTCTGACGTCTCACACACTGGGCAAAATTCATCTCTGGCATAAGTCCACTGGGGATGAATTTGGCCCACTGAGTTAATATCCCCCTGAAAATGTCCCTCTGGGGTATAACGGGCAGGTAATACTGGGAGTGGGGGCAGGCGACGTGAGCTGTTTTTGCACCTGAGATGCACAGCAGGTGGAAAGCCCATTTTGGAAATCCCCATTCTCTGCTGCAGAACTGCCCAGGGCCTGGACTGCTAAGCTCTCAGAGAGGACGGATGGCCTGGTGGTTAGGGCTCTAGCCTGGGGCATGAGAGACCTACGTTCGATGCCCTGCTCTGCCACAGACTTCCTGTGTCACCTTGGGCAAGTCACTTAGCCTCCCTGTGCCTCAGTTCCCCGTCAGTGCTGTTAATAGCCCTGTTAACAGCCCTGCCCTCCCCACAGAGGTGCTGTCAGAATAAATACCCCAGAGGTTGGGAGGCGCTCAGATACCACAGCAATAGGGACCTTAGACAGGTAAGCTCCCGCTGTGTCCTGGCCCTGAGATGTCCCACTGCACTGTGGATGCCAGAGAAAGCTTCTTTCTGCTGTCGGAGGTATCACTACACTTGGGAAGACAAGAGTCCACTGTAGGTGGCAGCTTTGGAGGAGGCCCCGTGTTGGTTCCCGGGCTCTGTCAGTGCTGAAAGCTCCATACTGCCAGTCACCACGCACTGATTCCTGGCTAGGAAAGTGAAGACCCCTCACTGCTCTGCAATGGCGAGTGGGCTGCCCTTGCTTTGCTCCTGCCCCTTGGCATGGGTGCCACGCACACCACAGTGCACAGCCTTCTACTCCCTGCTGGCAGCATTTCTCACAGCCATGGGGAAGGATCTGCATTCCTCCCTGTCAGGCCTTTAAATAGCACACTGCCGTCTCTGGCTCGCCGACGTGGTAGCATTCATCCAAGGCCACGGGCTGCCAACCCACGGGGAATCGTGTGGGAGGGAGAGGCATGTGACCAAAGCTGTTCCAGGTCTAATTCGCAGAATTAAAAGCCCATGTCCCGGGGGGGCTGGGGGCAGCATGGAACAGGTGGGGCTGGGAAAACCCTACAGACTCTGGCTTGTGCCCATGGATGACCCCTGTGTGGATGGCTGGGTGTCCTTCCTTCCTGCTAACAGGCCCATGCTGCCACTGGCTTTAGCTTCTGTGCCCTACCCGCCTTGCTGAGAGGCCTGGTGGGCAGGGCCCATGCATCCCCTCGCTCCCACTCTCTTCTCCAGTACTTGGGGGGGGGGGAATAGGGTATTCTAGAGGTGCAGCTCCCCCTTCTGCAGTCCTTGGCGGGGGAGGGAGCTGGCCCCATCCTGCTCCCCTCTGCACCATGCCATGGAGAGGAGCATCAGGACACGTCTACTGGAGGGGAATCTGGGTTGGGGAGTGCGGATGGGGTGAAACCAGCCAGTCAGCACACACCATTCCAGCTATGCAGCACTCCCCACCCCTGGGTGGTGCTAAGCCAGTATTCCCAGCCCCTCTTGGGTCGGCAACAAAGTGCCTCATGGGGGTCAAGAGCAACTACTGTCAGAAGCAGTGAGCGGGGCTGTTGGGCTCCATAAAAGAGCCCTGTCGTGTCCTCCTGAGTCCTTGCTGTGACCTGGGGCAGAGCAGGGGAACCCCCAGTGGATCTACAGCTCTGCAGTGCAGGGCAGTCAAGGTGCTGTTGAAGGAGACATCCCCCGAGCCTCCTGCCCTCTAGGGCACAGCCCATCTCTTCCCGGATGTCTCTGCCTGAGGAGTGGCCCTGAGGCTGTGTGTTTAGCTTATTTGAGGGTCAAAGGGCCCACAGATGTGGGTTATAGTAATTCCTCATGTGGTGCATTGTGCCCAGTACCATCTGGGATGGGAGTGTTTGGAGGGATTCTCTGGGCAGCCTGTGACACAAGCCAACAAAAGACAGGAAATTCAGCATTAAGGCCCCCAGCTGCCCATCTATACTTAACCTCCCATGGCTCTGTCAGCATTTCACGCTGGTGTGAGCTAAGGGCACAGCCCCTGTACATGTAGTTTGACACAGCTGTTAACCACTTGTGTGCTGCCAAGCACACCAGGGATGCAGGAGCCTCAGGCAGATGCCCCCACGTCTCCTGGACACCATGCATCCCTGGAACCTCTGTGCTTCAGAACAACATCACCGCAGCCCACTGCTGTCCAGCAGCTCCGGGATAATTCACAAAGGAAAGGGTTAATGGATGTTTCTTACCCAAATGTCTCGGAGACATGAACCACCTAGGAAGCGAAAGAGCCCCGACAACCTCTATTTATCTAACAAGGCTGGGATGTTCAGTGTAAGGGGTGAGGTGCCCAAGCCCCGCTGAAATTCAATGGAAATTGGACACCCAGGAGAGAGGAAGGATGGTCCAGTGCTGGGGGCCCCAGCCTAGGCGCCGGAAGATCTGGGTTCCAGTTCCTGCTCTGCCACAGACTTGGTGTGCGATGTTGGGCAAGACACACCGACTCTCTGGGCCTGAGTGCACTACTCTCCAATGGATTTCCCTCCCTCACATGGGCGTTGAGGACCAATGGATTGAGAGATGCTCAGATGCTATGGTAATGGGTGCAATTAGCAGCCTCTCACCAGCCTTCTCAGAAAGAGCCACCTCCATTGCCTTGCCTCAGGCCTTGTGCACTGGAAGTGTGAATTGTATCTAACCATCCACTGGGGGTGTTTTGAAGTAAATAACATTCTCTGTGCGACAGCCCTAGTACAAAACACCTTTGGATCATGGGCACCTTGTTTTCTTCTGGCTCCGAGGCTGGCTGAATGGTCAGAGAGAGAAAACATTCCTCCTCAAACATTAACCCTTTTTTTCAGTACTCACAGGGCGTTAGTACAGCTGGCGCACTCAGCATATGATCACAGATTAACTAAGCCTCCCAAGCCCTCAGCACGGTAGGGAATATTAGCTTCATTCGATAGATAGGGAAACTGAGAAATGTTCAATGACTTCCCCAAGGAGTCAGTATAAGACCCAGGACAAGATTAGGACTTCCCATCCCCAGGTCTACACTGCCGGACCAGCCGTCTTCTTTAGTGTGGAGGGTGTTTTGTCTAGATTGGAGGTCAGACGGAAGAGTAGGAGCCGGGGGGGTCAGGACTCCTGGGTTCTATTCCCATTCTGCCACTGACTCACCAGGTTTACTGCTCCAAGCCTTTTTCTCCATCTATAACATGGGATAATAAAAATATACCTACCAACTCAGGAGGGGTTCTTCATTAATGCTGTTATGTTATTTTGAAATCTTCAGATGAAAGTCACTGTTGAAATGCAAAGTATTATTATTGCTCTTATGCTTTTAATGCAGCCTGTGAGCAGTCCAGCACTGTCCTGAGCAGCTCAGGTCCTGCATATTAGGTCTTGCTCCCCTTTATGTCCACTGTCACTACAATAGTGTCACTTGGGACTAATGATCTTCATGCTCAGTGTGTCCCTGAATCCATAATGTCTGGTCACTTTGGTAAAAATCCACCCCAGAAAGCTAGGGAACCAACCCAAACACAGACTTGATGTTTCATCCAGCCAAAAGGCCAGCAATCAGTACAGGTCCTTGGAACACATGGGAGCTCTTATTAGCAGTCAGCGTTTTACATGTGCTGATGACTGCCAGATCTCTGTGACCCATAATCATCTCTTCATTATTATTCATCTTGCAGTAACACCGAAAGCCCCAGCTGAGATGGAATGGAGCCCTGAAATCCACTCCCTCCCAACTAGCTTTCAGTTCCGGCTGGTGTTTTGCAGGATGCTTCCACCCATAAATGCATGCCCCTTTTCTGGTGGGTGAGCTGGCAATGGGCTGTTAGACACATCTTCCCCTGTTTGTGCTCCTCATGTGTGCTATTGAGGGGCCTTGCATAAGCCTCCCGGGACATCTGCTATCGAATCTGTCAGTATGCTGCAGCATTGCCTTCATGAGCACCATATGCTCTGCTTTCTACAGCAAGGTTGACAGAACACAAGCTCCATCGCTCCAGATTTTGATCTGGAGGGAGATTTCCTCATACCAAATTTTCTGCAGTTGGCTGAATGCACCTCTTGTCTCTGCTGAACAAACTGGATCCACACACAGTCCTCTGGGTGATGTATGGAGATCACCTTCCCCCAGTGTGATGACGCGTCACCGTGCAGCATGCGAATTCAGAGCTTTCCAGCAGCAATTTGCTACCAACAGCCACAAGATGCAAAATGTTCTTGTTTTTCTCTCTCTAGCAACGTCACTGGCTTTGTTTCCAATAAAAAGTCATGGACAAAAACGAGACTCTCTATTTTTTATCTCGATTTCTTCTTCCTGGATTAATTTTTATGTGGCAACTTCAGTATTAAGAGACTAGTGCTCAAAATTTTACACTTATTCAGCTCCTAGATAAACATCACTTAATTTCTGGACACTGGCATAATGCATCCTAGCCCAAAAGAAGTAGTAATCCAGAAGAAAAACAGCGAGTATCATTTTTACCCAAGGCTATGTCATTTCCTAGATCTAAGTCCTAACAAAGTCCACACAATTACTTGGAACAGGCTGCATAAACCAAGCTCTGTTAACAAACAAACAGGGAGCTGCCAGATTGACAATCTGACGAGAGCGCGTAGGGCTCAAGGAACGAATGTCCCATTTGCAGACACATGAAAATAGGGGGTTCCAAACTGCTTCAAGGTACATTAAGAAAAGGAGTACTTGTGGCACCTTAGAGCGTAACCAGTTTATTTGAGCATAAGCTTTCGTGAGCTACAGCTCAGTTGTTTAAAAATGTAACAGTCTCCAATATTCAATTAACCAAAACTTGTTTTCAAAGAATATCAGGATACACTGTGCAACAACTTGCAATCGCCCTCTTCCTGTGCATTCAAGTGGGAGCTGGATTCCCTCTGACTGGAGCTCCTGCTGGGAAGTATCAGTAAAATGATAGGTTTCAGAGTAACAGCCATGTTAGTCTGTATTCGCAAAAAGAAAAGGAGTACTCGTGGCACCTTAGAGACTAAATTGGTTAGTCTCTAAGGTGCCACGAGTACTCCTTTTCTTTTTAGTAAAATGATACTATCTACTGAGAGAACTGATCACAGCTATGGGGATCATGAAAGGCTGTCAGGGATTGCTAGAAACTCTATTGAAAATGCACCTCTTATACGACGGGCCTGATTCTCCTGGCACACCTGCTTTATACTGATGTAACTCCATTGACATCCTGATTTATTCTTGCATAACGGAAAGGAGAATCGGACCATATACCCATCTAGAAAATATATAATTAACTATGCAAGGTATTCCTTAATCCCTGTAATTTTCCTCCACGTTTCAGAGTGATGCACTCTGCCTTCAATGGATTGCTGCATTCTCGTTGCTCTGTATGAACTCCTTCTCATAAGTTCAAAAACATCAGCAAACACAAGCTCTACATAACTTTTTATGAGTGTTCCATCAGATATCGAGGCACCATTCTAAGTATAGGGCTTGAATCTGCCTCTTTGTCATCTCCCAGGCATGCATACAAACATCTGGGTAATTTCTCTGCTGCATAAGTCTCATATGGCATCTAGCCCCTTTGTAAGGCTTCTCTGCTCCCTCAACTCTTGGTTTCTCAGGAACGCAGTAGCATCTTGTGACTCTCCATAAAGCTGCCCATCCGTGCTGTGCAAAGCTCTCACGTAGTCAACAAAGCAAAGCAACATCATGATGCAGCTGCTATATCACCAGTAGTGAATGGATGAGGGTGAGTGTGTGTGACCATGTGTCAATGATTGTGTGCAACAAAGAGGTAAGTGTGTACATGTGCGTATTGGGATGTTCAGTGTGGTTGCTTGTGTTATGGATGGTAGCGCATGGATTGAATGTTTCTGGAGAGTTTGTGGAGTATCTGTATGTTTACTAAAAAACAACGAGGAGTCCTTGTGGCACCTTAGAGACTAACAAATTTATTTGGGCATAAGCTTTCTTGGGCTAAAACCCACTTCATCAGATACATGGAGTGGAAAATACAGTAGGGAGGTATAAATACACAGCACATGAAAAGATGGGAGTTGCCTTACCAAGTGGGGCACCCGATCTTTTTGAAGACCGTGACTTTTATTTTTGCAAAATAATTGTTGTTGCTTTTATTTTTGTTGACATTTTTCATTGATTGTTTATCGTTTCCCATTTTCAAAATAAGTCATTGTCAAAATTGGATTTGTATAATTGAAAAATTAAATTCCACCGTGGCCAAAAAATTCACTTGTAAGATATTTCTTATTTTGACAATGGAAACCAACAAATTATAAATGAAAATGTTTGATTTGATAAAAATTTATGACAAAAATCGTGATATATTTTTGGATACAAAAAATTTTGAAAAATGAAAAAGTATTTAAACATTTTTCTTGACTTTATTTTTCATATTTTGACTAGCTTTAATCAGAGCATGAGGATGTGAATGTGTGTTGTGCATTGAGGAAGTTTCTGTGGATGTGTATATTTGCAGGTATGTGTATGAGTGTCAAGGAGAGTTTCGGTTGCTGTTCCTAGATCCGTGTATGTGGGAAATGGCTTATGTAAATTTGTGAGAAGAGTGTATGTGTCTCAGAAAAAGTGTGAATATGAAGCTCTACCTTTTAGTGTGTTTTAAATACCAGCATGCACATGGAGAGTGCATATGCACGGGGCTGCTGGAACAATTTTTGTAGTGGGGGTGCTGTGAGCCACTAAAACTAAACTAAAACCTGTATATAATGTAAACCATTTCAAGTCAGGGGGTGCTGCAGAACCCCACACAACCTTAGTTCCAGCACCTATTCATATGCATGAGAAAGACTGCAGGTGCATTTGGGAGAAAGTCTCTATGAGCGTTTGTGGGTGTTTCTAGGTTTAAATAACAGCAGGTGATGAGAAAAGGAGTACTTGTGGCACCTTAGAGACTAACTCCTTTCCTTTTTATGGATACAGACTAACACGGCTGCTACTCTGAAGCAGGTGATGAGTGGCAAAGACAAAATTTAGGATGTGTGCACAGGTCATAGAATCATAGAAGATTAGGGTTGGAAGAGACCTCAGGAGGTCATCGAGTCCAATCCCCTGCTCAAAGCAGGACCAACACCAACTAAATCATCCCAGCCAGGGTTTTGTCAAGCCGGGCCTTAAAAACCTCTAAGGATGGAGATTCCACCATCTCCCTAGGTAACCCATTCTAGTGCTTCACCACCCTCCTAGTGAAACAGTGTTTCCTAATATCCAACCTAGACCTCCCCCACTGCAACTTGAGATCGTTGCTTCTTGTTCTGTCACCTGCCACCACTGAGAACAGTCTAGCTCCATGCTCTTTGGAACCCCCCTTCAGGTAGTTAAAGGCTGCTATCAAATCCCCCCTCACTCTTCTCTTCTGCAGACTAAATAACCCCAGTTCCCTCAGCCTCTCCTTCTAAGTCATGTGCCCCAACCCCCTAATCATTTTGGTTACCCTCCGCTGGACTCTCTTCAATCTGTTCACACCCCTTCTATAGTGGAGGGACCAAAACTGGACACAATACTCCAGGTGTGGCCTCACCAGTGCCCAATAGAGGGGAATAATCACTTCCCTCGATCTGCTGGCAATGCTCCTACTAATACAGCCCAATATGCCATTGGCCTTCTTGGCAACAAGGGCACACTGTTGACTCATATCCAGCTTCTCATCCACTGTAATCCTCAAGTCCTTTTCTGCAGAACTGCTGCTTAGCCAGTTGGTCCCCAGCCTGTAGCAGTGCATGGGATTCTTCCTTCCTAATTGCAGGACTCTGCACTTGTCCTTGTTGAACCTCATCAGATTTCTTTTGGCCCAATCCTCCAATTTGTCAAGGTCACTCTGGACCCTATCCCCCCAGCTTAGTGTCATCTGCGAACTTGCTGAGGGTGTAATTCATCCCAACATCCAGATCATTAATAAAGATGTTGAACAAAACCAGCCCCAGGACTGACCCCTGGGGCAGTCCAACTAGACATCGAGCCCTGGATCACTACCCACTGAGCCTGACAACCTAGCCAGCTTTCTATCCACCTTATAGTCCGTTCATCCAATCCATACTTCTTTAACTTGCCTGCAAGAATACTATGGGATACTGTATCAAAAGCTTTGCTAAAATCAAGATATATCACAACCACCACTTTCCCCATATCCTCAGAGCCAGTTATCTCTTCATAGAAGACAATCAGGTTGGTCAGGCATGACTTGTCCTTGGTGAATCCATGTTGACTGCTCCTGATCATCTTCCTCTCCTCCAGGTGCTTCAAAATGGATTCCTTGAGGACCTGCTCCATGATTTTGCCGGGGACTGAAGTGAGGCTAACCGGTCTGTAGTTCCCCGGGTTCTCTTTCTTCCGTTTTTTAAATATGGGCACTATATTTGTCTTTTTCCAATCATCCGTGACCTCCCCTGATCGCCACAAACTTTGAAAGATAATGGCCAATGGCTCTGCAATCACATCAGCCAACTTCCTCAGGTGTCAGTGTGTTTATATGCATCTGTGTAAATGTATAAACAATGATGACATAGCTGCCTGCCTCAAATAGTTAAAGACAATGGACAACCCTCAGATATCATCACCCCAAACACATCGCCAAACTCATCCACTTCATCCTCACCCATTAATTTTTTACGTTTTTTTACATTTTTTTACATTCAAACAACAAACACCTTTGTCCAAACCATGGGACCAGCCATGAGTGCTAGGATGGCTCCCCCACATGCCAACTTCTAAATAGGCCTCCCTGAAGAAGAATTTCTGGAAAAATGCACAATGAAACCAATGATATACCTGAGATACATCGATGATATTTCCATCCTCTGGACAGACGACTTCAACTGCCTCATAGATTTCCACCACAACGTCAACAACCAGCACTCATCCATTAAACTCTCTCTGGAAAACTCCCAAACCAGCATCAACTTCCTGGACACCATAATCAGCTTCAACAAAGGAACGCTACAAACAATGATATTCATGGATCACCTCACCTACCTTCATAGATCCAGTAACCACCCTAAACACACCAAGAAATCTGTTATCGACAGCCAGGCACACAGATACTACAGGATATGCTCTGAGGAAAAAGTGGGGGAAATAAACTATAGTGCACTCAAAATTGCCCTCACCAAACAAGGACATTCCACCAGAGGAGTACATCACATCATGGAACAGGCCACCCAAATACCCCAAGAGAACCTGCTTCAATACAGAAATAAAACCCCGTCTGACCTCAACCCACTACTTGTTACCTACCACCACACCTACCACACTGAATCCATATGGAGTATCATCAAACAACTACAACCCATACTCGATGGGGACCCCATCCTGAAATAAATCTTTCCTGAACCCTCTCTTCTGGCCTACAAACAACCCCCCCCCAACCTTATCATCAGAAGCAATCTCCCCACGGATCAGGACACACCAACTCAAAGAGGCACCAGACTCTGCCAGAACAACGGATGCAAAACCTGCAGACATCTCCACTATTACAATGATCAACACTCCCCACAGCATACCTTGCAAGATCCCTCATCCCTGGGTCCTATATCTGCCTATCACAACATGGGGTGTACCTTATCCAGTGCACTAAATGCCCCAATAACAACTACGTAGGTGAAACGAGACAATCACAACACTTTCAAATGAACTCACGGAGGAAAATGATAAAACACCCTGTCACCTGTGGGTTAATACTTGTCACAAAGCGATCTCTCTATCTGCCTTATTATGCCTCTTCCTCAAAGGAAACCTGCACACCACTTTCAAAAGATCAGCCTGGGCATACGCACCGACTTCCCCTCTAGTCGAGGGGTGCTCGACCCCACCTTCACACCAGGCCCCGCCCCCACACCACCCCTTCCTCCAAGCCCCCCCGGCCCTTCCCACCCTGTCCTGCCTCTTCCCTGCCTCCTCCTCTGAGCGTGCCCCATCCCTGCTCTTCCCCCTCCCTCCCAGAGCTACCTACAAGCCATGAAACAGCGGCTCCTGTTCACAGCGGGCGGGAGGCGCTGGGAGGGAGGGGGAGGAGTTGGTCAACAGAGCCATGGGCAGGTGAGAGATGCTGGTGGGCAGGGGAAGCTTGGCTGCCGGTGCTTATCACCCCCTAATTTTTCTCTGTGGGTGCGGAGCCGGCACCTATAAGCCTGGGAGCTTAAATCCATAAGACTAAAAATCATGGTCTTAAAAAACACTGGATTTATGGTTTATTACAACAATCTGTAATCCACTAACTCCTCTTTTTGTCCTATGACTACAGGGGTGTTAATGGGCCACTTCACCTCAAATTGTCCCTTAGAATATGTGCTAACTACTTATGCTAAACAATCTGTTCAATCTTGTATTTCTCTGTGATGCTCTTAGGGCTTGTCTACACTTACAACACTGCACCGGTGCAGCTGTGCCTCTGTAGCGCTTAGTGAAGACGCTACCTATGCCAATGGGAGAACTTCTCCTGTCGGTGTAGGTACTCCACCTCCTGGAGAGGCAGTAGCTATGTCCACAAGAGAAGCCCCCCGATCGACATAGTGCTGTCTACACTGGGGGTTAGGCTGGTCTAACTATGTTGCTCAGGGGTGTGGATTTTCTGCACCCCTTCTTCTTAGCATATGTGCAACATGCCTCAGCTGGCACGTCACCAGGATTCATCACCGAATTTGGTCTGCTGGTTGGATCATTAGCTTCCCCAGCCTGGCTACTGATGGGGAGTGTGACGTGAACGCTTACCGATATAAGTCTGCAGTGTAGACCAGGGCTTAGTACTTTTCCCAGACCTGGAGAAGAGCTCTGTGTAGCTCCAAAGCTTCTCTCTCTCATCCACAGAAGTCGGTCCAAGAAAAGATCTTACCTCACCCATCCTGTCTCTCTCTGTCTATGTCTACACTAGAGACACCCCTGAGTGGGTGAGCCTGGGTAGGCGACACTGGGCACCTGCCAGGCCAGATTCTGAGCTCACCGACCCCAGCGCCCACTTCCAAGGATTGGCTCGGGGAGCTGGGAGTAGCGGGGTTACTCTGAGTGTCCGGGAGATCCGTCTGGCCCTGCGCCCGGGCCCGAGAGTGCAACCCTGGTGTGCCTTGGCGTAGGCTCGAGAGGCTGCTGGATTTGCTGCACAGTTGTAAGAAGCAGCCTCGGGGGGGGGCCGAAAATGGCATCTCCTCCCTCCCTCCGGACCCGCTGACCGCCTGGCTCCCAATTCGAAGCGCTTTCATGGCTCAGCGAGCCCCGCGCCGCCGCGCCGTGCCGCCTCCCCCGCCGGAGGGACCCCGAGAGCGGCAGGGCAGGAGGGGCCGGGGCGGGGCCGAAGCGAGCGGCCGGGCTGGGCGCGCACCGGGAGAAGCAGCCGCCCGGGAGCTGGGCGCGTTCGGGTGCCCGCCTCGCTCCACGCCCGCCGGGGGCCGGAGTTTGCGCTCCGGGGGCTGGGGGCGAGGCTCGGCGGCGCGGCGCGGCTCTGCCCGGCGCCCCAGGCTGCTCGCCCCGGGATGGGGGCTCCGCGCTGGGCGCGGCTCTGCCTCCTGCTCCTGGCGGCGGTAACGCTGTGGGTGCTCCTGTGTGGGCACGACCGAGACACGCAGGCTCCCCCGAAGCCCAGGTAAGGCGAAGGCGAAGGCGGCGGCGGCGGGGGGGTTGGAGCTCACAGCGGACGGGAAGAGACAGTTCCGGAGAACTTCTGGCTACAACATCGTGTCCTGCGGTAGGCAGCCGCGCAACACATGCTCTGCGGCGGGGCCGGGGCAGCGGACTTGCACGCAGAGCGAAGGACAGACAGACAGACGGACACACACAGCAAAGAACACACACATGGAGCGAAGGGAGGACAGACAGATACATATAATGAAGGACAGACACACACAGAGCAAAGGACAGACAGACACAGTGAAGGACAGACACAGCAAAGGAGTAAGGACAGACAGACACACACACACACACAGAGCAAAGGACAGACAGACAGACACAGTGAAGGACAGACACAGCAAAGGAGTAAGGACAGACAGACACAGTGAAGGACAGATAGACACGCACAGGGAGAGAAAGACAGACACACACAGCTAAGGACACACACATGGAGCAAAGGAGGGACACACAGAGAGCAAAGGGCACACATGGAGACAACAGAGTGGAAAACACCACCCTGGAGAGTGAGGCAGGCAGCAAAGGGCAGGAGAGAAGAGGGGCATTTTAATCTGGGCCTCAAGGGGCTGGGAGTAAAAAAGACAGGGAATGTTAAGTGCATAGGGATAAGCCAAGCTTCTGGCTGCCCTTAGCTTTCTGTCAAGCCTCAGGATGTTTTGGCCAAGGGCTGTGTAACGTGCTGCACAGAGGTCTCTCTCTGGGCCCAAACCTGCAAGGTGCGGAGAGCCCTCCATTTACATTGGTTTACATGATTGAGCCCCACATGCACACAGCGTAGAGCTTCAGCGGGTGTAAATCAGCATAGCTCCGGTGACCTAGACTAGAGCTACACGGATTGACTTACCCCAGCTGCAGATCTGGACCCTGGACTTCAATGGGCTGAGGCTGATTTATCCCAGCTGGAGATGCAGGCCTCTGAATTCAATAGAGCAGTGCTGCTATACACCCACTGGAGGCCTGGCCCCCAGCACTATGGCACCTTGTGATCACTGACCTGCAGTGATTCCCAGCACCTGCAAAACTTCATGGACACCATTTCCTAATCTCCTGGGATCAACCCTGCTCAGCCGCCAGGCCCTGAAAGGACCCTAGGAGGGTTCCATCCACTGCCAACCCAGATTGTGAAAATGTAGCTTGTAATGTAGTGGCCATGCATGTGGGAGGCGAGTTTCACTGCAGGGCATTTTGCTTCCAGGGGCATAATCCATCCTGCTTTGCTGGGAGGATCACAAAGCTTGCGCAGTATTTGCACTTGCATTTACCTTTGGGAGCATTGCTCACCTCTGTACCACGCAGCCTTAGGTCAAGTAGATGGATGTAAAGAGCGTGGATGTAACAAGCAACTCAGGGTGATGGTTTTTACTGTATCATCCTGCAAAGTGAGTCTGTGATTGGTACTAGTGCCAGCATCTTTCTGTGCTATATGTAAATACAGTAACAACAAGGAGTCCAATAGCACCTTAAAGACTAACAGATTTATTTGGGCATTTATTTGTTTTTGTGGATACAGTCTAACACGGTTACCCCCTGATGTAAAGACAGTGGGAATCGCCCAGCTGTAGGGACTGGGGATTCATTTGGATATTACAGAGGATCTCAGACATGATCCACACCCTCCCTCCTTTCTAGCCGTCGTCTAGCAAAGCTCTGCTAAATTCTCCGTCCCTAATATGCATTTCTACTCCTGCGAATCCTTCTCCTGCTGGGAAGTGGCAGAGCTGGAAACCTCTTTGCCTCTGCTGCTCTCTGCAGCCCTGTTTAACGGTCAAGCAGCAGTGAACAAGTTGTGGGGCGGCCGCACACTTCCTGTGTCTGTGCTGAACAACAACATCTAGTAATCAGGAGGCAAGAAGGAGAAAACTTGGCTCTCGTATAGAGCTTTTCATCCTACAGAGTGCTGTAGAAAGTGTTATTGTCCCCATTTTATGGATGGGGAAACAGAGGCATAGCGAGGTGAAGTGATTTGCCCAAGATCCCACATAGCAGGATCAGTGTCAGAGCTGGGAAGAGAAATCAAGACTCCTGACCCCCAGTCCAGAGCCATAGCCACTGGACAGAGCTGCTTCCGGGGGGCAGTGGGGATGCTAAAAAGGAGGAATATATTAGTGAAATCAAAATCCTAATCCCAAAACAAGGTTCAAAGTGCCAGCCTGGGTCATTAACCCCCATACGTTCTAAACAAAACAGCAACACCTGCCACCCCATATTAAATCAAAAGCCCTAACCCTAAATTCAAACGATACAATCAGAGACATGGAACCAAATTCCTTATCTCTGTGCACTCCATTGGATTGTAATTACTTCCCTTGAATCATGAATCTAAGTCAATCTGTATCTGACCTCAAGGCCATTTCTATAACCAGGGGCTGTGTTGTGTTTGTTCGGTCTGTACAGCCAAGCGCCAGGCCCACAGAACTCAATCCCAGTTTAAAGCAAGCATGCTGTTCCTGCACTACCTACAAGATTGGGAGATGAGCTTGCTGCCTTGCTTCATTTTATAGGTAGCTGAATTTCACTGTTGTCTCATGTTTAGTGTGTAGTTTGGGACCCTTCCAGGTAAGAGTGCTCCATACATGTAAGCCGTACCTATGTACATGCCCACTTCCGCTCCATGAGTCTGATTCTCCAGTGCTTTTGCACAGCTGATCACACCTGTGCAAAGTGGATGTAAAATGCCACACTATCCAAATATGATAGTGCCTCTACTTCTTGAGCTCAAGCTCCTTGACTACTTGTTACAGGTGCAATCCTCTGGCTTGGCATGGAGGGGGACCTGTAACACACACTCACTCACTCACCCATGGGTGACAGTTGCACAGGGTGTAAAGCAGTGCAGAATCTCATATGCCGAAGTCCGTAGGAGTTCATGGAACATAAAGGCCTGGCTCCTAATTTTTTTTCCAAATGATGTACTTAGAAATGTCCGGTGTTGGCAGGATGGGAATGATTAACCTTGTCATTAATTATTAGCACATAGGAAAAGATGGTTGACATTTCCATAGCTCCGCCTGCCCTTTTCCACCAGTTTGATCCTGTAAGGGGTGGGCAGCCGTCGGAGGGAGTGCCACATCTCACAGCAGGTGCTCAGCACTTTGCAGAGCAAGGGCTTTTCCAGAAGGCCCTGCTTCGGCTCCCTCTCCTGTGGATTTGCTTAGCCCCTGAGTGTGTGCTTAAGGCAGCGGAGTTCCACTGCGGGCTCACAAGTGAGTTATCTACAGGGAATGCGATGGGGAAATGAGCCATAGGAAATGCCATCTTTTTAGATTCCAGAGCTATTAAGACAACCCACCTGCATGCTTTGGGGACACTGAAGGGTCCCAGGAAGGGTTGCCAGCAGACGCAAGGTCAGAGTAGTGTTTCGGTGCATCACGTGGTGACGTCATGACTTTTCAACGTGATGCCCTGACAGGGAATCTGGAGTGGCCGCAGCTCCTGGCAGGCCTTGCAAGGCCCTGATGTTACTGCTTTAGGTCATGGCCTCCCCCCATGATCATTTAGCTCAGCAGCAACGTGCAAGGAAGTGACCTGCCGGCAGAGGTGTGCGTGCATGTGAGGCATCACATCACACAGGAAGGCACCCTGGCAATACAGGGCCTGAGGAGATCCTGGAATGCCTCAGGGTTTGACAAGCTCTGAATAAAATACATCGGGCTTGAGGCTGAGATTTTCAAACAAGCCTAAGGCCCCCAAATCCCACTGGAATTCAGTGAGAGTCAGGTTCCTAATTCCCTAGGCAGCCTCACTGCCCCTGCCAAACCTACTCTTCTTATTGGGGGCAGCATTTTAACAAACGGCTACTCCACCAGTAAATACCTTGAATTTAAAGTGGCCCAGAACCACCTGTCTTTCCAGGAATGCACCAGGGGCCTGATCCAAAGCCCACTGAAGACAGTGGAAAGGCTCCGATTGACTTCAGTAGCCTTCAGCTTAGGCCCTGATTGAGTAACCCCTCCCCATGCTCTTGCAGCGAAGTGGGTGCGGTTCCTCGCCTGAGGGAGGGGGCAGGGTCTGTTCTAAGAATCAGGTCTTAGCTGGTATGTGGGAGGGCTCTGTTGCTCCAGCTAGAGATGAAGGACCCAGGTTCAGGATTGACCCACAGCTTTTGGGGTAGTAGCAACCCCAAGGGGGGGATGGGATGACTCCTTCCTAAGCTGCCACTTAGGGGTGTTTTAACACAGATGTTTTAACACTGCAGCCACCACCTCTTGCTAATCTGTCTTCCACTGTCCCTGCTGCAGGAATGCTAGGAATTAGGGGAGGGTTCAGTGGAAGGCAGAACAGATGGGAACAACCTTCCTTTGATGGGGTGGAAGTCCCTTGCAAAGCTGTGCCCCGGGCCTGGACAGAGAAGTCACTCACAAGTCAGCTTGAAGCTGGAGCGACTCCTGTCTGCAAAGCCCTTTGACAGTCATGACAACAGTTACTTACCTATGGAAGCCTGTGGGGGGGGGGGAGAGCCCATTAAAGGAAAAATAACTTTCTGGAGGGAGTGGGCCCCAGTTAAAATTGGGCCACAGCTCCTTGTGGCAGAGGGGCTGAAGGCCAGGTGTAAATTCCCCTACACTTCAGGGAATTCCCCCCTACTGCAGGGAGCCTCTGCACCAGCCCTGGGTGCTGGAGTGTCCTGGAGCATGAACTGGTATGACTGGGGCAGGTCTGCACCTGGGCACTTCTGCACCCCTGCCATGGGCCATAGTGACCATTATGGGAGGGAGGGGAGGGGGCATGCAAAGTAGGGCAGCTGGTAAAGAGTTGTTCTAAATAGCACTGGGGCCTGTACATGCCCTTGTGATCCCCTAAAAGGCCAGGCACAAGTTCTCTCTCCCTTGGTCCCTGCACCGGTGCCTGTGCAAGCAAAGGGATGAATTGGGCCCAGTGAGTTTAAACTGCTGGTTTGACACCATATAGTGCTTAATCACCACTGGGAGTGCTTAGATCTCCCAGTGCCAGGAGCCTTAGAAAAATCATAGGGGTGGGATTTCCAAAAACGATTGGCCTAACTCTGCTGCCATTGACATCAAGGCCAATGCTGAGTGCTTGCGAAAATCCTACACTAGGTAAGTAGAGGGAGAGAGACATGTGTTACTTGGTTTGTTGGCAGATTGCAAGTTTTTCCACCTGTTTTGATTTTTCCAGCCTTTCTCTTGAAACATGTAAGTTTTTGATCAGAGATAGGCCCAGACCAGGGCTCTTCAGCTTTGAGAACAGTCGACTGCAGATCTGATTCCGGCTCTGAATGTCACGACTCTGCTCCTCTGACTCTACTTTTTAGCTGATTGCATTTTGCAGTAGCGTCCCAGTCAGATGTACATATATGCCTTAAGCCTTATTTTAGCAGGAATGGTCTGTACAGAATTTAAAGCTCTTTATAACTCCACATACTGTAAGGTCCCTGGAATGCGATGTCTGGAGAGGGGAGGGGACGATCTTTCTTTTTAGTCAGGACCTTTCTTGGAGAAAGGGAACAAAATATTCTGTGCCACTCAATTGTTTCACAGACATATGCCTCAGAGATTCAGATCTTATCATCTCTGCAAACAAAGAGTGTGAGAAAGAAGGGTGGGGAGTCTCAGATAAACTAAATTCCCTTTCCCAGGCCTCCCAGACAATATCTGATCACAGTTTGGCAGGGTTGGGGTAGACACACTATTTCTAAGCACTGGTGACTTGACTACCTGTGTCTGATGGATCATTCAGAGACTGGGAGTGGACAGATCTTAGGAATGGTCGCAGTTCAAAGAAGCATCCCTGTGACTTCAATGGGACTTAAGTACATGCTTAAATGTAAGCGTATAACCTCCAGTGGACTGGCTGACAATACAGAACCTGAGGAAAGCCTTGCTGTTGGGCCCAACCTCTCTGTGGTCTCAGGGCATTGTCCCAGGAGCAGCTCGGGGGTGAGAACTTCAAAGCAGAGCAGAGCAGCTCTGGCTACCATCCCTGTGCTCCTATAACACAGGCAGGGATGACTGACAGGGGTTATCAGCCACTTTCTATAGAGCATGGGGAATTTTTTAAAAATTATGTTGGGTATTGGATAGTTCACCATGTGGGGAACTAGATGGATCACCCCCAGAAAGCACTGTGAATTTCTCCCTTTTCCCCTTGGAGTCACAGTGGAGAGCTGGGCTCCCTCCAGAACCCATCGAAGGTGCTCCATCGATTGGCTAGCGGTGGACGCTGCAGCCACTGGGGGCCTCATGTGCTTGATTAAAATACAACCAAGACCCACCTTGTGGTTTGCCGCTGCATATCCCGTTCAGCAAACAAAAACATACTGCTGCCGGCCCAAGACTTCCAAACTCATTCCACCAATGACCCCTGCTTTGATGGGCCCGCAGTGCTTGCACTTTGAGGAAGCATGGTACCAGTGAGCAGCCTGCTGTGTAAGGACAGCAGTAGCTGGACAGCTGCCCTGCACTTTAGCCTCTGAGCACCCTTTGCAATGGACACCTCACTATGAACAAACTATACAGGTATAATTTGGTTTCCCAGACAGTTTGGAACGAGCAAACCTCTTTGGGCAGGGTAGATTTATTTAGTTTGCTTTCTGGATCACATACCCACACGTGGGGAGCTGAGACTAGAATGCTTCCTGTAGCTCCAAAAGCTCTCTGCCTCTTCACAGCGAGCTCCCATAGCTGCTACCAGTAGCAGGTCTCTTATCCTCTCTGTACTTCAGCCACGAGGAGGATGGCATCAACTGAAGGCTCTGCATGAGCAAGGCCTTTCAATTCATGCTTAACTTTATGTGGCATTGATTCAGGCATGGGCTTGAAGTGGATAGAGCCACTTTAACCCTGCTACGTGTTGTGACAGTTTCTAACCAGGATAACTAATT
Source organism: Eretmochelys imbricata (assembly GCF_965152235.1). Classification (NCBI taxonomy): domain Eukaryota; kingdom Metazoa; phylum Chordata; order Testudines; family Cheloniidae; genus Eretmochelys; species Eretmochelys imbricata. Next base: position 16,893,984 of record NC_135585.1, on the reverse strand, counting down.
TTTGAGTGTTCAGACCTGTTCCTATGTGTCCTGAGGGACCCCTGCCCCTCCATGCTTGCCAGTAGCAGCTGCCATCTTGATGTGGTCACCAGCAGGTGACATCTTGGAGCTGACGGCATCCCCCACATCGGGTTGCTAGGCAGCAGCGTCTTTGGCACCTGTTTCTCATCTGGTCCACATCACTGAATCGGAAAGAATCCAGCACCATGAGTGTAAGTCCTGGTGCATGCCGCACAAAAGGCGCCAGGGGGTATCTGCCCTTCGAGTTGGGGGGCTGTTCTCAGTTCAAGGACACGTACCCGGTGTAGCTCCAATCAAGCCAGCGTGCTAAAAATAGAGCATAGCCACGGCCGCTCCAGCAGTGAGAGTGGCTAGCTGTTCTGAGTGTGTATCCAGGCTCTCGGACGGGTACTCAGATACAGTTACTCAGGTTTGCTAGCCCTACTTGCCGGGGCCGTGCTCTATTTTTCGTTCAATCAGAGCTAGTACCAGTCTATCTCCTTGAACTGAAAATTATATGCTTGAAGTGCGGATGTAGTCGCAGTGCCTACACCTGGCCTGAAGCTGAGGCCTTGCCAGAGAGCCTGAGTACATCAGGAAAGGCCAAGCAGAGGAGTCAGGGGTGAGCTGTGTCTCAGAGGGGTGAGGCTTGAGGAAGAAGGTGGCAGGGGCTCAGGTTGGGTTTTCTCCAGGTTTTGCCTGAAGGTGGCAAACTTTCTCTCAGGAATCTCCTTCCGTACAAGGGTGAACGTGCGCTGGGTCAGCCAAAAATATCCAGAGCCTGTAGTGGGTCTGGATTGGGCAGACCAAAGCCCTGTAATGTCATAAACCAGGGGTGGCCAACCTGTGGCTCTGGAGCTGCATGCGGCTCTTCATGGGTTAATATGCGGCTCCTTGTATAAGTGCTGACTCCGGGGCTGGAGCTATAGATGCTAACTTTCCAATGTGCCAGGGAGTGCTCAACCCCCTGCTCTGCCATGCCCTCGCTCTTCCCCCCTCCCCACCAGAGCCTCCTGCATACCGTGGAACAGCTGATTGCAGGAGACATGGGGAGGGAGTGGTAGGCACTGATTGGTGGAGCTGCTGGCGGGCAGAAGGCGCTGCAGGTTGGAGTCGGGGGGAGCTGATAGGCTGCTGACATATTACTGTGGCTCTTTGGCAATGTACATTGGTAAATTCTGGCTCCTTCTCAGGCTCACGTTGGCCGCTCATGTCATAAACTAATCTTCACCACTGGGCGATGAGAGACCCAGAACTCCTCAGAGGCCACTGCTAGAGCACCCCTACTTGGGACCTCATCTCAATCTCTCCTCCACCCTAGCCTCCCCTGTAGCTTATCAGAAGTCTTTTTTTTTCCCTTCCTCCCACCATGTACCAGCCTGTTTGCATAGCCCATTCCATTCTCTCCAATCTCTGTTCAGCAATCCAGAGTCCTTCAGAATGTGTAAATATGCACGTAGGGAGTTAGAAAGAGCAGGCTAGTATGTAGGACAAGAAATCTTTATGAAAAGGGGTTACTGTCTATGTACAAGGGCTACCTTTCAAATCCAAACCTCCACTCTGTGTCATTTTCTCCTCCCAAAATACCCAAAGCGGTAGATTGTTCTCTGCTGCCCACTTTGCAACCCTGCAACCCACTATGCCAGCTGTGGACATCTTCCACCTCCTTGAAAGCATCACAATCATTTCATTGCTGCTTCAGGTCTGCAGAAGTGCTGGGAACTTCAGCTAAAAGGGGGCTGCAGTCCTCAACCCCTGCCAGGCATACTGGGGAAAAAGGCAACTCACCATTACTGTATTTGTTAGGGAATCAAAAACGCCTGCTGAACTGCCAGGTATCAAGCGAAACACAGGTCCACCATTAGTTTATTCAGATGACAGTAGTGTCTGCAGGCCTCATTGTGCAAAGTGCTGTGCGAATACACAGTTAGGCACCATCCCTGCCCTGAAGAGTTCACAATGTAATTAGACAACGCAGGGAGAGGAGGAGAAAGAGAAAGAAAGTTGCCCTCGGTCAAACGGCAGGTTAGCAGCAGAGCTGGGACTAGAACTCACTCCTCCTTCCCTCCAGTTCAGAGCCATTCAGGCCAGCTGTACCAGACCAATCCGCAGATCATCTAGTCTGACCTCCTGTATAGCACAGGCCAGAGAACTCCCCCAGAGTAATTCCTAGAGCACAACCATCTGTCATGAGCCCACTGGAACGTTAGTGAAAAGTAGCAGCTCAGAAGGTGGCGATGGGGGAGCCGGGGGAAACAGCTAAGCTGGTAAAAAGACAGGAATGAGCCATGTTCCTCGTGGCTGGCTGAGACCAGGTTCGCTGAGATTCAGCCCAGAAAGAAGCTCAAACTGCAGACAAAGCAGATTTCTTTGAAGGGGGAGACAGGGGAAAAGGGCGGGGAAAGGACAGTGTTGGCAATGCTGGTAAGATCTATGTTTGTGCTGCTCAGTAATTAGCATCTTTGCTTCCTCACCAACTGGAGCATTGGTTAAAGGAAAACATGCACTTGGTTTGATCAGCAGTTAAATCAGAAGTTTTCCCAGCCTGAAACAGCGCCTAGATATCACAGGAGATAGACAGCCTGTATTGTATGTTAGAAAACAAAGAGGGATTTCACTCCGAGGAAGGAGGCCACTGCGAAAGTGACATCCTTAGTGACACTACAGGCAACCCTATCATTACAGTGTTTAAGGAGGACCCCTCAGCAGGCCAAAAGGAGGGGGCCACATCCCTTTGCTCCCCAGTGGTTGCAGCTGTGCATTCAGCTCTGTTTGGCACACAAGAACCCACCCCAGGTCTCACGGTAAGTAGGCAGAGGGCACTGGGGAATGGCGTACATCCTGGGAACCTGGTGGAGCTATCTGGAAACCCAATCCGGGAGTGAGCTCTGGCATTTTTCATACAGAAACCTGGGAAGAAGGGCCAGGAGGCAGGCTACATTATCCGCCTGCCTCTACCTGTCCCAGGCTCCTCAGACAATGTCTCTAACAGCATGCTTCTTGTCTCGTCCACAGTAAGGCATTTTAATATAGGCACCTCATGATACGCATCCCCTCCCCAGATGGCCCCCTTCATCCAGAACAGAGACTGCCACGGGAGTCGCTTTGAAGTGAACCTTCTGTTTGCTGATGAATAGGAACCTCTTCTCCCCTTTCTTAGGGGTCCCAGCTGGCAGGCTGGAATGTGGAGCTGCTGTAAACTTATCTCTCCTGCCTCTGAAAGTACAAGTACGCAGGTGGCCTGCAGCCTCGGGAAGGCAAGCTCTCATCCACTAGATCCATCGCTCTCTTGCACACAGCGCACACAATCTGAGCACCTGGTACTGTAAGCCCTCCGATTTCCTACGGAGAGGTTTCAGGATGAGGGCGGTTTTCCATGGAAGTCAAAGCAGTTGCTCAGAGCAGTCTGGGCATTACCCCAACTCTGTTGCACAGCCTTGATCAGCTTTGAGGCTTAGTTTGTTTTGAAGGTGATCCTGATATACTGACAGGTGTCATTGTGGACAGAGTGGTGGAGATGGGGCGGTTGGGAGGGCATATGCCCTTTGCTCCTCCTATCAAAGGTCTGTGGTTCTTTCTTGGCAGCAGCTATGTACCAACACCCTGCGGGACCCATGCAGTCAGTCTAGCTGGAGCCTGCAGAACAGCAGCCTAGATTCAGCCTTTGGAATTCATTCTCACAGGGAGTCAGCGAGTCACATACGTAGGCTCCATTTTGAAAAGGTCTGGGAGGCTTGATGAGTAGATCTGCAACCTGAGCGTGTGGTACAGATGGTTAACTGTTGTGCTTCCAGGGTAGGAATCCTCCCAAATGGCACAGCATTGCACAGTTGCCCAAGTGTGTTTTTTATCTCCATCGGAAACATGAGGGATTGGCCAGTGGCGGGAACTGGCTGCTGGATTCCGTGGGCTGATGTGCAGATGTGTCATAGCTAATCCTGAGTTGTTCTGATCACTCCCAAGAGAGGCTTAAGGAAGAAAAAGATACTGGAGAGGCTGAGAAGTTCAAGTTGGATGCTGTCCACACCAAGGCTTAGTTTCAGCCCATTATAGATGTAGGAGCCAGCCATGGATTTCAATATTGGATCTGACTGAACTCTTCCCACTTTTGAGTGTGTTTCTATCCAGGGATTTGGCCTGGGCCTTTCTTTGGTTTGTTTATTTAAAAAAAAACTCAGCAGGAACATGAGTCTTTTTCAAATTGCAAAGGAGTAAAGAAAATAATCCAGTAGGCCAGGAGCTGGTGACTAAAAGAGACTATTGTTTGCAGAGAAATTCTCCTTGCTCAGAGAGGGCAGCCCCAGTGAGCAGGTGACAACTGGCTTCCTGCCATAAAGTGATCTACTGACAGGTGACCTCTCACCCCAAGGGGAACAGTAGGTAGTTTAAAGAAAGGAACCCCAAGGCTGCACCCTCCCCTCAGTGACCTCCCATTCTGCTCTGGGTCGTGTTACCATGGTGACTTTGGGAGCCATGTTAAGTCAGAGGGCTGGTATGGAGGGCCAGAACTATCCGAGCTTGGATCTCCTCGTGCCATGCCAGGAAGCATATGTTTCTGGAAGGGGGTGGGATTCCCTTCGGCAAATGTGAATAAACCCAATTTTCCCCGTGTGGTTCTCCTGGACTGAAAATCACTGCCGTGAGCACTGTCGTTCCAAAGAGACTGGATATCCAACCTACGCAGGTGGTGTCGGAGAGAAGGCTTTGGATTCTTTGACCATGGGATGGTGTTCCATGAAGGAGGAGTGCTGGGCAGAGACGGGCTCCATCTTACGAAGAGAGGGAAGAGCATCTTTGCTAGCAGGCTGGCTAACCTAGTGAGGAGGGCTTTAAACTAGGTTCACCGGGGGAAGGAGACCAAAGCCCTGAGGTAAGTGGGAAAGTGGGATACCGGGAGGAAGCACGAGCAGGAGCACGCGAGAGGGCAGGGGTCCTGCCTCATACTGAGAAAGAGGGATATCAGCGAGTTATCTCAAGTGCCTATACACAAATGCAAGAAGCCTGGGAAACAAGCAGGGAGAACTGGAAGTCCTGGCACAGTCAAGGAATTATGATGTGATTGGAATAACAAAGACTTGGTGGGATATCTCACATGACTGGAGTACTGTCATGGATGGGTATAAACTGTTCAGGAAGGACAGGCAGGGCAGAAAAGGTGGGGGAGTTGCACTGTATGTAAGGGAGCAGTATGACTGCTCAGAGTGCAAGTATGAAACTGCAGAAAAACCTGAGGGTCTCAGGATTAAGTTTAGAAGTGTGAGCAACAAGGGTGATGTCGTGGTGGGAGTCTGCTATAGACCACCGGACCAGGGGGATGAGGTGGACGTGGCTTTCTTCCGGCAACTCACGGAAGTTACTAGATCGCAAGCCCTGGTTCTCATGGGAGACTTCAATCACCCTGATATCTGCTGGGAGAGCAATACAACGGTGCAGAGACAATCCAGGAAGTTTTTGGAAAGTGTAGGGGACAATTTCCTGGTGCAAGTGCTGGAGGAACCAACTAGGGGCAGAGCTCTTCTTGACCTGCTGCTCACAAACCGGGAAGAATTAGTAGGGGAAGCAAAAGTGGATGGGAACCTGGGAGGCAGTGACCATGAGATGGTCGAGTTCAGGATCCTGACACAGGGAAGAAAGGAGAGCAGCAGAATACGGACCCTGGACTTCAGAAAAGCAGACTTTGACTCCCTCAGAGAACTGATGGGCAGGATCCCCTGGGAGAATAACACGAGCAGGAAAGGAGTCCAGGAGAGCTGGCTGTATTTTAAAGAATCCTGATTGAGATTACAGGGACAAACCATCCCGATGTGTAGAAAGAATAGTAAATATGGCAGGCGACCAGCTTGGCTTAACAGTGAAATCCTTGCTGATCTTGAACACAAAAAAGAAGCTTACAAGAAGTGGAAGATTGGACAAATGACCAGGGAAGAGTATAAAAATATTGCTCGGGCATGCAGGAGTGAAATCAGGAAGGCCAAATCACAACTGGAGTTGCAGCTAGCAAGAGATGTTAAGAGTAACAAGAAGGGTTTCTTCAGGGATATTAGCAACAAGAAGAAAGTCAAGGAAAGTGTGGGCCCCTTACTGAATGAGGGAGGCAACCTAGTGACAGAGAATGTGGAAAAAGCTAATGTACTCAATGCTTTTTTGCCTCTGTCTTCACGAACAAGGTCAGCTCCCAGACTGCTGCACTGGGCAGCACAGCATGGGGAGGAGGTGACCAGCCCTCTGCGGAGAAAGAAGTGGTTCGGGACTATTTAGAAAAACTGGAAGAGCACAAGTCCATGGGGCCGGATGCGCTGCATCCGAGAGTGCTAAAGGAGTTGGCGGATGTGATTGCAGAGCCATTGGCCATTATCTTTGAAAACTCATGGCGATCCGGGGAAGTGCCGGACGACTGGAAAAAGGCTAATGTAGTGCCCATCTTTAAAAAAGGGAAGAAGGAGGATCCTGGGAACTACAGACCAGTCAGCCACACCTCAGTCCCTGAAAAAATCATGGAGCAGGTCCTCAAGGAATCAATTCTGAAGCACTTAGAGGAGAGGAAAGTGATCAGGAACAGTCAGCATGGATTCACCAAGGGCAAGTCATGCCTGACTAATCTAATTGCCTTCTATGATGAGATAACTGGCTCTGTGGATGAGGGGAAAGCGGTGGACGTGTTGTTCCTTGACTTTAGTAACGCTTTTGACACGGTCTCCCACAGTATTCTTGCCAGCAAGTTAAAGAAGTATGGGCTGGATGAATGGACTATAAGGTGGATAGAAAGTTGGCTAGATTGTTGGGCTCAACGGGTAATAATCAATGGCTCCATGTCTAGTTGGCAGCCGGTATCAAGTGGAGTGCCCCAAGGGTCGGTCCTGGGGCCGGTTTTGTTCAATATCTTCATAAATGATCTGGAAGATGGTGTGGATTGCACCCTCAGCAAGTTTGCAGATGACACTAAACTGGGAGGAGAGGTAGATACACTGGAGGGTAGGGATAGGATACAGAGGGACCTAGACATATTAGAGGATTGGGCCAAAAGAAATCTGATGAGATTCAACAAGGACAAGTGCAGAGTCCTGCACTTAGGATGGAAGAATCCCACGCACCGCTACAGACTAGGGACCGAATGGCTCGGCAGCAGTTCTGCAGAAAAGGACCTGGGGTTACAGTGGACGAGAAGCTGGATATGAGTCAACAGTGTGCCCTTGTTGCCAAGAAAGCCAATGGCATTTTAGGATGTATAGGTAGGGGCATTGCCAGCAGATGGAGGGACGTGATCGTTCCCCTCTATTCGACATTGGTGAGGCCTCATCTGGAGTACTGTGTCCAGTTTTGGGCCCCACACTACAAGAAGGATGTGGAAAAATTGGAAAGAGTCCAGCGGAGGGCAACAAAAATGATTAGGGGATTGGAACACATGAGTTATGAGGAGAGGCTGAGGGAACTGGGATTGTTTAGTCTGTGGAAGAGAAGAATGAGGGGGGATTTGATAGCTGCTTTCAACTACCCGAAAGGGGTTCCAAAGAGGATGGATCTAGACTGTTCTCAGTGGTAGCTGATGACAGAACAAGGAGTAATGGTCTCAAGTTGCAGTGGGGGAGGTTTAGGTTGGATATTAGGAAAAACTTTTTCACTAGGAGGGTGGTGAAACACTGGAATGCGTTACCTAGGGAGGTGATGGAATCTCCTTCCTTAGATATTTTTAAGGTCAGGCTTGACAAAGCCCTGGCTGGGATGATTTAGTTGGGGATTGGTCCTGCTTTGAGCAGGGGATTGGACTAGATGACCTCCTGAGGTCCCTTCCAACCCTGATATTCTATGATTCTATGAACCTGTAGGGGGCGCCACTCCCACCTATTGCTGCTGCCCCTTCTCAGTGGGGCAGAGTCAGGGAGATAATCCCTCACCACTCCCCTCACCTTTCAGGCCTGAGGACAGAATGAAGGGATAGAAAGAAGGGCCTAGGAAAGTCAGACTTCCAGCTCACTGCACCCAGCTGCTGGCATGGAGCTTCCATTTCACTGCCACGCATCTCTCCAGAGCACAGGGGCAGATTTGGATCTGCATTTACTGTTGACTTTAGTCACTGCTTCTTTGAACTCCAGGACAATGGCATCTCGACCCACCTGGCAGTGAGCCCATTGCCCTTTGTGCCTGCACAGAATAACAGAGACTTCTAGTGGGCTAAATCCTGAGCGGGTGAGAGCACGCTCCACTCCCGTGGGCTTCAGTGGGAGCCATGAGTCCTCAGTACCTCCCTGGGTTTAGCATGATGACTTCAGTGGAAGGGGCCCAGTCTCTCACAGGATCAGAGTCCCAGGTCGTAAGCAACGTGGTGCAGAGACCACAAACAAGCCTCACTAACATCCCAAGCCAGGGCTTGAACCCAGGTCTCCAGGGCCCTTGTGTAAACTGGGAATTGGTCTGGCACCAGCTCCATTGCTAGCCCAGATGGAGCAGCAAGAGCACTAGTGCAGCCCAGGAGCTAGCATCTTTACTGTTCTGTCATCTAGAATCTAGACCTGCTCAGAACATGGTTAATGCCACGATGCTAAATACACAGGAGCCCTGTCTACACTACAGCTGCACTGGTGGTAATTACGGATCTTAAATTTGCCAGTGTAGATGCAGCCGGGGATGCAGGGCCGGAGCAAAGCTGCATGTCTGAGCCCCACTCAGGCCCATTACTGTGCCTTTGAGGGTCAATGAAACGCCAGCAGGCCCGTTTCTCTCGCTGCTCCAGGGAGAGCATATTGAGGGAACACCAGGGGCTTCTCTGCTGGTTAGCACTGGCTAAGGCCAGATTAACCCCACCCCACCCTGGGCTGGCCTGTTGTGTGCCCTTTGGGGGTTGGGTTGTCTCTCATTCCCTGCATCACTGTCTTGATGGGCCACAGTTAATGTTTAAACAGGGACATTTTTTGCTGAATGATAAATACCGGTCACGAAGCTGGCTCGCTGAATCCCAGCCTAAAACGCCTCTCCTTTCCTCAGCCTCTGACTCCAAACACCATGACCTCATCTTCCTGAACCTCCTCTTCAGACTCACCCCCAGCAGACACAGCCATGGGCAAAGGCAGGACACTGTCCTAGCCCACTTGCTTCTGTTCTCAGCTACCAAAAAAGACAGAAAAACCTAGACTGGTTCTCTGGAATTGTGGCCTCTCTTTTTAAGGGGGCGTTTCTGCTTGTGAAGGGTGTCAGCCATGAAAGCTGAGGTTTGCTGTCTGCCCACAGGACAGTTACAGCATGGACAGCAGCGGTACAAGCTTCCCCTGTGCCACACTGTCAGTGCTCCTGCGTGTGGGGACCCCACTAGGGGCAGGAGGGGAGTTCAGTTTCCATTGGCCTCTCCATTAACAGCTTAGCCTCTCTTCTGAGAATGCCCACTTTGGGCAAATTGAATGGGTAGTTTCTCAGATGTGGACATGTGCCCACTAGGAACTCTTCTGAGACCCACCCACTCATTTCGTGTGGGCCGTGAAATAGCCATCAGATGCCAATGACTACAGCTGGTCGGAAATTGCCTGATTAGAACAGTTTTATCGGAATATGCTGATTGGACAAAGATCAAACTGTTTCCTGGGAATGTTCCAATTTGGTCTAATGTTTCCTGGGAAGTTATCAAAATGTGTTTTGTTTGTGCTGTTTTGACTTTGATATCATATTAAAAGAAGCATTTTGATAAGATCAGAGTGAAATATTTTCAGAATATTTCATTTTGCAAAAAGTTCTTTGAGAGACTTTTTGTCCAAGATCGGGACAAAACCAAGTTTTGGAATCTTGGAGTTTCCCCTACGATGGAAATTCCAAATTTTAACCAGCTCTACTAAGGACTTATTCCCGGAGGTGAATGGCTCCTTAGGAACCTGCAGGATGGTCCAGTGTCCCCACTTTTTCCAATAAAACAATCAAATCTGACCCCTTGAATTTCCCAGATTGCCCCAACTTCCGTCATTGGTCTCATCAATTTGGTATTAGTTAATGTTGGTGAAGTGCTGGAGACATAAAAGGTGCTAAATGCTCGGCTAATGGTGTAAAATACTATACACCTTTCATGCTCCTCTGGCATGCCTGGAGTTCCTCACTTGGGTGTATTGTACAGTGCTATAGGATAGATTGGTTCCCTGCATGTCTCATGTTAGAAGATGTACATGTCACAATGGGCAAAACTGTTGAGGGCCCAGCACTGAAGAGGGAAAACCCCTGGTTTGATGTAGCACCCAAGTCACAGGGAGCCTGTCCAAGCCAGTGGCCCCTGAATTTTCCATAGGGCCCCCCAGCTTTTGCAGGTCTAGTGCCCCTCTACCTGAAACAGACACTGTTGGGGTTGTTCAGACCCTTACCTTTTGGCCCATCCAGGCCGTGTTCAGATGTATCAGATCTCAGGTTGTCTCATGAATCCGGTTGTTACACAACTGGTCTATGCTGCTGCTGGTACTCCTGTGCTCAGTTGTTCTCACTTGAAGGGGACGGGGAGGCCTGATAAACACGGGAGGTGATGGTTTGGCTGCACCTCTCTTCCCCCCTGAGGCTCTCTCTGTGTGGTCTGTTCTAGCCTGCTGCAGCAAGAGTCACTGCTGTTGGTGCCTGGAGGGATGTCCCGACATACTGGGAGCCATGACCTGAGAGGAGAAAGCAGCATGGTCAGGTGAGTAGTGCTGGGATAAGGAGGAAATTAGTTGCCATCTCTCATGTTTTTTCCCTGCTGATTGTTCTCATTGGAGGGGCAGGGGAGTTACTGTGGCCTTCTAGACAGGGGATGGTTCCATCAGCATCAGACCGCTGGGTTTTGTTGTTTTCCTTCCCAGGTGAAGGTTATGCAAGGGGAAGGCACTGGGCTGACAGCTCTGCACAGCAAAGCCCTCTAGGTATCCCCAGACCAGGCAGCAACAGGACCAGCTTCTACCTTGTCTTGCCAATGCCCCCAACCCAGCCCTCGAAGGCCCATCTGTAGGATGGGATGGAAGTTTAGTCCCCTGCCTCTGTGCTGAGACTGCCAGCCAGGGGCTTGCTTACTCCCAACTGCTTTCCCGTGATTGGACTGGAAGGAGGTCAGCACCTCAGCTCACAAGGGACCCCAGGCACCTGGTGACAGCCTTCCGTGCTATCTGGATGGGAACTGGCCACCGCGTGGTTTATTTCTTTCCATTCATCTAACTCCTTGGTGAGGGGGGAAGGGCTGCTCTTCCCCCAGGCTGTGCTGCCCATCTCACCTTCACCCCTCCCCCTGGTGCATTGACCTCCAGGAGAGAGCCCGCACCAGGCCTGTACATTACCGATGCCCCACAGAGTTTTCAGCCTAAATGGACAGGGGCTGTCACCCCCAAGTTACAGCGGGAACCGGGGCAGAGAACAATTAAGGGACTTGCCCACAGTAACGGCGGGCAGTCGGCCGAGGCAGTAACAAAATCCATAACTCCTGAGTGCCTGTGCCAGAGCACGCTCACCATCCCCCCCTTGTGCCAGGCCACAGTGTGGCAGGGGTTTTTTACTGTCATGCCCCTTGCTGCTGGGCAGATTCCATGGCTCAGCCCTCCAGCCAGGTCCCCTTTCCATTTCTGGCCCTTTCCAGGGGTAAGGGAAAAGTCCAAACAAAACAAACCCAGAGTCTCCAGGCCATGATGCCCAGCCTTCCGTCCCCATCTGGGACTCCTGGTGCCGAGGCTTGTACTTCCCTCTCTTGTTTGGGGAGGGAACCCAGCCCACCTGCCCCTCTGGGTTCCAGCCGAGGGACCCGCGTGGGGCAGCTAAACGCTGCTCTTTATAATCCCTCACCGCTACTCTTGCCTTTGCCTTGTTTGTCAGCCTCTCTCACAAGGCTGCAGACTCCACTGCCCCTGCTCTGTCTGTAGTTCAGTTTCCTCATGTGTCTTCTTCCCAGCCATCCGCTGAGATGCTCCCTCAAGTCCACTCCCTGGCAGCTGGGTTATGCCTCAGGCATTTAATAGCTCTCCCCTTAGCTCTTCTCCTAGAGCTAGGTTCTCATTCAAGCCAGCTGTAGGTCCTCAGCCGGCTTCTCCTTCAGTTGTCCCTTTTCCCCCCTCATCTGCCCTTTCACCTTTGTGTGTGTGTGGGAGGGAGGGGTGGAAAGGCTCCAGCTAATGCCTCATCTGCCCCCGCTCTGCGGGAGGCAGCAGAATATATGCTGGTCCCCTTCCCAAAGCTCATCCCAATTGGCTGGGAGGGAGAGGAGCCTTGTCTCACCCACTCTGCAAGGCTTCTGGTCCCAGGCCCTTAAAGAAATAATAACAAGTTTGCCCCACAGACACTACTTATTCCTGGGACTCCATCCCCCTATGTCTCCTATTCCTAGGTCTCTGCATACATCTGCCTGGTGGCCAAAAGTTTAAAGGGCCATGCTATGGGATAAAGGTGGGCTGCCATCACAGTGTCAGTCTAGTGCCTTAAGCTAGTGCTTAATTTGTGCCTGGGCTTGCCACATCAGTTATGGAAAAAAACAAAAACAAAAACAAAACAATGGCTTGAGCCCCAGCACCTCTTTCATTACAAATTAAGCACTGCCTTAACCAGAGGACCAATCTTCTTCCTTATTGACTGCAAATGGAGTCACAAGGGCTCACCTCTGAATCGCTGAGCATCTCAAACTAGGCTCCCAAAACCCAAGGCGCGCAAAATTAGTGCATAGATTTGAACGCTTAGAGCAAAGTGACTAGCTCAAGGTCACACACTGACCCAGTATTGCAATTGGGACTAAACCCCGGGTCTCCTGACTCCCAGCCTCCGATTCACTAACCATTAGACCATCAGGAATCCCAGTATGAGGGATAGGAAGAGCTACAGCAGAAGCTGTTGGATCTTCTTATGATTTCCCCGCACATGAAAGAGAAATGCACACAAGTGAAATTCAGTGCAAAAGGAATATTTAGCTCTTCTCTTCTTTTTTTCCAGAGGGAAGCCATCTAAATATTCTTCTGAGCCTGGCAAGGCTAAACCCACCAAGGAACAGGTAATAAGCATATGCTTAGCGCTGTCATTCTCATCACTTTGTCCTTGTCTTTCCAAAGTTTTTAGTCAGTTTGGGGTCTGGGAAAAGAAAGGAAGGGAAAATGTTCTCTGAAAATAAGGTCTGTTTATTTGAAAGGTATTTGACTTACTCACCCACACACCCCATGGCACTTCTCCTAAGAGACTGAGTCATCCTAGATTTGCAGGAAGGATAGGCAATTCTGAAAAGGTTAGAGGTTTGGTTTAGAGAAGCAGACAGAGTTTCAGCCACTCATTAGCTCTCTCCAGACCTCCCGGGCCTGCCAAACTGGATTGGGACTCTCAAGAGACAGGCATTTGGTTTTGGATGCCAATGACTTTCCTCACGGCATGTTTGTGCCTGAGAACCCAGCTCTGGGTGGAACCCAAGGAAGCGAGAACATGAAAGATATGAATAAAAAAGCAAGCCAAACTCTTCTGAACCTCAGAAGAGCTGTAGTATGGGGTGAAGGTGGGGGAACCTCTTCTTTAATCCAAACAGCTATACCAGTGACAGCCTGCGTGGTGGCACTGAACTAGTGCAGGAGTTGAATGTGAGCTGTATTATGTTTTGCCCAGGATGTGACTGGCAAGGAGCTGGCCTTCTCTGCACCTTCCCAGTGAAAATAAATAAGCAAGAAGTCATAGCTGGTGGGTGGAAGAGGAGGAGTGTTAAGCAGCACGTGTGGAAGTGCTAAGCCCAGGTCTGTACTGTTCATACCAGCCAAACTATGGTAGAACAGTGGTGGAACATCAGTGTTCTACCAAGGCAGGAGCTTGCTCCAGTGCCATTTGAAGTCAGTGGGAGTCGGATCTGGTCCACAGTACCTAGTCCTGCAGCTCTTGCTTACCATTGGGCCCACTGTTCTACCCGTCTCCACTGGCTTGCCAAGCTGTGGCAAAACCCCATTTAGAATTCTGCTTTTGCATGGCTTTCACACTGGCTCGCCTGGCCACTGTAGATGGGATCTATCTAGTGCTCAGCTCCTCAACCCTGTATTCATGCTTTCCATGGACATGCTTGGTCTGGCTACGACTTCAAGCTTTAAAATCAGCCAAGAAAGTACATTTGAGCTGTGATGAGGGATCATTAATAAGGTATTGGAAGCCTCTAAGTCTGTGGAGGAGACAATACTGCTACTGTTTATAGAGCACTCTTCATCTCTAAGTGATTTGTGAGCTTTGATTAACTGATTCTACCAACACCCCTTGTGAATTGGGTATCACCATGCTTCTTTTACAGATGGGGAAACTGAGGCAGAGAGCAGGGAAGTGACTTGCCGATGGTCACACAGCAGGTCAGTGGCAGAGCCAGGGACAGGATCTAGGAGTTCCCAGCTCACAGTCCTATGCTCAGACCAATATGTATAGAAGCTCCTTGGGAGAGGGTCCATCCTTTTGTTCTGTGTTTGTACAGCACCTAGTGCAATGGGACCTTCCTGGTCCATGATTAGGGCTCGCAATAATAACGAATAATTCAAACAGCTGCAGGTGCTGAAGAGAAATACAAAAACTTCCCTGTGGGGTTAGCAGATGTCTATAGGTGAGTGCATCCCTTTCACACCTCCCTGGCACCTGGTAAGGAATGGAGGTGTTAAGGAGAAGTGTGGGATGATTTCAAGACCGAAATGTGGTTCATTCTTCTTTCAGGCCAGCTCATGCCCCCAGTCACTGACGTCAAAAGTGAAGGCGGACCCCAGGTTTGGGAAGCTCTTTCGATTCCACATCCCAGTGCTGATGTGGGCACGGCACGTCACCCAGGAGACCCGGAACAGACTGAAGGAGCGCAGCGTCCCATATGGCTGGCAGGGCTTGTCCGACACAGGTAATGGGAGTGATGATGCACTGCAAACCCCTTTGTGACATGCCAGACACCCCATTCCTGGTCCCAGGAATAGTCTACCCAACAGCCATCTGTGGGGGACAACATTCCCTTGAGGCCAACCGAGGCTGGGACTGGTACCTCCATTGTGTTGGGTCCATTATAAATACAATAGGCTGGATAAAAGAACGAAAGGAAAGTGATGTAGAGATGGAAGATTATGGATCTCATCACCAGTTCTCTTAGCCGTCTGTCCCCTGCTTTCCATCTATAATTCCTAGCTCAGTTCTAGTTGTGTCAGCATAACCCTATATCCCAGTGCTACCCCTGCAAGCTTCCTAGCAGACGCCCATATCATAGAAGCCTCCAAACTAATGAGCTCTGACTGGCAGAGAGGCCAAGGAGTGAACATGGCCACGGAGCATGAGCTCCCTGCTCACCTCGAGGAGTGGCTCCTGCTATGGAGACGCATGGGCAGGGAAGCTGCCCATGCTGCAGCTTTTGGGAGAACTGCTCCTCCAGCATTGGGACAGGCACCTTCCACCAGCACTTGCTTCCTGTTTTGAGTTGGGTGGCTATGTGGGATGGGAGGAGGGGGTGGGGCAGCTGGGGTGTGGGGGAGCAGGCCAGCTGGGGTGGGCAAGCGGGATGGGTGGGGAGCAGGGCAGCTGGAGTAGATGAGTGGGATGGCGGAGGGGAGCAGGGCAGCTGGAGTGGATGAGTGGATTGGGAAGGGGGAGCGGGGCAGCTGGGATGGGGGGAGGGATCGGGGGAGGGGAGCAGGGCAGCTGGGCCGGGGAGCGGGATGGGATGGGAGTGGGGAGCAGAGCAGCTGGGTTGGAGGAGCGGGATGGGATGGGGGAGGGGAGCAGGGCAGCTGGGGTAGGGGAGCGGGATGGGAGGGGGGAGCAGGGCAGCTGGGTTGGAGGAGTGGGATGGGATGGGGGAGGGGAGCAGGGCAGCTGGAGTGGGGGAGTGGGATGGGAGGGGGGAGCAGGGCAGCTGGGTTGGAAGAGCGGGATGCAATGGGGGAGGGGAGCAGGGCAGCTGGGGTGGGCGAATGGGATGAGACGAGTGGGGCGAGGCAGCAGATTTACAAACCAAGTGGTTACACTAAGATTTCCCCTCCTCCCTGCGTCTCTGTAGAGCAGCCATCTCATCCTGTGCCTGAGGGGAGTGGGGGAGGTTGGGCAAACCACCTCTGAGGGTAAAGCGTGATCTCTGACAAGAGGCTCAGGTCAGGCTGGAAATGCTGGGCACTGGTTGTTCTACGAACTTCTTTGCCACATAGACAGAGAGATTAGCCAGAGGGGCATGTATGGGCATGGCTGGGTAGAGATCATCCTACAGCCTAGGCCTTGATTAAAACGCCTGCTGTGTAACCAGAGAATTAAATACCTTTCAACTAAAGCCCCTCCTCCCCGGGGAGTCAGAGCTCATGGAGCAGGAGGGGACTGTTAGGAAATGCTGAAATCAACATCTTGTGACATTTTCCTGAATAAAAGGTCCCAGTGTCTGTGCAATGATTAACTCAAACCACAAGGCTCTCAAACAACATGCTCCATTGTTGCTGGCGACTGGCTGCTGGGAATTGTTTCCCTTCCTACCCCACACCCACCCTCTGCACCTCTCCAGCCGCCAGCAGCACGACTGCCTCAATGGTGAGGTGACAACGGAGGCATTTGGGGGCTGTGTGGGCAGCACCAGCTGCGAAGAGTTGTGCCTGAAAGGGACAGGACAGGGTTGCTTCTGTCTCAGCACCCCTAGTAGGGCAATGAGAGCAGAGAGCTCCATACGCCCCAACCGCAAAGAGCCATGACTCCGACGGTAACCATTACACTGCTCCCAAGCCAGCCAGACACACCCAGGGAGGGCCGGGGAGCCGGTGGAAGTCGGGGCTGCTGAGCTCTGAGCTGGGCCCAGTTTAGACCTTGTAGACACCTGCACCTCTGCTCTTGCAATACGAGGCTGGTGCTGACTAGCCTCTTTCTTACCTGGATCTGCAGCCATTGCTTCCGCCTTGCATCTGCTCAACGACTCTGCCAACAGCTGGCTGTTCGACAAAGCCAGGTTCCCTGAAGGCTGCATCCGCTGCGCCGTGGTCGGGAATGGAGGGATTCTCAATGGATCCCGGCAAGGCAAGGAGATAGATGCCCATGACTTTGTTTTCAGGTATGGAGAGCTCAGCAGCCCACACATCCTGGGAGCTGTAGTTTGAGGAAACCAGGGGCACTTACCTTTGACAGGGACCGGGTCATTGGGGCTGTTTTGCTCCTTAACTAGCAGAAGATCCTGCTTAAAGATCTTGTGTATTAACAGTGGGCAGGTCTAATGGGGTCCCAGGGCATTCTTAGTAGGGCAACTCCGGCTGTACATTTCATGCCCTCTTGCAGCCATGGTTATTACTGCTGCCCATTGTGGGCAATGCTGCTTGATAGCTTGTCATGTGGCCCCGATGCTCCAACAGATTATTTGACATTAACAGAGACCATATGGCAAATCCCTATCCCACAGTTCCCCTTTCAGGCTGCTTTGGTCTTTCCTGGATGCCCCATTGTAAGGCACGTTCCAGTCACTTTGTACCAGCACAGCCTCATCCTGTGGGATTATCTGCCCACAGGGTAGGGTTTGTGCAATTAGGAGGAAGGTGTAACCGCTGTCGGTGCTTCCAAGACTGCACCTGCACTTCGGCCAAAGGGAAGACATCAGTATAGCACTCTGCACACCAGTGAGGGGAGAGGAAATGTACACCAAGGACACCAGAGCAAATCCTTGGTGCTGTAAAGGGGCTGTGAGATATTTATTGCCCAAGCGAGAGAGACCTCAGTTTGTAGCATCCCATCTGAGTGACGCTCCCGTCTCTCCTCATACAATAACTGCATGGTACCCAGCATGGCTACCTCAGAAGGATGAGGGATGAGTCATCCCTGCTGGGAACTTGAACCAGGACTCTAGGCCTTTCAAACTGCATGTGTGGCCCTCTGTGCTATCCCTGTGTAATAAGGTGTGAGGGACTTTAGGTAACAACCCTACAGCTGTAAACTGGCACACAACCCCAATTAGTAGCAGCATCAATGGGGGAGAATCATACTTAGTGCTCTGTGGTGAAAGACCAGTCCTTAATCAGAGCCTTTGTCTTCTCCTTTCTCCACCCACAGGCTAAATGGGGCTGTGATCAAAGGCTTTGAAGATGACGTCGGGACCAAGATATCCTTCTATGGTTTCACGGTGAACACAATGAAGAATTCCCTGATCGCCTACGGAGAGTATGGCTTCACCCAGATACCCCAGTCCAAGGTAAGCCATCAGGGCTGGGAGGTGTTGTGCAAATATTTGATTGGACCTGGAGAGTCATGCAGGCCGTGGCAACACCCGCTGAGGGATGGAGCTTTGCTGACCATCTTGGCCTTGCTGGCCACTGACACATACCACCTTAGAACCCACATAAAGTGCAGGAGACCCTGAGACCATCAATCCGTGACTCTTCCTGTGAGGTCTCCCTGGTTCCTTTCAGCTCCACCAGAAACCTCCTCCATGTTTGAGAAGCGCTGGGTGTCCATGACTCTCCACACTCAATCTTACCGCCAAAGAACATGTGTATGTTTAGTTGCCCTGCGTTTGTGAATGAGGCTCTTGCATCTAAGTGGGGCTGAGGGTGTGACAGGATGTCACATTGTAGCACCTGCTACACCAAAGCATTGTATGTATTTTGTGCCTCCCGCCCTGCTGCAGGACCTGCGGTATATTTTCATCCCCTCGGACATACGCGATTACGTCATGCTGAAGTCAGCCATACTGGGCAGCCGTGTCCAAGAGGGGTACGACAGAGGCGATGAGTGAGTAATGCTTCCAACCTGCTTTCTGCCCACCCTGAGCCATCTCAGGCATAATGCTACTGGGCAATGGATGTCCTCCAGCTGCAGGGTGGTTACAGCATAGACAGCATTAGTGCATACTGCCTTCTGCAAAGGTGTCTCAGCCCTCTCTAAGGTACTTATGTGGCCCACATTACAACAGTATCTGAGTGCCTCACTGTCTATATGTATTCATCCTCACGACACCCTTTTGAGAGAAGGGCCATTATACAGATTAGAGTACAGAGACTTAAGTGACTTGACTAAGGTCCCACAGGAAGGCTGTGGCAGAGCAGGGACATAGGTCTCCCACATCTCAGGCTCGTCCCCTAAACACTGGACCATCTTTCCTCTCTCTGCTCTGTCTTCAGGCCTCAGCAACACCTCATTTTCACAACCCTGATTGAAGCAGCTCTGAAAGTATCGCCCAGACCTCCCCAGCGCCCAACCCAGAAGTAGTTTAATGCAGAAAATCTCTGCACACAAATTATTCTCCTCCTTCTATTAATGACAATCATTTTTCACAAGCACCCTTCATTTGTAAGCAAAGTTAGAGGGGAGCAGAATCAAAACAAGGCTTACACTGTACATCTGGCTGCAACCTTAAGTCCATAATAAAAATGAAAGCTCTTCAGTGTCTCTCTGAGTTTCTGCCTCAGAGGAAAAGTGTTAACTCTGCGCTCCAGGGAGTTGTATTTTTTTTCTTTGTTTAATATTTTCTCTGTCTGATACCTCTGCTGCTGACAACCGGCACCACTGGTCAGTCTAAATATTCAGATTCTTTTCAGGTTGTAATATAAACACTGAGCTGTCTAAATACTGACTTGAAATGAAACTATTCCTTTTGATCTTCCCACCACAGCCCGCGGACATATTTTGGACCAGAGACATCTGCAAAAAAGTTCAAGCTGCTGCACCCAGATTTCATACATTATCTAACAGCGAGGTAAGAAAAACCAGGCACCACCTTTGAGGAAAACATTGTCTCAAAACACTTCAGCTTATTCGGCAAATAGCTCTGGAACTGCCCCAGTTCTGTTCACTGAAGCCTGCCCCACAATCAAACCCCTCCAACCTCAATCCCACCTGTTCACTGCAGTCTTCCCCCACTCAGTCTGAAATGCAGTCAAGTCCCACTCAGTGCATTACATCCCCGTCACTGGAGCCCAACCCACTGTGATCCATCTTGGATTTATGCCCACGTGCTCCTATTCATTGCAAGCCAATCCAGTTTCTTGCAGGCCACTGTGTTTCCATTCACTGTCATGTAGTCTCATCCTTTCCTCGGCAACCCACCTTGTTCACTGGGATTCAGTGCAGCCCATCTCTCTCTGTTTCACTGATCTCACCTCTTATAATCCCTCTTTGGTTACAGATTTCTGAGATCTGAAATAATAAATACTCAGTATGGGTATCTGTACATGCCCAGTACTGGTGCCCTCATGCTACTGACAGCTCTACATACCTGTGACCAGGTAAGAGCCTTCAGGGCTACCTTTCTTCAGTGCCTAGTACTCTGCTGGTCAGCATGAATAAAGGCTGATGGAATGAGTGTGGGGTGGAGTTAAAGCATGTTCCTGGCTTGGTTCTTAACCCTCCTGTTGTAGGACCCAGAAATATTTGGGTAGAGCTCACATGAGCCCCAACCTGGTATGAATTATTTCACTGATGGTGCCTGCTCCAGTGTGCCACATGGCTTCCAGGATGTACCATTTAGGACATAGCACTGAGGCTGTACCAGGTACATGGGGCAGCACTGTGCCCCACACAGCTACTCCAGCAACGTCTGACTGACCAGGTAACTCCTTATCCGAAGCCCGGGGTCCGGTCTGCCTAGGACAGGCTGGGCACTGATCCCACCTCCCAACTGTTCTGTTACCCTTTTCCCCCTGTCTGCAGGTCAGTGCTTATGGATTTATCACGGACAATTACCGAAAGTTTTCAGACCACTACTACGAGCGGGAGAAGAAGCCTCTGGTGTTCTATGCCAACCATGACATGCTGCTGGAGGCGGAGCTGTGGAAGAGCCTGCACAGGGCAGGCATCATGAAGCTGTATCAGCGGTGAGGCTGGGTGGCATGTCCCTTCTTGCTGTAACAAAAGTAGTCCTTCTCCTCTTCCCCAAGGGCTCCCTTCTCCCTGGCAGGGGCCGTCCAGAATTCATGGGCAAAGGTGGCAAACGGAGAGCTCACCCAAAACCAGCCTTACAAGCTGGAGATTGCGTGAATTGCAAGGCTGCCTTCTGCGAGCCGAGGGTGCTGCCTTGAGGATTCTGCTCAGGTGTTGCTGAGATGGCAAAGCAAGTGTGGTGAGGTCTCTTTCTAGGGAACCTGCTGATTGGCTCAAGACAACAGACCCCAGACACACCCCAGTTCCTCCCATCAAATAAGAGACCTGTGGGGAGCAACTTCTGACACTGGGAAATGAAAAGGGGATTTCAGCAGCAATAAGCCCGAATGTTCAATGTGTGTCTCTCAAAGGGGTGTGATGGCCCTGAGAAGATGCTCGCTCACCAGCAAATTCCAGCTTCCCATCGCCTTCAAGTGTTACATGCTGAGCACAGAGCTTGGGTGTGAAAAATACCCCGCCTGCTGTTTCCACCTTTCCATCACAAGGGTCTGCCACAACCCTGAAAAGCCTAATTTGTTCTGTGTTCAAACTCATTCATGATGGGACACATCACAGCCACAATCCTATAGCTGAAGAGACCTGGATGGAGCTTGTTGACATTGCTCCTCAATAGACCTGGGGGGGGCAGCCATAACTGTATGAAGGCCTATGCAGCCACCACATGCATATAAACACTCTACTTTCCAGACAGAGCTCCCATCGCTAGCAGAATACAGCAGAGGCTGATTGCCCTCTCCCACCTGTGCTTCAGCCACACTCCTTGGGTTTTCACTCCACATTGTGATGTCAACAGAGGGTCTCAAACAGATGGAAGTGGGGTTGCCACAGCTTAATTAGGCCCCTGCAGCAATCTGGGGGCAGGTGGACCTGATCAGATGGGACCCTGGGCATTTTTTGCATTGCAAACCTAGGGGGCCTGTGTACATTCAGAGGAAGGCCCCCAGCCCTAGTACAGGTGGATGGAACCCACCACTCCATTACTTAAAACTAAATCCTCATCAACCTAAATAAAAAGCCCAACTAGCCTGCAGTGAGGAGGGAAAGTTCTTTACCCTGAAGCTACATTTTGTAAGTTAATTACATGTAACTAGAAAGAGTAGATCAGCAACAGGTTGGTTTTGTTCTACAGGGAGGTTGTAATGACTAGTGATGGATGGATGCTAAAGCACAGTGGAGGAGTGTAATTTGAAACATTTTCCCACTTTGTATAATTGCATAAATGTTGAATGATCTTTTATGTTTTCTTTTGTTTTCGCTTGGGGTGAAGGAAGGGGGTAGAATATGACTGGCAGAGGCTGGCACAGAAAGCAGAGCAGCAATACAGTGTGAATGGACAGCAGAGGATCACAGGGTTCAGAGGGAGGGGTCTGACCTGGGAGTACTGCTGCTGTGAATTTCTATATGGGAGGGGAGGATGAACAGTTCTGAACTCTGTGAGTGGCAAGGGCTGAGGGAAGTGATCCTAACACATACAGCCAGGGGCTCAGCACTCACTTGCTTTGCTCTGAGCCTAAGAATTAACATTTAAAAATAGTTTAGTCCTGGTTTGGCCAAGTCATCCTTGTAGAACAGCACTCAGCACTGCAGACTGTAAAGGAGAACAGCTAGGGTACAAGACTAAGTGTCAGGATACCCAGAAACTCAACCTAGCTGTGCCACTGGGTCTGGTCTCAGGTTTGATTTTCTGTATTGTAAAATACAGAAAATAGCAGTGTTCACACTGACTCATTCCATACCTATAAAGCACATACATGTTATAGCTCAGTAGTTTGAGCATTGGCTTGCTAAACCCAGGGTTGAGAGTTCAATCCTTGAGGGGGCCAGTTAGGGATCTGGGGCAAAAACTGGGGATTGGTCCTGCTTTGAGCAGGGGGTTGGACTAGATGACCTCCTGAGGTCCCTTCCAACCCTGATATTCTATGGTTCTATGAACAGATGGGGGAACTGAGACAGATGTGAATTGTCCAAGTCCACCTCAGTGCCCACTGTGGATGATCTAGAACTTTAGCTCAGTTAGGGAACAGTTCTACTATACCCTACTGGTGCAAGCAGGTCTCTTGCCTTCTGCAGGTGTAGGCTAGTCATGGAAAGCAGTAACCAAGTCTGAAAACTGTTCCAGCCATAAGCCCCAGTGTGGAGGGTCTTACATTCTCAAAACCCTGTAAAGTGCTGCATGGTACTTGCTTTTTCTATAGCCTAGTGATGTAGCCTCTTTTAGTAATGAGGGACTCGCCCTTCACCTTGCAGTCATAGTATAGACTGGAGTCTGACATATCACAGGTGAAAGGGCTGTTTGGACTCACTTATCTTTGAGTTTAGAGCATCACCAAAACTCAGACACTGGATATTTTTTATTATTTATTTCTGAAAGATAAAACCTCCTTGGTCGACAGCTCTCTTTCTCTCCAGCCAGCCCTGCTGGGGGAAAAAAAACAGAACAGGATCTAGTCAGTAAGGAGAGAGACATTAACAAGCCCTTTTCTTCTGTACTGTCAAATCTATTGTAAAAAAAATCAGAGTAGGGAAGGTGGCCAAGCGCCAAGGATACAAAAGAGACTTCCATCTTTATTTTACCAGGAATACAAAGATGATTGTTTGAGGAGGTTGGCAAGACTTAACTGAAATGATGGACAGGCCAGTTCTGACTGGCATGATAAAAGACCTGCACTTTGACAGGAATAGCCTTGCATCTATTAACGTCACAGCTAGCCTCCCTGGAGCCATGTTCCTGTCACCCCAAGCAATCATCCCTTTTCAGCAGCACTCAAGTCTAAGACCCATTCCCACCTTAACAGACACCATGGAGCTATGTTAAACTCAACAGCAAAAAGGAAATCTTGCAGTTGCCCACAGGTGACTTCACTAGCACATATCAGGTACCAAATGAGAACTAATGATCAACAAGGACTATATCGAGACAGACTGAGACCTTGCTTCAGATCATTCTCCCTCTTTTGCAGCAGCATCCTGAAGTTAGAGACTTAAAGTCAACTGACATGCAAAGTCTGCAAAAAACAGCTGCTACCTAGATACAGCAAATAAGATTTGCATTGAACCAGTTCCTGAATCTCCACAAGTACTGAACATTGTTTACTTTTCTAAAATTTTCTATTTCTAGCCCCTCTCTTCTTTTTGTTTTACTTGCAACCTGGGAGCAGACAGCTCCAGTTTCTCTTACCCAATAAATTATGCCTTCTAATTAAACAAATGCTGACATTGTGCCAAAGTGTGACATTAAAAATCCACATGACAGAACAGAAAGTTTTGTACAGGAATTCACTGCAAATCTACCGCATATCAAACACCAAACACTTAAAACAAATGCACTGCTTTTCTACTATATTCCTCCCCATCCCATATACCAACCTCCAAGCCTAGAGGAGTTCTGTTATCTTTGGATCCATTGTCCAATTCATTTCAGATCTGGGAACCATGCACGTGTTACAAGGACCTCCGGCAAAATCGATCACACATTCAAATCCTGTTGAAGTTTAGATTACGGTGTGTTGCTAGAAAGAACACAGTTAATTGTCAGTCATTTGAAAACTCTTTTTTTTAAATCCAAGATCTCAGAGTGCTTAAAAAGGTCTGTATGAGTTCTCCTCTTTCCTCATTGTGACATGGGCTACAGAAATTAAGTGACTTGACCATGGTCAAGCTGCAAGTCAGTAACAGAGTCAGAAATAGAATGCAAATCTTTGATTTGATATCCAGTCTCTTGCTCTAGCCTCGAGAGCAAGAAAATCCTCTTGCTCTCAACACTATTACTCTTATTGTTTTCATAAAAGAATCAAGGTGTTATTTGGGGATGGAGAAATAAAGTGTCACCAAAGGACAGTAGGGCTCTTGTGTTCCCTGTGGAGAAAGCAATGACTTTGCATCTTGCACTGAACAGGGCAGCGTACTGAAGAGAGCATTATGCGATGCACTTGAAACAAACACTATCCCAAATCTGGCTGCTGACTATTGCTTTGGGATAGGAAGTAATTATTGGCCCAAGTGTAGGGGGGAGGTAGAACACTGGTTTTGCTCTGACATGCTAGTGGTACAGCACATAGATAAACAAGTAGTTAAGGACTGATCCAAATCCTGGCTTCCAGGAGTACATTCCTCTGATGTCCCATCAAATCATGATTTCACTGACACCATAGGAAGAGACACACCACAGAAGGCACGATCCAGTTATTATAGCCATTGTTTTACCTATACGTCTCCCCACCTGTTAGAATTAGTTAAATCAGCATTTTGCCAACAGAACAAGCTTCAAAGCTCGTTTGGCCAGAAACAATGACAGTGTTATTGCAGGGTCAAGGTAACCAGCAAAAACCAGACTGTAGGTTAACAGAAGGTTGGTCACTCAAGTTAAGCACAAACGTGTCTCAAATTCTCCCACTAGCCAGGACAAGCAACATGAGTGTCTCTAAAAAACCCTTTGTCACACATGAAATCCACAACCAATTTTTTCTTTTTTTGCCAAAGATTTTACAGAATACACTAAACTGGGCAATGCCTATTTTTAAGGGTTCCATTTATCCATTATGTCAAAAAAGGGTGGTTCCTGGAAAATGTCACGGAGTGCACGTTCTATAGGATTTCACCAAGAACAAAGCTGTGATGGTTGCCCCATAGGATTCAGCACAGACACATGGGACACTAAAAGGACAGCCTATCCTTTATCTTGTCTTTCAGATTTTAATCTTCTACAAAGGTCACCAAGGTAAGAAAATAAACTGCCGGGGGGGGGGGGGAGTTCAAAAGCCTCAGAATATTTGTTTTTCCCCTCACAGCTGAGTTTTCAGACAGGGATAACTCACATCACTGGCTTATAGGCTTCAAGGGACAGAAAAGCAGACTGAAAACCTAGTTAGGATACACTTGAAGAGCTCTGCAGAGTGTTTCAGCCTTTCCCACTGCAGGTATAACGCAGATATGATCATTAAGATTAAGCAACTGGCAGGGAGGAGGAATGTGTGGAAAACTAGACTCAAAGTATGATCAACATCAAGTTGAGTTCTGCTCCTTTCGACAACACTTGGACCATCATTTCCTCAGCCCTTTGTTATTCAAAATGTCAGGTTATAGCCTGCTAAGAGACAGGATTCAATCTGCTCAGGAGGGCAACAGCTGAACACACTAAGGATCACCCACTACATTCCTATGCTTCCCTGGCAAGGAATAGGTTCAAGAAATCAGCACTCTGCACACCATGACCCACCCCTGCTGACCAGAAAGCCTTTGGATTTCTCACAAGGCACCGAGGCAAACATTTCTCTAGCAATTCCTTACCAGCTTGCAGTCAAAGTTACCAGCCCCTGGCTTGAGACAGGCACTTTCTTTAGTGCAGGATCAGTGGGTGGAAGACACATTGCATCCTGTGAATGCAAGTACAAGCCACATGTTAAAGATTCATCATAGTAGTCCTTAAAGTAAACTTTGATCCTCTAGTTTCATTAAAGCAGATGTGAAAGTGCTGAGCCTCAGAGAGTCAGAATTCCACAAAGGAAGGTTTCTTTTTCAGACAGGGATAACTCATCATCACCAGCTCAGCGCTCAGGCTAGAGACCTGCCCAGCAGGAGGCCAAAGGACTTTCTTTTTGTAGCTGTTTACTTGTCACCCACTCAAGAGTAGGCATCCACACCCCAAGATTTCTCATTATAAATCCTTGCTTTCTGGGACACCAACTTAAAGTGTTACCTGTAGTTACGAAAATGAAAAAAAAGTCTACCACTTCCCCAACCCCCTCCCAATTTGGGCCCTTTGTACAATCAACATTGGGTGATTAGAGTCAGTTTCCCCTGCATGAGAGACAAGGCTGTAAAACCACCCACTGACAGGGACAAGAAGGGGACGGTCCATTATCTGAAGCTACTTTAACATTCATTTTTATTTACTATATTTCAAGCCAACAGCATCCTTCTTGGTTCAACCTTTTCAGTGCTCATGGCTGGATGCTAGCTTTGGGGCACCTCCACCAGACACACACAGAAATATGTGCTCTACAAACCAATGTCCTCCACACAATGTGTCGTCACATACAGTGCATGCAAGGTCATGCTGCACCGCGGACACCATTTTCTAGAGCAGGTCTGCTGTGGAGTGGACACGTTTGGGGGACACCAGTTGGACCACCCTGCGCTACATAAGAACATAACATAAGAACGGCCCTACTGGGTCAGACCAAAGGTCCATCTACCCACTATCCTGTCTTCCAGCAGTGGCCAGTGCCAGGTGCTCCAGTGGGACTGAACAGAGCAGGTAATCAAGTGATCTATCCCGTCGCCCATTCCCAGCTTCTGGCAATCGTTATGTGGAAATGTTGTAACCCCCCCGGACTCACACATACAGGAAGAATCCACCAGCACTTTCTGTAAGACATTTGAGGGCTTATTACATGAAATACACTTGGACATACGGAAAATAAACTATTAACACATCCTTTGGAGGTGCCTTTAGCTTTTATATTCCCTGTTGAGTCATCACTTGGTGATTCTGATCTATGCCTCCCCTCCAGCCAAAGAAAGCTTAAAAAGGCTTCAGTGTAAGTCTGGATCAATTCACAAACTAATTACTCTTTCACTAGCTCTATTCTTGTAACAAATATATTTGTGGGATGAGCTGCATCAAGTGTCTCCATCACGAAGTGTTACCTAATCCCTTCATATTCCATTCTCCAACTCACCTTTTACGGTCACAACACCCAGCTGTCCAGCCTAGCACACTGACAGATTTAAATCCCCATTCACAGAACACTACCTTTCATCTTGTGGTCTTTGAAAGCAAAGGGGTTTGCACTCAAGAGTCTACTGCACCACAGCAGCAGCCATGACTGGTGGGAGAGAGAGACGGAGTAATTACAATAATCAAGCTATTGAGCTTTTATATCTGCACTCATTAGCCATAGGGATCACAACATAGTCATCCAAAACCACTAAATAGAGCAGCCTTGCCTCCATTTCCCAACAACAATGAAAGGCACCTAGTTTTTTGACTGCAGAAGACAAATGCTAATATGCCTCACCATTGTGCAGATGAGCAGACAAACAAGGCTGATGAAAGGAATTTTCACCTCCTTCCTTAGAGACTCATGGGGGCAGTTAGTGGGAGGGATAATCTCATCCAAAAGCCTCATCCTTGATTTCCAAATAGAAAGAGGTGCGGCACCCTGGGAATTTAAGAACAGGGTCACAGGGTTAGGGTTAGTCACATATGATCAGACAAACTTTCATTTCTGGGTTTCCTTAAATCAACTTTGCAGTGCTGAGCTTCAGAATCACAATTCCACAAGTGAAAAGATCTTTTTCAGACAGGGATAACTTTGTATCATCACCTGCTCAGCTTTCAAAACAGTTAAGACCTGTACCTGGAAAAGTTGGCGCATGCAAAGCCAAAGGTTCTGCTCTAACTGTATCTGTTCCTTTGATTACCATGCTCTCCACCCCATGTGACGACGACACCTGGTGGCATCAGCAGTATGCAGCTTCAATATTATTCATTTTCTATTTTGGACATTTCAGTTGGAGGTTGTGTTGTGCAAAGGCAATGCAAGTTCAGCATGAAGGCTGTTTATTAGCCAAACTCATCACTCGCTCCAAAAACAAACCTTTCTTGTATCAGAGTATTGCTTTTGTAGTAGAATTCACACCAGAACTGCTTAGAGAAACACTTCATGTTGATGGGAAAGTCAGCTTAAAAAGAAATCAATCACTTCTTTCTGAAGAAGTGTCACCATTACCAGAACCCCCTAAGATTAGCTGGAATGAAAAGAGTGAAGGCAAAGTTTATTTACAGTAGAACCTCAGCATACAAACACCTTGGGAATGGAGGCTGTTCATAACTCTGAAATGTTTGTAACGCTGAACAAAACATGATTGTTTTTTTAAAAGTTTACAGTTGAACAAATTTAATACAGCTTTGAAATTTTATGTTTAACGCAGTACTGTACTGCACTGCATTTGCTTTTTTTTAAATCTTTGCTACTGCCTGATTGTGTCCTTCCAATTCCAAATGAGGTGTGTGATTGACTGTTCAGTTCGTAACTACGGTGTTCATAACTGGGTTCGACTTTACCTTTTAAAAAGCTTACTTTGTCCATCATAGATACATGCAGCATATTGTATCATTAGCTTTACTGTTAACCCAAATCAGTTAGGGCAATGGTTGAAACCTTACTGACGTGAATGAAAAGATCCCTATAGACTTTAAAGAACTCTTCCAAAATCTCTTGGTTTTCCCTGTTTGTGCAGTTCTCCCACATAGCAGGAGAGAAACACGCCATATACAATTACATGTTCATGTTTTGTATAACAGTAGTTAGCATGAGCAGTCAGCAGAACCTGGCATGACTTAGCTTTGTTATATTGACTGGATTTCCCACTGACCGTTCCCTGTTAAGGGAACCCAAAAGAGACCTTAAGAACACCATGCAATCCAAAAGCCTGTCCCTTCCACCAACAGAAATTGGTCCAATGAAAGGATATTACTTCACCTACCTTGACTTCCTGTTAAAGTGTCAAAGAAGTGCATAAAATGCTTAAGTCTGAGCAAGGAAGAAAACAGACTCAGTCTCTGTTCCTTGGGAAAACCATTCCCTTTAGAAGTGAAAATTCTCAGACACTTCCCATGAGCTACCAAGACCAGAAGTGCTTTTCAGTTTACAGACAAAAGTAAATGATTTCAGCAACAAAAGCAGGATTCAAGCTCTCCCTTCAAAGTATGCAATAATATACAGGAGTCATTGGAACAGCGTATCTGAATAGGTGGTGTCCCTTTAAATCACAAACCTTAACATTCATAAAAAGAAAAGGAGTACTTGTGGCACCTTAGAGACTAACCAGTTTATTGCGAATACAGACTAACACGGCTGTTACTCTGAAACTTAACATTCATGTGACATATATGCACCCCAGACACATTTAGCAGAGGTCATTAGCAATGCCCAGTGGGTAGAATCAGGAACCATTATGAGTGCATATTATACAGAGAACCAACCCTACAGTAGTTTAAGGCAGTGGTTCTCAACTAGGGGGCCATGAGCAGGTTTTAGGGGGTCCATCAAGCATGGCTGGTGTTAGACTCCCTATCGCCCAGGGCAGAAAGCCAAAGCCCCCATCCCAGCACAAAACTGCAGCCGGGGGCCCTGAGCTGAAGTCAAAGCCTGAGCAACTTATCAGTGCTCCCTGTGGCATGCCGCCCTGGCTTTTATATGCAGAAACACAGCTGCTGTGGCACAGGTGGGCCATGGAGTTTTTATAGCATGTTGGGGGGGCTCAGAAAGAAAAAGGTTGAGAAACTTTTTTAAGAGACAACTCAAAGGCCCAGCAAGTCACTGTGATCTAGTAGGGGTGGGTTTTAAACCTGAATTACAGGGAGACTGTGTGCGCCTCAGCCCAGTCTTGAACGCAGCTTTCCGGAGGCAGGGAAGGGGGAGCTGCCAGCTTTCCCCTGCGCCTGCACTGTCATTTAAGCCGCACGCTTACCAGGATCAGCAGGGTGCTGCTGGCTTCTCCGGCTGGAGCTGGGCTTTCCTCCCTCGTGCATGATTTTGGCAGGGACCTGCAATAGGAGAAACCAGTGGGGTTAACTAGGGCATCTTATCACCAGCCCAGAGCCAACAGTCAGTTGGCGTTGTTCCCTCTGAAGCTACTGGCCCAGCACCTTCCCCATACCCAGCTGGGCCAGTGGCTTCAGAGGGAACAGCGCCAACTGACACAGGGGCACCCGGGCCCTAGTCACTCCACCATCGGGGGCGGGAAGAGAACAAGCTAAAAGCAGCCATGGGACTTGCGGCCAAGCATCCTCTGCACAGGCTGATGGGGAGCGGGGCAGCCCTTACACCACCAAAGCGACACGCTAACCGGGCACCAACCCAACTGATACATCGCCGGGACGAGGCACAATCGCCACCCGCTCACATATCACGAGACCGTATCTGCCTACAAGACACCGTTACCGAGGATGGCATCGGATCCTGCCACACTCCGAATCTACTCACCACCAACACAGCCACCACGCCGGCCCGCAGCGAGCGGAACAGACCGCAACAGCCGAAAGTGTCCCGCCCTATCCAGGGCAAGTCTCGTTTCACCTCTCGCGAGCCTGAGAGGGGGTTGTGGGAAATGTAGTTGTTTCGTCTGGCCCCTCTGAGGTTTCTTTGGAGGGAGGAAAGGAGTACTTGTGGCACCTTAGAGACTAACCAATTTATTTGAGCATGAGCTTTCGTGAGCTACAGCTCACTTCATCGGATGCATACCGTGGAAACTGCAGCAGACTTTATATATACACAGAGAATATGAAACAATACCTCCTCCCACCCCACTGTCCTGCTGGTAATAGCTTATCTAAAGTGATCATCAGGAGGGAGGCTGAGTCTTGGGGGCGAGAGGGAAGGAATGGCGGTGTTTCCATCATACAGCCCACTTGGGTCTCCCGGGTGTTTTATATGCTACTGATCCCTGGGGCAAGCTGCTAACTTTGTTAACAATGAGCTTGCATGATGGGAAGGCCAAATTCTGCCCAGGATTGCCCCGGCCTGGGCAGTCAGAAGCAATGTGGATACAAATCAGAGCAGAACTTGGTTAATTTCTTTCTCCGACTCCTGTCTTGGTGCTTTCTTCCGTGCTAAATGCCCCATCTAGCAGAGTTCACAAAGCTGCCTCCATATCTCCATTCAAGCCCTTTCTAAAATTATTATTATTCCTCTTTGTACACCCACAGTGCCAGAGGGAACAGGCACCACTGGACTAGGCATTGTACAAACACATAATAAAAGTCTGTGTTGCAAAGATCTTGCACTTTATGTCTATATGATGAAAGACAAACAGGTGGCTACAACAAATAGACGGGGAAACTTAAGGCATCAGTGATATGATTTTCATTAGTGTCATAAAGAGTGATCACATCATGCTTGCTGCCTAGCCACTGTCAAGTGTTTTGTAGGTACCAGAGCGGAGGTGAGTTTTAAGACAACATTTGAAGGACAGTGTAGTGACTTTGTGGTTTTATTATGGAGAGCTCTTTCCATGATGGCAAGTACACTGGTGCTTGTTGGAAATTTGACTAATGGGCATTAAAGGTTGGCATCAGTGGTGGAGCACTATACCATATACAAGATGATAGCTAAGGTGAGACTAAATGATGAAAGACCCAAAGCCTCATCCCTTTTGTGAAGAAGCTAATAACATAAATAAATAATTCTCTTTACGCCCTTCTGTAAATTCCCCACTACATCTTGTCTTCTCTACACTTTTGTGATAAGGATTGTCTTATTTTGGATTTAGAACAGAGCCAGGCTTCCTGTTGGCACTTAACAAAGAACAAATAAAATAATAATAAAGAATGCGACACATTCAGATCCTGGGCTTGGTTCTGATCTCACAGGTACAGCTGTCACATTGGTATAACTCCACTCCAGCTGCACAGAAACCACAGCAATAGTACACTATAGATAGATGGACAGATTTCATTAGATGTCAGTGAGTTTCTCCTGATTTACACAGATGTGAGTTCAGAATCAGGCACTAGTGCCTCAGTGAACACAGTATTAGCATTACTGGTCATTAATGGCGTTTGTTGAATCTTCACAATTAATAATAAAAATATGATCATACTTAGCATTGATACAGAGCTCTGCATCTCCAACAGGCAGTACCAGCCTTAACTTTAAATGGCTAATTAGCTAGAGGTTTTGGATTAATTAGAGATTAATTAATAAGTGTGTGTATAATACTTTGAATATGTAATACATTCTATAAGTGGTCTGATTATCATTTATTATTAAAAGATGCTGTAAAATTATTAGGGCCCTACTCAACCCATGAATTGTAACAAAATTTAAATAGCCAAAATGTATACTGCTCTAAAAGAAACAGACGGAACAAAAGCAAAAGTAGCAAGTATACAAAGTATCCATTTCTAAACCTCTGGGGTTTATCTGCTCATGTGTAGATGTTATCTTTAACCTGCAGGTGTATAATCTATAACACAGGAAAAACCCTGAGCATCTTCCCTACATTAGAAATCAGAGGTTTCCCCCCGCTTTTCTCAGGATTCTTCCCCCTCCTCCATCCCCCCAGAAAGCATAGTGCTGGTGAAAGCCCTCATGAGTGACCTCCTAATTATTACTAATGTTACAATAGTGTAGTGTGCTGGGTACCGTACGAACACCCTGGGGCGGGGGGAGAGTCCCTGCTCCAAAGAGACTGAGAGAGATAAAGCATGGGAGGGGAAATGGAGGTGAAGTCAGTCGAGGTCACACAGAAGGTGAATGGTAGATGTGTAAATAGAATCCAGGTCTCACAGACCATTTCACTAAATCACATGACTGTACTGCCTCTGGATGTCACCCTCTGTCTAACCAGAGGCCTGGCACAGCATGGGCACCAGCCATTCACCCTTACCCTCCAGTGCCCCCCACCCTCACCAATGACCTGACCTGGAGAAACCATTTCCAGGGATAAGACTGGAGTTCAGTCTCCATGTCCATTCAATGCTCAACCTCTCTGCAGAGGGTGCCAGCTAGTGCCAGCTGAGTGGTGCTTTGTGTGATGTGGCACCGGCCTATTAGGTGCTGGACTGAAACCCACCACTCAGTCTCTCTGTCTCCCCTTTTCCCATCATCATATATCGTTATAGGTGATTGAAACATTCTGTAAACTTTTATCCACTTTCCCACAATTAGGGTACATTTGTCAGCCCAGTTATTACAACACCTCAAAAACCCTAAACTGGCCAACCAAACAAAAACCCTTAATAAACCAATCATAAAAAACAATAAAGGTGAATTAATAAAAAAATTTTAAAAGCCAAAAAAACTAAAAGCCTACCCCATGAAGAACTTAGACCCTGAAAAGAGAGACGAGTCAAAGACACATTAGGGATTTTGCTATTGCTATAGATTTTGTATGGAAGGCATTCAGATACTACAGTCATGGGCAGCAGTAAAAGCCTAGGATAGATCGCTAGATACCCATAGCAAATGAATTAATTTTGCTAAATAGCAAGTAAGCAAACCAACACAATAAATAAGTGCCACAATATGTACTTAGGTCCTTTATCTGAGATGAGTGTAGTTCATGGTAATTATTTAAGCTCCTACACTCACACTGAAGCAGAAAATGTTCCAGGGGCTATTTTGTAGAAATGAGAAAGTCTCTGGTTACAACAGTGCTTCCACTCTTAAATCTTTGCTGGGTGACAGAGAAAGCTTTTTTTTTGTGTGAGCAGTGGAGTTTGTGGCTTAACAAAGTTAGAATTAACGAGTTTCCACTAAGCACATCACCCATTAGGTATCTTACAGGTTTCATTGCTTATCTGCAAAGACTTGTCTGCTTGAGAATGCTGACTCTCCCTTCATCTCTAGGGGGCGCACATGTCAAACAAATCTTCAGTGGTAGAACTTTGCCTTACTATTGCAGTGTATGGAAAAGCCCCATAGAATTCAATAGAAAATGACAGTCCTTCTGTAGGCTTTATGAACCATTCTATAGAACTGAATAGAGAATTCTATCCCTGCTTAAAAAACTCTATAATAGCCAGTACCAGATGTTGCATAGGAAGGGCAAGACACCCCATAAAGAACAATTATAGACTAATCTGCGCATTGGGGAAGATTTTCCCTAACCTCTGTCAGTTAGGAGTTGGCTTATGCCCCGGAGCATTGGGATTTATATCTGTTACACAATTCTATCCTGTCTCATGCAACGGTGGATGTCATCATCACTGTAAATATCTAACTCTATTCTGAATGCTAATAAGCTCTTGGCCACTGGAAGATTTTGTGCAAATGAGTTCTTCAGGTTAATTAGGTGCTGTGAAAAAACAAAAATTAATCAATTTCAACAGATAAGTAATGGGTTCTCCTGGATCAGTCATACAAATTAATAGCAGTCCTCACTGTTTACAAAGCTGTTTGAGCTCTAGTTTGGGGTACAATATTTCTGTGATACTGCTGATCCCCAGCTCAGATTCCAGGGTGATGAGCAAGGTATATGAGGGATGATTGATCGTTCGATCCCAGGGGTAAAATAAAATCCTGTCTCCACTGAAAACAAGGGGAAAACCTCCATTGATTTCAATGGGTCCAGGATTCCACCCCAGAATTGCAGGGTAAGGTTGCCTTTCCAATATTGTCACTTGACCCCACTCTTTTAGCATAAAAAGCATTTCCACCTGGGGAACTCTGCTTACTTACTAAATGTATCAATTGAATTATGCTGCTCACTTTCCATCTCGGAGCCCTGCCCATCACAATCTTGCCGAGCAGCAAACGCCATGGGTATGTGAGGCTAGGAAAAGCAGTGCATGATTTTGATTTGAGACCAGCCACTGCAGTGACCTGCTTAAATATATGGCTAGGAAAAAGGATATTTGGATTTATTTTAAAAAAGCCCCCCATTACTAAATGTTTCCTGTGGGCAGCCATCCACAAATGGAGTCTATGAAACAAAGTGGGAAGCAGCGTAGCTGAACAGACTGGAAGTCTAGTTTGTTACCTCTGCTCTTTGTGTCCTCAGATTTCAGCCTACTGCTGTACATGTCAGGTTGGCCTTAGATATATGACTGGGGGCCAGATCCCTGTAATTCAGGAATTCTTAGACTGTGAGGAGGAAAGACCTTTATGTTCCCCAGTTGTACTAAAGAAAGCATAAGATGAGGCACTCAAATCTAATTCTCTGGAGGTTCAAATCAGTTCCAAGTGGTACAAAGAAGTGCCACTCCCCCCCCCCAAAAAAAAACAAAAAACAAAACAAAACAAAACCCAGAGCACAATGGACAGAAATTATACCCCACCAGCACAGGACAAGGCATACTGCAAACTAAGGCTCTGTGACCGAAAGCACTCCCATATTCACATCCTACACATCATTGTAATAACCTTTGTACAAAATACGCCTTGTAAGGTCTCATTTGAAAACTAATAACTTGCTGGTCAATAATATCATGGTGAAATGTGTGCAGCAACAGTCTATGTAAAGTTATGAATTTCCCTGGTATGATGTTGTTAGCACATGTTCAAACCCACACAACTCTGACTAAGCAAAGGTTGTTTAACAGATCTTTCCTAGAATCATAGAATATTAGGGTTGGAAGAGACACGAGCACATGTGTTTATCTCAGTTTACATATAAGTAGTAAACAGAGTTCTTGAGACTGCAAGGGGGGGGGAAACGGTGGGAGACAAGGCAAATCTGCATTTCAGCATACACAGGGGAGAAGAAAGAGCAAGGAGCCACCTTCACCACCAGACTCTACAAAGTCGCCTTTGTTATTGTTTGCATAAACTTTGCTTTGAGGGGTAATCCCCAGAAGAATCCACTTCGAAGGGTGACTGGACTATAAAAGTGAAAGACAAAAAGCACCTCAAGGGATCTCTCCTGATCTCTGTCCCTATCTCTCTCTTTCTCTCTCTTCCCATCTCTCTCTTCCTCCCCATCCCCGCAAAGTCAAAAGAATCAGCCCTTTGACTTTGAGGGGATCCTGACTTGAGATTTTGGTCAGCAACATTGCTAGCTTATTAAGTTTTAGCTACTAGAAAGTATTTTATTTTTATTTCTCTTGTAACCATTTCTGACTTTAATGCCGTATACTTGTACTCACTTAAAATATCTCTCTTTGCAGTTAAATAAACTTGTTTTATTTTTTTAATTAAACTAATTCAGTGTTGTTTGGGTAACTCCAATTAAAGTAGCCAACTGTTGCATATTGACCCCTTACAGGGGCAACAGACTGCTGAGATCTGAACTGCTCAGGAGTGGGTCAGTGCAGAACACACATTTTGAGGGTATGTTGGGGTCACCCTGCAAGGCTGGTGGAAGCCAGTGTGTGACTGGAGTGCTGCTGACAGGCTGCTGTGGTCAGAGCTGTTGGGCCAGGGCTGTGTCTATATACACTTACTCAGGCTCTTACCTGCATGCTCTTAAGTTGTTTGTAAGTGGCCCAGGTTGGGAGCTACAACAGCAAAGCATTCTGAGGCACCCAGGGTTACTGGGCAGATGGTGACTCAACCTCTCACTGGTCTGGATTGCACCCTGGAACCAGACAGGCCCCAGTTCAACAAAGCGCTTAAATACAAACAATTTTAAGTACACACTTAAATCCATCCCTCTTGATCAAGTCACTTAAGCACTTGTTAAACTTTAAACACGTGTGTATGTGAATTGGGGCCTGACTGAGGACAGAATTCAGCTGAGAACTGGGTGCACTGACTGATGGACCCCTTTGTCTCAAGGTGGAATATTAGTAAGGGCCTGGGCTGCAAACTTCAGATACAGATTCAAAAAGCAGCGTGTGTTCAGGGCTTTGATTTGGGCCCTTCACTACGGAGAGTTTATACAACGCTACAGCTGCACCATTGCAGCCACTATAGCAAAGCTGCTCCTACACCAGTAGGAGAGCTTCTCCTGTCAGCGTAGCTAGTCCACTTCCCTGAGAGGCAGTAGCTATGTCAGTGGGAGAAGCGCTCCCACCAACATAGCCCTGTCTACACAGGGAGTTAGGTCGGTATGATTATGATGCTCCGGGGGGGCGGATTTTTTTCACAATTCGTTATACCTATGTAGGTCTGTAGTGTAGACCTAGCCTGAGACTGGAAACTGACCTCCTGCCTCACATCACATGTAAATGCCACCAGATAGCAGAAGAAATGGATGATTCACCCAGCCAGCCTATTATTTTGCTGACTTCTTCCCGCTGCGGCTCCACTCAGCCATTTGCGCATCCACCCTGTGTTTTGGGAAGAGTGCATAGGCTAGTCCTGAATGCAGTCTCCTCTGAATGCACTGTTGGCTGTATCGAGCTCACACAGAGGCATTGAGATACAACCTGAAGCCAGAGACCACTTGAATTTTCAGCTTCATGTAGGATGTTCCAGTCAGTCCAGGCAGCCAGGGTTTCAATATCGGTCAGATTGTAACAGCAGCTTGTCTTTGAAGGAGTAAATTATGACACGTATCCCAAATAAATCATTCCGATTACAAAAATAAATACACATAGTGGGGACACCCATGTGTACTTGTTGGACAATAACACTAGGGATCCAGGTTTTCCATGGGCAAGGGATGTAAACAAAATTTCCACCCATCACATGATTCCTTGCCAGATGACATTTCAGGCCTTGTGCCTTATAACATCCCATCACATCCAAGCCAGTGTCTGTGGCCCAGACACCTTCTTCTCCCACATCTCCCTAATGCATCTGACACCTTCCCCGCCCCATCCCTCCTGCAGAGTCACAGCTGATGGGCTCTCCACAAGAAGGATGCTACATAAACCCCCATACCACCAAGTTCCTCTCTCTGATTTCCCTGTGTGCCCTGTCATCTCAGGGTACATCTATATGACAAGCAGCAGCCTGCTGCTCTAGACCCAGGCTCTGAGACTCACTGACCTGGCCTGCTACTTGCTGTTAGACCAGAGCATTCAAGTGTACGTATTGCACAGCACCAAGGAGGGAAGCAGCCTGGAGAAGGCACTTGACAAGGGAGTTGGGAGATCCACATTCTATCCCCATCTCTGCCATTGACTCACTGTGTAGCTTCGGCAAAGTCATGGTGCAGCTCTGTGCCTCAGTTTCCCCATCTGTGTACTTCCCTTCTCTTTGTCAATTGTTTTGAGCTCTACAGATGGAAAGTGTTATCTAAAAGCTAAGAGCTAGATTTTTAAAGGTCTTTAGGTGCCTAACTCCCACTGCTTTCAATTGGAGTTAGGCCCTTGGCCTAACTTGACCTTGGCCCTAAGTTTATTCGCAAATAGCAATTATCTTAGAGAGCCCATAGTGTGCTAGGTGTTGTGCAGAACAAACAAGATGGCTCAATACCTGCCCAGATGTGCGTACAATCTCCTTTTAGCCATGACGCAATGAAAAGGAGTAATAAAAAAACAGGGAGCATAATATATTAATACATTGCATCTTGCCACACAGACTG
Source organism: Eretmochelys imbricata (assembly GCF_965152235.1). NCBI lineage: Eukaryota > Metazoa > Chordata > Testudines > Cheloniidae > Eretmochelys > Eretmochelys imbricata. The sequence continues at coordinate 16,855,284 of NC_135585.1, read as the reverse complement.
AAGACGCTGGTCAGGGCTGGGCTGGCCCTTGAAACCCAGGCTGCTTTCTGTCCATTTCACGCTATCCATCATTAGCATCCATGTCATGTTTCGTGTCAGGCCACGGCAACGTCAATGGCACTGAATAATAGCAGTAATGATAATAAAGAGAAGCAGCAGCAGTTCAGTTTACTGGCTGGCTTTTCGTCTGTTGACCCTGAAACGCCTCCTCTGCATCTCAGCATCCTTTATCTCAAATGTGCAGGAATTCTTTCCTGTCAGGGCCTGGAAGCGATTTCAAACAAACAAACAGAGATTTGCAGCCAGTCAGATAATTAAAGTGAATCGGCCAAGTTCTAATTCCCTTTGTACTCGGAACAGACATCTAAAAAGAGGAAAACAAGAACGGAGGCTGCCAGTGGGGGAGGCCAGCCTGCTCTCTCCACCCCATCCCCCGTCCAACCTAAGCGGTTTGAATTCTATTTTGTCTTTCTTCAGCCTCCCAGGGGGAGCGCTCGGTGCTCGGGTCCATACGCCTGCCCGATGGCCAGAGTCAGCTCATGCAGCCCATATTCTGGGCTACACTGGGAGTGGGACGATGGGCCTGAGTCAGGGTGTAAAAAACACCCTGACATGACACACCTATGCAGGCCATGCAGGCTTTGGGCCCCTGGGAGTACCTGGTATGAAGTGCCAGTTTACCCCTTTCTGGGGGCAGGTGGGAAGGGAATGGATGGACCCAGGGTCTCCCTCCCTCCTCCCCCCACCCCATGCACAAACTTTATGGCCAGTGCAACTGCAGTAGGGGGCATTATTACTGGAATAGGGCAGGTGCTAATTACTACTTCCCACACACACACAATTTTCCCCCTCGGGCAAGGAGGAATTGTAATTGACAGAGGTGTTTCCGAAGCATGTTTTCTGGGGAGTATTTCTTATGTATCACTCCTTCTCAGCCCTGTGTTGAAAGGCATAATCTAGCCCTATATAAATCAACAGTGGCCACTAAAGCAATATGATCCCTGGGGCATGGCCCAGTTTAATCTCTGAGGTGTAAGGATGGGATTTGTCACCACCTCCTAAGCCTGGTCTGAATGGGCCAAACTCAGGCCAGGTGTAAATGGGGGAAACTCCATAGACATTACATTTGGTTACACCAGGTCTGAATGTGGGACATCTTTTCTCAACCCTTCTCCCGCACGTTGGGTCTAGCAGGGATCAAGGGAGGCAGAGAGCCCTCCCCCAACACCCCTACATAATGGCTCAGCTATGGCATTGCAGGAAAGCACCTCTCTGCTCCCCAGCATGCTGCAGCTGTGACGGGCTCTGCCCAATGAGCCAATGCCACGTGGGACTGTAAATGGGCCTAGTTTGCAGTGAGAGTGGCTGGCAGTGAGAATGAACCCATGACAGGTTTTGCCCCAGATGGTGGAGCCTGGAATTAATAGAGACTAAAAATTCAGTGCGGATGTCAGGAGTTGGCAGGTTTAGTGCAAACATCCACTTGGACTGGATGTCTGCACAGGCTTGAAACACCCACCCCTTGTCCCAGCCTTCCCTAGAGCCTCTGCCAAAGTGGGCAGGGGGCATTTGGGGGTGGTTTGTTTTATCCTGGTAAGGAACATGGAGGCGGATTTTCCAGGTCATTACTTCAAATTGCTCCTCTTTGGCCTCCCCAAGTCCCAGTTCTCCAGACTCTGTCATGTGCAGACCAGACAAAGTGTTCCATTCTCATCCTTACACACCACTGGTTTCCTGTTCATTGGGAAGGCTCCACTTCAAAACCGCCCTCCTTGCCTTTAAAGACTTCCCTGCACTCACCTACAGCTTATCTCATAAATGGAGTCTCTGTCTCTCTTCCTGCTTCCACCACTCACTGCTCACCCGTCTCCTCTCTGTCCTTTTACTCGGACTTAGCAATTGTGCAAGAGCCTTCTCCTCTGCAGCTTTTGCAATATGAAACAGCCTCCATGCCTCAGTAGCTCTCCGTCTCTTTCCAGATTTCAGCTGAAAACATATGAACCAAACTTGGGCTGCAAATCCACGGAGGTTTGCCCAGGACAGTTCAGGTGCTTCTCTTTCCAACTGAACTACAAACACATTTATTGTTGTTTTCTTGTTGATCTAATAACTCTGACATTGCTAAAGGCTGAACAGTCTTCAGATGCCTTTGTAGCTGCACATTGCAAGCACTCTCCTCCCCCCCCCCCCCCCCAAAAAAGCTGGCTCTAAAACAGTCTCTCTGCTGAAGGAAGATGGGAGAGGAACACATATATTATGCGAGATGGTTGATCTTTTATGGCAGTCGTGTTTACTTGTGAGGAGAGAGGGGATAACTCAGAAGTGGCATCCTCCTCTCCTCACTCAGGGAGATAATGTCCCTAACAATCATCACTCAGCATGTGTTCTTGATGTAGACAGTACACTTCATGCTGGGTTTCTCAGCCCTTGCTCTCTTCCAGATGCTGCCGCTGACTTGCTGCGTGGCTTTATGGGAGTCACTTCACTTCTGCTTCCCCATCAGTAAAATGAGGATTATGCTACTTTATGTACCTTGTAGGACAGAGAGCTGTGAACCATTAGCTAATGGTTTTAAAGTATGTTGAGATCCTCAGGTGAAAGGAGCTAAAGAAGAACAAAGTATTTATTATTAGTAGCACTTAAGCACTTTTCATCTCAGCTCTCACAGCATTTTGTTAAGAGAAGTCAGAATTGCTGTATCCACTTTACAATAAGGGAAAATGAGGCAGGGAGAAATTAAGGGACTTGCCCAAGGCTCACAGTAACTCAGTAGCAGAGTCAGGAACAGGCTGCAGCTAGCCTGCATGTTAGTTTAGTATCCCAGCCATTGACTGTGCTGCCTTACACTTCCACAAGACCACAGTGCTGCTGAGTTAAGGTGTTTTTAAACTGTGGGAGAAGCTGCAGATTGATTTGAGTGCCCCACAGTAATATAAAGAAGGGATTACAAGCTGGTAAATGCCCAGACTGCATGTAGAAAATCCATACATTGGGAGAGACTCCAGCTAAAAGGTTCAGCTGGGACAAGCGTTTGTGGACACGTGTACCTGATCTGCATGGGAATTTACCTCCCAGAACTTCATACTCCCTCAAGTTATAATCTCTGCATCCGTGATCATCACAGCACTGCCTGAGCCCCTTACAAAGAAACAGCAACCCAACAACAAGGATTTTTTTGCGAGAGAAAAAGGTGGGCTTTTTTTAATTGAAATTTTTAATGAAAATTTTGAATTATTTTCATTTTGAGGGGGAAAATGTGCAGTTTTAAAATATTTTTCAAACATTAAACAATTTCGATACTTTTTGCTATACATTTTTCAACAATTAGAGAAAGCACAAAAAATTTAAAAAGAGAGGCCATTTTGAACACTTTGAAAGGAAAACAACATTGACATTTCAGCGTCACCAAAACAGGTTTTGGTTCCAGCCTGCACGCCCCACCAGGTAGTGGCTCAGAACTGCCAATGCACATTTGTGTACACCTGAGCTACTAACAGATACAATTTGGGGCAAGAACTGTCTTTTCTTGTGTGTTTGTACAGCGCCTAGCACAATGGGGTCCTGGCTCCTAGATGCTGTGGTTATACACATAATAATCATATAGGTAAACCACAGGATGCAAAGTGGTGGAAGCACCATAATTTAACTCACTTGGCTTTTTACTTTCAAGGACCTGGTTCAAATCTTGATTAAGCCCCAGGATGAAATGGGTTTAGCAGTCTCAATGCCTAGCCTGTGCTGGAAAGATCACAGTTATGCAGCAAATCTGGTCACCTATTGGGGGCCTTAAGCAGGAATATTTGACCCCACACACACACACACCAGACACAACACATACTAGTAATTAATAGGAGGGCCCCTTGAGCTGCTTGGGGCCTGAAGAAATTGCTTAGTCTGCTTATGCCTAGCGCTGGCTCTGCCCACAAGAACCTCAGGAAGCCCCAGGCCTTGGGGGAGGATTTATATTTTGCCAGCTGACCCTGTTGAGATTCTGTTCCCATTTCCTCCAGAAAACAGACCCTGTCCCAGGAAGACTCTGAGACTAAACTCCCTTCTCATCCTCCCGGTCGAATATCAATGAGGGAAACACCGGGGAAGCTTGTATGACAGTCACCATCCTAGTCAACCCCCAGGATCAAACCAGGGTGAGCCCGACTCATGATTTCTGAACATTTGGGGTTGGCAGTACTGGAGCACACCCTGACCAGTAGGTTACAGTTGTTCTGCCTGTTCCTGTTGTGTGGGCAGAGGGCTCATTCTCGGGGATGGCCCCTCTCACTGGCACTGCGCTCAGCAAGCAAGAAAAAAACCACACACTTTCTTCTCTTGGCTTGAGAAGTTTTTAGACCAATGGCCTGAGCCGGGGCTGTGACATGCGGTGACAGTTTGGGAAAAACAAAACTGAAGAAACATACTGAGGCTGTCAGGAAACATGACAGGCAGGTTCACAGCCCCACCAGGCCTTTGGCTTCTTGTTTCCTTCTGCTGATCTAGGAAAGAAGTCATCTCTGATGACCAAGCTAGAGACACCAAGTGAATAATGCAGCGGTCCCGCTCAGACACCCGCTCAGTGGGTGGGGGAGCATGGATGGAGGCAGGGGCCTAACATTTTCAAAAGTGGCTCATCATTTTCGGGGCCTCAATTTTTGGATACTCAACCTAAGACAACTAAAAGGGGCCTGATGTTCCAAAAGGGCCAAGCACCTGGGCTCTGAAAATCAGGGCACTGGGATGTGTCTCAAGTCGGGCACTCACACTTTGCCACCCAGGCCCACTCTAGTGCTGGGCGGTGGAGAATGTGGCATAGCTTCCACCTAGCCTGAGATCATGCCCCCGTTGTGCGATGGCACTTGTTGCATGAGTGTCTCATTAGCACGGTGCAATCAGCTAAGCGCTCACTGCTGCCTAGCCAACACCCTCTGGTGCACAGTGAGCTCTTTCCCTCTGCTGTGACATGCACGGGAAGGGCCAGTGGGGCCCCAACAGTGTGGGCAAGTGAGGCAGAGACACTGGGACCCAAATCCTGCATTCCCGATGCACCTAAAATGCTCACTGGCTTCGATGAGGGTTTGGGGTGAGCCAGGAATGCAGGAAAGGGCTCTGGGGGAGGAGACAGAACAGAACCAGGCCTTGGCTACATTAGCAATGAGACACACAATTCACCGGGGTGCAGGTCCGCCACTGGTAGCAATGGTGGAGGCTGTAGTGCAGAGAGGGACCAGGCTTTTGCTATTTTGTTATTGCCTAACAGCTTGTTTACAGGCGGGTTTACTATGCACTGATTTGGGTTTGTGCTCACTGAAATGACCTGCATACACAAGCTGTAAACCCTTAAAAGTGTACTAGCTCCACCATTAAAGCATAGTCTCTAGTACGTGTTGACAGCGTAGCAAGTGCAATGCATACTGACGGATGTTCGCGTGCACACATTGCTAATTCAGACTGGTCTGGCAGTGCTCCCGCTATTCCCCCACTGCTTTGCGTGGCTCTGTGACTGACTGGTCTGTTCACCTGCGTGCCCTCCCATGCTCTGGGGTCCAGCTGACCGGCTGTCACCTTCCTGTTTAAATGCTGGTGCGATGCCAGGATCGGGCTATTTGCTCCTGGATTCAAATCCCTCTGCATTACAGCAATTAGGGAGGCCGCAAAAAAAGCCACCTAATAAAAAACAAACCTTGCGTTGTTTCTGAACTGAAAGAAGGTGTTGTGCAACACAAAGATACAGCTGGTTCCTCCAGCATCATCCTGACCTGCGCATTAGCTATCAGGACAGTAACTTCATTGATGCTGGGCAATCTATTCACGCATGCATCCGGCTGATCAATTAAGTTCCTCAGCAGCTTCCTCCAGCATTCAGGCTTGGATGGTGGAAAGAGTTTGTTATTCTAGGCACTGCTGGAATGGCATAAACTCTATTGAAAGAAAATTGGTTGTGCTCTCCGTGCGCTGGCATTTCTCGCTTACGGCTTAGCATTCTGGTTTCCCCCACAGTCTTCTCTCCATTCCCCCAGTCGACTCTGGGCACAGACCCTTCCCTTCCCACTATCATATTCCTCTTCAATAGGGCTGGCTTGATAAGCGTTGGGTCAGTGCTCGATTGTGGCCATTTATTTCTGGGACTGGGTGTCAGGGTTGCTAAACGTCCCAGCCAAAGGGAGAGGACACTGTGTATGGGGAGGGTAAATTTGACCATCACCTTTCTAGGGCTTAGCTCTTTGCATGCCCCCCCACTCAGTCCTGCAGCTCCTTCCTGAGCCATATGCAAATACTGATGATGTGCAATGACATCGGTTTAGTTAGAGACAATAAAAGTGGAAATGGTCCCAGGATCCACAGGCAACACAGTGGGGCAGGGAGTGGGTCTCAGCGCTCTGTGTCAGCAGACGCAAAGCCCCCAAGATGACTTCCTTCAGCATTTCCTTCCTTCTCTGATGGGGGACCTTAAAAGACTGCACCATGTGAAAGCTCACTGGTGGGAGCAAGGGAAGGACAGGCAAGAGGGCAGTGGGAGAGAGCAAGAGAGAAACTGGCCTACGATGCTCTGCAGAGTCACATGGGTTACTCTTGTCCCCTCACAGGAATGTGCCCCTGATTTGGCTCTCATTTACACCGGTGTCACTCCATTAACCTCACTCCTGATTCAGCCCAGCAGCAAAGGAGCACTGGGCCCTGAGGTCCTCTGCTACGCTCCCAGCCCCTGCCACCGGGTGGCAAATTCTCCCCTCGTCTCAGTTCATCCCTTTAGAACTGAACCTTTTCTGACCACTTTCTCTCTTCCTCCTTTTATTTTACTTTCTCTCCCTTGTAAGCTCTCTTCCTCGCAGAGCCAGAGCTGGGCATAAGCAGACTGAGCAATTGCTTCGGGCCCCGAGCAGCGCAAGGGGCCCCCTTATTTGCTGTTTTAGTATGTGTTGTGGGGGGTTTTTGTGGGGGGGGGAGGGGAATGTACCTGCTTTGGGCACCGATGGGCTAGCACCGCCTCTGCTGCCTTACCTTTCCCCTTTCCCACTGTATTTCACGCCCCTCTCCCCCGATCAGAAGTGGCAGCTGTTTGATTTACACGCTGCTGCCCGGAGATACTCCTCAATCTTTGTGCATACGAAATACAAGAATGTTAAGTGGAAGTGAAAGGATTCCATGCACAGGCGGGGGCCCGGGGGTGGAGGGAGGCAGCAGGAGACATGGAGAGGAGGGTGGGATGGGGAATTTGGGGTGTTCCTGGGAAGATTAATGGCTGACAGAGACGAACAGGAGCTACTGCCAACTGGGCTGTAGCCTGGGTCTCTGCTAGCAGAAGTGGGGATATGTTTTCGTCTGTGTATAGCAACCCAATGGCTTGCGTATGGGAATAACAGGGCAGCTGGGGGTCAGGAGAGGCAGCCGAGGTTTAGCAGGAATTCAGCAAATTATACATAATGGTTCTTGCTCCCCAGACTCCTGCGTCTCTGTCTATCCTGTGACACACAGACACAAACACCACAGGCAGGCCTGGATCAAAGTACAGCATCCCCTGAGCATGGCCACTGCTTCTGTTGGCTGGGGGCTGGGTAGCCTAGCTCAGCGGGTGGGCAGACGAATACAGAGCCTTTCACTTCAAGGCTACTGGCTGGGATCCAGCTCAGGTTGGTAATGAGCGACCATTCTTACCATCTGGTGGCCTCTGTGAAATAAGCCAGCGCTCTCTGTTTGGTTCCCAGTGGAAATACTGCAAAAAAGAATGCCACCTTCACGGGCAATATCAGCAGAAAGGCCAAAGATCAAGTGGCTGTAGAGAATGAACTACTCTCTTATCAGGGCACCTTTACAGAACAAGGCTGGTGCACAACGATAGGACCAAGTCCAACCGACTGTACTCCTCTCATCTACGCTGACGCAGCCTTATTGCTGTCAATGGCATCACAGCTGTGAGCTAAGTACCAGGTCCATTTGACACAGGCATTCGTGGTGAAGCCAGGAACTAGAGCCCAGGAGTCTCCTGTTCCAACCATTACCTGACACGCTTTCTCCAGGTTTAAGCCAATAGGAGATGTCTGGCAACGCTGCAGCTTATTCAGGCTTGGGAAAAACGTAGCCGGAGAAAGTTTGAAGCAAGTAGCTTCAAAGACCGATTCTGTTAAGAAGCATTTGGAAAAGTCTGGAAATGAAAATGAGAGAAACAGCTACAGCGAGTGGGGAAGTATCACGAGAGGGCCAGGGAGAAGCTGAAATCCCCCAAGGAGCGAGTGACCGTCAGAATTGATGAGAACATCTCATTTCCCATTAAGCCATGAGACATTAGAAATTGCATTTGAGTAAACAAGACTGCACAGGCTGGGGCTCCCAGTGGGAAGGGAGTCAAGGGAAAGACCACAAAGCTGCTTGGAAATTCCCCTCTGGAATGGAAACGCACACAAAGTGAATGGAACTGCAGTGCCAGCCCTCCAAGAATCCAGTGAAGGGCATGGCAAGGTCTGCAACAATGTGGCCGCATGCCTGCGTAGAGAAGAAATACCTGTTAATTCTAGGAGTGGATTTTGAAGGCTGTTGGACTTACAAAGGATTTACAGGGCTAAACTCATCATTGGCATCGTGCCTTTGGCCGCAGTGGCAATGCGTTAGGGAAGCATTTAGCCCATTGGTTTTGCTTTTGAGAACTGCAGAATACACATTTTTCCAGACCTGGCAAAGGTGGCCCAACTGAACTGGGAGGAATGAAGATGGGTCCCCAAAGTCTGGCTGTACAAACTCTACCCAGCTGTCTGTGGAGGGGTGTGGTGCTCTCTGGTCACTATCAAGCTGGAGCCATTACGCGAATCTCACCTGGGTGGCACGTGGGGTTGACCTTGAGATGGAGTCTGTAAGCAAGTGAAACAGCCTCCGGCTGACTGTTGGGAGTATTGAGCGAGGAGGACACCCAGGCTGCATCTTGGCGCTGTCTGGAGTGCGCACGTGTACCAAGTTAAATGCAGTGCTCCCTCCTTAGGCACTGATCCCACACTTCTGAATTCTCTTATGTGCTGTTCCTGCTCGTCTCACAGATGGAGGAAAACTAGGCAGCTTCTCCGTAGGGATAAGCACGGGTGCAAATTCCCTCTTCCTCTTTTGTTATAACTAGGATGGCAAATTTGTCACATGGATTTTTGCCTTATGATCACTGGTGATTTATGGGCCTTTATGGAAAAAAGCCACAGTCATCATGAGGCAACGCTGCCCTTCAGCAGTTTCCATTCCTCTCTCCCGGGCTCCTATATCACCTACTTCTGCTTCCTAGCTGCCAGCTTCTAATCTCCCTCCCTTCCCCCACCCTGGGTTTTGCACACATGCCCGTCAGTCATTGCAAGAGCTGCTAAACTAACTCCCAGCAATTTCAAAATACCAGCTCCCCACCATATCTTTGGCCCAGATCTTCCAAATACCACCTGGGGAACAAAGTACTGGTGTGGATCTGAGTCCAAGCCTGCTGGTCCAGAGCTGGGCTTGGAACCACTTGCAAGAAGTGGAAAGGCTGGAGGAGGAAGGAGGAGAAAGGAGAAAAGGCAGCTGCCTCCCCTCGCAGGGACCATGCTTAAAGAACCATGGAATCTGTGGCTGCCACAGCATCTGTGACAAGTTGGCCTCCCTAGCTACCCTCGCAAATGAGAGCCGATATAAACCTCACACTCGATTATTTCCATGGAGTATTAGAGACTCTCATTTAGTATAAACATTTTCATCTCCAGTAGAGCATGAACAACAGTAAATGAGACAGTTTAAATGTTTCAGGCCAAATATAGCCCAGGGGTAACTCCAGTAGAGTTACACCAGGGACGAATTTGATCCGTTGAGCTCTACCTCCCTTCCTAAACTAGGATTCCAGTGCGGGTACATTATGTTCTGTCTCTGTAAATTCCTGCCCTTTTAATTGGATACCATGGACCAGAACCTCAGCTGGTGTAATTCAGTGTAACTCACATATGAGCTATGTTGATTTACACCAGCTCAAGATCTGGTGAAATATTATTGTTCATTTCCTAGCCTATTTCCTGCATAGGGTTCCTGTGTACTATCAGACCACTCCTACCTTCCACCCCAGGGGCGGCTGCACTGATCCTATATATACACTATTGTTTGCAAAGCACTTTGCTGTTCTGGAGCTGAGAGATATTATTGATCTCTGTCACTTGGCTGATACTGACCCCAATTATCACTGTTATACAGTGCAGATCTGAAGCATCCATATATTCCAATATAATCTTTGGGATTTTTTCCCCTTGCTTTTCTCTCCTTCACGCTTAGAAATACTGCAGTTATCATGAAGAAAAGACCATTTCTTCCCCCATCCATTTTGCCCTCCGCTCTTAAGGAGAGATTTTGCCAGCGGAGACCGGTGATATTTGAAAGCACGTGGGTGAAAGTGAGGCAGAAAAGGTTAACCCAACACCAGTTTACAGCAGAAGGTGAAGATCAGAAGGTATTTATTTCAAAACAGGCTAGGGCGTGCCCATGCTGCCTGCCTTGAGGAGCCTTCACAGAATTCTGGTCCCAGCAGCATCTCATGGGGCAGTGTGCGTTTAACTGAGAGTAGAACTTGGCTCCTGACCTGTTTCTAATCTGTTTACGCTCAATGCAGCGTCCTTTTGTAAACATCCTTGTCTATGGACCATCATTGTTGCTGGCGCAAGCAAGAGCACAGAACTCTAAGTGAGGGGCCTGGTTCCACGTTGCTATGCTACTTGGCCCAGATACTCAAGGATATTGAGGCATCAGGGCCCTTGTGTTGTCATTTATACCAGTGCACAGAGAGCGTAAAATGCAACCAAAGTTGTTGTTCTTAACGTATGTGCAACATGCCACAGGTGGCACAGGACCAGACAGGATTCATCACGAAATTTGGTCCGCTGGTTGGATCATCAGCTTTCCCGGCTTGGACCGGGCACTGACGGAGAGTGCGATGTGAACACTGCTCCATGCCCCCCACCAAAGTACTGTGCACTTGTGTAAATGATGACACCGAGTACCTCTACGCTGCCTTCAGAGGTGTGACAGCAGCGCAGGTAGGCACACTCATGTTCGCTTGAATTTAGCTAGTCCCACTACAAATAGCAGGGAAGACATGGCAGCAGGCCCCCCTGTGCAACATGAGTACATATCCAGGGTGCCAGGTGGGCTTGTATACTCTGCTCTACTGCGGCTTCACTGCTATCTTCCACTGTGCTAGCTAGATTAAAACTCACGTGGGGAAACCTACCCAAGCTGTGTAGATGTTACCGGCAAGGTGTGGGCCGCTGATGAATCAGGTGCAAAGAGCCTGGTTTTCAGGTGTGCCTTTCCTGCGTTTGGAGCAGGGATGGCTTTCAGTCATCTTTGCACTCCCCATAGTCCCCTTTGCTACCTCTTGCAATTTTATGACGAGTCGGGTGATACTCTGGGTTTATCAAAGCCACAGCCTTTGGAGACAGGTGATTAATAGAGAATCTCAGATTTCCTTTTTGTTAAAAAAACTATTTATTTCGGAAGTTTTAACAACTTTACAAATCCTTGCCAAGTAAATATCAGAAACAAAACAATCACCACAACAGTTAGCTTTTGTTTAAAGAGACATTGTACAGCAATCTAGTCATCAGATCTTTCTATTTAACAGGTTGATGCTATATTATTGAGTGAGTGTCCTTACAACACCTATGTCATTTCTAATGATTTTATTAAATGGAGTGAAATCTCTATATACATATTTAATAGACCAGGTGTGTCTGTCAAATGTTAATATTCAAAAAAAATTGGACAGGTATGCTGGGTTTTTTTGCCAGAGAATGGGCTGTGTCTTGAGTACTGAATAAAAGATAAAGAAATATCTATCTGTCCTTTGTCTATTTTGCTGGGTGCATAACTGGTATGTTAATTTTTCTATAACCACAACCTCCTATGGTTTTGTTTTTTTTTTTGAACCATTCCTCTATGGTTGAGTTCTTTTTTCTTTTTCCAGATTTTAAGAAAAATCAGTTTCTAGCACTCGTGGTTGTAGAGGAAAAGTTGGGATACATGGCCTAGGTGCTCCCCAAAAGGCTTAGAAACCAGAAGGCAAATAAAAATACCCCAAAATGTTTTTTTTTTTAAAAAAACCTTTGTGATTTTTTAAGCCAATCTCATGATTTTTACTTTAAATGTTTGGGGTTGGCAGTAGAGCATATTCTAAGCTGTGCAGGGGCCTATGCAACTCCCAGTATGAGTTTTCACAGCCTCAGGGTTGCTCTGATTTACACTTTGCTTCTTATAGCCCAGGAAGCAGAAAGGATCTGGGGTGCAGAGTGCCTCCAACGTGGCTCAAACCCAGCACAGTCTGTGAGCAGGGCTGGTGTAGAGCCCTTATGCCATCTCTGTGCTGGGCAAGGAGGCACCTGAACAGGGGTATTTTCAGGGTGCAGTTTACACATCCTTTTTAGTACCAGAATGGCATAAAGGGGCCTTAGCAGAACTGAGAATCAGGTGCCAAGTTTTTAACGTAACTGCTGCTATAAGCCATCAGAGGAAATGAAAGGATATGAGACAACTTGAGCCAAAGTCTGTCCATGGGATACAAGTCAGGGAGAATTGAGCTCTTTTTGAGTCGGTCCAACCCAAATTGTGAGCTAGTTATTTGCTTTGGTTAAAAAAATCCAGAAGATCTTCCCCACAATCCCGTTTATTACAATAGTAACATAGGTCAAATTTCAGATCTAACCTACTTCATTATAATCATGATATAGCCCCTACTTTTTAGACTCGCTAAATCCTGTGCAAAACTGTCCCTTCTGGCTACAGACTCTGACATCTCAAATGCAAACAGACAGGAGGTGAATAGTCCCTCACCTATGTGCGTGAATCAGAATCCTGGCTCCAGATTTACTGAGACAGGCAGCTGGAGCATCTCCCGATCTTACTGCCTGGCCCTCTTAATAAATCAGCATTAATTAGTGGTATGCAACCCCCTCTCTCCCCAAAGCAGCCTGAAAGGGCATGCTTTGTTCCATGAAATACTGGGAAACTTGCAGTCAATCCCTTTCCCCGCACCCGCTTTAGCTTTTCGGCCCTAAGGAAACATATAGGAGGCAAGTTACCTTCAGAACACTGGGCCTAGAACACAGGCTGCAGTCTTCTAATTGGAGCAGGGGGAGGTAGCACCTAGGGTACGTTAGTCTGGATGGAGGTTCTCTGAGTAGGACCAGCTTTGCCACAGAGAGCAAGACATAGGCAACACTGTAGTAGGAGCCATTCAGTGTGTGTGGGCTGGACTGGCACTTCCCCCTTGGCTAGAGCAGGAAAAGCTGCCACTAATCAGGACTTAAATTGATGGAGCCTCTTTGCTAAGATCAACCCCCTCTCCCTCCAAAGTCTGCATCAGAACATCTGGGAAAGAAACCAGGAAGACTAAGGGCCCAGTTCGACTCTCACTTGCACCTGTTTAACCTACATTGACCGGCGGGATGGAGGTGGGGAAGGGTGTCATGAGGTAGCAGAGCAGCATTCAGCCTTAATAGTGTCCAAAATAGCTGGCAAGCTAAGAAAAGGCCTTGTAATAGCACCTCTCAGGGCTGCAGGAAGCTCAGCTTTTCCCAGGACAGCGCCTAGGGGGTTTCTTCAGGCTCAGTTTGTGTGGGGTTTGCACCTCACCACTTTCATTCCCTCTTTGGGGGTTGAAAGAACTCTGAGAACTCCAGCCATAGAGTTTCACCTGCTTTTGTGAAGCTCACTGTGACGGCAACTGCTTTAAGGTGAAGGTCCCCAGGCACACTAGGCCCAGCGACCCTAGAGTAGAGAGATGGATCTAAACTAGCCCTCCAACATGGGTGCCAGGTTTGTATAATTTTTGGTGGTGCCCAGAACGGGTCCAAGCAGAGCCATCCTGTCCATAGGACGGACCGGGGCAACCACCCTGGGCCCTGCACTTTGGGGAGCCCCGTGCTTCAGGGGGACACAGGGTCCAGGGTGGCCTGGGGGGCTAATGGGGGGGTGTGGCACCAGCAGCAGCGAGCGACCTGGCCCCAGCCTGCCCCGCTCTGCTTTGCTGGCTCCCAGCGTCGCTCAGGGCAGGGGTGTGGAAGCTGGAAAGAGGTGGGGCTGGGGCAGGGGCTTGGGGGAAAGGGTGGAATGGGGGTGGGGAAAGAGCAGGGGCAGAAAGAGGCAGGGCGGGCTCGGGCTGGGTTGCTCACTGCTGCCAGTACCAGGCCCCCCCCCATCTCCCAGGCTGCCCTGAACCCTGAGTCTCCCTGAAGCGCGGGGCCCAGGGTAGTTGCCCCAGTCCGTCCTATGGACGGGATGGCTCTGATTAAATATAAGCCCAAACACTGATGGAGCCCAGCCCATGTTCCTGAATGTTGGTGAAGCACGGGCACCTCAGGCCCATATAACTCACTGCCTATCCAACCTTAAGCATCCTAGAACTCTGGGCTCCAACCCGAGGTTTGCCGCCAGCCCCTCTTGCTAATGAGCCTTATCCAAAACCCCCTGGAATCTGGATTCCCATATCTAGACTGGGCTGAACTCTGGATCCACATGCCCCTGGGATCTGAGGCAGTTCAGATTCAAAGAGGGAGGCAAATAGGCCTGAAGCCGTGGGAAACTGGTTGGCGTTTCAAACCCCAAAGCAGGCAAGTTTTGTGCAGTTCCAGATCTCATTATGAACACTTCTTTCCTGCTCTGCTATTTCTGCTCTTCCTTTAATGCCTTGGGCAGAGGCCTCCAGGCCAAAGTATCACAGCTCTCTTTAATGAGATCTGCTGCATATTGGAGATGGCTCTTATACTTTTTCCCAGAGGAACACATTGGCTGAGCTTCTGCACAGCTCTTCTCCCCATGTGGTGAAGAGAGGGAAGGAATTATAAAGGGAAAAGCCCAGCTGGCCCCAAAGAGACAGGGACCTTTCACGTCTAAGGAGAGGTTCTGAAGGGCAAGAAGTTTCTGTAGAAAAACCCCTGCCCCACACACACTTGGTTTCAGTCAACTGGCAGAACAATGATGAGCATGGCAAGGGGCTGAGGTCAGGTGCACGTTGAGGGAGAAGCCTAAGGACTGAGGAGGAGATGAGACTTGGAGAGCATTCAGGGGAGAGGTGGACCAGTCGTGCATGGAGATAGGTGCCTTCCCTGCTGATTTCCTGGACTTTGTACTGCTGTATGGTCCCTTTATCTCTTCACAGGCACACTGGGAGAGATGATAAAGCAGCGGCACATCCACCAGTTCTGAAGTAAGCCAAAAATTCTTTCCTGGGAGCAGGTGCCAAGATCTGCCTTCCCACCATCATTGCCAGCTGCACAAGCAAGTTCTTCCCAGCCGACCCCATTGCCTCATCCCGCATCCACTCAGAACAAGATGGAGTCGTCTTTGCTGCATACTGGTTTCATTTCCCTTTGGCCCCGGGCACGTCTATTTTAAAGAGGTGGTGAGAGGAAAGAAGAAGAGAAAGTGAGTCACAACCCTTCTTTCCTCCCAGCACTCACAAGGGTCAGCCAGGAGCAGCCAGCAAGGGGAGGGGCCAGGATGGAGGACAGCGCTATGGCCGGGAAAGGAACTATCTTCTTCACTAAAGGCGACGGCCGTGTAACATGGATACCTTGACAAGGCTGCGGCCTGGCTCAGGACTTTGTTCCATCCACCTCAGGCCACCTCTGAGCTGCGGGCTGGAACGCATGTGACTGGGGCCATGCCCCAGCTGAGCCTTTCCAGGCAGCATCTCAGTTCCAAAGAAGCTTGGTCGTTGTTAAATGCCAGAATGCAGAATGCCAGCGCAGCTGTGTCAGGCCAGGAAGGCTCCCAGAGGATTGGCAGTTCCAGTTTTGTTTTTCTTGCTAAGTGGAGTGTGGGTTTGGCCGGTAGTGAGGATGTGGATAATAAAATTACGCAAATTTCCCTCCAAACCATCAGGGGCCTTCTGGGATCCACACAACTCTTAGCACAGACAGCAAATGCCTCATTGTGGGCCAGAAATCTTCAGTCAGCCATTCACTGAAAGCGGCTCCACCCATTATTAGCTCAGCTTCTGGCTGCAACTAATCAAGTAACTAAAGGGCTTCTCACGGAATGCACCTCCTTGGAGACTCCTAGGCAGGGAACTGGCCTTTCCCAAGACTCAGGGAAACGTCATCTCCAAAATCCACTATGCCCCACACACAGCCAGTGTTTGTTTACAAACCCATATCCCCATTCAGTAGTTCAGCAAGCCCGATCTCTCATATGCTTGGTGCCACAGCTGCCCATGTACTCCTCTCTTCTCACCTGTCAGTGCCCACTGCTCTCTTTAACTCCAGCTTATCCCACAATACTGCTTGCTAGACACTTTCATTACAGCCCTGAAGACTGAATGTAGAGATGGACTGGAGCTGCAACGTTCAGCTCCAGATCTGAATCCAGACTTTCCCAAAGTTCTGCACGTGGGGAGTAGGGATTCCAGTTCCAACTCATCTAGGGTCTACTGCTAATATGGTTGTGGTTACCTGAAATGTATCTCCCCTCCACACTGATACTGTAACTCTGTAATAGCACTGGTCCGAGAGCATCCTCCTCTGCAGCTCTTAACATTTGGGGCACCCCCGTCTCTGCCTCGCTGGCTCACCAGCTTTTTTACAGCTCTTAACTGAAAATATATATTTCTTGGTCTAGCTCTTAGCTTCTTCTTTGCCTCTCTTTTTACTGGAAGGAGAGAGTGGTTGGAGCAAGGGGCTGTGAATTCAGAGCTGTGCCTTGGGAGACCTGCCACTATCTCAACATTTGTCCTTGTGCAAGTTGCTTAGGCCCAGATTTTTAAAGATACTCAGTCACTGCTGCGCTCAATGCCTAAATGATTTAGGAGCCTAAGCTTATGCTACAAAAATAAGTCCACCTAAGTTAGGTCAACATACAGCCACCACAGTAATTAAAGTGGTGGTTCATGTCCACACTTGCTTCTTTTGTCAGCGGCGTGCGTCCTCACCAGGAGTGCTTCCACCGATTGACATGAGGCATTGTGGGGCATTGACAGCTGGACCCCTGAGGCTGACAGCCAAGTGCCCCATTGCCATCCCTTGATGAGGGACTGGGGGGGCTGGGAGAAGGCGAGTCCAAGTCCAGCAGCCTCCTAGTGAGGAATGTGGGGGGAGCAGCTCAAGCCTGGGAAGTGGCTGGGCTTGGGCTCTCCTCCCGCCACAAACCATCATTGGGAGGCAGCTACAGGGCTCTGGGCTGTGAGCCCAGTGCAGGGCTGACAGCTAACAGGCAATGTAAGTAATGCACTGTTGATGCAGACGCTGCATTGTCCCAGCTACGTGGACCTATGCACTATGCCTATCGGGGAGCTGGAGTGATTAGGTTTGTGTAATGGGCAATGTTCATAGGCGGACCCAACATGGTAGTGTAGACACACAGTGTTAGGCCGACATAAACTGCCTTACATCGGCCTGACTCTGTAGTGTAAACCAGGCCTTTTAAGTCTAATTTTCTAAAATCCCATTGATTCCTAAGTGCTAAAATCCCTTTGGAAAATGAGAGGCACAACAGCACCTAAATACCTTCAAACATGTGGGCCGACGCCTCTTTGTGCCTCAGTTTCCCCAGTTGTTTACAAAAGTAGGTGAGGATTTCTTTTTTAATGTACTTTGAGATGCTCAGCTAAAAGGGGCTCTGTAACGTATCCTGTAAAGTCTGTGTGAACCACGCTCTTATTGCACTAGAGCTAAATGTGATCATCAACGAGGTAACCCCGATACTGGCCATGGGTTTAAGCCCTGAGCTGATTAAAAATAAAAAAGCCAATACAACAAAAAATGTAAGGCCTCATAGAGCTAGGTCCTCAGCTGATGTAAATCTGCCTAGCTCTATTGAAATCAGTGGAGTCAAGCCAATTTACATGAACAGACCCTCTGGGCTCTACTTGGGAAGCTCTAGTGTATTCTAGCTTCAGCAGAACAGTCCTTCGTTTCATCAGCTTTGCCCTCACTGAATGCACGGTGCTGCCTCTTCCTTTCACCTGATCCTTCTTATATCTAATTATCTGCACCTTCCATGTCCTCCTCTTTATTCCTAATCTGCTGTAAAAATGGAAACAGCTCCAGCTAAGCAATGACTTTCTTTGCCCCAAGGCCATTGTTATTTCCAGACAAAAAACCATCATTACGATTGAGCTGAGGTTATAAAGACTTAATTAAATGCTTCAGGGGGAAAAAAAATCCATTAGAAAACATTTTGCGGACATTAACAGAAGTCTAACTATGGAAACTAGGAAATTATTGTCTACATTAGAAAGTTTAGTTAAAGCACTACAACCCCTTAGTGTGGGTGCAGTTATATTAGTATAGCGCTTCTGTATAGTCAGGGGAATAAGCTAAACTGGGATAAGACACCTTTACACTGGTATAATTGTGTCCACACCAGGGGTTGGATCGGTATAGCTATTTCAGTAAAAAAAAGCCACACCCCTAATTAAACTGATACTTTTGAGTGTAGACTAGGCCTAAGGTAGAATTAAGAACAAGTAAGTGTTTGAAAGTCTAGAAGTTCTAAGTGAAAGTTCCATAAATAACTTCAATTGGGCAGGTCAAAATTTTTCCATCAAAACTTTTTTTCAGTGGAAAACTGGGTTTTTAATTAAACAAAAGATGTCATGGAAAGTATCTGTTATCCTCAAAAACAAATAGATTTTTCATTGGAAAACCAAGAGCCTGAGCCATTTTGTCCAAAACCCAACTATTTCCCAGTTTTGGGCTGTTTTCAGGCCCTAAGTTTTGATGCAAAATATTCCCCACTGCAGTAACAAGGGTCTTGAACGCTGAACGTGATGGTCACTGCTGCTAATAGACAAAATAAAACCACCAAGAGATTGACATTTAACAGAAGCAAATGCGCCTTTAATGCTATAGGCTAGAGTGAGCTGGTCTTCAAAGTGATCTTTTATTAACATATAAAAGGAAACCCTCTCCAGGGCATGTATCCCTGATCACTGGGAGCAGGACTTTCTCCCAGGTGAATTGTGATCACTTCCTGGTTACCGCAGACCCTGAGGTTGCATCATGGCTTTTGGATGGCATTGCTGTCTCCATGGGGCTGTCGGCCATCTTGTAGTTGCTGTATATTAAAGGCATGGTAACCTCTTCCCCTCAGCTCCAGCTGCCACAATAAGAGCCCTTGGTTGCATGGGGTTTGTCAGAAGTGTAGCTAGTTGCCTTGGCCAATATCTTCCAGCCACTGCTGCTTGTACCACGGCTGGTGTGAAGTGAAGGGCTGCTTCCGAACAAGCTGAGGTGATGACACGATCAGCACCTGCAGTCAGAGTGGGGGGAAGATCCAGAGATACTGAGAAACAAAACACAACAAGATTTTATTTATTAAATAGCAGCATGTCCTGAGATAGGCAAGAAGCTTGGAGACCAACGTCCCCCCTATATACACTGAACAGGTGGGAGGTCCCTGTACGCTGCCAGGGTTTACAGAGAGTCCATTGTTGTGATCAAGCCAGCTGTGAAATTTTGCTGTGGATCTGAGTGCACATACTGAGTGTCCATCCCCTACATACAACCCTGGTGTCCCTGGGTTATCCCGTCCACTCCCCTCCCATGTGAGAGGGTCTGAGTTTTCTGCCAGTGGCTAGTAGCATGCAATGAGGTGCTTACTGTTCCTTTCCTGATCCTTGGATCAGAGCCGTGGGGGGACAGCCTCCTGCAGGGATGGGAGCTCACTTTCTGGTTTCCCTGCACAAAGCACAAAACCATGGGTCGTCCCCAATGTCCAATACAAATCTTCCTCCTACATACACACCTGCTGTGAATCATGCACACAGCACCCTCCTGGCTGGGCGGGATGTGTCCTGCTGCCAGGTTGAGTTGCTCCCTATGGCCTCTTGGAAGCCTGGGCACACTCACAGTCAAATGGCAGAAGTGGGCTGATTCTCCTGGAGGACCCAAATTACGACTAGGTATCCACAGAGAAAGGACTTTTGCTGGGAACTGAAGGAAACCTGCTGCTTTTCCTCAATGGTTACTTGAAACAGCAACAACAGGTTCAGGACAGGGTTACTCAATCTCCAGTGTGTCTTTTCCCCCCGTGAAAGGCCCATGTCATGAAGCTACCTCAAAAAGTGCCATTTTATGGGCCCGAAATTGTTGTGAAAATTTCCATGGGAGAAAAAAAGCCCTGTCACCATTTTGCACAGCCCTGGTATAAACACTCAGATCTGTCCCTGAAAAGACAGCGAGGAACAGAAATATAATGATCATACTCTATGCCAGGCTAGAGTTTTGCTTCCAAGATTTTCCCAACTCCGGGCTCGGAAGTCTCTCACGCCCACACGGCCTTCCTACACCCAGCCACCATGTCCTGCTTTTATTTTGAAGCAATGTTACCTTGTGAGGGAGTCCGAGCCAACCTCCTGCCTGGGCTCCTCAGCTCCCCCAGGGTGTCTGAAAGAGGGAAAAGAACAGGGTGAACCAGCATGTACTCACCTCCTGGGGCAGTGCCAGGGAACAGCCAGGCACCCAGCATTCCCTCTTTCCCCTCCAGCTGGCCAAAAGCTTTCTGCTGAAACTTTTTGACAGAAAATGGACTGAACTCATTTTGTGTGTGAAAAGTGTCTGCTTTCCACGGGACATTTCGGCTTCTCAGTGAAAAAACCCAGCTCCCGAATTTCAGACTGGAAATGCCACTGCAGTGCCTCCTGGGAGCTGTGATTTGGGGAACTCATGCCCCTTTGTTCTCTGTGGGCTGAGTTCCCTGCCTGGACAATGTGTCCGCTGGTGACCTGTGGCCAGGGACTCCCACGATTCACTGCAGTGGCTTGGCAAGAGAGGAGGCCGGGGTGCAGCGCAGGTGGTCCCGCCAGGAAGGCAATCTCATAGAGAATGGGGACATGGTCCTATGAAGTGCTGCAGCATCATTTCTGAATCAAAATACGAGTTTTGGGGTGAAAAAAAGACATTTTTTTTCACCCAATCCGCATCCCCCCCATCGTTTTCCAACCAGTTCACCTTCTCACCCTTATCTCACTCAGCCCTTCACTGGGGCTTTCGGGCTAGAATTTTTAAAGGAAGCCCAAAGGAGTTGGGCTTCCACTGAAATTCAATGGGAGTTGGGCACCTTACTCCTTTAGGTGTGTTTGAAAACCTCAGCGGGCATATTTAACAGTACAGTGGGGTTAGGGCTTTCCTCTTTGAATAGGGCCCATTCCTCACGCCTTTACATTGCAGAGTGCATAGAGACTAATGATGGAGCAGGGTAGTAGGCACTGCCTAAGCAGGTCTTAATTTAGCTCTTGCATAATCCAAGAGAAAAGCAATCCTGCGACATCCTGCAGTACATTGTGGGCAGGCATGTAAAAATACTTAGCACTTACTCTCTTCAGAATGCTTTACAGGCACTTGCTAATTAATCCCAGTCCATCCCTGGAGAAGCAGGCCAGTAGTGTTACCTTCATTATTGAGATGGGAAAACTGAGGCACAGAGACTAAGATGTTTCAGGTTGGGTGCCTAAGAAGTGAGGTGCGCAGACTCAGTGGCCACATTTGAAAATGGAGGCATAAGCAAGTTGCCTTCAATTCTAGCGCGAGCCAGTGTGAGAGCCAGAATTAGAACTCAGGAGCTCCTGAGTTCAGAGCATTAGAGCAAAATTGCCTGTGAGGAAGGCAAGTTCAGGAATTAAATGGTTTTTTTAAAAATTTCCTTTCTCATGTGGTACAGACTTTTTCACCTGTGTTATGATCAAGAGCACTGCCTCCTGTGGAGAGGGTGAACCAGCCTGGGCAAATACAGGGTCCCCTTACCTTCTGCCCCCAACTCAAACCTTTCAGAACTTGAAACAGTTCACTTAACCTTTGTTTGTCCCCTTTATTTTTATTTTTGCTCTGCCCGGTCCTGACACAGACAGCAGTCAATATGCTGCAAAAACCAAATCCGCTACAAAGTTAAGGATTTCATTTTGCAACATGCCAGATATTTGTTAAAGCGACACCAGCACACTGAAAGGGAGACAAAAGGGCCACACGTGCCCTTGAGTCCCCTCACCAAAGTCTGTGGTTTTAAGTCACATCTTTTAAAAAAATGTTTGTGTACCTGGATTGTAAATTCTCTAGGGCAAGGACCATCACCCACTGTGCACGTGTACAATGCTTAGTACAATTGGGGCCCTGATCTTGGTCGGGGCTTTTAGGTGCTATTGTAATATAATCAATGAATGAATAAAGAATGGCTTTGAAAACAGAGTTCCTTTGGGTGTAGTGGGTTCAGCATCATTCTCTGCCAAGTTACATCTGATAGTGGAGAGGAATAAATACTTATCTGTTATGGTCCAGATTTTCAGCTGCTGAACACCCATAATTGGGAACAAATTTTTCAGGGGATCAGCTTTCATTTAGGCACCTAAACATGGCCAGATTTTCTGTAGTGCTCAGCAGCCAACCTATTCTTCAGAAAAATCTGGCTGCCTGTTAAATGAGAAACTAAGCACTTTTGAAAATCTGAGCTTTATTAGTTAAGTGTTGATGGAGGATTGAGCCCCATACAAGACACACACTATACAATAGTCCTTGCCCTGGCGAGTTGGCAATCGATCAGATACAGCAAACAAGAGGCATTGGGAACCAGAGAAGGGAATGGTTAGGGTTATTCACTGCTTTTAATGGTTGTTAGTGTTCTGGTAACTCAATCAAAATGAAAAGAAAAGAAAAAGTCGTAGATGATCAGGGAATTATTACTAGGAAATGCTAAGCTTCTTGACTGTGAATGAGGGATTAATTACATTCTACAAACAGAAGTTTTATCTGCATTGAAGGTAAAGAAAGCGGATTTTTATTCCAGTCCATGGTATGCTAGTAAACAGTGTTATGATAGATGTAAGAGTTTAGTCTTCTTGTCACTGTGGTTTAATCATCAGAAAACCTCTTCTTTTCTAGTACAAGGTACACTGAGAATTCTTAATATTTACTCACAAGCGGGGCTTACTTCTTTGTTGATATATTCTGTATTCACTTGCCAGGCTATTAGTAAGCATTGGCTGGTATTAACTGTAAAATAAATTCTTTTAAAAACCTATAAAACAGAAAATAATCCAACAAAGAGAGGGCTAAACAAACATCTATCCAGTTTGAGGGACAGCACCCTCCTAACCAGCAGCTCTCGAAATGGCCTTCTGCACAGATTTTTCTCGAGACTAATTAAAAACAGGCGCGTGACAAAACATTAGTTGCAACCAGTGTATCATCACCAACTTCTGTTTGTTCACAGACATTTATACAAGAATTGTTATAATTAATCCACAGACTGACATGGAACTGGCCCTGCTGATGCTGCACTAAAACATGACAATAGTGGAAAGTGGGTATCTAGCAACCTAAATGGATACAAGAAACAACCCCAGGGGTGGGGAGGGGTGGGAGGATGTCATTGCTTGACAGACATTCTAGGAGAAGGAGGCTTTTCGCTTAGTTGTGCCATTTGCATGCATAGTTGTTTTGAAATGTATTTTTGGCCTTGATAATTTGAGAATATTTAAAGTCATTCAGAAATGAACAATACAATTGTTGTCTGTGCCTTTCTGCTAATGCTGATTGCACTGTTTGTAGCTACAAGCTCCATAGCACGGTTGAAAGAAGCTGCTGCTCCTGTCTGCAGCTCAGCCAGCCATGCTTCAATGGTGGAAATTATCTGAGGTCATACCTCCATTTCCATATGGGACTGAGCTGCACAACTGTTAAAGCCAAGAGATGTAAAGCTATTGAGTCCATTTTCACTGACCTGGGGTTCTGAAGACCCCTTCTTTAGCAGCAGTTTAGCTCTCATGCTTGCAAGCGACTTCTCAGGTTCCCCCTCATTAGCCCACCGGCAAGACTAGGAGAACTTCTGTCCTTCTGGGATAACAGACATCCAAATGAGAGTCCAAGCCTTCCCCCGTCACCCCCACAGTCAGGGTATGAGAGCCCTATACATCCTGCTGGACCCACTCCATCAAAGGGGAGCTCATGTCCCCCTTCCTCCCCAAGCGCCAACCTTGGCAACTGAGATAAAGAACAGGCAGCCTCCGAGGGGACGTCTACGCTGCAGAAAAAACCCCAAACCTGGCAGCAGCGAGTCTCCAAGCCCAGGGCAGCAGACTCAGGCTCACGGGGCTCGCATGACAGGGCTCAAAAAGCGGCATACACATTCCCACTTGGGCTGAAGCCCAGGGTCTGAGATCCAGCCCAAGTGGGAACATCTACACTGCTATGTTTATGTAACACCAAATCTCACTCCTCCTCCCCCAAAGCTATGTCCTTTGCTCTGCTACCATCCAAGCACCCATCCAACAGGTCCAAAGTCTTTTCTCCTTCCCAAATCTCCCCTGTTCGGTTGGAAGCCTCCTTCTCATGCTACTTCCCACGTTTCTTTCTAGCAGGCCTACAGTTCCCATGCAGCCTGGGAACTACAATTCCCAGAATTCCCCTGTTCCAAACTGGGACTAGGACCTTGTTGGACAGGTAGCCAGCCTTAAAGGGCTAGCATACCATCCTATAGCTTTCCTTCAGCCACATATCCGTCTACATAAAACAATGTATTATTAATAATTAACAGATAAACAGATATTACTGAAAGGCAGCGCCATCTAATGAGAACCAAGGAGGGGGTGCGAGAAACAAAGACAAAGCAGAAATACCCTCTGACATACAGCCTAATCTCTATCATCTTCCCATCAACTATTGGCTAAAACTAAGAATACATCATAACTTATATAGAAAACAAAAGCTTTAAAGCCCAGGAAGTCACATTCCTGATCCCCTTTCCTTCCAGGGAAAGACTAGTTCAGCTTAGAATTTCAATTGGCTTTTATTTTCCCATGGACAGAAATCTCATGTGTACATTTGATCCATCCTGGCAAACACACCTGGGACCCTCACCCCTCTGGCAGCTGAGACCTGGAGGCAGGAGAGACTCAGCAAGGAGCAGAGGCAGGGCCACGCCAAGGCAGAAGAACAGTATCCACTCCACTCATGAGACTTTAAGCTGAGGACACCAGAAGCTCAAGGGCTGACCCCTGCAACCATCAAGTTGCATAAACCGCAGATAGTGTACAGAGAATCTTACATAAGTTAATCTTCACTCTGCTGCTCGTTTGTGTCTGCACTCATCCTTTCTCATAACACACGCTCTGATTTTTGGTGCATGGGCAGAGAAAGAGGAAGGCCCCTATGTAGCAGATATCAGAGGGGTAGCCGTGTTAGTCTATATCCACAAAAACAACAAGGAGTTCGGTGGCATCTTAAAGACTAACAGATTTATTTGGGCATAAGCTTTCATGGGTAAAAAACCCACTTCTTCAGATGCATGGAGTGACACTGCCTGGACACTCAATAACAGATTTAAAAGTAGCCCTACTTCGACAAAAAAACTTCAAAAACAGACTTCCAAGAGAAACTGCTGAGCTACAATTCATTTGCAAATTAAACACCATCAATCTGGGCTTGAATAGGGCCTGGGAGTGGCTGGCTCACTACAAAAGTAATTTCCCCTCTCTTGGTATTGACACCTCTTCATCAATTGCTGGGAGTGGACTACATCCGCCCTGACTAAATTGGCCTTCAGCATTGGTTCTCCACTTGTAAGGTAACTCCCTTCTTGTCATGTGCCAATATATATTTATGCCTGTATCTGTAATTTTCACTCCATGCATCTGAAGAAGTGGTTTTTTTACCCACGAAAGCTTATGCCCAAATAAATCAGTTAGCCTCTAAAGTGCCACCAGACTCCTCGTTGTTTTTATGTAGCAGAGTGGCTTTTTTCCATGTCGTATTAGGTTGATGAGAGCTTTGCTTGACTATGGGATTGGTTTTCAGATGGGAACGTCTTCATCATGAGACGTATAATGACTAACCACCACAAGCATTGTGGCCAGCACTTTGCAAGTGGGTTACAGATGGAAAGCATGGTCTTGTGCCTTTGTATGGAATTGGAACCCCTGAATGTGAATCCTTCCTCTACTCTGGGCTAGCCCCGTGACTGACTCACTGGGGCTTAGTAGCTCAAACCTGGAGTAAGACTCAGGGAGATGTGGGTTTCATTCCAAAGACGTTATGGGCTGGATGCAGAAATTATCGGGTGAAGTCCTCTGGGCTCAGTTGTGCAGGAGGTTAGACTCGATGATCACAATGCCCTCTTCTGGCCTTCAAATCTTCTGCTCCTGCTCCTATGACAACATCACACACACTTTGGAGTCTTTTCACCTCCTCACTGGCTCCTACTGAAGCAAGTTCAAACTTCACACTCTCACCCCAGACATCTTCGACCTACATTCCAACCCTGATCTCTACCTATTTCCCTCCCCATGCCTAGTGTTACGATTCATGTGTTGATTTAGGCCATGAGCTGAGAGCAGGGACCGGGTCTTCTTTTATTTTTTGTAACACCCCATGTACACTTACAGCTGCAGGGAGTAATAAATTATAACTGCAAGCCAGACTCTCTCTTTGCTTTGTCCCCCTGGGCTGTGAAACGAGCTGTGTTCTGGCTACCCACAAAGAATACTTGTGCCGAGAGTGGGAGTTCTCCAAGCAGAGTATCAGGGCGGTTGACACTCAAACCTACAGGCTACTGTAGTGACATCACCATGGTGGAACACACCCTTTGACAACCATCTACAGTGCAACTGGGAGGTGTGATTGCTGCACGTGTAGACATGTCCCAGCTAGCTGTGATCTAGCTAGATCTGGGGTTCTCAAACTTTATTGCACTGCGACCCCCTTCTGACAACCAAAATTACTACATGACCCCAAGAGCGGGGACCAAAGCCTGAGCCCACCCAAGTCCCACCGCCCCAGGTGGGGAAGGGGTCAAAACCAAAGCCCAAGGGCTTCAGCCCCAGCCCGGGGGCCTGAAACTGACCCCGCCACCCAGGACTGAATCCCTCGGGCTTTGGCTTGGGCCCCGAGCCCCAGAAGTCTAAGCCAGCCCTGGTGACTCCACTAAAATGGGGTCACGACCCACTTTGGGGTCCCGATCCACAGTTTGAAAACTGCTGAGCTAGATGAACACTAGCTTGAGTAACAATAGCTGTGAAGCCGCTGCAGTTGGCTACAAGGAGTAGCCATGCTGGCTTGGGACCCTGGGTACATACTCAAGTGGCCACTGTACCATGCTGCCACAGCTTCACTGCTGTTGTTACCAGGCAGTGTCCTGCCCTTTGCAACTCAGCATGTGGAGGGCCTGCAGAATGTCAGCTGTGCAAGTTCCTCAGCCCTGTCTCCCTCCGTGCAAGGGCATTTCCCTTCCTGACCGGATAGCACAGAGCCAGCATGTGGGCTTTTATTTATAACATGTTTTCTCGGGCAACCAATTAGTCTTTAATTCTGTGTCTGCTACCGGCAGTCCAGGAGGCAGCTTGGACCATCCAGACCCTGCTTAGAATCAGACACTTTCTCGTCTCTGCCCTGACGGAAGCTGGCTCTTTAAATGCCAATTTCACCGACCTGCTTTCAGATGTCTCCAGTCTCCGGCGGTAAATAGATTTCAGTGTCTACAAGAGAAACCTCTTCAAGCTGAGTCTCTCTTTGAAGAGAACAGCTGCGCTCTCTGCAGAGGCTCCCCCACTCCAGCTCGGCCTGCTAGATTGCAGCGAAGCCATTTGGGGGCTTTCATCCCTCTCCGCTGCGAGCACGGTGCCATTAGCGCTGAGTTGTTTCTATCTGAGCCAAACTGGGGCAGGTGCTGACCGAGAGCTGAAAACCTCAGCCACCCACTAAGCCCTCCTCTGTGAGAGGCGATGGAGTCCAGCAGACAGGGCAGTCTGCTGTGAGTTCAGAAACCTGCTGCTGGGTGACCTTGGGCATACTCTTTGGGGTGGGGACTGTCTCTTAGTGTGTGTTTGTACAGCACCTGACACAGCGATTGCAGGTGGGGCCTCTAGACGTGACTATAATACAAATAGCAATATTACTGAAATCAATAGGCTTTACACGTGCTCAGTGCTGCATAGGCAGGTCCCGCTGTACAAAACAAACCCCTGCTGCATGTGTCCGGAGAAGTACATAGTGACCCTCACATTTACTTGAGTGGGGCTACTCATGAATACGTAAGAAAGTGTGGCAGCATCTCAGGCTTAGCTATTAAATGCTCATTGCCAAATTCAGCCCCTTGTAGAGACTGCCCTAAATCATAACCCTCCCTGCACAGAAGGGACATTTACATATTGCCAGAAAATGTTACAGAGCAGCACTAAAACTGGCAGCAGGATCTTGCACCTGCAGGGTTGCAGGTCTGCACTCCACAGGGCTTGCTCCTGTGAGATCCCTGAGAGCTCTCAGCTCTCGTTAACGTCAGGGGGCTTTGAGGGTGCACACTCAGCACTTCTGGACCACACACGGAGAACACAGATGAAGGCTCCTTTGGAAATGCGGTTCTGCTGGTATGTAATTAGCGGCAGAAGAATGTCATTCCCAATGCACACACAGAGTCGGGCTGTGTAGATTTCTCCAAACCGAGACACAGAATTTATATACACGGCAATGCTAGTCGCAGCTTTCCCAATCACAGTAAACAAGGGCAAATGCGGGTTAATGTCCATGCAAAACCATCTGCGTTATCAGATACACTGAGTCATGGCATTGGGCATACACATTACGGAAAGGAAACAGCCTTACACTCTTGATCCGCAGACATTTCCCTAAGGTCTGAAAAGGGTTCAGGAGTGACGAGAACACAGCCCTGCCCCACCAAGCCCAAAGTTGTGCTAACAAGGCCCATAAAAGAGATTCAAGGATCCCGAAATGGGATTATAAGAGTCAGAGAAGGAAAAAGCTTGTTGGATAACAGAGGCCATGGATCTGCCAGGGCATGTATGGGACCTGATCCTGATCTCACACCAGTTATACAGCGGTGTGACTCTTGGTGGAGTCACTGATATAAGTGAAATCAAGCCTACCTCTGTATCAGGTGCCAGAGAGGTGCAGTCCCCCTGTGTCTGGTACAATAAATGGAAACTACCCATAACCTTAGATCAGGTGCTGAGCAGTAGCAATAACCACTGTCCCCTGTGGCTGCAGACCCATACATTTCAAGCACACTAGATAGTGCCGGTGCAGCCGGGCTTCTTAGAAAGAACCAGCTCCCGTGCCCCCTCCCCTCCCCACTGCCCACCACAAGGCAAAGAGAGGCGAGGAAGGACGTACGGTTCGACCCTGTTGAAGAAGTGGCGCCGCAGCAGGATGGCCAGGGTGCTGATGACCAGGAGGGTGGTGCACATGGCTCTTCCTCCATCACCACAGAAAGCAGGAGGCCGGCCACATCCCTGGCACTACCGAGGGGGCCGTGGCAGAGCAGCTCTGCTGCCCTCAGCCTGGTCCCGTCGGCTCCCACGGCTAGCGTGCGAGCCCAGCAGGTTGTTTCCCAGTCACTCAGTCACCTGCAGGTTCTCATGACCGGTTTTAGAGGGGATTAGAGCAGGATCAGATGTAATTAATGGGCAACAAATGAGGACACACTCCTCTGATCTTTGGGTAGGAAGGGGCTGGGCAGCCGGGCCATGAACCCTTTGGCTCTTAATTGGTTTAGGCTTTTCACCCCATTCTCATGTAATGGGCCAACCCCAGATATGTTAGGCCGGAGGCAAGTGTCCCCTCTGTGTAGTGATCCTGTCCTGCATGCACCCTTCCCCCATCACATGGACCTCCCCTCCCCGACTTGCTGTCTCTGGCCATAAGGTTTCCATATGCTGCCTTCTGCCTTCTACCTACTTATCTCCTATCCTTCTGATCTGTCTGAATGCCCTACAGTGCTCATCACAGCCATCTGCAGGTACTCCACCCCTGCTTTCTCCCTCTCTCTGGGTACATGGCTCCAGACTCCTTTTCCATCCCTTGCCACCCCCCATTCCCGTGCTTACAAGGCTCTGAAGCCTGGTTTCACCCCTCTCTCCATAGCCGGCCCTCTCCCCACATCTCCCTCCCTCGCTGCTAATCTGACAAGCTGCAGACTACATATAATTCCCCATGGATTTGCTCCTGCAGCCGATCTGTTAACCCTTGTCCATCTCCACTCCCCTCCTCTTTTCTCTGTCCCCTCATGCAGGCTCGAAAGTGATGCAGGTGCCTTCCCCTCTGCAGCTCCTGTCCTCCGAAGGAGCCGTCTCCTCATCAGTCCTTTGTCCCTTTTCAAATCTCATCTGAAAACCTGCAGCAACGTCTTCTCTCTTCCCCATACCTCTTCATTCTTTTTTTCCACTGTTGGCCTTCTGAGAGTGTGCTTAGCTTATGCACCATCCCATTTCACTTTCCCATGCAAACCATGTATATCCTAGGCAAGGTGACTTTTAGTTCAGGGTCAGGAGAGCAACCAAGAAAGACGTCTCCATGAGAAAGACAAAGGCAGGGTCCAGGACACACATGTTTAGGCTTTATTCTCACTGCTAAAAGAAGGCGCCTTTAACCACAGGCCGACTCACACGTGAGCTGTCCCACTGTAAAATCCTGGTGCAGACAAGCACAGTCGTTTTCACCAGAAGGAAAAGTTGTGAGGTCAGCCACGGGCAGAGGGATAGCACTGCCTCCTCTGGCTACCTCGCAGGAAACACTCCAGGTACCTTGTCTGCACCAGGATTTTACACTGAGATAACTGCTGCATGTTACTTATCTGGCTGAAAACCACTCGCCTTTTTGGCAGTAGCCACAGATCGACGGACCGACCGACAGACCACAGTGACTCAACCTGCCCCATTCTGCATCCTGAACTGATGGCAGCTCACAGCGGCCAAAGGGACTCCTCTGGGTTTAAAGGTCCAGCTTACACAAAGCAGAATGACCGCTTCCCCTTTCAAAAGCACATCTACATGCACTGCACATACAGTGCCTTTACCCCACGGCTTTCATGTCCATATCTACATGCACCGCACAGTTCTGGGGGCCACATGTCAGGAAAAATGTGGACAAATTGGAGAAAGTCCAAAGAAGAGCAACAAAAATTATTAAAGATCTAGAAAACATGACCTAAGAGGGAAGATTTTAAAAACTGGGTTTGTTTAGTCTGGAGAAGAGAAGACTGAGCGGGGACATGATAACAGTTTTCAAGTACATAAAAGGTTGTTACAAGGAAGAGGGGAAAAATTATTCTCCTTTACCTCTGAGGAAAGGACAAGAAGCAATGGCTTAAATTACTGCCAAGGCAGTTTAGGTTGGATATTAGGAAAAACTTCCTAACTGTCAGGGTAGTTAAGCACTGGAATAAATTGCCCTGAGAGGTTGTGGAATCTCCATCATTGGAGATTTTTAAGAGCAGGTTAGAAAAACCCCTGTCAGGGATGGTCTAGATAATGCTTGGTCCTGCCATGAGTGCAGGGAACTGGACTAGATGACCTCTCGAGGTCCCTTCCAATCGTACAACTATATAAGTGTATGATTCTATAAAGTTAACAAAGCCATCAAGCTAAACAAGCAGGGAGACTGCTTAGTGATCACACCAGCAGACAGTCTGCACCTCAGGAAACCTTCCTGGCTTTCGAAACAGAGCCTAAAGGCTTTGGGTAACATAAGGGGGGGCAGAGACATTTTAGTTATCCTTCTCTGAGGGGACAACAGGGCACAGCACCATTGCCCCTATGAAAACTGGATCCTCTGGGTCTGGGAGGCAAGAGTTGCTGGAAATTTAACACAAGTGAAAAACTTGCTCAGACTCAGACTTTAACTGTCTGAAATTAAGTTTTACTCACCAGAGAGCAGGTTTTGTTTAGTTTCTAACCTGTCTGTCTCTTTTATTCTTGCTTAGCATCACTTAAAGCTCTGTTCTTTGTTAATAAACATATCCTTGTTTTATTACACAACCATCTGAGGGCTGTGTATTAAACTGGAGGGTGAGTCCTCAGCTAGCCAAAGAGACTGGTGTGTGTCTGTCTCTTTGGAGGCAGCAAACTCAGTAACTTCTGCAAGTGTCCAGTGAGAGGAACTGGGCACGGCAGAGAGACGTCTCTGGGGTACTCAGGGATTGGGATGCACTCATTGTTACCTGCCAGGCAAGGCTTGGCTGAGCAGAGTGCTGAAGAGTTTGCTGGCCAGGCTGATGAACAGGTGTGTCAGGGAGTGAGACATATCTTAGCAGCATCAAAGCTCTCACTTGCTGAGGATGAGAGGGGTCACACAGGGGCTCACGGTTCTCAGTGTCGTGAGCAAGAAGTCGCACCTCCCAAAGAATCCAGTGCAGGACCTGAACTGTGGCTGGAATAGCTTCCCCAGTTACCGGGTCTTGATCTTCGGCTGGTATAAATTACCGTAGCTCATGGATTTGCACCAGTTTCCACCAGCTGAAGATCTGTGTTAATTGAACAGAGGGGATTTCTGGCCATTCTTTGGAATGACGAAACAGCACTTTTCCGCAGCCGGACTCAGCCCAGAGAGCTCAGTGAACTCACTTTAGGACACATCTTGTCCTGGGATGTAGCCTATCAGTTCTAAATGAGCTTGACTGACATGGCGAGAGACCCAGTTCAAAAGCAAGGTGATGTAAGCAGCCTAGTTAATGCTTCCTGCCCTAGACCTCGAGAGCAGGGATGGAAGGGAAAGGCAGACTTAATGGGTTCTGAAGGCTTTTCCTTTTAAGATTTGAATCAATGAATCTTTCTGGGGAGCCTGGGTAATGTGATCTGAATAAGAAATGGAGCTTGTCTTTGAACCTGACCTAGGTTCCTTGACAGTGTTTGCTTCATGCGCTGGCGCCAAATGCAAGACGACAGGAATCTCCAAGCAGGCTGGCTTTCCGGCGCTCCCCCTGCCACGAGCAGACCAGCTTCACAAAGTAAAGTTTCAACAAAGAGAATTCTGTTGAAAGTGTTGGCTTGTTTCCCAATAGCCCTGTCGCTGCGGCTGAGCTGCCTGCCCCTGACAAGGGTTGCATTTATGACCGCTCTGGACTCGTGGTGGGGTCAGGTAGTAACATTTGGATCAGGTTCTTGAACATTGGCGCTTGGATCAGCTCAGAACCTTCCCTTCATTGTTCCACTAGGACTCCAGGAGGGGGCAGATTACCTGGCCTCACAAAGTACGGGGTGCCCAGCCAACACGGTGCATAGACCTAAGCGAATGCAGCAGGGTAGTAGTAACTGCGGAAGGACATTTGAGGGAAAGGCTTTGCATGGCAGCCTGGAGCCTGAGGTGAGGAAGGAGAAATAGGAGGCTGATCAGGGCCCAAGGAGGGTTAGCAGCACAGCCTGGGGTCACAATCCTGTCCCACATGGCCTTATCTAATCTATCTATCTAATGTGGAGTGTTTTTAAAGCACCCTCTTGGTTACCCCCTACTCTCACCTGCTGTGCTTAACCACAAAGTTTCAGTTCTCCAGATCTCCATCTGGGAAGTTGGTGGTTTCACTTCAGTTCTCCCAACGGGTGAGTTTTGCACCAGTCACAATAACACACACCTGGTTCCCCTCTCAGCTTCTCTGCCCTGTCTATGAAAATCTAACCTGCCACAAATCCAGAGGCATCCAGGGCTCTTCCTGCTATAGGGAGGGCAAGCAACCACTTACCCTGGCTCTCCATCACCCAGGGACCAGTCCACCATGCCTGCTTCAACACAGAGTGTGGCAGGGCCTCAGGCCCCCATCCATTTTCTTTTCTCCACAAGACTTTCCATAGAGGCTTGAATACTCTTTTTTTACAAGCTGGCTAAGCTGTTAGTCTCCGTAATATCGGATGGCAGCTCATTCCAGGGGGGGATATTTTTTTTTATTTAAGAGTCACCAGCTCCCCAGATGCTCACACTTAAAGAGGTCAGCAGGATACTGTACTTCCCCAAAAAGAACAGGAGTACTTGTGGCACCTTAGAGACTAACAAATTTATTAGAACATAAGCTTTCGTGGGCATCGGATGGAGTGAGCTGTAGCCCATGAAAGCTTATGTTCTAATAAATTTGTTAGTCTCTAAGGTTCCACAAGTACTCCTTTTCT
This sequence comes from Eretmochelys imbricata, assembly GCF_965152235.1. Lineage (NCBI taxonomy): Eukaryota > Metazoa > Chordata > Testudines > Cheloniidae > Eretmochelys > Eretmochelys imbricata. The sequence continues at coordinate 16,821,443 of NC_135585.1, read as the reverse complement.
TTTTGCAGATACAGACTAACACGGCTTTTACTCTGAAACCTGTACTTCCCCAGTCACTCTCTTCCATCCTTCCCAGCTGTACCTATGCTGCTGGTCTGGCGCTGGGTGTGACAGTACATTACCGGCTTCCCAGGGCCCTCGGGCTACTCCCCCGTCTCTGCACTGTTTCTCTGTGATGCAGACGTGTGGCCGTTGTCATCTCCCAGATGGATCCTTGCAAGGACCTGCCTCAAGACCAGAAGCTGCAGCTAACTCAGGACGTGACTGCTGCCTCTTGGGGTATTCTCTGAAGCGGCACTGGCTTCCCGTTCAGGATTTCACTATGGATTTCTAGAACCCTACATGGTCAAGATCCCTGCCGTCTGTGAGATCTGCGCTCTCCCCAGAGCTGCGGGAAAGGCTGGTCACTCTTACTAATGGCACTTGACTTAAACATCTGGGCCTGGGAGCTGAGTGTTCTCACTGGAGGGGCGCTGGCTCTGGAATTTCCTGCCCCAGTTGATCCAACAGCGCCACAAGCCTTGTCTACATGGGAAAGTCACATTGGTTTTTAAAGCAGTTTAGTTAAACTGGTGCAAACCTCTGGGTGGACATTTCTATTTCAGTTTAACAGAGGCTTTTGTTTAAACCTGTTCCCAATTGACTATAGTCAGATTTCAAAAGGCCTGGTTTAAACCACAGTAAGAATGTTCACCCAGAGATTTGTACTCCTCTAATTACATCAGTTTAAATTCATCCCTTAGGTTAAACCAGGGCTGCCATGTCATGTAGACAAGCCCTAAAGTTCTTGCCCTTCTGGCTCTTCTGTTGTGCCAGGCTCTTTCATGTGCAGGCAGTTGTGGGGGATGGGACTCCCCTGCCCCCAGGAATGGGGGAGCCCATATGAAGTTGGCCTGTGTTGGCAAACTCTGTATTTAGTATCTAAATTACCTAGTCGGACGGCTGAATAAATTAGTTGGGATCCCGTCACACTCCATGTCAGCCACTCCTCCTTGTGGCCCCTTCATCACCACCACAAGGCTCTCACACTCCTGGGGCTATAGCAACATAGAGTCCTGGAGTTCAAGGCCAGAAGGGAGTGTCACATCATCTCATCCGACCTCCTGCAAATCCCAGGCCACCCACCACCAGCGAGCACTTGCCCACTATACCCAGCAACCAAAACAAGACCCCAGTATTACAGCCCACAGGAGGCCAAATGCAGAGAACGGGAAGGAGAGAGGTGCACTGACATCCTGAGCAATGGCTGGGAAATGATTAAGTGACCCAGATAATCCTGGCAAGTGACCTGCACCCACATGCCTCAGAAGAAGGTAACCCTCCCCCGCAGTTGTTGAACGGATTCAGATACCTGAAGGCTTCGAGCTTCTCTCTGATGGCGGTGTGTGTGTGTGATTTCCCCACCCTCCTGCACTAATCACACCCAGAAAGGAGTTCTTCTAATTGCTAGGCAAGCAGCGTGCTCAGCTCTGCACCAGATAGGCCCTGTTTGCTACCCAAGACAGAGACAGAAGTAGGATGCTCTGGGAAGCCCCCAGGACGGGGGTGAGTAGGATGTTTGTTTCCAGTTAAAATGTTTAACTTTTTGCGGGCCTCACAGAAGGAGCAAGTCTTCAGGTGGGACCTCAAGGAGCTGAGGAGGGTGGTTCGGTGGGCTGGGATGGAGAAGGATTTCTGGGCCTCCTTCCACATTTATACCCACCTGGCACCTATTTCTTAGCCAGGCTGAGGAGCCCGTCAAAGCCACAGCATAACCTGTGTATGTTCCACGCTCTCCCGTACTCTTCATGCTGCTCCCTGGGGCAGGGCTGCCTCCTGCAGGACAACCTCTGATGAGGGTTCTGCTCCCTGCTCCACAGGTGTAGCACACACAGGGCTCTGCAGAGCTGGCCCAGCAGCTAGGAAGCTGCAGGAAGAGCAAACTAGGGTGGGCATGAGCAGAGGAGGAAGCCAGCACAGAAAGATACCAGAGTGCTGCAGCAGAGCGAGGTTATCTCTGCAAAGAAAGGGAGAGCGAAGCAGCTAATGTCACAGCATTTGGCAGGCTCTGCAGGGCTTGCATTGGCTTTTGCATGTTGCTTTAACCTTTTCTTTGAAGCTCAAGCTTGTGCTGCGGTGTCAGAGACAACACACATACACATAGGCACATTCTGCCTTTGGTTATACCCTCGAATCCCCACAGAGCTCAGTGTAAGCGAGGGCACAACTTAAGCTACAGTTTACACACAAATCTCTTGGTGCTCAGTAATGACGGAGGAAAGAAACCTACAATGAGTCCACAGCATTTAAATGGGCTTTAGGCAAAATCTCTCCCTCGCAGGGTGCCTGGCTGTGGTGAGAGCTCCTTAAAGCCTCTCTCATTTCCTAAAGTCTTGTTAATTTCTTTTCACCCCAGGCCTTCCCAATCAACAGCAGGGTTATATTCAAGAGAGAGAGAAATTGCACTACACAGCACCATGGATAATGCGTGCAATCCGTTCTAGCAGCCAGAGGGCTTAGCCTCAGCAGCGTTAGAGGAGACAAGCTGAAAGATCCCAGAGCAAAAAGAGCAGCGACACTGAGCAGCATTTTTTCCCTCCAGAGAATACAAGCACTGTCTAGGGTGGGCAGCAGGACCGAGATGGGCCCTGGGATTAGAAAGCCTACCCCTGTACACACAAAAGGGTGCCCCCTCTTCCCAAAACACTCTTCAGGCACGCTGATTCCGATATGGGGTTGCATTCACACAGCATGCCGAACACACCATGCACACAGTGGAGAGTCCTCAAACACACACCCCCTTTCCTGGGGATTGCCTTGATTCTTAATTACAGTAACACAGGCCTAAGACAGGGCTGTACATACAGACACGAGCCCCAAAACTCTTTCCGGAGAGGGCTGGTAGGATTTCTCCCTGCACGACCAGTTGTCCCCCACCCCTTGAATTCTCTGTCACATCAAAGAGACTCTCTACCTTTAATGGAACTAATGAGACTCCCCTGTTCTGGCTGTCAGGGTGAGTCAGGAGAATGGCCCTACACCTCCATTCACGGACCTGAGACATGACAGCCAGTTGCAAGAAGTTACAAGGGAAAAGCAAGGGCTGGCACTTGTCATAAATATAAAGGGAAGGGTAAACACCTTTAAATCCCTCCTGGCCAGAGGAAAAACCCTTTCACCTGTAAAGGGTTAAGAAGCTAAGATAACCTCGCTGGCACCTGACCAAAATGACCAATGAGGAGACAAGATACTTTCAAAGCTGGAGGGGGTGGGAAACAAAGGGTTCTGTCTGTCTGTGTGTTGCTTTTGCCAGGACCAGAGCAGGAATGCAGGGTCAGAACTCCTGTAAAGGGTTAATAAGCAATCTAGTTAGATATGTGTTAGATTCTGGTTTGTTTAAATGGCTGATAAAATAAGCTGTGCTGAATGGAATGTATATTCCTGTTTTTGTGTCTTTTTGTGACTTAAGGTTTCGCCTAGAGGGATTCTCTATGTTTTGAATCTGATTACCCTCTAAGGTGTATTTACCATCCTGATTTTACAGAGGTGATTCTTTTACTTTCTCTTCAATTAAAATTCTTCTTTTAAGAACCTGATTGCTTTTCATTGTTCTTAAGATCCAAGGGTTTGGGTCTGTGTTCACCTATGCAAATTGGTGAGGATTTTTATCAAGCCTTCCCCAGGAAAGGGGGTGTAGGGCTTGGGGGGATTTTGGGGGGAAGGACGTTTCCAAGTGGGCTCTTTCCCGGTTATATTTGTTAGACACTTGGCGGTGGCAGCAATAAAGTCCAGGGAGAAAAGGTAAAATAGTTTGTACCTTAGGGAAGTTTTAACCTAAGCTGGTAAAAATAAGCTTAGGGGGTTTTTCATGCAGGTCCCTACATCTGTACCCTAGAGTTCAGAGTGGGGAAGGAACCTTGACAGCACTCAAAGTCAGGACTGCAGCATCCACAAAAGAAGTGCTTCATCCTGAGAACTAGAATTAAAGGTTAAACTAGAAGGTTAAACTGAGAACTAGAGTTAAATCAAACTGGGCAGCAATGCACAGGAATATCTAATGGGCAGACTCAAAGCTTTTGGGAGTTGGAGGAGGTCTTGGTTTGAGCTTCCTTCCCCCTCTGAGACCAGGAGCTGAGTAAATGTCACATCTCTCCCAGCATATCCATGGAACAGGAGAGGCAACACAGGAGAGCAAAGGCAGTGGAAGAGGCAATGGAACTGGGGCAGAAAAGGGAAGGGAGAGAGGCTAGAACATTAAAGCTGGGGAATTGGAAAGGGAACATGGGCTGGGGAGGAGCAATGGACAATGCATGGTAGCATCACTTCAGCACCTCCTGCGGCGGGGAACATGAAGGATGTCCTAGCAAGCACTTGATCTTGTAGGGCTGTGCTGAAACTAAGCAAGGAGCCAGCACTGTCTGCCTCCAAAGCAGCTTGAAACTGACAAGACTCTGCTCTCTTGGCTCTCTGACTGGTGGCAGGTCAGCATCCTGTCATTTCCAGGACACTACAGAGGCAGCTGTGGTGGAACGGCTGGCAGAGCATGCTCTGGTTCAGGGGGGGGCAGGATGTGAAGATGGGAGACCGAGCAGAGAGGCAGAAAAGAGGGGCTGCCGAGGAGAGGGGACTAGAGTAACTGAAATGGAGAATGGCACGGGCGGACAGAGAGAGAGAGAGAGAGACTGGGCCTGCCTAAAAAATTCAGAGGAGAGAGTGAATGAGACAAGGCAAATAGGAAGATAAATGATGCAGGAGGGAAAGTGACCAAACATAAATGGAACAAGGAAAAGCAAAGAAGGGAAGTGAAATGCCTGCAAAGAAAACAGAGGGGACCCCTCCCCCACAAGTAGTTTCAAACCCTCACACAAATACAAGCACACATATTTGGAACAACTCTTCCATCCGACTGGCCCACCTCTGGCCTCGCCTGCCATCAGATCACCTCCAACTTTCTTTGCTCTGCCAGTGGTGCCAGCCTGGAGGCCTCACCTGTTTGTTTCATTCCAGGTCATTCTCATGTCTTTCTCCAGGCTGCCCTTTTCCCACCCCAAAGAGCCCTTTCCCTAGTCCAGCCCACCACGTCACCACTCTCTCACTCACTTCTCCTACAATGCCCACAAGAAAAGAGTCCACAGATGACTGGCCATTCCCTCCTCTGGGCTTCCTGTCGTGAGCTGTCTACTCTGCCCGGTTTAGACCGTAGGCCCTTCAGGCAGAGACTGTGTATCTTGTGTTTCGTACAGTGCTAGGCACAGCAACAATCCATAACGATAAATATGAGGCCACCGAGGAACTTCATGGTTTGTACAGCACCTAACACAAAGGGATCCAATCCTGCTGGGGGCCTCTGGGTCCTACCATCATATAAATACTAAATAATAGGAAGGGAATTATATGAATAAATAGACCTGTCAGGCATTAGCTATCCAAACACACCTTTTTCACTAATGTAGGCAGAGCCCCACACATTCAATAGCATCTCTGCCTATCTAAGGTACTTTTATTTAGCCCCCTTCACCGCAGTTTCAGAGCATCTCACAATCTGTAGTGTATTGATCCTCTCTGCAGCCCTATCAGGGAGGGCAGTGCTCTTCTCCCCATTTTGCAGATGGGAAACTGAGGCACAGAGCAGCCAAGTGACTCTCCCAAGGTCACACAGAGAGTCAATGGCAGAGACAGGAACTGAAGCCAGGTCTCCAGCTAGCATGCTAACTGGTGAACCACCCTTCCCCTCATTTGGTACCTACTTTGCAAATATATATATATATATATATATATATATGATACCACGTGAGCTGATCTAACTCCTAATGAAGTGAATTGAAAGACTCCCATTGGCTACACTGGGAGCTGGATTGGGCTCATAAGGGGTCGAATAAGGCCCTGAAAGTACTGTACCGTGCTGTACGTATATTTCACACACAATACTAACTTTACCTACCTTGCAAAACAATATTGCAATGACACGTGACAATTAAATGAAAATGCTGATTGGATGGTAGCATGACCAAGGTCCAGGATTTTAAAGAGACAGTGTCATTTTGAACTCAATTTTTTAAAATGAATTAAAAGTGATTCATGTACTGAACCTGCCAGGAGTGCCCTGTACCTGCCCGGAGTGCCCCGCCTGTTGTTGTAACAGTAGCCAATGGAAACCATGGAAAATGACCACTGCCATGTGGCAAGAGGTACAACATGTTGTCCCCCTGACTCATGTCATGTGACCAGGGCCAGGCAATAAAGTTCAGGCCCTTACCAGCCCATCTGTGTGTCCCATCCTTATTACAGTGTTACAATCACATGCTCTTGTTTTTAAAAATGTGTCCTCTGTCCTGTTGCTGTGTGAGAGATTTGCTCATTGAAAAGTGGTTACTGCAGTATTGCCAACCCCAAATGCTCAAAAAACAAGTCGGATTCCCCCAAATAATGGGATTTAGATTGTAAATTCTTAAGGGCAGGGATCTGTCTTTTTGTTCTGTGTTTATACAACGCCTAGTACAATGGAGGAGTCCTGCTCCACAGTAATACAAATGAATAAATTAATACTAATAGTGAGATTGGCTTAAAAATCATGGGACCTTAAAAATATTTTTGAGCCTTTGAATGCTGTCAGGTCTCATTGTTAAGCTTTTCTCTCAACCAACGGGGCTAGACACTTTTTTTTTTTTTAATGAAAGGTAAGATTCTCACATCCTTGCCTCCAGAAGCTGGGGCTTTAAGTAAAACAGCCAATATTGCCAGATTTATGATCAAATCAAAAGTTGGCAACAATGTAACTGACTATACTTCGGAAACAGTGAAATAGACTATACATTCATCCTAGATTATTTGCATGCACTTTCATATTTTCAGTAAGTGCAATTTCTCATTTTTCAATAAGTTGAAGGTTGCCCTAATGTTTATTTCTCTCTCTAATTTGGAAATTGATTCGGTCATGATTTCCTATATTTTCAATGGGAAGATGTAATTACTGAAATTATGAATTTACTGAATTCTGAAGCCTTTTTATGCAGTGTTGCCAACTCATGATTTTGTCATGATTCATTTTGGTTAAGGCCCCAGCTCCCAGAGTCTTGTGATTTTGTGAAAATCTCAGATTCCCAGAAAGGGGGGCGGGGGGAAGAAAAAAGAAAAGTACGTTTCTAGCCCTCGTAGCTGTGGAGCAAAGCTTGAAAATGCAAACCCCAAAAGCTCAAAAACCAGAAGGCAAATCAACCCCACCACAGTTTACGCCTTTCTTTTTAGAAATCTCGTTATTTTAAAGCCAATCTCGTGATTTTTGGAGGCCGGCCTGATTTTTTAATTTTTTTGGGTTGGCAATATAGATCATGTGCAGTCGGGAGTCTCTCTTCCTGGGCAAATAAAATGCCCCTATAGTCTCCTTCTGATTGGCGAAAGAAAACACTTTGTCTCACCAAAATGGGGGAAAAGTTGCTCCACCACACCCATTCTTCTATCTTATAGAAGCATAAAATCATAGAACTGGAAGGGACCTCGAGAGGTCATCTAGTCCAGTCCCCTGCACTCTTCTCCCTGTTGCTGATCAGAAAAGCCCTGGCGGGAGGGGCAGGGGTCAGCAACAGAGACAGAAATCAGGACCCAAAAGAGAAAAGGAAGAACATGAAACCCCACTGGAAGCAACAGGGAACTGCCAGTGCAACAAAGGGGGAAAGAAAGACATACAGTGACAACAAAGCACCATAGTACAGCCAAGGCAAATTGCTTTAGAGGGCATCTGCTGCTCTGGAGGATGGGCCAGTAGTGAGAGTGCTAGTCTAGGAGTCCCTAGCCATGAGTTCTATTTCCAGTGCTACCCCAGACTTCCTGTGTGTGACCTTGCATGAGCCACTTGGTCTCTGTGCCCAGTCCCCTGCCTTTAGAATGGGGATAATAGCACTTTCCTCCCTCAGAGGGATGCAGTGAAGATTGTCAGGTACTCAGATCCAATGGGGATCAACAGATAGCACCGCACACTTCACTCTGGATTCAGGCTGGAGTGCTAACTGCTAGCCCAGGTTCTGCTCTTCGCTCCTAAGTTATGTAGGTGATAGCAACTCCCAGAGTGCACTCCACGGGTACATGCTTGCTCCAGCAATGTCCCCTGTGCACAGCTGCGTTACAGGCACATGATACACGCTCTCTGCTTTGTGGTGCACGTGTGCTCCAGCAGCCCGCTGTGCTCAGCATGGACCTGGCTTCAGAAAACAAATCAGACCGCACTGTGTGGCTATCCTCATGTAGCACCGGTGGGCCTGTCTTTCATACTGGTTCGGTCTGTCTATCTGCCTGCTTGCTGCATCTGCCTCTCCCTCTATAGCATTGGCCTGTCCGTCAGTCTGTCTGATCAATCTCTCTCCCTGCAAGAGAACACACAGACAGGCAAACAGATGAAGGAGAAGAGAGAGAGAGACTGATATGTTTACACACTTTTTCAGTCTGTCTATTTCTCTGTCTCCGATCCCCATCTGGGTATTGTCTATTATTACACGTCCCTGTAGGATTTTCTCTCTATCTATGCAAATGTCTGTGCTGCAGGTACAATATTCCTGATTTTCAATTAGTTTGAAATGTCATTTGGTTAAAAAAAAACCCAAACCCACAACACAAGTATTTCTCTTCTCTTCTAATTCAGTCTCCTTCCCTACCCGAGAGGTGGGGTGGGAATATCTGAACAATGCAATCTTCATTACAAAATTATTAACACTAATTAATAATAATACACCAATACACTTTCTCCCAGCGTGCCCTAAGCCCACCTTCCTCTACCACTGTGTTTGGAGAAAGGAAGACAAAGCAAAATCTTATCATTAAAAATATCCCCTTGGGACAGAAAATAATTTAGCTCATGTTGAAGTTAAACTTTGATTTAACAGGTATTTCTCTCCTTTGCCTTCCACCCGCGGCCTCAAACACACAGAGTAGAAATCAGAAGCAAGCAGGGATTTTCCCTTCAAAACACAATCTCCTGCACCATTAGGTAACGCAAGAGAGAGAAGAAAGAGAAAAGGCTAAGCCAGCTGTTGGGATAAGTTTAACTGCTCACTTTGGATGCTGCATTTCCTCAGAGTTGTTTACAAGGGCTGAAAAAAGACCTGTAGTCATAAAATCCCCTAAGCAGACGATCCTGATGTTCCACAGAACCTCTTTTTCATCTCTCCCTGTTCAAGGAGCGAGAGAGAGAGAGAGGAGGAGAGAGAGGGAGAGAAAGTGAGCTCACGTTCACACATTGGTAAAGAGGCTGGTCTTGCAATGCCTTTGAATATTTTACTTTTAGTCAGTTTCCCATCAGAGTCAGAGTCACACATGCACACACTGAGCTGAAGCAAACTACAGCTATGGACAGCACTAGAAGATTTGAAATCTAATCACATGCATTATACCTCTTGGATATATTTTTAATCACACACACACACACACACACACATATATATATAGACACACAGATATAGACAGAGACAATATCATCCACACCACCACCAAACAAACACCTTTTTCTTTTCTCAGAGGATACACATACCCACACATCTCTCTTTATCTCCTCCTGGCTTCCTGGAGGATTGTGCCGGCTGTTTTTCATGGAGAAAGTCCAGGGAGAAATGGAGATTGAGAGATGGGAAAGGAGCGAAGAGCTGTCAGATGCCGAGAGAAAGGTGATTCAAGAGACCTGGAGCAGAGTGTACACGAACTGCGAGGATGTTGGGGTCTCCATACTGATCAGGTATTTTAAAAGAAAAGAAACAAACAAAAAAAAAAGAAAAAGAAAGAAAATGAAATGAAATGAGTGACAAATAGACAGGAACCATTCTCAGTCCCTATTGGCTCTGATCATGGACAATTTCGCAGCACTTCTCTGATTTCAACATATTGGGGGGGGAGCCTTATAATGTAGTTTGTGGGAATCGGTATTTCAGTTGGAAAGGTCACCTTATACCCTGTGTGCAGTGTTGGTGGGGGTGGGGAGGGTGTAGAAGGAGGAAATAGCTGTACACAGTTTTCTGCTCAGTGGTTTCTACTCACATCCCTGCTGATGGAATTATATGTACTAGGTTCCTGGGTGAAATAATGCAACTTACAAGCCAGGATGAAACCAAAACAGATCTGTCTCTGACAGCACCATCTGTTTGTCGGACGACAGTGTCAGTATAAAGGATAATGCTGAAGTTGCCTGCTAAGGCTGGTACGAAGGTCATAAGGAGGCAGGAGGGGGGCATGTGGCAATAGCTAATGAGCATTGGAGGAATGAGGCATTATTGCATTGGGATTAGGATACGGAAACTACCTTACAGCACCATACTGTGTGTTGCACAGACCTTCAGGTAAAAGGAATGATGCGTGTCTGTCCAGGGGTAAGAAAGGGGCAGGTTGCTACCTGGGTTTCTCATTCTAAAGTAGAAGGACTTGTTTTCTTTCGAAGAAACTTGAACTGTTATTGAATGTTTATCTTGTTTTGTGCTTCTGAACCCCCTGGGTACGCCCGGATGAGCAGCACAGACTCCGGGACCGAGTCTCATCTCGCTCACACCAGTGTAAATCAGGAATAGCGCTGCTGAAGTCAGTGGAGTTACCCAAGTGCACCTCTGGTGTAGGTGGGATGGGAATCAGGCCTTAGGTGTAAAGGAGCGTGCGGAAGAACAGTAGAAGGAGCTGGGGAGGGGAAGCTGGGGCTGTAGAATCATAGGGTTAGATGGGGCTGAAGGTCATCTAGAGTAGACTAACCCCCTGCAGATAGAAGCAATGACCAGTTGCCACTTGATTTGAGCAAAAATGTTTGATTTAAGGATGGACCTGAACTTCAGCCTCCAGCTCCAACCCCCCATGATTGCTGAGAGAAAGCTGAATCCAGATGCATATTTGGCCAACGCCCTCCTTCCCTTACAATGGTCCAGGATGAAACCCCAGACGGAGAAAGCTGGGGTGCTTGAAATCTGGCTGCAAATGTTGTTCCTTGAGATTAGCAGGTTGTGGTCTTGGGACTGATCTGTGTTATGAGAAACACTTGGATTGGTGCATTTCTCACTAGTAAGAATTACAACGTTTCCTTTAAGTTTGGGGGAGCGGCAGAGGTAGCAGAAACTGCCTCAGATGTGCAGATGACCCTTCTTGGCTTTCCTCTTGTCTGACTTATAGGAATTACTACAGGATTTCCTCACAGCATTCCTGTGCGGGGAACCGGTTTGGATAAAATACAAAGACGGCCCCATCCCACAGCCCTCCCTGAACCTCTCCCTACTTGTAGAGCTGGACATGGTTTGTGACGGAAATATTTAGGTTTAGTCACTGCTCAGAAGATCTCCTGCCTGAGTTCATAAACTCAAGAGGTTTAGCGAGTTTAGGTAAACATCAGGGGAGAGAGCTTGGCTCCATTGAAGTCAATTGGAGTTTTGCCATTGACTTCAATGGGGCCAGAATTTCACTCCAGGATTTCCAAGTGTCAGTCTAAACCAAACCTTTCCTGTTCCCTCTCCTTGCGGAAGATCACCTCCAGATCTAAATCATCCAGCTGCCTCTCCCTCCCCCTTTCTAAAATGGGCCAAGCACCAGCCCCACAAAACACTAGGCCCCACGCAAATCCAAACAGGACCTGAGATCTGGATACTGTTAGGTCCATTTTCTGTTAGTCTTCTGAGCCACAAGTAGGGGCAAGTGGAATTGCCAATGATCTGATCTGCGAAGAGGGGCCTCAAACCTGCTGCTGGGAATTTCCCTAGGGCCTCCCTGCGGCTGATCATTCTTCCTCCCAATGTGCAACGAAACACCAAAAGAGTGCTCTGCTGGCCTACGCTCGTGCCCGACATGACTGGCAGCTGCCACCTGCTTGCTCACTAGTGCGCAGCCCGTCCAGCTGTGCCAGTCACAGGGGGAATCCAGACTGGATATTTAGTGCCACTTTTCTGATTGTTAGAGATGGCGCTGGGGTAATCTGAGCCCAATTGCTTGGGCACATCTCTGCTGAAAGCAGGCTCTTGCCATGTTCCTGATGTAGGGCTGTCTCCTTGGACATCTGCCCCCGCCTCTAGGAAAACTGCTGGTGGTGTTGTGTGCATGCGGGATGGGGGGGGTCAGTTCTTTGGTACGGGGGAGGGGAGCAGCTGTGGACGAGTGGTAGAAGTGGCACCCGACAGCCTATCCTGGACAGTTTAGCATGGTAAACACCCTGGATTCCTGTCTGATATGAACCACATGAAGACAGAACGGATCCGGTCCATCGGTGGTTGCAGGGAGGGTGTAAGTGACGCATGGGATGGGGATGAGCCAGAACACAGCAGTGAATGGCTGGTATCGATGCTGGGCAGCATGTGTGCACAATGTGTGTCATGTACATGTTGAGGGGGCAGGAAAGGGCTGTAGCCTTCATAACAGGATGGTGGAAGATGGTGCAAGGAGAAGCCAATAGCAGACATGCACCAGGGAGCCAAGCTCATCTCTCTTGGAGTAGAGGTGCTAAAACAAAGTTATTTCCCAAGTAGATGCAGCAATTCCAGCAGGAAAAGCAGTGGCCATCTGGCATGTGTGGTCTGGGGTGTTACACAACAGACCGAAAACCAGACAGAAACGGGAACAGGAGAGGGTGTGAAAACAGCTGGCAGAGGGGCCCTGGCTGCAAAGTTCCAACCTGGAGCTGAACTTCCTCAAAGCTTGGGGTGGTTTCTGTTCCAGGGTGGTTTCTAAAGACCACTGCATTCTCGGATTTCCCTGTCATTGTGCCAAGAGGAAAGCACCACCTCGCAAAACCAGCGCCAGTCCCTGGCAGGAGTGAGGACTCCTGTGGAGATGGAAGAATTTGTTAGCTAACGCTTAGCACCTGGGATTTACCCAAGTACAGGCCACTGCCAGAGACGGGCTGCTGGGCTAGACGGACCATTGGTCTGACCCAGTACGGCAGCTCGTACGTTCTTAAACTCCAGCTGAGATCATTGCTTTTCTCTCCAGGAGTCCTGCAGGCAGAGGCGAAGGCAAGAGGCATTTAGGAAAGGATGAGGCAGTAGACAAGTGACCCATCCTTTCCCCTGGTGCAAAAGCAGCAGCTCACATTGTCACCCTGACATGACACGCTGCAGGTGACTCACTGCTCCTCTGCCACTGAGACCATGGAGGGAGGGGTGCTGAAGCACAGCCATAAGCCACTCACCCCGTGAATGCCAAGTAGTGAGCGGGAAGAGAGGCAGCCCCGGTCACAGGGGAACGGCAGAGCACAGGCTTGTCTCTGAATAGTGAGGACCGATCAAGAAGCTCTGAAATTGCATGTAAACCCTCCTTTGCTGGGAATGGATTCACTCTGCATAGCTCCCCACCATCCTCCCCAAGTTCATGCCAGAGCTCTCTGGGGACATGCGGGCAGTGCAGAAACACGACAGCCCTGGTTTGAATTGTCAGTACCTGTGAGAACAGCTCTTGCCCAGCTGGCTCCTGCATGCCTTTACATTTCACAGCTGGCATCAGCAACAGCTCCCTCCAGGAGAACTAGGTCATGAGCAGAGGCTGTGGGGAGGCACAGGAAGGGAAAAGGAGACGGACTCACACGCTGCTTTTACTTTCTTATAAATGATGCAGCAGCTCAGCAACTACAAAGGTCACTTTCTCGTTCGGTTTGCTGACCGCATGCAGACACACTTAGAGCTATGTGTGCCTGGGAAAACAATCACGTCTGCCCATCACCCGCAACCACAATCCACCGGTATACACTGGGGTATAGAAAACCCTCCCCTGTAGGCATCATATGCTTTGCAGTGATACAGCCCCTTTCACCTGCAGGTCTCAAAGGGAGTTGCAAAGGAGGGGTAGTGTCATCATGAAACCGAGGCGCAACGTGACTTGCACAAGGTCATCCAGCGAGTTGGTGGCAGAAGTAAGGAAAATAGGCTGACTCAGGTCTCTTAACCACAAGCTCGAACCACTAAGTCAGAGCAAACCTGCACAAATGAGCAACTATACTTGTTGCCTGTCAATGTCAGGTTTGAGGAGTAACTCAGGAATCATCTTCATAGCCTATTTAAAGTTTATCTGTATGTATTTATGCATTTCTTGACATGCCTGTGTATATGTTGTACCCTTTCCCCCTGCCCTTTCCATTCAGTTCTCTGCCTGTAGATTGTGAGCTGGCCAGGGCAGGCAGGGCAGGGTGCCTTATTTTTTCCATTTGGAAAGAGCTTAGCACGTTGCACCCCTGGAAATAAATAATACTGATAAATATAGGGCCTGATCCTGTGCCCAATGAAGTCAATAGGAGCTTTGCTGCTGATTTCAACAAGAGCAGGAGCGGGCCTACAGGACAGGAAATCCAAGATCACCCAGCAAGGATAAGCACGTATCATATACAAACAGAGGCAAGATACACAAACACATGGCAATGGGAATATGTACAGCTGCATTGTGCAGTGAAACTGCATGCTGTATCAGCAACCAGACTCAAACAGCCCACAGGGAAATGCACAGTGCATGCCACTGTGCAGGCATTCTGATCAGTCACCACCAGACAGCTGCCCCTTTGCCATGCAGTAGCAGATTGTGGGTGAGTTAGTTTCCCATTGAAAGACAACGAGGTTCCTGGGAGCCAGGGTATTTTCTGGAGCACCGCATTTGCACAAAAGTCCTGCTGATCTGGAAGAGAGGGGCCAAAACCGCAGCTAAGGCACCACTAAATCCAGCCCTGTTTCAAGGAACAGTTCCCTCCTCTCTCTCCTCCTTGGTCTATGTCCCTTTGATTCCAGCACACGCTGTCTGCTCCTATCTCCTGCCCGTACCCTGTATTTTATAATGGTCAGACTTAAACAAAAACCTCATGCTTCAGGATATAAACCCTACTCGTCTTTAAATGAAAGAAACTTTCCCTGGATCATAACCGCCTGGTGCAGGGGCTGGTACACAGGCTTGTTCAGGTACTGGGAGAGAATGGAACAGAGCACCCTGGTACGAGACAGTGGGTCAGTGGCAACTCAAGAGATTGGGCATGTGTTTGTGGCTCTGCGCTGGCCTGCTGTGTGGCCATGAGCAAGTCACCCCCGTGTCTCAGTTTCCCCTCCCACTCATTGTGTCTTGTCTCTTTAGACTGTAAGTTCTTCAGAGCAGGGGCTCTCTCTTACTGTGCACGTGTGCAGTGCCTAACATCACATCTGGTACTCAGCTAGTCTGCACCCTCGTAGTAGCTGAGCACCTCACAATCTTTAGTGAATCTACCCTCCCAACATCCCTGCAAGGTAGGGCAGGGCAGTTATTCCTCTTGACCCGAGGCACAGAGAGGGTAAGTGACTTGCCCCTGGACACACAGGAAGTCTGTGGCGGAGCAAGGAACGGGACTCTTGTGTCCTAGTCTGGTGGCCTAATCACTGGACTGTCTTTCCTCTCTGAATCTTCCTTCCCCAGGAAAGTCCCCAGGCACTACTGGAATATAACAATAATAATGCCATTTGGCTAAGTTATCCCTAGACTGTGGGAATAAAAGTTGTGTGGATAAAAGTATTTAAATAATTGATAGTTTCCTTTGCTGGGGAACCTCCTGCCTGAGGAATCACAATATCTTCATCTCACGCACCATCCTCCCCTGAGAAACCAGAGGTCTCTGCATTTAATATTATTATTATCTAACCATATGCTTAACTTTTAACAGAGCACGAGCGGAATCTAACTTAGGACCCAGCTGTGCCTTGGACAACCATAGATGCTGGAACTAGGGTTGCTGGGGGTGCTGCCACACTGCCTGGCTTGAAGTGGTTTCCATCATAGACAGGGTTTACAGTTTGGGTCAATGTCTCTTAGCACCCCCACTATAAAACTTGTTCCAGCACCCCAGGGACAGCACTAAATAGCACCTTATTGGGGCAACCAGTTCCACAGATCCCAGTACCTGAACTTTAGTGGGATTGCTCACAGCTGTATGGGGAAGTAGGGTGGCCCCAGTAGATCAATCACGTCCCCTCTCTCTGCCTCAGTCTTCCCATCTGTAAAATAGGTTGGCTGATATCCTTTCTTTGTAAAGCACTCAGAGCTATAGATGAAAAGCCTCAATGTAACTGCACAGATTTTGCCCTGCTTAGTAGATGTTTCCATTGATGGTGTATTTGTAGATCACAATTTATTCTTATTTCTGTAAAGCATCGGTCTATATTGTTAAGGGTTATTAATAATTCAAACTGAAACCTTGCAAAGTGAAACACATGCACATGACACATATCCTCACAATACACGCACACAGGCAGTACCCACCACAGTGCAGCTAGGCTGGGAGTTTTAAAGACACCAAAGAAAATAAGGTGCCCGCTTCCATTGCAAGTGAATGCGTCTGGAGGCCTAACTCCCTTAGGGACCTTGGAAATCCTACACCAATGCGCTTCTCATGGAAACACACACAAGGAATGCAAACACACGCATTCAGTGCATGTAACAATCACAAGGAATGCAAACACAGGCACTCAGTTCACATAGAACACACACACACTCAAACCTATGCCACATGCAGTTCATATGTGCCATCACCATGCATGTAGAAGATACACACGCAGGTGCTCCATGCTCGCAGGGCTAAGGCTCAAAGGCTGGAGCCCGCTGGATGCCCCTTCAAACGCTTTGGTGAAAAACTCAGATTCTTTCATTAGCTCCGTGCAGCAAAAGAGTAAATCAAAGATCGCATCCAATTTGACAGTTACACCCAGCAACAGAGCTGTCAAAACCATTGCAAGAGGTACTGAACCAGGTAGTAGTTGTGTGTGTAAGGCCCTGGCATTTCTTCACTAACTTTCCATAGTTCAATGCCTCGTCTCTGACCTTGCAGGGAGACTTCTCCCACATGTTCACAGCTCTAGTTTTAACTTCTCAACCTCGGAACATCTTCCTCCCTGTTTACACACCCTTCTCTCTCCTACCCCCGCTCTGTCACACAAACCAGAGCAGTGTAAAGTGGAGTTAGTACACATGGAGAATCAGGTCCCATTGTTTTCAATAGGCGTTCTGTCTGAGCCAGTCCATCAGGGTTTGCCCTCCCCACCCCCACTTGTAAAGGGCGTTGAGCATGAAAAGCACTCAATGAGTGTTAGACTTGTTCGCATTATTAGGTGTCTGGGGTTTAAACACCAAGCAGCTTTACTAATGAGCGGACATGGTAAGGAAGCTTATGAAAACACGAGAAAGGTTAAGTGGTTGTTTTCTCCTGGTTTAAGTAGTGTGTACAAGAAGTGGATCTTTCGTCTGAGCTTTGGGAAAGGCCCTTCAGAACAGGAGAGGCCAGAAAACAGCAAAACACAAACATGGTACGGTTTTACCTCGAATGCCCCAGTTCACCCATAAACGATCACTGTGGATGTTAGTCAGCAGCAGGGAGTCTCACTACGCCAGCGCTTTGCACAGTGTGGCTTGTGGAACACCTGCTGGCCTCATGCTACCAGTGGCCTCCTTTTCCTCTGCTGACCAGCTCTGGAAGATACTTAAGTGTGTTTTTAGCTGCCATTTTTCCTTGTGTGCGACTACTTTGAGGATGTTATACGGTGGCAAACAGGAGACGGGAGGTCAATTTGATGGCCAATGGGAGGGAAGGTGTCTGCATAATGTGGAATGCTAAGGGAGGAGGTCTTAGTGATGGCCAATGGGAAAAGAAGTGGTTTGTGAGAAAGTGACTGAGGGAAGGCCTCTATGAGACACTCTTTCTATTAAGTTGTGACCCCCACTTTTATTATCAATCTGGTTTATTTATTTGTATTACAGCAGTACCTAGGCAGAGGCTGCAATTGAGATCTGGTCCCCATTGTGTTAGGCGCTGGACACACACAGAATAAGAGACATTTCCTGCCTCATGTGTTTACTAGCTAAGTAGACAAGACATAAGATTGGGAGGGGAAACAAAGTTGTAGAGAGGTGTAGTCGTGTTCCCGATATCACACAACAGGGCAGTGGCCCAGCAGGGAGCGGAGCACAGGTCACCTGACTCCCAGCCCAGTGTCCTATCCGGTAGACCCCTACCCTCACAGTCACATGTAACATTTCTGTTTTAAGCTGCCACCCCGAGATTACGCATCCAAATAATTCATATTACATGTAACTGTCAACCGATCAGCTTCATTTCAAAACAAGTGCCCACTGGGGAAGAAGAACACAGGACATTTTAAAGTTGGATGCTTCTCTTCTTCCTTCCCCATCCCCTTTGAGACCTTTGTTATAATGATTACTTTTAACTCTGATCTGCTGTCTATGAAAGTTTCCCCTCCTGCAAATCTCCTTCTTTAAGAGACATTCTGATGAACCAGAACAATTGTGAGAACCCCCCAGGGACTATTTCTCAGACTCACACGTTTGCCACAAAAGGACAATTCAGCAGCAGCAGAGTTAAGAAATTAAATGTTAAAGATAACTATTGATCAGCATGTGACGCGTCCTTAGGTGAACTGATTTGTACCAGCCCACGAGAATCCCTCATTTAGAACAGGGTACGTGGGCCACCTTCTCTGCTCCATTAAAGTGCTCTGTTTAATGGGGATGCTGGGCTGTCACTGCGAAGAGCAGAATGTGGTTCTCGGCGTCTATAAATGCATGTAACGTCTTTGCTGTGGGCTACAAAGTGCTCCTGTCTGTTGAGCTACAATGCTCATTAAAATCACTGAAAGGTAAGGACATTCCTTGTGGATTTGGCAGAAGCTAAGTGTTTCATACATTTGGTAGCAATGGGCAATGTTGATTAAACAGCATACATCTCTCAACCTTCAAAGTACAGGTTGACTGAAAAAGACACTCTTCCTAGGCTGAATCATCTACCTTGGCTGAAACATGCAGCCTTGGAATGTGGGTAACTGTCCAGGGTCCTTGGGCACCAAGGTATCAGACAGGACTTCTGAGCTGTGGAGCTGTCTATGGTATGTTGCCCATCCTTGAGGGTTTGAAAAGTCCTGAAGTATATCTAGTACTTGTGTGCTCCTGATGATCTGGGACCTGATGCGAAGTGTGAGGCACCCACTAAGCATATATTGCAGCGGATGTGGTTTGGGGATGTCAAGAACTCAGAGAAAATCGTGATCGTCAAAGGACAAACCTCAGTCCCTTGCAGGGGTTGTGTGCCTCTTGAGAAATGCAAGTCTGAGCAAGGATGCATGCCACACGCATTACCATCATCTGGCAACTACAGCATACGCACTCTTAAGAGGCACAAGCAGGATGTAAGATCAACCTCATGAGCAATTGCCTCAGGTCTAAAAACGCCTAGCAGCGTGTGAGAGGAGAGTTATACAGGGAGCCTCGCACGCATGCCACCAACATTAACACAAAGCGAGTGACAGGCATGATGTATGTCTGCTGCACTGCAAAGGGGATGTATCGGCAACGCTCCCCATGCTGCTCAGAGACTACAGCAGACTTCCAGCATGCTTCAGAGAAAGGCGAGCTGCCTGCCTGCCCACTGCACCTAGCCGGCTGTCCCATGCGATGCTAGCGAGGGGCTGTCACAGAACTAGTCAAAGGCCCCTCCTTGGGTACTCACCAGACAGGTGTGGGGGAACCAGCTGCTGCATCCCACATGTTTTAAACCTCCAGAGCCTGAAGAGAGTCCAGGCACTGCCCCTGGGCCAGCACCCACTCCCCACTCTTCCCTCCGTAGCTTAAACACACCGTCTCCCAGAACTCCACCTGTGTGGGTGTCTTGGGTCCACAGTTAGCTCTGCAAGGGGCACGCGATAGGTGTCACATGTAACACGCAGACAGACTCCGCGCAGGATTCTAAGGCACCAATGCTCTAAACAGATCTAAACAAAAATCATAAAACCTACACACATGCCCCTGCCTCAGTCTTCTCACCACCCCAGAGCATTCTTTGGGCGGGGGTCAGAGTCTTCCGGGGGCAGCCAGTGCCCTTCTGCTGCAGTGCCTGGCTTCTCAACCATGGAGCCCTCAGCCCCACCCACTCAGCCTGCTTTGACTTTGCTCGGCCCTGCAGCTAAACTGGGTCCCCCGCTACACAAGCCTGCCAGTCTCTTCCCACATCTTCTGCCCAAAAGCTTCCTGTGAGTTTTTCCTTCAAGTTTATACATCCCACCACCAAGACCTGGTTTTTTTGGCCTGCTGCTGATAATTTTGACTATTCAAACCCCAACCTCCTACTGACAAACAGGAGGAGTGGCTTCTCCCTGCTCCAGTAAACCTCCTTAGCATATCTATTCACAGGTCAGAGTACAGTGGTTACGGTTAACTATTGTCCATTGTATCTAGTCTGGGATGTTCATGCTACAGGCCCTGTCAGCCCAGAGCAGATAAACACAGACATAGAGGCAGTCCATGAGACAGCAGGTTTCATAAGAACAACTTCCCAGTATCAGCCAGAATCCATAAATTGTACAGAAAAACTCCCCAAATTATCACAGATGGCAAGATTCCTTCCTGACCACTCCAATGAGCAGCTTACACTCTGCAGCATGGAGACTACATTCTGTTTAGGATAATTATTATTTAATATTATACTGCAGTACTGCCCAAGGCTCCATTCAGGATCAGGGTCCAACCCTGTGTGAGGAGGGGAACGTGCACATAATAAGAGACTGTCCCTACCTCCAAAAGCTTACAATTTCAATAGACCAAGCAGACAAACAGTAATTAAGAGACAGCAAACAAGCAAAATACTTGATGTGATGTCAGATATGCATGCAGGGCCCAACCCTGCAGGCAGCCCCAATGGATTTCAATTGTAAGATATGAACCCTAGTTATTTCTTTATTTCATCTTTACAGCTAATCATTAATAACTTAATTTTATGCTTAACTCTTATCTACACTATTCCTCCTTTTCTTTTGTTCAAGCCAATTTTTTCTTTCATTTTAGATTTTAAAACCATTGTCTATTTTTCATTTACCATTTCTTTAGGGAAATGGGAGAGCCTTGTGGATCAGGCCTTAGACTAAGCCTGAAGAAATCTGGGGTCAAAAACCTGGCTGTGCCACAGATTCCCTATGCTACCTCAGTCAAGTCCCTTAATCCCTCTTACAATAGGAAGAATACTACTTCTACCTTGTCTATTTAGACTGTAAGCTTCTGGGGCAGGGGCTGTTTTGTACAGCACCTAGCACAACAGAGTCCTGAGTTTGGTGGGGGCCTCTGTCATAAAAAATCATCTCTATTTTTCTGCTTTGTAACAGTATTAACTATGTTAATGTCATGGCTGCCCTTGCTGGCTTTCTCCTGAAACTTTCATTCATTTCCATTTCCTTCTGCAGCCCCCACCCACCCGATTTGTTATCCCATTATTAGCATTTCTCAAATGTCTCCCCACTTTCAGTCTAAACCCTGACATCCTTGCCTCTCCCCATCTCAGCTGGGGCCCAGAGATCACTGCCCCCACTCTCCTGCGCAATCACCCTTCACTGACAATTCCCACCTATGGCTGTCTGAGAATTGTGGGGAATCAGTGCCAAAGGTCTGACCTTAGGTGGGTCCTCACCCACTGCTCTTCCTCCTCGAAATCTCTCAGGGCCTGATCCAAAGGCCATTAGCCTTGCTGCCAGTGGGCTTTGGATCAGGCCTTCTGAGGGCGATACCTGCTCCTCTGGGTTGGGGAGCTTCTCACTGGAGCTGGGCTGGGGAGACAGGGCTAGAAGCTCCCTGCAGAGTCTCGCTTGCTCCCTCCCAGGGCAGGGAGCACCTCCGCAGGCCAGCTGCTTGGCTGGGAGCTGAGAAGAGGAAAGGCAGTAAGACAACCCTTTGGCCGGACGATTTGCAGAGCTGTGTTGCCGTAGCTCTGTGTCACTGGCAGCATGGCGGTGCTAGTCGATGGCTTGTGAAAACCAGCGCAGACAAGCTCTGTTCACAGAGAGAGAGAGGACTGAACAACGGGAAATGTACAAGTAATAATATTAAACAGCGCCAGCTGAAACCACAGCTCCAGTGAGACTTTTGGAAACAGGAATATGGGTTTCTTAGCGTGAGGCCAGATCACTTATGCCCGGAACTGAAGTAATTGCTATAATGGCTTTTGCAAGAAGACACTGCAGGAGCCATGTGCCTCCAAGAAAACCAAAATAGATACTGTCAGAATTAAGAGCTTGCAGAGCACTGAGTGGAAAGCTAGATTTATGCATCAAGGGGATGTTTGGGTCTCTGGCAATACCCACAGCTTTAATGAAGACAGAGTGAAGCTGAGGCCCATTATGCAGTGTAGCAGGATGAGCTGCCTGTGGTGGCGAAAAGACTATACATGACCAGGGTTCACATTGTGAGGCTGGTAATTACTTCAGAGCACAGCAGTGGCCTCTGCTCTTTGAGGCGAGCCTCTTAGAAAGCCGCTGAGCAAGGAAAGCCAGAGCTGCTGAAATCTAGACAACAACATTACTAAGGACAGGCGGCTGTCTGCCGAAGGTCAACCGTGCGGTGTAATGCTGAGGAAGGGACGGAAGCAGTTCGTCAGTTGCTAGGTGTTCCTTATTTTGCTGCCCTTGGGGGAACGGCAGAAACCATGAAAAGACAAAGCGGGAGGGAGGGGGAAAATCCACCCCATTGGATTTTGCTTTTTACAGAAGCGGAGACGTTTGAAACAGGGAAGACCTATGAGGTCATCCCAGCTACTCCCTTCCCCTCTCCAGTCAGGGCAGAATATTTTATCAGGCTTTCCATGGTCCATTTCTAAATACCCAACCTCTTCCCTTGGGAGACTAGTCCCAGGGTTGCTTCGTGAAGAATTGCTGGGAGCTACGGCAAGCTCCACTTTGGCACCTGAGACCATCCAGTGGATCTTAGTTTGAATATTGTCACTTTGGGTCACTTTCTCTGACAACATCCTCGCCTTCCCTCTGAGGATTTGTCCTTTCTCGTGTTCAGTTATGTGTCCCTCTCCTCATATGGTGCGTTTCTGCAAAGTCTGGAATGGGCGAAGGGTGCTCAGCGCCTCATGGTAGCAGCCAGCAAGACAAGGCCCTTTGCTGAGATCTCTGTGCACACACGTTTAGTGGGGTGAAGCCAGTCTCCAAAGAGGCATCTTACTCTGAGACTCCCAGCAGCAGCAGTTTCTGACCAGGCCAGACTAATTTTCTGCCCTGTATAAAGGTGAAGCATTGAGGATGGTGAACTATTGCTTTGAGCAGAAACTGTTCAGTAATTTACTCTATGTGCCATCTCCTAAGTCACATGGTATTGTTTCCGCTCCTTGATCGGATGACTCACAAAGTGCTTTCAAGATGGCCATATGAGTGCTCCTGGTGCAGATACAACTTTGCACCTGCATTCAAGGGAGACTCTTGTAGCTGCTCCTGGACCTTGAGAGTAGCCTTTTCTCACCCCTGCAATCAGAATGGACCAGGAGGGGAGAGGAGATCTTTAAAATTGTCCCCTTGCTGGGCCTGATCCCCAGTGCTGACGAGAGTCCTCTGCAATGGGAGTAGAGGGTTCTCAGCACGCCACAAAATAGGGTGACTTTGATACTAGTGCTGCTCCTGGGTCCTGAGACTGGCAAGGCAGAGGGAGAAGTTTTGGTACCTCACGGTGAGCAGCATACTAACTGTAAGTTAGCTTTTAGCTTCAACTTTTGCAGCCGCTTTGTCCTTGGAGCAACTCTGTGGGCCTCGTAGCACATCCCCTTCCCACAGCTGTCACTACTCGTGGTGTTATGACTCATCCAGCCTGTGTTTTGTTGGGCTTGACGTCTAGGGATGAGCGGTTAAAAATATTTGCACCGCCAAACAAGATAGCCTGTGCGTATCTTCACAAAGAGCACAGCCTGAAGGAAATCTGTTGTATTTTATTATGTATTCCCGCTACTAATTAACTGTTGTAATGCCTGGGACCCCACCCTCATTTAGCTAGGCAATGTACACACATGCAACAAAGAGAGAGTCCCTGCCCCAAACAGATTACAGTCTAAGAATAAGACAACAGGGGAGAGCACCCGATAAAGAGTGAGACAATTATAAGTCATTTGCAGTGTTGGTATAGCTGTGCTGGTCCCAGGATATGAAAGACACAAGGAAGCTAAGGTAATATCTTTTATTGGAGCAACTTCCCCCAGTGGAAGGTACAAGTTTTAAACTACAGAGAGTTTTTCAGATGTGGGGAAAGAAATCAGTGTCCGGGCTAAATAGAAGTTGGGACAGATAGATGAGCATAAAGAGGTGACATGTTGTCAGAAGTCACTTGAAATGAGGTGAGCAAAAAGAGGTCTGAAGTGGGCCATTAAGGGTTAGCAGGCAGGCATGTGTTACAGCTCATTGTAATGAGCCATGGAATCAGTGTCCCTGTTCACTCCATGGTTTCTAGTGTCTAGTAGCATTATGAATTTAAGCCCCTGGCTCATCTTTTGAAGGTGTTGTGCAGGCTTCCTTTGAGGATGAGTATTGCAAGATCACATGGAGTGATCCCTTTGTGAAAAGGGTTTGCCCATGGGGGACAGAGTGTTTTTGGTTTTTTATCATTTTTCTGTGTGAATTTTCTGAGTGTAGGGATTGTCTGGTTTCACGCACAGAGTTGTTATTGGGACATTTGATGCCCTGGATGAGGTATGTCACATGTTGCGATAGGCATATGTGGGACCCCTGGATCTTGAAAGGTGTATTGTGGGAGTGTTGATCATTGTAGCAGTGAGATTTCTGCAGGTTTGAGTCTGTTGTTCTGGCAGGGTCTGGTGCTGCTTTGAGTTGGTGGATCCTGATCTGATGAGAGCCTGGTGAGGTTGGGGGGCTGTCTGAAGGGCAGAAGAAGGGGTTCAGGAAAGCTTTCTTTCAGGATGTGGTCCCCATCAAATAGGGGTTGTAACTGTTTGATGATACCCCACATGGGTTCCAATGTGTGATGATAGGTGACAACTAAGAGTGTGTCGTCAGTGGGCTTTTTTCCCTGTACTGAAGCAGGTTCTCCTGGGGTATCTGGATGGTCCTTTCTATGATGCAATCTACTTCTCTGGTGGAACGTCCTTGTTTAATGAAGGCAGTTTTAAGTGTGTTTAGATGAGTATCCCACATTTTCTCTTTGGAGCAAATTCTGTGGTATGAATGCCAGGCTGTAGATAACAGATTTTTTGGTGTGTCTGGTATGATTGCTAGGGGCAGCGATGGAGAAAACACTGTGGGGCCTGTAGGAAACTTTAACAAATGGCTTCTAATGCTCAGTGCTTACGGGGCTCTTTTTATCTGTAGATCTCAAAGCACTTTACAGAGGAGGGGATCACTATTATCCACATTTTATAAATAGGGAAACTGAAGCAGGGGCACCAGAATGGGGGGGAAAGGGGGGGCAGGGGCCAGGGTCCTCCTGCTTTTTACTGGCAATAAGGGCCAGCAATGGGGGAGGGGTGGAGAGGAACGAAGGGGGGGGTGGGGTCTTGGGGGGAAGAAGTGGCATGGGAGCAAGGCCTCAGGGGAAAAGGTGGCTCAGGGGCAGGGTCTTGAGGGGGATGGGTGGGTGTGAGGGTGGGGGCAGGGTCCTAAGTTCCCTCTAAGCTGTGCAGCCATGCAGCAGCCTATCAAGGGCCGCGCAGGTGCTCAGGGCTGTGGCGGGGAGAGGTGAGGAGAGACGCTCCCCCCCAGCCCGGGAGCTGCTGTGGCCAGGGAGAGGTGCCTCTCCCCTGGCCCCAGCCCCAAACCTGCCGTGGCAGGGAGAGGCAAAAAGAGATGCTCTCCCCCAGCCCTGAACCTTGCACGGCGGGGAGAGGTGTCTCTCCCCGACCCCAGCCCCAGATGGACCTGTCGCGGTGGGGGGAGGTGCCCTGCTCCAGCCCCGGGCTGCTGCAGGGAGAGAGGGCTGGGGGAGTCCTCTGTCCCTGTCACAGCCCCAGGGCAGCCTGCACCCCAAATCCCTCATCCCAGGTCCCACCCCAGAGCCCGGACCCCTGGCCAGAGCCCTCATCCCCCTACACTCCAACCCTCTGCCCTCGCTCTGAGACCTCTCCCACACTTATGTGCCTGCTGGGTTGGGACTTCAGAGCAATAAAATGACACGTGCTGCTTCTTCAGGTGTGTGTTTTGCAGGCTGTTGAACTGAATGTGGATAAATCAGATACTCGTTCAAATTCACAGTCAGGCGTTTGTAGGTCATTTTTTAAGGTCAATGATAGATATGAACTAAAGATCACCACATTGTCCAACCTCAGCTAGGTTGTCCTAAAGGGCCAGGCTCTGATAACTGCTCCCATTGAGTAGCAGGTGAGGCAAGCGCCCATCACCATAGTGTCTGACCACGTCACAGTCTTTCATGTATTCATCCTTGCAGCACCCCTGGGAGGGACAGCAACATTATGCCTAGTATACCGTTGGGAACCTGAGGCTCAGAAAGCCAGATTTACAAAGCATTTAGGCACCTCACTAAGGAAGAAAGTGGGGATTTACAACTAACTCCTGTTGACTTACATAGGCACTTTTTGTAAGCCCCACTAGGTTCCTAAATACCTTAGTAAATCCAGCCCCTGCCCAAGGTCTGTGACAAAGCAAGGGACTTGAACCGGGCTCACCAAAGTCCCGGGCTATCGCCGCAATCACTGGACCATCCTTTTCATAGATAGATTCATAGATATTTAGGTCAGAAGGGACCATTATGATCATCTAGTCTGACCTCCTGCACAACGCAGGCCACAGAATTTCACCCACCACTCCTACAAAAAAAACCTCACACCTATATCTGTGCTATTGAAGTCCTCAAATTGTAGTTTAAAGACCTCAAGGAGCAGAGAATCCTCCAGCAAGTGACCCGTGCCCCATGCTACAGAGGAAGGCGAAAAACCTCCAGGGCCTCTTCCAATCTGCCCTGGAGGAAAATTCCTTCCCGACCCCAAATATGGCGATCAGCTAAACCCTGAGCATATGGGCAATATCTTTCTCCACTATCTTCCCCTGCAAGTTGCCCCATTGATTACAGCAGGGCTACTTGTTGAGTACCTTCTACTCGGTGTGAGTAGGGATATCAGAACATAGCTCAGAGCTGTAACAAATTCATGGATTCAAGAAAATACACCTTTCCCTAGAAGAACTGAAATTTCAGAAAACAACTCTCCCGCTGCTAAACAAGTGAGTATTGCAATTACTGGAAGGGGAATCACCTTCTAAATACTTTCCTCGATCAAATATTTTATAGAAAATTCACTCCTCCGCCAACATATTTCAGATTCCAAACAAATGAGAACAAAGAGCCAATTCCCAGTGCCTGCAGCCATCTTGCACTTTAATTATTTCCTTTAGTTCTGCTGCTGATAAAGGTCATGTACCTAAAATGGTTAAACGGGAAGAAGGAAAAAAATGACACTTAGGACATCCTGTCCATTTTGTCCAGATGTGTCTCATGCAATACAAATTAGGGGGCGCAGAATCGAATCACTTACAAGGAATTTAATGAAATCGGCATGCAGGCCTCTGTTTTGTATCAATCGCCATTTTGCTTATGCAATGGTAAATATTATATTTGTAATGATCTTGGATGAATCAGAAAACAATATTCCAGACACTGAGATGTTTGAACTACAGGAAAAGATGCAACAGATAGAAAAAAAATCCCTATTCATCAGAATGTGTTATTTTTTTCTCTTCCTCCACCCCCTGCTTTTGTTTGTCCTTTATCAAAATGATAAATTAAACTTCTAAGTTAATTAACAACTACTGATGAACTGCTTTTTTAAAAAGTTTCTTGAGATTCAAGTGAATTTTTATTTAGTATGCCTTTCTTGAATTTAACACTAGTGTTTTTCTTCTGGATATAGGCCAAAAGTTTCAGTTTTGAATGCCCAGCTTTATTCACCCAGAAACAATTTTGGTCCAGTGCTCAGGGTACTAGCTTGCAATTCAGGAGACCTGACTTCAATTCCCTGTCTTGTCACAGACTTCCTGTATGAGTCACATAGGTCATGTCTACACTACAATAGCACAGCTGTGGCGCTGTATTGTAGATGCGTCCTACATTGACGGAAGGGGTTTTCCCGTGTATGTAGGTAATCCAGCTTTCTGAGAGGCAGTAGCTAGGTCAACAGAAAAATTCTTCCATCCACTTAGCTGCATCTACAGTGGGGGGTTAGGCTGATCTTTTTCTATCCTTTACTTTGAGAGAGGGGACGTTCTGATTTCCTAGTCATGATACACATAGTGGCGGTTTCTTTCTACCCCCTTAGCCTCTTTCCCAGACACTATTTTTGCATTCGGAGCAAGTAATGCTTCCCAAGTACCTAAGAACATCACCAATTTCCAAGGGGGTTCCTCTTGATTTATATTGGCATGAGTGAGAGGAGAATCAGAACTTATGTGCTTTGAGTTGGACACACATTTCAGGATAGATGGTTTTCATCTTATGTGCCAGGTCAGCTATTCTTCCGGCTGCTGCTCCCCACTGCCCCTTCTCCGAGCCTGAATTCCCCTCATTCAGCCCTGTACAGAGGTGGTCGCTGCTGAGGGGACCAGATCTCTTTGTTAGCTGGGCTGCATGGGAGAAAGGCCGATCCTCTGATATTACAGCTTGCCATGATGGGTGAGACTCCAACACCCGGGATCCTCGAGAGGATGGTGCCATTAGCACTCACACTGGCCAAAGTGCCCCTGGCCCCACGAGGAGGAGAGATCTGCTAACGTGGGCATGGAGAAGACCAGCTTGGTCACAGAGAAGGACTTCTAGATATTGACATTGGGACTGATCCTTTCCTGTTGGCTCCGTTTTTTATGCTGAGTGCTGTAGCCTCTCTTATCTCCTGTGACAGCATGGTCAGGGGAAGGAAGAGAGAATGGGGGAAGAGAAAGAACTTCAGAATAATAGAGCCAGCAGGTATCCAGGCTTAGAAACCAGGGCTCAGGGTGAAGCAAGGATAACAAATGAAACCCTATTGCTATGGAGGGGGAATGTCTGTCCTGCTGGGAGACATTCTAGGCCGAATCCTGGGAACTCAGGGAAAAGGGGAACATTAATAGCGATGCTTCCATGTATATATAACAATAACCCAGACTGCTGCTTCTCCCCAGCCAGAGCTGCCCTGGCCGAATGAGACTCAGAGATCTCCCTAATGCTCTGTCAGAAGGATGCACGGGACCACAAGGCCTAGTTCCCGGGCCCTGGCACCGTGCGTATTCCACTTCAAAGCCCTTTCTCAGGCTCAGGCTCTCCCGGACAGCTGTGAACGGACGGAGATTGGCTAAAAGAGGCGGGACGGTGAGACCTGGGGTTCAGGAAAATGATTTCCTCTGGCAAGGAGCAGACATGCCGTGAGGAGCCGCTTTAAGCTTCTGCCAGGAGAGGTTAAAAAATAATCCAAGGAGCTTGTTCGCGGCTCCCTCTCTGATTTTCAAACCGATGCCTTCCCCCCCCACCTTCCCTCCTTCCCCCTGCTGCTCACTCTTCACACATTGAAACCTATTTTGGGCCCGCTGATGAATCCCAGATGCCTGAGGGAAGCAACAGAAGCGATGTACGTTCCATTCGCTGCTTTCTTGGCAGCCCCCCGGATCCTCCGGGAGCCAGTGGAGGGGTGGGGGGAGAGGACAATGAGGCGGCACTACGAAGAGCAGGCTCTCATTTGTAATTGCTCACGGGCTGGCGGGTACAGAGGATGAACCCACCTGGCCCTGGAGGCAGTGTGTGCATTGGCATGGGGCCGTGCAGTGCCTCCGAGGGGTTGCACCAACCTGGAAGAGGGAGGAGGCAGATGGCGGGAGGGAGGTGTTTGTCGGGAACTGCGGACAAAGAAGACATCGGGGGACAGCCCTGGGAGCTGAGTCTACCAGCTCCCGAGCAGCCTACGCTGGCTCCCAGCCAGTCTAATGTACACACATAAGGACGCAGAGAGAGCCCAGCTGCTCAAACCTTGGGCTGTTCGGAGTGGAGAGGATGGGCTGAATCCTGATCTCGCCCCCCCCCCCCCGTGTAAATCTGGAGCAATTTCACTGAAATCAATGGAGTTACAGACTGATGGAGGTGCCCCGCTGCAAGTGACAGCAGAATCTCACCTCTCATGCAGGGATTAAGTAACTCAGCAGAGATTTTTAGGATGTAGGATCCTGCACACACACACACTCTCACTCCTCCGGCCCCAGGCTTCTGCCTCTGTTACCAAGCGGTGTATGGGTTCACTAGCCTATCGTAACAGAGCCTTCGCCCCCTCCTCAGCTTGGAGTGGGACCCCCTGTGCACACAGCAAGTGGACTCAGAGCTCAGCAAAAACTTCCCTTTCACTCACAGCATTTCAGATCCATGCCCCGGGGGTTCTGCCCCAGGCAAAAGGATACCTGTTCCCAGCACAGAGCAAAGCTGCCCTTTCTGTGCAGGGCTGGGGCAGCCTCAGCAAATTTGGGGAGTGTGTGTGAGACTCTTAAACAACCACAGCAAAGACACATGGACTCCCCCCTCCCCAGCTCTTTTCCTACTGGGGAATGGAGAGGGAGTCGAGGTTTTAGCTCCAGGTGGCCAATTCAACCACAACTCCTTTTATTTCAGTTGTGATTAATTTGTCCCGTGGCTTTAATCCCATCAGATTTGAGGGTCTCCTGTACCCCTTTCCTGAGGTCCAGGAAAGAGGGTTGGCCCCAGAACCACTCCACTCTCCAACAGGGGATGAAGAAGACATCCCTGTAGGGTGCAACTGTAACCCACACACCTTCTGGGTGTAGTGTTCTGTCCCATCTAGTGGCACCAAATCCACTTAGAGAGAGTTAAATGAGTCTGCTCTTCAGCCTTAGCTAAGAGCCAGTTGGCTTTTAGCTCACGTGGTAGAGGCTCATGCACTAAGCTCCAGAGGCCCCATGTTTGATCCCACCCACCGACGACCAGGGTCTGTCGGCATTAAACAATAACCTAGGATCGGTACATTGGAGACCCAGAAGCCCTAGGGCTCAGCACCGCCCCCCAGCAGGAACGTTGGGAGCACTGATTTAATTTCTCATTGTGAAGCCCAGCTGGATTCTCTGGGCCAAGTGCTGCCCTTGATTCCCCCTGTGAAAACTCAGGGGAATCACGGGGGTGGCCAAGGGCAGAATTATTCAATTTGTGTGGACGTGCAGGGGCAGAGTGCAGCTGTTCCATTCATGAAAGCCATTGGAAACCTGCTGCCACTGAATGGGCTCTGGAGGAAGGAAAACCTGTCTGCTGGGGGCTTTGTACAGACGGGAGACGGGCTTTGCAAATATCAGATTGCAAGCTGTGTGGGGCAGGAAAAATCTTTCACGTTGTGTGCATCGAGTGCCCAGCACAAGGGGGCCATTAGCCACAGCAGTAAGAATGACTATGACAAATTCAGCCCCCCAGCACCTCTGCTAGGCGGATGAGTATTTACTGACAGGCCCCTGTTATAGCTGGGAAAGCTCCCAGAACATGGGTGGCAGATGGGCCACGCACCCCTGCCCCCACTGAATTACTGGGAGATGCAGATGCTCAGGACTAACGAAACCTCACGCCATTGCAAGCCAGGAGGTCACACAGAGAGTATGTGGCACAACTGGGAATAGATCCGAGCTCTCTTGCCTCATTGGGCTTTGCTCTAGCCCCATGGTCAGGGGCTCTCAACCTTTCCAGACTACCATACCCCCTTCAGGAGTCTTATTTGTCTTGCGTACCCCCAAGTTTCACCTCACTTAAAAATGACTTGCTTATAAAATCAGACATAAATATACCAAAGTGTCACAGCTCACTATTACTGACAAATTGCTGACTTTCTCATTTTTACCATGTAATTATAAAATAAATCAATGGGAATATAAATATTGTACTTACATTTCAGTGCATAGTATATAGAGCAGTATAAACAAGGCATTGTCTGTATGGAAGTTTAGTTTTTACTGACTTTGCTAGTGTTCTTTATGTAGCCTGTTGTAAAACTAGGCAAATATCTAGAGGAGCTGATGTGCCCCCTGGAAGACCTCTGCATACCCCCAGGGGTATGTGTACCCCCCGTTGAGAACCACTGCCCTAGGCCACTTCAACTCTCACTGAAATTCACGTGGCTTCTCTCTCTTTCCCTCTCCTTCTCTCCCAACTGCACTGTGCAGGTTTTTTGTCAAATTCCCATCTGCCAAGCAGTACTTCAGTCAGTTCAAGCACATGGAGGACCCCCTGGAGATGGAGAGGACCCCGCAGCTGCGCAAGCATGCCCGGCGGGTCATGGGCGCTGTTAACACCGTAGTGGAGAACATCAACGACTCCGAAAAGGTCTCGTCTGTTCTGGCCCTGGTAGGCAAGGCCCACGCCCTCAAGCACAAAGTGGAGCCTGTCTACTTCAAGGTAAAGGACTGGAGCGAAAGTCTCGGACACTAGATGGAAAGGGAAGGAGGGCATAAGGCCCACACTGATAAACGGGTGCTGGCAAGAGATGGTGGGGATGCACTGGTTTATTCTAGCCTCCAGGATGCTGGCCAGTCCTATGGATTTTTACATCAGGAGTAGTCAGCTTCCTGGGTATCCTGAAGGGGGTGCTATACCAGGTGCTCTGCTGGCACTGGGAAGAGAGGCTGGAGTCGGTGCTACAAGTCAGCAAGTTCCCTCCCTGCTCACCTCCTCTCCTTACTCACTCAGCTGGGAGTTTTCTTTCGCTCCCGTTAGTAGCCAAGGGGCAGGTGGCACTGACAGGCAGCGAGAGAGCGAGAGAAGGGGTGAGGACTTCACAGGCTGCACCCCAGAAGCATCTCCATGCCCAAGAAACTGTATTGTAAGGCAGGTGCTTGCCAAAAGTAGGGGCCTATTTTGGTGCTTCTGGAGGTGGGGGAGTGCAGGGGAGGGCTGTTACAGTGCCAGGGGGTGTGTCAAGTGAGTGGAAGGGGCTATGGGGCTGCATGCCAATGAGATGAAGAAGAGGGGAAAAGAGTTGGGATCCTCATTTGAGGGTTATCTCCTTTGCTGGGAATTGACCTGCCTTCAGATGGAAATGGCCAATGGGTTAGCAGACAGAGCAATCAGCTGGCTAGTGTCAGTGCAGCCTCCGAGCACCTCCGCATCCTCCGCTGAAATGCAGCTCGCAGAAAACGGCCATGCTCTTGCCAAGATGGGGGGAGAATTGCTTTCCAGCTTCCTCCAGGCACCATCCCCCCGCCCCGTGCCACACGGCGCCAATACCCAGTTCTGCTCTCACAGGCAGCACGGGTCCGCGGGATGGTTTTTAAGATGAACCTCAGGGGAAAAACCCCCGCCTCTGAGCCCATGAGGTCGGATTGAAAAGGGCTGTGGCCTACAGCCCTGGGAGCTTCGCCGCCATGGGCCACCTCCCCCAGCCATGGGCATCAGAACCCATCAGTGGAAGAGACGTTGGGTTTTCATTGTGAAACTGGGAGGGGTGGATTGTGGAAGAGAGAAAGCAGACAAGGGGCTAGCTCTGGACCAGGTCACCTACAGCTGTTTTATTTGCCATGGCAGTGGGGTACCGAGCTGCCCCAGCCCATGGAAGCCTGCCTTTCCCCCACAAGGAAGACGCAGGGAACTCCTTCTCCCACAGCTTCTGATGGAGGTAAAGGATTTCCTCCCACTACCAATTGCTAGCGCTCCAGTGGGGGAATGGGATAAAGACCCTGGGAAGTAGGGGAAAGCCGCTCTGCCCCTGCACGGCCAAGCGTGTCAGAAAGCAGCACTGCAGAGCAAAGATGAGGCGACTCAGGGCAGGCAACTCCTACTGTGTCCGTGGGCAGCCGGCCAACGTTCTCCTCTGCCGCACCTGGAGAAGCAGAAAGGAGAGGAAGTTGCCGAGCGCCTAGAGAGTGCACCTGTCCAGAGCTCCGCAGCTGTGCCGTTAGAGCAGAGGTGTGGGAGACAGGACACCGGGGTTCTGTCCCTGGCCGACTTGTGGCGTGACCTCAGGCAAGACACTTAGGCCAAACTTCTCAAAAGTGGCCCCTCCTTCTGGGCACCTGTGGGCGGGCAGCGCGAGATACCTGGGGCCTCAGTACTGATTTTCAGTAGCGCTGACTCAGGAAGGCAGTGGGAGCTGTGGGCGGTTAACACCTCTGAAAAGCAGACACTATAGGACAGATTTCAAAGTGCCTAGTACCCAGCAACTCCCACCGTGACGCTTGTGACCTGATTTTCCAACCAGCTCCATACCTGCCGTGCAGAGCTCTTTGGAAAGATCTGCCTTGGTCTCTAGTTGGGAACCCAAAAAGTGGGGCCCCTAAAATGAGCGGGCTCAAGACAATGTAGCTCACAACCTGCCTGGGGTTCAGTTTCCCCTCGGTACAGTGGGGCTAATAACACGGCTTTACATCTCCTGGAGCCTAATGAGCGTCTGTCAATCTCTCAGAGCAATGGCTGGGGGTAATGCAAAGCAGAGTAAAGTATCCCTATGGACCTGCTCAGCAAGATGGCAGAAGCCCCCTGAACTCAGCCACAGTGTTGCTTTGGAAAAGGGGCTGCCCCAGTGGCCCCTGACCACCTCCCCTTGTTTCCCGGAGAATCTAAGAAACCTTTCCTGTCTCCCTCTCCCCCAGTTCTTCACCGGTGTCATGCTGGAGGTCATCGCTGAAGAATATGCCAACGACTTCACCCCAGAGGTGCAGAGAGCCTGGACCAAGATGAAGAGCCTCATCTACACCCACGTGACTGCCGCGTACAAGGAGGTGGGCTGGGTGCAGTATCCAAACTCCACCATGTGAGCGGACACAGGGGCAGGGAGGGGCGGGGAGGGACGTGCATCAAGACTTCACTTTGGTCTCCCCTCAAGAGCCTCACGAGCTGAGCAGCCTGGTAGGGTTAGCTCTGTAATGGCAGAGGACAAATTTGATCTCCCTGTGGCAAAAAAAGTGGGTTGGGAGTGGCAGAGGGTGGGAATGGGGAATCATTTCGCTCGGTGGCCCAGTCTTGTTCCAGAGGCCAGTAAATTATTGACCTCCCCAAACCCAGAGCCTGGCTTTGATTTGATCCCTGAGAAGTGCATTGGCTCAAATTCTGCGGTGAGCCAGAGACACACTGCCCGAATTTACTGAAGAATTAAAAGCCCATCCTAACCCACTACAGTCTGCAGTGCCCCCCGCCATCCTGGGCTCCATACCCATGGGGTTTGTGATTTATCAGGGTCATGTCCTGCTCTCCTGTCTGGTTTGCAAAGGAAACACATAACTGTTGCATTTTTAAAAGAAAAAGAACCCAGCTGGATAGACTCCAGCCCGGAATTCGTGTGGGATGCAGAGAACCTCCCACTAAACTATAAATCTCTGGTACAGGAGCAGCCCACCCCCTCGCCCATCCTCACCCCATCCCGAGGCAGCAGAATTTCATTGGCACAGAAACGCTTCTCCACGGCTGTCTGTTGCCCGTAGTCCTGGGGGCTCAGCCCACCTGCAAGGTGTGCTGCTGCATTTTCAGAAGCAGTTCCGGCACCACAGAGCATGTCATGGGATGCCATTTATAGGGCTTGTAGCACAGCCTTGTGGGTAGAGAGTATGCCTCCCGAGGCAAGGGGGAGGGGAGGAAATTAGCACAGGATCGGGGCCCTGCTCTCAGAGAAGTGGCAGCAGCAAGAGAACGGGCAGTAGGCAGCGGATTGCTGCTGGCCAGGGAAACGCAGGCTCCGGGGAAAAGGGGAGGCACTGCGGAACCAGGCCGTCTCCCTTCAACTCCCTCAGTCATCCCATAGGAGGTGTGGGAAGCTGGGACAGGCCCCTGAATTGACTTAGCCAGTAGGTTCTACTCACAGTGGCCATGACCCAGGGAGCTCGCAACTGGCATGTGTGCGTCTGCAGGAAGAATGGGGGGTTTAGTGCACCTAAGCCCCGGCTACTCTTAGCACCCTCTGGTTGGGGGAAGGGGAATTATGCAATGAGCAGGAAAGGGGTGAAAAGATGAACTGAACATATTAAGGGTCAAATCCTGAGTGTGATGAAAAGTCTCTACTCACTGGAAAGAAAGCTTTGCTCCTTGAAGCATACATTTGCCCTCAGAGTGAAACTGGGTTCCTCCATATAAAGTGCCTGATAAAAATCACTGCATGAAAGACACTGATTCCGTCCTCGTCAGTATCATGAGCACCTGATAAATCCCCACATTAATTTATAACAAATGACTCTCCAGCATCCCCCTCTGGGAGAGATACATAGTTTAGCACAGCAGTTCTCAAACTTTAGCAACCTGAGGACCCCCCATTTTGATTTAAACATTTTCATGGACCCCCAAGCTTCCCGCTCAGACCCAGGCTCTGCCCCTACTCCACCCCTACCTCCAAGGCCCCCCCACCTCTTCCCACCCCAACTCTGCCCCTCCTCTTCCCCGCTTCTTTCCACCCCCTCCCCCATGTGTACCCCGTCCCCGCTCCTCCCCCTCCCTCTGAGCACCTCCTGCACACAACTGAACAGCTGTTCTGCAGCGTGCAGGAGGCACTGGGAGGGAGGGGGAGGCATTGATCAGCCCTGGACATGACTCACAGACCCCCAGGGGTCCAGTGACCCCAGTTTGAGAAACCCTGGTCTAGCAGCAGGAGCTCCTTCTGCAGCCTTGGACGAGTCCCTTACCTTCTCTGTCTCAGTTTCCCCACATGTCAAAAGGGATAGTAATACCCCCCATCCCAATGCACAGGGGTGTTGGAGGGATTAATCAGTGCATGTCTGTAAAGCAGTCTGGTGATGAAAAGCCAATCTGCTCAAATAACTCTCAGAGAAGCTTGGCATGTTTTTCATCCAATAATTATTTCCAAGTAGATGTCTCCTGGATACATCCAGCTCGAGTGGTAAGTGCTACTGCTCAAAGCAAGGGCCAGGGCTCTTTTCCTTGGAGGCTCCCATCTGCAGCAGACTACCCACAAACCTCAGATGTAGTCTGCACCTGGGGAGAGACCTGTTCTTATTCTGCTCGGCATGAGTGTCTCCAGTTATATTCCTCCCAGACATTCTCTGAGGAGCCGACAATGGTCAGTTCCTTGGGAGTGAGGCTGGGACTCTCCTGTTATCAGGCACATAAGAGGACCAAAAGCGTGGGGCTGGGCTGAGTGTGCTCCTTGTACCATGAGTGCCAGTCCTACCCCCTCCCCAGTGGCTCCCTCTTTCCAGCCGGTCCTAAGAAAGTGGCTGTTCTCACTAGGGCCACTCTGTTATACGATCTGTGCTGGCAGCGAGCCCAGGAGCTTTCCCCATGGGCTAAATCGATAGTTACACCAGGGATGGATTTGGCCCCATGCAGCCTCTATACCAGGGGGCTGCACTGAGCAGGTCTGGAGCCAAATGACAGTTTTAAGTAGTAACTGAAGTGATGTCACTTCCCCAAAACTGCACCCAGTTTGTGGATTAACTTTCCTTACACCTCCCCTCATTTTGTCACTCCTCCAGCTCCTCCATTTGCCCCCCCCCGGCCCCGGCGTCTTTCTCCCTTTCATCTCCCTGTATGACTTACAGGATAAGTAATGTAGTTAGGCCAATAAGAGATATTACTTCACCCACCTTGTCTCTCTAACATCCTGGGACTCACATGGCTACAACAACACTGCATACAGAGTACCACAGAGTCTGCTACCACATGGGACTTCCCTTGAAAATGCCCTACCGGTTATGTGGTGCTCACCCAGCACAGTACTTTGTTCTGCCTTTGTAAATAGCCTGCTGCTACATCATACTTCTATCGTAACTACCTGTCCTTGGATGGTACTTACTCCACACACGTTCTGCCTTGTTTGTCCCAGGCAGACCAGCTAGTAGACAAGCGAGTCAGAGAGCAAGAGTCCTATTGAGATTGGAAGCTCTTTGGGGCAGGGACTGTCTTCTCCTGGACTGAGTACTGTTGATGCGTAATTCACAATACTGAGTAATAAAGAGCTGCTGGTGCATGTTATAGGCCATGAAACTCAATGATGAAGTTT
This sequence comes from Eretmochelys imbricata, assembly GCF_965152235.1. Lineage (NCBI taxonomy): Eukaryota > Metazoa > Chordata > Testudines > Cheloniidae > Eretmochelys > Eretmochelys imbricata. The sequence continues at coordinate 16,783,804 of NC_135585.1, read as the reverse complement.
GACCAAACAGGCATTTATCGTTCTCTCACCATTTTCCACCAATGAAGAAGAGAGTAATTCTGCTGTGAGTTAAATCCTTCCCCGTGTGCATTGGCGGTGGCCGGGTCCCTTTCTGTGAGCATGGCTGGTAGAGCACAAGTCTCTTCGCCTCTCACAGGGAGGAGCAGGGTGGAAAGGAGCAGAATGTTTTGTACGTGGACCCTTGTTTATTGCGTTTCTCTGTAACCTTCCCCACAGGTTTGGAATTCCTTGGGAGACAGAGGGCTGGGGCAGGGGGGTCATGTATGGAGGAAGCTGGGGGCCACACTTCCCTGTCGCGCACAGTTCTCTAAGCTGCTCGTCTGGACTTGGGTCCTTCAAAGTTCTGAGCCCTCTAGCCCCAATCTGGCAGAGCACTTGAGCACCTGATTCACTTTAAGCACGAGTGGGCCTGATCCAGATGTCAGCGGGTCTGGAGTGCTCAGCATCTTGCAGGATTGAGCCCTTGGTGCCTCTCTTCTTTCTCAGCATCCCGCAGCTATGAAATGGCAAATTCCAATAAGATTCCTAGTGAATCTAACCTCAGCTGAGCTGATCAGACACTAAGCCCTTCTTAGGCTCTGGGGCAGGGCCCAGCCCTCCGTTCCTGTCTTCTTGTACCAATGGCTGTAACACCTCCGGTTTACAGACACCATCACGTCATTGTGTTACCCACAACCACCACCCTTCACCGTCTGTGCAGCAGCTCTGCTAGCAGACACATCCAAACCCCATCCTCTTCTGCCAGAAGGAAGCGATCTCTCCGCGCAGACCTCTCCCTTTACCCTGGGCCTACCCACCTTTCCCATTCTCTCTCATTCCCCCTTTGCCCTTCCTCCCCATGTGCCTTTCTACTCTTCCGGCTAATGGGTTAACTAGCTCTTTAGCACCCCGCAGCTCAGACTGATCTAGTAACTAGCCCGAACTTCCCTGAACCAGGCCCTTCTCCGGGGAAACTAATTGAGCGTACAGTGACCAGAGTGCTGGTTCAGCTGCTGGCTCTCAGCACTGTCAGACCCGTCTGATCCCAGTGCCATAAAGTTCTAGGTACTATGGCTTGGATTTAGTCATGGGCTATGCCGAGATTTCGTAAAAGCCTATAGAGATGTCCTGGGATTGACACATCAGACCCATGGCTCCACTTGCTGAATGTTCCCCTCTGGCATTTTGAGCCAGTGTTTTCATTATGTGCAGTTTCTGAAGAGTCCAAGTGAAAATTGTGGGGATCAGAAAGAGGGTCTCTGCAGATTTTTGGCGTTATCCCCAACCCCAAGTTCATCTCCTTTTCTTGTCTAAATAAGAGGGGGAATTTCTTATGCATGGGGAGAATGGTAGCAAAAAATTCCGATCCCAGATTTTGATCAGAATTGCCAATAAAAAAAAAAACATTCTCTTATCACCCACAGATAGGTCTCTTTCAGCCTTCTCTCTCACTCGCGAAGAACCTGCACTGTCTCCTTGAGCCAACCTGAGACTAACCCAGGGTCCTTTAAAACATATATAAATGTAGTGCTGGTGGAAGGTACTGGACAGACAGTCCTGGAGACTGAAGTCCTCTGCTGTATTTATCTATTGCAAAAGGACAGCACAGGGAGCAGCAATGCAAACTTCCCTGCACCATGCTACCAGAGCACCGCCTTGACCTTGACTTGGAGGGACCGTCTTGAGCAGAGAGGCCAGTTCAGTCTCCATCCTAGTCTCTCTGCTGAGAGCATCAGTTCAAGAGTTTAAGGCCAGAAGAGAGCATCAGATCATCTAGTCTGACCTCCAGTATATCACAGGCCACTACATTTCCCCCAGTTACACCTGCACTGAACCCAATAACTTGTGTTTGGCTAAAGCATCTCTTCTAGAAAGGCAGCCAGTGTTAATCTGAAGACATCAAGAGCTGGCAAATCCCCCAGTCCTCTTGGGAGCAAAGATGGCTCAGGGTATTCTAGGGCATGGAGCCCTTTACCTCAAAGTCAACGGTTGAAATCCCCACCAGCTTGGTGGAGACAGAGAGAATTTTTTAAAGGCACAAAGGGCATTTCAGCGCCCAATCCTCATTAAAAGTCAGCGGGAACCAGACACCAATTTCCTATTGTGAACTTTGAAAATCTCCCCCAGAATTATTATCCTCTGATTGTTAGACAATGGCCTGTGTGGAATAGCTCAGTCTCAGCCCAGACTCTAGCAGACCGGTGTCCATGATGTCACAGTACCCACCACTGGTCTATCTTACCCCCAGCTGGCAGAAGAGAAACTCAGGAACAGAGGTCTGAGCCTACTTAGGCTCTGTGCTGCTCTCCAAGCCGTGCACGGGGAGAGAGAACAGCTTTTTAGCTTCAGACATGACATGACTTAAGGGTAGCGAGAGGCCAATTTTTATATATATATAAAAAAATCCAAGCGGGTTGAAGAGAATTAAGCCGAATGAGGGAGTTTGTTCCAAGACCGAATGAAAGGCAAGCCTGTGATAAATACATTAACTCTCCCAGGGAATGATTTCTCCCCGGGTGGCAAGCAGCCAGACATTCCTGACTTCACTCACTAGCAGCCAGATTGATTTATTCTTTGAAATAGCTCAAAGGGTTTTTTTCTTCAGTGCATGAAATGCTCTGGCCTCTCTGTATTGGCTGCCCTAGGGCCAGGTTAGGGCATGTCTATACATACAGCACTGCAGCTGGACCAAAACAGCTTTGGTGCTGCCTGGTGAGGACACTCTGTGCCGATGGGAGAGCACTTTCTCGTCGGCGCTAGAAAGAAACAACCCACATCTGCGAGCGGCATAAGCTATGTCAGCGGGAGCAGCTCTCCCACCAACATAGCACGGGGCACACGAAAGCTTGGGTCGGTGTCGCTCAGGGGGGTGGAAGATTCATGCCGCTGAGTGACACAGGTTTTGCTGACATCGGTGTAGTGTAGATACAGCCTTAGTAAGAAGCCCAAAAAGCAACACGCGCACATTGCAGTCTTCCCAACCAAACACAGTGTCGGCAGCCTCTGCATTTGCACGACTCAGGAGACTTGAGAGTAAGAGGGACAGGGCTGCGAATGAGTCCCTCCACAGGGTTTTCATTAGGCACCTTCATGAGCACCCCGCCTTTCCTGGCACTAATGGGGGTAAAGATATTAAATAGGATTCTCTACCTTGTTCACTAGCCAGGTGTGGGGTGCAGAAAGATCCCCATTCAAGGTCACCCCACTCTGATCCTACCAGATAGGAAATGGATCCTGCCAGGGATGTGTGCCATGCCCACTGAATTCTATTAAACAGAGCTGGTTGCTTTCTCCTCCCATCCTTTTCCCCTACAATCACCTTTCTCCCTCTCTGCTGCCTAAGACACTGAGAACCCCACAAGACTTCTAGGATCGCCCAGGAAAGGAATGCGAGCTGACACAACATCCAGATGCGGAGAGAGCAGCCCCTGGGCCAAGGCCCAGTTAAAACAAGATAGAAATGGAAACATTATGAACAAATTTCTTTCCCCCCGCCCCTTTTTTGAGCCCTGGATTTTAGCCAGGGTTTGGGCTTATATAGATCATAGATCATTGCAGACTCTGGTGTAAACTAGCATTTGTGAAACATTATAAATCACCTGGCCTCTTTACACAGCCATTACTGTAGCACCCAATCATCCCCACTCTCCTGGATTAGCTTCATTCTGCCACATATGGCTCTGCTCACTGGCTGCAGCACTAATAGAGAACACCCAGCACAGGGGCCTTCAGACCTTTCAGGAAAGGTAGAGATTTGACAACCAGGAACACAGAATACAAATTTGTCCAGGAAAGGAACAAAGGATACTTTAAAAATCAAATAGCTAGAAGTAGGTCCACACCAGGCCACCAAATCTGATCTATCCCAGAGCACTGGAGAAGTTAGAGCCAGATCTCAAACTCAAAAGTGGACCATGTCAGGTCATTGGGGCGGAACCCCCAGGTGTGGGATGCTCTGGATTCATATCCCCTTCTAGAGCTGACCTTTGTGAATCAAACCCATGCCTAGAATGACAATAGCCCCATGAGTCGTTTTGCTTGGTGCCTCTCTCATGGACAGTGCAGAGCTGCAACCACTCTGCTTTGCAGCTCTTTCCTCCAGAGCACAAAGGCAGAACGGATACGTTAAGAGATACCCTTCCAGACAGTGTGTGTCTAACCATTAATGGCCCTAGCAAAGGGTATTTCCTGGGGATAAATGACCAGTTGGATAGAAATAACCATCTGACCTGCCTACCTGTCTTTCCAGGTACTTGTCTGATCTCTGTCACTAGAGTATCTGAACCCCACATGGTCATAAATCCCCAGTGTGGAGGCTGTTATAAGATTAAAGGGTTTAAAAAAAAACCCACAGGAACATGGATTTATAATTAGGGACAATGCAGGGTCACTTGGAACGTAATGGGCTTGATTTAGAGAATTAATACCCTGTATGTGCACAAACATCTCAACAGCTAAAATCTGAATGTCTATTCAGCTGCTAGCCATTTGTATGAACTTCAGGGACGTGTTCCACCTGTCAGCTAAGTTTGCAGCTGGGTCATTTCATAGCTAGGACCATATTAATTACAAATGGGGAAAGAAAGCTGTTAATTCATTGAGTTTATTCCCGTGCAAGGGTAAGGATAGGTATCTAACAGGTGATTTCAGATGTCGTCTACCTAGCCCCCAGGAGTGTAGTGTGGGTTAATGCATTAATTTTTGCAAAGCCCTTTGCAATCCTTGCCTGGAAGGTATTCTAGAAGCAGAAACCGCAATCAGTTAGCTCATGTTATCTAAGTGCTATGCAGACAGTGGACCAGATCCTCAGGTGATGTAAATCAGCATAGCTTCACATACTTCTACGGAGCAATGCTGATTTACAGCTGGCCCATTATGTGCTAGGTGTTGTTACAGTCTATGAGTAAGGTGAGTTAGTAAATATGTGTTTTCAATCATTGTCTCCTTGAGGGAATTACCCACCCCCATCAGACCTTTTCTCTCCATAAGACGTAATGGACCAAATTCCCCCTTGGTGTAACTGGGTGCAACTCCACTGACTTAAATCCAGTCACGGTCACTTACTCCAAGGCTAGATTTGGAGCTAGGACTTTGGTCCTGACACAACAGCCATTGAAATCAACAGAAAGACAGGTCAGTGGGCGTGAGCTTGGCTATGAAAGGCCCGGAGGATTGTGACTGTGGAGGTATGGAATTCATTGCAAAAGTCTGGCATGGGAGGTGCACAAAAGCCACAAGGTTCAAGCGCACAATCAGTCTGGGGGCCTCGGTTTCTTGATGGCCAACGGGAGACACCCAGGGCTGATTTTCAAAGGCGCTGAGCACCCACAACTCCAGCTGAAGTCAAGTTAGGTCTTCGTGTGGTTCAAGCTGTGCCCCACCAGGAAACTGTGACACCCAGAATTAGTGGACACTCAAAAATGTTGGTATTTTGTGTCCTGAGCAGATTGTCTGTAGCGTCTGGAACTCAGCGCAGCAATCACATTAGAAAGACACATCACAACTTGGCGTATTTTTTTTAAGATACATTTTTCTTAATACCATCCAGCTGTGCACAGCTGCTGTCCCTGGAGGATCCACCCAATAAGCCAAATCGCAGGCCACTCAAATACATGCAAACAAAAACATGTTTATTTTTACCAGTGCTGTAGGAAGTAGAATGAATGGGGCCGTGCCAGAGAATAGACACAGATAAAGTCAACACCCCCTCTCCACCCCCAAAACAGAACAGGGCTTGCTTAGATCAGGAAAATCTCAGCAGAGAAGAGACAAAACCAAGTTGAACATTGGAAGGGAAATAATTCCTGAGCAAGACAGGAATGAGAAAGGCTGTGAGGGAGAGCAGAAGGGAAGAACTGGTCTTGGCTCTGAACGTGGTTTTCTCTTGCATGCACAAACATACACGCACACACACAGCTGCTGCATGTTCCCGACAGCTCTGTTTCGTATCCCAAATGGTCTCTTTTCACCACCATCCAAAATTTTGAAATGGAGATTCTTGGAAACTGGACTTCATTTATCTCCAGCTCCATCTTCCCCTGCCCAGTGGATGTGCTGTACATTGCTTCTTGGCTTGTCTGCAAGCCGCCTGTTACGAAGGCATGTTCCAAAGCAAATGCAGGCTGAATATACTTCGGTTTGAATTAATGATGAAGTTGCCTAAGCCCACATAAGTGGGGGTAGCAGAATCTGGGCCTATGGCAAAGAGTATCTCACTCAGATTAGTCTATAGAAATCTGGGAGGCTACTTGCACAATAAGGTATTATTCATTGTAAGGGTAGCCAATTCAGGATCTTACGGCCTGCTCCAAACCCCACAGATGTCAACAGAGAGGATCCCATTGAACTTGGGATCAAGTCTCCTTTGCATTCCTCTGCTATCCCCCTTCTGAGTCTTCCTGTCCCTTCACAACATGGCCATGTCTACCAGACCCAGGACACTACCTGTTCTTCTGGTTTACCGGGTCCATGGAGTCCTTCCCTTCCCATCAAAGTCTCACCGCTACCCTCTCTGCTCCAATAACTTCAGTTCACTAAATGCTCTTTAGTTCAACTTTAAAACCACTGATTGACATGCCAAGCTGTACCAGCGTTGCTGTGACAAGGGGAGCAGCTGCCTGGAAAGGATCCCTGCCTGTCACATAGCTGGGCATACAAGGAAGAAGCTGACTCCCAGAGGGGAAGGGTGTGTGCGCTTTTCCCATGGCTGGGGGAGGTAGGGAACCTTTAACCCTTTCCAGGCGACTGCCTCACTTTCTCAGAGGCCAAGGGTAAAAGTGAGAAAACACAGGGTAGCAAACACATGCCCAGCACATCGTTCACACTAGGTTTTGGGTTATATATCTATCCATTTCTGGTTCAATGGCAGGCTGCTCCATAGTGCAATACCGCCTCAGCTGTCCCTTCCATCTCAGCGATACAGTTTTCTGCCCCACTTTTCAGTGGAAAGGCTTTGATAATCCTTTGAAGAACAGTTTCCCTCCTCTCCCTTCCTACACAGACAGACTAGAAAGGGCTTGTTTAGCCTCATCTCTCCTCTCACGTGGGTTGCACAGCTGTTACTCTCTGTGCTTGCACTTCTGCCTTGGGCCTTCCAGCTCCCACCTCTAGTGCAGCCCCGGGTCCGTATTTGGTAAGAGTCTGGTGCAGTTTGGCATGTTTTCCTGCTGGGGGGTGGGGGGGTAGAGTCTTTCAGGATGGAGGCTCTGTACAGGGGGGTGCAGCAGTCTAGGTTGTCTTTTTAACCTGTTCTCCCCAGTGGCTCCAGCAGAGTGGTTTGAGATTTGGGGCTGGTGATTTGGACGCTGTTCCAGGGTGGATGAGGTTCAGGCTCCTCTGAAGTGACTTTGGCGCATTGAAAGTTTTTCCTTAGGACTCTTCCGTGGTGTAACCTTGACTCCATAGAGTGAGCGTGCCCTGACTAACAAAACCCAGTACATGAGTGACATGGGTAGAGAGGGTGGCTTAGCAGTCTAACCCTCAGGTTTGAAACTCCCCACCATGTGCCCCACTCAAGGTACACACACCAGCCACCTGTTCCAGGGGTGCTGTGTCTATGATGCCCCTGTATTCCTAACTCAATAGAGGCAGTTCATGCTCCTTTTATTATCTCAAAACTGCCTCTGCCCCATCTGCTGCACCGTACAAGCCCTGGCAATGGCCTTCAGTTCTTCTCCTTCATGCATCAGTGTTGTTGCCAGAAAACTGAGCTGCCCAGCCTCATCCCTCGTTATGGGGCTATTGAGGAAGGAAGCTAGAGGAGCAGAGAATCCTCAATAGGGAGTGGTTCTGCACCATGAGAGCAATGATCAAACACAACAGATAGCCCGCATATGGATGTCATCTGTATTTATTTGTAGCCTATATACACACACATTTTTTATAGCTACAGAGGAGTTTCTGTATAAAAGCTAAATAGAATACCTGCATGCTAACTTCAGCATTATACATGCTAGTGGGAGAGCATAGAGATATATGAATATGTAGTACCCATGTAGCAGAAGTATAAAACATTGTGGCTGACATTTTTAAACCTCCCAAAACAATTTGGGTACAAACAAGGGAGCAAGCAGTGCCCACTGTACAGGTGGTATCTCGCACATGAAGTCCTGTCCTCTCCCAATGGAGGCAATACCACCCATTCCTTCTGCACAGGCTGCCAAAGAACCTTCAGAGGGAGTCTAGTTCACCTCAGTGCAAACTGGGGACCTGGACATGAAAGGGTTTGCAGCCTATGGCTTATCCCAGGATGAATGATGAGGATCTAGAAATTAGGTGCCGGGGGAACAAAAAACATGCTGCATAGGAAGTGGACAAGGCAAAGGTCCCATCTACCTGGTCTCCCCACCCTATGAGATTTGCTTTTGAAAACACAGATTTCAGAGCCAGCTAAGACCAGGACACCAAATCCCTTAGGGATCTTACAAAACTCTCAGCCCTACTCTACAGGCTATACTCAAGGGCCCAAGCCTGCAGCTTACAATAGCGATATGGCCACCTTCAGACTGTTACAGTAGAATCCTGCTGTAGTTTGGTTTTTTTAGTTTTGGATCAAGGAGATCTTAGGTTCATTGAAATCTATGGCGGAATTCCCATTGACTGAAATGGGACCTGAATTTCCCCTCCAGAGCATGTCCTCCCTCCTCACTGCTGTAGTGAAGCTGTGCGGTTGTGTTGGTGTCCGCGCAGGTGTTGCCATGGTCAACACAGGCGATGTCAGAAGAAGGTTGGATGCTCAGACAGGAGAGTGCGAAAAAAAGCTTCGACCAGCTTTATAAAAAAAGCGTGGGATAAATAAGTGTGAGTCTGAAATATTTAACGACCTGTAACGATACTATTTTCCATAGCTAAAGTTGTCTGTTAGTGTGTCCTTAGCTGGTCCCACGGTGACCTGCACTTGTGAACCCATTTGGTCAGATGTAATTCTGTGTCTTCAGTGTTAAGAATACTATAATGGGTACTGTTCATGTATGTGTTATTGGAGCTCATGTGCTTTTTTTCTACATGCCGTTTAGTGTACTATGGATGTAATTTTTCTTTTTGTAGGTTTTTAGTATGTTTGTAACAGGACAAAATTGTGTCATTAAACTGAACTTGTACCTTCCATCGATAAACCAATCAAACCCATTATCCTCAGACTCTTCCTGGTTTCTTTCATACTGGTGATAAATATAAGGTGGCTGCTAGATTTAAAGAGTCTTGGTTTAAATTTACCTAGCACAGCTACCCTACTGTGCTCCTCTCCAATCCTCAACCCTGCTAGTTCAGAGTTTAATTACACTGCAAGGCTCTGCCACTCCCTGAAGTATCTTCATCCCTTAGCACCTTGGCCAACTCCCATTGAAATAAATGGAAGTCTTTAGTTCATTTCAATGGGAACTGAACGGGTCCCTTGCAACAGTGGCGCTCAACCTTTTGGACTACTATACCCCTTTTCAGGAGTCTGATTTGTCCAAGTGTCACCTCACTTAAACTACTTCCTTACAAAAGTCAGATATAAAAATGCAAAAAAGTGTCCACACTATTACTGACAAATTGCTGACTTCCTCATTTTTACCATTATAAAAAAAATCGATTGGAATATAAAGATTGTACTTGCATTTCATTGTATAGTCTATAGAGCAGTATAAACAAGTCATTGTCGGCATGAAATTTTAGTTTGTGCCGACTTCGCTAGTGCTTTTTCTGTAGCCTGTTGTAAAACTAGGCAAATGAGTTGAGGTACCCCCTGGAAGACCTCTGCGTACCCTCATTGCTACTGGGAGAAAGACTAGCCCCAGGCCACACAGCAAATCAGCGGCAGAGAAAGAATGAGAACCCAAGAGCTCCAGTATCTTAGGGCTTGTCTATGCTTGAAACACTATAGCAGGTAAACACTCATTACAGCGATAGGAGGAGTTCGCCCATCACTGTCGTTAATCCGCCTCCCCAAGATGTGGTAGCTAGGTTGATGCAAAAATTCTTCTGTCGACGTAGTGCTGTCTACACCAGAGCTTAGGTCAGCTTAACTACATTGCTCAGGCAGGGTTAGACTTTCACTCCCCTGAGCAATGTAGCTGAGCCAACTTAACTTCCGAGTGTAGGCCTGGCCTTAGTCTGCTAGATCACACTACCTTTCCAACGTCTGACGCACACAAGCCCCGTCCCTAATAGTCTAGCAGAGTGACCAAAAATGAACGTTGGCTCAGTGTGGAGACTGGACTAACCTGTTCATGCCTTTCAGGGCTTCCTCCCAGACAGGGCTAGAGGCACCATGGTGGGGTGGCCTGGTGGTAGCTTGCACTGTGGTTGCATCTGCTCCCTAGACAAAGATCGATTCAGTCTGTGGGGCTGATGGACTAGCGCCAGCAGGACATTCACAAAAAGGAAGTGTTGGGCAATTTGAAACAAAATGAAAGGCACCAGGATCAACAGCAGCTTGGAAAGCTGTGGGGTTACCATGCAAAGAACCCACCACTGCCCTATATCAGCTTTACACTAAGGTAACTTAATGGAGTTACAGCAGCAAACTGGTGTAAGAGTGGGGAACTAGGCCCAGCTCCCAAAGTCACTAACCTACTACACCACAAGAAAAGGGATAACAGGAAGTGTGGGGTGGGGAAGGACATTTGTGTGCTAGTAATATGAGGGACTGCTGAGTGGGAAGTTATTTTTCCCTAAAGGACCCCTTTAGTATCGTGCTACGGTCATCCTTTTATTCATTTCTAGAGCTAACATACAGGGCTCTCCCCAACGCTCTCCTGCAAATAACCCCAGCCACCACTCAGCCTCCCACAAGTTATGCACAGACCCCAAATCTCCAGCCAGAGATTGTAGAGGGCCAGGCTCGGGCCTTCTATAATCATACCCCAAAACTAAACAGGTTCCCCTTCCTTTGTGAGCCGCATTGAGCTCTCCTTAATGAGATCTCCCCAGCGGCTAGGATAGGATCAACTTGCAGACACATTGTCCCCTCCCAGGTCAACCCTGCAGATGTGGAGTGCTGTGGGTATAAGCGCAGGTTAAAGAGTGAAGAGCAGGAAAAGGAGCACAGGGGGATACTAGGCTGCCACGTTACTGAGGCCTTGTAGCTCGAGTGGGGCCTAAATGCCTAGCTGACTATCCTCCTTGCAGGCAAAAGCTTGGTGTACTTGAGTGCAAGTGAGGGAGAATGTAGGAGGCCTGAGACTTGCATCCCCTCGGTGCAGAAGCAGTGCCGGGGTTTAACCCTTCTTGGGCCCACATAGCACCACTGGCAAGCGACCGCTTTGCTCTCCCTGCCATGCATTGCGCAAGGGCTGGGAGGGTCAATGCTGCTATGACACTACTTGTGTCAGCAGTTCATGGGGCCCTGTTGCCCTAGGCATAGTCTGCCTAAGAGACATTTGAATGCATTCCAGCAGGAAAGTTACCTCAGCAGCCATGGCGGCATTTGAGAGCCTGTAAAACAGAGAGGGCAAAGAGTTCTCCTCTGCAGCCACAGTGCAGAACCGGTCTCCCGCCAGGCTGGTGGTGCAACAGTCCCTTGTCCCTGTGCCTGCGTGGAGAGATTAGGCCACATGCTGCTCAGCTCAGAGCTGCTAGAGCGACTTCCAAGTTCCACGCTTAATAGCCGCAAACAGCTCAGTGAGCCCCCAAAAATCCAATTCCAATGAATTATGAATACTTCAGAGTTTGGTGCAGAGACAGTCTGCTAGGTAGCCAGCCTCCATCAGTGAGCCTCAGCTCCCTGCCTGGATCCTAGCGCCTCCCTTCATCACAGATTCAAGAAAAAGCTATTTTGAAAAAGGGAATGGGAAGAAACTACACAGAGAGGAGAACAATGGGAATACAAGAGGGAAACATTTGTAAATGGAATGAGATTTAAAACAAACAAACTGAGAAATAAGACAGAAAAAGATTTGGACCAGAGAGACCTTTCCCTGACTGTAAAATGGGGAGAATATAATTTGTTATTGTTTTATTACAATAGCACCCAGAGGCCCCAGTGTGCCAGGCCCTGTGCAAACATTCAGGAAGAAATGGCCCTAAAGAGTCCGTGTAGCCCCTCATTTAGAAAGCACTTGGGATGAAAAGTACAACAGAGGCATTATTATTATTACTGGAACAGCAAGCAACAGTCTTCTTGAAAGTACTTGTGGGAGCTTGGAGTGGAGCCCTCCACTCCCAACAGAGAAGCGCTCACTGCTGAGTCTTCAGAATAGGGCCCAATGGCTGGCAGCTCTGCCTCATCAGCAGGGGGTTTGCACATCCCCTAGTCCTGTTCAGCAATGCCTGTTTAGTTTGGGTGAATTTTCCTGAACGTGTGCCATACTCCAGGCCTACCCCGACTTCCACAGTTAGTGGTTACAATCAACTGGCTATTCTTTGCCAAAGAACATCATATACAGGAAATTTCTTGGTGTTCTCTGTATGAAGGTGGCTCTTTATTTAATGGCCTATTCCAAAGAGTGGGGGGGGGGGGGGGAAGGATGGCCTAGTGGGCAGAGTGCTAGCCTGGGACTTTGGACCTGGGTTCAGGGCCCTGCTCCACTACAAGCTTCCTTGGGCAAGTCATTGAGTGTCTCTGTGGCTCGGTAGATAGATAACTATTCCTAATCTGTCATCACTGGAAATGGGCCCCCCATCATTGCTCAGAGAGTTCACCTAGCTGGAAGAACGGGCATGGGTTTGTAGTGAGATGTGACCAATATTGTGGACTGCCTGCACATTTCTCATTCCCACCATACTTTGTGGTTAGCCCACTGAGGCTATGTCTATACCACAAAGAAAAACCCCCAGTACCGAGGCTCAGAGCCAGGGTCAGCTGGCTTGGGCTGGGGCTGGAGGGCTATGGAGAACAGTGTGGGCATTCCCATGTGGGCTGGATTGCGGGCACAGAGACTCTCCTTTCTCATCAGGCATCAGAACCTGGGCTCCAGCCCAAGCAGGAACACGTACATGGCTATTTTTAGTTCCACAGCCTGAGACAACTGACCCAGGTGCTGAAATGCAGTGCCAGGGGGTTTTCTTTGCAGTCTAGACTTACCTGGAGACCTTTCAATTAGAACCCAGTGTCTTCTCCGCTCTAATGAGGAAGGACAATGCCAAGAGGATGGATTCTGCTGCCATAAGTGAATGGAAATAAGGCTTTTTTTTAAAAAAAAAAAAAAACAGTGAGTAATTAACCATTAGAACAATTTACTAAGGGTCATGGTGGATTCTCCATCCCAGGCCATTTAAAAAAGCAAGATTGGATGGTTTATTGTAAAACACCTGCTCTAGGAATTATTTGGGGGAAGTTCTATGGCCTCTGTCATACAGGAGACCAGACTTGATGATCATGATGGTCCCTTCTGGCCTTAGAATCCATAAATTTCGTTTATTTCCACCTTGGCTTCTGTTTCCTTCTTCTGTCCTTTTATTTCTGTATTTTTCCAGTTCTCTCTCTTCTCCACTATCATTTTCTCTAAGGTCTTTATTCTGCCACCCATCACTGTAGTACCTGAGCTTCTGCCATGCCCCCCCTCCCTTTTGTCTTTTCACCATCTCCCTTCTACCATTGCTTCTATCCTTTTCCTTCCAGCAGTCCAAAAGGACAGACCAACGAACCAGTAACATCTGGTCCCTCCATTGGGACCACTGGCAATGCACTCAATTACTACTAGTAAAGTGCTGAGCCCTGCACAAAACAAAGACAGATGCTGCCCAAAGGAGGTTACAATCTAAGGCCTCAACTCAGGAAAGCTTCCCGTTCAGGGAGCATGGAACTAAACTGGGGTTTAAGAAGTGCTGTCAGCCTTCTAGGCCTGATTCTGAGCCCTCATACACTGCTGAAAATTAGGAGTCGCTCTGAAAACACTGGAATTACACCAGCATCAAACCAGCACCTGGGAGGTCACAACCAGACCACCCAGTGTCTTAAAACACTACAGCCAAGATTTTAAAAACTAAGTGTCCAAAGTTAGGCTCTGAAGTCCACATTGAGTTGCCTAAATGAGATGTCCAATTTTCAACAATGCTATTGACTACTGGGGGTTGGGGGAAGGATGCTAGGAGCTCTTCTGAAAGTCAGGCCACATGGTTAGCTTCCCACATATGAACTTGGAGCCTAAAACCTTAGGCTTAGGCTAGCATGCTGGCAAAAATCATTTAATAGTTTAGCAAGGACAGACACTAATTGGACCATTCTTTTAGACTAATATTTAAGTATGGAAATGAGTACTTGGCACACTGCAGAATGGAAGGAACCGACCAAAGCTCCTGATGTGAGCGTCTCATTATATGCCTGCAACAGGGGTCTTGGGGCAAACATCTTCCAACCTTCAATGAAGTGCCAGGAGTTGCAAGCCACCCATTATATTACAGTAGCACCTGGAGGTGTCAACAGAAGTTGTCAGCCCATTGTGTTAGATGCTGCACAGATAAAGTGAGAGACTGTCTCTGCCCCAAAGAGCTTGCAAGTCAAAAAGAGAAACAGAGGCTCAGTCAGGTGAAGTGATTTGGCCAAGGTCATCCAGCAAGTCAGTGGCAGAGCCAGGAATAGAACCCAGGTGTCTTAACTCCCAGTCTACCTCTTAGCCATTGGATCACATATTTGCCAGAAGTGAGATTTTTAAATGCTCTTAAGTCAGTTCAGAGCACGAGTCCTGCTGAGTTGAGGGACTTTTGAAAATCTCACCTTTTAGAGGAGGAAAAGAAGTTGTGAACTCTAAGTTAGATTTCTTCCAGGCTGATTCAAGTCACCACCTAGAACCACAATGGGGCAGAGCCTCAGCTGGCGTAAATCATCATAGATCCAGCAATAGAGTGGTGACACTTTACAACCTGCTGAGAATCTGTGCCTGTGCCCTATGTTTTTTTTCATGGAAGGGACTTGCTCTGTATTAAGACTGCAGGGACATCCGTCCCCCCCCACCTCCCTTGCAGTCAGCCCAGTATAAGTGGGTGCCAACATGGGATGAACACATTATGTTAAGTTGAAATAGTGTCTGTTCAGGATACTTGTTGATTCCCTCCCCCCACTTTTCTTTTCTCCAGTGTCTTTCACCCTCCCTATCAGCTGGTCCATTTTTTAAAGCCATATCCCCCAAAAGAAGGGTGGGCTCACCATTGGCACATCTCTTGTGGCTGGGCATGGTGTAGCAGCTCTTTCCTTTCTAGCGCCTCTGGTCCTGCAGCAGTTTGCCCAGCTCTCCACCAGGTCACAGGTTAGTCCCATTCTTTCCAAAGGGACAAAGTCCAACAAACAAGAGTCCTTATGTCAGATCTTCAGCACTCAACTCTGGGCCCCTGGGTCCCTACACCCCTTTGTCCAGGGTGTTCAGTCCTCCACCTCCCCATCTCAGAGGCCTCATGCCACCTTCCCCAGTGGCTAGTGGGGAACCCAGTCCTCCCACCATAGTGGGTTCTAGTCCAAGGACCCTATAACCAAGCACTGAAGGTCTGCTCCACAAGACTCCTTGCGGTTTCCTCCCTGGATTTCTTCCCACCATTCACTTTTTCAGGCCTTCTCTGTAGCCCCTTTCCAGGCTTCTCTAGTGAAGAATGCCTCCCAAGGCTTCTCCCCAGTTCCTGCCCTAGGCCACGCTCCCAATCCATCACAACCCTCATGTCAGGGCAAGCAGGCCTACTGCCTGGGCCCCTGTGAGTCCAGCCCCTACCACACTCCAAGGTCACACTCCTGCTGTTGGCTGAGCTACTTCTTCCCCATCACCTCATAGCCCCACACAAGCCATCTACCCTAGAGGGTACACCAACCCCGGCTATCTCTTATATCACCTTCCTGTTCCTCTACCACCAACTGAGCTCTTCCTTTGCCTCCTGCTCCTTCCTTTATGAAGACCTACCTCCTTCCCAGCTGGGTTTGATCACCAATTATACCTAGCACCCTGGACCAGGTGCCATCCTGCTTATCTGGGCTCAGGCTCCTGCTAACCCCTGGCTAACCAGGGTGGGGTTTGTACACCCCATCTTATTCCCCTTCACTGGATTTTTTTCTCCTTCCCTCCCACAAGCTCAATAAAGCCAGAGTCAATCCTTTAAACCTAGGATGCTCCAAGCGGTTTGACACCAGCTGGGTTCCCCCAACCTCAAGCCTGGCATGATGATGTATCTGCTAAACCTGAGCTCACAAACAGGTACAGCTGGGCAGCTAGAATGAGGTGGATCCAAACTTCTGCCCAAACCATTCATCCAGCTCTCAGATTTGCCTGGCCTCCCTGTCCCATTAAAGTTATTATCATTAAGGTGACTTTATTTTTTTAGCTGTTAGGGCTCTCAGCCACTCTATAGTGAAAGGCAGCTGTAATATGACTAAGGCAGGCTCCAGAGACAAGATAAATATATCACGCCATGCTCAAACACTCAGAAATTCATCTCCCACCCGGAGCAGCTTTCACTTCCAGAACTCAAAAACTTTTGACTCCCTCCTGCCCCGAAGGAGAACATGAATGGAAAAGTCCAGTTTAATAAATGGCTAAGACAAAGCCAAGTTCAGCTCTACACCTGTGCTCTGATCCTCAGCCCCCACAGCTGTCCCAGTGCAAATTCCTCACACCAGTCTGCCATTGCGCCAGGATGGTTATCCAGCAAGCAACGTGCCACTGCCCATCCAGTCCTGCACCCTGGCGCGTCATTGCGAATCAGAGCTGGTCCAGGCAAATCTAGCCCTCTCTGCAGTGTCCTTTATTTGGAAACACGGCAAAGACCAAGAATCATTTTTCAAATTTCTTCTTCCTCCACCCCAGAAGGTGAATAGAAGATCATTTGAAACAGCTAACATGCCAACCAATAGAAATGCATGCAGAATCAATATTTCATTATTAATGCAATATGGATAGATAAATCCTGCAACCTCAAAGGAACTCTATCCCCTTTTCTTCATCTCCTCCTTTATTGTATTGAACCAGGCCCCATTGTGTTAGGCGCTATACAAACACAGAACACAAAGCCCCAGCCCCAAAGAGCATACTTGCCTGATCTCAAGCCCCCATCTTTAGTAGCATCGTGCAGTGTTTTGGATGCTGATTAAGTTCTACTACACTTTATGAGCCAGGGCCCAGATCCTCAAAGATATTTAGGTGCCTCACTCCCATTGATTTCAGATGCCAATCTGGCGTAAGCTGAGACAACTCAATCAATTTCATTGAAGCTGCACTTGACTTACCCTAGCTGAGGATCTGGCTCTGTTTTCCCCTCAAAGAGCTTTGCTAAAAACAAAGAAAGAAAGAAAGAAAGAAAGAAAGAAAGAAAGAAAGAAAGAAAGAAAGAAAGAAAGAAAGAAAGAAAGAAAGAAAGAAAGAAAGAAAGAAAGAAAGAAAGAAAGAAAGAAAGAAAGAAAGAAAGAAAGAAAGAAAGAAAGAAAGAAAGAAAGAAAGAAAGAAAGAAAGAAAGAAAGAAAGAAAGAAAGAAAAGAAAGAAAGAAAGACTGTCCCAGCAATGATACTAACCAGGAGTCCATTCCCATTCCCTGTCTTCTCTTCATCTGCGCTGGGTGATATGGTTTATCTGAACAGTACTTACTGTAAACTCTGTCAGCCCAGACCAAGATTAATTCTCTGCAGTTTGGCAGCAAAGAGATTAAATAACAAGGGGGGGAAATACACATCTGAAATTGAAAAATTCTTCAGGGCTAATTTACAATCAGGTTCCTCTTCTCCTCCCACATTTTCAAATGCTAACACAGGAGAGGGGAGGAAAGATAGGGAAGGAAAGGGTGTGGGGAGACTCTTTTGGTTGTACCCCCACCCAGTGAAATGGGAAAGCAGGGCAATGACCAGAACTTACACAGCACCAGGCTGCTGGTTTCACAAGAGAGATGAAGTGTGGAAAATTCCACTTCTCCCCTATGCACAACCCTGTCAATGGTCCCACAGGGGCCCTGGAGTCTCTCAGTATAATACAATCACCAGCTTGGAGCTCTCAGCTCGCCTTGAAGGATTGGAGTCCCCACCACCAATTGAAAGAAATATTCAGATTGCACTGTCTGGTTAGTAATAAATCCATCAGGCCCACTTGCCCCCAGTAAAGGAATTTATAAAGCACTAAGGAACATATGGTCCATCTAATGGCTCGATTGGCCGGCTGTGTTGGCCTTCTCATTTTGAATAGACAATGCTCTGTGCAGCCTCGGAGTTCAGTGTTACTCTCACTCGCACTGGTGTAAATCTGGACTAGCTCTGCTGCCGTCATTGGAGTTACTCCAGATCTGGATGGATAAAATGCCAAGCAGAATTCAGCCCCCTGTCCATATCCGTGAACGGTTCCGTTGGGCCTTCACAGAGGCCAGTTGGAGGGATACAGAGAAGGGAGATTCCTGGCTTTATTTAGGGTACAGATTGGGCCAAAACACAATGCCATCAGGAATCCTGATAACGTTGCCACCTCTGAGAGACAGAAAAAAAAAAAAGCCACTGCCTCCCCCGCCCACCAGCCTGATCCTCCTCTTGCCCTCCCAGGCACCCCCCCAACAACCAGCCTGACCCTCCTCTTCCCCTCCCAGGCACCCCCGCAACAACCAGCCTGATCCTCCTCTTCCCCACCCAGGCACCCCCCCAACAACCAGCCTGAGCCTCCTCTTCCACTCCCAGGCACCCCCCCAACAACCAGCCTGAGCCTCCTCTTCCACTCCCAGGCACCCCCCCAACCTTCCCCTCCTCTTCCCCTCCCAGGCACCCTGCCAACAACCAGCCTGACCCTCCTCTTCCCCTCGCAAGCACCCCCCCAACAACCTTACCCTCCTCTTCCCTTCCCAGGCACCAACCCCGCAACCAGCCTGACCCTCCTCTTCCCTTCCCAGGCACCAACCCCGCAACCAGCCTGACCCTCCTCTTCCCTTCCCAGGCACCACCCCCGCAACCAGCCTGACCCTCCTCTTCCCTTCCTAGGCACCCCCCCAACAACCAGTCTGACCCTCCTCTTACCCTCCCAGGCACCCCCCCAACAACCAGCCTGACCCTCCTCTTCCCTTCCCAGGCACCCCCCCCAACAACCAGCTGACCATCCTCTTCCCCTCTCAGGCACCCCCCCAACAACCTTACCCTCCTCTTCCCCTCGCAGGCACCCCCCAACAACCAGCCTGACCCTCCTCTTCCCTTCCCAGGCACCCCCACAACAACCAGCCTGACCCTCCTCTTCCCTTCCCAGGCACCACGCCCAACAACCAGCCTGACCCTTCTCTTCCCCTCGCAGGCACCCCCCCAACCTTACCCTCCTCTTCCCCTCGCAGGCACCCCCCCAACAACCTGACCCTCCTCTTCCCCTCCCAGGCACCCCCCCCCCAACAACCAGCCTGATCCTCCTCTTCCCCACCCAGGCCCCCTGCCAACAACCAGCCTGATCCTCCTCTTCCCCTCGCAGGCACCCCCCCCAACCTTACCCTCCTCTTCCCCTTGCAGGCACCCCCTCACAATGAGCTGGGGAGTCAGGCTGCTGAATCCCTTCACCATCCCCTCCCCCACCCCGGTCCCCACTATGTACTCCTCCCTGCTGGTGAGCCACGGGTCCATCTTACTTTCCAGCGCCATGAGGAGCAGGAGCCTCAGCCCCCGTATTGGCATGCTGAGGGCCCGGCACATCGAGCAGCACCCGGATGCCATGCCAGCAGCTCTCCCAGGTGCCATGGGACCTGTGCTCTGTAATGGAAGCAGCCCCTGGCACCCCTGTACATGCACGTGGAAGTTGTTGCCAGTTGCAGCTTGCCAGGGTATTTTCACTAGTGCCAAGTGAAGAAAACCCCAGCACACTGCAACCGGCAAGAGAAGAAAAACCAGCCAGGTTGGTTTAAAATCACCCAGGTGGCAATCTTAGGCCCAATCCTGGTTGGTGGCCCCTGAGATTGGGGGCCCCGTGCAAGCGAACAAAGTGCACACTGGTTCATCCAGGCTGGATCCAGAATCAGGATTCCTGACTCTGCCACAGACTAACTGCAGGACCTCAGGCAAGTCATTTATGGCCACATTTTCCAGAGCAGCCACTGCCTTTGGGTATTTTCATGGATGGCTACCGAAGTTGGACTTCAGAAAATGTTGGTCCCAAGGGGTTGTATTGCGTTCTGTCTAGCAGGAGGCTACCAAAGGCCCTGGATCTGAACATGCCCAGGCTTTGGGAAGTCCAGAACCAGATCCAAATTTTGCAGCTATTATAATGGACCAAACCAAAACTCTGAGGAAATTCTAGATCTAAACTGTGCAGCTCAGGACCATCTCTACCTAAGAGCCCACCTAGTGTCTGGGAGCTGGGATGAGACACCTTGAACCAGCTCTTGCCAAGCACGGGGTTAGCTACAGGATGGACACGGACCATATGTTGGAGCAGTGCCACTCTAGCGGTCCCCCGGTTGCCAGATCAACCTTGCAAGCAGAAGAGAAGTTGAGCTGGTTGGTGCTTTTCTGCTCCCCCCGGAGACAGATCTTCAGGACAGAAGATTTAGCCCTTACACTGGGAGGGAGGGGAATTACTGACAATATTTAAGGGGGCAATGAACTAGCAAGATGCATCCTCTGGTTTTTCAGGAGCCCCCTGGTGGCAGTGGTGGTGGCAGCAGCAACAAGGTGACAGAGACTCCACCGCCAACCTGAAACACTGCTGTCCATGAAGAGCAGCTTGCATTGAACCATAACAGTGCCCAAGGGAACTGCATCTGTCTCATTTAAAGTGATTATTCAGTATATGTATATTAGAATATGGGAGAACCTCAGGGGATTCCTGTAACCAGACCAACAATGTTATACGCATGCATCAGCATTCCCCTGACTGTGCTGTGACTGGGAAAAACTAGCTTCCATTTCCTGATATGACCATTAGCAGAATGAGATCATCTGACTGTCATGAGACCTTCTATAGTTCCTGAGAATTAAGATGCTATCGGCCCTGCAGTGTGCGTTACATTGAATAAACACTGAGTTCTTTTAAAAAGAAATTCCAGCCTGGAAGAATGGGAAAGTCCTTCAGATTGCAGAGCTCCTATCCTACAAACATTTACACAGATAAGTAACTTGACACCCATACATACTCACATACAAAAAGTTATTCATGACCATCAGAGTTTTCAGGATCAAGACTGTATATGCATGATCCATTCTAGCAACATCCACATGATACAGCTGATCACAGCGAATCTGGTCTAGATCTCAACTCTTAACAGTGGACCTAATTCTGACCTTACTTAATCAATTTCCAAGTCGATTTCTTTTATTTACACTGGATTAGCATAAAGCAGAGTCAGACCCAGATTTTATATCATTTTCATGTTGTAATTCTTTTCCTTATGATTAGGATTGGAAGGATTTGACTTTTATCTCTGGTGAAACTCAAAAAGAAATATTGATGTTTATTTCTAAAGCTTTTACAAATGATTGACTAAAATGTTTGCATTAGTGGGAAATAAAGAAAAAAACAGGTACTAGTTATTCAAAAAATTAATGGTTTAGAAGCTGAGATTCAAAAACAGCTTCAGAAATAAAATCATGATCAGATTCCATGATGTGGACGTACTTATATTTTATTTTTAAGCAGAGTAAATAGTGATTTTTTTAAATGAACACAAATACTTATTAGCCTTTAAGCACTATTTTAAAATAATTAACTTTCCTTTTTTTGTACATTTTAATTAGTAACTACACATATTTTCTCTCTTCTTCTATTTATTTATTTATTGGTAGAAGGAAAGATTGACTCTACACAAAGAACAGCCATAAACTTTCAGGCTAAATTGCTTTTATTTTAGATTAAGGGAAACAACAAAAGAAGAAAGAACAAAAAGAAAGTTTCCCTGAGAGATCACAGTGAGTACTTCTCTCTAACAATCTGTACTAAAGTCTGAGAACAAAATAGCTGTTGTCTCTGCCTGCAGGCTGAGGTCTTAGATATTGTAAGATGCAGGACACAGAACAATGAAACATAGGCTACTTCTACACTAGGGATGTAGTTCCTAGCTCACATACATACATTTGCACTAGCTCTCAGCTCTCAGTGTAGCTGCAGTAGCCCTGGCTGAGGCAGCAGCGGCATGGGCTAGTCACCCCGAATACAAACCCGCACACATCCCATGGGTAAGTACTGGGGACATCTAACCCACACCGCCGCCTGTACTCCTGTGGCTTCACTACAATTTTAAGCATGCTAGCTTGATAAGAGCTAGTGCGAGTATGTTGGCTTGTGCTGGGAATCACGCCCCCAGCTCTAAGTGTAGACATAACTGTTGTTCCATAGCTACCAGCACCACACCATCTACTCAGCCAAAGCTAATCCTTCCAGCCCTGTTCTAATCTGCAAAATCCACAACTTGTCTGTCATTTGATTTGTCTGTCAAGTGTCATGCACAACTATGGGGTTGTATAAATAATAAATCCATAAATATTATTATAATGTAATAGTATATTTTATAACAAAGCTGATTTCGGAACGTGTGGGATGCTTCATTCTGGGTATCATTCTCCTAATGAAAACACCCTCCTCTTCGCGGTCCTACATACTGGTGACCCCAACTGTACTTCTTCTCCCTTATGACCAGTGTTTGCACCCAGGACGCTGTCTTGTGGATTTGTTTCATCTTGATACATTTGTTCCTCGTCATACGGTATCACGGCCTTGTGTGTGTTGGCGCTCAATACAGCATAAACAATGCCAAGCATTTAAAAATCCCAAGTCTGACCCCCAAAAATTCATGAGGAGCCAGAAGTCATGAGATTTTAAGAAATCATAAATGCTGGTTCTTTTCATTTGCATTCTGGTGCATGGGATTTCATTTTGATTTTGGCTTTTGAGTTTGTTGGAAGTTTTTTAACCTTTAGGGGTCCCCTTTTTCAAGATTTCTTTGCGGCCATGAGGGCTAGAAAGTCACTTTTTTAAAAATAGAAGCTAAGATTTTTCCCGTAACAACGTGACTCCAGCAGCTGGGATTTTACAAAAAACACCGAATCTCACAAGATTCACAATGAATCACAAGAGCTGACACCACTTGGAATGCCCAGGAACCACTATCACCTGGAGGGGGGAAGGGGAGGCCTGGTAGCCGGAGGGGACCGAGTACAATGCTGGGTTGGTAAGAAACCAAAGGGCAGGTGGTGGCCCTCACCCACATAAAACACTGAAGTCCAGGAGTCCATTGAGGGGCTGGAGTGAGGGGGAGCAATGCATTTTGGAAGCATATGGCGAGGGAGATCAAGGAATCCAGGACAGGGAGAAGCTAAGGTTTGAGAGTTCTGGGTCCCATTTTGTATTAAACACCTTTTAACAGGTCGCTCTGCCTTTTAAAGTGCTGGTGTGGGGGGTTGGGCCTTGACAGCCCTGTGCAATTATCAGAACCAGCTGGGAAGGGATCAGTGAGGTGTTTTCTAGAAAGGGCCGAGAGAGCCCAGTTGGCTGGGTGCTGTAGAAGGGAGGGTTGTGTGGAGTAGAGGGATGGGTGCAGGGAAAAGGTCGCCACACCCTGGGTTGGTCTGGGGAATGGCTTTGTTTTGTGTTACTTTGTGTAGTTTTGATTTAATTAGTAACCTGGGCCCTGAGGAAAGGGCATGAAAGAGCCTTTGGGCCTGGTGTCAGTAGTTCCTGGCCTAGGGAGAGGGCCAGCAGCCTACCGCCCACCCCACCCACAATTGGTAGGTTAAAACATCCTCCCACTATTGATCCTGATTTGGGGCTACAAACTGCCCTGTGCTGTCGTCCTCGCTAAGATTAAGAATCCAGCCTGGTTTCTGCCATTTGAGCATGGGCCTCTTCCAAACCAAAGGGATTCTCATTAGCTCCTAGCAGTACAGCATCTATGACACACATAGAGGGCAGTGTTGCACGGACACATTAGCCAGCTCATAGGGGGAACAGAACATTCTGGATGGAATGTCTTTTGTGATGTGCTAGCTGCTCTGAGACAGCTGTTCCTGTCCCTGAGAAAATGACTGGCAAGTCACCTTTGAGAGAGTGAAAGCTGATGGTGATAAATATCACCTGTTACTACTGACTGGCACCTCAGCCATAGCCTAGACCAGGTAAAAGAGCATTGCAAAGGGCAGAAGCTGGTAATTCTGTGCAGTTTCTAATCAGCCCTCTAGGATACTAATTGCTATTCCTGACGTGCTGGGCGAAGAGGGAAATGCCTTGATTTTTTTCTGTGCTGATGCGACACCACTGCAAAGTGCCCGAAACGTAATTAATCCTCTGTTGACCCAGCTTGGTTCTACGGCTGCCCCTCTCCCATCACCTTCATGCTGGTCCCAGAGAGACAGCCAGGGATAATCAGCTGTCAGAAGGGCACAGCACTGATTAGAGAGGGGGGAATCAAAGCCAAACAACAAAAGGATGTGGCTGAATAAAAGCATGGCTGTCTGTCTCCAGCCTCCTACCCACATCAGGCATGCCTGGCTCAAGGACATTGGCATCTAAAGCCAAGGGGAAGCTAGAAACTGGTGCAGGAAAGGAACAGAGCGAGATCTTAATTCCAGCTCCAGCTGAGTTCTGCTGTGCTCATTTAACAAGACCCCTACCCACATTCAGCCATGTTTAGTCCACACAATAGCAAAAACAAGGGTGAGAATTCAGAGCCCCCCGTGTCAGAAAGTCCTCACTCCTCTTATTCCTGGGGCAGGGTCACGATTTTTCTGGTATTGAAATACTGATAAAAAATAAAAAGGGAGGAAAATGCCAATCACATTGTTGTTAACTGTTTCCCCTATTTTTGACCAACCATAGAACAAAGGGAAACATTCTGAATTTAGACATTTCAAATTTCAACAACAAAAAACCAGGCATTTATTTTTAGACAAAATGTTCAATATTCCTTCCCCCACCCTGTGGTGTTTGAGTAGCCCTAATTATTTAAATTAACCTTAACTCTGCCCATTCAGAGCTTCCAGCCAACCTTCATTTATGAAGCCTCTTGATATGGGCCAGAGACTCTGACCTCACCTCAAAAGGGGCTCCAGATCCCAGTACTTTCCCCCCATTATTCATGTCTAGAAACTTTCCCACACATACTCTCTTTCAATTGCCACCATAGGTGCTGGAACTAGGGGTACTGCTGCACCCCCAACTTGAAGTGGTTTCCATCATAGACAGGGTTTACAGTTTGGTTCAATGGCTCTCAGCACCCCCGCTACACACATTGTTCCAGCACCCCTGATTGCCACCCCAAGCTTCACCTTGCCCCTTCGTTCATGAATTACAATGGTATGGTTTTTTTTCATTATTTGGTACTGTAGAACCTTAACCCACCCTCTGGCCAATAATCCATGTAAGGAGGGGGATGGTGAGATGAACTATAAGTCTCCAACTACAGTACATTGTAGTCAGGACCTTGGTCTTGAACCCCAGTCTCAAACTTAGATTCCCTGGGTTGAGGAAGCAGCCTTGGCCAACACATCACACCACACCACACCAACTGAAGAAGTCATACACTTGAGTGGCCAACTTTCTGCATTCTGCAACCTGCTTCCTGATTGGCCACATAGTCTTGACCCTGATGGGCTGGTGACCATATATAAAATTCCTGCTTTCTTTCTGGCCTTGTCTGAACAACAAGCCATTGCCTGCTAGCTGCTACTTGGACCTGGCTTGACCTGGCCTTGCTGCCCCACCCAACCTCACCAGCTGCCCTGCTGTACCTTCCCCTTGGATTGGATCTCCTGGCTATCAGAACTTCTTGCATGAACTCCGACCACTGATATAGACTGCCCTTTGACCTGCCTGACCCCTGATATTACACTTTGACTGATTGGGGTTCAGAGCATGACAGGTGGACAAGGGCACAGGGTGCAATCTTCAACCCAAAGCAAAACTGTTACAAAGCTCAATATAAATCTGACCCCCGTCCAAGGTTATGCTCACAATGTGTCATCCTGGAGTTGGGTTTGCAAAGGGGTGGTCAAATCTACGGTGACCATAACCATCTAACGCATTTTAATAATTTCTGTCCCAGACTACATCCAGGACAAAATCATGCTTAGCTTACACATTTTAAATAACATGATGTTAACACATTTTCCAACATGGCACATTTCCCAGTGTAGACATGGCTACTGTGACAGTCACTCTGAATGAAATGTAAATGTTTAGGTTCATCCCAAACCCAGTCAAGCCATCTGCCCTGGAGCAATTAGATAGAACACTCTCAGCAAACCAGTCCGGGGGATGTCTCTTCAAAACCCAGTGCACACATTGGCCTAAATACAGACATAGCATAATCCCGTGGATGGAAGCTAGGATAATAAGTCTACATTTGGTCACCAATCTACATTCAGAACATGGCCAAGATCCAGCTCTCAGTTTCCATGGAATCTGATAGAATTATACCAGTGTGAATGAGAGCAAAACCTATGGTTCTTGTCTGACCTCCATTACTGTAGTATCTGAGCACTGGACAACCTTTGCTGTATGTATGCCCACAACTGCCCTGTGAGGTAGAATAGTGCTGTTACCCCCATTGTACAGATGTGGAACTGAGGGACTAAGGCCAGATCCCCTAAGGTGGTAGGTGCCTAACCCCCACTGAAATTAATGGGAGTTGGGTGCCTCATCCTTTGAGGATCCGGGCCTGAGTGACTTGCCAAAGCAGCAAGAGCAGGGACACACTTCTCCTGGGTTCTAGCCTGTGGTCTTGCCACTGGACTATCCTTCCTTTCTGACCCTCTTAGCCTGAATCCACCTCTTTCAACACACAGTCCAGCTATTCACGGCAACCCTCTGAATAGTCATTCTAAACCCTGTGCAGATGGGTGGAGCCCCAGATCCATGCAGAGTGGGAGGGGAAGGAAAGGCAAGAAAACCGAAGGCACCAGAGCCCCCAGCCCAGACACGATGGGGGTGGGGAGAGGCCCTTTGCAATGTGTCAGACTGTAGCAGCGAGGTGGAAAGCACATAACGGGGGCGCCAGCCTTCGTTACATGCTTCCACCCCAGATGCACGGCAATCTCAGTTTGACTGGGGATTTCAGCACATTGTCATGTCACTGGCGTCATGCTGATCATTGTCTCGGCAGATCGGCTGCACGCTTATCTATTCCAGAAAGGCCGCTGACACTTTCTCTGCATGCTTGTCTGCCTCTGAGGTCTAAAGAGCTGTGAGAGCCCCGTAGCATTCTCATTAGCACCTTGATCACAATGTTTACCTTCAGCCATCTGTCAGGCAAAAATCAGATTTTTCATTTGAGAAAAGACAGCAGGAAAAGGAACCGCTGAAGTGTCTGGGAGCAGTGCACGTTATTTACACAGGGCACCTCTCCAAGTCCAGAGGGCTTTCCATCTCCCTCTCTCTCCCCCTTTCTTAGCCTTGCCTTGTTTGCTAGTACAGGCCAGATTCAGAGTGGGTGGAGGAGAACAGAGCTCCACCAATTTCATAATCACACTCTGCATGTTGCCTGTTCCACGCTCTTTGCAGACACCCCCAGTGGGTATTAATCCCTCAGAGCTAGCCCCAGATATCATGTCATATTAGCCTCATTTTGAAAAAGCAGAAATGGAGGCTTGGCATGCTGAAATGGCACAAGGACACAACGCGAGTCAATGGCAAAGTCCTTGGTATTGACGTGGAGGGCTGGTGCCAGGACTAATTCCTTGCAATGTCTGCATAGATTGGGTAGGACTTTTCCAAATCCCCCTATGATGGGGTGGGACTCACCACTGTGGCACCTCCTACTGGCTCTCTTGGGAATAAGCTCTGCACCCTCTTCTGGTGGTGTCTCGCCCGCCATCACCTCTGCTCTGTCCAGGGTGCTGGCACTCCTTCCTCCTACTAGGAGCCTGATCTTCCCTCCTCAAGCTCCAGGCAGCTACCGAACTCTGCTCTGCCCTGCAGCCCTTCTTATATGAGCCTACCGGGCCATGATTGGCTATTCCTCTCAACCTGTTTCTAATTGACTGCCTCCAGTCTGCCAGTGAGGTGCAGCCACCCCATCACACCTCCACAAAGGACAGCAGAGCGCACCAGGCAGGTGGAAAAACAGCTTTTAAGGCTTGGGTGGATGGGACAACAGGAAGGGTCCTTTATTAGCAGAGACAACAAGACAGTCCAATCTGAATGGCCTCAGGGTTCGAGACAGTTTGGCTCCAGGGCTCTGGTTTGCGCCCATTTCCATTTTTTACACATAACTCATGGAACGTTCCTATCCAGCAGTGAAGACTGGCCCTTCGCCCTCCAGGGCAAGGACGTGCAGAGTCAGATGTTACTGGCCAAGAATGGCTCAAGCTCTATGGACCCCAAAGGCAGATGGAGCGCAAGTCAGTTCCAAGCACTGCTCTGGATTGCTGTGTAGGATCTCAGGGAACAGGGTCACTGATCCCAGCTATGAGGCAATCCCCATACTCTGTAACTACTGCAACAGGTGGGCCTCTCTGCAGGAGCTGGCTGAGCAGCTGGTTCTCTGGATGGAGGCAGCGAGGTTTGGTCTCTTGGTCAGCTACTGTGCTAACAATAAATGTTAGCTTAATTTCCACAGACTGGAGCACTCTTAAGCCACAAAACTGCTAAGAGACTGGCCCTGCACCAGGACAGGACAGAGGTAACATCTCCAATGTCCATAGGGTTGCTTGACCCAGGAAACACCTCCAGGGCTGAAGCCGAAGAGACATTATTTGCTGGGCTCTCTTTTGGCTGTAACAGTGTCATAAAGTCAGTGACAGTTCTATGGTGTGAACTGCCCTCGTTTGTATTATTCCCACAGCAGCTGGAACTGCCGGCCCCTGGCCTCAGTGCATTCACGTGTGTTCTCCCTGGTCCAGGTATCCCAGAGAACCGGGAAGAGGAGCCTAATGGCAGCATTGTCTTGTGCACATAAGCTCAGGTACAGCATAATTAGTCACTGGGAACAGCAAGTCAATAACAAAGAGGGAGAAGGAAGGCCTTTCAAATGTCTTTGCCTTCTTAATGCCACCGTGAATTTGACTTGGATCTCCATGGCACTCACTCGTCACATAGCTATAATGCTCTGGCTTATTGTGATGCTTTGACACTACGTAGCCTTCTGCCAGCCCATTATTTATTTGTCTTACTGTAATGCCCGAGAGCCCTCATCAGAGACCAGGAACCCATGTGCTAGGTGCTGTGCAACCACTGAACAAAAAGACAGTCCTCATGATGCAACACAGCGTCATCTCATCCCATCAAAATGTTGCCCTGGCACAGTATAACTTTGCAATACAATGACACTTTTTGACTAGGGCCCTAAAGTGAGGTCCTGTGAGCACATGGGATCTCCCTGTTACAAACGGGCTACCCCAGAACCACTGGGATGGTATTTTTACCCACAGAGGAAGTCCCCTGAGCTCTCTCCAGCCCCATATTCACTTTCCCGCCCTTTCCACATATACAACCCTCCCTCCCCCCAACAGACATTGCTTGACAACTCCACCTGGGACCTTCAGAACTGATCAGTGCTGCTTTCATGATGGCCAGAGGGGTTGATACAGAACAACAAAGGAGAGGATCCTGCTCCGGTCAAGGGGTTCAGCTTGCCATGTCCTCAGCTGTCCCAGCCATTAGTATTGCCAGAGCGTGGGGCTGGCTTTGAGACTTCAGCTATGATGCCCCTATCCCCTGTCTGCCCCCAGGCCACCCACACAGCCCTCCCCCCACACCGATCACACACTCCTGCACGTCAGAAAAGGGCTCCTTTGGTGTCTAGAAGAGGAGTCGTCGCTGCGAATGGTTTCCGGTGACTCCCACCCATGGCCCTCTGACCACATGCACATTCCCCTTGTTCCCTGTTCAAGCTAATGGGAAGTAGTTGAGATTTCTTGCTTTCACACTCACAACCCAAGAGCAGACCCTCCCTAGCCAGCCTGGGTCAGGGTGAGTCTGGCCAGGCCCTCTCCCAGACAACCAGCCCCCTTTGCCTGACCTTGCCAGTGCTACCTGCTGCCTCCCCCTAATCCTACGAATGTGCCTTGCAGATTCCAGGCCAATGGGGGCAACGCAGCCTTCTATGAATAGGCCTGGGGGAGTCTATTTATAGCTTCAGCCTCTCACCGAGCAATCATTTATATGGGAATAAAACCCAGCCAATCTAAACTATCATCCGGCAAAACGTGCCGAAGGTAGCGTGCTGCTTCCCATCCCCTTGGCCTTTTCCTGTTTAACTAAATACTCCCAGAGCTCTCGCAAATGTTTATTCTTTGGGAAAGCAATAAAAAAGCTCCCACCAGCCCGCTTTATTTTTAATACTTTCTTTCCACAGAACAAGTGGGAGGATAAAAATAATAGTTACCCAGAGAGACCTGTGGGTAGAAATGTCTAACAGTGCGCTGGGCCAGCCTTCCAGCCAAGGAGCTCTTGCTGAGCATCTCAACAGTCACTTGGGATGACGTGGCTGCTGGTTCCCACAGCAAAGCTCTCAGAGGCCGAGGGGCTTCTCAGGGGAACCTCGCCAAGTGTGGAATTCTCCACCCCAGGAGATCAGGATGAACATGAGTCTTCCCAGTTTTAGGGCCTGGTGCAAGACCCTAAAAGTTGCAAAGTTGTTACGGAGCTATAGAGAGTGCGTCCAAACTTTAAGGTGAGACGTGCATTCACATGAGATTGCATTGGATTAGATCTATCCAGCTATCACCTGGAAGTCAGCCATCAAAATCAGCTCGTTGAGGACAGCGAGTGATTGAAGGGAAGGGTGAAAGAGGCAGGTCCTTTCCTTGAGCAGCATGTTTCTCTTGGTTTGGTAGAGAGGCCCTAGATACTATGGCAGCATCTCTCAAACTGGGATCTGCAGGCCCCACTGATCAACTCCTCCCTGTCCCTACCTCAACTGTTCAGTGGGGTGCAGGAGGCACTGGGAGGGAGGGAGGGGGAGGAGCAGGAACAGGGCACATTCGGGGGAGGGGGCGAAAAAGGCAGGGAAGAGGAGGGGCAGGGGTGGAGCAGGAGCGGGAAGAGGTGGGGTGGGTGTGGGGCCCTGGGGGAAGGGGTGGAGTGGAGGCGGGGCCTGGGGCTGAGACGGGGGTTGGGGGGGGTCCGCAAAAAATTGTAAATCAAAATGGGGGTCCTCGGGATGGTAAAGTTTGAGAACCGCTGTAGTCTGGGATGAATGGGGTTGGAACGCAAGTAGATAAACACCGCGCTTGGTCAGTATTGTTATCCCCTTTTCACAGGTGGGGAAAAGGAAGCCCGGAGAAGCTGAGGGGTTTGGGCCAGGGCAGTGTCAGAGCCCGGTTGAGAGCCCAGAGCACAGCTGGGGTGCTGACCCCAGTTCCAAAATGTTCCTGTGGAAACATGGGTCTGAAGATCAACTTTCCCGCTGAAATGCTGGTTGGATGCAAAAGCCCCCTCGGTTCTTCTGTTGCTGTGGTGGCAGTGCCC
This sequence comes from Eretmochelys imbricata, assembly GCF_965152235.1. NCBI lineage: Eukaryota > Metazoa > Chordata > Testudines > Cheloniidae > Eretmochelys > Eretmochelys imbricata. Next base: position 16,752,568 of record NC_135585.1, on the reverse strand, counting down.
AGTCATGGCTCAGGGACCCCGGGAGAGGCGCTGGACAAACCCAAAACTGAAAGGTGGCATTTGCCCAAAAGAGCTTCCGATCTAAGTAAAAGCCAAGAGACAACAGGGCAATGCAACAGATGGAGGGGAGCGCAAGGAAAGGCTCATAGAAACGTAGGGTTGGAAGGGACCTCAAGGAGTGATCATGCCCAGCCCCCTGCACTGAGACAGGACCAAATAATCCTAGACGATACAATACAGATCAGCATGCTAGGCAGAGATCACACACTGACCTTCTGGGGTCAAAAAAACTGCAAATACATGCTCAAAGAATGGGCTGTTTTCTCCCAACCAGTTCTTACCCAGCTCCCTCCTCCCAGCGGCCCCTTTGACGCCAATGGGCCTGTTCTCAAGCCTGGAGGAGTCATCAGTTGGGATTGACTTTTCCCTCTTGTGGGGAATCAAAGAGCATTTGACTAGCATGTTACACCAGAAAATCCCATTTGAGAGCCTAGTGTCCCAGGGTAGGCAGTTTGGTTCTCAGGCCAATGGATCTGATTCTCAGAGGTGCTGAGTGCTCACAGCTCCCACTGACCTCAGCTGGAGATGAAGGTGCTCCAAACTGCTGAAAATCAGGCCCAGTAAGACTGCTAGTGTAAGGTGGGCGGGGTGTGCCCTGAGCTGTGGACCTGGTTCAGAAACGACAAGAGAATATTGCAGCAGGAATAATGTGGTGACACACACAAGCCAAGAGATCCACCGTTAACACTGGCACTCATAAGCCCAGGCAAACACAAAGGCCAATGGCAGGAATTAAGGACAGACTATCACCAAAGCATCTCTACAGCGAGCAGTAAATGGCAGCTAAGAACTGAGGGGGCCATGGTGCCTGAACTCCTCTGTTCTCCCTCAAAGAGACCCCTGCCCCACCAGGATAGGTAAATGATCCGGGGCGGGGGGGGGGGGGGAATCTCGCTCTGTCACTGCCCAGGGCTGTGCTTGCTCTGTGGACAATCAGCTGATTTCAGTCTTCAGGGCTCTCTGTCCACACTGAATTCACTTGAAAACAGAAGATGAACAGAATCTAGGCAAGGAACTGGGATAATCAGTTTATCCGACTTCCTTGCGCAATTTTAAATGATCTCAAAACCCTTTTGTCTCTGTTTTCCCCCTTCATTGTTATTAAGTGTTTATCTGGAAGGGTCTGCAACCACTCTAAGTGGCTGGGCCAAATGTCTGACTCTAAAGGTTGGTCTACACCTGGACATTTACCAAAATAACTACTCCTGAATAATTATAAGTGCAGACAAGCTCTAAAACCTGGCAGTCTCACCCACCTCTGGTTGCTTATAAGTCCTTTGGCAGGGTAGGACATTTTTGATAAGAGACTGCAAGGTGGAGACACTCTGTAATATCAGACTTGCCATAGGCTGTATATCTCGGCCTTTATATCACACGTAGGCATTTATATCACTATGGTGTAAGCATTTGACATTGGCCCTATGTTCTGGGTGGCCCCTCACTCTGTGATGCTGGAAATAATCTTTACCGCTACTCCAACCAAGAACCAAAGTAGGCTCAGTCTGCCCTCTGCTGTTCAAGGTGAGAACACTGGCAAAATGAGGAGAGAGAAATGCCACAGGTTGTCACTTTGGATGGGCTATCACCAGCAGGAGAGTGAATTTGTGTGGGGGGGTGGAGGGTGAGAAAACCTGGATTTGTGCTGGAAAGGGCCTAACCTGTTGCTCACTTTAGATAAGCTATTACCAGCAGGACAGTGGGGTGGGAGGAGGTATTGTTTCATATTCTCTGTGTATATATAAAGTCTGCTGCAGTTTCCACGGTATGCATCTGATGAAGTGAGCTGTAGCTCACGAAAGCTCATGCTCAAATAAATTGGTTAGTCTCTAAGGTGCCACAAGGACTCCTTTTCTTTTTGCCACAGGTATATTACCTAGAAAGACATCAGGGCATGCAAAATGCAATTGACATTACATGGGAACAGTAACAGACACACTGGGGGGAATAAGGAGTCTTATTTTGTTACTATACAGTGACAGAGAAGGCACCAGAGATATGGGGATTCCAACAAACATACAGAGAGTAAGCCCCAGAGGATATGGGAAACTGCATAGGTATTATAGAGGACAAGATATTAGATGGTGCCCTGGGGTATCCTGCAGATGGTGCATAGAATTAAGAACAGCTGCCAAGACTCTATGGGCATGGGAAATCACCCAGCAGCTATAAAGGATAAAGTCAATACACCAGACAGGCAAGGACTTCTAAAAGCTGAGTGCGAGGATGATAAAGGTTATATGCATTACTCCTGCATCTTTGGGCCTATTGTACATCATACTGCCTTGTGCTCTGAGCCTCCCAGATCTGAGGGCCAGGTCTGGACTTGGATGGGAGACTTTCAAGCAATCCCCTCTTGTTACAGGGAATGGTCAATTGGTGACACGCTTTCTTCTAGGTCAGTTCTGAACCTACTCCCTAGGCTGCTGTTAGTGGTTCTGAGCTGCCGTGTCTCACTGGCTGCACTATCAGACATTTGATCATGAAAGATGCCACAGCACGTTCCATAACAAAAGGGGTATGAACTGTATCATAGCCCTCATGTCCTGGCTGAAGTCCATTGAAGCTAATTACATATTGCTGACCTAAATTCCCTCTCTTGGTTAACTGGATTCTTCACTTCCGGTTCTAAGGAAGTGTTCTGTACTGTCACAGGGCATTGTTAAACAGGGGCTGTATTGTAGCGGTGGATTCACTGTGTCGTTGCGTGTTCTATCTCGAGAGCCGAGTACATTACTCATGCCCTTCGAATTCACAATATGACTTTCAAGGGATGAGAACAACATGAAGAGAACATAATAAAAATAGAAGTGAAGCTAGCCCGGTGAGTATGTTCTTACTTACCAGCCACAACCACCCTACTCCATTCTTAGGGCAAGTCTCCAATGCCAGCTGTGACCCCCTGCCACCCATCAAGTCCTTTGAATTTAGCCCTCCCAGAATGCTGCAGAGTCAGACCTCAAAAGTGCAGGCACCAAATATTTAAAGCTCCAGTCACTCCATTCAAGCGTCGGAGGAGCCTTAGGATGAAAGGCGCTAGCTAAATGTGAAATGATGAGGTTGCTACAATACCAGTAGGTAACATATGTCTGGGCTTGACCAATTAATACTCTAAAGGACAGTGGCTAGTAATATGGACACCAAGGCCCACAGTTTTCAAAAGCGTCCATTAATTTTAGGTGTCCACTTAGAGACACCCAAGACCACATTTCTGAGGAGCTGCTGAGGATCAATAGTTCCCATAAACTGCAGTGGGAGCTGTCAGTGCTGGACACCTCTAAACGTTAAGCAAATTGGGGTCCCCAAAACGGAGAGCTCCAAAATCAATAGCCACTTTTGAAAATTTGGCTGAGCTGGGGTTAGAATTCCAGAGTTTCTGGATCCTGGGCCTGTGCTCAGCCAACAAGGTTTGTTCCACCTTACTCCTTGCAGGGCCTTGATCTCGTCTCATAATCACGTCCATAATAATGACTCTTATAATCCAGAAGGAGAGGGAGTCTGACTCACTGCTGCAGGAATGTGTGCTATGGGTTTACGTTTTTAACAAGACTCTGGCAGAACAAAGGTTAAAGCTTGAAGAGAAACTTAGTGGGATGGTTACAATTATCCCTCAGATGTGTGAGATTGTGGTGCCCATCTCAGAGTTCAGGCAAATAGCTACCTTCCTTCCTCCATGTCACCTTTATTTAAAACTCTGTATTGGCACTGGCATGAAACACTCTTTTTCTGAGCTGATGAAACGTCAGTGAACTAAATCTTAACTAATCACAGAACATGTGAAGGGATGGTGCAGGGACTGCATTACCTAGCACTCCCAGTAGATGGAGACACTGTCTTATAATTGGCTCACAGGCCATCAGAGGAAACCCTTGCAGGAGATGGTCAGAAAGTCAGTTTCGCTCTCAGCCACCAGATGATCTTCCTCTGCCTGCCGTGGCCAGCCATGGCTCAGGAATATTTATCTACCTAGGTTCTAACACCATGTCCCTCAGCGTGGTGGTATCTAAACACCTGTGGTGTCCCCTGTATGTGTCATTCATTCAAATATGGTGCTGACTTCTGAGCAACCTTAGCCTTCCTGTCCAGCCCTGGGAATCGGAGCAATAGGCATCCTGGAAAAGCTTGGCAAATGGGGCACCAACATTTGGAAGGTAAGAGCCTTTTCCCCCTTCCCGAGAGAGGGAAAATCCTGACGCAGCCCCTTCTGAACAGATGTCCCCTCTAATAAAACGGAGCATCTTCTTTCCCATAGGACCACCTGCAGCATGAGGAGTGCTCGAAAACCCATAAAATCCCATAAAAACCTGATATGAAACTGCAACAGGCAGGGTGAGCATGGAATAGTGCTGGATTTTATCCCTCCCCCTAAAATCACACATTCATTACTCATTGGAGAGGAACCTGAACCAAAACCTTCTCCCCACCCCGCCTTGAGCCTTGGGGAAGTTTCAGAGCCCATGTGACCTTTGCAGCACAGCCCCCTCTCTAGTCCTAGTGCTCACGGTAGGAACATAGGACCTGCCACAGTGGATGAGGCCAACCATCCAGCTGGTCAGGTATCCTGACTCCAACAACCAATTCCAGACGCTTCAGAGGTAGGTGGGAGAACCCTATAATGGAGAAGGATACAATAGCCTGCTCCCACAGTAGTTTCTTCCCCAAGCAGTTAGTGGTTGGAGTCTATCTTGAAGCAGGAGGGTTTCAGTCCCAGCTAGTGTAACTGTGGATATTATTATTCATGGTAATCTCCTTCTCCAGGATATCTAGTGGCAGTGAGTCCCCCTGGTTAAATCCACGGTGGGCAATCGAGTGGCTTTCTTAGGCTGATGGTGCAGCCACCCCCACTCAGATTAAAGCTCTTCCGCTGTACATCCCAGTTGCAGGGCTCTTTGCATTTTCCCAGCATCTATTTTCTGATCAGCTTTGCCACAATTACTTTGGCCTGCAGCCCAGCTGACACTTTATGGATCTTTGATCTAACTATGTTGCTGCAAAGGGCTGTTTTCAGATATTCAGCAGCCCATTCCCATTGCACTGCTGCGTGCACTAACCACTCCATGGTAGCCACATAATTAGCACTCAGGCACCTCAATGCAGCAGGATTATGACTTTGGCTGAGTATTTATCATGCTTCTTTATTGCCCAGCACACAGGACCTGCAGAGCCCTGCTATAGTTCCCCATTACACTCTCCCTGCTTTCCTGCTGCAAATGGGGACCGGTCTGAACACCCTCCTCCCCAAACTCTGGGAAAGGTCTGTTTAGATCCAAGCCTTGTGCCGACCCCTACGGTGGACCCTGCAGTGTCTCTAACAGTAAAAAAGAGACAGGATTCAACCAGAACGAATGTAAAAGAGATTCTCTAGTGAGGATGCTGCAAACAGCCTGTCCCTTTGGTTCCCCAGCTCCCAGCCTGTGCTGTCACAAACGGCCTCCCTAAGCCTTGTTCGCACTGAACAGTCACATGAAGAATGACTGTTCCCACCACAGGCTGGTCTGAACACTTCCACATATGGGGAAAAGTTGCATTTAGTCTTTGTGGCTCAGGCCCACAATACCCACCTGCAGCTCTGTCTAGAGTGGTTTATTATACAGTCAGTGGCTGGAGACCATGCCTGGGATCATTTTGCCTTGCCGTGTAGGGGTCTGCCTGTTCCCACCACACTTGGTTATGAATGGAGCGAATACTGTACACTTGAACCATGCTGCATTCGGTGTCAAGATTTCACTGCTCAGTTTCACAGCCCAACAGGGCCAGGTTACAGCTCTTCCCAGCTATGAGAACATGAGCAGCAGCAGTAGGATCTTCGCAACCCCATCGCCCCCAAATAACGACATTGATCAGGAGAGTTACGTTCTTAAGGTCTGTGACTTGGGGCTGGGCACCACAGGGTGAGACACAGGGTTTCCCTCAGGCAAGAGATGTTTATCTGGCTGGCTGGCTACTTGTAAACTGAGCATTGTATGGTTCACAAGGGATGCCCATTTCCAGCCTGAGCTGAATGCCAGTGAAGGGATTGTGAAATCCTCCAGAGAGGGATTTACAGGAAAAAATAAACTGGCAGGAGTGAGTACTGTTTATCAGTGAAGACATAGATTTTTGGGCTGCAGCTGTAGGTCCAGAGCTATGCTCTGCATCCTCTATCGAAGGGACAAGCTGAGAGCATGGTTTGTTTCACGACAAAGGGATCACAGCCCACCTGGCTGAGAAATGCAGCTGAGCGATACTAAGTTCTAGAAGGCGTGTTATGATTTTATTTTATATGTAACTCTTTGTTTCCCATACTTCCTTCAACTTGCCATTACTTGCATCTCTGTTCGTTGTTAAATACACATCTTGGTTTTATTACAAACATCTCTAAGCACCGTGTGTTGAGTGGAGTGATGATTCAGAGGTGAAACAGGTAAGCTGGTGGGGTTACTCCTTTGGGCGTCTCAGAGCTGTGAATTCTGTGAGTGCCCAAGGGAATGGGGGCTGGGCACTCTAGGTGGGATGCTTAGAGGACTCAGGGGCTGGGGTGTACGGGCCATTCCCCTGTACAGAGAAAGCAGGGCCTGCAGTGACCTGGAAGGCAGTGCTTGTGTTGCCAGAGGTAGGTGGAATTGGGAAACTGACCCACAGCAGGCACAGATGTGGTTCCCTCTCTCTACCAACAGGTGGAAGTAAGGTGCCTCCCAACTCTGAGTACCCACAGGAAGTGTCTCACAGGCACTGAATAGGAGGATGTGGCTACAGCATGATGTCCCTGCATGATCTCATTATGATTAGACGTCTAGATGGGGCCTAACTGTGTCCTGTAACTGGGCTAAAGCTTTGGACAACCCCACTTATAGTAGGTCCCATTTACACTATAGCTTTTAACCACTTTTCAACCAAGTCCCCCTTACTCAGGTATAATGGCATAATAGACTTAGCCTAAGGGCTTGTCTGCCCAGGGAAAGGTTTCAGAGTAGCAGCTGTGTTAGTCTGTATTCGCAAAAAGAAAAGGAGTACTTGTGGCACCTTAGAGACTAACCAGTTTATTTGAGCATGAGCTTTCGTGAGCTACAGCTCACTTCATTGGATGCACAGGGAAAGTGACTGCAATAGCTATAGTGGAATAACTATAGACAAGCCCTAAGAGGAGAAATGGAGTTTGTTCTCCATGGCCCATTTGACCCACAGCCTCCCTGCTGAGACTGCCTAGCCAATGTAGACCCTCAAACTTGTTCCACACAGTCCTTTGAATGGCCCAGATGACAACAACTTGTAGCTATTACTGATCTGGGCTGAATGAACCTTACAGTTTCAGTGCCTACAGCTGGCCCTGAGGTTAAGGCACTGTTGCAGGACACAGAAGAGCTGTGTTCAGTTCACAGGTGTAACCTCCCTCAGTTCACCATCTGTAAAACAGGGAAATAATCCTTTCTTTTTCAGTTGTGTGTAATTAAACTGTAAGCTCTTTTAAGGAGGGACTATCTCCCACTAAGTATATGTACACATCACAATGAAGCCCTGATCTTGGCCGGTGCCTTAAGGCACAACTATAAGTAAAACTATTATATCACAGTCTAAGGCCAAGGTGCAAACTGTGGCGTGGGGTCAATTATTTACATCCCACAAGTTGTATGCCAAAACTGGGAAACAATTCATCAAATTAAAGAGAGCCACAAGTAAAACCTGTACACAGATCTTAACTCAACAATGAAAGATTTCTGCTAGGAACCAACTTCATCTTTAGAAACTGAATCAGCTTAAATTTAGGATAAAAACAAACAAACCAAAAAAACCCCCAAAACCATAAGCCTGTGTCCCATACACAGAGTATTTCCTACTCTTCAACTGATCCTCTTCTTTAAGCCATTTTTGCAAGAGCAAACACTAATTGCTTTATAATCCAGCTCCCAGAGTAAACTTGGCTCCAGTATCTGAGGCTGACTTTGGAAGAAGCGTCACCTTACAAAGGAACAAAGCCCTGAATGCAATCAAACGTTGTATGATGATACTTGATGTGGCTCTGCATTGGCTGCCACCGAACATGCCTGGACATGAGCAGCTATTCCAATAAGCCCCACCCTACCCTGTCCCTGCTATTCACTTCCAGTCTCCCCAGCGCAGATCACCAACACCACACTCTGTGCTATGGAGAGGCAAACGTCTACAGGTCTCCTTTCCCCATCAAGCAGTTACATGGGACGTTCCTAAGAGAGGGTGGAAGCCACATAAAGGTCTTGAAGATGCAGACAGAGGTAACCTAAAATACTACTTAGCTCTTTTATTGGCTCAGTTCTAACATTAACCAAGTCATCCTCAGGACACCGGTGCAAGGTGAGTAAATAGCACATCATAATGTATTCGGTGAATGCTAATGCAGACCATTAAAACACAGAGACAAGATAAGAAAAATGTATTTCCTGGGGCTGAAGAGTTACTGACTTCTTGGAGCCATGGATAGATACTACAGAGGGCGTATGTATTCATGATTTCCTCTGCCTTTTGTCCTTCCAAATAACACTGCCCACTCTGTATTTCCAAAGCCCTGTACAAACATTAGCTAATTAAGCCTAATTGTACTTTGGCGAGGTAGAGCATAAGGATTATTATCCCCTTTCACAGACAGAAACAAATGATTAACTCCTTCTCTCAGTGCAGGATTATTCCTGTGGATTTACTAACGTAGTCCAGTTCCAACTTTCAGTAACGGAGCCCCCGGCTCCAGCACTTCCCGAAGGAGCCTAGGCTATCCCTCTTCCAGATTTAACTCTCTCCCGATCAGGAAGGTTTTCCAGGTAGTCACTAAAATTCCCATTTCGTAACGTCACCCCCCTTGCTTGTAATTACCACTATGCTGGCCTCCTCCCATTTCCTAGATGGGCAAACGGAGGCAGGGAGAGGTGAAGCCCCAGAGCCTACTGCGGCCCCGAACTCCCACTGATTGCTGGGGGCAGAGCCCGACCCAAAGAGAGAAACGCCCCCCCGGGAGAGGTGGCAATTCCCCCAGCGTTTTCTGGGCCCCGTGAACCGGCTGGTCACAGACCGGGGAAGCGCTGCCCGGGATTGCGCGGAGGGGACATGTTTTGGGAGGGGGAGAAGGGACTTTCTCCACCCCACGTGCCTCTCACCTGCCGCCGCTTAACAACCAGTGTCCCGCCCGCCCCAATTAGCCTGGCCACGCCTCTCTCCTCCTCCCAGCGCAGCCCCGCCCCGTTCCCATTAGCCCCGCCCACCTCCCCAGGTAGAGGAAGGGAGGGTGGCGAGTTCCGCCCCGCTTCTGCCTTAGCCGGCCCGAGGGACAGGACGGATCCTGTGCGGGGCTGGGCGGTGAGTTGGGTTCCGCGGCCAAGGAGGGGTCACGGGGGCAGGCTGGGGAGGGGCGTGCAAGGGGCAACTAAGGGGGAGCGGCGCGGCAGGAGTGGGAATTGAAGGGGGGCAGGGCGAAGGGGGCAGAGAGGGGCGGCGAATGCAGGGGGCAGCTGAGGGGGAAGGGGGTTGCAAGGCAATAGAGAGAGGAAGGGGGAGTTCAAGGGGGGCAGGGACAGGAGGGCGGGGCAAGGCGGCGAATGCAGGGGGCAGCTGAGGGGGAAGGGGCTTGTAAGGGGGCTGGGAGAGGAAGGGGGAGTTCAAGGGGGGCAGGGACAGGAGGGCAGGGCGAGGCGGCGAATGCAGGGGGGCAGCTGAGGGGGAAGGGGGTTGCAAGGCAGTAGGGAGAGGCGGGGGTTGCCAGGGGGAGCGGTGGGGCAGGCGGAGGAAGGAGTTTCCGGGGGCGGGGAGCGGGCAGAGTCCCGGCTCGCTGCACGTTGTGTCCGTAGCTACTTTGCAACTGAGCCTAGGCGCGCTGCTTCCTTCCTTGCTCGAACGGCTCCGGCCCGGCGCTTCCCTTCCCGGGGCCGCTCGCTCCGGGCCCCGCTGGGTTGCGCCTTCCCCCTCGCCCCCTGCTCCCCCGGCCGTGCGCTGGCTGGCTGCGCGGGGGCTCTGGGGCCGCAGCTCCCCGGGTGCCAGCGTTAATAATCCAGGGCGAGTAGAAAGGCTCTGCCCCAGACATGCCTCGCCCTGCCCCTCCTGGGAGGGTGGCTGTGTGGTCACTATAGCGCCTGGGTGCTAGTGAGCTCTCCGTCGCGTTTGTTCACGTGCTGAACTCGCAGCATGGGTGTCGTCCCCCATCCCTTTTCTAGATCAGAACCATCTCTAGTTTCAGCTTCCCAGTGCATCCCTGCCACTGGGGCTGGCTTTTCCCCCTCTGCCTCTTAGCCCTCCTGAAACCAGCTTTTGGAATAGGTGGCGTTATTCTTTTCATAGTGATGCCATTCCTCTTCGCACCCTTTTCCCCCACCAGGCTCTCAAATGAGGCTGTGAAGTGTGATCTTTTGGTGAAACGGCTCTTATTGGTGTCTTAATGTGTTACAAGAAATGATAACGTTTAAAGGCCCACAGTACAGTAGTTGCTGCGTAACTCTGGGCGTGAAGCAGGGTGACCAGACAGCAAGTGTGAAAAATCGGGATGGGGGTGGGGGGTAATAGGAGCCTATATAAGAAAAAGACCCAAAAATTCTGACTGTCCCTATAGAGTCAGGACATCTGGTCACTCTAGTGTGAAGAAAGCTATTTTCTCTGATACTCATTCTACCCCCCCCCCCAACCTTCTTATCAACTGTTTGAAATGGTCCACCCTGATTACCACTACAAAAGTGACTTTTCCTCCTGTTAAAGTGGGCTATTATTGAATTTTCATTAGAATTGGTAAAGCAACTCATGTCTTTTCATGTACTAGGTATATATATCTTCCTACTGTATTTTCCACTCCATGCATCTGATGAAGTGGGTTGTAGCCCACGTAAGCTTATGCCCAGATAAATTTGTTAGTCTCTAAGGTGCCACAAGTGTAGGAACGCCAACTCCCTGAATGACGTTAGCTACCACAACAGAAGCATTTTTTCAGTCAACCTAGCTGCGTCTATGCTGGGGGTCAGGTCACCATAGCTATGTCGATAAGGGATGTGATTTTTTTTTTCACACCCCCTAACTGGCCGAGCTATATTGATCTAACTATTAAGTGTAGACCGAGCCTAGAAATGGCAGTGTTTTCACATCCACCTCAAACTGGTGTAAATGTCTATGCATGGTGCAGGGGCAATGGTGGGCAGGGTCCCACATCTTTTGAAATGTCAAGGCAACTTTTTAATCTCCCCATTTCTTACCAGCTCGCATGGGAAGGAGCACTCTGGGCCATGTGCACAAATTTGTTTTGAAAATCTTTGAGCTAAATTGGCAACTTCCCCCCCCTCCCACCCCCGGGGAAGGATGCCAATGATGGTGTGGTTTGTGCTAGCATGGTGAGTGCCTAATAAGAGAGTTTAATCTAGCTTGTCTCTAGTATATTGCTGGGTATAAAATTTTTTTCTTAGCAAGGGTTGTTAGATCAGAGGTTCTCAAACTGTGATCCGCGGACTACCAGTGATCCACGAGCTCCATTCAGGTGGTCTGCAGAAAGTTCCCTCTATGGTGCATGCCTGGGCAGCTGCACACAAGAGAATGAAGGGCCACCCACCTAATTAGTGGAGCCACACAGGTGTGGCTCCACTAATTAGGTGCCTGGACCCTGGAGAAGATGCACATGTAAGGTGAGGTGGGGGTCAGGGGGGGGATAGTGGGTAGGGGACGGAGCAGTGGGGTGAGAAGAGGGGTGGGGGGAATTTGGGATGCGCAGGGCTGCAGTGGCCAGAAATAGAGGCAACTTTCCCCAGCTCCAGGGCTGTGGCTGCCAGAGAGACACCCTCCTCCTTCCCAGCCCCAGCTCAGGGGCTGCCGTGGCGGGGGAGAGACCCTCCTCCTTCCCAGGCCCAGCTCGGGGGCTGCTGCGGCAGGGGAGAGGGCACATCCATCACATTAGAAAGGTAAGACTACTGATATTAAAATGAGTTGTGTGCTTTTATTTGTAGAACAAACAAAAGTTTAAGGGTTTTTTTTATATAGCGCTTTTATCCAAAACACTTTACAATAGTTAGCTAATGGTACAAACAACTTTTGGAAAGATCATTAAGTGGACCATCAGCAATTTTCAAGTGGTCTGTGGGGGGGAAAAAAAAGAAATTTGAGAACCACTGTGTTAGACAATAGCACCCTTCTGATGCTTCACCAATATTCAAATGAGGTACAAAATAGTACAGATGCTTAAATGGGTTTTCCTTATTGGTAGTGTCACACTTCAGCAAAACAGCTTCCCCAGCTGCAGACTTAGTTTTAATTGAAAACTATTTTTGACATTTGTATATGCTGTCTGCTTCTCTTCCCACTCCCTCTCAGCCTTCTCGATGTTGCATTGAGTAAACTGGGTGCAGCTTTTCTGTAAGGCTGGGTTTTACATGAATGCTATTGCGTAACAAAAAGACACAAACAGTTAGCACTTCCACGGTCATGCAAAGCAATTGAATCATCGGTGACAATTGGGAAAGGATTTGGAAAACTGGTTAGAGAAACACATGATGCTGCAAATGGAATTTCCACCTAAAGGGAAGAAATTGGTGAGAGAATCTATTTTATCCAGCACTCTTTCTTTTCTTAGCAATACTGGTGCCAGACTTAAGAAATGTTACTTGTTTATTTGGATGTGTTGAGCAGACTCTTCTGGTCCTGGATGTAAACCGGTGCTGACTTGCCTAGCTAGAAAACTAGGGGTATGTCTACACTACGAAATCAGGTCAACTTTATAGAAGTCGTTTTTTTAGAAATCGGTTTTATATATTCGAGTGTGTGTCCCCACAGAAAATGCTCTAAGTGCATTAAGTGCAGTAACTCGGCGGAGTGCTTCCACAGTACCGAGGCTAGAGTCGACTTCCGGAGCGTTGCACTGTGGGTAGCTATCCCACAGTTCCCACAGTCTCCGCTGCCCATTGGAATTCTGGGTTGAGATCCCAATGCCTGATGGGGCTAAAACATTGTCGCGGGTGGTTCTGGGTACATATCGTCAGGCCCCTGTTCCCTCCCTCCCTCCCTCCCTCCATGAAAGCAAGGGCAGACAATCGTTTCGTGCCTTTTTTCCTGAGTTACCTGTGCAGACGCCATACCACGGCAAGCATGGAGCCTGCTCAGGTAACTGTCACCGTATGTCTCCTGGGTGCTGGCAGACACGGTACTGCATTGCTACACAGTAGCAGCAACCCATTGCCTTCTGGCAGCAGACGGTGCAATATGACTGGTAGCTGTCATCATCATGTCCGAGGTGCTCCTGGCCGCATCGGCCGGGAGTGCCTGGACAGACATGGGCGCAGGGACTAAGTTTGGAGTGACTTGACCAGGTCATTCTCTTTAGTCCTGCAGTCAGTCCTATTGAACAGTCTTATGGTGAGCAGGCAGGCAATACGGATTGCTAGCATTCGTACTGTACCATCTTCTGCCGAGCAGCCATGAGAGGTGGATGGCTTGCAGTCCTTCTGCACCGTCTGCTGCCAGCCAAAGATGAAAAAGATAGATGGAGTGGATCAAAACAAGAAATAGACCAGATTTGTTTTGTACTCATTTGCTTCCCCCCCCACTCTCCTGTCTAGGGGACTCATTCCTCTAGGTCACACTGCAGTCACTCACAGAGAAGGTGCAGCAAGGTAAATCTAGCCATGTATCAATCAGAGGCCAGGCTAACCTCCTTGTTCCAATAAGAACAATAACTTAGGTGCACCATTTGTTATTGGAACCCTCTGTGAAGTCCTGCCTGAAATACTCCTTGATGTAAAGCCACCCCCTTTGTTGATTTTAGCTCCCTGAAGCCAACCCTGTAAGCCATGTTGTCAGTCGTCCCTCCCTCCGTCAGAGCAACGGCAGACAATCGTTCCGCGCCTTTTTTCTGTGCGGACGCCATACCAAGGCAAGCGTGGAGGCCGCTCAGCTCACTTTGGCAATTAGGAGCACATTAAACACCACACGCATTATCCAGCAGTATATGCAGCACCAGAACCTGGCAAAGCAATACTGGGTGAGGAGGTGACGTCAGTGCAGTCATGTGAGTGATCAGGATATGGACACAGATTTCTCTGAAAGCATGGGCCCTGCCAATGCATGCATCATGCTGCTAATGGGGCAGGTTCATGCTGTGGAACGCCGATTCTGAGCACAGGAAACAAGCACAGACTGGTGGGACCGCATAGTGTTGCAGGTCTGGGACGATTCCCAGTTGCTGCGAAATTTTCGCATGCGTAGGGGCACTTTCATGGAACTTTGACTTGCTTTCCCCTGCCCTAAAGTGCATGAATACCAAGATGAGAGCAGCCCTCACAGTTGAGAAGCGAGCAGCGATAGCCCTGTGGAAGCTTGCAACGTCAGACAGCTACCGGTCAGTTGGGAATCAATTTGGAGTGGGCAAATCTACTGTGGGGGCTGCTGTGATGCAAGTAGCCCACGCAATCAAAGATCTGCTGATATCAAGGGTAGTGACCCTGGGAAATGTGCAGGTCATAGTGGATGGCTTTGCTACAATGGGATTCCCTAACTGTGGTGGGGCCATAGACGGAACCCATATCCCTATCTTGGCACCGGAGCACCAAGCCGGCGAGTACATAAACTGCAAGGGGTACTTTTCAGTAGTGCTGCAAGCTCTGGTGGATCACAAGGGACATCAGCGTGGGATGGCCGGGAAAGGTACATGACGTTTGCATCTTCAGGAACTCTGTTCTGTTTCAAAAGCTGCAGGAAGGGACTTTATTCCCAGACCAGAAAATAACTGTTGGGGATGTTGAAATGCCTATATGTATCCTTGGGGACCCAGCCTACCCCTTAATGCCATGGCTCATGAAGCCGTACACAGGCAGCCTGGACAGTAGTCAGGAGCTGTTCAACTACAGGCTGAGCAAGTGCAGAATGGTGGTAGAATGTGTATTTGGACGTTTAAAGGTGTGCTGGTGCAGTTTACTGACTCGCTTAGACCTCAGCGAAACCAATATTCCCACTGTTATTACTGCTTGCTGTGTGCTCCACAATATCTGTGAGAGTAAGGGGGAGACGTTTATGGCGCAGTGGGAGGTTGAGGCAAATCGCCTGGCTGCTGGTTATGCGCAGCCAGACACCAGGGCGGTTAGAAGAGCACAGGAGGGCACAGTACGCATCAGAGAGAGAAGCTTTGAAAACCAGTTTCATGACTGGCCAGGCTACAGTGTGAAAGTTCTGTTTGTTTCTCCTTGATGAAACCCCCTGCCCCTTGGTTCACTCTACTTCCCTGCAAGCTAACCACCCTCCCCTCCTCCCTTTAATCATTGCTTGCAGAGGCAATAAAGTCATTGTTGCTTCACATTCATGCATTCTTTATTCATTCATCACACAAATAGGGGGATGACTACCAAGGTAGCCCAGGAGGGGTGGTGGAGGAGGGAAGGAAAATGCCACACAGCACTTTAAAAGTTTACAACTTTAAAATTTATTGAATGCCAGCCTTCTTTTTTTTGGGCAAACCTCTGTGGCGGAGTGGCTGGTTGGCCGGTGGCCCCCCCACCGTGTTCTTGGGCATCTGGGTGAGGAGGCTATGGAACTTGGGGAGGAGGGTTGTTGGTTACACAGGGGCTGTAGTGGCAGTCTGTGCTCCAGCTGCCTTTGCTGCAGCTCAACCATACACTGGAGCATACTGGTTTGGTCCACCAGCAGCCTCAGCACTGAATCCTGCCTCCTCTCATCACGCTGCCGCCCCATTTGAGCTTCAGCTCTGTCTTCAGCCCGCCACCTCTCCTCCCGGTCATTTTGTGCTTTCCTGCACTCTGACATTATTTGCCTCCACACATTCGTCTGTGCTCTGTCAGTGTGGGAGGACAGCATGAGCTCGGAGAACACTTCATCTCGAGTGCGTTTTTTTTTCTTTCTAAGCTTCACTAGCCTCTGGGAAGGAGAAGATCCTGTGATCATTGAAAGACATGCAGCTGGTGGAGAAAAAAGAAGGGACAGCGGTATTTAAAAAGACACATTTTATAAAACAGTGGCTACACTCTTTCAGGGTAAACCTTGCTGTTAACATTACATACATAGCACATGTGCTTTCGTTACAAGGTCGCATTTTGCCTCCCCCTACCGCATGGCTACCCCGTCAACCCTCCCCGTGGCTAACAGCGGGGAACATTTCTGTTCAGCCACAGGAAAACAGCCCAGCAGGAACGGGATCCTCTGAGTGTCCCCTGAAGAAAAGCACCCTATTTCAACCAGGTGACCATGAATGATATCTCACTCTCCTGAGGATAACACAGAGAGATAAAGAACGGATGTTGTTTGAACGCCAGCAAACATACACTGCAATGCTTTGTTGTACAATGATTCCCGAGTACGTGTTACTGGCCTGGAGTGGTAAAGTGTCCTACCATGGAGGACGCAATAAGGCTGCTCTCCCCAGAAACCTTTTGCAAAGGCTTTGGGAGTACATCTAGGAGAGCCGCAAATGCCAGGGCAAAGTAATCCTTTCACATGCTTGCTTTTAAACCATGTATGGTATTTTAAAAGGTACACTAACCGGAGGTCCCTTCTCCGCCTGCCGGGTCCAGGAGGCAGCCTTGGGTGGGTTCAGGGGGTACTGGCTCCAGGTCCAGGGTGAGAAACAGTTCCTGGCTGTCGGGAAAACCGGTTTCTCAGCTTGCTTGCTGTGAGCTATCTACAACCTCATCATCATCTTCTTCGTCGTCCCCAAAACCTGCTTCTGTGTTGCCTCCATCTCCATTGAAGGAGTCAAACAACACGGCTGGGGTAGTGGTGGCTGAACCCCCTAAAATGGCATGCAGCTCATCATAGAAGCGGCATGTTTGGGGCTCTGACCCGGAGCGGCTGTTCACCTCTCTGGTTTTCTGGTAGGCTTGCCTCAGCTCCTTCAGTTTCACGTGGCATTGCTTCGGGTCCCTGTTATGGCCTCTGTCCTTCATGCCCTGGGAGATTTTGACAAAGGTTTTGGCATTTTGAAAACTGGAACGGAGTTCTGATGGCACGGATTCCTCTCCCCATACAGCGATCAGATCCCGTACCTCCCGTTCGGTCCATGCTGGAGCTCTTTTGCGATTCTGGGACTCCATCATGGTTACCTCTGCTGATGAGCTCTGCATGGTCACCTGCAGCTTGCCACGCTGGCCAAACAGGAAATGAGATTCAAAAGTTCACGGTTCTTTTCCTGTCTACCTGGCCAGTGCATCTGAGTTGAGAGTGTTGTCCAGAGCTGTCACAATGGAGCACTCTGGGATAGCTCCCAGAGGCCAATACCGTCGAATTGTGTCCACAGTACCCCAAATTCGACCCGGCAAGGCCGATTTAAGCGCTAATCCACTTGTTAGGGGTGGAGTAAGGAAATCAATTTTAAGAGCCCTTTAAGTCGAAATAAAAGACTTCATTGTGTGGACGGGTGCAGGTTTACATCGATTTAATGCTGCTAAATTCGACCTAAAGTTCTAGTGTAGACCAGGGCTAGCATTGTTTAGCTGCACGAACTTCACTTGGTAAAATATCTCTGCAGACATATTTCCTTTCCCTTTCTACTAGATAACAGTGGGGGCTAATGGCTGAAAACTTTTTTCTGTTTGGGTTTTTCAAGCTTTCACATGGGCTCGTAATTCTGAAGCCCGTCGGGAGCAAATCCCTTTACGTCTTGGGGGAAAAACTAAAACAAATAATGTAACTGTCACTTAAATGCAGCCACAGGGGAAGGAAAGAGGCTGGCTGTTCTCTTCCTCAGTGTGAATTTTGTCCTCCCCCCCCCCCCCCTCCCCCCCAATTACAATAAACTTGGAAGGCTGACCTTTAGCTGCCCACATCTTCCTACATGCCTTTGTGCTGTAATGGTCACTTCTCATGGGGATTTCCAAAGTGAGCTCATGAGCACATGCTGCTGGTCTAGGCTTGCAGAACCCTGTGGGCACAGAAGGAAGCTCCCCATCCATTTGGACTGTCCCTGTAATTCCCTTCTAGTCTGGGAGGCGAAGAGCAATCTTGTCTTGGTTACAGGAGTACTACCCCATTCTTCCCTAATGGGTAGGCAGCGGGATAACTGCAGTGCTTTGCCCTCTCAGAGCCTTTTGTGTGTCCGTGAAGTCTAGGCTTCCTCTAAGCAGGGCTACCACTAAAGTCCTGTGTGGCCCTGTGTGAAACAATGCATGGAGGGCCCCATTCACCTCTTCCCCCCAGTTGCTCCCCGCTCTTTTTGCGGCTCTGCACGAAGTTGGTATAGCTTCCCAGTCTCTGACGATGCACTAAGCGGGGGGGGGTGGGGGGGGGTGTAGAATTGTCCCTGTTGCCTGCTTGTCTGACTCTCGTGAAGTTTCAGCCTTAAAGTTCTTTCCAGAATGGGCAGGTTCATGCCCTTGTCAAATACACACGACTTTTAACGGTAGGTAAGCCTCTTGCCGCTGATCCTTCACTGCGCGTGTCGAGTTGCTGTTGCCAATTAATCTTCCATGAGCTACCGTGGAACGTTAGTACATACTGGGCTTGTGCTTTCGCAGCTCAGCGGGTGGCTCCTCCCTGGCCGTTCCCGAAATATTCACTAGAATGCGGGTGGCTAAAAGAACAGTGTTCGTACGATGGGTTCTCTGTGTTCCGATAGACAAGGACGCCTGTACTGATGCAGCAGTGCAAACCCTTAGCACAGATGTGCTGCGTGGCGCCGGTGTGCTTATGCCGGGGGCCATCGCACCCTTGAACCCTGGGAGTTTGTGCTAGTATAACTATATTGCTGCAAACTCCACGCTAGAGACAAGCCCCGCCCTGTCTGACCCCCCACATGCACCTCCCACCTTGTGAAGACAGACTACACGGTGCTGCATTTTCTGTGTAACAAGAAGTTGCCCTGGGACGCTCCACAGAGTGACTGTGCAAAGGAACGATATATATCAGTTTATGCTTTCACTGCACCAGCTCTTAAATTGAAAAGGCCATAGCTCACGTGGCTGAGCCTAAATCTATACCTAGGAGATTTGGTTAGCCATGCCATTCTGCCTGCCGTGCTGCCCCTCAGCTCTGATTTGTGGGTCAGCAGGGTATTGCAATGTGAAAATTGTGGGAGGAAAAAAGGATAAGTAGGGAGGTGGCAAAGTTTGCCAGTGACACAGAATAGTTAAGTCCAAAGCAAACGGCAAAGAGTTACAAAGGGATCTCACAAAACTGGGTGACCGGCCAACAAAATGGCAGATGAAATTCAATATTGATAAATGCAAAGTAATGCACATTGGAAAACATAATCCCAACTCTACGTACAAAATGATGGGCTCTAAATTAGCTATTGCCACTCAAAAAAAGAGATCTTTGAATCATTGTGGATAGTTCTTTGAAGACATCAACTCAATGGGCAGTGACAGTCAAAAAAGCAAACAATGTTAGAACCATTAGGAAAGAGAGAAGACAGAAAATATGATGATGCTGTAATATAAATACACTGTGAATACTGTGTGCGGTTCTGATCACCCCCATCTAAAAAAAATATACTGGAGATGGAAAAGATACAGAACAGTTTCCATATAAAGACTGGGACTTTTCAGCTTGGAAAAGAGATGACTATGTGAGGATACAATAGAGGTCTATACAATCATAAGTGGCTTGGAGAAAGTAAATAAGGAAATGTTATTTACCCCTTCGTATAACACAACTAGAGGTCACCCCATTAAATTAATAGGCAGCAGGTTTAAAATAAACACAAAGTACTTTGTCACACAACTCAGTCAGCCTATAGAACTTGTTGCCAAGGGATGTTGTGGAGGCTAAAACTATAAGTGGGTTCAAAAAAGAATTAGATAATTCATGGAAGATGGGTCCATCAATGGTTATTAGCAAGCACGATCAGAAATGCAACCCCACGCTCAGCTTATTAACCTTGATAGTTTCTGTATTAACCATTAGAGTCATCTATAGATTGGGACTAACTTTGTGCCTTAATACAAGACTGTAGTTACTGACCTGGGGCTCTGTATATGGAGAGAAGAGGAAAAGAATTAGTCTCTAATCTAGACTCTGAATCCCACAACATGAAATGTTTCATTTTTGTTAAGACTGCCTCTTGCTACAATTAAAAAAAAAAAAAAAAATTGCTTTGGAAGCAAGTAATTGGGTTAGTTTGATCTTATTTAAAACCTCTTGCTTCTAATAACCAGCTATTCAGACGCTATAAATTTCCTGTCACAAAAACAAGATTGATAATACAGACTCAAGTGCTGCTCTGCAGAAGTCAGCCTCTCACAATGTGTATGTTTTCCCAGTTTTCCGATACTGCTCCTCACTTTGACATACAATTACCTGCTGTTCCAGTCATTGGCTTCTTCCAAGCAAGTTTTTCTGCTGGTGAATGGTGTGAATAAACTTTGACCGGGGACTAGACTGAGTTCACCTAAACTCAGTCCATTTGTGACTGCCAGGAATCCAAGGTGGTTCAGGTAGGAGGGTTTTTTTAATGGCTTTGCTTTCTATGCAACAACTGAGGATGTTGCAAACACCTAAAGCCATGCTAGAGGTGCATTTAATGGGAAAACAGAAGACTTCAACTGGAGGCCTGGTATGTGAAAAAGGAGCAATTATTTAATATTGATGTAATTACTCTGTGTGCACTGTTGTCTAGGGATCATAAACACTTTTACTTAATTAAAAGCTTTTCAGCTCATCACCAACAAGCCCCTGCTTCCCTGCCAGGTCAGTGTAGTGTTCACTTCATATGACACTAAATCTGTGCCTTTCTGAGAGGTATTGGACCAATTATTCTTGTAAATCAGAATCCAGGGCTCTAGGGGGACTTGCTAGCTTCCTGCTCACTGTTGTGGGAGCATTATGGTGCTTTGGTAACAATTTGCTATCCTCCATCATTCTAGTGAGTGCAGAAGGTGTCCTTTTAAAAATACCCTTTTCCTCTTTCTCTAAATAGCGCACCGACACCTGGTTTGCTGTCCTCTGACTTAATTTCTCATTTAGTCACTCACTTCAAAATATATACAGGGAAGGGGAGGAAAGAGCTAGCTCACTATTTCCCTGGAGTATTACCAGCAAGATCTGCATCTGAGGCTGAGAAAAAGGATGTCGGACTTAATCCCTGTGCAAGCTGGTTTTTTGTGATATGATAAGGAAGCTTTGTCTAGGGGCTGGACCATGACACTGCCAGCCAGGACTCCTGATTCTATTTCTGGCTGTGTCTGTCTTTTGCTATGTGGCCTTGGGCAAGTCCGTTAGGCTCAGATACTCAGAGATATCCTCCACTGAAGTAATTGGGAATTAGACACCTCAGGTTCTGGGCTTTAACCTCTCTCTTATCAGGCCTGCTTGATACTTAATATACGAGTGTTTGTCACACTCCTGGTGTGAATGTGCTGTACGGGTGTAAAAAGTGAGTTGCAGTGGGGAGGCTCACCTCTGCTCTTAAGGTGGCACAGTGCATCTACACTAGGGGTTTGCACCAATACACCCCTCTTCTTCTCCCCCCCCCCCCAAAAAAAATATCCCCAGTGCAGACAAGGCCTTGGCCTCTCCTGGTGCAAAGAGAGGCTGTGTGGGTTTTTTTTTTTAAATCCATCTGGCAGGTGCGTTGTGAGGCTTACTCTCCATAAAGCACTCTCAGATCTTCAGATACTTTGTGCTTATATAGTACATTTAATCATAATGTTTGCTGCTGGATCCGTGCCTGGTATCTCAGCAAAACCTTGATGCATTTCTATACTCTCCTTTTTCTTGATTTCAGCAGGCTGCTGTTCTTTCCCCAGTCTATACAGAGTGCCCTCCGGGGGCTGTTGAGTAGGTGCTGTGGGGGCAGGGTGGGATGGATGTGCATTGTCCTTCTGCCATAGGTGTGCACACATACACTGCTCTGTGGGCAATCCACAGGAAGGTTGGAAAAGCCACCTTCTATGCTATCAAACCCACTTCTAAGAGAGGTTCCAGGGACATTTGCTGCTGGAAGAGTCCCTGGCAGCGTGGGGCAGGAAGCCCAGGTGCTGGGCGATTTGTCTGCCTCCATGGGTCCCTCCTAACTGTAGGCCCAGCCTCTGAGAAGGACCCTCTCCCAAGAGAATTCAGAGGGCCCTGCACAGGATGGGGGCTCTCTTCCCCTGGGGTTCATCTGGCCCATAGAACAGCTGGAGTCTGAAGCACAGACCTGGCTTACTCTGTATGTTCCCAGTTCTGGCTTTTTGGAGTGGCTCAGGCTCTGAAGTTGCAAACTGGCAGCGTCTGTGAATGCAGCATTCGCTCCCCTGGGCAGCATGTTGGGGTGGATGAATGCCTCGGTGGGAAGCCTGGATTATAGTTTTCATATTGCTTCTTGTTTTACGAAGCTTTTCTCCATTGCAAAGGGATGTTGTGGAGAGGTTTTCTTTAAACCTTCGGTGAGGGACTGAGCGGAACGCAGTTCAGATGGAAACACTAGGACAAGCTTGGCAAGCAGCTCTCCCCTGAGGCTGTCAAAGGGCTCTCTTCATAGCACACAGATGGCTCGAGCAGAGAACTTTATCTTGGCTGCACTAATGCTCTGGGAAACCGTGCTGCTCACTAAAATGCTTGTGTAGAGGAGGGGAATGGCACCTTGCCAGCATGCAGGCAGATAGCAAGTGTCCATACAGAATTACACATGCTGCTTCTCTTCACGGCTGCCTTCTAGCTGGATGCAGTAGCCTGCTTGTGCCAATACCTGCTAAAAGAATAGGGTACAGAGCAACACAATGCAAAGCTGGCTTCTTCGAAGAAAATGAGAACACCCTTTCTGTGCATGAGCTAATGTACATCAAAGCTCTCTGTAAAATTGCGCTAACACTAGGCTGGAAGCAGGCATAATGTGTAACCTGCTCCAACCCAGCTCTGTCCTGAGCTCCGCTGCCCCGTGTTCTCCATTGAGTGTTGACTGTGTCTACACACAAGGAGTTGACGCCTTGTTCTAGCCCCTTCCTTTCCCCCAAGCTGCGTGTGAGCTTGGCGCAGCTAAATATTCCACCTACATTCTCTTGCTGGGCTGTAAACGTTTCCCTGGGGTGTTTGCCACCCAAATGTTGCAGCATTGTGCTAATGTATGAGAGCCGCACCATGAGACTGTTTTCATTGGCAGATGGAATAAGCCGCAAGAAGTCAATTACATATTTAAGTCTTTAATGTCAATGATCCTGCTAGTGGCACGATGAGCACTTGTTTTAGGTGATGGCTTTTAACCAAACTGCCTCCCATAAAAGTCCGAGCTTTTCCCCCTGAATCCTTTGCGTTCAAGTGGCTCAGGTGAGAAGTGGTAATATGTTCATTGGTCTCCTGTCTCTGTTCCTAGTGGCCATCTGTTACCCATCTTGTGGTGATTTTTACTGTCACGATAGTACCAAGCGGGTGCTGACAAGATAGGGGATGGGATTAGGCAGGTCAGGGACTGGGCCCCAGGTCAGGAAACACGTGCTTGAGACCCCAATGATTTAAGCACACGCTAAAGTGCTGTTGTCACTAGGGATGCTCTCCTGTTGGCCAGCTGCATGCAAGAAGCTTGCCTGTTGCCTGCCGGTGGTATCCATGGGCCAGTGCTGTTTAATTCTATGACTTTTTAAAGCTTTACTGTATGTATATGTTTGCTAGGGGAGTGATGGGTGCCCATAGTACAGGTCAAGAACCCCTCACCCTTCCTGATGCCCTTCACGTGGCTTTCAGGCATGTTCCACCTTTATCTGAATGGGAGGGAGAATTGTTAGAAAAGGCATGATGAGAAATTGCTGGAGAATAAGCAACGTGCTAAGCCAGAGGGGCCTGGTGTGAAGCTGTCATGCAGCCAGCCAATTATTACGTGTGCTATATACTCTGGCCCCAAATGATCCACACAGGAAACCCCCCTGCATAAGTGCAGAGTCCCATGGATGCCTGCACTGGAGTAGCAGGTAGGGTGCAGGACTGGGACTTGGGAGACTCCTGACTCTGGCCTTGGCCTGCTTGGGTGACCATGAGCAAATCACTGCCCAGCTCTTTGCCTCAGTTTCCCCATCTATCAAATGATGATACTTTATACTGACCTCCTTTTGTAAAGTGCGTTGAGCAATATGGATGAAAAGCGCTATACGACAACTAAGTCAGGGCTGTTTGCATGGGGCATTGTTATGGTCCCTCCTGTTCTGCTGATGACCCTTTTGGCTTAAACGAAAAAGTACAGGCGTAGGCCAGGACTTTCAAACAGCAAGTGGGGTGCTCTGTGCAGTCTGAAAATCCAGACAGTTATGTAGAGGGAGATTTTCAAAGGCACAAATGGGGAATGATGCACACTTATTATGTGCTTATGCACCTAATTCCTGGCATGGCATTTCAAAAATGTTGGTCCTAAAATATTTCAAATTATTTGGAAAAATATACAAGGTGACACAACAAATCAGAGAGCTCAGCTTTAACCTGCAGTGTGATGAGTCACAGAGTGGTGGAAGTGATTGTTTTTTCTTGTCAGGGTGATGCTTGTTTGGGAGAAGAGGGCTTGGCTACTGGGACAACGATTTTGCAGCTGTTAAGTCTTCAGTTTTTCAAAGCAGCAATTTGGGGACATTTTGGAAGGCTCCAGCAGGAAGGTGCCTTCTTGCCTGAAGTTAAAGCATCACTTTGGAACTGCAGAACTGGCTCCTCCTGCCTTTAAAATTGTACAGACTTGGCTTCTTCCTGGTACACGGACCGCTGCAAATCTTGAGGTGTAATTGAACTCTGTCTCATCAATGTTTTGTAATTTCACTTACTAACTGGTTTGGCAACCTCTCTCAGAGCTGGAAGCCACTGTGCTAGCTTGTCTGCCTCCCATCCTGGGAAGCTTAAAAAAATCATTTGCTGGCAGTTCATCGGCTTAGGGACAGGAAGCTGGGTAGCTAGAGATGTCTCGGTGTGTAAACTGAGCTTCCCTGAAAGCAGGATAGTCAAGTGCGACACAGCACACCTTTACATGCTGACTGAGTGATCCCTGCCTTAGCATGGGTAAGCTGTTTGGAAGGAGGCTGATCAACTCCAGGCTTGTATTGTGATTGTATCAAAAGGAGCAGTCTCTGGCAGGTGTACTTGTACTAAGCAGTACCGTTCACAGACCCAAGCAGCACACCCACAGAGTTCCCAGCCGATGTGTCTGTAATTGTGTGTGTAACTTTCCAGAGTGGGCGCTTCTCTGGCAAGCACAATAGGTGGATCTGAAAACTTCCTTGCACGTTCACGTGCTGCCTCATGGCTTGGAAAAGTCCTGAGGTGACCTCTCTGATCTCATAGCTTGTGCATCAGTCCGGAGGATGGAGCTCAATGTTTTGTTTGTACTGATGCAGTGGGTTACAGTCATTCCTAAAAGCTCTGTAAACAGGGGATGTAGAAACTTGACTTGATCGTAGCAAAGGTGGTTTCTGCCCACTCAGTGGATTTTTGTCATGTTTTAAAAGGACACCATTAAAGAGTGTTGTTTTTTTTTTTCTCTCACCCTGCTTATAACAGGATAAGTGCTTGATGTTGACGTGTTTCTTAACAGCGTGGCTTGACACCCAGGTTTGGAGGAAGGACCCTGAGCTGGCGGTGAAGTTCTGCAGCATGCCCTAATTAGCAGTTCTCACCCCAATAATCTGCAAACCTTTTGGTTCTTACAAAGGCACTAAAGCCAGCAGTCTGGCCCCACAGCTCAAAGCTTTAATAGCAGACTCCTGTAGCAAGGCTCTTATCACCATGACTGGCCTAGTAGAGAGAGCGCAGATTTGGGACTTGGAAACCTGAGTTCTGTTCCCACCTTGGCCTCCAGCCTGCTGGGTGACTTCCCTTCCCTGTGCTTCCATGTTCCCATCTGTAAAAGGGCAATAATGATGCAGACCTCTTTGGTAAAGCGCTTTGAGATCGACTGATGAAAAACTGTAGGGTTTCCTTTTATTAGCAGCACATTTGCAAAGCTCTCTACAGCAGACTTGCTAATATAGGCCCTAATCCTGCAATGAGATCCACCCCAGTGCCTGCACAGAATTCAGTGGGGCCTGGTACAGGCACTGGGGGCTGCTCACACGGGAGCTATAAGTAAGGCTACAATTTGTGTCAGAACCCGTGACTTCCAAAGACCTCTGACATTTTCTGCCCGGGGCTGGAGCTGTCAGTTGGCCGGCTACATAGCTCTCAGCTGCTGCTGGCGGTGGGCCCCTAGCAGCTCCCAGGCACCGAAGGTCCACACAGCTCCATCCGTCGCAGGCAGCAAGGGGACCCTGGAGCTCCCACTCCCCATGGGCAGTGGGGGGACCACAGAGCCCCCAGTTACTGTTGGTGCTGGACCTTCCTCGTCCCCATTTTGTCAGGGATATTTTTAGTAAAAATCACAGACAGGTCCCAGGCAATAAACAAAAATTCACGAAAGCCCGGGACCTGTCTGTGATTTTTAGTAAAAATATCCCTGACAAAATAGGAGCCTTAGCTATAAAAAGTGTTGTCCCCACTCTAACCACTGGACTAAATGTCATGAGAGCTGGTTCTGCCAGTGACTCACTACCAGTATGTGATCTTGGACAAGTCACTGAGGCCAAAGGTTTCAAAAGTGGCCACTGATCTTTGGGTACCTCCATGCCTGGGTGCCGGCAAAAATCACCGAGCTGGTGTTCCCTCTGGGTAGCTTCCCTGATAGTGCCTTATTGCTTTCCGCATCTTTACTGCTCCGTGCTTCGGGTGAGATCAGTCTGAGAGGTGTCTGGGTCACTTATTGCTCCTGATGCAGATGTATGTGTGTGTATCAGTGTTCTATTAGCATCATCTTAGCCTTGAAAGGGGCTGAATTAACCTCTAAAACACCAGCTGAAGCCATGCACCTGTCTCAACCTCTTGCATACTGTGGTTTCAAGTAACACTTGAAATGCTAACACTTTTCTAGTTTATAAATCATGCTCACTGTCACCGGACCTGACACCAGTTTGTAGTCAGTATTCCCTGCTAATTGTGTGGCGTCTCACACACTAATGGGGAAGAGACATGTTAACAAAGAGAAAAATGTGGTTGCTTGCTGTCGCACGTTGGCAGAGGGAGTCTGAGACTGATCCAACACCTGAAATACTTCAAACTCTGTGAATTGCCCGGATTTCAGGCTGATGTTGCTCCTTTTAGCTTATTTGTGGCTTATTTTCCCACTAGAGGGTGCCCTTGTGAATAGGGCACTGACTTGGGACTCAGGTGATGTGAGTTCTAGTCCTAGTTCTGACCTGCACTTCCTGTGTGACACTGGGCAAGTTGCTCTAATGCTCTTGTGTCAGTTCCCCGTTTCTACGAACTGGTGTGTGCTAAAACTCCCTACAGTGAACACCGTTTTATTGGTATCGAGGTGCTCTCTGCCCATATAGCTTATTTCTGTACAGGAAGGGGAATAACTATACCAGTATAAGGCACATGTCTACTGTGTAACTGTTGCCCACAGTAGGGCTTTTACCAGTGTAACCATGTTGGTAAAAAAATCAACCCTAACCAAATAGTTCTACCACTACAAACTGCATATGTAGACCAGGCCAAACAATGGGGAGGTGGTCAAAAGCCCCAGTGATTGCACTCTAGAGTACCCTAGATGTAACGCGCTTTCTCGGACTCTTGAATTTATTCATCTCAATGAGGGCTGGATTGAGCCATTTTTCAGAAATAGAATCAGAAATGTGAATTTTGGTGTTCCGGGCACTTCTGTCTCCAGTGGGATTGGTTGGAGATTCCTCTTGTTTCCCTCCAGACTGGCATCTTTCCTTCTTCATGGTACTTAGTGCTCCCATGGCCTGGTTTCCAGAGATGCTGAGCGCCCATGACTCTGAAACCAACAGGAGTTCGGCACTTCAGGCTCCCTACCTCCTTCCGTCTTCAAGAGGTTCCCAAGCCCCATGCCTGTTAATGACCCTGGGAGGTGGGTACATGTTGTTCCCATGTCACAAATGGGGAAACAACTGCCCAAAGCCACATGCACTGAGCTATTGGGAGAGGATGGATTAGCGCTTGGGAGCCCTTGACATCCAACCCTGCGATCACTCCTCAGTCTAGGCCATGCTGCTTTTCCGTTGTTTAGATGCAGTCTCATGTTCTGGGCAGCCATGTTCTCCCTTTGGTTGTGTCTTCATTGCAGAGTTAGCCTGAGCTAGCCTAGCCCTGGTGAGCATCCCCACTGCAAAGCACTACCTATGACAAACCCATGTAACTGCATCCATAATGGTGCTGTACTAACCTGTGTGCTGGGGTGGATGTCTGGTGGGGTATCCTGTGGTTCTTAAAGGTACATTAACCTAGGCTGCTCTATGAATTTGTTCTCTGGGTGCTCTTGCTTAGCATGGAGCTGTTGTCTGTGTCATTGACATGAAATACTGTTCTCAGGTCACTAACTTCCTAAGGGAGTGACTCATTACTACAGGCAGTTCTGAAGGCAAAAGCAAACTGCATTTGGCAGTAAGAATGTCTAATGAGAGTGCCATTAAGGAATTCAGTCTGCAAGCCAAAGTGTCATAGTGATCAATAGTACACACAGCTGACTGCTCTGCCTTGCCATTTCTTTCCTGTCCACTAAACAGAGGTCACTTTGCATACATTCCTCCCAAGTTCCTGGTCTTAGTGATCTCATTCTACCGGAAAGCTGGTGTCCGCTTCTGGCCAACTGGCAGCATGGAAGGTTTTCTTGGACTACATCTCTGTTCAAATGCTGTGCAAGTGCAGTGGAACTAGGGCAGGCAAACCTGGGTTCAAAAGTAGTGCGGAAGATTGGAGGGATTAGACAATGGCTGTCCCCAGTGGAATTCTGGGATAGCATTGGAGGACTAACAGCCCCCAGGCTTGGTAAGCCTGCTTGTTCTCATTGCAAAGTAGGCAGATTGAAAACCTTGGCTCAGCCAGTATTGCTAGTCCCAGGGCGTAAAGCACCTTCTAACTCGGGCCTGAAGTTTTTGTGTGTAAACAAAAGGGGGGATTAGGGGCAACAGCTGGGCTAGAGCCCAGACTCACTGCAGCAAAGACAGTCCTTTTGATGGGCTTTTCGTTATGAAGCTGCTGGCTGATAGAAAGCTGCTGCCCTTTGACAGCCAAGTCGGTTACGCTGGATAACATACACCAAATGCGATCAGCGTAGAGCAAGAGAGCCTGGGAGCTGCTTGAGGGGGTTACCACTTACCTACCCATCTTCTCAAGTAAAAAAATTGCTTTATGGCACCACACTATGGTGTCCACTCTTGTGACTTCTTTTCATCGCCCTCTGCTTCCAAAGCCTGTATGGTCCCCGACTATAGCTGATGTTAGACATGCATCTATAACAGGTTGACTGGCTGTATTGGCTCTGTGCTTTTGTGACTTAAAAGCTGGCTTTGTTTCTAAGGTGCTGAAAAAGATTCTTGTCTCGGGAAGCTCAGTCGTGCAGTGGAATTGGTTACTCTTCCCTACCAAACTCCTGAATCCACCCGGCCCAGGGCAGTGGCATGCACAGAACTGCTCAATTCTGTGTCTGGCTCTCTGATGCTGACTGTTATCAGCTTCTCCCATAGATGGTCAGATTTGTCACATCCCATTACTTTCATTACCTTTCTTCACCAGCAACCGTGCTGAACAGTGGCCACTTCAGTAAGCAAGCTAGCCTTCATCTAAGGTTCCTTCCATTTCAACACATCAAATGATCTCTTGGGTAGAGGAGCAGTGGCTGGGGATTTACTTTGGATTATCCCTGTAATTTGCCAGTCAGCAGGAACAGTTGGAGAGTGACCTTACTCATAAGCATTGGCCTAAAAGTTGTATAATGCACTGCATGCAGCTCTAGCTAATTTTCCATAGCTACAGCTACGCTCACCATTGCTGTTCTCTCTCCTGAGATGAGCTTTTCGTACTGAGGGACCTGACTTCTAAGCATAGGCTAGAAGCAGAAGCATTGCTAGAGGATGCACTTGAAGTGTGGCTTGGATGAGCAAGTACTGAAGCTGGGAACGAAAGCATGCAGGCATGTATGCAGCAAACTGCCTCTTATGAATCAGACTGTAACTGCAGCAAACTAACAAGCTGACGTCTGATGTGCTTTCTGACTTTCCTCCATTTCTTTGGAGGCTCACTGTGTCCAGATTTCTTGAGTGCTGCTGGGAGTGAGTTAGTGAGGGTTTTATAAATATTTCAGGTTCCTGACATTGCGGTCTGAAACTAGCTTGTTCTAGTTCAATTTAATGAAATATCCCTTTAAAAATGCATGGGCCTTATGTATAATGTATATGGTCCAAGCGTTGTATGCCAGCCTCTGTCACATGCAACAACAAGGAGGGGTTTTTTTCTAGTGGCTGAGCATGTAGAAGGCTCCCGGTTCTGGGAATTGGGGTCTGAGCCGAAGTCTGCTCCCAGGCTTTGGAATGGAGAGTTCCCGGAAGCTGGCAGCAGTTGGTTAACCCTTTGATCTTGGGTGTTGAATTCCTAGCATTGCAGGTGTTGCTGAGAATTGAGCTGCATCCAGTGCAAAGGAGTGAATTAAACAAAAGGGAAGGCTGAGACTACTGCTTTCTGGGGCAGGGACGGGACTGGGAGGGCTGGAGCAGTTCACACTTGGGGACTCTGGTGTACATCTGTGCTGGTCAGGAGAAGGCTTGCCTGCTGGCTGCTGTTTTGGGTGTGAATAGGAACTGGGATTCTTGTATGGAGAATGTAGGGGATGCTGTAAAACCCCTGATCATTCCAATGGTAAAGCTGATCAGAGTGTGTGGGATTTCTGTGCCCAGATCCAAGCAATCTCTTGTTCCATTTGTAATGTACAGCACCAGCCTGTCACCCCCTGTGCCTAACAACTCCCGGACTGGTTTGGCCTATGTTCCTTCTTCATAGGAATGAGCTGGACATTGGAGGAGACTGTTCCTCCCATGGGTGCCTTATGGTGGCATCCTTTAAAGGGAGAACCAATGAGCATGCTGCTCTTAATGCTAGGGACCAAATAGAGAGAAGTGTCTCGTCTCGTCTCTTCTCCCTTCTCTTTCCCACTCCTTCTTACACAGAAATTCGGAGTGAGTGAAGCAGGGTCTCCAGACTTAAGCTGCAAATTCTCCCTCCCTAAGGGTCTATGGAAGGAGCAGCATCAAAGCCCAGTGAGTCCTGCGTGGTCTGTGTATCCCACAGAGACCTTTCTACTTCTCACCTCGAGTGATCTCTTCCCCTTCTGCCTCCAGGATGACTCGCCGGGGTGTGTATGTGTGCACGCAAGACTCCGTGGGGTCTTTACCTCTCATGTTTCTTTGGCTCATATGGGCCAAGTGGAGTTCAGCCAGATCAGTCCTAGACCTTCATAGAAAGCCCAGTTGCTGTGGGGAGTGGTGACTGCCCTGCAGCAGGAGGCGCTGGTCTGTCTGGGCTCACGTTGAACCCGTGCCCACTGTGAAGGACGGGGATGCCTCCCAGGCAAAACCTAAAGCCCTGTGTTCTTGCAGC
The DNA here is from genome assembly GCF_965152235.1 of Eretmochelys imbricata. NCBI lineage: Eukaryota > Metazoa > Chordata > Testudines > Cheloniidae > Eretmochelys > Eretmochelys imbricata. The sequence goes on along the minus strand of NC_135585.1, from coordinate 16,721,233 downwards.
CAGTCTGACACTCCCTCCTCTGACCTGGTTACAGCAGACGTGGTTGGAGGCCGCTGCGTGGACACCCCTTTCGCCTCTCAGCCGTGGCCGAGCTGTGCACTTTCCAAGCTGACTAAACAGGTTTGTATCCGTGCCTTCTAGGAAAACCTGGGCAGCTGTTCCATGGTGCAGCAGTAAGGGGTTGTGTGCAAGTCCTCGGGCACTCTGCGTAGCCCAGCGGTCTCAAGGTAACCACACCTGTGCGTCTCTCCCAGGGCTCTGACCAGTGGATTGCCTGCAGTTACAAGTTACCCCACCCAGTTCCTAAGCAAACACATTTATTCTTAAGGTAAAAGCATTGCAGAGAAGGCATTGAAAAACAATAAAATAACCTACACACATGCTAAAAAGCTTACCAGAGGTCACCCTTAGCCCTAGCATAGGGCTATGGCAAGGGTCAGCCCTTCAAACCCAACAACCGGGTTTTTCCTGTGTTTACAAGTTCATATCAGCCTTTAGATCAGGAGCCAGAGTCAGTTCAGGCTTGGGCTGTTTATCCAAAAGCCTTTCTCTGTTTGGTCTCTAGAAAATCCAGTTTGAGGCAGGATACATGAGCCTTCCCACCAGGCAGTAGCTCTCGGCAGGTGTTCTAGCCGGAGCAACTTGCCTTAGTCATCCCCTGCTGTGTTTTCACTCCCCTGGTGGAGTGCACACAATCCCTGGCCCACACTGCTACCTAAACTGTTCAGGGGTGTGGGCTCTGGGAGGGAGTTTGGGTGTAGTAGGGGGCACTGGGCTGGGGTTGGAGTGCAGGAGGGGTGCAGGCTCCAGTTGGGTGGCTACTGAGGTCTTCATGTGCTTCCGCCCCCGCAGCTCCCATTGGCTGCAGTTCACGGCTAATGGGAGCTGTGGAGTGGTCGCTCGGGGCAGGGGCAGCACGCAGAGACCCACTGCACCCCCCCCAGGGGGCTGGACGGACATGCCAGCCGCTTCTGGGAGCGGCATGGAACCACGGCAGGGAGGGAGCCTGCCTTAGCCCCACTGTGCCACCAGACTTTTAATGCTTAAAATCTCCCAGTTTGGCTCCAGTAGCTTCTGGGAAACTCCTGGTGAAACCAGGAGGGCTGGCAACCCTCGGCCAAAGTGGTTAGAGTCTTGGCTTGGAAACTGCTTTGTGGATGGAGCTGAAGGCCAAAGTTCTGGCACTTGTGGTTGCTCGCATATGATGCCCTGAGACTTTCTGGTTTGCTGGTATAGACGTGGACTTAGCGACCCACTGTTATAGCATTCCTGCATCCTGCTCAGTAGCTGCCTAGGCCAGCCTCTGAGATGGCTGCATTTCGGTGGTGGGATGTAAACCCTAAATATATTGTGTAAAGTGTCTGGGTGACATTTCAGAATGCATGGCCCAACATAGATCTAAACCCTTCAACCTCCCTACTAGCTGTGGCCATGCCGTGTTGGGAACAGCTCTGGCTTACCCCGGAGCAGACGGTTTGTTTTACCCTGCCAGGGTGGGACAGAGCCATTTGCACTTTTCCCTTTCGCTTTTCACAAATCTGGGGGGTCAGATTCTGGGGGGATGAGCCAGCAACAGAACTGCAGTTTGCAGGTCACTTCTGTGGTGGCCTTGCACCAGAACAGCTCAGGATTCCTCTCCTGCTCTCTGCCCTCTACAGTCCTCATGGTCCCACTTCCTATTCCCCAGGCACAGGTGCTTCCCCGTTAGCCCCCTTGGGGCCATGTGGTGCTACAGAACAAAGCATAAACAAAGACACTTCCCCCTCCACCAAGAAACAGCAATCCTGGTACTTTTCTATCGGCTTCTGCTCCAGGGCCTGCAAGTGCATGGCAAACCAGCCTCCTCTCCCCTCTGAGGTGTTCTATATAGATGGGGAGACTGAGGCATGGATAGTGACTTGCCCAGTTCCACACACTGAGCCAGCAGGAAACCCCAGGCCTCCTGATGCCTTCCCACCCGAACAGCTGGACCATATATGATAGAGTGGCCAAAGCTCAGCAAAACTCTGCTTCCCCCTCCCCAATGCCCTCTCTGCCACACAGAGAAGAGCAATTCCGCCAGGAGCGTGTGTGTGTGTAGGGGGACAGTGGAGCTGGGAAGGCAGAGCCAGCAAGAGGAAAACTGGGAGAACAAAGCCACGTATCCCCTTCCCCAAAACATCCATGTGTCCTGGAGAGAGGACAAGGCCACAGCTGGAGGGAAGGAGTGGCACTAGGACTATGCTCCCTTCTAGTACACAATGTGACTCATCCTCTGATGTGGCCAACTCTGAATGTGGCCTGATGCAATGCGAACATCTGCCCTGTGCTCCGCAACTCCCCTCCATGGAATCTGCCCTTGGTGAGGCCAGTGCGTCACATGCAGAAGGGCTCTTGGTCCTGTCATGCCTGGAGATTCTGGGGGGTGAGGCAGACGTGGACGTCCCAGCCTTCAGCCCTCCATTCCCTTCTCCATCCCTGCCCCTTGCTCACTATGGACCAGGTCAATGGATGTTCGGGTGTCTAGCTCTGCTGGAGCTTGGTGGTATTTTTTCATTAGTGGATTCCCTTCCATGTGCCTTTGTGCAGCTGGTAACATAGGGGCCATCCTGGCTACCCGCAGAACTAAAGCGCCCATCACTGCTGTATGTGGGCACTCAGGTAAGCATTACTGATTGAGCCCAGATACCAGCCTCTTCCATGTGCGGGTTCCAGTCTTGCACTCCTTCCCTGCTGGTTGGATACCAAGAAAAGGAACAAACCTGCCCCTTGGGAGGTATCGAGCGTGGGAGTATCCCAACTCCTCAGGAATGTCTGCTGAAGGCTTGGCATTGCTGCCCTGAATGGGGATGCCAGATTCTTCCGGCGTTATTTTTGTGCCAGGCAACGTAATCCTTTTACACAGACGTAGCAAGCAGAGCATAGCCTTTTTGCACTACAGCTCCCTCTCTGAGTTGTTTCCTGCCACACCCTTTCTAGGAAAACTTCCCCATAGGTCATTGTTAACACTGTCAAGCCCCAGCATGCAGCAGGCTCTTATCTGAACTTTTGTTTTGGTTTCTGTGCTTTCCTCCCACCCTTGCTCTAGGTTTTTTTTTTTTTTAAAACAGAAATTGCTTACCAGACAACAGTCCTTCTCTAGTGAGGACTGAGTGCAGAGGAAGGTGCCTCCGCTACGGAGTCTTATGTGGGAGTCAACGAAACTAAGTTCAAAGTTTTTGCTCGTCTGTCCCCCTCCCCAAGAAAACAAAACTTAAGACAACCACACATCCCACACCTCTCCTACTCAGGCAATGATCTCACTGCCTTTTCCTGTGAATAGAGACACTGCAGTGTGGATTGCTACAGAGCATCGCTGTAAAGCAGTAATCAGCCAACATCTGTCCCTCCAGACTCTCCAGTACCCCAGCCTTTTGGAACAGAGATGGGATTGCTTTAAGAGGAACTCTTCCTTCCAGCTCTCATTAGAGTGAGGCAGGAAACAGCTTTCCCGTCCTGGGAAAGCTTTCAAAAGTTGGAAGAATTGTTCTGTTCTGAATTGGGACAAAATGTCAAATTGTCACAACCCAGTAGTTCAAAAACATTTTTGTTTGTGTCAATCACAACATTTACATGAAAAGATTGAAATCAAAGCTAATTTTTTTTAACTATAATTACCTTAAATCTTGTTACAAAAAGTGTTTCATTTAGGAAATGTTGACATGGGACACGCTGACCATTTTGAAACTTTTTTGACATAAGAAATTTTGTCAAAACTGACTTTCCTGCAAACAGTTTTGGTTGCTGATGAATTGGCATTTTCTCATCCAAGAAAGACTGGTGGGAAAAACTCCCAAGCAGCTTAGTTCTGACCTAGTGCATGTTTCTGCCCCAGCCGTCCCCGTTGTGGTGTACTGATAGGGGTACCCAGTGTACCCCCTGCTGACCCTCAAACCCATGGTGCTGTGCTGATGGAGACTGAGGGACTTTGCTTTTAATCTCATCTGAATAACTTAAAGATCCCGTGGTCTGTTTCCTTAAAGGACAGCTAACTCCAGAGTCCTGCACTCTTCCTCCTGAACTTCCCCCCCTGTGGTTTCAGTTGGATTCAGTATTCCTCTGTGCTTTGGATCCTAAATTGTAGTGTAATAGCACACGGCACTGAACAGCTGGCATGGTTGACCCCAGAGATAGCTGCATTTCAGAAAGGGATGATGGAAGTTGTGCATTTATCAATGTTTTAAAGTGACGTTGAGCTTAATAGAATTATCCAGCTGTTTTGCAAGCCAAACTGAAGCTCTGGTCTAGTGTCTATTTACAGTAACTGGGGACAGGACAGAATTCTTGAGAGGTGGTGAGCCCCAGCCACTCCCACTGAGATCAGTGCAGGCTTTGGCTGCTCAGCACCATTCTGGATCTGAAGATCTCTTTACCAGAGGGTTTGAGATGTTCACTAAAGCAGACTTTCAGCAAACTGTCAAATCTGCGTGGTGCTCTGTAGCAATTAAAGGGAGACTCTTACATGCAGTAAGCCAGAAGCTCAGCAACACTGATGGTCAATATAAAGCCAGTTTTCTGAATGCGAGCAGTCAGAGGTTTGCAGAAACTCAGTACCCATGAATGTCCCCATCCCTGGGAAAGAAGCTGTTTGACAGCAATTCCTAAGTCACCCTGTGGTACCTACCTCGCTTCTGCTGACAGACCAGTTCCTCCTGAAATAGAAAAACGAGAACAAGTCTCCAATAATACCAAAAGAAAAACCAGACAGTTCATGTGGGAGCCCAGAGATCATTAGCACTGATGCAAAGGGGAGGCAGATGGCTGACACAGCAGAATGGCTTCTGCATGCCAGACCCTGGTCCTCTAGGGAACCAAAGGCTCTTTGAAAACAGGCTTGCAAATTATTCTTCTTTGGGTATCGTGAAGAGCCACGTAAAACAATACCATGGCACTTACACAGTGCCACCCTAACTAACCCTGGTTCCCTATACCACCCTCCCATGGAGGTAGGCAGGGATCACTCCCATTTTACAGATGGGAAACTGAAGCAAAGAGTCAGTCATTTGCCACAGTGACAAGTGGTAGAGTTCAGGGCCTTGTGCTTGACCCCTTAGAGCATGTGGTCTCCTATCCTGAATTTAAATGCTAATAGATTTTGGAAAGGGCATAAAACCTTCTGCTTGGGAGCTTAAAACAATCTCTAGCTTTGGGGGTTTGCAGTGGGGGGAGGGGGGGGAGATTATCCCATTTTTGCTGCCTGTGGGGTTTCTTGCACATTCCTCTGACACATCTGGTGCCGGGCACTGTCAGACAGGATACAGGACTGGATGTGTGTGTGTGGGGGTGGGGGGGGTCTAATCCAGTCTGGCAGTTCTTGTGTTCCTGACCCGCACAGGATCTGTTTAAAAGCGGATGTTCTCCGTTTTCTAACCAAATGTAATTTTGGGAAGACCAACTTAAAATGCTCTGGGACCTGGATGATAGTCTGCTGGGAAAGCATTTCAGCCTCTCGCGTTTGACAAACGCGAGGCTGCCCCTCCCCAGTGTCTCTAATGACGCAAGAGTCCCCTCTCACGTTTTGCTGCAGTGCGTGCCCCAGCAGCCTCAAGGAGATGCACAGCTTCCAGGATGTCTCTCTGCCTTTGAGCCAGCCGTGGAGCCCAATGGCTTGGAAAGCCTGCTCAGAACTGATCTCGGCACGCTCACTGCCGCGATTGGGATTGTTTTCCAGCACTGTCAATAGCCTAGTCACAGTTCCTTGGAAACTCTTGCTGCAACTTAGACTCCTTTTCCATTTTTTTTTTTAAAGGAAACTTTTATTTCTAGCCAAAGGGCAACATATGTCTGGGGTTGGAGTGAGCATCCTGCTTGTCATCTCTCCTCTATGCCTGAAAAAGAGCAAGGCTGGTGCACGAGGCTGGGCCAACACATAGTAGTTTGGTTTTCTATCCCTCTCCTCCATGTTACTCTCTCTTGGCCGGGATGCAAACCCAATAATGTGGAAACTGAACTTTCCAACCTGCACTGCATAGCTGGCTTTTGAAAGCTGGTATAACAAGCTGGCTCTTTCCTAATCAGCACCCCATCTAGGAGGAGCTGTTCTGCTGCCAAGGCTCAGTGCATGGGGTGAGTTCAGGACGCGGATGCAGTTATAGTGGAGTTGATCTCACTGCACCTGCCCAATGCATGATGTGCCCAGCCAGGTGTTCTCATGAAGGTTCCTCCAGAGTCGTCGCTGGTGGCTGCAGGGGTCTGTGTGTTGCCAGCCAGCTAGATGCTGCTCTCCAGCCCAGCCCAACCCAAAACTTCGGGAGTGACCCCAGTTCCCGAGTGGGGTTCAGTCGATGTGCTCCTCCAGGTGTCCAGTTTCCCTGGAGTCCTTTCCCGGAGTAGTGAACTGCTCTCCCCGACGGGTTTGATTCATTACCCTCTGTGCCCAGAAGTTTCTGTTGCTAGAGACTTGTTTGCCTCAGCCAAGGGTGACTTGAATTTTGTTTTTATTCCTTTGAGGTTATTCTACTTTGAATCAAATCCCTATGTGCACTTCCCTCTCCCACAAGGGGGATCAGAGCTAGAGAACATGGGTTGGTCTCAGTTTTACAGGGCCCTGAGCTGCTAGGAGCAGAGGTGTTGGCTAATCTATTCAGTTGCTTCCTCTGCTAGGGAAGGTTGGGCTGATCTGCGAGCGACAGGTCAGTCAAGGAGTTCAAGCAATAGCTGACTTCCATGCTTGGAATGGCCCTGGGGAAATGCTTAACCAAACTGTCAAAGGCCACACCTCTACCTGGGCTAGAACATGGGGCCGACCTACTCTGGCCTGGCCTGGCCAGCCAAAATATATTGCAACCTGGCTGGACTACAGTGGAATTTAAATCTGCTGTTAACTCAATCTGCAAGGCCTGTGTAGATGGATAAAACCCCCTGCCACCACATAATAAAGTGTGCATAAAAAAACAAAAACAAAACCAAATTGAATGTGCTGCCATTAAAACGAGAAACCTTGGTGACCAGGACACACCTCACACTCTTGATTTGATCTCTTAAGGCTTCCTGGTTTAGTGGAAGCTTGTGCATAACCTCTTCCTTTCCCCCTCTCGTTCCCCAGGACTCATCCCTCCTCGTTAATCCGGGTTCTGCCGTTCCCAGTTCAAATGCTCTTTGGTTTTCTGAGCATCCCTTTTACCTTGTTCTCTGCTCGTCCTGTGTCCTACTGTTTAACGACCTTGCTCTGGAAGGGCATCGCAGCTTCCCACTGTGTAGATTCCTTTGGTCAAGTGACTGGTGTTTGCAAGGTATTTTTGTAGCACGTTTACCCTTCTGGAAGGGAAGCGTGGCGAGGTCACTAGCTGGCCTTCATGGTTTGTACACAAAGCAGTGCCAGCCAAAGTGTGTGTGTGTGTGGGGGGGGGGGTCCAATATTGGGGAGGGGAGCAGCATTCTTAGAGTACCATCCAATTTGCACAGCTACTAATTGTTCCTTCGCCAGCACGACACACAGAGGAAATGCATTCTGTCCCCAGAGTTGAGCCTGTGCGGGCATTTCAGATCTGCAGGCCTTCCTGGGGGCTCGGTGTCTGCAATGTGTAATGCAGATGCCCAGATCAGTTCTTGGAAGGAAACCAAACTCCTTAGGACATTGAATTACAGTCTGGCTGCAGTAACTCTGGGGTTAATCTTGACATGTCTGCCTTGTGGTTTCTGCACTGCCTGCGTGGGGTCTCTTCTTACCACTTCACTGTGCAGAAGGGAGTCTGCTGATACTGGATCATGCAAGTCAGGCACCTAAAGAGCATAGCTTGAGCCAAGCACAATGCAGTAGTTTCTGTGAAAACTTCCCCCACCCCCAGCGCTCTTTCCATGCAATTCTAGTTTCATCCTCATCACTTCCTTCTGTTCCAGGCCTGGGCCTCCACTTATTTGAGTCAGTCAGTTATGTGGTGGGAACTGTGTGATTTACACCATGCTCCTCTGAGGGACTTCCAGTTTACAACTTACACCAGCTGAGGATTTGCCCCCACATATCTTTGCTCTTGATCCATAGCAAGATTTGAACCAGTGTTTTTGAGAGTAGCTACTGCACTACCCCCTTCGGCCACCTGTTGCTGTACTGGTCTCTGGAAATAGTTCCAGGAGGTTAGTAGCTAGAGGCGTTACCCTGAGTCACAGAATAAAGTATGTCTAAACTGCAAAAAAAGGGTGTTCTCTCCTGTTACCTAACCCAGGTTCAAATAGCAGTGAAGACATGGCAGCTTGGCTTAGCGGTTCAAGATCAGCCCCAGGCTTCCCTGTAGGCTTTAACTCAAACAGCTAAGCAGAGTTAAAAGCTGAGTTCCTGTGTCTTCACTGCTATTTTAACTAGTTAGGTAATGTGAGTTAGTTAAGCCAAGTTAAGAACAGACCCTTTTTCTGGCAGTGTGGACATACCCTTGGTCTTCCCTGCATCAGCCCTGGACAGTACTAGCCTCCCTTGATCTCAGGATACAAAGGAGCAGGTATCAACAGTCTTCAAGGCTGTATCTTGCCTAGGAACTTCCCCTCCCTGGACAACAGAAGCCTTTGTGGAAAAGAGACGGGGGGGAGGCTGTTAGGTTGAACTCTGTAACTGTATTCCCCCCGGCCCCTCCCCCAATGGGGAAATAGAGGAATATGGGGAGACAATGCTCATCTGAAGGGAGCAGTGAAAAATTGTAGTCAATTGTTTAACCACATTTTGGTTTGTTGGTTATTTGGTCAGTTTAATACCGACACCCTGAGAGCCCAGGGGTATGAGGTCCAGATCCATGCCCTGGGCGTGTGGGACACCCACAACAAGCAGGTGCTGAGTGTGCAGAGTCAGTCAATGCTATGCCCGGTTCATGAGACCACTCATAGTGTCAAACACCATCACGTGGTCCAGAGACACATACATAGCACATCACGGGACGCCATCCGTACCAGATCGAGTACGGTCAGGGAAATAACCCACTTCCTTTCTTCCCTGACGAAACAGGGGACGCACCCCACCCATGTACTTATTCACTACACCAATACTGACTTGGACTCTAAATACATTCTATGGGTGGTGTACCAGAGATCACTTATCCACTGATGTTTTAAAAAATCCCGTACCCCAATCTGGTCTCTGCTGGTTATGTGCTATGTATGTATCTTGTGAACCCTGTAACCGACACTTGTAATCCCTCATAACTTAAGCCTGACCCCAGATGTACAGTACCTTCCTTCTTTGTGTACATTTGACTTTAAACATTAACTTTAGTAAAAAATTTTAATATTTCACATCAACCAGGTTCACTGCTAAAAGCCAGTAAGAATACAGTACAGTATGATACCAGTCTCTGGGAAGCTGTCTCATGCAGTATTGTTATGTTCACCTTACGTAGAAGGGGTGCTCCCAAAGCTACACATTTCAGCTGGGAGCATCTCTAGGGTGATTTTTAAAAGTTACAAAACTTTTAACCCCTCACAAAAATCCAGTCAGTTTGTCCCAGTTCCTTAACTTCTTGTTCTGTTCCTTCCTTATCTTTGTTTAGGACAGTAGTATTCTAAGTGCAGTGAGGGTCCCTTCCTAGCTTGTACTAAGACACAGAATGAATGTCTTGATTTTTGGCAAGTTTCCTATCTGTTTATGCCAAGTGCTGAGTTGTACTATTGCAGGGTATTGTAGGATGTAACTTGAACAGAACTCGGGGGAAACCTAGGGCAATTCAGCCCTTATAACTGCCAGGCATTCGTATAATGGGGTATATGCTAAACTAATATGTGCTGGCTAACTGTGATAGGCGGACTGTTGCCATATGCAGTAAGAGTGAAGAGGGACGTGGACATGAAGTGGTCACAACATGACACCCCATAATCCAGGGTGCAGCCAGCTGGGGTCTGAAATGGATGAGGGAGCAATACGGACACTTGCAAAGGAATCTTTTTGTTAGGGTGGGGTGAGACTGTCCCCTCCATGCCCCTCACTCCTTATCTGCCTCAACAGGGGCTGATCTCTCCTATTGTTCCCAGATACTGTGTTGTGGAGAACAGAGCCTTTGTGAAAGGGACACAAAGGAGGCTGGGTCTCCGAGATTAGCAAGAACCTCTTGTGCAATGGTGGCAAAGAGCTGAGTTGGTGTCAGCGAGTGCACTTGCTTCCTGTCTTCTTCCCACCCACCAGCTGATTTACTGACAGCGTGTTCATCCTGCTGTTTGCTCTAACTGCTACTTGTCACTGACGGGATTAAAAGGCCTCGTGCCAATTTATCAGTAGCGTCCAGTTGGATTCTGCAGAAACAAAACATCATTATTTCCATTCTGCAGCCCTGCTTCCTTCTTGGGCTTATCGTGTTGTGCATGAAAACTAGGGGATCGACTAAAAATCCAGCATTTGATGGCCTAATAGTTAATGACTGATTCATGAAAATGGGGGAAATAGTAGAGCTGAGCTGCTAACTCTGAATACTCATCTGACAAATATAGCTGCTTCTGCTCATTGGCAAGTCACTCTCCTCCTCCTCCTCCGTTATTCAGTGTAGCTTTTTTGGTTTTATTCTTGGTTGTTTCTGTTTTAAAGGAAAGCTGCATTGCTTAGTTGTGCTTGTCGGATAAGAATTATATGATGGATTTGTTTGATCAGACCAAAATGCAGCTGCTTGCTCACTGAATTAGAGCTGGGTGACAGAGTTTTGGGATAAGCAAACTTGCTGAAAAATGCTTTTTTTGGGGGGAGGGTACCAAATCTATTCGTGAATTTGGGTTGAATTCGGTGAATAGTTTCAGCTGGGGGGGGGTGGAGGGCTGGGGGGAGATCAAATGTTGAAACATTTTGTTTTGACGCTTTCTAAATGAACCGTTTTGACGTTTTGTTTCAATTGGACACTTTCTGAAACACACAGGTTTTTGAATTAACACTTGAAACCATTTTGTTTGATCCAAACACAATTTTTGGTGGTCTTTTGGTTCAGCCACCAAACTGAAAAATGAATTATATGCTCAGTTCTGTGAATTCAAAAATTCTGAGATTACCTGTGTACATGGCTCTGTACTTTACAGTCCACAAACATTTGCCTTTAAAGCCGGATTGCACCAATGCCTGTACAAAGTGAACGCAAGGGATAGCTGAAGCCCAGCCTAAGAAAATTCATTAAAAAACATACTAACTTTGAGTAGAAAATGTGGCTGCATTCACCCAGCTCTAGCAGATCTCAAAGTGATGAGCACAGAGATGCTGCACTGGATTTATTCTAACAAGTTTCCAATCCCTGGGCATAATTCTGCCCCTTGGAGTCCATAAATCACTGACTTCAACAGAAGTAGGTCCTGAATCGTTATCTCCAAACTAAAATTGCCGAATGGAAAGACAAAATAAAACATTTTTGCTTATTTCTGGAGATGAGTGAGGCTGAGTTTGGGTAAGGGTCCTTTCCACTGCCATGCTATGGAACTGGGTAGCTTGGATTGGGACAGTGGGTAAAATGTGTTTGAAAGTGTCTGGAGGCCAGTTTATAAAGGTAGTTAAGTTTTCCAAAGCCTCTAGGTGTCTCTAACTCATCGAAGTCTTTAAACCACGATTTGAGGACTTCAGTAGCTCAGACATGGGTTGGAGGTTTGTTACAGGAGTGGGTGGGTGAGATTCTGTGGCCTGCGTTGTGCAGGAGGGCAGTCTAGAGTAGACTATCATAATGGTCCCTTCTGACCTTAAAGTCTATGATTTCAATGGGTATCAACTGCCTAGGTGCTCTGAGCACCTGACAATGACCATATGTCCCATTTTCAAAAGTGATTTAGGAGCCAAAAATCTCTCTGGTATTTTTTGGAAACTCGACCCATCGTCTTTAGCTGATGTGGGGTTTTCAAATCTTGAGGAGGTGCCAGGATTGGGGCAGTTTGCGGAAACACCCCTTTTATCGTAAATGGGGTTCACTGCCATCCACACCTGCTGCGTTGGGATTATCTAACTCTGATGGTCTCCACACTCCCCTTCATTCAGCTCCATCCAACCAAGGTTTTAATTAGCGCACGCATTTTCTACTTTACTTGATTTCTAAGAGTTAGTGTCTCACATGACCAACTTCCTGGTGACTGGATGGAGTGCTGGATCAGTGTACAAAGCACGGGGCTTCAAGGGGCTCTGGCTTAGAGCAGTGAAATTAGTCTGATGGCTTTAGTCTGATTCCTGGTGGTTTTAACCTACTTCCTGTTGGCAGTTTTATCTCCATGACAGAAACCCGGGCACATTTGAGTCTGCTCATGTGACGATTTCTCCATAGGACTGCAAGAGCAGCATTGGCAGAGCTGCGAAGGTGGGAATTTGTATAGTACCTGCGTGAGGCAGGGCCTGTTTCAACTGCCATCCATTTCAATGAGGAATTGAATTGCACCGTAAAACTTAGCTTTAGCCAGTGCTATTGGCCAATTGCTTTCCTTTGTCATCTCTCCCCTTGAATGCTGTTTTGTAGGCGTTTAGGGCTTCACCCAGAGCTCTCTAGGCATTGGCATCCGTAACTTAAACATAATCTAATTTAACAGCATCATGTCCCCAGTAGCTGGGGGTAAAGTCTAGTTGGGAAATGGAGGGAGGGAGGGAAGAGGCTTTTGATTTTTCTAACCACTCATAAAAATCTCCCTTCTGCAGCGTTGCTGTAAATAAACACATTAAAAGTAGTTTTACACCAAAAACCAAGCAGAACTATTTGAACCATTAAAACACACATCACTGCTTTTATGATGGATAAAGGTCCCAGGGGTTCTTTTCCTGCTTTTCTTTTTCACTAGCAATTCAGGACTTTTTTTTTCAGTGTAGCATGCTTGCGTACTGTAAAATTTTAGTGTAGTAAACGTTACAGGCATTTATGAGCTGTCTACAGGTGGCATTTAATTATGGACTCTTAGCCACACTTAGAAGGGGGTAATGGTTAATCAATTCCTAGAGTCCAGCAGGTCAATAGGCTGCTTTCTAACCATGGTTTATAATAACCTAGAACACTTTCCAACTGTCTGTGCTCAAACAATCTGTAAAACACAATACACGTGTCTGTAACATGCTAATGACATTGATAATTTATAAACTATTTGTAAATGCGCCCTTAACATAGTGTGACCAGATTCTTTGCCTGATTAAAAACAAAATAAACAAAGCTTTCGCTTATTTGAATTTGGAGGTGGTTTACTTTCTGGTCTCTAATTCCCTAGAGCTCTTCTCTGTTTAATGTATTTGTTTACCGGATCTCAATAAGACACAAGTAATGTCACAGACAGTAAGACAGAAAGGGCTACTTTGTACCTGCTGCAGAGAAGGGAAGAGGTTGGCTGCACTTTGCCATTTGTGAATTAAGGGGACTCTTCTGTTGGCCCTGGAGCTAAGCCCATCTACCTGGGATCATATTGGCCCCTCTTGCCACAACATGGCACCGGGAGCTCACATTGGGCTGCTCGTCCACTGTGACCCCTAAACCTTTTTCAGTCCCCACTTGCCAGGACACCATCCCCATCCTGTTGCGCATACCTGCGTTCCTTGTTGCCAGATATGACCTTGCCTGTGGCTGTATTGAAACACATTTGGTTTGAGTGGACCCGCTTTCCCCGTGATCCCGATCACTCTGTATATCTGCCCCGTCCTCCTCATTGTTTAATCTATGTCTCCTCTGCAAATCTACTAAGAGCTTTGTGCTGGGTGTGTCTGCCCTGATGGCCTGGTGGTGTTGAAAGGGGCATGTTGGGGATGTCTTGAAGCCACAACCATATCCTGTTGTTACCAGCTTTACTGGACAGTCCTCATCTCTACCAATCCTAGGCCGATGACTCCTATTCAGCGCTCTGCCTGTTTGCACCCCAGTTCCAGGGGCTTGGAGGAGTTGGGCTTCACTGGGTGGTGAGAGCCAAAATAGTGGAGTCCTACTCCACATCTCCCTGTCCAACACAAACACTGGTGGGCAGAGTCAAAGGGAGCCCTGGGAGTTTTGTTGTCCAGGGCAGAAAACCTTTTCAGACCCTCCTCCCCAAATGGCCAAGCCAAAAAACCCCCCACACCTGATTTGGGGCCCCCAAGAGCTGAGGCACAGGTGACTGCCCTCATCACCTGCCCCTAAGCTGGCCCAGGTCAGAGTAGGGAAGATTCAAGTACCAATCGCACACAGGGAGGCACCAGTAAGGGGATGCTTCCCAGTGGGAGTGTGTTGCTGGGGGTGGACTCTTCCACCAGCTCTGCCACCCCTTTGGCCATAGTCAAGCTGATCAAAGAGCAGTTCCCTCACTGGTGAGATTTTTATACCCTTCAATCGCTGCACTGCATAACGCTGGCAGCTCCATAATGTGGGTGAGCAGAGCGTGCCTCTGACACCTGAAACCAGCCTGGCTAGACCCTGGGATCCCCCAGTCAGTCACTCTCCCTCCCTGGCTTCTTTCCACACCATGGAGGCTTGCTCAGCACTTCTGCTGTGGGCTGAGAGAAAATATCAGTCGCCCCACGTGTTAGTTTTCCCCTACCTCTCCTGGTGCCTACTTGCCCTCTGGCTGAGCTAGCTCTGCAGACAGATGCAGCGTTGGCAGGCTGCTAGCACATGTGCGTGACACTTCTGTTGCAGTGCTTTTACTGCATCCCTAGGGAGGGTAAGTGTAACTAACCATACTTACTTCCTTTGCGTGTGCCTGGGGCATGCGCCTTCTCTTGCTTTTAAAGAGGGGTGCCGAGGCCGTTCTCGGAGTAACTCTGCTGGCTTTGGTAGATCTGTACCAGCACTGAATATGGCCCATGCTTGCTTCTGTTCCCAAGCCTGCTGCCACTCGGTTAAGAGGGCAGTTTTCTTTTTGTTTTAATCACTATTCAAGATCTTGGTTTCTTTTGGCATTGAATCGGTAGAGCCCTGCATGGATGCAAACTTTGTATCCACATCTGATCCGCAGCCATGGTCCACAGATAAAAGCGGGTAGGTGCAGCTTTGCAGGGCTCTAAGACTAGGTATGTTAGAGCTGTGGGGACTGGCTGCTTCGGGGGAAATGGCTAAAGAGCCTTTTGCCAGGTCAAATCCAGCTGGGCCAGTGCCTGAAATGGCTAACTCTGGATGGCTGCATGCGGTAGCCAAGATACATTGGGCTGGTCTCAGGCTAGATCAGTGGTTCTCAAACTTTTTTGTATTGGTGACCCCTTTCACATAGCAAGCCTCTCAGTGTGAAACACCCCCCCCCCATTAAAAACACTTTTTAAAATATATTTAACACCCTTATAAATACTGGAGGCAAAGTGGGGTTTGGGTTGGAGGCTGACAGCTCATGACCCCCCATGTAACAATCTCGTGACCCCCTGAGGGGTCCCGATCCTCAGTTTGAGAACCCCGGGCTAGATCCTAGCGGGCAGGAATTGGCATTGAATTGCCACTGTCACTGGCAGTTGCAGAGAGGCAGAGGAGGGAATGGGCATGGGCACTGAACTGCTCACTGCCGCTGTGGGGCTGTACCTAGTGTGCTGATGAATAGGACTGCAGGCTCCAGGGGCCTGTCCCCAGCACTGAACTCCTTTTACTTGTCTCTACAGAGCTCAATCTCGGGAAGTTCTGGCTAACGAGCCAGCCTGGAAAGAACTGCCTAAACCATGGAGGGGAAGGGAGGAGAGAGGACGGGGGTGGGCTCAGTTTTTTCCAATGTTCCATCTCCGCTTATAAATTACCGTCCTTATAATTTGTCCTGTTTGTGAGTTGGTGTGGGGGAAGGGAGAGATGCATGAAACCCGTTGGCGCGTTCCAATGCCAGTCGGAATCTGGGTGTTTGCATGGCCTTGTGAACAGCCCTTGCCCCACTCAGCCGGAGGTGACCAAAGGGGCAGAAGCTGTGACAGCGTGCCAGGCCCTGGCGTTTTAAGAGCCCCAGTGGTTTGGTGGTAGGAGGATAACACAATGCATTGCCACAGAAGTAAGCTGCAAACAAATACATACACACACACACACACACACACACAGTCTTGCTGTGCCCCCAGCAGACCTGCTGGGCATGGTGGAGAGGTGCAAAGTCTTTAGATTGCTTAGCTGTGTGGTAGAAAGTCTGTAGTGATTTTAAAATCACTTCTCAGCATTTCCTAGGTGAAGTCCCTGGTGTGGCCTTTTCACTGTTGTGTAGACAACTTTAATCTTAGCTGCTGCCGTTGGCGCATGCATGTCACTTGGCACTGTAGTGGCTACTTGGGAAGCTTTGGGGGAATGGTCATTAAAATATTTTAGACCTTAACTGTGTATTTATGGATGTTCCCACAACAGCCCTGCAGAAACTGTCTCTCCCTCTCTCAAATTCAGAATGAGATTAGTTAGGCCTTGTGAGACTGCAAACCTGAAACGTTCTTTGCCCAGGGTGCTGTGTGACCGAAGGTGCACGAGCCCTTCAGGTGAGCTAAGCCGGTGCAAAGTCCTTGAAAACTTGGATTCTGGGTGGATGGTTTCCAATGTGACTGCTGCAGTCCTGCCCCTGTGGAGCTGGGCATGGCTTCCCCGGCAGGCTCTCTGGCCTGCGCTTTTTTGCGTATAGCTGCTTGCTTCAAGAGCTGGTCCCAGTAGCTCTGAATACCTGTTGCTATCCATGCAGGGGGCGGTCAAGTGAAAACAGGATTCACCACCAACATAAACTGAGCACTTGAGGGTGCAAAACAGGCAATTCGGGCTTAACTTCAGCGGGCACCACAGTGTGACCCTGCTTTTTAATATGTTTCTGAGGTCCTGCTCTTTCACCCTTCCATCTGAGCTGCAAGGTTTGACTCTTGATCCCCAGTTGTGTGGTGGTAACATCTCCGTTGCTGTAACATCTGGGTTAGTGAATTACAGGTGTGGAAACGTCCGTTACTGGGGCCCTGTTGGACACCTGGCATTGGATGGGGAAATAAGAGAAGGGCATTGAATCTCCAATGCATTAACAGTGTTAGGCCCTTTGAAATCCTCAGATGGGAAGGTGCCATTAAAGTGCAAAGCCTTGTGCGTGTGTCTTGTTCAGTAGGAGGGGGATTTTTGGCAAGCTCAAAATTCCCCACATCTCATTCTGCTGCCCTGTGAAATCTCAGTTGGTCCTGTTGCTAAAAGTGCCCTGATGTCTCTACTCTAAGATGCAGCTTGGGTTTTTGCTTTGCCTCTTGTTTTACTTTGAAGTTGCTGAGTGTTCATTCACTCCCAGGCACCAGGGATCATGACTAGCTGCAGCTGGCATCCTCTGACTTGTTTGCTGTCTGCCCTGTTTGGGGAAAATAAAGTACCTCTCTCTAGGTCACTAGCGGAGAGAAACTTTCCACCCAGGGCTTAAAATATGCTGCCCTGGAATCCTTCCAAGCAAGCAGTTATTAAATAAGGAGTAAGCTGGTTGCATGGCTACACGTTTCCCAACTCTGCTCTCTGGCATCTCTGCAGTGGGGAGTTTTGGACGTAAGGGAGGATTGTTGTGTCTGGCAGAAGTCAATTAAAGAGACTTTGCCACATTAATGTAAAAGTTAAAGCAAAAAGTATCTAAAGGGAGTAAAGTCTGACTGCAGTGCCAAATGAGAACCAGTACATGCAGGAAGCAAGGGAGAACAGGGCTTTGTATTTCTGATAACGGGACGGGCACTCAGTGTAGGTTTCGAATCCCAGTTTGTGAGGCCATAGACTTTTCCTGCCCATACTCTGCAAATGAGAATCCTGATCTAACTTGACTCTGCCTTCAAAGGGCTGGGAGAAATCTACACAGTTTATTACAATATTTTCTTGGTGTAACATACGCTCTCCACCCTCCCACCCCACGGTCATGCAATGTACATACATACCCTTCCGCATAACATCAACGGTACTCCACTGTGTCATAGACCCTATACTGCTAATCAGAAGGTCAGTTTCCCCAGTCGTGCTGCCGTGATATACAGGCCCTAGCACTTGTTGCAGTAGCAGGGGGATCTGCGCCCTGGCCTGGCCGCGGTCACACAGCAAATGGCCACCGCTCACAGCCTGACTGCCGGGAACTTGTACGTAGCGGCCATAGCTTTGTGCCAGTTTTCAGGCTCCGGCTGGGCAGCACCAGTGCTCTTGGATGAGACGTAGCTCGCTAGATTGGTTGAGATGTAAGGAAGTCCAGTGCCTAGATTAGAACCCAAATCCTCCCAGTCCCCCTCCTTTTGCTGTCCCCTATAAACCACACAACTTCTTCTCTGGTATCTGAGCCACTCAGGGCAGGACCAGGCTGTCCAAGTGGGTAAATCTCCATGGCATGTGCTACTTGGGAGAAGTGTTGCAGAACAGCAACCGTTGGAGAACACATCCTGCCGTCACCAGGACATGCAAATCCAGCAGGTGCCGTGGAACCGGAAAAGTCAGTTCAGTGCTATTGTGATTCAATCCCTGAGAAAACAAGTGCAGAACATGCTGTGCGTGTTGTGAAAAGAGACGGCTAGTAGCTGTGGGAAAAACAGTGTTCCCCTAGGGTAATGCTGGCCTTACTGGCAGGTGGGGTTCAGTCACTGTTCATAGAGCATACATCTAAGCAGTCCTTTTCGCTTGACTGCTTAGTTGGTGTTGTCCTTTAAAGTAACCCCTCGAGGCCCCAGCTGAAGTCAGGGCCCCTTTGTGCTAGACACTGCATGAACCCCTGCTAAGAGACAGGCCCTGCGTCCAAAGAGCTGAGCATCTCAATGGAGAGGAGGGGGTGGAAGATCGGATGTGTGCCCAGGGGGAGCCAAAGCTCAGAGAGGTTAAGTGTTTTGCCTAAGGTCTCCCTGGACTGTCAGTGCTCGGAACTGAATGAGGATCACCTAAGCCCCAGATCACCACTTTAACCACAAGACCACCTTCCCTCTTCCTTGAACAGCCCTGGGGGATGTGTTCTAAGCACTCAACACATTAGTGCTCTGTCAATGCCGGATAAAGTAATCACAGGCGTGTCTCACGCTGCTCGCACTCCTGATTCCAGAAGTGAAGTCGATTTTTTCCCCCCAAGTCGTGTGACTCTTGTCTCCATCCTAGTGCTACGTAGCTGCTTTTGTGCCGATTGTTACGGCATTGCTCTGACCCACTGCTCTGCTACTGGGAGCCTCTTGGGGCCCGGACATCTGGGGAAGCCATTGGCCAGATGCTGCGCGTGGCAGGACTGATGCTGAAGCACAGCAGGATCTTTCGAGGAAGATCAAGTCAGTTTCCTGCAGCATTGCCCCAGTTTTTTCATCGCTGAATCACTGTGTCTCCCAGACAAAGTGAGAGGGGGGTCACGCCGTGGTCTGGAGCTGCCCTTAGGCGACGGACAGAAGAGTAGGAGGGAAGCAGAGCACAAGCCCACGCCAACGAGACGCTCCATGCGGGATCCTGGCTCTCTTATAAGGGAAGGACGCCAGCGTGGGAAGTGGAGTTCCTGCCAACGTGTTGTAACAGAGCCGGGAGATCAGACCAAACAGTGGTGTCTGCTCCATGATGCAACTGAGTCACGGGGGAGACTTCCCTGGGTAGTGTTGGGAGCTGGTGCTGGTGGTTACTACTCTGCTCTTGCCTTCTGCAGAAGGTCTATGAGGTCCCTTCCCATTGCATGATGCTGATGGGCCATCAACCGTGCTTTCCCTTACACAAGAACTGTGCCGTTCTGGCCCAGCCTGACTGTCTCCAAGCTCACCTGGCACCAGGACGGCAGTTCCAGGGCTCACTCCGTTTCTTTAGGCCAGGGCCAGCCCTCCTGCTGGGAAGTGACCTTAAAAGAGCAGGAGCCTATGGAAATGGATAAACAGCTTTAGTGAATACTGACTTTCTGGAGGCGAGCTTCTCTGGGTAGAGGGTGGTTTGCCTTTCCCAGGCACTCCAATGAAAGAGAGAGTACGTAGCTGGGGATTCTGGATGCGCCTGCAGAGAATGGGGAAGGGCCTTTGTACAAAGGGTCAGAAGTGTCTAGCTCCCACAGGAGCACTAGAAACCCCAAAGAAGGCAGAGCTGTGGGTCCCCTCTAAACTCCCCAGCCCCTGGTTCACCCTCTTCAAGGGTGTGTGGTGCCCTGGGGCATTCTGCCTGCTTAGCACAATGCTGCTGGGCGTTGCCATCCGGTGCAGAGCCCCTTCACTCCTTCCAGTGCTCTGCAGCATAAAACCTCAGCATTTTAGGCTGAAATCGGAACATTTTAACCATTCAATCATTAGGCATACGCAGAAAATAGTGTCCCAACTGCTCTCAGACCTTACAGGGCATGTTTAACTGTTACATGGTGACATCGAGGGGTTTTCCTTATGGCTCAGCCAGTATCCAGCATAGGTCTCTTTGCATGGGAAGAAAGCAGCAGCAGCAGCAAGGTATCCTCCAGTAAGTGTAGGGAGCTTGATTTGCCTTTGGTTATGCGTCAGGATGCTCCATTTCCTGTCCAGGCTGTTTACCTGATCAACTGAACTCCAGATGGCGCCTCAAGCGAAATCTTGGACTGGACTAATTGCATTTACGTAGGTGACTGCATCGTTCGTGGCCTGCCAGATCCCCAGTTAACGGATTTGTGGTAGCTGCCCCCATCAGAGTCAAGATGAGATGATTTAATTTTAGAATGGAAACTTGCTCATCAATCATCTGTGGAGCAATTGGCATTTCCTGAGATTGGACTGTATACGTCACTGCAGCGTTTAGGAGTTTCATCTGCCTCTGCTTCCTTTCCTTCAGCCAGGTCTGCAAAGCGCTGTTGATGAGGTAAACGAGGAGAATGTAACGGGTTTCAAACCGGGGGTCTGAGAAATCGGCTGCTAGGGCGCTCAGGCTTATTTATTAAAATCCTTAAACTAGAGGTGGTACTTTCTTCTCCTGATATTTATGGTCTCGTCTGCTGTGAGATGGGAACTGCGTGCATTTGGCTAAATAGACGAAGGGCCACTTTCCCAACTGCTCAGCGTCCAGCTGCTCCCATTGTTCCTGGTGCTGATTCTGGCCTAAAATATTTCACTGCAGCCAGCGTGTGTGAACCTAACCCGAAATCTATTGTCCTGAAGTAGGGCTTGGTGACCCACACAAACGTAGCCATGGCACAGCCTAATGCTGGCTGGCTGGCTGGGCACTGTGGCACAAAGGACATCCCCAAACCCCCATGCGGCCTTTCATTTACCAGCTGAGGTGCAAACCTCCTGTGGTACTTTCAGTGAGTTGTAATTGTTCATTGCCGAGCCTTCCGTTCAGAGCGGCGTACAGTGCTGGCTGCCCTGGGGAAGTAAGTCAGCTATCTCGTTCAGAGGTCTGTGCCACATCTCTGGTGTGGTGTGTATGGCTTCTATTACCAATGAGCACCTAGCTATGTTAATGATTGTGATCCTCACACCACTCCTGTGCTGGAGGGAAATGCTGCCATTTTGCACATGAGACTTAAAGACCAAACAACTCACCCAAAGTCACCTGGGAAGTCTGTGGAAGAGGCAGGAATTGAACCCACATCGTCTCAGTCCTTGGCTAGTACCCTAACCGCTGCATCATCCTTCCTCTCTACTAAGCCTTTAAATGTATTCACCAAATGACCCTCTTTCTTTGCATGCACTTGACCATCCTTGCTCTGCTCCCTGCTTAGGGTGACCAGATGTCCCGATTTTATAGGGACAGCCCTGATTTTGGGGGGCTTTTTCTTATATAGGCAGCTATTACCCCCCCATCCCAATTTTTTACACTTGCTGGCTGGTCACCCTATCTCTGCTGGTGAGAACCGCAGATTTCCCCCAGGCCAGTGGTGGTAGGCAGGGCTCCGGTTGTATTGAGCAGTCTATAGGGCATAACTTAGTCCTGCTTGTGCATGCGTTCCTCCTCTCCCTGAGAGAGCTGTCTGCAGCACATCTGGTGTCTGAGCCAAGGCTTATGCACTGAGGACACAAAGGGATGCTGCTGTCCTCTGGTGGTCAAATTTATTCTAACTAGGTGTCTTGAGACAAGTCACATGGTTGAATGATTTAGCTCAGTGGTTTTCAACCAGGTGTCCGGGGCCGTGAGCAGGTTTTAGGGGGTCTGCCAAGCAGGACCGGTGTTAGGCTTTCTGCCCTGGGCCACAGCGAGTCTAAGCCCTGCTGCACAGGGTTGAAGCCCGGGGCCCGGAGCCCCACCACCCAGGGCTGAAGCAGAAGCCTGAGCAACTTAGCTTCACAGGGGGCCCTGTGGCATGGGGCCCAAGCAGTTTCCCTGCTTGTTACCCCCTAACGCTGACCCTGGTTTTTATATGCAGAAAACAGTTCTTGTGGCACAGGTGGGGCTTGGAGTTTTTATAGCCTATTGGGGGAGCCTCAGAAAGAAAAAGGTTGAAAACCCCTGATCTAGATGATGATGGTAAATTACCAGCACTATTCACCATCTTATGGCCTGCTTTCTTTGGAATGTGTTATGTCTTGGGAGAATAGGCCTGTAGCTCCAACTCAGGATTTGGAGTCAGGGACTTGGCAGAGCTGGGAGCAGAAATCCACTGAGTTACTATGGTCTTTAGGAAGACTCTTAACCTTTCCTGTGCCTGTCTTTCCACAGCTGTAAAAATAACACCCGCATCACAAGGGGGCAGTGAGTTCTTTCTTTCAGAAGGCGTGAAAGAGCTGTGGGTGAAAAACACCATAGAAAGGCAAAGGAATAGATACTCCAGGGAGAAATGGCCGGATCCTGTTTAAGCAGGATTCGTATAATTCTCCGCGTACCCTTTACAAATGGGATGGGGTGTGAAGAGTGCTATGTTCCAGCATGCAGTTCTGAGACCTGGCTTTCTAGGGTTTACTGTAGAAAGTTTTTGTAGGAGAAATGGCTTCAGGCCAATTGCTAAAGGGATTCCACTTAGACGAACATCTCCAGGGTGAAAGGTGTCAGGGGAGAGAAGGGCGAAGAGCTGAGGCTCTATTTTCAGAGGGCATCTATCCTTTGGTGACTTCTTACCTTGAGTTAATTTATAACTTCCTCCAGATCAGCGGGGAACATGCTTGTAGTCTGGATGCTCTACAAGCCCCAGGGCTTGGGGGAGCTCCCAAATGTTCGTGCCCTGGAACAAACGTTAGGGGAGTCTCCAGGCTGGTCTTTACAAGCATGTTAACGGCCTTGAGTTAAATAGCTATTGTTAACTCCTGGGTGTAAAACCCAATGCTGCGTAGACAAGTCCAGAGAGATTTTGGTCTGACTCCAGGATAAGTAGGGTTCTCTGTGTATAGAAGTGCACACGGGTAGGGGTGATGTTGCTGGCATCCAGCTGCTACAGCGATGAGTGTGTTAGAAATACAAGTAGCATCTCCTGGGAAGGCTTGTGTAGTGCATGTCCTGCTGCAGGGCTGAGGAAAAGACTCCGCATGAGGCTCAGGCTAGCGTGAGAGCCAAGATGCCATTTCGAAGGTGGTAGATCCATTGTGGAGCTGCAGGTCTAGAGCATGGCTCAGAGCGAGGGCTCCAAGACTGTCTGAACAGCTGGGGGGCCTCATCAGGAAGCAGCCAGGAGCATCATTGCTGCAGACAGGATTGCAGACTTTGAGGCTGCCCGGTCATTGCCAGACGTGTGGGGACCTCTACAGCTTTCCCATGCTGCACTGGGGTCTCGGGCACTCCCTCTTCCCCAGGAACCCAATGCAGTGTTTGCCAAAGGCCCTCCTCTTCATAAGGTACTATTCGGATGAACTAGCAGATCTACGTGGTACATGTGTGGCTCTCAACCCACCCTAGAACTACTCAGCTTCAGGTGGAGGTGCTTGTGGCCCAGAGCCCTGGGGGTGATGGCACTACCCGAGCCCCCAAGCACTAAGGAACAACTGGTTCATGTAGGTGTGTCCCTGTGCTGGCATGGTGCCCTGTTGCTGGGTCTGTTGGGCCAGAGGCTGCTGGGCATGTCTGAGTTAGGCAGCTGCGTCTCTCTGGTTCCAACGACTCGTAGGCACCCTCCCCCTGGATTTATCCAAGTTTCTCCCTTTGCTTTTAGAGACAGCAGCGTGGCCAAAACTGAGGTTGGCTGCTATTCAAAAAAGCCTCTCGGAAACAAGGGGGTTGGTTGATTTCCCTCGGGACGCGAAGGGTGGGTGCCTGGTGCATCTTGGGTGCCTCTGTCCTTAGTGCTAAGAGACAATAAAACCAGGTGCTTCCTGACTGGCGGTCGCTCTTTCTCTTGGTCGCCTACATCGTACTGTTCCATAGCAGTGCAGCCTTTGACACTGCACAGTCCTCCCCTCTCAGCGTTTGTGTGATCAGTCGGTGCCTTACGCTTGCCTGGCCAGCTGCCTTCCTGCTTCCTCTTTATGCTGCATTGTCACCTTCCTCAGAATCTGACCCTGCTGTTGTGAAATTCTCTCCAGCTCACTGCCTGGACTCTCGCTGCCCTGGGCTTTGCTGCTTGCAGGCTGGCTTTCCTCATGCAGCGTGCTGAGCGCTGCGAAAGCCAAACTGCTTTAACAATACCTAGCGTGTCTAAAGTGCCTCTAATGTAGCTCTCTTCAAGCCCCTCCCAATTAAATGCCTCTTACGACCCCTCTGAGCTAGGGGAGAGCTGTTACTTCAGTGGTGAAATGTAGCAGGTATTCAATAACAGAGCGCTCTGCGTGTTCCCCACTCCCCACATCAGTCATTCCCAGTGCACAGTTCCTGTGTGGCAGTTCAGGACAGGAAGTGAAGAATGTCATTAATGACAGAGAGTGCAGGAGGGTAGCACGTTCTTTGGAATTTGGCCAGGGTACTGGGTTGCATCCCTGCGCTTGCAGGAAGTGTTTTGGACTCTTCCACGACCTCAGTCACTCAGGACGGAGCACGAAGTAGAGGCCCTAATGAGATCAACGTCTTAGTGTGTCAGGGCATCAGAGCAGCACTAACTCTGAATGCCAGCTGCTGGATTGCTAGTGAGTGGGTGCTGTCTGGGGGCTCCTGGCCCAGCGCTGCTTATACTGTGAGTGCAGAGCAGGGTTCCGCTGGAGCCTGTTGATGCTTTAAGCAATGTAGACATTTCTGCGGGTGCAGGAGGGGCTCCTCCCATTTCAGACTGAATGGGCTGCCAATGAGTAACAGAATGAACACCCCTGTTGGGGTCCGGGCACCAAGCAGCTACTCTGTTGTCTAGGAAGCAAACTGAGGTGCTCACAGAGGGCTAGCTAGCAGAGAGGGTAGGGGGTTAGGGCTAGAGAAATGTGGGTAGAGTAACATCCCAAGCAGGCAGGCTCAGCGGGGGAAGGTGGGCATGCAGGTGTTGCACCAGGAACAGAGTAATGCGGACTAGAGCTGAGTAACTCTAGATCCATTGCATGTGCCCCAACAAGAACCAGGCTAGCCGTTGATTGGGCTGGTTCAAAGCAGATTCTGCAGTGTCCTCCCTAGGTTAGTCTCTCTCATCAGGAGTCAAAAATCCCATGTGCGTCCATTTTCATGATATGGACGAGTGCTGCTTTAGCACTACTGTGCATCTCCAGGCACCTTATAGGCACTAATAAATTCAGCAGCATCACAGCTCTATCAGGTGGATATTTATCCCTGTTTTACAATTGGGGAAACTGAGGCACAGTGACTTGTGAAAGGTCAGACCGGGCATCAGAGAACTGGTGTCACCTGATTTCCATTCTCATGCCGCAACCCATCGGCTCTTCTCCCACTGGAGTCCGTTCAGGTGGCTCAATGACGTTCATTGATCCAGTATAGGCTGTACTCAGGGGTGGAGGGAATTGTTTTGCAAAAGCCCTTATGGAGCTGGAAGGTGGCCTAGTTTGTAGTGGGTGTGTTCCGTTGTCTTACGCAAGGTGGCAGCAGTGTCAGTAGCATGGTAGCAAACAGGACAACTCAGCATCTCTAAGAGCAGCACTGCCCGGGGCTCTTCCGTTCCTGGCTGGCTGTTTAGAGGATGGGGTGAGTTACTGAGTAGCTTTGTTAGTGGAAGCTACGCTAATTGGGCAGAGCATTACCTCCTCCTCTTCGAGGCCTGAGCTCAGGTGTGCACGTGAGACTCGAGCGGTGAAGGTTTGCATCCCTTCCAGGTGCTGCATAATTTCCTAATAGGATCCATGCAATTACTTTTCTCTACTAAAACCGTGCTATTCTCTTCGCTCGGCTCTTAGTTTTCTAAACGCAATAGAGATGTTTCAGCTTGTGGAAAGTGTTAGCTTGAAGTATTAGTCCCCCCTGTTAAGCCTCTCTGCTCCCCGCATGAAATACCTGCAAAGCTTTTTGGTTTTGCGTGGCCTGATGCACGTGTTAGGGTGGCACGCTGGAAGCGCAGAGCTTCAGGGTTTCTCCTTCTCTCGTGCTTCTGGTGTCCATCCTGATGCCGTTGCTGAACAGTAGGCAACGGATGAAAATAATTTGTTTTGCAAAATATTTCCCACTCTGATTAGAAGATCTAGCTTGGAACTGCATTTTATGTGAAATGAGGTGTCAGGCCTTGGTGCCTTTACCTCTCTTGGGGTGGGATTCTGCACTTCTTCCACTCTTACACCAGGCCTGGGGCTACAGTACCCAGCTGTGTATCAACTGTTCTTAGCCAGCTGATTTGGCTGGGTTTAGCTCCTGCTGTTCTTCCCTTTGAGAGTCTGACCAACCGTGTACACAGTGATCAAAGAGCTTAAACAGTTGCATTGTTTTAACAGTAGGAACAACGCATGGGGGGGGGCGGAAGGGGAGGGTTTAAAACAGTCTTGTGTGCATGTCTGTCTGTCTTACCTAATGCCCCAGCATCGTGCGACGGTGACCTGGGCAGGACTAGCATCTTTAGACACCTTCAGCATGTCCGTGTGCTCGTCTGGTTCCCCTAGACAGTCGACCCTCCCCTCTCAAGAGGGTTCCTGTTCCTACCTGCCAGAGTTCTTTCGATCTCCTTTGCTCTGGACCTCTTCCTGTCCTGGTTCAAATCAGGTTTGTAGGTTATCTGAAGAAGAGGCAAAAATCTCCGAACCTGGGAATCCTGGCATTTTCCCTTAACAAATCTCATGATTGCAGAGGGGTCATTTGTCTTAAAGACTCATAGACTTCAAGGTCAGAAGGGACTATCATGATGATCTAGTCTGACCTCCAGCACTTTGCAAGCCACAGAACCTCACCCACCCACTCTTGAGCCCTTCTTTCCCTTCCTGTTGTTCTCCCCCATCTCCAGTTGTTAGCCTGGTATAGTCATACAGAAAACCTCTCAGTATCCCAGTGAACATACAATATTCATGCATTATTATAGAGTAGCTCCAAATCTGTCACTGCTAGTTCATAGCTCCAAACCTTCCTGGAAAATCACTGGTTTTAGCCCTTGTGGTTGCAGAGAAGCTTGAAAGCATGACCCCTAAAGGCTCAAAATTCAAAATATTGACAAAAACATCTCACCGTTTTGAGGCCAATCATTTTGGGGCTATTGTTTATGGTGGTTTTTGGATGGGGGACGTGACCCGTTATGTTTGAACTCCTGGGGTTGTCTGGGCTGCAATAGACTCCACCCCCCACTGTCATAACATTTGCACCCAACATGGCAGAGGATGGGGGGTGGGGCAGATAAATTTGTGAAGATCCAGGACTTCCAGCCTGTTTCTAAAGCAAGCTTGACCTGTGCGGCTTGTGGCGTGGGAGAGAGCTAATGAGAGTTTGGGTTAGATTTGCATCCCTGGAGGTGAATGGCATGCATTGCTAATTGAGCTGATGTGCAAAAAATTGTACATTGTAACCTGCCAGTGGAAATAATGTTAACGGCTGCCCTGCCAGGTGGAATATGCAAAACATGAAGCAAGTATTGCATCCGCCCCCATTGCAGGAAGGATGGAGGATGGTGAGGTGTCAGTAGCTGGGCTGAAGAAAGGGAGGTGCCCACATTACTTGACACTGAGGGCTAGATCCTGCAAGGCGCTGAACATGCAGGCAAAGCAGTGAGTGTCCTTGGGGGTGAATGGAGCCAAAGGGCTCTTCAACATACTAAGGTCGAGCTGTGCTGCGAGTCAGCTTGCAGTGAATACTAGGAAGTGATGGTTCTCTCCCCCACGCCAAACTCCATGCTGAGGTCCAGTTGCTTTCCCCATCCCTGGTAAATCCACGACCACTCTTATCTCTCCTGGACTCGAACTCCCATTATGTCTGGTGTAGAGCGAGGAGGGATCCTTGACCTCAGATTCCTTTTCCTGACAGACTCCGGTACCGCACCAAGGAGCAGGAGGGCAAGTATCCCAGTATTTAGAAACCAGCCCACCGAGGGGGGTTGGTTTTGCTTATGTGCCTTGTTTACTGGTTCAGGCAGCACAGCTTAAAAAGCCCAGCTCTTAAGCTTTGATAGCTTTGTGCCTCTGCTGTAAAACACCCCTTTTATAAGAGATTGGTGGTGCTTGGATACAGGCACGCAAAGCTGCTCTGATGCCCTCGTGTGCTAAAGTAAGCCAGGTGTGAGGAGTTCAGAGCCTCTTGCTCTACCTAGCTGCAAGGAGCGCTGTTTCCTCACAGCTCCCCCTCTTCCTCGGCTGTTGTGCAGTTCTCCCCTCCGGTTTGTTTCCTTTAGCTGCTCGACGCCTGCTGCATTTGACACTACCTGCAGTGCTGTGTAGTCATCCCCTTAACTTCGTGAGTCCTTCCTTTTGGAGCTGAAATGTGGGGGCGAGATCTTCGGTCTTGGTGGTTTTAGTCTGCACGTCGTAGTGGTGTAAAGAAAGGCGTTGAGGTGGGAGGCAGGCTGTCTAAAGGGTAAGGCGTTTCACAGAAATGTGGGCCTGGAAGGGACCTGAAGGGACCTGCGCGGAGGCAGGACCAAGTAAACCTAGAGCATCCCTGATGGGGGTTTGTCCAACCTGTTCCTAAAAACCTTCAATGAGGGGGATTCCACAACCTCTCTTGGAAGCCCATTTGAGAGCTTAACTTCCCTTAGAGCTAGGTTTAGAAAGTTTTTCCTAATATCTAAGTCTCCCTTGCTGCAGATTAAGCCCATTACTACTTATCCTACCTTCAATGGACATGGAGAACAATCGATCCCCATTCTCTTTATAACAGCCCTTAGCCCATCTGAAAACGTATCCTGTCCCCGCTCAGTCTTCTCAAAACTAAACCATGCCCAGTTCTGCTAAGGCCAGATCTACAACTATATCCATATAACTGTCACCCCATAGCAATGTAGTTCCACCGCTGACCTAACCCCCCATGTAGACGGCACTCTGTCGATGGGAGAGCTTCTCCTGTGCCAGTGTAGTGCGGCATGTGAAGACAAGCCCTAACTAGTGGAAGCCATTTCTAGTGGTCCTGTACTGGTTGGTCGTTAGTCTTAAAGCGCCTTCACAAAAGAGGGTAAAAATCATCCCTATTTCAGAGAGGGGGAAAACAGAGGCACGCTGGGGAAGTGACTTTCCCAAGGCCAGGTCCTTGGCAGAGATGGTAACAGAACCCTGCTATGGTACCCCAGACGGTGTCTTTTCCATTTGACCATGCTGCCCATTCTCCTTCAAATCCTCATTTGTGCAAACCAACGTGCTGAAGACTTTGATCAGAGGGTCTTAATTTTTAAGACTCCTACAGTAACTAGGCTAATGTATTCAAAGGCACCCAACCAGCTGAGTGTCCCTGCATTTGTAGATCTGAGTGTGGGGTTTGCAAGAGGTCAGGATGGAGGTAACACACAGTCGATCTGTTGGCTTTTAATTTGGTCTCTTGTCTCACCTTCCAGCTTCAACACTATTTTCTCTTCATTTCTCTCCCACGCACCCCCACCCCCGGCTCCCAAATCTCTCTGCGAGAGCCTTGTTTTTAAACATACAAGCTAAACTCCACCCTGCTGACATGACCCATGATGCTGCCAGGCATGAACAGAGCAGGCTTAGAACCCCCCTATTTGCTACGTGGTCCCCACTAGCACCACTCTAGCTATAAAGAGAGAAGAAGTGGATTTTAACCCTTGCCAGTCCCGCTTCAGATAGCGCTGAGCTTAGCCTGCCTGACCCAAATAGTTATATAAGCAGATGAGGAGACCACTTAAAAGCTGTACTGCAAATCCAGCTGACCCACTGCCCACAGCTTTCACCTCTAGTCCCTCCAGGGCACGTTTCCTTGCTTGGACTGAAGGGCTGAGGAAAGTCCCTTGTTATGACAGCTTACAGCCAGCCAGGCTGGGAGCTCTTTCATGCACTTGTGACCGCTCTCCCTGACCTGGCTGCTATCATTAACTATGCTTGGGTAAGTCTGCACCAGGCTGGGATTAGGAGTCTATCGTGTTTACATCAAGGGGGCCTGGGGCTAAATGAGTGCTAGGGTAACCCTTACATCTATCACACTTGCACGGGTATCCCCATCAAGTGGTATTCCACCAGCACGAACTGGAAGCAGTGGAGAATCCATCCCATAGACGAGAAGATTTTGCTCTAAAGCATAGAATCCAAATACAGAATTCAGAAGGGCACAGCTGTTCTAGAGCTCCCTTGCTCACAGATTGGTGCAACAGCTCAGACCGAGCAGGCACAATCTTCTGGAGGGACTGGGGGGTAATTTACTGCCCTCATAATCAGCTGGGACAGCGAGCTTCCATTTCTCCGGTCTCCAAAAATGGGCTAACGGGGATGATGTCGCTGCAGCCTATTACTTTTCTGGCATGTTATATCAGGGTCAGAGAGGGGAGTTATGAAGCAGCGTCCGCTGGATGCTGAGTGTGCTCCCGTACGTCAAACGCAGAACCGCAGTGGGACCAGGCCCGAGCAGGGAAGGAGTGTTCTAGTGGACCAGGCGTTCTCTGCTAGCGAGAACAATGAGCCTGAACAATGAGCCAGCTGGCAATGCAGCAGCAGCAAACTGGCAAACACCTGGCTCATGCAGAAGGCAGAGCGAGACCAACAGTGAATGCAAAATGTCTGGTCTCAAATGATCTGCTTTCAAGGCTACTGAACAGAGTTAGGATATTTGGGGGCGGGGCGAGGAGGAGAGAGAAATGAGGGGCTGGTAGCATTGACTCCAGTGTCGCTAATGCCATGTGTTCAAAAATAGTGAATCAGGTCCCCTTGCAAAATCATGAGATTTGTGGGGGAGGGAGGAATAAAATACAAATTTGAGTTCTCTAGTCTTTTGAATTTTTAGCCTTTGGGCTCATGCTTGGGTCACATTTTCAAGTTTTTCTCTGAAACCAGCAGGGCTAGAAACTTTTTCTGAATGCAGAGCTTCACAGTAATCCTGTGACTCCAGGAGCTGGGGCTTTAATTAAATCATCAAATGCCACATGACTCCAACGGATGGTAAAACTGTAATGCGTCTCTGCTGGTGCTCCTGAGTCCTACCCAGGGCATCCTCTGCTCACCTGGTCTCTGCCCAGAAGAAATTCAAATGAAGCAAAAGTGAGCCAATCCCTAATGAAGGCTCTATGTCTACTTGGTGCATGGAGGAAACCAACTAGCTCATTTCAGTCATGTCAGGGTTTGTGTGAAGTTTCTGTAGTAACCACTCCTGCTCCTCGGCCCTTTCGCTTACGTGGGTTTGATTTACAGTTCTGTAGTGTTGCTCAAAGTTCATTTTAATGCTAGAGATTTTGCTACCAAGCTTCCCACTCATTGCTCTTCCTGGTGCTACTCACTTAAAGCTTCCCTTCTCCCCACCCCCCTGCAGTGGGAGTGTTGGCTAGTTGGTGAGTGGCGTAAATGGCTGCCTATGTGCTTGTTGCTCCAGGGCACAAAGAGGAGATGTGAGCCCCTGCCCCAAGAAGCAGCTTCCAATCTAAATAGACACCCCCAGCACTGCACTAGATGGGGAGAGGGGCAGAGAAGAGCTATTCCGTGAGTGCACTAAGGTTTATAGATTACAGCCAGGAGGGACCATTACATCCTAGGACAGCCTGTGCTGGTTACTAGCTGCCCCAAAGTCTACCCCCATCCTGGGCTTCAAAAGCAAGGGACGCTGACTGCAGAACTGTAAGTGCTTCCACTATGTTGCCTTTAGAGAACAGTCTGCAGAGGGAAATGCGCCCTTGTTTCCTAGACTAAACCTGAAGAGAGCTGGAGGGGATGGCACCAACCCCAGCAAAAGGGATGGCACAACTCCCCAGTGTTCGTAGCGAATGGAAATGGGCTGCTCAGTACGATGCCATCTACTCGGCCGCCACTCCAGTGTAGCACCCACGCTTGGGCTCTCCTCCTTGGGACTTCCTGAAGACGCTCTCCTAGCTGCCTTTGCTGTAGGGTTAGAGAGTCCCGTTCCATGAGCATCTACACACCTAGCAGCCGTGGAACAGGATTAAATGCTAAATTGAAGTTGAAGGGATGTCTGGCTAAATCCTGTGGTGGTGTAGAGCGTTCTCTCCTGCGCACCCTTCCTTCCTCTCTCCCCCACCCCCCCACACACACAGTTTGAGAAGGGCAGGTGAGTGACAGTGACCTTGACTGCCAGTTTGCTGAGGCTTCTGTTGAGCTGGGAAGAACTTCTACTGTGCTGCGGCCCCCCCCCGACACCGTGCACCCAGTGCTGGGCTGGGTGATTTTAGCTAGACTGGGGCAGGAGAGACCATAATGCATCATGTTTTTTCACATTAGGTTGCTCCAGATAGGACTGTGGTATAACCGCTCTCTCACTCCTATCCTGACTGACTAGTCCACAGGCCTTTAAATACCTTACAAACCAGAGACGGCCAAGACTTATGATGACCCACTCCCTTTCTCTACTTGTGCGCCGGCTCGTTCTCTACAGGACACTTTTTCTGGTGGGAATCTTGCTTTCGATGGCTGGAGAGTCCCACTGCTTCTCTGGGGAGACTATTCCAGAATGGAAATAGGTTTCATGGTCTGAAAATGTTTCTGCTCTTGGTTTCATCTCCTTCCACTGAGCTCAGCGCAACTGCCTAACGTGGGGGTCATCGTTCTGGACCCACACCAGGTTAGTTCTTTGAAAATTGGAAGTCTGCTTTGAGTGGGTGTGACTTCCGATGGCTTTCCTGCTGCTGTGGTCAAGCTGCATGTACTGTAAGCTGGGCGTAGCCATCGGTCGACATTGCCGGGCATGTCTCTAACTCCACAAGCACCTTGGGCTGGAGGTGAACCTCTTCAAAGCCTTTGTCTTTGCTATGTTAAGCTGCAACGTCCAACCCTCCTGGGCAGCGTCACAAGTCAAAGCGCTTGATAGGACTAGTGGTGGGAGATTTGCCGCATGGTTACGATGAACGGCTTAGAGCAGGGGACTAGGAGGTGGGAATCTTGTTTTTTTGTTCTTATCTCTGCCGCTGAATTGCTGTGCTGGGCAAGTCCACTTGCTTTTTCCCCATCTGTTACGTGAGGATAGTGGTGCATGAGTCAGACCTGTTGTGATCTTTGGGTAGCACTTGAGGACTCTTGCATGGAAGTCCCTGTAGAAGTGTGAAATGTTGATCTCTAGTACCATATGGCTGAGGAGCGGGTGCTCCCACTGGCCCTCTGGGAAGTGCTTAAAGGAAAGGATTCTGCATGTCTCTCCTTGCGACAAGCACTTAAAGAACTGATGTGCCTCCAGGGGGTCTCCGCGGTGCACAGACCCATTAGCGGTTATCTGCGGTAAATCCATGAAATGGCCATTACCTCACCTTCCCCCTAGAGAGGAAACTGATCAACCTCCTCCCCTGTGCAATCAGCAGTAAGGGCCAAGAAATCTAGGGTCTCACTTTTTTTCCTCCCTCCTCCCCGTTTAGCCTGAGTAACTCCTCCTCCTGTTTGAGATGTCGTCCAGCGATAAGAACGGGGGCAGCCGGTCGAGCACCAGCAGCAGCCGCCTGCAGAGCAGGAAGCCGCCTGACCTCTCCATCACCATTCCACCAGTGGAGCTAGAGGAGGAAAGCAGCCAAAAGATGGTAAGAGGGGGATCCCCAATGTCCCAATGCCTGTTAATTCCCAGGGACCCTGGAAGGTGCGTTTGGGGGCACAGGGGGTTCCTTTGTAACAGTGGTAAGGGATTAGGGAATGCTGCTCCTCTGGGAGCAGGGTCGAGCCCCGTTCCCCAGCCCAGCACTCATCTCCTGTCCCATTGTGCTGCTTGATTAGAGCCCTGAATGCTGCCATTTTCCAGGCTGCTGCCTAGCTGGCTGCTCAGAATGATGATGTGCATTGACGGCCCATCTCCAGGGGGTTAGTTGTTCCCCCATTAGCTGCCCATTATGAAATGGCTTTACAGAGCTCCCTCCCCACAGCATTGCTCTTCATCCCTTCTGCCAAGGGTTGGAAGCAGGAGCTGTCTAAGGGGCCTGGGATGCGCCAAAGGGTAGGCAGATGGGGTGCCGGGGGGGAGGGCGGGGGGGCTTAGTTTTTCAATTGGAATTCTTGAAGCTACTCCTTGCTTCCCCATGCCAGCAGAACATCTGAATGTGGGACCCCTCTGTCAAGCTCTTAATTTAATTTAAGGTCAAACACAGGGCATGCCCTGCGAGAACCCAAACATATCGGTAGGAGGTTGAGCCCTGGTGAGAAGTAGGTCAGTCTCTTGGCTGACCGGCTCTGTTCCCGCCGCCTCCCTGAACAGTGGGTTGCAGGGGGATCCCAGCTATACACAGAAATGTGTTCCCCTTCCCAGCTCTGCTCCTAACGGCTTGGCTCCCCTTCCAGCCTCTGAAAAACCCAGTGTATCAAAAGAGCGTGAGCCTACAGGAGCCCAGAGGGAAAAGGGATGAGAACATGTTGGAGAGACGTCCCGGCTTCCACAGACAGACCTCCCTGTCCCAGAGCATC
Organism: Eretmochelys imbricata; assembly: GCF_965152235.1. NCBI lineage: Eukaryota > Metazoa > Chordata > Testudines > Cheloniidae > Eretmochelys > Eretmochelys imbricata. The sequence goes on along the minus strand of NC_135585.1, from coordinate 16,686,780 downwards.
CGCAAGTAAGGAGCGTGTGGCACTGGGTGTCACAGCACCACGTGTCGGACGCTGCAGCACCTGGCGCTAGGCTGTGTGGAGGGGAGCTGAACAGATTTGGCTCCCTGTTTTTCTGGTCTCTGCCTTGGCTGCAGCAGACGTGCTGCGGGACCAGGCGTGGAAGTCGAAGCTGCGTGTGTTTAGAATCAGGAAGTTGAAATAAGTTAACCAGGTCTTGTGTTGGGTTTTCATCTGTTGTGTTTTGCCCAGCTGTCCGCTTTTCCAGGAACAATGCCAGTCTCCTCCCTTAGAATTCGAACTCATGCTTTTCACAGACCTGCGTTTCTCTGTAGTATTTAATCACAGGCGCATTCACTTGTGCTTCTGTTTCAGCACCAAGCTAACAAGCCTGTTTCCAGTGCGGTGCAGGTACCGATGCTGTTGCCAAGAGGTTTGAATTCCTGGCATCCCCCGCTACAGCGGGCCTGGGCCCCTGCAGAGCCGAGGCTGACAAATGAGCTACATTATGGCCTGCGTCTGTGGGTGAAGTGGCTGGGATCAAAGAACTCCTTTCTCCTGTAGCGTGAACGCTTTGAACGTCACGTGCACCTTGCGTGTTCTCAGACCCTTAATGCCATGTCCACCCTGCCATTGTGTATTGCATTGCAGCGCAGGGAGGCACGTTGGTGCGAGCTGTCATCTAGCTAGCATGGCTAAAAGTAACTCTGAAGATGTGATGTTGCAGGCTTCAGCCAGGCTATAAAAGCACCCTGGACATACTTGCATTGCTAACCAAGTTCAGGGTCTGTACCACTGCATCTTCGCCGCTATTTTCAGCGTGCTCGCACAATTAAAGCTAGCGTGGGTACGCCTGCCTGAGGCTATGTCTACACCGCAAACCACAATCCACGCAAGTTGCGGTGGCACGCGGCTGCTGCAGTTCGTATGTCGCTGAGGCATGCGTGTGCTCGGCTGCTTGCGCCTGCACTGCATGTAAAGTGTGGTGCCAGCATGCTGTGCACCATCGTCCAGCGCAATGCCTTTTGGGGCACTGTCGCAATGTTTTGTGTAACATTAGTAAGGATTCACCCAGAGATCTCTGGGAGCAAGGGGCCAAGTACCCAGCGTGCAACTCTCTGGGTCCCATAAGCCCATCCGTTTCCCATCATTTTTGTGCCTTGGTTTAAAACAATCCCACAAATCCACTCCATGCTTTTCAGGCTCTGGCAGAAACCTGGAGCCCACAGAGTTCTGCACTGTTCTTGTGAACGTAGCAAATGCAGGATGTACAACTCGTCTGACTTTCAGACCCTCAGGAAGTACCCCAGCAACCAGGGACATGAGGCTATCTCGGAGGACAGTTGGCTGATGGACATAGTGAGAAACAATTCAGGGTTGCTTGCCGTGTTCGCGAAACGAGCACTGAGCGTTGGGATCACATTGTAATGTAGGTTTGGAATGACAAGCGGTGGCGGCGGAACCGTTGGATGTGACAGGTCACCTTCTTGGATCCGTGTGCAGAGCATACCCCAGCTCCCCAGCACAGGGACACCAGAATAAGAGCTGCATTGACAGTAAGGAGCCTCGGGCTTGGTTCTGATCCAAACACAACGCATGGTTAATTTTTCCACCACACAGTGGAGACACAAGTAACGATTGCGCTCTGTATGTTTGCAATGGGAAAGCATTTTGGCATTGGGAAATTCACAGGGGCGACCACTCTCATGCAAGTGTATAGCCCCATGAATCGTATCCTCTTACGCAGGACTGAGACTCTCGGCAACATGCAGGAGCTGCTAATGGATGGATTTGCAGCAGTGGGGTTCCTGAGCTGCAGTGAGGTGATGGACAGCACTCGTATCCCTATTTTGGCACCAGCCCACCTTGCTACAGAGTACATCAACAGAAAGGGCTACTTTTCCATGATGATGCAAGCGTTGATCAATCACCAGGGATGCTTCACCAATATCCATGTAGGTTGGTCAGAGAAGGTGCATGATGCTCACCTCTTTAAGAACACGGGACTTTCCCAAAAGCTGCAGGCAGGGGCATTCTTTCCTAACTGGTGGATTACCGCTGGCGATGTTGACATGCCAGTGGTGATTCTGCGGGACACATCCTATCCCTTTTGCTCCCATGGCTCGAAGCTGTACGCCAAGAGTTTGCTGTCTGAGGAGACCCATTATGTGCTGGTGCGTTTCCTGCTTCTTGGCCTGCTGGAATTCCCATGCCTTTTTCCTGTCCTCTCTATATCTTTCTCCATGTCGTTGGTCACGTTGGCTCTCCTACCCACTTTGTTGATGGGTGGATGCAGCATTGGCTTATAGAATCTCACAGAACATGTCCTCCCTGGTCCTCATCTGTCTTCTGCTCCTCCACAGGGCCAGGCATTCTGTGGGTGTGGATGGGTCATCCCTCAATGCCTCCAGGTCAGAATAGACCCATGTATTGTTACATTTATAGTCACAACGGAAAGGGAAGAATCAACGTCAAAACTCCCTCCCCTTATTCCCATAAATCCTTTTAATGAGAAATGCCTGGGGATGGTTGTGCTACGGAGTGCCTCAGCTCAGCACCGCCCCAGCCATGGTGAGTACGGCCTGCAGGGGCAAGGAGTTGGTTTTGTGTTTCATGAAGCAACAGAATTTCAGCCCCTATTCAGCATGGGTCTGAGTACAGTGCAAGGGCAGTAAATATTGGCATTGGCTTTCACAGGGTGTGGTGGTTTTTATCTGATATTTCACTTGGAAGGGGCACAACAGACCAGTGAGCCCAGCTGCTGTTGGCATCTCGAAGCCGCCTGAGCCCATATGCCTCTGGCCTGTCTCAATGGTGCTAGCTGAACTCCTCACAGACTGGCCTGGGAAAGTGTCCTTCCGCAGCCATGCCTAGAAACGTTAGGGAGAGGCTTGCCTCCATGGCCATTTCATCAAGATCTCTCCAGAGGGTATGAGGGACGTCCATCTCTGTACACAAACTGCTCCTATCCTTCTTCTCTCCCGCCTAACCCAGCGGCTGCCTGCTCTTCCCTGCTTGTTGTACTGTTATCTCTTCTCACACAACGAAAAGTCGGGACACCAGCTTTAAATTTAAACATAGTAAGGAAAAATGTATGCGCACACTTCCCCGAGCTCCCTTCCCCTTCATCCGCGAGCTGATCTGCGCTCACGTGGCGGGACTGGCTAGTCTCCAGCAGAGTATTCAATGGATCCTGGCTAGCAGCATGGCTGGAGTCCCCTGCTGTGTGCCCGTGCCCATGCCCAACCCACCCCCCATCCATGACAGGGATCTCCATCCCTGGCTCCTCGGAGGCATCGGCAGTGCTCTGTGAGGTGCTGGTGCAATCTCTGGTGAGCAAGGCATGCAATTTATTGTAAAAGTGTCAGACCTCTGGCACAGCGCCAGCTTGACTGTTGCCCTCCCTCACTTTGTGGTATCCCTGACAAAGTTTCTTCACTTTCATGCGGTCCTGCTGCTGATCCCTGTCTGTGTCGGAACTCTTCGTCTGCATCCCCTGTGCAACCTGCTTGTAGATGTCTGCGTTTCTAGAGCTGGTCCCTAGTTGTGTCTGCACAGCCTCTTCTCTCCCCAGGCCTGGGAGATCAGTCTACTCCAGGCACACTAGCTTGTCTACTGCCTCGTGTGCATGGAGTTGGAATGGTCATCTGGGCAGCGGCACGCTGTGTGATGAAGTGGGATTTTCTGTAATATTTTTATGAATCTCTTGTGTGCCTCTCCCCACCCCGTTCTCCTGCTGGTAATAGCTCACCTTAAGTGATCACTCTGGTTACAGGGTGTATGGTAACACCCATTGTTTCATGTTCTCTATGTATATAAATCTCCCCACTGTATTTTCCACTGAATGCATCTGATGAAGTGAGCTGTAGCTCACGAAAGCTTATGCCCGAATAAATGTGTTAGTCTCTAAAGTGCCACAAGTCCTCCTTTTTGCAAATACAGACTAACACGGCTACTACTCTGAAACCTCTCATTATGCAAGGCACTGAATTTAGCCATATGGAGTGGAAATCTATCCACTTCATGAAAAATCTCGTACAGATACAGACAGACATTATCTTCCTTTCCAAATGCAAACAGATGGACATCATACCAAAAGGACTGAAGGTAAAAAAGATCCATTACAATCTATATACCACACAGACTATGCTGACAGCTTGTGCCACACGCTCTCAAAGAAACTGCGGAACCACCTGATCAACATCCTCTACAGCAAACAGGGAAAGATTAAGAATGAGCTCTCAAAACTGGATACTCTCATAAAAAAACAACCTTCCACACAAACTTCCTCGTGGCTGGACTTTACAAAACTAGACAAGCCATTTACAACACATACTTTGCTTCTCTACAAAAGAAAAAGGACACTAAACTACTGCATGCCACAAGGGGCCACAACAGTGGTTCCCTTAACCCACCCAGCAATATTGTTAATATATCCAACTATACTCTTAGCCCAGCAGAAGAATCTGTCCTATCTCGGGGCCTCCCCTTCTTCTGCCCCTCCACCCCCACAAACATGATACAGTTCTGTGGTGACCTAGAATCCTATCTTTGATGTCTCCGATTCAAGGAATATTTCCAACACACCTCTGAACAACATACTAACCCACAGAGACCTTCCTACCAAGACTACAAAAAGAAAGATTCTGCGTGGACTCCTCCTGAAGGTCGAGACAGCAGACTGGACTTCTACATAGAGTGCTTCCGCCGATGTGCACGGGCTGAAATTGTGGAAAAGCGGCATCACTTGCCCCATAACCTCAGCCATGCAGAACACAATGCCATCCACAGCCTCAGAAACAACTCTGACATCCTAATCAAAAAGGCTGACAAAGGAGGTGCTGTCATCATCATGATTAGGTCGGAATATGAACAAGAGGCTGCTAGGCAGCTCTCCAACACCACTTTCTACAAGCCATTACCCTCTGATCCCATTGAGGGTTACCAAAAGAAACTACAGCATTTGCTCAAGAAACTCCCTGAAAAAGCACAAGAACAAATCCGCACAGACACACCCCTGGAGCCCCGACCTGGGTATTCTATCTGCTACCCAAGATCCATAAACCTGGGAATCCTGGATGCCCCATCATCTCAGGCATTGGCACCCTGACAGCAGGATTGTCTGGCTATGTAGACTCCCTCCTCAGGCCCTATGCTACCAGCACTCCCAGCTATCTTCGAGACACTACTGACTTCCTGAGGAAACTACAATCCATCGGTGATCTTCCTGAAAACACCATCCTGGCCACTATGGATGTAGAAGCCCTCTACACCAACATTCCACACAAAGATGGACTACAAGCCATCAGGAACAGTCTCCCCGATAATGTCACGGCAAACCTGGTGGCTGAACTTTGTGACTTTGTCCTCATCCATAACTATTTCACATTTGGGTACAATGTATACCTTTAAATCAGTAGCACTGCTATGGGTACCCGCATGGCCCCACAGTATGCCAACATTTTTATGGCCGACTTAGAACAACGCTTCCTCAGCTCTCGTCCCCTAATGCCCCTACTCTACTTGAGCTACATTGATGACATCTTCATCATCTGGACCCATGGAAAAGAAGCCCTTGAGGAATTCCACCATGATTTCAACAATTTCCATCCCACCATCAACCTCAGTCTGGACCAGTCCACAAAAGAGATCCACTTCCTGGACACTAGCCTGCTAATAAGCGATGGTTACATAAACACCACCCTATACCGGAAACCTACTGACCGCTATTCCTACCTACATGCCTCCAGCTTTCATCCAGACCACACCACACGATCCATTGTCTACAGCCAAGCTCTATGATACAACCGTATTTGCTCCAACCCCTCAGACAGAGACAAACACCTACAAGATCTCTGTCAAGCATTCTTACAACTACAATACCCACCTGCTGAAGTGAAGAAACAGATTGACAGAGCCAGAAGAGTACCCAGAAGTCACCTACTACAGGACAAGCCCAACAAAGAAAATAACAGAACGCCATTAGCCATCACCTTCAGCCCCCAACTAAAACCTCTCCAGCGCATCATCACCACTAACCCAGGAACCTATCCTTGCAACAAAGCCCGTTGCCAACTGTGTCCACATATCTATTCAGGGGACACCATCATAGGGCCTAATCACATCAGTCACACTATCAGAGGCTCGTTCACCTGCACATCTACCAATGTGATATATGCCATCATGTGCCAGCAATGCCCCTCTGCCATGTACATTGGTCAAACTGGACAGTCTCTACGCAAAAGAATAAATGGACACAAATCAGACGTCAAGAATTATAACATTCAAAAACCAGTCGGAGAACAGTTCAATCTCTTTGGTCACTCAATTACAGACCTAAGAGTTGCAGTTCTTCAACAAAAAAACTTCAGAAACAGACTCCAACGAGAGACTGCTGAATTGGAATTAATTTGCAAACTGGATACAATTAACTTAGGCTTGAATAGAGACTGGGAGTGGATGGGTCATTACACAAAGTAAAACTATTTCCCCATGTTTATTCCCCACCCCCCACTATTCCTCAGATAGTCTTGTCAACTGCTGGAAATGGCCCACCTTGGTTGTCACTACAAAAGGTTCCCACCCCCCGCTCTCCTGCTGGTAATAGCTCACCTTAAGTGATCACTCTCGTTACAATGTGTATGGTAACACCCATTGTTTCATGTTCTCTATGTATATAAATCTCCGCACTGTGTGTATTCCACTGAATGCATCCGATGAAGTGAGCTGTAGCTCACGAAAGCTTATGCCCAAATAAATGTGTTAGTCTCTAAGGTGCCACAAGTACTCCTTTTCTGTGTGCCTCAGTTTCCCATATATGCTGCGTTGTTGCCCGGTGAGGGGAAAAGGACTGCTTGCTCTCAGGGCAGGCTCAGAGACATGGGTATTAATGCTGCCTGCCTGGCTGAGCTTGAAATGAGCCATTTTAAAAAAAAGACTCGTTGAGACCGACCTCCTGTCAATGGAAGATACAAGAAGAGGCTGGCAAATCCAATCACCCAGGGCATTGATACCTAGCCACCAAGGACCCAGCGGGAGGCAGATTTCCCCACCTCTCCTCAGGGAAGCTGAGCAACATTCCCAAGCTGGAGAACAAAGGACTGGAGAGGTGAGGGGGTAAAAGCTGGCTGCTGGAAAGAGTCTGGGCTCTCATCTGGAACCTGACCCAGGAGGTCAGACCAGAGCCTGAACAATGGCGTTCACCCAGCTTGGCTGGGCTCTGGGCTAACCAGAATGGCCTACACTTTAACCTTCCTTTCCCTATACTACTCTAAGGACTTCACTGTGCTGCAGTTGACTAATAAACTCGACTGTTTCTTGACAACGTGGTGTGTGTGTGTGTCACTGTGAATGCTTGGGGAGGTGCATGAAACCCTGCAGAGTGGACAAGTCTCTAGCAGGGGCCTGTCTCAGCTGGACTTGTTGAACAGAGCTCATGGTGTGAAGCTGAAGCCCAGAGGTTCAGCAGTAGAAGGCAGTGAGGCCACATGGCTCACCCTGTAGGAAGAGAGAGACTCCTTGGGGGTCTGGCACACTGAAGGGGTTCCTCCGAGGACTATTTCAAAGCTGGCAGCGTAGCACTGAATCTCTGGATCTATGATGCACACAACAAAGGTGATCAGCTAGGTTTGCTCATCCAGGTGGGCAATCGGGGAAAAATCAATTCAAAAATACTCAGTTTGTAAAGGGAATGTGGTGGGCTTCCGGTCTCTGAACCCTGGGCAGTGGAGTTTAAAATTGTGACCAGAGCAGTCACTGTTGCAGGGAATGGGGCATTGTGGGACAGCTGTTGGCAGATCTGTTAGGATCGACACAGGTCATGCAGTATCTACACTCTCGCTGCGTTGACCTAAGTAGGTCCACTAAGGCTCTACACGGTTAGGGGGAGGATGGTTTTACTGCATTGTCATAATGGGGCACTTACGTGAATCAGAGACAAATCTGAGTGTAGACATGCGCATAAAGAGGTCAATGCAAAGCGATTTATGTCAACCGAATTCAGTATTGTAGAACAGGCCCCAGTTGCAGTGTGGACAATATCCGAAGTTGCTTATAGCTCTGGAGGTGACAGTCGTGGTGTCTGAGATGCGTATGGTGTAAAAGGTTCAGAGATGGTCTATTTCAGATACTATTTTGCACTCCAATTCTGTATTTAAATGACTTGCCGTGTTCTCGGTCGTGTGGACTTAGTCCCTTTGCATGCAGTATTCCTCCAGTAGAGATGAGCACTGTGTGTTTCTCTCAACACTTGCTTTGGCAGGGGCACAGCCCAGTGGTTTGGTGTCAGCAGTGACTGGGAGGGAAAGCGGGAGCACTGGCAACGCAAGAGCCGGCAGCACTGCAGCCTGCGATATGGCAAGCTCAAGGCCCCCTACCGAGACATGGAGCTACCCAGTCAGGAGGTGCCCTCCTTCCAAGGCACCGAGTCACCGAAGCCATGCAAGATGCCCAAGGTAAAACTCTCAAGAGTGTGGCCGAAAACCCACTCACAGCAGGGTTCACTTGCATAATGTGTATCTTTGTGTCTCCCTTTTCTGTCTCTTATGTTCATGTACACATGGAGCTAAAAACCAAACCTAGTTCACTAACTTCCACCTCTCTGTCCATGTGACTCTAAGATCGTAGACCCTTTGGCCAGAGGCCGTCCGTTCCGGCATCCGGATGAAGTCGATCGTCCTCGGACCCCTCATCCTGTTCTACCACCCCAGACGCCTGGAGTCCTCTCCCTAACATCTTTCACCAGTGTGCGGTCAGGCTACACCCGTTTGCCCCGTAGGAAGAGGGAGTCTGTCGCCCACATGAGCTTCAGGGCAGCTGCGGCTATAATCAAAGTGAGTTCTGCTTGTGAATGCATTCCCAGCTGAGCTGCTGCCTAGTGAACCTTCCTCCGAGACTTGTCCAGGGCACCATTATGTCCTGTCACTTGTGCGTTCCCAAGTTCTGAACTGGAGCCCTTGCTAAGGTTCTCCCAGGGCTCTACAAATGCAGTCATTTTTTCCCCCTCAACACTTAATGCAAGACAATTTTTCATTGCATTCTGGGACACTTTGCAGACCCCTACATGGTTTGATACTTTTGCAAGATGTTTTGGTTGGATGACGTACGCAATGCCTATCTACATATTGCAGTGCTTTATTTTAAGCAGAATTTTAGCTAGAAAAGCTCAGTGGTTTGAGGGAACCGTGCACTGTTTAAGAAAATCAGCACTGAATGGCAACCTTTAACATGTGGAGGTTTTCAGATTTCATTGCAACCGTTGCATGAAACCCTTGTCATGGCTGGTGTTGCTGCTGGGGCCCATTAACAGGCCTGCTCTGCACTAGAGAATAACCTGGTTTCACAGGCTGTATGAACCAGATGTGGCTCACCTTGTAGGCAGAGGTGGTTGAAAATTTTCTGACAAAACCATTTTCCATCAGACCATGCTGATATGACAAAATCAAAACACGTTATCGGAATGTATTGATTTCACTGACCTGGGGAAATGATGAAGAACGTTACATTTTGAGAAGGCCAAAATGTTTAGACTTTGAATTTAGTATTGTAGTCAAAACCTCAGACACCCACTGTTTTGTGTCTCACAAATTTGGAGATTTTGACTTTTGGGCCCGATTTGGGACAAAACCAGATTTCAGAATCTCTCTCAATTTTCTACAGGATGGAAAGGCCAGATTTTGATCAGCCCTAACCATCGAGTTTGGCAACACTGGCTTTTTGAGCTATGTTTTAACATGTTAATGTACATTTAATCTGCAGCAAGGGAGGTTTACGTCAGATGTTAGGGGGGCAACTTTCTAACTCTAAGGGCAGTTAAGCTCCGGAACAGACTTCCAAGGGAGGTTGTGGAATCCCCATCACTGGAGGTTTTCAAGAACAGATTGGACAAACACCGGTCAGGGATGGTCTAGGTTTGCTTGGTGCTGCTTCAGCACAGGTGGCTGGACCTGCTGACCTTGGAGGTCCATTCCAGCCCCGCATTTCTCTGACCCTGACTGTGAATTCTAGTGTGGGCAGGACAAGCGTTGTGTTTAGCTCGAGGCTGGAGTTTGATGGCTGCACTTGCCTTTTTACTGAGTGTTCTAATAACTTAGTGTTATAATATTTGATCCAATGCTTATGTACTGCTGGGTGCTGGCGGAGGTGCATGCAACACTTTGCAAACTTCCACAACAGAGATCTGAAATGCTGAGGGATTCCTTCTTTGGGAAATCTGTGTGCAGATTCCTGGCCATGCAGGTTAATCAACTTGATGTTCAGCCCCAAAATGGCCTGCTGGTCCCCCACTATAGTAGGGCAAAGTACAGCTTTACTAGTGCATTTCATCACCCAGTGTTTTGCCTTTTCTTCAATGAAAGGGACGTTCAGTTTTGGAGCCCTCGCCATCGAAACACAGAGGCAACAAGCGGAGCTTCCTGTATCCCAGCTTCCTGGATGAGGACATGGTGGATGCTGCAGATACACTGGACTCCTCATTCTTCAGTAAGGCAAGCATGGTTCCATGATATCCTAGCTTCACCCCCTTTCCCCTGTGGCTTTTCCCTTGGGGCTGAGTCACCAGGTCTTGGAACCCCTGTGGCTGGTGATGCATTCTGTGAGACCCCGGGCTGGCCCTGTTGAGACTCCACTCTGAGCATGTTGATGGAAACTGGGGCTTCACTTCCCTAGCGCTGATATTTTGATTGTTTTAAACCCAGTGTAAATTTTCCCTCTCTTCCCCCTTTTATTTTAAATCTTTCTGACACTGGTGCATGGCATCCCAGGCTGTTATCTTACAGGTCCCGTGCCCTAGAGAGCTTTTACTGCTTGGGACGTTGACCTTGCCTTCTATCGCCCAACACCAAATAATTCCCCTGCCATCCCAATCTCACTCTGTTAAACTTGTTGCTTTTCACCGTTTTGGGGTGGGAGGGTTGCTTAATATGCTGGGAGCGAGTTCAGTTTTGAGTAGTAAGGGGCCCAGAGGCTACAGTCTCTATTCACAAGCAAAGTGGAAAATACACCTTAATTATTGTCACCGGTTTCTCCCTACGTACATCCTATCCCACAGCAGCAGCGCTTAGCCACATCTACACTGCGGGGACTATAGCAGCGTAGCTCTGGCGATGTAGCTATGCTGGCTCAACCTTTTCATGAAGACGACGCCAAGAAAATTCCTCCATCAGCCTAGCTGCATCTGCTCCAGGGGCTAGGTCAGCATCGTTATGGCGCTCAAGGATCTAGACTTTCATATCCCTGAATGGGGTAGCGAAGACAGCCTAAGCTTTACGTGTGGCCCAGGCCTTCGGTCTGATTTAGATTGTAAGCTCTGCAAGGCTGGGACTTTTTGTGCAGCACCTAGCCCAAAGGAGCCTCAATCTCCGCTGGTTCTTAGACATAACTGTAATAAAAATGATTTTAATAGAGCATCTCCAGCACTGTAGAACCCAGATATGCTGTGAGTTCTTTGGGCAGGGAAAGCCATGGTCTTACAAATGGGAACCCTGTTGGTGCTCGGTGAATCAATGGTCAGATACCACAATGCCGCGCTAAGCATAAATCTCTCCATTGAATTAATGGTTGATCATCCCACATTGTCTCACAAGGCCCTGTCCTGAAGCCAGGTCTGAGCCAGGAGTAAGGTTGGTTGGGACGCCATCTGGATCTCTTATCTGTCTGAACTAGTCCATCACGCACGTGTCTCTGCTGTGTCCCTCACAGATAGATGCGCACGAGGAGATGTATTCCATGCCGGATGACGTGTTCGAATCGCCACCCCTCTCAGCTGCTTACTTCCAAGGGCTTTCTCACCTGGACGGCGCCCGATCATCTGAGGTGGAACAGCCTGTTCTGTGAGTATTGATTCTGGCTCGGGGCTGTGCGGGCTCGGGGCTGTGCCACAGAGATTTGCCCAGTGCCTCAGACTTGACATGTGCTGTCCTAGATAGCTTCTGAGCTGACCCATTGCGCTGAATGGTGCTGGGGTGCTGGAGTTGGGCTAGATATCCAGAAAGGACTTGTCCCCATCCCTTTCCCTGGCAACTCCTTTCACTTCAGGCAATACTGGCCATGCTGTGATGAGGCCATGCTCGAAAGGGAGTAAAGCATTTAACTCCACCTCTTCGAAGGGAATTGAATTAAATGCTTCTCGCTGCAGGAAGGAAGGTGTCGGGTTCTCTGTGTCCGCAGTCCCCGGCCCCAAGAGAGGCAAGCGGATTGCTTCCAAAGTGAAGCACTTCGCCTTTGACCGCAAGAAGCGATACTACGGGCTGGGGGTGGTGGGGAAGTGGCTGAACAGGACGTACCGCCGGAGCATCAGCAGCACGGTCCAGTCTCAGCTGGAGAACACAGACAGTCACAGGTGAGGGCCGGGCTCTGGCTGGCTGGGGTGGGTGTGGTTATAATGGGCTGGGCTGATACTGGATCCTCATGCTGCCCCATATGTAAACGCTGGGCCTGGTTCTTGATGTTGACTGGTATGGAGTTACACCTGATTGACGCCAGGGGAGCGAGATCAGGGTCGGGGCCTGTCAGTTCAGCGTGGCCCACGCTGAGTGGTTCCAAACATACGCAGCAGGGGGGCTCTATTCGCTTCAGTTCCAGTGCCTTCGCGGGCCCCTCGTCTGAGCAGAGATCCTCCCAGACAAGGAGCTGCGTGGAGAGGCGGGTGGTCAGGGAAAGGGCTCTGATGACTTGACTTCTATTTTAGTGGTTATGGATGCAAAATATGCCTTGCACTGGGGTTGTGAAATACTAACTAAAGCAATCCCAACAGCAGCTCCGCCAAGGCGCCTCCGAACCCAACCTACATATCCCTGTCCTGAGCCCCTCCTACATCTGACCTAATTTGCCATGTCCTGCTGCGTCGGATGTGGGCATCTCCAGCCTGCTGGTTTAATGTGAGTGAAGGTTGGCAGGGATGGAGCTGCTCAGTCTGTGAAGAGTGACCCTTGTTTGTGTTTCCCTTCCCCTCCCCTAGGCCGTATTTCACCTATTGGCTCACCTTTGTCCATATCATCATCACCCTGCTGGTTATCTGCACGTACGGCATCGCGCCAATCGGGTTTGCCCAGCACGTGACGACAGAGTTAGTAAGTTTAATCGATACTGGCTGTGCCTATTGTGGGGTCTTGGTGCTGTCTAGCCTATCGAGTCCCTTGGGCTAATGGTACCTTTGGCACTGCCTGTCTCTCTGGGGAATCCTGTCTCCAATGCCAGGACTCCAGTAGCTGATTTAAAGCAAGTCTGTTGCCCCAGCTCTGCTGAATGCCAGCAAAATGGGGATTATCCCATGCAGGCTTAATTCTCCAGCATCTCTCCAGGCATACAGTTAGCCAGGTGGCTCCCTTTCTCTCCTAGGTACCCAGGCACTGAAAGGAAGGCAGGAATTAAGCTTCCTGGGAAGATGGCCAACATTTATTCTTTCCTGTAATCTTTTTTTCTTCTTAACCTCACACTCTGGAAAAAGCAGCCGTTGTACTACCTCCCACTGAACGTGTACAGACAGACTTGGATTTCTTTCGGTTTTAAATGGCCTCAGGAGTGATGGGGTTACCATGTTTAGTGTCTTTGTGACTCCATATCAAACGTGCTCAGTTTCTGAGCAACAGGAATGTCTTTTCCCCCTCGCTGATCACCCTGAAATCCAGCCTGGGATCTCAGTAGCAAGGATGGTCCAGTGGATAAAGCACTGGACTGGACTTGGGAAACATGAGTCAAATTCCCAGCCCTGCCACTGTCTTCCAGTGTGACCTTGGGCAAGTTACTTGATCGTCCTGTTTCTCCTTTTGTAAAATGAGGTAGCGCTGCCCTACCTTGTAGGGGTGCTGAGAGGCTCAAATCTAATCATGATCATGAGGTGAGGCTGCATAAGTACATAGAAAGACTTGAAATGAAGCTGGTCTTCCCCTGTGGGCCAAGTTATTCTCTAAATTATACCTGGGCAACACAATGAAAGCTCCTATGTCATTAAGGCCCTTCACTGTTCTATGAGACAAAGAGAAGCCAGCCTGACTCTTGGATCCCAGGCCAAGTTTGCAGGGCTGGCAGTTGGAAAAATCCATCTTGTTAAACCTTGGGTCCTTTTTGCTGTGAATTACACTGTGTGACTTTTAAACGTTGTGCCCTCTTGGCAGGTGCTGAGAAACAAAGGTGTGTATGAGAGTGTGAAGTACATCCAGCAGGAGAACTTCTGGATTGGCCCAGGCTCGGTAAGGGATATGTCTAGGTTGTTTTGTTTTGGTTTTTTTTTCCTCTCCTCCTTTGCCTCGCAGGAAGCAGAGAGGAACGTACCCTTTAGTGCAGAGGGAAGGAGAAACAAGGTTCTAACAGCTGCTGTCCAAACGTCTCTTGCACACAGCTTTATCCAGCAGGTCAGGCCTGGCCTGTTGCAGCCCCGTGCTGTTCCGTCTCTAGGCTCTCTTTCAACCCCCATCTGTGTTGCTGGTAACTTTTTGTGATGTGGCTCAGCCCACTGAGTGCTATAGACTGTGACCATTCTTGGGGTACCCTGGACTGAGAGCCACCTTGTTACCCCCTAGCCTTGCCTGGGGTGCCTGGCTGTTAGCTCCTCACCCCACCAGACTTTCAGCCACTCCAGCGCTCTCCTCAAGGCTATGCCAACCCCATCTGCCTTGCAGGATCACAGCAGGTGCACCCAAGTCCCTTGGAAGCACTCCCCTGTGATATCCAGCCTCTGAAACTGGCTACACGCAGAAATCCCAGATCCTCTGTCCCAAAGGTGAAGTGTACGCCAGTTTTCCCTTAAACCACCACTTCTGTATAACCCACAGCACTTTAATGGCACAAAAGATGGCTTGTATTGAATTGTATTGTGTTTCAGATTGACCTGATCCACCTGGGAGCCAAGTTCTCCCCTTGCATCCGCAAGGACCAGCAGGTTGAGAAGCGCATTCAAAAAGAGAGAGAGCAGGAGCGTAACTCGGGCTGCTGCGTCCAAAATGACAACTCAGGCTGCATCCAGACTCAGCGAAAAGACTGTTCGGTGAGTGCGATAGGCTGCCTATCTACTATGGGACAAGAAAACCTCCAGGAATCCCAAGGACAGCTGCAAGACTAATGCAGACAGGACTTTGGGGTGTGTACAATGTGGGGGACAGAAGACTGTCTACTTGCTGTGATTAGGTCAGGGAAGGAACCAGGAAAGATACCTGCTAGCAAAGAACCAAGAGAGTGGTGAGGCAAGGTGGGGTTCAAGTGTAAAGTGGTGCTGACCTCTGGCTTTGTCTCATGTACCATTTTAACTTGTTATAAGTCAAGCGTTAGGAATCAGGACCTCCCTTCTGATGACTCCACTTAAGTTTCCATCTCTCTTTGTGCCTAATGGTCTCCGCAAGCTAAGACTCTTAAATATGAACAATGCAGGAAGCCCACTGTGCTTACCTTATTCTTATGCTTCTGCGTATTAACACTACAGAGACCATTAGACACAAAGGAAACGTAAGAGGAGCCCATCAGATGGTAAGTCATGATTCAGTTCACACCATCTCAGGGACCCAATGAACCTGAAAACTAAAACTAGACTGGATCTTTTATACCCCTGCTTTATGCAGCTCGTGGGATATACACCATATTGAATCACTTTCCATGATCACAGCAAGATTAATATCTGCCTACTATGTGGCACTTTAGATCCTCTCTAATTGTGCTTCTAATTATTATCCCACATCACTTATTTCTTAATTCCTGTTCCCATTCATGTGATGGGTTACTCTTTTAATGGAATCTTCCATGTTAGCTGCACCAGACATGATGAGAGAGCAGCAGGTGGTCCTTCCTACCAACTCTGCACCTGGTACTGCTTTTCCTGGCTGCATGCAGCAGAGATGACTTTAAACATTGTGCGTATAGATGCACAATGTTTACTGGTGGTCTTGCACAGCAACTGGCAGTGTGCAGGGCTCTGCACATGTGGGTGTCATGTCACATTGCTGTGCCACCAGGAGAGGCAAATTCAGTTGCTCTTTGAAGATGTTTTCTTCAAGTTGGCCCACTGGATGGATAACAGCTAATGTGTTAAGCAGGGTCAAACGCTGACAACAAAGTCATGAATGATACATGCAAGAAATTCAACACACTGTCGCTTCCGTTTAAATAATATGAATTATGACTAGGGTGTGCTGCCACAGATTCCAAGATTTGTGCAATGCTTAGGGGTGATTTCTTGCACCTGATTGCTTTCGCTCACTTTTTAGAGAACATCCTAAATAACACAAATTGATTTTAATACAATTGTTTTTCCCAATGTAAGTCTCTTTAATGTCGTGATAGCTACACAACATTAAAGAGAATTACAAAGGGAATTAGGGGGAGCTCACCCACAGGACAAGAAGCATCTCACTAAAACAGCCATCCGGGAGGCAATATATGATTCCAGGATGGCTCTTCCACAAGCGGGTGGATATTTGGAAGTGCAGAGAGGAATTGTGGGGTCTGACTGAATGGACCCATGTTCGAATGAGCTGGTTTGAACACATCAAATCTATGTATCTGTTTAACAACTAAAAAACCCCACACTCCAAATTCCCATTCTCTGGAACTGCAGGAGACGTTAGCAACTTTCACAAAGTGGCCAGATTCTAACTCCCCGACGATGCTCAGCAATTCCAGCTGGAAGCGAACATCCGGGGCTGTATGCCATCAGGACCCCAGGTATGGGCACCACGCCGGAGAAAGGGGAGGGAACAGGAGGGGTAGTTGAATAGGAACGAGGGATTGGAGGCAGGCCATGATAAGTCTCCATGTCTGCAGGGGGGCTTGGGAACCATATACCATGGGTGGAGGTGGGTGGGTCTTGGCTTTGCTATTTCCAGCTCTGCTATAAAAGGGTTGTACTGAGGGAGAATGTTCATGCCCATGGCACCTTGCATCTGAGGCTCTCAAAGCACTTTTCCAAACACACGTTTTTCCCACGACTTTCTGTGAGAGCTCAGGTAAGTCGGTTTCAGTTCACTCAGTTTCTTCTTCCCTTTAAAGATAGGGAAGAAGAAACTGAGTGAACTGAAACCGACTTACCTGAGCTCTCACAGAAAGTCGGCATCAGCTAGAAGTAGAACCCAGAAGCCCTGACTGCCAGTCTTGTGCTGTAACCATGTCTGTCTGTTTGTCTTAATTCATGGGGTGAGACAGAGGAGAAATGCATTTACCCATTGGATGCTTACATTTGTGTGCATGTGACCCGGGCCTCTGGGCATGTGACACGGTCCACCCAAGAGCACATTAAACTGTCTGTGTTAGGGAGTGCACACAGTCCCCTTCCTTGTACTGCCGCAGTCAGCCTGGGCATGGTCCATAGTAAAGTCTGGCCCTCAGAGACCAAAGAGAATGAACTGGGGACTCTGCACTGAGGTGGGAGGAGAGAGAAGCTACCCAGACCCCTGTGAGTGCTCGTCCAGGACTGACAGCCCAGAGGGTTTCGCTGTCAGAGGGTCCCAGACAAAGGCTGCACCAGCAGAACCCTTCCTCACTGATTGCTCCACCCCCACAGGACGTGCGAGGAGCCAGCCTCCACCCCGCCTCACGTCTGGCCAGATGACATTACCAAGTGGCCGGTAAGGAGTCTCCTGGGAATATTTTGCTGTTTCCCTTCCCGTTCATCGCCAGAAATGCCCATAGCGTTCTGGGAGAGGCCTCCTGGCCTAGAAAGACAGAGAAATAAAAGGCTGCTTTTGGACCAAGCTGGGGAACCCCTGTGACCAGAGAAGTGCCAGTGTGGATGTAACATACCCCAGCGTGATGGGTCTGGGTGGTGGAACTCCCCCTTGCCCGCTATCCATCTGCACTTGTGCACTCAGCTGCAGTACGTGCATGTCTCCCGTCCTATAACCAGTTCTTTACGTTTCCTTTTAGATTTGCACCTATCAAGCCAAAAACAACCACACAGGCTTTTTGCACCTGGACTGTGAGATCAAAGGGAGACCGTGCTGTATCGGTACCAAAGGCAGGTAAGCTGCACCCATGCTCCTCCAGGCAGCATTCCTGATGCGACTGGACCTTGCCATGCCAGTGGTCAAGATCCCTATTCTACTCATAGCATTAGTCTTGTGTTATACGGGTAAAGGAGAGGGGACAGAGCCAAGGGCTAATCTGAGACAACTGCTCTGGACCCAGTGGGGTAAAGCTCATTCCCACTGGCCTTGCATGCCTGACTCTGTCGTCATGTACCCAGAGGGATGTAGAATGTGCATGGAAACTGCTACTGGACTACTGTGCCCTTGGGAGACCAGTGTCCTGGGGCTATGCCTTATCATAGGAGGGTTTGCTTCTTCAGTTAACTTCCTTGGGATCTTTCTTGGAAAAGATGCTTCCTTCTGGGACACCAGTCATTGACTTAAGACCCCTGTAGGTCTGTTGTGATGGGCAGATAGCCCTTCTTGTGAAAGGCAGAAAATGCCCCAGGGCATTAATAAGCTGGGAGCTGCAAGTTTCAGCCAAACCCTGTAAATGCAGTGTGGAGTTAAGCAGCTAGGCCAGACTGAGCCTGGATAGACTCCTCCATCTTGTCCCTGTGCCGAGGGAAGAATAAACGAGGATCTGGGCTTTGAGCGCGCAGGGGAAGGGAACGGGATCCCTGCATGAAGTGACCCCACCTTGTCCTCCTTTGAGCTAGCTGCGAGATCACCACGCGGGAATACTGCGAGTTCATGCACGGCTACTTCCATGAGGAGGCAACTCTCTGCTCGCAGGTGAGCCGAGCCTGGGGCAGCTGGGCTAGAGAAATGCTGTGCGGGGGGGCCTAACGCTCAGTCTGTGCTTCCCTGAGCTGAATGCTTTGCGTGTTGGCCAATGGCCAGGCTGGCGGTGTATCTCCATGAAACCACCATCGGGGGCAGTCTGCCAGCTGCCTTGAGGAGCTGGATCAGCACACCGCTCAGTGGTGGCTGGGAATAAAAAGGGGTAGATCCTTGCTGGTCCAAAGCAGAGCAGTCCTAGGGACGAGGGCATGCTCTGAGAATGACAAGAGCCTGATCAATAAAGCAGCATCTGGCCCTGAAGCAGCCTGCAATGGTGTATCAGCACCTACCAGGCAGGAAAATGCACTTCCTGGGTATAAGCTTGGGCGCCAGAGAAGTCCACCCACCCCATATCTCTGCTAGGCACCCACACTGCCCTGGCGCTTTGCCTCTTAACCTGTGGGAGTCACGCTCCCCTGTGACCTGACCCATTCATGGTGGGGTTTTCAATGAATGAGCCATGGGCAGGTCGAGGCTGCTTTGCTGGACCTGATAAATAGCCTGAAAACGTGCTTTGCTATGAGTTGGCTGTCGCCTGTGCTCTCCCTCTCCAGCCTCCATTCGTCCCTCTGGGATGTGGCCATGAGCCAGCGCTGCTCGTTTCACCCTGTAGTGCTTTCCCTTCCCTTTCAGGTTCATTGCTTGGATGATGTGTGTGGCCTCCTGCCCTTTCTGAACCCGGAAATCCCCGATCAGTTCTACAGACTCTGGCTTTCCCTTTTCCTTCACGCCGGGTAAGAAGCAGTGTGGGTGCGGGGAGGGGATCCTCTGTTTTTCCAAGAGCCTCCCTCTGCAGGCATGTCTCAGGCAAGCCCACTGATGCTCATGCAATCAAACAACGTGCCCCGGAACAGGGATACGACTAGCCATTGGACAGTGGCATGCCCATTGGTTGATCCACTGTCTCGTTACTCCCTGACGTGACAGATGCTATGGGTAAAGGGCTAATGAAGAAGAGCATGAAACTGCATTTCCCCCACCCAGCCTCCAAGAATGAAAATGAGCTGTCCCTGCACCCAAACAGTCTCTTCCCATCCTCCCGTAGCTGCCAATCCAGACTCCTCTGCCGGGACAGTTCTTGTAGGAAATGAGTTTGGTTTTGATTTAGATGAAGCCCGAGTAGCTCTAATCCCCACTGTGAGTGGGCGATGGAGTGGGGTGAGAGGGAACGGGATAGGTGCAGAGGGTTGCAGACTAAGCATCTGTGTGTATATTTTCATAGGATAGTTCACTGCCTGGTATCAGTGATCTTCCAGATGACAATCCTCAGGGATTTGGAGAAGCTGGCAGGCTGGCATAGGATCTCGATCATCTTCATCCTCAGCGGCATCACTGGCAACCTGGCCAGTGCCATCTTCCTTCCATACCGGGCAGAGGTAAGGGTGCTCTGAGACCCAGGGGTGGGGTGTTTGCCGCTGTCGCTCTTTAGCCCTGCCAGCTTTCAGGCACTCTCGCCATCAGCCAGAGATCTAGGGCCTCGCGGGGGACTGACAGTTAACAGCGTTGTTTAGTGCAGCTGCAAGGTGCTGGTTTGACGTCCCTGTGGGCTGAAGCCCTCTAGCTATTCCCAGAGCAGGTACAGCACAGGTTCCAACAGCACCAGCTGCCCTGCCCTGCTGATGGGCCTCAGGCTGCCCCTTCTCTGGGGACCAGCTGTGAGGGTGAAAAGGGCTTGGCCGCTCTGCTCAAGGCTATGAGTCCGAAGCACGTGGACTAACCCAGAGACCCAGCCATGGCTTAACGTGCAGGAACTGCCTGGTGGTTCTGCATGGCAGGTCCCCCGTACGCTGGTCCATTCTGCCCTCCGTACAGTGTGTGATGCCGGGCTGCTCTCGGGTTGGTGGCCTGAGCTCATTTAACATTCTCTGCCATGGGCATTCAGCCAGCAGCTGTTTTCCCTGGTACCCTTTGCCCTTTCTGTGCCTGATGCTGCTCGTCACATCACCCGGGGAATAGTTGAGAGGGCACCTCCGTCGGTTCCTTGTAACAAGCAACTTGGCCCCCGGGCTTCTGACCCAGACCCGGAATGTGGGCTCGGTAGCCTGTGATGCAAAGGAAATGGATAACGGGATTAACCACCACAGCAGGATGGAGAGAGGGTGGGGAGAAAATCAGTGGTAGCAGTCCAGCTTTCTCGACTTCTTAAACCGATTGCTCTAGTTCCTGAGCTGAGAAGGGAGGTTTTGGAGGGATTTATAGGTGACCCCAGTCTGCAAAGCAGCTGCTGCCTTTCACTCATTTTTCCTCCTTGCTGCTTCCATCCCACACTCCCTGACCTTGTGGGGGTAGGGTCTCCCCGCTGCACAGCCTTTTGCTCACTCAGAGGCACCTTCCCTGGAGCTGTCTGCTCATTTTGTCGCAGGAAAGGGGTGATTGCTGTAGAGATCAGGTAAAAAAAAAAAAAAAAAAAAGTCACGCCTTCTAGGCTCCAAGGCCCACCCTGGGTAAAGGGGAGAAGAGACAGCAGCATCCCTCTGAGCCATGTCCTGCAGGTTGGGCTTTTACAGCCCACTGAGAGCTGGGGGTGCTTGGCACCTCAAACTCTAGTGCTTAGTGCCCAGTACCCCAGTTCAGGATTGGTTCCCCAGTGTGCTAGGTGCTGGAGGAGGCGATTACAGTTGGAGGATGATGGTTTTTTAAGGATGTTCTATAGCCATCTGCTTCGGCACTGACTTTCCAGATGCAGCTGCCCCTCCAATGCAGGGGAGTTTATTCCTTCTACTCATGGCAATCGGGAGTGGGGGGGCTTCCTGAGCTCTGAACTGCATTGGAGCAGACCTATGGTGATGTGTATTAAATAGGGACAGTCGCCCACTGTGTGAACAACTAGGGGTATGGCTTAGAACTGGTTCCTTTTTGTAACCGGAGTTGCCATTGACTGTAGACTAGTCGAAGGTAAGCAAAGGGCATAGTTCAGCTAAACTGCATAAATCTTAATCTTTCTCCAGACTCCTTGGTAGTGGGGATCGGGCCCTGATTTCTCTCCTCAGTCATAATCCAGGAGTCCTAGGTACAGCAGCCTGAGCAAAGAGAGAGAGTCCAAAAAAGTTTTCAGTCTGAGTTGTGGCTGACCCATGTGTCCTCTTTACTGGGGGTGCAGCCTGACCGTAATCCACTTCTCTGTCTCATGTGCAGGGTTTGCACGTGCCACGCCGTCCCATGTACCCACACGTGAGCATGCATGCACCCTGCGGGTTTACGCACCAGGCAGATGGCTAATCTGTCAGCAGAATTCTGATGGGCTTTGCATTAGATCACACACACGTAATCCCTTTGATTTGTTTGAGTTAGCCTGTGGGGCGGGATGGCTGCTGAGCCACCAAAAGTACTGACTTCTCTGGAAACCAAAGTACTGAACTCTCCTTTTCTATGGCCGCTTCCCAGCAGGTCTGAGCAGCCCTGGGCACCAGGGCTCTTGTCCCAAGCCGCCAATGGGAGCCTTTCCAGCTAGGAAACAGTGTCCAGTTCATTCGTCCTTCCCTGTCCTCGCTGTCCCTCTGCTTCACCTCTGCCATCCCCGCCCCTCTGGTGTGCAGGGAGTAGGGGGAGCATTGCTGGTCAGTCCCCTTTGCTGGGTCTCTTCCTGTCTCACCCACCTGCACTGGGAACAGGTTCTGCCCTTGGATGAATCAGGAGCCAGAACAGATTCCAACTCGCCCTCCGGTGGCTGTTTGCTGCCTGTGATAAATTAGACGCGTCTTGGGAAAGCTGATGGCTGTGCTAGCTGGATGCACCGAAAGCTGTCTGGAGCGCCATTGGCTTGAGCTGGATATTTGTCTTTAACTTGGCGCCTCTAGCGGTAAAGCAAAAGCAAGTGACGAGTCAGAGCCCAGGTCACAGGGGAGCAGCTTATTGCTGTTTCACCTCGTCAGGATTTAAACAAAGGACAGCACATGTCAAAATAGTTGAATGAGCCCATGACGGGGTTTACCTAGTCCCAGCCCTCTGTGTACACGCTAGCAGACAAAGCCTTTGAGTAGAAAGAGAGGCACCAGGAGGGCAGTGCCTTGCCCAAGGTCATCCAGCAAGTCAGTGGCGGACAGGGAATAGAACGCAGTTCTCCTAATTCCCATGATGTCCTAATCACTGGACCATGTTTTTACTCCTGTAACTGAACTAAGTTTGAGTGGGACACTGTAACTCCCATCTTTATCTCCCTCAGGTTGGCCCTGCTGGATCCCAGTTTGGCTTGCTGGCCTGTCTCTTCGTGGAGCTCTTTCAAAGCTGGCAGATCCTAGAGAAGCCCTGGAAGGCTTTTCTGAACCTCTTTGGGATCGTCCTCTTTCTGTTTCTGTGCGGCCTCCTGCCTTGGATTGACAATATCGCCCACATCTTCGGCTTTCTCAGCGGCCTCCTGCTGTCCTTCGCCTTCCTTCCCTACATCACCTTTGGCACCGGGGATAAGTACCGCAAGCGGGCCATGATCATTGTCTCCCTGCTGGTCTTTGTGGGTCTCTTTGCCTCCCTGGTGATCTGGCTCTACGTCTACCCCATCAACTGGCACTGGATCGAGTATCTCACCTGCCTGCCCTTCACCAGCAAGTTCTGCGAGAAGTATGACCTGGACCAGGTTTTGCACTGATCCCACAGCCTGGAGACAGGGCAGGATGGGGCAGAGGTTTTAACATGGAAAGTTGGCACCAGCTGGATTTTCTCAGTGACTGGGAAAGTGGCTTCAAGTCAGGGTGCAGCGGAGAGGGGCGGACGTTGCCGTTAAGTGCCCCCAATCCTCTTCTCTGCTGTCTAAAGCCATGCAGGATGTTCACTCAGGGCTAGGCCTGCCTCAGAGCCACAGTCTGTCCCTTAGCGCTGGTGCAGGGCACTGGGCAGGTGCTGTTATTTTGGGGACACGGGGGGGAACTGCCCTGGTTGATCACTGCTGGATGTGGGAAGGAGTGGAGCTGAACTGACCTGGTTTGCATTTGGTCCAGCCAACGTGGGACAGATCTGTCACCCCACATTGAAAAGCCGTAATCCCCAGGTCCAGCTGCCGGCATGGGAGCCCAGCAGCCACTTCACATGGGAAAGACCCGAACCAAATTGGGAATGTGGGAGACTTTGGTGCTCTTGTTCCATGCTGGGGAAAGGCCTCCAGTGGGCTGTGCTCTGAGGTGATGACCCTGTGCAGGGACTTGTGTTGCCAAACAGCCCTCACCGGTGCCTCTCCCTCTTACCCTCAGTGAATCCTTCCATGGTGAAACTGCTGGATCCTTCCTTATGGGACTGAAGCCCCAAGAATGAGGCGTTTCAGGGCTTGCCTTGAAAGCACCCAAATGACACCTGTTGAACTCTGTCAGCAAAATCTGCCTCTTTTCCCCACCTGCTGCATCTCTTTCAATGGTCTCCCTTTCCTGACCTGCACTGTACAGCCCTTCCTTCCTTGTGCCTAATGGCATGAGATGGGGCTTCCCATCCTGTAGCCCCATCCCATCTGAGTGCCTTGCGGGTACTGTGAATTGTACTGTGAAAACGAACCCCTTTTGCAGGGGGCACTTTTTATATGCCAATATTTCTTACCTCCATAAAGCTCTAGAGGAAAACACCAGTGATCAGCGATAGTGCCTGAACCAAATGCTCACTGGTAAGAGTCCTCGAGTGATCTTTGGGAATACTAGTCGTTCTAGCGGCTCCATTCAGTGAATGCTGGTGCCTGGCTCAGAGGAAACTGATCGGTTTTAATGACACTGCTCAGGCTGATGCAGAGTCTGATCTCCAGTGTGGTGCATAAGGGCTAATTCTGCCCACTTAAGTTGAGCAGTGCTTTGCTGTGAAAACTGCTCTGTTTGCATATTTAAGGTACCACTTCCGCCCAAGGAGGGGTGGTGGAATTGGGCCATCAGCAACACTTATTTTTTCAGTCCCAACCTTCATCATCAAAGTATCCCAAACTTTGTTTGCTCTTTAAAGTAGTGAAGGCCCCTTTTTAAAACCATTGGCGCTTGGGGATTACATGCAAGGAATAGGATTTTTGAGGCTGGAGTTTTCCTTGTGTAAGCACAGAGACGCAGACTTGCCTCCATCTGGCTTGCTACCGGAATCCGTGTGTTCCTCGCCAGGAAACTGTTGTAAAGATGAACTAACAGAATAACATGCTGCTGATAGTTCTGGGTCAGTGTGCATGCATTTGCTGAGGAAGGCACAAGAAGCGGGGGGGCATGGGTTAGTTAGCAACTCTTACAGCCCCACCTTGCTTCAGACCCTTGGGGTTTCTAAATTCTCCTCTCACGATATGACTGTCAGAAGGTGATTCTCCACATTTGGCACAGTATTACCTCTCTTTTTTTTTTTAACCCACAAGGGGGGGTGGGTAGATTTTGCGTGAAAGAGGAACTGCTGACTATCCCTTCAGTGTCCAAATCGTGATCTTGGAGAATGGACCAAAAAGCGCACAGAGAAATACCAAATCTTAGTTTATTCCTTATCTTCTAGTGCCCAAGGACAATAACTATCCAGGTAGTAAAAGCATGCCAGATACTATCCTATATGGTTCCTGTATATTAACTTGGCCATTCGACTCTTTAAGTTAACAAGTAATCCAACGTTTAATTATCTTGTAACTAGGAGACTGGATCTCATGATAGAGAGAAATAACAATTAAGCTCTTAAGCATGGTATTTGGACCAGGTAGAGCTGGGCTTTTGAAATTACACTGCTGCGTTACTGGCTGAGATCTTGTTTTAAAAAGCAAATATAAGTTCTTTTTAAGTCCTCAGTAAATTAAAATAATTCCATCCATGAATCGAAGTGGAAAGTGCTTCCTTTAACACCGATTTTTGAAGCTTTAAGAGCGTGTTAATAGTGGGAAGACAGAGGCATTCTTCTTGGGGTCCCTCGTTCTGAGACCGCCTGCGATGGACCGTGTTTCCCTTCTGGCGGCTGTTCAGTATGTTGTGTGCCATGCACTGAGGCGAAGGCTTGAATAATGGATGGAGACCAAACTGCTGTCTCCTGCACAGATGTGGGCTGGGGTTGGGTCAACAATAAAGGAGGAAGCTTGCCCTGCTGCTGCCTATGCTGTACTTCCTCTCTGGCTAGCCAGGGATGTCAGTTAAAGATTGAATAATGAATGCCTGGCATTGCTCTCCTGAGCCCGGTGGCGCAGTCTGAGCCATGGCAGCATACGGTGTCGGTACATATTGCTCTAAGCACCCTAATGGCCTGTCTGGCTTGTGATCAGCTGTCTCTGTAAACGAAGCAGGGAGATGGGCCTCTTCAGCTCATACATTTCACACCGATTAAACAGCTTCTCCCATCGCACTTGTGCATCTGGAAACTTCTCCCTGGGTTAGCAAAGATGAACTGTGCTGGTGCTGGGCCACATGGTGTCCCAGTGCACTTGGGCTGGGTGGTTGGCTACATACAGGGTGTGCTTCGTTACTGCCTCCAGTCCCACTCTGACCGCCCTCCCCCTGCCCTTCCATGCGAGTTTATCCAAAAACTGGAGCGCTACCCTGTCATCACTGATGCTTTTCAGTACTGTTTCCTTTAATAAATGTGTCTGTATTTAATGAGAAGCGCACGAAGCCCATTTTCCAGGCTCAGCTGCTGCCGCTGGATAGATGACACTAGGTGGGGGTAGTGACACTTGTTTTGTGACCAGTTGGGGGAGGGAGGGTGAAATAAACAGAGCCATGGTTGACTCTAAAGCCGAAGCATAAATTAAATGATGGTGAAATACAAATTGTCTAAACTCTTCTTAATTCTGTTCTCTTAATCTGTGGCCCCTGAAGGGTCTTGGGTCAGTTACCCTGTAGCAGAACCCACCAGTGCTTCCTTGGCTCTTCTCCCAAATGCAGTCAATCTCCTAGGCAGGTGCCCTCATACCACTGCCCAGTAAAGAGAGAACAGTGTGGTCTCATTACGACTTCATCTCTTTCGCAAATGTATTACCATGCGCTGCATAATTCGTATCGATGGCACTTAGCATCTGAGCACCTCTCACGCTAACGTGCCTGGGAGGTAGGGCCATGGGATTATCCCCATTTCACAGGTGGGGGAGCTGAGGCTCAGAGAGTCAGTTGCACAAGGTCTCTCAGGAAATCTGTGGTGGTGCAAGGAACTCAACCCAAGTGTTCAAAGATCATAGACTAGTGCCCTAACCACTGGACTATCCTTCCTCTCTAGTAGTGTGCTACACCAGCCTTCCATGCACTTTATATATGGCTAATGCTGTATCCCAACCCAAAGCTCACTGGAGTCTCTTCATTGGTGCTAGATCAGATGCTATTTAATGGCACTTGGCACTTTCAAATGCCTATATCGTTTATTTCTCTAGTTGTGGGTTTCCTTACTGACTTGGTCATCTGCAATGGCCTCTTAACGGCAGATTCAACAAGGTTTTGCTCTCTGTGAAACTTAGGAAGCTACTGAATCCTGGCGCTTGGAGACAATCAAGGGCATTCCAGTGACAAAACCCATGAGACTTCCACGTGGCTTGTGGTGTTCCTGGACTCCATTCGGTGGCGTTTGCAGTCCCCAAACTCAAGTCTGCCTCGTGTGGTGATAAATGGAGCTGCACTGCCCATCACGCTGGCTAGTGCCAACTGCCTTTTCCTGCTGCTGCCATCTCCCCTTTCTCACATGAAGGCTTTAAATGCTGCCTGCTTTGACTGCCACTACAATAGCAGTCCCTCGTGCTTCTGCAGCAGCCTTCACTGGAACAGTCCTCTCCTACAGTGGAAGCTGTCCCCTGTAGTATTGGGACCAAGCAGGTGGCCAATTTTTGTACTGTTCAGAGCCAGGCCTATGTCCTGTCTGCATTCCATGCTGGTGCAAGTTCACATGCAGGCTCTGTGTTTGCTTCTTGGCCAAAGGCCCTCTTATGGGATTTTAAACAAGTGCCCGCATGTGGTAACAGACTGAGCAGCAGGAACGGAGCTG
Organism: Eretmochelys imbricata; assembly: GCF_965152235.1. Classification (NCBI taxonomy): domain Eukaryota; kingdom Metazoa; phylum Chordata; order Testudines; family Cheloniidae; genus Eretmochelys; species Eretmochelys imbricata. Next base: position 16,659,175 of record NC_135585.1, on the reverse strand, counting down.
CCCCTTTACGCAGGCCTAGTCGACGCTAGGAAAGGTTTGCCCATGTAGCTATACCAACCAATTCTCCCAGTGTCCTCACTGCTTATACTGGCAACAAATGCTTTTGCCAGTATAGCTTACACCAGGTCTCCAGACAACATATCCTGGCAAAAGGACTCCTCCATCCACGCTAGGGCTTTGGCTGGTCTAGAAGGTTCACAAAAGCAACACCCCTACCCGACATTACTATAATGGCGACATTTTCTAGCATAGACCTGGGCGCAGTTCCCCTGCGAAAGACAGAGGGTGGGTTAACTCCAGACAGTGAGCAGAGTCCAGTGGGAGGGGCTGCAGCCGTGGAGCAGGAGTGGGGTGGATGGAAATCCTGTCCTTCCTGCTTTAAACTCAAACTGCCCCGATGGTGAGAATACACCAGACAGGCCTGGCCCTGGTGTGGGAGAGCCAGGTATGCTGGGAGTCCCATGTACAGCCTGCTGTATTTGTGGTGTGCTGATAGCAGCCAGGTCCTATTAGAGCGCTCTGATCTGTCCTTCCTTACGAGAGACGTTCCCGAAAGGTAGGACTGCATTTCCTCCATCCTGCACAAAACCACTCTCCCCTCCCTTCTGCTGTAACTTCCGAAGATGCTTTTTGGGAAAGGATTGATTTAAAAATTTGTTCTGAATGAAATCAAACTCCAGGCAGGCGAAACTGACCTTGATTTTCTTGCAAGGGGAGGCTAGGAAGGTGAGACAGGCTGGATATCTTTGGAAAGCAGATAGGGCTTCTGAAGATCAATGGAAAGGAAAGGCGGCACAATTCTCTTGTCAGTGACCACCTCCCAGGCTGCTTCAGAGGCCCAGACAGAAGGGAAGGCAGCAGACTTGAGAGTGAAGGACTGTCATTCTGCAGTATCCCTGCAGCAATCATCTTTCAGATTGGGGGTGGGGGTTACCTCCATCCCTTTCGCACTCAATCTTTGCATCAAATGTTCCTTTGTGCAGCAGGCTGGATACTTCCAACCTTCCTGTAGCTTTTAGACTTAGCTAAAACAGCCAGGGAAAGATGCTTTGTGGCCCACTGGCTTTTTGATGTAACTTCTCAAGTGTGCAAACCAAACTCTGCGCCCTTCCCTTTGTTTACCGCTGTTACAGGCTGTTGAATTGTGTTCCAGGAAAAAACACGCCCATCAGAACCCAATTAGAAAACACAACAAATAAATCCTTTATTTGCTGATGAACAAAAGAACTGACAAACAGCACAGGGTTTCCTGGGGGCTTTCAGATTTCCAATGAACTAGGATGGCATGAGCTAGCTCAGGTCTGTACACAGCACTCACTGGTCCATGCGGTGAGTGAGGGAGAGTGGGCTGATATACCCTCTTGTTCTTAAGGAATAAACTAAATGGGGGTGCCACTTTTCTGGATTTTGGAAAACTTTTTGTGTGAGTATCAGATCAATCTGATAGGAATGACTTTTAATCTGTGATTCTCTGGAACCATTATAGTCGTGCTTTGGATTTCACTAGATGAGGACCACAAATATCTTAAAGGATCTGTTGAAAAAGCTACCCCTTAATGACCATTTGGGAGTGGATGGAAAAGTCTATCCAGTGGTGTAGCCTCCTTGCTGGGCCCCTTAGAGAGCATTCAGTCCCATGTTATATTTTGCTCTCCCTCAGGCCTTGAGCGTGCTGTGGTTTGGGGACAGTATCTCCTATATTGGGTTGGAAGTTGGTGCCCTAGTCTGTTGGAGCAGGGGTAGCCATCACTGAGCCTACATTATTATGGGATTTCTCACACTTCCGTTGGTTGTCAACCTATACCAGCAGGAGGGCGAGGGAGGAAGGGCGAGACTTGCTGGAGCCTAGCGTAGCTGAATGTCTCTCACATATGTACAGAACACGCAAGCACGGATTCCACTGAATGCATCACAGCAGAACATGGCAGTGAACAACTAGCGTGAGAAGGCACAGATGGCTCTTCCCACCAGAGACCACCAGAGGTGTCTGCCTCATGTTATTGGCCTTGGAGCATTTGACAAAAAACAAAAACAGGGAATCCATGAACTGATCCATGCGGTGCTGCTTCTCAAGCAATGTTTTTTTCCCCCCTCTCTAACTGCATAACATGCTCTCAGAGCTTTATTACCCCCACTGCTGCTTTTAAGCCAGGAGCTAAAGGGGAGGCCTCGGGCTAGCCAGAACTGACGTACCCCTGTCCTGGGGAGGTCAAACTCAACTGCTGTAGCCTTACGGAGCCTGCCTGTTGAGCCCTGGCCTGGAGAAGAGGCAGGGGTGCTTACTGTGGTTCTGCTGCCTTTCGCTCTGGGTCTGTAAGCTCGATGGCGGGGTCAGCGCTAGGGCCAGTTGAGAGGCAAGTGGGCCGTGCCTGGAGCTACTAGTTAAAAGGCAGCCAGCTGGACCACCAGGCAGGCACAAAAGTCTGCAGTGAGTGTGGCTGCTGTTCATAAGCCGTCTCCCTGTACGCGGGGGCCCGCCCTAACAGTGCCTGAGAAGCGTGGAGGCTGGGGGAAGGCACCATCTCAGCAGCCGCTGTTTCTGCGCATGAAGGCGTGGCCGCACACGGGGTACTGCATCTCGACGAACGCCAGCGAGCCCACGGTGACCTCGCAGGGGCCCTGCGCCTTGAAGCCGCACTTCCGGTAGAAGGGGACGAGGAAGTCCTCGCACATGAGCACGGCCCGCCGCACGTAGGGCAGGCAGCGGAGGTATTGCAGGTAGCGCCACATCAGGATGGAGCCCTTGCCCTGCTGGCGGAAGGTGCGGTGCACGGCCAGCGCGTGGATGTGCACGGTGGTGCCACCGGGCCTGTGCAGGGTCAGCGCGTCCTGCCGGGGGAGGGGAGACAGGAAAGCGTGTCAGCTGGCGGTTCGCTCCCGGCCGCAGGGCCCTCTAATTCTGTATCCAGAGCATTCGTTTGACTAGGCTGCCGATGCAATGGGCCAGATCCTCGGCTGGTGTGAATGAGCAGCTTCCATGGGAATAGGCAGATGCACACCAGCTGCGGCTCTCACCTGATCTATTGGAGGTGTTGTCCAAGTACAAAGTGCTTTGCAGACAGTACCCAAAGGCTCATGATACCCCTGCACCCTGAATAGGTGAAGTCATCCCCATTTCAGAGGGGGAAACTGAGGCACAGAACAGTTAGGACCTGATTGTTCAGAGGTGTTGAGCTCCTAGTCCCCACCTCCCCAATCTCCAAATGACTATAATTGGAGCTGTGGCTTCTGAGCCCTTCCTGAAAATCAGGTCCTACCTGACTTGCCCAGGGTGCCAGAGAGGCAGTGACAGAGCCAGGCACACACCCCCAGAGTCCAGCCTCCTAGTTTCCTGCCCTAACTGATTATAGGGTGCTCCTTCCCCTGCAAAGGCTTACAGGGCCCTTTTCAGTTTTAATTACTTATCATTGCGAAGAGTGGGTTTTTTTAATATTAAACACGTGTTAATACCAAAGCAATAACTCAGTTTTTACTTATTTTTATCCTGTAGCAATTAATACTCCAAGAGATCTCTCTCCAGGAGTGAACTCGCTCTAGGTTGCTTGTAGAAATGGATTAGTTTGTAAAGTGCTTTGCAGAAGAGAGAGGCTGAATCAGCAGGAAGTATATCTGTCCCTAGGAGAACAGCCCTGTTTGTATTGCAGTTAATCATTTGATGGAAGTAACAATATGTTGAGTTTTGGGCTTTCAAGAGAAGCCACACTGTGAATGTGAATGACAGGTGCCGATGGGGAATTTTTTACTTCTCCGTTTCTAGTCCGTAAGGTGGCACTTAGCCAAAGCCCTGTTCCCCAAGAGTTGTGGATGTCTCTGAAATGGAAAAGCCCTTTTGGCAGATAGGGCTGAACCGTAGCTGCAAAGCTGGAGGGGACTAAAGAATGGAGCCTCCCCTGCCCCTTTGAAATACATATAAAATGGGTGTCTTACAAACTGAACTAATTAGGTGCCTTGAGCAGCCCCCGCTCTCCTTCCCTGCACTTGGGGGCTCAGCTCAGCACCCGGGTCACATGCTCCCTTGGAGTAATCTCCAATAACTACAGTGATGCCTATGCACGTTGGACTCCAGCCTCTTGTCTCAAAGCTCCGTCATCGTTCTCTCCATCCCGAGCATGGAAAGGAAACGGAGACAAGATGCAGTAACAGGAGCTGGTTCTTACCTGGCTGAGTTTTTCCTGGTCCCAAAGGGACCCTATAATGAAAGCCACCAGCCGGCCTTCTTCAAACCAGCCAAGTGACAGCTCAGGACACAGGTTCAGAAAGTGGCGGATCTCATCCAGGTGAAGGGGGCAGTCGCCCGAAACAGAAATAAATGCTAGAGAAGAATAAAAACAAAGCAATGTCAAGAGGGAACAGCCTCTCGGAGCTACACTGCACCCTAGGCTGGGAGAACCTCAGGTTAATTGATGATGGGCTGGGAATTGGAGTTTAACAAACATGAGGGGTTTGAACCAGGTACTCGCAGACTCTGGGGAAGTTTGAATCCAGATCTGAACTTTGTGGCTCAAGTCAATCTCTCCTTCCAGGAGGAGAAGCCAGAAAGGACTGGGATTCCCCTTCTCACCCATACATGTTCTGTAAGTTACTGCCTTTTAGGAGTTGGGCACTTCACACATGAGGAAGCAAAGCCCTCGGCTCTCCCAAGCAGGAGATCTGTTCTAGGAACCTGTGCCTGCTCTGTTCTCTGATCAGGACATCTCTGATCCTGGCCACTGCTTTAAGGCTCACTTGTTCGCTGTGCTCTCCCTGTGGGTTTTCTGGGTCATTCTTACAGCATTTAGCGCCCCATTTAAAACCAGTCACAGATATTTATATAGTTTCAAAGTTCCTGCTAACTGATTTGGAAAACACTGGTCTTGAAATTTTAAGATTCTCTCTCCAGCTTGGGAAATGATCAATAAAAGGGAAAGCTGGTTAGCAGTAAAAGTAGTCTGGGTGGAATCTACAAAGGGACTTAGACGTTGCAACACTGAACCTCCCAGCACCTAACTTTTAGGCGCCTCGAAAAATCACAGGCACACCCGGCAATCCACACAGTCGAGTTAGGCACTGAGATTCCCGAGATAATGAACAGGGAGAGACAGGCTCCCTAGACTGGGATCCACAAAGCCAGCATGCTCCGAGCGGAGCTGCCTAAGGTAGTCAACGGGTGATTCTGATGAAAGGAGTGTGCGCTAAGCCCCTCTCCTCTAGGACACAGGTGCTCTGCAACCCCGAGGTAGGTGCCTATCTCTGCTGGCGATCCCTGAACAGCAACAGGGCACCTGCCTTGCCCCATACCAAACAGCTGGAGGTCTCCCACCTCTCGGAGCGCTCTAACCACTGCGCTACAGAATCATTCTCTCTCTCTGGCCCAAGACTGAGAGAATGATTCTGCAGTCCAGTTATACAGTGGGCAGCACCACCATCTCCTCCAGCTGGATTTTGAATGGGACCAGATCTGGGAGGCAACCTCTGAGCATGCCTGCCGGATTGGGCGCCGAATGCCTGTCTTCCTTTGGTTCATGAATTGCTCTGGGGCTTAGGTGGGACATGCCTGGAGGAAGGCAGCAGTGCACATGCTTAGAGGCAGAGACACAGGTGCCTAGGGAACTTCTGCTCTGAAAACATAGGCCCTGAGTGAATTTAGGGAGTTTTGTGCCTCACAGTGGAGCCAAAACTGGGATTTAGGTGCCTAAGTCTTAAGTTTAGGCACCTCAGTATCTGGATCTGAGCCTTTGTGTTTAGGGTTTGAGAACATGGGAAGTGTATATTGCCTTCCGGTAAGAACTGTGGTAGTTGTCTCCCTCTGCTCTGGGCTCCTCCCAGCTTTCATTTCCAGTCTGGTTTTCCATTGCCCTGTATCTTGTGCAGTCATTTACACCTGTGTACAAGAGATCAGAATGGAAGTATTTACATCCACTTTGCTCTCCCTTTGCGCAGGTGTAAATGACATGATGGAAAATCTGATCTTGTTGTCACTAGTGGAAATCCCTCCCTTTTTTTACAGCAGGTGGCAAGTTCTCATTGGTTCTCATACAGGCTTATGCTAGGATGTCTCTTGCCATTGGCCATTGCGACTGTTGCACGGAAATTACTCCCCTTTCTCTAGCAGGTTTGCTTGCATTTCCTTCAAAATTTATCACAAGAGGGAACAAAGGGCCAGACTCAGCCCAGACCCAAGTGGTGATGCGGTTCATGGTTTGCAGGTCTTGCAGACCCAGAGAAATCTCATGAGAAAAACTAGGCTAGATACAAATGCTCTTGGCTCCAATGAGCACTTGATCTGTAACTCTCGGGTTTGAAGACTGAAAAATTGATTCTGACTAATCTGTTTGAATCCCAGCTGGCTTCAGTGTTCAGTGTCTGAAGCACACAGCAAGGAGGGAACACCCCACCTGGAGGAAAAGGGTTATTTGTTCCCAGTGGAATCTGGCCCTTCTGACCCTGCTATGGTGAAAAGCCCTTCCTAGGGCAGGATAAGAGGGCCAAGTGCTTTCTAATGTACCCCAAGGTGTAGGCTGCATTCCTGGCTGCAGGGAGCCTCTCTGGAGAGAAGTGCTGGCATGTGAATAAATGTGACTTCAGCGTGACTCTGTGGAGTCTAGGCATTTTGCTATTGACTCCAATGGGACCAGGAACAGGCCCTTAAATGGGTTCCACCCTATAACACCAGGCTTCCAGCACACTTAAACCTGCCTCCACCTCTGATTCTCCCTATCCTTGTAGGAAGAGTGGGGAGTGCTGACTGGCTTTATCGGGGGAAGGTGAGTTTTCAAATACCCTCACAAAACAGATTGACTGGGGCTTGTAACAGATCTGACCCTGAAGACGCTGGGTGAGAGGTAAATGGGTCGCTCGTTCTCTCTTTCCATTTGTCTCTCCATTGCTACTTGGTTAGCTCTGTAAAGCACTTTGGGCTCCAGCTTCCAAGACAGATGCCATAACAACTCTCAGCTGTTCCTGCCTGGGGTGCTCAGCCCTGGTCCCCTGCAGAAAGAGGGACATTTCCACTTGCATGCCAGCGCCGGGTGCATTTCTGAATTAAGGGCTGGGGTAGTACTGTGGTTTCTTTGCTTCAGCAGGACGGAGGCAGATGGCTAGCGGGGGAGGAGGGCTCTTACCTTCTCTCTCAATCTCAAACACGCTGATTGCATCCTCGGGAGTGAGGCACCGGAACTCGCTGGCGGGAAGCGTGTGGCGGCGTTGGCGTCCGGGCGAGCTCCGCGGAGGCCTCAGGTGAATGGGCTTCAGGAAAGGCAAGGCGCTGATCACGGACATCCTCCTCCTTTATTGCCGGCGTCCTCCGTAAACTTCTCCTCCGTTTGGCCACCGGTGGCGTCAGCGAGTCGCTATTTCAGTAAATCGTCTCCAGCGGGATCAGCCAACTGGCCAAAAATACCTGCCAAGCACGTACTGGATTAGGCAACCTCTCCCCCTTGCTATATATGCATGCCCTGCCCTGCGTGAGCCTGCACAACCACCCAGCCTCTCAGTGCAAACGCGCTCAGGTTCTCGGAGGTAATCGCCGCCCCAATGCAAATGCGGGGCCTCCGCTCAGGGCAACGGGGCTCTGGCATGGGACAGGTCACACAAACCAACCCCACCTGCCAGGCGGCTGAAGCGGAGGAACAAAAGCCAGCCACCTGGCGGCTGAGGCTCTGAGCACTAATGACAGAGCGGAGGGACGAGAAATGGCTTTTAGAGCCTGGGGCCCAGCCAGCAGGGTTAAGTGGTGAGACGGGGGGGTTAATGTGCTGACATGAGTGGGAGAGGGGGGGGGGAGGGAAAGTGGCTCTAAGGTCACCAAAAAGCTGGATCTGGTGACTCAACAAAGCGCTTTTAGGGCCTGATCCTGTCTGGCGCTGAGTCTCTCCTGCTGGGTGTTGAGCACCCGCAACTCACTCTGGTTTGCGTTGGAGTTCAACACCTCGCAGGAGACCCTGAACAGCTTGCAGGATCGGGCCCTTAATGCTGTCAAGCCAATCTTCTGCTTTCTGGGAAGCTCTTATGGTAATCGTGTAATTAACGAGCTGGGCGGGGGGGGAGGCTCAGAGCCCAGTTGCTTTTTCCCCTTTTGAGAAGAGGAGGAAGTTGGGGTCAAGGTGCGGGGGAGTGGCCTGCAGAGTGAATGAACTGTGGAGGCACTTTGGGAGAGAACTTGAGGGTTTGGAGAGGGTGTCGCTGAAAGAAGGAACCTCCTTCAGCACATCAGAAAAGCCCCTTAGCAGGACAGAGCTCCTGCAAGCAGCTTTCTCAGCCTCAGCAGCTACTGGCAGAAAAATTGCCTAGCTGGAGTGTCCATGCCTGGATGAGAAGAGCCACCCCCAAGAAACTGCCTCTTCTGGAAGTGTAGGGCTGGCATTGCCTTCTTTCCTCTCGGACGCACGCATTCTGATCTCTGCCCTCTCCTGGGCAGGACTGCTGAGTGCCCTTTTGTGGGGCAGGTTTGCCCACCTGCTTCCAGACTGCCCCCAGCCACCTGTGTGCTCCAGTCTGGGTTAGTTAAGGTGGAGGAAATGCATTTCCTATGGTACAAATAAGCGGCAAATGGAGTGAGTATAAAGGCATGGGCCGAGAATACACTGGGAAGGGAACATTATGCACTGGTACAGGCTGTCTTCTGATTCCCCCGGCCTAGAGGTGACTATGCAATGTGTCCAGCATCTGGCCTGTCCAGTGTCTGTGTTCACGGGCTCCCTGGGTAGATTCGTCAGGAGGACGCGGAGTCCACAAGTGACTCCATTAGTGAGGGCAGTTACGGTGCTGGCATTAGGTCTGCGGCTCTCAGTTGCCAGAGAGAAAAGGCTGATAGGAAGCATCAGCTGTTGCTCAGACTCTGGGAGAAATGCTGGAATTTATCTGCAGATGCTGTTTAGCACTGGCTGTAATGATGCAGCAGTGGCTACAGGGCCTGCCACTGGGATGCACTGCAGGTTAGCAACAAAAGAAAAACCTCCAGCCAATGGTTCCTGTGGCTTCCTGGACTCTCTCTCTCTCTCTCTCTCTCCAAGCTCCTCAGAGGTTGCTCAGCTTTACAGATCTGTTTATCTATCTACACAGATTTCTTTCTCTAAAGATTACTGAGGTTCTCTGGTGTATACACAGTAGACAATCTGGGCCAAATTCAGGGATGAGCCTAAGCTGTTGTGATGTACATCTATTTCTAGCCCCTTCAGCAGATAAATTACACCATCGTAGACTCTGCTATGCTTTCTCTGGCTGTCTCTATGCTCAGAAAAAACAGTGGTTTACAACCAGAGAGCTAACACACACTAGCTAAGATGTTGCAACATCCTAATGTAGGGAGGACAAGTTGTAGTATTTTGAGGTAGCTGGTTGAGGTGAACCTTAGACACATCTTTACTCCTCATCTTTGTTTCCCTGGCTGAGAGTCTAATTTAGATGCCAAGGGGTGGAAAGAGAGGAGTGCAGCAGGAAATACATCTCACTGGAAGGTATATATGGAGGTAGGGGAGGCCATGTAGATATCCTAGATATCGGGCCTGGACTAGTAAATTCCTAGGATGGCTTTACAAGGCAGCTTCAGTGAGAGCAAATGCTATGTGTGTGAGTGAGCTATGCAAGGAATAGCAGAGCAGTGAGTGCCCAGCTGGTGGGAGATTAGAAAAGCACAGCACCCCTGGCCGTAGCACCCCAGGTGATGGTGTGGCAGAAACTGCCAGCAGTGTGCTGCTCCACTCAGAGAGGGGAGATTTTGAAAATATGTTTAAGTTATTTTTGTTTCCTTCAGGAGATAAGGCCCTAAACTCAGTCCCTCCAAACTCTGAGGAAGTTGGGAGCTGGCTGCAGACACAGATCTGAACTTTGACACTGGCCCCCAACCCTTTTTATGGGCTTGTAATGTCTCTCCTAGAGGAGACAGGCTTGACTGTGGTGGATACAAAGGGAATTATTTGTTGAGGCTGCTGAACTCAGACCTTGTGATTATCTCTAACTCCCAAGTGACTAAACACAGCCAGCTCTGCCTGACTTATCAGGCAGGTCTACCCTATATGTCCCAACCAAATCCCTAGCTTGGAATAGCCCCAAACTTGGGCGGGGGGGGGAGAGATCAAACCAAATCAGTAAACTTATTTGTCAGATGGTACACTAGACGCAAGTGTGCAGAAAGTTTGCACAAATATCTGATAAATCATTTCTCCCGCAGGCAGAGATCATAGGTAACATTTCCCAAGAGCTGACCCTGTGTAATGCACTTTTATGCATTCTGAATCATTTGCCAGCTGAATATTATAATGGATTGCTACAACCCCAGTGATAAATATGAGACCAGGACACGAACTATTATTGTTCAACAGGTGCTGGCCTCCCCTTTCAGTTATAAGCTGGCAACAAGCTAATAGGATTTGCAGAAATAACAAAACAAACAAAAGCGCTGCCAGCAGCCACAGTGCATCAGAACTAGGACTGCATGGTATTATTAGCCCAGCGCTGCTATTTTCTCTAGTTATGGTGAATTGCTATATTTGCTATGCGGGGCCTGAGGGGTCTGTGGTGGTTTTATGCAATCCCTCCACAAATGTGCCAGCATCTGAGCTCTGGAAGCAAACTATGACAACGTGACATTCGTGCGTGTGCAGCGAGTGTGCTTTGCAGAGCGAAAGGGGAACTGGAGGAAAGAGATTAGGACATTAACTCTTAGATCCCGGAGGTCTTTTTAGACCTGACAGGAGACTGCTGGGTGGAAGCCTACAGTGATACCCCGACCACTCTGACTGCTGTGGACAAAGGGTGAAATCCAGGCTCTACAGAAATCAATGGCAAAACTTCCATTGACTTCAATGGGGCCAGAATTCCACCCTCTGAATTTAATGTAAGAGAACTGCAAAAATGTTCATTCATGTGCCACTGTCCTTTTTCTAATAGTCAGAACAATTTAACCCTTGACTCAGGCAATGTCTCTTCTCCAAGCACGTCAGATCTTTTAACTGTGCTCGTTTAAGCCAGGTGCCATCAGGTTTTATTTTAAAAATTCTTTAAAAAATCATTTTATTCCAATATTCACCTGATTCGCATTTTATTTATTATTGTCCTGATCAGCTATATCAGTGAGAGTTATTTTCTGTGAATAACTGCAGCTAGTTATTTAATGCCTCTATTGTGCATGTCTTTAGGAGTTATTTCTATTCATTAAGATCTGAGTGTAATAAGGACTGTGAGCCTCTTTGCGCTAATTTAATTCACTCCAAAGATAATTTTACAAATGGATATTTCATGTTCCTTTGATGAATGGATCATAGACTAAGGGTGAAATATAGCAATGGCCAAGCTACTAGGAGAGTAGTAATGTCTATGGTTTTAATAGTAGTTGTAAGATTTATTATGGAATCTTATGGAGTCAATCGTACTGCTGATTGGATTAACCATTTATGGTGATTAATGGTCCACTCAGATATACCCCGGAGGATGCAATAAGAGTTCCTTTAGACTGAAATATGCACACCAATGGCTTCATCCTGTGAAGTGCTGAGCTCCTGTAGCAGGTTCTCAGCGCAACCCCAGATCAAGCCTTAGAAAAATATTTAAGTAAATATATAAGGCTAGATTCTCATCCCCTTACTCACAGTGAGTAACACCTTATTCCGTGAGCTGTCCCGTTGACATCAATGGGATTTTTTGAAGAACAGGGAACTATTTAACGTGATTAAGGGTTTCAAAATATGGCCCAACAAATCATTAATATTGTATTGGGCCAATTTTGCAGCAGTCATAGGGACTATGGATGTGGGAATTTACTCCCTGTTAATCTCTCTCAATATCTGTGTCATGCTAAATTAATTTGTCAATTATTGGTTTGCTCATGCAAGGAACCACTCCATCAGAAATCTTTCCAGCTGTTCTTTGCCCAATACAGTAGAACCTCAGAGTTACAAACCCTTAAGGAATGAATGTTGTTCGTCACTCTGAAATGTTCGTAATGCCGAAAAAAAGTTCAGGTTGTTCTTTCAAAAGTTTACAACTGAACATTGACTTAATACAGCTTTAAAACTTTACTATGCAGGAGAAAAATGTTGATTTTTAACCATCATCTTAATTTAAATGAAACAAGAACAGAAGCAGTTTTCTTACTTTGTCAAATCTTTTTTTAACTTTCCCTTTATTTTTTAGTAGTTTGTTTAACACAGTACTGTGTTTGTGGTTTTTAGGGGGTTATTTTGGTCTCTGTGGCTGCCTGATTGTGTACTTCCGGTTCCAAACAAGGTGTGTGGCTGACCAGTCAGTTGATAACTCTGGTGTACATAACTCTGAGGTTCTACTGTACCATATCAGTATCAAGACAGTATCACTAATGTTAGGATGTCTGAGCTGGAGACCTTTATACACAAGGGGTAGGATTTTTCAAAATCACCTAAGGGATTTGGACACTCAATTTTCAATAGAAATTAATGGGAATTCGGCATCTAAATCTGCCAGGCAGCTTTGGAAAGCCCACCCAAGATCACTACCGGGGACCATTTAGGGCAAAAGTCAGTGATACTGAGGAAAGGCTGCCCTTTTTTTGTTTTCCCTTTCATTCTCTGGTTTGAAATAACATTTTTTTGTTTTGAAATGTAAGTTAATTAGTGTAAATGGCTTTTGATAATTTCAAAATGTTTTGACCATTTTTAATTTTAAAAGTGAACATTTCCATTTTTTTTAAGGACTTCCAGTTTGCTAACATTTTCACGAGTTTGATTTCTTAAAATTCAGGCTGGGAAAATTTGTCCATCTCAAATTTTCAAGGGATGGGGACACCATTTTCCACCCAGTTCTATCATTATCCCATTTCAACCTTGGGGAAACTGAGGCACACAGCAGTGAAGTGACTTGCCCAAGAACGAACATGTAAATGTTATATCTCTCCCTTACAATCATGTGCTGAAGGAATTTAAATGTTCATATAGTTCATGGAGATGCATGTGCTCATGTGTAAACAGACCAGTATGCTCATAATACACATTGACAGGCAACTCAAACCAAGGTTTACTTTATTGTGTACATCTATTTGGATTGGGATTTGAATGCTCAGACCTTTTAGAAACCTTGAGGGTTTGTTTGCATCACAAACCACAATTTTAGGTCTGAAAATTCTTCCTGCAGTAAAGCCCTGTCTATTCCCAGATCTAAAATGTGGGGTTTTCACTGCAGAGACTCATCACTCTCCGATTTTAAAAGAATGTGGGGGGGGGGAGAAGGAGGGGGGAGGAGGAATATGATGGGATCCACATTCTAATCAATGCCTATGCAAGCAAATTTTAATTTAGCAAAGCTCCATGCTCTAGAAGGCAATGCACCAAGTGCAATTATATGGAGAGTAGAATGGCCTCTTTAAAGGCTGCTTTCCACTCTAGAAAATCAGTACCACACATATTACAGTAGAAATGCAGACAATTACCTGTATGCGTGTGTGGAATAAGATTTCTTGTAAGCACTCCAAAAGTTGTTCCTCTGGATGGCGTGGTCTGGTCTTGCAGTCTTCCTGCCAGAGGAGGAAACAGACAGCAGTGAATTTTGACTTGCCTACTGCTTTTATTCTGCTGTGACTTACGAAGCTTTTGCTTATATATTTGTTATTTATAGAACACGTGATGAAATTGTAAGTAGTTTATTAACCCTGATGAGTCACAGAGAAAGGTGAGAGGCTTTAAGGTGACATGCCAGCAAAAGCATCCTCTGAGGCTTTTCTTTCCTGGTGTGATTGTCTGCAGGGGGATAAAGCATTTTAGCTGATTGCTAGATACTCAGTGCTGCTTGCATGTCTCAGGTATCCAGGTAGATAGAGCCAATGACTAGATCCATAGCTAGAAAATATTAAATAATACATCAATATGTAATACAATTAGGGTCTGATCTAGATTCATTTGAAGTCACTTTACAATTATTTAAACAGGCTTTGCACCCTTAAGTGAGCTCAATTCAGCCATGGTGAAAGCGGATGTAACTTTATTTCTTTTTGTGCAGCTGCACCCACTTGCATCACCAACTGGGGCTGCATTTAACCTAGTGTGTTTAAGAAAAGTAGTGTTCTCTGCAGAGCTTTTAGCCATTAGTCCATCACTGTGTTTTGGCTATAGGCAAATAGAAGTGGAAAAGCTTATCAATCCCCAGCAAAGCAAGAAATAGACTAGTGTGACTTACAAAATGAAATACAGGGAGTCAGAGTTTACTCACTTACGTGAAAAGATAACACTATTGAAGCCATGGCAGTCGTGCTGGCATAAAACCAGCATGAGAGAGTTCAGGAAAGTAGAACCGTGAACATGTTATCAGGCTTGGATTGTGAAAAGAGAAGCATCAGGAATTTACTAGCACTTAGGGGCAGGAGGGTTGTTTTCAGACTAAAACTACTTATTAGTCTGCAAGATGCTTTACAAAACACAGAGACAAACAGCCAGATGTGGCTCTCAACACTGGTGTCAACCTGGAGTAACTCGAATGATGTCAATAGAGTTACAATGATGTAAAATTTGTGGAATCAGACTTAAGGTTTCTGCCCTAAGGAGATTACAATTTAAGGAGCAAGGCTGCAGTGAGATTTATTGCATGGGTAAAGCCATCAGGATTTTGCCCTCCTAGAAGCAATACAAGATATAGAAAATATTCCAGACACAAGGTAGTATAAAGGAAGGTACCAGCAAGGAGATCAGCAACAACTTATGGGCCAGATCCTGTTTGGAATTAGTTGATGTAAAAGTGAAGTGACTCCATTAAAGTCAATAGTGTAACACTAATGTAAAACAGGAGTAACAGAGAGCAGAACCTGGCTCCATATGTGCCTAAAGAAAAGCTGAAGGAGGTCAGGATGTGTTTAACTTCCAAGTCTCAATCAAAGTGACGCCCCAGCATAAACCGTTTTTCTTCTTTTTAGTATTTTTGATAGAATCCAAACAGAAATACAACCCAACCAGTAGAAAACAAAACTTTCAGCAAATAGCACTAAAAATAACCAACCTACCCCCATTACAACCAAACAGAACAGGGCATGTTGGAATGTGGTTAAAGCTATCCTGCTTTCCATGGTATGGAGACAGTTTGTATTTACCAGGGTATTTTGAACCAGTCCCTTTCTCCCTGTCGCTGTCTAGCAGCTGTGGAGGGGTCAAAAACTCTATTAGAATTGGAGCACTGGAAATGTACAGAGATTTACATATTTAGCAGCTCCCACAGCATCTTCAAAGGGCCCAGAGCTGTCATTTTTTGCATCTGTCTGCAACCATCCTTTGTCCATTGGTCTAGCCACTTAGCCAGCTGGCAGTTTTGTTTATAATTTGGGGTTGTGGGGGAGAAAGAGAGAATTACGTCACTTTCATTTTCATCACTTTGGAATTAACTGACCTATAAATTCAGCCTCCAGTCTCCAAGGGGTCTCATCTACCATAATGATCTATGCAACTTTCTTCCCTTTTCTGTTGTAATACATTATGATTATGACACCCATGAGGATTTAAGCAGCTTTTAAGAGTTGCAGTGTAACAGTAGCTTCCCGTAACAGGGCAGATCTGCCAGCGAGAGGGGTTCTGATGATGTAATATTTCTACCTTGCATTTCATTGGCCAGCGTGTTATTACTTTATAACCTGCGCAGATATAGAGAGTCTAGTTGGAATGAACCAACTATCCAGCTTTCCTGCTTGTGTAATTGAATTGAATTTAGCACCTATTAAAGCTGTGGGCTAAATTCTCTGCTGGTGTAAACTGATGCAGTAGCATTGCTGTCAATGATGTGCCAGTTTATGCCAGTGGGGAATTTGCTCTGATTGTTTTTCTAACTCTCCTCCAGACTTTTAATGACCATTTCTCCAAAACACAGCATGGGGCTGTATCACTTGATTGCTTGTGGAAACTTAGAGACTAACA
The DNA here is from genome assembly GCF_965152235.1 of Eretmochelys imbricata. NCBI lineage: Eukaryota > Metazoa > Chordata > Testudines > Cheloniidae > Eretmochelys > Eretmochelys imbricata. Next base: position 16,643,339 of record NC_135585.1, on the reverse strand, counting down.
TTTATTTGAGCATAAGCTTTTGTGAGCTACAGCTTACTTCATCGGGTGCATCCGATGAAGTGAGCTGTAGCTCACGAAAGCGTATGCTCAAATAAATTTGTTAGTCTCTAAGGTGCCACGCGTTCTCCTTTTCACAGCTGCTACTCTGAAACTTGATTGCTTGTTACGGCAGTAAATTCACAGCAGCACACCATGTTTGGCGTGCATTCAATGCATTTAAAGATTTCCTAGGATTGCTGCTTAGTAGTTGAAGAGGCTGCCCTGTGCCTGTAAGCTTTTTTTCTTGGCAGCACAATTGAAGCAGTCAAACAAAGTATTTGATGCAGGAAAGTCAGAATTTCATTGGTCCGTATCTTTGGAGTCCAATTTGCTTAGTTGGATTCCACTTTCCAGAAGTTGCTTTCCTGCAGGCAAAAAGGGGGAGGTACGCACCCCATAAATCATTGTGCAGGGCACAGCTGAAGATCAGCCTAGGGAAGGGTCCAAATAGGGTTGTCGGTCCCTGTCTCCATTATTCTGGCTCAGCCTATGGGGTGGGGTGGGGGGGCTCAGTTCTGGATCTTACAACTAAACTTTCTAGATGTTTTTAAGTATTTCTTCTGGCTTGGAAATCCCTCCCTACCTCTTCCCTCTCTTTCAGTGGCCTGATTCACCATCTAATGCTCCAGGGTGAATTCCTAAGGAAGCCAACCCTAGTGGGGCAAGGACAACTCAGTGACTGGGCTTTGCACCATTGTGCAGCAGACTCCTAGGTCTGAGTGGTAGTCCCTTGCTCTCTGCATAGGCAGAGATTGAGCTCTGTCCTGACCTAGGGCCAGTGAAAGGGTGGTCTCGATGAACCAGAGAGAAGCCTATCCTGTCATCATTAACTGATCCAATGATGGTCATGATTCAGGGACAAGGGTCCAAAAATCAGGGGACAGTTTTGTCCATTTCTGCCTAAACTAAGCAAGGGAAGCAGCTTCACCACAAACCACTATCCAGTCCAGCTATCCTTCTTTGCAGGGCCCCAGTGAACTGGACTGAAAGCCTCTATTCTCTTCTCCCCAGACACTGACCGATTAGCCTCATTAGCTTTTCTCTCCCAGGCCAGAGTAGTTGAACTAGGTCATAGTGAACTCAAGGTCCAATCCAGGTAGTTAAGGAAGAGCGAGGTTGCTGCAGGCTGTAACCCCTGGAGAGAAAGTAGAGAAGCATTTCCAGCAGAGCTGGGCCATAAACCAAAACTCTGAATCTGAGCCCCCAAAACTTCAGGACAGTTTGGTTCTAAGTTGGAACTTTGGGACATGGACTTGGCTCTAATTATTACTGGGTCATCCTGCATCTTATACAAGCACAGCAGGGCACCTGCAGACAGTGCATGGGCCCAGTGTCAATGCACTTAGTACTCTGAGTGAGCTGGATGCTATAAGGAGGCAGATGAACTGGTACAGAGCACCACCTACTGGGGAAGCTAAATTTACCAGCAGGATTAAAACAAGTGGCTATCCACAGTGACCCTATTTCCAGGGGTTTGTTTTATAAACTTTTTTCATCAGGCGTGCACGCGCGTGCAAACAAAAGTGTGTGTTTAAATCTATCCCTGGCCATGCATGAAGTAATACCCAACTGGGGAGACTTGGCTTTTACCGGTTTCAGAGTAGCAGCCGTGTTAGTCTGTATCTGCAAAAAGAACAGGAGGATTTGTGGCACCTTAGAGACTAACCAATTTATTTGAGCATAAGCTTTCGTGAGCTACAGCTCACTTCATCGGATGCATAGAATGGAACGTATAGTAAGAAGAGAGAGATATAGATATACAGAGAAGGTGGAAGTTGCCATACAAACTGTAGGAGGCTAATTTTACAGTGAATGTAGTCAGTGACTCAGGCTGGTAGGAGGTATCTGGCTGCAAGGGTGTCAGTCTGAGTCTTTGAAACAAGCAAAGCATGAGCAGTGAAGTAAACGCAGCCTAACCCTACATCCCTCAACCAAGGCTCTCCGGGCTTTCAACCCTGACCCCCCACGGTCGCTCTAACAGTAAGTGGAGAAATCTGTTCCATTGTCCACTCCATCTTGGAGCGTTCTGCTGAGCCTGCCAACCTTGGTACTAATGGTTTTCATACATAACATAGTGTGTAGTTCTGCTCACCTCATAGTAGTTCTGTCCTCAGCTACAGATCTGAACCAGAGTCATAAGCGCCTGCTAAGCCAGTGCTTGTGAGTTGTGATGACTATGAGCCCATCAGTGCAGGAGGCGTGGAGATGTTTATAATTTGCTTATATAGGCCAAAATCCTCCCCTCTCTTCCACTTTCACATCCGCTTTGCAGCAGGAGTTGGACAGAAAACACCACCAGGCAGTGCAGCATGAGCATGCCACAGAGTACAGGTCCATGCAGGTTCCTGGTGCAGTGGTCCTTGGGGATGGAGCCTGGGCTCTATGTAGCAGTAGAGTCTCCAGTTCATCCTCCTCCTACGGAGACTTCTCCAGCCATTAGGATGGAGTAGGGCTGCCGAGCAACTCTGTCCCCATTCTGCAACCTGGCACGGGACCCTTGTCATGTCCAGAATGTCACCATGGTGAGTCCAGCTACTCAGGCTGGTGCTGGGAAGACAATTTGGGCCATGGCCATGCACAGTGCTTTACAGGCATGGACCACAACAAAGTCCTTGCACCAAAGAGCTTCACGTTTGTATGTGGGCCTGTCTCTACTTCTATGAAGTCAATGAAAGTTGAACCACTTACTTCAATAGGAGCAAAATCAGACCCTAAACTACACCTGTGACCATCCATCCTTTAAAATGTGTCAAATACAGTGAACGGGTCCTGACTGGGATGCTCTCTCAGAGGTGGCAATTTGAAGTTAAATGCCTGTCATCCTTACTGTAAGTGTGGATCCCTGTCCTCTGACATTTTCTTAAAATGCAGGCAATGGAACATCCAGGCAGGCAGATAATGTGACCTGTTATCTCTGATCGCTATTTATCCTACCACATTTTCCTTTATTGATATAGGTGGCCATTGTAAATAGTTACAATGAGCTGTCAATTTACACTGAATAGTCACAAGATGGCACAAGAGTGTTTCTTATGGTACAGATGATATCAATATAAGTTGCTCAGCAAGAGAAATAAGGAACAAAATCATTGCAAACATAAATTGGCTTTTCATTGCCTACTAATTATGCTCTTCATATAAGGCTACCCTGCCTTCAGAGTCCATTGTAAACTTCTTCTGTGAAATGCATACCTTGCTGTAACACAGAGAGAGAGGGAGAGAGAGAGAGAGACTGGTTCCCATGAACAGCCTTATAGAGGGAGGCCTGGGCTTTGTACACAGCCATTAATTAGACCTGCGGAACCAACACACGCAGTAATACTGTACTAAGTCTGGGTCAGATTCTCTACTGGTGCAAACTGGAGCAGATCCACTGAAGTCAGTTTACACCAGCAATATGCCAATTTACACCAACGGGAATCTGATCCACTCTTCCTAAGGGTAAATAAACCTCACATTTACTTAACTCTGTGTAACTATCTGCATTTCTAATGCACTCGTCAGCGTAGTATCCAGGCTCCAGAAATATGAAGCCTGTCTTGATTTTACATGTCACCTTCGTGCAGAGGCCAACGATGGTGATAGCTTATATTCAAGGATCCAACAGCACTTTACAAACATTAGTCAACCACACCTTGATACCACCCCCATTGCATTAGGTAAGTATTTTAATAGACGTGGGCGTGTTGAGCCACAGCGAGGTTCTGGCCACATTTTCTAAAATGGCTACTGATTTCAAGGTGTCTCCATGTTTTAATGCCTACCTTTACATGCTTCGTTTTCAGAAATGCTGAGTGATCACAACTCCAGCTGAGGTATGTGGGCGCTGCAGGTCCTCAGCTGTTCTGAAAATTGGGCCTGAAGCAAATGTCTTAATGTGGGCACCTACAAAAGTGACACGCCTAAAATCAGTGGCCATTTTTTTACCACCTTGGTCTGACTTACCCAAGATTCTCTAGTAAATCATTGGCCGAGATAGGAATTGAGCCCAGGAGTCCTAATGCCTGATCTATTAGTGGAACATCCTTCTTGCACTGTTCTAGGACCAAGGAGGCCATTCAGCTGCATGGCATCTTTGAAGCAGCTCAAACATTGGACTATAGAATCACAAAGCAAAGGGGAGCTGCTCTTTACTGCCATGAGAAGTTCAATTCCAAATAAGAGCACCTCAGAGGCACACTTAAAAGTACAGTGCAGAAATCTGCATAGCCCTCAACTGCTATGTACATAAGTAAATTGTCCCGATTTGGTCCCTTTAAAATGCACATCTTGTTACTCGGGTTAGTTGCATAATTTGATTACTTGACTCAAATGGCTATTTGCAAGCTGAAGTCTGAAATCTGCTCTCCAGAATGTAATCACTCAGCATAAGGGCAGAATCCAAACAGACACAAGATTTATGTCCATTCATTATTTTTTGTGTAATACAACCCTCAGTCTGTGCAGTAAATGGAAGCAGGGAAGTGTCACTGGGGTGGATAAAACGTTGCAACATGAAAACCTTCGCTGCAATGGCAAGACTAATGTAAGCACAAGCTGGAGTGCAAACCCCTAACTAGGGGAGCAAGTGAGCATTTTTCACTCATTAAAGGGCCTCATCCTGCTTCCTTTGACATCAAAGGCAAAGCCCCTGCTAATTTCAAAGGGAGCAGGATTGTCTCATAATTGTTCCATCTATGTGCCCATCAAGGGATGGCAAGAGGTCATGCTCAGGTGATGACCGCACTGTATATACAAGCCAGCAATACACTCCACTCCAATCCCTTTCCCACCCCTATCGCAATGGATTGATCTAGATGGGGCACTGTCAGCTCAAAGTGAGAGGCTTGGGAAATGTTAAAATGCTACATTCCTTCACGTTAGGGGACAGAAATTAGGCTCGAGTTTGGGGCCAGCAGAACTGTACATGGCACAGGACCTGAGGGGAGGTGGCTTTCCACCTTTGCAGCGCCCTGATTTTGAGACAGGTGGGGATCGTTTTGTCCCCAGGCATAAACTAGAGCAGACCAAAAGTAGGGGTTATTATTGTGACTGTTATTATCTATTTGTTATTATCTGTTATTGGAGCACTCAAAAGACAAAGCCAGTCCCTGCCTCAGAAGGCTTACCTTACAGCCTGCAGCCCATGTCCCCAGGGGCCATGCTGGCCCAGAGGGTGGAACTACCTGTTTTGCAGGCCTGCCCAAATATTCTAAAGCCACATTGGCAAGTGGAAACCTGTGCACCTTCCACAGTTAGGCCATTAAAATCCTTTATAGGACCTACTTAGTAGCGATCCCAATGAGCTCAGACATTGAATCCAAATATTGAACTCATTTACACACAATAATAAGACTTCTAAGAGCCATGAAACAACATAATGCTTCCCTATTGACTGGGGAGCTTCTGACCACCTATTAATGGCACATGAAAGCTCCAGAGGGCCCTGGACTCACACAGAGCTATTCTATTCTTTTCTATTCTATTCTATGCTATGCAGGGTCTTACTGTAGCATGTACAGCATTAAGCAATGTTACTAACATCTCCCACATATTTTTTCTCAACCTCTCTTCAGGGAGAGAAGTGTGTACAATGGAGAGTTTTGGTTTGGAATTTATTGACTTACTATATGTTGCTATATGTTTATGTTAGAGAAGTCAAGGTCAAAGAAACTGGCCTGGCACTTGGAGCAGAAGATGGTGAGGTTTGGGATGGCCCTTAGTCCCTGAGGGGAGTTAATTCCACAGACTTCAGCCGGCCGATGAAAATGCTCTGTCTCCTGCACAGACGAGTTGAAACTAGGTGTAGGGAGTGCCATTGTGCCAGAGAAACAACCACAGTCTTCATCCCAGAGCTGTCGGTAAACTTTTAGGTACCCTGAACCCAGCCCACTGAGCACCTGGAAGTTAAGAGCCTGATCTAATCTCCTTTACAGTCAATGGAAAGACTCCCATTAGGCAGTGGAATTGTGGATAAGAGGGAGGAGACCTAGTTCTCATCCCAGCTCTGCTACCACTATCTAATCTCTCTATACCTCCTACCTTTTATCTACCTTGTCTAATTAGATAGTAAGCTCTGGCGGGAGGGGCTGTCTCTCACTATGGGTTTGTACAGCACCTAGTACATTGGGGCCTGGATCGCAGCTGTAGCCTCTAAATTCCAATGTAATACAAATAATAGATAATAATTACATTGGTGGGCTTTGCCTTGTTTCTGCAGGATCTGAGCAACCTCCCAGGCCATACGCCACTAGGAGGCTGCGTGGTGGAGAGGTCAGCTATAGCTGGGGCTAATGTACAGAACATGGCTTTCTGGGAGAACCCCAAGAGCTGGGCTGGGGGTAGGAAGGGTGGCTCTAAGAGCAAATTTAACATACACTCGCAGAAAAAAATAAAACCTGTAGCTGCTTCTCACACCCCCTCCTCAAAACAGAGCTCCCAACACCCGCCCTGCTCACAAACACCAGCCCTTGTCAATCCCCTTTCTCCCCCAAACCCAGATAAACTTCACAGTGCTGCTGAGGGTCAACAGATGTGGGATACTGCAGCTCAATGTACAGAATAAATTCCAAAGGTGTCTGATCCGGCTTGCCCACCTCCATTAGCGCATCAGTGGCAGTAATGTTCATGGAGAGAGGCAGGCTCTCAAGCAGGAAGGTCCCAAGCTGTTTAGTGCTTGATAGCTCAAACGTAACCCGTAAAGCTGCTCCCAGAGAGACCCAGAGTCAGTCACGCACGTCCTAGAGTACTGCTGTCAGGAGCTCACAGCGATTTGGAGCAGAGTAGCTATCGTCCAGCAGGCCAAGCCCAAGAGTTGGGCGCATCAGAGGCACAACACACCAGCCAGCCACAGATCACAAGGAAGCCTGCTTAGTGGAGCAGATGGGGCACTGACTCTACAACGGTATGCAGAGAGGGGGGGCGAGAAGAGGAAAAGGATTGTAGAGCCAGGTTTCAGAGTAACAGCCGTGTTAGGCTGTATTTGCAAAAAGAAAAGGAGGACTTGTGGCACCTTAGAGACTAACCAATTTATTTGAGCATAAGCTTTCGTGAGCTACAGCTCACTTCATCGGATGCATACTGTGGAAAGTACAGAAGACGTTTTTATACACACAAACCATGAAAAAATGGGTGATTATCACTACAAAAGGTTTTCTCTCCCCCCACCCCACTCTCCTGCTGGTAATAGCTTATGTAAAGTGATCACTCTCCTTACAATGTGTGTGATAATCAAGGTGGGCCATTTCCAGCACAAATCCAGGTTTTCTCCCCCCCCCCACCACACACACAAACCCACTCCATAAACCCACTCTCCTGTTGGTAATAGCTTATCTAAAGTGATGACTCTCCTTACAATGTGTATGATAATCAAGGTGGGCCATTTCCAGCACAAATCCAGGGTTTAACAAGAACATCTGGGGGGGGAGCGGGGTAGGAAAAACAAGGGGAAATAGGTTACCTTGCATAATGACTTAGCCACTCCCAGTCTCCATTCAAGCCTAAGTTAATTGTATCCAATTTGCAAATGAATTCCAATTCAGCAGTCTCTCGCTAGAGTCTGGATTTGAAGTTTTTCTGTTGTAATATCGCAAATTTCATGTCTGTAATCGCGTGACCAGAGAGATTGAAGAGTTCTCCGACTGGTTTATGAATAATTCTTGACGTCTGATTTGTGTCCATTTATTCTTTTACGTAGAGACTGTCCAGTTTGACCAATGTACATGGCAGAGGGACATTGCTGTCACATGATGGCATATATCACATTGGTAGATGTGCAGGTGAACGAGCCTCTGATAGTGTGGCTGATGTTATTAGGCCCTGTGATGGTGTCCCCTGAATAGATATGTGGGCACAGTTGGCAACGGGCTTTGTTGCAAGGATAGGTTCCTGGGTTAGTGGTTCTGTTGTGTGGTATGTGGTTGCTGGTGAGTATTCGCTTCAGGTTGGGGGGCTGTCTGTAGGCAAGGACTGGCCTGTCTCCCAAGATTTGTGAGAGTGTTGGGTCATCCTTCAGGATAGGTTGTAGATCCTTGATAATGCGTTGGAGGGGTTTTAGTTGGGGGCTGAAGATTGTAGAGCCCTGACTGATCCCACCTCCCCTGCTGTCAGTAGGCTGGGAATCAGCAGAGGTAGGGAAGCTGCACATCAGGAGGTCAGGCCGATAGTGGAGAAGGATGGATAGGGTGCCCAGAGGAGCTCTTTGCATAGTGGTGGGCCAGCAGCAAGAAGCGGCTAGTCTCATAGGTAGGAGAGCACAGTATGCTGGTACACGGCAGGACTCACCAGGAAAGGGGGCTAGAAAGGTGAGCGGGGCGGAGGACACAGATACACCTACCTGCCCATGTCTCATATTCCCATCCTATTTCCTCTCTGGTTTTGTGTTGCCAGTCTTTTTTATTTCCTTTTCCATTCAGTGCCATATATATACAGATGGAACATCAACATCTGAGTCTGTACAGCCTTACAATCGGGTTGCAAGGTGGTGCCACAGATACCAAGGGACCAAAGCGGCAGGATAAAAAGACCCAGACCTGCTCCCTTGACAACTTAGCTGAGGCCCTTTTCCTGCTTGAAACAAAATCTTAAGAACACTGAATTAGGGAAAGCAAAAAAATGCCTCTGAAGCCAATAGGTATAAGTGCTGCTTCCCTGAGGAGCTGCGGGGCAAGGAGAGGAGGAAATGGGCACTTTGCAGTCGACCCTAAAGCTAGAGTCACTCAGTTTCACTGGAATGCATTTACACTTTGTGTGCTGGGTGCCTTGGCCTCTGGAAACTAGATGATGATCAGCATGGTTTTGAGGCCTTGCTCATAAGGTTGGTGACTAAGAGGCCTGGGTTCTAGTCCTGCCTCTGCCACTGACCTGCTGTGTCACCTTAGACAAGTCGCTTCAGGCCTTTGCTTCCCTTCCTGCCCTTTGCCTGTCTTTCAGAGGGTGAACTCTTTCAGGCCAGGCACGGTCTCTCACCCCGGGTACACACAGCATCTAGCACAAGGGGGCTTCAGTCTTGGTTGGGGCCTCTAGAGATAATTATTAATAATTAATCCCCGGGAAGGCGGAGGAGAGGCTTAATTAGCTGTTTGGACTATCCGAAGCAGCAGCACCATCATCTATCTTCCTTCCTCTCCTCTTCTTCCCGCTCTTTCCCTTCACTCCTCCCGGCTCCTACCCTTTTCCTTTCCCGCTCCATCCCCTTTCCTCTGTCCCCCGGCTCCCGTCCCTTTTCTCCTCGCCCCTTATTTCTCCTCCTCCCCCCTCCCTGCCCCCTCTCGCCGCATCCGGCTCCCCGGCGGGGGGCGGGGCCGGGCTGCCGGACCCCGCCCCCCGGGCAGTGACTGCGCCTCGGCCCGGGCGGCCTCCTCCTCCTCCCCCCTCCCTGCCCGCGCCGCTGCCGGCGGCCGCTCGCTCGCTAGCCCGCCCGCCCTGCCCGCGCCGCTGCCCGAGCGCCATGGCGGACCAGCCCGCAGAGCCGGCCCCGGCGCCCGCCGCCCCGGCCGGCGGCTCGCAGCGCCTGCTCTTCTCTCACGACCTGGTGTCGGGCCGCTACCGGGGCTCGGTGCGCTTCGGCCTGGTGCGCCTCATCCACGGCGAGGACTCCGACTCGGAGGAGGACGAGGGCGGCCGCGGCGCCGGGGCCGGCAGCTCGGGGGGCTCGGAGTGCGGGGGCCCCGGGGCCGGCGGGGCCGAGGAGAGCCGGGCCAGCCCCCTGCGTCGCGGCTACGTGCGGGTCCAGTGGTACCCGGAGGGCATCAAGCAGCACGTCAAGGAGACCAAGGTGAGCGGCTCCTCTGCGGCTCCCCTGCCTGGGCGAGGGGCTGCCGCGCCCCCCCCCCCCCGGACTGGGCCGCCCCCCCCCCCCGCGCGTGGAAACGGTGCAGCCCGGGGCCGGGGCCGGGCCCGGCAGGCTGCTCCCCGCGCGTGGGTGCGCTGCCACCCTGCCCGCCGCGGCCCGCTCGGGGATCCCCGCTTCCCGGACCTCTGCGCCGGCTTCCCGGGGCTGTCGGTGGCAGGGAGATTTCCTCGCCACCATCATCGGCCCTGCCCTGGGCGGCTCCGTGGAGCTCCTCGGTCATGTGCGCCCCCCGGCCGCACAGGCATCCGCTCATGCAGGGGCGCTGGAACAGTGTGGACGGTCGGGGCGCTGAGAGCCCTGGAACCAAATGGTAACCCCCCTGTATGTGATGGAAACCACGTCGAGCCAGCAGGTGCGGCGGCAGCACCCCTAGTTCCAGCTCCTGTGCGCTCCTGGCATTTGCCAATACAGTCTTTGCATAGCATACTCTGCACAGGGACACCAGTGGTAACAACAAAGGGATTGTGACTTCCTAGGGGCAGGGGCCTTATCCACCCATTGTCACGCTCGCCTGTGGGGTTATGCAGATGGTAAGATACCAAGGGCACAGCTGTCTCTTAATGGGAAAACGTATCCTGCAATTATTCCTAGTATCAAGGGGCACTTTGGGATGGGATTGTTGTTATTCCTTATTACTGTAATCTGTTCTCTCTTGTTGGAAGTTTCATTGGCCTCTTACGTATGCTAATTTTGTTGGGGTTGAAATATATTTCCCTTCTTTCAGGAGGCTTTAAAGGTAGTAATTAAATCTCCTTGCCTCTCTAACCTGGAGAGGATACGACTCTTACCTGCATCGAGGAGATCAAAATATAGCTTACTCATTTGGATTTTGGTTTAATTTTAAAATAATCCTAAAAAGTCCAGAAAACTGGTAAAGGCCATTGTCTGTGAAGGTGAATTAAACAGTGCCCTGTAATAGATTCTCTGTTCTTTGGGGAGAAGTGGGTGCACTAAGTATTTTTTTAAAAACTTGAACATAGGGGAGTTAACTGCTAAGTATAATAGCTTTTAACTGTGAAAGATTTCAGTGTGACATAGTGGTGTACAGACATGAAGTGAATTAATAGATTTGCACTTTTTTTTCTGAATTATTATTCCTATCAATCATGCACATGTTAATTTGTGACCTTGCATTATAGTTCAAAGGCTGCAAGGTGTGAGTGTTTGAGGTCTGGTTTGGAGTACTCCCACTTCCCAAAGTTAGTCTACTGCTGGGTTTTACGCACAGTGCCTGATAATACATGGGAGACAAAAGAGAGAGAGGGCACTCTAACATAATACAAAGGGGCCTGGGATGAATGGGTGTCTCACAGAACAGAAGGCCTGTGCGAAACAGAAAGAGGCTGTATGCTATTTTATGGTGGTAAGTGAAGATATGAATCTCTTAGCACAATCTTTTACCCGCCTCCTCAAAAATCATGCAACAGAAGTCTGTTGAAGAAAGCAATGCATTTGTAATTCAGTAGATATCACAACACTAATAAGTAGAACCAAATGTAGATTGTATTGTCACTAGGCATGTTGAATCTTTTTTAAAATATATGAAAAATGAATAAGATATATTCACAATATCTCTTTTTAAAAGAAAATCCAAAACCCTCATTTTGGATTTGTGGTCCTTAAGTGATAATGATTGCTTTTCAAATAAAATCTTCAGCCAAAATTTTTAAATTTGGTTCCTAAAGTTAACCTTTCAAATTCATTCAGAAGCTCCTAAAGCAGGGCTCTTGGAGTGTGTAAATATGGATTTAGGAGTCTAACATTAAGCTCTCAGATTTCAACATGTTATATTTTCAACAGATTTCATATTATATCACATTGCAATATGGAAAACACAGAAGTCCTGAATGTAACAGAATTCAAAGGAGACCACTTAAATGAGTAGCTCCTTTCCTTTCCCTTTTATAGTCATATAACTTCAGTTAGGGTGCAAGAGACAGAAGTGCCTAAATTGTCCTGTTGACTTTCCATTTGAAAATCTGCCCCAATGACAAAATTGATGGGAACGTCAGGTACAAGATGGACTGAAATTTAATTTTAGTTAAAAACAGTATCTTTCAAAAACCTGAGGCCAATAGAAGTATAGCCATGAAATAATTTTTTTTGCTACAAACAGCTTTTTAAATAATCTTCCCAGTATTTCTTCTGACTTAACCATTGCACTATTAATAGGTGAGAACCGAAATGTGAAACTGACACATCAACTCTTTTTCGTTGTCTAAGATAAGAGATGCAGAATGTAAACGCCACATAATTGTGGTTGGGAGGAGAACATTAATTGCCATTTTAATAGTTTATGGTGTTAGTAACCAACTGTAGGCAAGGGTATCTATTTTTTAATACAACTTTGAGTCTGACTCTTGCAAAGGTACCTCTAGCTGTGAGATTGCAAATTTCACTTTCTTGGAAAGTATTTGACTTGATTACCTAAAGCCTGATAAAATTAAATCATGGATTTGAGATTAAAATTCTTTTCCACTCTCCTCCCAGTTCTTTTGAAAGCCTACTTTTCTTATTAGCTTATGCTCAAATAAACTTGTTAGTCTCTAAGGTGCCACAAGTACTCCTCATTCTTTTTACTTTTTCTTACTATTAGTCAGTTTTGCAATGGAGAGGGACTAGAGATAGTCTCAAGGCTTAGAGTCAACAGACTGGATTCTTTTTTCCAGCTCTGCCATTGACCACTTACGACCATGAACGAGTCACTTGAGGCTTGTCTGCATGGAGTAGCCGTGAGCACAAGGGAGGTGTTTGAAACAGCACTACATAAAAGAAAAGGGGTACCACAAGTACTCCTTTTCTTTTTGCGAATACAGACTAACACGGCTGCTGCTCTGAAACACTACATAAAAGTGCCCTAGGGAACTTTTAATGGGCAGTAGCAGGGGCCAAATGGTCGGATTAATGCACAGTGTGTTAGTGTGCTTGAGAAATCATGCCCCCATAGTGCATTACCCTAGCATGTAGAAATGTTTTTGGTTTATGCCTCAGTGTCCTTATGTGGAAATGTGGACACTCCTCTACCTCACACAGGTGTTGTGAGGCTTAATTCATCGATGCGTGTAAAGCACTTTAAGATCTTTAGATAGGAGCTCTTTCAGCGTAAAATATTATTACTGGCAAGTGCACGCATTTAGCACCAAAGAGGGCCGAAATCCAGAAAAGGCTCTTGTAGCAACGTATAAGGATAGCAGAAAATAAATAACCACTAACTTCTTATGCAAATGTGGAAAGTTCCAATGCTTTTCTCTAAGCTACATAACCAGGCAACCTGAATTAGAAGCCTATCACCATTCCTAACTTGTCCTTCTAAAGCGACGTCATCAGGTTAAAAGTAAATCTTCCTAATATGTTAGGGAATGGACAGTGATAACAAGCTAATCTTTTCCATTCTTGATCCTAACTAGCTTTTTGGCTTTCCTGTGCTTATATTTTGTGAGAGTAAATGTTGCAGACCAACGTTTGCTTGGATTTAAATGATTGCCTGTATTAATACAAAGTTTAATAAAATTATCCTCTTACAACAGAATGTAAATTTAGGACCTATGGTAATGGATGAAGACCCTTTGGCCCCACCATTGGAACAAGTACGTTAAGCTTGCTTATTCCATATTTAGGAATCAAAATAAGTTTATTTTCCTAAATTGGTTCCATGAATAGTATCAGTAGCGAGGTTCTTCTCTGGTAGCATAGACTCTGGCATTCACTCCAGATTTTTATATTTTACCTCTTCATGCTCCTTTCAGACCTGCCTTCCTGTCCTCTGCACGTAATCTCAGACACTGAAACCATTTGAAAATCTTTATTGCTGAATAGCCCAAAAATCTGCTGTTTTGGGAGCGTGCATCTTATCTGTGTCCTGGCTTGTTCTTAAAATCCTAAATCTAAAAACCCTTTCTTAAAATCATGTAGCAAAACCTGAATTGCCTTCCTTGCTGATTTAAGATACACACGTACCGTCTTCACATTGACTGGAATTCTTGCTCTGTGTATATTATATTTAATTTGCCATCCTACAGAGATGGAGCCATTGCTGACTGAATGTGTGTCTGAAAGTTGTGGCAGCCACTTTCCTAGCAAAAAGAACAGGAGTACTTGTGGCACCTTAGAGACTAACAAATGTATTTGAGCATAAGCTTTCGTAATTGTAAACACTTTGAACCCAGTCTAACTTTCATTTCAAGAGTTTCTCCCCCAATTTGCATTTAGGAAAGGTAGTGAGCAAAAATGCATAAGTGTATTTAATGTTAATAGGTACTTTATGATCCATTTAAAAAATACTTTTCCCTTCTCTTATCTTTCATCCCAGAATCCCAAAACTCTTTTCACCCTCTGATCTTCACAAAGCCTGGTATTCCTGTTCTCTAGTTGCAGAAAATGAGGCACAGTGGTTGAGTTCACAGGAGGTCAGATCTCCTGACTTCCAGTTCTATGCCCTAATCACTAGACAGTGCCTACTCCGTCAGTAGTAAAAGAGGCACACAACTGTCTTACTGCATCTACCTTCGTGCCAAGGGAGATGGGTTAGTGCTGTTCTAGATTTTTTTTTTTTTTTTTTTTTTTTCCCCCTCAAGTGACAGATACTATAGTGCTAGTTTGTTTTTTCAACTATCCCCCTCAGCATGACATGCTGGCAATGGAAAAAAAAAATCCATTTCATTATTGCCTCGTAATAGCACTGGTACTGCATGTCCTTGCTGTGTAGGTCGGCAGTATGCAGATCAAGTTGCTTTGGCAAAACTGTTTGGGGATCCAGGACTGGAACAGCAGGGTCAAGGCACAGGGACAGAACTGTGTTGGAAGTTTGTGTTTTGGTGCTAGTGAAGGTAACGAGTTAGTACTGCAGTTTGCTCTAAGTTTTTTGTTGTTGCTGCTGTTCCATCCAGAAAGCCTAACCAGCAAGCCTCTTCAGTGTTAATTCAGTGACTGATCAGCCTTGTTAATGTCAGATAACTTCTTGTTTTCTCTAGTTACTCCTGAAGTCTCATTGCAGATCCAGCTCTGCTTCCATCCCACACAGTTCTCCTGTTCCCTCCCACTATTTTTTACTATAATTGCTTGACCTCAAATGCTGAGTCATGAATATGAGGCAGGAAAACTTTTTTTTTTTTTTAAGAAATGAGTCTGATTTATTTCAAAACTTCTCTTTTTGTTTGGATTCTGTCCCTTAGTTATCTGTTTTGATTTAAACTTTTAAACTACCATGGTTCCGTATTTGCACTGTGGGGAATAAAAGCTTCCTATTTAGTGAAGGTCTATGCTGTCGCTTCTCTTTATCCCTCTTGTAGCTGATATCAAACTTATCTTTTGAGACCCAAATACATAAGAATGCCCATACAGGTTCAGACTAATAGTCTGTCCATCTAGCCCAGTATCCTGTCTTCCGACAGTGGCCGGTGCCAGATGCTTCAGAGGGAGTGAACCGAACAGGGCAACTTATCAAGCGATCCATCCCTGCAGGCTGGAATCTGTGCTTCTTACTGTAAATGAGTCAGTGGTAATGGTCTGGTCCTGTGAGGTTATGGGGTGCCATCAACTCCCATTAGCTTCAGTAGGAATTAAGGCTGCAGAGTATGGAACAGCCCTTGTGGGCTCTGTCCTAAATTCTGAGTAATGTGGCTAGCTGTAGAAAATGTACTTGCCATCCATTAGCAAGGGGCAACATGATGAGAAGGTGCCCAGTGATTCTTCTAGGCTAAATGTGCAACAACCCTCTTTTCTCTTCCCTCTCCTCCTTCCCCCACAGCATTCTGTGCTTTGCAGTTTTTCCAGCATTCTGTGCTTTGCAGTTTTTCCAGCATTCTGTGCTTTGCAGTTTTTCCAGCATTCTGTGCTTTGCAGTTTTTCCAGCATTCTGTGCTTTGCAGTTTCTCTCCAGTCTAATTCAGATTATGCAGTATGGGTTAGTCAGGTGTTAATTGTAGCTAGAGAGTTTATATGTGATACATAACCATGATTGATGGATGAAAAATTAAGAGCCTGCAAAACCTTCCATCTGCAAAGGCAGCCAGCATGTTTTTCTGTTTAGAAATTCATAGATGTAGAGTATTTAGCTTTTAACAGGTAAAGATGGATGGTTCTGGGTCACATAAGTATGATTTCTTGTCAGGCACCATGAATAAATGCTGATCGCTGTGCGGAATTGTTTTGATGTGGTACGCAAATGTAATACCCTAAACCATTAATACTGGTTTTTATTGAACAGGGGAAGCTGTATCTAACTGTCTCTTGCCTCTGACATTTCAGTTGGTCTCTCTGGGGATTTCGTAGGAACCACCTCACATTCACAGCAGTTAGAGAAGGCTTACTGGAATTTTTGCAGTTCTGGGAAAAATTGATTCACTTTAGTGGATAACCTGTTCCAACCCTCTGAATATCCACTGCAAAGTTATTTGCACTTGACTCGATCGTCCATTTTGCTCTGCAGGTTGAGGACTTTGATTCATATGACTCTGGTTATATAGACAAAAGGTATGTCTACACTATGGAGACTATGGCTGTATCTACGCTACAGCATAGCTATGTCTGCATAACTAGGCGGGCATAACCCCATAGTGTAGACGCAATTTCGCTGACAGAAGGGTTTTTTCTGTGGTGTAGGAACATCACATCCCCTAATGAAGTTAGCTATGTCGACAGATGCCCTCTTCAATAGCTGCTGTGGTCATGGCTGTGTGGTCAAGGGTGTAGTTTTTTTTTTTTTGACTGATGTAGCTATGCTGATAAAACTTTTCGATGTAGACCAGGCCTCAGGGATCATCACAAGTATTTTATAATAAAAATGAAACGTTGTGTAGCCTGCAATATCAAAACCACTTAAATAACAGAAAGAAAAGGAGTACTTGTGGCACCTTAGAGACTAACCAATTTATTTGAGCATGAGCTTTCATGAGCTACAGCTCACTTCATCGGACATCGGATGCATACCGTGGAAAGTGCAGCAGACATTATATCTGCTGCACTTTCCACGGTATGCATCCGATGAAGTGAGCTGTAGCTCACGAAAGCTCATGCTCAAATAAATTGGTTAGTCTCTAAGGTGCCACAAGTACTCCTTTTCTTTTTGCAAATACAGACTAACACGGCTGTTACTCTGAAACTTAAATAACAGCTAGCACTTATTTTGAGACATTAAGGATAGGAAAATAATATAGTATGAAGTGCATGGAAGTGATGGAATTATAGGCAAACCAAGAAATCATGTGTAATTATGCAAACTGAATCCATTTTTATTTTTAATATTCATAAAATCTTTCATCAGGGAAATGCATTGAAATGCAGCATCTCTTTTCTAGTGTTGATTCTGCAGCAAATCAGCTGCATTCACCATGACCTACAGTTAACTGAAAAATAACCATTTGTTAAGTTCCCATAACTATTAAAAATAAAAAATGACTTAAACATTTGTTAAATGTCCAGCGAGAAAAGAGAATGAAAATCCAGTCCAGCATTAAAGTACTTGCCTATGTGAGTGAGACTGTTGCTGCAACCCTCATAAGAAATCCTCCTTCATTTACATTATGCAAGTCAGAGAGCAGACAAACAGTTTAAAGCAGCTCTGAAAATTTAATTTTGTCATCTCTCCTGGAAGAATCTGCATTGAATTCAAACAGAATTTTTCTGACAGATGCTTTTGAGGACAAGATTTCACTTGTTTTCCTCCCCCTTCACCACCTTTCCATATCCCTCCCTCAGATCCCCCTTCTCGTCAAAGAAAAGAGACATAATTTTAATGTTTGGTGTCTGTGTTGGCGCTAGGAGCAATGTTAATAACTGACATTTGCAAAGCTAAAAGCCTCATCCCACTTGACTGTTTAATTACTTGAGGGATTTAAAAGGCTCTGAAGGTTGATAACACCTTCCTTACATGCTGGCTAGGAAGAACCTGCTTCATTGTTTCCACTCTGCCTGTTCCCTCCCCAGCATGTGCTTCTTTTTTCTTAAAATGGAACATAATCAAAACAACATTCTTCTCTGAAATCTTTGAACCTACTATTACACGACACATTTCCAGTTTCTAGAACTGAAAGACACAGAGTATTTTTTTCAGTTTTGCTTTGTGCATTTGACAGAATTTGAATGTATAATTCAGTTTTGTTGTTTCTCCAGTACAGTTGTTCTCCCACTTGTGGACGTCTGTCTTTAACATAGTCATAAAGCGGGAAGAAAAACACTTTAAAAAATAGTATTATGTGATTCTGAAACCACAATAATTGTTAGGCTCCTTTTAAAAATAAAAAAAAAATTTCAAGTTGACAGAGTTTAAATAGCAAATAAATGTAAATTTAAATAAATACTTTAAAAATCCTACAGGCCTAGTCTGATGGTGTCAGGTTTGCAAATTAATCCCATCACCATTTCACCTACATGTACGTTTGCAGCTTTTTGCCTGGACGTTTGCTCATATTTATCAGGGACTTCATTCTCTGACAAGTCAGGCTATTACAGCAGTTTTAAAAGGGACTCTATCAACTTGAATTTTGTGAAATTGACTCCAGAAAAAGTCACTTCTCCATATTTCACTCCTTTAAATATTGTTGTCCTTTTAAAATTCCATCTTTTTTGAGATGTGTAAGGGGTTTTTCTGCTCTCCTGTTGATGGTTATAACTAGGGCCATACCAAATTCATGATCCATTTTGGTCAATGTCACTGTTATAGGACTTTAAAAATCATAAATTTCATGATTTCAGATATTTAAATCAGCAATTTCATGGTGTTGTAACTATAGGGGTCCTGACTCAACTCTGAAGGCAGGAGCACAGAAGTAAGGGTGGCATTATATGGTATTGCCACCTTTACTTTTGTGCTGCTGCTGGCAGGGCGCTGCCTCCAGAGCTGGGTGCCTGGCCAGTAGCTGCAGCTCTCCAACCACTCTGTTCTGAAGGCAGCACAGAAGTAAGGGTGGCAATACCACGACCCTCCTACAGTAACCTTCCAACCCCTCCCCCCATGACCCTCCTTTGGGTCAGGACCCCCAGTTTGAGAAACGCTGGTCTCCCCTATGAAATCTGTATAGTATAGTGTAAAAAAGACCAGATTTCATGGTCCATGATGCGTTTTTCACTGCCGTGAATTTGGTGGGGCCCTAGTTATAATGGTATTCTCAGAAAGAGAGAAGCTGACTATTTAGGGGATACATCGAAATTGGCTATAAAGAAAGCACTGTCAAATGCACCAAATAAACTGAAAAAATAAGGTTTGTTTCTGTTAACTTCTTTCAGCTATAGTGATCTTGGAGGTTACGGATAACTATAGTAGGTACAGGTTTCAGAGGGATAGCCGTGTTAGTCTGTATCAGCAAAAAAAAAAACGAGGAGTCCTTATAGCACCTTAGAGACTAACAAATTTATTTGGGCGTAAGCTTTCATGGGCTATAACCCACTTCATCAGATGCATGGAGTGAAAAATACAGTAGGCAGGCATAATTATACAGCATGTGAAAAGATGGGAGTTGCCTTACCCAGTGGGGGGTCCAGTGCTAACAAGGCCAGTTCAATCATGGTGGATGTAGCCCATTCCCAACAGTTGACAAGAAGGGGTGAATATCAACAGAGGGGAAAATTACTTTTTGTAGAGACCCAGCCACTCCCAGTCTTTATTCAGGCCTAGTTTGATGTTGTCAGGTTTCGAAATTAATTCCACTTCTGCAGTTCCTCGCTGAAGTCTGTTTTTGAAGTTTTTTTTTGTTGAAGAATGGCCACTGCTAAGTCAGTTATTGAGTATCCAAGGAGACTGAAGTGCTCTCCTACTGGTTTTTGAATGTTACAATTCTTGATGTCTGATTTGTGTCTATTTATTCTTTTGTGTAGTGACTGTCCGATTTGGCCAATACACATAGCAGAGGGGCATTGGTGGCATATGATGGCATATACAACATTTTCAGAAAAATGTGATTCTTCTTCCCTCCCCCCCCGAGATTGGCAGGTTTCTCTTGAAAGGATTAATGCAATTAAACCCTAAGTGCTTTATAAACTTTACATGCAAGGATCACTGCAGCTACCTCTTGGGTAAAGCATGTTAGTTGTTTAACAACAATTCTCCAACAGTTCAGGGAAAGAAGTGACAAATACCTGATTTAACATGAAACTGTGAAGGGGGATTTCTCCTATGCTGCATGTAATTACCCTAGTCAGAAAGTAGGATACCAGTTGGAAGTTAAAAACTGAGTGAAAATTTGTTCAAGTACAGCAGTGCTGAAATTTTCACATGGTGACTCTGAAAGTCCCTATGACAGCCATGAGGCACAACCAGGATGCGACTGTGCCTCTTCAGTATTGTAGTACAGGAATCTAACGTCCTTGGTGTGTCTGTGGTTACCTTCATTCCTGAATTGAATGCAGAGTCAGAACTGGTTTCTGGGTTTGCTTTCCCCCTCTTAGGTTGTCTTGGATCTTCCTTCAGAACCCAGCTGTGATTGAAACGAATAGGCCATAAAGCTATAATAATAACAAAGTTACAGTGTGTTGGCTATGTCTGTACTGCAGTGAAAGCTGTGCTGAGCCTTGTCTCCAGACTGCAGAGTTATGGGCTCATTGCTTTAAGACGTTGCTCAAGCTCCACAGAGAATCTGACAAAGTGAAACTCTCTTTGAAAGTTTAACCACTGGATGAAAATCTTCTCTATAAAAATACTGGAAGAGACACCTCTAACTCCTACAAATCCATTTTGGACACTGACAAACCAGTTTGTAGCGGGGAAGAATGTAGAAATTTCTTTTGTTATGTGCAGTTTAGCTACTCTAAAGGAGATATGCTGGGTAAGCATTGAATTCAATATTTTTTTCCCCTTTCACAGGATAGCCATTCTTACAAATAGGAAGGTTAAAAGCACAAGGCCAAGGCAGTCAGATTTTAAAAATAATAAAAATCTGTTAAAACTACAGATTTTTTTTCCAAAGAAATCATCCATTTCATGTCTAATTTGTTTTCACTGTGGGCGCACATAGGTAAGTGTACATACATACTATTAACTTTCAAAAAGAAAAGGAGTACTTGTGGCACCTTAGAGACTAACCAATTTATTTGAGCATAAGCTTTCGTGAGCTACGTAAATTGGTTAGTCTCTAAGGTGCCACAAGTACTCCTTTTCTTTTTGCGAATACAGACTAACACGGCTGTTACTCTGAAACTATTAACTTTAAATACCTTAAGAGTATTCCTGTGTTCAGCATTATTGGCATCCTCTAGTGAAAGGAGTAATAACCTGTTGGAATGGGGACATTTATTGGCTAGTAAGCCACTTGAGGCAGTGAGCTCATCTCCTTCTGTGTCTTATACAAGGCCAGGCATTGGCATTTAATAACAAATGAATAATTAGAAATGAAATCAAATACTGCTTTGGACTCTGTATACCTTTCTTTATAGGACCTGCAGACTTTTATGAGGTTTTTGCCCTTTGTGTCTAGTTTTCAGCACTTATGTAACCCCAGATTAATTATGTGTAGGTGTATTTGGGGACAGATAAACACAAAGCTGAAAAGCTCATTTGTCTTGTGTATTTTTCAGCATTTGGCCAAGACTTTCAAAATTGGGTGCCTAAGGTTAGGCTCCTAAACAAGTGGCCCAGTTTTTGAAGGTTTTGAGCGTCCACCCACCCTTTGGGATCACAGGGAGCTGCTGAGTGCTGAGCCCTTTTGAAAATTGTGTCATTTATTTAGGGTCTTAAATGTGGATTTAGTCCCAATTTTAGGCCTCCAGCTCTAAAAATCATGGCCTTTGTTTTCTTTGTCACAGTTCTGGGTGCCACTGCCCAGTATGAAATGGCCGAACACAGTATGAAAGCAACCAGAGACATGAAGATCAGGAACTGTGGGAAATCTGGGGAGGGGAAGGGAGTAAACAGTATCACACTAAACCTGTTAAGTCTGAGCTTCTCTCCTCTCCCCCCCCCCATCCCCCGCCGTAGTAAATTTTAAAGGGAAAACTCTCTTCAGTTTGCATTTGCAATGCTATCATTCACAGCCTCCGTTCATGTCTCTTTTCTGAGATGAACAGAAACCAAATGGCTCTGGCATTGCTCCATTAAGCAGCAGCTATTTTATACCATAAAAATTGCACCGCTTGCAGTTCCTTATTCAGCACACATCAAACACTGCTTCGGTGATAAGTTCTTATCGTTGCTTGTGATGTTGATGCGCCTTTTGTGAAGGACAGGGCTCTGACTGGTAAGGAGGCTAGATAGGGAGAAGCAAAGACCAGGAGGGAAGAGAGCTAATTAATCGCCAGGTAAAAAAGAAGGCGTCAACTCTGTTCTTTAGATTGTAGCAGGGGATTTTCTACTGGCTTAGTTCATCATTTTTATTAAAAGTAACTGGGCAGGATTTCCATCGCATTCAGTGGAAGATGAAGCTTCTACTTAGAGTAAAATACATTTGTGCTAGAGGGGCTGGAATTAGTTCCATCAAGACTTTTTTTTTAACCTACTTTTCAAGACACTATTATAATTTTCTTGAGAATGAAAGAGGATTATATATACAAATCATTTTTGTTTTAAGAAATAGGGTTCTGTTTCTCTGCTGATAATGACAACTTAACACTTACATTGCACTTTTAATCTTCAAAGCATTTTCCAAACATTAATATCGCAGGACCTCTGTGGCCATTTCTCCATTTGGGAAACATGACAGAAATTTCCCAGCATTGCTCATGCTACTTCTGTCAGGTGGTATTAGTGATATTGGGAACCCTAATGAAGGTGGGCTGCTGTTGTGTTAAGTACTCTGTTCATTAGACCTGCTCTAAGCAGGTTAGACAGCATGTGAATAAAAACACCTGCAAAGCTGCACCTGAGCATATTCATTTTAGGAAACTTTTTGAAAATCTTCAGTGCAGACACAGCCAGAGACTTCTGTTCTGGACATATTATCCCTCCTCATGACTTTCATATCACATTGGATCACATGCTATGTAGGTGCAGCATGTTGCCACTATACAATTACAATCTACATTCAGGTTTTAGGGATTATCCCTACTGATTCTGGAGCTTAGATCACCTTTTGCAAAGGTCTGTTCGTTTGCTGTGATGAGTAACTTTTTAAGGCTAGCAAGTAAACTCTCATGATGATTGGTAATGGGAAAAATGCTAAAGAATAGGCAAGGATGCTTTTATGTAATATAGAAAACTTCTATGACAATTTTGGAAGGCTGTCTCAAACATTTTGTATTAGAAATGTGTTCAGTAATGTGTAATAGGCCATTAACTTCTGGAATGATGTTTAATACCTTCAAGGTGTTTTATAGAATCCAAGAGGTATTAAGAATCTATCTTAGTCACTGGTTAAATGAACTGATGATAGAGCTTAACCCTGAGTGGAAGTGTGGTGAAGCACAAGTATAACTATCCTACCTGTGATGACTTCTCTGACCAGAATGGACACTATTATTTTTCTTCATTCTGCTAAGGTCCACAGATCTGTTACAATGGGTTCTTCAGCTTGCTTGCCACGTAAGGGCAGAATCAAACCTGTCAGTCATGAGCAGCAGGGGAATGCCCCACCCTCCTGACTTCCTGGTCTTCTCCGCCCCCAGCAGCTCTGTCCATCTCCCCAGCTTCAGGCAGCTCAGCCAGAGCTTTTTTAAAAGGAAAGGTCAACATTTTATTTTAAATAGCCAACGTAACATTTTGCCTCATCATTTATCTGTCCAATTTCCAGCGGTGTCCAGGACTGTGTTTGCCTTTTAGGGAGATTGACCTCTCATCCCTCCTTCCCCTTCTGTTGTTGAAGTTGGGAGCTTTCTCTGAGATCCAGTATTGTACTCAGGACAGAGTAGTCATGTCTTCTGTACTGAGATCGGCCATGTAGCCATCGTCTATAAATTCACTAAATTCGAAATTTGGATCCTTACTTTGAGTAATGATGTGCACAGATGCAGCCCACCCTGGAGACAAATGGATCATCCAGAATAAAGAGGGAAATTGACATCCAAAGATTTGGGGTTGGTTTGTTCGGGGGGGATTTCCCATGATTTGTAATAAGAGAAATCGTTGTACTTTTTTTTCCTCAATGTATATTTAACACACATTCTATAGTTAGGGAAAGTAGATTTGAATGGTCCTGGCTGTGGAAATTATCTCAACTGGGAGAAACTTCAGGGGACAGGGCATTCCCCTGCTGCCAGTGGCTCGCAGGTCTAGGTCTGGTTCTGGCCCTGAGCTGCAAGCTGGCTGAAGTATCCATTGCAATGGATCTGTGGACCTTTATTGCTCAAAGAAGGGAAATTTTCAGGTAAGCTTAGATGAAATTTTCTTATTCCGAACCATAGTTTGTAGCCTTGTTTGGCAAGCATTCTTCAAAAGGGGGGACGGGGGGGACCCTGTCCATACTGCTCAGAGAAACTACTAGAACTGTATTTGACTAGCAAAAACAGTGGTTTTTAAAGGGATGTTGTCAGATTGATTTGGGTCCAACATTCGATAATACCTAAAAAGCAATCTGCTTTCTCTCATACCTTCCCAATACTCAGTGGTGGTTGTGTGAGGTGCTGCAAATTAGCTGGAGTATTGATAGAGGATTGTAGTAGGTGAAGTGGGAATTCTGGGAAAATAATAGTTGGCGTATGTGCTCTTCATTTGTCTGCTCATCTTTGGGTATGATGCGCGCAGAGGGTCTGCGTGTGACTCCTCTTCGCTATCCTCCAGTCATTTCCTAGTTCTGTAATTAAAAAGGAGAGGGCAAAATGATGAAAGAAGGGAGTTAGCCATAAAGGACTACCCAAATACAAGGGTAACTGGTGAGGTACCATGCTGCATCAGAGTGGGGGAGAATAATCAAACCCAATGCACAAATATTTACCCATACCTTAACCATCTCCATCCTAAACCACCACCTTAATACATTTGTTTAATTAAGATACCAAACTAATCTGCTAATCCTAGCTAAAAGACGTTTGGTATCTCTTTGCATATCCACCAAAGCTGTGAACCTGTTTCCATCTATCGTTGTTTCCATGAAAGCTACACAGATTTTTTTTTTTTTTTTGGTAGTGGCTTATTGTATTGGTCGTACTGTTTTACAATAACCACCTATTCTCCCAGAACATCTACTGACTTGTATTGCTGAATTAGTTTATCACCTGCTCTTTGGTCTCTCAGACTAGAAAGTTCCTCTGTTCAGTTTGATGTGGGGTTAGAAATTTGTCCTGTATCAGCACAAGATGTCCTTTAGTTCACAAAGTAAATCTGCCCTGTGATGACTGTCGTGGTAAAGTGTTAAGCACTGGATAGCTTATTCTGCTGTAACAAAATGATGAAAAGGGCTGCATTTTTTTTTATTTTTTGCTTGTGAATAATGGGTAGTCTTAATGCCTGATTCTGTGCTGCCTTCCACCTTGTATAAATTTGAATACCAGTGGAAAGTGGGCGTAAAATGCTACAGTGGATACAAATGAATGGAGAATTCTGATTTGATAGCATTTCACATCCTCTCTGCACTTGCAAGGCCGAGTAGAATTGGTCTCTTAAAGTATAAAGCTCAAATCGTTGAGATAGTTGATGCCACAGGGACTTGTGCAGCCTTCCATTTCCTGCACTTTTCCTTTTGTCTAAGAACAAGTTGTTTCCAGTTCAGTATTCAACACCACTTCTGTCAGGGTAATATATCTTTATCGTCAAGAGGGATCGATTTGATGATCTAATAGATTTTGTGAGACAGTGCTCCTAAATGGAGGACTATGATAACTAATATGGAATAAATAACAGGAACATGCTACCTCTTCAGAAACTCTGATCCTTGTTTGCATATCTAAAGCTCCTTAATTAGGTGAGAGAAGAAAAATGCAAAAAGTGTGAGAGACACTGTCTCATCCAAATCTTTCAGCATTGATGCTTTTAGGTTTGGGAAAAGTTCTGGCCTTTCCTTAATCAAGCTGTGGCTGTGTTTTCCATTCTCCATGGCATGAGTTAAAGCCAAAGAGTCAGCCCTGTATATTAGTCTCAATTCTCAATTTACTGGCTTTCTTTCACAATAGTTAAATAAATTTTTCACAGTTGAATTATGTCTTACATTAGCATAGTGAACGTGGCATTAGCATCCATGTCCTGTTAATTCAACATATTCTGTTATTTAATTGGCGTTCCTATGGAAAAAACACAATGTGCATTTAGACTTAATTTAATCTCTTCCACTATGATGCTTTGGCTTCTCCTTTTGTTTTTGTCCCATGCAGCTGCTTTCTCTTCAGATTATTCGTCTTTGTGATTAAGGCATGCATGACCATGAAAGCAAGGCGGTTTTACAGAGAATATACTCTTACCTTTGAACTCCCATAGCGGGCTTATTCAGCACAAGGCGGATGGAATGAGGCTGGACTTTTTGTCAGTGTTCACATCCTGGGAGAGACTGTCAGAAGTTGCTGATGCAGTCAAAAAGGTTGTGATAGCCCTACCTGCCTAAATCTGGAAAGTATCTGAGATCCCTAGCAACAGACAATGTGGTACACACCACAGATCACTCACCCCGTCTGGAGGAGTACAGTTGGTGTATGTGGCTCATCACGTAGAGAGAGATGCAATCAACATAAATTGACTTTTTTACCTTTTTTTTCCCCTAATTTGTTAGCCTTGATCGCCTCTTAATCTGTCGTTGATGGATAGTGTTGGTTGCTACGTGCTGGCAGGAGAACTGCAGTGAGAAACTCAGTGGAAGTACTGAATGGGCTGGCCACTAGAGGTGATGATTACATGGCTGACTCCTTCCTCTTCCTGCTGCCATCCCATAAGAAAATCCACTAAAAACTCTCACTATTTTGCTTCTTTAATGGTGTATGTTTCCAGCTAAGTGCAGTTCATGGATTCAGTTGACCAGAGAGGGGTCACAAAAGCAGTGGAAAGAGCTCTCTCTCTCTAGAGACTTGGAAGTTGTCAAACATGAGTCTCTACCATTGATGAGGGCATTTTGTAATAACACTAAGGAGAAATTCCTCCAGCCTCACTTCTGTGCACTGCAGATCAATCTCTCCTCTATGCCAAAAGCAATGTGTTGGCTTAATGGCTGTATGTAACAGCCATGGGAATATAAAGGTCTTGGGACCTTTCAATACATTCTGTTTGTGCTGGAGGTTTTCTATGAGCTTTGCGGGAGAGCTGAATTTATAAGGTTCCATTCATTGATGCCGAGAACATTCCCTGAAAGGTTGGAATTTATCAGATCCAGTGTTCCAAAATTATTGCGTTGCATCCAAATGGAGAAATGCTATCAAGGTGAGCGTAGGGCTTTGGGTCACTTGGCCATTGAGGAGGCGGTGTGTGCAATCAGGCAATTCAGTGGACAAATGCCCTTTTGGTTATTTTTCCTAATATATTTCCAGTCATCTGGGTGAACTCTGCTTTCAAGTGTAGTAGTATTCAAGTGAACTTTGTTGTTCTGGGACAAGGTAAAGGTGGGGAATTTTTCATATTCTTCCCTGTGGGGCAGATGCTGTTCTGGGCAGGCTTCCCACACACTGCTGCTGTATCTCACTCATCCCTGACTCTCAGCACTGCTTCTGTTCCCAACCTGGGCCTCTCTGGAGAAGAGACTGCCTGTCATGTTAAGTTGTGCAGTGGTTTTGCAATATGAACAAATGTCTGCTAGGGACTAGGATGAAACAGTTACACGTATTTTCATTTATGACCTAAAAGCCATGATTTAAACTCTGGCCTTTAGAGGCAAAACATTAGTACATTAACCCATCTTGGCATCAATACATTTTAACAAAGGGGTGGGGGGGAGGACACACCACTGAAATGTCAGTTGTGCGTAAACAGCATATAGTGTGTTTGTTCAAGAAGCTATAATGTGGCAGGAGCTGACCATCTATATGTTCTGTCAGATCAAGGGTGTTACCTTGCTTTGCATCATAGGTCTTCCAGACTATGCAGCTATTTATCAGTCTTCCTTTATGGATTCTGTTTTGAAACGTAAATACTTTCTTCATGCAGTTAAAGCCCTGTGCGGATACAAAATTTTTATCTGCATCTGGTCCATGATATGGAAACATGGTGTGTGGATATCTGCGGATGTAAAGTGGATATCTGCAGATCTGCAGGACTCTACATGCAGTTGAAGAATCTGTGTTCCTTTCCCCA
The DNA here is from genome assembly GCF_965152235.1 of Eretmochelys imbricata. Classification (NCBI taxonomy): domain Eukaryota; kingdom Metazoa; phylum Chordata; order Testudines; family Cheloniidae; genus Eretmochelys; species Eretmochelys imbricata. Next base: position 16,615,404 of record NC_135585.1, on the reverse strand, counting down.
AAAATGCTTTTGTGCATCGTACTGATGGGTATGGATTGATTTCCTATAGTAGATGGCTTATATTCTCGGGGAAAGCTAAACTTTTCCAATTCCACTATTTTGTGGTAAGTTCTAGGTTTTTTGTGAATCATGAAAGCGTTGTCTCTTTGCGTGCTCAGATTGTCAGTAATATCTGATGGTGTGCTTTTCAAGGCAGTATTATTTTCCATAATTATTCATCATTTCACAATTGCTCTCTGAAAATGGATGCTAGGGTTTTACGTTTTTTCCTTACCAAAATATTTTTTCCTTCATCATGTGAGCACACTGGTTCATTGTGGGATGGGCTACAGATGTTAAATTTTCTTTTCTTTTCTCCAGGATGAGACTTGTAATTAGCCTTGGTTCATTCTACACTTCAGGTGTTACTTGGACTTTGCAAAAATATCCATGTGGTCAGTGTGTGTGATGGAAGAGGAGGGGGACTGAGTTTTACGTTTTCTTGCTTTTTTGTTGCTATAGCTTTCTGAAATTACTAAAATACTTCAAGACAGAAGAGAATGGTGCTATAATTTAGAATAATAAACAATATTAGAGGAAAAATAATGGCTTCAAATTGATTGTCACATTTAAAGTTGCCACATCAAAAGCTTCATCTGCTTAAAGTAACTTAGTTGTTGGGGTTTTTTAAGATACAGGTTTCAGCTTTAAGCAAAATGTTGGTTTTGATTTTCAAAGTACTGCTGTTCAAAAATACTGTGCAACATTGTCTTAGCTATATTTTGTGTCTCAGGGAGCTAGAAGAGAACTTCAATGCATGGAGCATCTTTCTTCGATTGCAGTGATTGCAGACGGTGGACTTGTTAAACAGGCTGATAAGATACTAGCAAAGTCTCCAATGGGCTAAGCTAATTCATTTATGAAAATGTTTGGAAGTGTTTATGTTGTCCTAGTTGTGACTTGTCAAGAAAGCTTACCACTGACCGCTGTGCATGTAGCGACCATATTGTTTTGATATGATTCTGGAACATTGTTATGGCAGACAATTTAACTTTGATTCAAGCACTGACAGACGAGCGTATTCTGTATGGCCAGTGTTTCTTTTTATGTGTAGCTGAATCATAACGGGCCAGTGTTTCTTTTTATGTGTAGCTGAATCATAACGTTATTTCTGTTAATAACAAGTTATCTGTAGAAATTAACTCTGAACTGAAACTACCTCTAGGAGGAAGTATGAACTTACTGTTAAAACAAACATTTTTTTGCATGGAGCTCCTAGAAAGGATAGAGTAGATTTGGAGGCTGTTTGTTTTCACAGTGGCAAAGAAATTCAACATTTCTTGAAAGGCAGCTCAGCCAGACAGCTTGCTCTGTGGTAGGTAGAGGGTACAGCTCTTTACGTTAGAAATCTGTAAGACAGTGACTCCATGTTCAGTTCATAGTTTTGCTAAACTAGCATTCGAACATCAATTGATGCAGTGCTTTGAAGAGTGGTGTTAAAGGTGGCTGAGGTGTGCTACTGGTAATCTTCCCTAACCTTTCCAAGGTCCCAAGTGATGGTATAGGTAGGCCATAGATCAAACAGAGAGGGAGAAATTTTCCTTACTATGTCAATTTAAATTTGCCCCCAAATCTATACATTTTTAAAAGCTTGTTTTACAGTCTTACGGCCAATACAATATTACAATAGATTTTAATGTTCCGCTGTAGTGATTGGAAGCCAAATGTTGCAAGGTTGAGAGCCTGAAAGTGAAACTAACGTTACATTTCAGTGATCATGCTGAAGGAAATGCAAAATGTAAACAAGCATAAATAGCAACTAGTAAATTTTGGGTTAAAAAACTTCCACCTCTCTTACTTTAAGATGGTGGTGTCTAGTAAATGCGTTACTTCACATTGTGGTTAAATTGACAGTACCCCTTGAATATATTGCACACCAGTTCAAGCTTCATTCCACAAAGTCTTCTCTAAAAGGTTAGATTGAAGTTTAATTATAAAGTTTGTTAATTTTTTATGTTCTGCTGCTTTGAACATTTATCTAAAAGCTCTATGAGCTAGTTAATGCTTTACGCACACCAGTTGATGCCTTTTTAAGATACACGTGTATTGTCTCCTCCTGTTAGAGATCTTCCATACTGATCCAGATGCTTGGGTATCTCCAAAGAGAAAATGAAAAGGTAAGGAAAATTTCCCCTGTTTTTAGTGAGAAATAAGGGAAATGGCCACTTTCCTCATTTATATCCTGTCCAGGCTGATGGTGCTTGGCATTCAGTGTCTGACCTGAAATGAACTGGTGACTCTCTGCAGTTCCTAGCAGACAGATACCCATATCACAAAGCCACCACCACAGCTGGCATTAATTAATATCTTGGTTGCAGTCCCAGTAAGGAGCCAAAGGATTTACTTGGTAATGTGTCGCACACCACTGAATGGTAGCCATACCCGTGTTGGCATTTCAGGTAGCTTAAATGAGGAAACACATACCCTCTGCTCCTCCTAGGTGAGAAAATTAAGAATTGCTTAGCCTTATCCTTCAGTTAAAATCTGAGTAAACTCCCTATCCAATTCAGAGTCCTTCAAGAAGACCTCCAGCAAAACCAGGGGAGACCTGATTTGATTGTTGTACCTTAAACTATCTGTGAGAGAGACTTTACATCCTAAAGAAACAAGGGGAGACAGATCCATTTCTTCTACTTTGTAACTCATCTTGAAGAATGATTTCCTTTTCTCTCTTAATTATTGGTATGTCTTCGCTTTACAGAGCTCTTCTAGTGCTGTAAAAAAAACCCACCCCCATGAGGGAGTAGCTACCAGCGCTGGGTGCACTGTCTATACTGCCACTTTAAAGCGCTGAAACTTGCAGCGCTCTGGGGGGTGTTTTTTCACACCCCTGAGCGAGAAAGTTGCAGTGCTGTAAAGTAGCAGTGTAGACAAGGCCTTAGTAACCCCTTGTTCTCATTCTAGGCCAGTATAAAAGGAGAGACAGATCACTTTTTAACTATACCCTTGATAATCTCATATCTGTTAAATCTCCCCAAACGCACTCATTTCTATGCAACATAATCTTAGTTTCTTTGCAGTCTCATTGTGTGCATGTCCTGTTCCCTATTATCATCTGCTCTCTGCATATCTCCTGGTTTTATATGCTTAGTTTACTAACACAAACAAGGGTGGTTTTTACTGCTGTCAGTGCTGTTGAGTCCAAGCTGCGGCAGAGCTGTTATGCATCACGCATCAACAAAACTGCTAACAAGGTTCTGAAACGTCCAAAATCTTTATTGCTTGTGAGGGTGAGTGAGGCAGAAAAATGGTTTGTTTTACCTTGTAAAACTGGCTGTGTATAGGTGTCCTTTTTTGAGAGGTTTTTTTAAATCTATAAACTTGATACGAGATTGTAGCAATAGATTGGCCAACCTGTGTACATCTATCACTAGACTGAACAGATTGAAGGGCGAAATTTCTTAACTGCATTGTCTGTATCTCGTCAGCTTGTTAGTGCCACATTGAAGCACTTGGGAATGAACCATTGTCCCTGCAGATCAGTGCATCATGGCCAGGCTGTTTCTCAGGGTTAGTGTGGGACTGATAGTGCAGGTGGAAGCATGCTGGGTTGGGTCTCTGTGTTAGATCCTTGATTGGGCCCAGTGACACTTTAGACCCTGAGAGTAGTTAGAAAGAAATGGCATCAAACTTGAGTCTGCTCTGCTTCCTTTATGCTGACTCCTATTGTGATGGAGGGTTTGTGAGGTGGAAGGCATCTAGAGGGGGTAGTCTGGTGTGGAGGTTACCAGCTGGGAAACCCAAACTAGCCCTCTGTCCCAGTAGCCAGAAACTCCTTATCCCTGTTGTTAATGCCCCCTATATACACCTTAGTAACTTTAATTGGCGGGGAGGGGAAGCTGCTAATATATATACCCCTCCCCTCAGTGTCTGTGTTGATTATTTCCTCTCTGGATGTAGAAATGCTGCAACCCTCACTCTTCTAAATTTCTAGCAGTCCCTTCACATTGCAGTTCTGTTGTCCTCTGTATTTGCAACCTTCCCTTCCCGCCACCCCCCTCCCCACCAGTTTTGGTGGTGTCCTCCTCCGATTTAAACCTGGTTGAATTTACACCCCCCAAAAAGTCAAGAAGCAGCCACACGGCGCAAAGAGGTGCTTGGCAGTTTTGTGTTTAGTTGATCAAAACATCCTCAGCAGGTACCAGGAGAGTTTGGGAGTAGGCTACTGCTGCCCTAGAGCTTTCTTTGAAGACTTGCCAGCTGCTTAAACACTGTGATCTGGAAGTGCTTTAAGTAGCACTTTGTGTTGCTAAACATCATTGCTCACCTTGGAACCTTCAGGACAAATCTGAGGACTGATTAAATCAGTGCAGCATACTTTATATACACAGAATACTTTATATACAGAGAATATGAAACAATACCTCCTCCCACCCCACTGTCCTGCTTTTCCTTTTACTCCTTTTCTTTTTGCTTTATACATGTTATTTAATACATCACAAATATACACAGTGAAGGCCAATCAGCTACGTCAGACTTTCAGTCTTGGCTACAACAAGCCAAAAATGGCACATGTGGTTCTTTTAAAGACTAGTTTCAGAGTAGCAGCCGTGTTAGTCTGTATTCGCAAAAAGAAAAGGAGTACTTGTGGTACCTTAGAGACGAACACATTTATTTGAGCATAAGCTTTCGTGAGCTACAGCATCTGATGAAGTGAGCTGTAGCTCACGAAAGCTTATGCTCAGATAAATTGGTTAGTCTCTAAGGTGCCACAAGTACTCCTTTTCTTTTAAAGACTGTGGGAGTTAGTGTCCTAAAAAATGGTTCTCCTCATTTGCTGGCATCCCTGCACTTGTATTCCTAGCCTGTAGGTCTGATGGCAGGTCTCAGAAGGAAAGCAGTGAGGTGTGAAGCACCATTAAGTACCTTGCAGGATAAGCCTGATGTAGCATGTATGGCTGGCTGTGTAACCTAGGCACGTTGCTCATGGGTAATGAGAAATGAATATGCGCTGATTAATAAAGTGGAAACAAAGCTGGTGTTGTGAGGGGGAGGGGAATGGCTCTGTGTCCAAAGAATGAATCCATGATGCCCATAGCAGTATAATCTATAACGAGAGATATCTTCTGATAAGAGGCATAAAAAAATGTCTGGCAGGATGACCACGATCTGTGTCAGCAGCGAGCCTAAGGCTGATAGTTATATTATGCTGGTATTCTCAGTCAAGAACCTGTCAATGCAGGAATTGCATCAGGAGACTTTTGCCTTTTGTGTGTAGTAGTCCTCGTAAAAAAGGCATTCTTGGTCATTACCTTTTGCGTATGTACGCTGTTGCATACTTTTAAATCCTCAGTGCTGAGTGTCATGTGCAATATAATACTACTTCTATCGTATCTTCTGTTAGATTAGTGAGTATCTCAGTGCTGTACAAATTAAACCTCTCCTCAACCCACATGAGATAGTAAAGTGTTTCCACTTTTTTTTTTAATAATGAGAAATCTGAGTTATGGGGATTGCCACGTGCAATGTCTTACAGGGATGGCCATGGTAGGGAGCTGAGAATAGGTGACTCAATAGGTAACATTCTTGCCCAATCAGTACTGAACCAATGCTCCTGACAGTGGTGCCATGGACCACTTAGCGCCCTTAGAGGCATGCTCTTTCAGACGAGAACAACAAAAGCCTTGACCTCCACAGTGTAAAGGGGGTTAGTCTGTGTGTTCTGGCCAAATTCCACTTAGGTCATTATTTTCTGCCATCTTCTGTTCCTCCTCCTGTTTCAGATGGATATGACACTGTGTTCATCATGTCCTGTTGTTTAACAATGGACAAAAACACTGCACAGCTCCCACATTCCACCCCAGTGATGACTGCATGTCAGTGGCTGTGGAATTGGTTCCTTTGCATATGTTGTTAGTAAAGCATGCTGGGATGTTTCTGGATAAAAGGGGGCATATAAATGCAGCATGATGTTAATTGGGCTGGCTTGGCCTGCTTATTAGTTATTGTACTATATGATACCCAGGCCATATTTAAGAGCTTGAGAAAGCAGACCTACACAATGGTAGGAGTTCGTGGTGAAAATGTATTCCACATATACCTTAATAATGAGGGATGCACTCAGGAGTGACGCCCCATAAAACGCAGCTTGGGAATGACCAACATAGACCTTTCTAGAACACCGCTCAAGATTTGTATTGATGTACCTAACTCATTCTGCAGGGTTTTTTTGTTTGTTTTTTACTGATGCAACTAAGTTTATGCTGTGGCCCTTCAAATGACCTTGAAACACACTATCCAATAATATGACTGCTTTTCCCCGTATGTTGTGACATCAGCAACTCTGTCAACCTCTCAAGCATTAGTAGGATGCTCATCACTGGAGCATTCAGATGCTGCCTTTAAACTACTCCTCATTCAATTCCACCCCATTACACTTTGAGCAGAAGGTCCAGGGAGGAGATAGCAGAGCACTTCAACTGTTGGGTAGAGAGGACTTTCTTCTTCTTCTCTTGTAAGGTTAATATTTATAAGTGTTTGTTATGGCTCAGATGCTTCAACTGGGTTGTGATGGTCTGAAATCCTTTACATGGCACCTGTATAACACATAATAATAAAGAAACTGGGCTTAAAGTACTCACTTTCCTACTGTGTGCGTGCATAGTAGCATATCTTCATAAAATAAGTTTAGAAAATATCAAGCTATTTATCTGTTCCAAGAAATATGCAACTTCCCCCATCAAGGATAACTGACTCAGTTTAGGAAGGTGAAATGCATTTTGCAGAACATGGTTATTGATTATTTGTTCTCCAGGCTGCTTTTATTCTTCATAGTGTAGATGCAAAGACATCCAGATACACAAAGCATATAGTTGGATGCATGTCACTGTAGGGGCATGGGATCAGGTGGCTTTGTAACTGATTAGTTGCATCATTTGTCTTTAGAAGCAGCTTTTATTTCTGGTTTAAAATATTCCTGGTCCCATGAGGGTGTAGCGCGGTTGTAATGCAAGACTGAGTATTGCAGCAGTACTAGGAATCAAGTACACTTCTGTTCTGAAAAGGGACTGTGTAAAAATGGCCCCTTTTTTACTGAATAGATCTGCTTCCTATGTGTATTTTGTGTCAGCTGCTGACTTCACTGACAAACAAGCTCTGGCTGCTTTTTACTCACGTTGCCTGCAGTGTGCACTTCTAAGGCATCAGCAACAGAATTGCTTACTAAGTTCCATGCAGGGGTGGTGTAGCTATGTTAGTCCCAGGATATTAGAGTGACCAGCTGGGTGAAGTAATACCTTCTGTCCAAGTTGGCATGGGTGGCGAGTCTTATGGGCCCATGGTGCCTGGGCACCAGGAATATTCCTGGCGCAGGGCCCAGCTCTAGCAATGTTTGGGGCCAGGTCTCTCCCTCAGCCCCACCTTCCGCGCACCCCACGCCCTGGGGCCATTTAAAACAGCCCGGGGCCCCCACTCACCACTGGCAGTGCAGTGGAACTGAGTGGCTTCCTCCCTGCTTGCTCCATGTGGCTGCAGGTGTAGTGTATTAAACTATTCCATGTAGGAATGTGCTACTGGTAGCAGTTACTGATACACTTTAGATTGTAAGAAACTGCCACTATAGTAAGCTGCTACCCGATGTAGCAAATGCCTAAAGGTAGCAGTTTCTTGCACTGTGGTGTATGTGAAATTGCTACATGTAGAAATGTGCTATCCATAGCAGTTACTTATACAAGTAGATTGTAAGAAACAGCTTTTGTAAAAAGATGGTACTTCCCTGATAGGTCATGTTTTCTAGACCTTAAATTTTTTTTCTCTCTCTGGACTCTCTCCAGTTTGTCCACATCTTTCCTGAAATGTGGTGTCCAGAACTGGACACAATACTCCAGTTGAGGCCTGAGTAGAGCAGACATCTGAGAGCGATGTTCTGTTTTTTTGCAGCAGCGTTACACCATTCACTCATATTCAGCTAGTGGTCCACTAGGATCCCTAGATCCCTTTCCACAGTACTTCTTCTTAGGAAGTCATTTTCCATTTTGCATGCTTACAGCTTATCATTCACAAACTTTATAATTGTACTCTCTGCCATTATCTCAATCATTGATTAAGATTTGAATAGAAACTTATCCGGAACTGATCCCTGGAGAATCCCACTCGTTATGCCCTTTCAGCCTGTGAATCACTGATAACTACTGTTGGAACTGTTTTCCAACTAGTTTTGCACCCATCTTATTTAGCTCCGTCTAGGTTGCATTTCCATAGTTTGTTTATAAGAAGGTCATGGGACAGACAGTATCAAAAGCCTTACTAAAGGCAAGTTAGACCATGTCAACCACTCTTCCCCCCCCCCCCCCAATCCACAAGGCTTGTTACACTGTTAAAGAAAGCTATCAGTTTGGTTTTACAGGTGAGACTGCTTGAATTAGCTACATCAGATGTCTTTTTTTAGTAAAGTAGGACCTGTCGGACCTGTTGCAGCTGCAAGCAGCCCAGTCCGACAGATAGCATTTTCATACACATGTGTAAGTAACTGCAACCTGTAGGGATGTGGTGCCTGTAAGACTGCAATCTGATGAAACTAATTTCTACAGATAGCAGCAGTTTCTCACACCATAGGTACGTGAAACTGCTATCTGTAGCAATTAGCTACATCAGATGGCCTTTTTTAGCAAAGTAGGACCTGTCGCTGCTACATACGTTTCTGGATGGTACAAGGCCCTGGAATCTAATCATAGAATCATAGCAATCCCCAACTAAATCATCCCTTTGTCAAGCCTGACCTTAAAAACCTCTCTAAGGAAGGAGATTCCACCACCTCCCTAGGTAACCCATTCCAGTGCTTCACCACCCTCCTAGTGAAAAAGTTTTTCCTAATATCCAACCTAAACCTCCCCCACTGCAACTTGAGACCATTACTCCTTGTTCTGTCATCTGCTACCACTGAGAACAGTCTAAATCCATCCTCAAATCCCCCCTCACTCTTCTCTTCTGCAGACTAAACAATCCCAGTTCCCTCATAAATCATGTGCTCCAGCCCCCTAATCATTTTTGTTGCCCTCCGCTAGACTCTTTCCAATTTTTCCACATCCTTCTTTTAGTGTGGGGCCCAAAACTGGACACAGTACTCCAGATGAGGCCTCACCAATGTTGAATAGAGGGGAACGATCACGTCCCTCCATCTGCTGGCAATGCCCCTATTTATACAGCCCGAAATGCCATTAGCCTTCTTGGCCCCAAGGGCACACTGTTGACTCTCGTCCACTGTAACTCCTAGGTCCTTTTCTGCAGAACTGCTGCCTAGCCTTTCGGTCCCTAGTCTGTAGCAGTACATGGGATTCTTCCGTCCTAAGTGCAGGACTCTGCACTTGTCCTTATTGAACCTCATCAGATTTCTTTTGGCCCAATCCTCTAATTTGTCTCGGTGCCTCTGTATCCTATCCCTACCCTCCAGTGTATCTACGTCTCCTCCCAGTTTAGTGTCATCTGCAAACTTGCTGAGGGTGCAGTTCACGCCATCTTCCAGAGCATTAATGAAGATACTGAACAAAACTGGCCTGAGGACCGACCCTTGGGGCACTCTGCTTGATACTGGCTGCCAACTAGACATGGAGCCATTGATCACTACCCGCTGAGCCCGACAATCTAGCCAACTTTCTATCCACCTTATAGTCCATTCATCCAGCCCATGCTTCTTTAACTTGCTGGCAAGAATACTGTGGGAGACCGTATCAAAAGCTTTGCTAAAGTCAAGAAATAACACCTCCACTGCTTTCCCCTCATGCACAAAGCCAGCTATCTCGTCATAGAAGGCAATTAGGTTAGTCAGGCATGACTTGCCCTTGGCGAATCCATGATGACTGTTCCTGATTACTTTCCTCTCCTCTGAATGCTTCAGAATTGATTCCTTGAGGACCTGCTCCATGATTTTTCCAGGGACTGAGGTGAGACTGACTGGTCTGTAGTTCCCCAGATCCTCCTCCTTCCCTTTTTAAAAGATGGGCACTACATTAGTCTTTTTCCAGTCATCCAGGACCTCCCCCAATCGCCATGAGTTTTCAAGGATAATGGCCAGTGGCTCTGCAATCACATCCACCAACTCCTTTAGCACCCTTGGATGCAGCGCATCCGGCCCCATGAACTTGTGCTCATCCAGCTTTTCTAACTAGTCCTGATCCACTTCTTTCTCCGCATAGGGCTGGTCACCTCCTCCCCATGCTGCACTGCCCAGTGCAGCAGTCTGGGAGCTGACCTTATTCGTGAAGATAAAGTCAAAAAAAGCATTGAGTACATTAGCTTTTTCCACATTCTCTGTCACTAGGTCGCCTCCCTCATTCAGTAAGGGGCCCACGCTTTCCTCGACTTTCTTCTTGTTGCTAACATGCCTAATGTATACACATTAACCCTCACGGGACACATCGCTATACAAAAAAAGTTCTGTGCCTGCAGTGGGGCGGCTTCCCCACTCCGAGAAGCCGGAGGTTAAAAGCAGCCAAGTTAGGCTGTTTGGAGGAAGCAGCCACAGCTGTGGCCAGCTCAGTTAGGGCCCAGCTGGCCCTGATAAGAGGGCTGTGGGCCAGAAGCTGGAGAAGTCTCTCTCTACCCTGGAGTGGGAAGGGGAGCAAGGTACCCAAAGTGGAGCAGTGCTGGGGAAGGGCAAGGGGAGCTGAGGAGCTCCAGCCTGGTAAACTCCCAGGCTGCAGGCCTTGATGAAGGCCTATGAAAAGGTACTGGGGCTGCAGAGGGGCAGACCGGGGATAGGCAAAGGCAGCAGGTCCTAACCCCTTGCCAATGATGTTTGGCCATGACAGACTGCAGTCTGCCCCAGTGAGCAAGGGTTAGATGATGACTGGCAGTAGCCTCTGAGGCAAGGTGGGTTTAGAGGGTTGGGGGTAGACATAGTAACCATAGTGACTCTATGCTGACATTACTTGAGTTAACACACACTTAAAGTGTGGATATGGCCTTAGGTATATTAAATGTTTGGGAGAGGTAACAGGAACAGGATGAAAGTAGACTAAGATTCATTCAGGTGTTTAGGCTCAAGGCATTGGAACTAGCCTTACTGCACCATACAGGCTCAGGAACAAAAAGGCACATAAAAAGAAGATATCATTTATTTATTAAAATTTCTTGACTTGAGGGTGTATAACTCATGATTTTAGAATTCTTGTGGTTGTAAAGGTATTTTGGGGTTGTAGATGTGTGCATTATATTTTGAAAGGCAAAACTATGAATGGGTTGGACAAAGAATTAGATCAGTCCCTCAGGATGAGTACATTGGCTAGTAGCCAAGGTAGTCAGGGATGCAGGCCCATGCTCTGCAAGTCCCTAAACAGTCCTTTGACTGCCAGATGCTGGGAGTGGACAATGGGATGTTTCACCGAGTCATTGCCTGGTCTGATCATTCCCTTAGAAGCACCTGGCATTGGCCACTGTCACAAGACAGGATACTAGATTAGGCAGACTATTAGTCTGACCCACGATGGCAGTTCTAATTTTCTGCAAAAATTACAATAGATGTATTTTCCAGGGAGAAAGACGTTATAGGAGATAGTATACTGCCTTTATTGAATATTTGAGAATCAAGTTGTACACAATGGCATGTGGAAAAACACTAAGGGCTAGATTGAGAGGCAAAATAACAGTTGCAAAAATGCAATCCCCATTGGTGGATTGACTCAAAACAAAGTTTTGACACCAGGCCAGAAATTGTCAGCTCTAAAATGAGAAGAAAAAATTAAATTTAAAAATTCAGGGAATCCCAGCAGCAGATAAAACAACTTGGGAAACTGCTAGGAGACTCTATGCAATTAGATACAGTGATAAGGGATTCTTTATTTCTGAGGGGATATATGTAAAATGTTTCACTGAATTAAGTCTCAGGGATTATCTACGCTGGTAAGTTAAAGCACTCAACTTGCTAGCACAGGGGTGTGAAAAATCCCCCCGGAGTGCAGCAAGTTTGAGCGCTTTGAAGTGCTGGTGTGGACAGGCTCGGCTCCCAGTGCTCAGAGTTAATCCCCTCGTCGAGGTGGATTGCCAGGAGCACTGGCACCCACGGCAGTGCTTTGAATTTTGTAATGTAGACATAGCCTGACAGTAGGCTAGAGAAGACAGAGAAGTTGCATTCACTAGGCATTGGGATGCCTGTGCCTTTAAGAACCCAGCCCTGGGAAGCCAATGCTGAGAGGTGCTGTCCGTGAGAGGGGAAATAATAAAAGCCCCTTTGCCCCCCCCCCCCCCCCCACCATTTTTGCAAGTACTGGTGTCTCAGTCCCACTGGGGTAACTGTTACTCCTTGTGCCAGGTTTTGCCCTCTGTCAGCACCTCACCCCGAACTTATCTCCTGCTCCACTCCCCGCCCCCAGCCCTGATTTTGTCCTTTAGCCCGTCTCCTAATCCTGCTTCCAGCTGCTTGACCCCCCTGAGCAGTCAATTTCCATCCCCTGCTCAGACCCTGGCCACCCCCCTGCTCCGATTCGCCCTCTGCCCCTTTTTAACCCATGTCAATAGCAGTCAGCAGATTTTTACAGCTAATAAGGGCAGGGTGAAGGGCAGTGGCTTCAGCAGATCGTGTGACCATACAAAAAAGCCACCTTGCTCAAATAAAAAAACCTCTCTTCCGCCCCCCCGCGCCCCCCCCCCAAAAAAAAACTATTTTGCAAACACTGGTGTCTCAGTCCCACTGGGGTAACTGCTACACCCTGTGTCCCTCCCGGCCTGCCCTGCCTAGGAGCCCCAGGTAAGCGCTGCACCCCCGCTTCCCCTCCCAGAGCCTGCACCCCCACCCCCAGCCTATACCCAAACTCCATTCCAGAGCCTGCACCCCCTCCCCCACCTAAACTTCCTCCCAGAGCCCAACCTCTCACCTGTCCTGCATCCAAATCCCCTGCCCCAGCCCAGAGCCTGCACCCCAGACCTCCTCCCCCCCACCCAAACTCCCTCCCAGAGCCTTAGGTGGGTGGGGGGCAGAGTTTTTGGGGTGGTGGGTTGTGGGCACCACCAAAATTTCTACAAACCTGCCACCCCTGCAAGTTGGTCCAGTAAAAGAGATTACCTCAGCCACCTTGTCTGTCTTACTAAATTCCAGTCAGTTACACCTGTGAAAATCTATGAAGGAATTGGGGTGCATAAAAAAGAAGGAACTCAGCTTGACTCAGATCTCAGGTTGCGTTTACAGGGACTGGCAGTTAAAAAATGCAAGCTGAGCACATTTGATACGGAACAATCGAGAGGCAATAAATGTGGGACCCCCGATGCTATTTTTAGTTGTCCGCAGAGTGGAACTGTACTTTAACATAAGGGGTAACGTTAACTCTTTCTTTCCATCTTATAATGCAGTGAGCTCTGTTGCTGTAGGGGACAGCAAATGCAAATGTGATTAGCCTTCTAATGTCTGTTACTCAAGATTTATATACAAAAAATGCCTGTTCTAAGTGCTTTAAAAAATTCTAATGAGTGCCCTGCTGGCCCATCAGGCAGATCATGTGAGTGAATTTAAGGTTTTAAGTGTGACACCATCCACCCTCAGTCTTAAAGTAACTCCAGTCAGAAAATTCTGCAATCTAATCAAGTCTACTGTTGATAATTCTAGGAAGGTAATAAAGTGGGCAGCTCAGAGCCTCTACCTGAGGAAACCCACTCCTCTCTATTGCAAAGACTTTGACATGTCTCATTAAGAATGTAAGATTTCTGATTTCTCTCATGGCATAGAAATCTGCTTCAGCCTTAACCCTCACGTAACCCGTTAACAGACTTCCATGAGACGTAGGGCATGGCTATACTGCAGTCACGGTGTGCAATTCCAGCTTGAGTAGACATACCTTAGCTGGCTTGGGTACCAGAGCCATGAAGCTGTGGCAGTACTAGCTTTAGCTCAGGCTGTATATGCCCACCCAGAACCCTGGATAATTACTCGCAGGGCTAGAGCATGCTGAGATGCACATTGCTGCAGCCTCCGTGCTAGATCAAAGCTAGTTCAGGTATGTCTACACAAACTGCAATTGTACCTCGGGACTGTACTGTAGACATGTCCCCTGGTGCCTAAGTCACCTTTAAAAATCGGATTTAGGCCTTTTGGAAAATGTTACCCATGAGCTGCAAGTGCAGTGCTGTTGGTAGACTGCATTTCCATTAAAAAGAACAGGAGTACTTGTGGCACCTTAGAGACTAACAAATTTATTTGAGCATAAGCTTTCGTGGGCTACAGCCCACTTCATTGGATGCATAGAATGGAACGTATAGTAAGAATACACACACACACACACACACACACACACACACACACACAGAATGTGAAAAGGTGGAGTAAGAGGCTAATTAATTAAGATGAGCTATTATCAGCAGGAGGAAAAAAAACTTTTTTTGTAGTGACAGGTTTCAGAGTAACAGCCGTGTTAGTCTGTATTCGCAAAAAGAAAAGGAGTACTTGTGGCACCTTAGAGACTAACCAATTCAGCTCATGCTCAAATAAATTGGTTAGTCTCTAAGGTGCCACAAGTACTCCTTTTCTTTTTTGTAGTGATAATCAAGATGGCCCATTTAGACAGTTGACAAGAAGGTGTGAGGATACTTAACACGGGGAAATAGATTCAATATGTGTAATGACCCAGCCACTCCCAGTCTCTATTCAAACCCAGGTTAATGGTATCTAGTTTGCATATTAATTAAAGCACAGCAGTTTCTCCTTGGAGTCTGTTTTTCAAAGTTTTTCTGTTGCAAAATTGCCACCTTTAAATCAGTTACTGAGTGGCCGAGAGGTTAAAGTGTTCTCCTACCAGTTGGAGCTCCCAGAAAGGGATTGAGGCTTAGTGTCTCCAGCAGCATTGCTTGCATGTGTATTTGGAGTTCCCTACTTCCCATGTACTGTGCACCGAGAGAAAAACAAGGTTGGCAGAAGTTAGCCTGCATTGGAGAGGTGTTTGTCATTAAACTCTGGGTATACTGGAGGGGGGTTATTTAATATTTTAGCTTCAGTTGCCTTGAAATTGGAACTGCAAGTACTTTGAATGGCTTCCAAGGATGTCTGAATTCATTGTTGCTTCTATGGTGCCCATGTCCCTGGGTAACTATTTACAGCAGTGTATGTCTTCACATTTTACTCCTGAGGACTGTCTTTCTCTCTGTATTTTCTTCTTGCAACTCTTTTAACCATCAGAAAGAGCTCCTTGAACCATAATTTTGAAAACCACTGTTCCATCTGGCACTCTGCTGAGTGACTTGGAGTGGATACCTTTTAGAATATCTGGGGAACGAGGATACTTTTCCCTTCTTTGTTGGAAGCACCACTGTGTGTAAATGGTATCTCTCATTGGAGTGTTAGCCTTTATGCAAATCTAAAAAGCTAGAGGTGAAATGGAAGAAAACTTGTAAGTCTAGAAGGCTCACCTGTAAGGTGAGTTGAGGCTGTCCCTTTAGCTTTCTAATGCAAAGCAGAAGCCTTTGGACTTTGGCTGTGAGAAGAAGGAACAGTCAAATTTACTGATATTATTAAAAGGGGGAGACAGCATCTTCCAACACTTGGATGTGTCCATCAGAAAGAAGCAGTCCATCGGAAGCTATTCAGTTTCATGGCCCTGTTGTAGCAGTGAAACATTTGTGGCATAATTGGGGACAATGCAGGAGAGGTTCAGGAGTTAGTAAGGGATGTTATAGGTCAGGATGGAGGTGCCCTGGCAGAGCTGTGATGGTTTAGGAATAGAACACTGAGGGGAGCTACAGGTCAGGATTGTGGTGTATTGGTAGAGCTGCCTGTGTGTGTACAGTACACACAATGGTTGGGGGACTCAGAACCAGAATGGCAAAGGTGGTGCAGATTGAGACCCTTCCTGTACTGTTATCTTGAGTCATTGCAGTCAGTACCTCTCTTCCATGAATATTAAAAATCACTGCCTAAAAGATTAAGAAACCTTGTGTGGCTGTTTCTATATTGTATCTCTTATGTTACCAGTTCCTGCGTTACTTGAGCCCCCCGGTTATTGCAGGGAACTTAATGCTGTTTTCTTCCTTAACATAACAGAAAAAGCACAAATGGACTGCTGGGGGATGGAGACAACGAATGAAAGCTCTATTTGTGAAAAACGTTTTCATCTTTCCTGAGCCAGTTCCCAGGTGGCAAATACATCTCCTGAGTACAAAGCAATGTAGCAGTGCAGAGGCTGCAGAACTTAAGTGCTGGATTTGGCAATTGAGCTTTTATAGCCCAGAAGTCCTGCCCATGGCTTAAATATTTTGTCCTCTTACGAATCTTTTCTTTTTCTTTCTTCCCTTTCATAACAGCCGGCACAGCATTTTGTGTGGGGGAGAGAGGAGAGTTGAAACTCTTTCAGTGAAGCAGCTGAGGTTTTTCCAGGCAATGATGCAATTGTGCTGCATTGTCCCAGTAGCTTTTACACACGAGTCTGCAGTGTGAGCTAGGGGAGTGGCTTTCTGTTTTTCCGGGAATTAGACACATGCATTGAGTATGCACATTGTCACTGGGCTTCATAGAGCTGCTGCGTGTAGGATTCCAGAGCTTGCTTGACATTTTTGTCTTTTAAAACTCATGAAAGGTTTGTTCTAACCTAATAGCTGCCTTTTGAATTCAGCCCCTTCTGTGCTACCTTTGCAGAAAGCCTCTAACAGAACATCTCTTTGGAAATCGCTGATGGAGGAAACTGTCTTACTGCTGCTATTATTAATTGACATTGCAGTAGCATTCTAAGGCACCTCTTAGGATTGGGGTCCATTTTTTGCTCGGCATTGTACAAATAGGAGAGACCTGAGGGATGATCTTAGAGATCCTCAGTAGCTGCTATCTTTGGCTCCTACGCTGCCTGATGTGTACAATAGAGCAGTGTCACACCTGCATTGCGAACTAGACTTCACCATGACCCGAAGCCAAGCTCTTAGGTTGTAAAAGCTAATGACTGTCATACAAAAGGAAATTTCTATTTTTAACCCAGAGAAGCTACCTTGATGCATGTGCACTTCATTGAGTGGATTGTTCTGCCCTAACTTGGGGTTTGTCAGCTTCACTGTCCTAGTATGTAATTGAACAGCAAGACTGTGCAATGTGTTTTTGTGAGATGCTATGCTTCAATGGTGTGAGATACTAACCCAGAATAATTCCCTAGATATTCACTTGCTGGAGTGGCCTCATTTCTGAACAGGACTTTAGAAAAGAAACTGTCAGCCCCAAGTACTTGCTGCCCAGTATTGACTTTGCAGGCTGTAGCATGACACAGCTTTTGTTATGGTCTCAGCTAGAGCTATTTATATATTGCCTTTCAGTGTTACTGTTTCTCTCTCTTCCACCGGCTTCACAAAACAGTACTTCTAAAGAAATGAAAATGGTAACTCTAGCTGGGTATGCTAGTAACTAGACTAGTGTCCAGGTCAGAATTTGGTCTTTTAAGCAACACCAAAAGCCTAGATCCAAACATTGCTGAATGTGGAGGTTTGCAAGCAAGCAGTATCCATTCTTTCGGAATGTTAGGGGTGTTTGGATTCAACCCCGCTGAGGTTTGAGCTGCAAATAGGGTCTGAACCAGTTTGGAGTTTTGATTCAATTCTGTCTCTGAAGAACTTAAACCAGAATAAATTATTTAAATCAAATGCTGCTGTTTTTTCTTTGTAGGGGTAAGAACTAAGGAGGTCAGGAAATGCAGAATGTGTGTGTTTGGGGAGCTGTTGATTCAGAGATATTCATGGGGCCCTAAGTGAAGGGGAAGGAACAGCAGGCTTTATTACACTAGCTCAGGGGTTCTCAAACTTAATTGCACCACGACCTTCTTCTGACAACAAAAATTACTACACAACCTCAGGAAGTGGTGGCCTGAGCCTGCCCAAGCCCCACTGCCCCAGGCAGGGGGGTCAAACCCCAAGGGCTTCAGCCCCAAATGGGGCCTGTAACCTGAGCCCCGCCACCCAGGGCTGAAGCCCTCAGGCTTCGACTTCAGCTCCGGGCAGTTGGGCTGGGGCTTCGGCCCCACGCCCTACCAAGTCTAATGCCAGCCCTGGTGACCCCTTACAGGTGTGGCATTGCTGCCATCCAGCCAAAGAGCTCTGGGTGTGTTCAGAATTTTAAACCATTTCATAAATAAAATGCTGTTCAGAAGGTCTGAATAAATGTACATCTTTCCTACCTTTCAAACATATACCACAGGAAATGGGCAGGGTGGAATCTAACCTAACTTGACATGCTGTCTCATTTCTAACTTCCACAGTCTCTGATCCTGATATGTTTGGTTTCAGAGTAGCAGCCGTGTTAGTCTGTATCCGATGAAGTGGGCTGTAGCCCACGAAAGCTTATGCTGAAATAAATTTGTTAGCCTCTAAGGTGCCACAAGTACTCCTGTTCTTTTTGATATGTTTGGGAGGAGAACTGGGTAAATCTGCTGCTTAAAAAACAAACAAAACCCAAGCCATTCATTGCCTCTTTTCAATCTAGTTTTACAGATTTGCTTCTGAAGCGTGATATATGTTCAGTAAAGTGTGTAAATCTCAAATTCTATGAGAGTGCGTACTGGAGGTAAGACATGCCTTGTAGCTGACGCTTCCAAGCAATGAGACTGGTAAACATGAATGTTTATATCTCATTAAGACATCCCAAGATCAGTCTGCCTCTCTCCTGACTTCTTGTTCTCGTATCGGCTGTTTGCAGCATGTGCTGCGTTTGAATAATTGTTCACAATTAGAGGCTAATGTAAATGGCTCTTCTGTAGTCACCGCAGCAGCACATGAGCCAACCAATCTGAAAATGGACGTGGTGGCTTTTCAGTTGACACATCTCCTTTTTGCTGTTTGTTTGTAAGGTGGATTCTTGCTGCAAATTAGCAGTGAGTCTGCCCACACAACGTTCACCTAATTGGGGGCATATCTTTCAAAATAACAGAACAGTTTAGCTTCCAAGTGCATGTGTGTACTGGGGGAGGGGAATTAATCACTAACAAAGTGATATGTTGGTTAAACAAAACCCTATCGTTTGTTTGAAAAAGGGTTTGGATGGAAATAATCACAAACATGGTTTGGATAAAACATGTGCAAAGCAGGCCAGTGTTTTAGCAATATTTTTTATTTATGGAGCACTCTTTCCTCCATCTCTCAAAGGTGAGTAAACCTAATTAGCTGTACTGAACAGATGAGGTAAAATATTTAAATATCTGTCCATGTTGATCTGACAATCCAACTTTTGTGTTAACAGCTTTTCTTTGACTTGTCCTAGGAGGTAGATCAGTTCGGGTGCAGTTCAAATCACTTTCTTGCTGTGCTTTGCAATGGTGTCTCGCTTATCAGATGGGCAGATGCTAGATGACTTTTTATGATCAGATTTACTCACCAAACTGAGTGCTGGAATCAGAGCAATTCAGCACAAGGGTAGAAAGCCCTTGCATAATAACTGGCTGCTTCTCTCTCTGCTCTTAAGCCAGAGTGTATGTACTTCAAAATTCTTTTTTGCTTCAGGTTGATGGATGTGCTACAAGAAAGATTTGTCCACATCCCAAGGCAGAGTGATATTTAAACCATAAAATAATAGCAAAGGTAATGAATCCAAAGAGTCAAGACTTCAGAGGCTGAAAAATTTCCCCAACTCACTCTCAAAGCTCATGGCCAGATTTTCTCTTTTACAATAAATCTTTTCTGTTGTTCCAAAAATGTTTCCTAATACAATATCTGCAGATTGTCTCCCTGCCCTTCCCCATCCAGATTTTAACTGACACTGCCAAATAAATATTACCTTCACTTCTAGATGTTGACTCAGGTATCTGAACCAGACTTGAGGCTTCCACAGCTGTGTTCTTCAGTCCCATTCAAATCAGGATACCATTACCAAATTGGCCTGGGTTTCTGGGCTAAGTAGGTGGGGTGCAGTACCGTTTCCCTGTCTTTCGGTACCGTCCGATCAGTCGTGGTTGGGATGTCTAGCCTTTTTTTCAGAATAGGTTCTTGGTAGGTTCTGCTGTTGCTGTGCCAGTGTTGAGACAGCCTTACCGTGGAAAAAAGTGCTGACCCATATACAGGTGAAATGGTGTTTCTGCCTTTATACTAACCATCTTCTTCCTGTGTCTATCTTTATAAACAGAAATGTTGTGTATATTTTTTTATCTTAGTTAAGTAACATAGTGCCATCTAGTGCTGGTCTTAAGAATTAAAGAGAACCATGATTAAAGAGAGCATGTAGGAGAGAGACGACTTCAGTTGCTCTGCTCTTTTAGGAGAACACTTGCTTCTTGAACCTGTCCCCTCCTAGCAGCAGGGCACTTGATAGGAAGAGATTCGTTAGGTCTGTTTTGATGTGGCTTGGGTGGCTAGGCAGTTGATTTCCCCTTCCTATTTTTCAAATAAAGAATAGCGCTTTCATGCTCTCGTGCTGTCACGTGTTCCCTTTGTACATGCTTGGAAGGATGGATTAGATTGGTATTGGTAAATGTCAGTAAACTTCCGTTTCGCTGTATATACACACAAACTGGTGAAAAGACATTTTCATTGATGATTGAAATATACAGATATGCAAACTAAGAAAAATGCTGCATGAGAACCTATTAAAGTTTAATTTAAGGATATTTACTTTGTGTATTTTTACATGTGATGTAGACAACTTGTGTTTTTAACAGTTATAAAACTTTAACTTTTTGAATCCCAGTGTCTTCTATCATTGAATACTTGTCTGACCCTCCCATAATTTCCTGCAACTGTGGAAATTTAAATTGCTAAAAATAAAAATGCTTACAAATATTGATGTTCTGTCAAAATTATAATTTGAAAATACATTGAATTCTGCCAAATCTGTATTATATCTTCTTCTCTCCTCCTCCCCCCCCCCACCACACACATACAGAAATGTATGAATGTGTGTATGAATTAAAATATATAAACCCATATTTGGGGATGGGGAGGCAAGACTATATATAAAAATAGCAGGTCTTCAAAAGATCCATGTTTTCCTGGAGAAGAATGAATGTTTTTATAATCCTTTTTCTCCAGGAAAGCTCGATTTCCTTGCTATAGAGCGCGGCATGTACACAGTTTATAATTAAAACTGATGCGTGAACTTTCTCTCTTCTGAGCTGCTGCTGTACAGTAGTCTGGAAAGGTTGAGAGCCCTAATGTAGAGTACTGATCAGTCTTGTTTGCCTTGCCTTTGAATAGTTGCAACTGAAAAGACCCAGAGAAAGACAGCAAAATGGTTACTGTACTATGGGTAATATGTTGATAGGAAAGACTGAGCTTGTTTAGTCTGAAGAGAAGAGGAAGAAGGGACTTGAGCAACAGATACAATTTAAACCAATCACATGCTCCACGAATTTAAAACTTCCAGATATTTCTTCATGAAATGTGGAGGTCGCCTGTCAAGCATGCCATCTAGGGAGATTAGAAAGGCTGATGGTATGGCTGGAGTTTAAAAAGATCAGTCGAAGTGACCATCCTAGAACACTGGCAGTTATGTAAGCTAAAGACAGTATTATGGAGTTAGCTATTCAAATCTGTGTTTTCATAATATCTGCTGATCAGCAGTAAGTGTTAGGATTCCCTCATCTCAATTCCCTCCCCTCTCTCCACTGCATGTTATTTCATAAATGACTCTTGGTAGGTAGGAAGTGTTATGGAGTGCATATGGAGGCAGAATACTAAACCAGGTGGGCCTATAATTTGATCTAACACAACTTGTGAGTGTTTCTTTGGGAGAATCCTTTTGCAAACTGTTACATGTCTAAAATGTAAAACACAGTTCATACTACTTTGTTGTAATTGGCATGTCTTGTGGCTTTCTTACTGAAAAATGCCTACTTCGTGATGCTGTTTTCTGTGAAACTGTCAGAAATTATAAACAGGTTCAGAGTCTGCTTCCCTAATGACTAGGGAAACTGTACTGTATTAAAGTCCATTTTTAGTGGGGATTTCATAATACAAAAAGGGAGGGAGGCAGTTGGGGTACCTAACTCCCCTGTATGCATTTTGAAAATCTCCTCTGTGGATTATCCAGTCATTATGGAATCTTTTTTTACATCTGTTAAAGAAGCCGCAAGTGGAGGCATGTTCTCTCATGTTCTCCCACAGTGCGTTTCAAGCGATGACATTTTTTGAGGTAGCTGTCCGCTGTCTCTGGGTGGGTGGGTGTTTTAAAACAACTGATCCTTGGGCACTTTGTAAATCTGTTTAATTTTAGCAGAGCTCCTTTGGAATGGGTCTGCTGGCCCTGAGCATCACCTGAAGTCTCTAGTGTGGCTCCAGGCTCAGCCACATCAGAGAACATGTTTACATCTGTCTCAGCTCTTGCCCACCTGAGGTTACGTTCCAGTGTCACCTCCTGTAAAACAGTGTTTTGCATTGTTCACTTGGCTTTCTGGCCAGCTCCTGTATGCTTTTGAATTGATTTGAAAAAAAAAATTTAAAATCCCCTTGTGCTTTAGGAGAGTCATAATGTTTGTCTGCTTTTCACTTAAACATGGAGTAAGCGCTGTCTAGTGAAAACCACTTTAGGACTTAAGTAGGGAGCTGAGCGTTCCCAGATGATGGACCCTGAGAAATAGTCAGTTGGAAGGTCCAGGATACCTTGTATTTGAGATCATTAATGCAGGATATCTCTGCCAAAGATTTTTGTGTTTAATAAAACAAACAAACAAACCCTTCCTACATCTTTAACAAGAGGCTTTCAGTTACAGTACTTTGAGATACCTGGGTGAGAGGCACTTTGTAAAAGTGTAAAGTGTTCTCTGTCCCCACTTTGCAGATTAGACAAATTACTGTGCCTCAGTTTCCTAAAATCACACTAACCCAGAGTCAGAGATGGGAACACAACTCAGATCTCCTGTTCTGTTCTGATCTCACACCTTGGGAATCAGGAAGCTGCCTCCTAGTGTCTTGTCAAACACTTAGGGCTTGCCTACACTTAAAATGCTGCAGCAGCGCAGTTGTAGGGCTTCAGTGAACTCGCTACCTATGCTGACGGGAGTGGGTTCTCCTGTCAACATGGGCAACCCACCTCCCCGAGAGGCAGTAGGTAGGTTGATGGGAGAATTCTTCTAGCACTGTCTACACTAGGGTTTTAACTGCGTCGCTCAAGGGTGTGGATTTTTCATATTCCTGAGTAATGTAGTTATACTGACCTAATTTCCTAGTCTAGACCAGACCTTAATCAGGGAGCGATCTGGAGCCTTATTCCAGGAGGGTACAATATATTTCAAATAGACTGTGGTCCTTTCAACTTCCTGATAGTAGACCAGACTTTGAGCTTCTCACCTGGAATAGGTTGCAGGTGAGCCTCAGAGTAGATATTTGTGCCCTGTAGGAATAATCTGGAGATGCCACTGCCTATAACTCATCAATCAATCAATGGGGAGCATCATTGACTCTCTTGTGTAGTTTAATAGCTCCCAGCTTGTTATAATCTTCTGACTTCAGCCCCATTGGGTTATAAGATTCCAGTTTCAGGCAGTATTTGTTCTTTCCAGTGGTCTGATTAGCTTCCCTCCATAAACCCCTTTCCCCAACTACACAACCATCCACCCCTTCAGGACATGGTGTGTTAGGAGTGAAGCTAATCTGAACCACTTCTAGGATTGTACAGAACGCTGACCCAAAACCTGTGGGCGGTTGGTGACAGGAGGATTTCTGGTTGATCCTCTTAATGTTCAAAATTATCCACAAAATTTTCAGCTCTCCCAGTTTCTCTCATAGTCATAGAGTTGAAGGGCAGAAAGGGGATTTATCATCTAATCTGACCTCCTATGTATCATCGGCCTCTAAAGCCACCTAGCACTCACTCACTAAACTCACCTTTCTCCCTTTTCCCAAATTTTTTGGCAAATGTTTCCTATATGATACAGTAGGGTCCGTGTAACACAAGTGCCTCTCTGAAGCTTATGCTCAAATAAATTTGTTAGTCTCTAAGGTGCCACAAGTACTCCTGTTCTTTTTTTCTAAAGGGAAGTAACTTAAAGTACAAAGGGGGAAAATAGAGCACATGCCATGAAATAGAACACATGCTGTATAAGTATCTCTGACATAACATTACTAGCTACGCATTATTATTAAATCCCATTGGAAACTTCTGTTTCAGTAGCTCCTGGTGCTTCAGACCAAACTTGGAATCTTCATTGTCTAACTTTATGCATTCAGACCTATGTTTCGGGCAGCTAAATAGCTGTGTTAAGCACTGAAGTGCTAATTTAGGCACCTGTATATGAATTTAAACACTTGGAAATCTAAAACAGCAGTTTAGCAGGATCAGTGTGGATTTTGGTGACTAAAGTTAGAAAATTTAAAGATTGGAAATTCAGTCCCAGTTGCTGCTCTATTTAGCATCTTTAAATTTGGATTTAGGAGTCTCATTTTAGTAGACAAATTTTGAAAACATGGCCCTTACCTCCCACCCATCTTCTTGTGTGTCAAAGATGAGAAAATTATGGATCTAAGTGAGCAAGTCACCGTAAAGACTTGCAAGGAGACCCGCTCCTCCCATATTAGCCCAAAGACACAAAACCAACGTCACTTATATTCAAGCATTGTTACCTGCCCAATTTAGGGCTCGCTCGCGCTCTCTCTCTCTCTCTCTCTTCCTTCCCCTTTGGGTACAATGCCCTTCTATGGGTTAACGGGACCTTGTCCCAATAAAGGAGCCTTTATCACACAGTAAACATTCTTTAATTGTTGTTAAATGCATGTACAAGTTTATCAGCAGAATACACACACACCAAGCATCTAATGCTCACCACTCCTAATAGAGCAGACAGATGTCTCTCAATGTCCAGTCAGGATCCGATCTTGTCCGGGGTTGTGGCTTCCACAGTCTTTGGTCTTGAGCTGTATCCCAGAGTTAAGTTCCTACAAGCTTGTTTCCTGTCCCTCATTATATAGTTAACATGAAATTTCCCTTATCTATGCCATAACCAATTATTTTACTCAAAGCATAGCTATGCAAAAACACTAGCCACTCATTTTCACTATATGAAAATTCACATGCCTAAGACTGCCTACTCATTAGCATTTGCGGTTTTCAAAGTTAGCAAAAACTTCTCAAGGTCTACTTATCTTTGTTTCATTAGTGGAATACATTTGCACCAGCAAAACCATATACTTTTTATTATTGGGAAGAAGCTGCAGAAACTCGATGATAACTTGTGCATTCTCTCCCATTCTCATGACATTATGAATATATATCTATCCCTGTTCGTAATGCTGCAGCTGATATTTTTCTATCTGTCTGTCAAGGCCGAATTCTCCTGACTCTGTAGTTTTTTGTTTTCAACTTATGGTGGCTAAACATAAAAGATGGCTGCAGGTTATATTAAGTCCATACACAAGAAGGCTGTGGGTCATGTCAAGGCCAGGCCTCTCGTTCTAGCATTTGGTGACATCCACACACTTTAGAATAGTGATGTCTGAAGTAAGATAGATTGGGGCGGGGGGGGGGGGAATAGCTTTTTTTGGAGGGGAGGTTGGAAGAAAGGGGTGGAATGGATGTGCTTCAGTGGATTCTGGAATCCCATTAAGGATTTTTTTGGAAGGGCAGCAGATTGAGGAAGGAGGGTATTTATTTGCTATCCCTGTAGCACCTCGCCAGCAGGGAGAAGAGGGTTAATTACATTGAATAGCTTCACAGCCGGCTGTCAGAGTAGCTGCCTACTTGGGAAGGAAGCACTGCTTCTAGCACAACCCCTTTGGAAAAAGCTTGGCTTTCATGAATTTTTAACTGCGGAAGAGGCATCGTGTTTGGGGGATGGAGTTAATTGAAAAGTGGGGCAAGAGAGAGTTGGAGGATGGGGGTAAGGGGACTGAAAAAATGAACAAGGCAGATTCAGGTCCTCGTTCCCTGGTGTTATCAGGGAGAGCGCTGCAATACTTCATTACCTGTTGCTGCAGTAGACTCTTTCCCAAATCTTCGTTGCTAACTTGATTTTTTTTCTCTTCCCTAGCCTTGGAACTACAGGTTTCCATGGCAACTTCAGAGGTGCTGAGTATATGATACCCCTTAAAAATAGAAATGCAACATGGGGATGGTTGGCTATTTTCAACTGGGGCAGTGACCTGGAGAGACATCCAGAGGAAGCACATTAGTTTTTAATTTTTGATATGGGTACAACATGTTGATTTGTTAAGGTCTGCATTCCGTGCAGGAAACCCTGTTTGGAGGAGACTAAAACCATGGACATTAGAGCTAGGAAAAGTCAACAGACAATCCAAGCTCTCTCTCCCCGGTCAGGGCAGGACTGAATAAATAAAGATGAGGACTGAAATGGATGGTGACACAATAAAGCTACTTTATCCTCACTTAGCCTCAAGCTTTTCATGGAAAAGGAGATTCTGGAACAATGGTAAATTCTAAGTGTAACTGATTCTTTCTCTCCTCTTCTTTCATTTCACTAACAATGAAAGCTTATCATCCCCCCTGCTCCCCTGCACAAAATGTACTTGTCCACCCTTTCTTTAGGTGTCTGAGCAAGATTTACATGTATTTAGCAAGAGTGCTTGAAACTGATCTTTTAAAGGCCATGACACAAGATGATGGTGTAGGGGTGGTGCAAAGCACCAGGCCATGTGAGAGGAAGGAGAAATAAATAGAGATAGCCATCAGGCCAGTGCAAGTCAGAATTGGCTTACTAGCATTCTTGTTGATAATATCATTTACTCAATTTCACTTCAGACCAAACTAATAGAAATAGTTGCAGTAAGATAAAAGTCGGATGGGAAGAACTGATTCACTCATCTAGCCCATCACCATGCCAGACAGAACGTAACTGTTCATATTTTCTAGAGTTTCTGCTAAAAGCAGGCAGTCTCTGCTTTGTTTTTCAGGTGTGGGAGGAAAATGCCTTGCATTTTCTTTTTATGAAAGGCTGCCATCTGCCCTTAGGTTCTAAAAAGGATCTTTCTTATTCTCTTCTCACTGCTGCTCCTCCATGTTAACATTTATATTGCCAGAGTTAATTCTCATTGCATATAATAAAATATGCATACTCAGACACTAACTAGTGGGTATAATCAAGACTGGTTATTTTCTCCCCACCTTTTTATTGCAGCACACTCCTGTTCTGGTCATATCTGCTAACTACATATTATGTTTGTGTTACCTGAATTTTTTTGCTGGTGAAAGGTGATGGACAGCCTTGGAGGCTGGAGTCTCAGCTTGGGTTGCGTACAGGGCAAGTTGCCTTCTTATTGTCATCCCTGCTAGTTTCCAAACTCCTAAATTGGAGAGCATCTCTGTAAGGGTAATTCAATCTCCAGGACCCATTTGGTCAGTGGCTCCTCTCCTCTGAGCCTACAAGA
This sequence comes from Eretmochelys imbricata, assembly GCF_965152235.1. Taxonomy (NCBI): domain Eukaryota; kingdom Metazoa; phylum Chordata; order Testudines; family Cheloniidae; genus Eretmochelys; species Eretmochelys imbricata. Next base: position 16,588,179 of record NC_135585.1, on the reverse strand, counting down.
GGTGTAGCTGTGGTGCCTTTTTGTGATGTGGGTGCCCGTCCATTAGTAGCTGAAAAGAAACAATTCACTTCCCATAGGATACATTTGTTCTTAATACTGTTGCTTGTTTCTCCAGGTTAAGCTTGTTCTCTATCTTGCAAATCTCACTTCATCCTGAGCAGAGAACAGACTATTATCATATGTGACAGTGTTGCCTGCTTATCCTGAAAACTTGCTTTGCAGCTGCCACTCTTCATGGTTGTCTTTTTTTTTTTTTTCCCCCCCATGCAGAAATACTTTTCACTTTATCCCTGTGGAAACTGTGAAGTTAAAATATCCCATCACTGCCCCAAGGGGCGAAAAGGCAAATGTCATGTATTTGTGTATATATGTGTGCATGTATTTTCCCCTGTATTTTGATTAGATAACAAGTGACCACTTAGACTCCTCCTCCTTCCCCCCCCACCCCCCCAAAAAAAAAATCTGTGGAGAAAAAAGAAAAGGAATACTTGTGGCACCTTAGAGACTAACCAATTTATTTGAGCATGAGCTTTCGTGAGCTACAGCTCACTTCATCGGATGCATACTGTGGAAACTGCAGAAAACATTATATATACACAGAGACCATGAAACAATACCTCCTCCCACCCCACTCTCCTGCTGGTAATAGCTTATCTAAAGTGATCATCAAGTTGGGCCATTTCCAGCACAAATCCAGGTTTTCTCCCCCCCCCCCCCCCCCCCCCCAAACTCACTCTCCTGCTGGTAATAGCCCATCCAAAGTGACAGCTCTCTACACAATGTGCATGGTAATCAAGGTGGGCCATGTCCAGCACAAATCCAGGCACACACACACAAACTCACTCTCCTGCTGGCAATAGCTCATCCAAACTGACCACTCTCCAAGTTTAAATCCAAGTTTAACCAGAACGTCTGGGGGGGCGTGTAGGAGAAAACAAGGGGAAATAGGCTACCTTGCATAATGACTTAGCCACTCCCAGTCTCTATTTAAGCCTAAATTGATTGTATCCAATTTGCAAATGAATTCCAATTCAGCAGTTTCTCGCTGGAGTCTGGATTTGAAGTTTTTTTGTTTTAAGATAGCAACCTTCATGTCTATTTCCACCTTGATTATCATGCACATTGTAGGGAGATTTCAGAGTAACAGCCGTGTTAGTCTGTATTCGCAAAAAGAAAAGGAGTACTTGTGGCACCTTTGGATGAGCTATTGCCAGCAGGAGAGTGAGTGAGTGTGTGTGTGTGTGTGTGTGTGTCCCCGGGAAAAAGGGGGGGGTGGGTGAGAGAGCCTGGATTTGTGCTGGACATGGCCCACCTTGATTACCACGCACATTGTAGGGAGAGTGGTCACTTTGGATGAGCTATTACCAGCAGGAGAGTGAGTTTGTGTGTGTATGGGGGTGGGGGGGTGAGAGAACCTGGATTTGTGCTGGAAATGTCCCACCTTGATTATCATGCACATTGTGTAGAGAGTTGTCACTTTGGATGGGCTATTACCAGCAGGAGAGTGAGTTTGTGTGTTGGGGGGCGGAGGATGAGAAACCTGGATTTGTGCTGGAAATGGCCCAACTTGATGATCACTTTAGATAAGCTATTACCAGCAGGAGAGTGGGGTGGGAGGAGGTATTGTTTCATGGTCTCTGTGTATATATAATGTCTTCTGCAGTTTCCACAGTATGCATCCGATAAAGTGAGCTGTAGCTCATGAAAGCTCATGCTCAAATAAATTGGTTAGTCTCTAAGGTGCCACAAGTACTCCTTTTCTTTTTGCGAATATAGACTAACACGGCTGTTACTCTGAAATCTGTGGAGAAAGTGTCTCATTCTGGTGGTGAAATTCCAAGCATAACCAAAGTACTAGCTTGAAAATTTAGTTATATTCAAAATGTAGACACTTGTTGATTTTAAGCATATGAGAGTGTGTCCTATTTCAGAGAACTCTCTGAGGACTTGTATCGCTGTTTTGTATAAAATAAACACACAGGTTATATTGTTTGAGTACCAACAGAGCTAGTTGTTCAAAAAACAATCTCAATAGCATTTCTGTTAAGGAAAGATTTGCCATTTATGGCTTCAGAATAGATTGCTACTTTACCTGACACAATTCTTGGCACTTGTGACTATTCTGAATCATCCAAACAAATTGCTCTGCTTTGATCTGTAACATAGAGGGTGGCTGTCTGAGAGGAAATCTCATTAGCTTTAATGAGTTAAGTGGTTAAATCCCCATGTATCACAGTGAGAATTTAACCCTAGCATATCCAGAATAGTCTACAAAGACCAGTAGGTACTTTTTTAGAAGTTGTGCATATAGTAACAACTCAGGTTTTAAAACTGGAATAAATTGTTTCATAAATATCAGCTGTTAACTTGCTGCTAAAAGTAAGTGATTAAATGATTTGTATTCCTCCCACCCTATTGTCAGAAAGAAGGGCAAAGTGTTATCAGACCTGGAAAGAGATGTTGCAAACTAACATTTCTCTGCTAAAATTAGGATGGTGCCTTTTTGGCTGTGGATTTGCTGCAAAGCTCAAAGTCAGGTATATTACACAATGCTGAGTGCTGTCAATCTGGGACAAAGCATCTGATTAGTGGAAAGACATGGCTGAATGCCACAGCTACTCAAGAATAGCAAAGCCAGGTGCCTATTCAAGGAATTGCGATTTCAGGTTCCTACCGGCATTATCAAGGCATGTGACTTGAATGCAGAAACCTCATCACGGTATTGATTTTCAAAGAGAAATATAGCAAATGGGATGTAGGTTTAAAAGTACTGTAAATATTTTGTTACATAGTTTTAACTGCGGGGCCTGTACTTCAGTTGAAGACAGCATTGGTCTGCTCGGCACAAACAGAGGAGGAGAAGGAGAGGAAACTTGAGTGAGTTGAATATTGGATATTCACGAAAAGGCACCCTATTTTTAATCTTTTTTTCTTTGATTTGGTTTTCTCTGGGATTTGGTAGCCTTCCGTGTAATGGCAGATTTTCTAAATATTATGATAGGATATCGGGTGCTGGAATCTTGCATGCAGATGTAGCACTGGTTTGCTCACTCATCCTGGCAACCAAACCAGGTGAATCTTATTGGCTGCACTAGAGACATATAAAATCGTTGAGTTTTGCTTAGGGCAGAGAGTTTTAGAATCCGGGACAGAGACAAGCTGCAGACAGCACCTCTAGAGCATTGCATTATAGGAAGGCTCTGAAGATGAGGCTGTTTTTGTTTAAGTTAACAGTGAAGAAAAATCCCAGGAAAGGGTATATATTCAGGCCACTTTGTTCATGAGTTTGTGTGTGTAAACTGTTAGGAGCAGGCTGGGAACAATATTTGTTTACAACTTTTTATTGTAATAAGTTTCTGAAACGTTTAAGTTCAGTCACTCTTGCTTGACATAACATCCTGTCACCATTAGGGATCTATCAGACACTATATTTATAACAAAGAAGTGTGATTTAGTAAGTAATGTTTAATTTATGTTATGGTGTTTTTCAACACCAGTGTCATTGCAATTAAATTATTCTAATGCATGTTAAAATATAAGCGTAAATGGTACACTTTGAATAACAGAATAAGTTAATTCTTTAGGATATCAGAGTGCAGTTTATGGTTGAGTATTTATTGGAATGTAAACACTGTAATTACCTGTGGTTTATTGTTAAAATAACTATGTACTTGTAGTACCTTTTCACTGAAGAATTTCTAACTGCTTTACAAAACTTAACCCTCACTACTCCTGAGAGTTTGGGGGAGGAGATGGAGGAAATATCACCAACAGGCATAAGAAATTAACATGCTCAAAGATATACAGTGGTAGAGCGTTCTGACTCCCAGTCCCATTTTAACCATTCAACTCATTATAGTTAATTGTGTGTGTTACTTTATGGGTTTTCAGTAAAATATGACCGTACATAGTAGGATGTTTGGTTCCAGCACTTGCCCTTAGATTACAAGTTTCTGACTAAATCGCTAATCCAAACCTCAGGCTGCAGCTTGGATTTCCACCAAATGCCAATGAAGCAGTATTGAATTTTGGGATAGAGATTGATGGGGAAAAGCAGTTCATAGCTTCCAAGGTCAGAAGGGACCATTTGTCTGACCGCCTGTATAATTTAAGCCATAGAACATCCCAAAATAATTCCTTGAGCATATATTTTTAGAAAAACATCCAGTCTTGATTTTAAAGTTTTCCGTGAAAGGGAATCCACAATAACCCTTGGCAAAAACAACAAGGAGTCTGGTGGCACCTTAAAGACTAACAGATTTATTTGGGCATAAGCTTTCATGGGTAAAAAACCCCCACTTCTCCACGAAAGCTTATGCCCAAATATATCTGTTAGTCTTTAAGGACTCTTCATTGTTTTTGTGGATACAGACTAACACGGCTACCCCTCTGATACTTGGAACCCTTGGCAAGTTTTTTCCAGTGTTTTGATAGATGATGCAGTGTTAAAAGTTTGTCTTGAGAGTAAGATGCTAATCAGTAGTTCTATCCTCAATTCTTGTAGATCCCAGAACACTTGTCCAAAAGGGCTGTAATGGTATTTAACACATTTTCAGGGATGAAAATGCTGTACAGACAATAGTTAACATGCCTTTGCAACACCTCTGGAAACTACGTTGGTATTCCCATGTTTAACTGAGATTGTGATCTGTCTAAGGCTGCATTAGATCATTGGCAGAACTGGGGTTAGAATTCAGAAGTACCTGTCTCTTACTACTGCATTTTAGTCCGCCAAACCACGTTGCCTCATCCCCTCCCTGCCTCAGTTCAGTGAGTTCTGATGCCCAAGGCTGTGTGTGAACTATTGCTGAGCATGTAATGGTTGTTCAGCTACTCCATTTGCTGCCACAGTCGCTTTGGAAGTAATTTCTAACTCATTACTGTAAAGTGCTTTGAGAAGTTTGAAGGGGGATATACATGAACAAATCTTAGCCTCTGCTTTTAATGGTGTGTTCTGATACAAGAATTTTGTCTTGCCTGGACGATGGGACTGCTGAGTGAAACAGAAGGCATAAACAATGTCTCGTATATTGTAGATGATAACTTCTTAAAAATTTTTTGCTGCAGGACTAGAGAATCTCTGCACTTGACTGGTTTTAAGGGGAGTGTGTGCTGTGATGGGAAAGCACAATAACACAAATCACGTCCCTAGCTAGTTAAGATGTGGCTTTCCAAGAGCTGCACAAGATGCTCTTGGCTAAATGGGATTACCACAGAGTTTTGGGGTATTGTGTGTGATGCTTAACTGGTTAGATGAATAGTACAAGACAAAGGAAAACTAGCCTTTGTGATCCACTTTCACCTGTATCACCACACACACCGCCCTCTACCACAGGATACTGAAATGTGGATTGGGAGAGCCAGGAACTTAGTCAAGATTTCTGTGTCCTATTCCTGGTGTTGCAGCATAATTGATTTGCAGCAAAACTATGGACAGATCACTTAATTGCCATGTTTCAGAGCTACAAAATGGGTATAATGCCTGCCTTGAAAGGTGCTGAGAGGGTTAATCCAGTGCCTATAAAAGCACTTTGCAAGCCTCTGCTGAAATGCTCTATATTCCAGAAGCATGAAGTATTAACAGCTAAATAGACCATTTCACTCACTTTGTCCTAGTTTTTCATCAAACGTCATCTGAGGTCACTAAACCTGGTCTCTTTTTTTTCCTCTTTTCTCCTAGCTGAAGCTTGAGGATCGCTCGGTGGTCCCTCGGGATGTGGTCAGACACATGAGCTCAAATGTAAGTGCTGCTTTTAAAAGATCATGATACTGCTGCATGGATATCTAAGACTGGCCAAAACACCTAAGTTGAAGTCAGACACACCCAGAAAGCATCCAACAGCTTCATTTTTTAGTCTATTAACAGATAGCAAACTATGGTTAGAAATGCAGTATCAGTCATAGTGCGTAACTGGAAGAGATGGAAGCCTCTTGAGTAGGTGAGGCTGATAATCTCACATAATTGAACAAAAAGCTTGCCTATCCTCTGAACTTTAAATTTGAAGGACGAGTCTCCCTGCACCCGTAATGGTGAAACATCCCACATAGTTCATAACAATGGCCATACTGGGTAAGACCAAAGATCCAGCAAGCCCAGTATTCTGTCTCTGGCAGTGGCTTCAGAAGGAATGAACAGAACAGGGCAATTTATCAAGTGATCCATCCTCTGTCGTCCAGTCCCAGCTTCTGGCAGTTGGAGATGTAGGGACAGCTAGGGCATGGGGTTGCGTCCCATCTTGGCTAATAGGCTTTGACAGACCTGTTCTTCATGAACTTATCTAATTCTTTTTTGAACCCCAGTTATACTCTTGGTCTTCACAACTTCCCCTGGCAACAAGTTCCACAGGGTGACTGTGCATTGTGTGAAGAAATACTTCCTTTTGTTTGTTTTAAACCTGCTGTCTGTTATTCTCATCGGGTGACCCCTTAGTTCTTGTGTTACGTAAAAGGGTAAATAATACTTCCTTATGCACTTCCTCCACACTGTTTGTGATTTGATAGACCTCTATCAGATCCCTCCTTAGTCATCTCTTTTCTAAAATGAACGGTTCCAGGCGAGGTCTACACTACACATTTATTTCCATATAGCACGTCACTCGGGTGTGAAAAATCCGAACCCCTGAACAACGTAGTTATACCCACGTTAACCCCCACATGCACAGCACCGTGTTGGTGAGAGAGCTCCTGTCAACATAGCTACCGCCTCTCTGAGGTGGAGTTATTAAGCCGATGAGAGAGCTCTCTTCCATCAGCTTAGAGCGTCTTCATTAGAAGTACTACAGTGGTGCAGCTGCGATGAAGTTTGTAGTGTACACCTGCCCCCAGACTTTTTAATCTCTCCTTATACGGAAGCTGTTCCGTACCCCTAATAGTTTTTGTTGCCCTTCTCTGCACCTGTTCCATTTCTGATTTTTCTTTTTTTGTGATGAGGTGACCAAAACTGCACGCAGTATTCAAGGTGTGGGCATGCCATGGATTTCTATAGTGGCATTATATTTCTGTCTTATCTATCTCTTTCTTAATGGTTCTTAACATTCTGTTGGCTTTTTTTGACTGCTGCTGCACACTGAGTGGATGTTTTCAGGGAATTATCCATAGTGACTCCAAGATCTTTTTCTTGAGTGATAACAGCTAATGTACACCCCCCATCATTTTGTATGTATACTTGGGGAATTGTTTTCCAAAGTGCGTTACTTTATTACTTATCAGCATTGAATTTAACCTGCCATTTTGTTGCCCAGTCACCCAGTTTTGTGAGATCCCTTTGTGACTCTTCACAGTCAGCTTTGGACTTAACTATCTTGAGTAATATAGTATTGTCTGCACATTTTTCCATCTCACTTATGAATATGTTGAACAGCACTGGTCCCAGTACAGATCCCTGGGGGAACCCTGCTATTTACCTCTCTCCATTGTGAAAAATTACCATTTATTCCTACTCTTTTGTTTCCTATCTTTTAACCAGTTACTGATCCATGAGAGGACCTTCCCTCTTATTCCTGTGACTGCTTACTTTGCTTAAGAGCCTTTGGTGACGCACCTTGTCAAAGGCTTTCTGAAAGTCCAGCTACACTATATCCACTGGATCACTCTTGGTCACATGCTTGTTGACTCCTTCAGAGAATTCTGATAGATTGGTGAGGCATGATTTCCCTTTACAAAGCCATATTGACGTTTCCCCAGCATATTGTGTTTATCTATGTGTCTGATTTTGTTCTTTACTATAGTTTCAACCAATTGGCCTAGTGCTGAAGTTAAGTTTACTAGGCTATAATTACCAGGATCACCTCTGAAGCCTTTTTTAAAAAATCAGCATTATATTAGCTACCCTCCAGTCATCTGGTACAGAGGCTGATTTAAGCAATAGGTTACCTACCATGGTTAGTAGTTCTGCAATTTCATATTGGAGTTCCTTCAGAACCCTTGGGCGAATACCATCTGGTCCTGGTGACTTATTACTGATTGCTTTATCGCTTTCCTCCAAAACCACCTCTACTGAAGCCTCAGTCTGGGACAGTTCCTCAGATTTGTCACCTAAAAAGAATGGCTCAGGCATGGGGATCTCCCCCATAACTTCTGCAGTGAACACTGATTCAAAGAAATCATGTAGCTTCTCTGCAACAGCCTGGTCTCTCTCAAGTGCTCTCTTAGCACCTTGATCGTCAAGTGGCCACTCTGACTGTTTGGCAGGTATCCTGCTTCTGCTTTACTTAACAAAAAGGTTGCTGTCCGTTTTTGTGTGCTTGGCTAGTTGCTCTTCAGATTCTTTCTTGGTCTGCCTTATACTTTTACACTTGACTTGCCAGAGTTTATGGTCCTTTCTATTTTCCTCTCTAGAATTTGATTTCCAATTTTAATGGATGCCTTTTTGCTTCTAACCACCTCTTTTACTCTGTTGTTTAGCCATGGTGGTATTTGTCTGGTCCTCTTGTTTTTGTTTTTTAATTTGCACTATACACTTAGTTTGAGCCTCTGTTTATGGTATTTTTAAATAATATCCATGCCACTTGCAGGCATTTCACCCTTGTGATTGTTTCTTTACATTTGCGTTTAACTAGCTTCCTCTTTTTTATGTAGTTCCCCTCTTTGAAGTTAAATGCAACCATGGTGGGTTTCTCTGCCATTTTTCCCCCTACAAGGATGTTAAATTTAATTACATTATGGTCACTATTACCAAGCATTTCAGCTCTGTGCACATCTTGGGCCCGATCCTGTGTTTCATTTAGGACTAAATCAAGAACTACCTCTCCCATTGTGGGTTGCAGGACAAGCTGCTCCAAGAAGCAATCATTTAATGTGTCTAGAAATTTTATCTCTGCATTCCGTCCTGAGGAGACACATACCCAATCAATATGAGGATAGTTGAAATCCCCCATTATTATTGCATTTTCTGCTTTTGTGGGCTCTTCAATCTTGAGCATTTCATAGTCACTGTTCTGGTCGTGTGGTCAGTAATCTATTCCTACTGCTAAACTCTTATTGTTCAAGCATGGAATTTCTATCCATAGAGATTCTACGGTAAAATTTGATTCATTTAAGATTTTGTTCTTTGACTTTAGGCTTTCTTTCACATATGGTGCCACTCCCACACCAGTGCAACCTAGTCTGTCATTCCTATGTATTTTGTACCCTGATATTACCATGTCCCATTGATTATCCTCATTCTACCAAGTTTTCATGATGCCTATTACATCAATTTCCTCATTTAATGCCAGGTACTCTAGTTCACCCATCTTAATATTTAGACTTCTAGCATTTGTATATAAGCACTTGTACGTTTTGTCAGTGTTCAGTGGTTTGCCTTCATGCGTTATATTTAAGTGGGACTCTTTTACGCTCGCCCATGGGGCGGCGGTGAAGGTGGTGCAGAATGCTTTTTGGAAGCAGCAGTTCGCTCGACACTTTGCCTTTACACCCACCTTGGTATGTGCTGGAGCATTAATTAGAGACTGTGCCATAGGAGCTGACCCAGCATTGGAGCAACATAAGAGCTCCCAATACCATGTTGAGGGCAAGGGGTGTGGCTCTTGCTTCTGGTGTCTGGACTTCAAAGGTTGGTGGGTTTTTTGTTGTGAGTGGGGGATGGGGCAAAGGTGAAGTGGGAGTCCCACACTGTATGAGGTTGGTACCAGAGGCTCTTCCATTTTCCCTGCTCACCTGAAGCTGGGTTGGTTGGCTGTCTCATCTGCACATAGTTTCTTGCTTTTAAACCTGTATATATCCTGCCTTTTCACATTCTGGGCACAGAATTCCCGAGCAATGTGCCCGTGGATTTAGCTCAAGTCTTGTCCATCACATGCAACACTCCTGCTGTTTTGCAAGGGAAGACTTGTTTCATTATAAAGTTTAAGTCCATACAGTAGTTCCACATACTGGTTGAATCACCTCTCTAGGTACTGCAACTGAGCCTAGCCAAATTAAAATTCATCCTGTGCCTGGTACCTTTTTACAAGACTAGCAGAGTCCTCATTGGAGACATATTACCGTAAAACTCTTTCATGACCCCAGCATTTAGCATGCCCATATACATGTAAAATATTCTCTTTATCCATTGGAAGTAAAATTTCCAAGGTCTAGTGTAGCAGTTGCAATGGAAACAGAGTTTTGTGGTGCAGTTAGCATAACTTCCCATATTCCTGAATGGGAAGAAGTGTCTCTTGAGAGATCTTTCAAAATAGATCTCCAGTGAGTGCTCTCTGTACATCTGACCTCGGAAAACAGGTGTGAAAACTCCATGGGCTCTTGAGGCAAGACGTAGCTAAAAGTGTCCAGTATAGCCAATTCAGCAGAATGGAGCTGGTGCTTAAACAGCAGACCACAAGCTTTCCTCTTCCCCAATGTTGTTTTAAGTCCTAGTTGCTATGTTGTAGAATGTTACAGCATTAGCACTCAATCGGAGATGTGTGGATTTGATTGCATGAGGGGAATATCAAGGATGTTCAATATCTGTCCTCAAATGAAGCCATATGATCTCTTTAGGAATTTAGCTAGCCTGGCAGTATTTTGCAGTTGCAAACTCCGTCCCTACTTATTCTGACGTGTATTTTCTCCCAACTTCCTCTCCAATGTCAGACCCACTGGTGGTACGGTGAGATAGACAGCTGGCCACTAACTTTATCACAAGTGGTATGACCTGTATGTGTAATAAAGGGGCGATTAAGGACGCATTCCAGTACCTGGCAGTAAATGGGCACTGTTGCATTTCATTTTTACTCTGAGGGACACTCACTGACAAGTTTTCCTTTTGTTTACCCTCCGTTGCCTTTCTTTTACTGTCTTCCTAGAAGGTTGAAATGATTTGTTTCTACTGGTATTTCTTCTCTTCTCCCCCTCCCTCCCTTGGCAAATGTTTTCTGTCCTTTCACACTTTCCTTTTTGAATGAGCTGAGGATAATATGCTGTCTCACTTATTTCATGTGTGTGCTAATGTGTGATGTCTTACTGTGCCAGAATTGCTATCTTGCACACTGTCACCTCAGGTGTAGATCTGAGCATTTAACTACCTGCCATCACTCGATCCTTTCCAATATGTGGCTGGTCTTAATTTTTCATTGATGGCATGGTGTGGTTTAAAAAAAAAATGCAACCAACACAAGTCATTTTCTTCTCTTCCTAGCCTTTCATATGGCTGTGTTTTGGATGGGACGGTGAACTGGACAAATGAAAGCTTCCCCATCCCAAACTTGGGCATTTCTCTGGCATGATATGTGCTGTGGGGACAACGATGGATGGACAGGAATGTGTTCATTGCAACAAAGGGTGCTTGACTCATCTAGTGCTCAGGACTCAATTAAGCTGTGATTGATCGTATGCTAACGGGCACGGTGCTGGATTTCCAGTTCCATCCATTCATCACTGGCTCATGAGAAATTGATTTTAGAACGGAACAGTGAAATCTTGACTCTCCATTTTCCTGTGACCTTCCCCTTTATCTTGAATAGAATAGAACAGGGCACAGTTCCACCTGACTGAGGCTGACCGTGTGGAGGCTTCGGGGAAATCTATAGTTAAAACCCTGTATTATTGCACAAGACATATGCTGGCTCGGTCTCACTTTGAAAATGAATCACTCGGCCCCATTCTAACCTGGTGGAATGAATCAGCAGGAAAAGTTGTAGCCAGCAGGTTCTGCTCCTCAAGGATTAGTGTCTCTGTAACTGTGCCTTAGTGGGTCACAACTGAGGATGCCAAATTCAGGACAAACTGCTAGAAATAGGACAAACACAACCCAAAACTGGTGGTTATTCTTTTCTAAAGTATACCAAAGCAGCCATAAAAGTAAAGTCCTGTTTCACCACACTGGCTAACAAGAAAACATAAAGGCAGTTTCTTCAGGCATTCCAGTTCTTATATCACCACCAAGAAAACTGGATTCAGGGATGAGTGGTTCTTTACAACCAGTTTCAGCAGGCTCTTCTGATCCCAAAGCACCAGCCACACACCCAGGTCAATATATAACTTCGCTCTTACCCAAAAATAATGCTGGTGCCAATCCTTTAGTATCTAAAATCTAAAGGTTTATTCATAAAAAGAAAGAGGCTACAGTTGAAATTGGTTAAAGGAATCAATTACATATAGTAATGGCAAAGTTCTTGGTTCAGGCTTGTAGCAGTGATGGAATAAACTGCTGGCTTAAGTCAAGTCTCTGGAATACATCCACCGCTTGGATGGGTCATTCAGTCCTTTGTTCAGAGCTTCAGTTTGTAGCAAAGTTCCTCCAGAGGTAAGAAGCAGGATTGAAGACAAAATGGAGGGGTTTCCAGGGCCTTTTATAGCTTTTGCAATGTGGAGGGCATCCCATTGTTCTCACTGTGGAAAATTACAGCAACAAGATGGAGTTTGGGTCACGTGGGCAAGTCCTATGTCCATCATTTTGCCTGGTCACAGTAGGAAATTCCATTAAGTGTAGATGGGCATCTCCCATGGTCCATTGTCAGTTAAATGTTCTTTTGATGGGCCACTCCATTTGAATAGTCCCTCCAAGATGTACTGGCTAGCTACCTTGTGGCATTACCCCAAGAGCAAACAGTTGAAATCCAAGTATAAAGCCAATACTTATAACTTCAAATACAAAAACGATACATGCGTACAGATAGCATAATCATGACTAGCAAATCATAACCTTATCATAGACACCTCACTTGACAATCTTTGTACAATATTTGCTGCAGATATAGAACAGTGTTTGCAACAATGATCTATATGGTCATATTTTAATCAGATAACGTCACAGTCTCGTAATAAAATAAGTTAAGAACATCCAAGTAATTGGAGGGGAGGCACTGAGGAAGGGTGGCACAGATGGGGTGTCCTGGGGTGTAACCCCTGCATGTTCTCCAAAGTCACTCTCTCTCCCATACAATCATTTAGAGCCCTGCTTCTGAGCACCTGTCCAAGGGGAGGGACAAGCTGAACTAAGCCACACAGTGATTTAAAACGAGATCTGTAGATGACAGAATATGAAGGTTCCGAAGTGGGCCACCTTCAAATCTCTTATCTGCTAAAGCAAGGGGGCTTGCCCAGTTGGAGACTTGGTCTCTCATAACCCTAGGCCAGTGTGGACTGGAAGCGCTATGGGGGATGCATATTCACTTTAGATTAGCAGGAGCTTCCTGCTGACTGACCCAAGAACCATGACTGACTCCGAAAGGAGTCTCCACCAGAGAGGGGCTTGGGAAGAGGGGAATGGAAAACTGGAGCAGATAAGTGTAATAGAGTGGGAAACTGGGGGAACCTCCTGGCTTGTCCTTGGCTGGAATTGTGTATGGAGAAATCCCAATTGAAAATACAAATTAAAAATTGAACAACTTGTTTTGAAGACACTTGTTTCTGTAATTTCTCTGCATCCAATGCAGCAGCAGCTTTTTGCCTCATCTCAGCAGAGCCGAGCAATAAGGTTGAGCCTACCTCTGTAACAAGCTCAGCACAAGACGGCTGCTAAGCAATCTCCACGCTTCATCTGCTGATCCTCTGTTCTTTCAATAGCAGTGTTAGTCATGAGACCCCTGGAAATAGGCAGGGAGCAGAGGCAGGGGATTAGGGCACATAGCCAGACACTGGCAGGCTTGCTGTATAATGCAGAGTCCCTGCTCTATACCACAGAGGCTGTCTTTCCTGTTCAGTATTTTAATGTGATGTGCCTTGGAAAGCTTTGGTCAGTGAGTGGGAAATGGACATGGTATGAGACAGACTAAACCAGCAGAGAATTCTCTGAACTACTTATGACGTGATTATTTTTTGGTGAGTGGCAGATAAATGCAAGTGCAGTGAAGGCATTTCTATGTCACCTATTGATAAGATGTTGAGTGTACTATTGTGCCTTTTCCATTAGAAATGAAGAACGGGGGAGGGGGACCCCGAGATCATTTGGTAGAAATTGCAGCCTCTAGAACATAATGCTTTGTTGGCTCCTAGAACTCTCCTAGCACTCACTGTCTGATGCACAAAAATCATATCTCCTGAGATGAGTGAAATTCTGAAATGTTCATCATAAACCAACATTTTCAGGTTCTTTTACCTGGAATTACGAAGTAAAAACTAGAAATAAAAGTATTAAATGATAAGGAACAATATCATGGGGTTTATCAAATCTAAGACCATTCTGGGGCAGACCAGGGGCAAGTGGTCGCATGCAAAGTAATGAGCCACTGCAGTTGACTTCCTAAAGGTGAGACTTGCTGTCCAGGTCTTGTTTGTCCTGTGGCTTGAAGTAAGCTAGCAGCTGCTGTCTGGGAAAATAGTTGAGCACGGCTCTGGCAAAGCTATGCTTAAGTCTTTGAATGCAGTTGTTGACAGCAGGGTTTCCCTGTCTATGGTAGTCAGGGTTTTTTGTTTCAGAGCTGTGCTATTCCAATCAAACTACAGAGCCCTACATTACTGAGTAATGCTGGCACCATTATGCTAGGGAGAAGAGCAGAGATGTGCTGTTGCCAACACACATTATAGGGGTGGGGGTAAATGAGCTTCCCTCCCTTGATCCCCCTCTTCTTGGCTGTCTGGAGGAGAACAGATGAATGATTTCTCTCCCTGCATCTCACTGCCTCAAGCCCTGTATTCTGCCTAGGAAGGATGAAGGGAATCCAGACAGCTCTGGTTCATTTGCTGAGCAATCTATTCAGATATTATCCTGGACAGTCCCCGTCTGTATTTGTGAAGGTCCTTCCTATGACTGGCTGTCCCTGAGACCAGGCAGAGTGAATTGAGCACCAAAAAACGTGTGGATTTTTAAAAAGCTGCATGTGGCTCTAGATGCAGGGCTTGAGTAAATAAATATGTTAGAAAGGACAGAATGTTTATGTGGAATGAGCTAGCTCATTCAGTACTTGTACAGTGTCAGCTCTTCAAAGTGTGCGTTCTTATTTCCATTAATAGTAGACCTTGATGTTTGAGATCAGGACAGCTACTGAAGCCAATGAGAGCAATGCATTCTCCACGCCATCCCTTAGTCCGGTTTTGTAATGGACTATGGTCATGAACATATAAAACTATTGATTGTGTCAGGAGGGCAGAGTAGCTGCCAGAGTCTGCTACCAGAATGTTTGGGTTAGCTTCTCTTCCTTGGAGAGCTAAACCGTGTTTGTGAAATGTGTACGTGTTACTGTAGAACCCTTTCTAAAGGCTCACGTCTAAAGCTCAGCTTTTTTTAACTGAAGATTTGATCATTGGTCCCCACTAAAAAGTGAGCGACGGTAGATGATGTTTTTTGTTTGGACCAACAAGTAAGTTGTTCGGCTTGAAATCTTGTGACTTAATACATTTGGTCCAGTGAAAGATGCCAGCTTCTCTACTGCACTGGCTGCCAGCTGTAGGGTGAAGACAAATAGGTAAAGTGTGTTGAATAGGAAACTCTCAGAGTAAAAAGGCAACAAACTGTTTTATAGCTTCTTGGCATCTGGCACTCATGCTCTGCCCTCTGTTTGGAGCTTTACCTGTGGGAGGAAATCCTGTGGAGTCGTAGTGAATTGTTCCGTTGAGCGTGACAGTAACAGGACACCATTTATCTGGGAGCCAAGCTACAGGGGACTCAAGTGCTAAACTGGTGAACAAGCAGCAGCTGTTTTACGTTGCCAGCTGAACGAGCTATCTCCTTACACAAGCAGAGGCAGGAATTCATAAGTTGCTGCAGCAACAGCCAGTTAAAATTATCACTGGGAAGAAGGGGTTTTTTAACCTAACACATACCCCCCCCGCACCCAATCCTTGACTTCAGACTGCTTTACATTTCTGGGTGCAGTGATCCCTCCAGAACAGGGTTATTGGGGGAAGTTTGCACTGCTTCTGTCAGTGCTGTCTGCTCTGAGGATAAATAGAGGGTTTCACCCATCCAGGGCTGTCAGTTCTGCACCTTTCACCTGCGTGCAGTTGACCTATCACTTGAGAATTTTCCCCGGTTACTGACCCTTTTCCCCCACTCCCTCTCTCTTTGCATTTTCAGGACAGCCAGTGCGGGACTGTAATCGATGTAAACATAGAGTGTGCTGTGAAACTGGTAGGAACCAACTGTATCCTCTATCCTGTCAACAGCAAAGACCTACAGCATATCTGGGTGAGAACACAGCCACAATCCTTCTCCTCTCCTCCCAGGGGTGCTAGGGGTTTGGTACCTCGCAGGGATGGTGGTGTACCCCAGGCAAGCAGCGCCACTTGCAAGATGGACACTTCAGTGTTTTGTTGTACACCTGTGACTTGGCTTTATTCTAAATCTACCAGAAATGTCCTTACTGCCGGAGGAAAGTGTAGCATCCAACCCCTTCCCTCCTGTGTTTCTGATCATACTGCTAGATCCCATTAGACTGAGAAGACTGTCAGTATCAAATGGTCTGAGACGCTTCTGCGTTGTGATTAGCTGATGGGATCACCTGACCCTGGCAGTCCCATGACAATGACACAGTCCTAAGCTGCAACACATAGTTACTATATCAACAGGTTACAGAAATGTTTAAAAGAGCAAATCTTTTTTTTTGGTCCGGCTGAAGCAGACTGAGGCATACCTGGTTTTGAGTGGGTGGGTGATTGCAAAACGATAAATTGAAGGCGAAGATTTTCCCTGTTTGTTTCCTTCATTGAGTTGAGAAAATAGACTGGAAACAAGCGTCTTTCCCTCCTTTCCCCCACCCCTCCATAAATGGCTGTAGTGTGAAGCCTTTCTAAAGTGATGAGGAATGTTGCAACCATTCTGCAGAGATATGTATTTGTGGGTGGCAGCTACAGGGAGGTTTTCCTGCAAAAGGACATGAGCGTCTCTTCTAGGGTTGGAATAACTGCCCATGAAAGTGAAACTGATCATATTCTGCACTGCTTTACCCAATGTATGCAGGTGCTGCACAAGATTTCCTTTGCACAGCTCTGGCCAGTTCACCTTATAAATAATGCAAAGCAATTTACAGATAGATTAAGACCGTTTTCTCTGTTTACGGTCTAAGAAAAAGTCAAGAAAGAGACCAAGCTGTTTTCATTACCTAGAGAATGTAGGTATCGATCGGGCCAATTTTTGCATGCAAAGCATGCACTTCTACAGTATCTCAATTCCAACTTGCAGCAGCCCTGCTGTTTCAGTCCTGGGCCGTTTTGAGCAGAAGAGATTGCTGGGCAGTCTGCATTGTGTATTGTTTACGTGATATTTCAAGGAATTAGGTTGCATTTTATAGTTTGTTTGGTTTTTTTTTCCTTAGCCATTTATGTACGGCGACTACATAGCCTTTGACTGTTGGCTAGGGAAGGTCTATGACTTAAAGAACCAAGTCATCCTGAAGCTCTCCAATGGAGCCAGGTACGTTTCTGAAACAGAACATCCCCTTTACCTTTGGGCATGGTAACTGTAGTCTCTTTTAAAAGTACTCTAAGCATACGTGGCATCTCACTCGTGCAGCCATTACTCTGGTGACAGCAGGTCTTGTGCTCACATTATTTTCAGCCACAGGTGATAACACATTTTGGGCAAGAAGGGGTGTAAAAGTATATATTGGATAGTTGGCAGCTCTGTTACCCCTTAGACGAAGCAAAGCTAATCCCTGACAGTATGATTATGATCCAGAAATCACATAGTCCAGAAGAGGTTTGCGAGGTTGGTAGCTAAAAAAAAAAAAACTCTTTTAAACTGAGCACATTTTGACATTTGAGTCTTTGAGAGACAATAAACAGGGAACCCCGCAGCCCCAATTTTGAGCCTCTTTTTCAGAGGAAAAGCAAATCATTCTGGAGATATTACAGATCACGTAATCTGTAAAAAGCACCATTTTTTGCATAGGGTCTTGCTGTCAGTGAATTATTGGAAATGCCACCTTAGGTCTCATTTCAGAAAAGAGGTATGCCAAAACGTTTGTTAGCTTTCTGGAGCCTGGGTTCCAGCACTGCTCTGAAACAGCTGTGAGTTATGAGTGTTCAGGTTACTAGTAGGCAAAAGACCTCCACCCAACAGCCCACTTCCCTCATAGATTTCATGTGCTCAGTTATGCTTTTTAAAGTGGAGTAGTGTTTACCGAGTTCTTATCTAAAACCAGGGGATTTGCTTTACCCTGGAAAGGACCAGCAGTGTGCTGCAAACACACACATAGGTATTTCATAGAGTTTAAATCCAGAAAGGGACCTTTAGATAATCTAGTCCAGCGGTAGGCAACCTTTCAGAAGCGGTGTGCTGAGTCTTCATTTATTCACTCTAATTTAAGGTTTCGCGTGCCAGTAATACATTTTAATGTTTTTAGAAGGTCTCTTTCTATAAGTCTATAGAACCTAAACTATTGTTGTATGTAAAGTAAAGAAGGTTTTTAATGTTTAAGAAGCTTCATTTAAAATTAAAATGCAGAGCCCCCCGGACCGGTGGCCAGGACCTGGGCAGTGTGAGTGCCACTGAAAAATCGGCTCACGTGCCACCTTTGGCACACATGCCATAGGTTGCCTACCCCTGATCTAGTCTGAACTTCTGTACAACACAAGTCATTAACTTTCACCCAGATACCCTTATGTTAAACTCAAAGACTTGAGTTAAACATTCTAAACTGTGAGCCACAGGCAGAGGACGGGAGAAACCAAGATACCACAAATTCCTGAGGCCCCTGCAGTGGCAGAGATGCCCAGATGATCGATCTATGTGGTGCTGTTGAGGTGGCTGACTTCACCATTGCATGGTCTGTCTCCCAGCTCTTCTTTGTTTTTCCAGGTGTTCTATGAGCACAGAAGATGGAGCAAAGCTCTATGATGTCTGCCCTCATGTCAGTGACTCAGTAAGTTTCTGGTCCTCTGCAGAATTTCTTTTAGAATCCGCCCAGAACTGGTCTTTTTTTTTTTTTTTTTTTTTTTTAATATAGGTTTCTGCAGGAAGAAAATGTGGCTTTGCCCAATAACTTGTATTTGCCCTACAACTTAAATACCACGTTGCTGAAAATGTTTTGCTAGATTATTTTTTTTCACATGGAGGGAGCACTTGAGGAGGACACCAATTTAAAAGCACATTACCGTCTGTTAGTAGTCATACTTGTTAGTGTTACAAGTAGCATGTGACAAGTATCAGGGGGTAGCTGTGTTAGTCTGTATCCACAAAAACAACGAGGAGTCCAGTGGCACTTTAAAGACTAACAGATTTATTTGGGCATAAGCTTTTGTGGACAAAAAACCCACTTCAGATGCATGGAGTAAAAAAAAAAAAAAAAAAAAGCAGCATGTGAGATCACTAACTGAAAGAAGCTAGTGGACAATACCTTTTCAAGTGTCTTACACAAAGTACAGGTGGTTTCACTGATCCTCGTTATAGTCACCCTGCTTGAAAAGACACTAATGAACATCAACAGAGGATGGAAGAACCCTTCTAAAAATGTTTGATGGAATAACAAAAAAGCATGCCATTTTAAGGGTGCTCTGTCAGAAATCAGAATGTTTCAAAATTAATTTTTAATAATAAAATTGATGGTATGCCTCTCTAATCCTGACCTGCATCAGCTTTTGCTATTTTAGTGGACACTACTATTCTTGCTGAATTGTCCCAGACTGTGCACTCTGGAGAGCTGTCTACTAATAACCAGGCTGAGAACACAAAATCTACTGTGTGATAGATTTAAACCTTCAGAAGTAATTGGCTTTTCCTCTTAGATCCTGTCATTCAATACTATTCTAAAGTTTCTTTATTGATGGGTATGGCTGTAGGAATTGCCTACAGTGTAAAGGCTCTTTATTTTGTTGATACAGTTGGCCTCATCCTATGGAAATTCTGCCAGCATCCTAGAATTAGGCAAAATCCTAGTGATCTGCCACCAGATTCCTTAAAGAATGTGATGTCTCTGCTGACGATCAAGTGATGTCAGTTTAATGTGGTGTCTTTTCCTGCAGGATTTCATTGTCCATGGATTGAGGAGAGTCTCAATCTAATTGCTGTCCAGTATCTCTAACATCTGATCCCAAAGTGTAAATTGCTTCTCAATGCAGAACAAGTTCAGCCTCTTTACTGTATCGTGGCCTACATTTTTCAGAGGTGACTGGTGATTTTGGGTGCCCGACTTGAGATGCCCTTTAAAGGGGCAGGATTTCCAGAGCGTGGCTTTTTGTACTTTCTTAGAATTAGGTCTCTGAAGTTCAAGGTGTGTCCAGCTGAGGCATTCAGTCACAAGTCTCTTTTGAAAACGTCTCTCCTTTTGTTCTTTCTCATTACCGTTAAGTTAGTGCTCAGTATTCCTATGTGTATTCTTGGCACTTATGATTTATATCCTACAGCACTAATCTTATGTACCCTTGACAAATTGCAAGATTTTAAATGATGATCAGTAGAAAAATTTGAACACATGAATCAGATTGCTATCTAAACCCCTGAGCCATGCCTCATTCCCAGCTCGGTGTCACCCCAATTGTCATGAACAAAAGTTGCCCAGAAGGTAAATGGTTAGTTCCTAGAGCTTTATTTACAAAAATATATGAGTATTAGGTAAATCTGCCTAACAGGGCCTTCAGGTACATGTGCAATATTACTCCCATTTTGCAACTGGGGAAGCAGGGGAAGAGAAGTTCAGTGGCTTGACAGAAGCCATTAATGTCCTTGTGAGAGCAGGTATAAGAAATCAGGGGTTCCTGTTGTCCACCCCGGTGCTTAGACCACACTATTTGTTACTAAAAACATTTGCATGAAATCAAGATAATTGTTCTTTGCGATTACCTCTGCCTCTTCCCCACTAAATTGAAATCCCTTGTTTGTGAATGTGTGATATTCAGTGTGTTGCTATAGAAACTGATGTGATGACTTCAGCAAAGGAATGATGCATAGAAGCAAGGGAACTTGCAAACAGGTCTCTTCGCTTAAAGATATCCTTAGTGATCAAGAACGAGGGAAGAGAAATGCAGAAATCCATGTCATCACAACAGAATGTTTTCAGGCATTAGCTGCTCTCTGACACACAGTACCCTTATGCTGCCGTTTTCTTTCAGGGCCTTTTCTTTGATGACTCATACGGCTTTTATCCTGGGCAAGTCCTCATTGGTCCCTCAAAAGTCTTCTCCAGTGTGCAGTGGCTTTCAGGTGTGAAGCCTGTCTTGAGCACAAAGAGCAAGTTCAGAGTGGTGGTGGAAGAGGTTAGTGAGCAGACACGTGGCTACTTACTATGGGAACAGGGACAATCTTCCTGAAAGAACTGGAACCCCCTGAGACAGTTGTTGTATTTGAGCACTATAGAAGCATGATGAATGCAATTAACTCTTAACCAGTGCGGAAGCACAATTAGAAGCAGACCATGGCTGTTTTTCTTAAAAATCCAGGGGCTAGGTCCAGCCATCTAGAAGTGAAAACCATTTTCCATGTTGAGAATCCATAAGCTTTGGAATCTGATTCAGTAAAGTTCCCAGAAAAAGTGATGTTCTCCTTCCCCTTCCTCTCCTTCATTTTTCAGGTACAAGTGGTGGAACTAAAAGTTACTTGGATCACTAAAAGTTTCTGTCCTGGAGGTACTGACAGTGTAAGTCCCCCACCTTCGGTAATCACGCAGGAGAACTTGTCCAGGTGAGATCTGCTTAAAGTACCCATGTTCCCCACCATCCTAAGATGCCAGGGCAGTCAGTGGATAACATGCCCTTCTTCCAGCAAATAGACATAAGAAATCCAACTTTGTCATCAGCACCCTACGTAGGGAGCTTTACTCCAGCCATTTCCTGTCTCCCAGCCTCAGGGAGCATCATCTGACTGGCTAGTGGAGGTTTTTAGTTTAATGGTAGAAAGGCTGGCGTCACATGCTCTCCTCCAGTAGAAGTGCTCCCCAGCTGAACAGCAGGGAGACAGCATCCAAATTCCTCTTCCCCTTCTGTCCCTCATTTAGCTGCAGTGGACTGAATCTTTGAATCCTACAGCTCCAAGCTCTATTTCAGAAGTGGGAGGGGAAGGCAGCTAACATTGCTTGGCCAGCCAAGGAGCAGTGCCAATGTTGCGGAGCATCTGATGCCCCTTGCAGGCCACAGGGTATGCATGTTAGCCATAAGGTACTCTGTTGAAGTGAGGAAAGAGGGTAGGTGAGTTTTGGAACTCTGTAGGAGAACAGAGCCGTGCAATCCCATCTGAAGGTAGCTTCAGGAGCAGGAGTTCTCAGCCTATGGAAAGAAAAAGCAAAATTTTTAATTCTCTCTGGGAGGTTGACAAGAGTAACTAGGCCTTGTATGTGGAGGAGGTGGCTACTCTTCTCCTCCCAGTTCCCAGGTGGCCTGGAAATACTCTATAGCTCTTCCCTTACATCTCTGTGTGTGTATGAGAGAGACTAACCTAAAAAATTCTAGTCTCCTGGGAAATGTTAGTTGTAATGCAAAATTGGTCCCATTTTAATTAGTGCCACCCACATGGATCTCACATACATCAGCGTATGTACAGGACTGGTGTGCATCAGCATATGCACCCGCTAACTATGTGGAGGTTCTACTCATCGCTAGGGTGTTCATTATCTCTTGCTCTGAGGCTGACTGGGGAGGTGACAGTTTTCATCTTCTCACTCTTAACAGAGTAAAGCGTCTGGGGTGCTTCGACCATGCACAGAGGCAGCTCGGGGAAAGATGCCTCTACGTATTTCCTGCCAAAGTGGAACCTGCAAAAATCACTTGTGAATGCCCAGAGAGAAACTGTGTTCTGGGGGAAGGATCAGTCGCCAAGAAGGTGTGTTCCTAGGAAAGTGATGGGCTAGCTTAGCTGGGAGTGTGCGAGGTGGGCACTTGGATGACTTGTATTCCCAACACATCTGCTTGAGTGGTTGGGATTCATGTAGGCTGAATTTTAAATGCTCCTTTTAAAACCTAAATCTTCCCATAAAAGTCATATGGTATACGAAATGTGACCCAGTAAAGTGTAACGGCTTGTTAGTGCTCACAGTCATGTCACCTTGTGCAATGATCCTGTCGCATAGAGCTGAGCAGGTTTTGGGCTGGATCAGTTACTTGGCTGAGGCTCTCTGGGAACGCCTACATGGTGCAGGAAGTGGGGTTAGCCATACAGTTGGTGGCATTCTTTTCTCTGCATCACTGCAGAGCCAGTGCCATAGCAAAGTGCCAGCGGACAACTGTGGTGTTAGAGGTTCCATCTTTTCAGCATAATAATGAAGTCCTGACCACTTGGGCCCTTAAAGAACCCATAGTTTTGCATAACTGTAGGGATGTTAAACTTGGTTTCCTAGCAGAGTCTTACTCTGTTCACTTAAATTTCCACAGTAACACATTGGGAAAAGCATTCATTTCCTGTGCTGAACTGTCTTGTGTTGGCAAACAACTAAGTGCCATGTACCACCCAAGGGCAGCTGCATTTCAGCGGCAAGGAGATGAGCCGCCTGTGTAGCTTTGTACATTCCATTTAGTTAATTTTGTAAAGTGTCGGAGGATCTTTCATAATAAAAGGCACTATATAAACTGAATATAGTTTTATTAAAGAGCCCTCGGACCTGGATTTTCCACCTGGACTCTTGCACAGTCATGCCAAAAGTTAATTACACAGTGCCCTAGCCAACATCCCCGCTCTTTGTAAAACCATTTATATTCTCCCTGGCTGCTGCCTGTGCTAGCATGGTAACTCCATGAGCAATAGCTCATTGCTTTTTAAAATGCTCTGAGATAGGTGGAGTGTGAAAAGGGCCAAAGAGGGTCACATTCTAGTCTGTACGTCGTCCCTCCTTTTGGCCATGTAACGTGTTTGCTGTGTGTCCAGGCACCCAGACTCCTGTTTATTTACTGGCCAGCATTGCTCTCTCTAGGTGAGGAGATTGCTGAAAAAGCAGATCGTGAAGATCATGTCATGCACCCCAGATTCTCAGGGTACCAATGAACCGCCCGATGGAGAGTCTATTGCAGCTGCTGACCAAAAATCGGAAGAACTTAAAACCAGATCCAAATGTGAACTAGGGGACTCTGCCAATGGCACACTACACCTGGGAGAGTTAAAGGAGGAGCAGCCTGAAGAAATGGGAAAGGAGACTTCTTGCGCAGCAGCTGGGCGACAGCAGCAGCCACCTTTCCTGCTGAAAGATGATGGGTCACCTGACTACAGGCTCCAGTCAATGGAACAAGATGCTGATGATGAGGCAGCCGATGACACAGATGACACCAGCTCTGTGACCTCTTCGGCGAGCTCCACTGCCTCTTCCCAGAGTGGCAGTGGCATAGGGCGCAAGAAGAGCATTCCCCTCTCTATCAAAAACTTGAAGCGGAAGCATAAGAAGAAGAAGACTAAGATCTCCAGGGAGTTTAAACCAGGAGACAGGTAGGTTCAGATTTCCGTCCCCAGTCAATCACCTTGCTAAACCTTCCCTTCTCTGAATTCTCAAATGCAAACCCAAGTTTGGGTAAGCACGGAGATCAGGCTGAGTGTCCTTTTGCATGTCACCTGAGAGCATGGCTCTGGAATAACGAACAGCTGTTACCTTCTTAAGGGCTAAGGGCCCTTTGTGAAATGTGTTTGGTTTCAGTCCCCCTGCTGATGGAAAGGTGTCCACATCACATTAAATCGATACGGTCAGATTCCAGTAGTACCTAGAGGCCCCAACATGAGCGCAGGCCCCCGTGGTACCTGCTGCTCTGTGTGCAGAGAGGAAGAGGTGATACGGTTCCAAAGAGCTTTGTCTAAGTACAATGATGATTAAATGATGCCCTTGTTGGCAGTTCAGCAAGGAGGGATGGAGATGGAGACTGAACTCTGTCCAGTCACTCTTAAATGATCCCTCTAGAACAGCACTGAGGTACATTGTCACGTACTAGACCTGTGCCGCAGTCTCAGGACTGTTGAATTAGCATCTTTCACTAGTACCAAATTCATATAAAAATTTTAAAAACCACAGCACGAGAGCACTGGGGAAATAAGTCTGTCAGCATCCAGGGATTTAGCATAACCCATGCTTCAAGTGCCCCTTTATGGCAGTAAATGTAGATACTTAGATGAGAATCTTTTCAGAGAGGAGTAAGTGAGGATGAGGGAGATCCGGTAGCACAGAAGTAATGTGGGAAACAGTATACTTCAGTCACTGTTCATTCGATTATCTCCATTTGCTTCAGTATAAGTGGAGCACTGTTGCTCTGGAATACTTTCCCAAAGGCTGGGAGAAACGTCCAAAAGCATTGGAGCTCAGGGGAGCAGTGTTAAAGTGGGCAAGATGAAAGGCACCAAAAAGGAGTAGGATTTTGTGGAAACAGCATCAATAAGTATGTAGCCTCTATTTCCCTCACACACACAACTTCTATCTTTCTAATGCAATTGAAGGGGGTCCCAGATGGGCAGCTTTGATAGCTGATTGCAGTTGACATGAAGAAGGCAGTGGACAGGGACCTGTTTTTACCTAAGCTGAGGACAGATGGCTCCATTGCCAGGCAAACATATAGAACATAGTCCCTAAGGCTCTTTGAAGACATGACATCGAGAGTGTAAAAAGTTACTTTTTGTAGCGCATGAAACCCCAGATGGCACTTAAAGGGGTTATATGGCAGCTGGTCGTTAACCACCATGAAATGCCCTGGGTGCCTATTGCTTGAATAAGCAGACAGAAAACTGATGAGACTTTGTAGGCACAACAGCTGAAATACTGTTGGAAAGAGTGAAGTGAACGGAACGTACCAATTGAATTGGCTCGATGCAGCTGGAAGTACCAGATCTGATGGGTCAGCCACATGGGTGCCTCTAACTAACTGCATGAAAGCAATGCAGCCTGTAACGTTAGCTTAGTTTGTTAAATGGGAATGGCTTTACTGTGGCAGCACCTGAAGCCCTGGTAAATTCTTTTGGGGGTGCCACTAAGGGATTCCATTGCCACCTCCTTTCATTTCAAACAGCGATTGACTCACTTAAAGAGGTTAAAACTGTTTTCCCATTATAAACCTTCATCTCAACACCGACCCTCCAACTTCCCCATAAAGAAACAAGTCCCCCTGAAATGTCACATGCCACATATCTCCTCCCATAGTAGAATTTTTCTGAGACGTTCTGCTGTTGACTCTCTAAAAAAAGGAAATCCTATTGTGTGTATTTGCCCATTACAGCTTCTAATATCTCCATACTTTTATTGGCTTTAATAAGGAGAGATGTTCAAAAGCCATAAAGATGTATCTGAAAAATAGCATGTGATTGAGTGTACTGGGCACTGTGGGAGGCATGGATGGGGCTAACTAAGGGTTTGTTGGAATAGTGCTATAAAGAGGTATTGTACCGCTTCCCCTGTGGGGGAAGAAGAGGTACTTGCCCAGCCACGGGGTCCAGAAACAAGGAGAAACTGGGAAACTGCCCATCTTTCTATACTACTTGCAAGAGATTTTGTACGTTAAGGATGAATAAACCTAATCTCCTCAACAGTATAGATCCAGTAGCATATTGTCATTACTGAACAAAATGGGGGCAGAGTTAAGGCTTGATGGGATGATTGAGTGATTCTAGGGCAATGAGAACTTGGCTGGATCCCTTAACTGTTCATTTTCAGACTCTCACGTGTGTTTGCCGGGAGAGGATTAACATGTAGAATTTTTGTGAAGTGTAACTTCTGGGGATGTTCACTGGATCCTATTGGAACTTGCTTTCATTCCTAATTCTTCTTCAACGAAGGTTTCAGTTAGGGAATATTAAATGTAAATGTCCAGTAGCTTGGTCACTAATTTAATTTTTTATTAAAGGTCTGAGTATAGCCCCTAGCAAAAATAGCTTGGCACCTTTGCTCCATAGATTCTGCTAACCTGATCCAAATCAGGAATGCTGTTCAGTGTGGTTCTTTGTATGGCAGTATGTGCACCCATGAGTGTATTTAGGATGGAAGAATCCCATGCTCCGCTACAGACTAGGGACCGAGCGGCTAGGCAACAGTTCTGCAAAAAAGGACTTAGGGGTTACAGTGGACGAGAAGCTGGATATGAGTCAACAGTGTGCCCTTGTGGCCAAGAAGGCCAACAGCATTTTGGGTTGTATAAGTTGGGGCATTGCCAGCAGATCGAGGGACGTGATCATTCCCCTCTATTTGACATTGGTGAGGCCTCATCTGGAGTACTGTGTCCAGTTTTGGGCCCCACACTACAAGAAGGATGTGGAAAAATTGGAAAGCATCCAGTGGAGGGCAACAAAAATTATTAGGGGGCTGGAGCATGTGACTTATGAGGAGAGGTTGAGGGAACTGGGATTGTTTAGCCTGCAGAAGAGAAGAATGAAGGGGGATTTGATAGCTGCTTTCAACTACCTGAAAGGGGGTTCCAAAGAGGATGGATCTAGACTGTTCTCAGTGGTAGCAGATGACAGAACAAGGAGTAATGGTCTCAAGTTGCAGTGGGGGAGGTTTAGGTTGGATATTAAGAAAAACTTTCACTAGGAGTGTGGTGAAGCACTGGAATGCGTTACCTAGGGAGGTGGTGGAATCTCCTTCCTTTGAGGGTTATAAGGTCAGGCTTGACAAAGCCCTGGCTGGGATGATTTAGTTGGGGATTGGTCCTGCTTTGAGCTGGGGGTTGGACTAGGTGACCTCCTGAGGTCCCTTTGAACCCTGATATTCTATGATTCGAGCTTATGAAAACTGTGGACTGTAGCAAATGCTTCTGGATTGGCGGTGGGAAGGGTACGTGTGATTAGGAGGTTTAAAAATGAAAGGGGCAGGAAGATGAGACCCTCGTGTCAAAAACAGGATTGTTCTATGCTTGGGTTTGTCTTTGTGCGGTAGAGGTGATCATATGTGAGAGTGGCCAGGAAGTAAAGTTTTTGTTGTCTTTAAACTGAACACCATTCTGCTTTTCAAAGGAAGAGGCAGTGTCGAACCTGTCTCCAAAGGGCTGAGATATAATATGCAGCTTTAGTCTTCCTTTTCATCCCCATGACCCCAGCTTCAAAGATTTCTCAGAACTTTCAGCAGAGCTCCAGACAGAAGGCACTTCAAGCCTTTGGAACCTAAGATTTTTCCCTACTGAAGTAGTTGGATGTGGCAGGGGTCCCAGGGAGGGCAGCCAGGAAGGGGGGGGGGTTGGGGGGGGGTGGGGAGCAGTCAGGGAGAAGGGGTGGTTGGATGGGGCAGGGGTCCGGGGGGGGGCAAATCAGGAATGAGAGGAGGGGTTGAATGGGGTGGGGGGGGCAGTTGGGGTGGGAGTTCCGGGGGCAGTCAGGAGACAGGGAAGGGGGGGTGGATGGGGCGGGAGTTCCGGGGGGGCAGGGTTTGGATGGGGCAAGGGTCCCAGAGGGGGCAATCACAAATGAGAGGAGGGGTTGAATGGGGTGGCAGAGGGCAGTCGGGGGAGGGGAAGTGGGGGCAGGGGGGCATCAAGCTGGGGTGGGTGGGAATCCGGGGCAGGGGCCAGGCCACGCCTGGCTGTTTGGGGAGGCCCTCCATACAATTTCCGAAACCTGATGCAGCCCTCAGGGCAAAATGTTTGCCCGCCCCTGGCCCACAGGCATAAGTGAACCCATTCAGCCTGAGTACTGGTTCCTGACCTTAAAATCCCATCTCTTGACTTACTACTGCCAGGTGTGAAACATGGGTACCCTTTTGAACTTAGAGTGCTTGGCAGCCCAGATTTTCCTACCATTGCTCTGTGCACTTAGCTTTGGCTTCTTGTGTTGGGGCAAGCCCCAAAATGGGTAAAGTCAGTTGGCAGAGGGGTCTGCTTATTTTCTTCTGCTCTCCACAGGTGGCAGCTTCATTAAAGCTCTCTCTCTTACGTTCAGAGTTGCTGTAGAAGTGGTGACCACGATGACTTCGGCTGATGTGATGTGGCAGGATGGCACTGTGGAGACCAATATTCGCTCCAACGAGTTGTTTCCAGTCCATCATCTGGACAACAATGAGTTTTGCCCTGGGGACTTCGTGGTGGACAAAAGAGGTACTGGGTGAAAAATATGCTCTGGGGGAAAAAGCAAATCATCATTTTTATTACAAGGAATAAGAGCTTTGCAATTGTCTATTTTGGTTTGTCTATTTGGTTTGGTGCATATGATGATGCAGGCGCCTGAGCAGTTAAAATCAATAACACTTACCCCAAAAGATCCAATGACTTTCATATCTGAAAAGCACTTTCGGAGTAGATTGATGAGTCTAGCCTCACAAGCCCTTCAGGAGGTGGGCAGAGTAGTGTCCATGTTCTACAGTCTGGGATGCTGAGGCACAGAGCTTAAGTGACCTGCCCAAGGTCACACACTGAGTCAGTGATAGAGGTGGGAATAGAACCCAAATTTCCAGACTCCCCAGCCTATACTTTTGCCATGAGACCAACCTTTGCACTCCAGTGCTATCCTTTTGCTTTTTGTTTTCTAATATAAAATCAGTTATTGCACCCCTTCTATTTAAGTGCAAATGTGTAGTAAGAAACAAGTACTTAAATATGGCTCTGGTAACTCTACGTATACATGGTTTGTAGGCTTTAAAAAGGTTTTATTATATAGGGCTGAACCTGTGTGAAATAGTTGGGGATGAATTGGATTTGCCAACCTTTTGTTAGCACACAACCAACCTCCCCTTTCCCTGGGAATCTTAAAGGATCTCTCTTGATCTGAGGACACCCTTTTTACTTGCCTGCCCCAGCACCAGAGCGATGAAAGGAATGAATCGCACACAGTTTAGCTTTACCTGGATGCCATTCCCAACAAGATTCTCACACTACTATATTTATCTAAAAAGTTTTCTGTGATTAAAAGTGGCCTTTTTCTTCCCCTTTCCTGACAAGAAACAAATCACTCCAAAAGTATGTGAGCGTCTCACTTCTTGACTTTCCCAAGGCTTAGGAGCTAAGTAACGGTTCTAAGAGACCCAATTCTCTGCAGGAGTTTAGTGCTCATGAATGTGAAGGACGAATGGCACTTGGCCTAGCTTTAAACTACTGCATGCATCTCCCTCTTCCCTAGCAGCAGTTCAAGGCCTCATCTAATCTTAATTCTTTAGACAGTGATGAGCACAGCCTCAGAGTTTTTAAAAAAAAAAAATTAAAACAAACAAAAAAAACTTTGCTCTCTTCCCCCATAGGTAGGAGTAAATTGTTCTAATTGTAGGTCTTTTGTTTGGGGGCAAGGCATTGTTTCTGATTGTTGTGTTTATAATATATATAGTTGGAAAGCTAAGTCAGAGATGAGTGTTGTGCTCACTTTTACCAGTGGTCATTGTTAGAGCCCTGCGCGGATACTAACTTTGAATTGGCAGCCGATCCGTGATCTGCAAAAATGGTCCATGGATATAAAGCTGATTTCCGCAGATCTGTAGGCTCTAGTCATTGTTATCTCATCAGGGAGCCCGTTCCTTGGGCTGAAAGATGCTGTGGCCTTATGGGTTAGGCGTTGCTTGTGGAAGCAAGAGATGGAGGCTTAGACTTTCAAAGTTGCATAGGGGAAACGAGCATCTAGAGCTCATTAATGTCTAGTAAATTGTCAGGCCCAGGTTCTAGTTTTGTCTGACAAATTTTTAAGAATTCCTGCCTCCTCCTTCACCTCCCTTCCCTGCCAAATTCCGTCCAGAAAACCCTACAACCTGCTGCAGGCAAAGCTCTTTATAACCTGGAAAGAGAGAGGAATCAAACTCTTTAAAGCCCACTGGGGAGATTTATTGCCAGTCAGTTTTACATGGAAGGCACTGATGGCAGATGCAGTCCAAGTCCAGCTTCTGTGAAAGGGTGTTCCCTGCACATAGGTCTCCCTTTATTGACTGACAGTTTCATTGTTCCAGTGGAACGTAGCCGTTGTGGGAAATCATGATCATGGAGGAAGAGACGCCTTGTAGCTACGGCCCATCCCAGGCAGCCCTCTTGGCCCATCAGTACCCACACTTGAAGTGGACTCTTTGGCTCTTCATTGAATAGTGTAGAGAGCAGAGCATCAAGGTGAAGTGGCCACTGATCTGGCACTGCAACTCCCTAAAGACAAGTGTGCCCACCTGGGATCTCTTACCCACCCTCTGGCTAGATGGCCCTTTAAAGTTACACGACTCTTTCCTTACTTGCTCAGAACACCCCAGCTCCGTTGTTGCTTTCATCCTGGCATTGCACACAGGTGAAGGATGGGTTCACAATTTGACAGCTGGCAACCCTAGCTGCCATGTAACAAGATCCATTCTCCTGATTTCCCTGTCTCGAGTGGAGCTGCTGGGCTGTAATGCCTCGCAGTGAAGCCAGAGGTGACTTCCCCTGGTGCTGCTGCCAGAAAGATCAAACAAAGCTTATTGATCAGACTAAAGAGATGAGAACAGTCACTGTTGGTCCAGCTTTTCACTTGGATATTTTCCTCCCTTCCACCCTGACCAAAAGCTCAGACCTCCCAGGACCCTGCTGTGTACGGAGTGGTGCAGTCAGGCGACCACATCGGCCGCACCTGTGTAGTAAAATGGTTCAAGCTGAAGGCCAGCGGAGACGATGTTGAGGTAGGTGAAGCAGCCTGCTCCTCCTAGTTGGGGCTGTCTGAGAGGAGTGAAGTACACAACAACGCTTACTCTGTATGCTTCCACCCTGAAATAAGTCACCTTTAGGATTAGCGGAGTGGGGCATGTTACTGCTCTGGTGTCAAGACTGGTTATGGCGACATTTTTCTCTGTGGCTATGTCTATCCTGCACGCCTCTTGAGGCAGCGCAAAGTGTACGTGTAGCTACACGCAGCCGTGAAAAGCAGGCCACGTCCACGCTGGGGGTGTCACTACGCATGTCAGTGAAAGGCTCTGGCAGAGGGGAAAGGCTTCAGCAGTTCCCCCCGCAGGGAGCTGGCAGAGCCCTGACCTGCAACTGGGGGAGGCTCCAGCAGTGGGGAGGCAGTGGGACACTACATGGCTGAAAATAGCAGCATAGGCAGGAAGGTAGGGCTTGGGTGAGTAGAGAGCCATGTAGGGTATGTGCTCAGTGCATACCTGCTCCCTTCAGGTGTGTCTGTGTTCTGCTCTCCTGAGCTGTGACTCACTGTCCACGCTGCTAGTGTGTATTCTACACACCACCACCAAAAGAAGCACGCAGTGTAGATGTAGCCTGTGTTTCTGCGGGTGGTGACCTGGCACAGAGCAGGCATGTTCAAAGATTTGCACACCCCATCATCCTGGAGCAGCTGGGGTTTTTGCCCCTCAGTTATCTATGAATTTCTGCCATTGGCCAGGAGAGGGGCTGGTGCTGAAACAAGCAACCACAGTTGATTTCTTAAAGCTTTGGTGCTGGGCCTCTGACTTTTTCCACCTCTACTAGTTGGCAGAGAAGCCCATTGCTCAGTGGTTGTCCGAAACACCATGAGAGCGCTCTTGACCCGTCACTCTCATTTACAGACCCCATCTTCCTCCCCCACCAAGTCCAGGAGCTCGGAGTATTTCATCTTGCCAGCTCCTGTTAGGCTGTGGGCAAGTTGGAGGAGTGCTGCCATGGCCCCTCTAAACCTGGCTCATTCTTCCTTTGTCCCCCCCTCAGGGTGGTGCATGTGGTATAAGTGACCAGGGCTAGTTCAGGCTTAGAACAAAATCTCAGGCTGTGTCTATGCAACATCACTTACAGCAGTGCAACTGCACCGCTGTAGTGCTTCTGGTGAAGGTGCTTTAAGCTGATGGGAGAGAGCTCTAGGGGCGGCTTAATATCTCCTGCCTCTATGAGTGGTGGTAGCTGGGTTGGTGGGAGAAGCTCTGGGAGAAGCACTCTCCACACCTGCGCTTATGTCGGTATAACTTACTTTGCTCAGGTATAGCTTACATGACTTAGTCACACCCCGAACGACAGAAGTTATACCACAGTCATTTGTAGTGTAGACATAACCCAGGCTGCCCCAGAGACACATCCCTATGTCTAATACTAATTCCTCATGCTAGTAAATAGTGGGGCTTTTCTCAAAGCGAAAGCAAAGGTGATCCGCTTTGGCGGGGGGGATGCTATTTCCTATTAAGTCATGAGCCTTTTATCCAACCCTCCTACCAGCTGTGCTGGTTCGGAGATCATGGAACCTGTATCCAAAATAAATCCTGTCTCTGGCTCTGCTCAGCTCACCTTCTAGCTGTTTTTGAGAGAGCTGGATGTTCACAGGGGGTGTACCGTGGTTCCCATTGGCTCATGATTCATGCAGTGTAAAACCTAAGAGAAAAGGTGAGGATGAACTGGATGAAAAGGCAGGATGCCAATTTACCCCTTACACCTTTTCTGAGGTGACACACGTAATATCAAATAGCAGGTCAGAGCGCAGCAGCAGGCACCAGATGTATTAGCAGCGCATGGTC
Organism: Eretmochelys imbricata; assembly: GCF_965152235.1. Classification (NCBI taxonomy): domain Eukaryota; kingdom Metazoa; phylum Chordata; order Testudines; family Cheloniidae; genus Eretmochelys; species Eretmochelys imbricata. The sequence continues at coordinate 16,555,084 of NC_135585.1, read as the reverse complement.
ACAAGACGTCAAGTGGCCACGGGTGCTGGGAACCAAACTGCAGGTGCAGGAAGCATTTTAAGTGTCCAAAGCAGAATCTAGAAATCAGTTCAGTAGTTTGGAGCTAACCCGTGCACGTGTGTGTTCTCTTCAATGCCAGCTGATGGGGGAGGAGGAGGATGTGAGTGTGTATGATATTGCTGATCACCCCGACTTCCGCTTCCGAACCACCGACATTGTGATTCGCATTGGCAATGCTGAGGAGGGAGCGTTGGCCAAGGAAGATGAGGTGAGTCTGAGCCATGGTCATTTTGCCCGAAGCAGCCTGCAGTCATTTTAGCTGGGATTTCCTAAGGGTCCTAAGAGAGTTGGATTCCCCAAGTCCCGTTTGGGTACCTAGTGCCCACAATCTTCTTTGAAAATCCCAGCCTCTCGTGTTGCCTGATACCGCTGTATTTTCTGCCCCCGGCTTAGCCTGAAAGGTCCCATGTGTACAAGACACTTGTCCACCCTGGACAGAGTCAAAGGGCACTGGAATGAAGATACAAACCTGGAGGCCTAAGTAGGCACCATCTCAGATTTTAACCGAGGTCACTCTGAAATCCTCTTTGCCAGGGTGAAAAGGGATTAAACCTGCCCTGAAAGTTGAAGCAACTAGAACCAAAAATGGAGAATGAAATTTGTTTGCCTTAATTTAAATCCAACAAGTATCTGTGTAGGGATTCCAAGTCGGGTTTTCAGTATAACTTCTAAGATGGAAAGTCCAGCGCAGCCCCAAACAGAGGGAGATTGAAGATCAGTTTGTCTATAGCTAGTGACATTTGTTTTGCTTTGAGAAATAGGGCCGTTGTTGTTATAAACTGGATTTACATGCTTAAATTGGATTAAGGAGTCAGGAGGGGTCTGAGGGGGACCTCCCTTTTGGAAAGAATGCGAGCTGTTCACCAGTAGTGGACCTCCTTAAGGCTGCAGGTCTTGCAGACCCTAGAAGTGACTCTTACGCTAACAGAGGTCTGCAGGGTAGAAGTGTAAGAAGACGTCTCAGCTCTCTGATAGGCCAAGTAGCAGTAGCATGTCTAAGCTCCAGCAGCATGAAATACATGCCTAAAGCTGCTCACCTGGCCTGTGTAAACTTTATTCCAGTTTAAGAAGCTATTTATTCTGAATGCACTAAACGTGGGGTTTAAAAAGCTGAATGCGGCATGTTTGGCGTTTCAGCCTCAGAGCTTGAAGGCCAGCCTGAGCTGCAACTTCAGAGCACAGTCTACGCAGCTGTTTTTAGAGCATTAATGTGAGCCTCTCTACCCCGATTGTGTCAGCCTAGGCATGCCCTTCATATCCATGCCCTAGCTCTCACGGAAGTGCTGCGCTCCGGGAACAAACTGCAAAGTCTGTAGGTCTTCCTTCAGCTGAGCTGGCTCAAAATCAAAATTCTTAGAACTATCACTAGATGGCACCCTAAGTCAAAGAAATGGTGGTAGGATCCCATTTATAGTCATCTAAGCAATCAAAACTGCTTTCCATACTCACAGGTTGGAGCTTTAAAATGTTGATGTTGGTCAGAAGTAATCATATAATGTGGTTCACCGTTTCCCTAGGTGGTGACTTTCTGTAGTGTCCAAGGTAGTCTTTCATGGAAACATTTTCCCGCTAAATAGAATCTCAGCAGCCTGGTTGCTCCTGCTGCAGCCCATGGTCTCACTGCGTGAGACATGCCAAAAGCTTGTCTTTGGACTTGATCCGTGTTTACATGCCTCAGTTACCTGGAGAAAAGCTGTTTCTCAAAGTCTTCATTCTCTGTACTTGAGAAAGAGATTGTGATATTTTGTTTGCTGCTCTTGTTCCCATAGCCCTCGGTAGGACAGGTGGCTCGTGTTGATGTCAGCAGCAAAGTGGAAGTAGTCTGGGCTGATAACTCCAAGACCATTATTCTGCCTCAGGTAAGGTGCTCCTGTCTGGTCAGTGGGGCCACGGTACTTTCTGTAACTCAGTTTAATGACATGCAGTGTTCTTGGATCAAGGATGCAAAGATACTGCTGGAGCCTGTGTAACTGAATCTCAGGTTCTTTGAACTCTTTGAATGCCTGTCTTTGCCTATCTTTTAGTCCTGTTTCTCCTCTCCTCATCTCTTTTAGTGAAGACAGACCTTCTAAAGAAAATAGAATACCTGCCTTTGTAGGGTCCCATCCCCTATCAGAGCAGCACAGAACACATCACTCCTCTTGCTACAGAATCTCATTCATGTGCAGAAAGCAGTTGATGATCAAGACTTAAAAAAAAACCCACCAAAAAAAAAAAACCTCAAGCAGCTCTGCATTAATAACAGTAGAATGGTCAATGCCTGCACTATGGAAATGGAAGAGGATGTTACAAAGCAGTCTGCTGTCTCCCTTCCCCCCATTGTCACATGTGACCGGATCACAGGCAGAATCAAAGGTCTGGTGTATGCTCCACAAAGAGCTGCTCTCACGACGCGCCTCTGCAGCAAGCTGTGTCGCTCCGTTCCCTTGGATTCTGTCTGAACGTGTAATTACAGGACTTTGGTGAATGTTGAGATCCTAAGTTATCTGTTGAGAACTGTAATTTTCGTTTCTGTGCGTGTGCCAGAGACTAGCTGGTTGGACACTTTCAGTGGATCTAAAAATAACCATGAAGATGGCATAACTGGCTGACAAAGTAGCCTTTCAACTCAGATTTGGGATAGGCCACAAGGGCAGGAAGTCTGGTGGCCTTGGTCTAGCTCCCCAGGATCTAATCGCAGCTGGCAATCAGTTATTTAGTGGCCTGCGACTGGCATAACTGTGCTGGTGCAGGTGGGGATTTTGAGGCTCCTTGGCAGAGCTCTGTGTATGGAGAGCTTGTACATCTGCATGTCTGGCTTTTAGCTACTGTGATCAGTGTTTCTCTTTTTAGCAGCTGTATAGGTTTTATGCAACATCACTTGAACTTTCAGAAGTTCAGGATTAAACTTCCCATCATACAAACCTCTTTAATACACCTTACAAGGTACTTCTTGTCCTGGAGCTATCCATTAGGCTTTGTTTCCCCCCACCCACATGACATATGGGGGGGCTAGATGAGTCAAATTTGTATCAGAGTTGGTAAATTTTCATGTCTGCTTTGCAAGGCTGTCTTTGAAAAATGTAACACACACAAAAGTCCCCTGAAATTTAGAGCTGCAAGAATGGGGGTGGAGGGGAGGGGTTGTGATGGAGTCTGGGGAAGCTAGACTCTCAGGGTAGGTAGTGAAGAGGGGTAGGGAGAAAGCACATTTATAAGAGAGTCAGGTCAGCAATTCTAGTAAGGCTTCCTTATCCCAGTTAAACCTTAAAAAGTGGCAGTGAAGTACAGTGGTTGGAGACTGTTCATAGCAGAGTGCCGATAGCAGTTACAGTGTGCCACACAAGAAGATAATGAAACATGCGCATTCTAGCTAGTTCAGGCATTGTTTTGTAGATGCGTGGAATGCAGACACAGTCAAGCTGGCATATTGTATTCACACAGCAGCTGGCTCCGTTACAAAAACAGAAATACAAATTTGACACTTTAAAAACTGCAAAATTTGTGTGGGGTTCAGAAAGCTGGGACTTCAGTCTTGCAGTTCTAGCATGCATGCTCTCTCTGGTCTGCAATGGAAGCCCCAGCTTTTGGGACAGCTGTGTTCTTTTTAAAACTGACCCTGCTATTCCCAAACACCTGTTTTCGGGGGGGGCGGGAATGCTGATTCAGAACCCAGCTCACAGGAGCTTCATAAGTGCAGGACTCAGCTCAGATAGAATCCACCTTAGATAAAGAAAAAATTGGCTTTTGGGGAGATTTTGGTGTTGCTAGGATCACTGTTTTTAACTGTCCGTTTCCTTTTAACAGTAGAGACTGATTTATCTCCATCCAAGATGACCGTAAATAAAGCATGTGTATTTCGGCCCTATACCACCTCACTTCTTTGTTTTTGATTCCTTTAGCACTTATACAACATAGAATCGGAGATTGAAGAATCTGACTATGATTCTGTAGATGGCAGCACCAGTGGGGCATCCTCTGATGAGTGGGAGGATGAGAGCGATAGCTGGGAGACAGACAACGGCCTTATGGAAGACGACCACCCGAAAACTGAAGAGCCGGAGCCTGAGGAGCCTGTAGCGGAAGAGGTGAAAAAGGTAGAGGAACAAGTGCAGGGTGCCGTGGCAATGGCGGTTGCTGATCTAACTGCAGAGAAAGCTGGGAAAGAGGGAGCACCAAAGAGTTTCCGAGAGCTGAAGGAGGCCATCAAGATCTTAGAGAGCCTGAAGAACATGACTGTGGAGCAGCTGCTGACGGGCTCTCCCACTTCGCCGACAGTAGAGCCCGAAAAGCCCACCCGGGAGAAGAAGTTCTTGGACGACATCAAAAAGCTGCAGGAGAATCTGAAGAAGACCCTGGATAACGTTGCCATTGTGGAGGAGGAGAAGATGGAAGCTATGGTGGAGACGGAGAAGAAAGAAGAAAAAGCTGAGGCACAGATGCCAGTGAGGTCGGAGTGGCCTAGTGAGACCCCAGTGCTCTGCCAGCAGAGCGGAGGCAAGCCTGGAGTCACCTTCACAAGTGCCAAGGGGGAGGTCTTCTCTGTGCTGGAATATGCCCCAGGTGAGTGTGACACCTCGGGGCTGGACTAACTCTTCCACTGCCTTCCCCATTGAGACTCCTGTACCCCAGCAGGAGTCCCCTGCAGTCACTCCCCCCTCTCTCAACGGCCCTGCTTCTAGGAGAAGGGGAGAGATGTTACCCACCTGGAACTCATAAGTCACTTGGGAAGGGGCAATTAAAGAGGGCTCCTATCCGTAGAGGGGTCTGGTCTGGGAAATGACCCTGGGTGTCTTGCATGTACTCAGAGCGCTGTCCCATGTGATGTGGCTGTGGTACAGGTTCCCTTTCTTTCCCCTTTTGGCTGTTCTGACTTGGACGCTCTGCAGCAGTGTGTGGGGTAGGAATCCCTTGCCTCAAAGATTGGCACTCCAGCTTTGCTAAGGGCTGTTGCGATCCACAACCTACCAGCATGAAAAACCTGTTGCAACCAAGTTTGAAACGAGCTTTTCTTGACTGGGGGAAGGTGGAGGGCTGGAGGGTGAGAGGCAGAATGGAAATGGAGACAGCTGATGTTCTTGTATCGATTGTGCCTCCTCTGAGCGCAGTGACCTTGTTAACACAAACCAACTTTCACCTGCCAGAAATAAACAAGAGTGCCTGGTTCTGGGGTGCATCGGTGACAGCACAGCTTCAGATATCTGGCAAACAGATCATCCTGGACAGGTCAGCTGGGAAAACATACCCAACCTCTGCTTTGAGCCTGTAGCTGTGAAGAAAGAGGCTATTAACACAGCTCTTTGGCTGAGGTGTAAATTCTTGCCCAGATGTGGTCCCAACGTAGTTGCTTTAGCGCCTTGCTGCTAACTCGTGGCTTGAGATCTCAAATAACAATACAGCCATGTTTCCCCAGCTTCACTGACCAGTATCTTCTCTCTCCTCCCCACAATACTGGGCGCAATTGTTGAGGGGGGGAAAAAACTTCCCTTTGAAGGCGTTTGATTTTGGAGGAGGATTTTCTGTAATCTGATGGGTTGTAACGCCCCTTGCTCCTTAGATACCCATGCCTTTAAGAAAATGGAGTTCCAGCCACCAGAAGCCAAGAAGTTCTTCAGCACAGTGAGGAAAGAAATGGCATTGCTGGCGACCTCTCTGCCTGATGGCATCATGGTCAAGACGTTTGAAGACAGAATGGCAAGTCCGTATGCTCCAGTCTGTTTGTGTGTTAGCACGGTGACTGGGCGTAACCTGAGAGTTGAAGGCTCAGGAGGGAGTTCCAGACTTAATTCCCTATTCTGAGCTGTCAAGGCATCTACACTTGGCTGAAGTTTATAATTACAGTAAATTGGCTCCCCTTTACATTTCCAAGAACCCTGGTAATAAACAATGAGTATGTGGGAATCTGATACTAGAATTACTTCACCAAATAAACCTGGGCTGTGTAATTCGGCTAAGCAGGGAGCATGAGCGGGTGGAGAGCCAACAAGGCAGTGGGCGTAGCCAGTCGTGGAGTGGAACCGTGCACCAGCCCCCTCTGAAATCCTGTTTCAGATCACTCATCCAGGCCTGAAGGGTGGAAGTGTGGTGGGTGAAGTTCAGTCTCAGGTGAAAGAGCACAGCCCAAAGCTAGCACCCGCAGGAGATCTGCAAGGCTTGAGCTAGTTCTCCCAAGTCCCCAGTTAGTGTTAAGCTAATTAAAGCCTCTATCTCTTCCTCCTCCACTCCCCAAACTCAATCTGCCTTGTTACCAGGGCTTGCCTCTTTTCCTTGGACAGAGGGCAGCCCTGGCTTTCACTCTAGCCCATGCCTGTTTGTGCTCACATCTCCTCTCTTCACAGGATCTCTTTTCAGCACTTATTAAAGGACCCACACGCACTCCTTACGAAGACGGCCTCTTCTTGTTCGATATCCAGTTACCCAACATCTACCCAGCTGTCCCCCCTCTCTTCCGCTACCTCTCCCAGTGCAGCGGGAGACTGAACCCCAACCTGTACGACAATGGCAAGGTTTGCGTCAGCCTTCTGGGAACCTGGATAGGAAAGGTAATGCTGTCTTCAATCCCTTTGCACAGCACATGGCTTTTAAACGGAGCCAGACTTCCGCAACTAGGGAGCGGTGTTTGCTGCTTCCCGCTGGCCCCAGAAGCCTGACAGTTTTCCAGTTCAGAGAGCAAACTGGGGAATGAGCATCCAAGCTTTGTGCTGGCCCTGTCTGCATTGGGCTTGAACCGGCCCTAATAGTCTGGGTTTGAATTCTGGATAGATGGATGGAGTAGACAGAGCCAAAGGGTAGTGTTCAAGAGGGGTTTTGAAAGAGTCTCTCAAAACCCACGTTTGTCCCTGGAAGATGAGCTGTGGGTAGTATTAGCCACAGGCCCTTGTCGGGGCTGATAAGAGCTGAGGGTGTGCGCAGGGATCATAGTGTGAACAGGGATCATTCTCCTACCCTTTGGGACTTGGTCTTTCTGGCCTTTTTTTGCCTTCTCTGTGGTGAGCAGCCAAGGCATGCTGGAAACAGGCTTAGCAAAGACATAGAGGGCACAGTGAGTTGAGAGAACCTTCACTCTTAGCTTCTGGACAGCTAGGTTCAAGGGAGGTTGTGGGTAGCGATGAATGACTTTGTGGAGTGGAAGGGTCTCTCATTCCTGTTTGGGCACCACAATAAATATCCACCCATTGACACAATCAGCAGGGCTGGAGTGGGCCCCACCTGTGACCCCAGTTCTGGAGCAGCGAGGCAGGTGCTGCATACCTGGATTAAGGTGTACAAGCTTCCACAGTATCTGCCCAGGCCATGTCCAGCCTGAAGCCAGCGCAGTAGGCCCATAATTTTACCCAAGCCTGAATTGTACTCACAGACCTTTAAAATAGGTGTGCACAAACGCAGCTGGGGTTGGGCCCAGGCAGTAAATGTTGGCATGCGCCTTGGTCACTATTAGCTGCAGTCTGAAGGCTGTCGCCTCCCTTGTTTTCTGTGTTAAATGCTGACCAGGACGGATGCTGCGTTCGCTGTTGCTCATGACAAGCTGTCTGTGATAACTTCTGTGTGTGTTCCAGGGCACAGAAAGGTGGACCAGCAAATCCAGCCTTCTCCAGGTGCTCATCTCCATCCAAGGTAAATGCAGCTGCAGAGCCGGTGGGGCGTGGAGGGACGCTGGAGGCCCCCCCACTTGCCTTGCTGGGCTGTGTGAAGGAGCACACTTTCCCATCTCAACGCAGCAGGGGCAAGCTGTTACCCATCCCTCTGTTCTTGGCTGCCTTCCGTCCCTGTAACTTTCCCTCGCCCCTTTCCCCTCTCTGCAAGAGCAGGCCTCACTAGCCTTTTTCTTGTTGCCCTGTGCCTGGGAAGGTGAACCACAGCCACCTCCAGCCAGCTGCTAACGCCTAAAAAAGCTCCTAAGAGGAAGGTCCTGAAGTTGCTGCTGAGCCTGGGTCCTTCTCTTTATAGGCAGTGAGTCACCAGCCTTGCTAGCATCTGGTTTATTTTTGCACACATCAATTGTGTTTACACTGGTTCCTAAACTGCTCTGTGGGCTTTGGAAAGGAAGCACAGGTGTGCCCAAGCCCTGCAGCACTGACTTGCCTGACCAAGACAGCCAGTAATGCTAAACCCTGCTTGGAAACTCTCTAGCAAGCAGTCTGCTGTCCAGAAAGGCCAGGGCCTGACTTGGGAGTATTTGGTCTATGGTATTTGATCTCTCAGCCCTCGGGGTGTCTTTTCCCAGAACTGAGAGGCTGTTTCTTGTCTACAGAACCGATAATCCCCATTTAGAGGCTAAAATATCAACTTCTTCTTGCAAACTTCTCTGGATTACCAGAGAGATTTGTTAATGCTGAGAGCTCAGCCTTAGACCTCTCCCTTCTGTTGCCTGGTCATGGGAGAAATGTCATGACCCCACCGTCAGGAGCATTAAAGCAGTTGGGGGCATTGCCAGCAGGATGGCATTGACCACGTCAACATCACACCCAGGCAGAACAACCAGCCTAAAATGTCAACCGGCGAGAACTCAGTGTGGGTGGCTTGCCCGCGGCTGTGCCAGAGGCAGTGGCTGGAAAGGAAAAGGGCAAAAGTAAATGTGGCCCAGTCGGTGCTAAAAGCAGCTTTGGGTGTCACTTCAAGGAATGGCTTGATTCTGTTACAACACTTTTTTCATGTGTTTGGCCCTGAAAAGTGGGCAGCTAACCATAGCGCAGGCAAGGCCTGTGAAATATTTCCCCCTTCACTCACTCTTCCAGTGCCCCTCTGTCCCGGCAGTGCACCTTGTCCCTCACCCCGTGCTGAGCTAGCAACTGTACCTGTTACGGGCTTCTACAGTGAGTGGCCTCCACCTGGGAGGTGTTCCTGTAGTCTGAAAAATGACCACCGGCCCCTGCCAGGAGGCCACCAGGCCTGTTCTCACAAGTGTCCCAAGCAGAGTCAGAGGCCGGATGAAATGCTGGTGCAGCCGCTAGACATGCACCTGCCTGGATTACCTCCTGTTACCAGTCCAGCATGGCAACCTTGCTCTGCTGCTCCCTCTGCCTGCACCCCTGCTTGCAATCTTTGTGCTGCAGGGGTCAATATGGCAGCAGCCCAAGCTGGAGGGAGCTCCCTAGTGGGGAGGGCAGTGATAGATTGAGGCCTTAGCACCCTTCAGCAAAGGCAGAGCCCAGCAGATCCCCCTGTAGGTCGCAGCTCAGTGTGAGGTTTCCGTTTAACTCTTTGCTCTCCCTCTCTCCTGGCAGGACTGATCCTTGTGAATGAGCCCTATTACAACGAGGCAGGGTTCGACAGCGACCGGGGCCTTCAGGAGGGCTACGAGAACAGCCGCTGCTACAACGAGATGGCCTTGATCCGTGTGGTCCAATCGATGATGCAGATGCTGCGCAAGCCGGTGGAGGTCTTCGAGCATGAGATCCGCGAGCACTTCCGCTGCAACGGCTGGCGCCTGGTCTACCGGATAGAGTCTTGGCTAGAGACCAGTGAGCTGGTGGAAAGGAGCCACGAGCACCCCAACGGGGCCGATTCCTCCTCTCTCCTTTCTGTGTGCGACACCCTGGCTGAGAGCCCGGTTGACAGCAGGGGATTTCAGGGCGAGTACAGCAGCCCCTTGGAGCAGGAGCTGGGGGCAGCAGCGGCTGCGGCGGAATTTTCCGACCTGGCGCTAGAAGGGAAGGAGGAGCTGGAAGACTCTGGATGTGGAGCCTCGACGCTCGCGGCCAGCGACGGCCATCAGTATTCAGACTCCGAGAGCACGGGCCACGCCAGAGGGCTCCCCCTGGCGAGAGACCTAACGGACGAGTGTAAAGCCGCGCAGGACTCTGCCTCGCAGCCTAGTGTGAAACCAAAGAAAAGGAGAAAGAGCTACAGGAGTTTCCTCCCCGAGAAGAGTGGTTACCCTGACATCGGCTTTCCCCTCTTCCCCCTGTCCAAGGGGTTCATTAAAAGCATTCGTGGTGTCTTGCAGCAGTACCGGGCTGCCTTAGTAGAGGCCAATATCCCTGAGTGGAGAGAGGACAAGTGAAACGTCAGGTTAGGGGCAGACAGATGCAGAAGAGAAGGGGAAAGCAGCAAGGAAATCAGCAAACGCTGTTCCCAATAAACTGGCTTTGCTCGTTCCCGGCTCTCTTCCGCTGCTTGGTGTGTTTATAAAGAAGGCAGTAGCCCAAATAGCTCATTCCTCGCTCTTTACTTCCCCCAGCCTCTCCCCCGTTCCTCATGCTCCTTTGATCCTGAAGCGTAAGGAGTTGTGAGCCTTCCAAAGCAGTCTTGCAGCTGGGACCCTCTGTGCTCTTTCGTCCCCGGGCGCCTCTGTGTGCAAAGTGGGCTCCGCTCCCTAGCTGCTATGTCTGACCCCAGCGTTGCACTTGGGATTCAGCCCTAAAGGTATGGTTGCTGTGGTATCCGATGCTGAGTGGCTGTGTCCTCCTAGTCCTTCCATTTCCCTTCACTACCACGTCTTGTGGCTTTCTTGAAGTCTGTTCCAGCTTGAGATTACTTTGACATTAGATTCTGGTTGCATCTAAGTCTCCTGCTCCCTATAGGGCTGCCTTCCCATAGCTGGTCACTGACAGATTCTCAGCTCACCCACTCCTTTGTTTGGTACTTACGGTGCAGAGATGAAGTTCTAGATAGGCTCCTGTTCAGCCCTGGGCAATACCCTGGGGTTTCCCTGTGGTCCTAGCCCTCTGAACTCTCTCCTGGAAGTAATTTCTCCAAAATAGTAAACACATTTCCACTCCCCATCCTCACCAGACCTGCTTGCACTTTGCAAACTTACACGAGTCAGCTTCCTGCTGGCACTATTCCATCCAGCAGGAGCCTGGGAGCCCCATGTGCACTGCTTCAGCCCAAGTCCAACTGATCAGCAGCAAAGGTAGATCTAGGGTAGATGATGTAGCTTCTGTGTGGATATTAAACTTAGTGCTGCTGATGCTTCTGCACCACTTCAGCTGTTGATAAATTTCTCAGGCTGCAGCTGTTCCTGAGGCTAGCTCAGCAAGTATAGACCTGTACCTGTGGGGGTGTGACTTCACTCCTGCTGCGGCAGCACGGACATTGCATCTTTAACAAACACAGCTTTCACTGTGTGAGCCCCTGCTCATCCCCAGCCCTGCACAGTCCAGAAGCCAGCAGCACTGGAGACCTTGCATGTACATCCTTAATCCCATCAACAGTGCTGCCGGGTAGCTATAGGAAAGGGCTAGTGGGACATGTGCGTTAGTGGAAAGGGGTTGACACTGAGTACTTTGAAGGGGGTATGATGAAAGCAGTGATTATCTGGGGGCATCCTATTCAGGATGTCTGCAGCTTGCTTTCAGGGCTTTCTGTGCACTGCTGGAGACCCCCGATCAAGCCCTGCTAGATTTGTCAGGAGTTGAGCCTGACAACAAGCTCCCATCCACGCCGATGCCCGTTTTCTGCCACAGAGGCAGCCCAGCTGTGTCCTTCCCAGCTGATGAAATGAGCTAGCGAAGCCAGGCTTCCACATGGAAGGAATAGCAAGGCTTGTCATTCAGCGTGGCTAGTAAACGAGGCTAATTCCTCACAGGAAACCAAACCAAATTCCTCCTTGCCAGCTCTCCCACCACTGCTAGCCCTGCCAGAGCCAGCGGCTGTTGGGGTTCTAAATTCAAAGCTGAGGGCGGAAGTGTCAGCAGGCTGTCTCGCCTGTTTGCAAAGTGCTCCCAGCTGCCTGGATGGCTTTGGTGCTCAACTGCCCATTATCCACTGGAAGAAATTTTATAAGGGCTGTCTCGCCTGGTCCCATTGACTACTCCCAACCTGGGTTTGGACTTGCCCCCTGGAGAAGGGTGCCACTGGGACTGGGTCTCTCTCACACTGACTCTGGTCTCCACGTTAGCGCTGCAGAATCCTTCACACTAGCTGCCACGATTGCTCAGGAGAGCCGCAGGTCTGGAATTGAGAGCTGCGGGGGAGTCCGCATGTTGGGCTTGAGCGGCAGTAGCATTGTGGGGGTGGGTCTGGTGCAGTAGTTCCTGGCTATCCTCAATGCTAGCCAGCATTTCATGAGCAAGAAAATTGACTCCAGTGTAAAAGGGCAGGGGTGGGATGCTAACTGACGTTGTCCTTTGGGAGTGAATGAGGCATCTGGTGCAGGGGGTTGTTCCACACATTGCTAGACGCCTTATTCACTGTACTGAAGGCCAGGCTGTAACTTACAGACTCATTTCCTTTGGTGTATCACTTCATTCCTTTCTCTGCAAAGGAACGGGGGAGGAGGAGTTGACAAGCTGCTTATTAGAAAGACACAAGTAGAGAACAGAATCTGCTCATGTGCCTGGGGGTCTCTAGCATTGCCCACCCACACAACTCTCTCTCTAGTTGTTTCTCTTTATCTTCTCCTGGAAGGGTAGAGGGAACTAGAGTAGCCACAGCAAAAGCCAGCTGTAGGAGCTGATCTGCTTTGAGGAAGGTGGTGGGAGAAGAGGTGCCATTGTGAGAGCCGGCCTGACTGTATGCCAGATGATTCCATCCCCTTCCCAAGAAGTCTGCCTCTCTAATCATAACCAAGAGCTTTGTACAGGATCCTGGAGTTTTCAGCTGAGAAAGCTCTTGCTTATTGGCCTTGGGGAGGCTCTCCTGTCCCTTAACAGCATTGCTGGAGCTCTCCTAGCTCTTCAGAGCTGTCTGTCCCTAACTGAGATGCGCACAGAGGTTTACAAGTTTTCTAAGCTTTTGATCATGTGAAGCTCCGGGTCTGAGATTGCTGTTGAGCACACTGCAGCTATGTAATTTTTTTGGTGTACGTATGTAATATTTAAAGGTTAAAAACAAAATTTAAAAAGGCAAAACCTTTAAAAAAAAATAAAATAAAAAAAACCACAAAAAGCCAAAGCATGATGCATATTGTTAGCCTTAAAACTGGCTACTTGACACTGCGATGTACAAATAAGAACAGCCTGTAACTGTTTTAAGTGCTGGGGTGGGGCGGGGAAGAAATATTACAAAATCAGTTTGTAGCCTTGATTCTGTACAGTATTTAAAAACAAACAATGGAACTATTACTGAGGCCATGCTTAGAGGTGTGTTGTTCACGTGCAGATGTGAATGCTGGGTTGCTTACCATATATGTATAAAGTGCTGTGTGACTTTTTTTTTACTTGCGAAATTTTTTTTTTTGGCTAATTAGGATGTAATAAAGGAGAAAAAGTTGATTTGCCATTAAATTTTGCCTCTGTGAATAGCTCTGGTTGTGCTTTTTTTTTTTTCTTTCCTGTGTGGTGAGTATATCACCTGCAAGAGAACTGAACATCCTGCCACCTTTATTCAGACTGAGGAGGTTCTTGCTCTGCTCTGAATCAATACCACTGCCAGTGGGCTGCGTATGAACTGGGACTTGGGAGACCTGAGTTCTGCTGGCTCGCTCACTGGTCTGCTTGGGTGACTTTGGGCAAGTCACTTCCCCTCTTTGTACCTCAGTTTCTCCATCTGTGAAGTGCTTTGACATCTACTGATGAAAAGTGCTACGTAAGAGCTAGGTTTTACTGTCCTCAGTGGAGCCAGTGAGGAAAGGTGGCAGAATCTAGCCCTGAGGAAGCTTAGTTAACTGCTCTGTAGCTGACTGGTGCACCTAGGGGCCGATGGAAAGCCCTCTGAGGACAATGGGCATCTTTCAATGGGCTTTGGATAAGGCTCTTCATTTATACAAGGTTCAGGAAGAGCAGCTTTTCTGTCCAGTAGTTAAGGTAACACCAGGATCCAGCAACCTCACACAAGTTCAGCTAGTCTGGTAATGGGGTCTGAGATGCCAGCTTGTCACCCCTAGCTGGCTTGTTCAGATCTAACTTAAACTTGCAGTAACCTGAAACCTACCATGTCAGCTGTTTATGGACTGATGTGAAATGAGGTTTGCCCAGCTGCCAGTGGACATCTGCCCACATCCTAAACTGCCATTATGGATAGCATCTCGGGGTGACCTTATCAAAGAGGCCACGGACAGAACGGCCATAAAGTGTGAGGAGGCCCTTCAGAGCAGTGAGATCAGGCAGCAGAGTCGGGAGAAGCTTGCACCTCTTTGCAAAGAAGGTTTCAGCCATCAGTGCTGCTGTTCCAACCCTTTCATGATGCCAACAATCAACCTGCCTTTTGCCAAGCTGACCTTTCAGTCCCTAGGACAATGTAGGAGCTGTGTTTAGAGACCTTGGTACTGCTTGGGCACAGTGTGGTGAACTGAGGCTGAACGACTCAAACCTTCTGACCTAATGGAATGGGGTGACATCTTGGCTCCCACCACCAAAAAAGGGAAGCTGAGAGGGGCTGGTGGATGGTGCTCAGGCCTGGAATTTAGAAACTCCTCGGTTCTAATCCTGGCTGTTCTGTTGATTCTGAGACTTTGGGAGCAAATCACTGAATCTTGCGAGGCTTCAGTTTTCCCCATGTTGCAGAATGGGAATAAGGCATTATGCTCTAGGATGGTGGTGGACTTAGGTGCTCTGTGTAAGTACCATTTTTAAGGGGTAATGACAGAACAGGTATGGTTAGAAAAGATTTGAAGGGACAGCAGCAGGGACAAGGGTCAAGGATGTGAGGAGAAACCAAAGCAGAAATGAAGTAAATGTGAACCTTAATGACTGCCGTGAGACTTCAGAGCACCCTTTAACAGGTCTGCATTCATTGCTCAGATCATATTAAGTGTAGGATGCTCTGGAAGCTATGGCAGGAGCTGGAGTGCTGTAGGTTAATGGCATTTGCTGTAGGCTGTAACTGCAAAAGCAAGACTAGTTTAGTTAGCCATGCTCGGAGAGGAGGGAGGCCTGTTCCCAGGCAGCTAGTGCCAAGGGCCTACCTTAATGAATGAACCAGGGCCAGGGTGGGTGTACACAAGCATGCCCCAGGGAGCGGGAGGCTCCGATGGCTCTCTTCTTGTAAAGATAACAGCAGGGGTATTACGGGGGGAGGGGAGAGGGGGAGCTACTCCAGGGGGGCCAGGAATCCTCCAGGGAGTTGGTGAGTAACTTTGATATACATAAGTCTCCCTTTTTTGGTACCTCACAGCCTGACAGCTTGGCTCTGAGACAATGAGCTGCTGCCAGGGCTGGGTTAACCTTTTGTGGGCCTGGTGCCAAACATGTATGTGGGCCCCCATGGAGGTTATGGAGCTTGGGGGGGGGGGAATGTCACTCCCTAGAGTGAGGAGCCACCCAGAGGCAATGTGGCATGGCAGGGACAGCCCCGCCCAGCCCAGCCCAGTGCGAGGGCACTATTTACAAACCGGTAGTTGCCAGATGCACAGTGGCCCGCCCAGCCCTGTGCTGCCGGTATGTCCCTTCCCCTCAGGGGTGGGTCCATGCTGTGCCATACAGCCCCCCCGTCCAACACTGGAACAGCCCCCCCCCATTCCCTATGGCCAGAGCTCCCCAGACCCGCTATGCCCAGCACCCCCGGATCCCTCACCTACAAATGCACATCATCACCCTGCCTAGCACCCCCCCTGCCCACAGCCCCACCACAACTGCCCAGCACCCTCCACAAAACCCCCACTCCCTAGTGTCTCAACACACACAGATCTTCCCTGCCCCCTCACAGCCCGCACCCTCCAGGGACCCACCCCCTGCCTCCCAGCTGCTGGGAGGTGACTGTGTCTGCTGGCCTGAGCTGGTCCTGGGGCTGGGAATCACTCCGGCCCCTCAGGAGTGGCAGGATCATCTAGGCCAGGGCCTGCCCTGGCCGGGCTGTCTCAAAACACACTTGCCAGGAGAGGCCCAGGCAAGCTCCTCCCCCCCACTGGCCGAGACTGGCCAGGCTTCTGCACCAGTCCCAGGCGGCTCAGCTCCAGGGAGACAGGCAGGGCCCCACAGGCGGTGGGAAGCAGAGACTGCCCGGAGCCGGAGGTGCACTGGGGTCCAGCCAGGCGGCAGAGAGGAGCCGGGCAGTGGGGCTAGGGGCAGGAGAGGAGCCCTCAGCCTGAGGAGCAAGTGATGGGCGGCCGGGAGCTAGCGGGCTGGCGGGGTCTTGGGCCGCAGTGCAAGCAGAGCAGGCCAGGCTCCCTTCTGAGCCTGGGCCAGGCTCCCTGGAGCCACTGGCGCCATTATAAACCCAGCACTGGCTGCTGCTCCTGCAGGTAAGGAGCTTTATGCTTCTGAAGCAGAGAACTCAGAGTGGATGCAAACGGCTGGTTGTTCTTAGTAGGCACTCACAAATGGGGAACACAATGCTGATGGCCTTAAGCCTCATGGCTTTGCCTGCAGTAGCATGCACTACCATTTAAGAGGAGTTTGCACAGTCTCAATTGCCAACTGTGTTGGTTACCAAATTCCAGGCAATTGACTCTAGGCTAAAAGACAAGGGTGCTCGATTAGCAGGCCTAGGGGACAGGATGGCTGCTGTAAAACCAGACTCAAACCACCTGGCCCAAACTTTGGAGACCTGTAGGTGCTGGAATGCAATCTGCAGAGAAGCTGCAGCTGTAGAATTCTAGGCCAGGCAAGTGCCCATGAAGGGCTCCCTTGAAAATCAAATCCTCCTGCAGAAAAATCAAGGGTTCAGGAATCCAGGAACTTCCTGAAAAACTTGTGGATTTACAAAATAAAATTCCAGAGCTGCTGGAGCTGGACATGCAGGAAAAGCCGGTATGTGCCTATGTGGTGGAATTCTCCAGCGAGAATCTTTCAGACACTGAACCAGAACTAAGACTGCAACACTGGTGTAAGGGAGACATTTCTGCAGGCAGACCTCCTGATCATCTGTTGAAGGGCACATGCTATTGATTGTCACCTGACAATGGACAAAGGAATTAGATGCAGTTAAAGTGTTAGCCCAGAGTATCACTGTATCCATTTGTACACCTGGCCCAATGCCATACGGAAAGATACCTTCCCCCCTACCCCTTATTTTGGGATATGGGTCCTGTTTGTTACCTATCTTGTTGGAGTGAAAATAAATCTGAGCTCTGTATGATCCGGACTGGCTGGCAAACAATTAGGCTTTTCTTTCCCTTCTTTGGGATCCTAATTGCATAATTTTCAGCTGAATAAACGTGAACAGCAGCTGCTGTCTATGGTTACTCTGTCATGGCTGAACATTCTAAATCTGGCTTCGTTACTCTCGCTTTAGATCCAAAATTAGTGGCAACCAAAAAAATGGTGTCACTGTATGAAATGGGTAGAATCAGCACTTGGTGGCTGCTCAGGCTGCCTGTACAGCCAGCCCTTTCCCACAAGCTTTTGTCTGTTTAGATTGCATGCCTGCACTGGTGCTGGAAGTCTCGGCATGCTTCAGCTGGCCTGTGGATGTGACGAGTGTGTTCTTTACAGCTATTGCTATCTACCACAACCTATGCAATGTGGGCCATGGACATGAATGCTGTCTAGGTTTTCATAAGGCTGCCCATCCCTCTGGTATCCGACCACCAAAGAATGCTATGCAGTTTGATTTTATAAAGATTATTATAACATTTCTGATTTTCTTTTTAGCCTATTTTTCCAAAATGTTTCTAAAGAAACTGCTGTTGGACTAGATTGGTGGTTTCCCCCTCTACAGTTAAAACATATAAACTCAATGGACCCTGCAAAATTAAATGTTTAATACCTTGGATTGGGGTGACACTACTTCTCCCAGCTCTTGGCCCACCATGAGTCATCATAGCCAGGCCCTAGAATGGAGAATAAAGGGATTTTCTAGCAGGCTGACTGGGATTCTGTGCAAATGCCAAGAGGCATTGCATTTTGGAGCAATCAACCCACAACCCCTTGCTGGCGAAATCTGAAAGCAATAACCCCTGAGATGCTGCTGCTCCAAGAAACTTTATTGTTTATTACACCACAGCAATCCCAGGGAGGAAACCATCCAAGCTGGGACTTCCGGGTGCTTAGGTTTGCAATGAAATCACAGTGCCCACCATGTAACAGCCAAGGCCTCCTGTTTTGGAAAAGCTAGATCTTTATTGTCTCATTTTAAGGATAAACTCTGTCTCCATGGAGCTTTTGGTAGATATATTTTTCTTTAAAAAAAATTGGTTAATTATAACAAATGTTGGCCCTAGAAGTTTAGAGTTTATGGTGGAGCCAGTTCTCATTTCCCCACCGGCCCCAGGGGCTTGGTGCCCACTGTATCTGCTGGTGCTGAGGCAGTGCTCGGTCTCCGTGGCACTCTGCTCATGGGGGAAAGGCTAGCAGCGCTCTTGTGCCTTCAGTGTATTGTTGAGCTGTGGGAAGGGAGCAGACTGGCTTTGTCCTGTGGGGAACCAAGCAGCAGAAATGCAGAAGGCCTATACTGCAGAGAGCCTGGGTTTGGCGAATCACCTGGCTTCAGCTGCGGAGTCCCTTGCAAAGACAGGCCAATCTGGAAGCAGAGAAGAGAAGAAGCCCAGCACTTGGGGGTGGTGGGAGAAATATCCTTGCAGCTGCTAAGATGACCTGGAAAGAGCTGTGCCTGTATTCGGGTACCATCACCTGCCACCCACGGCTCAGGAGTCCCCTCTCACTAGGGATCGCTGTGTCCCATAGAGCTTCCTGACTCGGGGGGTGGGAAGGGGGCAGGCCAGGCTGTGAGTGTCCCTCCCCCGCCCTCAAACTTACTAACCAAACCTCTTAGCAGTTGGCCCTTAGTGCCTGTGATCAGGCAGGAAAAGAACTGTGCTGGGAGTGGGACTCGGGAGGTTGGGCAGAGCAAGGGGAACAAGAGACCCCTGTGAACTATTCCAGAGGAGGAGAGGCGCGCGGGCTGGAGAAGACACTGCGTGGCAGGAGGTGTAAGCGTTCCCTGCAGTGGTCCTTGCCTGTCCTCCCGCACTGCACCCCAGGGATGCGCATGGTCTAAACCCTTTTTGAAGTGGTTTATTTGTCAGGCTGGCACGTGGCTCAGGAGCCACTGATGATGCTGCAGAGTTGGTTGTGCACCTGGCCCTGCACTGGCTCGCATGCCAGTGGCTCGCCATCCACCGTCATGAGCCCGGTGGAAGCGAAGGGCTCAAGCCGGAAGGCCCTCACGGGGACATAGTGAAGGTGGGGACAGTTCAGGTCCAGGTGGGTCCCCTTCTCCATTGCTAGGAAGATTCTGAGCAGCCCCAGCCGGGAGACCCCAGCTTTCAGGTAGAAGAGGTGCATGGAGCCGTCATGAAGCTTGGCCGTGGGGGCCATGGTGAAGTCAGCGCCCACGTGCGACTGGTAGATGGCGAAAATGGAGATAAACTCTTCCTCAGGCACAGTGGTCCAGTGCTTTGGGACTGGCTGGTCGAAGGGGACCAGGAGAGGGTCCTCTGGCCAGGACCCCTTGTGAGGGGGCTCTGGCGCCCCTGGTGCAGGCTGAGGGAGGATATGGAGGGGGTGACCATTGCTGCATGGCACATGGTGGCTATTCTGCTCTGAAGGGCTGCCAGGGGCTGAGGAGACGGAGGATGACGTCTCCATGGGCAGGTAGGAGAGGCGGCCCTTGTAGACCTTCAGCCCAGCCAGCTGCTGGATGGTGCCCACAGTGAAGCGGGCATTGCCCAGTTGGCGGTACTTCTCGCTGGCGATGTCCACGTCAGAGATGAAGCCCCAGCCGAAGCTGAGGAAGGAGAAGAGGCGCTTGCCGGAGGCCGTGCTCAGGGAGACCAGGTCCATGGGGGCATACAGGCCTTTGCAGAGGAAATAGGTGCAATTGGTCAGTAGCTCCTTCCTGAAGGCCTGCGTGTTGCTGTAACAGAGACAAAAGCAGGCAGATCTGTTGAGCTGGGACCCTCACCTTGTCCGAGGCACACTCCAGTGGTCGGAGCGGGGGAGGGACTCTCGGGACCACCCCAGGGGCCTGCTGGGAGACTCCAGACAAGTCCCTGCAGCTCCAGGGGTGCCCCCTTTGGCTGAGGAAGACACTGCAATTGCAAAATGTCTAAGTATTATTGGAATGTGACTAGAGCCACTGGGAGTTTCAAAGATCCCCACCTGCTTGGAATCAACATGATCCTGTCTACCACCAGAAGAAAAGTCTCCTAGAAACTCCACGGGAGGGGTTTAAAACCTAGCTCCCTGGGCTTGTGCCCGTTTTCTCAGACTCAGCTAGTGCTTCCACCTGTCCTTTTCCTGTCCAACCATCCTGGAATCACCCCTCTTGGGCTGACCAGCTGACAATGCTCCACAAACGGAAGCATCACTGACCCCCATTTGCTCCCCTGCTACGCTCTCCTTGGAGAAGCCTTTCTCCGTAGGCTGCACCCCGCTTTGTTCGAAGCTCCGGCAGTGGGAGGGGGAGGCAGAATAACCCAGAGGGGCAATTGGCCAGGCACAGGGTTTGCTTGGTGCCTTTGTTTGCAAGGCCCTGCAGCCCAGCCTGGCAGAGGCACGGCCCTAGATAACCAGATGCAAGAGGCGCACTGCTGTTGTCAGACTGTCAGGAGCGATCTGCCAGCACGAGAGTGAGGCAGCCAAGCTCAGGGGCATGGCAGACAAGAAGCCCCATGGGACACCGGCACGTGTAACCTCGGTTGTCATTGACTCTGTCCAGGCCACTGGTTTCGTCTGGCTCGGGGAACCAAAGGGCCTGTCCCCCAATGACAGCGACTGGGAACGAACCATTGGTATGGACAGATTTGGAGTGGCAGCCGCCCTGCCTAGAACAGCAGAGCTCTGCCTAACAGCTCTCGTTCTGGCTCTGCCTGAGCCAGACTGCCCTCACGCCATGGCCAGGACGTGCCCTGGTCACTGGAGAACAAGGTCGCCTGTCTCAGGGGACTCGGCTATTTACACACGCACCACGGTAGCAGCTGGGCAATGGGGGCCTGGCAAGGTCTCATCATTTTAGGTATCCTTTGCTCCCCTCCACCATGGCCCAAATCCACGTCGTTAGGGGCCCAATGGCCACTCTCTGATACCCCTGGGTGGCTCAGCCAGGAGCTAGCTGACTGCCAGGGGGCAGAGGGTTTGCAGCTCCTGGGAGATGGAATCAGCTCAGAGCCAGCAGATAGAGCAAGTTGCATCCGCCCTCATTTCTGCTGGGAACCCCCTTCCACTAACTCCTGCACTGGGCCGAGCCAGGCCAGGGACCAGCTGGGGGGGAGGCTGGGCGCAGCTGAGCCGTGGGCGTGAAGCTCAGAGCAGCTTTGCACAGGAAGCCAGCCCAGGCGGCAGCAGAGAAAAGGCAGATGGGGAGTGTCCCACCTTCCCTTGCTGGTTGCGGAGGGAGCATGGCTAGGGAGAGGGGCAGGGTCTCACTCTGGGAATGCAAGTGATTCCCTGTGGGTCTTTTGGGCGTATCAGCTCCTGGCTCCTGCTGCAGGCTGTTCTGCCTCCAGGCGCAGCAGCTGCGGGGGCATGGCGGATGCTGTAGATCCCAGGCAGGGTTCTGGGGGACCGGGAGAGGGGGGCCGTACACGCCGCTGGTGAACACCGGGCGGGAGGGGCTGAGCTCTTTGGAAGCTCAGGTTTTAAGTGTTACAATGGCGAGTGCTGGGCACCTCGGCACATCTGGCCTTTATGCAGGTGTCTAGCGTGGAGCTGGGCCATGAATGGTGCCCCAGGGGCACAGGTTGCTGCAGGAAAGCGGCTGGCTAGGAAGTGGTTTATGTTGAAGTGAGACCAAAACTTCCATTTTTTAAAATGTATTTGAATGGGTTTTGACCATTTTAAACACCACCATTATTGAAATGGCAACGGCCACACTTGCTTTGGGCTTTTTGTTCAAAGGGGGCTAGTGATTGGCCCAACCCAACCTGTTACAAAACTTCTGCCCAGTCTGATCTCGGCCCCGGAATGGACTGTGATTGTGGCACGCTCCCCGCAGCTGTTGCCGCCATACACACAGCTTAGCGTTGTTCTTGAAGGAAGGCAGAACTTGCCCCTGGGCTAGTGAGCAGAACTTGGCCCAAACCCCTCTGTACTCTCTGTGCTGCTTCTGCTGCATGCCCAGCTCAGCCTGCTCTGGGCAGCAGCTCCCCGGTGCGTCTCACCCAGTGACGCCAAGCACTTGGCAGGGCATAGGCAAATATCACCTCCAGTCTACTAGGGGAAACTGAGGCAGAGTGGTTAAAGTAACTTGTCCAGGATTCTGCACTGGGAACACAACTCTTCTGCCTCCCCGAGCAGGGGCTGGAAGGAAAGTCCAGATTGGGAAACAGAGAGAGCAGGGCCCAGGGTTAAGGAGGGTGCAGGGAAGGGGGTTGGATCTGTCGCCACACTAGGGCGAGTCTCCTCTGCGCAGTCAGCTAAACACAGTGCCAGTCTGGGAATTGCTCGGTGCTGGGGGGAGAGCCATTCCCAGGGACTTTCGGAGGCAGCATGAGGCTCGGCTGGCTTTATTGCTTGTCTTCCTGAGCCCATGCACCCCCCCCCGACTGGAGGGAGCAGAGGAGGGCAGGGGCAGAAGGGTCTATAACCACTAGATCACACTGCTCTCCAGAACCTATAATTGAAGCCGGGATTCCTGAGCCCAAGCACCTCCTCTGACTGGAGGGAGGGGGGCCCATGTGTTCTCAGGAGCACCTATCTACTTTGCTCAAAGCTTCAGAGACCAGGAGCTGGGGCCGGGCAATGTCTGGGAGCAGTCAGATGGCTGAGCATTGTGGCTCTGAAATCAAAGCCGCCCGTTTGTGCCCCCACCCGGAGCACTGTGCAGCGGGAGCTGGGATTAGCCTCGCAGCAGCAGGGCCGAGCCAACCGTGCAGGGGCAAAGGCCAGCGCTGAGACTGGCAATTTCATCACGAGATGAGAAACGTGAGCCAAGGGCTTCCAGTTAAACTGCCTCTGCGTGCCCCTCCCCCTGCCCTTCTCTGTGCCCCAGCTATGCCAGGAGCCGGAGCTACTCCACCCCATCACGCCCCGTTTTGCTGTGCGGC
Organism: Eretmochelys imbricata; assembly: GCF_965152235.1. Lineage (NCBI taxonomy): Eukaryota > Metazoa > Chordata > Testudines > Cheloniidae > Eretmochelys > Eretmochelys imbricata. The sequence goes on along the minus strand of NC_135585.1, from coordinate 16,532,298 downwards.
CTAGGTAGAGTGCAGACTCTCGGGGGCTTATCGGACTCTCCCTGTGCATGTGAGTAGCGCCGAGCCCAGCAGGAACAGTAATCCCAAGCTCTCTTACCCCACTTTTCATCCATAGCTCTCCACACACTTTTCAAAGGAGGAGCATTATCCCTGTTTTACAGATGGGTAAACTGAGGCACGGGGCAGTGAAGTGACTTGCCCAAGGTCACCCAGCAGGCCGGTGGCAGAGCCAGGCATAGGACCCAGGTCTGTTGAGTCCTATGGTCCATCCATGTGGCCACGCTGCTTCAAAGGCCCCCTGCTCTGAATGGGGATCTCCCTCTAGCTGCTACTGAAATGCAAATAATTAGGAGTAGCAGGGAGGCTGAAGCATGCAGCCATTCTGTGATGCTGTTAGCAGAGCAGGAAGGGCTGGGTGACTTTGTGCGGGGAGGAGGGGGGTTTGGATGGTAACATCTCTGCACCCAGAGCAAGCCCTGTCTGTGCTCTCCTTGCACGTGGGGACAAAAATAGCGATCACACCCTATGAGGGAGACTTCAGCTGCTGCGTAGCTCTTGGACATGGCTCTAACCTGGCTTTTCTGTCCACGCATGCCCCAGGAATGCCCAGCTGGGCCACCTGCCTGCGAAGATGGCAATTGCTGCAGGGGTCCTTAGCTTTGCACTCTGCTTTTCGCAGGGGCAGGGCTCAACTCTGCCCTCTCACTCACCTACACAACCTCACTGGGCAGAATTCAGCCCTCACTAGCTGCCTTAGCCAGGCTCCAGCAGCCCAGGTCTGCTAGGAATGGTGCCAGCCATGTGGCAGATAGCACCGGAGACTGGGACGTGGGGGTAGCTCTTGCCACTGGACAGTCCCTGTGGTTAGACAGGCTGCCCTTGGTGTGGGGGAGTCCTTTGCAGTCATTCATTTGAACTAGTTTCCTGTCGACTGAAGTCAGCGTCAATGGTGTAAGGTGGTTTACAAGGTCTCGGGCGAACCTGACTGCCCCTGGCAAGCCAGTCAGTGCCCCTCTGTCAGCGGGCTTCCCTGCCAGGGGCCTGCTCCACCTCTCCACTGTGTGCCCCTTCCCCAAGGAGCCAGTGGTGACAGCTCAGTGAGCAGGTCCTGGGCCGGCGGCTGGCTGAACCCTCTGTGCTCTCTGTGGCTGAGAAGCCCTTACCCGGCGTAGTGGTTGATGGAAGCGGACAGGGCATTCCCAGAGCCCCCAGGCAGGGTGCAGAGAGGCTTCTTGATGGCGGCCTGCCAGTCCTCACGCTCCATCAGGCCGTTCACCACCTGCAGGGACAGAGCCACACAGCTGGCAGCTTCCCAGAGAGCGCAGCCCCATCCTTTCCCTGGCTGCTCTGGGGGAAGGGGAAGAGAATGGATCAGAGGGAGCCAGTACGGTCCCAAGGTCTCTGCTCTGGGGGGGGCAATGCAGCCCCCTGCTCCGGCTGCTCATGCCCCGCCCCCAACACACACAGGCCAGGGAAGCCTGAGGAGGTTTTGGATGCCACCTCCTCTCCTTTGGTGCCTCTGGAAGCTGCCCAGCTTGGCTCCAGGGCACAAGCAGCAGACCCAGGAGCTATTTGTCCCTGGTGTCTTTTCTCCTTCTTAGCCTTTGACAGTGTTGGGGAGGGCAGCGTGAGAGCGTGCCCCAGCCAGGCCCAGTGACCATCCAGCCCACATCCCGCTGCTGCTCCTCCGTCCTGCCCTGCCACGCCACCTGCTGTTCCAGCCATGTGCCCCACATGCGCACACACCTCGCCCCATGACCTGCAGCTCCCTCTTCTTCCAGGCCTATCCTTCCCTCCCGCCCCCCAGCTCTGCCGCCGCCCTTCAGTCCTGACCTACTTCCCCGCCCCATTCCAGGCCTGGAGCTCCCAGGGCTGCCTGTTCTGTTTGGGATGCAGGCTGCTGCCCAGAGACTCACCCCCCTTGGGATCTGAGCCGCCACCCATGCCCGGCTCTCTCTTCTCCACCTATGCTCCCACTTCAAACTCTGGGGAGGCGCAGCACCAAGCTCTGCACCCCCAGCCTCTGCAGGGGGGCAGTGGCTGGAGACACCCACACTCCCTTTGCCCAACTGCCACAGTGTAAAGGAAGGCCAGACCTGAGGGACTGGCTCGTCTCCTAGTTGCCAGCAAAACAGCTGCCTGGCTTCCTGGCTATCTCCTCACCTCATAAAGCAGGCCATCCCCAGCCAGGACAGCCACGGCATCCCACTGGGATAAGTCTCCAGCCCGCACCAGCTCACGGGCATGATTCGGCCTCTCTGGGGAGAGAAATACAGAGCTGCTGGCAGTGGGGGTGGCATGGCCTCACGTAAGCATGGGCTGCCAGGAATCGCCATGGTTGCCTCTCCCTGCACAACCCTTGCAGACAGGAAGGCCCAGCCTTCCTGGGTGCGAGAGAAATCAGCCACAGGATGTCCCTTGGGCTTCCCAACCCAGGCTTCCAGAATCGGATCCAGTTGGCAAGAGCCTAGCCCGGCCCGGGAGCAGGAGAGAGACCCACCAAGACAAGAGAAGGAGTTCTCATGGCCAAGGGCACACGAACCATTGCTCCTAAACGGTGGTTCCCTGTAGGCCCCCAGGAAGGCTTCACGGGTGCATGGGAGAAGGACACTCCCAGCAGCTCCCCCTGACCAGCTCGCCTCCTTCTGCCACCCTTCCGTTCTCCTTGCCGCAAGGTGGGATTGCAAAGCCAGAGGGGAAGGTGCCCCCTTCTCCTGCTTCTTGCCCCCTTCTGTCCATTTGAATACTATGCATCCATTGGTCAAATTTAAATGAGTTGCACTTTATTTGCATATTACAAGGCAGGACTGGTTGAGAGGCTCCCAGCTGGAGAGTTCCTAATGTTACCTGGCAGCCATGGCGGGCAGAGAGGTAGAAATGAAGGGCTATCAGCTACTATCCCAGGCTGCACAGCCAGCCATGCAGGGAGAGCTCAGCCAGACAGCAGTCCCCTACCCAGCGAAATGCCTTCCCCTAAGCCTGGCAGCGAGGGGCCCCTAGGAGGCAGCCTGGGCGAGGCAGAACCCGCCGGGCCCTGCAGCGGGAGCAGACTTACCGGTCACAAAGAGAGTGAAGGCTACGTCGGCCTCGGCCAGCATCGGCTGCACTAGGGAGTGGAACAGCTGCAGCGCATGCCCTGTTCCGCTCTGGGGGTTCAGCAGCACCAGGATGTGGCAGGGCCGCGGCAAGAGCCCCCATGTCACCCCTGAACAGAGACGAGAGAGGAGAGACTCAGCGTCGGCGGTGCCTCTCCTGAGCTTGCTGCGTTGGCTGAACCCGGCACAGCTCCCCTGGCCAGGCTGGGAATGGGCCAGATGGGACCTGAGGAAGCTTCCTCACCCTGAGTTTTCAGGAACCTGACACAGCTGTCCCCAGCCTCGGGGGGAGCCCCGTGCCCTAGCAGCTCAGCCCGACTAACAAGCAGGCTGCTTGGTACTGGCAGCTGAAAGGCTGCTCTGACCTGACGCCCAGTTCCACAGACCCCCAGCAAAGCCTTTTCTCCTCCCTCACGGCTGGCCCCAGTCCCTCCTCAGCCGGCGTAGAGGGGCAGTCAGCCCCCATGCAGTCCTGAGCCAGCCAGTCAGTGCCAGGTGGTTCAAATCTAGTCAAACAAAATGAGGAGGGAGGGGCTTGTGTTACTGCTGGGAGAGTTGGCTGGCTGGGCTCTGCTTGGGGGGGTTATTTGTTTTCTGCTGGCTGGTTTCCTTCTCTTATCTCCCTGTAGGACGCTGAGGTAGATGGAGTCTAGGCCCATCCCCAGAGGGAAGAGATCCCTCCACAGAGCCCAGCTGGCTCCCCATCCCTAGGCTTATGCAGTGGAGCACGTACAGCTCATCCCCCAGGGTCAGAACCTCTGGGCCATGGGCAGGTGAGTCACGAACGGGGATTTACCATCGTGGTGGATTGAGGGTAATGGTTGTGGGGCAGGTGGGGGGAGGGCTGGGACTAATTGAGGTGTGTATGTTACTGTGAACGTCCCATACCTCGCAGGAGCTTGGGAAAGGTAGCCACCTCCCCACAGCACTAGCCCCAGCCAGTGGCATGGTCAGAACATTGATGGCTTGCGGGGGGGTGTTTAGGTGCCATGTGATGGGCGCCCTCGCTACCCTGTCTGTGCTGCGTGGGGACTGCCGGAGGGGAGGAGCCACGCATCAGACACTGTGAAACTGCTGGTAAAAGTTTTTATTGTGTAAAGAAAACAAGTCTGAATGAAACTTGATTTGGGATGGAGTTCCTGTGTCTTTGCGAAGCGGGGGGAGGGGTGCAGGGCATGGCAGGGACCAGCTGAGTATCACTGGAGCCGCTCTGGGGCCTGCGAGGAAGTGGTTTGATAGACGTGCTCTGAGCAGTCAGCGATTGGTGGGCAGCACGGCTGGAGGACGGTGCTAGGAGCATTGGTTGAACTGGTGCAGCCACGATGCCGGCTTTGCTCCTCTAAGCGAGGGGTGCAGGCTGGCAGAGTTAGGAGACCGGCTGGGGACTAGTGCACTTGTACCGGCAGGTGGAGTGTCTGAACTATTAAAAGCTCTTGTGGGTGAGAGCATCTTACAAGTATGGCAGAGGCCCAAAGCAGTGGACCAGATCACGCCTGCTCTAGTGTAGACAAGGCTCAGCAGCAGAGTTGCCATGGTCACTGAGGGCCAGGGAGAATAGGGTCCCTTGCTGCGTTTTTGATTTATTTAATTTCATATGGACGCAAAAGGGTGGCCTGGAAGACAGCCTTCCCACACAGATCCCTGGGTGACTACCCTTGGCTGTGAAAAGTCCTCCCTTACACCAGCAACTCTGCCTTCCCCATTTCAGAACCCCAGCTCGTTCCCTTTGGTTGGAGTTACAGAGCGAGGGTGTGCCCGGCTATTTTATCAGTGGTAGGACTGAGAGCAGCACTGTCCTCTTCCCCCAACCTGGAGTGATGCTAGGCAGAGGGAAGTAATGTGCAATGCTGGCTGAGCCATCTCCGTGATGCTGCAGGCATTTTAGGGTTGTCTTTGATCCCCTGCAGTTCCCCTCTTCCAGGTGAGCAGCATGCGTTGCCATGGCCAGAGAAGAAAACACTCCTAAAACCCTGGAGCTGCTGAATGCGGCCTTCCTGCTATGCGTTCACTCTCTCTCTCTCTCTCTCTCTCTCTCTCTCACACAGACTTTTCTGCACATCCTGCAAGAGCCACAATTGGACACTAGACCAATGTTCACAACCCCTTGTGTTCCCTGGGGCTCAGGAGACAGGTTGCAAATCAAAAGCTGCAGCCAGGTCAGCACTAGACACCCAAGTTCTTCTTCCCTCCCCTCGGCCTGTGGCCAGGAACAGCTCCCACCTGCTGCACACTTGGCAAGCAGAAGAGGAAGGAAGGCGGGAGAGTGAGAAGGCTTTTGTTTGCTTAAAGCTTGCTGGGGGCCGCTCTGGGCCTAGTGAGCTCAGTAGCCATAGGGAAGAGAGCAGCGATGAAAGCTGCCATTTGTATGCATCCCCAGCAATTTCCCAGTCTTGTTCCCAATAGAATAGGTCTGGAGAGAGAGGGACCCATGGCAGATGCTTATCGTTCACCTCGTAGTTATCAGCTATTAGTCTCTCATGCTTCAGTTCCATGAGCTAAGGCCCCACCTACACTGTAATTACACCTGAGTGAGGAGATGCAATTGTATCAGACCATTGTCATCTGTCCTGCTCACCACACTGTTTCAGCATGGAGTCGGACCTTAAACGTGGCACTAACTAAGCTCAGCGAGTAGGACTGGCGTGACTTTACCTGGGGTCTCTCAGCGCATTACTGTCTCATAAGGCCCACACTTCAGGTGCTGTCCTCATTACAGATTGCAACAGCGTCGTAAGCAGGTCAGGAGACAGCCACCCTGTCACTGTGGTCTGGAGGGCTCGTAAAGCCCTCACTAAACATAAATGACACTTGAAATGTGTCTGTGAAATCTGGGCAAGAAAAAGATGTTAGAACATGGCAGGGTGGACACGGGGTGGACAGGAAAAGAGACTCAGGTGGAGGAGTCACGTTTCGGCCCTAGGTGATATCTAGGTCTCTGCCAGAGCTTAAACACAGTTATAACACAGATGGGCCACAGCCGTGTTTCACCAGAGACTGGGAATGTTTGTACAGAGTAGGCTGCCAGAGATGGATGAATGAACAGACCAAATGCAGCCTCTGTGGCTGCCTCTAAACAAAAGCATTGTTTGGGATATTTCACACCTGGGCATGACTGATGGAAACAAAGGGAGTGCTAGAGTAAACAGAACTGGGATGGTTTTGCCACCTTCTGTCCTCGACCTGTAGGGAGCAGGCCTAAATACCATGTGGGGTTAAGAGTTCCCAAGCCCGGTTCTCTAACGCTCCTGCTGTTGCTATCACAGGTGAGAGTTTACGCAAGGACATGAGTGTAATTCAGGCTTGTGGCTTGTCCTGGTCAAAGGCCACCAGGACAGTGGATGCACTGCTGACCCCCAGAACTCTCCAGCTCCTCCTGGCCCCATCCATACCAGGGGTGGTAATCATCGCTCTCCACTGCCTGTCCCGGCTACGGATATAAACAGTGTCTCTCCTAACAGACTGACAAACCAACCTAGGGTAGAGCCATTGCCCACCTGCCATGTAATCTGGCACAAGCCTTTGGCTGGCAATTTACAAAACATAAGCCCCTGTCCTCTCTTGAATGCGGAATCCGTGCCACTAACCACAACATTGTGGAAAAGGGTGGTCATGCCCAGTTAAATGTGCATGCTGTCGACCGAGTTTCCAAGCCATTGGCTGCTAGCCCTGTTTGAGCTGTACCTCAGACAGGCTTTCTGTGTGTGAATTAGAGAGCATGAGACATGTACACGGTTCAGAAATAGCAGGCAATGTTAACAATTAAGACGAGCCAGGCTGTCGTTTCTGCCTTTGAATGCATCTGCCTCCAAAGGAAACTTTCAGCTACCCTGGCAAGGAATGAAATCCTCCCCTGAATTTCTCTCCCACAGCAGTTTTGGAGAAGTCTCGCACGTTAACCTGCAGCCACTATGCCCTCGCGCGGTCAGTCCCCAGGGAGGGGTGCTGCAGAGGAAGGAGGATGGAAGAGGAGAGGCTGTGAGTGTGTTGGGGACATTACACAACTCCAGGAAGGGTACAAGGAAGCTGGGGGACTTGCACTAATTTGATGCAAATCCTAGACAAATTGGAGGATTGGGCCAAAAGAAATCTGATGAGATTCAACAAGGACAAGTGCAGAGTCCTGCACTTAGGACGGAAGAATCCCACGCACCGCTACAGACTAGGGACCGAATGCCTCGGCAGCAGTTCTGCAGAGAAGGACCTAGGGGTGACAGTGGACGAGAAGCTGGATATGAGTCAACAAGTGTGCCCTTGTTGTCAAGAAGGCCAATGGCATTTTGGGGTGTATAAGTAGGGGCATTGCCAGCAGATCGAGGGACGTGATCATTCCCCTCTATTCAACATTGGTGAGGCCTCATCTGGAGTACTGTGTCCAGTTTTGGGTCCCACACTACAAGAAGGATGTGGAGACATTGGAGAGAGTCCAGCAAAGGGCAACAAAAATGATTAGGGGTCTAGAACACATGACTTATGAGGAGAGGCTGAGGGAACTGGGATTGTTTAGTCTACAGAAGAGAAGAATGAGGGGGGATTTGATAGCTGCTTTTAACTACCTGAAAGGTGGATCCAAAGAGGATGGATCTAGACTATTCCCAGTGATAGCAGATGACAGGACAAGGAGTAATGGTCTCCAGTTGCAGTGGGAGAGATTTAGGTTGGATATTAGGAAAAACTTTTTCACTAGGAGGGTGGTGAAACACTGGAATACGTTACCTACGGAGGTGGTTGAATCCCCTTCCTTAGAAGTTTTTAAGGTCAGGCTTGACAAAGCCCTGGCTGGGATGATTTAGTTGGGATTGGTCCTGCTCTGGGCAGGGGGTTGGACTAGATGACCTCCAGAGGTCTCTTCCAACTCTGATATTCTATAATTCTATGATGATGGTTAGTAAGGAGGAAGGATGGTCCTATACTTAAGGCCTCCAGTTAGGAGTCAGGACTAGTGGGGTGAAATCCTGGCCCCACTGAAGTCACTAGCAACAGGATGCTATTCCCACTCTCCCACAAACTCTAGGATCTTGGGTGAGTCACTTCCAGCTTGGCTGGCAGAGGTTCTGAGCAGCAACAGCTGCCCTTGGAGCCAAGGGGAACTATAAATGCTCTCCTTTTCTTCTTAGAAATCAGGCCACTAAATCTTCTGGGCCTCAGGGTCTTCATCTGTATAATGGGAACAATCGAGGCATTGGCAGACCTGGTCTTTGCAGCTTCGCTCGTGAGCTCTGCAGGGCCCAGACCTGTCGTCCTTTGCCTGAAAAGCACCATGCTGTGCGTGTATGGGGCCAGATAATAAGAGAAACACCCTTTGGGGATAGGGCTGTCTCATTTGGTATCTTCCACAGCGCCAGCCACGCTGCCTGTCGGAAACAAAACCACCTCCCAGGGCAGGGGTGAGGCAGAATTCGCTGATGATAGTGAGCAGCTCTGGGCTCCTGCAGTGCAAGGTGGCACAGAAGGGCAGAGTGATTTAATAATTTTTATTAAGATGATGTTAAAATAAAAAAAAATGGTAAAGAGTTTAAGTGTAGAAGTTTCTGGTTATCAGGGAATAAGGTACAGATTATCAAGGGGTGCAAAGTTCGGTTTAGGATCAGGTGGCGTAAGGAATACATAATCAGCAATATCCCCAATTGGGGATAAAAGGTTAATGGGTCAAAGTACAGACATTGAGATATGAGGGTATGTTGTTCATATAATGGCTATGTTCAGGTGTGGAGTATAATGAGCGGATACGATGATGGGGATGGATTTACCCCTCATTTGGTGAGATTTAATGTTCAGTGAGTTTATGGTTCCAGTTCATATGGTCCAATGGAAATATTCTCTCGGTCCCTTTCTCATAGTTGATGTCGTTCTGGCTCACACCTCCTGGTACTGTCGGTGGCCGGTGATGTGTTCGATGTAGATGCTATTACACCGAGCTCTTAGCACTGTTCATCTGCAGATCGTAAAGTGCTTTACAAAGGAGTTAAGTATCATCATCCCCATTGCACACGTGGGCAACTGAGGCACAGGGAGGCCAAGTGACTTACCCATGGTCACCCAGCAGGCCATGGCAGAGCTGGGACTAGAACCCAGGCCTCTTGACTCCCAGGCCAATGCTGCATCTGCTTGGACTCTGGCACTTATTGGGGGTACCCAAAGGGGGGGAGAAGTATTGCTCTCACTTTGGTAGAGGGGGAAATAGGCCAAGAGGGGAAGGGGCTGGTTTTCAGCAGTGCTGAACAACTTCAAGTGGCTTCACTGGGAATGGAGAAGGTTCAGTACGCCCACACCTTGACTCCGGTGTGCAGTTCTGGTTGCCCCATCTCCAAAAAGATATCCTAGAATTGGACAAGGTACAGAGAAGGGCCACAAATGACTAGGGGGTCTGGAACAGCTCCCAGATGAGGAGCAATTAAAGACTGGAACTTTTCAGCTTGGAAAAGAGATGACTCGGGGGTGGGCGGGGGGGATATGATAGAGGTCTATAAAATCTTGACTAGTGTGGAGAAAGTAAATAAGGAAGTGTTATTTACCCCTTCACATAACACAAGTACTAAGGAGTCACCCAACGAAATTAATAGGCAGCAGGTTTAAAATAAACACAAGGAAGTATTTCTTCACACAACGCACAGTCAACCTGTGGAACTCCTTGCCAGAGGATGTTGTGAAGACAAAAACTGGAATAGGGTTCAAAAAAGTACTAGATAAGTTCATGGAGGATAGGTACATCAATGGCTATTGGCCAGGATGGGCAGGGCTGCAATCCCATGTTCTGGGTGTCTGATTGCCAGAAGCTAGGAGTGGATGACAGGGGATGGTTCACTTGATGATTGCCCTGTTCTATTCGTTCTCTCCAAGCACCTGGCACTGGCCACTGCTGGAAGACAGGCTACTGGGCTAGATGGACCATTGGTCTGACCCAGTATGGCCATTCTTATGTTCAGTTCCTCTGAAAATCAGGCCCTCAGTGATCTTGCTGAAGGTCACACAGTAAGTCAGTGGCAAACCATGTCCTGCCTTTAATTTCCTGCTCTCTCCTCCAGTCCTTGTTGCTGTGCAGGTCTGGGCTGAGTGTTGTATGGTGTGGAGGTGGATGGGCAGCCTTCAGGCTCCAGATTAAGACCTGCAGGACCAATCTACTGTTAACTAACGCAACACCCTCATTTCCCCCCCATGACTCCATCACTGCTGCCCTGTACCATCTCTGGCTGCAGGCTCAGGCCTTCGCAGAGGGCCATAAAGTCCAGCAGAGATTTGAGTGATTCAAGCCGCAGAATAGATCAAGTGCTGGGAGATCCTAACCCTAGTCTGTGGAGCGGCTTCAGATCAGTGCACCCTGGAGGAGGGGAAGGTGGTTTAACCTACGAGAATGGTCAGTGCTGATGGGCCAGGCTGAAGCACAGCTGGGGCTGGCCAGCATGGATAGGCCAGCTGGGGATACAGAGTGCTTTAAGCCAAAAGGGTGAACAAAGCTGGAATGTTGTTTTTAACCTAGCCACGCTAGCTAGCCCAGCTATGCCCCAGCCCCATGCCACCACCACACTAAGCCCTGCGTAAGCATGTTTGAAAGTCCTACGGCTGTGGAGCTAAGCTGTTCATTACACAGAGGTTATCCTCTTCCTCCTCCAGGCAGGCACTTCCCTCCTCTCTGCTCCGCATTCTCCCCTCCAGCACAGGAATAACTCCCATGGACCCACTGAATCCTGGGGGAGGGGCTCATCGGGTCCCCAGGGGTCCAGCTCTAGGATCTAGTTTACAAAGCTGCGACAATGCATTTATCTCTGGGAGTCCAGAGAAGTTGGGGCGGGGGGAGGTCAGGGGAGCTGCTGCTGATGGTGTAGCGTGGCTAAACTTGGAAGCCAGCAAATTCAAGACAGTTTAGGGTGATAAAGTGAAAAGCAGCATAAACTGGCATGTCTTGGCCCCCTTCTCTCCCCTGATAAGCTGCTCAGGAGGCTGTGATAGGATCTGTGAAATCTCCTCCACCCCAAGGTGCCACAAGTACTCCTTTTCTTTTTGCGAATACAGACTAACACGGCTGTTACTCTGAAACCTGTCAAAGGAAAGAGAGCAACAAGGTAACACCTTCCATTAAGCACCTGACATTTGCATTTAACCTAGATGAACAAGATGCTGTAAATACCAGAATAACTAAACAAAGGAAACCAAGCATCTGACAGCTGAGCTTGGAGATGGACAGAGACAGCCAGGAAGTTTCTGCAAACAGGTCACATTTCAGAGTGAATTCACTGGAGCTGGGATGACTCTCCTATTGAGTTTGCTTTCCTTAAACATGGTTAGTGTATGGGTGGGGCCCCATCTACCCTACAAGCCCGAACTATCTACTAACCATGGCCCGAGTGCGGGGTAGGGAAACCGGCCATATTGGCCCTGCGTCTCTGAACATGGTAGAAATGGCAGTGTCGATCTGTATAGCTAGGTACTTATATCCCCATTTTACAGATGGGGAGATGAGACTGAGAGATCAAGGCAGAGTTGTTCAGAGCTCCTGGGGATTTAGACACTCCACTTTCTGAAGTTAATAGGAATAGTGTGTCTAAATCCCTTGGGTGGCTTTGGAAAAAGTCTCAGCCTAACTGACTTGCCCCAAGGCACACAAGGAGTCTGTGGCAGAGCTGTGGGTTGAATCTAGATCTCCTGAGTCTCAGTCGCTGCCTTAACCACTAAGCCCTCCTCTCCCCTCCCAGAAAGCCATTCTCCACAGCAAGCGCTGTAGGATAGGGACACGTGGCTCATAGTTCTCTGACTCAAGCTCAGATTTCCTGACCCCACCAGAGAGAGAGAAGGCTGTTATTGCCAGAAATATTTGCTTGGTCATGTTCTGTGAAAACTAGTCACCAAGGAAGCAGCCCAGTTGCACAGCTGGGGAACTCAGGCATAGTTCTGTACAAACAAATCCCGCAACCTTACGGACCTGTCTGCACTCTGGACACAGTGTCAGCCAGGGGAAAGAGCGTTTAAAGCAGGCCTGGGCAGCCCTGGCGTTCCAGCATTAGGGGTAGAAGGCCTCCCCCCCCCACCCCCAGACAAGGTTGGCGCTAGTTGACGCCGTGTCGATGGGGTGGGTGTCTAATACAGATTTACAATTTCTCTCTCATCTCCTCACCCCTGAGCCCTTTCTCACTGCGTCTCCTTAGCGAGACACGGCAGCGACTGCGTTCCGGTTTGGGACAAACTTGTGCAAGTGGCTTGAGACGGTGACGCTCCCAGGCGTGGGATTCCTGTACAATGCACGCTCGTGATCTCAAGGGGGAGATCAGGTCTGCTCCAAAACACTTGCGGCACAATAACTGAAGCCCCTCTGTGGCAGATTCATGGCAGCAGGCCCACCTGTCGGGGCCAGAGCTGGGGTGGTCTGCCCTCCAGGTTGTGTTGGAGGTGCCTTTCGTTTATACGCAGTGGGTGAAATCCTGGCCCCACTGAAGCCTAAGGGAGTTTTGCTGTGCACGTCACTGGGGCTAAGATTTGACTCTGGGGCCTTCTCTACAGTGCGGACATGGCTCTAGTGCTATTAAAGTGCTTATACCAATCCAGCTTGTGCCGGCTCAGGGCACTGGCATAAGCATTGCTGGTATAAGTTATACTAATAACTGCATCCACATGAGGCTTTTACCAGCATTGCTCCGTCGGTAAAGCTTTTTCAGTGTGGCCCAGGTTTGAGACGAATTTGCAATTTACAGACTTCTGCTGGCACAGCAATGTGGGTCCGGGGCATTAGGGGGGTCCCTGACCCACAGAGCGGGGCTAGCAGAAGGCCCTTGGTTAGATGCAGTAATACTGGCAAATTGCCACTGCTCCAGCTTGTTTTGCTCATGGTGGTGGTTTTACTGGATGGAAGCACTGTCAGTATAGGTGTGTGTCCACATAGGGGCTCCTTGGCGGGAGAGCACATCCGTGTTCCTGTACCGGTGCAGCACTCTTAGTGCAGTCACGGGCTTACAGGCAAAAACTAAGCTTTCGGGGGTAGGCAACAGGCGCCCCTGTACAGTGCACAACGGGGCAACCAGCTCAGTTAGCATCTCTCGCCACTACAATCAAAGCCTGAATGTCTGAGTGCGTTCCTAAGCGACTGGGTGCCCTATGTGACAGCACGCGTTCGGTTATTCATGCCTGCTGCCGGGGCTGGGGGACAGTGCTGCGAGTACCCTGTGCAGACAAAGGCAGAACGAGAAGGATAGAACCCACCACCGTGCACATGCCAGTCCTCAACTGTGCCGTCCTGGGGGGAGACTCCCTCTTGATCGGCTGCCTCTGCACAGCCGGAGACTTGGTGACCCTTGTTACAGAGAGCGCTCTCCAAGGCTGGCTCATAAACAGCAGCCCCACCATGCCTCCACCCCGCCCAGGCTTGTGCCAAGGGATTTTGGGAAGCAGCTGGTTGGCCCCACCCTCTGGCGCTCATTATCAGTTCTGAACAGACACACTTCTGCATAGAAGAGGTGCAGGGACCAATATGCTTTCCCCTTTGTTGGGGCCCCTAAGCAGCCTCCGCAGAGCGGAATATAACCCCATCAGAATAGGAAGAGGACTCCATTGCAGCTAGTCAAATACACTAAATTTATGACCCCAGCTTTTTCCCCTGTAAATTTGATTTTGCTTTTTCCTCAGAGTGGTTTTGCTTTGCCTCTCTTGAAAATGAGGTTCCATTAGCACTGGTCCAGTACTGTCGGAGCTCATGATATTTGGTGTCTTCATAAAGCCCCAGCTCCTGGAGTCAGGTGATTGAGAATCTCAACATTCATTGACAGAGTGAGTTTAGCTCCTGTGGCTGTGGAGAAATGCTAGGAAATGTGAAGTGACGACACCGTAAAGGCTCAGAAACCACAAGGCCAAGAAAAAGAGCCCACATACTTAGAATCATAGAAGATTAGGGATGGAAGAGACCTCAGGAGCTCATCTAGTCCAACCCCCTGCTCAAAGCAGGACCAACCCCAACTAAATCATCCCAGCCAGGGCTTTGTCAAACCAGGTCTTACTTCTCATTTTAAAAAAATCTTATGATTTTGTGGGGCCCGATTCATGCTCATTGAACGCATGGGCTTGGCAATGCTGCTGCTTCGATTCAAGCATTCGGCTCCATTAGTCCAGCCCTCCCTGCAGCATGAGGTGCCCACCTGTGTCGAATCGGGGGTAGCTTGGTGACATGTCCAGGAGGAGACCCCACAGGTTTTGAAGGAGTGGACCTGTTCACAATTGGCTCTTAGGCGTCCACAAGAGAAAGCTGGGCAGTGGGGGTAGAAAAGAGGTGGCCAGGGTCCTAGGCAGCCTGTGTTCTGATCTTGCTGTTGTCGTACTTGTGGAACTTGCTTTCACCCAGACCGCAGCGTCCTGAGCCTCTTAGCACTTGCCTGGGGGAAACTGCAACAGCAAAGCCCCCATGCTGGTAGAAGAACGGCCAAGGTGGGAGGTGGCCAGGATCCCTCTGCTAAGCCCTTCCAGGGCATGAGAGAAGAATGTGGCCATGACGAGCAGCTAGAAGGTACTTCCAGAGTCACTGGCATGGGGGTCTGGCTATTGATGGGCTTTGCCAGCCCAGCAGCAGCAGACCGTAGAGGGACATTACAGGTGTATCAGATTGTGTAGGCCTCTGCATATCCCTCCCATCTATCCCTCAGAAGGCGGGGCCGGTGAAAGATGCCAGGACTTGATATGAAGAGACTACCCCAGCAGGACACTTCGGCACACCAAGATCTAAGAGATGCTCACAGGAAACTACAAGATTTCGACAGCCTCCCTTTCTCTTGAGTAACTCTGGGACAAAGGGCATATCTGATGTCCCAGCGGGACAGACACATACATCTGGCAGCCTGGTTCCTCTTTCGGGGATCAGATTAGAATAACAGCCGGCAAGCTGAGTGTGCATCAGCAGAGAGAGGCTGAGGCAGGGGAGGGACGTCTGCCCTTTCAGAGAGCCGGCTGATTTTCCTTCACCCCCTTCAATCACAACCCTCACACTGAGAAACCACTGGGTGCAAAGTTCAGCCTGACTCCCTTTCTCCGAAATAAACTGGCTTCTATGTGTAAGAAGTAAATGAACTGCTAGGCTCACCAGCAGGCAGCAATGCCCCTACTGAGATCCTCGTGCGGCCCCATCTCCGCAGTAGGAGAGCGCCAGTGATCTAGCATTTAAAGTATCTACCACAAAAATAACTCCACAACAGAGTGTGAAACGCTGCAGGGTGGAGAATGAGAATCAAAGCAACGATCTGGCACGTCAATGTCACAGCGATGGCCGCAGTGAGGTGCCTGGATTAGATGGGAATTGGGACCAGAGTATAGATTGTTTCACTTCTCCATTGCTGATTCCAATCCATCCCCAACCAACACTGAATGTTGTTACCATCTTGAAGAGTAATGACCCTTGTTACTACTTGTGTGAATAGAGCAGCTGGTCTCAGTTCTGATCCCCGGCCTGCATCACATTAGAAATCACTACCACAGCTGGCAAGCTCGAGCAAGGACAGAATAGGTCCCAAAGATGGAGCTGCCTTCTACTCTTTGAGATGGCCTCCCCAGGCGAAGCCGGAGGCAAGCTTGCCCTGCTCATGCCTCTGCTGTATCTCTGCTGGGGAGAGTGTTGTCTCCACTCCAGCATCCTTCATTAGAGCGAAGTTCATGAACTTTTTAAAGGCAGGGGAGAGACACCATGGCCACATTTCTTAGAGACCTAGTGTTAAAGCAGCCGCGTAAGCACCCATGAGCAAGCGGTCTGCTCAGTCCTTGGTCACTCAGCGGAGACCGACTGATGTGGGGTTGGTTCTGCGATGTGGACGCTTGTCCACTAGGAGCTGATGGTCACCCATCAACTCATTTCACACAGGCCAAAGAGCAGCCGTGCTGGGGATCCCACGCTAAGGCCATGTCTACACCACAGGGACTAGTGGAATAGGTACGGCACTGTAGTTCTGCCAGCATCGCTCCATTGTGTAGCTGCAGCCTACAGAGGTGGAAAGGTTCTTGCATGGCTGTAGGAACATCTCCTCCCCAAGCAACGGTAACTAGGTCAACAGAAGCATTCTTCCATTGAGCTTGCCGCATCCACAGGGGGGATGGGGTCAGCGTAGCTATGGCACTCTGAGTGTGGATTTTTCACATCCCTGAGCGCTCTAACGATGTCAACCTACATTTTACAGGTAGACCAGTCCCCACATCTTGTTACCAAGTCCCTGAGCTGCCCAACCCCAGTTAAACTCCAGACACTTCCATAAGGAACAGCATGCTCAAGGAAGTGCCATCAGCTTGCTCCAGCCGACGGAACGATTCTCAGGTGCTTGTGAAACGTTTTCTCTCCTGTGGGTTTTTGGCCTCTGGCAGCTCCCGTGCCCCAAGCCAGCAGGTCCCATCTGACTGTGCCACATGCTGGGGGAGCCTGTGCTAGAGAATACGATCAAAGACTTTCTGCTTCCCATACCGTCCTCCAGAGGCAGAGGGCAAATCACTGACGGGGCTCCGGTTGCCATGCTCTTCCTTCCTGTAGCCTCCCACTAGAAGCTGAGTGCTGGACACAATGTAACATTAAAGAGGTCCCTGTGCCTACCTGCAGGCCAGTGGCATTTCTAGGAGTCCATTTTAAACAGCTGGGAAAAAATGCTAATTATAATCCAAACTTAATTAGCATCTGTGCACTTCATCAGCACCTCGGGGATTCTTGGAACAAATACACCACCAGGCAAAGCAGGGGCTGATTCAAGCAGGATGCTTGGAACATTAGGGACCAGGCCCTGTAGTCAGAGTGGGCCTGGAGGCACCAGTTAGGGTGACCAAATGTTCCATTTTTATAGGGATAGTCCCACTTTTTGGAACTTTTTCTTATATAGGCGCCTATTACCCCCCACCCCCGTCCCAATTTTTCACAGTTGCTATCTGGTCACCCTAGCACCAACGAAGCAGAGGCCAGGCAGCAGCTGAGCCATGCCTGCCTGCTGGGGGAGGCCATCTTCTCCCTCCTAGTAGAGGGCCCCCATGATGAGGAGGAGGAGGAGGAAGGAAAGAATGAAAGCTGGGCACTGGGAGGAAGGGGTGATGGGCGGGAGGAAGACTCTGGTATTATTGTACTTAAGATGGGGAAAGGGTGGATCCAGCCAGTCCTTTCACCTGACTCTACCTCCTCCAGCTAAATAAGAACAAAGCAAGCAGGAGAGTGATGTTCGGAAGCTTTCTCCAGCCTGAAGAAGAATGCTTCCATCAGCATAGCTACCGTTGCTCGGGCAGGGGGTCCTACAGTGACAGAAACCCCCCCGTTCCTTCTCTGGAGGCTGCTCCTATGCTATGGGCTTGTGCCAGCTTAGCCATGGCGACCTAGCTGGGCTGCTATAGTCTCCGTAGTGTAGACATGCCCTAAGGCCGTGACTACACTGAGCTCTCTGAAAGTATCCTCTTGCTCCGGGAGCAGCCACGTAGACCAGCACCTGGTGTTTTCATCACCCCGTCCTCTAGCCCTGCTCAGACTGTTCCTCCCAGCACTCTGGGCTGGATTCTCCTTCCAGCTGCTCCTGATCCCTGGAACTTTCTGCCAAGTGAGATAGTGTAACCTCCCCCAGCAGGCAGGTACGAGTCAGCTGGGGGTTTCACTGCTGCTCCCCGCAGCTGAGCAGGGTCACATGGCACAGTGGTTACAATGCTGGTAGGTAGCCTGGTACTTATTTGTATTATGAGCGCTCCTAGGACCCCATTGCACTAGGTGCTGTACGAACACTAATCAAAAAGACAGGCCCTGCCCAAAGTCCTGACGGTCTACTGCTACTGCCAGCTGGAGCAGCACCAGGGGAAAGGGGGAGACTTTCTGAGAAAAGCTGGGGCCCTGACTCAGCAAAGGATTTCAGCACCCATCTAAGCACGTGAGTCATCCCCAAAGCCACATGCTTAAATGCCTTGCTGAGTTGGCTGTCGCTGTAAAACCAGCGAGAAACGATCCTGGCCAGAGTTTTCAGGCGTGACTAGTGATTGTGGGGGGCAGTTTTCAGAGCAAGCGGGTGAGCACTCGGCACTGTCTGAAAATCAGTCCCCGTTTGGGTGTCTGGTTGAGCACCCCAAGTCACTTTGGCCACTTTTCAAAATCTTGGCATCTGTATTTAAGAAACATGTTAAAACACAGCTCAGACACTGTTCCCACTGATCTAGTAGGGGGCAGACTGGGCCAAATCCTGATGGAAGGGGATTCGGAGGGAGAAGCATCCGATGAACTGAGCTTGGGTGTGGCTTTGAGCCCAGCTCCCTTGCTTACGTAGCCAGGGCTGCGATGGGAATGTGCTAGAATAGGGAGCGCCACCTCCCCTCCCCCATCACCTCCATTGTTAATTTGGGAGCATTCAGCCTCTTGTCACTCAGCAATGATAGCAGGGGGACTGGAAAGCTCCTGAAGAGCTGCCACTCGCTGCAGATCACCGGCATTTTAACCGTAAGTGGATTGGGGCAGGGACCGTTTTTGTCTGGGCATGTTTGTGTGCAGAAAGTGAGCCTGATCTGTGAGCGGAGCAGCTGGGCACTATAAACAAACACCAAGCCAGCTCCTGACCCAAAAGCGGAGCTTGTGAGCAGTTCGCGAATCCCCCAAGTCACAGTCGGGGCTAGTGAAATACCATCACCTTGCACCAAGGCACTGCGCCGCAAGGACGTCTCAATGCAACATCACTGCATCTCGCGATTGGTTTCAGACCCTGGCATTGGGCCAGCGGGTCTCACTGCTAACACCTCCGAGTTATCAAGGTGGAGTTTGCTCCACTAGGCAGTGCAGGGCGGTGGCACACCCTGGGAACATGTGATTTCACTATCTAAAGCTGTTTTGTCAGAGGACTTTTGTACTTGGGAGAGATTTTTTTAATGGCCTGTTTTCTTTAACAATAAAGTGCACCCTTGCCCCTTCTGCAGCCCTCAGGTCTGTGCCACGTCCAAAGAGGTCAATTAAAGGAATTATAAATGTTGGGGAAATGCCAGTTTTCTCTGTTCTGTGGGGGTGAAGTTCACCCCTGTGCTGAGAGTGCTGGCTTCCTGCATGGGCGTGGGAGGTAACCTCACCCTGAGAGAGCCTCATGGGCTCTCCTGACAGGAGGAGAGCCATCCAGTCCAGTCACACCCTAATACTGCTCAGCGCAAAAATCGCATACTATTCAGGAGTTGTGTGCCACTAGCCTTATCTTTCCCAGCAGTCCAAGGTGCAAACTTCCAGATATACATGCGTGCGTCTGTGAATGACAACATGTTGTAGCATGGGGCATCCCCTGTCATTTTTCGATGGTTGTTCTCAAAGCGGCGAGGTTTGCAACTCCTAGAGCAGGGGTCGGCAACCTTTGAGAAGTGGCGTGCCAAGTCTTCATTAATTTAAGGTTTCGCGTGCCAGCAATAAATTTTACATTTACAGGGCCCCCCCGAAGGAACCCCAGACTGGCAGCAGACTGAGCAGTGCCAGCAGCCAGGCCCCCGGCTGGCAGGGGCTGGTGGACAGAACCCCAGACTGGCAGCAGGTTGAACAGCTCAGTGCGCTGCCGATCTAGGGTTCCGTCTGCCACCCGCTCTGCCAGTCTGGGGTCCCGGTGGCCGGCACCGCTCCTCCTGCTGCCGGCCTGGATGGACGGAACCCCGGGCCAGCAGCGGGCTGAGTGGGGCTGGCAGCTGGGACCCCGCCTGGCAGGGGCCGGCGGACAAAACCCCACACCGGCAGCGCGGGCGGCAGACAGAACCCCAGACTGGCAGTGGGCTGAGTCGCTCAGCCCGCTGCCAGTCTGGGGTTCCGTCTGTCAGCCCCTGCCAGCTGGGGTCCCGGCCGCTGGCCCCGGGTTCCGTCCATCCAGGCTGGCAATGGGCTGAGCGGGGCCGGTGGCCGGGACCCTGGCTAGCAGCAGAGTGCCACTAAAAATCAGCTTGCCGCCTTTGGTATGTGTGCCGCAGGTTGCCGACCCCTGTCCTAGAGGCTCTCGTCAAATAATTTAAAAATCCATTGATTTCTTAGCCCTTTTCTATACATTTCCCTTCAGTGTTTGACACTGAGCCCCTGCTCCTGCAGTGATCTCCAAACAGTATCACACTGGTATGTAGGAACCACAAATTGGCAGGATCATGTTACTTGCTAGTACAATGGGGCTCTCAGCCCTGTTTGGGTTCCCTCGGTGTTGCTGGAACAGAAATCCTCAATAGGAAGTGAAATCAGCCTATTTGGTTTCTCTGTCGAAGCCGGGTGAAAGATACACAGTAAATAAACAGCACAAATAACAAGAGGTAAATTATCATTTTGAAAAACCTTGTCTCTAAGAAAAAGGTGTTACGGAAGGAATTGTTTTTAAATGTGTTCTCATTTGAAAATGTCTTCTTAAAAATATTCACACTGTTCTTTTTTTTAAAAATCACACATTAAACACCCTCTCCCCTTAGGCTACTAATGACACCTCTAATTATTAAGAAGGGGGGAAAAGTTTTAAAACTTTTACTCAGTTTACTTTGGGCTGTATAAGCCAATGAAATCTGGTTCTTAAAGCTGCAGTGTTTGGACAACAAACAGCAGGGGAACTGCTTTAACAAACATTTCCACTGGAATTTTATGTATCTCTTTTTATAGCTCAGGAAATATTTGCTTTTAGACTTTAGGTTTTGGAAAAGATGCTTTTTGAAATACAAATCTAACCATTGGGCCAAATATGAGTTGATGTGTCTCTTTAAACACACTTCAAAGTTTGATCATTGTGACTGGATATGTAAATAAATGAACTGGTGCATATAACAATCTCTGATCAGAGTGTCAGATTTACACAGATCTAGCCAAATTCATCCCTGATGTAACTTCAGTGAAGAGAATGGAATTAAGCCAGGAATGGATGTGCCTTTCATATTCCTGAGATTTGAATTTAAATGGATCCAGCACACATCTCTTTGGCATCTGATCATCATAGCAAACTGAAAACAAAACCTAGGAGCGGCAGGTAATGTATTCCTAACAAACAACGTGCTGTTGGCCATCCCTGGGCCCTGCCACACAGATCCCACCCAGTGGCATGCCCGCTCGGGAGGGACATGCTTGATTAAATACATGTCTCGCAACATGCACCGAAGGTCCCCAAATTTGGGAGCAGACAGATCCAGAGCAGATGACCCTCCGTTGAGAATCCCTGGCTACAAGTGCTTATGCGTTCAATGCTGGAATCTGACAACAAGAGGGCCCCAGGCCACTGGGGTGAAAAGAAATTCACTCGGGAAAAGAATTAAAGCCCCTTTATGGGAGCAAACTCCAAGTTATAGCTTACAGAGCAACAGTTACTCTATCACGTTACTTCTACCCATTAAACGTATGGCGTGTGCAAGGACGGACAAACAAACTCTATGTGTGCACAAGGGATGCAACGTACATCTGTTGGGACAACCAGAGCCAGAATAAACCAGGCCTCACCTATTCAATCCCCACCCCTCCAGCTTTGGAGGGTGGGAGACACTTCAGAGAGACAGAAACGAAAAGATCCCACCCGCATCGCCAGCTCCAAAGCGGTGACTACCTTTGGATTCTCTCGCTTTCACAGCAGAAAGGTCAATACAAGAAACCTCTATCCCCCAGTCCATCACTTCAGGAACTGAATTACAGCCAAGTGTTCTGGGCACAGAATCAGCTGCCATCTCTCTCTGTCTGTCGCTCCCTTTCACCGTCTCCCCTCGCACACGCGTCCCCTCGGGGAGATCTGTCGCAACGGCCGAGGCAGTGATAGCATCACCGCCCACGCAGGAGGGGAGGGGAGGTAAAGCTGGGGCCTCCTAACTAGAGTTAGGAACAGTTCACCGCCACAGCTGAGCAAGAGGCACGTCTTATACACACCAGCCAGTCTGTCCTTCTGGCCCCCATGGAGCCAGGGGAGAGGCAGTGCTCAGAAATACGGAGTCGTGAAATTAAGAACTTGGCCGTGGTCTTTAAACAGCCGCAGGAATTCAGGGATTCCTCCTGCTCCATCAGCTTCTGCAGGGTCTTTCAGCATGGCTCTGTCCCACGTTGCACCCTTTGATGGGTGGGCTCGCTGATGAGCAGTGGCGCCAAGCTAACCTTTCATCGGGGACAGCTCTGGCACCAACAAGTGTGCCATTTAACCCGGAGAGGTAAGGGCCCGATCCTGCATGCTGCTGAGCACCCGCACCTCATTTGACTTTAAGTGGAGCGTGGGAGGCAGCCTGGCACCTTTCAGGATCAGGGCCTGATTTCTATGTGATTTCTACTGTACAAACTTCAGCCAGCGTAGCCCGTAGACATGATGCTCGGTTATGTTCTATAGAAATGTGTTGACATGTAAATAGGCCCAAAAATCTAGTTCCTAACGATAGGCTTGACAATAGCTGGAGTGAAGCGAAGTGAGACAATTCAGAGGCCAGTTTCAGATAAGTTCAGCCATAACCCCAGGGCCTGTCATAAACATGTTTTGGTCCTTGCTGGTTTTTTTACAAGTGTTTTGGAAAGCGCTATCTGTATTGGGCTGGCATTTACTGGGCTGGCATTTATGCAGATGTTAATTAGGACGGTGCTCAATGTTAAATAGCCAGTGAGGAAGTAGCAATATTTAAGGATGGCAGCGGAAATACAGATATGGTAAAAGGTGGATTTAATGTTAACTCATGGGGGGCATGAGTAGAATTGATTATGCAAAGGGTAGCACGCTGATTTGAGATAGGCATGCCTGGCCACCATCACAGTACTGTTAGAGAAAGGGCTGTCCTCACTTTCCATCCAGGGACTGATCACCCCTGGGTGCACTGTTCATCTCAGAGTGGGAGTATCAAGCCAGTGTGTGGGGATGCTGTGATGCTTGTTCACTTTATTTTATTTTAAATAAAGTCTTTAATTTTATCACTCGTCATGTCAGCCTCAGTCCTTCGCTAAATTTAACAGGAGTACTTGTGGCACCTTAGAGACTAACAAATTTATTAGAGCATAAGCTTTTGTGGGCTACAGCCCACTTCATCGGATGCGTAGAATGGAACATATAGTAAGATATACACACACACACACACACACACATATATATAAAAGCCTCTCACAGTTTGTATGGTAACTTCCAACTTATCTGTGTGTGTGTGTGTGTGTGTATATATATATCTTACTATACGTTCCATTCTATGCATCTGCTGAAGTGGGCTGTAGCCCACAAAAGCTTATGCTCTAATAAATTTGTTAGTCTCTAAGATGCCACAAGTACTCCTGTTCTTTTTGCAGATACGGACTAATATGGCCGCAAATTTAGTTATCTGGAACCGCCTAGAGGCTCAGATGCTAAAGAATTCCAGTTGGATTCATCCCTTATCTTTGAACTATGAACACATAAATCAAGGGTTATTCATGGGCCCTGAAGGAAAAACTCCAAGAGCAGAAGGAACCTGCTCTGTGTTGGCTTCCAAACTACCTCTCTGGAGGAGGTTTTTGTGTTAACCAGCTGCAGAGACACCTCATGCCCCCACTTCTTTAGGTGCTGATGGAAGGTGCTGGATTAGCAGTCCTGGAAAGCCAAGGCCCCTCTCCCTATAGCACTGATGGCAACAGCCTGCTTTTCCCTCACTGCCCCTGCCCCTCAGCTGTGCTTCTTGCTCCCTGGCTGAGACCGCCAGCTAGGCAGCCAATTGCAGCGATGGTGTTGGGAGGTGGACACTTGCCCATTAGGAATTGGCCTGAGACCATGAATCCGATTTCACCTGGGCCACTCAACAGCCTTCGTATGTCTTGATCGCTGCTAATCTAGGCTGGATTTGTGCCAGTGACCTAGAACTGAGAGGCTCATTTCTATTAATAGCCCTGAGCTAGGCACCGTGCCCTTCCCCCTCCCAGCAAGCATGCAGTTCGCAAAAGAACGAGACCGGGACCGTGACAGATCCTAGGGAACCATTGTGAAAGGGAGAGACCTGGGATTAGCACCCTGTATGGATGGCTATGTGGGACACCCCCTCTGGGAGGAGAATTTGCTGACACTGGCAAAAGGCAGCTGCTGACCTCTCCCTTTCCAGCCTCGTCATACAATGGATGTCATACAAAATTAGACCCTGAGGGAGATAAGATAGGCGAAAGCCCAGAAGAATTAAGTGAAGGCAACGCTCCTCAATGTCACAACTAGTGTGTAGTTTAGTGCACCAGACAAGCCCACTTAGACACATGGAGGCTTCCAGTGGGCCCCAGCCTCTCGAGATGGCATCAATGTATGTGGTGTCCAGCTGGGAAAGCAAAGGTGCTTGGAGAATAGCCTTGCGGGGCAGAGGAAGGTAGCCAAGTGCGGTGCTAGCCCAACAAATTTTGCTGTAATCTGCACAATCATTCAGCCCATCTGCAGTCGCTAGGTAAATACTGCACTGCCCTGGGTAGATTAGCAATTGCAAGTGTTACAACTTTCTAGAGAGTGTCTGAGGCTCCGTTTGGAGGCTCACACTACGGGTAGTTGATAAGACTCAAGAAGAGGATGAGGAGCTGCATTTCCCAGGCCCGAGAGGGGCAGGAAGGTGGCTGGAAGATCAGGCAGCAGCCCTTTTTCCAGAGGCTCTCACAGAGGTTTTAATGGTCATGAGATCATGGGGGTTACTTTAGCCCCCCTGAGTCATGTGGAAATGGGGACTTTGTCCCAGGACAAGCTGTCAGCAGAGCTCACTGCTGCTTGCTCTCTATGCTTCTAGAATACCTGTTGTCCGAGTGGATCCCAAAGCATTTGACACCCATGAATGAGGCGATTGTCCAGGCACATATATTGAACACGGGCCCAAGCTGCAAAGTTTGGATCCAGATCCAAACTATTCCAGAAAATAGCACTGACTCCCTCAGGCCAACGCTTTGAGCAGCAGTCTCTGTGCTATACAATGTGAAATCTGGATCGCCGAGATAAGATTCGTCCCCTTACCCCAGCCCCTGTGTACCTAAGTAGATGCAACACAACTTTGAATCAAGCAGGGGCGAGAGAAGGGGAGAGGAGTTGTTTTTCTACCTCTCCAGTTCCCTACAGAGGAAACCAGCATCACTTTAAACATACCCCTGGTGCTGGATGCAAAGCAGCAAGCGATGGAAGCCTAATAAGTAGGAACAAGAGAACAAGGCAAATTGACACCCACAGCCCACTCATCTCCTGGGCACACTGGCTAGGCTGGTCAGACTGGTTTGGGGCCAGGAGAGGACAAGGCTGAGGCTCACCCATTGGGTGTTACACCTCTTTCTAGCCCTTCCTCTTTCTCCCCTGCGCCCTGGGGAACCCAGAAAATGGGCCCACCCAGTAAAAGCGGTGGGGGTGGGGCTTGCACCTGTCTGTTCCCTCAGTCCCCCCCCCGACGCGCCACCTGCCAGGCAGACGCGGAGCTGAGTTGCCAAGCGACACACTGCGGGCTCTGCTCGTTCATCAGGCCGGGGCCCCACTTCCCAAGCCCCGCGAGGCCCCTGTCTAGGCAGGCCCAGCTGCTCGGGCGCCCTGCACCACCCGCCCGGGCGCAGGGCAGGCAAAGCCCAGCGGGACGCGTGCTAGAACCAAGGGGGAGAGTTGGGGGGGAAGCCAACTTCCGAAAGGGGCGCTGGAGCAGCCGGCAAAGCCCTGGGGCCTGCAGGGGCGGGGGAAAGCCCCCGAGTGCAACTTCATTTACTTTTGCTCGACTTTTGGGTCGAGTTCACAAGCGATAAACCGGGGGGAGGAGGGCCTTTCCCCCACAGAAAGCCGCGCAGAGAGCAGCGATCGCTCATACTCCGCACGCCCAGGGAAGCCGGGGTCCCTAGAAAGTGGGGGGTGACTCTGCCCCCGCCCTTGCTCTCCTTCCCCAGGCGCTTACCTTCCTGCCGGGGTATCCTGGGCGCAGCCAGCTCCCGAATCTTCCCAGCCCACGTCTCCGCCAGCTTCAGGTTGTCCTCCGCCTCCTGGGCCACGCACACGCGGAACGTCCTGGCGAGGCGCTGCCTGGAGGGCGAGGCGTCCCACCAGCCCTTGCGGAAGGGGTAGCAGAAGACGGAGAAGTAGGCGGCCGGCCCCGGCTGGGGCTCCCGGCCGGCGACGCAGCCGATGCAGTCCGCCAGGTCCAGCGCGGCGCTCGGGCCGGCCGGCGCGGAGCCGACCCGCTGCATGCGCAGCTCCCGGCCGCGCGTGAGGCTCAGCGCGTAGCTCGCCTTGGGAGCGGCGCCCAGCAGGGCGAACTCCCCGTGGAGCAAAACTTCGGCGGAGTCGCTCGGCGGGGGGCTCGCCCCGGGGCCCGGCTGCGCGCCCTCCATCGCCGGCTCATTTAGCGGCCGGTCCAGCGGCACCTGACGGGGCAGAGAGAGAGAGCGAGAGGCACTCGCAGGGACGGCCCCTGCTGCTGGAGCGCGGCTCTGACAGCGGCATGAATGGCTCCGCGCGCCCTGCTCTCTGCTGACACCCGGCGGCGTCTCTGGTTTCATTCACAAAGAACTGGGGGCCCCGCCGCGGAGGGACCATTTACCAGGCGTGGAACTGAGTCCCAGCAGCTGCTTGGACCAGCGCCACCAACAGCCTCATAAGCTGCCTCTGCAGACGGGTGGAGCAGGTGCGATCTAGGGGGTGGAAGTGCAGGGCCGGGTGTCAGGAGAGCCGGGCTGCCTTCCTGCTTCTGATTTGCTGTGATACCCTGTTCAAGTGACTGCATTGCTCTGTGCCTCAGTTTCCCTCTATGTAAAATGGGGGAGAATATTATTTATTCATGTATTTGCGTTGCAGTAGCACCAAGGCGCCCCAGTCAGGGACCCCCATTGTGCGAGGCGCTGTACAAAAAGAGAAAAATCCCTGCCCTCCAAAAGCTTTCGGCAATACCTGCCTTTCTCAAGTACTATGAGAAAGTGCAGGGCACATTTTAAGACATTCAGCATGTGATGCATGTTTGCAGGCACTGGAAGGGAAAACTGAGGGCAGAAGTATGCAAGGCAGAAAAAGAAGAGCTGTGATGGATGATGGGGTGTCCTGGGTGGACCAAAAGGACTATTCATCCCCAAAGAAATTAGCAGGGGATCGTACAAAATGGCTGCAAACCTCCAGTAACGGAGATGCCACATAAAAAGATGAGAGTCTCACCTTTCTATAGACAAAGAGCAACCATAAAGGTTATGCTCTGTGGCTTTGATTTTACATTAAGGGGACCAACAGCAAAGTCTCGCTAGGAGAGAACACAGTGTGAGTGTCTCCTCTGCAGCCGTCTGCACTGCTCACAAAACAGTTGCCAGTCTCAGGGCAAGTCTACACCTAAAATGCTGCATCGATGCCTCTGCACTGATGCAGCTGAGGTGCGTTCATGAAGATGCTCTGAGCCGACTGGAGAGAGCTCTCCTGTCAGCGTAGTTAATCCACCTCTCCCAGAGGCGGTAGCACCCCGTCGGCTGGAGAAGTTCTCCTGCCAACATAGCACTGTCTACACAGCAGGGAAGGTCAGTATAACTCTGTTGCTCAGAGGGGTGTGGCTTTTGCACACCCCGTGCAATGTGGTTATACTGATATAGGTCTGTAGTGTAGACCACATCTCAGGAGGCAGCGTCCTTAGTGATTTAAAGGTGCAGTACGCAGAAATATAGTCACAACAATGATGCCGCTAAAATCCCCACAAAGGCCTGGGGTTAGGAAGCATTGTACAAATGACATAGAATTATTGTCCTCTTCCTTGCCTGTGCAGTGCGTAGCACAACAGGGTTCTGGGCCAAGGGCTCCCAGGCACCACACAATACAAGTAATAAACAATAATGGTGATGTCAGAGACTAGGTCCTGCATGGATTGGTTGGTGCCCAAGAAATACCTAGGAAAGCAGGATGAGTGAGCCCCCCCAAATGGCTGTGGAACAATATGACCCTTTTGCCTTTCACTGGGTGTTCCTCGGCTGCTGGGCAAAGTTTTTGCTGTTTAGTTTTTGTGGGACTTGGCATTTTTTAATCAAGGAAGAGTTTGTGAATCAAGAGTGTGTGTAATCAAGTTTCGGGATTTGTGTGCCCTGAGAAAGGGAGCCTAAGTGACATGGTTGGCTGAGTTTGTGAGGCCTTACACTCAGTTCCAGGCCATTTCTCTCTTTTTTTTTTTTTTTTGTCTGTCTGTCTGACAATAACATTTGAATGCTGCATCCAATCACTTCCAAAATTTCAGGGCTTGTGCTAGGCATCGGTAGCCAGAACCCTACTGGTTTGGGGGATAATTGGTACATCAAAAGAGAGGAAAATGGGAGACACATGGAGCCACTGTCCTCTGTTAACACCCTCCAGCAGAACAATGCCCCTACTCACCCTCCCAAGAGAGTTTAACAGGTTGACACCCTGACTGACTGACAGAAGAGAAATAATAGCTCTTCCTGCTGGGAGAGGGGTGGGCCTCAGGCTTGGCCAGAAGGAGAGGAGGCTCTTCCAAGCCTGTTCCAGGTGAGGCAGAGACGGCACCACCCACCCACACCAGTCTGCAGGGGAAGAAAGGTACTTTGGCACACACAGGGCTACTGATGTGATGTGGATGATGGGGGACATTGGCTGGCGGGGGAGACAGAGCCCCTGGTATCATGGGGAAAATGGAGCAGCTATCAGGGAGGGGAAAGGTGGAGAGAGGCCCTGGTTTGGTGGAAAGAATGGGGATCCAGGGGAAAATGGGAGAACAGAGCCCCTGTCATGGTGGGGAGATTGGGTCCCTGGTGTGGGGGGAATGAGGGTGCACATAGCTCCCTGGCACGAGGGAGAGAAGAGGGGACCCTGGTGTGAGCAGGGGGGAAGAGGGGCACACAGAACCCCTGAGAGATTGGCAGCAGCTGCAGGGAGTCCTGCAAAGGGAGGGTGGCCCACCACGCAATGGGGGGATGCAAAGAGCCTCTGGTGTGTGCAGGGAGCTCCGCCAACACAGGCTGCGAAGTCTGCGACACCCCCAGGGTTAACAATACTGCTGCTGGAGGAGGCATCTCAGGCCGGACTTGGGATGTCTTGTCCAGCAGTGACTGAGTGGGGGGGGCTGGCTGAGCACGTCTGTTGCCAGGGAAGAGGAAAGCAGGACAGTCGAGGCAGCTGGAGCTTGTGAGGATCCTGAGCTGCTGCAGGTTGGTTAACAACCCGTGTCACTGAAGGGGGCGTGAAGAACACGGGGGAGTGCTGGGGTTGTTACTGAGGCAAAGGGCTTTCTCCCACCTGCATCTTCAAGCCTCCTGTTCCCCCGGCAGCTCCTTCCTTTCTATGCAGCTGCCTGTTTCCTTTTCCCTATAGAGCCCCTCTGTGGGCTTCCAGCACTTTCTGGACTGCAGTCTCTGGGGCCCCTCTGATTCTGATGTGCTTGCGCATCAAAACCCTGGTTTCAATGCAGTCCGTTGGGACCCCTGAAAAACCAGGACGTTCCTGGGGAAGCAGCGTCAGTGCCCAGAGGCCGGAGAGCTGTGGATTTCCCCCATGGAAACCCACCCCAAAGAGGGAGTGTGCTCAGCTGGTGCTGCTATTAACAATACAGGAGTCGTTTAGGACAGAGCAGGGACAGAGAGTTGGCACAGAAGACCTCGGTGATTGGGCAGGGGGGAGGAGGGGTAGTGGCTGACAGATTTAAAAAAAAACTGGAAAGAAGCAAACGTCCCTAAGCGGAGCCGTATGGGTGTGGCCCAGAGAACAGCGTGATGGGCTGGGATCCTGCAGCAAGAGGCTATGCCCCGATCCAGACTGGTAGAGCACAAGTGCCGGTGACCAGGGGAAATTAACCCAGGGCAAATGGAATGAAACCGGACGGAGGGAGTGACTGAAAAACGATCAGGACTAGTATGCTAATTGTCATCCCAGGGCACCCATCCCTCTAATTATTACCCAGAGGAGGAAGGAGAGAGATTGTCAGTTGGCCTGATTCTGATCTCGCCTACACCTGTAACTCCACTGGCTCTGTGGTGTAAACAGATGTGAGAAGAGAACCAGCCTCCAAGGAGTCTCTGTGTGAGGGCATTTCTGAGCTTAGAGTGAGGATATAGAGTAGGGTGCTCTGCCTCTGCTAAAGGGAACTCCCTGTATCGTGAGAGCAGTTTGGGCTTTAAAGGAAGAATGGACAGTGTTGTAAGACTGGTGACCACAGGGTATTTTACACTGCAGTGTAAGCCCACGGTTAGTGGGACTCCAGTCAGCTGCCCTGTGTTAGGGAACTCTGTGCTTGAGCGTCTACATTGTGTTTTAACCCTATGTTAAGACTTTTCTAACCTGTGCTTGAATGTAGGCCTCAGGCATCCACACTGGAGCGTGCAGACCAGCGGCCCTGGTGCCCCACCTCCACCCCAAATGTGGCCACTCTAGCCCGAGGACTGTGGTGCACTGTGGGAACACTTCACTGAGTGCTGTGCACGCTACAGGAAGTTGGAAGCAGCTGGCTTTGCAAAAGGCTTCATGGTTCGCTCTCCCTTGCAAACCCTAAGGCTCTAGAACCTGCGAAGTAGGAGGGCCCCGGTGCTCGGGCTGCAGTCCAAGCCCAGAAGTCTACATAGCAATGAAACAGCCCCACAAGCTCGAGTTTGCAGATGTCTAGTTGCTGTTTCGACATAGCCTAAGACTCCTATACCCAAGTCTCATTGTTAGTGAGCTCTCTCTCTTCCCTGCTCCCCAAGACCCAGATCCCAGGGGCATTACCTTTCTAAATACCTTTGTGGATATGGGCCTGAGTCCGTACGCGAGATGGATTCCAGCTAGCCCTGTGCCTCTGACCTTCTTTCAAGGTAACAAGTCCTACGTGCTCAACATGAAACTGCTCCAGTTTTATTTTGATCCTAATCTCTGGCTGCAGTTCCCACCAGTAAGATTTTCCAGCCTTCGCAGGCTATTTGATGTTAACAGATCCTCTGGCTTGTTACACTTGGGGAATTTTTCCCACTTTAAAAGTGGAGCAGGTTATGCTGTCTCACTGCTCTGGTAGGAAAATGTGCTTGGAGGTAGCTACATAAATATAGGAGAGACCCTCTCATTTGGAGGACTGTACTTTTCAAATAGCCTGTTTGGTGCCATCAGGCAAAGTACCAGCAAACTTAATAAACAAATAAACCAATCCAAGGTAAGATAAAGATAGGAAATCTCTCCTGCTGATCTTCCTCTGTCTGATGCTTTCATATGAGGGAATCTAGGCTAGTGATTAAGTGCAGACAACTGGGAACCATGGCTTCTGGGTTGCATTCTGCCCCGATTTTGAGCATGTCACTTAACCTACCCATCTGGTAAATAAGGGATAATGTACATCTCTGGGGAGTGTTGTCAGGCTGAAGTGTTTGTAAAATACTCTGAGATCCTCTGTAAAGTCTTAGCAGCATAAGCTCTTGAGAAAGGAAACATCCTAAGAATTGATTATGCAGAGAGACAAATTTTTTCTGATCCCTTAAAAATGACTGAACAGTTTTTTTGCTTCCTCTCAGGAAATTCTCCAAGCCTTACGGGAGGAAACGATGTAACCTTTATAAATATTTCCAGCAGGTGTTGCACTGTGATTGAGGGTGTTTACTTTGGTTTTGGTTTTTCTCTTATTACCATTTTACGTACATATTTCTGCAGCTATGGAATTCCCTGTTTCCTGTCTGTGCCGGTACTGTCCCTAAGTGTAGCCAGCTGACAGTTAAGTCTCTATTGAGTAGCCAGTTTGTTGTGTTCTGGCACCAGCTCCCTGTGTGGGGAAGAAGAAAATGTCATTAGTGACTTCACCATGTACCCTGTCTAAACAACTAAGCCTAAAGACTATTAGGTGCAGTACAAACTTTTTAGTGATCAGTTAGCAGCCTGGTGTGATTTAACCAGTTACTGTCATTGGGGTTGAACCAGGGTCCAAATCCATCCTCTAGTCTGGGTTGCTTCTACCCAGAACAAGATGAAATTTTTTGGCCAGAAACGTCAGCTTCTGGTCCCCCGAAACATTTTGTAAATTCATGTGGAATTCGCCAAATTCCACATGAATTTACAAAAAAAAAAAACTGGAAAAAATCTAAATGTTTCATTTTGACATTTTCGAAACAAGCTGTTTTGATATTTTGATCTGAAATTACTTTTTGTTTTGAAATTTACGTCCATTTTTTTGAGTTAAACTCAAAAACGAAACCAAACATTTTGTTTCAGGTCAAGCAAAATGTTCTGTTGGACCCGAAACAATTTTTTCCTCCATCTTCAATTTCCTGAAAAATCCAGGAAACAAACCTTGTTTTTGGTTGACCTGAAATGAGGTTGGTTTGTTTGGGCAGCAAACTGAAAATCAGTCATTCACACTGCTCTGCTCCGACCTGGAATTGCTTTAGGAAAGGGGGAGGGGACGGTCTTATGGCTAAAACACCAGACTGGGGATTTGGGTTCTGCCATTGACTGGTTTCTGCCATGTGACCATGGGCTGCCCTGTGCCTTACATTTCCCAATTGTAAAATGGGGTTAATAGCTTCCTCTAAGTATTAATATGAGTTTAAAGTTTAAAGTGACCTGCAAAGGGTTTTTAAAAACACGGAGCCTGTGACCTTTTTTTGCCGCTTTATAGGAAAGAAGTTGGAGGTCAGGCGGGCATGGGACGGGTTCGGAAAGGGACAGGCAAGGAGGAAAAGGAAGTAGGATGCAGCAAATCAGTGAGCCAGTGGAGGAGAAAATGGCCACACAGAGGCAAGAGAGGACGGGAGGCAGTAGCCAGTTTGCTGCAGTCAGGTGTCCCAGACAGTGAAGAAGGCTCAGCAATGTGAGGGAAACAGTTTATATGGGCATATAGACCTGATTCAAAAGTTAATTATTTTTATTCCTTAAGTGAGTTCCATCCTGATAAGCTTTTAAAGTAAGTTTTTTTTTTTCTATCCAGATGAAAACTCTCAAGAGAAGCTGTCTCAGTTATGTCTGCCTAGTTCCTAAATATAAAGATAATTAAACTGCCATTTGTGAGACGAGATTACTAAATTGTCTCATTTGTGAGACAACAATGACATCTGGTTATAAACTGTCCAACTTATTTTGAATTTTGCAGGTGAATTAATGTTGCGTGGCTGCTGGTTGCTAAAACAACGAGGAGTCCTTGTGACACCTTAGAGACTAATAAATGTATTTGGGCATAAGCTTTCATGGGCTAAAACCCACTTCATCAGATGCATGGAGTGAAAAATACAGTAGGCAGGTATAAATATACAGCACATGAAAAGATGGGAGTTGCCTTACCAGTGGGGAGTCCAGTGCTAACAAGGTCAATTCAATCAGGGTGGATGTGGCCTATTTCCAACAGTTGACAAGAAGGGGTGAATATCAACAGAGGGATATTGCTAAAGTCTTTTAAATCTGTTATTTTTCTAGGATTTGCGTTACATTTGGGGTAAGCTGGTGATATAATGTCATCTTGAGACCTTTACACGTAGGCAAGCCCATGCCAGCTTCCTTAACAGTGATCTCTGTTCTGCATTTTTGATATTTTGGGGGAGAGTTCGCAAATGTATCGTCTCAGTGTGCATACATCCAATACTATATTTAGTAACTGCTGGCTTAAGCAGGATTTTTCCAAGGTGATGCTAGCTAGTGATGATTTAATTGGACCCTGATTGGACCAAGTTGCCTGGTTCCAAGGTAGACCTCACACCTGACTTGTCTGAAGGCCAAGGAAGGCGCTGAAAGGCAGAGTGACCAAAGCTTGCAAACCATAAGAGTCGAGGGTGAGGCTGAAAAGCCTTTGGGGTCAACGAGCCCCCTTTGGGACGCTTGACCCTAGAACCCTAAGGCTGATCGCTTCTGGGCAGAAAGTCATGACATCCATGAAAGGGCCACGCCAGCCTTTGACCAGTCTCCCGGTACCCAAGATAGCCAGCTAGTGAGAAGGGCTGTGTCAGCAACATCACCAGCTGGCTCTTTGATTGCAGTCCTAGCTCCTAGTGTGTGCAAGCGCGGAAGATTGCGAAAGCTGAAGCGTTTGCAAACCCTCCCTCCCCGCTTAGCTTAAGTATCTTATTTTTCCTTTTCTTGTTTTTTAAATGTGTATCTTTTGTTTTTATTAGCTGCCTTTTTACTCCCTAATTGTTCGAAAGTTTGGTTGTGAGTGAGCTCCTGTAGAGTCTCCAAGGAGAAGGTTTCAGAAAGAAGGTGCGCCCGAGTTTAAAGAGCCCTGAACCATCTGACAAAGCTACGCAGGAAAGTGTGCTCAGTGTTCTAACAGTCCTAAGAAACTCAGACTGTCTCATGCACATTTTGGTCTGTAAGAGCTGCCCACACTCTGCTTCTCCGAGTTCTTTAGGGCCTGTATTGTGACATCTCTGTTCGTGGGCGGGGGAGAAGGGTTAGCCACCACAGAGGAATTGAAATTGAGGGAGGCAGCTTTGTAATTGGCTGGGAGGTTGTGGTACAGAGAGTGAACAATCATTTGGTTTCGGTATCAAAATACTTAACCAGCTCCAAATGGCAGATTGGACTGACTTGGGTAAACATATTTAATTGGGGGTTACTAACAAGTGGGCGGCCACCTCCTTAAATTGCTTCTTAGGAGCTGTAAGGGTTCTATTCGACATAGGTTCTTACACGGCGCCCATCACCGTGGTGTCTGAGCGCCTGCCGGTAGTGCGTTAAGCAATGGGACTAATGTCTGTCACAAGTTTGTTGTTCTGAATTGATGATTATTTGTATTGATTTAATTCCAACCCAGTATGCTGCTAACGTGTGGAATTGACCTTGATTCATTAGCTCTGTTGTTTTAGTCTTCATTTAGTATTGTGAACAGTATCTTAGCTTGGGTGAAAAGTTCTCGAGTTTATTTTCATTTAATAGCTTTAATAAAACATGTTTCTTTCACTACGTACCATGGGCTCAGGATCCTTGAGGAGCCGGGGGGGTATTAGCCAGTCAACCAAAAAGCCCAACCAGCCTCCATTGGTTACTCTTTGGCTCTCCCAGGCCCTTACTTCCTTAGCAAGACAGCAACAGCAGACTTCCCCATGCCAGGGCAAACCACATAGGGCACCTTTTCCTCACTGCCCTAGACTGTGAGAGCGCACCAGGCCACCCCCATGGCATGCCACCTGGGAACAACATCAACTCTTTCTGGGCCCAGTCCTGCCAAGTCTTTCTGGGCCCAGCTGAGTGCCCTCAGGAGAGCTGCTCAGAGCTTTGCTGCAGGTACTTGGTGCCTTGCAGCCTTGGGCCCACAACTCTCTGCTGCTTTGCACCTGTTTGCTATCATGCTGCCCTGTGCAAAGTGGGTGTAAAATGCTTCTGCTGGTGTGAGTGAGCAGAAAATTCTGACCTGCTTGTGCATCATGCTTTCTTTGCTCCAGGGTAAATAGCGATGCATACTGCAAGGCAGCACAGAACCTGGCCCATGGTCTTCTCCTCCCTGCCAACTGAATAGAGCAGTGGAAGGAGATAAACAATTAACTAATCCCTTCTGGAATACAGCACCTCCACTGGGATCATTGCTGCATTCCTGACAGACAGAGCCCAGCTAGGTTCCACTTTAGGCTGGGAAGATTAGCTACCTTTGATGCCATTGTATCTACTAGGGCTCCCCCTTAACCCAAGGCACAATGGTGGTTGTCCTGCTGGTACGGAATGGGGTCAGAGGAGCGGACTGCAAGTAGCAGTGAGTGGTCAACCCCTGGCTCCTCTAGTGGGGGCCTTCCCACGCTGTGCAGCAGCAGACATTGATCTCAGTGGATCCTCTCCACACCAGTGTGATAACCCTTTTAAATGCAGATTGAGGTGGGGAGCTGGGGGAAAGCCGTGGTTCTGGCCACGGTCACATCGGGGCAGGATTTTCTATTGCAGACACCACCTTAGAAGAGCAAAAGTCCATTGAAGTGCACTGAATCGTGCTGGGGTTTTCACTGCCATCACTACCTGTGAAATTTCTCTGTAGTTTCACTGTAAAGACCCATTGGAAGGAATGGTGCTCTAATGTGATATGTGTGCTTGCCCTCTCGTGGGCAGGCCAGGTAGAGGATAAGGGTCTTACTACTTTTGACTGAGGGAGATAGAGCTCTCTTCTAGCTCAAGTGACAGGCTGGTGGTTTGGGAACTGCAGGACCCAGCTCCTCCAAAAGCGTAGGTTTATACAGCTGTTGTGTCTTATCTGCTGTGTGTGGTATATGTAAATGTAAGACATTGCATAGGGGAGGGAGTTTGCAAAGGCCAGAAATTATTTCCATAATAAACTCTGTCTAGATTCTTTCAGTGGTAGCTCTCAAAGTGCTTTACAGAGGAGGTGAAGCGTCCTTTCCATTTTGCAGATGGGAAAATGGAGGCAAAAGGGATGAAATGACTTGCCCAAAGTCATGCAAGAGGTCAGAGGTGGAATTTGACAGCTCCTTCCTCCCCAGTGTCTTCTAACCCCCAAATCCGGTGGATAGGACACTGACTGCACTGCCTGCTAGTGACAAACTGACCCCACCACGTGAAAGTGTTCCAAGGCGTGGGTATTGAATTCACAGTTCTCTAAAGGAGAGTGCAGGGGGGCATCTCTCGCTGAGAGGGCTTTGTACGGACTCCCCTTGCCACTGCCTTCACTCTTAACCCCTTAGCGTTCCAGATTGCTTAGACTGCTCTGACAAAATCTGTCCGCTGACGCATCTCGGCTCCTCTTGTGACTTGTGTCTCTCGCTATCCAGC
This sequence comes from Eretmochelys imbricata, assembly GCF_965152235.1. Taxonomy (NCBI): domain Eukaryota; kingdom Metazoa; phylum Chordata; order Testudines; family Cheloniidae; genus Eretmochelys; species Eretmochelys imbricata. The sequence goes on along the minus strand of NC_135585.1, from coordinate 16,495,730 downwards.
TGGGTGCCAGATTGCTGGAGACAGTTGATTGTGCAATTGCACGCTGGAGCTTGGGGCAGGATTGCCCTAGAGAAGGAGGTGTGCATAGGGACAGGGTCCCTCGTGCAGCCTGCTTCAGCTTGAGATGAAACGTTTCCGTTGCCTCTGCTTTGAGCAGGGAACTGAGATCGCAAGCGCTGCCATCATCTTTTTCATGCTCTGTAGGTCTCTCAAGGTAGAGCCTAAACAATTTGAACTTTGCCTTGATGATTTGGTGGCTGGGGAGGGCTTGCGCGGCTGAGCAGGAAGCAGAAGCCAGCTGCAGTAGTGGAAACTTTCCAGCATAGATTGCAGCCCCCCACCAGAACTTTGCCCTCCCCCCGCAAAGCCTCATGCCCACCGGCAGGCCCCACTGATCAGCACCTCCCCCTCCTTCCCAGCGCCTACCACCTGCCTTGGATCAGCTGTTTCGTGGTGTCAGGAGGCGCTGGGGGGGAGGAGCAAGGGTGCAGCGTGCTGGGAGGAGGGGGCAGGGTTGGGAAGAGGCAGGGTGGAGTGGGGATGGGAAGAAGCAGGGTGGGGCCATGGGGGAAGGGGTGGAGTGGGGCAGGGCCTGGGCAGAACCCGGGGGACACCCCCTGGCAGATTAGAAACTCGGCACCTATCAGAAGAATAGTCTTGTGACTAAGACACAAGGCCTGGAATCAGGACACTTGAGCTCTATTGCTGACTCTGCCACTGATCTGCTGTGTGACCTTGGTCAACTCACTTTGCTGCTCTGTCGCCAGTTCTTCCATCTGTCCAAGAAGGGATGATAGCTCCCTGGAGAAGTGTGAGGTCACTATGGTGAAAAGTGTCATTGTGCTACCCATAGACAATATATAAAATAACTAGTCCATTTTGAATGTGCATAGGGACAGGCAGGGGACAAGGGGCAAGTCCCAGGGTTGGAGTGTGCGTGTCCCGATCAGAGACAGTCCTCGGAAGCAGAGATGAATGGGAACACTTCTCTGGCTCCCTACATTGAAGCCAGGTTCTGCAGCTGCAACTGTAAATCCCACCCTGCTTTAAGTCATGTCCCGGACACACCCCGCCTAGCAGATTAATTCATTGTGGCTTTGACATTCTCCAGAGCATGAAGCCCAGAACAGGACACCAGAAGTGCCGGTAGCTATAGAAAGCCTAGCTGGTTCTTCCTGGTTAACGAGTTACTCAGGAATCTTTGTGGGGTCAGTCTCAAACCATGGAAATACTACAACTCCACGTTCCAAAGCCCAGGCACGTCTGTTTTGTCTTTGGTAACCGACCTCACACACTCTCATTCACTCATAGGACCCTGCTTATTAGCCACTGTGGCTCACCCCACACGTCAAACGAATGAATAAACCTTGTAGTCAGAGGCCAGAGCTGCTAAGCCCACATGATCCCTAGAGACATTTTCCTTATGCAAAACAGAAACTTTCTATAGAGACGTTGCATGTGATTTTCCTGTAACTGTTTCCTTTTATGGTACAAATCGAGAGCTGAACTGTACGTATACTTCAGGGCTGAGTCAGAGAGCAAAGATCTCCAGCAGCACGAACCACCTGGCTTTCCCAGGGTTTGTTGGTTCCAAGCATATGTTTTGTATGGCCCAGTTCTTGCAAACCTGAATACTGCTGCAGTGTTTCCAGTGGAAATTTAACAGCAATGCCCCACTTGTAACCCAAAGGAAGAGACAGACCCAGGTGACTACCAGTCTAGGTGCTGGTGTGGGTGGAGGCTGGTGGGTGTAAGTGATGCCTTTCTTCTCTTTTGTTTCACATGGGTCCTTTGCACTCGGTTTTGCATTTTAGGGTCAAACGACAAATTCTGTGTGACACTCAGCCACACGCACTAAGCCTGGTCTGTTCGCAGTGTGACCTATAACTCAGGCCAACCTTGTTCAAAGCATGACCTGGATCTGCTGAAAGGGGTGAGGAGCTGCTTACAGGGTGAACCTGGCCTGCGTTTCATGAGCGATTCCAGATCCAGGGATCTGGATAAAGTGCCTGCCCTCCCCACCAGGAGAAGCACAAAAGAACCAGCGGCATCTAGGTACAAAGCCGTCCCCATACACAGAATAAAAAAGTAAACCCTACAGTCAAACTCTTACTGACTTCACTGGGAATTTAACTTGGGCCAGCAGGGCACAATTTGACCCATTGAAAAGTATTAAGAGGTGTGGGGTTACAGGAAACTACTCTGCAAGATTCGTTGACGTGAAATTCAATGAAAGAGGCTTTTCCCCCCCTCTGTGAACTCCTTAATATTCTAAAAATCCCCAAACTCCCCCAACCAGCATGTGTCTGTTCAGTAAATAATTCCACCCCCAACCAGTCAGCGACACAGAACCCAGATAAGCCTCCTTCAAAGGAGCTAAACCTGCTTAAACCCAGTCCTGCTACCTGATCTCCCCCTCCTAATCCTGCTTGTCTGATAACGAAAGAATAAACTCTTGTGAATCTCAGCATTGCTTTCCATGCTGGTGGTGCTGAGGAGGAGGTCTCTGCATTGTACAAGGCAGGGAACTTGGAGAATAAATAACCTGCTAGGAAACAGAATCACTTCTTGAGTTGACCACAGAGGTAAACCATGATCATCCCAATTTCCAGAAAGAAAGGAATGAAGCTGATGTCCTCCCATTTTTTCCAGGGGGCAGCACAAAAGTGACTGACTCTATGAAATGCTCACATTGGCTTTCCCACCAGCTCAGCAGTGGGAACTCTAACGTAGGGGACCCAAGGATGTTTTAAAGCCACATCTCACCTGCTCAGAGCAAATCAGTACAACATGGTGCTTAAAATGCTGCCGGCTGCTGCCCCCTTGTTTATGCTAGGGCTCCTGGCTGTGAAAATGAAGCAGCAGTAGTAAGGGTGGGGAAATCTTAGCAAAGAAATCCCAGCGTAGACACAGCTGAAGGTCGTGCAGCCTCTCTGACCCAATTAGTGGCCCAGTGGAGCCTCCGCCCTGTACTGAGTCTGCTGTCACAGTGGTGCCAATTACTGCTCGTTACCATAATGGGCTCCTTGGCGTGATGTGGATGCCCCTCCCCTGGGGACTGAAACCACCAATTAATTTCACATAGAGCCTGATCCAAGTCCAATGGGAGTTAATGGGAGTCAGTTCATTGGCTTCATGGGACGGAGGATCCAGTCCCATCCAGAAAGGCACAAAGAAATGGTGATCTAGAGGTAAAATACAACCACAAATCTTGAAATAAACAACGGAAGGTTCTGAGTGTTTTAATTTCCAGTCTAGTGTTCCACTAACCCTTGCTCCCAGCAAACAAAAGGGGTATTTAGTCATCATGGCATTTGGATATATGAATCCAGATGGTCCAAACTGATCCAGGAAAATCTTCAGTTGGGGTGACATTAATCTCTGTCTGCAGTGGAAATAGCAAGGGCAGCGGTGTGAGGGAGAGGTCAGTGCCACCTTTCCTATGGGCAGCCCCTGTGAGATGTGCCGTGCCTGTGGTGGGTGCAGGCAGCTAATCTGAGGGCAAAGTCCAATGAGTCAGTTGGGAGCCAGCAAATCAGACAGTTAAATGAAGGAAGCTGTTGGTAGTAAAATGGCTGCCCTGTAACTGCTGCATGGGAGAGCCCTGGATCATCCCATGGCACTGTAAGTCCCTGTTGCTGTCTTTTCCCTATAAGAGTCTTGGAACGGTACCGGCCACAAAGGGTTGGGGAAAGCTGAGAAGGAGAAAATTCCCCTGAGAGGAGGAAGTTGTTCTGTTCCTTTGCTGCTCACTGTGACTACCATTACACAAGGCACTGGGGAGACCTCATCTGGACTCCTATGTGCAGTTCTGGTCTCTCATGTTTAAGAAAGATTAAATCAAACTGGAACAGGTGTAGCGAAGGGCTACTGGGATGATCCGAGGAACAGAAAACCTACCTTATGAGAGGAGACTCAAAGAGCTTGGCTTGTTTAGCCTAACCAAATGAAGGCTGAGGGCAGAGAATATTGCTCTTTATAAATTCATCAGCGGGACAGACACCAGGGAGAGAGAGGAGTTATTTAAGTTAAGCACCGATATGGACACAAGAACAAATGCATATAAACTGGTCATCAGCAAGTTTAGGCTCAACATTAGGCGAAGGTTTCTAACCATTAGAGGAGCGAAGTTCTGGATCAGCTTCCCAAGAGGAGCAGTGGGGGCAAAAAACCTCCGATGTGGGTCAGAATTGAACCAGCAATCTCTGGGGGAAAGTCTCCCAATCCTATAACCAAACTGCAGCTGTTTTAGCTGAACATTTCACCCAACAATGGGACCAAAGAGCCCTTGTGACAGGAGAGTCTATATTGGTTAGAGGCTTCTTCATTCATGAATCTTGGACTCAAGGGCCTACACAGGATCCACATGTGCTTAGGAGCTCTTCATCCTAAACTGCTGTTTGAAATGATCCTAAAGAAAACCTCCTGCTGGTGCCTACCAACCAGGGGAGTTTACAGCAGAGAAAGGCTTGCTTTAGTTTGTAACAGGAAAAAAAAAAAAGAGATCCATGGGGACAGACAGCCATATTTAAAATAAGATAAAAATCGGAGCCCATCTTAACCTATTTGTAAATAATTTGGTGGTGCGGGTGGTTTTTGTTTCCACAAGACTCAAAATGCCAAACAGTTTGGAAACTGGTGACAGAAATTTGCTCTTGACCAAGAATCAAAGGGCCAGATTCTGCAACCCTTACTCAAGGGAGTATCCTCTTTGATGTCAATGACACTGCTTGCCTTAGTGAGGGCTACTCAGCACGAGTAGGGGTTGCAGAAATTGGTCCAGCATGAAAAGACTATGATGATGCTGAACAAGCCTTAACTACAGTAACCCCATATCTGTACATCGTGTAAACAGTATTTGAGGGAATGGAGTGCCTCTGGTATAAAATGTATTTATAGGCACCAGGTGCTGAGGTGAATATAAATAGAGATGAGCTTTAATCACAAAGCTTGGATCTGAAACTGAATCGAAATTTCAACTTTTGCCTAGTTGGTTTGAGGTTGAGTGGTGGATCCAGTCTTGCAATCCAACGCCCTATAAAAATAAACCAGAGTTGCAGCATTTGGATCCTGAATGAAACTCCCTCAAAGTCCAGGGGATTGGGATCTCTGGTTCTAATTTGGGAATTGACCGATTCTGAAGGGAATGGCAACGAACCATTACTGTGCAGTGCTTGAAGATGAAGGTTTCCCAGAGGGACAAGATATTTGCTTGCTATCACCTTCAATGCCAGTAGGGATTTCACATAATCTCCCTTGAAATTACGCTAAGAAACAAGGAGATCCAGAGCTCTGTATGTCACCAGCTTCATTAAATATGGAGAGTCAAAGGTGATTTATTAGCCTGGTTCCACTTTGGGGGTGGTTCTGGTATCTGTGATATGTATTCTGATGGGTTTTGCTTTTTAGAGCAAACTTATGCACAGAGCAGAGTATTTCCTGAACTGGCACCCATGACAGTGAGGGTGGGGTTGATGTGGCTCTTTGAATTGCCAGTTCAGGGCCATTCAGTGTCACTGCAGACACCGAAAGAGAATGGGGAAAGCAAGGGATATTGGATTTTAGGAGTTGGTACTCCCAGCTGCTGGCAGTCACTTCTATCTATCACAGGTATTTCTATGGTGCCCATTGATACTGTTGTATCTGAGCACTGTTACCCGTTCAATGTAATGAAGAGGGAGGAGGCAGGCTTGGGGGGGGGGGGAACATCAGACATATAATAGGGTCCCTTGCTATGTAGTCTAGCTCCCCTTGGTGGCTGTTGGGGAGAAATAGCATTGCTTACTTAAGGTCACATGATCTGGTTTAAAACCAGTGGCATTGTCTAGATTTAAAAAAATTGAGAGTTTAACTACATAGAGAGACAATGTTCCCTAGTGGACAGAGCCCTGAGCTGGGACTTGGGAGTTCTAGCGTGTCTTTCTGGCTCTGCCCCTGGCCTGCTTGGGAAGATCACTTTCCCTTCCTGGGCCTCAGTTTCCCCACCTGTATAATAAAAATAATGCTGCTTACCTCTCTTCTTAAAGTGCTTTGAGATCTGCTGCTAAAAAGTGCTAGGTATTAGTTCTACATGTCTGTTAGACTTAACCCTTATAGCACTGTTCATGTCAAAGCACTTTGCAAAGGTGGGTAGGAATCATTGGCCCCACTTTATGGATTGGGAAACCAAGGCACAGAAAGCTAAATGGCTTGCCCACGGTCATCAAGCACTCCTTGGTAGAGCTGAGAATGGATGCTAGGACTTCTGGCTCCCATTCCTAATCCATTAGACCATGTCACTTCCTATTTTAAATATAAAAAGAAAAGGAGGACTTGTGGCACCTTAGAGACTAACCAATTTATTTGAGCATAAGCTTTCGTGAGCTACAGCTCACTTCATCGGATATATATACAACATGCCAAATCCATCCCAAGGGTAATTCCACAGGCTTTACAGGTGCTCATTTGGCTCCATACTGTGCGTTTTAAATGAAACACGGGTATCCCTCTTCTGAGGGCGAATTCAGACCCTTCGTCTTGGCTTTTGGGCTAAAATCAAGCCTAATATCCATGTGATGTGTCTGGGGGATGATGTGTCTGTCCTGCCCCAGGGGAAAGATCCCCTAGTTCATCTTGGTGCATCTACAACCATGATATCCTTTCCTATGTGCAGTTGCTGGGGCCTATTTTTGAGGCATGCTGCTGCCCCCCTGAGGAAGTTCTGTGCAGCTGCTTCTTGAAGTTCCTTTATGGGAAGAAGATGCATGAAGACATCCTGGGGAAAAAAAATCAGCTTTCCAAAAGCTTATGCAAAAATACTTGGTTTGTTTTCTAATTTGTGTTCCTAAAATAACTTGCTCCCCTCCCCCTCCCCGAGCTCTTCCTTTTGAAGGGCAACATTTGCAACTTAGCGATGCTCTTCATGGCAGCTTCTTAGCCACAAAGTGACCATGACTGATGTTAGATGATTGTGTCCCTCAGCAAGGGGAGAGGACACTGAGGGTTGTTACTTCTAAATGAGAAGGTTTGCTATTATTGTAACATTCAGGAGCTCAACTCTCTGTATGCAGAAGGGGGAGAATACTGGGAGCAAGGGGGATTTCTGTGACCTGTCAAGCAGAGAGTGCAATGATTCAGACTGGGTTTGAGGGTTCTCATTGCTTGTTGCCCTAAAGCCCAGATTAATGTAGCATGCCTGGCTGCATTAGAACAAGTTATTAAAAATGCTATTTTCTCCTTCAAGGCAATCAGCAAATCCAGGCAGCTGATCCCCTTGGCTTTCTTTTTTTAAACCTACAATCTGAAAACAAATCAGCGTGTGAAGCCGAGATTTCCATGTCTCTCTCTCAATATATGGAGGGATAAGCAGGGATAAAATAACCTGATCAAGTGATGCCTGAGTGAAAGACCCAAAACAATATCTTGGGTAAGGGAAGAGAAGGCAGAGGTGCTCCTAGGAAACTTTAGGGGACACAGCAGAAGGGACATTGCTGGAACAATCATCTCTGTGATTGCAGGTTTCTGACTGCAGTGTGAAAGAGGCATCTTGGGCCACAGGCAAAGATGTGAGGTCAAGGGTTTCACTGTACAGCTATCAATGCCTATTTCTGTTACACCAAAGTATTTAAAATGCTAGCGGATCCGTAACCCCTTCAGTGGCTCGAGCCGATGTTTAAAGTATTGGTATTTCCAAAAAAGTGCCTCTATAAAAACGGACCTTCTCACTCAGTTGCCTGTGTGTCTTTGAGTCACATCAGCTCATTTTATTGACACAACTAAACTGTTACTCTTCTTAGCATCACAAGGGAAGATGATTTTGTGGTTAAGCCACTAGACTGGGTTGATCTCCATTCCTGGCTCTGCCACTGACTTCTTGTGTGACCTTGGGCAAGTCATTTTAATCTCTCTGGGTCTCCGCTTCCTATATATAAAATAGGGACGATAAGCCCTCCTTTGTCTGTCTTGTCTGTTTAGACTGTAATCTCTTTGGGGCAGCACTGCTTCCTATTATGTGTCTGTACGGTGCCTAGGACAATGGGGCCAGGCCTCCAGACGTGGTGGTAACAATACAAACAAAAAGCTGATGCTGCTAGAGGAAAGTGAGTGAGCTGGAGTCTGTCCTGAGTTGTACAACAATAACCCAGCTACTGAGTCCTAATCATGGGACGTTTCTTACCAAGGATGATGGAAGGGGGAAAATGAGCCTGGCTCAGGGTCAGATTCTAGGTTATCTGTCTTGGAATGGTAGTCCAGTACATAGCTGGCTGGGATGCAGTAAGCTGGAAAGGGGGAGGACTTGCACTGGTGGTGTAGTTACAGTTAAATTCCACCAGATGTCACAATGAGGGGAAACGTGATGTAATTGCCCGAGAGACCTGTAATCCCACTGCCTGGGGCAGGGAGAAGTGGGGGAAGATCTGCCTTGATTATCCCAGTCAGTCAACATACCCTTCCTGAGAGCTGGCTTCATTAGGGGCTATGTCCCCCAGGGATCACCTTACTGCATCTGATCACACTCCAGTGTCTAGGACCCTTGGGACATTTTCAAGCCTCTATGCACCGTTTAAACCTATGGCTAGTACCATATAGATCCTCCTCATCCTCCCCTTGGGATCAGGGGAGCATGGCACCTCCTCCTTGTACATCGTATTCACGTTATTTCCAAGGAAGACTCAACACCTCTCACTGTGGACTTTAAAATGCTCCATAAAGCCTGCGCCGGGGATTGAGTGCTCACACTCTGGGGAAGGGAGGGTCTCATGTCATGTCACCTTCCAGGTGACTAAACAGTGTTGACAGATGCCAAAGGGAATCCAGCCCTCCTCAGAGCTTCACGAGTTGAGAGCCGGTCCCTGCCCTGAGGAGTCTACAGTTTGGTTCAGGAATAACAGATTGAAGAATGGCAACAGACAAAATGGGGAAACTGGCAAAACAAGGGTTGCAATGGTAGGAGAGCATTATTATTATTATTTATTTACTGTGTGTATTATCGGAGCACCTAGAAGCCCCAGTCCTGGAGCAGGACCCCATTGTGCTAAGCGCTGTACAAACAGAACCAAAAGACTGTCTCTGCCCCAAGGAGCTTCCAGTCTAACTACAAGACAAGAGATACCAGATGGATATAGACAGACGGGGAGTTCAAGTGGACAACAGGACGATATTGGTCAGCATGGCAGGCAGTGTAATTAGCTATCATGGGGTTACATTACTGTAAAGTCCCAGCACTAAGGGTTGAGGGGACAAAATGGGATAAGAGGGCAGCAGAAAATGGGGATCATCAAGGCACAGAACAGACTCTTTATTCTGTACACGTTTCTACACTGTGCTCCTCTGAGCAGCTTAGTCCTTGGGGTGGTTTTTCTAGTGGTGGTATTAAGCCCCTGTGTGATGGGACATGCCCCCCTCCCACTGATAGGAAGGTTAACAAGTGTGCCTGCACTGGGGCAGTGCCCATTAGGCACACCTGCCAGACATGCACCACATGGCAAAGACGAGTGTAAAAAGGTGAAACTGGCCCTGGAAAGGGGGAGTTTGCTTAGGCATAAGGAGGCTGCTGGGGAGCCTCAGTAGAAGGGGAGCCTAGCTAGAGGCAATGGCTAGCTTTTCCTCCCCATCTCCACTTTGGATGGGGCAAACTGACACTACAAGGGGCCTGGGAAGGCTGCTTCCCGCCTGTGGCGGAACTGGGGAATGCCTCCAGGGACTACATGCAGATGAGCTGTAACTGGACTCTGAAAAGACCCTGGAAGTCAGCTGAACTCCTGCGGAGAACAATGAGAGTACCCAGGAGTGGCAAGTGACTCAACAAGACCACGACCAAGCCCAGGCTGATGGTGGTCAACTTCATCTTGGAATGCCATGTTCGAAACCCATGGCAGGGGAAAGAGTGACCAACGCTTTGTAAAACTAGAGAAAAATGAAGATAAAATGTAGCCTGGATCAACAACAAAACCAAACCCCTCATGTGCTCTTGGACTGAAATTGGGAGAAGGAGATGCTCCACAAACACTACAGAAGATTGCAGGTGACATGTATTATCAGGAGATTTCTGGCAAGAAATGAGCTGGCCTCCTTGGAGCGTGAGGCCCCGATTGGCTGATCCATCACTCTCTCAGGTTCAACTCCCTGGACTGACGATACATCAGATAACTGAGCAGCTGGCAGGCCACCGGCCTATATATGTCTGAGTACCATAGACTTAGTGGGGTGGAGAGCTCTAAGCACCATGCAGGACCAGGACCATGGCTTGGCTTGCAAGGATACATTTAAAAAATGAATTTCAAAGGGCCCTGTTGACATTTGTTCCCAACATTTCCTTTGATTTCTATCATCTGACGCTCTTCATAGAATATCAGGGTTGGAAGGGACCTCGGGAATGACCAGAAAATTAAAACCATTTAAGCTAGTAAATAGTTTAGAGCCCCGGCTAAAAATTCATTTGTCAGGGTCTGAAAATGAATATTATAAAATCTAGAGAGACAAGGTGGGTGAGGTTAGGTAATACCTTTGATTGGACCTGGTGAGAGAGACAAGCTTCCAAGCTACACAGAGTTTTTCTTCAGGTCTGGGAAACATATTCAGAGTGTCACAACTATATAGAAGGTGGAACAGACTGTTCAGCATAAGTAGTTAGCATGTATTGCATGGGACCATTCAAGGTGAGGCTTGGTGTAAGTTCCAAAGTTTGTCTCTCTCACCAACAGAAGTTGGTCCAATAAAAAATATGACCTAATGTCCTGGGATCAGCACAGCTACAACAACACCACATGCATTGTAAAATCTATTTCTGAAACTCGACTTTTCCACTCATTACAGCTTCGAACAAACTCCAGAGCCTGGTTCTCTGTGGGAGATTCACTGCATGCATGCAAATTCTCAAAACAGACTTGGCACTGGGCCTTGGGTGGCTTCTCTGCCGAGGGTTAATGTCATCCTCTATTCACCCACAAGTAGCATAAAAAACCCCAAGCTTCCCCCTCTCTGTAATATTTGATTTAACCATTGGTACCCCTCTCCCCCAATAGGTTTTTAGGTGGAAGGAGAAATTGACTATTATTGATACTTAAAATCTAATCCAGGTATAGTCAATAAGTGGACTATGGGCCAAATCTGACCCACCAAACACTTTTGAATGGACCCCAAAATCTTTTTATTTACTGCTTATTATTTATTATTATTATCATCATCGTTATCATTTTTATTATTATTCTGTCTGGAGTCTTGACCTTGACTATGCCTTGACCAAGACATTTGAACTTTGACCTAGAGATGGAGCATGCTAGCAGTAATTGGAGAGAAACAGCATTTAACTAACCAGCAATAATGCATGTCCACTCCAGGGAACCTGAGACTGGAAGAGAAGCTGCAGCTACTGGCTAAATATAGTGTTCCTGAAAAGAGACGATGCTGTGGAAAGCAGAGACACAATGGCCTGTAATGGGGCTGTTCTGCATCCCAACCCTTAGGACGCCAGCACTTTCCACGCTGCCCACTGCACGAATACTTAGGAGGATGTTCTCCAAAGAGTCTTAAAAGAATACTGGCAAAGTTGGCAGGTCCTGAATGAGACCCCTCTTTTCAATTCTTGTGTAGCTGCAAAACCATGCTGTAATTGTCTGCATGTTGTCCAGAAAAATAGGCCAGTAGCTAACAGGCCCAATTGTATAATAATGAACTTACCTAATGGCTGTCTTGGAAAACGGTCAGGAAAACCTACTGCCCAGGAAAAAACCATTTGGCGCTACCCCTCCAATGAGGATAATAAAATTAATGCTCTTTTACTTGCCCATCAACTGAAAAACAATTACTTGCCCTAGAGAAGTGGGGGGGTAGAATTGTGTGAGGCTCTACTGCAATAGAAAATTTACCATGCATACTTAATTATCAAATAAATCCTTCAGGGCCCAATCCTGTGACAGGCTGAGTCCCTTGATCTACCCCCAGGGGAGCTGAGGGTACCTGGTACTTTGCAGTATCTGATGTTTCTCAGGCCAGTTCCCGAGAGAGGAACATACACAACACATAAATCAATGCCCCAACTGGCAGTTTACATTGTTGGCAGCCTCAGCACAGAGGCCAAGAATTGAAAGAGACCTGGAGACTGGTACGGAGATCAATTATAGTGTTTCAAGGTTTTGTAGCCTGCAGGTCAGGATTGAGACAGGGCAGCAATGGCAAAAGTCAAGGATAGAGAGAGGTTATTCTACAGGGACCCGTGGGACTGGCAACCTTCAGGACTGTCCTTTAGTTCCTCTCACAGCACTAATCTCCTATGGGAAAGTGATTCAGAGGAACAAACAAATCATTCCAGCAGGACAGGCCAATCTGCACCCGCCCCTGAACTCCTTTATTGGCTGCCCATTAAACAAGGCATCACATTTAAATTCCTCAAAGCCCACAAATTCTGCATGTCTATATCTTGGATGCTGTCTCCTATTCCATCCCTCCCTTGACCCATCTTCTCCTGCCACTGTTTGAACCCAAGCTGCTAGGCCAGGGGTGGGCAAACTATGACCTGCGGGCCAGATCTGGCCCGCCACCCATTTTAATCTGGCCCTTGAGCTCCCAGAAGGGTCGGGGGGCACTCCATGTGGCTCCTGGAAGCAGCGGCATGTCCTTTACCTCAAACGGCTCCCAGAAACAGCAGCATGTCCCCTCTCTGGCTCCTACGCATAGGGATAGCCGGGGGTTCCTCTTTGCAAGCTGCCCCTGCCCCAAGCACCTCCCCCACAGGGGTGGTGCCTGCGGACGGGGCAGTGCGCAGAGCCTCCTGGTCGCACTTCCACGTAGGAGCCGGAGAGGGGACATGCCGCTGTTTCCAGGAGCCATTTGAAGTATGCGCCACCTGGAGCACCACCCTCCTACACCCCAAACTCCTCATCCCCAGCCCCACCCCAGAGCCGCCCCCCCCCAGCCGGAGCCCTCATGCCCCCCCGCACCCCAACCCCAATTTTGTGAGCATTCATGGCCTGCCATACAATTTCTATTCCCAGATGTGGCCCTCGGGCCAAAAAGTTTGTCCACCCCTGTCCTGGGGCAACCTGTCTGTGCTGGGAATGACACAGTGAAGGCAGGGAACTGTCCAGTCTAGGAATACCCCAGGCAGAAGGGAGAGATGTGTGTTTCCATCCAAGAGAGGCAACAGCTGGGGAGCTGAAAGCAAAGAGCAGGTGCCCTGGCTGGACCTCTGAAGGGGTTGCCCTGATCTGTGACAAACGTGTCTAGCCATGGTGCCTTAGCCAGAGATGACCCTGATGATGGCTTTGATGGAGAAATGTTTTCAGTCCTACGTGTCAAGGCTAACCTCCATAGGATTAGCCAATGTCAGTATATATATATATATATATATATATTTTAAATGTAAGCCATACAACCCTGTGCTAAAGTATAATTTAAAGTGTTGATTTTTGTAAACATTTTCTGGAATATATATCTACGTAACTGTTCTAGGCTTGTCATGTTTGGTACGATTGTGTTTGTGGGAGAAAGGGCTTTTGGATGATACGCAACTTGACCCATTTCTAACACTGTACTATCAAAACTTCCACCAACCAGAGGACCTGGAGCCGGAAGCCAGGTAACAGCGAGTCCCCCGCATACGACAGAGGGTGACTCCATTGAAATTATGATTCTGTAGATTTTTATTAATCAAATGACACCCCTCTTACTTGTTACTTGTTCATGTAATGAGATTTTACTGCCTTTTGCTCCGAGACTAAATCCCCCCCCTCACCCCCCTTTCTCCAAAGCCTGGGAGAATAGGTCAACTTTGTAGTATGCCTTGAGGGTCAACAGGGGCAGGCTCTATCAGCCCACGAGTAGGGTGGTGAGTTCCAGAGCTAGAGGCCCTCTTTGCTTTCTGCCTCAGCCTCTCTCTCGGTTCTTGTCTGTTCTCAGTTTGTGTCATTCCTCTCGCACGCACAGTCATTGCACCTGGTCACAATACCCAGTACTAGTTTCTAGGCAGACTCTATTAGGCTTTGTTTTAAGTGTGGCCTCCTTAACTGTCCCGGATGTCTATCTTAACTGAAGGTCTTGTGTGCCCACGTCAGTTTGAATGTGGTTTCAACTCAACCCCTAACAAGGTTTCACGGGCTGACCAGTCTTGAATCTCTGCTCTTTCTCTGTCCCATTCCTATCTCCCTACACTTTACCGTGCTGTACCCTAGGTGTGGCATACCAATCCCTGTTCAAGGCTGTTAATCCCACTCTTCACTGATTTCCTCTTAAAAACGCACTTCTCCAAAGCCCACAAAAACCAGTTCATCTCTATACAAGGAAGAACCCAAAAGCCCTACTAGAGCTCTGAATTCCCTCTTCTAAATTCCCCAGTATATACAACCCTCAGGGTTGCTGAGCTCTTCAGAGAAGGGTTGCTCTTTGTGTCTTGTACAGCACCAAGCACATTATGGACACTAAACAGCCATCAACAATAGGGAAATCTTTCCTCAGAGTCCAGTCTGACACATTGTGGCAGGACTTCACCATCCAGACAGGCTCAATCAGATCAACTTTGCTTCCCAGGACAAATTATCACTATTTCCAGCCTTCCAGAGTCACCTCAGCTTCTGCATGCTAGGCTGCCAGCAAACAGTTTCAGACATCACCTTCCCCATGGGTCCCCCTGCTCTCATCCCCCTCTCACTCACACTCGCATAGCAATAATTAGCATGGAGTCTGCACTCACTCCCTGTGTCTGAATGAAACAAGGCCTGGTATAGTCTCACAGCAAACCAACCCCATAGTGCAGAGTGAGCAACAGAACCCTGTATTTTGGGCTTGCAAACTGAAGCAGCTGTCTCCAGGAAGATGTGCAAGCGTATCAGTACCGCTTTGCTGCATGCAAATAAAGAGCGCTACAGACGTAGAAGAGCATTTTGTATAGACTCTGGAGCTGTGTGGGACCTGGCGTCCTTTGGGAGCGCCTTTCTCCTGGTGTGAAGAATAATAACAAGCTCTGACCACGTGCTTTTCAGCAGTAGATGTGCATGACTTCTACACATCTACATTATCAATAACAATACCTCGCTTTCATAGAGTGTTATTCAGCAGTGCTTTAAAGGAAGCCGAGAGGGGAAGTGACTTGCTGCCAGCCACTGACCGGCTGGGTGAGCTTGGGCACAGCTGCAAATAGTTCTCCAGAGCCCCAGCTCCGTGCTCTGTTTCCCAGGTCTCTTTACCTCCACGGATGACACCCGAGCAGCGGAAGCACTCAAGCTGGCAGACCCTCTGCTTTAAATGGAAGGGCATTGTCTGGGGGGGGACACTTCAACTCTGGAACTCATTTCCCACTCTTGGTCTGACAGAGCCTGGGTCTGTTGACCTTCAAGGCACACTGCCCAGCCTAGCTATGCTCCCAGGTTTTGGGGAAAGGGGTGGAATTGAAGAAATCAAGAGTGGGCAATTCCAAACCCTGAATGGGTGAAGAGTTCTTAAATCTCTGATGCACAGAGAGCAATGGTGGCTGGAAAATTCAGAGAAAGCTGAGCCAAGCCATCATTGGAGAGACATTTGAAAGAGCAGTTACTGGAGTCTTTTTCTACCACAGTCTCAGAGACCCATCATTAAAATCATGTGCAATTAAGGATTTAAAGAAATAGGGACCACACCCTTTGCTACTTCTTTAAGATGCAGGCTGTGGGGTCTGCCCCTTTGCTAACCTTTGCCCTTAGACCTAGCTCAGGCACAGCTAATGAGGGGCCAGAACACCCAGAGACAATGACCCTTCCTAGTGTAGGAGATCTTCCAAACAAATTTTTTTGAAAACCCAGTGTGAGGACTAGAGCCTTCACTAGAACTGCGTTTCCAAAAACTGTAGCTTTTCTATGGGTACGTCTACACTACAATAAAACCCCCGCAGCAGCGAGTCTCAGAGCCCAGGTCAAGTGACTCGGGCTCATGGAGCTTGCACTTACAGGGTGAAAAAAAGGAGTGTATATGTTCCAGCTCGGGCTGGAACGTGAGCTCCGAGACCACCTCCTGTCGCTGGGTTTCACAGCCTGGGCTCCAGCCCAAGTAGGAATGTCTACCCTGCTATTTTCAGCCTCAGAGGGTGAGCCCAAGCAGTTGACCTGGACTTTGACACTTGCTGCCGTGTGTTTGTTTGTTTTTTTGGCAGTTGCAATCCCTCGTCAAAGGGACGTTTGCTCAGTGGGAACTTAGTAGTGCTGACAGAGCAAAAGTCATATAGGGAGAAAGTTGGGCATGCTCTCCTGCAGTAACATATTTGGAGGGGAAGGTCAGTGTGGAGTTACCTAATACCCGCCCTCATTCCTGCCTTCCAGCCCTCAACAGTTCCTCCCTGATCAGTGGAAGGAACATCAAGTCTCTGTCCTGCCCCAACCAGGCTACTGCTTCTAAAGAAGGGAGGGCGGAGCAGTGCAGGAGAGTGTGGGGAGGAAAAGAGGGGTCAAAGCTGCGTAGGGTTGCAATTGTCTAATCGCACAAACCGAAACACCCTCGACCTGCCCCTTCTCCGAGGCCCTGCCCCCACTCCAACCCCCTTACCTCTGTCGCTCGGTCTCCCCCACACTCACTCACTTTCACCAGGCTGGGGCAAGGGCTGGGGTGCGGAAGGGCGGTCGGGGTGCAGCCTCCAAGAAGGAGTTTGGGTGCAGGAGGGGGCTCAGGGCTGAGGCAGAGGGTTAGGATGCAGGAGGGGGTTCAGGTGCAGGAGGGGGTTCTGACCTGGGGCAGGAGTTTCAGGGTGCAGGCTCTGGGAGGGAGTTTGGGTGCGTGAGGGGGCTCAGGACTGGGGGCTGGTGTGCAGGGTGGGTTCGGGATCTGGGAGAGAGTTTGAGTGCGAGAGGGGACTCAGAGCTGGGGCAGGGGTTTGGGTTGTGGCAGGGGGTTTGGGGTGCAGACTCTGGCTGGGTGGCGCTTACCTCAGGTAGCTCCTAGAAGCGGTGGCATGTCTGGCAGCGGCTCCTACGCTCACAGGTGGCCAGGCGCGCTGCCCCTGCCTGCAAGCACCACCCCCGCAGCTCCCATTGGCCACAGTTCCCCATTCCTGGCCAATGGAGCTGCTGAGGCAGCATGCAGAGATGCCCTGGCTGCGCCTCCACCTAGGAGCCTTTGCCGGACATGTCGCTGTTTCCAGGAGCAGCCTGGAGTCAGGGCAAGTAGGAAGCCTGCCTTAGCCCCTTTGTGCCGCTGGATTTTTAGTGGCCTAAAATCTCCCGGATTGTCTTCACTAGCCTCCAGGAGATCGAGCCCATTTTTGGGAGACTCCTGGCCAAACCGAGAGGTTGGCAACCTAAACCTGCGTGGTGTGGGAAGTAAAGAGGGCTACAGCTCTGTTCCTCCAAGCCTTTCCCCATAACTATATCCTGCAATGTTTGTTCCCTCTTCAAAACATGCCTCAACTGATTCCATGTTAGTGCCTGCGTTCTCTGTCCAGCTCCTCAATCTGTGGGCCTCCACCAAAACCAGCTCTGCCCATGGGACAGAGGACAAGGCTGGGCAGGAAGGATCTGTGCGGGCCAGACCAGCAGCTGGGAGGCGAAGGGGTGATGCAGAGGCAATGAAAGGACTAACGTGCATCCAGTGCCTTCTGCGGCAGGTCCAGTCATGGCCAAGGAGCCAGAGGCAGTGGAGGAGGACACCTTGGCTGTGGTAAATGAATGAGGTGAGAAATTATTTAAAACAAACAAACAATCCCAAGGAAATTAACTGCCCCAGAACTTTGTGAATGCAGAGTTAGAGCTCAAACCTCTGAAACCAGAAAGTAAAGGGTTAAGGTAACACAAATGTAAACCCCTGAAAACCAGGAAATACAGAGACAAGGCACATATCAGCCCTGCAATGCAACCTTAACTCTGCCCTCCTCAAGCCATGCCCCAATATGCCAGTAACACCCATATGATCACTCTGCCCTTACAGACGCTACAGCCCATCCTGGGAACAAAGCATAGCTGCTCCACCAGGGCAACCTCCTTCACCCTCGCCCTGAGGATTTCTTCTGAGACATTCATTTCACTTACCCTCTCATTGATCCCTGGAGACCGCTGACATTTATGTCACCAGACTGACGGCAATCCCTGAGGCAAGATCACCTCTCATCTTTCACAGCAACAACTCTACCAATCTGCTCCAGCTACTCCCTCCACCTAATGGCAGTTGGAGCACATGTAGGCGAGTGCTGGAATTCAGAGCTGTAGAACACTGGACAAACAATGGAACATTCTCTTAGTCATTCCTTGTGTCTACTTATTATGGCAAGCCCCCTCACTGAGCATATGGAGGAAGGATGGGCCAGTGGTTAGGGGCCTCACGTAGGACTTGGGAGACCCAGGTTCAATGCTGGAGCAAAGCGGCTCAGGTTAAGGGGCTGTTTAATTGTAGTGTAGACTTCTGGGCTTGGGCTGGAGCCTGTGTGGAGGGAGGGTCTCAGAGCTTGGGCTGCACCCTGAGCCCGAACATGTACCCTGTAGCAAAACAGGCTGGGAACCTGAGTCAGCTGGCACAAGCCAGCCGCAAGTTTTCATTGCAATGTATCTGAGTCTCTCTGTGCCTCAGGTCGTAGTGCTGGGGGCACAGAAAGTGGTGCCTCAGGGGGGTAGTAGTGTTGCCCTATTCCACAGGGGCAGTGTGAGGACAACTGAATCAAAGATTGTGAGGTGCTCACATAGCCTGAGGGGGCACCTTGACGGACAGAACCCCTCAGTGGCCCTGGCAGGAAGTTCAGTTTGTATTGTGGAGGTGATGTGTGCATTTTAACTTTGCATGTCCTGGTTTTCAGAGGTTTGAGTGTAGCTGAACGTGCTGTTCTGGAAGGGGATGAGACACCACCTGGCAACTTTGACTCTGGGTTAATGAAACTTTGGGACAGTTTATAACTGGGAACAGCTAGTACAAACAATTTTAAAACCAAAGGGGATGGGACTAGATAAGTCAGGGAAGCCTTGCACAATACTTTTCGTGCAAGATTGAACATTCTCTTTGTACAGGGCTGAACAGATTTATTTCCTGCTATTCTTCCTTCTGCTACAGGCACCCAGGGAGATTTTGCATCACTCAGTCTCACGACAGGCTGCGGGAGTGGATCTTTACGGTGATCGTCGAGGTGGGAGTACGTTTTCTGGAGGGGATCTGGGCTGGCACCTTTCCCAAGAGGATGGAGGGTGGGATGAGAATTCTGTCTTCTCCCTTCAGTGTTGCAGGTTCTAATCCAATGCAGGACCAGGGCACACACATGCCTTCCCCGCTGGGCGGCTCTTTGGTGGGTGGGTGTGATGATCAGTTTGGTGGGTCTCAGGCCAGTCCCCCCCAGCGTGCAGCGTTAGCTGTAAGGTAAGCCCCCAGCCAGGGCAGGGCACTGAGCCCAGGAACCCCAGCGAGGTCTCCCTCCCCTGCTACCCCAACCCCTCACAGTCTGCAGACGGGTCAGCCCATCCAGAGACACCCGGACCCAGCCCATGCCCCGCCTCCTCCCGCACAGCCCGCTGCCTTTACCATAGAGGCTGCGGTGAGCGTGATTACAGAGCGTCTGCTCCCTCCCTTCCGTTGAGCCTCCAGCCCGGCGGCCATCTTGGATCCGGGAAGCGAAGCCATAGCCACAGGGCGGGGAAATAAAAGGCCCCACCTGCGCCGCCCGGAGGTAGAACTCAGCCTAGGCTTCTTCCTATCTTATCCTCGCCTTAGGTGCCGGTCACGTGGAGGATAACTGCGCTCCACCTCCATCGGTATCGATAATAGTTTAATGCCCTCACTCAAGATGATTGCGCGGAAGGGGGAGGGGAAGGGCTGGAGGTCTAATTAGAAAATGGCTGCCGAAGTCGGGCGGCGCTCTAGCTTGGCAGCTCGGTGATCGTGCCAGCAACTTGGCTGAGCGAGCGAGCGGGCGGGCGCGCGCAGTGAGTCGGGGTCGGACGTGATCCTCGAGGCGGTTGCGGGCGACGGCGGGTCGGGCTCGCGGGGCGGCCGCAGCAGCGCCGGATCTGCCTGAGGGGACCCTCCCAGCCTGGCCTTAAAGGGACTCGCTCGCCTGACTGCCCCTCGGCAGCCCCCCTGAGCCTCGGGGCCCCTTCCTCTTACTGCCCCCAGCTCCTCCTAGGATCCTCCCCTCCCGCCACCCTATTGCTTCCCCCCCCCCTTGGCGGCCTAAGCGGCGCCTCACCTCGTTGCCCCTCTTAGGCGCCTCACACGCTGCCCTTTTCCTATCGGGGGGGGCCTCCTGTGCTCTACTGCCCACGCTTTGGGGGTTGTTTGTGGGCTCCCTGGGGCTGTATCCCCCTCCCCCAAGGTCCCTTGGCCTTTATTGTCCGCGGGCATCTCAGCTGCCTCCGCTGAGACGCTTCCCGCCCCCCCCCCCGCATCGGCTTCTCCGGGCTTGCCCCAGGGGACGCGGCCTCTCCCGCTCTCCCCCTGTCACTTGGATTTAACCCCCCGGGAGCTGCGAACTCCTCACCCTGCAGCCGCTCCCTCGGGGCGCTGTTTTCTCCTCTCCCCACTCCCGTGTCTTGCTCCCAGCTCCAGTCCACCCATCAAAACTGGAAGCAAAAGGCCGAGCTTTCGGCTGCTCTAGGCGTGTTGAGTTGGGCCCCTGTACGCAAAGGGAGGAATTATTTCTTCTCCCACAGGTGGCGGGTTTTAGGGGTGGTGGACAAAAAGTTAACCTTGGGCTGCCTGGTCCCTTTTTGAGCTCCCTTTGGAGACTGCCAAGGTGGCCATCCG
Organism: Eretmochelys imbricata; assembly: GCF_965152235.1. Lineage (NCBI taxonomy): Eukaryota > Metazoa > Chordata > Testudines > Cheloniidae > Eretmochelys > Eretmochelys imbricata. The sequence goes on along the minus strand of NC_135585.1, from coordinate 16,475,078 downwards.
AGCCTGCTGCAGCTGCTGCTTTTTTATTTTATTTCCCCCCCTTTCTTTTATACGTCAAGAGCAGCGGGCTGTGGAGATCCTGGCTTGCTGAGGGCTCACCCTTCTCCCCTCCCACCCCCTAAGGGGCGGTGATAGCGGTGGTGAGGTGGAAAAGGATGCCAAGAAAGCTGTTGTTGCCTTACAAATCTGTTTTTTCTCACTTTCGAGCTCCAAGGGGTTTGCATGATTCCTTGGCAATGAATGCAGCCAGAAGTGGCTACCGGGTCTTCTCGGCGAATTCCACAGCAGCTTGCACCGAGCTGGCAAAGACGATCACAGAGTAAGTTTCCTATTTCAACTTTGTTTCTTTTCCCCCTAGTGCTGGCCATTAGTTGGGAGAGGCTTGCTTCAAATTAGTTCAAAAGGACATCCTGTTAAAAATCACATTACAAAAAATCCCTTCCTTAACTAGGTTACTAATCCCTCCTTACATGATTAAAACTGCCATCATTTAAAAAATCTAATTTACTTTTCCTTGTTGATGCTGACTGTTGGCAACTAAGTTTAAATAAGGAAAGTAGACCAGTTGGTTTAACTCCTTGTAGTTAATTTCACTTTCAGGTTCCTATCACCCTGTTGCAAAGGTTGGACTGCAGCAGAGAAATACTGAGAATTTTGCGTAGACTTAATTGAAATTTGTGATGTGTGTAACTGGTTTGCGGGATGCTTTTTAAAAAATATCTACTGAATTCTTTTTTGAGATACATAATTATGATTTTGCTAGTTGAAATCTTCAGCATTTACTAGAATGAGCAGTGTGCTCTGAGCTCATTCCTATTTCTTTACTAAACCCAGTAGGACGCTGGAGTGTATGCTAATAAAAAGTCAGCTACACCCACTTTTAGGAGGAGTGGAAGAGGCGGCAATGTATGCTACCCCAAAAAAAAAAAAGTTTAAGGACAGGTGTGTGCTTGTTCCTTAAGCCCACTTTCTAGACAGAATTTGGCCTTGATTTAGTGGAGAAATATTTTTAAGTCCTGTTTGCTGGGATATTTAGAAGCTTATCAAAACCTAGCTACAAAATGTGCTTTTGAATATGACTGGTTTATAAAACGTAACACACACACATTTGTACTTCTTTCTGTAATTTGCTTTGAGTGAAGTTGGGTTGAAATAGGATACAGTGCGTGGGAGCTTTCTGATATCAAAGTGGCTTTCCTAAAGAGTGGGCATTTGTTTATAGTTGAGCAGGGTGCAGCTGTCATCATCAAATCGGTTTTGGTCTCTTCCCCACTTACTCTTAGGTTCCATTTCACAATTTATAACAAACTCAAAATTGTATGGTGGGACCCAGTGCTTGTTTTTCAGTAATAGTGTCTTCACTAATGCACAGAGGCAGCTGGTACACCAATACTTATCTCTAGGGGATATATAACACAGAGATATTGGCAAATGAAGGCGTGCTGTGAACTTGGAGTACTGACAGACATGGTAATGGCTAGTTGAATGGCTTGTCTAGCTTGTTAAATAAACCTTGTACTGTACTTAACACAAAAAATCTCCTTTAAACTGAATGTATGGTGTGTTTGGGGTCAATGATCTTGGGTGTTACAGGGGTGGGTGGAGATGTTGGCTTGTGTATATTTATGGGTGGAGTGCATCTTTTAAAAAGAAAAAGGTGAAATGCTTAATTTTCTCTCCACAAAGCTGTTTCTAATATTCTCAAGCATGTAGCTATACAATTCTGAGTATAAAGGTTTTGAATACTTTTTATCCTTACAAACTTTATTTTAGTGCAACGAATCGATCATGCTTTTACCAATGCCTATTCTCTTATCTTAAAAATCTCTCTCTTGAACATGGTATTCTGCAACAGCTCCTGAAGGGTGAGGAAGCAGCTTCCAAAGTCTTCAGTATTTGAATAGTAAGCAGCTGACTTGCTTCACCAGGTCTTTGGGCTTTCTTTTTTCTTTTAACAACTGAACTTTCACTGAAAGATGTAGTGGGGGATAATATAGGACCTTTCACCTTTGCAGGATTATGGCTTCCAAAGGTCAGGAAGCATAACTGTGTATGTAGCACACACTTACCAAGTTCACTTTCATCAGCTTTCTTATCTTATTTGATCAGGCAGAGATGGATGTGAGGATTTAAAGATGTCTGGAACTTCATCCTTGGATATAGGAACATAGCTGCCCCCCGAGACTATATAACCATAATCCACTGGATGGCTTCCAGTGACATTTTGAATAAAAGCCCCCTCCTTTTGTGCATCAGCCTAACTGTATTAAATCACAGAGGTTGAGCTGTTGGTGGTATGAAGTCAATATTCTTATATGCATTCATTGTTTGAAGTGACAATCCCAAAACATATAGGTAACCCTAGGAGGAAATACTCTCAGAGTAGTTAGAGATGGCAAAGATCTGCTGGAGTTAAGTAATAATTTTCAAAGGCAATTTCCAAGTATTCTGTACTGACTTCCCCCAATAGGTCGTGGGACCACTTCAGCATACTTGTAACATTTACCTTGTTTTTTCAGGTTCAAAAGATGCATTGCTGCTGGCTTTTCACTCACTGTGATATCCCAGCAGGCAGTCTGCTGGGAATGTCAGTCACCTTTGAATAGGGTTGGAGCAGGCTTATAAGGGTGAGTTTGTCATCTAATATTGTGTGTTTTCTTTAAAGTTTTTTTTTGTGTGTGTGTGGCCCTTTAGAATAAGATTTAAAAGAACTTTAAAACAACACGCAATATTAGGAAAGAGTGACTTAACTGTACTCCCCATATGCAAGCTCTGTCACTCTTCATTTGTGCAGAGAATGAGCCCAGCAGAATTGATTATCATGCTGGATTATCACACTAAGTGGGAGCCAGCAATTAAAATTGGACTTGGGGGGAGGGGGAGGTAGATGGTCTGGGAAGTGTGTGGAGTCTGCATATTGCAACCGGTAAAATCAGGAGGTAAGTGAACTTTGGAAATGTGGTGAAATATCCCTTGAATCTATTCAGGGCATTCAGTACCTAATCTACAAATTAAGATGTATTTAACCTGCAAATATTCACCTTAGGATCTATGTTTTAACTCTTCCACTAAGAGTAGTGGAAGTACATGAGTAGTCCCACTTTATATTCTCCTGCAGTTTAGAAAATATGAGGAATATTTCAAAAGATTAAATGTTAAGCATCTGGCTATTTCTCTCAAGAATGAAACTCTCAAGGTTCAAATACCCACTTTATGCACTCCTAGCAAGTTTAGAGTTTTAAGATCCTCCGCTACTGACACCTACATTGCTAATGTATGATGGGTGAGTAAATGATAGATTTAGCTTTAACTTTGAATTTCCATAACTTTTGATTGGCTTATGTTTGACAGTGCTGGAGCTAAGCATATGCTGATCATGAATGACTTAATATCTTGCAAAACTTCCTTTTTAAACAACACAGACACTTCAGTTACATAGCACAACTCTGCCCTCCCTTCCCTCCCCAAGCTATCCCATAGGCTCTCCTGCATCTCAGATAAACTTGTGGGGTTTTTTTTACTGTTGGGTTTGTTGTTGTTTTTTTTTAAATCCCTTTCCCTTACTGATGTCACATTGTTGCTAGGAGGATCTGTGTAGCCTGATTATAAGCCTCCTTTGGAAAATACCAATTTTTGTAAGACAGACGGTTCCTTGACCATTGCAGCTCTAGTGGGCACTGCATTCAGATGTAGTAACATCTGCTCTGTGAACAAAACAGTTTAAATATAGGAGCAGCACAGATGCACTTGGATCTCGTTCTCTGATTGCAGAATGTATTTCATGCAGAGGATACAAATGCTATGTACCACTCACCACGCTTAGCTGAGAGGAGGAGTTGAAGTCTACTAATGCCTACCAAATGCATGAGAATGCCAGTGTGTTCTGGAACATGGTACTACTATTAACCCTGTGCATACTGCAGGTGGGGGTGTGTGTGTGTGTGTAATATAAAATATATAAGCATTCATTTGGCTCGAAGTATGGAAAATAATGGGGATCTAAAGATGGAAAGAAAATTGTGAGCATAAACAGAATGGACTAATAAGGATAGGATTAAAAATGGGCGTTCTGATCTTTGTGTGATCATAATGAGCCCTGTACACCACTCCTTTAAACCAGAGAAGTGCTCCTAGCTCATGAGAAACTCTCTTTAGCTGAAGAAGGAGGCAGTACTATTGGGTTCCTGGAAAAAGCTGTGTCCAGCCCTCCTTGCAGGGATCTCTTGGAGAAGACCAAAGCAAAAGAGTGGATGATGTGAGGGAATCGGAGTACAGACCCACAGGGCTGCTAGATTCATGCTCCCTGGCCTCTGTGTACCGCCTGTCTTTATATGTCCCAGAGTGGAAGGAGTAGGGAACAGCACGCACTCTCCTTCATGCTAAAACATGAAGACTCACTGCAGGACAGTACCAAATCTTGAAGAATAAAACTGCATTGGAGCCCTGGACAAAAGGAGGTAAACTCATAACTGAAGGATGGCAGGCGGTGTCAGGAAAGAATGTAAAATGAGTGCAGCATTGTTTTTTGCTGGAATGTTGTCACTGCACAGCCTGGAGTATAGGATTTTGAGGCACCTTGAGAGGGAGTTTCTGGGTGACTTGGGTGGAGTTAGTAGTTTTACCAAACAGGAATTTATTTTGGATAATGTCTCTCTGCTTGCTTTCTCTCTCACATTAGAGGAGATTCACTCATAAGTAATAGACTGGAAAGGGTAAGGGAGTATCTGGATAACATATGCTAATGGTTCAACTGTTTGATTATCATCCTGACTAGAACGAATGATGCCCGCAAGGCTTCATACTGAGAGGTGCTGAGCACCTGCAGCTTCTGATTATTTGAGTGGAAGTTGCAGGTGCTTAGCTTCTTTCAAGTCTGCAGTTATGTATAGAGCCCTGTGGGGATACAAAAATTTGGATCCACACCAGCACCCTCTAGAGCAGCAGTTCTCAAACTGTGGGTTGGGATCCTGTTTTAATGGGGTCATCGGGGCTGGCATTAGACTTGCTGGGTCCTGGGGCTGAAGCCCAAGCCCCACTACCTGGGGTGGAAGGGCTCACGTTATAGGCCCCCTGCCCGGGGCTGAAACCCTTGGGCTTTGGCCCCGGGGCGGTGGGGCTTGGGTGGGCTCAGGCTTCGGTCCCCCCTCCTGGGGTCGTGCAGTAATTTTGTTGTCAGATGTGTGTCGCGGTGCAATGAAGTTTGAGAACTGCTGCACTAGAGGGCATGCTCAACAGGGCATCAGTAGTTTCAGGGGCTCCATGGGCCCTGTGGGGCAGAAGCCTGGAGCCCTGGTGTAGGGGTGGGGCTGGAGCCCTACGGGAGGACCCCCTGAAATGACCCCAATTAAGACCTGCTGTGCTAGAGCTGTGCGTGGATAAAAAATATTGGATTGGATCTGCAAAGATGGTAAACAATACAGCTGCATCCATGGATATAAAGCAGATATCTGTGAATTTGCTAGACTCTAGTTATGTGAGGGGGAAAAGCCAGGTTTGTATCCTTGATAATAGGCCTTACTCAGATATGTGAGCTGCTCACATGAAACCTAATCTCCGTGTATAGTAGGAAAAGTATCTACTGTTTGTCCTTCCCCTTTCACCCATTCAAAATCAAGAGAAATCAGACAACTTGTTGCAGGGTTGCTGTTGCACTAGAAAGAATGGCTGACTGTAGAGTGTATTTAAAAGTTTTACAGGAGGCAGCTCATGCCCAGGCTATGGTTTCTTTGCCCTCGCTATCGTGGTCGTAGGGCACAGTCACTCCTATTCAGTCAGCCCAAGCATGGTCTACAACCCATAGTGTAGCACTCCAGGCAATTTTGAACAAACTGTTGCCTTTTTTGGTGTCTCACTGAGTAGAGGCTAATGAAGAAGTGGTGTCACCAGAAGGTCAATGCCAGGATGAAATTATATCCTGGTTGGGAGGTTTCAACTGCAAATATAAACAGCATTTTCTGTTTAATTTCAGTGTTAAATCCTGATTTTCATTTGGGCTTGAATGTAAATTATGTTGAGATCATTTTGCATGTGCATTTGGTATCTGGCATAGAGTGGAGGAAGCAAATGTAGTAGGTATAATCTTCACCATGCTAACTCATCTGTGAAGAGTCTTTGTACACCTAATTATAAAAAATGAAGAAAACTCCCAAATTATAACCTGTTGCTAGTGGTAAGAACCTGTATTGTTTTGCCTGGTCATATAGATGAAGTACCATCAAGCCAAGGCTGTATTTTCTTGTCTCAGTCGTTACTGTTTTATCGGGCACAATTGTGCAGGGTGCTTCACAGAAGACAGGTACAACCCCTGCCTGAAAGAGTTTAAAATCTGAATTGTAAGTAAGACTCCACAAATAAAAATGACAGATTGTACGAAATGTGTGGAGAGGAGTCCACCATGCTGTTAGTTTAAAATATCTTCAGTATAATCTAGAAAGAAAGGGAAATTTGTATTCTGCAGTGCTGCAGAATTCATCCCGTGCTGCAGAGTTGTTCTCCAGAATCTCAGCTCTCCCTTTAAAAACAAAACAAAAAACCCTCAAACGTGAACCTAGCATAAACCAATGTGATGGTGTCTGCCTGAGTTTGGAGAAGTCCTGAAACAGCTGAGAGGTGTGAACTGCCACATTCTGTCTCAGTCAGGGCTCCATGGACTCCATGATACTCTGGTTGTGCAATTTGACATTTTCCTACAATTCCACAAAGATCAGTGTCTTCGTTGCAGAATTTGCCATTTTGCTGTAGCCAGGCATCTAACATCTTGTTTTGTGTGTCTGCCCTTCTGGGATCTGCTCTCCATCTTCCAGCACAAGCGGGAATTAACTGGATTACTGCATGCTCCCTGCACTGTTCCATAGAGCGAGGCAGCAGAGGTTCACCTTGTAGCGAAGAACTGGGGAGCCAAAATTGTAGGCTGATGAGTTGAATTGCTTGGAGAAATGTGCAGCAGCCAAGGCAGGGACCCGGGGAGGTGAGCTGCTGATGCTGGCTACAAGATTCTTGCTTCCCTGACGCATCTTGGGAGGGAGGTTGTGCGACGAGTAACCTGGACAACACTGGGGGAGCTGATGCCTGGAAAATGGAGCCAGACCACCTGCACAGCATAGCAAAGAAGCCTATTCTTGAAAATAATAACTACATCAATGAATATTTTCAATTCTGAGCCGTTGAGGATGAGAATGGAGGGTATTCCAGAGTATTGGAATAAATTCACATTGCTACTAAAAGTAGGGGTTGCTGTCACAAAGTTGTAGATGGGTGATTTGGTACCGTCTTGTCATGGAGTTAACAGGGCCTTGACTGTAGCATTTACACTGCAATTAAACACCATGGCTGTCCTGTGTCAGCTGGCTTGGGCTATGGGGGCTGTAAAATTGAGGTGTAGATGTTCAGGCTCATGCTGGAGCCTGTGCTTTGGGACCTCAACAACACTGCATCTCCAAGTGCCTTTCCCCCTTATGACTGGAGGGGTGTTAATGAGCTACTTCACCTTGAATGGTCCCTTGAAATGTATTATCTACTTATGCTAAACAATCTGTTCTACTTTGTATTTAGCTGTGACACTGAGTATGTTTCCCAGGCCTGAAGAAGAGCTCTGTATAAGCTCAGAAACTTGTCTATCTCACCGACACAAGTTGGTCCAGTAAAAGATATTACCTCACCCACCTTGTCTTTCTAACTATAAGTTTATTCCGTAAGGCCATATTCTACCCTGGACCTTTGTGCAAACCTCCTGTTGACATAAATGATAGTAAGTAATTCTGTGGAATTCAGTCTTCTCCAGAGGGAATCTGACATCGCCCTTGCCCGCCTCTGCCTTTAAGGGGTAAACAAGCAACTGATAGAACCCTGATCTAGTCAAGGCTGTTATCAGCATCCTTTTAGGACAGAGCTGAAAACTGAGGTTTTAACTACACAAGTGTGCACAAACTGATTTTAATAAATCAGTGTAACTCCTTTGTGTAGAAACATTTAAACCAATTTAGAGTACTTTATATCAACTCGGTTTAAGTAATAAAGGCCTGAATCTGCCTGAACTGCCTAGATTTTATGAAACCATTGGCTGGTGGGCTCTGTACACAATCACTGCAGATCAGGTGTCTGTCTACTGAGAAAAAGCTGTACAAATAATAATCCATGTATAAAAAAAGGTAACTTGAAATGCAACTCTTGCTTTCTCCAGTGTTTTTGAGCAGTCAGTGCTTTAGGGCAGGGATCAGCAACCTTTGGCCCACGGCCCACAAGGGTAAGCCCCCGGCGAGCTGGGCCGGTTTGTTTACCTGCCGCGTCCGCAGGTTTGGCCGATTGCAGCTCCCACTGGCTGTGGTTCTTCGCTCCAGGCCAATGGGGGCTGTGGGAAGTGGTGCAGCCCGAGGGATGTTCTGGCTGCTGCTTCCCACAGTCCCCGTTGGCCTGGGACAGCGAACTGTGGCCAGTGGGAGCCATGATCGGCCAGACGTGGCAGGTAAACAAACCGGCCCAGCCTGCTGGGGGCTTACCCTGGCAGGCTGCGAGCCAAAGTTTGCCGATTCCTGCTTTGGGGTTTGTGGGCTGATGACAGTATCCACAAGTGTGTTCTCAATACTTTTACTTGTCCTGTTATCTAAACCCGAGCTGCGCCAATTCAGTTACTCTGCAAGTTGACTCTCTGGCCTTCACTTGTTCAGAGAAGTAACTTGCCTTCTTTTAGCCTCTTATTTCAGCAGCACAGAACCTAGCTTGCATCGTCTACTCTATTATTAATTCTGAAGCATCAGGCTCTTGTTTCCTGCTCTGCGTAACTGGGTTCTTGCCAGTGAAATCTCTCAAAGCATTGCAAACCTTCTCTTTATTTATCTTGCACTATGCAGTGTTGAATCTGCCACTTTCTAAATGGCATTTTGCTAAGATCTTTCCAGCTAAAGTATTTTAAAGGCTTCCCGTAAGCTTAGATTGCTCACTGTCCTTAGATCAGTGGTTGGCTACAGGTGTCTGGGTGACAGTCTCTTTTAGCAGAACACCTTTTCCAAATGGAGAAAGCAGAATAAATTGCCTGCTTGTGAAGTTGGAATTTATGTATCTCCAAAAAATGGTTAAGAATTTCTGTGCGCTCATGGAGGAAAGAGCTTGCATTTTTAGGCATCTTTTTTTTCCAATGCTTTGTGTTTGTTTTTGGTTCTTTTGTTCTCTAGATTTAGAGCTGAATCTCTCAGTAGCAGGCCAAACTTCCATGGTTTTACGTTTCTGGCTTTGTGGTCAGGAGGGCTACAGAATCCCATCAGGCTACAAAATGGAAGCTAATGCTCTTCAGGCCTTTCAACTGAAGGACTTGCATTTGCTGTGACAGCCTGACAGCGATCCGTTCAGGTTTATCAGAGCTTGGCTGTGCATAGCAAGCTGCTGGCTTTCATTTGAAGCAGTGATACTTAGAAGGGAGCTACCTTGTTATTGGGTGACAGACTTTGCTAGGTGACTGTAGGCTGCTGTGTCCCTTCCACTAGGAGTCGGGTCCTATGTCTTGTCTGCCTGCACTCTTAAGCAGTTAGCATACCCCACTGGATAGGACAAGGAACTGGGATTAATCTCTGGATTCTATTCCTGGTTCTGCTTCTGACTAGTACTAAGAGTGCCATGGGAAAGTTACTTAAACTCTCTGCCTCAGTTTCCCAATCTGTAAAATAGGGATAAGGGATATCTTCTTTGTAAAGTATTTCAATATGCATGGTTGAAAAGCAATGTAATAGCAATACGTGTGGACCCTCGGCAGTAATAAAAAGTGGAGACATTCACCTTCCTTTTCTACCCTTTAATAATACTACAGACTGATAGTACCACCTAGTGTCCTTCAAATGAGAGAGTAAACAGAACTCCCTTGTGCCCAATGCAGATGGCAGTTTAAAATCCAAATAACAGCCACAGAGTAGGTGAAAACCACAGTATCCTAGCCACCAGCTCCTTTTCAGTACATTTCTGGCTATATGTGACCTTTTGCAGACTAAGCCATTTTTAGACACTTGAGTACCTTATAAATGAATGTCTGCACCATCACTGCACTTAGCTGTGTAGGATGAGGTGGTGGTTAATTATGGTATCTTTTCTAGCTGTAGGTCAGTGGCAATAAAAATTGTGGCTAGAACAGGCTTGTAACACAAGATGAGGATAATTATATGTTCTCAAAAATAAGCTTTATTTTGAGGTTTGTTTCCTAACTGAAATATTTATGCATGTGCCTACGTTCTTTGTATTTATATAAGGATCCATGAAACTAACAGGAAAACCCATGTGATAAAAGAATGTATTTACTAGACTCAAAAATACAACTGGTAATTCAGTGAATAATCCTTTTAATTGAAAAGGCTATGAATATTCGGGGCTCATTCTAACTACCCTGTGACTCAGCTGAGATGAAACACACACTTGTGCAGAATAGAGCATCTACATGTCATTGAGCTCTTAGCTGAACATTCTAGATGAATTACATCTGTAATCAGATATCTTTTAAACAAATTATCTTTTAGTATAGTTAAATTTTAAATACAGCAAATTAATTTGGAAATATGTTAAATACACACACGCAATGTAATGAAACCTACTTCATAAAACAATGGAGTCCTTTAAGGGTATGTCTACACTGCAGTAAAAACTTGCCACACAGCAGCTGCTGGTTTGGGTTAGCTGTCTGGGGTGTGAGGCTGTAAAATTGCAGTATAAACACTTGATTTTTGGCTGGAGAGCAGGCTCTAAGGCACTGACGGCTCCAGTTTTGTGGCCCCACAGCCTGAGCCAGCTGGCCCAGGCCAACCGCAGGTCTTTTACTGCAGTGTCAGCATACCCCAAGAGGCTTGTTAAAAGGATCTTTAGTATATAACAGTAGGTAGAATTCTAACAGTTATGCTTTGTATTCTGTGTATCTGTACATAAAAAATAGATGCCTTTAATTGACTTCTTCTTGCTAATGGACGGTTTTAGTTTTATGTATTTCTGACATCAGAAAAATGTAAAGTAATCTGAAAAATCAAAAAACTTGATTTGAAAATGAAACCAATCCAGACAGGTGAGTGGGACCCTAGAAGGATGGCAAGGGAAGATGAGAGACACTGGGTCAGTGGGGTGAATTTTTAAAAGTGTGTTAATGTGTTGCGAAGAAGCACATAAACTCAACGTACAGTTCTATTCTGAGATTCAAATCTCCTAACTCTGGGTTTTTTCATAGACCCCAGTGTGGGTATTAATCTTATGTGCAGTTGGGGCAGGTATAGTAGGTCAGTAATAAGGAATGTGTACAAAACTCTTGCAGTCATTTGGGTTCTATCCCATTTTATTTTAAAATATGTATTTTCTGGCTGAGAGTACACTTTATTCTATACCATTGGAGATATAGCATCTGATCTGAAAAGACTGACTATTCTTGGTATGTCATTAATCTGCAGCCAAACAGTCTGCCCCAGTACTGCTTCTGCCTCCTACCACACTGTATAACATTAAAGTAAACAAGTTACTTGGCAGGGGAATGATGGTAGCATTCTTGAAGAGACTAGATAATTTGTATGGCCTTTTTTAATACCTTCACAAGTAAAGAGCTTTGAGTCACACTTAATACACTTGGCTTTTAAAATGAATGTCTTAATTTGAACATTGCAGCTTGCATTTTTGTACTAAATTCTCCATTTGGTAATTTGATAAATGATTTACACATGCTGTAATTTTTATTTGACACTGTATAAGGCGAAGCTTCATATGGTGAGCTATTTAATGCCTCAGAACACCAGTGCTTTAGAAAACAAACCAATTTAATCTATTTTTAACCCTCTCCTCCCCCCTTTTTATCAGGCGTCTTGGTGTTGAGTTGGGAAAATCTGCGGTGTACCAGGAAACCAATGGAGGTGAGTCAGTGTTACTGTGCTTGCAAGCCTGTCTCACTATTACATTTAGAAATCTGCTGACCAAACTTGTGTAATAAGGGACTAGGTAACAGAGAAATATTATAGAGAAAAGGATGATCGTGTGTTTTTAAGTCAGGAGATCATTCCTATTCCTGCCTCTGCTAAACTTCCTGTTTGACCTTAGGCAAGTCATTAAATTGGTCCGTGCCTCAGTTTCCCCATCTATACAAGACTGGATGATCTCTCTACCAGCGCTGTCGTCTCAGTCAAGAGAATGCAAATTCAAAGAGTTACTCAAAGAGGGCCCTAGAAGTTGCATAAGAATGGCCATTCTGGGTGAGACCGATGGTCCATTTAGCCCAGTATCCTGTCTTCCCACAGTGACCAATGCCAGGTGCTTCAGAGGGAATGAACAGAACAGGTAATCGTTAAGTGGTCCATCCCCTGTCACCCATTCCCAGCTTCTGGCAAGTAGAGGCTAGGCACTAGGAACACTTCAGAGCATGGTTTTGCATTCCTGCCCATCCTGGCTAATGGACCTTGCTGGACCTATCCTCTGTGAATTATCTAGTTCTTCTTTGAACCATGTTCAACTTTATCTCTTATTTAAATGTATTTGAGCACCTGTCTTCAGACATCTGAGTGCTTTGTTGAAACAAATGTGTGTGTTGGCTGAAAACAGCCCAATGGCCTAGCTGTAATTTCAGTTCTCCACTGCCATTTGTACAGAGGAGTAAGTAGAAACAGGAGGAATGATTGAAGTGGAAGTCTATACAATGAATTTCAAAACAGGCAAGGGACTCTGATGGACAGTTACAAAAAAGGATCCCATCTGAAAATTACGTGTCTGTTAGGGAGCCTGGCCCAAACCAGATTGAAATGGAGCAAGGACCACCCAGCAGACCTCAGTTGCCTTGTGGTACATAGAATGATATACAGTGTTATAGCTACCTCCAGTCCTAGGACAATTAAATGTTTTATATGTCAGCAATAAGACCTTGCCGCCTGTCCGTTGGCTTGCTTATTTGCCACAACAGTGAAGAATGTTCAGCCAGTTTTGCATTGAAACGCCCCAAGAAGAGGTTATCATCACTGGGTGCTGATTCAGTCCTGAGCAGTCAAAATATGGATATTTTAAGCTATTGGGATTTTAGTTGCTGCCCTTATACAGTTATAGAGCATCATCCGGAACACCTTGTGCTTTCAGGTTTTGCTCTTCAATCTGTGCAGTCTGCCATTCTAACTTATGGAGACTGATTGATTGAGTCTTTCTGCATGAGTCTTGGCTCATGCTCGCTGTCTTTTGAGTTTACTGTGATATAACCTTTTAAATCGGGACATTTGCTTCAGGGTACAGATCCATCCTTCATCACTGCACTGCAAATCATTAATCTCTTTGAGCTAAATCCCTTTAAGTTATCACAATTGCCCAAATAATTGGACTTTGAATTTCACAACCTGCTGAATCTGCCCCATCTTTCTCTCCCCTTCCCACCAACTTAGCCTCCTATTTTATCATGAATGTATGGAAAAGGAATGCTTGAAAAGTCTTCATACCCTAGTAGTATTGTTCTGGCTTGAAGAGCTGGTTCACTAGTTGGCTTATTGTAACTTGAAACTTGAGTGGCGAGGGAGAAATGGTTTAAGTGGAAACTCTGATTTCTGACCTGAAACTCTCTCTCTCCAATTGGGGGAGAGTGTCTGCTTGCTTCAAAAGCAAAACAAAAGATACATTCTGACTTTGAATTCTGCACTGCATGTTATTGTTTACTAGCCTGTAAGCACAGAGCTGATCTCGCCCTAAGATATAGAAGGGCTTATTCCCTGTTCATAAAATGCTGTAGACTGTTACATGTTTGATATTTCTTTGTTCACTGAGTGTGGTGTTGACAGCGATCATCAGCAAGAGAAAGGAAATAGAAAACCTCCTTACAGCTTTATGCTGCTTTGGAGGTGAAACAACCTGTAGGAGTTGGTTAGTCTCTAAGGTGCCACAAGTACTCCTTTTCTTTTTGCGAATACGGACTAACACGGCTGTTACTCTGAAACCTGTAGGAGTTGAGTAGTTCTCTGCCTGCCTCCCCCCATTCCCATGTAAAGTTATTGCAGTTCAGTCTAATTCTCCGTCTATTTTTACATCCCATTGTAACTACAAATATCTCATTGCTACATCATGCAAACTCCTTGGTTCCCGAGAGCAGCCTTCTGGAAAATCCAGCCGCCTCACTTGTTTATGATACATAAATTTTCTCTGGGTAGATTGAGTGGGTTTTAAAACTCCATTGCTTTATCTGGCCCTTATTCCTGACCTGCTGGAAAAAGGTGAGATTAATGTGCTCCGTTATCTGCTTCATTCCCAAGCAGCAGCTTAGGGCTGACTATTTTTCTGTCATCTTCAGAAACAAGAGTTGAAATAAAAGAATCTGTCCGGGGCCAAGATATCTTCATTATACAGACAATACCCAGGTAGGTACTTTCTGGCTTAATTTAAATCTGTGATCATGAGGATCCCATCCACTGGAGTGTGCTTTGAATTTCCAGCTTAGCAGATTTGTTCTGAGGTTTTGTATCTACTTGCCACCATAATCGTGTGTTTTTTACCAGTGCTGCTGCCTTGATGTCCATTGCTGTTGGGAGGGTGGTGTTTTGCTGTCAAAATTCCCAGTGGATCACACCACAATCAGCTGAGAAGCTTTTAATCGGATAGGCTAAGTGTGCCACTTCAGGCAACAACAAATAAAACTGATGGCTGTGAATGAAAACTTCTCTGTTCTGTGCTATGTAGTCCCTACAGACTCTATTGCTCAGTGATTTTGATTGGAACTTCCATTTCAGGATGTGTAATTTCCTCTGCCTTCCAATTACCAAGCAGCAGAGCTAGCAACAAAAGGGGCTGTTGCTTTCGTTACAAGTAGAATTACTCTTTCCTTTCCTTTGATTGTAATGATATGAAACTGAATTCATGTTGAAGCTCTAACTGCTTCCTGTGCTTCCACGCCACTGTACCATTCCATTCTGGCTCTTAGGTAGACCTTAGGGTAGCGGTGGCAAACTATGGCCTGGGGGCTGCATCCAGCCCTTCAGACGTTTTAATCCGGCCCTGGAGCTCCTGCCAGGGAGTGGGGTCCAGGGCTTGCCCCTGCTCTGCACGGCTCCCAGAAGCAGCAGTATGTCCCCGCTCTGGCTCCTACATGTAGGGGCAGCCAGGGGGCTCCGCACAGCAGCCCCTGCAGCTCCCATTGGCAGCCGCCTGGCTGCGCCTCCACGTAGGAGCCGGAGCCAGAACATGCCGCTGTTTCCTGGAGCTGCTTGAGGTAAGTGCTGCCTGGAGCCTGCACCCCTTACCCCCTCCAGTGCCCCACCCTCTGTCCCAGCCCTGATCCCCCTCCTGCCCTCCGAACCCCTCAGTCTCACCCTTCTGCACCCTAGAGCCCGCACCACCAGCCAGAGCCCCTACCTCCTGACCCACACCCCTGTCACAGCCTGGAGCTCCCTCCTGCACACTGAACTCCTCATTTCTGGCCTCACCCCAGAGCCCGCACCCCCAGCCAGAGCCCTCAACCCCTCCCGCACCCCAACCCCCAATTTCGTGAGCATTTATGGCCTGCCATACAATTTCCATACCCAAATGTGGCCCTTGGGCCAAAAGTTTGCTCACCCCTGCCTTGGCGCATTCCTCCTCAGGTCAGTCTACTTGTTCTCTAGGTTGGGCTGTACTGGCTTTGGGTTAGGAGGGCAAA
The DNA here is from genome assembly GCF_965152235.1 of Eretmochelys imbricata. Lineage (NCBI taxonomy): Eukaryota > Metazoa > Chordata > Testudines > Cheloniidae > Eretmochelys > Eretmochelys imbricata. The sequence continues at coordinate 16,459,480 of NC_135585.1, read as the reverse complement.
GAAATACTGAAAGTCATGATGGGCTTAAAAAACCATCCGCTACCCTGAGAATCTTGCTTGATTCTGGTAGAATAGGTGGATAGATGAAGTGTCAGCGAAGGCAAAGAGCTGAGTTTGAAAGTGGGCACTCATTGCTGGTTTCTTGCCAAATGATTAATGCAGTCAGTGAAAATCAGTGCTGGAGTATTAAAACAAGTAGTTGCAGCTAGGTCTCATACTAATCTTTAAAGATGCAAAATTACCAGAGGTGAATATTGCATTGTTATTGGCTAGCAAAGTGAGAAAACTCATGTGCTTTCAGGGCTTTTCCCAAAGTTGCACAATCTGTTGTTGCACTGCTCACCAGCACTTAAGAACAAATTGATGGTGGAACATCTTGTGAGCAGAAGCCTTTTCCAGTCTTCTCTGCAAACACAGTCCATGTACTAAACAAGTCCAAACTCATCCCCTTCCTAAGGCTTGGCTTCATTAATAAAAATATCAATGATAATATAAGATCAGCTTGAATCTTTTTCCCAGGATTGGCTGCTCTGAGGGGTCCTTTCTCAAAACTATTCAGCCTATACCTTAGATAGTCTATTCCCAGAAAAACTATTCTCACATCACATACATACAGGTGAAGAAATGTCTCCTCTCCGATTGATTAATCAGACCCCCTGTTTTTCCCCAGCAGGATCAAAACCTGCTAATAGAATGGGGGTGTTTGGGCAAACACTACTGATTATGTAAATCTGAGACAGATGAGGGATTTTAGTCAGGGAAATGATAAATCAAAATTTGAGTAGGCAGTAAATTTAGGAGAAAACACGAATGTCTCACTAATTGCTGTCAAGTTGTTCAGAATTTTGCCCTTCCCCAGACCTGACTTGATCATTCCTGTCTAAAAAATCTCTGCTCTTTTATCTTTGAATGAGTGTTGAAAGGGCTTGGCCTCCAAATGAGCAGCCACTGTGATGCAGACAAGGTTCTTTATTCTTCAGCTTCATGTGTGCTTCACTGCATTGCTTAGAGAGGACAAGCTGAAGGTTGTCTCTATTCTGCGGTGGATTTTAAGTCGGCCAACTGGAGTGTGAGGAGAGGAAGTGAATGGATTATTGTTTTGCAACTTCCCATCTTGACAGACTCCTCAGCAGCACAAAGCTTGATATTAAAATATTGTTCAAATACTATGGAATCATGCTGTAAGCAGTAAAGATGGAAGAGTTGATAATAAATTGAGATACCAGAAGTGAAGGTAGTGGGGTGTGAATGGAATGAGCTCCCTGGCTCCAAGAATGTTGTTAAATGTTGCATAGTAGAATCTCTCTTCTGTTGAGCCAGTTGTTTAGCCATGTCACTGGGTGCTCTGACCCTCCGCCTCCTGGCTGCATCTGGGGATTAGCTCTGCCAGGCCAACATCCCTTCCTGCAGTTGCACTCTGTCACTCTGTGTTTTGTGCTTTCGGGACACAACTTGTCCTGCTTCGTGGCTTGACTCGCTGGCCAGGTCCCTGTAGTTTTCCCTTCCAGGGCAGGCTGCGTTCTCAAAGTCTCTTGAGACCCACTGTCCCAGACAGTCTTCCCTTTCACTGCCCCATAATGGTGCCACTTCCCCAGTGTCTGGCAGAGGAAGCCAGGCCTGCCAACTACACTGGGTTCCACCCTAGAGACTCTGCACAGACCTTGACTACTTGTTGTAATCTTAAACCTTGCTGCTGTATCCCTGGGCTGCTTCCTACCTTGCCTTCTTTCACCCTGAGTGTGACTGCACCCTCTCTGCAGCCCCCTTTTACTCTCAGCTATTGGGCTTTATACAGGCCCTCTTGTTCCTGTGCAGCTGAAGGTGCTCTTTATTGCTCCCTGGCTCTTCCTCCAGGAGCAGCCTGTGCAGTTAGTTGGCCCACCTTAACCCCGTCAGGCCTTGTGTGGGATGGACACCCCAACACAAACTGCTAGAATAAATAACTGTGAATTTCGCAAGGAAAGGTTGGAAAATCGCAAAGGCTCCAGACTGCAGGAATAATGGTGAAAGATAAAATACACTGTAAACAGGGAAACTGTTTAGATATAGAGAAGCCATTCAGGAGCAGGTATGTAGGCTAAGGTCTAAGAGCTGAGTGCATAAATATGATTCAGGGTGATAATCAAACAATCCAGGGGTAATACAGTTTGTTGAACAACTTTGGTGCAGGCCCTTAGGGAATGAATAGTTGTGCAGTACTTCTTCCAGAAAGGAGGGATGACATAGATATAAGGAGGCAAAGGTGACAAGCCATGTAAATAAGTTTATTGCTTTTGTGCAATCTACTAAATTATGTACTCCCCACAGTGGTTTTTCTTCTCCTTCCTCAGTTCTGTGATGTTTGTCATATATGGGTTGGTTTCCTGAAGAGAACCTAGCCACTGTCATGGAAGCCTTCAAAATTACTGGTACTCCGCCCTCATCTGTGTGTGTGTTTGTTTTTCCAGTGATGTAAAAGTATAATTCAGGATAAGGTGGAATAAAACAAAGTTCCAAAGTGACCTTTAAACATTTTTTTTTTTAAGCCAAAAATGTAACATTGATAGCATCTTTCTCTCACCTCCCAGCCCCACTGACATGGCTATGCCCCTGAAGGAAATAAATGGTTCTTTGTTTGCCTTCCTGAGAGGCAGGGGGTTGTTTTATATAATTCTTGGCTGGGTGTTTCATATCAAACAAAGCTTTCTTGTGTCTAAGTACCATTGTGTATGCAGGCTGATGGAGCCAGCAGACTAACAAACACTCAGAATGTTCACGAAGAAACACAAATAGAGGTTCATTTCCAGAGGATGGGGGAAGTAATGAAGATAAAGAAATGGGACTAGTTAGTTGTAGAACACTTGACAAGCAAGAAAAAATCAGAAGTTGAATGGACAACTCTTGGTCTCAGTGCTCTCAGGGACATTACCCTGTTGTTCAGGGGGAAAGTGGAACCCAGTGTGGTCAGAATGCTGTGACTGGATGAAGGGCAGTAATCGGTAGCCTGAGATGCCGGCAGTGGCTTCTGAGGAGCTGCAATAGACTTGTGGAAGACAGCACTTCATGGGTAGAGCCCTGCGCAGATACAAAAATGTGGATCCGCATCCGCCAGGATCAACCTACAATCCGCTAGCCGTCTTTTACCTGTATCCACAGTAGCAAGCCATCTCACAAGGGCTAGCAAGGGGGAGGGAAGGGGGGGGGGGGCGGGGTTTTGCAGGGAAGAGGCAGCTTGAGATTGGGGACTGGGGATAAGGGATAGTGCTGGAGTGGGCCCTCAAGGAGAAGGGGCTGCGCAGGGAGGAGGGGCTGGGGGGAAGGGGCATCACGTGCTGCTGCTGGGGCTCACAAGCGATGGCACATGGTGGCAGCAGCAGTGCATGTTGCATCACAGTGGGGTGGAGGGGTGGGGCGGGCCCTGCTGACCAGGAGCTGACGGGAGGGGCCTGGGACTGGGAACATGGCCAGTGCTGCCAGGGTGGGTCATGATGGGGAAGCTGGCACTGCCCGAGGGCCCTGAGCTGCTGGACAGGAAGCAGTGCAGTGAGCGGGTGCTGGACAGCCCCAACTCTGACCTGCCGCCCAACCCCAGCCACTGGCTCTGCCGCCAGCCCTGAGTGCCTGTGCCCCCTGGGCTGCCTGAGCTGGACGCTGCAGCCCAGGCACCGCCTGTGAGTAGAGCCCTGCGCAGTGGTATCTGCATCCGATCCACTATCCACAAAAGTGGTCCGCGGATCTGAAGCGGATATCTGCAGATTTGCAGGACTATATTCATGGGAGTCTCAGAGTTGAGGTTTTACCATGATGTTCCTCTTGCCCAGCATAGCTGCAATGTGCAGGAGGTCAGACTAGATTATCATGATGGTCCCTTCTGACCCTAATGACAGCCGGCTCACTTAGCTTTACTTGTTTAGGCTCTGTCACCCCAACAAAAGCAGGCATATATGGGGTTACGTTGACGTATCAGTGAAGGTTGGTGACCTGTTGCAGGACTGATTTATAATTTGAGAATTTGCCCATGATCGCTGGTATAATAGGGTGAGTAAGGTTGTCTTTGTTCTGAGGATATTACTGGATTTTCCACCCTGTGGTGCATATATTTTTCCACAGGCTCTAAATTGTCTTTCAATCCTGAGTAGCTGAGTCAAAGCTTATTGGCAGGATAGGATAGAATGTTTGGTGAACAAGCCCACCATATTCAGTTGAAAGCAACACAGTGCTAGAATGTCTCCTCATCCAAACTGGGTTCAAGGAAAGATTTGTGTAGGTAAAGCACAGCTGTCCAGTCAACATGGCAAAAGTTAGGCAAGGTGAGTCTTTCTCACCGACCTCTGCCATGATCTGTGTATGTTTCACATACTGTACACCACTTTTTCCATGGGTCTACCCAATAGAAGCTGTTGCTTGGGCTTTTAGCACTGATAGGGTGATTTGATGCAGCCTGCCTGTCGTTTCCTGAAAACGTGAGTAGTGCAGTGATGCTGGCCTCCAAGCAAAATAGAAGGCCTGCACTTCATGCTATGCTGTTTTTTTGGAGCTGGGCAAGGGAGGGGAAGTCACTTGTTTCCTTAAAACGTTCAATGTAAATGTTCCATGATTCAGATCTTAACTATACAGACTGCAAAGGATGAGCTGTATTAGTTAAAAATTAATTTCCCTCTAAAATGTTCAGTGTGAAATGTTGGTGGTTGCAACGGTAATGGAATGCATCTTGTTTCTGGGCAGTGATGGGATTGAGGGGAAAAATCCCCAAAAGGATATATTACAACAGGGGTATTAGACTTGAGATAGAAAATCTGATCTGCAAAACTTGAGATTCAAGGTCTTGTTCCTTGCATGCATGTTAGTTCCTACGTGTAGAGCTCTGCAAATCTGTGGATATCCTCTTAATATCTGCAGACCATTTTGGCAGATAATGGATCGGATGCAGATACAACCATGCAGAGCTCTACTCATTGGCGGTGCCTGGCTCGAGCAGCCTGGGAGGCGCAGTGCACTCGGGGCTGGGCAGCAGGTCAGAGTCAGGGCTGTCCATCACCCGCTTGCCGTGCTGCTTCCTGTCCAGCAGCTCGGGCCCCTCAGGCAGCACTGGCTGCGTTCCCAGGCCCATCCCGCAGACTCCTGGGTGGCAGGGCCCGCCCCCGGCCGGCCTAGCACCCCACCCCTCTGCCCCACTGGGATGCAACACACACTGCTGCTGCCGTGTGCCATTGCTTGTGAGCCCAAGGGAGCAGCACATGATGCAATGCTCCTTCCCCAGCCCCACACTGCCCTTTCTCCTCAAGACCCCACCCCCACACTGCCCCTTACCCTCAGTCCCCACCCTTGCGTTGCTTCTTCCCTGCAAGACCCTGCCCCCTCACTCATTCCTTCCCCCGCCCCTGCTAGCTAGCCCTTGTGAGACTTCTGAGAGCCTGCCGCTGAGGGTGCGGATGCAGATACAGGTAAAAGTCAGATTGCAGATCGGATCGTGGGTTGATCCTGGCTGATGCACATCCACATTTTTATATCCACACAGGGCTCTACCTATGTCTTTTGGTCCTTAAGAAGGAGTTTGTAATTATGATCCAGTTCTTACTGTGTATACTGCTGGCACACTCTTTCTTTGGTGGGAAAATAAATATTATAGATACTAAGACTAGATGAGACCACCTTGATCTAGTCTGACCTCCTGTATAACATAGGCCACAGAACTTCCCCAAAATAGTATCTGTTTGAAATAGAGCATATGTATTAGAAAAAATCACGTTGGAGGGAGTTTGTTAAATATATGCTGTCAGAACTTGTGGCCTAAGACCTGATCTCTCTTATTTGCGAGTATCTCAAGAGGCACTGGTTCATGGGATCTACAAACACTGCTGTGGCCAGAAGACCCAACTTCCTTATCATGGTCCTCTGTAGTGCAGTTTGAGCCTTCAGAGCTTCCTGTTTCTCACAGTAAAGCTCATTTACATTTTCACCTCTAACAGTGAGCAAAACAAAATACTAGCATAGAGATCAATGAAGTATTCGAGAAAGATATCACTTTGATACTTTCTGGAAGAAACTTTTTCTTCCAGAAAAAGTTGCAGCAGGGTGTGTTGATCTAAGATGATTTGTTTCTATGTAAAACCAACTGCCACATGTCGAACAAATTCCTTCCTCTTAGGCACCTTGACAAGCATTGAGTTGTTAAACCACTCAATTCTGTAGCAAAAATAGCATAAATAGTAACAATGAACTTCTGCATAGGAGAGCTTGATCTGTTGTTAAAGTTGATTGAAGGTCTGTGGTTTTAAGTATATTTAACTCAACAAATGCCAGAAGAGCAGAACCTCAATTTCCCTATAGCTGGCAACCTGAACAGTAAAAGGTCTGGAAGGATGTAAACAAGAAAAAGGAAGGGATGAGAGTTAAGTGTGGGAAGTGCTAGCTCTCAATTCGCCTTTAGTAGCTCAGTGGGCTACTGAGCTACAAGCAAATCTGCTTAGCTTTATCAAATCACATGTGACATAGCAAAGATTGAGGGTTTATCCAAAAAAGGCTCAAAGCAAGTTACTTTTTGAACACTAAGCAAAGAAGCTAGAGACTGGGGGAGGGAAGTGTTATGAGAGTTCTTCTACACTAATATTTGGAATGGTTTTCAAACCTCTCTTAGAGATGTGAACACTGCTGTAATGGAATTGTTGATAATGGCTTATGCACTGAAGACTTCCTGCGCCAGGAATATTATTGGGGTCATCCCTTACTTCCCCTATAGCAAACAAAGCAAAATGAGGAAGAGGGGCTCCATAGTCTGCAAACTGCTAGCTTCTATGCTGGCCAAAGCAGGTGAGTGTGTCGTGCAAGGAGGCAGCAGGAATTTTAGCCTCTATAACTTGTTCAATTGCTATGCATCCCTGGGAATCAAATGCCCTTCCCTACCTCCCCCCTCACTCTTGGGGACTTGTCCCCAGGTCTTCGGCCTACGTTGGGGGAAACTAACATTTGTTCAGCTGTCTTTTACAGTTGTATCTGGGGATGATCCACAAATATCTGATTAGGAATGCTGTATTGATCTGCCTATGCTATGCTCTTTCTGGTGCTGTGTTTTTTATAATAGTGTGGCTGGTTGTCAGTACTTGCTTCAAAGCTTTTTCTTCTACCAGCTTATACATCTGTTAAAATGTGGCACACAATATATTGACATAGGATAATTTAGAGACCATGAAATTTGGACACACACAGATCATATATTCCAGAAATTGTATCAGAGGATAGGAGAGGCTATTTGGTGATTCACTCTTTTTTGCGTTTTTAGGTTTAACACACATTATCACTATGGATCTTCATCAAAAGGAAATCCAAGGCTTCTTCAGCTTTCCAGTAGACAACTTAAGGGCATCCCCTTTCTTGCTTCAGTATATACAGGAAGAAGTAAGATTTCTCTAGTTTTATCTATGCTTGTTTGCATTTAACCTGTACTTGACATGATATAGCATTGTTCATGCGGGTGCTTACACAAGAATTGTTTTGTTGGGCTAGACTGGTGGTCAGTCTGTTCCTGGAGTCTGTCTCTGAACGAGAACAATACCAATGCTTTCCAGGAAAGTGTGAAATACTGTAGCAGGTTGGAAACTATTTCCTGATCAAAACTGGAGATTAGGCCATGCTCTGAAGTGTGAATTCCATTGTTTTGTTTTCTCAGTATCATTTGAAATACTATTCTTACTCATGCCTTTTAGTCATTTTTCAATCCTATTGAGTTGTTTGTCTCAATGTGAAGTGGATGTTTTGGTGACCTAAATTATAGCTGGACTTTATGCTATGCTGTTTACAGCAGTGCTATGCAAAGGTGGGGAGGCAATTTGTTTTATTTAGATGTTCAGAAAGTATTATTTGGATCCCAGCAAAATCATGCAGACTGCAAGAAATTATGCTTTTTAGCAGAGTGCCCAGGATCTCTGGAACTGCACATTTAAATGCTGGCAGAATCAACTCATCCCTTCATTCAGGATTGATGGAGTACAGTGCATCTTCCCATGTCTGGCCCTTTCTTAAAAAGTGAGGTTGGTCCCACTTGTCTTTGGACAACAAAAAAATCTTTCCCAATCTCTTCCCCCCAGTTCTCATGCAGTATATGCTGTGAACCACTTGGCTCCTGCCCTCCATTTCAGGGTATGTCTACACTGGAGCTGGAAGTGTAACTTCTGTCTCTGGTAGATACACTCATGCTTGCTGTGATCAAGCTAGTGCACTTCTATTTCTAGTGCATCTGCTTGTGCTGGGACAGGCTTGCCAACCCTAAGTATTCAAGTGATTAGCCTATCTTGCCGCTTGTGCCACCATGGCTACACTTCTGTCTTTAGCATGTTAGCTCGCTCAGAGCTAGTGTAGGTATGTCTGCATCCAATATAGATGTACCCAAAGAAGTAGCTGCGTTTGGCAGTGTGCACCTTGTACAGTTGTTGAAGCCAATAATGAAAGGTGTTGTAGAACTGCAAAATGTCTTTTTAGTAGTGAGTTGCATGACCTAATTGTATTGCATGAAGAATTCTGAGTATTAAACTTTAATTTGAGTACTGTGTTCTGTTCTGGGGCAGGTTATATACAAATGTCCGACTGCCCTTCTTTATATCACTTGTGTTAGAATGGAATTATCTCCTTTTTATTAGTACTACAGCATGAGGTTCTCCAACTGTTGCACTTGATTGTAAAGATGTAGACACAATTGTTGTTCACCCAAATTGTAATGAGTTAGCAACAAGTACTGTACCTAGTACTAGACTCGCTACTTACATTTTAGTGACCTTTTTCTTTTTAATCCAGATTCCAGATTACAGAAATGCAGTTATTGTAGCCAAATCCCCTGATGCAGCGAAAAGGTAAATAGACTCTTCCTAGCTGTGTGGGTGTACATTTGATAAAACCTGCTGTGATCTGGTAGTTGGAGTGCATGTCAAAATGCAGCGTCCTAACTGAGACAATAAACTTGTCTGTCAAACTGTTTTGCAGTAAAATGCTGGATTCAAACTTAGTGCTACCAACCTGTGAGGTGCAGGTGTCTGGATTGTCACAACTGACCCTTGCACTTGAGGGGTCGGGGGTTGGGAGGAATGCCCAGACTTAGAGCTCCCAACAGCTGGAGTATTGAGCAGTTTCTATTTACCTAGGTATTAGAGGATGTCTGAGCTTCTCACACATTTAAGGGGTCATAGAGCCAGTACTGGGCACAGTCAGAATACATAGTCACACCTGTTGCCTCTATCCAGTGCTAATGGGAGATTGCCATTAGGAGGAATGGAGGGGTAGAGAAGAGGGGAGGTATTGGACATTGGGGTGTTTGAAGAGGATGGATTTGAAAAGGCAGTTCTTCCCTAGCAACAATTCTACACTTTTTAGATAGGAAGTGGAAGGAGCTTGTCAGGAAGTTGAGTGGCACAGTCCTAAATTCCCCTGTTGATTGTAGGCAAGGATTAAAGACGTGTGATTAAAAAGTATACCAAACCAGAGGGCCTTTCCAGAGGTGTTCTGATGCATCCCCCTAACCTGCTCTGGTTTTCATGCAGGGCCCAGTCTTATGCTGAGAGACTGCGTCTGGGACTAGCGGTGATCCACGGAGAGGCTCAGTGTACAGAGCAGGACATGGATGATGGCCGCCACTCTCCCCCAACTGTCAAAAATGCCACTGTGCACTCTGGCCTAGAGCTGCCCTGTAAGATTAGCACACTATCTCCCTTTAACTTTTGATCGGGGGGAGGCATGGTGATGGGAGCTCGCTGTCTGCTTCATTTTACTGATATAAACCAGGGGTTCTCAAACTGGGGGTCAGGACTCCTCAGGGGGTTGCAAGGTTATTACATGGGGGGTTGCAAGCTGTCAGCCTCCACCCCAAACCCCGCTTTGCCTCCAGCATTTATAAATGTGTTAAATTCATAAAACAGTGTTTTTAATTTATAAGGGGGTGGTCATACTCAAAGGCTTGCTATGTGAAAGGGGTCACCAGTACAGAAGTTTGAGAACCACTGATTTAAACTATACCAGTGCAACTTCTCATGTAGACAAGGCTGAAGTTAGATCTGAAGACCTTGTCTATGCTGAGGTCTTTGTCAAATCTCCCACTGTTACACTAGCCCCAGTGCAGCTTCAGCTGGCGTTAGTGCCAAAAGAATTTGACAAACATCAATGTAGAGACAGCATTTATTCATTAGTGAGTGGCAAAATTATTCATGTTAATGAAATAAACTTGACTTCTAACCATCTTATTGAACTACCAAAGGGAAATTTGCAAGGGAAAAGCCACTGAGCAGCGAGATTGTTTGGTGGGTAGTCCTTTTCTCCTTTTGGGTGCAGTCTTTTTTTTTTGTTTTTGGCTCCTGTCCTCTGAATGTGGAGGCTATGCCCTAGAACTACAGCAGCCTTTCCAATAGCCTTTTCTTTTGTTCCATAATGGGAACAAAACTGTGCTAGTTAGTCTCATTTAGATATTGTTTTGGGGAGCAGTCTAATGTGACTTGTTTGGTCAGTATAAATAAGGGTCTTTCTAAGAACTTTTGAAACTCAGAATGTTACCTTGTATGCTCTCTTTATCCTCACCCTTGTATTAGCCTGCAGCACAGGTTTATAATGTTGTTTTTAGGTCCAAAATCCTAAAACCTGTTCTAAGGAACTGTGCTGCTATCCTGCTAGCAACATCGGGATTCAAACAGTAGTAGCAGTACTGATAAGGAAAAAAATCCAGCTGGCTTCCCTTCTCTCTTAGCTGTCCAGGTACATATTTTGGGCCCTAAAGTTAGGTTTTAGTCATGGATGCATTGTGTATGTGTGTGAAGCTAGAGCAAGGTGTGGGGGAAGACCTGGAATGTTGCTTTCTGCAGCTGAGGTACCTGTCCATCAAGCAGATTAACTCAGTGATAGCTGTCTCTGCAGAGGTTACCAATAGCTATATGGTCCAGTGCTTGCAGAATGGTAATGAACACGTAACCAAGAGTCTGTGTTCCTCCCTTGTCCTGACGTGATGTTTAGAGATCAACATCCTTCATGCGTTACCTAGTTGTGATGCTGAGACAAAGTGGGTACAAAGGAAATTGTCATCGTCACAAGTGTTAGTATAACAAGTGCACACTTAAAGGACAAATTGAAGCTAGCAGGAGTCTCTACTTGGTTTCTGACAGCAAATGTTAGTCTATGATTTTTGTCCTCTTGTAAGCATTTTTCCCTCCTGTTTCTAATGGGAACTGAAATTTAACATAGCTGCTTTGGTCTGTTTCCTTCATTCCGAGGTATGGGTGGAATTTTTTTGCTCTTTAGTGTAACTAGAACATTATTCCTGAGGGATTTCTGTCCCTAAAAATTATGCACACATTATTTTAAAACTCTGGAAATTTTATCTGTCAGTAAATAAATGTGGCTCCAGCATGGCAGTGGCGAGCACAGGCCACTGGCTGCATTGTGGTGGGAGATCACCCTAATCCCCCACTTCCCACAGTATAGGGTCTTGGCAGTGAGGTTGCACATGACCCTGACACAGTGCAAGGGCTGGGCCTGCCCCAGAAACACCCCGGGACCCTGCCCCTCTGCATCAGGTATGGGTGGGCAGGCTCATCCCAGCAGGATCCAAGTGTGGAGGGGCTTAGTGTGGGGGGATCCAGGTGTGGGGTGAGAGGTTTCTGTGTGGGGCAGTCTGGGTGCAGACATTTCAGTGGGAGATTTGGATGCACAGAGGCTTGTTGTGGGGTTCTGGGTGCAGGGGATCCAGGTGAAGGTGGTTGGGGCTCCGGGGGGCTGGGTATGGGGAAATGGGTCTCCGCAGGGGGTTCTGGGTGTGGGAGGTTCAGTGGGGGGGTCCTGGTACTGAGGGGAATGGGGCTTGATGGGGTGGGGGTCCAGGTGCAGCTGGTTGGGGGATCAGTGGGGTGGTGGTCTGGGTGTGGGGGACTCATCAGAGGGGTCCAGGTGTAGAGTCTGTCAGGGTGAGAGTTCAATGGGCCTGCTTAACGGGGAGCCCCAGCTGCTGCTGAGGAGATGCCATATGCTGGGCTCCCACTTCCTGTGATGCCCCTATTCCCTTTTCTTCTCCATCCCCCTCCCCTCATGCCCACATTCCTTTCCCCCTCCCCCTTTACCCAGCCCCACTGCAGGTACTCACTGTTGCACAGAATAGAAAACAGGAAGGCTCCCAGCACACAGAAGGGAAGCATGACTGGCCCAGGACCCAGGAGGCAGCGTTCAGCTGCAGAGTCAGCTGTGCAGGGACACAGACAGCCTCTCAACTGGGCAGTTCTCTGCTTGCAGAATGAGAGGGGGCAGTGGCATGTAACCCCGTGTGCCCCCTGAAAGACTGTGCTCGTGGTCCCCACCCACCCCCACATGGCTTTCCTGCTGTTTTCTGCAGGGAAATCTGCGGGGGGTGGGAGTTTTCTGCAGGCTCGCAGTCCGGCAGAATCCCCCCAGGGGTAGAGCATGTAGATCTTGTGTCAAGGCTTACGTTGATGGTGATTGCAGATTTTCAAGTACTTTAAAATCCAGAAGAGATTCTTTATCAGATAATAAGTCTTCAAATACATTAAAGGCTGTTGTAAACACGACTGTGGTCAGTTGTTCACCATGTCCACTGAAGGTAGGACAGGAAGTAATGGGTGTAATCTGCAGCAAGGGAGAATTAGGTTAGATATTAAGAAAAATTTTCTAACTATAAGGGTAGTTAAGCTCTGGAATAGGTTGCCTGGGGAGATTGTGGAATCCCCCTCATTGGAGGTTTTTAGGATCAGGTTGGACAAACACCTGTCAGGGATGGTCTAGGTTTACTTAGTCTTGTCTCCATGCGAGGGGCTGGACTTGACCTCCCTAGGTCCCTTTCAGCCCTATATTTGTGAGTCTATAACAACAGATTTAGGGTAGATCAGATTTGGGGCTTAAATTGAGTGCTCCTTAATGGTAGCCTGCACATAGATTTGTCCAATCCAGTGTAGTTTACAGTTTCAGGGGAGAAATACTTTCAGTCCACTGTTATCAAGACATGAGCTCAGCTGGTGTCTCACCTTCCTCCTTATCCTTCCTAGAAATTTGACGAATGACTAATTACCTTGCAGTCTTCAGTGCCTGAAACACAAATGTTAAACAATCAAATTATGCTACTCTGAAGTTGACTAAAGGGAAAAAACAGGGTAAATTTCTGGGGTGAGCCTTGCTTCTTGCCAGTAGTGCTTCTATGTAAATTATTTGTTGTTTCTCTGCAGCCTTTGAGTCTTACTTGCTACCTGGTTTTGAGCAAGTGTTACCTAGGCTACAAAACATGAAAGAAGTGTCTGTTTCAAGAAAAATCCATAAAGTCTGTAATCTGTAGTGAGTACCATGTATTTGCTCTTCACTGTGCTAAAATTAAAGTGCAGTTGGGGTTAGGAGAAGTGACACTGTGAGGTCCTGTATCGATCCTCTGACTTCCTGATCCAGTTAGTTCAGTTTACAAGTCGAGATTTTTCCAAAACGCCACTTCAGCAAGACCCTTAGGGTCTGAGTCCATGCTGGATTCTTTCTTCCTCTTGCACCAGTAACAAAAATAACCGGAAGTGGAAGTTTCCTGCTAGTTTTGATGGTGAAGCAGAATAGAATCTAACTAGTTCTCCTACAGTGTTATAAAACATAGCATACGGTACTAACGTAGAACTTGGGTTCCCTTGAACCAAAAGGGGCAGAAAATTCCTCAGTTGCCAAAGGAGGGAGCAAAGTCTCCTGAATTACACCCTTGATTCTATAGAAACCCTTCTGGATATAAGGTAAGCACTAGAAAGTTGGGGTATTCCTGGGAAGGAGCTGCCCACCTGGGCATATGCTCCTTTCTGTAGAGCGTGGATTTCCCAGCAGAAGTCTGTGCAGAACTTCCAGTTGTGTGAGCTAGAGTGGTAGTTGAACAGACAGGTGGCTGTGTCCACGGCTATGTCTATACTGCAGCTGGGAAGTGTAATGCCTAGCTCAGGTAGACGTACATGAGCTGGCTGTGATAGAGCTAGTGCTCTAAAAATAGCCGTGTGCTCACTGCAGCTCAGACTAGCCATGCAAGTACAACCCTGTCTGAGGTACTAGATATGTAGTCAGGGGCTAGCCCAAGCTGCTGCCTGGGCCTCCACAGTTGTGCTGCTGTTTTTAGTGCATGAGCTTGAACAGAACTAGCGTGCGAATGTCTGCCCAAGCTGGGAATTATGCCTCGCAGCTGCAGTGTAGATGTGACCTAAGTGGAAGTAGGAATCAGAGACCTACATGGAGATGGATGGCCTTCTGCAAAGATAACTATGGTCCATGCAGTTGTGGGTGGGTTTCCTAGCGGGTCAGCTGGCCTTAGCCACATTCTACTCTTGGCCCAAACACCAGCTCCTATGGGATTATTTGCCTTTCATTCATGGGCCCTGCTCCTGGAGTAGGTGTTCATGTTTTACCCTCCTGCCAGAGAGCATTGCAGGGCCCCGCTATCTGTTTGACCCAACGACTTATGGGAAAGGTATATTGCATTAAAGTGCCATAGTTGGACATTTTTGACTGCACTTCTTAAACTGCTCTGCTAAAAATTCAGAATACCAGGCATCTTTGAGCCCTTAATACAGGACATCCCTATAAAATTGTTCTGTTTTATATTTGTAGCTGTTTATGGAGCCTTTGTGTTCAAGCTTTCAGTTGACTATGTTGTGCTTTAACAAACGCACATAAGTTTGTGCTTGCTGACTCTCCCTTCTGAAAATGTGGGTAACATGTTAAATCATTCACACAGCCTTTTGTCTTGCTATCAGATGTATGTAAGCAATATGCACTCAAACCAATAACCAAACAGGCTGTCATAAGGAAAGGCACTAGGATAAAAAAACTGAGTGAACTTGTGGGGCTTTTTCCTCTTCTGTATTTAGGATGGGGGCGTAAAAAAATAAAAATCTGTACTTATCTAGATGCATCACTTTGCATAACTATTTGTCATTGGTTCTTCTGTTGTCCTGTTGTAAATACAGCATTATTTTACTTGGTGAATGTACGTTTAACACACACACACTGTGATAACTTTTTGTCGCCTGTGAACTGAAGCCACCACAATGTTCCTTAAAAAGTATTGGCCACTGAATGAGAACAGCAAGTTTGAGCACAGGTTAATGCCATTTCCTTATGCCAGATTAAATGATTTTTTTTAAACTCTTAATGAGGTGTGATAACTGTATCAAGCAGTTAAATCAGAGGAATAAGGCTTTACAAAGATAAGGGCTTTTTGCTGAGCAATTGGGTTTTTCCACCTATTCTCTGAAACGTTTTTCATGTTCCTATTTATAAAAATGACTACTCTTCATTTGGTGTATGACCCTTTAAAAAAAGCAACAAAAAAAACCTAGAAATGCTAAAACCAGCTTCGTGACTCTTCAGAAGCAGTTGCAGTCCTTGGACCAGATTTTGATCTTGGTTACATCCCTGTAAATATAATTGATTAGAGTGACTCTGGGCTTACACCAGAGTAACTGATATCCAAGTCTGGCCAACTTTTTAAACTTTGTTTCTCTTTCAGCTACATAGAAACAAAGGTTTTGCACCTGGGAGGAAAATGTTCACTTACTATTTAGAGCAATTTTTCAAGCCACCATCTCCCAGCAGTTCTGACTTGTAAAGGTCAATATGACTGAGGTTTTTGGAGAGGGAGAAACTGACCACAATGACTTCGGCATGTGTTTTACCTCACATTGGAGCAATCGAAGTTCTTTTGAGATTTGATGTGGTTATGGGTGGATATTGGCTTGCAATTTTTTTTCTTTTCTTTACAGAGATAATTGATCAAGAAAAAGGGAGAACAGCTCTTTAGGAATCGGGTAGGTCTACATGCTGCCTACCCTACTTTAAAAAAAAAAAGAGAGAGAGAGGATTAAATATAGCATTTAAATGTAGAGAAGGAAGGACACTAATTGCTGCTAATATTGGTAGCTGACTGTCAAAACTCTGAGCATAGTTTGGAGATGAAAGTACTGGTAAGGAATACTTTATTTGTTATATAATGCAAAAGTGCAAACTCCAGATGAAGAGTTACATGTTTGCCAATAAAATAGTGCTGAATTTCAACTCCAAGATCCATTCACCATCCCTCTGAAAAAAGAAAAGGAGTACTTGTGGCACCTTAGAGACTAACAAATTTATTTGAGCATAAGCTTTTGTGATGCATCTGATGAAGTGAGCTGTAGTTCACGAAAGCTTATGCTCAAATAAATTTGTTAGTCTGTAAGGTGCCACAAGTACTCCTTTTCTTTTTGCGAATACAGACTAACACGGCTGCTACTCTGACACCTGTCATCCTTCTAAAAGGAATTCTCCCTGGCCTGTCTGCTGTAAACAGAACCCTGTTCATCTGTAAAATGTATGTTAAGGTTGGGATGGGAGCCAGATGTAATCCTTTGGGTATTTGATAACTCAGTGCTTCCTACAAGAGTTTTATTATCTAAACTAGATTAATAATTTAATCAAAACTGGTAGGTAGGGCCTGCAGTGGAAATAGTTCAGCCTGCTCATCTCTTGTGAAGTTTAATCCTGGTTTATTAAAAGGTATCCTTCCTCCTGTTCTCCCTTTACATGAGAACTGTTTTTTTCCCTGTACACTTATGTGTCTCTATGTATTGGCAAGCAAGCTGTAGAAAACTGTTCTCGAGCACTAAGGAATCTCTGCTTCAAAGAGCACTTCAGTTAGGACTGAAGCTAGCTGCCTAACTGAGACTTTAAACTAAAATTCAGCACTGACTGACTTATTCTGTTCAAAACATAATTCTTCGGCTTTTTAAAATTTGAGTAAGGTTTAAAGGAAAATTAGTCCTTTACATATGATTCTTTACACTGTGCTGTTTTATATGCTTCATGTAATAGTCGTATACGTTTGAAACTGTGGTCCCCATAAATCATATTTATCGTACACTTTTTCTTTGCCACATATCCATCTCTGCCAAAGCTACTAACATTCCAAACTACAGAGTATCTTAGACATCATTTTAAGAGTATTCTATTAGTCTGTGCAAGAGGGGTATTTTCAGTCAGTTTAAGGTGAGATCTCCTGATCCAGTATGACTAAAAGTGATTTTCTTACCATTAGATTAAAATCCCCTTTTTTGTTAATAGGATAAGGCTTTTCTTTCTGCCCTAGTAGAATGCTAGGTATTAGACAAGTGCATACATTTTCTAACAATCTATTCAAAAACATTATTTTTTAGGTGTCTGAAATTTCTTAAATTTTCTGAAGCCTGTACAGTTGAATCATAGTAATTGAAGCACCTGTCTTTACAGTGGGAGGCTATGAAAAAGTATCAGTGAAGTTTTATTTTAAAATACTGTAATCCCCTCAATTTCTAAAGGAGTTATGTAAAAGGTGTCGCATATGTAGAATCCTAAATGGGGTAATATGAAAGCTTACATGATGGGCTTGCTTGGATGGATATGCATCACTTCCTTACTACTGCATTTGAGCAATGATTCATGCCACTTAAATCCATTCACCAGATTCATGCAATTTAAAATAAAAAGAAAAGGAGTACTTGTGGCACCTTAGAGACTAACCAATTTATTTGAGCATAAGCTTTCGTGAGCTACAGCTCACTTCATCGGATCCTCTTTGTGTCATACACATGCCCCGAGACTTTTGTGTTATAAATCAAAATGTTCATTGTCAGGGGAGGGACTTTTTAAATATACTTGGCTCAAGGGTGGCCAATCCTTGCCCAGGTGAGGGATTTATTAACAACTTGCCAGCAGTCTGAGGGCCACATCCAGTTTGTGGAGCAGATGGCTGTCTGGCTTGTCTTTAAATACAAAGTATAAGTGCAAAGTAGACAGTACGTAACAGCATATGATGATCCACCTTGATATTGAGACTGCTTGCCTCAAGATGGAGTGTTTCCTGTTGGTACATGTAGTTTCTGCATGCCAAGGATCCATCTGAAAGTACAGCTCTTGGAAGTGTGGGGGGAGGGGAAGAGGGCGAGGGTGGAGAGGGAATGGCACCTTGTTGCTCAACAGATCTGATCCTTTTATATGTCATTTACAGAATTTAGCAATAAGTGTATTTACTGCTTTTTACTCCTGTGTTTGGTTTGTAGTGCTTAGATTGAGCTGGATTCTATTAGTCCTTCTTTCAAACACTAATTACAAAATTCCAGTCACCTATGCCACTGAAAGCAATGAACATATGCAGGGCCGTCCTTAAGATTTATGGGGCTCTATGCACGACAGCAACCTGGGCTCGCAAGTGTATAAGGGTGGTCTTTTGAAGGATTTATTTTAAAAACTATGTCTGAAGATCCAAGCATTTAAGGCTAAAGATGAATATCAATTGTGCATCTAAAAATCGATACAAGGAATTCTTAGAGATGTGATTTTATAATCTTCAGCAACACACTGAGATATTTTTAAAGCAAATGTTAAATTAAGGTCCTGTAGACTAACATGTTCTGAGTAAAAATGACAGTAATGCACAACTGTTTTGGTCAGTAAATTCAGAAATTGAGAGTATATACCTGGGGATTGGCAAATGCCTGTTAAATGGCTTCATTACCACTTGAATGGTTCTTTAACAGTTTTAATGTTGTGCTAATAGGTCTGGTGGGCTGGAAGGCTTTTTCACTTTTAAGTACTAGATCCCCTTCAGAGGAAGACTGGCCAGGCTGTAGCAGTGGTGGGAGCCTGCAGGAAGGGTTAGAACAGGGATAGGAAGAGGTAGGAGGCTGGACACTAAGACCCAGGGGTACCCCAAATTTTCAGGTGCCTTACGCAGCTATGTATACTGCATATGCCTAAAGACGGCCCTGAACATATGCAGGTGTCATAAAGGGTCTTTTCTGGTCTGCAGGACACTTTATTGGGGATAGAGTAGGAGAAGGAAGGAACCCAGCTTGAGTCTCAGATCCCCAGATCAGTTTGCATGGCTAGCAATTAGTAAACTACCTCTTGCAAACCAGGGACATTTGTTAATATCCTTTAAGGAAGCTAAATGTGGAAGCCCACAACACCATTTTTAGTCACTCTTTGGAGCAGAAGTGCTCTTTAAGATGAGAGCAGCACCACTGCTTGAGCTGCACTTGGACCAACAGTGGCATCACAGCTGCCACGACATGAGGAATTTTAAGATCCTTAAAGGGGAAAAAAATGCCAAGCACCAGCTGGTTCAGTTGAAATGAGTATGAGATGCAGGTGCTTGATGCTTCTGGAAATCAGACTCTTAATTTCTTATTAAGCTCTTCTACTTCTCCCTTTTTAAAGTGATTGCTAAAATTGAAGTTCTGTGGGTCTTATGGAGTATATACGTATAAATTGCAAGAAGTCATGCACGTGTATATTAAACTTGATGCACCAAGGTGTAATTGAAAAAAGTGGGAGCCTGTCGTGCAGTGCAATAAATAGATATATATGCATGTAGCAATACTGCCATGTATGGAATCTAACTGGGCTTGGCTTTGCTTTGTTTGTAGTGATGATGGCCAAAGAGAAGCCACCAATAACTGTAGTCGGAGATGTTGGGGGAAGAATCGCCATCATTGTGGTACGAGACTGAAAAAGCAGTGCGGTGGGATCTTTTTCTCCTTCCATCTCTAAATATTTATGTTTCCATGTAGCTGGGATTTCTGTTCTGGAGTAGAAATGACATGACATGATCGTGTCGGGACATGAATGTTCACATTCCATCCTCTCCTCAACTCTCTCCAGCTTTCCTGTGTATCTGAATAGGAAAGACAGACAGACACCCTGTTAGTATCCAGCATTCAGCCCTGTGCCCAAAACATGGGGATGTGGACCCTCAAATTTTCCTGCCCAGTTACACCAGAACCCAAAAATAAATACCTCAGAATGGAAATCACTTGCCGCTGGTCTCCTTTCACCCTTCTGAACTGCTGTTGAGATGGGTGGCATGGGGTTTTGGTATCATAGAGAGGATGGATAGTCTTCTCCTTTAGATACAAGACTGAAAGTCCAAGACCCTTCTGGGTTCTCGTCCCATTTTTGCCACAAACGTCCTGTCTGATCTTGAGTAAGTCAGAATCTCAGTGCCTCGCATTTCCCTTTCTTTAAAATGGGACTCCTATATCTCACATTGGGGCTGAGATTTAAATCATTGTATGAGAGGCACTCAGATACTACAGTGGTAAGAACTATAGAAATATCAGCAAATAAATAAAATTACATTAATTATCAGAGCTGGTGTATAAACGATCTTCAGCAGTAGTCAAGGTAGACCCTAACTTCCTCGAATATATATGGATTCTGCTGCTAGAGATGTGAAGAGATCAAAGTCTGTCTTCTTTCAAGTGGTAACTTCCTGGTTCTGATTGTGGGGTTTGTGTTTCTCTCAGGATGATATTATTGATGATGTGGAAAGCTTTGTAGCAGCTGCAGAAATCCTGAAAGAGCGTGGTGCTTACAAGATTTTTGTGATGGCCACTCATGGAATCTTATCTGCAGATGCACCCCGTCTAATCGAGGAATCTGCAGTTGATGAGGTATGTCACTGCTGCTTGTCTTGTGGAGATTGGAAAAGGTTGGATGGTGGCCACATGGATTCACACACTAGCTTTTTGCCTCTAGACAGCAAGGTTCCAGTCGGTTTTAGGTCACAATTGTAAAATGACTTTCATCACAGACTGTTACCTAGTAAAAATTGTTCCTCAACCAACCAACATACAATTCAGCATGCAATTAATGTTACCTATTCTGACTGGGACTGGGTTTGGGATGATTTTTTCAAAGCTTTATTTGGGTTAAGTTTAGCCTCTGCTTGCACTGAATAGCTTTTACCTGTGACTAATGCTCATTTTTCCATGAGTGAAACAATTAATCAAATGTACATATATTTATGAGAGGACAATAAAGCTGGCCTTCGCTAGATGACAAAGATCCAGGAGTGAGTGTAATGGGGACGTTAAATGAGGCTTCTAATATAGTTATCAGAAATGGGTTGTTATCCATTTTTGAGAATGGAAAATCTCATTTAACTCAGAGGCATATGGCCACTTAAGAGTCTGTCCTCTATGTAGATTTCCCATCTACATATAAACTTAACACCTATCTGGATGGAGGGTCTAAAGCACAGCCACCATTGGAAATTATGCTGAGTTACCTTAGTAAAGGAGCCTTTGGCACCAGACACTCTGGGAGAGAAACTCTGTTTAGGAGACAGTCCCGCTCTGAATTTTATGGCATTTGTTTTAATAGCCACACTTCTCCAAAGGGCAGACTTCACCTATTTTATTGGTACAGTGACCTAGATTATGTCTGCATCCTTTGCTATCCTCTAGCAAAACCATTCACATGGATGCTTCTCCATCACATCCCATGTGCATGTGTTTGCTTTCCTATAATATTTATTTTACTTTTCTCTGCCTCTCCTGTCTGCCCATGGACTTTGTGGGGCATTATTGGATCAAGCCATCAAATATTCCACCCTGAGTGGTCGAGAACCTGTGATGTAATCAGACTTGCTAGTCCACGTGGAGGAACTTCATGCAGAGCATCACTGATGTTGGCCCTTTCTTCAAATGGTCAGCCTTGCAAGATCTGTCATTTCAATCATGTAATATTAGTGATACTTACACCTGCCCCAAGTCCTCTAACTACCCAGAGAAACTTCAGATACACCTGATTTTCAGAGTTATTCTTAGGTAGCTGTTAAATCTGAATTGATGTGTTGGTAGCACTTTTAATGTTCTTTCCTTTCTATCTCGCCGCAGGTGGTGGTGACCAACACAGTTCCTCATGAAGTTCAGAAGCTGCAATGCCCCAAAATAAAGACTGTGGATATCAGTTTGATCCTCTCTGAAGCCATCCGACGAATCCACAATGGGGAGTCCATGGCTTATCTCTTCCGCAACATCACCGTGGATGACTAGATTGCAATGTTGCCCTTGTCCTGGGTTTCCTGAAGAGAAGGGAGAAGGAAGTGTGCATGAAAATGCAATGCCATAAATTATAGACATAACACAACTGTTTCTTCTGCTAGGGGGAAGGTGTAGGATGTTTAAGGACTGAAGCCACGGGATTGAATAGCAAAAGTAAAATTGAACAGCCCTGATACCTGATACAGCCTCTTCTGTTCACCTTGCAGGGAGGATTACATTTTAGTTCTGATCAGGAAATAGGCTTTGAATTGTAAGTAAAAATTGCCTGAGAGCTATTTAGTGTCTGCCTCTCACCCTTTAAAACAAAGCTGTAGCCTCATGAGAGGGGAATCTGGAAGTCTTGTTGCCGCACATGGACTGATGAAGTAAGGATTTTCATGCTGCTTCTAGTCTATGAATTGACTATAGAATACAGAAGGGAACATTTCATTTAAGCTGCCTGGGCAAGTAGGGTGCTGCCTGTAGTGTTGATGTGCAGAAACCCCCGTGCCAACTTTTGTAGCCTTTTCTAATTTCATTTGTTCAGCATAGGTTTATTTTTATGAAATTATTGGCTGTAAGTATGTTCAACAGTGGCAGCCTAGAATGACCCAGGGGCAGCTAAATCCTTAAATAAATTAGATTTGTAGGTCTTTGTAACAACTTAAATATATTTATCTCAGCAGGAGTGGAAACCTAGTAGTAGAATATGTCAACCTTTATATCTATAGCCTTGGATTCTTGTCACAACTCCGTGAATTTGATCCTTGTTGGAACACCTGTCTACATTGAAAATTAAGCACAATTTGTGATTTTTGGCTGTTGGCTCAGAAGTTGATGTACCCTGGCAGAATTGTATGGGGGAAACTTTGCATGTCTGCCTCAAAGATGACTATACTTCCTGAAATTCTAATGTTCAAGCAGCTAAAAAGCATAGGATTTTTATTTTGGACCTTTTCCCTGTGGACAGCTGCCATTTTGGTCTGTTATTGTAAATATGTTAAATACATTTCCGGGGCAGCCCTATAAAGTAAAAGAAAATGTAGATGCTTTAAAACTGCTTTCTGCAACAGACAGGCCTTGTTGCTTTTTTTCCAAGTGACAAAAATCCTTGGCTGTTGGCAAGGAGAATATGGCTGGGAAAGCAATCCTAGTGAATTGTGATGAGTTTTGCTGGGCTGTAATAAGATCCCAGGGCATATTCCAAAAACATCCGCCATGTAGGAGGACAGGTCAATATGCATGCCACCAAAACCTAGAATATTTTCAACTTGGCTCTGTGATCAATAGTTTGAGGCTATTGCTTGGGAGAGGACAGTGCAGATTGATTGCTCTGTCCAACAGGGGGTTTGTTTTACAGTATTACTTGCCCTTCAACTTCTACCTACATATTTCACTCCCACCTCAATGTACAACAAATTCTAAAAGTGTCAAAGAGCATACGTTGATGCTGGGAGTCCAGGAAGAGCCTTGAATGTTCAGCAAACAAAAAGTCCTCAGTAGAGTGAAGTGCATGTTATAGAACTAGCTTCCTATCTCATAGCCACTGAGCATGTATGGAACTATGGATTCAGGAGGACCTTGTCTTCTCTCTGGAATCCAGCTGCTGATCTGTACCTCCAGACTGAATCTTCTTGTAAGCAATATACGGGACTCTTCTTAATTTAGTGGCTTTGTTCAATGGAGTATAAAAAATGGACATTTTTATACTCCATTACCATGACTTTATGTATGTGACTCCTCAGGGCTGCTGCCAGTTATATTTTAACATGGTACCGTACTTTTAAGTATTACTGAAGGGACTGACTGACAAGCATGTATGTGAAGAAATCATAAATACTCATGTCCCCTTGTTCTTAATTTGTACTAGGCTACAACTGTTCATAGTGATAGCCAGTTTTACAAACATGAGAACATTCTCTCCTCATATTCCTTTTTAATTACTTTAAGGTAGACCCTATCCCGGGTGAAGTGGCCCAGTTCATTAGTCTGCTACCCTCTTGCCTCAGATTAGTCTCTGTTCAAATCTTGTTGTGGGACACAAGTCAGAATGAATTTGGTTGGGCCATAGTCCCAAATCGTTCACATAACAAAATCCCCAACCAGTTTGGCCCAATTGGCAGCCTGTGCTCACAGGGCCCAAAATTGCAATGAGAGAGATTAAAAATCAGATTAAAATGCATCAGAAGAGCTATGTGGAAGCTTGCAGTGCATCTGCCTGAACTACAGCTGGCTTGGCATTGAACTTGCTGGGTTTTTTTTTTCTTTCTTTCATGGAATCCAGCCCTGGTGGCTGTCATCATTACAGGGTGTGCTGTCAGGTTCTTTTTTTTAGATGAAGGCCTCTCCCACCCAGTTTCCTCTGCCTTTTGGAAGACTTGATTATCTTTATGGCTTTGCCAGTTATGAGAGTTGGGGTATAGGGGGCCTTGTAGGATTTAGTTTCTTATAGCAGTGGTGCCATTCAGAAAGTCTTGGTCTATCTGCCCATGTCATCTCTTTTCCCATCCCATCTCCCATTTCCTGTGTTCTCTCTCTCTAACTCAGTTCTGATATTCAAAAGCAATAAATTTAGATTTCCTGTTTAGGTTTTAAACTCCTGAAAATTTAAATGTTCTATTCTTGTAAAACAGAAAATTGGCATATTCTTTTCTCAACCCACCATCTGCCACCTTTCTCAGAACTTATCTTGGCTGAGAGTGCCTGACTGGGGGAAGAGGTTAATGATCTAAATAGCTACATGATGGGATTACTTTGAGAGTTGATTTTAAGGGGGGGGAAAGAATTCTCGTTTGTTTGCTGATAGATCACTTAGGTTCTAAACAGTCTTCCCAAGATTCTTGGAGTATTTTACTTTTGAGAATTATTTAGCAGCATGTATAAAATATATACATTTATGATCCCCTCCTACATTTTACCACATTGACATGGCTTTTTACTTCAGGATGTCATGGAATTCCTAGAAGTCAATTTAGTAATGTGTTTAGCATCCACTTTCTGAACCCACCCTCAGCTGAGGCCATAGGAAGAGTGAAGATTCTTCATGCTCTTGTTTGATGTCTCAGAAAAAGGAGAGAAGCTCAGTTTAAATTGCACAGTACTGGAGAGGAAGCAGTTTAAACTGAGCTTCTGTTATCTCCCAAACTTTCAAAATGGTCTTGGTGACTTATAAATGTCTGCTTTCTGCACATGGCTTAAGTCTCCGTTAGGGCTGTAGTTTGATAATCTCTAACAAAGAGCCTTTCCAAATTGAATCTCTCGGTGTGCAAGTTGCTTTAAAACTATACTTATGTCTTTGCAGTCTGAATTGAAGTGAGTAAAGGACACAGGAGAAAGTAATGAAAGCCCTGGGGCACCTCTTTCTTGCAGATGTATTTATGTTCATGCATTTTTCCTGTCCAGGGCAGAGTGAAAACAGCTGTGTGGTTGGCATATGTGTATAGCGTTCATAAAATCTGCTTGATCTAGATTATGCTGTTAGCTAATTTCTTTGGAAAAAGGGACATGAGCGCTCATGCCTGTGTCTGTTAGAAAGCCGTAGAGGAATCCCAGAGTGGATGCTAATAAACTCTACATTTTCAACTGAGTGTTTCTCTGAAATTTATTGCAAAAAGCACTCCAATGGCCCAGACACAAGCCTGCTGAATGTGCACAGTATCACTATTTGCATTGGTTCCATTGCACATTTCTTGGTCCTTTAGCTCTGTGACACAAGAAGCTTATGATCACCATTAGAGCTCCTTTGAGCTGCTGTTCCTGTTTAAAGGCAGATCATAGTGCAAAGCAATGGGGACGACTCTTACAAAGCAAAATATTCAATAACAGATCAAATTCAGGAAGACTATAGCATATATCCCTTACTAAATTTCATGGTCACAGCTGTCTAATCCTCTACAGGGTCAAAGTCCAGTTAACTTATTTTAAGTCAGTAGGGTGGAAAGTATTTTCTACGTCTTTTGTGCCTTTGCAAAGAACTGTACTGCCCTCCTTGCAGATGGTGCCTGTATTAAGTCATCTGTGCTAGCATGTATAATGCCTGTCAAATAACTGAAATTTATTTCGGTCATGGCTTTTCTTTTTGATCCTAGAGCAAGGAATTCTGCCTGAGGTTTGAGCCTCCAGCCAATCAAATGTCTTAATGTTTATGCTGGATGAGCTGCCCGAGATGGAAACTGGCCTCTGCTACAGCAACAACAGCATTAGTAGAGACAGTTGCAGTTCAGGGTTTGTCACCTTCCTTGCCTCTGACAAAAGGTGCTAATTTTTAATCACTACATACAACCATGCAGATAAGCCTGGCTGAGTCATGTGGGCATGATTCTGAACCCTTTGCTTGCACTGAGTAGTGTTCACTCAAGCAATAGTCCCTTTGACTTGAACAGGGAGCATTCAAAAGTTCAGTATACATAATGGATTGCAGAACAAGGCTCTCTAATGGTACAGCAGCATGGCAAGCAGAAACCTACGGTAGCAAGTCTGAGCCTGGGGCTATGCACCCAGGCTCCTGCTATGGTGTTAAAAATTGCTGTATAGACACATGGGCTCTGAAGAGCATCACATGAGCTGGAGTCTGTAGACCCATCTCTGAGACTTCCTTGCTGTAGATCAGGGGTAGGCAACCTATGGCACACGTGCCAAAGGCGGCACACAAGTTGATTTTCAGTGGCGCTCACACTGCCCGGGTCCTGGCCACCGGTCCAGGGGGGCTCTGCATTTTAATTTTAAATGAAGTTTCTTAAACATTTTAAAAACATTATTTACTATACATACAATAGTTTAGTTATATATTATAGACTTATAGAAAGAGACATTCTAAAAAAGTTAAAATGTATTACTGGCACGCAAACCCTTAAATTAGCGTGAATAAATGAAGACTCGGCACACCACTTCTGAAAGGTTGCCGACTCCTGCTATAGATTCACACCTTGGCTGGCTATGCACTAACTCGCCGTGTAGACAAGCCCTAAAAGTTAGTTACCCCAGGGACTACATGCCACTTAAACTTTTAATACAGATGTTACGTGGTGCAAAGGGCCCTGGGTGGCTTCTTTGCACTAGGTTAAACTTCACCCTAATGTTGACAATCACTTCTGTACTTTTATTTTGATTTCATTGCTAGTAATAAGCCTTTCCTGTACCTGCATGTCTATTGGAAAGGTGGGTAGCTTTGAGTAATTTCCATAAATGTATGCAGGAAAAAAACTCATGAGGGTGAATGCATATGGCTTATACTATACTATGCTAAGGCTTGTGTAACCTCCTGCTGTAGAGCTATAAGTTAAGCTGATATGGCATGATCCTGCATTTGTTAGGGCATCTGGGTTAGGAGCCTTAAGCCTTTTCCATTTTTAAAGGGGACGGGGGGAATATGTTTTCCTTTGAACAAGACTTGGCTACTGCTCTCTCCTACTAATGGTCATCCTTGAGAACTTCCAGTTCAGTGACTAAGCAAATACCAAGACCATGGAGGGGAGAAGGGAAGGAGCTCACTGCAGTAATTCTCCCTGTTATAAAAGGGGCTTTGTTTAAATGAGTGCAGTAGCAGAGGAGCCTGCCTTGGGTTTGTCTCCACAGCCAGCTCTGTAGTATATGGAAGTGGTGAGCCTGAACCTTCGGGAGAGGAAACCTGGCTTATTTTAGTTTTTATTAAGGCATGGCAATAGTGATGCCTAGAACAGAGTCTGATATTTGGGAAGGTGATAGAAGCACTATTTTATCTCCACAAGCTTTGTGCATGGTCCCTGAACACCTGTTTCTGCTAAAATTACCATGATAAATGACAGTTTCAGAGGGTAGCCGTGTTAGTCTGTATCAGAAAAAATAACGAGGAGTCTTTGTGGCACCTTAGAGACTCTCAAATTTATTTGGGCATAAGCTTTTGTGGGCTAAAACCCACTTCATCACTCCAATTTTCACTCCATGCATCTGATGAAGTGGGTTTTAGCCCACAAAAGCTTATGCCCAAATAAATTTGTAAGTCTGTCTAAGGTGCCATGATAAATGAGTGATATTGATGCTCAAATTGTTGTCTTTTAAACTACAGAATTAATGCCTTCTTCAGAGGGAGGTACTTACTTATTTCTATAAACTGCACCAAGAGGCCCCAATCAGGAGTCATGGTTTTGTTGCATTTGGCACAGTATAAGTAGTAAAGAGGCTGTCCTAAAGTTCTTATGATCTTGGTTAATGACAAGATGCCACAGGTGCATGAAACAAATGGCGGTGGGTGGGGTACTGGAGGATGAGGCAACAATATGAGCATGACCAGCTGTGCCTGCAATGCAGCTCTTTGCCTGCCTAGCCACCAAATGGCAGTAAGGAGACTTTGCTGTGCCTGCAGATCTACTGCATGGAGGATGTGCAGAAAAAACAACACTGTAGGGCTCAGGGGTGTGATTTGTGCTCACTGTTACCATGTGCTAAGGCATAGGCAAGTGGCAGAAGTCTGAAGTCACCTTCCAAGTGATTGTTCCAGGGAGGTTGGTTTCCGTCTTAGGAAGAGGACTTGGTGTTGGATGACTGGGAAGTTTTTCTACAAACAGCAATGCCTGAAAAATGCCTTCTAATGAAAGGGTAAATCGTATAAAAGCAGATGGGCCTATCCCCAAAGTGGTGGTATATGTATTGTGAGCTATCCTTTCAATCTGCCCAGGGAGATCTGCTTGGGGAACTTTTCCTAACTGAAAACCCTGAGTTAATGCTATTTTAATGACTGCACGTTATATGGTCCCTGTCCCAAAGCATTTTATTTTTTACTTCTGTAAAGCAAGTTAAAACGGGACGGCTCATCCTGAGGTTTAGGGCCCTGCACTAAGACTTGTGACTTTGGGCAAGACACTGAATCTCTATACCTCCATTCCCCTTTGGTGAAATGAGGATTGCCTTACCTGTGAGTGCTGTGAGAACCAGTTCATTAACATTAGTGTGGTGCTCAGATATTATCGTGAGGACGGGCCATAGACCCATGGTGACAGTGAAATTCAGATCAAACGGTTGAATCTAGCAAAATCTCGGTTGTAGGGGTGGGAGAGATGTCCAGATGGCTGTTTTTGGCTCAGCCTGTTATAAACCTGCCCATGGGTTTGGAGAGAGTAACACCTGCCCCTCACACACACTCCCCATTAAACTTCAGTTTGCGCTCAAGCACTTCTGCATTGAGGACTAGGTGAGGTTGGTTTTTTAAATATCCTTAGTATAGTCTCATTTGTAGAAAAGATATTAGTTCCTCCTTCTACTTTTCTGCGACCTCTCTGTGCTCTGGATGACCAGTCTTGTTAGAAGAACAGAAAACACAGAAGCCTCGGTATCCCCTGTCCCCTCTCTTTTGGGAGCAGCTGTCGGAACTCAACGTTACTCTACAATGGATGTTCGTAAGTGGGGGTAAGTGCTTTCCCTCACTGAGTATAGACCGTCATGGGGAGATGTTCACCTCCATTTCATGTGGTATGCTGACATCTGCTGGATGTTGAGGCTCTGTCCTATAAAACCCCTGACTTTTTTTTTTTTAAATGCATTGAAAATAATAACCTGGCTGAGATCTATTTTAGCCTGAAGGTCCTTGAGACAGTATGGAATTGAGATTTAAAGAGCACTTCATGTAATACCTCTATGCAGGGGAGTTTCTTAAGCTAGAACCTGGCTGGCTCCTTGCATGTGCAGTAGGGCCAGAATGTTTGGCTTGCATTAATTTCCTAATACTCCATGTGAGTGAGGCTGGAATCTGTGCATCTTTCATTCGGTGTTGAAACTATTGGGTTCTAGTCTTGGGGAAAACAGAAAATGGAAGCCCCTTTCCTATCGGTATTTATGGCCCTAGCTCTGTTAATCCATGTGTACGCAGAATAACAGTTCCCTGCCTTCGGCCTGGGTTGAGCGGTTGTAAAAACACTCATTCTGTCACTACTCCTCAGCCTTGCTCTTACCTAATAACCCAAAGGGACAATGACTCATGAAGACTGTCGTAAGGTTAAAATGACTACAAGTGGGATTGGAGCCAGAAAAATAGCTGGAATGTGTGTGAAAATATTTTTCCCATCGCACTACTAAATGCATCATTTTCACTGTCCAAGAGAATGGCCCTGCTGGAAGAAACTGAACTACACTATCCAGCCTTGTGTGGGAAGGGCCTGAGCCAAAGCTCATGGAAGTCAATAATAAAACTTTAGTTGACTTCAAGTGGTATAGGATCAGGCCTTTACCCTTGGAGGATTCCCATCCAGGGGAAAAACTGTCATGCTGGAGAAAATTGTGCTGGGGTACAAGCACAGAAACACTACCCCTGACTGAGGTTTGGGAGCACTGTCCTAAAAACAGGTGCCAAGTTATAGCTGGTTCAGAACAATAGGGTAACAGTCCTCACAGTGCCTGGGGGGAGGCCATGGCTTCTCTCATAAGAGTAACCCATTAACATCACTGTCCTGGCCAAATTGTAATTTTGGTGATTTCAATCTGTTTACCTAAACTAATATCCTTTGCTTTCAAATGGTTAGTTACAGCATTTACTTCCTGTCCTAAATTGATCTGCCCTGCTAGACAGCTGCTGCGTTCCAGTGCAGAGCTGACTATACTGCAGCAGTGATGAAGTGATATTTTTTACTAGTGTAGAAAATACTTTGAGACAAAATACACAGGTTTGAAGGATGGATACTGATGTGATGCTGTGAATCCTACATGCGTGGCATAATGGAGAAACTCTCAAAGCACATTTTCTGAAAATACAGTATATTCGTCACTCGGCACAAAATTACTGTGGGACTCATTACTATAGGATCTCATAAGGCCAAGAGCTCAGCAACATTCAGAAAAGGACTGGGCATTTATGTGGTACAGGGGCATAGTTACAATATTAAACAACAACAAGATGTTTAAAGAACATATAAACACTTTGAATTTTGGGGTATCAGCCAGCCTCTTGAGGACTAGGAGGAAACTTTCCCTGAGGAAGAGTTAGCCCTACAGTAAGGCGTTAGGGGTTATTTCCTGTGATGTAGCTGGTACTGGCCCCTGTTGGAGACAGTATGTTGGCCTAGATCGGGGATTCTCAATCTTTTTATTTCTGGCACCCCACCACCACCACCATAAAAAGTCCACGGCCCACATGTGCCACAGTAACTGGTTTTCTATGTATAAAAGGCAGGGCTGGAGTTAAGGGGCAGCACCCAGGGCAACTGCCTGGGTCCCCATGCCCCAGAGGCCCCCATGAAGCTACATTGCTCAGGCTTTGGCTTCAGTTTTCTACCCTGGGCCCTAGCAAGTCTAATGCTGGCCGTGCTTGGTGGCCCCACAGGGGGCCTCGGACCACAGTTACTGACTTTCACAATAAGCCAAAAATCAAGCTCCTCCTATTTCAAAAAATGGCCAAAACAAGCTAATCCCTAAGAACCCCATCACTCTGTGACTAGATTCCCCCTGGTGTGCAATCTCAGACTGTGGTGAGCCGGCTGTGCATACCACCTCTCTCCCTCACTTGCCCATCCCACCTCCCCCCCCCCCCCCGGCCCCTGCTTCCCAGGAGCCGATTTAAAAAAAAAAAAAAAAGCTACAAGCCAAAAACTAGCCAACAAGCAACTCACAAGCCAATTAAGCCAAAAACAAGCTCAAGTTTTGAGTTTTTTCCCCCCACAGGTTTGGCATGTCAGCCCTGGACCCCTAGTTGAGAACCACTAGCCTAGCTGAACTGCTGGTCTGACCCAGTCTGGCAATTCCTATTTTAAACAAGGTTTTCATTAATTGGATTTACATTTGCAGAGTTTCTACTCTGCTGCACCTGAGAAACATGCACCAACCTTTGACTTTGATCAAATTAGCTGAGGGTGAGTTGTATGATTACCCACCCCCTCCCCACCCTTAGTTTTTAAAACAGCACACTTTAAGGAGGAAGGGATGGTCTAGTGGTTAATGCACTGACTGGGAGGCAGGAGACTGGGATTTAATTTCCAGCTCTGCCACTGGCTCTCTGTGACCTTGGGGTAGTCACTAACTTCATCTCTCTTTCCCTCTGTTGCCAGTCTTACGCTCATATTTTGTATCCCTTTC
The DNA here is from genome assembly GCF_965152235.1 of Eretmochelys imbricata. Lineage (NCBI taxonomy): Eukaryota > Metazoa > Chordata > Testudines > Cheloniidae > Eretmochelys > Eretmochelys imbricata. The sequence goes on along the minus strand of NC_135585.1, from coordinate 16,427,645 downwards.
TCCCACCTTCTGTCTCTTGTCTTATTAGAGTATAAACTCTTTGAGGCAGAGGCTTTCTAATTGTGTTTGTGTAGTGCCTAGCACAATGGGGTTGGGCTCAGTAAATTCTACTGCAATGGAAAATAATCAAAAAAAAATTAAACATACGGTTTTGCTTGTGTATGAATAACCCTAGCTTATTGACACACCAAGTATTTCTAAAATGAGTGAAAAATAAAATACCTTATACTCTGTTTACTTGCATTTCCCTCAATGTGGGTAATAAGCTGCTGCAGTCACGATAGTCAGGTTCCCAGTGCTGCACCGTCAGGGTTGCAAATGAGCCAGGATTGTGTTTTACTGAGTAACAACTAGCTTCCATTAATTTTTTTTGGGGGGGGAGGAGGGGAATCAGCAGACCAGATTTCTGTTGGTCTTTGATTGTGTGAATTTGTCACAGAAACTGAACGTTGAACCACCTATGAATTTATTGTGGCCTTTTTAAGGCTAGTTCCTTGCCTTTTGTTTTTGCAAGCTCACACCAAGCCCTCTGGGCCGTTCAGGAGGCAGTTCGTATTCAGGAGCCGGTAGGGAGGAGCAGTTCAGGTCTGTGGGTAAAGGCTGGCATGCTCAGCAATTTCAGGCTAAGGTCACCCTCCATAACAGCCTGCTGTGCTGTCCTTAAAATGAGGAGAGGCTGACGAGTTTTACCGAAGGGTGGCCCTGCAGCTGAACCAGCTAGGGCCCTGCTTCCTGCAGCCCCAGCTAGCCCACGCCCGTAGGTGCTGGCAATGGCTTGAAGTGGTTTCCATCATCGACAGGGTTTACAGTTCGGTTTAATGGCTCTCAGTACCCCCCCATTGTACAGCTTGTTCCAGCGCCCCTGCCCACTCCTCCAGAGCCTCTCCACCGCCTACCCAACGCCCCTTCTGTCCTCCAGCTGCCATGGCCCATTCTTCCCAGCTCAGCAGCCAGGCTGCCCCCGCCCCCCCAGCCAACCCATTCCCCGGATTAACTTCCTCCCTACCCATGTGTTTCTGGAGGCAGGCAGAGGCAAAGGCCCACTGCAACCCAGTAGCCCTAGCCTTTCAAATCCGGCCAGGAGTGGGGCCAGGCCAGAATCCAGCCCTTCTCCCTGCCTTTCAGAGCCGCTTCAGTTCAGCCTTGGATTGGGGTGGGGGGGACTACTTCCCCAGGCGCAATGAGCCACAGAACGTCTAGGGGGCGCTGCGTCCCTGCCTAGCAACTCCAGACGCTACAATGTAACTATCAGAACCCGCTGATGTAAACAAAGGCACATGGGCAGCCGCTGTGGCCAATCCGACGGTGGGGCGGTGTGTTCGGTAACCAATGGAAGGGCGAAAGGGGCGGGTTCGAGACCGAGGGTTTGGTGTGTGCCAGTGGAGATGGGTCTGATGGGCTGCCAGTAGCCTGAGCTCTGCTTCTGTCCATAGTCAGGCATGGCAGCGGCAAGCGTCTGAGACAGGGGCATTAGCCCAGGAGGGAGGGGGCGGGGGGCAAGAGCATCAGGCCTAGAGAGGTCGAGGGAAATTTAAGTCAATAAATAAATAACTTTCAAAAGGCCGGGGGGGGGTCCCAGGAAGGAAAATTCCCCCCTGGAAATTGCTATTCGATGGAGTGTGCAGCTGAGCTGGGCTTGTGGGAAGAAGATCGAGCAGCCTGGATTGATTTTAACTGTTTGCTTAGTAACTCGCAAGGTGAAGAAGAGAAACTTATTTGAGCCCATGGGCTCAAGTCATTAGATCTATTTGGGGGGAAAAAAAAACAGCTTTATTTTTGAATGAGAAGGTAACGGCATCAGATACCAGGCAGGAGTTAAAGTCCGGGGGCAATGGCTCTGATCAGCTTGTTGGAATTGGCTGACCTCTCCATAGGGACGCCAGAGATCGGGGTGGTCAATTTTAATGCCCTCCACACTTTGCTCCATGCCATCATTAGACAACTCAACCTGCAGGATGTCAAAACCGAGATGCTTGATGAGAAACCTAAGCCCCCGGAACCTGTGCCTTTGCAGGAGAAAGAGACGAAGGGCCAGTGTGATGCGTCAGAAGACTTCCCCTATGCTGACTTAGAGAAGAAGGTCATTGGGGTGGCTGCTCAGGTGCATGGCATGGAGGCCAAAGTGGTTGGGGTGGCGACTCAGGTGCACGGAGTGGAGGCTCAGGTCCATGGGATAGGGGAACAAGTTCAAGGGCTTGAGAAGCAAATGGCTGCCCTGGAAAAATTGCCTTCTGGAACAGACCTGCTGGAGAGGACCAAGAGCGGCTCTCCAAATGGATCTGCGGTGGCTGACATGTGGCAAATGATGCAGATGAAGAAAAAGATAGAAGCTAATGAGACTGGCATCTCCAAGGTAAATCTTTCCATTCCTTAAGTTGTGAGGAGGCAACATGTCCAGTGGCGAGAACCCAGATCTGAGAATCAGCAAATATATGCTGTAGCCTTGCCTCTGCCACTGACTTGCTGTGCAACTTTGAGCAAGCCACTCACTTTACCCCTTTGTGCCTCAGTTTCCCCACCTAGAAAATTTGGTTAATATTCACCCTTCTAAAGGGTCCTGAGCCATTTGAAAGAAAAGTAGTAGATAATTGCTCTAAGTTCCTTATATAGCACTCATTATCAGACCTGTGTTCTGTATTAGTGGTTGGTGGTATTATTTTATTTATTTTATAGTTTGATATAAATAATTTCCAATAATAAGCAACGACTCCAAATTTGTGCAAAATGACAGTAAATTAGTGTCTGAAGTGAAGGACATTGAGAGGTTAGTGGACCTATGAAAGAAACTAGGAAATCATGACCTGAAGAAGAGCTCGTGTAACTAGAAAGCTTCTCTTTCATCAACAGATGTTGAGCCCAGAAAAGATATTCCCTCTCCCACCTTGTCTCTCATGTAGAAATCCAGTCATTTTTAAGACTCTCACTGTGTTAGGATTAGAGCTAAACTACAAGAAGGGAAATATTTACTGAATCCCCAAGGCCAGCCTCCAATTATCTTTTACATGTTTCCTCCAGTGTTATTTACGTTGCATGTTGTTATGGGGGTTGTGATCTGTCATGTATTTTCAAGGCTGGATAACAGGGAAAACCATGACCAGGTGTTACACAGTTCGTATTACAGCTGTGACTTGTTGCATGAATTTTACAAGAGCATCTCTGCACCGATTCCTCTAAGGTTGCAAGAGAAATAAAGTCCTGATTGCTGCTACCCATTTAATTAAAGTGCTGGATGGGGATGATCGGGGGTTGCTCATCTAATGCATGCCATAGTTTTAATAAAGGGTGTATTCTTGTTTTCATTCATCTTATCTTCAGTCTAGGGAATGTAGAGCCCGAGTTCTTCTTTGTGACCTTTCATTGTCCTTTGTCAGCGATCTGTGTAGACCTCCCTTAGACGGTGTTGACAAATGAGCTACTCCTGAACTGGGAGCAGGCCCATCAAGAGAAGTTTGGGGGCCCGGTACATCATGTTTGTTGGCGCTCCACCCCTCCCATTTCTTTATTTACACAGACATTAGTCATTTGGGGGGGGGGGCTGAGTTTGGAGCCCCAGTACAATTGTTCCCTCTCTCCCTCCCTCTTGTCAGCCCTGATTGCCAGTTGCGCTGTGTGCTTTAAAGGGGCAGAACGGTTTCATGCACTGAGAGGTGGGATCTCTGTGCTCTGTTTCCAGCTTTGCTACAGTCTTCACATACAGTCTATGTGACCGCTAGCAAATCTTCAAGGACCTGATGCTTTCAAAAGTGCTGAGACCCTGCAGCTCCTCTTCACTTCAGTTGAACTGGGTTCTCAGCACCTCTAAAAATCCAGCCCTTGGCTGAGCCGTGCCTCAGTTTCCCCATCCAGAACTTGTAGGTGATCTCACTTACCTAGTTCATAGGTAGTTGGGGTGCTTAGTTTAATGTAGTGAAATGCTTTGATGTCCTTGGTCACAAGGAAACTATAGACGTGAACAGTGGAAGGGAGGGAGAAAAGCTCCCTGCAAATGGGGGGCAGAGGGACAAGAGGGGGAGTGAGGAGAGGGTACTGACACTTGGCAGGGTGGGGGCAAGCAACTGGCTCTAAGCTGGGAAGGAGGGTCCGAGCCCAGGGGTTCCTACCTGCTCCCTGACTCACTCCAGCCCCGATGGGTCCCACTACCTGCTTCCCGGCTCCCAGGCCTCATGGCAGCTGCTTCCACAATATTTCCCTGTTCCTGCTCCCCACCTGCACCCCCATTTCTGCCGCCCCTCGTGCAAGTGGCATTTTCTATTCAAGAACTCCAATAGCATTCAAAGAAATTGGACCTGTGCCTCTCTGAGGGGTCATACCCTGCGGTCAGATCACACACACAGTTTCCGTTGGAGTCGGGGCAGAGGGAAGGGAGGGGTTGCATTGAAATCATGGCAGATGTATTGCCAGATATGCTTTCGTCTGATGAAGTTAGTGCCATGTGATGCTGTAGGTTTCTGGGCGAGGAAGTAATATTTCCCCCCATCTCTGTCCCCTGACTTACCTCTGCCCCTGGATCCTTTCCCCACTCCATGTGCATTAGTGGCAGATCTACCACGGCACAGATACCGCCGGGGGCTGCCTGAGATTGTACAGCTGTTCTGTCTGAGTTACTAGGAATAATGTAAAATGCTGTCGTTTTTACCCTTCCTCTTGTAGGAAAATAGCATCACCTCCAGGATGTCTGCTATCCCCCTTATAGCCTGGGGCTCCCTGAAGGCGGTTTGAGTTCAGATTCTAGCTTTTTTTTCTTCTCCTCCTCTCTGTCAGGATGAGTTGTAGTGTTGCCAAGTTAAGTCTTGCCATTCCAAGAGGCGGGAGGCTGGCTAAGGAGCTGAAGTGGTGTGCCGGAGAGACCCACGGTTCTGTTCTAAGACCAAGGATACCAGCATGTTGCACAGGTTCAATAGGGGAAAGTCCTGGGGATTTTCCCCACCAGAAGGGGCGTGTCTGTGCTGCAATCGAAAATCGGGGCAGGGGGAGTAAAAAGAGGGGAGAAAAGTGGCCTCTTATGCGGGCACAAGGAATAACTTGTTCTTCTTAGAGCAGCCTCTGCACATTCCAACTCATGGGATGCCCTGGCAGTGCAGCCTGGACCAATCAATATGATGTGACCATAGAAAGGACAAAGGTGTCATGGAACAGGGAGGTGTAATATTCCCTCCCTAGGCAGCAGTAGCACAACTGAGATACTAGGGTCAGCTTTGGGTTCCTTAGTCCCAGAAGGACAGTTACAAACTAGGGGGAATTGGGAGAACAAAAAACCGACCCGTGGCCTGGAGGAGCTGACTCAGAAGGAAGATGTATAGAGCTAAATGTGTAGGGTTGGCCGAGTGATAATTAAATGTATGTGGAGTGGTGTTGAAGGGGAGGTAATATTCAAATGGGGGAGGGCAATTGGGGGCATTGGGCCTGTTTTGCTTGCTTAGTATGGATAAAGAAGATCTGAAGGGTTGGGGGCGAGGGGAGGGGGGTGAAAATGTGAGTTTTTCTGCTTGCCGTTCTCTTAGAAATCTCAAACATGTTTAAGTCTGTGCTTTTGCGAGAGGATTCATTGGAGGTCCTCAGTGTGGATTATGACCTTTCTAAGTCCTTCATCGAAGGGTTTAAGGGTTTGACTCTTTAGCAGAGACCTCTTGTTCTCCCAGGTAGTTCTCATGCATCTGAGTTAAACAGATATTAACAAAAGATGGACAAACGTGCTGTGTGCCCTCATTTCCCATGGCTTTCAGCATCTCACAGCATCAGGTGCTGGTTATCCTACTGCTTCTGTCTTGCATATTCAGCAGGATACTGACTATGGTAGTTTGGAGGTGCTCTGCCCTTCCAGCTCCCATCATAGTCCAAAATTCATGCAGCATGAGTCAGGGTAGGATTTAGGGTTTGCGGGGAGCTCAACAAGGTGGTTATTGCAGTCCCTACATTCCACACACAACCCCTTGCCCCCCACGGCCGATCCCTCCTCCTTTTCTCCATTGTGACTGGACAATGGATTTCCCCTTCCTTTCTCCTGTACAGGGTGCTTGGGAGGGGGAGGACCTGGTTGCTAGGTCTCATCCCAGAACAGGTCAACAGGGCTCTCCCTGTTCTGTGCTCAGCTGGTTCTGCCTAGGGACCAGATCGATGCATCTGGATGGTCCTTGGCCTCACAGTTCCATGTTATGCCTAGGACAATTCCACAAAATTGGGACTCTTCCAAGTCCTCCACTGAACTGGGGAGCCCGCTGGGCTGTGGCCTTGGCAGGTCTAAACAAAGCTTTGGCATAGGTGAAGAGGGTGTGACACAATGGGTGGGGGGGGATGTTAATTTCCTAAGTACTGCCTCTTATGCAGAGCTGTGAGCGTTTGCGACACAGAGGGAGCTCCTGGTGCGGATAGCATGTCTACAAGGGTAACACATTGTGATAGGTAAACCTCCCTCTCTGTTCCCTGCCGTGCAAAATGAGTACCTCATATTTTATACATCTGTTTGTGTGATCTAAACACAGCAGCCGTTCCCTGATGGAGAAAGTTATGAACATGCTCTAAGGAGGCAACTGGCCCTTGTGCAGTGGGACTAGCCTCGCTTATGTTGAGGACGTGGGTGATGCGTAGGCCTCGTGTGGCATGGAGAACGCCGCCCCAACTCATTAGCAGTGTTTGCTGATGGAACGGTTGGCTGAAATGGACAGTCTCGGAAGTGGGTAGGGTGACCAGATAGCAAGTATGAAAAATCGTGACAGAGTATGGGGGGTAATAGGCACCTATATAAGAAAAATCCCCAAATGTTGGGACTGTCCCTATAAAATCAGGACATCTGGTCACCTTAGAAGCGGGCACTGTCTGCTCTAGACCAGCATGGGGAGCAGACCTTGTCGTGGAGGCCGGCCAGTGTGTATCTTGCACGTACCCAGCAGAGCCTAGTGAGCCGTGCTTCAGGAGCTAGCTGGCTGTCTTTAGGATAGCGATCAAATGTGAAAGGAAAAGCCACGCCCAAAGAATGCCTCCAAAGCAGGAGCAATTGCAGTGGTCATAGGGAAAGAGTTGAGCCACAAGATTAAAGCAAGTCCCGCTGAATTATTCATCCCTTCGTGGAGCATATTGGGAGGGAAATGGAGCTGCTTTGATGAGAGAATGAGCCTTTTCTGCGGCGGATACACAGCTCCTTCTCAGGGCATTACATCAGCGCCCAGGCTCACGTAGCACAGCTACTGCAATCCAATGTGGCAGGCCGTAAACGTTCAATTATTTGCCAGTGCTGCTTCGGGAGGGTCATGTTAAATAAAAAACCGAAGCATCCCCATTGTGATCTGTGGGAGCTGGGCTCTGGTTTCCAATTCATCTCCTGAACGATCGAATATTTGCGAGAGAGTCGATGTTTCCCGTCAGTTTGAGTACAGCGCCGATACCTTAAGCCATCTAAGTGTAAACCGGGCTTGCCGCTGGTTTGATCCAAGACCAATATTTCAGCTAGGAAATAAGGGCCCCATTCTGTGAGACACAGAGAGCTGGCAGCTGGCTGCTGAGTGAGCATCCTCAGTGAAGCCAATGAGAATTGTGAATGCTCAGCACCTTGTAGGACGGGGTCTGATCTTTTCTTTTTTTAAATGGTTTTGTGGATTGTGCTGAGTTAATGGAAATAAAACATCAGTGTGAGTGCTGGGTGACAGCACAGAACCCCAAGATAAAAGAAAACAAATTTTCTGGTCAAGAGATTGGAATTTCCAGGTGTTGCAAGGCCAGTTCATAAGCCACATACAATGAGGTGGAACTCAAGCCCGTGCAGCAGACCCAGCACAAGACCGATGTACAACTTAAATTTTATTTTGAGAGTTTAAGTGGGACTGCAAAGGATGAATAGCTTTTGTGCTGGCTCTGCCGGGGGTGAATTGGCTACCCACATGGGTAACTGCTCACCACTTTGAGTAAGTGGATCTCCCTTCAGCCCTAGGGAATGTAACTCTCCAGTTGCTCCTGTTGTTTAATCATCTTTTTTTGTCATAGGTGTGTATCTAATACCTGGCCATTTTAATCTTCAGAAGTGCTCAGCATTAATTGGGAGACGGGGTGGGGGGAGGGCTCTAATAGTTAGAACGTGTGTCTGGACACCTGGGTTCCATTCCTGCTTTTGCTGTTGAGTCATCATGTGTCCTTGAGCAAGTCACTTGACCCTCTTGTTGCTTCATTTTGCCCATCTGTAAAATGGAGGATAATATCCTCTGCGCTTGGCAGGGTTGAGATGAGGCTGTTCGTAAATCCCTGGGAGACACGCACTGAGCAATGCTATGTGGATGCACAGTGTTGTTGTAGAACTTTGCTTGTTAATAACAGGGCCAGCGGAGTGGTTGATCCCTGATCAATGTCCTACTAAAGATCTGCACAGCTGAGAGCCTTGGTTAATGGGATTCAAAGGGAACAACCCTCTAACGCTGGAGCTCCAAGGAGAGGCGGGGCATCCAGTCCACTGGCAGAGGGAAAGCGGGACAGTGCCAACAACACTGTGGCCTGGGTCATTTATTATCCAGGTCGGAGGTGGTGAGGTGAGGGCAACTCACGTAACTTGGCATATCTTATACCGAGAACAGCTTCCAGCTGTGAGCGGCTTAGCACAGTCTGCTTCTATACTTTGCAACATCCCCAGCAGCTTCCAGCTGATCTCAAAGTGCTTTCCAAACATCATTGCCTCGTGGCTGTAGGTAAATATCACTATCCCCGTTTTACAGATGAAGAAACTGAGGCACGAGGAGATTGTGTGGCCTTTGGCAAGCTGTTTGGTGAGTCAGTGGCATAGCCCAAATCTCCTGTCCCCCTGCTCTAACCATGAGATGGAGCTACTGTAGCAGACGTTGTCTGTTTACCATGAGAGTCCTGGTTTGAGTCTGCTGTGGTCAAGTGCACTGTGTGAACAGGCTAAGTCCAGCTAATGAATAGTTAAGCCGTTCACTGGTATTTGGCACCAGCTGTTGAGCACAGCATCAGTGAAGTTTTTGATCCCACTATTTGTATATCAGAGGCAGGTTTTTTGGCAAAAGCTATAGAATAAAGGTATTGTGTGGGCATAACAACAGTGCCAGAGGGAGAAGCGTATAGTACCCAAATCTGGAAGGAGAAGTCTTCAGAGTCCAAGCTAAAATAGGAAGGCAGCAAGCTAATGAACAGTGAATGCTCACACATCACGGTCTCCTGGCATAGACCTCAGGGCATGTCTGCACTTGATCTGTTCACACTCAGTTAGGTACCCAATGCAATGATATTGACCCCCTGTCAAGAAATGTGCTGACGGGGGGGAGTGGGGGGAGAGGGCCAGGCTGGCACTTTCATTTAACCCTTTCGGTTAATCTAGCAGATCCTTGGTCTGCCTGGAGGTGTGAAGCTGCCAGGCTTAATTAATGTATGCATTATAAGCTGTTATTTACTTGGGGAGTAAAAGGAGAAGTTCTGCTGAGCCCCTCCCTGTGTCCAGCTCCCTGTTGGGAAGGATGCTCTGGGTGGAGCTGCTGTGTTCTGTTCTGGAAGCTTATGGCCCCAACTCCTACCTGTTTAAGCTGGCTCCCTGGCAAGCCCCTTGCCACCGTCCACACTCCGTTGGCAGCTGGAGCTCGCCTAACAGGGTCCATCTCCTGTCTCTCTGTCAGATAGGTGGGCATTATTCTCCCTGCTAATTATAAAGCTAAGGAAACTGAGACAGACAGGGGGTGCCTTGCCACAGGTTACACAGCCAGTCAGTGGCAGAGCCGGGAATGATAGCTCCCTGCCCCTTGTCCGATTTGCTAGACCCCACTGCCCCTCCGAGCATCCTCACTGTGGCATACTAGGTATTCTTGTGGCCCTAAATTCACTCCCCTCTCTGTTCCAGGCCATGGCTCTGTTCCAGGATCTGCTGAATGAGGTCAACGGCGTGAAGATGGCTAATTTCCATATGAACGAGGGCTTCCAAAACATCAAGGAGAAACTTGACTCGGTGAGTGTGGCCCTTGCCCACAGAACAGAGCTGGCCTGGTCACACTCCCTGGTGAGGGGAGTGCCAAGCCTTCTCCTTCCACCCCTGAGGCACCGACATCCCCTAGTCCCTCTTGCTGTATGTGCCATGTACCCTCAGTGGGGCTCTCCCTCCTGCCACAAGCAGCACTCAACTCCAAGGGGAGTTAACGCAGTCCCCGTCCCCTTGATTTCTCTTCTCGCTACTCCCCAGGCCTTTATGAGCTAGTATTCCCCACCCCTCCTGTGTTTTGGGGGTAACTTAGAGTACAAACTGCTTGGGCCGGGTCTGTGCCTGGCTTATGTGCAGCAGATCAGCATGCTCTAAGGGAAGTGTCCCATAAGAGCACACTGTTCCCCCTCTGCACATGTAGGGGAGAATGTCTCCTCTCCCTCCCTCTCTGTCTGTCTGCGGTAATGCTGGTCAGAGCAGACAGAGGGGACTGGCTGACCTTTCCTCTCCTGTGGGAATTGCACTGAAGACCAGCTTGTACCCTTAGGGCTGCTCCCTATTACTCTAATACCAGGAAAGGGCAGGCAGGGGGTTGCTCTGGAGAGAGAAGAGGGGGTAGAATCCATAGTTCACCATGTAAAATATCTCATTTTGCTTGCACATTGGCCTCCTCAATTAAAATACCCGCACGGTGTCTGTGGCATGGGACAAGGGGAAGGAGCAGGAGATGCTGCCAGAGGACAGATGCTCTGCGCGTGCAAAAACAGCCAATAGCTAAGCTGGCCAGGGATGGCAGGAGGCATTGGGACTGAGACGCATCGGCAGAGCTAGGAAGGGAATAGCAGGGGATGCTGGGGCTGAAGTCCGTCGGCAGTGTGGCTCATGGGGAGCCCAGGCCTGGGACAGCAGGGCGGGATGCAAATCAGAACCGAGCTGAGCATGGGCACTGGGGAGTTGGCTATTCAGACAGAGCTGTGTGCCGGTCCCGCACACCAACCACGTGGTTGAGTCGATCTGGCTGGGGAGTAACGGGTGGGGGAGTCGTGCACTGGGCTCACCTGCACTCTCAGGCCTTCCCTTCCCTAGAGCCTTGTTACTGTTCCTGAGCACTCCGCCCAGGAGTTAACCAGCGCCAGAGCAGAGGGAATGGGGTTTGTACTCCCAAGGCCTGGGGAAGCCATGCTGGGCGGCCAGGCCTGTAACAGCAGAGCCAACTGCCTGGCTCAGGTAACATGAACTGATGCTGCAGCCAGGAGGTAAAAATTCAGCGCTCAGGACCTCCACAAGGGATCCCAGCGAGGTGACAAACACGGCTGATGGGTGTGAAGTGAGTCTGCGGAGTTCCCGTCTCCAGGTGCCCATGGGGCAGGTGGGATTGAGAAGCATTCACCTTTGTGTCACCGCTGCCTTCTCCTGCCAGTTCCACCAAGGCGGGGAAGCTTTAGAATCCATCCAGGGGCTCAGGAGGAGCCCCACTGGCAGAGGGGCTGAGAAAGAACATTGAAATGTGAGGGGGTATTTAGCACAGGGAAGGGGTGAGGAAGAGCCAATCCCCTGTTAACTGCTGGAGGAGTTAGATAGATAAAGGAGCCCAGCATGGGATCCAGGACAGGGCACCTGCCCACGCCCCTTGAAGGACTAAGACAGGGATCCATCATTCCATGTCAATGGTGAGCGAGAACTCTCAGCAGGTAAATCATTCTAGCAAGGCCTGGGGGAGCTCCCACCTGCCTCGTGCCAGCCATAGGTCTCTGCCAACCGAGGGATTGTTGCCAGGTGGGGGAGAGTTTGAATCTTGTGATGCTGCCCACAGGGAGGCAGGAGAGCTTGGCAGTGCCCAGCTTACTCCTTGTACCTTCAGGGATCCTCAGGGTGGCCATCTGCAGGAATGCTTGCAAAACATGCTAGCTCCCCCGAGGATCTAGCCAGCCGCAAGAGCTTATTCCTTTTGCAACTTGGCAAGCTGCCTTTTCCCATGAGCCTTGGGGGAAGGGAGGGGGGCTGTGGGGAAGCAGTAAACATCTCGTTTCCTAGAGTACAGGGAAACAAAAGCTAAGTGGATGCCAAGGCTGCGCCTTTACTGTGTGTGTTCAGCCCCAAAAGCATGCTTTACCTGAGAGAATAGGCAGTTGCCTCCCAGACCCCACCCTGTGTGCCTGGGGCCAGCCCAGCCTACCTCACTGACCTAGTCCCTTATCACAACCCCCTCTGATTTGCCACTGATGTGCCCAGCCTCAGTGTCCCCCACAACACAGGACTGGAACACCCTTCCTATTCTGCTTCCCCAGCCCACCCCCTCTTACCTTTCCAGTCTCTTCTGAATGCTTGCTCCTTCAGGTCCAACAAGTGGGGCTTGAAAAACCCACTTTCCTGTGATAAGTAGGAAACTGATCTATGGGGGTCTTTCTATTGACTTCAGTGGGCTGTGGATCAGACCCATAGTGCTGGGCTTTCAGGGTTTTTCATGGTGACCTTTTCCATTTAATTGGTGCCCACCCCAACTCCCATCATATACAACACAATAAACTGAGGTCAGAGCTAGTTTCAAGTGTTTTACTTGTATGCTATGCTTAAAGGGATAAGACCAAGACAGAAAGCCATATTTATAAATATCACACCCTTTTCTGGGTTTTTAATACCACTTTAGATGATCAAAACTGAAAGATCTTTACAAATCAGAGACCTGATTCTGCAAACATTCGCTCACATCAGCCCCTTCACTTGCCTGAAGAAGGCTTTGTCAGACTGGGTTCTTAATCTGTTTTTCAGAACATAAGCTCTTTAATTAAGGTGAGTGATGTGCAACAAATAATATTCTCAGTTTTGCTTTCTGTTTATGGCCCGTTTGATACACTAGAACAAAGTTCTTGTGTTGAGTTTCCAGTACTGGAGGAAGAAATATTTAAAGGCACACCACCAACTTAAGCATCCCATTCCTGTCAGAATTTGTTGGACCCTTTCCAGTTAACAATAACTCCCAAGATTACTAGTATTGAAATAGACTAGAGCAAAGTGGTTTTTTTTGCTTGCTCCTTCAGTTTGTTTATTTTGTATAGTCAAACTTTCCCCCACTCCCTAAGAACAAACAGTCAGTTTCTTCCCTTCTTGCTTGCATGACTTTCACAGAGCAACAGCAGAGAGGGAAAACATTTAAAAGATAGGAAAATGGGATTGCAAACCCACAATTTGGCAGGGGCACCAAGGGGCATGTCACTCAGGTTTTGAAACAGACTGTATTGCAAGCTGATGTCACTGCCTTTTGAAATACAAATAAAAGGAAAATAGATATTGGAGGGGGCAATATAAATGCACACACACGGTGTGGGTGTGCCGGTGTGCACTTGCACATGTGTGCTCACACAACCCCCCCTACATTTTGGATCTAAGTCTGAATTGGCCATCTTCCTTTTTAAAGGCAATCACACACACACCAGACTGTAGGAGATTAACTAAACTCTCTTCTCTTGCAAGAATTTACAACTGGATACCCAGGAGATTGGCAATCGACTGCAGACCTGCATCGCTGATCAGAAGAACTTGGATAGTGATGTGGTATGTCTCTGAGGGGAACGATTTGCATATGAATTGCCAAGGCACCCCCGGGGCCCCAATTCTCATTCTCTGACTCCTCCTTTTCAGGTGCTGATCTTCACTGAAATCCCTAGCTTCTCCTCCTTTATTTCTTCCCCGCAGGTCTTCTGCTCTGAGTCAAGGTCTCAGCTACTTGGACCAGGAAGGACCTGATCCTGAGTATAGGCACAGACTCAGTGGGTGCTCCAGGGCTGGAGCACCCACGGGGAAAAATTAGTGGGTGCTCTGCATCCACCAGCAGCCAAGCTCCCCTCCCAGCCCCCCCCCACCTCTGCCTCCTCCCCTGAGTGCGCCACATCCCCGCTCCTCCGCCTCCTCATCCGTGTTTGCTCCGGGAGGGAGAGAGGAGGAGTGGGAACGTGGCGTACGGAGGCGGGGAAGAGGCGGGACCGGGGCAGGGATTTGGGGAACGAGTCGGAATAGGGTCAGGGAGAGGGTAGAGTTGGGGTGGGAACTTTGGGGAAGGTGTTGGAATGGGGGTGGGGCTGATATGAGAGGGGGCGGGGGAGGGTGGAGTTGGGGCAAGGTCAGGGGCAGGGTGGGGGGTTGAGCACGCACCAGCGATAGCAGAAGTCAGCACCTATGATCCTGAGAGGTGCTGATCAACTCATTCCCTGTGACTTCAGTGCTCAGCATGTCTCATGGTCAGGCCCTAAGCAGCACTAAGTGTCCCAAACCACCTCCAGTAGGAACAGGAATTACACATATATTGAGGGGCAAGGCACATGAGTCTCTTCCTGAGTTTCTGTGGTCCTCCTTCCTCCTGACGCACCAGGAAACACCCCAATCCATCCAGCTTCCTCTCTTGCCAGAGGATTCTTTAGGGACAGGAAATGCCAGTGCTTCTATAGGAGGACTTAAAGCCTCCACTTCTCCACTAGGAAGGCTTAGGTGTCTGTCCCTAGTACTCCATGATCGCAGAAGTGGTGGTATGGGCATCTGGGGAGGGTCTGCGCCATCGTGGAACCAAGGATGCTGCTCAGTTGGGGAACATACATTCTCTGTCGAGCTATCTTCTTGGGTGATCCCTGGGCTGCTAGTCTCTGAAGAGTTAATGGAGGAGAGAATGAAGTCCCTTCCTAGACATGCACCACAGAAATACAGTCATCTCTGTTTGGTTTTGGTTTGCTTTCTTTCCAGAGGAACCTAGAGCGAAGGATAAACCTCTATCCTTCCCCCGAAGAAATGTATAACATGGTGCGCTGGGAAGTTCTGGAGGACTGTCTTGTGACAGGCAAAGACAAGAGCCCATCCACTGTGAGTGTGACTTCAATTAGGGGTGGCAGGGGGGAGCGGGGAGCTTAATATGTTTGCTCCCTTCCTCTTCCTCTGCTGAGACATCCCCATAATAGAGTGAGGAGGGAGATCTTGTGAATCTGGACCTTTTCCAGTCTTTGTGCGGCTTGACACAGTCTGAGACACTCTTCTCTGGGGCAGGATGTCCGGAACTGGCTTTGAGGGATCAGCCTGTACCTCTGTCAAGTTTCACATTTCTAGGCCCCAGTGCCATGCAAGATTCCACTTGATCAGGCTCTCATCCAAGGCTTCTCTCTCTAAATGTGGCCTTTTCTGATGTATGAGAGAGCCAGGCCTTTTCCCTCCGCCTGCCCTCTGACCCCATGTTGTGATGGCACCTTGTGATTGCCATTCCTCTGACACCAAGGGGCCATGCCTGAGCACTGGAAATCCTTGTATGACTCCTACCCAGGGCTTCCCAGTGCAGGGGTGCCGGAATGGGGGGTGTCCAAGGGGCCATGGACCTCCCACTTTTTGCCTGTCCACTTTTCACCACCAGCCCCACCCCTGTCCCTCCGCGTCCCCCTGAGGCTCCGCCTCCCAGCCAGGCTGGAAGTGGAGCCTAGCTCAGGGAGCCTGGGCAACTGTGGGGAGCTGCAAACCCTCCATCTGCCCTGGGTGGAGGAATCCGGGGGTTGGGGACATGGGTTTGGGCTGCTCTCCACCACCCACCCACCCCCCCGCCACCATGGGCAGGTGGAGGGGCCCAGGCTCTTCAGGGGGAAGAGGGTTACAGGAGTGGGGCCACGGAGGGGGCCACTTTGGGGAAGGCTCCACCACCCCTGTCACAGTGTCTAACTAGCACAATATGAGAAGGGTAATTTGTGTCATTTGGAGGTCTCACATTCTTGGAATTGATGCACTTACAGGATTTTACAGTGGCCACTGGACTAAATTAACCACTGGTGTAACCCCATCAACTTTACTCAGTGCATGAATTTGGTCCTTTCTTTCCATGCATGGTAAACATGTCTTATAGATGGGCTAACTGATCTGGTTCTTTCCCTTTTCTTGTCTCCAGGGTGCAGGCCTAGGGTAGCTTCCTGTTGCATTTAACTGTCTAGGGAAGTCACTGGCTGAATCTTCATGATTCGATAGCAGTGATGTCACCATGTCTTATAGGGGTTGATTGGAAAGCTAGTCCTGAGAGAAGATGAATTTGGTGGCAGTTGCCAGGGGATGGCTGCCAGCCTCAGAAAATAGCCGCACAGTGTGACATAACTGGTAGCTTATGGTCAAGCCGGAGGAATGCTAGAGTGGAGTAAGGCGAGGTGTTGTGGGTCAGGATGGAGATGCATTTGGCAGAGAATTGGAAGGTGCAGAGGAACTTACACAGTGTTTCCGTGTACCATACGTAGCTCTAGCCATTGTGCTAGCAGGACTGAGTACTTTACACAAGTGGGACTAAACCCTGCTCTTTTCCAAGAGGTTCATCAGAGCAGATCTCCACTTCTCCCCCTCCGGCTTAAGCCCCATTTCTCTCCCAGAATGCATACATTCCGTTACTCTAATTCACAGGCAAACACCCTCCCCTTCGCTTTGACCTCCTCCTTCATCATGTCCAAATAGCACTTGTACACTTTACCAGCGCACTTGCATCTGTGGAGGATATATCGGTTTAGCTGCGGTCAGAGTTACAGTTATACGCTTGGGAGTGGGTTAGAGTAGCTGCATGTGTGTATTGTGATTGGTACTCATTGGAGGTGCAAGGGAGCTTGTAGTGGAGGTGAGGGCCTGTGAGCGTGTTTGCACAGGAAGGCTTGTGGGTGAAGATTGGTTTAACTGGGGTCTTCAACTTGTAGTGATCACCTTGGTGGGGTTTGTACTTCAGCAACCTTAAATCCAAGCTAATGAAGGAATGTGCCTGATTGAACACATCTGTAATACACCCCTACCTCCATGAACAGGCTGTGAGGGAAGGTCGGGGCAGCATTTGGCTCATAGCATGCCTGTCAAACAATTAACTTCAGATAGCATCATAGAAGGTGGCAACTTCATGACTGTACCATTCTGTGGGAGTCATAGATTAGCTACTGAGATCCCCCTGTGGGTATGGAGTAGATAGAAAAATAGAGACACTCACAGGGCACAGGAGGTGATGTCCTATAGGGCAAATAAACCCATGGGAATTCAACAAGTTAATTGATCAATTGGGAACTTCTGTTCCAGTGCTAATCTCTGTAGTAAGCAACTATATTGCAACATGATATTCCTAACACGTGCTATTCTTGTTCTGTGTCAGCAACTCTATAAAGTTACCCATACGGATGCATGCAGGTGGCATAGTTTCCAAAAGAAATCATTTATTTCCTTACCATGGAATGACATTTCATATTTATGTGACTGCTAATTCCCAGAATTAGTCATTCCAAAGACAGTCCCTGGAATGTATTGGTGCTATTAGGGGGTGAAGAAGGTGATCAGACCTTCTCAGAATGGGATAGGCCTGAGCCACCAGATCTAGAGTTGGATGAGGATTTCCAGCTCCTGAGAGTGGACCTAGGTTCTGGTTTGGCCTGGGGACCCCCCTACAGAATTATGCTTAGGATCCTGATACCAACTACTCCCCCCACCTCAGCCTCACACATTTTAGCTCAAGTGTGCTTCAGTCCAGGGTTTCAGTTCTGGCTCATGTGATTTTCATGCATACACAATGCTTGTTGTTCCTATGGAGGGCGTTTTGGCAGACAGAGTAACTGTAATACCTGGTGGAAAGTAGCTGGTGTGACTGGCAGGGGCAAGCGTACACAATTGAGAGGGAGAGGCAGATATCTGCTAGGAATCCCATCCCAGAGACTCCTCTAGAAAGCAGGCTCCTAGGAAATACTTGGCCACTAGTGGAATTGATTCAGCAACCAACAAGGTCTTCAGAGGGCGTTTTGTGATTGCTGCTTCCTTTCAGTATAAAGGCCGGTTGGGGGCACGTCCTGTCCCATTGCCCATTCTGTCCAAATAGGCCTGTCTGATTTGATGGTAGTGTTACTTCCAGTTGAAGTGCAGAAATAGAAGAGGGTAGTTTTGAATATCCCAGGTCCCCCCCCCAATTTACTTTGAACTAGTGCCCATCAGTAAATTGCTCCCATTCCATTGGTTTCCAGGAAGCCCAGTCTGGGGATCCCAGCCTAGGCCAGCCCTCTCCAGCCGAGCAACCAGCTTCAGTTATGGACACCCAAGCCAGAAAACCCTCTGTAACCTGGGCAGGGGCTCCAGGGAGCCAGCCTGGCTCTCCCAGCAGCAGACCTGGTACTCCAGGGATGCAGGCAGGGACCAGGGCAGGCATGCCAGTGGTCCAGCCAGCAGCCCGGGCAGGCACACCAGAAGCCCAAGCAATCACTCCAGCAGCCCAGGCAGGCTCCCCCAGGACCCAGGCAGGCTCCCCCAGGACCCAGCCAGGGGCCCAGGCAGGCATCCCTGGGGCTCAGCCAGGGTCACCTGGGGCCCAGGCAGTCTCCCCCGGGGCTCAGCCAGGGACCCAGGCAGTCTCCCCCGGGGCTCAGCCAGGGACCCAGGCAGTCTCCCCCGGGGCTCAGCCAGGGACCCAGGCAGTCTCCCCCGGGGCTCAGCCAGGGACCCAGGCAGTCTCCCCCGGGGCTCAGCCAGGGACCCAGGCAGTCTCCCCCAGGACACAGCCAGGGGCCCAGCCAGGCTTCCCCGGGGCCCAGCCAGGGGCGCAGCCAGGCTTCCCTGGGGCCCAGCCAGGCTTCCCCGGGGCCCAGCCAGGGGCGCAGCCAGGCTTCCCTGGGGCCCAGCCAGGCTTCCCCGGGGCCCAGCCAGGGGCCCAGCCAGGCTTCCCCAGGGCCCAGCCAGGGGCCCAGCCAGGCTCGCCAGGGGCCCAGCCAGGTTCCCCCTGGGCCCAGCCCGGGGCCCAGCCAGGTTCCCCCGGGGCCCAGCCCAGGGCCCAGGCAGGCTTCCCTGGGGCCAAGGCAGGTGCTCCAGGAATCCAGCCAAGCTTCCCTGGCACCTGGCCCAGTTCCCCAGGGACCCAAGTGGGGCCTCCTGGAGCTCCAGGGACCCAGGCAGGCTACCTTGGGACCCCAGCAGGTGCTTCAGCATTGCAGCCCACATCACCTACAGCAGGTCCCTCAGCTCTAGCAGCCCAGCTTGCAATTCCACCTGGACCTTACTCTGCCGTTACATCCCCGGCATCACCTTTACAAGAGAAGGACAAACGCCTAACCTCATCCACCCCGCGAGAGTCCTCCGGGTCCAGCAGTGCCTCCAGCCGCTACTCAGATACCGTAGAAGCGCTGCGCCAGATCGGGCAGCTGACTGACCTCTACACCACCTTGAAGGAGCAGATAAACTACCTGGAGCAATTCAAGTGTAACCACGCCGACCTCAACAAGCTGCGACAATTCCTCTCGGATGCAGGTAGGGACTTACCCATCAGCCAGTGTCTTCATCACATCCTTTTGGGAGGGGGCAATGCAGGCAGCTTCCTGGGTATGGCTCCTCAGGTATGGCTTCCCAGAGTGATGCTGACTGTAGCCTTATGCTGGATCCTCAGGGGTGTCTGGGTGAGCAGTGGGGCTCTTGGCTGGGGCCTGGATCCCTTCTCCTGGTTCCTCAGTGACTGGCACACTGCTCATACCTTTGGGCTGACTCCCCAGTGAGACGCGCTTGGTGGAATGGGAGCAGCTTATTTTGACTGGGCTGTCATTTAAGGGCATAAATATCCAGAGTGGTACACTTAACGGTCATAAATATTCCACCTTGGGACTCTTGCCCTGACTTTGACAGGGGTCTAGGGTTCACTCCCAAGGTACCATTTTGAAAAGGGGCCTTTTATCGCATTTGGATCATTTTATGGTTCATTTCAAAGTATCTTGTTGCATCTCCATCCCCCATCCTGAAACAATACAAAATATCCCAGTGCGGGGCACTGATGAGGGCCGTTGGGGTAAATGGGGGTGCAGGGAGTGCAATTCCATTCTTAGGGGAGCTTCATATCTCTGCTTGTGTTGGTTTGGAGGCTATAGCTGGTAATCTGCTTTCAGGGTCTGCCTCTGAGCTAAGCCATAGATTTATTAAAGGGGGCCTTCTGTATCCTGGTAAAGAGGAGAGGGATAGAAGCTGATAAAGTGCAGGTAGGAACTGAAGAGAAACAATCAAACAAAATAATCCAATTCAATTACATCACACAAAGGCAGACAGCTGAATACAGACACAAACGCTAGAAGTCTAAATACTGAGGTTGGTGAACTTGAGTGCGTGGTATTAAATGAGGATATTGCCATGACAGGCATCACAGAAATTTGGTGAAAAGATGATAATCAATGGGACACAGTAGTACTAGTGTACAAAATACATAGGAAAGACAGAGTAAGTCATGCTGGTGAGGGAGTGACATTATATGTGAAAGAAAGCAGAGTCAAATATACTAAAATTTTAAGTGCTCAAACTGTACCATAGACTCTCTGTGGATTAAAAATTCCATGCTTGAATAGTAAGAGTATAGCCATAGGAATATACTACCAACCACCTGACCAGGATGGTGATGGTGATTGTGAAATACTACAAAAACAGAACAGCCAGTAATAATGGGGATGTCCCCCATATTTACAGGGAACATGTCACCTAAGGATGGGATGTAGAGATAAAATTACTAGACACCATTAATAAGTGCTTCTTGGCGCAGCTAGTCCTGGAACCCACAAAGGGAGAGGCAGTTCCTGATTTAATCCTAAATGGAAAGCAGGATCTGGTACAAGATGTGCGTATGATTGAACTACTTAGTAATGCCATAATGTGATTAAATTTAATATTCCTATAGGGGGGAAATACCAAAGAAACCCACCACAGTAGCATTTAGCTTCAAAAAGGGGAACTACACAAAAATAAGGAAACTAGTTAAATGGAAATTAAATTAAAAGGAACAGCCACAAGAGTGAAATGCCTGCAAGCCGCATGGAAACGCTTTAAAAACACCATAAAGGCTCCAATTAAATGTATATACCCCAAATTAAAAAAAAAAAACAGTACGAGGACAAAAAAAAATTGCCACCATGGCAAAAATGCCACTCAACAGAGTGAGTAAAAGAGGCAGTCGAGGCAAAAAGACATCCTCTAAAAATTGGAAGTCAAATCATAGTGAGGAAAATAGAAGGGAGCAAAAACTCTGGCAAGTCCAGCAAGTGTAAAAGCATAATTAGGCACGCCGAAAAAGAATTTGAAGAGCAACTAGCAAAGGACACACAAACTAGCAGCAAATTTTTAAGTACATCAGAAGCAGGAAGCTTGCCAAACAATCAGTGTTGCCACTAGATGATTGAGGTGCTAAAGGAGCACTCAGGGAAGACAAGGCTGTGGCAGAGAAGCTAAATTAGTTCTTTGCTACAGAGAGTGTGAGGGAGATTCTCGTACCTGAACCATTCTCTTTAAGATGATAGATCTGAGGAACTGTCCCAGACTTAGGTGACAATAAGGAGGTTTTGGAACAAATTGATAAATTAAACAATAAGAAGTCACCAGGACCTGATGGAATTCACCCAGGAGTTCTGAAGGAACTCAGATCTGATATTGCAGAACTACTAACTGTGATGTGTAACCTGTCGCTTAAATCTCTGTACCAGAGACTGGAGGATAGCTAATGTGACACTGATTTTTAAAAGAGGTTCCAGAGATGATCCTGGCAATTATAGGCTGGTAAGCCTAACTTCAGTACCGGGCAAACTGGCTGAAACTATTGTAAAGCACAGAATTACCAGACACAGAAATGAACACGATATGTTGGGGAATAGTCAAAGTGGCTTTTGTAAAGGGAAATCATGCCTCCCCAATCTATCAGAATTGTTTGAGGGAGTCAATAAGCATGACAGGGGTGATCTAGTGGATATAGTGTACTTGCACGTTCAGAAAGCCTTTGACAAAGTCCCTCACCCAAGGCTGTCAAACAAAGTAATCAGTCTTGGGATAAGAGGGAAGGTCCTCTTCTGGATCAGTAACTGGTTAAAAGATAGGAAACAAAGGGTAGGAATAAATGGTCAGTTTTCACAGCGGAGAATGGTAAATAACAGTGTTGTCCATCCCCGCCCCCCCCATGGTTCTCTACTGGGATCAGTATTGTTTAACATATTCGTAAATGATCAGGAAAAGGGGGTAAACAGGGAGGTGGCAAAATTTGTAGATGATATAAAATTACTCAAGATAGTTAAGTCCAAAGCCGACTGTGAAGAGTTACAAAGGGATCTCACAAAACTGGGTGACTGGGCAACAAAATGGCAGATGAAATTCAGTGTTGCTAAATACAAGGTAGTGCACTTTGGAAGAAGTAATCCCAACTAAGCATACAAAATGATGGGGTCTGTCATAACCATACAGCTAAGGGTAGCCTAGAATACCTCCTTACCTGTAAGGGATTTAGAAGCTCAAATAACCTGGGTTGGCACCTGACCAAAAGGACCAATGGGGAAAAAAGATACTTTCAAATTGGGGGGCTTTGTTTGTGCTCTTTGTTTGTGTGTTCTCTGGGGAAGCAGAGAAGCATCAGATCAGAAAATTCCCCCTAAAATCATCCTAAAATGAGCCTCAGTATTGTAAAAAGAGTAAGTAAATAAGGCAAGGCATGTTAGATTATCTTTTGTTTTTAGCTTGTGAATTTTCCCTTTGCTAGAAGGAGGTTTATTCCTGTTTTTTGTAATTTTGAAACTAAGCCTAGAGGGAGCTCCTCTGTGTTTGTGAATCTTTTGTTACCCTGTAAAGTTATCTTCCATCCTGATTTTGCAGAGGTGATTCTTTCACCTTTTCTTTAAATAAAATTCTTCTTTTAAGAACCAGATTGATTTTTCAGTGTCCTGTAGACCCAAGGAGTTGGGTCTGTGCTCACTTTGTAACCAATTGGTTAGGATATTATTCTCAAGCCTCCCCAGGGAAGGGGGTATAAGGGCTAGGGAGGATATTTTGGGGGAGATAAGGCTCCAAGTGGCCCTTCCTGAATGTTTGTTTAAATCACTTGGTGGTGGCAGCACACCGTCCGAGAACAAAAGGAATTTGTGCCTTGGGGAAGTTTTTAACCTAAGCTAGTAGAAATAAGCTTAGGGGGTCTTTCATGCGGGTCCCCACATCTGTGCCCTAGAGTTCAGAGTGGGGAGGGAACCCTGACAGGGTCTAAATGAGCTGTTACCACTCAAGAAAGAGATCTTGGAGTCATTGTGGATAGTTTTCTGAACATATCTGCTGAATGTGCACTAGCAGTCAAAAAAACTAACAGGATGTTATGAACGATTAAGAAAGGGATAGATAATAAGACAAAAAATATAATAATGCCACTATATAAATCCATGGCATGCACACACGTTGAATACTGCATGCAGTTCTGGTTGCCCCATCTCAAAAATATGTATTAGAATTGGAAAAGGTACAGAGTAGGGCAACAAATATTACTGGGGTATGGAACAACTTTGGTACAAGGAGAGAGAAAAAATCTGGGACTGGTCATCTTAGAAAAGAGACGATATGATAGAGGTCTATAAAGTGACAAATAGTGTGGAGAAAGTGAATGGAGGAAGTGTTATTTACCCCTTCCCACCCAATGAAATTAATAAGCAGCAGGTTTAAAATAAACAAAAGGAAGTACTTCTTCACACAACACACAGTCAACCTGTGGAACTCGTTGACAGAGAATGTTGTGAAGGTCACAAGTATAACTGGGTTCAAAAAAGGGTTAGGTAAGTTCATGGAGGGCAGCTCTATCAATGGCTATTAGCCAAGGTGGTCAGGATGCAACCCCATGTTCCAAGTGTCACTAAATCTCTGACAGCCAGAAGCTGGGACTGGACAACAGGGCTCACTTGATAATTGCCCTGTTCTGTTCATTCCCTCTGAAGCATCTGGCAGTGGCACTGGCCACTGTCGGAAGACAGGATACTGGGCTAGATGGACCATTGGTCTGACCCAGTATGGCTGTCCTTATGTACACAATCAATTGAGTGCTTCCTTTGTATTTCCATGGTGGTGTCTAGTCCCTAAGAACCTCTCCAGCATGCCTGCTGACCTCATGGACCAGCTGTCTTCCCTGAAGGCCACGGCAGAAGACATGAAAGATGTAAAGGCCAAGGTGAGCAGCTGGTGTGCCATCTTGTAACCTAACCATGGAATCAGCGATGGTAACAAGGCCACTGTGGTTGGCTGGGATGGCGTGCAAGACAGGGACTTTGATACTGTATCATCCAGGGTCCGAACATGTGCTGTAGGCTGTGGAGTTGTGGTATCAGCATTAGTGGTGAACGTCCCTGCTCTTTGGTATTGTGGTGAAGGCTCTGAACGGAGACTTTGGAGACCTGGGTTCAGTTTCATACTCTGCCACAGACTTAGGACCTTAAGCAAGTCACTTAGGGTTTGATTCCCTCAAGGACATTACACCAGTGAAAAATCAGGTGGAGTTGAGCCTGGATCTACTATGACCCCTTGCCAGCCCTAACACACCTGCTCCCTTCCCAGGCGTTAGAAGGGGGATGCCAGTGCAGGAGTTTTACACTGGTAGAGAGTCCCCCTACAGAGGGAGAATTAATTAGGGGCTGCTTAATCTGGAGAACCCAGCCCTTAAACTGTTCCCCGAATTATCCGTGTACAATGGTTAATTCATTCCCCCACCTTTGTCTGGCTTGTCTGTCTAGACTGTGAGTTCTTAAGGGCAGAGACTCTCTTACGGTGTCTTAGTAAAGTGCCTAACACAACGGTTCCCTGAACTCATTGGCTTCTCGGCATGCTCAGAATATTAAGAACAATAATAAGATCAGTGTGAGGTGAGGGAGAACCGCTGGGAAAGGAAAGGGGGTGGGAGATTGGCCCTTGTATCCCTCAGAACAGGTTGCACCAGGCTTCCTCCTCATCTAGCCCCCTTCCAAAGAGAGCCGCAGATTCTTCAGCAATCCTGCCCAAACCCACCTCTACTCTACGTCTTGCCAAGGATTATTTTCCATCACAATGTACACTAGATCACCCTGTTGCTTTCTGTGCTCAGGGCAGTTTTGAATGGGGAGGACAGCTGGGTGAGTGGGACAGTGTGCAGATTCCTAGCTACTGAATAGGTTAGTCCAAGATCCCCTCTAATTGAGATTCACTCCAAAAAGAGTGTGTGGGGGTGTGGGTGTAACAAATTTTTGTGCTTAATGCACTGAGCTAAATTCAGTGAATACAAATCCTTTGAAATAATGGGTCATCTGTTTACATCAGGGCTGCATTTAGCTGTATTTGAACCCAGCACAGGCACTGGGGCCGAGGGGTGGGGAGTTATTCAGCCAGTTTGAGGGAAGTCCTTGCAGGCAGATGTATGCCTGAGGTCCTCACTCTTCATGGTTGTCATGGTTCTAGGTAAGGAAGCTGCAGAATGTCCTT
Organism: Eretmochelys imbricata; assembly: GCF_965152235.1. Classification (NCBI taxonomy): domain Eukaryota; kingdom Metazoa; phylum Chordata; order Testudines; family Cheloniidae; genus Eretmochelys; species Eretmochelys imbricata. The sequence continues at coordinate 16,402,522 of NC_135585.1, read as the reverse complement.
GAAGCAGAGGTGGCAACAGAAGCAGATCAGAAAGTGGAGGGATCCAGTCAGATTAACCTGCAGTTAGGTTACCTCAGGTAAAAAGAGAAGAGAGCTGTGGATGTGTGCATCTCTGCTGCTAATGCAACAAGCTCCAACAACAAGCCTCAGTCCCACAGGATTCACCCGAGCTATAGATCTGGCCTCTGACAAAAGAGGGGCCTGTTATCAGACAGGTTACATTATTTAGTTGGTGTTGGTCCTGCTTTGAGCAGGGGGTTGGACTAGATGACCTCCTGAAGTCTCTTCCATCCTAATATTCTATGATTCTATAATAAACCTGGACTCTAATACTGGTCCAGACTCCATTGGATTCGTACCTAGGCTATAGAGCTGAATTCCAGTGCCTCGTTTGTTATACTTTCATACAATCTATGGTTTCTGATCTGAATCCCTCATGTAGACCTGAGCCGTGATAACTAGTTCTGTCTCACCCGGTTCAGACCCGAGTTGATGCAGAACTGAACTACAGTTAACTACTCACGATCCCAAGTAGTTCATCACGACCAAGACTGCCATCCGTATTCCATTCCCTGGGATGGGGCTGAACTGTAACATCTGGCCCACGTTCTGGAGGACTTATACAGAACTGAACTGCATAACCTATAGGGCTCATCCATGCTAACTAGCCCGCATCCCTCTAGGGCTGGCTTAAAAATGAGCTAGGCTCATTCCCAGCCTCCCAAAGGGTTTGGTGCATGTAGAAGTGTTTTGTAACAGGTGCCCCATTTGCCATGGTTCGTAGAACAGAACTACCTGCAGGGCAGCCATGGTTCCACTTGGTTAATATACTGCAGGGAGCAGCCATGTATCCCTCCTGGACCAATCAGAGACTTGGACTGTGTTAAATCTGCGTATACGCCACTGGGCTTGCTTTAAGGCAGGGCTGTCGTAGAAGTAGTAACTGAAGGGCTCCAGGCCCTGATTCTAGGTTTTGCTGTGCCAGGCCAATATCTATAACCTGAATAGCACACCTATGGGTGGGGCATTGGGCAGGGCAGGGAGGTACATTGCTAAGTGGCTGTGAGAGGGTTTTGGCACCCAGGGCAGAGGAGTTGCGGGGGAAGTAGGGTGACCAGATGTCCCAATTTTATAGGGACAGTCCGGATTTTTGGCTCTTTTTCTTATAAAGGCTCCTGTTACTCCCCCCACCCACCCCACCCCTCCTGTCCTGATTTTTCACATTTGCTGTCTGGTCAGCCTAGAGGAAAGGGGTTTGCCATTACTGAGTGGGAGGGAATGTCAAGATCCAGCTGGTTTGAGGAGTGGATTGTTGTTCACCAGTTCATCTTTCAAGAAGGAGTGAGGGAAACACTGGGACATTATGCTGGAGGGGAGGGGTTCCTAGGAGAACGCTGGGAAGGGGGGAAGAGAGTCTAACAGTGCAAGACCTCTCTCCTCCTCGCCTCTCCTCAAAGCAGAGGGACCCGTGGAGCTGGTCTTCACATGTGCCTCAGGCTGGCTTTACATTCCCACCTCACCCACATCAAAGAAGCTGGACAGAGCCCGTAAGAACGGCTGCATTCCTTGTATGGACTTTGTGTTGCTATGTGGTTTGATGGCATCTAAACCACAGAGTTACCACCCAGCAACCATGGCAGGGGCCAAATTCAGCCCTGGGGTAAACAGGCTGACTTCAGGGGAGCTGCGTTTGGCACAGCGGAGGGTGCTGGTCCCTGTCTCCATGCTCCAAGGCCCATGGCAGCACCTCTGCTCAGCAAATGACCCTTTCTGTTGTTGGCTCTGTGGTCCAGATCGACAGTGCATGACATAGAGAAAGAGCTGCAGGAGCTGAGGGAGCAGCAGGATCATGGCAAGGCCAAGCTGGAGCAGTCGGTGACTGACACAGCCCTCTACCTGCAGGAACAGGTCAGGTGGTTTGAGGCGAGAGGTCGGGCTGCTCGCTGGCTTGCTGCGAAACAGCTGCCCTTTTGGGGTTGGCGCAGTGGTTACTCTGGGTATCTCTGCTTGCCTAGTTCCCCTGTGGTGTCGGACAGTTGCTCAGCACAAAGGTCCCCAGATTTCCTCCTCTTGGAGCCAGTGCGCTAGCCTTGTGGAGCGGGTCAAAGCAGTTAGCTGGGCTCCAAAGGGGCCTCACTAACTGCTGCCTCCCTCCCTGGATCCTGCAGGGGAAGGAAGGGGCATTTGAGCCCAGCAGGACGCTTCCTTCAGAGCCAGGGAAGTGTTTTTCATTGGTGTAGGAGATGACAACTCTGGGTAGCGCCCCAAGGAGGCGCTTATCCACAGGCCATTGCGTCCCGGAATGCAGCAGGGTTTGTAAAAGCTCGCAGTAGGCTAAAGCTTTGCTCTGCTATGAGGGGAAGCAGGGTAGAGACCCAACCGTTTCTTAACTTGTCCTGGTGGCAGTTCAGTGGGCCGCCTTGTGCAGTCGAGCCAGACCGACTCCTTGGTCTGGCAGCAATAAGATGCTTTGCTCAGGTACCAGTCAGTACATCTTCTGCAATACTTCTAGAGCTCCACTCCACACTGACTGGCCCAAGATAAGGACCTTAATGACAGACTCCAAGGCAGTTAGGTCTGGCCTCGAGGGGGAGCACTGCTTCAGCTGCTGCTAACTGGAGAAGATCGCCTAGGACCCATCCATCCATGGGCAAATCCTTGGAGTCTTGGCCAGAATGTATTGCCTCGAGCATTGCCAATATCCCTGCTGGCCAGCAGCAATGGGGTGCTGGAGACACCTCTCTGATAGAGCTCAGCACCCCTCGCCTTGGTGCCTTGCATGCAGAGAAATTCTGCTGGGAGGTGCCTGTTTCAAACCTGACTCCTTCTCTCCCCTGCCTACAGTTAGACAAGCTTAGATCTATCATAGAGAACATGATGGCCTCCTCCTCTGCCTTGCTATCCATGAGTATGCCCACTAGCCCGGAGCCTGGGGAGGCAGCGCCGGATGGCACATGCCCAGCCTGCAGCCTAGACGTCAGCGAGCAGGTTAGCCAGCTGTTCAAACGCTACGAACAGCTGCAGGATTTAATTAGCAGCTTCATGAGGAGGCATGCGGAAAGCAAGCCAGCAAAGAGGCCACAGCTGAGGAGCCAGGTAAGGCCAGCCAAAGGGAAACACCCTGCTTTATTACCCAGGCTTCCAGGCTAAAGCTGTGAACGTAATGCAGTACCTGGGGGGAACGGAGGATGGAGGATTTCAGTGGTTCTGTGAGGGGATGGTTCAGACTGGATCCTTTGGGATCTGGGTCCACAGCCCAGTGCAGCAGTGAATTGGAGCAGCAGGCGGGAAGAGCTGCACATGGGAGTCGTGTGACTGTGACCAATTCCGCCCCTCAACACTGCACACCACGCGGGAGCAGATCACTGCCGGCTCCCTGGGAAGCCCCTCGTTGTTCTGGCTCCTCGTTTAGCCTTGGTTTACACCTGCTGTCTGGCCTGGTGGGTGGATGCCTTGACCCCTCATCTCGAGGCCTGGTCTCAAATCGTGATTTTAGGGGTCACATGTCAGAGTGAGTTTTGTGTGTCTTCCCACTGCCTAGTGGGCTCATGCCTAGCCCTACAAAGTCATCCCAGTGGTCAGCATGGCTTGTGGTTTCTGCCCCAGAGAAGCTGCAAACTGGAATAGCAGGGGTGGTGGAGGCCAGGACCGAGGCACATCGGCAGAGCTGTGTGAAGTCCCAAGACTGCAGTAGATGGGGGTGCAGGTCAGGGCTTGGGTGCATCGGCAGAGCTGTGTGAACGGTGTGCTCTCGGGCTGACATAGCAGGGGATGCTGCATTTTGGGGCTGAGGTGCCTTGGTAGAGCTGTGTGGGGGATTCTAAGGCTGGATTAGCAGAGCGTGCTGCAGGTTATGATCAGCAGAGGTCTGAGTGTGATGCAGCTTGCTCATTACCTGCTGTCCTGTGCCAGGCTGAGGGCAGTGCAGTCGCTCTCTTCCAGTCGCACTCAGCTTCACCAAAATGGTGAAGAAGAAAAGGAGGTGGGGATTTGAACAGGGATGTTGGTGTAGCAGTTTGGATCCAGTGCAAATCACAAGGGTTCCATTCCTCCATTTGCTCTGCGGTCTGTAGCTCTAGCTTTGCACAGGTTCCCACCCTGCCCTCAGACACATGTTGCACTATCAGTTTGATGTGCAACTTGCAAGCCAGACAGTCCAGCCCGCCTCTCTCCCGCCCCTTCCAACCGTGCACCCGTGTCATAAAGGGAATATCCCATCTCTGGCTTGACGCCGTTCAGATCAGCACTTGTCCAGAGCAGAGCTGGAAGAAGACCCTAGTTTGTGACTGAACAGGGAATTGGGCTCCACTTGACTCCATGTGGCATCAGTAAATCCCACAGAACATCTGCCATTAAATGATGAACCTGAGATTAGAGAGGAGAACGAGGCCAGCCCGGTCCTTGTGTGGATGTGGGTGGCACAGTTATGTTCCTGCCACTCTTGGCGTTTGATCTCCTGTGTGGGACAACATAGTGGCCTTATGACACTTATACCGTAACATTCTTCACTGTGTCAGAGCCCCATTATGATGAACTAATGCAATGTTATGATCTATCTAGGGATCTACGCATGAGATTGGGGCCAGAACTCCTGAGTTCTCTTTCTATCACTGTTTTGGCACATAACCTCTCCGTGCCTTAGTTTCCTGTTTGGTAAAATGGAGACAAAAATACTTATTTCTTGGGGGTGGGAGTTGTGAGCCTTGCTCACTTGCTCAACGTATGGAAAATGTTTTGGGAGATGGAAGGTTTCTGGTCGTGTTTCAGCTGTCCATGTCTAGCTGATCTGAATGGCAGGGTATGGCAGCGCCTTCACCTAGCTGAGTGGACCCCAGGAGATGCTGGAATGATTCCTAGTGTCAAATATTCAGCTCCAGCTTCTCTTTCACGTTAAAAGTCACAGTAGCTGATTGTGTCTGCAAAAGTGGGCACAGGCTCATTTTGCACAAACTGATCTGAGACTAGGGTGAGCAGCAATAGTCCACACACACAGGTGCTGGCTTTGCATGTCTGGAGTATGCACCCTCTTTTGGAAGCAGAGTCTGCAAAAACAATAGCCAGCACTAGGCATGTTTTAAATATCACTCCTAAAAGGAAGGCTCAGGGAATCAAACAGATTCATACTTAGCCAGTTCCAGTACAACCCGTGGGTGCTGGCACAGAACTCTAGACTCTCCACTGACACTGGGAACCACTTTTTATCCGGACTGTGTCCAGCAGGATACCCCATATATCATGCTGCCCAAGGGGGACTGGGGATTGGTGAAGAGTTGTCTGTGGAGCCTGTCACCTTGAGGTCACTCATTTGAATTGACTAGTAGTGGCTGAAAATCTTTGCCAGGGATGCCATGTAAGTGACTTGTTCAGTGGTCTGTGTGATACATGCTGTTGATCCAGATCTCCATGTGCAAGTGAACAGGTGTCCGTGACACCAAAAGCACATCCACGGCTGGCAGCCTCAGAAGTGAAGCCAAGCACTGGCGGGGCCCTGGAGAACGGCTCTCCCAGCTGTAGCGGAGAGCCCTCCAAGGGAGGGATGAGGCATCGTACCTCTTGCCCATGCCAGGCCTGCTCTGTGGTTCGAAGGCGTTGTGTCTGGCAGTAATTATCTGCTACAGAGCTTCACTTTCCCTTCCGTTGCCCTTGAATCAGGATGAAGAGCTGCTGAGTCGCATCCAAAACACCATCCTCCAGGTGCAAGGAGACTGTGAGAATCTCAATGCCACCACAGGAAATCTCATAGAAGACCATCGGCAGAAACAGAAAGATATCGCTGTAAGTGACGGCAGGGGCCTGGCTAGAGGCCTGTACTCGCCAAGGGTTTGGGTTGCTTGGTAATCAGGGATGCTCTTAGACCTATGCATCCTCATCATGGACGCTCCTTAGCAAGGAAAACAAAGGGACGGGCAGAGGAAATCCTCTCTCCTGCCTGGGAGAACCCAACACATCTGAGGCTCTACATAGCACAGAGTATAGGTAGGTGGCTCTGGACTCGTTAGCCCCTGAGCTGAGCTCTCCTAGTCCCACATCCAGTACTGCAGGAGACTGAGTCATGCCACTGAGTCGCCTGTTATGATACACCGGGGTTTGCTAAGGCTGTCATCAGAGACCGACCCCAGAGATATAACACCCACCACAGGCATTAAAACACGAGGGGCCTGATGCACAGTGAGTCTCTGCTAGGTGAGCGCCCTCTTGAGAGAGAGAGAGGGGATCAAAGGGCAGACGGGGAATATCCACATGGACAGCCCTCCTGTCTGCAGGTCCTTACACCGACTAGGCCTAGATGTGCCCCCTTCACCACCCTGCTGTTGTGTTTAGTGATGACTCAAGATATCTGAGCCCCAGGAGGCCTCAGGCCACCAGGGAGCATGTGCAGGTGTTGCAGGTGGTCTGGGAGATGACAAGTACTGTACAGGAATCTCAGCCTCCCCATTCTCTGACTGATTTTCATCGCCACCTCTTCTGTGTTCTGTAAAGCTTCTCTTCCAGTCACTGGAGAAGTTGGAAAAGGAGAAAGCAGACAAGGAGCATCTGGAAACAGAAATTGACGTGGTAAGGGGGTGTGCAGCACCGGCTTGGGTGGGACATGGTTTCTTCCGCAGGCACAGGAGATGTACGTTTAGGCTCCCTATTCAGTGGGAGGTGGTGTTGTCCCCTGGCTAGGATCCCAGGCTGGAGAGCTGGGATCTGTTCCTGGCTGTTCTGTGTGGGACTTGAGCAAGTCCCTTCGCCTCTCTGTGGCTCTTTTAAATGGGGCTAGTGACACCCATCTTGTAAATTGCTGTGAGATCTACTGATGAAAAGTGCTAACCATGATTACTTAGCATTTTACATCCTCTAAATGCAACATTAAGGAGACTCTCCCTGTCACGCACATGCTGTTACTCTTATATTACCTACACAGAAGCCAGAATTGTCAGTGGTGGCCCCTTATTTTGCTGCCTCAGCTGCTCAGTGTCTAAATGAGACACCTTGAGCTTTCAGAGGTGCTGAGTACCCGCAGCTCCAATTGCAGATACTCCTGACCTATACCAGAGTACGCAAGAGGAGGGTCCATGCTAGAGTCCTCCTGGGGTATTGGTGAGGAGCCGTCCCAGGCCAGCCATCTGTGGCAGCATCTGCTTTGATGAGGAAGGGGCCTGATCTAAGTGGGCAAAGGGGAGGGGGGAGAAAGAAAATGGATAGAGTTGAAGGATGGAGCCCTTACTCAGAGCACCAGAGCCTTGATAGTGAAGGGAGGGAGGCGTTTCTTTCTGGGAAGTAGAGAGGGGAAGCTCTATGCTCACATGGGGCCCTGTGGAACAGGAATGCTGGGTGGAATGCCTCTCTTGTGCCCCAGATCAAACTAAGGTTCTTACTCCCCCCGCCCCCACCCAATCACTCTCCTTTCTCCCCCTGCCCAGAAAGCAGACAAGATTGCCCTGGCTGGCAAAGTCAGCTGCACCCAGTTTGATGCCACCATGGAGCAGCTGAATAAGATGATGCAGGATCTGGTGAACAAGATGAGCGGGCAGGAGCAGGACTGGCACAAAGTGCTCGACAAAATCTTGATGGAGATGGACTCCAAGGTAAGCTGGAAACGTGCCTTCTGCATGGCTCACAGAAGAGCCACAGGAAAGGCAGACGGGAAGGGACTTGGCCCAGTTTATAGCAAGGTGGGATGAGGAGCTTGGTCTGCTCTAAACACTGTATCTGCTATAACTGCTGTGGTTTTCATGCAGGGCCTGGGTCCTATTCTCCCTAGGGTCCCTTTACATTACTCTGGGGCCTTCAAGTGAGCAAAAGTTACGCTCGAGGCCCTTTCACGCTGCCAGACCACTGCAAAGGGGCCGTGGTGTACATGGGAACCTGGCCACAGTGTTTTATTTTTAATTCTCATTTCCTTCTGCCTCCTGTAATGGATGCAGACCTGAGCCCTGGAGCAAGGGGGCTTTGTCATGCATGCTAGGAGTGCTCTGGGAACAGATTGCCATGTCACACACTACAAGCCAGATCTGGGACACCTGGCATGCAGGGCCAGATCTCATCCAGCTGCTGCTGGCCTCACAGAGGGTGCAGGAGATGTGACCCAGGGTGTCCTGCCTCCTATCATTTAGCCCTTAAACCAGGAGCACCTTGGGGCAGGGATTCTGTGACAATGCTGAGCATGCTGGTGCTAAAGCGGGCATGACTTTTTGTTTTCCCCTGTTCCTGTTTCACCTGGTTCTGTGTTCCCCAGCACTCACAGATTGTATCCCCTGTAATAGAATGACAGTTCCCTGCAGTATCCTCAATGAACTTCACTGAATTAAGTTAATTCGTTGGGGTCTATTGTACTAAAAATGCAGTTGTGTATGTATTGTGGTAGGTTTGTATGTATTTCCATCATGGGAAGGGTAAATAGGAGACCAGCAGTGAGTGATTAGGCAAATTCACTCAGGTTGTAACATCCCCAGAGAAACCACCTGCCTGGACAGGCTGATGTGTACTAGTTCAAACTCCAGGGATCTACAGACAAAGAAAGGGATTTGGGGTAAATAGCCTGATTTTTAAACTGGCTCAGGGCCTTTTTCCTGATCCAGCCACTGGACAGGACTCCTGGTCCATGGAGGTCCCCGATCGTTAGGGGAGGGTTGGAAGGACTGGGCCTGTTGAGGCCCCATAAGACTGGGTGCTTGTTCTGAGCTGAAGCTATGATGAACTTGAAACCACAAGGCAGCCCCTTGGCGGGGTGCTGAAGGACTGCTCCTGCCTGAGCCCATGTTAGGGTTGGGGTGGTCTCTGGTAAGCTTCTTAGTGTACGTGGAGGTTTCTTTGTTTTTAACATGTTTTCTCTGTAATGCTTTTTACCTCAAGAATCAAAGAGGCTTGCATAGAAAGAGCTGTGTGGTGCTCATAACCAGAGCAATTACACCTGTTAACCAAACCATCTCTGAAGAGAAAGCAAAAGGGTGCCCTGGGGCAACCTGTCTGTGCTGGGAAGTAAACAGTGAAGGCAGGGAATGGTCAGTCTGGAAATACCCTGGTCAGAAGGGAATGAGAGGCAGGTCTCCACCCAAGAAGAAGCAACAGCTGGGGAGCTGGAAGCCAGAGAGCCACTAAGGGGAAATACAGGTGTCGTTGCCCTGAATTGTGACACCCCCTGACTGTGGGCTGAGCAGAATTGCCCACCTTATTTGTGCTGCCCGTGTGGCTTTAGTTAGTGCCCTGCTGCTGCCCCGTCACTTAGAGATGATCTGTGGACACTCGGTTGGTCTAGGAACCTTAGGAGGTAAAGATGGAAAGGCCCCATTCAGTGTTAGATCACTCCCAGCAATACAAGATTGTTCTTTGCAGTATATTTCCTAACACTTCGTGCCAAATATTTCCTAACACTTCCTAACACTTATTCCAAATGACCCAAGTGATGGAGCTTCCACCACTTTTCTTGAGAGACTGTTCCAATCTGAATAGCAGGGGAAATTTCCCAGGGTGAGATAGGACAGTCTATGATTTCCTTTGCCTAGCTTCATCCCACAGCTCCTGCTTCTACCTCCATGTCTCCCTTTAGAAAGCCTCTCTCTTCTCCTGGGTGTTCACTGCCTTTGAACACATCATCATGTCTCATTATTATCTCATGTCTCGGTTATGGTGTTAATCATTGGTGAGCCATTTGTACTCACGCATACAAATGGGCACACAGCTTTTATGAACTGTGCATTACCTTGCAGCTGGACCGCCTGGAATTAGATCCCTTCAGACAGCAGCTGGAAGAGCGTTGGAAGGCCATCCGGAAACAGCTGAAGGAGAGGTCTCCCCAGTATGAAGCAAACGATGCTGCTGGAATTAGGAAGTAAGAACATCTGGAGATGGACAGCTACAGCTTTAGGGAAACAAGTTAGACTGAGGGATTGGTCTCTCTGACTTCCTGGGATAACCTCAGTCAGGTTGACTTCTCTTGGGGTTTATCTACACACAGAAGTTGTACCACTTTAACCATGCTAGGATAGTTAAAACACTACAACCCCCTAGTGTGGATGTAATTATACCAATATAAATATGCTTAGACCAGTATAGCTGCTCCTTACAGGAAGGGGAATAACTATAAGGCAACTTTATCCTGGTATAACTGCATCCACACTAAAGCTTGTACTATAACACAGTCGGTTTAAAAAAAAAAATCACCCTCCTAGACAACATAGCTATACTGGTACAAAAAATGTGTGCAGACCAGGCCTTAGGATTTTTCTAGTGCTCCCCTATTCAAATACTCTTGCAACTTTCCTGGCCTAAAGATGTTTCCAGCTTCTTTGCTCCTGTCGTTCTGTTGTAGGCAGAAGCTCGGTTGCAGAACAGGGAGGCTGTTAATGAAGGTGGAGATTTTCAAAGCTGCCTAAGGGATTGGAAAGAAAACAGGCATCTAAATCCCTTACACAGGTTTGAAAAATCCTGTCCTGAAACCTTAAGAATGAAAATCTAAGAGCTGGTAGATCTTGAAGTGCACTAGGGACTTCACCGTTGCTACTGATTTTATGTGGAAGGCCATCAGATACTATGGTGATGGGCAGCAGTACAAAGCCTTTATATAAGAGAGATTGCTGCCTCTTCGGACAGAGCCATTTGGAGGAATATGTGAGGGAGGGCGTATGGTTCAGTGATTACAGCGGGAGATTGGGACTCATGGCTTTTATTCCTAGCTCTGGCCAGATTTATTGTGTCTTCTGGGGAAGCCCCTTAATGCTTCTCTCTGCCTCAGTTTACTCATGTCATATCTACTTAAGAACTTCACAGGGATTTGCTCCTCAAGGCGTGTCAACATTCACTGTGTTTGGCGATCCTAGGATGAAAGACGTGAAGTGAAACTTTCCCATGAGTTTTACCAACACGGTGAATTGCCACCAGTTGTTAGTTGTCCCCTATGTAGGGCCACCAAAGGGCACCCGTGCTCAACGTGTAGGTCCAAGGCACGGGCCCACACACTGCAGGGGCTGCCGGAGAAATAAAACCTGGCGCACCCTGTTAGCCAGATGACACAATAACAGTCCTGTATGGCTCACATGTTCTGTAAGTTACAGATTGGGTCTGACATCCAGAGTCCTCTTTCCAGCCCACACATGTACTTGCGTGCTCTCTCCCATGGGCCACCTGTTTATTTTTATCCTTTATTGAACCTAACATCAGATCCACTGGGAGGGGTGGAAAATAAAAGCGAACAAACTCTGATGAGATGAGTCAGGTTTTCCCCAGCATCAGGCAACATCTCGGGGGAAGGCAGGGGTGCCTGTTTGGTTGATTTCAGTTGTGCCTATAGGGTGATCTTTACACAAATGGGCAGGTTCAGAGCTGTCATTCAGTCCCTGCAAGAGAGATTGCGCTTTCCTATCAATTCAGGGCAGATTTTCAGTAATGCCTGTTGCTGATTCATGACCCTATCCTTGCTTTATTAATGTAACGAGTGATTAGGAGCAGGATTGTTCTGGGGTTTCGGGTTCTTAGCTACCTGCTCTCTGGAGGTGCAGATCTGGGTCCTGGTTCTGGGCCCTCTTCCCCCCCCATACCCCCGCAGCTTTAATAGGGTTGCCTAAGGTTTATGTGGGTATAGAATTCCACCCCTTCATCACAGTTCTGTGCCAAGTTACATGTGCTTTTAAGCAAATTTTTCCTGGTGTGTTTAGTGCTGATAGAACTGCAGACTGGGTGTAGTGTGTAAAAGGCTAATGTGTATGGTAAGTGTGAACGTGGGTGTAAATTTCGTATCCATTGATACATCCATCTATACGTGACACCCAGTGCCTCATAGCAGTTATAGGTGCTAGGTTTATGTATACGACAAAACTTAATCACACCGGCAATGACAGCTAGTGGTTAGCGCAGGAGAGTTGGAGTCAAGACCGCTGAACCTGCCTCTGATTTGCGATGTGACCTTGGGCAAGTCACTTCCCCACCTGTGCACTGAGGATAATGACATTGGCCCACCTCACAGGGGATGTGGAAGGAGTTAATGCATCACTTTGCCCTTGGTGTTTATTATTTGTGTTACTGTATCGCCTCAGAGCCCTAGTCAGGGCCCAGGACCCCATTGTGCTAGGCACTGTACAAACACAGCACAAAAAGAGTCCCTGCCCCAAAGTGCTCATAAGCCAAGTATAGCCCCTTTCATCTGAGTAACTCTGAGTATTATTATCATTATATATTAAAAATAACTGGCCAGATCCTCAGCTGGTGTAGGTAGTTCCATTGAAGTCAATGGAGCTGGGCTCATTCACACTAGCTGTGGATCTGGCCCAATACATAGAAATACCTTGTATAAAATTAGTTCCCTGGCCAGTGTTTTGCTGATATGGTCACACAATGGAAGCTATGGAAATATTTCATGTCCCAGGTCACCGTTCTTAGCGCTCTCTGTGGCTACTCAGTGGTCCTCTAGGCTTGGGGCTCTGTAACTTCTTATTCAGTCCTATTGTCCTTAGCACAGATCCAAAGAAACCGTTCGCCCCTGGGCCCAAGCCTGTAATGATTCCCATGTCTGGTTTCATCCCAACAGAAGACTGATGGCTCATTTCCACTGCATTTCCTGCGACAGACCTCTGAAAATGGTGGTGCCCGGCCCGTAAGTACTGCACTGTGTTTCCAGATGCCTGCAAATGTTTTATTGGCGTAAACGTGGCTCTCCAGAGTGCTGCAGCCTTTTACAGGTGGGGCTCGTGGGCAGCCGCTGCTCATGGTCTCTTGAGTTCCTGAGGGGAAACAACATGCCTCCCCCTGCATCCACGTACACAGGTTTCACACTGCTGTGCGCCTTAGCATGGTGAGTCAAACACTGGTGACATGTCCCCAAGGTTGGTTTGGAAGCTGCTTTTTGGGGGCACCCCTCAAACTTCCTATTGGATCTTAAGCAAGTGTCTAACCCTTAGGTGCAGAAACCTTCCCAAATGTGACTAGCTGCAGTAATTAGGTTACTGGCTACAGCTCACAGGAACCACCTTAGCAAATCAAACCAACTGGGTCACAGGAGACAAAAGGGGGTGGTTTGGGTGCCACCTTTGCTCCAGTGGTGTGAGCATAGAGCTGGAAGCCAGGACTTCCTGTGTTGTCATCCCAGCACTGCCATTGGTCGAACTGGTTGGATATTTTCCAGGGGAACGTCTTTCTGTCGGAAAATGCCAATTCTTGGACAGTGGAACATGTAGATGCTGACAAAAAATCTGTTTGAAAAAGCCCCTGATACAAAGCGTTCCGATGATGTCGGAGCATTCCATGGCTACAGTTTCAGAAGGGAATGTTTTTGTTTTTGTTTTGATATTTCTTTTATATTACAAAGGAATACAAATTTAAAACCACAAAATCAGAACAAAAAATGGAATTTTGTTTTGCGGGAGTTTTCTAATCCCCCCACCCCCATTTTGGAACAGAATTTTTTTTTCATTGTGTGGAATTTCACACAAAATGGAAAATCTGGGTCCCTTCCAGCTCTGCCACTGACTCTGTATGTGGTCTTGGGCAAGTCATTTAATAGCTCCATGTTCTTGGCTGTAAAATTGGGATGATAATATTTTATTGATCTCTTAGGAGGCTAGTAAATCAATGACTGTGCAGAGCTTTATCCACAGAAAATGCTACAAAGGGAGGATTATAAAGTAACCATTTTCAGGAGTTCATCCTCCCCTGACCCTTGCTGTGAGACACTTGCTGTGTGGTGCTATCTCCAATCCCCTGTGCTAGGAACGAATGTTTCATAGCACCTGCAAACTTGGAAGAGCGGAGATCAAATTAGATAAAGCCTTAATCTCTTTAACTCTGGCATATCAGCTGCTAGAATCTGATTGACCCTGAAGTGGGAAAGCAAGGACAATCACCATAAAAGTTACAGGTTTCAGAGTGTAAACTTCAGATGCAGTTGGCCCGATATTAATTATTCCATTCCTGTGCTGTGGCTGGGGGTGGTGAGGTGTGGAAGGGGGCAGGGGCAAAGATAAATTGAAATTCCTTTTGCGTGCCCCACATTCTAGAGCCTTGCACAGACCTGCCCAAACCCCAGTGTAAATTAGAGCAGCTCTTAGGCTGCTCTAACTTAAGCTCTGCTTCCCATGTCCTTAGGAAGTAGGGAATAGCTTTAGTGCAGTGCACTCTGGCCATCCCCCCAACGTGACTCTGACCCCGCCCCTGTGCCAGGGCTGGCATGGAGCCCCAGGCCCAGCTCTTCACTGGTCAGGGAGGCCCCTTGCCCAAGAGATTTTCTCAGGGGCCATTTCTGCCCACTTTCAGACCCCTTTACACTGCCAGAGGGGCATGAAGGTGTTACTGCAGGGATTAGAGTCTCTGTGGTGCTGACCCCCATCCATGCTTTAGGGCCCAGTAAACGTCTCCTAGCACTGGCCCTGGAGCAGTAATGGGAGAGGTCAATTCAATCCATGACTCGTTCTCCAGGCTTCGCGTACACCCCCTGCTGGAGGGCAGCTCCAGTGCCATGTGATCATGCACCATGTATAAATGAGGGGCTGAGATCTCCCTCCTGGGACACGTGGCAAACCCCAGACATGCCAGGCAGTGGATATAATAACCAGGGATGTTCGGATTTTCTCCTCTTCTTCCCCTGACCCCTTTGCTTATTGACTCGCCAGGACCATCATGACCGTACCCTCCGTGCCGGGGTTACCATCTCACCGCTCCATCCGGCCCTACACCGTCTACGAACTGGAGCAAGTCAGGCAGCACACCCGCAGGTATGGTGTATGCAGGAGGGAGGGGCCTTTATTCCTAGTGTTGGGATTCACGTGTGGGTGGGGACCAGCGCACGGGGGATGAGGGGGGAGAGCTCTCCATCGCCGCTGGGAGTGGTGGCAGCGCAGAGGTTCCTCTGCTAGCAGAAGCTTCTGGTGTTGACCGGGTTGGAGCAACAACTGCAGCTCGGACCAGCCAGCCAGGCGGGGCCCTTCCCAGGCCTGCCTTCCATTTCCGGCTGTCTTGGAATTAGCAGGGTGGGGATGGTTCCCCCCAACCCCCTTTCCCCAATGCGGCAGCTGTAGGTGTCACCCTACTGCAGGCCTGCTCTTCCTAGCAGAGAGCTGACTGCCTTCTCCTAGGGAGAATGGCCACTCTCCTGCCCCGGGTTTCAGTGCACCAAAGCCTTGTCCTGCTGCCGTTTGCTAGTTAAATGAACGCAGCTTCCTTTCGCTCCATGCTTCCTGAAGCCCAGAGCTGGAATCCCTACGCCTGCCCGGGTCATCGAGAGGAGGGAGGGGAATTTATCCACGCTGTTATGAATGGTATAGGGGCCAGTGCTGCTCTCCAGGACACCTGTGTGTTATGTCCCAGATTACGGGACTGCCCCATAAATCAAGGCACTGAGATGAGGTACCTAAATGTCTGCACTGCATGAGTATGTAGGCAGCAGTCATTGAACTCCCAAGGTCCTGCCCCAGCACAGGTTGGGCTCAGTGTAAACTCTAGGATGGCTTCTCTAGGGACCGCTGCTTTGGTTGTTCGAAAGTCCTGGTCAGGAATCGAATGGGGATGTCCCTAGGATCTTACATGGAGCAACCCCATTGATCTCGTTGGGGGTGGCACTGGTGTCAGTGAAAGCAGACTTTGGCCTTGCAGACATTTGCAAGAAGTTAACTGACCCTTTCTCCGCTCGGCCTCACAACCCTGCACAATAAAACCTTTGTAAATCCTCCAGCTGAGACGATAGCAGGTTGTGGGCATGAGCCCAGCTGCAAACTCACTGCTGGGTGATGCCCAGCCCCATGTCACACGAACAGGGAAACCCAAAACTCTCTTCTGTGGGAGAGAACGAATCACTTCAGCCAGGGTGCAATGAGTTTTGTGGGATCTCAGCCCCGTGGAATGTATCCACAGGAGAGAACCCCGCACAAGTGGCCCCATCTGGTTGACGTCTCCTCCAGGAGGTAAAGGGCTGAGTAAGTCCTGGAGAGCGAAATACCCTCTCAGATCTGAGGGGTCGCGGCTGCACAGGGCTGCATCTGCATGGGGGAAGCCTGCTCCGCTGCTAACACTGCTTTGCAGATGACTAGAGGACTTCAGTTTCCAGTGCGGTCAGTCTGTGGCTCCGCCCCCACCCGAGGGGTGAGGCTTCAGCCACCTTTCTCAGGATTCAAATGGGCTGGTACAGCCCGGCTCACCTGTCCTCGGGGTCCTCATCCAACTCCCCAAACAGTGTAATGGCCCGATCTTGCCTCCCTTCCACATGTGAGCAGCCCCCATTAAGCCCACAGGACTAGTCGTGTGAGCAAGGCTGGGGGATTAGCTCTAACAGCATCCCCGCTCCTTTCCTTTCCTCTCACTGAATGCATCTCCTCCTCCGCCCCAGTCTGAAGTTAGGGCTTAGCCCCTACCCTCGCTTGGATGCGCTCCAGCTGGAGAAGAGCGCGGGCCTTGGCAAGCTGCGCAGCATCCACTCCAAGATGCTCATGGACATAGAGAAGGTGCAGATCCACTTCGGGGGCTCGGCGAAGGCCAGCAGCCAGATGATCAGGGAGATAATGCAGTCGCAGTGTCTCAGCCCAGACCAGTGTAACAAACGGTAGGAGAGCAGGTCTGAGTAGTGAGTATCTAGACAGAGACATGCGGGGGAGGGGGGCTCTTATCCCTGCCCACACGAAGAGCTCGGGCACATCTGCATTCACCACAGGGATTGCTGACAGGCTAATGTCATACCTGCTGTGTACAGAGCCAGGAGAGCCTCAGGCGATGGGCGGTCATCAGTCCGGCCCCAGTCATTACGCAATATAGAGCCTGTGGAGGGAGCATCTGGGAGGGACTCTCACCCTCTTTCCTGGCTAGTTGAGCACGGCTGGACGTATCTTACTTCCCTTGGTGGAGTGTCTTGACCTTTCTGTAGTGCTGCTCTCAGATACAGACAAGCTGTACCCGCCGAGGAAGATCTCTCCCCCCAGGCCGCCCCGAGGAGAGGGTACCATGCTGCAGGAGAGTCCTAGGGCCGAGGAGGGTTAGCTATTCAGCAAAGCAAGCAATGTGACCAGCCAGGGGTCAGGCCCTCTTTTGCATTGTAGGTACACAGGACTTGCCCTAGTGGGTCAGACCAATGGTCCGGCTAGTCCAGTATCTTGTCTCCAGCTGTGGCAAGTACCGGATTCTCCAAAAGAAATTGCAAGAACCCTCCAGTGGACTGGTGCATGGACAGTTCCTTCCTAAGTAATCCTGAACGGTTAGCAGTTGGCTTCTGCCCCGAAGCATGACCGTTGATATCTCTTATAGACTTTTATCCTAGGTGGCATGCATACTAATCATGGTACAAACGGGGTCCAGTCTGGTCATAGGGGATAGCATGTGAGGGTGGGGGCTGATAAATACATAAAGCATTGGGGGGGGGCACACACACTCAGAAACAGCCTCTCGTAGTCAAACTGGCCTTTAGACACCAGAAGAGTTTGAGGGGGGGAATATTTGTTTGGCTCCAGTTGTGATGAAGCCCGTTCTGGATCTGTTTTCATGGCAGCTACTCACATGGATCTTCCTCTTGTGAGAGAGCCTGGGTGCTTTTAACTGCTGTATTTGAGATTGGCCAGGTTCTGCCCCAGACCTACTCCCTTACCCCCACTCCGGATTGACAGCGCCGATCATTAGACCCTCGCTATGGCAGACAGCACCAGACATGCACTACAGGGCAGGGACACAACATCAGTTACCATCAATAAGGCGGGCCTCAGACTCCAGCCTCCTCTGCCGCTGGGACCCTGGATCTGTGTGTCTGTCACTGCCTTTGGTGTTTGCCATGTGGTTTGTGCTGCTTTCAACCCAGACTGGGGACTGAGCCTGGGCCTGCGAGTTGGGGGTGTCCCCAGGCTGCGCCCTGCTCTGTACATCGCACTGTGGGACTTCTTGGCGTGTCTAGGTCTCCCTTTGTCTGCAGTTCAGCAGCCTGATGATGAGCAAACCTCACCGACCCCAGTGCTGTAGCGATGATGACTCCCTGGCTCAGGGAAATGGGCCTTTCTCCTCCGGAGGCCCCGGCCTGAGTTATTCAGGCACAAATGAAAATGAGTCTGAGTTCGTCCCATCTGCACACGGGGTCCCTCGCAAAGGGCCTGATCCTGGGAGGGGCTGATGGTTTCTTGTCCCCAATTCCCATTTCAAATAGTGGGAGCTGAGGGTGCAGAGCATGTCAGGACTGAGCCATCCCCGTAGTGTGGAATGACTGGTGGGGTCTGCTTGGGAGACGCCCAGGTTTGGAGTGAAGTGTGTGTGGGAGGAGTTTGTTTGACACCTACCCATGTTGCATCTGGCTCCAGCTAGAGGGTTTGGCCCTCACAAATCCAGACCTGAACACACTGGATTCTGGAGCAGTTTGGATCTGGAGCCAAGCTTCACAGCCCCATCTCCAGCAGGCTGAGCTGAAAACCTGGATCCAGACTTTGGGGAAAGTTTTGAATTTGGATCCAACTTGGCAGCTTGGGCCCCTCTCTATAGGTCAGAGGAGAATAAGAGGAGACCCAAAGAGTCCAAAGGGCTGTCCTGAGGGGTAAGTGTTTCTCTTTGCCTAATACCCAGGCCTTGAGTCCCAGCTGTGTCAGGCCCCTCTCCCCACTGCTACCGTGTTACCGTATGGATGCACAGGCAGTTGCAAGAACTGCCTGCTACTAGAAGGTTGTCGCTCCCACCTCAAGTCTCCTTGTCCCTTCCTTAGCTCCCTCTCCAGTCTCTTCTTTTCCCTGTCCCTGTGGTCTTCATGGAGTTCACAGCTAGCTCAGTGTCCATGTGTGGGGTTCCAGCAGTAGCAGCCAGGAGAGCTACGCTCATGGTAGCATCCCTGAAAGGGGTCACTTTCAACATCCTTTGAAGGTGACCTGCAAGGAGAAGCTAGTGCCTGAAAAGATTTTTTTGTTTGTTTGTTCTTTCTCCTTAGAAAGATCAGGAATGTCAAGTCCCTAGTTTTGTTGGAGGGACTCGTTTGGGATCTCAGAGGGCCTGCGAGCTTTCTCAGCACATAAATGAGGGGCTGAGAGGAAGGTGTTGAGACTTTAACAAAGACCACTTTCCCCCCAAGTGTTTGTCAGGATTTGCGTTACATGGACGCTAACAAAAATGTTCCCGTTGTTCTAAATAGGCTGCACAAAAGTAACGTCCTCTCACCAATCAAGCATCAGTTTCATGGTGTCTCCGCTGTCAGGATCTTACCAGATCTCCAGTTGTCCACAGCAAAAACAGGATAGGCAAGCTAGCAATGTCTAGTTTACGGACATGCAGAATGTTTTTTAAGAGCCATACCCCTTTCAGGCTTTCTTTGTCCCTCTTAAAGTAGCAATAAAGGCCACACACCCAGTTACTTCCCCGTCACAGGTAACACAGGGGCGTGGCAGCAGGAGGCTTTTGTTTCTATGGTAACTTACAAAGATGGAAAGCCTGGACTCCAGAAGCCAGCTCGGTTTTGCAGTGTGCCCTGGACCTTGGCTGTCGGGGAGGCTTTCTGCTGTTTACCTGGCTGAGTTTGCAGCGTTGCTGTTCGCTGTCCCACAGTGACAAGATGGCGGAGATGGCGGAATATGGTTACCTGTCCATGCCTCGGCGCTGCGGCGGCAGCCACACCCTCACCTACCCCTACAGACGCTACACACGGCTGCAGCAAATCGCCCAGTGTGTGCCGGTGCATCCCGAGGAGACTGCCATGCTGACAGTGATGAAGGTATCAGTGGCTGGGATGGCAGGGAGGGAGAAAGACCAGGAACACAGCTGGCCTGACTCTGCACTGGCCCACCCCTCGTGTGACCGTTGACACCAGTGCAAAGCAGGTGTCAAACAATACCTGGTCACGACAGAAATGTACAGTGCTCTCGCTTTGCACTGGGCTCCGGGGATATGCAAGGCAAGGGAGAACCAGACCCAGAGGTTCCCCACCTGGAGTCTGATGTGCTTGCTGGTGGTACCCAGAGAGCTGTCCAGGACATGGGGCTGGCCCCTCCACCTCGGTTCCAGCTGTTGGATCATAAGAAAATCAGTTTTATATTCCTAGCTACAATCCCAGGTCAGATGGCCCCAGAGCCAATCTGGATCTTGTATACAAGATGCTAATAATTTTGAGTCAATAAAATGTATCTGCTTTTTAAGCCTTGACTACACATGGGACGTGTTGCAAAGACGTCCCTTGGTTGCTAACACCACTTCAGCTCCATGGTAGCAGTAATGTTGATCCATAGATGGGGCTGCTGCCAGAATTTTCAGTCCCAGGTCATCTTACCCTGCTCAGAGCAGGTCTAAAGGAAACATTACTTAAACCACAGCAACCCGGCTTTTGCTACCAGTGTTGCTAATCGCAGTGGAAAAGTCTCTGACTTGACCCAAACAGGCTGTTGTGGTTTCCACTGGGAAATTTAACTTTTGAATCATCTGGCAACATAAGGCTTTTTAGAAATCTTCCTTTAGCCAGTGCCCTGTGTGTATCTGCAGCTGTTGGACGAGAAACAGTGGTCAGGGCTGGTAAGTGTGAGTATTAGCTGGGCCTTTTTAATCACCAGCTCTTCCAGGAATGGGAGATGCAGGAAATGTTGTGGGAAGGAAACCCTTTGGGCCAGGTCTCAGCTTCATGAAAGCCTTTTTGTGTGTGTGTGTGCTGCCCTGGTACTGTCAGGGTGACCAGATGTCCCAATTTTATAGGGACAGTCCCGATTTTTGGGTCTTTTTCTTATATAGGCTCCTATTACCCCCCACCCTCGTCCGGATTTTTCACATTTGCAGTCTGGTCACCCTAGGTACTGTAAAGGGGCCTTACACAGGCTGGAAACACCCCCATAGAATTCCCTATGGGGAGCAGGAGGCCTTCTGGCTGGTGCAGAGCTGGTGTGAAGTTTCTACACTGACAAGAGGCTTGCCTGGAGTACACCACACTGTCTGCTCTTGGTTTCCTAGGGGCTGTGGGAAGTAGAAGTCAGAGGAGCTCTGAGGCTGCTACAGTTTATACTGGGGACGAGGCAGACCCAGCAATAGCCCCAGAATAAGGGGAACATGAAGCCACATTATCCCCCAAATCCCAGCCCCAAGTACGGGACTGCAGTAGTTGAGAATCCAACTGTTTGTTCCTAACCAAGTACCTCCTGAATACAGAGGGGCTTGGACTATCTGAACTTTCCAGAATCCCCAGTACCCAGAGACTCTGAGCACCAGAGCTTGTTTTCTAGCTTCTCTTGCAGTTTCTAAAGAAATTCCACCCTTCCCCACCCCAGTCTTGGATGCAGAAGAACCCCCTACTGGCTTCCCCAGTGAGTCAGGGACAGCAGATGCTCCAGCTTCTGCCTCTCATTCCCAGCTCCACTTGCTCCTGACCAGGGAGGTCCCCAGAGGTCAGACTAGACAGTTAGGATGATCCCTTTGGCAAAGATGGCAGCACTGAGAGTGAAGCAGGAAGCAATACAGTGCCTCCCCTCTGCCCCCCATGAACCCTGCTTCCACATCTCCCCAGCTGCTCATTGATATGAACCTGCCTCCCAGATACGTCACCCCTCTGCAGTGCCTTTACCTCCAGCGCTTTGCACGAAGGCCGTTGCCGGGCCTGTTGTCATGGCTGGCCAAGTGGCTAGAACACTGGACTGGGACTCAGGAGAGCTGGGTTCTGTCCCGGGCTCAGGGTGTCCTTGGGCAAGTTATGTCACCTCCCTGTGCCTCAGTTTCCCTATCTGTTAGATGGGGGCAATGATCCTGTGGAGCGCTTTGAGATCTATTAATTGAAGAGTGCTATGTAAGAGCTCTAGGGGTGGTTGTTCTTATTGCTCCTACTGCTTTTCAGGAGACCTTTTCCATTGCAGGCCTGGCCACCCCGTAAAGTCCAAATTGGTCAGAGAAGTCTCAGTCCCTGCATCCCCTATTAATAGTGCGTGTACAAGCCCACAGTTAATTCCCTGTGGGGGTGGGGGCAGAGAAAGAAAGGCATGATTGGAAACACCCCAGACATGGGGTTGGCGCCTGTTGCAAAAGGGACACAAAGTCAGGGCGTTCCCAGGTGCCTACAGCCCCCCCCAAGGCCCTGCACGGTGTGCTGACATGCCCGGTTCCTGCACACTGCCGTCAGTCAGAGCCGGCTCAGCCCTGGGAATGCGCATCGGAGCCTCCTCACACACGCTTCACCTCCCCTGGCCTGTCGCTGCCAGATCTGAGCAAACAGAGCAGTGTGATGGAGGGGGATGGGGTAACAGTGCAAGGTTGGGCTAGGAGGACATGATAACAGCGATAGAGAATTGGGGTGGGGGGAAAGATGGACTATCCAGGACTCTCAAAGAGAAGGGGCTTGGAGGGGGAGGGAGGAATTAATGGGCGGAGTAGCAACCTGGGCCCTGCCTGCATTAAGGAAATTCCTACTATCTCAATGTGGTTACATGAGTTAGCGACGCTGCACTGATGCAAAGCTGGGCATGTACCCATGTAGCTTGAGCCCATCATTCAGTGATGTTCTTTACAGCGAGTGCAAAGCCCGCTCTGCATCGGTGCAGCACATCCACACCCGGGCTTGATACTACCTCGATGTATTGGCGCATGTGTGGATTTCCTTCCTGTGGACGGTGCCCTAGGTACAGAGGGGTCAGCGCAGGGCAGCATTCCTGAGCGATACTGATGTTTTCTAGTAAATACATGAGAGCATTGCAGAAGGGAAAGAAGGTGACTGCAGGGTGTTGAACCTGTTCACTCTGCTGTGTGGGGGTCTGGAACAGGTATTCTTCTTTGCCTGAATGGAGGTTAGAAATGCTAATAACCCTCTGGGGTTGGAGCCAACCCCATGTTTAGGTGCCTGTATTGTGCCCATCCCTAAGATATTTGAGCATCTTCCAGAGTTAAGAATAAACCAAGTAGTATCTGTCATGAGACATTTCCCCTCCCTTCCGCCTGCCAAAGGGAAAGGTTTTGTTCCTGCGTCTTTACAATGAAATATTAACACCCCCTTTCCAATATGCCACATGTTGCTTTGTGGAGACAGCAAGATTGAAGCAGCAGATCTAGGATAACCTTCTCAAACATGCCTAGGTGAGTTAGCAGTGAGTTCGGAGCCTAAGACCCCCTGAAAATCAACATGATGTTGGCTCCTAAGTGGTTTAGGAACTCTTGAGTCCCCAGGTCTCAGTTTCAGCAGCGTAAATCCAGAATACCTCCATTAGCCTTTTCGGATCCAAGACCAGAATCTGGCCACCTGGGTGTAATTTCCTTTAATGTACATTTCAGACCCTGATGTCTCTGATGCCTGTTCACCTTTTGGTAGAATATTGTTTGCTCTTCTGTGGCCAGCTCCAGACACCAGCAAATCAAGCAGGTGCCGGGGGCAGCAAACGTAAAGGGGCGGCAGGAGGTTGGGCTCTGGGGCGGCAATCCGACCTCGGCGGCGACGGGAATTCGCAGCCACTCCGTCACAGCGCAATTCGCGCTTGGCGGGAATTCGGCAGCAGGGACACGACTCTTCTTCAGTCGGAGGCCGCACCATCACTCCGCCTCTGTGTTCGGCGGGCAAGATTCCGCCTCCCTGTTCAGCGGCAAGTTGGTTTTTTTTGCTGCTTGGCGTGGCAAAACCGCTGGAGCGGGCCCTGGGCAGGACTCCTCTCAGAGAACAGATCAGGGTTTGTATGGAACTCTGGGAACCACGGTCACCCTCTCTCTAATACCAGTGTCATGACTGTGAAGACCATGCGTACACAGAGCGTGGGACGGATATGTGTTGCCCCACTCTGGACAGTGACTACATACAAATAGCCCCTTCTTACTCAACACATCTGCCCCCCAGGTGCATTGAGAGTCGGATCTGCTGACTTCAGTGTCTGAAACAGGTTGTGACTGCTGTTAGACCTGGAGAGCCAGCATAGCTCTGGGAGCAGGAGCTGGATTCTCTTTTGTCTCATCAGCACACCCGTTAACAAAGTTCTTTGACCAAGGATGGAAAAGAACCCAGCTTGACTCTCAGATCCCAAATGGAGTTTGGAGGGCAAGTGGTTAGAGAAGCTAGCGTTTTACTTGCAAACTGAGCAGATTGATCTGGAGCCACTGAGAAGCAATAGCTGGGGGCTCCAGCGATGCTGTTCTTACCAAGTCACTGGTCTGCGTTGAACCCCACCTTGAAATGACGTTTCAATGCAGGATGGTAGATAAACGACCACTGAGCCAATCTTTCCCTGGGCCAGTGCCAGCCAGCTCATTCCCAGGGGTTTTCACTCTTGTTTTCTGTAAAAAGCAAGACCTCTGTCCCCAAGTCAGACATTAACCACCGACGCCAACGCCAGTTCTGTCTTTGCGCTTCCTTCCTAGCATGAGGAGGTGGATATCCTGGGCCTGGATGGACACATCTACAAAGGGCGGATGGACACTCGGCTCCCATCAATTTCAGTCAAGGAAGGTAAGTCTCGGATGCCTGGTTTGTTTTCTTTGGGGAGCCTTTGTTCACGTCCTGCCTGTTTTTGATGGAATGCAACTGTTTCTTCATCATGCTGGCCGGAGCCGGAGGAATGTGGGATTGAGAGCAGAGAAGGGTGTTCCCTCTTTTGTCCATTCCTCCAGAATGGATCTGCTGTCCACGTAGCACCCCGAAAAGGGCCACTGTATGATGGGAGGCCTTTGTCTGTCTATATTAGGTAATTATATTGGCCCCCAGCACCTCGGTATCCGAGCAGCTCACAATCTTTAATGTAAAAAGAAAAGGAGTACTTGTGGCACCTTAGAGACTAACCAATTTATTTGAGCATGAGCTTTCGTGAGCTACAGCTCACTTCATCAGCTCATGCTCAAATAAATTGGTTAGTCTCTAAGGTGCCACAAGTACTCCTTTTCTTTTTGCGAATACAGACTAACACGGCTGTTACTCTGAAACCAGTCTTTAATGTATTTCTGTCCTCAACCAGGCTATGAGGCAGGGCCGTGTTGTTATCCCCATTATACAGAGGGGAACTCAGGCACACAGAGTGACTTGCCCAAGGTCACACAGGAAGTCTGTGGCAGGGTTTGTCCCAAGTCCCAGGCTAGCACCTGAACCACAGGATCGTCCTTCATCTTGATTCCTTGGGTGGAATTTGCTGCTCACATGATCTCCGGCCCTCTCCTCAACCCCTGTAAATACGGTATCCTTAAAACAACAGCGTGGGAAGTGGTAGGTATGATCTCCCTCGGAGCCTGCTTCAGCGCTCTGCTGGTCTCTGACCTATCCGCTGGGTAGTTCCCATCCTGGGTCCAATGGGGGCGTGGAAGCTGTACCCGGTGCCCTTTGTCTAGAGTGCAAGGTAGCTCTGTGCCTGCTAACTGGCAGGCAGTAGGGATTGTCACGAGGGATACAGGGGAGACTCAGTCCCCACCAATGTTCTGGGATACCCCATTGAAGAGGGCAAGAGTGGCTGCCTAGGGAGCACCGCTGAGTACCCAGAATGCTTGCCATGGTGCATTAACCCTTCCTGTTCCTCTAGCCCATGACTGAAATGTTGCCCCCTCCACACAAACACAGCGCACCAAGGCTAGAGGCAAGATGTGAAGAATGTGCCCCTACTGCCCCCTGTTGGCTGCCCTGGGAATGGCTCCCAAATTCTTCAGAGATCGGCCAAACTTCAGCCTATGCAAGAATGCATAGGGCAGTGGTGTCCTGCCACTGAGTAAGGGGGAGCAGCCAATAGGACAGCGGGAGGGGAGGGGTCAGAGAGCAGCCAATGGGGCTCATGGGGTGCTGGGGATCCCCCCAGTAGCCAAGGCACCGCACCAGAGCATGTGATTGAGCCAATCAAAAATAGGAGATAACTGGGTCAACAGTCAAGCGCTCCCCGTCTGGCGCTTGTGTGCATCATTCCTCTCTTGGAATCTCTGCCAGGTGACAGCAGCAGCTTGAATGAACTTGTCCTTCCCTTTCAGTCCTGGTAGCTCATCTGTTCTCCTGGTAGACTTTGCCAGTTACATAACAACGTGCCCAAGGTGGGTGGCGGTTTTGGCAGGGCAGAGCAGTGTGTGCATGTTCAGATCTGCATGCTAATCCCCAGGAATAAGGAGAGTACCCAAGGGGCTCAGCAAACGCATCAGGTCAAACCTTTCCCCAAGGAAATGAAGGGGCAAGAACTCTGGGGTCTTTTCCTATTTCTGCTACAGGCTGGGGAAATTGCACGCTCGCTGCCTCAGTTTCCTCATTTGTAAAATGGGGATAATAAAGCTTCCTAGTGGGGTGGAGGCAGGGGGATTGTCTGAGGCTTGGCTCATTAATGTATGTGAAGAGCTTTGAGATCCTGGGTTAGAGGACACTGTAACAGCGCCAGGCAGTATTGCAGCACTGATTCCATGTGAGCAAGGGATGCAGCCCCCTCTCAACTAGCTGCTCCCTAGCACTGAGTGCTGGTAAACTCCCCACGAGGCATTGTGTTATTTCTCCTGTATGCTTTTCTGCAAGGTGCACTGTACTTGGTGAAATACACTGTGATCTCCTATTTTCCACTCATCCCAGCTTTCTGTTCTCTGGGTGGCTTCCCACTGTGTGGCCCCACGCAATGGGGTCCCACAGAGACTCCACCATGAAAGGTTCTTACACAGTAGATTCTCAGGTCACTGACTTGAATGGAGGTCCACCAGGTCTAGGAGTTTCCATCAGGGATGTATGTAGCCTAGAATGTCTAAAGCTAACACCCATCTCAGATCTGTGCAGCTCTCTCATGGGCAATCCTCTGCGTTAGCTGAGCCACCATTACCTTGTGGCTCCAGGAACTGTTGAAACCCTCCACTTACATATATGCTTCCCATCAGGTCCTTTGAAGACCAAACCCAAGCTCTCCCGGTCTTCATCACAACGGCAGTCGACCCTGATGGACACAGCCGGCCTCCCAGCACGCCCACAGAGCGCCAAACTGTCTTCCCCCAGCAATTCAGGTACCTCGCTTGGGTTTAGATGGGAGCTGGAACCCCCTGAGAATTTACTCTCTGATGAGCATGTGCTACTGAGAGGCTCCTAGAGGAATCCCCTGTCTCGTTCCCTCTGTTCCTAGCAGAGACTCCCCACACCTGGAGCTGGGGTAGGTTATGCCAGGCTCTGTGTAGGCGCTGTGGTGAGGAGGGTTCAAGGATGCTTCTCTCCCGCGCCCCCAAGGGACAAGACACACCAGTCTGCCTCTGGAGTCCCCACTAACCACGGTTAGCTTTGGAGTATTTGTGCCCAGCTGCTGCAGAGGCAGCCAGCAGAGGGGGCATGAGGTAAAGAACAAACCCACTTCCCATCACAGGGCTGAGGCTGTTTGCCAGAACATCAGCAATGACAAAAGCCAACCAGGAAATAAAAGCACCCCTGGGACACCGACAGGCTCTGTAAACAAATAGGGGGTGCGGGGGGGGGGAGAGAATCACTGGGGCCCTTGCTCCCACCATGGGGAAAACCCACGGAGGGACAAGGAACAGTCACATGCGAAGCTTCCCCCTCTGCCGTTCCATCAGGGATGTGGCTGGGTTGCCCAGCCCCATGCAGGTGTTCCAGCCCACCCACCTGAGATCTGCAGGTGGGAACCTCCCCAGCGCCCTGCGCTGCTCCTCATCCTCCCGAGTCCCCCAGGCAGTTGCTCCAACACCCCACCCAGTGGGGATGCTTGCTGCGTAGAAGGGGAGACGCTGCTGGTTCTATCCACACCGACTGGAGGGGAAGCTGCTCTCTGGTCCATCCACCCTGAAAAGGGCCAGATATGGAAGCTAGAGAGATGGGCCGTGGGGGAATGCAGCAGCGCTCCCCACCCCAGATGCAGGGCCTTTCCTGCCGACCCCTCAGTGCCACATGGCCAAGGGCAGCCTGCAGCCCAAAGCAAGAAGGAAAGACGTGTTCTTGATTCCAAGCTTCTTACTGGTGCTGGGGACCAACATTGCAGACTCTTCTAAACTAGCATTCAGTGGCGTCCTTTATAAAAACGCCCTGATGATGGATGGATTTGGGGTCTCTTGGCAGTCCCTGTGTCAGCCCATCCATCTGTTCATTTTGGTAAGGGTGAGCTGCGTGATGCTGCAGAACCATGTGATCTGAGCCGTGATTTAAAACACAATCGGCTAGAACAACTGTAGTAGAATCTGGACTGAGTGAAGAGCTTGCCGGGAAAGCGCAGAACCTCTCAGCACAGCTGACAGCAATATTCCCCTCCCACCATTAAAACAGAGGCACATAGCATTTGACAACATACATGCCTTCAGCAGGAAGAACACGTGTTTAGCTTGGTAGAATTGGGTATGGAAAGAAAGAAGGCAAAAAAGTTTGATTGGGCAAATGGATTGAAAGCAGCAAGGATGGAGGAAAAGATCCATCAATAGATGTGTGAAATAACAGATTGCATTGGGGTGAATTTCACTCAGAGGGACAAATTCTCTGCTTCACTGAAGCCCCACACTTAATTTGCACTTCAGCGGGGTCTCAATAAACAAACATGGAGTGGATGTCAAGAGCAGGCTTAGGATGTGATGGAAAGTAGGGGAGATGGATGAATTTGTAGAAGAGCATGTCGATGAATGGGTGGACAGAGGCATAACAACTGATAGTTGAAGGATAGAAGCAAGGTAGGCGAATGGAGGGTGGCTGGATGTAAGAATGGATGGAAAAGCGGCTGGATGGGAAAGGATCAGGAAGTGAGGGACGGGGAAAGCAGGCTGGATGGGTGATGAGTGCAGAAACAGAGACATGCCCAGGATGCACGGAGAATCAGACAGCTGGATAATCCGTCAGTTAAATCGTCTGCAATGTTTCCCTGTAGGTACAGCTAGGTCGCTAAAGGACAGGCCCGTGTCATCGGAGGGTCGACTGTCCCGGGTGGACCTGACCCATCTATCAACCTCAACATCTCCCCCTGGGGAGGCAAGAGAGGATTCTCCCATGCAGGAGAAAGAAACGCTAGAGCTTCACCTGGACCTTTCCATGCGCCGGCGATCAGCTGAGCAGTTACAGTGACTGCAATGGCAGGAAAGCAGCGCTCGCTGACGGAAGCCAGGCAATAAAGAGTGAGCAGAACAGAGCGGAGGCTGTGTACATGTGTCGCGGCGATAGGAACAGGGAGCTTTTTGTGCGGTGCCTGCGGCAAACAGGACCCAGGGCTGTTCCACGCAGCAGCACTGTTAAAAGGAGGAGGTGGGCAGCACGTTCATTCAGGAAAACGGTTCATCCCTGGCCTTTGCAAATCCTCCCCTCGCTGCTGCTAGCTTTGCCTGAGTAGATTTTGCAAATACCAGATCTTCTGCATAAGCCAGTTTGACACTGGCTCATTTCAGCCCCGGGGATCTTGTACTGTCCTTCGTATCACAGAGCCCGACGCACCTCATGTGCATGAAGGGGGATCTTTGAAACCGGACTATGGTTGACTTGTTTGAGTGAAAAGCACCAGGGCAGAATGCAGCCCAAAGTTCTCCCTCCACGGCCAACTGTCCTCCTCGGTGGAGAGCTGTGGCTCGCCACGGGCCCTAAGTAGCTACTTGGAACGCTGCATGCTGGGATCTGTAGTCTTCATAAGCTGCACCTTAGTACTGAAGAGGAGGGTAGGTTACAGTCTGCTCTATTCTGTACACCTTGGCTGTGGCCCTTGGGGAGCCCCCTAGCAAACAACTAGTGCGGCCCTCATGCAGGAAAAGCCTGAACTCCGTATCAAGTAAGGACTGGTCCCTCTAGAAGTCTAATCAGGGTTTGTGGGGCAGGCAGGGAGGGGATTGTGCACCAGGTAGCTGCCTCCCCTCTGCCCTTTCCCAACCCCTTCCCACCGTGCTTGATCCAGCGTGGGCTTCTTGCAGCTGTGCTCAGACTGGAGTTGGCAAGAGAGGTTTCTAAGCAAGGGGCTACGTGCTTTGTCTTTCCTACAGCAGGGCAGTGCCTGTGCTCCAGGAGTCATTAGAAAAGAATCTGGTGCTCTGTCATTTCCTCATCCGGTGCACACAAAAGCCTCTCCGATCAGAACTGCTCTTTCCCCCACGCAGGTCTTTGCTTCCCAGAGCGCCTGGCCCTCAGACTGGGGGACAAGGTGAAGGGCGCCCACCCCAGCTAATGTAATCTAAACTTCCCAGCCCTTTGTTTTCTTTTGTCGGTGAGGAGGAAGGGAGGGAGGGAGGTGATCGTGCTGAGTGATTTGAGGAGGACGGGTGGCCTGTGAATAAGGCACAAGACTGAATGTCAAAGCCAGGTTCAATTCTTTGCTCTGCCACTGACTCACTGTGTGACCTTGGGTGGACCCCTCCGCTCTTGTATGCCTTCATTTCCACCATCTGTAAAAGTCCCTGTTGTGAGGTCTACTTCATCCATGCATGAAGCCCTTTGAGATCCCTTGATCTGTGGAGCTGTACAAATGCAAGGGAATACTATGAAGGGTTACAAATAATTCCAAAGCTGGGGAGACAGATGTCTAGAAAACAGACAGGAAAACCCCACCTTTTAATCCTCCTGGCTTGCATCTAGGTTCTTGCACTACTGTCCCCATTCCTTGATTCAGTCTCATGCACTTTTTGCCTGCTGCATTTAACCTAGCTGCCTGCTTTTCATTTTCATCCTCTCCATGGCTCTGGTGCTGGTTTGATCCTCATTTGGAGCTAGCGTTGTGAGAGAGAGAGGACTCTTATTCCACTTGCTTTAATGCTGCCTTAGAGTGCCTTGGACTGCCCTAGCACAACAAGACAAACCAAAGTCCAGACGGCGGGTAGCATTTCGTAGTCAAGGAAGGGCTGAGCAGTAAAGATGCCATGATGCAGCTTGATTTCAATTCTCTGCTCACTCACACCTTTTGTGTGTCTAGCAAAGCCAGAAGGCTTTCACTGGGGTGAGGGACAGCAGGTTTCAGCAGGCTGTGTTTAGAGAACTGTCAGTGTAACCAATACTAGACAGGTCACATGGCACAATTATTGTGTAAGTCCTCCTAACTGGGTTAGTAATTACATAGGCTTTGATTAATGCCCCGTAGCTACTTCCTTGCATGCTCCCAACATTGTTTTGTCGTTACACTTGGCCGATGGCATCTGTGGTGTGATGTAGATATCAGAAATCATCACATGCTTGCAATGTAACATGACCCATTGCCTGCCACCAACCCTGCAAATAACCAAGACACACTCCCAGTGAATACATGGCACATGCTCTAATGCCACTTGCCCTGTTACTCAATGGCCATCCCCTGGCACTTGTCGTATGAACATCCTGCCACTACCTGTTCTGTCGTAGTTGTTAACCTGTAAATATCCTGCTGCTGCAGTGTTTACCCCTGTGATGATGGTGGACGCTTCTCACGAGGAGGGACAGTTCAGGACCATTGTCCCTGCATTCTGAAAGCTCCTGCCAGTGCACAACGAAAGCAACAATGTTTCTGTGAGGGGAAAACTTGAATGAAGTTTATAGTATGGGCTGGCTCCAGCTCCCATTACAGTCAATGGCAAAACCCCCTTTGACTTGGATGGGAACCAGGCTGGGCGCTGAATGATTTAATGTGAAGGATGTGACGGCGTGGAGCGGAGACCAGCTGGGAGAGGAGGGACCAGCAAGAGTGCCTTCGCAGGGGAAGATTCACCCCTGTGCAGAGGGCCTGGACACAGCCTATGCACCTCTTACAGGTAGGTCCCGTGGGAGCTCTATTTTGAGGGTATCTGTGGGGCTCAAGTGGTGCCTAGGCCCGGGTCTCTCATGCCAAGTGGATTAAATTTGGGCAAGTTTTGGCCCCACATATTCGACACACCCACTGCATGTGAACACGGTATGTGACGTGCTTGGTGTAGGGCTCCAGTGTGTGACAGTACAGTGTAGACATGCTGTCTGTTCTGTGTGGTTGACCCAGAGCCATGCCAGGGTCGAATCTGTCCGTAGTGGGCCGAGTTTTTGCCTGTCATTAATACCCCATGCTGGACACCTGCTGGGCTTGCTGGCAGCACATGGACGCTGCCTGGCGGCTGGCGACAAGCATATGCCATGCTCTGTAGGCAGGCGGCATACGTGTGCTGCACTCACGAGCCGTATACTGCACGCCGGCCACACGTGCTGCATGGTGGGTGGCTACAAATGCTGCACGCTGCACTTACAGGCCATGGACTGCCCAAGGCCTGCTGGCAGCACTGGTGCGGCTGGCTCTGCGTGCTGCATGCTGGTTTCCTGCAGTCACATGGAGATGACCGCATCCTGCACGGTCCTGACATTTAAAGTTAAATTAACCATAGAGAATGATACACCCCTCAGTCCTGTGTTCTCCGTGTATACCCTCCCCCCCCATGCCGAGGCCCGGTAACCACGGGGTGTTCCACAGGGAATGTTGGAGGAGGAATTCTTTACGGCCTCTTCTGCTCCAGCACCCTGGTGGATCTCTGGAGAGGAGCTGGGAGAGGAGGGACCGTCCTCCCTTGGCCTGCTCCTGCCCCTGTCCCCAGGCCTCACTGTGCATGCTGTCTTCACAAGCTCCCCAAGCCCTGTCTCTCCCCTCCGCTGCATCTGGGGCTCTCCATGCCTGCTGTGGAAGGGGCAGGATGTACTCTGGAGAGAATGCCAGTGCTAGCTCCATCAAGGCCCAGCTGTGCCCATTCTGCACTGGCTGCGCTTGCCGACGTGGACGAGAGAGTCGGAGAGCAGATCCTCAGCACAGCTGTGACGGGCGGCTGGGATCCGACAGCACCAGTTTGGCCCAAGCTTGAAAAGCGGCAAACAGCTCGTTGCATCCCAGGTGCGGGAACCCACCTGCTGTGCTGCCCCTCCCCACTGACTGTAGAGCCACTGAACGTGGGCTCTGGCCTTTGGAAACCAGCAACTTTGGACGTACTGAAGCAGGCTATTAAAATATTCCCTCCCACCTCCGTTGTATCGTTCCCCAGGACGAGGGAGAACCTTTTGAAACAGACCAGTTTTAAGCAATGTTTGCCTGATCCGCCTTTCCCGGGCTTGTCAAAGGAATGATCGTGACTTCTTAGACATTATTAACTACATCAGAAGAGGTGGGTTTATTTACTTAAATAACATTGTATGGGCCCTAACTAGTCATTGCCGTGAGCTGTGCCTGCTTCTGCCAATGGGAAATTGCTCCTCATATGTTTGTTCAAAACAACTTAGGATCGTTTTATTGTCCTTGGAGTGAAGGGGGAGGATGTGAACACTTCTGATGTGATGTGCTGCTCAAGCGGGTGTGTTCTAATTCACTCGGAACTGTACAGCTCCCCCGTTAATTCACTCATTCACACTTCACGCTGTGTCCCTGCCTCTAAGATGCAAATTTCTCATCTGAAAGAGAATGCAACATGTACAGGCTGCACTCACAGTTTCCACTATGCGCTTCTTGTCTTGGCTGCTTCCAGTGATGGGATTAAGCATTTTAGCCAATGTGAGAGTAGTCGCTTAGCGCTTGTCTACACTATGGATGCTAGAGTGGCAAAGCGTCATAGTGTAGACACTTGCTTCATCAACAGAAGGGGTTCTTCCATCTGTAGTTAACCCACCCCCACCAACAGGCACTAGGTTGGTCGATGCTATGACGGGTTGTGTCACAGAAATCCCCTTGGGACAGCCACCTGATGTGCTGAGACTACCTCTGAGCCCGTTTTCCCTGCCAGCTTGGGACTTCAGTACCCTGTCTTGTTGAGCCAGACACGCCAGCCTGCTGCAAACACAGACCCAGATCTGAACCACGTCCCCAAAAGCTGCAGGCTTAACTGAAAACAGCCTGAGAAGTGCTTCTGTCTCCAGCACCTAGATACCCAGTTCCCAAAGGGGTCCAAACCCCAAATAAATCCATTTTACCCTGTACAAAGCTTATACAGGGTAAACTCATAGATTGTTCGCCCTCTATAACATTGATAGAGAGATATGCATAGCTGTTTGCTCCCCCAGGTATTAATACTTGCTCTGGGTTAATTAATAAGCAAAACGTGATTTTATTAAATATAAAAAGTAGGCTTTAAGTGGTTCCAAGTAATAACAGACAGAACAAAGTAAATTACCAAGCAAAATAAAACAAAAACACGCAAGTCTATGCCTCATACAGTAGGAAACTAAATGCAGGTAAATCTCACCCTCAGAGATGTTCCAATAAGCTTCTTTCACAGACTAGATGCCTTTCTAGTCTGGGCCCAATCCTTTCCCCTGGTACAGTCCTTGTTCCAGCTCAGGTGGTAGCTAGGGGATTTCTCATGACTGCAGCCCCCTTTTTCTGTTCCACCCCCTTATATAGCTTTGGCACAAGGTGAGAATCTTTTGTCTCTTTGGGTCCCGACCCCTCCTTCTAAATGGAAAAGCACCAGGTTTAAGATGGATTTCCAGTACCACGTGACATGGTCACATGTCTTGTGAGACCCCAAGCCTTCATTCTTCCCAGCCTGACTCACAGGAAGGCTTGCAAGTAAACAGAGCCATCTACAGTCAGTTGTCCTAGTTGATGGAAACCATCGAGATTCTAAACCACCATTAATGGCCCACACTTTGCATAACTACCATAGGACCTCAGAGTTATATTCTATATTCCTAGTTTCAGATACAGGAATGATACATTCATACAAATAGGATGAACGCACTCAGTAGATAGATAAGCTTTGTAATGATAACTTACAAGAGACTTTTTGCATGAAACATATTCCAGTTACATTATATTCACACTTATCAGCATATTTTCATAAAATCCTATGGAGTGCAACGTCACAGATGCAACCAGCAGTGTCTATGCTGTGGCTCAGGTCGGCTGAACTGCATCTTTCAGGGTGTGAATTTTTCACACCCGTGAGCAAAGTAGCTAGGTTGACCTAAGTTTTTGGTGTAGACCAGGTAGGGTAACCAGATAGCAAGTGTGAAAGATCGGGACAGGGGGTGAGGGGTAATAGGAAACAATATAAAAATAAGCCCCAAATATTGGAATTGTCCCTATAAAAGCAGGACATCTGGTCACCCTAAGACCAGGCCGTAGACTGTCTGTCAGTCTCTGGGATTTGCAAGCAGACAAACAATTAGTTTCTTCTCCAGAGATCTGTAGCCAGAGATACACAGGCCCTAATGCTGGTCCCTTTGAAATCAGGAAGCTGGGCAAAAACGTTAAATGAAACCTAAAACTAGGTGCCATTCGCCTGGTTTCTTGTTTCGTTACAGAGCCAAGGCTGGGACCAGATACCCACAAACCTTCACTGGAGTGGCCTAAATCTAGTTAAACTGGGCAGAGTGCTCAGTGAGGCCAGGCCTTGATGCTTCTGTTGGTGGGGCACTGCCCCCCAGAAAGAAAATGCCGTCAACTTGAAATAAATGTACCGCCACCTCAACTCTGTGTGCTACGTACAGTGGTAAAGCTCCTCCACCAGAAGCATCAATGGAAATCAGCTGCTTCAGGAACCCAGGCTGCAGCCTGCACATGTGTAATTTCCAGTAGGAAGTGCTGAAACAGCAGGAGACGAACACTGCCTGTCCTCGCAGCTTTGTAATGCTATCTGAACTGCTGGAAGTTACTGAGCACGTGGTTGGCTATTGGGAACTGCCGGGCAATAGGTCTAGAACAAAGCTCGTTTCACGCTGTTTCAGCCTGAATCCAGGCAAAAGATGAGGGTTTCAGCTGAGTTTTTGGGGGAGTTGTTGGGCCCTACTTCGCAGCATGCGGGGGAGGAGGAGAATCTGTTTTACAGAAACTGTAAACTTTTGGTAGCTTCTCCCTGAGAAGATGAATTGTTCTGAAGTTTATCACTTATCCTGAAGGCTGGTGCAATTCTGATCTGTCAACCCTTTCCTTCGGCTTTGCCTCTTACAAAACAGCCCATGCTGCTTCCCTCCCCCCCACCCCCCCCACCCCACACACGCACAGCTGAAAGCCAAAGCTTTGCTAGGTTGGAACGGAAGATGGGGCTTATCTTTCTTTGCTTCTAACCAAGAATCCTGGGTTGTGGCAGCTAATGCAACAGTAACTATCAGCCCAAAGAGTCAGCAGCCTTGTTGCAACATGGTTTCCTGTCTTTAGAAAAAGAAACTAACCCCCTGCTCTGTTCTGGGGAGGGCATGAGGTTGGATTTCTTGTTTCCCTCGCTGTTGCTATCACTTTGCATATCCTCCCTCTCACCCTCATTTGCCTTTCCAAGCTCCCTTTGCCGCAAATTGCCAACCAACCGACGCCTCCCTGCTTCATTTCAAAAGAGCTCTGGAGTGTGCTGAGGCTATTGCAACACTCCAGCTGGGAACACCCTGTTACCATTGGAAAGGCATCCACAGGGCAACCATTGGCACTATGAGTAACACAATGGGGGGATGTGGCTTTTGCCACCCTCTTTAGGTGAAGACTCAGCACCAGAATGGAGATAGGCAGTGGCAAAATGCTTCCCCTCTTCAATGGCTGCAACATGCTATCTGCAGATGGGACATCAAACCCAGCTTGGCCCATCTGGGACCCATTCTGCTTTCCCTAAGAAGAGGGCTGATAACCCCAGTATCCTGGTCAAACCGAAATTGGGGTGATTACGTTCTATCACCCTAAATCCCCCCCCCCCCCCCCCGCAGCTTCAGCGAACAGAAATAGGGTTCTTGGTACTTTTTGCTCTGAACCACCATGAACCTGCAGCTGCCTTCCACCCTAGAGGTGGCTGCATTTCAGTGGTGGGCTGGGGTGTGTGTGTGTGGGGGGGGGGGTGTGTGAGTGAGAGAGAGAGAGATAAATGCATCGAGACATGCACATCCTAGAAGGGCCTAAGGTGCAAAGTTTAGTGGAATGTAGTGCCAACCTCCTCCAACATTTAGGGATAACAACAATAGGTCAAAAGGCTCAAGTAGACCCACTACCTCTGACATCTTCCCCCTCCACCTCATTGTGAACTCTGTTGGCGGGGACTGCCTGTTACTTGGCTCTACAGCTAGCCCTGATCCTTCGCTGGGGCTCCTACATCAATCTACTGAGCCTGGTCCAGTCCCATTGTTCCACAATCTGTGTCTTCATGGGATTGACATCAGGAGAAGGGATCGGAGGAAAACCACCTCCGAGCAGGACTCTGGTTGCTCCCCACCCTGTCTCGCACTGTGCTAATCCTGGCCAACCCAGAGGAGTTCTGAGTGCAATCCTTGCAGCACCAAGGCTTAAGACAGGCTCCTCAGACTTTCTTGTCAACTGCTGGAAATGGCCCACCTTGATTATTACTTACAAAAGGTCCCCCCCCCCCATCCCCCTCCCCCCGCTCTCCTGCTGGTAATAGCTCACCTTACGTGATCACTCTTGTTACAGTGTGTATGGTAACACCCATTGTTTCATGTTCTCTATGTATATAAATCTTCCCACTGTATTTTCCACTGAATGCATCCGATGAAGTGAGCTGTAGCTCACGAAAGCTCATGGTCAAATAAATGGGTTAGTCTCTAAGGTGCCACAAGTCCTCCTTTTCTTTTTGCGGATACAGACTAACAGGGCTGCTACTCTGAATCCCCTCCCACTGCTGCTGCAGAACCGCATCAGACAGAGTCTGTTCCCAGCCCCAAGGCGCTGACTCGCTGCTGGTTGAAAGGTGATAAGAGGAGCTTAGTGCAGGCCGTTTACAGGAACAATTTGTTGACTGGCAAGAGGGCTCCTCGTCCTCCCACGACAAAGCTTCCAGCGATGTGCTTGGTGCTAGTCGTTGCCACAGGAATGGGTGTGTGTGTTTGGGTACGTAGGCGGGGGGTGCGTGGGAAAGTAAGGAGTGGGGGGTGTCATGCCAGTGGGGTAGATGTCGGGCGTTCAGGGGCATGTCATGGAGCAGGGTGTATGGATGTTGTGAGTGTGAATGAGCAGAGGTGAGCATGGGCATAGACCACTGCGCACTTGGGGGGCTTCAGCCCCCCTCACCCTGCAGGGACTGCATTCATCAACAAAACCCCGAGGTTGGAAGAGAAGCTCGGTTAGCTCACTTGAGTAAAAGTGGACACATTTAGGCGTGGGCCAAAGCTACTCGCTAAGGGACTATTCAAGAGCTAGTGTTTTTTAACTCCTAGACCCTTTTCCCACTTCAGAGTGGTCTGTGCCCCTGTAATGTTTGGGTGAGTATGGGGGGCAAGCAGGGGTAGTGTGAGAGGATGGGGGTGGAGACCCTGGGTACGGGGGAGCAGGGAGTGTGTGTGTGTACAGTGGGATGCATGTGTAAGTGCCAGGGGATTTTACTGGGCTGGGGAAAAGAGTGCAGAAGGGCTCAGGCTGCTGAGGCTGACATGGGGGCACAGCTCCATCTCTACAGCGCTCGGGAATGGAGCTGGTCCTGCCTGAGCCCAGCGGGAAGCACCGAGCGGATACTGACAGGGTTACTCACCCCAGGCTGCCCAGCCCAGCCCACCACAGCCAGCACAGAGCTGCTGGGAACTTTAGAAGCCTGGGGAGCTGTGAAGTGAACCAACTTCTGGGGAGAAAGTGACAATGTGGGCAGACTGAGATCATTCAGCCACAGCGCAGAGCTCCACCGGGGGCATCTCCCGTCCATCACGTGCTGCCTACACACCCACCCTTAGCATTGCCCAGGGCTGACTCTTTAGGTGTGCAGGGATAGCTCAGCTTCCAGGCCATTCATCCCTTGGCTTCTCTTTGAATCCCTCCAACGGCTCCCCCGTCTCTCTCACATCACACCTAAGCTGCTTGTTTTCACTTTCCAAGGCCTTTCAGCCTGTCCCCACCCTACCTCTCATCTCCCATTCACCCATCGAGATGACTCCCAAGTCCGACTGGCCCAGGATGTCTGCTTCCATCCCCACTTGTTTAATTTTCAAACACGCACCTTTGTGCTTTTCCCCATAAACCTCTGCAAAGCTTCCTCATGATCCTCCTGCAAATCCCTCCTTCAAACTTTCCTTTGCCTTGGAACCTGCCAAAAATCTAGATGGCAGTTAGACTGCTAGTGGGACTGTTATCACGTCCCATCATGCTGACCAATTCAGTCTCATTGGTCACTTGTGCGCCCCAATCTGTCTGTATCCATCTGTTGTCTCTTGTCCTATACTTGGATTGTAAGGGCTATGGGGCAGGGACCAGCGTTTGGTTCTGGGTTTATACAGCGCCTAGCACTGTGAGCCCTGATCCTCGACTAGGCTTCCTAGATGCTGCTGCAGTGCAAATAATGCCAGGTGCACTCGGCGGAGTCAGTCATTTGGTTTCTCAGAACCAGACCCCAGGCTGCCACACCCCTTACACCAGGCAGAATCTGCCGGTTTCAGCTGCTCGCAAACTTTTAAGCAAATGTTTGTCAAAAGGGGGGGGGGGCGGGCTTGTTGAAAATGAGTTTTGCAAAGAAAGTTGGGATGGAAATATGGGGATTTTTTGTTGAAAAACTTTTCATGGACATTCTGTTGGAAATGACATCCCCTCCTCTCCCTCGTTTTGGTTGAAAGGTTTTGTAGTAAAACCCCTAATCCCCCAAGCAGTTCTCCTAGTGCTTGGCTTCCTGATGCTGGAAACAGTTAGGGCCTGATTCTCATTGCACCAGGGCCTTAAGTGTAAGTAAGAACAGGCCCAGAGTGTACAGCCTTCGCTTGGGCTCATTGGGCACAGGAAGCCGGGTAGAACTGTGGAGAGGAGGCCTGGGAACATCATGAGCCCCGGAACTGAGTCAGCTGTGGGAAGAGATGATTTTATAGTACCCAAAGAGAGGGAGACTCCAGCAACATGCAGGGAGGCCTCTCCTTTACTATGGAAGATTGAGAAGCTCCTGAAAGCTTCCTCCCGCACTGACTAGGTTTGCCAAAGAGCTCAGCTCCTAAAGGAAGCTGCCAGATTTTCAAGTGCTCAGCACCCAGAAGATCGTGGCAGACCAAAAACATCATGGATGCTGCTGGGGACTGTGCTGTTTTGAAAACCTGGCTCCTTTGCTAATTCCTACCATCAGCTGGCAGGCAGCAGAATGCCAGGGGGTCCTGGGGTGGGGGGAGAGCTGCATGGGAGAGCGTGATTCTATTTCATGGAAGTCTTCTAAAGCCAGGGCAGCTGGGGCTGCAGTAAAACCCCCCTGTCACCTGCCCAGCAAAACTTTCACAGGCTCCAGGCCAGGCACGAGTGGGTGGTGTGAAGAGGTAGGGCTTGCTCTGGCAGCTCCCCAGAGTCTCAAACAGGGGGTGGGAATAACCAGCAAGTGCTAAGTGAGTACAGCAGAGTGGGTGGGGGAAAAGGGGCAGCCCCCCAGGGATATCCCCCTGTGCCCCAGCTGTATGTGAAGCTCATGGCTGCAGTCCCTAGGGGTTGCTTGTCCTTCTGCCAAAGGCAAACCACCTGCTGGCCTCGCTTTCCCCTCCCTGCCAAATGCTAAAAGGTCACAGTCATCTCAACTTCCTCTTTCTCCGAAATCCAAGATTATCACAGCGCGCGGAACAGAAACAGCCAGGGAGTGACGGCTGCAGCAGGGGCTGGGCTGCACAGAAATGGGGTTGGCCCCATGCCAGGAGGCTGGCCTGCTGCATTACGGCATAAACAATCACACACGGTCACCCCCACTCCCACACGCCCCTGCACAGCCCATGCGGGTGAGCTAATGCTTCGACACAAGGGGACTGGTTTTCGACACAAGGGGACTGGTTTTCGGCACCTGTGCAGCTTGCCATGTAGCCTGGGGGCAGCTGCTCAGGTACAGAGGAATGCTGACAAATTGTTCTCATGGCGACCTGGCCAGGAATTAGGGCTTGTTTACATGGGACAGTTGCACCCGTATAATGTAAATGGATTGTTAAACCGGTGCAAAGGGCATTCTGACTGCAGTACAGGAGAGGTTGATTTTCAGTTTAGCTTCAGTGGATCGGGACCCGGTTTAATTGAACTAGTCCAAGCTGATATGGAAATAAGGGTGTTCACTCCTAGCAATCTGTCAGTGTAAATTCACACCTTCAGGTATATTGGTGCAGCTTTCCCATGCAGATGAGCCTTAAACACACACACAAACGCTCAGAGTCAAACATACACATTCCTGCTCCCAGCCTCCCACTTGTGCTCTCTCTCTCTCTCACCCACACACTCACGCTAATGCATTCTCTCGCTTACACAGTCACACGTGGCCTCCACACCCACGCCATAGCCCGGAACCACCCAACGTTATATACGTGCACAGGGACCAGCCGACAACACCCCTTCAAAATGCAAAGCACTCCTTCCAGCTTCTGCTGCATCTCCCACAAACCCACCCTAAGCCGCTTCTGTGCTCACTCCTAAGGGGTCCATTGTCGCCGATACCCCCAGCCTCCCCCCTCAGAGCCCCACTCCCGATAACGCTCTACACCATTACTCATTAACATGCTACCCTCAGATCCCAGCCACGTGGGCTGCTCTCTGCCCTAGTGTTCACCCAACCTCAGTCCCCCTCGCATGGCTACCATCCTTCTGGCCCAGGATCAGTCTCCCTTTGGAGGCTGCTTTCAGCCCATCCGGGCTGCTCCTTCACGGCCCAGAAGGCATTGCTGGAGTGGAAACCAGCATGTGGTGCTGGGCTGCTGTGGGAAGCCATCTCCTGTGAGCGCCGGTGAGACGTGCCTGTGAACAAGGAAGCGACTGGGCAGAGGACAGGATCTTCTAGGAGCTGGGAAGCAAGTCTCCGTGAGGCCCATGGCCCAGTGGTGGGAAGCCACAGTTGAATGACTGAAGCTGGTGACTCTCAGGTTTCTGTGCTGGAAGGGGCCAACCCAGGGAGGTTTCATTTTCTTCTCTCCTGGGCAGGCTGCATGGTGGCTGCTGCGGGCACCATGTGGGGAAGAGTGGGTGGGGAGCGATGGTGACAGGAACCCCGAGCACGCCAAGGAAGAGCACCATCTGCTGAGTTTTGTTCTCAGAAACCCAGCAGGAGGAGGGTCGGTTTCGCCATCTCCTCTAACGTTTGACGCGGGGGGCAGCTCCAGCTCCTGCCCCCAGATATGCTGAAAGGCCCTTTTGCTGGCCACATTGCGACCACTCGCACTGATTCCCCACGGGCTGTCCCACAGCACCACTGAAATGCAGGTGCCTTAAAGGTGGGGAGGAGATATTTGGGCAAAGCCCTGCCTTAGGGAAAGGGCCTCAGGAACCAGTGGCCCCGCACGAGCCCGGTCTCAAGAGACCCTCATGTGGAGTAAAGTGCATGGAGCCCAGTTTAGCTAATGGGGAATGAGAGGCTGGGTGAAACCTGCAAATCCCAGGGAGGGTCAGTTCCCAAACTGAGGCTTGTCAGCTCCCAAGGCTTCGGCTGCAGCCGTGGATTGTACCACAGTTCCTCTAGGTTATTAGCAAACATTAGAGTTAACCCTCGCAGCACCCCAGTGAGCCAGGTTAATATCACTCACCTCCACCCTACCCCCTCACAGCTAGGGTCATAGGTGCCGACTCCGTGAGTGCCCCAGGGCTGGACCACTCACAGGGGAAAAATGGTGGGTGCTGAGCACCCACCAGCAGCCCCCCCTATTGCTCCCCTCCTTTCCTTCCCCAGCACCTCCCACCTGCTTGTGGGCCCCCCGATGACCAGCGCCTCCCCCTCCCTCCTCATGCCTCCTGCCCACTACGATCAGCTGTTTTGTGGCATACAGGAGGCTCTGGGAGGGGGAGGGGAGAGTAATGAGGATGTGACATGCTCGGGGGAGGAGGCCGAATGGGGTGGGAAGAGGCAGGGTAGGGGACTTGGAGGAAGGGGTGCAGTGGGGACAGGGCCTGGGGCAGAGCTGGTGGTCCAGCACTCCCGGCACATTGGAAAGTCAATGCCTGTGGCTGGGGTTAAGGACCAGCTCAGGGACACAGCAACATACTTGGGCGTGGAACCCTGGG
The DNA here is from genome assembly GCF_965152235.1 of Eretmochelys imbricata. Taxonomy (NCBI): domain Eukaryota; kingdom Metazoa; phylum Chordata; order Testudines; family Cheloniidae; genus Eretmochelys; species Eretmochelys imbricata. The sequence goes on along the minus strand of NC_135585.1, from coordinate 16,359,956 downwards.
ATCCGGACTCCCAGTCTCTCTCGCTCTCCCTCTCTGCCCAAACACACTCACTAGCAAAGTAAGCTCTCCCCACCCAACCTGTTCTTTAGCCCCATCTCCTGTCTTTTTATACCTCCCTGTCCAGGTTTTTCTCTTTCACACCCTTGCTCTGGCCATCCCTGTCCTCTCTCCTCAGCTCTCTCACCTTCCTTTGTAAGCTCGCCCACTTTTGTACTTCCCCCCTGTTCATTGGGAAATGCTTGTCTTGTTGGCCCGTGGGATACTTTTGGCCAGCTCCCAGAGCATGAGTCCAGTGGGCTGTGTCTACACTAAAAAGCAACAGGGCTTCAATCCTGGATCCCAGCTTGACTCAGGCTCAGACCTGTCCACACCTGTGTAGACACAAGGTGGGGTTAGGCTTGAGCCAGAGTTCAAGCCCTGGGTTTACACTGCCGTGTGGACACCCCCCACCCCCTGACACTACCACTGTACAAATTAATAATCCCATTTATCTACCTTCCTTTTAAGGGCCATGAGACAGGAGTTGTTCCCAAGATGGGAGGCAGGGGGATCATGATGTGGGGCACTCTTGCTGGGGAGTAGAGAAGAGGACTCTCCAAGGGACTAAGTGCCCTGTATTCCCTAGCCTGTGTGTCTGCGATCCCAGTTCCCCTCCAGCCCCGCAATAGGAACAGGACAGAGAGGTCAGCTGAGCTCTGAGCACGGAGGGACAGTTTTTCAGCGCTCTGTCAGTGACTCGCCTCTCTCCCTCTCCGGAGTGCCTGAGGTCAAGCACATCCTTAAGGGATTGGGTCAGGGGCTGCCAAAGCTACAGGAAGCCAAGAGAAGGGGAACAGCCTTGGGAAGGGGCTGCTGAGCCACGTGAACAGGGGCAGGAACGAACCCCAGGGTGTCATCTCAGAACAGGCCGAGCCGCAGAAAAACGATCTAGAAAATGGAAGTGCCTAAGTGCTCATTTCTAATCCCCAGAAGAGCAGGGGATGATTTTCATCTTAGAGCCACCCCACGTCCCTCCAGAAGTACCAGAGAGGGAGGTGTGTCCTGGATCTAGTCCTGAGCCTCCTGAAATCAGCCGGAGGTGTCCCCTTGGGTTCAGTGGGAGCAGGAACACGTGCTGGGCATAGGGCTCTATGGAGACGCTCTCCCAAAGGATGCTAGTAGTGGTCTTGCTCGCTGAGCGTTTATGGCACTTTCTGTCCTGAGATCTCCATGCACTTTTCTTTGCACAGACCCTCTGGGCTCTGTGATCATGGAGGATCTAGCCAGGGCTCCAGCTAGAGCCTGAATATCTGCAGTACTAGTTTTAGCCCTGCAGCCCGAGCCCCATGACCTTGAGTTAGCTGAGCCAGGCTCTGAGACTCAGTGCTGCCAGTTTTTTAATCACAGTGTAGATATAGCCTTAATCTCCTGATACTGATTCCCGCAGTTTAGCCATCTTGGGTGTGAGATCCCTAGACTTTCTGGAACCACAGGCTCAAATCCTGCCAGAACTGTCTCAGCCCTTCAGCATCAAGTAGGCAGAGCTGCAGCAGTAGCAGGTAGTTCACTGTGTGGGCGTGTGATGAAAGGGCGATAAACCTTACACAAAGGCAGATGGGATTAGCTCCTAGACCTAGCACATGCAGCTACCTTTCACCAAGATCCCAGATACTCAAAGAGAAGAAATCAACCCCCTTGCCCACAGAGTTCATTGCCCACGGACACCCCACAGTACCTGCCAGGGTGCTGAGACCTTCTGAACTCTGCCCATGAGAGGCCCAATGGAAACAGAGCACTTTGCAAAACCCAGCCCTTAGTTAAGGGCCAGAACAGGAGCTGAATACCTTTGGAAAACCGAGCCCCAGTTATAAGCATTGACCATTTGAAAAGCTAATCCCATAAATTCTCTTCTTCCTCACTACCTAGCCAGTCACAGAACTCCCTACCACTGGCTATCATCTTCCAGGAGCCTTTCCCAGCATGCTCTGCTGGTGCCTGGCCCTTTAAATCTGGGCTGGTGAACCAGCTGCAGCCCTATGGTAGTCCTCTGGCTGCTGAGTGCTGCAGGTTGAAACCCCGGCCTTTCTCGCTGGTAAGTGAGCCAATTGACATTGTTTTCTCCTGGTTTTTCCCCTTTATCTGTGCAGATGTGGAACATCCTCCTGGGGAGTCTTTCAGACGACACAGGTTCCCCTCTGGGCTTTGCAGGGCTGTTAAAGGCCTTTTCTGTGCAAGCCAGAGGACTGCACAGAGATGCGCTCTTCATATCAGTTTCTCTCTGACTTTGGATCTCTTTTGGTTCCCGCTGGGCAGTCTAGTTCCTTTTCCTGTTAATATTTAAAGCAGCTGTTTGTATTGCATCATTTTCCATCCATGGGCTCGTTTAGAGCTGTGTTTATAATCCCAGCAATTAGTGATGAGAAAAGACCCCCTGGGTCACTCAGCCTGTCTCCCTTCCAGTGCAGGCTTGGCCCTGTATTCATCTCCGAGTGCTTCGGCCAGACTTGCACTAAGAATCCCAAGCGAGGAGGCCTCCACCACTTCCCTTAGGAGCCAGATTAACACAGCTGGCGGGTAGTGAAACGTATCTTTCCCTGTATTCACTGAGTGCCTAAAGTTTTCTGTAAAAGTTCTCTGGGGACCTAAATTTCCACCTCTGGGCACATGGGCTGCTAAGAGCCTGGATGCCTATTTCCCGCCTAAGCCCCAGCATGCTCCAGGCCCTGGGGGAAGAAAGGCAGGGGAACGCCTATCTCCCCTGCGGGGCCAGAGGCCACCTACCAAATTCAGGTTTCAGAGTAGCAGCCGTGTTAGTCTGTATCCGTAAAAAAGAAAAGGAGTACTTGTGGCACCTTAGAGACTAACCAATTTATTAGAGCATAAGCTTTCATGAGCTACAGCTCACTTCACTTCCTTTGAGGTCACACGAAAGGCTCCCTGTTCTTGGTCCAGGTGCCTGGACCTGATACAGGGGCTGCAATTGCAGACAGATGGTCAGACTCTGCCTGTGGCTGGAGCATGCTCAGTGCAGACAGAATCTTCAGAGTTTTTAGCTGCAAAGCTCGAGCAAAGAGCTGTCCCACTGGAGGCGGATTTTCACAGGGATAGCAAAAGGCACATCCCTAATGCAAAGGGACAAGTTTCAAGTCCCTGCTCTAAAGGGGGGCCTAGAGTTTCTCAAAGGAAAGGTCCCCAGAATTTTTTAACGTGAACAAAACCATGCATTTTTTCTCTACGCTGTGTTTTGGAAGTGGCTGGACCATTTGGGCTGGACCATTTGGGCTGAAATTTTCCCGAAATTCTCAGCCTGAGGCAGACACCCAGCATGGAACGGTTACAATCTGGCAAAGTTATGAGCAACTGAAAACAAAGTCTTACGATGGGAAGAGTAGGGCAACCCTATTCTTAGGCACTGCAGCCGTGAAAAGCTGTGCTGGGAAGAGCACGGAGAGGAGACTTGCAAAGGTTAATGTGTTGTCTGGTATCCCAGGCTTGTGAATGAACAGAGAACTTCAGTTTCCAGGGCCGGCAGCCCCTCTCGCTGCCTGAACAGAGAGGGCATTGAAAGGGTTTTAGTACACAGTGCAAGAGCAGCTCTCTGAACTGGCCCATTCGCCACGCTGCCTTCCAGACCTGAGCATTGCTGGAGGGTGGAAGCGGAAGTGGAACCCAGCGACCCCTGCCAGACGAACACTCACCCAGCACCGTGAGGTCCCCTGCAGTGAGGCCAGCAAAAGCTTTCACTACAGAGCCCTCCCCACGCCCCTCCCTTGCTCTGACCTATTACGGGGCTGTAGAGTTCAGTTTCACCAGCTCACTGCAGCGTCTCACAATGCAGAATTATTGGAGAAGGAAACCCTCCCCCCACAAACTCCAGTGTATCTCCCACTCCAGGAACAGTCTCACCACATCTTAGCCATCCAGCGCCCTCTCTTCCTTCTTTAGGCTCCACCTCCCTCACCTGTACTGCTGTCCTGGGTTTTATCTTGTTGGAGTCAGGGCACAAGACTGACTGTTTTGGTGGTGTTATTTGTATCACAATAGCACCGAGGCACACCAACCAAGATTGGGGCTCCATTGCGCTAGGTGCTGTACGAACTAACGGAGAGTCACCACCCTGAAGTGCTTGTAATGTAAATAGACAAGACAGGCAAAGGGCTGCAGGGGAGAGATATAACTTGCAAGCAGAGTGATTGTCAAGTGTTATGGAATCATGCTACAGCCCTGGTCTTTACTGAATTGTCACATGGTTCTAACCACACAGACCAGACCAGCAAGCTGCCTTGGCATCGAACATTTTGTCACGTGCACGAGTCTATGGACCATAAACTGTTTGGGGCAGGATTTTTTTCATGCTCTGTAAATCACCCTGTACGGTGTAGGAAAGCTCTGTAAGAACAGCAGTGTGAGGTTCTGTGTTTGGCGCATCTCATGGACTCCCAGCAAAAACGCTCAGTGCACATGTAAAAAGAGATGGGGGTTGTAACTAGGGTGACCAGATGTCCCGATTTTATAGGGACAGTCCTGATATTTGGGGCTTTTTCTTAGATAGGCTCCTATTACCTCCCACCCTGTCCCAATTTTTCACACTTGCTATCTGGTCACCCTAGTTGTAACTACCAGCCCGGCTAACTCAGCCTGGGATCTGAGAGTCAAGCTGGGCTCTTTGTTTCTCAGATGTCCCCGCCTGTGAGAGGTTATCCAGGCTAAATTAGGCCCTCAGTGACACGTGTGCAGTCCCCTTGTCTTTGGACACCTGCCCTGCTCCGTTGCCATCAATGTCCTTGCACAGAAGTAACTGATTGAAATTTAATACAAATCTGTTGATGATGCCCCAGAAGGAAGGGAATCCATCTGGCATTCTCAGCTGTGCTGGCTCCACACCCCCAGCAGAAGCAGAAAGTAGTAAAGAACCTCACAGTATAGTAGTCACTTGAGTCAGCAGCTGGTATTCTGATACACCCAGGGGGGATGAGCTGATGAGTTAAGGTGGCTTTTTTGTATTGTTTTACTGTCTCTCTTTTCAGAGAAAAGCCAAATGTGTCGTCATCTCTCCACTATAGCGAGTGATGGTGCGAGTTGTCAGCATGAAATTACATGTTGATCTCGTCTCTTTGTGTCTGTGAAACCTGTGCCCTGTGCTTGGAATGTTCACTAGTGAAATGATCAGCTTGGCTGGGCTCTTGATAATAGAGGATGTCACGTTTTTTACTTGTTGCAGGATCAAATCCAAATCTGGGTCAATAATTTTTACCATCATGTGAGATGAATTTGGTGGTTTCTATCCAGTGACTAATAAGCAGATATTGCTTAAATCAGCCTCTGTATCAGATGACTGGAGGGTAGCTAATGTAATGGCTGTTTTTAAACAAGGCTCCAGAGGTGATCCTGGCAATTACCGCCCAGTAAGCCTAACTTCAGTAGCAGGCCAATTGATTGAAACTATAGTAAAGAACAGAATGATCAGTCACATAGATAAACACAATATGCTGGGGAAGAGTTAACATGGCTTTTGTAAAGGGAAATCATGCCTCACCAGTCTATTAGAATTCTTTGAGAGGGTCAACAAGCATGTGGACAAGGGGGATCCAATGGATACAGTGTACTGTGACTTTCAGAAAGCCTTTTACGAGGTCCCTCACCAAAGGCACTTAAGCAAAGTAGGCAGTCATGGGATAAGAGGGAAGATCCTCTCATGGATCAATAACTAGTTAAAAGATAGGAAACAAAGGGTAGGAATAAATGGTCAGTTTTCACAGCGGAGAGAGGTAATTAGAAGGGTCCCCCAAGGATCTGTAGTGGGACCAGCTCTGTTCGGTGTATTCATAAATGATCTGGAAAAAGAGATGAACAGTAAGGTTGCAAAATTTGCAGATGATACAAAATTACTCAAGATAGTTAAGTTCAAAGCTGACTGCAAAGAGTTACAAAGGGATCTCACAGAACTGGGTGACTGGGCAACAAAATGGCAGATGAAATTCTGTTGGTAAATACAAAATAATGCACACTGGAAAAATATAACCCCAGCTATACATACAAAATGAGGGGGTTTAAAGTAGCTGTTCCCACTCAAGAAAGAGATCTTGGCGTCATTGTGGATAGTCCTTTGAAAACATCTGCTCCATGTGCAGTCAAAAAATCTAACAGAATATTAGGAACAAATTCGGAAAGGGATAAATAATAAAACAGAAAACATCATAATGCTACTTTCTAAATCCATGGTACACCCACACCTTGAATACTGTGTGGTTTCCCCATTTCAAAAAAGATATATATATATATATATATATATATATAAATTGGAAAAGGGCAACAAGAGTGATTACGGGTACGGAACAACTTCCATACAAGGAGATTAAAAAGCTTGTTCAGTTTAGAAAAGGGATGATGGGGGGGGGGGGGTATATGATAGAGGTCTAGCAATCATGAATGGTGCAGAGAAAGTGAATAGGTATTTACCCCTTCACACAACACAAGAGCTAGGAGTCACCCAATGAAATCACTAGTCAGCAGATTTAAAACAAACATAAGTACTTCTTCACACAACACAGAGTCAACCTGTGGAACTCATTGCCAGGGGGTGTTGTGAAGGCCAAAAGTATTAAAAAAAAGAATTAAGTAAATTTGTGGAGGATAGGTCCAGCAATGGCTATTAGCCAATGTGATTAGGGCTGCAATCCCATGCTCTGGGTATCCCTAAACCTCCCACTGCCAGATGCTGGGGCTGAATGACAGGGGACTGATTGCTCAAAGTTGCCTTGTTCTGTTCATCTCCTCTGAAGCATCTGGCACTGGCCACTGTTAGAGACAAGATACTGGGCTGGATGGACCCAGTACAGCCGTTCTTATATCCACGCCAAGGAAACCACAACTCCAGCTGGCAGTCTGAGCAAGTGAGCCAAGGATTTGAATAGACACTGAACAACCCTCTCCACCGTAGAGGTGACCCTCCCAGATCAGGGCATGTTGGTACAGCAATCTGGGGCTTGAACTGTGGATACATTATGGCTGGAATAGTCAGCAGGATTGAGCACCTACAACTGGAGCCAGTTTTTCAAAGGAGCTCAGCACCCTGGGTGCAGGGCTCTCCTGAAAAATTTGGCTCTGCATGGATCAAGGAATTCATTTTCCTAGGTTGTCAATCCAGCACCTTCCACCAGTATTAAACTGCAAAACTGCAAGTCCGTCTTGTGCTTCATGCCAGCAGGAATGGCTCATGCGCAGCTCCTAGGACACGTTCTCCTCTGGCGCAGGGGGATTGACGGCTCTGGCGCATTCAGAAATAGGCAAGCGTGGATGCAACAAGGCAGTTTTCACCTGTATCAAAAGACTGACAGTCCCCCCTGCAGGACACACACCAGACAGCGGTGACACAGGATAGCAGGGCTGAACTGGCAGGCAGCAGGCCAAGCCAACAAGACCCACGCAGTGAACAGCGTATTTAATGACAGCAATGAAGGGAGCGCTGACTACTGGGGCTTAATCACTCAGTGGTTTGGGGCACTGGCTGCCTCACTGTTCTGTTACGTGCTGGCTGATATTCTGGAGGGCTAACTTCAGCATTATTCCCAAAATGTAGCTGTCTTCATTTTCAGCCTCCTACGGCTCCCCCACCCCAAAGCCCCTCAAAGACGCTGCAAGTCCAACCCTGTTTCTAGTCCCACTGGGTCATGTGCCAGCTGAATTGGTGACAACACACATGGCTTTTTATCCCAATGCAAATGTGCCCCAAGGGAGTCGTGGTTGCCCCCGTTTGCTCTGGGAACGCAGTGGGGACAGAGTCCAGGGGACATGCATGCAGAGGGGCACGAGTGGCATAGAGGGCAGTGAATGTATTCTGATGCCAACTAGTGCATTGGTGCAAGAACTTTTGCAGGATCATGACTGAGCTGGCAGGGGCTTGCAATACAGGTGCTGTAGAATGGACACAGAGTTTGTGCATCTAGATTTTCAGCTAGACAGTGCGGCAACGAACATGGGGCTTCTTGTAGTGAGTGACGTCTTCGTGTGTGTTACTGGTATGGGAAAGTGGGAGCGGCTCCTTGGAAAAAGGAACAGAATTTTGTAACGTTCTGGTAATTTACTTTGATCTTTTGCATGGATTGTAGCAAATTCTAGGAGGCAGGATGAGCTCTCACTACACACGTGTACCGGACCCCACTGTGCTGGTGGACCCTCTGGGTGCTACTGAAAGACAAATAAGTTTGATTTGGGCAGGCCATAGGCCTTGGGCTGGCCCTCTCCAAAGAGGTGAACTTCAGCCATAGTGATGAATTATGTTAGCACACTTTTCACGCTCGGCTGGTCCGTTGCCTGGTGGAAGGGGCTTAATTGCAGGGAATGCACAAATCTCTGAATTCAGATCCTGCCTCTGGAGGAAACAAGGAACTTACTTAGAGCCAGGGCCAAAGAAGCAAAAGTCTGACTGTAATTTGAGCTTGCATCCCATTTACACCCTTATGGATTTTAGTGGAACTTTCCTACCCCCAGATTGTTGGTTTTTAAAGCCCCCAGTGAAAAGCTTTTCAGTTTCAAGATTTTGCCCAATTAAAGAGCAAGAGTAGGAATTCAGAAGCCAAGCACCTGGAAAACAATAACTGGCTTGACCCTCCCATGGAGTTATTTCCCAGCAGTTCCCGAGTCGCTCCTGGCAGCTTTCAGGAAACACACGTTGTAGGATGTTTCCCGCAGTTGCGCAGCTAGCTGTCTGCACTCAGCACTTTCTCACAATTCAGCTCAGTGGCCTGCTGACCAGGGTGACGGACCTGCTCAGGGGTTGGGGGTAGACCATGGAGGGGAAGGATTCCTTGGGGGAGGGGAGGAAGTGGGGCAGCACTAGCCATACATCACCCCCTGCCCATATCCCCCCTCTACAGAAGGGCATAAGGTGAAGCAGCTGTGTGGAAAAACCTCTGTCCATGGCCCAGGATCTTGGTGGCCCAGATTACCCACCCTTTCCAGGGAGCTGACTGAGGGCCCCAAACCGGCCCCTCCAACTCAGGTGACTCCTTCCCAGGAAAAAACAAGAAGGTTTCCATATTATCAACCTTCATCCTCCTCCTCATCAGCACACACCACCACCTGTGTAGTGTCTCATCGAAACAGACTGGGCCCTGAGGCCCATCTTACAGACTGACCTGCCCTAGGTTTCAGGTGGGGATGCTGGAGCCCCACTGCATAGGAGCCAGTGATGCCCAGTTCTAACTTGTTGACTCTGTTAAGACTCATTCCTAGAGACAATGAGCACAAGCTGCTCCTCACTGTCACGGAGCACCTCTGAGCCATACCTGGAGTAGCACTTTGCTCAAGTGACCAGCCCCCATCTCCCCCCTTCACCACAGGCCTCGAGGAAACTCCTCAGCTAAGCTCCAGGGTAGGCTGTGAGCACTTGAACTAGCACTTCTGCAGAATTTAAGCTTCCTGTTTGCTAAGAACCTTCCCTAGTAAAATGCACATGGTGCTGGCTTCCTGAGGCTGCAGGCAGCTTGGGTGCTGCTGTTCTAGCTAGAGGGGCTAAGCTTCACTGATGCTATAGCAAGCAAAGGGAGAAGAATCTGAATTGGAGCTGGGGAAAGCTGAGCACCACGGCAGGGGAGGTCAGTGCAGGGGGACACTGAGGGAGCGGCGGAGTGGAAGAGGAGCCCTCCCCTTTCCAGCAGCCAGGCTTTGGGGGCAAAGGGAGAAGAGGGCTGGGAAAGAGTTGCTTTTCCACTTCTATCAGTCCAAGAGGCGTAGACTTAACCTGTCTCCATACTCCCACTTGCCAGAGATGAACACAAAAGAGGGATTCTCTGTAGGGTTGAGATGGGCCCCTGGCAAGAAGCCCAGCCCCATCCCATTTCCCGGCAGTCTGTTTCACCAGGGCGTTGCCTTTCATACCTGCCTCTGGCTAGCAGGCAGCTGGCAAACTTTTCAAGCCCTGCCTTGAAGAGGTTCAGGAAAATCCTTAGTCACCCCTGGCAGAATAGCGGCTTGGGAGTTCAAGTGAGATCAAGAGGACCAAGCGGGGCAGGGGCAGAATTCTCAGCCAGGCAAAGGACTCGTCTGCGCCCTGTTGATGCAGCATTTTAGCCACGTGTTTGAGACCAGTCTCGTGAAAGCAGCACAATGCTGATATTCTGGCGTGAGGCACCGTGATGCTGGTATGCCAGTAAATTAGAGAATGGTGTTAGGCACCTTTATAACTGTGTCCACATTAGGCGTTGCACCAATTTAGTAGAAAATGCAAAACCATGCTCTGAAGTGTCCCTAGCCTCTGTTTGCCAGAAGCTGGGAATGGGCAACTGGGGACGAATCACTCGTTGATTGCCGGTTCTGCCCATTCCCTCTGAAGCACCTGGTGCTGGAAGACAGGATAGTGGGCTAGATACACCACTGGTCTGATCCAGTATGGCTGTCCTATGTTCTTAAATCAGACAGTTAAGTCAGTACAAAATTCTGAGCCTAGACCCACCCTAACACCCCTTGGCCAGAGGGATGCAGTACAAAGAGGCGTTCGTACACTTTCAGCCACCCCAAGGCCCCTTTACCCTGCCAGACTGGTGAGAGTGAGAATCCAGACCAGAGTGCACAGAAGGGGGGGTTGTGGGGGGATGTGCCCCTTGGCCTCCCTCACTGGCCCTGGTGTGGCGCTCACCATTATCAGGGCACTGGCTTGTTTTTAAGCTACCCAGCAACAGCGCAGAGAAAAGGCAGGGAGCCGTTAGGTTAAAAAAGTGATTTTTTTTTTTTTAATTTTTAAATTAATAAAAAACCTTCAACCTGTTTAAGCAAGATTCTGATTTGGAAACTAAAGCCCAAAAGCTGCAGCCCCTCCCTGTTGCCCTGGCTGGATGGAGCCCCTGGCCCCTGCCGCTGAGCTGGGTGGGGGAGGATGGTCCTTTACACAACTGCCCTTCCAGCTCGGCCTCCCCATGCGGAGCATTGTCTGGTGTAGGAACAGGGCCAGTGCAGGATGGTGAAGGAGACCAACTGTTCCCCAGGGTGAAGGGGGCAAAAGGGTGCATCCCAGGGCCTGGGCACAGTGAGATTTAATTAGCATGAATCCCAGGCTCGCTTGTTTTCGGGGGGATGTGCCGCAGACATGGATGATTTTCAACAGAGGCCAAAGGAGGAGGGCTTTACCACGCCCAGCAAGGATGTCCAGGAAATCCAGACCCCCCAGCTCCACCCCCGAATCCTCTCGCTGACCTACAGTGGACTGGTCTACCTAGTATCTTGGAGTCACACTGTCCTTTGGGAGCTTCTGATGCCCGTTCCCTGGGCCTGCCAAAACGCAGCCAGGTGTTACCGAGAGGGCAGAGGTGTTGGCAATGTGCCATGCTCCTCCTGGCCCAAGTTGTTCCGGCAGGGAAGCTGAATGCGCAGCCATACATTTCCTTCCCCAATCACGATCCTGCAGCACGGGAGCTCCGGGTTCAAGGAGCACATTACATCCCTGCGTGGGACGCTTTCCAACAGTGGCCACGTTTCAGTGGGTGCATCTCCCCCTCCTCCCTCACTTGGTAAGAGCAGATTTCAGGCAAGCCACAGGTCCGAGTCATACAGCCTTCTGACGGCCAACCCCGTCTCATCTAGGGGCACCCCAGCAGCAGCTGCCAAAGAACAGGGGAGGGGGGAAGCGAAGCCAATGACAACAGCTTCTGAGCCACCCCCTCCTCTGCCCAAGGGAAGCGCTCAGTGTCCAGCAATGTCCTCTTCAGCCAAGCGGTGTCGTCACCATCCTGCGATTGCCCACCGGGCTGCCAGTCTCTTTCCATTGCTCTCATTCTCTCTGGATTTATATACATTAGATATTTATATATTATATAGTTATATATTAAAAAAGAAGACCAGTTATTGACTCTCCGGAAGGGAAAAACCACACGGGCTGACAACCATCCCAAAAGAGTTACAAAAAGAATTATAAAATATTCCAGTGCGATCTTCGGGAACCCCCTCCCCTACCGCCCTGATCTCCTGCACCTCTTCTCTGTTCTCCCCCCCGTCCACCCCCAGCCTCCCTCCCCCGCCACTTCAATGTTAACCAGTCTTATCTCTGCCCATCCATTGCAGCCATAGCTTTCTGCTGGGAGCCTCCTTGCTGAGACACGGGTGGCCACATGGGCTGCTGATGGTGGAGATGATGGTGGAGGTTGTGGCTGGTTGGAGAGGACGGTGGCATCCAGGCGGGTTGGTGGTTGGGAGGTGAGGAGGCCCAAAAGGGACTGAAGTTCCCCGGTGGAGAGCAGGCCATCGATGTGATGGGGCTGTTGCTGCTCTGTAGGTTCTCTGAGGTCCGCAGCTTAGAAAACATAGCGAGCGCGTCCGGGAAGTTGGGAGGAGTGGCTGGAGTATTGCTAGGTGTGCACATCTGCAGGGAGAGAAAGGAGAGAGCGTCAGACAGACTGTACACCAGCGACCACCACCACACCATGCGAGAAAGGCAGAGCCCATCATGGTCAGCTGGGAACTACCCGGATTAAGCCATTTCAGTCTCAAGGAAGGACAACACCAGCCCTCTCGCTGCGACTTTTCTCCTGCCGTGACGTTTGGAAGGCCACCAGCGATGGCCACCTACAGTAGGGCTGCTCAGAACTGATGCTGCTGCAGCCACCACAACGTCTAGCCCTGATCAGAGCAGCTCTCAGATGCGGCGGCCACAACGGTGGCTGGTGTACACTAGGGCTCCCAGTGATGGTGGAGCTGAACTGATGTTCGCAACTGACTGTACAGACAGGGCAACAGAGACTGGTTCCTTGCCCAAGGTCACAACAAATGCCTCAAGCGTGACTCCCGCTCCATTTCCCTGTCCACTGGGCTGGAGTCCTCCGATTGTAAGCCTCGGGCCCAGGGTATCCTGGGCTCTAATTCCACTGGTGACACCAACTTGGTTTGGCCTTGGAAAAGTTACTCAGCCTCTCTGCACCTCTACCGAGGGGATGTAAAGCCACTGACATCAGAGATGGAGGAGAGCCATTGCTGTAATGGCGTTCAGACCACCCCACTGGGGTCCATTCAGGATCGTGGTCTCTGTCCTATTCCAGTATCAAAGGAACCCCGCCCTTAGATTCCTCTACCACGTCTTGCCCTGCTGCTTGTCCCCATCCCCTGCTGGCCTTGGGCACCTGATGAACCTCACACTACACCTTTGCTAGCCTGCCAGACACCGGCTCCCTACAATACCACTTTCTAACTGCTGCAAAGCACGCCAATGAAACAGCAGAACGTCCCCACTGCTCTGCCTCGGAAGGAGGGTGCCGTCTTCTGACGGATGCTACCAGTAAAACCCAACTTTTCTGCAACTGCACGGCCTCCTCAGCAGGAGGGGGACCCGTGTCCATGCCACAGAAATCTAAGGCCTCTCAGTTTGGACATCCCAAAGTCGCGGATCACGTTGGAAGAACTTGGCATTTACCTGCCATCCAGCCTCAGAACAGGCTGAAACCAATCTACCCCTCCTCCACCCACCTCCCAAAGGCACCGGGATCTGAATCTCTGCAGTCAGCTCCTCCCTTTGCAGCACCCAGGATTCTCTCAGCAAGCTGCAGCCCCTCCTGGCACAGCCTCTTCCCAACATTGGCTTTAAAAAGCTCCAGGGCTTAAGGTGCGGCTGTGCAAGGCTCTCCCCCTTCACCGGCCTTCAGGTGAAATTCACCGAGGCTCTGCCCTGGGCTCAGCCTGTTCTCTTGTGTTTTGCCTGGCTTTGTTTTGAGGCTGGTGGTGGCTCTGTACACAGAACTTCATTGCCGGATTCTCTTGCTGCTGTGCATCAAGATCTTAAAGGGGCGCTAGCAGGTTAAAATATGCAAAGCTATTTTAAAGGGATGCAACTGAAATGAAATCTAGTCAGTTATAAAGGAGATTATTTAGTAGCAATATGGTAGTACTTAGGAACCCCAAGGTCAGGGCCTGCTGCACTTGGTACTCAGAGTTAGGAGTAGTTTTGGGTGCTCCAGCTGTCCCTGAACAATTCTCCCCCCCACCACCAGTCAATCTCTGTGGTCATAGTCACATTTTCCTATTTGAAACCTTTCACACAACAGCAAAGGACAGAGACACCCAGGCAAAGAGGGGAAACTGACTAACTGATTTCACAGGGGAAAAGGATGAAACCGGCTATATGCAAAGTGCTGCCAAATGAACAAACCAGCCAAAAAGGGAATGTTTCAAATAACTGTTCAGTTCCAGTATCCTAGGAGTTACTGTAACAATAGGTGTAAACAAACAAAAAACAAACCCCAGACAAATCTGACTTGGAGGTTGGGGTCCGATTAGTCGAATACTAACGGTACTTGAAATTGAGAGATTTTGAAAGTCTAGTTGGCATTTATTCTTTCAAACGTGTTGTGATAGTAAAAATAAACTAGCCATTTCACTCCCTGCTTTAATCGCAACCCCCTGCAGGGGAAATTTTACTTTAAAAGCCCAACTCCAAGCAACAGAGTTTTTAAAGGTCCCAGAAACATTTCTAGGGTTTTTTGTTTTTATTTTTTAAAGCCTAACTTTTGGGTCAAATCAATGGAGAGTCCCTTTAATTTACTACAAGAAACAACCCTAAAAAGAGTCAACCAGAAGGTCGCGAAAAAGGTGACAAACCAGTTCCAGGTACCTCTCTGAAAGACTGTCCCAATATTCTGATAAAGTGCCTCCTATTCTGCCCTTGTGATCTGTTCTGCAAGTTGCAGGTATTTTCAAAAGTTATAACTGACATGACAAAAATCTAGAAACTCAATTTCCTAAAGCACATGAATGGATCTCCACATCCAGGGTCTGACAACAAATCCAGCATTGTAGTCAGCATAATTTAGGACGTGAACATAACCAAAGTAGCTCTATGGTTCCTCCTCATGCCTTTCCAAGGCAATCAGGCCTGTATTATTTCTTCCTCTGATCTATTACCACTTCTTTTTTGCAAGGCATCACTAGTGTGAGAGAAGCTGGATCTACCTGAGTTTCCAGCCTCTGCTCTAAAAATCACAGGCTCCCTTTGAGTTAAGTCCAAGAGCGTATGTTGCAGATATCAGAGCGGTGCCATGTCTGCCTATAGCCAGTGGAGGGGAATGAAGAGGGTGAAAGGAAATTTCAGCTCTTACAGGAGTAAAGGGTCTTGCAAACCACAGCCTTCCCCACGCATCTCTCCAAACAGTTTCCATGAAAACCATGGATCTAGTGCAAGAGATCTGATCTCCCGCCTAACCCGTGGCTGGACTCGGGTTCAGTTTTTCCCATTCACTAGGAGTTAAAGGTTCCAATGGAAAAAATGTGATTCAGAGGCTATAAAGCAGCCCCTGAACACATGGCAGTGAGTGTCTGCCTGATCAGCGGTCTCGTTGGGGGGAGGGGGGGGAGGAGACGTGTGTACATGCAGTGCTACTCCTGCTGCTGAACAAGTGTCCAGATTGTGGGTCCCCTCTCTGGACTCACCAGGGCCTCATGTTAACAATATCCCAGCGACCCAGGGTAGCAACCGAGACAGGAGCGTTACCACAACAAACAGAACTTGCAGGATGAGCGGCTGCCTCTGTGGTCTCACTGAGGACTTTGCTCTGATTGGGTTACTGCCACTCTGCTCCTCAATCCCCAGGCTCTACCCCCCCCCAGCACCGAGGACACTGGGGGACGGCAAATGCCCTCAGCGCAGTCTGATTGGCTCAGCTTGTCCCACCTTCATAATCTGTGAATCTTTCAAAGGCGTGTTTAAGAGGTGAAACAGAGAGGTTTGTTTGGGATTTTTTAAAGGCAAAATCAGAGAGGCCCCCCAAACCCCCATCTGACATTTCCACCCACTATAAATAGACCGGGAGAAACAATGTGTTCAGAAGGACAGAATATGCCATAGGTTTGGGAGAGTGAAGGGGAGGAACCTGACTGGGGAGCAGGGAAGTGCATCAGAGGCCGCAGAAGCACCCTCTAGGACTGGCAGGCCCCGTGCACAACTCAGATAAAGCGAAGAGGAAGGAGAAGTCATCAGATCGTTACAGCCATCTCAGGGGACAAAACCTCGGGGGCGGGGGGGGGGACTGGCTATGCAACCGTTTGCAGAAGTGAAGCAATCTTTGTACACTCAGACCACTGGTGTGGGTGGTGCCAGATAGACCGACAGGAGAGGTCTTTGCACCAAAGATTTTACACGATCTAACTTTTTTCAGGTCTCCCTTGCAGAACTCTACCAGCCCCCAGCAAGCAATGCTGGACAGATGAGGAAGTTCTCCCTTGAGGCCCCTAGCTGCTACTGTAATGCAAATAAACTTCCCTCCATTATAATCCAGGTGAAGGGTGGATGAGTAAATTTTGTGCTGTGGCTAGTGGTCCTTTGCAAGACTGTTCTTGGCTATTTAGATGATCTCACCTTCTAACTATCCCCCAGTCACAATTTACCCAGCTCTAAGGGAGTGAGAAAGAAGTGGATTTATACACGCCCCCAAAAACTTCAGAGAGGACAAACACAACAGCCACTGTGAAAAGCAACGTATCAGCTTTTTTCCATTTCCTGGTAAACCAGGATAGTTCTGTGCATTCGTTCTAATTTTAGTCTCAAGTGCCCTCCCCCTCCCGCCGCGCCCCCCCCCCACTCCTTTCTAGGCCGTCCCCAGGGCTCCAGCTTAGTCTTATGATAGGTCTTTATATTTTTGTAATCAGTGTCACACCCTCTCTGTGCAACGGCGGTGAGAGAGAAATCTCCAACTCCGAGACCAGCCCACGAGAGACGGAGCAAGCTAGCTAAAGCTAGTGCACAGAGCACACGCCACCCAGCCTATGGAGCAGCAGAATGGATGTGAAAAAAACCATAACTAGCAGAGGCAGAAAACCGGATAGCCTGGGATGTACGGGGAGCAGGCAGCAGCCTGTATCATCATCAGGCTCTGACGTCTGTGGGGGTCAATCAACTTCGATGCACTTGGCTGGAGGCAAAAAAGCTGATAAGATGCAGTCCCCTGCTCGAGACAGTTTGGGGAGTAACTAGGTCCTGATTCAGCAAAGACTTTGGCACGTGCTTAACTTTAAGCACGTGGGTGAGTGCTTTGCTGAATCAGGGCCTCGATCAGCACAGTAACAAAAGGGGGATGCTTCACAGAAAATCACATGGTTGCGCCTGGATAAAGAGAAGTTAGGAACACAGCCCACAAAGGTCACACCCTTGTGATTCAAAGGAAAGGTTCAGGAAGTCACTAGTGGAATCCGTCCCTCCTGCTACAAGAGGGACAAACCCAGAGAGGGAGATTGTCCCAGCTGCTCCCCTCTAGCGGCCCAGGGCAGAACGGCAAGCCCAGAACTTAAGAAATACCAACACTGGCCAAAATAATGAATGGGGGAGGGTGCAGGCATGAGGGAAGGGAAGGCATTGCAACACACACACATAGTGACTCACCCTTCCTAACCGCCCCCTTCAACAACAACAAACAAAAGCTGCAGAATGAATCCTGTAGCTCAGCAACCGGAAGCAGAGTTGCTAGTTTTAGTCTTGGGCATAATCTCCAAAATCGCTACCCGGCGTGAGACTCCATAACCGACTTTCCGGAAAACTCCCTCTTTATAAACAGTCTTGTAAGAACAATTCCCAGAGTCTGCCTCCAAGCGGTTCGGAAAGCATGTTTTAAAAAGGACAAGGGGTTTGTTGGGTTTTTACAAAGGACAAGATCTGTATGTGTCTTCCCCTTAAAGAGAAGCACTGCACCAAAACCTTGTCCACACACAGACGTTGCACCAGTTTAAAAACTGATTCAGTTGCTCTAGTGCAAACCTGAGTGTGTGGACTCTCTGAACTCGTTTTATTGCAGCTTGAAGCTCCACTCGTAAAAGTCAGGTTTAAATTGAACTAAGTGTCCACAAAGGGATCCGCATTGGTTTAAGAAATCAGATCAAACACTTATTGTGTTCAACTTTGTGAGTAAACCAGGCCTAAGTTAACTTCTAAACATTGTACTTGTTCTTCATGTATGTTCTACTCATCCAGAAAGGCAGAGCTGCCACAATCCTCCTGCAGGTCATTGAGACTTGGGTATAGCTAAGTCCTTTAAAAACCTATCCTAATTAAACCCATCTTATATGAAATATTATGTGTCAAGTTTCTAAGAAGCCTCTTTCTTTGTACCTTCAAAATTTGTGCCTGCAAACAGGCTCTTTCATACAGCTGCCTTGTGTGCTGGGAGGGAGTGAAGAGGCAGAATTTTGTAACCGGTGCCAATTCTATGGGAGTGAAGTTGCAGTAAACCTGATTCACTCCCCCACCATATACAGTTGCCCATATCGGTTTGGGGAGGAGAAGGGTGAGTGCGTTCAAGATCTTAAGACTCATGTCTAAGGTTTTTTGTTTTGTTTTTTTAAGTGTTTGCCACACAACCTAACAGGCAATCTAACTGATTTTCCCAGCCTAGTGATTTCTTATCTAATTAGACTGTGGAATTCATTGCCACAGGAGGTCAGTAGTGCTAAAAACGTATTCATATAAGTGCCCAATCTTTTACTCTTGATAATAATATCCAGAGTTGCTATAGGTAGCGCTAATTAATTTTGGACGAGACAAAACCTCATGCTTCAAGGTTTAAGACAATCTTTAATTATTAAGTACTAGACAGAAATCTTTGGTGAGAGGATTAGGGAGCATCTATCTCCTGTGGGATTCTTACACTGGCCTCTGTCACAGCTGGAATACTGAACTAGATGGATCTTGGGTCTGATCCAGTCTGGCTATTCCTATGTAGTGAATACACTAACAGAGAGTTTCAGGATTTACCTTCTTCTTCCCACATAACTTTTGTATCTTCTCTTGGTGATTCTTGGTGACAGCTGGGATTATGCAAAGCGCTCCAATAATGTAGTTTGAAAGCATCCCTAAATGGTGCAGCCAAAAGGAATCCAGGTGGGTTGTCCTCATCTCACCTTAGTTTAAAGACAGCAGGCCCAATTCTGCCATGTTACCCACACAGAGTAGTTCTCATGACCCGGGGTTAGGGCGGTACAAATTACTGAACGCAAACCAGGTCATGTGCAAAGTGGCCTAAGTGCCTAAATCTTCCGTCAAAGAGAAAGGCAGAAGAAATGATCATAGTTTCGGGAGAAGTGACAGCCAGCAGAAAGTGATTTGCAATACATAGCTACAGGTCCCCAGATGCTCTGTTGGTTGCGGGGAGCAATAGGAGAGAAATATCACAACTTGC
Source organism: Eretmochelys imbricata (assembly GCF_965152235.1). Classification (NCBI taxonomy): domain Eukaryota; kingdom Metazoa; phylum Chordata; order Testudines; family Cheloniidae; genus Eretmochelys; species Eretmochelys imbricata. The sequence goes on along the minus strand of NC_135585.1, from coordinate 16,340,838 downwards.
AGGCTCTGGCTACGCAAGTCCTATTCCACTTCTTCTGTTGGACCAGCAGAGCCTGAGTTTGTTTGTGAACTTCAAGAGATGGTGTAAGGGCCATTTATTCCCTAAGGGGCTAGATTCTGATCTCATCTACACTTGGGGTAGCAGGATCAGTCCCAGCTGATTTCAGTGGAGTTACTCCAGGTGTACCCCAGAGTAACAGGATGCTGCCCCTCAGACTTCTGCCTGAAAAATGGAGGAAAAGAGGTGGGTTTGATCCCCAAATTCCCCTGGGTCCTTTTCATTCAGACACCATCAATAACTTGAATTGCTTTTTATTCTTTGGTGCTCAGCTGCCTTCAGGACAAGCCCATTTGACAGGTTGAATAAATAAGTTAATCTCGTTTGTGCTCAGAAGACACGACCCCACGTGACAGCATGAAAAAACTGGAGGGATGGGGCTTCTGAGCTGCTGGACTTTTGTGCATTGGCTGGATATTGCAGGTTTAACGAAAACACTGGCCAGAGAAACGCACTCCGTCGGGAGCTGAACCTTCACCCCAGGGGCAGGAGGAGAATTATTATTTTTTTTTAAACAAAGTGATTAGAACAAACAAAAAGCAACAAGGACAAATGGGCTCCTCTTTTCTGGCTGGTTTGCTTTACAGGACCCAAACCTTTCAGGATATCAGCTCCTTGCCACAGAGGCATTTGCTGCTTTAAGGACTGACTTATGTACATCCAAGGGCAGGGAAAGGTGGGTCTCAAACCTGCCTCACTTGGATCCTTACTACACCAGCCCGTGCTTGAGAAAACAGCTGGAACACCGGAACACAAGGGGGGATATTTTGCTTGCATTCTGCAGGCACCTTTTTGCTCCTGTGATTTTTCCCAACGCACCATGGCGTGGGGAGAGGAACAGAACACAGACAGCAGCAGAAGACAGGGGCCAAAGGGGGGTGATCGGGGCGTCTGTATGCAGGGACAGAGACCCTCCTTGTTGCAGGCAAGGACCTGCAATTTTATCAGGAGGGCTGATTAACTTCCCACCCAGCTATGTCAATATCAACATCCCCTACATTTTACTGCAACTAATCAGATCCAGTAAAAAGCTAGAGCAGATTCCACTGTCAGTTTATCCATCCAATTAAAAACAAAAACCACCCCAAAACCAAACAATTCAACAACTTAGAGCCGCTTTAGAATCTGGACACTCACAGTTTGAGTCTATCCTTCAACAAGTGAAATCTGGCTATTAGACATTTCTGTTCTGGAAATTATATGGAACTTTCAGTTACCAGGTAAAAGGCCCCAATCTGGCAATGAATTTCAGGCAGCCAGACTCCAGTTGAGCTCCCTGGGGGTGTTGCCAGGCTGAGCAATCTGCAGGACTGGGGACTAAAAAGCACCCCATTTGCTACATGACTTTTCTCCTGTCCACAAAGAATACTTTTTTTTTTTTTTAAACTGATGAAGTTACCCTTGGGTGTCCCAAGAACTTCTTCACTTAGAAGGTTCAGATCGCATTTCAGATGGGTGTATCGACAGGCTGGAAATAGGATAATATGAGCGACTTATTTATAAGGTTAATGGCATGTAAGAATTTGTGATCTGGGGAGTATCCCTTATCTAAAGAGAAACAGGTATATCTGTGAGATGGTGCATAGCTGCTCACTTTGTGTGATTTTGTTGGGGTTTGCTCATAGCTTTACTTGTACAATTGTGTTTCAGAACAAATCAAGATACCGTAAAAGCTCTCCTCTTACTCTCCATTCTCTCAGTGATCAGAATTGTTCATGGCATTTAAGTTTGAGCAGAAATCTCAAGACGTTAGGGCAGGGAACACCACCCAACAACAAAAATGTGGCACAAAAGTCAGACTAGTATCTGGGAACAAGAGATGAATAACATTTGGCAAACAGAAGGGTCACATTGCGGATCATGACATGTATGCCAGTTTCCTGATTAATGTGTAACTGGTTATAAAAAGAGGGAGGGGTGAAGCTAGCCTACCAAGCAGCCAAGATTTCCTTTGCTTGGAAATACTATTAAGCCGCTTTTAGGGAATCCAGCATTTGTAAGCTTATAATGAAGAGGGTGAAAGCTGGACAGCACTGAGAGGTTCTAAAGCATTCAGGGACAGGCTCCTCTGCCTTTTTATTTTGATGAGACAACGTCATAACTGAAGATCTGCTTAGATCTGAGTGTCGAATCATTTTATGAGTAATGGGACAAGCATGCCAGTGTCACTGCTCCTGCATCTGACTAAGTATCAGGGTTCAAAGATTTTTAGAACACCAGAAATGAGCGTTCAGCGTTGAATGTCAGTGATTTTTTTAAGCTATTGGCTAAAATGTTGGGCTCCCTTATTTAAAAAAAAAAAAAAAAAAAAAAAGAGAGAGAGAGCTTGGAGGGAGATTTCACTTCTGTTCATATTCCAGTTTTGGGTTTCTAATACTCTGGTGTAAACCAGCCTGATTAAAACTCGTTAAGCTTCCTGTAGCAACCAGGCAGTAAATGATTCAGATTGGTAAGGAATCACTCCTGCTGTGAGTTAAGCATTTCAAACACCTTGAATCACCTCTGCATCTTCAGAGTTTGATCCGGGTTTGTAAACTAGTAACTGCAACCTCTAGCTTTAGTGAAAGCTTGCCCTCAAATCAAGCCACCCAAGGACGGTGCCTATGAATTTCCAAGCTCATTTACAAATACAAGATAGGATAAATCTAGTGTTAGGCCTAGGAGTAAAGGAACAAGATAAATCTAGTTCCTTTCCTGAAGGCTTTCCTAGTGTGCTAGCAAGAAATCCTGAGACTCAGTCCAGTGCCTATCTGACGTCTATGTCCAGCTCAGCCACTAGCTTGCTGCATGACCTTGGGCAAGTAATTTAATCTGTGCCTCAGTTTCCCCTCCCACAATCAGTCTTGTCTATTTAGATGGCAAGCTCTTCAGGGTAGGGCTGTTTGCACAGCACCTAGCACAATAGGGAACTGTTTCTGCTGAGGCTTCTAGGTGCTACCATAATACTCTAATGCTGGGGAGAAATTTTGTGCCAGGAAGGGAAAAAATAAGTGAGGAAATAAGAGCATTAATACAAAAAGTTCCCAAGAGCCATTTTTCTGTTTTATTCCAAATCTTTTAGAACTGGCCGCAGGTTTTAACAATGGCAAGTACAGGAAAAGAAAAATCTATGACTTAGCCTCCATCTACTATTATCCTCATACACAGCACTGGTTTAGTTTCCTAAAAAAACTTCCTCTGTTTCGCTAAAGAGACTTGCCCTCAGCCAAGGTCAAGTAAAGTTTTGCTGAAAGTTCTAAGGAAACATTCAAGGGAAAGGGCCTGCCCCCCTTTCCCATCCCAATTCACTTAGATCTTTTACTTGTTATAACTATCTAGATCTATGTGAAGACAAACTATTTCCTGGCAGACATTTTGGCTCCTGTTTACATTTTCAGTCTGTGTATTTCTCTTGTTGCAGACCAATATGGCTGTCACGAGGACTGACAGTTTTGAATGCACAACCACTTCTGCTTGCAGCCTCATGTTCCCCTCCCCAGTATCAAAAGTGGCCTCTAAAAATGCAGACCCTGCCTGTGCAAAAGGAGGGAATCCCTCCCCTTGGTTCCATATTTTTATATGGCTTTTCACAAGAAAACTTTAACAGGTAAGGGGATGGGTGAGAGTGGCATCTGATGAAGCATTTGTAGCTGCTTTTATGAGGCTGTCAGAGATAAGAAATAACCTCTTCGGATTTCATTTATTCATGAGATTAAGGAATGGGGCGGGAGGGGGGGGGGGGAGGGAAGAGAGTAAAGACACCACTGTAAATTTCATTCTAGCCCACAGGAAGTGAAGATACCATAGGGAACAGCACGTGTCTGTGAAGTTTGGGTCACTTACCATTTGATGGTGGTGATGATTGTTGGGAATGTTAGTTTCTTGAAAAAATGCACTCAAAGCAGTCTGCAAAAAACAACAATTAGTTAATTCCAGCAGCCAGACAGAGCAAAGGGGGAAATGCAAACACACAGGATAGGGGCTAGTGTTAGTAAAGACCCTGGAAATGTTTTGTTTTATAAAACAAGTGATTGGATCTTGTTTTTCCTCCCTTAAAGTACGTTTCAACTGTAAACAAATCATTTGAGACAACAAACAAACACGACTGATCTAGCCGTTTGCATTTCACAACACAGGCATGGACTGGCTTTGAAATGCTAATTTTCTCCCTCGCAAAAGGAGGAATGAAGCTACAAAGGAATCCAAAACAAGAACACAGCCCCGAGCCCTTCCCCAACTGGATTGATCCCATGCCTCCCTAACCCAGAAACACAAAACACTGCCAGGCAAGGAAGAATCCGGCCGAAGTACCAGCAAAGCGCTTCAGTAAAATCTGGCCAAGAGACCCCATGTCGGTTTCGTTAACACGAGTGACATTAAATCAGGGAAGGAAAAGGGGCAGGGTAATGAAGTCTCCCCAGGAATGTAAGCCTTCGCCCACAGGCCAGCAAGAAATTGACAAAGCCCCACGTGTAATTATTTCCTTTGATGTGAACAGTTTTGTTTTTTTTAAACTACACTTGTCATCCGCTTCCTCCCCCCGTCTTTATCCACGTGTAGGGAGTTAAAGCCGTTCTCACCTTACATAACATCCCCCCGTTTAAAAAAAAAAAAAACAACCGAAAAACGGGTACACCACATTTTACTACACAGGCTTTCTCCGTATTCCTCAGCTCCGTGTGGGGCTGGGAAGGGGTTCGCTCCGTAGTGAATCCTCTCCCCAGCTCTGGAGCAAGCTTCCCCTATGAATTCTCTCCCCCACCACAGAAATCGGGGCGAAGAGAGACCAGACCACGTTTCTATGCTTCATTCCACGGCCCAGGAGAGCCACAGATTTAGTTACAGCGCAATACATAAATTGGTACCAGGAGATCTGCAAGCCAGTTCCCCCCGCCAGGAAATTACATGAATAAAATGTACTCTCCCCTCTTCCCACAACAGCAGCAACAGACATTACGTGCGAGGCCTCGTGAGTTGCTGGCCCCTGAAGGCACTTGCTGCAATAGGTAATCGTAATGAAGTCCTAGTAAAAGGATGGTTTATGTGCAGCTTGCCATTCAGCGGCGGCGCCAGGGCCCCGTGTGGCACGGCCGGCCGGGTGTCCCAGCTCTGTTGTTATTTAAAGCCGCGTACACACACACACACACACACACATTCCACCCCCACAACTGTTTCCAAGGCCAACTGTTTTAGCGAGAAAGGAGAAGCGATGAGGCGGAGGAAACGGGTGAATCCGAGGGTGGAAGGAAAGGCAGGAGGAGCAGCACGCGAGGCTCCCACGGACCCTGCACCCCCGTGGGGTGTCGTTCCCCCCCAGCCCGGTCAAGCCACGCCACGCCACGCACCTCGAACTGCCAGTGAGCCGCCTGCAGCAATTGCTTCGCCTGGTCGGCCGCGCAGCCCGCGGCCAGCACGAACTGGTTGATCATGACCTGGTGCCTCAGCTCCTCCATATTCACCGACATGGCGAGAGAAACGAAACCACAACAACGGGGGAAGCGGGGCAGAACACACACACGGTGCCGCTGCGGCGTGCGTGGGGAGGAGAAATCCACAAAGGCCCTTCCCTCCTTCTCCTCCGCCCCACACTCGGCTCCCCCTGGCCCCTCGGATCGGCCAAGCCACCCCTGCTTCAGTCGGCACCGAGCCGGTTATGTTGTGCTCCCCCCTGCCCCAGTTCCTCAGCTCCTCGGCTGCTTGAGCACCACAAACAACAGCAGCAGGGGAGGAGCATGTGGGGAAAGATGGGGGGGGGGGAGACCGGAGGTGTCTCAACGTTCAGTTCCCGGCGTTCCGAGCCCGCTGATTGGCCACCGCGGTGTTCTTCACATGTATGAACGTTCGATTCGAATCTTCCAGCTCCCCAGGCTGTGGCTGTTTCTCTCGCTCCCTTCCCCCCCAGCTCATGCTTCATTGGGGGAGAATGAGCCATCGGGCTCTTTCCCCATTGGATGGCTGCTGTGTTTTGGATCGGGAGAGGTCCATCATTGGCCTCTGTCTTTCCAGGGGCGGGGTGAGGCTGTGGTCTTGTGCGAACTGAGCTGGAAAGCACGGCCGGCTTGTTGATTGGCTGTCACTCCTTTCTGTTTTTCTCTGGTTGAAAAAAAAAATGTTTGTAAAGCCAAGTTCATTCAGGAGCTTCATTGAAACCAACATGCTCAGCTGGAAAAGCAGGACTCGACTGAGCAAGAGCAGAAACAGCTCTGACTCATTTCCTTTGAAAGAACGAGTGATCCTGAGAACCAAATTTATCACAATAGAAAGCACATTTGCAACTTCCGATTCTTGCAGTTTATTTAATCCTGGGGGTTGAGGGTTGTTATTTCTTGTTATTTATTTATTTTTGATTAGTTTTGAGACATGGCCAAACAACGGCAGCCAATTTCCGCCCTGGTAAAAAGCTGCAATGTCACAACTCTGCATTTCTGTAACACCTCAAACCTTCGTGCCCTTTGAGGGCATGGGAAGGATTTAGAATCAGCCCCTTGGATAGATGTGTGTGAGAATCCCACTTCCAGTGAAAAGTTAATTCTGCAGGGCCCTGTTATCCCACCAGTTGCATATGTGGAATTCCCACTGGCTTCTGCCTATAACTGCCAAGACAATCAGGCCCCAGGTCTCTATGGTGTCAAAGCTGGGCTGTGTTACTGGCTCTGCTACAGGCTCACGGTGTGACCTTGAGCAAGTGACATTGCTGCTCTGTGCCTCAGTTTACCTATCTGCAAAATGCCTTTAATTATAGTTTCTCACAGACTTCAAGTTTTTGAAGCACGCAGACAATAAACTGTTGAGTGCCATAGAAATGTCTGTTAGTCTATAAGGTGCCACCAGACTCTTTGCCGCTTTTACAGAAGTGATGACAAACCAAATTCTGACAGAGGGTCTTAATGAGGCATAAATGAATGAAGATGCACACAGTCCACGTGGGACAGGTAAGTGTCATACTTGTTTTACAGATGTGGAACTGAGGTAGAGAGAGGTCAAGTAATGTGAGATCACACACAATGTATTTGGAGCACTAATATTAGGGCTTAGGCATTCCTGACTTCCAGCACCTTGCTCAGTCCACTAGCCTCTATTGGCTCTCTTGCTGAATTTGTGTGAGGAGCCATTCATTTTTCCTGAATGAGTTTCCCACCGGGACCATCCTTAGGGGCAAGCAATCAGGGTAATCACCCTGCACAGCAACACCTGAGGGTGCACTCGGGTGTTCTCCTCACACACACTTTTTTTTTTTTTTGTTCAGCTGCTCAGGAAGCGACAGAAACATTTTCTGCCCTGGGTAGCAGAATGCCTAGGGTTGGTCCTGCTTGCCACAGTCAGGTGAAGATGACCTGCAGAGGCTTTGTACTTGCCAAGATCTGAATTTAGAGCTCTAATTGGTGTTTTTCCAAGAGCAGACAGTGTCAGGCACTTTCAACAGTGTATGAGAGCTGCTCACAGGGGCAAACGCTGCTTCCAGCTGCATAGAGCATTCTGCAGGAGTGGATCCATCCAGGCATTTCTGCTGGGGCAGGAGTGGGATCCAGGTTGCTAGGAGCGTGTGGCTCATTGTGCACTGCCTGAAAGGTGGGATTTGGGGAAAGGGTAAGACAAGGGAGGTCTCAGGGCAGAGCTAGTAGTTCCATGACTGTGCAGCTCCATCATGCTTCCCATATTGGCAACGTAATCTGTGGCCAGCTCCATGGACCCAGGGGTGAGAATTCCTCCTACTCCAGCAGAAATCCCCAGCATGTAGCCCAATTACCCAGATTCTGTGATAGGCTTTGCTTCCTCCTATGTAGCATTAGGTGTTAGTGAGGTGATCGACTTTTGAAGAAGAAACAGACTCATCACCAGCTTCTCTCTTCTCATACTTTTAGGCCCCTGCACTCCACCAATTCTATTTCCCTCAAGGGCCCCTCTGTTTCCTTTCAGGCAAGCACTTCTGTACTTTCACTCTACACAGGCAACATCCTCCCTGCCATGTTATTGTCCTCCCCTTCAGATCCTGCCTTTAACCCCACCTTTTATTACATTCCTTCAAACACCACCACCCCCCAGAGGGAACAGCTAAAAAATGTAACCACCACAATGTAAGCCACCTTAGCACCCATCCAATCTTATTTTATGTACTCTCACCCTTCTCCATTCAAGGGTCCCAGGTTTGTCATTTGATATTAAAGCCTAACTTTGCAGATGCTGGTCCAGCTTTTCAGGTGGTATACATTGGTGTAAATCAATTACATCTGCTGAGAATCTGACCCAGAGTCTGTGTTACTGCTGTAAGCAATTAAATCAGCCACAGGAGTAAGCACTACACTTGGTAGTAAGAGTGTGGGCCTTACAGTCTGATCCAGTACCAGTGGGAGTCCTACTGACTTCAGTGGCAGCAAAACATGGGCTCGGCACCTGCCAGCTACTCTGCAAGGGCAGATCCCTGGACGTGTATGCAGACCCACTGAAGTCAATGATGCTCCATTCAGAAGCAGGGGATTGCCCAAGGGATTCTCATTGCAGGATTGGAGCCATAAACTTGTGAAGGCAGGGACCATTCCTCCCAGCTTCTCTGCGGAGCATCAAGCACACCTGTGGCGCTAACATAGGAAAGTTAAGTATAAGGAGGAACTGAATGTCAAATACACCATTAATCTAACAGGTAACTCCAGCTGGAGTTGACATTTAAAACACTAACATTTTAATAAATTGCTGTTTACCTACAAAATTCCTTTCCCTGAATTTCCATCCTCCCCCTGGCTGATTTTGCCAAGAACTTTGGCCCAGATTCTGAAAGGTTCTTAGGTGCCTGAGTGCCATTGAGTTCAACGGTTGTTGAGCACGTAAATGCCTTTGAGGATCTGGGCCTTTGTGTTTCTGAAAATAGCCAGGTACCTGCTTGCTGTTATTAATACAAGTGTCAAATCTGCCTGCTTCCAGGCCCAATACTTTCAGGGATGTCACAATCCAATTTGTGATATTATAGTTCCCTATCATGAAATCACGTCTCAGGAATGGTGAAGCCATTGAGCAGAAAGCTGAAATTTACAACTATCTTCCCCATCAGCAAGGACAGGCAAGGGAAATATGCAGAGAGGACAGGGGAGTTTAAAAGACACCGACTGGGCTTACGTGTTTTGCTTCCCCCCACCCCCGTCAATGTTATAATACATTTGACTCAGTGTACTAACCAGTGAGAAATTTGAGACAGAAATCTCTTTCGTGATCCAGTCATTCTTGCCTTCACCTCACACACATTGATTGGTTGTTGTAGGGTTGTTCATCACAGAGTAGCCTGCCTGCTGCTATTTTTTTAAACTGCTTTGAAGCACATAACTAAACAGAGAAACAAGTGTTGTCCAAAGAACTGCCTGGACTGTGCAAACAGACACAGTGAAAACAATTGATTTAAGATGAAAAGAGCCTACAGAGACTGAGATACTATGGTTGATGGCAATTGTACTAATCATGAGGCGGACAATATAAATACACAGACAGCTATGTATGGATTTTACCATGATGTCATCTAGTGGGTAAATTCAATTGGAATATCAGCTCTTGTTCAGGCTGTGGGAGACTGTATTCTTTGGAGCAACATTTTGATCCAAATTATCCAGAACTGGCCTTGCCCTACTTTTGCTTTCTGTAATTCGGTAACCCCAGAAGTACGAAAACCCAAACCAAAGGAACTCGACTGACATTCAAAAAATTGTTTCTATACGATCTGGAGTTTCCTGCTTTGCTAATGTTTGCTGTGGTTCAAAATGTGACCATTTCTTCTACATTGTAAAGGTCAGATTCTCGTGAACAAATAGGCATGATTATTCTCTTTGTACAGTGATTCATCCCCTCCCGCGCCTCCTCTCCAAAATATAATGCCTTCTCCTATTCAGATCAGAAACATCCCTCATACTTTCAGTCCCTGAGGCTCTATCCTCCTGTCCAACACATAACTCCCATTCATGTTGAAGGTGAAGAGAAAAAGCTCACATTCCAAATCAGTAAAGGCCAGCACCAAGCCTATATACCACTCAGGTCCCACTGAGATAACAGGCATTGGTGAGGTGTAGGACTTGGAGCTGGCCCGTATTTTCCACTGAATGCATCTGATGAAGTGAGCTGTAGCTCACGAAAGCTTCTGCTCAAATAAATTTGTTAGTCTCTAAGATGCCACAAGTACTCCTTTTCTTTTTTCTCTGAAGAGGGATGATTGTAATGCAATGGATTGGTTACATTAGTCATCCAATCCGGGAAAAGAAACCAGACCATGTGGCTGATGTAACACAACACAATTTATGGGTGTTCACACTGAATTGTTAGTGAAGAATTATTTGTTGAAGACGTGCGGAATAATTCAAAATAATGAACCAATCAGAGACTTGTCTAATGTGTTCAAACTCACCAAAAAAAGGCAGGGTGGGGAGAGGTAATGGTCAAACAATGGTTGCTTCAGTGTCCAGGTAGCTAAATGAGATGGGGCATAACTAGCTGACTGTTGGAAGAGATTGTACACGGATTCAGCAGCCATTCATCCAGTCAGGCTGCCTTTGATTAACAAAGCCGTGTGACATGGTAATAAACGTTTGATTAGCAGCTTACTATTTGTATTACAGTAGCACCTAGAGATCAGAGCTTTATTGTGCCAGGTGCTGTATGTAAACATAATAAGATATAGTCCCCGTCCTGAAGAGCTCACACCCTAAATATGGAAGACATACTAAGTGTGGGAGAAAGGAAGTATAACCCCATTTTAGAGACGGGGGTCTGAAGCACAGAGAGACTACATGATTTGCTCAAAGTCACACAGGAAGTTTGTAGCAGAGCCAGGAATTGAACCTAGACCTCCTGAGTTACTCTCTGGTGCCTTAGCAAGAGGGCCAGCATTACCCTCTGTGATCAGTCAGTCCCTCCCCCCGAGGGCGACAAGCTGTAGACAAAACTAGATTTTATTCCTCTCCCAAAAACCACACTTTGTTTTCCAAAACCTTCTGGCAAATTGTGGATTGCAGCCTGCTTTCCCCTGATGACAGTTAGAAAGCAAGGCAAGGAAGGGTGCTGAGAATTATCGGGCCAGATTCTGACCTCAGTCACACCAATGGGAATCCAGAATAACCACACTGCAGTCAGAGGGTTCTAGATTTCCCCCAATGTGACTGAGATTAGAATCTGGCCCTTGATGTCTAGGCTCCCCCATGCTGCAAGGTGATCGTCATGGATAGTCCCCTGCTCCTATGCAAAAATCCCACAGACGTGTTTGCATGCCTATGTGGAGCTGCTTGCAGGATTAGGGCCTTGGTATGGTAGCCCACAAACAAGTGGGGTCATAACAATGTTTAGTCCTGGACTAGTCTGTAACAAACTCCATCGTCATCTGTTTCCATGGAGGTAAAAGAATCACTTGCAATAGCCCAATGGGCGATTAAGAAGTAAGTTTATTACGCTGACACCATCAGGAACCCAGCTGCCTCTGGGCTCGGTTGCCTAGCAATCCCATGAGCTCACTGGGGTGCAACAAACCCTCAGTATGGCCAGGTCTACACTAAAAAGTTAGGTCGTTCCAGCTACGTCGTGCAGGGGTGTGAAAAATCCACACCCCTGAGCATTATGTCATGCTGAACTGATCTCCAGCAAAGACAGTGCTCAGTCCAGGGAAGAATTCTGCCATCAACCTAGCTACTGCCTCTCTGGGAGGTGGATTAATTACAGTGATGGGAGAACCCTCCCGTTGCTGTAGTGAGTGTCTACTCTGAAGCAGCTGCAGCTGTGCCCCTGTAGCAGCTTAAGTGTAGACAGAGCTTAAGTGACTCCCTTATTAGCCAGAAGAGCCATCAGTTAAGCCCTGTAGCAACAGCAGCCCAGTGGCTGCTCAATGTGTTCCATGCCTGCAGCTGTGCCAGACCTGCTCCCCGTCCAGCCTGCTCCAACCCATGCCTACTCCAGCCCTAGGCCTTGTCTCCCTCTGAACTCCTGACTCCGACCATTGGCTTGCCGCCCAACCATGCCTTCGCTTCTGCACTCTGCTCCCATCGCACGGCCTACATCTCAGTACGTCACAGACACATTTCACAACCTTCCTTCCACATACCTTATTGGGCTAGTAAAACAAAGACAAGAAGTTATTACTGGTTATATCAATTCCCCCAAGTAACCCAAAATGTTGTGCCGAAAGCATTGTGGTGATCTAGAAGGTTTGAGGCATATGACTCTGCCACGCTGGGATATATATAGAATAAGTTATTCTTTTCTCCTAGTAATTATCATTGGCCAGATTCTCCACTCACTCACACCAGTGTAAATCAGGAGTAACTGTACTGCAGTCAATGACTTTATACTGGTGCCAAACTGGTGTAAGTGGGAGAAGAACTAGTTCTCTTGCCTTTATATTGTTAACACTAGCTTGTATATTGTCTAAAAATGTTATTAAAACAAGGATGTTTAAAATAAGTATCTCAAGGCAACGGGAGGCATTTCTGGTCAGGTTGTACATCAATAAGTATATTGATTTCTATCTGCCTAGCTAAGGTTTTGGTTGCTGTCTTAGCCTTCCTGGGAAAAAAACTCTCTCTCAAAGCCATACATATCTGTAGCAGTTCCATCCAGCTGGCCTGTCTCTGGGGCAGATTTATTTGAGTTTCTAAATAATGTAAGGAGGTGTGATCCATTCAAACTATAGAATGCCTTTCTTAAAGGCATTTTGGCTTCTTTACATACATTATGATCGTCAATCATTCCTTTTCAGAAGTAGCATAAATTTGTTCAGCCAGTGTAAACTGTCCAAACTCTGAAACCAATGGTTGGACTTGACTCAAGCCAGCTCTCTCTGCCTTAGCAGAATCATCTGTCATAACTATATAAGGCAAATGTGGGGAATCACAAAGAAAGGCTTATTTTGGTCTACAGCAAGTCTTTGCTTTTTACTCACCGTCAAAAATGTGCATTTATCTTTCATTAGAGATGGACCCAAGACATGAAGTTCCAGATCTGGACCAAAACTTTCCTCAAGTTCAGTGGTGTTCAGACCTTGGAGGTTCCAGTTCAAGGTCCTTTATGGAGATCAGATTAATCCATGCAGTCTGGATCTGAATTTTCTCAAAGTTTGAAGAGATTGTGTGGTGTACTGAGGACTGCGTTGAAAATGCAAACTATCACTTTAAGAGTGAGGGGAGGGAGGAGGGAAGAGTTCCTGGTCCTGTTTGCAGGCTAGATGGCTCTGTAGGGAAGCATGTGACCTAGAAGGTGCAGCGGTTAGTCTGCACTGCAGATAGCCAGCCTAGAGGAAGGTGGGGTGAATTGTGCCTCCCTGTTTTAGGGAGCAGCTTGCTTTGTCTGTCTCTTTGGTTTTGGTTCTCGTGTGTTATTGTTCTGAATTCTAAGAAATAATGCAGTTACATTGCAACCTTCCAGCAAGAGTATTTTGTTTTCATCTACCTTCTCTGTGTGTATGCCATGAACATTACAGTTTGCGTCTGGGGTTCTGGTTCAGGTGCATTGCTGCTTTTAAACACTTTGAGTAAGACAAAGGCAATTTAGGCAAAATCTTGCAACATATTTCCTGTAGTAACTTGGAAGTGGAAGAAAAGTTCTGACACCTACAACACAAGTTAAATGTGGCCAGTTCAAGGCGGATGTGACTTTCCATTGGCTCCTAGATAGATACACCGCTACTGGACACAATAAACCTTAGAACAGTACTGGATCTCCTGCTTGCTGAAAATCCAATTTGCTGTACCGACGGGTTTGTAGAAGGATATACAAGGCTGCCTTTAACTGTTGTTTATGAGCTGCCAATTTCTTACCTGTAAACTGACTTTAAATGCTGTTTATGATCTGCCTGTGTTTTACTTGCAAACCAACAGGTCATCTAGGTAGAGAATAAATATCTGAGGGCCTCTTGAAATACCTCATTCCCTACATTAATAAAAGCAGCCAGTGTAGTAGTCTGTCCAAAATGAAACACATTCATATAACCCAGTGGTTTTCAAACCGGCTCTGCACTCCCATTAGCTGGGAGCAACTCCGCTGTGTCACGGGCATCAACAATTTTCTTCAACTGGGTCGCCAGAAAAAAAGTTTGAAACCCACGGATTTAATCCAGATTTATATCGAAAAGCCGTTTTCAACCCATTCCCGCTTTTGACTGCGAGTGCAGCATGCAACAGCTTTTGAAAATATTTTAGCCCCATGCAGCCAAACAATTCACCTATCAGTTACTGGAGCAGGGGATACTTGTCTTTAACAGCTCTGTAGTTCACACACGTTCAGAATGGCCCAATCTCTTCATTAATAGCAGACAAGACTAGTGTAGCAAAAGGGTGACCTTTTTCTAATGAGGCCACTTAACTGGCTTTGTAACTCATCTTATTCAGCAACATTTTTGTTAATAGTGTTTTGGTAGTGCCTAGAGGCCTCAGCTGAGATTGGGATCTCATTGTGCCAGGCGCTGTACAAACATGGAGTAAGAGACAACCCCTGCCCTAAAGAGCTTATAGGAGGAGAAGAACGAGAGGAGAAGAAACAGCGCAGATGTGATTTGCCCAAGATCACAGTGCACTAGTTGAATTAGGACTCGCCCTCTTGACTCCTAAACCAGTATGCTACCTGCTAGACTAAACTGACCAATAGGGTGAGTTTTGATGCTGGTTCCAGTTCAGCAGCAATGCCTATCGGTCTGCAAAACACATCTGTGTTCAAACAGAATCTCACCGAACTGATGTTTTGAGCCAGGGGTGAAAGTAATACGAAACACTTACTGGTACGGGGGTCCGGCTCTGGGCCCTCGGAAGGGGCGGGGCCTTGGGTGGAAAGGGCGGGGCTCAGGGTCAGCCTCCCCCAGCCAGCCCATCTGCACTGCCTGTCCTGCACCGCCTGGGGACTCCGGTGGCGATTTAAAAGGGCCCGGAGCTCTGGCCGCTGTCGTGGTAGCAGCGGTGGCCGGGAGCCCTGGGCCATTTTAAATCGCCGGCCCCGGGGCAGCTGCCGTTGGCAGCCTGAGGGGGGCAAAAGGGGCAACGATGTTAAAGCACTGCTGCGGCAATGCTTTAAGGAGGGTCCTTTGCTGCAGCAGCGCTGTAAGGAGGGTCCCTACCGGCAGGGCCGCTGCCGGGGGCGGCAAAAGGGGCAGCGATGGCTGCGTACAGGCCGGTCCCGGCTTCTTACCAGTACGCCGTATCGGCCTGTACCGGCACACTTTCACCTCTGTTTTGAGCCCACATTGAGTTCCTTGTGACATGCAGCAGACCCTGCAATAGGACTGGGGAGCTGTTCCTAGGTTTTTTTCCTTGCATAGGCAAAACGATGTCTGGGTTGTTGGATGAGGGCACAAGTTGTTGGTGTAACTAGTCTTGGGTGCGCACCTGGACAGCGTTATACAGCTAGCCTGTTTTGCCTTGACATTGTGTTAGCCAGGACTGACGAAGCGCTCCAGCATGGGCCCAATCTTTCTCCCGTTAAAGCAGTGGTAGAAGACCCAGTGGTTTCACTGGATTCAACATCAGACTCCATACATCCTAGGGTTCGCTAGAAAAAGATTCCCCAGCTCCACTACACTGCTTAGTCTGTATGGGGGATGCTTTTGCATGCCACAATAGGCTCATTAATCAATTTTGCTTGTTTACTTGCATTCACCCTCTCCATTGTTAGATGAGAGAGGCCAGCAAAATCATCAGACATTAAGTGTTTTGTAGCTCCACTGTCCAAAAGAATCTGAGCTTCTCAGTCAGATTATTGATCCGATTATTGATCCCTTAAAATCTCAAATCTTCAGTGGCATGAGCAATATTACCGAGGTGAAAAGTGAATAAAGTTTCCATGGGCAATTTTGATGGAGTGCATAGACTCTAACCTTGGCCTGAGCAGGAAGGGATTGATTAACAAATTGTCCTGAATCCAGGACATTTATTAAGACAACCATGCAACACCTGCCACAGTGGTGGACAGAGGACCTTCCAGTGGTAATCAATAAGCAGTGGAAGGGCTGGTAATTAAAAGACAGAGGCAAGTGTAACTATGGGCAGTTTCAGGCAGAGAGAAAACTGGAACTCCACTCGGTGGGAAGGATGCGGGTAGACTAATCCCAGTCTATGAACTCTTTGTAGGCATAGTGGGTGTTCCACGTATCACGGGCTGGGTAATAACTTGAAAGGGCTCCACGCTTATCAAACTAAACTGGCTCTTTATTACGAGAACTATTTACAGCCGTGCTGTAACAACTACAGTGAATGTTCTAGCCACGTGAAGGGAGACAGACTTGGTGTGCCTCCTGCAATTGGTGCCCCACGGTCCATGCAGGTTGCTACGGTGGGTAAGGAAGGGACCATTCAGGGATCTCTGGCTGTTCGCTGTTTAGCACAAGGCCTCTATGTTTATTTGACTGTTGGCTGCTTGGTGAAAAACCTAGAGGAGACTAGAGTGGCCTCTTACTGTTCCTCAAACCTCCCCTCCCCCCTGTGTCTTCACTCGTTGGGCGGTAGTTGTGTGATATGTGGCTCCCTCCAATGCCTGAATCTGGAGTGAGAGTCTCGGTTTCCCTTCTTCCAGTGGGAGGTGAGATGTAGTTATGTGTAAAGCCTTAGAAATGAGCGTGAACGGCTTCCATTCTGTGAGAAGAGAGAGGGAGCCGGTGAAGGGACTTAGGTAGGCAGTCCGGGAAGCCGATGAAGTGAGCTGCTCGCTATTCAGTTGATTGAAGGGGGAGAGGTGGGAAGCTGGGGGTGGGGGGAATGTTTAGAAAGAGGGCGGTTCTGTTGGTGCAGGTTAAAGAGAACCACAGTTCTCGCAGAGGGACTGGAGAGGATGGGGCAGGTTTTAGAAGTGTTATCAGGCAGAATTTGGCAAGATCCTGGATCCAGAGAAAGAAAGAAAGGGAGGAGTCAAAGATAAGCCTGAGTCTGAGTCATGAGAAAGGGACTGGAGTTGTCCCTGGTGAAAGGGGAGAGTGTAGAATAGGAAAAATGAGACAATCCACTTAATCCAGGGCTCGTTTAAGGCTGTGGTGTGACATTCACAAGTAGGTACGTTGAAGAGACTGGAAGAGCTGGGGTGGGGAGAGAGATCCAACAGTCACGGACACAGAGGTGATGAGAGAGACCATGGGAGGTCATGAGGAGAGAGGTGGAGAAGGAGAGGTCTAAGGACAGATCTGTGGGGAAACATCAGCACAGAAGGGGATGGGCAGAGGAGCAAGAGGACTTGCTGAAAGAGCAGTCAAGGTGGTAGGAGGAGGCCCAGGAAAGGACAGAGTCAAAGAAACCCAATGGCAATTTCAATCAGCGCAAGATAAAAAGGAAGGTCATGGAACAAACAGTAGATAGGGATGAAAAAGAGCTACTGACCTAGATAGCTAAGCCCGTCCCCCTTGTGAGAGCAGCACACAGGCTCCTGACAGAGGACATGTCAAATGTGCCACTGATAGAGTGCAAGATCTTAGCCAAAAGGCCATCTGGAAAGCTTTATCTCCTACAGGAGAGAGCTTGGGTCAGAGACAATGAAGGGAAGGGTGCTCTGGGATAAACTGTCCGCGAAGGTAGCGTATGCCAGTCACCACTGAAGCGTTAGAGAGGGAACTGACAGTGCATTAGATGTATGGACACAAGGCCAAATTCTCATCATCTTACTCCCTGGAGTAGGCCTATTGACCTCAGTGGAGGCAGCAGGGTCTACTAGACTTGGGAGATCTGAACTTTTCCCCAGCTTAGGCAAGTGACTTTGTCTCTCTGTGCCTGGGTTTCCCCATCAGTAAAATGACGGTAATGATATTTACCTGCCTGTGTAACGTGATTAGTTATTTTCATGCAAAAATCACAAAGTATTAATCCATGTGGAAGAATCGCTTCATTGTCCAGCACTTCTCTCAAGCATCAGAATCCCTTACATTTAATTTTAGTATTGTTTACATTTAAGGGCCTGATTCTCTGCTGGCTAGTCATTGATGCAATGGGGGAATTTTGTGTGGGTGAGGAGTGCAGGATTGGGTGGGTCCTAGCAGAACATTCTGCATTGCCCCTTGAAACTCCTTCCTTAGAGATCGCTAAATGATACCAGCCAAACAGTCATTCAAAAGAGTATTTTATTGTGCAGCCGAGGGTCCTGTCATGCCATTAATAGAACTCGCTGCTCACTCCAGTGAGGGGTTCCACTTGATACTGATGGCACGATCCAGGCCAGCGTTTCCCTACAGCCTTCATCTGTGACTCCTGGCAGGCCAGATGCTGTGCTGTTTTGCCCTCCTGTGTGTCCACTTCATGAGGCTGGAGCGGCAGCTGTATGATTATTAAGCTGGGTGATGTCAGCAACTAATACTTTGCACTTACTGCTGCTTCCCTGCAGTGAGTGCAGCTGAGTGAGGGTCAGATCAGATTTTAAAGCAGGAACTCCAGGCAAGAAGGATGCAGTAGAGAGTACAGATATGCTAGCAGGATTACAGTTCTTGGCAATCGCCCCCTTTAATGAATACTCTGGCTTCCTAAGCTACTAGATGAATAGGCTTAGTGCTTCAGCCCTCGGGTCTTGCACAACAGATGCAGAGTCAGTCTAAACACTGCCTGTCTCTCTTCCATTCCCCCCGCCTCCCCAAGCTGGAGACATTGAGCCTTGTATGTTGGCCCAGCTATATCTGCCTTGACTTTGTTTTGGCTGTCAGTGTTTTGCCTGACGAGATACAGTATTTAAATTCTGCAAGCAATGCTTCGAAAGGAAAAAAAAAAAGACCTAGACTCAGATCCTCCCGTAGCAATATTCTTGAACAACATTCCTCCACTACGGCACTGCACCATAAAATACTACACTGCAGTACGACACCGTAAAACTTCAACACTGGGCATAATGACTGGTGTTTTATGGCTCTTTGTGGGTGTAACTTTGAATTATTGTCTGCTGTAAAATCCTGCAGTCTGTTTAATGGGATTCATTCTAATGAAATGTGCTGGCTCTTTCTCCCCCATGTTTCTCCCGTGCCCATGTTTATACTTCCCTGGGGTTTTCTCTGTGCAGAAGTGAATATGGAGATGGATCCTGAGCACTGAAATTCAGACCCACCTCTGGCATTTGCACCTGCCAAAGCTGAAAGCTGTGCAGATCCAGCGTGCTTAGTTCACCCCAGCTGTGAAATTTGGATCCAGGTTTGAATTCTGACCCTCTTCCCCAAAATTCAGGTAGGTTTGGATACGGAGTTTTGGATCAGACCATCTCTAGCTGCATGGGCCTGATCCCACAAGCCTCTCTTAGCCTTGCTCCTGCACCTTGCTCTGCACAGCTGGACTTCATTGACTTCAGTGGGGCTTGAAAGGCAGGGATCTGACTATGCAGAACAAACTGTGTCGAACTCCCATTGAGTTCACTAGTGGTTTGCAGAATTGGGCCCTATATAGAGTATATAACTTCTGCTGTGTTTTCCATCCCCAGCCACAGACTGTATTTCTAGACTAAATGATGTTTACAAAGACTGAGGAATAAAAGCAAAGTCCCGGTTAGACAGTGGAGTTTGTTGTGCGTCTCTGGCTCCATAACACACTGTCAGTTCAGCCTCACAAAATGTCAGGGGCCTTTGCAGACAGCAGACTACTAGCAACCTTAAAAGTTTCAGAGTAACAGCCGTGTTAGTCTGTATTCGCAAAAAGAAAAGGAGTACTTGTGGCACCTTAGAGACTAACCAATTTATTTGAGCATAAGCTTTCGTGAGCTACAGCTCACTTCATCGGACGCATACTGTGGAAAGTGTAGAAGATCTTTTTATATACACACAAAGCATGAAAAAACACCTCCCCCCACCCCACTCTCCTGCTGGTAATAGCTTATCTAAAGTGATCACTCTCCTTACAATGTGTATGATAATTATATAGCAGGAGAGTGGGATGGGGGGAGGTGTTTTTTCATGCTTTGTGTGTATATCAAAAGATCTTCTACACTTTCCACAGTATGCATCTGATGACATGAGCTGTAGCTCACGAAAGCTTATGCTCAAATAAATTGGTTAACCTTAAAGGTGTGGTACACAGAAAAGAAAACCGTAAGTTATCAATTCGTACGCTTCCATTTCTTTTGGTGATGATGTCAATTGCCAATGTTACA
Organism: Eretmochelys imbricata; assembly: GCF_965152235.1. Taxonomy (NCBI): domain Eukaryota; kingdom Metazoa; phylum Chordata; order Testudines; family Cheloniidae; genus Eretmochelys; species Eretmochelys imbricata. The sequence goes on along the minus strand of NC_135585.1, from coordinate 16,320,762 downwards.
TTGTCTGTCAATCTTAGTTTTGCTTTTATTCCCTAAAATCTATGAAGTTTTATTCTGGAAAAAACAGATGCAAAATGTGTCTTAAGTTTAACATTTGCCTTTAACCTGTAATTTGCTCAAACCTACCCTTGGCTGCCAGGTTATAGTTGCTTGGTGAGGGCTCAGCATCAGGACTAGAGCTGGATGAATGGCTGCAAAAGAATTCAAACATGCATGTGAAATCTGACTTGTGATTTGATCCATCCATGCTGTCTCCTTTTCTGCAGACTTTCACAGGACAGTCTTCTGTTTGCACTAATATTTAAGGATGAGCTTTTTTGTGTGCAGATATGGGTATTTGTTCCAGAAATACTTGCCAAACATTTTCTATATAAATGCAATTACTTGGCGTGTCAAGAGAAGAAATGTGATACAAAGACCAATTATAGTGTTCAGCCACCAAAAACACCGAACACCATGTAACTGAATGTATCCTCAGCAACCTTCATACCATCCTCCATCTCTTATCGTTTTTGTAAAGGGATCAAAAGAGAGGATAGCTAGCCCATGAAATAATAATATTGGAGCTCAACAGATATGAAAAGAAGGAGGCATAGGTTTGCTGGAAAGTGAAATACAAGCCTTCAGTCCTGCTGTAAGGTCTGGGTGGGCAGATTTCCCCACTGACATAATTGGGACTCCATGCAAGTGCAGGGGGTCTGCTCCTCCAGACCTTCTGCAGGATTAGGGCCTAAGGCTCTGTTTGGCACACAGATGTAAGAAAGTGTGTCAACATGGGGGAAAAGGAGTGGAATGGAGAAATTGTTGCTTGTAAAATGAACATGCAAGCTGCAGGGATAAATAAAGTGAACTAAAATAATATAGGTTTCAGAGTAGCAGCCATGTTAGTTTGTATTCGCAAAAAGAACAGGAGTACTTGTGGCACCTTAGAGACTAACAAATTTATTTGAGCATGAGCTTTCGTGAGCTACAGCTCTCTTCATCGGATGCATTCAGAGTGCTCAAAAGGCCAGTCCTGCAATCTGCATGGGAGCAAAATTCTTGTGGCAGTGTCTGATCTGCATGAACTGCAGTGCCAGGCATTGAATCAGTGTTGTCAGCTCTTGGATGTGATTGCTAGTCTCATTTTTTGGGGGTGCTTTTCTTAAAGCTCCGGCTCCTGGAGTCATGTGAATATGTGAGACTCTCAGCTTCCATTAAAAAAAAAAAGAAAAGAAAAAGGTATGTTTCTAACCTCCAGCGCTTCAGAAAAAAAGCTTGAAAATGAGACCTGAGTGTACCCCAAAGGTTCAAAAACCAGAAGGCAAGTAAAAGGAACCCAAAGTTATTGTCTTTGTAAAATCTCATTATTTTTGAGGGCCTGAGTCATGATTTTCCGGTTGGCAATGCTGCATGTATTCTTTATAAGAGAATCAAAAGCAATTGTTTGACATGAAACACATCCAGCATTTAATATGTTTAGAGCTTTGGGTGTTTGCACTAATTTCCTGATCCTTCAGAGAAACAGGAAGTTCTAAATGAAAGAAATGTGGAACCTATGGAGCAGAGAAAAGCCATTAGAAGTTTCATTCATTACCGAATACACATCTTAGGGCAAAGTGGTCATTTATCTGATTTCATACATGCCTCTCTGATTTAGTATTTGTAGCAATTGTGATATCAACTTAAAGTAAATTCATGTGATCCTCCATTAACTTGCATTGCAGGATTGATTAATTTCTAGCATTTTTAAAGAAGTTTCTGTTCTCCAACATTTATATATGAAAATAGGTCAGAACAATGATATTTTAAAAATGGCATCATATTCCCATGGAACCTTGTTCTGGAGCAGATACTCAAGTAGTTTGGAGAAAAGTGTGTTTGTATGTATGGGAACTCCAGGAAGCATTAAGAGGGTGTCTGAGGATAAATAATAATAATTTCACATTTATATAATATCTTTCCTCTCAGCTGCTATATGGGGAGTACCAATGATATGCAGCCACTTCTGGGGTGGAGCCTGACAACCACTTCACAGTACAACGCAAACAAGGAGGTAGGTGGGGAAATGAGGTAAAACATCTACACTTAAAAAAAGAGCCACTGGTTTACCATGTCTGTACAGAACAGACGGTGCCTCTGGGTGGGATCTATGAAGGGACTTTGGCATTGCAACACTAAGCGTCATGATGCCTAACTTTTAGGCGCGGTCCCCAAAGCTGAGTTAGGTGTCCAGGCTCCTTATACAATGAATGGGGAGAGAGGCGCCTTAGAATGGGACCCACAAAAGCCAGGACGCTAGGCGAAGAGCCACCTAAGTGCCCCATGGGAGATGCCCACGAGAGCGGTATGTTTTAAGCCTTGCCCCACTCTTGGAAACAGGCACCTAAATCCAGGCTGCAGGGAGATGCCTATCCCTGCTTGGCCGCCTGGAGTCAGACAGCTTAGGTGGGAGACCCCTGTTCAAATCCTTTCTCCCCCTCTGCCATGGATGAATGCTTTAACCACTGGACTGGAAGTTATACCGTGGGTGGCAGCAGCTTCTCTTCTGGCAGGATTTTGAATGGGCTCCAATCCCATAGGCGACCCCTGAGCACGCCAACCGGATTGGACCCAGTGTGCGATTTAGGCGTTTGTCTTCCCCCGGGTTTTGAATTGCTCTGGGGTTAGGTGGAGACAGGTGTCTGGATGCTAGAGAGAGGCAGTGCACTGGCCCCCAGGCAGAAATGCAGGGTGCTGAAGAGCTGAGCGCGTGCAGCCGCCTACAGGGTTTGGTGGGAGTTCAGTGGCCAAAGCTGGGGTGTAGGCCCCTAAAGCCCAGACTTAAGGGCTGACGTACCTTTGTGGCTCTGGGCCTGGGTTTTCAAGTATAATCAGCAAGGTACTGGGACCCTGATCCTGCACTGAGCTCTGCGGGTGAATCCCCAGTGCAGTCCATGGGCGGGGAACAACTGGCTGGGCTGGGGCCCAACTTCTGGTTTTGCCTGCGAAAAAAAGACACATTTGGCCCCTTTAAAGGGAGTTCCAAGACCAGTCTAGCCTCAGTGGAAAGAGCCCCCTGTCTAGTGAGCTCCCAGCCAGGCTAGGGAAGTTGCTGTAAGCAACTGGGGTGCCCCTTTGGTGCCACTAATGGACTCCCTCCGGGGAGTGGGGGAGGAGTTGTTGAAGGGGCAGGAGGTCAGACCGGGTTAACAGACTTGTCGAGCGAATCCTTCCAGCCCCTTGCGCAGAGGGTAGGGTGACCCGACAGCAAGTGTGAAAAATCGGGACGGGGGTGGGGGGCAATAGGCGCCTATATAAGACAAAGCCCCAAATATCGGGACTGTCCCTATACATTTGGGACATCTGGTCACCCAGCAGAGGGAGGGGAGCGAGCAGGGGCCGCAGCCCCAGCCTGGGGAATTCCGGAGCGGGAGGCCCCCCCACCCCGCCGCTTCTCCATGCACAGACGGTACCTCCGGCAGGTGGCTTCTGGGTCCAGCTCGAGCCTGCAGGGCCTGTCTCTGAGCAGCAGGGGCTGCTCCTCCCTCCCCGGGCTGGGGCTGCCGCTGGCCCCGGGTCACCCGTGCCGCAGGCTTGGCTGCCGCGCTGCCCCGCGAGCCCAGACCCTGCCCCAGCTGGGGCGCCGCTGCCGCCGCAGCCGGGTGAGCTCGTGCAGCTGCCTGCAGGCCGCTCCGGCCCGGCCCGGCCGGTGACAGCTGCCGGCTCCCCGCCTCCATTGGCTGGCGAGCCGCCCTAACGTCAAGGCGGCGCCCAGCCCCCGTGCAGCGGCTCGGCGCGGCTGCCGGCGCAGGGGGAGAGGATGCTGCTGCGGGCAGGGGCTGCCTCCCGGCCCTCCAGCGGCGGCGGCGGCGGCATCCTCAGCCCTGGCGATGCAGGCACCACCCCCCGCCCCTGGTGAGCCGCAGTGCTCCAGGAGGGGCCCCCGCTAGCCCCAGCCCAGCCCGTGCGTTCCGCTCCGGCGAGGAAGGGATGGGAGTGAGGGCAGCTGCTCCTGTCCCCTGCTCAGCAGCAGCAGCAGGAGAGTCAAGGCGGCAGCCGCCCCACTGAAGGAGCAGGGGGCACAGCCAGTGCGGTTGACTGAGGGCACTGTGAGGCTGCCCTCCTCCTCCCCCGCTTGCATTGCCGGCTCTTGCATTCCCCCCCCAGCCCAGCAGCACCTCCCAGCCCCTGGATCCCCTCCGCAAGGCGCAGCCATGGGGGCGCTGACCAGCAGGCAGAACGCCGGGGTGGAAGAGGTGGACATCCCTTCTAATTCAGTCTACAGATATCCTCCGAAATCCGGTAAGGCTTAAAGAGCGGGGAGGTATGGGAAGCAGTGTGACTGACCTGTGCACGTTCAGGAGGTAACTCCAACCTCAACTAGTGTCGCAATCATTTCACCCTGTGTGGCGAGGGAAAAGGGCTGGTCCGGTCCTTTTGCGGGGTGGGAGGCGATGCAGTAGTTTCTGAAGTTGATCGGTTTTCGTGGAGTTTGTTTCAGGAAGAATGAGCTTCCAGGCAAAGGTTCTCAAAGGTCTGGACTGCCCTAAATCCTCTTTTCCCTTGCTTGCCTGCTGATACTCTGTAAGGCTGCAATATTTTTACACGGGGCCTGAATTATATTGGTGACATTCATGGCACTGTGCTCAGTGGTAAAGAAATGGCTTTCTATTCTATTTGTTTTATTAATTGTATCTAATGTGGCTACAGCTATAGGGCTAAATCCAGAGACTTAACTGAGTTTTGCTCAGTCCTTGGTCTGACAAAATTCCCTTTGAAGTCCCTAGTAAAAACTGAATTGGGACCACAGCATCCCACAATGAATTGCTACATACCCATCTTTGTGTGTGCATGGATGGAATACACATTAACCGTAAGTGTGGTGTCTTATGTCTGTTCACACAGGTTGGAATGTTTGGCTCGTGTGTTACTTGCATTTAGAAAAATGAAATGGATAAACGCTGGGTGGGGGGTTATAAAATTCTGGCCTGTTACACAAAGCTGTGTCATCAGCCGTTCTTGCTAGCGTTATGCATTATTTGTGTGGCACAGAAAAGAACGGGTTACAAATATTCAATGGCGAGGAAAGAACTTTGGGTTCTGACAAGAACTTCAATAAGTACAGGTTCAATTCCAGTCTGCCAGCTTAATGATTCTCTTTTAAATAGCAGATTGCATTGATACATTGCCATTACAAGGTGCAAACAATTGTCTGGCTTTAAAAACTTAGCTGTATCATGTTCCACTTCATTTTTCTTTTGTGTTTTGAAGAATAATTCCCAGGGTGACAATATAACTCAAAGCGCTGGGGGCTTGTGCTTTTACAGATACTCACCAGGGCTGCATGTTATTTTTAAAACCATTGTTTAAACTCCTGTCTGGTTCCCTGTTGATCAATCTGAGACCAACCCTTCCCCTGAGGATTTCATGAGTGTGGTTTGCAATTCTCCTAGCTGCTGAACCTGTGCTTCTGACATGATCATGCAGGCAGGATGCCTGGTCTAGCGCAGTGCTTCTCAAGCTATCTGATGTGGGGGACTGGCAATTTTTTTTTCCAAGATGCGAGCAGACTGGCAGCCGATGGCTTGCGGACTGGCACCGATCCGCGGACCACCCCTTTGAGTAGCACTGCTCTAGATGAAACCACACAGTACTGAGAGTCAGCAGTTTGGGAATCTGCTCTTGGCTCTTCCTCATGGAAGAGCGAGTGACCTTGAGGAAAGACTGACCTCCTTTCCCCCCTGTATAATGGGAATGCCAATGTCTATCTTATGAGAGGGTTAATTCAGTAATAAATCCTTGGATGGAAGGTGATATGGATGTGCAAAGTGTTACATTAGGGGGTGCATATTTTGAAGATGTCTTGATCCACTATGCATTTGTACTTGGTTTGCAAAACGAGCCTTGAGGCACTGAATATTATTAATAGGTTAAGGTAAAAGCTAAGGGTCTTCAGTGCTATAAGAAACTACTAGCTAATTACTATCAAGGACCTTTTTAGAAAGAATTACCGCTAACATAAACTGTGTTTCCGTACTGAAAATATGTGCTTGCCTTTGTAATAGCGAGCACAGCTGGAATTGGTCTGCTGAAACATCTGTCTGGTTATTGACCTTTAACAACCTCTTTTTGACCTTTAACAACCTCTTTTCCACCAGTCATGCTACAAGGTGTATTCTGGTGGGGTCATAATTTTAAACCGGTGATTCCTGCTGCTTTTAATCTCCTCTTGATGCACACACAGGAGTTGCACGTTTTTACAGCAAGGGAAGTTATGCGGAGTCCCTGAGTACTGCAGTAGATACTGTGAGGTTGGCGTGTGCTGGGACTGCTGGAGATGATTCTCTTTCCACTTTCCCATGAGTCGTTTTAAATGCTGTCATTTTTGTTGCATCCTTTTATTTTGCCTTACTTAACTGTAACTAAGCTTTGCATCGTGAACTGATGGACAATCTTTGGGGGGGCGGGAAACGAGTGACATTTATAGTAGGTATCTCAAGTTCGGAAGGAAACCTGTGAAGAGGAGGAATGATAGCTTTGTAGTTAAGGTATTGGATGAGTACTTGAGAGATGTGGATTTAACTCCTGGTGCTGCCACAGACTCCATGTGTGACCTTGGGAAAGTCATTTAATCTCTCTGCCTCAGATCCCCATCAGGAATGGTGGAAGCTTCCTAAAAGTGGGGAGGGGGCACCGGTGCCCAAACCATGACTCTGCCCCCCATATCGCTCCTTCCTCCGAGGCCCCGCCTCGGGGAATCTATTCCTGGCTCTGTCATCCCAGGCAAGTCACTTAACCTTTCTGAGCCTCAGTTTCCCTACCTGTGAAATGAGGGTGATAATACTTCCCCCACTTACTTCACCGGGATTTGAGAGGCATAATTCATCAATGTCTGTAAGCTGCTTTGCAGTCCTCAGATGGAAGATGCTGAGGAAGGGCAATGGGTTAGTTTAGTATTACTATGATTTGATGTACTCAAAATGTCAAGGACTGAATAGACTGGAGGCTGCGGTGTTGGGGTATATGTCTTTATCCTGCTCCTGTATAAAGTGACCTCTGCATGAATGAGAAGGACTTTCTCATCTTCAGCTCGGTTGCTTGGGGACAGAGTTTTCTTGGCTGTGTCAAATCTGGTACTGGAGCACTCTGTTACGAGGCCAAGTGCAGCGTGGTGCATTAGGGCAGATCCCAGCACTGTCTGGGTTCCCCCATGTGATTTTTTTTTTTTTTTCTTTTTAGTGTGTTTCGGGTCCAGAGTTGTGAGGCTGCACCAGGAACTGAAGTAGTAATTCACTAAGTTGGTTGTTTATCGGAAGTTGTGTTGGGAGCAAATACAACCATCCAAACCTAAGATGACCGGGGACTAGTGACCAAGAGAGATTACAGTTGTTTTGCTTGTGGTCTTAAGTGGGATTTTCTTTCAATTTTGCCGGACAGCTGAGTTAGAACAGTTCTGGGCGAGATGCTTGTGGTGCTGATTTCTACAAGTGTCATGCATCGCATCTGTGAAGTGTAAACAGTCTCTGAAATGCAAACGTTGGGAATGTAAATCGAGAGCTGGGTGTATTATTACAAGTAACCTTCTCCGGCGGTGGGGGAACATGATAGCTGTAGCAAAGTGGGAGTGGTGGGGCTCAGAACGTACGCATGGTCCTTGGTTCCCTGCTTCAGAGGTGCGGCGGTTTTGCAGCTCCCATTGTTTTCTCATAGATTTGGGGGTTCCGGGCCTAACTGATCAGCCTGTAGCATGGGGCTTGTCAGGTGCCCTTTCCCTCACTGCGTAAGTGTCTTATTCTACCCAGCCAGAGCTGTTTCTCTGTTGAAAGTCTGAGACGCTGCTTTGGCCAAAGTCATGGTTCTGCTGACTCGGGCACTTTACTCATGCGTGCAAGTCGTCAGACACATGCAGCCATATTAATGAAATCTGGCCATGTCCTCTTGCTTCTCATTAAGCTGGGTCGGGGTGGTTATGTGAAGAATTGAAATGCACTATTATTCATTGTGTGGGAAAAAGGTGACTCCCTTTCTCTGCTCCCTAGTTACATCTAGTTTCCTTTCTACTGGCTGGAAGGTGCAAGTAACTCAGCTTGCGCCCCAGGTTTAAGGGTGAAATTTACTTCAACTCACTACTCGAGCTCTACGGTGGGTGAAGCGTGCAGGAGGCTCGGGGCGGGGCGATGCACCAGCGCTAGATTGCGGTTCTGTAGCTCCTTCCCCGTGCTCTGTGGGCTGGAAGAGGTGGCTGTGGCTACTCTTGCATCACTCCCGTGAGATGTTCAGAGTCGCTGGGTAGGTGTAACTGTGGACACTGCGCCTGTTTCTTCTCATTCGCCTCTGCCACCTAGACAAACGGGGGGAGCACCTCCAAAGCATCCGTTCATAAATCTCCTGTGTAGCAGCTCCTCAGGGGATGTAGTGATGTGGAAGCCAATTTGAAGACTGTATGTGCTGGGATAAGTGTATCCAGACCCCCAGTTTACCCAACTGGAAACAAGAGGCAGATGTTTAACAATGAGAGTAACTAACTGTTGGAACAGATCACCAAGGGTTGTGGCAAATTCCCCATCACCTGGAGTCTTTAAATCAAGTCTGGATGTCTTTCTAATGGCTGTGTAGTTCAGCCTCAGGTTGTTGGACTATTAGGGTATGTCTACACTGCACTGAAAGACCCTTGGCTGGCTCAAGTCAGCTGATGCGGTGTCGATGTACTCCTGAGGCAGGAATCGCTGGGTGAGACTCTCTGGTCTGTGTTATGTAGGAGCTCAGACTAGATGATCCTAATGAACCCTTCTGGCCTTAAAATCTGTGAAAGCTGTGAAATCGCAGCAGTGCAGCGATCCGAGTCCCCATTGGGTCTGATAATTGGGTGCTCACTGTCACACTGGGCCTTCTCCATAACGGAATCTGCCTCAGAAACTATTTGTCAAGGAGGCTTGTTTATCTTTACAAGCTGATTTCCCCCACCCAGTGTCCAGCCTACTATGGTATACAGAGGTGGTTTTATTGAAATGCACAGACTGAATCTTAGGTGCTCTGAGCGTACGGGTGGCTCTGCCATGACGAGCAGTGAGGGATCTAATCAACCGGTGACGTGCAAACAAAATACTGGGGTTTGATCCCACGGTTAAGGTGCTGAGTCATGCTGGCGCGCTGATGGAATTGAGCAGTCCATCCAGGTGACAGTCAAAAGAAGAGGAAGGGTCGTGGGATGATCCAGGGGATTAGGTTAGGAGCTGGGATGCCTGTGCTCGACATCTTCCTTTGCCAGTGCCCTTCTGTGTGGCCTTGGCCAAGTCATGTACCCCTGCTGTGCCTTTGCTTTGCCTCCCACCCACTGGCTAGAGGGGAGATTTTGGGGCAGTAACTGTCTCCCCTGCATTGGCACAACACCATGGGGCCCTATACTTGGTCGAAGTCCGTAGGTGCTACTGGAATACAAATAATACGAACAAGCTCCGCTGTTTGTATCAGAGGCCGCCGCAGGGACTCAAGGACTCCACGGTTTTTGGCTTGTGGCTGCCTATTTTTCGTTTGTTTAAAAAAAGACAGTCCAGACAGCGGTCTCCTGTTCCGGCTTTGTCCTCCCTGTGCTTTCTCTTGAGGTCTTCTCTCTGGCTTATTGCACTGATCTAAATGAGCCAGAACACAATGGGGTATAGGGGTGGCTTGGAACCACTTCCCACAGTAGGAAATGCAGATGTGCATCAGGCCCGAGCAGCTCTTGAGAAAGAGATGATGCCTCCAAAATCCTCTGCATCCACTGCACCTTACAGTGGAGTGCATCAGGTGCGCTTCTGGTTTCTGCCCAGACAAAAGGTGGGGTGGATCCTAGTGTCTGAACTCCTCCCCCTCCCCCTTTTCCTTGCATGCCTGCACAGGGTTGGGCATGATCTTGCCCTAAGTTTGCAGTTAAAACACTGCTGACCTTCTTCTCTACTGGAAAAACAGCAGTCATTGGCACAGGTTGATTACAAACAATTTATGCAGGTGTGTGTGTGCGGGGGAGGGAGGGGTTTGCAGGTGGCTGCTGGGGGTTTCCTGCTACATTTACTCTTGCTGGGAAATCTCACAGGGACTGAGATTTTGCAAACCGAACCGTTAACACAGGTGTGGAGAGCAGGTGGCTAGAAGCAGAGGCTTTACTGTACATTTAGAGAAGAATCCCTTATGTGTGTTATTAGTAACATCTTAGATGATCCAATCGGCATGAAAAAAAGTAATTGACATATCCCCATTTATGCTGTTTGCTCCACTTAGATCAGGTTGGACAGTGGCAGTAACCTGGTCAGTTTCATCTCTCTCTCTCTTTTTTTTTAATCAGTTTCCCTTTAGGGCTGTAATGCACTAGCCCAACCCAGTTGTGTTTGGAGTCCCAATATGATTATTTCTGCGTCACCAACAGTGTGCTAAGTGCTTCAAGACAAAGTATGAATCTGCCCCCCCCAACACATCCACCCATTTTCATTGTTCTTTTAATTTCAAACCCCTTTGTAAAAATTGTCACCCTCTCATCCGCCCTGTAACACTGCCCTGTGGTGCACCTTTTAACTGTAAAGTGGTTTCAGCCCTTTGTTCCTAAGGGATGGAATGTAACTAATGTGTAATCCTGAGTATGAAGTGTAATGAATGGTGTGTATTGCAAGAAATGTGGTATAGCAGATTTGGAGCTGAAATTAAATGTAAAGCTGCAGTCTCAGATGATTGTCAGCTATAGATTCTAGAAAACCTGCAAAACTGGCTTCAATTGCTTTATGTGCATAGGGGTTCTCAAGATGTACAATGCCCATCAGCCCACTTGATGAGGGAGCTGTCTGTGTAGGGTGTCAATTGACTCCTGTTTAAACTGCAATGTTTTCTATAGAGCCGGACGGGGCATTATCTTTCTCCACCCACCCCCTCCTCCTGAGCAAATTCTTCATGATCAGCAAAATGGAAACAGACCCACAGCGATTGGACACTTGCAAGAGAGCTTTATTTATGCACCTAAGTTGATTAGCCCAGCTGCCATTAGCGCATTTGCCTTGCATCACACTGTGATGTGCGGTAACTGGGAAAAGCTGTCTGCTGCTTGCCAGCTTCCTAGCCTTGTGCTTGTCAGTACTCCATGGCGGAGTTCTTTGTCTCTGAGTATACAGTATTGTAGGGGGAACCCTAATTAGATCTCTTCCTGGAACAGGACAAACCCAAGATTCCTTCTCTAGAGCAATTCACCTGCTGGGTGTTCGGCACACACACAAAAAAAGGAGCCCAGTAGCATCCTTAGGATCAAATATGCATTGTGTACATCTTGACAGGTTTCAGAGTAGCAGCCGTGTTAGGCTGTATTCGCAAAAAGAAAAGGAGTACTTGTGGCACCTTAGAGACGAACAAATTTATTTGAGCATAAGCTTTTGTGAGCATCCGATGAAGTGAGCTGTAGCTCACAAAAGCTTATGCTCAAATAAATTTGTTCGTCTTTAAGGTGCCACAAGTCCTCCTTTCCTTTTTGTGTACATCTGTGACTTCTTTTACATGAATATGTTGGCGGGGGGATGCTGATACACGAGGCTTGTCTGAATGTACAGGTGACATCATGATGCCTTGTTCAAACTTCTGTCGCTTTTTTAAAATAGTGCGGTTCGCTTATACTGTATTCTTAATTTGTTCCTTGAGGTCTCAGAAGTTTTAAATCTCATTAGAGCCTGGCTCTCCCTCAACCATTTAACCGTCCTTGACAGGCTTTTAATCCTCTTGAGGCAGGTGTCAGTTAAAGAATTATAATTAACCAATAATAGGAAGCTTGTTGCTTGACAGAGGGGAATTCAAACCCCTCCTCCCCTCCCTTCCCAGCAGTGCCTAGGCAGTTAAAGTGTTTCGCTCAAGGGCTGATCTCTGGGAGAATGTTCAAAGCAAGCTCTTCACCGGAGGTGGGGCAGGGTAGCCTGGTTTGCAAGTTTTCCTGCACCTGGGGTCAGCGTAGAATAATCTCTAGTCTTGTTGCTCATGGCCTAGGTGCATGCCTGTGTGAGTGACTTCAGGGAGGAAAGGAAGCAAAGTATTAAGACTGCAAACCATAAACTGGCGATGGAGGCAGCAGCATGATGGAAACAGTCAGTGTTTCGGGAGTCCGATGTCATAGTTGACATGGAACTGCAGCATATAACAAACTAACCTCTGATCCTGCTGGAGCCATTCACTTTGCGCTCACTGCAGGCTGATCGGGAGCCCTTCTACACAGAGACAGCAAACTCCATGCAACAATGGATCTGTTAAAAGAAAAGGAGTGCTTGTGGCACCTTAGAGACTAACCAGTTTATTTGAGCATAAGCTTTCGTGAGCTACAGCTCACTCTTCCCCCTTTTGCACCTAACTGGGAGGAGAGCATTGGACCAGCACAGCCCATTTGATTACTCCTTCTCCTCTTTCATGTGGATGAGACAAAACCATCAACTTACCACTTCTGTCTTTAATCTCCTCTGCCATGACTGATGGCCGTTCTGCTGGGCATATGGAAAATTTATAAGGCTTTATAAGCGGAGTTTTGATATTGAAAAGAGGGCTCAAGCATAGCTAGGGGCCAAGACATCTTGCTGTTATCAAGGTAACTTGGAGAAAAATCCAAAGGCACGCATTGATCCAGAGCTTTAGTTGCTTGTGTCCACGTGATTTCATGGTAGCTGGCGTGGAAGATAGACATTTTTCCTCCAGTAAGGAGTTGTTTCTAGATCTTTTTCCCTGATAACAGAAAAACAAACAAGTCTTGGAAATGCTTTTATTTATTTATTTTTCCCTTTAATGCTTTTTCTTATTCCATTTGCCAACTTACTTTCCATATCCTGACTTCTTGTGTGCCAAAGTGATCCTGTATTAGTGATGGTAAAAGGTGGGATATTTTCACTCAATTTTGAGCATAATGAAATCTGTCATATACCCCCCACTACCACAGCATATGGTGTAGTTATCCTTACCACACCCATGTGGGGTAGGTCAATGCTGTTATCTGCATTTTATAGTTGGGAAATCAAGGCACGGAGAGACTAAATGCACAAGGTCACACAGGAAGTCTGTGGCAGAGATGGGACTTGAACCCGGGTCTCCTGAGTCCCAGGCTAGCACCAAAATCACTAGGCAACTCTTCCCCTCAACCCCTTCTCTTACATACCCCTTAAACCTATGAGCTGGGGGCAGGAGGCTAGCAAACCCCAAGGTTCAGCTGACTGAGTGGTGTTGCTATTTATTGGTATTGCAGTAGCACCTAGACGCCACAGCTGAGACCAGGGCCTTGCTGTGTTAGGTGCTGTACAAGTGCACAGTAAGGGACAGTCCTTGCCCAGTAGCGCTTACAGTCTAACTAGATAAGAGAGACAAAAGGTGTGTAACCGCTCCGCCAGGTGGTGTCAGCAGCAACAAGGGCCTGGTTCACTATTTAGGGGTTCCTCTTCAGATTACAAAACAAAAGCCGCTCAAGCCTGCACCCAGAAACCTGAGAAAACTAAACACCTTCCTTGGGCACCCTTAATAGGCAACATTTCCCCTCTCGCAAGCACTGAGTCTGCGTCTAAAAGGAAGGCGGTGTTTATGAAGGGAAGAGGGAATGCAGCGTGAATGTGGGAAGATGCAGCCCCAATGGCTCACCAGGGGGTGAGTGATACCACATACCATATCCCCATTTCACAGATGAGGAACTGAGGCCCAGGGAGATCATTTGGTTTGCACCAGGTCACGCAGGGCATCTGGTGGATCTGGAAACAGCCCAGAGCTGCTGAGTCCCAGCGGCCACAAGACAACCCTTTATCTCAACTGATGGGGTTCGGACTAATGCGAAAGGTGGAGGGGTTGGGCCAGCCACAGAGGAGGCAGGCGGGACAGTCTCCAAGTCCCTCTGATCCCAGGCAAAAGAAGGTCCAAGCCTGCACAGGGAGCTTTTCCAGCATCATTGCTCCCTTGGGAGAAATGCAGCCGTTGACTCCCCTGCCCACCCCTGTGCACAGGGGGAGTAGGAGCCGGCGCTTGTTGCACTGACTGTGGTGTTGAGCTCCCCTGGGTTCTGATGAGAGCAAGCCACGTAAAGTGGCTTCCCCCTGATTCCCCTGCCTCAGAGCCCCAGTCCTGCAGAGGGGTTTCCATGTGAGTTTGCCCCATCTATGCTAGCTTTTGCTCTCCCTTGCCTGCATCGGGGGCATTGGGCCCTGGCCTTCCACTTCTTTTGACCTTTACCCTGAACTTCAGTCACTCAGGAAAGCGAGAGGCTGCCGGGCCCGACCTAGAACCAGGCATTGTCGAGGCAGATGCCGTGCCAGCTTCCTCAGGCGGCTCTGCATGTGCTCTCTATCGAGTGCCAGACACCGGTAAGAGACCCCTCCCTTCTGATCTGCAGCCACTGCCCTGCAGAGAGCCCGCTATCGCCTGTCTGGGGAGCATGCTCACTGAGAACTAACTGGAGACCATCGTTCTCCTTGTGGTCTAAGTGCCCAGTCCAGCGGGGGCCTTTCCCCTGAGCGTAGTGGGAAATGGATCTTGGTGCTAGATCAGGATTTGAACCCAGGGCTCCAGGATTGTCGAGCAGAGGCAATAAATGGCACTGCTGCTTACTGCAAGCTGCCCCCTTTTAAACTTTTTTAGGGGCCTCGGAAACTCCCCTTATAAGGTTTAATGTGCACTTCTGTGATTTACTCTTCTGCCCAAGTCACTTCATCTGTCCAAGTGAAACCATGTGATGTATGTCCTCGCCTCTCCTCCTCCTCACACATGTGCCCATATCGGTTTTAGCAAAGGTTGAGGGCAGCTCACTGTTGGGTTCTTTCAGATGGCTGCTTTCTCTCTGTGAAACTATCTTACCTATAAATTATGCACGTGGAAAATGGGGCCAGAAAGCAGCAGGCATCAATAATTGATCGTCGAGCCTTCCTCAGCTGTGAGCTACGTCATTGTACCTGCTTAGGTGTCTGGTGGTTTTCTTCTTTTGTATTTCACAATGTAACTTTTAGCTGCTGCTTGGAATCAGATCAAATGTCACCTCCTACCCTCCTACCCCCCGGAAAGCCCTGATCCAGCATCGGTAGACCCCTGTATCTGCATGGGGTCCACGGGTGCCAAAGGGTGCAAAGCGCTCAAATGACAGAACATGAAAATTAAGGTTAATTAAACAGCTGTATAAGTTAAGGTTAATTAAACAACTGTATTATTATTTGTAATATGGTAGTGCCTAAAGGGGCCAGTTTCAGGTGTGGCCCCATTGCATCAACAGTGAGAACCAGTCCTTGCACCAAAGTGTTTATAAGTAAGGCTACATTTTAGTCACGGGGATTTTTAGTAAAAGTCACGGACAGATCATGGGCAGTAAACAAAAATTCACGGGCCAGTGACCTGTCCATGACTTTTACTATATACCCCTAACTGAAATTTGGGCTGGGGGGCCATGGGTGCTATGGGGGCGGAGGGGCGGTCCAGGGGTGCTGGGGGGGTGGCCCAGTATCCCTGTAGGGGAGGGGAGGTGGGTGGTGGTGTGCGGCCCAGGACCCCTGCTGGTGCTGGGTGAGAGGGGATTGGTGGGGCTGGCAGGATCCCTACCCGGCTCCGACTGGCATGTCCCCTAACCCTAACCCAGCTCCATAGGCGCAGTTCCCATTGGCCGGGAACCACAGCCAATGGGAGCTGCGGGGGCGGTGCCTGTGGGCGCAAGCAGCGCACACAGCCCCCCTGGCCACCCCTCCCCCTAGGAGCTGCAGAGACATGCCAGTGTAAAGCTGGGAGTTGTAGGCAGTCACTGTTTGAACTGAACAGATATATTGAGACACACAGGGTCTGAGTCTGGTCCCACACCAGTTTTTAACTCCATTGGCTACACCAGAATCGTTCCTGATTTACACGGAGTCAGTGAGAGCAGAAATGGGCCCAGTGTTTTGTAGTGTGTGTCAGTATTTCCCTACTCCAGCAGTATTTACTGGCTCAGCCACAGAGCTAGACTGACTCAGCTTCTGACCTCTAGCTACTCCCATTTCCTCCATTCCTGGGGCTTTTGGAGACATCCCTGCATTCTGGCATGACAGTGACTGGGTGATGGGGGCGAGGGGTGGAGGAAGAGGGGCTGCCGCAGCCGTATTCTCCAGCAACCCTAGAAATTAAATCCAGTCTATTACAAGGATTAATACCTCTGTTTCTAATCCTCAAGGTTTATCTGCTCTCCCTGCATTTGTGAAACTGAAGAATCATTGGAGAACAATCCTCCCTCTTTTATCTCTTGCAAGTCAGAGGCTATCCATTCTGCTGGCATGGCTGGGATTAAGGCTAGCTTGTTAAAAGTTGGTTTGACCTTTTACTGTGAAATCTGTGAATTGTTTAGAGGGCGAAGGGGCAGGTGTCAGAGGTCTGGGAAATGTATGTGGTGCATTAACTCATGTTGGGGATCTGCTCTCCCCAGGGGCAAGTAGATAGTGTCCATTAACAGGCCGTGTGCAGGTGCTGAAGGAAGAATGTGCTAGACATAGGTCATAATTAGAGGTAAACCTTAATTGTACTTTTCACTAAGGTCCCTGTACTGATGAAAACTGACCTCAAGATTTGGCCAACATGCCTAAATCCTTTTGCAAGCAGATTCTCATTGTCTCCATTGGGAATTTGCCTGAGAAACAAACTTGGGCTCTTCTATCACTTCTGTGCACTTGAAAATGTTACCCTCAGTAAAATCTGCATGACGATCTCAAAGTCTGACCTGCAGAGAGGTTTTTCTTGATAAAAGAGAGCTACTGTGTAATACAATCACTCTAACCAGTTGCAAAGAGACCCAACCAACTAGACCAGAGATGCACTTTATAATCAGGCTAACAATTGGACCGGAAGCTGCCATAATGCTGCTCTGAGGAAGTAAATGGGACCAAAGGGAACAGGTTTGCCATGAGAGGGCCTTAAATGTGGAGTTCTCTCTTTCATATGATGTAATAATGACTGCTACCAGAGTGGAACTCCCGGGGCTGAACTGGGTCCCCTTTTCAGGGGGAAAACCCAAGGTCTAAGCAAGTCCACGGGGCTAAGTGACACCTATGCCTTGTGCTGGCCTGTGGGACAGGGTTAATTTATTTGCAGAGTATCTGATTCAACCCCTACTGATGCTTTATTTCACGGGCACGTAATGGACACAGTTCTAGATTTGCAAATTCTGATGATTTTTTTTCTGTCTTCTGTTTGTCCAGTTTCCCTTACTGCGATTTAAATAAATAAATTTGGATTAAACAAAGCCGAAGGGAGTGGCATTGTAGATCCACTTCCAAGAGATGGCAAAGTCACTTCTATCGCTTAAAAACACCAGGGAGTGGGGAGAAGGGGGTTGCTTTGTTGAAATGACCCTTCCACGCTTCGTAGCAACTTGGAAACTGTCTGATTTCCAGTGAGGAAGGCTATCATTTCAGTCTGACTGTGAGCAGTTTAAGGAGGCCCGTCCAGGCTGTCAGTGTCTGCTGGAAATAACCCACCTCCTTACCTGATTGGTGATCCTGCTGGGAAAGCCATTTAGTAGGTTTCACTGACTCCTGTGGGTAGCTAGCTGATATCCCTGGCAAAGGAGCAAGGGAGGTGGCAATGGTAGGGTAGGCATCCCATCAGAGAGAGCACGGGCACGCAGAGGGGTGGAGTGCACTGGTCATGATGGAAAGACCCCTAGGAGCAGCCGCGCGTGGAGGGAAGACTGAGGCTGGGGTTTTCATAGGGTTATTTTGGAAGTGTCGTGGTTAACAAACCAGACTCCAGGATGACTCTGTGCAGTTTTGTTCCAAGTAGGACGGGAGCACTACTTACTGACAGGTCCTTTTGGGGACGTGTCATTAAAATGGTCCCCTCCTCTGAGCTAGGTAAGAGGAGCTGCTGACATCAGGACGGGTGTCTCTTAAAAGCTGCCTTAAGTTGTCCTCTCTTCTGTGACTCTGTCTAATCACCAAAATACGGGAACAGAACAACTCCCAGGAGTTTCCCTTTCAGACTAGACAGTTAATGTGGACAGTGGTGCTAATTCCAAGCAGAAGGACTGTCTTAGTTACTCAGACAGCATGAAGAATAGGGCTCCTAGTTCTTGAGACCTTGGATCATCCCTCCACAATGTCACAGTTTTGAACAGGTCTCTTGTCAGTTACAGCTGGTTTTGGTGGCTTCAGCCCCAGGGGATTGAAGTGAAGCGCTTCCCCAGATAAAGCAAAATCTGAGCGCATTACTAAACATGATTAATTTCAGCAGTGACTCCACTGCCATTCTACCCACAGAATGCGTCATTGCCCCAAGTGGCATCATGACTGAGCTGGAAATCGCTGGGACCATTTAATTGCTTAGCAGTTTATTGAATTCACTTTCCAGCTCTATTCAGTGCATTTGACAGCCTCTATTTCTTCTGTCCCTTTTTAGGGAGCTACTTTGCCAGCCATTTCATCATGGGAGGTGAGAAGTTCGACTCCACGCACCCGGAGGGCTACCTCTTTGGAGAGAACAGCGACCTGAACTTCCTGGGAAACCGACCTGTAGTGGTAAAGTGAAATTCATTCAGCTGGGTTTGCAGTTAGGGAGGAATCTGACATTGTGAGACATAGGGCTTGAATTGCCATTGGACAGAGAAATTTGTTATGTTTGGGTTCTTATCCCACGCCTATCACCATGGTATCTGGGTCCGAGCTACAAAACTCAGATCCCTGGATACAAGCTTCCCAAAGTTTGTGGGGGTGTTTGGATTAGCCCATTACAGAGAGCAGCATGCAAGGGACAGCCATGAATTTTAGATGCAGATCTGAACTTCTTCCAAGTTGGGTGGTTTCAGGCCCATCCCTACAACTAGAAGATGTCTAACGGATGCTCTGCTCTCTGGGTGAGATCCCACTAATTTCAACAGGCCCAGGATTTTGCCTTCTAAATTGGTGGGTGACTCTAGTACTCACAAAATGGAGATGCCGATAGCACTGGTGCGGGCAGGCCATCGACGAGCTTCTCAAGGCAGCCATTCCAGTGCAGCTTAAAGCTGGTATTCAATGTCCTTGCCCAATCATTGCTAAAAGAAAAGGAGGACTTGTGGCACCTTAGAGTCTAACAAATTTATTTAAGCATAAGCTACAGCTCACTTCATCGGATGCATTCAGTGGAAAACCATTGCTGGCTCTCTTGAGAACACACACTGCCAGGGCGCTGAGCTGGGATGCATGCAAATGAGGCGGTGGGTCAGAGACTACCCAGCTCACGCTCCCTTGTGATGTGAGCTTGTGTTTGAGCCCAGGCATCAAAGGCAGGAAAGGCTGGTGTATGCATCTGCTCCACCTACCATAACTTCCATTGGCTTGTCTTTAATTCCCCTCCTGGCGCAAGTGACGAGGGCCAGACTCAGCCAGTCAGCATTCTTTGGTTTGTCCAAGAGCCGGGCTGACGGGCACAGGCCACCCCTGCTGAGGCCTGCACTCTGCACCCGGGAGGCTCCATTTCCAAACACTGGGCCCTAACTAGGCCAGCGAGATTACATATCTCAGGACTCTTGACAGGTCGCCACCTGGATTCGTGCATTTTCTGTGATGGTATGTCCTGTGAGTACCCATGTGCAGATGCTGGATTTGTGATGTTCTCTCAGGCCCCTGTATTCAAAAATCAGGCTCCCAGTGTGTTGGGTGAAGGATATAGGGGTGCATGCCGAATCTCTCTCCACCCCCAGAAGTGTGTGTAAAGCAGACACTCTTTCCCAATGGCAAGAGTCTGACTGTTGTCACCCAGCATCTTTTGCTGGTAACACCATTCTTCAGTGGCAGCAAAGACACTGATTCTTACAGCTTAATCAGCCCTATTTACCTAAGTCAAAGGTTCTTAACTCCCCATGTTTATCCCCACCCCCACCCCCCACTGTTCCTCAGATGTTCTTGTCAACTGCTCGAAATGGCCCACCTTGATTATCACTACAAAAGGTCCCCCCCTTCCCCAGCTCTCCTGCTGATAATAGCTCACCTTAAGTGATCACTCTGGTTACAGTGTGTATGGTAACACCCATTGTTTCATGTTCTCTGTGTATATACATTTCCCCACTGTATTTTCCACTGAATGCATCCGATGAAGTGAGCTGTAGCTCAAGAAAGCTTATGCTCAAATAAATTGGTTAGTCTCTAAAGTGCCACAAGTCCACCTTTTCTTTTTGTTCTTAACTTGGCTCATAACCACCCTGCTCTTCCCGTACTGTTAACAGGGAGAGGGGTGGTAGCATGGGGAAAGGTTGAGAACTACTCACACGGGTGTTGAATATAAATACTGAGGTTAGAGACCACACCCACAACCCAGCTGCTGTTTTCCACTTGAATTGCTCGTGGTAATTGGCCTTGCGTGCAAATTTTATCATTTGCACGGACACTTAGAAAACTCGGCCTGTGAAAATCTGATTGCAGATTGACTGACAAACTGTTGCCTTTCTATGTTCCCTTTGTTTTCCTCCTGGAGATATACCAAAGTATGGGTGGGCTGGCACAGAAAGCACCACCTTCAACCCGCATGTTTAAATTAGGCTTGGCAAGGGTAAAGCAAAAGGATTATTTTATATGAGAACATTGCTTTGTAATTGCTGAAAAACAAATAATTTTATAACTTTTTAACTTCTGAAATTGTCTTGGAAATGAGAGAGAAATATTTTCCAACTATGTGGCTGAAATGGAAGAAATTTAACCACATTCTACCATATTGACTCTTATTGTAGGGGTGTGTTAATTTCAGGTTATAATATTAATGTGAGTTACCCCTGTTGTGTCCTGTTGCTTTGACATGACCGTTATTGCTTTAACAATTGGAGTGGAAAGTTCTGCGGTCAGAGATTCCATTAGCTCCTTTCTTGCGTGTGAATTGCCTTCACTTCCTGCCCACCTTTAACACGTGATGAGTTTCTGCATGTCACATAAATTCTATCCGTGCAGCCTTCCGTCTCTGTAACCCTAAAAGGTGGGGGACTTTTTTTCTAAGTCCGTGGTTCTGATTTTTACTTATCCCACTGTAACTCCTTTGGCTTCGGTGGCTTTACTCCTGATTTACATCAGATAACTACATGGTAAATTTATAAATGTGCTTGTGTCCTCCAGAAATACTGCATTTAAGTTAGTTCCTGTCTATTTGTGACTTCCCTCAGAGACTTGCAGATAAAATCTGGATTTTTATTAAGGAGGTCTGAGCCCTCGACACCATGAACTAGATCTGCTGTAGTTCAAACAGAAATCACATCAGGGAAGTCCTAAGGCCTCTGTTACACAGGAAGCCAGACTTTCTAGATGATCATGGTGGTCCCGGCTAGACCATGGTGGTCCCTGATGTTGCTCTTCATTTACATGCCAATACACACACATCTGACTCGTCCCAGCCTGGCAAATCATTGGCGGTTTACTCTTGCCACCTGGCCTATGTTTGCTCGAAGGGCAAAATACCACAACACAGCAACGGAAACAGGCGGCTCAGGATGAAGGTGGAAGCTGTTCTTTTCCTAGCTGCCCTAAACTTGAGATTTTTCATTATATGTCATTGTTCCTCATGTTGAGCCCACCCACCTGCGCTGCGGGGGTCTAACTCAACCGGTGTAGACTTAAGGCTACATCTACACCACACTGGGGATGTGATTCCCCTGCTTGTGTACATGTATTCACACTAGCACTCCTTGGGTTAGCACAAGTATAAATAGCAGGGTAGCCGCCGTAGTACAGAGAGTGGCGACAGAGGCTAGCAGTCACTAGCTGCCAGCACCAGGCTCCCCCCACTAACCCCCTAGCCCACCCTGGACCCCGCATGCCCCTGAAGCATGGGCCTCCCCAAAGCCTTGAAAGCCCAAACATTGGTGGAGCTGGACCCACGTTCCTACATATTGGTGGAGCATGGGCACCACGGGCCCATGTAACTCGCCACCTGTGGGTGGAGGTAAACAGAAGAAGGGACCTTGCATTAGGCTGACCATGGGTCTCAGTCAGATTTCCCTGGAGGCTCATGTTATCTTCCCCCGTGGAGCTCTTAGTCCACATGAAGTGCAGTTGCCTTCCCTCACCCCCCAGCATTGGAGCATGAGCGTTACATGTCACACCAGCATTTCAGCCTGCCCCTGCTGGGGTCCCCTCTGCACCTGCGGGTAGGCTGTGCGGTCTGCCAGGCCCAGCATGCAGGAGAACCTGTCCAAGCAAGCTAGGCTGAAATGGACACCTGGTTTCCCTCTCTTGCGCTCTGGGTGTGCAAGGGAGAGAGGATGGCTGTGTGTGAGGGTGGGAGCCTGGTATGCAGGAGATTTGGGATCTGCTCCCAGCGTTGCTGTTGGCTTCCTGGGGCAGGTAGCTTAGGGCTTGATTCTGCAAGGGGCTGAGTCCTCTGTCCCTGATCCAGAAGAACTCTTAAGCACATACCTAATGTCAAGCACAGGAGTGCTTAAAGTCAAGTATGTGCTTTGGGGCCTGGCAGAATATTTGTGGACTGCAGCACGTGCTTAAATGGTGTGCTGAACTGGGGCCTAAATGGTGACTTATTAGCATGATCAATGCACTGTTACTGCAGGCCACGGTGGAGAGAATGCAGCTGCTGTTTGCCTGCATGGTAAAGTCAGACCATCTGATGATGTTGCCTGATGAGTTTTATGATCTAACAGTTAAGTTTATCCATTGTTTAACTAAGGAAAAAAAATAGAACTTACCATTCACCATCTTTGAAAGGCCCTGCCTCCCCATGCTCAGAAATGGCAGCTATATTCTGACCTTTATCCTAGCATCAGACTGCCAAAGTGTTAGCTTCTCATTTGATTATTTGTCCTCATTCTATTTAAGGCCATTGAAAGTGATGTAAAAGATTATCACTACTCATACTACAATAGCAGCTGAGGTCAGGGCCCCATTGTGCTGCTGGGCATGTGAGAAGATAGTCCCTGCCTCGAAGAGTTTGCAATCTAAAGGTCTGATCCTGCATACAGCTGAGACAGACAAAGCATGGGAGAAAGAAACATCATCCCCATTTTATAGATAGGGAATTCAGACACAGGGTAGATCGAGTTACTTTCCCAAGATCTTCGACTCTGTGGCAGGGCTGGGAATTGAACCTAGATCTCCTGAGTCCCAGTTCAGCTTCCCCTTTAAAATATTACATTTTTTAATCGTTAGTGGATTTTAGTTAATTCTGCAGATGAGTGGCTTCTGGTGGCAAGATATATCTTTTTAGTAAAAAGGAGAGCACATATTTTGGTGGGGATCATGTACAGCTGTGTGCAGTATTCATCCATGCCAGAAATTATTCTTCATAATGGCCAAGTTGCTGGAGGGCTGTTTGCCTGCTGCTCACAAGAGTCCCGCAATGTGCCGTGTGCACAGTACGCTCTGTGCGAGTGAATGGAGAAGCTGTGCTAAGACGCTTTCCGTTACAATGATATTCAGAATTTATAAAGCCACAAAGTTTCTTCTTTCTTACTGTTTTGAATGCACGGAAATGAAATGTGCACCTGAGCCTTGAGATGTTTGTTTCTTTGTTCCATCGCTTGCACATTCAGTAAGTGGAAGAGAAACTCATGAATAGTGGGCTGCCAGGACTGGTTTGTTGTGGTTGGCTTGCTTGTGAATGCTGGGTAGTAATTCCTTGGTTTTTATTCTGCTTCAAGAGCACTGACGCTTTTCATTTATAAAGATAAACACGCATTTAAAGACTACATGGCTCTCACAATTAGAGCTACAAATGTTTGTCAGCTATTTGGGTTCTTTGCATTGGGTGCCGTATTATTATTATAATAATAATTATTACTATTATTTGTTATTTGTATTATCGTAGTGCCCAGGTGCCCTAATCATGGCCCAGGACCCCACTGTGCTAGGTGCTGTACAAACATGGAACAAAGAGACAGCCCTAGCCCCAGAAAGCTTACAATACTGTCTATTTTCATATAAGCACTTAACAAAATAATTATGGATTGGAAAGACTTTGCTTGCTTTTTGCTGAATGAACCTAGTCGGAGGAGGGAAAGCCCGTGATGCTGCCCTACATCACTTTGTGGTGTCGGGGTACCAGTGCAATGCAGCATCACGGGAGTTAAGGGCTGCACAAGGATTTAGCTGTCTATTAAAATCAGTGGGAGTCCCACAGCTAAACCCCTCCCCCCAACATAAGAATGAAAATTCAGCCTTAATCCCAGGGTATTTTTTTCCCTCCAGCAGTGATTGCAAGAAAGCCTCCTAATTCCAGTAAAAGCCTATAAACTGCCCACCATGCATGCTTCCTCGTAGCAGGGACCCTGACATCAGATAGCCTTTACAGCATCTGAGAGGGTAAACAAACAGCTTGGAAAGAATTAATGTCGCATTTCCAACTAAAGAAATGACATTGTTTGCTCTTAATTAATGATGGGCCTGAGCTGCAGAGCGGTGCTTTAGAGCCGCGTTTCTCCAAGGTTCACGTGATTGGAGCTGGGGTTCTGGTGTGGCCCATTCTGGAGCTACAAGCTAGTCACAAAGTTTGACGTTAGGGGTGAACTTCCGCGAGTTGTGTGGGGTGTTTGGGTCAGCGAATTTGGTTCTTTCCACTCTTAGGGTCAGAGAGTTCTTTTGTAGGACTTTCTCAGCATACAGCATATTGTCTCCCCAAACTCTTTGCAAAGATCTCCTGAATGAATAGTTACAGCCTCTGAGCAGGAGCAGAGGAAAAAGAGATGCTTTGAGATGGGATTTTGAAATGATGGAACGATACAGGAAGGCACTTCCTGGTAGCAGGCAATTCAGAGAAGAAGGCTTCTGCACGGAGAGTCTGTCTACACAGCAAAATCTGTGCCGGGTCTAGCCTGTCTGAACTAGCTTGAATCCAGCTAGCTTGGGTAATAGTAGCAACTCGGCCATCGCAGCGTGAGCTTCCGAATAGGTTGGCAAGCCGAGTACCGGCAAGGCGAGTACATATCTAGGTCTATGTTGGGCTGAGCTGTCTTCGTTGCACGTGTTACTCGCGCTAGCTGGATTCAAGCTAGCACAGGTAGACTAGCCCATGCACGGCTTTTGTGGTGTAGGCAGACCCAGAGCATGGTGAGACTAGGTGGTGGGAGAGAAGCAAGACTTGTGAGAGGCAGGCCTCCTGGATGGGTTTTGGAGACCTGGGTTTGATTCTGTGTCTCAGCCACAAACTTACAGTGTGACCTCGGGCAAGTCATTTAAGCTGCCTGGTGCCCTAGTTCCCGATCTGCACCATGGGGTGAATAATTTTTCCCTACTTCACAGGGATGTCAGTGATTGGGAGGCCCGTGGAGGTTAGGGCAATGATACTCCTTAGACAGCTAGGTCTGAGCAAGTTCCAGGAATGGTTTTAAAAACAGAGAGGGTGTTATTGAACTGGAGCCTGAAATGAATGAGGGCGGCATTGCAGAGTTCCTTTGTCCATGAAATCTGCAGTCTGTCCAATGACCATGAGGACTGGTGCTTGTTCGGTTCACTGCGATGGTGTGCGCCCAATGATATTGTCGACCAACATTAAGCAAACCTGCCATTTTGCCGTTGGCCGTGCTCCATGCTACCCAAGAAAGCCGGGCACGGGGTACATTCCTGCAGTCTTCCCCTTAAGGCTTTACAAATATCTTTCCTGGACCGGTTTACAGTAGAAATCCGTACACATCACCTCCCCACCTGTGTCCTGGCAGCGCTGTGGCGGGTGTGGCTGATACCTAAATCCCGACCTATGCAAACTGGATTTAGGATTCAGGTTTGTGCCAGCAGAAGCCAAGGTGTTAAGCAGTATCTGTAGGGCGCTCATGAGCTCTTTCCAATACTGACAGGATAAATAGTCCACCCTTAACATGGAAGCAGAAAGGAGGCTAACAAAGAAGCCTGACAACTTGATGCAGATTAGTCCAGACAAGCTTTGGCTCCCCCCCCACCCACCCGCCTTCTTTCCTTTGGTTCTGTGTGTCTGGATTTATTTATTTAAAGAACAGCCACAAAGTGTCTGGGATCCTCTCCGAAGGCTCTCAGAAGCTGGAGTTTGCCGCATTGCCGGTGAACTCAGCAGAGCGTTAAATGTCAGACGCTGTTGGGAGCCTGCTGGACTTGGGAGACATTCATCGTGGGCAGTGTTGCTGGGGGGTTTTCTTGTGTGCCTTATAGAGGGAGTAAACCAAAGGTGAGTGTCACTCTGGCCTACAGAGGGAGGCACAGAAGGCACAGAAGAATCTCTAGGTGGGATGTTAGTAGGGACAAACCAATGTCAGGGAGGAAACTGAGGGACAATAGTTGCTCTTTAAATGGTATGTGAATGTACGTGGGGCTCTTGGAGAAATACCCAGGGCCATAACAAGTGCCTACCTTGTGCACCTCGTGGAGGCATCTGCTTTGACAGTGGCCTTATAGACTTTACTGGAGGGCACAGGAGGGGGAGACACTGGTGGTGGGAAGCCAGGTATGGATATGTACGCAGACCCAGCCGCCACCACGCTGTCGACCAGATGAACCCATGGAAGCCAGCAGCCTTGCCAAGGTTGATGTTGGCCTAGGGGGTTGGGTGGGGAAAGGTGAAAGGCTGAGTGGGCTCTCTGCTGCCATCCTTATTGCCCCTCTGTGGAATACAGTGGAGTTACAGCAGGGCTCAACCTGGCCCACGAGCCAGAGAGAGAGATGGATAGGGAAGGAGGCGCCTTGTTGGCAGCCTGCTGAGACTTTAAGGCCAGAAAGGACCATCATGATCATCTAGTCCAGTGGTTCTCAACCTGTGGCCCAATCAGCACACAGCTGCAGCCCATGTGACACCCTCAGACAGTATATATATTGTGTGGATGTGGCCCCCATAACACACAGAGCACGTATGTGCGGCCCACACTTGTAAATAGGTTGAGAACCACTGATCTAATCTGACTTCCTTGAAATCGCAGGCCACAGAACGTCACCCACTCATTCCTGTAATAGCTCCATAACCTCTGGCTGAGGTACTGAAGTCCTTAAATCTTGATTTAAAGACTTCAAGTTACAGAGAATCCATCATTTACTTCAGTTTAAACCTGCAAGTGACCCATGTCCCAGGCTGCAGAGGAAGGCGAAAACCCCCAAGGTCTTTGTCAATCTGACCCCATGTAGATGGTGCTTTGCTCGTCTTGTCATTAGCCAATAGGGTGATAAGGAAGTTGAGGTCAGTGGATGAGGTCTTGGTCTTACTGTGATTAACCATAGTCTAAGAAAGCACTGAACTGGGAATCTAAGGTGCCAGAGATCACGTGTGCAAAATAGGAAATATATTGTTAATGGAGATGTGCAACATTTTTGCAGTAAAACTGAGAACAGTCAGAATGTGTGTGTCTCTGCGTTTCACTGCAAAATCAGAAACTGGTCTATTTTTGCACACGCAAAACATTTATTGAAGGTTTTGTGTGGTTTTTCTTTGACGGTCTCCTGTTCTGGGAGGCTATTTCTGGGACCAAAAAATAAAATAAAAATAGGCAAAGTTTTGAGTGAAGTTGTGCTCTCGTTAGCAGAAGTGGTTTTGAAAATAATAATTTAAAAAGCCCTCTGAAAAGATGCAAATGTGTGACATGCAAATGTAGGGTGTAAAATTTCATGAAAAGTCCAGCTGTTATGGGTGTGAAACTGTGAACACTCTCACAAAGCAACTTGTCTACAAAACTTCCCCATTTCATCCACTCCGAAGTGCTAGTATCCTTCCTGTTCCGAAGAACGCCTCTGAAATTCACAATTGCTGGGCAAATCACTGTCCAGTTCTCTTTAGCATTAGCCCTTCAGCTGGGAGAATGGCGACTCCATCTCACAATATGTAGGACAGAACAGTATGACTTGCAGAGAGGGGCCCAAACCGAAGCCCGATCCAGATCTGAACTTTGCTGGCACCTGTCTCCTACAATGGATTGACCTGAACACCCCTGAAATCACAGAGATTTCACACCCAGAGCTGAATTTTGCGGCTCAGGTCCAGCTCTCTTGAGATGGGACTTTAACTCTTTATCATAGCTCTCTCTATTCTGCATGGTCCTATGATATGCAAGGATATGTCTACACTGCAATCAGA
Organism: Eretmochelys imbricata; assembly: GCF_965152235.1. Classification (NCBI taxonomy): domain Eukaryota; kingdom Metazoa; phylum Chordata; order Testudines; family Cheloniidae; genus Eretmochelys; species Eretmochelys imbricata. Next base: position 16,292,841 of record NC_135585.1, on the reverse strand, counting down.
GGTGTGACTGCGGCACGTGTAGACACATCTGATCTATCGAGTTGGCTTGAATGACAGCAATGAAGCTGTGGCAGCGCGGGCTAGCTACTCAAATACACACCCAGGGTCCCTTGTAGAGCCGATGCACAAAGGCTTGTACATCCCATAGTACCCGTAGCTCACGGGCATTGTGATTCGTGCCAGCTTGGGTGTGTCTACACATGCTGCAGTCGCATCTTCAATTGCAGTGGAAACGTGCCAGCGCTAGAAAACATCACGGCAGCTTTCTCTCGCTCCAGTTCCGTACGTGACGTTGGTTCCCGTTTCCTCCTTTTTTATGACGTGGACTGTGACTGGCTGCACTGACCCAACAGCGCGCGATGACTCCTTGACCAGAGACGGAAGCAAACAGAGGCTGGAAATGTGCTTCCCCGCTTGGAGAATGCAGCTCTCGCTTTCTCTCTGCATTGAAGACTTAAAGAAAATCCTGGGGGACTGTCGTCCGCCAGGCATTGCTTTACCGTTTGTGTTCACGCATGCCCTCTGTTTATGTCCTTGCTAATCAGACTGTTCTTGCCAGCAGGAAATTTGGGCCAGATAATTGCTCACTCGCCTACCAAAAAGCCCACTTGGTGTCATTTGTCAGCGCCTCGCTCGTTGCAGGCGTTTGCCTCGGCGCTGCCCGAGAGTTTCAGATGGTCGGCTTTCTCTTCTCAGTGGCTTTGCCTGGGTCCCATCCGCAGCGCTAACCATCCAAGCTTTGTCCTTACAGCTGTGCGTGGCATGGCAAATTGTCACCTGTCTCTCTGCCCTGGCCTTCTGCGTGGCAATACGAGCAGTTCTTCCCAGGGATTTTTAATATTGGCTGGGTCTTCCCTCATGGCTGTCCACTTTGAATCCAGTGCAAGAAATCCCGCAGATCACTCTTCTACCTGCAGATCAGATCGTCTTGGAGTAAGCACTCTCCTCTGAACAGAATATGCCCACTCTGCATATGGTCCAATTCTCCCCCATTTCTAGGGGTTTGACTTTTTTGGTAACTCCTCTAACACCACCAGACAAAACTCAGCCTAAGCTTTCCTTGCAAGCTTAGCTGATCATAGGACTTTTTCATTCATGGCCTCTCTGTCTCAAACCTTAGCTACTACCTAGAGAGAGAGTCTAACCCTCTCACGGCCTGGCTGCGGTTAACAAGGTTCACCAGTGAATGATTCAGCAAGGAAGAGGTTGGATAGGGCCTGGACTGCGTTTGATCCCTGGCTCTGCCACAGACTCCCTGCAGAACTTTCAGGAAGTCAGTTCATCCACCTGGTGCCCCAGTTCTTCATCTGTAAAATGGGACTAATACATCCTTCTTGCAGAGGATGGTGTGAGAATAAAACCCATGCATGACTTGGAGACTCTGGGACGCTACAGTTATGCAGGCATTCCAGGTCACCGGCTAGATAGCAGTAATTCTTTGCTGGGCCCTCTGCACCAACATCAGGCTCTGGAGAGGAGCACTGAATCCCTAAGCAGAGTCATAGGCCAGAAGGGACCAAGGAGATCATCTAGGCTGACCTGTATAGCACAGGCCAGAGAACTTCCCCCAAATTCCTGGAGCGTGTCTTTTAGCAAAATATCCAGTCTTGATTTAAAAATGGTCAGTGATGGAGAATCCACCCCCACCCTTGGGAAATTGTTCCAATGGTTAATTACTCTGACTGTTAAAAACAAAAACATTTATGCCTCATTTCCTGTCTGAACTTGCTTTGTGTCAACTCACGTTAGACCCTTCTCTGCTGGATTGAAGAGCTCATTATTAAATATTTGTTTCCTATGTAGGTGTTATGGACTGTACTCAAGTCACCCCTTAACCTGCTCTTTGTTAAGCTAAATAGCGTGACTCGTGAGCATTAGGGTCTGGCTACATAGCAAAAGCTGGGCAAGCGCTGGTCTGACCGAGCGAGCTTGAATCCGGCTAGCAGTGAAGACAGCAAAGCGTGGGCAGTACCAGCCCAGCACAGGCTCTGGGTATGAAATGTCTCCTCTCTCCAGCCTGCACTGCTGGGTCTTCTCTGCTGTCATTACCTAGCGTTAGCTGGGGGAGGCCAGCCCATGCACAGCTGTGCTGTGTTGACAGACAGTCTGCCAGCCTGTTACACTTGGGCTACTACAGAATTTGCCTTTTGGTGGCTCGCTGGGCTACTTGTGGTTGTCTTCCTCTAACAGGGCAAGTTAGGTACGTTTCTGGCCAGGTGATCAAAAGATGCTGTTTCTTGTTATTAAGGAGACTTGCTACCAGTGAGGTGGAGGGCAGTTATCAGCTGAGAAGTCTCTCAAGTGGTGTGTGCAGGCCATGAAACTGTACGCTAGCTGAATGGATTTTAAACCTACTGTCCTTGAAGCACTGTTCGTACTCCCATGGCATGCTTGGCCAGCTTAGACCAAGCCAGACTGTCCTCTAAACCATTTGACAAGCCACGGCCTAGCCTAGATAGGGTTGTAGGGCCTGACCCCACAAGATGCTGAGTGCCCTCCGTTCCCACTGGTATCCATGGATGCTAGAAGTCCATAGCCATAGTGTCCCCACCTGTGTCCTTGCAGGGCTGTGGCCGCTTGTATGCGATATCAAAGACCTGGCCTTTCCTGCTAGGGGTGAATTTAGCCCTTCCCTTCTGCTTTTCCACATCCCCATGGTGACTTTGTGCAACGGGCCCCCGAATGCTTCTTGCGGGGATGGGAGATCAATACCGATTTCCAGTGCTTTGTCCATGCAACAGACTGTAGTGTGTGATAAACACAGGCCGTTTGGGGGAGGGCAGAAAGGGCTGGAGAGATGCTGTTACAGTCTGTCAGCACAGAAGTAGGTGCTGGGCTGAAACTTAAGTCCAACTGGCCAGACTCTGCTGTTACGTGGGCGCAGGTCGGAGTAGTAACTCCACTGACTTCAGAGCTGTAGCAGCTTCTGGCCCTGTGCATCTCTACAAGTGGACTTTTCTTCCTCCTTCCGTAGGATCTGACTGCCATCCAGGCTGCAAGAGGGACTGTCCTGTCTGTTTGTATGGGACAAGACTATTACGAGGTGTAAGGGGACGTGTCTTCTGAACAGGGCAGTAATAATACAGTGGCAGGACTGGAGCTGCGGGGTAGGGATGGGATCGGGGGTGTCAGTGAGGACTTCTTTGGGTTCAGTCAGGGACAGTCTTACCTTTGATTTAAAATCACTCCCTGGGATTACCCAGGGCTTAGAGCAGTACTTGGGAGCATTACTAGGGCCCCGTATGGCTGAAGACTGGCAATTTATGGCTCTGTAGAGCTTCTCCAGGCTCTTTATCTACATAGTTTCAAGGCGGGGAGTCCTGGACTCTGTGTGAATGGATCCGGACTCCTGGGTTACATGGACACCAGCTCAGGAAGCCTCGTTTGTTAGGGAAGTGAGAAGCTCTGTCTCCTTCCCTGTCACTTTGCTTGTCCTAAATGTGTCTCTCCAAGGCCCAGTGTAGAATGAACATGGAAGCTCTGATGACCACTTCCATGGCTACATTATCTGCCCTTTTCAAGTTCTCTCTGGATCTCTTGCATGAAGAAGGTGGATAGTTACTCCCAAGCTTGTCCAGTCTGCAGTGTTGCCAACTATTTGGTGCTTTTCTTAAAGGTCCAGCTTCAGGAGTCAGGTGATTATGTGAGAATTTCAGCTTTCATTTAAAAAAAACAAAAAAACAAAAGTATCTGGTCCTCCTGCTGTTAGAGAAGGGTGTGACAATGAAGTGGGTATGCTCTAATGGGTCAGAAACCAGATGGCAATAAAAAGGACCCAAATTTTATTTTAAAAAAGTCTCATGATTTATTTTAGCTATCTCAGGATTTTTCAGTGTGTGAGTTTGTCAGTACTGTGTATGCAGCATAGACCTTATCCTGTTTTGGATCTGATTCTGGGAGGGTTTCTTAGATTTGCACTGTTCAAATGCAACTGGGCTTGTATCGGGGACTGGATTTCAGTAGGCTGTCTCCTTCCAGCTACAGAATACACAACAGCCTCCTTAATACATTTTCAGAAAGGTAGGGATTGGGGATTCTCCAAACTCCCACGAGCTCTGTGGATTTTTCCGGAATCCAAACCCTGATCCAAATTTTCTCAGTCCCCTCTTTGTACAGTGGGTCAAAACCAAATCTCTGGCTCCAAATCCCCCTGAATTTGGTGGGGGGAGCTTCAGACTCTGAACATTGATCCAGACTTTGTAGCCTGGTTGGGCCCATCTCTGATGATTACCGACACAGCGTCTGTGTGTTTCTGTGTTTGACTGTGACCCCATCCTCCAGGCCCATGGGGCCTGTTTCAAATCAATGAGGCGAGGGGCTGAAACCAGCCCAGTGGCCTGGAATCATTCATCATGGGGCAGTTTTTCTGCTGTCCGGCTGAGGGAGATGTTCCATGTATCATGTCCTGAGAGGCGCTGAGCATGCACAAATCCCACTGAAGTGAACAAGGTCGCAGTAGGAAGGGGACGGGGGTGGATAAACACTGACATTGGCCCCCTGGTTTCCATGTTAAACGTCCTCAGCAGTAAAATAGATTGGGAGAGATGCACAGAATAGGTGTGCTCATGTGAGCAAGCGTCCCGGAAGAACAGGTTCATTTTCTATAAAGATGTTTCAACCGTTCTTTAAATGTCACGACTGCTCCTGCAGGAAGCTCCTGTGGATTTCGGGGGCTACAGTACCCCGGTCAAAAGCTTCTCTGCCAATGAAGCTAATTACTAACGAGTCTGAGCGGCAAAGAAACTGTGTGTGACAAAGGCCCTGCTGAGACCAGCCAGGGAAACTGCATTAGCAACCACCCTGGAGGAAAGGTGACTCTCCAGAGACCCGCTAACCTGCTCCTCAGATCCAAACACACCTGTATGTTGGAGGAGTTTGGACCCAGAGCTGCGTTCTGGGGCTGGTGCCTGACTCTACCGGTAATAGGCCCTGGTGTCATTTGAGTAACTCTATCAGGCTGATGTGGCAGCTCTTATTTGGTTAGAAAGCTGTCTTTACGGCGTTAGAAATGTAACCGGCTCTCTCAGCTGTTGGTGACTCGGTTGTTACGAAAGGCATATTGTGCAAAGCAGGGAATGCAGCCCGCACAAAGCAATTGGAGTTACTCGAGGATTTGCTCTGTGGGCCATGATCACATTGCACCAGGGCAGATTTTGCTAAAGCGCCTACCCTAAACCTGGGCTAGAGAGGAGTTTCCTCAAGGACTGCTCATGAAGGTGTTGAAACCCAGTGTACAGCCCCAGTCACACGCTTGTTTCCTGTCCTGATCACCCACATGCTTGTTATGAGAAGGCTGTATTTAGCTACTGGGCCCTCAGAGTAAAACTGTCAACTTCTTCCAGACTCTGAAAGTTCACACAGCTTTGTCTAGTGCTGGGTTGGCTTTTTGGGTGTTATAGACGTTGATGTTTGTCTCTAAAGTCGCAGCTCTGTTATTTCGATGTGCTGAGTAATTATGATACCACATAACCAAACTGGTTAAATAACCAGAGCTGCCTGCTGTTAGGACATGAGCCCCAATAGATTTGTGAGCACGGGGAGAAATGCTCTTAATCGAAAAGGAAAACAAGTCTAAGGTCCGCTCTCTCGTTTGAAAAAAGAAATTGCTTTGTGTAACAAATCCATGGTAACTCAGGTGTTATCTGTTGCCCTTTGCTGCATCTCATAACCCCTTGGAACTTCATAGTGATGCAAGGGGTAGAACGGCAGTCCCTCTCCCAAAGGACAGGCCCTTTCCACTTGAGCAAAAGGAGATCCTTCATTAAATGTTAGCAGTATAGGGCCTGTGAAACACAGTCAAGTGGTTCGGATAAGGGCTTGTCAAAAATCTTCCTTGAAATTGTTTTTTTTTATGGAAACTTGGGTTTTCAACTGAACCCCTTTTTCTGTGTGACAAGTGGCTGCTCTCTGGAAAATGTCGATATTCTAGTTTTGAGATTTCTCTGAAAAATCCAGGATTTTCTGGGGAAAACATTGAAAAATTATCAAAATCTTCTGGAGGAAACCCCACTACTTTCCAGCCAGGTCTAGTTCATCTTCTATCCGATGCTAAACAGTCACAGTAGCTAGGTCAGTGCGCTGTTCACTTACACTGCACATGGCCTTTTAAAAACACTTGATCGTTATTAGAGCTGGCCCCCAAAATTGGGGCAGAACAGTTTTCCGTCAGAAAACGAAGTGTCATCAAAATCAAAATGTTGGGAGCCGTGCTAGCCATTGTGGGATAGCTACTCACAGGTCTGCGTGGCTGTAGAGCATTAGTTGAGATGCAGAGTACAAACTGCATTTGAAATAGCATGCCCAGTTCAGCCATACTGGGCTGACCTGCACCCGTCCTGTCCCACTGGCTCACTTCCCAGTGGTTCACTTCTCTAGTCTAGATGCAGCTAATCTCTTGATTCCCGGACCTGTGCTTTAACCACTCTAACCAGTGCTGCTTCTAGCATGGGTTGAAAGGGGTTTCCGTTGAGTTAGACACCCACTGCTGCTTTGAGAGATCGCATAGGGTGCTTCAGGTGTAGCCTGGCTTCACCGCAGCTCTCAGGGTTTCCTTGAAGCCGAGCCATGAGAGAATTGAACAGCTGTCCAACAGCGCTATTGAATTAACCGCAGAGCACTCTTCCATCCAGGGTGCCCAGAGACGTTTATATTAATAGCCGGGAAGTCAGGGGCAGCAATCATGCGGCACAGATTTCTCTCTTCTCTACCGTTTTGTTCCAGATGAAATTAGCAATGCTGCAGGGTTTCCATTTAGTTCTCATGACTCATTAAAAAGCTTATTACCTTGAAGTTAATGACTCAGCAACCTTTTTCCTCCTTAAGGCTGTGTGTGTGGGGAGGGTGCAGGTGGTGGAATGTGAAGATGTCTGAGATTCCAAAAAAAAAAAAAAGATTTACGGACATTGTCACTGGCTGGGGGCCGTGCAGTCCCATTGGCTCACAGGCTGCCTGCGCTAATGAGTGCCTGAGTTCTGACACTTTATCACCTCAGACGAGATCTGAAGTCTCCACTTCCTTATGATCAGCAAAATGGAACAAGCTTACAGAGGCAAATCATTTCCCGTCCTAACAGAAAAGTGTTCTCTAATACTAACAATCACCCCAGCCTCTAGACATAGCTGCATTAGCACAGAGCTGATTGAATGCAATAGAATAAAGGACTGGATTCTGCTTTGTTACAGTGGTGACAATCAGGAGAAACTCCGTGGAGATCAGTGACATTCTTTTGTAAGTGTGGCCAGAAGCAGTCCCAGATGGCATTGAGACTGTGGAGTTATGCAAGCTGTGAAACTGTAGTATTTACTCTTGTGTACTGCGCCTTCAGTTTTCTGTGTAAGCCATCTTGTTCTGGAGTCGCTGTAGCATGTTAGAGGAGATGCACGCGCTGTGCTCTCTCTCATGTTGCCTCTCTGGCTATTGTTCATCGGTGCAGGTTTAATCGAAGATGAAAGCTAGTTTAGCCTAGATGCAGTGCTTAATTTATGCCAGGACTTGGCACATCAGTTACGAAAGTAAACAAAATTGCTTCAGCCCTGGTACCTAATTGCTTGAGTCCCAGCACCTCTTTCGTCACAAATTAAGCGCTATCTAGATGGGTTGATTCTCCGCACAAATCTACCTGGGGTAGCTCTGCAGAAGTCAGTGGAATTGGAAAGTATAAAACTGATGTCGGGATCAGACTCGAAGCAGGAAGTTGCTCTTCACGTGCGGTGGGAAAAGCATGAATGAAATGGGGATGCATGATGTCTGGTTTCCAGTGAAACCATTATTTCAGAATGTGGAGGAAGTAATTGGAGCAAAGCCATTTTAGATTTGATTCTCACCAAGAGGGAGGAATTGATAGTGACTCTAAAGGTGCAAGGCAGTGTGGGTGAAAGCGATCGCAAAATGATAGATTTCATGATTCTAAGGGGAAAAAGGAGAACAAAAGACCTGGGCAATTATAGACCAGTCGGCTTAACTTTGATACCTGGAAAGATTCTGGAACAAATTATTAAATAATCAGTTTGTAAGGAGCTAGAGGAGAATAGGGTTAAGGAATAGCCAGCATGCCAGACCAACCTACATCTCCTTCTTTGACAGAATAACTGGCCTGATGGATAGGGAGGAAGCAGTAGATGTGCTACATCTAAATTTTAGTGAGGCTTTTGACACAATCCCACATGCTTATTCTCATAAGCAAACTAGGGAAGTGTGGTCTAGATGAAATTACTATAAGATAGCTGAACAGCTGGTTGAAAGACATTTCAAAGAGTAGTTATCAATAGTTCACTGTCAAACTGGGTGGGTGTATCTAGTGGGGTCCCGCAGGGGTCAGTCCTTTGTCTGCTATTATTCAGTATCTTCATCAGTGACTTGGATAATGGAGTGGAGAGTATGCTTATAACATTTGCAGATGATACCAAGCTGCAAGGGGGTGCAAGCACTTTGGAGGAAAGGATTAAAATTCAAAACGACCTTGCCAAGTTGGAGAAGTGATCTGAATTCAACAAGATGAAATTCAATAAAGATAAGTGCAAAGGTGTGTGTGTGTGTGTGTGTGTAGGAAGGAGAAATCAAATGCACAACTACAAAATGGGAAGTGAGTGGCTAGATGGTAGTACTGCTGAGAAGGATCTAGGGGTTATAGTGGATCACACTGAATATGAGTGAACAATGCGATGCAGTTGCACGAAAGGACTAATAGTATCCTAGGGTGTATTAACTGGAGCGTTGCAATTGTTCTGCTGTACTGGGCACTGGTGAGGCCGCAACTGGAGAACTGTGACCAGTTCTGGGCACCACGCTTTAGGACAGATGTGGACAAATTGGTGAGAATCCAGAGGAGAGTAACAGAAATGATAAAAGAGTTAGAAAACCTGACCTCTGAGGAAAAGTTAAAAAAATGGGGCATGGTTAATCTTGAGAAGAGCGAGTGGGGACTTTGATAACAATCTTCAAGTATGTTAAGGGCTGTTATGAAGAGGACAGGAATCAGTTGTTCTCCATGTCTGCTGAAGATAGGACAAGGAGTCATGGGCTTAATCTGCGGCAAGGGAGGTCTAGGTTAGATATTAGGAAAAACAATCTAACCCTAAGGGAAGTTAAGCTCTGGAATAGGCTTCCAAGAGAGGCTGTGGAATCCCCCTCATTGGAGGCTTTTAGGAACAGGTTGGACAAACCCCTGACAGGGATGGTCTAGGTTTAGCACAGGGGGTGACTTCCGAAGGTCCATCCCAGCCCTATATTTCTATGATTTCATGACCAAATTTGGAACCTCTCCACCCAGGAGGTGAAAGGAGCATAGCCAGACCTGAGACCTCCATTTAGACACTCCCCTTTCATTGGATTACAGCCCTGGAGAATTCCAGGGCATGATGGATCCTTGGTTAGAAGGGAATGGTTTTGAACAGAAAAGAATTTTTGTTGGGGGAGAGGGTTTGTTTTGTTTCTGATTTGCCATCTCCTAGACTTGAAAGTGTCCCGTTAAATGAAGCAAGAATCAAGTTTTCGGCCAAGCCTGACTCCTCATTGATGTGGAACAGCAGCCTGCTATACCAACAAGGTTTGCCAGACAGGTGTAATCTCCCTTCTAAGGCCGCCCTGTTAGAGCTTCGTGGCTTCAGTCAGTCAAATTCTGCACCAGAAATCTTCTGTCCTCTTGGACTCGCTGTAGAGGGTCAGAGCCCTTTAGTCAGTTAAACCGAGTGGAAGAAGGTGGAACGCCACTGACTTCAGCTGGAGTTACGCCTCCTTCCAGCATAGCTGGATCTGTCCAGTTACCTGTCCCGGTTATAAAAGGTGTCGTGCCCGATTGCCGCTGTTGTGCGGCTGGCTTAAGGTAATAATGTAATTTCACCACTCGGTGGCGCCAAACCATTTCAAATAAGGAGGCTGTTTGCACAGTGTCTGTGCACCTTGTGCTCTCTCGTGCCGGGGAGCGTTACTCTGGGTTGGTGTTTGAAGATCATGCCCTGCTGATTCCATTCATAACTTTAAATGCTCCCGGGGTGGTAGTGAGTCTGTGCAGAGGAAAATCTTTCCCAGCTCTCGGGCTTGGGATCCCACAGCTCTCTGGGAGTTTTGCCCGATTCCCACTGACTTGCATTGAGAGTTGGGTGCCAAATTTGCGCTCGGAAAAGTCTCCCTGGAGTTCGCAGTCTGGCACTCGCTGTTTGGAACTGGCAGTAAGTGATTCTTGAGAAGAATTAAACTAATCCAACTGTAAGCTCTCTGGGGCGGGGACTCTCTCTGGTGTGTGCAATACCCTGCACTATGGAGCACGCCTCCCTTGTGGGGGCTCTGAGCTCTGCCACAATAGAGTAGCGAAAAAGAAGAAAGGCAACTGTCTCCATGTGTGTTCACGCCTTGTGGTTTCCCAAACACGCATGTACCCTGGATATAGCACTTCTATTGTGGCGCAGGGAGCATCAGGCCCAGCCGTGCGTGTCTGCGGCAGGTACCTGTCTCCTGCTTAGTGGTGCAGTCGCTGATGGAAGCTGCAAGGTGAATGTGGTGTGCAGTCTCCCGTTTCCTTTTGAACAGACTCACAGTCAGAACAACCAAAGCATTGTAAAAGCCACTTGCAGTATGTGAGCCGGCATTGTCTGTCTTCTAGAACAAAGGAGAAAGTGTGTGTGAGAGAGACAGAGAGAGAGATCAACTAATAGTGCAAATCTCTGAACTGTCTGGGGGCTGATTCGGCTCTCCCTTACCCCAGTTTCACAATGGAGTTACTCCTGATTTACATCAGCAGGTGTGATCAGAATGGGCCCCATTTTTTTCAAAGATTTCTTTTTTTTTACCCATGAATTTACATAAACCCAGAACAACTGTCCGTGGTGCGTTCAAAACCACCAAGAGCATCCCTGAGTCAAACTGTTCTGTTTGTGGCTCCTGCCAGCCTTTGTCTACAGCGTTTTGATGCATATCTGAGTCTGCAGCCATAGATCTGTCTTCGCTGGAGAGAAAAGAATAATTTGGAAACCCAAAAAGAGCGAATGCCAGCTGTGTTAGCACCCAGGAAATGAGATTGGAATGTCACAGCTGCATGGCTCGCCCATGCATGGAGGGTCTGCTAACGGGCAGCTGCCCTTGCTATGGGCAAAGCCTGGCTTTGCTCCCCCACAGGATACTAAATGAGTGTAAATTACACCCCTAGTGTGCCCTCACTGCGTGCCAGGTTAGTGCAGCTTACATTGCTTTGCCCCCTTGATCTGTTTTCCGATTACACTTCTTTGCTGGCCTGGGTAGGAGAAGCTGTGGGAGGATTGTGCTGTAAGAGAGTCTTCTCCAGAGCAGCTGGTCTGCGCAGGGGTGGGTGGCCACCCTGAGGATGGTGAAGCATGTGCCCCACTCTGCATCCAGCAAGTCCTGCAGAGGGGCCAGACAATGGCCTAGTGTAATCCTTGCACCTTTCATGGCTTGCATGTGCCCCAAGTGGGGTGAGGAGGAGCAGACCTTGCAGGGGAGTGAACGGCAGAGCTGTCCCAGGAGCAATGCAATTGGCTGTCGAGACTCTAGCATCTCTGAGCCCGTCAGCATCTGGCATCATTTCATCCCAGTGGCAGCTCCCTGGTGATCTCAGACCTAAAGGCGCTGCCCTGCCCCACTGTCGTCTCTCTAAACGGCAGCCAGCCTGAGTGCTCAGCTTGTGCGCTCAAGGTCACCATCCCCCAGGCATTGGTTCTGGGTGACTCCAGGATGCTGCAGCCCCTGCCCGTCCTGAGTCAGGTGCCCTCCCAAGAAGGGAGAGTACTTCGTTACCACCTTTCAGTGTGGCTCCCAAGATACCATTTCTCCCCATCTATCCCGGGGGTGCAGCTGGTTAAATGGGCAAATTTATATTCATTCCATAGCAGCCAGGCAGAGACTGAGCTCTGTCCCCCGGATCCTCATCGGAGAGGGTGTTCTGCAGCATCAGCAGTCTAAAAATACGCACCATTAGCATGCGGGACACATTAGACTCTGGCACAGGGCTGGCGGGGAAGAGAGCGGAGGGGAACCAGGATCTCCAAGGTGCTTTATCTTCCCATCCAAAGGAGCAGGAAATCAAAGGCAGAAACCAGCCCACCTTCCTGGAACCTTACAACCCAACCACCCGACTGGTTTGCATGTAAAATCTCAATGTCACGGTTTCCACGGCAGCCATAACCAGCTGCGCCGTGCATGGGAAGCACTCCAGGGCTGCTGTTTGGAGGGATTGCGGTCCTCCATTAACACGTTGCCGAGGAGTGGGAGATGTTAGGGGCAGGATGGATTGTTGGGTCGTTCTGACTGTTCCATCCCAGCCCTTGTAGGTGTATGCCGTGTGGCAATGGCTGGTTCCCGGGATGTCAGTTCGGAGCTGCAGTTCTGAAGTCAGTGGCGTTAGGGCCAAGTCCTGATCCAGGTGGAATCAGAGGCAGAACTGCTGGTGTACTCACGGGGGCCAAGATTTAGCCCTTACTCTGGATTTACACTAGGGTAACTGAGATCAGAGTCTGGCGCAGTGTGCATATTTCTGGGTAACTTTGGGTGACAGCCGCCTTGGGATGGAGACGTCATTTCATTCTCTGGGTGTAGTTCCAAGCTGTAAAGCACTGCGGGCCTGATCCAAAGCCCAGCCTCCCCTTGACTTCTGTGGCCTTTGAATCTGGCCCCACTGGTACCTCTGGCTTGTGTCCCAGCCCGGCAGGGTGCTGAGCACCCCTTGTTCCCACTGATTGTGCTCTCTCTGGGGAGCAGATTAATTTCACTGGGAGTGGTGGGTTCCTTGAACTGCTTTGGACCAGACCCTGTGGCTGGGATTTTCAAAGGCTGTAGCCAATGGGATTTGGGTGCCTCACTCCCTTGGATTCCTTGAAATTCTAATCTATGTTAATAGCAAGGAATAATGACAGCACTAAGTCCACCCAGACAGCTCCCCACCGTGCATGCCCAGCACACTGGAGTAAAGCCTGTCTGACTTTTTTACTCCTCAGCCCAAACACAGCAAAGCAAGTATCCCTCCCCGAGGCCAGCGACACCCACGGGCCCCTTTTAGAGTCCTCCGACCACATTGGAAATGTTTGTCAAAGCCTGGACAGCACTTGAATCCTTCCCACCAGATAGTTCAGGTTCCTGACTGGAATCCTACCAGGCACTCTATTCCCATACAAACGGCCATACTGGGCCAGGCCAAAGGTCCATCTAGCCCAGTATCCTGTCTTCCAACAGTGGCCAATGCCAGGCGCCCCAGAGGGAATGGACAGAGCAGGTAATCATCAAGTGATCCATCCCCTGTTGCACATTCCCAGCTCCTGACAAACAGAGACTAGGGACACCATCCCTGCCCATCCTGGCTAATAGCCATTGATGGGCCTATCCTCCATGAACTTATCTAATTCTTTTTTTTTTTTTTTTTTTTTAAACCCTGTTATAGTCTTGGCCTTCACAACATTGGGCAGAGAACAAGCCTGAGAAATTTCAAGCCAAAGGGGGATTTTTCTGGAATGCTGTAAGTGTCCAAATAGAGCCGCAGCGTCCCCTCAGCAATAACTCTAAGCAGAGAGCTCCAGTCACCCTGCTGGCCGGGAGAAATTTCCCAATCGGTCCAAAGACAAACAGGCCATTATTGGATGCCCACAGGTGCAGTAGCATGGGATTGTCAGCCCTTAATATCACTGTCAGGAGAGAGAACTCTGGCTAGATTCTCATCTGCTACAGCCATGTCAATGTGGAGTAACCCACTGACTCCTAGCCGCCAGATGATGTTGCAATGCAGCCTTGAAGCCCCCAGTTGGTGAGAACATGTAAGGGCAGGTTGAGTGGTGATGGAGGTCTCGCTCCCCCTCTACTCTCCTGGGCCTTGCAGATGGTCAGGGTTCTGTTCTCCCAGGCCAGGCAGGCTGCCTGGAGGAAAGGCCATCCCTCCTACCGGTCTGGCTGGGCTGGTGTGAAAGAGGAACGTGCACGTGCATTGCAAGGAATTTGGTAGCTTCAATCAAAATCCTTTACCAGAGCCACCCCAAAGCCAACTTGGTGCCGACGCCGTGCAGATCCAGGTGCCGCACCAGGCGAGCGCACGACGGGCTGCTGCTGCTGCAGGCATTTTGGAGAGGTCTGGCCCCGCGGGGACCTGACCACCCCCCGTCCAGCCACAGGAAACGAGCAGCCTTGTCCACTCTGCGGCAGACGCTCGGAGGATGACCTGATGCAGGCTGGATCCTGCTGGGATCCGTGCCCAGGACTTTGTCCTCAGAGCAGCTGGCCCCAGGGCTTCCGCAAGAGTTCCAGATGCTCAGCGCCTCTCCAGGGGAGGCCCTAGGTGTGGATGCTGGGGACTCGTGCACCCAAATTTTCCATCTCCGTGGGTGCTTCCTAAAAGGGCCTCAGGAGCTCAGTTGTTTGCACCCTTGGTATCGGGCCAACTCTGAGGATGTTTTGGGTGAAAGTCCTGGGCCAGCCCTGTGTCAGGGTGGTGGGAAACTGCACTGCTCAGTGGGAACTCAGGGCAGTGGTCAGGATCAGGCCGGGAAGCTCCAGTCTCTTTCATAAGAGACTAGGGCAGCAGAGAAGCAGCTGCTGAAACCACCAGCGTAAGGATGCCCTCCCCATGCAGTGGCGTGAGTCCAGGGCATGCCCTGTGCTTCACTGCGGGCACAAATGGGATCTTTTCTGTGCGCTAGACTGGAAACCCGGCTGTGACCTAGGCCCAAACGAGACATTGCTAGGCTCCTCTGTTGGCATTGCTATGCAGCGGGGGATAACCCCGTGCACCGTCTCTTCCTGAGCAACAGCCCATCACGGTACCGGCGCAGGCTTCGGCTTCTAGCCTGCTCTGCTCTTCCCGGCAGGGAACCTCAGTCCCTGGACTGGGCATCGTGCTTACCTTGAAACCTGCGTGTCTCTGAAAAGCAGCCCTGGGGGAGAGTGACTGAGCCAGGGCCCCGATCCTGCAAGGCGCTTATCCCCTGCCGTCCTCGTGGAAGTCAGGAGGAATTGAGGGTGCTCCGCACCAGGCAGGATCAGACTCACTGGGCCAGATCCTCAGCTGGGGCAACTCAGTCTAGTTCCCTTCACATCAGTGGAGCCATGGCAATTGATTGGGTCCCCACTTTGCACAGGCTGCGTGGCATGGGGCTAGTATTGGATCCCTGCTTGGCACAGGGTGGGAGGAGTCTGGGGGTTGTATTCCCACTTAACACGATGGGGGGACGTTTCGGGGTAGTACCGGGTCACTGCTTTGCTTGGGGTCAGGGCGGGGGTTGTCCTGGGTCCCATTCATCCGCGGCTACATAGCTCTCTGTGGTACGATCTGGCCTGCGTGGAGGAGTGCCGCCGGGGCTGGCGATGTCGTCAGCGGCCTTGTGCTCTGTGCTGCTGTTCTTACAGCCCCGTCCCCGGGAGCCAGCGGATTGCTGCGAATCTCGGCTTCCGGCTAAAAGTGACGAAGCAGGTGCCTGGGCCTTGTGGCTCGGGCAAAAACTGGAACGCGTGACTCTGGAAGCCTCAACAGCCAAAAAGCAAACAGAAAGCCCCAGCACGTGTTACTGTTGTTGTAAAAATCTCATGGCGTCTAAACCGACCCCATGACTTGCGGGGGGACGGGGTCGAGGCTGATTGTTGAAGCTGGGGTTGGCCATACTGGGAAAGGGGCTGTGTCCTGTGGCAGAGATGAGGTCTGTGGCCTCTGACGTGGCACGAGCGCTTGCTCCTGGCCAGGGGATGGTATTCTGCTGCAGGCCGACCGATTTCGACTTAGGTGATACCTGGGACCCTGGTGCTACGAAAATCAGCCGGTTCAATCTTCTCTCTTTTCACCCTAGTTTCCTTACGCCGCCCCACCCCCCCAGGAGCCGGTGAAGACACTCAGGAGTTTAATCAACATCCGCAAGGACACTCTGCGCCTAGTCAAGTAAGTCCCTGTTTGCAGAGGTGGGAGTTTGCATGGTCTGGCCAGGAACCCTGCTCCAGCTTGCAGCATCCCAACGGCTTAGCCAGTTAGGTGCCAGCATCAGCTGAGCAGTGACAAATCCACCCGTGAGGCAATGTCCCGAACCACCTCCAGAGGAAGCTCTGCACCTATGCATGTGTCTGGGTTAAAGCAAGGTGCACGGCGCTGGGCTGGCTGGGAGGGGATTTGGGATTGCGAGGAAGGGATCTAGCGGGACTGGGCCCTGAATGGAAGGAATAAGGGGTGACCAGAATCCCGTCTACACCTGATTGGTGAGGGGAAGCTCATGAGTAGATGCTGGAGTGGAGGAGTCAGCTCCCCTCTGGCATGGTGTGCTGAGAGCCACCCGGCATATCAAGAGGACTAAGCACAATCTTAGTGAAGCCACTGACGATGAATGGTGCTGCCACGAGGCGGCGTCCCGCAGAGAAGTCCCACCCCCACTCCTGTTATTGGACAGATGGCTCGTCTCTTGGATTTTCACCTTCCGAGCTGATCTGCGGGGTCATTAGAGGTGACAGCAGGAGCCAGACCGAGCTAATCCCTCTCCCACGGCCGGGTTCGGAACAAGCCATCGGAGCCAAATGAAATGCAGCCTTGCAGAGTTCAGGCCTGGCTGGGAGAAGTGACCTAGTAAAGCCAGTACCAGCAGTGCAGAGGCGAGGCCGAAGACCAGCCACTCTCTAACCTGCCTCCCTTGCTGGGACACACTGCAACCATTCTTTCTCTTTGCCCTTCTCTCCCTGTGTCTCTCAATGCTGATCCCCTTCCTGCTTTCCCTCGGGCCGAGAGTCCTGAGGAGGAGGAGGGAATTGTGCAAATATGTGCCTACGCCATTGCCCTGTGCAAATGAATAGCTAGGAGCCCGAGCCCCATTACACCATTGCACGTGATGTGCGCATTCAGTACCCACCTTGGACGGAGGCTGGTAGCCTGGTGAGTGTTCGTGAAGTGCTCAGAGATCCTCAGATGGCTGATGAGGGGGAGTGGGAATTGGACAGGGGGGCAAGTGTGATTTTTGTTCCATGTCGTAGAAACTGTCTCCAAGCTGCTGCTCTGCACTGAGCACTGGCTGCTCCACTGGGATCTCCCCTGTAGCTCCATGGCCAAGCAGCAGCCACGTTTGAGACAGGCTTGCAGGTGACCTCCCAGGGTGACAAGCGACCACAAGGGGTGAGGTGGGTTTGAATTCACACAGTCACGTACCAAGGGATTCTCGGGGCTGCGTCGTGCAGAAGGGGGTGTCCGGCTTGGACCATCTGACGAAGGGGGGCTACGGCTGAATACCTATTCTTAAAAAAACCCAAAGGAGAGAAAATGGGGGAGCGAAGCCTGAAGGTGGGAGGGAAGGAAAAGAGAAGTGGGGAGAAGGAGGGAAATGGGAGTAATCCGTGGACACCATTGGTGTGAGCTCATGGATTCTTCTCTGCTGCCCGTGGTGCTCCTTAGGGGAGGGTGTGTCTGGGCCAGAAGATAAACATCTCCCTGGCAGGGCGGGGCGGGGTGTGAGAAAGAAAAGGTGAGGCGGGGGGTTTGCAAGTGCGGGCAGAAGAGGTGATTGCCCATGTCAGTGGTGAGGTGGAGCCGCTGGCCGTGACCGGCATGCGGGGGCTAAACCTGAGTGGGCAGTGGGGCGGCCAATGCTGCGTGTGCCCTTGCTACGGCTGCACTGGGGATTGCAGCTCCACCTCCCATTGTAGCCAAAGGGGGCGTGTGTGGAGGGGCTGCATGTGCCCAGGAAGAAACTAAAGCCCTGGCAAAGCTGCTGCCCTGAGCATCACTGGAGGCTCGGCTTAAAGTTGAACGTGGCCAGGTTAGCATGGGAAATGTTCTGCTCCCACCAGGCTGGGAATGTGGGGGCGTCTAAGCAGGACAGTCCTGCAAAACCTGTGACTGTCAGGAGGTACGAACCTGTGACTTCTTAAAAGCAGAGTGGAGATGGGTTAAAGGTGGAACTGACACTTGATGGTGCCAGCTTTTTGTCTCTTCCAAACTTTTATTTTTCTCTTGCATCCTCCAAATTCCCAGAGCGCACAAGTCACTCATGCAGATCGCTAACCTGCTGGGCAAACAAAGGGAGTTCTGTAATGTTCTGTATCCTGTCCATCTTGTTCCTGACATCAGCTAGATTACGTGGAATTTACTGCTGCCTTTGCGGTTATTTTTCCAATGGCTTTATTAGAAGGAAGGGCAGGAATGTGGTCTAGTGATTAAAGCAGAGGAGGAGGAGTGAGACTTGGGTTCTGGGCTCAGTTCTGCTACTGACTCATTTGCGTGACTTTGGGCAAGTCATTTCTCCTTTTTTGTACCTCAGCTTTACTCTGTTCATTGGGGGTGATATTTATCTACCACCCCGGGGCATGGAGAGGCTTTAGCCCATCAGCACTTGGCAGGTGCTAGAAAAGGCTCAGAAGGGTGGCTGCAGTTTGTCGATTGAGTCTCAGAGCGATGGCAGAGTTAATATTCATACATCTCGGGTTTTATAGAGCATAACTGATCGAGAGCCGTTGCGTTGGGGAAAAGGTGGGCACCTCCAACTTGGCCTCAGTTGCTCCCCCCAGAGGCTAAACTGCAAATTGCAACTCAAGAAAGTCAGAAGCTCTTTGCACAGTGCGGAGTTTGGCACAAAACTGGGCTCTAAATGCCGTCCAACATCTTGAGTGTACTGCTTCTCTCCTGCCGGGTGCATTTGCCTATTCATCCGTTGATGCCCCCTGCGCTGCTGCCTTTTTTCATCTCTGGCTGGCCCAGCCCCTGGGATAACTTTCCTCCCAGCAGCACATACGCCCAGGCATGGAGGCAGAGCCATTCAGAATGAACAGAGGCTGAGCTTGCTCTTTGAATGCAAAAGGGGGTTTCATTGCAGTGAACAATGCCAGGGTTTATAGTACAGACTCCAGAGAGCACACACAATACCTGAGGAGGGGAAACAGACCAGACAAATCCAGTGAGTCAGTACTTTGCCCTTTCATCCCAAACAGTGCAACACGAGCTTTCTCCTGAGGACATTGGGATCTGATTTACACTGATGTACATCTGGAGTGACTCTGATGTTAATGGTGTTACTTCAGATTTACATTTGAGTCACCCTCCAATCGGAGCATTGGCCGTGACACCTTTTATCTGTCTGTCTTAGAAACGTCCCTGGCCCCAGTCAGCATAGCCTCTGAGCACCTCTCGATCTTTAATGGATGTAGCCTCACAACACCATTGGGAGCTAGGGCAGGGCTGTTACCCTTGTTGTAACATGGGGATCTGAGGCATGGAGAGGCTACAAGAATTGCCCCAGGACACACACAAAGTCTGTGGGGGAGCAGGGGGTTGAATTCAGAATTCTGGACCACTTTGCTATCCATCCATCTTCCTCTATTGTCCTCTGTACTTACCAGAACAGAAAGGCCAGACCAGACTACAGCTTTCACTAATGAGGAGTCGCCCTTCCGTACCCCTAGGGCCTGAGCCTCCTTTCTACGGGGAGCCAAGCCCTTACCTCTGTCGGGTCACTCTTTGCTAAAGCTGCTGATCCGCTGGCCTGGGTCACCTACAAATTGCCCCCTATGACTTGGAAGACTCCAGCTGTTTGCTGTCCATGGGGCTTCCATACAGGGCCCTTGTGCCTTTGGATCCAGCCCGAAGCTCAGAAAAGCCTCGGATTTGAAGCTGACTCTCCCCCTCCCACCAAAGCTTCTTGCCCTCGCTTGCTGGGCAGCATCCGGCCTCGCACTGGCTGAGGCATGGGCGGGGATGGGATGGAAGCGGATTCTTGTTGGCGGGTGGTTGGATTTATACAATCTCTGGCAGTAAGTCCCCCGTTGTTACACAGCACTGGGGACCACTTCATTCCCCTGGCAGCCTTTTAGTTGCTGGTGTCTGCTCTTCTTGGACATGGCTGGGGCTTGTTGTCCGGCCAGTGCCAGTCCTTGGATGCAGCTCACTGTGGCTCTGTCACGTAGTGGCTTTCCCAGGGGAAGGGGATGGAATCTCTAGTTTTTCCCTTGAGTGGTTACGCTGTGCTCCAGAGCCTTTCATGGGGGCATTTAAGGGGATTCTGGATCCAGGGTAAGTTCTGTCTCCTTCTGTGATTTGCCAGGTGCACAGAGGAAGTGAAGGCCCCTGGCGAGGAAGTCAGCAAAGCCAAGGTCCGCTACAATGTGGAGTTCACTTTTGACACTGACGCGCGAGTGGCCATCACCATTTATTACCAGGCTACCGAAGAATTCCAGAACGGAGCAGCCAGGTGAGAAGAGTGCAGGAGGTCCAGGGGGAGGCATTTCCTCCATAAACTGGAGGGGCTGAGCAGTGGGGCTTTCCCCCGGCTCTTGACTAGTTCAGCTTCCCGTCGAGCCAGGCCTGAGCACAGCTCTCCCTCTGTTACTGCCCAGGATGGTGGTTGCTCCACAGGGAGTGAGAAGCCCAGTGCACTGGGACAGCTCTGCCCGAGGCAGTTCCCAGTACAGCTTGTTTGGTTTTGCTGCCGTTGAAGACTAGAGGTGGGCTCCCCACACTCCTCAGCCCCGGTGTCAAGGCCTGTCCCAGACCATGGCCTCCCCCAGGAGTCCTGGCCAGCCCGGGGCCCTCTGAGGCTTTATTTCCCTCCAGTGAGTTGAGTCCTAGACTGCCTGTGTCTCATTCCTGTCCCACTCCCCCAGCTCTTGTCACCTCCACCTCTGTGCGGAGGGCACGCGAGAGAAAGGAGCCTGGGCTCAGAGATGTTCCTTTGCCGGGCTTCCCCTGACACACAAGGCTGAGGTGTGCTAAGCAAGTGGCCCCTAGTAGGACGTTAGGCCTTGACGGAGTGTCCCCACCTTACCAAGGGGAGTGGCCACAGGTTGATCTCTCCCCATCCTGGATGGCTGGCGGGACATTAAAATGTGCCTGAAATACCTTTGACCCTCACAGGGCTGCCAGCCTTCAGCCACCCTGGATGGGGAGTGATGGGCCCAAACCCAGGTCTCTCACACAAGACCTGGGGGGAGGCGGCTCCTGTCTCTGCTCTTCAGGAGCGCTCCTCACTGGGGTGAGCTGACGCACTGCGGAAGGGATAGCGAGAATGCCCAGCCCGGGCACTAACTCTGTTGCCCTCTGATTGGCAGCTACCTCCCCAAAGACACCAGCTTGCAGTCTGAGACGGTCCATTACAAACGAGGGGTGTGCCAGCAGTTCTGCGTCCCCTCCCACACCGTCGATCCTTCCGAATGGGCAGAAGAGGAGGTAAGCCAGCCCGGCAAGAAGCCACAAGACGGCGGTTTGTAAGCTGTTCTCGGTCAGCCACACTCGCTGAGATCTGGGCTGCCCCTGTGGGTAACTCCCAGCCGTTGGCACATGCTCTGTGGTTTGGAACAGCTCCTGGGCCGTGGCAGCAGCGTGCCCACAGCTGAGTGGGACGTGGGCAGCAGTGGCATGTTGGGAACCAGCAAAAGGTTCATCACTACAGTAAAGGAGAGGAGGAGGCTGGAAAGCAAGTCACAAAAGCCTGAGGGACCAGTGCTGGTGATGAACCAGGGGCTGGAATTCACTGATCAATTGCATTAGTTTAAAATACACAAGCTAAAGCAGGGTCATGTGGAGCCCTTCAAAGCTGCTGAACCCTGGAGAGGTAAGGAGAGCGTTCTCCAAAGCTGTAGAGCTGCCTGGCTCCGCTCCATTAGAGTCTGAAACTGGGATCATGTGTCCTTAGTTTTCAGCATGGATATAATCTGGTTTTGTAGAGAGAGATGCATCGCCTCTTGAGCTGCAGAGGTATCAAAGCGCCTTGCAGCCATATAGTCCTCCTCCTGCTGCTCATATGGCACCTCCGTTACCAGAGGTTTGCAATCATGGTAGCCCATTCCGAACAATCCTCTGCTAATCTCTTTGCAGATGGATAGTCCTTTTCATCCACTCCGGACACGACATCGTCCATCCTAGGTCTTCTTTTTACTGCCTCAAATTCTTCTGCCATCGACTTTCCCTGCCAGTGCCCGCAAACACGCATTGCCTGCTGAATCTCTTAAAATGTGCCCTGCAAATCAAATGTTTCTTTTCATAAGATCTCTGGCTAGCGTTTGCTGAGTCCCAAGCATCTCCAGTACCTTCTGTTGGTTCCGCGGTCTATCTGTCATATTTTCAAAATTCTGTAATACCAGGATTGGAAGGATTGTAGTTTCTTTCTTATCAATTGTTTGGATGTCCATGTTTCACAGCCATAATTTAATGCAGACCAAATGTAAGTTAAGAGTCAGAATTCAGTCTTCAGGTTTATGTCCCTTCTCATCTTACGTTTATTCTTCCAGAATGCCTCTTCCGCTCTTGCTATTCTGGTGCTGACTTCAGGATCCAATCTTCTATCTGCTGTAATGATGCTTCTTGAGTAGCAATAATTTCTCACTTGCTGTACAACTGTGTTGTTCACTGGCCTCATGCATGTTTTCTCAGGATCCTTGCATACGACCCTAGTTTTTTGTCGTGTCCACGTTCAACTCTAGATCATAACCTTTGTCATATTCGTATATAATTGCCACTAACTTCATCAAACTTTCTTCTGAATCAACCAACAGCAATGTGTCATCTGCATAGCAAATACTATTTACCTATTTTACTTCTTCTCTTTCTTAGATTAATTTAATCAAACACTCACGATAAATGTTGAGTAAAGTTGATATTCTACAACCTTGTCTCACTCCTCTCTTGATCTTTATTAGATTTTTCATCTTCATCTCCCATTATAATGGCTTTCTGATTCCCATATTATTGTTTTATTACTTGGAGTTCATATCCGTCAATCCCTGCAAATCTTCATATGTTGAGCAATTTGTAGTGGTAGGTGCTGTCACATGCGTTTTGGAAGTCAATGAAATAAGTGTACTGGTTTCCCAATTTCAGCCAGTCTTTCTAATGTCCGCTTCAGGTCCCTAGTAGCATTTTCATGCTTTTTCCACATTTGAAGCCGTTATTTCTTTCGCTTATTTCCTCATCAGTCTTTCCTTGTATTTGGCCTTGAACAATTCACAAAAGTATCTTAGAGGCATGAGACAGTAGGCTGACTGTTCTGTAGGCTTTACAATCCATAGCGGCGGCCTTTGGGGGGATTTGGATACACAGTGATGTTGTGACGACGTCTGGCAATTCTCCCGCCTGACACATTCCTCCTTACCTCTGACAGGGCTTTTAAGCCTGTGTCCCCGATGCTTTTTAACAAGTCAGCCAGTATTCCATCACAGCCTCGTGCTTTTCCACGTGGAAGTCTCTTTATTGCTGCCGTGATTTCTTCATCCATTATTGGCAGATAGTTGTAGTCAGATCTAATGGGGAAGAGGCTTGGGCCAAAATGCAGAGGTAATGGGCAAGGGTCAGCCAACAAGGTTTCAAGGAACCTGTGCCATGGAGGGGTGGGAAACAACCCACTCTTCATTGTAAGAAGAGTAACACAGAGTAAAAAAAACAGGGGACCTTTAACAATACATGGAACTGAAAAAGACACTGAAAATATTCCAAGCATCAGCAACTGTACGTACCCCATAAAGGAGAGAGCAGAATTAGCTGTGCTGGTGGAACCCTGTCTTTCTCACCCAAGAGAGGGGGTCGGTGCCTAGATGCTACAGTGATTGGTCCTATATGACTAAGAGAGGCTTTTTAACTCCTTCGCTTTTATGCACCAGAAAAGTGGCATGGTCTGGTACAGTCTGTTCACGGTCCTTGTTAGAATATGGTGGAGAGGGGGGAGTTTTGTTATGGGGTTGACTGAACTGGTTTGCATGGTTAAGCAGTGACAGATTTGTAGTTGCATAGAGCTACTGAGTAAACTTTGGTGCTTTACAGGAAACTGAGGGTCATTCACATCCCGGGGCCTGGGAAGTACCAAGATGTAATTGCACCATAGCAGCCTGAGAGCTGGGAGGAACTGAGAGCAGTGAGGTGCTTATTTCCGTGCATCCTTTGCTTACACCTTCACTGCAGAGAAACTTCCCTGGGTACTTCTTAAGGATGTGTTCGCTGTCATGGATCAGATCCCTAGCAGGTGTAAATCGACATAGTACCATTGGCATCACTGGGGTGGCTCCCGCAACTGGTGTCAATTGGTGTACCTCCAGTGAAGTCAATGGAGTTGCATTGATTTATACCAACTGAGAATCTGGCTCAATGACTCTTCCTGCAATATTAACACGTTTCCTTCTCTCTCTCCTTCTCTTTACAGCTGGGCTTTGACCTGGACCGAGAGGTGTATCCCATGGTGGTGCAGGCAGTCGTGGACGAGGGAGATGGTAGGAACAGACCCTCGGGCTTGCAGGGCTTCATTTCCCTAAGTCAGCGGTGAGGTGGATGAGCCTTAAGGCTCTGGTGCCCCACGCGATTTGCCCTGCAGATGGTATCTGTGTTCTTACAATGCAACCTCCATTTGCACAGTGAAGTTTCAGCGTCTGCTCTTGCACGTGTGTGTTGCTCCAGTCCCCGGTGCTGGTACAAGACAGCCCAGATGGCCTGATAAATGGATTTACTTTGCTCTTGCTGGAGAGAGAAAATAAAGGCTCATTATTGCTCCCTAGGCAGCAGTTTTTCAGCCTTATCCTCGAGGCTTTTGAGATGATCAGCTCTTTGGGGCATGTTATATGTTTGTACAGCACCTAGCACAATGGGCCTGACCTGGCCAGGCTCTTTTAAATATCACTGAAATGTAAACATTAAATAACAACAAAAGGCCACATCAAGCTGGACATACACCCGGTGGTCTGGGTGCTGCAGCACGGCACATCCTGCAGCCACTTCATTGAAACGGAAAAAGGGAGGGGTTTTTAATGAACGTAAATGACTGATCTTCCCTGGCCAGGAGCCCTCGAGTCTTTGAGGTCAATATTCAGTTCAGGGCTCAGGACCCCGCTGACTCTCTGTTCGAGGGAACAATGCACAGCTCACTGAAGTCCATGGAAAGCTTCCTTTTGGCACCAGTGGGCTTTGGATCAGGCCCTTGGGGAAGGAAAGCGAGTCCTGAGAACTCCATTGCGGGCCTGACCCTAGGTGGCCCTGAGTGTCCTCTGCCCTCATTGAAATCCAGGGCGCGCAACACTCTGCAGGATCAGGCCGTGTATGGAGACAGCTGGGGGTGTTGTAGGCCCTCCCCTGACCCCGTCTTGCAGCATTTATGTGGCACTTGGGGCTGTCAGGGAATTCGTTCTGAATCCAAGGAAATGCATTTCCCCTGCGCTCCAGCTGGGACCCCCTTATCTTGCCCTATAAATATTTGTCCTCTGTTTTGATAAAGGTCACTCGAGAAGGCCGTTACACTTTCTCTAGCCCAGATAAGGACCCCGGGCAGGGCTCAGCTTTCCCCTGGGGAAGTGGATGGTTCCTGGTGTAACAGCAGCAGCTCTCATTGGGAGCACAGGCCAGGCCACCACCAGCTCAAACAGGCCAGGAACTCTGCCTGGGGGCTCTTGGTAGGAACCCCGCTCCTGTGGAAGATTTGTCTTGGGTGCCAAGTATCCGACATGAGCCTTTCCCCTTAGCCCACTGGAGTCTCTCCAGACTCTCAGGAATTGCCTGACGAACCCAGGCTTCCAGAGCTGCCTTGTTAGAAGCCCGGGGGAGTACCCTAGGTGCAATGGAAGATGGGTCCTTTCGTAACCCACACATTCCTGTTCCTTGTGAACCTTCCAGTTTGCAGCATGAAAAGATTTGGCCTCTTTCAGAGACCGTTCTTGCCCCGGGGCCAGTATGGTCTAGGGAGAGTCAGTATGGATTAGGGGACTGGGAGCCAGGGACTCCTGAAGTCTAATTCTTTCTCTGCCGCTGACCCGCTATGAGTCAGTCACTCAACTTCTTCATGCCTCCGTTTCCCCATCACACAGTCGGGATACCATCCCCCAGGGGAGCTCTGAGGATTAGCCAGTTGAAGTCTGTACAGTGCTTTAAAATGTTACAGACCAGTTGTTCCTGTTTTGCCACCAGGTTTCTGGATGATCCTATGTCAGGGACGTGGGAAATAGGCTGGTTCTAGTAAGGTCACAGAGCAAATTAATTGCAGTCAGTGAAGTTACCCCAAAGAGGAGTTTGGCCCCTGGCATTCCCAGTTCATTCCCCTTACATCCTTGTGCCTTGGCAT
The DNA here is from genome assembly GCF_965152235.1 of Eretmochelys imbricata. Taxonomy (NCBI): domain Eukaryota; kingdom Metazoa; phylum Chordata; order Testudines; family Cheloniidae; genus Eretmochelys; species Eretmochelys imbricata. Next base: position 16,266,871 of record NC_135585.1, on the reverse strand, counting down.
TGCAGCTTTGCAACAGCGTCACGGTTTCATGGGGACGAGGCAGGCTATGCGGCAGTCGTCTCAATCCCATCTGGGCCTTGGGTGTTACGCGCTAGCCCTGATCTGCCGGGCAGAGGTAGCACATTGCAGCTGATGCTTCGCATCCACAGAGCCATTTCCCTCCTGACAGAGTGAAAACCCTCCACATAACAGCTGTGCCGCCAACGAGTGGCTGGGGAGAGGGGCTAGGAGCCTAGCTCACACACATGCTAACCCATAGCAATGCTCCTGTCTGTAAGAGTTAGAGAGCAGAGACTGACCGGTTCCTCCTGCCTGACCTTGGGTTACGTTGGGGGAACGTGTCATCTTCCCTGTATCCAAACATGGCACCCTTCCCCCCTCTGCTTTTCCCATTGCAGTGCCCAGCAGGCATTGCCCCTACCCCAGATCGGCTGGAAGTGGTGTTCTGTATCCCACTCCTGCAATGGGCGCTGGGGCAGTGACCCGGATTCCCAGCTGCAGGGCATCCCTTTGACCTCTCGGCCCTGCCCCTTTTGTGTCTTGCAGAGCACCTCGGCCACTGCCACGTACTGCTGGCAACGTTTGAGAAGGTGAGTGTTGAGTCTCCATCAGGTCCATGTACCGTACAGTCTGGCTTTCCTGTCCGGTGGAGTGGGCCTGTTTAACCCCTTTCCTCCCAGCGTGGATGGGACAGCAGCACACACAGGACAAACTGCCATACGTGGAACTCAAAAGGCAGACACCTAACTCTGGGTTTAAGCCCCAGGGCAAAAAACGATCTAACTTTTGAGGTGTCGAGCCCAATATCCAGGCTGCTTATTTATTATTTGCCTGAATATTGATTTGAGACCTTAACTTTAGACACTCAAGTTGGAAAGTTTCGGTCACAATGCCTGATTGATTGAAACTGCACTGGAGGGGCCTTTGTGTTGCATATTCCTGTGGTACCTTTCTAACTTTACTATAGTTTAATAAACTGGTGTTTGCCTACATGGAGAAAGAGCAACCTTGAGATAAGACCAGCTGGTTAATGGAGAATCTGTTGGACCGATACATGGTTAGCCTTGGCCGAATTCAGGTTTTATTTTTTTTAATCATTTTGACAGATAATATTGATGTTTATTTTTAAGCATTTATTTCAGGTTTTATCAATGTAAATTCACACCGTTGTGCAAAATTAGGGGGTTTAAACATTTTTATCTATTTATCCAAATTTTCACGACTGTGGGAAGTTATCGGGGCGGGGGTGGGGCAGACAATGGGGTGGCTCAGACAATAGTTATTTAATTACAGTGGACGTTGAGATTCAAAGAGTTAAAGCTTTACAACCATTAAAACACAAATGGTCAGCATCACACCTCCAAGTAGCCTTCAATCAACCTCTAAGAAGTTCTTAAGCAGCATTTTTCTTACTTTGCTTCTCTTTACATTTCCAGTATTATCAATGGCAACATTTTTTCATCAGTTTGCATGTGCGGTGAAATTACTGACAACAATCTAACCCCGCCAAGCCTAGTTACAGGTGTCACGATATACAGCATGTGATAAATACACCACAGCTCCCTTCCCTCCCTCTAGCGTCTATGGTTGCTTTGGATTAACTTGGAGTACAATTTCCTTGTTTCCAGCATGCAGATGGTAGCTTTTGTGTGAAGCCCCTCAAGCAGAAACAAGTGGTGAGTGTATGTGGGGTTGGGGCTGGCTAGCACTGGCCTGCTCCTGGGCGCTGAGGGGTAGTTGTTCCTTGCTGGTGGGCTGGCCTGGACGGGAGCTTGACTCCAGGACGGATTGCGGGCCTGTTAGGATCACTAGTGCGATGAGACGCCCCCTTCGCAGTGGGGGGGTGGCATGCCCAGAGACAGCCTGCAGCCAGCATAGGGCTCTGGGGGTGGGGAAGGGGTCCCCCCTCATGTGGTGGGGAATGGGAAGGCTTAGAAAGAGGCCGTCCCAAGGAGAGTATCTGAAATGAGCTGGCATGGCGGCACCAGCCTAACTCCGCGTTGCTCGTGTGCCTTCCCCGTCTCGGTGGTTTGCAGGTGGATGGAGTTAGCTACCTCCTTCAGGAGATCTACGGGATCGAGAACAAATACAACACGCAGGACTCCAAGGTAAGGGTGTGTCCCCCAGGGGGCGTGGGGGTGCAGGTCCTGGGAAAGCGGGGGTGCCCTCCTTAGTCACCGTTCTCTGTGGAGCACACCTCTCTTGTGCTGATTCTCTTTGAAAACCCCCGTTTCTCTGCTCTTCCCCTTTAACTTAACCCAGTGACTGTTCAGCGCGCTCAGGAGTTGGGGGTTTATAAAACAGTGCGTTGGCCTTGGCCCAGCACTGCTATTGCTCCACGATGGTACACTCCAGCTAGCCCTGCTGCTCCAGTCTTCGGTTCCCCACGCAGCATGGCCAGTGCCCGCGGCAATCTCAGGCTTATCCCATCTTCGCAGCGCTCCAGACTCCGTCACCCTCCTCTTGCTCTGGTCCAATCCTGGACCCACCTTAATGCTTTTTCCACCCCATAAGCACTAGGGTGAGATCTCCAATAAGAGATCAATGTGTTCAATAAGGATTTGAACCAAGGCCCTTGGAGGTAAAAAGCCCAAGTACTGACCCTCTTTTCCATGGGCCTTCCTGTTCAATTGTCTCTCCACATAGGGCTGCAGGAACCCTATGCGGTGAATCCCTGCCTGTCAAGGGCCCAAGCTGCTATGGAGCTGGTGCAATGCTGGATTGGTGGGAGCTGCACAGGGAAGCCCCAGGCATAGCTCCTCGGGGCTCCCTGCATGTTTGGGCAGCTGTGGGTTAAGGGACTGGGGTGGGCCAGTTGATCCACCACTCTGCAGCTCTGTGAGCCATTCACCCCTGCAGAACAGGTGCAGCCAGGGCTGCGGCAGGCTCCCATTGCAATAGCAGCCACTCCAAGGGCCAGGCTTTCTCCCACTGCAGAGCCCCACTGTGCCAAGCCCAGCTGGAGAGGCTCATTCTCTCTCTTCCTGCCCAGGTGGCTGAGGACGAGGTGAGCGATAACAGCGCAGAGTGCGTGGTCTGCCTCTCGGATGTGCGGGACACTCTGATTCTACCCTGCCGCCATCTTTGCCTCTGTAACACTTGTGCGGACACCCTGCGTTATCAAGCCAACAACTGCCCCATCTGCAGGCTGCGTAAGGCTCTTTTCGTATCCCATGGTGGAAGAGGACTGATTCCTATGGGGGAGAATTGACGGAGGGAGCACTGTCCCGAGTTGTTTTACTCTTTAGCTTGGGAAGATCTATCTTGCACATTCTACACATTGAGTTCAAGCAAGACAAAACTCTTAGCTTCACCCAAACTGCTCATATGATGACTCTGTGCATGGAGTTAAGATTGGCTGGCACTGGCCTTTTCCTAGGGAATGAGAGCAGTTGCTCCTAACTAGTGAATAAGAGCTGGCTGGCCTGGAATAAGGGCATGAATCTAGGAAGGATTGAGAGTCTATTAGAATCACTAGTGCATTGACAGACATCGTCATCTGCCTGGTGTTAGAGGTAGCTCCATGGGAAACCCTTTTCTATCATTTTTACAGCACGGTTCCTAATTTCATTTCAAGAAATTTTGCACCTGCTTTGTTTGTGCGTTTATTTTTTTTTTTTTTCAAAATTTTGTGAAATGAGGTTTTGGCATTGATAAAAAAAAAATACCCAAATTCAACATTTTTGTGGGTGCAAATTCTGAGGCAAAAATCTTTGTCTGACTGAAACTTCCAAGTTCAGAATTTTGAAAATGTTAGTGGCTCCTGCTTGAAAATAGACCCGTCCTGAGTAATGAACAAGTTGTTTTTTTCCCCACCGAAAAGAGCTGTATTTTTAAGGTAGAAAAACCTGAAATTTTGCAGCTTTTACACAAAGTGTGTGAAATTTCAACAAAATGCAAAACCTCCAATCCTGACCAAATGCAAAAACCTCCAATTCCATCCAGATAGTTTTGTATGGCCTTGACTAGCGTGGAATAGAAGAAATAAAACCGCTCCTCTGAAAACAAGCGGCATTCTCCGGGGAGTTTGCGTCTCCCGCTTGTTATATTAGAAATGAACTTTTTGTATCCTTCCCTCCCTTCCCCACACTGTTCAGCATTCCGAGCCTTGCTCCAGATCCGAGCAATGAGGAAAAAACTTGGCCCTCTCTCTCCAACCAGCTTCAGCCCAATCATCGCCTCCCAAACGTCCGATTCTGAGGAGCACTCGGTGAGTATTGACCAGAGAAGCCAACCCATCAGCCCTCGCGTGCGTAGTCCTGACCCTGCTGTTATTCCCGACGGTATATAGTCACTGGGCTGCAAAACAGTTCCCAGGCTTCTAAACAAAGGATAACCCAGGAAGGGGAATTCCTTCCGCTTTCAAGCCTGATCTTGTGGGAGTGACAAACTCCCACAAATCCAGGAACAAGGTGCATTGGCAGAGCTGTACGGGGTAGGGAATCCGGGGCTGGACTAGTCGGGGACATTGTAGCTCAGGATCAAGGTGCATTGGCAAAGCTGAGGTGGGGCGCAGGGCTAGCGTAGCGGGGTGCTGAGGGGTGTGGTAGAACTTGCACAGCCCTTGCCTGCTCTATGCTTCCCTCCAAGCCGTGGTCTCAGGCCCTTGCGTTCCTGGCCATCAAGTTTCATATCTATAGGCTGCCACTTTGGAATGAATTGCCCTGCCCGGAGCAGAGGGGGAAGTTGTGTTGTGAAACATGGGCTGTTGAATGCTCATTCCCAGGCCTGTCTCTGCTCCCTGTAGTCTTCTGAGAACATCCCTCCTGGCTATGAGGTAGTGTCTCTGCTGGAAGCTCTCAATGGGCCCCTCACTCCGTCCCCGGCTGCCCTTCCACTGCATGGGCTTGGGGACAGCCACGGGGCAGGGATGCTGCCATCGTATGGCAGTGACGGCCACCTGCCTCCCATCAGGACGCTCTCTCCCCTCGACCGCTTGTCGGACTGTGGCAGCCAAGGGCTCAAACTCAAGAAGAGCCTGTCAAAGTAAGTCACTCGCCGCCTTTCCCTTCTGCACGTTACCGCCTGGGGAGAGGGACTCTGGCCTAAGCTTCCTCGTAGGGTCCAGCCCCTAGCTTCCAAAATGCTGGAGGACAGAGTGGGGATGGCAGGATCAGGCCCACAGCCAGTAAAGCCATGTGCTTGTGACCCAGCTCCCATTGATGCCAATGGGAATCCTTGCATGGACTTTAGCGGGCCCTGCATCAGGCCCCGTGACCTCACCCTGGTGGGTCCTGTCTGCCCTGTGCTTCTTCCCTAATGGTGTGGTCCTGCCTAGCATGCTGGAGGAGAAACATCCTCTTCCCCACCCCCTCAGTGCTGCCTCAGGTGCCTGTTGCATCCTGATTCTCCAGGGGACCGTTGGCACTTGGCAGAAATGCTGTGGTGGAGAATGTGTCAATGCCAAGGAACCCCGGGTGTTGGCTAAGGGCTCGGTCCTGTCGGGTGTCGAACGCCCTCAGCTCCTATTTAGGTTCAGCTGGAGTAGGGGCAGCACCCCAGTGACATCAGTGGAACAGCTCTGGATTTATCCCAGGATAACTGGGGACAGATTTTTGATCCAGAAAGCTGAACAGATGGGAGGAGAACCCCGTACAGAGAACAGGGCAAAGGCAAAGACCCTTGTTTCACTGATCCATGTAAATATCACTTTTTACCTTGCCATTCTGTCTGTCATAAAGGTGCCCCAGAGACCTGACATGGGTCTGGGCTACAAAGGGTTAACACCCCTGCCACATGACTGCGGCTACGACTGTTACACCCTCCACTGGCCCTTCCTGTGGAGGGCTGCAGCCAGTTGCATTTACAGCGTGGGTTGTGCTAGTGAAATCACCGGTGCAATCGTAAATTAACAGGACGCTCCTTTCCCCGATCCTTGCTAGGTCAGTTTCTCAGACTTCCTCGGTCCTGCACGAAGAAGATGATGAGAAGTCCTGCAGCGAATCAGAAATCAGGATTTCCAGGAGGAAGTCTCCTCATCAGCATGAGGAGGTGATTGTTGAACAGGGTTCTGGTCCAGCCATCTGCTCAGCAAAGAGACCCCATAGAACTGGCACTCTGGGGTTCCGTAGTCGTTCCATATAAAATGAGTCCAGTTTGCAAGCAAAGCTGTGTTGTTTTTTTTTCTAACTGGCAACCCTGCAAACTCAGCCTGGGATCTGAGAGTCAAGCTGGGCTCTTTCTTTCTTGTGCATTGTCACCAGCAATGAAGATTCTTCAGCCAAGTGCTGTCTTCTCTGAATTACCCCTGTGCAGCCCTGTTGCCCTCTGGGCTTGCACAGATTTAACTGGGGGCATAATTTGAAGAGGCTGGGGATGTGCAGGTGACCTTGGAGTCGGTGTGTAGTTAATATTTCTGATACGACCAGAGGCAGGAAAGGATCCTGCTGGTTGTCCCAGAGCTGTGTTTGGTTCTGCTGGGCTGATGGCAGTAAAATATAGCAGAGACTAAGTAGATTGGGCTCCGAATGCCCACGCAGGGCAGATCTGTTAAATAAGTAGGTGCTGTTTTTATACAGTCGTTTTCTGGGTAGAGTCATTAATTAGCCTTCCATTCACAGCCCCTGCTATCTAATACTTTGCACGTTGAGTCGGACGCCCATGATACCCATGTGATGTGGGTCCATATTAGCCCCCTTGTATAGATGGGTAACAGGTGAAGTAAGGTCATAGAGTGCAAGTCAGCGATAGGGCTGGGAATATCACTCCTCTCTCCTAGCCCGGCTCTCTAACCAATAGGGTTAGAGGATGCTTTCTCCACAAAGATCAGTAGTGGAGTCTGTTGGTGATCAATCCGTCTGTCATGCGTGGCCCGAAAGCCTCCAGCTCACTCTTTGGTGGGTTCCCTCTATCCGGTGCATTCGAAAAGATGTCCACATCAGTCCATTATCAGAATCTCGTAGCAGTTTGATGGCTAATGTGAAAGGAGTTGGTGAGTTTTAGTCCTAATGTACAGGGGACCCATGCTGCAAAAGAGCACCCTGATAATTGGCTCACTCGTTGGCAGGCTCATCAGCAAGGCGAAAGGTGGAATGAGCACCAAGAGTGAAAAACCCTTCTCCCCTCTAGAGGTGGCCCTTGGAGAACAGGCATTTTAGTGGGACGTTGTGAACATTAGATTACTTTAGATAAGCTATTACCAGCAGGACAGTGGGGTGGGAGGAGGTATTGTTTCATATTCTCTGTGTATATATAAAGTCTGCTGCAGTTTCCACGGTATGCATCTGATGAAGTGAGCTGTAGCTCACGAAAGCTCATGCTCAAATAAATTGGTTAGTCTCTAAGGTGCCACAAGTACTCCTTTTCTTGTTGTGAACATATCTGCTCTGTTTATTGTCCTGAAGCTTCAAAGACTTTAATCTCCAGGGCTGCCAATTCAGAAACTGCCATGAGCCCTAAATGCCTTGAAAATACCAAATTAGAATCAGTTGGTTCACCTGCAGGGACCTGTCGTCCTCTTACACTGGTGTGTTTGCTCTCCTTCCAGGAATGTGGTGTGACACCAGACAGTGAAAACCTCACCTTGTCCTCCTCGGGAGCAATAGATCAGTCTTCGTGCACAGGAACCCCTCTCTCCTCCACCATCTCCTCCCCAGAAGGTACAGTAGGAGAAGAGAGACAAGCAGTATTTCAGTGGTCACGTGGCTTCCTGATGGAATAGGAGCACGTGGCACTTTGCATTTGAGAAAGAGAGGACAAAGATCTTGTCCCAAGATGCTTCCAAGGGTCTGATCCTGCTTGCCTTAGTCATGTCTGCACTTTACTGGGAGTAATGCATGAATTAGGTGAATAGGATTTGAGCTGGCATGTTAATATCTTAATGGTCAAGCCCCATTATCTGTAGATTTCAGAGATGTTAAGACCAGAAAGGGGCCATTGTGATCATCTAGTCTGACCTCCGGCATAACATCGGCCGGAGATCCTCACATAGTGATTCCTGCATCCAGCCCCGAAGTTGTAGGCTTCATGCAGGCAATGCATACAGCAGTAGCTTATTCCCACTGGAGCAGTTAAGAAGCCCCCCAGAAAGACAAGTGGTTTCTTTGTCAAGTGTTCAAAGGGCAGTTACTGACTGCAGTCTCCTGGACCCAGCTTGAAGGCACCAGTACCTGGGTTCGGAGAAGGAGAGCGTGCAAAATCGACACCCGTCATTGTAGAATCCGTATTGCAAACTGACAGGTTTCAGAGTAACAGCCGTGTTAGTCTGTATTTGCAAAAAGAACAGGAGTACTTGTGGCACCTTAGAGACTAACCAATTTATTTGAGCAGAAGCTTTCGTGAGCTCAAATAAATTGGTTAGTTTCTAAGGTGCCACAAGTACTCCTTTTCGTATTGCAAACTGTTTCAGTTTCTTTCGTATTGCAAACTTGCAGTCAAACCTGCACAGTCACAGCTGCTCTGCCCTCTCTAATGCTGCCCTGTGTTCTCCACACTTCCCTTTCTCTCTAGATCCTGGCAGCAGCAGCCTGGCCCAGTCCATCATGTCCATGGCCTCCTCCCAAAGTCAGCACTCCCAGATCAGCACTGACACCATGTCTTCCATGTCTGGCTCCTATGTCGCTCCGGGCACAGAGGAAGAGGGGGACATGCTCCCATCCCCTGCTGCTGCCAGTGGGATTCCTTCAGAAGGAGAGGTAGGTATAGTGGACCTACAAGCATTTCATGCTTTGGGGGTAAGCTGATCACCATCTGGGGTCAGCAAGAAATGTACCTCTTTGTGGACTAATATTACACAATGTGATCGATTATTTGCGGGTAGGGCTGTACATATGCCGGGGAGCAGTGATTGCAGGGGGGGAGGGGAGTTTATATTCAGGGGGGTAGTTTACATCTTCATGTGAAGCATCCAGCCTTGACAGGCTACCGCATTAGGTGGGCCAGCTCTGTGGGAGCCTAGTGATCCCTTTGTTCATATGGAACAACACCAGAGACTCTTTCACTTTCCAGTTTTCAAAATGCTCAAGTGCCTTAGTGACTAATGACTAGTCAATAGGCTCTTAGACTGCTAAGTGCCTAAGTCCTTTTGAAATGGGAGTTAGGCTCCTAAGTCACTTAAGCACATTGGACAATTTGACCTCAGCTCTTCTAGGCTATTAACCCAACTCTGGTCTGACTGCCCTTCTAGACGGGGCTGTACCAGCACTCCGGTCACTAGAGGGTTAATGTCTTTCGAAAGCATGTGCGGTGAATGATGCACCCGTTTGTCATTTCAATTTGGAGTGCTAAGTTTTAGTCTTTTTCTAAGACCTTTTGCTCTCAAACAATAGAAAGAAAACTTTCTGGCAGAGGAGCCCTGAGGCCTTTCTCCCTTCTTTTCCCTTCCTCCTCGCTCCTCCCACTTTCCTTTGTAACTGTTAGATCAATTTCAAAAGTGTGCATGAGAGAAAACACTGTAGAAAAGAACTGGCTTTTGGAACCAGCGTGGTCCCGTGGGGTAGGGCACTGGGCGGGAAGTCAAGAGATGGAGCATCTATTCCTGACTCTGCTACAGACCTGCTGTACAGCCTTGGGCAAGTCAGTGCACCTCTGAGTCTCTCCTATATATCTGCTGAGACTGTCAGCTCTTCAGCACTGGGACTGTCTCAGTGTATGTCTGCACAGTGCCTACCACAATGGGGCCCTGATCTCAGGTAAGGCCTCTAGGGGCTACTGTCATACAAATAACTTCAGCTTTTTTGTTGCCAGGGGGGTTATCCTAAACAGCAGCTTGACAAAATTACTGTCAGAATTAGAAATTTGAAGCCCTATATATAAATCTCAGAAATATGTTTTTGGCTCAAGGAACATGGGTTGGAATCTTCCTTGAAAAACATTTTTTAGCTCAGTTGTGGCGCACCAAATAGAGAGAGTAAGTCTGTTAATGAGTCTTCCTCTCTCTGGGTGAGCCTTTGCCTTTCTGAAAGACAGTCCAATCTTGCTGGGGTCTATTATCCCAGCTGCCTAAGGGCAGCCCCTGGTGATGGAGAACGTTAGCTGCATATTGCATTGATTCATGGACAAACCGTGCAAGTAGAATTGTCTGATTTCTCTTGTCCTCCTTTTGCAGTCAACCCCTGTGGAATCTCCAGATACGAATTTTGTCAGTATCCCTGCGGAGGAGCGAGACGCGGAGGTAAAAGCCTACAGTCAAAAAGGAAGGAACTTGTCACCAGCTTTTCCTAATGATCTATGAGCTACGTAATACACTGGATTCATGTGTGTGATCACACTGGTTGCTAGCAGCTGGTCCCAGTGCAGTGCTTAATTTGTGCAGGGCTGAACCCTGGCACCTCTGGGCTTGCCAGGTCAGTTGTGAAAGTAAAAAATGTGCACCTCTTTCGTTACAAATTAAGCCCTGCCCCAGCGAGTATAAGACCTTGCTACTTACCTGACGAAGCTATTCCTTAGCTCAAGTTTTAGAGGCATGTGCTTTTGTGCTGAAAGTCCTGGGGAGAGCTGTGTGAATAATGAATTATTTGGTTGGTTTGCTGGCAACTCAGAATTTGAAAACAAAAAAATCATTTCGGGTCAAACCCCAAAATGAAATTTTTGGCACATCAAAGAGGTTTTAAAAAATCTGTTTCTGGTCCAACAAAATGTTCCATTCAGCCCGACGTGAAAGGCTTTTGTTTCAGTTTTGAGCATTTTTAGGCTTTAAAAAAAATTTTAAAATAGAAGGAAAGGAAATTTTAAAACAAGCGCTTCAGATTGAAAAATTTAAAGCAAATATTTTGATGTTTTTCAGAATTTCTTCTCCACTCTTTTTCAATGGAAGCAAATTGTCAAAATCAGCACCAGTTTACAGAATGTTTCAGTGCTGCAGAATCGGCCTTTTTCACTGCCCCCCCCCCCCCACACACACACAAAGTTTCAGTCAAAAATATTGCGCCCAGCTCTAACCCTGGGTTCTGCCTCGGCTGATGACTCGCGGTGGCTCCATGTAGGTGGCCCGAGTATAATTACACTCAATGTCCTAGCTTGTCTTCCTTGGCTGGAGAAACTAGAGTGTCAATCTCTTGGGGGCTGGGTGGCCCTGAGATGAGTGAGAACTGCCACCAGGAGAGTTTTGTCGTAGCATCCTGAGGTGAGGAGATGCACCCGCCACCACCACAGGACTGGCAGTAGCTGTGGGAGGGGCAGATCCTCCAGCAGTGATGCAGATTATCCCTGGGACAAGCTCAGAGGGTGAATGTTTAAGGTGCACAGGACTTTGCCTGGGTTCTGCGGAGTCTGGGCCAAATTCACTCTGGCATGAGTGGGCCGAGCTCCGCCAAGTCCCTTGGCACAGCGCCAAGCAGGTGTCCTGAGCGCCAAGTCAGAGCAAAAGGTGTGTGAGTCTGGCTACGGGTGCCCGGGGGAGCTAGGTAAATGCAAAGGGATGGAGGGCAGCATGGGTTCATGGCCAGCGTGCCTGTGGAGAGGAGGCTGGCGGAGTTGGAAGGACTCAGCTCCAGGTTCTTGGACAGAGAGTCCTTTGCTGTTCACGTTCACTGCCTGTCTTCTGTGTTGCAGGGGAACGATGTCATGGAGGAAGAGGACGGATCTCCCACCCAGGAAGATGGTAACAGACGTGGATCGTTACTCCCCTCTGCTAGTTTTCGTTCTGTTTCACTGGCAGGCGGCAGAGCGTATGCTCAGGGCATCGTGCCTAGTCAGAGAAGGGGAGCCAGCCTTCCCAGGAACGCTATCCTGCCCAATTATTGAGTGGGGAATAGGAGGGGGGCATCTTCTCTTCCACAACAATGAACTGGGGCTCAGGCTGGGAGGGGTAATGGGGAAAATGGGAGGGTGGGAGTTTTGGCAGAGGGCAGGTGTGAGAAGGAGACTCTCTGTGGCTTTGCAGTATGTTCGGGGAAGTGATTGAGTCCCTTGATGTCAAGACTCAGGCTCTGAGGATTCTCTACACCTGTATCAGGTCCCTAAGAGAGGCACAGACGTGGTTCTGTCTGCACAGTAAATGGTGCGTAAACCGTACAGTTTGCAGTGTCCTGGGATCCCCCTTCTTCCCCCTTTCTCCTGTCCCCGGCTGGTTATCTGAGCTGCAGCTCAGGCCTTTAGAGGGCAGCAGAAACTAGAGATGGGCCCGAGCTGAAGAGAGGATTGTGAACATCCCAAAGATGAAGGGGTTTCTGCTCTGGGGGGTTGGTTCAGGTCCCTCTGGAGCAGAAGCCAAAGTGTCCTCAGTGACAGATTATCTTCTCCACTGAGCAGCTGAGAAATAGTCGTGTTTAGGGTGAGCTGTTAACGCAGGAGAGAAAAGCACAGGCAGAGCAGAGAGGAGAAACCCTGCAGGTCTATCCTCCCCCTCCTCCTCTTCCCAATTTTGCCTGTTTGCCAGGCAGCACCAGCTCTTATGACAAGGACAGCGGCCTATCAGAAAGGAGAAATCTAGCGGACAAGCTGGGGTTTCACAGACGCTGCCATATTAATTGTAGCCCAGCTCAGCTGGTGCTCAGGAATCAGTGACACAGCGTGAGAAAACAGTGGGGTGTGCTTGGGTGGCTCAGAAGGAAGCTGTACTTTCGGGACTGCTGCAACGGGGCCCTTTTCCTTTCTGCCCCTGGCCCAGCTGCATCTAGATCCCTGCACAGAATCCACCCCCATACAGAGCACCAGCAGGAGGCATAGGCACCAGCTGGGCCCTCAAAATGAGGGGGACCCAGGCATCTTGCTGACTCTCTGCCCGGAGGTGAATTTAGCTCTGCCAGTGAAAAGCTAACAGGGTGAAACTCACTAGTGGCTCACTTCGTTGGAATTCCACCCACTTAGGCCAGTGGGGAATTAACCCCAATATCTTCTTGCAACACCTGTGTCCTCTTTAAGCAGCCGCTGCTGCAAGGAACGTTGATAGCTGAAGCATTCGTAGCGGATACGTGCTGGAGGGATCAAAGAAGCCAGGTGTCACGGATCCACAGAATCATTGCTATGCCCCCAGCCCTGGAACAGGCTCTGGGAGGAACCCCTTTGATGGGCTAGGTCCTCAAGGGGTCTCACTCTTCCTTAAGGTAGGCCATGCAGCTGCCCTACCTCCTGAAACTGAACCTCTGGGGCTTCAGCACTGCTGCTTCGCACCCTGAGCTGTGCTTAGTGAGGCCAACTGAGACAGACTCCTCGCGGAGACTTGCACCTCCCCGGTACTTGCCGCGACACGCAAGCATCATTTTCAAAACAGCGTGGGGTTTATTAGTCCCCTGGACCATCGCAGTGGAAGTCCTTAGATTAGCACAGAGAAATAAAGGCCCATTCTGGTCAACCCTGAGCAGTTCCCCTTTCCATATTTGTGTGTCTCTGGTTAGACGTGAAGCCAAAAAAGAGGTCGCCAAACCACCCTGAAAAACCATTTATCTCCTTCTGCCAAGTGTTGCATTTTCCCATGCAAAAATAACAGAGCACAGACTCTGCTGTTTTGTGTCTTTGTGGTAGAATCTCGCTAATTAGCCCTGATGACTAGGGGGCTCATTCCACAGCGACTGAAATTTGACAACTAGCAAATCCAACAAAAACACACTTAAAATAATCATCCTCAAGACTGCAGCGGTGTGAAATGTCTTTTGTTCATTCATGTTAACCCTTGCAGTTCACTTTAATACTCATCCGGCTTCATTATGCACCAGTCGATAAATCAGCTGTGAAAATTTTGCAGCTCCGACACAAACGATCTGATGCCATTCTTGCTGAGGAACTGATCTCATGCCCCAATCAGTGGAGATCTTCCCATTGATTTCCCTGAGCATTGGATCACACAGTATTCCAAGGCAGAAGTCTCTGGGCAAAGGGAGGTGGATTTACTAGTGTAAATTGGGAGTATTTCTTTTTGGCAGTCAGTTGACTTACCCATGTGTAAAATGGGCATGAGCGAGGAGAAACAGACACAGATCTACTCATTTCCCCTTTATCTGGATGATAATAGCACCATCAGAGAAAGATGGATTAGGATTTTGCAGAACCTGACAGTTGTGTATTTTGTAAATTATGTCTGATTGACAGTTACCTCCGTGCTGAAAGTGGGGAGAGCTTGCCAGCGGTTTGTATTTTGGGGGAGGTGGCAGTGGTTATCTCCGTCGATCAGCACCATGAGATTCGACTGTGTTCATTTTTATTTTTAAGCCCCACAGCCCCATATTCAGAAATGCATCCAATAGAGACCAGAGGCAAACAAAAGCATGGACAGGGAGTAATCTTACTAGCTGCTTTCTTTAGCTTTTCCTAGCTACTCTCTTCTCTGCCTTTTCACCTGCATAATTACTGCTCTTACAGATGTTTCTGTTAAGTAATCCTCCTGGATTCCACAGCCCTCCTTGGTGAAGTCAGTTGTCGTGGCACAAGAAAGGAGGCGGCTGGGGAAACAGAGCAGGATGGCTTGAAACAAACGCATGCACACTGATTTGACTCCTTATTGTCCACTCTCTACCCATGTAGTTCTCGTTGTCGTTTTTAGAGCTATGTAATTACATTTGATTTCCGTCTCTCTTCCTATATTTTACAAGGGGGGGACCCAATTGCCTCTCTAACTGCATTAACTCCGTTACAGGCCAGAGGACAGGTGCTTTCCTAGGTATGGAGTGTGACAATAACAATGACATTGACATCGCGAGCGTGAAAGCGCTGGACAATAAGCTGTGCTCTGAGGCCTGCTTCCCTGGTGAGTGGCAGTCTGCTGAACATGAACTTTGGTTTGGGGGAGGAGGGGATGGAATTTCCACTCTCCCTATCTCTCACTCCCCACTTCTGTCCTGCTGCAACAGGCGTGTGTGTGTAGCTAGGCAGCTGGGAGCAGCAGATCATCTGGAAACAGGCTGAAGATGTTCCATTGCAGTGCCCACCTTCTTACGAGCATAGTCCTGGATCAGGGCCGCTGGGGCAGGGAAGGACTGCAGGTCTCCTACTCCCACTTGAGTTGTTAACGGAAGGCCGTGAAATGAATCCTTTGCCTCTGTTGGCCAGAGTGTCCAGTAGGTCTCGGCCTTCTGTGGCTTATTGGGTGAGCCCTGAAGCAAAACCATCCCTGTCTCCTTTTCAAGCCATGCAGCACTCACCCAGGTGAGAGGGTGGGACAGGGAGTTGGGGCCTGTAGCACAATACCGTATTTTGTAGCCAGGCAGCTCTGGGCCAAAGGAGAAGATCAGTGATCTCCCGTTTCCTGACTGCTCCCAAACCTGCTGTTCTGGGTCTCTAAGGAAAAGGATCCAAAAGGGAACCTAGAAATACACCGTAGGACAGACCTCTTAGGAGGCCGGGGGGGGGGTGGTCCTGCAAGAAGCTTTGCTCTTCTCCCCATTTGGTCAGCGCTTGCTGAGCATGAGTGAGGAATAATGCTGGCTTGGTGGGGGTTTCTACCTGCCTAGGCAGCTTTGCTAGTTTATGGAGGATGGTCATTGGATGATCATAGTTTGTTTATTTACTGGCCAGTGTCTGCCTTTGGGTCCCACCTTCCCAGTGAAGTTATGCGCCTTAGCCTGCAGTGCAGTGAAAACCAGCTTTGGTCTGGTCATGCGGACAGGAGCCAGGCTTTATCCACGGTTCTGAATCATGCTGCAGTCCCACAAGGGGGAAATGTGGTTCACTCCTGTGTATGCTGCACGGCCAGACTGGGTCTCAACTGGGACAGGGGCTAGTGTGTTGTTACTGGTGGTTCTTCCAACACAGTGGCTTTTCGTAGCGTAGGCCGCATCTTAGTCACAGCAAGGGCGGGTCTGCTGGTTAGACGTCGGAATGTATGCTGCTTGTGAGCAGAAAATAGATTGTTTTAGTAACGCAGGCCTTGATTGGCTGCTGGGGTAAATTGGAGAAGTTCTGTCAGCTTCAGCGGAGCCGCACTGATTTGTACCAGCAGCCGACCTGGCTCATAGTCTGTGACATCCAGTAGCTTTCAGACTTGGCAAAAGAACAGCACGAAATTCCACCAGGCCCTCCTCCTCCTTCCAAATAAAGAACCAGCCATGGCCACGGGTCAGTTGCTTCCAGGCATCCTGTAGACCTGTTCTGATCTAGTGCTTCAGAAAGTGCCATCCACAAAGCAAGTGAATAGGGGGGTAACCAATGAATGGGTGTAAACACAGTCTAGTTATTGCTGGTTTTACTATTCCTCCACTGGGGCTCCCAAAAGACCCATCTCTCCTCCCAGCTTCTTAACTCTTTCCCTCTCTCTCCATTTTTTCCTGCCACATTTTTTTACTAAGTACGGGTCCGTCTCTCCTGTATTTTTCTCTTGAGTTTGTTTTCACTGGACTCCATCTGTGTGAAAGTTCATGTTCACTCTGTCTCAACACAGTTTTCTCAATCCATGCTTTTGTCCTTCCCACACCCAGGGTTGCTCAACGTCACAAATTTATTGAGAGTCCCTGAATGTGTCTGGATGGGAGTAGGCATGGGGATAAAGGATCACAATTCAGAGCTGCTGTGGGATCTTTCCTACTTATCAGGGTTGCTTTCTTAAGTGTCATGGGAGCAAGATGGGAGTTGTCAGGCCAGTGTCAGCAAAAGGGAAAAGAGGAAGAGCGTTTGACCCCAGCACTGGTTCAAATTCACCCCTTGACACCACTAGACTGATTTTTTGGCCCCATATCAGTAAATTTGTGGACAAGCTGAATGCAACCCTGCCGATCCCTCCCATACACCCCTTCCCCAGAGCTGTAAATCAGGTGGCTCCCTGACCACTGTAGACCTGACATATTTGGAGAAACCTCCAGAGGACCTAGTTTTATTAGGTGTTGTGGGCGGGGGAATCCTTTCTAACCCCACCCGAAAAACACTGGTGCTTCCTCCTCGGCCGCCTCCCCTCCCATGGCAGCCATCCTAGTTCTGTTGCAGTTTATTCCACTTGGGGAAATGCAGCCAAGAGGTCGAGACCATACAGGGTCTGGCCATGGAACAGAGCCTGGAGTAAAGGCAGCAAATTATGCATTCAAATGCCTTTCTCCTGGGCTGGCAGCTGGTTTAAAGCTTCCACATGCAGGGGTGGTGGGAATGATTGGGCCACATCAGACACTCGGTTCCTTCCCTGTATGCTCCGGATCCGGTAAGAAGTGACTCCTCATAGTAGCCCAGAGCCAGGAGCATCCTACCCGAAGGTGTTGTTAAGGTGGTGTTTTAGACCACGCTCCTGTGGTTATTACTTTTTCTAATCTGGGGTTTTGTTAATGAATCAGCCATGTTGTGGCAGATAAGGAAGGTTGAATAAATACTCGGGGTCAAATTCTGCCATATTTCACTGCTGTGAATCCAGAGCAAACGCATTGGGTTCAGTAGTGTTACTGACATGGTTTGCATCCACGTAACCGAGAGCAGAACCTGGCTCTACTGAGCTTAGCTCCTGCTGTGTTTAATGGTACATGGAGAAGGCCAAATCTGTGGAGCCCTTGTGGAATAAATTGGGCACTGAGTACATGGCCGTGAGAAGTGGTGTCCATCCTCCAGGCTGCATGGCTGTTTGGCGGCTTTGCTGCTTGTGAGTCCCGTTGCAGAGCTCTCTCCTGCCTTGTGCGTGGGGCGCAGCACGGGTCTCCTAGCCCTGCTTGGGGCACGCTGCATCTCTGCTTGAATCCATCTCCTGCTTCAAAGCAGACAGCACTACTCACCTGGGGGAGATGGGGGCTGGGTGGGGAATGCAAACGTGAACTGCAATGGAGCACAGTACCTTAAGGTTGCCTGTCCACAGATACACATAGCACTTCATGAAAGCTAGCTGGTTTAATAGCGGCTGGGTTTTCATTTTACTCCAGGATCCAGTCCTTTATTCTCCCCCTACCTCCTTAGTTCTGAGTTTATTCTATGGGTTTCCTTCCTACAGTGTTTCTTTGGTGAAAAGTTGACTCAGATAATAGATGCTGAGGGTCGGTAGCGTGGATAGAAACACAGATCTCTAGAGATAGATAGAGGAGGTGTAGATGAAATGGAAGTCAGTCCAGAGAGAACTGGGTTTATTCAGTCTGTAGAAAAGAAGAGTGAGGGGGGATTTGATAGCAGCCTTCAACTACCTGAAGGGGTGTTCCAAAGAGGATGGAGCTCGGCTGTTCTCAGTGGTGGCAGATGACAGAACAAGGAGCAATGGTCTCAAGTTGCAGTGGGGGAAGTCTAGGTTGGATATTAGGAAAAACTATTTCACTGGGAGGGTGGCGAAGCACTGGAATGGGTTACCTAGGGAGGTGGTGGAATCTCCATCCTTAAAGGTTTTTAAGGCCTGGTTTGACAAAGCGCTGGCTGGGAGGATTTAGTAGAGGTTGGTCCTGCTTTGAGCAGGGGGTTGGACTAGATGGCCTCCTGAGGTCTCTTCCAACCCTAATCCTTTATGATTCTATGAGAGGAAGTTATGTGATGAATCATGAGGTGGATGATTCCTGATGAAACAGATGATTCATAGTAGATCTAAGGCCTGATCCAATGACTCCTGTTGACTTCAGTGGACATCAGCTCTGGCCCTTATTGAAGAGGTTATTGAATCATCAGAGAAAAGGAGCAACTCTGTGCAGTACAGTACAGGCACGCACAGGCCAGATCCTCAGCTGGTGTATAAGCTCCACTGAAGTCAGTTTCCCACCAGCTGAGGGTCTGCCCCACATATATTCATGTGTCAATCTTGATGCACAAAGAGGTGGAGACCATGAGAAAAATGTCCTGTTTCTTTGTCACTTTCAGTATCTATTTTATAATGCCCCTTCTGCTGTGGGGTTCGCTCTGCCGCACGCATCCCAACCCGGACTGTCTTCTCTCTGCCTTATGCACCAGCAGCAGCAAGAGCCTAGTATGCATTTAATCTCCGTGAATTACCTGTTTCAACTTACTTCGCTTTGAAACAGCTACGTTTTCTGGACAGAGATGCGTTTTCCAAAGTTTGCATGCCACACGTCCACCTACAAATTGAGATAATGGATGCAGAAAGCAGCACGCACAGCAAGAAGCAGCCGGCTATTCAGAACAGGGCAAACCTGAGCTTCTTTCCTGCAGATTCAATGCACCCAGCCGCTGTCAGAATGTGCACGCTCATGCGACAATTTCAGGAAAATTGCATGAGCAGCTCTGATTGCATCCAGGATCCTGGAGGCGATTGAAAGCTGTGACCACGCTACCGTTGAACTGTGTAAGGCTTTTTTTGTCACCATCATGGGGTTTGTGACAAAAAACTTGCCCCTTGTGGTGTTTTCACAAGGAATTGTGGTCTTTCCACCTCCAGGCAGCGTGTGGCCGAGCAGCATTCGGTCAGTTCTCATCAATGTGAATCTGTAAACATCCAGTGTTGTGCAGCATCCAAGAATGACCTGGATTTTTAAATGGTGGAATTTATTTTTTATTGAAAGACAAAGAATGTTGCTCAAAATGGTGTTGCCCCAGGGCTCCCCTCCCTGTGTTTTCTGTAATTTGGGGCGGGGGGCGGGGGGTTGAGGGAGGCTGCCATGTTAAACCAATGACTTTTTCAATGATAAATGGCCAGCCTTGGAAATGATACATGAAAGCGGAGACACTTGATCACTCCTTTCACTGCTGTGGATGTCTTTTTGGAGGAGAATTAGGTAGGAGCATCCTTGGAAAGATCACAAGGCAGCATCCCTCAGGGAGATTTGATACAGCACAGGACGGTCTCGGTTACGCTGCCGACCTCACAGCGGGGACAAGGTTTAAATAAACATGACAGGCTATTCTGAATCTTCAGCAGATTTAAAGTCAGGCAAGGGCCCTTGTTGTAATTATGTAAATTACTAGAAGCATAAGCATTTTTGCAGCAGGCTTATTTCAAATGGCTTAACTTCTATTACGGATGCTCTTCCAAGAGTTAGTCATTATGGATCTGATGAAAAGACCATTGAAGCAAGAGAAAGACGGAGGAAATCGTAGGTTTTCAACTGAGCAGGGAAGGAGAGCTAATAAGGTATTTAATGCCTATTTTGCTTCAGTCTTCACTAAAAAGGTTAATGGTGACCAGATATCCAGTGTAATTAATATTAACAACAGGGGGGTAGGAATGCAAGCCAAAGCAGGGAAAGAGCAGGCTAAAGAAAATGTAGATAAGTTAGATGTATTCAAGACAGCGGGGCCTGATGAAATTCATCATCGGGTTCTTAAGGTAGTAGCTGGAGCAATCTCGGAACCATTCGGCCGAGGTCCAAGCCGGCATTACATTTCTATGATTCTCTGACGTCGGGGTGGGGTGGGGGGAGTGTATGTAATCAATACCATATTTCTCTGCATCAAGTCTCCCTGTGGAATGCTGCCTTCTGATCTTTGAAGGACTCTCCTTGCTAATCCAGTTCTATATAAAGAACCTTCTTAGTGATGCAATGTCTAGGTCCTAATGGATTTTCTCATCTTGTTAATTTCCCGTCAGCTCTGGGACCTGGAGATTTACTTGTGTAGCTCTTTAGCTCAACCTCGAAATGAAAATCAGTTAACATTAGAAACATAGAATTCCACAAATAATCTTTGATGCAAAAATGCCAGAGCATTGTAAAGTGAGTGTAAACAGTGTGATGTAAAGGAGCATTAGTGTAAATCAGAATTAGGCCCCTAATGTCCATTAGCTAAAGATAACTCTGCTCCTGGGGAATGATTTGAAGGTACTGTGTTACTGATGAAAGCAAGCAGGCAGTTTAAATGGACACACTTTGCAATATACTGTAAACATCTCAGTTAACTTGGAACCTTATTTTGCTGTGTGGGTGTCCAGAGATAGCAACTTTTATTAAGGGCTTACATTTTCCAAGTTGCTGATCAAGGGCAGCCTTCATTTACTGCACTGGAAAGAAACTGTGAATGCATCAACACCTTTGAGTAATGCATCCTTTATTTAGCTCAGAAGCCTTGTAAATTTTGGCCATTGGGCCCAGTTCTGAACTCCTATCAGTATAGATCAGATGTTACTCCTCTGAAATCAGTGGGAATACACCCATGTCAAACTGCACTGACATGAATTCAGAGTCCAGGTTGTACTGTTTCATTTTGATTGTTGTTTACTTTTTAGAGTAATTCACTCCACTAGGTACACAGCACAGCCCTCCATAGAAAGCTGCCTGGTGGTAGCACATTCTGTTTACATGATGCTTCTGTAAATTTACTTTCTGCCATAACACTTCTTTCAGCAAAGCATAGCTACATTAAAGGCCAAGAGGGTGTGCTTAGTAAATTGCCCGGTATTATCTTTGGACATTGCAATATAAAATGAGCATCCAGCAGAGCTCACATGGACAACTATCTCTTGGGTAAACAAGGCTGAGGTATTCTCTTCCTCTCTGGAAATATGTAATATTTCAGCTCACTGTTTTAAAAGCTGATCTGTTTTATCCCAGTCATAGCTGTCATAATATATGGAATCACTGTCTTAAGCAAGAGCCATTTGTTTAAAAAAAAAACAAAAAAAAAAACCCCCAAAAAATGATTACAAACTCCGTTCCAGACAAACAGGCTTTTATCCAACTTGAGTTCTAGCTTTGTCTTCCTTGTTCACCAGGGCTGCTCCCTGTTTGGAACACTTTACAGCACAGAGACATCTAGTGCCTGAATAATATATTCTAAGTAAGCATATCATTAGAGGGGCTGCAATTCACTGGTCAGGAAAAGGGATCCTTGTGGGAGTGCTTCTAGCATGTGGTCTTACTTTTATTTAAGTCAGTAGAAATAGAGTCAGGCCCATAGTTTCACAATCACTTCGGGGTCTGTGGTGTAATACATATCCTATAATACATCGTACAAGCAAGTGTTTGACTACTTAGTGCCCAGGGACCGGGAGAAAATGGCTCTGAGGCACTTCACAAACAAAAGTTTTCCCAACAGTGGATTTTCCCAGGGTAATTCCAGTGGCAGAGGATGCATGAGAGGGTTCATTGGTATGTATTGTCAGAGTTCCATAAGAATTGGGTGCTGAACTCCCACTCAAATTCTGCAGGATTTGAGCTTCTACCTACGTTAGGTCCTTTGAAAACACCAGCCTAAACCCCCTTGGACCACTTGATCCCTACACCTTGCAGGCATCCCACACAGAAAGTCTGTGGAGTGTGAACTCTATGGGGCTAACCCTGTTCTCACGCTGGGTTAAATCAGGAATATCTCTATTGACATCAATGGAGATAAATTGGTGCAAAACCAGGGCAGGTGCGATCAGAATCAGGCCCACTGGGTTTGGTGGCAGGAATGTTCGGAGTGTAGCTCCATCCAAACATTCCCAAACCAGAACTGAGCCCAAGCTGTATAATCTTTTTTCACAAGGACACATTTGTTTCTTTTTCTTTGGCAGTCGGGGACAGATGTGAGGGAGCCATGCAGATTCCGAGGGGATGGACAGGAGTTTGGGAGGAAGAGCCCCCAGGAAAGTGGGGAAATCTGTGTCTCTCTTCATAAAAGAAGCGTGGCTCATAAAAGTGAGCTGTCCAGGCCCTGTCCTCCAGATTTGTCTTTTGCTGTTCTCTCTTCCATTAGATTTAACCGTGCACTCCTGACTGTGGTAACGGGTGGAGAACTCCACCGTAAACCTTGGCGTTCAGATGCTGTGAACATGCCATTCAGCTTGTAGAGAGTCGAGTGATAATCGCCATTTGCTGGAGCGTGTGGCTTTGTAGGGCTTTGTCTCCCAACCCAGCAGTTTTAATGGCATGACGTGTGGAATACAGTGTCCCTTGGGTGCAACGTCTATCCCTTCCGCCCAGAAGGGAGCCAGGGTGGGTTCCTTCCATTTCTCCCATCACAGCCAACTCAGATGGTCTCTAAGGAACATCGTCCGAGCTGGGGCACGGTGCCAGAGCCTTGTGTTAACCCAGCCGGGGCGTGGCGGGGTTTGCATGGAGAACCTCCTGCAGTAATACAAGGATCACAGGGTAACCAACCTCCTGTGTATTGCTGTTTCTGTTTTGTGCGTGTGTCTTTTGTTCACCATTTGCTTTTGGTCTTTTCTGCTGAACAGCCGTGGTTCCGGAGTCCTGCCCTATAAACATTGACGAATAGGTATGAGATATGCAAAGTCCGAACAACCCTCACTCTCCTTTTACTGTTTGATTTTTTTCTTTTTTTAGACTTCTCTTGATGAGCCAAATTGCCCCCAAGCCACGATTAATGGGGAAAAAAATCTGGCCTCGCCCCTGTACACCTTGTTGGTGAGCGTGTCCCCTTGAGAATGTCAGCGGGGATTTCCAAACCCGATGAGCCTGGATCGCCATTGCTCTGCATCTGGGGTCGTCATTGACACCAGTGCACAGTGGGTGTCGAACACTCCTGGAGCAGAACGTTTCACCCGCTGGGCACTGGCATAACGGATGCCGCAAAGTGCAGGGCAATGGAGAATGGGGCCTGCTGCTTGGATTCAGCGTGAAAGACCGGTTTTATGTTGGGGGGCTTATTCTGAAGCTGGGCTGCTCTCCTCCTGCCTCTGCCACTGGGTGTGGTTTAAAAACAAACAGTGAAGGCTTTGATGAGTTCTGCCAGCGTGTGCTACCCATCCCGTGCAAAGGGAAAAAGCCAGTCCCAGTGCAGTTCATGTGCCCCTGGCAAAAAAACAACCAACCCAAAATAATACCCTGGGGTGGTTTGTAGGGGAATAAATTACCCCTCCATGGGGTAATGGAATGTTGCTTTGGACGGGGAGTGCAGGTTCTGGTTTGTGTTGGAGTTAATCAGGCAAAATGGTTTCTCCCTGGAGAGATCTTCCGATTCCTGCTCTGTTTGGCCTCATTGGGGCTATCTAGCCCAATGGGGGACGTTTGTTAATGTTAACCTCTTATTTTATTATTTACATTGCAGTGAGGCCTGAAGGCCCCTAGTGTGCTGGGTGTTGTATGTAAACACAGTGAGAGACAGTCCCTGCCCTCAATGACCTGACCATCTAAATAGACAAGACACACGAAGGGAGCATTGTTATTTTCCGCCATTCACAGATGAGGACCTGAGAGCTGGGGCCCAGAGGATTAGGCCTGATCTGGCGCTATTGAAGTCAAGGGTTCAGTGCGAGCAGTGACTTGCCCAAGGTCACACAGGGAGTCAATGGCAGAGTCAGGAACTGAATCTAGGTCTCCTGAATCCCAGTCCAGTGCTTTAACCCCCAAATCACCCTGCTTCCCTTTTCTAAGCAGTTTCTGTGGGGTTTTAAACCATCTATCTCTTGTTGACTATAAGGGCCAGAGTTTTATAGGTAGTTAGGTGCCTACCTCCCTTTGAAATCAATTGAGGATAGGGACTTAAATACCTTTAACAATCTGAACAGAGCCCTCCTACCCCTCATCCAACATCCCCATTTTATAGCCTGAGAATCCTGCTGACCTCTTTGTGTGCATTAGCAGTTCAGGTCTTCAGCCTCCCTTAACCTGCTGGATTTGACTGATTTCTGTGGACTTTATGCCGTGAGAAAGTACATGTCAAGTCAGTGACCTTTCACCCTGAAAAAATCCCATGTGTAGCTAGAGCAGTGATATGCAGCCTTTGGCTCTGGCCCCACATGTGGCAGTGAGAGGCCAACAGATCTAAGAGGAGCATCTTATGCCCTACCTAGTCTTGGGCAGGGGCCCAAGTCCCCTCCATAATGCACACAAAGTGGTGGGGAAAATGCTAAACCCTAGGATCCCTCTCCATCTTCCCAGCAGCCAGGAAGGAAGGGGCAAGCAGCTGGTGGACCAAATTCATCCCTAATGTAATTCCATGGCAGTGAGTGGAGCTGCACCCTGGATTTGCATGGCCCAGTATTTGCAGGGACCTTGCCAACAGCCAGAAAACAATCCCAGGTGCCATCCTGATGCTGCTTCTCCATGGTAGCTTTCAGCAGTGGCATCAGGCCGGGGATCCTGTGGCAGCCCAACAATGGGGCGTACATATTGCCCTTTCAGGATGTCATGCCAGGATTAGTTTTGTGTCTCCGCAAAGCCTGCTGCTGCTAACATGGATTTCTAGGTCTCAGGGACGGAGAGGTGGGAGAATCCCCCTCTTCTGGGATGTTTCTTCATTCTCTCAGCAAATAAACAAACAATGGGGGTGGTGCCATTTTGATTCTGGAGCAAAACACTCCAAGGCTTGTGAGCCTTGCTGTAAACTCACGGGAGTTAGCCGCCTCGTTTAGCATTGTGCCGTAGGCAGGCTAAGCGCCATAAATTCCCTGGGCAAAAGTGTAATGCCTTTGGCCTAAATTAATACAGACACACGCTTCCTGCACTGAGCAAAAATCCCAGCTCAGCACAGGGTTTATGTTTTTAGTTTATCTACAGCTGCAGGCTCTGTTCAGAAGCCAGGTAATTAAGACATACAATGGATTGTTGTTGCCATTGTACATTTTGATTGAAGCGAGCACTAGGGTATCCCAGTCATTTCCACAGCAAGGAGCCTTTGAGCCGTTACAGGGCGATCTTTGTCCCGCTGCAACCAGCGCTGCTTTGAGGGAGCAGTTTTCATCTGCAGCGTACGGTGGAAGCCAGTTAAAGTGAAGTCATTTTTCCCAGCATGGTTTGCTGTAAGATGAGGTTCTCCTCTAGCTGGAATCACCCCTGGTAGTTTGCAAAGCGCCGAAGCAACGTGGGACTCATTGGAGCGCCAGTGTTTGTGAACTCACACATTTAGCTGAAAATCTGCCCCTGGCCATGAACTTCTAGACATTTGGATGAAATGGGGCCCAGGGAGGAGACCAGCCCACTGTAATTTTGCAAAAAAGAGTCCAAAACCCAGCTGTTGGCAGAACTGCTTCCCCAGCTCCCTGCTGCTGTCCCATCCTTCTCCAACTATAGGGCAATTCCACTCTGTGCCCAGATTTAAAATATCAAGTGGTATCTCTGAGGTCCCCTGTTCTCTGCTGACAGTGGGCACCACTGTGCAGCGTGTAATCACCGTCTTCTCTTCTCCAGGCATCAAGGGGTCAGATGACAACGCCCTGACATGCAGGCCAGCCCAGAGGCACCATCTGTCTTCCAGGAGCATCAACCTGGAAGATGAGGAAGATATGCAGTGCATGATGGGCCTGCTGGCTGTCTGAAGAGACTCCACCCTCTCGGGGCCTGCATGTTCATTCCAGCACCACACTGGAGGGAGGGCAAAGTCCCCCACCCCCCACACTTCCCCAGCACTAAAGAAATGCAGAGCAGCAGCTCTGTGGGCATTAACACCTCAAATCCAGCAGATGTAGCGGGACTGATTTTTACACAATTGAACCTGGACATCTCATTGCTCCTCGCTGTGGACCCCTTCCCGATATTTATGCTAAGACAAACTGGGCTCACTATAATAACAGCAGAAGGGGTTTTGCTTGAATTAAGGAAGAGTGGCTACCCAGGTCTGAGGCTTTCCAGTCTCCTCCTGACATCTGTCCACGTGCTGTAGCCAAGGCTAGTTGGTTCTCTCGCCACCCACTCCTGTCCCCTTCAGTGTGGTGACCAGGGAATAGGGGAGGAAAGAGCCGATTTTTTTTGCATCCGCCACTCCTGCCTCTTCTCTCCAGCCTTCGCTGATAGTTTGAGCCTCTAGCTTCCTAGCTGGGCCCCTGGGCAGCCCTGAAAGGTCTGCGTGCATGACCCCGCAGGAGATGTCCCAGTGTGGGAGGTCTGCATGACACCGATGGCCTCCCTCCAGGGAAGTGGGGGAGGGAAATGAGGGTTCGCCTCTGGGTTGGAGAGGTGGGTGCCATCTGCACTTGGCGGTTGGTTAAGAGAGAAGCATGAGTGGGAGCAAGCCTAGCTGCCCATGGGCAGGCTCTCCCTCCTGTGTCCATCTGCATTTAGAGGCACTCACAATTAGTTCACATCCATCTACCTCGCAAGCATACAGTATCCACCTCACTCGCTCAGCTGCACGCACACGGCAGGTATAAGTTTCCCCAAGGCCTGAGCCACGTAAGACTAAAGCCTGATCTCATTAAAGTCAATGGGAACGTAGCCATTGCCTTCAGTGGGAACAGGATTTGGCTGCTCGTGCTCACGATGAGCCTCCAAGAGGCGGGCTCACACACATCCATGGGGACACCTGTGCTGGTGCATGCAAGCAGGTGAGCTTGCAAATGAGGGCTGGCACACCTGAGTAGGCGCACTGAAGTGTGCAAAAGACCGTGCATACGTAGGCTTATGGACACGCCAGAGTGGCTGTGCCCTGATGCACGAATGTGCACGTGGTTGTGAGTGCATATTCACATTCGCTCAGCCCTCCCTTGCCCTGCCAGGTGACGATGTCTTTACCCTGAGACCGACTCATGAGGGTCACGCCTGCAAATTCGTGCTTTAAATGCGACTGCTTTCTCACCTTCAAAATATCCCCTCGGTCCCCCTTACCCTCCTCCCTCCAACCAGCCTGCGGCTCCAGGCCTTTCTTCCTGCCACAAAACCAACCCCAAGCAATGACCTAGCTCCCACCGCTCTGAGCCGTGACTCAGCAAGAGATCAGAGGAAGGGCAATTATCGGCCTGGAGGTGGGGGCTCACTTCTTCATCTTCAGCCCTTGCTTCTGCCTGGTATCTAACTAGAGGATCTGGGGCAGGGAAATGGTAGCCTAGTTCCCTACAATGAAAGCCACAGCAAGGGACCTGCAGCCAGCCTTTTCCACATAGTCTTCCAAACTGCCACCGGTGCTCCAGGCAGCGCGGTAAGGGGGCGGGGAACAGGGGGGTTGGATGGGGCGGTGGGGGGCAGTCAGGGGCAGGGGTTCCTGGGCAGTCAGGGACAGGGAGAAGGGGTGGTTGGATGGGGCAGGAGTCCTGGGGGGGTCGGATAGGGGGCAGGGGGCCAGGCCACGCCTGGCTGTTTGTGGAGGTTCAGCCTCCCCTAACCGGCCCTCTGTACAATTTCAGAAACCCGATGCAGCCCTCAGGCCAAAAACTTTGCCCGCCCCTGCTCGAAAGTACCTTGCCGAGAGCATCGGCAAACAACGACGCGTGCCCTCTGATCTCCCACTGCTGGTACCGTTCCTCCCACTCCACCCCCACTTTTCACTCCTTTCAATTTCTGGGGGAGGTGGGGGTACTGGCCTGACCTGCTAGTCTTGGATCAGCATGGCGAAGGGCACGGATTGAGCTCAGAGAGGTGGGCCCTTTAAGAATGCAGGACAAGGCGGGGCAACGCGTAGCAGACCCCCAGCGGGCCGTGGACTGATCAGCCGGCAACCATTCAGCTTGCCCTTGGGACAGAGGGAAGGCCTGGGCTTCTCCCGCAGTTCCCAAGGGGCCCACTGAGAAGCCCGAGGGCACGTGCAGACAGGGGATGCCAGGAATCATTTGAGTCTTTGTTATAGTCCCTACCTGAAATAGCCCTCAATAAAAACCACTGCAGCAATCGACAGTAGTAGTCGTAGAAGCTTTTGGGGAGTTGGAGCCTTTTGGCCCATTGCTGTAGAATACGACAGACAGCTGAACCAATAGCAGACAGAACCCTCCCCGCTTTTCTTCCCCTCGCTCTGTTTTCTCTGTGCAACAGCTGTGTGTCAGGTGTGGGCTGAGCGTGGTGGACCCCACCTTTCTGGGGCCTCGGCTCTTTCCCGCAGGAGGAGAAAGGAGAAAGACCCGATGAGCTGCATGTCTGAGCTTCTCACTGTGCAGAGCCCAGAATGATCCTTGGAGCGGAACCCGGGTGGCACGATCCCCACCTGCAACTGCAGAGTGATTCTATTCCTGCAGGTGCATGCCCCAGGGTGGGGGGGATGTACATCCCTATATACGCACCGGGGCACTTGGCAAAGGCCGTGGTGCACTATGTACTTATTGCTGCATGATTCTAACAGTGAATAAACTTGTTTACATGGGAGGAATCGTGGGTTGTGTTTGCACAGGGAAGGGG
Source organism: Eretmochelys imbricata (assembly GCF_965152235.1). NCBI lineage: Eukaryota > Metazoa > Chordata > Testudines > Cheloniidae > Eretmochelys > Eretmochelys imbricata. The sequence continues at coordinate 16,238,186 of NC_135585.1, read as the reverse complement.
TCCATTTCCTTGACAGTTTTCTGGTCCATTTTTACCTTTTCTAAGGTGCCAGGCCAGGGCTCAGCCAGTGCTACTGATGCGTCCTCTGTGCAAAGAGCTCTTATCCCTTTAGGCTCTGGAAATGTGCTGAACAGCTGCAAGTTCCACCCAAGCCAATGGGAGCTGCAGGTGTTTGGAATCTGGCCCTTAAGATACAGCTTCCATGTTGCACTTCTCTGGCAGAATTTCTCCTTGTCCTGAGCGACCAGCTAAGGGGGCTGGGGAGGGGATCTGCAGTCTCTCCAAAAGCTAAAGATTCTGCCAGACGGGGGCACCCCAAAGCACACAAATTGTAACTTGTAGTGCTGGGCAGCCTGTCCCATCGGTGCAGGTTAAGGCTAACGCTGACCAGCTGCAGGGTAATGTGGTAAACTCAGTTTCTGTTCCTCTCTCAGGAAGGATCCCAGTGTGGGAACTATGGCTTTGAGTTTGAATCTTAAAATCAAGTGGATCTCTAGGTCTGTTGAGGGCCGTCCTGGGGCTCCTGGCAAGTTGCCATGGTAGCCCTCTCTCACCTGGTCAATTTTTGCCCTGCCCCATGCTCTCCACCCTTTCCATCAGGCTCTAGGGCAGATTTCCTGTTCTAACCAGTGAGACAACACTTCCACCTTTCCTTGGTGGAGACTCACTGGAGCCCAGTCTGAGCAGCCATACCAGGGCTGGGTGCTGGCTGGAAATCAAGAGTCTTATCATTGAGCAGATGGTAAAGGCCAGGCCTGGCTCAGTTGTAACATAGACAAGGTGACCTAGTCAGGGGTTTTCCACCTTATCTGCTCTAGGATGCTCAGGTCTCCTGCCTTCCGCTGCTAGTGTATGTCCAGAGAGACTGGGGAGAGGTTACCGGGCCAGATTCCTTGGCTGCAACATTCTCTCTATGGAGTGCAGGGAGCCAATTTTGCAGCCATTGTTTATTCTGCTCTGCAGGTCAGAACTGAAGTGCCATATAGTAATTACAGGCTAATAAGGGGAGGGCAGGAGGGTCTGGGTCCTCAGGTCAGTCAGAAAGGAAAGCAAGAGAGAGAAGGCAGGCTCTCCCTAGTTCTGCTACATGTTCCCCAAATGCACCACTTAGATGGTTGGGTCATATTCCACACTTGCTTACACCAGTGGAGTAATTCCACTTCAGTTGGTGGAGTAACTCCAGATTTGCCCTGTTGTATGGCCCACTGGATAATGAAACTTTTTATTGCTGGAAGGAAAAGCTAGCCCGTTCAGGGGAACCTGAGGGTTTCTGCTTCCCAGCATCCCTGCATTACACGCTGGCACCGGGGTAAGCGGAAGGACAACAATGTACGTTATGTGCAAACCTATGATGGCTACGTTACACGCTTACCAAGGCTTTCTCTCTCCTGGCTAAAAAGGGGAGATAAAGAACTCTTGGGGCCTGTTTTACCAGGAGCATGGAGAGTGGGAGTCCTGGTGCATTGCAGGGGAAGTTCTCCTGGACTAGGAAGGAATGAAGGTGTCTTTGCTCTTTGCCTTTTCTGACAACCCAGTTCTGGAAGAGAGTGTCCATTAAGTTTAACAGAGACCTTTAAACCAGCTGAGCCTGTCTGAGCCACCCAGGGAGCTGCAGAACAGCAGCAAAGAAACAGGGAAATGGAGCACCGCCTAAGGTACTCACATGAAGTGACTGCTTAAGCTGGTAGTATAGGGTGATTCCTGACTTTACCTTTAGCTTATTGCTATAAACTGAATATGTGAATGAATCTGGGTGGCCAGATGGGCTAATGTATTGTAGCAACCTTCCCCCAGGAGAGACGTGGGTTCACATTCACTTTGGCAGCATTATAGTAATTCCTACTGGGGAACTCTGCCCACCTGATGGGCATTTGGTGCTCAGGAGAAGCCCAGGTGAGATCCTTTGGAAGAGCCATTTGGGTGGCCAGCATTACACTAGCAGGGTGGTTTGCAGGCAAGTGCCAGGCAGGCCGGCAGAGCTTTCCAGGGGAAGTTTACATGACCCCTTACCACAAGTGAAGAGATGCTCATCCTAGCCATTTCTAATGGAGTGGTTCTCCAGTTTTGGGCCATGACCCACCAGGGATAGGGAAAGTCCTTCTTGAGGGGTCAAAGAACAAAACATTTTGAGCTGCCAACAATGGGTGACCGAGAGGTTTGGAGGAGACCTGGTTCCCTGGGGGTGGGGGATCTAACTGTTAGGATACTTAAATGGGGAAAGTTGAAGAACGTCCTCACTAGCCCTTAGCTCAACTCCTCAGGATGTGCAGCACTGTCTTGATCGTGCTTATGTCTCCAGGAGCAGGGTCCTAGTGCTACCATCCATTCACAGATGCACTTGCCGGCCCTCTTCACTCACTGCTCAGCCTAATTAACCTAGATCTTCATCTGTCATAAACTTGCAAAGAAAGGAAACCAGTTCCAAATCTTGCTTCAAGCATGTTCTTGGTGCTTAAAAGTATGTTTAATGAAAGGTATTGCACATCTATTAAGGGCCAAAAATCTTCTCTCAGTGACACTGAAGGAAATTCAGAATAACTTTACTGACTTCAGCTGAGTTCTCCAGATTTACAGGGTGTAGTTGAAAGCAGGCTTGGGCCCTTGTATCTCAGCCAGGTCGCCAGCCAGCCAGGACCCGCACAAGCCAGTTTTTCAAGCACCTTTCTGTGTGTGGGCAAAGACGTTTGGCATTATAAAGACACAGGGAGCATGAATAGGGATGTTTTGCTCGCCCTTTTCTTAGCTGTGACGATCAGAAAGCTCAGATAAGGAAGAAGCTCCTTCCCCTGTAAGCTCTGAATGGTTTCTCTTCCTAGCGATGAAATGGATCTAGAGGTTTTGGTTTAGGCTGACCAGACAGCAAGTGTCAAAAATCAGGACAGGAGTTGGGGGGTAATAGGTGCCTATGTGAGAAAAGGACCCAAAAATCGGGGCTGTTCCTATAAAATCGGGACATCTGGTCACCCTATTTTGGTTGGAGCATCTGGTACAATGCTGTTCAGCAAGGCAGAATGCAGCTGATCCGTGATGACTCAGCTGCTGGGTCTGCCTACAGGTCTGGGTCACTGAGAGAATGTAAAAAGAAAAGGAGTACTTGTGGCACCTTAGAGACTAACCAATTTATTTGAGCATGAGCTTTCGTGAGCTACAGCTCACTTCATCGGATGCATCCGATGAAGTGAGCTGTAGCTCACGAAAGCTCATGCTCAAATAAATTGGTTAGTCTCTAAGGTGCCACAAGTACTCCTTTTCTTTTTGCGAATACAGACTAACACGGCTGTTACTCTGAAACCTGAGAGAATGTAGTGATCGGTTACAATCAGCAGGTGGCATGCATTAGTCAGAAACATGGCTGAGGATTAGTCAGGACAAATGGCCCCACATTCTTGCACAAGGGGTTGAAATTATTCTACATTATTCATTTCTCACTGACCCAGCGGAGAGAGGGGATGCAAAAAAAGGAGTTTTATAAATGGTGGGGGAAGAGCAAAAAAGAGGTGGAGAGCCCACAACGAAGGCTGTGATCAACTCTAAGTAAAGTACAACTGATGAAAGAAAACAAATGGAATGATTCTGTGAGTGTAGGACGGGTAGTTTGATGCCGATGAGTAATTAATAAACCATACTTTGCATGTCTATAGCACCTTCCATCCATGGATTGCAAAGCACTGTAAAGGAACTGATGGATGTTACTTAGATTGTAAGCTCTTCGGGGCAGCGACCTCCCCGGGGCGGGGGTTTTTGTACAGTGCCTAGCACAAAGGGGTCCTGGTCCATAACTGGGATGTCTAGAGATTACTGCAATACAAATAAACAAATACTGATCATCACGATATCCCTGTGAAGTAGGTCTGTATTATTATCCCACGCCTGGGGAAACTGAGGCTAGGAGTGAGTAAGTGACTCGCTCAAGGGTCACCCAGAAAGCCTGTGGTAGATGAAAGACTAGAGACTAGATCCCTTCAATTCCCAGTCTTGCCCTGTTGCTTGAATGCCATATCACGGGGCGGGGGGAGAGAGTGAGCTAATCAGTCTGGCATCAACATTGCGTCTCCTTTTAAAGCTGGGCATATTATGTTAAAAGGGAAATGCTGATTATCATGCCCCACAGGAATGGATTTCCTCTCTGTAGATCTCGGAGACTGGGGAACAATCACATCAGGGCCGAATCTGGAGAGGCTGGCTCATGATTTAACTTTCTTTGACTCAGGTGAGTTCCCGTTAACTTCAGTGGAAGTTTCCCCTCCGTACGGATGGAGCTGATGCAGGGTAAGGGCGACAGGATTTCCCCTGTAATGACTGGCTGGGAATCCCCAGGAGGCAAGGCTGCCCCTTACTCAGGGCTCATCTTCACATACGGCGCTGCCGGGGCACAGCTGCAGCGCTTTAATAGAGATGCTACTATGCTTGGCATAGTCCACCTCCCCGAGAGGAGAGCTCTCCAGTCAACCTAGCGCTGTCTGCGGGGGCATTGGGTGGGTATAACTACATTGCTCGGGGGGGTGTGTGGATTTTTCACACCCCTGAGGGACATAATGATACTGATGTAAGTTTGTAGTGTAGACCAGGCCTAACAAACCCACCTGATCTCTGGAAGTTTAAGGGCCTCCCTGATTCCTAGTGAAGAAGCACAAGGAATTAGGGTTCTTTATGGGGGATCAGGTACATCCTGAGTGGCACCCAGGGGTGTTGTGCTGGAAGCACAAAGGAGCAAGGAGAAAAGCGACATCTTATTTAAGGAAGGCCCCATATCATACCCTATCCTGGGTGGTTCTGCAAGCTCTACCGCGCCCCGACTCCCTGCTTGCTGACCAGGAGGCAGTTGCTGTGGTGAAGCTCTTGGGTTGTCTCTGATGGATCCAGGGAGGAAAATCATTTTCTGTAGGATTTGCATTAAGTATAAAGCAGCCACTCGCAGGCTCTCTTCCAGTCCATGTGATGCCCACTCTGCTGTCAGAGATACATTCCCTGTGTGGCACAGGACACTTCAGCTGGTTATTATTAAAACCCCAGAGAGAGATTTTGCTTAAGCACACAAACCTCCGTTCCAAATTGTGTACAAACTTGAAAATGTTTAGCAGAGTGTCTTGGCTGTCCATGTGCTTGGTAACTGCCTAGATGCCACGAGAAAGGACTGAGGGTTTGTGGGAGCTCCCAAAATCGACTCAGTAGTGAGGTGCATAAACAAAGCACTTTATTGATCACTTCTGCACTGCCTGCCTGTGTCTGTGTTCACTTTCCTCCCACACACACCCACCAGTGACGGCACAGTAGGAGCGTTAGTGTAGACAGGGCTGCAGGTTCTAACCCCTGTCTTGTCTAACCCTACTCGGAGCAGCTCTAAGGTGACACAGAGGTTAGAACACCCACAGCTGCTAGTGCTTTGTTCACACTGGAGCACCCCCTTTTGCTAGCATTGGTAGAGCTGGATCAACAGGTGCAAAGGTGGAAAATTTTAGGGAATGCGGGGATGGAGAAAACAGAAAAGATCTAAGAGCATCCACATGAGGTGGTGGAATCTCCATCATTGGAAGTTTTTAAGAGCAGGTTCGACAAACACCTGTCAGGAATGGTCTAGATAATACTCCGTCCTGCCATGAGTGCAGGGGACTGGACACATGCTGTGATTCTACCAGCATTGGCATAACACCCAAAGCCCCGCCCCAGCAATGCACGTGTTGTGCTCACTGGAAAACCTGAGCTGGATTCTCTGCTGGGTCACCTCCCCGTTGCTGGTCCAGAGTCCTGGGCATGAATCTGGAGGGGATGGTCCTAGGCTATCGCAAGGTGCTCTTTCAAAAGTCAGTAGTGAAGACACACCCTTGGCTGCTGCTCCCGGGTTGTTCATGGGCTGCTTTGGAGGCTTGGGGCACCAGAGCTGTTATCCCACAGGAATACTTTATTTGGAGAATCAAAGGATGAAAGTAAATTTACGTTACCCTGATTTTCCTGCTTTATTTTTCACACTGGGGCAGCACCCTAGGTGTCCTGGGGCAAACCCCCAACTGTCTGCCTGGTATTTTGCAACCTGCCCAGTGGGCTTGTGTAACGTAATGGGCAGGGTGGGTCAAGACCCCCCTGTGCCAGACCTGCAGATGGTGTGAGGCAGTTACAGCCCCAGCAGAGCAGCAGCACGTGCTTTTAGCTCTGCAGGCTCTCTGTGCGTCAGCCAAGATAGGAGCCGTCACATCTGTATGTGTTGGGCCCAACCCATCCCTGGTGTGACTCCGTGGCACATAGCTGGCGAGGACGCATTGTACGATGCCGTTGCATGGAAGTCGCTATGCAAACCCCAGTGGTACAGTGTTGGGGTGGTGGTTCTCTGGTTTCAGGAAGAGAGCAGAAGCTGCTGATCACTATCACGTGGCAAGGGGTGGCCGGCAAATATCAGCACTGACCGGCCGGCATCTCTGCAGTGATTCAGTAAACTTCCTTGACACAGCTCAGGAGCTGAAGGAAAACCAGGGCTACACAGTCTCAGCTCTTCCCTCCCCTTCCAGTCCTTCACTGGGCTGGGCTGGAGGGGAGTTTTGTTTACCCCTTTCGCTTCCCCCTTGGTGCGGTCCAGTTGCAGCGCTGAGATGACTGCTTAACAGGGATTTGGGCTGCCAGGAGTGTGTGGCCATATTGCCATCCCATTGGAGGCTGGGCCCAGACACAGAGCTGAGAGCGAACAACCCTTGCATGCTAAACTCCACCTCAGAGCTCCCGCTAACCTGGGGCAGTGCTGGGCTTTGGGGCACTTTTCCTCCTCAGGGAGGCGTCTCCCACTGACCCATGTTGGCTGTACCAGGGGAATGTGCTGTGGAGGGCACTATGCTTTCCTCTCTTGAGCGGGAGTTATTTTTCATTAAGGACTCTTAGAATAACTGGCATGTGGGGGCAGGGAGTCATTATAGAGGAATGTGACTGTAACCGTCTTAATTAAAGCACCGAAGAACCCAGCAGTCCCTTTGACTGAGGGGTCTGTCAGCCCCTCGCTCCCATTCAGCTTTCCCCCTGAGCTAATGACTTCAGGTTACACACAGAGGTCACAGCTTCATAGAGCCCAGGCAGGTAAGTGGAAAAGGGGCCCGTTTCCTCCCAGATGCCAACTCCACTGACTGCAACCGGGCTGCCGCAGGGGTGAACTGGGCCTCCAAATGCTTAGCAGCAGCATGAAAGGCTTGCTCTTAATTCCTCCTAGAGCCAGGAGAGAGCCCCGGGAATGGCAGGGACCCCTGCACAGGGATGCTCCCCCTGGCGCTTCATCCTCTCCCAGCAGCAGAGAGGGTAGGCAATTGGAAAGGAGCCCTCTTCCCTGGGCAGCAAGAAGAGGCTGGTAAATGGAGTTTAACTGGGCAGAGAGGATCCCGAAATTTGTCCCAAGCGAACAGAGAGTCGAGGGTTTAAACCATCCCCTTCTTTTCAGGGCATCGATCATTCTGGTTGTCAAGTTGGGGAGGTTTTGGCAGCTGTTTCTTTAGCCTCCCAATGAATAATAGGCACCTGTGAGCTATTTCAACTGGACTTTAATTTGTCCTAAGGAAACTCAGAGCAGTAATCCCACCTGGCCCCTCTTTTGCGGCTACCACACCTAAATCAGTGGACGGCGACCCCCCACATACCAGCTCCATCCCTTTAGAAAACAAACCGGGCCCAGTCTTAGCTGGGGATTTAGATGGGTGTTCTTTCCTCGCCTCCAGATGTGAAACATTCAGGTCTGCGAACAACAACTTACTAGGGAAAGGGGGAGAGGAAAGAGGGGGAAGAAGAAAAGAAAAAGTTTGTCCAAACGGCCAGCCGAATTGCAGATGAAACTGGCAAGTGACTGCGCTCTCCATGGAGATCAGTGGGCCAATGACAAGGATGGAAGCTGTTTATAGGGGCGGAGTGTCTCCATAGCATCCAGCGAAGCCTTTTTGAGCAGCTACTTAATGACAGTCATTCTGCTGCTTACAAATCACTGCAGCTCTGCAATAAAGGAGCGCTGGCAGAGCTTTGGGTAATAATTTATCCAAGGGGGGAAAAGTAGAAATTCCCTTTTTTCCAGAACATTCCTGCTGAGCTGTGAACTTTGGGAGCCTTGGGACTTTGATAAGGATCAGGTAAGGACCCCAGAAATATTGAGTGAGTTCGGTTTTGTGGCAAATGCATTTAGCTTTATTTCTGCAGCCCAGAACATTGGAAAGTGCAGATATTTTTTCTGCTGCTGAAGGTGTCATACCGGCTACGCTAATCAAGGCCGTAAGTAAGAGCATTTATTTGAAAGTTAATGGGTAACTATGCCATAGTTTTGCGGGGTTTTTTACTTGCAGGTGTATTTAGACAGAATATTCCTTTTTTCACAACGCACGACAGTATTCTACAATTTTAATGGTTTGGTGCAGTAACACCTCATATTTTTGTTTAGTTTTGCACCTTTTTGTGTGTTTAAAGAGAGGGTGACCTCTGTTGCAAACCTTCACTTGCTGGGAGTTCCTGGATTGTTACATTTGTTTGTTAATTTAGAATCTCCAGCATTTTATCTGAGCTATTTAACAGCTACATTATCCAAATAAGACACCAGCAGAATTTACAATTACGTCTGGCTGTTAGCTTGGTACAGAGGAGATGCTACACACCTCTTTGGCCTGAAATAACATTTGTATTCTAATCGTGACTGCATTTCTCTTTGGAAGAAATACACAGTTATGGTTGCCAAAGCAGTCAAAGGGATTTAGATGCATCTTCCATTAAAATTAATAGATGCTATACCTCTAAATCCCCTGGGTTGCTATAAATATCTTTATACACCTGTTGTTTTTCAAAGATGGCAGGGCCCTGCATAAAGAGAAAAATGAAATGCAACAAGGAAATGGAAGTTAGTAATCTAAGAAATACTCAGGGCACTTTGACAAATGCAGGAGGCTATTATTTTGGTTTGTCGCCCATGGAATTAAAGTCCACCAAGAAAAGTGTTAGCACCCAGAAGGAGGTACAAGTCTCTGGTTTGGTGTAATGCTCCCATGGTAATTCGAATATAGTGTCAATAGCATCAGAGCTGCTTGGATTCTGGTGATTCAGAAGATAGCTGCTGTAAATGGCACAAGTGAACTCCATCTGCCTTGTGTGGGAGGCTGGATGGAGAAGGGAGACTCAGCCATCCTTGGTGTGACTTCGATGTCATCTGCAGAGGCACACCAGGCATAAACGGAGCCAGGGTCTTTGTGAGCATTAGGTTGAAAACCCACAAGTACTCCTTTTCTTTTTGCGAATACAGACTAACACGGCTGTTACTCTGAAACCTGTTGACTATTGTGAGTTGCCTGTTTGTCAGGGATCTTGAATCTCTTCATGTTGTTCTTGCAGGATCGTCCCTTTCCCCCTTCCTTCCCCCACCTTGGTTCACCCCACACCTCCTGAATGTTGGACCTGCCCATTCTGGCCTCCCCAGACATGGCTGACAGCTGGTTGAACCTGCAGTCAGAGGAAGAAAGAGGGCAGGAAAACAGCATGGGGGACTCTGCGAACCTGGACGACAGTCTGACCAGCCTACAGTGGCTGCAAGAGTTTTCCATCATCAATGCCAACGTGGGCAAGTCTTCCTCTTCTCCCAGCAGCTCGGACCCTCACGGCTACCATAAGATCCCTGGCTCTGCTGCTCCTTGCTCCCCCTTGGCTGCTGACCCAGCTTGTATTGGGATGCCCCACACCCCCGGCAAGCCCATATCATCTTCCACCTCCAGGACTACTCACCTGGGGATGGGCATGCAGGCCCAGCCCTTGGAAGACATAGATTACAAGACCAACCCCCATGTGAAGCCCCCTTACTCCTATGCGACGCTCATCTGCATGGCCATGGAAGCCAGCAAGAAAACCAAAATCACCCTTTCGGCCATCTACAAATGGATTACAGACAACTTCTGCTACTTCAGACACGCTGACCCCACCTGGCAGGTAGGGATCCCAAAGAGCCACCGTTCCTCCCTCTCTGCATCTGTCCCTAAAGATAGGCATGTGCAGTATGCTGGTTGGGTTGGGGCGGACTTGCCCTAGCTGATCAGACACTGCAGTAATGGTGCCAGTAGAAGAACTTGGGGAAACAGGTATTCCTCAAGAGCTGCTGGTGGTCCCGCTCCAAATTGGCCCAGAGCAGTACAAGAAGGAGCAATGGACACCGTGTTCCAACATTGTGCGTCTAGCATCCATTGCATGTGTTTACAGGAGCATCAGGAGCTGTGCTGCCAATTCTAAATGGTTCTGCAGAAGTGGGAGTCTTTCTGTTGATATATTAACATTGGCAGCAGACCTTCTAATGGTGGCACTCATGGCAGCAGTTCTTTTCTTTTCTTTTCTTTTCTTTTCTTTTCTTTTCTTTTCTTTTCTTCAGGATCCAGTTAATGACTTTTGGTGTGTTTCCTGCCCAGGTCTTTTGCCTTGAGTGAACATTCTCTAGCACACAGAAGCTGCTGTAAACGGGACCATAGCCCAGTATAAACAGGAATTTACCCTTGTCAAAGTTAGCGATTATCTATCACTCCTCCAGTGCTGGACAGAGGCTGAGATTGGCGACAAAAGGACAAATTCTCCTCTGTTACATCAGCACAATTCAGTGGTGCTGCACCAGTGTAATGGAGAAGAGAATTTGGCTCGGAGAGCACAGAAAGGAGAAGAGGGACGGGGGAAAGAAAAAAACAGTGGAGGAGAGGGGATGAGTCTGGGGAACAATGACAAAGAGAGGATGGAAAAACAGGGAGAACGAGCTGAAGGGAGAGGGGAAGGGAGATTGTATCTGATGTGTTTAACTTCTGTATCAGGATCAGAGACCCACGGGAGGCTCCCCTATTCCAGAGATTAGAAACCCAACAGTGCCTTGAAGGGTGGCTTTGATCAGGCGAGCTATTGGCTACAGTGAGATGGCCATTATCCTGCGATAGGCCACTGCCATTTTGATGATACTGAAAGGTACAAATTCTGCAGTAAGGAGTTGAAACTCCTCCCTGATGGAAATCATAGAAGGTTAGGGTTGGAAGGGACCTCAGGAGGTCATCTAGTCCTGCTTGCCGGCGCTCCCGTTGGGAGGCATCTCCATCCCTGAGCACCACCTCCTTGTTCTCTTCAGACATAGGAGCTGGCAGCCCTAAAACTGAGGACTCATTTCTTCAATCCCCTGGTGGATTAGTGAATTCATCAGATCTCTGAGCCAGCAATTTCTACAGCCACAAAGGAAAAGATCTAGGGGAAGGGTTAATACCTTAATGTAAAAAATCCCTGATCAGCAGTGTTTAGATCAGCAAACACTGTTCCTTTCCAACGTATAGTACAATGGAAAGCTGTGCCCCCTTTCAGTACAGAGCCGTGTACCCTACAGGGGCTTGTGGAGTGAGAGGGAAAATTTCATCATTGTGATGAGAGCTCTGAGCCTCAGTGTTCCTTTGTCTTGCCTTTCTTCTGCCAATGGAAAAACGTGTCCAGGGCCAGCTTCCTTTGCCTTCTGTTCAAAGGACGAACAACTTCCCTAGATTGCTGGAGATCATCATAACAAAGATAATGCTAAGTAACACCCTGCGCTCCTTTCAAGACTGAACCCTAAACTGGCTGCAGCCTGGGAGTTAACCTGAAGATGTTCCCCAAGCTGGTGGGGGTAATCCCTGGACCAGGTTCATCTCTGGTCACAAAGCCACCTTAGGCCCCCTAGGGAACGTATTCAACACAAGGACCTTCCCCACATACACTGGCTCCATGCTCTCCCCTCCCTGGAACTCCTGGCACAGGAGGTGTTCCAACGATGCGTCATGGGTAGGAGGAGGCGTGGCCAGGGTGCTCCCACCCCTGGTTAATCCCAGGCTGCTGCATGGGCCATATTGGCCATGGCAGGCAGGGTGCCAATTGAGTCTCACCTACGCTAGAGACTGAGCCGGCCCTGGCAACCCCAGGATAGGAGAGGGTCAAGCTCTGCAGCAGCACAGGGGTGAATCAGGTCCATCAAACACGGGTTCCCATGGCAGTGGGCACTGGCCAGCCACAGATGAAATGGCTGCAAAATCCAGTTTCCACGGTTCAGCTGCCTGCTTACCTCGTTAACGTGCCAGCTCCTTCCGGCTGTCGACCGTCCTTTTAAGAACTTTGAGAACAAGGAGACCAGACCTGCCCTGCTCAGGACATGACTCCAAAATTGTTCTGGGTTTAAACAAAATCAGTCTGACAAAACAAGGAGTTGCACCCAGGTGGAGGTTAGCTCAGCCTGGCAGCAGCCATGGGACCATGACTAGATCAACTAGTGCCCACTGTCTCCCCTTCAACCTCACCCGCTCTAAACCCAGGTGAATCCTGGGCATCTCCAACCCCCACCTTATGCTTGTGATAGCTCCCCAATCTCCATACCAGGTTGGCACATGCACTGCGAAATTGGAGGGGGCAGCAGTAACTGGTTTACTTATTCTGTAAATTGGGAGCAGTTCCACTGGAGCCGGCAGGGTCAACTCATGGTATGAGTGCTGGCAGAGAACAGGCACAAAGGCTGTGAGTGCCAGCGATTGAGGGAAACTCACCTAGATAAAGAACCGCCACAGATGAGAGTTCTTGTCGGTTTACATCACCTAGAATTAGCATGTCAATGTTCTTGGGCACTGGGGAATACACAAGAGCAGGCAAGTAGGAGGCAAGTGGTAGGTAATATTTTGACTTCTCCTCTGAATTCTGGATAGTTACCATATTTTCAATTAAATGCGTTTATAAAAAAAAAAGTTCTCAATCCCTCTCTGCAAAGATGCAGGTGGTTAGATTGCTTGTTGTAGGGAGGAATGATAAATATGCAAACTGGCTGGGTAATAATCAACTGCAGGCAAGCCAGGCTGAGTGAAATTTGGGGGTGGGGGTGGAGGATTTGGCTTGGAATTCTCTGACCTTTGTAAAATTTCATTAAACAGTAAATTCTGAATCCCTGGAGTCTGGAATGTTTGCTGGATTTTTCCCCCCCTTTCTTTCCTATTCTCCCACTGTAGCTGTGTTCTCATCCCTCTACCCCAATTTCTGTAAGTGGAGACAGACTCAAAAGGTCATGCCACCCATATGCTGGGGGAGATGGATAGATTCCTGTGGGAGCTGCATGCTTTGGAGAGGAGCCAACTTGCCCAGGGAGTTTCAGCCTGGAGGAGGGGTGTTGGTTTTCTGTAGTTTTCTTTTTTTTTTTTTTTTTTTTTGTAAGGGCTCCAGGCATTCAAGCTTTGTTTTTGCTATCCGGCAATACGGATTATGGATGAATAAGCATAAAGATATCCAGGCAACATTAAAAAAAAAAAAGCCCTTCACCATATCCAATCTCTTTACACCCTCATGGCTTTGTATAGTGTAACACAGCGTTATTTACCCAATAACTGAGTTTCCTTTCTGATTATGCACATCACTCTCGACATTCATGTTTTTCAGAGCAGCTCGACGGGAAGCAGAAAGTTCCTTTTCTTTTTCCTTTTTTGCAGCTGTTTTGGTTTGTGTTTAGGAAGATACAGACAGTGATTTCATACCAAGCTTTCCTAAGCCTTACGGACAAATTCAGCAATGGTGCTCGAAATGGGAGCAATTAATGGGGGGTGCAAATCCAATGTAAATGGGTGTCCGTGGCCAAGGCCAGCCCCATGTGCAATCGGTTCCTAGTCAGAGTAGGAGTAACCAGCACGTGGGCCTGTGCATTGAGGGCATTTCTGAAGAAGGGAGCACACATGCCTAGGTGGGATCTAGGTACCGTGATGACACCAGAGGTAGAAGGGTATCTACACTTGGCTAATTTTGCCAAATCATTTCTCACTGTTGCTAACACTGGCGCAGCACACACCCCATCCCGCCTTTCCATGGGAATGATCCAAATTCAAGCGAAAAGACTCCTGTTGAATTCAGTGGGCTCTGGATCAGGCCCCTTGGCTCTGGCTATTTTGGATCGGTTTGGAATGGAGGTGGCTGCCTCCACTTTGATACTTACATGGCTGGCCAAGGAGGTTTCTGTTCTGCCACACAACTCAGGATTTGGCCTGGGATGTGTTTTCCTGTTGCAGCCATCTCTGTTTTCTGATTGTTAGAAGCTCCCTGATGGTCCTATGTATCTTCACCCCACTGGAGGGGTTTATGTTTTGTAATGGATCATTTACAAAGTTGCACATGTCCAACCTCGCTGTTTTCTTTTGGGTTTAGAATTCCATCCGCCACAACCTATCCTTGAACAAGTGCTTCATCAAGGTGCCGCGAGAGAAGGACGAGCCGGGGAAAGGTGGGTTCTGGAAGATCGACCCTCAGTACGCAGACAGGCTCATGAATGGAGCCTTCAAGAAACGCAGGATGCCCCCTGTGCAGATCCACCCGGCCTTCACCAGCAGAGTCCAACAAGAAGCCGGGACTGCTGCCAACCAGGCAGCATCCTCTTGGTCCAATGACAGTGTCTTGAATGTCAACATGGAGTCACAGCAGCTGCTCAAAGAGTTTGAGGAAGTCACGAGTGATCAGAATTGGAACCCAGCAGATGGGAAAATGGGCCACAAACGTAAGCAGCCATTGCCCAAACGGATGCACAAGACAGCTCGCCTCTCTAGCTCCCCCTTGCTCACCCAGGAAGAACAGACAGAGCTTGGCTCATTGAAAGGTGACTTTGACTGGGAAGCTATCTTTGATACCACCTTGAATGGTGACTTCTCCACTTTCGAGGATCTGGAGCTCACACCTCCAATTAGCCCAATAACCAGAGATGTGGACTTGACAGTGCATGGAAGACACATTGACTGTCCACAGGAATGGTGCCCAGTTGGGCAGGATCAGGTCCTAACAGAATCCAACCAGAACAACTTAGACTTTGATGAAACCTTCATGGCCACTTCTTTCCTTCAGCATCCCTGGGATGAAGAGAGAAACGATTATCTCTCAAATTCGGTCAACATGGACCAGTTGTTTGAACTCAACGATTCTTCTTTGCCAACAGACATGAGTGACTGGAGCAGTATGGGATCTTTTTTATAAGAGGCCGCTGCCGGTTAGAAGGATCAAGTTAAACCCAGGTAGACTTTATCTATTAGCAAGATACTCCCATTGCTGCTGGAGATTACAAGGGACAAGATCTCTAAAAACAGGGACATCCACGTTGACTTTTATCAGCTGCAAAGTATGGTTATTCACAGAAACTCCAAAAGAAACTCAGAAGATTTGGCTGGATATATCTGTTAGCGACACATCAGGAGAAGTCTCTGCCTCTTGGGTTTCCCTAAGAGAAGAAATAATTACTTATTTTGGGACTCTGTTTTTTTAAAGAAATGTAGATTATCCTATGTTTTGTGGAAATGAAAGGAACATATGTTCCCTCTAGGACAAAGGAGAACAGTTGCTGAGTTACATGCAAGAGCTGAGATTTCCTGATGACTTTGGACATTGTAGACCATGTGCAATTTCCTTCTCCTTCTTCTCCATTTGACTCTCTCTCTCTCTCTCTTTTTTTTTTCTCTGTCCAGGGATATTCCCAGATATAGCATGAGATAATTAAGTAGCAGGTAAATAAAAGTTCCTTCTGGGTTCTATAAATTCAACCTTCCTCCAGAATTGGGGCTAGGGAAGAAGACGAGATCTGTAAAATCAGATGCAAATCAGCAAGTCGCCCTCTTCAGATGTTTTTGTATAGTCTATTATATATAAATATATATCTATTCAAAGAAACTTATATTTTTAGCACAATCAGTAGAGTACCTTTTTGATGGGATGGCAGTGGAAACGGGGTTTTTTCTGTGTTGTATAAAGACTAATGTTAATTTTTCTGCAAATTAAAAATGAAGCGTGTCAGATGTTTATTGTAACAAAATATGCAAAGGAAAATTCCTACATCAGAAGCAATGAATTTCTTTAAGGATCAAGAAAAGGATCAAGACAGGAGAGAAGGAGAAGAGACTTGACTTTCTCCAGATTGTGCTCTTACTTATTTTTGTATCTTGAACTCCTTGCCTCGAGTCACGAGCGATTGTATTTGCTGTAAGGCCTAGAATGGTGTCACTGTGAACCTGCTACATTTCTGAATGATTTACAAAACAATGTACTATTTTCTGATCAGAAACTGTGAACCGAAAGCATCCCCTTCATCAGCCTGTATGTCAGGCTCTGAACAGCCTTTGTGATGATCCAGGAGACAAATCAAGTGATGGGTGATTAAGGACCAAGCCTTCTCCCTCAGTGAGACAGCTGTGATCAAACATTGCTTTCTTTTGGAATTGTTATGTTGGGGTTTCCCATGCAGGGGGATGCTCCCCAGCTCTTGGTGATTTTGTATTTTATTTAAACGAATGTTCTTGTATGGGACTAATGAAAAATGAAATCTGGATCCGGGGCTCGGTCAGGGAGTAAGAGGCCAAAGACTGTGTATGCAACAAACATTAGTTATGAACAAAAGCAGAGTTTAGAATCCCTTCTCTGCCTTACCGAATGTGTCCCCTTTACTCTGCTTGTCTCCTAAAGCAATAATCAGTCTGAGCACTTACCATCTCCAACCCGCTGCACAAAGGTTAACCAGTTAATTCTCACAGCACCCCTGCAAGGTAAGTATTATTACCCCCTTTTACAGATGGGGGTGACAAGGCAGGGATCAATTAACTGATTTGCCCAAGGCCTAACAGCACAGCCTCGCTCCCAGTCCTGTGACCATACTGCCTCTTAAAGGTGTGAAGGGGATGCCGGCAGGCTAAAGGTTTCTCCAAAGCAGGTAGAAAATATCCTGGTGTTTTTCAGTGCCTGGAAAGGCAGAGCAAGGAGAAGCAAAGTACCTGACTCCTTTCTCAAGACTTAACAACTTGGGAACAGAGCCTCAGCTGGTGAAAATTGCCGTAGCTCTACTGACTTCAACAGAGCTACGCTGATTTACCTGCCGAAGATCTACCCCCTAATTGGTTTGCTAATGGGAGTGTGGACAGGTGCCTGTGAAATATGCATAGGCAGCAAAGAAATATTATGGTAGTTAAAAATAAAAAATCTTGCTCAAACTTGAATTCAAGCTCTAGAGAATCAGATTCTAAGCCTCTCTGTTGGTACAGGCAAATATAGTTAACGTAACGTAGCTGCTAGTTCGCAGAAAGAAGAAGTTACTTTGGAGTGTGTTAGACTTGTTGAAAAACATAAAACTATAAACTTTTTTTTGTTTGTTTGTTTAGAAACTATAGTAAGAATTTAGGAACCTTGATGTGAGCAAACTAACTTAGCTGGAGTCTAGTTGTCGTTTTAAAAAAACAGCCTGATTTAATGCTGGAAAAGACAACCCTTGTATTAACTAATGAATTAACTTGCATTCAAGGTCACAGAGGTCGGAAATGCAATGCATTGCATATGGGTTTTCAGGTACATAGGGCTAGATCCTCAGCTGGTGCAAATTGGCCTAGCTCCATTGAGGTCAATGGAGCGACTCACGCTTACCGCAGCAGAGGATGTTCACCCATTGATCTCCATACAGGTGGCTGCTGGAGTGGGGTGGAACTCTTAGGATGTGTCTACACTTCAATAAGAGACCTGTGGCACAACCGTGGCTGGCCCAGGTCCACTGGCTTGGGCTCAGGTTGTGGGGCTAAATATTGCAGCAGGAGCCCAGACTCTGAAACCCCATGGGGCGGATGGGGCTCAGAGCCTGGGCTCCAGCCCAAGCCTGAACATCCACACTGCAATTTTTAGCCCCACAGCAAGAGCCCTGCAAGCCCAAGTCAATTAACCTGGGCTCTGAGACTCATTGGCATGAGATTTTTCTTGCAGTGTAGATGTATCCTTAGGGTCCATGGTTTAGACAATGCTCCCCTGGGTCTGGCGGACAATCAAAAGATACAAGCTGCAATGACTGCCAAATGGCTCCAGAGGGTTGGTCCCACTAGTCCTCCATAAAATGAGGAAGTAGGGTTGGAATTTTAACCATCTCACATACTCAGTGAACAACCTCCAAAAAACCTCAGCAAAAACTAATGGGGGTGTCCTCCACCAGCCTGCACTGTTTCGAGAGCTGGCTGCATTTCCACCCAGTGAGACATAGCTGCATGGCTTCCATCTCCATTCCAAGGCTACTGGTGATCAGACTGGGCCTAGTCCAGTGTTTTGTTTCTTTTTTGTAATGCTTCATTTTTTTTTGTTTCTTTCTCCTGTTTCGGGGCCTGTTTCATACAGATGCTGGAAGAACTGCAAAGATAAGTGTGCAATTTAACCTTTTTCATGGAAAGCTATTTACAATTAAAAAACATGTCCAATGAAAAACTGGTTTTGCCTCCTTGTTTCCCTAAAGCACTGACCTTGAGTCTCTTTCTGTCCACTACTTATATGGCCCCCATTTACCATGGCAGCCGAACCCCTCACAATATTTTTAATGCATTTACCCTCACAGCACTCCTGTAAGGTTGGTCAGTGGTTGTCTTCATTGTATAGATGGGGAATGGTGGCATAGAGAGGCTAAGTAACTTGCCCAAGGTAAGACCGAATGTCTGTGGTGGAGTAGGGACTTCAACTCTGGTTTCCCAAGTCCAGAAAGTGCCCTAACCGCTGGATCATTTTTCTTCTCTTTTCATGGAGGCATAAGATTTTTAGGGATGGGAGAAGTACACCAATCTGAGGGGTCAAGATGTAAAATGCAATATTATTATTATTTATTTCTACTACAGTAACTAGGGGTCATGGAAGTAGGGGTCACCCAATGAAATTAACAGGCAGCAAGTTTAAAACAAACAAAAGGTAGTATTTTTCACACAACGCACGGTCAACTTGTGGAACTCCTTGCCAGAGGATGTTGTGAAGGCCAAAACCATAACAGGGGTCAAAAAAGAACTATATAAGTTCATGGAGGATAGGTCCATCAATGGTTATTAGCCAGGATGGGCAGGGATGGTGTCCCTAGCCTCTCTTTGCCAGAAGCTGGGAATGGGCGACAGGCTGGATCACTTGATCTGTTCTGTTCATTCCCTCTGGGGCACCTGGCACTGGCCACTGTCAGAAGACAGGATACTGGGCTAGATGGACCTTTGGTCTGACCCAGTATGGCCGTTCTTATGTTCTTAACGCCTAAAGGCTCTCATGGGTTGAGAAGAAAAGCTTGGAAAAATGACCTAAGTGTGCCTGAATCTTCAGAGACCCTGCAGTAGTAGCTCTGTGGAGTGTGAACTGCCTCATTCATCTTAATGAGGTGTTAACACCAAGCCTCATTGGGCCGGGAGGCCTAGCCCACGCTAACCCCAGCAGAACAGTGTGTGTGCAAGGGGCACCAAAAGTGCCGCAGGCTCAGCCCACCCAACCAGGTATGCCTCAGTTACTGGGGTAAGTCCTGGGAGATGCCCCTGTTACTCCACCTGTCTGAGAGGGGACCCCTGCAGGGAGCAGAAACTCCTGGGAGGGAAAGTGGGGCCCCATGCCACTGCTCCAACCTCTCTGGTATGGGAGAGGGGCCCCCATGTCATTCAAAGTGAAGAGATGGAGCCACAGCATGGGGTGGAGCCAAAAGAGGTCTTGTGTCTTGGTGGGTCTAGGCCCCCGTATTGCCTTAATCTGTCTATACAGTATCAACACATAGTAAGAATCAGTGCTGAAGATGTTACCATCTAACTACTAGACAAAAGAAGGATTACTCTCCCCAATTTACAGCTGGGGAACTGAGGAACAGAGAGGTGAAGTGACATGCCCAAGATCATAAAGGGAGTCTGTGGCAGAGCTAGCATCTGAACCCAAATCTCCTAGTCGCTAAGTCCTAGTCTTAGCCCCAAGAGCACCCTTCCACCCCACCCATTCCTCTTCTCCTGATAGGACCCGTGCTCCTGTTGATGTCCAAGGCCATCAGGGTTGCCTGTAATTAGAGGTTCTGCAAACCCACCTATGAGATGTCTGGGTTTCATTGCTCCAAAGGGAAACATTTTCACCCACTCCAGTCTGGGAACTTTCACTCCAGGGGAGAGCAGAAGAGGCAGCTTTCCAAACACAAACAGCTAGAGTCCAAAGTCTTTACACAAGCAAACTTCCATTGGGCCAAATCCTGAGGTCTTTTAACTCGGTCCTTTCTCTGTTGGAACATCCACTGACCTCAAAGAGACTTTCACCTGACTGATTTGGCCCACATTTTGCGCACACATATTTTTGAGATACCCATGATGCCCAGCACTGGAAACTAATCTCTCAATGGTCAGTTGATTGAGAGCTGGCTGGAAATACCATATACACCTTTTTCTTTTAATACGCTAATGGAGAGGAAGGACCAGAGATGGTAGCCAGGAGATCTGGACCACCAGAAATATGTTGAAGATGTGGAGCAGTGGGATGGCCCAGTTTTGGTTGCTGTAATGATGTTTTTCCATCTAGACTTCTTACAGCACAGAGATGTGCGGCTGTTTATTGGCAGGGGAATTGTAAGACGCTTGGGAGTAATATGACTAAAAACACGTCTAACAAACAATAGTTCAGACCATAAGATATTATATGTCCTTATTGAGTTCAAACTGTCTCCTCTAGGTCCCATAGCTGCCCCCGGGGAGGAGCCATTCAACTTGATACTAGGGGCTGTCTCTGAGTTTTGCCCTGATCCCAGGTTGTTTTGCCAGAGCAGAGAAAGAAGCATTTAGCGCCCCACATCCTCACAAATTAACTGGATGAAAGTGCGATTCAGGGGTGAGGCACTGGTCCCCTCAAAAGCAACTGGATCCACAGAAGCCCATTTTAAGAGCGGTTGTGGGGGAAAACGCTTCCTGTCGCTCAAAGCCAGCCAGCTCTTCAGAGCAGAAGAGAAGCCCCAGCAACCCAGGGAAGGAGGCCGTGAGCTGGGGAGGGTGGGGGAACCGCACAAAAGAGACAGTAACAGATGAAACCACTTGAGGTTAATTACGCTGAGAAGCAATTGGCTCCACAAGGATGTTGGGGGGGGGGGGGGGGACTTGAAAGGCTGGGGAGGGTGAACTCTTCATGACCTCGGAGGTGTGCAGAGGAAGGTTGTTTGGGGAGCTCAGCCCAGCCCATGGTGGGGATGGTGAGGCTATCTTTACCTAGGGGGCAGAGGAATGGGACAATGTGGGGGTGGGAGCACAGCCAGCCACAGAGAGCAAAGGGACATGGATGATTTTGCATAGAATGTTTTCAGTATCATTTCAATTTGACCTGGCCCCGTTGGCTGCTGCCTGATCCCCAAGGCCCGAAGGCCCCAGGGGTTGCTGTCTGATCGCTTGGCTCAAGGTAAGATATTTTTTTATTTTATTTTTTTTTTTACTAGCTGCCCTCTAGGTTGGGTCAATTGAGGGCAACTCTTTTAGTCTCCGCCCTGGCTAATGCGTCCCTGAAGAGCAGTGGGAATTAGAGCCAGGAGGAGGGTGACACAAGCCCTGCTTGCAGAGAATGAGTGCCTTCATTCAAAACAATGCTGATCAGCTGCCTCAGCCCAGAGGAGAGGAACAAAAAGCAGCAGAGAAGGTGAAGAGGGAAAGATGAGGCCCAGCTGCTCAGCACTGCCGTGCAGGTAGCCCAAGCCTCGGTCTCTAGTCTTGGGCTGGTGAGGCCTGGGAGCACTGGAGGCTCTTCCAGTTGCTCAGCCTGGCCCTGCAGTCTGGAGGGGTTCCAAAGGGAGCCTGTGCCGTATGTCTTGAGCAGAAGGCAGGTGTTTGTTACAGAGGGGCCTCGAGAACAGGGATATAAAAGCAGGTCGAGGGGACATGAAAGGGCGCCTCTGTGCCCTGACAGAGATGGGGGACCTTCCCCACCTCCCAGAATACACGGAAAGTCCAAGGTCAAGGGCAAATGCCATGTTCTTTGTACTTTAACATCTAAGGATCCCAGAATGTTTTCCAAACAGCCTGGGATGGCAAGCACAGCCTGGCCTGTGTAATAAACAGCCTTTAAACCTGCCTTTAAAAAGGTTCCCAGTTCTTGGGGGGGGGAGGGGGAAGTCTGTTGGGTGCATAGATGCAGGGTAAAGGTCATTGACCAGAAAGCTGAGGATTAGCTCCTTCCGCTACCACTCCCTTGATCTTCGGCACTAACTCTCTCTGCAGAGCCAGCACATTGATGCTACCCATAATGCACTTGCACCAGCTACTCTCCCAGCACCACCAATCCCTGCACTCCTCCTAGTGGGAAGGGCAGAGCCTCCTCACCATTGGCAGCAGCTGGTCCCCCATGCAGCCGGATCAAAACTAGCATCTAAGGTAGGTGTCCTGGTGGGGGAGATAAAGGCTGTGCATGTGTTGGACACTGGTAAGAGGTCACTCAAGGAGAGACGGCACAGAGGGTCTTTAACCCAGCCTGGAGGGAGCGCAAGGCAATGGCTCACACACCAGATGACTTAAACCACCATAGCCCACCCCTCTGTTCATCTCAAATGGTCCTGAACCATGGATCATAGAACTGTAGGGCTGGAAGGGATCTTGAGAAGTCATCAAGTCCAGCCCTTTGTGCTAAGGCAGGACCACATAAACCTAGACCAGGCCTGATAGGTAACTGCACACATGGGAATCCCACTGAAATGCAGCCACCTCTGGGAGGTGGGGGAAGCTGCTAACTAGAACACAGGGGCAAAAGGGGGGAGTTTGGCCAAGCCATGGCCATATTCTTAAGAAAAGAGCAATGAGGATTATAATGCTCATGCAGAGCAGATAGAAGCTTGGTTTATAACTCTCTTGATTTGATCGCAAGTGAGATTTGGTGGTGGGGGGTTTTCTTAAAGCCCCAAACTGCTAGAGTCCTGTTATTGTGTAAGAATCTTAGCTTTCTTTTTTGTTGTTTTATTTTTCACAGTGAGTTTCTAGTTCTTCTCGTTGTGGAGAAAAGGTTGAAAGCATGACTCACAAAGGGTTAAAACCCAGAAGGCAAATAAAAAGATCCCAGCTTTGACTGTTTCTTAACATCTCATGAGTTTGGGGGAGGCGACTGACTTCTGATTTTTTGACTGCTCAGGGGCAGCCATGCTGTCAGAAGTGGGGCCATGTGAAGCAGCCCTTTTTAGCTTTGCAAGAGGCAAGCTGCTTGCTTTTGTTCAAACCCCCTTGAAACAGATGAGCATTTTGCATGGACGTGGAAAATTTAAAGGGATGACAAACATAATGCCCCAATAGGAGATGTGGGCCTTTAAAGTGTGTGTGGGGGAGGGGGCGGAGATACGGGGAGCACCCGGCAAGATCTGAAACAACCACATTTAGTTCAGCTGTGAAACCAACAAAACAAACTTCCAAGCAAAAATTTTTCAATGGTGTGGTTTTTTTTGTTTTGTTTTTTTTAACAGCAGCCAGAAGATGTATGACTAATGTGTGTGTAGGGGGAGGCCTCGGCAGACAGGGACAATACTGTAGTAACCAGGGAGAGGGGAGGGCTTGGAGGTCTTTTCTTCCATCAAAGCTTGGAGCTTTCTTCCAGCCAAGGAGATTGAGAGAAAGAATGCAAGACAATAAACTTTCTCCCTGGGTTGTAAACTTTGCCCTCCAATGCAGGCTAAAGAGACTGGGCTGCTTTTTACAAAGCGCAGTGTGTACTCAGTGAGAAAGGGAGAGGGAGAGAAAGGAAGGTCAAGGCCCCTTCAGAGCCTGGCCTGCCCAGACTTGCCTGGGAGAGCATGATTTTCAAACACTGCAGCTTGCAGCCTGGCCTCTTTCTCTCCCATAGATCCCATTGCTTCAATCTGTTCCCCGGGGATGTGGTGCGTTTGCCCCCCACTCCTTTCCACCCCCACTCACACACACATGCTACAATGAATTGCAAAACTAACTAGCCAAATGGGAAAGTGGGGGAGTGATTTGTTTATTTAGCCAGGTAGGCTCCCAGTGAAGCTTGGGACATCTCTGTAGGGGCTAAAAGGCTGTTTGCCAGTTTGACGAGCTGCTGCCCATGCCAATACACTTGCATAGAAAACTGCAACACATGTCCTGATGGCAGCAACACCATCTAGCATATCCTATAGGTGCTGCCCGGAACAGGGCCAGACCTGGACTCCCACCCCCCAGCCTTCTCTGCCCAGAGTCCTGCGGAAATCAATGGTGTTACACCATGTTGGCTCAATGACTCTTCTACTGTTCTATCTCTCTCTTCTTAAACTGTTACAGCCTCCTAGTATCTGGTCATCTGCCTTTTCACCTCCTCCCTCTCTCCTTATGTCTCTCCCTGACTATCTTTCTTGTGTTTCTCTTCTCTTCTCTTCACCTTCCTTTTACCCCTCTCGCCAGGTGGCAGGGTAGAGACAAGGACTTCTGTGCTTCCATGACACCCCCTGAGATCCAAGGGTTTTGGGGGGCAAACCCCCTGCCTCTTCAATGGGGAAAAACCCCACACGTGCAATGGGAGAATTAAGGGGAGAGTCTGCAGGGTCAGGGAGTTCCCATCCTCCTGCATGGGTTGGTCTTGTGTGGAGGAACATGGGCCCCCTCTCTATGGGAACTAGAAAAACCTCTTTATGCAGAGGTAATTAAGGATTAATGAAGGCAGCATTAGAAGTGTGTTAGTACAATAAGGACTTCAATGGTTACAAATATCAGTGACTGAGGAGTACATATACAGGTTGGGGTGACCTGGTCTCCTTCCATCTTGGGTATTATGATATTACTACAAATATAATCGACCGGCTTGCTAGATTAGTATACTGAACCCACATGCAGCTGTGTAGCTTCAGCTGAAGTCAATAGGATCAGTGCATGTATCAACAGATGTGGGCCCCAGGGCCTGATTCTGTGCCCTGAACTGGGTATCATAAATTTCACCAGTGCAAAGTGGGTGTGAAATGCAATCCTTCCGATGGGGGAAGTGTATTAATTACATCCTGTGTTCACTCGCTTTGTCCAAGAGAAGTTGGCCACAAAAGAGAACCAGACCCTTAGGCTTTGCTTCCACTGCACTGTCTCTCCGTAACATGTCCTATTACTGCCAATTATTCCCTGCTCAGGGAAAGCCACTAATATAAATAGGCCAGGTCAGCCGTGGCCACTGGCGTTTGAGCCACTTCGTCGTCAGGGCAGGGTTAGACAGATCCATGGTTAGAACCCGGGCAGAGGATCTCTGCCTGAGTCCCTGGCTGTCACTGGTGGATCTCATCAGCAATAGCAACAGCAGAAAATGTAAGAACTGTGGAGTCCAGACATAGCCATGGTTGTTGGGTGGAATTATTTCAGTCCACTGAACCATCCTCCATGGTTCCTATGGTTTTGCTGAAAAGATTTGAAAGAAAGCTCCTGCCTGCTCTGTAAGAGATGGGGGATTAGCTGGATTCCTGGGTTGTCATGCTCCTAGCTAAATCCCCACTGCACTTCAATTGGAGATGGTGCATTTCCTCCTATCATGTAGCATTGCTTGGACTTTCAGGCCCTGATCCAGAAAAAACACTTAAACACGTGCCTCACTTTAAGCCCACGAACAGCCATTTGGGATTGTGCTTAAAGTGACTCCTGAGCTGAAGAGTTTTGCTAGACTGAGGCCAGAAAGAACTGCCACGCTCCATCCTAGAGGTGGCTGCATTTCAGGGATGCAGGAAGCGATCCTTCTTTGTAAGTGTGCAGAAGAGAAGCTGGGCAAATCCGGTAAACCTCTATTCTGGCCAAACTTTTCTGAAACCACGGAGCCAAATCCAGGTGATAAGCACCTGTGGCCCCTGCAGGAATCAGTGGATGCCTTGGCTGGGTAAGGAGCTTCAGGGATTGCCTCAGAGTTTATGCAAAGTTTGTGGAGTGTCTAGGGATGAAAGGATCCAGGCATCAATGCCAGTCATTAGGATCATCACAATCATTCCTTTATTATTTATTTCCCATATTCCTCCAGATGTCCCTTCATCTATCATCCTTTCTTAATGGGCAAACAACAACACCTCAAACCAATCTCCCGTTCACAGAGGGAACATATACACATAAGCCCTTCTTTTCTCTCCTTTTCTTGCCTTCTCTTTCTTTGGCTTCCATTGAGCGGGGGGGCTGGCACAGAGCCAACCTGGCAACAACCTGCTTTCACTTGCTAATCATTCTAAATATTGAAAATCAACGCCCAGAATAAACAGCTCAGAGATTGGGGCTGTCTCTGGTCTGTTTGGAAATGCTAATCTACCCAGCTTTTGTTTTCCTTGTGTGGATTTGATGCCTTGTGTTCTGAGGAGGTCACAGCTGATGGGGGGGGGGGCATCCCCTTATTTTTTCTCATCATGAAAATTCAGCCAGTTTTAACATACTAGACTGGGAGGGGAGGGGGGGCAGGATATAAAGGGAGGGAAGGGAATGAACACGCTTTGCATAGCAATGAACGAACCTCCAAAGTTTAGGAATTCAGGTTCCCAAATAAGCATCCAGAAGTGCAAATGCTTTATCCAAACCTCCCTGTGTCTGCAGAACTGGCCAAGAAATTTCATGGGAAGATTTCTGGTGAAGTTTCTGGCATTGCCGCTTTGAGTGGCAAGTCCCACAGGTAAGAGTTCAGGTCTAGGGCTGAGATGTGAACTGCTCCGAAGTTTGAGAGCATCTGGGTACAGGACACATACTGGAAGAGAGAAACTCACCCAAGGCTTGGACGAAGGGCAGTTGTCCCAAGTTCAACCCATGAAAGACAGAAGTGATGCTGATCTTTGGAGGTTAAACTAGATCACCGTCCCTCTGGCCTTAGTCTTTCAGTCTAGGTATGAGGGAGGAAGCACCCTGAGGAGCTGCCAGTAGTTTACCCTCCCCGGTCATTGAGGGCATTGGATCAGGCATCTCAAGATGACACTTCAGTCCTAGCTACTCTGTCTCCACAGGAGGGTTTTGCCACCTTTTCTCAGATGGAGACTTGGCCATAGTTGCAAAAAGAAAAGGAGTACTTGTGGCACCTTAGAGACTAACCAATTTATTTGAGCATAAGCTTTCGTGAGCTACAGCTCACTTCATCGGATGCATCAGATGCCATAGTTGTCCATGGTTCTGTCACCTCCAGGTCAGACTACTGTGACTTGCTCAATCTGAGGTTGGATGCAGCTGCTAGAGAAAGGCTGAAGGGGTCCAGCGGGTAACAGCCACCCTTGTTTACAGCAAAGAGTGCTATAAACACCTCACAGCTAGGCTTTGCAAATGCTAGTGGCTCTCTGTTTGCTTCATAGGCCTGGGGCCGGATTATTCGTTAAGCCTAACCTGCGTGCAATGTAGGACCAGAGGTGGGGGAAGAAGCAGGGAAGACAGTTGAAGCCTAGAGCCCTTTACATGACCAGAATAGCATAAAGGAAAAGTAAGCCCAAAGGCACTTCACTTGGATCCCAGCTACTTTGCAGGACCATTCTACCCCCCAAAATCACCCAAGACAACTGCACTCCTCTGGGGTGAGAGGCCCAGGTTCGAACTTGGGACAAAGCGTTCTCTCCGGTGGGCCCCGGCGTCCGGAACTCCTCGTCAGAAGATTGTGCCCTAATGATGTTCAGATCCAAGTACAAACATCAGTGAAGCCTCACAATGCCCCAGTGAGCTAGGTGAGGTGAGTGTCGTCATCCCCACAAAAAAGCTGGGGAAATCGAGGCACAACGAAGGGCAGTGACTTGCCCAAGGTCTGGAATGGACCCAGAGCTCTCGAAATGTATACATTTAAAATGTAGTGACAGATTAAGGTGCAGCCCCCACTGATTCCCCCCCTCTCCCCCATGCACTTCTTTTTTCTAGCTGCAGCCCCTCCCTGCTAATCTGCTCGTGTCCTGTCTTCCAGTCCCCTAATTGTGAATATATTTTCCAGCATCACCCACTGTCTCCCTCCAGGGACCATTTTGGGGGCTCTGGCTTTTTCGCTGAGCCTGGCTGTGTTTCCAGCCATCGCTGCCTGCAACGATGGTTTGAGATGGGCAGACGAGGAGGCTCTTCCCCATCTTTGTCCCATGATGGCACCTCTGCTAGCTGCAGCGTATGTGTGTATCCTACCAAGCATGGAGCCCCAGGGAACCCATCCGCTCCACGGCTGTTATTACCTTTCCCTCCTCTCCCTCCCTGGAGAGGACAGAGAGGTAAACAAATATAAACAACATCCATGGCACCCAGCCGTTACAGGCTGACGTTCCTCTCAGCTGCAGCGGGGAATGTGAGACAATGGGCCGGCAGGTCGGGGCATGCCCGTGAAAAGAGAAAGGAGCTTGGAGAATTAGGCCAGCATTGACCGGAACCAACAGGTGCAGCCAGCCCCTTTCAGCTCTGCTTTGGACAATGTGTAAAGGATGTCAGGAGAAGATTGCTGTGAATTCCAACCCCCCTCCTCCAGCCCCCTGACCCAGGCCCAGGTAGTTTGCATTCTTCCTGCAAACCACAAACTCAGGAAGGTGGGGAGCTGCGCGCGGGCTAAGAGGCCTGATGTGGATGCGGGGAGGTGGAGGAGGGAAGAGGCCTTGCAGAGGAGAAAATGCCACCAATGACCCTGCAAAGCCAGCCAGTGTTAGGGCTTTCGGTACCAAGAAAGGGGGTTTAACCCCTCACAGCTGATGCTGTGCATGTGCGTCCTGAATAAGTCACTTTGCCTTGCGTATCCATTCAATAGCTGGGCGAGGGGGAATCGATTGAAAGAGCAGCTCAGGTCAGAGAAGTGCCCCTGGTACCTCCTTATGAAACAGATCCAGTACTGACAACCTCTAGCGTTCAAACATCAGGAGCAGGCCCCCCAAAATCACAAGACTTTCTTAAAAATCATGACTTTTTTTTTAAACAATAAATCTGTGATTCTTCTGATTTTACTTCTGGGGTTTGAGCCTTTAGGGGACCACATTTTCAAGCTTTTCTCTGCAGCCATGAGGGCTAGGAGCTTAACTTTTAAAAAGTGAAAGCTGTGATTCTCATGTAGTTACTTTTCTCCAGGAGCTGGGCCTTTAAGAAAAACATCAGCTACCACAAGAGTTGGCAATCCTGCAGGATCTACTTCCTGTGGCCCTGCTACTCCACTGACGTGCACCTTGAGTAGGCACCTACAACAGTGTACATGGCCACGCAAGGTACAAAGCAGTGAAGAATCAGGCCCAGTGTGGAGTCCAAGGAGAATCAGGTTCAAACCCCCTTTGCACTTGGGGTAAGATTGGTTCCAAACCTGAACTTTGCAGCTGGCTGCTGTACTTTGAAATGATCCAATCCAACCCCTTGGAGCCAACCACCCTGAACTCTGGGAAACTTTAGACCTGCTTCTAATTCATAGTCCCGGCTGCTGCCCTTCCTTATGAAAATAGGTTTCTGCTGGTTTTCACACCTGTTAGTCTTGCAGAGAATGAGCTGGATTCTATTTTGGCTTGTGCATCATCATCAACAGAGGAGTCCACTCTCTTTGGAAGGAGAACATTACTGGTGTTGGTGCACAAGCTACAACAACCCAGCTTGACTTTCATGTGTTGGGGGGAGTTTGCAGGGCTAGTAGTTAGAAGAAAACTTTGTTCTGCTTGCAAAGCGAGCACATTTCCCATGGAAGCCATTGAGACGCAATGAACATAGACCTCAAGATGCTGTTTGTACATTGTCACTTTTCAGAGTAGAATGGAGCTCTCAGGGTTCTGGTGTGCTCTTCCTGTAGGATAAGGAATGAGTTTGAAACCGTGGGACAGAACACCCTGCAGAGTTGTAAGGGTCTAAATGGCCATGGCTACTAGTGACTCTGCTTTTTAAACCCAGCCTATCTGAATGAGAGCTCCCTCACCGTGATGGTGTCGGTACGTCGCCATGCAAGCTCGTGTCACAACTCAGTGATGATCATGCATAGCATTTATATACCATTTTTTGTGCCACTGAGTGCAGATTTCATATGTTTGTACTATAATGGCAGTAGCTGGTATTCGTATCTGTCTTTTACAGGTGGGGAAAGTGAGGTACAGAGATGCTAAATATCATCTCAAGAACCCACAGCCAAGCCATGAATAGATCCCAAGTCTCCTGGTGTCTGACCCACTGGACCATGATAAGCTAGCTTGTGTTTGTTTTCGTCAGTGTCACTGAGCCCCCAGTCTCAGCTTGAGTGCCCCACACAAGCAGCTAGCCCCAGGCCAATATGGCAGTAATGATGTGAGACCCCACTACTGTAACTGGAGACATCCAGCCACAGCAGGAAAAGTGCTCCCCGTGGGTGGATCTGCTATGTCGTTCAGTACTCGAACATCAAAATGCTGTAGCCCTCCCGAGCCTGGGACCTTGGATATGAGCCTGGCTTTGCAAATATTCCCAACCCATGGACTTTTTCCTGAGTTCTGATTGAACCTCTTTTGGCCGAGGCAGGGCCATATTCAGAGGTGGGAGCGGTAACGAGGCAGAGTCAACGTGGTGATTACAAAAGCCTGTGTCCTAGCCACACCAGCACTTACGCTGTAGTTAGCACCCATGGCGCTACACAACTGGGGAATTACAGCTGTTTGCTTGTGTAGAAGCAATCTCTGGGTGTGTGCACCTATCTGCTTGAGCATGGGAGCGAAGAGATCTGTTAATGTGTGTGCACACATGCTCTTTTGTAGACTAGAAGGGTGGCATGGGGGAGGATGTGAGAGACGGACACTGATGAATTGGCCGGAGGAATCTGAGAGGTGACCCACATGGCCACATGTGTGCTGTGTTTGCGGGAGGTAATGGTTTGCTCCAGCAGCATTTGGTATGAGACATATTAACAGGGAGGAATGTATAAATATCCAAAGGTCACTGAGCTCCACTAGATAGAACGTGATTTGAAGTTACTTCCACCACTTTAAAGGAGCCTGCCATAAGACTCAGACACTATGGTGAGGGGCGCGATAGGAAACCCTGGGAGAGAGAAAGAGGAGGAGATTCTGCCCCCCTCACTCCCGTGCAAAAAGTTGAACTATTTGCAGTAAGATGCTATACAAAGATGAAAATCCTGCACCCTCCCTCGTACAAGACTTCAAATCTCCACCAGCCTAAGAATTAAGAAACTCAAGGTTAAATCTAAGCTTAGGCCTCCCACCCAGTGCGACGTCAGCCAGCCAATCAAGCCATGGAGACATTATTAAATACTCTGTGGTTGCCCCATGAAAGATCTTGGCAAAACTTCACTAGGGCCAGAATTTCACCCAGAGCCTTCCATTCTCAAAAGCCAGGAGCTTCTGTGTGACGGAGGCAAATCCAAGCAATGCCTGCCTGCAATATAGAGACTGAGGATAAAACTGTAGCCCAGATTTTCTGCCTTATTCTGCTGTTCCTCCTAATGTGCTTGAAATTGGACCCTACTCCACTTGGCATCAGTGAGAGTCACACGGTTATGTCCTTGCATATTGCTTCCAAAAGGCAGCCTGCATGGGACCTGTTCTTCTCTTTGCCTCTAAGGTACCATGCACAGCTATAGAACTCTTTAAAAACATAAGCGCAATAGATCACCGTTGCTCAGATGCTTTAGCACTGTGATTAAACTGGAGTAAAAACTGAAGCTCTGGCAACTCAAGGAGCCTGATTCTCAGTTACATGCTTTAAGGAGCCTTTACGCTGCCAACTTTATAGTCACTTTAAGGCCCCTTTGTGCTGCCAGGATGATGCAAAGGGGCCTTAATATAACCGACCTAGAATCACGCCCTAGAAGTTTATGGTGTTGATTTCAACCTGTGAAGCCCCAAATGGCTGGATCCTGGCTGTCTCTCTCCCTCTGTGACTCATAGGCCTGCTCTGCGCACAAGAATTGCATTGATCTGTTGCTAAATTGATTTAGTTAAACTGGTGCCACTCCATTAGGTGGGCCCTCTTAACTCAGCAGGTATCAATTTAGGTTGCAATTTGTGTGGGAGGTTAGGCCACAATCTCTGGAACTAGTAACAACCAAAAGCAAACGAGCAGATAAAAACAAAGGGAAAGTGTTAGAGGAGGATCTACTGGACATGGGAAATAATAATCCTTTTCCTCCAGAGATCTCTCAAATGTACAGGAGGGGAAACTGAGGCACAGAAAGATGAAGCGATTGCCCAGGATCATACAATAAGTCAGTGGCGTTGACCGGAATAGAACCTAGGACTCCTGGTTCCCCCTCTAGTTCTATATCTACTAGCGCCTGTTGCCTCGTCAATGAAATGAGATGTGTTCACCAGCGACAGGACAGGGGACATGGCACACAAGTCAGTGGTTATGGTGAAGCTGAGGAATGAGAGGAGCTGGCGGTTTGGACCCCACTTTGCAGAGCACTTTATTTTAAAACTGCAGACACTAGGAAAATAAATACCCATCTCTATGGCTGTCTGATTTTTGATTTCCCTGACTGTGGTGCCAAAGTTTGCTTGATCTATAGCTATCAGGGTTGGAAAGATCATCCTGGGCTACCTTTCCTGCGCTCTGGGTCACTGCAGGATGGGGCATAGATCTGCACAGTGACAGACGTGATTCAGCATCTCACCTGACATAAAATCCAGGCAGCACCACGTGGGACCTACATGTGGGATCAGATCCTGCCCTCACTCACACTCATGCAACCAGTGATATCAGACTCTCTCTTCCGAGTCTGGTTGGGAATTTCCTTCCATGGCATTTTGGATCAGAGACCTACAGACCTTTCTTGCTTTGTGCACATGGGATTTGGGGCAGTTATTAGCATCTCATTCTTCTCTTGTATAGGTTGGCTTCTTGGTGGTCCCAGGAACCCTGGCAGAAACCCGGCTCTAAGGAGAAAGGCGAGTGGGGGAGGGGTTATTTCTAGCCTCCCAGATCTCTTCATCTCTGCCTGCTGATGGGATCTGCCTGTGCCCCTGGACCTTGGACAGCATAGCTGGAGGATTCAGAGTTGCAGGGGGCCGAACACTAAGTAAACATTGTAAAGCGTAGACTAGTTAATCCTGATAATTCATTTACAAATAGCCATTTAGGGACCACAAGGCAGGCAGCTATCAGTGCAGAAGGAAGGCTTTCCCAGCAGGACCATAATTCCCTGCGCAAATAAAGCCCAGGGGAGGGAGACCACAGCTTGTTCCTGTAATGCACTAATGGGGGTTCATTCTGGGATTTCAGCCTGGGGTCTTCCTCAGGGGCCAGCCAAGAGTATTTTGTCATAGGGAGCTAATCCACATACAGAGCCTCATCCTGCCACTGCTGGAGTTTTGCCATTGACTTTAATGAGCACAGGAGCAGGGCCTTGGATGATGGATTTTCAACTTTTCCTGAGGGATCCCATTGCTAACCAGTCACTCAGAACCCACAGTACTGATGGTAACACTCTGGCTAAATAGGTTGTGTTTCCCTCTAGTGGCTGATCCACAAAGAGGATAACCTCCTACTACTGCCAAGAAGTCACTCCTCTATCTCTGTAATGGTGACCTGTGCATTTCAGCTGAAGGTCTAGGTTTCTATCTCCACTGGATGCCCATGGTGAGGGAATTGTTACACCAATAAATTGTAGAATTTAACTGTCTGGAGCCAGTGTGCCAAACTCTGCTCTCTATTCTACCCTTGCACATATGGGAGACTAATAGCTATCGCAAATCCCACACTTAGGGAGCACTGAGGGTCTTCAGTCTGAACCACACTGGAAAGAAAGGTCCCAGCCAAATTTTAAAGAGAAGGAAAGTGAATTCCTTGCAAGTTCTCTGATCACTGCCCATGGCCTCTCTCAGCAGCTTACTTGTCATCAGTTTAAATCCAGGTCAGTAGTGACCAAAACCCACTACCTTCTCAGTCCTATTTGGGTTCCCGTGTCAATGAGTTTGTGGTCTCAGTTATTTTCCCAGGAGAGGAAGGTCCATCACCATCACCACAGGACTGAAGCACAAGATGACATTGATGTGGCAGCTGCACCACCCTCTCGCCCAGAGTTCAGTGGGAAGCTTGCACGGATGCCTATGCTGCTCTGTGCATCACATTCTCCAGGGCTGCCTACCTAGCAAATCTCACCAGCACTCAATTTATTTATATGCTGCACGCGAGACTGAAGAGAAAGTCTGTACAGAGCCTAAGCCTGGGGGAAACTATTTAGCAGGTGAGCCAGCAGCCATTACATATTGAGCTCCTGGACTTTGCAGTTGTTCCCAGGCTAAGGCTGCTCTCTCATTGTCCCATCACGGTGCTGCCTTGGGACACGGCCTCTGTACCTGTCTTTTGTAATTCTGCTCCTCCCTTACATCTGCTCTGTCCTGGGCCTGACGTCTCTTGCTGCTTCTGTCCCTAATTCTTGTCAATGGGGGCCGGTGGGGAGGGGACGCTTGATCCTAGCTATGGTATTTGGAGCAGGGAGTGGAGGAGAAGTGGACTTGGCCATCTCTTGGTCCTTTATCCTTTGTCTTCTGTCTGCTTTGGACCAGGCCCTTAGAACCCATGGGTCCGTCTACGCTGGAGCAGGAAGGTGTAATTTCCAGCTCGAGCAGATATACCTGCGCTAGCTCTGATCGCACCAGCACACTACAAGTAGAGTGTAGCTGCTGCGGCACAAGCAGCAGGACAGGCTGGCATCCTGAATACATACCTAGTTTCTTGCATGGGATCGTACTCCGGGCACTAGCCCCTCTCGCCTCTCACTCCACCACAGCTACACTTCTATTTATAACACAGTGGCTTGAACAGAGCTAGCGCAGGTATGTCTCTTCGAGCTGGAAATTACACCTCCAGCTACAGGGTAGACATGCCCTCACTGAGACAGGTCTGAACCCTGAAGTGCTGAGCACCTGCAACTCCCATGTGTGGGGCTCAGCACCTTGAGGAGGTTGTAGGTGCCTGGCCTTGCCTGAATATAGCTTCAAGCTTCCCGTGAGATGTTATAAACAACAATCCCAGAAGGTACTTAACAGGAAGGATGGTTCCCTTCTAACATTTGCACCTGCAAATTCATGGACACACCCCTGCATGCACTCTCTCGCTCCCAGACACACACCTGTATGCTCTCTCTCTCTCTCTCACACACACACACACACACACACACTTATTTTAACCCTGTCTGCAAGTGAAATCTGGATGACCCAATGAAACGGATAATAGACTCTGTGTCTGTGGGTAAGACGGGGCGGGGGGGGGGGGGGCGGGAGCATGGGGAGGTGGTGGTTGGTGGCATTGGGGAGGTTGTTCCCACGCGTTCTATCATTCTAGGGCATCAGGAGGTCACGTAGGAAGGGGAGGAGGAATCTGAGGTGGGGGAGTGCTCCCAGTGTGGGACGTCCCTTCAAGCGATAATGAAGGTTTTGTAATTTTATGTTAATCCTGGCTGCTCTGCACTCTGTTCTGTCTCTCCTCTCCCACAGCAAATGCAAAAGCCTTTTGTAGACTTCTCGCTGCTGTAATCTTTCCTCATTGTAACATACTGGGAAACCTGGAATCTCAGCACTCAAAAGGGCATTGTCAAATTTCACATATACCTCTATATTTATCCACACGTGCTCCTCTGCAGTCATAGCATGCTTACATTGCTTTGTGTATAGGACCTACAGGAACTGCATCACTTTTTGTAGAATATTTAATTTTTCAGTAAGACATTTAACCATAGGAAACCATTCACTTCTGGAGCTACGAATAATTGGTTTGTTTTGCCAGATTCTGATCAAAGTTATATCCTTCGCGTAGTAGTCCTTCGGAACGTGAGAGGGAGCACTGGAAATCTGGCTTCCGTTCCCAGCTCTCCCACCGAGTTACTGTGTGGCTCTAGGCAAATCACTTCATTGCTCCATGCCTCAGTTTCTCTGTCTGTAAACTGGGCTAGCTAAACTTTCCAGTGAGGTGGAATTCATAAATGTCTGCAAAGTGCCATCAGATCCTTGGATGGAAAATGCTAGAGTCATGCAAAATATGACAATTTTGACCTGCCTCCCTGTGCCTATGACATTTGCTATTGTAACCTACCTTTAAAAGTTGTATCTAAGCTACGGGGCCCTTTAAGTAGCCTGACAGTGGTGACTGTTTTGAACCAGACAGCATGATCCGAGCTACCGAGCCCTGATCTGATCGCAGCATCCCAGGTAGTGACGTTTTCGGCATATCAATTCTATCTTTGTTCAACACACCCTGCAAACAAAATCGTTACTCTTGCACAACGGGTGCCCCTGGCCAAACAATACCAAGGAACAGATTCTCATTCAGAGCCATTTTCTCTGTTTACTTCCTCCTGTTTCCCAACGCTGCTGCTTTGGCTGTGCGTGCGCACGGTCACCTGTCTTGCTGCTCTGAAAGTGACACTGGAAAGCTCTGCTCCCTGCACCTCAATCAAGCAACCACAGAGGCCCCACAGTATTATTATTCAGCTTAATTGGACTAGTCTGCCCCAACTCCTGCAATAACAAGGAGGGCTGCTCTTTCTCTCTCCCCCTCATGCTGCCTGGTGCTAAGGAGGCTTCCCGCACCCAGAATGGAACTGGTGACTTGTCATTCTGCTGAAGCCCCCTTGCTGACATCCCCTGGCCAGTGCTGAATCAACGTCTCTCCTACTTTCATTCACTCTGCAGAAAAGTTCCTCTCAAGTCAGTATCAGTTGCTGTACCGGACTGGAAGAGATGCCTGGGGGAGTCCTGCCCCCTGCAAAACTGCAGGACAGTTTTCATGGAGACACAAGTAATCTAAATACTGCAGCTTGTTATTGAGAAAATCCTTGGTGGAAAACGTCATTAGGATGCATCTTGCACTGAAGATGGGAGTGGGTTCTAAGGATGTTCCCAAACTAGAATGCCATGGCTGTTTGACCCACAGAGGGACTGGAAATCTTTCCAGAGCAGGCATTTGGTACTTCCTGCTTCCCATTGGCGGCCTAGGATACCTGGGTGGTCATGTAGGGTACTGCTCGTACAGGGACCGCACGTTCAGCCCCAAAACAGCTACCAGCTCCAGTAGAAGAGGCTGCCAATCCCCTCAGGTCTCTAAGTGGACACAGGCTGTGCAGAAAGGCCATTGCTGGCTCATTGCCACACACTGATATTTGGATCAAGCCCCTTGACCTCTAGACCACTCTAGGGCACATCCTGCAATGTCCCTCTGGTTACGGAAGATCTGTGGCTTCTCCATGACTCTTAGAGGGGCCAGCATGGGGGCACACAATTTCCGCTGACTCTCCACCCCTGACCTCCCATTCCTACAAGCAACTGCAGTTTCGTTGCTGGGGCACCAGCAAGAATTTGGCCTTTTTAGTGTTTCCTCCTCCTTTAAGATTCAGGAAACATGCAGGCCTTGCTCACCCCTCCCCTCCCATTTCCCCAGAGTTACCGCCCTGCATGTCTCTCCTCTGGAGACAATGGATCCAAAACAGGCATAGTCACTCATAACTGTGCTCCTGGCCTTCCACCTCCCTCCCTTTGGCCAAGCAGGTAGAAGCTTGTGGTCAAGAAGTTTCCCTCTCTTGGGTGGTTTGGCAGGTTGGTCCACGCAAGCGTTTGGAGAACAAAGCTAAAGAGAGGCAGAGAAAAGGGGACAGGCCACTGAAACAGGCGGCCTTTGCTCTTCTGCCTTTTGGAATCCTTGCCTGCCAGTCGGACTCAGCCCTGCCACTGACTGGAGAACAGCAGAAGCCAAATACTCAATGGGGCCTGGAGACTGAACACCCCTCTCAGACCAGGGGGTCCCACAGGGTCAGGAATGCGCAGGTGTTAAAGAAAGGGGGTGCAGTGGGAGTACAGCTCCCATTCCTCATCTAAAAGCTTGCACTGCTGCTGCCCTGCCTGGCCTGTTTTGTGGAGAGAAGAGTTCCTTCTGCAGGTCTATCTGGCTGGCCCCATTCACCAGCTCTAAATCCAGACACAGCACTTAATCTGCCTGTATTTTCTGGGTGCAACAGGGGTTATTGTTGCTTTGCTGGGACCCTTATATTTAACCCCTTAATCTTTTTCTTGGAATTTCTTGCATAGTTTAGGCTGCCTCACCCAATCACATCAACATGTGTTGCCCTTAAATCCCAGGGGGTTCAGTCCTCACGGGCCCTGCAATCCTTGCTCTCCCTGAGGCTGAGTCAGACAACAATTGACAGTAGTTTGTTTTGTGGGGGGGTCACCCCTGCACCAGGGAACAGGACTGAGACTAATTTCACATAGGCCACAGAACAGCCATCGAAGGTGACAGCTTTCAGTCATTATCAGTGTGGGACGGATTGAATCTGGAGGCCTGGAGATAAAATCCCCCAAGCCACCCAGTGTCCCGGTCTTCATATTTTTATTTCAAATTTTTTAAAAATAACTGGTGTTTTTACTAACTCCTTAGCTGTCCCCTCTTGAATGACAGTATGTTTTACCAACACTCTGTGTTTGATCTGAAGTCTTATCTTTGATGTGGCGCTATATCTGTGATTTGTGTTTGGGCTGATGATTTATTGGTGATTTGTGATTATCTGGTTATTGTACGTTTTTTGATTACGCTTGCCTGATTATGTGCCCAATTTATTAT
Source organism: Eretmochelys imbricata (assembly GCF_965152235.1). NCBI lineage: Eukaryota > Metazoa > Chordata > Testudines > Cheloniidae > Eretmochelys > Eretmochelys imbricata. The sequence continues at coordinate 16,200,021 of NC_135585.1, read as the reverse complement.
TGGCAGGTGCTTCATAGGGGCTTTTTGAAAACAAGATCAGCTCAGAAGCTCCAAACCCTCCATCCCAAACTTGCCAACACAAATTCAATTCCTTCCTACGGTGAAAACAGCAAGCTTGCCTGGTAAGGAGGCCATGAGCAGGGGGCAGGGTCAGCTTCTGAGAAATGGCCTGTGTCGCTCTCTCTGGCATCTGACCCCAGCTTCACCTCTTTCCCTTAATGGGCCGAGTAATTCCATAGGGATTGAGCAGAGCCTTTTCACTGGCCTTTCAGGACAGACATAAAGCTCTGTTCAGAAGATCCTCAAACAACAGGCTGATGTCAAGGGGGCCACAGTCTAGCCAGCACCTCTGGCATCCAAGTCCCTTAGTGGAGGGCAGGGGGGAGGCGGTGGGACAGTGGGAGGGGAGCAAACATACAGTAAGATCATTGCATGGTGAAGAAAAAGGATGGAACTTTGAAAGCTCTCATCAGTAGCCCTTTCAGCTTGCACTTTCCTTTGAATGAGACTGCAAGCTTTGACGTAAAGGATGCTGTTTATGCAGCCAGAGCAGCAGAAGGGCTGTTATTGACGGCAGCCATTTGGGGGGGAAGGAACTGATCTGACATCTTTGTGTTCCCATTAATATCTCAAATATCTGTAGGATAAAGCTTGTTGCAGAAGCAATATGAGGCATCTGAAACGCGGGCACCGAACCAACGCAGGGGGGTCTGGAGAGAGGTTCTTCTCCCTACACACGTAGGACCAAAGTCTCCAAACTAGGAACCTCAGCTGAGCCTGCACACATGGTCACAGCCAGGTAATTTCACAGGCGAAACACACTGTTGTGCACACCCCATTCAATGAAGCTGGCGCACAAACACAGCTGTCTGCAGCAAGATAAGGTGCTCTGTAATACATGCTGAAGTTGTCGCTGAACAAAGACAGCCCCTGGTTACTTTCAGCTCCATCCAAAACACCAGGGTGGGGGAATCAATGTTTGCCAACTGAAGGAAAAAGGCAAGGGGACGTTTCCCTTCTCCCTCAAGATTCTAAGAGGGTTTTACTAGCTGCAAATAAAATAAAAAAGCAAGCAACCCAAAATGACTGGATGGTGTCCCGATGAAAGGGCAACGCCCCATAAACGGCAACATTCTTGGTTGCTGGGAGCAGTGTGAGGGCAGCAAGTGAGTCTGGTGCCAACAGTGTGGCATCATCTGTGCAAATAAATCTAACTACTCTACCCAGCTCCCTGTGGAGCAGAGAAGACGGATGCTGATAGGGGCAAGGTGCCCTTTCTGCTTGGGAGGTAATGCTTTTTAATGGGTGGAGCTGGGAGGAGTTAAATGGAAGTCAGGTTCCATCCTCATCTCTGCAACTGACTTGTTATGTGACTTTGGGCAAGTCACTTAATCTTTCTCTCGCTCAGTTTTTCCTTCAGTAAAATGGGGATAATAATTCCTACCCTCAGGGGACCTGTGATACTCTGTGATTTATTTGTAAAGCATTTTGAGATGCTGTGAAGGGCAAAATATAAACTTTTTATTTTATTACAATTTTGTATTGTCTAGAAGCCTCCCCTAAGTCATAGTCCCATTGTGCTAGATGCTGTATAAACAAATAGTAAATTACAGTCCCTGCTCCAAAGAGCTGTTATTCTGATTTAATAACAGACAACACTTCAGACTTCCTTCTAATCATTAAAATACAGCTCCCTTCCCCAGTAATGGATTCAGGGAAACTGCGTAGTCCATGATGTGCCGATTCATTTATCGGGGACCAAGGTGGGGAAATTCCCCTCTTTATGCTGTGTTTCTAGCTGTTAATGGCTTCCCAGCCAGGTAACATAGTTCCCACTTCCCTGTGTATTAGCATTATTGTTTGCTAAATAGCTTACGACATAATATTTACCTTGATCTGTGGCATTAAGACCTTTCCCTCCACCCCCAAAGGAATGTCTCAAATAAATTACAGTTGGCACATGTTGCACGTGAGGGGTGAAGGGTGTTGGAGGATTGGATTGGATTGGACGAGTTGCCTAAAACAATTTCCCTCCTATGGCTGCTCTGGTTAATAGTTGGAAAGTCCTCTCTTGTATTTCTTTGGTTCCTGGCTAGCCCTAGAGACTCTACTGCAGGGGTTCACAAACTTCATTGCACCGTGACCCCCTTCTGGCAACAAAAATTACTACATGACCCCAGGAGCGGGGGGCCAAAGCCTGAGCCCCGCTGCCCCAAGGGAGTGGGGGCAAAGCCGAAGCCCAAGGCTTCAGCCCCAGGCATGGGCCTGTAACCTGAGCCCCGCCACCCAGGGCTGAAGCGCTCAGACTTTGGCCTCAGGTGGTGAAGCTGGGGCTAGGGTTTTGACCCTGGCCACAGCAAGTCTAATACAAGCCTTGGCAACTCCATTAAAACAGGGTCGCGACCCACTTTGGGGTCCCGAGCCACAGTTTGAGAACTTTTTTCAGAGTAGCAGCTGTGTTAGTCTGTATCCGCAAAAAGAAAAGGAAATGAGTACTTGTGGCACCTTAGACATTAACAAATTTATTTGAGCATAAGCTTTCGTGAGCTACAGCTCACTTCATCGGATGCTCTACTGTATGACTCCCCCCTTTTCTCCCCTACTAAGTAGCAAAAGAAGGAAAGCTGGTGCTTGGGGACATCTGGTGGATGTGCTGCATTTTACACGTAATTCTCAGACTTTAATGGTTCTGGGAATTCATTGCATGTTGCTGATCTTTGGTCCCACTGAAATTGCTCTTCTCATCTCAGCAACAGTATTTGATGTGTGTTTCTTGTGTGGCTTTCAGTTTGGAAGGCTCAAAAGGAATCAAGATCTGCTGCTAGAGGCCGTGAGATGTTCTCTAGCTGTCCTTATATGTGTACTTTCACTAGGTTGTTTTACACTGCTCCTCACTATCTTCTGAGCATCTCTGTATTGGGCAAGCCACTCGGGGAGCAGAATTATCAAGAGAAGGTGAGTGTGATGTGAGCTCCCAAAATGAGAGAGAATGTCTAGGGACTTGCCCTCATCTCCATGTGGAGGGAGTACAGTGTGTAGCCCCCATAAATTGGCATTGTGTGCCTCTGTGGCAGTAGCAAAGCACTGAGGGGGAAATCCTGACCCCTGGCCTCTAACTGCCCATTTTGTAGCTGCAGTACCACAGACACCTCACACACGGTGATATTAATAATACAGCTTTGCACATTGATGGCGCTTTCCATCCATGTTTTTCAGAGAATTAAAGAGTATTAATGTATCTTTGTGACATGTCTGTGAGGGTGGTATTATACCCACTTTGCAGTAGAGTAAACTGAAGAACAAAGCGAGAGATTGGGTAAACAGAGCCAAAAGCAGATCAAGTGACTGCCCCCAAATCAGTAGCAGAACTAGAAAAAGAAACCAGGAGCCCTAACTCCCAGATCCCCGCTATAATCACGAGCCAACATTTCCCCTCCTTACTTTCAACTGGTATTTTAAAAGGAAAGGTTGTCTAATCCTAAAATGTCTTAATAGTCACATAACTGCCCCCCTGAACTGAAGAGAATGTTAATTGTGTAACAGATGTGGACACAATCTTTTAAAAATGGACACTGGCTTTTGCGATCTGTGAAGGATCTTTTGAGCCTGGTCCCCCCACTCCATTACTGTGGGGAAACTGCACTGGAGTAGTTAAACTGGTTTAATGGAGTGGAGAATATATGTGCAGGACACTGATCTATCACACCCCATCATGCTATTAGCAGGAGGGGGAGCTGTATGGTCCAGGGGGTGTAATAACAAGTGTGCTGTATTTGAGCTGTAGCTCACGAAAGCTTATGCTCAAATAAATTTGTTAGTCTCTAAGGTGCCACAAGTACTCCTTTCCTTTTTGTATTTAATATGTGCCTCCTAATTCCTTCCCCAGTCATTAATGATACGCCCAGCCCAGCACTAAATATGCCAAGGGAGACCCAGTGCCACTCCCAACATGGTGGTATTTGAACAGTCATTCCCTGCCTGCCACTCTTAATATGGCTCCTATTGGAGGCGCTCATGCGCATTACTGCCAGGGCGGAGGCGCTCCCGTCGGGTCGTCCAGGTGCGCATGCGTACTGATTCCCACCACACTCAAGATGGCTGCCTGTGGACGGACGCTGGTGCATCACCGTCTGCCACCCTCAACATGGCGGTTTGGCGCTGACGGCGGTGGGCGTGAGGCGGAAGTGGGGGCGGGAAGGCTGACAGCGCCGGGCGCGGCAGTGTTGGGGGTGCTTGGCAGGCCGGTGCCCCTTGGCTGTTCCCAGCGGTCCCGCGGCAGCCCCCGCGCCAGGGCGGGGCAGGATGATCCCTCCGGAGGAGGCCTCGGCCCGCAGGAGGGAGATAGAGGACAAGCTCAAGCAGGTAGAGGGGGGCGCTGGGCCCGGCCCGGCCCGGGGAGTCCCAGGCACCCCCACCTCGCTCCCCGGGAAGCCCGCAGGGGCTCGGCTGTCTGTGGGCCACCACACAGCCCCCCGCCCCGGGACAGCCCCACCCCGAGACTCCTCCTGACATACCCTCCCCCGATCCTCCACCCCCCCAAAACTCCTCGGCCCTGGACTGCTCCAACCCCCGAGAGACACCCCCGGAATAGCCCCCGCCGGGCAGTTCCAACAACCCCACCTCCCCCATACATCTGTTAGTCTCCACGTTGTTTTTCCTACCTTGCCGTCTGAGATCCTCCCTCCCTAAACAGCTTCATTTCTCCTGGAATTGGCCCCTCTAAGAGACCCACCCCAGAACTTTCCCCCGTTGTGGGGCTCAGGGGACCCTCCTTGGAGCCAGATTCCTCCCTGGACTGCTCTGCTTCTCTGGAGCCGAGCCTGCCAGATAGACCTCCCTGGAATTGAGACCTCCTTGCTCCCACAGAGCCAGACTAGACAGCACTACTCCTGTGATGCCCCCTACCTCCAGAGAGACCCTCCCCCACTTTGGGCCTTGGATGCCACCCATGAGAATTGTCCTTTCCCCAGGTGGAGACTAACCTATAGACACCACCCCTGGTGTGATTACAGCACTCCACAGGGTCCGGGGATGCTTCTCTTGCAAAGAGAAGACTCATTTCTTGTGACTTCTTGCATTTCTCTGATCCTGGACAATGACAACTGACCGTTCAGTTTCTCTCTTGATCCCCAGCCGTGTTTGCACACACAACTTGCAGTGGTTTAATTAAGATAATTTAAACCAGGGATAATCAATAGGTGGGCCTGGGGCCAATTCCGGACTGCCAGATGCTTTTGAACGAACCACAAACATTTTTTATTTACTTTATTATCATTGGTTTCAGAGTAGCAGCCATGTTAGTCTGTATTCGCAAAAAGAAAAGGAGTACTTGTGGCACCTTAGAGACTAACCAATTTTTACCTTCAGTCCTTTTGGTATGATGTCCATCTGTTTGCATTTGGAAAGGATTGGTTAGTCTCTAAGGTGCCACAAGTACTCCTTTTCTTTTTATTATCATTATTATTGTTTTTCTCTGGAGTCTGGACCTGGACTATACCTTGACCAAGAAATTTGGACTTTGAGAAAAAACAATTGAAATGCCAATAGCCTCAGTTAAACCAGTTTAGTTAAACTGGTGCAACCCCCTGTGTGGGCAGAATTTTATCACTTTAAGAATGGTTTAGCTTGTGTCTGTTGCCTAAATTTACAGGCATAAACTAACTTGATAAGCCATGTCTACACTGCAAACTTTGGTTGACGCAAGTTACGTCAGCCTAAAGCCACCACAGTTAGTATAGCTTTCGTGTACATGCATACTTGGTTCCTGTGTCATCACTGCACATACTCACCCAAGAGTGCTTGGGTCAATGCACAGTGTGGTGCACCTTGGACAGGTGTCCCAGTATGCAAGTTACCATCATCCAGCTTGCTGTCTTTTGTGAAATTGTGGCAGTACATGGTGAGGCAGAAATGAATCATGCAGTGGTGGCCAGGAGCAAGGGGTCAAGTTTCCATAAAGCAACTTTCTCCATCCCATAATGCCATCCTTATCCCATAATTTTCATGCTTTTAAAAAATCCCACAACCCCGTGCGGCACTTCTCACAGTCCATCATCTCTGACAGAGGCATGGAGCCCATACAGCTCTGTGCTGTTGTCATGAGCATTGCAAACCCAGGATGAACGATCTTCCAAAATTTGCAGAGCTTCAGGAAGAACCACAGCGATGGGGGAATATGACAGTTTGGTGGAGGACAAATTGATGTGGAACATATTGAACATTAATTCGAAGTTGGCAATGGTGGTCACGAAGCAGCTGCAGACAGTGGAGCACCGCTTCTGAGCCTAAGAAACGAGCACTGACTGGTGGGATTTCATCGTAATGCAGATTTGGGATGATGAGCAGTGGCTGCAGGACTTTCGGATCCAAAAGACCACATTTCTGGATCTGTGCGCTGAGCTTGCCACTGCTCACCAGCGCAGGGACGTCTGAATGAGAGCTACCGTGACAGTGGAGAAGTGGGTGTTGATTGCTCTGCAGAAGCTTGCAATGACAGATTGCTACCAGTCAGTGGGAAATTGTTTTGGATTTGAAAAAATCCACAGTAGTGGCTGTTGTCATGCAAGTGTGCACCGCCATTAATCGTCTCCTGCTACTCAGTGTGCAGGACATAGATGGATTTTCAGCAATGGGGTTCCTGAACAACAGTGGGCAATGGACAGCATGCATTTCCCTATTTTGGCACCAGCTCGTCTTGCCACAGAGTAACTCAACAAAAGCATTATGCAAGCACTGGTGGATCATGAGGGACACTTCACCAACATCAGTGTTGGCAGGTCAGGGAAGGTGCTTGATGCTCGTATCTTTAAGAACCCAGGGCTGTTCAGAAAGCTGCAGGCAGGGACATTCTTTCCTGACTGGCAGATTACCATTGGCAATGTTGAAATGCCAATAGTGATCTTGAGGGACGCAGCCTTCTCCTTGCTCCCCTGGCTCCTGGAGCCATACACCAGCAAAAGATTCAGCTATTGGCACAGCAGGTCTAGAATGACAGTTGAATGTGCTTTTGGTAGATTGAAGGGATGCTGATGTTGTTTACTGACCAGATTGGATCTCAGTGAGAAAAATATCCCAATGGTTGTATCTGCTTGTTTGTCTCCTGTTGTGTGTAGCAAAGAGGGAAATGTTGCCACTGGGGTGGAGATAAACTCTGCAGGCCGCTGTTCTGAGTAGCTAGACATAACTGCAGTTAGAAAAGCTCAATGCAGAGCTATGTGGGTGAGGTAGGCCTTGTAAGAGCACTTTACCAGTCAGCAACAGTAATGAGGTGTGATGCCCTGTGCTAATTTGGGGGGCCAGGAAGGCCCCCACTAGTAGGAATTGTGTGATATTTGGTGTACATCTATTATAACACTATCTGTTAATGCACCTGTTAATTTTGTGGTGCTTGCTGTACATTTATAATGATTACACAGTTTTTGTCAGTGAATCTGTGAGTTCTGTCACTCTGTAGTGTAAGAAGTTGTGGGTGTTTTCATTCAGGCTAGGCATTCTGTAGCATATGTTGTGAACAGATTTTTTTTGCATACCAAAACCACTGCAGAAAAACAATATGCAATAAAAAACAAGTACAATAAATACTTCTGAAATAAATTAATGGAACAGAATTTAACAAGTGGAAAAGAATATTTGTGTCCATTTTGGCTACACATACAGCAACCATGGCTCTCTCAGCTCTGTGTAGGTGAAGCTATAGTTCTCCTTACTGTCCCCCGGTATGGAGATGTGGGGGTAGGGATAAGGCCCCTGAAGTTGAATGTTGAGGGGCGTGTTGGGAGGTGTTAAAATTGAGTTCCCCATTGGTTGCAAAAGGAGGCAAGATCCTGACTTTTGAACCTGTAGGTCCACAAGAGTCTGCAGCATTTGTGTTTGCTGCCAGAGAAGTCCCATTATTCCTGGTGTACCTGCCTTTCTGATTCCTGCACCTTTCTCCTGTCTGCTCTTTCCCTCTCCTGTACTGTGTGCAATAATCACCCTCCACACTCTCTGTTCACGATCCAGTGCAATCCTGGCTTGCAGGATCTCGCTGAACATGTCCTTCCGTGTCCTCTTCTTTCTCCTCCTTATCATGGTCGGGTGTTCCCAAGTGTTGAGTGGGGACCCCTCAAGGCCACAAAGGGAGCAGCTACACATAAAGCACACAGAGGTGTCATTTGTTTGTATAATCACAACGGAAAGTGGAACTTAAGACTGAGAACTCCCTCCCCTTGCTCTCCAAATGTTTTAATCAAGACATGCTTATTGACACTTCAGCTTTGGAGCGTCCCCACCCAGAACTGCTGTGTGGTCCCAGCCGTGGGGAGGGGGAAACAAGGAGGAAATTGTTTGGCTACCCGAAGCACTAAAATCTCAGCCTGTTTCCCTGGGTACGAGTGCAGGGCAATGGCACTGAGCACTGGCACTGTTTTCCACTGGCGGCGGTGATTTTAGCTGCTATTTTGCTCCTGAGCGTAGCAAAGGCACAGAGAGCACAGCTGTCCCGAAGCTGCCCAGGCCCACATGCCACTAGCCTGTGTACTGCAATGGCGCCTGCCGAAGTCACTGCGGACGAGCGTGGGAAAGCGCCCTACCGCAGAGGAAGAAAGATGGCTGCCATCCCTAGAAACATTAGGAAGAGGATTTCAGAGAACCTCCATGGAAGTTTCATCGAGATCACTCAGCAGGATTCAAGGGACATCCCTGTGTACATGAACAAACTGCTTCTCAGGCCCACTGCTCCCAACCCTAGAGGGGAATGAACAGCAAATTACAACTTGACCTCTATTGTACCACTACCTCTTCTAGTACGAGTAAATTAATGAAAAGTCACGACCTGTGTCCTGCTACACTGGGGTCAGGCACCATCTGTTCATTAAAAGATGGTAATGGGAAATACATTTACACACCTGAGGTTTCTTCCTGTGCATAGGGCTTGCCCATGCTTGGCTGCCAGGACTGACTAGTCTGCAGTGAAGTCTTGAATGAATCCTGGCTTGCAGTATCGCTGGACCACCAGGTCACCCGTCCCCCATCCTCTTCCTCCTCCTCCTTTGCCGGTCATGGTAGGGGTTTGTGCCTCATGCTCCACTGAGGTATCCACGATGCTCTGCAAGGTGCTGGTGGGTCTCTGCCAAGTATGGCTGCAGCTCATTTTAAAAGCGGCAGGTATACAGCTTGGCACCAGATCAACTGTTGGCCACTCTGTATGCCTGTCTCAGTTCCTTTGCTTTCATGCAGAACTGCTGCTGATCCCTGTCATGTCCGTTTGCCGGCATGCCCAATGTCCACGGTTCTACAGCTGCTCCATAGTTGTGCCTTTACAGCCTCTTCTCCCCACAATCCCAGAAGATCAGGACATCCTATCTGCTCCAGGCCGGAGTGTGTCAGCAGCGTGTAGCTGGCATGTTCACTTGGGCAGTTGCACACAACAAGGGAGAGCTGCTAGGTGTGCTTGCCAAGCTGAGAGTTCGGGGAAAGGCATTTTGAAAATACGTGGGGGTTTTAAAGCGGGGATTCCGGGTCTCTATGCCCCCTGTGCAGTGACGTTCACAATTGTGACTAGAGCAGTCGATGTCGAGCATTGTGGGAAGCTGCTGGAGGACTGTTAGGATCAATATAGGTCATGTGGTGTCTACGCTTGCACTGTCAACCACAGTACATTGACCATGGCTCAGTGCCGTTCAGGGAGGTGGTGTTTATTGCTTTGTCGTAATGGGGCGCTTCCATTGGTGGGAGACAAATTTGAATGTAGTCACATGCACAACGAGGTCGATACAAGGTGACTCACATTGGCCTAAATTTGTAGTGTAGACCAGGCGTAAGACAGGTTTAAATTGAATTAAAAGGGTTTGCTACACTGGGTTAATTGATTTTTAAACAAATTAAAACCTATAGTCTAACTCAGGGATCTGAAACTCGGATCACCACGAGGCCACATGAGGACTAGTACATTGGCCCGAGGGCTGCTTCATTGACACCCCCGCTGCCCCTGCCCCCACTCCACCCCTTCCATGAGGCCCCACCCCTTCCCTGCCCCCATTCCAACCCCTTCCCTAAATTCCCGCCCCTGCTCCGCCTCTTCTCTGCCTCCTCCCCTGAGCGTGCAGCTCCCCGTTCCTCCCCCTTCCCTCTTGGAAAGCACTAAGCGCCACCAAACAGCTGTTTGGTGGTGGGAAGCACCTGGAAGTAGGCAGAGGAGTGGGGATGCGGCTCGCTGGGAGGGAGGGGAGTTTGATGGCTGCAGGAAATAACTCGGGGCGGGGGGGAGCACGGGGAGCTTGGCGGGCTGCAACAAATAACTCCGTGGGCTGCGTGTTTGAGACCCCAGGTCTAACTGGTGCTACTCTGTATGTAGATTATCAGTTGATTCTCACCCACTAGCACTATTTTGTTGTGTTTAAGTTTGTAACACCAGAGACAAATGTCTAAATCCAGGATACCTCTTTAGTGAAATTTAAAAAAATAGTTATATCATGTTAAGTTTTCTGTTCTAATTAAAGGCATGTGTTTTTAAACTCAACCGAAATTACTTGCCATTTTCTTTATCAGGAGTTAGAAATGCACAGAAGTATTTATTCTTTGACCCTTTTGTCTAAGGTTTGAAATTCACCTATCATGCAGAACTATTGAATCCTACTTCATTCCAATGACAGGAAGAAGAAACGCTGTCCTTTATAAGAGAGAGTCTTGAAAAGAGTGATCAGCTCACCAAAAACATGGTAAGTAGAGTCCCGTAAATTAAGTTAAAAGGGTCAGATAGGCTTTGCGGAACTTGTGGGTTCAACAGGTACTTTCTTTAGATTAGACATCTTGAGGAAAGGTTACAGTGTGTGTTGGGGCACAAGCTTGTCAGTTCTGGAAACTTGGGTCCAAATGATCCTTCAATCTGATCTGATCTAACCTATCTAGGTTCCTATATGGCTCTCCTCATCTCAGTATTTTAGTACCTCGCAAGTCTATGTCAATAGAAATAAACTCTCTCCAGCTAGCAGGGAAAACAGCTAATGTTCTGTGAGTCAGGGCTCAGGGGTGAAGAGCTATTGGAAAGCTAAGTTGAAGAGATGAGTTTTGCACTTATTTCTAAAAATACAATGTACTTAGAGATCTTTCTGAACTCATCTGGTAGTGAGTTCTGGAGCCTAGGTCCAGTTCCTCTCTGAAAGATCTGTCTCCTAAGCTCATAAGCCTTCCCATGTTGGTTGACAGTTTTGTAGTGTCAGTGGAATGTAGCTGATGTTACTAATCTTGGTTGTGGAGGGAGAGGTGACTGGTTATCTATCGCATCAGAACAGAGGCCCAGAATTGGATTTGGTATGAATTAGGGAGCCCATGCACAGGGAGAAACTGTTGATGTGCTCATGGGCACATGTGTTGCTTAACAGGTGGGTTGCTGCATTCTGTGCCTAATGAATCCCCACCACCACTCCTTATTCCTACTTTTGAATGTCAGTAATTGAGTCTGGATTGCTGTAGCGAGATCTGAGTCTGACTGGATGGAATACGGATGGATTGTATTTTTGTTTGCTGTTGCAAGATGTCCAAAATAACCCTAACATTGTAAACCTCTGTCATGATCTGATGGCAGGAACCTCTGACAGAAGGGGTGATATAAAGGAGGTGAGTTCTTAACATACTTTTCATGCCAGTATCCCCTCTTTCTTGCTAAGTTTTGGCTTCAGCTGCTCTTTGTCCAGGACCTGAACTCAGCTAGGTATTGGGAAAGCTGAGAGATTGTGCTGAACCAAGACAAGACAGAGGTGATCTTGGCGAAAAGCAGGAAGGACTTTGACAAACTTTGTTCCTCCATAACATCCTCTTTTCCTGAGGCCACCTGCCCGCCAATTCAGTAGGTTGCAAACTTGGAGTTTCTTGACAGCCAAATAGCCATGGCAGAGGAGAGCTGTGAACATCAGTCAAATGGCTTCTTCATTGTAAGATTCATTCAAATGTACTCAGTGCAATTGAGCAAAGTATTCGGTAGGTTCTGCTTCAGCCTTTCCCTTGACCTGAGGCACCTACAGTTTGTCTCCTTTTGGATAGGTTTCCCAGGCTGTCAAATAATTTGTGTGATGATTTGAGTGCTATACATATGCTAATTAAACATCACCATATGCTTATGTGGTGGGTAAATATTACTTCCATATACGCATTGGAAAGCTGAAGCATAGGGAGGTTAAGTGACCTGCCCAAGGAGACAAGCAAGCCAGTGGCAGAGCCAGGAATAGAAGCTGGGAGTCAGGATTCCTAGTACCCTGTTCTAACTCCTAGCCCACAATACAGTTGTGTTTTATGTGGAAGGAAATACTCTATGCTGTTTGATCCTTTTTGGGGGTTTAGGTTTCCATCCTCTCCTCCTTTGAGAGCCGTTTGATGAAGCTGGAGAACTCTATCATCCCTGTGCATAAGCAGACAGAGAATCTACAACGTCTGCAGGAGAATGTTGAGAAGACCCTGTCCTGTCTGGATCATGTCATTAGTTATTACCATGTGGCTAAGGACACAGAGAAGATCATAAAGGAAGGGTAAGTCAAGTAGCAGGCCCCTACTTTCCTCTGCCGGATCTTTCTCCCATCTCTGTTTTGAATAGGGGCAGTTGATTGGGCAGGTCTCTACAAAAATCTTGTTATTGTTCTTTGTATTTTTATATACCTATGTGCCTACCCCAGAGGAAACTCAGCGTGAACTTTTAGCAAAACCTCTAAGGGTAAAATCCTGCTCTCACATCCACACTGGGGTCCTCTTACATATTCTGCACCTGATCCCTGTGTGGAGCTCCCATCCATTGTATTCATTCCTTTCTTCCCATTCTCCAAATTTTTCTACAGTGGCACTTTGCTTTCTTGTAGTTGCCTCCATCTTTCCAGCCAACGTGGACTGGATGGGTGTCCTTTTACGGAGCTAGTGATGCTTGCACTTGGGTTGCCCAGAGGGGTTACTGTGGTGCTGTATGAAATGCTCCCATCCCACCAGGAGCTTAGTGTGTTGGTGGGAATAACGAGGAAAGCAATTGCTGGCTTGGGAAGTGAGATCCTGCAGATTGAACCCAGTCTCATAGCACTGTGGTACACTGATCATGGGCTGCTGTGTGGGCTGCCATTTTTGCTTGAATCAGGTCTTTTTAAAGCAAATCTTTCTAAGTCGCCTAGTGATTTGGGGTGGTGGGGGGAGGTGGCGGTGAGTGGAGGCAGTTGTAAAATTCCCTTTAATCTCTGACTGAAGAAAGTGGAGTTGAGGTCTTCACTGGTTTTGTTCCAACCGTTGTTGAGGTTTTTGGTGTCTTTCTCATGCGTGCACTATTTCAATTTCAGCCCTACGGGGAGACTAGAGGAGTATTTGGGCTGCATGGCCAGAATCCAGAAGGCTGTAGAATATTTCCAGGACAACAATCCTGACAGCCCAGAACTGAACCGGGTGGTATGTAATGTGCTTGAAAGCCAGGGGCATTGTGTGGGCATCTGCTTCTCTGACATCTGCAGCATATTGGCAAGTAGTGGCAAAGTGAGGTTTGTTTGTAGGAGCATTCTCTTAGGATCCCGATTAGATTTGTTAGCAAGGATAATGCTTTACCTCCTGACTGTTAGCTTTCCTAGTATTCTGTACCAATAAGATCTACAATAGCTGAAAGCATGTACCTTGCATGCACCTAAATTATTTCTTACTCCTAGCAAAGATAGAAAATATCTTTAATCCGCCATCCAGGGTTTGCTACGCTCATTTCCTGGATCATTATGAAACACTGGTAGTGTGAGGTAATGTAGCCCATGGATCCCCAGGATAAGAAACAAATGTTCATGCACTTCGAAAACAGAGAAACTGAGCTTTGCTAACTAGTATAGGTTGGGGTTTGCAAAGGTGCCCAAGGGAGTTAGGTGCTTTGAATTTAATGGGATTTGGATGCCTAACTCCCTTAGGTTTCTAGAAATCCTGGCTATGACAGATTAGTCTCTAGCTCTGGTGATATGAGAGGAGGGATAGGCCAGTGGTTAGGCTGGGATTTGGGAGACTCGGGTTCAGTTCCCTGCTCCACCACAGACTCCATACTGCCCTGCCTCACAGTGAGTTGTGAGGATAAATACATGAGATTATGAAGCATTCATATACTGCACTAATGGAGGTCATATAAGTACCTAAAATAGATCAAATACTGTATCAACACTTAAATTAATCCCATATGCTCATCGCTATCTTGAATTCTTTCACCACCACCTGTGATCCCTTCTCCGCTCTGTGCCACAACTTAAATTCTGGCATTATTTTAACAGCTGCTGTCACAAGAACAGTTAGAGCTAGAAGGCTTTACTATCTGAAAGCAGCTTGAAATTCCAGCTTTCACATGGTATGAAGCATTAATTGCTAACTAACATTTTGAGATCTCAGCTGCTAAAACTGTCCCAACTGAAGCATTGTGGGGGAAACAAGAAAGGAATCAGAACAATTCGTAAGATCTTACTTTTTTATTTTTTTTTCTTTCTAAACTTAGCTTCTGTTAAGCTACCTGGGCTATGGACACTTTGGTGAGGCAGTACTTTCAGAACCAATTATTCCAAGCACTAATGCTGGACCATTGATCGCTTTCCTCCTCTCTTTCAAGACCTCCTATTATAAATACTATTGGCCAGATCTGCTGTTACCCCAGTGGAAACCTGGAGTAATTGCATTGAATTCGATGGATTTGCAGCAGTGTAACTGAGAGCAGAATGTGACCCCATCTTTCCAGATCATTGCAAATGCTTAGAACTCCCTTTGAATATCTATTGCCTTTTCCTTAACAGCTAGAGAGGTTGCAGGGGATGAAGTTTTGTGCTGCTCAGCTGCAGAGTAATTCCTTGACTTTGTTTTTCCCAACTCCTTACTTTTTAAAACTCTCTTGACAATAGGCTACATTGCATTTGGTAGCAGATGTCAGTGGTACACAGTATTTAGGAACGAGATTAGGTGATGTTTAAAGATTTTGGGAGAGGTTGCAGAAACACTTTTTTGTTTCTCTTGTCTCTGCTCTCTCTCCTCCAGAAATCCCTGTTTGAGAGGGGGAAGGAATCTCTGGAATCAGAATTCCGCAGTCTGATGACGCGACACACCAAGCCAGTTCCTCCGATCCTCATCCTGGATCTGATCAGTGGGGATGATGAGATTGATACGCAGGAAGATATGATTTTGGAACACCTCCCTGAGAGTGTCTTGCAAGACATTGTCCGTATCTCCCTTTGGCTGGTGGAGTATGGAAGAAACCAAGGTAAACTAAAACGAATCCCTAAGTGAGCCAATCTCTGAGACAAGCAGATATGTGATACATGATATGTTTATCTTGATCACTCCAGTGGTCTCCATCAACCATGTTATTGCACGTTGCTGAGAGCAAAACCTGTCTGCTGAGGGCTGTCTGTGTCACTGTGGAACTCGGCCAGTAAGCTATCTCTCCTCTCAGCAGTCAGGTCTGTTTTCAGGGTAGTTCTGCAGCTAAGGAGCCAAGAGATCACATTGCATTTGGAAACTGACAAAGAATGGTAGCAAAGCGTCTGACTGTCTTTTAAAGGCATTTCTAGGTGAGTAGTGTAAATCAGATTCCTTGTATCAACCCATTTTATCATTCTTTTTAAATCCTATTTCTCCGTAGTGCTTATAATAATCTTTTGGAAGTCGTTTAACCCTTCTGTGCTCAGTTTCCCCCTCTGTTAAATAGAGAGAATAGCAAATTTACTCCCTTCCCCAAAGAGTGTACGATGTAGGATCAATTTCTTTAAAGCAAAAGATCCCTAGGACAGATCTATAGGTAAGAACTTGAATGTGGGACCCCAGTCAAAGCAGGTCAGTCTCTTTTGTGCAGTCTGTTTTCAGGAAAGATCCAGCAACAGCATCCTCATTGTACAAAGAATGCCTTGAGTTTGGTTACCGGTCATACCTTTGTCTTGTCTCCTTAGACTTCATGAATGTTTATTACCAAATCCGCTCTAGCCAGCTCGACCGCTCCATCAAAGGTCTGAAGGAGCATTTCCGTAAGAACAGCTCCTCCACAGGCATCCCGTACTCCCCCGCCATTCAGAACAAGAGGAAGGACACACCGACCAAAAAGCCTATCAAGAGACCAGGTTAGTTCCAGAATTTAAGGATCAGTTTCCTGCCCTAATGCGAAAGAACATCCACCAAGCATGTTGTTCCACTTGTTTGTGATGGGTGTCTCTCTCACTGACCTGAGTTTTCCTTTGTGCCTCTCCATCTCATGCGGTAGCATCTAGTCATAAAAGTTGTTCTGAAGGCAGCAGGGTGGGTGGGAGTTGAATGGCAAATACCTTTTTGCTTATAAGGGACTTTCACATTGGGTCAAGCTCCTAGATTATAGACCCTCTTTCATCTCTTATTTTGTTGACTCATCCAGTCCATATTTCAGGGGACATTTTAAAAAAACACTCCTGTATGAAGAGAGATTGCAAAGATTGGGATTGCTTACCTTAGAAAGGAGACAGATAGGAGGGAACATAAGTCAGTAAAGTAGTGAATGATGTAGAGAAGGCAGATAGAGAACTTCTGTTCTCTCTGTCTCATAACGTGAGAGAAAAGGGATATTCTATGAAGTTATAAGGTGGGAAATTCAAAACAGGCAAAATGAAATACTGTTTAACACCACATGTAATTAAACTGTGGAGCTCACCGCCACAGGAAGTCATTTTGAATTTTGCTAAATTTTTGGTCTCAAAGGGATTGGACATGTATATTGATATTGTAACTATCGAGAGTTGTCATAATTAATAACAGTTTTGGAAACTTTGTGGTTCTGTGCCTAAGCCAATCTTTAACTATTAGACACTGAGGAGAGACCCGTGTGGATGGTAGATTAACTCATATCTGCCTACTGCGGTGTTCTTACACCTTTCTTTGAAACATCTGGTTCTGGCCACTGTCAGATGGGATGTTGGACTAGATGGACAGTAGGCCTGATCCAGTCTGGGAAGTCCTGTGATCCTAAAACTGTGTCTGAGCAAAGAGACCAAAGATTTAGCAAGCTATGGAAACTGAACTGCCCACTCCCCCCAGAGATGGACTCTCCAGGTCATGGTTATGGCATATCTGTGGGGAAGGCTTCCCCCGCCACTGTCCCTGTTTTGTGGAGTAAGGACTTTACTCTCCAGGGCTGTCTGTCTAACACTTTCAGTAGCACTAAAAAAGAATCACCTACAAATTCAGAATGAATATCAGATCCTCTGTTAGGATCTACTTTCAACATAGCACTCACAAGGTTCTGGCACATCTGGTCCAATCTACTTAATATGCAATTTGTTTGCTTGTGCAGAAGAAATCATTTCAAATGTAGCTATTTCTAGTATGGATCCCAGATTATTGCTCTTCCTATATGCAAAAAAAATTGGAGAGGAGGGAGTGGCAATTGGTGGAGGGCCCAGAGAGGAGGAAGGAAAGTATGCATTTTAATTGTGTTGTCTTTATTTTTATAATCCTTATGTGAATGACAGTCTTCATTCCAGGTAAACTTTGTTTTTGTGTGTGTCTCCTCTGCAGCTTGCCAGGTCCCTCTTTACCTCCTAGTCAGTCCTCTTCCTGCTAATAGCAAAGGGTGTGCCTGGGATATTTAAAGGGAAAATCTGCTAGTGAAGACCTTTAAAACTGGTGACCACATAACTAGATATTAAAACGTGCACCCCCACATTCAGTACCATGCATCAGAGCTGTTCCTGAAAGCTGACAGTTCAGAGAGCTATGAAAGACATGGAAGGTTTTGGCACGACTTGTATAACCAGCTACAGTGAACCTGAGTTTGACAGCTCTCTTCCTGTCTCCAGAGAGCCACCTGGAGAGGTGTGAATTTCCATTCTTGCCATTGGCGTTACTGCTGAGTTTTGCAGGATGGAGTAGATCATGTAAACCTCTGTCCAGAAAGATAATGGCTGTGGGTGTAGATATTTTTGCTAAGGGGAGTCAGTGTTTTTCCATATTTAATCCAGCCCAAATTCTTAAGCATAATAATACTTGATTCTGTGTTCTGCATCCCTGATGGGAACACCTGCTCTATCAAATAATTACAATAAGGAAAGCAGATGTTAAGACTTTTTTTTTCTGGTTATTTAGCACTTCTGTGCTAGACAGCTGCAGCCAGACAGGCAAAAAAGGCTTAGGACTGGAGCCTCAGTAGGCGTAAAGCGGTTTACCTTCATTGAAGTCAGTCTAGTTGCGCTGATTTACATTTAGGATCTGCTCCCCAATCTTCAATACCATCTGACTTTGAAACTATACAGGAAAACCAGGCTCAAAAGGTCTCCATTTGAGCACCCAATACCACTAGTCACTTTGGAAATTTTGGCCTAGATCTGTGTTTAGCCAGAGAGTTTGTAGGATAAGCCAAGCAGTGGCTGTGTTTGTATTTGTGTTTCTGGGTTACAGAAACAAATCAGAAGATGAGCAAATGGAGATGACATTACATGTGTCAAATAGAGATCCAATAAAGTGATCATCTAGGGTATTGTGAGTCTCAAGAAATAATAGTAGCTAATTCGTGTCTTCCATATTCTCAGACAAGGACAGAGTCTCTCTCTGAACCAGGCTCAAGTTCTTAGTGGCTTGTCCATCTCCAAATACATCTGCCATGTGTTGTAACTGCATAGTTACCCAGAAATGAGATCTTTTCCTAGCCTTTCCTATTTCACCTCCTGGCATTGGCCCATCTTATTTCCCACAGACTCATCAGCTTTCAGGGACGGCTCTGGAGATGATCTAACCAATCTCCAAATCAGAACGGTGGCACTCCATAACAAAATTCTTCTACTGGGGTTTAATTGCCCCTTATTTTAATCTTCATAGTTCTGAAGTTTGGGCAAGGAAATTGCTATGTTTTCTATGCCATTGATTCAGTGATCAAAGCTAACTCCAGATCAAATCTCAGGCAGCATTAAAAGGAGGGTATCTGGTAGTTCAAGCATATAGGTTAAGAGCTCCCCAGTCCTAATGGAACAATATCCCAGCACAGACCCTGACCCACACTTTAATCTGTTGCAAAGAATAAATCACTAAATAAATCTGTGCTACAGCCCTTTCACATGCTAAGCAAAGTCCAAGGGTGCTAGTTTCTGTGAAAATGATGGCAAGGTATGAGGGCAGGGCTGCAAGCCAGAGAACCCACCAGGATTAAGCTGGGTTCTGAGGAGCTTTTTATCAATACCTGTTCGTTGTGTCAATGCAGTCTTGTATCACCATCACCGTTTCTTTTGCAGTTGTAACACATACTACTTCAGCACCCTCCTGAGGTCACATCACATACTTGTAAGGCCTTCATAGTTCTCCAAAATGATCCTTTTCACAGCTGTGGGCTAGATAAAATGAACAAGGTTTCTAAAGTTTTGGAATGAAATTTCAGCGATTCATTGAAATGCATTCCAACATCCTTCATCGTGAGACGGAGACGCTCTTAAAGCTAACCTAAAATGAAGGCATCTGCTGGCAAATGAGTGGAACTTGTCACATGTTTCATTGGAGGCATAATGCTTTACAGCCCTTTTAAAACACTGATCACTTCCCACTCCTAAATTTTAGCTCTGCATCAAAGAGAGCAAGAGTAGTTGGGGCTCCAAAGGGGTACTTGCCCTAAAATTGCTACAGCACAGCGAGAAAAATCCCCCTGTTCTAAATATCATTCTTAAAACATCTGCCACTCTGCTGGCAAGAAGCTTTTAAAAAGCTGCCATTTTTGTGTGGTACACCAAACCCCACTGTGTTAACTGCTGTTCTAGAGCCAGTAGGAGGCGCTAACTAAAGAAACCTCTTTCCAGAACTGTTGGGTGTTCATAGACTTGTAAGTCCAGAAAAGACCATTATGATCATCATGTCTGACCCTCTCCGTACAAAGGCCATTGAATTTCACCCACTCTCCTACAGACACCCTGCTGTCAATTCACAAGGAAATAGGGAGCACAGCTACTTTCTGTTGCATTAGAAAACTGCTCAGAGGATGGGAAACTGCCATATTGGAAACGACAGCAGAGCAGTCTGAGAATTTGCACCTTATATTTGACCCTAGTGGGAGGGAAAGGCTCATTAATTTTCTGGAGGTGACCTTGACTGTTCTCCAGGAGTGTATTGGCCTTTTTCCATAAGCATCAGCTTATGCTCATATCAGTTAATTTCTTTCTGTTCCAGTTTACCTAGCGGTTGGGGAGGTGGTACCATGCGGAAGGCAATATAATCTTTGAGCAGCAGGATGAATAGCCTGTTTCTGTGTCCCCAGTTAGATCCCTACTCAGGTCTTGAATTTGATGCCTTCATTAGTAACTGCTGCACTATCCCATTTGATTTGAAAGCTGTCTAATCAGAGGAAATAATCATAGAACAAAGGCATTTGGCTTCAATAGAATCCATTAAGGCCTAATTGTGATACAAAGTATCAGGGATGCAGCAGCATTGAAATAATCACACAAACACTTGCTATGTCTGAATGTGAATGCATCTGATTGTTTGTGTGCAAATGAGAAAATGCACAACTGACAGCGTAGCTCTTATCTGAGACAAGCATGTCAAGAGGTTGTGGGCCATGCCACTAGGACTAGCTATTCCTACTGATGTGTGCTGCATGCATGCTAAATGCATTCTTACTGACAACATGACAGATCAGCAGGAGTGATATCTGCAATTTACATTTGACTCCAATTTATAATATATGTGGGGAGAGGGGTTGCACGAATGCTTATAAAACCAGAGACCACCAGAAATGTTTCCAGGATTCATACACATTTTAGGCCATTGGAAACAATAAAATAAGTTCTGTTGTAAGTAAGATTTCTGAAAGTGCCTGTAACAAATTGGAGGTGTTGGTATGAAAAGAACTCATGTGTTTTAAAACTGCCCCAGATGAATCAGTTAGGATCTGGGTAGAAGATTACATAAAAACAAATACTGCAGAGGCCTGTGGAGTAAGTGATATCAATATAGGAAGTGGACGTGACTCTTCCCAAGCCTTTGGAATGTGTGGAATTAAGAAAATTACCACCGTGTGAATTTGTTCTATTGAGATTTTTTCAATAAGTGGTTAAGACCATTTTGTAAATTGGTGGGATGAATCAGAAAAAGAAAATGTTGCAAGTGAGGTGTTTTACTCAAGGGTTAATGTTTTAGAATTGGGAAGTGAACTTAACACACTTGGGGTCTTCAACCCACTCCCATCCTACCCAATTTGGGAGCCTGATCTTCCCAAAGACATTCTACCTCCTGTGTCTCCCAGTTATCCACACATGTATAAATCTTCCCTTGAGCACCTGGGTAAGGGGAGAGGGAAGCCACCATTGTCCTTTGGTGGGACAGCTAGCACCCCTACGCCCTGTCCTATAGTTTAAACTTTGGCAGGAGGTTAGGATAAGACTTCTCACTTTTCAGACAGTGTAAACCAGTTCTCTTAACACTGATCTCCAGACTAGCTAATAGCACCTGTGATGTGGCAGCCAGAGTTGCTGCTGGAAGTTGGGCGTTGGTGCATGTTATGATTTTTTAAAATAAAAAGTGCAAGTTTTGCTTTGTATTTTGGCTATGTTTTGATTTTTTTGTTAATTTATTTGCATTTCATGTTAACCCTCCAGAGAGCAGCTTATACCTTTCCAAAGTTTTCAGTTCCACATTCATGCAGCAATGTGACAGCAGTATCTGCCTTGGGGTGTCCGTGTGTGTATGTGTCTGTGGGGTTTTCTGTTAATGTTCATACCATGAGCTAAAACTAACCTTTCCATATGTAAGCAGTGCTTAGTTTACACTTGACACTTTAATGCTTTCTGTTTTGTGCTTGCAGCGCTTCCTAGCCAGGGGGTCCAGCACCAGCTATTGTTTAATGCTGTCTGTTGTATTTTTTAATATTGTCTTTTTCTGTGGCTTAATTGATTTGCAGTTCCTCAAAAGTATAGTGTCCTGGTGATTGGCTTCACCATGCCCCCTTTTACTCTAGAACTAGGGAAGGGGGATGAGAAGATTCTGTGCCCTAATCACTCTTTGGCTACTGGTGCCTGATGCTGTTGTTGTTAGCCCTGTACTGCAAGAGATTCTCCTTCACCTCCGCTGTTAGAATCCTCGTTGATCCACACTGAGCATGCTCATAAAACACCTCCCAGGGTGGGCATATCTTTCTGTAGTGTTAATTGCCTGGTCAGGTTTCTTGGTGTGTAGTAAAGGTCACTGGATGCCCTTGGTTTGTGGGGGACTGTTGGTGGATAATATGAAGGTTTGGACTGATCGTGAGTACCTGCTTTCACACAGCAGGGAATTGTCGTCTTAAGCATTTTGTGCCCAAGTTCAATCACAGTGTCCCTGGAGGGATGCTTCCTGGCCTCCTTTCTCAGCGGATTTGACCTTTTTCCCCCATCCCCAGTACCTCCGAAGCATGTTGAAGCTGATTCCGCAATGCTTGGTTTGAGTTCTGCCTTCTCAAGTAAGAAGGAAGCCACAGATTTGGATAGGCCATTGTGTTGGCACATCTGGTACCCAGTTTGGGGTTCGTGTGTGTGTACTGAGCATGCTCACTGTTGCCCATTATAATCTCACTGGGTTGCAATGACTAGCACTGGTGGAGGGCTGCTGGTGTTTTTTTCTCACTCATTTCCTAGGTCTTCTTGTCTCTTCTCTTTGTGGCTCTGGTGACAGGCACGATCCGGAAGGCTCAGAACCTTCTGAAACAGTATTCTCAGCATGGTCTAGATGGGAAAAAGGGGGCCTCTAACCTCATTCCTATGGAAGGTAATCACATCTCTCACTCTTCACCCTTGGATCTTTACTATATATCAGATCTACTTCCCCAGGCAGGGCTTCCATTAGCCCACAGCCCCACTGTGTGGGTAGTGTTAACCTTTATCCTATGGGGATCGTAGGGTAACTTGACAAAGGAGCTACACTGATTGAAAAGTGTTAATTTGTGTAGGACTCAAAACATGATAGAAGATAAAGGAATGGAACATTAAAACCAGGGTAGCAAGCCATTCTTCAGCTGGCTCTGTAAGGTCATGGGCCAACTGATCTTGGAAAAGTCAATCCATTATACAGTTGGCTGGCTAAGGGAAGCTCTGCTCTGCCTTAGTGACATCCCCCTTGGTGTTTCCGTCTCTGTTTCACTTTGCCTGAACTTTAAGAAGGCTTCAGATTGGTAGTGGCCCTTCCAACCCTGATAAGAATGTGTCAGACCAGCACCGGCCCAAGATCCAATTTGCTGTCCTCCTCCTCAGAGGTATGCACAAAAGGCAGCAACAAGCAAGTTTGCCCCTGCATCCCAAACGTCGTCCCTGGCTCTGCTGTCTGCCTGGGGACTTGAACAAGATGGGCAAGCAGAGAGATCACTTGCTTTAAAATATCTTCAGGCTCTTTCTATTCCTGTAACGATAAAGAGATCAGCTTGAAGGAAATGATTGCAACTTCATCTGCATATAGATATTTTCACCTATATTTTAGTTCACACAACTGTAAAAGGGACCTCAGGAGCTACAATTACCCTTTCAAAAACACTTCCCAAATACTGAGTGGCAGAGGTGACTGTCTGAGTTCTGGCTCTTAACAGCCAATGTGCAAATTGGATTCCCCATGCCCACTATCTCAGGTAGAGCTTGTGCCAAGAGGTGTGAAGGGCATCTTGGGCTTGGCAAATGGTATGTCTGGTTCACACTTCCCCTCAGGCTTCAAAGGGCTACTCCTGCTATGGTGCCCAGAGAGGGGACATGGGTGGGCTTTCCAGGACAGCATGTGTGTGTAGGTTTCTGACAGACTGAATAACCAAAGCTTGAAGTGGCTTCCGGCCTGCGTGAGCATCCATGCTGTACCCACCCTGGATAAACTGAGCCTTCTGTTTGTGCCGGCTGACATCTCACTAGGTCATGAGCATGATTTACGAGTTAAACACCTTTCCGATACCCTGAACGACAAGCATGGGCCAGCTGCTGGTAAGTACCGCGTCGTAATAACAAGCTGGCTAATGTCCCTTCTTTTCAGCATGTTTTGCGGAGTCTCTTAGCCAGTGACTTTCCTTCCATGTGGGCAGTCATGTGGCAGGGGCCATCTCTGGTTATAAAGCTTTTACTCTTGTCTGTTCAAGAGAACTTGTTCCTACTAGGCAGGCATGCCCTACTCTCTAAAGCAGGGGGGACCAAACTTTGCCCAACCAAAGATTATCCTCTATCTGGAGGGCTGTTCCTGTCTCAGAAAATGGAACAGATTGCAGCTACTGGCTTCCTCAGTACTGAGAAGGAGCCAAAAGACTACAGGTCCCAGCATGCAATACTCCATTTTGGTCCTTTCTAGTCTGTAGACCACAATTTTAGAATTGTGTGTCATGTTTGTGCCAGACTTTGAGCATCCCTGTTACAGGCTGACCTAAAGGACTTCCATCGGTATGATGAGTGACTCTATTTCCATCACATGCCGCAGATATTGGGTTGGAAAGGAACTGTGTATAGTGTCTGGGAGAAGCCAGCCCCTCCCCGGTTTTCTCGCTGTGTAGCAGATACAGGTAGACTCTTCAAATAGCAGATGATTTAAGAGTTCCTGGCTGTCCTGTGTGCACATCCAGCCCCATGTGGCAAATCTCATGCATAACCGTTCTGACATTCCAGGAGCATAGGATTTAAATGTTCTCCTGCACTCTAGTACTGAGCTGCTCTCCGTGGGGAGCAGATGTCTTCCAGGGAAGCATTGCATTCCCAGAAATGCCTATTCACAATGGCAGTAGTTCATCAGCGTGAGGGGTGGAAACCATTTAGACTCACTAAAAATAAAACCAGAAAAGGTGTTGAACAATTCACTGCAGTCCTCTCATCCCTTCCCAATCTTAGAACAGCTTGTTCCTACCCCTAATAAATGTAGTCACAACCCTGCAGTCCTGGTAGCAAACATCTCCAATACAAGCTTTGTTGTGATGCTAGAGAGAGCAAATGGCACTCCTGCGTCCCTTTTTCCATAGCTTGAAACCTCCATGCACACTCATTACTGGGTGTGTGCAACTTTCAGGAGCAAATCTTATGGGGCAGGATCTGTGGCACAGTCTTGGGATCTGTGCTCAGACTGGTCACATCTGCACATGACTTTAAAGTGAAATATCTGAACTGTCTGCTCCAGAGGGAACCCAGAGAGCTGTATGTAAACCGGGGTCTTGGAATGAGAAATGTCATTGGTGGGGTCAATGCGACCCTGGAGGGATCAGTACGGGCCTGGCTCTCATATATTTGTGCTGTTCCCACAGGGAGGGATGACATGTTGGACATCGAGATTGATGCGTACATTCACTGTGTTAGCGCCTTTGTGAAACTGGCCCAGAGTGAGTACCAGCTCCTGACAGAAATCATCCCAGAGCACCACCAGAAGAAGACCTTTGACTCCCTCATTCAGGTCCCTTAAGCTCATCATCTTGGTTTGATTTGTATTGTTTGGTTTGCAGAACCATTCCCTGCCTACTTCCCTCTGTTCACCTGGTGCTTCCTGAGTGGAAGACACATCTCCCTGTTTCTGGTGGTTGTCTTGTAGGAGTCTCTGGATAACCTGATGATAGAGGGGGATAACATTGTCTCAGCAGCCCGGAAGGCCATCATTCGGCATGACTATTCAGCTGTGCTCACCATCTTCCCCATCCTCAGACACCTGAAGCAGACAAAGCCAGAGTTTGATCAAGTCTTACAGGTAGGTGGTGACTGGAGAAAGTCCTGCAGCTTTGTCTGTAGTGGTTCTTAAGTGACTTTTACGATAGCCAAAAATATTAAAAACCTTAGAACAGAACCCAACCAGCAATATGGTTGTGCCACTCACTAACATGCGGTAGACCCAGCTTGGAGTCCCAGTTTCTCGTTCCCTGAGCCATCAAGGACTGGGAATGATGCAGAGGCAGTTTGCTCTATCCCTGGAGAAAGGAGAATTGTGCATCAGTTAGTAACAGTTCTCTCCAGTTTAAGTAGTAATTTGGAGCTCAGATACCAGGTGACGGGCTATGTCTAGGTTCTTGTACCACACCTCTGACCACGCCTGTGGTCATTAATCTTCAATACCATTGAATCTAGTTAAGAATGTGCTCTTAAGGAAGTCTTCTCATATCATCTGAAAGGCTAGTTGTTCTGAGGAGGGGCCTAGCAGATGATGGTGTTAAATAGAGGTTCTTTTAGGTCAGAGATTGGTGGATTAAGCTCATTTGTAACAGCTGTAAATGGGCTTAAAACTACAATGTGCCACTCAGCTGCAAAAATACTCTCCAGGGGCCAGGCACTATGTCCAGCTTTGGTGAGGCTCCTTATCATTGCATTGGGTTCAGCTGTTAAATTGCCTCCTCCCCCTCACTGGTCAGTTTGAGCAAAGAGTCACTCTTTTTTCCAAAGGACACCCCCCCCCCCCCCCGCATGGTTGGAGATTGGTGGCCACAATGTGCAGCCTCGTGGCTGCAAGTGTTTTAAGAGGGGAAATCAATAAATTATAAAATGGGGATTCAGCTCCAGGCTCATTTGGGACTTCCCTTCTGCTGCCAGCTGAACCAATCAGTGACATTTCTGATGAGAATCTATGGTTTACTAGACTGTAAATATTCTTCCAGCAAAGTCCCACCACTAAGGGAATTGAGACTGAGAGATGCCCTGAGGGATGATGGGAAGGTTGGATGGTGGGTGAAAGGGGAGGTAGTGACAGCCATCTTCACTGAGACATCTTATGCCCTGCACTGGGCCATTCCAGGGCACTGCAGCCAGCACAAAGAACAAGCTTCCAGGGCTGATCACCTCCATGGAAACCACAGGTGCAAAAGCACTGGAGGACTTTGCAGACAACATTAAGGTAACTGCCGCTCCACTGGTCTCTTCTTCAGTAACCTAAGAGAATCAATCACCAGGCTGAACTGTGGCGATATTATATTAATGAACGATGACCTGAGTTCAGCTTCCTGTTTCTTCTGCGAGATGGCAACCTTACCAACAACTTAAGTAATTCAAGAGCTGCATTCCCTTCATTGCCTTAGGTATCAGTTGCAAAAGAAATGCAGAGTGCTGACTTGTTAGGGTAAGGAGGAATAGACTTTGCTAACCCTTGTTTTAAAATGTATTTATAATTAAACCTGCATTGTAATGCAGTTCTCTGTTTAATGTCCCTAATGCACAGTACTGCAAATCATTTTACAGGGAAAGCCAAGACTGCACATACGTTTTGAAAATGACCTGAGATCTTTTTTTTTTTAAAAATAAGAAAATATTTGAGTTAAATTTACCTGCCCCAAATTTTGAAACAGTCTCCAGCTAAAGGGAGAGTTCTCGCTAAATCAATCCATTAACATTGGTGAACCGAACTTATGATGACCGTAAGATAGTCTTTAATGAATCCATACGTTTTGGAGCAAGCAGGTTTTGCCTTTAGCTGTCTTTTTCCGCCTTTGCTATGGACTGCTTTGAAGTTGTAGCCTCTGGTCACCAGTAGATGGGGTTGTGAGCATTAGGGTGAGGACAATATTGAGGAAGCTTGGAAAAACAACCTTGTCAATAAACTTGCCTGAAAAGCAATGTTTGATTTTTTTTTTTTTTTTTTACTTTCATTAACTATTTTATCTGTATCTTTCTCTCCTCCCTTGTAAGAATGATCCAGACAAGGAGTATAACATGCCGAAAGATGGGACAGTTCACGAACTCACCAGCAATGTATGTGGCAATGATCTGAAACGTCCCTTTGTAAAATCCACTCCTCTCTTCCTGCTTACATCAGTCCCCCAGAGACCAGTATCTCTGTTTCAACAGGAGCAACAGGGAAATTGCATGTGTTTAAATTAGGCTGTCTTTGATATCAGTAGAGGAATTATTTGGCTTCCATTAAGAGATTAGGTTTCATGGTTTCTAGATTCCTGCACTGATTTCTTGCCCAAGGCATTAGGGTAGTATGTGGGATGCAGGAGGCTGGGGCTGCAATTAAAGGTTTCTATGTGTCCCACCAAACCTGGGAGATCTGAAGATAAGATGCAGTGCTTGGACACTGCACAGATATAACATATACTTAGCCAACAGCCTGGAAAATGCCTGTTTTTATTGCTAAGCGGAATGGTAACTGTCAGTATGTGGATGGGAGACTTCCAGGAAAAACAGAATTGCAGGATATAGTGTTGGTGATTCAGTACATAGCGCTCTTCCCTGGCGGTCTTTACAGAACCAGTGTCCCAGCGTGGTGTCCCAGCGTGGCTCTGTGCTGCTGCTGGAGATGCCGTGAAACCAATTCCCTGACCTCTTTTACATGTTAATTATCAAATGGTAATTCTTGGAAAGGGAGGCCAACTTCAGTGGCTTGGCCAAACTCCAGCTGTAGCTACATCCTTCTGCCAAAATTCCCCCTTTACTTACTATTAAATACGTTCTTCCTCTTCACTTCTAGTCCTAAACTGTAGTGTAGCTGTGTACAGTTAAAGAGGTGCTGTCTTCCACCCTGGAGATGACTGCATTTCAGGTGACCTTTGTACAGTTGGTACCTGTGTAGGTTTATAAAGTGCTTTGAAAGCTGACAAGATTTTATTAAAGGCCATTTTAAATGAGTGTACTGTTGTTTCTTGCAGGTTTGTGGCTGACTTTATGTGGGTGAGGGCATCTTCATTGTGTTTAATAAGGGAGAATAAGAAACCCAATGTGAATTCCGTTTGACTTTTCCTCTCTATTTCCCCCTCTCTTGAAGGCCATTCTCTTCCTGCAGCAGTTGCTGGATTTCCAGGAGACAGCAGGTGCCATGCTGGCATCCCAAGGTACATGCATGGGACTCCCTGGCTGCAGGGGTGACTTTCCCACAATGTTTGAGCCATTTTCCTGAAGGTTAAACCTCTTTAACAAGAACTCTCATTAGCATGCCAGCTTCTCCTCTGCCAGTAGATTGTCTTATCAGTTGATCTGCCATGACCTGATTCCTGGAGAGCTCAAGGGGATCTGCAGTTGGTTCCCTTTTCGCCTTCTAGATGTGCTGCCATCGTGCACAGCTGGGTAACCTTTACTCTCTAGCTATGAAGTGAGGTAGAGCAAGATGGCTAACAAATGGCCTGTCCTATAAAGAATAGGCAAGGCAGATCAGTGCAGATCTAATCTCTAGAGTGAATTATAGAATAATAGTTGTTCCAGCTGAGTTCCTGGTAGTGAGGTTTGACTAATGAGGAATTGCATTTTACCTGTCATGTTAACACTATGCCCCCTCATGCAGTCATCTCTCATTAACAGCAGTCAGAATATTCATATCAGTGGCTAACCCATCTCAGCGACTATCTCCTCAGCATACCATCATTTCCTCCTCCACTCTAACACCTGCTCTCTTTCCCTGATAAACTATGTTCATGGCAAAAGACATCTGTGGAGTTAACTCTTTCATTGACCAAACAGATGGTGCAAATTCAATTTTCTTGTTTGTTTCCTGAAAGATGAGGCTCACCTTATTTACTAAAGGGAGGGAAAGTTGCAGCTGTGTCATAGGGAAGACAATTGTCATAGGAGACCATACAAAAAGTTTACAATGGCCTTTAGTGTGGTTCATATCCTGAAATGCCTGGGAAACCATCAGACTGAAGCTCATTCAATTTTTAAATATAACATACTGTCCCATCAGGTGTAGAAAGATGGTGGTGGAAGTCAGCAGGAGAAAACGCTGCTTCAGTGAGTTTACTCAGTAAAATGATAGGTCAGAATAATTAGATCTTTGCAGGCTTCCAGAGCTGATAACTCAGCTTGGCATCTGGTGCCTCAGAACTGGCAGTGAGCTGAATCGTGACCAAAGTATTATAGCCTGTCTCTCTCCTCCAGGATCCCCAGTGTCAGAAGCACTCGTCTGTCTTTGCCAATAGTGTTCTCATGCAGCACCAACAACACGAGGGAATTGTATCATTGAATCAAAGAAATTAGCCCCACTGCCATTGGTAGCCTAGCCCAGCACAGGGTACCTAACCCTGCCGGTGCAGAGTTGTTCATCTCAGTAAAGTTTTCTATTGCTGTGGCCACTTTCTTAATTCTGTCTGAAGCAATTGGCTGGTGTTTTGCTCTGGTGAAACGTTTCACTCGAACATGAGTTTTCACCTGAGGACAAGTAAGTGTGGTGAACACCAATACCAGCTCTCTGCCTGCATTGAACAATACCCAGGCACTCTGTCTCATCCAGACATACCACTTATATCCTAGAAAGGGTATGTAGCTCGCATTAAGGGAGGGGGCCAGAGCCACTCAGTTCTATTCAGCAGTACCCAGTTTGCTTGGGGGACCAATCCCACTGAAATAATTGACTTTAACAGGAGTTTGGTCAGGCCCTTGGTGATACTTTTTATCCTCTGAGTGATGACAGTGTTACATTACATCCTGCCTTGCGCTAGTACAAAATATACATTTCCTCCTTAATCACCAGCACCATTTCTGTGGTCTTGAAGGAGCGAATCCTGCCTGCTCTGCCATCAGCTCTGTGGCTGCTCTGTGTTAATATCTGCTTTGTTCTTCTTGACGGGATGGTGGTCTCTAACCTGTCTTTTTGCACTTTGCATTTCTTTCTCTCTCCTCCCTCCCCTTTTCTCTCCGCTCTGCCTTAAACTTTGTAGTTCTTGGGGACACATACAATATTCCTTTAGATCCCAGAGGTAAGCAGAGTGTGTGTGTTACCCACTCGACATGTTATATCACCTTTGACTATAGTTGCATATTTCTGTTGATTCTTAAACCAATATCTAATGATTAAAAACCAGTTGTCTTTTTTAAAAAATGAATAACCCAGAAGCTCCCTGACTCAGTGGGAGAGGGGAGTCAGTGTTGTATTACAGTGAACATGTGGATGTGGCTGCTAATTTGTAGGGAGGATGTTAGTTAAAATGGGATAAAGTCTGTATCATTGCACTGAATTCTCTCTGTTATTCTGATGGGGACAGGCTTTTTCAGGGGGAGTTGGCCCAATTGTTCTGTCATACTGTCCTTTGCAGACCCAGCTCTTTTTTTGACAACTGTCCAGACTTCTTACAGCAGGAAAGACCCTCTTCGCTTCATTGGTGGCTGCCACCAGACCCAGCTCCAGAAGCAGTTTGGGATTTTGTTACAAACTCAAAAGGCTCCCAATCCTTCAAGCAAACTTGGTCTGGCTTACAGCCATGCGGAATTCTATGGGCCAAGTTTTCCGACAGTGGCCTTTGTTGGACTCTGCTCACGCACTGTTTCCTGACCATGTGGCCTGCAGAAGAATATTTGTGTGTGTGCACTTTTAAAACATTTGCACATGCAGGCAATAGAATTTACACAAGCCAAGCCCATCACCTGTGTGGATGGGATATGGTACTTGAACAGTGCTTGTGCAGAGCCTGGGCAGGCTGCTATCAGCAAGGGTGGTGTTAGCTGAAACTTTCCAGAGTGGTGCTGCTTGTTTGGATTAATGTTGCAGGTACGGTACAATAAGTGCTTGCTATTAACAAAAATAACTTCTCTGTTTCTTGGTTGAGAACATCTAGTGCTAAAAAAAGACCTTTTATTACATTCAATTGCTTGATTTCTGATTAATAGGGTGTCTTCTATATCTCAGTTCCTATTCTCTTAATCTTAAAACGATAGTAAAGAAGGAATAGGTCTGTCCCGTAGCATGGCTTTCTAGCAGTTGGTGCAAATACTGGGGTCAAACTGAGTGCAGTCTGTCCTTTCTTGTTCTAAATAATCTGATGCGTATCTGGGGTGAGGAGGGAGAGTAATTTTCATTGACAACTTGAGTGGCATTATAATTCCATAGCAACAATAAAATGACTTGTTTGAGTAGAGGCAGACTAACCAAACCAGGCCCCGTGGGTGGCATGTTAACTGGTTTAAGGTTCTTTTCCTTACAGAGACCAGCTCTTCAGCTAGCAGCTACAGTTCTGAATTTAGCAGACGTCTGCTCAGCACCTACATCTGTGAGTATCATGCACAGCTCTCCCTCAATTGCTTTCTCCACACCTCTGCTTGTGCCCCGCAAGGCATGTTCTCTGGTGCAGTGTTTGGACTGTTCACATGGGTGGCACAGCTGAGGCTGTTGTAGTTGCCGTTAAAGTTATTTGACTGGTAATTCTGGCCTGGGACCGAAGTGCCAGGCTATTACTGAATTCAGCATGCAGCAGCCACTTGGATGGGGCATGTCAGCATTAAACTTGGTTGATGTCAGAAGAGTGGTCCTGGGCCAAATTTAGCCCTGGCACGAGCAGATGGAATACTCATTGATTTCAATGGGAGCAGTGGCTGCTGATATGAGGGCCAAATTTGGTCCTCTGCTGCTAATGGAATCCATGATGGCATGCAATACATGGAGATGCCACTGTAGGAAATGGTGCAGCAGGGGTACGAGCTCTTGTGGAGCTCTCAGCTGCTCCTTGAAGGAAATGGTTGCATGAGTACTAGGAATTGTGTGCGGAAACTTCAGACAAGGTAGATGTACAATTGTGTGCATTTTGCACGCCTAATTCATGTCCACGGTTATGATTGTCTACAAATTATTGAGCAGATTTGCATGCAGTAGATGTATGCTCAGTTGTGCGCCTAAAGATTTTGAAGATTGAGCCCTGTATGTTATCTTCTGTAATAATAAGGCATTGTGGGCCATCATCTTCCGCAGTCTTGATTAAAAATCCTTTGTCCTCTATTAATGTGTTTTTTCTCATTAAGGCAAAGTATTGGGCAACTTGCAACTAAACCTTCTCAGTAAATCCAAGGTTTATGAGGACCCAGCTTTGAGTGCCATCTTCCTGCACAACAACTACAATTACATCCTTAAATCCCTTGAAAAGTAAGTGCATCTCTCGACAAATCCCCATGTATTCCAAACAAACTGAATTTCACTGCTGTGGGGGCTTTAGGTTGAGTGTTGTGGGCGTTTTTTTGTTGTTGTTTTTTTTCCCCCTTTTTTAACTCCAATATGTTGAATGCATTTCCTCACTGGTTTATCTTCTCTGGTATTTTTTCCCCCTTTGAAACTGCCCTTTGAAGTCTTTCTTACATTGCACAAGAGGGAGGGAAAGACAGGCCTCTGAGTGCATCAGATTCTTTCATCTTCTCAGCAGTAAGAATCCAGCACTGGAAAGCATCCAGCTTGGAGCAATTTCTGTGTCCTGGCTTGTACGTTCTGAATGTTGTCACTCCAAAATGGGGGATTGTTAATTTAAAAAGGGCCAAGGGGCCTTGCTAATGAAGGTTTGAAACCCCACCACCCAATTAGCAACAGTGGGTTGGCAGGAGATGAGCTGGTTTGTGGGTGTTCGATAAGCTCTTCTCTCCTTCTACCAGGTCTGAGCTAATCCAGTTGGTGGCTGTGACTCAGAAAACAGCAGAGAGGTCTTACAAGGAGCACATTGAGCAGCAGATCCAAACCTACCAGCGCAGGTCAGGAGGGATTGTCTTTTCTCTTTCCTTAGCCCTCATTATGGCTTGAGAGACCGTCAACTCTCTGCATAGACCTTAATGTCCAGCTCTAACTGAGTGGTGGGAGAGAACAGTATAAAAGGGAACCACAAACAATATGATTTGAAAGAGTTTAACATAGTATGGGAAGTGTTCATCATGGAAAGACATCTGGACATGTGATGTGGAAACTGCCCACTTTCTAGCCCTAAGGAGAGTATGTACTAGCTTCCTGTGAGATTCCTTGCTGGATAACTCACTGTCTATAGATAAAAAGGGATAGCTAATAAGACAGAAAATATCATCATGCCTCTATATAAATCCATGGTATGCTCACATTTTGAATACTGCATGCAGTTCTGATTACCTCATCTCAAAAAAGATATCTTAGAATTGGAAAAGTACAGAGATGGGCAACAAAATTATTAGGGGTGTGGAACAGCTTCCACGTGAGGAGAGATTAAAAAGACTGGGACTTTGCAGCTTGGAAAAGAGAGAACTAAGATGGAATACGATACAGGTCTATAAAATCTTAACTGATGTGGAGAAAGCGAATAAGGAAGTGTTATTTACTCGTTCTCATAACACAAGAACCAGGGGTCGCCCAAAGAAATGAATCAGCAGAAAGTTTAAAACAAAAGGAAGTACTTCTTCACATGATGCACAGTCAACCTGTGGAACTCATTGCTAGGAGATGTTATGAAGGCCAAAACTATAACAGGGCTCAAAAAAGAACTAGATAAATTCATGGAGGATAGATCCGTCAATGGCTATTAGCCAGCATAGTCAGGGTTGCAACCCCATGCTCTGGGTGTCCCTAGCCTCTGTTTGCCAGCAGCTGGGAGTGGACGACGGGATAGATCACTCAGTGATTGCCTGCTCATTCTCTCTCTGAGGCACCTGGCATTGGCCACTGTTGGAACACAGGATAGTGGGTTAGATGGACCATTGGTTTGACCCAGAGTGTCTGTTCTTATGTCTGTAATGCATCCCCTCTCGTGTCAATTGCAGCTGGTTAAAAGTAACAGAATACATCTCGGAGAGAAACTTGCCTGTCTTTCAATCAGGAGTCAAGGTGAGGTGATAGATAAGGATGAATTTCAGACAATGGAAATCTGCCAAAGCATTTTCTCTGCTATATATAGATATATATTTTTAAAATCCAGGGCAAATGTCTCTGGAAAGCAGTAATACTACTGGAAGGCAGAGTTACATTGTGGAGAGTGCATTAGGAATCAGGCTTGGGGTCTATTTTCTCCTGTCACAGATTTACTGTGTGACCGTGGTCAAATCCCTTCACCGCTCGGCGCCTCTCTCTGAAACTAGGGCAGATGATGCTACTTGTAAAACTCCTGAGAGCCTAGCACAACTGCTCTACATGCACAGTAATACCTGTCCTCGCCCCAAATTTCCCTATTTAAATAATCTTTAGATGAGTGACATTCGTTGAAAGTGGGATTCTCTCCTCCCCAACATGTTCCCATTCCTGAGTCCTAGCTAAAGCATGTAAGACAAACTTCCAGGAGAGAGTTGGTGTGGGGAGTGGGACCCAGTGAATGATAATAAAGATGGCACCATGTGGGTGGTGGGATTCTAAAAGCCTTTCGGAGGCTCTTGAGGAATAAAGCCTTTGGCTTTTTCTCCTGAAGGCTGGTCAGTCCAGGTGGAGATAAACATGAATTCAGAGAGTGAGCAGCAGTGAGGACATTTATACTGGGAGGGGGAAATAACATCTCTTCTTCTCTCCTCACAGCTCAAGGATAAGGAGAGGCAGATGATAAAGGAGCGTTTTAAGGTAAGAAGCCTTTGTGGGGTCAGAGAACTTTCCCTGGATCAGTGCTAACCCTGAGCTGTGCTTGCCTGGCACAGTGCGCCATATGAAACTTAGACACATCTGTGTCCAACCGTTTTCTCCTGTTTTAATGGCAAGGGTTTCAATGACGGCCTGGAGGAGTTGTGTAAAATCCAGAAGGCCTGGGCCATCCCTGACATGGAGCAGAGGGACAAAATCCGCAAGGCCCAGAAAACCATTGTGAAAGAGACCTACCGTGCCTTCTTACACAGGTGACCACTCTTCTCCAGGAGCAGTGTCCTCTGTCCTGGTTCTTCTGGGGATATGCTGAGTTCTCCTGGGCCCAGAGCAGACCAAAAGTGAGGCAGTTTGCTGCACTCTGGCTTTCCAAAGCTATCCTCAGCTCTGTATAATATGCCCTTGAGATTCTGCAAGCTGAGGTTGGCTGATATGATTGTTCTCAGTTAGATTGCGGCATTCGTGAATGGCTTCTAATTGCAAGACAACTGGTGGCCATGTTCTAACTAGTGGAAAGCTGGGCTCCATTGAGAAATCTCTTGATATTAATGGAAACCCAGGAATACCCATTTGAACCAACCCTGCTAGAAGGTATTCTTCCCATGAAGAGCTCTACCCAAGTGTCTGTCACCCTCTCAAACAGAAGATGTGGGAGCTGGAATATTGCTTCTCTGGGAGGGGGGCAGAAGCAGAGCAGCACTGGATGGTAGTGAAAAGGGAAGTCCCAGGTGCTGTGGCTTTGTGCAGTGTCCGCTGTGTGTCACACTGGGGTTGTTTTGCTTGCCCTCGGCAGGTATGGCAATGTGCCCTTCACCAAGAACCTTGAGAAGTACATCAAGTATAGAGTTGACCAGGTGGGCGAGATGATTGAGAAGCTGTTCGACACATCAGCATGAACCGCTGACTTATATGGTAGTCAGTGTTTTCCTGGTCACCTCTGGGCCTCCTTCCCTGCCCCATTCTGGTGGGTGGGTGTTATACTTGTATTTATTGGATTTATAAACATGTGAAAACACTCCATCCTGTCTGCCTTTGCCTTTTTAAAGTGGATCACGGAGGAAGCTTTTAGATGACAGATGAAATACTCCAGAGTGGTTTTTGTTATGTTCATGTGTCTCCAGATGGAGAAGTTCTTAGTGGAGAGGCAAGATGTGTGAGCTCTGTAAATACTTATCTCCTCAGGGTGAAATCCTTGGTCCTGGTGGAGAATATATGGGTTTCTTTGCAACTTTGATGTGCTAAGAGAAGTGTTCTGGTATCTCAGTTCCCCCTGAGGGATTCTTTTAGATCTCTAAGGATTTTCCCATCACTGCACTAAAGTCCATAAGTTGCAAACATATATTAGTCACTGACGATTGTAGAATGTTCTTTTTAGAGCCCAG
Organism: Eretmochelys imbricata; assembly: GCF_965152235.1. Lineage (NCBI taxonomy): Eukaryota > Metazoa > Chordata > Testudines > Cheloniidae > Eretmochelys > Eretmochelys imbricata. Next base: position 16,163,533 of record NC_135585.1, on the reverse strand, counting down.
CAGTGTTTCTCTTTCATTGGTAAGCCAGTCCCTGCTAAGTGAGTGGAGAGCCTTGTGCTATAGGATAAGGATTATAGGGCGTTTGGATATTATAATGGCGTTTGTTCTATAGTGGAAAAAATTGCAAACTTCTGCTGTATATTTTGAGTCTCTTTCTAGAAGTCTGTGACATAGCTATTTGAAATGGAAAGATTCAGTTCAGGGTGAAAAAGGCTTAGTGGGCTTTAATCTGCATGTGTAAATTAATTTACAGTGGTATTGCCAAAAGATACTGGATTGAAATCCTCAGTTTACCGAACGGTTACAGTAGGGACTGAGCTGATCCCCACAAACCCACTCCTCAGCCCACCTGGACCTGGAATATTTTTCCTACTAGGAAGTCTCTCTGCCCGTTTTGTCCTTGTTCCTGCCGAGATTGTCAGCTTTGTTAGTAGTCTGATTTAAAGATCAGGCAACTGGACAGTGACAGCAACCAGGCTCTCCTTTCATAGGTCACCCAATAGCCATCAGCTTGCAACAAATTTCAGTTTTGGCTGACCAGGGCTAGATTAGAATTGGGCCATCCAGGTTCTGAGCCATCCAACCCTTATTTATTTTCATTACTCCAATAAACGGGATCGCCTGTGTCATGTTTGGTTGTTCTTTGATGACAAGATTAACACAACTCCCCCTTCAGGCCCTCCCTTTAGAAAGGCCAGTTGTATAAACAGGAGGCTGTGCAGAAAGCTACAGTGCCCTGTTCATCCTCTGTAACCGGAGAGTTCCTGGCTTAGCTCCTTTCCTTGTGGTTTCACGTATTGTGTAGAGCTAGGTCTTTACTGAATAAGCCATGGTGAGTGGGCTGGGGATGAACCAGCCCAATTTACTGTGCAGTGGTTGAGCTTCTGAGGCCTCTGACTTCTGGACTTGCCCCAAGCCCCTGGTCCAGTGGAACCAGCACCGGCATTGTTTTAAGAAATGTCTGATTGCATCTGATGTGAAAGGAGTGCATGGGGGGCTGTTAGAGATGGTCCCTGCCTTGTATTGTTTGTGGTGTGCTGGTGTGAGATTGCACTCCTGCTGCGTCCGCATGGCAATAAGTAGTGTAGCCTGGAGCCTAGTCCACAGAATCAGAGCGAAATAGAAATAAACCCTGGGCCTTCCCATTGTGTAAGAGCTTTGCAGTGAGCTACGGTGTGTGTGTCAACCTCTGAGAACTTAGGCTGGGCTTTTCAAAGGGGCCTGAGAAAACCAGGCCCCCAATTATATATGATAAACCTTATAGATTCTCTCTTATCCGGCTTCATATATACCTACAAGACAGAAGATCTTCCACTTGCTCTCACGACAGCTGGAATGTAACTCAAGTGCGGGGGCTATGCATCTGCTAATATGGCAGGTTCTGGAACTGACCCATTTGGGCTCAATACAAGTACCCAGAAGCCATTATTGTCTTGGCAGTTTTTTGGCGCCTTCTGTGAAATGAGTTGGTGATTTTAAGCAGCCACATCTTAGTCGCCCCCTCAGCCACCCTCCTTTTTGGCAATCTTTGCAGAGAGCCCAAGGCCTTGTCTAGGCCATGTAGACGGAACAATTTTCTCCAGTCTGAGTGGTTCCTGCCCGTCCTAGTTGCAACACATGTGGCCGTGAACGCTGCCATGTCCCATGCATAATGAAGTCAGTCTTCAATCCAGCACCCTTCACTTGCACTTTCATGTCTTTTTTTTTTTTTTAATTAAAATGTCATTTGCCGAGACCCCTTGGCTCTGCCTTTTGTAGAGGTGAATGCAAATCTGCCTCATGTGAGATTAGTGAGTCTGAGCCTTGACTTCCAGGAGATTCTCGGTGGCTTGACTCTAGAGGGTATTGTCTATGCAGGAGCTGGGCTCGGCAGCTCGCACTCACCCACCTGTGTTGCTCATAGAGATGAAGCTCAGATGACAGCTGGTGACATCGCAAGGTTAGTAAAAGAGATCGTAGTTTCAGTTACTGTCAGTGCACAGAGGGACATAAAAATGCACTTCCCCATTGCTTTGGAGTGTCACATGGGGGGATTTAATTTTCCACGCCATATCTAACCTTCAGCAGAGGGACAACGACCTGGAGTCTCACTTCTGCTTCATGGCTACGTGACTGCATACCGTGAAAGAGGGAGCGTGGCTGGAAGGCTTTGGAAAGATGAAAGGGGAACAAGTGTTCTTCATCCCCAGCTCGCCTGATGGCCAGTCCAGATCTTCTGGTCCTGCAGCATGTTGGCTGCAAGCAGCTGATGGGGAGACAGGGCAGGGACCACAGGCTGTGTGGTGTTATGCAGATCACTGCACGTGCTCCCTGCTGCGTTTGCTGTTATTCTTCCAGGTTCTGCAACGACTGGTGAGTGAGTGGGGGAGGGGATGGGATGGGAGGTTCTTCTAAGCACCCGCTAGTGAAATTGTTCTTGTCCCACGACAGCTGATGGTCATACCACGACTGAGGAATTCAGAGGAATCCACATCAGTTTGTAAGTGGCAAGGGCCAAGAGGCTGCTGGATGAGGCTTCTATGATTTTCTTGGGTGCCCTGGCTGCCAGAGTCCATTCCACCAGTGGGCGTTAGTCAAGCCTTCCTGACCCTGTAGCTGGCCAAGATTAAGGGAAGCCATCTAGGCATTCTGCACTATGGTGTGGGACACAAGGGCTCTTACAACCACCGTGTAACCTCTGCTTGTGTCCTCTTCTCCACTCCTGTGACGCTAAGCACCCCTGTATTCCCACCCTACATGCTTTTGGAATAATCTTGGTACAAAATATGCCTTGTGAAGTATCATTTGAAAACAAATAACTCGCTGATTGTTAATATTCTTGTGTGATGGAAGTACACGACGTCCATTGTTATGAATACAGTCTGCAGTTATGATTAAAGTGTGTTTAAAGTAGGCATGCCATAGGGAGTTGGAAAACAGGTCCGCCCAGGTCTTGAATACAAATGACACAGGGTTGAGTAGATACAATGGGCTTGCAATTTACATGTGCAGTAAACAGAATTATTAAGCTCCAAGATGGTTGGGGGTCAGCATGTCTAGACCAGGCACGTTGGCATGGCAGATAAAGCTAACAAGCGGGGGAAGAGACAGCATGACTGTACCCAGTAGGAGAGAGAGGCTTGGTCTGGGTTTCACTTTCAGAAGAATCTAGTTCAAAGGTTTACTGGGCTATAAAGACAGGGAGGCTAAGCCTCAAATAATAAGCAATTGAATCAATCAATTGAATGCAATATTTGTGCACCATGTGAGGTCTTTTATGAATGCCTCTAATACGCTGGTGGGTGATATTGTAAAATGCCTGTATGAATGCTATAGGAGGAATTACGAATACTCATTCATAGTATGTTTTAAAGAGTGTGGCTGAACAAAATAAGGAATAGTTCCCGCCCAGATGAGGGGAGGGGTAGCTATTTACCTGGTTCCTGTGTAAATTAAGCATGATAGAATCAAAAAAATGGAAGCCCCATTTACGTATAGGGGATGGGAAGGCCACAGGAAGGGAAGAAGAGCATGAAATCCCCTTGTCTCTTGAAACAAGGTCATTGAACTTAGAAAGCTATAAGCAAGGACAGAAGCCATCTTTGGCATCACCGCTAGACAGACACGAGGCCAGAACTGGGGCAAGCTGAGAAAGATAGGTCCTTCAACCTCAGGGATGGGGGGCTTGAAGTCTCTGGAAGTGAAGATAGGTGAGAAACCTGCTTAGGCAAAGATCGTTCACCTAAGAAGACAAGGGGAGCCAGCACCTTGGACTTTGGTGGAAGGTCTTGACTGAGGGAAAGTCAGCCATGGCTGGGAAGAAAAATGGCTGGTGAGAGAAACCATCTGGAACAAAGGCTGTATCTTGCTAAATTAAGCTTTAGACCTTTAGAAGCATGTTTTGTTTTGTTGTAACTATCTTCATTCCTTATTCTTGAACTCACTTAATCCTATGTACATTTTGTTAATACATTTATTTCATTTTTACCATAAACCAACGCAGTGCAGTGTTTAAAGGGAAGGGCTTATTGACCCCCAGTTTAGTTCATAAGCTGGCATGTGTTTTTGTGTCTTTAGAGGAAAAAATTAACCATATTATTTCACTGACCTGGCTAGGAGAGGGCTGGACATTACAGAGTACACGGGTGTTGGGAAAATTTGGGTCTGGGAGTGCGTTGGGGTCACCTGCAAGTTGTAGACCAGGCTGGTGGGAGCGGTAGACAGGCAGCTGGGGTCAGAGATGCTGAACCCAGGCAGTCTCAGGGTGTGACCTACATGCTGGTAGGCTGGTTGTGAGTAGCCCAGGTTGGGAGCTACAATGGTAAAGCATTGTGAGGCGCCCAAGGTTACAGGGCAGGTAGTGACACAACCCCTCACTGGCCTGGTTTGCATCTTGAATGGACCATGACAACTCCTCCTTCTTGGGCAGGCATATCTGAGCCTATCACTTGTAATCACTTAAACTCTATCTTTGTAGTTAATAAATTTGTTTGTTTATTCTACCTGAAGCAGTGCATTTGATTTGAAGCATGTCAGAGACTCCCCTTGGGATAACAAGCCTGGTGCATATCAATTTCTTTGTTAAATTGACAAACTCATATAAGCTTGCAGCGTCCAGCGGGCATAACTGGACACTGCAAGATGGAGGTTCCTAGGGTTGTGTCTGGGACCGGAGATACTGGCTAATGTCATTTGGTTGCACAATCCAAGGAGCGGCTTACATGCCAGAGGCTGTGCGCGAACAGCCCAGGAGTGGGGGCTGAGCCGGGTGAGGCTGGCTCCCAGAGTCAAGGATTGGAGTGACCTAGCAGATCACCAGTCTGGATACACACTGCTTCAGGTAGAATAAACAAACGGATTTTTTAACTACAAAGATACATTTTAAATGATAGGCAAAAAGTCAGAGTGGTTACCAAAAGAAAAGAAAATATAAGCATGCAGTCTAAACTCTCAGCCCTATTAGACTGGGCAACATCTAGATGAAGCAGTTTTTCTCACTCCACTGGATAGTGCAGTCCTTAATATAGAGGTTTGTTCCTTAAACCTGGGCCAATCTCCTCTGTTGGAGTCTTGTCTTCTCAGTATCTTAGTTGCTTACAGTGAAGGTGAGGGCAGGAGAAGGGCCCAGTATGCGTCCACTGTGTCTGTTTTATACCCTCAGTCCATGTGCTTGGGGAGCACAAGTCCAGGCACGTCTGGGGGCATTGCTGAGTCTCTCCAAGCAAGGTCAAGCAATTCCCCTGGTGTGGCCTCATGCAGGAGAGTCATTGCATTGTAGCTCCCTTGCTGGACAATGACTGTTGGTGGGTTGTTTGACACCCCACCCGGGCGTTGTTACTTTCTTTGCTGTTGCCCCTGGGTAGCTAATATCTGGCTGATTCCCCAACTTACAGCATGTTTTAGTGACCACCATACAACACAACTCTCATAACTTCATATGCATTACGGATACACACACACGGATAGAGAAATGACTTTCAGCAGATCGTAACCTGTCCTCTGCTACCTTATAAGGCGTGCTTTATATGTAAGATCACGATTATGTGGAAATGAGGAATATGGGGGTACGCTCCCCCAAGGTATAGAATGTCACAGAGCCCAAGTGTGGATGTAGTGGCCTAACATAAGACACCCCACATTGAAAATGCTGGTGTTGGGGCCTGATTTTCAGAGGTTCTGAAGTCAGTGGGAGTTGGGGTGCTCAACATCAGCGCATAGGTATTGAAGGTAGGATAACCAAAGGACCCAGAATTAGAAGCCACTTTAGAAAATTTGTCTCTGAATGACTTGCCTAAGGTCCTCCAGTGAGTCAGCGGCAGAACAGGGCCCAGAACCCTGGCCCCCGTGTCTGTGCTCCTGCCAGCTGCACCGCATTGTTCCCTGGCGTCAGCTTAAACAGGAAATCCCAGCTACAGCACCAGCCACTATTGCCTGCAATCAGTGAGCTGTAAGCGAAGAGCCAGTCTTACCTGGGTAAGGTGCCCTTTTGCATCAGTGCAGGCCGCAGGACTCCACCAGGTGATCCAGACATGAAGTGGTGTGAGGAATGCTCAGGGAGCCAGCTGTCTGCATTCTTATAGGGCCCCCATCATCGGGGTATCTGCTTGGCCTTGGTTATGGTGCCAGAGCCCTTCTCCCCATTTTCGTCCTCTCCATTTGACAATACAGAGCTGTCTTTCTCGGTGGACCATCTGCCTCTTCCTTTGTCTGACAGCTGTTCCTGAGTGAGTACTTTCCTGGACTTTCATGTACCTGGGCTTTCATGTACCTTTCAATAATCACTCACAAAGGGTAACCAATACCCACTGTGAGTGTGGCATGGGGGACCAGTTGTTTCCCTTTGCAGTACAGTGCAGTGATCTCCATTCCTCTGTGTCTCATGTTTATGATCAGACCCATGCCTAGACTCTTGTTTGTTTAGATGCTGCTTTCTCCCTCTGGTTTTTGTTTTTTGGTCTTTTTATTCACTCTCTGAAAGTATCATTAACCCCTCAGTGGACACAAAAAGAAGAGTTAAATATTGACTGGGGTACAAATATCCTCTTCAACTCTTGCTAACTTTCAAGTACTTGTTTATTTAGGCCAATTCCAACTGGTGGGCCAGGTCTGCGCAATTAGACCTTGAAAACGTTTAAACACTGCAGCCATTTTAAATGGCTCGAGGTGATGGTGATAATCCATGTTGTTAAAGCAGCAAAGGATTCCAAAGCACTTTGCAAAGGTGCCACCTTGCACATGCAAGCTACCCTCTGACTTCAGTGAATGTCTGCATCCGCAAGGAATGCGAGATGAGAACCTATGCTCAGAGAGCACGGTTGAAATGCAGCCATCTCTAGTGTGACCAGCAAGCACACAGCCGTGCGGGGAGGGAAAGCTGGGGAGAGAATTTCAGGACACTCCCCTTATGAAATGTACCATGGGATCTTTTTTGTCTCACCAGACGTGTACCCAGTACATCACACACAAGTCTGTCTGTGAAGCTATACATTAAGGCTGAGATTTCAAAATGTTAATTTAATTTTAGCTCAATCTTTAGCTGGTTGAGTTGTAGCCTAGATTTGTACCCTGCATCCATGCTAGGGAAAAGGTCAAGTTTAGGTCAGGCTTAGCTAGCACATGTTAAGCTAAACTTAACCTAGACTTGACCACTTTTCCTAGTCATGACAAACCAGAGCAGCCCCAGACTAAAGGAGCATGGAGACATTTCGACCCTTTGGATCTTCCAGAGGAAGGTGGAAGCCCATCGGCAGGAGAAGATTTGCCCTGCTACTGCTCATGCTGTGCCTATCCTGGAGCTGAGTATGAGACTCAGGTACCAGCTTGAAAAGCCTTGAGACTATTCATAAATGCACAATTCACACTGTTAAAATAATAAACTAGCCAGAGGTTCCTGGAGGGGCAGGGGTGTTAATGACCTGATCGTGTCTTTAAGCAGGCAGATCCTTCGGAGCATGTTGTATCAGGATTTATAGCCCCATGTCCTTGGAGCTGTGGTGAAACTTGCTTTGCCCTCATGGTGCAGGACGGGCTGTTAAGCACTGTGCCTACAGCTACTAGTTTCTGATTGTTCATAGTGTTTGTATATGGAACCTTTGTGCGCTATTGATGTGAGTGTGTTGTTCGATGATACCCGCTGTGTGCTAGGGGGAGATGCTCGGGGGTCCTCTCTGGGCAGAGCGCCCACATAAGAGAGAAGCCCCTTTGCTTTGTTGGATCTGGTACCCAACCCCTGCTCTGCCTGCCAATGGGGTTGCCACTGTCAGCAGCTCCCGGGGAGTGGAACTTGAAGAGATGAGGCCTGGCAGCTGTGTGAGGCCAAGGAAAAGGTACTGGAGGGGTATTAACTTAGGAACCCTTCTGCTGGAGATGTGCCAACACAAAGTGGGGTGGGTGTTACCTGGGGGGCTAGCTAGTCGCCCAAGCTCTCAAGCAGTAGGTTCCAATCATGTTGTTTCACAGGGGGTGGAGGGTTTGGGGGTGTGGCTGTCCCTGCACTCTCTGCCTACTCTCTCCTAGTGAACCCAGGCTGCCGAGGGCAGGGTTTCACCCACCGTGTCAAACCCATCTGGCCCCTGCACCACTGAGAATCCCTGGCTAGGCACCATACTCACACCATGACTTTGCGATGCCAATGGACTTACTGAAACCGAGCTGTCATTTTGTCCCCACTTAAGAGGGAGTGGGGTTGCTGTCCAGGGGAAGGGCAGAACCCTGCTTTGTGAAGGACTCTCTAGGGGGGCAGGGGTTGAGCCAAAAGAGTTTCTGGCCCCTGTAGTGCCCCACAGGGAGATCTTTCCCTTAAGAAATCTGCTGCCTTCTCAGTGTGTTACTCCCTCATGCTTCTGGGGTGTTCCAGAGCTGGGGAAATGCCACCCCGTGCAGTCTGCCGATCGCTGAACGAACAAGAGGTGGGTGAAGCCGTCAGGTAAAGCAAGTGAGGTCTTTGGGGATTTGCAGGAAACTCTGTCTATTGGACCCCTTGGAGCCACATTTGTCAAGAGGCTGCTGTGTTTTTAATTCCTGGCAGTGTTCCCAGACATCTGCCACTGTCCAGCAGAGGCCACATGTGGACTTCAGTCTCAGGGGAGTCTCAGCATTTCCAAATGTTGAGGAATTGGGGCTCCACAATGGAGAGGGGCTCAGCAGAGTCTGGTAAGGTGCCAGTTCGTGTCTGGCTGGAGGATCTGAACTGGCGGGTTTAATGGGCCATCCTTGGATGGTTCGACACTTGGACTGGGGTTACCCAAGGATGTTTTCTACCCAAGCTCCCTCTCTGCCCCCCAGTCATTGTGTCTCGGATCTGCCTCTTGATGGTTGTGTTTCTCAGTGGACTTTGTGATTGATAGGGATATGATTATTACACCTTTGCTATCAGAAGGGCCATTCAGCACGCCAGGAGGCAATGGAGGTGTTAGCTGTAGAACATAGCAGAGAGAAGATGAGTGTTTTATCCCAGCCTGACTGGCAGGGAAAGGCCGGGATGTTACACCATGGACAGGGCCTGCATGTCAAGCCTGGGACACTCTGACCTTCTCTTATTAGGGAGATTAGAGTTCAGAATATTCTGTGCCATTTGCAGGCAGGCAGGAACAGCCAGGGCAAAAACCGCACTATTAATCAGACCTGAGTGCAGCTAGCTAGCTCACAGGAACCCGAACGGCTTTTTGCTAGCTGTGGAGCATGCAGAAACAGTGGCTAAATCAGTGACTCCCAAATGAGTTCTTGTCTCATCTGAGCTAGACCCAAGTCAGGAGCAGCGCTCAGGGCACTGGCTCCCAAACTTAATTGGCTTCAGTGGCGGGGCAAGAGGGACCATGAGAGCAGCCCAGGAAGGTGAAGTCTGTGGACGTGGCTCAGGATTCAACTGCTCCTACACTTATATGTACAAGATCTCCCCTGGCCTGCTGGCTCCCTGCTGCTCCTGTACCTTGTTCTTGAGGTACGATTTGTTTTCTGTTGCTCAGAGCCTGATAATGTTCGATTCAAGAGGAACTTGCTTCAATTTTCTCTCTTATCCCCTATTAGGGAAACAGCAGAGCTGTTATGCCAATTATTGTACACCAGCCCTCCCACTTGGGCTGCTGCTGCTTTCATTTGTTCAGTGCTTCTCTTTTTTGTTTTGCAAGGCATGGTGCTTGTGGCTAATGTATTGTTCTCAGAGGTTCTATTGTATGCAATGGCTCTGTACAAAGTGCCTTGTTGATGCCTGGGTTGGGTGGCTGCTGTTTGCCTTGAGTGGCTGCAGATAAACAATGCTGTGCCCCTTTGGTGCTCTTTCCCTAGAGACTAATGATGTGCAGTTCCAGGTAGAGAAATCAATTTCCAGGACTCCAGACAGTGGCCAAGGCTTTGCTAAAGGCTAGAACCAAAGGTGCTGTGTAAATTGCCCCAATATGTGCTGAGCGCAAAGGAGTCAGCTGGTGTAACTGACACACTGAGCAGCTAGAAGAAAGTGCAAGTTATTGTAAGTGGGGTGCGTGTGCTGCTTTAACAGGTACCTTGTTAGCTGCTTTTCTGCCTTCCCTTCTCTCCCCTGCTCCCTCAGCATGCATGATACACCAGCTCAGACCCCCGTAGACTGGATGGGCCAGATTCCAAGATGGTGTGTCATCGACGGGGCATGTTCCATGTGGCTACGTGTTAGCAAGCCTGTTGGGGTCACATCTAAGTTGCATCAGGTTAGGTGCCCTTAGCCTCCCTTCTGAAGTTAGTTTGCATGGCCCAATCCTGCTCCTATTCACTACTGTGAAGATGAAGGCATTCAGCACACTGCAGGCTTCGTTCTTGCATTCGCCCCTGCCTGCCATGGCAAGACCAAAACGTGTTGACATAGTGAACTTCTGTGTCTTTCTCTCCTTTACGCAAATGGGCAGCAAAGGTCATCTTCATTGGCCAATGTTAACTAAGCCTGAGGGTCTGATGGACAGGCAGAGAGCTCCGAAGTCAGGGGGCGTGAGCTGGACTCTCCTCTGGGGTGAGAAGATATTGTCTCTTTGACACAGCTTTCCTGGAGTTCCCCCATCAGCCACATGGGTAAACTCTAACTGTATATCTTTAAAACAACTCAGCAATCAGGGTTTTTGGAGGGGGCCTTGAAGGTTTGCTTCCTCTGTCAACGCCAGGGTGGAAAGGAGTCTCTGAAGCTTGCCGGCAGAGTTCCTGTTGAGCTGATCATTTTAATGCCGATCATATTTAATTGTATTGTTAATGGTTTGTCAGGACATGGGCTAGGGATCACATTAGTTATTTACATCTAAAGAAGTCAATAACTTGAAGCTTGTTCCTGCCCACAGAGAGTTTTTTGTGCCGACTCCTAATGGAAGGTGCTCTGAGACCGTGCTCACAGGCTGCATTGTAAAGCCCTGGAAATATGGGTGGAATGTGGTTGATCTCACATGTTGCTGATCGCATGACAGGGACTGTCTTCTAGAAACCAAGGTCGTTAAAAAGACAGCCAGGAACAGGGTTCCCTGTTTGCAGTCACAAGGGGGAAGACATTAGCCTCTGTTCAATCCCTGTCACTTTAAAAACCTGCTCTGGCGGTTGTCTGGTAAAAAGCCGCCATTTCACTGAGCTTCATTACGTGTATCCTGTGAGAGGAAGAATGTACTGTAAACTGATTTGGACCCCCTGACAGCTAGAAGTGGGTATAGTGCCACGCCCGCTTTTGGAACACTAGCGCCTCTTCCTTCGCGTCTCCCCGTCTTTATTTGGGGTTGGAACAAAGGCGAGAGACTCTCATGTTCCAGGCTGCAGCAGATTGACCCTGATTGCTCAGGGCTGATCAAACAGTGCACAGCGTTCAGGGTAAGAGCATCACAAGTTCCTTGGCTTTTATGGTAAGGAATGTCTTTTGGACATGGCAAGGCGTGTTAATTAACAATGGTCATTGACTCCAGCTTTGACAAAGATCCAGGCTCTGAGCAGGGAAACACCCATCCCACCTTTTTCAAAACAAGACTTTTTTTCCAAGTGGTCTGCACTTGGTATGTTCTGTAGCGCTGGAAGCAACACAAATATGGCAGCTGGAACCCTGCCAGCTGAAACAATTGAACAGAGAGATGCACTAGAAACGGAATGGACGACGGACAGGACCAGAAATCTGAATGGAGATTTTCTTGACTTCATACAGGCAAAACTTATGGTAAATAAATGCATTATTCCCTCCCTATTTTCCCTGTCTAGCTTTTTCTTTTTCCTTGGGTTTAATCAGATTACAATCCTATAAGGACAAACAACATCCCATTACATTTTTACTGGTGAACCCCATGGGACAACAAACCTGTTCTGCTCTTCATAACTGGGATATTTCTGGGCCAAAATCTAAATCCAACTTCTCCCTACCCTACCTTAAAGAGGAATGGATGGGCCACGGGAGAAGCAGAGGCACCATTTGCTATGGGGAAAAGGGGGGGTGTTGCCCATCCCAGACCTTGTTTCCCCCCTCAACTTTTCATAGGTCTATATGCTCCACTTCCACCCCACCCCCTGACTTTGCAGGGTAAAATATAATCACAAATAATGTTTTATATGTTGACAGAACTTTGGTAGTGACTGGCAGTTATTACCAGCTGCTGAGTGTTCTGGGGTCTGCATGAAATGAACTGGATCCCTGTCCAGTTTGTAGCTGAAAAGTGTCCATGTCATAAATCTACCATGTAAGAGGGTGTCATGTTCTAGGATACTTCAGAGAACTGTAGAGCTCTTCTGCTGACTCACCCTGGCAGCCAGATTAGGCAGGTCCTGTTTCCAACAGTCCCAGAGTACAGAAGAATTTTAGGGTTTGAGGGCACTTGGGACACAAACTGAGGAGTGCTGCAGGGAAAAGCCCTAGGAATAGTCAAGCTCAGGAGAACGTTTAGGTTGAGACTTATATTTGTTGCTGTTATTAAAGTAAATAAAAAAAACCCAGGAAGGTGGTGGGAGGAGGTGGAATTTGGTGGCTGGCACCAAGCTCTGTAAAGATGTTCTCATCAGACTTTGGCCTCCACTGACCGAAATGCTGTGAGATTCGTTAATCTTGTGAGTCTTTTGCTCATGCAGAGGGCTGGTTTGGCGAGACTTCTGCTACATCCAAAAAAGGACTGGAAATGAGCCCCCTTCTTTAAACTCTGGCAAAGAGCCAGTCTATTCAGGCAGACTCTGATCCAGTGATACTTCTCAGATCCAGACACCTTCTCACTGGGCTCTACTTTCTAGTTCTGACTTATCTCTAAATATTTTAATTAATTGCGAAGAACTCAGAATCCCAGTTCCCAAATGTCCTTGACTATAAACATGTGATGAAATCAAGGAGTGAATTTGGTGCTATTAATACACAATGCCCATATAATCTAATGATAAGAAGTCTCTGTCCTTTAGAAGGATCTAAGTAAAGAAAGGTCCCAGTGTAATGACGGTTCTCAGACTGAACTTCCGTGGAGTCGGATGGAAGTCTAATTTGTTCTGTTTATTTTCTCTTTCCAGTTGAATCTGCTTTTATTTAACTCCACATTGAACAGTGATTGAACATTCAGTGGGTCTCATTAAAAAAGCTTTTTGAATTGATTGAATTCAAGCTTCGTTCCCGCACTTCAGCAGATAGATGCTTGAATATGAGTGGTGTCAACTGAACAATGATAATTGCATCACCCTGCTGAGATTGTTACGGTTCAGCTGTAACTTCTATGGTAACAGTTTTCCAACATCTTTTGTCAGGGCTGATGCCAGCTTGGCAGCCCTGGCAAGCAAAACTCTCCTTATCCCCAGGACAGCTAGCAGACACTTAACTAACCATTGTGCTTCAGACCTTTGAAGACTGGAGGGGCTGCTGCTGAGGCTGACTGGGGAGTTCACTCTGCAGCCTAAATGTTCAGTGTCTGGCCTCTTTGAACATTCAGCCAATAAGGGAGCCAGTTGTGATGTTGATGGTTCTGGCCCCAAGGGAGAGGGGCAAAAATGGCTGCATACCTGCTTTTGCAATTCTCCTGAGCCTCAGGTCTGCAGGGGTCTGGTTCAGTCACTGGCACAAGTTAGAGCAACCTCAGGGCTTCTCTAACTTTCACCAGCAGGTAATGGCAAAACAGCTGGTGATTATCAGAGCACAAAGGCACTGCAGCTAGGAAAGATGCTATATCTGATGCTAAGTGTAGCCTTGGTATGAAATCAGTAGCAACCTCTAGACTGGCACCAGATGCATACCCTGATGCATCTGCCAATCCCTGTGGCATTGTCCAGTGACCTTTAGTGGCTTTGCTCCTCGAGTTAAGAGATAGCTCTCTTCCCTGATTTTAAGAAAACAAAAACGACCTCCCCTAAAATCTTTTTTTAACCTAGCAATTTTCTCAGTCCATCATTCATAGCTTTTCCCTCTTCTCTGCTTTGCAAATTTATTTTCCATTACTAAGAAAAAAATCCCCACCTTTCCATGGAGATGAATGGTTTGTTTGGAATGTGGCAGTTTTCCCCTGTGGTCTGCTTGCATGCCCTTCTTAGCCTTGTTCCCAGCATGGTGCCCCGTGCCAGTCTGGCTTAGTCCAGCTGAGACAGCCTGACCATGGACATGGGAGCTGGTCTGCAATCTGCTTGGCATGTAGCCAAAGGAGAGAGACACCCTGGATATTGCTCCAAACAGTAGGGCTGCTCTGAGCCTTTTATCCTGCAGGAATTGAATTCCCTATGACTATGTATTTTAATGCTGGCTCTTTGTGTGAAATTAATGGGAAAGCATCATCTTTCCGAGCTGAGGAACTCAGGCAGGAAAGCCAGCGTAATGGCAATAAGTGCACATGGGCTGAATGTTCCCGAGGCTTTGAGTGGGAGAAGGTAGCTCATTAGTCCGAGCCACAGAAAGGGCAGTAGCAATTTCTTATGAATTAGCAGGGTGTACTCCAGCACCACTCACAAAGACCGCTCCATCTCAGGTTAGAGCAGCGGGTCCGTTTTAACCCCCGTCACACAGGACTGTCTACTTCAGAAATGCCCTGGGCCTGACCCTGATGGCATCATTCAGCATAACTACCAGGCTGACTTCAGTCTGGCTGAGTAAGAACCGAAGGGAAGGGCATTTGTGACTCCCAGACAGAGGGGAACTGCTGTCTGAACTGGCAACTCTGACATGAGGGAGGGGGAAGCTGCCTCTGTACCATGTCCCCTCCCTGCCCCTGACCTCATGGGAGAGCAGCTGTAGCTCCAGAGCTCCATGAATGAGTGGAGGGCCAGGAGCCAGGGGAATGTACATCATTGGCCTCCCACCCCAGCAGAAAATAATCATGTTTCTTCACTAATTTTCTTGCAGCTCTTTCCCGGCTGGGGAATTACAGGCCAATCACAGCAGGGTGAAGAGCCCCGTTGTGCAGCAGGGCTATGGAAATGCAGCAGACCTTAACATCTGCTAGCCAGCTGAGAAGACTGGGTGTGCCCACCAGCTGGCAGGCCATGCTCCTTTGGGGGTCACGCTGTCCTCCACTGCATAAGAGCACACCCACTTCCCTTGTGCTCCCAGGGGGCTTGAGCTGGACTCCTGGCCTGGTCCCGTGTGCATGAAGAGTGCTCACTGGAAATGTGTCCCAACACAGAGTTGAGCATTGCAGGGTCATTGGGTCCTTTAGTTTAGTCTCACACTTACACTGGTTTGTCTCCATATCTGGCAGGGAGGCAGACGCTGACAGCATGGTATCAGCCTTGGTAACCCCAGGGGCAGTCAGCAGCAGCTAAACATCCTCCAAGGCCTGACAACAGGAGAGGACAGATAGTCCAGTGGTTATGGCACTAAGCTCGGAGTTGGGTTCAATTTCCCTGCTCCAACACAGGCTTCCTGTGTGATCTTGGGCAAGTCACTTAGCCACTCTGTGCCTCATCTGTAAAGCAGCATGGCCCTGCCTGGAATCCACTGCATTCTAAGTTCTCAAACTGGGCTCATCACAGATGCTACATGCTGAGGGCCAGGTAAGTACCTGAGATAGGGCCTGATGGCTTTGAACTCTGTTGTTCTGGGACATGGAGTGAGGAGGATAAACGGGGATTGGAAGAGGAGCCCGTGCCAGCTGCCCATGGATTGCATTAGGGCAAATGCTTTGCCTGGCACATTCTGATTCAGACATGAGTGGTGAAACGGAGTGGCAGATGGGCCACTGATTAGCAGCTTATCGTGTTACTCCGTTCCGTGTTTGAGGGAGAGAGCCATGTATTAAGCTCTAAACCGCTGAGGAAAGCGCTGTAATTTTGCATGGAGTTTTGGCGGCTTGCCTCCCACCTCTCTTTGATTTGCTGTTAAGTGAGTAAAAATGCTGCTCCCAGATGTTGATGGAGGATCAGTAAGCTGCATCACAATTCCTGTTTTACTCCAGAGACCATGTCACCCTCTGTCTCGCTGGGTTTTTGCATCTCGGCTATGGATGTTTACAGCAAGGTGATACTCGTCATGTTGACAGTGCCCAGTCACCTGGGATGCTGCTGGCATTAGGGGGGCATGGAGGCTTAGCTAATCTATAGCTTTCCGAGGCCAGATGTTTGCTTCAGTTGCCAATGGAACTTAACTTACTCATGGAAATCACTGCCACAATCTACTAGTGAGGCCAAAAGCTTACTAGGCTTCAAAAGGGGATTTGACATTTGGGTCTCTATGTCTTAGTCCTTGCGCTGGGTTTGCCCTTCCTTCAGCACAAGGCTCCTGAGGTGCGGATTCGAGCATCGGAGAAGGTTGTACCAGAAAGTATCTGCAATTGTCTGAATGCCCCATGTCTGGAGAAAAGGCTGTGGCCATAGTGGCTGAGGGCTACTGCCTCTGAGGACTGGCCCCTCTGAGAGTGCTTTGAGATCCTCAGATGGTAGATGCGATGGAAGGGCTGAGCGGTGGGGTTCATCGCTCAGAGTAATCCTGAGGGTCTGCCTGAGTTTGATGGGCCAGCAAATCAGGACATTTTTATTTCAGTGCGTAACCTGAGGTTACCCTAGTCTGAGAAGGACAGCCTCACCGGTCCTCAGCTTGTTCCATTGGTGAGGTGGGGATAATGTTACTTTACTACCTCCCAGGGGGCTGGGACAATGAAGGAATGGAGGGCTCTGTGAGGATGAAGAGCACAGTAACAACACAAAGGCTGAGACGGTCAAACAGGGCAGGCAAGTTAGCCGCATGGCTGCCTGAATCTCCTGCACTGCTTTGACATTTCAGTCAGAGCTGCCATAGCTGGGAGTTCTGTGAGCATCAAACACAAGCCCCTCTTCTAATGCCTTTGCAGGAGACTTCCTGCCATGTCCAACTTTCCAGACTCTCCCAATTCTGCAAAGGCCATTCTGCCCCGTGCACTCTGTCCATGGTCCTGAATCACATCTCACTCTGCTTGTACTCTCCTGTATTGGCTCGGAGAGCCTGACTGGCCTTTCAGTGCCTCACTATTCAGCCACATGTACCTGTGCGAAATCTAGTCCGGGGTTAACTCCCTGATTGCTTGAACCCACACAGGGCCTCTGCAGCCTATTGGCTTTGCACAATGTGGTGGTAGTAGGCACTGAGCGTTTCCGGCATAACCTTTCCCAGAACACAGTTGGGGGGGGAAAAAGCATTTAAAACTGATCGGAGGGAATCATTACACAGTGCTTAATTAACCTGTGACACTCACTGCCACAATATATTAGTGAGGCCAAAAGCTTAACAGAATTCAAAAGAGAACTGGAAATTTACATGAATAAGAATATCCACAGTTATACTGGAGAGGGTTAAAAAGCCATACATGATCTAAATCCTCATGCTTCAGGGCATAGGTCAGTCATTACGTGCCTGGAGTCAGAAAGGAACTTCCCCCAGGGGTAAATTACTCCATAATTCTCTATTGCAGGGATTCCTGGAACTTTCTCTGCAACATCTGGTACTTGCCGCTGTCAGAGACAGGTACTGGACTAGATGGTCCATGTGTTTGATCCAGTCTGGCATTTCTTATCTTCCTAAAGGCAGAGGTAGAAGTAGCATCATTATTGAAGACAGCACAGGGTAAAATTTCCAAAGGTGCTTAGGTGATTCTAGGCACATATTGGGATTTCCAAAAGTGCCTAAGCAAGTCAGGTGCCTAACTCCTGGACTAGCAAGAGCACTTCCATGAGGAATTAGGCACCTAACTGTTGGGATTTTTAAATGTATCTAAGCAAGGTTCATCATTAGGCCCCTTAAATGCCTGTGACACTTTGTCCCAGTGTCCCTTTGGGAGAACACACTTGCTCCAATGTCTGGGCTTTACCCCCTTGTGTCTGAAAGCTGCCTCAGAGCAGCATGTTGGTGAAGTAGGGGAACCCTTCAGTGAGTTGGAATGATGCACAGCCACTGCCAACCAGTGTTCCTGCTAATTTTTTACCTCCATGTGTGGAATGAATTTTGTTATGTGCACCAATATGGAGGTGATGTGTGGTGGGGGTAGGGTCAAGGGGGTTGGAGTGTGGGAGGGGTCTCAGGGCTGGGGCAGAGGGTTGGGGTGTGGGGTGGTTAGGGATCCGGCTGGGGGTGCAGGCTCTAGGCTGGGGCTGGGGATGAGGAGTTTGGGGTGCAGGCTGCCCTGGAGCTGCGGTGGGGAGAGAGGGCTCCCTCAGCCCTCTCTTACTGCAACAGCTCAGGCCGAGGGAGGGGTGCCGCTCCCTGTTCATGGCAGGTCTGGCGGGCCAGGGGAGCAGTGTCTCTCCATCTGGGGCTGTGGAAATAGCACCACCGCCCCAGCCTGTGGTCATAAGAATGGCCATACTAGGTCAGACCAAAGGTCCATCTAGCCCAATATCCTGTTTTCCAACAGTGGTCAATGCCAGGTGCACAGAGGGAATGAACAGAACAGGTAATCGTCAAGTGATCCATCTCCTGTCGCCCATTCCTAGCTTCTGGCAAACAGAGTCTAGAGACATCATCATAATAGCCACTGATGGACCTATCCTCCATGAATTTATCTAATTCTTTTTTGAACCCTGTTATGGTCTTGGCCTTCACAACATCCTCTGGCAAGGAGTTCCACAGGATGACTGTTCGTTGTGTCAAGAAATACTTCCTTTTGTTTGTTTGAACCCTGCTGCCTATTAATTTAATTGGGTGACCCCTAGTTCTTGTGTTATGAGAAGGAGTAAATAACACTTTATTTACTTTCTCCACACCAGTCATGATTTTATAGACCACCATGTCCCCCCTTAGTCGTCTCTTTTCCAAGCTGAAAAATCATAGTCTTATTAATCACTCCTCAAACGGAAGCCATTCTATACCCCTAATCATTTTTGTTGCCCTTTTCTGAACCTTTTCCAATTCCAATATATCTTTTTTGAGATGGGGTGATCACATCTGCACGCAGTATTCCAGATGTGGGCATACCATGGATTTATGTAGAGGCAATATATTTTTGGTCTTATCTATCCCTTGCTGAATGATTCCAAACATTCTGTTCACTTTTTGACGGCCGCTGCACACTGAGTGAATGTTTTCAGAGAACTATCCACAATGACTCCAAGATCTCTCTTGAGCAGTAACAGCTAATTTAGACCTCATCATTTTATATGTATAGTTGGGATTATGCTTTCCAATGTGCATTACTTTGCATTGATCAACATTGAATTTCATCCACCATTTTGTTGCTCAGTCACTAGTTTTGAGAGATCCCCTTGTCGCTCTTCACAGTCTGCCTGGAACTTACCTATTGTGAGTTTTGTATCATCTGCAGATTTTGCCACCTCACTGTTTACCCCTTTTTCCAGGTGATTTATGAATACTTTGAATAGGACTGGGCCCAGTACAGACTCCTGGGGGACACCACTATTTACCTCTCTCCATTCTGAAAACTGACCCTTTATTCCTACTTTTTGTTTCCTATCTTTTAACCGGTTACCAATCCACAAGAGGACCTTCCCTCTTATCACTACCTACAGCCCCTCCAGCCCAGCAAAGTTCAGGGGAAGGGGCTGCCCACAGGGTGCCCCCTGGCACAGACCCCCCCCCACAACACTGTGGGCACCTCCAGCCTCATGGGCTGCTGGCCAAGTGGGCAACTTTGCATAGGTGGAGGGGAGGCTCTGTCTCCTGCCCCCTGCACCCACGGGGGAGGTGCTCACGGGGGTTTGAGCGGCCCAGCCCCCACGGGAGGGCTAAAACCACCCTTGGCTGCATCAGCCACTGGAATCGCACCTCCTAGTCGAGCTCCGTGCGTGGGCACACGTGTCCCATGTGCCACGTGGGGGATCAGCCTTTGTTTCCCCGAGCCCACAAGGTTGGGCTCAATCTCAAGGGGCAGGCTCGGGGGGGGGGTGGGGGTGGCTCAGGCACCTGCCGTTAACTCGCAGTTGCTCATTAAATCCACCAGATGAGTTGGCCATAGCACAATGGTCAGGGGGGGTGCTGCTTGTCTCAGGGTTTTAATCCCTCTCCACGGCATGTGACACCACCCCCACCTGGCCCCGGCCCCCGCTGGGCTGGGCTGGGCTGGGCTGGGGGAGGGGCACCTCTTCCTGGCTGCAGCAACTCTGGCTGGGTGGGGCTGGACTGGGGGAGGTAACCTCTCCCCGCCTGTGCGGCCCTTGATAGGCTGCTGCAAGGCCGCATGGCTGTGCCGCTTAGAGGGATGCTTAGCTGCCAACCATGCTGTTAATAAGTGCTAAACAAGAGCCCCAGGGCAAGCAGGCAGCTCATTGGCAGGCTACCCTTTGGGACAGCTCCAGCGGGAGAATCCTTGCTGTGCCATCTCTCTCCATGCCCCACAGGAACAGCTGATCTTGCCAGCGTGGACAGATGTGTCTGTGAGCGCTCTGAGGTTTCTGCTCTCTGGGCTGTTGACATAAGACATCAGAAGAGGAGGAGGATTTCAATTCCAACTAGTTAACTGCCTCTCCTATCCAAAAGCTACTCAGCTGGATCCCAGGAGTTTGTCGGGGGAGAGCCCATCTCTCCATTGCATGTTTACCACAATGCTACTTAACAAGCAAGGTGACTCCCATGCACATTGGTGCACACATAACCTGTCCAATTCAAGAGGGAGGCTGCTGGCTCCGAAGCAGAGAAATCCCTGGTACTCTAGCGCTGGCCTGGATATTCTCACCCACTCTGCTCTGTTGCAAGGCCCCATTGTTGGATCATGTGCATGCATGCCCGTATTGCTCTATTTCCCCAGTTAGTATCCTGCTGTACTGGAAGAAAACTTCCTCCCCTAACATAAGATTTACAGGGTCCTTTTTCTCATGCCATCCTCAAATCTCCACTAGCCCAAAAGGGGAAGGATCATGCCTGGATGATCTAAGTTCTGCAAGGACCAATCATTCTTGGTCTAATCATGAAAGGGCCATACCTCCTCAAGGACCCTCATCTGTACTCTATGAATATCAGCGCATGGGTGATTTCTGTGCTTTTGGGATAAACTCACATCCCAATTGTGTATGGCACATACTTCAAAGGTTGACCCTCCCAACCTCTGGACCCGTGAGCTTGTTGTCAGGCCATATCTAGTACCAGGTTGACAGCAGATCCGGGGAACTCATGTGGCACAGATCAGCCTTCAGGAACCCAGAGACCTTTTCGTCTGGCTTAATATAAGGCCAGTACCCCATGTCTGCAGGGTAAATGGCAAAGAATCTAGTTCTGCCCCCATCTTTGGGTAAAGGCCTGCTTCGGGCAGGAAGCTGTCCAACCCTGTGTCCCTTCACTTAAGGACTGTGTGTTAGAGCTTCCAATAGACTATGGGCCAAATTCAGCCCTCGTGTAAGAGCATCTCAATCTCAATGGAGTGAAGTCTGCTTATAGCAGGGCTGGACTGACTCTCCCAACCCAATAACTCCTGGTGAGTGGGACCAGGGCAGTGGAAACAGGCAGCATATGTTGTCAGCGCTCTCTCTCCATGAGGTTGTTATGGCAATGTTGGTTTGGAGGCCTACCTGCTGCTCGGCAGAAGGCACGCAGCAGGCTGGATTGTTGTTCTGATTGCAGCAGGGCACCAACTGAGCGGCAGCCTTTAAGAACGTTGAGCTGGGGACGCAGTTCAGGAGAATTGAACAGCGAAGTGGCTTCCTGGAGGGTGATTAATCACTGAAAGCCTGCGGCAGTCAGAGCTGTTCCATAAACAGCTGGTGGTGTGGGGATGGACTCGGCAATATACCTGCCCCAGCCGTGGGGCAATACCTCGCCTGGGAATTGGCAGTGGTCAGATTTTAGAAGCCAACTCCCTTCTCCATCTTAAAGACAACTACATGGACAAGACAACAGAGGGTGGACAAGAGTCACCTTCCCCTCTCCTTAATCACCTGGAGAGCTTGCAGCTGAGCATCACACAGCAGCTGAGTGTGCAGGCTGGGAACGTGGCTTCTGATGGGACTGTCTCAGGCCTGCCTGGGGGCTGGCAAGGAGAAGGTTAACCTTCCCCTCCTTCCGGCTCGCTGTCCATCTCCCTGAGCAGAGGAAAGAGTACAGGTGCATGTCCTATATTTAGGTTCTCACAGGGCAGCAGAGCTAGGCTAGCTGTGATGAGTTCAATCCAGGTATAAAGACTCTGCTCTGCTAGGTCGGGTAGGCTAGGCTGATATTAGGAGTCGGTCCTTTTGTGGGTGTAAGGAGGACCGTGATCTCTAGAAAAAGCCCACGTGTTGCTTAAATCTTGGCTCCACAAAGAAACTCTTCTTTGGTTAAGCTGGTTTAGACCCCAGGCTGAAAGGAACCTCTTTGAGCTTTTAATTTAAATGACCAGTGGAAGGGTCAGTACTTGCTTGGTTGGTGGTTGTTTTCACCAGGGTTGGACACTCAGCTGAGCTTCTAATGGTCAATTATCAGGAGATAGAAAGCTGGGTGTTACTTGCAGGCTGGTAGCTGTGGAATCTGTGACATCGAGCTATTGCTCCTCCAGGCCTGTAGCATGTGTTATGAAGCTGTGAGGGCAGGATAGACCCCAGTTGTACCACTCAGGGGGTGGTTTTGGAAGAACAGGAGCAGTTGCCCCTCACTAATCCACAGCGATAAAGGCTTGGCTCCAAGATAAAGCTAAGCCCCATTCCAGCCAGGTGCGTCAGCAGGATCTTCATAGTTCACTGTGTTGAAAGCCTGCAGATACCTCAGTCAGGATGAGCAGAGGTGTTTGGCCTCTGGCGATAGCCCTGAAATCATCCCTGTATGCTACCAAAACGTCTTCTATGCTGTGACCTGGTCTAAGGACTTCAGGATGTTGGCAGCAGCTGGATTGTATTGCTTTGCCCCATCCCCATACTTTTGCCTTGGAATTTGAGGTAAAGAGCAGTGGGTTTGTTGGCATCTAGCACTGGTTTCCTAAGAACTGGCTGGACTTGGGGGGAGCTTGTCTAACGTCCCACAGGTAGCCACAGCACTGATCACTACCAGCATTAAAAACTACTATGTCATCCAGAGCTGTTCTACCTCAGTTAAATACACATTCAGATGGACCATACGGTGTGCATCTCTCACAGTGAGGGTAAATAACCATTGGAATGGGTTAGCAAGGGTGGTAGTGGAATCTCCAAGACAAAGATCTGCTGTAGAAATAACTGTGGGGATGTTCTCTGACGTGTGTTGTGGAGGAGGTCAGACAAGATGATCACAATGGTTCCTTCTGGCCTTGGAATCTGTGAAATGAGACCGCATCAAAAACACTAGCAGCTAGTCTACACTAACGTGTGCAATGGTGGGGAACTTTAAGAAGAGTCTAGTACAGATGGAGCCTTGTCAAGCCTTCCATGGACAAGGTGTTAATGAACCTGTCAGGAGTTGGTCGTGGCTGGTTTTCCACATCAGTGATGCAGAGATGTGCAGGTGCATGTCTTTAAGAGATTGCCTCAGGTCTGTCCTGCTGGCATTGTAATTGCTTCCTCTGTGACCAAGGATGATCTGGGGGAGAGTCCTATGCCAAAGTGCCTCACTGACCTATCACTTAATGCATGAGCAGTGCTGTACGTGGGAGGTGGGGACAGTGCCTGGTGCCTAGAGCACTCTCACTGCACCCAGCTACCAGGAGCCTGGCTGCAGCCTGAGTCATTAGTCCCTCTCTTGCGTGAGCTGCAAATTCACATGAAAAGTGAAAGGAAATGAATGTAACTTTAGTGCTTGCACTGACTGGAATAAACACCCAGGAGAGCTTTTAAAAAGGCTGAACTAGGCCAGGGCTTTTTAAAATGAATTCTGTGTCTGGTCTGCTGAGGGGGAGGGTGGAGGGCACTTGAACAAAGCACAAAAGATCTGAAGTGAATCCCAAGCCCCAGTGTGTTCAGAAGGAAGGTAAATTGCAGCATCCTTTGAATACAGCCCCTGGGCAATTACTGAAAGGACCAAAGTCTGTCACTTTCCAGTTGTTACTTCTCACTGTCTTATGTCATAGAGTAGGTTGTTGTAATCTCCATTGTGTGTGTCCGTTGGGTTGTATCCTGCCTGTCTGTGTTTATCGTATCTTACCCTCTCTCCAACTCCAGATCCCCCACATGCACCCTTCAAGTGTCTGGGCATCCTTTGCTCCTGGAGATAGATCTTGTCTTTAAGAATTACACTAGAGGGCTTTATTCATTGACCAACTAAAGGGTGGAGCAAAATAGAAGCAAGAGTTTTTAAGTGAGGTGAAACTTGTGAGCAGTGAGCTCTTGGGGAGGGGCCTCCCTCTCTCCCCCCAGCGGCACCCTCACCTCACACCGCTGTCACTTCCCTTGCTCCTAGGGCCCCTCTAAGGTCCAGGAAGCCTCCTTGCCTCCCCTGTGGTGGGTGCCGGGGAGGCTGCCATCACATATGCCCCTCCTCCCCTGCTGCTGCCCATCACTGTAGCCTCAATGGGGTGAGGGATAGGGCTGCCCCTTGCCCAGTGTGGGGCAGGAGTGGTGACTGCAGGCGGGGGGGGGGGCCGTGCTGGTGGAGGATCCTGCCAGAAAAGGGAAAGGTCCAAGGCGCCTTACCCTGCCCTTCCACTAGTGGATGGGGGGCACTGGGACCCTGTGGCAGCAGTTGATGCGGGGAACCAGAAGAGCCAAAACAGCCTGGAGCTGCAGGGGAGAGGCAGGAATGCTCTGGGACCTGGGGGAGGTGCACGGGGCAGCAAGAGGGGGCTGGGGGACAGTTGGAGGAGATGCGTGGGGGCGGCAGGTGGGGCCGGAGGAGAGACCTGGCCCCAAACATTGATGGAGCTGGGCCCTGAATATTGCTGGAGCCCGTGCACCATGGGCCCATACAACTCGCCGCCCCTGCCTCCTGCATATCCAGCAGTGCATATTGCTTCCAGAGAGAATGTAACGTCTGTGCCATTTGAGAGAGACAGACTTGCACCAGGCTGCATAGGGACCGTGTCTCTCCAACGGCCATGACAGAAGCATGATACAGCTTAACAAAATGATCTTACTGCAAGTTGGGTATCATGTCCAATGACCGTACAATCGATGCAGCTGAGACCCCCCTGGCGGTGGGAACTGTGCACCATAGGAACCACTGGCAAAAAAATTCCTGTATCCTCTACCTTTAAAAACACCTTTGTCCCCCAGGACAGGGTCACTGTCTTGGTCTGGCTGTATAACAACTGCTGGTTGCCACCAGTGAAGTTACTTTTGGTAGGTGGGTGTGTGCAAATCAGGCCCCTGTCTGACGTGAATGCATCTAGCTACACCACACTACACTTAGGTGGCTTCACACTAGCTAACAGCACTCAGATTATGCCCCCTTGTGCAGGTCTAAGTTGCCATGTAGACACGGTTTGCACACCAAAGGCCTGGTTCGCTGTTGCTCTACACCCTGGGTAGTTACATCAGTGCAAATTGGGTACACAATACTCCCCTTCTGACTTGGCAATGCAAAACCAGGATCTAGGAATGGAAGAGAGTCCCTTGTATTCCACTGGAATAAAACCAGAGGAGAGAGAACCCTCCAAACAGTCCAGGAATCCCTCCCTAACAGGCAAAGGGACCCATCCCACCACGGGAAGATTGTTCACAATAGCCCCTTCCTACCATAAGGGGAAAGCTTGTCTGTGCAGAAGCCGGCGCTCTCCTGGGGGCTGCTCTGAGACTGTGGGACAAATTCCCACAGGAACTGAGGACCACCCCAAATCTCCCCACTCCAAGTGCTGGGCGCACTTCTCCAACCTGCCTTCTCCAATATGAACACTGAACATTAACAACCAGAAAACCATTTCACGGCACCCACAATTCTACCCCAAGGAGAGACTGACCCCCAGGGGACGGGTTAGTCCTGTCACTTGCTGCAGTACTAGACGATGCTCCATGCTCATGTACTGCAGCGACGGGGGTGGAATGAGAGCCTGGGCCGAACAGAATAGCAGTACCTGGCCTGATTGCACCTGACCAGCCCCTGGCCCATTGCATAAAGGGGATGCTGGAGAGAGCAATTACCTAGAAAAGCCACCCAGGAAAGAGACCCGACAAAACAAAACAGAGCTATTGAAACAGCCTCACTGCAGCAAGCAAATCAGGGTGGGAATGAAATCAAATGGCTCCTCTAAGCCACACAAAGCATCTCCTGTTCTCAAGCCCCCTCACGGTAATGAAACACACCACTGCTGCTGCCCACAGAGTGCCACTTGGGAGGGAAAACAAGAGCGAGGTTACTCAGGTCCCTTTGCTACTCCATCACCAGGCAGCCTAGCAAGGCTTCCTTTGAAGAGCTGTTGACCCTCCGTTTCTCTTGCTTTTTGTCTTCCACATTCCTCCTGTTTTGTTATTCATTAGTCTCACCGCTACCTCCAGGCTTCCCACCTCCCATCAGCATGGCAGCAATGCCAGCCGAAAGCTGGACGGATTGAACAGGCTAAAGTGCCGCACGCCGTACACAGGCAGCGAACGCCTAGTGCCAATCGCAACTCTACCACTGATTTGCTGGGTGACCTTGGGCAAGTCCCTTAAGCGTTTCCTCATCTGTAAAATGGGGGTGATACCTCACAAGGGGGTTGAGGCTCAATTAGTGTCTGCAAAGCGGTCCGAGGTTGCTAGACAAAAGGTGCGGTTTAAGTGGGGGCAGTATGAGTGTAAAGAGACGTGTGACATTCATTACTTTACCTGCATGCTCAGGATGGGTTATTTAGCTACTGATTACTCTGCTGGGTCTGTGATGGGGGGTATACCAACTCTGCTCTGGCTGAGAAAGGGTTAACATGCTGCTGTGGGCTTGGTCGGCCCCTTCCCGCTATGCCCACAGCAGGTGCCAGGCTTGGAGGAAGAAGTTAAAGGGGAGAACCCAGCTCAGCAGATCGGGGCCAGGAACAGCCTGAGAGACTGAGGGAAGGTGGTCCTGGCAGGGGGCTACTTAATTTGCCACCAGTGGCCTGCCTGTTGGTGCTGAATAAGCCTGCTGCAGGTGGTGCCCTGCCTGTAGGGGGCAACAGCCAAATAAAAGACCTTTTGGTTCCTTACACATGACTGCAGAGCTGATGGTGGTTTGCTGCGAGTCCTGATGTTGCCCTGTCTCTGAAGTTCTCAGCTTGCCTGCCTGCCTGCGACGATAGACGATGAACGGTGCTGTCAGGCTCTTCGCTTGGGGAGCAAAATGACGGCATCCCACTGAATGCATGATCACCTGTGATGGAATAGGCTCTGTGCAGCCTCTCGTACCGCAAGAGTCAACGCACCAGCCATAAGCCGGATATGGGCCCTCGTTCTAAAGACAATGTGACCTAAATGATCATGTGAGCTGCCGGGAGAGGAAATGGATCAAATTCTGAGAACTGCTGTAACAAAATATTTCTACGGTGAACACCTAATTCCGAAAGGTGCGTCTACAGTGGACAGTGCGTTGTGATTCCTATAGAGGCATCCAGTCAGTTCCATTTCCGAAGGTGAACGGAGATGGTGCCATGCTGTGATTCCCTTAATGAGATAATGGGCTTAATAGGGGCCCATTTGTGGCTATTACAATCATTTCAGGGATGCATAAATATTTAGTGGCCACTGCAGGGGAGGGGAGCCCCTCCTTTGTCCTTCTGAAGCTAATGCTGAAGGCTTCAATATGTTAAAATCATTTCTGTGAGCAATCGGTTCCATCCCCTGCCCCCAGCCAACACTCCCAGCTCAAACCGAAGAGCAGGTTGACTGACAAGAAGAGATGGGATCAGATCCGAGGGAGAACACTGGACAGGGGATAGATAGGGGGCACACATGGTGGCATTAGTGCAACGATGATAGGAAATTAACCGGTGATGGGGAAATGCTAAGCAAACAGGGGCCCTTCCAGAAGATCTAGGCAAAGCCTGACCTGTTGGGTGGAGGAGGGAGTGCCTCGGGGTAGCCGTGGATTCAGTGACCAAAGGCGGAGAGGAAATGCAATAAAAATGTCTTTGACCATTTCATCTCGAAGCTGCAAGTGTTTTGTCGGGCAGCTGTTCCCCTGGATACCAGGAATGCAGGAACCAGCCGGCGGCAATTTGCCGCATCCTGTTTCATTTGCTCCCTTTATTACTCATAATTTACTGGGAGCAACTTCAATCAGCGGCCCTGGTTTCTCTGCCACAGCTGCTTAATGTGACCCGGACCTTTGGTTCCATCAGATGCGCCTGGCCTGGACCGGTCTGTGAGCTCTGAACGAGTCAGTCTCCCTCTATTCACACCCTAGCTGTGCTTTCAATCTGTCTGTCTTCCTGTTTGGCCTGACTCAGCCGGCCTGGAGCTGCTGCTGGGGCTCTGAGATCTGTGGGCAGAGCCCTGTGTGGTTGTAAAGGGAGCAGCCGGGAAGGAGGAGCTTGGCTGCTTGGCACAGGTACCTACTTGGTGCAGCTGCATTGCTCACAAGGGGGTAGCCATTTAGCCCTCCCTCTTATGGGCTTTAGCATGAGGGAGGGAGGGGGGGTGGTCTTCTTTCTGCTTGGAGGAGAGACAGAGTGGAGATTGCTAGGCTTGGGGGCAGGGCAAGGGGCAGGGCTGGCTCTAGGTTTTTTGCCGCCCCAAGCAGAAAACTTGCCGCCCGAGAGCACAACTGCCCAAGCAAAAAAAAAAAAAAAAGGAATGCGGGAATGCCACCACCCCTGGAATTGTGCCACCCCAAGCACGTGCTTGCTTTCCTGGTGCCTAGAGCTGGTCCTGGCAAGGGGGGCAGAGGGGCGACTGGATTTGGAGGGTTTGGCAGGGGAAAGGAGGTTCTCTGAGTTGGAGGCCTGGGAGGGAAGGAGGAGGGGTTGCTGGGTTAGGGCGGAGGCAGGAGTGTGGGGTTGGCTGATGGAAGCTGGATGAGCGGCTCCGTAGCAGCAGAACTGTCCCTTCCAGGAAAACCCTGGGCAGCTCAGGCCCCTACATTCCCCAGCTCCCCCACCCCTCCCAGACAGCCAGTACCTCCCTAGCCTCAGCCACTAGTTCATTTCCCGGGGCGAGGGGAAGCTCCCAGGGCTGCCAGTCGTCGTGGATACCTGCCTAGACACCAGCTCCCCAGAACAGGTAGTCAAAGCCAGGAGCACCCCTGGCCAGCTGAGCATGCCGCTTGCAGAGTGCGGGGAGCCGGGGCTGCCGTTGTCCAGGGGCACTTGGATCAGCAGCCTGTGCACAAGTGCTCCGTCTGGGAAACTTGCCGGCTGGCCCTTACGTTGAAGGACTGCAGTGATGCTTGCTGGGGCCTGTGTTGGCAGAGGGTCCCTTGGTATCTGCGGATTTATGCTGAGTCAGCTGTAACCCGCCTCAAACAAAGCAAGGAATTCGCTACTGCTTCCAAGGCCCCGCATCTGTCCTTTCACCGGATCAAAATCTTACAGGTAAATTAGCCCTCCACCCCCCCAGCCACCTTGAGGATCCCAGGCCAGCACTGGTGATTGGGATAGAGAACGGCTGGCGTTGCCCCTGATTTGCATGTGTCTGTATCACGTACATGACGGTGACACAGCCATGCGAAACCACAGAGCCATGTAGTATAGTTCATCATGCACCTCTGGCCACTAATCCGCTGTGTGTCATAGACCCTATATATTAACACCTAATGGAGATTCTCCTTTAGCTCATGCTGTAGAGACCTATTTGGGTTTTTTTTTGTTTGGAGAACTTGAATTCTATCCAGCCTGTCACCATGAAGTTATGCATGTGCGCCACAGGGCTAGTTCTGAAATCTTAGGAGGTGGCAGGTTGCTATGATCTATTTGATATGCTGGTTAAACTTTTAACCTAAGATCCCTTCTCACTAGATCTTAATCTTGAAGCAGAAGCAAAACACATTTTTGCTTTCAGCAGCTGCTGGCTCCAGAGAGACTGTGTTAACCCTTCCCCTTCCAAAGCCCTGTGGTGCAGAGACTTCACCAAACCTTTGTCTTGTTCTTAAGAAACTGCTATATTTTTTTCAGTGGGTCAGAGAGTTCAGAGCCTCAATCCCCTGGCAGCTCATGAGGTTAGCTGGGCATGTAATGACACGTTATCCATTTGGTGTTTGTCTTTTGGGGGGGTGTTGGTCAGAACAGCCGCCCCTCCTGCCTGCATGGAGACAATCTGATGCTTAAACATCAGAAATCTCTGGGAGGGAGCTTAGCGACCACTCTCCGGAGAAGACTCACAGCACTTAGAAATCATCTGGCCCGGGGGCACAGCTCGACATGATCGGTTTTGTGGCTCCTTCAGTCCCCTTGTTGCTTGTGCACATGAGTGGTTTAAAGGGCCACACTGTGTGGATTGATCAGAGGCTTCCTGTAAGATACCCTCTTGTAGTAATGTAACTTTTTCCTGACAGGTTTCAGAGTAACAGCCGTGTTAGTCTGTATTCGCAAAAAGAAAAGGAGTACTTGTGGCACCTTAGAGACTAACCAATTTATCTGAGCATGAGCTTTCGTGAGCTACAGCTCACTTCATCGGATGCATACTGTGGAAAGCATAGAAGATCTTTTTATACACACAAAGCATGAAAAAAATACCTCCCCCCACCCCACTCTCCTGCTGGTAATAGCTTATCTAAAGTGACCACTCTCCTTACAATGTGTATGATAATCAAGCTGGGCCATTTCCAGCACAAATCCAGGGTTTAACAAGAACGTCTGGGGGGGGGGGGGGTAGGAAAAAACAAGGGGAAATAGGTTACCTTGCATAATGAGTTAGCCACTCCCAGTCTCTATTCAAGCCTAAGTTAATTGTATCCAATTTGCAAATGAATTCCAATTCAACAGTTTCTCGCTGGAGTCTGGATTTGAAGTTTTTTTGTTGTAATATCGCAACTTTCATGTCTGTAATTGCATGACCAGAGAGATTGAAGTGTTCTCCGACTGGTTTATGAATGTTATAATTCTTGACATCTGATTTGTGTCCATTTATTCTTTTACATAGAGACTGTCCAGTTTGACCAATGTACATGGCAGAGGGGCATTGCTGGCACATGATGGCATATATCACATTGGTAGATGTGCAGGTGAACGAGCCTCTGATAGTGTGGCTGACGTTATTAGGCCCTGGGATGGTGTCCCCTGAATAGATATGTGGGCACAGTTGGCAACGGGCTTTGTTGCAAGGATAGGTTCCTGGGTTAGTGGTTCTGTTGTGTGGTATGTGGTTGTTGGTGAGTATTTGCTTCAGGTTGGGGGGCTGTCTGTAAGCAAGGACTGGCCTGTCTCCCAAGATTTGTGAGAGTGTTGGGTCATCCTTCAGGATAGGTTGTAGATCCTTAATAATGCGTTGGAGGGGTTTTAGTTGGGGGCTGCAGATGACGGCTAGTGGCGTTCTGTTATTTTCTTTGTTAGGCCTGTCCTGTAGTAGGTGACTTCTGGGAACTCTTCTGGCTCTGTCAATCTGTTTCTTCACTTCCGCAGGTGGGTATTGTAGTTGTAAGAATGCTTGATAGGTGTTTGTCTCTGTCTGAGGGGTTGGAGCAAATGCGGTTGTATTGCAGAGCTTGGCTGTAGACGATGGATCGTGTGGTGTGGTCAGGGTGAAAGCTGGAGGCATGTAGGTAGGAATAGCGGTCAGTAGGTTTCCAGTATAGGGTGGACCAGGCTGAGGGCCCACATATCTATTCAGGGGACACCATCCCAGGGCCTAATAACATCAGCCACACTATCAGAGGCTCGTTCACCTGCACATCCACCAATGTGATATATGCCATCATGTGCCAGCAATGCCCCTCTGCCATGTACATTGGTCAAACTGGACAGTCTTTATGTAAAAGAATAAATGGACACGAATCAGATGTCAAGAATTATAATATTCATAAACCAGTCGGAGAACACTTCAATCTCTCTGGTCACGCGATTACAGACATGAAAGTTGCGATATTACAACAAAAAAACTTCAAATCCAGACTCCAGCGAGAAACTGTTGAATTGGAATTCATTTGCAAATTGGATACAATTAACTTAGGCTTGAATAGAGACTGGGAGTGGCTAACTCATTATGCAAGGTAACCTATTTCCCCTTGTTTTTTCCTACCACCCTCTCCTCAGACATTCTTGTTAAACCCTGGATTTGTGCTGGAAATGGCCCAACTTGATTATCATACACATTGTAAGGAGAGTGATCACTTTAGATAAGCTATTACCAGTAGGAGAGTGGGGTATTTTTTCATGCTTTGTGTGTATAAAAAGATCTTCTACGCTTTCCACAGTATGCATCCGATGAAGTGAGCTGTAGCTCACGAAAGCTCATGCTCAAATAAATTGGTTAGTCTCTAAGGTGCCACAAGTACTCCTTTTCTTTTTTCCTTACAGTTTCTTCTCTTCAACTGGCCAAAAGTTCCTCTTCCTCCCTGTGGCTTTTGAGAGGAGATGGAACTAATGTGGGGCCCCTAGGGCACTGGATTGGCCATCCGGCCAGCAGTTGGTATCTAACAGCACTTTGGCCCATGTGCCCAGGAGGTTGGTGTTCTCAGTCTGGGTCATAGAGGATAGATCTCAGTGCTAAAATCCATTCTTGTTAGCAATCCCAGCACCAGGGCAGATGTTTGAATGGGCCATGGAATCTTAGCTGGGCCTCATTTCTAGTGAACATTTGCAGCCATTGGTGTCTAGTCACAAGTGTAGCTGCAACCCTCTGCTGTAGACAGGCTGGGCCATGATTTGCACAGGTGCAGCCTACCCTGGTTTCAGGCCAGGGTTTCCACTGGTGCCTCCCCACGGGTGCCTGACATCCCCAGTGCAGAAAAGGCCTAACTCTCCCACCTCCCACTAGAAGTTGTTCCACCAGCTCAGAATTTCAGCCCTCTGTCTGCTGTCCACGCTGTACCTGGCCTACGGGTAGACAGAGGACCGTATTCTCCAGCATTAGCAACCCTGGCCCCTTTCACCAGCACTCCTAAAGCCAGATGTAGGCAGCTAGATAGAGCTACATGGGCTCAGTTCTGCTCGGCTTCAGGTCACTTCTTCAGTTGCCTACGTCTGGATTTAGGTGCCTACCTTTGGGTACCCAAGACTTGACAGTGTTGATCCATCATTCACTTAAAATGAGCTACGGGAAAACCTCTTGGCTATTGTTTGGTGCCTTGTCACGGCAAGCTTCTCTGTTCGTGCCCTAGCCCTATTATGGATGGCAGCAGCTCCTGTGTGTGTTACTAGCTCATTTTTACCCAGCAGCCCCTTATGGCCATATCTGCACGAGCTGTTTTTCAAAGCAATCTGTTGGGAGGTCGTTAGTCCCTCAGACTGAGCTCCTCCTATTCCCGCTGCCCGGCACCCCCGTCTCACCCAGCCTCTGTCCTTTCAGCATCATTTAAAGCTTTGCCACTCCTACCTTGAGTGCTTGGGCTTATTCCCGCTCTTGCCACCTACCTAGCATTGTGCTGGCTTCCAACTAAGTATAATTAAAAAGCAAAATGTAGCAGGGGAGCAAATGAGAAACTCTTTTAAGCTTTACAGCCTTCCTTTTTATTCAGGGCTCTGACTCCCCAGTTCAGTCCTGACCAACTGAGCCAAGGTTTATCTGGGTGCTAACAAGTCCTTGGTCGTCTTGCAGCTGATGAGTGCTGTCCCTGTGTGCACCTCCCAGGGCCCTCAGATGGAGACGTGACGTTCTGGCAGCTGAGACAGGTCAGGGCTTAAACTGAATGAATAGACTGGTAAAGCCCTGGATGCGGAGTGGAATGGCGGATTTAACCCCTCCTGTGCCAGGCTGTGATGCATGATTTAACTGGGAGGTACCATCGCTTTCAGTGGGCTGATACCCATCCGTTGGGCGGTCTGAGCGGGTGTCCCTTTGCTGAGCCAGTATGTCATGTCCGGCCTTGTGTGCTCTGCCTTGGGCTTGCAAGCTAACACAAGGGGCCGTTTATCTCGAAAGGATGGCTTCTTTCTTTTGAAAATGTTCGGATGTCATGAAGGGAGGGACTCTCAGCACTGTCTTGAATTTGGCATAGCTTAGGGTGGCTTTCTTCCTGCACACCCCTCCTCCCAGGCATCTCAAGACTGGGCTGTGGCACCTCCTGCTGTTTCAGGGCTGAAACTGAAATATGTGTGTCCCCCACCCCCATTGTGTACGGGTTTGTGATTCACGTAGGGGGATTAGAACCAGAGACCACCCAAGCTGGGGTTCACCTCAGATCCACAGATGTCTAAGGCTAATGCACTCGCCCTCTGTGTCCTATAACTATGTGTATGAGGGTTCGAGGAGCTGCTGGGAGAAGTGGTCTTAGATACCACAGCTCCCGGGGGTTGACAAAAGCCCATATAATGTCTGACCATCTTGGCCGTTTACCCTTGGGTGATGTTGACTATCTTGGTCTGTAGAGTGTATGGGGTGGGAGGTGAGGGGAAAGGGTGGGATTCATTTAGACCAGCAACTAATCTCATGGTGGTAAGAAAAGGGTAACTTTAAGGGCCAGATCCTCAGCTGGAGTCAGTGGAGTTATGACAATTTACACCAGTTGAGGATCTGGCCCTGAGATCTTAAAACTCCTGAATCCGATCCCTGCAACAACTCGCCCCCACCCCCTCCCAAACTCTCCCAGTCAAGGAGAACAAATGTCCAGGCACTAATGTGCCTCTTTTTCCCTTCTTCCACAATGTTAAGTAAAGCAAAGTCTTTCTCTAGTAGGATTTATGGCCCTTCCTTGGGCAGGAGACAGCTAATCGATTTGCATTACCCTGGCTGTCTCGTGAGTCTGTGCGTCATTTCATTTAAAAAAAGAAAAGGCATTTTGAAGAGATGAACTCAGAAACAGCTTCCTCCTTCCCGCTCCCACTTGATGGAATTCAGCTCTTTTGCAGGGAGCCATGTGTTTAAGAATGTCACCAAGCTTTACACGAATGCACCACCATTTGTCAGAAGGGACCAGATCCTCAAATGAATTTAGCTGCCTTACTGCCATTGAAATCAACTGGAGTTAGGTGGCTCCATACCTTTGCAGATCTGGGCCAAGGAGCCCAGAGACGGTGGAGAGTGAGGTGAGATGGGACTATAACCATGGGGTTAGAAGGGTCATCTAGTCTAACCCCCTGCCAAGATGCAGGATTTGTTGTGTTTAAACCATCCAAGACAGATGGCTATTCAGCCTCTGTTTGAAAACCTCCAGGGAAGGAGCTTCCACAACCTCCCTAGGCAGTCTGTGCCATTGGCCGACGGTTCTTACAGTTAGGAAGTTTTTCTTGAGATTTAATCTCAATCTGCTCTGCTGTAGTTGGAACCCATGGCCTCTTGTCCTGCCCTCTGTGACAAGAGAGAACAACTTTTCTCCATCTTTTTTATGGCAGCCTTTCAAGTATTTGTCCCCCCTTAAACTCCTCTTTTCCAAACTAAACATACCCAGTTCCCAGTGGTGGCAGGTTTGTATAATTTTTGCTGGTGCCTAGAATGGGTCCAAGTCCCGCCCACATCTGCCTTGGACTGAATGCATCTCCGATGAAGTGAGCTGTAGCTCACGAAAGTTTATGCTCAAATAAATTGATTAGTCTCTAAGGTGCCACAAGTCCTCCTGTTCTTTTTATTAAGAATGCATCCATTGTTGGTTATTATTACACAAAAGTAATGGGGTGGGGCCGAGGGCTTTGGAGTGTGGAAGGAGGCTCAGGGTAGGGCAGAGGGTTGGGGTGCAGGGGTGAGGGCTGCGGGGTGGGGCCGGGGATGAGGAGTTCACGATGCAGGAGGGGGCTCAGGGCTGGGGCAGAGGGTTGGGGTGCGGGGGATGAGGGCTCTGGCTGGGGGTGCGGGCTCTGGGGTGGGGCTGGGGATGAGGGGTAAAATATTCCTTTCCTCTCCCAGGCTGGAGAGCAGGCAGAACTGGATTAGTGACATGGCTGTGCGGAGCATTACTACTGGGGATGTACACGGATTTAACTGGATTTGTTGTTTTAACTTATACAAATATTATACAAATATTTCAGCCTAGTAACCAAGATGAAAGGAATCTAAAAGGAAATCTTCATTAACATGCACAGGGAGGTAAATGTGAAACTCCATTATTGGGGACATGGCCAGCCTGACAGCCATATATTGTAAACAAGTATTTCTTTACCTATTTAAGACTCTCTCACAGTCTCCGCATCTCTTATCTTGGACAATGAAAATCAATTAAGGTGCTTCTGAGTTCTCAGTGCTGTAACGTTTGGGTTGCGAACACGTGATGGAAATTGTCCTTGCTGTAAAACCAGTGTTTTCAAACTTTGGCGTTCCTCACTCCCAGACATGGGCTAGGAGCACAGCCTGCCTTTATTAATATTGTCTCATTGTTTCCTTGTACTCCCCTGTCTACCTGTCTGTCTGTCTCCATCTGTTGTCTTTTGTCTGATACTTAAATTGGAAGTGCTTTGGGGCAGGGACCATCTTCTTGTTCTGGGTTTGGAGAGCACCTGGCACGATGAGTCCTGGGCCGTGACTTGAGCTCCGAGGTGCTGCGGTAATACAAATAATAACTGAGAGAATGAAAAGGCTGACGGTAGCTTGGGAAGGGAGTGGAGGCAGAAAAGGCCAAATGGAAGGAAAAGGATAAACTCCAGAGCTTTGCTCCTTTGTGCTTGAGGAAAATTACTCCCTGCTCAAGTCGTTCGGAGTGGCCTGATTGGCGGAGTGGATGATGGTGGCAGAGAAGAATGGGCTGGTAGTTAGGGCACTGGCTTATGAGAGAAGAGACCAGGTTCAAGTCCCTGCTCCACCACAGACTTCCTGTGTGACCTTGGGCAAGTCACTTGGCCTCTCTGTGCCTTAGTTAACTGTAAAATGGGCTGTACGCTGGTACTTTAGCCGAGAAACTGACAGATGTTGGCGCTACCCAACCTCGGTGTTGGAAATGGGGGATGATGGTAGTGGCAGGATTCAGAGCTCTGCCAGGCATTTCACTTACCCCTCTCCCGCCCCCGCCATTTATCCGTGACTTTTTATTGTGTCTGTGAGTCACCCCACCGCGGTGGCTTTGGTTGCTCCCAGGTCCCACAGGGTTGGGGCTGGCATCCTGCTCTCACAGGGGGCTGGGCCCGGTGCCCTGCTCTGGGCTTTGCAACCTGGCACAAAAGGTCTCCAATTTGGCCCGCCCAGCCCTCTGTCATGACCCACTCACCTTGGGGAGCACCAGCGCCGCAGCTGTGGGGTGGGCTCACTCTCCACTTGCTCCTGCTGGCTGCCGGGATCTGTGTGGCGCTGGAGGCTGGGGCTGAGAGCAGGGAGACAGTCTCTTCCCTGCTGGCATCTTCCCTGCTGGCTGGCACCCAGACGTATGGAGGGGAAGGAGTAATAGCCTTTCTTGAAGGCAGAGGGAGTGAAGGGGTATGCAGTATACTACAGTCTTTAGTTATATGATCACATGCTATTTTTTCCACAGAGGTTAAAAAGGAATACTGAATAGCTGCTTGTTAAATGAGTGCCGTCTCTCCTGGGCACTGAACGAGGCAGCGCTTGTGTGGAAGGAATAGAATAGTATGTGGTCATGTAACTAAAGCCTATCATAATGCACACACATAAGGAGGCCCAGTTAAGATTCACAGTCAACCTACATTCTGGCATTTCCTTGCTTTTGAGATCTTGAATTTACAGCCGTAATCATGGTTTGTTTGTTTTTTTTTTAAATGTGAGCAAGACTCAGTATAGCCCTTCTGGTGTTTAACCCATGCCATTCTTTCTGATCACCTGCAAAGATGTTCGTGGACAGTTTAGAAATCATGGGCTTCATTGTATTCTCCTTTTTCATTTTACTGCCATGTCTGCTAAGAGTGACGTCAAAGGTACTAATATTAATACTTAGCTCTTGTCAAGCACTTTTCTTCCCAGAGATCTCAGAGCACTTTGTAGAGAAGGATCAGTATAAATCACTCCCATTTTATGGACAGGGAGACTGAGACACAGGCAGGGGCAGTGACTGGCTCAACAATGAGTTAATGGCCTTGTAGGCAGAGAATCCAAGTCTCTTGACTTCTAGTCCATTCCTTTACCTATTGGACTATGTGGTTTGTACAGGTAACCCACTAGTAAGTCTGTTACAAGTCCCCCATGTGCCCAATCCACAGAGGCTAGAAAGCTTTGACTCAAGCCATAGCAGCTCATGCTTTTAGCTCTGGCCGTCCCCAATGCAATCCCAGGTCCATTGGCCAAGATGGCAGCTATCACATATGTGTCCAATGTAATTGTTATTAAAGAAGCTCTGATGGCTGATGGCTATCCCAGGCCCTCATCTGCATTCCTCCTTCCCAATGCTGAGATCTGGAGGAGTTCTCATCGGGACACCATTCATTATGAAGAATTTCCTCAAGTCAGTTGACATGTCAAAAGTTGCTGAGCTCCTAATGTGTGGCACAGTCTGGGAGGAGATGTACAAATATTACTGAGGTATAGACAGTGGGCGGGACTAGCCATAGTGACCTCAAGTTGTTCAAGAAGAGAGAAATCAGCTCTTGCTGTAACACAATGGAGCAAACCAGCTCTGCAACAGACTTCTAACCAAAGGACAATGTAAAAGTGATGTGATGTGAATTTTGCTAGTAGAGGAGAGAAGTGAGGGGATATCAGTGAACCACACAGAGATCTGGAGGCTGCAATGAAATTAAATATTGCCTTGTACTGTGACAGATTTGTCCATCAGTCTAGTTACCTATATGGTCCCTGATAAGGCAAAGCACAGAAGGATCTATCAAGTGCATGGAAATGCACTTCTGCTGATTAAACTTTCAGAGTCAGGGAACAGTTTGGGGTTAAGCCAGATTTACCCCCACAAATAAATCACTTGAGTCTCCAGCCCCCCTCATTCTCTTCATCTGTTCTGCTTTTGAACTTTTCCATGGGTGACTAAAATAAGCCAGCAGCTGGTCTCTTGAGACAGAACAAATCCTGCTTCTGAAAGGTGAATCTAGGCAGTGCAAGGAGAGGTCATCCATCAGCCAAAAAAGACTC
Organism: Eretmochelys imbricata; assembly: GCF_965152235.1. Classification (NCBI taxonomy): domain Eukaryota; kingdom Metazoa; phylum Chordata; order Testudines; family Cheloniidae; genus Eretmochelys; species Eretmochelys imbricata. The sequence goes on along the minus strand of NC_135585.1, from coordinate 16,124,899 downwards.
TCTCAAGCCCAAGAGCAGAGAAGTAGGAGAAGGCTGTTATTAGCCATGTTTCTATGGCTTATTACACGTTTTTCTTTGCCATGAAAGGTTTCAACCAGGAAGATAAATACAGAGATAAATAATGGAGCTGTTTATGCAATCAATGTCTGTGACTTATGCTGGGTGCATGGCTAGACTAAATATAATTATTAATAAAGAAGCATTGGGCAATTTATGGTCCTCGGCATAGGGCTAGCTGGATCTGGTTATAATAAGTTTTAATGGGAAAGATAAAATGTTTGACAGTTAAGTGCTTCTCAGGGGAGGGATCAAAGCAACAGGGACTGGAGAAGGAGCTTGTTGTAAATAGAGTATTCCCAAGGTGTTTAGATCAGAGATGGGCTTCAGCCCAAAGCCTACAGCTAACCACCCTGAACTCTGGGAAATTTCAGATCCAAGGCAGGGTTTGAACTTTGCACCTTGGGGCCGTCTCTAGAGCCAGAGCCTGAATTCCTTATTCAAGACCTGATCCAAAGCCCATTGAAGTCAATGGAAGGGCTTCCATTAATGTAAGATAGGGCCTTCAATCTCCCACTGACGGTTGATTGAGGGTTGCCTTAGTGAAGACTTCAGGATGTGGCCGCAAGGATGGAGCCCCTGAAAAATCTGCAAAGCCCATTTACTGCTACTTCTGGTTCCTTTGAACGTGAACTGATTTATATAACAGACCAGGGCCAAGTGAGCAGATCCGGGGCTTAACATGGTTATAATTATTAAAGACTTATGCATCTAGCATCCACAACTGTGCCAAACGCATTTAAAAAGAAATCCAGTCCCAGAAGCTTTGGTATAATCCATGTATCAGATAAGGGTCTGGCAGACTCAAAGGGCTTGAGATCTGGGCTGAAATGTGACTGTTATTGGACACAGTAACAAAGGAGCAAAGTGTTTTGGCTCTTAGGGATGGGAATGGATGAAGAGTAGAGCAGGCTGGAAACTTTCCGACAAACCTTTTTTTTTCCATGGGAAGATGTTAATTCATCAAAACCAAAACTGTTCGCAAGGAAGGGTCGGCTTCCCCAAATCTCCTGATTTGAAGAAAAAAAAATGTGGACAAAAAGTTCAGACATTGTCAAAACATCCTGTTTCAACATTTTCAAAACAAAAAGTTTGGAGTTTTAAAATCTGAAATGACTCTTTATTCCCAAATTTAAGGGCAAAATCAAAATGGTTTGAAATTATCTAAAGGAAGCATTTCAGTTGACTCTAGCCACTTTTTTTTCCTTCAGATTATTGGTTCTTGAAAATTTTCAAGATTTTTGTCTTTTTGTCCTGTTTTGGGATGGGAAAAAAGACAAAATCTCAAATTCTTGTGGGAAGGGCAAACCATTTCCCTCCCAGTTGTAATGCAGAATAGGTTCTTCAGGAGGATTCTGTATGGCTTTCGTGGTCTCGTACCTCTGCGCGGTGAAGCATGTGGGTTTGTGTTTTTAAGCGTTGCTAATGTCAAATCCCAGAGTGGACATAATAATAGTTTCCAAACAGAGCACTCAGCCACTCTTCACAGACTGGGCGCAGCTGTAATTATAAAGCCATTCACAGAGCCCTTCGTTCCAAGAGCACGGAGCCTGAGTCAGACTCAGCCTGATGTGAGTATATGCAACTCCCTCTTGCAACAGGGCTAAAATTGGTCAACTGTGTTCAAAGGTGTGCGGGGACACACACCAAATATTGCAGTGTACGTCTGGCTGACTTCTCTTGCAGTATGTCCTACTGTGCTCATTACAGCATCTCTTAGACATAAAGTGTGGTCTGGAGTCCTAGCACATGCCTATTTGGGGGGCAGATGAAGAGAAAAACCCCAATCCTCCAGAGGGCATGGCCTCGTTATCAACAGAACTAGGTTCTACTCAGGGTCCCGCAATGAACAAAAGAAAAACAACTCCCCACCCCCCAACAGCTGCTGTATCACCTCTGTCGGATTGTCGGATGCTAAGCAGCATCTCACCTGTAGAATCTCTCCGGGTGAAAGGAGACAGGACTCGGCTGTAATGAATATAAAGGTGGTTCTTTATTGAGGCAGCTGGACCCAGGCAGACCCTGGGGTTTGCTCTGGCTCTCCAGCTCCCATGCTGCCTAATGCAATGATACCCAGACTGCGGCTCACGAACCAAAAGTGGCTCTTTAACGTGTCTCCTGAGTCTCTTTGCAGCACATGGTATTAAAACACTGTGTGATTTCATTGATAACCAATCCAAGTTATTAACCAGTCAGGATGCTTTTACTATGCTATTAACTAATTGTAGTTGATAAAATAATAATGTTTGGTCAGTCATTTTGCTGTGAGAATAATATAGATTTCCCCTGTCATACCATTTAAACATGACTAGATTGTACTATAGTAAATGGAACAATGAATTCACACGACTGTGGCTCTTTTGGGTAATGTTGATCATTTGGCTCCTGAACCACTGAGATCTGAGTATCACTGGCCTAGTGTCACAACACAGTGTCAGGACTAAGCATTCATGGAATACAGTGCTGGCTACACTACATGGCGGATTCAGTATTTACATAGAAGCTCTCCAAGGGGCACTCAGATGCTGCAGAAGAAGGGTGGCGCTCTTCTAGGTGAGCCAGTACTGAGCCGATGCCCCAGGCTGGCGAGCTACTGAAGGTGCCTTCTCTTGGATGAGATGTCAAGCTCATGTCCTGATCGTCTGTGGCAATTAAAATCCCATGGTTCTTTTTGGCATCAACCCAGGTGCTTTGGTCAAGATAGGTGATTTATATGCCCATTAAGTTCAACTGGATATGTAATTCTTCATTTGCCTCCTAAGATGTCTCGTGTAGGGCTGCTGTTGTATTCCACCATTTCAATGGCACATAGAACGTGATCGCTCTGGACATTCTGCAAAGCACTTTGAAACACATTGCAATTAAAGGTGCTAATATGAAACAGACCAGGGTGGTAAGTACAGATATATACATTAGGTGAGAATCACAGCTCCACTTACATGACATAAAAGTCCCCATGATCCCGCATCTGATTAGCACAGCTAATCTCATCAGTGGCAGACTGTCCCTCAGTAGCAGCACCTGGCTAACCCATGCCGCTAAAAATCAGTTTCCCTGGTCCACCTTCCTTTGCAGGTGTTCACACTGTCACCTGCCAGGAAGACTAAACTCACACCCCAAGATTTCATTCCCGGTCCAGACATGCCAACTTTATTAGGGGTGTTTGTACCTAGAGGATTGTTTCAGACCCACCTCTGATATATATGGCAATGATCTTCAAAATGGTGGCTGGCTTTGTCATTCTGTGGAAAAAGGGGACACATGGCTAGAACTTAGGCAGTCAGGGATAAGGATGGGAACAATGTGACTGGGCTAGCCACGTGTCCAAAGTGGCCCAAACCACAGGGATACACTTGAAACATTCACCTTCGTCTTAATACTATTTAACATTTGTGTTGTAATGGCACCTGAAAGCTCTGATCAGGATCAGGGCCCCATTGTGCTTGACTCGGTACACACATATATGAAGACATGTTCTCTGACCCCAGTGATCTTACAAGCTAATAACACAGTGATGTATGCAATACAATCAAATACAGAGAATTGTAATATACATTAGTAACTGTTTGTTTGTATTATGGTAGATAAAGCCAGCTTTTCTTAGCTATGCCTCAGCCTAGACTGGCTGGTTGATTCTGGTGGAGGAGGGGTTTGAAGGAGGAGGGTTAAGGCGGGGGGTGGGGGGGGCGAGGGCCTTTCAGGTCAGTTTAGGGCAGGAATTCCAGAGGAGGGGCAGTGAGATGATGTTTGTGTGAGAAGCTGACAAGTGGCTGGCTGAGGCTGTCGTCAGGAAGGGGGATGAGTGAAATAAGGGGGAGGGGCAGAACCGTGAAAGACCTTGAAGGTGAGGGAAAGAAACATCTCAATTTGGAGCCTGAATCATGTCCAGGGGTGCTGGAAGGGAAGTAGGGTGAAGCAATTTCACCTGGCTTGAAGCACTAATAGCAACCCAATGCCTGGCTTCCGTCATATAAAGGGGTTTGCAGTTTGGTTCAATGACTCTCAAGGCCCCCGCTATAAAAATGGTTCCAGTGACTCTGCTCAAGTACTCAGCAGTAGCAACTAGACACTTACACAGGTGTCACATGGGGTTCAAAGGGTCTTCCCGGACACCGAACCTAATTCAGCTAAATGCAGCCTGGAGTCAGGGGGCATGACTTCCACGGGATTTGCAGTGAGATTAATGGTGGAAGTTGCTCACAAAATGGCAGTGTAACAACCAATGTGGTGTAACATGAGTGTGTGTAGCAGTCAGGGCAGGTGTGCAAAGCAAGTGACAGGCATTTAAACATTCAGGGAGTGGGAGCATAACGAGCCGGATTCTGCTCTTCTTTTCAGCCAAGGAACTTCACTGGTTTCAGTGGAGTCACTCCAAAGAATCTGGCCTTTAGAGTTCCAAATGTGAGTACAATCATTCGGTTGGGTCTGAAGAACCTGCAGACCCAACATAATGCCAAAGGGAGTTGGTCAAATTCTCGTTTGTTACACTAGTGCAATCCTATTTGAAATCTTCCCTTTTGTGCCCCCTGCCCAGGTTCCAACTGAACTGGCCCCTTTCTGCTTGTAGGAGGAGACAAGAGCACTTTGTGTTTCAACCCACTTGTCCTTCCACACATGTTCTCCTCCCTGTCAATCCCACTGTGACAACTTCTCCACCCATACCTTGCATTGCTGTTTACACTAATCAGGCTGGCTGCTGTTTACATGCACTTTGCATGCACTGGTGCAAGTGACCACACCAGGGGCATGGCACCGAAGAACCCGCCTCATAATGCTGCGTTTGTGACATCACCGTCATTTCCATTGCAACAGACTCCTGTTATAAATGCAAAAAGGTGAGATCACAGAGAACCTGTGAGAACTGAGCTTCCTTCCTGCACCTTTATATACAAACCCTCTGAAACCTGTCCCCCCACTCATCCCTTTTGGAGACTCCTGTGTGACAGCAGAAGGGTCACTGAACAAGCCACTCCCCTTTTTTGGCTGTTATAATGGAATGACTTTTACCAGCGCAGCAACGAGCTTCCCCAGTCGGCCACCTGCACCGAAGCAGGATCTTTTCTTTAGAAGTGCAGAGCAATCTGGAGAGAATGTTCTAGTGAGGGGAGCTCTAAAGGTCTCCCACAAGTCTTTCTCCTGCAGCCAAGTGGCTCTGTAAGACTTTCAAAGGTGCAAAATTCATTCTAAAAGGAAATAAAATAATTTGCTTCCAATCTAACCCCCTCCGGCACCACCCCCCCCCCACACACACACACACTGACTGACCGTTATCACAAAGTGGAGGGCCACATACTAGTACGTGTAGGAACTGGTTTGGGGAAAGTAGGTTTTGATTGCTGGAGCTACGTGATGATGCCAAGAGGAGGGCAATGAAACCACATTCCACATAGCCGTCTTAATCATTCACGTGGTTGAGAGACTAGAAAGCATCAGCATTTTAAAGCTGAGATTCCTGTGAGCAGTACATTAAAGCTAAAGTTCAGTCCTACCTGGGTCCACGTGACACTGCCCTAGAGTCAGAAGATTTTTTTTTTTTTTAAAGCCAGTAGGAAAGAAGTTCCACTAGGTGACATTGAAGGTGATGAAGGAGTTGGCTACTTTCTGCTGGCGCCCTAGCTGCTCCGTCTCCCCCCATGGCTGGTCTGGGATCTGACAGCTGGTGAAGGACCTGGCAGGTGGGAGCTCGTTGATATGTGTCACTTCAGTCAGATCCGCCTCCAGGGTGCTGACAGTGTTGGTTACCTGTACCACATGTACCTTATTGGCCACCTTCTTGTGCAAGAGGCAGTTGAAGATCTTCTTGAAGCCCTTGCGGAAATGCTTGGAGACCAGGGCATAAACGATGGGGTTGACGCAGGAGTTGGAGTACGAGATCAGGTGCGAGAGGATCCTGAGCACGTAGGTGGCGTGGTTGAAAGGAAAATAGCCGAACCAGACGCACAGGATGATCAGGTGATGGGGCAACCAGCAGAGACAGAAGAGGACCGCTACAATGATGATCATCCTGGTGACCTTGCGCTTGGCCTTCTTGGATTCGGACATATCTTCAATGGGGTCCACGGATGTCCAGAGGTAACGGATAGTCCTCATGTAGGTGAGGCTAAGGATCAGCACTGGGATGACATAGCTGAAGATGAAGGTGCAGATGTCCATGATCTTGCGTTGGGAGATCTTCCAGATGGGATGGCAGACGGTCAGGTTGGCCATCTGGAACTCCTGGTAGTAACTGAGATACGGGCCGGAGAAAATAATGGAAAGACCCCAGATGAGGCAAATGGCTGTGAGCGCATTCCGAGGGGTTCTGAGTTCTCTAGAATGCAAAGGGTATCTAATGGCCAAATACCTGCAAGGGAGAGAACAGAACAAAACTACAGTTCTATTTAAAACGGAGAAAACATCATCAGGCCAGCTACATGGGGAGAACAGAAGGAGAAAAAGAGTCAAAATGAAAAACTTTGCACTTCTAATGTAATTTCTTGTTTAACTAATTGTCCCATTTCCAAGGGCTTGTCTCCACAGAACCTTTGTGCAAGACACTCCAGGGTGTCCACAGCGCACTAGCCTGCCACGTGCTAACTGGCCAGGCGGACCCTGCTACCACACACTAAAAGTTCCATGGTGTGCTTTGATGTATTGCTGTCTCTAACTTTTAGTGCATGGTAGCTGGGTTGAAACAGACAATTAGTGCAAGGCTAGCTAGCTAGGATGCTGTAGCGGCACATCCTGGCCTGGTGTCAAATCTCCATGTAGACAATGTGCCTGACCAGGCTGGTAGAGAGGAGATGGTAACTCAAACTTCTCTTTGTCACTGATTTTCACCATGTCTTTTACATTTTATATAATAACAACATATGGGCCATGGCGGCTGAGCTCAGATCCAAATCATTTTTAGGGTGTGATCTCAGTTTAAGGCTGAATTAGGGCTTCGAATCTGGTTTGGATTAAATGGCACCTACATCTTAGAAGCTGCGGTTTCCAAAATGTCAGAATCTTGCAAGCTCACCCACTTACCAGCTCAGTCACCTTGGATGGATACCTAAGCTTATTCTAATGAGATCTTGGTTACATCAAGAACAGAACTAGAAAATAGGGTTCCTTCATTTGGGATTCAACTGGAACCAAAGCCATAGGGTTGAAGAGATTTCAGTTTCTGAAATGCCACCATCCACAAAATCCAAAGGGACTTAAATTTGAACTTCTGGTTTGGCCCATCTCTGTATATGACAATGACATAGTAAAAGTAGCAGACTCAAAGGGCTGTGCTTTCAGCAACTGGTGCTCCCTTGAAAATGCAGCTGCAAAAATGCACATTTGTACTTGTGAATGCAGTGACCTGTTTTATGCACATGCAACTGCTGTTCTTTGTAGGCACATGTTGCTCTGGTCTTTTGACCATGTGGCTCTTTAAGAGATGTAAAATATTTATATCTCATCAGCTCCACATCCATCAGAGAGCCTCCCCAGGGAATTGGCTCTGAAACAATGGTTGATGGTGCACCGGTGTATGGGCTGGAGAGTCATTTTATTTGCCACAAACAGTCAGCTCTCTGATGTCTGCACCTGGCACTAAGGTTGCAAAATTCCTGGTTACCAACAGATCTGTCCTCAGGGAAAGAGCATGACCCATCACTTTTTCAAGGAGAAGAATTTCTCTTTCTCCATCAGGGAGAGGGAACAAGGGCCTGATTCCCCATTTCATTACTGCAATCTATGCTGGTGTAACTGACTTCAGAGGAGTTACACTGGCTTAAAACTGGAGTGACACAGTTGGGAATCAGGGTTAAGGTTTTTCCTTCAGCACTATAAACTTCATTTCCACTGACGCCACTGAGAGTTTTTGCCAGTGACTTTAATAGGAGCAGGAACTTCATCTAATAAAGATGCAGCGTTCCTATCCTTTTCTCATGAAACAGGGCATGCTGCCGACTCTTGGCTACCTCCCACACTGAAGCTCCATTTCAAAACAAGCCTGTGAAGTGCCAAGATGATGACGTGTAATCAGCTGTCCTGTAGATTACACATCTCCCCCTTCCCCAACACCCCATCTCCACCTGGGCCCAAACCACAGAGGATGTGAGTTTTCTGCAGCTCCTAGCTCTCATGCAGAATCCTTCAGCTCAAGCAGTAATGGCTCTGACTTTCAGCTTTGTTCCCTGGGGGGAGAAGGGGGTTATTGGGCGGTCATTACATGTGGTTGATATACCATTTTAAAGGGGGGTTTTCATTGTTATTAATTGTAACCATAAATTAGCATAAATTAATAGACCTGCATTGCAAAACCCATCAAACACCTCCCAAAGTATATTCAGTCTTACCACAGGCACAAAGATATCAGCTAGGATTATTATGTATAATGTTCTGGGGAGGATGTGCAAATAGCTATTGATGTTCAGCCAGCACTAGGTGGTCAATGGGAGGTCAGGGTACTGAGTGCATTGCAGGACTGAGATCTAACTGGTTAGAGACTTCTGCATATAGCTTTACCCTAATCCTGAGCTGCATGAATTTTAAAATGCACATCTAATTCACAGCAAGCTTTTAAAACATGTTTTTAGCATCCGCCTATGCCCACTAGTGAATTCCGCTTGATGGTTATTACCTGGTAAACAGTCTCCAGATAAAACATGAGAAAGATTCTAGAGGGCTTCTATTTCGAGAGGAACTGATCCATCAAAGTCCCAACCCCACAGCCCTTTTCCCTCAAGCCTGTGGGACCGTATGCTGGAGTAAGGGTTGTTTTCCGATTGCAGGGTGAAGCCCAAACCCTACAGGTATACAAAATCCCCCAATTCTGCAGCCTTTGGATTCTCACTGGCAACCAGAGTTGCATTCTTCAGGATTTAACCTTTCCTTTATGGAGAAGGGGGAGGTGAGGAGAGTCATGAAACTGAAGTTTTCAGAGCTCTGTTTTTCAAGCCTCCCCTGTTTAAACTGAAGTCCACTGAAACCAACTAAGGGAAGCCTGCACACCCAGAAAAGTGGAAACTACCCTCTAGCGTCTTCTTTGTGGTTATAGAATTCAGCCCCTCCAGCTGTTGCAATGATGACCATTTAAATGCTAAGTGTCTGAAGTGTATGTCTATACTACAAACACTACAGCAACAGAGGAGCCACTGGAATGCAGACACTTGCTACAGCGACAGACAGGAAGGGGTTTTCCATCACTGTAGTAAATCCACCTGCTTGAGAGGTGGCAACTGAGTCAACAGAAGAATTCTTCCATTGACCTAGCGGTGTCTATACCAGGGCTTAGGTCGGCAAACCTATGTCTCTCAGGGCGGGGGGGGAGGGGGAGGAGGTTAATTTTTCACATCCCTGAGCGACAAAGCTAGGCCAACCTACATTTTAGGTGTAGCTCAGACCTTCGTGTATCATCCAAAAGGTTAGTTCCCCAGAGTGAGTCACTGCAACATAATATTGATGCTCTTGTGGTGAGAAGAGAGCACAGCGGATGGCAAGAAATTCATAAATTTTTTGGCTTGCAAAATTGTACGAGACAATCGTTGCCATTTCCTACCATTTCACCTCTTACATTTTGGGTCTGATCCTGCAAAGAGCTGAGTGTCTCCTGTGAGGTTCTGGGCACCTTCCACTCCCAAATGAGATGTCACTGATCAAGTCCCTTGTTTCGTACATTACTAACACACCAGTGAGTGTTGAATCTAAGTAGCTTGCGTCAAATGCAAGACTGGAAGGGAAATATATCGAGGGGCAGGATTTGACAAGGGAGAGGTGCCTCAGAAAATGGAAAGAAATGAGTTGATCCATTTTGTACTACTCTGAGGGTATTTTATGCCAGCCTCATTTCTGGAATCCTTAGTCTTGGACTGACTTGGTTATTGCATCAGAAGACTGGCACCGAAATACTGTGAAGATAGGCACGTTGGAAATGTCATTGAAAGATGAGATTAGTGAGAGATAGTAAACAAGAGGCACAGGATGTGAGTTTCCTTTAATCTCATTCACAGCTCCCACTGCTTTTCCCTCTGAAAACTATCGTCAGGAACAGCGGGAATACGATGATCACACAGAGGAAAGATTTAAATGATAGTTTAGTAATCTCCCGATTATACATCAAACTCCTGTGGCCTCAGTTCTCTTTTCCCATAGTTCTCAGAAGCTTTACACTGGTGTAACTCCACCGGCGTCCATAGAGTTACTCCTGATTTTACATTGGTGGGAGAGGAGAATCAGGCCCTTCACCTGCTTTAAATATACGTAGGCTTGGAAGGATTAGCTTTTTATCAGTAAATGTCATCAAACATTGATTTCATCACTGTAAATACACAAACTGATGAAAAAATACTTCCATTGATAATACTCGAAATATACAGACAGGCAAAGTAAGAAAAATGCTACTTGAGAACGTATTAGAGTTTGACGCAAGGCTATTTACTTTCTATATGTCCACATGTGATGTTGACAATTTGGGTTACAAAGCTTTTATATTTTGAATCTCAAAGTCTGTCACTAAATAATTGTCTTCCTGCCCTCTGATTTCCCACAGCTGTGAAAATTTACATCGATTAAAAATAGAAAAAATGCTTAAAAATAAACAGCGATCTTATCTGTCAAAATTATAGAAAAATAAAAACTGAATTCTGCCAAGCTGAATTATACCTGCACTTCTACGGCTCCTTTGGTGACAAGCGGCTGCTGCATAAAGCAATTATTTATTGCAAAACAAATAAGACATAAAAAATAAAATACAATTTTGTGAAAGGCAAAGAAAAGACAACTTTCTGTCTGGCTTCTGTTCTATAGTGGCCTGCCAAGGGTTTGCAAAAAGGGCTTTTGGCATCTTTCTAGTCGGCTCTAAGATCCCCAGATCTTGCAGGTTTGAAGTCCTGAACGCCGAGTACTTTTGACTTTAAATAGAAAATATTCTAATAGAAAAGTTTCAAGAGCCACGGTTATCTTTCTCACTGCAAATTAATTACTTCTCAGCCTCTTAAATGCTGAATTGGTGGTAGAGATCAGCAGGAGCAAATCACAATTACAAATGTCAAACGCTGCAGGCTGCCTTCGTTAGGGAGAATTCCAATTCCAAACCTCGCTGTTCTACATGACAGTTTTAATTGAAAACCAGCATTCGTTCTAATCTACAGTATTGTCAGGTGCCCCCAGGCCAGCCTGGAATCATCACCTGGCGTTTTAATAATAATAATAATAATTAATTAATAATAATAGTATTCAATAATGTATGTTAGAGAGAAATGTTCTTTCAAGTAATGCAAATAAAAGGTGTTGGTGAGTGGAAATGTTTAACTTTCATAACTCTTTTTAAAAAATTTACCTACTTTGCCATTTATCAAATGCTATTTACAAAGCAGGTGTGATTTCTGTAATTCCTCAAATGAGCTAAGAGCTGCTGCTTACATTATAACATCTATTTCTGAGCCTCTATGCCAAGATCACAGACAGTCATAGCTTGTTTTTCTCTCTGGTTTTGATAACCTGCTCACCTTATCTCCCAAAGCCTTGAGTTAAAACAATCAGGGACAGATTTTGATCTCACTTACATCAGTATAAATCTAGACTGGCTCCAGTGAACTAAATAGCTTTCTCCACATGTATGTCCGTGTACATGAAATCAGAATCTAGCTGCCGGTTTCTTTTGAAATCCTTTCCCCAGCCTCCTTGTTGTTCCCACACGTTTCCCAGCAAGTTTGTCGTCTTTTAGCAATTCTAGACACTGAAAACTTTCTGATCATCTAGGGCCAGATTGTGAACCCATTCCTTACAATAGTGAGCAGTTACATGTACAGATAACCTTGTTGTCAGATAAGTAAATGCTCATTGGTAGGCATAAGGGATTCACACTCTGACCCTCAGGAGTTTCTCCGCTGTTAGCTTTACACCAGCATTCTCTTGTTGTCTGCTCTTAAAAAGCAGCTCTGGCAATGCCCCCAGGAGACTCAGGAAGTGTACACTTCCGAAACCTCCATTTAAATTCTTCAGTTTAATTAACACGCTCCCTTATTTACATGAGCAAGCTTCCTCTTTTCATGCCCTGCTTTCCTTGGGGATGGGGATGTCTCCACTGTAGCTTCTGTAGGGGAGAGAGACCCGTTTCATGCTAATATTGCCCTTTGGTTTTCATGTGGTTGACCTGCATGCTTCACCCATTTACCCATCACTGTATCTCCCTGTGGCCCTCAGAGAAAATCATACAGGTGTGACCTGATGTCACAGGTATGTCTTCACAACAAAAACCAAAGGTGTGTTTTTACGTTGAGTTAAAATCCGAGAGAAGGTGAGGCAGTTGTCGTTTTCACATGGGTGAGCGGGTCGAGTTAAAGGCTATGTCTGTGCAAAAAAGGTGGGGAGGGGCAGTGTTCGCTATCCTGCTGTAAAATCTTAGTGGAAATAAGGCACCTGTAGCTCACCCCCTGCTCATGGCTGACCTCACCTACTTTCCCTTGCAGGAAAATCTACAGGTGCCTTGTCTTCACTAGGATTTTGCAGCAGGCTGGCTAATGCGCCTTTGTTATCCTGAGGTAAAAACCCAACTCTTTGGCAGTGGAGACAAAGCCGATATAGTCACATTGGTGCAAACCCGCAACATAGGCCCAGTTGGCACCTAAAATGTAGGTCATCTTTGCTACGTCTCTAAGGGGCGTGAAAAACACACACCTCTGAGAGACATTATTAAACTGACCTAAGCCCAGTGTAGACAGCGCTAGAATTCTTCCACTGACTAGCTACTGCCTCTCAGGGGGTGGATTAACTACAGCCAGAGAAGAAAAGGAGTACTTGTGGCACCTTAGAGACTAACCAATTTATTTGAGCATGAGCTTTCGTGAGCTACAGAAAAACTCCTTCTGTCGCTGGAGCAAGTGTCTACACTACAGTGGTAGGTCGATCTAATCTTTAAGTGTAGACTGGGCCCTACCTGAACTCTGCTTAAACCACACCGTTTTCCATTGATGTCCCTCCTTCCCTTTCACTGAAAAACCTCCTGGCCCCTCTGGGGAGCTGAGTCAAGGGAAAGCAGTAGTGCTTCTCCCCTCACTCACACTGATGTACCACCTCTCCTGTCAATGGACCCACTCCGGCTTTCCTCCCAGGCACGTGAGAAGAGACTCTGGCCCTGCATGTGGACCACAATTTGGGTGATGACTCTGAACTCTGCCAGCCAAGCTGAGCTCCCAAAAGCACAGTGCTGCTGGTTTCATCTGTCTCTCTCCTTCAGCCGCGGGAATGCTTTGGGGTCCTCCGCTCCGTCCCCCTAGCGAATTCATCTACTCTGAGCTGGGCTGGGGCCAGGAACTGGTCCCAGGTAATGTAGCATCCCCAGCTCAGCCATCTACGGGTGCCTAATCCCCCCCTCCCCCCTGCAGAGCACAGTCCCATTTCCTCTAAGCTGCCTCTTTCCACCACCCATGCGAAGACCCGAGCTTGCTGGGGCATTGCAACTTCCAGGAACACCCCCCTCCCCCCCTGCAAGAAACCCTGAGAGCCTTCTGTCCCACTGGGGAGCTCACCTCCTGCTCCCACACTGCACCCCTCTGCTAGCCCTTCCAGTGCAGCTGCTAGTCCCCTCCTGCCCCCGATTCCCTATGCCCTCCAGCTCTCTCTGGTAACTTATGGGCAGAGTGGGAGAGGTTCTGGCTGGCTGGCCAGGTTGGAAGGTAACCAAGGAAAGTTGCTGAGAGTTATTTGCCAAGGTGTGTGGGGGGGGGGGCTGGAAGGAGGGCAGCCCCCCTGCTGCCCTGGCCTCTCCGCTTTCCTACCTGTCCAGGGAGACGGTGGCCAGGGTGAAGCTGCTGGCGTACATGGTCAGGTAGATGAAGAAGTGCACGGCTTTGCACAGGAAGGGCCCGAAGACCCAGCCCTCCAGGGTGTAGATGGTGGCTTGGAAGGGCACGCAGCACACGATGAAGCACAGGTCGGCCACGCCCAGGTTGAGGATGAAGAGGTTGGTGGTGTTATTCACCTGCCCGTTCCGCAGCAGCACGGCCAGCACCAGCGAGTTGCCCACCGTGCCCAGCAGGAAGATGAGCGAGTACGCCAGCGGGATGAGCACGGACTCGGGCTGCCAGCCGGCCTCGCCGCCGGACGCGTTGAGCTGGGCCAGCGAGCTGTTCATCGCCGCGGTGGCCCCGGCTCCTCCCCAGACACAGCTGCTCAGCTAGGCAGACCCAGGCCGGGGGTAGCGTGGGGCGCCTTGCTCGCTGGCATCCCCCGGGCGCTCTCCGCTCCAGCCCCTGCCCTCATCCGCGCCGCGGAGCCTCGCTTAGTTCGCGGTGCTGCCCGCCGCCCGAGCGGCCCCGGAGCCGTTCCCCAGCTTCGCGCCCTCGCTCGCCCGCGGCTCGGCTTCTCGCCCGGCGCGGGAGCGGGTTCCGCGCGCCGCCTGCTGCCTCTCTCGCTGGAGAGCACCGCGGCGGCCTCTTGAAAGCGCTCGGGGGGCGGGGGAGTAAACTTCTTGGCAGTTTTTATTTATTTATTTCTCTGTCCCCTCCCTCCTTGCAGCCCAGCGCTCTGTGTGGCTCGGCACCCGGGGGAAAAACGGCATAGATCCGAGCCGGTCTCTGGTTTCCCCGGTGACAAATCCCTGAAATACAATTAATGCTGTCTATGGAAACCTACGGCTGGCCTCCTGGCCGCCCCCAGAACCCTGGTCTGTTCCTTCGTGCCTACACGTCAGGGGGGTCCAGAGGGTGCCCATGTGAGGGGCAAAGGGCTGCTTTAGTTCTCCTCCAAGGAAAACTTGTGGGTAAAGGGAAATGTTCCTAGTCCAACAATGCCTCCTGTTACCCCGGCAGGCAGTAGCTGTCCCAGGCAGGCTGGCGTTCTGCTTCTGCAAAGGGCTGCTCTGACACGTGTCAGAGCTCTGCGCAGAGCTCGTGTGGAACCGGCTCTGCAGGCTGGATCCAACAGAGCGGCTAGATGCTGGACTATTGATTTGTTTCTATGATCCAGCTATCTCCTGTCTTCTGAGACCGCAGCAGAGGCAAATCCTAGAGTCCCCTGTCCTTCCACCTTGAAGTCAGTGGGAGTTTTGCAAGAGTGAAGGAAAGACTGCAGGAGCTGGATGCAATATCAATAAATATTAGGTGAATAATATCTGGCCAGTTTTTCTACTGTTATTTCTTTTATTGTGGTAGCATCTCCGGGCCTCATGAGGGTTGCATTTTGCTGGCCACTGCACACACAGAAAATGGTCCCTGCATCAAAGCGATCTATTCTGGCTTTCAGGTTGCAGAAGAGTTGTTGGCTTTGTCATCTTTTGAGCAATAAAGAGGAAATCCAGTAAACCCATCCGCAGTGGGAACAAATCCTTAACACCTCTCCTCTCAACCAGCTACAAAATTGCATTTTTTCCCCTTGGTACCTTTCCAAAGTATTTTCTTATCGTCGTAGAACACCATCAATTCTTTGAGTATGTTTCACTTCGCTGATGTTTGCTTGGCTTGGGATTAGTGATCAGTAGTAATACAAAGAAATATAATCACTGATACTTTCCACTTCGCACATAATGAGATCAAAGGGCTTTATGAGCATTAACGAAGTAAGCCTCACAGCAACCCCGTGAGGTTCTGTGCACATGAGTAAACTGAGGCACAGAACAATGAAGTGACTTGCACAAAGTCGGAGGCAAATCAGTTGTAGTGTGGATCTGCTGGCTCCAGTCCTATGCGTTAATGACTAGGCCCTGCGTCTGCATTCAGAGAACAAACACATTGTAGGAAATCCTACTTTGTTCCTGGTCATACAGACAAAGAGGCTAAATGGGTTGAATACAGTATTTGCTGTGAATTATACGCTCAGCTCTACTGATTAGGAAAAGGATGCTGCAACGAGCTATGTTAGCAGATACCAAATACCCACGATTCTTTGTACAGTACCCAACCCAAACTCCCACAATCCTCTGAATATACAGTGTACTGATGCTCTGTGTCTATAATTCTAGGTGCTTTAAACTTAGGTTAAACCTCAATGTGTGACCAAATGATAGAAAGCGTCTAATCTTTTACTCTTATCCCAGTGGTCCCTGGAGAATATGTCCAGATGTCCACAAAGGAGCCTTTGTTATTGATGAGGGATACTCGCGATTGCAAATGTGTTCTGTAATTGATGAGATGATAAACTATTAAGAAATGTTTTTAACTCATCAGGAATTCCTTGTTGTCACATATATTTTCTATAATAATGACTTGGTTGGAAATATCTTTAGTTTATCAGCCATGTAAATTAAGGTACCATCAAGGAATTTCCACTTGTAATTGGGTGGTGGGAGAGGAATTTCTCTCTTTGTATACACCTGTGGTATATAAGGAACTGAGGTTTTGAGAGTTAGGAGTGAACCCAGCTGCAGAGATGCTTCTCCAGAATCAGTTTGGTAACGTATAACCTTCCTTTCTGTATTGTGCAGTGTTAATCTTTGACTAATAATCTTTGATTAATAAATTCCCATTGAGCCCGGAGTCAGCTGGAGTCTTATTAAGAATCAAAATTGTATCCTAACAGCTGTCAAAGATGATAACACTTTTCCACTAAAGAGCAGGGAAGAAGAAAGTCACTCTGGGAGAAAAGTTTCAGAGTAGCAGCCGTGTTAGTCTGTATCCGCAAAAAGAAAAGGAGGACCTGTGGCATTTTAGAGACTAACAAATTTATTTGAGCCTAAGCTTTCGTGAGCTACAGCTCACTTTATCGTATGCATGGGAGAAAAGCTATCAATTTGCCAAAAGAGCCTTGCAGCATGGAACTGCCTGAGCCCCCAATTCAGAAATGGACAGCTGCCACTAGACCATGCAAGACCGACATCCTACTGAAAACAAGAGAAAAGGGGGCTGGTTAGGGCCCTGGACTGGGACTCAGGAGATCTGTGATCAGTTCCCAGCTCAACTACAGCCTTTCTGTGTGACCTTGGACAAGTCACTAAGTCTCTCTGTGCCTCCTTGTCCATCTGTAAAATGGGAACAATACTTTGTCTCCTCTATTTAGACTATTTCTCACTATGTGTCTGTACAATATCTGGCACAACAGAGCCCTGAGCTACTAGTAGTAAATTTACTACTACTACCACTATGTGCTACTATAATATGAATAATAACCCCCTTTTCCATTGTAAAGCCTGTTCCTAGACACTGATCGTTTGTTTTATTGATTTTGCTAGCCCCTCTGTTCCTTCTCAGGCTATTGCAATTGTAAATTGACTTGCATGGGTTTCTTCTCTTTACCATTTGCAGTTATGTGTACACACAGAGATCTTTTTCAAAGCTTCTTTACAAATGTTTGTGCAAATTGAGGGCTGGATTGACGGTACTGCAGACCGAAGTCTTTCTTTGTATAGATCCTGACCCTTGGAAGAATCACCTCTTGGAGCGAGAAGATAATTCATTCTCCTTAGCCTATTCAGTCCTAGGTTCTTCACTGGAGCTCTAAAAAAAACCCACCATTCGTGATGCAAATTCTTACCCATGAGGAATTGAACTGAAACCAGCAAAGTCATTTTGCCTAGGACAGCTAGCAGCCCTCAGATGGTAGAACAACTTTGAGGCACTTCCAAGCTGGGTTTGTAGACTCAGTTTTCCATTTCCTTGCACCTTCTGTCCCTGTATCCCATGCATGACCCACTAGCTCCGCCAACAATGCAGTGTTGTCAAATCACATCAAATCCCCTCTTTCAACCCCTGGCTGCCCCAGAGGATGGAAAAGGTGCCGGTTTCCAAATGGAATCTGTGCAATGAGCCAACTGGTGACAGTTTTATCCTTAGGATTTACAGACTCCAGAGCAGATTCAAAGCCCCTGGCAAACGTAAGCACTTTAAGTATCAAGAGGGAAATGGCATGGTAGAAATGTGCTTGAGCTAAATTCCACCAATTCTTTACCACTCAAGTGAACTCCCTTGACAGAAGCCTAGAGAGGATGTTTGTGCTCTGCATATCTCATTTGCAACGTAATAGACTTCAGCTGCCTTAATGAGACATATATGAATGAAAACAGCAAGCATTTGTAAAAGGTGTTTTAGCTGAGTCAAATCCCACCTCTCTGCTTGAAATGACCATCACTTTAAAAACATGTTTGGTAAAGAAACCTACTCCAATACAGAGAGTCTCATCTCAAACTTAGGAGCAGGTGGAAACACACTGAATATTAAAAAGAAGACTGAAGTCAAAAACTTAAGATGGAAAGAAAAGATGCAAATTGTGATTTTTCACTTAGGCCCTCATGTCCCCAAAAGGGTGCAAGAGTCAAAGAAAATCAGATATAAACGAGCCTAATTTAGCCCTCTGGAAGAGTGAAAGAATTACAATATAAACTGCTGATTAGATTAGTTTATCACATCACCATCCTGTGCAAATATCCTGCTAGGACATAAACAGAGGCAGAAACCTCCAAACTTTGGATTACAATACCTGCTGGTTTTATTAGAGCTGGTGCACTAATTACAACTGTTTGAATTCTATTATTATCTTAAATTATTATTATTAAATTAATTAACAAGAGTTGGTATTTATTAATAACCATATTGCAGAAGTGTCTGGAGACTCTAGACCTCCTGGGGGCCCCAACGTGCTAGGGATGGTACAAACACATACAATGTCATGCTAAAAGTTGCCCAAGCATTTCCTTTCTAAGCCTCTTGTTTTCTGTTGCTTATGATTTTCTAAAACTTTCAACTGTAAGGCTGCAATTTTCCAGGGTTGGCCAGGTGAATTTTTATTTATATTTTTCAGACCTTGGGGAACCAAAATGGTGCAGCTATTTCTGCATATGAGAACATTTGGAGGGGGGAGAGGGGGAATTGTGAATATTTTTTTTAAACCGCTCTAGCTGGATACAGAAAAATGAAATTTGACAGAAAACAGCCCCTGCTGAGAAGTGGCTTTTGAATACAGTATAGTGAAAATTGGGTTTGATTTTTCAGTTATGAGCATTTGAAACTGTAATTGGTATGATGTTTTTAGAATTTATTTGCAATGAAGGCGGGTTGTATTTTGCATGCTTAGGGTAAGAGGCACAGGTTCTCCTGGAATGGGTCCTGTTGCACGTTGCACGTACTGTAAAGCCGTGTTTCTGAAAGTACATGCACACAAGTGGATGCTTGCGAAGATGTGCAGACCCAGTGAAGCCAGTGAGGCTCTGCATGGACTCAGGGATCCAACCACATGCATGCAATTACAGGATCAGGACCTAACAATGCATGAGGCCATGTATATAATGCTTTATAAGGTGTGCATATCAGTCCAGTGCACAAAAATAGGCTAGGGCCAATACACACTTTATAAAGAGAGAACATTGCTTCATTCATTGCACATTTTTTGAATAATTACACAGAGTTAAAGAGTTTTACCCAATTTACTTGGCACCAACTCTCTCCCCCTTTCGTTGCAAGACTCATGAGAAGTGTTTTTCTTAAAACCCCATCTCTTGGTCTTACATGAGAATCACTCTCTATTTAGCTGGCCCTCATCACCATAATATCTGAGCACTTCAGTCTGTATCCTCACAACACACCTGTGAAGTAGTGCAGTGCTATTATCCCCATTTTACAGGTGGGGAACTGAGGCACAGAAAGACTAAGTGACTTGCCCAAGGTTACTCAGAAAGCCATGGCAGAGCAGGGATTCTGAATCTGAATCCCATGTCCTAGACTAGTGCCCTAACCACTGTACTATCCTTCCCTCTCAACTTTCATTTTAAGTTTCCAACCCTCATAGAGAAAAGCTTGAAAATGTGACACTAATGTGTCCAAAAGGCCATAAAATTAACAGGCAAATAAAAACAACCTCCACTGTACTATTTGTAAAATATCTGAAAAAATGTAAGCCAATGTCATGATTTCTGAGGGCCTGTCATATGATTTTTGAACACCTGGATTAAGCCATACTGCAATCTACACAATAAGTACAACTTTGAACAATCATAGAAGTTTAGTACTGGAAGCGACCTCAGTAGGTCACCTAGTCCAATATATAACTTTACAATGATTTGAACAGTTAAATAATACAAGGCCACATATGACATAAATTACAGGAAGCAGGGGGGGCAAATGCTGTGTATGGTGAATAAGGTTTTGTCTTTGCTGCAGAAAAGGTGTGTCTTTACATCAATTTATTTATCACTGTAAAATTCTAATGGAGACAAGGCATAGGTAGTTTGCACTTTCAGGAACAACCCTTGTCTCCTACCTGTGCTTTACCTCATTTCCTACATCAAAGTAAAATCTAGTGTCTTGTCTCCACTGGAATGTTGCATTGAGATAGAAATCTTTGTGTAAAATCACACTTTTTTTTCAGGGAAGACATGGCTTAAATGAAAGCATCCAGCTATAAAGCCAGCACCAGTGGGAAGGAGAGCAGAGATGTGTTTTCAGCTGTGATTTGAAAGGAAATGGAGAAGCAATGAGGCAGGGACACAGCAGGGCGATTGTCCCCAACTATTTCAGCTCACAAAACAAGTATGTAGGAGGACTGGGAAGAGGCTGGATGACTGGCAAGTAGAAAAGTGGCAATGTCTAGGGTAAGGATTAAATCCCAGCAGTTTCCAGAGCCCTCTCTCCACATCCTGTGGGGGCTCCGCAAAGGGAGGGAGGTTACAGTATGGCCCTACATCAGCTAGAGATGGGCCCAAGATGCAAATTGGGGATTGTGTGTGGAGTCTGACTCCCTTCCTCCCTGGAGTTATGGGGTGTTGGCACCTGAGGTTGGGGCGCAGCCTGTTAGCTGCAACATTTGTGCCAGGTAGGGTTGCCAACTCTGATTGAAACTATTCCAAGAGTCGTTTTCCCCAACATGATGTAATGTCATTTTCTTAAAAATATCTGATTAAAATCTCCCAGATCGCTTTCAGTAGTCATCAGGAGATCGATGCCCATTCTGGGAGACTCCAGGCCTATCCTGGAGGGTTGGCAACCCTAGTGCCAGGATTTGGGCTCTGGTTCTCACCCTCCCCTCCCAGCAAAGCGCAGGGCATTCACACCCGGGGGGGTTGGCCTGGCGGGTTACAGGTGCAGCTAGACTACCAGCCAGGGTCCAGCTTAGGTTCCCACCCGCTCGCAGGACTCAGGCCCAGGGGGCAGGCAAGGCCAATCCGCTGCGCCCTCCAGGGCTTGGTGCCCAGACACCAGGGTGATGGGCACCAGAGCTTCGATCAGGGCTGCGGGTGGGGGACAGCGTGTGTGAGCCCCACCCAGGGCAGGGTGGGGGCGTGAGGGGCGGGGCAGATCCTGTAGAGGAGTGGGGAGGAGGGGCTGCCGGCCCCACCTCCAGTGACGACAGCAGCCCTTTCCCCGCCCGCGGGCCGGGCCCAGCTCTCACAACGAGGCCGGAAAGGGCTCAAATTGCAGCTTGGAGGCCGCCCCCAGCTCCCCGGCCTGCCGGGTCCTCCTCTATCCCAGCTCTCCCCGCGCCATGGCCTCCACGCGCAGCTCTACTCTCCCGGCCCATGATGCTGCGCGGCGGCGGCGCAAGATGGCGGCGGAGCGGCAGGTGGCCGGCGGCGGTGGCCGCCGCGGGGGAAGCGGCGGCGGTGGCGGGGCCGGGGCCGGCCCGGAGGAGAACAAAGAGAATGAGAAGCCCGCGGGGCCGAAGGCGGGGAGCCTCGGGGACAGCCTGGGCCTAGAGAGTATCCTGCCGGGCCGGCCGGGCGGAGGGGCCGCGAGTGAGGACGTGTCAGTCAGGCCGGGCGGCGGGGAAGCCCAGAAAACACCCCCTCCCCCATACACACATACACGCGCGCGCGCTCTGTAAAACGGAGATTTTTTTTTACAGAGCCGGGTGGATTCCTAGCGTGGCTCCGTGCTCCCCGCCAATGTGTCCACAGGCAGCCCAGCTGTATCTGCCTTGGGTGTTCGCTTTGCACTGTTAACAGACGAGGGTGGGGTATTCGGGAGAGGGGAGAAACAAAGGCGTGGCGGCGTGTAGTCATGTGGCTTTGGAAAAAATGCTGGCGAAAGGGACCGGAAAGCAGCTTTTTTCTCTTTTTCACGCTCCCTCCACACTGATTATTAAAAGGGGCAGCTTTCTGTATGGTAATTAAGTTACATTAACTAGTCAGTTTGGAAAGAGCGGAGACTGGCCTTGGCAGGTGGGAAGGGAAGAGTTTCAATTGTACACTATAATGGAAGCATTTTTATGGCTTTATGCATATATAGCCATCCTGTCCAGAGTCTGAAGCTGTCCGCCACGCAAAGACAAATTGGATCCTATTCAGAATATTAGATCTCAGGTTTGAAGTAATTCTTTGCATATTGCTTTTACTGGTATTTCTTGGTACTCTAAGGCTCTCATTCCTGTTTTGATGGGCCCTTGTGCTGGGCATTGCTGAGCTGTCATTCAGTTGTATATTCTTTCATCCAAAATAGAAGTATTTCTGAGATGAGGTAAAGAGTAGTGTGAGATTTGTTATGGGTTAGAAAATGGAGAAACAAATGGGAGGTGTCAGGCACTGACTGGTATTGCTGGGATGTTTTAATAATATAAATTGGTATAGTAGCATTAAAAAAAACACTGGATGACACTGGATTAGGCTTCTGGTAACATCACTCTGCTTCTGCAGAAAATGGGATGTAAACTTTTCATCTTTGATGTCAACTATGATTTTATCCTCTTGACACCACCCTTGCAGCCAGTGTAACAAATATCACTAACCCTCAAAAATGGAAAATTCCAGTCTAGATTTTATTTGCTTGGTGTATGGACATGTGGCATATGAATTTTACTCAATACTAATGTTTGGTTTCTCCAAGAGAACTTGTTATCGTGGATAAAATAGGTGAGTGACAGGAACGTTAGCAATTACAGTTTTTATCATCCTAGCGTGATAGGTATGTTTTGTGTAGCATGTAACTTCCACAAAAAGCTATGGAGAGCAGAGGATCTTTCCTGGCAGTTGTTATAACTATAATGGAGTTAATCAGAATGGGTAGTTTTAAATAAAGTATTTTATATGGGAGTATCATTATTGTTCTCAGGGGAAAGTAAAGTATTCGGTTTCTCTGAATTTGTAAACAAAATAGCACTTTAACAGTTTTTTAAAAATACATAGTAATCCACATAAGTCCCTTTTATCCACATCTGTATTTTTTATCACACTATGCGGAGAGCACAAGATGCTTCTAAAATATAGAAAAACTAGGAATTGCTTTGGCTAAGTGAAGCCTCATACATATTGCCATGTGTCAACCTGAAGACTAACCAGAAGCTTGGGATTCTGTCCAATCACTGAAGAGATCTGTGAGGTAGTTTTTTATAAAGTTGATTTACCTGTTGGTACTTTAATTAAAGCTGTAGGCTTTTTCTTGTGAGACGTTTTAGTGTGAAACTAGCTTAGCTGCACAGCTGTTGCGAAACTGAGTTGTATCTTGCAGTAGGAAGAAATGCAAATTGAAATGAGGACACAAGTCATAACTTAACTTCTGGCAATAGTGATATAATTTAGCATTTGTAGATAAAGTGGCAGTCCCAGTGTCACATCAGTGGTGGTAGGCATGCCCAAATCAACAAAATTGTAAGTAAAAGAGCTCTTATGAATATAATATAATAATGAATATTTATATAACTAAACAATCTAAAATAAATTAAAAGAAAATTCAAGGTAAATACTTAGAATTAGGAAAAATTAGAAGAAAAAAGTAATTTGTTGTAAAGCTTCCCCATGCTCCAAAATGAAGACTCCTTTGTTCTATAAATATTAGCTAGTGGTGTAATTTTAATAGTTAAGTAGTTCAAGCACTGTATTTTAGGTGTACTTTAAAAGCAGCATCTTTATCTTAAAGTACCTCTGAATGAAAGGGACTTCAATTTAATTATTTTCTTCCATAACTACTATAATTGGTATTAGTTTTGACAAGATTAGTAGTGCTCATAGGTGCTGTAGGAAATGTAATTTTAGGATTTATATGTAAAGATTGTGGAGATTGATTCTTAAATATAAGTGAGGCACTCTGTGTCCAAAAACACTTCTCTTGAGCTAGATGTTTTCTGCATGTGTCTTTCCCCCAAAATAAAAACACTGATTATCATTTAAATGAATTGAATGAGTAAAATCCATGAGGGTCACCAAAATGTACAGTGCATGTTTCTTTTGTGTAGTATTCATTAATTGAAAGTTTTTTGAGAGTGAAGCAAACGCCGGACACACCAGTAAATCAGTCAGTGTTTATGCTAAAGATCGTAATCTTGTCTGGAAACCATTACATGAAAAAAAGAATTGGTATGTAAATGCTGTTACATTGTTCTCCCACAAAACACTTATGGAAGTAATATTAATTTTAATTGTTTTTTAAATTTGCTTTACTAGTTTTCTTTTAACCAATTTTTAGTGCAAAATTAAACCTTAAATTATTCCTACCATCCTTTTTACAGGAATATGTATACTTAGGATATGGTTCACTTGGTGAAGACTGCTTTAGGAAATCACAATGTAGCAATTATAATACATTCAGTAAAGTGCCTGTAACATCCTTTTCAGGAGAGATCAAACAGTAAAACTCAGCAATGATTCTAAAATTAAAATTTTGCTGGCATAGCTCTGTCAGATGTAGTTTTTTGTTTTGTTTTGTTTTTTTGGCCGCATAGCTATACCAACAAAACCGTAGGGTAGACACTGTTATACCAGCATAAATGCTTTTGCTGGTATAGCTCATTTCACTCACTGTGTTGGAATACTGACAAACACTATTGTGTTGGTATAATTGCATCTACAGTAAAAGGGTTTTGCTGGTATAACTGTACTGGCAGACCTAGGTGTAGACCTGGCCTTAATTTGTATCCATAGAATTCTGAAAAATAAAATATGGTGGTGAGCAAATTTTTGCAGACCAATCAGCTCTTGCATTTCTTGTTGAAAGGTTTCACTAATTCCTCTCTTGTGCACCGGACCAATATCTGTTTTAATGTTTGTGTGTCAGAAAAAATCCTGTAGAGTTCTGTCTTCTCCCATTGGTCTTGGTATGCCATTCTATCCTAAACTCTGTACAATCATAAATGTTCCTTAATGTGAATTCCAGTCCTTCAGATTATTAAGGAATCCCAACAGCAGCATGGTTTACGGCACGGAGATTTCCAGAGATACAGGTTAGTATGTTAGCAAATAACACCAAGGCATTTTATATGTAATAGGCAATATACTTACCTTGATTAGTGTAAATCACCATGCCGAGTCAGTTTTAGCTCCGAGCATGTTTATGTGCCAGTTTGCTGCCATAGGCAGCAAAAGATGATTACTTTGAAAACCAGTTGCCAAATAAAGAGCTATTGGTAGGGGCCTTACTGTAAATGGATGTCCCCATTGTCTGTAAATGAAATTAATGCTCTTTGACTAATCAGATTATTAGAATACTGGGGTTAATTTGTTGCTTGGTTTTTGTTCCCTCATATTTTCGTTAATGACCTCACTAATACCTTGTTAATAGCCACTGAACTTGTCTTAAACTGATTTTTTGTGGGTGCGTGTCTGTGTGTACATTACCTCTTCTAAGAAATCATTTGGAACGCAGAGAGCATCACTCTTTTAGTTAGTCCAAGTCAGTGGCCATGACATGTCTGTTTACATATTGCTTTATTGCTACATTTTTCTTGTCTTTTTTAACCATCTGCCATATCTCAGGTTTAATGCTCCTATTACATTTCTTAAACTTGGCTATGTATTGTATTGTTTAGAAACGTTCACTCCCAAAAACTTATGTATTGTCATACCAGGTACATTTTGTCCAGCATTTTCTGATTATTCAATATAGGTTGGCAATGGAAGAGGGATACATAGGAGCCAAGTCACATTCTTTGAAAGGACTGATTTTATTTTGTGGTTATTTGCAGGGGTTATTGCTCCCGCAGGCTAAGACGACTCCGAAAAACTCTTAGCTTCAAGATGGGAAATAGACACAAGTTCACAGGGAAGAAAGTAACTGAGGAGATTCTCTCTGACAACAGGTATTCGGCATGGGGAGAATCTGTTGTTGGGTAGCAGTGCATTAGTGAATCACTCCTGGAGGTAATTTATCTTCACATAGGTCACAAATGAAAACAGTTTGGGTGTTCTCCTAGTTCACAGTTTTAAACCACTTACTTTTGTGGAGAGTTTTTAATTTTTTAAGAGTTTTAAAACCTAAAATAAAGACCCAAGTTCAGACTAGAATATAGGGAACTGGGGCATTGATAGTGTAGTGTGAGGGGAAAACGTAATTCCTGCCCTCACTGCCTAGCCCTAGCTACTGCTATTGATGCTGGTTTCTTGAGCAGTAAAGTTCAAATATTTTTAGGGGAAGTGCTTTGTCAGCACTTCTTTAGAATAGCCATCTGAATATAGACAACTAAAGTGCTGTTACCAGCAAGAATGAGATTGGGGACATGATCCATTATCTTTGAACAGGAACACTTGTTTGCAGTTTGTACTTATACCTTCAAAATTCACCAGAATGTCTTTTCTGGTAGAACTGGAGGGTCACCAGAGCTTTGGGCTCATTTCCCAGCTGCTAGAAACAGTTGATTGTCTGCTTTCTCATCTTTTTTTCCTCTTTGGGGGGGATGAAAATATGGATTTTTTAGCCCATGGGGTTTCTATCCATCTGGTTTGTGTTAATGTTCTAAAATGCATCTGGTTGTTGAAAATTATTTTTAATTATGTACCTGGAAAAGCAATAAGAGACTATTCTACTTTTAGTCATCTTCCACAGGAATTTGTGATGCTGCAAAGCGGAGACTTAATACCAAATTTTCTTTCACAGCTTTAGAATTCCTGAAGGCATCTTTCAGTAGTTACATCTCAGTAACAAACAGCCACACAATGAATAAGAAAAGGAGTACTTGTGGCACCTTAGAGACTAACCAATTTATTTGAGCATGAGCTTTCGTGAGCTACAGCTCACTTCATCGGATGCATACCGTGGAAACTGCAGCAGACTTTATATACACACAGAGAATATGAAACAATACCTCCTCCCACCCCACTGTCCTGCTGGTAATAGCTTATCTAAAGTGATCATCAAGTTGGGCCATTTCCAGCACAAATCCAGGTTTTCTCACCCTCCACCCCCCCACACAAATTCACTCTCCTGCTGGTGATAGCCCATCCAAAGTGACAACTCTCTACACAATGTGCATGATAATCAAGTTGGGCCATTTCCTGCACAAATCCAGGTTCTCCTACCCCCTCACCCCCTCCCAAAAACCACACACACAATGAATAAGATAAACAACAAAATGGGGCCTTGTTTACTTGCTCACGGTTACCTTTAAAAATATAGGCAAAGGCACCGGTGCTTGCGCAAACAAAGCTTTAATTCATAAGGTTTTCTCATTGAGTGATAAAAAGGAACAAAAAAAAATTATTGGAAAATTGACTCATTTTATTTATAGCCTTCCTGCATCTGTCCTATAGGTACTTGCTGTTGATACTGATGGATGCAGAGAGAGCCTGGAGCTATGCAATGCAGCTTAAGCAGGAAGCCAACACAGAACCCCGCAAGCGATTTCATTTGCTTTCTCGCCTGCGCAAAGCCGTGAAACATGCTGAGGAGCTGGAGCGCCTGTGTGAAAGCAATCGGGTGGATGCCAAGACTAAGCTGGAAGCTCAGGTTACTTCTAACATTCAGTTTTGTTTTATAGCAGAGGCAAAGAAAGGATAAACTAACCTTTTGTTTCTAGTTGAACAAAGGGTCCTTCTTTGTAAACTGACGCTAAATTGCCTGCTCTGACTTCAAATTAAGAATGTCCAGGATGATTTTAGTTTACCGGTTATTGAGCTCTACTGTGTGTGTAGTTAGACTTGCTAACTAATCCAATCAGTTGGTTGAGCAGTACCACTAGAAGCTTTACAGTAATGCCTTGAGATCTCAATCAGAATCAGGGTCCAACTGTACATGTGCTGTATAAACACATTAAGCAATGGCCCTTGCCTCAGTTTAATTTAAATTAAGATTAAACAAAGATTTTTTTTTTTAAATGGGAGGAATGAGGGGAGAGGATGAGGGTACAGCACTCCTTACTCACTTCAGAAAAGAAAGCTGTGCTGTCGTTTTGCTGAGTGCAGCATTCTGAAAACTCATAGGATTGAGCAACATTTCTTACCAGATGTAAGCTACCAGTTTTTTCAGAGCCCTAAAATATATAGTAGAACCTGAGTTATGAACACCAGAATTACAAACTGACCAGTCAGCCCCACACCTCATTTGGAACTGAAGTACCCAGTCAAGCAGCAGCAGAGATAAAACACAGCAAGTCCAGTACAGTACTGTGGTCAACATAAACCGTTAAAAAAAGGAAAGCAGCATTTTTCTTCTGCGTAGTAAAGTTTCAAAGCTATATTAAGTCAATGTTCAGTTGTAAACTTTTGAAAGAACAACCTGAACGTTTTGTTTAGAGTTATGAACAACCTCTATTCCCAAGGGATTCGTAACTCTAAGTTTCTACTGTATATCTGGATCACCAGTAACGTGACTGCCTACTGGCCAGTGGAGACAAGAAACAATCATCGCTTTGTGATACTGGCCTCCTATGAAGGGAGCTCTAATAGCTGCTCAGGTGTGATTAAACCTGCCATTTTGTAGCTTTTGTGGGCCTTTGCTGGGCTACAGAAGTATCTTCTGACAACAGCAGTGTGTGAGTAGTGATTGCAAGATAGACCAACTGGCATGTCTTTGTCTCACATCAGGAATTTGTAACTATCAGTGAAATAGTGATGCTGTTAACTTGTGCCATGTAAGTGTAAAATCAAAACTGTTTTTCATAGATAACATTGCTTGAATTAAGATTTTTTTTGTAGTGGCATCAGTGTTAACAGACACACAGAATGGAACTATGCTCACAACAATTAACTTGTTCACTTGTGCTCTGTCTGCAGGCGTACATGGCTTACCTCACAGGAATGCTGCACTTTGAACACCAGGAGTGGAAAGCGGCTATGGAGGCTTTCAACAAATGCAAGTGAGTTTCTCTTCCTTACCATCTTTGTCAACTTGAACTTACTTAATACAATTTGATACAAGACTAGATAAGTCTAGGTGAGCTGCTTGTTAACCCTAATTGTTTAGTTTCTGCCAGAGTTCTGAAAGCTCTTTGATTGCCGTTGTGCTAACCAGTAGCATGATGATAGAAAGCTGAGCTGTGGTGTTGAAACAGCTTCCCTCAGAGTAATGGTTTAGTGTTCAGCAGCCATCCTTTCCCTTAGCAAAAGCTTAATATCCTATTAAAAACAAATGCTACAGCGTACGTTTTCACTTTCCTGCTGCAGGACGATATATGAAAAACTGGCCAGTGCTTTCACAGAGGAACAGGCTGTGCTATATAATCAGCGCGTGGAGGAGATTTCACCCAACATTCGCTATTGTGCTTATAATATTGGTAAGTAAAGTAGGGGACCAAATACTTAAAGTAAGGATTGCTTTCGAGGCAAGGGTTATTGGAATGTTTATCTTAAACTTGTTGACACATGGGAATGAGTCCATACATAATGCCCTGAGCAAACCCTCCAGACTCATCCATGTGACTGACAAGGTCCTTCAGTTCTGCACCTGATTATCAAAGTGGAAGTTATATTGAGTTGTGCAACACTATGGTTTTATGTAGTGTGAATAAATACATAGTCTGGGCAAGATTCATACAAAGTAACTTTTTCCTTCTTCCCAACGTTACCTAAGCACTAGTTTGTGTTCTAGAGGCCCGGGTCCAAATCCTGTCTGTGACAAATGAAAATGAGTTGGGTCTCAGACTCAATCTGTCAATTCTCTCTCTCAGGTGACCAGTCTGCTATCAGTGAGTTAATGCAGATGAGACTGAGATCTGGTGGCACAGAGGGTCTTCTTGCTGAAAAATTAGAGGTAATTTACTGCATGCTCCAAAATTTGGAACACATGGTGACCAGCTCACCGTTTTGCCTTTGCTTTTTAAGTTAAATATCCATGCATTGTACAACCAACAGACAGAGGAACAATGTTACTATATAGGGAGCAAGGTCATATCCTGCAGAAAGTAATGGAACCCTGAAATATACTCCAACCCTTAATTTAACGTAAATGTGAGGATTATTAATCAAGTATTCAAAAGTTGTGTTCATTTAAATTGTTAGTCATCTACCTCTGTCTGCACTTTTCAGTCACTGATCACCCAGACTCGAGCAAAGCAGGCAGCTACCATGAGTGAGGTGGAATGGAGGGGAAGAACTGTCCCAGTGAAGATAGACAAAGTGAGGATCTTTTTATTGGGGCTGGCAGATAATGAAGCGGCCATTGCTCAGGTAACTAAGAGATCACTTCCAGGTATTCTATGCCAGTGTTCTAATATCTTCTGCTTCTCTAACCTATATGCTATCTTATTTGTGTATTGTTGCTGTATGCTGACGTGTTCTACCCCAGAAATAGCTGTATTTAAATGGTGAGTGTAGTAATCTCTGAACATATTTTGTAAATCTCTTTGGGATCTTCAGATGAAAGATGCTGTATACATGAAAATAGATTAGCTACCATTTCCAAAAAAACCCTGGTTCTTTAAATATCACCTGTGCTGGCCATTGGACAGAAGCAAAAGGGCCATGTAACTAGCCCTTTCCATGGAGAAAATAAGTACCGTGCTGTATTGGGGAGCAGATCTGGGAGTTGTGGCATGCTGTTGACTTACATGAACACTATAAAGGAATGGAGGAAAAGATTCCTGATAAATAGCAGGGGCCAGATTATCCCTGGAGTTACACCGGGGATAAATTTAGCCCCAGATGTTTTGGAACTGCCTAATTATCAGAAAACACTTGCAGTCAGAGTAATTCTGTTTGGCTGTGCACAACGAAGACAAGATTTTTTTTCTTTCCCTGATTATTAGATTTCTCAGGGAAAGGGTTCAGAAATAATGCTCCTGCCTTCCATTGGCGACAGGTCTTGAGTTGCTGCTGTTTGAAGCTGCAGTCTATCTTTAGCAGTCACTGCTGCTTGTTTCTTGGCCTGCTCCTGACTACATCAGAAGTTGGGAAGGCTTTCTCTACAAGCAGGAAGAAAAGTTTAGTGGAGTGGGCACACAGCTCAAATTTAAGAGTTTTTAAAAAAGACAAAGATCTGATTTAATTCTCTCAAACCTTTATTTTTTACAGAATGGAGACAGTGGGTGGAGGTAGAAAATCATAGCTGTGCTTTAAAGGAAACCTAAGAAATGGAATTTGGTTGTGCAGCCTCTAGAAGTTTATTTTTATTGATTTCACCTGAAACTTTTTTATTTTTATGCAAGCATATTGATTTCTGAATAAATAATACTTAAGTTCAAGTTATGGGTTAAATCGATAGTCTCAAAATAGAATTCCCTGCAAGTAATATTGTAGTATGACCAGTAGGTGGTGGTACAGCTTTGCTTTTGTGTTCATCAACTTTCTGTCACTTTCTTTCTTTTGATAAATGCAGGTTAACCGTTGTTAGGGAGTCTATCGATTAGCTACCCCCTGCTCTTCGGGTGACCTGTTCCTTATGATGGTGACAGAATGGAATGCTGAATTTGATTCCATCTTGTTCTTTAAATAGTTATTGAAAACTTCTAATGGGCTTCCGGAGGACAATGGTACGACACCAGATTTGACTATCCTTGTTGCTATAGATACAGAGAGGAGCGGTCTCCAGACTTTCAAAGCTCTAATATTGGACTCAGCCAAGAGGGGCTAGTGTCTGAGATTCTTCAGTTGTCCTGTTTGTACAGCAGAACCTCAGTTACGAACACCAGAGTTACGAACATATTAGTCAACCACGCACCTCATTTGGAACCAGAAGTACACAATCAGGCAGCAGCAGAGACCCAAAAAAGCAAATACAGTACCATACTATTAAATGTAAATTACTAAAAAATTAAAGGGAAAGTTTAAAAAAAAAGACAAGGTAAAGGAACTGTGCTTGTTTTGTTTAAATTAAGATGGTGTTACGAATTACACCTGGTAGGACACGCACACAAGTGCTACGAATTACACCTGGTAGGACACGCACACAAGTGCTACGAATTACACCTGGTAGGACACGCACACAAGTGCTACGAATTACACCTGGTAGGACACGCACACAAGTGCTACGAATTACACCTGGTAGGACACGCACACAAGTGCTACGAATTACACCTGGTAGGACACGCACACAAGTGCTACGAATTACACCTGGTAGGACACGCACACCAGTGCTGCGAATTATACCTGATAGGTCACGCACAGTTCGAATCTAGGCTGAGGCACAGAAACAAAGTCCACAACTGCAGAGTTCCCAAAAGACACTAAGTTTATTACGCTCGAGCGTGGTGCCCCCCTGCTAGCCAGGAGGGGACCCTGAATGCAGATTATACAAAGGTTATATACCTTTTAGCAAAGCATGTTGCCCTCGTGCATCGGAAACCTTAGCCAATAAACAAACCCTTGTCCTATCTACCACCTATCCCTGCTTGGTGCATTCCTCGTGCTATACCAGTATGTTAATTTCACAGCATGGTCCTAAAGCCATGCATCAGTAACTTTTATTATCAGGATGGGAGGCCTCACATCAAGGCCAAGAGACAGGGAGTTAGAGACTGACAAAAACCAGATACTGGGAGTCAAGGCAGGCTGGAGACAAGGAGGAGGATTTTCACAGGGATTCAATATCTAAGGATTACTCCTCCTGGTGTATGATGTGCTGGCATTTAAACAATGGTGGGCCCCAAACCAAAATGGAGTCACATGTGCTAACTTTTCCTTAACAATGGTTAAAAGCAGCATTTTTCTTCTGCATAGTAAAGTTTCAAAGCTGTATTAAGTCAATGTTCAGTTTTAAACTTTTGAAAGAACAACCATAACGTTTTGTTCAGAATTGCAAACTCTGAACAACCGCCATTCCTGGAGTGTTTGTAATTGAGTTTCTGCGGTATTGTGGCAGTACCTAAAAGTCCATGCCCCTTTGTATCTAGAGACTGCTAAGCTGGGCAGTGTTTGCATTTAACTCAGTTGCTTAAGGTAAGGACTAGATTTTCCTTCAGCTGCATTTGACCAGAAGTGAACATAAACCTATTATGCCTTAGTCTTGTGAGTAAAATAAATGCAGAATCTTGGAGCGTGTACTTTTTAGCTGCTTTGTGTTAATTTGGGAAGCAGAGAAAAAATGTTAAAATATGAACTCCAAAAGCCAGTTTCATTCAAATTTGACCCAGGTGTTTCTCACTTGTGAGAATTCCCCTGTATAGAGACTAGATGCCATGACTTGAAGGCACATAGCTAACCCATAGCCATATTGAATTGAAGAGAGTGTAGAGTTTGTAAGTGCTGTAAGAATTAGTTCTGTCACTGTACTTCTTTGTAAGGATTCTGTGATCATCTCTATAGTAGAAGGAGAGCACTGCGTAAATGAGTGGAAGGAAAATAACTTTCAGGGACAGTCCATTATGGATAGAGTGAAAAGGACAAACTAAGATTGGGCATTTCTAAACTTTCAAAACTAGAGCTTTGTCAAGTCAGTTTCAAGCAATTTTATTCTGTCCCTCATCAAAAACTTGCACCCGCCAGATGCCAATGTTTGTGTTCATTCTCTCTTGCTCGCTCGCATACATGCGCGCTTCCTCTCCCCTCTCCCCCTCCCCCAAAGGAAAGTATTTATCTTGCTGTACCCTCCTTGTCTTTGTCTGCACTTGATATTGATATGTCTGTTTTCCTTTCTTTGTGTCCACTGAAGTTGAAATGCTCCTGTGGGTGGAGTTAAGAATGCAGTCAGGTGTGTCTTATGTTTCTGGTTATTCACAGCAATTAGTCCTGCCTTAATAATCTTGTTTAAAAAAAAAAGTTTAAATAAAAGGGTTAAAAATGTTTGCAGTCTGCAGGCCTACAGTTTTATAAAGGGGTGAAATAACAAATTCTTGAATGGGTTTGTTAAACCTAATAATTTGGACAGTCTTTGTGGGGAGGATAAACGGTCTGAAAAGCAGTTGAGTTTTATATTTACTGGGCATGTGCAACAGGACTTCTGTCCCAGAGCAAAAAAAGGTAACAAGCTGCATTGGGATAATGCTATTATTTTTAGACCCTTTCAAAACTCTACACTTCATTGCAGTTTGAATTCAGGGGAAATTAGATTGCTACAGCAGACTCGAATAATCTGTTTACACAGTGGTGTATTACATGGAATACAGGGCAACCATTTCTCTTTTTTTTCCCCAAAGGAATTCTATCCTTTCTAAACCCAAGTGGGCCTTTTGTGAATTCATTTGCAGGCAATTTTCCTTCCTTTATCAGAGTGGCTTTGCATTTATTTTAAATGATCTTTCACTACTATTTTAAGTCATCTAGTTGAAAATGAAGTGAGTTTCTCAGTGGATTGTTGAATTGGTAGCACAATGTGTCAGTCCATTAGGTGAAGATCAGGATCCTCCCGCTTGGATGTTTCAAAAGAGTGTATTCTCACTTTTCTTCTGAGTGTTTTAGGCACAGCACTGAGAGGCAAGAACTCCTGAGGTCTAACCGTGATTCTGACAGACTTCTTGTATGGTGTTGAGGAAATGAACTTTTCTGCCTTGGTTTTACATATTAGTGCAATGCGAGCTTTGTAGTTTTAAAGGTGCTTTAATTGAAGTGCTATTAAAGGATTAGCATTATGGAAGGAAAATGAACTGGATACCTGATTTTAGAAATTCTTACTGCTGTAGTAGAAGTGAGATCAGAATAACAAAACAAATTGAAACTTGCACTCCCATCTAGGTTTCCTAAGACATGATGCATTATCTCAAGTTTCTTGCTACAGGCAGGAATGATTTCTATTAGTGTCCTGAACTGCACTAAGCACAATAAGTGAATAAGGCTAGATCCCATCGATGTTTCCATGGTAATGAATGCAGTATTTTAGCGCACTGACTTCCAAGTTGTTGCTTTATTAACTTGATCCAGGAGCGATGGCATAGGGTAGGCAAGGAAGTGTAAAATACCTTGCTGCTTCTCTGGTTAGTAGCAAGGTGCACCCTCTGTTCATCACGTGTGACCAAATCATGTAACCCATAGGTGGATGCCCTGTCTTCGATAGATCTGACAACCTGGGGTTTCCTTATTTGGTTTTTAGATTAGTGTGTTTTGTTTTCGGTCTTTAAGTTACATAAGAGCATATCATTCTTACCAGGTCAGCCTCCTCTCATGTCTGTTTTCAGCATTATGTTGATTTTTTTCAGCTAGTTTAGCCTTTGATGTCAGGAAACCCAAGTTATCACCAAAGAGGCTAAAAATGTATCTGGATTGGATCACACGTAGTCTGCAAGAGAGGATAGGTTAACAAGGCCAACTGAAAGTGAAATTCCTATCTCCTATCACTCTTACAAATGCAAAGAAATTGAGCTCTCAAAGTGTCATGGATTAACACTACTGTAGCTTTGGTCAGGGAAGGGCAGGCAAACAACAGTAGGGAGCGCTCTGGAATGCTGTCTCTAAATTCTGTGTATTTTTTGATAACAGGAGCCCAGCTTATTTCTCATCTTCTCCCCCCTTGTTTCTTTAATTACCCCTACTCAAATTTTTCTGTACTATAAGATAGCTTGTCTGTTATTTACTGACCATATCTATTTCAACTGTACATGCTGTGGAAATGCTCTGGCACTATTCAAAGGGTCACTTTTGTTCCTAGCATTCTTGTCTGTCCAGAAAGTGCAGAAATATCAGATGACACATTCTTTCAGTAGTTGACCTGTTATGAGAAGAAACATTGCCATTTGTGTGGATGTTAGTAATGAACCAAAAGAACTAGAAGGGTTGAGTTTTGAAAATGTGCATTAAACAGTTGTCCACCACTTCCTGCTCTGACCTACTGGAAATCAGGCTGCTGATAAAATGTAGTTCTAAAAGACTGTAACGCAGAAACGATTTCAGTTAGAGGATTAATACTAACCTAGCACATCTTCATTTGAGCATAAGCTTTCGTGAGCTACGGCTCACTTCATCGGATGCTCACGAAAGCTTATGCTCAAATAAATTTGTTCGTCTCTAAGGTGCCACAAGTCCTCCTGTTCTTCTTGCGGATACAGACTAACATGGCTGCTACTCTGAAACCTGGCACATCTTGTGACATTGGGGGTTATTTCTATGGGGGAAAAAGGAAAAACAGGCCTGGGACTGGGACTGTTTACACTGTAATGTTTTCTGGTTCATTGTGCTTACAAAAAGAAATTACTTAAGCATTTTGAAGGTACTGGTGAGTTGAGGATTATTAATGGGGATATGGAGACTTTCACCTCTGGGTCACTAGTTTGTGTCTTAGTAGCAGAGGGACTATAGATTGACTGGGACTTGGAAAATTAACTTAAACTCTCATTTCTAGAAGTGATTTCATTACATCAAAGTTGAGACTGACAAGACACTGAACTTGAGTTGCCTCTTTTAAAGAGACTTGGGTCTCCTAGGCTGTCATACTGGATCAGCACTCATCTTTCATGCCTTGGGGAAGATTAGCAGTATTTTCACATAAATAGCCTTTCAAACCAAAATTCCAATTTACTTAGCAGCTTTTTCTTAAACAGTTAATGTAGTAAATATTGAGATGTTAAATATGCATTGCAAATGTTGGAGTGTTGTCTAATGCAATTCTCGTGCTCTTGGGTCAGACAAGGGAAATGGAGTAAGACAGTTAATGTTAAATGTAGGGGAACAGGGAGGTTGGCTTGTTTCTTGGCCTGGCAAGCAGTGGGATTGCTGATGGGTGCCATCCATCTATGAAGGAGTGAGTGCCTGGAGTCCCTTCAAGCTTATTTAAGAAACAGCTATGACTGATTCTGATGGGTGGTGGTTGTGATGTAACTCATCAAAAATGTCAATGTGTAAATGGCAGCAAAGAGAAAATCAGGCTGTCGACATTTACTCTGCTGAATTTTTACTCCATCATACGTGATCGTATATCATCCTCTTTGCATTTTCTTCTGATGTCCTCAAGTAACAGTATCAATAGGGAGAGAACTCCAGTCTTCAGTATGGACATGCATTCTAGCTCTGCAACCCATTGTGCTACTGATCAGAAATCTGCCAACATTTCATTCCTCCTTTCAAAGTGTGTAGAATTAATGTAGTTTGTAAACATGAAAACTGGTTTGCACTGTACTGCCTGGAGGGAATTCTTACAAAAACACCTTCCATGCTAGACAACAGTGAAACTTTCAGGCCGTGTAAATGCCTCTCTCCTTTTCTGGAATCTATCTGTACCAGCATTGGGGAAACAACGCCTCAAGTTCATGAAACGTGCAGACATGAGTTGTTGCTCTGTAGTACAGTTTTGCTGTTTAGCAACGGTTTGAGCACGTACAGTTACATGATCCAGCTACACATTGTGGTCAACATTTTAAAAGCAATAACTTGGCAGAAGTTTGAAAAGACTTAATAAAGGAAGATTAACCAACTCTTCCACAGTACCAGCCTCACTAATAGGAAAATGTGTGTTTTTTGAGAAATACTTTTTTGTCTCTTTTCTGTTGTATTCAGGCAGAAGGAGAGGAAACAAAGGAACGTCTGTTTGAGTCTTTACTCAGCGAGTGTCGAGATGCCATACAGGCTGTTCGCGAAGAGCTGAAACCAGACCAGGTAAGCACCAAACATATTACAATTTCCAAAGATAGAGGTGTATAACATTTCATCTCCTAGTGTCTCTTGTGAAGTTAAACCCACATCTGCCATGGCCATAGTTATTTTTGGATCCATCAATAACAAGGTGTGCTGCAGAGTAATTCAACGGTGGCCAAAGTTCCTCCTCATAATTGAACTCTGCCTGGACATCTTCTCCAACATCATCCAGTGCGTATTTTATGTATGAGACCATTCAGTTTCCAGATGTCCTTCAAAATTTGGGTTTTCTTATCCTTTTTCTCCAGTTACCAGTTTAAGTAAATCGCACACCTTTGTTCCAATTTCTGCAGAAGCAACGGGAACATTCTCTGGAAGTGGATTCTGGGAAAGTGTCCAATATCCAGTACCTTCATAGGTAAGAGTGTTTGCATGCTTAGGGCAGTGTTGCATTCCCATGTAGATTTTGAGAATCTCATCTTAATCCTTTGTCTTGGGCCACCTCAGTCTTAAATCACCTAGACCTAGTGGATCAAGTAGAATCTGGTTTTCCCTCATTCATTTCCCAACGTCCCATTTTCATGCCTTCCTTTCCCCCCCCCGCCCCGCCCCAGAACTTGGTCTACCTGGAAATTGGTACACCAGACCCTCACTAGAATGTGGGATTTGGGATCCATGCCAAGTCCCGTGTTCTAGCACGGACCACATTACAATGAAAATTAATGACTGTTACTAAATTTGGGATCCGCGACCGCGTTCTATCAGAATTCGCATTATATAGACGCACATTCTAGCGAGGGTTCGGTGTGGCTAGTAGTGGAAACTCTATCCAAGAACAGTGGTGAATGACTTCTGACAGAATTTCACAGCTTGTGTAAATGATGCTTTCTAGTTACCTGACGTACATCAAGCTGTCAACAGCCATCAAGCGCAATGAGAGCATGGCAAAAGCTTTGCAGAAGACACTGCTGCAGGAGCAACAGTCAGAGGATGATGGCAAGCGTACAGCACGGCCTCAGGACCTGATTCGCCTTTATGACATCATCTTGCAGGTAATGCCAGGGCAGAAAAATCTGACTTTCAGGTGTCTCACTGAGACTTTTTAAAAATGTAGGGTGCCAAAAGGACGAACCAGGAAGAGGAAGCTACATTCTGAATTAATGTGATTGGCTGAAAAGGTTCAGATAAAATTCCATGGTACCCAGTAACCGCTTAGGAATATTTTAAAAAGTGTATTAAATGTAATCTCAAAATGCTGATTTGACTAAAGTCTTTTGAATCTCATTCCCTAATGCAGAGGTTCCCAAGCTTCCATGTATCACCATGATGCTGTCTCATTTCCAACTGCTAACTTAAATTGACAGCTAAAAGTAACATTAGAAACTTCCCTAATACTATTTCTTGTAAGCAGTTACCATAGTTACCACATGCATGTTCCACTGGTTTGGTTAGTTTAATGGGAAGGGAGATGTTGCATAAAAGAAACTAACAATGTGGTTCTTGCTATGAAAGTTTGAGCCCACTGTCCTAATGCATATTTGTGTCAGTAAGCCTTAAACTCTGCCCTTAGGGTGAATCTACACAAGTTTAATTGAATGATGTTCTCAAGTTAATATATCAATAACTAGAAAACATCATATTTGCCTAGGCTCTGACTCAGTAAAAGGGCAGCTTTCTTCTTTCACATGCCAGACAAGAGCATTCATTTGCGTTTGCTGCATTCCAATTTTTCTATGCTTTGTACAGAATCTGGTGGAACTGCCACAACTTCCTGGCCTGGAAGAGGATAAGAACTTCCAGAAGGAGATAGGACTGAAGACACTTGTGTACAAGGCTTATAGGTAAGCATCTGGAGGGAACAGCAAGGCTGTTTTGTTAGCTGGCAGTAAGCAATAGAATTCTCTAGAGGTAACTGGGCATGAACTCTGGGAAGTCACATAATTAACATTCCAGTGCAACTGCACAGGACTGGATGGGGGAAAGGGTGGGAGACTCTATCTCAGAGTGAAATAAGTGGGACTGCACCTGCAAGCTGAGGAAGAACAGCCTGACTCAGATGTATAGCTCAATATTGGAGCAACCTGTTTAAAACGGTATACTTTTAGATATTCAAGAAATATGCTCAAGGCAAAGCAATTAGTCATTGTAAGGGTTAATTTTGTTCCTCATCCTGCCAGGTGTTTTTTCATTGCCCAGTCCTATGTACTGGTGAAAAAGTGGAGTGAAGCCCTTGTTTTGTATGACAGAGTCCTGAAGTATGCCAGTGAAGTCCAGGCCCAGGCTGGTGCTTATAAGAACAGCTTGAAGGTATGAACCAAACTCTTCTACACTTGAGAGTTCAGTTAACTACCAGTAACTAAATAGTAGGCCACTGTATTTCAAATATGATCTTTAAATGGTGGGAAGAATATTGCCTTGAGCTCTATAACACCTTGTGCTTGCTACAGGCTTTATGATGAAGTATGCTAGTGCAGGCATGGCTCCCTCTCTCCTGCCCTGTATGATTGGAGGGGGAAGCAAAGGAAACCTAGATTTTTTGCAACAAAAGTATCCAATAAATATCAATGACTATTAGATACGTAAAGATAGGAATATAGCTGCTGCTTATACAGCTTATCACCAGAGTAACAAGATGCCTACCTATGTAGCTATCCAAAAAAGATTGAGATACTTTTATGTCCATGTGTCTGGATTTCACTTGAAATAAGGTTTATGTGGTACCATAAGGGCTATTATATATGTTCATCTCTCCTCTGAGAATTGGTTGACACTGCTGTAAAGTTCCTAGCTTGTCAGAGTTGGAGTCTAAATTTTAAACATTTCTATCCCAATTCTTGTTAAAACTTTGCTTTATATAATTTTTGGAGTCTCAGGGGTATTCTTTAATGATCTAGGAGTTGCCTGATGTTCAGGAGCTGATCAATCAAGTGAATGCAGAGAAATACTCCCTGCAGGCAGCTGCTATATTAGGTGAGTTATGCAATCCTGCAGAAGAACTGGCTTCCCTCAAATTCAATCACTTACACATACTGCAGCCACTTAGGCTTTTTCATCTGTAAATGCTACAATACTAAAATTGCTTCCCACATGTTTTCTCGATCTATAGTGTGTTCTGAAAGCTGTTCCTTTCCAATTCCAGCCTCTTCTAGATGCTCTGTGTGGTACCTCTGGGGCTGCCACTGGCAGACTAGAGCCTTCCCAGTTTATTCTGTAATCAGAGGTTTGAAAGATCTTCTGAAGGACTCCTGTTCATTTTACCATCCCGCAAAGAGCACTCTTATGAGCACTTCTTAGGTGCCACCAAAGATAAACAGCATCCAGTGTATGGCACCTTCGTAGCAGTAGGGTGTGCGTTGAATTTCCTGACTCATCTATTACTTCTCACTGGCTCTGGCTTAACAAGCAGATACTAGGAGGGCTCAGTGAAAGAGCTCTAATTTTATTTTGACACAGTTGTACTGAGTCATCATTCAGTGTCAACTGAATTGGGGAATTTGTGACCTATACCAGCCTGTACTCATCTCTGGCAGACAAGAACTGCTAAATCTGCCTTGCCTGCAGATAGAAGAACCAGGGAAGTATAGATCTGAGGTGGTTGTTGTTTTTTCCCCCTCCCTAATGTTTTGGACTTGCCACATACCTTGGGGCTTTTTGCCCTCACCGACTTTCCATATAGCTACCACAGTGCCATGCCTCTGTTGGGACTGGGAGATCCTTTCTGTGCCACTTTAGAAACAGGAAAGGTGGGGTGCTTGTAAACATGACCTCTTTTGACTTATAAACTAAGCAATTTCTCTGCTAGAATATCCAGTCTTCCATATGCTGAAAAGCATGAGCCCAAAGGTGACTTCTGAACACATCTTATGAGTTTTGACACTAATAGTCTCTGTCTGCATATTCATATGGCACGTCTGTGAATCTTTCAGATGCAAATGACACCCATGAGACTGAGTCTCCCTCCCAGGTCAAGGATGGCAAGGTGAGTCATGGCTTTGCGCACTGGGGTGAAAAAGAGGCAATTTCATTAGCACTAGTTTTTTTCTGCAAGAGGAGAATTTTCTAGTAATTGGGGAAAGTAAAGCTTAATTTTAACCTAAGAGTAAGCCA
The DNA here is from genome assembly GCF_965152235.1 of Eretmochelys imbricata. Classification (NCBI taxonomy): domain Eukaryota; kingdom Metazoa; phylum Chordata; order Testudines; family Cheloniidae; genus Eretmochelys; species Eretmochelys imbricata. Next base: position 16,083,285 of record NC_135585.1, on the reverse strand, counting down.
TGTGTCTATTTTGACAATTTCTATTTTAAATTGTAACTAACCTAAGATGCACACACTTAAGTAAGACCAGTGTGTTCAAAATGGGTTGTGTAATATGGTCTGTTTTGGGTACAGAATGGTCTAAGCTGATTGTTTTCCATCTCCCCACGAGCACTAAATGGGTGAGTATATGTGGGAGGGAGAGAAGGTTTCTTGTCACCTCAAGGTAGCTAACTGCAGGACTTCAGCTGGTTTGGGTACGGGAAACTGAGGCTGCCACTGCATCTTATCTGGGGTCTCCATTTTTGGGTTTACACTGCTGTGCTGAGGGCATGGGAAAGCTGCCTTTAGTCTGCCATACTTTTTCTTAGTTAGCTGTGGTGGTGATGAATGAGTACCAGAATGCAGCCAGTCCAGCTGGCTCAATGCCACTGCTCATCCTGCGTGTCTAGATGCTGCTGCTTGGCCATCGGGCCAGCCATGATAGGTCATCAGCTTCTTTAATATTGGCGTCTGGATCTCTTTTCAGCTACTCTCTGAACGGTTTGAGACATTCTGCCTGGATCCCTCTCTTGTCAGCAAACAAGCCAGCCTGGTGCATTTCCCTCCTGGGTTCCAGCCAGTCCCATGCAAACCCTTGTTCTTTGACCTGGCCCTCAACCATGTTGCTTTCCCACCTCTGGAGGACAAGGTGGAGCAGAAAGCGAAGAGTGGTCTCACAGGATATATCAAGGGCATCTTTGGATTCAGAAGTTAACTCGTGGCCTTCAAAGGAGGTCTTATTCTGTTGTGGGAAAGCTCCAACAGGGTCCAGAACATAAATATCTGCGTCCGAAACCAATAAGGGGAGACTCTTACCATCTTCCCTGTGTTGTGTACGTGCCTGTGCGTTCTTTCCCAGTGTATTAGAGGAAAACAGTCTACCCCAGGACCATGTGTACTATATAAATGTCTGATAACATCTGGAGCAGAGAAATTCCATTGTCCTCTGAAAAGTTGGAGTTTGCTTTTTGACCCGTGCCCCATTAAGGGTCAATACACACTATCGACCAGGCATAGACGTATCTTGATGTTCATCGATGGTTGACGTTATAATTTGAATCTCTGATCAGAACATTCTTTGGGGGTGGGAGGAGGAGGGCAGGAGGAGGCAGGTGTTGAGGAACCAGAATTCACAAAGGGGTCTGCCTAAGCAAAGCGTATGAAACACTAGCTAGGGAGACTGGATTCCTGCTAGTGTGCCACCTACCACACCCTGACTTAAAAATATATATAGTTATGTAAAGAGAAATCTGTCTTTATTTTTAAAAAATGTTGCATTCAGAAACGAGAGCTGAAACTCTTGTGCTAAGAGCAGGGGTGGTAAATACTTTAATAAATGTTAATGATTACCTAATCTGTGGTGGAGTCTTGTCTGAATTTACACATTGCAGCATCTGTGTAATCCTTCCTCATTGGGACATCTGGGTAAATGCCTAACTACAGTATAGAACCCATTCCGAAAAGGCTGTTTTTGGGAACTTAGTTGCTCATGGGTGGTTTTAAAAGGAGCTGCTCTCAGTCTTCATGGAAAACTGACAGTCTGTTTGTTTATCCTACATGCTCATTTCCTTTCTTCTCACTTAAGCAGGCTTGCCTGAAAACAAGATGATCTTTGTCTGGAGTTGATCTCCTGCTTATTTCTCATCTTCAGTCTTCTGACTTTGCTATTGCATTTGATTGTTATGGAAATAATTTAAGACGAGGAATAAGTAACAGGAGCCCAGTGGATTTTTAAGCAACAAGATCCTCTCTTGTACTAGGCTACGTTTTTGTAAGATTGCCCAGATGCTATCGTGATGGATGCTTTTGAAATGCAGGTAATTTCATATCGCTGTCTTTAATTTAAAAAAAAAAAAAAAAGGGCAGAACTGTTCCTAAATAAAATTTGGAACTTTTCCATAAGCCATGTTTGGGTCTTCACTGAAGTTTACTGTAGTTGGATGCTGAGATGTAGCAGTTTGATAGCCTACAAGTTGTCTTGGTTTTCATACTGCCTCTCACTGCTGCATTGTTTCAGCATGAGGGCTTGGAAGTCCACAGGCTGGAAACAAGAAAAACTGGTTTATGCAGATCTGGATTGTGCAGTTTTGGAAATATTCCATTAAAGATGCTTCTCTTCATGAGATTGGAGAGCAATATGGAATTAATATAAGATTTTTCAATTGTGTTTAAACCTAACATAGGCTTGGTATTCAAGTTGATCTGATTCATTAATTCTTAAAGTACAAGGCAATTTCTTGCAGGAGGATTCCTGTGCCTAGAGGTCAAGGGAGTGGTGGGAGGGAAAAGGAAACTGATCCTATTCTCTGTATATTTTACAACATGAAAATCAAGTGGGTTTCTTGATATTCTGAATCTTCATTTAGTATGTACCTGGAAGGGGGATTTTATAGAAGAAAACAAACTTAAGCTGAAGAAAAGCTGGATGTTAAAGAATATTTTTTAATTTATCAAATGATGAAATTTCAAAAACAGTTGTGGTCCTAGAACACTGATTTCTGTCAGTTCTCCATAAAGCCTGTTTGTTTAATTTAGAACTAAGACATAGTCATGTGATACACTGACACAGCCCTTTTCTGGCAACTTGCCTCATGGTGTTTTTCTGTGACTGTACTTTGCTCTGAACTTCTCTCCTTTTTCAGATTTTACATTATATCAATTTGAGAATTATTTTTCTGTTTGGAATGCAAACTGTTTCTGTTTGTTCGCCTTCTCCTGCCCCAAGTTTATGGGGCTCTGGCCTCATTCCAGTGAAACTTAGGTTGAAGCCAGTTTCTGATTGGTTGCTGTTACAAATGGTTAAAGGTAGTTAGCCTCTTTTTTAAACATCCTGTGACACACAACTGATTAGTTTGGACACGCAAGAAATCCTAAAACAATAAAGTTTTATTCCTGATTTCTGTGGCATGTAGTTTATATGAAGCAGAGGAAACACTGAGCATTCGTTACCTAAAGAGTTTTCAGAAGATCAATCTCACGCTATCATCTTTGAGGCTATTCAATCCTGTGACTGGAGAATCAAGAACAATCAATGAAGACTCAAGTGTGCACCATTATCAGATATAACTTTGTTCTTTTCCTTCTTAATGCGTTCATATTAAAAAAAAAAATAGATCCTAGATTTATAAGCAGTGTGTTGCTCTTTGCATTTTTGAATGACGCAGAAGGAACTGATGAAGCACTAGGAAAATATCCAAAGATAGTAAAAATATGTACTGCTTTCCCTTGAGTAGTTAGTAATTGCTGTCAAGATGAAAACCAGATTGTGTTAAATTTATTGAAGTTCCTAGCACAAAGACTGGATTTGGAACTGCTGCCTTAAGGTCTGACAGTATTGGTCGTAAGGAAACTAGTGTGGCAGTCTTTGATCGAGGATCTGAAGCATCTACTAATAGAATCTGCAAGGAATGGCCAAAAGCCTCAGCAATGAGTAAAAGGAGTAGGTTGGTCAGCTGTGGTCAATTGCCAAACCTTCACAATGCTTGCACACCCAGAGGCAAAAAGCTGAATTCAGTTCTGATATTTATGACCCTGGTATGTGAACCTTTCCTTCAGCTCTCTTGTCAGATAGTACAGGGCTCTTGTGATCAGAGCAAAGCTTAATGTTTTACAAAGTAGCTGCTGGCCCTAGTGATGAACTCGTTCTATGCTCAAAACACAGCTGTTCGTTGAATTGCTCTTATTTAGACTGCAGAGTTCACTTTGCAGCATTTAGTACCTTTGCAATAATTGAGTGATATCGTACAAGCTAGTTCCCAGACACAATTTCAGTATAATTGTTAGTGAGGAAGAATACACTTCACATGCAAAATGTTGTTAAATGTAAAAATTTTAAAGGTTGACATAGGAACCTTAATTCTACACACATTTTTCCTTGTCCATCTATTTGTTGGCTGGAAGAACCTATTTGCTTAAAGCAACTGCTGAAATGTATAATATAAAGGGTGAAATGAAAACTACTGATCAGTCAAGAGGAACAAAATGCTGGGTTATAATAAAGGGATGAAGACTAATTGATGCTATTTTATTTATAAAAATCTTAATGGTACATCTGCCCATTGGAGGCTATCTTCATCTCTAATCACCCTGTCTCAAAAGGGATCCAGCAATAATGGAAAGCTCCAGAAGAGGCCAATGAAAATCATTATAGCTCTGGAACAGCATCTATAAAGAGATTTAAAAGCTTTAGGAATCCTTAGAGAAGACAGGAATAAGAAGTGACACAGGGGCATATGGATGGATAGCCTAGAGAAGCTCATTTAGGAGGTTTAATTTTACCTTTTCTCATAACACAATAGCAAGGGGAATATTGCTGAATTTAAGGTAAATTTTTAAAAGTGGTTAAAAGAAGTAAGGTTTTTTACAGAATTATTAACCTGGGGAGCTCTTCATAATTCACTGAGACAAAGCTCCTTACAATTTAAAAAAAACAAAACAAAAAAAACTAGGCATGAATAATAGCTACTCTAACTGCCTGGGTTCCCCCTGGACAGATTATGGTATTGTCTTGTTACAGGAGTGTTCCACCTTTCCTTGAAGCCTCTTGTAATGGTCAGTCTTGGAGGTGAGATGAGGCTAGGTGGGCCTTTGTTCTGATGTGGTATGGAAAATCCCTATCTGAATATGCTAGTGGCAAAGAGCAGAGCCTCTTGAACAGGGCATCATTTGACAGGTGAGCATTCCATGTATGAAAACACTTATTGCCCTGCTTCCTATTCAGGTCCTCCTATTTGCTGGGGCCTGATCTCACATGGTCACTGGTTGTGTTGAATAATGTGTTGATACTGTTTTGTCTTCTATTGCCCAAGGGATGGGTTGTAGAAGTTAGTTACGTTTCATTTACCCCTGAAGTTCATTCTTGCACCCAGAAGTCCAGGCCAAACTAATTTCTCAGTTTGTTTAAAAGGAAGGAAGAGGATTTTTGTGTGGAGAACAGTTGCCAGCAGGTTTGACGACTTTACTTCTGCTCTCCAAGAACGCAGAGAACCCTGTCACATTTCACCTACAGCTGAAAAGAGCCAATGTTGCAACAGAGCTACTCACCTACGTTTCTGATCCCTAGCAGTTGATCCAACATGCGTATTGTTTCTCCAGCTTGCTGGAGAAGCCTTTATTAGCTTCCATGCTTGTGTGCTGTTGTCTAAAGGACACAGTACTCTTTACCAGCCTTACTGGACTGGCAAGGAGTCTAAACTGCCAGCTACGTTTGAATTATGCTCCAGACTGAAGTCTTGATTTTTATCTAATAATGCGGCAACTTCAAAGTTTTAGAGATCTGATATTGACTCCATGTGGTCATCCCTGTCTTATATCAGGGATTGGATTGACTGTTTTTAAGAGTAGTAGCAACTGGCACTATGCTTTCAGGTAAGAACCTGCTTTGGGGGAATGTATGGGACCCTAGTACAAGTTATTGTTGCAGCCTTGAGGGTAGCAGGTAGTTTTCTACATCCAGTGTCCGCCCGTGGAATGATGTTGCAGTCCTCAGGGATGTTGCCTGTTTGCTCAGCCACAAGCGAGTTCCACACTTATCAGATGCCTGAAGAAAATTAAAGGTGAGAAGACAATCCACTAATAAGGGGAAATCAATAGAATGTAGGCAGATGACCTCAAGGCCAACCCAAATTCCTTACTTTGCGGAGACTGAGCTTTTTCCCTTGGCTTATACCTTTGTCAAGGTCTGTTTGGGAGAGTTAACCATGCTTGAATGGTGCGGGCCCTTCTGACTGGGGAGGCAAATACAGCAATAAAAGCATGCAGGTTCCAGTGTAGCAATGATACTTGAAATCTGCTGGAGGGAATGGGAGAACAGTTGTTCCTCCAAAAGAATTCTAGACTGCTGCATTGTGTGCTATGTACTTCACTTCCTCTTTCCCTTGTGCTTTGTTTCAGCTGCATGGAACAGTCAGTAGTTGTTTTGAAATGATTAGTCTCTTCCCCTCCCTCTCGCTGTGTTTTATTGAGGAAATAGAGCTGGTACCAGTGAGCACTGCTGACTGCAGGAGCACCACTTCAGCCCTTCTGATTAAAGGCTGGTTAGAAATTGTGACATGATGAGACAACTACTGCTCATAAATGGACTACCTTAACTTGCTCCTGCTAACCATCTGTACCCCTCCTTCCCCCTTTACAGTCAGATTTCCATGTGGAGCAGCTTATCTCCGCCTAATATAATTCACTCTGAGGCAATGGAGAACTCTGCTCTGGAAGGACACCACCGGCGGCAAAGGTCTGTACATTCATGCAAAGAATCATGGGCCCTAAATAGAGTTGGCTGGGGATTTTTTTAATTGTTTTTGTTAGAAAATGCTGATTTTTATTTTATTACTTTTAATAAAAAATTGAAACCTTATTTTGACAATTTTCCATAGGAAGGTTTCTCAGGTCCAGGTTGGAATTTCTGGAGGGGGAAACACAAACCCACACCCCAGAGTATCCAACAGCCCAGGGATTAGGCCACCCCCATGGGATGTGGAAGACCCAGGTTCAAGTCTTGAATCATTGGCTATTGTGGGGTGTTTCTCACAAAAAAAAAGTCTGGTGTTCAAATGTTAGTCTCAAAGCTTTTTCATGAAAGAGAATTCTTGTTTTCCAGCCAGCCCTAGTTCAGTCTCCTCTGCAAATTGTTCTTCTTTGCTGCCTCACCTAGAACCAAAACAGTAGAAAATATGCAGAGGGACAAGTACCGTGGAACAGGTTTGTGATGAATCATAGAATCATAGAATATCAGGGTTGGAAGGGACCTCAGGAGATCATCTAGTCCAACCCCCTGCTCAAAGCAGGACCAATCCCCAATTTTTGCCCCAGATCCCTAAATGGCCCCCTCAAGGATTGAACTCACAACCCTGGGTTTAGCAGGCCAATGCTCAAACCACTGAGCTATCCCTCCCCCCCAAATACCACCTCTCCCTTGCACAAACCTCTCCTTTCATGTTTCATTTTCATTGGACTAAGAACAGGTTCAGCAAAACATTGTGTGTTTTTTGTTTTGTTAAGTGTGCCTGCCTCCAATAGAGATTTTGTGTTCCGGTTTGCTGTCCTGATGCAAAGCTATCGCAATTATTGGCTGATTATTAGCTATTCACATTGCGGTACCATCTAGAAGCCATAGTCATGGACCAGGACCGCACTGGGCTAGGTGCTCTACACAGCCATAAAAAAGGCCATCCCTGCCCCATAGTGCTTACAGTCAAAATAGCAGTGTCTTGGTTCTTCACCAGTGTAGAATCAATGCTCCAATCTCCCTACCCTCTTTGTGGCGTTTTGGATACTAATGATGTTAAAGCACAAGTGCAGTATCAGTTTGTGACTGTTATGGGGCTGGTAGTCTTGCCTGTCCTTCTCAACGGTGCTCCTAAATGTTTCTCCAAACTTCTGTGTAAATTGATCCTTTGCTGGTCATGTAAACCAGGGTGAAAATTTTCTAAATCCCTTGCTTTCTCTCATGGGATTGACATAATTCACTATAATCCAGAAGTGGATCTTAAGAACAGAAGGGCAGGTTGCAAATTCATTATTTGTTGCAAAATGTGCAAGTGTCTGGGTATAACTCCAATTCCACTGATTTAAGGTTGCATCATACTATAAAAGGTATATTCTGTTTTCAAAGAAGAATGTCTGGTGATCTCTAGACAATACAATTCACTGTCACAATCCATGTCTAGACATCCATGTTGAGAATAGTCATTGAGAGTAAAACTCTCACTTTGCAGTTACGCTTTCTCATAGTTCCCCTTGCAGGGCTGGTGGAGGTATCCTTGTACTGAGACAGACTGTCACTTGCCCAGGGCCAAACAGTGAGAATTAGAGCTCAAGAGTTCCTGGCTCCCAACCCCATGGTCAATCTGGAAAGCAGACACCCATTGATGGGGGTGACAGTGTATGACTATTTAAAGCCTAGGAGATGATGTACTATGGGTAGATGTGTATGTCTTGAATGTTTGCATTCTGCTCTGAGAAGAGGGACTGGGGGCTTAATTTTCCCAAGCAAAGCCATGAATTAACCAGAAACACGTGAAGTCTGGGGTGACCACCAGTTCTGGGAGGCAGGGGATGAATTACTCTGCCTGTTTCTCTGCCATTGGAATATGATGCAATCATTAACACGTCAGCAGGAGCCCTTTAAAAATGAAGCCCTTTAACCTCATTGTCCCTCCATTTCCCCATTTGGAAAATGGGAAGGCTATTGCATTCCTCCTTTGGTTCCAATGTTGGGAAAGCACTTAGAGGGTCTCGGATGAAAGGCACTGGAAGAGCACATGTACAGGACATGCATCCCTGTGTGACTCATGTTATTAACTCTAGGCATCCTGAGTTTAAGTGTAAAAATGTCACATTAGTCATCCTTCTCTGACCTGTGCCCAGCAGTGCAGAAAATGGAGAGGGAGCCCAGAGGGAGACACCCATGGGAGTTTTCTTTTTCCTCTGTATTCTGTGCCCACAGGAACTCAGCTGGTAAAGGTTAATAAATCTCAGTAAATCATCACTAACTTCCCCTCCCATGAAACCATATTTGGACTCCAGCCCCTGGGCCCAGTGTGCATATGGATGTAATTAACCCTCCCTCTGCTGCCTCTGAGCTCCAGTGAAACACCATCTGCTCTCGCACGTGTTTGTCCATCTGCAATTCTCCCAAGCAGTCAGGTGGTTTGGGGTGGGGGGGGCACAGAGGCAAGGAATCAATTGATACTGGATTGCATTCAATGATGGGCTTGTTTCCATAGTTACCATTGATAGTCACGAGGGAACATGCAGTACCATTGTCTCTGCACTCTGAATTTTGATCTGTTATGTTTGCTATATACATTTTACACTCTTCCTTCAAAACTATCCTTAACGGGCCTCTTTAGCCGTGATGGCCCCATACCCTCCCTTCCTGAAACTGTTGCCCTTTGTATTAGGCTGTAAACCATTCAAGTCAGGCCCATATTTATTCTCTTGGGAAAGGCTGATCCCCACTGGGTTACTCCATGGAGCCACACTTCCAGAACTTCCTCGTCATTGAGTGCCTGTGTGTGTCTCTTTCATAATTGGGCAAAGCAACAGGGGCTACCCAGTAGCTCCTGTATTTCTGTTGTCTTTGCAGCAAAATCTATCTCAGGGTGGGAATACATCTTGCTTTCTGATGGCCATATGTCAGTAACTGATTAATCTACTGTCTCTTTCCACAGCATGGAACTGACTGCAGGCTGGTTTATTCCTTCTTGGCCCACCTGCTGGCTTGACATAACATCCTCAAATAATCCTTAGGCCAGCCTCCTCTATAGAGAAGGCAGTGTGTCCTAGTGGATAGCACAACAGACTGGGATTTGAGACCTGGCTTCTATTCCTAGCTCTGCCACTGACCTGCTGGGTGACCTTGGACAAGTCACGTTCCCCCCCATGCCTCAGTTTCCCCATTTTAAAAATGGAGCTAATGCTACTTACCTTTGTAAAGTGCTTTGAGATCTACTGATGAAAAGTGCTAGATAAGAGCTAGGTATTAATATTTGTCTTTTATAGGAAAGCATTGGGTCTACAAAAAGATATTGATTTCACAGGTTCTCTCAGAATAATCCTAATGCCAACTTCCTCCTTTCAACTGTACTTTTCACTTTTGTTTTACTTCATTTGCCTTCCATTGCACATGAATGTTGCACTAACCGGCTTGAGGCATGCATGGACATCTGGCCTAAAGGTTTAATTCTCTCTCCCATTGTATGGTTAATTGGCTTAGGTCACACCTTGATTGGAGCAGATCTCTCTACCAAGTTCATGGGACAGTTCACATAAATAAGCAAGCTGGTCAACGAATGCCAAGCCATGTGATACAGGCAGACACCATCTAACGCTATTTAAACAGAGGCAAGTTTTCCAAAGTGTTTTGAGATCCTTTGCTGCAAGCTGCGGTAGACGTGCAACATACTACTGGATTCATTCAGCACTATTGCAGCCTCCTAAATGAGGGCAAAGTGTGGCTTCTTGCAATCTGATGGCGAATAATCATCAAGCTATGGCACAAGGAACTATGGAGAATTCAGGCGGATGTCCTGGCCACAAGCTCAAAGGCTTAGGATGGAAAGAGAGTGAGGGAAGGCGAAATGAGCAAAGGGCAGGGGGTGCATGAGATATGCTGGGCGAAAATGTGGAAGGTGCTCTGATGCCTATAGGCATTAGAGGTAGGCTGCCTAAAAGGCTGGATTGCCACTGATAGATGGGGTGTTGGAAATAATTTTGTTGCGTGAAGAAGCAAGAGGGAGCAGGATTTGGTGGTTCCACTGAACAGGTTTTGGAGTGGAAGAGCAATAGCCGATCTGCATCCAGTGTCACACGCTCTGCATCCACAGACTGCTTTGTTGGTTTTGTTTTTATACCTTGTCTTTTCAAGTGCAAGTTGAGAAAGCGAGGAACTGAGGTGGGCTCAATCCTGTGCGAAGCATTAAACCGTTCTCTTGTCATAACCGGCAGTGCTAGCCAGTCTGTCAGACTCTGATCATTTTTGGAAAGGGGGAGGGATGCAAGGGCACACCCAATGGAAGACCCATCTGCAGCCAACACTGGCAAGTAAAGCGCCCATTATGTGGTGGATGAGCCACAGGGCCTTAAAAGAACACCGCTTGAATGGATTCTGCTCCTTTTGGAGTCTGGAAAAGACTCTTCAGGGCCCAAGAGTTTGATCCAGCTTGCAATAAAGCTTGACTTCGTTGCTGTGTAGGGTCAAGCTCCATTGAAGTCAATAGAAGCCCTTCATGGGGGTTAGATTAGGCCTGCGAAGTGCAGCTAGAGGTGGTGGGAAATTCAGTCTTCTAAGTCTGCCTTTCTCTTCACTTCATTGTACTGAGACATTGAACTTCACCAGAGGAACTATTGTCTTTGAAGAAGGCTAGTTCAATTTCCAGGCTGAATCCATCCCTGGGGGTCTGTCTTGCAACCGTGTAAAACTCTGCTGTGTCCTCCTTAGTCCAGCATTTGATCAGCTTGAGAGAAATCAAAGCACTGCGCTCAATCACTTTCATGCTACTCTGAGCACTGAATAAATCAATCCTGCAATCTCCTAGTCTTTATCTCCCGTAGGGCTGCTGCTTCTGGACTTTCCAATCGTTAAAGGGGGGAAAGAAATGACTTGAACAGTTGGAGACTTTAAATTGCATAATGATGGCAAGATAGAGAAAGAATAGGTGTCCTGTTTTCTTACTGGTGCAGCAATTTTAATAGATTGGCTGTTCTTAGAACTAGTTTGTAAGGGTTCCTGTTGGCTTGAATGAAAACAGCACTGCGGGGACAAAAAGGGAGGAGAAATGACAGGCACTGCAGGCAGATGCTCTGCTCCAGGGCTGGCATCTGTTTAACTTTACAAAGCTGGCAGAAATGGGGACACCAGCGCCTGGGTGATTTGGGAGCTTTTGAGAGTTTTAGCCCAAGTGCCATAGAAATTCAATAGGATTCTAGCTCCTCAATCACTCCAGTGCTTTTGAAAAGTGTCCCCGGTATGAACAGGTGTCCTCTAGATTAGACAAGGGGCCTGATTGTGTCAGCCTCTGCTGGGGGTAACTCCATTACTCTTGCTGGAGTCGCTTCTGACATGCAATGCGGGGAGGAAGACCGTGCCCTGGTGCTATAGTGGCTGGTCAGGCTCGCTACTCCAAGCACCTCCTTTTCCCACAACAGCCCTTGGCCAGTTCAGCTTTGCCAGCTCTTTTCCCAGCAGATCACCTGGGTACCATACTGTGCTGTTGTCCCTGGGATGAACTCCTGAACCACCCCCTGCCCCTTTGGGGTCAAAGGACTAGAAGCGGTTACCTTACTCCTGCTGAGTAGCCCTTAATTCTGTGAAGAGTCTTACTGAAGTCACTGAGGCTGCTCATGGAGTAAGTCACTGCTCAATGCGAGTCCAATTATTCAGTCACCAAAATGTCTGAGATTTCAACTTTTGGTTTAAAATCTGGGATGGGGAAGAAAGTCAGTCTTGAACTCTCATAGAGAGAAGAATAAGATTTCCTGGCTAGCTCTGCTGTGTGTACCCAGATCACTAGATGTATTAACTATTGCTATTCCCTGGCATTGGCCACTGTCTGAAGACAAGATACTGGGCTAGATGGATGGACCTTTGGTCTGACTCAGTATGGCCGTTCTTATGTTCTAATGGAGATTGTTGGGTGTACCTTATATCACTAACTGGGTAAAGCAATTGGAGATTCATTACCCTTGAAGGCCCAATAAAAATGCAAGTAGTGTAGCTCCATCATTAAGAAAACCTCTGCAGGTACTTCCTGGTTGAGGGCAGTAGTACCAATCTCAGCAAATTCAGAGAGCCCATAGGCTCCCTGATACCTCTGAGGTATCAACTCGGTCTGGAAGAGCCGGTGTAGTGCTTATTTTAGGAATGTTTCAGCATATCTGAATACCAAGCCAACTTGTAATATAACCAGCAGACTAACTCTCACAGAAATGGGCTGTTCCCAGCTCCAGTCCAGGGTTGGTTTTGTGTCTCTGATATGGTCTGGGACTCACCACTGCAGCACCCCCTGCTGGATGTCCCGGGGATCAGCTCTGCTAGCCAGTGTGCTCTCTTCTGGTGGCATCTTGCCACCGTAATTTCTGCTCCAGGGACCCACGTCATTCCCAGGACCTCAGCGTCCTCTTCGTGACACAACCCCTATGCCGTACTCTGTGCTCCCCCTGCTTCCAGGGAGTGTCACAGTTCCTTAGTCCACCTACTTCCTCAGTGACGAGTGGCGGGGGGGGGGGAGGACCCGGGCCCGCCCGCTACTCCAGGTCCCAGCCCAGGGACCCTGTACATGGCCACTGCTTGTGGCACCCCCTCTGACTCAGTAGATTTCTCTGGGCCACTTCCCCATGGCCCCAGCACCCTCTTTGCCCTTGTATCAGGGCCTCAGCCTGCAGATCTCTGCAGCCCACCAGGAGCTGCCTTTAGCTCCCTGGGTCTCTGCCAGCAGCACTGCTCTGTCCAGGGTGTTTGCTGTCTTCAGCCTGCCAGGCAGCAGGTCCATCTCCCTCCTCGAGCTCCAGGGACTGCTGCTCTGTTCTGCAGCCCTTCTGATATGGGTCTGCACAGCCCCTCTCTGATTGGCTGCCTCCTGTGCAGCCTCCCTAGGGGCTCTCTTAACCCCTTAGAGCCCAGTGTGGGGCAGGCAGCCCATCACGCTCTGCCACCAAGAGATGGCAGGACTTTGCCATGTTTGGGAAGGATACGCTCCCTGCCATGCTTATTAAAGGTTCACCCGATTCCCAGTTGATTGCCATATTCTGATGCCAAACCTCCTTGCAGTGTTTGGCCCTGGGCTCCCTGTGCCTGAACCGCTTCTGCTCCCTGCTGTCAAACATCCCCTACAGTGCTATCATACTGTCTGTAGGAGGGGAAAAGATGCTGCAGGAAAGCGTTGGCTGGAAGGCACGAGCTCAGAGTGTCTGCCTGCTGCCTTGTGCCCACACCCAGCAGTGGGGCCGGGGGGTTTACAAGGCCTGTTTGTAAGACTTGTGCTGAGTTACGGTAGGTCAGGGCCTGTCAAACCGGTGCCGCCTACGACGGTTTCTGCCCATTGCACAGGGAGTTACAGGCACTACAGCTGCACCAGTTCAGCCAGTTGTCCTAACCCCCCCCCCTTCCCCGCCCAGTACTTTGCCTTGGAAATGATCTCCTCCTCCCTGGGCACTGTCACTTCCGGAATGCACTGGTACGCCTCCAGCTGTAAGGCATCCTGGGCCTGTGGCTCTGCGAGGGTGGAAGTGTAACCATAAAAACAGTGCCCGGAGAACCAAGGCCCTCAGCCATTATGTACAGCAGCTTCCCTGGCTTAGTTTTAGACACCCCCTCTGCACTTCAGTGGTAATTCACCTGGGGAAGCCAACAAACAAGCTTGTGTTTCCTTCTTAAATAAAGATCATGCCACCTTATGTTTGCACAGCATCTACCAGAATAAGATTCCAATGTCGACTCAGCCTCTAGGCATTACGAGCGCATAAAAATGTGCATTAACCATTCCTCTCTGGTCTATGGCTGTATTACAAAACCACCGCAGCTGCCCAGAAAGGCCTACAACTTCATCAGCACTGGTTGATACAGGACCTGAGGTGCTTTGGCACAATGATATAAGGTGCTGTTGTAAGGTGTAAGCCCAAGGTGCTGTTCAGTTATCACACTGCACCCTAGGTGCTTAAATGAGATCCTCTGTCTTCTGTAATGAGGTTCCAACTGCCCTTACCTACCAGCACAGGGGCTGCTGCAGCCTCCCTCCCCCAGACTTCCTGTGGGGGAAGCTAAACCAGTTAAAAGGACCGTTTCCAATACCACATCTAGCATCTGGCCCCAGCAGACCTGGATCTTCCCCCTGCTCTCAGCCCTTTGCTTCCATGAGCACTAAATATACCCGCAACTTTACGAAAGTCAAAACTAGATTTCACAGAATAGAAAAACTGCTGCACCAGCCATAGGTGAGAAGTACAAAGACTAAAGATATCTCATGAAAAGAACTGCTGCCACCTTTCTCCTCCAGGTCTCCTAACACTCCCTGCAGCGGATGAGGGATACTAGCCAAAGGAAAGAAATATTTATCTAGGCCCGAAGAGGAGGGTAAGAACAGCCGAAGGGACAGTAATTAAGGGGGAAATGGTGGGTAGATAAAACTGAAAATGGGAGATAAGGGGGTCTTGCTTTATCCCTGGTTCCTTCACTGATTCACTGTGGGGAACTCAGCAAGATCCTCAAAAATATATCTGTATCTCCCATGGAAGTAAATGGAAGTTAGGGCCCTAAATACCTTTGAGGAGCTGGGCCTGAGGGCCTGGTTCTACCAACCTTTGTTCTGACTGAGCCATACCGTTCTTTGCAAGTAGTCAGAGTCCCTATTGGGTTCAATGGAAATTCAGCATGAGCAATGGTGGGAGAATCAGGCCTCAAGAGACAGACTGACCCACGCCAGAGGTGGGCAGAGGGCAAAGCAGGAACCTTCCTCTTCTCACATATGCTCCACTCAAGGCCCAGGAACAATTTCAGGCCCGTCCTTCCATGTGCTCCCAGTGGTGTAACTCACCCGCAGGGAGTGAGGAAGAGGGGGCATGTCTTGTTTGTCTTAAACCTGCTATATTAATACTCAGCATTCACTGGGGCTCACAAAGAGAAGGGCTTCCTCTTTCAAGCAGTACAAGCCAAAGTCTTGTTTGTTAACCAACACATTACATCAATATCTTTACCAGTTGCCACCTGGCTCAAAGGCAGCACCACTCTCTGGCTAACCATTCAGCACATGGCCAGGTCCCCATTCTTGCCACTGAAAATGACTCCAGTAACTGCACAGTGGAGCATGGTTTGCTGTTCATCCGATCAGTGCCACGCCCTAACCTAGCTGGCAAAGAGCGCTCGGCTGAGATGCTTGTAATTCTTTGCACTGATTCTGAGATTAGCCCTGCGTTTCTCTTTCTCCCCGCATGCCTGCTGTGTGTGGGACAGGTGCGTCCTGCTGCTGGAGCGGAAAGGTGTTTATAGGGCCGTTCTCTTGTCAAGAGGCTTTCTTTAAAAGAGGGCTCAATCCAAGATTGGATCCAGCTGGGGAGAAAAGTGCAGGGGCATTTTGTTGAGTGTGTTGTGGAGAGACAGAGAAACATTTTAGTAACTTAAAGCCCAGCAGATCAGGAATGTCTGCCTCTGCACTCCCACCTGACAAGTGACTGATTGATTAGAGGTGAAAATATTCTGGGAGGGGAGCAGCCCTGGAAAGCATGTCCAGCTACCTGACTATTTTTTTTTTTGTATTTCTGCCTCTGCCCCCATCCCCTCTGTGCCTGTACAACGTTCAAAAAGTATTTCTGGTAGTACATATTTGCCCTAGCTTTACCCCTTGAATAGCAAGGGGACTGAGTCTCCACTGACTTGTATAAATTTTAACCCAAGATACCTGTGGAAAGTGGGTGCAAAATGCAGTCACATGGGACTGAGCATGTTTTACACCCTCATTGTGCAAGTGCAATTGACAGCACAAGGGCCAAGATGGGAGAATCAGGCCCTAAATGCCTTAAAAAATCTCCCCTTTTGGTGGATTTTCAGATTTCCTTCCATTTTTAAGACACATGATTTAGAGTGTAAGCGTCTCAGACTGGGGATTGGCTCTTACTAGGTGTTTGTGCAGTAACTGGCCCAGTAATAATATCTTATCATCCAGAGGTCTCAAAGCACTTTACAAAGGAGGTCAGATGGGGAAACTGAGGTACAGAGAGAAGCCATGGCTTGTCCGAGGTCACCCACAGGCCAGTGGCAGAAATGGGAATAGAACACAGCTCTCCCAAGTCCCAGTCCAGGGCTCTATCTAGTAGGCATCACTCCCTCTAAATGGGACTTTTATCTGAATGGGGACCCCTAGATGCTATTGTAATACAAGTTATAAAAAGCGGGGGCCTTCTGTACCACTGTGCAGAGTCTTCTGGGGTGTACAGAGTCTCCACAGTACACTCTGTTGCTCAAGGAAGGATTATGCTACCAAGACCAATTTACACTGGCCTTCCAGCTCTGTCTAAGAACCGGGGGAGAAATCCTGGCCCTATTGAAATCAATGGCAAAACTCTCATTGACTTCAGTGAGGCCAGGATTGCATCCTATGGCTCCTACTAAACCAATCTATAATCTTCTTTGACCTAGTGGTGAACATCATTTAAAAAAAAAAAACCTTTTTGAACCGTTTTAATCCCACATCCAGAACCCGCCACCGCATCCATTTTTATTAGCTGGCTTAGCAGGAGTCATGTTTTAAATTGTATTACACGTGGCCTTCCAATGTGACTGTGAGCCCTGCGCTAGAATAATACCGTGCCCTTCGGTTTTACGTATGGTGCTTCAGAAACACTGCCTCCAGCTTCTCAACACTCCTTGGAGTTGGGGTTGCCACCCGTTCTGGTTTTAAGGGGTGCTATTTAGCTGGTGCCTTATGCCCCATGATCCTTATTAAGAAGCCGCTGACCAGAGGAGAGTGTTTTCCAGCAATGAAGTAAAGGATCAGATGCTGTAATAGAAACTTATGATTTTGTAGTGTACATAACACATTTTGGGTGATAGCCCTTTAAAAGGGAGGCTTGGTCTATATATTCCCCTCGGGCCTTTCTTGGTAAGTAGGATGGCTGCCGTACCTGTGAGAGAAAGCAAAAGCATTAGCCCCCGTTTTGAGAGGCTGGATTGCTTGTCCAAGTTCACCTAGTGAGTCTGCAGCGGAGCTGGGAACAGAACTCAGAACCAATTGAACTACTTGATCGAAAGGTCCAAAGGCACCAGTATTGCTGCCTAACTGGGAAGCTGCTTTCCCTTTTCCCCTTTCAATAAATGATGTTCCTAATCGGTAAGGAAGAGCTTAGAACTGACATTTAATCAACTGCAGTGGAGTTGCTGGAGTCATCCTCTTTTAAGCTAATGATGAGGCAGGATTCTTCCCCTCTACCTGAGAGAAACCTGTGCCTGACTGTGCCAGACAGCGTGTGCAGAGGAACATTCCTCTGAAAAGCAGGGCGGGGTCGCAAGCTCTCCCCCAGGGCTCTGCACTTTCCACCACAAACTGGTTTTGCTAGTCATTTTTAAAACCAGGCTTTATCCCTGCTTCTGGATCACCGGTTGCTTGGGGAGGAGCCACCCAGAAACTGCTCTTTTAACCCCCATCAGACTTTCCCAGCTGGAGCCTGTCATTCCATCTCGGCAGACTAGAGCAGAGAGGTTGTGCCCTGAAAAGTTCTGTGGACGCCAGGAAGGGAACTAAATTCCTGCCAAGATGTTCAAGGGAGTGGGCAAGGGCTCCCCAAGCAAAGCACCTCCAATCAAGCAAACCAAGTAAGTGTGACTCCTGGATTCTCTCTGAGCTCTGATGGGGTTAGAGCACGGATGGGAGAAAAGGTATCCAGGGAAAAGGTGGTCTCCGAATAAACAAGGATGTACAGAATAGCACAGAGGGAAGATCTTCCTACTGAGACCTGAACAAACAAGGTTCTCTTTGGGAATTGCCCAGAAACTTAGCCAAAATCTCCCCTCCCTTGATCGGCTGTGCGCTGATTGTCTCCCTGGCACTCCACCCCAGAGTTAGCTGCACGGTTCCTGCCTGAACACCATCTAGTTTGTGACAGGTTTCATTGTAGCAGCCATGTTAGTCTGTATCTGCAAAAAGAACAGGAGTACTTGTGGCACCTTAGAGACTAACAAATTTATTAGAGCATAAGCTTTTTTAAAACTCTAGATGCATGTGAGAGATTGCAGTGATTAGCCACCTGGAAGGGGGAGGCATGACCTTAATTCAGGTAAGCGGATGGAAGGCTGTAGTGCAAGAGGCAGCCTCTGGACATGGCTGTTGCCTGTTTCCAAGAGAGGTTCTCAGGCAGACGAACTTCAGCTTATCAAGGTGTAGCTAGACTGTTAATAGCTCAGTGTACCATTTTCAGTGTCTCCAGCCTGTACAGCCCCAGCGGTAGGTGGCAGATGCTGCCTTACAAGCTGAGATGGACATAAGAGAAGGTTAAAACCTTCAGGAAAGGAACCCAAACCAAAGGGTCCAGCTGGCCCTCAGCTCAGAGTTCCCCCGCTCTTGGCTGAATGAAACAGGAGGTGGATGGGCTGGGCTGTAAATTGTGGGTATAATTCATTCTGGCTACAGGCGTGTAATAGGGTGACAGAGGTTGCTTCTTTTGGGGGTCTTTAAGCTGGAAGCCAGAGGGCTCCTGATAGGTACAGGCTTCCCTGGGCATTCCCCTCCTTTGAGAGGGAGGCCTTGTAAAGAGAGCCCTTTTCCTTATTCATATGGCAGACCCCAGCTCAGGCTTATTTGCCACTCTCCTCCCTCTCTGCCATGTTTTCTCAGAATCGTATTCCAGCTGCTGGGATTCGTTTTAAACGCTGCTCCCTGCCTGGCCACAGGGGAGGAAGGACAAAGCAAGGCCATTTGTAGCTCTACAGAAGCATAAATTGTACAGGGCTGCACACGTTAGCTCAGCCACTGTTTGCCCGAGAAGGGGCCTGACCAGAAAAGCTGATCTGCAGAGTGGGGGCTCTGAGAGCCAGGGCCAGCAGGTTGTCCCATCTACATGTCTATAACTACAGTGTTTAAAAGCAACTATTCAATTTGGTTGTACCCTGATTAAGCGGGCCAGTGTGTATGGGCCCCAGATCTCCTATAACCAGGTTAAAGAAACAGGCACTTAACTAAATCCTACATTTGCCAATGTGCTGTCTCATGTTAGCCCCCGGCTCCATCGCTCAGCACCTAGCGCAACAGCCTAAGGGCTTGTCTACACGGGCACTTTACAGGGGTGTGAAAAAACATCCCCCTCAGCACAGCAAGGTTCAGCGCAGTAGCGTACCAATGTAGTCCGTGCCGGGAGCCGCACCCCTCGTGAAGGTGGGTTTTTTAGAGTGCTGGGTGAGCTCTCTCCCAGCGCTCTGCCGTGACCACACAAGCCAGGTTAAAGCACTGCCCAGTGTGGCCTAGCCCTGAGTCTCTGAGGGGCCAAGCACCCACGGCTAACAGTGAAGACAAGGAAGGTTGCAGGATCTCTCCCTTGGAGACCTAGCTCTGCAATAAGATCCCTACCCAGAGGCCCCCAGCTTGAGTATTTTAGCCTAAATTTCTACAATCTTCTTTTTTCCAACCTGTTTGTGAAGCAATTTGGCCTTGTCCATGTCAGCCAGACCAGGCTGTATTGAAACCTCTGAAATTTGATTTAAACCATCCAAATACCTGTCAGCTGGGCACTTCTGCTTTTAAAGCTTTTCCAGACCTAGTTTACTGTCTCAGTCTGAGATTGCCCCTATATTCCTAGGTAAGAAACTCTGGGCCAAACTGCCCAGCTGCAACTCTGCTGAGGTAAGGAGTCACCCCAGGGACTCTGCCCTGCCTCCTGTGCTGGGTGGAGTGACGGGGCATTCAGCCATTCTCAGGACAGTCTACCTCCTGCTCAGAAGATCAAGCCAGGCTGCTCGGGTTTATTTAAGGGCACCAGCCTATTGATAAATGATAATGCCTAGCACTTCCAAAGTGTTTTACAAAAGTTAACTAATCCAGCCTCAGCCTGTGGGGTTGGTCAGTATCATCCCTGTGTCTGAGATGAAGAAACTAAGGAAGAGAGGTCAAATGGCTTGTCCTACGTCCTGGTGAGAGTTAAGTGTCTCCTGGCTCCCAACCCTGTGCTCAGAGCACCCAAGGGAGGCCTGGTGCTGTATATACGATCAAACACAAGAGGAGGGAGAATTGAATCTGGTCTGGCAGAATGTGCTGCCATGGGTGCAGGGAATTGGTAGGTCTTTCAGGTGTCTACCAACGAGTCCTGGAGTGGCCAGATGAGCCTGGGTGTTAACAGACTCTAATTTCCTGGGTATCCTGTTCCTACCACCTCTCTGGAGTAGCCACATTTGAACAAGAAGAACGGTATGGTACCAAGGCAAGACCTATGGAGGGTTTGCAGGATTGGGCTATCAACTGTAGCAGGATGCAGCAGGCAGAGGCCCATGCAGTGTACAGGAGAGGCTCCTATTCATACCAAGATGCTAAGCCCTAAGCAAGCTTGGGAGCTCTCCAGTGTCCATCCGTTCCTTTGATCCTGATGCAGAATGAAACAGATTAGCAGCAGCTTTCACTTGGGACTACAAGGAAAATGGCCCATTGTTAGGGGGAATTACTATGGGAATTTGGGGGAGGGGAATAGGAATGATGCTTGTAGCCCTATTGAAGTGCAGCACGACAGATTAAAGTAAGAGCCAGGAAATAATCATGTTTGTGCTAGAAAGAAAAAGACACTATCCCGTCAGGACAACTGGCCTCCTTCACAGAAGGGATGTGTCCTAGGGAGTAAACCAAAGAATAATTAGAATAGTGCTTGATCCCTTCAAAGCATTAGTCCTTACCATCCCATGTGAGGGGGGAAGATTAGTATCCCCCCTCACTGATGAGGAAATAAACCTCTGCCAACAGGAACACTGGTGCATCCCTATTGCAGTCAACATAGTTGCACCTGAGTAAATTAGGTTAGAATACAACCACATGAGATTAAATGACTTGTCCAGGACTACACTCTTAGGTTCCTGGCTCCGAATATACTGCCCCATTCTTTAGTTCAACTTGTCTCTTGCCAGGCTCAAATAGTCCATGCTTTAGCTTTTCAACATGAAGAAAAGGAGTACTTGTGGCACCTTAGAGACTAACCAATTTATTTGAGCATGAGCTTTCATGAGCTACAGCTCACTTCATCGGATGCATACTGTGGAAACTGCAGAAGATGTTATATACACAGAGACCATGAAACAATACCTCCTCCCACCCCACTCTCCTGCTGGTAATAGCTTATCTAAAAAGAAAAGGAGTACTTGTGGCACCTTAGAGACTAACCAATTTATTTGAGCATGAGCTTTCGTGAGCTACAGCTCACTTCATCGGATGCATACCGTGGAAACTGCAGAAGACTGTTCCACGGTATGCATCCGATGAAGTGAGCTGTAGCTCACGAAAGCTCATGCTCAGATAAATTGGTTAGTCTCTAAGGTGCCACAAGTACTCCTTTTCTTTTTGCGAATACAGACTAACACGGCTGTTACTCTGAAGCTTATCTAAAGTGATCATCTAGTTGGGCCATTTCCAGCACAAATCCAGGTTTTCTCACCCTCCGCCCTCCCCCCCCCCCCAAACTCACTCTCCTGCTGGTAATAGCCCATCCAAAGTGACCACTCTCTTTAAAATGTGTATGGTAATCAAGGTGGGCCATTTCCAGCACACATCCAGGTGTGGGGGTGAGAAAACCTGGATGTGTGCTGGAAATGGCCCACCTTGATTACCATACACATTTTAAAGAGAGTGGTCACTTTGGATGGGCTATTACCAGCAGGAGAGTGAGTTTGTGGGGGGGGGGGGGGAGGCGGAGGGTGAGAAAACCTGGATTTGTGCTAGAAATGACCCAACTCGATGATCACTTTAGATAAGCTATTACCAGCAGGAGAGTGGGGTGGGAGGAGGTATTGTTTCATGGTCTCTGTGTATATAATGTCTTCTGCAGTTTCCACACTATGCATCCGATGAAGTGAGCTGTAGCTCACGAAAGCTCATGCTCAAATAAATTGGTTAGTCTCTAAGGTGTCACCAGTACTCCTTTTCTTTTTGCGAATACAGACTAACACGGCTGTTACTCTGAAACTTTTCAACATGAGGACCCTCGCTTCCAGGCTTCCCACCACCTGGATCATAAATGCTAGGCTCTAGATGGGGGTGGCAAGACTGCCCCCAGCATATTTGATCCTCCAGGCTTCATCTGTAGTCAGAAGATATTGACAAAATGGAAGCAGGGGAGAAGAGAGCAACCGGAACTGTCAGCGGGGCTGGAGAGAGTGACTTCTGGGGAAAGGTTGAGTTATGCAGCTAATCAGTCAGCCAGGAGTGGATAGCAGCATAATGCCTGGAGATCTGAAAGGGGTAATCACCACAGATGGAGCAGAATTGGCATTGCCTTTCTGTAAGATGTAACAGTTAATAGAACAGTCTCTCAAGGGAAGGGCTGCAATCCGCCCTGATGTCAGGCCTATCTGCTGCTTCAGTGTCCCTTTCCTGGGGTCCCCGATCACGGTCCATATCCTACAAGTACATCCCTTCCTCGGGGTTCTGTGCTGTTAAAATAACAGGTCAGTGTCAACCCAGACTCTATAGTTCATACAGCCCCTTGTTGGGCTCAATAGTTCCTTTCCAAAAGCCAAGTCCTTCTGCCTGGTGTTGTCTAACACCTCTTCCCTGTAAGGTGTCTGTCTGCCCCTGCTCCTCATGGCAGGTGGCTCCTTTCTCTCTGGCTGGAGTGGAGACCCCCTTCCCAGGTCCTCTCTCATCCCAGATCTCCTGCTGTAGCCTTCCTATTCCCTGCAAGTCTGTGTTCCTCTGGTTGAGCAGGAGGTCTCTCTCATGAGACACAGCACTCTTCTCTGAGGATCAGGTGACCTCCCATCTACCACCTGATTCCGGGCCTCAAATGCCATCAACTGCAGAAGCAGTCTAGACCTGGCACAGGCAAGGCTGAGCCCCAAACCCCTTGGCTTTGGAACATTAAACTGAAGATTGTACAAAGCCCTCTCACGTACACTGTAGGGAACAGTTGTGCTATATGGGGGTGGGGGGTAGTTGGACTAGATGAATGGCTGGGTCTCTAATTTCCATTATTCTGGCTTGATGGTCCCCTGGCCGAAGGAAGGATGGCTTTTGGATTTCTCCTTTCCTGTTTTCCTGAATGCACACAAGGAGATAATACTCCATGAAGCCTGAGAATAAAGTTATTCGGCCAGCTCTGAAGCCAGTTTGGAAGGGAATGCAGTCCTCACAGTCCATGAGCAAATTACTTTCATTAGAAGCGATAAACTTCAGATCTGGATGGGAACTCTCCCTAGTTTGGGTAGGGGGTGGCATTCAGGTACATGGTGTTGGTTTGGCCCATTGTATCGAGACGGATCAGTGCAAAGTCTGGCTCCAAATCCAGACTCTCCCAAAGGTCAAGGCTGTTCAGCTGTGGGAGCTTAGCCCAGGCCCATCTCGAGGACTGTTATTCAGAAGGACAGGGGTGACTTTCCCCTGCCCATATCAGCTGGCTCAGAAATGCAAAAGCGGAATTCGGAACAAGTGAATTCATTCACTGCTCTGTCTCGACATGCAGCAAGGCAGTGAGTCATGGTCCCCTCCCTGAGCAGAGAGCCAGGGCAGGAATCCTGGGTGGTGCTCAAGTGTTTGCTCTCAGAGCTCCTCCTCATTCCAGAGAAGGGGAGCTGCCAGGGGTGTCAGTGAAGATCTTGTGTAATGGACTGAAAAATGAAAAAAACAGCCTGGTACATGCACTGACTAAGCAGGAAACAGGGACAGGCTCCTGGCTGGTTGCTCCTTTAAAGTCCCCCTCAGCCCCTACTGTCTAGCCAGGTGCACGGGACAGGCCCACGGCTGCAGCTTCCACAATTTATCCCAGGGTTTTGCAATTTATCCCGCGAGTCTCACTTCCACAGACACGCTGTGCATGTGTTCTCTGCGTACATGTGTATCACATGGGGGTGGGATCCGCGGGACAAAGTGCACTTCCCACCTGGGAAGCGGGGCTGAACTACAAAGAGGAGGACAACACTTTACAGCTTTCCAAGAGCTTTGCACACACTAGTCTTCACAATCCCCCGGTAAGTCAGCTCAGGCTCATTTCCCCCCACTTACAGAAGGGGAAACTGAGGCACAGAGGTGCTGTGACTCTTGCCCAAAGCCACTGAGGGAATCAGGAGCTGCTGATTCTCAGGTTGATGCTGAAAACCACGGACTACGCCACACTCTTGAGAAATAAAAAGAAAGGGTGAAGAAAACTGATTGAGTGAGAAATGAGAAAGCTGGTGTAAATTGAGCATGAGCTAGAAAGGCATCTCGGAGTGGGCACATGGCTCAGGGCGTGTCTGAGCAGATGAATGAGTGTGCGCCTCTGGCTGATTGTGTGAGTGCGTACCTGTCGCTGTATGTGTGTAGGTGTCTAATGCATGTTAGTGCATGCGCTTCTCAGACAGAACCACATCTCTGACTGCTGCAATGTATGTTTCTGTGTCTTGGCGTGGGTGCACGTCTGAGTGAATCTAGGTAGCTGGCTGTATGTTTCTATTATGTTTTCATGTCACCTTTGGGTCGAATGCAGCTCTGGTAAAAGCAGGTACAACTCCCACGAAAGTTTTTGGTCCAGATTCATTGGTGAGGTGTATTACATGTTGGGTGTAAGTTGCCAGTAAACAGATGTAACTAGCCAAGAAATGTAACTTACATCTATAGGGCCGACCTTCCCCCATGCTACTCATTTGTGTGTGTCTCCCCATCCCCACCCCTACACAAGGCTTTATGCAGATTGCACCATCCCCAGCGCTTAAGAAGCAGCCCCCTAATTTGACTTGTGCAGTCCTCTCCAACTACACCAGCCATTCCATTTCTTCAGGCTGAAAGTTACATTCATTTTCAGCACCCACTGAGTGCAAGATCACTGCTGGTTATGGTACTGGAGTCCTGTTTTCTGACCAGTAAGCTGACATATACTTGACATCACTGTTTACATCACTGCTGATTTTGGCCCTGTGTGTATACCGCTAGTACATAAGTGCACCCAGATGCATGTGTGTCTCTGAACAAAGCTT
Organism: Eretmochelys imbricata; assembly: GCF_965152235.1. Taxonomy (NCBI): domain Eukaryota; kingdom Metazoa; phylum Chordata; order Testudines; family Cheloniidae; genus Eretmochelys; species Eretmochelys imbricata. The sequence goes on along the minus strand of NC_135585.1, from coordinate 16,058,144 downwards.
GTGTTTGTATGCCTGACAGGTGAATCTTGTATGTCTCCGTAAGTGCGTATCTGTGTATTCACGGTGCAGCTCTCTGCCAGTCAGTGGCATCATCTCCACCCTGGAGGTGAAGCAGGTGTTCACCTAGGGCAGAAACGATCAGAAGCAGCAAAATATTCAGTAACTGTGGATAACCGCAGGGCTGGGAGGGACAGGCATTTATTGGCTTGCTGAGGGCAGCAGAACCGGCTCGGCCTGGATGGGTCCCATACAGTACCATGTGAGGGCACTCTATAATGCAAGGGCAACAATGCCTGAGTGCATTCCCAGGGTTTTCACATTAAATGGGATAGGGAACGTGAAGGTAATAAATGGAAATCGGATGGCAGTGAAATCTGCTTATCGTGTGCGGCAATCTGAAGGAAGCCCAGCAGGGAGGTCTGGCTACAGACACAAGGGACCAGGTTCATTCCTGCATGACTCCAGTTATACACCGGTGAAACTGCACTGAAAACAGCTGGGTTGCATCAGCTGGAGTGATGCAGTGGCGAACGGTGCACAAGGATCCAAAAGGTGGCATTACCACAGCTGGTGATGTGAAACGTGCAGGAGATTGCAACTGCCCTAGCAAGAATCCAGGGAAATGGCAGGGGCCTTGCTTGTCCCAACAGAGCGATATTATGGCATTGTTAACTCTCCAACTCCAAAAGTCTGAATCTCACCACACCAAGAGCTGCTGTAAAACACACCAGCAGCACTTTGTATGGAAAGAGCACTCAAAAGAGACGGCAGAGGCGGAAAATGGAGTAAGACGGTTCGTGCGCAATGTTGAACTAAACCTGGGGCTGCATGGACCACTCCCCTTTGCTGCCTCGTAGACCTGAGTTTCCTGGAGCCTGAGAGAACCAGATGGTAATGGGCCTGATGAACCCACATCCGTGTGGCTGTTTAGAAGGGCTCCAGCTAGTGAGTGAGACTCACCTCTGCAAGGATGGTTTGCTTTTATCTACTTGCTTGTTTCTACTTCCCTTCAGGTCCTCGACCAATGAGCTGGCCGTGCTCGTCTCCCGCATGCAGAAGAATGCTGACCAGGTGGAAAAGGACATTCTGGAAACACAGGCCAAGCTCAAGCAGGTAACTGCTGGGCAAAGAGAAGGGTGGCAATGTAGGCATGAGACAAAGGTGCTGGTGGGGAGTAAGGACGTCAGCATTTGGCCACATGTAGTGAGCCAGCGAGATGCCATGAAATGCAGTACCAGCGACAGTTGTGCAGGTGCTTGCATCAATCATGGCATCTAGGCAATGCCTTCATGGATAACTTTGAGCCTGGATCACTTACAGATAAAAGAGGGACCTAGATGATAGGGTAGACTCACTAGGTGAGCCTGTGAAAACCAGGCATTCGGAGAGATCACACCCTGTATCAATGCTCTGACCTAGATCTCTCGATTGCAAACTAATCCTGGGATCTGGCCTGTGGGGGGCTTTGTGGCTGTTCTCTTTGGATGACAGGATATAAGTAACTACCAGCAGAACAAGGCTTTAGAGTTCCAGCAGGAGAACGCGAAAAACCTGAAGGAAGCTGAGACCCTACTGAAGGACCTCTTCCTGGATGTGGATAAAGCAAAGAGGCTGAAGCATCCCCAAGCCATCGAAATAGAAAAAGAGTGAGTGGAGAATGCATGTCTCACGCTGCTCTCCTCTGGGCTGGGCACAAAGCTGGGATGAACGGGAGTCTGAATTATTCTTAATTGAGTGACTTAGTGAGCTGAGCAAAGCAGTCGGGGTCAAGCCCTACCTCTGGCAATTATTAAGATTTATTACTGGTATTGCAGTAGCACCTGGGAACTCCAGTCGCTGACTAGGATCCTACTGTGCTAGGCTCTGTACAAACGCAGAACCAAAAGGTGGTCCCTGCCCCAAAGAACTTATGTGACTCTCTGTGACTTTGGTCACTTACTTTCTCTGCCTCAGTTTCCCCATTGATAAACTGGGAATTATACCTCCCTCAGAGGGGTTTTGCAAAGACTGAATAGTAAATGTTTATAAGGGTCTTTGAACATGGAAAGTTTTGTATAAGCTGTAAGCATTGTTGCTGTCTCAGGCCTGAAGGTTCTTGTTGTTCTCCACTCTCTAATGCAATAGCTTTTGATTAAACGTTGGTGGAACAAAGCATAAAATATCATGGGGCACATTCCCGAAAGTGCAGCCTGATATCCACACCTATGTTATGTGTGCAGGGACACAGATATTTAGACATCTGAATCCCCCTGTGTGTGCACAAACGAACCATGTGCACATGCTGCTACTGTCGTAATTGCATGTGCAAATGTGAGTGTATGTGAACAAATAACATCTAAAAGGGAACATTTCTGAGCCTCCAATATCCAGACATGTAGCAAACTAGCTACAAAGCTGAAAAATCACCACCTGGCATATCGTATTGTGTTAGTATTAATACCTCATAGCACTGTTCATTCATAGATCTCAAAGCACGTTGCAAAGGATCATTTTACAGAGGGGAGACACAGGGAAGCAAAGTGACTTGCCAAAGGTTACCCTGAAAAGTCAGTGGCAGAGCCAGGAATAGAAACCAGGTCTCCTGAGTTCCAGACCAGTGCACTGGTCACTAAGGCTAGGTCTACACTGAGCATCTTACAGCTGTGCCACTACAGCAGTGCCGTGATAAGGTACGCAGTGTAGCCGCTCTCTCCTGCCAACAAAATAAAACCACCCCCAACGAGGGGCAGTGGCTTTGTCGGTGGGAGAGAGCGTCTCCCACTGACAAAGCGCCGTCCACACTGACGAAAGTGCAGTGTAGACATAGCCACCCTGCTTTCTAAAAAGCCCAATACAACCAGTGGGAGGGCGGTTTCCCTACTGCAGCGCAAAGCGGAGCCCTGGAAAAGAGCACCGTGGGTTAAAGCTGTATAGTATAGCAGCAGAATAGCTTGAAGCACCATCTCTTACGTGAGTAATCATTTTTAACGCACTCTCCCCCTCTCTGGAATGAAAATCTGAAAGGAAAAATACTCTGTACTCCTTACATTTGGGAGTGATTTAATTTTCCTTCTCGGGAGGGATAAAAGTGCCCCTCCTGAGCTCTGTGCAAGCATCAATGCCTGCGCTCCATTCCCATGCTCCCCCTCGGGCTCAGCTCAGGAGAGAACCCCCCGAGCCAGAGAGCATCTCGGCATGTGCCACGCACCACAAGGGTGGCTGGTGGGTCAAGTGGGGAAAGCAGAACATGCTGGGTTCTCTGGGTGAAATCCTGGCTCCACAAAACTCCCTTTGAGTCCCATGGGGCTGGGATTTTGCCCTGCATTCTGTTGTAGTCACCACAGAGAATTGGCAATGAGGTGTGCATCTCGTTCCTCCCTCCCTCACATACAGCATCAAGCAGCTCCATGACCGTGTGACACACCAATGTGCCGAATACCGAGATCTCTATGAAAAGTTGAACGTTCCTGAAGGGGGTTCCAAGGTGGACTGGGCCAAAATTCTAGACCAGAAGCAGGTAAAAGCAGCAGTTCCAGCTGCTTTTTGGGGCAGACGCATGCTCTGGAAACGTCGATGCCAGCCCTCCTATATCAGCAAACAAAACAAGGCTGCTAACGTGTCTGAGATTCTATACACGCCTACCAACCACTGCCCTCTCCCTTCAGATTAGCCACAGGTGTCAAGTATGACTCCCTCCGGGGGTGGGGAATGGTATTAGTGGTTTTTTCTAACATCCCATGTGACGGGAGATATTTTTCCATTCTGAGCATTTGTTGGTGATTTACCATGCTGATCCTGTTTGTGGGGTGAACAGGCTGCCTCTATAACTAGCAGGTGCCCTCGGTGCATATTGTGGCCTTTGCTATATTGCAACGTCTGGGTGTGTGTAGCACCCACGCTTCAGTGAACTTAGACTAATTTGGGCTAAAGCCTGAGCTCTGGGACCCTCCCGCCTCGCAGGCTCCTGCCTGAGCCAGAACAGCTGCACTGCAGCTAAACAGCCCCTTAGCCCAAGCCCCGTGAGACAGAGACAGCTGGCACAGGCCAGCTGTGGGTTTTTAACTGCTGTGTAGACCCACCCATTGTTGGGCAATGTGGCATGAATATCTGCTCTTTGCCCTCTATGCATTTGACAAATAGCTGAAAAGAATAAAAGTAACCAAACATGCTTAGAAATTGGCCATATGGTCTCTTCCCATTTGAAGGGAGGCGTGAGGGTACTGGCCAGTTTCCAATTCCCAGTACCAAAGTGCAGTGGAAAGTTCCCAACAGAACCTTTTGCACTAGCCTCTGGCAGTAGGAAATTAGGGAAGGGTGTTTTCTGTCCCCTAGAGAAAAACACATGCTCACCACGTAGCTCATTTGTGTGCAGAAGCAAGTCAACGCGGGACAATATGGCCCCACTGTGCCAGAGCTGGAGAAGCAAATAGCAGAGCACAACATCCTCCAGAAGGAGATAGAAGCCTATGGCCTCCAGATCAAGAACCTCCACAGCCCGGTAAGGTACCCTCCCTCCATCTCCTACCCCATCTCCACTCATAACGCTGTGAGCCCTACACCCAGTCCTGGTGGGAATCCCAGGGATCCAACGTCTCCATTGTCATTGTCGCCTCCATTCTGTACCACGCTAACACAGCTTCTTGCAATCACAGCCACGCACAGGGCTATTGATCACGTCTGTACTGCACAAGTTAGTATATGGCACTGACTACTCTCCCACAGCCCGGCTTGGTCCAGTGCAAAACCTGGGTGGATTCTTTGGGGCCAGTCTAGTTCAAAATCCGTGCCTGGAACCTGGAGTGGGTCTCACTAAAATATCACTCCAGAATATTTGAACTGTCAAGTGGCCACCATGTGTTGAATGTCACCATGAAAAGGTTTTTTTTTTGTTTTTTTGAAGCTTTGTTTATTGTTGGCCTTTGGGGTTCAAGCCTCTCTCCGGCCAACTTTTTGGCCTTTGTTGCCTCTTCTGAGCCCTGTGAGCCCATGAGTAGGCGCCGCTGGTTGAGCGATAACCCAGCTCCATTACCAGAGATTCCTATGGAAGCAATGGGTCCTGGTAACTGTGTGCAGGATCATAGGACATATTTGCTGGGCAGGTAACCAGCGTTACTGTATTTTGTGAGAGAGGGGTGTGGTCTGTTGTTTTTGATCCCAGGCCTGGGAGCCAGAAATGCCCGTCTGTGACTTTGGGCAAATCACTTAATCAATTCACGCCTCAGCTTCCCCATTAGTGAAGTGTGAATAACAGCATCCTGCTGAGACACGGTTTAATTAAGGCCTATAAAGTACAGTAAAAGCGCTGATGGTCAGCATCTGTTAACCAGTAGCCAAACACTGAAGCGGATTGACCCAGACAATGGCATGATCCATGTAGCATTTGGGTTTGCTCCATTTGTCCTGAACAGCAGATAACATGGCTGAGACTGGGCCTGGAACAGCTCTACCAGGAGAGCTAGAAGGAGGTTTTCATTTGGTGGAGGCAGCAAGAAAGCTGCCTCAGCTGGAAGCCAGTCTGCCTACTCTGCACTATGGCTCTGGGACGGTTCTTGGGCAGTTTGCAAATGCATGTGCAAGTGTTTATCAAACCCGCAAGTTTACTGACTGCCCTGTTTTCCCTCTTCCTTTGACGGGGGCTGGATAACACCACAGAACGTAGCAGATTTAAAGAGCCAGTACAAGGACTTGCTGGTAAGAGTCTTGCTCAGTGTGATGTGCCTTGCAAGATGTGTTGCTTTGTGTCAGCCTTAGGGAAATAGGCTTGGGCTGGTTCTCTGGATATTCCAACTGGTGGGTGGGTCAGTGCCATGTCGGTGACCCATTTCTCAGGGCACGGAGGGAACGCAGCAGAGCCTGGGGGCAAAAGCCACTTTGTGTAGCTTCTTCACATCACAGGGTCTGATTTTCCCCTCTCGGGCAAATCAAGAGCAGCTTCATTGGATCCAGAAGCACTAGGCCAGTGCACGTGAGGAGAATCACACCCGTTATCTTGTTTGTGACCCCACAGTCCATTTCTCTGGAGAGGATCAAATTGCCACAAGCAGGGGATTATGGGTATGGTTTGGGAATCTGGGGGACCAAACCCCCAGATCCAAACACCCCTAGACCTTGGGGTATTCAAAATCCAGATCCAAATTTTGCAGCTTAAGCCTGTCTCTGATTAGGAGTCCAAATGGGGAATAAGCAGCTGGGGGAGAGGAGTTTGCAACTGTCCTCCCTAGTTAAAACCAAGGAAGGACAAATAGGGCAAATATCCCCCATGGTGGAAACCTTTCTCAGCCTCCCCTGAGGCGTCAACACGGCTTCAGATTCTGGTTTGACAAAAACATCCTGTTTGAAAAGAGTGAGGGAAGAGGGAATGAAAATTACATCAGATAAGAACCGGTGAGGGGCAGCTGTTTGAAAAGGCCTCTGGGGATCTGTTAACAGATGAACAATAACCAAGCAGGGAAGGGACTGGACTCTTCTCAGTGCAGATGCTGACGTCTCCTCTCTTTGATATGAATGTGCAGAAAGCCTCCATCTGGCGAGGGCAGAGCCTGGGCAGTCTGTACAACCACCTGCAAGGCTGCACCAAGGAGCTGGGTTACCTCACGGGCCAGCAGAACAAAATTCTGAAGCAGGACTGGAGTGACCAAATGGCTGACCTACCGGGCATGCGCCGGGAGTACGAGGTAAATGCTCTGCAGGCCTCTCTGTGTCTGGGAGACGGGGTGTCTCTATTCAGCAAAATCCTCCTCATTTCAGGTTGGAGGAGGATTCTCTCTAGCTGACCTCTCCCCTCCTGGTACAGCTAACCAGCTAATTAGTTACTAACCCAAAAACAACACCAAGTCACAGAGAACCCGGGAATGAAAACGTAGTTAGGACAAACTTGGCTCTGCTTCGTCTCAGCCAGCCCCATGCATGGCTGTCTCCAGCCTCCCGCCGGCATTTACACATTGCTGCTTCTTCTCTTTCCCCTGAATGCTTGTGCATTCACGTGAGCCAGGTGACCACTATTTCACACCCTGGCAACTGCCATTTCTCTGCCACACTGACTCGGGCAGCCTGACTTGTGACGCAGGCATTTAAATCCCTTCACTTCTGCAGAACTTCAAGGCTAATGAGCTGCTTAACCAGGAGGAGTATGTGAACCAGCTCCAGGATGACGGAGACAGGATGATTGAGCTGAAGCACCCCGCTGTGGAGCCGATACAGGTAGGGGACCCAGGTTGGAGCCTGCTTTCCTTCCCCCACCCGCCATACTGAGTTGCCCTCCAAGACACTGGCTCCAAAGTCATGCACCAAGGAGGGGCATGAAGCGAGGCATTTCAGAGAGACTCCCTTTGATACAAGACCCTCGGAAGGAAGAGCTGATTTTGCAAAGTATGTTCTCCCTGCCCCAGACAAAGGTCTGTGCACACAACAAAAGCTCTGCGTGGGCTAGCCAGCCCGAGCTAGCCTGAATCCAGCTCGCGCAGCTTCAGCCTGGGTAGTATAAGCCCAGCAAGGAGTCTGGGTACGAGCTCGGCTCGCTAGCTCTGCTGTCTTCACTGCTATTGTTACCCACGCTAGCTGAATTCAGGCTGAATTCACTGTTGCTGTGTAGACAGCCCTTAGATCAGATTCCTGCTTGTTGAGGCCCTTTCAAGTGAGCACTTGATGAAGGGAACTAATCTGTGTGCAACATGAGTATAACTTACATCAGCTTGTCAGCTGGTGAGGATCAAATTCGCCCCCGGGGTAAGCAGGCTCAGTCCCCATTGTTTTCAGTCGGAGTTACCCTTGCTTACACAAGGGTCTGAATTTGATCCCTACAGGACTTAACTTGCCTTGAAGTCAAAGGGAGCTGCACCTGCTTACACCAAGGCTGATTTTAACCATGTTAGCGTGAGTAAAATCATGTGAGGAGCTGCTTTATCATCCAGCCCTTCTATCTGTCGCTCTACCTGCTAACATACCCTCTGTCTGTCTCCTCAGCATGTCAGTTACACCAGGATTGCACTGCCACTGAATAACAAGTCAGTGCAAGTCACCATCAGTGCCACTTCGACACACATGCACACTCTGACCAGCTCGCACCTGCTGTGTAAATTGCACCATCACTGCTGATTTGGGGCCTCAAAAATTCTCCTGGCTGCTTTGGGCCCTATTTTTTCCAGCAAGCTGAATGATCAAATGCAGCAGAAAGTCAATCTGTTTAAAAGGCTAAATCGGGAATAGTCAACCTTCAGTCCTGAATGCTGTCTAAGCAGCTGCTCCCTTCCAGGGCAAGGGAAGGGAACAGACCTGTTGCACCAGTATGGTATGGTCTGGGGGGTTGGTTTTGTTTCTTATGGAGCAGGTTTTTCCTGTGGCTGCGCGACTGAGAACACAGTTCTGGCCGACTCTAGAAGACTCTCTTTATAAAAGCTGGATATGCTGCAGTCTAAGGGTTGAGTTTTCCTGCATAAGAGAGACAGTCTGTAAAAACAAGTCCATCCTGAAAAGATGAAAAAGGCCTTAGCTTCTAGGGTGTGGACACCAGGTAACCGAATCTGGGCTTCAGCCTCCCCCATCTGAACCCGACCAAGGCCACAAGAGAAGAGGAAGTCCTTTCCCTGATCCATGAATCAGGGAAACAAAAGTTGCTAGAGTGGTTGAAGCGAGGTCACAAGGTCCTCTTGACCTCTCACCCTTCCGTTAGAGCTGCCGTCTTCCCCTCATGGAAATCCCTTTCCCTCCCTCCCCCATGTGTGTCATTCAGCACTTGCATCACAGCATCTCTTCCAGAGCTGAGAGTATTGACCGACTGTTCCAGACCAACGGGAATCTGAGAGCAATACAGACTGCTTGCATCCCATTGGAAATCATATAAATATGATGCTATCCGCCTTCAGCCAGTCCCGAGAGAAGCAATACCCTCGAGCACTAGAGATGATGCTCATTTGAAGGGCTGTATTTTTTTTCAGAGATGACCGCAATGCTGCAGATACGGTTATGCATCTGTAATTAAACATGGGTGCAAATCTGCATCCACAACACGGGAGTCGGAGTTGAGGCCCTGTTAGCTACGGGGGCCTAAAAATGTAAGGTGGCTGTTCACTGTCTCTTGCAGGATCACGCTCTGGCTCTGAATGTTCTTTCCCCGCCGTCTCTCTTAGGGCTCAGCCGCAGTTGCTAGCTGCTGCTGTGATCTCTGGGACTTGAGGAGATGCAGAGAGGAAACACAAGGGCTAGGGGAGTTAAGACTAGAAGGACACAGCTTAGAACTGCTTCTGTCCCACTGCAGGCTCACCAGGAAGCCTTGAGGAACGAGTGGCAGAATTTCCTCAACCTCTGCATCTGCCAGGAGAGTCAGCTGAAGAGCGTGGAGAGCTACAAGAAGGTACAATGGGTCCAGCAGAAGCCAAAATGCCTTGCCACAGGGAACTTTTTGCCAGGGGGCGTGTGCAAAATTTGTCATCTGGTGGGGACCACACTCGGCCCCGGGGGCAAGCAGGCTCAGCCCCCATTGGCCCTGGACTCCAGGTCATGCCGTGGGTCTGCTGGACAATGGGAAAGTATGGGGAGCCCTGGCTTCCATCTGGTCTGGGTCAAAGTTCGACATCCCACTGGAATGTGCTGCTGGGGATACGCAGAGGCATGAGCCTCTGTGTTACCTCTCTGCCTGAGCAAGAGTGAGATTTTCTGGAGATCAGCTCCCTGCCACGCCAGCCTGTCTGCCTCACCAGCCAAGGATCCTCAAGGCTCTCCCTGCCCAAACCTCGCCTAGTAGTACAGGAACCAACTTTCAGCTTTCCCCAGGGCTGCTCCACCCCAAGACCCCGCCCCCATTCTGCCCCTTCCTCCAAGGCCCCACCCTCGCTCCACCTCTTCCTGCCCCTGCTCCACCCCCACCTCCAAGGCCCCTCCCCGACCTTGTCCTCACTCTGCCTCTTCCCACCCCTGCTCCTTTCCCTCCCCCTCCAGTGCCTCTGGCTCGCTGCTGAACAGCTGATCGGCGGTGGGTGGGAGGTACTGGGGGTGGGGGAGGAGCTGATCAGCAAGACCTGCCAAACAGCTGATCAGTGGGTGGCTGATGGGTGCTGAGCACCCCCTATTTTTCCCCCTGGAGGCGCTCCAGCCCCAGAGCACCCGTTGAGTCGGCACCTACGCCCAGCAGGCCACAATCGGGGACGTCCAGCCCCTGAGCTTGTCAGGGATGTTTCTCTGCAATGCACAGCCCCATCACTGTATGCTCACAGAAGATATTAAGTTTGCTGCTTTTTTAAAGAGTCAGCACAGTACAGCTTACTAAGTTAAGTGAGGTCAATATACCCTTCCTTTCCAACACAGCACTCAATTGGTTTGTAGTAAATGTAAAACAAGTTTATTAAACAGAAATCCTAGGTTACTTTAAGTGATATCAAGTATAAGGAGCAAAGGTAGGAAAGGAACAGACAATAGGTAAAAATATGCTTTTTAATGGCTCAGACCCAGCTTAACAACATCCAGACTTTGCTCAAGGGAGTTTATTCACCAGTCTTCTTTATCCAGTAATAGCTGGCTAGCTTTTTAGCCAGGATCCCCACAGAGTCCATGGCGCCTCATCTCCTCAGGTGAAGGATAATCCAAAATCTTTGTCTGTCCTTACAGCTCAAAGTCTGCCTTTGTTTCAAGACTCAAATTTATCCAGTCTCCTGGGGGTGGGGGCAATTCCATTTTGATTATAGTGTCCCCCGGTGTGTTCCAATGTGATGCTTTTGGCTGCAATTTTACAATGTAAATGTTTTCCTCCTGCAATCTTTGATAAAAAATGAATAGCCCATTGAATTTGGCCACACCTGGTTTGAGGTGTTGGCCTCTTTCCTTTGTCTTGAGAAAACCACCTTATCTAACCCCACCTCCCCCCGCAACATGCCTGGTTTAAACAGCTTTTAGTCACAGCCTTTAAAGCAAAATATCAGTGAGTAGCCATAATTCCACATGCAGCATTGGCACATACATTTCACCATGATATTATTGACTGGGTGGTGTTAGTTTTTAGAGATCCCTCACAAGACATATTTTGTGCCAATATCATTGCAGTGGTGTGTCGGGTGTGAATACAGAGGTGCCCACCTGTGCTCCACTAGTCCCTGCTGAAGGATCTGTACCCAGTTTAGGTTTGGCTTCAGAAATCAGAGGAGTCTTCACTGTTGATTTAAGCTTCGTTGATGGAGCCAGGTAGTTAGGATTACAAAGAGGTGGCTGATTAGACGACGCCAAAGGTTGGTAATATGTAGGGTTAATATTTCTGTGATTAGGGAGAGGTTGATTAGAGGTAGGGTAGCAATGGACAAGTCATTCATTTGACTTGTTAATTGGAGTGGCTAGAGGGATTCCATATGTGTGGTCAGTGCCGAAGCCTGAGGAAAAAGTGGCTTGACTTTGTATGAAATGTCGTTGGGATCTCGAAAAGATCTCGCAGTCGCTCACTATATTAAAAAGTGGCAGTGCAGGCTCTTCATCCCCGTTGCCACGATGGGTAAAAACAGCCCAGCACTCAAAGCTCTCAAACTCTCCATTGATGCAGGAAGGGGTGCACGCCCTGACGCCACCTGTAGGGTCACACCAGAGATCAATGGATTTGCAGGATTAAGCCAGGTCTGGGAACTTCATGACAAGGCGCCTGGTGCAATGCTATTAATCAGGGTCACTCTGGCGGGTGTAGCAGCCCTCAGTAGACGATGCATGTTCAACAAGGATGACGAGGTCAGCAGATCAGGGTTATTTAGCTGTCGTGATTAAGTTAAATGGAGTTATGGGTTAGGCTCAGGTTTGAGGATCGACAGTAGGGCTTACTTAATGAGCACAGAGGTGCTGATGCCCAGCCTTCATGGTCTCCCAGCATCTTCTGACTATCTTCTGACTATCCTTTGGCTTGTGTCTTCAGTTCCAGGAGGATGCTGACACTGTGAGCCAGACACTGAAGAAGCTGAACTTGGACCTGGATACAAAATATAGCAAGTTCAACAAAGACAGTCCCGGGGTGGTGTCTGATTTACTGCACCAGCTGGAGGTGAGGACTACTGGGGGGCTAATACAGCCGAGCAGCGTCTTGTGTCTCACTTGCAGACTGGACGCTACGACACCTTTCTAGGATCACCGTAAAATGAGGATCGCCAACTATAAATTGTGAGCAAAGCCCCCCACCCCCCAAAAAAAAAAAAAAAAAAAAGGATTGTCCCGGGCTGTATATTAATGAGTTAAATACCTGGGGAAACATTTCACTCACAGTCACTCTCATGCAGCCCCTGACCTGCAGCCATTCGGGTGCTAGAGAGCACCCTGTCTGACCTGGTGGAAAGCAGTCCCTGTGGAGGGGTTGTTACAGTAGGTAGTTTGCAGAGACTCTCCCCATAGGAGGAAAGCACCAGAATCGCTGTCAGAGGATGAGGAAAAGGGGTGAAGGTGCCTTTAGAAGACTCTGTGCGTTGAACAGGAAGGGCCATGGAGAGCTCATTGGGTCACTCTTGTCCAGCTGGCAGTGAGCTATCTGCTAGCCCTGCTAGCTGAAAGAGAGCGGGAAAAAGGGTAGAGGAGAAAAACAAAGAAGGGAGGAAAAAAGAGAAATGGGTTTGGTGAATAGTTGGAAGCTCTTGTCATGCTTCTGAATCTGTTCTGGTACAGCTCTCTCCCCACAGGCTTTGTGCTCTGCGAATGAATAACCCCAAAGTACCCACCACCTCTAGGTCCCAAACATGCCATGCTGTCTCTATGCTGAATTATTCACACAAGTGCCGGCCTGGTAGGAATCTCTGCCTCTTCTCTTTATTTAGAATGAGGAGAAGAATGTGAAACAAGCCGGAAAAAGCATTGCTGAGCTGAAGAGGAAGAGCTCGGAGATCAGCCCTCTGAAACTGCGCAGAACCTGCCCCTCCCAACCACTTGCCCTGGACACCCTCTGTGACTGGGCTTCTGGTGATGTAAGGGAACATTCTTACCCTTTGAAGAGGCGTGGTATTGGATTCCTCTTTGGGACGTATTCCCAGGGTTGTCTGCTTTTGAATTTCCAATGTGCCCCTCACTGTGGCACTAGGAACCATTCCGCTTAGTTTGTCTTCATTGGAGAAAATGGCCGGTAGTTTAAAACCAAACATACCCATTGTCCCAGGTCCATCAAAGCATTTGAGAAATGCCTATTGAGAACACTGGCAACTTTTGTCTTCCTTGTGCCATGGGTTGGCTTCATTTGCTGCTCCCCTTCTTAGCTCCAGAGTTGATGATCCTTTTTTGAATGTAGAGATCCTATTCAGAGGATCATGAGCCAATTGCTAACCTGAAACACCCTCCTACCTGGTGGGAAACAGAGGCCCACCTGCTGAAGCATTTCCACTGGGGAATGCATACCTCAGTGCCCAGGTGTCTGCTCTGCCATGGACTTGAGTATATGTTGATTTGTGCCTTCACACCAACTAACCACACTGGTCTCCCAGGGGATAATGTGGGGCAACTGAGTTTCCTAAATGAGACAGGAGCATCTTGAGGACAGTCAGACCACAAATCCTGATGAATGCAAAAGGTTTGGTCTCGTTAGGAGACTTTGGAAAGCCTCCTCTGTTACCCGGGAGCCCTGAAAATGCAGATTGGGAGTCAGGGCTAGGGAATCGAATCCTTTCTCTGTTCTTTACAGGTGCAGCTCAGCCGAGGTGAGAAGTACACTCTGAAAGATAACAGGAACCCGGAGAAGTGGGTGGTGCAGAGCAGCACTGGGGTGACAAAGACAGCTCCTGCTGCTTGCTTCTTCATACCTCCTCCAGACCCAGAGGCCACTGGCAGAGTTAACAAGTGAGTATGCAGTGAAGTGTGAACCAGAGAGGAGATTGAATACACCCTAGCTCCAGTCTTTATATTCATTTAGGAGTTACGTTTACTGTAGGTCACCTACTTTTTCTCCCTGCCAGTGCAGGATTGTTCCCTATTCTACGTTATTCTAGTGCTTTGTCCAGTTCTAAATGCCACCAAGCAATGGGGTTTCTACCACTTCCCTTGTGGGAGATATTCCAGAGTCCACAGGCCTCACGGTCAAGAAGTTTTCATGACATTCAGGCTAAATTTCTCTGTCTTACATCTTGTCTCAACACACAAGCTGCACCAGTTTGACTAAATCTTTTTAGAATCTGATTTAGTTAAATCCTCACTGCTCCCTTGTGTGGACATTTCTAAATCAGTTTAAGAGTGCCTTATATTGATTAAGTTTAAGTTAATTCCTTACCTACTTAAACTAAGCCAATATGAAGCTAAATCAACACTCTTAAGCCAATTTAAGAGTGTTCACATAAGGGGACTGCACTGATCTAACTAACGCAGTTTCTAAACTGATTTCATTAAATCAGTGCAACTTGTGAGTTTAGACAATACCCAAAGCCCATTTTCAAAAGAGAGTTAGGCACTTTTGAAAATGGTACCCCCAGCCTTTATTTCATTCCTCCCAATTACCTACCACTAGAACCACCTTAAATAATTCCTGTCCCTCCTTGGTGCTTGTGAATTTCACGTGCAGTTAAAAATGTTTGATTTGAAAATTTTGCAGCACACTGCCTTGCATTATGTATCTTGATAACACCACACAATGACTTCCCCCCAGTGCCCTGTAAGATGTATTTCCCCTGCAGAGCCACCTTTAGCAATTTGTTTTACTGATGCCTTCAGGGACATTTGCTACCCTTCCTATGCCCCAGGCCTGTAAACCAGTCACTCGTTTGTACTGCTTTCCTGTGTGTTTCACAGCTTTTACTTCCCCTGCATAGGGATATGCAGGAGAACATGTAGCATGGTCCTCGGACGAGGCTTGCAGTGTAGTCATCGCTGTACTGAAGGATACCCGTTTGAGGCCATCTACACAAAACTAGGGATGACTGTTTTCAAGCACTGTGTTTAGTAACAGGAATTAGTTCGGGGCCTTCAAAAGTCCCTGCAAATTGTTCTTTGCAAAAGTCACTTTTCAACAATCCCTGGTTTTTGCTCCCACTCCCAGTTCTCCCCTGAAGTCAAACTGTTCTTACAAATTAGAGTTGTGCCATTTCCCGATGTCATAGGAGTAACATTGTCAGCACTGGGAGCAGTTAGACTTCCAGTTAAACCTGCTCAAAGGTGATTAAGTGACGCCTTCCCTGGAACAGGTAACTGCCCTGTGCTCAGGTGAGGCCCGTCTCTGGATTAGGTGTGTAAGCAGGTTTTATGCAGGCTAGTTTCTATTCCTGTTAACTCCTGTGCTGGGGGTGATGCTCCCTTCTTTCGCTTGTAGGCTGGAAGGTGAATTGAACACAGTGAAGCAGAAGAGAGCGACAGTTCAGAACTCCCTGAAAAGCAGCCAGAAGGAGCCAGTTAAGCCCAGCCAGCAGGGTACGTCAGGTTATTAGCTGCTCTCTAGCTTAACATAAAAAGCTACCCCGCAAAGTGAGATCACTGGTCTCATTTTGTTTGACTTTACTGAAACTTGCCGAGTCTACAAAAGCTAGTAATTCAGTGAATGCTGTAGACTCAGCTTTTAAACTTGGGTGTCTCAGCAGGATGCCTACCTGTGGGCACTCGTGGGCATGCCGAACCACAAGTACACGTTGGCATGTGGATGTAGTTGGTCTAGTGCTTAGAGGAGAGGACTGGATATTGGGATCTCTGACTTCTAGCCCTGGCCCTGCCACAGAATCTCTGGGTGACCCCCGGCAAGTCACTTTGCCTCTGTGCTGCTGTTTGAAAATCTCTTGAGACCTCGCCACACAAGGGAAACGTGCGGCATATCTGCCGAGTGTTTTGAGATCCTTGGGTGAAAGGTGGTGCAGAAGGGCTGAGTCCACATTTGAAAGTTGGCTTCCCCGGCTCTTTTCCATCAGCAAACTCTGTTCACTGACTGACGGATAAGGAGGCTGCAGAGGGACAACTCATGCAGCAAAAAAACAAACAAGGTCAACAACTCTTTTACCCAAACAAGTTACTTTGCTGGCCGTGGAGCAGCCCTTTGCGGATCTGAGCAATCAGCCCCCTGCAGCGCTGAGTTATCTGCATGTAGGAGGCACTGCAAGGTGCAGTGGAAAGCTCTGACCCAGACTCAGAATCTGTGTCCAAACCCACATGATGGATTAAATACACCACACCTCACTCCAGCATAATCCATTTGAAGCAGATGTGTACAGGTGGTGTCTCAATGAAAGGGTAGCTGAGGGCCAAGCGGCCGGGCTTGTAGATCAGAGATCTAGGGAGAAAGGTTAAGATAACCCAGAGTGTGATGCCAGATGGGACAGTGCACTGACTCAATATCAATTTGTCATTCCAGCACCAATCAGAAGTCCCACCCTTGCCCAGGATGACCCCCAAGCTGACCAGCTCCTCTTTAAACTGAATAAAATTGGCGGGGACTTGGTCGAAGTGGAGAAGGAGATTTTTAGCCGGGTGAGGTCCCCGGTAAGCCACAGTGCCCCGACAGAGGACCTCCACAAAAGGATCCAGGACCAGGAGGTGAGGGCTGAGCAGCACAGAGAACGGGTTGATCGTGGTAGCTGGCTCCAATAGTTGGAGCAGAACTGAACTGACAGAAACCATGTAGGCGTTAGCCCTGCCGCTCCAAAGAGAAAAGGAAAGAGCTTGCTGATGCTGCTGCAGAGACCTCTGCTGGCTTCAGCGCTCAGAAAGAGGCCTGCTGGAGGTTGTTACAGTGCAGGTCTGACTCGGGGGAAATACGGGCACTTCCACTGCTGAACTGGTGATGTTCCCTGTACTTTAGGAATGGTCCTTATGGGAGGTGACCTGAGAAGACGAATGCGCTCTCGGCATAAACCCTGCGGTTCTGTCCCCTCCTTTGGGCTTCGATCTGGTTCGGTGTCTGTTCAGTGCTGATTATGTCTTCTGCTGTGGGTCTGTGTCCTGCCCTGGGTGGACTCGAACTGTTGGGTTTCTCTCCTTTCTGGCTTTGCTCCACTCTGTGCCATGGATACATGGTCCCAGCCTGGCTCAGGCAAGGCCTCCCAGCAGATCGCGCTGTATCGCATTGGCTTAACACTGAGCTTCCGTGTATTCAGTGAGTCTGGGAATTTCTGTTGCTGTGTTAGGGAACAACAAAGAGACTTCAGGACATTGGGGCAGAGAAGGAAGCCATGCAGAAGGAGTGTGAGGCCTTCCTGTCCAAGAAATCCACTGGCATCGCCGCTTCTCAGCTCCCCGTGACTCTGAACAACGTCAAGAACAAGTATAATGACGTCAAGATGCTGTCCAGTCTGTATGGTGAGAAGTAAGTAGAGACCGTAACCCTAGATTGGTAGGAGCAGAGCTGTATGAAACTGCTCAGCAGGGTCTTACAAAGTTCTGCTCACAAATATTTTGTGTTTTGTCCTGAGCAATTTAGGAGGAACCTCAGATTTCACTCTTCTGTACGAATACATAAATAAATGGTCTTCTTTTTAAAAAAATCAAAGCCATGGGAAATGTTGCTCTTTGAATTTGAAATCTTTTTTTTTTAAACTCAGATGGCCTCATTTTCACTAGAAAAGAGGCCTATTTCCAGGTGGAAAATTCACAAAATATGATGAAATTTTCTGCACAATGGGGCCATTTTTGAGTTTCTAATAAAATACAATCCTCCCCCTCACCCCCCACCCCCCGCCATTTTTATTGTTGTTTTATCTGTATTCTTAGAGGCCCCAAATGAGATGAAGACCACATTGTGCTGAGCACTCTACAGTGCCCTCCTAACAATCAGGATACAGATTTCTGGCAAACTGGGATTACCACCCAGTTTGAATATGTGCAGGGGTTTAGACAATGTTTCCATTTCGTAAAAACGCAGCAAGGTGAATCAGCTGCTGTAGTTTGAAATTTCTCCTAGAACAACCCAATGGGTAGGTGGACACACCTGCCGACCTCTCCTAGGGCTCATTATCCTGTTCTTCTGTCTGTAAGGCTGCTCTCAGGAGCCAAGCGGGGCTGGGTATCAAGGACAGGGTGTGTTTGCAAGGCCAACTTCTTAATGGTCTGCATTGTGCAATGAGAGCAAGTACCCTGCAGTTAGTCAGGAGCCTGGCTCCAGGGCAGACTCTGAGAAGCGAGGGGAGCAATGTGTGTCCTTTGTAGCTAGTCACATGCCACCATCTCTTCGCCTCCTCAGAGCCAAGGCTTCCCTGAACCTGGAGAACCAGATAGAGATCACGGATGAGATCATCAGCAGCTTTGAGTCCAAGTTGGCTCAGGACAGCACCATCCCAGCCTCTCCCAACGCCCTGCAGGATCGTGCCAGTGAGCTGCAGGTGAGGGAGCCTTTGCCTTCTTGACAGCAATGAGAAGGATACGGGCACAGTAAGAGATGGAGTCAGGTAACGTGGGCTCCGTTTATCCCATTGTTAGTGTTCATAAGAGACTTGGATGGCCACACCTCACAGTAGGCCACGGACTCGTTCGTCTAGACCACCATTGCTGAACCTTTTCAGGCTGGTTTCAGAGTAGCAGCCGTGTTAGTCTGTATCCGCAAAAAGAAAAGGAGTACTTGTGGCACCTTAGAGGCTAACCAATTTATTTGAGCATAAGCTTTCGTGAGCTGCAGCTCACTTCATCGGCTCACGAAAGCTTATGCTCAAATAAATTTGTTAGTCTCTAAGGTGCCACAAGTCCTCCTGTTCTTTTCAGGCTGCTGACCCCTTATTTGAAGTAAAAAATGTTCACAACCTCCTGATGTTTCTGTAGCTGTAAGAGCAAAAAATGGATCAAGGCTAGTAGTGCTAGGGCTGCGGGGCTGCGTGTTTGGGGAAGCTGGCAGTGGCAGAGAATACTGATGTTGAAGGGTCAGGGCACGCGGGGAGTGAGATTTTCTTTGCTTTAGGTTGTAGTAACATTTTCAATACCTCACGACCCTCCTGATGGCCTTTCGGGACCCCCCCGCCACACACACCCCAGGGAGCGCAACCCATCACCCAAGATACACTGCTGTAAATGGGCTTCCAGAGTGTCTGCAGACTAAATCACTTTTGCCACTTCAGAAGCTGCTGTTTATTGGTAGGTGGATAATAGGATACATCTGTCACAGTTGCTGAGCAGCAGCTGTAAGAACCAACTCCCACCCCAGAGATCTAAACCATCTGCCTGTGTACCTCACCAAACACTCCCCTAGTCGATCTGCCCCAGCACCCCACAATCAGCTACCCTTCTGTGCACCCCTTCTCCATCTACCCGTGTCCCAGCCCCAGTCTCTCTGCCCTACAGTTAACTCCCCCTTTACTCACTGTGACTATTTTTCCAATGCCTCCTCTAGCTCTCTGGACCCCACCCATGCCAGCCCCTTTCTCTCTTTCCCCATCTCTCAAGCTGATTCCCGAAGTCTTCCCCCAACATCTGTCCCTCACACATCTCTGCGTCAAAGAGCCACCCTTGCGCTCAGCAACGTTTGCATTCTACCAAGCCCCGCCATGAACCCGCAGTGGATTTTTTCTGTATCAGTATCCCTGTCGCTACTGATGATAAAGATGTTGGAGTGGAAAGAGAAGCTCCTTTCATTCTCTTCTGCCCCACTGAGCCAGTGACTCCCCCTCTGGGACACCGACGGCCTCATAGGGCCAGGGCCAGGCGTTGGGGAAGCGGCGTGAGCGGACCCACTGACACTCATCCAGCATCTTCTTCCTTCCCAGAGGCTGAAGCAGGATCAGGTCGCCCGGCAGGACTGTGTGCTGAAGCTGAACCGCAGCCTCAAGGACGCTGAGCACAGCTGCAGCGCTGTGCAGAACAACTTCCAGGAGTTCTGCCCGGACCTCCCCCGGCAGAAGCGGGAGGTCCAGCTCCTCAACGACCGCTACCATGCTGTGGCCAACCAGCTGGATCACCGGTGAGCAGCACAGCCTCCGTTACGTGGGATCAGGGTTGGGGCTGGGATTTGGGCATGCCAGCCAGAAGAGAATTGGGTCCATCCCCCAAACCCAAATTTGCCTGACTCACTTGAAGGGCCAGCTTTTGGATTTGGGACCCTCTGGGGAGATCTTCTGGCCTCCCCTTTGTCCCAGGACCCTAGATCAGTTCCCCCAGGCCAGTGTAGCATGGGATCCAGCGTGCCCAGCTGTGGCATGCTGTGCAGCAATCTTGTGTACAGTGTAGACTTCGCCTCTGTGGTGTGACAACTGGGGAGAGCGCGGTTTGCTCATGCCCTCCCCTCTCCCAGTTGCCACTGTAGATGTGCTGGCACTTGCAGAGTTCACCCAGCAGGAAGGGCAATCTGCCTCCTGACTTTAAAACTTCCCCTCTCCGTAACCACATTCAGTCTGTCGTGTACTCGTACACGGGTAGGTTGCAGGGCTGCTACTAACAGGTCAAGCTCCTTTCCCAGATATGGGCTGGTTACAGAGCTTCCCTTTTATAGAGCAGGGGTGGCCAAACTGTGGCTTGCAAGCCACATGTGGCTGTTTTACCATTAAAATGCAGCTTGCAAGCCCCCTCCATTCTCCACCTACCAGACTGGTGGGGGAGGGAGCGAGCTCAGGACCTCTGCCTTGCAGTGGGATAGGAGCTTCTGCCCAGTGGTGAGGAGGGGCTTGGGGGTCGGGGCTCAGCCCTGTGGGGTGCACCTGCCGAGGCTTAGGCCTTCAGCAGGAGTGGGGCTGAAGCCCCAAGCTCCAGCTCCTGGCATGTGTGTTCTAGCTCTCAAACTTCTGAAGATTGTCGTGTGGGACTCGGAGGGCCAGTAAGTTTGGCCACCCCGATCTAAAGAGAGATACACAGATGTGTTCTCTTTAAGAATATTAAATGCATGGCCAGCTACACCTGGTATATGCTCAGGTGAGGTATGCAGTGTCGTTAGCCATGTCGGTCCCAGGATATTAGAGAGACAGGTGGTGAGGTAACATCTGTTATTGGACCAAGTTCTGTTGGTGAGAGAGACAAGCTTTCTAGCAACACAGATTAGGGCTGGGAAAGATACTCCCAGCATCACAGCAAAATGCAAGGTGGAACAGATATTTTAGTTAGCGTAAGTAGTTAGCACATATTGTAAGGGACCATTCCAGGTAGAGTGGCCTGTTAACACCTCTGCAGTCACAGGACAAAAAGAGGGGGTTAGTGGATCAGAGATTGTTGTAATAAACCGTAAATCCAGTGTCTCTGTTTGGCCATGATTTTTAGTGTCTAGCAGAGTAATGAATTTAAGCTCCCCAGCTCCCATCTTTTGAAAGTGAAACCAGACAATCACTATGCTCCTGAATGAACTCAACCAGGAAAATGATAAAAGACAAGACCCTGTCACCTGTGGGTGAACACCTTTTGCAAAGCGATTTCTCTCTATCCGTCCTCATTCTCAAAGGAAACCTGCACAACGCTTACAATATGTACTAAACAATCAGTTCCCCCTTGCATTTTGCTGTGAGGCTGGGCATACCTTTCCCAGCCCTGAAGAAGAGCTTTGTGTGTCTCTCTCCCCAGTAAAATGTATTTCCTCCCCCAGCTTGTCTCTCAGGTAAGGTATGTTACACATGTTGCCACTTAGGGTTGAACATAATACAGTTTAGCATTCATTACACACTCTACTAGAGAGAGCTGTGCTGCCAGCCAAGCCTTCCTGCTTACTGGCCTACTAACCACCTCTTTAATTACCCCGCGTTTCCTCCACCCTGGTCCCCCACCTACCCAGGGAGAAGACCCTCCGGAACACCAACCTCACCTACCAGCAGTTTCAAAACTCCAACGAGAACATGATGTTCTGGATGAACAACCTGCTCAAGCACGACGTCAAGACCACGGATGGGCCGAGCCAGATCAATTTCAAGCTGCAGGCACAGAAGGTGAGCCTCCTGCCAGACCTCGGGACACATACAGATGTGGGGAGGGGAAAGAAGTGTCCCTGGTTTCACCTGGAACCTACGTGGAGTGGTAACTGCCGCTCTGCTTCTCTTTCCGTGCTTCACCTGCGGCAGTGAAGTGACTAGCGCAGAAAAGGCAGGACCTTGCCTGATGCAGAGGGCAGCTTGCAACAAGAGAGCAGGGTAGGGAATTCAGGGGGGGCAGATCCTGCATCTATGAGCATGCTGCTGCATGGCCTTCAAAGCCCAGGTGGCCCTCGCGAAGCATCTCCTGCCAGCTGCCCTCTCCCATTCATACCAGGAATTGGCTGCTAATCTCTATAGCTGCCAACATCCTCGATTGACCCAGTGCTATGCTGGGGAGAGAGGTGGCCTCTCAGATGAGACTCTCTGAGCAAACAGCAAGAGCCAGTAGGCGGTCGCCCCTCCATGCCATACCTGAGCTCTATCAGCCAAGGGGAAAAGAGACCAGCTGGCTCCAGGATTCTGATCTCTTATCCAGGCACACAAGGCCAGAGCTCAGTCACCTCCATTATTTGACATTACGACCCCCATCCCCATAGCTTGGAGCCTTTCAGAGTCCATTGCTGAGAGATGGGTCAGCTTGTGCCATTAACCAGACAGAAATGCCAGACTGCAGCTGTGTCATACTCTCTTTGCCAAGAGCATTTCCCCATGCCCTCGATGGCATCTTTGTTCCCTTCTGATGGAAATCCCTGGAGAAGCAGCTTCACTTTTCCTCCCTGACTGCCTTCTGTTTGATAGCGTCCTGTCCTTACTGAGAGCTTTGTTGAGATGCAAGTACTCAGGTCCTGTCTCCTTCTCCCACAGAGGCTGGTGGAGGAAATCCAGGGCAAGGAGTCTGAGAAGAACGCAGTGGTCAAACTATCCCAGACTGTGCAGTCTGCTCTCAATGTACGTTTGGGTTTTGCCGTGTGGCTCTGCCATCTAGTCTTGCCCAGCAGAGACCCAATCTGACCTCTTTGTCTCCACTTGTAATAGGACTATGAAATTCAGGCAGGCAAATACTGCTCTTCTCTGGACCCCACCCTGAGCGCTTCCGCTGCCAAAAGACTGCGTGTCACCCCACTGCAAGAGAGCATCCAGGCCCAGGTGAGACCTTGAGACAAAGACCTGGAGCCATATTGAGGTCTGGTGTTAGGAGATGCAGTTTCATTGACCTCCATGTGGTTTCACCTGCTTACACCTTGTTTGAAATCAACCTCCAGTTTCTCCTCTTTTCTTGGGGAGGTATTGATTGTTCCTCCAATTTCCCACCCCCCTCTCTCACTGCAGCCAGTGATAGGGTTGCCAGGTGTCCGGTTTTCTACTAGAACACCCTGTCTGCTGGAGCTCTGCGCGGCTCCTGGAAGCAGTGGCATGTCTCCCCTCCGGCTCCTATGTGGGCAGCCAGGGGACTCTGCATGCTGCTCCCGCCCCAAGCGCTGGGTCCACAGCTCCCATTGGCCAGGAACCGCAGCCAATGGGAGCTGTGGGGGTGGCGCATGCAGACAGGGCAGTGCTGCCTGGCCACACCTCCGCATAGGAGTTGGCGAGGGGACATGCCGCTGCTTTTGGGAGCCACCTGAGGTAAGCGCCACCTGGAGCTTGCACCCCTGACCCCCTCCGATGCCCCAACTCCCTGTCCCAGCCCTGGTTCCCACTCTGTCCCAGCCCAAAGCACCCTCCTGCATCCCAAACCTCTCATCCCCAGTTCCACCCCATGCCCCAACTCCCTACCCCAGCCCTGATCCCCCTCCCATACTCCAGACCCCTCATTTCTGGCCCCACTCCGGAGTCCACACTCTGAGCCAGAGCCCTCACCCCATCCCGTACCCCAGCCCCCTGAGCCAGCCTGGTGAAAATGAGCAAGTGAGTGAGGGTGAGAAGAGCGAGCGACCGAGAGAGGGGGGATGGAGTGAGTGGAGGGTGGGGCCTCGGAGGAGGGGCAGGGCAGGGGGCGGGGCAAGGGTGTTTGGTTTTGTGCGAGTAGAAAGTTGGCAACCCTACTGTGATTGTCCTACTCCTGAAGCAGAAGCTGTGCTGCTGGTGTGTCTGAGTCTAATAGCACTGGGCAAAGCAGTATATGAAATATCAGAATAGAGATAATTACTTTGCGTGGATATTGCTGATGGTGTCTTCCTTACCATGCGGTCAATGAAGACACCTGCTAAAAGGACAGGTGTGTTGGGCTGCATGGGCCATTTGCTGCTGCTAGAATAGCTGATGCTCTCCCGTGAACACTTTTTTTCCCTGGCTTGCACCAGTACAGCGTTGCTGTAGTTTTCACTTCCAAGACGTCAACAAGAACTACAAATCAGAACTATTTAGCCTTCTTCCTAGGGCTCGGCAAACAATTTGGCAATTGAATCCAAACCAAATTCATGTAGATCGTTCTGGTTCCACACAGAAAAATCCCAACCTCCTCTTCTGAGTGGGCTCAGAGCAGCTCCTCAGACCATCCACCCAGCCCTAGAGCAGCCTCTGGCATGAATGAAAAGTTTCAGAGTAACAGCCGTGTTAGTCTGTATTCGCAAAAAGAAAAGGAGTACTTGTGGCACCTTAGAGACTAACCAATTTATTTGAGCATGAGCTTTCGTGAGCTACAGCTCACTTCATCAGATGCATACCGTGGAAACTGCAGCAGACTTTATATATACACAGAGAATATGAAACAATACCTCCTCCCACCCCACTGTCCTGCTGGTGGGGTGGGAGGAGGTATTGTTTCATATTCTCTGTGTATATATAAAGTCTGCTGCAGTTTCCACGGTATGCATCTGATGAAGTGAGCTGTAGCTCACGAAATCTCATGCTCAAATAAATTGGTTAGTCTCTAAGGTGCCACAAGTACTCCTTTTCTTTTTTCATGAATGAAAAGTAACCGTTCCCTTTTTGGCATTCTGAATATTGCTGCTGAGGGCTGCATTTGTCTTCCAGTTCCAAGCTTTTGGCTTGAGCGTGTCCAGGCTGCTATATATGGGTTCAGCTGGTGCTTGCGTGTTAATAGGCCTGGCACCTGCCAAGAACGTTACTTGGGCCCGCTGTGACCAGTAAGTGTTACTGCTTTGTAGCTGGCCATATGGGAGTGTATCGTGTAGGACTTAGACTGTGAGACAGAGTCGGGACTCCCGTGTTCTATTCCCAGTTCTGCCACTGACTTGCTGCATGACCTCGAGACTAGTCTCTTAAACACCCCATGCCTCAGTTTCAGCTATAAAATCAGGGGTGATGATAACATCACAGAGGTATCATGTAGCTCAGTTCAAGGTTGTAAAGTTCTTTGAGAGCCTCAC
The DNA here is from genome assembly GCF_965152235.1 of Eretmochelys imbricata. Lineage (NCBI taxonomy): Eukaryota > Metazoa > Chordata > Testudines > Cheloniidae > Eretmochelys > Eretmochelys imbricata. The sequence goes on along the minus strand of NC_135585.1, from coordinate 16,033,123 downwards.
ATTACAACTACTGCACAGAGGATGAGTAGGCCGGGAGGAATACAGTATGTCTAATAAGCCAGATCACAGGCGACTTCCCAGATCATTCTTGCTGTTTCTGTTTAGGAGAGTGATGTGACAAAACTCTACACAGAGACAGCAGCAGAAAACAAGCAGCAGCTCAGCCGGCTGGAGTTTGCCAAGAAGGTGGTAGAGAAGGTATCTGCAAACTGTTCTAACCTTTTTTCTAGCAAACATGCCCTACCTGCAAGGTGGGAAAGAAGTCACTTATCAGTGTGAGGCAGCAGAATTGTTCAGGGTCCTGCCTCAAGCTGTGATTTCAGCAGATTTCAAAGTCAACAGGGTTTGGATGTGGATGGAAACCTCTCGCGGGGGGGGACCCATTGTGCTAGAGGCAGTAGTCCTGGTGAACCAGTAGATGGCACTGTTCCCACTGAGTCAGCAGGGAACTCTGCCTCAGCATGGCATGTGGGGCGTTGCACTGCTGACCAAAGACGCCATCTTCCCAGTGAGCCATAAACCGAGGTCCTGCTCATGTGTGGCCACTGAGTGTATTAACAAATGTTTGTTTTCAATGGGAAAAAAGGGATCCAGAATTAAGATTATTAACTGGTGTTCACAGCTCTGTCTAACCAATGCTTAGATACTAAGAATTTCAGAGAGAGAACCACCCAACAGCCTGTATCCCAGCATGGTAGGAATTTAGCATTTCCTCTTGCTAGACAACCCTAAAGAGACAAATACCCTAAAGATCATACTAGTTTATAACTCCAGTATTGCTCGATTCGCTTCGGAGAACATTACCACAACCACATCAATTTTTACTTATTTTGTTTAATCAAAGGTTAAGTGATTCTTGTCCGTTAGGAAGTACCTAGAGTTCTAAACCCGTTTTGTCTGCTACCACCTATTCCCGTTCTCCAACTGGCCAGCATTGTAAGACTTTAGGATTCAGGGAAAGGGCCACCGATGCCATGCTCTAAGAGTGATGTTAACTCCTTGTCTTTCTAATGAACTTCTTGCTTTCTCCTTGCAGAAGGAAGTAAAAGAGGAGATGCAGGCGGAACACGAGCAAATGCAACAGTCAGAAAATCTGGCTCAGTCAACAAGAGAATCAAAGGCACTGAAACTGCAGCTGGAGGAGGAAAGAAGCAAAGTGGCCAAGGTTCAGCAGGACCTGGAAGAACACAGAAACAAGCTTCTGCTGCTGAAGACTCAAAGGCCCATTGAAAGAGTGGAAGAAAAGGAGGTGGTCGAATACTACCGAGACCCGAAACTGGAGAGCAACTTGGCTAAGATGGCGCATCAGATTAAGGATGAGAGCAGAAAAAGGGACAGCCTGCAGGCGGATATTGAAATGAAGAACAAGAAGCTCATCCAGATGGAGAAAGAGAGGAAGGTGGTTGAGGCCCAGCTGCTTACTAAAGAGGTCACTAAAATCGAGAGGGATCCAAACCTGGATAACCAAGCAGTTAGCCTCCATGCAGAAATCAAGCATCTCCGAGAACAGAGCTCCGCTGCTTCCTCTGAACTTGAACGGCTCAGGAAAGAGCTGTACGTTCTGGAGCAGAAGCAGCCCAACATCCGAGAGAAAGTGGTAGTGAAAGAGTTGATCAAGCTGGAAAAGGATCCGGAGATGCTAAAGGCCGTCAGGACATTGCAGATGGAAATTGACAAAGAAACCTACAACAGGAAATCTGTGGAGGACACGATAATCAAACTGAATAGTAGGATCGAGGAGCTGGAAAGGCTGATTGAAGCAACAGAACCCAAAATCATTGTCAAGGAGGTGAAGAAGGTGGAACAGGATCCAGAGCTGCTGAAAGAGTCTTCCAAGCTTAGAACTCTCATTGAAGAAGAGAGGAACAAGAACCTGATGTTAACAGGAGAGCTGGCAGAGCTGCAAAGCAAATACATCATTGCAGAGAGGCAAAAACCTAAGGTAGAGATTAAAGAAAGAGTCAATGAGATTTTTGTGGTAAATCCAGAGACAGAGAAGGAAATCACTCACCTGAAGAAGGAGCTCCAAGAAGTTACTAGTAAAAGGACAAAGATTGACAAGGAGGTGGAAGAGGCCTTGTCTGAGCTGAATATCCTCCGGTCTCAGAAACCGACTGTGGAGTATAAGGAGGTGATCCAGGAAGTGGTGAAACTTGAGAAGAGCCCAGAGATCCTTAGAGAAATTGACAGGCTGAAGGAACAGCTCAATGAGTTGGTGAACACAAATGGCAGGTCCCAGGAGCAGCTCATCCGGTTGCAGGGCGAAAGGGATGAATGGAAAAGGGAAAGGTCCAAGGTTGAAACCAAGCTGGTCAACAAGGAAGTTGTCCGATATGAGAATGACCCACTCTTGGAAAAAGAAGCTGATTGCCTACGTCAAGAGGTGCGCAATGTGTCTCAGAAAAGGAGAGCAGTTGAGGAAACCGTCTATGACTTGCAGAACAAATACATACTGCTGGAGAGAAGGAAGCCCGAAGAAAAGGTGGTGGTCCATGAGGTGATTCTCACCCAAAAGGATCCAAAGCTCAGGGATGAGCACAACAGGTTGAGCCGGAGTTTGGACGAGGAAGTGAGCAACAGGCGTCATGTAGAACGTGAGGTACAGCATCTTCGGTCTGTGGTGGAAGAGAAAGAGAAGCTGCTTAACTTCCAGGAAGATCGAAACAAGAGGCTTGCGTTAGAAAAGGAGCTGCATCAAATAACCATGAGAATAAAGGAAATAGAGGAAAGCCCCGCACCGGTGCAAGAGAAGATCATCATGGAAGAAGTGGTCAAGTTAGAGAAAGATCCAGTGCTTGAGAAGGCTGCTAATGGACTGCGTCTGGAGCTGGACAAGGAAAAGATGCAGGTTCTGAACCTGCAGAGGGAGTGCAAGAACCTGCAGGTGCAGACTGACATTCTGCAGAAAACAAAATCGCAGGAGAAGACCATCTACAAGGAGGTTATCAGAGTGGAGAAAGACAGAGTGCTAGAGAATGAACGTGCACGGATTTGGGAGCTGCTGAGCAGAGAGAGAACTGCACGGCAAAATGCAGAAGAGGACATACGACGACTCAAGGAGAAAATAGAGAGAGCTGAAGGCATGAAAAGGACCTGGTCCCGTGAGGAAGCTGATCTCCAGAAAGCACGAAACCTGGCAATTCAAGAGAGAGCCAACCTGGAGAGTGAGCTCAGGGAACTGGAAAGGCAGAAGCAGCAGAAAGTCCTCATCCTCCGAGAGGAGTCCAAGCTCCTCAGCCAAAAGACAGAGAATGACAGGCAAAAAAAGATGCAGCGTGAGCAAGAACTTTCCCTCCTGGAGGAAGCTATCCTAAGGGAGAAGGACCAGATCTACGAAAAAGAAAGATCCATCCGGGAACTCCAGTCTGGGGTCAACCGGGAAGAAATGAGCCACGAGACCCAGATGAGAGAGACTAATCTCTCCACTAAAATCTCCATTGTGGACCCTGAGACGGGGAAGGATATGTCTCCTTATGAGGCCTACAAAAGAGGAACCATAGACAGAAACCAATACATCCAGCTGCAAGAATTAGAGTGCGACTGGGAGGAAATCACTACCTTGGGCCCCAACGGGGATGTTTCTGTCCTCCTCGACAGGAAGAGTGGGAAACAATACTCCATCGAGGATGCCCTGAGGTTTAGGAAGATTACGAAAGAGGAGTACCAGTTGTACAGGGATGGCAAGATCCCAATCTCGGAGTTTGCTCTGCTGGTAGCAGGGGAAGCCAAGCCTCCCTCCTCTATGTCCATTGGCTCCATCATCTCCAAGTCTCCACTTACATCTCCAACAATGCAGCAGAAGACCCAAAGTTTCTTTCCTCCGAGCTTGCAGAAAAGCTTCTGCGATGACACCTTTCCCATTGCCGGAGTGTTCGACACTGCCACCGACACCAAGTGCAACATAAGAACTGCTGTCATCAAGAAGATGGTGGATCCCATGACCGCTCAAAAGCTGCTGGAGGCCCAGGCTGCAACTGGGGGCATTGTAGACCTCATCACGTGGGATCGGTATTCTGTCCACAAAGCCATAGACAGAGGGCTGATAGACAACACCTATATGCAGAGGCTGCTGAATGCCCAGAAAGCTTTCACAGGTGTAGAGGACCCAGTGACCAAGAGGAGGTTGTCTGTCGGGGAGGCAGTTCAGAAAGGATGGATGACCAAGGACAGTGCCTTCCCCTACCTACAGGTCCAACACCTGACCGGGGGGCTCATTGATCCCAAGAAAACCGGTCGCATCCCAGTGTCAGAAGCTGTCCAGACAGGCATGATTAGCGATGACCTGGCTAAGATGCTCCAGGATGAGCCCAACTACGAGAAGGATCTTGTTGACCCAGTCACCAAGGAAAAGATGAATTACAAAGAAGCCATGACTCGTTGCCGGAAAGATCCTCTGAGCGGCCTGCTGCTGCTCCCAGCCGCCTCTGAGGGATTTCAGTTTCATCGCCCCGAGCACCATTCTCCCATGCTGTCACGATTCAGGCACTAAGACAAGCTCCATGTTCTCGCCAATTCCACAATGATCTTAAGCCCCTGTGGTACTCACAGATGAACAGACTGCCTAGCGTTTCTGGCTGTGTACTAGTCTAGTGAGCTAATCTTGCTTCCCCATAACTGGGGCAACAGAGGAAGACAAGGCATTCATTGGGGTGAAGGGGTTCTAGCACAGGCATCTGTGCCCGGTTTGGAGAGTAATGGGGATTTTGTTTCAACAAATATGCTTGTAGTAGTTTAAACTGTGTGACTTCCTGTCACCTTGAAGTGGGGGGAGGGTGTCAAGGGGCTAATGTGCTCCCAAGTTTGTTCATTCTTATGCACGCAATAAAACTAGAAGGTGTCTCTCCACTGTTGTGTTATCTTTGAAAATGGAGGATGTCCCCACCCACCCTTCAGTGTAGATCTAAACACACTTGTCTTAAGCACCAGGGCCCAGATCCTCAAAGGTATGTGGGCATCCAACTCCCCTGGTCACTTAGGTGCCTTTGAGGAGCTGGCCCTATATTCCTTAACACTATAGACCCAGCATAATGTTTCCAGAAGTGGCTAAGTGAGTTAGACACGGAGGAGTGAACGTCAATGGGACTTGGGCCAAGTGCCTTTTTACAGTGCTCAACCCCTGCTGAAATGAAAGGATTACTTCTGCATTTCATGATTCAAAGTGCTTGTACCCTGTCCTAATGGGTGCAGGAGACTGTCAGGGTTTTTTAAACTTCTCTAATCATCTGTGGGTTGGAATCAGATGCTTGTCAGTTGATTTCCTGTGATGGTTGCCTGGGTCTTTTGAACAGGGGGCAGACAGACATTCAGCTCATGAATGAAGGCAGTTGACCAGTACACTAGAATCTTACATGCTTTCAGTCAGGTTCCTGGTTTAGTGCCTGCCAGAGCTAGCTCCTGTTCTACCCTGTACCAGCTAATGGGCTTTTATAGCCCTGCAGATTCCCAGCAGGCTTGTAGCCAGCCAATTACAGAGTACCTCCCCCTCTAAAGCTGCCTCAGGTAGTAGCCTCCTTCTGTCTTCCAGCAGCTGTATAACAACTCTCGGGTATTTCTCCAGGGTCTGCAGCTCAGGAAGCTAAGGGTCTCCCCTGCAGACGGTGTAACTGTGCTGCAACCTCTGAGCTTTCCTGGACAGGTGAGTCAACCTTTCTTGCAGTTAATCATCTGTCGGCAAGGGCTAAAAAACCTGCAGCACCATTCACCCCTATGCTGCTCCCTTTCCCAGCTCACTAAGGGGACATGCCCCCTTGCATACATTAAAAAGAAAAGGAGTACTTGTGGCACCTTAGAGACTAACCCATTTATTTGAGCATAAGTACTGAGTCCTGCAGTTAGGACGGAAGAATCCCATGCACCGCTACAGACTAGGGACCGAATGGCTCGGCAGCAGTTCTGAAGAAAAGGACCTAGGGGTTACAGTGGATGAGAAGCTGGATATGAGTCAACAGTGTGCCCTTGTTGCCAAGAAGGCCAATGGCATTTTGGGCTGTATAAGTAGGGGCATTGCCAGCAGATCGAGGGACGTGATCGTTCCCCTCTATTCGACATTGGTGAGGCCTCATCTGGAGTACTGTGTCCAGTTTTGGGCCCCCCACTACAAGAAGATGTGGACAAATTGGAAAGAGTGCAGCGGAGGGCAACAAAAATGAATAGGGGACTGGAGCATATAAGTTATGAGGAGAGGCTGAGGGAACTGGGATTGTTTAGTCTGCGGAAGAGAAGAATGAGGGGGGATTTGATAGCTGCTTTCAACTACCTGAAAGGGGGTGCCAAAGAGGATGGATCTAGACTGTTCTCAGTGGTAGCTGATGACAGAACAAGGAGTAATGGTGTCAAGTTGCAGTGGGGGAGGTTTAGGTTGGATATTAGGAAACTTTTTCACTAGGAGGGTGGTGAAACACTGGAATGCGTTACCTAGGGAGGTGGTGGAATCTCAATCCTTAGATATTTTTAAGGTCAGGCTTGGCAGAACCCTGGCTGGGATTTAGTTGGGGATTGGTCCTGCTTTGAGCAGGGGGTTGGACTAGATGACCTCCTGAGGTCCCTTCCAACCCTGATATTCTATGATATTCTATGATACTCCTTTTCTTTTTGCGAATATAGACTAACACGGCTGTTACCATGAAACCTCGCATGCACTGGTACTGCTTCAAAAATGTTAAATAATTGCCCTTCGGTGCTGACAAATACAGTGTAATTAAATGATTGTGAGTTTTGTAACTTAGGTGCATACTTAATTGCTCTGTATAATTTGCTTTCTGATTTACTGTCAGGAGTAACAGATATTTACCAAGGGATGGGCAAACTGGTTTAGAGGCAGGAAGCTGATCAAGCAGTCTCTGGTGTACTGTGTTCAGCTTGCAGTCCCCTTAGAAGGACTAGGTATGAATTGTGCTACTGACCCCAGTCCACTTTCCTGACCCAAAGATGCTCAGGATCGGCAATGAACAGTTCATGCACCGCACCACATCACACAGTCCTGGAATTTCAGCAGTGAGCATCACACCAGTATTTCAATCTGTTCCACAGGGCTAGGGGTTCCCTCCAGCTAAAGATTTGGCAACAAAGTCTGAACTAGCTTATTTAGCAGATTTTGCCTCTCTTCTTTCTCATGAAATTTCCATGAGCAGGTCATGAGTTTCTCAGATTTGCTATTCAAAGGGTAACTGACACACATCATTACTCTAGGAATTGGTCATTCATGTTTGACATGTAAGTTGTGTTGCTTGATTGGCATGGGTCAGATAAGTCACGTGGTATTCTCTCCCCTCCAGGATTGGATGAGAACACAGGTACTACTTCCCATGTACTGCTTAAAAACAAACCCAGCATTGTCCAATCAAAGTGACTTAAAAATTGGAATAAATAGCTGCAAAGAATTCTTTTGGCATCATTCATCTATATCTAGGAAATACTTTGCCTCTACAAGTGCTTAGCACTTAGAGACTATAAAATGTCACTAAAATACAACCTTGCACCCACTATTTTTGTGACAGTCTTAGCTGCCGCTTTCCTAGGAGAGCGGCAATGAGGACAGGAGCGCTGGGGGATTTGTATAGTGGGAGTGCTGAGAGCTATTGAACCAAACTAAAGCCTGAATATAATGGAAACCACTTCAAACCAGGGGATGCTAGTTCCAGCACCTATGAATGAGGATTCAGCAGGGTCCTCATTCCTTAGGAATGAGCAAATCTGAAAGTAATCCTTGAATGTGGACAGCCTAGCTCTCCTAAGGCAGCTGTTCCACGAGGTCTTCTGCCAATGTGTTGTTTTATTGGCAGTGTTGTACCTATATGGGTCCCAGGACATTAGAGAGACAAAATGGGTGAGGCAACTTCTGTTGAGCCAATAAAAGATATTACCTCACCTACCTTGTCTCTGGGATTTTTAAAATCCAATGATAGGAATGAGAGGGTTTAGATATCCCTGCTGGCCTCCAAATCTGCACTGTGAGTACAAGATCGATTGGTACTGGGGAAGAAAAGGCCAATGGTTCAGCGTTACACTGCTACTTGACCGCAGTTACCTTCAACAGCTGGAGAAAGAGGATATAGCTCCCCCTAGAGTAATGCTGAAAGAGGTGTAGGGGTTTCTGTTATGAATCAGAAATATTGCAAAAGGGGGAGAGTACAAACTTGTACACCGCTGGTTCAGCGTTACACTGCTGCTTGACCGCAGTTACCTTCCACAGCTGGAGAAAGAGGATATAGATCCCCATAGAGTAATGCTGTTTAATTCATTTATCAGAGTCTCTGCAGCCCCCTTTTTACGGCAGGTTGGAAAACAAAATATGGAACAAAGTAACTCATCTGTCCTCAGAGTATTTCAGAAAATAAAACTTAGACTCATACCAGCTTTTATTTGAAAGAAACTCCGTTTCTCCCTGCAGCGGCGATATCTTTATGTTCTCTGTCCATTATTCCACAAAACACTATCGGATGCATCAGCATCTGACCGTTCTGCCCTGAATGAAGAAGGTGACAGAGGGAAAAGAGAAGGCCTGTAATAAAGAAATGGACCAGCTGGATAGGCCGGTGCTGTGGACACAGGTTGAAGTTTTGGCATACAGGAGAGAATGTCAGATTCCATCACTGCCCTGGTCCAGGGGGTGGCTGAACAATTGAGCAGCCTATAACATAAACAACCAAGACTGAGGAACAGTGTTTATTTTCTTTACTGGAGGAGAGAAGTCCCACAAATGCATCAAAAACTGGTGCTAAATCGCTCGGAAGATAAACAGTAAAATATTTTCAAAGCCACCCAAGTGACTCAACTTCTTTTGTTTGGCCAGCAAAAGGGCGTGTTCTCCAGAACTGTGTGACTTCACACGTTGCCATCATGGGAGCCTTTGGCTTCTCTTTCGCGCACGATGAAGATGGTTCTTAAGATATTTTCACTTGCTGTTTAACTCGGAATTAAAACTCTAAAATTCTTAAACAATTGAATACAAATACTTATCTAATACTAACAGCCCCTCTTCTTCTTAATAGCAATAAACAGCGGCACTCCTGGCTGTCTGCAGGAGACTCTCCCGGCTGCTTTAGGTCAAGCACTGCCTGATGCTGGGAGGGAAGCTGACAAATCTCTTTGCAATGGGCTATCTGAACTACAGCCAGGACTGGGTGCTGTAAAGACAGGCAATCTACATTGCACCAACCATCACTTTTGCTATGCTCCCAGCCAAGGGAACAAGGATTCTGAAGTTGCTCTCTATTGTGAGAATTTAGTGTCCCCCAGTCAGTATTGCAGGCTGATGGATGGTGCCCTCAGGCCCGTCCCTATCACATGTAACAACTACCTCAAGAAGGCTCTAACGGCCCTAACACATAACCCCAGCAATGGGCTGATAGCATCCAAACACCTCTGTCTAAATGAGAACTAACACTTCCCAACAGCTTCCTTTGTAATACAGAGGCATTTCAACCCCAGCCAGCCTCTTTGCTCAGCCACCAGAGAGGGAAAATGCACTGATGCACAGAGCTCAGCATCAGGAATACAGGAGGCCAGGAGGCGCTGCATCCTTTCATCTGCAGTGTTTCTGCAGCACGTGCTGGTCTTTGGCGTCGCGGGGGCTTTGCCAGAAGAAGTACTGGTGGTTCAGGGCTGCCTTAGCTGAAATGCGCCTGTCGGGGTCATACAGTAGCAATTGCTGCAAAAGAAAACCAAGAGGATTTGGGGTTTTGTTTTTTGGTTTTTTTTTTGAAAGCAGGATGTTTAATTGAACCAAATGCAAAAGCTTTCAAATAGCGCAAGCCAGTGTCGCTTCCCCTCTGCTAGACTCTGGCCTCCAAAGAGAACCAATTATTATATGGTGCCTTTATCCGCTGGCCCAAGAGGGCTTTCCTGACTTTAATCAGGTGTGGCAATATCCAAGCTGAGTAGCTAGAGATTGATATCCCCATTTTCCAGATGTGGAAACTGAGGTCCACAGACGTTGTGATTCACCTAAGGTCATAGAGAAGCAGGGCTTGGTACGGAACCCAGATCTGCTAGTTGCTAGACTGCTGCCCAACCTCCAAGCCACATGGTTTCCCAATTATTTAGAAAAAGGAGGGCACCCCAAAATGTCCTCTACGGGCTGCAGTCATGGCCCTTGCCTGTCTGAGTTGGGTCAGAGCCGGCCCATTGTGCCCCGAGCACGTGCAGGGTAGGAGTCTGTTCCAGACGAGCACGCTGGCCACACTGCTGCAGTTGTGCTTCATAGTCCTCCTCCGACCCCCCCCGTTAATCACTGCCCAATAACCCGTCCTCCTGGATCAAAAAATCACAGGCAAAGGAACACTGTAAATGGTGAAATCCCTTCGACCAGCTTATGATTCCTAGAGGGTTCTACTAAGGGTAGTTTTAAACAGCTGCTCCATGACTGGAGGATTTTCTTACCCTATTTACTAAGGGGAAAAAACACTACAGCATGAGTGTGTATTGAGACTGATCAATACACACCCATCCTGCACCACAGCTCCTGGGTAGCACTTAGCAACCGAAGTCACTAGCTCTGATGCTGAATGGGGCTGGGAATCTGTTGTTAAGAACAAGATTCTGTGTGCAGTCATCACACATACAGCCTAAGTTTGTACGTTTTTCAGTGTGCAAGACATAGGAGGGACGTTAGAAGAGAAAAACAGCAATCCCCCCAATACTCCAGCCCTCTGAATCTTTTTAGGTGCTCAGATACCACAGAGCTGCATGTGCTACAGGAACCTGAATAGAAAAGATTCATAGCGTTTACGGCCAAAAGAGACTGTTACGATCATAGTGTAACCGCCCACTAGAACTAATCCCTCTTCCCATGCGGGAACCTTTGTGTCCAATGGCTCCAAAATAGAAGCGTACGGTTCGGGGTGAGGCAAAACACACACACCACCTGACCTGCTATTCGTCATTTCAGCTGAACACATTCTCCCCCTCTGCCCTGCTGGAAAGAGCTGAGCCCCTCAACGCCTGCCTAGAACTCACCGCCAGTAAGTCTCGCCCATCCCGATCCAAGTTCGGAATGATCTCCTTCATCTCTTTTCTCGCCCACCGGGGAAAGTTTCCTTTATAGTCGGGAAGCTGGGTCACCCCCGGCCACGCTGCCTCGGTGGGCGTGCCCAGGGTGCGGAAAATCCGGAAGAGCTGGTCAATTTCAGAATCCCCTGGAAACAGGGCTTTTCTTGTCACCTGGGAACAACAAAAGCGCCAGATCCAGGCCATTAAGTCTCCTTCACATTATTCCCTAATAAGAATAACGTTCGTGTCTCATGTAAGGCAATCCCGCCCATGGCAAAGTAACACTAGGGAAGTGTTTAGTGACTGTCTAGAATACAGTAAGTGTTTGGGAAAGTTAAATAACATTGCATCTGCTTGTCCTCTGCATTCCACCCCACCCCGGGCTCTGTTCCTGTCTCTCTCGTATAGGTACAAACACATGCGCGTTCCCCTCCGCATATTTCTCTACCGCCTGCTCCCCTTCTCCGATCCCCTTGCAGATTGTGTCCAGCTGCACAAGCTCCCTCCCCGTTGATGGCTCTGTTCCCTGATGGCATCCTCTGCTTCTGCCCCTCTAATGTAGCAGCAGCCCCTAGTGGTGGCAGCTAGGTCCGTCTTCTCCTTGTTCCAAGCTGCTTTTAAAGGAATCCAGACTTTTTGGCATGTGAGGTGAAATGCCAGCTCTCCGCAGACCACAGCGTGAGAACCTCAGACGCAGGTGGACACGAGCTCTGTAATGCAGTCTTCTTCCTGCACCCAGCTCTTAGCAGCACCTATCCAAGCACTGAGGTTAAAGTAGGGTGACCATATTTCCCCAAAGGGAAAACAGGACACCGCACGGGGCCAGCCTGAGGCCCTCCTGCCACCAGCCTGGGGCCACCCTGAGCCCACCTGCGTGGGGCCGGCCCAAGGCCCGACTCTACCCCCCGCATGGGCCAGCCCAAGAGCCCCTGCTGCCCACCCACCCACACAGGGCTGGCTCAGCCCAAGCTGCTCTCCCAAGGCCTCCCTCCCACGCAGGGCTGGCATTGCCGCTCTCCCCCCAGCATGTTCCTCTGCACCCCGTTAGGCAAAAGGCAAGAGTGGGCGTTTGTCCCGTTTGTTATTGTCAAGCGATGATCAGCTGGCCAGAGCAAATGGGACAAATGCCCAGTTTTACCAGAACTGTTGGGGCAGCCAGGACAGGGCTTCAAAAGGGACTCTTGTGACCATACGTCCCGTTTTGGCCAGTGTGGGTTAAAATCCACCCTGCTGCAGAGAGCAGTTTTTGGAAGATTTAAACCTGCATACAGAGAGAAATGGGCTGTAAGTGGGGGCTAGTTCTTGTGCTGGGGCCTGCCTGCGGGGAGTGAATTTTACTCTGAATGCACAATTAAGAAGCTGCTGACTTCCTAGCTGCCTTTTTCATGGTGTATTCCCAGTGCCGCCCAGGACCATGGTAAGAAATGGGTAAGCGTGAGCCGGCTTGAGATGTTAAAAAGAAGGGACCATTCGCTTAGAAAGTGGTTAAACCTATTCTACCATTTCTGCAAAGATACAGCCAATGCTCCAGACATCCACTGCAGTCGAATAGTATTTACATCCCAGCAAGATTTCGGGGGCCCGGTACCATAAGGTTACCACCTACAAGAAACCAAAACAAAAGCATTAGTCCAGGGGGAGACAATTATTTTTTGTCGAGGTCCAGACTCAAGACCAGAAAATTAAAAAAAAAAAAAAAAAAAAAAAGTAAATAAGATGTTGGGGTCTGTTCAAAAGCGTCTGGTGGTCCAGATTTGGACCACGATGCACCTATTGACTACTCCTTCTTTAGTCTAGTTTCACTTGGCAGGTACACACAGTTCTCTGCTCTTAGCAAGGGACAGTTCCTGCTGTGTTCAGCTTGGAAAGATTCTTTATGTACAACATCCATCTATGCCCTTTCCAACCACACAGGAAGTGTCATGTAATCAACAGGGCAGGCCACTGTAGTGAACGATACACAGATTTTACAGTGATGGGCGTATTAGAAATTCATAGATTACATTATTTTTCATAGGAGTCAAATAATTCAGATTAGATAAACCAGAGAGAGAGAGTGGCACTAAAATACCCAGGTGAAGGCACCTTAGATCACATGGGACACAGCCATTACCTCGTGAGTGTAAGTCCGCAGTGGAACCCCGAAGGCTCTAGCCAGACCAAAATCTGCCAGTTTGATGGCTCCCACTTCGTTGATAAGCAAATTCTGAGGCTTTAAGTCTCTATGAATGACTCTGTGCGAGTGACAGAAATTCACACCCTGCAGCAGCTGGAACAGATAGCTCTAAAAGGAGAGATTTCAGACATCCATGCAATGAGACAATGTGGAAAACTGGGCTTGTTTAAATTACAACCTTTGAAATACGGTAGATCTTCATTAAGGAAGTGTCCAACGTCTGTACGGAAAATATTTCACAGTTGCAAAATAACTTCAAAAAAGAACTAGATAAATTCATGGAGGTCCATCAATGGCTGTTAGCCAGGATGGGCAGGAATGATGTCCCTCGCCTCTGTTTGCCAGAAGCAGGGAATGAGCGACAGGGGATGGATCACTTGATGATGACCTGCTCTGTTCATTCCCCTCTGGGGCACCTGGCATCGGCCACTGTCGGAAGACAGGATACTGGGCTAGATGGACCTTTGATCTGACCCAGCAGGGCCATTCTTATGTTCTTAACTTCTCCCCCACAGCCCAGATACTGTCACTCCAGCTCCATCCAAGCCCACGACAGAGGTTCTGACCACAACCCAGCAAGACACTGAAATGTTCCTGTCCCTGCTGTCTCGGGGAGGGAAGGAGTCAAATCCACGGTGTGCTGACACTGATACTGCCAGCAGCGTGTTGCTCATTATAAAAATAATTAGCAGTAGCTCCCTGGACTGTCTCCCCCAACTTCACTTTGTTTTGTTGTTGATCCACCAAGCTGAGAAGTCTGGAAATGGCTAGGAAATTAACGAACCAGACAATACTGTCTAGAATTGTTCCGATCAAACAGCACCTTGGGCCTGACTTGCAGAGGTGCTGAGCTCTCACAGCTCCCACTGCTTTCCGTGGGAGTCAGTTAATTACTATAGCAGCTTACCAACAATTTCCGCTATGGCTATAAAGTCTAACACACAGCTGAGCAGTTCTGGGTCCATCCAGCAGAGGGCAGCAGGTATAAACACGGCCTTAACCGCCTCTAGGTATTTTGCCAAGGTGGCACTCTTACTTCTCTAAACTTTGTACCTTTACCAAACTTAACGGGAGCTCCCCTGTCCGAGACGAGTCCATGTACTTTTTCAAGTCCTGATTCAGATACTCAAACACCAGATACAGCTTCTTCTGACTGTGCACAACATCTAGAAGCCTAAGAACAAAACACAACCACAACCTGTCTTATTAAAAACAGTCCCGACCAGCTTTATACAGCAGTGCTCCAAACCGATACTTATTTCTGTAACGAAAGAAGCGGTAGAACAGGACAGTGCGTAATATATATAGGGTTCTCTTCTAGCAATCCCTCTGCTAGCTTCTTTTCCTCAGCAGCTGAATGGAATAGGATTTATTTGAAATGCCTCGTGCCTTATTAGCTATTATCTAACTTCTCTACATTATATTAGCAGCAGCTAGTTTGTAAATGGGACAATAGGGCCAGCTCTCCAATTTGTGTAACTTGGCATAGCTCCATTGAAAGGCAGAGCTATGCCAGTTGAGGAGCTGGCCCGTTGTGTCTGGTAAGACTGGAGGGAAGAGTTTGGGGGGCGGGGGGCAAACCAGCCTGCATGTGAATGGACATTCCTGAAAAGAACAAGGACAGCCTGATGAAAGCAAAAATGTAGCCAATACACATTAGGTGGGTCGTGGTGGATTCTCCATCACTGACCATTTTTAAATCCAGATGGGAGCTCGGCTCTCGGAATTATTGTGGGGCAGTTCTCCGGCCTGTGCTGGACAGGAGGTCAGACGAGATGATCACAACGGTCCCTTCTGGCCTTGGAATCTATTGGTACGTCGACACGGCAATACAAATCCCACAGCACCGAGTCTTGGAACCTGGGTCAACTGACTTGGGCTTCCAGTGCTCGGGTTGCAGCTCCGTAAAACTGCAGTGTAGATGTGCAGCCTTGGCTCTGAGACCCTCGCCCCCTCGTGGGTTCTCCAGGCCTGAGCACGGACGTCTACACTGCAGATTTATAGCCCCCGTGAGCCTGAGTCTGCTGACCCGGGCTGGCCGTGGCTCTTTCGTGAATGTGTAACTGTACTTCGAATCTCGTTAAGGGTAACTGTCACCTGCAGCCCTCTGCTGCTGCTGCTCTCCAAAATAGCAACTCCTGAGCGGCAGCTCTGGCCTGGATTTTAAGGAGGGGAGAGGAAATCTCACTTGCGAAGGTCTTTCAGAAAGGAGTAAGCCTTGGCCAGGAAAGCTTGGCTAATGCTGAGGAAAGGGGCGAAGTTAACCAACCCGCCGAGAGTTGGAACCCTGCTGTAAGACACCCTGGTGTCTTTCATAGCCAAAGCATGACATTTGGTTCCCTTAGCCATCTATCTCCACTTCTGTTTGTTTGGTGTCTGATTGTCAACACCCAGACATATTTTTACATCATGTTTCCTGCATTTGAATTTTTCCACCCAAGTCTCGCAGCCACAATCGTCTTCTCCATTAGCTCAGCAAGGTGACCACGTTTTAAAAAAAACAAAACACTAAGGAAATTTCCAGGGGGAAAAAACGTTTAAGATGCCCAGTGGAGAAAAAGGCTGTTAAGTTCTCTACAGCACTAATGCAACCGCAGAAGGAAAAAACTACGGACTTGTAAACGTGCTCCACTTTGAACGCTAATTCACACTCTTCACTGCGATTGTTCATCTGATTTTTAAGGTCCAGACACTTCTTAATGTGCTTCTGTGTCTAAAAATACAATCCATCAACCGGAACTGTGGCCTTTTCCGTTGTCCTGTGTCAGGGTAATGACTGTATAACACTCAGGGACTTTGATCGGCACTTACTGTTTGAAAAATAGCTAAGTGAGTGTTTATGGCGGAGAGCAAGCAGAAAACCATTTTTTTATAAGTGACTGACTGGGAAATGCCTTGTCCGTTGCCTTTTTATCAACAACCCTTTTACTTGGTACGCACAAAGCTGGGAGACGTTTGTTTACATCTTTATGCTCCTCAGCTTGACTCAACTGCACTTGATCAGTTGTGAATGAGTCATATTGCAATGACCTGACTGCCCCAAGTCCATGGCCAGACTGAGTGCTTCTCTTACCTCACAATGTTTGGATGCTTAAGTTCTTTGAGCAGAGAGATTTCTCGGATTGCTGTACTTGGAACCCCTTCTGTCTCCCTGTGGGGAAAACAGACTTTATTGCAATCCCATTATTTCCTGGGTGACATTAGCAGGTAAATGCCAATTCAGCTGGTCATATGGCTCAAGGACATCTTCCTTTCCGACATTTCTTTTTGGTGGATACCCACAGGGGCTTAGGACAGAAAATATAAGGTTTCTCGATCTAGGACCCTCTCCATATATATCTAGACAACTTAGGCCGAGATTTTCAGGAGAGCTCAGGATCAGATTTTCAAGTGCTCAGCACACATAACTGAGGCCAGCTTTTCAAAAGAGCTCAGTCATACATGTCATCGTGGGTGAGGCGTGCTCCTGAAAATCTGGCCTTTCTTTATACGGCTGAGGGAGAGCCCCAAGCCCTGGTTGTCCCATTGGCATGCGCAAAGTCAACCTAGCCAAGTTCTAACAAGTGTTGGCCCTGGTTTGAGGCTGTCCATGCTAGGGAGAGAACGGCTTTAAAACCAGCTTGGGAAGGAGCACGCAGAGGGGAATGTTATGACGAGGAGTGTAAAGCAGGCCAGTTTCTGTGCCACAGAAACTGAGCTTAGAATATTTGTTCTCAGACAGGTTTCAGAGTAACAGCCGTGTTAGTCTGTATTCGCAAAAAGAAATGGAGTACTTGTGGCACCTTAGAGACTAACCAATTTATTAGAGCATGAGCTTTCGTGAGCTACAGCTCACTTCATCAGATGCATACTGTGGAAACTGCAGCAGACTTTATATATACACATCTGCTGCAGTTTCCACAGTATGCATCTGATGAAGTGAGCTGTAGCTCACGAAAGCTCATGCTCTAATAAATTGGTTAGTCTCTAAGGTGCCACAAGTACTCCATTTCTTTTTGTTCTCAGACAGACGCATGTTTCCCATTCCTGTCAGGGAGCTTTTAGTTTGTCATGCTGATCAGTGAGTTTGAATGAGGCGTGAGGATTGTGTGCAGTTAAGAAGGTTAGGCCTTGTCTACAGTGAAGCACAAACAGGCCTGGCTAGATTATGGGTCTCGAGTATGGTTTGGGCACAGCTGTGCTTGATAACGATTTCAAGCTTGACTGGAGAGAGCACTGTTTGCTGCTCCCTTACAGACCGGGTTTTTATCCTAAGAGGTCTAAACTGTGCTATAGACAGGCCCAGCAGGGCACTATCGTGGCTTCTTACTGCTGTGATTTGGGTTGCCTAACCATGTTACAACAGTAGCTGTGTTGGGAAAACATATCAGACAAGGTTACAAACTGTCATAAATATAAAGGGAAGGGTAAACCCCTTTGAAATCCCTCCTGGCCAGGGGAAAGCTCCTCTCACCTGTAAAGGGTTAAGAAGCTAAAGGTAACCTCGCTGGCACCTGACCAAAATGACCAATGAGGAGACAAGATACTTTCAAAAGCTGGGAGGAGGGAGAGAAACAAAGGGTCTGTGTCTGTCTGTAGTCGTCTTTGCCAGGGATAGACCAGGAATGGAGTCTTAGAACTTTTAGTAAGTAATCTAGCTAGGTATGCGTTAGATTATGATTTCTTTAAATGGCTGAGAAAGAATTGTGCTGAATAGAATAACTATAATAAAGCTCATGCTCAAATAAATTGGTTAGTCTCTAAGGTGCCACAAGTACTCCTTTTCTTTTTGCGAATACAGACTAACACGGCTGTTACTCTGAAACCTGTATTTCTGTCTGTGTATCTTTTTTGTAACTTAAGGTTTTGCCTAGAGGGGTTCTCTATGTTTTTGAATCTAATTACCCTGTAAGATATCTACCATCCTGATTTTACAGGGGGGATTTCTTTATTTCTATTTACTTCTATTTTTTATTAAAAGTCTTCTTGTAAAAAACTGAATGCTTTTTCATTGTTCTCAGATCCAAGGGTTTGGGTCTGTGGTCACCTATGCACATTGGTGAGGCTTTTTATCCAA
This sequence comes from Eretmochelys imbricata, assembly GCF_965152235.1. NCBI lineage: Eukaryota > Metazoa > Chordata > Testudines > Cheloniidae > Eretmochelys > Eretmochelys imbricata. The sequence goes on along the minus strand of NC_135585.1, from coordinate 16,014,902 downwards.
CATTTCCCAGGAAAGGGGGGGTGCAAGTGTTGGGAGGATTGTTCATTGTTCTTAAGATCCAAGGGTCTGGGTCTGTAGTCACCTAGGCAAATTGGTGAGGCTTTTTACCAAACCTTGTCCAGGAAGTGGGGTGCAAGGTTTTGGGAAGTATTTTGGGGGGAAGGACGCGTCCAAACAGCTCTTCCCCAGTAACCAGTATTAGTTTGGTGGTGGTAGCGGCCAGTCCAAGGACAACGGGGGGAATATTTTGTACCTTGGGGAAGTTTTTGACCTAAGCTGGTAAAGATAAGCTTAGGAGGTTTTTCATGCAGGTCCCCACATCTGTACCCTAGAGTTCAGAGTAGGGGAGGAACCTTGACACAAACCCTAGCGTTGGCATGACCCTAGAGGTCTGGCTTCAGGGTGGAAAGTGTAAGCTGGACCCTGGTTGGGAGTGTGGATTTCAGACACTCACGAATCCAGACGGATCTTCTTCAGAGCCACCAGCTGGCCTGTCCGTTTGTTCCTTGCCTTGTACACCACACCGTAGGTGCCTTCCCCAATCTTCTCCACCTTCTGGAACACATCCTGGAACGTGTCCATGGTCCGTCGGCAGGCTTGTCACTGAAACATTCCTCCATTCATTAGTCAGAGTCCCCCTTTGCCATTTCAGTCCCACACATTTTAACATTACCCTCTGCTGTGGAGTACCAACAAGCCCCGCCCTTCAATGGACATCCCAGGAACTGAAGGTAGTATGGGATGGAAAAAGGTATTGGAATTGCATTAACCCCTCCCAGAGCAATATCCCATCCGTTCCCTAACCCCTGCAAAGAAAACTCCCCTTAATAATACCCCACATTGTAACCACATTCAACAGCCTAGAGACATGTCTCATGGCAGTGCTAGTCTATAAATAAACATGCACATCCCAAGCTGTGCTACATACTATACAAAGGCAGGGAAGAGGTTTGCCCCCCAGTGCAATACCTCCAAGCTGTTTCAATCCAGTGCATCGAGCAATTCACAAATACCCTGGGTTCAATTTCTCATGCACACATCAGCAACTAAATACCCCTCCTGAATTAAATAATACAGTTATTAGGCGAATACGTTGGAGAAAATGACTAGTCAGAGGACTGGATTGATCCTGGCCATCTAAGATCAGTCTCTCTCTCTCTCTCTCTCTCTCTCTTTCTCTCAAAAATGCCTGTCTCCAGTGTCCTCCTGTGACTTTGAACAAGACACTTACTTACCCTGCCTCACCTTCCCCTTCTGTCAAATGGGCTTGAGGGCTGTGAGAATGAGTTACGAATTAAAAGCCCTCTTAGTGCTAATTATTACTGCTGTTTACATCTTATCAGTTCAATACCATCTGCTCTATTTTCAACCAACAGTCTCCTAATTAGGTGTACAACCATTTGTCGTTTCCCAGCCCAAGTAGCCCCAGCTCTCCCTGTATTAAACTTCCTAAAGACGACTCTGATGGCCTGTAGAAAATGGTCCAGCTTCAAGCGTGTCCCTTGTGATGGGCCACATTTACTGTATTGCTCTTCCCCCTGTATTTTCTATGGCTAGCATTTCTCCATGAAAACTGGACTCTGCAGCCTGTGGGGAAAGAGATCTAATACTTTAAAGATGGATTTGCCATAATATACATAATATACCAGCTTTCCTTCAATATTTAACTTAAATACTGTGAGGTTGGAGGGTAGGTTTTAAGGCAGGCAGGCAGGCAGCCCCTCCTAGGCAGGCTAGGCAGTTTCTGCACTCAGTTTCCTGCATCCAGTGTGAAATGGCTGTCTCCCCTCCATGCCCACTGTATGCTCCTGCCCACATGCTCCTCTCACCTTCTCAATGGAGCCTTCCTGCTGATCTACAGGGTTGCCAAAGGGTCAAAATTGATTCCACTCTCATGCCCAGGTCATTTGACCACTAGGGGGAGACATAATTTAAAATGCTATAGTGTCTGAGTTACAAGCAAATGCATTTGCTGGTGCTGGCCACTGCTGGGGCAAGAGGAGGAAAGAATTTTGTCCCTCTAAGTGGCATTCACACCCTTCCAGCTGTTAGCCGGCTGGGGAGGATGGCAACCCAGACAAGGGACACAAGCAGAATTGCAGTGGAAGAAATGTAACATGATGGGGGATCAACTTCGGTATCCCGTTTTCCACAATCTTCAGTATAATGGCGAACAAAATAGGTATGATAATAAAAGTGGGAGATCGACAGCGACTGTCCAAGAAACAAGTCCCTTAGGGGCTCATCCTCCATGCTGCAGGACAGCTGAGAACAGTGCAGGGACAGAGCATACGCTCCTTGGGGCAGGGAGTCGCTCTTTGTTCTGTGTTAATAGGGCACCTAGCACAATGGAGTCCTGGTCCGTGACCGGAGCGCCTCAGCACGACCATAATACAAATAACTTTAATAAACACCTTTATGAATTGCAAAATGGTCAGCAAACATCTATCAGCCCAAGCAGACTCTGTCTGCCCTTAGTAAGATGATGGGGAGGGAGAAGATTTTTTTTTTTACTTACCAGTCCAAAAAAAAATTTGATTTTGGCTTGCAGTATTCTGTAAGGCTGCCTCAAGAGGCTCTCAATTCCAATGTATAGCAAAGGGAAGAGGCCTCTTTATGCCACATTTACTGTATTAGTCACGGTTCTATTCCTTGGCGACTCTCTCCCATGACCTCCGACTATGTGAAATGGCAAGGCATACATGGGTGGTACACTCCATTGACTGCACAGATCTTTGGCATGGAGGGCAAGGTTGTAAGAATAATGACCTAAAATGTCCTCAGTTTAGCACAGCTGGGCTAGTAGCTTAAAAACTAATAGCTCAAATTAAGATGGTTCAGGCCACCCACAAAATAATTGTATCTGAACGTTACTAGTAAATTGTAATGTCTGCATGCTCTAGTCCAGGCCTTTGGGAGAACCAGACTACCTTTCAAGACTCCATCTCACGTTTCATAGTGAGCCCAGCGCACATGAAGACAAGGCTTAACTGTGTGAATAAACATACAAGATAGTGAGCTTCATAAATTATAGGCAAGTCTCAGGCTTTGGTTTCAGGCACCAGGTAATGTGGAACCTAATATATACCTAGCTCCCTCTGGCTTCCATATTGGGAATTCTCTAGCTAGATTTCAGAGAGGTAGCAGTGTTAGGGTGTATCAGCAAAAACAACGAGGAGTCCTTGTGGCACCTTAGAGACTAACACATTTATTTGGGCATAAGCTTTCATGGGCTAGAACCTACTTCATCAGATGCATCTAGCTAGAGTTTCTTTTATTGTACATCACCACAGATTCTACAAGCCAAACAAGTAACTGAAGTGCAAAGTGTTGTCCAGTTGGATGTCACAGTGAATGCTGCTCCCCACCTCTCCTTGGGAGGTTTTCTAGAGCAGTTGAGTTTGTTTGTTTTTTTTATTCCCCTCCCACAGACATTCTCTTTCCTCGCCCCATGTTAATGTTTGTCTGTCTTCATTTACAGCTGTATGGCTTTGGTAAACAGATGAGTCTTGCAGTGTGTTTTGAAGGTAGACAAGCCTTGATGTAGTCTCATGTCGTCCTCGTCCCGTAGCTCTTCCAAAGCCAGGTACCCTTGAAAGAGACCCATTATTAAAGAACAACACCCTGACTCAGTTCCCCCGTGTCTTCAGTAGAATTACAGCAGGGATGAATTCAGGCCCCTTGTCATAAATATAAAGGGAATGTTAACCACCTTTCTGTATACAATGCTATAAAATCCCTCCTGGCCAGAGGCAAAATCCTTTTACCTGTAAAGGGTTAAGAAGCTAAGGTAACCTCGCTGGCACCTGACCCAAAATGACCAATGAGGGGACAAGATACTTTGAAATCTGGAGCGGGGGGGGGGGGCGGGAGAAACCTTTGCTGGGAATAGATCAAGGATGCAAGCCCTTCAACCCCTGTAAAGTTAGTAAGTAATCTAGCTCGAAAATGCACTAGGTTTTCTTTGTTTGGCTTGTAAATTCGCTGTGCTGGGGGGAATGTGTATTCCTGGTTTTGTGTCTTTTTGTAACTTAAGGTTTTGCCTAGAGGGATTCTCTATGTTTTGAATCTGATTACCCTGTAAAGTATTTACCATGCTGATTTTATAGAGGTGATTCTTTTACCTTTTCTTTAAATAAAATTTTTCTTTTAAGAACCTGATTGATTTTTCATTGTTCTTAATATCCAAGGGTTTGGGTCTGTGTTCACCTGTACCAATTGGTGAGGATATTATCAAGCCTTCCCCGGGAAGGGGGTGTAGGGCTTGGGGGGATATTTTGGGGGAATAGGACTCCAAGTGGTCCTTTCCCTGTTCTTTGTTAAAGCACTTGGTGGTGGCAGCATACTGTTCAAGGCCAAGACAAAGTTTGTACCTTGGGGAAGTTTTTAACCTAAGCTGGTAAGAATAAGCTAAGGGGGTCTTTCATGCGGGTCCCCACATCTGTACCCTAGAGTTCAGAGTGGGGAGGGAACCCTGACACCCCTTAACAAGAATGTAGTTTTTAATCACTAACAGAACCAGGCTGCATGCTCTTTTCATCTCCTTTATTTATGAACACTTCAGTCAAAGAACATGTGCAATACAATAATAAACCAGAGACAATTTAGGTTTGCTTAAAGGAAAGCACCCCCAAGATTGGACTTTCCCTTACAGGATGAGAGCAGGAGAGGGAAACAAATGACTAACTTCCATCTGCGGGGCACCATGATTTTATATTTCAGAATTCATTGGGTCAAATTCCTTCCTCAAACGCACGCACCCAACTCCCACTGACTTCAACAGACACTGTCCATGCTCGTCAGTCTGCGATATTGACTTTAACTGCAAAGATGCACCAACTAGTGTAATAAACGGGTGTGCCATTTTCTTGTTTCTAGAAACCTGGGTTCAAATCCTGACTCAGCTCTTGAGGGATGAGGATTTGGTCTTGTCCTCTGGGCACATTTTCTTAAAGTTGCATTCAATTCAGCGTGCTTCCCAGCCTCTTTTCCAGACAGGCTTAAGCACTGGAACCATGGGAGTTTGTAAGGGTCAGGACTGAGGGGCACTGGCAGAGCTGCGTGGGGCCCAGGACTGGAATAGTGGAGGGTATTTCAGGTTAGGTCTAAGGCTTATTGACAGAGGTGTGAGGGCAAATGCGCTTAAACCACTGGTATCCCCGACTTTCACAGGCTCTTAGTTCATCCCCATCGATGTGATGGGACAGAAACGAGTGATAAAAATGAGCCCCTGAAAACACCTAAGGCAAATGCACATTCGGAGAACATCCAAAACCTGAAACACTGTGGAAAGGGACAGCAACCTCGGAACCGGACTGGGGCTCATGGTGCCTAAACAGCAAAAGATCAGCGGGGTGCAGAGAAGGACGGAAGGCAGGTGATGCATTTGAGACCTGGACTCAGTCCAGCAACACCTTCCTCCAGCAAGGCTAGGAGGCACTGCTCTCCACCCGCCCCTGTCTCTCTTGGAAATATCGCCGCTGTTCCTGTATTGCCTGCTCCAGCAAGGGCAGATTCATCCCTTCCACGCACGTCAGCACCCGAGCCTTCAGCACAGGCCCCTCACCTGCAAATATAAAATAACAAATGCAGCTTCTCAAGAGGAGAAGTGTTACGTAGCATCTTTTGCAAAGACTGAACCCCCACTGATACATACTATGACTTGAAAGAGAAATTGAGAGAGAGGCAGGAGAGAATAAGGCCTTCAGCTGAACTTCAAAAATAGGCGGAGAGCGACTGAAGCAGAGAGTTAGGGGGAGATTGTTCCATAGAGCAGGAGCTGTGGCAGGCCAGGAGTCCTGCGTTCTGAAACTAGCCCTGTCGCTGACTAGCTGCGTGACTTTCTGGTCTTAGTCCTGTTTCATTGCCTCACCCGCAAAATGGGAACAATTCCCTGTGGTGCTGTGAGACTGAAATCATTCATGTTTAGCCTGTGCTTGGAGACAGTCAGCTGGAAGGCAATCCAGAAGGGCACGGTGTTAGAAAGCATGTCTGTAACAAGTCTCAAACTAATTAAGAATTCCAATCATTAATCATTATGATTACAAGGTGTTGCCTGGGACAAAGCCGCTCAGCTTCACTTGGCAGTCGTAAAGCCAAGCCAAGATTTGCTTTTTACATCTTATAATGCAAATGAAATGATCCTCAGGGCACCAGAGCAAATTATATATGGTGCCCTTCAGCACCGCGCTTGTCGGATTGCTTTAACTCCTCACATTCCATGCCTTGGAGTGAGGATGTATTTGTGATGCTCTGAGGGAAGGAGAAGAGACACAAAGATTTCTAAGCTGTGGCTCAAGGTAAACAGCATGTTGCAATATAGTGAGTTAAATGTGTTTGCAAAATACAAAATACAGACAAGGAAAGGCAATTACAGGCTATTGAAAGTTTATTGAAAATTTAGAGTTGGGATAGAAAGATGGGGGGGGGTGTGGAATTATCCTTAATTTCCCTAGGGTACATGTGCAGATACACATCCCTGCTGCTTTAGCTGTGTGGAAACTGCACCTTGTTCACTGTGTTGGCTGCTCAATGCACAAGCATCGGGTCTTGTTTGTGGAGCTACGTGAATCCCAAATGATGAGGACAGAAAATATTAATTTGTCTCTGTGGCACTTTTCCTCAGAGGATCTCCAAGCACTTTATATGCTAATCAGTCCTCACAACAACACTGTTAGCCTAATAATTATCCTCCTCATTTTACAGGTGGGCAAACTGAGGCACGGGGCGGGACATGACTTTCCCAAGGTCACATAATGAGTCAATGACAGAGTCAGAAATAGAACCCAGATCTCCTGACTTTCAGTCCTGTACTTTAAAACCAACCTTCCTCCCCATAACATGGGTTCACCACAATTCATTTCAGCTAAAACATTCATTTTAAAATACACTCGTTGGTTTTAACACCTATGCTTTAAATGAGCGAAATGATATCACTCCAAGATCAAATGTGTCTTCTAATGTTGCCACTTCCTAAGCCTTTGAAACACAAACACACTGAGCTGCACTTGGCCATCCCAAGCCTCCACCGAGTATACCAGTTTTCCTGTAACCAACTGATTAACTGCATAGCGCGATCAAAGAGCAGCAATCACAGGGTTCAGAGATAAGGCTATCTTATAGAGAGGAAATGTCCTTTATCATAACCACAAAAGTAATAATATTTGGCATTTCTATAGCATCTTTCACACGCCAATCTCAAAGTACTTTATGAAGGTGGATAAGGATATTCTACATGGGGAAACCGAGGCATGGGGCGGTGGCGTGATTTGCCCAAGGTCACACAGGAAGTCAGTGGCAGAGTTGGGAATAGAATCTGTTCTAACCATAAAACATGCTGTGTCTCACAATGAGTTTGAATGATTTTCTTCACCTAATACAACAGTTGCTTTGGGTGGAGATGGAGAGCAAAGGAGGCCAGAGGCCTAACCGATGCATGGTTTTTTCCTTTCTCCACCCTGCCACAGACAAACAGACAGCTCCTTCTTTCACATAAGGAGAAAACAAAGAGACACTTACCATCCCTCTGCTCAGTCTCTCCCAGAGCCACATACAGGGATCCAAGCTGGGCTTGGAATGGTTCCACAAACTTGGTGCAAACACAGACCTGGTGCTGGACTGAGCTGCGCAGGGCTGTCAGGATGGCTTCAGACTGGACCACGTCGTAACAGTATAACCTGAAACACAATCGATTCAGTGAACTCAGCATCAGGGACCCTAAAAAGTGAGTTGGGAGGCTGCAAGGAAGAAAAAAGGAGAAACAGACGTGATAGAGACACTGTTGAAAGTAGTGTTGGCCTGAAAAAAGCTGCTCTCACCTGCCAAATGTTCGCAGTGTCTCCCCATCTGCGACTGATCCAGAGTTAATCTCCCAAGGAAAATAAAAAACACCAGGACTGGGCAGCATCTTGCACGTTCCACAAGACGACACAATTCTGGCCAGGTATTTAAAGGGATGTTAGTCAACCTTCATAGGCCACAAAATGTACCTACAAAAAACCCAATGGATGCGTTAAGGCCTTATGTATAAATAGATTTTCTCTCGATTGAGAGGTTTAACAATAATCGCTAAGTACTATCTTTAAAGTGCCACACGAACTTTAATTCTCACAACAGCTCTGAGACAGGAACAGACTTACCCCATTTCACAGACGGGGTAAATTGAAGCGCAGAGAGAATAAGATTTGCCACACAGTGGGTGAGCAAAAAAGCTGGGATTAAAGGATTTGGGAGCTTCTTGCTCCCAGCCTTGAGATCAAACCACTAGATTACACTGCCTCTCTGAATATTCCTTGGGTCCTGAAGAGCCTATACAGAGGTGATTGTGGTAGAGTGTGTACACAACACTGTAACCTCCATAATAACTAAGGCCCCAAAATTGAGTTATTGCTATTTAATACCCAGGCAAGTATTAAAACCTTTTAGTAAAGACAGAGCAGAGAGCTGACAGACGAAAAGCCCAAGGTCTAACAGCGAGATTTATCCCATAGTCTGCAGAAACCCGGCATGGCTCCAGCCTTTCACAAAGCTCAAGAGACTTGCGCTTTTTCCCTGTGAACTAATGAACTGAAAATCAATCGCAGAATATCAAACCCTGATAGCACAGGATGTGCCACGTATAGCTGTAAAATGGGGGACCAGATGGATCCTAAGATTCTAATTTAAAATGGGTATAACAGGCAGTCCTCGAGTACAAAGGAAGTCAACTGTAAGTAATACAGCTTTGGGCAAAATACTGTAAACTTTAGGAACAGGATTTGTCTCATGGGAAAGAAAGAGGTTGAATTCCTATTGGTTTATTTTAGTTAAAGTAATAAAGTGAAGCAGTAAGGCTAAATAAGCATGCTTATGCTATCAAGTTGTGAAATACACCTGTGCTAAAAAAAAAGGCAGTAAATAAAAAGAAACGAGTCAAACAGTGTGTTTATAATTATAAGGACGGTTGATCACCCAGTGGAATAATCCAAAATGTAACTGTTTGGTTAATAATGCACAGACTCCGCTCAGCCATACATGCTGAGGTCCAACCATTGTTGTTAAAACAAGGAGAACAGAAATGGAAGATGGATACGCTGTTCTGGCCTGCTGGAGAACCACAGTTCTTGAAGTGACTTTGCACTGCGTAATGGACTGCGAAAACAACCTTAAAGAGCATCAAAGAATATGGAAGGTCTTTGTATAAATTATATGAACTTTAAACTGGACTTTTCAGCAGCTAGCAGAGTGTTGATGGAGAAACTGCAACTTGAGCAAGCATAACTGCAAAACTGGCCAAAAGTATGCACCCCAGATGGAAAGCAACTTAAAGAGAGTGTTCAAGGTATGTCCCAAGATGGCTGTACCAATAGTTCTGGTTACCTTGTCTTACACAAGCTGGTCTGACAAGATGCGTTGCACAAAGGGACTGGAAAAATTCCAGTTCCAGCTGCAAGAACACAAAAGCTCATATTTTGTTCCCTGACTGGGTTGTGAGAGAGCGTGACTCACTTTGAGCTAATATTTCAAAACTTCAGAAGGATGGGTCACCAAATGATTAGTCCATGGCAATACTTCCAAGAGGAACCAAGGTGGACCACACAGCAAAAATAGGCCTGTCTCCTTCAACACATAGCTTCCCGAAAGCTGAGGACACTGAGAAGGGAGAAGACTGAGGCCCTGGGCCAGCCATGTGGAAGCTCTCTGACATCAAGTACTTATCTCAGATAGGCACTTCTAACTGTCTTTCTATTTTCCAGGCATTTCCAGCCATATGGGGTGTGTGTGTGTGATAAGATCTGGTGATAAGTAATGTGACAGACTGACTATATCCTGGACAAACCTTATGGAATTAAGCTAAACTTTACTGAATTAAATTAAACCTTATTGAATTAGGTTGAATATCTTTTGGTTCTATTGTATTATTTAAAATGCAATTGTGGTGTTGAAGGATTGTATGTATCTTTTCTGGGGACTTGACTAATGTAAATGTTAGGAATGTCAAAGGACTTTTTGGGACAGTGCGTAGAAAGAGGATTTCCTAGGAAATACCTGGGCAGTGAGGGGCATGCAAGTGACCCACTTCAAATCCATTCTTCTGAAGCTATGACCTGGGGAGAGAAGCTAATGGTCTGCTATTTTACCAGCTCCTGAGATCAAAGACCCCTGAGCTATACAAAAGGTGGACTAAACATGTCATGAGTGTGCCAGTTCTGAGCTGAGGCTGTTAGGAACTTGACAACAAGAGACCCCATTGGAGTCTGAACGACTTGTTTGCCAGTTGTCACTAGTCACTTGTTGGAGACAGCGGGGGGGGGGGGGGTGATCTCTAGTAAGCTTATTAGCATGTGTGTAGGTTCTTTTATTGGTTTTAATGTTTCCTCTGTAGTGCTTTTTACCTTAAGAATAAAGTAAGCTTGCATAGGAAATCTTGTGTGGCATCTTATAACTGTAGCCATTACACCTGTTAAACATCTTTGAAGAGAAACCAAGCAGGCCTGTTTAAGCAGACTGGCTTTTCTGGGCTTTTCTGGGAATAACACTGTGAAGGCAGGGTACAGTTCAGCTTGGACATACCCTGATCAGAAGGCAGTGAGACGTGGGTTTCCACCCATCGGAGGTGATTGCCAGGGGAGCTGAAAGCCTGAGAGTGAGTGAAAACAGGTGCATCTACCCTGAACTCTGACAAGTAACACACAGACTTTTTCTTGGGTGATGACCCAAATCAGTTGGTTGACCACATCCTGAAGCTAAGTACCTATTAGTAAGAAAGCATACGTGCTTGTGTATGTGTTTTAAAGACCATCACAGACGTGTGGGTGTCTTTTTTTGTAACAGGTTCCAATCAAGATTGCTGCAGAATAGTTTTAAAATGGAACAAGTTACTTTTGTTAACTGGGATTATAGAACACGGTGCATATATCTACCACAGTTAATGGTTTCACCCAGCCTTTCAAGTTCTAGGTGTATACAGACATAAGACACAGTGTGCAAGCTTTCTGAATTGCACTCAGTCTGTCTCAAACATAGCCAATTATCTTAGGTCATTAGAAGGGTTAGTCACATCCTTCAACGAAAATAATTCATTGGGAAATAGGCTAAAAGGGTTGCCTAATGTAGATCTATTGGGAAGAAGACCTTGGTGATTTGGCATGTAAGTAACTTACCAAATTTGTTTTGTGATCTAGTGGTGGATGGTTTTTCCTCTGAGTTAGCAGCACTAGAGTTGATAACCAAATGGCATGAGTAAGGCCCTATCCTGAGAGACTCTGTCAAAAATCTAAACAAAGTCACCTTTCCAAATTAGTGATTAGTAATGTTTTCTACTGCGGCTGTGTAACTTGATTCTGAAATCTGAAGGGCTATACTGACTAATTTTCTAACTTAGTAGTAAACAGAAAATAAATGGAGTTAGACCTACCTACACCCAGTCTGAATTTGACCTATAGGTTCTACAAATGAAGGAGTCCTGGTCAAGATTGTTCCCTGTTGTACATTTACCTCTGTATTGAATCAAATGGGCTTCATGCACTTCCCTTGAGAAATTATTTAGTAGCCCTCACTGTCATGTTACAGAAAACTTGATTCAGAAGTAGCAGACAGGAAAATCGCACCTTACTATTCTCACCTCTGGCATGTTTGGATCAGGCTATTTAGGGTTTACTATAGGAAATAAAGTTTCAGGAATCATTGTAAAGCCACCTTCCTGGGTGGAGCCTGTATCACCTCAGCTATAATAATACTTTACACTAATGTTGCCTTCCATAAAGGGATCTCAAAGTCTTTTGCAAACATTAATTAAGAGTCTCCCAACACCACTCTAGGGACAAAAATATTTACCTTTCTCATTTACACATGGGGAAATTGAGGTTAAAGGACCTGCCCATGTTTATACAGCAGATAAGTGGTAGGTATTTTTATCCTAGAAACTGAACACAGGAGTCTGAACTCTCGGTCCTGTTCTGCAGCCATACGACCTTCTTTCCTCCTGTGACAGACTCTGTCAAAAAGTGGCAAGAACTGCTGGAACACTTGTGAGATCAGCAACCTCCTGCTGCTTCAGTATATGTATATGGGAGTTAGGCTCCTTAACTCCACTTTAAGGGCTTCATACAAAAAGATCTCTCCCTACAGGCCTAGTCCAAAATCAATGGAAGCTCACTAGTTGGCTTCACTAGATCCCAGGAGCCGAGCACATGGAGTAGTAATTTCTCCTTTCAAACTACACTTCCTGATGCCCTCAGTGGCGTATGTGCAATGTGCCAGCCATTTAAGGGTGTCATCATCAGCCAAGTGGAGAACCAGAAGCCCGCTGTCAAAATTAATCAGTGATGCTCTCAAAGTAGCTCACAGGACCTCCCCCAACACCCTGAGTCACCACCTCTTGCTTAGAGACTAAAACATACCCCTGTCCAAAGTTTCCCCCATGCCACACTTTGCACACCCACACCTCCTGCTGGCAGGGCCCCCGCAGTACGCCTGCCTGTTGTGCACAGGAGCGCCTTCCCCAGGAAACAGTGGGAAGCAGGAATGAAGCTCCTCATAGCCAGGAGAAAAGGGGAGCAAAGATTCCATCACCCCACCCCATTCCCGATCAGCTTCTTCTCCCCAGGCCTGAAGGGTACATAAGGTCTCTGCATCCCACGCAGCCCCTCTAGGCCTTGGTGAGGAGACAAAGATTGCGGCAGCTGGGTCCATTGAAAAGGCTACAGGGCAGCACTAACTAATTTTGGCAGAGAGGCACAAACTGATTTGGAGAGCGGGAAGCAGCATTAGGGTTGCCAGGCGTACAGTTTTCAACCGGAACGTCCAGTCAAAAAGGGACCCTGGCAGCTCTGGTCAGCACCACCGACCGGGCCATTAAAAGTCCAGTCGGCGGCGCAGCAGGGCTAAGGCAGGCTCCCTGCCTCCCCTGGCTCCACGCGCTCCCAGAAGCGGCCAGCATATCTGGGCCCTACACACAGGGGTGATCAGGCATGCTGCCACCGCCCCCAGCACTGGCTCCACAGCTCCCATTGGCCGGGAACTGCGGCCAATGGGAGCTGTGGAGGGGGTGGCTGCACCTGCAGGCACCGTGCAGAACCGCTTGGCTCCTCTGCCTAGGGGCGGGACACGCCGGCCACTTCCTGGAGCAGTACGGAGCCAGGGCAGCCTGGGAGCCTGCCTTAGCCCCGCTGTGCCGCCAACCGGGAGCCACCTGAGGTAAGCACTGGCCAGAGACTGGGCCCCAATCCCTCTCCCGATCCCCTTCCATCACCCCGATCCCCTGCCCAAGGTCAGAACCCCCCCTTGCACTCAAACTCCCTCCCAGAGCCCACACCCCAACCCCCTACCCTAGCCCTAAGCCCCCTCCTGAACTCCAAACCCCTCATCCCCAGCCCAACCACAGAGCCCACACCCCCAGATGGAGCCCTCACCCCCTCCTGTATCTCTGCCCCAGCCCGGAGCCCCCTTCTCCACCCCAAACCCCTCACCCCCTCCCTCATCCCTGCCCCAGCCCAGAGCCCCCTCCTGCACCCTGAACACCTCATTTCTGGCCCCACCCTGGAGCCTGCACCCTCAGCTGGAGCCCTCACCCCCTCCCACACTCCAATGCCCTGCCCCAGCCCAGTGAAAATGAGGGAGGAGGGCTGAAGTGAGTGGGGCGGGCAGGGCCTTACAGAAGGGACTGGACAGGTGTGGGGCCAGGGTGTTCAGTTTTGTGCAATTAGAAAGTTGGCAGCCCTAAGCAGCAGCAATTGACTGGGGGAGGAGGGAAGCAAAGAGTGAGAGATGGAAGGAGGAGAATGTGAAGGGGGGAACTGGAGGGTATGGGCGAAGTCAGTGAGGGAAAGGACAGCTGGAAAGAGTTCAGGAGAGGGTGTATAGTGGGATCAAGGGGTTTGCGCTCAGACACTACAGGAACAGTGTCTCTCCTCCCCAAAACCTGGTGACCACCTCATGCTCAGGGCTATAGAGCATTAGCCATTTACCTCCTGGGGCTCAGTCACTTATGCTAAGGGGAGCTTAACTCACCATGCAACCTGGCAGGGCTGCTTCTCTCACATTTTGTGTCACGTGTCTGTTTCCTTCCACAGGGTTCCCCTTAGCTCACAGCTGGGGTATGGGGCACCCTATCCCCCACCTTTTTGCCTCCGATTTCTCTTTCAGGGTCTTTGGGGCTTGCTCTGTGGGTTTTTTGACCGTCCTTCATTCTCTTGGGACCCTTGGGGGAGAGGTCATACAATGCACTGTCCCTCGGGTGACCAGACGTCCCAATATTATCGGGACAGTCCTGATTTTAGGGGACTTGTCCCACGTCCCGACCTTACATCGGACGGGACACACTTTGTCCCGATATCGGGACCGTCTGGTGGAGAAGAATCGCAGGCTGCCACCGGCGCCGCTCACCGCTTCTTCCTGGGGCAGCTCCTGGCACCCGCCCGCCGGCAGGAGCCTGCAGTGCAGCCCAGGCACAGAGGTGGCGAGGGGGTCTCTGCTGCATGCTGCAGGGGTGGGGCTTGCAGGCAGTGGCAGCAGGCAGAGAACCCCCCGACCCGTGACCCTCGGAGCCAGAGGGACCTGCCTGCCAGATGCTTCCCGGGACTGAAGCCATCCCAGGTAAGCACCACTGGGACTCCCCTCCTCGCCCCCTGGCAGGTCCCTCTGGCTTTTTTTGGGGGGGGGGGGCCTGCATGCTGCTGGGACCTGCAAGCCCCGCTCCGCGGCTCCAGCAGCTTCCATTGGTGCTTTTCCCGGAGCTCGCGCTTGTGGCGGGCGCAGCACGTGGAGAGTCTGGAGACTCCCCTTGCCGCTCTGACCCTAGGATCCAGAGACCTCCCAACAGGGCTGGTGAGTACGGCCAGGGAAGGTGGCAGGGTGTGATGGTGAGTGTCAGGGAGGTGTGTGGGGGGTGCTGGGCAGCGGGGGAGGTTTGTGTGTGTCAGGGCACTGGGGGTCTGTGTGGGGCATTGTTTAGTTGTGGTGGTGGGGCTGTGGGGAAGGGCACTGGGAGGGCGGAAGGGGAAATCTGTGTGTATTGGGAAACTAGCAAGTGGGGGGGTTCTGTGTGGGGTGCTGGGCAGCTGTGGGCAGGGGGCGCTGGGCAGGGTGTGTGTGTGCACAGCACTCTGAATTTGTGGTGGAAGGGTTGTAGGGGGGCTCTGGGCATAGTGGATCCAGAGGGCGCTGGGCAGGGGAGCTGTGTGGCACAGCATGGGCCCACTTCCAACAGGAAGGGGCACGTTGGTAGCACAGGGCCGGGCGGACCAGTGTGCCTCTGGCTCCGGTCGGGGCTGTGCACCTGTGTCTGTCTCTTCCTCTTCCCCCCACTCCCCCTTCCCCTCCCCACTCACCCAGTGTGTCCTGATATCTCACTCTTTGCGATCTGGTCACCCTAACTGTCCCTTACCTCTCTCCCTGGGACGTTTGCTTACACACAGACACCAGGAACTTGGAAGCTAGGGAGAGCTCTGCACTAAATCTCCTCCCCCTGGCTTCCCACGTGGTCAGGCGCCTGGCCACATGATTAGAAGAAAGAGCTTAGCCCCGTCTTCCCTTGCTGGTGGCAGCTGCAAAGCCCTGCAGAGGAGCTTATGCCAGTGAATGTGTGTAGGAGCGGGTTCTCGCAGCTATTTAAAGACTGTCTGTCTCCCTTAATTACTCCCTCTGCTTTGTGCCAATGATGTGTTGCAACCCAAGGTTTTAACAGTTACTGGCTCCTTCCCACATATTTCTGAAAATTTTATTACACAGGTGCATAAGACAGGGGGCAATCACAATTCCTGAAGGTAGGAGACTAGATATGCATCTAAAATGGAGAAATCTAGGCTAGTAATTTATGTTTAGTACCTATACGATGTTATGAAGCTAATGGGCTGCACTTCGTCCGTTTCACCAGATATATTTTATTTGTGTTGATTTTAAAATTAAATTGTGAAATAATCTTCGTGGAGAGATACCAGTTTGGTGGATAGGGCAGGGGACTGGGAACGCCACCTGGATTATATTTCCAGCTGTGATGCTACTGGCAGTGGACTAATTTATGGTCAGTTTGAATGCCCATTTATCTAATTTAGTTTGAAAATTGATTTAGTTAAATCGATGCAGTTTTTGGTGTGAACACTCTTAAATCAGCTTAAGAATGCTTTCGATCAAATTAGTTTATTTGGTTTTGTAACTGCATTGCAGTGCCTAGCATAATAGCGCCCAGACCTATTTGCAATATCTTAAATAACAAATGTGCAATTAATAATAGAATGCTATAGCTGTGGTGCAATAAAGCCCTGCAAGTTTATGTTTCTGTTTTGATTTACTGCTGTGCCTCTCAAGGTGTGCATGGGATCTCCAGTAGTATCCTGCTGTCATTGCACAGCTAATGCCCTGCTAAATTGTCACTGTTCTTTGCAATTAATTAACCTGACTGCACGAACTGCATCACAGAGCCCTGAAATAGTTACTTGTTGCACTGCATTTAGTTCCACCCGTTTTATATGCAGTGTGGGACTGATTGTGATTTCAACAACAACAAAAAGTTGCATGACACATTATGCAACTGATACCAAAGTTCAAAAACACAAGAACCTCAGGGGCCTTTTGGAGGTATATCCAGCAATCTGATCAGGCTGTAGCTCTGTATGTCACTTGTGTCTATTTGTCAATGTTATCCATTCCTGCCATGGCAGCTAGTTCCTTCACAATGTAGATGATCAGATTTAGGGTCTGGTTTTTTCCCCTTGTGTTTTAAGACACAGCCTCTTAACCTGTTGATCTTCCCCCTCCTGAGCACAGTGGCTCCCCGCCTCAACCTTTCCCGGATCTGTAGTGTTCCCCTCAAGGGTTGTCACCTCCTAGGCCGTGGGCCCCCAGTTCCAGTCCTTAATTTGTAATGAAAGAGGTGCCGCAGCTCAAGCAATGTTTTTTACTTTCATAACTCACACAGCAAACCCAGGGCGGGGGCCCAGGCCTGGCACACATTTCGCACCGCCTGACTGGCTACTTGGCCAGCGCCCACTCCACCTTTGCAGCTTGCGCTCGGGGGCAGGAACCGCTGGGGCAGATCACCCCACGGACGGTGGCGGCGCCAGGGAATGAACCCCAGCCCCGCCCCCTGCAAAGCGCTAGGCTACAACGCAGCCACCGAGCCCCAACACAGGCCCATGCGCATGCGCGCGCCTCACGCAGGGCGGAGGGGGAAGTGGCTTGTCTGGGGTGAGTGACGGAGCCGCGCGCCAATCGCTTTCTCTCCGGGTCGCCGCCCTCCCATGTCGCACGGTAGTGGGCGGGGCCGAGAGTGCGGCTCGCTGGTGCCCGGCAGTTGTCGGCGTTGCTGCGCTCAGTCAGGGTGTGCGAGACCGGGGAGGCGGGGGTCGGGGAGTCGCCATCGCCGCCATGAACAAGGATCTGCGCAAGGAGCGTGACTCGGCCTCCTTCAACCCCGAGCTCCTCACCCACATTCTGGATGGGGGCGCCGAGCGGACCCGGCGCCGCAGGGAGATCGGTGAGAGCCTGAGCCCGCCACGGGCTCTGAGGGGACCCCCCCCTCCTCCTCCTCACGGGACGGAGCCCCTCCCCCACGGGCTCAGCGGGGACCCCCCCTCCTCCTCCTCACGGGACGGAGCCCCTCCCCCACGGGCTCAGCGGGGACCCCCCCTCCTCCTCCTCACGGGACGGAGCCCCTCGCCCACGGGCTCTGAGGGGACCCCCCCCTCCTCCTCCTCACGGGACGGAGCCCCTCGCCCACGGGCTCTGAGGGGACCCCCCCCTCCTCCTCCTCACGGGACGGAGCCCCTCGCCCACGGGCTCTGAGGGGACCCCCCCCTCCTCCTCCTCACGGGACGGAGCCCCTCGCCCACGGGCTCTGAGGGGACCCCCCCCCTCCTCCTCCTCACGGGACGGAGCCCCTCCCCCACGGGCTCTGAGGGGACCCCCCCCTCCTCCTCCTCACGGGACGGAGCCCCTCCCCCACGGGCTCAGCGGGGACCCCCCCTTCTCCTCCTCACGGGACGGAGCCCCTCCCCCACGGGCTCAGCGGGGACCCCCCCTCCTCCTCCTCACGGGACGGAGCCCCTCCCCCACGGGCTCAGCGGGGACCCCCCTCCTCACGTTGGGGTACTTCCCCTGTGCCCACTCTGAGACCCCCGCTGGATCCTGGGTAGCTCCCATTCCTGTGTGTGTGCTATCCCGGGGAGCTCAACTGGCGGGTCGGTAGTATTGCCCTTCTCCCCGCCGGGTAAGTTGGACACCACATATGGGGAAATCCTCCAGCTTCTGTCCCTAGATAAGGGAGGGCTCTCATAGGTATGTGCTTGATATTGCTTCCCGTCCCCCGCCTTATACCTAGGGGCCCCATATGGGACTGTGGGAAAGGATAGCCCAGTGGTTAGGGCACTAGCTTAGGCATGGGTTTGTTTCCTTGTTCTGCCACAGACTTCATGCGTGAGCTTGAGCAAGATATTTAGCCTCTCTGTGCCTCAGTTCCCCACTTGTAAAATGTGGCTAATGTAGCATGTCTCTACCTAACAGGGGTGTTACAAGGCTAGATACACTAAAGATTGGAAGGCACTCAGTACTATAATAACAGGAACCATATAAGTACCTTTGTGCCCAGTGGTGCCATACCAGTGAATTACTGACTAAAAGGTGCTTGAACATACACTTAATGTGAAAATGATCCACGGCAAGAAGTATTTTGACTGGCAAATGCACCTGAACTTGCTTCAGATTTTAGTATTTCAGGGCTGGGCATAACAATCCTTATAGTTTTACCCTTCCTCATGGGATGACTGTCTTGCTCTCTTGACCGTTAATTCCTTTTCTGTTCTTCCATTGTGCCTTCAGAAGCCTTAGTTCTGAATGATCCAGACTTCCAGCATGAGGATTTGAATTTCCTCTCCCGCAGCAAGCGCTATGAGATGGCCATCAGGAAGAGTGCCCTCATGGTGATGAAGCTAAGAGAGTATGGGATTGCAGATCCTGATGAAATCTACTGGTTTAAAAGGTACCTGACTCTGATGCAAAGCAGATTGTAGAAGAAAATTCTTCTGCATCATCAATGAAATCAGATCCTTTTTTTTTTTCCTTCAGTTTTGTAAAGCAAACTAAGAACCTGAGCCAAAGCCCCCATGTCTTGACTTCAGTGATCTTTGACGCAAGCCCTAATTCTCTAGGGATCAAATCTATTGACTACAGTGTCCATTTCATCAGACTGCTTTATTATAAACCTAGCAATGATAAAATCTTCTGTAATGCCAAAGATAGTAAAAATTTCCCTTAAGCTGAAAATGTGGCTCTTAGTCATTCTAAATTAACCATAAGGAATTAACTATTTTGACTGTTTTAATTAATGGGGTAAATGAGATCACTGTCTTTAATGTACTTCTATGAAGCTGATTACTTCACTTTAAATAGAGCCAGGGGTGAAAGTGAGCCGGTATGGGCCGGTACTGTGTATCGGTAAGAACCCTTACCGGCCCATACCCACGGCAGTGCTTTATTGTCCCTGCCTCCCCTGTCGGCGGCCCTGCTGGTAGGGTCCATACCAGCAGGGCCACCGATGGGGCGGGGGAAGGAGCAGCAAGGATTCTCAAAGTGCTGCTGTGGCAAACGACTGTTCTTAAAGTGCTGCCACAGCAGCACTTTAATGTTGCTGCCCCTTCCCCCCCCACCATTGGCGGGGCCGCCGATGCAGGGGGGCGCAGCAATGTTAAGACACTGCCGCAGCAAAGGACCCTGCAGCAGTTTAACGTCTCTGCCCCTTTTGCCCCCCCTCCTGGCCGTCGACGTGGGTGGGGGGAACAAAGGGAGCAGCTGCCCTGGGACTGGCGATTTAAAAGGGCCCAGGGCTCCAGACGCTGCTGCTGCTACTGCAGCAGTGGTGTCTGGAGCCCCGGGCCCGATAAATCAACACGGGAGCCATGGGCAGCGCGGGCCAGGCAGCCTGGAAAGGCTGGCTGGGGGATGTTGACCGCCCCAGCCCCGCTCCTTCCGGGGGCCAGAGCCGCCCCGGCTGCGTACTGGTAAGTGTCCTCAGTTACTTTCACCCCTGAATAGAGCTATTGTATTGTCATTGTTGAAGAGGTTCTAAGACAATTTTCAGACAAAACAGCCTTTGGGTTTGAAATGTTTCCCTTTAGCCCCAAAGAATTAAAGTCTGACCTTTCGTTTAGCTGATCTCTTATATTTTTTGCATTAACCAAAGTTGGGGGGGGAAAAGTCTTTGAAAACTGGATTAGACAGAGTCTAACTTGCCATGAACTTAGCCCTGAATATGGTTAAGCACCTTTGACACAGTTTAAGAAATTTAGTTGAGAAATCAATTAACTTTCAGTTAACTCCTTCAAATAGTGACTGCAAAGCTGGATACCTAGGTGCAAAGGCATGAGGGTACCTGGAGATGTAATCATTTAAATAAACAAGTATGCATCTGATTGTACCCACTAAAGGCTCAGTCCAACTCCTGTTGAAATCCATGAAAATGCTGGATTGGACAGATAGGCCAAATTCGTTAAGATTCACTGTCCCATCAAAAATGGTCGTAGTTCGCAAGATACATCAGGGGACTCTAAATCTCTTGACATAGCTGTTCCGGAAAGTGATTCTTTTGGAAGTGCTCTTTCAACACTGAATATATCTTTTTTTATGTATATTCAAATTCATTGTTGATTAGAAAATTACGGATACTGTATGGCAAACTCTAATTCACTTGTCTTTTTTTTTTTTTTTTTGAGAAGTAAAATACTATCACTTCTCAATTATTCTGATGGAAAAAATAGGCAAGTAGATCTTGTGCCCTTTGGTAACAAATTTTCATGATTTTTTGCAGTGTAAATACTGTATATTGGGAACAGCTGATAAAACTATTTTTACAGTAATTGAAGGAGTGTTCTCAGCTACATGTGTAACAGGATACATTTGATCTTTAATGTACAGACTTGGAGTTATAGATGTATTTGGGGTCCAGTGAATTACTCGAACATAAATGAATAAGAGTATTTGGTATTTTATATATGGAATATAATTCAGATATTTGTACATACTAGTTCCTATCTTCTCTCTTGTTAGGTGGCCCTCTTTGTATATTTTCTGAATTGTACAAAACATTATAATTCTTCTAATGAGGAAATTCAGAGTGGTGGTGGTGTTTGCACTAACAGTCCTATGTTGTTGCAGTGTTATGGATGACAATGTAGGACCGGATCTAAATTCCATTGAAGTCAGTAGGCCATAAATTCAAATGGGTTGCGGATCAGTCTCTAACTGCAAAATTCAGGAAGTCCAAAGTTGTTGTTCTAGCAACAGCCTTAGCTTCTTCATATGTCACACATAATTAATGCAGAAAACTTAGCATATGCAGTAACAAAGTACAATACTATATTTATGTGTATATGAAGTAGGGATTTGTGTGGAAACTGTAACTGAGTTTCCAGATACTCTTAGCATTTAAATTGTTTAACATAATATTCTACTAATATACAGGAGGATTTTGGCATTAAGTTAATATACAGAAGAAATTAAGGGGACGATTTCACTTGCTTTACAACTGACAAAATGGGAGCAGATGCTGAAATTTGTGCTGAGCAAAAGTCGTCGTCTCCTCCTCCCTCCCCCTCCACCTCCGTAATCAAAGATAATATGTAACTATACTTGAGGCAAAATATAACAAAGTCCAGTAATTGCTCAGCTGATTTCTGGCTAGAGTTCAGTGTTTGTCTTTGAGTATCCTCCATTTGTCATGTACCTAAGTTATGTACAGGGACTAGTATCATAAGACTCTGTTACTGAATTGCTACATAACTTTGGGCAACTTTTCACTTGTTACTTCATTTTCCCTATCTGTCAAATGGGAATAATACTTCAACAAGGGTATTATGAGGCTTCACTAACATTCGGGAAATAGTTTGTGGTCTTTTATCTAAGGGATTATCCACGCAGGGAGTTAGTGAAATAGCTGTTGTGCTTTCAGTTCACACCTTAACTTATTTTGTAAGAGCTTCCCCACATAGACAAAAGCTAAGTGCAAAGTTTTTACTATGGTTACTAGTCAGACTCTCAGTTATGGAAGTTGAAATATTTTTGTAACAAACCTTGTTTTCACACACTAAATGTTCTAAAAAAAATTCAGCTTTTTGGTTGAAATTTTCAGTGTACAGGGGAATTGTCTTTGAAAATTTGAGCAAATTCCTTTCAGTAGCTTATGTATCCTTCAGGAACTTTTTAAAAAACAAAAAAATGACAGAACTTTGAACTTGGGAGTTTGGTATGTGACTACCCCTTGTTGAACTACCTTCATCATCACACTGGGAAGGTGGGAAGAACTGATAGGCTAACAATCAATTGGAAAATACTTCTAAACATGCTTAATGAACATCCGTTAAGTCTTAGAGTATTAAACCCCTTTGGGGAATCAGAGAATGGAGAGTGCATTTCCAGACCTGTATAGTGTGTCTGGATATTCTGGGACCAACATGGCTACAACTACACTGCATACGTTCAATATGGAGAGTGAGACCAGGTTCAGGAATCAAACTTGAATGCCCAGGATTAGTGGAATTGAGTCAGCTGCCCTGTGTTAGGGAACCCTGGGCTTGAGCGTTTACATTGTATTTTAACCCTACGTTAAGACTTTTCTAACCCAGGTTTGAAGCTAGAGCTCTGGCATCCACACTGCAGTGTGCAGACCCGAGTCAAAGTAACCATATCCCAGCATCCCTAGCCTTCCCCACCCCCAGAAATGTGGCTGCTCTAGCTCTGGGGTGGTAGCGCACTGTGGGAAAACTTTACTCCCCTCTCTGCACATTGCCAGGAAGCAGCTAGCTTTGCACAAGGTTTGATGGTTCTCTCTCCATTGCAAACCCAGGAGGCTCACTGATAGTGTGCTTGCAGATCGGTGATCAGAAGAGACTGGGTTAACGCTGACCTGAGCCGTTTACAGAGCAGGACGGCTTCCATTTTCAGTCTGGATTCCAGATTGTTGAGATAGAGGATTAAGGAAGTTATTCCATGGAATTGTGGGATACTTCCAGCCGACTCCCGGGACCCGAGTCAAGCAGTGTGGCGTCTATGCTGCAAAGCAATAGGGCTCATACCCTGGGTCCCAGCTTAACTCGAGCTCGCACCCTCCAGCCCTGCAGGGTCCTTGGACCCTAGTTCTGAGCCCTGGGTTAGCACAATTGCAGTGTAGATGCAAGGGGAGGGGGGGCTTAGGCTTAAACCCAGGCTAAAGCACAGGCTTACATTGCAGTGTAGGCGTACCCATAGAACCAGGTGCATTGATTGGAAAAAAAATAATTTCATCCAGTTTATTCATGATTTAGATCAGCAAGCAGGAAACCTTGATTTAAATTGTTTTTTGCGCTTATACATTTTAGTTATTTTCCTAGAGAACGGTTGACTTTTATTGTTTGGTAACCACTGACAGGGTAACAAGCCTTGTTACTGAGGAGGAAGTGGTAGATGTGGTATTATCCTGACTTTAGTAAGGCTTTTGATCCTGTCTCTCATGACTTTCTCATAAACAAACTAGGGAAAACTAGCCTATATGGAGCTACTATAAGGTGGGTGCATAACTGGCTGGAAAACCATTCCCAAAGAGTAGTTATCAGTGGTTCACAGTCAAGCTGGAAGAGCATATTGAGTGGGGTCCGGTTCTGTTCAATATCTTCTTAAATGATTTGGATAATGACATAGAGAGTACACTTATAAAGTTTGCAGATGTTCCCAAGCTTGGAGGGAATGCAAGTGCTTTGGAGGATACGATTGAAATTCAAAATGATCTGGACAAATTGGATAAATGGTGTGATGTAAATAGAATGAAATTCAATAAGGACAAATACAAAGTACTCCACTTAAGAAGGAACAATCAGTTGCATGCATAGAAAAAGGAAAATGACTGCTTAGGAAGGAGTACTGCAGAAAAGGATCTGGGGCGTTATAGTGCATCGATAGGTAAATATGAGTCAACAGTGTAACACCGTTGCAAAAAAAGTAAACATCATTCTGGGATGCATCAGCAGGAGTGTTTTAAGCGACATAGGAGAAGTAATTCTTCCACTCTACTCTGTGCTGATAAGGCCTCAGCTCGAGTATTGTGTCCAGTTCTGGATATCACATTTCTGAAAAGATTTGACTTTCTCCAATTTGTCCGCAAGGAGAGCAACAAAAATGATTAAAGGTCTAGAAAACATGACCTATGAGAGTAAAAAATTGTTCTAATTAACCTCTGAGAATAGGACAAGAAGCAATGGGTTTAAATTGCAGCAAGGGAGGTTTGAGTTGTACATTAGGAAAAACTTCCTAAGTGTCAGGGTAGTTAAACACTGGAACAAATTGCCTAGAGAGGTTGTGGAATCTCTGTCATTGGCAGTTTTTAAGAACAGGTTAGACAAACGCCTGTCAAGTTATGGTCTAATTATTGGTGCTGCCTTGAGTGCAGGAGAGTAGACTAGATGACTTCTCGAGGTCCCTTCCAGGTCTACTCTTCTGATTCAGTGTTGACTTGCAAATAAATATAGTCTTTGCACTAAATTTGGTAGATGTGGGGTTTGGGTTTTTTGTTTTTTTTTTAAACTAACCAGGAAGGTTCACTATATCTATAGACATTTATTTAAGCAATTATATAAGTTATCATACATTTATTCAGAGTCTGAATTTGAACAATTTTATTATTTTAGAAAATGGTAAATCATGCATTTCTTATTTACTAGATGATTAATTTTTGCTTATTTGTATGAAGCTCTGTTTGGATGGAAATTCAAATTCGCTTAAATATACAAAAAACATTTTAAAGTTTTAGTTTTCTTTAACGAAGCTTTCTGATAAGGATAAAAATTTTATCAAAGCATGTTTTGCATTTATGTTTTGCATTGGTTCATTGAACCAAACTAGTTGAATTATCTAAATGAAGAAAATATTTTCTCTGCATCTGCAGATGAGGCTACTGCTTTCAAAAGGAAGTTTAGTGCTTCAACAAACTCTGATTGCAGTTACTTAGCCAGCGACTTCCACCAGTTCAGTGATTTGACTTTCTTTATAACTCAGCAACAAATATGCACTGCTTAGTATTTTTCAAATTAATTAAAATTATTTTAATAGATTGAGTAAGTTTAGGCCTTAATATAGGTTGTCCTAATTTAAATTTAAATTTGTTTTTAAATAAACCTGTTTTTAATTTAAATTTAAAAAATGATTTTTATTGTTTTTAATCTACCCTGCATAGAGAAATGGAAAAGTATTGAACATATTTTAAAACTGTCTAGAATTTCCATTAGGATGTACAGAATGTCTTGATTAAGAGTTTACTGAACTCAGTGCTGAGATTGTTTTTCTCCTTTCTCCTCCGATTATTATCGTTACACTATTTTACATAATACTATCTGTATCTGATCCTGTACAATAAGTAATGCATGTCTAACAAATGATTTGTTGTCCTGAAGCACTTACACCGAAGGGACAAGTCTGTACCACCCAGAGGAGGTGTGTTCGTGATTGCTGGAATGCTTAACAGAACAAATGAATACTGGAGAGCTTTTAGAAAAGAAGGTGCCTTGCAGATCCAAATTAGAGGCCATTTAATCTTGATGACATGCAGGAAACTGGGAGTGGGTGAATGAAGACAACAAGAACAGTTGGGAGAAACTTATCCAGAGTGGAAAAGGAGACCGGGGTAGGGGTTGTGTGTGCACGCGCTCTCGCTCACGCTCGCTCTCTGGTGTCTTGTCTCTGCATGCATCATGCTTACAATTAAGATTCAGAACATTTTGCATCATACAGAACTCAATACTGTGGCGAGGCCCCCCAATTACCATGCATAGTAGTGTCCCAGTGTCCTCCACTGTATTCAGCAATGGTGGATAGGTACATCACTTAGATTTTTCTGTTACTATTCTTTGCAAAACAGTTCATTGCAACAGTTCATTCATTAAATTTCAGAATTAACATCATACTGAGCTCAATGGAAGCAGCTCAGACGTCAGTCCTATCGCTTCAAGCTGTTTGTAGGCTGAGGAAGTCATTAAACTAAGTCATTCGGAGGGTTATCTCAACAATCGAAAAGGCTAGAAAAGATTTTTTTAAAAGCCTATAAGCAAGTTCTGCAGTGGCAATAGGAGGATGGATTTCACTGGCTGTGGAATCTCAGGAAACACAGGGCCTTGTTTATAACATACTTTGTTCCCAGATATGGAGATTAATAAGTTGTGATAAGATACCAAGATCATGTATTTTACTGTGGCGGTTGTCACTGGTTGCTTTGAAATTTGAAAAATCTACATTACCAAACAGTGGGATAGAAATTATCTTACTTGTCTTCCTCCCATCCTGCCTTCTGGGGGCTCTAACAAAGAGTCTTGTCTTCATTTTCAGCCCATGATGTTCAAGCAAAAAGCTCTAGTGTATTATCCGTGTTCTCACTTTTATGGGTAGAATTTAAGATGTTTTCTATATACAGCAACATTTTTCTTTGTGAAAGGAGTTGGAGGTGGCATTCACTTCCAGCAAGAAAATAAGTCCTGTCATCTAAGCAGTGTCCATGTTGCTCATTTTGGTTACTCTCTCCTTTCTGGGCCATGAAATCGTGGGTTCAGGTTCCACAGCTGGACTTCAGCTTGTATGTCACACAGATCAGTACTGTACTAGAAGTTGGGGTGGGCTTTAAGCTAAAGTTTTGACTACTTTGTCTGTGATAGTTCCATCTATTTTGTTATGATTTTCATCACAAATTGTCATCAGAGTAGGCCAATTCTTAATAAATAGGTCAACTAATGAATTCTGTCATACATCTTGGGGGATGTATGATGGATCCTCCTGCTCTTTTCAGTGAAACTGAAGCAAAGTGGTGGTTATGGAATTATTTTTCAATTTCAGTAACATTTTCCTTTATTCGTGGAGTTATACTTAAGTCTTTGGCTAAAAGATGCATCAAATGAGCACTGCACCCATATGTTGCAAGTTTCAGGTTCTCTTCCTTATCTCTATGTATCTTCTCACCTTTGCTGCACTTGCTGCATTGTCAATGACAAAGATATATACTTGACTCTTGAATATTCAGTTTGTTATAGCTTTTACTGCTGCTACTTTAAGTATTCTGCTGTATCAATTGTTTTTGTAAGCTAGACAACACCATCTCCTATTGTGACACAAGCACATATTACGGGAGCACTGCCACGCATCATGACTCAGATTAATGAATTTTCCATCAGTGTTTTTTGCACACTGTTCAATTTCCCCCTCAGAAACTTTCTCCAGCAATGTCTGCTCGGCGGGTGGAGTGTAGCCTTGTGGTAATGATTGAACTACGTCAATGAAATGTTTGTTCTGAACAAGACAAAAGGGAGAACTTGTTGCACAAATCAAGGAATCAATATTTTCGTCTATGGAATCTTGCTGGAATTTGCTGGTCCTGACTACAAACTAATCCACAGTTTTCATGAGTGATAAAGACTTTTTTATATATATACAGGTAATTTACTGTCTGACATATGTTTAGTTGTAGCACTAGTGGTGGAACCAGCAGATGACTGTAAGGCTGTAGATATTGCAGATGGTGGACATTCATAACCCCTTATGTCTGAGCTTGACCCTGAAAAAAAAGGCTTTTAATTATGAAGCTTCCTGGGTTGCATGGTGTGTAGGTATGTAAAGTCCTGTCCAGCTCCTCAAAAAATACAGGTTACATGTCACCTGCCAGACTTTTTTTTCCTGTTGTCCCTCATTTTAATAAAGTGCAAACAGCTCAGGAGCACATATATCTGGCAGTGTTATGCATTCTGGTTATGGCCCTTCACAGACATCTGCCTAACAATGTCCATAAAAAGGTCTTTATTCCAGTGGTTGGCCACAAGAGTTTCCCGCACCAAAGCTTCTCCCCAGATGACAATAAAATCCAGTGTCTCGGTGTGGCTCCAAGCAGCTGCTCAAGGCATGTTGTAGGGTTTCTGGAGTATTATCACGGCTGTTCTTATAAACTGGAATCCAGAAGTGAATGGATAATATCTGGCTATGTGCCAGCTTATAAACAGGGAAGGGAACATCCAGTCAACTTGACCGAAGAGGAGGGGAAGGCACACAGGTAAACGGGTCAGTAACGGTCGCCCACAAAGCTGTCTGGGATAGCCATTTGGAAGACTGTCAAAGTAGTTTGCTGCAGCATTGCACGCACATGAACAGAAGACCAGACTAACTTACTTTGCAACAAAGTTAGTTCACTTTGAAAGAGAACTTTAGAGTTTGTAATACATGCAGAATCCGTGCTCTACAATGAATTGCATTGCATGTGTGAAAGCATTTTCGAAGAAGATTAACTCAAAAAAGCTGTGGATTAAACCCCTTGTATAGACAAGCCCTAAGTGAGAAAGAGACTGTTTACTTCACTGATATGAAAATGAAACTAACATCAAAATGAAATCTGTCAGGGTCCAAGTAGTTTTTCCCATTCCAGGGGGCGGGGGGTGTGTGTGTGTGTATTTTCTGGTCACTGGTTGGGACAAATGAGAGTGCTCTGTGTTTCTGCTTGTCCTGGACATTCCAGTTTTAGAGGATTAACTGATCAGATACTGGTGTGATCAAGAAATGAAAAGAGCACTTAATAAACGTAAGTTCTACAAAATGTCAAAGGGAAAGTAGCCACCTTACAATCCATATAAATTCTGGACTAACACTTTTCAGCATGTTGTTTGTCCTGTCTGAATTAATTCTGCATGTTAGTATGTAATGTACTCTTGCCTCTCTCTTTCATAGTAATATGTCTGCATTGTCTTCGCTCCAGATCAGTTATTTCTCAAATACTATTCTGTTCAGTTTAGTGAAATAATACCTTGCATTTTGAGTGAAGATGTCTATTCACAATGTCCAACTTTAGCATTCCCTCAAACCCCTCATAATTGGAATGGTATGATTGAAACTGAAGAGCAGCTGTAATGATAAAAGTTCATGATCTTGTCACTGGTGCAAGCAGACAAAGATAACACAATCAGAGCACTTCTACTGAAAGAAGCATGAACCATTCATTAAGAAGCTTCCTTCCTTCCTAATCCCTGAATGCTCCTAATTGATAGTGGCCTTTTTAGAATGGCTGCACTTCCTTAAAGCAAACCCCATGCTGGAACGAGACACCCATGCCTCACCACTGTTCCAATTACCAGCTCTATTGGGCTTTGAGTCAGGAAAGCTACATGTTTTCAGTCAAAGCCAGATATCTGAATTTCAGCTGAACTTACTAAACTAATGGTATGCCCCTCATTTTAAGGGTCCTCAATTCCAGGCTTCCACTGAGTCCAAGAAGTAGAGCAAGATTTTTGTGACTAATATAATAGGAGCCAAAAGTTGCAGGAAGAAGGAACTGTTCAGAAGGTATTGGTTCATTCCCCATTAGTACTGCTTATGATTTCTACATGTCTAAGGTTTACTATTGAGACTTTTAAGTGCACAAACACCAAAAGTATAAGTGAGTCTACTGTGTACAGCTGCTGGAGATGGAGGAAAGCTGTTTCAGGAGCACACTTAAAGTAAGGCTGAGACCTTGATCCTTCTTTTTCTCTCCTGCAGAACCTGCCAGGGCTCTTTTGTTCCACCTTTAGGTCTCCACTTCAGCATGTTTACATACACCTTACAGAACCAATGCACTGTTGCTCAGCAAGACAAATGGCTACCTGCAACCTATGGACTCCAGATAATTGGAACCTATGCCCAGACTGAGATGGGCCACGGTTAGTTCCTTTTGGAAACCAGTGGGTAACCTCTGTGCTGTGACTCCAGCTAATAAATTGGTGGTGATGCTATGTAGTTAAAATCTAAAGGGTGAAAGATACAATAAATAAAAATTGAACAATACCAAAAAAACCCCACACCCCAAAGGCCAGTTGACCATTAAGGCCACAGTAGAGTTCTTCTACCGGTTAACAACACAGTGTCTCACTCACAAATGGCTTTAATTATGACTTTTTTTAAAAAATGCACCTCCTGCTTGCTCACTAACTTAATAGTTGTTAAAACAAAGATTAAAAGATGAGGTTTTTGCCCATAGGAGCTTGAACATTTTGTTGATTATGGTGCCAAGGACAGACAGGAGTCAGCAGTAGCTCTATTTGTGCCTGAATTTATGGTATGTAAGTTGCAAAGTTAGGCTAATGCATTGATGAGCAGCCTAAATAACTCAGCCATATGTCTTTAGGTATAATGTAGCTTGATGAAGTTGTGCATCACATGTTTGTGAAAGACTGGTTATTGCTATGCTCTGTCCCAAGCACTGTTTGTTCTAGGTGTAGCTGCATTTAGTTATATATCTTCATGGAAAGTTCCTGTTTTATAGGGAAAAAGCCCTGTTCCTACTTTCTGAAT
Source organism: Eretmochelys imbricata (assembly GCF_965152235.1). Lineage (NCBI taxonomy): Eukaryota > Metazoa > Chordata > Testudines > Cheloniidae > Eretmochelys > Eretmochelys imbricata. The sequence continues at coordinate 15,984,617 of NC_135585.1, read as the reverse complement.
TTATCAAAACACAAGAACTGATCATGGACCCAGGGAATCCTATTCCCTAAGCATCACAGTGCCCAAGACTGCAAATTATACAAGTCCCAGCAAGAGAAGTTTCAGTGGCTGAGAAAATGAAATGGTTCTCTTTTTACACTTCCTGAATTCAAACCTGGAATGTGCCCAACATACGGTAATTTGCCAGACCAGATGGCAAAACCCAAGGCTTAGATCTCAGTTACTTTGGTTACTACTACATATGCCAGCTGAAAATGCAAAGAAGAGTTACCTGATGGAATTTTTCACATCACTCTGTTAAATCAACAGGCTCCAACTCTAAACCAAACTAGCTAAAGACCAGAAGTTGTGAAACAAGTGGATGATATCCTGTGAATAAACAGTTGCTTGCTGATTTTGTTTCCTTTCCCCAACAAGTTTTAAATCAAATCTGTCTTTCTACAAAAGTGATTTGGTTTTGCATGCTTTGTCATTGACCTATCCCTCGGTGACTTTCTTCCCTGGGTGTGGGTCAGTTTGCTTGTAATGTTCACCATGTTCTGTGACTAGCATATTGATTGAATGATATACCTAACACAGCTAGTGAGAGTGATGGTATATTGGAGCAACTCACAATTTCAGTGTCAAAAACTGATTCTTAACATGTCTGTAAGGCATTTCTGCTGTGCATGTTGGATAATTACTATATTATTGCACAGGCTGCATTGATGATAACTGGCTTCTAGTTAATATATTTTTTTTTAGCCTGATGTTTATAGTGGCTTCGGTGGTTCATGATAGGTAATTGGATAGGAGTCTTTGTCCAGTCCAGAATGGCAGTGATTAATAGGTGTTGGTATCAGGTTCAGTAGCCTACATGAAATGAGTTGGTTTTCGGTCCATTTTATCATGAATAGGTGTTCATTTAAAACACCATATTTGGGGGCAATTGTCAGTCTGGAATGGCACATGGAAGCCTTTTCTCCCCTCCAAAATGGTCCTCTCTAGCACATGGTTGAGGCTCATTGATGAAGTGGAGTTGAGGGACTAATGTATTGTCACCACCTGTACTGTATCTGTTGTGTTGTTTAAATAAGGATTTCAGTCTTCATTACTAGGGCCTTACCAAATTCATGGTCCGTTTTGGTCAATTTCACTGTCATAGGATTTTAAAAATAATAAATTTCATTATTTCAGCTATTTAATCTGAAACTTCACAGTGTTGTAATTGTAGGGGTCCTGACCCAAAGAGGAGTGGGGGGGGGTCACAAAGTTATTGTGTGTGGGGGGGGGGGGGTGTGGTACTGCTACCCTTACTTCTGCGCTGCTGCTGGCAGCAGCTCTGCCTTCAGAGCTGGGCTGCTGACTGGGAGCCCAGCTCTGATGGCAGAGCCACCACCATCAGCACAGAAGTAAGGATGACAGGGTATGGTATTGCCACCCTTACTTCGGCGCTGCTGGCTGCAGAGCTGGGCCGTCAGTCAGCAGCCACCACTCTCCAGCTGCCCAGCTCTGAAGGCAGCAGCACAGAAGTAAGGGTGGCCTGGTATGGTATTGCTACCCTTACTAATGCACTGCTGCTGGCAGGGCGCTGCCTTCAGAGCTGGGTGTCCAGCCAACAGCTGCCGCTCTCTGGCTGCCCAGCTCTGAATACAGCACGGAAGTAAGGGTGGCAATACTGTGCCCCCCCACCCCTTAAAATAACCTTGTGACCATGCTCCTGAAACAGCTTTCCTCCATCTCCAGCAGCTGTACACAGTAGACTCACTTATACTTTTGGTGTTAGAGACTTAAAATAACCTTGTGACCTCCACCACCACACCCTCCCCGCAACTCTTTTGGGTCAGGACTCCCAATTTGAGAAATGCTGGTCTCTCCCCATGAAAACTGTAGCGTATAGGGTAAAAGCACACAAAAGACCAGATTTCACTGGTGGAGACCAGATTTCACAGTCCATGATGCATTTTTCATGGCCGTGAATTTGGTAGGGCCCCATTCATGACAGTCACCTGAGCACCTTTCACAGCACTAAACTCACTTAAAAGCCTGATGTTTCTAATGTTAAAGTGACCACTAAGTCTAACCCAGCTGGGTTACTATATAAGGCATGGGGCGTTACAAAATATTGCTGTCTAACAATTTCTTTTGGATCTTCACTATAACAAGCCCAGAAATTGGGGTTGCCAGCCCTCTGGGATTGGCCTGTAGTCTCCAGAAATTAAAGATGAATCTTTAATTAAAGATTGTCATGTGATTAAAATCTCCAGGAATACATCCAACCAAAATTGGCAACCCTACCAGAAATGCCAAGGTAGAAAGAATTGCTGTTACCAGGAAACTCTATGTGTAAAAGAACATGCCAGTGTATAGTAAAGTGCATCTATATCTAGTACAGAGAATACTCTAATCCATTCTGTCAAGTATTCCAGACCTTTAAGCGTCTACGTTGAGACCAGTGCTTTTTCAGGAACCCAAATCTGTCACCTGAAAAATAGGTTCATTCTATGAATGACTTGGCAAAAAACTACATATTTGTAGAGTGTAAAATATAGGTACCGGACATGTTGTCTTTAGAGGATCAACACTTCTGCAATATCTGCATCCCAGCCACTCTAGTGCTTTTCCCTCTTCACTATGTGCTGGTGTCAGCAGTTGAGAAATAATCTTATCCTCTCACTACTACTTTCCAACAGATGAGGAAATGTTTTTCACCAAAGTATCCAAAATGTCCTTTTGTGAAACCTCTTACAAGAAGTTCCAATTGGATGAATTATCTTGTGAGACTTCAAAACAAAGAAACAATCTTAGGTTATCACAGTTGGGAGATTTGGGGATCAAAGAGAAACAGTTCTCGAAGTAGTTGAAGGTATCGAAATTGTTAAGGGTTGTTAATAATAATACATTACATTTTCTGGTGTCCAAAGACTTCTGGACTCTAGAACTAAAAATAACCTGATAACCAGTATCTGAGAGAATTTGGAGTCGGCTAGATGAAGTGGGAGGTACACATTATAATAAAGCATGTTTGATTGGGGGCAGGGGCTCTGTTCTGGTGATGCCTTGACTGATAAATGTTTTTTCACACACAGCTGCAGTTGCGGTCACTAGCTTTGACTGATTGCTTATGCAGAGCACTGTCCTTTTTTGTTTGAAGTTTTCTAAAGAGCAGACAAAATTTAACAAAAGAGGCTGTGTTGGAGGATGGAGGAGATCATAGTTGGAACTCAAGTCCATATATGCTACATATGTCTAATTTGCAAGTCCAAAGCAAAATCTAAAACATTGATAGCTATGACAAGTTTAAGAAATCTAGATGGAAGCATTGCTCTTTCTGCTGAAACAAGTGGGATTTCGAGTGGTAAGGGGTTTGAGTACTTCCTGGAACCCCATTCAAACCATGAAGATGTGTAGACTTGCCTCAGTTCCAAAATAATCCAGTCAAACTTCATCCAACCAGCTCTGTCTTAAACTAAAACACAACCTGACTCATGCCAGCCTTTTATCCATTTTAAATTCAAATGTGTACTTGCTTCCAGAATCTTCTTTCTCACTGGTTTGTATTAACTCTCTATACTAGCCAATATGCTACATCAGAAATAGATTTTCCTCTTTAAACTGGAGCCAAAGCTAAAAAGGGGAGTGTTGCAAATGCTGCCCTGCTTTGCAAAGAGGAAAATGCACTGCAGTGTGGTTGAGTATGCAAGATTTCTTTATAATACAGACCAGGACAGTGCTTTGGTTTTCTGAAATTTGCATGCTAAATTCTTAACACAATTCTTTTTTTTTTTTTCCCCCTCAATCTTCACCTTCAACATCATGCTTGCTTCCTTCCCATAATATTCCCTTCACATTCCCACCCCTCGGCATTTTGGCACAGCTCTATTCATCGTGGACGGCCTGAGCCTCTGGACCTCCACCTGGGCATGTTCTTGCCCACCCTCCTCACCCAGGCAACCCTGGAACAGCAGGACCGATTCTTCATGCCTGCCTGGAATCTGGAGATCATTGGCACTTATGCTCAAACCGAGATGGGTCACGGTACAGTACATTCGCTCAAGTATATTCACAAAGGTGTTTTCTGTACAGAGGATGTTTATCTGCATGGGGAAAATATCATGCGCTTTCCAGAATCTCTGCAGGTGCAGTTCTGGTCATGGGGAAAAGTGTACACTCTCTGGAATTTTAAATAGTTCACATGTCTATGCATAGTACCACTCTGTTTAATGTTTGATCTCTAAGAGTTTCTGATGTGCCCATCACTGTGGTATCTGGGTGTATTTGATATTCACTTGTCACTCAAATGAGGGAGACTGTGACTAATGAAAATACTCTATTTGTATGGGTGTGTTGATAAGAGCATATTGCAGCTTCTAGACCCACGTGAATTTCCAGAATGACTTCTGCCTCTTTCTGATCAGTTTGGTTGCTCTACTTGGCACTCAGCTGGAAGGCAGGAGTGCAGACCTTTACAGAGCCTGAAAGAGATACTAAAATAATAAGTTAGTTTTCAATTGCGGCTGACCATAGTTTGGAGATCACCTGGGTAAGCCCAGTATCTGCACCCACATTTCTCTTTTAAGTTCCCTCTTTTTCTTCCTACCATGGCATGTTCTTTTCATCATCAAGAATTGAATGGTTTTTCTCCTTTGTCCATCCACTTCTCACTCAGTTAGTTTTACAGGTGCCTTTCCTCTGCTTACAGGCTTAGGGAGAGGTGACAGATACTCAATATTTTCTCATCATTTTTTTTTTTCCCCAACCAAATTTCAATGTCCCTGGCAATGACCCAGTTTCCTAGCCCTAGGCACAAGTAAGCATTTGCTGAAGTCTTGCAAGATCAGTGGGGACCATGTGTATGTGTCACACAACTTCACAACACATAAGCATGTTCTACCTGGGAGACGTTTGTTTTCGAAACTTGTCAGTAGGAAAATGTTTTGAATCGTGAGCTTGGATCCATCCTTCACTGACAGTGAGACATCAAGTGACAATGAAGACTGACTTGCAGATATTTTAGTAGTAAAAGCACAGTCATTTGAAATGAGAAGCGTATGTACAATCAGGTTTGAAGCTTATGATGGTGGGGGTGGCCTGGCAATTCAGTAAGGGAGTATTAAGTTGTCTATGGAGACACCAGAGTTAGATCTACAAACTTAGGAAATTGGTGCATGGACACATGGTAGGGTCAGGCCTCTTGATGAAATACGCATGTAGTGTCAATGGTTCTGTAATGGTCTGCCACTCTGGAGCATCAAGTCAGTCCACAGCTGGTCATCTACATCTAGAGTTAAATTGACTAGACACCAGTGCAGGGAATGTCATCTGGCAGATATAGCAGCCTTCAGTTTGCGTGAAGTGAGGACTTGGGACGAGGGGAGTGGAAGCAGTTAATGGAACTGTTACCTTCAGCCTATTGTAGGTGCCCGAAAAATCTTCGGTAATCTAGCGTATATGTGCTCTTGTGTTCTCACGTGGATTTGGGAGAAACCGCTCTATCAGATGAGTGGTATACAAGCCCATTGGAGAGGGAATAATGATGGTAGCACTTCTGAGACCATGTTTTGTTAAATGCATGTGACTTTGTTTTGCAACTAATCAGATTCCAGTGTCAGTGTAATCAGGCTAAGATATGACATTGTAGATATGACATTGTAGATCATTTCTTGATCATATGCTTCTTGATGCAAAACAAGCAAAGTGTCAAGGTGGAGGTGCTTGAAAACTAAAGGGCCTAATTTTGGAACAACCTGGATACTGGCACTTGTATCATTTGAAATAATTTTACATTTCTGGCTTGGTGCCCAGGCTGTCAGATTAATAACTCCCATACTTCTAAAATGCTGTGCTCTTAAGTGTACACTGTGGTGTGCCCTCTCTGCCTTTTGGGTTATATCATTTGTTGCATCACTGCTGGAGTTCAGCAATTCATTGTTCAGTTCTGTTTCTGTTGTCATCTGTGACTGTTAAAATATAATGTGCTAACTACCCATAGGAACTCACCTTCGAGGCTTGGAAACTACTGCCACCTATGACCCCGCTACCCAGGAATTCATTCTCAACAGCCCAACTGTGACTTCCATTAAGTGGTGGCCAGGTGGACGTAAGTGAATCACTGTGCATTTGAACTTGGAAGCTAAAGGAGGCACTCTCCTGTCTGTAGGAGGTGGTGATTCATATCCATGTTAGGACTGCTGCATCTGGAAGGTAGTGACTGGAAATGGGTACAGAAGGAAGTTGTGTGTAGAGCTAAATTATTCTTCAGCCAAGTAGGAAACTTATCAAAGTTCAGCTGTAATCTTGGATCACCAAATTTATTTGGGCATTTTTTTTGAGTTGTTACACAACATGAGTTTAGGATGACTTTAATCTGAAGTTTTATCCCCTGTGTATTTGAAGCCCCTCCTTCATTTCTGATGTAGGCAGAGCCCCTTTGACTTCAGTAGGAGTCTTGCCAAGGAATTGTTTAGTACTGAATGTGATTCTTGAGAGTCATGAAGCTGCTTCACACACAACATAAGTGACTTTAATGAGAGTTTCATTTGTGAGCCAGCTATGGGATCAGACCCTTAATTAGCATTGAAGAGCTAATATATAGTAGAGCTCGTCAAATCTCAGATGGTGTTTTATCGAAGAGAGAGTATTAAAATGATATTTTTTTTCTCTGCTCTTGCAGTTGGAAAGACCTCAAACCATGCCATAGTTCTGGCTCAGCTCTACACCCAGGGCCAATGCAAAGGGCTGCATGCCTTCATTGTACCCATACGGCAGCTGGGCACCCATGAGCCCTTGCCAGGTAAGAATCTACATTGGGGTTTAGCACTGTTGGGAAACAAAGGGTCAACACATTGTCAGGCCATATAGCTTTGCAAGTATTGTTAACATACATGGCTTATCTTTCAGACTGAACTCAGATAGGAAGTGCATTGCAGAACTATAACACTTCAGCACAAGTGTGTGGATAGATCTTGTGTGGCTCTAGAAGCCTGAGGGCTCTTACCTTAAGACTTAAAATGACAAGGCCAATCTAGTGGTTTAGTGGTAACTGAAAGTGGAGGTTAGTTTGGGATATCACCATGTTGCTGTACTCCCAAGCTGGAAGTGCTGTGGAGACCACATAGAATCATAGAATCATAGAATATCAGGGTTGGAAGGGACCTCAGGAGGTCATCTAGTCCAACCCCCTGCTCAAAGCAGGACCAATCCCCAATTTTTGCCCTGATCCCTAAATGGCCCCCTCAAGGATTGAACTCACAACCCTGGGTTTAGTAGGCCAATGCTCAAACCACTGAGCTATCCCTCCCTCCCCAAATGCTCCTCTCCCCAAGAGAGAAGGAATTCCTTGCATCGTTCTCTAGCCAGGAGTGGCACTGACAAATTTTGGAGAGCGTTCCCCCAATCCCTGTATTATAGGACGGGATGTGGAGTATGAAGATCCTTGTGGGTTTTCATCCACACTCTTGCAATAAGAGGACAGGATAATGTTAAGTCTGCTTGTCTGCTGCCATTCATATCAGAATGCCAAGAGCTCCCAGAAATCTAGACTGCCTGCTTATTGAAGGGTTAGGTCTTTCACCTGTTGTTAATTCTGACTCTTTCCCACTGTTCTATGGCAGGTATTACTGTGGGTGACATTGGGCCAAAATTTGGTTATGATGAAATGGATAATGGCTACTTAAAAATGGACAAGTTCCGCATTCCCCGGGAGAACATGCTGATGAAGTACGCCAAGGTAAAGGAGTGAGCTCTGGAGCCAGTCATTAACAGCTCTTTTGTAGTGAGCTGGCACAGAGTTTTCAACATACTTTAACTCTTCCCTCTCTGGGTTAAATCCGTCCCCATTGCTTACCAGTGGGTTCTCTGTGGAATCCTCTGACCATGAGGATCCCCTTATTTTTCGTTTTCCACCCTGAAAATCCTACATCACAGCTATCATCTTTGCTGTCTAGAGAAGCAAACTTGCCTCCTTTAGGACCCTGTCAAAGTCAACCCTTAACTGGCCAGAAGGGTTGCTACTGAGCTATGCGTGGAAGAAATGATACTCTTGTATTGTCCTAGAATCTACAGAGGCCTTCCAGCCCTCTATTATAAAGCCAGGAGCAAGAAGGGTTTGTTTCTTAATCTCCAGAACTTCCTCCAACTCTGACTAAATGGATCTTATTACTAAGGCTATGTTTTAATCACGGGTATTTTTAGTAAAAGTCATGAACAGGTCACAGTCAGTAAACAAAAATTCACATGACCTGTCCATAACTTTTACTCTATACCCCGACTAAAACTTGGGTGGGAGGACAGGGATGGCCTGTGCGGTGTGCCGCTGGGGTTGGGGGCACAGCCTGCGGGGCTCCAGGGGTGCTGGGGAGGGGTTGGTAGGGCTGGGGCAGGGTCCATACCCAGCACCTGAGAAGCGGCGACCCCAGCTCCTAGCTCAGAGAACTCAAACTGAAATCACCATGAGGGCCACATGAGGACTAGTACATTGGCCTGAGGGCCGCATCACTGAAACCTTCCATGAGGCCCTGCCTCTGCCCCACCTCTTCCCACCCTTCCCCACCCACATTCCAGCCCCTTCCCCAAATCCCCGCCCTGGCCCCGCCTCTTCTCCGCCTCCTCTCCTGAGCGCGCCATGTCCCTGCTCCTCCCATCTCCCTCCTGGAAAGTGCTAAGCACCGCCAAACAGCTGTTTGGCGGCAGGAAAGCACTGGGAGGTAGGGGAAGACTGCCCCAGCGGCAACCAGTGCAACTGGCCCAGGGGTTGCCCGAGCTGCTCAGGCGGCTCCTGGGCCTGCCACACCCGGCTGCTGCAGAAGTCACTGAGGTCATGGAATCCGTGACCTCCATGACCAACACGGAGCCTTACTTATTGCTAAGGTTTAACTGACAGTTGATCCCTGTGCAACTCTTTGTTTCGAATAACCCCCTTCACTTCACATCCTATGGTTCCCGTGAGCAAGTTCAGTATATTTCATTTCTGTAGCTGCTCTTAATCCCAAATCACTCTGAACTATTCAGTCACTTTGCACAACAGGGGTGGATGTGGCAGCTGTTTAACACACACCACCGCCACCATACAATAAGCTTGCTTAGGAAGTGAGGAAGAATACTGCATCCATCAGAAACTAAAGCAGGAATTTAGAGGCAGAATGGAATTGTCCAAATTGGAATATGACCAGCTATGGCCATTAACAGCTCTTCCATTAGGAGAAGTGCATGAGATCTTTAATGACCATTTTAGGACTCATCCAAAAGGCAACTCCTCAGGCAAGCACCCTGTGACTGTAATTAATTACTGACTCAGAGGGAAGAGTGCCATCCACTGAATTATTAGCACTTCCTGTAGAGCCTTGGGTTTATCTTTAGGAGTTTCTCATGCAAGTATTGCTAAGGAGTAGATGATCTCTTTAGGTCCCTTCAACCCCACTTTTCTATGATTCTAAGACCTGTGCCTTATTAAATGTGACTTAATGTGGTTAGAGTCCAATCTGATATAGCTGAAGACCATCGAATTATTGCTTGCACAGGACTCTCTAGAATAGTAACTCTGCTCTCCATGATGCACCGAGAAAAATGTCAAAACATTTAGAACAGTAGACGTAAGTTTGATCACTTTTACAAGAACGTCTGTTGGTTTGCCTTTTTCTTGAATGTGCAAGGAACTTGAGAGAAATATGTCACGGTCTCTGCAGCCCTCATCCTTTTGCTTGCAGCTACTACAGTGAGAACCACGCTAAAACTCTTCAAGTGAGGTAGGGGACATTACACTTGTGTCATGGTGTTCTTTGACAGAGGCTTGTGAAGGGTAGATGCCACTTGGTAGGTGTGCTCATGTACATTCTGTTCCACAGCAAGGTGGCAGCTGCTGCTGAAATTTAGAAGGCAGGAAACCCCTTGGGTCACCATCCTGTCTTTCTGTTAGGTTGAACCAGATGGCACATACGTGAAACCACTCAGTGACAAGCTGACTTATGGGACCATGGTGTTCATCCGATCCCTCATTGTGGGGGATTCTGCTCGCTCGTTGTCCAGGGCTTGTACCATTGCCATCCGCTACAGTTCAGTGAGGCACCAGTCTGAGCTAAAGCCAGGGTAAGTGTAGTGGCTGCAGTGAAATGAAGGGCCTGCCTGCGTCATGAGTTGAAATGCCAAAAATAAATGGATGTTAGACAAAAGGCAAGCATTTTGGGGAGGGCTGGGGATGCAGATTGTGGATGATGCAATTTACCGTGGCAATTGAAAGAGAAGTACAGATGCCTCCTCACTCCTAGCTGGAGCTGACTGAAATGCAGGATTTCCGGTTTACAGAAAACTTTGTGATTTGTAAATGTGATGTCATTCCAAATGGGAATGAAATTAAATGTATTTGAAATTTTCATGAACCCAAAATTCTGGGGGGGGTGAAAATTCTCATACAATGCATGGTGTTTCCAAAAAGAAATCTACTCCAGGGACCTGGACAGCTGCTGAGTGAAATTGACCTCCTTGTCTTTTTCACCCCTGTTATTAATGGTTAAAATGAAATAATTAATCTGCAGCTGTCTAGGCCTCACCACACGCTTGACTGGCACTGCAGGGAGCCAGCAGGAATCTCTGGGGATCCCCACATACTGGCTGCTGGAGGAGGTGACTGCAGGGCTGGGAGTGGAGCTGGTTGAAGGTTTTTCAGCAGAAAATCAAAGTGACAGTTCTGTGGCTCCTTGCGTGGAATGCTCTTGTCAATTCCACTTTCCTGGAGGACTGCCAAGGCAGAGAAGGCCCCATGGTGCCCTGCCTCCAAATCTCTGGGAGCCACTGAGGCAGAGAAACCCACAATTCCAGAGCTTCCAGATTACTTGTTGTGGGAAACACGAGTCTGAAAGCTCTGGCTTTAATAGAGCCTTGAGTCTTGACTCTGCAGCAACCAACCTGGAAGCCCTGAGAACTCTGCCTTGAACTGGGACTGTCAGGACTTCCAAGCTCCCTGGCACAGAGCCAGGGTCTGCAGCTCTGGGGCACTAGAATTTACAACCTTCATTATGGACTCCAGTATGTGTAGGTAAGCTCTTACTGTTGTACAGGATGTCTGCAGAAACTTGGCAGCAGTCACAGTAATGACTCTCATGTATTGCTATAGGGAACCGGAGCCCCAGATCTTGGACTATCAAACCCAACAATACAAACTCTTTCCTCTCCTGGCAACTGCCTTTGCCTTTCACTTTGTTGGAGCCTACATGAAAAAGACCTATCAGCGCATCACTGGTGACATCAACCAGGGAGACCTGAGCGAGCTGCCAGAGGTAATTATCCTGTCTGAAAACTGGAGGGTGATTCTGATACTTTATGTAAAAGCTGCTGTGGCCTGCGAGCTAATGGTCCCCAGTCCTCTTGGGCAAGCAATAGAGGCTTTGAGATTTTCAAATCCAGAGGTTCTAGATTCAATCCCTGCTGATAATTCACCCAGAGGCATCATTCCATTTGCATCTATATACTGCACTGCACCTTTAAAAAATGTGAGTTAGTGACTCACCCAAGATCACCCAGAATGAGGTTTTGCTGAGCTGGGAATGAAACCCAGCAGTCTTGACTTCAAGTCCTCTATGGTAGCCACTGGACCATGCTTCCAATGAACCAGGGAAGAACTGCTGTTAATCAAAGATATTGGCAGAACTAAGAACTTTGTGAGAGTGGGGTTGTAAGATGCAATCACTTAGTGGGTGGCCGAAGGAATACGGTGAAATGACAATATGCAATGGAAACCCATCTTTGTCTTGTAGACTAGACAAAGCATTGGAGTATACACTGTAAAGAATATGGCATAGGTAGAGAGAAATGAGCTGTATGACCTAGTAAGTATTTTCTAGCACTAACTTCTGATGATATAACTGAGGTCAACAAAAGGTAAAGATTGAATAACACTATGATAAGCAGCAGGTAGATGGTGCTGATTGTACAGTATAATCATTCTGTTGACTGCCACTGAAGCCCATTGTGCTTGTGAGCTAATAGTGGAAATGCAAACTGGGTGGCATCTGTGGTAAAGCAGTGACCTAATGCAATAGACTTGGCAGCTACCAGTTCTGCTTTTCTCCCTTAGCTCCACGCGTTGTCTGCAGGGCTAAAGGCATTCACTTCATGGACAGCCAACGCTGGCATTGAAGAATGTCGAATGTCATGTGGTGGGCATGGCTACTCTCGTTGCAGTGGCCTTCCTGATATCTATGTTAATTTCACCCCATCCTGCACCTACGAGGGAGAAAACACTGTCATGATGTTGCAGACTGCTAGGTGAGGTGACTTCTTTCAAGAGATCTCCCTACTTAGTCGTTAGTTGCCTGGAGAGATGGTTAGAAGGGCACAGAGACCACCTGTCCACTACCACCTAACCTGCAATATTCCTTCTCTTGGATCTATATATTTCTGTCCCCTTCTCTGGCTTCTGCTATAACTGCAAGTATATGCAACTCCTATATATTGGCTAGTAGTTCTACAGACTAAACCCAAAAGTTAATCTGTCTATTCTGTATCCAAATGAATGGGGCAATGCAATCCATCTTTCTTTTTTTTTTTTTATTCAGGTTCCTGATCAAAAGTTACACCCAGGTTAGTTCAGGTCACCTGGTTAGTGGCATGGTGTCTTACCTTAACGACCTCTCAGGGCAACACATCCAGCCACAGCAGGTGGCTGCTAGGCCTACAACGGTGCACATCAATGACCCAGCCAGCTTGATGGAGGTGTATAAACTGCGGGCATCAAGGTGAGTTCTCACTTAATGCAAAGAACTATGCATTAATAAAATGCTGTAGAGTGTTTATGTTAGTGAGAAATGTGATAGAGCTAAGCTATTCTGTTAGTGCAGCAGCATGCAACGTATGGTCTGCAGACCGCATCTGTCCAAGTGAAATATCTTTTTAATCTTCAAGAAGTGATGCTTTCTGCTAGGTGTTACCTAATCCCAGCTACTTAAAGTTTCAAAAAACTCTTGACCATCTAAATTCAACACAATTTAAGCACTTGAGCTCCCTGTGCAGCTGGTTTGAGGGTTTTTTGGTGTAAATTCAAACTTGCAGATGCCAAAATTAATCAAACTGCAGTTACCTTCCTGGAGAGGTTAAAATAGTGGTAACTACAGACCTGGTGGGGAGGAAAGTCAGTATAAAGCCCTACATCTGGGGAGGGGAAAAATAAATAGCACAGGTACTAAATGGGGACATGAGGCTGCTTGAATATTTCCATCTCATTAAAATGAGGTTTATTTTTATCCTGTTTCCTTAAAGCTGTCCTAATACTACTCTGATGTAGCCATGCCATCCTAGTTGCACAAATGAACATGTGGGTTCTGGAACAGCAAATGTTGGGATGGGGTGAGAATTGAGCTCCTTAGTGCCTAATGCATCAGTAAGACATCAGCCAGTTTCTGTGAATTTTCTGTAGTTGGTATGAGGTCACTTTGCAGACTCTGTTTCTCTCTTCACCCACCCTCCCCACACACCTTGTGTAAAACAGACTTGTTGAAGCGGCAGCAAAGAACTTGAAAGCTGAGCTGAACCGCAGGAAGAGCCAGGAAGATGCCTGGAACCGAACCTCTGTTGACCTGGTGCGAGCATCTGAGGTCAGTAATGTCACTAAATAAGCACATTTTGGAAGCATCTCAACTCTACATTCTCCTGTCTTCGGCTTCTGACCTTGAATTCCCTACTGTTGGGGTTTTTTTTTTATACCACTTTTGCAGGCACACTGTCACTATGTGGTGGTGAAGCTTTTCACAGCACAGCTCTTAGGAATTAATGATGCAGCTGTCCATGCTGTGATGAACAATCTGTGTCTCCTGTATTCACTCTATGGAATCAGTAAGCACACAGGGGATTTCCTGCAGGTCAGTATCACAGTTTAGTATCGGAGCTCAGACCAAGTGTAAGTAGTCTCTTGGTCTATTAAAGGCTATGATTAAGTGTCTTGATGTGTTTGGTCTTTTGGCCCCGAGATGAAAGCCTTGTCTGTGTCTCTTGGACACTGAAGTGCAAACTTTATCTTTTAAGTTATATCTGTTCTTATCAGTTTAATATCCCAGATCTCAAGGGCCACAGTGCTCTGGTCTGAAGTTACCATGAGATGGAAGACAACTGCCATTGCCTAGAGTGTTCAGGCTTGTGAGCTCCAGTGGTAAGCCTGGCATAAGGCAGAACTATTTCAGAGGGGGCGCTAGAATTAGCTTCCTTTTGCAGCCCTCCAAAGGCAGAGTTGGATGGCCATTAGGATATGGTCAAAGATTCATCTCTTTAGACCGGCTTCTTGTTTTCAGGTCAGTGACTGGTAGATTGTGTAGATTATCAAGCAGAGAGATAATATGAGATGGATATCATGCACATGTGGTGATGCCAGTAATTGTTTACACACCCCAGCATGGGCGGTACCCATTTGTAAATAAGCACAGAAGAAAAGGGCCTGGCCTTCAAAACCTTTCATCTAGATCAGTCTCCTGTCTGAGTATCCAAGTGGTCTGATCCAAGCTACTTCTCTCTCTCTCAACTCCTATGGTGCTAGAGCATACTTGTACAAACAGTGGTATTTGTAAGTTCATGCTGACATAAGTATGGTCTCTCATTGCCGCTTCCTCCATTTACAAAACAGAGTTATGAAAACAGGAAGGATTTAATATAATGCAGGTGCTAAGAGAACTTCTGATTTTGGGGGTTAAAATACAAGCATTTTCATTCTTTGGAGTCACCTCACTAAGAGGAAATAGACTGAAGGGATGGTTGTCTTCCTCCTGTCTAGAAGACCAATGCAATTACTTAGCATTTTACTATCTCTAATATTTTGACATACTGGCCTTCCCTGTAGGGGAGAGTTGACCTGCAGTCTAGTCTCTCACAAAGAACCATGAGAGTTTGTGCGTGTAATTAGATTCTGTTCTGATAAGTCTCTTGGCTTTTGTCCCAGGCGGGCATTTTGACAGATGCACAGGTTACTCAGGTGTACCAGCGTGTGAAGGAGCTTCTGGCTGCAATCCGTCCCAATGCTGTAGCACTAGTTGATGCCTTTGATTTTCATGATGATCACCTTGGATCTGTGCTTGGCCGGTATGATGGCAACATCTACGAGAATATGTTTGAATGGGCAAAGAAATCCCCACTAAACAAAACAGAGGTAAGGATGAACCCTTATTTCTCCCTCCTAGTTCCTACTCTACTTGTCATGGAGCCAAATGATTCAGCACAAAGCAATTGCAGCTACAAAAGCCCTGCTGGAAGATTCTGCAAAAAACAAATGCCTTTACAAAGTGTGACTATTTTTAATGAGGAAAGAAACTGACAGTTGCCCTCTAGGTTTCTGAGAATATCTGCTGCATTTCTGAATCTGTTTGTAGCTGCTGTAGTCAAAAACCAGAGACCTATATGGTAATGTGCCAGGGACAGTTCTCCATCTTGGAAAACAGGATTGACTACAGTACCCTGCCAATATACTGTAGCTTTCTTTTGCCTTGTTTAGGTCCATAGTTGATTAGGTATCTTGAACCTGAGGCTAAGTCAGACTTGTAAACACTGCTAGGAATCCCAACAGGGTCAGTCAGCCCTTTGTTCTCTCAGGATCAACTGGGAGCATGCAGTTTCCTGTGGGAATTTAATGTTTTTTAAACAGACTTGTCCACTCTCCAGAGACATTAAAGATTCCAATGCCCTTCTTGTGAGGAATAGTTGAGGAAGGCAGTTTGTTCCTGTGTTCTGGCCAGATTTCCCCTTTTTTGACTGCTACCAGCATACTGCAGAGGTGGCTGTTTAACTGGTTCTTATTTGTATAGATACATTTTGATCCTGCAGGAAATGTGTTTAAAAATAAAAACATAACAAGAAAATTATTTTTATCTAATTTCCCTTTTTTTCCCCCCTACAGGTTCATGAGTCTTTCCAGAAGCATCTGAAGCCAATGCAAGCCAAGCTGTGAAAATGTTTTTTAAAAACACGCTATTGTCCAGCTCTCTAAATTGGATGTCATTGCTTTCCGTCAGGCACCTGAATCAAATCTTTGAAATCCCAGTAACTGTAGGACAGTAAATAATTGTAGCCTCTCTTTCCATTTTTATATATTGACAGGGTGGGATGGGGGAAATTAGAGAAATTGTATAAGAAGGGGTGTGTGTTTTTTTTAAAGTGCAATTATAATCCTTGAGAAATGTACCTTTTTAAGCATTGGGGAAAGTTGTACAGATTCATGTAAGGCTTCCATTTGTGAAGCTGCTAACTGCAAAGGTCATTCATCTGGAAAGCATAGTAGGATTTTACTACTAAGTAGTTAACTGCATTCAGGCAATAGCTGCTGACGAACAGCTATGTCTTGTTAAAAACACTTTTAACTCAGCAACACCCTTCTGCCAACATGGTGTACCCCTATGTACACACGCAGCTGCTATCAGAATCCTCCTGCATCTTGCTATGCACAGTGACACCTACGTGAACTAGTCAGGATCCAAGGGTTTACACAGGGAGTTGTTGGGTCTTAATCAAAGCTCTGTGATATTCTCCATTTTAATCCATCTCTCTCCCAGTTTCTTCTTACTGTCTCCCTGGGCATAGCACTGTCCTTCCAGCAGGGGTGCCTGAACCTCCTTCCCTGCAGCAGGACCTTCCAGATGCAGTTTGGAATTATATCCCCTTTTTTTCTCTGGAGCTCAGCCTCAATCAAATCATCCACTGAGCTTTCTCCATGGTATTCCATTCCATCCTTTCTTCCTTCAACCTGCAAACACCCTCTTTACACCCCCATATCCCATGTCCATCACTAGCACCCTCCCCTCTTTGAGGCTCTCAGCTAATAGCAGCTTTGGAGAGAAAAGAGCCAGGAGCAAGTTAATGGGAGTTCTGCCATCTTTTTAATCTTTAGCATTTCTACAATACTTCACATCTGCAAAGCACTTAACAAATGCTAATATATAAGTGTGGTGTCAAAAGCCAGATTTGCTGGTGGGAAATTGCAAACCTGACCAGTTGTGCAACTAGTGCTTGCCAGTATTTGAAAGCAAAAGTTGGCTGGATTGGGGTCTTTTACCCCCATTGGTCTTGCTCTGTGATGTACTGTATCCAAACGTGTGTTGCATAGAAACTCTCAGCAGTCTCTCCTAGTGCAGTGGTTCTCAAACTTATTTGATCAGGCCCTCCTTTGTGTCTGTAATTGTTTATGCACCCCAGTATATATACCACCAGCCAGCTCTGAAGGCAGAGCAGCGGCTGCTGGCTGGGCACCCAGCTCTGAAGGCAATGCCGTGCCAGCAGCAGCACTGAAGTAAGGGTTGCAATGCCCCAGTGACACCCTTCTTGCTTCTATGCTGCTGCTTCAACCCCAGGGCTGACAGCCAGAGCCCTGTCACCTCTAGGTGAGGGTTTGAGCAACAGGGGGAAGGAAAGTCTGAGACCACATGGTGTGGCTCCAGCTGCTCCCTTTATTCCTGCCTCTTGTGTGTGCACAGCCCTTCTGCATGAGCCCCAGCCACCCGGGGCTAACAGCCAGCGCTCTTTTAAAAAAACAAAAACAAAACAAAAAAACCTTGACAGATTCCTGCGCCTCCCTTGGGAAGCCCGCCCCATAGTTTGAGAACTGCTGTCCTGGTGGAACATCTGTCATCTTTTCCCCATTAACTTCCAATGAGCTTTCTCTGGAATGTTTTAAAATGTCCCTTTTTAGTACTGAAGTGAGACTTACACAATTGCTTTCTGTATTAACGGATTAAAGACTTAGCTTTTAACTACTCCTCTGTGAAATTTTATCTGTCACTAAAACCAGAAAACGGTTTCTTAAGTTTGTCCTTTTACAGAAATCTTTTTTCCAAAACAAGTGAAGAACAGCAACTTTGAGTTTAAAGAGCTCCCTTTAGGATAAACCATAATCCTCTGGTCCCGAGATGAGACTAAACCTCTGGAGAAGGTGGGTCTCTCAGGTTTTGGCACCCTGTTGTGAAAGTGTCTAGCTTTGGACAACATTTCCACAAAGGCATTTTTGCACTAATCTCTTCAACTAGAAAGGGTAGCTCAGTGTATTAAACCTGGACTGAAATACATAATAAAAAAAAAATCAAAACTTTTTGCTGCTGAACCTTCCAGGTCAAATGTATCTTCTGTGCTGTTCAGTATAATAAGTGTGCCCTTGCCTTCCATTTAATTCAGTGGAACACTGTTGACAAGGGGCATTGGAGAATCAGCAGGGGAAGGGTTAAAGATTGATAAAGAGAACATCACTAGCAGAATATATGTACAGACTTAAACTACAGAAACTCATTTTCAAACAAAACAGTTGCAAATTCTTTCATTTTCTAACTCTTGTGCATGTGTCTGCATTGATTCTTCTAACACATTGAAGTAGAATAGTCTATTAAACTGATAAGATTGGAGCCAAACTGGGCTTTTTTTTGGTAGGGACAGGTTCTAGAGCTGCTGTTATCAACCAGTAGTGTAAGAAATCAGATGACTTCATCTTTCAGCCCAACTTTATTACTAAACTTCCCAAAACAGTCTGTCAAATAAGTTTGTTTTCAATTAACTTAATTTTTACTACTTTCTACTTTTACTTTTACTACTTTACTACTACTAATTTTTACTACTAATTTCTACTTAGATTCTCAGCGCACTCTAGAACAGTAAACACAATATAGCATGGTACTAATGATAGAGTAAAGGTAGCTAGAAACTTCTTCATTGAGCAGAAGCCTTTTTAAAAAAAAAATTGCCAACACAAATATCACCTCATTTAAAAAATAAAATAGGGCAAAACTATCATAATTGTTAGCAAATGGCGTCTGCTTTGTTTATTTCTAATGAGCTACGACAATTTTAATGATTCACCCAATCTTTTCTGAATTGATTGCTAGTTAATCCTCTTAAAAACGAAATATTACCACTTGGCAGAAATGATAAATTGTAATATTGATAATGGCTGAAGCATGTCAGTTTATAGCTTGTCATGGTGCTCTACCATGTTAACTCATCGCTCTTGCACAACAAAGTTAAATCAAATTGTTTCCTGAAGTGTAATACTATCTGTTTATCTTAAGCAAGTGACTGCTAGGGCCTGGTCTACACTAGAAAATTAGATCTTTTAACTGTTGATCAGGAGTGTGAAAAATCTGCATCCCTGAGCAGAGCTGTTAAGCCGACATCAGTCCCTGTGTAGATAGCACTGGGTCGATGGAAGAATTCTACCGTCAACGTAGCTACCATCTTTCATGGAGCTGTATAACCTAGGCTGATGGGAGAACCCCTTCCATCAGCTAAGATAGCATCTATGCCGAAGCACTACAGCAAGGCAATTGTGCCAGTGTAGTATTTTAAATGTAGACAAAGGCTAAGTCAAATAATTACATTGCTTGTCAAAATATATGCTGCTCATAATCATGCAATTTATAGGCTACTGACTTGGGTTTCATTGAACAGAAGATTGCTGAGATTTTGCTATTTTAATTAGGGGATGCTTCTCAGCAAAGACTGAAAGTCATCCAACGAAAGCACCTGCACCACTCTCTCTCCAGACATTTTAAATGACTGGAAAAGCATTAGAAAAACATAGTGAAGGGAACAATTATGTACTTGCCTCAGAAGCTGGACTAGATAGGAAAGACATTAGCTATCTCTTAATTTCTGTTCAATGCTAGTTTGAAGGTAATCCTGTGTTCACGTGAGCTCTGTCATGCTTGTTAAAATGCTGCTTCCAGCAGATGCAATCAAGTTTGGGGCAGAGATAGGTGGCTTGAACTACTTTTGGCAAACTATATTTCTTGCCCTTTAGATTTGATCACTCTCAACCTGTCTGGTATGAAATTTCTGTTGGAGTGATTGTTTAAGAAATGGATACTGTTTCTTGTAAAAACAGTGCAACATTTAAATGTTGTCCTGTTCACAAAAAACATACATTTGCAATTTTTCTACGGTTTCGTGGTAAAGATTTCCCCCATCTGCCATGTGTGTCAGTTCAAGTTGTTCCTCTGCTACATTTGCAAAAGCAGTAAATACAAAGACTGTATCTTAAGACCCATATACACTTGAGAGCTTTGGCTCATGTAGGGCTGCTTCAAATACCTGGCAAGTTGTTAAAGCCTCATATCTACTACACAAGTGTTTGTATTGGTTCCCAAGTGTTCATGAGCTAGGCAAGTCTAACTGCTCCCATCAGCACTGGTTCAGTCTAAACTGTTGGTACAGGAGATGGGCAGTGCTGGCCTTACTGCCACCCTGCTTCAAAGGCTCCTGGCTCCTGTACTCAAATAAAGGCCTTGCCTACACTTCCATACCATTCTGCACCAGTTACATCTGCAAGTTCTATTCACTGTGTGAGGCATTCTATGGGATAACTTTAAAAAGACACTTCCCTGTAATCCCTTATACATCAAGATAGTTACAGGCAAAATTGACTGCAAAGAGTTACAATAGAGATTTCACAAAACTGGGTGACTGGGCAACAAAAGGGCAGATAAAATTCAATGTTGTGAAGTGCAAAGTAATGCACATTGGGAAAAAATCCTAACTGTACAAACAAAATGATGGGGTCTAAATGAGCTGTTACCACTCAAGAAAGAGATCTTGGAGTCGTCCCGGATAGTTCCCTGAAAACAGCTTTTGTGACTGCTGTTGCACATTGATCAGATAACAGAAGGTTAGGAACCATTTGGACAAAGGTAATAACAGAAAGTATGGTGTCACTGTATAAATCCATGGTATA
This sequence comes from Eretmochelys imbricata, assembly GCF_965152235.1. Lineage (NCBI taxonomy): Eukaryota > Metazoa > Chordata > Testudines > Cheloniidae > Eretmochelys > Eretmochelys imbricata. Next base: position 15,963,964 of record NC_135585.1, on the reverse strand, counting down.
CCCGCCCATTGAATCCTGCTTGTAGTTCTGGTCACCTCCTCTCACAAAAGATGTGTTAAAATGGGGAAAGTTGCGGAGAAGGACAATGAAAATGATTAGGGGTGTGGAACAGCTTCCATCTGAGGAGAGATGGAAAAATACTAGGGCTCTTCTGCTTGAAAAAGAGATGAGGGGGGTGGGGAAATACAGCACAGGTCTATAAAACCACCCATGGAGTGGAGCAAATGAATAGGGAAGGGTTAGTTATCTGCCCCCTTCACAGAGCAGAGGGCCACTAGATGAAATTAAGATCAAGTTTAAAACAAAAGGAAGTACTTCACACAATGCACGGTCAACCAGTGGGACTCCGTGCCAGGGGATGTTGTGAAGGCTAAAAGTATAATGGGGTTCAAAAAAGAATTAGATCAGTTCATGAAGGGCAGGTCCATCAATGACTATTAGCCAAGAGGGGCAGGGATGCAGCCCCATGCTCCAACCGTCAGAAGGTGGGACTGGCCAACAAGGCAACACTTAAATTGCCATGTTCTATTCATTCCCTCAGGAGTATCTGATGCTGGCCACCATCTGAGGCAGGATACTGGCCTAGGTGGACCATTGATCTGACCCAGTGTGACTATGTTCAATTAATATACTTTCTCCCTAGCGTCTGCTTCTGAGTGAGCTCACTGTGTTCTTAAGTAGGCTTCCCCTTTTCTACTTACTGGAGATTAGAGGAGGGCATCTATTCAGGAGTTAATCTAGGTGCTTCTGAACTAAAGCAGACACCAAAGCCCTTCGTGGGCATCTGCATTAATGAACTCCATCACCCAGCTTAGTGTATACCTAGAATTCTTAAATGTGTGTCCTCATCTTCCATCTGGGAAGCCTGCGTGTCTAGAAAGCGGGCTTTGGGCTCTACCAATACTTGCATCACCATGGCGTAGTGTCCTTTTCAGCTGCCATTTGCTTGTGTGAGCACAGAGTGGACTTAGGTACCAGCTACAGCCTAGCACTTAAGAGAAACCCAATGTCTGAAACTCTTCAATCTGAGGTTTCAGAGTAGCATGTTAGTCTGTATTCGCAAAAAGAAAAGGAGTACTTGTGGCACCTTAGAGACTAACCAATTTATTTGAGCATGAGCTTTCGTGCGCTACAGCTCACTTCATCGGATGCATTCAGTGTCTGTGTGTGGTCGTGGCCTCAACTCAATAAAGTTCCTCAGCCAGTAGATACCTGATCAGTTCTGAGAAATCTGTCCCCCAGCTCAGCCTATCCTGCCATTTGAGCAAGCCACTTGCAAATACTATTTCCCCAACCCTGTCTCAGTGAGCACTTAGCCGCTGGGAGTCTGCAGCCTTCTTTCTTACTCTGCTCCCAGCTACATACTATTCCACTACCTGGGCACCACCACCACTCCCCAGGCTTGTTTCCCTTCTACCTTGGATGTGCTCCCCAGCCACCTGGTCCTATTCTCGACCTGCTTCCTCTTTCCCTGCTCCCCTTGACATTCCTTTCCCACTGGTGATCTCTCTTCCTTGAGGTTAACTCCAGTTTCTTTGTCTGCTCCCAGCTTAAAGGCCCCTGGCGGCTCCGGTCAGCACCGCCGACTGGGCCATTAAAAGTCTGGTCGGTGGTGCCGCGGGTTTAAGGCAGGCTAGTCCCTACCTGTTCTGGCACCGTGCTGCACCCCGAAAGCGGCCAGCAGGTCTGGCTCCTAGATGGGGTCTCCGTGGCTCCGTGTGCTGCCCCCACCCTGAGCACTGGCTCTGCACTCCCATTGGCCAGGAACTGCGGCCAATGGGAGCTGGGGGAGGCAGTACCTGAGGGTGAGAGCAGTGCGCAGAGCCTCCTGCCCCCAATCTAGGAGCCAGACCTAGTGGCCATTTCTGGGGCACAGTGCAGTGTCAGGACAGGCAGGGATCCTGCCTTAGCCCTGCCTGGGAGCCACCCAAGATAAGCTCACACTCCAACCCGAGCCCCTGCCCCAGTCCTGAGCCTGCCCCCCTAAACCCAGAGCCCCCTCCTGCATCCCAAACCCCTCATCCCCAGCTCCACCCCAGAGGCTGCACCCCCAGCCAAAGCCCTCACCCCCCTGCACCCCACTCCCCCATCCCAGAGCCCCCTCCCACACCCTGAACCCCTCATCCCCAGCCCCACCCTAGAGCCTGCACCCCCAGCCCAGAGCCTGTACCCCTTCTGCACCTCAACCCCCTGCCTCAACCCGCAGCCCCCTCCCACACTCCAAATCTCTCTGCCCTACCCCCTAGCCTGGAACCCCCTTCTGCACCCCAAACCCCTCAAGCAGGCACCCACAGCCTATACCCCCTTCCACACCCCAACCCCCTTCCTCAACCTGCAGCCCCTTCCCACGTTCTGAATCCCTTGGCCCCACTCCCCAGCCTGGAGCCCCCTCCTGCCCCTCAAGGCCCTCACCCCAGCCCAGAGCCCCCTCCCACAACTGAACCCACTCCCACTTCTGCCCGCCCCCCAGGCAGCCGCAGACCCCGCAGTTAGGTGCTTCTCTCTTCCAGGCCATGGCCTTAAATACCTGAGAGGCCCACCCCCTGCAGCAGGGCCCCCCAATTCCTATGCACCTCTCAGCTAGCAGATATTCATGCAGAAGGTGCAGCCAGGATGATTTCGGAGGCTGGGGTGCCAGAAGTTCCCCAATCCCTGAGCAGCAGCTCCCCACTCTCCCCCGCCCCAATGGGGGTCTCATCAGCCCGGGCAGATTCTCCACTCCCTCCCCCTCCCTTTCCTGTTGATCACCCCAAAGGAATGCTGGGAGATGTAGTTCCTTTCCTGCTCCAGAGCCGACTCTCCCGGCAGGGAGCTGGCCAAGGAACTACAACTCCCGGGGTCCTCTGGGCTCCCGGAGTCCCGGGCAGGATCCCTGCGGCCGGAGGGTGAGAGCTGGAGCGTTGTTGCCTGTCTGCGGGCGCGGGGGGTGGCTACAATGTACCAGGACCCTGGATACAATGTATCATATCCGGGGCGGTCTGCGCGTCCCCGGGGCTGGCCGGGCCTGGGGGTCGGGGGGGCTGTTCTCTGGGACTGGAGGCTGGGCGCTATGGTAACCAGGGTGCTCCGCCGCCGCGCTGCGGGCGTTATCCAGGGCGGGCTAGGGCTGGGCCATGGAGCCAGAGCCGTGGGGTGCAGTGACGGCAGGGGGAGAGACCCCCTGCTAGCCAGGGGCAGGGCTGGGGGCGCTCTGAGGCCATCAGGTCAGCTGCTTGGGGGCGTCACCTTCTGTACCAGCCCCTAGCTAGTCGGTCGGTGTCTGAGCCCCTGGAAACCCTCCAGCCCTTCCTGCCGCTGGAAGGCGCTTTTCTCTCTGTTCCCCTCTTCCCGCCTGCTGCTCTTCCCTCTCCACCCCCCATAGCTCCTCTCCCTCTGCTGCTGCTCAGAGCTTTCCCCCGGAGCAGCTGGGTGAGTGACACCCCTGTCAGCAGCGTCAGTTTCATTGCTGCCCAGGGGGTTCTGAAAAGCCCTGGTGGAAATGGACGCGACTGGAAGGTGGAGGGCCCTGAGCAGTAACCGGGGCAATGGAACTGTCTGTCTGCAGACTCAGGAAGAGATCGCTGATCCGGCGCGCAGAACTACCAGGGCTAGAAACACTCCTGAAAGTTTGCACAAGCTGCTAAACCAGATTTCTCCATTCGCTAGGGAAAGTTGCTACTCACCACTGGCAAGTGGACAGTGGGTTTTAACTCCTGTAGGAGGCACTTGCCTCCAGTCGGGATGGCAGCGATAATGACTCGAATGAAGTGTGACCTAAATGCCGTCTGCAGGGCCTGTGTTTACTAAAGAGGACACAGGTCACAGACAAGACCAAGGCCCAGCATTCAGGGTGCCACCCTGAGCCAAGCTGTATGTGGACGTATCAGGTCCCAGCATGCGGTGCTCCATCTTGATGCAAACGGTAGATGCATGCTGCGCTCGGGAACTTGAAGCCCGCATCCCTACTTCAGGGGTTACTGTTGCTGCAGGCTGTGTTCTGTGTGTTTAAGGGCTGCTTGGCTCAAGGAGCATCACATGGTGGAACTGCAGTCTTTTAAGTCCACATCAGTGTATTACTGGACCGATCAGATCAAGAGCATCTTTGCATGCTGGGATCTGGAGTCTCTGTGGGCCATACCTCTTTAAATCAAATCAAGGGTGATTATAATCTGCTCCATTTTACACAAATTGAGTGTGACCTTCCCAATCCTGGCAAGGTGCTTAATTTAATGTGAGAGGAAGGATACTCTGGGGTTTTGGGCACAGCAGATGATGTGGATTATATTCCCAGCCTTGCCCGTGGCTTGCCATTTGACTTGATTTACTTACCACACTAATATCTGGGTGCTATTTGACAAGCAATCCAGAAAGATAAGCAGACAGACAAATCACTGACACTCTCTCAGTGCCTAAATTTACATGTATGAAACAGGGATAATCACATTTACCAACAACACAGGTGTATTTCAAGGCTTAATTAACTTGTTAATGTTTTTGAAGCATTTTATGGTTTTCCTAAGGAAATCATGTTATTCTAATGAGTGAGTGAGTTTAAGAAAGCAGAGAGGTGGAAAACTTGACATGTCTCAATTGCAAAAGGAATTCCATTTCACAAAGCTCCTGTCGAACATGAAGGTGAATCAGGAAATTTTAACTCTCCCTTTCACTTAGGTGAGGCTCAAGTACATACGAGCGCTGTACTAAAGGATTCTACAGTATGTGAAGGTGAAGACTGAAGGGCTGTATAAACTGAATCACCGGTGAGGGAGAACTGTTGGAAGCCATGAGATGGTAAGGATAAAGTAAACACTATTGGATAGCAGTCTCCTGTCCTCTAGAACAGAATCACTTTGATTTCATTTCTGTGACATGCACTGGCTCAGGTGTGCTGGTAGGTTTTGATGGCAAATCCTGTCTGCTCAGAAGGAACTATGCTAGTTGCAGTCTCCTATAGTAATCTTTGTTCATTACCTGGTGCAGACTCGACTGAGGAGGATTTCTAGTGTTGTTTGGGTTGTGTGGAGGAGTCTGACTTCCTATATGGACAAGTCAGAGTTCACTGTGGTGATCGTGACGTGTCAGATGTGGGATGAATCTGGCCCATGAATTATCTGAGCTGCAGTTCTGTGATGCAGAGAATTAACGTCTTGCATGAAAAGCCCAAGTTAGACGACCAGTCTTACTTTCAGTGCTTTTATTCTTGTAACGAGGGAACTTTTCTTTTCCTGTTAGGCTGCAAAACCCAAGAAAGGTTTAAAAGGTATGTGCACTTGTACGTTTCTCACTACGATACCCTTTGGGCTGTTTGAGAAGAGGTGGGGTAGAGGTAAGCCCACGCTAAGGTGTCACTGACACACCCACAGGTACAAGGGGGAATCCTGGCTACTGGCTTCAGGTTCCTTGTCGCCAAGATATGAACATGCAAAGTGTTAGTATTGTTTGTGTTAAGGCATTGCTGAATCAGCAGTGAAAATCAGCTTCCTCTTAAATCAGGCAACCTTGCACATAGGGACATGTTTCCCCTCCCATGGGGACTTATGCAGATCCAGTGGAGACTATAACTTTATCAAACTCAACTTGTTCTTTCCCTCCCATCAGCCTCAGTTGATATGTCAGAAGCTGTCTCTCCCCGTTGTATGCTGCCACAGTACAGAACAACTTCTGGCTTTCTAAGCCTCTGTGGGTCCTTCGCATATTTTAGGATGAGAGCCTCGTTAGATTACTTTAATCTCTCCATGTGCCAGCGACTGAGTAATGGGGAGCATCTTGCATCTAGTAAATAAAGAAATCCCCTACTTTGGCCAGGTGAGGGCAAACTTCTCTATCAAGAGCCCCACCTGGGCCACACTTTCTTATGTTCAGAATATATCGGCTGAAAACTTGGCCCTGCTGAAGTCAGTGGAAGTTTTGCCATCAACTTCAATGGGGCCAGCATTTCACCCATCATCTTTAGGCTGACCAGGAGGAACCCCAGACCTTATGCTGATGATGCGTATGACCAAATGTTTGTCCTTGAGATTGGAGGCTTTCAATTAGACCAAGTGCTCTCTGAATGTATGAAAAAACTGCTTTTATTCCACATGTTGCCCAGCTCCCCTGATGAGATGGCCTTGCTTTGTTTCATTCTAGGTTCCATCCAGGACATGTTCAGTGACCTCCTGGGAGATGATGGTAAATGCTCTTTCACTGACATTGAGAAGGAAGCCTCCCTCCGCCAGCCCGCCCGCCCCCCCCCCTCCTCTGGATGTAGAGCTGGTGAGACGTGCTGGCTTGGCAGCCTTGGAGAATGAAGCCTTCCATTTATTCATAGAGCAGCTACAGCATTGGCTGTGGAAGCACAAGCTTCCCCTGCCACTGTGCATCAACCTTGTCCTCTAGGGACCCCCTCTGGGTAAAAGGGATGTTCAATTTCCATGAAGTCCGTTCAGTCCTTGGCTCCTCAGCTGACCTGGACATCAATTGAGGGGGAGGGGTCAGTAGTGGAGGTGGTACTTGATATGCAGCTTTTGGAGCAAAGGTCTGGATCAAGTTCCATATTCTCCATGATTTGTTTCTAGATGAAATCCCCATTAAATCCAACAAGCCTTCCCAGCAGTCTGGGGGCAGTGGAAGGAGATCCAGGGAAATTGTCTCCAAAGCCAGCAAAAAGTGAGTACGTCTGAATCACGCTATTAAATAAGAGATTGAAGAGGGAAACTTTGCTGTTTGCTGGTGTCCCGGCACCCCATGAGCTCCTCAGCCATGTCCTGTGTTTCATGTCTTGCTACTTGTCATTTATTTTTGGACTCTACAGTTATTGCTTTAGGGGGAGATATTTCAAGGCACAGCTAGGGAGTTTGGTGCCCAAACCCCTCTCAAATTTCCATCCCTCTGACTGGTGTATTCTTCCCTCCGTTACACCTGCACCAGGCTACTGAAATAATAGGACCCCATTTAATAAGGTTGTGCAGGTGGTGCTGAGGGCAGCGTTTAGCTCTGTCTGAAGAAATAGCCATCCTAGCACTAGTATAACTCCACCTAAACTCCTCTTGTACGAGTCAGAATAACTCCCGTTCTGCAGGGACGTCTCCCAGTCTTCTCTCCCTGTCAGTGAGACATGTCCCCCTTCAGACCGCAGATGGCTGCTGCAGTAAGCTCCCACCAGACCTCCTTTCTTGGGATTGTGTGCCGCGAGTCGCAGGGCAGTTCCTAATTCTCCTGCTTCTGTTGCAGGTCTGGTTTGGAGGATGGTGTCTTCAGCAAGATGGCTGCAGAGGACGGTGCAGAAGCAGAGGTGAACCAAGGCCTGGGGGGGGGGGCTGAGAAGGGGGAGAGTGTGTGTGTGAGTGAGATGAGGTTCCTAATGAACACACAACCAAATTCAGCCCTGCTGTAATTTCACTGAAGCCAGCTGAGTTCCCGTAGGGATTCCTTTAATTCTAGGAGTCCCATTGACTGCAGATCTTATTTGGACATCCCTCTAGTTGTTGCAAAATGAGGACGGATGCTTGCATGGACGGTGAGAGAATGAGAAGCAAACATCCTAGTTGGTGCTGAGCCCCGGTGGGTGACTTACACTGGAATACAATTAATGCCTGTATCACATAGCACTATTTGGTGGTAAGCAAAGCAAGAATCCAGATTGTCTTCCTGGTGTAGTGTCGCTTCCACCAATCACTGTCCAATGACACCAAGGAAACAAAGTTCCTTGGTTTCAGGGTTTCCCAAACACGCATGTTCTCCTAAGGAACTGAAAAATTTCCAGGTCTCAGAAGACATAACGCAAGGATCTCAAAGCACTTTACAAACAGGACTCAAATATGCCTTTTAGTGCTCCTGGGAGTTGCGTGTGTATTATTACCCCTGTATTACACATGAGGAAAGCTGAGGTGCAGAGAGTTGAAGTGACTTGCCCAGGATCACAGTGAATCCGTGGTAGAGTCAGGAACAGAACCCAGAAGTCGCGACTCCTAGGCTCCTTGTGTAACTGCTGTAGACACGCTACCTCCACTGTAACCTGGTCAGTCTGAGTCCCTGGTGCTTTATTTTAAATGCAGACAGGACAGCCTGTCCGATTTACTTACTGGCTCATTTCCACGTTGGACTAGATATAGAATAGATGGCATTTCACAATGAATGCAGAGTGTGCCAAGGCAAGTGAAAATACTTAAGCAAAATAAAAACATGCCTTTTATGTGTATTGGGCTTTCTTGAGCCTCCTCTGGTGCTACATGCGTCCGACTGCATGTTAGTGCGATCTCATCTCTCCTGACTTTGCATGCAGGGATCTGACCTCTCAGATGTAGACCCACAAGCTTTGCTGGAGACCCTGAAGGTAAGTGAATAAAACATTACTAGTCTTCGAACTGCACTGACCGTGGCTGTGACATGCTAGAACTAACCTCAGATTTCTCCCTCCTTGGGTACGTCTACGCTGCAGTCTGAGAGGTACTGCAGCACACGTAGATGAACCAAGGCTAGCTTTGACCTATCTAGCTCGAATAATGATAGCAGTGAAGCTGTGGCAAGGCGGGCTAACGGCTCGAGTACACCCACAGGAACCCGGGCAGGCTTGTGCAGTCCCTGTTGCCACCTGTGCCCCCACTTCACTGCTGTGGTTACGCGAGCTAGCTAGGTCAAAGCTAGCTTGGGTATATCTGTCTAGGCTGCAGTCACACCTCTGATTGCTGTATAGACGCCCTTGGTCTGCATCCCAGTGTCTCTGAATCAGTGTTTAATTGTAACCTCTTCCTCCAAGAGCTTTTCTTCGTAGAAACCCATGTTTCTGAGACCCGGCAATGAACTTGATGTGCGTGCAGAAGGCTTGCAGCGTCAGGCCTCCATTTATTTTTCCTCTTTAAGTATTTCCCAGCCACATCCAGTTACAAACCTCCCCACTGCTGAGTATTGGAAAATAGGGAGGCCAGCACATTTGGTGGCGTTGACATGTGCTTTCTGTGGCAGTCTTTGTCACTCCCTGTGGGCCCCCGCCCCAGGTGAAGAATGCAGGCTGGGTGGGTCTGCTGCCCTTGCTTCTCTGGGGAGTGATTTGGATTAGAGCTGGACTGGGAACCAGGTCGGGGATGAAGGTCCACTGGCCAACCTGTGGATAAACCCTTCCAGAGCAGATAGGAGGGCCCTGAGAACACCATCCCTGGCCAGCAGATAAGAAAGGCAGCATATGTTTTAGTTTAAATGTCCATATTCATGTGTTCAGGAATATCCTGTCAAAACAGGGCGTCTTCACCTGCTCTGCTGCCTGAGCACCAGGGCATCAGCTCAGTTCTTCGTGTTCCCATGTATGTTCTTTTTATTCCCAGGAGATGGATGACATGGAAGCTGATCTCCTAGGCATAAAGAAGTCTGGTTCTGGGGCTGGGAGGACAACAGCAAAGGGTTTCGAGAACCTTGAATCCTCAGGTGACCTGGCAAAAACTGCAGGGAAGCTAACGACTGTTGAGAAAGGTGAGTGCGATGAGCTAACCCTCTGCTAGCGCTTCTTTTATACCTGGCCTGGCCGATTGCGAAAGGGCTTTGAATGAAGCTGTTGCCCTCTGGGGCTTTGAATCTTTGATTCTAGAATATCCTCAGGGACAGGGACTGTCCCATGACCAAAGCTGGATTTTATCTGTTTTACACCAGGTCCGGGGCCTAAAAATATGTTCAGTGGCTCGCGTTCGTAAACATTAAAAACATAGAGTTTTGTTTGTGTTTGTACAGCGCCTAGCACAATGGGGTCCTGGGCCATGGCTGGGGCTGCTCGGCACTACAATGTTATAATAAAAGAGTGATGGTTCCCTACCTAGAACCAGCCCTTGCTACTCTCTTACGTGCAGTGATAAACCTAGGGGCACCCAGACTTTGCCCAGCCAAGGGCCACACAGGCTCCTTGCCCAGAGTCTGTGGATTGCACCTTATTCTCACGCCATGAAGCAGACTGTAGCTGTCGTCCCCTTCAGACACAGGGGCTGCACCAGGAAACTACAGGTCCCAGTATGCAGTGATCTCTGCCTGGATCCAATCAGGCAGGCTTCCCGCGGGAGATGGAGCACAGCTCACTGAGACCTGTAGGCTGTGTGGCACTGTACACCTGCGTTAAAGATGAATGTGGCTCTGGATCATATTGTAGCACTATAGGTGGCATATGACCTGCTGGCATGCATTAGCCGTGCCTGGAAACACTTATAATAAAGCTCCATGAACAGTGATATCCAGCCTCTTAGGGTGGGGCAGCTCCCAAACAGATCGTGTTCAAAGTGGACTTGACGTGGGTCCTTTCTGAGCAGTGTGGCTTGAACCTACTGTAGAAGACAGTTGGAGGCACAGATTATAATGAGAGACAAAATGGAGCTGCAGCATTCAGACCCACAGCAGAACATTGCACAAGTTGGTGGCTAGGTTTTCGGCCTCGCTGGTTTATAAAGGGTCCATCTACCAACTAAGGATCAGGATCAGAACACCACCAGAGGGGAGCTGTTTGCATGAGGAGCCCTCCCCAAAGATATTCCAACCCTTGAATCCCTTGGGGGAATTGTGGGTTGTTATATGTACTCTGCAGCAACCTGAGAGGGTAAAATAGGCTCCTAGCTGGAAATAATAACCCTGTATTTACTCTGAATAGATTATTTCCATACGCGGGGAGAGGGTGGAGCATGCACAGTGAAGAGGCTCTGCCTGTCTGTCTGCAAACCCCCCTATCTGATGGTTTTTTACAGGAGAGTCTGCCACTGGAATTGAAAAGAAACCCCTCTCCACTCCCGCCACCCCCCAGCGGCAGTACAAGAAGTTTTCCTTTGAAGGTGGGATTTGGGCGGGTACAGTTGTGGGCACTCAGCTCTCACAGTTTGACTCTCACCTTTAATTTACGGGGAAACTAGTAGATCTTCGTCTCCTTTAAGGATAAGTTTGCTGGAAGAGTCGCCAGGTAACAGGGCACAGACAGAGTCTTTCTCCTTTAGATCACCAGTTTAAACCTCCTCCGACTCAAAGTACCACGAGGGTGACGTGTGGGAAATGATCTCCTACTGCGGTTCCTCATGTGTCCGTAGCACAAAAATCATCTGTCGGATTGGTAGAGTCCAAGGACTACACGGGCCATGAACACCGAGTACCTTCTCGTGCCCAACAGTGCCCTCTGTAGGTTGGAGCTGAGGCAAACTGGGCTCATGGGGCACTGTGAGAATCCGATACATGTTCTCTAGGCACCACTCTCCAGCACTAAATTCACATAAATCTTGCTGCCAAAGGTATATGAGAGGAACATACGGTAGAAAAAACTCTACAGCAGTTTGTCATGGTAACGTGAGAAAACCATGCCTTAGAGATAAAGGACTGTGGGGGTGTGAATTTGACTTCAGTTCATTACTCTGCCCTGCATCTTCTTCCCTCCCATTTCTCTTTACTCAATAAACGATGAGGATGAGTCTAAAAAACAACCACATAAGAGAATAGGGAACCTGGCTTAAAAAATATCCTATAGTGGGGTGTGTGGGTGGGCTCTGGTCTCTGGATGGGATTTCTGGGAGTACTATATTTAGGATTATATTGTCACATGTCTTTTTAAATGATAATCGATGTAACACACTGAGATCTTTGTATAGAACGTTTTATAGAGGTATAGTGCTTGACAAGCATTAATAGTTTAAATGCCCCCCACCGCTGTGAGGTGTTACAGATGATGAAACTTTATAGATGGTGAAACTGAGGCGCAGCACCTGGAAATAGAATCCACGTCTCCTGCTTTTCCAGTCCTATGCTTTAACTAGGAGTCTATGCTCCCTGTTCTAGGGCCTACTGAAATCAGTGGAAAGAATCCCAGTGACTTCACTCGGCTTTGGATCAGGCCAATAGACGGCTATCTATGGGGCTGAGATAATGTGAGAACTGGCCTTCTCGTGGCATTTCCATACCTGGACAGGGCAAGTGCGAAGAGAAGGCCCGATCTCAAGTGATTGCTGCCCCATAAATGATCCCTTAAGGGAAGATAATAGGGTAGAAAATCATGAACCTATATAGAACTCTTGAGATACTGGACGTCACCCAAATCCAGAGAGATTCAAGTGTAACGGGTTCCTTGCAGAATCTGAATTCACAGCTGTGTTTTATCACTAGTGGAAGCTGCCATCCAAGGAACAGGCATTTTGAGACTGTCCAGATTCACATGGCACCAACGTTGAGGCCATAGGAGAGATCCAAGACTTTATGGCAAAAATAGGCTAACCTGTCTTTCCCAATGACAATATAGCTCAACTTCCAACTCCAGGTACCCCTAGGAGGAGTTTGCTCCCAAGCGCTAATACTGACCCAAGGACCCACTGAATTTTGCCAGTAACTCCAACAGGAGCAAGATCTGGCTAATGCAGAATCCCCAGTTCTAGATGATGGTCTCAATATTTAGCTCTTTGCAGATAGTCCAGCTCCAAGAAGACAATTTCCAAAGGCCAGTTGTTTTTTTTTCCTTTTATTCCCATGGGGCAATTGCTAGATTTAGACGATCCTTTGGCAGGTCTTTTATCGGATGAGGAGGAAGATGCTGCTAAGAAGTTACCTCCAACAGGCACCAAAAGTAGCCCTGAAAGACATACTGGACCAGCCAAAGGTATGGAGTCACGCTAGAATTATACCCTAACCATAGAACTAGTTTGGGCTGCTCCGTAATTTGCTTCAGTAGCATGAACACCCTGCTTTTCCCACCTTTTAAATCATTGACCTGTCAATTTTACTGGTGCTCCCTGGGTATTAGACATTCTCACTATCGACAAGTGGAACAGTAGATTAATGAACTCGCCTTTCGCCTCTGTGGACTTGGGTTCAAATCCTAGCTTTAGTCTCACCCCTAATGGATTTTTAATCAAGGCATATTTAGTATCTCTGGGGTGGCTCTGGATTGGGATAGTGAGGGCACTGCAGGTCAAGCTGGGGTTCTGGTGGTAGAGCGGCTGGGAAAGAGGGGAACATCCAGGACTAGTATCGCGGGAAGTGCTGCAATTCAGGACTGAGGTGGGAGTGCGAAAGGAAGTCTGGAGTAGCCGGGGCTGCTGTAGTCTGAGATGCACTGGTAGAGCTGGGGGCAGACTGAGATAGCAGGAATCCTACAAAGCAGGAGTGAGAGCCTGCAACATCCCCAGTGCTAACAAGTGCTAAATAACGTCTCCTTGTTAATGGTCACCAAATTCATCAAAAGATGCAATTTACAAAAGAGCGAGAGAGCATGCCGCAAAGCAGTGCGCTAATACTTTGTCACTTCCCAGTGATTTGTTCTTTGGCTTCAAAAGAACAATTTACGGGAGACTGTGTCAAAGATCCCAACCCTGGGACGAGCGTTATGTGTCATTTAAACTAGCGCCGTAGACCCAGTGGTCTCTGCTAAGAAAGATCTTCCTTCCGTTTAACAGGGACGTGTCTCTCCTCGGCTCCTGGCCATGCTGTTGCTCCCGTGCGGAGGAGGGAGGAGCTGACATTTGAAGATGATGGGGATGACCTGATGGACGCGCTGGGGTTTGACGAGGGTCCGAGGGGAGAGCTGAAGCAGGAGAGGAAAGGAGAAGAGTAAGGAGTTGCTAGGAAATACAGAGTGACTCATGAGATAGTCACACTGGGTTTCAATCATTAAGGGCCTTGGATTGAAAAAGTGCAGAAGAATATTACATGTACTTTGTTACCCCAGATCTACGTGGGCATGAAAGGCATGAATCACCTGAGCAGACTCACTGCGATGACTATTCTGTATCACTGCAGTGGTCTCAAAGGCCAGGTCTGCACTTAAAAATTAGATCGGCCTAGCGATGTCCCTCAGGGCTATGAAAAATTTCTCCCCCTGAGCACCGTAGTTAGGTTGACCTAACCCCTACTGGAGGCACGGCTAGATCGGCAAAAGACCTAGCGACCACCTCTCAGAGAGGTGGATTAGCTACATTGACAGAAAGCCCCTTCCCTCAGTGCAGGCAACGTCTGCGCTGCAGAGGTGTAGTTGCAGAGGTGTAGTTAACTTTGAAACTTTGAAATAGTTAACTTTGGTCCCATTTAAACTGTTGTGATTTTTAATAATTTGTATTACAGTTGCACCTAGCAACGGCACTCATGAAGGCCCAGGTCCCCATTGTGCCAGGCGCTGTACAAAAACAGCACAAAAGGACGGTCCCTACCCCAAAGAACTTCCAGTCTAAGTAACACCCTGTTGAGATGAACAGGAGCAAATCTCACCCTTCAGCGCTATTGTTTCAGGCTAGCTGGCTGCAGACTCATTCAGGCTGTCCTGCAATGGGTCAGGGTTGGAAATATTTCCTTGCAACTGTAAGGGCTAGAAATTTAATTTCATAGATATATATAGGTGTATTTAAAAAAAAGAAGAACCAGAAGCAGCTCAGACTGTGAGAGACGTGCTAGAAGGTCATGCCAGCCACTCCCACGTCAGCTCTTGAGCGCAGCCTCATTTGCCCGCAGAGGGAAACAGACAGTGCTTCAATGATTTCCACCCCCACCTAGATGCTTGTAATTCTTTTTGCCCTCTGGCAGGGAAGAGCCCCGCCCTGCCCGCTCCAAGCTGGAGGAGTTGTTGGGAAGTGGGACCGCAGCCAAACTTCTGGAGCAACCGACCACAGGAGAACGCAAGGAGTTCAAACTGGATACAAAATACCAACAGCAACCTGGTGAGTAAAGCCAGAAGCTTGCCGGTTTAGCAACACTGTGGAGGGTGGCAATTTTTTGGTATGTTGCTATACTGGTAAAAGCACTAGCATAGACAGTTATACCAGCATAAAAAAGCTTTTGCGGGCATAGGGTATTTTGCTCAGGGAACTAGTATAAGCTATACCAGCAAAAGCACTTTCATGACTGTCGGTCTGCATTCACACTGGGAGGGTGTGACATACCCAGGGTATAATCTAGACTAATGAATAGCTATGTCACCCCTGCTCTCTGACCTGGCGTGCCTTTCACATTGCTTTGCTGCTGTCGCTTCCAGTCTGGAGTGCTCCCAAACAGCCTCCAGCATGTAAATTACTCCCAGCTACATCTGCCGGTGAGTAACTGCAGCCAAACAGCCACGCCTGGGCTCATACCAGCTCTGGGTGTAGTACAGGATGACCCCAACTCACTCCCAGTTAGATAAAACAGTAAAACAAAGGCATTAACTACAAAGAGAGAAAAGGAGTACTTGTGGCACCTTAGAGACTAACCAATTTATTTGAGCATAAGCTTTCCTGAGCTACAGCTCACTTCATCGGATGCATCCGATGAAGTGAGCTGTAGCTCACGAAAGCTTATGCTCAAATAAATTGGTTAGTCTCTAAGGTGCCACAAGTACTCCTTTTCTTTTTGCAAATACTGACTAACACAGCTGTTACTCTGAAACCTACAAAGAAAGAGATTTTCAGTGAATAAAGCAATGAGGCGTAGAAGCCAGAAATGGTTACATGAAAAGTAAAGTTAAAATGTAACCAGTGCCTAACCAAGCAACCTATGTTAAATTAGAAGCAAAGTTTTTCTCGCCACATGCGCTCAAGTCTTACTGGCCAAACTTCTTAGGTCTGGACCCCTTCTTCGGTTTAATGGCTGCTTCCTTTGTCTCTTCTTGTGCGGTGAATCAATGAGCAGAGAGGAGAGGGTACCTTGGGGGGCTTATTCCTCCTTTTTATAGTGTCAGTCCCTCTCTTGGAAAACATTTCCTGCTGAGATTCAGGAGACAGAGTGTCTACATGTAAGGATGTTTCCTGCTGGTTTTCCCCACCTGTTTGAACTCCCTTTGTCTCTCTTCCTGCTTGATGACTCTGTTTACTGCTTAAAGGCAAATGAAGCAGAGCACACATTCCTTTGTTTGAGACAGACCGGTTTGCTAACCTCAGTTTGGAACATATGTTAATAACAGCTTACAGGAAAATCTGATAACTTCACATACAATGTTGCCACACATATTTTATCAAGTCAATATTGACCAGCAAATTATGAGTCTTCAAATGACACCTTACAAGACGTACCTTGTACAAAGATAGTTACAGTAGGGTGTGGGCATGGGGTACATTCTGTGGGGGTTTGCCAGCATAGCAAGACCAATATAGCTAGACAAGCCAACTTTTGTAGTTTAGGCAGGGCCTAAGTGAATTACAATGAAACTCCCATACAACAGACAAAAGCGAGAGCATGTGAGTGTGTACTGATGCAGCCTGCTTGCCTACTGCAGACTGACTTTAGTCTCCACTTGTCTAAACAGATAAGGAAAACATTTGGGACAATGAGGATTTCACCTTCGGAGCCTACCAGCCCACCCTGGCCTCCACACCCGAGGGCCGGCGGTCAAGACGACAATCTGTCAGGTATGTGTTTTATATCTGATGCCTGCCTGTGTCTGCCGCACTAACCACTGGGCCATGTTGCCTCCCAGCAGGGAGCTGCCGAAGTCCTAGCACACTCAGCTTTGTGTGTTCATCTCTCTCTTCCGTTGCAGGTTTTCAGCAGAGAATATCAATGAACTGAAAATGGACCAAAGGTCCAAACCAACCACTCCAGCCATCACGAGCCCCATGCGAGGCAGTAAGACTGGCGCTGACTGGCTGGGCTTGAAAGATGAGGACTTTATCGATTTGGACCCTCCATCTCTAGCCAAGGACGCCGCCAAAGGTAGTCCCGCGGCAGCCCCTTTGAACAAGCCATCCAGCTCCTCAGCCACCAAGCAGCCCAGTCCAGCCAGCCAGCTCCTTCCTGGGACAAAGCCAGCTGCAGAGGAAGCAGCAGCTAAACCCAGACCACTTGAGGAGGAGGAGGATAGCTGGCTGAATAACGCCTTGTCTCGAAAAAAATCCCAGGTGCAGGGGAAGGTCCAGGAGAAAAGGGCTGGGGCCTCGGGCTCCCTGAGACAGGACAACGAGGTGGACCCCATTACTGTTACCAGGTAAAGACATGCCAGTGGGCTGCTTTTCAGAGGTCTAGAGCTCCTGAAGCTCCCACTGGCTTCACTGGGAGGTCGCTAGTGCTCAGCACCTCTGAAAATCTGGGCCATTTTTAAGGGCCTAACTTTAGGCACCCAAGTGTGACTATTTTTGCCTACAGAAATAGAGCTGGGATAAGAACGTAGGATTTCCTAGCTTCCAGGTCAATTTGGAGTCCAGACCGTGCTGCCTTTCATTTCAGCTGCAATGGACATTATGCAGGCTGCCATTGTAACTGTGTAAAGGCTACAGTGATTTACTTTGGGAAGCCTGGGACAATGATCCAGAAGCCACCAAAAATTCAAACCAATTTTGTTTTCTGCCTTTTCCATGATTCAATAACTCTTGCCCTTAACTTGTAAGTTACAAGCAAAGTCCCTCCACCCTTCTTCAGTTATATGATCCTAGTCGCTATGATAATATAAATAATAATATTAACAATGAGCATGAAAAAATTATAAGAAAACTAAGGAAATTCCCAGGCAAAATCTTCGTGAACATAGAGTTAAGGCTGAGAACAAATTGGCTATGGCTTGTGCTTCCCAAAGCAGGACTGATGAGTATAATTAGGAAGAGCCTGTCAGACAAAAGTGAGGTATCTTGGTAGCTTATAGTCACAGTTTACTGTTGTGTGCATTTGCTCCTTCAGCCTTTGAAATTAAGGACAAATCTACACTGCGAAATTAAGTTGATTTAATTTACGTTGACGCAGAGCCACCGCAGTAATTAAATTGTTTTTGTATGTCCACGCTAACTCCTTCTGTTAGTGGTGTGTGTCCTCACCAGGAGCGCTTGCTCCGGCTGTCAGTGTGGGGCACTGACAGCCGGAACAGTCTGATGTAAGCAACACAGTGTCTAAACTGACACTGCATCGACCTAAGCGCTGCTGCTCTCACGGAGGTGGAGTTATTAAGTTGGTGTAGTGGGCAACTGACATCGGCGGGAGCAACATTGTAGTGTAGACGCTTACAGAGTTAGGTCAATATAAGCTGCCTTACATCAACCTAACTCTGTAGTGTAGATCAGGCCTAAATGTTTCAAACCAAGTGAATGCTGAATACTTCCATAGCTCTGTTAGGAGGAAGAGATTGCTTTTGACAGAAGGGAGACCTTCACTGTCTTTGAGGTTGCAAGATACAGTTGTAGCTGACACTGGAGGATTGTGGCCCCCATCACTGTCAATTTATATTAAGATTCTTTGCTCTTTCATATAAGTGACTCTTGTTTTCAGCCAACAAGCTCCCTCCGTGAGAGAGCCTCAGCGGTCTGCTGTCCCAGAAGATAAGTCCACCAGGATGGAAGACTCAGGGTATGTCTTCACTATAGCTATACCTGCTAATCTGCCTTTTCAACAGGAACTGCTGAAATGAATTAAAACGGTGTCAGACGTGAGAGTGTTGGGGGTTGAAATGTGGTAAATAAAAAACAATTATTTAAAAAAAATTTAAAATAGTTTTTTTATTTAAATCGGATTTTTAAACTTAAATCAGATGTTTTTGATTTAGGTTAAATGCATATTTTTTAAAATAAACCTATTCAAAATTAAATGTGAAACTGATCATTTATGTTAATTCCTAAACTTCTTATAATTTATTAAAATTATTTAAATTAAATACAGACATAATTAAGCAATACATGTGTGTTGTCAAATTTTAAAGAAAGATCACTGAACCGGTGGAAGTCACTGGCTAAGAGCATGGAACCAGAGTTTGTTGAAGTGCTAAACCAGCTTTTGACAGCAGTGTAGCCTCTTCTGCATGTGCAGAGAGAATATTTTCTTCATTTCAGATTATTCAACTAGTTTAGTTCAATGACTGGTTCATTCAAAGTTAAGAAACTTTCAACTTTTTGGAGTTGAAAAAACAGAAAACTTGCTTTCCTCTTTCAATGTAGGAATAAAAACTAGGTGTTAAGACTATGAGATCTACTAGTTCTAAAATCTTGCAGGACATGGTGACCAGAAACAATCAACTGAATTCTCAAAATACAGATATTACTTGCTTTGTTTCATAAATTAGTTAGTTTGAAATGCAAACTGTTGTGATAAACTTTTTTTCTTATGTATCCAACACATTTAAGGTCATTTTATTAAATTAAAACCAATTAAAATTTCTGGTTTTGTACATTTTTAATTAAATTTAAATTTTCATCCAAACAGAGCTTGAGACAAATCACAAGTAAAAAATTAATCATCAGCTAATAAATAAGTAATGCCTCATTCACCATTTTCTAACATAATAAAGAAATGTAAAAATTAAGACTCTCTGAATAAATGGAAGTTTAAGCTGTATAATTGCTTAACTAAATATGTACAGATATAGTGCATCCTCCTGCGTGGCAAAAAGAAGCACCAAATTCAGAGTCAAGTCTATACAATTCAATATGTTTTAATGGTTACCAACCAATGAGAATCAACTTCTCTTTAGGAAAATAATGAAAAATTACAAATGTAAAACATAATTAAAATCAATTATTTAAATCAAAGTTTCCTGCGTGCTCTGATATAAATGGATGATTTAAATTACTTTGATTTTCTGGTTACTTATCTAAATCATTTTGATTTAAGTCAGTCCATGACTGCCTGAGGGTAGGCAGGAAGAGAACTTTGTGGTGGCTTTTGATTGTTATAAATCCGTGATGTGCGTGAACAGTGAGATCGGGTGCAGTATGTTTTAAAGAAAAATCACCTTGGATTGACAACTCCAACTTTTGACCTTTGAACACCCTCCCCCTTTGTGACTCCACGTGCAGGAATCCATATGCCTGGTGCTGTACAAAACTGCTGACCGGATGTTTTGTGAAACACTCTTCTTACAAAAGCTATGCATGTTAACTGGAAAATACCCCTTTAATCTCTCTTTCCCCATACGCCCTGCAATGAGGCTATATAATAGCATTCCTAGTTACTTATCTACTCTATGCATCCCACAGGTATCCTGGTCCATGGCTAACCACTCAGAAACAAGCCTCATCTCTTACATCTGAGTCCAGGAAAGGGGCACCTCCTGGAGACACCAGTCACGCCGGTATGTTTCACATCCCAAATCGTCCCACGCACTGTTGACGCACCTAGCTGAGTGATCAGGAGCCAGAGAGAGACATTGTGTAACCTGGAGGATTCCCAAATTCTACTCTCTCTCCCAGGATGAGAAGTACAAAGTTGTATCTTTTAAAGTGAAATGATCTCTGCATCATTGCCCTTGAAGGTGAGATGAAAATGGGGAAAAGATGGGCCTAGCAAGGTTTCCAGGTCGTGTATCAAAAAGGTTTCATTACGAAATCTGAAAAGTCCAAACGTATTTGCTGTGATGTCTGTAGGGACCCTTGAGGCTTGCCCACAATTGAATGGTAGACGAATGTGTGGTTGATCACATGTTCGTATTCTCTCTCTGTCAGCTGGAAGGGGTCAGATCCCCACAGGTCTCAGCCCCCTGCCATCCCCACACTCTCTGAGTGTGGACAGAGTCCTCTCCAATTACAGCCCCTGGATGCTAGTTTAGTGTCTGGCATTGCTTCTTTCCATCACCCCTCTGGTCTTGAGGAAGGGCCAGACCTGAGCAGCCATGCTTTCCTTGACACGCTAGCAGTAGGATAACTAGTCCTCAGCCTTCCTCAGTCACCTCTGCTCTTCATCCTCCTCTTCCACAATCCTCTCACCTCCTTGGATTACCCTACCTAAACATTCAACCTCATCCCTTCACTGCTTTGTATCCCAGTGTTAGCCCGTTAGGGTATGTCTACACAGCAAAGAAAAACCCACAGCTGTCCTGTGCCAGCCGACTCAGGCTCACGGGGCTTGGGCTGCAGGGCTGTGTTAATGCTGTGTAGACACCTGGGCTCTGGCTGGAGTCCAGGTTCTAGGACCCTGCAATGAAACAGCCCCACAGCCTTAGCTGAGTTGGCTGGCACGGGCCAGCCGCGGGTGTCTAGTTGCTGTGAAGACATACCCTCGTTGTCCTACGCACCCCCAGTCCAAGGACGCGGGGACATGGGTAACCATCAGCCATCTGCAGCCACTACCTGTTATTCCCATCTCAGTTCCAGCTGTTACAGAGCACTGCCCCCTGTTGGCGCATATGTGTAACTTTTTCTCCATTAAATATACATCTGATGAAGTGAGCTGTAGCTCACGAAAGCTCATGCTCAAATAAATTGGTTAGTCTCTAAGGTGCCACAAGTCCTCCTTTTCTTTTTAGTAGAACCTCAGCGTTACGAACACCTCGGAAATGGAGGTTGTTCGTAACTCTGAAATGTTCATAACTGTGAACAAAACATTATGATTCTTTCAAAAGTTTACAACTGAGCATTGACTTAACACAGCTTTGAAACTT
This sequence comes from Eretmochelys imbricata, assembly GCF_965152235.1. Taxonomy (NCBI): domain Eukaryota; kingdom Metazoa; phylum Chordata; order Testudines; family Cheloniidae; genus Eretmochelys; species Eretmochelys imbricata. The sequence goes on along the minus strand of NC_135585.1, from coordinate 15,942,753 downwards.
TACTATGCAGAAGAAAAATGCTGCTTTTAACCATCTTAATTTAAATGAAATAAGCACAAGAAACAGTTTCCTTACCTTGCCAAATCTTTTTTTAAACTTTCCCTTTATTTTTTTAGTAGTTTACATTTAACACAGTACTGTACAGTATTTGTGTTCTGGGGTTTTTTTGTCTCTGCTGGTGCCCAATTATGTACTTCCAGTTCCAAATGAGGTGTGTGGTTGACCGGTCAGTTGGTAACTCTGGTGTTCGTAATGCTGAGGTACTACTGTATTAAAAGAGATTGGACATTATGCAGTCGGGAGGTAGCAGACAGGGGCCTCAGTGGTGTGTCAAAGGGATGACATCAAAGCCAATGGGGGTGGGAGACAATTAGGTGTCCAGGTGATGTTGGGTTGGAGCCTGGAAAGAGCACATAACATGAAGGGTTCAAAGCAAATGCATGTGGTTAGTTGTGTGACTTAAGGGTAGCTGTGCAGGCAGTGGGAGGCAGATGCTGGTGGGAGCCAGATGCCCCTTTCTCTTGCTACTGGCAGAGGGCTGGCACGTCGCAGAGGAAACGCACTGGGCTTGCGCGTGGAGGATGATGATGTCCTCTCTTTCCAGCTGGTTGTCTCACATGAGGTCAATAATCTGCCTCCTGTTTGGAGGGTGAGCACCATGATGAGGCTGGCCAAGCAGGAAGGAATTCGAGGGGGGTGCAGAAATGGTGGCCCTTGGGTTAGAAGGGAAGAGCTTGCTGACCGGGCCAGGACCTGCACTACATGCCTGGGTCCCTGGAAGCAAGTAGTATGGCCTGATTTCCTAGAGGTGCTGAGCACTTGCGGGTCTTAGTGATTTTGGTGTGGGATGTGAATGAAAATCAGGCCAGTGCTGCATATCGAGCACCTGCCATGTGTCAGTCCATATGCACGGAGTAGAAATCTGTCCCAGTCAGCTCCTTGGCAGGGATGCAGCAAGGCAGGTGAAGGGACGAATGCGCATAAAGCATTCAAGGAGGCACTTGTGGGGTCCAAGGGTTTCATTAAAGATGCATCTTTCTTTAGTGCCCAGAGGACCTTCCAGCCCCTCTGCCCATGTGGTCTGGAGTACCTGCCCCCCACTGCTTCAGTGGCTGGAGCGCTTATGACACTAGCATGTCCTCATCATGCTGAAGCAGCACACTTATGGAAGGGCTTCATTTATTTCTGCCAGGCTTCCAATGCTACTGTCTCCCTGAAAATGCCTAAGTCCACTGCCATGTCTGAGTGTTAAATGTGTTGAATTTTCTCCACCTGCAGCTTCTCTCCAAGGACATCCAGAGGGTCTGGGGTTTTCCACACTAACTCCGGTAGGTGTGAGATGCTACAACACCGATCATGGTGTATTGGGGATAATACACCCCTACCTGTACAGTCATTTTTCAGTGGCTAAAGTGCAGGAATTGGGAGTGGGAAGTGGGAATCGGGAGTCTGCGTTCTGCTCCCTGCTGTCTCACTGATTAGCTAATGTGACCTAGGGCAAGTCACTTCTATTTCCCCATGCCTCAGTTTCTTCAGCAGTAGAAGGGGTGAAATAACACTCCCTTATTTCCTTTCCAGGGGTCCTGTGAGGTTTTAAGTAGGGTTTACAAAATGCTTTGAGGCCCTTCACTAGAAGTGCTCAGAATACATTTGTGAGTGTAGTAATTAATAATGAGACTTGAATTCTAGCTAATTATTGGGTTTTACATTGCCAGGTTTTCTTAGTTTTGAGGTGAAAGGACTGTGTGTGTGTGTGTGTGTGTGTGTGTGTGTGTGTGCAATTGAAGGGGGAAAATTATCAAAGCTTTTAAAAAGGAGTGCGTCCTGGAATCCTTACTTAGCTTTCAAGACCTCACTGAGAAGCCGAAGCTGGACCTTCTGGGTCCTTTTCATTTCCTGCCCTTCATTATGGGGGGTTGGGGGGTGTATGTTTTAATTAAAAAGAATTGATCCTATTACTCCTGAGTCTATCTCCAGCAATAAGACCGAACTAAACTCCGAGTCTGTTCCATTGCCTGCTCTGGGGCAGGTTGGAAGTCTCCTGTCCTGTCCATGCTGCCTTCTGGGGCAGGACCCTTTGGAGGTTTCATAGAGAGGTATTCTTCTGGAAGAAAGGATCCAGATTTGCAGTGGGGTAAGATCAGAGAAGGACTGGCAAGCCTGGAGGAGGGGCGCAAAGTAGGACCAGAATTAGTGGCAGCCATTGTAGGGGTTTCCCAGGCTCAGTAGAGTTAAGATGTTCCCCACAGGGGTGGAGGCCTTTAAGAGGAGAAGGTGGCTGAGCTTTTCCCTGTTTCATTGCAGGTTGCCCTGTCTGGGGCTCCTCTCCAGCAGGTTCTACTGCCGCAGCAGGTGAGGACAGGGCGTGGCTTCTGCAGAGGAGGACACTGCATCCTGCTGGGCTGACAGGGTGCTTCTGCCACTCTTCATTCTAAAAGGGCTTGGTTTTGTCTCCCCACCCCTCGGTGCTCTCCCCTTGCAGCTCCTGCAGGCCGAGCCCCTGGCCCTGAGCTTGCTGAACGCCAGTGAGTACGAGAAGAGGCCGGTGGCTTTGCAGGCACAGCTGAGGGAGAATGCAGCAAGGCACCAGGCGGAACTGCTGAGTGCCCAGACTCGTCTCGCCGAGCTGGAGAGCCAGGTGAGGGACCCAGCCTGCTGGGCTGAGGGCAGAGGCAGGATTGGTCTCTCTGTATTCGCACCAGTCTTGCCACTGGGGCCAAGCTAGGAGTGATTGTACTGGGCTGTGATAGTAACAGTTAGGAAGGAAATACCTGGGCTCCAAAGGGCAGCAGGATTAGGGGTGCCAGAGACATGGGGTAACAGAGGGTCTGTCTGCTGAGGTACAGTCTGCTGAGGGCCACAGAGAGGGCTCACAGAGATGTTCAAGCCACACCCCTCCTAGTAAAGCCTCAAGATTCCTGCTTTCTGTGCATACCTGCTGGCTGCCACCCAGTGAGCTATCCCTGCACTAAGGGTGAATGCTGATGTCCTCCATGTGTACTGGTTTGCTCTGTGGGGACCTGACTGCAAGCCAGCCGACATCCCTCAGGGTACAGTCCGGACTGTTGAACCACTGGGTCCCTTTAACTCTCCAGCCCGGGTGCCTTTTACGCTGCCTTGCTAATGACAAGCAGCCTCTGCAGGCTATGCTCACACACAGCCATTAGCATGGATGCTCTCCCAGACACTCACAAACTACATACAGGGCAAATTCCCCAGCTTTGTACCCCAGGAATGTGTTTCTTGCACTGCTCAGTCCCCACCCCCACCCCCCGCTCCCAAACAGTGCAAGCTCATGGAAAGTCCATCATTCCATCAAAGGGAATGGTTATGCACCAGCCCTTGTTAACCTGAGTAGAGATTCTCCAAACACTTCAATCAAAATATGCTGGTTTAGGTAAAAGAATAAAACAAGTTCATTAACTAGAGAAAGATAGATTTTAAGTGAGTATAAAGGGTAAAGGCATAAAAGTCAGAATTGGTTACAAAAGAAATAAGAGAAACACGCAAGCTATTTCCTGACTTAAATGTTACCAAGCTAAACAAGATTTGAAAGCAAAAGGATTTCTCTGACCCAAAACTTTCAGCAGCCCATGCTGACTGGAAAGCCTTCCAGGTTGGACCACTCCCCTCAGTGCAGTGATGGTGCTTTGTCTTTCAAATGATCTTGCTACCATGAGCAGAGATTAGGAGCGGAGAGGTAGCCAGATGCCTTTTCCCCCCCTGTTATTATATCCTGACCCTTTTCACTGGAAAAGTCCTTGCTGGTGTAACACCAACAGACCCCAGTCGTCGGCAGGCGGGATCAAACCTGGGGCCTCTGGAGCTTAGTGCACAAATTTCTACCACATGAGCTAAAAGCCAACTGGCTGTTACCAGACTCATTTTATCTCTCTCTCTAAGTGGTCTCGGTGCCACTAGATGGGACAGACTACCACATCCAGAAGGTATGTGGGTTACATACTTCCCCTAGCTGAGGAAGCAGGTCCCGAGCTTCAGAGTCTCCCCAGTTGAAATCCCGGATGAGCCCCCGCTTGTAACACTGACAGACCCTGGTCATCAGTGGGTGGAATCTAACCTGGGATCTCTGGAGCTTAGTGCATGAGCCTCTACCACATGAGCTAAAAGCCAACTGGCTGTTAGCTAAGGCTGTAAAGCAGACTTGTTCGTTTTTTTCTCTCTCTCTCTCCATCTATCGAAGTGGTCTTGGTTCCACGAGATGGGACAGAACACCACACCCAGGAGGTGTGTGGGTTACACTGGGACAGGGAGCCATGTAGCTCTATTGCGTACGTGCCCTGCCAGCTGTCCTGCAGAGGAACTGTAAATGCTTTGTTTATAACTCCCCTGCTGGTGAATTTCTAATTGAACAAGTAATGGCCTTTTAGCACCTGGCTGGCATGCTTCAGAGTCTGAAAGTGATGGTCTCAAGGAGGAACTGTTCCCATTATGTGGCATTAATTCAGATGGCATCAAGAACTACAGTATCGAGTTACCCAGCACTACAGTATATTTCAGTAACAATCCTAAGTAAAATCTCATAGCTCCATGTACAATAACCCCATGTACAACGCTGATACACAAATTTAACATGACAATGATGTGCAGTAGATTATGCATTTTCAAATGATACCTCACAATGCATACTTTGTACAAAATATATCCTCATCCTATAGAATTGGTGAGCTTGGGTTCCAGGGTGTCACATGGGGTACAGTGTCTCACCCCAGCCAAGAAGGGGGTTTTTTTAGCTCATCTTGGTGACTTTCCACATCAGGTGCGGAAGCTGGAGCTGGAGAGGAATCAGCAGAAGTTGCTCCTGGAGAGTCTACAGCAGCGTCATGAGGAAGACTTGGAACTCGTTGACAATGCACACAGGTATCGTGGGCCTCCACCCCAGGGACATGCACACCAGGGACATGGACCTTTGCCCCCGCACTCAGGGTCCTGCCTGATGCACAGCATACCTGGGGTGTGTAGTGCCCTGCTTACAGCAGTTGGCCCAGCTTATAGTTGGAGCAGGGGACCAGGCATCAGAGTGCTACTTCCAGATCTCCTGCTGACATGCCGTGTGACTTTGAGCACGACACTTCACAGCTCTGTGCCTCAGTTTCCCAACCTGTAAAAGGGGATTTGATCCCCTTTGTGAAGTGCTTTGAGATCTAGTGATGAAAAGCGCTATATAATATATATACAAAAATATAAAGAGCTGGGTATTATTATTTATTTACTGTTAAATCAGCAGCAGATACCTAAACTGGCACTTAAATTAGGGTCCTGCATTTTAAAGTTGGCCCCTAAGCATCATATTTCAGATCAGAACCACCCATTAGCACCCCAGCCCAGCAGGCACCATGCCAACAGCTCCTCCAGCCTCCGTGTGTCTCCTCGTGGGCAGGAGCCGTGTGAAGGTGATGGAGGAATCTTCCCGGCAGCGCGAGGCGAGGCTGCGGCAGGAGAACGAGGAACTGGCAGTGCAGTACCTGTCCCACTGCCAAGGCGCAGAGCGGGCCAAGTCAGAGCTCCTGGCACAGCAGCAGCGCAGGCTGGCAGAGCTGGAGCAGGAGAAGGTCCAGGAGGTGGAGAGGCTGCGGGAGCTGCAGCGGTAAGGAGGGCCGGGGAGGGGACAGCCAGCCTGGCAGGGGGCATCCGGGGTCCAAATTATTCTCCTCCCAAAGGGGCCAAAGCTCTTGGAATCCGTGTCCGAGCAGATGGGAAAATGGGCCCAGCTGGGATCGTGGTGTCAGGACAAGTCAGGCTTGTGCAATGGTGTGAAGAATAACCCCAGCCCTGGTGGGAAGCGATTAAAGGTTTGTCCCGATCTCCTGAGTTATTCAGCTAGCCACGAGCATTTGCATCTGCTTGTGAGGAGGCTGAATTACTCTCACCGGCAGGCAACAGGCCCCTGGGCACGGGCTCCAATGGCCTGCATCACCCGAGGCAGGTACGCCTGGGACTGTCACTGCACGGCACAGGGACCTGCACCTGCGTAGGGTCCTTTGGGCTGCACGGCCGTTATTTTCCCCCATCCACCCTTCTGCTCGTGCCTGGGCAGGAAGGAGCAGATTTCCTCTAGGAATGAGTTGTCTCCATGAGCTTACACAGTGACCATCCACAGTCGCCTGCAGCCGGGGGCCGAGATCAGCCGTTCAGCTCTCGCTGTGTGTTTCTCTGGGTTCTTGGCAACGAGGGCCGTGTGTCTGAGCACCGACTGCGGCATATGCGGCAGGGAACGTAAGTAACTAGATGTGGTTAACGGGCTCCTCCCCTCTGAGTCCTACAGGGCATCCATTCTGGAGATGCGCAAAGACCATGAAGAGCAGCTACAAAGGCTGAAACGACTGAAAGATCAGGAGATTGACGCGGTAACCAGTGCTACCTCCCATACCAGGTACCGGCTGCCACCCAGCATGGCCTCCTTCCCTTGGTCCTTCAGCTCCCCACCCGCCCACCATAGACCGTGATGGGAGGTTGGGTTCCTCTTCTGGTTCTGAAGGAGAAGAGCAAGCAGCTAAGTAGGTTGCTTCTTCCCTTCAGGGCTCAGAGAGTCTCTGAAAAACAGAGTTGCTACAGAGCTGGGATGCGCTCTCACGGCAAGCTCCATAAACCTGACAGCTGTCCATGGGACTGCTGGGGAATAGTCACACGCACCCAGACTCGACGGTCACAGTGGTCCCTTCTGGCCTTGGAATCTATGGGCATGGTCCCCAAGCGGAGGGCTGTCTGCAGGGGAAGTCAGGGCTGGGGTGCTGGGAGGAACCCAACCAGAGGGAGAACACCTGACGTCAATGATGTGTTTGCACAGAAGCCACTGGCTCAGCGAGTAAATTGCCCTCACCAACTCTCAAGCTCTGTCAGTCAATAAATGAGCTTTGTTTGAAGGACTCTGCGTTACCCCCGAGAAAAAGTAGCTCCTGTCCTTTGCTGCTACCGAGGGGAGGGGTTAACTGAGCAGGAGAGGTTCAGGACAAAGCTATCGTACCCACTCAAGCTCCTAGGCAAGGCAGTGCATATTTATTACCCAGGAAGCCACCCCTTGCCCTGGAGTTGGGCTCAAAATCTAAGGTTTTGTTTTAAAGTAAATCTTTCTAGCCCCTCATCACATGAAGATAACGTTGAAAACATGAACCCAGTGTGAACCGATGCAGCTACCACATAACTGTGGCCCTGCTCCTTCCTCTTGCAGGTCTTTGAACGGCATCATTGAGCAGATGGAGAAGTTTTCCAGTAACCTGAATGACCTCTCCTACAAGGTGGAGGCTACCCACCACAACACGTCGCAGGAGCTCGAGATTGGAGCCCGTCAGCGGGATGAACAGCTCAGGGGTACCTGCTTTTTATTTTTTCTAGCAATCACGGTCATGGTTATTTATTACAGTAGCAGCTAGGGGCCCCAACCTCAATCAGAGCCCCATTGTATGCACACACAGTCACTGCCCCCAAAGAACTTACAGTCCAAAAGGAGACGTGTGTTGTGGAAGCATCTAGGAGCCCTAATCACGGACCAGGTCCCATTGTGCTAGGCACTGTACAAACATAGAGCAAGATAATCTCTGCCCCATTTACACACAAGAAACTGAGGCACAGAGAGAGATTAAATGACTTGCCCAAAAGCACATAGGGAGTCTGTGGCAGAGAATTAGATCCAGATCCCTGTCCAGTGTTTTAATCACAAGATCATCCATCCGCTCCAGCAGATGTTCCCATCTGTGTGTCTCTTACGCCCTTACCTTTCTGAAAAGAACAATGGCTTGCCCAGGGCTGTACCTGAGCAAGACAACTGCACCAAAGATCCTCTGTGCTGAAAGCGGCTCCCCGGGAATGTCCTGTAGCCAGACAACACTCCCAGCGGAGGATCCATCCCAGCTAGCTGGGACTGAGGGTCAGTTCCCAGCTGTTGTAAACCAGCACAGCACCATTGGAGTGACACTGATTTAAACCAGCTGAAGATCCGGCCCTGCAACTTTTGTGGAAGACGGACACAGTGGTGGCTTGCGCTGGACTGTGGGATTAGCCTGTGAATGGCTGCAGTTTGCTGCACGGTGGTTTTTCTCCCCTCAGTGCTGCAGGACAGACTGACGCGGCAGCAAAGAGACATGGAGGAGGAGCGGAGCCGGCTGCAGGAGGTCATCGCTAAAATGGAGGCCAGGCTGAGTGAGCAAACTCGTCTCCTGGAGCAGGTGAGGCGAGGCCTACAACCTGTGTCTTCAGCCTGTGTTTGATTATGGCTCTGGCCGGGGGGCCTGCATGTTCTGTAGCCAATACGGGAACTCCCCTTAACCTACGGACAGCCATGGCGAGAGGCCAGGTTTTTTTTTCCACAGATGAAAAACTGTCTTCCTGTTTGGTGGGGGAAAAAATCAGGGCCGGGTCTGAACCTCCAAGGCTCAGGCCCTTCCCTGAAGTCAAAGAAAATAGAGGTGGTGGTGGAAAAATATCTGCTTCTGTCAAGGTTCCTTCTCCACTCTGAACTCTAGGGTACAGATGTGGGGACCTGCATGAAAACCTCCTAAGCTTACTTTTACCAGCTAAGGTTAAAACTTCCCCAAGGTACAAACTCTTTTACCCTTTGCCCTTGTACTTTTGCTGCCACCACCAAACGTCTAACCGGGTTTCTGGGAAAGAGTTGTTTGGAAACATCTTTCCCCCCCAAAATCCTCCCAACCCTTGCACCCCACTTCCTGGGGAAGGTTTGGTAAAAATCCTCACCAATTTGCATGGTGACCACAGACCCAAACCCTTGGATCTTAAGAGCAATGAAAAAGCATTCAGTTTCTGAAAAGAAGAATTTTAATAGAAGTAAAAAGAATCACCTCTGTAAAATCAGGATGATAAATACCTTACAGGGTAATTAGATTCAAAACATAGAGAATCCCTCTAGGCAAAACCTTAAGTTACAAAAAGACACAAAGACAGGAATATCCATTCCATTCACAACAGCTTAATTTCTCAGCCATTTAAAGAAATCATAATCTAACGCATATCTAGCTAGATTACTTACTAAATGCTAAGACTCCATTCCCTGTTCTGTCCCCGGCAAAAGCATCACCCAGACAGACCCAGACCCTTTGTTTTTATTTTTTCCCCCCTCCAGCTTTGAAAGTATCTTGTCTCCTCATTGGTCATTGTGGTCAGGTGCCAGTGAGGTTATCCTAGCTTCTTAACCCTTTACAGGTGAAAGGGTTTTTCCTCTGGCCAGGAGGGATTTTAAAGGTGTTTACCCTTCCCTTTATATTTATGACAGCTTCCGTTTAAGGCATGAATGGCCCATAGGCTCACGTAACCCATGCATTGCTTTGCCCCTACCCGCTGTTGTCTCCACACTCTAGGAACGCTGGAGGGTGACAGCAGAACAAGCCAAAGTGGAATCTCTACAGCGTTCGCTAGAGGAACAGCGGAGGGTGATAACCCAGCAGCTGACCATGGAGAGGGAAGAGCTGGAGCGGGCAAAGGTCAGGTGTCCTGATGTTTAACAAAGGTGATGGTCTCAAGGAGGAAGTATTCCCATTATGTAGCATTAATTCAGATGGCATCGAGGCCAGGAGAAAAATCCTTTTGCTGGCAAAAGAGCACAGGACAAAGGGCAAGATGGAAATAATAGATTTTAGCATAGCTCAGGGAGATTAACCTAATAGGAGTAGAAGATTTGGGGGCGGGAAAGCAGTTCCCCTTGGAGATTAACCGCTTGGGACTTCAGTGAGGCATCACGGTACCGTCAGCTTTACTTGGCAGTATCTTGCCCTCCTGCTCAATCAGAACCCTTAAGCCAGCATGTGAACCTGTCCGACTTCACTTGTCGCTCTTGGGCAAGGTGCATGTGCTCCTGGAGCTGGAACATTTCGTGTTTGCTGGGGTAGCACCTATCTGCTCTTCCCAGAGATGTGGCATGGTGATTGACAGCATGCATGACAGAGGCGGCGTCAGGATGGCATGAGGTCAGCAGGAAGGTGGTAGGCTTGTCTGGGTTTTGCAGACATTGATTGTTGCACAGAGTAACAATGACATGCACTAGGTCACGTGTGCGAGAGAAGCCACAGATTGTGGCTGAAGGCAGGAAAAAAATGTCAAGTGGAGGGTACTAGTCGCTCGGTACTTTTAAAATCCACTGCTGTAACGCTTCCCTCCTGGAAAGCACTCCCGTTTAAACTCAGTAGATGTCTGATAGAGACTTCACCAAAGGGTGGTGACATCTGTCACTACCTCTGCTTCATTGCTGTGTTGTGGGAACAGTGCAAAACCCTGCCCCACTAGTACAGAGAGGGGGTTCCACTGTCTGGATACAAGAATGTTACCCAATCCCCAGGAGCAGCAGCAGGAATCTTAGTAGCAAGAATCCTTTTCAGTCTGTAGAGCACCGTAAGGAGTCCCTTTTCCGCTTTTCCTGGTGGAAGGGGTACTCTCTGTGACCTCAAGCCAACCTTCCCTACATCTCTCTGGTTTGGAGGACTTGGTTGCATCTCTCTCATGCTTTGCTCCGGCAGAATGTCTTGCTGGAGGAGCAGAAGTCGGTCATGCAGAAGTGCGCGGAGGAGCGTCGAAAGCTCGCCATGGAGTGGTCGGAGTTCCATACCCAGCAGAAGCTGAGCAAGGAGCGGACAGAGCGTGACGTCGACCGCGCCCTGGAGATAGAGTCCCAGAGGGAATGTGCCATCATGACCCTGGCAAAGGTACCCCGGTGAAGCAAGTTCCCGTTTCAGTCCTTCAGGGCTTGAATTCAGCTTTGTCAGCTGATGGGTTAGAGCAGCTGGACAGACTGACAGAGCTTCGCTGACATGTTTCTTCCCCAGCCACTCAGTGATTCCACATGGTAACGATGTAAATTCCTTCCTGCATCCTCCCCCCTACCTCCATGTGGTCCCTGCTCCGCCCCCTTTGAGCATCACCATGGGGAAATCTCTCTCTCTCTCCTCAGGTATACAGATGATGGCAGTGTAAGAGCAGATCTCATTGTCGGAGTATTCTATAAATCGCTGGGTGGTGACTCGTAATTCAGTGCTAATATTATTACTGCTGACAAATTACCAGCACTGGTGCATGTTCTCGGCATCAGGGACGTAGCTGCTGGGGCAGGGAAGGAGGGGTGCAGTGTGTGGTGGTCTCCCACCCCACTAGCTGTGGGTTGTTGAGCAGCACAGCCGTCTCAGCAGGCTGAATGCAGCACTTTGCCTGTAGCATGTGTTCCTGCCATGGGAAGGAGTCTTCTGTGGGGGGAAATGGAGCCCTGAATAATGTAGGTGAAGTGAAACCTTCCAACCCTTCCTCTGACTGGCCCAGATCCCTGAGCCAGCTGCTCTGTCTGGGCAGGGTGAAGGAAAGAGCCTGAACACTAATGCTTGGGGATCTTCCCCTGCACAACAAAGCCAGTGCTCTAGTAAGTGTACAGCAGGGAACAATCCTCCAGCGGGCCAGGAGTTTGGGGGGCGGGGGGGGCTCTTCTATCATGGATCTCTTGGAGCACTTCGGTTGAGTGCTCGGGAGAGGAGCCAATATAGAGCCACCACGGATGCTCTCTTCCTAGGAACAAGCAGATCTGAAAATCAAGGCCAGTGAGCTGCGGGCTAAGGAGGAGCAGCTGGCTAGAGAAAGGGAATCTGTGGAGCAAGAGAGGCAGAAGCTGAGACTCGAGAAGGAAAGGGTGAATGCGGCTGCTTTGCACGTCAGACAGAGGGCAGAGGAGATTGACAGCATGAGCAAGGTAGGAAGGACCACGACTCCTCCTCTCTTCACCCCTTGCAGTCAGTGCACCCACAGTCCTTCCCCATTAGAATCCAGCAAAGGCCACACAGGAAGTGGAGGCAGCGGTGGTGTAGGGGCTTGAGAATGGGACCTCAGTTCCCCACTCTTCCACTGACCTCCTGCGGGTGCCCTTGGGCCCTTCAGTTATCTCTCTGTGCCTTGGTTCTCCATCTGTGATAGGGGGAGAGTGATATCTCCCTCCTTTGATAAAACCCGTGGGGATCTCTGGCTGAAGAGCTATAGAAGTCAGCAGCCAGGAGCGATGGTTCTTGACATGAATGTTCATTAGTTGTTTAGCACTTTAAAACAACAAAGGGCTACAGAGACTTGCTTCACAATACAAGGATCTGTGTGTCTGATACATAGTGAGGGAGGGGGCGGAGAGTACCCGGATGGCTCAGGAGGTAAGAGATGGGATACAGAGCCCTCCACCTCTGACACAGATTCAAATCCAGGCCAGATCCCTGGCAACCAAGAGCCATTCCTATCTGGTGGCTGTTGGGTGGCCTGTGTGAAATGAACTTGGTCTCACTTGAGTTCCCAGTGGAACAAGCCTTGGCAGAGGAGCCATGGCGATGGAGCAACCCACTCAATCCTTGAGAGATCCCCCAGGTCCTGGTTGAGACCCATGAGTGGCGTGGCCTAGGGGAAGCTTGTCCTGCTGCTGCACCTGCTTTACTAGCGTGGTGGGTAAGCAGAGGATGAGTGTGTCCAGGACGTCATGGTCTAACACAAAATGACCCGGGGTTTCCAGAGGCGTTTCCACGGCTCTTTCTCCTCCCCGCTGGGCGCCGTCACGCCCTTGCTTCCCCGGCCCCCACCCACGCTCTGTGTTGCTGTGTCCCCCAGCTGTCCTCGCAGAAGTACGAGGAGGGGGAGAGAGCCCTGCTGGAGGCGAAGAAGGTGGAGTCAGAACATCAGACGAGGCTGCATACCGTGCAGCAGCGGCTGGAGCGGCTGAGGCAGCAGGAGCAGCACCTGCACCAGGCAATCAGATCCTCGCGCTTCCCCTCTCGGTTTTTTTCTATGTGCTGCAACATGTCGGACCCTATTAAACCAGACTTTCTCCCTCCCTCTCTCTCCTCGGGCGGGGTAGGAGCACCAGAACCTGGCTCATCAAAGGAGACAGCTTGAACAGCTGCGAGAAGAGCTTCCGAACAGCCCGGTGCAGTTCCTGACCAAGCCCCGGGTGACACACCCAGGTGCTCAAACCATGAGCCTCTCCACCATGCACTGTAAGCTGCTCCTTCACACCTGCCAGCAGAAAAGCTCTTGAGTGGTTGTTCTCAGTAATTGCTCTCTATAAATACAGCAGCGGGGAAGCCCAGGAAGGAAGAAGAGCTATTTAACCTAAAGGACAATGTTGGCTCTAGAATAAATGGGAATAAACTGGCCATGATGACAGTTAGGCTGGAAATTTTAGAAGCAGGTTTCTAACCATCAGAGGAGAGAGGTTGGGGAACAGCCTCCAGTAGGAGGAGTGGAGGCAAGAAACCAAACTAGTTTTTAGGTGGAGTTTGATAAATGTATGACCAGGACGATGTGCCGGGGATGTCTGTGATAGCAGGCGACTGGACTCGGTGACCCAAGAGGCCCTCTCCAGTCCCGTGTTCCTGTGAGCAAGGAAATGAGAGGAAAGGCATGTCTACGCTATGGCACTGCAGCTATGACGCCGTAGTGCAGACACTTCCTATATCAACGGAAGGAGGTTTTCCATCAGCGTAGTTAATCCCTCTCTCCAAAAGTGAGTCGCAAAGTCAACAGAAAAGTTCTTCTGTCAGCCTAGCCGGGTCTACACCAGGGGTCAGGTCAACCTAGCTACAGCGCTTGGGGCTCGACATTTTTCGCAGCCCTGAGCAACAACCCTGGGTTGATCTAATTTGTAAGTGTGGACCAGGCCGAAGGGACAGCACCTCCTGCATCTTTGTCTCACAGGCGGGGTGGGGCATCTCTGTGGTTCAGCTCTCTGGCTTTCAAAGGATAAAGACCTGAGTCGAGTTCTGAAGTCACCTCTTCACAAGAGGGAGCTGGGCTCGTGGTCAGAGCAAGGGATTGGAGTCAGGACTCCTGGGTTCCATTCCTGCCTCCGCCACTGACTTGCTGCATTGGACAGGGAAAATTGGTTAACTTCCCTTAATTTCCCCTTCTGTAAAATGGGACCCGTGAGTTACGTACTCCAGAGGGTGAATTAAATGTTTGTAAATTGCTCTAGGATTCTTGCATGAAAGAGGCTATAGAAGTGCCAGATAATCATTATAATCAATCCCCACAATTTCCTCAGGTCCCAGGCTGGGAAGAGGGGCTGCCATGCTCCACCAGGACATGAAAACACAGGAACAGCAGTAATACTAGGAAAGCTTAGTGGGTCCAACTTCCCTCCCTCCCTCCGAGTCTCTCTGAATAGAAGACATGTATGTCCCACGTTGCTCTAACCGTGTGTGTATTCTTCACTATTGTGCTTCCTTGGCAGATTTCCCCCCTCCTGTTATCGCGTTACCTTGGCACAACTCTGGCAGTACAGGGGGCACCCAGGGCACAGCAGGAGCGGGACCCGCTGAGTTGTATGCCAGACTAGTGCTGCTGAAGCACACAGCTGAGCGGGTAAGATGAGCTTCCATAGCATTTGGTCAGAGGTAAAAGGGACCCAACATCAGGTCTGCTCCTGAGCTGTGCTGGAAAGGTTTTGGCTTTGAAACCATTCGGACTCTCCCAGGAAGAGAGAAAGTGAGGGCTCAGGGCTCAGATGGATGGATTTTTCTCTGAAGGTTGTTGCTGGGCAGTGAAGCTGTTTGTTCTGTGCTGTGCTGCAAAAGGGTCATTTTAGAGACCAGACACCCTGGTGTTTCCCTGATACACTTAAAGCAGAAGTGGATGAACAACAGACGTAATGACTGTCATAAATTCTTGGACAATCAGATCGTCAAAGCTACCAATTGGCTTGCCCCATTTGGGCTGCAAGTTATCAGCCTTATTCACCACTGGAGTGGGGTGCATTTACTGCTCCAGACCCAGTTTTCTGACATCCTCAGATGGAAGATGCTACATCAAGGTGGTTAATCCCTGTTCTTTTGGTGCTTTGAGGTTCCCATTCTCTCCAGATTCTCCAGTCACTCGCCTGCTCTTCCCCCCACCGTCCCTGCATAATTGGGATTCTGCTTTGATCCCTCAGAATCCTCACGTTCCTATAAGAAAGGTTATTCACATTGTCTGTATGGATCCCATTCAAGGTGCACATGTGCCTCATGCATGCCTTAACTGGGATCCACACAGACAAGACATTTTGGAGAACCACAGTTACTATAAAGTAAGTACCTGTGCTTGCTGGTGCACTCCCCTCTCAAAGCCTAGGCTTTGACTGCTTTTGATACTTCCCTTATATGTCAGTTCCCAAGACAGTGATGATCTATCAGGCATGTGGGTATCTGTACTCTACCTTCAGGGAGTTCCAGCCACAACCAGTGATGGCCCTTCCCATCTCTCTCTGCAGGACCGGGATTTCTTGGAAGACGAGCAGTTCTTTCTAGAGACCCTGAAGAAAGCTTCCTACAACTTGTCATCCCAGACAGCATGAGGAGTTCAGCCCCATGGGCAGCACTGGGTGAGCTGGCTTTTTCTACGAAGACGACAGGGGATTTTGTAATGTAAAAAAATCCAAAAGTGAATGGATGGAAAAACAAATTGTCAGATACATTCAGCCAGGCAGCTGCTAGTTTAAAAAACAAAACAAAACCAAAAAACCCCTTTGCATGTGAATTTTTAACTACGTCCGACTGAGAGCCCTACAGCCTAAAGCCTTCCATTACTTCAGCTGTGAGCCCTTCAGAGCCTGAACTGTCTTTTCATTATCTCTCTCTCTCGGTTTTATGCTATTGCCTATTGCCGTAGTGTCGAAGCACCTTCCGCGTACAACAGCCTGGCAATAGCGAAGTCCTTAGGGGTCTCCATGGAGTCACTGGCCCATGTGAGAGCACCTAGAGATCTTCACACACACCACCAGGACAGGTACAGCATGGGCTGAACCAGTGCAAACTTTCCATGCATTGCCCTGCATTGCACTCAGTCATGACCAGCAGGGACCCCCTCCTCAGCCTGAGAAGGTAGTTCGGTCTCCGTGGACCATTTATAATTTATCCGGTCTCTTGGCACCTTTGTTGAGAGCCTCAAGTATGGTAGTGGGTTATGGTGATGTGCAGACTTGTGTGCTGGGAAATGGCCTAAGACCCACCATGCTCATTTCACATTAGCCATGAACCAGCCAGTGTGTGGCTCATCCACTGCTAAGGTTGCCAACTTTCTAATTGCACAAAACTGAACACGCTTGCCCTGCCCCCACTCACTCCAGCCCCTCTCCATCCATTGCTCACTCTCCCGCACCCTCACTCATTTTCACTGGCAACCCTATCTGCTGTACGATGGCCGTGTCGAAGGCTGGATGTTGAGTGATAAGGGAAGAGGGAAGGAGACAAGAAGGAACCAAGTTCTCGTGATTTAGGAATAGTTCACTTCACTTCCACTGCATCTCTGTGTTTTTGATGCTTTGCTATCTTCCCTCTGCCCTTTCATAGCAATCATGGGCTGCGTTAGAGCCTTGCAACCTAACCTGACCCTAACCCAACAACACCTGACTTCAAGTGCCAGTGTGACACTGCCTGAGGGTACCCAGGGGTGTGAGGCACCTTGCTACCCCTGCCCTTAGCATGAGAGAGCCTGATCTATGCCATAGGATCAGCTCCCCAACCCTGGCCAGGGGCAACAAAAGCACTTCTCTCCAGGCCTATGCAGGCCCCACTCTCTCTACAGGCAAGTGCTGGGCACATTCCAACCCTCGCATACCCAGCCCCTACTCCACTGGGGACTTGCAGAATTCACAGGCATGCTGCTTCCACAGAAGAGTACTGCCCAACTTACCCATGTCCCTTCAGATCACTGCTCCGTTTAACACAGCACAGATATTTTTGTAGTGAAAACAAGTAACAGTTTGTTTAGCGAAATATAGTCATGTAGTAACAAGTAGAAGTTTTGGAAGCAAATGGTTATATGTAAAATAGGGCTGTAGATCAATCGCAGTTAACTGATGCAATTAACTCAAAAAAAATTAATCGTGAGTAAAAAAATTAATCACAGTTTTAATCGCACTGTTAAAGAATAGAATACCAACTGAAATGTATTAAATATTTTGGATGTTTTTCTACATTTTCAATTATCTGATTTCAATTTATAACACAGAATACAAAGTGTACACTGCTCACTTTATATTATTTTTATTACTAATATTTGCACTGTAAAAATAACTATTTTCAGTTCACCTCATACAGGTACTGTAGTGCAGTCTCTACCGTGAACGTGCTGTAATTGAAATCAATATATTTGAAAATGTAGACAACATCCAAAAATATTTAAATAAATGGTATTCTGTTATTGTTTAACAGAGCGATTAATTGTTTTAATCGATTGACAGCCCTAATGTAAAATAAAATCATAACCGCATGCTAGAGCCTAGACTGCCATGGCTAGTTACTTGCATGTCTTATAGTATTGCTCACCAACGTTTCTCAGCCAGCTAGGCTGTGAGCCCTTTTGCCTCAAACAAGTCACACATTCAGCTTGTCTCCTCCATGAAGGGTGTTTTTCTGCACCTGAAGTTACACCACCTCCAATCTCTTGGCTTTACCTGTAAACAGGATCTCCCCTGCTATTTTTCCTGTGTGCTCCTTTCTTGTCGACTTTACAATCTCTTCAGTAGCGTCCGGCTTAGTCAAGCAAATAGACTTACAGCGTTAGACATGCAATACACCATGACCAGCCAGAGACGCAAACATTTCCTCCCCTCTGCCTGTTCAAAATTTGTTTTTCACCTTCTGGTGGCCAGTTTTAACTTGAGAATATCATTTTCAGTACAAATATCTCTTAACTGTCCTCCGTACGTGCATTTTGCAATGATTATGGTGCCCGATGGGCCACTGGCTCTCGGTAGAGACCTTGCATGCCACCCTTTGGCAAACAGTTATGCATGTACCTGGCCCAGGGGATCCCTTACGCGCTCTGCCAGTTGGCATCAAGAGGTCCCTGGGTCACAGTCAGGTTTGGGTTGAGTCTGAAATACAACCCGATACTCCTGGGCTTGGGTCAGGTCGTCTCTGATCCCCTCCTCCCACCCATGGGGTCAGTGCGGCAGTGGCTGTCTGACCAGGCGGTGCTCTGCCTGCTGGGGAGTGTGTTGATGAGTCCCAGCACCTCTCACTCCACAGCACAGCGAGGCAGCGGTAGGCCACAGGCGTGGCACATACAGCGGCTGCTCCGTTCCCTGCCCCGACAGGAGGCAGTTGGAGACAGATCACTGGCCCCAGGTGTGGGGAGTAGGAAGCCCCACCAGGCTGAGCCCCACAGGTGAGGCAGCAGCAGTGCTGATGAAGGTTCAAGGGAAGGGTTGGGTTTGAATGACTCAGGGTTGGGTCAGGTTTGGGTGGCTGTGGTCTAGACGGCTTCGGGCCAGGCTTTAGGCCTGAGCAGGCTAGCAGAGATGCTGTGGGCTGCTGGCAGGTTCCGTACCTTTGGAGAAGAAGCTAGTTTGATTGGGAAAGGGAATTACGTTATTGGGGTTGGTAAAGGCGCATAGAGCCTTCCAATGCTGGGTCACTGCTTCAAATCCAGCCGAGGACCCTCGTGTCTGCAGCATGTTGTGGATTCTCTCTCGGCCACGCGTGTTCCGATTAGCCTGGCTTCCTGGCTGCTGATGCAGCATGGGAGGTGTCTCTTTGTTGCCGTCATGAGTGATTCAGTCAAAGAGCCATGGTGCTGCTCTCACATTAATACCAGAGCCGTTCTCCCACTCTGCTGTAAGAACACGATGACCTTGGATAAAGAACACGAGAGCCTCTTAGCTGCTAACGACGGGGAAGAGTGCTCGCCGTGCCAAATGTTTTCTGCTAGTCTGAAGACAAGCTTCAATTTTCATAACTCTCAAATGCAGCATGTACCCAAAGGGAGAAACTGGTCTCTTTGCATCTGCTCCTCACCACTCCCAGCTTTTGCTTTTATATTTTAATTAATACAGTAAAATCCAAATGCCTTGTAAGAAGAACAAAAGCCCTAGCCACTGAACAGAAGCTAGCGAAAGAACAGCGCTCTTTCTTTTTCTTGGCTGCTCAATGGAGTAATTTACAGGGGGCTGTGCATTTAACCGCCCTTGTCATGCTCCATTATCATCCATTTGCCAACCCATCAAGGAGAGAAATGCTGCTTATTTGGGGTGCTATTTATGTGCTGAGTGATTGGAAGCAAAGAGAAGCTGAAGATAATGGGGACGGACAGATTCAAATACCACAGATTGGATTCTTATCTCGTTACGCCTGTGTACATCTGGAGCAACTCAAATTGACTTCAGCGGAGTAACTCTAGATTGGTGTCAGCTCAGAATCTAGCCCTGTGCTTCTGTCGGAGTGAATTAAGGTGCAGCAGGGGACTAAGGTGGCTTGGACAGCGCCATGATCAGCTTCTGTGCCTGTGTGTTATCGATCCCACAGTCTTCGAGTACAGCAGTGGCCCTGGCATTGTTCTGTTAGAGACAAAGAAGGAGACTATTGGGGGGGGGGGGGGATGATTGATCTTTTTGGAGACAAGGCTGGTTTGATTCAGGGTCTAAATTGTTTCTGTGACTCCTCCTCCTGTAATTGAGCTGTTTGTGGCCTTTGTTGCAGAGATGAGCCAGAGACGATGGCCGGTGCTGCTCTCAGTGACATCAGTGCAATGCCGCTGAAGACGGAGAGGTGGAGTCAGTGGTGGAGCTGAGAAAAGAACCCAACGGGCTCATCTAAACCCCTGTGCACCAACACATTCAAATTAATCTAGATGCTACTTTTCGCATCCACCCCCCCCCCCCGCCTCCCAAATAGTCTCCTTCTTTGTCTCTAACATTCCTCAACTCTGTCTGATTCACACATAAGCTTCTGCCCAGTCCAGGAGCAATTCCCCTTGCCACCTTGCAGAGCTTGATGCTCTTGTGTGAGTGGAAGCTCGCCAGCATTTGATGCAGTTTTACTAATTCTGGCCCCGATCCATGGGTGTGGACCACAGCACAGAGCTCCACTATAAACAAAGGGGCTCTCTGCAGGTGCAGGGGGTCTGTCTGCATGGGTCCCATTTCAGGAGCCTTCGTGCACAGTGGAACTACAAATATAACCACAAAGCAGTTAAACTTTGATGCATGGAGAGGACCTAACTGTATCCCCCTTATTTATTTCTGTAATGGGCCACAAGGGAGATGGTTTTGCTCTGAGTAGTTCCGCACACTGCTCCCTTCATCTCAATTGACCGACTTCATTTAATTACATCCCTTCCTAGCTCTTTTTATTTCTAATTAAGACAATTTGTCAGGTAATTACAATCATGTTTGTCTTTGAGACACTCAATGACCTGGGCCCAGGGTATCCAAAAGATTGGAAAGCTCCAGGATGAAGACCATAGTTGTCAATGGCACTCCTCTGGCTCAATGGAATGGCAGGTTCCAGCTTTCCTGTGTCAGAAACTCAGCGTTCTTGGGGGCCAGTCCCAGCCTGTGAAATGAACTGGCCCAGGAACTAAGGACCACCACTCACCTCACCACCTCCACTCCAAGTGTAAGGCACCTGTCTTCTCAAACACAAACCCAGAGCAGCGTGTACATTTAAAAAAAAATCCTCCTCAAAATAAAGCCCACCATTGCATACACAGTTCTCCGCCGAGAGAGAACAAACTGAGTGTAACAGATGTTAGTCACAGTGCTCAGCAGAAGGCACATTAAGGTGAGAACCTATATAGACGAGGATAGTCTGCAGAGCCTAAATTCCTTCTACTAGGACAATACAAGGCTGTTCTGTTCTAGGACGGCGCTGAATGATACAGTAACAGGAGAGATGGAGAAGACCTTTAGGTCATCCAGTCTATCCCCTCTGCTACTGCAGGACAGAGTGGTACATATGGTAGTGAGACATGAAAAACTAAATGCCACATTGCACATATGCTCACACTGGAGCTGTAGGGAATCCTGCTTTGTGCTGGGATTTCTATGCTAATGAGAGGCCCTGAAATGCACACAGTATTGCAGATGCAGTCACATCAGAACCCCAAAGTGGAGGATTACTGCCTCTCAGCTCTGTGAACTGAGGAGTCAAGTAACATGTACTGTCCACAATTCGGACATAAAAACTGCCAGACTGGACCAGACCCATGATCCATGTAGTCAGTCCCGTATCCTGTCTCTGCCAGCAGACAGCATCTGGGAGTGAACCGATGAAGTGAGCTGTAGCCCACGAAAGCTTAAATAAATTGGTTAGTCTTTAAGGTGCCACAAGTACTCCTTTTCTTTTTGCGAATACAGACGAACACGGCTGCTACTCTGAAACCTAGAGGGGATGTGATCCGTGTACTGCTTTGGGATGAAGGCAGTATTGCCAACCTCAAGCATTCAAATATCATATCAGGCCCCCAACATTTCATGGGATTTAAAAAAAAACTAATAATGGGGGAGTTCTATTAATTTGTCATCTGGTTTCTGAATCTTTTGGTTGCACTCACTTCCCATTTTCAAGTTTTTCTCTGAAAAAAAAAATCACAAGGACTAGAAACTTAAAAAAAAAAAAAGACAGATTCTCACATGATCACCTGACTCCAGCAGTTCAAGCTTTACGAAATATATCAACAAGTGTGGGATTGGTGATACAATCACAAGAGCTAGCAATGCTGGAAAAGGCACCATCATCTTTACCAAGCGTACTACAGGCAGCAGCTAGTAGCCCTGCTTGTAGGTAAGATTGCCCAGCAGTTCCCTTTATATAGCAATGAGAATGACTCAACGCTTCTCCCAGGCTCCTGGCGTGGTCTCCACCAGCAAGCCCACTGCCCTTCACTGCAGCCTGCAACCCACCAGCCAAACTCCTCCTGTGAGTGACACGCCAGCCTGCAGCTGTTAATCAGGACCCCATTTTGTAGCTGGCAATCTTACTTGCCTTGGTGAAATAAATACATGGCAGCGCTCTGCCTGGGGTTGGAGTGTCTAGTCCTTCACCCCATAATGAGGCTGTACCTGCTTTTTAGGTATATTTTATAACATTTTCAGTCAGGCACTAGCTTGGGCAGCCCTTCCAGCCCCATCTCTCGCACACGTAATGCGGGGCATACTGTGCCCCGGTGGGGGCTTCCAGTCATCGGCGTCGCAGCGCTGGCAAAATGGCGGCGCCCATACTGAGCGCGGCGCTGCACGGAATACGGACCGGGCGGGCGTTCAGTACCGCTGGTGAATGATCGCTCTTATCCCCGGAGCCACGCGGCGCTCGGGCCCCTGGGGCTGACTCGCCGGGCGGAGCGGGAGCACGGGGGCTGGTGCGCCCGGGGTCGGGGGCTGAGCTCTCGGATGCCTGAGTTCCCGAGATACATATGGGGGCAGCCGCCTGTTCTGGGATTCCGGGGTGGGTGGGCTCTCGGACACCTGGGTTCCCTTCTCCCTCGCTGTGTGTGGGAGGCTTGTGTCCCAGGGTTTCAGAGAGGGGCAGCGTCTCGGACGCCTGGGTTCCCTTCCCAGCTGTCACTCGCTATACAGGGCGGCCATCTGCCCCAGGGTTTCAGAGCGGGGACAGCCATTTGCACATCTGGGTTCCCTTCCCAGCTCCCACTTGCTGTGTGGGCGGTTGCCTGTCCTGAGCTGCCCCAGTCCCTACTAATGACAGACATGCAGCTTGCTGGATGTTCCAGGGCCTGTAACCCCCTTTAGGGCCATGGTGGCATCAGAATGCTACTTCAGTGTGGTGGTGACATCTCTCTGCCTGCTGCAGTGACTGCGAGTGACATAGCAGGAGTGCAGTGGGATGGGGAATTGATGTAGCATCTCAGCACATGGTCACCCTGTTGCTGTGCTGGCCATTGGGGGCTCGCTTCCTTCCTTACCCATTTGTAAAACATGCATAAAGAACACTGGCCTGTGCAGCCTCAAGTAGGGTTCCCACCTGCTCTGAATTTGGGGGGTAATATCAAACTTACTGCACTGATCCCATGGTGTGCTGGATCACCCCCAAAATTACTAGGGGCTGAGAATAAGCAACGTATTTTGGTCTTAATATAAATTCAAAGCCCTCCACAGAACTGGCTCAGGTTACTGGAGAAACAATCCATTTCTGTGTGCCCATGACTATCCTCAATAGTTATGTAATGGAAAGGTCCACTTGTAAGCACGAAGAATGGCGCTGTCTCAGCAGCTGGCCGGGACGGTAGAACTTGGTCCTGGAACCCATCGGAGTGTTCACATATTTCGCTGCCTTGAAAACAATTTTTTAAAAGTGTATGTGGGGGAAGAGGGGTAATTTAAAAACACACCAAGGAGGAAAACTTAACCTACCCTTCCCCCAAAATTAAACTGCCCAGGTACCATGGTGATGAGCAGAGTGTATAAACCTCAATAGAGTGTGTTGGAAATGGTAGAAACTTGTCCTTGATATCAAAGTTTGTTTTTTTTCGCACTTTTCCCTTAAGGATGTTAAAGTACTGTACAAAGGTTAATGGATTGAGCCTCACATGCACTGCTGTATATCATCATCTTACGGATAGAGAAGCTGAGAGAACAGAAATTAAGCTTCTGGCCCGAGGCTACAGCAGACTGGGGGTACAGCTGGGAATAAAACCCAGGTCTCCTAACTTCCAGGGCTATGCTGTAGTCACAAAACCATCCTTGTACTGTTCATCCAGTCTAAGCCTGCTCTGATCTTGTCTGTCTAGCATGTGATTGTCAGTGTCTTTGGAAAATGAAAACCTCCTGTGTTTTCAGCTGCTCTCTGCAAGCAGGCAGCCCCTCTAGGGCCAATGCCTAATGAAGACATAGATGTCAGCAACTTGGAGACATTGGAGAAATACCGCAGCTTCACTCGCTATTTCAAAGTGGCTGAAAAGGAGAGTAAGAAGACTCACTGGTGGCAAACATACAGGAAGCATATCACACCAGAGCAAGGTACCCAAGGGGAAGGAGATGAGTTACTTTCCAATTCTGTTGCTGGAGGGAAGGGGGAGCTATTTGTAGGCCAGTAGTTATGCATGTAATACCAAAATGTGCTCCACAAGGGATTGATCAAACACTTGTGTGGGTAGTAGACCCATTGCTGCTGTAGAAATTTGCAAAGGCTATGCTCCCTTCAAGGAAACTGACTAGAATTTTCCTCTTAAAGGAAAGGGCTTGCCAGATGCAACTAAATCTTTGTCTTCCTTTGACTCAAAGATTAAGGAGGAGAGTAAGGAAGCTATTTCTTGGGGCTCCTGTAATACAAAGGAAAATAAACGATAAGGTCTCCAAGCTCTCCTTTTGAAGTTTGTAGGTTTTTAGTTTCTAATGATGTATTATATTTATTTTAATTCATAAAACAGGTAGTGAGCACCCACCCTGTGCTCACAGTCCCAGATCCTCAAAGATAGGAGCTGAAATGCCTTTGGGCCTGAGTGCCTTTCCACCACTTAGTTTTCAGTTAACCAAGCCAGATAATGAGCTGTGTTTCACACCTAAAAGTAAATAACCACCTACAAGCATTGTAAACTCAAAATTCCCTTCTTGTAAAAGGCATAACAGCTCATAACCTCTCCAACCCATCCCTTCCCAAATGCTATAGAGCAAAGTCATCTCAAAAGAGCATCTGACTTATTATTCTCATTTATCTAACAATAACCCCAACAGACAAAGATTGAGGGACCTGGTTTTATATAATGCCATAATGAGGTGAAAGACCCATCCAGCTGTCCTTTGTAAGGAGGTAATATTATAAGCCAGATATTGTTTGAGTGCTGTCAGTGTGCTTGGCATTGTATAAACATAAGGAAGATACAGTCCCAAAATTTAGTCTAAATTAGACCTACAGTACAGCTTAGGTGATTGTAAAGCAGGGAGTGGAAATACCCATGGGTGTATTTGTAGACCTGTTTAACGGGCTTGATACTTACTCAAGCAAAACTCAGTCTTAAATGAGCTTCAGCGAGAGTGTGAAGTACTTTTTATCGTTAGATGTCTCCAAATCTTTTACAAAGCATTGTTAGATACTGGGGTTGTAATGGTTGCATAGACAGAATAGCCAACACTCATGCACTAGCTCCCCGATTGACTAGAGCATCAGAATCAGTCGTACTGAGAAGTCGTGGCTAACGTTCCACTTGACAGGTTTCAGAGTAACAGCCGTGTTAGTCTGTATTCGCAAAAAGAAAAGGAGTACTTGTGGCACCTTAGAGACTAACCAATTTATTTGAGCATGAGCTTTCGTGAGCTACAGCTCACTTCATCTTGAGTTATTCCTTACGTGCTTTCTGGGAAAGTGCCTTGGGATTTTTATCTTCTACGAGAGACTGGCAGAAGGGACCCTGTTCCATGTCCCACTTGAAGGAGGGCACCTGTAACAGGACTGTGCTTTAGTAGTAGCACTGACAACACTAAATGTTTCAGTGGTATCAGAGTCTCTCATTTGCCGGGCAGCTAGATTATATGGCGTGGACCAAATACTATCCCAGTCTTGTTATGAGTTCCATGCAGGCACAGGGCTCTGTCTGCACAGAGCTCATTGCAGGATCAGGGCTTATGTCTGAAATTCATCTGATTGTTTGTATCCCTCATGCATTTTTGGTTTGTCTGTCACACTTGCCCATGACTGCTGGATAGAAAGAACAGAATGGGGCTTATTTTAGTTTTCTCACTTACATGATTTTGACCTTAGATGAAGAGGCAAAGATAGACATTGGCCTGCCTTACTACAGACCACCACGGGCAAAGCAACTGAAGGAGAGAAAAGAGATATTGAAACAGAACCGCCAGAGTGTGGAAATGGAAAGAGCATCCCGCCTCAGGACATGTATGTACCCTGCAATCTTGGTTTCCTCTTCTTCTGTATCTGTGGTGGCTTTGACAACCCTTCCACGTATCTCACTACTTCTTATTTGCAATTGCAGTGGTGATTCCACTTGACGAAGTCAAGGCAGAGTGGGAGAAAACCAATGGCCTGTTGCATAAGCAGTGTGTCGCTGAGCACTATGGGATATACCACGATATGTTTGACAAAGCCATATTCGTCCCCAGAGTGGTTCTGCGAGTAGAATACAACCTAGATGATGAGCATGTCATGCCAGTATATCATGGGAACTTTGTGACGCCCACCGAGGTATCTCATAATTGATCACTAGGAAGTGTGCCCACACAAGGTTTAACTAGCCTGACAGCACAGACGTTTACTTTAAGAGGAATGTTCTTTTACAATGGAAAATCATATGCTTTAGAGATACTTCTAGTTAAGATAAGGAAAGAGCATTACAATGGATTCATTTTTAAATGAAATGGCAAACTTGCTTTTAATAAAACTCCCCTGCCTTTCCTGATGGAAATTGGCTCGTTCTGTGGCAAAGCCAGATTTGATTTGTTCTGTCGGGGCTGTTTTTATTGTACAGGTTATGTCAGAGTGACTAATTCAGATTCTCTGGTTTTCAAAAAGAAACTAATTTTAATGCAAACAATCCTTTGGAGCTTTTACTGGGGATTCTTACGTTCGCGACTGTCTCGTTACATTGCTTATTTAGGCTTCCAGTCCCCCAGAAGTGATATATGAGGCAGATGAAGGCTCCCTGTGGACTCTGCTGCTCACTAATCTGGGTGTGTATCAAGACTTTCAAGAACTGCCTTAAACTGGATGTTTCTATCCTCTTTTTGTTTTGAAAATCTTATTACTTTGGGCTGCGTAACCTGAGCGATGCAGCGGGGTGGTCATTCCGTAGGGATTGTTCAGCCACACCTGCAAAATCACTCCAGAAACTGTGCATAGAATGGTTAGAATGGAAAGATCTGCTTGGCAGAAGGTGGTGGAGCTGTATGAAGGAATAGCAATACTCTGCTCCTCTGGTCCACCTTTAATCGGGGGGATTAGTCATTTTGCAAAATGACATGTGAATGCTAAATAGTGTCACAATTTTCTTTGACAGGTTTCAGAGTAACAGCCGTGTTAGTCTGTATTCGCAAAAAGAAAAGGAGTCCTTGTGGCACCTTAGAGACTAACCAATTTATTTGAGCATATGAGCATTTGAGCAAATAAATTGGTTAGTCTCTAAGGTGCCACAAGGACTCCTTTTCTTTTTACAATTTTCTTTACGTACACTGAAGAGTTCAGCCTTGCAAAATCTCTGTGAGGATGGCAATACTGTGCCCATTTTTCAGGCAGAGAAATAGAGAATGGTGAAATGATTTGCCCAGTGTCTGACACACTGAAAGGGAAGCCAGGAAAAGAAAGCTGGTTTCCTGACTCCCAATCTTGTGTGTAACTGGAAGACTGTCCTCCTCTGCATGTCTCATACACAGAGCTTTATATTTCCAAAATGTTCTTACCAACATTAATTGATTTCCACAACATCCTTGTGAAGTAGGTAAGTCAGTATCTCTGTCCCCGTTTTATGGATTAGGGAATCGAGGTGCAGCAACGTTAAGTGACTCCCCCATGGTCACGTAGTGAGTCTGTGTCGACACAGAGGTTGGAACTCAGGGGTTGCTGGCTCACAGTCTTGACCTCCATCCTCTGGGGACTTGTTCCAGTTGTTCTTCTGACACAATAAAGGGTTGGTAGAGAGCAGCTGAAAGGTCTGGAGAAATCATCCCCTTTTCCTGTTGGACCTAGGGAATTCCGCTTTGGAGAAGATCCTATCAATAAGGCAGCAGGCGAACAAATAGTACTGTCATTAAGACATGTTTTTCTCTGTGTGTGTGTGCACAGATGGACACCTGCGAGACGCTGATTCTGAGTACGTCCACTGGCTGGTGTGAGTATTGCAAACCAATACATGTGTGCAAAGCATGTGGATCAGGGACTTCAGCCCCGGCCTCCTAAGCCCTGTGAGAGGAAAAATGATCAAAGAAATGGTGAAAGAGCTTCCCAACAGAGCTTTGAAATGTTGTTGCCACAAAGACAAAATCTGTCAAACATTGACCTGGCTTTTCCCTGATCATCTGGCCTGCGTAGCGCTGGTCAGACATCTGTCCTGGAGCACTGTTAATGCTAAAGCTAGAGTAGTTCCAGGAATGGTTACTGTTTTCTGTTTAGATCTATGGATGTGATTTGCGGCTTCCCTTGACTAGGTCTGTCTCCAGTAGCTGCATGCTTGCTATGACAGGGAATAGCCCACAGCTACACAAGGGGAGAGCAGGCCACAGATCTTCCCACGCACAACTTCAATGCTATGGTTTTGATCAGAGATGGCAAAAAGAAAAGAAAACCAGTCACTTGGATAATGACTGAAAAATTTCTTGCACTTCACAGGACTAACATTCCAGGCAACAACATAGATTCGGGGAAAGAGATTTGCCATTACTTCCCCCCATTCCCTGCCAAGGGAACTGGCTACCACCGCTTTGTCTTCCTCCTCTTCAAGCAGGACCAACCAATCGATTTCATTGAAGATGTTCGGCCGACCCCATGGTAACTTTGAATCTTGAATCCCTGTCAGGTTCTTGTGCCCTGTGTGATCATAGCGCACAAAGCTGATCTCTCAACTGAAAAAATCCCACTGCTCTCTGAAAACATTTTACTCACTGAGATTACTTGTAACAATAACTGACCGTCATTGAAAGGTGATTTCCCTCTGTTTCAGCTTGTTTCCTTTGCACTTGGGACAGTGCTGGCTGCATAGTCAGTTTTGCTGTTTCCCTTGCTTATTTGTTTCCACTAACAAAACAAATCCTCCGCAGGTTGTATGCGCAGCTGGTCTGTGAAGACACATGATGGTATTACTGCTACCACAGCTTGCCCCATTTCACCCACCTGTTATACCTTTTCTTAAATGAAGGCCCCAGTCCTGCAGGGGGATCAGTATGGAAGACGCTTGCACCTCCATGGCATCCCATTGACTTTGCCAGTAGAACAGGATGTTAAGAAAATGACTTACCAGATTGAAGTGACAAGGCCAATTTATGTATGGCTGGTATGCTTCCACCTCAGGCTGCCTAGGGAGTTTGGCTTTCAATAGCCATGTAGGTTTCTCTCCTGGGGTCTGTTTCTTCTCTATCTCTGCAGAATCTGTGGTGATGCTGGATTGTTAGCCATGAAAAAGAGAGACCCATCCCTGTATTCCTGTCTTGTTTTCAGCCACAGTCTCAAGATGAGAACCTTCAAGACATTTGACTTCTACAAGAAGCACCAGAACGATATGACGCCAGCTGGGCTGGCATTTTTCCAGTGCCAATGGGATGATTCCGTTACTAACATCTTTCACAACCATCTCAGTAAGAAACTCACTTTATAGGGTTACAAGGCAGTGGCTGTTGCATGGGGCGGGGGTCCCCAGTCAAGCATAACTAAATGTATCCTGTAGGAGACAAAGTCATTTGGTAGGACCTGGAGTTGGGAAAGGAGGACAAGGGGATGAAAGCTGTTTGCTCAAATGTCACACACTTGACTTAAATCAACCAGGGCCATGGGGGCTCTCTGTGATGGAGCAGATGAGGGTTCCTGGAGGCATGGGCGTGTCTGAGCGTGGGGTGAATGCTAAGGCTGGTTCTGAATGTCCCCCTTTGGGACAGTTGCTCTAACTGGTTTCTAG
This sequence comes from Eretmochelys imbricata, assembly GCF_965152235.1. NCBI lineage: Eukaryota > Metazoa > Chordata > Testudines > Cheloniidae > Eretmochelys > Eretmochelys imbricata. Next base: position 15,913,452 of record NC_135585.1, on the reverse strand, counting down.
ATAGCCACGTATCACTAGCACTTTAGTTTGACACTGGGAACATTTACAGTTTAGAATTAAAAGCAGTCGCCTTCTCTTTCAAAGGTTGCAGTGTGCCCATGGCAGTCTAAGGAAACAGCCTTACTGTGGTGGGCTTTGAATCCCATTTCGACTGGGCACTTTAAAATAACAATGGGAGATCACATGGTGGAGAGAACTACACGTGTGTTTTTGATCTATCGTTAGTCTCCCGTTCTGCCCAACGAGGGAGACAACGATGGAGAGTGGGCGGAGCCTGGTGTGTTGGTGTGCAGGGTTAGGTTTTGAGCTGTTTCTTGGCTAACGTTCAGCATTGTCCCTTTGCAGACATGAAGGAGCCAGTGTTTGAGTTTGAGCGGCCCCCTGTGTATCACCCCCCTCAGAAGAAGTTTCCGCACCTGCAGCCTCTGAGGTACCTGGATAGGTACAGGGACAGCCACGAGCCCACGTATGGCATTTACTGAGGAGTTTGCCACCTCTCCAGGAGCTCCAGGCCATTGGGGCAGGAATACTCTATCTTCTCCAGATGCGTCAAATGACTGTGCTGTCTGGGATGCTCCATGTCTCTGGGAGAGGGGAGTGGGGACTTCTGGAATCACAGCATTGGCAGTTACCTGGTCAAAAGCCTTGTTAATAGAGAGTATTTATGGACATGAGAGGGTATCCATCTCCCCTCTGAAGGACTTTGAGCCAGATGCTAGTGGTAGCTGAATGGCCCAGTTTCCTCCAAGGGCACCGTGTCTCACGTCACTGCAGGAGCCAGAGCTCTAAGCATAGGTGTACCAAGGCTGACTCAGTCTGGCTAGCCAGTTCAGATCATGTATTTGTGCAGTGACAGAAAAATAACCTCATCTAAATCCAACCCAGTGATTTGTGCAACCTGGCAGAGGCAGAACTGTCCATCCGGTCCGTCTCCTCTTTCCCCTGCCATGAACTTCCCAGGGCTGGGATCCTGAGCGGCATCCTTCATATTTTCATACAGATATTTAAAAAATCTGAATAAACCCTTTCCAAGCGAAGCTGGTGACGTGACTGGGTGAGAGTCGCTATCAGCTTTGGGGAACCCACAGGGATCCTGCCAGCAGCTAATGCAGCAGTTCGAAATGTATTGGGTTCTTTGTGCATTTCAGGACTGATGGGATCAATGCTCGATGCTGAACGGCAGCCTCCTGCTGCTCTGGACCCTACTCTCCTGCCCCTCTTGGTCACTGCCATGTGGGAGGAAATGCTAGTACAGCGGGGGTTTGAAATAGAGGTCACATTAGGATGACCAGGCTGCCTCGAGTTTGAGAATGGGAGTGAAGGGGCTGGGTCCTATCCCCAAATTAAGAGAACACAAACTCCAGGTATGGTCCAAACTCACTTCCTTCCCCGTAGGCCATGGACGAGGTCTGTATGTTGTTAGTAGATATGGATCAAAACCAGAACTCAAATCTGCCTGGGTTTGGGCTGAGACCCGTTGGCACGCCAGTGGGTACGGGATGCTTACATCACAGGCAACAGTGTGTCTGCTGTGTAGATACACGGTGCCTTCCAATCACCAGTACTCTGACTCCAGCACCTATCCCCAACCTTAAATTAACCCCCCCGCCCCCCCATAATATCAGCACCCCTGCTCCAACTCTCCAGGACTCCAGCTGTATATTCCCTGCAATAGCTCCTGTTCACAGGGGCTGCTTGTCACTGTATCTGAGGTATCCCTCTTGTTAAAGGAGTAAGAGTACCGACAAAAGACATTTAGTGGCTGAGTATCCGCCCTTCTACATAACTACTTCTGTGCCACAACGATGGATGCACCAACGGCCGGGCCAGCAGGCTGCCCTGGGATTTCTTCTTTCTGCCGCCTCAGGCAGCCTACAAATCTCTGCTCAGAGTGCAATACCTCTCTGAGGGTGGGACACGGCTGCTGAGGGAGCACAGGGAGTTTATTGGCCACTCTCTGTCTGTATTGGGATACGATTGGCCTGATTTTCCTCTAAATCAAACCACAGACCGCCTGGTGCTGCAGGGAGAGTACAGGCAGCAGCTTACTTGATATGTGGGAAGTCTGTGTAGCCTGGAGTCTTGCAGAAATAAGAGCCTCAGAGAGAGGTGTTTAGGGGGGAGAGTGGAGGCCTGAGGGGAAGAGTAGGGAGCAGGGACATAGAGGGGATAGGTGGGGAGGGAAGCAGCCCCCTGGAGTATGGAGTGGTGGTGGGGGAAATCAGGGACTGTTTATAACAAACTCTGGGTTTTTCAGCTCAACCTCTGCAAATATTGACCCTGGTAGGAGAAGGACTGGAGGTCTCTGTGTACGGCGCTGCCACTGGTTTTGCAAGGGGCAGAATTCTGGCTGGGGCTGGAGCCAGTCACCCTAGATGTCAGACTCTCCAGCCCAGTTGTGCGTTTGAGACTTCGGAGTGGCTGCCTGTCCCCATTGCCCAACCTGGAGCTGAGCAGCCAATCAGAACCACTGCAGGAAGAGCTCTTTCCCCCACCTCCAGCAACCCAAACATTTTCAGAAGAGGGACCTGCGGGGGGGTCCCCCTTTCCTCTCCTTTGAGCAATGGGGACAGCTCTTCTGGTACCTCCCTGCTACCAGCCGGCCTAGGGCAAAGGGAGATGACGAGCCCCTGGATATGCCCCCTCCCAGCTGCAGCCACGGAGCAGAGGTGAAGCTGGCAACACTGGGGGTGGGGTGTGTGAACTGATGGGGACCAGATTAATTGCTGGGCAGGAGGTGGGTTAGATGGGCGGAAGGAGCTCCTGCACAAGGGCTAAAATTGCCTGTCCCAGTAAATTTGGGAGGGTGGGCAACACTAATTGTGCACGCACACACGGGGGTCGGGCGGGGGAGTTCAACAATCAAAAGATGGGACAAAAAATTCCCAATACCGTGTAATCTTTTTCTTTAAAAATCTCATGATTTTTGATGTCCTGAGGTTGGCAAGGAGCCCTGGGTTTTTCAGCTCAGCCTCTGCAAATATTGACAGGTTTCAGAGTAACAGCCGTGTTAGTCTGTATTCGCAAAAAGAAAAGGAGGACTTGTGGCACCTTAGAGACTAACCAATTTATTTGAGCATGAGCTTTCGTGAGCTACAGCTCACTTCATCACTGCTGCAGTTTCCACGGTATACATCCGATGAAGTGAGCTGTAGCTCACGAAAGCTCATGCTCAAATAAATTGGTTAGTCTCTAAGGTGCCACAAGTCCTCCTTTTCTTTCTGCAAATATTGACTGTGGAAGGAGAAACACCCTGGGGGTGTATGTTTGGGAGGGGGGCAGTGATTCCCAGCCGCAGCTTGGGCGGGGGTTGGGGGGTGAGGTGTGGGGGAGTTCAGATGGGGGTGGAGTGTGAACTCCTGGGGCTAGGCGGAAAGGGGATGGGGGGCAAGTTAATGATTACCTGGAGCAGGGGTGGCCAACCTGAGCCTGAGAAAGAGCCAGAATTTACCAATGTACATTGCCAAAGAGCCACGGTAATACGGCAGCAGCCCCTCATCAGCTTCGCACCCCCCCTGCTCCTAGAGCCTCCCACCCACCAGCAGCCCTGCTGATCAGTGCCTCCCTGCTCCATCCCTCCCTCCCTGAGGGGGAAGGAGCGAGGGCAGTGCAGGCTCAGGGGAGGGGGCAGGAAGGGGTGGAGTGGGGGCAGGGCCTGTGGCAGAGCCAGGGGTGGAGCCGTGAGCACCCCCCGGCTCATTGGAAAGTTGGCGCCCGTAGCTCCAGGCCAGGAGTCAGTGCCTGGACCAGGAGCCGCACGTTAACTCGTGAAGAGCCGTGTGGCTCCGGAGCCCCAGGCGGGCCACCCCTGACCTGGAGGGTAAAGGACAAAGCAGCTAGCCTCTGAGTACCATACAGAGGCAACTGGCTTTTTATTATTTCCAGAGCACTGTGTGCAAATATGGGGATTTTATAACAAGTAGTAAGGAAACCAAGCAAGTGAAGCTCTCCCCCCGCGACAGAGCGTGACTACACTGCCCACGTCCCAGCGCCAGCCGCAGCCATGCTGTAACACAGGCAGTGTGGTCACACCCTAACAAACCAAGCGGAGCCCTCGCTGAAAGATCTTGCAGCCTGAAGGCACTTAGGAGCAAAACAGCAAGAATGTACAGCTGCTGGCATGTGTTATGGCCTTGATCTCATGGCAGGAGGGGGAAGTGCCTTGCATCATGCACCAGCAGCTCTCTCTGCACCATTCCCCCTCTGACTCCTCCCCAGAGACAATTAAAGTGGTAACAGCAGAAAGATCATTGGGTCCCAGTAGAACACAGGCTGTTTTGTTACCTAGGTTCAGTAATTCCACTTGTTAGTGAATTTGGGGCCCACGCTCAGTCGAGGCAGTGCCTCCGAGTTAGTGATCTGCACTGCTGTGCTTTGTTATTATGGGGGCGGGGTGGGAGGGATTGCCCCGAGGTTAGGCTTTGCAATGATCTCCCAAATGCATGACGCAACCTTTTGCAGGAGCGCTGCCTTCCCGTATTGACGGAACATGGGGGAAATGCAACATCCTGTTATGAAGCTGCATTGAAACGCATGGTACATTTCAGCTTTGCTAGCAATCAGTCCCCAGTGATCAAGGCACCTGACCAGTGCTAGGGTTATGTATGGCTAGAGATGCTCTGTGCAGGAAATTTGGTTTTGCCAGGCTCAGCTTCCTCACACCAGCAGGGGGCAGGAGTGCTGCATCGAAAACACATGGAGAGTGTCTAAGTGGACCTCAGGTAGGTCCTCTCTGGTTTGCCAAGGGCTCTGACAGGGGCCCAGATTGTGTAACAGAAACAGAAAAGTGGGTGGTGAGGGGATGCAGGGATGCCTGGATTGTAAAAGACATCCCTGTCCTTGTCCCCAGGTCAGGGGTGGCCCGCCTGTGGCCTTGGAGAAAATAGACATTCAGGCTGAAAGCTGAGACTCCCGTCAAAGGCTAAACAGAAAACAAGGGACTCCAAAAAATTAGCCAGCAGCATGCTGCTGAGTGAAGACAGCTTTTTCAGACACCCAGGCAGCCGGCAGGCTGTGGAGTTGGGGGATATGAAAACCACAAAACCCACTTGAGAGAGCTGAGAACATGCATTGATAAACCACAATGCAGCTTGCCTGTGTGTCTCTTTAAGAGCTTGCTTGGCTCTGTGCCATCTCTGTGCCCGTCCCTCCTCTCTGTGATACGTAGCTCTGTCCTAGCCTCCTTGCACGCTGCTATCTGTGAGTTCCTTCTCTGCCTCATCAGGATGGCCTCTCAAGGTCCCCGGAAGTTGGAGGAGAAGCTGGTCTGCTCCATCTGCCTGGAGATGTTTGGGACAGCGGTGACCATGCCCTGTGGGCACAACTTCTGCATGAAGTGTATCAACAACCACTGGGATAAGGAAGAGAAGGAGGCTTCTCCGGACAAGAAGGACTACACCTGCCCCGACTGCAGGCAACACTTCGAGAAGCGGCAGGAGCTCAGGAAGAACGTCGCCCTTTGCAGCGTGGTGGAACTGATCAGGTCTGGGGAAGTGCAGGCCTCCAGCGCCGAGAGGAAAACCCCCGCCAGCGGAGCGAGGTGCTCCAGGCACGGGCGGCCCCTGGAGCTGTACTGCCAAGAGGACAAAATGTGCATCTGCTGCGTGTGCACAGTGAAGGAGTGCCGGGACCACCACAGGGTCCTGTTCGAGGAGGAGCGCAAGAGAAAGGAGGTAGGTGTCCCCTGTGATCTGCTCCCAGTCTGCAGGGCCATGGCGAGAGAGATCAGCTCTCCTGCCTGCCTCTGTGTCAGTCCTGCAGGTGGGAGGGTGGGTGAGTGTGCTCTCCTCCTTGAAGCAGAAGTTTGGTGCCTGGAATGCTATTCCTGACCCTGGCTTGTGGGGCTGTGTGGCCTTGGCTAAGTCGTTTACCCTCTGCATGCCTCATGTTCCCTGTCTGTAAAAGAGGCAGTGAATCCATGCCCCTCTCTGATGACCCTTGGATGAAAGGAGAAAGAGATACAAGCGTATTTGCATATTTTAACTAGACCAAGGCTCAGCAGAACTGGCAGCTACTGCAGCGTGTTTGGACACTAAATAGTTAATACGGCTGGTATGCTGTCTGGAAACCAGCTCCTGGTCTTCCTCCCAGCTTCCATGTGCGTGCGCACCAAGTCCCGAGCTGTACAGGGAGACGCAACAGACCTTAGAGCATATGCAGCACCGAGCTGAGGAGGTTTGACTGTGATGGGGTGTTAAGCCATGGCCAAAGGAATAAGTTTTATTTAGGGATCAGAGTCTTCTGCTGGTTGGATGCACCTGCTGCCCAGGACGTCAGGGGAGAGACCCAGCCTTGCACAGGTGGAAGGACTGTGTCCAAATTCCTATTGGCTGGTGCTGCCTTTTAGCAACACAGTGCTGTAGCCAGTACGCGGCATCCAAGCTGAGCCGTTTCCTCTGAGTGTGTGTGTAAGGTGGAGCTAGGAGAATTTGCAGAAGGGAAATAAAAGGGTTTCTAGGTCAGGTAGCCCTCTTCAGAGACCTGCATTCTGTTCCCATGTGACCCAGGACAATGCCCTTCCCCCTCCGTGCCTCAGTTTCCCCCGCTGTAAAATTAGAATGCTGATACTTACCTTCCTTTGTGAGGTGCTTTGAGACCCGTGCACCCAAAGTGCTGGAAAAGAGCTAAATATCCCCATTGCTCAGGAGGGTGGAATAAAGGAGGATGTGAAAGGCTGTGGGAGCTTTTGCTGGGGAGTGGAGTTTGCTGGGGGATCTGTGCAGGGTATATGGATATTTGCAAAGGGGATAAATGTTGTCAAAGTGCTGAGGGTGCCCTGGGTGGCAGGGGCACGTGTTATTCTGTGCACACTGATGGATAGTAATGGGTGGTTATTGGAAGCGAGCTGGTCAATGAGGTAAAGTTACTGTACTGCTGTGGTGGGTTGTTAGAAAGTCCTGTTTGAATGTATCGGGGAAACTCAATGGGGGGCTGTGGGCAGGGCACACAGGAAAGACACACACCAGAACCTGTGAACAGGCCCAGGCACACACTTGGAAGACACCATTGCAAGCTGGATCCTGTCCATGGGTGGCAGGTGAACCGCGGGCTTGAGGAAGCTAGCCCCCAACCCTTCCCCAGTCCTGGAGGGCCAGGCAGGCAGTGTGCCCCCCACCCCCAGCTAGGGTTGCTAGGTGTCCGGTTTTCAACCGGAACACCCAGTTAAAAAGGGACCTTGGTGGCTTGGGTCAGCGCCGCTGACCGGGCCGTCAAAAGTCTGGCCGGTGGCACAGCAAGGCTAAGGCAGACTCCCTACCTGGCTCTGCGTGGTTCCCCAGAAGTGGCAACATGTCCCTCGGCTCCTAGGTGGAGGCGCTGCCCCCATCCTGAGTGCCAGCACCACAGCTCCCTTTGGCTGGGAATTGTGGCCAGTGGAAGCTGTGGGGGTGGGTGCCTGCAGGTGAAGGCAGTGCGCAGAGACGCCTGGCCATGCTTCTGCCTTGGAGCCGAGGGACATGTCGCCGCTTCCAGGGAGCCGCCCGAGGTAAGCACCCTAAACCCCTGCCCCAGCCTGGAGCCCCCTCCCGCACCCTGAATCCCTTATTTCTTGCCCCCTCTCAGAGCCCACACCCCCTCCCATGCCACAACCCCCTGGTTTCAGCCCTGAGCTCCCCCCTGCACACCCTAGCGCACCCTAACCCCTCAGCCCCAGCTCGGAACCCCCTCCCGCACTCCAAACGCCTTATCCCCGGCCCCACCCCAGAGCCCGCACCCCCAGCCAAAGCTCTCACCTCTCCCATACCCCACTCCCCAGCCTGGAGCCCCCTTCTGTACCCTGAACCCCTCATTTCTGGCCCAATCCTGGAGCCCTCACCGACTCCTGCATCCCAACCCCCTGCCCCAGCCCAGTGAAAATGAGCAAGTGAGTGAGGGTTGGGGAGAGTGAATGACAGAGGGAGGGGGGATGGAGTGAGTAGGGGTGGGGCCTCAGGGAAGGGGTGGAATGGGGCGGAGCCTCAGGGAAGGGGCGGGCAGGGTAAGGGTGTTCGGTTTTGTGCGATTAGAAAGTTGACAGCCCTACCCCAGCCCGAGCACTGGGCGGGCAGCGTGACCCCGAGCGCCAGAGCACTAAGCAGGCGACACGAGCACCAGCTCCAGTTGCCCAGAGTCCCTGGCCACAGGCCATCCCCCACTAGCCCCAGCCCTGGCCACGGGGAAAGGAAGAGCTGCAGCAGAGAGTGGCAGGAAGCAGGAGAGGTCTGGGGATGAAGCGTGGGCGGTAGGCTAACCAGATAGCAAGTGTGAAAAATCGGGATGGGGGTGGGAGGTAATAGGAGCCTATATGAGAAAAAGCCCCAAATATCAGGACTGTCCCTATAAAATAGGGACATCTGGTCACCCTAGTGGGCAGGGCCATGCAGGACTGTCTGGGGAGACTCCACCTTCCCCAGCCTTTGATACTTGCTGCCCATGATCATATCTCCAGCAAGCCACAAGCCTCATTCTGCCAGGCTGGAAACTAGGGAGCCAAAGGACATGAGGCAGTCAAAAAGCCCGTCTTTGGAAAGGAGGAGCCGGGTTACTGTCAGAAGCTGTCCAGGGAGACAGGGTGACAAAGAGAGAGACTGAGGAGGGGGTCTAAGTAAGACATTGGGCCTTCACAGAGCCAGGCAATGGTGAGCCTCAGAGCAAAGCCAGAGACGGGTCCACTCTGGGCTGTTCTGTGGTGTTTAAGATCTGTTTTCTCGTAAATGCTTTTAGCCTCCTGTGCTGTAAGGAGGCTGTTTGGTCACTGCATTGACCACTGTCTGTGCTCTCAGAGGGACCTGAGCTGCTGGCTCTGAGCCAAGTCCTGGTTGATCACAGGGGACTGGAGCCCAGAGCCTAGTCTGAGAGTGGGAGAATCGCGTGATTCCAGGTGACGAGAACATGGGGAGATCAGAGGGGCAGTTTGCCCACTACCTGTGGCACTGAATATTGTCTCACATTACACTTCGGGATCTGGCCTCTTTTGCAGGTCCTTTTAGAAGAGTCTCTGGCGAAAACCCAGGAGGAGACCGTAAAGACCGAGGAGGAGATCTACAAACTGGAGGAACAAACTGGCACCATAAAGGTAGTAAGGCAAAGGCAGTCACCCCTCCCCACAGCTGGGATGCCAGGGGCTGGCGCCAACTGCTTCTCCCTCTGGATAGGGCTCGGGGAGGAAGCCACCCAACTGCTGTCACGTCAATTCTTTGTTTCGTCATTTCCAATGATTTTTTTTTTTCTACCCAGGATTCTTCAGAGAGGCTGAAATCGGGGATTTTGCAGAAGTTTGCCCACCTGATGAAAGAGCTGGAGGAGTGCAAGAGGGGGGCCGTGGACAAGATAGAGCAAGAGCAGGCCACTGCCCTAGGGCAAGTGGAGGAGAACTGGAGCCAGCTGCAGGATCATCTGGCCATGCTCACCCAACACCAGCAAAAGGCCCAGGAGCTGCTGACCTGTGTGGACGACATGAAATTCCTAGAGGTATTGGGGTCCGCCCAGCCATGAGTGGGGGAGCTACGACTACCCTGTGGCCATTGGCCTGGCCACGTGTAGGCCAAAGGCAATTTCTCTCTGTGTATAATGCCCTGTCCACACAGGCAGCTGTACCAGTCTCAAAGCTAGCTAAGAGGGTGCATAACATCTGCTCACAAAGAGAGCCTCAGGTGTGTGGAGGATAGGTCCATTAATGGCTATCAGCCAAGATGGGCAGGGATGCAACCCCATGCTCTGGATGTCTCTAGCCTCTGACTTCCAGAGCTGGGAGTGGATGACAGGGGATGGCTCACTCATTGATTGCCTGTTCTATTAATTCCCTCTGAGCACCTGGCATTGGCCACAGTCAGAAGACAGGATAGTGGGCTAGGTGGACCATTCATCTGACCCAGTCTGGCCATTCTTGTGTTCCTAGACCCTCTACACTATGTCCAGCCAGAACCATTTAGAGACAACTCACCCCCCCCACACACACACACACCCATCTCTCCCTTCCCTGCACGCGCACAGTGGAAACTGAGTCTGAGTCTATAAAGTGGCTGGCTGGCAATTTTAACGTAGAGTATGGACTAGAGATGGGCCTAATCGAATTCCTGACTCTGAAACATTGGTGTGCCCGAAACGTGACCCTGGGCAAGGATCCAGCGGTTTATGAATAGCCCCCACTTTTCCAAGGAGTGAAAGTCAAATCCAAGTACGGAACAGCCCCGCACTTTTCAGTCAGGATCCAGAGTCTGTTTGCAGCTGAAAAGGGCCCATTGTCAGCCGAATCCAACCTTCTTCCGCGAGTGCCCTTGACACAGTGGGGCCTGAACTCTGAGAAATTGCATCTCTGCCCTCCTCTGGTGGTTTGTAAAGGACTCTTGTGCACGGGTGTGCGGGCAGAACCGAAGCAACCCCATGCCCATGCTCGGTGCTCTTCAGCTTTGCTGCAGCTGCTCCTGGGAAACACCTTCTTGCCAAGATGGTGCGCGTGAGCTCCCCCTAGAGGACTGCATGAGGCATTGAGGCATGCAAATAATGTAACTAATTCTATGGAATGCCATGTTACAAGCTTCAGAGTAGCAGCCGTGTTAGTCTGTATCCGCAAAAAGAACAGGAGGACTTGTGGCACCTTAGAGACTATTTGAGCTGTAGCTCACAAAAGCTTATGCTCAAATAAATTTGTTAGTCGCTAAGGTGCCACAAGTCCTCCTGTTCTTTTTGATGTTACAAGCTGACAACATATCCTTGCTTGGGGTGCTGTGTTCAGTTTGGGTCCCTCCCTTTCCAAACAATACAGAAAGATCCAGATGAGGGCAATGGAAATGGTTAGAGGCCTGTGGGAGAAGGAAGAGGATTCATTTTAGGGTTGCCAACTTCTAACTGCTGAAAACTGGGCACCCTGCCTCACCCCTGGCCCACCTCTTCCCCAGGCCCTGCCCCTGCTCACTCCTCCCCTGTTCTGGGACTCACCTGCCACCTGCAGAGCTGGGCTGGGAGGAGCTGACATGGAGCCTTCACGCCCGCCCAATTGGGGCAAAGGGGGGGAGTTGGCCGCCAGAGCAAGGGGCCGGGGTGGGGAAATTGGGGCAGATAAGATCACACACACACACCCCCTCTCTGCCAGAGAGGCTGGAGCCAGCCGGGAGCAGCCAGCCACTTCTGTCCATGAGCAACTCCGCCAGGCTCCAGCTGCAACTGCTGTGCATCCCGCCCTATGGAGGTGGAGGCCAGTTACTGTGGGTAACAGGACTTTTCGTGTCCAGTCAGCACTGCTGACTGGACACTGCCAGGTTCCCTTTTCGACCGAACTTTCCAGTTGAAAACCGGACACCTGGCAACCCTAATTAGACTGTTCGACCCCAGTGCTACTCCATAAAGGCCCCTGTACAGAGGAACATCACCCATTCTGACCGTGATAGGAGCAGTGGGTGCAGCTGAACACAGCTGAGCTACCGAAGTAGCCCAGGACAAGCCGTTCAGCACCATGAAGTAGCAGAGAGGTCCTGGAGCAGATGACTTGGGGAAGTGGATGCAGAAGCCAGGGGACATGATGACTGTGCCTTCGTGAGAAGGGGGTTTCTGAGCTGTTGTGCCATTGAGCCTCAGATCTGAATGCCGGTATGTGCTGCATTTCCTCTCCTCTTCCTGTCCCATGCAGGAATTCCTGCTGCTCCCTTCTCCGGGCAGCCTGGGAGTTTTGCCAGCTGTTGAGTTCAATGTGGCCAGCACGGTGGATCCCACTGCTAAGATCCTCACCAAGGTCTCTAAGCTTTTGCTGGAGGATTTGCCCAACTCTCTGAACCCAAAGGCGGCTGATGCTGAAACCAAAGGTAAGCTCTTCCCTTGGGGACCTTCCCCCCACTGCCCAGCTGGACACCAAGTCACTGTCCCACCCCTGCCTGTATAAATCACCTCTCTGCAGTGGAACTGCTGTAGATATGTTGGGCCAACGTGCAAGGGGGCGTGGTGGAGGGGACGTCTCACCATTCATATCACAAGAATCCCCCCCTACCCCCACACGTGGCACTAGAGGGGCCCCTTGTTGGCTTGGCCAGGTTTTTGTTACCAGATCTACTGCAGTAGCCTGAAGGTTGGGCCGCATTGTGCTAGGTGCTGTACAAACAAATAGCAGATGACAGTCTGAAAGACATAACAGGCAGATGACAGAACAAGACATAACAGAACAAGTTGGTGTCCGGTGCTTAGCATCCATTACTTTAGCATCACACCCACTAATGGATTTAGCATCGTGGCACCCCTGTGAGTAGATTAAGTGACTTGCCCAAGATCACACAGGGAGCGTGTAGCAGAGCAGGGAACTGACCTAGGTCTCCCTCCAAAGTCCCAGGTTGGCATCCTGACCACTGGGCCATCCGTCCCCTCAGACAAGCAGGCTGGGTGGGGCGGGGCCAGGAGATGTAATGGGATGTGCCAGTTCTTAGGGGGTCAGGAGATTGATTCCAGCTCCCCAGTTTAGCTCTGATCAGGGTCTGCTTTACTGCATGCACTGGGGCTCTTGCGTATAGACATGGGCTCCCTGGCAGGCCTGGCTGGACCCACTCCCTTGGCTGTAAGAACATCAGAGTGACAGAGCTGGAGTTTTTGTTAAACCCTCGTTTCCTTCCTCCCACCGCAGAGACACAGACACAGACGGGTGGCTGCGACTGAGCGTCAGAGCCGGGCTGTGCTTGTGGAATCCCGCCCAGATGCCTCTGTCTGTGGGAACAGTTCCCTCCTTGTATCTAGAGCTTTCCCTTTCTCTTTTGCTCTGCAGAGTCAACAGAGCCAAAGGCGCTTGCTGTGGTGAAGGCAGGTCCAGCTCTGCCCGAGTGTGAATTAAGAGCGGAGCTTCTGAGGGGTGAGGCAGTTCTGGGTCTGAGTGCAGCTCAGAATAACACGTGCTGGGAGCCGGCCATGCGGCTGGGTGGGAAGAGTAGGAAAGTGTGCCTGTAACCTATGAAGGGGACTGGTGTTTCCTTCTTGGATTGTTAACAATATAGCAATTTAGCAAGCCAAGGCCATGCCTCAGGGGGCTCTGAAAGAGGCTCCAAAGAGTTACCATTTTAGAGGAAAATCTGCAATCCCTAGGCAGGATGGCTTTGTGTGGCAAAAGTGATCTGGATTTTACCCCTGCCTCTGACACGGGCTTCCTCGGTGAGTTTGGGCACTGCTGTTATCTCAGCTGCCCTAGCAGTAGGGGATCAGAATACTCAGTTGCCTCACAAAGGGGCAGGGATTTCAGTCATCCACCACCCCCTCCACCCCACCCCGCTTCTCTCCCTGGCAAGCATCAGGTGCCTGCTCCCGCCCAGCCATATTTAGGCACAGAACTTTCCCAGGGGAGTGCTGAGAAGTTCAATCACTGCAAGCAGCTGCCAGGCTCCTGGCACAGAGCGGGGATTCGTCTTGGCTGGTCACATCTGAACTGCGTGCCTCAGGGCACAGCATAGAATTGAAGTGAAGGGGCAGCCAGTCCACAGAGAGCTGCTCCAGACATAGGGGAAAGGGGTAGCACCCTCCCAGTACATTTGACCCTCCCCAACCCACCCTGCCTCAAATCTTAATTGATCCGGGCAGTCTCCTGGACTCTGCTCCCTTGTTTTAAGAACTTTGTGTCTCCCTGGATGTTATCGCTTTACATCTTTTCTCTCTGAACAATCACCCCGCTGGGTCTATCAGACGGTCTCCAATTTGGCTTGTTTAGCTCCTGCTTTCAAATAATGGGCAGTGCAGACTATTGTGCCCAGGTCCACAATGAAAACCCGGCCCTCTGAGAAAAGGACATAGCCCAGTGGTCTGAGCAAGGGGCTGAGAGCCAGGAACTTCTGGCTTCTGTTCTCAGCTCTGATGCCAATTCTTAGAATGCCCTTTTAACCCTCTCCACCCCAGCTTCCCCATCTGTAAAACAGGGATATTAGTATTTACTACACACGTTTCTAATATACCCATCACCACAGTGCCTGGAAGATCAATCATTAATACTTACAGCGCAGGGCTGTTACAGGGATTGGTTAATGTCTGTAAAGAGATGTGTTAATAAGCAGTGCCATATAATATTTGAAACATTATTAATTGTAATAATGTTATTTATTATTAATAAATAAAGGTCCATAGGAGCTAACTGAGCAAGGTTATCTCCAGGTAGGACTCCAATGACTGGGGAGCAGTAGCACCCCAACAGGGGTCAGTGCATCTACTGGGAAATGCTGGGGATAGTGGGAAATGCTGTGAAATAGTTCTTAGTACCAGAACAAAGACAGTGCTGGCAGAAGGCCACTGGCAGCATCCTCTTCCTCCTCCTCTCAGAGGATCTCAAAGCACTTTGCAAGAATTCATTAATTTAACCTCCTGATACCCCTCTGAGTATCTCTATTCCCATTTTACTGCTGGGGAAACTGAGGCATGGGGAGGGGATGTGACTTGCCCGAAGTCACACAGTGTGCCCATGCAAGAGCCAGGAACAGAACCTAGAGCTCATGACTCCCAGTCCTGTCCCTTACCCTCAAAATCGCTTCTTCCACCCAAACGGGCTTTGCATTTTCCATCTTCAGAGAATTTTACATAGCTGAGGGATGCCCGGGCTGGACTCCTGACATAGGCAGGGGGTGGGGGTTGGGAAGGAGCAAGGTTAAAGGAAAATTAAATTGTTTTAGTCCCCCTGGTTTACACTGTGGATGTCCATGTTGCCCACAGATCATCAAAATTTGACCTTCGACCCAGACACAGCCAATAAGTACCTGCAGCTGTCCAATCAGAACCAAAAGGCCAAGCACACTCATTCTCCTGATGGCCTTTGTCAGGATCATGCCGACAGGTTTGAGCTTTGGCAGGTTCTGTGCAGCCAAAGCTATAGCCAAGGCCGCCACTACTGGGAAGTCAGGATCTCCAGCCACTCCATCATCCTAGGTGTGACATACAAGAAAATCCAGAGGAAGAAGCAAGCTGGTCGCTCCTTCAGCATCGGGCTGGATGGATTGTCCTGGGGGCTGCAGATCCGGGAGGACTGCTACTTGGCATGGCACGAGGGCCAGTCACATAAGATCATGGAGCCCTTGTACAAATGCCTCGGAGTCAGCCTGGACTATGGCACAGGTGTCCTGACGTTCTATGGCATCGGGGACAAGATGAAGCTCCTCCACTCTTTCCACTGTGTCTTCACTGAGCCCCTCTACCCAGTCTTCTGGCTCTGCGAAGGCAGAACTGTCACCCTTTGCCAACAGAACTGAGCCAGCAGCTGGGATGCAGAAGCCAAGCCATAGCCAGCGGGGCGTATCCTATCTTGCAGCCAGCTGCCTGGCTTTATTCGGTGGGCAGCCTACTAAAGCTACAGCCAGGACTGGAGGTGTCACAATGCAGTTGGTTTGACGGGGCCGAGGCGACGGGGTTGCAATGAATTAAAGACGGGCAGATGAGGCAGGGAGCCTGAAAAGCACAGAAACATGACTGGAATGAAAATTGCCCAAGTAGTTCAGCCATATGTAAATTAGAGTTGGGTGGCAGGAGACCTGCTTCCTTACCTGACACAAGGATCCCCTGGTGGAAGAGCTGAAGCTAGTGGGAGTCACAAGGCACCTGGCATCAGTCTTGTTGCGTGTGGACGGCATTGCCTGTCTCCAGCCCCTGTGACGTAACAGGGAGAAGTTAGGGTCCTGTGGTGGCACCAGTGAAAGGGCTGCTGTTTGGGAGGCTCTGATGAGATGGTGGCAGGAGGGGAGATAGCACAGCTTGGTCTCCCAACCCTCACTTTCTCTGCCTCCCAGAACCTTGGACGGTCACCTCCTGCTTTCTGTTCTACAGAGCAGTTGCTGTCAGAGAGGAGCCCTTGCATAGGCACCGACTCCATGGTGCTCTAGCCCCGGAGCAGCCACGTAAAAAAACCAGTGGGTGCTCAGCACCCACCGGCAGCCTCCCGGATCAGCTCTGCCTCCTCCCCCTCCCTCCCAGCACCTCCCGCCCTCCTCGATCAGCTGTTCAGCTGCCTGCAGGAGGCACTGGGGAGGAGAGGGGGCAGGAAGAGGCTGGGGAGGGGGCAGAACGGGGTGGGAAGAGGCAGGATGCGGGAGGGGTTTGGGGACTCAGAACATTCAGAGCACAGCAGGGGTGGGGGATGAGAGGGAAGTGGACTTTTCCCTCTGCTCCAGGGACAGTCAATTCCCATGGTTGGGTTCTACTTGTTTTTAAAAGTCCCCGTCTGCAATAAAGCTCCATTTTCTAATGCTGTGAGAGTTCGCCTGGGAGCTCAGGCCTGGTGAAAGGTGCTGGATCGCCAGACAGCCTGGAGGAGGAAGTTCTAGCTATCCACCAACCAGACCCAATGTGGGCAGCAGTAGGGTGAGCTTCCCATCCCCCTGGCCTGGCCATGTGCCTCCCCAGGGGTCCCGTCCCATCCCTTCTGTGTGTGTCCTTGTCTCGGCTGATGGACTCCC
This sequence comes from Eretmochelys imbricata, assembly GCF_965152235.1. Taxonomy (NCBI): domain Eukaryota; kingdom Metazoa; phylum Chordata; order Testudines; family Cheloniidae; genus Eretmochelys; species Eretmochelys imbricata. The sequence continues at coordinate 15,897,082 of NC_135585.1, read as the reverse complement.
TGAGGGAGATGAATGTGTTTCTTCATTTCAGCCAGCGTGGTTTGGAAATGTAAGAGTTTAAAAAAAAGAAAAGGAACCTTATACCCCACAAAACAACTATCCGCTCCAGCAGCCCCTGCACTGGGCAGCCTGGGGCTGTTCCTTTAACTGGCCAGGACTTTGCTCTTCCCCATCACTCAAACTAGGCTGCGCTGAAGGGTGAGGCTGTGCCGTGCTGGGTGGCACGGGAGTGTTGTGTAGCGCCGGTGCTGTTACCCTGCTTTGACAGGCCACCGAGCGGTTGGAAGCAATGGCCGACCACGTCCGGCCTGTCAGCCTGCCCCTCATCCCATCCACGTCCTCCACAGCTCCCTTCCCGCCTGCACAGCTTCACCTCCCAGCCACGTGGTGAAGTGACCTCTAGGGGGCGTTGGCTCGGTACCTTTTTCAGGATAAAGATTTGTTGCTCTCTTGCAGCTAGTGGGTGTCTGGTATCAGGGCCCTGGGTGATGCTCAGCAGAGAGGCTCACTGAAGTATTGATGTACTAAATCTCCAGGGAAGTCCCCTACCCACATCCACTTTACACCAGGAGTGGATTTGGCCCAATGACTCTGCTGTCGCTGCTGGACTCTCACAGGTAATTTCCCTTTCCAGCTGCCCTGTTTGAAATGAGTTTGACCCTGATCCCGTTCCCAGCGGCCAGGTATCCACATCCCAAAATACCACCACCGCAGCTGGCCTGACTTGGTGCCCGTGTTGGCAGCCTCACTGGAGATGGTAAAGGCTGAATGGGCCTGAAGCCTGAACGCGGTCTCCCGCCTGCCCCCTTACTTCACAGTGGACAGAGGTGCATGAGTGGGAAGCCTCCGTTGCCACTCCCTGAGCCATGCCATGCCTGTGCATCAATACAAGGCAGCTACGCCCTGTCTCCTAGCTCCCAAAGGGTCCATTATAAACCCCCTCTGTCCATACTCCACTCACACCTGTCCCAAACCCATCCCTCATGGCTCTGGGGCAATCAATCACCCCCTCACCCACCCCTCTTAGCAAACATGTCCTGCTCAGGAAAGATGCCTCCTGGTCCGTGAGCTCGTCCTAGACAGTGCCTCTCTGAGCCCTGGCACTACCCTGGGGCTGCTCCCTGCCTGTGGAAGATGTTGCTCTGCCCCAGGGCAACTCCTTGAACAGCCCTGTGGCTTGGGCCAGCAAGGTGGATTTGCAGACAAAGCTGAGACTGAATTCAGATTCCCCCCCTTGCCTCAGCTTCCTTCTCTGACCATCCTGTTTCCCTCCAGGTCAGGGGTGGCTCCGGAGCCACATGCGGCTCTTCAGAAGTTAATATGCGGCTCCTTGTCTAGGTACCAACTCCAGGGCTGCAGCCACAGGTGTCAACGTTCCAGTGTGCCGGGGGGTGCTCACTGCTCAACCCCTCGCTCTGCCACAGGCCCTGCCCGCCCCCCCCCCCCGAGCCTGCACTGCCCTTGGTCCGCCCCACTCCCCCCCAGAGCCTCCTGCACGCCATGAAACAGCTGATCCGGAAGTGCGGGGAGGGAGGGGAAGGTGGTGGGGGGAGCTGATGACGTATTACTGTGGCTCTTTGGCAATGTACATTGGTAAATTCTGGCTCCTTCTCAGGCTGGCCACTCCTGCTCTAGGGTTAGTGCTTCTTTCTTCCCCACCCTCCATCCAACTGTGGAGATTGGGGCATCCCACTGGATCTGCATGGGAGGAAGGGAGTCGGCAGGAAAAAGGTGGGGAGTGAGTTCACTAGGCCCCTACTGCCCCATCTGTGCTCACCTCAAGCAGCCCCTGCTGCAAACGCTCTCCCGCCCGGCTTTCCATCCACCGTCATGCTTCCATGTCAATGTCCAATCACTCCCTTGCAGAGGTTGGCTCAGGCAGGGTCTATGCGAGCTGGACCCCAGGGTTGGGCGGGCAGGGCTGGAGAAGGGAGCTGGAGCAGCAGGGCTGCCTGACTTGGGAGGAAGCTCAAAGACTTGGGTGGGAGGAAAATGAGCCAGTTAGGGTGAAGGCTGGGAGGGAGGCTCTGCCCTGCAGGGAGACCTGGGCTGCAAGGGGGATGGGAGGGGGGAGAAGTGGCAGAATTTTGGAGATCCAGGTCTCCATATAGCTTTTATTTTTCCCTGTTCAGGAGGACAAAAGTTAAGCAGCAAATCACCCAGCTCCTTAGCCTGGGTACCGCCCCATAGCTCTGGCTCTCCACAGAGCCCCTGTCCAATTCCCTTCACCTGGGTGGCATCTGGAGCAGCCATGGAAGGGGGCACCCTTCCTGACACTGGCTGGCCATTTGCCTCCTGCCCTCTGCTGAGGCTGCACTGTCCCCTGTCACACCAGCTCTCATGCTCGGAAGAACATGAATAGCAGATGGCCATATTCAACACTGGCGGCTATTGGCTTCAATGGAGCAGCGCCCGCCTCTGCCAGCAGTGATTTTGGCCTGGGGCATGCAAGGCGCCAGGCCAGGGGGGCTGACTCAGAGACGGAGGGAAGGAATCTGTCTCACACTCCCAGCAGAAAAGGTTTGGGACGATATGAGAAGGAAAAGGCCTGTATCTCATTGCTCTGCTTGCTTCGAAGCCAACCAGGGGTGTGGTGTTTTCAGACCTTAAAAGCAAACACACAGAAAACTAACTGTCCAGCAGGAGATATTTATACAACTGACCTGATACTAGAGAAATAAAAATGGCCTGATATCAATGGCTGGCCTAGTCACTGGATTCCAGCACACAGAAATTCGAGAGACTGGCACTGTGTAACTACCCTGGGCTGGGATCCAATCTCACAAACTCTTACACACATGAGCAACTGGAGGCATGTGAGGAATCCCATGGGAGACTTGGTGCATTGCTCCCCGGCTGTAGGTAGGTTGATGCAGATTATGTTTAATGGGCTGAAAATGGTGGATTCTGAGCAAGCAGCAGTTGTGACCAGGTGTGTCCAAAACCCCATATGCAACCCCGAATCCTACTAGCACTGATGCCCAGGCCAAATCCTCCAGGTGCACATAGTCCCATTAACTCCAGAGGGACTGCTCATGCTGTGTGTTTGCAGGGGTGTGGCCTGTCTGAGTCACCATGACATTTGCTGCTATTATTTGTATTAAGGCAGCACCTAGGAGCCCAGTCATGGCTCACAGCCGCACTGTGCTAGGAGCTGTACATGCAGGGAACAGAAAGACAGCCTCTGTCCATGACAATAGGCCTGGAAAGCCAATGTGCCCCAGATTGCTCTGAAGCCCTCCTCTCTAGGGGAAGGAGAGTCGCTCTTCTTTGGTGATGGAGAGAAGGCTTGGTGGGGAGGAAACTTGCTCTGATTTTTTTTTTTTTAATTCTGACACTTAAACTGACCTTTTATTTAATCCCCGCCCCCCTGTTGTCAGTGAGTGCACTGGGGGGGGGGGAGATCCGTGCTGGAGGGGGGCTGTCCCATGATGTCACTTTCTCTTGAGAGATCCCTCCTGGAGGGGGTACCCCCATGTGACTCTCTGAGGGGATCTCCACTGCAGGGGGTACCCCCATACCACTGTTTTGGGGGATCCCTGCTCCAGGGGGTACCCCCATGTCTCCGTCTCGGGCGGATCCCCGCTGCAGGGACCTGCCCCCCACCTCCGTTTCTCTTGGGGATTCCGCGCCCCCCGCCCCCTGGAGCCGGCCCCAGGGCTGCCGCTCTGACACCAGTTCCTGTTGGGCGGAGCTGGCCGCCCTGCTCCCGGCTGCCGAGGCCCCCAGTTCCTCGCACTCGCAGGGAGCAGCCCGTCGGCGCGGCATGGAGGGCGGCTCGGCGGGCGGCGGCGGCGGCCTGCCCAGCCCGCAGGACTCCCCCTTCGGCTGCCCCATCTGCCTGGACGCCCTGAAGGACCCGGTCACCATCCCCTGCGGCCACAACTTCTGCCTGGGCTGCCTGGGAGCGCACAGGCACCGCCCGGGGCTCGGGGCGGGCGGCGGCCAGGGCGCCCCCCGCTGCCCGCTGTGCCAGGAGCCCTTCCCGGCCGACCTCCAGCTCCGCAAGAACCACACGCTGTGCGAGCTGCTCCAGCTCCGCCAGCCGCCGCCCGGCGCCCGCAGCCCCGTGGCCCCGCCGGCGCCCCCGGGGGAGGAGGCGGCCGCCGGCCCGCCGGAGCCCTGCGGCGCCCCCCAGCGGCAGGAGCCGGAGGAGGAGCGGGTGCTGTGCGACGTCTGCCCCGAGGGCGGGCGGGCCACGGCGGCCCAGTCCTGCCTGGTGTGCCTGGCCTCCTTCTGCCCGCCCCACCTGCAGCCCCACCTGCGGAGCCCGGCCTTCCAGGGCCACCGCCTGGTGCCCCCGCTGCGCCGCATCGAGGACAGCCTGTGCAAGCTGCACCTCCGGCCGCTGGAGAGCTTCTGCCGCACGGACCAGGCCTGCATCTGCCAGCTGTGCCAGGGCCAGGAGCACCGGAGCCACGAGGTGGTGGCGGTGGAGGTGGAGCGGGAGCACAAGGAGGTAAGGTGGGGGCACAGAAGGGGCTGCGGGGGGACCTTGCTACCTCTCTGAACAGCCCTCGCCACGCTGGGCGCCCAGACCCTTGTGGGGTTTGCTCCCTAGGGCCAGGACAGCAGGGAGAGTTGCGTTGAGGGGCATCAGGGCTGGGATAGCATGGGGCTGTCCTGTGGGTCAGGACTGAGGGGCATTGACAGGGCTGGGTGGGGGGAGCCCAGCACTGGGATAGCAGGGGGCTATGGGTCAGGACTGAGGGGCATCGGTCAAGCTGGGGGGAAGCGCAGGGGTGGGATTGCAGGGGGCTGTGAGTCTAGATTGAGGGGCATTGGCAGAGTGGTATCCCAGGACTGGAATATTAGTGATGCTGCAGGGCAGGATTAAAGGGCATCGGTAGGTCTGTATGCGGGGAGCCCAGGACTGAAATATCAGTTAAGTCATGGGTTGGGGAGGGGGTTGTCTGTTTTCCAAGCTGGGAACACAGTTTGGCCCCTTTCATGCATGTAGGACCAAACCTGTTAAAGCACAGTGCTATGACATAAGCACTGTACTGTGAAACTGTCTAACAGTCAAGGTAGGATTTTGCCAGTGGAGGGAGAGGGAAGGGGAAAAAGGTGTCAAAATCCCAGAACACTCTGTGCTTGTTAACTTGAAAACTGCTCTGTTCTCTGCAATTCCCTGGAGCTGCAGCCAGGCGGGGGGAAATCCGCATTGGAAAATCCACTGACAAGATGGTTTTAAGTAAAAATAATAGTTTAACTGGACTGCTACAAAGGGTTCCATCTGGGCTGCCAGATTACACACATGCAAGAGATCTGGTAATGTAACTGATTATGTGTGGGTTTGGGGAGGAGGCAGAAACAAAAGTTTGGGCATATACAGGTTCCTTTGGGAGGTACTGGGCCAAATCCATCCCTGGCCTCACTCCATCGCCTTCACTTGAGTTAAACCTGGGAGCAATTTGTCCACTTGCGTCTCTTTCCCACAGTATCTTAAATCAGGTCCTTTATTTCTTTTGGCTCCATTCCCAGACTCCAATCCTTGTCCATTCGTCTTTTGTGTTCTGTCGGCAGGCATTTTTCCATCACTCCCGTTCCCAGATGGGTTTGACTCATCGACCAAATTCTCACCCACAAGGTTTCCTTGAGCTGTCAGTTTCATTCTGGGTCATCTGCAGTAGTTGGGAGAAGTTCCCAAAGTGAGAGAGGAGGGGCAGCTTTGCCGGGTGTTGCCATGACCTGGTTAATGGCCACTGCCCTCTACTGGTTAGAATCAGAGTTGCTGAAGTGCCTGTGTTATGGCTCTTATACTGCTACCACTTCATGGGGATTCTCCTTCAGCTCAAGTGGCAGGGGACTGTGCTATTGGAGCGGATGGATCTGAGTCTGATTCCCGCTGGTGCTAGGAAGCTCTGAGTGGGCGTAGTTGTTAGAGGCAAACCTAGGCGATCACAGATCTGATATATTGTGGGGAGTACTGGGGTGGAATTAACACATGCTATTTCATCTGGTTCTTGAGGCCACCCTCCTGCTGCAGAGAAATCCTCTTGCCTTTTATTATTGAGTGCCATCGGTGTGATCTGCATGGTGGAGAACACAGAGGAAGGCAAGGATCTCCAAGGAGCTGCCAGCCTTAGGCAAACAATACTCTGCCCACCGGATCTAGCATGTTTAAGGCAGATCATATTGGAGGCACAATCTACTGGACAGTGTTGGCTCTTTCATATTAATGTAACTACTCACAGTGGTTTGACTTGAGGGATGGAAAAGGGGGTAATGCTAAGGATCATGCTTCACCACCCCCCATGCATCAGGAAGATTAGTCCAAGATGCTACCTGGCAATGGAGGAGGGTGGAGTCAGCTTCTGGGGGCAGAGGTATCAGGCAGCTGCATTAGGATCTGAAGTTGCCATAAACAGCCTGGATCGTGTCAATGTCAATTTCATTGACCCTCCCTGCTCCCTCCTGTGGGTTCTGCAGCTTCCCAGGTAAGATCTCTCCCTGCTCTGGTCTTCTTATGCTCTCAGCCACTGGCATGTGCCGTGCTGTTGGTGTGGTTTGGCGTGTGGTTGGCTTTTTCACTTCATCAAGCGACACCATATTGTGCCTTGCTCTCAATGCGCCTCTCTCAGGCCGATGTTTATCCAAACCCCGAGAACGTTGCTCATGTGCAGCTGTGGCTGCAGCCACGTACTGAGCCCCTCACAACCTTCACGAAGGGGAGAGTCTTCTTCTCAAAACTCAAACCTCAGACACCCAGGAAATGTGGAGTCAAGGGCCCGCCCCTCATACCCTTTACAGGTGCATTGGCCTGAGCACACAACGCACACTGCAACCATTAGAACACCAGGCAATGCAGAGTTAAGGTGATGCTTCCAACACACCCAGCACAGCTGCACATGTTCTAATGTGTGTTGTGGTGAAGCTGACCCTCTTGTAAGGGGCGCACAGGGGCCTTTACGCAGCATTTCCTGGTTATCCAACCTTTGACCTTCAGCAGCAGTCCTCTCCCCTTTGAAAGGACGCTGGGGAATGTCAAATCCCCACTCTGGAAGGGGATGGGGAGCTCACTACACTGCTGTGAGGCTGCAGCTGTTGCTCCGTGTTTAACAAAGTTTTTTGCATTTGAATTTCCATTGTTGTTAAAGTGGGAGGTAGCAAAGGATGGGGGTGTGGTCTAAGGGAGATGGGGCTGATTGGACGCTTGGAACAGAACGACTCCCCTGCCTGGGGAGTCCTAGCAGGTCTGTTGGGACCGTGCCACTGCCCTCTTGCTTTCTCCTACTCCTTCGACACCCACCTGCCCCTAACCCTCTTTCCCTCATATGCCACCATAGCCCTGCTCACCCTGGGGGGGCCATTAATAGGGGGCCCCATAAGAGTCCTAGATGTGCAGGACATGGGTCAGGTGCGGGGGAGGGAAGCAGGAAGAGATTGCTGTTGAGGGAGTCATCTCTGCCCTTCCATCCACACCTCCCCCTCCAGAAATTCCCCCTCTTCAGCTCCAGTAAATATCCTCATGCCCCTGGCTGCCAGTCCCAGTCTGACTCACCAGTTCAAGTGGGGGATCTGTGTAGTGGGGCCTGGTCGGGATGGGGCAGAGATGGTTCCCTGTCTCCCTAACTACAGTACCCCTTACCTCCTGCATGCCCCTTTCACTCTACCCATCCACAAAGCCTCCCTGACCCCCCCATCAGTGTCAATGAGCATGACACCCCATCCCTGCCTCCGCCAATAGGTATGCCCCTCCCCTCCCTGCCCCCTGTTGCAGGAGCTATTAAGACAATGAGCACAGGAGTTGAGTGGAACACCCTGCATGGTGAGTTTCCCGCCCTGCAAGGTGCTGACGCTGCACACGCTAGCTGTTCAGAGCATTGGTTAATAGGGGGCACGAAGGTGCGACTGGCGTAACGGGTGTCCATTGGGTCCGTGAAATGCCCCATCCAGTTGGGCGAGCCCCGGGAACTGCCATGCTTCGACTGGCTCGCTGTAGGGGTCGTTCCCACGCGTAGTGCTCAGCAGAGTGGCGCAGTGGAAGCTTGCAGTGTTGGAAGCCAATGGGGTTGACCTGCACAAGTTTGAATCCTGCTCGCAGCGAGCGGCTCATTTAAACAGGTTGGACAAACGCCTGCCAGGACTGGTGTAGGTTTACTTGGTCCTACCTCAGCGCATGGTGCTGACCTCACTGACCTCTCAAAGTCCCTTCCAGCCCCACAGTTCTGGGATTTTGTCCTTCTAGAAAAGAACCCCAAATTTCTCCTGGGCCGCTCGAGCCCCAAGGGAAGGCGGAGTCCATCGGTGTCTCCATCTCTGCTGCAATGTGAGGACGAAGGAAGGACTCAGCATTTGCAAACAGACTGCCTGCTTGATTTCTGGAATCCCCTGTTCGATTTGCCTGAAATTTGGTAGAAAATTTCTGCCTTGGCCTCAGAGGCATCCTCCTGATTTTCAGCTCAGTTGGTTTTTATTGGCAGACTTTAGAGGGGTGGCTGTGAAAAATAAGGGTTATCGGGGAAAAAGTGTTTGTAACCTTAGTGATGGAGCGAGTGCTGTGGCTCCCTGCAGGTGATGTGTATAAGCCGCACCCATTCGGAAGGCTCAGGTTCGGAATGCAGTCCCGGTATGGCAGCTAAACGCACCTTTCAGCAGGGCTGGTTTCATCCTTTTTGTTTTAAAGGCCCAGCGACCCAAGATCCTGAGCTGCGTGGAGAACCAGCTGGATGAGCTGGGAGTCACTGTCGCGCAGACCAGGAAGACCGTGGAGCTCATCAAAGTAAGATGATCTTGTTGTTATCTTGCCCAGGGCTTGAGCTGAGCTTGGAGCATTTTCTTCTCCCTTCCACCTCCCCTCTGAACTTTGTCCTCTAACAAATGCCCTGGAGAGCCCACCTAGAACTGAGAGCGACTTCGGAGAGACTTCTAGAGGCGGCTCTTCCCAGTTCGGGAGCGCTCAGGTGTTTTCGGAAAGCATGGTGGCCACCCAGCCTGCTGGCATCTGACTTCCCCCGGGGCCATCTGACCTGATACACGGCCCCCAATCTGGAATGTTGTCAGGATAGGAAATACTGCCTCTGTGGAAACCGTTTCTGGGACTGAGGTTGCTCCCCTGGAGGAACTCAGTCGCCATGGCAGCCACATACCTAAGCTTTTAGCAGGCTGATTATACTCCAGGGTTGCTTGTCTGTCACCCATTCACCTCTACCGTTCACCTCGCTTTCTGCTCCCATTTGGGGAGGTATTGTGCCTGTTCGATGCCTTGATCACATACCAGACTGTGGATTTGGCATTAACTGCATCTCTGCATGGGACAGCAAAGCACAGCCTGAGGGAAAGTGCTGAACTACCATTTCCTGTGGAGAGAGGTGGGGGAAGTGAAGGGAGAGGTGATCAAAGTGAAACAAGTTTCAGAGTAACAGCCGTGTTAGTCTGTATTCGCAAAAGGAAAAGGAGTACTTGTGGCACCTTAGAGACTAACCAATTGAGCTCATGCTCAAATAAATTGGTTAGTCTCTAAGGTGCCACAAGTCCTCCTTTTCCTAAAGTGAAACAAGTTGGACAAGTGCAGCCATGCTCCATGGAAATGCAAAGGGACACAGTGGAGTCTGTTGGGGTCTATTCCTGCCTCTGTTACTGCCCCCCAGCTGACCTTGGTTCACTTCACCTCTCTGTGCCCCCATTTCTCCCTGTGTAAAATGGGGGCAGTAACACCTGCCGACCTCAGAGGGGTGTGGCACAGGTCTTGTCTACACTGCTTGGCGTGCGTTTTGTGGCACCATGTCAGCTGCACTGTGCAAACCCTTAGTGTAAGCACAGTGCCCTAGTGCAAGTGGTGGTTTGCTCCGGTGCAGCTACATTGGTGCCAAAAACCCCAGTACAGGCAAGATCTTCGTGAACTGCCGCTGTTGGTAAAGAGCTTTGAGATCCTTCCGTGAACTGAGCTATAGAAAGGGGAAAGCTGATTACTAATAATGCAGATGCCCATCTTTGTGTGCATAGAGCGCCGCCCTGAAGGAGAAGGAAAATGTTAGCAGGCTCTTCAATGAAGCTTCCAGAGCTCTGGTGACCTTCCAGAAAGAGGTGACTGGCTTCATTGAGGATGGCGAGCGATCCATGCTGATTGAGGCTGAAGGGGATCTCCGGCAGAAGGAGGAGAGGCGTGCCAAGCTGGCTCAGTGCAGGCAGAACCTGGAGCGGGTTCCGAGCACGGATACCATTTACTTCCTACAGGTGCGCAGGGACTGGCCAGGAGCAGAGCAAGTGCTGGGGCAGGGTTAAAAGTCACAAATGACCTGAGGTACTGATCTCCGCTAGCCCTTCTTGGGGAGCTGGAATGTGACACTTCCAAGCCCCTCTCCCTCCAAACTGCAGTGCAGCTCTTGGCTACTCCATTGTTCAATCAGGATCTGACCCAAAGCCCACTGCAGACAACAGGCATTTTTCCATTGCCTTCAGGGGCCTTTGGGTCAGGCTGCTAGAGAGCAACTTGCCCACACTCATGGTTGCAAATGGAAGATAGACAAACACAGGGAGCAGAGGTTCACTGTCAGCAACGGGCGCTGGGAGTGGGTGGGAGCGGCAGGGTGCTGGGAGCGGCGGGGTGCTGGGAGTGCATGCTGACCTGCACCAAGTACATAGCTAGATACTTCCCAAATTATTGTTAACACTAAACCTTTGTTATAACGGAGGGCATGACTCTGTGAAGAACAAGGGCCCAGGAGCTGGCAAAGGTTAAACTATGCCAGCGATCCCTGCTGGTATATGACAGCGCATGTGTAACCCACACACCTCCTGGGTGTGGTGCTCTGTCCCATGTAGTGGCATCGAGACCACTTAGAGAATAATGAGTCTGCTCTACAGCCAGGTGGCTTTTAGCACATGCTGTAGAGGCTCATGCACTAAGCTCCAGAGGTCCCGGGTTTGATCCTGCCTGCTGACAATCAGGGTCTGTTGGTGTTACACATGCATAATAGAGGGTTCAGATCTGCAATGCAGCAGTGTGGGGACAAAGCCTGTAGACTTGTGCCTCCTAAGGCCATGCTAATCGGGTAGCAGGTGAACGGAAATAGGAGGTGAAGAGGGTGAATTGTTGGAAAAGGCCCAGTTCAAATGACGCCCTAGGCTCAGGCCCATAATTAAAGGTCACTACAGTGAGTTTGATATTGGGTTTTTGGGTTGCATGTGAACTAACTCGCCTCCTTTCATTCACTGGAAAATTAAAGGGGGGGAAATAATGGGCAATTTATTGTGGGCATGCACAAAGCAGCCCCTGGCATGGAGGCAATCTCTGCAGCGCGAGCGATCCTCAGCTGTGGAGCTGGGGCAATGGTCCTTGATGGGAGGAGATACTGTTGTACGTGATATTCTTGAGTCAGATTTGAAACTGACTAAGGGACACATGACCAGAGAAGTCGTTCCCTCCCTGTTGCATGTCTGTCTTCATGCTGGGTCCTGGGAACAATCACTGCACGAGTGTTTCGGGAAGGGGTGTGGTGGTGGAACAAGACGCATCCCAAGATTCTTTAAGTCTTTTGATCCCTGTGTCCTTGGCTCAGGAGTTCCAGGCGTTAAAAATGGCAGCTGAGGAAAAGAGTTCCCTGTGTCCAAGCTTCCAGAAGGAATTGAGCTTCACCAAGTCTAGCCAGGCTGTGTGTGCCATGAAGGAGCTGCTGGTGACTGCATGCAAGAACCAGTGGGACCAATTGCTGGGGAAGGGGTATGAAGAGTCTTGTTTCCATGGGATGCAAGAAGGTGTGTATTTAGCCACCATGCGCTAGCTCCTTGTTGTGTGGGCCAAGGTTTATATTGCTCCCCAGCATGCACAACTAGCACAACTTTTATAACTAGCACATAATGTGAGAAGCCAGCACCCTCAGGGCAGAACCGTGAAGAGCTCCCTACCCGTCCCCACAGCCTTGGAAACTGTACAGCATGGTTACGCTGCAACTGCATAATCAGCCTCTCAGTCAGCCTCTGCCATCTGGGCTCACACCTCGCTCTGGAGGTTTTATGAAGTTTCCACAACGACTAGAAAGTCAGAAGACAACAAACAGGCTTGGAGCTAGGTGTGGCTGGGTGGTTTGGGGAACTTCCCCCAAGAGGCTTCCTATGAAAGGGAGACTTGTCTCCTCTGAACACAGACCAACCACTTCGTTCCCGGACTCTCCGTCCTGCCGGGGTGAGGGGGGGAAGCCGAAGCTGCTGGTTGAGTTTCAGACAGACTCAGGCAGCTCCATTTTAGCTTTTAATGACTGGTTCAGCTCTCCGTTGTTTGTAATTCTCCTGGAGACCCATCAAAATCATTCCCTTCCCAGCCCCACCCGTCTCCTCCTGCGGAACACATGTGGCCATTGCCTGCCATTAAGCCCAGTCCAACAGGGATCTGGCTTGTGTTGTGTATACTGTGTTCTGGCCTCAGCCTAGGAAGACAGGGCTGGGTTGTTAGTGCCCCCTATTGGCTGGCTGGCAGTGCAGCAGCAGGACCATCTGTCATAGGACCCTGCATGAATGTTACAGAGTCCCAGGGATGTTCCTTTTTTGGTCTTTGTTTTATATTTTTAAATGCAGGAGTAGCACGATGCACCCTGAGCTGTGAGGCCCGGGGCTTTGCACCTCCCTCTGAGATTCACGCAGCATCCGTTCACGGGGGCTTTGTTGCCTTTGCTGTTTAAGTAGCTCGATGGTGACGCCTTTTATTCCTCTCCTGGCAGCAGTCGCTGAGCTCCAACCTTCGGACAAATCAAACAGTCCAGCCTGCTTGGAGACAAGAGACTATTTCCTGAAATGTAAGACCCTGACTTTTGCTTTGGCTTCTGTTGCTAAGGTCAGTTACTGGATTTCCCCTTTCTGCTCAAAGCACTGATGACATGTAAACTTTCTGTACTGGCAGCTGCGTTTGTATGTCTGCTCCCTGGCAGGGTCTGGTCCATGTTGTTGGGATAAATACCATACAGCTAATAAAGGGAGTCCATTTGCCTTCCAGCTAAAGTCTTAAAAACTCAGCCTATATGTAGCTCTGCCAAACCAGTTCGGGGAGACCTAGCCAAGACGCTGTTGCACTTAAAGCGCTTTCCACTTAATTCAGATACAGATGAATTTGATCTTCTGTTTAATTAGCTCGGAACCTCTGGAGTCAAATAATTTGTAATCAGAATAACACTAATTCCGTGCTATGTTTTGAATCAGTTTGATGGCTTCAGGCAGGTGGATAATTCGGTTGCTGAATAGATGAAGTTGTTAAAGCTGGACAAAATTCTGAATCAAAAGAGCCCAAGGAAGAGCCAGGCTAACCGAAGAGGGCTACAGTGAAAAGTTGCCTGATTCAGACACCGTGACTGACACTCAAAGCACTGTGCGGGGCTTGGCAAGCTGCCACACAAAGACCAGCTGCAGAACCAAAAGGGCTAGAAAGAGACTTGATCTGACAGTCTGTGCTCCAGCAGCGCATGGTGGAGCACTAGCTCGCAGAGGGGGGAGAGGGATTGAACTTGCATCCCTCCCAGTGAGCCATCTCTCGTCTTTACACTACTGTGGATCTCTGCTCTCTTCCCCCGGCTTTGTTTTCTGCTCCTCGTCTGTTCACGCAGACATGGTTTTACTCACAAATACAAGGGCGATTTTCTAGTGCTTGTCAACAGTCTTCTTGGAGGAGCTGCTGCACCAGTCTGCTGGTCCCTCTCTGCAGGGAAGACGGGCCTGTGCAGATATGGATCCAATCCATGAACGCCTCATCCGGCGGGAAATTCAAGGACCTCCCTGTTCCCCCTGACTCCTCTGCATCTCACTAGCAAGCTGGATCCCCTGGGCTTCGTGGATCTACACTCTGCCTTATTCCTGGGCGTGGGAGGGTGGCCTGTACTCTATCCCAACTGAACTCCTGTTTTGTAAACATCCAACAAGGCCCCAGGCCATAACCCTCCTTCTGACCAGACAGAAATCCTTTGGGATTAAATATTATCCTTCTGGGGCCAATTACTGCTGCTCCAGTATTCAGTGGTAGGAGGCCTATTGCTTCCATGTCCCCCCAGCCCCTTGCTGCCCTAGAGAACAAGACCAGCCATAAAAAATCTGTTGGTTCTTTCAAATTCAGTATCCATGGTGGGTACCTGCTCAGCTTCTCAGTGCAAGGGCATGTGGTCAATTTATTGGGGGTAGGGTTGAGTCTGTGCAGTTCTCTGCAGCATTTAGAAGCTCTTAATGGATAAATCTGCTGCATGGTAAATTCAGAATACTCCTCTTAACCTCTCTGCTAGACAGAGAGAGCTGGTCTTTCATGTTATTTCTGGCCCTGCTAATAATCTGCTGCCTTAGTCTGTGACTAATCACCCTAACACGCACCATCCGATCAGACACTGTATGTTAGCTGCAATCAGCAGGAATGCTTTTGCTTTCTATAGGCAGGGTTGAATTCCTAGAGGGGTGGGGGTGGCGGGAAGTTCTCGGGGCAGGGCTCTCTGCTCTGGAATTCTCCTAATGATCATCCAGCAGCCAGTAGGACACCGTACTAAGGGCATGTCTACGCTGCAAGGGAAGGTGTGATTGTAGAATGCATATGCATACCCGCACTAGCTTTACTCCAGCTAGTACAGGTAACAACAGAAGTGGAGATGCAGTGGCATGGGCTAGCAACCAGGCTGCCCAGCAGGCTCCTGCTCTATAGCTAGCCTGTGTTGAAGCCCATGCCATCACATCTACGCTACTATGGTTATCCGTGCTGGCTAGAGTAAAGCTAATGCGGGTATCCCCTTCCCGCATGCTACAGTCACACCTCTGCTTGCAGTGTAGACATACCCCAAGACGCATCTCTTTAGCTTTGCTGATTTGGGTCAATAGCTGGGTGGGTGTTTATTGTCATTTGGGCCAGGGGGTGGGAAATACCTCTGCCCGGATATTGGAGAGCGATAATACGGAAACAGACCTGGTAACGCTAGCCACTGAAACTCACCACTTGGGGCTAAAGGGGGATGGGATGCTCTGTGCTAAATTCTATTCTGATTCTTTCTCTTGCGTTTGCTTGTCCCCTCCTTCACAGTTGCCTTCATCATCGATTTGGACAGCGACACCGCGGACAAGTTCCTCCAGCTGTTTGGAACCAAAGGGGCCAAACGTGTATTGAACCCCATCGGCTACCCCGAGAGCCCAACCAGATTCATCAACTGTGAGCAGGTGCTGGGCGAGAACCTGATGAACCGAGGCAACTACTACTGGGAGGTGGAAATCATCGACGGCTGGGTGAGCATCGGCGTCATCGCCGAGGACTTCAACCCGCGGGAGTCCTACGACAGAGGCCGCCTGGGGAGGAACGAGAAATCCTGCTGCCTGCAGTGGAATGGACAGAACTACGTGGCCTGGTTTGGTGGCTTTGAATCTGTTATCCAACAGCCCTTCTTTCACACGATCGGGGTGTACCTGGAGTATTCGGAAAAGGCACTGACCTTCTATGGGGTCAGGGACTCCAAGATGACGTGTCTCCAACAGCTCAAGGTTGCCCGCTTCAAAAAAGGCCACTTTGACCCCTTCCAGAATAAGATCAACCACCAGTTCCCATTGCTGTTTGCATATAACCTCAAACCAGCCTTTTTCCTTGAAAGCGTAGATGCCCATATGCAGATTGGGCCGTTGAAGAAAGATTGTGTTTCAGTGTTAAAGCGGAGGTAACTTGCAGAGAAGACTCAGGAGTCTCTCTTGTAATTGTTTACCAGCACCATGGCTTATATAGTCTTCTCTCTGGAATAGCCCTGCCAACCCACTCTAGCCCTGTGCTGTTTGTAACCCAGGGGTTAACAAACAGAAGTCGCCCCTTAGTGAATAGAGACCTGGACTGGGACTCAGGAGACCTGGGTTCTGTTTCTGGCTCTGCCATTGTGTGACTGTGGGTAAGTCATGTCACCATTCTGTGCCTCAGTTTTCCCCTCTGTAAAATGGGAGTAAGTATATTAACCTGCTTTGTAAAGTGCTTTGAGATCTACTGAGGAAAAGCAATAGATAAGAGCTAGCTATTATTATTATCTTTAAAAAACGGGCATTTTATAATGGCCTATCCCTGCCAGCCCTCCGTTCCTAACCAAGAGGATATAATCTTAGTGACCACTCTGATCGTGTGATTCCACAGTTACTCTGCTCTGTGCCTTAGTCCACACTGTAAATGCGGGATGGTCGTTTAATATGTGTTAGCCCCCCTACGCCTTCAAAATCTGCTTTCTGGGCGAACGCCTCCTAGACAATGCTTTAAAAACAGCAGGTACAGCATGGGCTGCACAAATACAATGCTCTACACAGAACAGTGCATGCTTCCCCAGCACTGCACCACCAGCGTGCCTCAACCTTATTCTGGAGGGACCATATTTAAGAGTGAGAGTGCCCCCTCCTGCCCCCCCAAGCCATAAATGTGCTGCTCATAAAGACACCTCATGTCCCAAAGCAGGGAGGTGATAGACCAGCACCGATGAGATCACACCTAGAATGCTCAGCTGAGTCCAACACACCTCCACACCAGAAAGAGGGAGACCGGAATTCAGGGAGAACCAGCAAGAATAACTAAGGGTGTGGGAGGGCTGGGCTGGTTGAGAAAAGATTAAAAGAAGTCCTGGATTGGCTGCAGATTGACGATGGGGCATGACTCCGATGCACAAGGATGTAACCTCAGTTTAGTAAGAATTGTTAGGGGTGGTAAGGAGGGCTATAACTAGGAGAAAGGGATGAAATTAAGGATAATGAAAGCTGAATATCAGGGAAACTTCGTAATAGCGAGATCTTTTCTTTTGTGGAATAGTCTCCCAAGGGAAATGGTGGAAGGCCCCATCAGCTGAATTATTTAAAAGCGGTTTGGATAAAAGACTTAAAACTATACTGTGTAGAACAATCTCGCATTAGTCAGGAGATGGGGGAGGTGAACGAATGTTGTAGAACTTATCCCTCTCTAGCTTCTGAGAGAGGTTCATTCAATTCTTGGCTTCTTCAGTGGGACTGCCAACTCGTCTAGCCCCCATTGCGATGTCACCCGTCCACTAAAACTGGTCTGGGACCACCAAGCTCATTTTCACATAGTCCACCAAATAACCATCCAGATGGTAACAACTTTCAATATGGGATGGATTTGAACTGGTGACACAGAGATGAAATATCCCAAATCCCATTGCCAATCCCCTGAACAAAGTGATGTTATATGTAAAGGGAAACGAATGACGTCTGTGATGTTCATGCAAACCATCTATATATGCATCATGAACATCATCTTCTGCAGATGCTTTGAATGTTGGTCTGTTGCATTTGGGAAAGAAAAATATTCCTATGGGCATTATGAGGCCAGTCCTGAACGCCTTACTTAGGCTAAAGTCCAATTGACTTACACTGGAGCAGCTCTGGGCCCTCCATCTGCTTCCCAGTACTATAAAATATCCCAGCCAGTGGGATGAAATAGCTGCTAGTGAGAGACTCCAGCACCATTTACTGGCTGGAGATCCTGAAATAGCAGTAGTGGTATTTATGAAAATTCACTTTTAACAGATAGTTTCTTATCCAGGAACTATTATTTAGTTAATTAAGGCATCGCTGCAGGATTCCTTTTCTGTTATAATCACATCCCTACTTTCTTGGGAACTTTAGTAGCATTAAAATCCCAAACTCCTAAAAGACTCGAGTTAGTGCAGTTCCTTTTTAGTTATTAATATACCCCAGTGTAGTTTATAAAGGGTTTTAAATGATTAATAGATGTGATAAGTTGTTACAGATATAAATAGCGTGTGTTATAGAAGATGGTTATCAGCACCTTAGTAGAAGCTGTTCTAGGTGGTTGTAAGTCCTGGTTAAAAACAACCTACTGACCTGTTGGATTGTGACAATCTGTAACCTTTCATTAACTATATATTAAAACATCTGTTAATTATGTATTAACCATTTATAAATGTATCCTTAATATAAAGGATGGTGAAGAATCCCTTCTGAAAAAGGTAGAAAGGAAAAGAGAACTTTCAAGAGCACATTTCTCAAGCCACCTTCTCAAATATACCCTGGAGATATATAATAGCTGGAATGAATTACTGTCACATCTATGCACTGCAGTAACTTCATCTCCTACATGTCTCAGTGTTATATGCATTGCTATGAGTTCATTTTCTCTGATATTAGTTTATCACCTACCTCCTAGAGCTTGCATTATAAAAAAAAAAAAAAAAAAGAAATCTAGTGTACTGTATATATGTAGAGAGAAAGTAATTGGGTCAAATTCACCACAGATGTAACCCGCTTCCAGTAGGGATGAATTTGGCCCATCAACTGCTAAGATGGAGTTAAGGCTGTAAATACATAGAAATATATTCAAGGAAAAAACCTTAATAAAATGCTGTAATTAAAAAAGAAGTCCAAAGGCCAGGAAATTCACAGTTGAAATTACAGGTACATCTCCCAACATGGAGGCCTGATGAAATGCACCCACTCGCCTTCTGAAAATAGTCAAAGGCTCCAGTCCTCTGAAGGCCAACAGCTTCAGAAGACCTGGGTTCTGTTCCCAGAACTGCCAGAAGCCTGCTGGATGACATTGGGCAAGTTACTTCCCAGGTCTGTGCTGCAGCTTCCCCATCTGTAAAATGGGCATAATGATCCTTACCTCCTTTGTAAAATACTTTTGAGATCTACTGATGAAAAGTGCTAGATATAAATATATATTGATATATATATATATATATATATATATATATAAAAAAGAGCTAGGAATTATTATTATATGGTGATTTTTGAAATATTATGAGCTATTGAAAAAAAGATTAGCAAATTCTTCAAGAAGTGCAAACACCTTGGATGAAATCTTGACCCTGTTTAAGTGTATAGGAATTTTGCTATTGATTTCAATGGGGACAAGAGTTCACTTCTTATGTTTTTAACTCTTATTTCTGAAACACTGTGTCTTTTTTGTGTCTGACTTTGCATAAAATCTCTAATGTAGCATTAGACGATATTTGTGCCATTTCATGTGGATTGCTTTAGTTTTGGCGAAGCTGGAGGGTTGGAAATGGCTATATAAGCAAAAAGCTAGATTCAACCTTCACAACAGAGAAGCTATCCATAATGCAATGAGAGGGGAAAATAAGATATTAATCTCTGTACTTCTGCTTAATATGTGCAGTAAGGGCTCTAGGACACTTGCTTAAGTCTTTATCGGCTAATATAGCTCTCTCTCATGGGCCAAATTCTGACCATGCTACTCAAGCAAAGCTCCCATTAGCTTCAACAGGAGTTTTGCCTGACTGTGGGCTGCAGGAGTGGGCCCCTGGTTCCATCTGTGTATCAAAGAAGATGACTTAATTCCTTATTAGAATGAATGTGTCTTTGGCAGAGGGTCTGTTATGCAAAGGTGGGCATTCCCCATTTTCCCAGTTGCCCGTAGCAAAGGTGTATGTCACACGCCCTGTCTGTGGTACTCATTCAGGAGATTAATCAATTAGGGTGATCCTAAACTTTTGTCTTTCCCCTGTGTATCTGCATAACTTTTTTCCCATCCTGGGCTTCAGCGGTGAAGGCAGTGGCAGTACTCAGGAGGCAATGATGTCTAGCAGTTAGAGCAGGGCATTAGGAGTTGGGAGAATTGGATTCTGTTCCTCGTTCTTCCACTGACTTGCTATGTGACCCTGGGTGAATCACTTAACCATTCTGTGCCTCTTTTTCCCATTCTGTAAAATGGGGATACTAATACCTGGCTTTAAAAAGGGCTTTGAGAACCACTGTTGAAAGGTGCTATATAAAAGGGAAGCCTTATTATATTACCCTCCCCGTGGATGGAAGAAAATGCTGATGTAAGACTTCAGAACCACTCCATAAGCAGCCACTAGGGTAGTGCAGAATGCAATGCATGGCAGGAAGCTATTGACATGGGCCCTTCTCAGCCCTGTGATAAGCAGTTGCAACTTCCATTGTGGCTGGTATACCTGCTTACCTCCATGCCTGAACTTGGCCTATTCTTGGCAGGCCAAGAATTCTATGGCAGGTTGGAGAGGATGAGTTCCAAGGTCAACCATGAAACCAGTGCCCTGCCCAACAGTGAATAACGCTATCCACTAGGCCCCACAAATAATTGGTATGTCCATGAAATGAAACAGTAGGATTTTTACAGAGAACCTGCTATAAATGCTCTTCCACATTTGCCTGCAATAACTTGTGAAAGTAGCTTTAATAAAAGACAGCCGTTGAGCTGATTCATTTTATCACAGCTATACAATTTGCTGCATTTTAAGATGAATATCCCCTGCCTATTCTTTCAGTCCATTAGGAAGAAAGATAAACCCTCATGTTTCAGGGCACAAACCAAACTCTATCAGGGATAGGAAGAAAGTTCACCCTGTCGGCAGTTTATTCAATAACTTCCCTCTTCAAGATTCCTCTGGTGCATCTGATAGTATTTGGAGACAGGGTACTGGATTAGATGGACCACTGGCCTGATCCAGGATTAAAATCCCTATATTCCTAACACGCATGGGGTGTAAACTGGAATGATCAGGAAATTCACACTGAACCAGGCCTGGATCTATCCTCTGCTTTTCCAAAAGCAAAAGGATAAATCCAATAAGCGGCTGTTAAACAGCATTGTGCAATTCTGAGTGTCTGTTTTTTCTTGAGCAATTTTCACCTCACATAGCGATCTTCTTTTTATTTAGGATTTTTTTAGGTATACAATTACTGTATTAAAGTGTGTGAGGAAACTGTAACAATAATATAATGCTATTAAAAAATGTTAACTACCATTAAACAGTGTACAAACATCATAATGTACTGGATTGTCTTTCCTTACAAAACAAAACGACTGAATTATTTGGCCATCTTGTCATTGATTGTTCTGAGTTTTTTTAATGCTGGATAAGACAATGGAGATTTGTTTCCAAGTGATGAATGGTTATCAGTAATCATCTTGCAGCAATAGGGACTGACCTCCATTTTATCCATAGTGCAAATAGGAGCTTTCTCAGCCTGCTCCACCAGTAATCTGAATTCTGACCCAGGCACCAATTAGGAATCAGAAATAGCTCTGTCTCCATTTTATCTCAGCCCTGCGCTGCTCTCTGGTAGATTCTACCAACTACACCAAATATCACTGGTGGATTTGCAATGTGATGTACAAACAGTTCTCACTTATGGGATCATAAACTGGATGTGAGCCCAGAAAAAATGAGTGTTTTTGCCATTACTGAGCCAGCTAGAAAATTTCCTTAGAAAAAAACATGGCGTGAACCACAACAAAATACATTGGTTCAAAAATAACTTGTAACTCAGATCGTGCCAAAGCGCTTTACAAACCTAAACGCTTACCCGCGAAGTGCAGCTGCTCAGCAGGGCACAAGCAACACCACAAATCATTTTAAGCAAGGAGGAGTGCTGTGTCCAAGTGAACCATTTCTTGCCAGTTCAAGAGAGCTCCAAATCTGGTCAGAAGCAAATGTTAGCAGAAGATATTTATGTTTCCAAACACTCTTAAGAACTGTCCCCAGAAAGATGAGAATAAATCTTTGGATTATCCCTACTACTATAATATAGAAAAATATAGACCCAATGGGGTTTAATAGAAAAGAGAAAATCTGAACTGCCTTTTTAGCTCAGTTCTCTGTTGAGACTAGTGATGGTTTAAAAGCTAACAATTTGCCTCTTGTTCCCAAATTAATCCTGTGGAGAATTTGCAGTGTATAATACACCCAGTTCTAACCAGTCCTCTGCTCCTTAGTTCCACAAAACAGTCTCTCAAGCACACTGAGGCTGAGCATCTGAAAGAGGAATTTGGAAACTAATTTCTTGTTTATTTAAAAAATACGCTATGCTCAAGCAATTCTATGTGTCCCTCCACTGCTCTGAGGGAAGGAACCTACTTGTCGCTGGGGAGAGTAGCAGACAAAAGAGCAAGACCCACAAAACAAATCTAATCCAACCCTCCCAAGCAACTAACTTCTTCTTTATATTGAATACTATTTCTGAGTTGTTCAGTGGCTGTTTTCTTTCCTCCCAGTTCCTTCTGCGTTGGTGCCACTTGTTTTTAATAAAAGTAGTAACAATTTATTTAAATCTAGGATCTATGGGACTTTTCAGGCTGCAATGTTCCCAATGTGATGCAAATTTGACAATCTCAGCGTTGTGTTGGTGCAGCCTTGTGGAGTCCTGTACATCCAGGGTCAGGCATTGGTTTAATTAGATGTACTTGAATATTTGGATGCTACTGTCAAAATTGTATTGTTAAATTTAGTCACCTAAATTTGGGTTATTGCTGATTATGTACTATATGTATCTTATGACTTTTAAAACAAACTGTGTACTTGTGGATAATCTAAGCACTATACCCAGATGTACAGACCCTCTTTTCTTAATCTGTGTATTATATATATTTTTTAACATTAGCTTTAATAATATTTTAAGGGACAAGCATAGTGTCATGATGGAGATGTTTGTGGCCATGGTGTTGTTTGCACCAGCCTGCAGGGAGATGTCAGCACATCACAAGACGCTGACTCCTCCACGTGGGGTCCTTCTGTTCAATGAGATGGGGCGACGTGTTGACTTTTTGTGAGTCCATGACTCGAGATATTCTTGGGGCCAATGAGCAGTGGGGGTGGGACACGGGGCCATGGGCCTGCCAGAGGAGGGAGGTCCCAGCCCATTTGGATGGACAGGACTCCTACAAACTACAGGGCACTCCGCAAGGGCCGTACCCTTGAGAAGCACCTTCCCCCTAAGAGTGCAAGACCCCATGCAGCCCCACCCCATCGGCAGCCTTGGGGAACATAGCAGGCCCACTGCAGATGGGGAAGCAGAAGGCCAGCCTAAGGCCACCTGCTACAGTCCATGCCATGCTCCACGTCCCTTGGAGCAGACCATGGAGACTACATGCAATCGCCCATCGCAGAGGGAGCCATGGTAACTACAGGTCCCAGCATGCAACACTTCACCTCTAAGGGGCTCACGGGAACTACAGATCCCAGCATGCAACACTCCATCTCTAAGGGACCCCTGGGAACTAAAGCTCCCAGCATGCCACGCTCCCGCCTTCGTGCCGTGCCGCTTTGCATGCCGGGCGATTCGGTTTCCGCGCACACCCCACCCCGGTGCTCCCTCGCTGCGCAGGCGCAGTGTCTCATCCCTTGGTCCCTGTCCGGCCGCAGCGGGAGGCCCGGGACTGCGCCGCGGAGGCCATGGCGCTGAACAGGAACCACTCGGAGGGGGGCGGCGTGATCGTCAATAACAGCGAGAGGTGAGAGCCCCCCCCCACGCCAGGAAAAAGAGGCGGGGGGGCCGTTACCAGTGGGCAGCTCGAAGGGGGAGGGGCTTGCGTCACGTGGTCCTCCCCTCCCCCCGCGTGGCTGGGTGAGACCAGGGCCCCCCACCCTGGGAGCAAGCGCCGCGTCGCTCGACAGCCCCCTCCCCCCCCATGGCAGCCTGGCCCCCGCCAGCCCCCTGCCACGGGCCCGAGGGGTGTCACCTGTCCGCCATTTCGCGGGGTCGGCCCCGCCTGGGGATAGCTGCCCGCGTGCTCAGGATCGTCCCCCCCTTGCCCCGGTCTTTGTGCCGCAGAGGTGGGAGCTCACGGGCGGCCACGGCGACCTTTGGGCAGCACCAGGAATGGAGGCGGGGGAGCCCCAGCTCCGCTCTCGCTCCTTGCAGAGCCTGCACCCCCTGGGACTGCTCCTGCCCATCTTACTCTGCTGCCCCCGCCGGCTGGGCAGATTTGCTCCGGCTGTTGTGCTGTGTCCTGGGTGGATCGCGTAGTGCCAGAGGCCTGGACCCCAGGCAGCATCCATCTCCCACCGCCTCTCCACCTGGTCTCTGTGAGAACTGAGACTCCAGTGGGAATTAGGTCTGTGTTACTTCTCTCTGCCGTTCAGCAATCTCCTGCTCCTCGAAAGTTGCTCTTTCCTTCTGCTTTTGTTGTTTTGCTCGTGGATGTTGTGCCTTTCTGACCTGGAGAGCAAGCACCCTGTTCTGCCACAGCAGGGTAGTTCACTCTTCATGGCGCCTGTCCAATACTCAGTTTTTGTGCAGATTTCTCTGCTGAGGCCTGTTCTACACATAGATTTCACTGCTTCAATTAGGAATGGGATCTCACACAAGTATAGTTTAATCGAGGTAACCCCCTGCTAGCATGGACACAGTTGTACCAGTATAAAGGACGTATAACTGCATCCACTCTAGGAGTTGCACTGATTTAACTTACAAGTTTCTAAATCAGAATAGCTAAATCCATACAAAAACTGTACATTGACAAGCCCAGAAACTGCCAAAAAAGGAGCCAATTGTGGTAGTGTCTTTTGTGATAGGGACACTTGTCTACTAAGTATTGGATTGAGGTCATCAACTCACTTTATATAGGCCGGGGTAGGTAAACTTTTTGGCCTGAGGGCCATATCTGGGTATGGAAATTGTATGGTGGGCCATGAATGCTCACAAAATTGGGAGTTAGGGTGAGGGCTCCGGCTGGGGGTGTGGGTTCTGGGATGGGGCCAAAAATGAGGAACTCGGGGTGCAGGAGGGTACTCCGGGTTGGGATCGAGAGGTTCGGAGGGTGGGAGGGGGATCAGAGCAGGGGGTTGGAGAACGGGAGAGTGTCAGGGTGCAGGCTCCAGGCGGTGCTTGCCTCAAGCAGCTTCCAGAAGCAGCAGCATGTCCTCCCTCCGGCTCCTATGCGGATGTGCAGCCAGGCGGCTCTGTGCGCTACCCTGTCCGCAGGCACCTCCCCTGCAGCTCCCATTGGCTGCAGTTCCCGGCCAGTGGGAGCTGTAGGGGCAGCGCTTGGGGCGGGAGCAGCATGTGGAGCTCCCTAGCTGCCCCTACACGTAGGAGCCAGAGTGGGGACATGCCCCACTCTGTGCGGCTCCAGGAAGCAGTGGCAAGCCACTGACCTCACTTCCCAGCTGGAGCGGGACAAGTCCCAGACCCCACTCCCTGGTGGGAGCTTAAGGGCTGGATTAGGCCCTGGCCCATAGTTTGCCCACCCCGATACAGGCCATTAAATTGTACACAAACTGCTCCTCTGGATCAAGTCCTAATAATGGGCCTCTTCTTTCCTTTGCTTGCTTGTAGTATTTTGATGACCTATGACCACATAGAAATTGCATTCAGTGATATGGAACACATGCCAGATGCCTTCAAAGGGACCAAGAAAGGAAGTGTCTTCTTGACTCCATTTAGAGTAAGTAGTTTTCATAATGGGATCAGAGACTTTAAATAGAGAGAAACCTTCCTGGTTCCTGAAAGTATGGTTAATCTAGCAGCCCTTGAAAATGGATGATCTTTGGACCTCAGCAGCATTATGAATGCATTGTAAATCCTTTGTCAAAAGACATAAATACTGATTAATTCCCGCAGACAGCTATGTAGCCTGCCAGGGATCCTCAGGAGCTGAAAAGCAAATGCTTAATGCATCAGTTAAACTAATAATCATAACCATCTGGAGAGCAGCAAGCTGACTAGAAATCAGGAGGAGAGAGATCATAGCTCGTGCATGCTTCTAGAAGGCACTTCACATTATTGCCTCATAGCCTCAGCTTTCAGGCATCTTGCTGCTGTTCTCGAGATCTTGTGACCTGCAGGGCAGATGTAAAGCTCCAGACGTGGGAAGCAGTTTCAGCACATTGAGCTCCATTTTCTCACAGTAAATTGTCTCTATGCTTCATGCTTGTTTTGAATGTCGTTTACTATGACTTTGCTCCTTTCCCCTGCAGGTTATCTTTGTGTCCAAGGGAAAGGATCCTATGCAGTCTTTCATGATGCCCTTTTATTTGATAAAAGATTGTGAGATTAAACAGCCTGTCTTTGGAGCAAATTATATCAAGGGGACAGTGAAAGCAGAGACAGGAGGTATGTATTTTTTGGTTACAGTAATGCTAAGATAGTTACATAGCATCAGATTCAGAGAAACATCAAGTTTATGCATTGAGCTAAACTGGGTGTTATCCAATACTATTAAAATGTATTTCTTTAAAAACTGTAACCAAAATTGTGTCTCCCTTCCCTTTCTCCCTGTCCAGTTACAATGAATTGGTCTGTTTCAGAAACTGATCTCATTTCCACTCTCTGTTCTGAATGTTAAAGTTCAATCGGCCAAATGATCTCCTTGATGAAACATCCTTAAGTGTCTCATAACAGAGAGGTCATGTCAACAAAGTTCTAAGGGATGTCAATAAGCTATGGCCTGTTGAGATAACCTCTTCAATCCCTGTCCAGATGATTCTTTGCTAAACTTCTCTGCTTCTTCCTAAATCCAGATTCACTTTCAGACAAGTAACCAGAAACAGTTGTCCATCACAAATCTCTTCTGTAGCTCAAGGAAAGGTTGTATTATTGCCACAACACCTCTTAGTAGTAAAAACAATCTTATGTCACTTTATTTTAACAGGAAACTAAATAAATGGGCATTACATGTTGTATTTCAGGCTTGAAAGGGAAGAGGCAGTCTTGAAATTGGGGAAGCTGCTTTTAAAGGGGGACTTACATACTTGAGCGAACCTGGAGAAGAGGGGGAAAGTACTTGTACAAATAAAACATATTTACCCAGTACTTCTTTTGTTCCTCCTTTCACTGTTACTGGAAACCTGTAATTTAACAACCTCTCTCATATCCCCAGCTCAATTTCTTTTGCTTGCTCTGACACTGAAGTCATAATCCCGTGCTTATGACCCAACAGTCTGTGATCCTGGAAATCAGCATTGGATCAAATAGGACAAACCAGCCTATAAGGGGGTGCACACAGTGAGAACAAACTCTGAAAACCATGTAAAAGGCAAAAGGATTTGCCTAAAATCTGTATGAGTCTTTCCCAGAGGAGTTCCCTTTTAATAGGAATGTCACTATAACACACAAGCATCTCGGGTTTAGTTCACAAAGTAATTTAATTTTCCTGTTCCGTCACTGACACTGATTCCTCTCTGATGTGGTGCTTGGACTCTTGGGCTGTTCTTGTTTTTTGTTAAGCCTGAAACCTGTGATGTCACTCATATATTTTTTTTTTATCCTATCCTGGAACACCTACCTTGGACTCTGTAGTAGCTTTAAATTGCCCACATCTTTCATACCATTTATGCTCTTCGCTCCATTGGGTACCCAAACCCCCTGTCTATTTATAGCTAATGATTGACTAGTTCTAAAGGCTTTTTAGCAAACTGGATTAACACAATCCCTGTTTTCTGCACTAATCCTGTACCGAGCCAGAGCAAATCTCATGCTGCTGGTGTCATTGTCAACCACTGACAGACTATGACAATAGGCACATAACTTCATCAACCTCTGATTGATGCTCCAACTTCAGGTACCCCTTGACCTGAAACACCCATGGCCAACATGTATTTTTCTAATCAGAGCATAATTATGACGATCCTATCCTTTTACCTGCAGGCTTTTAAGGTATTTGAGACAAAGCTAAAGTGCTTTAGTGTTGCATGTGAGGGAATCTATATAGATGGACCACAACACTTGCCTCATAGCAGGGAGACTAAATAACATTTAAAAAGATTCTCCTCTTTCAACTTATTTATTTTCTCCTCTGTAGGTGGCTGGGAAGGATCCTTAACGTTCAAAATGACTTTTTCAGCTGGGGGTGCTATTGAGTTTGGACAGCGTATGCTGCAAGTGGCATCTCAAGGTACTGAAGTTTCACTTTTAACAAGGCTAAATCAGGTAATGGTAGAGGGGGAGCTGGCTTTTTTGTATGGGCTTGTTAACAAGCATGTGGTGCGTGTGTCCTCCTTAGAATAAGCTATGGCAGGATGGATTAAAATATTTTTGAATTTCAGGCAGTAGCTGGAATTAATTTGCCTTTTTAAAATCATTAATATTACTCATCTGGTCAGCTGTAGATCTGCTTGGCCTATTGCACTCGACTCTTGAGTTTGTCTGATTTACTGCTGTGAAGAGGTCGGATCTGTCCTGACTTTGATTCAGTCCTTGTGGATCTGGTAGAATCAATTTGCTTTTGTTTTCACAGCCTCTAGAGGAGAAGCTCCCAATGGAGCGTATGGTTATTCCTACATGCCGAATGGAGCTTACGCCTTTGCGCCACCTGCAGCCAATGGGGTGTACGGTCCCCCTCCGCCAGGGTACCCCTACCCACCACCACCTCCTGGTGAGTCTGCAAACTGAATAAAGAAATCTTGCCAGTGACCAAATTAAAAGCAGGTTAAGGAAGAGGGGAACGTGGATGTATGTTTGGAGCTAACGTCTGGATTGTTTTCAGGTTTGGTTCAGCGCCTTATGCAATTTAAGCAACTGAGCTTATTTAATGGTATTTGGTTTTCAGACTTGTTTTGGCTGTATATGGTCCATGGCTGGCCCAAAGGAGCTGTTCCTACAGTATTTTCATTCTCTTTCTTTCCAAGCAGAGTTTTACCCTGGTCCCCCCATGATGGATGGAGCCATGGGTTACATGCAGCCTCCACCACCTCCTTATCCTGGGCCCATGGAGCCTCCAGTCAGTGGCCCAGACCTTCCTTCCACTCCTGCAGGTGAGAAGTATGTCCCGCGGGTTAGAGCAGAACCTCTGCAATGTTAGTAACATCAGTCACTGAGGACGAGTTGATCTACTACATTCCAGTATCATTTCTCTTCTCTCTACGATAGCCATGTAGAAATGTACAGCAAATAGTTGTCTATAGAACATAATGAATATGAGCAAAAGCATTAAAAAGGGATTCTCCTCTGAAAAGTAACATTCTAAAATTGGCATAATCAGGGTTTCATGTTCATCATCTCTTGGTGATTTCAGAACAAACCTGCTCCATTTACAAGTTTAAATATATTTTTTTCCTAACTGCCAGTCTTGCAAACTCGTCTTGCAAACTCAATTCAGTCTGATGGCCAACCTGGGGTCTTTCCAGCAAGTTCATCGTCAACAAATATTCTGCAGTTGGATCAATTCTGTTTCTGTATGAGCCGGAAGAGAATCCAGTTTGTTTTCCAATAGTGATGTTCATTCTGCAGGGCTAACAGGAGTAAAAAAAAAAACCCAGCAGTATCAAAGCTTGTATTAGTAGATCTGACTCTGATATATGTAGGAGTAGATCTGATGAGTAAGAAGGTCTCTGTGAGAACAGAACGCTTTTCAGAATACAAATGCTCTTATAAAGGAGAGCTTTCAACGGCAGCAGGTCAATAGGAATCAGTCTGACTGTCATTCGGTGAAATGGAACAATGAGTGAAGCATGGTAGAAATCCATAGAGTTAAGCAGCATTTGTTTGGCACAACTCCAGCATTGTTTGCCACATCCCATCAGAAAGCCAGAGGACTAAGCAGAACAAACCTTGTTAATCTCAGCTGCCCAGCTTCCATCTGACCTGCCCCATACTTCCCTAATCGATGAAATTGGATGGGAGGCATATAATAGAAATGGGTCACAAAACTCAGACTTGTAGTTTCAATTAAATGAGGTTTCTCAAAGTGATTTGGGACATTTTCTCAAGTTCTTCCATGTGAAATCGCTACATTCATGCAGAACAAACACTAACATCACATGAAGCGAATGCTAAATAAGTGAGATGTTTAATACTACTGGATCTCTTGTCTTTAAAGGAATTGGGGGTAGGGGAAGGGGTGAGTGTAGCACACCTCTTGAATCTGAATCCATAGCTATTCAGCTCAGGACTGTCACTTGGAAAGGTGGTGGGTCCATGGGGCTGAACACAAGACTTCAGAGTCCGGGGCAGCCGCACAATCCAGGCTGTTCTTGTGGATTAGCTTTTTCTAAGGAGTGAGTTTCCCACAGCTGCTATTAAAGCGTCATTTTTCTATTGCAAAACATCTTTGGATCATTGCCTTCTGGGAGTATTGCCTGTGATCGGCTGGTCTTCAAAAGCAGCTGTTAGCATTTGTTCCATGGACAGAGCAAAACCCAGATGGCATCTGCAAGCTGATGTGGCAGGATATCATAGCTCCTTCAGTGCTGAGTCCCACAGGACCTGCTGATCTCCCTGGTTTCTAACTGGGCAATACTATAGTGACTCGATTCTTCACCCTCTGCCATTTGAAGGGGTCCCACTAACTAGGTAGCTTTGTGGTGGTGTTGCCACTTTGTAGATCAGGTGGGTACAGAACTGAGGGTTGGTCTAATACCTAGTAGGCAGAAACATGCTGGGCTTTTATTTAATGATAGAAGTTCCCTGCATTGTCACCTAATCTTTAACCTGTGTTTGCTTGCAATAGCTGAAGCGAAGGCTGCAGAAGCTGCTGCCAGTGCTTATTACAGTCCAGTCAACCCTCATAATGTGTACATGCCCACAGTAAGTTTCACGCATTGTTCTATACGTAATAAACACCTGTATGTTGCATGTATGAAGGGGGGCAGAGTCACCCTAGGGGGAATGGGCCACTGGTAAATTTCACAGGAAATTAGATTAAATGTTCATAATCTGGATAGTGATCATGTACGGGTAGTAGAGGGTTAAAAGCAGCAATATTGATTGTGTTAACAGCCATTGTTCCTGTTGGAGAAGCAGGGTTTGTTTGAACTAATTGATTTCCTAGCTGTGGATTTATGTTCCTTACATATTTTTCCCCTCCTCTATTTTAGGATCAGCCTCCCCCTCCTCCTTACTTCCCACCAGAGGACAAGAAGACCCAATAAGCTGAAAAGGAACCTCTCCATGATGCATTGCTTCCTTATTTTCCTTCTAGCTGAATCTTGGGGTGGGGTGTACAGCTTTAAGGAGGCATAGTCGTCCCTCGAGGCAGGTAGATACACACACACACAGTGAAGGAAGAGATTTAAAATGTTCTGGACTATCACTTGCAACCCTGAGGGTTTGTCACTCCCTGCTGTCAAATTCCTGCTTTCCCTGTGCCCAGTGATAGCTAGACTATCCATTACAGTTTCCCTTGCATCCCTTCTTCACCAGTACACTTAATATAGTCCTCTTTTGAATGAGGTGACTGTTCCAATTTTAAAGCTAACATCCCTAACACTGAAACAAGACGTGTCTTAACTCTGGAGAATTCCCTTCAGCCTGGCACATCTCATCTAGCTTTCATCTGCTCCATAATTGCATGAGGGAGGCTGCAGAGGGAGCTCTGGGCTTCAGAAGGAAACTGATACCTATTGCACTTCTGTCCAGTGCTTAGGAAACTTCCCTCAGCAGGGACACCTGAAATATTGCTGTACCCCCACAAAGTGCACTGTTGCATCCTATCTTGGTTCAGTCAGGTTTTATCTTTTGAGGAAATGTTTGACTTGCCTTACAAGGCTGTGTAGTGGCACCTACGTATACCTTGGGTCTATTGGGGCATTAGAATGTCCTGCTGTCTCTTTCCCAGTAAGACAGACACGTGGGTCTTAGATCAGTAATCCTGACCATTCCTTTTTTAGTCATTAATGCACCTTGGTTATTTTTTCCTTTCCAATAACGCAAGCTGCACTTTCTGACCAGTGATGCATCTTACTGCTGTGATTAGACTGTTCAGTTGAGGTGGGTGTGGAAATAATTGTATAAATTCCACCCTGGAAGGATTTGGGAATTGTGTGTGTTGTTTTGACTTGGATGGGAGAGCATTTTTCCCCTTACCGGGTGGAGATGAAACATCATCATACTCTGCTTTCCTGAGGTTGTGAGGTTCCCCCTTCCGCCCACCCCACACAGAATGGTTCCCAGTTGCATCCTCTTCTGCTAATATAACTGGGAGCATGTGGGAAGGAGTCGCAGACTGATGATGACTCTGTTCTGTTTCATTCCCTGTGGGTTACTGAAGACTGTCTTGTTGCACCCTGGAAAGACTGAGGGCCTGATTCTTCGCTCATGTTGGTTTTAACTTCATTGTAAAGTCATCAAATTCATTACTGCTCATTTTTCCAGGAGGGAGATCAGAATCTGACCCCGAGAGGGCTGCGTTTCCTAGATTTCCTTCAACAGAAGGAAACACAAGTGCTGAGATTCCTGGTCTCTGGAGTGCCGAGTTACAAAGCCAGCGTCTGTCTAGTCGCTGACAGAAGGCCCTCCTCCAACACTTCAGAACAGATTTGATTCCTGAACGTCCTGGCTTGTTTGGCATACTCAAGCTGATTTGAGCTCTGTGATGAACGGTCACATGCCAGTCTGGTCTTTCCGAGTTAGCAACAGTTGTAAATCACCTCCCATCACTATAGCAATGGCACTCCAAGCAGAAGTATGTAGAACAATGTGTTCACTTGCGGCTGGATTTAATTTTTGGAACTAGCCCTTCAGTGGTGGTTATCCAGGAGAAAGCAATGTAGCACGGCTTAAGAACATTCCTTTTTTTCATCACTGGACCGATGATTAGTACTGTTGGTTAGTGCTCCCAGAATTTAATGATAAATAACACTAATCTTGCACTTTCACATGGGCTTTTCAGCTCCATTAGAGATTCAAGCATGCTTGTTCCATAATGTCATTTTTATTTCGATTTCAGTAGCAGTCACTGTCGTACTTGGAACCTCTGTGAGACTGATCAGTAACCAGCTGTGGGAGAATCCTGCAGACATATATAAATCAGATTTGTAGATTTCCTTTGGGAGAGCAGTGCACAGTTCTTCCAAGCAAGTGTGCAGAAAGATCATGTGCTAAGGAAGCTTGCTGAAGTTTACTGCATGCAACGTGCCCGAAAGACAAGGCCCACCTCCTGTTTTCTTTTAGTTTGATCTCCTGAAAGCTTTCTAGCTAACAGGTCATATTACTGCTCTTTGTGCACTGACTTTTCTAGATTTGCTGTTGAAATTGCAGTGATGTAAAGAAATAGGTATTTTAAAAAAAGTATTTATTTTGAAGTTGAATTAATATATTAATGTTTAAAAAAAGTTTGGAATGCAGTTTTTGTTTTGCTGAGACCGTGAATTAAAGATAAATTCGCTTGACGCTGTTTGTGCCTGTGCATTTGTGTGTCATGCTGGCCTCACCACAGGCATTGGGATGGAAGGATTGGCTTGCATTTAAAGCACAGGGCTGGCGGTCAGGAGACTGGGATCCTATTCCTGGCTCTACCATACGTTTCCTGTGTGGCCTTGGGTGAGTCACTTAATCTGTCTTGATTTCAGCTTCCCTGTTTCTAAAATGGAGATGATGGGTAACGTTTTCCAGAGCTCTTGAGTCCTTTAGGAGCCTACGTCTCATTCCCCTTGGTTGTTTAGGTGCTATTGGTCTTTCTTGGGCCAAATTCATTCATTGAAGTACTCTGTGGTCCTTGGATGGAAGGTGCTGTAGAGTGACAAAGTATTCCAGTGAAGTATTAGCATAGTGTCTCCTCAGGCTTTGAGGACCCTGAATTCCTGGGGTGACTGTTTTCACCCTTTCGTTCTCTAGGATGCAGTGACTTATAGTCAACTCCAGCTTGAAGAACCAGTGTGCTCACTTAGGCCAAATGCTGTGAGATGGTGAACACCTCCAGCTCCCACTGAAGTGAATGGGAGTTGAGGGCATTCAGGATCTGGTCCATAGCAGGAAACCAGCAGCCTCAGTCCTACTCCTCTTCCTTCCTTCCATGAGCTGTAACAAGCCACTTTAACACACCTGATATTCACCCACCCACTGACATGACCATCTTCCAAACCCAAGTCTCTAGCTACTGTACACTCAGCTTTGGCAGCCTACCAGGCTGTATTATACATGTAATTTGAACCAGAGGTTGCTTAGCTGTCGGGTTTTTCCCTAATGAGATGAAGATGGGGAGGAGTGAGACACAAGACGAAAGGGAATCTTACAGCACAATGAGATCCTGGTAAATCCTGTTTTATGGATTACATTTGTCATGAGTAATTTCAAAGCCAGCAATAGTTTCTGCTAGCTTCCCGGAGTGTAGCCTTGGAGATGCCCTAAAACACTTCCCATGGCTCTAGCAGAGTGCTTTGTACTGCAGGGATCCTACACTTGGTTTTTATGTCCTTCCGTGATTTCCTTTTGCCCAAGCACAGAAAATCCCAAGGAATTTATGGTTGGGTACAGCGCTGCCTGTGCTCCTGCCCCCTGGGACTTTCCCAGCAGCTCTGGTACATACGGTGTGACTCCACAGCCCTGATTAATCCTGCCTCTGCTGGATGTGTCCCAGAGAAGAAATACGGACACGAGGCTCTGCTGACAACTGGATCCGGTGCTGAAAGTGAGTGTGTCTTCCCTTGGGCCCTTTGCCAGCTCACTAAAGGCGCTCACATCTGAAAACTGAGCGGGAAGGTGTCTCCTTTCCAGTCCAGTGGAGGTTCTGAGATAAGCAGGTAGAGAGTCCTGTCTGCTAACAACTGGATACGCTCCAGGGGGCCGGAGCGAGTTGCGACCGGACAAACGTTTTCAATCTGAAGAATTGAAATCAGTTGTCTAAATCAGTGGTCTCTAACCCTTTTTGTTGCAGTTCCTCTTGCAATAGGTTGGAGAACAAATACGCTTCCCTCTCACCATGCCCTCGCACAGATGTGAATCTGATTGAAGGGGCAATAGGGTGTGAGTGAAAGGATTTATGGAGCGGGGAGGGGGGTGGATCATGGTCATAGCCGAGAAGATTTTTGCAGCAGTTTTGAATAGATTGGGGAGCTGTGAAGCATGTGTGAGGAAGGCCCAAGATGTAGAGGATGCAATAGCTGAGCCGTGAGATGATCAAGGCTTGGACCAGGATATTTAATTCAATGGAGCTGCCTGGGTTTAACTGGGGGCAGATTTAATCAGAATCCATCAGATTCTGTAGTGAAATCTACATAGAAATAGAGCCTGGTCTCTACACACTAGGAGTAGAACAAATAGAGAACACTGTACGGACCCAGTGATAGAGCCCTTTGCTCTAAAATGGCTGCTAACTCAGCAGACTGATAAATCTCCCTGTCCCCGACCCAAGTGGCCACCAAATCTACAAACCCCATTGAGCTACTGAGAAGCCATGTTGAGTATTCTGGCACAAGAAGAACCCTTGCAGCTGCCTGCGGGAGACAGGGTGGTCTAGTGGATGGGGCTCTAAACTGGGAGTTAGGAGACCTGGATTTTCTTTTCCTGATTCTGCCACTGAGCTATTGCGTGACCTTGAGTGAGACACTTCGTCTCTGTATTTGTTACCCCATCTGGAAATTGGGGGTAATGGTCTTACTTTCCTTTGGAAAGCGCTTTGGTATCTGCAGATAAAAAGCTCTAGGGAGAAGTTTCGTCTTATTGTTAAGAACCTGATGTAGAGATAAGTGGCGTGGAAGCACTGCCTCCGCTTGGAAGTGAGAGCAGAGGGCTAGGAAATGGCATTAATTAATGTCTCCAGATCTAGTTTCAGCATGTTGGATCTTTAATTAGTTCTAAACCAGCACTAAGTCGACATCCTGTGATCCTAAAATCATACCATTGTGATGTGTCATTTGGACAGTCTTGTATTGTATGTGGTGGTTTTGGCCCTACTGAACCAATAAAAAGGTTTTTAAAACCCCCCACAGACTTTAGGAGCTTATTGGATCCTGAAGTCTGTAAGTGCTAATGGGACGATAGCAATAACAGAGGCGTCAGTGGTTAGCGCACCGGACCAGAAGTCAGGAGTTCTTCACCTGGCTCTATTGTTTATCCTCTATTTGAGATTGGATAAATCACGTAATCTCTTTGCCTTCAGTTTCCCTATCTTTAATATGGGGATATTTTCCCTGCCTCACTGGGTGTAGTGAAGCTTAATTAATGTTTCTAAAATGCTTTGCAATCACCTGATGAAAACTGCTACTACAAGAATTCCAGGTACTGTTTATTAATTCTCTCCCAACACCTTTGAAATATATAACTTTCTACAACTCTGCTGCTGCGTTTTGCCGACTGCTCTTGTTCTAGTTCTGTGGACATCTGAACTAATCTGTGATATCTCTAATGAGCCCATCCTCATAGTACTTATTAGTTGACTAGACAAACCTTCCAGTTATTGAGAATGGGGAAACTAACTGGCTGAACTGCTGTTCTCACTTGCTATTTGAGTGGTTCTGGTAAGTGCTGATGCTTTTACTTTAGGTCCATTCCAACTCTGACAGATGCCCGCAGGAGTTGGATCAGGCCCTCAGTTTGAAATGCTGGCATTTGTTTTTGTTCAGAAAGTGGAACACTGGAAGCAAGGCAGACCAGTCCCAGCATGCGCACAGTCCTGCTGAGACCGTAATAAATGCACTGTTGTTATCCTATGAGCAGAACTCATCGTAATAAAATCTGCGTTTTGCATTAATTTACTTCCAGATGAAGCAGCTGAGTCATGTAACTCTGTCTCTGGGATTGCAGTGGAACAAGCCTGGCTCGCCAGCTACCCCATTCATATCCAGCATGCAGTTTTCCTTCCAGTGCCTGCAGGGTTGCTTCCTGCCTTCCTATAATCAGTAACTAATGGAAAAAAGCAATTGATCTTGTCTCTGGTGATCGAGGTGGTCTGGCCTGTGCAGCCACAGCCTGGGAAGCAGGCTCTCTTAGTAAATGCAAATGGGGACAGCAAGGGGCAAAGTTCAGCCTGAAATATTTCAGTGGCAGGCATTGCAGGGAGTGTCCCTGTGAGTGAATCTCTCCTGATCCCCTCAGGTAAATGAGTTTGGTGGTTTGGATGCATGTTTTGAGTTTCCTGAGAGAGAGAGCAGTTGGAAAATGGTTTGTGTCATGCACATACATGTGTGGGCTTGAGATAATGGGCGGGCGTTGGTGTGTTTGTTAAAATTGACTGGGACTGAGGGCTAGTTCCCAGGCTTGAGGCTTGGATTGAATCTGTGGAAGGAGGCTGATATGCTGGGGTGTGGGTTTGAAATGGCTAGATGCACATAAGCTTTCAAAAGAGGGGATGTGAAACCGGGGGGCCGCTTTGTAAATTGTCATCCGGCTTGCAGTCCAGGGGCATTATTTCAGGGGAAAAAAATTGTGTCAGCATATAGAACATTGTATGTGATTATATGATATCCTTTAAAGTTGGGGGGGTGCATATAGTGGAGCATATAGACCTATGAACTGTCTGTGTGGGGGGGCAAATAACACTCCTGTTGCTGGTTTCAGAGTAGCAGCCGTGTCAGTCTGTATTCGCAAAAAGAAAAGGAGGACTTGTGGCACCTTAGAGGCTAACAAATTTATTTGAGCATAAGCTTTCGTGAGCTACAGCTCGCTTCATTGGATGCATTCCTGTTGCTGTCATGCTAGGCAATGCTCACGGCTCCGTTCACTAGAGTGAGTCAGTTATGTTATATTGGGCTGATCATGGGATTAAACTCGAAGTTGGTATTAGAGTTCCGTTTGCTCTGATGCTATCTGTTTGCTGCTGTGGCAGGTCATATGGTTAAATATGTCTGCTGCTGCTAATAGGTGGATGTGAAAAAGGGCTGGATAATTGTGTTAGGGGGTTATTCCTTCATCCGCTTACTTCCTTGGTCCTTCTTGCATGAACAGAGAGCAACAATACCCGAAGTCCAAAGGTGCAAACAATTAGATGTTTATTGGGGTGAACTTCCAGCAAGCATGATTCCAGTTTCCTTCCTCAGTGTCCCCCTTCCCAGCTCTGACACCACAGAGCCTTACCTGTGTCCCTGTTCCCATTCACCCTCTTAGCAAAACATGATTCCAGTTTCCCCAACCCCATTCCCTGTTCCCATTCCCCCCCTCTTTCTTCCTGATTGGCTGCAGACTATATAGTAAAACTTGAGTTCTGCTTAGCTGTACCTTAACCAGTCATTTTACTAAAATTTAACTAACCAATCCTAACATATTGTAACATGATTATTTAACCAATTATATCCTACCACCTTAATTAGTTTACACCCAGCAAACTTAATTATATAGCAGACAGAAACAATCACAGAATCAGACAGAGATTATTCAGACAAACAATAGGGAAATGGGGACTACAGTGATAGAACAACAAAGAAATGAGACAAAAAGAAAAGGAGTACTTGTGGCTCCTTAGAGACTAACAAATTTATTTGAGCATAAGCTTTTGTGAGCTACAGCTCACTTCATCGGATTTCAGATCCCAGCTATTGATAAGTGAGTTCTTGTCAGACAGGATGCTATCAAACTAAGTTTTCTTTTACATCTTCTAGGCACTTCTCTTTCTCTGGAGGTGATAGGCATTATCAGGACAGGATTTGCAAAAAGAAAAGGAGTACTTGTGGCACCTTAGAGACTAACCAATTTATTTGAGCATAAGCTTTCGTGAGCTACATCTGTGCATCCGATGAAGTGAGCTGTAGCTCACGAAAACTTATGCTCAAATAAATTGGTTAGTCTCTAAGGTGTCACAAGTACTCCTTTTCTTTTTGCGAATACAGACTAACACGACTGTTACTCTGAAACAGGACAGGATTGTATTCCTAACAGCCCAAAAGCACCTTATTTCAATGTGACCAGTTTGGAATGTGAGGATGTGACCTGTCGCTTCCCAGCTTATGGCTGCCTCTGCTGCTTATCCAGAGGCCTTAGCCTAAGCACAGGGCCTCAGGCTGTCACAGTAAGAGAAGGCCCTTACACCGGCCGACAGTGATTTTGATTCTTTCTTTTATACCTCTATCACTAGCTAAATGATAAGAATACACCTAAATTCTTCGAGTATAGGCCTTTACAGACAGGCCTGAATATCTATATTCTAACAAATTGTATGAGCAATGATGTATAGTTAGGCCAGCCAAAGGGGTGATCAAATCTCATGCTTTCGGGTGTAACTGATCGTTGGGGAGAGGGGGGGTCAGGAAGGAACTCCGCCCTACCCACCTCCATCTCCATGGGCAGCATTGAGTAATTGGCCACTTGTGCAATAGGATGCTCTCACTGAAGCAGCAGCAGGAATTGCTACTCTCTTGAGCAACAGGTATTGGCCCTTTCCCAGCTATGATCTGGTATGGAAAACCCCACCTTTCTAAAATTTCCCTTTATGCCATGCAAAGATAACTTTAGACTCTCTCCTGTGGGTCAGTGCAGGTAGCCCTGTAAGGCCTGGGTTCTGGCTGGCTGAGGATATGTCTATACTGTGATAAAAAACCTGTGGCACCAAGTCTCAGAGCATGTGTCAGCTGAGTCGGGCTCATAGACCTTGGGCTGCCGAGCTAAAAATTGCAGTGTAGACGTCAGGGCTCAGGCTGGAGCCTGGACTGTGGGACCCCGCGAAGGGGGAAGATGCCAGGCTCCAGCCTGAGTCTAGGCATCTGCACCGCAATTTATAACCCCACAGCCCAAGCCATGCAAGCCCGACTTTTCTGACCCGGGCCAGCCATGGGTGTTTTATTCCAGTGTAGACATACCCACTGTGTCTTGATCTCTATATCCAGAGACTGCTGATAGGGCCGGCCTTGGGGAAAATGGTGCGCTGGACGAACTTGTATTTTGGTGCTCCTGGCCCCGCTGCCTCCCCGAGTTCTCCCCATCGCTCCTAGCATCTGCTGTCTCCCTGGGCTCCCAACCCATTGTCCCCAGGTCCCGCTGCCTTCCCCGCAGCCCCCCATTGACCTGAGCTCCCTTCCATGTCTTTGCACCCCAGGCCTGCCCTGTTCCTTGCCTCTTGACCACATTGCCCTGGGTGGTCACCCACAGTGCCCACTGGGAAGGTCTCGGCTCTGAAATGTGCTTCCTCCACTGGCCCCAGTCTGCTGCTCTTCAGGGCCCATTCTTTTTCTCAGGCTCTCATGTGTGGGGAAGAGGTGATTGTGGGGTGAGTCTCTCAATATTGAAGCTGGTCAATAATCTTATGTATGGTGCCTGGGCACATATAGTAGGCATGTTGGGTACATTAATACGTAAAATACCTGGTTGCCCAGGCAACATGCTGAGTCTGGATCCCAGATGTGAGCTCAAACCACTTGAGCTTGCCTTTCTCAGAAGCATCTGACTTGGTCTTAAGGGGACGCTGATGTGTTTTGAGGTCTAAAGATGGGCTCTAGAACGGTGTGAAATTGGTGAGGGAATGGCCTATGAACTCTGAAGCCTCCTTTCCTGCCCCTCCAATAGCAGTGAAACAATGACTGTTTCCCTGAGCTGTTCTGTTAGGGATGGTGCTACTGCAAATATATGGAAGTGAATAAACAAAGGGTACTGTGGCTGAATTCATCTTAATGGGAAATGCACAGGGAGGGGAAAAAATAACTTTGCCACATGTATTAAAGATTAAATTAGTAGAGAGAAAATGTTATTTTAAGTTTCTGAGGAGAACTGCAAACAGAACAAATGTCCAACTGGACAACATCCTCCATAAGCCAGAGGCCACTGAAAGCTCGTTAAATCTAATTAAGAAGAAGCATGGCTAAATTATCCAGGGCAGTAACTGGAGAATTAGCAGGAGGAAGGAAAAATCAGGCAAGGTCTGAGTCAGAAACCACTGGTCTCGCCATTAATTCTTTAATCATTGCTGTGTTGGGCTTGTCTCAACCCCCCCTTCTCTCCAGAGGAATGCTGGGATAATGTTCAGGATGGAAGGGTTTTACCCCTTCATTGCTCCGGGAACACGCAGTCCTGAGGAGGACACTTAGTGGTGGAACATCCTGTCCTGACCTACCAGGTAATGCAGCCCAAGCTCGAACAGCTTGTTCCCTGGCATGTTGTGCCATGCCAAAAAGGTTATTGTGATAACCTCTAAGAATTTCTGAACTGGTCGTGGAATCGGACCTGGTACAGAGGTTATGGAGTGGGTCCATGTCCAGTGCGATACTAGGCGCCCAAGTGCAGCTGATCTATGGTATAAATGGCACAATCAAATTCATGTTGTTGGAAAGGGCGAAGAGAGAAACTCCTTAGTTACATAATTTGTTCAGTAAAAACCATTCCCGTATCTTCAGGAACGCAGTATCTCTGTGGCTCAGAGGAGACGTGATCGCATGTTGTCTTTTGACTGGGAGCATTTAATGTAAAAACTATGCACCCGGCACCGTGGTTCCCTGTATATGTGAAAATGTGTGGCACTGTATTCTTAGGATGAGAGCTTAAACAAAGCTCCTGTCTGCCCTGCATTGGCATTAAAAGTCCCTGGCACTTCTTGTAAGAGTAGGTGTTTGCCCTGGTGTCCAAAATTCCCTAAGTGTGGGGCAACATACTGTTCTGGGTTTCTTGACATCCAGCCCAGAGGTGGCTGCTTTTCTGCATTGCTATAGTTGAAGCAGTTTGGGGATCCCTCGGGATGGAAGGCTTTCTCATATTTCTAGGCAGGATACCAATAATCTTTGTGCTCCTACTCCTCTTGACTGTGTGTGTAGCTAACAGCAGCCCAGAGAGGGGGTGCGTTGTGGAAGAGAAAGGAATTTGATTTGCATCCCATTCAAGGCAAGGAGTGGCAGCCAGCAGAATGCACTGAACATACACTCCTGGAGAGACTGATGCTGGGAGGGTGCATCAGGTGATGCAATATCTGGGACTTTGAGCCCAAGGACAGCAGCAGTATTTCAGAGAATCTGAAGAGGAGGAGAAGGGTATGTTATGATTGCAAGATGAAATTGCTTTCCGTTTTTATGCTGTAGCCCTCTTGGGTTTTCCTTATGACTTGTCAAATAGTAGCAGGCAGGGCAGAGTTTTGTATAGTCATTCAACCCAGCCTCCTCCCTAGCTGGCCCCGCGTGTTAAAAGGAGAAGTGAGTGAGACTCATGTTGAAATCATTTTTTCAACTTTTCATGTATTTCCAGCCCACTGATCAAGATAAGAGTGAGGAAAGGCTGTGGGCCCACCGGCAGGATAACCAAGCCAAGAGGTAGGAAGACAAGCTGCTACTTACATTTACTGAGAATTGTTTTTAGCACTGGGTTCTCTTTAAAGGAGAAAATCCCTTTTAAAGTGACTTTTGTTGATCTGTTCAGTTTTCTCTGACGACTGAGGTGACTCAACCGTCGCATCTCATTTACCTTGGATGCATTCAATGCTGCTTTAAAAGACTCTTTCAGAGGGCTCTGCTATTTGATGCAACATGCTCTAGTTTGGGGCACACCCAGGTGGCCCAGATTTCAAAAGTGACTTTGGGATCCCAGTTGGAGATGCCTGGAAGGGGGTCTAATTTTCAGAAAGTGCTGAATAGGCCCTTGAAGGTGTTGCTCATACTTACTCTGTATTTTACTCTGTATTGGCCAGTATATTTTAGCAGATCTTTCCATTGCCATTCTCTTTGGGGTGCTCTACCAGTCTCTTGACCTGGGTTTTCTTGAGTGGTTTGCATGAGTCTGGCTAAGTATCTGTGCTTTGGTGGTGGAAATTGTTCAGAGAAATTGAACAGGGTAGCTGAGATGCAAAATATCAAGAAGCTCATAAATCCATGGTAAGAATCAGGAAGGGCAGAGATCAAGCTACATGTGAACGTGCTGGAGGTTTTATCTTCCCTAGCAGACGATCCATATTCAAAAATCACTGTCCCAGAAAGTTCATGCGAAATTCATGCTACCGGATTTTGGGAGTGGGGGAAGGACAATTACGTGTGTGTAACCAGTGCAATCTCTGGGTAGAAATACAGTAAAATCAGATACTTTATAACGGTGTCTAATATCATCGTCACACTCTTACTTTTGGGAGGAGCCCAGATGCAATGGCAAAGGCTGCCTGAATGAACTCCGGGCTGGATGGAGAGATCACATACCTAGGATTAAACTGATCCCTAAGCTCAGGACCAGCAAGGACCTCGCCCCTTCCATGCATACACATGAGGGTTCGTGCACCTTCCCTTGCAACCCTGAGCAGGGTCAGCTGTAAGGTGCAGGTTTGTTTAGAGGGTATTGACCACTGTGATCATAATTTTAAAGTAGGTCAAATTCTTTATTTAAAGTACTTGTGTCCCCCATCTGAGCCATGTTTCCGAAAAGCTCTGCAAAACCAAGCTCTTGTGCATAAATGCAATGACTAGCTCAAACTTTTTGAGTTTTAAAAAAACTGTCCCTCAAATATTTAAGCTGCTGCTTTCCATGTTTCTAATTTAGGAGTCTTTTTTTAATGAGAAAACCACAGCATTGTGGCTGGCCTATGACTGAAGAATTTCTATTTCATTGTGTGTTTCTTTTCAAACCAATTTTGATGGATTGCATTTTTTGAACCTTCCAAAGGAAGGTGAAGCCGATACAAGGACTATCTAAACTCTTAAGTTACCCTCTCTGCCCATGCAGAGAGAAGAGATTTCTGCGAGTTTTGTTACTTGACATCTGCAAGAACCCAGTGAAAGGTGCTGTCCACTCATGGAGAGAAAATGGGTGTCTGTGTTTTATGCCACAGCTTCTTGCACCTCCTGTGAGCTGTGCTACATCAGATCTTGCTTTTGCAATCACAAGCTTTA
Organism: Eretmochelys imbricata; assembly: GCF_965152235.1. Taxonomy (NCBI): domain Eukaryota; kingdom Metazoa; phylum Chordata; order Testudines; family Cheloniidae; genus Eretmochelys; species Eretmochelys imbricata. The sequence continues at coordinate 15,853,994 of NC_135585.1, read as the reverse complement.
TTGCCTATCACATGGCACCTCAACGCGAAGATGAAAACAGTTTCCAAAATCAGTTTGCCTCTATATTTCTTCCATATTCAATTATGGTGCACTGGCTTCTGGGCATATTGCAGATACTGCAAAGCAGAACACCAATAGATTCTGCCTATGTAGGGGGTAATAAAGCTGTCCGACCGATCATTCCAGTCCAGCATGTTGCAGGGGAGAAACCCTCTATCGTCTAAGTCCAACAGGAAGCAAATACTTGGTTGAAACTCCTGAAGGCTGGCAGACTCAGGGGGTGTCTACGCTCGAAGTGTTACTAGTGTAAGAATACCAATATACTATACCTACAAAGTGCTTCTAGTGTGGATGCTCCAGTCTAGCAAAATCACCTCCACAAGCAAAACAAGCTATACCAGTAAAGGCACAGCTTATAACTGAGTCTACACTAGGGGCTTTTGCTGGCACAGCTATGCCCATCAGGGATCACACCTCATCACATCCCTGACTGCCCTCACTGTTCCAGCAGAAATCCATAGTGTACCTATGGTCTCAGGCTCCAGTTGGCCGCTTAAGAGAACATGATCTGTAGCAAGGGATCAGTCAGTGTGACAGTGGAGAAGGAGAGAGCTGGCCCCTAAAGCTGAGCAGTGTAATGAACTTGAGAGGAAACAGTGCTGCTAAGGCATCTCCCCCCTGAACGTCTGGGATAGTAGCAAGAGGGGAGGGTTACAAAAGAAGGGTTTCCTCACCGCAGTTCCTCCCAGGCTGTTGCAATGTGTGCACCCAACTGAAACTCTCATTGGAATGATCCCGCTGTGCAGCCCTGAAACAAGGACCGAGACCTGTGGGTGATGCAGACTGAGATGGACCTATCCACCTTGCAGTAGGAAGGGGAGGAAGGGGTTTCTCTCCTGTGCTGTTAGGGAGGACATACACTCTTTGCCAGGCACTGCACCCTCGGGGTTCATTGCTGGCCCTTGCAAATGAAAAACACTTGTCTTTGGCTAAAAAGGTTTGGCTCTCCAGAGCCGGGAGTGAAAGCAGATGCTATTGGGAGTCCTTGTGAAACTGCGAGGGAGGTTTGCAGTGTCATTGAATAGTTACAAGCAGCCTTTTAAATGGTAAGGGAAGAACTCAGCCCTCCTGCACCCAGTTGCGTGGGTCCACCGTCTGATCAATGAACTAGCATTAACCTCCACTTGCAAGGTCACTGGAGAGAGTGTGTGCTTATCCAGCCACTGGGCAGAAGGTCCTGGCCCAATTGTATGTCAGAGGGAATGGGCAGAGGGGATGAGATGTAAAACTAGTGTCTGGCTGTCTGGATTTTTAAGGGATCTCGTAGCATTTTTCACAAGAGTGAGGGCTGTTAACCCACATCCTGGTCCATTTTCTCTCTGCCTACTTCAGCTTCCCCCCTGCATTTTCAGTTGGAAAGGAAATCCCTGTCTCACCCAAACCTAGCTGTTTAATGGTTCATTGTATGCTGTTAAACAGATGCTGAGTTTCACCCCAGAAGTGGTTGCAACTCAGAAGGTGCCTACGCTGAGCTAGGAAGTGGTTGCAAGGACATCTGTTGGATGAAATGGCTAGTAGTCTCGCTTGTCCTTGCATAAGTGTTTTTGACATCGTCCAGGCACAGCACCCCTAACAGTGCTTTCTGGGACCCCCAAAGTATTGGCCCCTAGTGCACATAATTGCTGCAGAGGACAGGATCTCGTAACCAGCCACTGCATTGTGGGATGGAGTTAGCAGGCCCAGCTGAACTGCTGCAGCTGCAACGTTTGTGGCTTCCTGTCCCCAAGAGGGAGAAATCACTGTAGATTACATGGCTTCAGCAGAGCAGAGTCAAAGCACTTCTCCTGTGTGCTGCCAACAGCTGGTTCGACCAGTGTTATTCAAATGCTGGAGGTGGCTGCTGTGTGGACACCACGCTGTGCCCGATCTGCGGGGATAGGCGTCTGCTACAGCCCCAGCTATGGAGCCTGTCCTCTTTAGTGCAAGCTGGAGCCACTCAGGCTTTTAGCTCTGGAGGTCCCTGGAATGTCAGTCAAGATGGTGCTTATTCCGCTTATGGGCAGTGAACATGTGACATGCTCCTGGCGAAAAGGCACTATTTAAATGTAAGACCAAGCCCATCCTTATTTGCAGACTGCATACACACCACGCATACATGAAATATATAGGTGCCAGAGCATCTTGTCTCTTTCCTTTGAGATTTCCTAGGCTGATTTTCTTTCTGATGGTGGGGTTCTCTGGGTTGCCATCCTTCCCTTCCCTCTCATACATCAAGAGAACAGGAATACAGATCCTTTTGATAGGCCAGGGTGGGCAAACTAGCCCATGGGCTGGATCCAGCCCGTGAGCTGTTTTAAGCCAGCCCACGAGCTCCCACTGGGGCGCCACGTTGGGGGGGTCCCACTCGGGGGCTCCAGCCAGGGTGCCGGATCGGGGGCCGTATCACGTAGCTCCCAGAATCAGGGGCCTCTCCACGCATAGGAGCCAGAGAAAGGACATGCCACTGCTTGCGGGAGCTGCTTAAGGTAAGCGCCACTCAGGGTCTGCACCCTGAGCCTCTCCCCAAACCCCTACCCCAGCCCTGATCCCTCTCCTGCTCTCCAAACCCCTCAATCCCAGCACGGCACATCCTGCACCCCAAACCTCTCATTCCCAGCCCACCTTAGAGCCTGCACCCATAACCAGAGCCCGCACCCCCTCCCACAACCCAACCCCAATTTTGTGAGCATTCATGGCCCGCCATATAATTTCTATTCCCCGATGTGGCCTTCAGGCCAAAAAGTTTTCCCACCCTTGCGATGGGCATGTCTTGAAGGGGATGGCCGTTGCTGTTAGCAGCCGTTAACTCATCTGTCTGGTAATTTGCAATCAGATAAACTGTTTGTGAGAATGAAGAGTGCTGGTAAAACAAAATTTGTAACTCTGGTTCCCGTAACTGGAGAGGAGCTGCTTCTCTGAAATCTGCTGCACCCGGTCAGAAACCCCTGCTGGAGAGCAGCCATCTCAGCATGTCCCTTTCCAGCATTAGGGGGGATAATTCTCTTCTCCATTCCAGCAATACAGTGGGATGATTAACTGGATTAGCTCTTTCCAGTGGCTTAAGTACAGAACTGAGCTGCAGAGACTGGAGTAGGTCCAGCTTGACCTCAGTCAAACACGATCACCTGCCCCTGAGCGACATTTCTTATTCCCCACCCACTCCGGTGCAGTGGCCTTTGGTTTGAAGACCGCTTCTGCTTTTGACAAACTCTCATGGGAATGGAGTCTGGATGATTCTCTCCTGCACCGTGTTTGCATGTACAGTGAACTCCACCCTCTAAAGCCCCACAGCTGGCTTCACACCCCGGGCCAGGACCTCAACACCACATCCTTGCCTTCTACATGGTGCATGCCTCTGACTGCCTGCATCTTCCCACTTGTTTCATTCCGTTCCCCGTTACAGGCCCTGTGCCTTGTCCTATCTCACTGCTGCTCCCTTCTCCTTCAGTCCCCTACACCTGAAACAGCGTCTTACTTCCCACTCATTAACAATCGCCCCCTTGGCTTCCCACTCCTTTTGCAAAGCCTTCCCTGGTCCATCTTATCCCTGACACCTCTGCTTCAGAGCCTTTCTTATTTCAGTTGCATTGCCTGGGTCTGAGTTGAACTGTAAGGTGCCTCCTTGGGTGTCCGTAAAGTGCCACGTTCACCTACAACCCTCGATAGCTAATAATGTGAAAGAAACTGAGGACCCAGCCGTGGATCAGAGGAACGCAGCCTCATTCCCTCCCCAATGCTGGACCCCAGATGGGAGTCCACAAGCAGGGGAGAAAGTATAGCTCAAGATCTATTCAAGGAGGCCTCTGTGCATTTCCGGTTGTTGTTAAAATGGTCAGGGTGAGATAAAGAGTGTGGTTTCCTCTGAGCATATGAACAAGGGGCGGGGCGAGGAGGTAATGCTGGTGGAGAGGGCGGTTCAAGCCTAAATAAGCAGAGCTGTAGCTGTGTTCTCTGGGGCTCAGCCTCCTGTATCCAGCACAGGTTTGCTCTGATCCACCCCAGCATGGAGTCTGTCAGCGAGATGTCAGCAGGGGACGGCCCTGGGGAGGACAGCAGTGACGTATGTGGTCTCTTTACTCTCATTTTAAACAGGTGTTTACGTTGCATGCTATGTGTCTCTGATGTCATGCGTGGTGTTCTCACTTCCCCTCGCTCCCACTTTGCTCAGATCTTGAGACGCTGCTGCACAGAGCATCTTCTGGGGTTTAATTGTTGGCACACGGAGGGACTGGGAGGAGAGCCTGGGGCTACTAAGTCCTGAGGTTCCCTGAGGTCCAAAAGTGAAGGCTAAGGTTTCCAACCTAGAAGAAGATGAGAGCTCTCAACACCTTGGAGAAGGTGCTTGGCCCCATATTCTCTGTCTACACTAAACACTCTCAATCCTTCACTACTGCTTAGCACTGTTGCTGCTCCATCAATTCTGGCAACCATGGGAGCTCCAGCGTAGACTTCAAGCAGGTCTAGATGACCTGGTGGTAAAAACACTGCTAGCTGGTCTACGTTAGCACCGCCACTGTGCCAAGCACCAGTGGAGCGATAATGATGGGAGATTAAGAAGAGAAACCTCATTGTAGTCATGGTTATTGAGTAGCAAGGGCAAAAGTACCCAGTGAGAGCATCTGCACTATGCTTCCTTGCTAGAGATGTTCCACTGTTGCAATTCCACCAGTGAAGAAGGATGTACTCTGAATATCATCCTCCACAGTTGAGGGCATCTGCCCTGGGATTGTTGATCCCAGCATTAGGGTCCTTTTGGGCTCCTCACTGCTACTGTATGCCCAAGTAGCACTCATTAGCAGCTAAAATACCCACTTCTATCTGCAACAAGCCCAAAGACTGTACAACAGCTGATCCTATGCAGGCTTGATTACTGCAGCTCAAAGCCACGTGCTCTGGAAAAATCTCCCACTAGTACAAAATGCAGCCGCCTACGTACTTCCTCATAAAGGTTGCTGGGAGCACATTTTGATGCTATCTGCACTGGCTTCCTAAGCTACTCTGTGCTGATAATCAAAGCCCTCCATGGGATTGGCCATAGCTATCTGGCAGATCGCCTCTCCCTCTGCAAGTCTGATCTTCCACATCAGGTATGTTCTCTGCCTTACCAATGAAACTGTCCACTAACAAGAGAGGCTCATGAGTGCAGGAGACTTTCACAAGACCTGGACCTAGACTGTGGAACTCCCTCCCACTAGAGGCAAGAATGACCACAGGCCTCAGGACGTTCTGCACTAAATGCAAACTGTGGTTCTTCAGCTTAGCTTTTCCATAATAATCTCCATGCACACACAAATGAGCAAAAGAACAAAAAACCAACCAACCCCAGAACAAACACTATTAAATTAATCAAGCTATTTCTCCTATAGGCTGGTGCAGTGCTGACAGACCCTGGTCCTCGGCAGGTGGGCTCAAACCAGGTGTCTCCGGAACTTAAAGCATGAGCCTCTACTGCATGAGCTAAAAGCCAACAGGCTGTTTAGCTAAGCCTGTAGAGCAGACTCATTTGATCTCTCTAAGTGGTCTCGGTGCCAGGAGGTGTGTGGGTTACCCAGGCAAAAAAGAAAGAGACAGTTGTTTCTATATGGGGGGCCATGAAAGTGTTGAGAGAGAGAGAGAGAGAGAGACAAAAACAGCTTCTCTCCTCCCCTCTTACAGCCCCGCTGCAACCTGCAACGGGGGGAAGAAGTGGATCTGGTGTCCAGCGTATAAAGGATTGTATTGAGGAAGAACAAAGTTCTTTCCATTTGTGCTTGAAACTTGGCTGCACTCGTGGTTCAGTCTGAAGGATGGTTGGAGGGCTGGGAGGCTTTTGATCCACAGAAAGAGGGTCCGAGAGAAAGGTCTTTACGCTCTGCTGCAGCGACCCCGAGGGAAGTACAATACTCTGTTTCAAGCCCGGTGTAGGGGACAATCTAAATGAAGTGTTTCCAAGATGGGAGGTGCTCCAAGGACCGGGAGGCTGCAGAAGCTGGAATGTGCTGCTTTTAGAAAGGATCATTGCAAGCAGAGCTATTCAGGAACCAAAGAGCGAAATACAGCTTCCAGCTGCCTCCTGCTATTTGCCAGGGACCACCTAGCAGACTGGAACAATGAGGGTAGATATGGCTTTCCCTCCCCCTATAGTTTAAGGATCAGATTCATCCTGGGTGTAACTACTAACTTCAGTCAAATACCTCTGGGATTACTTTGGCCCTAATTTTTGTATTAAAAGAATTGTTTCCATCTCTTTTTTTTAACACACAGATCCTGTAGGTAATGCAGCTATTGCATCTCTGCCATTCCAGTACTACTGAGCCCTCATCAGCCTCTGCATGTTTACCATCTCTTGCTAGTTCACTCTTGGACCTTTCCTGAGCTGTGGGGGCTGCCTTTGGTGAAACTGAATGGTGGTTTTGTGATGGGCGTATGTGTGTGCTGAGCCCTGAGCTAAAAGGAACACTCATTTCACTTGTGGTGTAAGAAAAATTTGAAACTGATCTCTTGCAAGGTGATGTGATCATGCTTTTTCACCCTGTCCTTTAACTGTCCCATGCTTGATTTCTTGTGCCTAGTCATTATGCTGCTGTGAGATAAAGGCTACAGGCCACATGAGAATTTAAACCATACCATGTCCAGTTAAAACGTAACCTGATCGCCCAGTTTGGGGTGGTGAAATCACCACTCGTCAGGCGATGCTGTGTGCTAGGAATGTGTTGCTATTTCTCAGGCTGTGGGTTGAGTGAGCGAATATCTGTGAAATACTCTGAAACCTGTGAAATAAAGACCCGCTCACCTTCTGAGAACACTGGGTGTGCACTAGCCCAGTGGTTCTCAACCAGGGGTCTGGGGCCCCCTAGGGGGCCTCAAGCAGGTTTCAGGGGGCCACCAAGCAGGGCCAGCATTAGACTCCCTGAGGACCGGGGTAGAAAGCCAAAGCCCCACCGCATGGGGCTGAATCCCGGGGTCCTGACCCTGCCACCCAGGGCTGAAGCCTGCGCTATGTAGCTTCACCTGGGGCTCTGACCTGGGGCCCCAGGCAATTGCCCTGCTTGCTCCCCCTAACGCCGACTCTGGCTTTTATCTGCAGAAAACCAGTGATTATGGCACAGGTGGGCCGTGGAGTTTTTATAGCATGTTGGGGGGACCTTAGAAAGAAAAAGGTTGAGAAGCCCTGCACTAGCCCCTACTACCAGGCTGAGAAGTCTCCAAAGAGAAATAACTTGGTGCTTGTGAGGATTTGCTGGTATCTTTGGCTTTGGCAGAGGAAAGGACATTGGCTGGAAAGTTCCCATTTGTTTAGAGATGAGCTTGCGCCACAGAGCTGGGAGCTGAACTTCCCCAAAGTTTGGGGTTGTTGGGATCAGAAGGGCTGGTCCCACCCATTAAACAAAGAAGGAACAGATCGATTCCCACTTGGATCGGATCCAAATATGCTCCGTGCTTGGGTGTTGTAGATTCAGAGCCCATGTGTCATTTTTGGTTTTGATTGAGTTTCTTTTTACATAATGCACAAAGATAAACAAGTTTTCAAAAATTCACCCCGCTGCAATATAGGGTCCACCATGTTATCATGACCCACACATTATAAAGTAAACAATGCTTGATACTAGAGATCAAACATTTTGTTGTTCATAGCAAAGGTCAAATGCGTAACCGTCAGAAGATCAGATCCTATTATTACCCCTTCTCCATTTATAGGAGGCACCCATATATCAACAAGGAGCAACATAATGTTGCTGTCAGGACAATAGTTCCTCCCTGGAAAATACATTTAGGATTTATATATCCTCTTGGCTTTTCTGTGTTAACTTTATAAACCCAAAACAACACTGTCTCAAAGGGAAATCACACTGACTATGTGACATGACAATAAAATGCAAACATCATGGTGTTTCTAGGAAAACAAGCTCTACAGAGAAAGTGTGGGGGTTAGTGGGTCCTTTCTACAAATCTTAGGCATTTATTTGTAAAGAAGCCTCTAGTCACCTTGCGCCATAATCCCTGGAATTCCCCAAACCTTTATACCGAGAATCTCATCTGTCCTTTCTTTAATCATAAGAACGGCCATACTGGGTCAGACCAAAGGGCCATCTAGCCCATTATCCTGTCTTCCGACAGTGGCCAATGCCAGGTGCCCCAGAGGGAATGAACAGAACAGAGTGATCATCAAGTGATCCATGCCATCGTCCACTCTCAGATTCTGGCAAACAGAGGCTAGGGACACCATATTTGCCCATCCTCGCTCATAGCCATTGATAGACCTATCCTCCATGAACTTTTCTAGTTTTTTTGAATCAATCATGCACACTACTGACCTTCATAATGAATGGAACAACAAGATACTCATATACCACATGGCTCAAATGCCACGTTAGCATCTCTCCTATTCTTCTGAATGTGTCTGTCCCTCACCAGTAACTCCTGACCTGATTCAAGATGTGTTTGCCCCAAGCCCACACTCTTGCTCCTGGCGTCATGAATGCTGGAATCCAAGGAATTGTCCATAGCAAAGGGCTCTGCTGCCATTTTTGATTGGCTGCCATTACTTGCCTGGATAATTGAATTGGAAGAAATTGTCTCTTCCTCCTGAAGGTTTTTTTTTTCTTCCCCGTGTTGAACAGCTGCCTGTTTAGAATGGATTTCTATGTCCATAAGTTCACAATAGCACCACCAGACTAGAATGTGAAACATTCAAAAGTACCAGGAGATCCCAGATCTTCTTAGAGGAGCATCTGGTGCTTCCGTAAAGGCCTCACTTTTAACTGTACTGAACCCAGGACCTGAGCGAAGAACGTGCTGCACTCCCTAGGCACATAGGGTTGGTCATACCAAATGAACATATGTCCTTCAGCAGTGGTCAATATTTGAGGCTTCAGAGCTAGGGACACCAACCCAGGTGGTCAGTTCTGCTCTTCTGATGGTGAGTGTGGGGGGAGAGGAAATTCCTTCCTGAGACAACAAACTGACTCCTGAAAGCATGAGACTTAGGTCCTCCTCAACTTATCTTGGCTTGCCTAGTTACAAGTGTTTATTGGTCACAAAGTTATCCAGCCTTTAAAAATGTATCTACAGCCTTTGTCTCTGACCTACTGCTGCCAAGAGTTTCTCAGGTCAGCTATGCTCCTGGTGAAGGATTCCCAGGGGTCCTGTCACACTGTGGGCTTTCTCTCTCCAGGAGGGTGAGCAGCCTATCCCCAAACAAAAACAAACTATACTCTTCCTCTGTGTAGAGCAATGAAAGAAAGTCCTTCCCTAACCTGGGATACAATACAAGTCTGCAGTTATTTAAAATGAATTGGAAGACAAGTAGTATTTGCCCTCTCTCAAATCTCTTCACTACCAGACACTCGCTGCTGTCTTTCCTTCTCCTTGCATACCCAGTGGTTGCACCTGCGTTAGGTTACTGAGCCCAGCTACATGTGCTCCACACCCCCTAACTGTCCCCTGTCTGCTTCTGCCCCTTGCAGAGCTGACCGGGGAATGGAGGGATGAGCTGGGGCTGACTAGGAGATTCATGGGACCTTGTTGGGTAGTATGTCCCAGTCCCCTTCACCTGCCTTTCCCCTCCAAGTGGCTCCCACTGCCCCTTGAAATAAATCCATTGGGTGGAGCAACCCTGATAGGGAAAGTGCTGCACAGTACAGATGCCAAGCGGGAGGGGTATTTTCTTAGACACCACATGCCTTGTCTCCACACCAAACCCTACTGGGGTGTGCAGAAGTTGCCCAAATCCCTCGTTAAACTGAAACCTCACAAAGGTTTGTTCTGCCTGCAGTGAGGGAAGGGTGTAAGTTTCTATTTTGCTGTTTCTCCAGGTGTTTCAGTTGTATGGTGCAGGGCTCTTGTTTACTTGCCCACGCTGAGTGTGAAGTGGCTGAGTCTGTGTGAGTTCCGGTGAGGCGCGACTGCCCTGCCTCTGATTTGCTGCCTGGCCCTGTTGGCCACGTACATTTGACATTGTGGAGGCGCTATGCTGAGACCTTCCAGACCAGACTATCAAAGCTTGAACGGCTGTGCTTAGTGCAGGGGTGCTCTGATGGGCACACTGCTCGGGCTCTATGACATTATAGAACACACTGTGTATGGGCCCTACCCATCTGCCTGTGACATTCTGTTGGTATTCTGTCAAGGCCCTTTACAGTGATATGAACCCCCTGTGAAGGGCCTGTTGTCAAGACACATGACTATCCCTCAAAGAGTTGTGAGTACAGCCCTAAAGGCACCTCTTCAAAGCCCTGTGTTGTGTGGTGGCCCTCCTGTGATGGAGCAGTTAGTTGTCTGGCCCTAGGCAATGATTCTGTGCATAGCACCTGTAGGCCTGGAGGGTTGAGATTTTCCAAGATGATGTGTAACTATGCCAATAGACCATCTAGACCAGTGGTTCTCAAGGTCTTCCAGGGGGTACATCAACTCATCTAGATATTTGCCTAGTTTTACAGCAGGCTACATAAAAAACACTAAGGAAGCCAGTACAAGCTAAAATTTCATACAATGACTTGTTTGGATTGCTCTATGTACCATACACTGAAATGTAAGTACAATATATTCCAATTAATTTATTTTATAATTATATGATGAAATGAGAAAGTAAGCAATATTTCATTAATAGTGTGCTATGACACTTTTGTATGTTAATGTCTGATTCTGTAATCAAGTAGTTTTTAAGTGAGATGAAACTTGGGGTACGCAAGACAAATCAGACTCCTGGAAGGGGTACAATAATCTGGAAAGTTGAGAACAGCTGATCTAGAAGTACAGGCTATGCATAAATATAAAGGGAAGGGTAAACACCTTTAAATCCCTCCTGGCCAGAGGAAAACCCTTTCACCTGTAAAGGGTTAAGAAGCTAGGATAACCTCGCTGACACCTGACCAAAATGACCAATGAGAAGACAAGATACTTTCAAAGTTGGAGGGGGTGGGGAGGAGAAACAAAGGGTTCTCTCTGTCTGTGTGATGCTTTTGCCGGGAACAGAACAGGAATGGAGTCTTAGAACTTAGTAAGTAAGCTAGCTAGATACGCGTTAGATTCCGTTTTGTTTAAATGGCTGATAAAATAAGCTGTGCTGAATGGAATGGATATTCCTGTTTTTGTGTCTTTTTGTAACTTAAGGTTTTGCCTAGAGGGATTCTGTATGTTTTGAATCTGATTACCTTGTAAGATATTTACCATCCTGCTTTTACAGAGATGATTCTTTTACTTCAATTAAAATTCTTTTAAGAACCTGATTGCTTTTTCATTGTTCTTAAGATCCAAGGGTTTGGGTCTTGGTTCACCTATGCAAATTGGTGAGGATTTTTATCAAGCCTTCCCCAGGAAAGGGGGTGTAGGGTTTGGGAGGATTTTGGGGGGAAAGACATTTCCAAGCATGCTCTTTCCCTGTTATATATTTGTTAGACGCTTGGTGGTGGCAGCAATAAAGTCCAAGGGCAAAAGGTAAAATAGTTTGTACCTTAGGGAAGTTTTGACCTAAGCTGGTAAAAATAAGCTTAGGGGGTTTTTCATGCAGGTCCCCACATCTGAACCCCCTAGAGTTCAGAGTGGGGAAGGAACCTTGACACATGTTCTTGAGTCTCCAAAATAATCTGTCACAGTTGAGGGCACCTGCACCTGTATTTTCCCCTCTATGGTCCACCAAAGGCATATTTAAAACAGGCCTTCAGCATGGACTCGGAGGAGCATCACGTTATACTGCAGCGGGTCAGAGAGTTGGAGGTAAAGTCTGACCATCTCCCCCAGATCACACCACCCATAAGTAGGAGCAGGCTCCGTATATTTCTATTCCGCAGACACCTGCAATGCCAGCAGAATTTGTGCCGGGTCACTTCCCCCTGTGGGTCTAGCCCCTGTAAAACTCCCACTGAGCTCAGTAGGGTCAGCACATGTGTGTACATGAATGTGTGATAGATACAGGCATTGTCCCTTAAGTGTGTGCTCACCCCAGGGCAATGCTTCTGTAGCAAGAACTCAAGGTATTCCCCATTCTACAGAGTGGTAACGTTCAGGTGACATGGCCGTGAGTATCTATAGCTTGCACACATGCTACTGACCTCAGTGCTTCAGGCTTCTTAGGCTTCTCACTCCCCGGCCATTACCTCTCTTGGGTGCAGTCATGTGTCCTCTCCCTGCTGATCAGATTATTTTCAGGCTGCACAGTTCCCTACCTACTCTGTGAGTTCCCCAGCAAGTTAGACTGCCTAAGCAAGCCTGCTTTGCTTCCCTTCCTCAGAGGTTATAAACAGCGAAATTGCCCACAGTTAAGTTACAACACTGCTCTTCCTAAGCAAGCACATTTATTTTTAAGGTAAAAGCATCCTAGAGAAAACATTAAAAACAATCAGAGAACCTACATGCATGGTAATAAGCCTGCCAGAGATCACCCCAGTTCCAAAAGGTCTCCGGCAGGTGATCAGTCCTTCAAACGCCACCAAGGGGGTTTTCTGTGGTCCCAAGTTCATAACAGCTGAGAACAAGCACCTCCAAGAATGGGTCACATCCCTCTAACCTGTCCCAGGGAGGATTGGGGCCTCCCTTGGACAAAAGCTTCTGTCCTGCTGGATCCAAAAGCAGGGCCTGAGTCAGTTTAAACTCAGGCTATTTATCCAAAAGTCCTTTTTTGGTCTGTTGGTTCTCTAGAGAATCTGGTTTGAATCAGTATATGTGAGCCTCTGCGGGTGTTGGTACCTCTTGGGAGGTGTTACAACCTGAGTGAATTTCCCTAATCACGCCCTGCTGTCCTAGCACCTGAAGGGCTGTGGTCCCCCAACCCCAGGGAAGACCATACAATCCCTGGCCCACAATGCTTCATGCACTTAACACAGCTATTGGAGGAAGTTGATGCTTCTGTCACAATCTACATTTCGTTTTTAAAAGCATGCAGAGAGGAGAAGGAAGCACCCCTGGCCTTGTTGCATTCTCTGAAAAAGCATCTGATGGAAAAAGATGTTCTGTTATGCCATCAAAACTGAACGGAAATGTGTCTCTCTGTCTTTCTTGTTTCTTCTAGATGGACCTGTCCCACCGATTTTCCAGGCGAGAGGTATGAGTCTGGCATTGTTTCTTTAATCAGTGGAGTGTTGGTAAAAGGGTTGGCAGCACTGCATATGGACGTCCTTTTTTCTATCCATATAGACAGGCAGTAGCAATGCAAGCTTCCCTGCAATGTGCCTTAGCATAAGTTCCAGCCTTACTGAGTTGTAGGGTGACCAGACAGCAAATGTGAAAAATCAGGACGGGGTGGGGGGTAATAGGAGCCTATATAAGAAAAGGACCCAAAAATCGGGACTGTCCCCATAAAATGGGGACATCTGGTTCCCCTAGTCTGTGGAGACTGCCAACAAAGAGGATAATTAGTGGCAATTGCCATGTTGACAAAACACCTCTAGAACTGGGTTTGATTATAACAATGTCCAGTCGCTACCAGCCTGCTCCAGCTTCAGCTTCATCTATTCCCGTTAGCAAAGTGCGGGGAAGTGCATTGCTGTACAAGCTGCCCATCGTCTGTATGCCTGAAAGCAAGTGTGTTCTACTGAGCCGATGCCGAAGGGGGCATATAACAGGCTTGATTTGAAGCATGGGATAACATGGCCAGGGGCTTTCTAGATAGTATGTCCTGCTGCTTATTCTGGGCAGCAGACACAGTTTGTGAAAGGAGAGCAAACACATTTCCCCTTGTGTTTTGTGGAGGAAACATTTAAGAGTACAATCCGTACGCCCTCCACCACCCCCACCCCAGAAAAGACCTCATCCAGCATGCCGGAGACTAGCTCACACAATGTCTAGAGGAGGAGCTGACTGTGACCTGTCACCCCCTTGCCCTGCAGCTCAATCTCTTGTACGAGGAGGTTCTCTACACAATCCTGCACCGCCAGGGCAAGCCCGAACCCGCCTATGATGCCAACACAGATGAATTGTACGAGTATGTGCAAAAGGTCAGTCCCTGGGCTCAACCCCAACCCCATCCCCATCCAGGTCAAGGGAGAGTGCCTGTCCTTCAGCTCCTTGAAACCCTGCCCTACGTTCCTGTCCTCTTGCTATCCTCTCTCTGTACCTCTCGCCCCCCAAACTCCTTCAATCCCACATTGGGAAGAGGCCACCTCCATGCCCCTAGCCCTGGAGTTCCCTCTGTCCCAAACTGAGTGGGAGTTCTTCTCTCCATATTTCAGATCCCCGCAGCTGCCGGAGCTGCTCTGCAGAGACGGAATAAAGCATGAATGTTTTCTCTGAGCTCCTGCAGTTAGAGGGGGTCTGCTGGACACAGGCATGAGTCATAGTCAGAGCAGCAGTCAGCAGCACAGGACAACGCTGAGTCACACCAGCCAGCCACTTGAGCAGGGCTGCAGAAGGGTCGGGGACCTGGGTCTGGGAAGAAAATAATGGTGAAGGGGAAGGGCAGCAGAGTCTGCACAGCGGCTGGGGGCGGAAGTGCAGCTGAGACGAGCAGTCTGGCTGGGAAGAAGCCTTTATCTAGGGGATGGACAGGCTAGGAAGTCTGTGTGGACTGCACCCAAGTGTTCATGAGTCTGGGTCTGGATTAGGCTTAGTTTAAGCTGTTCTATCCTTTCCCATCAAACCCTTCATGAGTGCCAGCTGGCTCCCAGAGGAAGGGAGTAGTGGGAAGCCCTTGGATGTATTCCAGGTACCATTGTTATAAAGCCAACACTATATCTTCTGTAATATTTAAAACAGGCCTTCAGCATGGACCCAGAGGAGCATCACGTTATACTGCAGCGGGTCAGAGAGTTGGAGGTAAAGTCTGACCGTCTCCCCCAGATCACACCACCCATAAGTAGGGGCAGGCTCCGTATATTTCTATTCCGCAGACAACTTCAATGCCAGCAGAATTTGTGCTGGGTCACTTCCCCCTGTGGGCCTAGCCCCTCTAAAACTCCCACTGAGCTCAGCAGGGTCAGCTCATGTGTGTACATGAATGTGTGATAGATACAGGCATCGTCTCTTAAGTGTGTGCCCACCCCAGGGCAATGCGTCTGTAGCAAGAACTCAAAGTATTCCTCATTCTACAGAGTGGTAACGTTCAGGTGACATGGCCGTGTGTATCTACAGCTTGCACACATGTTACTGACCTCAGTGCTTCAGTTATGTGGAACAACACAGAGGGCTAGGTCAATGCCAGAGGTATGTTTAATATGGATATCCCCAAGGATTGGTCCTAAATCCTGTGCCCTATTTAATGGTAGGACAGCAGCTGGTTAGCTAAGGTCCAGGTGGACTATCCATAGTCTAAGTTTGTCCTTCGATACTGACAGTCACTGCTATCAAATCCAGATTAAAGCCTTATGTTTTGGGGAGCGAGGAGGGAAACCAACCAGCCAGGGTGAGGTTCTGGAAAGGGGTAGGTGACTTATATGGGATGATCCCCCACCTGTCAGCCTTTGTCCCCTCTGCAAAGTCTGTGGGGCTGAAAGACCAGTTACGAAAAGGCGGTAGGAGCCAGACTGTGGGAACGACTGCGTGGGAACTGGAGGTGAAATTTCCAGCTGAGGAAGATGTTTGTGCACTAGCTGTCAACGAGCTAGCGTGCTAAAAGCAGAAGTGTAGCTGTGGCAGTGTGGGCGGCAGGATGGGCTGGCCTCACTTCATACAATCCTGCCTGGGACCCTAGCCCATCCCACTCTCTGAGCCCTGGCAGCTACACTTCTATTTTTAGCCTGCTAGCTCAATGAAAGCTAGCGTGAGTACGTCTGCCTGAGCTGGAAGTTACATATCCAGCTTCAGGGTCGACATACTCATGGGGCCTGTTCCCGCCCACTCAGTGCTGCTTAGTGGAATTACAAAATGCAGCCTAGTGGCGAACAGCAGCACTGTCAGGAGCCAGCTCTGCTGCCCACATGGGCGGGAGTGGATTCCGGAGGAGAGAGACCCTCTGTGCACCTGGCCTGGAGCTGAGGGGTTGGGGGCAATATTTCCCATAAGTCCCTTGTCCTCAGATGCTTCCTTTGGCCTTGCTCACTCTACCGCATATTTCCACAGCTCCCATGGATGGAAAAGGTGACTAAACAACTTCCTCTTTAGTCCCTCGGAAGTTCAGTGACTAATTTGTTCCCCTCTGTGCAGAGGTGGGAGAGGATCAGGGCTCAGAAGCAGTTGAAAGTATTGTTGGTTGGGTTTGGTTTTTGTTTCTTGAGAGAACTTTGCCACCTCTCTCAGCACTGACCTCTGACAGCAAAAAGAGATAGCTACAGAGAGTCACGTGTGGTGCTGAAGGGATCTGTCTGTCTGCAACTTTCCAATTGCATCCTTAAAAGGGACACTGTCAGCTTCTGAACACATTGTGACCCTGCTGCTCATTTAGGTCCAAACTTTGGTCTTCAATATTGATGCAGTCTGGGAGGTACTGTGTGCTCGTGGTTGAAGAGGACTGGCAGGTCAGGAGGTTGTGCTATAAAGACAGGCCTCTGCTTATTTACAGTACTTTGTGCCTTTGACAGCACAACGTATGGTCAGTTGCATTTCCTACACTGCTCTGAAGGGGCTGCTGTACATCATCTCCCCAAGGAGGGGAGGGCTTAGCAAGAGGGGGATTGCCACAAAAGCTGAATTGGAAATGGCAGCGGGCAGATGTGTACAGAGAGGAAGCAAGGGGAGAGAGATGCTTGATGTTTTCCTTAAACTCTCAGCTTCTGGAGTCACATGATTATGTGAGAATCCGCTTTCTTTCTTTTTTTTTTAAGTAAGTTTCCAGTCCTCCTGGAAATATGACCTGAGTGCTCCATAAAAGCTAAAAAAACCAGAATGCAAATTAAAAAAAACCCAACCTCCACATTTATTATTTTTAAAAGATCTTTTCTCAGCCATTTTCTCATGATTTTTTGGGGCCTGGTATTTGAGTGCGTGGGGTTGGCAATATTGAAACAGTGTGTGCTGCTTCCTTGTTTTATCATGGGGTTTACAAATAAATCTAACACACAGTCACTTCTGTGTATGATGGAGATTTTTCCTTCAGGTGAGATGAGTTGTTCTTTGTTTATTTTTTAATTCCAGAAACCAATTTTTTGTCTGAAAGTGACTGTGAAGCAAGCCAAAGACATTCTGGGTAAAGATGTCAGTGGTGAGTGTGAATAGATGTATGACACATATATATATGTTCCTGATCAGAGCAGGGGACTGGGCCAGGAGATCTGGGTTCTGTTCTTACATCCGCTGTCTCACCTTGGGCAAGTTGGTCACCCATCTGTGCCTTGGTTTCCCTATTTTTAAGATGTGATGTGAGGATTAATTAAGGTTTGTGAAGTGCTTTGAGCTCCTCAGATTGAAGGCGCCTAGTGCAAAGTATTGTTATCATTGTCCATTCCCCCAAGAGGCAGGCGGACCTTGGCACAAAGGCTGGGTGTTGCATTTTGTCACAATAGATAATTCTGTTAGAGGAAATTTTATTTTTTTTATGCCTTGTGGTTGCAGGGTTCAGCGACCCATACTGCCTGCTGGGGATAGAATCAAAGAGACAGGAGCCTTCCAGCGACAGCAGCTCCCATCTGGAGAATAAGAAGCCATTAAAGGCTGTGGTGAAAGACATGATCCCCGAAGACCAGACACACCGCACCCAAGTCATAAATCAAACTCTCACTCCTGTGTGGAATGAGACATTTATACTGTAGGTCTCCCCGTTGTCCCTTCCTTTCACTTCTCTGCTGCCACAGCTGTTTCCTTTCTGCTTGCAAGGACCACTGGCAAGGAATCTAGGTCCAAAGTTTGGTCTTTGTGATTGACATAAACTGGGAGGTAACATTGCTAGTAGTTTGTGAGGGGCAGGGGGGACTGGCAGGATTACAAGCCAGGATGCTGTGCTATAAACACAGGCCTCTGCTTGTTGGAAAGAGCAGAAGCTCCTGTGTTGTTTTAGCCTGGTAAAGAAATTGGAGACAGTGGAAAAGTGAGGTGCAATGATCTCTCAGGTTATGTCTACACTGCAAAACCAAAACACCCCTGGCAACGAGTCTCACAGCCTGGCTCTAAGGACTTGGGCTCACGCTCCGGCACTGAAAACAGCCCATATAGACATTCCTGCTCTGGCTGGAGCTCAGGCTCTGAGGCCCAGCGACGGGACTGGGCTATTTTTAGCACTGTAGCACAAGCCCCATGAACCCAAGTCTGTAGACCTGGGCTCTGAGACCAGCTGATGTGGGGTATTTTTTTTTAATTTTTGCAGTTGATACACCTCAGTGGGTATTTGGCTCTTGTCTAGCAGGCCAGGTCTATTGCAGGGATTAGACTTCCTTGGATCTTCTATGAATAATTTTGCCCTGTGTCTTCCATATTCGTCAGCCCGGGGGCTTCTCTTTCTGGTATTCTTGGGCAAGCCAGAAAAATCTGAAGGTAGTCCAGCCAAAGGCCTGCCACCACTCTAGGAATCAGAACACAAACTGAGCACCTGAAACATATTGACCACCCATAAACCTGGGAGTGCCCCGAGTGAACTAGAGAGCAATTGTGACAGTCCAGTTGTAATAACCAGGGTTTCCAGGGGCCTGACTCGTCTTCTTTATTGACACAAAGCTACACCCCAGGCCTACACTGTTTCTAGCTTGTGGCGTGGGGGCTCCCTGCCTTTAATCTCTCTCTCCTTCGCCATCCCTTCCTAATATTTGTGGCCTGAGTGGAAATCCTCTCGAAATCCCAGGAGTAACGTCTTCTGATTCTGTATCCTGCAGGGAGTTTAATGATGAAGCAAATTCCAGCTTCCATCTGGACATGTGGTGAGTGTGATGGAGCGTACGCACCCATGCCAGCTTGGGGCTGAAAACTCAAGACCGGTCTGTGTGCAGAGATCCTGCTCTGAGACAGGGCTCTGAGAGCACTGCTCCTGCAGCCTGCACCCTAACAGATCCCTGTGTGGAACCCCAGCTAATGTACACGGGGCCCAGTCCTCCACTGCCAATGGCTGCACACTGTCCTTTACACCTGTGGAAAGTGAGTGTGCTGTGCCATTGGATCAGAGGATTTGCATTCTGCAGTCACTTTGCACAGGTGGAAAGGGTTACACGAGGTGCAAGGCAACAGAGACTCCAGCCCTGAATTTCTATGTCAAGGTTATAGGAAGGAGGGAGGCGTCTGAGGGACAAGGAAATAAAGACGGGTGTGCGTTCACCCCTACCCCTCTGCCCTGGGTCTGTGTAATCTCTACGAAGGTGATGTGCACAGACGTTGTCAAACTGGGGCTTGTGCCCTTTTGCCTTCTTTATGGCGGATGAATGTTGCCTTGGAGGTGGGGCGGGAGTGGGGAGTTGAGACTCCCTTTCACAATTGCTGCAAGAAATCGCGTCTAGCTCGACAGGGTTTTATACCGCCCCCAGCACTACACTGTATCTGAGCATCATCTCTCCTCCCTGAACACCTGATTATTTCCCCCTTCTGGCCCGGTGGAGTCCGTGTGTTGGGGGCCTCTCCCTTAGTCCTGACTTTGACCCTGCGGCTCCCCTGGCAAACGAACGTTAACAATGCGGTTTTCAATGTTCCCCCTCCTCACCTGCTGTGTTTCTGACTCTCCCCGGCAGGGACTTGGATGTGGAGGAATCCATGCGGCATAAGCTGGGAGGGCTGACAGATCTCCATGGCCTGAAGAGGTTGGTACTGGGGAGTGGGTGGACGGGCTGTCAGTCACCCCGCTCTGTTAGCAGTGCACGCGCTCAGCTTGAGTGCTGCTCTGAGTGCAGCGCTGTGAGGTCCTTGTTCAGCCTGCGCTTGGGAGGCTCCCCGGCTGGGCATCAGACCTTCGCTCTGCTGTGCTGCAGGCATGGGAGCAGCTCTGTCACACGCTCGCCATCCCCTCCTGGGGAGATTTTCTCTTTGATGCCGGGGTCCTGTTCTTCACGCTAGTTAATCCTTATCTGCAGCAGTAATGTTTAAAGGTTATAGGAAGGAGGGAGGCGTCTGAGGGACAAGGAAATAAAGACAGGTATGCGTTCGCCCCAACCCCTGTGCCCTGGGTCTGTGTAATCTCTACAAAGGTGGCTAGAATGGGCAGCCTCCTCTGAGCATGGCACTCCGCTGGAGATGTACCAGGAATGTCCCTAAAGAGAGATGCAGATACTTCCCTTGCCCAGCCCAACACCAAATAGGTCACCTCAATGATGGGCCTGATGTACTCCAGCCTGGGATCCTCGTGTCTGCTGTACTGGACTAAAGAGACCCAGCGTGCAGACCGCAAGAGACCAGGGCACAGGGAGATGAATTTTGGATGTGGCAAGGACTCTGGTCGGTGATGAACTCCTCCTGGCTGGGCCACAGCCTCCTCTTCCCACTCACAGTTCTGCTGTCATGCAGGGCATGTCTCTGTGACAGGTGTACCACGTGTCCTGGCTCATGTGGGTGCGGGTTGGCCGACCCTGCTCTGAGAGCAGGGCCGGCTCTACAGGTTTTGCCGGCCCAAGCAGTGAAAAAAACTTCCGCCGCAGACGGCAAAAGGGAGAAGCTGTCGCCGAATTGCCGCCACGGCCAGCGGAACAGAGGAGCCGTCGCCGAATTGCCGCCACAGCCGGTGGGACAGAGGGGCCGCCGCCGCGGAAACACTGCCGCCCCGTTCTGACTGCCGCCCCAAGCACCTGCCTGGAACGCTGGTGCCTGGAGCCGGCCCTGTCTGAGAGTCCACACGGCCGCAGAACCCAGGCCTGGTTAGCTGTGCCCACATTGGCACGGCAGCTACCTGTGGCTGGGAGGGAACAAGGATTTCTGGGGGCGTATCCCAGAGTTCATGGCTCCTCACCAACTGGAGCCTCTCTAAGAATTGTTTTGTGGTGTGTTGTGGGAGAACTTGTCTGTCTTCCCTGGACCCCTTTGTAGCAATGGCTTTAGCCCTCCCACACCTTAAGCTGAGGCGCTTCTGGCTCTGCATGCTGCTCACTTCTGCCCCTCCCAACCCTAGGACAAGCCATGGGTCTGTCAGGGGGCAGGTCAGGGCTCAACACACACTCTGCTCCATACCTCAAAGATGGGCACTCAAGCTCCCTACAATCACAGGCACCGACTTTCCAATGTGCTAAGGGGTGCTCGACCCCCAGCTCTGCCCCCGGCCTTGCCTCCATCCACCCCTTCCCCCAAGGCCCTGCCCCACCTCTTCCCACCCCCACCCCACCTCTTCCTGCCTCGTTCCGCCCCCTCCCCCCCGAGCACCCTGCGTCCTGGCTCCTCCCCCACCCCGCCTCAGAGCCTCCTGCATGCTGTGAAACAGCTGATCGTGGTGGGCGGGAGGCACAGATAAAGAGTTGGGAGGCACTGATCTGCAGGGCCCACCAGTGGGAGACACTGCGGGGGGGGAGGGCTGCCACTGGGTGTTCAGCACTCACCTTTTTTTCTTGCGGGTGCTCCAGCCCCAGCGTACCCAAGGAGTCGGCGTCTTTGGGTACAGTGCTCCCTAGATGCATATTTGAGAGCTTTCACTGTGGATTATAGGGGGGGTTGGGCAAAGGCAGCCAGCCAGCGTGTGGTGTAGGCATGCCCGTAGTGACATAGAGCCAGTGGCTCCAAATTCCTGACTTCCAGGGGCACCTGGAGGACCAGGGGCTCATGTCTTGGGCCACAGCTCATCTACATATTAAATTGCTCAGTTTGTATAATATTGGAATGGAAAATGAGTATCAACCACCACTGAGTGTTTGTGATCTCTACACCCAGGCTGTTTCTGGCTCTGCAGGCACTTTGCATCCACCATGGTTGACAAGGAGAAGCTGAGAAAGTGCCCTATCATTTGCTTCCCTAGTTTAGCAGGTCACTTAACTATTGGTGCTGAGACTCCCAGGTGAAGGAGAGAGAGTTTTGCAGAATCATAGAAGCAAGAGGGAGACAGGCAACAAAAACGAACAGCTTCCATATGAGGAGAGATTAATAAAGTCTGGGATTGTTCAGCTTAGAAAAGAGAAGACTAATGGGGGATCATGCCTGGGGTAGAGAAAGTGAATAGGGGGAAGTATTCTTTACCCTTTCACATAACTCAAGAACCAGCGATCGTCCAATTAAATTAATAGCAGGTTTAAAAAACATAAGGAAGTATTTCTTCACACAACACACAGTCAATCCATGGAACTCTTTGCCAGGGGATGTTGTGAAGGCCAAAAGTATAACTGGGTTAAAAAAAAAAATTAAATAACTTCATGGAAAATAGGTCCATTAATGGCTATTAGCCAGCATGGTCAGGGACGCGACCCCATGTCCCGGGTGTCTGTAAACCAGTGACTACCAGAAGTTAGGACTTCACGACAGGGGATGGATCACTTGATAACTTCCCTGTTCTGTTCATTCCCTCTGAAGCACCTGGCATTGGCCACTGTGAGAAGAAAGGATACTGGGCTAGATGGACCATTGACTATTCTGGGTCAGACCATCGTACATTCTTATGTTCTCTCCAGTCACACCCATCTCCTGGCCCAGTGCAGGACTGGCCCCTCCAGTGCCTTGCACAGCCTATAGATGTTTTACATTCCTGGGAAAAGATTTTCTCATTTCACCCAGCTGATTTATATTTTCCTTTCCAGGATGTTTAAGGATGCTCGGAAAGACAAAGGGCAGGATGACTTCCTTGGGAACTTGGTTCTTCGCTTGCAGGTGAGCATGGAGATGTAGGCTTATAATGCTCTGTTGTTCTATAGCATCTTTCCTCTGAGCATCTCAAAGCATGTCACAAGCATTAATTAAATCTCACAGGGGTTGGGCAGCATGTGACAGAAAGTTAAAGTGAGGTCTGCAAAGCCAATCAACTGCAGAGCCAGTAATAGAACCCCGGTCTCCTGAGCCCATTGCTCTCACCAATAGACCATACTTCCTTAAGGAACTAATGCTTAACCAGGGCTGCTGGCCTTCGCAAGCCCCCCACAGATAGTCAGCTATCCCTCAGGCCAAGGTAATTCTCAGCTATATCGTAAATAAGCAAAGACTTATTGGTCGTGATCAGTGCTGAGATGTACAACAGTTTTGCTGCTGGTGGATTTTGTATTGAAAAATGAGACTAAATTAGGAAATAAGGAAAAGTGCCTCCTGCCCATGGATTATTTTTTAAATTAAGTATACAGGTTAATTGTCTAATATTACAAATTCCTGCCATATTAATATGATGGATCCTATTCTCTGAATGGGCATCCCCCTATCGCTGACGCTTCAGTGTTTGACAACTATCCATCTGTCTGTCTATCTACAGGACCTGCATTGCAGGACTGACGAATGGTACAACCTGGAGCCCCGGACAGAAACCTACCCCAACCGGGGGCAGTGCCACTTGCAGTTCCTGATGACTCACAAGAAGGTAGGAGGAGCTTTTCGTGAAGGGAGGAGGTTAAACGCTAGGTTTGTGGGTTGCTTGCCAGGGCTATATCAGCGGGTCCGATCCTGTTGCTGCTCTGGAGGTTTCAGAGGTGTAGAAGGCCCACAGGCTGCTGTAGTGATGAGGAGTGGGGAATTCATTCTCTTGTATCCTATTTGTTCCATTTTCTCTTGGGCACTCTCTAGCATCTCAATGGGTCCTCCCATGATAAAGGTCTATGCCTCAGCATCAGTGGTGCCTGGTGATTAATTACCCTGAAAACGAGGGCACTTGGTTTAACTCTTCCAGGAGGCAGTGTCAAACCTCTCACAAAGGTTGTGGTTGCTTGGACATGAACCCAAAGTCCTGCCATTAAATAAGGGACCTCTAAATCCGACTCCAGGTTTGTCTGATGGCTTGGATGTTGGGTGTCCTGCGGAGACGTGCTCTCTTCCATCTCACACTCTGAGCTGTCTCCCCGCTTTTGTTTCTCTTTTCAGAGGGCCACCTCTTTGAGCAAGACCCAGCCGAGTTACACCGTCCATCGCCACCTGTTGCAGCAGATAGTGCTCTATGAGATCCTGCAGCACCAGGTACATGTGAAGCCAGCAAGGATCAGGGAAGCTGGTGGGAGCTGGGTGAGGATTGAATTTCATGCTGCAGTGCAGATGGCTCAGATTGTGGCTCTCTTCAGAGCCTTTGGGTGTATCCCAAGAGACTTTCCAAAGCAATGAGTTACCCCCAATGGTGCAGGCATCCAACACAACAGCCTGTGTTACTGAGAAGGGACATGCTGCGTAGCACACTGGGATCTTTAACGTCCACCTGGGACAGGCAGAAGGGCGCCTTCCTTTGACGTCTCCATTAAAAGACCTTGATTTCTATGGCAATTGTGTGAGATGACATGAAACCTGGACCAGTGCCGGCAGATCTACAGCCCTGTTCCTCACTCGTGCAACAGCTGCTTGACCCAGCACTTTCCATTAGCTTTCCAGTAAGCTCATCCCTGTGTCTGAACCATGTGGGTATTTGCCTGGGCTGGTGTAATGACCATGTGGCATGTGAAGGGCCCATTCTAGAGCTTGAGAGAGGAGGTGGGGCAAATGAAAACCAAGTACAAATCACAGGAGGATCCAAATTCTATGGCTGGCTCGAGGAGACTCTTCTCTCTTCTCTTCCGCGAGGCAGGATTAACTCTCTTGCTCTTTCCTTCCCTGTACAGGCTGGGAGTACTTCCTGGAATGGGGAGCTGAGTAAACATGCCAGAACGATCCTGTACCTGCACGCAGCTCAGAAAGACCTGTCTGACTTTCACCAGGTCATGGCGTAAGTACCACATGCACTCGGCCAGTGTTGTGTAATGATTATGGCAACGGCGTCTGGGAATTAAGAGACCTGGGTTCTCTTTCCAGCTCTGCCACTGATTCTGGGGGACCTTGGGCAAGTCCTTTAACCCCTCTGTGCTTTTGTTTGTAAAAAATGGCCCTATTTTGCAGGCATGTGAAGCCAGACTATGCTTAGTGATGTGCTTTGAGATCCCCAGATAACAAGCGCTATGGAAGTACAAAGTATAGCATTAATATTATTATTGTTGAACTGCAGATGCCCACCCCTGCTGCCTATGGTAGGGTCAGTAGTCTGACTTCCTTGCTCTTCTCCATAAGTTTGGTCACTTCTGCCTCGTGCATCGCTCTAGACGTACGTCACTGCCTGCACCCCGGGACATGCTCTCCCTGGATGTTTATGGCAGCAGAACTATTGGGATTCTCTCCATCACCATCTTGCCTGTGAGCATGCGCCAGGAAGCCCCTGATTCTTGTAACGCTGCAGACACGGCCATCGCTACGGGTTGGGGCAGGTGGAGATCGGCGGGGGGGAGCTCACCTCTCACTACCACTACCCCAAGCTGTTTTCCCTTCCCCCGCCCCTCTCTTTCCCTCCACGTGAACACTGTGGGTGCAGCACTGAGCTTTGGAATGGGATGAGGCAGGGCAGGAGCTCTGGGCCTGAGCGAGTCTTGGGGAGTGGCTGATTCTGACCTCCTGGGGTAATAAGAACGTGTTCCTACCTGAGCAGGGTACTGGGCCTGGCCTACGCGCCCCCAGTCTCAGAGTGTGTCTCTTTCCCTTTCACTGCAGCCAGTGGCTGGCTTACAGCAAACTCTACCAGAGCTTAGAGTTTAACTGCACCTGCCTGCTCCACCAGATCACCAGCATCGAGTACCAGTGGATCCAGGAAAGGCTGCGATCTGAGCAGGTATGAGCAGACACCACAGCCAATCTTGGGGCAGAGATCCGGGGAGCCGGGGACAGCCGCCAATAAGCCACGACAGCCAAGGGACCCTCTTCATGTCACCTCTCTCCGGTCCTCGTTGGCTGGTTGAGAAGCGCCGCAAGTTGGTGCTGCTCGGGTGGGAGCCCCCTGCAGAAGGAGTTCCTGGCCTGTGCCAGCTAGGTGAAAAACCTGACGATGGGCTAAGGAGCCACTGCTGACGCCTCATAATACAGACCGTCTTTAAGATCATGTCGTAATCTAGAAATCAGATTGAGGTGGTTCTGGGTTGCTCTTCCCTTTGGCTTCTGTGAGTAGCTTCAGCACCTTCCTAGAAGGATGGCGTTTCTTAGCGGTTTCCTTTGCAGGGAACAGATCATGCTAAAAAACCTGGCTCTAGGCTCTCCTCGAACCAGCTGTAGGGTCTGAGCCTTTGGGGTAGGATTTCACCCCAACCAGCTGGGCTTGTTAAGTGGCGGACATGCTGGGGAGCCATTCTACAAATGGAGTCCCTTGCCCTGGGTGAGAGACTTTGTTACCCTACCTTCGGTGAAGCTGGGACTGGTAATGGGCTGAGAGTCCTTCACCTCGAGGTCACTGGTTCAAACCCAGCAGTGGCTGAAGATCTTTACCATCTGGCAACTCCTCATTGGTGGCTCCCAGTCCTGCCCACAGAGGACTGGTGTTCCCACGGAAACTGCCCCCACCATGGTACCCGGCACCCTTGTTGGCCACCTCTTTACAGGCCGACCCGGGAATGGGCCATGGAGATTGTGCTGCCCTCTCCCCGAAGGGGGCGATTTGCTGAGGCCCATTGGAGTGGAAGCTTGCACTGCTGCTGACTGTTCTATACCCATTCCGTGGTTCAATTCCAGTCAAAAACTACAAATAACACCGTCTGTGTGTCCAGCTTGCCTGTCTGCTCGCCCAGTTCTGGCCCCATTGAGACAGACCTCTGGCTATCAGGTCACGCTCAGGGTCTTAAATTGTGTCCGTATTCCCTGCCTGGGAACGTCTCGCCGTTGCTGTATTTTTCGTTATGGTGGGGTTAAATCCCTGCTTTAAATGCAAAACTCACCTCAGCCTTAACTAGGGCGCCTCTACCAATGCCTCAAGCATCTAGATGGTTTTTAAGATCCTAAAGCAGTCTAGAAATCAGTTTGAGGTGATTCAGTTTTGCTTTTCCCTCTCACTTCCCAGAGTAATTTCAGCGTCTCCCTAGAAGGGCTAGCATTCCTTCGTGCTTCCCTTTGCAGTGGGGCAGATAATTCTTAAAATGGTTTTGGAGGCAGAGGCATGTTGCAAAATCCAGAAATAGCCCCCCTCAGTAGTGAGGCCATGTTGGCTGGGGATAGGCGTCGTCCACCTGAGGAGCTGTGACCATCACAGAGTCACTGTTGCTGCTGATGCATCTTCCGTTTCTTCTTCCCAGAAAGCAGAGCTGGCTGAATCTTTCCAGTCCTTGCTGGCCTATGGAATCTCTCTCCTCCGGAAGTACCGCATCGTCTTCCCTCTCTCTGCCCCTGAGTCCACAAACAGGCTACAGTTATTGCTCAGGTCAGCCAGCTGCAATGCTTCATAAACAGAATAATGTCAACTGGAGAAGAAACAGGGCCCCACCCATCCTCCTGGGGCTAGTGTGGGATTGTTCCCTATGCGACATTATCCAGTCTACCTTTTGACACCCCGCGTATTGGAGCTTCTATTACTTCCCCCGATGAGACTGTTCTACAGGAAAACCTCTCTCCCACTTCCATTCCCAGCTCCCTTTGTTGTCTCCTCTCCTCTGCCTTTCCCTGGTGGGTCTGTCCCCTAAGGAAGTAGACAGACATCAAGGGACCTCCCCCATTCTAAACTGGCATCTTGTCATTTTTTCTTCTGATGCCTAGGGAGTATTCCCTTATGGGCGTGCATTGACTGGGTTAAATAGAGGCCTTTATATTATGGGATAACACTTTTCTCTGGGAGTTTATGTAACACCCCACCCCCACCCCCGCTGGTCAATTCCTGTTACAGGTCCCCCTGGCGGGGAGAGATGAGTCTGTTATAGACCCCCTAGGGAGGTTTGGTTCTTTAGCACAACCTGTAGCAGCTCATGCTTTTAGTTCTGTAGGTCAGCAGTTCATCCCCTGGTATGCTGGCCATGAGGGCAGCTGTCACACTGTGATGGCTTTTGTGTGTTGTTTTAACTCCAAACCGTCCCCTGTAACCTCTCCTGCCCCAAGATATTTCTCACTTCGTGGGAGGTGAATTTGGGCTCTGGACCATAAGTCCTGCCAAGTTCAGAGCCCTGATGAAGAAGTCTTAGCATTCGGTTCTCTCCCAAGCTGCCAGCGTAGGAATATGTCTGCCCCTCTGTCTGTGACCTGGCAGCTAGGCCATAACTTATAGGGAGCCTCTCATTAAAGGAAGCTCTATAGAGGAAAGTGTGCATGGGGAGATGTTGCTGGTGGCAAGGCTCTCATTTCTGAAGCTCTTTGGGTTGTGCTGTGGCTTAGCAATGATTCTCGTTTCACAGGGTCCTGGTCCAGATGTGTAAAATGAAAGCCTTCCAAGAACTTTGTACTCTGACCCCTAACCTTCAGCAGATGGTGATGGAGGCTCTCAAGGTACAGTACAACCTCTGTGCTCTCTCCTCCCCCAACCCACAGGGCAGTGGTTCTCAACTCGCAGCCCACAGGCTGCTTGCGGCCCAATCAGTACACAGGTATGGCCTATGTGACCATCCTCAGGAACATACAGGTAGTATATATGTATTTTGTGTGGATGCAGCCCACATAATACATAGAGAGCTGCATATGTGGTCCACACTGGTAAACAGGTTGAGAACCGCTGCCATAGGGGTTCCTCTGACTTCCTCCTGGAGCCGCGAGCATTGTCCCTTCCCTTATGCCAACGTGCAAAGGCCTTGAGTCCTGACCCTGATTCCAGCAGAGGGGGCAGAGGTAGCGTTTCCAAAGCTTTTCTGCGCTGTGCCTTTGACTGCCCAGTGGGTCCCCTCTAGAGAAGTGCAAGGCGCTCCTTTCCCTCCAGGACTGAGCATGCTGCCTGCTCAGGCTGAGAGATGGAGCCTGGATGGTGAGCTGAGTCCCGCTCCCCGCCATGCTGTGTGTCTCTGGGCTGCTAGCCTGACCTGCGTTCAACCCTGAGTCACAATGAAGGCGTTGTGCCGTTGTGTCTGTTGTGCCTGGATGAATGGGGTGGCTGGGTTGTCTCTGCAGCTCCTGCTTCTCTCCCTTCATTCTGTGTCCCGCTCTCTTCCAGTCAGGAACCACTGAATGGTTTTGTATGCAGAAGCAGCATCTGAAGCCAATGGTAAAGGTCAGATCCCCCTTTCATTCATACACCAGTTTGCTGGGCCAGGCTGAGGGGCTGTTTGGGTAGGAAGAGGGAGGTGACGCTTTCTCAGGCCACAATTTTCAGAAGGGGGCAGTGATTTTTGGATGCCCAAAAGACACCTTGAGCCCAATTTTCAGAGGTGCTGAGCACCTGCAGCTGGGGTAGAAGGCAACCAACTGTCCCCATAAGAAGAAATGAACAGTTGCCATTCACCTCCGGTCCCCTCCCTTCCTGTGTGTCAGTCTGAGCAGGTCACTCCTGCTAGCTTGGCACATCTCCCATTATAACCCGGAATGAAGCAGCCACCCAAAGAATGTCCCACCTTCGCTTGGCAGCATGGCCTGTGGTTAAGGCACTGTACTAGCATGGGGGAGATCTGGGTTCAATGCCCAGCCCTGCTAACGTATTTCCTGTGTGATCTGGGGGAAGTTACTTCACCGCTTTCTGTGCATTAGTTCCCCAACGGGGTAATGATATATCCCTACCTTTGAAGGGGCATGGGGAAGGTAAATCTGTGAGCTGCTCAGATACCACAGTGGTGCGGGCTGTCGCTAGATATGTTGATAGATCACTTGGCACCAAAACCCAGGCGTAACTTTCCATCCTTCCCTTTGTAGACCATGGAGGAGAATGGGAAAGCACTGGTCAAGCTTCTCGTGGAGGTGAACGGGGATCTCAAACAATGCCACAAAACCTGGAACAAATTTTTCACCAAGTAGGTAGATGGTTCCCCCATTCCCCTCCCCAGCATCTACCCCATGGTCTGTCAGCGGCTTTGCTTAGGGTACTGAAGGCAACAACTCCAAAGCACATTTCCCAGCTGCAAAAGAACATCTGTAAATATAAACAGATTATGACACCAAGTATGAGATTGGAAAGCCCCGGGAAACATTCCCTCATGGTTCGTTATGTACTACAGTTGCCTGTTGTTTAGGGAGCAGAGGTTAACTACAGATATCCTAGCTTTCCAGCATTATTGGCTCTGCCGGCTGGAGTCTTTCAGATTGTTTTAGTTTTGTAGCTTCTTGTCACTCTAGTTCACGTCAAAGGGCTCGGGTGGGAGAGGGTTAATTGCACTGGCTTTGACAGGTTGGTCAGTGAGTTGTATCCGGCAGATTCCTGACCTCCTGTTTCTCCCCTGCAGCACTGTGAATGTGGATCTCTTCTTCATTACCTACCTGGAGCTGCAGGAGCTGGTGAGCGGGTGTTCCAGGCTCTCCAGTCAGAGCAGCAGAGAATAAAGCAATGCCCAGGCACTTAGCCAGCTGTCAGAGGAAGGGAATAATCTGAGGTGCCCCCCGCACCCCATGTGCTCCTCAAGGGCTCATGGGAAGAGCTCACTAGTGGTGGAGAATCCTTTGTATTCCAAACCCTGGATATGGGACTGTGGGCATCCTTGGGTTGTGAGGGAGGGACTAATCCTGTCCCCAGCCCCAGAGGCCTGGACACTGGGACTAGCCAGGAGTTTAAGAAAGGCACATTTAGGCAGTGCAGCCTAATGGCTAAAGCAAAGGAGTAGCGATTCCTGGTTTTGATTCCTGGCTTTGCAATTGAGTCAGTTGTAAGTCTGTAAATTAACCGAGTCGCTGAAATTCTCTGGGCCCATAAAATGGGGCTAAACAGGTTTTGGCTGTATTATCTGAACCCCCCAAGCCCTCAAACAGCTGGTGTCCCCAACTTATACATCAGACAAGAGGAAAGTGTGTTGTATCAGCTAATTGGGATGGCACATTTCCTTTCCCTGATCCCATTGCAGGACAAGCATTCATAGATGCGTTCTTATTAACCCTCCTTCCCTGCGGTTCCCATTCCCTGCAGGTGTCATGTCATGTCAAGGAAGAGCTGAGTGAGATTGACAGCAGCATGTCCCAACTCACAGCAGAGAGCCTTTTCCAGCTCTACATAAGCCTGCAGGAGCTTTATCGGATGAAGAGCTTCCTGTTCAAGAGGTACTGACCCACCTGAGCCAGGCTCAGCTCATAGTCCAGTCACATAGAGCAAGATCAACATTAGCAGCACCAGGCAAATTGAAGGGGTTGGGACCACATCAGTGGCTGACTTTCTGCTGGGCCAATTGGAGTAGATTTGAGTGGAATCAGAAGGTTCACTGGCCCAGCCACCTGTCGCTTTAGATTAGTGCAGTGACATCATAAACACTAAACCATGTGGGGGGTTTAATGTAACCTGGACCTGCCACGCTTCAGGCATGACGCTGAACGGGTCTTCAGAGAGCTAGAGCTCTGGATATAGACAAGTGGGGTTCTGGGAGGCAGAGGTAGCTACAAACCTGGCTCAGATAATACTTTAGGCTGCTCTTCTGCCAGCCTATGGATCTCTGTCCTGTGTTGCCAGGTGGGCAGCTGTGCGGTATGTGCTGTGAACGCTGCCTTCTCTGTGAGCCAGGTATTTTTCAGGTCTTAGTGACAGTGGAATGTGTAGGCTCGTGTCTTGGTTCTGCTGCAGCACAGAAACCCGTCTTTTGTCTGTATTCCCAGGGATGGCATCCTTGCTCTGACTGACTTCCACCAGTGGTTTAAGGAAGCCATCCCCAAGTGGCTCCAGAAGACCTACATGATAGCACTGGAGAGGACCCAGAGAGCGATCCAGGTGGACCAGGTAACACTGAGATTGCCATAGAGGGAAAAACTCCCCCCAGCCTTCCTGAGGCTGTCCATCTTTTGACATTGTCTGACCCATCTTTCACTTCCAGCCCATTCTTTTCCCCCAGGACTCCCCCCTTTCTGCTATGTGAAATCCTAAGGATCGGCAGGCTTTGGGACCCCTACAATAGCAGTCTCCTGCACCCCGACAATCAAGTGTCCCCTATCCCTGCTGAGAGCCACTGTGGCAGGCAAGCCCTCGTGAGGGGCACAGGGGTGACAGATGGAACCGGCCTTTCCTCTAACAGCTGATTCTTCGTACCCCAGGGCCCTTGCTCTCTGTGCTCTCCGTAGCCCTGTCCCCTCACAGCATCACGTCATTGCTGACCCTGTTGTATTCTCATGGGTTAAAGACCATGGCTCCGTGGCAGCCTGTGTGAAGCGAGTTGATGAGCCTCTGCTTCGTTCCTTGTCACGAGCCACAATTGGCTCCCTTTGTTGGCAGTCTCAGCAGAGAGGCCAAGGATGGAATGGGCCTTGGAGGGGAGAGACCCACTCTCCTTTAGTCTGGTCCTGCCAGGGCGGGTGAGACCTGATGGGCAGGCAGCGCCACCTCTTCCTGTTCTGCACCTACCTTACGGGCAAAGAGCTTCACAGTCCAGGTGTCTCCCCAGTGCTGCCTTCCCTCACTAAAATCAAAGTGACCCCGACTGGATAGATGTCCATTAACTCCTCCTCTACCATGACATGCCGATGCTGTGGCCAAGAGCAAACTGCCTGGTCTCAGACCAACGATCTGGGGGAGCAGAGCAGGGGAAGGTGAATAAGGGGCCACTTTGCAATAAGAGCTGGCTTTGGAACCGGTTTGTTGGTTTACTTGCAAGTTTCTCCGTAAAATGTTTTTTCTGTCGCCACCCACCCAGCTGATGCCCCTGGGGGAGCTGAATAAACACAGCACGTCCACTGTTGACCTGTCCACGTGCTATGCTCAGATTGTTAAAACCTGGCAGCAGCTGGACTGGCCGGACCCAGAGGAAGCCTTCATGATCATGGTGAAGTTTGTTGAGGTGCGTAGTTGGACAGTCTAGCTGGATCAGTAATAGCAAGTTGTAACTACACTAAGAAGGGGTCATCAAATGTCATGTTTCAGAGCATCAGCGGCAGAGGGTCAGGAAGGAATTCCTCTCCTACCCCTATACATGTTGGCCAAGTGCTTTGGGTTTTTTAATCCCTTTCTCTGAAGCATCAGACGTAGGTCAGTCTCAGAGACAGGGCGCCAGAGAGAATGGCCCATTGGCACGATCTGGGGTGATAAAGCCAACATCTGCCCCCAGCGCAAACCTGTGCAGTGTTCTGTCCACTGTGCGTTACCCATGCTCACTGCCTCTTGCCCTATCCCCTAGGACATGTGTAAGATCGCTCTGGCATACTGCAAGCTGATCAAGAGCCGGGCGGATGAGCTGTCGTCGAAGCAGCAGGACGAGGGGGATGCAGCCAACAGGGTGAGTGTCAGTGTCCACCTCCGCTGGAAATTCAGGGAGAGGAGAGGGATTGGGAGGCTGTCGAGGGAGCCAGGGCAGCCTCTAGAGAGAGCATGTGGTGTGGGGCGGGGGTGTGGTCTGTGACTAGAGCGCGGTGATTCAATAGGGTTGTAGGGGTAATAACATCCCAGCCTTTGTTCCCTAGAGTCCTGTTGTGGGGTGCATTCTGAAGGGAGTGAATTTGAACTGGGGGATTCTGTGCAAGTCCTGGGACGTTTTCGGATGGAAACTCTCATTGATCTCTTGGTGGGGAAGCCAGGGAGGAAGGATTGCTCAGTGGTTAGTGCTAGCCTGGGACGCAGGAGACCTGGCTTCAATCCCCTGCTCTACCATGAATTTACTTGGTGACCTTGGGCAAGTCACTTAGCCTTTCTGTGCCTCAGTTCCCCATCTGTACCATGGGATAAAGCACTGCTCTGCCTCACAGAGGTGCTATGAGGATACATACATTAAAGATTGTGAGGGGCTCAGATACCACAGTAACAGGGGTCAGATAAGTACCTGAGAGAGCTGGATGGCTCCTGCGTTTGCTGCCCTGCTCCCAGGATCCATGGGGAACATAATCCCATACACCAGCTTTCACCTACCTACAGTGTCTCCTACGCTGGCCCAACCTTCAGCATGCATTTTCCCAGCATGTCTATGATTGCACTCGGTGTCTCATAGCCACTGCCAGCTGGGGCCAATTTGTGAGGTCGTGGCTGGGATCAGACCATTGTTACCTCCCCAGAGGAGGGGATGGAACAGAGCTTGCCTGCAGCACATTTAGTTACAGGCTTGTCCAATCAGAATGCAAGGAAATAAATGCCCAGCTATGGTCGTGTATGGGAACTGGGTTCCATCCTTTCCCTCTGATTAGCTCAGACAATTCATCATAGTGTGTTCTTAAAGTACATGTCTGGAAGTCAGATATCTGGGGTCTGGATCTGCCATTGGCTTGGGCAGGAGCCTAATCGTTCTCTGCCTCACTTTCCCCAGTTGTCTGTGCTGCTGGACACGGCTTGTGTCTCCGCAGCTGTTTGTACCAGGCTGTTCATTGATGTCCCGCTGAGTGCATAGATACAGCCACTGGGTGCAGGGTGCCTTTCTCAATGGGCCTATGGGTGCTGCTGCCCTGTGGATCTGATGTGGCTGTGCGAATGAGGGGGCCAGGCCTGGTGTGGGGTGAGGATGGGAATGGAACAGGGGGAGCGGGCTGCAAGCAGCGAGAGTAGTGCGTGTCCACCGAAGTGGGTCTTTTTCTCTTCCCTCCCGCCCCAGCTCTGCATCGTGGTGAACAACGTGAAGCAGCTGCGGCTGCTGATCTTGAAGCTACCGAAGCAGCTGGAGTGGGGGCACCTGGAGCAGCGAATGAAGGACATCATTGAGCCGGAGCAGTTCCAGCACACCCTCCACAACCAGCTGCAGGGCACCATCACCTGCCTCGACCACGAGATCAGAGATGTGGTGCAGAACCTGGCAAAAAAAGTAATCCCCCAGCCTTGCCTTTCTTCCCCAGCCTGGGCTAAGGGTGAAGACTCAGTCAAATAGGGTCCGATCGAAAGCCTATTGAAGCCAATGGAAAGATACCCATGGGCTCCATTGGCCGTTGGGTCTGGTGGATAGAGATGCCAATAGTATGGAGCTAAGTCCCGCCAGCTCTCTCCCTGGGACTGCGTGTCCTGAACCAGTCAGAGGGAGCCAGGGCTGGATGAAGACAAGATCCTTGGGATCGGGCCCTGCCAGACCCAACCCAGTGACATGTTGGAGGCAGCAGGGCACAGCTGGGTGGGCTGCCTCGTTCGGGAGGGAGATCAGGGACTCCGGTGCCAGAGGCAGATGGGGCTGTGTGACAAAGGGGTTGAGCTCTAAGGAGCTGGCATGGCAGGTTCTCCATCAGAAACCTCGGGCATGGTGGTGGGGAGCAAACCCAGAGTTCTAAGTGTGTGTTTCTTTGGCAGCTGGATGCCGGGATCTCCAGGCACATCCAGAATCTGGCAGCCTGCAGTGACTCTCAGGATCCAGAAGATGTAGGTGCCAACCCCTGATATGTGCTGCCTGTGGGAGACGATCAGCCCGGGGTCAGCATGGCTCTGACCAGTGCCCTGCATGTCCCTGAGGCCCAGTGGTGTGCCATGCGCCGTCAGGGATGGCCTAGGAATACCCAGTCCTGCCTCAGTGCGGGGGTGGGTGGGTTGACTCTCTGCTTACGTGTCCACATTGGTGACCAGCTGCTACGCCAAGGGGCGCCATAAAAACCTGCAATAATAATTGTCCTGGGCGGTTTACAGGGAGGAGTCCCCCTCCCTGCCACCCCGGCAAAGCTGCACCCTAGTTGGGAACTGCTGCTAGTGGTTTGAATGCCCTACGGTGCCTCAACCCTTCCTGCTCTGGGCCAGCCTGGCTCCTGCAGGAAGGGAGAGGCACACGCTGCTTGCTGCATGGCCCCGAACCATACTGGCAATTTGGTAGGCTCCTTGCCAGACTCCCTGGCACAGGCAGTACCAGGAACTGGCCTGTCTGTAGGTCTAGGGTCTGTCCCGGCCTTTCATCACATACCAAGTGCAAAAGGCTCATCAGGGCCCTTCTCTGCTGTACTCACAGCACCCCCTGCTGGCTCCTGGCTGTAACTCTCCATCTCCGCCCCACTCAGGCTGTGCCAGCCATGTTACCCGCCCCATGTCTTTGAGAGATCATAGGGGTGCGTGCTCACATAAACACACACGTGTGCACACACACCCCCTGCATTGACTGGGAAGCCAGATGGAGCAGTCAAAATGCAGCTTTGCGAGCCAAGCTGGGCAGGCCAGGAGTTCAATGGGATGGGATCGTGGGGGTTGGTGCTGTGACTGATGGGTTAGGTGTGTGTGTGTGTGGGGGGAAGCCAGGTAGGTCTCTGGCTGTCACCGATCCAGCTATACGCACAGAGAGAATCCAGGCACGGGGCTGGGGGTGGTACCACACCCTGTCAATGTCTGCTGCTTCCTGGCAGACCCAGCCCAAAGGCGCACAAGCTCTCTCTAAAACAAGGAGCCACACATGCAACGCCAAGCCTCCCTGGAGCAGCCCCAGCTCCACTGCAGGGTCAGGTGGGCACAACAGAGTAGGAGGCAGGTGCTGGCTGGCACAGCTGAGCTCTCAGGCTGGGAATGGCAGAGGGGCCCAACGTGCTTAGGAGCTGCTTGGCAGAGAAGTTTCAGATGGAGGCAGGGCCTGAGAAACCCCTTTCCCGTTGAGTTTCCTGATTCTCCTCTCCACAGTCCATCATTCCCCTAATGAAGTTCCTGGAGTCGGAGCTGCAGTACATGAACCAGCATCTGGTCCAGGAGAACTTTAAATGGTGAGCTACGGTGTTGGGACCACAAGTGTCAGCCGTGGGCTGGATGAGGGCAAGTAGGGAGTGTTTGATCCGCACCATTAGCCTAGAGTCTATTGCTATGGACCAGACCAATGGGTTCACTGCGGTTGTGACAAATTGCACACAGCAGCCCCCTGTAGGATGCTTTCTCCGCTACTATCATTTCTCTCTCCTCCAGGAACTGTGCTACCTTATATAGAACCTTCTATCCCTAAAGATCCCAAAGCACTCTGCAGACCACATATATGGAGATCCTTCACCCACTGCCGAAATGCAACCACATCTGGGGTGGAATGCGGCAGCCTTTCTAGCCCAGAATCACTACACACAACAGGCTTTTTCAGGGGGATTTCAGGCAAAGAGAACATACTAACTACAATGTCCCAGCCAGCTTACCATACAGGAAACA
Source organism: Eretmochelys imbricata (assembly GCF_965152235.1). NCBI lineage: Eukaryota > Metazoa > Chordata > Testudines > Cheloniidae > Eretmochelys > Eretmochelys imbricata. The sequence continues at coordinate 15,817,234 of NC_135585.1, read as the reverse complement.
TCCCGGCACTTGTGAAGAATACGATGGGATCTTTGATCACCACAGTGCTCAGGGCCTTCATTTTAAGTCTATACCCCCATGGCGCCATCCCCGACGCCATCCCCAGCACCATCGTGCTTTCCACCACTGTACTGGGCCATCAGCTCAGCACTGAGCCGAGGGATAGACTGCTACCTGCCCACTTATTCTCACTTCCCACCTGCCATACTAACCTCAGTGACGTTTATGGGGAGCCGTCATAACTTCGTGGCTAGCACTGGATATAAACTGGCCGTCAACAAGTTTAGGCACAAAATTAGATGAAGGTTTCTAACCATCAGAGGAGTGAAATTCAGGAACAGCCTTCCACGGGAAGCAGTGGGGGCAAAAACCAAACTGACAGAGCTTGAGAAGTTTATGGTGGGGATGGTATGATGAGACTGCCTACAATGGCATGTAGCTGATCTGCGACTGCTAGTAGCAAACATCCCTAATGGATGGTGATGGGACCCTAGATGGGGAGGGCTCTGAGTTACTACAGTGGATTCTGTCTCAGGTGTCTGGCTGATGGGTCTTGCCCACATGCTCAGGGTCTGATTGATCAGCATATTTGGGGTTGGGAAAGAATTTCCCCCTGGGTCAGATTGGCAGAGACCCTGGGGGTTTTTTCACCTTCCTCTGTGGCGTGGGCCATGGGCACTTGCAGGTTTAACCTAGTGTAAATGGTAGATTCTCTGCAACTTAACGTCTTTAAACCATGATCTGAGGACTCAGTAACTCAGCCAGAGGTTAGGGGTCTACCACAGGAGTGGGTGAGTGAGGTTCTGTGGCCTGCAATGCGCAGGAGGTCAGACTAGATGATCATGATGGTCCCTTCTGACCTGAAAGTCTATGAGCTGAGGCCATCACCCCAGTTTGCAGTGTATGGGCTATTACGGAACAAGCCGGTGCTCCTCTTGCAATAGAAGTATGTCCCAATACGCACTCTGACACGTTTCACTTCCCCTCCTCCTTTCATGGCCCGGGCTTCTCTTCACTTATATCGTAGCTAAGACCAGCAGCTTCATGTCTCCACTAAGGCACTAGGGCCCTAGGTTTTCCAGCCCAAGGACTGACAGTATCCGCTGTGCTGCACTGGCCTTGTTAGAACTCGCTGTGTGCTGCAATCCTTTCTCTGCCTTTTCCCCACTCACTACAGCCTCCTGGAGCTGCTCTGGAACCACACCCTGAATGAACTGACAACTGCAGCTAACCAGCTGCAAAACTCCTCCAGGTACTACAGGAAGCTGCAGTTCGCCTTGCAGGTAGGCAGCACCTGGCAGCAGAGCATGGGGCAGAGGCCTGGCTTCGGGGGTCTCCATACAGCAAATAACTGTTCACTCCTCTCTGGTTCCCACAGAACCTGGAGCTCTGCTTTCACGCTGAGGGCTGCGGGCTGCCAACGGACGCCCTGCACACGCCAGCATTCATGGTAAGAAGCTGTTGCACCTGTCACAGCTGGCTCTAGCAGAGTGATCTCCCAGCCAAGGGGTCCCGACAAGAGGGGGGGCTGCATGCGCACAAAGTTGCTGGAGCCCCAAGCTTTCATTGCACACCCTAGTAAATCGCTAGCCCTTTCCCTTGCAGGGACAGAGCTCAGAATACGCCCCCTTCATCAGGGAGACGTTTTAAAGGAGTGGGGAGGACTGAAGACCATTGTTGCAGAGGATGTGAGGGAGATCCCCACACCTGAGCCATTCCTTTTAGGTCACACATGTGAGGAACTGTCCCAGACTGAGGTGTCAATAGAAGAACAAATTGATCAGTTATACAGTAATAAGTCACCAGGGCAGGATGGTGTTATCCTAAGAGTTCTGGAGAAACTCAAATGAGAAATTGTAGAACTACTATCTGGGGTGTGTAACCTATCGCTTAAATCAGCCTCGGTACCAGATGACTGGAGGGTAGCTAATGTAATGCCGTTTTTTTTAAAAAGACTCCAGAGGTGATCATGGCAGTTACAGCCCGGTAAGCCTAACTTCAGTAGCAGGCCAATTGGTTGAAACTACAGTAAAGAACAGAACTGTCAGACACGCATAGATAAATGCAATACATTGGGGAAGAGTCAATACGGCTTTTGTAAAGGGAAATCATGCCTCACCAATCTATTAGAATTCTTTGAGGGGGTCAACGAACATGTGGACAAGGTGATCCAGTGCGTATAGTGTACTTGGACTTTCAGAAAGCTTTTGACAAGGTCCCTCACCAAAGGCTCTTAAGTGAAGTAGGGAGTCATGGGATAAGAGGGAAGGTCCTCTCCTGGATCAGTAACTTGATAAAAGGTAGGAATAAAAGGTCAGTTTTCACTGTGGAGAGAGGTAAATAGCACAGTCCCCCCAAGGATCTGTCCTGGGACCACTGCTTTTCAATATGTTCATAAATGATCTGGAAAAGGGGATAACCAGTGAGATGGCAAAGTTTGTAGATGATACAAAATTACTCAAGTCCAAAGCTGACAGTGAAGAGCTAAAAAGGGACCTCACAAATCTGGGTCACTGGGCAAAAAAATGGTGGCTGAAATTCAATGTTGATAAATGCAGTGTAATGCACATTGGAAAACACCTTAATCCCAACTGTACATACAAAAAGTTGGGGGTCTAAATTAGCTGTTACCACTCAAGAAAGGTCTTGGAGTCATCGTGGATAGTTGTCTTAAAAACATCTCAGTGTGCAGTGGCAGTCAAAAAGCTAACAAAATGTTAGGAACCATTAGGAAAGAGAGAGATAATAAGACAGAAAATATCATAATGCCAATATAAATGCATGGTCCGCCCACACCTTGAATACTGCGTGCAGTTCTGGTCTCCCCATCGCAAAAAGATGCATTAGAATCGGAAAAAGTATAGAGAAGAGCAACAAAAATGACGAGGGGGATGGAACAACTTCCGCATGAGGAGAGATTAATAAGACTGGGACTTTTCAGCTTGGAAAAGAGACGACTAAGGGGGGATATGACAGAGGTCTATACCATCAGGACTGGTGGGGAGAAAGTCAACAGGGAAGTATTATTTACCCCTTCACATAACACAAGAACCAGGGGTCCCCTTATGATATCAGTAGGCAGCAGGTTTAAAACGAACAAAAGGAAGTACTTCTTCACACAACGCACAGTCACCCTGTGGATCTTGCCGGGAAGGCTGTGGTGGGGTTCAAAAAAGAATTAGATAAGTTCATGGAGGGCAAGTCCATCGATGGCTATTAGCCAAGATGGTCAGGGATGCAACCCCACACTCTGGGTGTCCCTAAAGCTCCAACTGCCAGAAGTGGGGTTGGATGACCGCAGATGCATCACTCGACTGTCTGTTCTGTTCATTCCCTTCGAAGCGCCTGGCACAGGCCACTGTTGGAAGACAGGATACTGGGCTAGATGGACCTTTGGTCTGACCCAGTATGGCCGTTCTCATGTTAAAATGTTTCCACTGAAATGTTCCCAAGGTGGCAGTGGTGGGGCAGGCGGTGATGAGCCTGCTGAGGCTCCCAGGGGCTGTCTGCTCCTGCAGATGTTGGCACAGTCATGGGAAGAGAATGCCCCTCTATCCCCTCCCACCCTAAACCTCCTGGTGGCTTCTCGCTGCTGCTGCTCTCCCTCTCGGGGACTTCTGGGTTCGAGTTCAGGTCTGAGAGCACGGATGTGAGTGCTGATCTCTGCTGGCATGAGTGTATCTGCTGGCCTGAGTGCCTAACTGGGTGTGTTTCTCCACTCACCCCCCCCCACCCCCCATTCTCTCAGGATTTGGAGGAAGGGCTGAAGCTCCGCTCCGCCACGAGCAGAAAACTCATCCAGAGCTACTTCAGCGGGAGAATCCAAGAGCAGGTGAGAGTGTGCTGAGCCTGGCCTGGCCCTTCCCAATAAAGCCCTGTTACCCTTTCCACCCCCATTGGGTTGTTCCCTCACTTCACTCCTCCATAGTCACATGTAGGAAACTGGTCATAATAGGGTTATTATGGGATGGAGCCACGCATCACACCCACCCACCCACTTCCTTTTTAGTCAGTGGGAATCCTCCCCCCACCCCCAGTTGTAATCCAGTTAAATAAAGCAGCAAGTTACCAGCCTTCAGTCCTGTGACTGTGAGTAAACTTATTTTGTTGCATTGAACAGTCCCTTTACAAAACATGACCCTTCTGTTTGTATTTCCTTGTATAAACTGGGCCTGACACTTACGTGTTGTTCTACTGTTACACTCCAATAAAACACCTGTGGCTGGCCCTTGTCAGCTGACTCGGGCTCATGGGGCCCAGGCTGTGGGGCTATAAAACTGCAGCATAGACCAGCAGGCTTGGGCTGGAGCCCTGGCTCTGGGACCCTCCTCCTTTTTGGGCCAGCATGGGTGTTTTATTGCAATGTAGACATACGTTAACAGTCGACAATCCAGGACCCAACTATAGCCCTTCCTAATCAAATCACAAGATCTTCCCATCCTCCGCTTCCTGTCCTCTGCTCCCACAGTGCAGGATGGCAGGATGCACTGGGGATGGAGGAAGCACTACTTAGCTATCCTGGGGGAGGGGGCAGAGTGAGGGGGAAGGACAGGTGATGGGGAGTTTAGCAGATGAGATGTGAGGGGAGAGTCGCTCCCCTGTCCACCTTTCCCATACCTAACCCCAGTGCAGACGTGTCAGGATCTCTTTCTTGCAGTGATGCCTGCTCTGGGTGCTGTACCCCTGTGCTCACCCTTTGGCAGAACCAGTGATTCATGTAACGGGTGAACTCTTGTTTCTGTTCTACTCCTCGCATCCTAGCTGGAGACCAGCTCTGAGAAGTACGGTGCAGTGACCATTAAAGCACTTTACCGCCCCTCGGAACAAAAGCTCCGTGTTGAAGTGCTCAACGCTGTCAACCTCATCCCGCTGGACTCAAACGGTGAGAGCCCATGGGCCGTGGAAACAGTCGGCACCAAGATGCCACTTGGGTCCTGTGCAGCATCAGAGCTGGCGCATGCAGCCAGTGGCTCCAGGGTATGGGAGAGCGCTGAGTCTGCGCAATGACGACACCATTGGCACATGGCCTAGAGGGGCCCCTTTGCGGTCAGTTGTGCACAGCGCTGAGTTGTGAGCCCGATATCCTAGGGAAGTTAGTTTGGTCATGACCTGTGAAATCCCCTGTTATCTGCAACACGTGCCCAGAGTGGCTGCCATGAGATGAGCCTAACCCAGAGCCTGGCGGATTAAGCAGGGTGTCTGCTCGCTTCATAGAACCGATCCCGATTTGTCTCCACTCCAGGTAATGTGTGGGGTGCGCACACAGCAAGGGGGTGGCATCAACCTGTGGCATCCTCCAGAGCCACAGGGACATGTCCCCTCTAACCTGGACTGGATCATCTGGGGTGATCTCTAGGGAACAGACTGTAATTCATGCAGCCGTCCAGGAGAGGTCACTGCTGCTTCACCTGAACACAGTGGCAACCCCGTTAGCTGATAATCCCCCACAGCCAGCGCCAGCCCGGCTTTAGCCCATTGATTGGAAGAGTCCAGACGCCAAGGGGACATGTGTCCCCAACGGGGTTCGTGGAGGAGAAACTGACCTGCAAACCAGAAACTCTTGTGCTGCAGAAGCCCCAGAGAGCCAATCCCCCACTCTGCCCCCTTGTTGTGGCCCCCAAGCACCCTTGGAGGTTAGATCCATTGTGTGGGGGGGAGGGAGGGCAGAATGCTGCTATTGCATAGCTTTGCCACGCCAGTGCTGAATAAACAATCCCAGCATCGCACACAGCACTGATCCCTGGGAACGAGGGGATCCCCGCAGCAGCCTTGTGCTCTCTCTCAGTCTCAACGCCGCCCCCCTAGGCTCCAGCGACCCCTTTGTCCAGCTGACCCTGGAGCCGCGACACGAGTTCCCCGAGGTGGTGGCGCGCACGACCCAGTGCTGGAAGAACGAGCTTCACCCACTGTTTGACGAGGCCTTTGAATTGTACGTATGAGCAGCGACCCTGGCTGCTTCCCATCGCCTGCCCCCTACGTGATGGTGGGCGGCAGAGAGCACCAGCCCAGCACAGAGCCCCCACAGATACGCTGTCTCCACCCAGTGGCTGGACCGTCCCTTCCCAATGGGATCTGCTTGCTCCTCTGCTCGCGGGGGGGCAGATCCTGCACTGGGCCATCTGGGAAGAGAGAGCTGCATGCGTTCCAGACGTGATTAGTGCAGTCACGATTCAGGAGGGCTAAAACTCAGGCTTGTGTGTGCAAAGCCCTACTGGGTAGGGTGAGCCCGGCCTGGAGCAAAGTGCTGGGCCTTCCCTGGCTGCTGAAATGAAACATATACACAGTGCTTTTCTGTCTCTTGTTGGGGCCAGGCCAACATCTGCTAGTGTGAAATGCTGGGGCTGCCTGCCTGAGCGGCTCCACGCCCTTGGCTGCCTGCTTAGAGGGGGATGGCCGGGGGCACCAAAGCAGCAAGAAAATTAGAGAAGTGAGGATGGGTGGGCGCACTGAACCAAACAGGAAATACCCAGTGCTGTGAGTATTGGAGCAGAGCTGATACTGAGCATGGGGTTCATTTGTTCTCTCCTGATTATAAACCTACCTGTGGAGAAGCAGGGGCTGGCCGGTAAAGCACAGGACCCCGGGTGCTACAGCCAGAGGCAAGTCACTCATGCTATGACTGGGCAGCAAGGCCCTACCTGCTTGCTATAACTACTCCAATTGGAAGCCCTTGGGGGCAGGGATGTCTCTGGGTTTGTACAGCACCTAGCGCACTGGGCGCTATAAATAACTCCTGTTTGGCTTCCTTTGCCCTGATGCGAAGGGCAATCAAGTTTGGCCCCTTCGCTGCCAGCTGGATTTAGCTTCAGTAGTCACAGGGTGCCCATCACCACAGTATCTGGGCACCACAGGGTCTGAGCCCCTTGCTTGGACCCGGCTGAGTCTCCGCCTGTTGCTCCTGGCGGGTGGGCTGCGCCTGTGCCGTGGCGTGTCTGCGAAGGCCTGTGCCTGTCTCTCTTCTCTGCAGTCTGGTCCCTCCCGAGAAATGCCGGCAGCATGGCGCCTGCCTGCTGCTCACAGTGTTAGACCACGACACGGTGGGAGCCAATGAGCTGGAAGGAGAAGCCTTTTTCCCCCTCTGCGACGTGCCGGGGCTGACCGGAGACGAGGACGCAGCTGACCCAGCCCAGGTGTCCCAGACCCGATTACCGCTGATGCACCCCAAACCCACTGGTAGCCTTGGTTTTGTTTCCAGCTGCTCCCCTGCCCCCACCTTTCTCCCCTCCCTGGAGCTGCTTCCCTCGCTGGGCCGCTTTGGGCCAGGGACTTAACCTCTCTGCGTCTGGCGGCTGTGCCATCAGACAACCCAGTGGTGAGCCCTTCTCCTGCGGCAGGGTGCTCAGGGGTGTGCAGCGCTCTCTGAGTGCTCGCCTCGGATCTATGCCAGTGCCATTATACTGGGCCTTGGGGAATGGACCCAGATCGGTGCTGGGACTTAGACGTGTCTTTGCTTTCTGCTAGTGGGGGCCCATTGCAGATGGGGCATGTGCAGGGGCCCAGCCCCTGAGCACAGCACAGAGAGTGTCACTTTGGGGCAGCTGTAGCTCTCGGCCCAGCCTCGAACTCTGCTGTGGCTGAAGGTGTGGCCCCCTCAGCCACGTGCTTTGCTGTCGCTTGGCATCAGCTGTGGGGGCTGAATGTGGGTTTCCTAGGAAGGACGCTCCCCTGGAATGGGGAAGACGAGGGGCTTGAATGCACCAGTCTCTGCTCCCCTTCTTTCTAACCCCTGCCTCTCTCGCCTCACCCCAGGGGACCCACTCCTGAAGCTGCTGGAGTCCCGGAAAGGGGACAAGGAGGCACAGGCCTTTGTGAAGCTGCGCAAGCAGCGGGCGAAGCAGTCCAAGGAGAGTGTGTGACAGCAACCAGGCAGGAACCGGGCCAGAGGGGAGCAGGCCTCAGCCCCGAGGTAGCACGGCCCAAACCACCACCAGTTACAAAGAACTCCATCCAATCCCAGCCCCCTTGGCAGCGACAGGGCGCCCGCAGAGGAGGCCCCCAGGGGGTGAAGCTAGGCTGTGGCAGTCTCCAGTCCCAGCTGTGTGTGGAATTGACCCGGCTTCAGGCTGAGGACAGGGGGAGCCCTGTGCTGCTTCCCATCCCAACCCAGCATCAGCAGCCTTGGCTAGTCGGCGGCAGCCTGTCAGGTGCCAGCAGGGTGTGCGACGTGCCCCGGCTGCGATCCCCGCGGGCCCTGCTGTACGCCGCTCTCCAGATGGTGCAGGAGCAGAAAATGGGGGGAGGCCAAAAAAAGCTGCAACCAAAGCCACTGGGGATGGGGGGGACAAAGGGGGGGTTGAAATCTATCCAGCTGGCCCTGCTGGAGCAGCAGCAGCTGTTCCCTCCTGCTCCAGGAGTTGCTGTCGAAGCAGAACAGAGCGTGCGAGACTTCACGAGCGCTGGAGGGAGCAGAGCTGAAAGGGTGGGAAGGGGGAGCTGCTGTCAAGGGTAAGCGCAGGACTCTGTCCCCATGCAGCAGGCACAGAGGGTGCTGTGCCAGAGAATTCATCAAACGCAGGACCTGTGAGTGTGGCTCTGGGCAAGGGCTGGGCCCTCGGCTTGGGGCCAGGGACTGGGAGGTCTGTGGTATGCTCAGCTGCTGCAGCGGGTGCCCTTTGCCTTAAAGGGACTGGACCCATGCCGCCTTCTCTCCAACGTCTTAGTTACTGTTACAAATAACTAAACTTCTCAGAGTGGAAATACTCGGGGAGGGGGGCCGGGGGGGAGTGTTGCTCTCGTTAAATAGCTTCCCCTCTCTGCTACAAGGAAAAGTAGGTACCACACTCAGCTATATGCCAAACCCCCATCCCCACGTCCTCCCGCCAGTCAGTGTCCTGGTTCCTTGCTGTAGCGTAGCTGGGACTCAGTGTGTGTGTAAAACGCCTGTCCAAGAACACCGGGTGGGGCCAGCCTACTCTGCAGCAGGAAGGGAGCAGGTTGGAATAGGGCCAGAGACCCATGATTAGAATGGGATCAGAAGAGCAGATTATATGTGTAGAGGAGAGGCGCTTACTTACCCTTATCCACAGTGTTTCCAGTTCCACCCTGCCGCTCGGCTCTTCTGAACTCAGCTCCTAGCCCCCAAGTCCATAGCTACGGCTCGGCAGGGACCAGTGGAGTCCAGGCACACAGATAAATACAACAGCATCCCGGTCCGCCCGGGGCTGCTGCACGATTTTTGGTGCCTTCCTCCCTCTCAGTAATCAGCAGGGACGCCGCCGGCACGCTAGTGCATGCCAGGGCTGTTTGACCTGTCCGCCTGGAACACCACAGCAGCACTGGCCAGTATGGCTGAGGGGCTGGGGGAGCGTGCTCTGGCCTCTGGGGAGGCTTGGGCACATGTTAGAGTAAAGAGGGCCAGGGCCACCCACCCACACCTTGCTGGGAGCGGCTGCTCTTCTGAGTCTACTGCTGAGCAATGGCAGCTGGTCTGTAGCCACAAGGGAAACCCCTCCCACCCGAGCCTCAGCTAGCTGACTTCTCACTAAGGCCTTCCATTGTGGCTCTGATCCTGGTCCACTGTCTCAGGGTCTCAGCTCACAATTGACTTTCCTGGTATTTGCCCCATGACAGAGATTGCGGTGCTGACTTGCCCTGAGTCTCTACAGCAAGAGGCTGGGTAGGGCGGTGACAGCACCCACCAGAGACGATGCGACTCCCTGAGCCTTCACCCAGAGGCGAAAGTAACATTCCACCCTTATCGGTATCGGCGGCCGGCTCTGGGCCCAGCTGAAGGAGGTGGGGCCTCAGGCAGAAGGGGGCGGAGCTGGGGGGGGGTCAGCATCCCCCAGCCAGCCCATCCACGCTGTCGGGCCCACGCTGCCCAGGGCTCCGGCGGCAATCTAAAGGGCCTGTGGCTCTGGCCGCTGTTGCAGTAGCAGCAGCTGGGAGCCCCGGGCCCTTTTAAATCGCCAGCCCCAGGGCAGCTGCTGCTTTTGAGCCCCCCTTATCGGTGGCCTGGGAGGGGGGGGGGGAAGGGGCAACGATGTTAAAACAGGATCCTTTGCCGCGGCTGTGCTTTAACATCGACTGCCTCCAGGCCAGAACCTGTGGCCAGTTTTTACCAGTGCACTGTACTGGCCTGTACCGGCCCACTTTCACCCCGTGATAGCACGCGGTTGGGTCAACGCCAGAGGGCCCGAGGGGTGGGCTGAGGAGTCGTAATGCCCCAGATTCACTGTGCTTCTGCTCCCATTTTGTACCGTGAGGCTAGCACTACCTGGCAGGGTGTGGTGCGCCACGTGCTCAGTGTTGTCACTCCAGCCATGGCCCAGGCGTAAGTCCCTGCATCAACGTGGCTTTGGGCAGCTCCATTCTGTACTCGCTAGGGACGTGGGGAGCGCCAACTAAGCCAACTTTAAGGTTCTCACAAATAAGCTATTCTTATTTAAAACAAAGTTACAGCCCTTTAAAAGCTAACCCCCTGCTGTACAGTAATGGCTGCAAGTACTGTGAGGGAATAAGTTTGTGATTGCAGGTCAATGGCTCAAAAAAAGTAAAAGCAATAAAGAGGAAACAGCCTCCAGTTAACCTGTGGAACTCTCTGCCGGGGGGGAGACGATAAAAATTATATGCACAAGTATGTGATGCATAAGCAGAGCAGAGCCGTGATGCGTGCTAAAATGACTAGGGCTTTTGAGTCTCACAAGCCAGGGTCAACGGTGATTGCTGCAGGTGGGAGACAAGAGGAATTGCCATTCCAGGGGGGCTAGGGCGACATTTTGAGGTTTTCTTTTGTCCCAAATCAGCCCCAACAAAGTCCCCACAACAGTTCTGTGAAATTCTATTGAGGCACTATCAACCCAGAACCCTACTTCAGCACCCCACCCCATGGCCACATTCTGTTTCTATAGGCTCCAAGCACTTCATTGTGGGGGTGGTATTTTGACTTTTACATTTATTTCCAACAAACTCTAACCTAGTTCAGACCAGAAGAGTCGAAATGCTGCCCCAGTGTTTTGTTAACATTTCAGCAAACATGGACTAGCCTGCTGGGTTCCTGCCAAAGGGTTCCATTGTGTAGCACGGGCACGTTTGGCAGGCGGCGGTTCTTTCCCACACGGCTGCCCACACCCCAGCCAGGCACGTTTGGTTACAGGCCTTTGAGCCCTAATCCCAAACTGGGTTCGGAGCTGGAGGCTGCCGCTGGCCTGCGCGCGCTTCCAGAGGCCGCGGGACGGGTGCTGCAGCACTGAGCCAGTGACCTGCCTTCCCTGCTCCAGGCAGCCATGAGCACACCCTGCAAGGCCTGAGGCCTAGCAGCTCGTATGCTGGGATGGGGGCACGTGGTTGCGATGATGAGGTGGGCGCTGGGATAGCAGCTCACTGAGCCTGACGCTATGCAGGGTAGGCTATTGCCTGTTCCACCAAGGGTTCCCCTGCCCCACGAGTGCCAGTCCCTTTGTGCCCCCTGCAGGCAGCACTGTCCTGGGCGGGGGCGCCCACACCCTGCTTGCACGGCGGGTAGCAGATCTGCGGCCTTAACTCATTCCTGTAGGTCAGGCAAGACATAGCGGGAGCCAGCTCCTTGCACCTACACCACCATGGCACAGTGCCCCAAGCCTCAGTCAGAGTCAGCCTGCCACAAACACAGGGCTTGAGATGCCTCTCACCGGCATCAGTGTAACTGTTGCCCCAGTGGGGGGGGGCACTCCTGCTCTGCACCAGTGGGGGGCCGGGGGGGGCAAGGGCAGAATCAGGCTTCCTGTGATGGTGCATGGAACAGCTAAAACCCATGGGGGGGGGGGGGGGAATGCTAAAATACACAGTTTGGGAAACAGCAAATTCCCTGTACGCTCCCATCAGTACCCCCCCCCCCCCCCAATCCTGGGCTTCTACTGCATCAGGGCCTCTGTACGTGCCCTGAGGTACAGGTACAGGCCAGCAGTGGGAGCAGCTGACTTAGGCCTCTGGTGTTTCGAGGGTAACAGACACGCACTTTGGCCCTGCTGCCTCGCCAGCTGGGACGCTCCCCCTGCACCCTGGGGTTTCACCAGCCAGTGCTGCCACAACCGCTGCAAACGCCAGAGCAGTGGCGCTGGTCTCAAACCACTTTCCTGCCCGGAAATCGCTCCCCTGTCAGTAAAGGGCCCCTCCCCCGCTGCCAATGCAGCGCCTGTGGGGATGAGCCAACACGCGGCCACTGCTTGAGGCCCCTGGGCGCAGGCCTGCCTGCATTTGGCAGATGGCGCCAGTCCAAAGCCCTTCGTGGAGCTCGGCCTACCCCGGCGCAAGCCCAGCCCTGTCCTGTAGCCTCCCGAGGTGGCACTCCGGGGTGGGGCGGCCTGGTGTCTGGTTTTTTTACCGGACCGTCCAGTCCAAGAGGACCCTGGATGCTGAAAGTCCGGATACCCGCCATAGCTGCTGCTTTTCTCACCCAGGCGGGCACTGTAGCCTGTCTGCCCCCCCTGGCGCTGAGCCCTGATTTCCCCGGCCCCTCGCTCTGGGGCTTCCCCCCCACTCCCTCGCTCCAGGGACGGACACCCATCCTGCCCCGCTGTACCCCGAGTTCCCCATTCTGGCCCCTCACTCTGGGGAAACCCTACCCCCCCCGCACACACCCCACTGTGCCCCAATTTCCCCCATCCCAGCACCTCACTCTGGGGACTGACCCCTGCTGTGCCCCAATTGGGCAGGTGGGCAGATGCTGCATCAGCGCCCCCCCCAGCCTGGCTCTGCAGGCGGCAGGTGAGGCCCAGGGGATGGGGGGAGCAGGGACGGAGAGCCAGCGACCAGGGCGGGGAGACAGGATGGACCAGGCGGGGCGGGGGGGGGGGGCCTTGGGGCAGGGGGGTGGGGCTGCGGTGTTTGGTTGTCAGGGTTTAAAGTTGACAACCCTACTCGTGGGCATGACCTGCCCTAAAAGCAGCCCTTGCCACTTGGGGATTTCCTACCTTGCTGCTTTGGATGCTGGTGCTTTGGAGGAGGGGAGGCCGTGCCAGTGGCTGCCTGTAGGAAAAGCGCTTGGAGGAGTCCCTTCAGCAGGCCACTATAGACCAGGTCAAAGGCTGTATCTTTTCTACTGCTCCGGCCCCAAGGGCCGCTGATGGCCCACGCTGCGCCGTAGCCTTCGCTCCAGACAAGGTCAGCCGACAGGAAGGGCATTTGGCGCCATGCAGGGATGAGCCCCGCAGGTCAACACACCGTTTGTTACCAGGTCCGGGCAGCTCACCACCCGTGGCACGAGCAAAGGCCACTCACTGTTTTGCACTGACACCTGCTGTAAGGGGTTCACCAGCCAGCCAAGGCACGACAGTGCCGGACAGCATCCTAGTCACCGCATCCCTCAGGGCTGGCGCGGGATTTCAGTGAGCCAGGGCTGCCGAGGTGCAGCACCAACCAACATTTCATGGCTGAGAGGTGGCAAAACCTTAGCTACTTATTACCATTTAAAAATAACCTTGCCCTTGGAGCTACTCCAGGCCAGGAAAGGGGTGAAACCACCACGGAGCTACAGCCGAAGCCATGAAGTATTATTTTTAGTCCTCCTAATTCTTGCTAGGAGCATGGCTTTGGCAGGGACTTTCCCCACGTTGACTCAGAAGGCTTGGGGGAATATGCTGGGACCTGGGACGACACAGGAGATTGGTCTCCCACTCTAAGTGGAAATGGTGATGGGTGTCTCTTGGCCTTCCTGTTACAGCCTTGTTACCAATCCCTGAAAACAGTCCACCTAGCAACAGCCCCCATGCCATGGGTGATGAACACAAGGTGTAATTAAACCGTGTTATTAATGATTGCTGCAGCGCCGCTGTGGTGGATGGGGGAGCAGTTGGCCACATCGTGACTGGGTGCCTCTGATACTAGTGTCAGCAGAGCAGCAGAAAGAGCGGAGACAACCTGGCTGCCTTTTCAGGGTGCTGTACGGGTCTCGTGAGTGAAGCTCTCTGGGATCTTTCGTGAGCAATGTAGGCTATTGAAATAGAGGCCAGACCTTCCTAAGGTGACGGACAATTTTGGATGCCAGATTAGAGGCACCTTAAACAGGCCTGATTTTCAGAGGGAGGGTGCCTAGCAAATCTTGATCAGCCCCAATGAAATCCAGATCCAGGGCAGCACCCGTGCTCAGGGTGTGCTGAGCCAGTTTCAAGAGTCACACCCAATCCAAGTGGCCTGCTGGTGAGCTAATGTCAAGTCTTTGACTTGCTTTAGCTTGAACTCCCGGATAGCGGTGCCCTGAAGGGACTCACAGCTTCTAAAGGCAGCAGGGAACTCAGGCTCTGGGCTCAGGCCATTTGTCCTGGGGTGGTTTCTTGCATGGTTCCAGCAGGATAAAGTTCAATGCACAAGACACATTTGAATAATAAAAAACATAGAGTCCAGGGGAGTGGGGTATGGGGAAGCTGCACAAGACACTCCAACCCCTCACACACCATGGGAGGGGATGGGAGCCCTGCTTGAGCCCCTTCAGCTCCTGATGCACCATGGGGGATGGGGATGCTGCAGCCCCTCCAGCCCCACACAGTCAAGACAGATGCTGCAGCGCCCATAGCTAGTTCCCAACACACGTACGGTCTGATCCAAAGGCCAGTGACATCTGTATTAAAAATGCATTTTCCAAAGATCTTCTGGAAATGTTTTTGACAGCTGCCATCTTCCATGCCACCAATGTACCCTTATAGTGCCTTTCATTCAAGGATCTCACCGTGCTTTTAATGCTATTTCACACAGAAAGTGAGTGGCAAATTTGAGAACAGATCCAAGGTCCTACTCCCAGGGTCCTGCTCTAACACTGCCTTTGATACTTTTACTGATTACATCATGGGACTGCTTCTTCAGCCGGGCTACCTCTCATTCCTCCAGAAGAAGGAGTTTGAGACCTGATCTCTCAGCCAAGACCACGAATCTGGCTAGTTTGGAGGCACCTGCGAAGAGCCTCATGTGGCTCGGTCATTCCATTGATGGGACTGTCTCAGCCCTGTTACATGTTGTCATATAGATACATCTTGATTGTAAACTCTTTGGGGGAGGAATGTCAGCTACAAAGCTGTCTGGGAGGTGCCCAGCCTCTCCTAGTGCTGTATCCCAATGAGCTGGGTCTGTAATTACAGGAACTCTTTCGCTCCCAAGAGCAGGGCCAAGGCACATAGAAAGTTCACCCCACTGCCCGGATGCACTGTGCGCACAGACACACACAAGCTGCTTGGGTTTTTTTTATTAGCAAAAAAATAAAAATTTATTGTCCTCTAGAAAATCCATCCTGCCCTTGGAAACTGTGACACAGATTGCATTCCTTCCAGCCCCACATGCAAATTCACTCTGCCGAGAGAAAGAGTCTAAACCAGGTTTCCAACAACCAAAACACGTATTTACAGAATACGAGAAAGAACGACAGCTGAAATCACAGTCTATACATGGAATCAACAACACATTGTACACACCACGGATTACCATTCTGCCACCGTCTACACAGACTGAGGGATGCTCCTTCCCAATGCTCCTTCTCCGGGAAGTCCAAGAAAGAGATTGGTCAAGAACTGCCACCAGATCTACTGTAGTGTGTATTGTTTAACGCACTTATTTTGTTTTAACATCGGAAACTACAGCATGGGGAAGCCCCATAGATATCTTTGATCCACAGTCACTAATTTGCAGGAATACTTCACTTTTGCAATACTTTTCTTGACACCAGTAACATCTATTTTCTGTTTGCAGTGCTCCAGGGATTATTATAATCCTGGAGGAAAACACTGGTAAGAATATTCTGCCTTCTGGGAGGAGGAAGAGGGAACAAGAGGATGAACTGTGGCTAGTGGAACAGCAATGAATTACTGAGTCCATTCAGCGTTAAACTCTTCCTCACACGGTGAGGAATTCTCTTCATTGTCTGAACTGTGCAAGCCCTTGCTAGTGGCTCAGGTTAAGCTTTGGAGATGTATGGAAAGTAAAAACTCCTTCTGAATGAGAACAGCTGCAGAGGTCCTTTTGGCGGGAAGATAGAATGTTGTGCTCCCTAGTTGGGCCATTTCCCCGTATCATCTGACTACTATGTCACATACCCGCATGCCACAGTCTGGGTTTGGCTGGGTGTCCATATGGCCGGGAGATGAGCTAAGCATGGCCCCAGTGTCCCTAGGCTATGTAAATGCACTGTAGCCTCCCGAACACGGAGAAATTCTCAGGCTCACGGCTATTCTCTAAGAAGATTTTCTAGCTTTTTGAAGTATGTATGTAGAATATTGTTGCTCTAATTCATCTGTTTCAAGTGGACAGACTTGTATAGTTTTCATAATAAAGTACAAGTTTATTGACCTTTAAGAATACTGTGGTTTCACAACACAATTAATACTCCCTTCCCTCAAATCAGGGCTAGGATGCTGCCAAGCAGGCAGAATTAGTCACTGAGGTCAGCGTTTCTAATGAACCCTTCCAACGCTACAGGACATTTTGGGAGGCAAATGCTACTTATCCAATAAGGACTCTGTGTGGAGGGGTGGAAGCTATCGGGGGTGTTTCCAGACATGCCCTATCTATTCAGCATCAGCGAACTGGGCTGCTAATTCAGAAGGGCTGGAAATTGTCCACTTTGACTAAGACTTTTTTTCTTTTAATGTGACTCAGTCCATAGAAGGGTCCCCTCGGTCTGATTTAATTATTCCATTCATTACACTATGGACTTTTCTGCTCCAAAATACACAGCCCGTGACAATACATTAGAGGGGCTGGGTGCATTAGCACCAATATTTCAGTAAGCCCCCTTTTGATAACACACAGAAGCTGGCCACAGAATCCTGTTGCTTTAAGAGCAGCACAGTGACTCCATGCAGGGATCACCTGGCTCAGACGATGTAAAGTCAACAGCTGCTAGAGAGAGTCAGAGCCTTTGCCCTTTTTTTTGGCCCTGTCCCCCAACTCATACTTATTTTCTTATTAATTTCTAGGAAGAAAAGGGCCCCCAAATTATTTATCAAATACACACAGATCAATTTCTCTGTTCCATCTGGAGCAAAAGAAATCATTCACATTTCAGAGATTTCATGTTGTGAAAGAGCAGCAATTAAAAATTCATAGAAACCTAGCTTTAAAAAGCCTTTGTTGAAGGACCAGAGGAAGGAGAGAAAAAGTCAATGTGTTTGCACAAAGATACAAAATACAATGTATTGGGGAGAGGGTCACACTTCACACTTGGTGCTAATCCCTTCAACCTGTTCTGCTATGATTGGTGTGGGGCAGGGAAGAATCAGGATTTGAGGGCAGGGAGGGGGAGGATTTTTAGATTATTTCCAATTTGGATTCTTTGGTCCTTCTGGATACGTACTAAACAGAGAAACTGTGTTTTGCTCAGAAGGCAAACCATGTAGTTCTCCAGGTTGGAATTTCTCTTGTACCCCACTTGGCTAAGCAATCTGCCAATGGGGAAAAGTCTGACCCCCCAGCATGACCAGCTAGTTCTGCATTACTAAGGAATTACCAGATCCTAATGGGACAGACATGAGTATGCTGATCATGGGTCAATGTAACTTTGGGAGGAGAAGGGAACACATCCATAGAACCTCCCCTGTGGGAATCAGTTGCAATTATGCAGCCAGTTCTCTGGATAAACTGATTTGTCCAGAGAGCACGGGGTCACAATGGACAATCCTACAGGAAGGAAGGAAGGAGAGTAATAAACCACAATGTTAACAAAAACAAACATTACACATTAATTTCCATCCAGTAGCCACGTGGGCTGATCAGCTTCAGAGCTTATAAATATTATAGACCTGATTCGAGAGTTTATTCCCTATTAGTTTTCCATTAGTTACCAAAACAGTTTAGTAAATTTCATTTTCATTGGGTTTTTCCTTCCCCCTTTTTTTGTGGTTTTTCATTTGTTTTTAAAAAAGAATTTTCATACATTTTAACAAATGATCTTTCCTTAAGATCAAACCGAGGCAGGTTCACAGGCCTTTGAGACCAGTCCCACCTCATGGCACAGACATTCAAAGGCTATAACCAAACAACATGGCCACAATAGTCACCAGCAGTATCGCTCCATACAAAAAAAAATTTAAAAATTGATGCTAGTTACAATAAAATACACATGGAAAAAAGCATTTTTACCAAAAACAAGTTAATGGGGAGGAGAAAAAAAAACAACAACTACACAGAGCTGCACTTAGAGATCATCTGGGAATGCATATTAACCCCTTCCCTGCAGAGGAAGGATGGAATCATGGAAGCAAATCTAATTAATTCCTTGCATTAAATACGAAATACTTTGAAAGTCTCTGATAACAGTTTAATTGTTCCTATTAACAACCATGGGCTGCTAGGGTTTCCGGTGCACTTCCAGGGTGGGGAAGGTGGGTAAACTAGCCCAGATCATCCAGAACCAGGAGTCACTGATGGGATTAAAGACCCAATCATGCAGTTTTTAATGCAGGTAAAACTCCCAGACAAGGAGGTTATGGTCCTTTCAGACAGAACGGATACTTATCAATGTGTGTTATAGTGTCTCTGCAGTAGGTGCATTAAAAAACGTTTAAAAGAGAAAGAGAGACTCCGATGGGAGTTTTACTCCTGCAGATACGGCAGGATTGAGCCAAAAATGGGTAATAATAAAACAGTGTCAAACTCAGGCCTCAGATACGCACACAGTGTGAGCCGTGCATTTGTACCTGAGAGGGGAGTTTGCCCCATTAACGGCAGCCTGTTTGCAGTGCCCCACAGCCTGCCCACCCCATACGGCGAAAGAGAACATAAACAAATTAATGACCTGGTTGGCCAGTTGGTTGGGAACCCAGCAGGTTATTGCCTCCCTCTGAAATCAGAAGTCAATTTACACACTGGAAATGGTTGTAGAAAAGCTTAGCTACTAGACAGGGTCCTGGCCAGTGGCATTTTGTTTTTCCTGGAGGGAAACAATGAACTTGAACATTTGTTGCTGGTGTAGGGCTAATCTGGAGGTTCCCATCTCTCTCCTTCCCCACCTAGGAGTAAACTGCAATGCCAGCCCAAGTGAACAAGTAGAAGGTAGCATGAGCTCCCCTGCTGATGGTGCTGGGAGGTAAAGATCCATGGTGCTCACAGCAGGTCAGATCCCCTAGAAGGATCCAGCCAGAGTTTGCAGAAAGCTGCATGTTCAAAAGATGAACCTGCACAGCAGGAGATGGGAGAGTGAGAGAGCCCAAGGACACCGGAAGATATTCGTTGCATCAAGGAAAAGGAATGTCGTGGAAAAGGAAGTGTGTTCATGGGACCTCAGTTCCTCCTTTCCCATCTGTCCCCATTACCAGAAGGAGACTGAGTTTGGTGGAACCATATCTTTCCTGTTACACTCCCCAGGTCCACCTGTTGTCTGCTAGACACCTGCAGGCTGGACTCCATTGCTAACTCCACCAAGTCACCAGGAATGTTTGTACATAATGGCTGGTGGTTTGAGGATTTTCAATGTCTAGTTGAAATTAAAGTTCTTTTCCTTTCTCAACTGACACGATATCTTGTCCTAGTAACTGTATAATTAACCTGTGGAACTCTCTGCAACTGGACATTACTGAGCAAACTAGCTTTAGTAACGTTTCAAATTAGTGTTATACATGTATGTGAATAAGAACTGTATCTGCAATTACACTAGCTAAGTTTAAAAGTCACACGTATTATCAAATATCATGCTTCAGGGCATAAAGCAGTCAGCTGTGATCAGGAAGAAATAACTTATACCTGTCTCTGCAGCCTCTGGCATTGGCCACTGTTCAAGGCTGGAATAGATGGAGCAGTGATTTTTCTCCATGATGGAAATTACTTTGCTGCCACCGGCATAATGCTGTGTCAACAGCATGAATACTAGTGGCACCTGTAGCAAGAGTGCAGCTGGAGATCAGCAAATGGACCTTTATCACTGTCCTGCGAGCTGCCTGCCTGTTTTGGCTGAACAGCCTGTTAGTGAAACAGAAATAAGTAGGTTGGTGTGGATACCTCTGTTTACCATGGCACAGCAATGGCTCTGCTCATGGAAGGAGAACCCCTCACAGGGATCTTCTGAGAATTCATTACTGAAAGTGCTAAATATTAACCAGATGCATGGGCAGAGAAAAATTACAAACTTCCTGAGTTCTGTGCCCTGCCTCAGAACCCAGGAAGAGCTCAGGCTTCACCTTCACCCACCAGACAATCATGGAGAGCACAGAGCTGTGGGAACCCTGTTATCCTTGAGGCAGTGACGCAGGAAATATCTGGCCAGTTCAAGTACAGTCATCACCTCCCAGCTCATCTCCCACCCTGACATTCTCACTCACCAATTAGAATCTCTTCCACATGCATCAGCAATTACGAAGCACGTCCCCAGACTACCATCCAACCTGAAGCTGAATACATCTCGACAAAGACGCCATCGGGGGAGAGACAGAACCTGTGGTTCCACCTCCCTTCTACAGATTAGCCTTAGCTTGCCGGCTGGGCAGTATTTCTAAGGACTCTCAAACCCAGGATCCCCAAACAGACCTATAATATACACTAGCCACTGGCCTGGCCTGGCCTGAGTTGCTTTAAATTCTGTATTTTTTCCCTTTTGTTGTTTTCTTACAAATATACAAATTGTGTAAAAAAAACTTCTAAAAAATGAACTTTGTTGTTTAAATGGACAGGCAAAGTTCTTGTGTATTCAGAGATCAGCAAGCATCCGAGCGAGCAAAGCTCTAACCCAGCAGACACCCAACAGGGCTTCTGTCAGTGGGGATGGCTTTAACAAGCTGGGTCAGTAAAAGAGTGCAGGTTTGAAGACATGATCAAGCAATGGGAATTCATCTCCTTCCTCCCCCATGAGTCCAACCCTCACTCTGGAAAGCACCTGGAGGCCCCTCTCCCCAACTTCAAAACCCTCAAAATAGTCAAAAATTTGTTATATCCTAAATAGAAAAGAGGAAAAACACAGACTCTGCACAAATGGCCCTTTGTGCTGTATTAACAACAGCTCTCAAAGTTCCTAAATGGTTAGAATTAGTGGGGAGTGGGAGAGGGGCAGTTTAGATTGGGGATGTAAAATATTAAAAAGTGCTCTGCAACTAATTTTTGTTTTTAATATATATATATATATATATATATATATATATATATATACATACACACACACACATATATATATATATATATATATAAAGTTAAAAAGTTCTATGTGATATGAGAAACCAAGTGTCCTTGAAGGGTCACGACTGGAGAGTGTGTGGCCTGTTGGGATGGCAGATGGGGCATTCGCCCTCCTCGGCACACATTTCACACAGCACGGCATGTTGGCACTGTAACACCACCCGGTTCTCCTCCTGACACTTAAGACATTTCACTGATTGCATCTGAAATACTGCCTGCAAGAGAGGACAAACCAAAACACAATCATCACAAACAAGGAGGTGCTGGGGAGAGGGAAAGCTCCTCCACCGGCACGCAGTGGAGTATATTCCCATCAGCTTTGTGAAGTGAAAGTGAGGCTGCACAGGCTGGTGTATTGAGAGCTGGGTTCCTGGGTACTTCTAGGTTCTATTCCCTGACCTACTTAGATTTAAAATTGTACTCTAGCTATAGCCCTGACCTCTGTAGCTGTACAGACCAGGGCTACAGCATTTGTTTAACCATGTTATAACGCAGTTTGACTAGATCCGCTCAGGCTGAGCAAAAAAGTTGCTAACTTCTGTTTTGGCTGTATAGACAAGGCCTTAGATCTCTACAGACCAACTGGAAAGTAAGAGGTAAGCGGATGCTCCCACCCCAAGGTCCCTCATGCTCACCTTGTCGACTCTCTCCAGGTTGGCACGCAGCTGTTTCTGTAGGGTGTACAGTGTGGAGAGTGAGAGGGTCTCTAGATCAGAGAATGAGCGAAGGAGCTGGGGGTCCTGGCCAGCATGGATCCTCTCCAGCTCCTCCTGGAGTTTCTTCACTTGCAGCTCCAGGGCTTCCCTCTGCTCCCGGGCCAGCTCACATTCCATGTTCGCTGTGCTGGCGCGATCATTGGCTTCCTCCGCTTCCTTCTTCCAAGCATCACATGCCTGAAAGTCCCAGCAAAAAGAGAGAGTCAGTATAAACCCTTTGCCAGCATCCGAGACCAGCTGAGACTCCCTTTTACTTATCTACCTATTTAGATTCACACCAATTTACCCACATGAAATTTACACCCCCTTAAAGTCAGTGGGCCAGATTCCAAGGTGGTGTGTGCACTGGCATAACTTGAATGCCGAGAGACCAGAGGAGAGGTGTAGCAAAAAAAAAGTGGCTAACTGAAGGATGTAAGAAAGTGCACGTTAAATCAATGTCACGCTCTGCAGTAACTAAGGCCTTGGCTACATAGGAAAGTTGCACTGGTTTAACTCAAGGTGTGATTTTACACCAATTTAATTAAACTGGTGTGAGCCTCTGTATGGAGATTCTTATTTCTGTTTAAAAGTGTCTGGTTTCAGTTTAGCTTGAACAGATTCCTAATTGACTACGCTAAAAGGAAATAAACTTGCTTTAAACTGAAATATGAAGTGTCCACACAGTCTTTTGTACCACTTTAACTAAATCGGTTTAAGATGGCCCCTTTTGTTAAATTGGTGCAACTTTAGTGCGTAGACAAGGCCTTACTCCATTCCAGCTCCTAAGCACATGAAGTACACTAGCTCTCATTCCCTTACCCATTGGTAAGTGGGTGTAAAGAGGTCTAAGGGATTCTGGCTCCAAGAGGGTCTGAATTACATCACCTCACATCATCTCTAGGTTTGGAAAAGCCTCTTTGGCTATGCCTTGACATCCTGTTGCCACATCCTCTGCAAATTGCACTGTACCTGTTTGGCTTGTTTCCAGGACTCCTCCCACTGCTTAATTGTGCTGTTGGCTTCATCCAGTTCTTGTCGCAGTCTCGTCAGCTCAGCAGCACCTGGACCTGACAGAAACGCAGGTGAGGTACTGGGCGAAAAACTCCCAGAAGCAAAGTGCTCCCATATGCTGCTGTTCATCCCATTTAAACCTGTTTCACGAGGAGACAGAGAGGGTTATGTCATAGGTGTCGGAGGTTTCCCCACTTGTTCCCTGCCCCTGTGAAATCCAGGGCTCACAGTGAATGTTTAGGAAGCAGAGGATTGTTTTAGGAACCAGTTCACTCCTTCAGGAGACAGTCATCCATTTGGGGACAGCAATGCTCACACACTAAAGGTCTCACACTTTTAAGTAGCTGAGTGTGTAGTTTGGGAACTGATGTCTCCTGCCACCAGACAGAAGCTCCCCTTGAATGTGGCTCCGTCTACACAGGCTATAAAGCGGAGTTTTTCAATCAAGTCAGCTTACCCCAACTGAAATCCCCCCATTTGCACCTGTGTGAGACAGTTTAACTTCCTCAGGATCATTTCAGCTTGTCATGCAGTAGCCTAGTTAGGCGTATGCTAGCACAGCGGTTCTCAAACTTCATTGCACTGTGACCCCCTTCTGACAACAAAAATTACTACATGACCCCAGGAGGGGGGACTGAAGCCTGAGCCCGCCCGAGCCCCACTGCCCTGGGCAGGGGGGCCAAAGCTGAAGGCCAAGGGCTTCAGCCTCTGGCAGGGGCCTGTAACCTGAGCCCTGCCACCCAAGGATGAACCTAAAGCCTGAGCTCCGCTGCCCAGGGCTGAAGCTATCAGGTTTGGGCTTGGGCCCCGGGAGGTGGGGCTTGTGCCCTGATGGGGGCTGAGACTTGGGTCGCGGGCTCCAGTAAGTCTAATGCCAACCCTGGCGACCCCATTAAAATGGGGTCATTGGGCATCTTGACCCACAGTTTGAGAACCGCTGCGCTACCTCAACTGCAAACACCCACTTTGTTTGCCTGAGTAGACAAAGCCAGGTGTGACTTCTCCTTCGGATTCCACAGTAAGTAAATCAGTGCCACGCATGCCATCTTCGAGCACTAAGAGGGCAGTGATCTAGCTATAGCCACATTCTTAGCCTAGCATATTCAAACCCATTTCCCCTCTCACAGTAGGGCTCAGGGCCTTGGGTGACACAGTGGAAGGAAATATATGATAAACAAGGCCACACATTGGTCATGGAATCCAGGATTTGTGCCTTGCCAGTAAAAAAAAGTCTCTGTTTTTACTCAGAATGAACCTCTGCAGCCCTCATCCAGGGCAGAATCAACAAGAAGTTGAGGGATGACTGCTGCACACACAGCAGAGAGCTCTGGGTACTCAGGCCTTGTCTGCTCACCAGCTTGCACCAGTTTAATGAAAGGGTTGTTTGAAAGTGATGTAGTTTAGAAGTGATTTAGCGGCAAATCCCTGTGTGGACACTCTTAAATCAATTTAAACCTGGCTTATATAGATTTGTCTTAATTCAATTTCTAACTGCATTAAGCAGAATTGATATAAATCAGGTTTAAATCAATGCAAGAGTGTCCACACAGGGGTTTGCACCAGATTAACTCAAACTAATTTAAAGAACAAATTTAAGTTAAACCAGTGCATAAAGACCAGACCCTAGAAGCACAGCAGAGAGCATCTCAGTCAGAAGCAGCACTCAAGAACCAAGAAGCTGGTTATCCTTGCTGGGCAACTCAAACCCAGTGGCAGAAATTGGTTAGTTTGGGGTCTCTACTGCTTCTTTCAGGGCTTGTCTACACTACAATGTTGTACCACTTTAACTAAATTATAAAAGTAGCACAACACCCTAGTGCACATTCAATTATAACGGTGGAAAGGTGCCTTAGACTGGTATAGCTTATTCCTGTATGGGAAGGGAAATAAACTATACCGGTGTCAGCAACTTTTATAGCAGTACAACTTCATCCACACTAGAGGTGGTATAATTATTTTTTGGGGGAAAAAAATCCCATCACAACCGACATAGTTATGCTGGTTCAAAAATTGTCCCTAGCCTCCCACAGCTCTCATCTCCTGCCTCTAAGGAGGGAATGTCTGTCCATTTGCCCTCCTGCTGGTAAAGCAAAAGGATTAGCAGTGGGGGAAAGTTTAACATTTTATTTTTATTACTGTTCTAGATTTCTTGAAAGGGAATTTGGCAATGATTAGGTTGCTGGTGTCCTGATACCACTGCCTATCATGCTGACCAATGAAGTCTCACTGTTTTCTTGTACTCCCCTGCCTGTCTGGCTCCATCTGCTGTCTCTTGTCTTGGACTGTAAGCTCCCTGGGGCAGAGACCATCTTTTTTGTGTTTGTACAGCAGCTAGCACTATAGGACCATAACTAGGGCTCCTAGGCACTACAGTAATACAAATAATAAATAAATAAAAGTAATAACTGTTCACACTAGGCATTCTATCTCAGCTACATTCAATGAGCTGCATGGACAAGTCCTACATTCTAAAACGATAAGTTACTATGTCAAAAAACCTTATCAAAGAAAAGACTCAAATTATTCCCACTCCTCTACTGTGTTCTAAGCTGTATTTTGCTTTATAAAAAAACCAGATCACGAAATGCATTTTGCAATTTTATTCCATTTCTTTGATTCTGCACTCTGTGTGATTATATGAATACAAACTATTTAATGCTTTTCTGCTGAAATAAAAAGTATAGCTTTATTAAAATAATTTTTTCTGTTACATTTCCCTTTTCTTACTGAAATTGTGACTTTTCTCATGAATAAAAACCAGCTGTAATTAAATACCATTGCCTTCTGATATGTCTTTTCTCATTAATGTCATTGTATAAGCCGTTCAAGCAAGACCAAAAAGAATGCGATTACAAGATATGAGACACAGCGTTGTTAGATGCATGGAGCAATGGATTAGCAAAACATTTTACTGAGATTTAGCATTGAAAATTAAAAAATCTCCCGAATTTGATAGAAAAAACGAGGAGTACTTGTGGCACCTTAGGCCTGGTCGACAGGGGGGTCGACCTAAGATACGCAACTTCAGCTACGCGAATAGCGTAGCTGAAGTCGGCGTATCTTAGGTCGAGTTACCTGGCCGTGAGAACGGTGGCGAGTCAACCACTGCCGCTCCCCCGTCGACTCCGCTTCCGCCTCCCGCGAGCTAGAGTTCTGGAGTTGACAGGAAGCGCGTTCGGGGATCAATTTATCGCGTCTAGACAAGACACGACAAATCAATCCCTGATGGATCGATCACTACCCGCCTACATTAAGGTGAGCTATTATCATATTAGCCCACCTTAATTGATTGGTCTCGTTAGAGCTGGTATGACAACCCCCATTTTTTCATGTTCTCTGTGTGTGTATATATATATATGTATCTTCCTATTGTATTTTCCATTACATGCATCTGATGAAGTGGGCTTTAGCCCACGAAAGCTTATGCTCAAATAAATGTTAGTCTTGAAGGTGGCACAAGTACTCCTCGTTCTTTCTGCTGATACAGACTAACACGGCTACCACTCTGAAACCAAATTTGATAAGTGCTCTCTCACTATGGTCTAAAGGAAGCCCTACCGCCTTTGTTGTTGTCATACACATTGATAACTCAAGAGTCACTGTAGCATTCAGCCAATCAAATGATTTGATTTCTTGAAATATCTGTGGGTTCTTAACAGATCCTGCTCCCCCATTCTGCCTGTGTTGTGCCCTCAGTGTAGGGGGCACAACTTTGGGAGTGGAGGTGGGGATGGAAGGGAATGTGGCTGGAGCACTGCTGCATTCTGCTGAGCGCAGGTTGTAGAATGGCAATATGAAGGGAACTGCAGCTGGGCATAGTCTACAGTATGCTTGAGGCTGCTCTTAATTACTCCAAGGGCCAGTCCAGCCCCCATTTGTTCCCAAGAATTGAAGGTGGCCTAAAACCATCTTCCCTTCTCCACCTCAGCTCTGTTGCGCTGAGGATCCAAGCTATAATCACTTGCCCTAAGCTCTGAGCAGAAAGAGATGCAGTCTATTTGTCTGAGCACAAGATGGGGAGCCAGGAACTCCCAAGTTCTCACCTCATCAAGTCATCATTAGTGCTATGTGAACTTGGGCAAGTCACTTAACCTTTCTTCTACAATTTCTCTATCTGTAAAATGGGGATACTTGCTCCCTCTAACACAGAAGTGCTGTGAAGATTCATTAATTACATATTGGTAAAGCAGCTTGCAGTTTTGTTGTTATTATGGGAAGGAGAGGTATAAATGGCAAGACTGAAAGAAGACATTCAAAATTAAAGTTAACTTAAAAGAAAATACTTACATGGTATAGACACGTATGTACATGTAACACACACACTGTGCATTTACCTAATGATCCATGAGAAGTTGATGTCCCCAAGAATGTGTTTTCTGATTGGCTTAAGTGTCCCTGGGGCTGATGGAGGAAATGCGATGATAGGCTGACCGGTGGAGAAGGAGAGGCAGAGTGAAAAGAGGCGGAACTTCCAAGGGACCCAGGGATATTTACAGGAGCAGAACTTTGCAGCAAACTCCCACCTGGACAAAGAACACACAAAGAGGATGGGAATGTATGATCATGAAGTATGGACCAGAGGACAGCACAGGAGTTTAAAACAGCAGATGTTAGCTTCCCTCTCCTCATCAAAAAGGGGAGCCCTGGGAATTCCCACCATTTCCCTTCTACATTACACAGCTCTCAACCTTCAGAAGGGGCACTGCGGCCAGCACCCTTCTGGCCAAGTAGGACCAGATGTGACTCCCTTCAGAATATGCCAAGACTGCTGGTCAACTGGCCAAAACAGAGAGAGGCTCTCCCTCCAGGTCCTGAATGCACTCCCCCTGCAGAGTTCACAGTCCCTGCGAGCCTACGGAAAACCATTTGTTTTAGATATCAGGTGAGCAGCTTTGGAATGAAAATTCACTTGCAAAATTTCTTCTTCCTTTTTTTAATACCAATAAACTATCGGCAGTCACGAGGAAGAGGATCACATCACCACTCGGTCAATCTAAAATGAGCAACTGGCTTCAGCTGTACTTGAAAGCTTGCAACTAGTGGTAACAGAATCGAGCTCCACTACACCAGAGAGCAGTCTCCTCCTGCTGCACAGATAGCTCCAAAGAGTTTTCTCCCCGCCCCCCTCCACTTGATACTGATATATCCCAGCTTCAAAGGCAATAGTTAACACCCAGACCTAAAGGGAGTGACAGAAAGATCACAATTCCTCTATTCCATGCTTCTTGTCTCGCTAGGCCAACAAGCTGAGCTGTGGCAGGAATGGGGCCCTCAGAGCACACAGAATCTGGATGTTGAATCAGTATGTTGATCCTTTGAGGGGGATCGGATCTAAAATCGTCCACAGAATGGAGTTTGGTTTCTCAGGTAAGGTTCTGAGCAGTAGCTGCCCAGGCAAATAATAGCCATTATGGAGACAGCATTAGCTCATACAGAAGAATCTGTTTCATCGAGTAAGGGGATGTGGCAGCTAGGCACCAATGCTCTCTGCAAAGAGTCCTGAGATCTGTAACTTCTGAGCCACTAGAGACAGGCAAAATGGACGTTGGTTCAAATGTCACATACAGAAGATGAGACATACATTGTATGCTTTGATATAAGGCCATTCACTATCAAATGATCCTGTGACAGTAGAACAGTATTGCCAGGTCACTGGGTTCTCTGTGACTTTTACTGGGATTTTCCTCAGGAGATGTGAGTTGCTATATTTTCAGCTGTTTTTACAGCTCCCAGACACATTTTAGATGGTCGCTGTTTACAGACCAAGACAAACAAAACATGCTCATCTCAGAAACATTCCTAGGCCCCGGGCAAGAACTCATCTCTGCTAGCCATGGAGAGCGAACTTTTGCTCTCAGGATTCTCACTAGTTGCCTGAGTTAGTTACAACTGTTGCTTCCAACCAATAAATCTTTTTTGAGGCTGATTTTAGAGCTTTGTGGGGGCTGGTTCAGCCTAGCTGATCTGGCAACACTGCTTGGCGATGATCAAAGAAAGCTCTGTTGCTTTCATGTACCTATCATGATGCCACTCGTGTGGGGCACCGTGCTGCTGTCAAATGTCTTCTCCAGGGCAGCCACTCCGAATTCGTTCAGGTCCAGGTCATCCAAGGCAGATTCTGCCGGACACAGAGGTACCAATTATGTTACAAAGGACCAAAAACTTCAAGAGATAGGGTGGCCCAAAGAGCCTACATACTGCAACAGCCATTGCTGTCTACTGGGCAGTGTACTCAGCCCTACTCTCGATCCTGTGCAGTGTCGTTATTAAATGATTTGTTGTGAGTCTAACAGGCAGCTTTTCATATTGGTTTCTGTTGCCTGACCCGATTCCCCAAGATTTTATATCAACTCGTTCCCAACAGTTACATGAAAACAGACATACAAATCTGAAATAATAGCAATCCTCACAGATCTCCCCCATAGTGACATTCTGGTTCTGTCCATACTATGCAACAACACCTGCCAATGTTCTGTCTGGTTATGGCTAATGCTGTATCGCCAATTTACTGAGGAGAGGCCTAGAAATGGACTAGCAGCAGCAGGCAGATTGCAAATCAGGTCTGAGGTTCAAAGACAGTATAAGGTGAAGAAAGCTTACACAGTGCCTGCCAAATGCTATATCTAACCATATTATTAAAATATACCTCATCACAGACCTACAGATATACATATACTTATATACATACATACCACCCGGGCCTGTTTATTTGTATTAACTACTTTTATTGTTGTAATTAATTTACATCAGAAATGCTGGCTCATGAAAGAGGATACAAAGAATCTGACTGACAGAACAGCAGTGACTCCCCTACGGGAGCCCCTTGCTCTACTTTTCTAGGGACTTTGTCCTATGCTTGGAGCTCTGGATGGGGAGAGATCAGCATACAGCGGACCAGCCCCTCCTGTTAAAATCCTCAAAGGGAAAATAAAGAAGTTGTAGCTGTGGAGACTGTCACTGGGATTTTCTGCTCTACACAGTGTATACCCAAAGTCTGACAAACCCACGCACTCTCTCAGGGCCAGATGTTATTCATATAGAGTGAAAATCACCCCTGCGCAGAGGGCCAGCTTACGATCTATGCACCATCAAACCTCTCTTAAGCACTATTTTGAAGGTTCAAGTCGCACTTAAGGAGTGCATAGCCCTTGTGCTGATCCTCTGTGCAGGGGTGAATGTCATCCATAATGACCTGCAGAAAAGATCTGCCGAGCCATAGTCATAGAAACCCTAGAATCGCAGGGAAGTGTGGGATAAGAAACTAGAGCGCACTGTAACATCCTTCAACCTCATGGCTGCAACATGTTATTCCAATTCTCATGCCTGAAGAGCCCCTCCTGAGGGCTCCACTCAGTGTAAATAAACAAGCAGTGTTACCTATAACAGACTCCACTGTGTCGCTGGTAGGGTAGAAAGGAAGGGCATTGGCATTCATGCCTGGGATGCTGCTGGTGCCAGCGGGACTTGGTGGTGTTGCTGCCAGACTGGAGGTGATACTGGAGGAGATGCTGGAAGTCAAAGGGCTCCCCACTGGAAGAATCCCCAGTATGTCCTGAAACAAGAAGGGGGAGGTAAGAAATTACACATCCACAAAAGAATCACTTCAATAACATGCAGCGATATGGCATCAGCCAAGGCTCATTGGTGAACGTGTTCTTTGCTGCTTCCATTCAGACAGATGGTTACTGCCACCAGTGTGGGGGCGGGGAAAGAGGGAGAGATTAACTGTTTGTGTTTCATTTCTACAAGTTTGTTTCTTTTTAGCCTTACAAAGATCCTTCAGGCCTCACTGAAACAAACTCACATGAGCCACAGGTAGTATACAATCAGGGATCTAGGTCATTCACTAGCAAACACATTTCCTGGAAACTGACAGGGACCCTCTCTCTGCCACAGTCCAGAACTGTGAATCTAGCCTGAACTCACACAGGCCTTGGCCTTCACACACAAGTCTCCAGAAACCACTGGAGGGCCCTCCTTCTCAAAAGGTCATTTCTGACCTAGAGTGCCCTGACTCTGTCTGGCCTGTCATTGGCTTCCTGCTGATTTATTTGGCTCCACAGATCTGCCTAGCGTTCTCATTTGAGGTGGGGTGAGCTCCAAGCAAGGTCTCAGAGCTCTGTTGGCATTACTGTACCTGTTTGGGCTGTAATAGAGGCTGCTCCTGGCTCCTGTATTCCAGTGAATGGGATTTTATTTTCGCCTGCTGCAGTAAATAAATGGAACAAAAGATAAGCAGGGGGATTAACAGCTAAATTGGAAATGGCTGACTGGCAGCTTTTGGAGAGGCCATGAGGAACATGCACAGTCCCCACCCCTTCTATTAGGCTGTCCTGGATGCTTTAGAATCCAAAAAGTGGGGCTGGGTGCTTAACAAATGGAGAACCCCCACAAATCGCTTGCCCTCTCAATACACGGACATTCTGCTCATTTATTTATGGATCTATTGCAATTATGTTTGCATTTAACTGAATTCCCTTTCATTAACATTAAGAACTTCTTAAGAATATGAGACCAAGTGTGGATTCCTTTCCATTGCCCATAGTATCTGCCATTCTCCAATAAAAAGAGGGAGAATTGGTAGGAAGCACATTACATTTTTATTTGCTTTTGGAATTATTTATTTTTGACAACATACTTTACTGTTTATTCTTCTACTTCTCCAGACAAGGTCCCAACCAGGATTGCTTAGTTTAAAATGGAAAGGGAAAAGAAGTGAAATCAATTTCCCCATCTGCAAAATGGGGATAATGATACTGAGCTCCTTTGTGGAACGCTTTGAGATCTACTGATGAAAAGAGCTAGGGATTATTACTACTACTGCTACAAAGGGATGTAAAAAAGATGGGGTAGAGATCAGCCAGACTCTCTTACTTTCATTTCCCATTAACAAAAACAATAAAGGCAAATGTAACGAAATTAAAAAGCAACCAAAAAATAGACTCAAGGAAATCATTTTTTTTAACCTGTGGAACTCAATGCCATAATAGATGCCACTGAGCCAAGAGCTTAGTGGGATTCCAAAACAGAGTGGATATCTATATGGAAAAAAATATATCCACAGTTCCACTAGCTCGGATAAAAAAATTATAAGTGATTTGAAGCCTCTTGCTTCAGGACATTATTAGCCAACCACCAACTACAATAACTGGGGTCAGGAAGAAACTTCCCTCATGAGCATGTCATTGCATAATGGTTTATTATGGAGGTTTGGCTGCTGTTATCCTGCTGTATCTGTGATAGAAGGCAAACATGGGATCAATTACACACCCTGAGGCTGTGAAAAGGTGCCCAGGATCTGCTCTGCTTGTTTTATTTACTGGGCAGGATCCTTGTGATTTAGAGAAACACATTCCAGACATAAAAAGGGCTGCTCCTCATTTTATTGAGAGTACAGAGAGTAAACAGATCTAAGAGAGTAGGGAGAAGGGGAGATTCAGGCATGATGTATCACAGTATCACACAAAATGAAGAACTGGCCTGCCATGATCTGCCTCAACTTTTTGGATCACCCTTTCGGGGTGAGGGAAAGATGGGGTGGAGAGTTAGACAAAAAAAAGTTGTTAAGAAAATGATGAATGATTGACTGCTGAGGATGGTCACTGTAACCAGAATGAATAAAGAGGAGAAAGACCAGCAGTCGAGCATAGAATTCCTCTCTTGTTTTACCTAATTGATTCATTTTCTCTCTTTAATCTGCCCACTGCGGGCCACGGTCTAGTGAACAGGCAGGTGAGATATGGACTCAAAGATCTTTCTGTACTGCTCTCCCTAAATAGTGCACCGTGTGTATGTGGCAGTCACAACTGAACTGATCGCAGGCTTGTCTTTCTTTGTGTGCAATTGATGCTGTGTTATGTTACTGTATCTGCGTGTGTTTGATAACAAGCCTGCTCGATTACCCAGTGCATCTCTTCCTTGCTGACACTCATCTGAATGCAAAATGTGACATAAGCAGGACTCAGCAGTTAGAGTGGAGAGAGAGAGAGACGCACACATACAAACAGAATCAGTGCCCATTGTTTTTCCCACCCTTGCTGGGAGGATTCTTGCCAACATACCTGGCAACGTTGCAGCTAAGCCTCACTGAAGGTTTTTAATACATTTCAGGGCCAGCCCCAATGTCTGCAACTCTGAATTTGGTGCAACACCAGTTAAAACTTGACATTTTTCTCCTTTATGCCCAGGTACAATAGTAAAGAAACGCCTGTACTCCTGAATAACGTTAGAGAGTACAAAACTAACCAAAACAGGTAGAAAAATTAGAAGTGGAGATTGAAATTCTATCTATACCTTGCTCTGTTGAATTGTGGGGGAGGAAAGAGTGGTGTAAATTATGGATGAAACACAGAACAAGCTACATACAGCCCAGAAGAAATCTGCTATGCAGCATGCTTAAAGGCCTTTACAAACACTAATAAAGTAAGCTGCACAACCCCACTGGGTGGTAAGTATTATCATGCCCATCTTACACCTAGGTAAACTAGAGCATGAAGAGGTTAAGCAACTTGCCAAAAGGACCCAGAGAAATGCAGTAGCAGAGTCATGCACAGAACCCAAGAGTTGTGACTCCGAGACCGAGCTGTACATCACACTCCATCCTCACTGCACGTGAAGGGGTGGAAGAGGATCAATACTAAAAGGAGTTTAATTGGCACAGCTTTTCCAGTCTTGTGTCACAATCTGCATGAAAACTCCGTAATGAGAAGTTACTTGTGTTACTTGCTTAGGAAGCCAGGCCAGATATTCAGGTCTCTTGGCTAAATCTGCTGCCTTTCTTTTTTTAAAACCAAGTATCATTTATCCAGCTACATTCAGATTCTTTTACTTGTATTGTGGTCGCTTTAGCATGCATGCTAAGCAACCATCATGTTTTACTGGGCGTGTGTTTTGGATGACATACTACTCATGCATTCAACTGAACCGTTATGGAGCACCACACAAAGCCTGGTTCACCAATGTGAACTTTAACATGGACGGCCCAGATCCGTTCAGGTTAGCACAATGACAGCAGAAAATGGCAGAAGACAGATCCTACAATTTTGGGTCTTTGCGTAGTTTTCTGCCAACTGTACATTTTCATTTGGGGGGGAAAATGTAAGAATCCATCTTTCGTTTTTTTGAGAAGAACATTCTCAATCCTTTGCTGTTAGCTAAACATAGGCTGATGTCTGAAAATCACTTTAAAGATGAAGAGTTATGTAGGTGTTAAGTGTTATTATTATTATATTATATTATTACTGCTCTGTTAGCTCACCCTTGCCAAAAACTATTGTCAACCAAACAACAATAACAGCAAAGGTACAACTTCCCCTCCATTCACCTCCAAGAGAGAGGAATGAGATGGCTCATTTAAATACTATCACTATGAAGTCTACATCATACTCAGGTTACAGAACTAGGCAAAAGCCTCTGACCAAAATGTTCAAATACAAGTGCCTAAAGTTGGGTGTCTAATTCCTGGCCTGATTTTCAAAAGTGCTGAGAACCTGCAGGACCCACTGAAGTCAATGTGAACTGTGGACTCTCAGCACCTCTTGAAAATCAGACCACTTTTATTTATTAGATGCCTAAACAGGGATTTGGGTGCCTAATTTTGGGCACCTCCATTTGAATATTGTAGACTTTTCTTTACAGGGCTTTAGCACAGTTCAGTCGCATGGTTACCATACAACTTGGCTGCGTGCACATAAGCAACGCCACACTATGTCAGAGCATAGTGCCAGAACACAATGTGTTCATAGTGCAGACTGGGCCTCACTCACACACACTCATCTCGAGACAGGGCCATTTTAAGTGTCATATTTATATTCTCTCCCCCTTCCTCCCTCAGGTTGGGCTCTTTGCCCATGTTTTCTCCAAAGCAGGGTCTCCCTCGGGCCTGGTCTCTGTTGACAGGAGACTGGGGTTCTCTTGGCCTTCAGTCTTGGAGCTGCCCAGTTACTCCTTTTCTGCAGCACTTGCAATGGAGAATGAGCATGGGGCTTTTCTTTTGTTTTTAAACAACTGCTACAAGCTGCTGTACTTAGCAGGGAGATGTGGTGGAGTCACAGCCAGCTCTGAACTTTGATCCCAAAGACACGTTACATAGATTTGCAATTCCCGGTTTCTTAAGCCATGCCCATCTTAAGCAAACACCAGAACTGTTTTTGAAAATGGTTTAAATCAATAGGGCTTAAACGCTGTCCATTCCACAACTAAATCATTTTAACTAAACCAAAGAGTGGTCAAGACTAGCCTTGTTGCAGGATGGAAACATGGCTCTTTCACTCAGCTGTAAAAAAAAGCATGTGGGCACAAATGGCATTAATGACTTCTAAATCATGTCATTTTTTCAAGACCTTGTCTAAGCTGGGGATTTCAATTGTTTGTATTGTAACAGAAGTACAACGTAGACAGTGCTTTTTAGGCTTAATGCTAATTTCTTCAATGTAATGTAGACAGGGCCTAAATGTGTTCAGATTAAAGGCAGATTTTCTGGGCACCCCTGCTTTCAGTAATGCACAACCATATCTCAGGTTGCTAGAGACCAGCCCTCATGAAAAGATGTCTGCGAATATGTCTTCTTCAAACCCTAACAAAAATCTACTTATTGCGCAAGCAATAACATCAGCAACAGCAATTTACAGAACATCACTTTACAAAATAAAGACGAAGCCACCATCTCTGTCCCGGACACAGATGAGTCATCAGTTTCGGAAGGGAAAATGCAGAGAAATTAACGGTAACACCAAGGAAGGAAACTGATGGAAAAATTGGACCTGAAGGTGGAAAAGGTGGCACATGGCAGACAAGAAACAGGAGATTGTTCTAAGCTTAGGAAGCAGTATGATGAAGGCTTTAAACTGAGAATGGAAAGAGACAAAGGGAGCAGTTATGCAAGAGGAATGACAGTTGAGTTGTAGGTCAGGATGAGATTATGTGGGGCAAGTGAGAAGAAGTTATTTACCCTATGCAGTAACTGATGTTCTTTGAGATGCTTGTTCTTGTGGATGCTCCACATCAAGATATGTGCGTACCTGCAAACTCTTGATGGGAATTTTTGGTTGGCAGTATCTGCAGGTCCATGCCTGCACCCTAGATATCCTTGTGCTCCAGTATAAGGATATAAAGGGAAAGGACTCGCCATCACTCCAGTTCCTTCTCAGCCATGAATGCCCAGCGAAAGGACTCTGAGGCAGAGGGGAAAGATGGCGGATACTGGAGCACCCACAGGGATACACTTCTCGAAGAACTCCAGTTACCGTACAAGGCAAGTAACCTCTCCTTCTTCTTTGAGTAGTGTCCCTATGGGTACTTCATGGCAGGAAATTCCCGAGCAATACCTCAGTCAGAGAGGAGGGTGCTGAAGAGGTGGATTCAGTTTGTAGAAAGCATTACTGAAAGCCGCATCGGTTCTGGAAGCAGGCATGAGAGAGTAATGCTGGGAAAACATGTGCACTGAAGACCAGGTGGCTGCCCTGCAGATGTCTGAGATAGGTATGTTTTTCAGTAGGGCTACAGAGGTAGATTGACCGCACATACACCTTTTGTGGATCCTTACACCAAATTTAGAGAATTGAGGACCCACCAAGGTACAGACCCACGCTTGGATAGACTGCTTGTTGGGGCTGTAGATGGTTCTCATCCAGGCTTGAAGACACTGAAAGTGTGGTCTTGCTAAGGGTGTCACAAATGTACAGGCTTTCATATGGGCCAGTAGTTGCAGGCAATCCCTTGCTGTGGTTTGCAGGCTCTGTTGTATTGTTGAAATGAGGCTGGACATTGTGGCAAATTTGTTCT
This sequence comes from Eretmochelys imbricata, assembly GCF_965152235.1. Lineage (NCBI taxonomy): Eukaryota > Metazoa > Chordata > Testudines > Cheloniidae > Eretmochelys > Eretmochelys imbricata. Next base: position 15,780,683 of record NC_135585.1, on the reverse strand, counting down.
TAGGTAAGTATACTCTGGCAGTGGAGGAGTCCAGAGAGGCCCCAATGAAGTCCATTGAGTGGGTGCGAGGACAGACTTTTCCACACTGAGGCGGAGGTCCAGTGAATGGAACAGAGATTGCTGTCTGTATCTCAAGAAATGAGAGACCTTTCAGGAGCCAATCATCCATGTAGGAAAGATCATTATTTCCATCTGGTGAAGATGGGCTGTGATGGCTGAGAGGACTTTGGTAAAGATTCCTGGGGCAGTGGAGAGGCCAAAGGGTAGGATGCAATACCGGTAGTGGTCCTTGTGCACTAGGAAACGTAGGATAAGTCTGTGTGAGGGGTGCATGGCTATATTAACATAAATGTTCTAAAGGTAGAGGGAACAAACCAATCTCCTAGATCCAGGGAGCGAATTATCACTCATAGGGTTACCATTCTGAAACACTGAGAGCAGATGAAGATGTTTGAAGTCCTGAGGTCAAGATTTAGTCTCCATCCCCTGTTTTTCCTCAGGACCAGGAAGTTCCAGGAATAAAACCCTTTCCAGATAAAGTCTGGTAGAACAGGTTTGATCTTATGTTAGGAGGCCTCATGAGACCACCATGAGAAGGGTCCCTGAAGATGGATGGGACAGGGGAGTTGGGGGTTGGAAGAAACTGAACTGGGTTGAACAGGCAGTAGAAATCACCTCCAGGATCCATCTGTGTGAGATGATGAGCTCCCAGAAAGGTAGAAAATGGGAGAGACAATCCCCATAGCAGTGCAGGGAGGGAAAGGGTCAAAATTGTTGTTCTGAGAATGTTGCTGACTGGGACATCACTGTAGGGGATGGCCCTTTCTTAGTGAACCTGGACTTCTTCCTGGGGGGCTGAAGGGGGAGGTGTTTCAGACAGTCTTGGGGGCTGGTAGTGGATGGGATGAGAGTGATGAGCCATTTGTGATCTACTGTATTTTCTTTCTGCTGCAGGCATTTAGATGCCCAGAGATCAGTGTCACCAAGGGGTCTTTAAGAGAATGGAGCAACCTGTCCATGGCATTGCTGAACAACTTGGGCCCCTCAATGGGAAGGCTCTTGACAGTCTTTTGTTTCTCCTGGGAGAAGCTGGAGGAATTCAGCCAAGAAGTTCAGTGCAAGACTACTACTGTAGCCATGGAACATGCAGCTTTATTGGTGGCATCGAGCAAGGCCTGGAGAGACACCTTAGCAACTGTCTGGCCTGTTATGAGGGCTTGAAATTGTTCCCTCTGATCCTGAAGCAGGTGTTCAATAAAAGATAAAAACTGAGTGGTTTCTAAAATCATATTTTGTCACAGGGCTCGGTTACTGGTTACTCTGAGCTGCAAAGAGGCTGAGAAGTAGCTTTTATGGTCCAGAAGGTTCAGCCATTTCAACTCCTTGTCAGATGGCTTTGAGCAGGACTGATGTTGCCTGTTTTGTTTGTTAACAGCCATGACAACCAGAGAATTGGTTGTACGTTGGGGAAAAAAAAATACCCTGAGCCTCTGGATGGCAGATAGTATTTTTTGTCAGCCCATTTACATGTAGGCAATATGGTAGCCACATTGTACAGCCTGGGGCCAGCAAAGCATTGTTGATGGGGAAGGTGATTTTGCCCTGAGGAGATGTACCTGAAGGATGTCCAACAGGGACCGTTGGTGCTCCTGTATCTCCTCCTGATATTCATTCCATAAGGTCTTGAAATGCCTTTAAACCATTGGCATAAGATGCTGGGGGAGGCATGACAGCCTCACGTGGTGAGGAGGAGGATTTGTGGGAAGATGGTGTTTCTTCTTCCTCAGCTGGTTCTTGCTCCTCTGCAAGAGCCTCCTGTAGAGCGGGATCCAAGGGAGACGGTTATTGCTCCTGGTGTGTCCTTTTATGAGATATGACCATGTAGAACTGGTTGCCAAAAGGGGCCCCTGGGTTCCAATAAGCCCACTGTGGTGGGATGTAAGGGAAAGGGGCAGGGCCCCATAGCTTTCTTTGCCAGGGCTGCCAGCTGTATCTCCTGCCAAGAGTTTCTTCCTTAGAGTGTACCCCAAGGGAGAGACGTGGCATGGGAAGGTGGAGGAACCTTGTATAGACACGTCAGAATAGGATGAGGTGTCATTCTCAGTGACCATCAGAGGAGAAAGTGGTGCTGCTACCAGTGACTGAGTTAGTACTGGGGTCTGGAAAGGGTCCTGTAACTGCATTGGTACCAGGGGCTGATACTTGATTGGCTGATGAGATGGTACCAGAGGATGTGTCAGTACCAGTGGGAAATTACTCTCGGTACCCTCAAAACATTTGTGGGAGACTGGTGACTGTGTCAGTACTAGAGGACAAGTCACTGCTGAAGTGGTGCAGTCAGAGGGTAAGTAGTCTTGTGACAAATGGGCCTACAAATTTACTCAAATTGGGAGCTCAACTGTAAAAAGTACATAAAAATTCGTAAGATGTTAAAATAACTTTTAATAACAAATGTTGATGGGAAAAGGTATGAAAGGGAGACAGAATAACTGAATTAATCTAAATAAAAAGGCCGGATTGAGATGATTCAATGACTGTGTTGAAATTGTGCTTGTAAAAACAGGAGAGGTAGAGACAGAAGATAACAAGCCAAAACTGGTACGTCTGAAATTAAGCTGAATTGGTGGACAAAATAACGAGGAGTAGGCCATTCCACCCATTACTCCCTTTTTGGGTCCTTAAAAGACAAAGAGTTTGTGGGGAAAGTATCAAAGAACAAAAAGAAGAACAGATGGAAAGAACCAACAGAGGCTCCTGGCGCAAACTTCACCACCATGGCTGCCGCTGCCACCGCCACCTTTTCCTGGTGGGCCGTCACCATCCTGACGATAATTTTACATGAGTAATTATAAAAACAAAATACCAAAAAATTAAGTGAAGCTTAGCAAGCTGTGTGTCTAGCTAATGGAAAATGCGATGCTCCATCTCGAGTCACAGTTCAGCAAGAAGTGTAATAACAGCGGGTCCACCCTGCCTCATATTCTTGACCCAGAGCACATGGATATCTAGAGAGCAAGTGCAGACTCATGAATGCTGCTCACAGAATTCTCCAATCAAGAGTGTACAGGCTCATGCACATTCTGATGTGTAGCACTCCTATGGACACTACTTGAAGACCAAGGAGCCTCAATTTAATGTGCAAGCCAGGGAAGAGATTCCAGAAAGGTGATATGGTTGGAGCAGTGGGAGAGGAAGAGGACTAGCAGTGGTGTTTTAGACAGACTGGAGAAGTGAAAGGTGACAATAGCAGAGATCAAGGTGCAGTGATCAAGGTGACCAAGATGTGAACAAGGATTTTAGCAGTGGAGAGCAAGAGAGGAAAAGATTAATTCTGGGATAGTCTACATCCGAAGAGAACCTGGATATGGAAGGAGGCGATATAAATGACATCGAGTTGATATCCAATTGTAATAGAAAAGGAAAGAAGTGGAGAAGGACTTGAAGTGAAGAAGAGAAGCTAAATTTTTGACAGACTGAGTTTGCAGTGGCAGCAGGACACCAAGGAGTTGATGTGAGATTGAACGGATTGACAGAGGTTGGGAGTTGAAGAGTAGATTTGGGAATCAAACACTGTGGCAACAGTGTGTTACTTTTGTTCCACAGATGGAGGACTCAATCCAAACTAAGTCAGGCAATTGCTCTCCACCACCCAACACTCCCTCCTTACCTGGCATTTGAAGCTCTTCAGATACTCAGCCCCCACCTGATCCTCCCGCTCAAAGCCTGGTGCTTTCTTGTAGCTGCTGGCTGCTGTTACTGAGTCTGTGGGAAAACCAATGCTCTCCAAGCTGTGTTGCTTCCCAATGGCACCAGGAGGGGACCCACATATATTAGATGGACTTCCGAGGCTGCTGTTCCTACAAAGCATCTAATGGGAGAAGAAAACATAAGGGTCATAAAAAAGGAGAGTTCAAACAGTCAGCAGCACTGAGTCAAATGATTCCTAAGGACACTGATTCTCTTACTTCCTTGTTTGTGCATTAGCTTCATTGATGGTCAGCACAAACAGACAGATTTAGACAGCCAGTAGGGAGAGCACAAAATACTGTTTGTGTGCAAATCTCACAAATATAATGTCTCTTTGTTGTAATTTCTCAGCAACAGAGAGGTGGATTTAGCACAGTGATTTGTACCCTGAGGCTCTAGAGACACTTCAACCCCTCTGCAGCCTCACATGCAACTCCTGGAGTTCACAGGCCTGATCAAAGCTCTTCTCATTTTCCTTAAGCTACAGGGTGATTCAGGTTAGGATCCTGCCTGCAGTCTGAGGATGAACAGTGTTTTAACCCTGTTAGACAGTAGTAAAAACACCTGAGCCTGCCGGAGCAGCATATATGCTACAGCATCTACTAGTGGAGCTGCACCTGCTGGCCTGAAAATCCTAGTGTAGACAAGGCCAAAGTATCGACAACCAGTGTTAAAACAGGGCTCCGCAACAGGTTCTCTCCTTTAGGCCACAACTATGCATCATGCATTTAAACAGGATTACTTTTGCAACTTAGAACTATGTTTGCACATGCTTGTTGCTCCCAAAGTTTGAAATGCTGCATAGAGAGGGCTGGAGATCCAAAGAGGGAGTGCTGTGAGCGTCCTACAATCCTTTGATTTTTTACACAGGCTGTCTGCTGTTTTCCCTCCCCTGCAGTCACTACTTACTGTGGTGGAGGTGGGGCTAGTTGGCAGAGTTCCTGGTTTATTCCACACCTACAGTACAAATACAAAACAGAACATGCCATGTGAGGTTGGTTACTTCACTGAGTATTTTCCTTTGATTAATTACTCATGTAAAATTATCATCAGCAAAGCTATATTTGTTTGCAGACTACAGGTGAGTCACATCATACGCGCATTTAACTTATGCAAATTCAACTATACATGCTCGGGTGGGGGATTGATCTAAGATACGCCACTTCAGCTACGTGAATAACGGAACTGAAGTTGACGTACTTAGATCTACTCACTGCGGTGTCGTCACTACGGCGAGTTGACTGTTGCTGCTCCCCCGTTGACTCTGCCTGCACCTCTCGTGGCGGTGGAGTACAGGAGTCGACGGGAGAGCGCTTGGGGGTTGATTTATCGCACCTAGACTAGACACGATAAATCGATCCCTGCTGGATCGATTGCTGCTCGCCGATCCAGCGGGTAGTGTAGACAGTCTCTAAGCGCTGTTGAAACCTCCCGCTGAAGAGGGGCAGCCTTCTGATGAGAAGGAATTCAAAGCCAGCCAAGGTTGGCTTAACAGTTTTAGGACCTGCTTCAACCTCAAAAATGTGCAGACTACTGGTGAAGCTCCATTTGCCAATGAAGAGGCAGCAAAAGCCTACCCCGAACAATTAAAGAAAATCATAGAAGAAAAGGGCTATCTTCCAGAACAAGTTTTTAATGCTGATAAGACTGGGCTTGTCTGGGAAAAAATGCCCAACCGCACTTACACTTTGAAATCAGAAAGACAAGCCCCTGGCTTCAAAGCAGTTAAAGACTGTGTGACTCTTGTTTTGTGGCAATTCGGCTGGGCGTTTAATAAAGCCGGGCTTGCTCTACAGGGCTGCAAATCCCTGTGCCCCAAAAGGCAAGAACAAAAATCTCCTGCCTGTGTTCTGGCAATCAAATAAAAAGGCTTGGGTGAGGGCAGCATTATTTCTGGATTGGTTCCACAAGTGTTTCATTCCGGAGCTCAAGCGGTACCTCAAAGAGAAAGGACTGGACTTTAAAGTGTTGCTGATCGTAGACAATGCTCCTGGCCACCCTACGGCACTCCGGTTTGCGATTTAAGGGATTTTCAAGGGTAATTTTGACTATACGTGATTTTCGCTTTACGCACTGACTTTAGAACCTAACCCCTGCGTAAGATGCGACTCCACTGTACATGCAGCTGCCCTGATGACTGAGGAAATGAAAAAAAGACCATGTGTTTCCTTTTTTGGTATGTGTTCATGGATTAGGTAGGGTTCAGCTTTGAAGACTGAAGGGCTCCAGAAAGAGAATAGATCTCAGTGATCATCAGATGGACAGACATTTCCTTGTGGCTTGCCCAGCATTCAGATGGCACTTTCACAGAAAATAAAAGAATGTCTGTACTTTATTCCACAGTGGTATTTACTAAGAGAAAATAAATTAGTTCAACTCATCTAAACCAGTTTAGAATTTGCAATCATGATTTAAGACCATGCCATTCTAGCTCTTCAAAATCTTCATCAACAGTTTGGGAACGCTGCAAGCTCCAAAGTGGCTCAATGTGAACAGGCAAAGATAAAAAAACGGGAAAAAAATCAGAAAGAAAAGAAGATGCCTTGCACCCCATTCACTCCCGTGTCTGTATGTCGTCTACTTTGATTGTAAGCTTTTCTTGACAGGTACCTTTCGTCCTGTATGTACAGCTAATGTACTTAGCACACTTTGGGGCACTATATAAACCAGTAAATGTAGCAGGGCTTGGACACTCCTTGGTAAATCACAGATATTCCATAATGCAAGACACACTGTGGACAGGCTAAACCTCTCTGAGATTTCATGGATAAGCAAACTAAACTGCAGTTTCGTACTCTAGATTATACTGGCTCATGGCTTGTACATGGAAACAGAAGCCCTACACTTATCTCCAATCAGAAAGGAGTTAGGCTGGATGCACTGCTGCAATCCACTCTCCACTTTCCTGAAAAATACCTTAACCCAGAGCTAAAAATGAAACTTTTCAGAGAATGAAAAGCAGAGCAGTGCTATAGGCATGGAGTGGGTTTCTAGGAGGAAGGCAAACACCTGTGTCCCACCCCAAATAAGCTCTTTGCGGGAAGTACTGAGCTAGAGACAACAATATTCAAATCCTTTGGGAAATTTTCCTCCTCTGGAAGACAGTGGTATAGTAGGTCAGGGAAATGCAGGTTCACAACATGTAGACAAATGCTTCCCAGCAGGGTCACATACATTACTAAGGTCCGGGGCATGTGGACTGGAAGGGCTCACTGGAACAGAATCACCAGCAGCTGATGGCATATACATCACAGGGCCTGTTTGCGTTGGGCTGGATACAGCTGAAGATGGCGGTAAATCTTCGAGTGGAGGCTCTGCGAGAAATAGAAGGGCGTGCAACATCACTCAAAGCTACATGAATGGCCAGGGATCACAAGATGCTTGGGAAGAACAGCAGCTACATATATCTCCTGCTGCTAGCTCTCCACAGGGAATGTTTCAGGGATGCTTATTTTGAATCGGTATAGAAGCAACAAGAAATCCTATCAGGCAAAATGGGTATTTCTTATCCTCTATTATTACTCTTTCTCCAATTCTGCAAGCTGCTGGCCTCTAGCTCAGTAATATCTCTTCCTCCAATAGTATTTTTACTAAGTGAATTACATGCTACACATTCAGGATGTCCTGAACTAACTAGGGGTTTGGGTCATGCTATGCACACAGCTGATTGATTTGTTAAGATTAGCTAAGGGAGATAGATACGTTTCCGTAAGTCCTCAACACCCACCATTACAGAAAATGGTAATGTGTGTACAAGGCTATGGAATTGCCCCCTTCCCTTTAAACATCATAAATACCCAGGAAAACAGTTCAGGGTTTCGCTGCACTGATTTAAAACATTATACAGCCCTCAGCAACAAATGGCTATCACTCGTGAAATTCATCAGGATGATTTCCAAGAGATTTAGATGTTCTTGGACATGATCTTATTTTCCTTTTTATAGGGGCTTCCATCTGTGGATCTCAAAGCACTTCACATATAGTAATGAATTAAGCCTCATTACACTTCCGTCAAGACAGAAATTATTATTTTCACTTTTAGATGGGCAAATCAGGGCACAAAGAGATTTGCACAAGGTCATGCAGTGAATCAGTCTCAGAGCAAGGATTAGAGCCCAGTTCTAGTGGCTCACAACAACTCTGCTCCGACTACCAAAAATTCCGCATTGCAATTTGAGTGCAGAATCGAATAGGAACAATGGGATGTGAAAGAGCTAACCCTCATTTATAAATGCAAGTATCGACAGTAATAACCAAATTTATCAACCAGAATTATGACAAAGAAACTGAAAGGGAACGGAATTCAAGTTTTCTATCTGTTATGTATGAAAGCACCTTCCAGTATGGAATTCCAAATTCAAACAGACATTTGTAACTAGCAATTCTAGTCATTTGGCTCTACTCTATTACATCCAGAGAAATATGAAGAACAAGCCAACAACAGACTCTCTGCTCTCTTTTAAAGGGGCATTGTCAGGAAGTATAGAGGTTTTCTAGAAAACAGTTTACAAAATTACTAGTGCAGTTTTTAAAAAATATTAATAAAAACAGCTCCTATCTGGATTTAAACACTCTTGTGAAGCATTTGTGATTCAAATGTTGGAGCATCATTTAATACTGTATAAGAGAATTAGCAAGAGAATCTGCCTAATAACGTTCCTTAGTATTTATATAGCACTTTTAATCTTCAAAGCATATTACGAACCATTAATTAATCCTCAAACTAAAATACTGTTATTACTTTATACGTAGAGAAACATGCAGAGAAAGTTGAAGTGTGCAGGAGGTCACTCTAGATCAGGGGTTCCCAGACTTGGTTTGCGGCTTGTTCAGGGTAAGCCCCTGGAGGGCCACAAGACACTTTGTTTACCTGAGCATCCGCAGATATGGCCACTCGCAGCTCCCAATGGCCCCAGTTTGCCGTTCCCAGCCAATGGGAGCTGCGGGAAGCGGTGGCCTGGCTGGGAACAGCGAACCGCGGCCACTGGGAGCTGCGAGCTGCCGTACCTGCGGACACCCAGGTAAATAAAGTGTCTCGTGGCCCACCAGAGGCTTACCCTGAACAAGCCGTAAACCAAGTTTGGGAACCCCTGCTCTAGATGATCATGATGGTCCCTTTTGGCTTTAAAGTCTATGACTTGTCCAAAACTGCAGAGGGAGTCAGTGTTTGGAGTTGGGATTAGAACTCAGGTGATCCTGGCTACCAATTATAGGGGGCAAAACTAGACTAGAAACAAATCTATTTTTACTGTCTAATCTCAGTTAAGATATAAAATGTAAATTAAAAACACAAATGGTAAAAATAAATTTGATTTTTAAATGTTAATAATCTCATGTTAGAAATTACATTCTAAGATTTTTAAGAACTCATATGCTTTGAACTTGACTGTGTCCCAGTTTAACCATATGAAGAAGAAAGGCAGTGTTCTCTCTATACTATAGTCCTTATAATTCTGAGGATATGGAGAGCTGAGCTAGTGAGATACAAGAGTGGGAAAGATGCTTCAAAAGTGAAGGCGATGAGTAACCATGGTTGTAGCCCTACAAAATATCTATTGCCTTCAGCTGTGCTCACACCTCCTATTGGCATCATGACTTTAAATGAGCTACCAAAGAAAGCTCTCCCCTTTGTGGTCCTATCTACTCTGGCCTGGAGCACCAAACTAAAGTTATTTATGGCTAAAGCATCACTGAAAGATAAGAGAAGAAGCTAACATACGTTCTACATGTGCAAAGGCACAGAAGGGTCCCCGAGGACAGCTGCCAGACTGCTGCATGTCGTTGCACTTGGTGGATTTGTAGATCTGAGAAGAAAAAACAAAACAAAACACAACACACAGAGACATAGTAAGAAAAGACTGAGCGTAGCGACTCAGGCAGAGAAATGCCTAAAACAGATTCAATAGTGAGACAGAAACATAGACTACCACCACAGACACAAACAAAGACCTCAGAGCATCCATTTCAACACTTTGCTTTAAAGAAAGAAAAGCCACTGGAGTTCTGGTAAAGTCAACAATTGTCCCATGACAGCAACGGTCACCTAAAGGTTAACAGAAATGGAGTACTTGTGGCACCTTAGAGACTAACCAACTTAAAGGTTAACATTTACCATCCGTCCCCAATGACTTCAGTTGGAGCTCTGGGTGTGGTACAATAGTAAATTATAGTGTTAGGGGAATAACCGATAAATGACAGGCTAGAAAACTGATCCCCTGTTTACTAAGAAAATGATCAATAACTGACAATCATTATCAGAAATGGGTCCTTCCTTCCTCTGATGGGGAAAATGACATTGCTAGTGTAGGCCAGACAAAACCACTTTCAACACCATAACGTGAAGTGTGACTGTGACATGCTTTCTGTAATTCTTCTGGAAAAGCTTTGGGCCAGTCTGCACTAACAGTTAAGCCGTTTTCAGAATTGGTTCATGGGGACCTGTTACTGACAACAACTATCAATTACAAATCACTTTCGTAGTAGTTCACCTGTGAACCCATTCAACACATCTACAATACACACAGATACACTGTGGACTTACCCTCTCTTTCTCTCTCACACACACTCTTTTCCCCTCCTTAGGATCATAGGATACCAGGGTTTGAAGGGACCTCAGGAGGTCATCTAGTCCAACCCCCTGCTCAAAGCAGGACCAATCCCCAATTTTTGCCCCAGATCCCTAAATGGCCCCCCTCAAGGATTGAACTCACAATCCTGGGTTTAGCAGGCCAATGCTCAAACCACTGAGCTCTCCCTCCCCCTAACTTTACCTTCTTTACCTTCCCCCCAAATTGTCTTTTTTTTGACTAAAAGGGACCCTTGTCAAGTAGCTGTGGTCCAAGCTCACCTCAAATGCGCTGCTTCTGCACCCAAGGACCATGTTGCAAGCAGCTCTCCATTCCCCGCCTGCTTGCTGGGCCCTTGCTGCCCATCAACACCTGTAACCCTGGAATTCTCCCTCTCAAATAGCAAGATGTCAAATGGGAAGGTCAGGTTACCATACCTCTGGGTGAAACTGCTGCTCTGTGCGAGTGTGGCAGTACTGGCATGTGTCCCCATTCTCACACTTACTGGGGTCTCCCCACTCGTCTCCATGTTTCACACTGGGGCATGGTGAAGATCTGTATAAAGAAGGGGTAGTGGAATGCATCAAACACAAACATGTATTGGCCATTCTCAGCCCTACCTCCTGGCACCCCAACATCCCAAACTGGGAGCCAGGCTCCACTGCTCCCTTCCATTGTACACACGCTGCTCTCCCAGCTTCTTCTCCTGCACTCACTTCTTGGTGTCTATGCAGCTTCCTCCCTGCTACCTCTGCAGCTTCTATGGCTTGTAAAGATTGCCCAGTTAAAGAGATTTTTTTTTTCACCATCTCAGACTAAATGCTGACTTGAACCAAAACAGTTTAACTGTATTTGTAGGTGATATGATAGTGTCAAAGATGCTGGATCTGTTTTCTGTTTCAGAACTGGGTCTTCATATAATGTTAATAAGTTAATTGGCTAATCCCAGAACATATAGCACTGTAGGCTAGTCAGTTTCCAGGGTTACATTGTGGCCCTGTAGAAGACTGGCTGTGTGGGGTCACTAGCGAAAAGGCAGGCCTGTTTCCTTTCTCTCTGCTGGGAACTTTTTCTGTTTCCCCAGACTGCACTCTTGATGTGCCCCACTCCCCCTGTTCTATATGGTTTTACCCATTCCCTCAGTAAACTGCAGGGGAAGCCCATCGCAGCAGCAGCAGGGACTGAGCATACAGCCACATCAGTTGTTGGGGGAGGATGGCTGGCAGCACAGAAGTGGGAGGAATACTGATGCTCTCCATGCACTGGTAGGGGACCCTCAACTCTTCCAATACTTGCTAATAAGGCACAAAGATGGGACAGAAAGATGGGAGGGGGCACCTGTTGGAGATAGGAGGAAGAGTCCCTGGATGGCACCCGAGGACTCTCATGGCGTGTATGTTTGTCCTCGAGGTGATGGGTTAACGCTCCTTTGATTTTATGGGGCTTTATAATTGATTGGAAAAATCTGTGACAAAAATGTGGGGAGGAAAATGAGACTGTTCATGATTTGCCAGCCATGGTTTTCAGCCAGTTTTGATATTTTTAAGGGGGACTGAAGAAAAGCCCCCAAGGCCATAATAAAAGTTCTTTTGTGCTCTTGGAAATCAGAGCCACTAAGCTGGACAAACTGTATTCACGAAGACACATCAATGATAACGAGTCAGGAGACAGGAAAATGACGTGAACACCTGTAACCTAAGTTGCAGGACTCTTTAACAGTCAAATGAGGAGTGCAAAGCAGGCAGCACTGGTGATCTCCCCAAACCCCTTTCAATCTCAATCATCAGACACATGAGATGGCCTGATAATTCTGAAACATTTACTTGCTCTCAGTTAAGCCCATAAAAACATGACCTACATGCAGCGTGTGGTTTTGTTTACAAATGGGACTAAATTCCCCTTTTAGTGTTTTTTCACCCTGCATCACTTTTTTGAAATGAGTTTTTTGTTTAATTCATTATGGTTATCATGGAGAAGCCAGATGCAGGTTCTGTCCACAATGAGTAGATCAGAGCTGTAACATGATTTGGTGAACACAGTTATTTGTTTATTATAGGCATTCATTATTGATCCTAGTTATAAGGCAAATCCCCAGGCCTGGGGACTAGCATGTTAACCCAGCCCTTCAGCACAGCAGAACTGTCAGAACAGGCTTTAAGGAAGGGCTAACAGTATAAAATGAAGCAAATCCAAAGTGCTTGGTTGGGGACCTCCGCCAACCCTGAACTCCTAAGCTGGAAAACGAAAGGCCCAGGATGAGGGTACCTGTATTTGTGTTTTCTTGGACTCCTTCTTCTATCTTTGCTGTTGTGGTAGTAGGGACAGGCGTAACCCTGGCGACAGAGACGGGGGGGTTTCTTGCATTGCTCTGTCTTGTAGTTTCCCAACACATACGTTGTGTCTGTGAAGGAAGGTCCCACAGGTTACTTGGAGATGGCAGGTGCTTTGCTTACTATGAAAAAGCCCTTGATGGGAGGGGGCACTACAAGCACACTGGATTGCCCCCCTTGCAAGACCCTAAGGGACTCACCTTGCCACCTTGGCTCCTCACTGAGTATTTTCTCTATCATAGCATGGCTAGCAGCGACTGCAGATTGACCCTCTATGCCACCCTCTGATGTGGTCTGACCGTTCTGCAAAGCCTCCATAGCCTGAAGCTCCCTTCGGGAATAGAGTTAAATGAACAATAGGCAGACAGAGCAGATGAAGAGACAGATACACGTGTCTATAATTTTGTCAGACAGCAATTGCTACAGCACTTCGAAGTAGTTGTATGTTCATGATGTCTACTGGCTTTTGCCATAACATACATAGAAACAAGTGATTAAACACTGGCAGTTCATTCCCTGGGAATTTCAGCCTCATAAGTTTGAACCCCCTTCAGGGTTCTCAGGCAGGGTGCGACTAGCCTCGTGCTTCCCGCTTTTTGGGGAACCTCTTTGAAGAGGTTTTTGTGTTTTCCCTTGCTAGGGAGGGAAATATTGCCATCACTCTGATACTTAGCAGTATTTTGTTACATTTGTGTATATTCTTTGATCAGCTGACCTTCCATTCAGGTCCAGTGATCACCCCTCCATGCACAGCCCCAATGTGAAACTCCATCCTCTGCTACCTGATGTCGTAAACAGGAGAGCGTAGGTCATGAGGCCCATGAGCAAAGGCGCAGTGGAGGCCGTTCTTTGTGCAATTTCCTTTGGAGTCAGTCTCATGGATGCAGATTCCAGTTTTGTAGTAGCGCAGATGGTATCTCCTCTCTGTGTCACCAGTAGTTCTATGCAAGAATGGACACCTGAGGCATAGGGGAAGAGAGCCAAATTCTGGTCACACTCTTGTTGCCAGGGTGGACTCACGATGTATGAAAGGACATGCTGATGATGAAGACTGCTGTTGTTGTCAATTTTACTAACCCTGCCCCTCTCTTTTATCATGCCTTGCAGCATTCTTTAAATCCTAAATCTGCCACTGCGTACTAGAAAACAGCTTCTCTCACAGACAAACAACTGGATCCTTAAGCCTTCAGAGGCTCATTATTCTATAGACCAATAGGCGTCAGGGATCCAGAAAAGAGCAAGAACACTCTCAAGGCTTTACTGGTATATTAGCGATGAATGGGGGACATCACATGGCACACACATTTCCTCTGCAGCTCTCCTTTCATTTAGGTTCCTAGCTGTTACTGTTTCCTGCCAATATACTGCTACAGGGCCCGTGGGCTGGGCCAGTCCATCAAGAGCTAGACACACCCCTCACTGGAGAGCATGGGGCAAGGGAGGAAATACAGAACACTATCATTTTAGCTAACACTTTATTTTTTTCTTCCTACTGCATCTTAGTCATACCCAAAGTGGGGAAAAAATCCACAAACCTGTCAGTAAGAAATGTAAAAGAACCAGAAAAATAAGTGAAGTTGATGTACTTGTGGGACCTATCCAAAGATACGGACCAACAGCAGTAAGATGGTTTCATTCACTACTAACCTGGGCCAAATATGAACCAGTGATCTGGAAGTCAAAGACTCCATATCCTATTACCTGCCCAGCCAGCACCCCACTAATGAGAGATAATCTGAATAGAAACTGACACCACAGGTCTGGTGGATTGTTTCATTCTCTTTCACCTACCTTATCTTTTATTCAATTAGCAGAATTTGCCACTTTCCAGATATGTCTAACCCTTTTTGTTTATATTGGCACCATGAAACGTAACTGAAATTGCATCAGTCTATATTTTGACCACAGTCAAGATATGCTGTTATTCCTCTACAGATAATCTTGTCTCTGATTCTATATTCTCCATGTTCACTCCTGCATGGCTGAGGCCTGCCTTAGCACACTGCAGCAATAATCTTCTAAAGTATTTCTCTATTCCAATAGAACCTACCAAACAACTGATGAGGAAAAACATGGCATTCTACAGTGTTTCTCCATCTTGTGTACCTCCCATGGCTTTAGTGAAGTATTACTGGTCACTAGGCATCCGTAAAGGGTAATTAAATTATATAATTTTAAAAGTTGAGGCTGGATGGTTCAGGGCACAGGTAAGAGGACACAGACCTTTTCACCAGTGGGCCATCAGTTCAATTCCAGCTCAAGCTGATAGTTCCCATGAGCTAATTTGATGTTTGCATGGTGGCCATTCAGTCCAGTTCTTATCAAAACTCTGCTGAAGATGCAAGGACTGAACACGTAATGGAGAGTGAACTTCTCTCTCAATCCTAGAAGTAGTAGCTTTAGGATTGAAATACAGAGGTTGCTACTGCAGCTTTTATATCTATTCTTATGTTACTCTGAATGATCTTAAGCTTAAAAAGCTGCTTTGCTGAAGCGTCTTGTTTCTATAAACTACTGGTTGGAATCAACACCTGGACTGATCCCAAGAGCTGACTGGCAGAAAGTAGGAATGAGCAGACTTTACTTACTCATCTCCTTCTGGGCAGATTCCTGTGGTTTCATCATATTTGGTACAGTAAATGTCAGGGCTGTAGTTAAAGGTGCCATCCCGACGGCGGATAGATCTGCGACGACGCTGGTTGACAAAGTGCCAGTGGAAGCAAGTATAGGGCCGGTGCTGCGTGCATTTGTGCTGCACGAAAAGGGGGCACTGCTCAGTGCGGAACTCCTTCAGGTAACTGCAGGCAGAAATCAAGGAGAAGGAGGTTAGAACAAGGAGATTCACCAGAGTCCATGTCAACTCACTCAGCCGAGGCCATGCCAAACTACACAGCATCCATCATAGAGATGCAGGCTGTCTTTCCCACACCCTCCCCCGTTTTAATTCGCAATAAAAGACTGGAAGCTGCTGGTTTTCTGTAGCAGGGAGACATTAGTTTCCAGGCCGCTCAACTCAAACTTGGAATTCAAACATCAGCACTAAAAGCAGCCGCAATCAACAAAGAATTTCCTATTATATTTTAAGTATCATTTAAAAGAGGGCTGTCTGAATTCTTAGTGAACTAGTTAAATATTTAGTAAGCAAGCAATATTTTTAGATACAGTTCTATCTAATTCCACTCCTAACTCTGAAAGGTGTGAGTGGGAAGAGATTTTCTTCCCTTAAAGAGATACAGTCAGCTAAAAATCATGTTAAATAAACACACCGTAAAGACAGGTTTAATGCCTGAGATTATTACAACTGAAAGAGTTTTTAAAAACAGATATATTTTTCTCCATTTGTCCTGACTGATTACTTTTTGCTTTTTCCTAAAGCTTGGACAGTGAAAATAAAACTAGTCAGTTTCACTATCCGGGTCTTTTGCACTAAGGAATCAATCCTAGCAGCTGCTGAGCACTAAGGTTGCCACCCCTCCAGGATTGTCCGGGAGTCTCCAGGAATTAAAGATTCATCTTTAATTAAAGATTATGTCATGTGATGAAACCTCCAGGAATACATCCAACTAAAACTGGTAACCCTACAGAGCAGCCTCAACTCACTTTGAAGTCTAACGGAGTTGAAGGCGCTCAGCATCACACATGACTGCTCCGCACTTAGCAGGATCAAGCCCTAGCTAAGAAAATGTTGCAGTATTTGGACTGTAAAAGACCCAGATGATATTTAAATTATTTTTTAAACAGGATAAACATTAATTTTACAGGAGCTTTTAGGGCTATTTTGTTGGATTTTTCTTCCTTTTAAGACCTACATATTTTTAAGGCCAAAACAACCTAACAGTGTCCCTTTAAAATGTGTATGTCTTCTCTATCTTCAGAACTAAAGAGGTCTTGAGCCACTGTTGGAGATACAGCAGCAACTGAATCTCAAAAACAGCCAGCAGAGGATTAAAAAATGGTTTACATACCTGAATGAGACCTAATGTGGGGTTCTTACACCTTCCTGTCAAGCATGTGGTGCTGGCCACTGTCAGAGACAGGATATTGGGATAGACATCCCTTGAGCCTGACCCAATAGGGCAATTCTTATGTGCCTAATAAATTTAGCACAGCTACTGAGTTTTGACTAATGTGGTATTTTGTAATAACCTGTAACCAGAGCCCAGTCAGATCACTGTGTCCAAGTAAATCATTATTGATTGTGAGGTTTATTCACATATACACTATAAGGCAGGAAAATAAAAAGTATTGAACTTTGTCAAGGGCTCACTCCCCTCTTAAATTATTATTGTCTTTTTAATGTCGATTTTAAATAAACAGAAATGCACCACATGCTTGAAGATGCAGAAAATAATCTCAGGCTGTGTCTGTACAAGGAGAAATGTGTGTTTTTAAAATCATTAAAATACGGTGGCTAACACATTTCAAAAATAGCCTTTTCCCCAGCAAGGACAGGGCCTCAGAAATGCATAACATATTCCAAGCCTTTTCAGTTTCAGAGGCCAGAATCTTGCTGGCAAGGAGTTTTCTGCAGGATGATTTTGCTACTGAGAAAGGTAAAAGATTTTCCCAACCATTCACTTCCAAATCTTTTGGCCCTATACACATTTAAGACCTAATTTTCAGAGGTGCGGAGCACCCACATATTCCATTGCCTTCCATTACAGTTGTGGGTACTCAGTACTTCTGAAAATTGGGCTCTAGAGCTTTCTATTATGTCCAAAACCATTTTTAAACACCCTTGCAAGCTAGTGTTGCTGTAACACCAAACAAAGTTATAACTATAGATATCATATAGTTATAAAGCAAGTCAAAAGAATTTTCTGAACCTGTGCGCTATGGACTAGAATTTGTTTATTACGACTTTTGTTTTTAAAAAGGCCTGCTCCTCTGAGAAGAGATCCATGCCTCAACCAGGTTTGTGACAACTGTGTTGAAAAACAATTGCCTAGAAAGGCTGTGCCATGCTTGAAAGCCAGCACAAGTCCACACCATTGCAGGGACACGCACTCCTTGTAAAGGGCTGACCCTTATCAAACATGTAAGTTTTAGCTGATCAAGCCCAGTTGCTGTATCATGCTAATGAGCCTTAGGGAAAAATGACTGTCCACTAATGCCTGCTCATCTGAGTTGGGAAAACCAATTATGCTAGTTATGAGAATTTGAGAAGTAACACGATCACTTAAATGCCAATACCTAGAATGTTTTTTCACAATGATACATAGCAGCATATAGCCCTTTTCATCCACAGATCTCCAAGTGCCTCACAATGATCAAATAATATTATCCTCAATTTAAAGATTAGGAAACTGCAGCAGAGAGGCTAGGTAATATGTCCAATGTCACAGTACAAGCCTGTGACAGTCAGCAATAGGGTTGCCAACTTTCTAATAGCAGAAAACTGAACACCCTTGCCCTGCCCCCCACTCACTCCATTCCCCCTCCCTCTGTCACTTGCTCTCCCCCACCCTCACTCACTTGCTCACTTTCACCCGGTTTGGGCTCATTTTCACCCGGTTGGGGTACAGGATGGGGTGAGGGCTCCGGCTGGGACCAAGGATGAGAGGTTTGGGGTGCAGGAGAGGGCTCTGGGCTGGGGCTGAGGGGTTTGGAGTGCGGGAGGGTGAGGGCTCTGGTGTGGAGTGCAGGCTGTCAGGTGAGGCTGGGGATGAGGGGTTTAGGGTGCAGAAGTGGGCTCCTGGCTGGGGCTGAGGGGTTGGAGTGCAGGAGGGGGCTCAGGACTGGGGCAGAGTGCTGGGGTGCAGGCTCCTGGAGGGAGCTCAGGGTACAGGCTCCAGGTGGTGCTGACCTCAGGCGGCTCCTGGGAAGCAGCATCACATCCCTCTGGCTCCTAGGCAGAAGGGCTGCCACAGGGGTGCTGCCCAATGCCCCTGCCCGCAGGCGCCACCCCTGCAGCTTCGCTTGGCCATGGTTCCTGGCCAATGGAAGCTGCAGAGCCAGCATTCGGGACAGGGGCAGCGCGCTGAGCCACTGTGGCTGTCCCTCTACCTAGGAGCTGTGGAGGGACATGCTGCGCAGAGTTGGGTAAAGAGCCTGCCAGCCCTGCGACAACCAGACTTTTAATGGCCTGGTCAGCAGTGCTGACCAGAGTCCCTTTTTGATCGGTAATTCCTGAGGTGACCTTTCTGAAAAGTGCTGAATCCTCTCAACTTCCACTGAAATTAATGAGATTTGAGGGAGCTGAGAACCTCGCAGTACTGGGCCCCAGGACCCCTGCCTTCTAGATGTAAGCTTGCTTGTGTATGAGCACTGATATTATTTTAAAATAAAGAATGGAACAGATGGAGAGGAGAGGAATTTGAACAGCTTTAGCTTAGCAGGGAAGTTTAAAAATGCATATGCTGACGAGGGAGTACAGTCTCTGGAGTGTAGGCTGTTGCTGAACCACAGTTCAAAATTAATTGCATTTTATGATTGGCTAAGTTCCCTGGAGATGCATTTATTATAATGTAAATTAGAGATAATTACATAAGTAAATGGTTCACAAGAAAAGTGTTTAACACCTAACTGACTTCATTGGAAACTCATTCTTTAATGCTGTCTATTAAATAAATGATCTCTCACTTTCAAAGCAAGCATTGAAAACAGGTACCATTGAGCGCCATACCAAATGCATCAAATGTGTATAAACATTTCTGCAATACAGCTCAACAGAGCTAAATAAGGGTTGTCAGAATAGCTCAGAAATTCCAAGACTTTCAATCACTGGTTTTGGTGCAAATTCAAAGGCTAGGTTTTTTTTCAAACCAGTGGAACACTGAAAACAACTTTCTCCACAATGAAAGGTAAATTCTTCCTACAGCCATGCACTGTCTTGATCCAGGAAGCAAGATCTGGTTCAACTGGGAAAATATGAAAAACAGGCCATTCAACCAGCCCAGATAGAAACATCCACTTTGTTTTGAGGTGCTTGGAAAGACATTCTGAACTGCTGGTATTCTAACGTGCTCTTGAGCTGCAGAAGAGATGCACACGACCACATTAGCCATAATAGAATAGCTCACAAAGCAATCATTACAGCACTCTTTGTCTCTGTTGAGAATCTTTGCAGAGAGAGTACAGTGTCAAAACGAGCCCTCAGGTTATCAGAATGGTCTCTAGACAATTTCTCGGCAGAGCTGAGATAAGGAATCTCTGGAATGACCCCTAAATTTAAGAACAGTTGGTCAAACTAATGGTTGTTTAGTACAGTGTCAGCCAAATGATGCTCCCAAGCAGGAAGAGGAAATACAGTAATGATACTTTGCATTTCTCATTTCCGATCCAATGATCTCAAAAAACTTTACAAAACCCCTTTGTTGTAGGGAAGCATTATTAGCCCCATTTTACATATAAACTATCCCTATATTTATGAAACAAACAAACAAACAATCATTGAACAAATAAGACATGTACCTATCCACTTTGCTTGCATTATCTGTCATGTCCCTTTCTGACACCTTTTGTATGTCTTTTTAGATTGTAAGCTCTTCAGGAAACAGACTGTTATTCTCTGTGTTTGGAAAGCATGCAGTATGCTTTTTGGGGTTTACACAATCAAAATAAATAAAACGGTAACAATGCTAGCTGAGTCAAAAGGACTGCTGAGTGGGGTGTTTACCATTCCTACCAAACACATAAAGCCACTCTTCATTTTAAACAAGCAGAAGAACAAGTAAGAGACCATCAGAACAATGTAGTTCAAGACACTGGGTCAAACTGAACCTGTTGCTGAACCAGTTGAAAGCAGTATTTCAAGCTAATATAATTAGGAATGGTCTAGATAATACTTAGTTCTGCCACAAGTACAGGGGACTGGACTAGATGACCTCTCGAGGTCCCCTCCAGTCCTATGATTCTATGAATTTGGTAAATTAAGCCAGATTATGTTTAAAACGAATTTGGAAACCATGTTCTAGATTAGTTTTCCGTGTAGGCTAAAACATGATTTCTAAACTCAGTTTAAAGACTGTTTTGTTCAGTTTCCAGAGAAAAATCAAATCATGTTTATACCGAGCTAATGTAACACCGACAGATCCTGATCGTCGTTGGGCGGAATCAAACCTGGGGCCTCTGGTGTTTAGTGCATGAGCCTCTACTACATGAGCTAAAAAAGAACTGCCTAAGGGTACGTCTACAGTACGAAATTATTTCAAAATTATTCTACTTGAATTTTCGGAAGCTATTTTATACATTCGGTCTTCTGTGTCCCCACTAAAGCGCGTGAATTCGGCAGATTGTGTCCACATTACCAAAGCTAGCATCGAATGTTGGAGCGGTGTACTGTGGGTAGCTATCCCACAGTTCCCGCAGTCCCCGCCACCCATTGGAATTCTGGGTTAAGCTCCCAGTGCATGATGGGGCAAAAACATTCTCGCGGGTGTTTCTGGGTGACATCAGAAAGCTACAGCAGACAATTGTTTCACGCCTTTTTGGCGTGCAGACACCATACTGCTTTCAGCAGACGGTGCACCACTGCTCTCCTGCTACTATGAATCCACCTCTCCAACTCAACTCTGCTATCGTGAACTGAGCAGCACAGCTTCCGCCACCAACTCTGCTCTCCCGCTACTGCCACACTTCCGAACTTCTCCATGTTGTCTGTCCTGGGCTCCCACCTCCATGAAAGCCACAGAAGACAACCATTTTCCGCCGCTTTTCGGCTACCGTGAACTGTACAGCTTCCGCCACCAACTCTGCTCTCCTACATTTCGCGCACTTTTTCCAGGATTACCCGTGCAGGTGCCATAGCCATGGAGCCCGATCAGATCTCCGCTGCAGTTTTGACCATTGTAAATACCTCACGTGTCATCCAGCAGTATGTGCAGTACCTGCAAAACCGGGCGAGGAAGCGACAACTGCGCGATTTAATGATGAGGACACGGACACAGACGGCACGGCATGTGGCGATTGGGAGATCATGGTGCTGTTGGGCCAAGTTCATGCTGTGGAATGCCGATTCTGGGCTCGAGAAACAAGCACAGACTGGTGGGACTGCATAGTGTTGCAGGTATGGGATGATTCCCAGTGGCTGAGAAACTTTCGTATGCGTAGGGCCACTTTCATGGAACTTTGTGACTTGCTGTCCCCTGCCCTGAAGCGCAAAGACACCAAAATGAGAGCAGCCCTCACAGCTGAGAAGCGAGTGGCCATAGCCCTGTGGAAGCTTGTAACGCCTGACAGCTACCAGTCAGTTGGGAATCAGTTTGGAGTGGGGAAATATACTGTGGGGGCTGCTGTGCTGCAAGTAGTCAACACAGTCATTGACCAGCTGCTATCAAGGGTAGTGACTTTGGGAAATGTGCAGACCATTGTGGATGGCTTTAATGCGCTGGGGTTCCCTAACTGCAGCAGGGCAATAGACGGAACGCATATCCCTATCTTGGGACCGGAACACCGGGGCAGCCAGTACATAAACTGCAAGGGGTACTTTTCCATGGTGCTGCAAGCACTGGGGTGGATCACAAGAGACCTTTCACCGACATCAACGTGGGATGGCCGGGAAAGGCGCATGATTCTCGCATCTTCAGGAACTCTGCTCTGTTTGAACAGCTGCAGGAAGGAACTTACTTTCCAGACCAGAAAATTACTGTTGTGGATGTTGAAATGCCTATTGTTATCCTCGGGGACCCAGCCTACCCCTTAATGCCATGGCTCATGAAGCCGTACACAGGCACCCTGGACAGTAGTAAGGAGCAGTTCAACTATAGGCTGAGCAAGTGCAGAATGGTGGTAGAATGTGTGTTTGGACGTTTGAAAGCGCGCTGGCGCAGTTTACTGACTCAGTTAGATCTCAGCACAACCAATATTCCAATTGTAATTGCTGCTTGTTGTGTGCTCCACAATATTTGTGAGAGTAAGGGGAAGACGTTTATGGCGGGGTGCGAGGTTGAGGCAACTCGCCTGGCGGCCAGTTTCACACAGCCAGACAACAGGGTGATTCGATGAGCGCAGCAGGGCGCACTGCACATCAGAGAAGCTTTGAAAGCCAGTTTCATGACCGGCCAGGGTACGGTGTGAGAGTTGTGTTTGTTTCTCTTAAAGTTACCAGCCCCCTCTCTCTATATATATATATGAAAGGAAATAAGGTCACAATTGTTTAAAAAACGTTCTTTATTATTTGTTGCACAAAACATTGAGAGAAATCAGAAGCTAGATGGGAGAGGGGGTGTATTGGGTTGGGGGGTGGAGGAGGAGGGAAGGACAAGTCCAGAAACCAAAGAAAAATTTAGGATATGCCAGCTTTCTGCTGCTTGTGCAATCCTCTGGGGTTGACTGTGTGGGTCCCCATAGCCTCCCCCCGTGTTCTTGGGCATCTGGGTGAGGAGGCTATGGAACTTGGGGAGGAGGGAGGGCAGTTATTCAGGGGCTGCAGCGGCAATCTGTGGTCTTGCTGCCTTTCCCGCATTAGACCCACCACACAGTGGAGCATGTCAGTTTGCTCCCCCATGAGCTTGACCATAGCATCCTGCCTGCTCTCATCGCGCATGTCCCTCCTCTCTTCGTATTCAGGTAACGCTTTATGCGACTCCGCAATTGTTTGCCTCCACGCATTCAACTGGGCCCTATCAGTATGGGAAGACTGCATGAGCTCAGCAAACATGTCGTCAGGGCCCTATCAGTGCAGGAGGACTGCATGAGCTCAGCAAACATGTTGTCCCTTGTTCGTTTTTTCTGCCTTCTAATCTGGACCAGCCTCTGGGACAGAATAGATAGGGGCCACATTGAAACATTTGCACCTGCTGCAGGAGGAGAAAAAGGGAGGGTAGTATTTTAAAAGATACATTTTAGAAAACAAAGGGGACACTGTTTCTCAGTGAAACAGGCAATTCATAGTACACAGCACATGTTCTTTCTGTACAAGGTCTCATTTTGCCTCTTATACTGAAGTGCCTGCCACTTTGGTGTGAGTAAGCCACCACATGCGGCCAGGCAACAGAATTCAGCTTGCAGGCAGCCTGTGGACTCTCTGGGATGACTGCTTCACACAACACCGCCCCCACACACACACACACACCGCGGGGCTCCGATGAGGCTCTGAGCAGGGATGAGCCCTTTAAACTAAATGTGAACAGCCCAGTGTGGCTCCGATGAGGCTCTGAGAAGGGATGAGCCCTTTAAACTAAATATGAACAGCCCAGAGCGGCTGGGTTTCCCCCCAACCCCACCGCGTGGCTCTGATCAAGCTCTCACTCACCAGAAGTGCCTTCTCCAGGGTCATGGTCCGGGAGCATGCATTGGGAGTAGGGGAAGGCTACTGGCTCCAGCGTTAAGAATAGTTCCTGGCTAGGGGGGAAAACAGATTCCCCACTTGCCACCTGTGCACTGTCCTCCTCCTCCTTCTCTTCGTCCTCCAAAAACTCATCCTCCTCGCTCCGTGCTACTCCCCCCTTGCAGGTGTCCAAGGACAGTGGTAGGGTACTGGTGTCGTCACCCCCCATAATTGCATGCAGCTCACGGTAGAAGCGGCATGTATGGGGCTGTGACCCAGAGCGCCCATTTGCCTCCCTGGCTTTTTGGTACACTTGCCTGAGCTCTTTGATTTTTGTACGACACTGTTCTGTGTCCCTGGAGTGGCCTCTTTCCGTCATGGCCCTGGAGACTTTAGCGTACATATTTGCGTTCCTTTTTTTGGAAAGTAGTTCTGCCATAACAGATTCATCTCCCCAACATGCAATGAGATCCAGTACCTCCCGTTCGGACCATGCTGGAGCTCATCTGCAAATCCGGGACTGCGTGGTCTCTTGAGATGGTGGACTCTGCATGGTCCCCTGTGATGGTGGACTCTGCATGGTCGCCTGTGATGGTGGACTGTGCTGATGGTCACCTGTGCTGATGGTGACCAAACAGGAAATTCAAAAGTTCCTAGGGCTTCTACTGCCTACCTGGCTAGTGCATCGGAGTTCAGAGTGTTGTCCAGAGCGGTCACAAGGGAGTATTCTGGGATAGCTCCCATAGGCCAATATCGTCCAATTGTGTCCACAGTACCTGTAACTCGGAATTGCGATCTCGATTTTAGCGCTACTCCACTTGCCGAGGTGGAGTACAGAAATCAGAGTAAAGAGCCCTTTAAATCGAAAAAACAGGTTTGGTCGTGTGGACGGAACCAGTTTTATTTCGAGGTAACTCGGCTAATTCCGAAATAACCGCGTAGTGTAGACCTAAGAGCCACTTAGCTAAGGCTGTACAGCATACGCATTCTCTCTTTCTCTTTCTCTCTCAATGGTCTCAATTGCACCGGATGGGTCACAACACCACACCCAGGAGATGTGTGGGTTACACTAGCACAAACCAGTTTTGTCTACAAGATCAATCATGTCAGGGGACACAGTTACTGCACATTTCATTATAAAATAAACAAAACGCTAGATTTTTTAATCACTCCGAATTTAAGGTGATAAAATATTTGCAAGAAAATGTAACCATGTTTAAATGTATTTATGAATTGTGCTAAACCCGCTTTGACGCACAATTTAGAAATAATTCAGTATTACCCACATTGCCAGGCTGATGTGTTTTAACTGTCAGGGGCTACTGGTCCCTTAACACAAATTGTTTTGTAGAACTTTAAGAACAGTTGAGCCATCATGGTTCATGGTCTAATGTAGAGGAGGGGTTAGATACTTCCCCAGCTTTGTAGTCCAATCTCACAGACTGTTTGGGTTAATAGATTTAATAGAAGCACTCAGATCTATCACTTTACTTCAGGCCTGTCTCCTTCTGCCCTAACTCAAATCTCAGCCTCTCTCTCTCTCTGGCATCTCCTAGTGGATGTCTAGTCATTAGCTCAAACTCAACATGACTAAAACAGAGCTCTTAATCTTTCCCTCAAGCCCTTTCCCCGGCCTCTTTTCTTCTATTACTGTGGACACCACCACCACCCTGCCCATCACTCAGGCCTGTAACCACGCCTCATCTGCCGCTTGAGTTCTTTAAATCTAGGCTAGGCCTAAATCTTGCCAGTTCTGCATAACATCTCAAAGAGACAGCCTTTCCTATACATCCACACAGCTAAAACCCTCATCTAGGCTCTTATCTTATTGTCTCGATTACTACACCATCTTTTTCTCTGGCCTTGACAAATACATTCTAGCCCTGCTCATATCCATTCAGAATGCTACTAACTAACATAACATTACACCTTCAATCCCAGTCAAAGATATGGCCTGAAAGGACTGAATCAATCGGGCAGCAGCATATCTGTTTACCCTGTGCACAACTCAAAAAGATATATAGATTTCTGCATTTACAAAAATGAATGCTAACCTTAAACATAAAAAATTGTAGGCTTCATGGCTTTTCCCCACTCATGCAAATTTTTCCTCTCCACTTAGACAATATATTTTTGAGAGAATTTTGACATGTGTATTTCAAGAACATAGTTAAGTTTATGGCACTACACATGTAAGGAAAGTTATGCATGTGCTTAAGTATTTGCAGGATTGGGCCAAAAGCATTTGAGTGGGCAGAGCATGGAAGGAGGGGACCCAGAAGAATCTTGAGTTGTGGAGGCAGGAAAAGGCCCTTAAAAGACTAGAATTTCACATTTGAAACACCAGGCCAAAGCAGTATTAATCTGGACACCAACAAATTCAGGATTCAAAGATTAATGGACATTTAAAAAATTTTAGGCCTTAGCCTTTGTTTCTCAGTTTTCCCATCTGTGAATGGAGTTACTTTCCTAACGCATAAGAATTGTCGTGAGGCTTACTGTTTGTAAAGCATGCCAAGTTCCTAAGAAGAAAAACACTATAGACATGTGAAGTATTCTCAAGGTGGACAAACAGGCCCTAGTGATAGGCCAAAGCTACATGGTGACATTATGAAATAGGGCTGATGATGGAGGTAATTCAGGTACCTGGATCATCCAACAGCAAAGGGATCTTCCAGGGGAGGGGATAACTAGTCTTACATCGACTCAAAACCTTTGATTTTAGAAAGGTGGCCATCATTGCTCCTCCACTGCCTTTCAAAGGAAGTTTAAATAGAAATATCAGTGTCAGAAAAGTACTGAAGTTCCAGACCCCCAAGTGGTTTGGTGGGTGGAAATATAGTAAAGGCAATCCAACAGGAATGGGTTGAATCTTTTATTTTATTGTACTTTACTAGATCTTATTTCCCTTTGGTCTGGTCACTAGAAAGCCACCTGTGCTGAATTTCTGAATATTTACAAGATTCAAGGTTTTTTTGTTTTTATATCCCCAATGTTTTCTGCACAATATAAGCTTTCATTTGAAACAAGATTACATTTCTAGTCTTTCTGGCTGTAATGATGGCTTCAAAATGTAACCAGAAAGTGTTATTGTGTCAGAGAAGGGTGAGATTCCTCCCCATTCCTCTCAACATAGCATTAAGTCTAAAGCCCAATTATGACAAATTTAAATATCAATGTTAAATATTTTGTTGCTGATGTTCTTACCAGAAACATCCAATGGGGCTGGGTACTCCATTCATTTGAAAGGACTTTCCACAGGAAGAAGGCTAAAAGGCAAACTGACTTCGGCTTTGTCTACATTTAAACTGCTACTGCAGCTGCACCACTGTAGCACTTCAGTATAGACATATATTACAGCAATGGGAGGGGTTCTCCCGTCTCTGTAATTAATCCACCTCCCCGAAAGACAGTAGCTAAGTTGACAGAAGAATTCTTTCATTGACCTAAAGCTGTCTACACCAGGGGATAGGCTGGCTTAACTACATTGCTCAGGAGTATGGATTTTACACTCCAAGTAACACAGCTGGGTCAAACTACCTTTTTAGCTTAAACCTGGCCTTTGTTCCCTCTTAATGTGGTACTTTCACCCATCACTGCAGGGTGACTGCTGTCCCAGTTTACTGGAAAAGACTTGACTATGTTTATGATGCCCTGATAAGAGGTGAAAGTAAGCTGGTACGCCCCCGTATGGTGTACCAGCAAGAGCCTGTGCGCCGTACCAGGGCGGATCGGCGTCCCCAGGCAGCAATTTAAAGGGCCTGGGGCTCCCAGCAGCATCTGGAGCCCCAGGCCCTCTAAATTGCCGCCAGAGCCCTGCTGCTGGAGCCCCGGGGGTCGCGGCGACAATTTAAAGGGCCCGCGGCTCTGCTGCAGTAGCAGCAGCCAGGAGCCCCTGGCCCTTTAAATCACCGCCAGAGCCCCCGGCTGCCACTGCTATCCCAGGGTGCTGGCAGCAGGCCTTGGGTGGCGATTTAAAGGGCCCGGGGCTCCCACTGCTGCTACCCTCTGGAGCCCTTTAAATTGCCACCCGAGCTACTGGAGCCCTGGGGCCCTTTAAATCACCCCCGAGCCCCAGCACTCCCAGCCGCCTCTGCAGCTGGGAACTCCGGGGTGATTTAAAGGGCTCGAGGCTCCCAGGTGCTGCTAGCACAGTCCCAGCCCCGGGCCCTTTACTTGATTTAAAGGGCCTGGGGATGTAAAGACCCCGCCTCTTCCGGTTGAGGCCCCTCCCCCTCCTAAGGACTCTGGAGAACCAGTAAATCCTTTAAGTTACTTTCACCCCTGGCCCTGATTGATTATAGTGAAACCTGGGCTTTGTCCCACTTCCATTATAATCTGCTGACTGGCCAAGCTCTTTCTGCCCTTTGGCTGTGTGCCTCCATACTATACAATACTCCTCTCCCCACCTTACAGTATTACAGGATCCAGCTTTCTTAATGCCATGCACTGCCTGCCAAATGCTATAGTGTATCATGTATGCACTGGGTGTAACAAATGAGGCATGCCGAAGCCTGGTGGGGTGATCTCAAATCAGGGAAGTGGGCTGGTAGCGCATCAAGGCAGGTGATCCCTAAATTCCTCATTAAAGGTCTGATTCAAAGCCCTTTCACATCAACAGAAAGACTCCCACTAACTTCAGTGGGCTATGGAGCCGGCCCTGAAGAAGGGAGGGTGTGCCAACCGTCTGTGTGTTGGGACAAGGGAATATAGAAAACTGAAGTGAGAAGAGTTGGAGGACTCTGGAAGTCAAAGGAGACAAGCAAACAACTTTTCCAAACTCTTCTCTTTCCCACACCATAAAAAACCCAAGCCCTACCTCCCTGTCATGCACCCCCAACCCTCACCTCCCAAATCCTTTCAGTAAGTCCCCTCACCTCACCCCCCAAAGTTCTTCTCTAGTATCAGTCCTCCTTTTCCAGAGGTGGGCAAACTACGGCTCGCAGGCCACATCTGGTCTGCAGGACCGTCCTGCCCGGCCCCTGAACTCCTGGCTGGGGAGGCTAGCCCCTTCCCCGCAGCCATGCCGCCATGCGGGCAGTGCTCTGGGCGGTGGGGCTGTGCGTTCCTGCAGCGCAGAGCAGCAGCATGTCTAGCTATGGCCGGGCGGAGCAGCTGCCAGACATACTGCTCTGAGCAGCATGGTAAGGGAGTTGGGTAAGGGCAGGGGATCCCAGGGGGCAGTCAGGGGACAGGCAGCAGGTGGCGGTTGGATGGGGCAGAGGTTCTGTGGGGTGGGCATGGGACAGGGAATGGGGACGGGGTTAGATGGGGGGGTCCCAGGGGCGGTTATGGGTGGGGGTCCCAGGAGGGGGCGGTCAGGGGACAAGGAGCGGGGGGGGGGTTGGATGGGTGGGGATTTCTGAAGGGGTCAGTCGGGGGGCGGGAAGCTAGGCTGTTTGGGGAGGCATAGCCTTCCCTTCCCGGCCCTCCATACAGTTTTGCACCCAGATGTGGCCCTTGGGCCAAAAAGTTTGCCCACCCCGTCCTATACTCCTCCTAATCAAAATTCTTTCAGCTCCTGCAAAGACATTAGGGAACAGAATACTAGAGAACAGAGGCTGGGTCTTCTGCAATATTGTGATAGAGAGAAAGCCTGGTCATTAGATAAATTATTTGACTAATCCTTGCTAAAACACTGTCTACAAAAATTAGAGCAAGAATGAGATATACAGTATTGTCAGCTACAAGGTGCCTCAGCTACACAGGGTTTTTTGCGTTAGTGTAGTTATACTAGGAAAAACCTCTAGTGTAGACTAGCACGAGAAGTGTAGCATAAAAAGTGACTTGCACTGGTTTGAAACCAACTGTTTTTATGGTGCAAACTGGTATTAAAATAGAGGCTCCAGGGCCAACAGAGTTGAAAGCCAAATGACAATAAGTTTTTGGCAAAAATCTTGCTGGCTTTCATCATGATTTGAAGGAAAGTCCTGTGCAGATTTTGCCAGTATTCCCCCTCAATTTCTACTGCTCGTAGACACAGCATCACTGTTTTCTTTCTTAGATTCCTCTGTGGCCTCACTGCAACAGGCATGTTAGTTCTTAATTGGTGCAAATGTGTTGGCAGGGAGACATTACACAAAACAATCTTGCTGAAACAGTTACAGTCTTGCAAGAAATTCTATTTTTGGACTCCCCCTAAATCTGAAAATAGTGGTCCTTTCCCATACAACCAACCATAGTGAGCCAGACCTTTCCATTTTGCAGCAGACCAAGAACTGCCTTTGAATTCTCCCTCTTCCACACATCTTCCTTACACAAAATACAAATGTATCCTTTCTTATTGAAATATATATAAGCATTAGCCAATTTTCTTCCCCATATCCCCCACAGATAGGGACAGTTTTGAAACTCTTGAAAAGATTATACAGCATTTAAACTAGAAGAAAATGAAATGGATCATGTTATGAAAACAAGAGGCAAACTATGAATGCAGGATGGGAGGGGGAAGAAGTGTGAGAAAAGAGAGTCCATTGAGCTTGCATCTGTCAAGATTACAGCCTTCACATGCCTCAGTATCTTCTTTATCTTCTAAATAAATTGAACCACCAACTGAAAAGAGGTCACATTGCAAACAGTGCTATGTGATTTCAGAGCTGTTATATTTCCCCTCCTCCATCAACTCTTGACAATACTGCCAGTCTAAGGGTCTACAAAAATCTACCATGCAAATTGCCAGATTTCACAAGACTCTGCTCAAGAAGGTCCCAGGTATAGAAGAACAGGACGTTCAATGAAAATATTTTGGCCTTGTAAAGTACCTCCATTTTAAGATCTCAAAGTACATCACAGATCAATTAATTTAACCTCTCAATTCCTCTGTCTGATAACAGCAGTCTAGTACTACCACTTTATTGACTGAGAATCTGAGGGACAGATGGGTCAAGTGACATGTCCAAGGCCACGCGAAGCGTTAGGTATACTGGTAAAGCTGTGTCGGAGCTTATAATAAGGGAAATTTCAAGGCGTTACAGATCTTGAAAGAAGTGTCTCTCACATCTAGCACCTGCTTCTTATTTTCATGAGCACCATATTCTCCCACAATTTTAAAGGAGATGGAAGTACACATCTAGTATTTTCAAGTGATTATGTCACAGCTGAAGACAGACAAGTACATACTCCACTTTCTGTTTTTGAGTAAAGTTACAGATAGGGTCCTACCAAATTCACGGCCATTAAAAACACGTCACGGACTGTGAAATCTGGTCTCCTCCTGGGAATCTGGTCTTTTGTGTGCTTTTACCCTATTCTATGCCAATTTCACAGGGAAGACCAGCGTTTCTCAAATTGGGGGTCCTGACCAGAAAGGGAGTTGCAAGGGAGGGGAGTCACAAGGTTATTTTAGGTGGCTCACGGTATTGCCACCCTTACTTCTGCGCTGCCTTCAGAGTTGGGCAGCCGGAGAGCAGCATCTGTTGGCTGGGCACCCAGCTCTGAAGGCTGCACCCCGCCAGCAGCAATGCAGAAGTAAGAATGGCAATACCATACCAGGCCACCCTTCCTTCTGCACTGCATCCTTCAGAGCTGGGCAGCCGGAGAGTGGCAGCTGCTGACGAAGGGCTCAGCTCTGCAGGCAGCAGCACAGACATAAGGGGGCAATACCATACCATGCCATCCTTACTTCTGCACTGCTGGTGGTGGCGGCTCTGCCTTCAGAGCTGGGCTCCCAGCCAGCAGCCATCGCTCTGCAGCTGCCCAGCTCTGAAGGCAGAGCTACCACCAGCAGAAGCCCAGAAGTAAGGGTAGCAGTACCAACCCCCCCGCTACAATAACCTTGTGACCCTCCCACAACTCCTTTTTGGGTCAGGACCCCTACAATTACAACACCGTGAAATTTCAGATTTAAATAGCTGAAAACATGAAATTTATGATTTTTAAAATCCCATGACCGTGAAATTGACCAAAATGGACCATGAATTTGGTAGGGCCCTAGTTAAAGCCATGGCTCATACTGATGTGCACTCAAAGTTCTGTCCATTAACCAGATCTTCAGACCTAGATTCACTCCCAGTAAGGAAAACATTTAAAAACAGTCATTTACAGTGTTACAGATGTATTTTGTCCCAGCTAAGTCTTCAGCTACACAAATTTCAAATTGCATGCACGGATAACTGCTGACCACACCTACAGTAAGGACTGTCTGCCACACTGTTTTGGAAACATTTGTGATGCTGCTGTCTGAACTGTTTACAACAAACATGGCTGTGTCCGCAAAGCGGATTTCTTCATAATACAATCATCAGTTTGTGCCTCCATACCACCTATGGCGCCTGTATTTATACTTGTGCATTCTGGGGAAATGTGGGCAGATATACCATAATGCTTCAGCAGATGACAGAATACCTGTAGGACATACACACAAAGTGGCAACAATACCCTATTTGGCAACATGTTCTGGGATGTCCTATTTCACAGACAGCTAGGAGGAAGGAGGACCAACCAACACAGTTACATAGGTACAGTTGTGGGGGGAGACAGGGATGGTCTATACTGAAAAAGAAAAAACCCCAAAACCCTAAAAATAGGTGCCAAAACCCTTACAGGAAGACAGTCACAGGCCAACAAAAGCCATTGGCAAGGGCAAAACACTGTTCACTTTCATTGTTACTAGCCAAGTTCTGACCATATTTTGTGGGGGCACAAATCATGTTCACAGCCAACCATCCTTCCAAACTTTATACTGATGAGCAAAAAAGATGTGTTTTTCAATCATGCTATGCTAACTCAATTGAAAACCACGCTTACTTTTCCCATAAACACAGGCCTGGCTGGCTAAACTTGGGTTAAAGTTGCACTGAAGTCAGGGCCTATAGGGTATCAATGGAAGAAAGTTCGTGTTCACAGTGTACACCTTCTATAGGCCTGCCCTACGTACAAAGTTGCACTGGTTTAACTGCACAATTTTAAACCAACTTAGTTAAAATTGGTGCAACTTTGTGTGGGGGCATTCTAAAATTTATTTAAATCTGACATATTGGTTAAGCTTGAAAGTTACATGGCCAAGCTCCAATATAATAATTTTTATACAGATTTAAGAGTGTTTTCGCAAGGGTTTGCCCTGTTTTAACTATACCAGTTTAACTAAACCAGTGCAAGTCTGTGCATAGATTAGCCCAGGGATCTCAAACTCAAATCACCAAGAGGGCCACATGAGGACTAGTACACTGGCCCAAGGGCCACATCCCTGACACCTTTTCATATAAAGGTACAAAAGCCCTCCCCTCTGCTGCCCCCGGCCCTGCCCCCACTCCACTTCTTCCATGAGGCCCCACCCCTTCCCAGCTCCCATTCCAACCCCTTCCCCAAAGTCCCCACCCCAACTCTGCCCTCTCCATGAGGCCCTTCCCCTGCCTCGCCTCTTCCCACCCCTTCCCTGCCCCTATTCCAATCCCTTCCCCAAATCCCCACCCCTGTCCTGCCTCTTCTCCACCTCTTCCCCTGAGCACGTGGCTCCCCACTCCTCCTCCCTCCCTCCCGGGAAGAGCCTGGAGATAGGAAGAGGAGTGGGGACGCGGCGCGCTGGGCGGAGGGAGGGCGGTGGGTGAGGGGAGCTTGGCGGCCGCAGGAAATAACTCCGGGGGGGTGGAGGGACACGGGGAGCTTGGCGGGCCGCAGCAAATAACTCCACGAGTCGCATGTGGCCCACGGGCCACATGTTTGAGACCCCTGGATTAGCCCATAGCTGCAATGTTATATTTCAGAGCAGAAGTGTCTTTACAAGCTGTTGTGCACAAGCCAAAACCCCACATGTAGTCTGCCTTTTGGTTTCTTTCGGTTTGACTTATTTTGCCCAATCTAACAATGTCTGAGTACATATTAACTAACATGATTTTAAGTACAACTTGGCACCTAATTTAGGCAGGGCATATAGTGTTTTAAAATGAGTTAGTCGGTTGTGGTTAACCCTAGCTAGCAGGTTTTTAAACATGACTTGACCTGTCTACAATAAAAGCAAACTTATGCTTAAAATAACATTAGTTACCATGTTTTCAAATATGACTTATTTTCCCAGTCTAGAGGAACCTGTTGTTGGCCCTCACTTTAGACTGCAGAATGTTTAGCTGAAATGTCACAGATGTCACAGATGCTTTGGGACCCTTTTGAGCCTATGAACTGGACAGTAAGGCCTGGTCTACACTAGAAAATTAGGTCAGCTTAGTTATGTCAGTCGGTATCTGAAAAATCCATGCTTCTGCCCAGTGCAGTTAAACCAACCTAAGTCCCCACGTAGACAGCACCAGGTGGATGGAAGAATTTTTACATTGACCTAGCTACTAACTCTTGGCGAAGTGGATTACCTATGCCAATGGGAGAACGCCTCCCGTCAGTGTAGCTAGTGGCTAAACTGAAGTGCTACAGCAGTCCAGCTGCAATGGCGTAGCTGTGTTGCTGTAGCGTTTAAGTGTTGACAAGCCCTTGCTACAGCAACAGGAAGGGTTCTCCGGTCTGTAAAGGTAATCCACCTTGCTGAGGGCGGTAATTAGGTTGATGGAAGAATTCTTCTGTCAACTAGCACTGTCTATATGGGGACTTAAATTGGCTTAACTATATCTCTCAGGGGTATAAGATGTAGCTATGCCAATGTAAATTTTCAGTGTAGACCAGCTCTTGGTGAAAACCTGGCCAATACTGAAGACATAGCCTCTTGTTGAGGTCTGAATGGCACCCGTTCATCTCAACGATAGGTAAACTCTGAAACTTAATCACAAAAATTTTATCTATCTAGAGTTTATCTCTTGCTTATCATCATGATATCTGAACACCAGTTTAAATGTCAACATCATTAACTATTTTACTGCTGATGGTTTAGCAGAAATATCCAGCTAACATGCTCCTCTAGTATGGTTGTTAAAGGTGTGTTTACACTGGACTATTTTTTACCTCAAGTTAATTGGATCCAGACTACAGATGTTTGTTCTTTCCCTAAATATTTGTAGCCTGGATCAAACATGTGGGGAGTGCCTACTGGCCTTCATAAACATATTACCAGTTAACTTCAGGTACTAAATCAATTTGTTCAACGTAAAAAGGTCTAGTAAAGACCAGCTGAAAAAGACCATATAGGTCTGTGTTGTGTAAATCATGATCCCTGGTTCCAATATATCTTTCTACACATCAATTCTCCCACTACTGGTTTAGCACCAACATAGCTGGTATAGGCTAGGCACAAGTGTGTTAACCACTATGTCACTTCTTCTGCTCTCCAAAAGTTCCAAAGCTCAGTATCCCATATGTGGGAATTTGCAGAGGCCACCTCAAATAAATATTGTTTTCAGATACTTATTACTGAGCTGTGGCAAAGCACAGAATGGTTTTCAGCTACAAACTATTTTACAGACATTTACAGTAAGCAGACCAACCTTTCTCACTCTCTAATTTACCAACAAATTCTCAAGAAATACAAGACCAATAATCATCCCTATGATGAACAGACAAAGAATCTTCAAGAGAATTTTGGCCAATGATTCAGAGACTCCCTCCCAAACAAAATAGATAGATAATTTATAAATTGTTTGCAGACCAGATCATACTCAACTGAACCAGAAGAGGATAAAAGTTCCACGAGAAATGATTGATTTACAATGCTCCAATCCAGTCTAATCCGAGTTTTGTGAAGGAAATGTATTAATTTGTTACTTTGCCTGCTGAATGTCAGATTTGTGGTAGCTTCTTTGGACAGGTGTACAGTTGTGAACAGATATTTTCTACTGTGAATTTCAATCAAAACACTGTGATTACCTATCAGATATGAACCTGCATTTTGTATCACACATAGCCAACACAAAGATAAAGCCAGACATCAATAAGATGGTTTTGGAGAAGCAGTGCCAGTCTTTCAATTGATATTCATTTCCCTGCAACCCACAAATCATACTTTGTGTTTTTATAAAGCATAGTGGACACTTCCAGCACTCGATAACAAAAGTTTGCGTTTATTTCAGATTAAAATAGTATATAAATGTATATGCAAATTAGGTGTGGCCCTCATGATCATTGAAAGTTGCCAGTGTGGTATTTTATGCTGCAAAGATTCTGTATCATGCTCTAGAGTGTTCACCCAGGGTTTTCTCTGTTGTGATGGTAATCCAAGTGCTTTTACCGATATCTCACAGTCCTTTGAATGCTGCAAGAAAAGACAGCTCTTCTAGTGTATGGATATGGATTGATGGACAGCCGTCTTTAGTATGTAATATAGCTGGATCAAAAAGAAAAAGAACCAACCAGTAAAATAATCTTGACTTCATAATAAATTCAGATTCTTTTGTAATTAATCATCAGGTTCTATCTTGGGAATCTATTCTCCCCTCTGTATGTGTGTAATGCCTACTGACCTTAATGGGAGTTATGGGCACAAAAGGATTGAAAAATAAACCCATTAATTATAATCTTAATAAATCAGTGAGCTCTACAAAATTTTGTTAGTAGTTTTGCTCATCACGATACCAAGCGCTGGCCCTAGATTTTTGCAGGGCTCTAAGAAGCTCCTTCCTGAAACTTGTGTAGGTTCCCATCCTACAGGTACCAGTAAAAAGCGCATTCTATTCAATAGTTTTTGGTGATCTGTGACTCTTTTCAAAAAGGTTAAAAACTAGGCCACTTTGCTGTTGGTCAGCAAACCAATACTTTTATCTGCACCACTGTGCTTCAGATTTTATGATTTCTTCTTTTTAAAAAACAAATTAAGACTAGAGCTTTTATTGTTGCAAAAATAATCTTAGAAATGTGAACCAAGTGAGGCAGTGATGTCTGCAGAAGACAGCTTGAAACCACAGCGCTAAGAAAAGTGTAAATTGCTCCTTTTCATTTCAAGGGGATGTTAACTCTGACTGTGATACTTTAAATGTCAACAGTGTTAACTATTTTAGTACTGTTCAAGTACACAAAGAAAGTTTGGGAAAGTACCAGACTGTAGCAACCTCCCCACTTCTCCTGATACCTGAAAACAAAAACAAGTTCCTAAGAAGGGAACAGGGCAAGGCAGTTAGGAAATTCCATATCTTCCATAGCCTGCTAGGATAGGAATCAGACATGAATTCAGATTGGGACTAGAGGATGGAGTTCTAGTTGATGGGATCTGTGTGTGTGAAGCAGGAGCAGGACTGCACGGAGCATTTTGTAATACATGCACCTAAAGCACTACAGATTAGGGTGCCAATGGTTTCAATGTGACTTGGATGTCAATATGTCCTGTTTATATACAACTGTGCATTAGAAAATTAATTTAAAGAAATAATTTGAACATTATTGCTCCAATTGGCAAGAACTCCTTTAAAAATCTGCCCTGTGGCTTTCTATAATTTACATACATATTCCAGCTAGTTTCTTTGAAAAATCTTAATTTATGAAGCTACTATTACATGCCCACATAAAATTGCTTTTGGGAAGCTAGTCTTGAAAAAATTTTGTATTGCCTAGGATTAAAAACTGGCCAGGTTAAGTCAAAAGTCTATACAGAGAAACATTCTGACTGGAAGTTAGTTGATGGCATACATAGAACCAAGAGCAGACTGAAGTATTATCAAGTTTTCTAAAATGCTGGGGGATTACATTTGCTGGAGAGATACACACACAATTCAGAATGAGCAAAACTTTACAATAAAAGTTGGCCTTCACTCTACAAGGGGTATAATAAGAAGAGTAATTCTGTACTAGAGCTGGTCAGAAAAACATTGATAGAACCATTTCCATCTGAATACACAGTTCTGTTGAAACTGAAAAGCTTCTTGAAATCGAGCCAATTTTGCTGGAATTTAATTTTGGAAGAAAACTGAAAACAAAAGTCCTGGCAATATCAAAACGTCCTGTTTTGACATTTTTTTAATGAAACTTTTTTTTTTTTTTGAGTTTCACAACTTTTTTTTTTCTAATTTTTACTTTTGCATTATATAATAGAAAAGTAAAAAAAATTGAAATAGAAATGAAAAACAATATTTTAATTTTGTCAAAACAAAATGTTTTGATCAACCCAAATCAAGTTTTTTTTCCCCAGAATTTTCCTTCATGGAGAATTTCAAAAATTTCAGTTTTCATTCCTATTCAGATTGAAGCCAAGTTTAAACATCTTGAAATCCTTCCTGAAATGGAACTTCCATCATCTGCACAGCACTAGTTCATATTCTACACAACGGTCACCATGATGTGAATTCTCTGACAATTTTGAGATGTTGACATGACTTCCAAAAGGACAAAATTGATCAGTCAATCTTCTGAAAACTATAGTCTTCCAAACAAAGGCCCCAATCACATATTGTGTTTTAAGTCAATGGAGCTGCATACAAGTAAAGCATAAATCAATGGAGCTCAGCAAGACACAGAAGTTCCCCTGCATCAGGGGTTCCCAAACTTGGTTCGCGGCTTGTTCAGGGTAAGCCCCTGGTGGGCCGCGAGATGCTTTGTTTACCTGACTGTCCAGAGGTACGGCCGCTCGCGGCTCCCAGTGGCCATAGTTTGCCATTCCCAGCCAAAGTGATGGCGCCACTTCCCGCACCTCCCACTGGCTGGGAACAGCGAAACCGTGGCCACTGGGAGCTGCGAGCGGCCGTACCTGCAGACGCTCAGGTAAACAAAACATCTCGTAGCCCGCCAGGGGCTTACTCTGAACAAGCCGCTAACCTAGTTTGGGAACCTCTGCTCTGCATGGAGCCCCAATGACTTCAATCCCAATGCAGGATCAAGGCCTAAAACACTAAACATCCCCCCACCCCAAAAACAAACAAACAAACCAAAACCACCTAA
Organism: Eretmochelys imbricata; assembly: GCF_965152235.1. Lineage (NCBI taxonomy): Eukaryota > Metazoa > Chordata > Testudines > Cheloniidae > Eretmochelys > Eretmochelys imbricata. The sequence goes on along the minus strand of NC_135585.1, from coordinate 15,742,095 downwards.
TTATATTTAAAGTCTGTGAGTATATGGTCAAGAAACTAGTGGTTTCCAGCTTGTCTCTGTAACTATTTTCTATAGTAAACATACATTGTGAATGCTACATTTCTTGCAACTGCTCCAGTACTTCACATTTTCACCTCCCTGTTACAGTTCACACTTCCTAATAACAATACATGATGGAATTGCTTTCAAGGCGGTTCAGTCAGCCAATAAACCAGCCTGTACTTGCCCAATAATGTAAATAGACATTTACAGACAACACAATACAGCAGAGTGTAGTAGTTCCTTGTTTTAAATTTTATAACAATAGGTATTTTGGTTTCTTCCAGGTATCTCAAGAGTTATTAGTGAGTTGCAAGCTGTCTTTAAAATGTACCTGTCTCTTTTTAAATGGGGCCAAATTCTGTTGTTACACAAGCATAAATCCAAAGTAACTGTATTGATTTAAAGGGAGTAACCAGTATAACAGAACTGAATTAGGCCAATCGTTTATTATTTTTAGAGTTCTGTTTGTTTCAAGAGTATATAAGGTAACTTTTGAAAAAAATAAAATTAAACAATTTTAAACAAACTGCTTATAAGTAAAGAACATTTCTGGTCATACTGAAAGGGTGACTTAAAAAGTAGACCCACTTATAGGAGAAGACTAAAGGGTGTGAAGTCCACTGCAGGTAATAACTTCACTGAAAGTATAAATCTAACGCACTGTTGATTTTTAATCATATTTTCAGAAACAGACAGTTTGTGCATATAAAGTCAGAACTATTTACACAGCATATTCACCTGGTCATTGGTCTGCTCAATGATAAGAGTTGTGGTCTTAAATCTTAAGGGCTCAGGAACCGCAAACACTTCAGACTTTTTTTCAAAAAATTATTTTAATGGCATGCTTGTAAAAAAATGAAAATGTGATTATTTATGAGTAAGAATATAAACATAAGATTGTTTGCTAAACTGTTCAAAGGAATTCCAAACCCACATAAAAATAGTGGGATCAGATTTCTTATTATGATATAATATTTATATAGCAGTAGCACCCATTGGGAACCCATTGTGCTGGGCACTGTGCAAATACATGCAAAAGCACCAGGCATATCTTGGTTGCACCTAACTCAACTCCCATCCACATATAAAAACCGTTAAATCGAGTGCAGTGATGCTTTTAATGTAGGCATTAACTTCTCACACAACCGGTATGCAAAGCGGATGCAGGCTAGCATTCCTTGAGTGGTGATAGTTATCCAGCTAGTGCCTTCCCCCAATCCCCTTGTGAGCCCAGCAAGGGCAGACTAGTTCTCCCACAATACACTGCAAAACAATTCATAGTGCAATCAGCTTACTTAGTAATAAGAAAAATGGGATATGCTCCCAGAAGTCTTAGTGTCACTCACAAGCGAGTGTAGCCCCAGTATGGACAGAGCAGCTTGTCCATAGCACAAAATAACACAGCAGTGTTATTTTGCAGTGCTGCACTTGATCAAGGCTAACTTGAAGGGAGTACCTCGAGTGTAGATAATGTGTGCTAACTCTGCAGTGAAAATATACCCACAATCTATGCCCCAAAGGGTTTATAACTCAGCTAGAAAATATTTAGATCACCTGGGCCTGAACCAAGGTGTTCTCTGGGGAAGTAGGATGGGAAAAGGGGTTACTGTTCAAAATAAATGTGAGCACACTAGAATGGATACATTCACGAATCTCATCAAATCTCACCCACATCTGAATGTTTGGCTTTCTGCAAAGTTCTCAAACAATCTGACACTCAGGTGAGAACATGTGCAGAAGAAAGTATCACTCCATTTTCACTTTTCTGGACTTCACAAGAGGGATAAACAAGTCCACAACCCTTATCACACAGTTAAACAGAGCTCAATAACATCCAGATGGACTAGGCTGACTAAGTCAAAACAAAATCTTCACTACATGACAATTGGTTTTCTAACACAATTGATCACTTGCTTTAGTTTCTTCGAACCCAACCTCTATTCTGATTTGCAGATTGTGGGTACCTAAGACGATAATTATACCAGTTAAACATAAGAAACAATGTGAAATAATGCAAAACACACAGGTATTTCCATAAACTATTTAAAATATTTGATTGAGGTTTGGCAGAACACATGAAAAGTATTTTTCCTTCTGTTAATGGTAACCTAAAGCCTGACCAACAAAGATGTTACATGAAACACTTCATTGTAACAACACATCCAGCCAGCCTGCAGAAACCTGAAGCCTTGTTTGGGTATCTTAATGACATCACCGTACTCTTGCAATTAAAGCAGGATCACAAGGAACCATCGGCTAATTCAATAAACCCAGAGAGAACTTAAAAACAGTGGGGTACTTCTAAAATTACTATTCATCTGAATTCTGCAATTTCCAAAATTAAGAGATTTGAATAAGAAAATAAATCCCCAGGGGAAAACCATGAGATCTCTCACTCAAATAGGGAACGTTGGCACACGTAACAATGTACTAACGTACTTCACTTCCAGCTACGTGTTACAATTGCCACTAATGTCAAAGCTAAGATTTTATAAGGCTCTTGGTCAACTAACAAAAGGAGCAGAGCAAAAGGTGTGTATTAGCAACAATTGTTGTTTCATGTTTCCTTTCGCTGTTGTTCTAGAGCAAATAAAGAGGAGCTCCATTCCAGATATGGAACCACAGTTCAAAGTAAATTAGATTACATATCAATATTGCCAACATTTGAGAAAATACCAATAAGGAAATCGGAACATTTCCTAATAAACACAACCAAAATTCTTTAAGACAGAGATTTCCTGTATCGCCCCCATTCCCAGAGGACAGCACAGGATGTGGATAATTAATTCTATTTGAATTTACAATTTGTGACCGTAACGTCCTTTTACTGAAACAAAACCAAAAAGAACAAAAAAAGTGCAAGGAGAGATTTCAATGTTATAGCATGTTCACATAACAAAGAGCAAACAAAATAGGTTCCCATATATTATAAAAAGAGTTTATGACGTGATGTGCTCTAGTTTATAAATTTTCAAGCTTCTTATACTACGAATCACATCTTAAGAGGTAGTTTCACACACACTTCCCTTCTCATCCTGCAAGCATGCAGGTCACCTCAACATTCCTGTGGTAACTACAGCAATTGCTTTCATGGATATATAGAAATATTTTTAGCTGCCTTTCATGCAAGTGTTTTTGTCCTCTTTGAAAAAAGTTAATCACACAAATTTTTCTCTATTTTGTTGTTTCCATTCCCCTTCCCCATTCTTCTCTACCACTTGGTCCCCTTCTCCTCTCCCCTCCAATTTTCCTGTTGCCTGGTTTCTCTTCCACTGCACGTGATTTCTTGCTGACTTGTTCCCTTTTCCCCAACTTTTGTGGGTATGCTTAAGAACCATGTGGTCTGCTTCTCCCCATGCTATATCAGACATAACCATCTAGCTACCTAATTTCTTTTTCATGCGGATATTCCCCTCCCACTCATGACTGATAGTTTCACTCCCACTGATGACCTTCAGTCCCCAAGAACAGCTCCTGTTTCCTCTCCTCCACCTTTCTAGCTGTGGTCCTAACAGAGAGAGCTAAGCTAGATTCTCTTTATTTGCAGTACATTCAAAAGATTCTAAGATCTACATCTGTTGAAGTGGCTGGTAATATGGAGAGCCAGCACAATATGGCCAAGCAGCTCTCTGTAAATCACCCAGCAAGTGCCCTGAAGACTACAGTTGGGAAATTGAGATTAGTGGTTATTGGAGGTGACTGAGTTAGGACTCCTAAATTCTATTCCCAGATCTGTTACAGATTGACTTTGTGATTTCTTGCAGGCAGATTACTTAACCCTGGTATACCTAAATTTACTCCAGTGTAACAGGCATGAGTGTTGTGTGATACAGTGCTTGTAAAACACATTAGGTTCAGTGAATAAAAGGAGCTACAGAAATGCAAACTATTATTTTCTAGCAAGAAAAAGTCCACCATTACACACACTAGTGATATGGGTAATTTGTTCTGATGATTTTTCCTTCTAGAAGCCGACGCACCCTAAGGAGAAGGGTGACACAATTCAGGGATATTTTCTTCACAGGGCACAGTTCCAGTCTAATATTTTTAGAGGAGGTCCAAGAACTGCCAGTTATTTCTACCCTCATTGACCCCATCACCAACCCTCCCCTCACCATGATGCTCCCGCCACTTAACCCTTCCATCTTCTTCCTATTTAAAAAAGAAAAATGAACTTTATTGCCACCGCTTCCAACCTGTATACTTCAGCCACCAAGGGAACACCACTGGCCAGGAGCACTGAACAACACACTAATGATATTTTTGTATTCTTGGGGAAACATGCTCCAGCAATAATTCCCACACAGAGAAACACACTCTAGTGAGGGATGCTACACACTAGCAATATTTCTTTCATGGAGGAGTCATGCTTCAGTGTAATGGGAGCATGGGGGGAAGGAGGAAGAGTAACATACTCTGCCATAGCTCCTTGAAGAGAAGGAGACACTTGTGTAACATTTGCCACATATGGATGGGGCTGTGACACACCAGTGATCTTTCCCACATGTGCACGTGCAAAACATTCAAGTGACAGTTCCTTCGGGGCATGCGGGCGAGATATGTTCTAGTGAGGAATTCCGCACGTGATGTGCTCTAGTAAGGTTTCCCTCAGGGGTATGTGCGTGCAACATGGCCTTCTGGTATTTCCATAGAAAGGTGTAATGACAGTTCTCTGATGGGGGTGGGAACCTAGACCTTCTAAATGTTTTCCTCATGGGCGTGTGAGAAAACCCTTAGTGATGTCTCCTTCACAGGTCCATATGTGAATATATGACCTGCCATGGGGGCCTGTCCCTAGTTGCTGGGCATGTGACCTGTCCAAGCATTATTTGTCATGAATGTGTTCGTGAGGCCGGGGAGGCACAACACATGGATGGACATGCTCAACACAACAGTCACCCACACCAAGGATGGGGGCAAAGGACTGATGTGCTCAGGCCTTAGGGCCAACACACCCTCCTGAGGTGGGGGGAAAGGCAATGTATTCCAGTTAGAGCAGATGCACCCAGCCAAGAGAAGCTAGGGGGTGGGGGAGGGAAACAGACTCAAAATGGGGGTGACACACTCTGCAACAACAGCCCCACCACGTGGAAAGGAGCCAGGCAGCCTCACTGGGGGGAAAAACAACCTGATAAAGGGGGTACAAAGGAGACCCCGAGAACCCCGGAGGCAAGGCGGGGGGGGGGGGGGAGAGAGGGGCGCCCCAGTGCATCATGGTCAGTGCGTGTGGGAGTATGCGCGTGGGGGTAAGGTGAGTCACTTCAATCCCTGCCCTGCCCCGCCCCCTCCCCTAAGGCGGGATCCCACCGGCCCGCGCCGGCCACGGCCGGTTCCAGCCGGTGCCGGGCGGGCTGTTGGTCTCCGTGCGCGCGTGCCGCACGCTGCCCGCTGACGTCAGGCGTGTGTGGCGCGCGGGCGGGCGCCGGGCGGAGGGCGGCGGCGGCGGGTGTTCTCGCTACGTACGTGTAGTGCTGCGGTTTCTCGGGCTGCGCCTGCAGCGCGCTGGCGGGTGCCGCTGGCCCGGCCGCAGGGGGGCCGCTCGCCACCGGGCCCTTCGACATGCTCCTGCCTTCCGCTCCCTCCGCCGCCGCTACCGCCGAGGAGACTTTATTATTCACTCTGCGCGGTCCGCACGGAGACCGCAATGCGCAGGCGCCGCCGCCGCCATTACCGCCCCGGTGCGCAAAGCATGATGGGATTTGTAGGCCGGGCGCTCGCGCAAACTCCACCAACCCGGGACACAGCTTGGCGAGGCTTCCGGCCTGTAGAACTACAACTCCCAGGGGCACTGTGCGGACATTGCCCTGGACTTCCTTCAGCGAGGGGCTTGATGGAAGTTGTAGTTCTGCTGTCCCTGGGAAGCCTAGCTGTGCACCTCCTGGAGGCAGGGGAAAGAGCTGGTAGTTCAGTGGGGACATGGAAGTACTGCAGATTAAGTGGGGTGCATACACTAGAGATTCAGACCTGTAACCACAGCCCAGATAAGGGAGGGTTGTGGTTAGAAAGGTCATTGGTAAATGTAGAGTTCACTATGCACACCCACCCACACAAACCAGTGAAAAAAATATTTTCAATAATACAAATGTATACATAGGCAAAGTACGAAAATGCTGCTTGAGAACTTATCAGAGTTTGATTCAAGGCTCTACAGTGTATATATTCACATGTGATGTTGACAACTTGTGGGAAATCATGGGCTTAATTAAAACAACGGTGAAAATTTAAATAGCTCTAAATTGAAAAAAAAAACTTTAAAATAGACATTATCCATCTAAGTAATAAAAAAAATAGAATTATTCCAAGTTATGGTAAAATAGGATGTGGGGAGACATGCCATTGCTGTAATACCTTGTAATCTACTGATTTTTTAAACAGTAGACTTTGTAATAAACACGGTCCTTAAATATTGTCCTGACAACAATTGACTTTTTTTCCTACAGTAAATTGAGAGAAAGACCTTTGTGAATAGTGTATGTTTTGGGACACACAGCTTTTGTGAAGGTCATGGATGAGTTGGTTTGCAGAGGATTGGGGGGTATTTTCTGTATACAGCTTCATTTTCTCTCCCTCCCCTACTTACAAACAAAAGACAGACATTCAGCTTCTGCATGACATTCTGCTGGATTCTGTAGTGTTAGTTTCTACATTTCCCTTCTCTGTACTGCTTACCTTACCCCACAAGGCAGAAAAGGTCCAAAAATAGGCAATGAATAAACAACAGCACACTCCATTTGAGAAGGATGGAGAGAGTTGTATGGAGAAGCTGCCTCTTTATAGCTAACCCCAGATTCTGTATCAATGTTGGGTTACTGTACACACCTTTCATGCCTTCCAAGGGAGAAAAAAACCTCTCCCGAAAGGAACATTTCCTCAGGAACTTTGCAGAGTTTTGCGTGTAAATTATCTTCTTCCATGGGGAGATGATGTAAGCCTTTGTACACAGAATTTTGATATCTCAGGCTCAACACATAATTATTAAACCCACTGTGCTATTTAGAGTTGAGAAAGAGAGGGAAAGAGCACAAGGATTTATGAGAGGAACACCTTTCATTTTAACTTGGCCACTACGCACAAATTAAACAATGTTAATATTAAACTCTTAGGCCTGGTCTACACAGTTTTTGTATCAATATAACTATTTTGGTTAGGTAATGTCTACACTTAAAATGCTATTACAGTACAGCTGCACTTCAGCATAGTCACTCACTTCAGAGAGGGTAGGGGTATTCCCCTTGCAGTAGTTAATCCACCTCCCCAACAGTCAATAATTCTCTTGTCGACCTAACACTGTCTACACCAGTGGTTAGCTTGGTTTAACTAGGTCGTTGGGGTGCAGATTTTTCACACCCCTGAGTGACGCAGTTGGGTTGACTTAACTTTTGAATGTAAACTTGACCTTAGGGGTGTGATTTTTTTTTAACCTAAATAGTTACACTGCTACAATGCCCAGTGTGGACACAGTCATGCTGATACAGTTTAAGAGCTCATTATCCTACATTTACAGGAATAAGATCAAATGTATAAGTATCTTAAACAGTATAACCGTGTCCACACTTGTAGGAGTTGTACTACTTTAACTATATCAGTATAGTTACAAATTTTGTGCTTACACAAGGCCAAATATATAACCAAATAAATCACAGTAAGTGATTAGCCTGTAGAAGGAGAAATGTTGGATTATCAAATAATACTCAAATCATAAAAAGTTTTATATATATACACACACACACTCACCTCCATTTAAGACTAAGATGTTGTGGCACTGTTTAACCCAGGGGAGCTAAACTTTTCATAGTGCTATTGGATAGCCAATCTACCCTCCCATTTGTGATTGCACAGAATCCCTGTAGTAGCTACGACATTTGTTTATAAAGTAATATTATGTCAATGTTTAATCTGTTTGTACCTGTGTTTTAAAGGAACTTACAGCTGCACGCAAGGAATTATCAGCACCATGTGAACAGCCAGCTCTGTGGGCCACCAGGAGTGGTTCCACATACCCTCATTTGAAAATCACTGGTTTAAGCCAAACAGACTGACTTTTTCTAGACCAATTAGTCCTGGCACTACCCTGGTTTCCTCTGCTAGTTCTCTTCCTTGCTCCAGTTAGGAAAACCCAACATACACTCTGAATGAAAGGCAACACAGAAAAGTTAGGTTTTACCTGGTAAGTTTGTTTTGTCTGCACTTTGTATTTTATTATCTGTATGTGTCTGAGTAGATCCATGTATCTTTGGAATTTTGCATATGCGCCTTCCTGTCACAGCTTGTTTTAGTTTTAGTTTCATTTTCTGTAACTGCTGGATAGCTCCTCTTGAGTCCTAAACCAGAACAAAAAGCTATAAAAGTATTTCTATAATTAGAGGCTTGGGCAATCATCATTATAGAATTACAGAAAAAAAGTCTAGAATCAGGACATAACTCTTGTTAATAAACACTAACCACGGATTTATCTGCAGTGTTAATAGTGTACCATCCAGTAAAAAAACATGCAAAGGATTTTTTCAGTTGTCATCACAGAGTGTTTGAACTTCTAGAGTTTCTGGAAGGCTAGCATGTTCATTGTCTCTAAGTACCCAATGAGTCAAATTAAAATGGGCTCCTCCTTGCAGCCCATGAGTCTTGGCTTTGGATGGAATGGAGTATAAGTAGGTCCCTGTTTCAAAGTTTCAGCTACTAAGATCCCTTCTCTGTTGAAAGCACAAAAAGACCACCATTATATAAATGAATGCAAAATAGTTTTATTTATATCTAATTATTTTGCTTTCATAAAAAGTAACTTCTTTATGTGCAAACCCCAAAGAACATGAAAATTAAACAGAGAATGAAGACATTAGGTGGAGAGGATACATATGTGTAAACCACAGCAGTCCCTATCCTGCAGCATGTGATGGATCCTGTCACATCATACTAGTACAAGTCTGAGTTAGTGTATAACCCACATCTGTGCAGAACTTCTTATTGCATATGGCAAGAGAGGTGATTAGCAATGTTCAGCTAACCAAATCTAGATTAGTGGGCTGGTGGGGTAGCTTTGGAAGTGGCTTGGTGTAATTATGAGTTGCCACCAACAAATGATTGAAGCAGATACTGATTTACAATGTGATCAATAGTTTGCAACTTATGTCCACAGTCACACTATGTTGTCTCTCATCTTCCAGAGGTGTAAGAGATGATAGCATCTGCCATGTGATGTTCTGAAATGGTGCAACGTGGACCATTGTTTCTGAGGTAGGTTGAAGCCTGGAAGTTCTTTTGTCTGGTTGTCAGTCGGGTTTTGGATATTACCATTATCCCAGAATTCTTTCCAGTGTGCCTCAGGATTGAATGAGGATGCTTTAAGAGCTTTAGGCAAATCGTAAAAAGGCTTGTGAGATTTCAGGCATGTCTACAAGAGGTTCTGGAGGTCTTCATGAATTCAATTGTACTCACAAGCTGTATGTGTCTCTCTCCAGGATTTTGGGTAGGGGTACATGTGCCAGAGTAGACAGCCGTTGAATGGGTGTTGATTTTAATGTTCCAGTTATAATTTTTATTGTGATATTAAGCTTGCATATCCAGAGATTTGGTACATAAGCTGCCCACCCTGCCTGGTGCACACTATTCAGCATTCAAGTACATCAGTGCTACCATTGCTGTTTGAAAGGTGTGTGCATCAGCACCCCATGTTGGTTTTTGGACATGACTAGTTCTTCCTTTTACCTTTTTGCATGTCTTTACCAGATAAAATTTAAAATTCAAGCTTCTATCCAAATTTACACTCAAGTACATTGGATGGAGCTAGTTTTGGACTCATTCACTGTGAAGGGTGACATTAAGTCATTCCTTGGCAGCTTTATTGTTTAGGTGAAAGACTATCACCAAGGTTTTGGAGGAATTATGACAGAGCTTTCAGTATTGAAAGTATTCTGCCATTAACCTGAGGCTGGCATTGAGGAGGTCACCGATGGTGATGAGGTCTTTGTACGGTACCGAAAGAGTGTTGTTCTCAGCATAAGTCACTAATGCAGACGTTGAATAGTGAAGGAGTCAACATGGATCATTGAGACAGACCATAATTAAGGGTGTGTGCTTTGCTGATCTGCCCATTCAAGAGAACACAGTATCTACAGTTGCTCAACATTGTGGCCAGGAGTCACATAATGCTATGGCATTTGATGACGCTTCATGCCTTGAGCCTATATCTCCATATTTCATTGTATGCAGCAGATAAACCTGTCAATGCTGTTCCAGTTTTTAGATTCCACTGAAAACCAGCCTCAATGAAATTAGTAATGGTGAAAACCTGCTCGCAGCAACTTTGTCCAGGTCTGAAGCTGGCCTGTTCCTTTCGCAGAATGGTCTCAAAGATAGGGGTGAGATGGGCCAGTAATACCCTCTTGTGATGGGGTGCCTGTCTGCCCTCTTCCCATCTTTGGCTGACCGAAGAACTGCTCAGAGACTCATCTTTTAGTGCCCACTCTGTATAATTTATTCAAGTCCCCTCCACTAACACTTGTATAGTGCAACACAACAGTCCTAATCCCTATGGGACCTTCATCAGGGCCCTGGAAAGACAAGATATCTCTTTTCTTTCGGATCACCTTCAATCTGGGCACAGAGAGCCCTGTCCTCCCCCATAACAAGTCTTTCCTGGCTTTTATCAATATTGTCATCTTATGGATCAATTAATTCTTTAACTCACCCTTCTTCCCCAACTGATTAGCTCATTCCTCCCTTTTTCCTCAATCAGCTGTTACTGGGGAAATTAATTGAGGCTACAGTGATCAGAGTACTGACTCACCTGTGAGGCCTCAGCACTCTGTCACACCTCTCCATTAATTTATAATCTTGAATTGGTCTGCCAACAATGATCGTCCCCTAAGGAATTTGGGATAAATGCCATCCCTGCCAGCAGCTTTTCCACTTTGTGTGACCATAAGGGGCTTATTTACTTCTTCTGTAGTGTATGGGGATGATGGTAATGAAGTGGTAGGGCTTTGTTAGATGTTTAGAAAGAGCTCTTTCTGAACTTCTGTGCAGTACTGGTTCTGCCTTTCACCCTCACTTCTGTTTTTAATCTGTGAATTGGGAGGGTGCTAAACTTGGTGCAATATCTATTTGAATATGTAATTCTTTATTTCAGTTTTCAGGACATACAGATGTGATCAGGAATCAATATAGAGCAGGCAATTTTAGGTGTTCAGTTTATGCCCTATGTACAATACATGTGAAAACAATGCCATAGTCCCTGTCAGGCATTTTGGGCCTGATCCTGTTTATCCTATTCAAATTCTCATTGAAGTAAGGATTGCATGATTTAGCCTATCAGTTGTTAAAAATGTAATGAAATGGTTTCATTTAGTAAAATATAATCTTTGAGGTGGTTACATTTCTAAACATACACAATCTTACTTACTACAAAGTAAGTACATAACTAAATTTATTTATGTCTGAATATCGGTGATATCATAGCAGAATTTTCAGAAGCCTTCATGATCCATTGTTAACTTTGAGTACTCAACAGCTGACCTTCCAGTGATCTGCTGCACACCATCCATCCATCTCCTCACTGGTTGTCCCTGACTATGATGGCCCTCCCCATCCCTTTCATAATAACTTTCTCAAGTTTATTTCCATCTCTATGCCTAACGTGACCAAAGTATATAAGTTTGTGTCATGCCGGTGTCTGTTGAGCCACTAATCCTGTGAGAGGACACGGTGCGTGCTATTATGAAATTAAAGCCTGGGAAAGGACCAGAGGAGTGGTAGATAACGTTCCCGAGGAACTGTTAAAAGCAACTGGCGAAAGCAATACTGATTTTATGTGGTAAATCTGTGATGATATATGGATGACTAGAAATTGGCTGGACAACTGGATGAAGAGAATTTTTCTGACCTTGCCAGAAAAAGGAAAAATAACAGAGGGTAGTAACTATCGTCTTATCTCCCTGATAGTGCACACAAGCAAAGTTCTGTTCTACATAATCCAGAATTGCGTGAAAAGAAGTATAGCGGCAGAACTACCACCACAAGCTGGTTTCAGAGAGTGCTGAAACACCCCTGACCAAATTGCAAATATCCATCACATCACTGAAAAATGTAGAGAATACAGTCATCCGCCAATCATATGATTCACTGACTATCAAAAGTGTTTGATACTATCTGACATGACCGCCTTTGGAAGATATTAGCAAGCATGCAGATTCCAATCTGACTAAACTCAGTGCAAGTCTCTACCACCAACAGCAGACCATGGTGTGAACAGCAGTAAGCAGTTTTCTCCTGAGTAGGGTGAGAGACAGGGGTGTATTTTGTCCCCAGCCCTCTTTAACATATGTGCAGAATTTATTATGAGACAAGTCTTGAAGATTTTTACAAAGTGGAAGGAGCTGGGATTTCCATTGGAGGTCACCTCTTAACCAAACTCACATATGCTGATGACTCAACTCTCTTTGCTACAACCATCAATGCAATGCAACAAATGCTGAAGTCTGTAAAAACAGTTTTGTGAGGAATATGGACTATTCCTGAATGTAACAAAAACAAATTGCACATACGTTGACACAACAAACAACAACAGGATGCAAGCAGACATCACAATTAACAGATCAGCTGTAGAAGCAGTAGATTATTGAATTCTTTGGTATCATATATATTCAACCAAGGAGGCTGTTCAAAGAAATCTGAAGAAGACTAAAAGATGGCTCACTCAGCTATGGCTTCCTTTAAGAGAATGTAGAAAATACGTGGCATCTTGAAATATACAGACATGCAACTGGTGAAAAGCGTAACCATTTTCATAGGCTATATGGATGTGGATCGTGGGATGTTAATGCTCCTGACAAGAAGAAAACTGAAATTTTTGAAATGTGGTGCTGGTGAAGACTTACATATTAATGATTTATTTTCTGTGACCTTTTCAGAAGTTTTCCCAGTTTTGATATATTCATATTTTGTTTTTTTTCTTCCTATCCAATTTTGTAAAAATGTTATATTGATACCTTTGTTAATGTTTGTATACATGCTGATGTTGAAGATAGTGCTATATGATGGCACTAGGAGTTCTGCGTCAGTAAGACGTTGAGGATGAGTGAGCTGTAAGTGCTAGGGCCTCAATCTTGCAAATACTTATAAATAAGCTTAATTTTAAGCATATGAACAGTTTCACAGGTAAACTCCTGGTCCAACTGAAGTCAATGATCAAACTCCTATTGACTCCAAGTAGGGTCAAGATTGCACTAGAGCCCTGTGCAGGACTATTTTTTAAATTCTGCTCACATTCTGCCCTGCCCTGCAATACCCACTTCCACCCGCTCCCACATTTTTTCTTGTGTTTTTATCCTGCTCCCACCCACAAAATCCTTAGATCCCACAAGAGAGACAGATTCCCCCAAGTTACTAAAATAAAATAAATAGTCAATTAGTATATTCTATATATATACGGAATTCAGACAGTTTTTACCACTAAAAGAATAAAACAAATCTTGCTTAAACCATGTAAAAAATACTTTAATCTCTGTTATAATAGACATCAAATCTCAGGCCCTCACTTACATTTAAGTATTAAAAGTTTTAGTGTTTTCCTGCAAATTACCACAGTCTGTTGGGTTTTTTTGCCCACTCAATCCTGCCCTCAATAAAGTGCATTTTACCCATTCCCATTATTATGGTAGTGGGTCCTGTGGGACCAGCAGGATCTGCAGGGCTCTGGATTGCATCTATTGACTTGAGTGGGACTGCTCATGTGCTCAAAGTTAAGTCCACATGTATTTCTAGAATTGGGGCATAAGTTTCTTCCTTTATATCGCTGTATTATTATTATTATTATAGTTATTATATAACTATAAATCAGGTTTATTGTATTCGTAGGGTTTTAGATACAAGGGGGATCCATGTTGTGGAGATATATAAATACACAGATATTACGTATTTCTTATTTAACTTTATTTTTCAGTATGTATAGCTATGTATCTGTTGTATAAAATAAATGTTATGAATAGGTTTGTGTATGAGAGACAGAAAATAATCTTAATGACATTAGTGTGTTGTGTATGAAAATCACTAGCACATAAGGCCCTGATCCTGCAATGAATTCCATGAAGCCCAATGCTTTAACTTTACGCATGATGTATGCAAGATCAAGGCCTTGGTATATGAAATGTGTTGTAAAGATCAAATTTATTACATTACTAATTGTTCTGCTTTATTTTTTAATGAATTTACCCACTCAGACTGTCCGTATTTAGAAAGGACCATCCTTATCCTTAGCCAAGTATTTATAATATTCCCTGCTTCATCTTTAAAAAACAAATTCAGTGTATTTCAGTAGAATTAAAAGATTTTAATCCACAAACATCCCTGAATTTGTCATAGATTTCAAGTGTTGGTACGTAGAGTATGAAAGACATTATAGAAAATAAAGTTTACTAATTAGTGTTTTGTGCCTGAACAATGCTTTAGAAAATGAAGTTAATTCACTATTAATAATGGTTATTATTTAAAAGGGAAGATTAACTGCATTTTTGTGAACATACATTTTTATGAGGGACTTTAGGAGCTGATATACAGATATTAATAAAGTCTCCAGCATGCTTCTATTGAGCTCCCTGTCCTCCAGCTGTCCTCCCAGCTGCGCTTAGGACATTCATACACACTGCCTTCCTATTGCCTTTCCATTGTGGAGCTTTACAACAAAGGGTAGGATCCAAAGCATGTTCCATTTCGTCCAATCAGAACAAGAAACCTGGAGATAGTTCTGATTGGCTCAGTCCTGCCTCCCAGTAGCCAATCAGCGTGCTATTTTAACAACCAATCAGCAGCCAAGCTTGCATCCAATCAGCACTGAGAAAACGGAGGACCGCCTTTGTGTCCTGTGACGGCACGGCGCCGGCGGAAGCCCCGGCCAATGGGGAGGTGCGCCGTTTCCAGGTATTATGAGGTCATCACGCCGCCTGCCGCCCCCTCTATAAAAAGCCGGCCCTCGGAGCGGGAGAGCACAGTGAGGGGGATTGTTGGCTGGGCTGGGTTCCGTGCGCGGAGCGGATTATAGCAGCAGCCGGCGGATCCTCGGACAGGCGGTGAGTGTTTGTTCCGCGCCGGGCAGCGATCGGCTCCCGTGGGGACAACACGATGGGCCGACCGGCACTGCTGAGCGCAGCTCCTGGGGGCGTCGGATGAGACTCGCGCCAGGCCTCAGGACCGTGTCTGGCCGGCTTCGCCCCGGAGGAAGCGGCGCGATCCCTTGTCTGCGTGGAGCGGGCCTGCCGGAGGTGGCCTTCCCGTGCTCCGCGGCGGCAGCCGCCGCCTGGGACTCGCCGGCCGGCCGCAGGCTGAGGGAGGCGGCCGTGACTCACTCTTCCCTCCGAGAAGCGGGGGCGGGGGAGCCGTGACTCCTCCTCCTCCTCCCAGGGGAGGCCGCTGGCGGCCGGCGTGCCTGCCGCGCGGGGGAGGGGAGGCAGCCCACGGACATCTGTTGCCTGGGGCTGGCAGCGCTGTGCCCACGCCTCTGCGTGGGGAGGAAGACGGGGGCGGTTTTGCCGATGGCGGGGCCTGCTGTCCCCATGCTGGGGAGCACAGATCGGGGACGGGGGGAGTTTTCGTGAGGAAAAGAGAAGGTTTAATGTTGGGGTAGGTGCTTCCTTGTGTCATACGTGCCTGTTTCCCTTTTAGGTAAGTGAGGGAAAATGGCTCGTACAAAGCAGACTGCCCGTAAGTCCACTGGTGGCAAAGCTCCACGTAAACAGCTGGCCACTAAAGCGGCTAGGAAAAGCGCTCCCTCTACTGGTGGCGTCAAGAAACCTCATCGCTACAGGTAAGGAAAAGAACCTTGCTGAGGCGGTGCCCGAGAATATCCTGCAACTCTAGACTTGGAGCTGGAACAACGCGTTGTGATATCCTCGTGGACTGAAGTCTCTTATTGTTCCTTCTAGGCCTGGTACTGTGGCCCTTCGTGAGATTCGTCGTTATCAGAAGTCAACAGAGCTGTTGATCCGTAAGCTTCCCTTCCAGAGGTTGGTAAGGGAAATTGCTCAAGACTTCAAAACAGACTTGAGGTTCCAGAGTGCAGCCATTGGTGCACTGCAGGTATTGTACTACTAGTGACCTCGCTGCTGCTTATGGTAACTTAGGAAGTTGGGGGAGCATGTGTTGCTTTTGGAAGGCTTCTAACACTCTTTTCTCTTGCCTTTTCTTTAAAACAGGAGGCTAGTGAAGCATATCTGGTGGGTCTGTTTGAGGACACAAATCTATGTGCCATCCATGCCAAGAGAGTCACCATCATGCCCAAAGACATCCAGCTGGCTCGCAGGATACGGGGAGAGAGAGCTTAAGAGAAAGCAGTTTTTATGGTGTTTTGTAGTAAATTCTGTAAAATACTTTGGTTTTAATTTGTGACTTTTTTGTAAGAAATTGTTTATAATATGTTGCATTTGTACTTAAGTCATTCCATCTTTCACTCAGGATGAATGCGAAAAGTGACTGTTCACATAAACCTCAGTGATGTGAGCCTTGTTGCTCAAGAGTGACAAGTTGCTAATATGCAGAAGGGATGGGTGATCTTTCTTGCTTCTCATGCATGTTTCTGTATGTTAATGACTTGTTGGGTAGCTAAAATTGTAAGGTACTAGAATTGATATAAATGTGTACAGGGTCCTTTTGCAATAAAACTGGTTATGACTTGATCCAAGTGTTTAACAATTGGGGCTGTTAAGTCTGACCATACATCACTGTGATAGAATGTGGACTTTCAGAGGGTGAAACTACAAGTCTTAACCACAGTGTAACTTACAGTTTCCTAAAAACGTAAACCTGGCAGCTATAGAATACACTATGTGCATTTATAATAGCTATTTTATATATTGTAGTGTCAACATTTTTAAATTAAATGTTTTACATTCACATGTGAGGTGTCCTGTCATTGATGTCCATGGAGTTAAACAAGCTAGATAAAATGTTTGAAGGGAGTGAGTTAATCATCTTTGCTCTGTGGAGAGGTAGTGTAATACTTGAGAATATTCTTGCACTAGTTTGTGGTTAGTCCTTACAAGTGACCTGAACCAGGGAAAACTTGAGCTTTTGTCCTCTAGCTGCTTTTGTGAAGGTCATGTTTTAAATTAGGAAGTGGTCTTGTCTAGGCTGGAAGGCAGAGCTTAGTTGGTCCCACTCCTTAAATCACAGTAGCAAAGATTTATTTATTTTTTTGGAGAGGGAAGAAGGCCTTAAGCTATCTACCTTCAAGGTGCATTGGTATGCACTAATTTCTGTTCCCTAAAACCAAAGCACATCAAACAGGCTGCAAAAAGAGTTAAGGCTCTAATGGGGTGTCTTAATGACTAACCTAGGGCCATTAAAGTATTGATATTAATGGTTCAGAAAAGAATAGTCTTAACTAACTACATTGTGAAGTCACTTCAATTTTAAGTATGTATTTTCCTTGGAGTTTTAAGTTTAGGAGCAAGCATGGGAGATCTCAGTTGAACACTGAGGTTTTAATTTAGGAGGAGCCTTCTAACTTGACAGTCAAATTTTAGGTGCTTTTGAAAAGGTTAAGATTTTTTTCTCCAACTATTTAACTCAAGTTACAGGTCATGAGCAAGTTCTAGAAGGAATAAAATTTCAACAATTTTTTTTTTTCTTTCCTAGAATTATTATTCTTAACTTGTTCCCTGCTTTCAACTTTCCCTCAGAAAATGGAAGCAAGAAAGGCATTGCTAATAAAACTCCCCCTCCTGGAACACATAGGTGGAGGGGTGAACTTAATTGAAACACTAAAACATGTAATACATCTGAACACTTCAGTGGTAGCAGTTAACTTAATTTGACTAATTAAAGATACT
This sequence comes from Eretmochelys imbricata, assembly GCF_965152235.1. NCBI lineage: Eukaryota > Metazoa > Chordata > Testudines > Cheloniidae > Eretmochelys > Eretmochelys imbricata. The sequence continues at coordinate 15,724,237 of NC_135585.1, read as the reverse complement.
GAAATTGCTGTCCTTTTCAACTTGCTGCGGGGAGGGAGGTCATTCTCTTTTTTCCTTGGCTGTTCTAGAATACTTGCATCCACACTACTAGTAAGTCAAACATGGAAAAATTGACACTGGGAACAGCTGTTATTCCCATCTTGTTTTATTCCACAAGTGAAATTCTCCATGGGGAATTTTTTAAAGAAAGAACAGTTTATGAGGTTGAGACTGGGCAGTAAGTTAGCCTTGGCCTTCAGACTGATAGCTTAGAACAGAATGCATTTGAAATGCTTCCTTCCAAAATTCTGACAGTTTAAAATCCTAAATTCAGTTCATTACAGGTGAAGACAGCCTCTTAATCCGTTGTCAAGGTCTTAACATCTGAAAATAGGATGGAATTGTCACCAGGGCTCCAAATGCGGGTCACTGGAGTGCCCCGAGAATGCTCTGAGTTAGAGCCATCACTCCACCTTCTCATCAGACAAACCATTCAGTGTGTTTAAATCCAGCAGCTGAGGGAACAAGTACTTATTACCAGTTACTCTTCTGAAAACTCTTAAGTTTTAAGGGTGGCACCAGCAACCTTTTCCTCTTTGCAGAATGATTTATTTGGGACAAAAATGTCAGTGTTAATACCTTTATATCCCAAATTATGGATACTCTGAACAGCACTAAGATAAGTGACCAAATACTACAGGGTAATAATACAAGATTCTAACAAGGGCATTGAATTATGATGTAAATCACTTGAAAACATCTTAAATGCAGAAGGTTAAGCAAACTGGGTATCACCATCTTGACAGTCCAGTGGTTAGGGCACTAGGACTTGGGAGATAGAGGTTCAATCCCTGCTCTAGCACAGACTTTTCCTGTGGCCACGGGCAAGTTGCTTAGCCTCTGCTTCAGTTCCCCTGCTGTAAAATGGCAATAAATGCATTGCCCTACCTTCACAGGGGTGTTGCCCAATAGGTACCTTTTGGGGGTGTTTACACAGCAAAAAAAAAAAAAAAAAAAGAAAGACCTGCAGCAGTGCATCTCAGAGCCCTGGTCAATTGACTTGAGTCACACCACAGCTAAAACTAGTGTAAACATTCAGGTTCAGGTTGGAGCCCAGGCTCTCAGATTCTTGCCCGGTTTCAGAGCCCAGGGTTCCAGCCCAAATATCTACGCTGCTATTTTTAGCCCCATGCTGCAAGCCCAAGTCAGTTGACCTGGGCTCAGACTCACTGCTACATTCTTTGTTGTGTTTTTTGCTGCGTAGACCTACCCTTAGATACCTGGGTAAATAAAATCCAAGGCTTACACGCAATGGAACTTCCCACAGCTTGATTCAGTCCTATTTGGAAAAGTATCTTTAAATATTAGCCCCCTGAAACAATACAACTCCATTCACTGAGAGCAGGTACTGAAACTTTTAGTATTTCTACCAGCTGTTACCTAAAACTGGTTGGGTATGTGGTAAATAAATTAGGTACAGTATTATAGGAATCACTAGAATTTTCCTTTAAAAAAATCACATTAAAATATTTCATTTTACCTACTCCTGTGCTAATTAGACATCACAACAAGGAATGGAAGTAAACAGTTACTTGTGGTTTACATCTTTCCCAATGCCTTATGCTTTTTTAGCCCACCTGTTCTCAACAGGGAGAGTTTCCAAAACACCAAACTTCACACATGGGTACAGCTCATTAGATCTTGTGATTGGGACAGTTAAACAAAGGGCATTTTCCAGAGAAGAATTACTTCAGATCTCAGGCCTCGCTTCAGGAAAGCACTAAAGTACATGCATATCTTTAACTTACGGACATGTTCAGGATCTATCAGCTTCAGCGGGATTTAAGCACAACCTTTAGAAGATCACATTAAAACATTTCTTTTTACCTACAGGTGCTAGTACCTCACAGAAAGTGGAAGTCAGTACTTGCATGTTGCAGAACACAAAGAACTTCCATCTTTTTTACTCTAATTTACATCTAAAACAGTAAAATGTATGCTTACCAATTCTCTTGATAATTTCTTCACATTCTCTCTCAGAATTTGATTCAAACACAAGACAGTCAAAGGTACTGTGTTCGGGGGTCCCTGGTGAAACCCTGAATAAGAAAATTCCTTTCAATAGACAATAATAAGTCCAGCAATTCACAAAGGGGCTTAAAATGGTGTCCAGGTACAGGAAGTACCATAGAGTGACCTCATCTCGACAGCCGGTGCATCTGTCCCAGTTTCCTATTAAGAAACAGCAAGGCTGGTGGTCCATGTACAAGTACAGCAATGGCACACATCTATTGCACCCTGGGCTGGTAGCCCCCATTTTCTTTTATTGACTTTCTCCAAAAGAGTATACATGTTTTCTAACTCTAACTTACTTGAGAGTGGTTTAAGACTATGCATGAAAATGTAATTGATAAATTCATGATCCCAAACACCAGACTAGGTTTAGCCCACACTCAACTCTTACCCAACACAGAAGGCAAAAAGATGATTGCTGTCCAACCGGCGACCCACACAGGAGATCTCTGGATAGGGGTACTGGAACAGAACCTATGGTGTAACAGTCAAGAGAAAGATTTGGTTAGCAACAAAGCTGACAGTTCAGGGTTCAATCTCTGGGGCCTGCCATTTGTTCACTGAATTAGTCTGGCGTTAAATAAATTGCTGCAAAGGGAAATTCTTTTCCATGTAGAATGAAGTCAGAGCTGCTCCTGCCATGCATAAGAGACACAAAATAGTTTCACATTCTGACACTGCTGTGTACACACAAAGCTCAGTGCACTTTCTACAAGCTAAAAACATGCAAAAGCAGAACCATGCTAATGAAAGTGAGAGGACACAAATCGGGATATTTAAACATCACTAATGTGCTGTGTTAGAGGGCTTTCACTTCACCCTCCCGCTTCCCTGGTTCTTGTCACGCTGACAGCAAGCAGCAAAAGACCAGAAGTCCTAAGTGCAGACAATGCGATGTTTATTAGGGTTAGTTTCCAAGCAAGCATATTCCAAAGCCCTTCACACCAGTCGGGCTTATTTCTATATGCCGATAGAGTCTGTTCCCCAGTGTTACGTTCCCATCTCTGACGCCGTAGAGAGTTTACCCTGTGGCCCCCTTCCCAGCTCTGACGCCGCAGAGCCCTGCTTCGGTCCCTATTCCCCGCCTTAGCAAGCATGATTCCAATTTCCCTTCCCCCCCACTTCCTGTTTGACCCCAGTTTAGAGAGTAATATTCTCAGCTTACTTTACCTTAACCAATCATTCTACTGAAATTTAACCAATCCTAACATATTGTAACATAATTCTCTAACCAATTATATCCCACTACCCTAATTAACTTATACCTAGCAAAATTAATTATATAGCAGACAAACAATTAGAGAACCAGACAGATGTTTCTTGACTTTAGCAAAGCTTTTGACACTGTCTCCCACAGTATTCTTGTCAGCAAGTTAAGGAAGTATGGGCTGGATGAATGCACTATAGGGTGGGTAGAAAGCTGGCTAGATTGTCGGGCTCAACGGGTAGTGATCAATGGCTCCATGTCTAGTTGGCAGCCGGTGTCAAGTGGAGTGCCCCAGGGGTCGGTCCTGGGGCCGGTTTTGTTCAATATCTTCATAAATGATCTGGAGGATGGTGTGGATTGCACTCTCAGCAAATTTGCGGACGATACTAAACTGGGAGGAGTGGTAGATACGATGGAGGGGAGGGATAGGATACAGAAGGACCTAGACAAATTGGAGGATTGGGCCAAAAGAAATCTGATGAGGTTCAATAAGGATAAGTGCAGGGTCCTGCACTTAGGACGGAAGAATCCAATGCACCGCTACAGACTAGGGACCGAATGGCTAGGCAGCAGTTCTGCGGAAAAGGACCTAGGGGTGACAGTGGACGAGAAGCTGGATATGAGTCAGCAGTATGCCCTTGTTGCCAAGAAGGCCAATGGCATTTTGGGATGTATAAGTAGGGGCATAGCGAGCAGATCGAGGGACGTGATCGTCCCCCTCTATTCGACATTGGTGAGGCCTCATCTGGAGTACTGTGTCCAGTTTTGGGCCCCACACTACAAGAAGGATGTGGATAAATTGGAGAGAGTCCAGCGAAGGGCAACAAAAATGATTAGGGGTCTAGAACACATGACTTATGAGGAGAGGCTGAGGGAGCTGGGATTGTTTAGCCTGCAGAAGAGAAGAATGAGGGGGGATTTGATAGCTGCTTTCAACTACCTGAAAGGGGGTTCCAAAGAGGATGGCTCTAGACTGTTCTCAATGGTAGCAGATGACAGAACGAGGAGTAATGGCCTCAAGTTGCAGTGGGGGAGGTTTAGATTGGATATTAGGAAAAACTTTTTCACTAAGAGGGTGGTGAAACACTGGAATGCGTTGCCTAGGGAGGTGGTGGAATCTCCTTCCCTGGAAGTTTTTAAGGTCAGGCTTGACAAAGCCCTGGCTGGGATGATTTAACTGGGAATTGGTCCTGCTTCGAGCAGGGGGTTGGACTAGATGACCTTCAGGGGTCCCTTCCAACCCTGATATTCTATGATTCTATGATTAACAATAGAAAAGTGGAGGCCAAAAAGATAAAACTACAGAAATGAGGGTTTCACAACCACAACCATCGATAAGTGAGTTCTTGCCAGACAGGATGCTATCAAACTAAGTTTTCTTTAACCATCTTAAGATCAGTTTCTTTATCTGGTGGTGATGCGATCGTCTTCCTAACAGCCCAATACCACCTTATTTCAGTGTGACTGGTTTGGAATGTGAGTGGTGACCGGTCGCTTCCCAGCTTATGGCTGCCTCTGCTGCTTAGCCAAAGGCCTTGGCCTAAGAACAAGGCCTCAGACTATCCTAGTGAGAGAAGGCCCACACACAGGCGGACTGTGATTTTCATTCTTTGTTTTTAAACCCCTGTAACTAGCAAAGTGATAAAAATACACCTAAGTTCTTAAAGTATAGGCTTTACAGGCAGGCCTGAATTCTATATTCTAACATGCCAGACTGTTTCAACTAAACTTGAAGACATCCCTTTCTCACCTTGGAAGAGGTTTTCTCTTGTATGAAGACTTCAGTTTCTTTCACGTCAAATAAAACTTCCTGAATAAATAAACAAAACCAACTTTTAAGATTTATTTTAGAGAAAGATAATAGCAAGAGAGCGCTTAACCAGGAGTGATGTAAATCATACAGAAGCTCAGGTTTTCAGAAAGCCTTCTGCTGGTGGCAAAATCCACAGATCACAACGGCTGGTTGGTGCAGCAAATTTACTTTTCAGCTCTTCAGACTTTGGTTCAAATTCAGTGTGGTCATGAGTGAAAATAACCCCGGTGATAATCTCCGTCTAACCTCTGGTGGTGATTTGGCAGGATCACAAAATTGCCACATAATTTAGTTCAGGAGGAATAAAGGATGGGAACCAGCAGAGGATATTTCAGGTCAAGACAGGCAGAGCTGTGTGCGGAGGAGGAGTTATGCAATACTCAGTTTGTGTTCTCCCCTACTGAGCTCACAGGACCTTATTCACTGTTGCCCTCCATCTTGTGCAGTCCTTTATACCGGTGCATAGTGGGCATCAATCACGGCCATTCTAGTACAGTAGTGTTTTCAACCTACTTCACAAACATCTACGCAAGGTTCAGGACAATGGTAAATCAGGCCCAGAAATGTAGATAACTGATTGAGGATTTAAATGATCAGATTCCCTATTTTAAATGTTTTCTGTTCTTCTGGTTGCAAAGATCCTTCTATATATTAAATCCCTACTGGCGGTTTGTTGAATATACTGCCCAGCTGGTTGAATCAGAGTGAACCAGAGTGAGCGAACAGCACTGGCAGAGATAGGACCTTCCTACATTTATCTTACTGAGGTGTGGTAACAACATCACAATCCGAGCTCCGTCAACTTAAATGCCAACATTAATCTGCCAGTACTCATAGTACACAAACACCAAGCTTGAATGACTGAAGCGTAATTGTAAACCCAGCTGGGGCTGATTCTAATTTAGACTATGTCCCTCTCCTTTTGCCAGCCACATCCTCCCACACACCCGCTCCAAACCTAGACCCGTCTGTTCTGTGCCAGCTCAGCCAACTTAACCGTAGAGTTACTCTTCAGCATTTCTACAGCACCACAAGGTGGACACCGCACTTTACAACTGATCAGTATGCCAGACAAACAACAAAAATCCCTCCCTGTGGAGTTTATACACAAAAGGCAGGAATGGATCCAATACAAGAATATTACAAGTGTGCTGAAGAGGGAAAACAATGCCTGGTCTGTGCCTTTATTTTGCTTCTTTGTGAGGTCTAAAGAAGGCCTGACATTTTGTTAAAGGAAAAGGGGTTCTACTTGTTTAGTCAGCTTAAATCTGATCGGAAATTACCAGTCTTGTCTTCCCAGGATTTGCTGGTGAACTTGGAGGTGTATATTATGCCTATTCAGTGAGTATGCTACTACTCAGCTGGCATGAGAGTGGCAGAACTGGGCTCTTAACTTATAACTCTGAAGGGTAGAGCACACGTCTTTTTTCCCCTGAGCACTGAGCGTTTTTGCACTCGGTACTATGTCATCGTGAGCAGTACTAGCCAGCCTCTTCAACTCAATCCATTTCACCCAGGGCTTAGGTCTCAGGCTCTCTTCCTACTACAATAATGACAGGTTTCAGAGTAACAGCCGTGTTAGTCTGTATTCGCAAAAAGAAAAGGAGGACTTGTGGCACCTTAGAGACTAACCAATTTATTTGAGCATGAGCTTTCGTGAGCTACAGCTCACTTCATCAGATGCATACCGGTATGCATCTGATGAAGTGAGCTGTAGCTCACGAAAGCTCATGCTCAAATAAATTGGTTAGTCTCTAAGGTGCCACAAGTCCTCCTTTTCTTCTTACTACAATAATGTGCACCATACTTGCACAATATATAGGTATCCCAGATACTTGTTGCTTGTGCACGTAGGCTGCGTGATGCATGTATTCAAAATACAGAGCTACGGCTCTCAAGCGCTCTGTGTTGCGTAAGGAAAAGGAAATAGATTCTCACCAATCCATTTTGTTTTGACTCATGCAATAGACACAGATTTGCTGAGCTCCAAACACTACGTTTCAGACTCTTATGAATACTCAAGCCATGTGGTTCTCTCACTAGGTTTGACAACCTAAGCAATGCAGGTAGTATTCCCCTCCCTCCCTCCCAACACACTAGCTCAGGGGTGGCCAACCTGAGCCTGAGGAGCCAGAATTTACCAATGTACATTGCCAAAGAGCCACGGTAATACAGCAGCAGCCCCTCATAAGCTCCCCCGCCGCCCCACACCTCTGGCAGCCCCTCCCTCTCCCTCCCCGCACCTCCTGATCAGCTGTTTCATGGCAAACAGGAGGCTCTGGGGGGAGGGGGGAGGAGCGAGGGCAGTGCAGGCTCAGGGGAGGGGGCAGGAAGGGGTGGCGTGGGGGCAGGGCCTGTGGCAGAGCCAGGGGTGGAGCCGTGAGCACCCCCCGGCACATTGGAAAGTTGGCGCCCGTAGCTCCAGGCCAGGAGTCAGTGCCTGGACCAGGAGCCGCACGTTAACTCGTGAAGAGCCGTGTGGCTCCGGAGCCCCAGGCGGGCCACCCCTGCACTAGCTCTTCCCCGAGCTCTCCTCTGCACGTGTACGCGTACACTCGCACCACAACATACTTAGCTTCGTAGCCAATGCCAGCATCGCCACTCATGCATGAAGGTGGAAGACTTTCTCCTAGGGTATGGCAGGAACCACGTCACTTGTAGAAGCCACGGGCAGGAGGAAAGCCAATCCTCACTATATTAGTGTTACGGCTGAGTCTGCACTTCCATTCCACGCCCTGTTTTCACTCTAACGTTTGATCAGAGCGACCCATTTGTTTGCAATGTGAAATGCTTAAAGCAGGGTAGGAGAAGGAGTTTTCCTTAGAATCTGGAGAGTGCAGGAAGTGTTTATGCTACAAATCAAAAAGCCACTGTGGCTTAGAGGTTTCTCCAGTGCCTAATGCTTTTTTTAGTCCACCAGTTCTTGGCAGGGACGAAAATTTCAAAACCACTGAACTTCACAGAAGTCTGAAGCTCTTTAGTTCCTGTGAATGGGGAAGTTTTAAATTGAGAGGGCATTTTCCAGAGAAAAATTAAAACACAATCTCAGGCCCCAATTCAGGAAAGCCCTGAAGCAGCACATGCTTAAATTCTAGCGACTTTAATGGGATTTAAAACCCATGGATAAGCGATTTCGTGAACAGGGGTTAACCCTTATGGACCACAGCCACAGACAGGCTAGACAAGTCAGTTGCATTATCCTGTATAGTGGAATGACCACTCTGGGCCTTTAAAATTTGCATCTGAACACCAGAGACTAGATAGGTCTGGTTTGCTACCGTAGAGGAATGAGACGGGGGGGAACCCGGTTGAACAGGGGTGAAGAGAATCGGAAGAGGAGACCCTTGGCTTGTCAGAGAGATGAAGAGTTGGGGGTCAGCAGGGAGGCAGAGGAGTTCCCAGGCAGTGAAGAACCCCTGTCCTATTCTTCAATGCCCCATCCTTCTACTCTGAGGGCCCCAGGCAGGAGGTCCCAGGGAGCAGAGAACCCCTGCCCTGTCACACACACCCTCACTGCTAAGGACCCAGGGAGGATTTTTTGGAAATTAAAAAGTAAGAAAATTCCCAAACAAAGAAATCAGACTAGAGGAAGGGGTGAGAGTGCCGGGGAAGTTGTGCTTATTAAACAAATAACCCCCCAAACCCTTAGAAACCGAAGAAATTCAGCGTTAAGATTAAACCAAAAAGAAACCCAAAGAGCTGAGAAGTCTAGAACAGCACCGGCACCCCAAACAACCTCATCTCTGCCCTGGAGCGATGCCAGCTGCCAGTCTATCCTTCCTGCGAGGTCACAGCGAGTAACTCACCCGTGGGCACAGGTGCTGCTCTAACACCGTGGGTATCCCTTCGTCCAGCACCTCTTTGCCACCGTACTGAAAACAGATTGGGGCAGGCGGTGGGGGGAAACAAAATGATGTTAAATGAGTCAGTGGAAACAAGACCGCGCCCCCCGCCCCACACACACTCACTCCAGTCCATCAGAATCACAACGGTACCTTTCCTACATTGGCCTGGCCCAGGTACCGCAGGTTGTACAGAAGCCTGGGGAGGAAGAAACAGAATTAGGACAGGGAGTCCATGCAGAGCTCCTCTAAGGTGTCTTGCTATGGCACAACTTAAAGCATGCACTAAACCCACTCACCCCCAGAGCAGAATGATGCTGGCTGCTTCACGGCTGAGATTCTAGATGAGTCACAATACTGGTACCAACCTTAAGGATCTCCACAACCCCTGGGCATGGGGCATACGTTTCAGCGCAAAATAGCAGCATCCAACACGCACTGGGCAGCTGAGGACTGCTCTGGAGCACACGCTGCAGTGGAAACGCTGCCCAGCCCCACATATGTAACAGAGACCTCTACTCCCTTCCCCATCCCGGCCTGGCTTCATTTCCCAACCTCAGGGCTAACCCAATGCTAGGCACGTGGGATCACGTCACCCCTAACAAAGTGTGTTCCTCAGTTCCAGCCGGCCCTACCTGCCCCCTTGCAGGCACCGCTCCTCCTTCTCCTCTTTGTGTGAGTGCTCCTGTTGGAGCTGGAAGCTGGGGACCTTCTCCCTTAGCACTTTCAGGTAGGGCAGCAGCGGCTTGTACATCCCTCCGTCGTGCCACTTCCACCGGATCATGCGGAAGCTCAGAGGCTTGCCCTTCAGCTTCTGCAGCACAGTCCCTGCCTGACGGAGAGGAGAGAGCCAGGGCATGCATTGAGGGCGGGGGGCTTGGATCATCCCATGCCAATCCCTCCGTGCTTTCTGTGGTGTAGCTGTGTGGACTCTCAACAGCTGTTAACAATGGAACAACCTGGCCCGCCCTGCGATCCGGCCACAAGCTGCCAACACATCGTTCCTCCCCTTCCTGCTCACCAAATCAGGGAAATTGTTCTGTATCCATCCCACGGCCAGACATCTCCCTCCCCCCCACACACACACCAGTGAGGCTTCACTTCAGACAGGATCCCAGAAGAGGGGGCAGCACATCAGCCCCTGAAGGCAGGAGTTCGTCTGACCCCATATGCTTCCCCACACCTGTCCGTTGCGTGCATTTCTCAGGGAAAAGCCACTGATCTCGTCAATGACATCTCCAACCAGCACCACCTCGTCCACCTCTGCCTGGCTCTCGGGAAGCACCTCGATGACAAAGATCCGACCGTCCAAGTACCTGAGGGCACAGCCAGGACACAGAGTTCAGCCGGAAGCACCGGATGAAAACATCCCAAGTGGCTGGGGAGGCAGGATCCCTCGGGCCAGAGGAAGAACTAACGTGGCTCTACATTCCTTGGCCCAAACAGGAGGTGGGTCCAGCCAGTTACAGCCCTTTTGCTCACTGGAGGACAGGGCAGCTGCTAGCAGAGTCCATGGGCATTTGGGGTGCAAGCCTGCCATTCCAGTCATCCTTCCCTTTGCTCTGGGGCAAGTGCCCTGCCTTCGGAGCACTTTCAACCTGAGTCAGGCTAGCATCTAATCAGGGATGCGGCCCAGACCACGGCCATTGGAGAGAGTCCAGAGAAGAGCAACAAAAATGATTAAAGGTCTAGAAAACATGACCTATGAGGGAAGATTGAAAAAACTGGGTTTGTTTAGTCTGGAGAAGAGAAGACAGAAGGGATAGGATAAGAGTTTTCAAGTATGTAAAAGGTTATTACAAGGAAGAGGAAAAAAAATTGTTCTTAACCTCTGAGGACAGGACAAGAAGCAATGGGCTTAAATTGCAGCAAGGGAGGTTTAGGTCAGACATTAGGAAAAACTTCCTAACTGTCAGGGTGGTTTAGCATTGGAATAAATTGCCCTGGGAGGTTGTGGAATCTCCATCATTGGAGATTTTTAAGAGCAGGTTAGACAAACACCTGCCAGGGATGGTCTAGATAATTAGTCCTGCCCCGAGTGCAGGGGACTGGACTAGATGACCTCTCGAGGGCCCTTCCAATTCTATGATAAGTCCATAGATCCCAGCAACACTTACTGCAATGCAGATGTGAGGCTGCCGAGCAGCAGGGGAAGGGAGGAGGAAAGCTGGGTCTCTTACCTGAGCACCATCCCCAGTTCTCTGCAGGGTACAGTCTCATAGGTCATGCACACCTACAACGCAGCATCTGTCAGTACAGCCTCCAGCAACGGCTCCAGGTAGCACAAGAATTCCCTCTCCAGCCCCTTTCCGCCTTGGCAAGGAGGGGGGCATTTTGCCCCCCATTAGTGTTTGCTCCATTTACATTTGGGGGAACTGCTCGGAGAGATGCCAGCCTGAGACCTCTGGAGTCTGAGGTCATCCATTTATCCACAGAAGAAGTACAGCAGCAGTGAGCGTTCCCCCTTAGAGCCCCACCCTGGGTCTCCAGCCCAACCTTGAGCACCACCGCCATGTCTTTCCAGAGTCTGCTAAATGCCCGCCTAAGGTGCTCAGCCAAAGTTTGTTCAGTCCCCAGCCTCTCTGCTGAAACTGCCAACAAGAGCGGTGACTATGGTGGTGCTTTTTGAGACAGACTCCAGCCTGCTAGACACTGGACGGAGGCCAGAGCCGGCCACTCACCCCACACTTCTTAGGTTGCCATGTTGTAATGGCCTTTGGTCAGTGGAGACAATGGAGCCATGGGTTCCATGTCCCATTACTAACCCCTGGAGCCGTCTCCTTCTGGGAAGGCAGCTTTCTGACCTCACCGACACACGGTCATTCACTGCGGGTCTCTAACCTGGGATTTAGGCAGGGCCAAGGCAGACTGTGGAAGGATTAGTCTGCAGGACACACACAAACCCTGTATTCCCCCCAGAGAAACACTTCCCATCCTGCCACGTTAATTAAAGGGACACAGGCAACCTGAAATGCAGTCCATTCAGCTGTAAGCCTTTTAGGGGCAGGCACCCTGGGTGAAATCCTGGACCCATGAAAGTCAATGGGAGTTTTGCATTTGGCTTTGGTGCAACCTGGATTCCATCCCAGGTCTTTGTATTTCTAGGATTTTGAAAATCCAGTGGAAAGGAGGAAGGGGATAATTTTTAAAGAAATTGAAACTTTCCTGAAGGTTTGAAACCTCCTAGCACAAGAAAGCCAGAAAAATGAAACTGAGTGAAACTGACCACCCTATTTTCATTGTGTAAACCCAGAGACATGCAAGATGTCTAAGAGCAGTAATAATAGTGGAAAGGAACTTAGATTTTCTAAAATTTCCCCCAATTTTAGATACCTGCGATGTTAGTAACCTAGCCCCAGTCCTGTAAACACTGACTTACCTGCTTCACCTTACTAACAGGAGTAGTCCCAGGGACTCAAGGGACTAAAGTGAATCAGGGGAGTAAGTGTTTGCTGGTTCAGGACCTATGTTAAGGAACCACATAATGGGCTAGATCTTCAGGCCATGTAAACAGATGGCACTCCACTAACTTCAGTGGAGCTGTGCTGATTTGCACCATCTAGCCCAATGATTTTTAACCTGAAGTCTAACAAGGTTCTGTGTTTATGATCCAGGTATTCAGCAAGGGGCTACCCAGCAGATGGAAGGAAGAAGAATAAAATCTTGGATCCTGCATCAGAGGGTGAAGTGGAGTCTTACCGGCAGCAGCCAACTTTCATCCAAGAAACTGGAATTCTGCAGACAAAGCACAGCAGAGCAACTGGTGTCAAGTATGATGAGGAAGACTTCTGCACATAGAGTTATGTTAGACACACAAAACTGCTGCCCAGACCAGTTTATTACCGTACCTGCAGATCCAGGGAGAAATTCATCTCTGACACCACCAGCATCAGTGAGAGGAACGGCTCTGCAAGAGGGGGGACCAAGAGCCAACATTACTGCCAGACTCCTCACCAGCTGCACATGGGCTTATCCCCACGTCCCAGGGACACTGCAGAGGTCCAGATCAGAAGAGATTTTCCAAGTAAGTAGCAGACAATGGAGGACATGGTCCCCAGTTTGGACAACAGGGAGTTTTAGATCCTCAGGGTCATACTGTATTAATAACAATACTTGCCCAACCGTACATACCAACAATATTTTGCACTTCTCCAGTGCCTTATATCCAAGGATCTCAAAGCTCTTTACAAACCTCAATGGATTAAACCTCATGGCAGCCTGTGAAACAGGGATTATTATCCCCATTTTAGAGAAGGGAAAACAAAAAGGCAAAAGTGACTTGGTCACGGGGCCCAACCAGACTGAGTCCATTGCAGGATCGTGGTTAAGTTCACACAACACGGCTGTGAGAGCCAGGAAAAGACCCCAGCTCTCTTCAGGTCTGCACTGTAGGAGCTGTGTGCTATGTTCCGCAGTCACAGAACTCTGACCAAAACCACACAGCAAACAAACTAACCTCATGGCATGAAACAGAATTCGAACTCAGCTACAGAAAAACAGCTGACCAAGAAGCACTGTGGACAGGGAAAGGGATGGCTCCATGAGTACACTGGCCTGTGGACACAGAGGGATTGGCCGGATGGTTAGCAGGGCTTTTAGATCTTCACTTCTGGAATGTTGGTTTTTCATCCCCTACCTGCTTTGCTACTGGCCAGGGCCAGGATTCTAAGGCCTTGTTAATGCCAGTCTTTTTTTGCTTTGTTTTTGCAAGAACGTCCCATCAGAGCCTTGTCTATAACAGTCCCCTCTGCATCGCTACCACTGGTGGAACTGCACTAGTGGGACACTTGTGCAAAATACCCTCAAAACCTAGTCCAGACACCCATCTGGAGTACAAATGCAATACACGTGGGCCTCAATTCAAAGCCCATTGAAGTCAATGAGCATCCTTCCCTTGACTTCAACAGGCTCTGAATCATAGAAACCACCACTAACCAGGTAACTTCTTCCACTTCTGTCTTTTAATCTCCAGTCCGTCTCCAACATTAATCGTGCAATTATATTGATGGGTTTGTGTGACTTAGACTTCAACTAGAAGTCCAAAGTTATTTAAAAGCCATCTAGGGACCGTTTTACCCCCAGTTATTTATCATAATCAAAAGAAAAGGCTTTCTCCCTGTCCCAGTAATCTTGGGAGAATAGTTGCTGATGGAGTCACACAGCATTCCAGCCTTTTATAATAGCTGGAAAAGTGTTCCAGTTCAGACATCCTCACCTGGGACCAGCAGGGTTTAGGCTGCTAAAAGTTACGGACAAGACATCAGACTTTTGCAGTTTACTTAAAGAAACACTCCAGTTACAAATCATCCTATTTAACTTTCCCATCTCAGATCCCTACCACCACCTTGCGATTGATTCAAACGGAATGATAAACGTCTCCCCAGCACGGAGATTGCTGACTTAGATTTTACCACTTCCTTCTGCTTAGACAATAAAACCGACGTTCGCTTTCCTCACTGTTCCAGCACCGAGCTGTGACATCTGGGCTGCAAATGCTGCAGGGGGAGGTTTAGATCCAAAGAAGAACTGTTTTATTGGCTTAAAAAAAAAAAAAAACACAACCACCCCTGGTGTTACTTCTATTCATTTGAGGTTTGGTAAAACTTAAAATAAAAACACCCTCCCAAGACCAAAGTTTTGGGTCTGACTAAAAGGAGGCTGATTTTTCCCCCTGTATTACAGTAACGCTTAGAGATCTCAGCGCATTGTATTGTCTTCACCCTAGTTTAGTTTGCAGCTAAATAGACAAGGGTAGAAGAAAGGCAGTATTAGGATCCATATTATACAGATGGGAAACTGAGGAACAGAGCTATCATGTGTCTTGCCCAAGGTCATAAAAGAATTCTGTGGCAGAGCCACGAATTTAACCCAGCTCTTGGAGTCCCAGCCCATCCTTCTTTTCTCTCCCTGTTAGGGAACAGAGTTTTCTTAAAACCATTCATTGCCGAAGGTTATTTCTTAGTGATGAAGGTCAAATTCATCCCCTGGTGTAAACTCTGCTGAGTAACACCAGGGACTAATTTCATCCTGACTGCAAAATAATAATCTCATTTCATCCCTTGAAATGGTTCCATCACAGTGTCCTTACTCAGATTAAATTCCTAAGGAGCTGAACGAATAAAAAGTGCAGGATGGAAGCTATAGCAAATCCAGGAACTATAAACAAACTGGAGGTTTTCCAGCATACAACATTGCATACCCTGGCTTTCAGTCATCTTTGCTTCATAAATATTTTTAGACCTACATCTCAACCAATTTGTGTGAGATTTTTTTTTTGAGTGACATTACTGAATTTTGGAGGAAGTCTCAACCTTACCCATGAAATCTTCATTTCCCAGCACTGAGATCAGAGGATCGTAACACTGAAATTAAAAAATTTAAAACAAACACACACACACAGATACATACATAATTTAGTTGTACGCCATGAACTGAACATGGCCACAAAACCATCTAAAATTTTACACTGTAAATTGCAACCATGGCACAAATAGAAATGAATGACCCCAAATTTGTTCTGGAAGGTGGTTATAGCTTGGCACCCAGAAGTCTGGATGTTTATTTGAATCCTCTGGAGCCTGTCCACCTGGCCTAGAGAACTCAGGGGAGATTTAAGATTCTTCCTATTTTTGGCCAGGCTGGAATTATAAAATACAGAGGGTCAAGCAAAAAAATAAATAAAAAATATAATATCTTTCTCCCTAGGCCCAAGATTTGGGTCCGTTCTTAGTTTATCCAAAACGGGCTCCCTGCTGCCCCTCATCATAAAGATATTTCATGGTGAAAGCTCTTCCTACCTCCAGCAGTGTTGGATTCCGAGCCAGCTGTTGAATGGCAGTAGCTAGTAACTTCTGATTTAAAGCTAGGCGCAGGAAGTACCGCCCTCGTCCCTGCGCTGTCAGCACCTTCTCACAGGAACTGGCTTTCTCTATCATGATTGACAAGGGGGTCACCCTATAAAGAAGGAATATGAAGAGGTGCCAGGGAATATTCACAGCATGGGCAGGCGACGACCCATTCCCAGGCTCTGGTTGTCTGCCAAAAGGGGTC
The DNA here is from genome assembly GCF_965152235.1 of Eretmochelys imbricata. Taxonomy (NCBI): domain Eukaryota; kingdom Metazoa; phylum Chordata; order Testudines; family Cheloniidae; genus Eretmochelys; species Eretmochelys imbricata. The sequence continues at coordinate 15,708,273 of NC_135585.1, read as the reverse complement.
TTGGTCACTCACTTGTAATGGGGTTCTCTTCCAGGAGCAAGTCCTTGTGCCAGTTTCTGTAATGGCACCTGTCACAGTTCAAGGCAACTGCACCTGTATTCCCCATCTGGGGTCCAGCAATGGCACCCACTCTCAGGTTTCCCACTCCCCTGGCCATCACCTCTCTTGGGTGGAGACACGTGTCTCACTCCTGTCTGACCAGGGTATTTCCAAGTTGCACTGATCAATACTGTGAATTGACCCACAGTATGTGAATTGACCCACAAAGTCAGTCTGCCTGAACAGGTCTGTGCTTCCTTTCCCTCAGGAGACAGCATACAGTGCAATTGCTCAGTTATAAATTACCACACATTTCTCCCTAGGCGAGCCTACTGTGTCCTTAAGGTACAAGTGCTACCTTAAGAGAACACATCTTAAAAAACAATAAAAGAACCTCCACGCATGCTAGTAAGCTTACCAGAGACCACCCCAACCCTAACAGGGGCTCTGGCAGGAACAGTTCTTTAAAACCCCACCCAAGGGGTTTCAAGTTCATCACAGTTTCAGCTCGGAACAAGCAACCAGTCTTATGGGGCCTCAGTAGACAGTACGTCCAACCCCTCCCCAAGAATTAGGGCTCTTCAGGGGTTCTGTCCATTGGCTGGATCAGGAAGAAGGCCCTGAACCAGTTTAAAACCAGGCTATTTATGCAAAAATCCTTTCTTTGTGTGTTGAGCTCCGGAGAATCCAGTTTTAACTAGTATACGTGCACTGTCCAAGGGGGGGCGGCTGCAAAAGGAGGACTTGCATTAACATCACCCCCCTCCTCCTAGAGTAGTTCCACAATAACACATACTCCGCCCCACTTTTTCATGCAACGGACCCAAAGGATTGTCCAGGATGTTGTCATCCAAAGGCCACTCACCCGCTGCAGGTATCCTGCTGAGGAAGCTGCTCTAACCAGTGCCAATAATCTCGTCTCTTGAAGCCCAGCACCGGCTCTGAAGGAGAGAGAAGAGGAGCTCCTTTAGGAAGGCCCTCTGACAGGTAACCAGGAGAGCGTTTCCCTTGGAGATTCTGCAAAGGCAGCTGCCCCTATTCTTTCCACACAGAGTCACCCCCAACCAACACACACAACTCCCCAGGGAGTTCTAGGCCTCCGTGGTTCCTGGGCTCTGCTCGTCCTTTACTGACAAGCAACACATGCACCAGTCTGTGCCGCCCCCTCTCTTGGGCCCGCGCCAGCCCCTGCAGCATGCATGGAGTAGAAGTGGCCACTCACGTTTAATTCCTTTTCGAAGGATCATTTCCAGGATCTCGCAGAAGGGGGCTAGGTGCGGGGAGGCATCAGTGCACAGGCTGCTCCCCTCCTTGATGGCGAGGATGCATGCTGTGAGAAAGTGGGAGGGAAGCAGAACGCTGAGGGCACCTGTTCACATTATCCTCCTGTGGGACTGGTCTTGACAAGCTGGTATTTTTAACCAGAGCTAGAGCAACAGCTTGTGAAATAACTCTGCAGTCAGTCTGTTACCATCAGGTTGTGCATTTGGCAGGAAGGTCCATGAACAGACCAAGTTCAATTTGCTCAGCCCCCAGAGATATAAGATCAATGTCAAACACCAGGAGGAAAGCAAACTCACTCCTTGCTTCAGGCCTGGCTCATGAGAGGTAACTTGGTCTAGGGAAAGAGCACAGGGCTGAGCGTCAGGACTGCCGGAGTTCTAATGCCAGCTCTACTAACAGACCACTCTGAGACTTTGAGCAAGTCACAACCCCTGGGGCACAGTTTCCCTACTGATACAAGGGGGGGGATATCATCACTTCACCACCCTGGCAAGAGATAGGGAGGATTAGACAGTATCTATAAAGCACACTGATGAGGTGAAGCATTCACACATAGTCTTTCCTTTGTAGACGCACAAAAGGCCCAAGACTGAAATGTGTCAAGCAGCCTCAACTCTCCTTGATGGCCAATGGTGTTTGGGAGCGCTTGATGCCTGGCAGAACTGGGTACAAAAGCCAGCACCCCCTTGTTAGCCCTTCCCACAAGGAAGGTGGGCATTTCAGCAGCTTGGTTGGAAATTGCAGTTGTCCCCTTTCGATCAGCTCACTCACAGCTGATGGTCAGCCCTGTCACCATCTGGAGAAGTATAGCACAACATACAAAAGAAAAAATGGCTTAGAACTTGTGCCAGGGAATAGGGGAAGCTCTGATCGCTGCCCGAGGCAGGACACAGCTGCCCTGCTGAAAATCAGTTTTACTTTCTTTTCTCTGTTGGGTTCCTGCCACATTACTACCCTGTTTCTCTAAAGCCAGCAGCACTCTCCTACTTCCTAGTGCATTGCTAGAAACCAGCTGGAGCCTGACAGCTAGTCTCACTTTTTGACCACAGCCTACACTTCTGCCATAAAGAGCACGTCAGGCAGACTAAGAGCTTCGTCTCCTTACAAATACTGCACAGCAGCAGGAGCGATCTCCCAAGTTGAGACAGAAGCATCTCCTTCCTGCTGCTGTAACTCCTGTCTGCCTCGAGTCATTCTTCACTGTCAGTTCCTCAGGCCAGTTTTCAAACTGGTTCTGTGAAGCACCAGGTGCATGACTGGTGGTGTATAAATAATAACGAGCTAGCGAACAGGGGCAGCAAACCAGGGAGTTTGAGAGGGAGTCGTAATATCATCCCTATGTTTAGCAATGCCAGCGCTGCTCCTGTCTCTTCTACTGCATCCAGACAGGGAACCTAAACACAGAGGCCTCTACCCAGATCCTGATGTGGATTAGTAGGGACTGTGGCCTGCATTTCCCACTCACAGAAAGTCAGGTGGGGAGACTGTCCAGTATGAAAGGTGTCTGCTGGTGAAACCTCTCAGGAAGCAGGTAGGAGAGCTACAGCAGGAGGTGGCTAGGCCGAGGCACATCCATGCCCACGAGGAATTCATTGAGTGTATTCACATGGAGACCACCAAGGCTGAGGAAGCTGTCCAGCTAGAGAGGACTGCTGTCATGCCTAGGTGAAGTGGATAAGGCTCTGTCACAGGAAAGACACTGGCAGCTGGTTACTTCTCGCAGCAGGCCGTGCTCCACCCCTGTTCCCAACCCACCCACCAGAGTGATGGAGAACCATTATGCTGCCCTGGCAACAAGCAGTGAGGACTTGCCTCCGAAGGTGGAGGAGGAGAAGCTTTGTACCCCCAAGGCTGGAGGGATCGCAGCCACTACTCCCAGGAGGAAATGTAGGATAGTGGTGGTTGGTGATTCCCTTCGGAGGACGACAGAGGCACCCATCTGTCGGCCTGACATGGCATCCCAGGAGGTACATTGCCCATATCCGAGGCATTACGGAGGGACTGCCGAGGATCATCCGGCCTCTAACTACTACCCCATGCCGGCATTAATGATACTGTGAGCAGATCAGAAGTGATTGCAGGGTTCTGGGAGTGAGGGTCAAGGAGTTGGGGGTGCAGGTGGTAGTCTCTTCGATCCTTCCAGTCAAGAGTAGGGGCCCAGGCAGAGACAGATGCATCCTGGAGGTGAATGCTTGGCTGTGCAGATGATGTTGCCAGGAGGGCTTCAATTTCCTTCACCACAGAACTCTGTTCTGGGAAGAAAGACTGCTGAGTGGAGAGGGCATCTACCTATCAAAGAAGGGGATGTGTATCTTTGGATACAGACTGGCTAATCTAGAAAGGAGGGCTTTAAACTGGGTTCAATGGGGGTAGGAGACAAAAGCCCACAAGTAAGTTAAAAAAAAATGGAGACTGATCAAAATCGGGGGGGGGGCGGGGGACCATGGGCCATTATAGCAGGGACAAGGGAGAGACAAGAGGAAACAATAGAGGGGAATCAGAGGTTTCAGAGTAACAGCCGTGTTAGTCTATATTCGCAAAAAGAAAAGGAGTACTTGTGGCACCTTAGAGACTAACCAATTTATTTGAGCATAAAATTGGTATCTTAGATGTCTGTATACTAATGCGAGAAGTATGGGGAATAAACAGGAAGAACTAGAAATGCCAGTGAATAAACATAACTATGACATAGTTGGCATCACAGACCTGGTGGGAGAATAATACACATGACTGGAATATTGTACAGAAGGGTACACCTTGCTCAGGAAGGACAGGCAAGGGGGAAAAAAGAGAGGAGGCGTTGCCTTATGTATCAAAAATGTATACATTTGGACTGAGGTTGAGATGGAAATAGGAGACAGACTTGTTGAAAGTCTCTAGGTAGGGATAAAAGGGGTAAAACACAAGGGTGATGTCACTGTAGGGGTCTACTAGACCACCTAACTAGGAAGAAGAGGTGGAGGTGGCTTTTTTTAAATAACAGACAAAACCATCCAAAGCAGGACTGGCTGGTCAGGGGGAACTTCAGCTACCCAGACATCAATTGGAAAAATAATATAGCACAGCACAGATTACCCAACAAGTTCTTGGAATGCCTTGGAGACAATTTTTTTACTTCAGAAGATGGAGAAAGCAACTAGGGGAGAGGCTGTTCTAGGGTAAATAGGGAGAAACTGGTTAAGAATTTGAAAGTGGAAGGCAGCCTGGAAGGCAGCCTGTGATCATGACATGACAGAGTTCATGATTTTAAGGAATAGTAAGAGGGAAAACAGCACAATAAAGACAATGGATTTCAAGAAGGCAGACTTTAGCAAACGCAGGGAGTCGGTCGGTAAGCTCTCATGGGAAGCAAGTCTAAGAGGGAAAACAGTTCAAGAAAGTTGGCAGTTTTTCAAAGAGATGTTATTAAGGGCAAAAGAGCAAATTATCCCCCTGCGTAGGAAAGGCAGGAAGTATGGCAAAAGACCACTCTGGTTTAACCAGGAGATCTTCAATGAGCTGAAACTCAAAAAAGAGTATCTTACAAAAAGTAGAAACTAGATCAAATTACAGGCAAGCAACACAAGCATGTAGGGACAAAATTAGAAAGGCCAAGGCACAAAAAAGATTAAACTAGCTAAAGACACAAAGGGTAACAAGAAAACATTCTACAGATACATTAGAAACGAGGAAGACCAAGGACAGGGTAGGCCTGTTAGTCAATGAGAGAGGAAAGACAATAACAGAAAACGGGAAGTTGGCAGAAGTGCTAAGTGACTTTTTTGTTTCAATTTTCACCAAAAAGTTTAGTAGAAATTGGAGGTCTAACATAGTGAACTCCGATGAAAATGAGGTAGGATCTGAGACTAAAATAGGGAAAGAACAAGTTAGGAATTACTTAGACAAATTAGACGTCTTCAAGTCGCCAGGGCCTGATGAAATACATCCTAGAATATTCAAGGAGCTGACTGAAGAGATATCTGAGCCACTAGCGATTATCTTCAAAAACTCATGGAAGATGGGAGAGATTCCAGAGGACTAGAAAAAGAAAATATAGTGCCTGTCTATAAAAAGGGAAATAAGGACAACCCTGGGAATTACAGACCACTCAGCTTAACTTCAGTACTTGGAAAGATAATGGAGCAAATAATCAAGAAAAGGAGTACTTGTGGCACCTTAGAGACTAACCAATTTATTTGAGCATGAGCTTTCGTGAGCTACAGCTCACTTCATCGGATGCATACCGTGGAAACTGCAGAAGACATTATATACACACAGAGACCATGAAACAATACCTCCTCCCACCCCACTGTCCTGCTGGTAATAGCTTATCTAAAGTGATCATCAAGTTGGGCCATTTCCAGCACAAATCCAGGTTTTCTCACCCTCCGCCCCCCACCCACACAAACTCGCTCTCCTGCTGGTAATAGCCCATCCAAAGTGACCACTCTCTTCACAATGTGTATGATAATCAAGGTGGGCCATTTCCTGCATAAATCCAGGTTCTCTCACTCCCTAACCCCCTCCAAAAACCACACACACAAACTCACTCTCCTGCTGGTAATAGCTTATCCAAAGTGACCACTCTCCCTACAATGTGCATGATAATCAAGGTGGACCATTTCCAGCACAAATTCAGGCTCTCTCACCCCCCCACCCCCCGGGGAACACACACACACACACACAAACTCACTCTCCTGCTGGCAATAGCTCATCCAAACTGACCACTCTCCAAGTTTAAATCCAAGCCTGGAACCCCGACCTGGGATATTCTATCTACTACCCAAGATCCATAAACCTGGAAATCCTGGGCGCCCCATCATCTCAGGCATTGCCACCCTGACAGCAGGATTGTCTGGCTATGTAGACTCCCTCCTCAGGCCCTACGCTACCAGCACTTCCAGCTACCTTCGAGACACCACTGACTTCCTGAGGAAACTTCAATCCATCGGTGATCTTCCTGATAACACCATCCTGGCCACTATGGATGTAGAAGCCCTCTACACCAACATTCCACACAAAGATGGACTACAAGCCGTCAAGAACACTATCCCCGATAATGTCACAGCTAACCTGGTGGCTTAACTTTGTGACTTTGTCCTTACCCATAACTATTTTACATTTGGGGACAATGTATACCTTCAGATCAGCGGCACTGCTATGGGTACCCGCATGGCCCCACAGTATGCCAACATTTTTATGGCTGATTTAGAACAACGCTTCCTCAGCTCTCGTCCCGTAAAGCCCCTACTCTGCTTGCGCTATATTGATGACATCTTCATCATCTGGACCCATGGAAAAGAAGTCCTTGAGGAATTCCACCATGATTTCAACAATTTCCATCCCACCATCAACCTCAGCCTGGTCCAGTCCACACAAGAGATCCACTTCCTGGACACTACAGTGCTAAAAAACAATGGTCACATAAACACCACCCTATACCGGAAACCTACTGACCGCTATTCCTACCTACATGCCTCCAGCTTTCACCCTGGCCACACCACACGATCCATCGTCTACAGCCAAGCTCTGCGATACAACCGCATTTGCTCCAACCCCTCAGACAGATACAAACACCTACAAGATCTCTGTCAAGCTTTCTTACAACTACAATACCCACCTGCGGAAGTGAAGAAACAGATTGATAGAGCCAGAAGCGTTCCCAGAAGTCACCTACTACAGGACAGGCCTAACAAAGAAAATAACAGAACACCACTAGCCGTCACCTTCAGCCCCCAACTAAAACCCCTCCAACGCATTATTAAGGATCTACAACCTATCCTGAAGGATGACCCAACACTCTCACAAATCTTGGCAGACAGGCCAGTCCTTGCCTACAGACAGCCCTGCAACCTGAAGCAAATACTCACCAACAACCACATACCACACAACAGAACCACTAACCCAGGAACCTATCCTTGCAACAAAGCCCGTTGCCAACTGTGCCCACATATCTATTCAGGGGACACCATCACAGGGCCTAATAACATCAGCCACACTATCAGAGGCTCGTTCACCTGCACATCCACCAATGTGATATATGCCATCATGTGCCAGCAATGCCCCTCTGCCATGTACATTGGTCAAACTGGACAGTCTCTACGTAAAAGAATAAATGGACACAAATCAGATGTCAAGAATTATAACATTCATAAACCAGTCGGAGAACACTTCAATCTCTCTGGTCACGCAATCACAGACATGAAGGTCGCTATCTTACAACAAAAAAACTTCAAATCCAGACTCCAGTGAGAAACTGCTGAATTGGAATTCATTTGCAAATTGGATACTATTAATTTAGGCTTAAATAGAGACTGGGAGTGGCTAAGTCATTATGCAAGGTAGCCTATTTCCCCTTGTTTTTTCCTACCCCCCCCCCCCCCCAGACGTTCTGGTTAAACTTGGATTTAAACTTGGAGAGTGGTCAGTTTGGATGAGCTATTGCCAGCAGGAGAGTGAGTTTGTTTGTGTGTGTGTGTGTTCCCCCGGGGGGGGGGGGGGGGAGCCTGGATTTGTGCTGGAAATGGCCTACCTTGATTACCATGCACATTGTAGGGAGAGTGGTCACTTTGGATAAGCTATTACCAGCAGGAGAGTGAGTTTGTGTGTGTGGTTTCTGGAGGGGGGTGTGGGGGTGAGAGAACCAGGATTTGTGCAGGAAATGGCCCACCTTGATTATCATACACATTGTGAAGAGAGTGGTCACTTTGGATGGGCTATTATCAGCAGGAGAGCGAGTTTGTGTGTGGGGGGGTGGAGGGTGAGAAAACCTGGATTTGTGCTGGAAATGGCCCAACTTGATGATCACTTTAGATAAGCTATTACCAGCAGGACAGTGGGGTGGGAGGAGGTATTGTTTCATGGTCTCTGTGTGTATATAATGTCTTCTGCAGTTTCCACGGTATGCATCCGATGAAGTGAGCTGTAGCTCACGAAAGCTCACGCTCAAATAAATTGGTTAGTCTCTAAGGTGCCACAAGTACTCCTTTTCTTTTTGCGAATACAGACTAACATGGCTGTTACTCTGAAACCTAACAAATAATCAAGCAATCAATTTGCAAACACTTAGAAGATAATAAGGTGATAAGTAACAGTCAGCATGGATTTGTCAAGAACAGATAGAGAAAACTATTAGGTTGGTTTGACACTGACAGGGTAACAAGCCTTGTGGATGGGGGAGAAGTGATAGATGTGATATATCTTGAGTTTAGTAAGGCTTTTGATATGGTCTTGCATGACCTTCTCACAAACAAAACTAGGGAAACACAACCTAGATGGAGCTCCTGTAAGTGGGTGCATAACTGGTTGGAAAACTGTTCCCAGAGAGGTAGTTATCAGAAGGCTAAGATTTAGTCATGGATATTTTTAATAAAAGTCATGGACAGGTCATGGGCAATAAACAAAAATTCACTGCCCAGTGACCTGCCCATGACTCGTACTATATACCCCTGACTAAATCTGGGGGCTCCGGGGGCGCAGTTGCTGCTCTGGAGAGGGGGCTCTGGGGCACCCACTAGTGCTGGGGGTTCCAGGGCACCCACTTGTACCGGAGGATGGGGGCTCTGGTGAGCGGCTGCCTGGGACCGCCACCGCTGCTGGTCAGAGATGGATCTGCTGGCCCAAAACCCCGCTGCTGCTGGCAGAGTGGCAGCCCGGGACCCCCGCTGCCAGTGTGGGGGGCAACCAGGGACCACCACCAGTGCTGCGGGGGGCGGTACGGCTGGCCCCAGGGCTCAGTCGCACCTGCCAGCTGCAGAAGTCATGGAGGTCCCGAAAAGTCACAGAATCTGTGACTTCAGTGACCTCTGTGACAGACTCGCAGCCTCAGTTATCGGTGGTTCACAGTCAAGCTGGAAGGGCATACTGAGTGGAGTCCCACAGGGGTTGGTCCTGGGCCCAGGTTCTGTTCAATATCTTCATTAATGATTTAGATAATGGCATAGAGTAGACTTATAAAATTTGTGGACAATACCAAGCTGGGTTGCAAGTGCTTTGGAGGATCGGATTAAAATTCAAAATGATCTGGACAAAGAGTCTGAAGTAAAAAGGATGACATTCAATAAGGACAAATGCACAGCACTCCACTTAGGAAGGAACACTCAACTGCACACATACAAAATGGGAAATGACTGCCTAGGAAGCAGTACTGCGGAAAGGGATGTGAGAGGGTCAGAGTGGATCACAAGCTAAATGAGTCAACGGTGTAACATTGTTGCAAAAAAGGCAAACATCATTCTGGGATGTATTCGCAGGAGTGTTGTAAGCAAGACACAAGAATTAATTCTTCTGCTCTACTCCGTGCTGATAAGGCCTCAGCTGGAGTATTGTGTCTAGTTCTGGGCACCACATTTCAGCAAAGATGTCGCCAAATTGGAGAAAGTCCAGAGAAGAGCAACAAAAATGCTGAAAGGTCTAGAAAAAATGACTTATGAGGAAAGATTGAAAAAATTGGCTTTGTTTAGTCTGGCGAAGAGAATACTGAGAGGGGACACAATAACAGTTTTCAAGTACATAAAGGATTGTTACAAGGAGGAGGGAGAAAAATTGTTCTCACTAACCTCCGAGGACATGACAAGAAGCAATGGGCTTAAATTGCAGCAAGGGAGGTTTAGGTTGGACATTAGAGAAAACTTCCTAACTGTCAGGGTAGTTAAGCACTGGAACAAACTGTGGAATCTCCATAATTGGAGGTTTTTGAGAACAGGTTAGACAAACACCTGCCAGGGATGGTCTAGTTATCACATAGTCCTGCCTTGAGTGCAGGGGACTGGACTAGAGGACCTCAAGATCCCTTCCAGGCCTACTCTTCTATGATTCTAAGAATCCTCCTCCCAACCTCTTTGACTCCTTCTGAACAGGCATCTGGAGACACTCCCAATTGCCCAAGAAAGGGAAGTGACTCACAGTGAGAAACCATCTCAGAGTTAAACTCTCTGAAACCAATTCACCTGCTAATATCAGCATACAATAGACTGCTTCTGTAAATATTGATTCATCTTCTCTGGGCTGTGTGCTCTGCCCTTCAGTCTCACAGGTCTGAGCCCTAGACAGAAATTTGCAACGCAGCTTTCACTTCATTAGGTGTCCAGGATGCACATTAAAGTAGTGAATCCAGGGTTCTCTCTTGCAACCCACCCCCAAAATAAAGGAAAGTGTGGGGGGACCAGTCACCAGAAGAATGTATGTCCCCAAAAGGGATAAAGGTGTAAGAGATAGCAAAGATAGTACCAAAAATACACAAGTGAAGGGTTGGCTGGTTTCCAGGGAAGGGAACAGCTGGATGTAAAGGAAAAATGCATGGTGGGGTCACCATCCTTTGAAGGAGAAACTAGTCTCTACTTGGAAAGGATGACAACCCAGAAGAAAAGTGGCTGTGGGTTATTACAGTCTTCCTGAAGGAGGAGACTGGACTTTCCTTTAGCAGGCTGTTGATTCCATGGCAGATTCTGCACAGGTGTTTCAGCAGCATTTGCTCAGCTTTGCAGGTGGCAGCTCAAACCCCATGAACACAAGTGAGTCTAAGGCCCTTGCAGATACACAGAGTCTCCCAGGGAATGCATACACAGGTCACAGCATACGGTACAGTGAGTAATTACAGCAGGTTTTCCCCACTCCCCAGTGTGTTCTAAGGCACGAAGCTGGTGTTCTGACAGAAGCGTGTGTGTAGAGGAGACGGGCAGTGAGGTGTGTACCAGGATCTTCCCGTGCTCCCATTTTATTACTTCCCTCAAATATCCTGTACTGGTCAAACCAGCCTTCCAGGCTGTAAGCAACTCTCACCAGAGCATGTTAATGCCCCCTCTTCATTCAACCACATGGGGGTCGCTCAAGAGCTCTGGGAGAGGTAAACTCCCCCCTCAGCTGACCATGCTGTCTCTGTACTGTTCCCAGCTAGGGCTGCCACGTGCAGAACAATCTCTCTCACCCTCACCCTGCTGGTTTTCTATAAAACCCCTCACCGTGGTGTCTCGGAGCAATATGGCAATGCTTACATCACAAAGCAATGGTGTTATCTCACTGCATCACCGTGGGCCCCAAGATCAATTTCAGGACCTTGTCAGTGTCCCATAATCATTGTCCATAGGGCCACCGTCCCCACAAAAAGGCTAGCCAGACCCAGGAAAGCCAGAGCAGGGGATGGCAACCTTACCAGGGAACTGAGCTCAGCACTTACACTCAGACCCTCTTGAAGACATCAATCCCCCAGAGGAGTCCTCACTTTGCAAAACACGAGGGCAGCCTGGCTCTCAAGTCTCCCCCAAGCTCTCTGGCACCTGCCCAATTCAAAGCAGCATCAGTCTCACCCCTCCTCTCACCCAGCCCCTTGTAAATCCCTCCAACCATGCAGCCGCACACAGGTGCCTGCATCTCCCCGCTCCTCCAGCCACTCACCTTTCAGGGTCCCCAGCAGTGGCTCTTTCCCAGTCATGCCGCCCCCCTCCCCAGCCGCAGCAGCCCGACAGACACCTGCAGGGCTCCACCCAGTGGCGACTGTGAGTCCCTTCCGCAAACACAGGGCAACATACTGGGAGATACCACTCACTCTGCAGCAGACAGGGGGGAGCAAAGGGAGCAAGGCCCAGTTCAGTGTCTTTGCTGGGAGCCCAATACAAGGCTGTGCATTAGGGAAGCTGGAATGGACTCATCAGCTCTCCTGGAGGGAGACGAATCATGCTCCCGGGATGGTGGTCTGGGGTGAATGATTAGGAGGGGCTATAGACACCCCTCCCCGGAAGAGATTTTAGGCTCTTCCAGCAGCTTTGGAATGTTGATACTTATTATCCTGCAACAAGTCAGCGGCGTGATGACGCTGATCAGAGAAACAGTCCTGAAGCGGGTGGGTTGCATCCTGACACCTCTGTGGAGGGCCAAGGAAAAGCCAGACCTCATTATCATTACTTGGTATTATTCCTGAATGTGCCTTTTAGTTCCCATTAAACAAACACCAGGATCTCCAAATGCAACAACATTCAATCAACTACATTTCTTCACATTACTGTCTGCACTACAGCCATACAATTAAATCAGACTGTAATAATTAACAAGGCCAGACTAGGGGTGTTTGCAATGACAGATAGGAGGACTGTGCATCTCACGTTAGCCCCAGGGCTATCACGGCATGACAGAGTGAGATTTAAAACTAATTTGGTGCGTGAAATTTTAGTATCTCATTGAAACACACATTGTAAAGCCTTTCACCATGAGACTAAAAGGTTTTAAATTAATATTTGTGCCTTCATCTTTACTGCTATAATATTGCTTAGAAACTACAAAGATGAGTGCAATCAAAACAACCCCTACATTAGACAGATCCACAACTCACTTAAGGATTCTCTGGACATTTGTAAACTGAAAGAAAATTCACCTGAATAACACATTGGTCTTACAGGTTACAGATAGGAAATGTTGCTGGTAGCCCTGCAAGCTGATAATGCCACATACAGTTAATAATCATTTTTAAGGTCAGGCTTGACAAACCCCTGGCTGGGATGATTTAGTTGGGGATTGGTCCTGCTTTGAGCAGGGGGTTGGACTAGATGACCTCCTGAGGTCCCTTCCAACCCTGATATTCTATGATTTTATGAATAATTAATACATTTTATTTCATATAGCATCTCTCATGCAATGCATCCCAAAACCTTATACATTTTTGTTAACTTCTCCAGGCCTCAGTCCCCTCATCCATAAAATGACCTGGCTTCTTAACAGTAGGGTGACCAGATAGCAAGTGTTAGACATCAGGACAAGAGGTGGGGAGTAATAGGTGCCAATGTAAGAAAAAGCTCCAAAAATTGGGACTGTCCCTATAAAATCGGGACATCTGGTCACCCTACTTAAAAGGGTTGTGGGGAGGCTGTTAGTTAATATGCCATGCTTTCCTTACAGTGGAAAGAAGGTGGAATGGTAACACATGAATCCCAAACCCCATCATTTAGAATTTGCACATATTAAAGGCAGATCTTTCTAGCAGATGGAGAGGCTGACACCACTGTGATAAATGCAGTATAGATGGATGGATAAAGACTTTGAGCCAGCAGGGAGAGGGAAGGCTGTATGGCTAACAGAGATGGCCAAAAAAATAATTCTGTCACTTGCAAAAAACGTTTAACAAAAACGGGGGGAAAAAACATTTTTCTTCTAATATTTTTTGGTTTCCATTGAAAAATCAAACTGCCAAAACTGATTTTTTAATATTTGGTGTATTTATTTATTGCAACTGACAACCACTTTTTTTTGGGGGGGGGGGTTGCTGAAAACTGAAAAATGTTTAGGGGTTCAGTTTTTCAAAGAAAACCAACATGGCTGTGATGGAAATGGGCATTTTTGGATCCAATGGAGATCCTGGGACAGTCACACGGAACTATGTGAATCTGGAGAATCCCCCCAGAAAAAGGCTATCTCCTTGGCTTCTCCCTTCCCTCCCCTTTGCCTGAGACAGCCGCACCCTACCCTCATCTCTGAGGCCACTGTCTGCACTAAGGTCATTTTCTATACATTGCTCACCTCTGTTAGCAACACTGGGAACTCTAGTGTAGAGAGGTCACCAGGTACCACCAGGGTTTTTAACACTGTGTCAAGTACCCGTGACCAGGGCAGGTCTAATGGACACTGTTAAAAACAACAGCAGCCAGTGGCCCATCTACGCTAGGATTTCCAAAGTAGCTCACACCCGTAGAGCTGAGCTGGTGTTAGAAAAACGTGCAAACTGTCCCTACAGTATACTGAGGGCCCGAGAAGAGCTGTAGGTACCGATGGAATGACCACTCCTTCACCAAAAGCAGTATCTCCTGGGAAAGCCACCCTGCACCGGAAAAGTAACCACACTTCACCCAGCAAATGCTCTCTGGTTCTCCACTCCAGCAGCCCCGCCTTTAGAGCCCGGGAGTCCCAAAGGAAGACGCGGGGTTTTCTACAGAGACTGGAGCACATAGGCAGCTCCCCCACTGTGTGGCGGGGGGGGGGGGGTCCTTTCTGGTTTTAGGGTGCGCCCTTCTGGCGCGATTTGAGATCCTCTGGTGGAAGATGCAAAGGGTTAATCATTGAACCGGGTTACTATTCAACCCGCCTGATGTGGGAGGGGAAATAACCGAACCGAGCCAAAGAAATTCACCAGCTCCAGGCCAAGGGGTGGGGCAGGGCAGGGCAGGGCAGTAGAGAAGCCTCCGGCGCAGGCAGGAAGCGCGAGGCGGGGCGAGGCCCTGGCGGCATGGCCCTCGCGTTGTTGCTGCTGTTGCAGCCGGGCTTTCCGTGGTGGAACGTTGCAACACCGCGCTCCCAGCCCCCTGCGGAGCATGGCCGGGCGAAGGGAGGCCGATCTCGGCTCGCTGCTGGCGCAGGCCCGGGTGGCGTACCGAGGGGCCTTCGCAGGGGCGGACCCTGAGCTCGCGGTGTCAGCCCCCGGCAGGGTGAACCTGATCGGAGAGCACACGGACTACAACCAGGGCTTCGTGCTGCCTATGGTAAGGGGGAGGGCAGAGGGGCTGGGCTTGGGGGGCCGCCGAAGCATTACTTGGGCTGTGGCCGTGCCGGCACCCCCGCCTTCCCCACGACTCGGGTGCAGCAAACCCAGGCACTTCGATACGATCCCGTTCTTTCATAGAGGAGCGTGGGACGAAGTCCGCATTGTTGCGAGGGTCGGGAGCAGGATCCTCCGCGTGTGAACGCAAGTTGCTGTCTGTCTCCCTCCGTGTTTCTGCAGCTCCCTGGCTCGCGAGACGAACGCTTGTCCCTCGTGTTTCTTACCCAGGGCGTCACTGCACAGAGAGCCACAAAATGAACCGCCCCTTCCCCCAGAACTGCGGCGGGATAAAGAGCCCCCCTCCCGCCTGGATCTCAGCGCTCACACTCAGTCCCAGCAAAACAAATTCTTCCCGCTCTGCCACAGCCTTTCTTTAGATCAGCACGGTGCTGTACAAACAGTAACTCGTTCACTCGGCTCTGGATGTTGGATTGTATTGGATTATATTGGAATTGGAAAAGTTTCAGAAAAGGGCAACAAAAATTATTAGGGGGCTGGTGTGTCGGCCATATGAGGAGCGTTTAATAAGACTGGGATTTTTCAGCTTTGAAAAGAGACAACTAAGGGGAGGATCTGATTGAGGTCTATAAAATCATGACTGGTGTGGAGAAAGTAAATCTCCACTGAAAAATCCACTGAATGCATCCGATGAAGTGAGCTGTAGCTCACGAAAGCTTATGCTCAAATAAATTTGTTAGTCTCTACGGTGTCACAAGTACTCCTTTTTCTTTTTGTAAATCAGGAAGTGTTATTTATACTCCTCATAACACAGGAACTGGGGGGGGGGGGTCACCAAATGACATTAATAGGCAGTCGGTTTAAAACAAACAAAAGGAAGTATTTGTTCACATAGTGCAGAGTCAATCTGTGGAACTCCTTGCCAGAGGATGTTGTGAAGGCCAAGACTATAACAGGGTTAAAAAAAGAACTAGATAAATTCATGGAGGATAGGTCCATCAATGGCCATGGGCAGGGATGGTGTCCCTAGCCTCTGTTTGCCAGAAGCTAGGAATGGGCGACAGGGGATGGACCACTTGATGATTACCTGCTCTGTTCATTCCCTCTGGGGCACCTGGCATTGGCCAATGTCAGAAGACAGGACACTGGGCTAGATGGCCCTGGTGTGACCCAGTACGGCCATTCTTATGTTATGTTCTTATGGATAAAAATCAGGCCTAAGGACAATAACAGTCCCCCATTTTAATAAACTGTTAAGGTTTCCCCCATCACTGTGTAATGCTTTTTGGCCTGAGCTGTGGCTGTCCAGTGGCAGCGCTGCCAGACATGCTGGGTGTGTTCGGAAGCACTTCTTAGCAGCCTCTTGGTCTGGGCTTGGATTAACTTCCCCAAACAAGAATTCTAGGTCATAGGATAACTCATTGGAGAAGGTAGGAACCATTCTCATCTTCCTGCCATTCCAGGAACCAAACAAGTGTCAGACAGCGGACTTAGAGCCCCACCGTGTGGGCACAGCGCTACGGAAAACAGCTTCAGGCCAAGATTTCCAACCGTGGATGACTCCTCAATCCTTTTTTCTGGCATCTCAATAAATGGCCTAATTTCCAAAGGTGCTGAGTGCCCTTCGACTTCCCGTGCTCAGCAGGGCTTTTGCAAATCATGCCACTTATTTAGGTGCTTAAATATGGATTTGGGAGCCTGTCTTTTGATGATCTTCGGCTTGGCCTGTAATTACAACTCCATCTCCTTCAGAGCTGCTGTCTCACCACCGAGCACGACAGGTAACATGGCCCTGCGTAAACGAGGTTACAGATGGGTTGTACTGCCCTTCCCCTATTCCGAAGCGATGTCCTGAGGCAACAACTGGGCAGTTAAACTGCTTAATTCTCCTTCTTTTCTTTACTCACTCCATAGTTTCTGCCTCTCTAACTTTTAATTTGCAAACACCTTTTGATGCTCAGCAGAGTTTTCTGCCCCTTTTTACTGCCTGGGGCAAATCTTGACTCCAGTAACTTGGTCTCTGACTAGGACTTTGTATGGCAGTGGTAACATTGGGGAAACCCTAGGAGAAAAGGCCAGTGTGATGACCTCGCTTTCCATGGAGCCTCGGCTGTGAGGATGGCATTTGTGATGTGATGACCTGTCCACTAGCAGCTAGGCGGAAACTATTCTACTGGTTTCCTACAGGCCACCAAAGAGCTAGCACAGCACAGTAATGCCTTTGGGTCTCCTGCTCGAGGATGGGGAATCAGTGTGTTTTTTTTAATTTATTCAAGGCTGCTTTTCATGTGAACAAATTGGCCCAGGGAATAAAATCCTGACCGGGAGGCAATCCTAAGAGCATCATCTCTGCACACGTGTATGGTTCTGCCGCTCTATATAGGAAGGCTGGTGTCTCTCTGGGGGCAGCATTAAGGTTGTTTGGGTATTTTAATTGCAAGACATGGCAGCAAGGTCGTCACCATCCTTGTGATAAGAGAAACAAAGTAGCGACCAGTTCATAGAGAGTGGGAAATTCCTGCTCCTCGGGGCTCCAACCTGTTCCCTATGGCCAGTTTCCCAGTGAGAGTAGGATCCCAGCCTTAATACCAAGACCCTCAGGTATCTCTGCACCGTCAGTTGCACTGGCTTTCTGGAAGCAGGACATGTTGCAGGTTTCCATCATTTCCTTTTGCACTGGGTGGGGTTCAGCCAATGTCTCTTCCGCAGGCCCTGCAGCTGGGCACCGTGGTGGTCGGGAGCCCAAGGCAGGATGGAACAATATCCGTCATTACAACCGCAGAGGAGGCAGAGGAGCCCAAAAGGGTGCAGTTTCCGGCTCCGACAGAAAGAAACACCCTGAAGCCCGGGGAACCTCACTGGGCTAACTATGTGAAGGGTGTGATCCAGCATTACCGAGGTAAGGTCCAAACACACCTGGGCAGCGGGAGAGCTGTTTGAGTCAGCAATGTTCCTGCAGGTGCTCAGGATGCAGTGTGCTCTGGTTGGGAGGGTGGGTGTTACAATGCGACTGGGACAGAACTAGGAACAACTGTAGCCTCACTTCCAGCTGAACGTTAGTGAAACGCAGCTGATCCCTGCAGCTGCTGTTCCATTCATGTCTTGTCTGGGACTACAAGATGGTGCCTGAAACCCAGGTGCCATCTCTCTCCCACCACCAGGCAGCCTGCCTTCCTGCTCCCAGAAGTGACTGCTCCATGGCGGAACTGGCTGTGAGTAAGGGATATCTTCCTCCACTGCCCTTTCCTTTCCCTGAAGCTGCTGTCCCAGCAGCGGGCTCCAACTGTAGAGAGACCAAACAGCAGTGTGCCAAGCATGGTGTCAGGATACAGCTTGGTTGTCTGGGTTGCCTCTTGGGAGTGAGAGCAGAAGAGTTAGAGATGGACCCTGAATCAGCTCATTACAGCTGTAGTTCTCCTCTCCTCAGAGACGGCCTTCACCTGCCCTCTATCTGGTCAGACACAGCCTGGTTGCTACCGGCCTTTCTAAACTGGACATACTTTCCCCAGCCTCTCTCCAGTGGCAGCTGCCTCCCATGGGGTGTTGTACTCCCGGGGGTATCACCCGTCCAAGTCCACTTCATTTTCTGTCTTGACTCTGGTTGGGCTCATTCTCCTTCTCCCCTTTGTTTTTTGTCTCCATTACAGCCGGTCCTCTCCCAGGCTTCAACGCAGTGATAGCCAGTAACGTTCCCCTGGGCGGTGGCCTGTCCAGTTCAGCCTCTCTGGAAGTGGCTACGTATACCTTTCTGCAGCAGCTCTGCCCAGGTAACACAGCAGCCAGTTCATCAGCTCCACAAGCCTGGTGCAAGAGAGAACCTCTCTTTTGGGATCCTCTGTGCCAAATCCAGGTGCTGGCCAAGAGACACTATAGGAGACGCTGTGATTCTAGTTCTCCCCTTCACCTCCACTGAGAGCTGCATCACAGCTACTGAGCTGCTCTCCTTGCCCAGAGGTAGAGCCCATCCCTTCCAACAGGGCCCCTCCAGATCCCTGGCTAACTCTGCATGGGATTAATAGGAACTCTCTCTCTCTGTTGAGAATCAACCAGGAAGTTCTTTGGGTTGGCCAGGATGAGTGGAGAATGGTCCTTAGGGAGCAAGTGTGAGAAAATAGCCACACTTCCACCCTTCCCCGCTAGTGTGTCAAATCAAATTCTGGCTGAAGGATGTGGTATCCAACATATGGTGACTGGATTGGTCCATGCAGCCTGGTACCCTGTCTGTGATTGTGGCCAGAACATGTGATGCCTGAGAAGACGACAAATGTGCCCCTCATCCTGGGGAAGAGTGCGCCTAGATTGTGCAGTGTTGCACGTGGGTGGGGAAGATTCCTTGTGACCCCATCTGGTATATGATCAGTAACAGAACTAAGCACAGAATATGCTACATACATGGTTTATACCTCCCTTAAGCTCTGTTCTGAGGCCTTGCACAGGCTGTCTGCAGGGGGGTGAATTTCACCCAGGCTGCAATTCCCCTTCGCTTGCATAGCTGCAAACGTCATGAGCAGAGATGGGTTCAAGCCACAGAATTTGGATTTGGAGGCTGAACTGTTTTAGTTGGGAGTGATCTCTAGCTATAAATCCAGCCCTCTTTGAACAGGCGGCTGCAGTGCTGGCTCTGTAATGAAAGAAAGTGAAAATGAGCTTTAATTCCGCCCCCCGCATCTCACCCCCAGGTCCCTTGGGCAAGGTGGGAAATGGCACAAAGCAGGCACCATGCTCATCTATCTCTTTCTCATTTGGCACAGATGATGGGGACTTAGTAGCCAAGGCTCTGGCATGCCAGAAAGCTGAGCACACATTTGCTGGTATGCCCTGTGGGATCATGGACCAGTTCATATCTGTGATGGGCAAAGAGGGCCATGCATTGCTGATAGACTGCAGGTCAGGACATGGACTCATAGCTTACTATACCATCTAATGATGATACTCTGCATTTCTACAGCACCTTCCCTCCAAGGATCTCAAAGCGCTTCATGATCATCTGCCTACTATGCCTCATAACAGAGGCTTGGAGAGGTGCAGGGCCAGACACCCAGTTACATTAAGGCCCCTTTGTACCACTCTGGAAGTGTCAAGGGCTTTGGAAGTGAATTACATTTATACGCGGAGTGGCATAAAGGGTCCTCAACCTAGGTGAGAATTTGTCCTTGGCCACCCTGTGTGACCTTGAGCAGGCCAGCAGAGCTGGGATTACAGCCCGGGTCTGCCAATTCTCAGTCCTGTGTTCTGCTAGATGACACTGCCTCCCACAGAGCAGAATCGCTGCCTTGTCCTGGTTGCACAGTGTAACTGTTATGTATAGTATCTAGCTGGCTGGGCAAGGGCAAGCCTAGCCTGGGAATTCAGACAGCAAGGTGAGCTGCTGCCTACTGGAACTTGTAGCATCCCGTGACCTTCGGCCAGTGACAAAGGGTCAAAGTCCCCACTATCCAGCACTCCCCAGCTTTCGGGATCAAGCCATTCAGACACAAGCCACAGAGAGCTTGGGATAGGGCCACAAGATGCTCCATAGCTGTGGATGCAGGATAGCCTTCCAGAGGGTTATTATGGGAATGCAATGACTTGAAAAGTAAAACCCTGACAGTAATCAGGTCTGTAACTTCATGGTAAAAATCCTTACAGGATCATGGCCAGTAAAACCCACACTTGGAGGGCCAGGAACTCCAGAGTTACTATTGAACCTTTCCATTGCAGTAGCGCCTACTGACCATGACCAGGTTGGGCCCCCGTTGTGGTAGGTGCTGTACAAACCCCGAATAAATGACAGCCCCAGAGAGCTTAAGGTTAAACTGAAGAGCCCCCAAACACCTGGGGTAGCTTATGTAGAGGGTAAGCGCTGGGTAGGGAGGACTAGCTTTATCTGCGCATGCAGGGCCTAGTAAAATAGAGCCCTGACTTGGGCCTGTGGCTGATACTGCAATACGATTGCTGAGATGATGAAAATCCAGCATCAAGGTGCACAAACCACCTTAACTCTGCCCCCTTAGAGATACCAGCCTCCCAGCTGTGTAGGTGGAGAGCAGCTGTAACACTGGCTTTGTTCCTAGGTGGCTCTGAGCCTCAGAGCGATGTCCGTGGCCTCGCTGTAACGCAGGCTCCTGAGGCGCACCAAGGTGGCTGCTCCAGGGCAGCTCCCAGCTCGTCAGGGTCCCGTCCCTGTGACCCTGCTGTGACCTCTGTTCCAGGTCGCTGGAGACTTTCCTCTTGCCTTTGACTGACCCCAGCTTGGTGGTTCTCATCACCAACTCCAACGTGCGGCACGCGCTGACGGGCAGCGAGTACCCCACACGCCGGCGCCAGTGCGAGGAGGCAGCGAAGGCTCTGGGCAAGGCCAGTCTGAGGGAGGCCTGTCTGGCTGACTTGGAGGGTGAGTGCAACGGCTTCCTTGGGTCACCAGAACAGTCTGCTGCAGCCTAAATCTTGAGACAGTGCGGGGAGCGAGCTGGGCGACTGCGGGGGCGGGAGCTGGTGGGAGAGGGGCAGGGACGGTGTGGGGAGCGAGCTGGGCGGCGCTGGGTGGGAGGCTGTGGGAGAGGGGCAGGGACGGTGCGGGGAGCGAGCTGGGCGGCGCTGGGTGGGAGGCTGTGGGAGAGGGGCAGGGACGGTGTGGGGAGCGAGCTGGGCGGCACTGGGTGGGAGGCTGTGGGAGAGGGGCAGGGACGGTGTGGGGAGCGAGGCTGTGGGAGAGGGGCAGGGACGGTGTGGGGAGCGAGCTGGGCGGCGCTGGGTGGGAGGCTGTGGGAGAGGGGCAGGGACGGTGCGGGGAGCGAGCTGGGCGGCGCTGGGTGGGAGGCTGTGGGAGAGGGGCAGGGATGGTGCGGGGAGCGAGCTGGGCGGCGCTGGGTGGGAGGCTGTGGGAGAGGGGCAGGGACGGTGCGGGGAGCGAGGCTGTGGGAGAGGGGCAGGGACGGTGCGGGGAGCGAGGCTGTGGGAGAGGGGCAGGGACGGTGCGGGGAGCGAGGCTGTGGGAGAGGGGCAGGGACGGTGCGGGGAGCGAGGCTGTGGGAGGGGGCAGGGACGGTGCGGGGAGCGAGGCTGTGGGAGAAGGGCAGGGACGGTGCGGGGAGCGAGCTGGGCGGCGCTGGGTGGGAGGCTGTGGGAGAGGGGCAGGGATGGTGCGGGGAGCGAGCTGGGCGGCGCTGGGAGCGAGGCTGTGGGAGAGGGGCAGGGACGGTGCGGGGAGCGAGGCTGTGGGAGAGGGGCAGGGACGGTGCGGGGAGCGAGGCTGTGGGAGAGGGGCAGGGACGGTGCGGGGAGCGAGGCTGTGGGAGAGGGGCAGGGACGGTGCGGGGAGCGAGGCTGTGGGAGAGGGGCAGGGACGGTGCGGGGAGCGAGCTGGGCGGCGCTGGGTGGGAGGCTGTGGGAGAGGGGCAGGGACGGTGCGGGGAGCGAGGCTGTGGGAGAGGGGCAGGGACGGTGCGGGGAGCGAGCTGGGCGGCGCTGGGTGGGAGGCTGTGGGAGAGGGGCAGGGACGGTGCGGGGAGCGAGGCTGTGGGAGAGGGGCAGGGACGGTGCGGGGAGCGAGGCTGTGGGAGAGGGGCAGGGACGGTGTGGGGAGCGAGCTGGGCGGCGCTGGGTGGGAGGCTGTGGGAGAGGGGCAGGGACGGTGCGGGGAGCGAGCTGGGCGGCGCTGGGTGGGAGGCTGTGGGAGAGGGGCAGGGACGGTGCGGGGAGCGAGGCTGTGGGAGAGGGGCAGGGACGGTGCGGGGAGCGAGCTGGGCGGCGCTGGGTGGGAGGCTGTGGGAGAGGGGCAGGGACGGTGCGGGGAGCGAGCTGGGCACCTGAGGGGGCAGATAAAGACGTGAACTCAAAAGGTGCAGGGCAGCCTGGAGCTCCATTCCAGGTGGTCCCGTTTGGAGGCTCTAGGCCGTGGGTAGCGTCTCAGTCCAGCCTTGTGTGTCTCCAGCTGCCCGGGCCCTGCTGAGCGAGGAGGTGTACCGGCGCGCGAGGCACGTCATCGGAGAAATAGAGCGCACCTCCCGGGCAGCGCAGGCGCTGCAGGCCAGGGACTACAGGGCATTTGGGAGGCTGATGGTGGAGAGTCACAACTCCCTCCGGTACGGGCGTCGCCAGCCCCGCTGGGTAGGGACACTCCAGCTGGGGGTAGGATAGCTATAGCTCTCAGGGCCCAAGGAGGGGACACAAGGAGAGCAACGTGGACAGCTTAAACCATGAGATTTTTCACGCAGTGTCCTATCTAGTCTCTCCCACAGCTCAGCGTTGCGGAGGGGAACAGCCTGCACTAAGTGACCGACTAGGAATACTTGCAGAGAAGAGCCTGTTCTACAGCCTCTGCGTTGGTCTGTACCAGAGGACAAAGGCACAGCCTCTGTACAGGGGGAGGGACAGCTCAGTGGTTTGAGCATTGGCTTACTAAACCCAGGGTTGTGAGTTCAATCCTTGAGGGGGCCATTTGGGATCTGGGGCAAAAATTGGGGATTGGTCCTGCTTTGAGCAGGGGGTTGGACTAGATGACCTCCTGAGGTCCCTTCCAACCCTGATATTCTGTGATTCAGAAGGAGGCCTCTGCCCCTGCTCCTCAAGCATGCCCAGTTACCCAATACTCCTACGACTGAAGGGAATGCGCCAGGCTAACCCCCGCAGCTGGGCCTGCCGGGGCCCGCAGTTTGAGACACCCTTGCCCTCTCCATTTTGGCTAGCAAATGCATGTGTTTCTAGGACTGGCCCTGAAATTCGACCTCAGGAGGAATCAAATGAATCTTCCATCTCCCACTGCAGCCAGGTGCTATAGGGTTGGGTGTTCAGAATGCGTTTACAGGGACGCGGCACTGGCAGGCTGCCCAGACTCTGGTTTGTGTTTCCCAGGGATGATTATGAGGTCAGCTGTCCTGAGCTGGATGAGCTGGTCGCTGCAGCGCTGGATGTCAGTGGGGTTTATGGCAGCAGGATGACGGGCGGAGGCTTTGGAGGCTGCACGGTCACGCTGCTGGAGGCTGAAGCAGCAGAGGAAGCTTTGCAGCACATCAAGGTACGTAGCCCTTCTAACGCCATAGCTCTGGCCTTCAGCCTGGCCTTAGGGTTGGCAGTGCAGAGCCCGGCTCCACCAGCTTGAGTGGAGAATTCTGACCAGGCAAGGTCCGAGGCAGAGGAGGATCAGGCCCAAGGAAGATGGCTGAAAAGGCTGCTCAGCCTCCGTTCTGGCTTTCCCCTGCATAGATAAGGCTGGGATAGTGAGACAGACGAGTTTCTCCAGAGAATATCTCAGAGTGAATAAGCAAAGTGACACGTAGCTGGAGACCTTGCTTGGGGCACTTGGATTGGTAATGAGGCTATAGGACCTTTGGCTCGCTAGGGCTCTAGTCTCAATGTGACCATTTTACTAGTCCTATCAGATGGCTCTACTGAAGTGTATATGAAATGAGTTGTGGTTGGGGGCCAATAATGCTCAGTCCAGCAATAGCTTCCCTGAATGCGTTCTGATCGCATGGCCCATTGCATTAGCATGCCGACTCTGTTGCACTCTTCAGTGCTTGCTTCTCCTTTTGTCTCCTAGGAGAAGTACAACGGCACAGCTACTTTCTATTTCACTACGCCTTCAGATGGGGCAAAGGCACAGCCTCTGTACGGAGTGACTTCCCTTTCTACATAGGGCGCTCTGATCTCTGGATCCTCAACGGTGTCAGAGGAAAATTTCTGGGCCAGCTGCCTTCCCCCTTCCTCCTGCAGGAGATCAAACGTGGCTCTGTTTCTAACTTCACAACGGAACACAGGGAAATGTACAAATCTGTGTCACTCAAGTAATAAAACTAATTTTGCACAACAGTTCTGCCTCTTGACTTAACCATCTCAGTCTAAACCACTGGAGACCATATTCTGATCTCAGTTACACAAACGTAAGTGTGACTTACAGTCACACTGGGGTTAACTCTGTGAACAGACCAGAGACTGATCCAGATTACTACAGTGGTATGGGCAACATGTAGTGGCAATGTAGTAATGACTTGCATGAAGCTCAGTAATTACTGAAGGGAAGTGTAAGGGACTAGGATGGCAGAGGCCCATGTGCCAAATAGCTTGAGAGAAGGAGTCATTGATATGCTGGGAGCATGGTACATCCTAGCCACCATAACTCATCCCTTGCCAGCTTGTGCAACGATCAGTCTTTATCTCTGAATTTTTGAAATAAATGGGGCAACCAGACTAGAGAGAAACTTGTTTATTAAGTGCAATATAAAGTCATGTGGTCCAGAATACCTGCAGACAGACTCTTCCTTGGTACACACCAGAAGTATTCATATGCTGACAATTGTCCTTATCTGATGAAAGCTACAAAAAAGTGGTTATGTTCTATTGTGGCTCTTCTGTACAAACCTTTTTAAAAGGGCAGGTTGTTAGAATTGGGATCAGCTAACAGGCTGCATTCTGCCCCAGATAACTTAATTAACTCTTTGGTTACAATTATTATGTGAACTCTCTTGAGGCAGTGAATCAGTGTGTTATAACTACAGTACAAAGCACTGTGATGCACAGCAAAGGGAGGCTACAATGCAACATGGTGTGGCTTTGGTAAAATGCCACTTTAGCTGAAAATACTTCCTTCCATGCCAGGAACTGAAATATAAGGCAACTGCCAACTGGACATTCATTCAGTAACTAAATTATTTCTAATGGGCTATATAAAATCACATTTGGTTTCATTTCTAACAGACCGGGCTTCTTGTATTTAGATCAAAAACTAAACTAGCCCCAGGTCCCACCTAAGTTTAGGACAGGATGGTCATGCACAATGGGGACAATGTGTGTATCTCTCTCTCACCCACACACACAGGTCTGGCTCACAGGGAAATCAGTGGCAAAATTCCCATTGAAGCAGGTGCAAGACTGAGCCCTTGAAATGGTCTGTACTGTGAGCTCTCCCTGGTTCTCAAGGAAAGGCAGAGAAGTTCCATAGTCTGCTTAAATAAAACAAACGACACCTCCAGGGAAGAAGGGCAGCTATTGTTTTTGTTCCACGGCCTTTGAAAACTGGCTTTGCCCATGAAAGGTGGGAGCTGCCATTCTTACTAGAAACAGTTTCCCAAATTCTCATGAGCAGCTCCCATGCTATTTGGCTGAGGGTGAAGTTGAACCAGTCCACGCTCAGACCCCTTCAGAGCCAAATGTAAAACAAGGAGCAATTCAAGAGCATTTCTCGTTGGTAGATTTCAAAGGTGAGCCCTAGCATCCCCCTCTGACAGATATGCCACAAGGTACCGGCGTGTTAAGTGTCTTGCCAAAGCTCAGGGAATGAGTCAGGGGTTTTGCCTCCCAATCCACAGCTCTAGCTTTTGGCCCATGCTGTCTCAGCTCTTGTTCAGCCAGCTTATGCCGTGTAGTGGCCTGGAGGGGCTTAGGGAGAGATTTTCAAAGGTGTAAAGAGGAGGTAGGTGTCCAATTCCCACTGACTTCCCATGGGAGTTGGGTACTTAACTGCCCTCTGGGCCTTTGCAAATCTTCCCTTAAGGATTTAGGTTAATAACCATCTTAAACATTGGCATAGCTGGTGTTGGATGTGTGACTACGGAACTGAGTGCACAAGCCCTGTGGTTAGTATGAGCCATTATGATCAGAAACGCTTGCTTCAGAGACACCCGTCAGGGAGAGGGTTGGGCAGTGAAACGTACAAACGAGTCCCCCTGCTGGCAGAACTTAGTGCTTCACTGCAGTGTTTGCAGAGGTGTGTGGGACAGAAAGGAGAAGCTCGTCCCAGCATTGCCACGAATGCCCTAGGGAAAGTGAACATTCAGAGGTTCCATCACCACTGGGTTGGGAAGTAGCAGGGAGGGAACTCAGCAAAGGGTATGGCAAGCTGCTAGGATACCTCATCGACCCAGGAGCTAGGCACACAGCAATAACGCCAATAAAGGATCACTGGATAATGGCCAGACACACAACAGCCCCTCAGCCGTGGGTAGCAGGACCGTGGGAGCTACTAGGCTCACGCAGCCGCAGCCTTGCCACAAGCGGTAACTAGGCATGGCAGGGTTCCAGCACAGCTCTCTACCCCGCTGTGGTCTGGGAATGGCTGATGCTGGGGAAAGAACGACGTGGCTGAGGTTTCGGTTCATCCACTCTAAAGGAGAGAGACTGTCCGCCCCCACTTCTCTCTCTGCCATCATCTTGTATTTACTGGATGACAGTAGAATGTAATACTCTGCATTGGGCAGGGGATCAAATGCCTTTACAAGTCACGCAACGGTATCTGCCTAAGCTCCAGTGTGGGAAAAGTGATACCAATAAGGATTTTAGGTCTTAGGTTTATGACCAACTTGGTCTTTCAAGAAAACAAAAATATTACCCATTTATAGTGCATGTCTTCCGATCCTATGCCACTGAACTAGCAATTCTGATTCTTCCCTTGTAGTCCTCCAGGCTTTACTTGGCCTTTGCCCAAGAGTACGCTGTAGCTACAGTAAGACTGGACTGTTGTGTGCTTTGCAGTACACAAGCTCCTTGATCTGGGATGCTGTAGGGGGTTGGGTTGCTGTACTGCAGAAATCAACTGTGGAGGATTTAAGTACTGATCTAAAGCCCATTAAAGTCACTGGGCGTTTTCCCACTGGCTTTGAATCAGGTTCCTTAACCAGTCTCTGCTATTATAAATAGAAAAGGAGTACTTGTGGCACCTTAGAGACTAACCAATTTATTTGAGCATGAGCTTTCGTGAGCTACAGCTCACTTCATCGGATGCATCCTAAGATGCCACAAGTACTCCCTCTCTTTTTGCGAATACAGACTAACACGGCTGTTACTCTGAAACCTGCTATTATAAATGTTTCCCAAAAGCTGTGTGTCCTTAATGCTCATTGTAGATCCTAGGTTTCTTTATAAAATAATAAAATATATTTATATATACGAGGAAAACTGTACAAGAGTTAAGCAAAATTGCATGAGAGCATTGTGGGTTATGCTATGCAAATTAAGGCTATCATTTGTTACTGCAGTACCACACATTAGCAGCAGGGGGCTTTACACAAACAGGTGCGGTAGGAATGCAGTGATTACCCTGACCATCTACATTGCAACACGGGCTTATAAACAATAGAACTGTGCACTTTTGCAGACCACGGTGGAATTGCCTCCCACTGGTGAAATGAACAGGGGGAGAACAGGGCTGAGCCAGCAGGTTGGGAAAATAAAAATGACCCTGCATAACAGGTCGCGCACAAGGCAGAGGGGGAGAGGGACATTTAAATACAAACGAAAGCCCAGTGCAGTCAAACTCCCAGCAGGAGGCCAGCGGTGTGAGAGTGGGTAGGCAGCACATACACACACAGTCAGCAGGTAAGGATTATACTACACGGGACTCCACAAACGGCTGGCCAATGACCCTGCACTGAGAAGCCTCTGCGACAGATCACTCAGTGGAGATCCTCGGCCGGACAGCCCAGAAATTGAGAGCTCCAAATGCCAATCACACACTTGCCACCCCATCCGCTGACTTGCCACCTCCACAGCGGTGGGCCTCCAAGGAGTGTCAAGTGCCACTGCAGTTCTATGCCCAGGTGAGGTTGGGTGGGCACCGCGGTCCAGAGCCTGGCAGCTGACCAGAGCATGAGCCTGCTCTGCAGTCTGAACACGCACACCCCTTTGGCAGTCTCTCCCCGGCTCAGGCTTCGAAGAACTCTCTCTCCATCTGTTTGGTGAGTGTTCCGCTGGACATCATGGTCCTGCTGACAAACTCTTTGGTGACCTGCTTGGTGAGGGTGCCACTGCTCTCCACCCGCTGGGTGGTCATCAACATGCCATCTGCAACAAGAGGAGCAGGTCAGCGGTGGGCATGACGGCCTACGTGAGGTGCTGCCCTGGCTCTATCCCGGATGGACCGTCAGACCTGCACGCAGGTATCTGCAGGAGGAGCAGTAGCTTTTCGGCCCTAGCCGGTGCGTTGGGATCAAAAGGTTCAGAATTCTCTGCCGGACCCCACACGAAGGCCATCAGCCACCGCGGGACCTGGGCTGCGTTTGGAAATGCAACCATGGTGCATTTCAGACTGGCATTCACCCAGTACTAGGGCAGGCAGTGCTGCAGCAAGGCCAGAGTGGTGGTGGTTCAGTTCCCATTGACAGCAATTTATTGGGTCTCCAAATCATCCCCCCTTGGCACCACAGGGGTGAAGGGATGGGGATATTTAACATGATTTTTTAAATTGTTCATTCTTCCTCTCACTTTCTTCTTTCGCCCACCCTGCTGAAAGCCTACAGTGTTGAACAGCCTTGAGGAGCCCTCCAATAGCCCCTCCCTGGATGTCTGCAGAGCTAGGACCCTGAGATCTATGGGCAGTCAGGATTGTGCTGTAACTTTTCACTACACCAGGCACCTTCCTTTACACTGGGCAACACCAATGACTGTGACTCCATACAACAATCTGCCCCGTCCCCAGTGCCTGAAGCATTCCAGACAGGAAGCCCTTACCCGTGTAGTAGGGCTCCAGAGAGGAGTGGCTGATGGTGGTGTTGGTGTTATATTCCACGGGGAGGTTGTACACTTCCTCTCTCATGTATTGCTGCCCTCCGAACTGTGAGAAAGCTCCTAGAGAGAAAAGGAGAAAAGTCAGCTCGGGGAATGTCACAGGAGCTGTACAATCACATGGAGCCCCTAGCTACCCATCACTGGCAGAGAGGTTATGTCATAACTGTTCCAGTAGGAGCCCTTAAAGAAAGAAATCAAGAATGCTCATGAGAGATTGGGAGACTGAAGGACCTCGTGAGATGGCTGCTGGATCTTGGGGATGCACAGTCATCAAAAGAAGAAGGTTGGCAATAAAGTAACAGTAATAAGTTCTCAGACTCCTTTCTCACCCAAGGATCTTAAAGCCCCTTATAAATATTACATTAAACCTTGCTGCCCCTGGGAGATACATATTATCCTCATTCTACAGATAGCGAAACTGTGGCACAGAAATTGTTTCACCAGCAGAGGCGGAAAGAGAACCCTGGAGTCCTGACCCAGTTTCCGGCTCTCCCCATGACTGCCATCTCCCACAGGTTCTGTTTTGTTCCCCCGCATTTACACAAGAAATGTGGTACCTCCATCTTGAGACTCAATGGTGATGATGCCCTCTCTCTCTGGCCCAAACCCTTGCGTGGTCTTGGCTTGCACTTTGAACTTGTAGGGGATGTTCTCGCTCAGGTAGGGCACTGTCAAGGAGGTTTCTGGGTTGTCCCCCTCCACATAGATATTCCTGGGTTCCCCTAATCCAAATAGAAACACAGTATGATGAAATAGAATACAATGGCTCCTTAAAGCCCACCACTATTCCCACCAAACTGCTACCCTCCTGTAGTTTCCACCAACCTCTTCCCTGCCCCACTTTATTCTTGTCTCAGCCCTCATCCCGCCCCTTATGACATCCCTGGCTCTCTGTCGAAAGATCCCCATTTCAGTACAGGGCTGGGTCTCAGTCCCAGCCCTCCCCACTAAGGCTGCTCAGGGATTGAACAGAGCGGGAGGCTCTGTTCCTGGAGCAGGTTTGCAGGTGTGACATGCTACGCTTTAGCCCCAGCAAAGGGATAGTTTGTCACTTCTCCCATGGCTTGTTTCCAGCCCAGCCTGAGCGAGAACATACCTCCTCCATGCAGCATCTCGCAGGTGACCATGTAGCCCAGAATGGCCCCGTTGGGCTTGCGGGGTCTCTCCCAGCTGAGCTGAAGCGACTCTGGGCTCAGGGCAGTGAACACCAGGGGTCCAGGCGCACTGGGGGTGCTCAGTGTAAACGGTGAACCTGCAGGAGCAACAGCGAGAGGTCAGTGCTGGAGAGGGGGAGAGAAGCAGCAGCCTGGGTCTATGCAGGTTGGGCTGGGAGTCTCAGCTGTTTGCATAGTGAACTGAAGCTGGTGCATTGGGGAGCAGCAATCAAGGAGAGTGGGGGGTGTCCTTTTTAAAGGGGGAGTGAAGGAGCTACAACTGGGAGCTTACAGAGCCTAAACTTCGACATGGGGGTGCTGCCTCCATGCCCCTGACCCCCAGCGCACGCTGAGGCCTGCCTCTATACCCCCCCGGGCAGTGGAGCAGTGTGTGAACCCTCCACAATAGGGGCCCCGCGGCTCATTGCCCAGCCACAGGGAGACGGGAGGGGAGTGAAGCCAGGGCCGTGCCCTCTCACCTGGTACAGGACTCAGCGGGCTCTGCGGATCCACCTGGGACTCAATGGTGATGACGCCCTCTCTCTCAGGGCCCCAGCCCTCCTCGCTTTGGGCCTTCACCTTGAATATGTAGGAGTGGTTTGGCAACAGGTTGTCCACCACCACCGAGTTGTGAGTGGGGTTCGGGATGCTCAGTCTGTGCACTTCTCCTGGAGGGGGGGGAGGAAGGAGAGAGACAGGTGCCACCTTACAGTCGAAACGGCAGGGCTGCAGCCGCAGTAGAGAGCACGGGGGGGTTGTCACTCTAGAGCAGAGCAACCGTCCGTCAAGCCTATTCTCTTACCTCTGGCAGCGGCCTGTACACGAAGTGGACATGTCCTTACAGTGCAGGCGGCCAGCTACAGCAGGGCTGTGTTTGTTTTCATGGGGGAACCCTTCCGAACCCCCAGTAGCCTGACCCATGTGATAGGACCCCTCTGCCTTTAGAGAAGTCCTGCGAGCTTGGGTACTCTGCCCTCATTGAGCGCAGGGTTATCTGGCTCCTTTCCAGACCCAGTTGCAGCACTGAACTCAATGCGACAGGCTAGGGAGGGGTGAGGGTGCGCTGGGGAAGCGTTGGGATGGTAGCTAGAGTTAGCCCATAGTGGCCACTCTACGTCTGTGTTTGCCATTGCGTTTCTCTGGCATCTGCCTCAGGGTCCAGAGGCGACTGGCTCTAAACACTGACTAGAATTAGTAATAGGGAACAAGGAGGCTGAATGAATCAGACTTGGGCCCCTCCTCCATCACCTTCCACCTGGATAGCTCACTGCACTTCACAGATGTCAGCGAACGAGTCCTCAACACCAGGGGGCGGGGGGAGAGGGAGGGACAAGGGTTTGAGCTAGTCCAGACTGGGGGAAATGAGGCGCCAGGAGGATAAATGATTTGCCCAAGTCACCCAAGAAGCCTGTGGCAGAGCTGGGACTAGACCCCCCCTAAAATCCTGGCTCTGCTCAAATCAGTGGCAAAACTCCCATTGGCTTCAGTGGACCCTGGGTTCCGCTCTAGATCTCCCAGCCCCATGCTGTACCATGAAGACTCGTTCCACGCCCAGGACCGAGCTGTCAGCTGAACAGGGCTCACTGACCTCCACTGAGGAGCTGGTACTGCACGCTGTATCCTTGCACCGCTTTCTCACACTGCGGCTCCTGCCAGCTGACTTTCAGGGAGGTGGGCCCCAGCGCAGAGAACACCAGGCGGGTGGGAGTGTCGGGGACGCCCAGGGCCATCCTGGAATCTGATGCAAAGAGGGAAAGTCACAACCTTGGGTTCAAAGGCGAGAGGCAGAGGGGAAAAGAAGCAGACGCAGCCCAGTGTGTGATGGTCCTTACAGTCCAGGGAGAATGCGGCAAAACGTCCTCTGCAACCACGGGCCGGATCTGCCGAGAACCTACCCTGAGGGGCTTTGGGGGCTGAGCTGAGCAGCCAGGATGGGGTCTAGCCGTGTACGAATGGGTTCTGACAATGGTGTCCTGCAGTCTCTGGGCTTAGAGAAGCAACGCCCTGACTCCAGCCAGGGAAGCAAAGGGATTGCTGAGAACATCTAGACATTTTCTCTGGCAGCCCCTTAGCTCCCCAGCAGGCTTGGGGCCAGGCTTGGCCAAACTCACTCCCCCTGAAGCACTATGTCCATGCAGCTGGGTGCTTCGAGGACATCTTGGGAGTGAGTGTGATTCCTGGCCTTCTGGGGGAAGAGGGAATGCACTCTAGGGTGTGTGCTTTGCCCTGACAGGCCTGCGCAGGGAGAGGGGGAAGGGGAGTCAGAGCAGCCATGTAACAGCCCTGAGCCTTGCTGCATGCGTGTTGGGGATGGGGTGGGGGTGGGATCACCCAGTGGAGAGAAGGGCACAGAGATGCTGCAAAGGACGAGCCATCCCTACCCATTCGCACATCCACACTGGTAACCCACAGGCCACTCCTCTACCTTCTACACACTCACCTACCTAGCTGCTCATTCCCCTGCCAGCTTCTCTCTGACCTACCGCTCTCCGTGCCGGCAGCCACTCATCAAGGGTGACACTTCAAGGGGGAGACTATCAACGGGAGTTAAGCACCCAACTCCCATGGGCTTTCAGTGGGGCTCGGGTGCCTAACTGCCCGTTATGCCTTTGCAATCCTCCCCCATCATCTTCAAAGCACTTCGCAGTCTCGTGTCCCCGTAAGTGATTCAAGCTGCTAGGGAGCTGAGTATTGCTATCCCTGGTCTACAGATGGGGAAACTGAGGCAAAGAGGTTCATGTGAGTCAAAGGGGGAGTAGAGATTAGACCCTGGGAGCTCCTGGCTCCCAGCCCAATGCTCAGGTCATTAGGCCACCCTGCTCTCTCAACAAACAGCACGGCCAGAACCAAAGGGTGGGAAGAGTTAAGGGGTATCCCTTAACCACTGCCTTCATGGCAGAAAATGAATGCAATGACGAGCAGATTCTCCAGCACCTCAGTGCCAGGCGCTCCATGACTCAGCTGCCTAGCGTGTCTCAGAGGGACGTTTTGCATTGGGCACACATTCTCCCCCAAGGCCTGTGGAGAGACACAGAAAACAATCGGCTTGTTAGGAGCACAGAGGGCAGGATGCTGACGGCGAGTCGATGAGGTCGTTAGAGCACGGGGTGGGTTAATCAGCTCACATGGCTTTAACGAGGTCAGTGAACCCTGCAAATGGAAAGGTGGTGTGGTGGAGGTGCAGCCAGGGTCAGGGGCATGGATCAGCGCACACACAAAGCCGATGGAGGACAGGAGCAGGCAGCTCACGGGTGGATGGGCTGGTTATGGGATGCATGACTGTGGGAAGACACCCACGAAGACACTGGACAAGGCTTTGCTGTGGGCTGTACCTATATACTTGGCAATCCCAGTGGGCCCATCAGTCATGATTATAGAATCCCGAAAGCCATTGCTGGCGTAGGAACCCTTCACCTTTGCCCTGCTGCTGACACCTACGTCCTGGGGCAGCAGGGCCATCCTGCCAGCATCTTCACGTAGGGAAGGGAGAATCCTCCCTGGCTGGTCTACAGGATAGTGGGAAACAGAGACAGAGAGAGAGAACACTGAAGGCATCTGAAGCCAGAGCAGCCCATGTTCTGGTGCCCCAGTACAGAGAGGGCTGCTTTAAGGAAGAGCATGAAAAGGGTTTCTCCAGCCCCGTCCCCACTGCCAGACCGATTCTCAGACAATTTGAGCTGGAAAGTAACCATGGAGATAGAGTAAGAGGCACGGAAGCAGCACCCCCTTTTCCCAGAGAGCCCTGGGGGGCCCCATGGAGGCAGCCTCCCCTTTCCCAGGGATCTTGAGGGGGCCCATGGGTCAGCCCCCCCTTTCTAAGAGTGCCCTTGGGGGGGTGCATAGAGGCAGCCCTCTGTGTGGAGAGAGGGAGCTCTGGGAGGTAGAGGTACAGGAAGCCCCCTGGCTCGTGTGACCCAAGATCGCTCTAAGGGGTAGAGGGTAGGAAGACAGGTCCCTACTATGGTGGAGCAGAGGGGAGGGCCCCCATCCCCTCCCCCCCCCCCAACACTCACCATATCCTGAGGTCATTGTGCTGTAATCTCTGGTCAGAGATGAGCTGCCCATCAGCCTCCTCTCCTGGTGTACGTGTGAGGTCAGCTGGTTGTAGCTGGCATTCAAGGTCCTGTTCAGGGTGCCCCCAGTGCCGGGGAAGGTGAAATCCATCCGGCCATTCAGCAGATGCTCTGGGAAAGATTGAATTCAGTCAGTCTCAACAGCTGCAGTCTAGGCATCGGGACCAGCCCACGGCTCCATGCCTCCTGCATTGGCTTCGTCCTGTTCTCCAGGTGTTTGAGAACATAACTCTGGCTCTTCAGACAAGTGACAACCGCACAGCCAGCAGCAGGGGAAACAAACAGGAACCTGCACCCCCTGCACAATACCCGACCAACCCGCAGTGCCCAAGGTAACTCCAGAGCTCAGCTTGTCAGGGGGCTGCTAAGGTCCAACCTCACGTGTCCTAACGGTCAGATCTCTTGACCCCAGCACGTGTTTATATTTTGTCTTAATGAAAGAAGAAGAAATGCCAACTTAAGGAGGCGGCTCCCACAGATTTCACATTGGAGCCCATCTCTGCCGGACCTGAAAAGCAAACCCTGCCGTTAACGGTCTTTATGAACCCGCTCTTAAGTGACCACCCAAATGGGCAGCAGAAATCTCCTAGAGGCTGCTCTCTGAATAACAGTCCTGCAGGTTTGCACTGGAAACCTGGGGGTGGGGGGGTTTACTTCAGAGCAGTTACTTAAGATGAGGCGTGGCTGTTCTTACAGGCTTCACACGGTTTTGATCTGCTCCTTCCCTAAGGGTCCGAGCCTATTGCAGAAGC
This sequence comes from Eretmochelys imbricata, assembly GCF_965152235.1. Lineage (NCBI taxonomy): Eukaryota > Metazoa > Chordata > Testudines > Cheloniidae > Eretmochelys > Eretmochelys imbricata. The sequence goes on along the minus strand of NC_135585.1, from coordinate 15,673,037 downwards.
AAGCTCCTAGCAGGTTCCCAGTCCATGCCCGAGGTGGGCGTTACCTTGGCACTCTCCTGAGCAGACAGACCATGACAACACTTTGCAAGCAAACTCTACTACATGTGACCAGTGCCTCATGCCAACACCAATGTGGGTACAGAGGGGATGTTAGGGGGCAGGGCTCAGTTCCATGCTCTTGGCTCGGAGAAGGACGAGACACGACATTCACTGCAGAAGAAGCCGGCCTTCACCTGGTTGGGGCCGGGGCGTCCCGCTCCTCATCAGGCTGCCGCTGGCTGTGTCGCTGTCCAACGGCTCAGAGTGGGGGCCATCCTCGTGGAGGAGGCCCTCGGTGTCGGAGGAGAAGCAGCTGCTGCTAGAGAGGCGGGGGATCATTTCAGCTGGGAGCCTCCAGGTGATGCGGCGAAGGTCCAAGTCCTCCCCCAGCAGCTGCACATATTTCCACCTGGAGCCTTTTGGAACAATTTAAGTACTCACATTGGCACGGCCTACAGGGGCAAAGCGGGGAACCTGCCACCATTGGGCCACCTGCAGCACACTGGGGTCAGCCTCCAGGAGCAGCTGCATCTGCCTCCTGTGACAAACCGCTGGTGGGCTACTGCTGTGTAGAGATCACAGGACAGCGCTGGAGAATGGAGGGAACAGGACACGGGGGGTTCAACCAGCCCTGGGGAGACCAGAGCTCCATCCCATTTCCGTCAGGATTGAGAACAGGGTTGGCGATCCCACTGCACGCCTGTCCCCATCACAGGCACTGCTGGGTAGAACTGTCCTCCCGTGCTCAGGAGCGGCCTCCTCACTCCATGAAGCTCACAGGTGTACACAACGCTGGCCACCGTGGGGCTGTCCTAACACGTACGCTCTACTCTCTGCAAGAATGCATCGATTCCCAAAGCAGAGAGAAACCAAGAGAGAGTACAGGGCAGGGGACGCCTCATTTCAGCCACTGTCGAACCTGCTCCAGACTAGGTCTCCTGTAAGGTTGCCCCAACTCCACATTACAGGTCGCTTTCATTCTTCCCATTTGAAATAGCTATTCCAAGCTGAGCTTCTGCCATGTTCACTTTAGCAGCCCTGACATAGCCAGTGGGACACCACCCAGAGCACGATGGGAGAGAACCAGATACCATGGGCCAGTAGGGTTCTTCTTGGTCTTAAGCTGCTATGAGCTGAAATGTCTCTGCTCCATCCCCCAGTAAGGTCCCTCTCATTGGCCTAATGGCTGAACTAAGAAACATCCCCAGGAGCTAGGAGGTCAGGACTGTGTGCTGTACCCTAATCTCATGGCAACAGGCAGAGGACCAACCTCTGGATGCAAAGTTCCTACCCAATCATGCCCGGTGGAGGCTGAGCCTCCATTGCTCTCCAGAGCAGCAGCACAGAAACAAGGTGACAGCTCAGCCTCTGCATGGTCCTCCCAGAGCTGGGACGTCTCTCTGCCTTCGCAGCAGAATGAGGAACAAAACGATCTGTGCTGATACTGTGGCTCGTAAATCACTCCCTCGTTTGGAAGGGAGATTCTCTGCTGGTTTGCTTTCTCGAGTCCCCTTCTCCCGGGGGAGGCTCGGTGTTCAAAGCTGTCAAGAGAAACCAATAAACCGCTCTTTGCAAAACACAGTGCACGTACCGGAGTCGTCGGAGACGCTGGGGTGCTTGCTGCCGGACGGGGAGCGCATCACGTCCGCGCTGTACATCAAGTAGCTGTCGTAGTCTTCACCGCCCTCGGCATCAATGATTGGGATGTCGGGGATGATGGGAACTGCGAGGGGCGGCAGAGAGCGCCGTTAAACACGTCCCTCCCATGCCAGAGGGGAACCACCCACCCAGATGCCACGGGGACAGGCATGTTAGTGTGGACACGATGAGTTAAAACAGGGAGAGGGAGGGAGAGAGCGTTGTCAAGCCCCACTCCCCACACGCTCAGGCCAGTAGAAGCACTCACTGGACATTGGGCGTCTGGGCTGTGTGGCGAGGTTGATTGTAGCTTCTCGCTCAGGCCCCCAGCCGGCTCCATTCTTGGCCTTCACCGTGTAGCGGTACGGCTGTGACTCCCGCAGGTTTTCAATCAGAACCATGCGCTTCTTCGGCTCCTCAACCAGAACTTTCTTCATGGGCCCAAAGGGAACTGCAAGGAAGCACACCCCCAGCCAGCAAGGTCATCTCTCTCCCTGTCATACACACACTATTCTCTTCAATACAACGGCAGGAGAGGGGAGAGAAGAAATGGACGAGCCGGCTTTGCTCCACCATTTGAAAGGGAAAACAGCAAAAGACACACAAAGCCCAGCGACGCCCCCCAACCCCGGCCTCTGCACACACGCACCCACTCCTGTATTTGTGGTCACTGCAGCTGCAGTGTCCGCACTGTGCACACAGCTCAGCCGCTCGGCCAGCGGCCTAGCTGCGCGCAGTCACAGCTCTGCTCCCCTCCATCTTCCGAGTTGTCGTGCTGACCATCCTTGCCTCCAACACCCCCTCGTCTCCCACTGACGCTGCTCCCAACACATCCAGAGGGGGCGCTACAGACTGACGGGAGAGTCTCACTCGGCCTGGGGAGCGAAGGACCCATCAGATCCTGAGTTCGATCCAGCTCACACAGGAGCACATTGAGCTATCGCTGAGTCATCAGCCCCCCATGGCCTCTAAGACTGTCAGCAGTGCTGGGGTGCAGGCATCGAGCAGAGCTAGAGCCCCTCCTCTTAGGAGGAGTCTCGCTGTTTCCTAAGAGCAATACAAACAGCGCGGGTTTCACCTGCCATTGCATTCTAAGGAAAGACTAGAGATGGGCCAGAAGCAAACCCTCTGATCCAAACTCCCCCAAACACGGTTGAACTTCATAGCTGGCCTGTATCAATGGGTCAAACCAACAGAGCCCTTCACACTTGTGGCTGTTCATCTGAACCTTGTGGCTTGGGCCCCATGTCTAGGAATGGCAGCGGGAGACCTCGCAACCCTGCTTCACAGGGCTCACTTCTACTTTCATCACTGTGCTTTGCTCCCAGACGGTGTCTGCATTGCACCACTACCTCCGTCCTCCTCTCAACAGTCCCAGACTGCACCCCCCAGATCCTGTCTGGCGAGCTCCATGGAGCCCCCCACGGCCAAAGTCTCAATGAGACTTGGGCTGCAGGTGCCAGGACAGAGGCGGGTGATGTTACCGGTCGTGCAGTCAGCCATCCTGAGTGTCTGTTTCTCGGGGTGTAACTTCACTTCTGGGAAGCTCCCAAAGCGAACAGGGAAATGGGCCTCCAGCAGGGGGTTTCCCAGGGCATCATTCCTAAACTGTTCAAGGTGAGAAGCATCCCCAATGCCCACTGAAGTCAGAGGAGGTCAACAGGAGCTGAGGGTGCTCAGGACCTCACAGGATCATGTCCTTAATACTGAACTTCTGTCCTGGGCTCTGGCATCCCACCACCACCCACCTCCCCAACAGCCTCTGCTCTCTCACTCATCGTAACGTGGGCTGCTCCCAACCCCAGTTCATGGCTCCAGGGTGGGAGCAGCGAATGACTGGGGACAGCTGCTGGCTGTTTCTGCCAAGGTCTTCGTGTCTCAGTCCGATGGAGACGCCTCTACCGGACCATTCGGCAAGGGGGAGCCCTCTCTTACCATTGTCCTCATTGACAAGTCCGTAGCTGACTTCATAGGCCGTGATCTCCCCGTTGGTCTCAGCAGGCTCAGCCCAGCTCAGCTGCGTCACAGTGGAAGAGACGACGTTGAAAGCCAGACGCCCAGGTTCACTGGGAACTAACAGGAACGAGAACAAAGAGGCGGGGTTGGAAACAAGCAGGCGGGGAGGGCTGGATATCTCTGGGTGTGAGCGATGGGACAACTGGCTCGATCTGGGGAGATCTCCCGACTGACAGTGGTACCACCACATGCTTATTTTACACCAGTTGCTCTGGAAGGTGCTGGAAAACGCATCACAGAGCCTAGAGCGTCTAGACCCTTCCATATGCCTATCGCTGCCCGTGTCCATGATGGACTGTCTTCTCCTCTCCTCCCGCAATTTGGTTCTTTCTGATTGGCCCCCTGGAGGAAGGTATCTGGGTGGAAGGAAGAGTCTTGCCAGCCACAACCCAGAGATAGGAGGACACAAGACATGCCATTGGGTCTCACGCAATGTGGCCACCTTCCCAATGCTTCATTCTCACGTCCTCAGACATTCCCCTTGGGCGCCTATTCCACTGCCACTCATGAAGGTGCGGTACACAGCATTCAGAAGCACATTAACAAAGAGGATTTATACGACGTGGGCACTAGCAGTGGTAGATGTGTTCCCAACTAGGAACTGGGCGAAATTTTTTGATCAAAACCTTTTTTTGGCAAAAAATGCCATGAAACATTTCATGAATTCATGTTGATTTCGCGTAATTGTTTTGGAAAAAAAAAATCCTAAACCTTTCATCTCAGTACTTGAAATATGAAACGTTTCCATTTTTCATTTCAAAATGACTTCTGGTTTCAAAATTTCCTGTCATTTTTATTTAAAAAAAAAAAAAGCAATCAAAACCATTTAAAAATGCTTGAAACCCAAGTGAGATGTTACATTTGGGATCAAAGAAAATGTTTTGATTAACCCGCAATTTTATTTTATTCTGTTCTTTTGATTTTTCAGAATTGCTAGTGAACCAAAAAATCCCTTATTCCTCTAGCTCCATTCAGAGCTTCATAAGACATCCGGCTGTCATTGGGCAATAGGAATCCTGTGATCAATATTTCAGGTTTCCATTTGTTTGGGGCCTTCTGCTTTTTTGTTGTTTTCATGGCAAGATTTAATAAAACAGCCATCCCCGACTACTGACTGGTGCAATACAAGATGAAGTAAGATGTTCAGATTGGTACCCAGAGAAGCAAATACTCTTCCATTTATGAGGATCTGAGCAGTTCTTGGACCTATAGCACTTTGTAACACATTCACACAACTTGTTTCATCTTCATTAACCAGTTCATCCCCACAACAACCCTGCGGGAAAGGCAGGGGAATATCCCCATTACCCCAAGTGATGAGAATGGGATAAAACATGGGACTTGAGTTTAATCACTTGGTATGGAGGTTGCTCAGCTCTTAAAAAAAATGAGGCCTATAAGGGTACGTCTACACTGCACCAGGGAGCGAGTCTCCTAGACCAGGTCCACAGACGCAGGCTAGCGCAGTGGTGCGCAAATGTTTTGACCTGAGGGCCACATCTGGGAATACAAATTGTATGACGGGCCATGAATGCTCACAAAATTGGGGTTGGGGGTGCAGAAGGCAGTGAGTGCTCTGGTTGGGGGTATGGGCTCTGGGGATGAGGAGTTTGGGGTGTAGGAGGGTGCTCTGGGCTGGGACCGAGGGGTTCAGAGGGCGGGATCAGGTCTGGGGCAGGGGTGCAGGAAGGGGTGCAGGTTCCTGGCTGTGGGTACAGGCTCTGGAGCGGGGCTGGGATTGAGGGGTTTGCAGAGCAGGAGGGGGAGCAGGGCTGGGGCATGGGGTTGGAGCATCAGGACAGGCTCTCAGGGGTGCAGGCTCCGAGTGGCGCTTACCTCAAGTGGCTCCTGGAAGCAGTGGCATGTCCCTTCTCTGGCCCCTACGTGAAGGCATGGCCAGGTGGCTCTACACGCTGCCCCATCTGCAGGCACCGCCCCTGCAGCTCCCATTGGAGCACCAGAGGGCGCCACTGGAGCATGTAGGAGCCACATAGTACAGCCCACGACCCAGTGCCCTGGCTGGATCGCTAGAGCAGGGCAAAGCCAGACCCAGCTCCCCAGTGGGAGCTCATGGGCCGGCTTAAAAAGGCCCTTGGGCCATAGTTTGCCCACCCCTGGGCTAGCATGCTAAAAAGAGTGATATAGATGTTGCAGCTTGGGCTCTCAAGCATGTGTGTGCGAGAGAGCTCCTGGCAATGGCTACCTGGCTGTTTTTACACTAGCACAAGTCTGTGGCTCTGGGCTAGGAGGCTCCCTCCCAGAGGCAGTGTAGACATACCCTAAGATGTCCCAGCTGGGGACACAGGGTGAGAGAGGTTCAGTGACTGGGCCAAAGCCAGAGATGGCACCTATTTCAGAGCTGGTAGCAGACCACCAGATTGTGCCTGGCTCCCAGGCCTGGGTGCAGACCACCAGATTGTGCCTTTTAAAAGACCAGGTTGTCCTGAAGACATTTCCAATGAGGCATCAGCCTTCAATACACGGGACAGGGTTTGGTGTCCTCTGGCCACATCAGGTGGCCACTAGGATATAATCCCCACAAACACCACGCGAGCCTGTGGGAACAAGCCAGGGGGAGCAGCTCACCGTCCTCCAGGGTGCGGCAGTGGGTGACATCCGAGTAGGGCCCCTCGCCCATGCTGTTGTAGGCACAGACCTGCATCTCATAGTCGCAGTAGGGGTATAGGTTATTCAGCTCTGCTGATGGCACTGTGGAATTGATCAGCCTGGCCTCCGACTCAGGGTCCCCTTGGATCCAGTACTTCACCTACCATCGAAGGGAAAACCATAAGTACTTCTCCCCTCCCCTATTCTCCTTCAGTTCCTCTTCCCTGCCACCAAGAGCGATTATAAACCAGGGGCAAACTTCATGAAACCCGCTGCCTCTGGCAGGCTGGGGTAGTGAGTGTTCTGTACAGCAGGACGCAATGGTCAGAGAAGTGGTCAGAGAAGACCCATGCACCAATGAAGCCCTATTTTGAGAGAATAAGTGGTGTACAGTCTGCACGGGATGGGGGAGTTTCACCCTACATTCAACACTGACCATCTAGTCCTGCCCACTCCCAGCGCGGGACTGTTCCCTCCGGTACATTTTCTGGAGCTTTGCCTAGGCTAGTTCTTTCTGTGCTAAATGATGGAGTTTGCCCCATTTTCCCTGGCAGGAAGCTCTGCCCGCTAATCCCTCATGCCCTAGCAACACCCCTTTGGGAGTGCAGTGAGAACACAGTGGCCTTTCCCCACTGGAGAAATGTAACTTCACATCTAAGGGAAATATGTCTGAGTCCCCAGTGGGCTCTGCTGCTCAGGCATGATTAGCCGCTACCGCTCAGGAGAGAGAGGCGGCGGCAAGGCAGGTCCTGCAGGTTGAGTTCCCTGTGCCTTGGCAAAGCTATGTTGGAGCTAAGGACCGTGGGATATGCATCAGAGAAGGAATGAGGGGAATAAGAGTCGGGATATGCATCAGAGAAGGAATGAGGGGCAGTGGCTGAACTGGAGGGGGGTGGAGAGGGTTGGAGTAGCGAGGCACACTGGAGCTAAGGGTCGAGGTTCCTTGACAAAGGTGAGCAGGGAAGATTGGCACAATGCCTGGCTCTCCCCTGAACTGCACGTTCTTTCCCTTCCACAAACTCCAAGGCCACCCCAGCCCCACCCACCCCCACACCAGACAGACAGGCAGGCTTCATATGAGAGATAAGCCCCTTGCTGACTTTCCCTTACTGGACTTGAATAAGATTTGATCTGGTTGGAGGGAATCCACCCAGGACATCCTGCTCCCACCCATCAAGCTCTATGCAAGCTCATGAGCCCATGATGCCCTCCCACCTTCCAGCACCTTCTCTCCCCTCCCCCGCTGCAGGATGAAGGATCATTGGACTGGAGTGGCCATGACACCCCAGGATGATGGGCTGTCCATGTCCACCCCAGGAACTGGTTTAGCCCTTACCTTGTACCCTATGGGTTTGCCAGGCGGTGGTAACCAGTTGAAACGGATTTTCCTGGAGCTTAGAGTTTGGGCGTTTGGATTGAGCGGTACACCCAGCTTGCCTCTGGGAGACTGAGGGAACTGGCCCAGGTCAATTGGGATCTGTATGCCATCTACAACCTCTGCAGTGGGGAGAGTGAAATGCTATGAGTGCATCAGTGACCATCCCTTAGCAGGACGGAGTGAGAATGGGACAACCTACATCACCACTTCTCCAGCTCTCTCAGTGCTTTACGGCCATTACTACATTAGGTCTCAAGCCATCCCTGAGGAGCTGATCAGTATCCTCTTCACTTTGCAGAGAAGGGAAACTGAGGCACACAGCGGCACTGTGACATGGTCACACAGCAAGTCGGAGCAAGTCAGGAATAGAACCCAGGCGTCCTGTCCCCGAAACTAGCTGCTGAGCCACACTGCCTCTTCTGTGATGCATGCGGGGCTTGTGCCCCGGAAATGAATCCGTGAATACACCAGCTGCTTTGGCTTGGCTTTCTGGAAGCATTTGGCTTTTCTATTGTGCATTTTATCCTGCTTCAGTAATGGTTTCTCCTTTGGATCACAGTTCCACAAAACCGCACAGACAGTGTCAAGTACATACCTAATAATGACATTATCACCATCTACCCAACAAGTGAGGAGAATACACAGCTGTCTGATAGGGCTTCCCGTTCAACCCATATAGCCTGGCTCATGCGGGAAGGGCTACTTCACGTGTGGTTGCACAGGTATCTAAACCCCACGGAGCCCCATGGGACTAAAACATTAACGCTGCAGACAGTACTATGTGGTTTATCGACTCCCCCAAAACCCCTGCTACCTGCACCCAGATCCACAGGGAAAGGAAACAGAGAAACCAATTCCACTTCGGTTTGCAATTCACATGATCCATCTCCTCCCAGTCTCTGGGAGGGAGATACGGTCTATGCACGTCGACCACCAGGGGGAACCAAAACTATATCCTGAAATACACCAGCACAACATGCAAAATCTGCAGACATATCTCCACGGCTACAACGATCAACACCCCCACAACATACCTTCCAAGGTCCCGGGTTCCTACACGAGCCGATCACAACTGGACGGTGCACCTCATCTAGTGCACTAAATGCCCAACAACAACTATGTGGCTGCAACCAGACAATCACTAGGCTCTTGAATGAACTGACACAGGAAAATATAAAAGGGACGGGGTGGGGGGTAATAGGTGCCTATATAAGACAAAGCCCCAAATACCAGGACTGTCCCTAGAAAATCGGGACGTCTGGTCACCCTAGGGCGAAAGCTTGTCTCTCTCACCAACAGAAGTCGGTCCGGTAAAAGATGTCACCTCATCCACCTTGTCTCATTAACCGCCCCAGGCAGCTGGGGTTGGGACCCAGACCGGCAGCATGCTGAGACAAGGGCATCGCCCATGAAAGCAAAGGAGCATCTCTGGTAGCTCAGGCCACGCATCTGTACACATCCCTGATGTGACTCACTGTAGTGATCACATGCCTCGTGCTACTTTCCCTGGCCTAGAGTCATTCAATCTGCCAGCAGCACATGGCACAAGGACCTGGCGATGCAGGAAAAGCACGGCTCCCCGAGGCACGCCCACCTGGGTCGGTGATGGTCACCGTGGTCTGCGGGTATTTGCCGATCTTGGTGCCGTACTTGGGGTTGAGCAGATCCACGGCAAACTGTTTGAGCTGGCGGTTCTGCAGAAGGGCATCTATCTCGGTCAGCTCCAGCAACGCCACCTGCACCTCCTTCTGCGTCTCCCCAGGCTGGAAGACCAAGTCGCCCTCCGCGAACATGTAGTCCTGGGAGAGGAGAAGAAAGAACATGCTAAATAGTGTATTACTCCCTAGCCACAGCATCCTCGGGACATGGCTTGTTACTGAGTCCTTCCCCACACTGCATCCACAGGACATGTCTCATCAGCATGCCCGCCCCCTCTCCATCCACATCCATCCAGCTCATTAGTGTGGTCCCCCCAACCCTCCACATAGCCATGGAATATTGCTCAGTACTGTAGCAGATTCCGAAAGGAACCCAGCTGTATTCTCATGTAATATAAACACAAACACACGCTCCCTTCTCTAGTGCTATCACTCCTGCAGTATAGTCTATACAGCAGGACCTCTCCAGGCTGACCCTGCTGCAGGCAGCTTTGCAGGACATGACCAGCACATGATTCCTGCTGGGGAGCTTCCTGATTTATCCTGGCTTTCCCAAACAGTCCATTATCACAAGCATGTCAGAAGGCTGGTCAAGATGACAGAAAGAGTGACATTTTTACTAGCCACAAACCCAGGCCTCCAACAGGCAAACCTGGCGGGACAGAGCTGGGAAGAGAACGCAAGAGCTCCTGGCCCCCATTCTGTGCTCAGACGTCCAGGTCACATCTCTCCCACCGCCCCCTGGAGTATAGTCACCATTCATTCATTTTGCTGGGATCTGTCTCTGCTGTGGCAGCCCCTGTAATTACTGGTCCCAGCTTGCTGGGTTTCATGCCACCATGCTCAGCTCCACCAGTACCAAGAAGCACAGTCCTCACCTTGCCATCCTTGGCGGTGAGATCGCGAGTTCTGTAGGTGATCTGGGACTTTCCGTTTTCCACGATCTCCCGACGCACAGGGATTCTGGCCACCTTGTCGAAGCGGCTGTGAGAGTAGGCTGGCTGCAGAAAGGTGATGATGCTGCTGGCTGAAAGAAGTCAGATAGGTGGACCGTGTGAAACAAACAAATACCTGATGGAGGCTTCTTAGAAACACACACAAACTGAATAGAGCTGGGTTCTTTAAAGCCACCATACTGTTGAAGACATTAGTAAGAAACTGTCGCAAAAGACCTGAGGATCCGGTAGTCTCAACAGCGTAGTTTCGAAGAAGAAACACCAGGAGGAAAGATGGAGTTGGGGGCATCACTCAGAGATTACGTAAAAGTTAAGAAAGAAAAAAGGGTGTGAAAGAGGAAGGTCAGAGAGAAGGAACCCCAAAAAAGGAACAGAGGAAATCTGGAGTTATCCCTTCACACCCAGCTAAAAAGTCTCTCCTAGCCTCATGATCGACGGCTTTTGCTGAAAGCACGAGCCATCTAAGTGCGGATGGGGGCTGCCAGCCAGGACAGCACAGGAAGGGAGGGACCAGCTCTGGGAAATTCTCCTTCCCTCCTTGTCTTCAAATCAAGATGATCTAGTTCAGACACAAATCACTGGGCTGGAGACAGGAATCCCTGGGCGAGGGTTTCCAGCCTGTGTTGTGCAGGAGCTCAGACTAGATCAGAATGGTCCTTTCTGGCCTTAGGAGCTATTCACCTAGGTTTGAGAATTTCTTATCACACCCCCTCCGCCCCCTTCACCTTGCTCTTTGATTATGGTGATATTGACGAGCCTGCGTCCAATCGCCGCTGTCCCCATGGGGACCTCAACTGCCTCCACCTGCAACTGCTTCTCATCGTCGTCTTCCTCCCTGATGAAGAGTGGGACCCGGACGTCCACCAGCTCCACACCTTCCTGGAACTCCACCATCCCGTGGGCATCTGCGCAGGCGGAGAGGGTGAAAGGGCATAGCTGGGAGGGTCCCTCCTCACAAACCCCTATTTTGCCTTGGTCAATAAGCTCAACCCCGCTCCTACCTTGGTCAGAGGTCACGGTATAGTAACCCGGCGTCACCTTCAGCTCATTGAAAGCTTCCTGAGAGACATGTTTCGCCGTCACTTTCACGATCTCCATCTTGGCCGAAAGGGGAGCAGTGAGCACTGTGTCCACAATTGTGTGGTCCTGCCTGCAGCCCAGTCAGGGGAAGGAGAGAAAGGAGTTCATGTTCTGCCCCTGTTCTGTCATCAGACGCCTCTTCCAACCAGCCATTCACAGCACTAGTCAGCCATCAAAGCTTTCAATCAGCCCATACACACACGCCACACACAGACACCCGCACAGGTGAGGAGTGCAGAGCTGAACGGAGAGACGGACGGACAGAGAGAGACGTGAACATTCCACCTACCTTTTCCCAGCATTGGGCTGCAACCTAGGGAAAAAACAGACCAGCAAGTGAATAACCCCACCAAATCCCACTTGGGGAGGGATGAAGGTCTCTAAGTATCCAGAGTCTGTCTAAAGCAGGCTAGCACTAAGAGAACGGCTCCACTGGCTCCAGCAGCAGAGCACCCTCATGGGACCACTGAAGGCAGGAGTTCAAGTCCGACCTCTGACTTTTCCCTGTAGCTACAGTTTCTGTCCTTGCTCTTGTGCGATGCGTGGCAAACCATCGCGAGTTCCGAAGAGCCCCACATACTGTGGGACGCAGCCTTAGTCTCTGGCTGACAAGTTCCACGCAGGGCATCTCTGCTTTGTCATCCAGAGCTGCCGACCCCCAGCACTGTTCCCTACATGTCCTGCTGCTCCCTATGACCCAGCTTTTCCAGACTCCATAGTGCCCAGGGATGTGGTTTACAAAGAGTTAACCTTGGGGAACAATTCTCCCTGCTGAGAGGATACCATGTTTACAGGGCCAAAACCGGGTCCTCACTGCAGTCTATGGGAATTTTGTCATTTACTTCAGTGAGACGTGATTAGACCCATAGCATTTTAGCCCCATGTATGGAGCCAGAAGTAGTCCAGAGAGCCCATGGGTGCCTTTGGGGGTGTGCTGGGAGGCCCATGGCAAGCGTGTGAATCCCTGGCATTCACATCATGGTACTAGGGGTACCACTGCACCCGGGCTGCTGGGAAGGATTACTCCTCGGAAACTGCCCATGCAGAGTTTAGGTGCCCCTCTAGGTCAGAGTGCCCACCCTGGGGTCAGAACTGGGAGAGTTTGCAGCCCTGGGTGCCCCAGGCCCTCCCTTCTTCCCAGCACCCCTACATCCGCTCTGTCCCTGGGTCACTCACCTGAACTTGGTCTGCTGGAGTTTGTGGGCACCAGAAACGTGCTTGTAAACATCGTTCAGCTGTAAGGAGCAAGAGAGTCTGTTACAGCCCCACGGGGACTCAGCATGGCAGGCACCATGCAGCCAGCAAACCGAGCCAGCTCCGCTCAGCCCTTTCCCTCGCTACAACCCCATCCTCCTGCCCACCTCTCTGTGCCACCCCAGCCAGAGAAGCCAGGGCCTCCCCGTCGTCTGTACCATCCTCGGCAGGGAGGCAAACCCCCGGCAGAGAGAACCTCCTCGGTAAGACAAGCCCTTCAGAATCGATGTCTGTTTCCATCCGCTCCCCAGCCCTGTTGGCTGCAACCAACCGGCTTCCTGCTTTCCTGGCCCTAGTCACAGAGCCGCAGCTCACACTGGCTGTACCTGGCTCCCTCTGCCACAAAAGGTAAAGCCCAGAGAGAACGGTTTGGCCCCTTACGTTCTCCTCCACCTCCTTGCGCAGCTGCTCACATTCCCGGGTGTCCGGTTTCATGAGGTTCTGGGTGAAAAGCCGGGCCAGTCTCAATGAGATGCCATAAGGAACTGGAGAGAGGAATCCCCGGTCAGACCCCCTCACTGTCAGTCAGAGAAACCACCCCATGAACAGCTGGGAGCCAGGCAACGCCGGGGCCTTGGGGGCCCACAACCCAGCCAGCAGCGCCTAGTTTCCAGGGCTCGGATGGCTCACACAGTGCTCAGACCATCAGTTGCCACAACCACTAAGTGCTGGGCAAGACACAGCCAGAGCCCAAGGAAGCAGCCACTCTGGATTGAGGAGTAGAGTGACCATTTCCCTCACCTCTCCCAAAGCAGCAGCAGGGAGAGTGGAAAGCTGAATCCAGGCAGCCATCTGCTGAACTAAGGCAGCAGGTAGAGATGGGGCATCTGCTGGGAATAGCTGTTCTAGGCTGGAACATCTAGGGATGCTCATGGTGGCGGGCCCGGGGGACCCTCGCAGTCACTGCAACAGAGATGGGATATACTTTGAGGGGCAGGCGTCTATCCCTTGGGGGCGGGAGAAGAGAAAGGGAAGGGGAGTCTCCTCACAATGGGGGTGCTGTCCTGGGAAAGGAGCTAACTAGGACCTGGGGATAGTGAAGGGCCAGGAGGAGATCCCAAGGCAGCCAAACCCTCTTCCCCTTTGGCGTCAGTGGGAGGCCACACACAACCCACCACCCGCGCGGCATTAGCACTCACTCAGCTCCTTGGGGTTTGCGGCGGCGTGGGAGGAGAAGCCTGGCTTGTGGACGTTGTTGTTGATCTTCCAGCAGACGGTGTCCCTGCCCTTTAGGGAGCCGCTGCGCACCATGGGGGTGTCCAGGTGGTCCGAAGCCATGAGGCTCTGCCGTAGCATGTAGTGATCCTCTTTGAACCCGACTGTGCGGCCTGCAGGGCGAGGGGGGAGCAGGTTAAAGCCCAGAGGGCTCCAAGGCTCAGGCTCTGCCCTGCACACATGCGGTGCTGGTGGGAGGAGCTGGACTGACAGACCCTCTCTGTTTATCCACAAAGCAGGCTCCCCCATCACACTGCCCTGCTGGGGAGCTCTGACGCCATGGCCCAACTCATCCATGGCCTCTCTGCCAAGACGCCAATAAGAGGCCCACTAAACCGTCCTCTCTCTACAGCAGCTGCAACCTCTTCCTGGGCCCTGTGGAACTTACCCCTCCCGAGATCACTGTCCCCAGGAGGACCTTCCAGGAGACCCTCGATCCATCTGCTGCCTGAGGTTCGGTGCTTTGCTCTTAGGGATTGTTACTGCATGTGACAAGCCCAGGATGCCAGCGGCATCTGCCCAGAGCTGGCATGGCTCATGGGGGACCAGGGTGCATCATCCCAGCAGGACATCCTGCTTGTCCACTGAACAAACAATGCCCGTTCAGCAGCCGCGCTCCAGGGGCACTTTAGCAGCAGCCCCGGCTCTGTCCCGTAGAGAGCACACACAGGCCCTCCGGTCTCCCACCAAGGCCATTGGCTAATGGTCTCCACTAAGAACCTTTGCCCTGCTGAGCCTTTCAGGCTCTTGAAGGGTTAACCCCACTTGGGGGTCTTGCTCCTGCCCAGCCCCTTCCCGTCCTACCCCTCTCTGAAAGTGGCCCCCTCGCCCCAGAACAAGGTACCTCGTGCACAGCAGGGCAGCAGGGCCAGGCAAGCCTAGGAGACAAAAAAACAGAAATGGAGAGTCCCCCTATGGCCAGGAGCTCCTTAGAGCACAGTGCCAAAAGAATGCTCCCTCCCATGCTGCTGGAGAGGGTTAGATCAGCAACAGGAAGCCATGGGGGGGGGGGCACGAATACAAATTGTGCAGTCTCCAAGAGCTGGCAACCCCATGTCATAGTTCCCCTGGGAATGCTGAGGCCAGGTCCCTTTGCCTCCCGCACCCATCTCCCGTAGCCGCCATGCCATCCTGGCCTGTGCACACGACAGCAGCAAGGGGGACGGCTGCAAACTCCCCAGCCGTGCATGGCAGGCTTCCATTCTAGCCTTGCCTCCGGGGGGAAATCCCTGCCCACACTGCTCACGGAAACCCTGCTAAGCAGCAACTGTGCTGGAGCATGGACACCATGTGGAAGAGACATCTTGTCTCCTCCCCCCACTTCCGGGGGAACTTCGGTCCTAGAGAGAATGTATGTTCTCCTCTGGCAAATGCTGCATTTGGTTGTTTGGCGGGTGGGTGGGCAGTGGGTGTTTAGGTACAGCAGAGCCACCAGGGCCTCTGCATTGTTAACTCCCCAATTAGCGTAGCAGCATCCACAGCCAGGCTGTTATCGCTCTGGAGACCCCCGCAAAATGACTCACATTTGGTAGCAGGCCCACAAAACTAGGGGCTTCATTTAAAAAGAGATCGGCAAGCAAGCCGTGGGATTTACAAATACAGTCAGAACCCAGTGGCCTTTCCTCACCTTGGCCCGCTCTACACTAAGAAGTAGCCACCTTTAAATACCCTGCCTAGCTCACTGTGTTCTAACATGGCTTCTTTTCGGTTGTGCGGGCAGAACACCCCAGGAGCTAACCACGTTCAGAAAGCCTAGACATCTGCCTGCGAAACCACAGAGCAACTGCTGTCCCTCGTGGGCAGGAGTGTTTACCCTAAGGGGGACACAGCCACGAATGTGCCGGGACCGTTTGGCACATGCCAGCTCCCATCTACCTCCTACTGAAGCCACTGGCAAAACTCCCCTCAGTTCCAATGGGAACTGGCCCTCTTTCCCCCAAATTACATTACATTCAGACCCTTTGGCTTCCCAGCTGGATCAGCAAAGGCGCAGCGGGGCCTTTTGTAAAGTGTCTTCCGAGAGATGGGTCTGAAAGGCTGCTTTCCAATAGCTAGGATTTCAGCCTTGGATAATTCCCCTGCATCTGCCACACCTGCCCCGGGGGTCTGAGTGCAGCCCCGCACGGCGGGACCCAGATCTCACCTTGCAACAAGTGCAGTACTTCCAGCAGAGCAGCAGCAGCAACCCCAGGAGTAACATCAGGAAAATGAGCAGGGGGATGAGCCAGAGGAAGCTTCCTGGTGGGCACTCTGCAACCAGCAGCAATGAACTAGCGGTTAATTGGGGGCAGCGGGACCCAGCATGTCTGGGGTGGGAAGAGAGGGAGAGGGAAGGAGAGTGGAGCCAGAGAAAGGGATGGGGGGATGGGAGAGGGCAGGCCAGAATTCTCCTTGGGAGGGTGCAGCCAAACCTAGGTCCGGTAACGTCCCTGCGACTGCCCCAGGTACTCACTAACAGAGACACCCATAAGTGCCAGGCAAGGAGAGGCGGCTGCCAGCTCTTCATTCACTTCCCCAGCATGGAGCCAGTTCAAAGCCAGCCTAGGGCGGGAGTGACTGAAAAATGCTCCCAGCTGATGGCTGTTGGGTTGCCTGTGTGGGATGAACTGGGGGGAATCTCAGTCCAGTTCCCAGGGGACAATGATAACCAGCTCCCAGTAACATCCCCATGGGCACTACCAGGCCCCTCTGCTGGCAGCCTTGGCTGAGTGACCACGGCCTGGCCAGTTCATTTAGCATTATTTGTACAACCCCACCAATGCGCTCGGGGTGCTACGGACAGGCGTAGAGACAAGCCATGGGCCAGAAGTGGCTGGGGGCTCAGCCAGGGGGTCCCTCGATATTTCAGCTTCTTGCTGTGGAGTGCACTCCCCTTTGCAGGGCAGGCAAGCCAGGGTTTGCAGGTGTTCTTGGAGACGTGAGCTGCAGACTGAGCCATGCTCTTGGCCCTGCAGGGGCCCCATAGGGCAGCGAGAGGGAAGCTTGCACCTTCCCCTGCCCATGCTGGGCCTGTGCTGTGGATGGGGCAGTCTCTAGCCCTCTCTGAGGCTCCTTTCACTAGCCCCAAGTTCATACACTTCTTTCGGAGAGAAGTGGCCTCTAGAATGGTCACCGGAGGGGATCTCAGACTTAGTGTTTGCAGCCCTGAGGCCCGCAAGGGGCAGAGAGAGAGTCGAGCTGCGACCAGCAGTTGGCGCGGGCACAAGGCCCTGCTAGCTCTGAGCCTTCGCCACACCGCCTCCCCCCAACAGGGCCCCGCTCACCTTTCTTCTTCTGCACCAGGATGGTGTTGTTGTGCAGTGTGCTGGGATCCCCTTCCAGGGTGTAGCGGTAGGTGCAGTCGTCCTCCTCGTCCTGGAACGAGCAGTACTCATTCACCTCCTTCACTAGAGAGAGAGCAGGGGTGGGGGCAACTGCTGTCATGGGAGGTAGCACCCAGGGGCTCCCATTGGGATTGGGCCCCATTGTACTAGGCGCTGCTCGCACACACATGCACGCAGTCCGGGCTCGGGCAAGCCACATCAGATACACACACAGCTTTGACACCCGCAGGCTGAGGGCTCAGTACCTTTTTGCAGTTCATCCACCATCTGGATCTTGAAAGGGCAGTCCTTGCATTTCTGCCCCTTCTTCTCCCCGGTCCCCCAGGCCTGGCACTGGACGCAGCTTCGGATGTCTTCGCACACCCCCAGCACGACCTGTGCACCAGAGGCATGACATCGGACGGTGAGAGGGAGAGAGGGAGGGACAACGTCGGACTCTGAAGGATGAGTGTGGGAGACAATTCATGCACCCTCATCATCAGAGTAGGGGCGGGGGTGGAGAGGGGACATCAGACTGGGGGGGACTAGAGTGAAAGTGTGCGGCGGTGACATACAAAGAGTGACTCTGCAGCAGAAGGTGAGTGGGAACCCAGCTCAGCTCAGTTCAAATCCCTTTACGGATTCAAACTGAAATCCCAGACAATCCTGGATGCTTTTCCTTTTGGGCCCAAAGGTGGCATTTGGAATCTGAACCCAGATTTAGATTTTGGCAACTGGCTCCTAATTTCTATATTGAGCAAAACCAAAACCCCAGATTCAAACACATGCACGTACCCATGCAATGCACGCAGTGTATCAACAGAGACCGGCCCCGGGTCACAAAGTTTTGATCCAGAGCCAAACTTTCCCAAATGTAGGAGATATTTAGATCTGGGGTTTTGAATCAGCCCCATGTCAATAAAATAATCAACACTGATATTCTCCCCTGAGGTAGCAGCTCTCATCTGAGGATCTCAGAGAGCTTTCACAGACATTAACAACCTGAGTCTCCCACACCCCTGAGAAGTAGCGAAGTATATTCCTCATTTTAAAGTTGGGGAAACCGAGGCACAGGGAAGTTAAGTGTCTCAGAGTCAGAAATAGAAGCCAGGAGCTAAATCCCAGACTTACACTCTAACCACTAGGCATGCTCCCTTCCTGTGAATACATATCTTAGTATACTGTTGTATTTATCAGTGTAATAGCATCGGTGAGCTAAACACACCTGGCTAAGAGCCTTCTGTGGCCGTTCAGCAGCCACACCAGCCTAGCTGCCGCAGGATGGAAACCATTCTAACGAGCCTGAGGAGAAAGCAGGACCATCCCCAGGAGATTGCTTCTAGCCTGTATGTGCTCTTGGCCTTGTTTGGGGTTCCCCCCAGCCCTCTCAAGAGCCCCATGTTCCCCCAGAGGCTCAGGAGCCAGGCTGTGAGCAGAGAGGTGATGCATTAGGAGTACTGGTCTCTGACCATCGAACTGGGAGCCTTACCAGGGAGTAGTTGATTTCACAGGTGAGATCCGTGTACGGAGAAGACTTGTCGCAGATGCACCTGCCGCATTCGCATCTCCCATGGCCATTGCAGATCCCCTGCAGGAGTAGAAGGGGCCAGGATCAGCCTCCGACACTAGTGATAAGCCCTCACTTAGCGCTGCTGGTAACAGAGGTCCTAGAGCAGCGGCTCTCCTTCAGCGTTGCCCTGTCAACCTCTCCCCCGCCATCCCCATCACTTACCGACAGTGACACCAGCTGGGATAAAAATGATACGGTCCATCAAATCCTCATGTGTCAGGGCAGGAGCTGATCATCAGCTGGGGTCAGGAAGAAACTCCCCCACTCATGGGATAGCACCGGGCCAGGGACAGCATTGTGCCACCCGTAGCTGCACTTGCTTCTCTCAGGCCATCCAGCGCCCCAGCTTAATTAGATCCAGATCTCTCTCTGACCCCGAACCCTTTGGATCCAGGGCAGCAGGAAAGTCAGACCCAGCCTCCACCTAGTTTGCCCTCCCCCGCCCCAGCATGGAACAGTCCCGCACTCAGTAACCTACTCCTTTGCTGTCGATGCAGGTGTCATTGCTTGTGGGGCATTCACAGCCAGGGCCCCCCCAGCCACTTTCACATGCACACTGACCCATGTAGCAGCGACCACGATCTGCAGAGAAAGAGCGGATGCTACAGGTGAGTGCTGAATTGGGCAGCATCCCTAGCTCCTGATCCCCTGAGGATATTCCTGCCTTTGACTCTCAGTCCCATGAGCCATCCCAGCTGCTCCCTAGAGGATTCCCTCACTGTATCTTAGGTAGCTGGGCTTTGTCCTCCTACTTTACCCTTTGAGGGCACCTGCCCTCCTCTCCCTGGGGGAGAGGAAAAGGGATAGTTGGTTGCATGGTGCAAAGAAGCAATTGATTATACTGATTACAGATGAGGGACATGATCCAGTTTCATTCAGATCAATGGGCATCTTTCCATTCACTTCAATGAGGGGTGGGCCAGGACCCAGGGCTCTAATCAGACCTGAGCTGCACCAATCCTTCACCATGGCCCTGGCTCCAAAGCAACTCTACGGTTAGCAAAGCACACTCCCTTCCTTGTGCTTTGCAGTGTAACCTTCCGGCTCAGGATGCGGGTGGTGGGGCCATGTCCCTCTCTAGTAGCTGGTTCTTAGTGCATAAAAGGATCTACTGCAACTACCATCACCAACTAAAGGAAATCTCCTTTAGCTCAAGGAGCAGAGGCCTATCTATTGAGAGCCCCATGTCCTGGGTTCTCTCCCCAGAGTCCCTATGAGCAGCAAGATTTGTTCCAGGTGCGGGCTGAAAGCCAGGCTTTGTGTTGGATTTAGTATTTGCATTTAGCTCTAACTCTTAAGGGATGTCTGGGTCACATGAGACAAGCTTTGGCAGCCATTCTCGGACAGTCCTGTTCAGAAAAGCTCTTTGCAGAGATGGGTCCTGACCCAACTCTCCAGATCTGACCCCTGCACTGGGGGGCGTTTGCACATCTGGCGTTGAAGCTCACATCTTGAGGGGTGTGAATGGCAAAGCTCTGCGCCTGCTTCATTACCAAAATCATGCCTGGGCAGCGCCCCAAGGGACGGAGCTGCAGGAGCCCCCGAGGCCAGCTAGCAGCCGTGTCGCAGGCGGGCAGGCGCCAGCCTCTCGGCCCCCACTCACCATTGCAGAGGAAGCCGGAGGTGCGTGGGCACTGGAAGTTGTCGAACTGGCAGAAGTCACCCTCATAGCGCTGGGTCAGGTCCTCAGAATAGCACTGGCATTTCCCGCAGAGGCACTCGCCCCGCCCCGAGCAAGGCTCTGAGTCTCCAGGGCGGATGCAGGCCTGGTTGTCACTGGAAGAGGCTGTGGAACAGTTACACACGTCCCCTCGCCTGGCAGAGAGAGAGAGACACACACACACACACTGAGAGGCCTTAGAAGCCAGAGGCACCAGAGGGCCCATCAGGGGACAGATCCCTGGCACCGGACCCAGTGGGGAGATTCACATCCACAGAGAGAGCAGCCATCACATACAGGGTGAGAAAGCCTAAGCCAAGATCTTTTGACCTCCACTGATAACTGAAGCCTGGAGGAGGAGGTTTCCAGGACTGGGTCCCCTACGGAGCAGCACTGGACAGGATCCTTACCAGCCTGGATAGCAGACGCACTGCCCACAGACAAAGTCCCCTTTGAAACTGCACCTGGATGACCCAACGATCTTTTGCTGTAAACAAAAACGAGAGGGGACGTTACTGACCCTCCTCCAGGGACTCAGACCCAGTCACGTGTCCCTAGAAGATGGACTAGCAGGCTCTAGGGTCTCTAGGACCCTCTGCTGATGGCCCCTGAGGGCACATGAAGAAGAGAAGGTGGGGGGGGGCTGGGCAGATCTTCAGCAGGATGAGAGGGGAGCTCTTTTTAGCAGGTACCGTATCCCTAGCTCTGTGCACAGGCTGTAGCAAAATGTCTCCTTGGCGAGATTAGGAATCTGTTCCACAGGAAGCTGGGAACAATAAACTCACTTCACTTGGGAAGCCCACCTCAAAAGGCCTGGAGATGCTGCCCGCAGCACCCCGAGCAGACACATCTGTAAACTCCATTCCACCCCCAGACCTCCAATGGTGAAACAAATCCACAGCCCCCAAGCTCTTTGCAGTTGATACGACACTGCTCACCCCAGCCATTTGTGCATTCATGGCAGCAGCAAGGACAGAATTCCTGCTCTGAAAGCACAAACCCTGGCTACCTGAGCTAAAGGAGAATCTCCATTAGCTGGTAGCTGCAAGGGGAATATGACACACAGTTGAACAGTGAGGATCCCATCTAGTAGAGGGCAGTGGTGCTCACATACTAGCCAATTCATTACAATCCCGGTCTGTAACAGAGCAGAGGATGTCCCGGGGTTTCCCCTGGAAGCGAAGAGGATGGGAATGCAGCCTCCATACCTGCTCGCAGGGGCAGACGTCGCAGATGACGGAGGCGGTGATTTTCAGGCTGTCACTCAAAGAGGAGGGTTTCACGTGAATTACCCCGTGCTGCTCTTTCTTGGGGAGGTTGCAGACGTGCTCCCCGCCCACGTACTCATGAGCTTTCACGCGCACCATGAAGCTGCCCTGAATGGAAGAGACCCATTTGTTAGCGGTCAGTGGCCAAACACTCCTTCTAGATCCAGCTGCTGCTCTGGTGGATTTGAACGGGTGCCCTGGAGGCGAGAGTCTGGGGAGATTCTCAGGGAATAAAGAGAAGGATGGAGATAAGTATTTAAGAAAAAAAAAAGCTATCTCCTTTCCAGGACAATAAATGAATTGTGGGGAACTACCTTGCCCTGGCTGTAGAGGCTCGGCCTGCAAGGTACCTTCCGCTATTATTCATCTGTATTGCAGTAGCACCTAGAAGCTGCAATAATAAATGAGGGCCCCCATTGTATTAGATGCTGTACAAACACACGACAAGACTGTCCCTGCTCCAAGGAGCTTAAGTCCAGCTATTACTCTGATAACACCAGGAACATGCACATTTCAAAACTGCTGTTAACCTACACAAGACAGGAAGGATGGCCCAGCAGTTAGGACACTAGCCTGAGACTCAGGAGACCTGGGTGCATTTTCCTGCTTTGTGAGACTCCCTGCATGACCCTAGGCAAATCACTTAGTCTGGGTGCCTCAGTTCCGCTTCTCTAAAATGGGGATAACAGCACTGCCCTACCTCACAGGGGTGCTGTGAGCATGGATACACTGAAGACTGAGGTGCTCAGATACCATGATGATGAGGGCCAGCTAAGTCTCCAAGACGGATGGCATGAGGGTTTGTGGAGCGCACAGGAATGCAGGAACCACTTTTCAGAGGCTCGTTAATCAAGTGTTAAATGAGCTACAAGACTTTACCTGAGTTTATACTGATGACTTTGCACTGTTTAGCAGTTCTTGGTCAGATCACTGAAACCACTTGGGCATTGTGCTAACAAAACTCAGAGATGCAGGTCTTACTGTACAGGTGTCAAAATGTAAAACAGAAGCTGATGAAGTTCCTTATTTAGAACATTGGTTAGGAGGTGGCCAAATTTCTCCCAATCCCCTGAAAGTGAAAGCTGTTGTTATCTGGCCTATGGCCCAGACTGAAAAACAAGTCCAGTCTTTGACAGGGTTGGTTAAATATTGCCACCGATTTGTGCACGTTTCAGTGACATTGTGTCTGCTGTCACAGACTTGCACAAAAGCCAAAGCCAAATAAAACAGGGTGGGGACAAAAGCTTGCCAGGAAGGTTTTGATGAGGTAAAGAAAATCCTGTCAGAAAAGCCTGTTCTGCCCAGTCCAAATGTTGACAAAATGTTTGAACTATGCACTGATGCGTCAGACACTGGTTTGGGTGCGGTGGTGATGCAAATGGGGGAAAGGAACAAAAAGCTGCCCGTCGCTTTCTGAGGTAAAAAAACTGACACCCACTGAACAGAATTATTGTGTCATGGAAAAAGAATGTTATACCATTGTATGGGATGTCAAACCGGTAAGGCCCTGTCTATTAACAGAAGGTTTAGGATCCTGACAGATTGATATCCATCGGTGTAGCTGCATCGAACCCAAGGTACTAATTCCAAACTGCTACACCACACTCCAAGAACATGGCATGGAAACTGTGCAGATTAAGGGAAGAGAAAATATTATGGCAGATGCCCTGTTCAAGCAAGAGGGTTATGACCCGACACCTGCAGATCAGCCCGTGGCTGACCCTACTGTAAGAGAAGAAGTGCGACCTTAAGAGCCACTCAGTGCCAACTGGCAACAGGTTCACTATTGTGGAACAACAAATCCTAACAGGCCTGAAAACTCACAACCATTGGCACACTGCTTTCATGGTATTTATCCATAAATGATGTCACATGAGGGCTCTAATAAAGGCTTATGTCAGAGTAGGGTGGCCAGGTGTCCGGTTATCGACCTTAAAATCCGGTTGGAAAGGGGACCTGATGGTGTCTGGTCACTGCAGGTGGGGAGGCGCCTAGCCATCACCCGCGCCAGCCCCTACTCAGCCAGGGCCGCCTCCCACCTGCATCAGGCGGCTGCAGCTCCCAGCCCCAGCTCTGTAGGTGAGTCCCTCCCGACCCTCACAGGGGCGGGGAGAGGGAAAAAGCAGTGAGCGATGAAGAGAGGGGGAAAGAGGAGAGAAATGGGGGCGGGGGCTCAGGGGAAGGGGCAGAGCAGGAGCGGGTCTTTGGGGGAAGAGGCAGGGCAGGGGTGAGGCTTGGGGGGCAGGGGTGGGTCCTTGGGGGGGGGGGAGGGAAGGGGAAGGGGCAGGGCAGGAGAGGTTCTGGCACTCCTGCTGGAGTGTCTGGTTTTTAAATATTACAAAGTTGGCAACCCTTCGTCATAGTGATCCTCATACTTGTTGTGACGTGTACGTACAGATGATATTTTAAAAGTGATGTATGTATGTACTGTACCATGAACATATGTTCATAAAGTCTGAATCCAGGCAGGGTTGACAAACACGTTTCTGCCAGACACAGGCTGTACATTCACTCGTCTGCCTTGGTTGACATGTAAATTAAGCATTGCAAGCAAACACAATGGAAGTGCCCCATTTGCAGACAAAGTCAGCATAAAGCTGTGAGGTCAACACATCAGGAAGGGTCATCCCAACCAGGGCCGGCTCTAGCTTTTTTGCTGCCCCAAGCGGCGAAGAAGAAGAAAAAAAAAGAAAAACCTGATTGAGCTGCCACCGAAGAGGAAGAGAAGGAATGAAGGATTTGCCGCCGAATTGCCGCCGAAGACCCGGACGTGCAGCCCCAATAATGCAGGGAGTGCTGCCCTTTCTATTGGCCGCCCCAGGCACCTGCTTCCTTTGCTGGTTCCTGGAGCCAGCCCTGATCCCAATTCTGGGGACAAACAATGAATTTGCGGGAGATATAAGGAGAAGGCAAAAGGACACCTCTTTATCCTTCACTGAGGAAGCAAAAGGACAATGCTTTTTGCAGTCACGAAAGGGGGATCCCGGCCAGTTGGTTGAAGATGCTGGGAGATTGCTTTGGATGAGATCAGCCTCTTTAGACAGAGGTTTAGTCTGTTATGTTTAGACTCTAGGAAGTGCGCTCTACTTTGTTTTGCATGTAACCATCCTGTTTCCATTATCCTTACTCACTGTCTCTTCAATCTTAATCTTTGATGATAAACTTCTGATTGTTTTCACTATAAATATATCTCAGTGCTCTGATGTCCTATAGGAGCTGGTCTTGTGTTGAACCAGTCAAGATGTGTGTAGTGTTCTCCTGGGGACAGCAAACCTGGTAATTTCTGTGAGCATCCAGTGTCAGGGGCTGGACGTAATAGGAGAACTCTTCAAAGGGACTCAGGGAGTGGGGTGCATCTACTGTTCACCTGCAAGGCAAAGTTTGGCTGGCATAGCCCAGAGAAGATTGTTTGGGTGTCTGACAACTGGTGGTGTCAGGGAGCTGACACCCAGTGCAGCACAAGCAAATCTCTCTCATGCTGAAGGCAGGGAGGTAATAAGGTGACTCACAACCTGGGCACCCTAAGAATTGTTACAGATGGATAGAAGCTCAGTGTAAGACTTACCACTTCCCCGCGGGTGACCTGGAATGAGCCAGACTCTGTCTTTACATATTTCAAGGAGGTAAATTCTGTCTTCATGGACTTAGGGACTGAGTCTGCCCGGATGTCCATCTTGGAACGGATACGCTGGGATGGAAGAACGAAAGATAGATCCCAACAGCACTTATCTTCAGCACATAACCCATCCACATCACCCCTTCCCACCTGCCCAGGAGGTGGCAAAGGGCTCCACTGCACTTTCCCTGGCAGAATGCTCCCCCTACCCAGTGGCTTGATTCTCTGAGCTAGACTGAGACCCCAGAGGTCGTCTCTTACCTCGAAAGCCACGCGAATCAGCTCCACAATATTGGAGGAGTCTTCCTGCAGCACCCCAATTTCCGAGATGGGGAAATACTTGTGCAGCTTCTGAAAAATAAAGGGAGACGAAGCTAAGCCACAAACCCTTGAAGGAACACTGTGGTTCCGGAGACACCCATGCAAGGGTTCATTTCCATAAACCAGCAGCAAAGGCAACAGAGCCCTGCCCTCAGGCTACGAACAGCCAATGGGAGTTTGTGCTGGAGCGGACAGCTGGTGGGTGGCGTTTCTCTGAAGCCTGCCTAAAGCGAGACATCCCTGGCCCCATCTTGCTCAGGTTGTTTAAGTCAGTTATTAATAAAAAGCAGTGGCTTCCCCCATGTCACCTCCAGATTCAGAGCGAGCATCACTCCAAATACGACGGCAGTGAAGATGCACAGTGGGGAATGGCTGGGGGCACCTTCAAATCAGCAGCTGCTGCTACCATCAATTTTCTATGCACAGGACAGGCGGCACGTGGGACCTTGTCGTTCTGAATTCCCTCCTCCTCCACCCGCATTCATCAGCACGACAAACCCAGTGGGACAACCCCGCTCAGTCCGGGGGAAGGGCCCAGGGATCTTTAGGGGGATGGATTTGGAGGGTGGCCTACTCAATGCCCAGAAGTGAGAAGGACCTCTTCCTTTCTGCACCCCATACCTTCCCCACTTTAATGTAGGCTTTTCTCTGGCACTTGCCATTGCAGTGCCTGGGCCCCACAGCACCAGAATGAATTTCACCCCTGGAGTCGGGGAAGGGTGATTATCCCCATTTTGCAGTGGGAACACGGAGGCACAGAGATGAAGTGACTTGCCCGAGGACACTCAGGGAGTCTGCGGCAGAGGTGGGAACAGAATGGAGGTCTCCTGAGTCCCAGTCCAGTGCCTTATCCACAAGGCCATTCTTCCCTTTGCCCTGTCATTAGCCAAACATTTGCACAACACACCTCCCCAGATCTTCCTCTCACCTAACACAGCAGGCACGTCAGTAGCATTTCACTAACCAGCTCGAGGTGGAACGAGAGCTAGGCCTGAGTGAAAAGCCTGGATTTCACCATCTGCGAACTGTGGGAAGGTTCTGATTCGGATCAGAACTTGACAGCTGTCCCCTCTCTCTATAATAGGCCAAACCAAAACCTGGGCTCTGCAGCTGGACACACTCAGACCCCTACCTTACGTCTCAGACCCATCTTCATATGGAGCTCAAATACCTTCAGCAGGAAAACAGAGCCAGAGATCTCCTCAGGAGAAAAACACACCTGAGACAAACCTCGCCAGCCACTGGATGTCCTCACTGCTTCCCAAGAAACATATACCCAAGCCCTGCCCACCAGCACTGAGCCCCACAGGAAGTCAGAATGGGGGGTTCCTGTGGATCTGATAGAGCTCAATAGCAGCCTCGCCCCACTCCAGACTGATCAGTCCCTGGCACCCGCTGAAGACGAAGGCAGATTAGGTGATGTGGTTTAACACGTCAGAGAAGAGAGGAACATGTGCCCCCTCCCCAGGAGTCCTCCTTAGGAAGTAATTTAAGGCTCCAGGTTCAGAAGTACTGAGTGCTGGCAGCTCCCATTGACGCTCATCATGGCTGAAGTCAGGACCCTTCGCTCCTTGAGCTGCAATGCCCAGTTCAGAGTGGGTAGCGGTGCCACATCACACGGCCCTTTTGCTTCATCGCAGGAGAGGGGAAAGAGATGCGAGGGGAAGGGGAAATGCCAGAGTATGCCAACGAAGGGGAGCGCCTGAAAAATTCAGTTTCTGGAGAACCCAAATGAGACATTTTGACTTGCCAGCTGCCTGTCTGAAAGCAGAAAGTGAAACTGACAAGGGCCTTCCAACCAAGAAGCTGCCGTTTTGCTGATGGAAAGTGGAATTGTATTGGCAAAACTGAAATTTTTCCCCACAGAAAATTTCAAAAATGTTGAGAAAAGGGCATTTTCCACTGGGAAATCATTCTGACTGAGAATTCCTGGCCAGCTGACCCCTAGGGTCGTGACCAGCACTCCCTTTGCTTCATCACAGCCAAACTACTAACAGAGGTTGGTCCAATAAAAGGTAGTACCTCACCCACCTTGACCAGCCAAATTACAGGCTGATGTGGGTCCCCTGACAGAGATTTGATCCCATTCAGCATCCGTACAGTTCTCCTCCTAAGCAGTCCCTTGATCTCCCTCTGAGGTACTTATCTGGCCCCATGACTAGGGTGACCAGGTGTCCAGTTTTCGACCAGAACATCCGGTTGAAAAGGGATGCTGGCAGCTCCAATCAGCATTGCTGACCAGGCCACTGACTGTCCGGTTGGTGGTGCCGCGCAGCGGGGCTGGCAGGCTCCCTGTTAGCCTCCATGCCGCACAGCTGCCGGGAAGCAGCTGGCATGTCCCCCCTCCGGCTCCTACACGTAGGGGCAGCCAGGGTTCACCACACACTGCCCCTGCCCAAGCGCCGCCCCCGCAGCTCCCATTGGCCGGGAACCATGGCCAATGGGAGTTGTGGGGGCGGCACCTATGGACAGGGCAGCACATAGAGCCACCTTGCTGCGCCTCCACACAGGAGCAGGAGGGGAGACATGCCGCTGTTTCTGGGAGCTGCTTGAGGTAAGTGCTGCCCGGAGACTGCACCCCTGACCCCCTCCCATGCTCCAACCCCCTGCCCCAGCTCTTATCTCCCTCCCACCCTCCAAACCCCTCGATCCCAGCCCAGAGCACCCTCCTGCACTTCATGCCCCTCATCCCCAGCCCCACCCCAGAGCCTGCACCCACAGCCAGAGCCCTCACTCCCCCAGCCAGTGGGGGCTGGGCCTCAGAGAAGGGGAGTGGCATGGGCGGGGTCTTGGAGGAGCGGTGGGGCAAGGCAAGGCAAGGGTGTTCACTTTTGTGCAAGTAGAAAGTTGGCAACCCTACCCGTGACCAGTGCCTTAACTCCTTGCGCCTCCCACCCAGCTGTCTGCCCGCCCACCCCTTTCACCTCATAGTAGCTGTAGGAGTGGTTGGTGACGGCGAAGATTGGGATGATGTTGTGCTGGCCCAGCAGGCGCACCAGGGTGGGCACGGAGGGGTAGTCCTGCCTGGTGTCGAAGGTATAGGTGCCCGCTCCGTTCAGGTGACACTGCTCATCATTCCTCGGCAGGATCCCTGACAGGACGTTGGTGCCATCAGCTTCATAGTGGAAGGCAGACTCGGTGGAGAACAGCAGCAGGTGCGTGCTGTCATTCCTCCAGCCGATCTTCTCCTAGGGCCAGAGGGAAGGGGGGTGATGGGCATTTCATTCACTTGCCCATCAAACACAATGCACAGGGCCAATCCCAAGCGAGCGCACTAGCGGTGGCAGGCAGGGCTTTTCAGAGCATGGCATCCGACTCCTCACTGAAAGTCACTGGGGCTTGGGGTACCAGCCTCCATTTATAATCCCCACCTTCGCCGCTAGTGCACACATTCAACTGCCACACAGCCCAGGGAATTCAAAAATGGCAGGGGTGAAAGGGGTGAAAGCACCCCTTCCCTGCTCCCCCAGTGTACATCTCCCACCGAGCCTCTGGGGAGGTCCAGGTAGGTCCAGCCACAGCGGAGAAGCAGGCAGTTTCCTGTATATATGTGGCAGGACGCTAGCCTACTGATAAGGGAAATATCCATTTCTCCAGCCAGCCAGAATACATGCTGCCATGACTTGCTGGCCTCTGGGGAGCAGATCCACACAACCCTAGGAACAAGGGAACACTCAGAGGGCAAGAGGACCCAAGGGGAACACCGTAGACTGGGGGCACCTTCTCAGTGGGGTTTACTCTAGGAAGACGAGACAAGCTGCCATCTCAGCAACAGCAGCAGGTGCAGCGGACTGGCCATCCTAGGAGAGCAGTAGCTCCCACCAGGTATGGCCCTGAGTTCTGGGCTCAGGTTAGCCACACTGCTAGTCACCCATCCCACCTGCTGTCGCTCTCCCATCAAAACACACAAACCATCTAAAGGAGCCAGCCCCCTCCATACTCACCTTACAAACAGCCGTCTGTAGGATGGCATCAAAGCCCCCCTCCGGGGCGTCCAGATTGCCCGAGATGCGCTCTTTCCTCAGCTTCTGGCTGAAATGATTGATGTTGCTGGTCAGGCGGATGACATTTTTGAAGGAGAAGGGCGAGTCGGCATCCCTCCAGGGCTCTCGCAGCCTGATGGAGAAAAGGGGAAGCAAGGGCTTTCCAATGGGGCTTGGCTACTGAAGTCATCAAGAGATCACCACACATGGTGCCGTAAACATGTCTGGCACAGAGCGAGGTACTGCCCCAGCAACCCACGGCAAGCCATGTGACAAGAGGGTGTGCAAGGAAGGGCCCTGCATGAGGATCACCGGTGAGAAGGTAGAAGAGATCCCGGGAGCAATTGGTGCAGAAAGAAGGATTAGAAGCAGGAGAGACAGGTGGTCCCAGAACAAAGATCCCTTTTCCAGGTAGCAGGGCAGCACAAAGGCACGAAGCCGAGAGGTCCAAAAAGTGACATGAGGAGCAGTGAGGGGAGACGAGTGGGAGGAGCACTGGCAGCAAGAACAGAGACATGAGTAGGAGCAAGATCATGTAGGGCTCTGAAGGCACCCAGACATCTAGTCTCCTGAAGGTGGTAATACTTTGGTCTAATTCTGGTAGTTGGCTTGGCATGGAAGGAACTGGATGGTGTTTAGTGATGTACAGAAGGCCAGACTAGATGATCTGGTCCCTTCTGGCCTTAAACTCTATAAAAGAATGTGCAGCTCCAATTTGTTGTCGTAGGAAAGGGGAAACCAAGGATGGGACCCAAGGAGTGGGGCCGACGTGGGCTTGTGGCAGGACAGGCAGCCGATGGCATTAGCTGTGGCGTTTGAGAGACACCAGTGCGGAGGGCAGGCAGCCAATGGCATTAGCCGTGGCGTTTGGGAGACACCGGTGCGGAGGGCAGGCAGCCGATGGCATTAGCCGTGGTGTTTGGGAGACACCGGTGCGGAGGGCAGGCAGCCGATGGCATTAGCCGTGGTGTTTGGAGATACCGGCGCGGAAGACAGGAAGGCAGGAAGGCAGGAAAGAAGAGGTTTGCAGTTGTCAAAGCAAAAGAAGAAACCTGGACAGGGGGGTTGAGCACTGGAGAC
Source organism: Eretmochelys imbricata (assembly GCF_965152235.1). Taxonomy (NCBI): domain Eukaryota; kingdom Metazoa; phylum Chordata; order Testudines; family Cheloniidae; genus Eretmochelys; species Eretmochelys imbricata. The sequence goes on along the minus strand of NC_135585.1, from coordinate 15,642,396 downwards.
TGTGGAGCAGGGGAGCCAATTAGGAGACAGACAAGCGTTCCCTGACCAATCTCATCGAAGCCTGTCCATTGGGGCCTCTCAGCGCCACTTACTTCTCAGGTCTCATGTCTGTTTGTGGAGCCGAGACTTTGTCCACAAACTTGCCAAATCCGATGGTGTAATTGGAGGTCAGGGTTTGCAGGAATTCCGCTGGCAGGGAGGGAGGAAGGGAGAGAAAGCAGTGAGCTGGGATGCACTGGCAGGGACCAGAGCCCTTTTCCCATCATCTTCACATGGTAAGGCTCCTGGCTAGTGCAAGGGGTTATGGGATGAGGGGAACAAAGCGTTTGGGTCATTGGGCACCACACAGAACACACCAGCTCTCTAGGACACTGGTTCCCAGCTTTGCTTAGTATGAGACTAGAAAAGAGGACTCATGATGGGCCCTGTAGTGCAGCAAGGGCCAGAAGGAACACTTCAGGTGGGGAGAGGGACCCCAGGCCAGAAAGAGCCAGGTGCGTCACTAAGCAGCGAGGGCCAACGACAAACACCTGGTGGCCAGATGCACACAGCCCCTCTGCCGGTTGTGTTACTCTTCCCTGCCCTGGGTGGAGATTCTCTGCCCATGCTGTCAGTAGGGGGACCTGGCTTCCCTTCCTCCCCTAGCATGCCTAGCTCCAGCCTCACCTAGCTTCTGGCCCATCTTTTTGAGGTTGCTCAAGTCGTCAGACATGGAGTAGGAGAAGTCCATAAGAATATAGAGATCCACAGGGCTCTCGAGGGGCTGGAAGACGTCCATGTTGAAGCTGGCCTCCTCACCAGCTCTCAGCCGCATGATCATCTGCTGTGGGGACACCTGGGTTTTCTTCAGAGACATGTCAATGCTAACATTCTGCCAGAGGAGAGAGCGGAAAAGCGTTAGCAGAGCAGCAGAGGAGATTCACCCTGGTGCTTGCGATGAGGGGCAGGGGTAATAGCCTGTGTCTGGTGAACAAGGGGTCAACTTTCATTCTCCTTCCCCCTGCATGTGCTCAGGGGAAGCACTGCTGGGGACACCTGGCGGGACTGACACCAGTGGGAAACCCCTGCACCCAGGTGAGTCTGGGTTAACCCCCCAGCTGGAGACATCTGTTTATTTTTGTGCTAACTAGGTGGATTGCTTCTTATCTGTGCGATTTCTAAGGACAGGCCCTCGCTGACTGTGCCCGGATGTGTCTAACCTACCTGAGGATGGGGAGCTTTGAGAATAGTTTATTCTGCTGCCCTGTCAGCATGAGTCCTTCCATTGCCCACCTGACTCCTGCTGCACCAGCGTTGGCAAGGGGGAAGCCCCAGAGAGGCCATGTTGATTGGGCAGGGTGAGAGGACAGTGCAAGGGCACCAGCAGCCGGTCTACATTAGGGCTGGAGGAGCTACACTGTACGAGAGCAACAGAAGGGAGAGGTTGCCCCAAATTCGCTGTGCCGACGAGGCCTCGGTGCCCTTTGTGGTGGGGTGGAGGTGGCCGTTACCCCTTTCCAAGGGGCACTGTGCTATGATCCCAAACTCATTTCGGGTGGGCTGCCAAACAGGCATCAGAGCTTCCAATCAATATCTATCAACTGGAGCTGGGCAACATGGGTCAATTGTCGACGACATTGTTTCCAATAGGGCGGAAAAAGATCCAGGACATTCTCACAACATTTCCCTGCCCCTCCCCCATGTCCTGATCCACTCAGCTGTCAACCTTGGCTGAATTCTGACTGGCACCCTAGAGGTGAAAGCCTGTTATCCCATTACCCACGCCAGAGTTAGCCTGTCAAGCTGCCTCACCCACTCCTGCATTTCGAACAGAGCTTGACATGCGCGTGTCTTTTTGTTCATGCATCCGTTTCACCGGCAGGTCTTTGAGAATGGGGTATGTTAATCAGCTAGCAAAGAGCATATCCTGTTTTTGAGTGGGCCTTACGTAAACAGTAGCTGCTGGTATGTATATTCGCCTAGCTGTGTGGAATTGCAAAGAAGTATTTAGGAACCTGGAGGGGGTTCTCTCAGCGGGTTATAACAACCAGAAGGTGAGGTTCGGGACACGCTGATGTCCCTTGAAGAGCTGTGCGAATGCAATCAAGTGAAAGGCTTGTCAAGGAAACAAGGAGCAGAACGTTGGTGGATTATCTCCAGGGCTCTGGTGCTCTTTGCTCACCTTCTGCACCAGCATCTCTCCTCTCACGTACACAATGCTGGCCCGGATGCAGCCATAGCTCACCAGGTTCTCTCTCAGGTCACATCGGGATTCTTTGAAAGTCTGTGACCACAGGAGAGGAAAACCCACAGAGTTAGGAAACAGTCCAGGGAGGATGGGAAGCATTCAGGGAGGGGGGATCAGGCAGCCAGCCCCTCCTCCGCTAGGATAGCAGAGGGCAGGAGTGGAAAAAGCTCTGCTGGGCAGGCATTTCGGCTTCATGAGAGACTGCCCCTCTGACACCTCTCCGTCGCAGGCCCCAGCTCCCCTCCCGTTCGTGAGGACCACGGTGTTCAGCCAGTCAGCCCTCTCCCCCTGCAAACACTTACCCCCCGGAAAGCATATAACAGATATTGAAACGTCATCTTAGATAGAAAAGAGGGAGAGTCCCCCACCTGTTCACTCTTCCATCTCTCCCACATTGTGGGTTTAGCGTTCTCTGTGCTTCACCCGCCTGTGTTTTACATCCCAATTCCTCTCTGCTCCCTCTCTCCTGCCCTCCCCCTTCTATTGAGCCAAGGATCAGGCTTATCTGAGTCTGAAATTACAACAAAGCCCTCTTAAAAATTCCTCACTGGTCCTCATTTCCTGCATTCTTGGTTCACTTGAGTCCCTCCCCTCCCTCCTCTCACCTTCCTTTCTCTCCCCACACAGAGCCAGCACCTCTTGTGTGGTCTACCCTATGTGCCCCCCTCACCCTGCTGGGACCGGGGCCCTGCTACCTGACAAAGCAGCTTTGCAAGAAATGCTTTCGCACTCTCGCCACTGGCCTATCCAGCTCACGTCTGGGCAGATCTGCACTGTGGTAACTTGTGCCATTGGACTGGAGAGACTGGGGACCAGGAGGCAGTGGGGCAATTGTTTTGTCTGATCACAGCCCAACCCCTCATCTCACAGTGGGGTACGTCAGACCCAAATGCCCACCCCTCGCTCTCATTCCAGAGTTGGGGGTTGGCGTCTATCCCTGAGCAGCCAGAGATCCCTGCTCTGAGCCCACCGCAAACCGCCCCCCTGCCTGGGTTATACTGCCACCAGGTTCATTTCCCTTTGGACCCATTTCTTGAGGAAGCAGAATCTAAAGGAGCCTCTTATACAGCTCCCCTAACAGGGAGGCTCTCCGGCAGTCTGAGCGAGGGCTGCACTGAGGAGGCGGCAGGTCAAAAGAGAGACGGGCCTGAGCCCAATCTTGGAATACCCCCAAACTGTCTGTGAGTGACAGACAGAGACAGCGTGGAGCCACATGTTGCCAAAGCCGGGATCCAGCCTATTAGAAGGAGAGGGCTCAATTGTGAAGCTGGATCCAAACACAGGTTCCCTCTCTTGGAGGCTGATGGGGGGCCTCTCTCTAGTGAAAGGCCACGTGACCACACTGTGCGTGACATAGTCCTGAGAGGGGAGGCACTCACCTCATCCGTGCAGTAGGAGCAGTCCTTGCTCACTCGGATACACTCCGTGCAGCTTCTTGCTCTGGAGGCCACGCAGCGATTAACTAGGAGGCAAGATCAAACACATCAAGAGTGGAAGAAGCTGGCCTGACCTCGGAAAGCAAGAAGGGGCGAGCCACGATCAGAGGGGCTGGGCCTGCTCCCAGTCAGTAGGAGTTTTATCGCAGACTTAGTGGGAGCTGGCTCAAAACCAGAGACAGCGTGTATGTCAGACAGACCAACGGAAGGGAGCTATGGAGCAAGTGCACGCAAAAGAAATAGGAGGGTGTGTTAAAGAGCATTATCTTGGATAGCGCCAGGGCCTAACAGTCAGGACACCTGGATGCTGCTCACAAGCTCTGCCACACATTCAGCATTTCAAGAGTGATTGGAATAGGAGTAGATACAAAGCGGCTGCTTAGCAGGCCAGGAGAAGGCAGCTGGAGAGGCATGTGCCCCAGAGCTCCCAGGGCCAAGGACTTCAGCAGCGTAACCAAGTAGGGGAGACAAACACAAGAGCTGAACTTACTTCTGTTCTTTTGGCACAAGCATACGTCACAGACCATGACCAACAGGAGCAGCCCGGCCAATGCCCTTTTGAGCAGCATGTCCATCCTCTTCCTCCTGGAAATGAACAAGCCGACAATGTTACAAGGAGTGTGTGTGGAGTTTTATATTGGGGATAACCCATGCAACGCATCCAACACATGAGCAATCACAGCCGAGCAGTTGTGGGGCTGCAGAGGACTCTACCTCCAGACAGGTTCGCAGCATGGGGTGATTGGCAGAGCCTCCACAAATAGGAACACCCCCCACCACCATTCAGAGAGATGGGGGGGGAGATGATTTTATACTGGAATTAACCCATGGGATACTGGAGTAGGACAGGGGAATGAAGCAGGGTCTTTAGTTTCCCAAACAGGTGTTTCAGCTTTAAAGCGGCTAGTGATCTGTACAAATGGGTTGAATATCCCAGTGCATCCCTGTGTGTAGTGCCCTCATGCTGGCAGCAGCCACTGCCCTGTTCAGCACAGATTTTATTGGGTCACCTTCCCCGGCAGGCTCACTCATATCCAGGAACACGCTGTGCTCTGGGACTGGAGCCCAGAAGGGGCCCTAGAACGATGCCTAGCAGCAATTAGGTCTGGTTAGCAGTCTCTGAATAGGAAAATGCCCAGCCCTGTAATATCGGGGTGCTGCAGGTCTGGTGTGAGGTACATCAGCAGAGCGGCAGCACAAACAGATGGGGGCTGCGGGCTGGGATCAAAGTGCCCTGGCAGAGCTGCATGGGGAGGCATGAACAATGCTTGCCTGGCTCTGGCAGAGCTATCAGTCTCTGCTCAGGAGAGGACCCAAGCGGTTTCCCTTCCCCTCTCTTAGCTGCCCACTCCTTCCTTCACAGAGATCCTCCTTGCTAAGGAGTCGCTGTGTGTTTTAAAGGCTCCAGTAACCGCTGGTTCTTCTGCACCCTTCTCAGCAGAGCTACAAACACGTATAGTTCTCTGCCTTCCAGCCCCAACTAAGGAGGAGAAACCACTAATACTGACAGGTTTCAGAGTAACAGCCGTGTTACTCTGAATAAATAAATAAATTGGTTAGTCTCTGAGGTGCCACAAGTACTCCTTTTCTTTTCACTAATATTGACTGTCTCCACCATCCCATGGTTGCCTATGGACCAACAATAGGGTAGGCCATGGCTAATCAGAGCCCAGTGCCAGTCAGCCTGCATGACTCACAGCCAGAGCAAATACCTCCTTTTCCCGGGGTCAGGGCCCAGTGGTCTAATGAGAGACAGAGAAGGAAAAACAAGGTTTTCCTCCTTTTGGCTATTTTCTATTGTAGTAAGAATTTCCAGAATGGCACCAACCACTCTGGCAAGTGCCAGACATCCACAGTGAACCCTGATGTTTGGTCCCGTGACGGGCTATTGAACCGGTTTGCATCTTTGAGAGCCCGTGAAGAACAACTTTCACCGTCTGTCTGTTCCAAAGCTGCAGCCACACTGAAGTCAAACTAGTTGCAAAACGCTGACTTGTTAAATCATGTTTCCTGAGGCCATGCATGAACTTGCAATATTTTATTCAGCCATTAGATGTCTCTGGCTACTGCACAGCACTCTAGATGGGGTGTGGGGCCCCCGGGGAAACAAAGGAGACAAAACTTTGCAGAAGATCATTTAAGAGTTTGTAGTTTTCTATTATAGACACCTCCTCTGCCAGGAGGACTGATTCCCTGTATTGCTACATGTGGGCAGGAAAATTAAAAATGTCAAGGCCGAAGTCTAGCTTAAGGTACTAAAGCACCTGGAGCTAGAGGATGCAGGCACAATGCAAGGTTGACTCTCACAACAAAGACTCCCTGGGGCTAGTCAGTTTGGTTCTCCATCTCAGGGTAATCCATGCTCCTGAGCATGATGTTAAAATATCAAGAGGCTTCAAAGCAGGAATCTTTCAGGAAGGTGGGAATGATGCGTCTTGGGTTGTCACATACAGCAGCAGCTCACCATTTCCCACTGGGAGACCCTCCCGAAGAACTGGGCTTTGTGAACTAGCTGGTAAGGGCCTTATATAAAAATGTCTGAAATCAGCAGAAAGACTCCCATTGACTTTATGGGCTTTGGGCCAGGCGTAGATCCAGCAAAGACTTGCCTCCGGGTCCCTTCCAGCCCTACCTCTCTATAGTTCTGCGTTTATCTGCATAGTGAGTTGCTCCATTGAAGCCCACCGAACTGCTCGCAGTGTATAACGCTGAGCATGTGCGTCAGTCTGCCAGATCAGGGCCTCAGCACTCAAGCACTGGCCTCTCTCTCTTGGTGTTATACTGCACTTTTCATTAGAGCACCTGGATAACATGACGAGATGTACTCTGTTCATGTACCTTGCTGCTGGGGCTTAAGCATTCAGTCCCACTGGTTTATCAAGTCTGAAGTGAATTTAGAGCTGGTGGAAGGTGCTACCATTGGCAGCCATGGAGATCAATGTCCTCTGGTTACTCATAGCTGTGGCCTCCTACTCTGACTCCCTGACAGAGCATTTCAGCCCGACCTGGAGGCACCCATCTCTAAGGAGTCTGAGGATATTTCAACCTCTGCCCGCATTCAGACTTTGGTGCTTCTGCTGTCACTGCCAGCAAAGTTCCAGTTAATGCCAGGTGCACTGTGGGCAGCTGCCCATTAGGCACTGCACCGAGACGACCATCTCATTTGGCACCAGATGGTAACAGTTTCCAATTACTGCTGGGCGGGAATGGTTCTGAACTGGGGAAAGTCTCCCATTCCCATGAGCCGCCTCCTGCCCTACTGAACCCTAGTCCTGATGACATGATCGTAACGAGAGGCAGGGAAACACCAGTTGCTCAGACTCTCCAGCAACGAGCACTATAGAAACGCCTTGAAACACCATCCACAATTGAGACCCAAAGGATGGGCTCTCTTCCCAAGCGAGAAGGAGAAAACACAGAGGTAAACCACCCTGCATTGCCACTACCAGCACTCAGCAAAACCCACTCCACCACACATCCAAAGAGCCTATGGCTGTTGTGAAGACCCTGCATTTGATGCCTGCTATGTCACACAGGCACTGGTGTTGGCATGCCAAGCTCACAGATATATATAGATCTCCAGAGGAGGGAGGGTACTTGGATTGTTTAGAGGAAAGACAGGAAAGAACCATTAGGGGAGAGTTTGAATCACCATGTGCTATTCAGTGCCTTGGGTGCACAGGCTGCCATCAAGTCGTGGTGAGCGGTTAGACCAAAGACGATAAAATCCAGCCCCATTTTACCAGCAATGTTGCCATGCAACAGACCAGGGAACGTGCGCGTCTGTAAGCACCCTGTTAGACGGTGTGCTCTTCAGGGCAGGGGCTGTGGTCTCTTACTAGGGTTTTATATTACACCTAGCACAATGGGTCTCTGACTCTGAGCGGGATCTCCAGGCACTACTGTCATACACATAATAAGGAGTGCTGTAGCCCCCACTTTTCCCGCTAGCACTTCTCGCCTAGCCACCCTAGACGTTGCTGAGTAGGTCCAGTGCTCAGTCCTGCCCTGAGCACCACATGGCAGATCAACGTGGAGATGCCTTGGGGAAAACACCCCCTCAAAACAACCCAAACACACACCAGGCTCGCCAAGAATGATCACAGCTGCCCAACAACAGGTCAGATCATTTCAGAACCCCGACGAGCAGGAGTTAAAAGCAGGAGATTACTGTGTCTTAACAACCACGGAGTGTTTTGAATTCTCCTTTTGTCTCACATTTCCTCTTAGCCAGTGAAAACTGCTCCAAACCCCTGCGAGGAAGTGAACATTTCTCAGTCGAAAAGATTTGTTAGAGTGTATTCTCCATGCACTCACTAGCAGATGCGTGGTCTGTTATGCTCTTGGTTTCTCTCTTTTCTAAAGGTGCAGCTTAGGAAAGTAGCAGCGCTGGCCAGTTCTAACACAGGGAACGCAAGAGGGTGCAGCAGGCAGGGCACCAGACTGGGAGCTCGGAGACCTGGGATCTAAATCCTGACTCTGCCATTAACTCACATCGCAACTTTGGGCAAGTCATTTCAAGAAGGGCTGTGGAGAAAGAGTACTGGACTAGGACTCAGGAGACGTGGATTCTATTCCCAGCTTTGCTATTAGCCTGCAGGGTGACCTTGAGCAAGTCACTCTGCCTCTGTGCCTCAGTTTCCCCACTTGTAAAAGGGGAATTATGACACTGACCTCCTTTGTGAAGTGCTTTGAGAGCGACTGATGAAAAGCACTAGATAAGAGATGGGTGTTAATTATCTCTACGCTTCAGTTTCTTGATCTGTAAAATGGGAATATGAATGCAAAATGTAAGTTGTATTACTGTAGCAGTAGAAATTCCCAACTGCAATCAGGGCTTGTTTGTACTAGGTGGTGCACATACACATGATAAGACACAGTCCCTTCCCTGAAGAGGCTACAGGTTAAATCGGCAAAGGGTATGAGAAAGGAGCAACCACCCTCTGCAACTCCTTTTAAAGAGTGACTTTTAAAAGTATGTGGGTGCCTCAATTGAGCCACCTTAAAGTCTTGGCCAGAGTCTGCTCCTTGTACCTTTACTGAACCAATATGGCTGTACCAGCTGGCAGGATGGGTTAGGCATAAACCTGACAGGATGCTGCATCTGGATTCCAGGACAGTTTTAATGGAAGAGAGGTCCATGTGTGCAGCCCTGGCTGGAAAGGGGAGCACCTCCTCCCAACAAACGTGAAGTGCATCATTAATAGGGGCACAGACCAATGGCGTATTAATACATGTGAAAGAGCCAGAGCTGCTTGAAAATCGATATCCTAGGAAGGCATCATATCTCGATAAGTACCCTAAGAATTGCTAGACTGGATCAAACCTGAAGTCCATCTAGTCCAGTATGCAGTCTCTGACAGTGGCCAACACTCAATGCTTCAGAGTAAGGTGCAAGAAACCTTGCATTTGGCAGATGTGGGAGAATCTGTCCCCCATGGTAGATTTCATGCTAATCCCCAATAGCTGTCGGTTTAAACCCTGGCGCATGAGGTTTAATATCCCTTGCAGGATTTATTAGCATTAGCTATAATTCTGGATATTCTTATCCCTATAAACGTCCAGCCCCTCTTTGAATCACACTATTTTTTGGCTTCAAGAACATCCTGACACAACGCATTCCACACTTGGTTGGTGTGTTGTGTGAAAAAGCATTTGTTTTTATTGGTTTTGAATTTGCCACTTTTAAATGTCATTGAATGCCACTTGTTCTTGTGATATAAGACAGGGAGACCTAAACTCCTGACCTACCTTCTCTAAACCATTAATTATTTCATACACTGTCATCATGTCTCCTCTTATTCATCTTCTTTCCAAAGTAACAACCCCAGGCTTTTCCCATTTCTAGTCATAGGAGAGTTTTTCCAAGCCCTGGATCATTCCTATCACCCTTTTCTGAACCGCCTCCAGTTCTGGAGGATCATTTTGGAGATGGGGTGATGAGTACTGCACACAGTATTTCAGATCCTTCTACACACTAACATTTTGGTTGCCTTTTAGAGTGCAGCTACACATTCAGGGAGACCCTCATTGAGCTGTCTATGCCTTCTGACCTATTCCGCCCAGGTCCCTTTCTTTGGCTGACACAATTAATTTAGAACCCTGTAAGGTGTTGGAGTAGTTTAAATGTTACCCTTCAAGGTGCATTACTTTGCATTTAACAATGAACTTCATTTGCCGGCATGTTGTCCATTCTCCTAGCTGGGGGAGGTCCCTCCTCTGAAGTTCCTGCCAGTTTTCTCCGGCTGTGACTAACAAAGATAGCTTTGTGACACCTGCGGGGTGTGCCACCTCACCCTCCTTTCCAAATAATTAATAAATAGATTAAAACATTAGACCTCGTAGGGAACCTTGATGAACACGGACCATTTCATCCTGCTAAGGTTTCTTGTCTCTTAGCAGTAGCTCTGGTAGAGGGATCTCTGCTGCCTGTAGCAGATGCACTAATGCAATCCTCTAAATCAAAAAGCAGCATCTACCAAAGTGCAGAATAGAAGTGTAAATTCCTAAAGTCACAAATTACAGTTTATCTGGCATGGGTCATGACCCCAGAAGCCCTGGTGCTTTCCTCCTCTACCTTCCCCCTACTCCACATGAACATAGCTCAGTACAACATTGCCGCTGGATCTGCTTTAGAAAGGGACCACCAATATAACCGAGCGCAGAAGCCACATGGTGATGAGCAAGGTTATAGATGTCTATCTGTCCGTCCATCTGTCAGCAGACCTCACCTTTAGGCAGTGAGCGCAGTAGAAGATAATGGGTCATCAGGAGTCCGCGTATGAAATTCTGACCCCTCTGAAGGCAGTGGGAAAAGCTCCCAGCAATTTCTATGGGACCAGGATTTTGATCCAATCGGTTTTGGGACATAAAACTCGAAGTGCAAGGCCTTTGCTCTGGTAAGTTTGGCAACGGGTTCCTGATTATCTGAATGGCCTGAGCCAGGGCAAAGACGTCTGGTTCGTCAGGAAGCACCGGAGTAAGGAGAGACGTTTTGGAGAAGGGGTTTGGAGAGCCAGGATTCCGCTGCCGTTTGTCACTTTTCCAAGCTTCTCCTTGGCCAGGAGCTTTGGGCAGAGCCCAGGGGTGAGGCGGAGTCTTAAGCCCAGATACCTTGGTGCCTGCACAGCGTCTGGAGTTGAACAGCTGGGGCCAGCCAATATAGCCAGGGAGGGCAAGATTCCCATCCAGCTGAGCTTGGCCCAGCCAGGCAGAGGCACTTGGCATGCTCACCCAGGACAGATACCGCAGCTGAGAAGCTGGCATCTGTGTGGTTGTAACATTCAGGGGACACACTAAGGGCCAGCCATTGAGAGGAGGACTCCATCCGCTTGGGCCGCTCTGCCATACTAACTGGTGGAGGTGACAGCTGTTTCTAGACAGAGATGGAACCTGATGGGAGCAAAGGGAACATGGACAAAAGGGAAGAGGAAAACCGAGTGGGAAAGATCAAGAAGTCATAGTCTGCAGAGAGGCAGCCCTCTGCCTCCCCCCACACATTGGGGGGAACCTTTGGAGCCAGGAGAGAACAGCCGCCACCCCCAGCCTGGGTCTCCGTGTCCGTGCATTTTGAGGGTCCAGCTGTTAGAAGCGTGTTCTGGTGTGAGCTGAGCACCTCCCCCAGCAAGGCTAGAACTGCAGAGCAGGACACAGCAGCCTTTTGTGCTCCACACCCATGATGAGATATGAAACGACTCAGTGTGCTCAGGTTTCCCCTCAGGCCATCTCTGTCTATGACGGCCCTGTTGAGCTGCTGGACAATAGGAATTTCCTCAGCCTCTCCTCCCAAGTAACTTCTCCTCCCGTTCCCCTTCCCGAAGACCTCCGGGTGGGGGGAATCACACAGCAGCCCACTCCTCACCCCCAGCAGCATCTCCTACAGCACTGCAGCCCCCGCCACTGATGCAGGGCCGCTTGCCAGAATACTGTCCGCTATTTCTGACAGGCACTGGTAAGAAATATCCCTCTTCCTAACCCCGCACCCTCCCGGATCACCGTCTCCAGCCAGGAGCTGGAGGCAACAGCTCGCAGGAGGACAGGTTGGGTGCAAAGCACATGGTTCTTTTGTACTGCTACGGAAGCACTAACGTGATCGTTGCAGCAAGGGTGGTAAGATCTGCTAACAGGACGCATTGTGCACAGTCATGCGGTGAGAGACAGACCCTGCTCCAAAGGGCTGACAGTCCAAACAGACGAGACAGAGGAAGGAAACACACTCCCCATTTTATAGATGGGAATTCAAAGCCTGGAGAGATGCACAGACTGGTCCTGGGTCATACAGGGAACCAGGAACTGAGCCCAGATCTCACACATGCCCAAGTCCAGTGCCTCCAGCACCAGACCACCCTTCCCTCTCTGAATGGTGAACGTCAATGCTGCCTCCTGCTCAGCGTGTCCAAATCCAAGTGAATCTCCCTGCCCCCCAGGCGAATCTCCCCCAATTTCAGAGTTTTCGCTGAGGAAGGGATGGATGATCTGACCCTTTAAAAGCGATGTGCTCAACTGCCCTTCGAAGCATTTATGGCGGATGTTCAAAGCGCTCCTGCTGGGACCCCCGACATCCGTATGTGCAAATCAAGTTGTTCCCCCCCGACTCACATGCACAGTAAATCCCCGGGAGGGGCCCTTTCCAATTAAGGAAGTTTGATTCTTTTGCACAGCCCCATAGCCTCTCCTGGCCCTGGAGCAAGCCATCGTCATCATTACTATGACCCTGGCATCAGAACCACCCACTCCTGGTCCAGGACTTAGTGCACTATTCTACCCAACCTCACAGAGCTGTCCCTCCCTGGGGCCAGAGGTCACACTGGCGACTCAGCGGCTGGCAGCAGCTGGCAAGGAGTTTGGACAGCACTACTCTTGCAGCCATAAATGCAGCTAGGTGCTTAGAAACCCCCAGGCCATCTCCGGGCAGCTGGGGATGTGAGGGGCACACGTGTGAAGAAAGCCTCTCTTCACAAGGGAAAGGGCAGTGCGAGTCACTGACCCCCTCAGTCAGACTATCCCAGAACAATCCACAGCAGCTTTAATGTTTCCCTCTTGAAATGGCCTCACTCCTGCAGAATGGTTTGGCAGCAGGGTCCGAACTGAATTTCCTGTCCAAGCCTTAAGTGGGAGCGGCAGGCTCTTTGCACGTCTATAATCCCTTACACACCCACCTGGATTTAAATCACTGGGGAGTACTCTGTGAACATGCCTGACAGAGAGTCTACTAGCGTTGCCAGCTCTCCAGGATGGTCCTGGAGTCTCCAGGAGTTAAAGATTATTGAAACCTGCAGGAATACATCCAACCAAAATTGGCACCCCTAGATTCTATCCAGGCATAAGTCTGCAAAGTGTGAGCTCTTTGATAATGCAAATGAAATCTATTCATTACTTCCCAATCTACCTATCACAGTGAAGAACAGAATTGTCAGACACATGGATGAATTTAATATGTTGGGGAGGAGTCAACAAGGCTTTTGCAAAGGGAAATTACACCTCACCAATCTTAGCATTCTGAGGATGTCAGCAAGCACGTGGACAAGGGTGATCCAGTTGATAAAGTGTACTTGGGCTTTCAAAAAGCCTCTTAAGCAAAGTAAGCTGTCATGGAATAAGAGGGAAGGTTCTCTCATGGATCAGTAACTGATTAAAAGACAGGAAACAGAGGGTAGGAATAAATGGTCAGTTTTCACTGTGGAGAGAAGTAAACAGTGGGGGCCACAGAGGATCTGTACTGGGATCAGTGCTGTTCAACATATTCATAAATGATCTGGAAGGGGATAACCAGTGAGGTGGCAAAGTCTGCATACGATACGAAATTACACAAGATAGTTAAGTCCAAAGTTGACTGCCAAGAGTTACAGAGGGATCTCACAAAAATGGGTCACTGGCCAACAAAATGGCGGATGAAATTCAATGTTGATAAGCGCAAAGTAATGCACATTGGAAAATATAACCTCAACTATACATACAAAATGAGGGGGTCTAAAGTAGCTGTTACTACTCTAGAAAGATCTTGGAGTCATTGTGGATAGTCCTTTGAAACCTGCTCAGTGTTCAGCGGCAGTCAAAAAAGGTGAACAGAACGTTAGCAATAATTAGGACAATATCATAATGCACTATATAAATCCATGGTACATCCATACCTTGAATACTATGTACAGTTCCGGTTGCTCCATCCCCAAAAAGATATATTAGAATTGGGAAAGGCACAGAGAAGGGCAACAAAAATGATGAGGGGTGTGGAGCAGCTTCCGTAGGAGGAGAGATTAATAAGACTGGGACTGTTCAGTTTAGAAAAAAGACGGCTGAAATGTGGGATATGATAGAGGGCTAAAAAATCAGGACTGGTGCGGATGAACTGGGGACAGTGTTAGTCACCCCTTCACATAACACGAAAACTAGCGGTCATCCAATGAAATTAATAGGCAGCAGGTTTAAAACAAACAAAAGGAAGTATTTCTTCACACAACGCACAGTCAACCTGTGGGATTCGTTGCCAGGGGATGTTGTGAATAGCAAAATTATAACTGGGTTCAAAAAAAGAAGTAGATCAGTTCATGGAGGGCAGGTCCATCAATGGCTGTTAGCCAAGAGGGTCAGGGACACAACTCCACGCTCCAGGTATCCTTAAACCTCTGACTGCCAGAAGCTGGGACTGGATGCCAGGGGATGGATCACTCAATAATTGCTCTGTTTTGTTCATTCCCTCTGAAGTATCAGGCACTGGCCACTGTTGGAAGACAGGATACTGGGCTAGATGCACCATTGACCATACAGGGTCAGACTATTCTTGTGTTCACACACACGTGCATAAGCAATAGGGGCCAATCAGAGACACCACTTCAAACCAAAGCCAAATGCCCTTTCCAATGGCACATGGCTCCAGGTATAACCCCCTAAAAGGAGTTCGTGTTTGACCACTCAACGAGATGCAGCACGTCACACTGGCACACTGGGAACGACTGGCAATTTGTCCTGTGTTTGTACAGCGCTTGACACAGTGTGTCCTAGCTCATGACTGGGGCTCCCAGGCACTGCCGCAATCCACATGAAGAATGAAGGCGGACTAACCACGCTAGCACTGGGGACACCCCCAACGCTTGGGTCTGCTCCTCTGCAGGCTGGGGAGCAGCGGCAAGCTGCTCTTTGGCTGGAAGCGCAGCTGCCTCAGTTCAGGCTAAGCCCTTCCCTGAATGAGAGTACGACAGGCAGATGGAGCAATGTGATTGTGGACTCATCAGCCCCCCAGCATGGCTGCATGCAGAGAGTCGCCACAAGGCAGAGGAGCCAGAACTCTCTGTTGCTAACTCCAAAAATTCAGATGTTAGGAGAGAGATCCCCCTAAAATATCCCTCCAGCGTGTGAGACGCAAACTTTTGCCATCTATAGTAATGTAATTTCAGCCCCTGCTGCAGGAACTCCCAAGATCCAGGCCCCATCGTGCTAGGCACTGTACAAACATGCTGTACAAGACAGTCCTTGCCTCCAGCTTACAGTCTAGTGCAGGGGTGGCCAACCTGAGCCTGAGAAGGAGCCAGAATTTGCCAATGTACATTGCCAAAGAGCCACGGTAATATCTCAGCAGCCCCCCATCAGCTCCCCCTCCCCACCCCACCCCGCCGATCAGCGCCTCCCGCTCCTTCCCCGCACCTCCCGAGCAACTGTTTCATGGCATGCAGGAGGCTCGCGGCGGGGGTGGGAGTGGGGCAGACCAAGGACAGTGCGGGCTCAGGGGAGGGGGCGGGAGTGGGGGCAGGGCCTGTGCAGAGCCAGGGGTGGAGCAGTGAGCACCCCCCGGCTCATTGGAAAGTTGGCACCTGTAGCTCCAGCCCCGGAGTCGGTGCCTGGACAAGAGCCGCAAAATAACTTCTGAGGAGCTGCAGGTTGGCCCCCTCGGCCTAGTGCAAAACATAGGGGTGCGTCTGTGACATGGCTCATTAAAGCAAACCCATTAAGGGCCACCAAATATCCAGTAGGTGGGAACAACCTTTAATTCCTGCTGAGCTGGGCAGGTTTCATACTGGTGGCTGCTCAGTGAAATGCTCCATAACTTATTAGCAATGCCCGGTGGTATCCTGTTCCCTCCAATGCTAATGTTACCCCATGGGGAATGCCCCTGTCCAGCTGGGCGTACTGAATGCCCCTTGGAAAACCACATTCACTCTAGTGCCCCTCTCCTCCCAGTCGCCTCCCCACAAAGGGGCCCAGCAGTTTGGAGACGGTTTTGCTGAGGTGAGCATCTGCAGCAGTGCACTACAAATCTTGTCCGTGCTGTTACCAGGATTCAGAATTCTGATATAGCCCCACGTCCACAAATCCCCTCACTTTTCCCTGCTCCCCTCCCCGCACAGCCCCTTCTCCTCCAACTGCCCGGCACATGGCCCCCTCCTGTCCTCTAACCCTCCACTGCCCCTTTTATCTCCCCCCAACACACTTTATTCCCCTTATCCTGTCCCCAACACATGCACGCTGACCCCTTATCCCCCCCCACACTCACCGCCCCTCCATCCCTTTATTCCTTCTCTTGTGCACACACTACGCCAGATTTGCCAGCAAGAAAAAGCAGAGCTCTATCTGCAATTCAGAAGAGCCCAAACTCCCTGAATCTGAACACGGATTTCATAGGTGGCCCATTTTTAACTGGCTCAACCCCAAACTTTGGACACAGATCCACATTTTGCAAAATGGCTCCTGTGTTTATAATGGGCTCAACCCAACCTGTAGCTCTGAACACCTTGGGCCATCTTAGTTGCAAGTTCCCTATGCCCTCTCTGCTGGCACAGTTCATCTTTCCCTGGCTAGCAAGAGGCGGAATGAAAAAGAGCAACCCTTAGAAACCTGGGACAACTTTTGCTAATCCCACAACTCAGACATCATTGCTGCTGTGTGTGTGAGGTAAACACAGCACTGCACATATTTTAATAAGGTAACCCCCTTGCCCCCAAACAACTGCACAACTCTGCAAAACAAACCTGTCTGATCAATCAGTGCCATTTCCAAGCAGCACAAACGAATGAAAATACACGTTTAAAAAACAAAACAAAAAGGAGATACATACAATAAGCAATCCACCTCAATCTGTCCTGTGCCTACCTGTGAGAGAAGCCCTGTGCCTCATTTAACTGTTCCCTTTTGTTAATCAATAGGAAAAAAATTAGAGCAAGCGCCACACTAAAGAACACAGATAAATTAATTCCACAAACCTCATTAGTGCTGTGTCTGATTCAAAGTCCAAATACTCTGCAACAATCCAAATAGCAGTCACCCACACAGCAAGCCAAGAAATTCTTTTGAAGGCAAAAGGGGAATTTCACTGCTTCACTGCCACCAGCAGAAGTCCACACTTAGCCTGTTTATTTTATTTTTTGATCCCCTTTCTCTCTTCTCCATTCAGTTGCCAAGTTTAAATCCTCAGGGTGGGCAGGCAGCTCATGAACTTGACATACCTTTGCAGGGATCTCTGTCCCCTCTGATCAAATATTGACTTCTCTTCCTCCTCTTTCTCTTAGAAATGATTCCCTCTGCCTGTCTCTCTCACCAGGGGTGTAAGGGGAGGAGGAGAGAGGGTGAGGATAGCTGTAGTGGGATCCCTTTTCCAGAAAGGGACAGTTTTATTCCAGCTCAGGTAGAGGGTAAGGGGAGGCGCCTGTCACTCAGTCTGGCATTCCTTCAATTTATGCACACCTGTATGGGCAAGAACAGCGAGGTCAGCTAAGCACTCTCTCCCTCCTCCCCACCCACAGGAAAAGGGCTGGGAGCTGAGACATAGCCCAGCCCAGTTACACTTCATGAACAAAGATTTACAGAAGGGATTGTTTGGAGAAGGAGGGGGGTTGTGTCTTTGCTTTAGAAACCCGGACAAGCGCAAAGCCAGACACTTATTTCAGGGCTGAGTGTGCCATCCAGGGCTTACAGCTTTGCACCACCCAGGGGCTGGCCCTAGATTGCTTTGAATTCCCCACCCTCCGTAGTTCCTTCTGTCTGGTAGGAACTTTTCCTCCAGACTTCCTATGCTAGGCATGCTGAGATAATATTGTATTGCAGAATTCAGGTCCCAGCAGCTCCCTGCAAAAAAAAGGCCAATCAAGTTCCAGCAGGGACAACCATCACCCCTTCCCCACCGCCCCCATCTCTTTTCATGTCTGGCTGACAACAATTAATGGTCAGCATCCTCCATTTGCGTCCTGAATGGGAGAAAAAGCCCTCAGACCTCAAAGGCACTACCGCTAGAAGCAAACCAGGGTTCCCAGGAGCAACATTTCCATGCGGTAGTGTAATCGGGACCCACCCACGTCCCTGATCTGTGCTAAGGCTTAGACGGGCCAAGGCTTTAACACTGTAAGGTGATTCTGGTCCTGGCTGCAGCTCTTGCTGGTTGTCTGATGGTGTGGAGCTTCCAGCTTCTCCCCAAGCCCCACACTTCTAACTAATTAAGTATTCCCCAGCCCAATTAATTATACAACTTCCCGCTACGGCATCGTTTTTGCTCCCTCAGCCCACCTTCTACAGCTCCCTGGGTTCTTCACCCCCCTCTCCCAACCTGGGGCGGGGGGACCAGCGGCAATGGGGTTCCTCTTGCCCCCTTTCCAGGGTGGCGGGGGCAGCTCCAGGAGCGCTTCACTGCTCCGCCTCCCTTCCTCCTGCAGCATCCCTGATTGGCTGCTCTTTCCCCAGAGGCAGGCAAGCGGGGAAGACAGCCAATAAGAGGGGGTTTCCCCTGGGCAGGGCTGGAGCTTCTCCTGTCATTGGGCTACTGGCTCCAGTAGAGGTCAAAATTGCATTACTTGTGAGAAGTAGCTGCGCTACCTGGGCTGAGCTGGGGGAGCACTGAGCATACATGAAAGAGTCTCCCTGCCTGCCCTTGATACCGCTGCCCCAAGGATCACCACCAGCATGCAGGAGCAATGCAGAAAGAGTCTTGCTCTGCCCCGAAGCTGCAGGATGGAGCATGCTCAGTCATCCTTTGGGGACCGTGTAGCCTGGGACGCTGCATGAGGATGGAACATGTTTAGTGTGGATGGGATCTTTGAAAAATAACGCTGCAAACCTTGGAGCCTGTGCGAACTGTGATTGTTCAGAAGCTCATAACTTGGCCAAATTTGGGCAGATATTCACAGGGAGGGCGAAAGGCACATCCCTGCCACCAGGGCCACCCCCTGCCAAAATTTCAAGTCACTGCTCCAAAGCATGGAGACATTAGAGCTTCTCAGCAAAATGGGTGTAAGAACTTACCATTATCAAAACAATGTCAATTTCCCTAACCTAGGGAAGGGTTGAACCATTTTTACAGAAGCTTCCCAAAAATATTTCAGTCAGAGGCAAACAGGCAGCATGGAAGATTCCTATCTGAATGGTTAAAAGTTGGCAGAGTTATAAGCAACTGAAAACAGGAATCTTCAAATGGGATGTGTTCACAAATTTAACTATAGACATCTCTACCACTGACACCTATTACAATGCATGTGTCATGAGTTCACGTGAGGAAGTAATGGGACTGAGGTTGCAGGGATTACATGGCATAACAGTTTTCTATCATGGAGTCTGAAATGCAGTGGAAGGTGGATTTTATAGGTACTGGAGCCATTTTGGTTTAGTTTAAATGTATATTTCCCTGTGGAATTGGCTGCTTTCCCTATGTAAATAGGGGGATCAGAATTCTATCCTTCTGAATAGTCTATGGGAGGTTCTCTTAAGGTTTACCAAGTCTGGATAATTGGGCACCTAACTCTCCCCTGTACAAGTCTCAAGATTCTGGCCCTTTGCACAGGGATATGAAAGTCACGGGATCTTTGGCCGCTCTGAACAGTGCTGTTCCTAGAAAGCTTTTCTTTCAGAAATGGATGGGATGACAGAGGAAGGTGGTGTTTTAATAACTCTGGGAACAGGCATCCTTTTCTGTGGCTGAACATGGGAGGACTCTGGAGGAACCACTTCTAGGGTGAAAATAGTTCATTCCCAGGGCCCATTCAGTCCTTAATTTCTCTGCTGGGATTTCTCAGGGTGCCAATTGCTACCACTTAGGTGTGGGGTGTTTTTTTAATGCCACACCAGCCTGCTCAGTGTCTTGCCTCCTTACACAGTACACCCAGAGTGACAGCCCTTGGATTCTCACTTGTGTTTCTCTTAGAGAAAAACATTCATTAGCACAACAATAAAACACAAGCCCTCTTTTGCCTTATATGATCAAACAAAATTTTACTGAGGATTTTTTGTAAGAAAAGATCAGTTTTGTACCAGAAGATATGTTGACAAAAACCAACTGGCAGCATCCTTTATAATGTCATCTCAAGGGAATTTCAGCAGCACACACTCTGTATCCAGATAAATAAATGTTTTCATTCCAAAATTAGTTATAAACTATAATTATGTATGTAAAGAGCTTAGAATGAAAGGAATTCTCTCTCCTACGTATGTAAGAGTGCAAGTGAGAACAAACACTGATGATCATTGAAATGTGGCCACCTCTGGGGTGGGCAGACCGTAGTCAGGTGGACCACAGGCACCTGGCACAACAGCAAGAGGACGAGAAATGTTGGCCAAGGGCTGCAGGACAAACCCCTACTCTGGCTTAAGGCCCTATGGGGACTTTAACATCCACACAGAGCTGATAGGACCTTGGTTTTGTAAAGTCTCAATTAACTGACCTGCAAAGAGAAACCAGGAAGAAACTGTATTTACCTCTCAAAGTTTGAGGGACTTTGATGAATCTGCTTGAATTAGAACCAGTTGCTCCAGGAAGTCTCATTACATCAATGCGGATGCTTTGACCACTAAGAAAGGCTCTCAGCTGTGTCTCTGCCCCCTGCCATGTGTGTACAAGCCACTGCCAACCTAAAGTAAAGGAATCTGAACTTCAGCAGAGTGGATGCCGGATGATTGTTCCTCCAAATTCAAATACAATAGCAATGATGAGCTCCATAAGGCCATTGGGACAGAATTAGAAATTGGGACAAATTGACGTTTAATGGAGAATGCCTACTCCAGGTCCACATCCTTTGTGCTTCTGAGTAGCCTCCTCTCCTTTCTGCCAATTGCTGGGGAACAAGTTTCTCTGACCACAGTTGGTACTCAGAAGCTGTCAGAGCCAAGCTATGGCTTAAATTATATATGGAGGAATGTCAGTGCAATGTTCAATAGAAAAGGTCCAAGACACAAACACACACTCTCCATCTTGGGAGACTTTGAGACAGAGAAAGAGGGAGGGAGGGGAGAGAAAATCCTATTTCTAGGAAACCGCTTCTCCCCCCCATGAATTCTGCAGACCACTGGGCTAATTCAATGCCTCATGCCTTCATCTTTGGACTCAACTAGGATTCTAATGCAGAGAATCTTCCTCCTGATGTTTCAGTCTCTCTTCAGTACTGAGACCACACATGGCTGCTGTACAAAATAAAATAAGTAAGATACAAGATAATCAGTAGGACCCACTTCCTGCTACACACCTAATCACAGCAACTGCACTGGAAGGGGATATAAAGGCTGATGGAAACCAGGTTCTACTGTAGTGATGTTAGAGCGTTCTCAGCAGAGGGCCCTCAACTGTGCTGTGCCTTAGCACCTGAGATGAGGCTGTATCAGCCTCTTGATACTATTGGGATGGGATGCAAGACCTCTATTCCAATAGTAGGGAATGCAAGATCAGTCCCTATTGTGCGCTCTAGTTTAGAATCATCTTAAGTAGAGACTTAAATCTGACAAGAGGAGCAGAGAGATTTGTTCTTTTTTGGAAGACTTAACTTGTTTTAAAGCGATCAGTTTAGTATCCCTAAAGCAAGAGAGACCTTGGGACTGCATATATAAGATTCATAACATCAACTGGCATGAATTATGGAGGGTGGAGTTTGCTTTTGAATGCCAGCAGAGCCCATCAGGTGAATGTAGCCTGGTGGTGTACCTTAGTGCAGAGTGCAGTTCTGTCTGCAGTAGCACACAGTTCTCATTCCTTCGGGATGTTTTCCTCTCTCATGTCTTCAGCTGGCTCACTGAATGTTTCAGGCTGGTGGCCTGATGGATCTTAACTTTTCCTCCAGCGATTTTCTTTCCTCTCAAACGAATTAACAATCCTGTCTTTCGCATTACAACCCACATTGGAAGAGTCCCAGAGAGACGCTCTTTGAACCTGAACAAGCAAACTGAAGGTTCCATAAACAAGACACGAGATAAGGGGCTGAATCATCAAGAAAATAATCCTCATGGATCATACAGCATTGAAAAGAAGAACACACACAGCTACCTGGAAATGACTAAGTGTCTAGAGACACTCCTTTTCTGCATGCTTATCAAATAGAAAACTCTCCTATATCAAGCCATAGCCCATGAAGTCTTTACCAAAGGAACGATCATGCAGACTCATTCAATTATCTGGCTTCCCCGTCCTGGTGAACATTTCATGTCGAGTCAATTTAATGTTCCCATTCAGTGATGCTGATTGGAAGTTACCAGCACTCAGAATTACCCAGATCAGCAATCTGCTCATTGCTGGTTCTTTAAATGGAAAAAAGTGAACATGAGTTTATAATGAGCCATTACAAAAAAGAGTAATAAAGTCAGGAATCGTATATTTTACAAGTTTCACATTGTTTCCATTGTCCCAGTGATACCACATACACTCCTGAGTCTTGCAATAAAAGGAGAGAAAACAGGAGTTCTAAATGGTCTGTAAACTTTACTGGACTCCAGAATGCCAAAAGTTAGTTGTATGCAATCCTAGAGAGAAGGGAGAACACTCTGCTTTTGTAGTAACCACTGGCAAGGAGGGAGCGGCTGGAGAAAGACTATTCATGTGGGGCCAGATCCTCAGCTGGAATAAATCATTGTCGCTCCATTGATTTCACACCAAGGACCTCTCCCGCAGAAAGGATTGCACTTGAGTGGTTTCAGTGTGGGTAGATACATGTCTTACAGCCTCGACACTTGATGTTTCATGGTAAACCAAGGGGTAGCGGTACGGTAAGTTCCTTCAGCTGCAACAGAGGGGCTCAGTAGGGCAAACAAACACTAGAACAGGGTGGGTCTGTCTTTTGCATGTGACTGCAGAACGGGCAGAAACTGATAAAGTGGATTGAACATGGCTTCTAAGAAATGAATGAAGCAGCATTGAGATTCTTCATTAAGAGTCCTTCCTTCTGTTGATTTAAGAGTTGCCCTTTTCATCAAAATCTTCTCTCTCCATGCCTAATCAAAGAGAAGACAGCACCTCTCGCCCAGCTGAGGCCCAGATGGGAAACAACAGGCCAAGAGGAGGAATGCAAGAGAAAAGATTTTAAAATTAGAAAGCGGCTAAATATAAAAGCCACACGGAAAGCACAGACTAAATACAGTGTTTGAAAACCAGTTTTAAAGAAGGGAAGAAGCCACTTGCAACATGGATCATTTGCCCACATTAGAGTATCTAGGGTCCCTGTGCATAAGATTGTCCTACTGCAAACAACCCCTTCCCCTCCTCCCCCATTGTAGTGTCTCTTAATGAGTCAGTCTGCATAAATTTGCGAGAAAGGCTGCCACTGCATAATGTAAGGATGCCTCCTAGATATGGCAAGTGAGGGATTTTGAGGCAAAACTAAACTGCTTGTACTAGTAGACTGCTGGGATGGAAGATATGCTATAGAAGGGCAAAGTTATCGGTGTTTTAGCTATTGTAGAAGAGGCCTGGTACACAGCAAGTCTAATTTTCTTTCAGTGCTGGTCTAAACCAGTGGGCCAAGGGAAAGCAAGATTTGTATTACCAGAGGAAGGTGAGAAATTTCCTTGTGAAACCCCAAGTGCTTCAGAAGCAATCAGTTTGCAGCAGTTTGTTTACTGGAGAACACAAAAGCATTAAAAGATTTAACAAATGAATAAAAATTAGAAGCCATCAGCCTCTGTGGTTCTTATTTAGAAGAACAGTGAGAAAATCCAATGGCTTGTTAGAAAAAAGACCCTATTTAAAGAGGAACGGCCATAATAAGTAAGGCCAGGCAGTGGAAGATTCCCTGGTTCAAGTTGCAAGTAAGAAAATGCTGGGAAGAACAATGCTGATCCCACTAACAGGGAAAAGAGGGACCTTGCTGGGATCTCACTGCCCATTAGCCGGTTTTGATTATTAACAGCGATTTGCTTTTACACGAGAGAGTCTTGTAACCCCCTCCAGGAAATGCAGTTCTCTCCTGGAAGAGCAATGGCTCTGCCTCCCTCGGCTCACGAATCTGTTGTTCAACTGGAACCAACCCCATCCCCATTTCGTGACCTTCTGGGCACTCTGCAAGGGACATCCATTTGATGGGTTTTTCTGCAGAGATCTGAGTGCTTGCTTCCCATGACGACGATGGGGTGGGAAGAAGTTTCTATAGGTGTCTGGCTGAATTACTGTTGAAATGATTACTCCAATGCTGCTGGGATTTGACTGCACGCTTAATGGTGGGTAGGGGCCTAAGGCCTTGGTGAAGTGGATTTGTAATTTTAGAGTAACCCCACAATGTTGGCATTGCATATAAAATAGACAAAGGGATTGGCAGCAACAGGATAAAAGCAATAGCCTCAGGCTCCGTTATTTTAGGCTTTGAGGTGGAGCCAGCAAAGACTGCTCAACCTGCTTAGGTTAGAGGCCACATCTTGAGAACACTAAATGAAGCCCAGAGCAAAATCTCGCACCCTTAGAACAACAAAGCACCTTATACAGAAACAGGGAGAGAGAGAGATCTCTTGACAGCAAGAGGCAGCATGCAGAGTCAGTCAAAAACCAACACGTACAGGCTTGGAGGCAGGAAAATCTTCAAAAAGCAAAGCTGACGCAGCGCAGAGTCTGCCAGAGATGACTTCATTCACCTGATCTATCAAGGTCTAAAAAACCCAGTGACTGGCCTGCCTTGGTATACCCAAGGCCTTTGAATACATGGCTTTGGGCTAAGATAAACCCATGCAAACACAAGGAGCACATGCTTAAGAAGGCAGGGAGACGTGAAGCCCAGAGAAGAATGAAGGAGCCACAGATGATGAATCGTACTAGCTATATCCCTCAAAGAGAGAGAGAAAATGGGAGCAGAGGCTGATTTAATTGTCAGTGTATGGAAACAGTTTCCCCTGGGGAGAAGGGGTTAGGGAGCTGGCTGCAGCCTTTGTGAAAAGGCTCAAATGACTGCTAGCGTACCATTGGGATGAAGAATGTTTCAGCCCTAGGTAATCAGTTCACATCAGACCAAGTTGGCAGTGACTGAAATTATTGCTATTTAAATGGGATTTTGGTGGCCTACAAGGAGTGAATGTGTTTCAGTCCAAGCTAGTTCCCTAGAAGGGTGTGAATGCGTTCCAAAAGGCAGCCTCCTTTGTTGACAGCATCAGCAGACACGAACGATCAAATGGGCCGTAGGAACCCAAACGTGCTCCCAAAGATAGATCACATCTAAAGCACTTTGGCAGGGAAGCTTGCATTGTGGCTGGCATATTTCATCAGCACTACGTCATAGGACTGCAGTAGCAACCCTATTGTTACTAGCTACTGAGGTACTTTTGTTATAAACCTTATTTTTAAAAGGATGTTAGCTCCTGGGAAAATCGTACGGCTGAAATTTCAAGTGCCCATTCATAGGTTAAGAACCTTTTTATATTAAAATGACTATTAAAAAAAATCAGCTACTGCCCACAGACAATAGCTAGTTTTCCTCCAATTATGTCACTGTGCTGGTGTAAGGAGCGCCAGCTCAATAGGTGCAAACTTGTTTATCTAGAGAGCTAGAGCCTAAAATAAATACACCCATGTTTAGGTCAGCTCATTTAACGTTAACTTTGACAAAAAAGGAACGAACGTGTTTCCTATGCACAGTGCAGAGGAAAGAGATTTCTAGCCCATGTGAATGTGAGCTGTACAAATGACTGCCCTGACACAGGGGGGGGAGAGGGCGGGGGGGCACGGCTTGGAATTATTACAGATGCTACAGGGAGAGAGGAGAAGCAGGAACATGGGAAGAGGAAGGGTGTGGTGGACAGGAAGTCTATGATGACTAAGACATTTACAAAAAAAATGAAAATAATGATCAGCACACTCTGTGTAGTGAGTGATTCATCTCCCAAACCTTTCAGTAGTCACACTGGGTGACTGGTGTGTTTAAGCGCTGGGGAGCAGGCTTGGTACAGGAGAGTCCAGCTTCATATGGGCATTGGCAACAACACTAACCTCTTTCCAGCTTTCCACCATAAGAGTCCCCTTTTCCTGCCACAAATCTGTTTCCTGGTGGCTTCTCAGCTAGGTTTAGTTTTGCATTTCCAGAAGCCCACTAGCAAAGAGGGCTTTATTAGAATAAAATATAGAATATTAAGAATCATACTAGCTCTCTCTGCTATCAGTGGTATGGAGAGGTGTTTGTATAAAAAAACCACAAGAACGACAGCCCATTAGCTGTGACATTTCGAACCAACTGCACCTCTCATAAGTGAGCCGCTTACATGTAAACTCATCTGAACTGATAAGTAGTCCTTCTGGGATTGGGTTTCCACCACACCTGCCTCTGAGACAGCCACCTGTCCTCAACAGATAATGGACTGATAAAAAATTAAAGCAGATCTATACTTATACCCATGTGGCTTAAGTGTCTTCACTTAAGTGTAAACTAACATTTACAGCAATATAAAATAAGGATGATCAAGCCTCCTGGTTTAGGGCATACATTGGACAGATCCAGGAGTCAGGAAGGAGTTCCTACCATCAGAGTGTGAAGCACTGGGCAATAGACCTTATGGAGGATATCAGGTGGCATGATATAGACTAGATTGGCTAATGGTCTGATCCAATGTGAATAGGATTTGCCATTCATCAGGCACAGGGTGGTCACACAATTATCAGAACTGCACAAAGTCATCTTTTCCATCACAAGTGATGCTGATGTTTGGGCTTATTTGATGTTTTTCATGTTAAGCCGAACTGGTCTTTACCAGGTGGTTACACCCTCAGTGTTTCCATAATGAAAGTCATAAACTGTAATAGGAAGTAAATACACAAGCCGCAGTAGCTGGTACCACTGCTAACTCTCGTGTTACTGACAGCATATTGCCCCTTCATATTCCAGTGAGAAGATAAAATGTACATTCCCATTCTCACACTCAACATCTCACAGCCTGCTCCTGACAAACATACTTCAAGGATGCAGTTAGTTTACAGAGCAGTAGGCTCCCCTCTGTTTATGACACTCTTCCCTCCCGGATTTACAGGATAAAGTCGCTGGTGCTAGAGCAGCATCTTCTGTGCCACCGGAGGCTCATGAAATACAAAGCAACATTTAATTGCCATCATTCTGCAGAATGGGAGTTAGAGGAAGCTGTGCCACTACATTTGCTTTGCGTCCTGTTTCAGTGTTTCACTTTCAGCCAAGCTGTTTGGCACACTTAAAACCATCTACATTCACACCACACACACACCTTGACAGGACTGCTCCTCTCGGTCTTAAACTCTAGGCAGCCCCTGTCCAGAGAGCCGTTCCACCTCAGAGTGGAGTTAACAAGACACCTGCCATAGTTAGTGGGAATCAAGTCAGCAGCTCTGTGCAGGGTTCTTACTTCAGTAAGAATGAACAGAAAAGCCACACCACCAACCATCCTCACATCAACTCATCAGGTTTCACTTCCTTGGTATATCTGTAGTGCCACAATCCTATCAGTGCTCCAGTGGACCCCTGAATATTCCAGATAGACCAAACCTGACATTTGTCAAAATGATTAGGAAGAAAGCCTCTTCTAAGTATATCAAATGCAAGACAGACCCATTCTCCCTCCCTCCCTACAAATTTAAGTTATAAATATATTTTAGGCAAGCTAGAACTTAAGAAAGCAACATGAAATCCAGAGAAAACTTACTTTTTGCGGATCTATTAACCCCCTCTCTCGTCCCAATTTTTACCTCAATACAATCTGCAACATCTGGAATATTGAAGCTGAAGGGAATTGGTATTTATTAATGCTGAGTTAGCAATCAAGTGCACTAAAAACTATCCTACAGGGACTGGTACAACAAACAATTTAGTAGTGATTTCTTCAAACAATTACAGCAGTGTAAATTATTCCATCCACCCACCCACACTAAATAGTATTTCACTGGCTTTCTAGTTGATTTTGGGCAAGTCACTTCACCTCCTGGTAAAGTATTTTGAGAACTATGGATGAAAAGGATTCCACAAAACACCTATGTATTATTAGGGGCTGACTTCTGGTAAAATTAAGAAAAACTGAAGCAAGTTTACAATCATAATTTTAAGAACAGTTGAGGTATCAATCCTAGAAAATGGGTTTTATAATGAAAGAGCTGAGAAATCTTTAAAAAAGGATTATAAACATAAAGTATTTCCAGAAAATAGAATTTTGTCTGTTGATTGAGACCAAAGATGTTTCCATGATTTCTTAAAATTCCACAGGGGAAAGTTTTAAAGGAAACACTCCCCTGCAGCATTTGCAACCCAGGTATCAACACTAGAAGTGAAAATGATTTTTTCATTAGCTGGTCAGAGAAATGCACATAGTAAGATACGAAAAGGACACAGGAATTTTTAAATTTCCCATTTTTATAATGAAGAATTTTTAGTAACATAGGTAAGAAGGTCCCCCCCCAATAAAATTTAAGTTGACAGTATCCTTTTCACTACAGTGGAGCAAAGAGCACTGCTGTGTGTTTGACAGTATAAGTCCCTACATTATACATAGACACCATAGGCTTCTACATTAGGAACACTTTCCTCTGACGATCTGGTATCTGATCTTATTCCATGGTGACAAAATTGCTCTCAGCAGCTCTCTCCAAATGCACGTTCTGACTTCACAAACGTGACACCTACAGTCCAGATTCTGCACAGGGGGTCTCCATCTCTGTAAGAGGCTAGCAAAACCTGACTATTTCACTATTTTATATCCAAAAATTCCAATGCTTTTTAAACACTTGATTACTGAAATAAAAGCTACATGGATATTTACGTAGGTTACAGATGTGAATACCAATTGCAAAGAAATGAGTCTAAATTCATACATGTAGATTATACACTCACATCTCAGCTATGCTTACGAGCAAGGATGCTGATCAGCCTTCTGTGTGAATTCTCTTGAGGCAGAGCGTGTGTACGTGGGGGAGACCAAGTCATAGGGCAACAACCTTTAAAGCGTGGCCTGAGATGCAAGGGAATGACTGACATTTTCCCTTTTTTTTTTAAATTCAGATTTCCAGTAGGGATAAGACTCTCCAAGCCATAAAAGTAACAATACAGCACTTAAATGAGCTAACATTTACAAGCTGACACATTGCATACCACTGTCCTTCAGCACTCTACAGAGCGACTGGTTATTCCAGCAGTGACACAGGATTGAGAAACTCCTTTCTATGAAGGTCAGTCCTGTGTGCACACACCTGATATTCCTGCTTCCACCACTTTCCTTAATGGGGTTAGCGGGGAGCATGTTGGGTCTGTTTTCAAGTCTTGCCATTTTGTATTGAGCAAATAAGAGTGGTCCTCTCCTTGTCCCCTTCAAAGGATGGTGCCTTCAATGAGAATTTAGTCTGGAAGCCCAGGTCAAGTCTCAATGCACTTGTCACTGCTTTGCTTTTTTCACTATGGTGCCAACAGCAGAGATAACTGTGGTTTTGGAGCCGCTTGCGCTGGTGGTTACTGTGACAACAGCTGGCAATGTTGCAGTCGTGGTGAGGATGGTGGGCTGAGCTATTGTTGTTACCGGGATGGCGGAGTCCCACTTACTCTTTCTCTTTTGAGCATCTGATTTG
The DNA here is from genome assembly GCF_965152235.1 of Eretmochelys imbricata. NCBI lineage: Eukaryota > Metazoa > Chordata > Testudines > Cheloniidae > Eretmochelys > Eretmochelys imbricata. The sequence goes on along the minus strand of NC_135585.1, from coordinate 15,613,019 downwards.
GAATAACCAAGAGAGACTAGTGTTAACATTTACAGTCATTGATATTAATGATCCCCCTCCTTCTCAACCCTCAAAGTGCCATTGCCCAAGTGGACAGTATCTCCTCACCCCCTAGCTGAGGCAAGTGGAACTTTTGGTCAGGAAGTGTTGAGTATAAACCTACTGGAACTTTGAACCCTCAAAGGCAAAACTGAAGAATCCGTACTGTTTATGCCCCTGAACTCCTAGAAAAGTGACATGAGATTCACTCTCTCCCCCAACACCAAAGTAGGTTTGGTTTGGACAGAAAACATGGATCTCCCTATTCTATTAGCCCAGGGGTTCTCAAACTGGGGATTGGGACCCATCAGGGGGTCGTGAGGTTATTACATGGGGGGTCGAGAGCTGTCAGCCTTCACCCCAAACCCTGCGTTGCCTCCAGCATTTATAATGGTGTTAAATATATTAAAAAGCATTTTTCATTTTTAAGGGGGGTGTGTGTCACACTCAGAGGCTTGCTATGTGAAAGGGGTCACCAGTACAAAAGTTTGAGAACCACTGCATTAGCATGAGGTACAGCACGAACTGTTAAGAGTCATTATCCAAATTACAACATCAAGTTGTTCATCTCCTCTTTTCCCAACCCCCTCCTCAGGATCTGGGGAAAGACCTGTCAAAAGATACTCTCATCAACATACAGCAACAAAGTCCATTAACCCTGGCACAAAGAAATCCTTCCCTACCCGAAGCTACTGCCAAGCCTTCCTACCAGGAAAACAGACCAGCAATCCCCAATCCCAGATAACTAATACTGGTAACACCAAGGCTACCAACTCCTGGCAATCTGCTTTCTTTGGGCTGGTCTACACTACCGCTTAAGTCGACGTAACTTGAGTTACTCAGGCATCCCCTCCACCAGCAATGTAAGTTACATCGACCCAAGTGCTGTCCACACAGGTGCTATGTCAGCAGGAGATGCTCTCCAGCCGACACAGCTTCCGCCTGTGGAGATGGAGTAATTATGCGGACGGGAGAGCGGTCTCCTGTTGGCATAGCTTGTCTTCACCAGATGCGTTACAGTGGTGCAGCTGCGCCAATGTTGCCCAGTAGCGTAGACTTGTCTTTTGTGTCAAGGGGATGGAGAACAAAAGGGAACTTCTGCGGTTTCTGGGTAGCATGAGAGGCAATTCCCACAATTACGATGCAATCTAAGTTTGAGGTCATCACGTGTATTTACCTCCAACGGCAGTGCTGACTGTTGTGGTAGTGGTGGATGAAGCATTTGTTGTTGTGCCCTTCTTAGTGCCAGTCACAAACTCGATCTAGAAGGGGGGGCGGGGGGGAGAGAAAAGAAAAGAACAGATGTTAATATTTACGTCTTCTTCCCTCACTATACAGTTCTTCTTTAGATCCAGAATGTAGCAAGGTATAAAAGAGAATGTAGGCAAGGTAATATTTTTTTACTGAACCAACCTCTGTAATAAAAAGATATCACCTCACCTACTTTGTGTCTCATACATCCTGGGACAAAGACTGCTACAACACCTCAGCAAACAAAGGATACAAATATTTATTGGGCCAGTCCGCTTAACATTATGGTGTTGGGGAGAGAAAACACATATGGTCCTCACTCCAAGTACTCCAAAACGGATCAGTTATAACCATTATGAAGATGTGTAAATATGAAGATTCTCCACATGTAGACAGATCAAAAACTTTGGTACCCTCCTTAACGGACAGATCAGGACTAGGATCCTGGTCAGTACAGACATATTCTTACAAATCATTTCTTCAATGAGAAGCTAAGATGAAAAATAAAAGCTGTCTTAGAATGCAAGTCACCACACGCATGGTTTACAGAGACTGCGCCACAGAAAGAAACCTAGCAACAAGAGCCACAACAGTCTGCAATCACATACCTATAAGTCTACAGTCAAGGGAAATGAGGGGGGATAGTCACAGGTGACTGTACTGCTGTGCATAAAGCAAAACAAAAGGCAAACAAAGAGAAAGCTATTAAAAAAGTTTGCTGCAAAAATGTACTTGTTGCCAAAAAAGCATTCTACAAATCTGAAGCGAAATTTTGTTAATTAACTCTTTGGATATGATTTCCTAATGCCAGCCACTAATCCAAGTGCCTCACCATTTGGTGGGGGTGTGGGTGATGTGAAGTGCTCCAGAGCTATATAGTGTTTTAAATGCATTGACTCAATTTCCTAACAAGCCAAGACATTTTCAGGTATCGAGGGGTTGATATGGGTCTAGATAAATTCAAAGAGGTAACAAGAAAAAACAGAAGTCAGGCCTGAGTTCAGTGTGACTTGCTGGGCAAATTAAGCTACATTAGGCTGTGACACTAGAGGCATAGTGTGAAGACTAAGGAGATAGTAGTTATTTACAGAGTATTGTTTATCTTGTATTTGGAATAATGGGTGCAGTTATGCATGCTCTGATTTAAGAACATTGACAGAACTGGACAGGACTCAAGGAGCAAAGGCAACTGGGCCTGGAGAGAAACTGACCTACAAGGAAAGGCCAAAAACCTAAATCTTGTACAGTCTGGCAAAGAAATGAATAAGGGGAAGATGCCAGAACCGTCTAAAAATACCTCATGGTCAATACATGGGGTAGTACATGGAGGAACATGAAGCAATGGAATGAATTCCAGCAAAGAATGAATAAAGGCTGGGAGATGGATCTCTAAATTCCATAATTCTTGATTTATTACCTTTGTGCGCTCCTTCTTGGCCTTTTCCAGTTTGTCCATTTCAATCTTCTGTGCTTTGGCTAAAAAAGGTTGGTACAAGAAATATAAAAAGCAGGAGATTTACAAAAGCAGCAATTCATCTCCACAACTGTCCCCTCCCTCTCCAATCAATGGACAAGGTCCCACATACAGAAAACTATTGAATCAGCTGTGAAATAAAAAACTTTCTATCAAGGCAACATTCCACTTATAATTTCTTCAGCCTCTTCACTGCAACCAGAGCCTGCTCGTATCTCAGACCAAAAATTTTAAGGGAGGGACTTTCCAAACTAATGGAAACTCAGGAAGTTCTAGGTCTGTCCAGCCAAACTGGACTAGTGCCTAACCAGAATGTGGCCGGCATATTCTGACTTTCCGTTCATTTAAACGGGTGTTCAGTTAAAATACAGTTGCTAAAGTTCCAGCATGATTCAGTAGCACTGATAAAAGGGATAACAGCTGTAGGAGTGATCAGAAAGAATTGAAAGAAAGATATCCTTAAGATTACCTAGCGCCTCATAGTAGGAGTCCTCAGACCACCCATGAGGGTCAAACATGTCCTGAGAGAAAAAGTTTAACATTATTTCAGAACTTGTTTGAACAGCACGACATACAAAACACTTCATCATATACTTCTATTAAAGTACCACAAGGAAGAGTGGGAAATATTCAGTACAGCTCTAATTTCCCCTCTCCTGTATCCCAATCAGACATAAAAAGGTTCAGATGCAGTGCAGCTGTAGCTGCATTGGTCCTAGAATATTAGAGAGTCAAGATGGGTGAAGTAATATCTTTTATTGGACCAACAGAAGTCATGCCATTTCAGTGAGTGACAGAGGCACTAAATAGTTCTCATTGCAAGTTGACACTTGTTTCCCAAATTTGTGCCTCCTGAAAGACTGACAGGCCAAAATAGAATTTTACCTATACCACAAACAAAACTCCAAATTAGCTGTCCACAGCCACAGAATTCGAAGTCTATATCACAAAGCTACAGCTACTGGGGTTCACTGTTACACAAAGCACATTTTATTTCAATGCAACTGGAGATCAAACTGCAGACAGATCTCTAGCTGACTAGTTCTGTCATCAGTCCTGAAGTCTGAAGCCTTAAATGACCTGCCTGAGAAAGAGGACAAAACTGATGAGAGCTTCACGCACCCACCCCATCTCCCATGAAATCTTTCACCCTTCTTACCTTGGGATAATTCGTACCAAGTTCGTCGATTGCACAAAACTGGATCAGCTTTTCATAGATGCTGAGACAGAAGAACAATCATTAGTTTATTTCTAGCTTTCCCCATTCTTTCTTCAAGATTAAGATCATCGGGTTTGTTGGTACAAAGAGGCTGGTGCTCCATTTCAATGGCCCAGGTGAAGAATCACCAAAAAGAGTAACATTCTGAAGACCCATGACCACCACCACAATATGCAAAACATATCATAAACCCTGGTTATTCCTCCCCTCAACTAGAGATTCCTCTCCTAACCCAAAACATACCATCCACAGAATCGTACCGGAAACCCTACACACCTGCTTTTAAAATCTGTGTTTTAGTTGTGGTTACATGGATCTCCAGAGAATCTCAAGCACACTCATTTCTGAGATGTTTTTCTAGATCCTCTTGAAGATTTCATGAGCAGTAACAGCGTCTATTGCTCGACATCCCCAATTTCTGATACGGCTCTAATGGCAAGGAGGATGACTCTTGGGATTAGCTTTCCTGCAGAGTTGTAACCCCAAAGGGAAAACTCACCTGGGATTACGAAATTCCTTCTTCCTCTGAATGATGTAGTTCATGTCCATGCCCTCTTTCATCTTCCTATCGTACAACTTTTGAATCTTATCCTAGATAAAAAAGAAACAGTGTAAGAGTCAACACCAAGTAGTAACACACAGGTAGGAGATATTCAATATGCACAAACATGGTTGTCTTATTTCTGCATAGTTAAACCCCAAATGGCCCTCTCCCACCTTAGAACAGTAATTTTCCAGAGACAGGAAGGCCGAAGCAGGCACATCATCTGGGCTAATCTGCAGTGACATTGACTCTTCTCAGACTCAATCAAAGATCATCCCTCCCTGCATAATCCACTATACAGTGTGGGCTATCAAGGAGTATTCCAGCACAACGCAGGGAGTATTCCAGTAAAACCTGAACTGCTTGGGAAAGGCAACTTAAACAGATTCAGAAGGTTGGAAATACTGGATATAATTACCTTCCAAAAAGGAAGGCCTTGATTTAAAGAAAATTGCATCTCTTTTGCTCAGCAGGGCAGCATCAAAGATCGAAACACACTCCCTACTCCAGTGCTTTTGGGCAGGGTGTCTGACATGGAGCATAGAAAGCAGAAGAGGGAAGATGCATTTTCAACCCTGAATAACCAAAGTTAGAGTTATTTGGTAGGTTTTAAACGGCAATCGATATCTGAATCTTGCATGAGAGGAAGTCGTCCTGCTGCTAAGCAAGGTCGTTTGTGACACTACCGCTATGGAAACTTACTTATAAAGCTAAAGTATTTTACAGGAAGTGAAATTCCAGAGACTTTACAATAGAAAGTTAAGATTTTGTGGCTGAAACCCAAGACTTGGAGGCAGGAGATACAGATTCATATTCCCTGCTTTGCCACTGACCTCCTGTATGACCTTGGGCAAGTCACTTAACCTCTCAGGTCTCAGTTTCCCTTTGTGTAAAATGGGGATAATACGTCCCCAACTCAAGGTGGTCCCTTCCAGCTCTGCATTTCTGTGATTCTATGTGTAGCAAATTTCACTGCAGTTTACACAAAGTAGCAAGATCCTTGGATGAAAAGTCAAGTACCATCAGGTATAAAATTGCTATTTCCTCAATTAAAGTTAAGCTTTTAGGCTAAGTTCTACACAGACAGTGAAGTGACACAATTACCCTATTAACATGTCCGAAGGAGGCACCATTTTGAGAGAACAGTTGCAACAGTCACTGAAAATTCAGCCTCTAAAATCTGAAGTGTTGATAGCACCACCAAGACGGAGTCCTCATATTTAGAATCTGGGACTTCCACAAAGCAAAGAACTGGCAGGTCACTTGAAAGTAGGAAAGAATCTCCAAATCTCCACTTTGCATAGAGCTTTTCAAGATACAGCATATTAGAGAGATAAGTTGACCAATGGAAGGAAGAGATACCAATGGAATAAAGGACAGTTTATTTCTAAAGCTCCAAAGTATGTCAGGCCCCCTTACAGAACTGAAAAGTGTTTTAGTTGTGCTATTTGCAAAAACCAGTTTGCTCTGCTTGCAAAACTGGAGTCTCCATTCTTTAAGGTGGTTTGGGGTAGACATACTCCACACAGGGTGGAGACAGCTGAGAAAGGAAATGGATCGGTCTTAATTTATCAGATCTTCGCACCAGCTTACTGCATTCCTCAGACCCATGCACTCTTACTCATTCACTGATGTTACACCACTAAAATCTCTTGCAGTACAAAACAGAACTAATGGGTGCGTCAGGTACACTGCACGAAGAGGATGCATTCTGAAATGTGATTCAAAACAACTTGCTAACTATTACAGGGTTGTAACTCACCTTTTGGATTTTCCCCACAACAGTTCTTCACCACTGTGCCATCTTAAATTGTCCACCATTATTAAACCTATTAGCAGATGGCAGGAAACGGCAGCCTTCATTTACCTTCCCCCAATCTATGGCATGCAAGAATGGGGACCATTATTAAGTAATATTTGAGGTATTCTTCAACTTGTTCCAGGGAATAACAGTTTTGATACACGAAGGGGCTACTACACATTTCTATGGTCAGGTCTCCCAGATACACATATGAGTAGAGGCTTGGAAGGATGAGATTTATCAGCAAATGGCAATAAACAGATTTCACCATACATACACAAGCCCATGAAAAATATATTTCCAACGATAACCAAAATTTACAAATAGGCAAAGAAAGAAAAATGCGGCTTGAGAACTTTAGAGTTTGATTTAGGACAATTTACTTTGTATATTCTGACGTGATGTTGACAATTTGTGTTTTAATGGTTATAAAGCTTTAACTTTTTGTATCTCAAAGTCTATTTGTCATTAAATAAGTACTGTCTGACCCCACCCCCAATTCCCCACAACTGTGAAACTTTAAATAGATAAAAATAGAATGCTTAAAAATATTAAAGTTTGTCAAAATTGTATTTTTTTTTTTTACAAAAATCAAATTCTGCTATGCCTACATATGCACCAAACCCTTTGGCATGGAGTTAAGTTGATGACAGAACCTCACCTACTAATATGATAAAAGACTGCATTAGCATCAGATTCAAACAAGCCACTCTTCATCACAAGGTAGCATCAGCAGCAATTATACAATTGTATGTGTTCTCCTGTCTCCCCACTAAATCCAGCTCCATATCGGCCTCAGAAAGGAAGAAAAGCTGGGTGAGGAAATCTCTTTTTATTGGACCAACTTTTGCGTGGCTCGGACTCCCTCACCAACAGAGCTCTTATTCAGCTATGGGAAAGGTACCCCCAGCATCACAGCAAAACGCAGGAGAGTCCCAGAGCCTGGGTTCCAGCCCAAGCCCAAATGTCTACAGGGCAATTAAACAGCCCTGTAGCCTGAGCCCAAATCAGCTGACACGGGCCACCAGTGGGTGTTTAATTGCAGTGTGTACATACCCGTAGAGTTAAAGAACCCTGGGAAATATGCTACAGTTAGATGGGAGAGCTCTTACCAAGTATGGAACCCAAGCAAAAATGGTAGTTTCTCAATTTAGAACAGAACCCACTACTTCTGAATTTCAGCACAGCACTGGCCAAGACAAAAGATCTGGGCTGCGGTATGCATTCACACACTATCCATTTATTATTCCTGGGTAGTTCTGGAAGCAGGGCAAGAGTCACACAATTTTTTTGTTTGCATGGTACATTTCTCCATCTAGTTAGAAATGGAGAGTTAATTCAGTTTCTTTGAAAAAACTTAAAAGCAGCTAAGGTGATAAATACAGTTCCTTTCTATTCAATGAACATGTCATTTTGCCCAGTGTTGGGTGAAAGACCTTACTGTAGTGCTCACATTGAAGTGTGGCAAGCATGCTGGGGAACCTTTACACGGCATTTGACTTGTATGAGATTGAGGAAAAATATTTCTCAGATGGTTTGGATTCTGTGGGAATCTTTTGCTGCATTTTACCAGCTCTTAGGATGTTTGGTCAACTGGTTAACTGAAATTTCAGACAAATCCTGAGAGATGACAAACTGAAAGAGGGGTTGTACCTACCTGTAAGTGGTTGGAACACCTGCCTGGGGGTTCTGGAGGGATTTTGATCTCATCTGGAGACATATTTCTTACTCGCTCTGAAAAGGAAGCTGCAATGAAAGATCAGGACATGAGATCTGGCACCACTGCAAGCAGTTTTAAGCTGACAAGTCATGAAAACTCATTTTACACCCTCACTGGCACTATTCTGTCGTTTTGAGGATTCAGGATTGGCAAAATGGGGAGGAAGCTGCAAGTCAGCACCCAAAAAAATTTGGCAATTTTGAGCAAGGGGCTCAGGACTAGAAGTTTTGCAAGACTACAAAGTAATTGGTGTTCACAGTTTGGTGCAGAAGTGAAGCATAGTGCATAGGGTGGTTTGCAGTGCTGGGATAGAATAATGCCTTTTGAACAGCTTTTGTTCCTGTACTTGCAGAGCCATTTCTCTCTGATTTACCCCCCACTCCCCAAAAAAGCAAACTGCTAGCCACTTTAGAATAGAAGGGGCAATAGATAAAGTTGGAAAATGACCTGCCTTTCACGATGCTTCACTTCTGCACCAAACTGTGCACACCAATTACTTTGTAGTCTTGCGCTGAAAGATTCAGATAATGTGTTGTCTGTAGCCAGTCTTCCCCCTGCCCTTTAGCATATAATCCCATGAAGAGTGTCATACTGTGAAACTGAAGAACCAAAAGGACGAAAAACCTAAACTAGGCCAGATTATGGTCTGTTAGTTTTGGAAGAAACCAAATTTGGACTCTGCTTATTTCAGGACAGCATGTTTACATTGAAATGATGCAGGCTGAAAACAGGTACACATCTCCAACAGTTGCCAGGAGTTACCACTCACCGCTTCCATCCTCAGTTTAAAGTTAATATTTTCTTAATAGATGCTTTGATTTCTACTTATGGGGTCAGATTACTACTAGAAAGAGCAAATCATTCAGTGAGACTGATGACAGAGCAGTACAGGTTTGACACATTGTTCCACAGCTAATTTTTAATGCTAGTGAGCACCAGTATGGTATCTGTGCGCTTTACACATTTGAAACCTCTGTAAGGCAGAACACCAGACTCCCATGTAATCTGCAGCTCTACCTCTCAGCTAGGAAACCAAGATTGAATCAGCTGGGAATGCCTGGGAAAAGAGGTGTCTCACAGCAGATTCTGAAAGTGGCCAAGTTTGCACTTTATCTTGTTTCCACAGGGAACAGATTCCAGAGTCATGGACTTCCTAATGAAAATACTTTCCACCAGCACCCACAAGTTATGTCACTCTTGAGACATTCACATTTGTGCTTCCACAGCTACAAGAAAGAGTTGATTAAACTGCAGCTCTAGAATGTCCAAGTTAAACCCTCTTTGATTAAAGCTCAGAAGGGCCCCCAGAGGACAGACAGTACAGAATCTACATCAGAAGACAAGACGGCTTGGTAACACATAGCTAAGGCTGGCAGATAATAAGCATTACACTTCAGTGTTAACATCTTTTTTTCCTTTTATATGAATGTAAAGCAACAACGACAAACAGCAGAGGATGCAGATCTGGCAGGCAACCACTCATTCTGCTTGATCAGGATGTTATTGAGAGTTAAATTCTTCAGCAATTGCACGTAAACAAAAAAAAAAGTGTCCTTTGGCATTTACAAAGAGCACACACGCCTCTGTGGAGAAGGGAAAGCTTGCCAAAGTCCCTACAGAAAAGCAGTCACTTTGGGACTCCTAGACAACAAGGCCACATTTGTTATAGGTTACAGCAGCTGATTGGATGGGGGATGTCTCTATTTCAAAAGTAAAGGAAGATATAAGTGAGTCCACAGACATGTTAAGTGACAAAAGGGAGACAACATACCCCAGAAAAGGTAAAACAAATTATTGGGATAATAAACGCATTCACATTATTGGCTGAAAGATTATAAGAGCAAGGAGGCTACCCAACCCAACCCAGACTACATAGTGCAAAGGAATCAAATTAAATCTAAGTATAGCCCTTCCAAATTCAAGATCCATGTCTTTCATGGCTCCTCTGCAGATGGCTAGAGGATCCATTAAGTGAAACAAAAGGATATAAGGAAGAAAGAAATAGCACTTTCACAGAAGGGGAGTTCTTAACCAAAAGTCAGCCAGGATTTGAATGCAGGAACCCTATACTAACCCAGCATATCATTCAAATTAGCCTATAAAAGGAGATGGGGCAGTAATCAGTCAAGAAAACTTTTCTGGCTAGGGATAAGGGAAAGAACATGCTGGGCTCACGTTGGGAAAAAGAGGGATATATTGACCCATGCTATTTCAGTTTTTACCCCCCTCATTTGCTGGTCTGCGTTTGAGGCATATGGGAGTGCTCAGTTATTGGCACTACCCTGATGTGCAGTCCAATCTCTCTTCCTGAAGAGTGTGCACATCCCAGTGTAAGGCTATGTCTCCACTGAACAGTTAACCCCCTACCATCCACGAAGAAAAACCTAACTGGGTTTGGACGGGCTTTAAGCCCATACTACATTACTCAGCTGGGGGTATGGACATAGGTGCTTTAACCCCATGCTATCCTACCCAGTTGGGGACATGGGTGAGACCCCAAGCTGCGCTTTAATCTAGCTGGAATCTGCCCACTTTGCAGTGAGGACAGGCAAAAACTGCACAAACACTCAATTGCAAAAAGTCCTCCAATTCCCTTCCCACAATTCCCCCCAAAAGGACAAACTCTCATGCAATTGACACAAATGACTAGGAGTGCATCCTAGAGCAACCCAGCACAAAGAACCATGGGATATGCCCCAGACACACAGACAAGTGCAGAAACAATGAAGACATGGTAATTCAGGCAGGACTTTGCAGTGGGGATGCTCATACCTAGTCTATCGTAACCCAGACGCTCAGATCAGCTGGGTTTGGATAGACTAGGTGTGAGTCGAGTGAATAAATTTCCACTAAACTGAAAAATCAGTCATATGCCTGACCTTCTGGAATGAAAGGAATATTGTATCCAGAGAAAAATCTTTGGAGGAAGGGGTATCAGGGTTGTTTTGTTTTTTCCTCCAAAGATGTGCCTTACTACAAATGGAGAAAAAGAGGTTTCAGTTATTTATCCTAGTCTACATTAAGGGCGAGGTATGGCAAAGACATTCATACTTTTGAGGTACTACAACCTTCTCTCTATCAGTGCATACCAAGATTACCTTAAGATTCCAGAGCCCTCTTTTCCATTAATTTTTTCCTACTTGATAGATGGATTATAATTCAGGAGAATCCTGGGAACTCCAGCATACTGAGAAATCAGCTACACCTGCTGATTTAACATGTCTTATTTGTTCACTACTTGTAGTATCTTTATGTAAACAATGCAGAGAGCTTTTAAGAGCTCTGCTCTCTACATCTCTTTCCATGTATGCAGATGTGAACGTACTCAATCAGGGTAGCCAAACCACATAGGGCTCTTTCACAGCTAAAGTGCGGCTAGAGGAGCCCCCCCATCCCCCACCTACCAGACTTGGGGGGAGGGAAGCTTGGGACCTCTGCCTTGCAGCAGGATGGTAGGATAATGGATTCTGCCTAGCGTGGCGGGGGGGGGGGAGGGGGGGCCCTTGGGGCTTCAGCCTGCTATGGCTCAGGGCTTCAGCAGGAGCGGAGCCCCCGCAGGTGCCTTCCACAGGACAGAAGCCCCGAACCCTGGCCGGTGTGCCCCAGCTCTTGAACTTTTGAAGATTGTTGTACGTCGCTCAGTGGGTCACTAAGTTTGGCCACTTCTGTACGAGATAGTGATGCCATGATGTGTCCTCACAGGATGTATCCACTTGCTCTGTGCATCCTGTTATTTCTGCAATATCAAAGCTTTGCTTTTTATACAAAATCAGAGGTATTAACATTGGGTGTGGCTTCTGACTGAGCCTGCAATCTACTTGCTTCCAGCCTAAAGGATCTCAGGAAGTCAGGTGGGTGACACGAATCACCATTTCAAACACACCCAAGTTCTGGCTTGTAATAAAGTAACTATTCATACCTGGCAGCCATAGATCTGATTGGGATGAGAAAACTTGCAAAGAACAGGTCGTAAGACAGACTTGCATGAATCAGCTGGTGGTTGAAGCATATTTGGGAGCATGTTCCAAGGATACCGCTAGATCAGCAAGTCAAGGCATCCTCTTCCAAAGAGTGCAAAGATGACCAATTTGCTAGGTCTGTGGATTTGCTTTCACCAACTGACAAGGTAGTTTAAGAATTTAACTGCATTTAATTAAATTTGTGCAATTTTATAGCTACTTTTTGGATAGCCACTGCATTCACCCCAGGAAGGGCGAGAGGCCCACCTGCATTCAGGCCTGCATTTTGGTAAGAAACCGCAGGTCCATTAAACCATCAGGATGTGCTTGGGAAAAGTTCAGAGCACTAGAGGTCAATGAATACTTTCTTGCCAGAGTTCTTGACCAGACACAGCGTCAAATCAAAGCCTGCTATCTTTACCCTGCTTCAGCTCCAGATGGGTAGTTTTTCTGGCCAATACACCAGGCAATACAAGCTGCACAACAAAAGAAGTGGGGGAAAGTAGAAAGGGTGACAAAAATGTAGATGCCAAAGAGGAAACTGTGTAGCAGTCAGTTCCTTCCAGTTCAAATAAATGGTCGCTCTCAGTTCAAACACTGTGTGGGGACGGAGGGGGGAGGAAGAGATGGAAACAGGCAGGAGTTTACTTCTCCTATACAAACGGTTTAGAGACAGGAAAGCATTTGATAAACATTTGCACATGTGCAACGACTTCCAGACAATCCATACACTGGAGTTCTGCAAAAAACACAATGAAAGTGACCAAAGCCTTCCCCTTTAGTCACAGTGAGTACGGCACTACTCTTCAAGCAGTGGATTGATGACTGAACAGGTCAAAATCCAGTACACCAAGATATCTTTTGTCTACACTACAGAATTAGGTCGAATTTATAGAACTTTTTAGGAAGCGATTTTATACAGTCAATTGCGTGTGTCCCCACTAAGCGCATTAAGTTGGCGGAGTGCATCCACAGTACCGTGGCTAGCGTCAACTTTCGGAGCATTGCACTGTGGGTAGCTATCCCACAGTTCCCGCAGTCTTCGCCGCCCATTGGAATTCTGGGTTAAGCTCCCAATGCCTGATTGGGCAAAAACATCGTTGCAGGTGATTTTGGGTACATGTCATCAGTCGCCCCTCCCTCCGTGAAAGCAACGGTAGACAATTGTTTCGAGCCTTTTTTCCATGCGGACGCCACACTGCTTTCAGCAGACAGTGCAGTAGGACTGCTAACCGTCGTCATCGAACCACCGCTTCCACTGCAACTCTGCTCTCATGAATCCACCGTGCAGGTCCTCGTCGTTCTCTATAAATATCTATACTCATGGCATCCGTTGTCAGCCACCGCTTCTGCTGCAACTCTGCTCTCCTGCAGACGCCATACCATGGCAAGCATGGAGCCCGCTCAGATCACCTTGGCAGTTATGAGCATTGTAAACACCTCATGCATTATCCTGCAGTATGTTCAGAACCAGAAACTGCAAAGGCAGGCGAGGAGGCGACGGCAGCGCAATGACAAGAGTGATGAGGACATGGACACAGACTTCTCTCGAAGTATGGGCCCCGGCAATTTGGACATCCTGGTGGCAATGGGGCACGCTCATGCTGTGGAATGCCGATTCCCTAACTGCGGTGGGGTGATAGATGGAACGTATATCCCTATCTTGGGACCAGACCATCTTGGCAGCGAGTATATAAATCGCAAGGGGTACTTTTCAATGGTGCTGCAAGCACTGGTGGATCACAAGGGACGTTTCACCAACATCAACGTGGGATGGCTAGGAAAGGTACATGACACTCGCATCTTCAGGAATTCTGGTCTGTTTGAACAGCTGCAGGAAGGGACTTACTTCCAGACCAGAAAATAACCATTGGGGATGTTGAAAAGCTTGTAGTTATCCTTGGGGACGCAACCTACCCCTTAATGCCATGGCTCATGAAGCCATACACAAGCAACCTGGACAGTAGTCAGGAGCCGTTCAACTATACACTGAGCAAGTGCAGAATGGTGGTAGAATGTGCATTTGGACATTTAAAAGCGCGCTGCCGCAGTTTATTGACTCTGTTAGACCTCAGTGAAACTGATATTCCCATTGTTATTGTGGAGCACACAGCAAGCAGTATCTATGAGTAAGGGGGGAGATGTTTATGGCGGGGTGGGAGGTTGATGCAAATCGCCTGACCGCTGATTACGTGCAGCCAGACACCAGGGTGGTTAGAAGAGCACAGTAGGGAACGCTGCGCACCAGAGAAGCTTTGAAAACCAGTTTCATGACTTGCCAGGCTATGGTGTGACAGTTCTGTTTGTTTCTCCTTGATGAAAACCCGCCCCCTTGGTTCACTACTTTCCTGTAAGCCAACCAACCTCCCCCCTTCGATCACCGCTTGTAGAGGCAATAAAGTCGTTGTTTCAAATTCATGCATTCTTTATTAATTCATCACACAAATAGGGGGATAACTGCCAAAGTAGCCCAGGAGGGCTGGGGGAGGAGGGAAGCACTGGGTGGGGTGGCGGAGGGGGGGAGGAGTGAAGGACAAGGGCACACTGCACTTCAAAACTTATTGAATGCCAGCCTTCTGTTGCTTGGGCAGTTATCTGGGGTGGAGTGGTTGGGTGCCCGGAGGTGCCCCGCCTGCGTTCTTGGGCGTCTGAGTGAAGAGGCTATGGAACTTGGGGAGGAGGGTGGGTGGTTACACAGGGGCTGCAGCAGCGGTCTGTACTCCTGCTGCCTTTCCTGCAGCTCCACCAGATGCCGGAGCATATCAGTTTGATCCCCCAGTAGCCTCAGTATTGCATCTTGCTTCCTCTCATCACGCTACCACCTCTCCTCTTGCTCCCACCTCCTGTCCTCGCGTTCATTTTGTGCTTTCCTGAACTCTGACATTGTTTGCCTCCATGCATTTTGCTGAGCTCTTTCAGTGCATAAGCTCAGAGAGCATTTCATCGCGAGTGCATTTTTTTCGCCTTATCTGCGCTAGCCTCTGGGACGGAGATGATGGGGGAGTGTTGAAACATTTGCAGCTGCGGGAGCGGAAAAAAAAAAAGGGAGAGTAGTAGTTAAACACACACATTTTAGAGAACAATGAGTATACTCTTTCACGGTGAACCAAGCTGTTAACATTACATAGTACATGTGCTTTCGGTACAAGGTCTCATTTTGCCTCTTAGATTGAGGGCCTGCGGGTTTGGTGTGAGACATCACACACGGGGGGCCAGGCAACAGAATTCGGCTTGCAGGCAGCCATGGTAAGCTACAGTCTTTTGGCTTCTTTAACCTTCATAACACGTGGGAATGGTTTCAAACAGCAGCACCTTCATTTCCCATACCAAGCACCCGGACCATACGCTGCCATGCTTTGTTATGCAAGAATTCCAGACTACGTGCTACTGGCTTGGTAAAGTGTCCTACCATGGAAGACGGAATAAGACTGCCCTCCCCAGAAACCTTTTGCAAAGGCTTTGGGAGTACCTCCAGGAGAGCTTCATGGAGATGTCCCTGGAGGATTTCTGCTCCATCGCCAGACATGTTAACAGATTTTTCCAGTAGCTGTATTGGCTGCGAATGCATCCCAAGTCTTCAGGGTAAATCAATCACTAAACATATTTGCTTTTAAACCATGTATTATATTTACAAAGGTACACTCACCAGAGGTACCTTAGCCGCCTTCAAGGTCCAGGATCCTGCTGTGGGAGGGTATTGGATCCAGGGCAATAAACTGTTCCTGGCTGTCAGGGAGAACTGTTTCCTCCTCCTCCTCCTCCTCCTCCTCCTCATCTTCCTCGTCCCCTAAATCCTCATTCCTGTTGCATGAGGCTCCCCCCTTCCAGGAGTCCACGTACAGGGGTGGGGCAGTCGTAGGGGCACCCCTAGAATTGTATGCAGTTCATTATAGAGACGGCATGTCTGGGGCTCTGACCCAGAGCTGCCGTTTGCCTCTTTGGTAGGCTTGCCTGAGCTCCTTAATTTTCATGCGCCACTGCTGTGGGTCCCTGTTATAGCCTCTGTCCTTCATGCCCTTGGAGATTTTTTCAAATATTTTGGCATTTCGTCTTTTGGAACAGAGTTCTAACAGCACGGATTCATCGCCCCATACAGCGATCAGATCCAGTACCTCCCGTTCAGTCCACGCTGGAGCTCTTTTGCCATTCTGGGACTCCATGGTCACCTCTGCTGATGAGCTCTGCATGGTCACCTGTGCCATGCTGGCCAAACAGGAAAGAAAATTCAAAAGTCTCTGGGGCTTTTCTTGTCTAGTGCATCTGAGTTGAGAGTGCTGTCCAGAGCGGTCACAATGGAGCACTCTGGGATAGCTCTCGGAGGCCAATATCGTCGAATTGCATCGACTACCCCAAATTTGACCTGGCGATGTCGATTTCAGCGCTAATCCCCTTGTCAGGGAGGAGTACAGAAATTGATTTTAAGAGCCCTTTAAGTTGACAAAAATGACTTCATCGTGTGGATGGGTGCAGAATTAAATCGATCTAACGCTGCTTAATTCGACCTAAACTCATAGTGTAGACCAGGGCTTTGCGTGCTGTACTTTAAGCAGCCATGCATTACGGATAAGGCTAAGATTTAGTCACGGGTATTTTTGGTAAAAGTCATGGACACGTCATGGGCAATAAATAAAAATTTAAGGCATGTGACCTGCCCATGTTTTTTACCAAAAATACGCGACTAAAACTCTACCTTTGGGGTCCTGCTGCTCAGGGGGACCCCTGCTGGGGGGGCCCTTCTCCAGTGCTGGGGGTTGACTGCCCCCCAGCTGCTGCTCCTGGGGACCGCTTTCCAGACAGCCTCCAGGTGCCCTCGGGCCTCCGCTCCCTGGAGCCAGCTGCCTGGGACCACCTAAGCAGTGGCCATTGTGGCTGGCCCCAGGGCAGCCCCCCCATGACAGCTGCTCAGACACTCCCCGGGGTTGCCCCCAGGACTTCGGCTCGGGCAGTCTGCAGGACCAGCTTCGCTAGCCACTGCTCGGATGGACTAGGAGCCAGCTGCCTGGGGCCTCTCCAGTAGCAGCTGGTGTGGCAGGCCGCGGTTCAATCCAGCAGTGGCTGGCACAGCTGGCCCTGGGGCCAGCCGCACCAGCTGCTGTGGAAGTCACGGAGGTCGCAGAAAGTAATTGAATCCATGATTTCCGTGACCACCGTAAAAAAAAAAAAAAAATAAAAATCAGAGCCTTAATTATGGATAGTGTGGCACCAGCTGACAGTACCTCTATATGTAAGAAGGCCAAAGATCTGTGAAGCACTGGAAAATGGAGAAGTGACATGCAAGCAAACCCAAATGGAGCATGGTCTGCATTCTCTTCCATCCAAAACAGATTTGCTTTCTAATACATTACTGGAAGTGTGGGTTTCCACAATTTCCTGGCAGCAAAAAGCAGAATCACAGGAAAGAATACAAGGCATTAACATGTCACTGAGTCATCCATCTTTGAAATGCCACTCTTAATTAACAGCTCTTTGTGGGCTGGGGACTGCAGAGGAAGACTAGCATATATTGGACATTTTCTGATATTTATATA
Organism: Eretmochelys imbricata; assembly: GCF_965152235.1. NCBI lineage: Eukaryota > Metazoa > Chordata > Testudines > Cheloniidae > Eretmochelys > Eretmochelys imbricata. Next base: position 15,595,484 of record NC_135585.1, on the reverse strand, counting down.
TTTTGACTTTGTTAAAACATCCAGAGCACTAGATGCTTCCTTTTGTATAGGCTGAAAGAAAATTCTCTCCTTGCACAGCTTTGTACACAGCGAAAGAATCAGTATATTGCCGCCCATGGCTACTGCAACAGTATGTATTTCAGAAGGGCTATACAGAGCAACGGCAAATGGAGATGCAGCCATCAGCGTTACAACTGCTCCCACTTTTCATGCAGCTAGCAGTTTTTGACTGGCAAAGTGCTCTAATGAACAATCCCTTGAGAAGAAAAAGTTTCACACGTTGATGTATATTGTACTCCCTGTGCTCTTTCACTTTAATGTTTGGCACAGTTATTGCAACAAAAAACTGGTATTTCAAACTTTAGGGAGAAGGAGAAATTGAATAGTTATGAAACAGCTTCTATGGAAGATTTTCAACATACTGGTACTGCAGATAGACTTTAGATGCTCCTTTTGGGCTGAAAGGATTTGGGATATTTGATCCAGGCTCCAACTGTAAGCCTTCAAGGGGCACTTTGCTGCAGTACTAAAACACTCTCTTCCACTGCAAAGAAGTACTACAATAGTCTTTATCAGGCTGACAAAAGGTTCAGTCTGATTGAAGATAGTTACACAGAATCCTACATGGCACACATTGACCCTAGGTAACCCAGCACCACGATTTAGCTGTAGGCAACTTGCCCTTTGCATGCTTCTGTTGGGAAAGGAAGTTAATGCAGATCTCATGTCTCATCTCTTAACACATCTCCAACCCAGCTTAACCATGAACAAGTTGAGACACCAAGGCCTATGCTGGGTGCTACATACCCAGGTTTCAAACCCAGGCTTTTCACAGGGTGTCATCCAAACTATGGGCTCAAATAGGACAAGGGTGTCAGCCTTGACAGAGGTTATTCTCTCAGCATGAAATGAGTATTAGGGCCAAAGAAGTCTTTGGATGAAGGGGTGTCAGAGTACTTTAAGGTTTAGGCTATGTCTATACTATGGTTTATGTCAGTAAAACTTATGTCGTTCAAAGGTGCAAATAAATCGCAATAAAACGTAAGTGCCAGGGTGAACAGTGCTATGTCAGTGGGAGACACTCTTCTGACACAGTTTATGCAGCTCGTGGGGATCGTTTTTTATGCCAATGGGAGAGCTCTCTCTTGTTGGCATAGAGCGTCTTCACCACACGTGCTGCAGGGCTGTACGTGTAGACATGTCTACACTACAGACCTTACAGCTGCACTGCTGTAAGGTCTCCTGTGTAGCTGCTCTATGCTGACAGGAGAAAGCTGTGCCATCGGCCTAATTAAACCACCCCAAAGAGCAACGGAAGTTGTGTCAGAGGGAGAGTCTACCCCAGAGCTTTTGTCGGTGAATTTTGTGTCAGTTTTTTCACGCCCCCGACTGACAAAAGTGCTAGTGTAGACCTAGGCCTTGTCTACACTACCAAGTTCTGTTGACTAACCAGTGAATGCGTACACACTGCGATCTGACTTTTGTTGGGAAAAATGCCCAGTTTTGGCAACAAAATACAACCACGCCGATGAGACAAGTCTTTTTCCTCTAAATTTTTGTTGATGAAGAGCCAGTGTAGACACCAGGCTTGATTTCATAGCTTTAACTGGCCTCCACATGGTGTCCCACAATGCCCATTAGGACTGCTCTGGTCAGCAGTTTGAACTCCATTGCCCTGCAGCCAGGTAAGCAACCATCCGCCCCTTCCTGTTCAAAGCACCTTGAAATTTTTGAAATTCCATTTCCTGCTGGCTCGGTGTGGAGAGGTCTCACTGCATCTTCTCAGGTTACCATGGCAGGTTATTGGACAGCTGCTGAGCTGTTGGATCTGATCAGCACACGGGGAGAGGAGGCTGTACAGTCCCAGCTGCACTTGAGCCGTAAGAATTGGGATACCTACGGGCACAGTTCTTGAGGCTTGTGCTAAAAGGCCTATGATCGGGATGTTGAAGTGAGGTGCGAAGATAAAGGATCTGAGGCAGGCGTACAATAAGACAAGGGAGGCAAACCATTGCTCTGGTGCTTCACCTAAGACCTGCTGGTTTTATAAGAAGCTGGATGCTATCCTCAGTGGTGACCCACCTCCACCACCAAGAGCCCTGCTGATACTTCGGAGGCAGCGGAAAGAGAACCTAACCTGGAGGATGAAGTTACTGATGAAGAGGTGTAGTTAGATGACTATGTGCAGCTCCTGTCGGGGCCACCCAGTGGGGCAGGCAGCCAGGAACAGTTCTCCACTCCAGAGGTGTCTAGCCAGACTCAGCAGTTGCTCTCTGGTGAGCAAGAAGCAGGAGAGATGCCTAGTAAGTGGCTGTGGTTTGTGTAGTGCAGAGGTGGGTTCAGGGTAGAGAAATGCGGAAGGCTGGCTGTGTTTCTGTGAGCTGCACATTTCCCTGGGTAGCTAATTGGTACAGCAGAACAGGGTGTTGATGTATGCTGAGAACTCACAGGAATCCTCCAGAGAGATCTCCAGGAAAGTTTCCTGGAGGTACTTCGTAATCCTCTGTCAAAGGTTTCATGGCAGAACAGCTTTATTCCTTCCCCCATTGTAGGGAACTTTCCTGCATCATTCAGCCACCACTTGTTCAAGGACCAAAGTGGTACATAGGCGAGCAGCATAGGGAGCAGGGCGGAAGCCACAAGTATGGAGTAGATTTACACTCGTTTCCCTGCTTACCCTGAACAGTCAGATATCTGCTAGAATTACCCCGGCCTGTGGAAAAGTCTGGGAGAATTTTTTCCTTAATATGCTGCACCACGACCCTTGCAAAAAGTCTGAGCTCTTTTCCCCACGTGGAGTGGCCCACCTGCTACTCACCATGCTTTGGGTGTTCGTGGAGATGTGGTGCCTGGCTAGGGTCAGAGAGAAAGTGATTGCAATGTTGTAAAAGGTGTATTTAACTGAAATGTCTGAATGCTGTGCATTAATTTAACAATCCCGTTTCTGTGCATTTTCCCCTTGCTTCAGCAGATGTGGCCTTCAGGAACACCCTATACACCCTAACCAACCATCTGCGCCACATAAGAAAGGGCCCAAGACAGCAAAGAAGACATGTTCAGGGAGGTACTGCACTGCTCCAATGCAGAGAAAAGGGAACACAACGAGTGCTGGGAAGCTGAACAGCAGGACAGAAGAAAGAATCAGGAGTTTGTTAAGGATGCAACTGAGTGGATGATTAAAGTAATGGAGGAGCAAATGCAAATGCTGAAGTCCTTAATAATTCTGCAGACTGAGCACACCTGTGCTCACCCTCCTCTGCAGCATATTCAGAACTTTTTCCCATGCTCTCCCCCACTCTCCAAACTCTGCCTGCATAGTCCTTTCCACTTTCCGGGACTTCTCGTTTTCCCATTCACTCCACCCCCTCGGACAACTTTCACAATGACAGCTGGACCTATACACAGCTGTGAAAGTCTGCCCTTCCCTGGTTTCAGAGTAACAGCCGTGTTACTCTGTATTCACAAAAAGAAAAGGAGTACTTGTGGCACCTTAGAGACTAACCAATTTATCTGAGCATAAGCTTTCGTGAGCTACAGCTCACTTCATCGGATGCATACTGTGGAAAGTGTAGAAGATCTTTTTATACACACAAAGCGTGAAAAAATACCTCCCCCCACCCCACTCTCCTGCTGGTAATAGCTTATCTAAAGTGATCACTCTCCTTACAATGTGTATGATAATCAAGGTGGGCCATTTCCAGCACAAATCCAGGGTTTAACAAGAACGGCTGGGGGGGGGAACAAGGGGAAATAGGTTACCTTGCATAATGATTTAGGCTTGAATAGAGACTGGGAGTGGTTAAGTTAGTTGTACCCAATTTGCAAATGAATTCCAATTCAACAGTCTCTCGCTGGAGTCTGGATTTGAAGTTTTTTTGTTGTAATATCGCAACTTTCATGTCTGTAATCGCGTGACCAGAGAGATTGAAGCGTTCTCCGACTGGTTTATGAATGTTATAATTCTTGACATCTGATTTGTGTCCATTTATTCTTTTACGTAGAGACTGTCCAGTTTGACCAATGTACATGGCAGAGGGGCATTGCTGGCACATGGTGGCATACATCACATTGGTGGATGTGCAGCTGAACGAGCCTCTGATAGTGTGGCTGATGTTTTCAGGCCCTGTGATGGCGTCCCCTGAATAGATATGTGGGCACAGTTGGCAACGGGCTTTATTGCAAGGATAGGTTCCTGGGTTAGTGGTTCTGTTGTGTGGTATGTGGTTGCTGGTGAGTATTTGCTTCAGGATAGGTTGTAGATCTACAACCTATCCTGAAGGATGACCCAACACTCACAAATCTTGGGAGACAGGCCAGTCCTTGCCTACAGACAGCCCCCCAACCTGAAGCAAATTACAGACATGAAAGTTGTGATATTACAACAAAAAAACTTCAAATCCAGACTCCAGTGAGAGACTGTTGAATTGGAATTCATTTGCAAATTGGATACAATTAACTTAGGCTTGAATAGAGACTGGGAGTGGCTAAGTCATTATGCAAGGTAACCTATTTCCCCTTGTTCCCCCCCCCCCCCCCCCCCGCCAGCTGTTCTTGTTAAACCCTGGATTTGTGCTGGAAATGGCCCACCTTGATTATCATACGCATTGTAAGGAGAGTGATCACTTTAGATAAGCTATTACCAGCAGGAGAGTGGGGTGGGGGGAGGTATTTTTTCATGCTTTGTGTGTATAAAAAGATCTTCTACACTTTCCACAGTATGCATCCGATGAAGTGAACTGTAGCTCACGAAAGCTTGTGCTCAAATAGATTAGTTAGTCTCTAAGATGCCACAAGTACTCCTTTTCTTTTTGCCCTTCCCTGGTTCCTCTTTTCTCACCAAGCATCTTTGTGTGTGCTGTTTCTTGTGCAATAAAAGCAAAGTTTTCAAATGGTAAATCATCTTTCTTTGTTTTCTACAAATTGAGATTGCAGGCACTACCAATACATGCAGGCATTTTAATCATTTGCTTACTAGAACACAAGGCCCCAAATGTCACCATTGCTTCCTAGGAAAACTACATGTAATGTAACTTTGAAGAACCAATCACAGGGATATACACATCACTAGTTCTCATTTTCAAAGTGTTGCCTCAAGGCCTCCCTGATTCAAATTGCCCCCCTCTGGACTCCTCGGATAGCCCTAGCATCTGACTGCTCAAAATCAGCAGCCAAGCAGTCTGCCTCAGCACTCCATTCCAGAGCAAACCTTTCACTTTAGCTTCACAGAGATTATGCAACATACAGCATGCGACTATGACTATAGGAATATTATATTCATTAAGGTCTAACCTGCCATAAAGGCATCGCCAGCACACTTTTAATCTGCCAAAGGCACATTCAACTGTCATGCGGCACCTACTCAGCCTGTTGAACTGCTCATTATGGCTGTCCACGTGTCCTGTGTAAGGTTTCACGAGCCATGGCTGCAAGGGGTATGTCGGGTGTCCCAAGATCACTATGGGCATTTCAACATCTCCCACTGTAATCTTCTGGTTTGGAAAGAAAGTCCCCGCTTGTAGCTTTCTGTACAGGCCAATGTTCCTGAAGATGTGCGAGTCATGCACCTTTCCAGACCACCTTGCGCTGATGTCAGTGAAACACCCACAGTGATCCACAAGCGCCTGCAACACTATGGAGAAGTACCCCTTCCTATTGATGCTATTGATATACTTTGTCGCAAGGTGATCTGATGCCAAAATTGGAATGTGTGTGCCATCTATTGCCCCTCCAGTTAGGGAAACCCATTTCTACAAAGCTATCCACTATTTCATGCACATTTTCCTTGCACATTTGCATTAACACAGTCCCAGTGGTTGACTTCCCCACTCCAAATTGATTCGCAACCGACCGATAGTCTGGAGTCACCAGCTTCCACACAGCGATTGCCACACGCTTCTCTACGAATAGGGCAGTTTTAGGAAGGTGGCTTTCTGCATCTAAAAGTTCTGTAGCTACTGCTCTTCTTCCACACTGCATGATAAGATCCCATTGTTCAGTACTTGTTTCCCAACCCCAAAAGCGACGATCTACCCTATGCAGCTGTTCTGTGAATGCCAAAAGCAATCTAAAATTGCTTCTATCCATATCATGCAACATGTCAGGCGCCTGCGAGTCTTCTTCAGTTAGGAACTTCACGATTAACTGCACTGCCATCTGCGATGTCTTTGTGACAGTTAACAGAGCATAAGAGAGCAGTGCAGCATCTTCTCCCAAAGATGTCAAGGTGCACAGCAAAGGAGGGCCGTTGCAAAAAAATGCTGTGAAAGGAAGCCAGAAGCCCATGGAGTGCTGGGACAGAAAGCAATGCATCACGGGACATTAAGCCCAGTCCCAAGGTACGCCGCAATCCACTCCACCTTCCCACAACACCTGGCGACAGAAGGTGTCAAGCTGGAGTCTGGGATAGGTACCCACAGTCAATTGCTCACACTATCGAGGATAGTGCCCCCACTGTGGACGCACTCTGCTGACAGAGGGAACAGAGTGAACGTGAGATTCCGATTTTTATTATGTTGGCTTTTGGATGTCAACATCACTTTTGTTGACAAAACTTGGTGGTGTAGACAAGGCCATAGTCTCCGAGTGTCACAGCTATATATAAGGTGGAACAGATTGTTTAGCATAAGCAATTAATACATATTTCAAGGGACCATTCAAGATAAAATGGCTTGTTAACACCCCTCCAGTCATAGGCAGGAATGGAAGGCGGGGGAGGGAGGCGAGCAACTGGGGAGTGTTAGTGGTTTACAGATTTTGTAATAAGCCATATATTCAGTCTCTCTGTTCAGTCCATCACTTTTAGTGTCTAGCAAAGTTATGTATTTAAGCTTCCAGGCACATCTTTTGAAAGTGGTGTGCAGGTTTCCTTTGAGGATGAGGACTGATAGGTCAGATATACACACTGACATAACAGGGTAACATTCACAGCAAAGAACTCCGTCCACCACCTTCTTCAATTTATCATTTTACTAACTATAATCATAAGCAAACTCACTATGGTTAGCCACAGTGAAGGTGTAGTAGCAATTGCAGGTACAAAAGCGGTTCTTTAAGCAGGTAGGGCTAGACCTTTTGCAGAATTCTATTTGTCCAGGGTAATTGTTTCATATGCAAGAAAGAGATCAGATTCTGCCCCACCATCCTGCTGCTCATGACAAAGATGGAACAGATTTTGTATTTAGGTTGGTAAGTTTCCATGCCAGTTTTGCAATGTTGACTTAGGCTACACAGTCTAGGGATTCCTTCTTTAGCACAATGGCAACAAACGGAACCCATGTGTTACAATACATCCATACTTTAAATAGAAAATAAAACTAGCAGTAGTGTTGATGAGGCTATTTTCAGTAACAATTTCCTTAAGTCCCTCCCCTTCCCCTATTATATGAGGGTTCTGAAAGAGGCTGCCTGGACAAAATCATTACTAGTTTTTATTTTCGAGATGAATAAAAAAAAGACCTTTTTGTATTTCCCCTATATTGGAGTTGCATATAAAAATATTTGCACACATTTTGGGCATGACTGCCTCCTGTCCGAAGTTCAAGCCAAACAAACATTAGCCCAGTAGATTAAGTCACTGAAAATATTCCACTGAGATGAAAATGAGCACAGAGGATAAGCCAATTAAAAACTGCATGAACAGAAGGGATCCAAGATCTTCATTAGTGGAGAGAGAAGCACAAAGAGATGGGGTTTGCATGTATATTTTAAGATCTATAGCATTATGTCAACTTACCAACTAGCTCTTGTGGATCTCTCTTCTCCAGTTCTGAGAACTCCTGATGGAGGAAAATATAACAATGTTAGCAAGATAGGTCATGCACTAGAGTCACTGGCTACTCAAACGTATATATTGGCTCTCAGAACAGCTAGATAAAGATTAGAAGGAAGAAAGGAATGTAAAATATCAAACACAAGGCAATGCTCGCCCTCAAAATCAGAAATGTAGGACTGGAAGGGACCTCAAGAAGTCATCAAGTCCAGCCCTCTGTGCTGAAGCAGGATCAAGTCAACCTAGACATTCATCTCTGACAGGTGTTTGTCCAACCTGTTCTTACAAACCTCCAATGATAGGGATTACACAACCTCTGTGGGAAGCTTATTCCAGAACTAACTACCCTTATAATCAGAAATTTTTTCCTAATCTAAAATCTCCCTTGCTCTTGATCAAGCCCATTATTCTTGTCTTGCCTTCAGTGGTCGTGGAGAACAAATGATCACTGTCCTCTTTAGAACAACCCTTAACATATTTGAAAACTTATCAGGTCCCCTCAGTCTCTTTTCTCAAGACTAAAGATGCCCAGTATTTTTAACTTTTCCTCATAGGTCAGATTTTCTAAACTTTTTATCCTTTTTGTTGTTCTTCTCTGGACTCTCTCCAATCTGTTCACATATTTCTTAAAGTATGGTATCCAGAAGTGAACAGGTATTCCAGTTGAAGCCTAACCAATGCCAAGAAGAGTTGGACAATTACATTCAACACTCCAGCTAATACACCTCCAAATGATATTAGCCTTTTTTGCAACTGCATCACACTGTTGACTCATTCAGTTTGTGATCCACTATAACCCACAGATCCTTTTCAGCAGAACTACTGACATCACAAAAGCCATCAAACCCTTATAGGATGCTTTCTATTCTTGCAAAGACAATTTTATCGAAGAATTAAGCCTTGATTTCTACGAGCACTGAGCATTCTCAGCTCCCAGTAACTTCAGTGAGAGTTGTGGTATTCAATACCTGGGTGGGTGGGAGGGAGTATCAGGTCTTAAGACCATTGATTCATCAAGCCTGGTACCTGACCACTGACTGTGGAGAACGCCCAGTGAGTGCTTCAGAGGAAGGTTCCTACCACCCCTAAAACATACAACACACTTAGCCAATAGTGCACAGCCATAGTATATCTCCCTGTTAGGGAGCCTTTTTATTCATTCACAACTCAGACTTCAATATTAGAATTCCCTTAAAGGGGCATAAATGAAACAAGATCCCATATAAATTGTTTGGTAGACCCCAATGCTGTCCAAGATCTCAGTGAGATCACCATGAAAAAGGGGGAAGTAGTCAAATGGAGAAGTGAAAATGCCAGTCTATCAGTCTTTTGACAAGGTACTCCCAACAGTGTGATTAGCACTACAGAATAGTAACATCCAAGCACCAGAGTTAGCACTGCAATGCAAGGCAGGATCAGAAGCAACACCAGTTCATTATCTTTGCTGACAGAGCGCCTCAGATAAGAGTGGCTATACTGAAAGCAAGAGTTACTCATCGCAACAGGAAATATTGCTGATTTGAGGGGATTGCTAAGTAGTGATAAGACCATGGGCCAAATTGTTCGTGGTTACACTCACGTGAGGTTATTCTGAACTTACATTTACATAGGTTTAAGAGAAGAATTTGGCAGTATGGATTTCTACAAGAGAATGGGGGTTATGGAAAAAGGTCATCTTGAGAATGTGGTGAAAGATTATCCAGGGCCAGGTTTGGGAAGCAAGCATCAAAACACTTCGAAGGTCCCAGGAAAATGACTAGTTCTTACACAATTCTCCCCAAATGACACAAGGACCCTGAAGCAGCCGTGGCAAGAGTATTCTAACCACCTCCCTCTTCCCAAAAAAGCCTTTCATGATTCATTGGGCTCTGAGTCCAAAATTCCTCAGCTTCTCAGAACACTGAATCTATTCATTCAACCTGAAATGAACACAATGCTGCCTCCTTGTTGCTTAGCAACCAAACTTTCACCACTATACTCCATTAAGGAGGGGCTTTTTATGTTGGGTGAGCGGAAGAGAAGGAGAGGTCAGTAAGCTAATTTGCACATTTGCTGTGCCAAAATCAGGCTGGCATTATAAAAACCACCAATTCCCAGAGGGCTTCACTGCCTTTGGGATCAAAACCCCAGCATTCCTTTTGTAGAACTAAATGCAGTGTAGTGATATTTACCGCCTTTCATTAAAAAGCATTGTGGCTGCAAGTACATTCGGGTCATAGAAACGTAAGGCTGAGGCTATTTTAAAAAATGAGGTACATGGAGGAACACATGTGCCTGCTAGCCAGCTGGCTAGGAACCAGTCTTGTCCTTTTATGTGGAACTGAAGTGGACTGGACTATTGTGTCTTTGATAGTACTGATCTTCCTATACATAGCTAATGTGCCCACAGTGTAGTCTCTAGATGCCAGTATCCTACCACTTATTCTCTCAGGCCATTTAAAAGCCTTTTGATGGATAATAAGTATCTATTTTTAATTTTCTCCTGACTATATCATTAAATTAGGCATCTGCAGGAAATTTCCCAGCAAGTAATTTTAAGTATCCACTGAGAGGAGGGACACTGTCTTCAGGTTAAAGCACTGGACTGGGATTCAGGTGATATGGGGTCTGTTCCTATATTCCTAACAGTGGGTGACTGTGGGTAAATCACTACCAGTGTGTGCCTCAGCAGCCCATCTGTAAAATGGGGATAATCCTTCCCTACCTCATAGGATTGCTGTGAGGGCAAATCCATAAAATGTGAAATATTCACATACCAAGAATGAGCACAACAGACTAGCCTATGAAAAAACAAGTTCATACAGTTACAGATATGGAAGAGAATCATTGGGTCCTTCCCCTCCAACCAATGCCAGATTGTGCCTAGAGTGGTTTAATCACGTCTCAAGCACAGTCTCATGGGAGACCATTCCACAGCTTAACAGATCTTACTATATATTATCGCACTTTTCACTTTTACTATATATTATCGCACTTTTATATGTTATCGCACTTTTCACCCTGATATCTAGACACTAAATACACAAATTTAAATCTTAACATCTTTGTGGGGAAAAGAAAAAACACTACTTTTTACTCCACCCATAGTGAGGTGGTTATTTGATTGTTCTTTTCTTCTGAGGGGATACCATTGGGAAAAGAGGACTACTTCAGTAAGCACCTATTGTCCCTAGTCCTTATCTAGAGTTCTAGCCTCTCCTTGTTTTTCTAGAAGGAATACCTAGATGACATTAACACATGAATGAGAATGGTACACAGAACGATGGGAGGAGATCCCCTTGGAATGAATTATACTGCTGTGAACATACTTAAAGGTGACCAAAGGAAATAGTCAGAAATTCAACAGCTTTTACAAATGTGGTAACTTTCCCAAATAACCAGGCTAAGAAAGCATTCAGCAGGCCACTCACTTATTATCATGGTTTTAATAATAACTGCTAAGAAGGGCATTTACCACATATAGGTAAAGTTGCTGAATTTTCAAAACACCATTTGCAGGTCACCTTTAAATCATCTGGAGCAATCATTGCAATGGTAAATCTGAAACTGAGGCCATTGTCTACACTACAAAACTACTTAACATAAGAACAGCCATAGTGGGTTAGACCAACGGTTCGTCTAGTCCAGTATCCTGTCTTCCGACAGTGGCCAATGCCAGGTGCTTCAGAGGGAATGAACAGAACAGGTAATCAAGTGATCCATCTCAAATTAAATAGCTTGTGTGTGTTCACACTTGGCTCCTTGTGTCGACAGTGCGCGTTCTCACTAGGAGCGCTTGTATTGATTGTATTGTCAGTGTGAGGTATTGTGGGACAGCTCCTGCATTAACCTAATTACACTGATCGTGACTATGCTGTTCAGGGAGGTGGTGTTACTAAATAGGCACTTACACTGACAGGAGCCAAATTTAAGCAAAGACACTTCCACAGCTAGGTCAATGCTAGGCAGCTTACGTCTGTCGTGTAGGCCAGGCCTCAGGAAAGAGCAGACAGTAGTCTTAACAGTAGTAACTGGATGACTAAAATTCCTCTTGGTAACTTTCTTGTTTTAAGCATAAAAAATTGAGTTTTAAGACCTGTAACATATCACAAATAAATTAGGGCGGAACAGGATTGGTGTGATTCTATGAAATTCCAAAAATCACAAATATAGTATTGATTTCTGGGAGGAAAATGTTTCTCTATCTTGGTTTGTACTCTACAGTTCCTAGAAGGAAAGAGTCTTCCCCATTTATGACGGTTTATACAAAATGGATCACCCTAACACTTGGTCGATATATATTTAACCAAAGGAGCCACCTGTACAAGACAGGCATGATGCCATCATCTCCAGACTATCCAGAACTGCAGTCATGCCATCAAGTCCAGTCTCCACATCCTTAGGGCACAACCAAGACATCAGAAACTCTAAACATGCACAATGAAGAAAACAAGTTCTAAGGAATCATAACCACACCCTCTGCCCAGAGGATATGAATTTTTCTTACTGATGAATGAAGTATACCTGCTGTTCCATGATTAATAACCTGAAGGCATCTAAACAACCTTTCATTAAGTCCCTCATTTCAAACCTTACAAATGGCTTGCCATTAAAATGAAGGACTGGTTCTTAGCCCCTACATGGTACTTTACTCACTCAAAAGTGTTCATCTAGTAATCCTCAACATCCTTTGCACCAGGCAAGAAGTATCCCTATATAATAGATGGGAAAACAGAATTTCAACACCTTGCCCAAAGTCATACAGTAAGGGCTTGTCTACACATGAAAGTTATTCTGAAATGCCATAGCTATTCCAGAATAACTCCATATGGGGGCATTTATTCCAGAATAAAAGCATCTTCTTCCAAAATGTGTTAAATGAATTCAGAAAAAGCCACATTTTCTCCCTTCCAGTATACGAGTCCACACATGAAGTTAACTCAGAATAATTCCACGTGTAGACAATCCCTAAGGATTTGTCTTCACTACCAGGGAGATCGACGCAGCTGCAATTGATACAGCAGGTGTTGATTTATCAGGTCTAGTGAAGACCGACTAAATTGACGGCAGAGTGCTCTCCGGTTGACTCCGGTACACCTGATCCCCAAGAACGGTAAGATAAGTCAATGGGAGAGTGTCTCCCATCGACACAGTGTAGTGAAGACACTGCGGTAAGTTGACCTAAGCTACATCGACAGCAGTTAAGTTATTCATGTAGCTGGAGTAGCGTAACTTAGGTTGACATACCCCAGTAGTGTAGACAAGGCTACAGATAATGGCAAAGAGATTAGAACTTGGACTATCCACATCCACCAGCACCTCCTGGGAGCACAGAACTTCTAACTTCTCAAAAGGTCCACATAGCATTAAAGGCAGGAGTAGGCAAACCTCTACCCCATCCAACTGCCCCCTGACTGCCCCCCGGGGCCTCCTGCCCCTTATCCAACTCCCCTTTTCCCCCTGCCACTCAGAGAGGCAGGATAGGCTTATTTGAAAGCCTGGGACGTGGGCATGCACAAGCCGTGCTGCCCGTGTGGCGGCGTTGCTGTGGGGGAGGGGCCAGGGGTGAGCTTCCCCGGCTGGGAGCTCAGGGGCCAGGCAGGACAGTCCTGTGGGTCGGATATGGCCATAGTTTGCCCATCCCTGCATTAAGGCCTGGTCTATACTTAAAATATAGGTTGACAAAAGGTAGAAATCTACAGCTCTGAGCACCACAGCTATGTTGGCCTAAGCCCGAGCATAGAGGCAGCTAGAGTGATGGAAGAATGCTTCCCCTCAACCTAGTTACTGTCACTCAGGGTGGTTCCTACAGTGATGGAAAAGCCCCTTCCATTGCTGTAGTCTGCATCGATGCTACGAGGTTACAGCAGTGCAGCAATAGCGCTGTAGCTATGCCACTATAGCGCCTGTAGTGCGGACACGGCCTTAGACATAACTCCCATTAGTGTTCATGGGACTTCATATAAACAAAGGCTTTACTCTGCATGGTTCCCCTTGAGATTTTGGCATAGGCTTCAAACACATGAAGCAGAAGCGAGGGTGTTTAAATTTTAAGAAAAACAGTGAACTGTTTTGAATGTGCTACGGATCTGATCCCAGACCAAGTTAAAAGTTGAGGGAGGGAAAGCTTTGAGGAATAATATAAAGAGGCACAATGTAAAAGTGCAGGGTTGCCACCCTTTAGCGTGGTAAGTGGAAAAGAATATCCATTTTTGACACTGACTAACAAGTTTTCCAGAGCATTTAAGAAAAGGAAGATATTTTGACGACTATAAGTAGAGGAAAATTTTAAACCCCAGAGTAAGGGATCTGATCTGTTTACACAAGGCATCAGAAGCATTCATAGTACTATATACTTAAAGCACTGGAAAAGGAGAAGTTAGCTCAGTGATACTCCAACTGTGGCTTGTGAGCCATACGTGGCTCTTTAATGTGTCTCCTGTGGCTCTTTGTGATGGAACAATGAATTCACACTACTGTGGCTTTTGTGGGTCATGTTGATCGCTAATTTGGCTTCTGAACCACTGAGGTCCGAGTATCACTGAGGCTAGTCAAGCAGCACTGTGCATTGGTTGTGTCCAGAATCAAGCCAGATACTTATGCCGCCATAAAATACACATTCCTTGGTGAAAATTAAGTCAATAAGTCGGACATCTGTGAAAAATTGTACATAGTGACCATGTTCCAATGGGGAGCACTCACTGAAGTCAACAGGGCTTGGATTTCACCCCCAGTGTTTCACTGAGAGCCAGCACTGCTTTGTTTTCACAACCTTGAGCTCTGGAATGCTGTGTGGGAGGGTACCTACATTTATGTTTGTGGTTAAAGTCTTTTTCTGGACACTGGGCTGACAAGACTAATGAAATCAAGCCAGAGATAAACTGCTGCTTATTTAGCCAATAGCTATCTCCATCACCAGGGAGGTATGAAACTCAGACAAGCTACAGAAAAAGAGCTGACCTCTTGTTCCTTCATATCCCAAGCTTAATGGAAAGGCTTTTGTCCCATCTGATATTGCAAGCGGATATGTGAAAACTGCCAGAATGAAGTATAAAATAAAGGGGTTTTTCCCCCACCCCATTTTGTGGAGGACAGAGTGAATATATTCACTAAGTAGTAGTAGGCGGCATCTTTCAGTCTTGAGACCATGGATATGTGCTCCTGAGAGGTAAAGAATTTACTCAGTTGGTTTTATGGCAGCCATGGCTGTGGCTGAAGAGACCCACTTGAGAGAGAGAGAGACACAATCTCTGCTTACTAAGGTTTTATACTAAAGGCAGGTTTCAGAGTAGCAGCTGTGTTAGTCTGTATCCGCAAAAAGAAAAGGAGGACTTATTTGTTACTCTCTAAGGTGCCACAAGTACTCCTTTTCTTTATACTAAAGGCAGATCTTGTCTTCAAAATGGGAGGTTTTCTCCAAATCTTGCACTACTGCAGAGCCACCGGTGCTCAGAACAGTGGGAACACTAGTGTAAAATAGTCCATCTCCCTTCTTCTCCCATTAGAAGGGGAGACCTTTCCCATCTCTCTCCTCTCAAGAAAGGTGTACCCCACAATTCTTCCCCTCACCTCCCCAGTTGGGAAGGTCAGCTCTTCACTGCCATCTATCCCCCTCCTGCTGGTCATCCCTCAATCATCCTGTTACTGTTCACAGCTACTCCAAGCAGTGGCACACACCATGACATTTGCCAGACTGGTCAGTTTCACTACTGCTGCTTTCAGCTTCTGAGCAGTAGTGAAGGGGACAATAAATCTTACAGAGATGCTGCTAATGGTCAGCATCTGGTGCAGGTGGATGGAGGTGCAGAGCAAGGAAATATAAAAGTCAGATTTTAGGGACCTCTGATCACCTACATTTTTAAGATCTCTAGACCGATCTCATGCATAACAAGCCATATGATTTCTGGTCTGCATGTTCCAGAGCAGTTTAGCAAGATTTACAAGATTATCATTTTCACCAATGATTGACTTCAGCTACTATTTAAGTTTCAGTATTACTGTTCTGCTAGCATTCAGAAAAAGTTTCCCCATTTACTACTGCTGAGCAAGTAGGCAAGTGCCTTTTTCAAACCTTGGGCAATGAGACACTCCCTCTGGCAGCCCAACGGTTGTATTTATTATTAAACTGAACCATCAAGATGGATTCATATCTGTTGATGAAGGATAGGCACTGTTTCTGCTTGTTACATGTAAGAATTGCAACATGAAAGCAAGGTATTCTAGTTAAACTCCCCATCCTACTGTGGTGAGATATGGACTGTTAGTAAGAGATTCAGTCCAACAAAACTGCAGGGTGTGTCCCCACTATGGAAGGTTTTTAAACAAAACAAAAACCAAACCAAAAAAAAAAACAAAAAAAAAACACACCACACAAGAATACAGCCTACCATCAGGTCCCAATGCAAAAATCAACAGCAATCCCCTCAGTGGGAACAGAGATTAAAACATAGGAAGGAAATGAAAACAATATAAATCTGACACTGAAGAATTTAAGCTTCAGAAGATTTACCGAGAAAAGTCCATTTTATTTGATGGAAAGAATGGACTTATTTACAACAATGCTTGCTAAATCCTTCCTGAGACAAAATCCATAAATCCAGTACAAAGCGCACACCCACACCGCAGAACACCACAGCTACTGGAGTTAGGATTGGTATCCTTTGGCAAGAGCTGCCATCAACTTCACAGCTGCAGTGGCATAAATTACTAGGAGCGCATTTTAATCATGCAGAAGGGGAGGGGGCAGGGGAGAGAGAGAAGATAACTGCTTTGTGGGGAAGGAAAGCATGTAATGGCTAGAGGGACTTGGGTGCGAAAAACAAGATCCAAGTTGTGAAATTGGATTGACTGAGAAGTCAATGTCAAATTCCCCAGCTTGGGTTCTCTCCTTTCCCATGCCTTTTCAACTGAGCCAGACCCACAAACTCCCTCTAGTTTCCCCACCACTGCTGATTAAAACAATGGAATGGGTTAGAAGCACCAAGTTTTCACATAATTAGCCTGATCTTACTTCTGTTAATCAGATCCTCCCTCCTTTTATTTATTGTATCTGCTCTTTCGATCTTGTCTTAAATTAGATCGTACCTATTCCAAAGGTTTACAGTGTCCTCCTATTAGTCAGTACAGCAGCCAACACAATGGGACCCTGATCCTGATCCAGGCCTTTGGACACTTCCATAATAATTTTAAACACACCTTGATAATGCTGTTATCCTTTCCCAGCCTGGGCATCCTGAGGCATGATGCCTTCTGTGATTTATTTAGACATTTCTTTAGTGCTCACCAACTTGGTGTCCGATTACTGAACAAAGTTTTAAAAACAAGTCCACATATGCAGATCACAATTGGTATAATAGTGCCCTGAAAAGAGAGCGGTAGAGAGTTCCAAAGCCAGGGATCTTGTGTAAGGACTGGCCTCCAGTTATTCACTGGTTCAATCCCAGTCAAAACAAGAGCATGCTAACTGACAGGCTGGCATGGCTGGACATCAGGAGAGAGAGACTAAATGAAATGAACCCACTGAAGTGAGCTGTAGCTCACGAAAGCTTATGCTCAAATAAATTGGTTAGTCTCTAAGGTGCCACAAGTCCTCCTTTTCTCTTTCCACTGATTGTTGCAATTCAGTGTCCAGACTCAAAGCACATTCATGATACTGGAGACTGGGCTGGCAGAGATTGATTTATTACAGGGACAGCTATTTACACAAAAGTACATTTGTAAAGAGATGAAAAGAAGTTACAGCAACACTTGTGACCACTCACAGGGTTCAAGCAGAACGTACTGCCTAGTAGAACATGACCTTTAATCCAAGTTTTCATTAGAGTGTTTGACCAATACAAAGATACTTGCTTGTTGGTGGTAGGGTCATTACAGCAGGTTTCACCCCACAGGAAAGTAGGCACAGCTAAAAGTGAATGGACATTTTCCTTCTCTCTACAACAATTCATGCATTGGGTGGAGGGAGGGGAGTAAAAATCTCGTTAAAGAATCTGCTAAGGCAACAGCATCATTCAGTTGATGCAGAAAGAATCTGAAGTCTGGATGCAAACACTTCATCTCCACTACCAGCCATAACAAAGCAAGAGGGAAAAATACCTATATGTAGACAGGAAAAAGTTTATGATTAATTTCTCAACCCTTCTCAGGGCAATGCACATGCTCCAATACACGGAGTTAGTTGGATGACCTAGTCATTCCTACAGTAGAGACAGAAAAAAAATTTAAAATCCATCAGACTTGAGTTAAGAGCAAAGAGTGAGCTGCAGGAAGAAATGGCAATTTCACCTCCCACCCACAAAAGTTGCCAGTTGTAACATATGCTACATTAGAGAAGCTGGTAAACAAAATAGAGTTCAAGTGTGTGGAGGGAGGGGGCGAACAAGAGTACAAAGTTTTATTTCCTTTCCCAACAAAATAAAAAAGAAAAGGAGAATCCCGGGAGAAAGCCCAATACAAGCCCATTTCCTATAGCCATATCCTGTTTGCCAGCTCTGTCACATGGCTCCAGGCAAACTGCCCAGCTTGGGAGGAGAAAATGAACTTATCAGAAAAATGAGAGGAAGCCGCTGGGGCCATGTCCTGAAAGCACTGAAAAACAGAGGCGAGCCACCTTTAGTGAAGAATTGACAGTTTCCATACTGCAATATGAGTATTTACTTCTATACCGGGGTCGGCAACCTTTCAGAAGTGGTGTGCCGAGTCTTCATTTATTTACTTTAATTTAAGGTTCCATGTGCCAGTAATACATCTTAACTTTTTTAGAAGGTCTCTCTCTCTAAGTCTATATATTATATAACTAAACTATTGTCATATATAAAGTAAACAAGGTTTTCAAAATGTTTAAGAAGCTTTATTTAAAATTAAATTAAAATGCTTATCTTATGCTATGCCTCTCGTGGAGGTGGAGTTATTAAGTTGGTGTAGTAGGCGAGTTACATCAGTGGGAGCTACATTTTAATAGCTTACAGAGTTAGGGCAACGTAAAACTACCTTACATCGACCTAACTGTAGTGTAGACCAAGCCTGAGGGACCACCTCTAGGCATGAAAGGGTTGGTTAAGATATGAGAAGGTTTGCACTGATGCTGTATGGTGTCATTGCTCTGTAAGTAACGAGAGATTTCCAGGGCTCTCAATCTGGCACCATTCAAGAACATTTAATAGAGAAGTTATGAAGCCAGGAATGTAAAATAAAACAGCAGGTTTCTCTGCAGGTAGTCAGAGGGTCAAAAAATAAGTCATGCTTTAATACAAGTGTGCATATTCTTCCAGTCTAGCTCTAGCTGGTGAAAAGAATACAAGGAAAGTGGCACCACAAGTTACTCAATGTTCTGGAAGTTTTTATAAAACAGACTTTAAAAAAAAATCTTTCAGGGCTCTTGCTGAAAGGACGAGCCACACCTGTGTCAATAATCTGTGGTATTCAGCACTTCAGGGAGTGAAGAGTCTGTTGCGGCTTGTATGCCTGGCGGGGGAGGAATGAGACATGTCCAAATACGTGCCTACTCATCTTCCAGAACAGTTTGTAAGAGCTGGTATACTGAATTCAGGGCTGCAGCTTTGAACCCAAAGTTTAAGCCAACAATGCTACGATCTCTCTCTGCAGTTGTTAAGACAAATGGGCTAGAGGCAGAGGGGGGAAACATGAGAGAGAGAAAAAATAGAATAAAACTTTCAGTGCCAGGTTCATTCTTTCATGTCAAATTGTGTTTAGCATTTGCCAATATACTCAGGCAGACAAAGCTACTTGTAACCATGCTCACCTGTCTAGAAAAAATGGCTAAGATACACCAACTACTTTAAATTTCTGATACAAAGAGCACTTATTTTAAATAGTGGGTGAGGACAGTACAAGAAACTGACTTATCTGTACTCTTCTTAAAAACCTTCCAGGCATAACAACATCAGTGAAACCTCTCAATACTTTTGGTTTCTTAATGGGAAGCCGAAAGGCAATGTGTCCAATGCTAAGAATAAGGGAGAGGCACAATCAGTGACTTACTTTGTAAAACTAGGCAGATCAAGCAGGTGTTCTGATTGCAGGAAGCCAAGAGAAAAGAGAACACTGATATAATGTTCAGTGGATACAGTGCTACTCCTACAGAGAATGCTAAGGCTGGTTTATTGTAAAGCATTTCAAAGTCTAAATCAGAGAGCAAGTAACTTGAAGTACATTTTCAGGGTTGGTGGATTCCTGAAGAGAAGAGCAACTGAGATAAAATTCAACCTCACAATTCATTGTGGAAAGGTTAACTCCTACCAGACCATGCCATGTCTTTCAGAAGGTCAATACAGGACCACTGCAGTCATCACCGAATATAGAGGTTTTGGGAGTTGAGGAAGTTTTACAACTGGCTCCTGAACCAGACTAGTTTTCAAAATTCCCCAATGACATTTTTAACAGCTGCCCCTTTAACACATGAAAGCAGAGGAATGACAGTCAACTTGGCCTACTTTTGAGCTTCGTCACCCATAAACAAAACATTAACATTCATCATAAGAATGGTCACACTGAGTCAGACCAATGGTCCACCTAGCCCATTATCCGGTCTTCTGCCAGTGCCAGGTACTTCAGACGGAATGGACAGAACAGGGCAATTACAGTAAAAGCTGTTTTATCTGGCATGTTGGGGGGGGATGAGGGGTGCCGGTAAGTGAAAAATACCGGCTAACTAAGGGCGAGGGAGTTTGGGTGTGAGAAGATGTGTGGGGCAGCAGGTTAGGGTGCGGGACAGGGGTGCTGTGGCACTCACCTCAGGCAGCTCCCTGCAAGTGACCTGTCATGGCTGCTCCTGGGCGGAGGCGGGACAGGCTGCTCCATGCACTGCCTCCGCCTGCAGGCGCTGCCCCTGCAGCTCCCATTGGCCGCGGTTCTCAGCCAATGAGAGCTGCAGAGCTAGTGCTTGGTGCGGGTTGGGGGGCCGAGTGTGCAGAGCTACCTGTGCACCTCTGCCTAGGAGTGACCAGCACAAGTCGCCATTTGCGGGGAGCCGCCTGAGGTGAATGCCCCCCAGATCCGGCACTCTGCACCTTCTCCTGCACCCCACCCTGCTGCCTCAAGTCCCGTCCCACACTCCAACTCCCTCCCAGAACCTGTGCTCCACATTCCCTCCCGTGCCCCATCCTTCTGTGGGCCCCACACCAACTGGACTATAAACCGGAATTTCAATGAAGATGAGAAATGCCAGTTTATAGAGCTTTCCAATTGGTGAAGTGCCAGATAAAACAGCTTTTACTGTATTAAGTGATCCAGCCCCAGCTTCAAGCAGTCAGAGGTTTAGGGATACCTGGAGCATGGGGTTGCATCCATGACCATCTTGGCTAATAGCTATTGATGGACCTATCCTCCATGAACTTATCAAATTCTTTTTTGACCCGTTATAATTTTGGTATTCACAACATCCCCTGGCAAGGAGTTCCACAGGCTGACTATGCGTTGTGTGAAGAAGTACTTCCTTATGTTTGTTTTAAACCTTCTGCCTATTAATTTCATCGGGTGACCCCTGGTTCTTGTGTTATGTGAAGGAACAAATAATACTTCCTTATTCACTTTCTCCATACCAGACTAATGATTTTATAGGCTTCTATCAGGCCCCCCTTTGTCATCTCTTTTCTAAGCTGAACAGTCTCACTCTTTCTAATCTCTCCTCATATGGAAGCTCATCCTTTTAAGACATGTTCATACTAGTTCCTATTGCTTATGATATCCATTCCCTATATTTGAGGGTTGCATGCATCCCACTGCTGGTTGAGTGGACCTAAAGATATTAGGAACATTTTAAAAGTTACTACTTTGAGCTTCATAACTCAAAATGTTTGCCCAATTAATCTTAGAATTCCCACTAAAAAGAATTTTTTAGTGGAAATTCTAAGATTAATTGGGCAAACATTGAGTTATGTGAAGCTCAAATTAGTAACAAACAAACACAAACTCTTTTTGGCAAAAATTGGTGCCGGTGGCTTTCCAGAACTGGGCTTAAAACAGAAGCTGCCTTACAGCCTTGAGCACAGAGTTGCTAGTGTGCTTTGACAGTGCCAGTGTTAGAGACTCCATTATCGTATGTTCACCTGCTGGTTTACAGAGCAAAACGATCACCCGAAATCAGTAATATCTCTGAGAGCCCACAATGACAGTTAGGAAGAGCTGGGGGAGGCAAGAATGATCACAAGCATCACAGTTTGGATGCTGTAATCCCATACTGATATTACTCTCCCCTCCCCCCAAATCAAAATGATTGCTATCTCCTCCCTAAAAGTAGCCAAGGGATCACTCATCCACTGAAGGAATTATTCTATGGGAGGGCTGGATCAAGGTTACAGTAAAACCTGAGCATGTCTCTGAAGGTTATCAAAAGGCCCTTTGTTAGATTTGCTTAGGAAATACACTGTTTTTCTAAAATCTGACACCCCTCTGCTTCTTTTGTCCTGTAGTCTAAGTCTAACTTGGCAGCCTCCCAGAGTCCCGATACACAAAGTGAGGGGAGGGTTCCATGAAAAAGGAACTTCTGACAGGACAACAAGCTTTCAAAGTCTGTAAGCAGTTATTGGACTCAGGGCATCTCTACACTGCAGTTAAAAATATGCGACTGGTCTGAGCCAGCTGACTTGGGCTCACAGGGCTTTGTCTCAGTGGTTGTTTAATTGCAGTGTAGATATTCTGGCTGGGGCTGCAGTGCAAGCTCTGGGACACTCCCACCTTGCAGGGTCCTACAGCCCAGTCCAGCCCAGCCAAGCCCAAAATGTCTATACTTCAATTAAACAGCCCTTAGAGCCCCAGAGAGCTGTAGGTTATTAACTGCAGTGTAGACATACCCTCACTTGCAAGTAAGCGGCCATATACACTGACTTCCTGATATCAAGGGTAATCAGCACAGTAATCAGGGCTTGAGAGTTAATGATTGCCCTGCAAATGCCATCTGAAGGGAGCTGAGTAGAAGGGTTGGGCTCACAGTCCTTGCTTCACTTCAATGCCCTGTTTTAATAGCCCATCCCCACAATGTCTAGGTCCAGAATCCTTCAGATCAGAGTTTAGTAGAGGGGTATGCCTAATACTATGATTCAAACCAATTTCTCCCCCCCCCCCAAATGACTAGCCCAGTTTATGCCAAAGGAATTAAAAACAAAAGGAAAGAGGACCCAAGGGCTTATTTCTTTACTGCTTTGAAATAGTAACAATATTCTGTGCTTCTAGCAGTAGGCCAAGCACACTACATGATTACACACAGCTCCTTAACCCTTCCCACCCTAAACAAGAGAGCCATGAATGCCAGTAGAATACCACATTTTAGAGCCAGGTTCACAAAGCCGCCATACATTTCCCTCTTGCCTCAAACCCATGGCTCCACACCCAGAAGAGAGGGCCCGAAGAGGCTATGTAGGTTGTGGGATGCCATCCATCCAAGTCCTTTCCATGCTAACTGAACGGTCAACCATTTCTTCCCCCCCTACTGAATATAATTCTTTGTGTTTCTGTAGTTAGTAATTATAAAAAAATATATATATATATATATATTTTTATAATTACTATCTGCTTACAGTAAGGGGGTTTACCTTCTTGGTAATTATAGTCCCCCATGTAAAGGGATTTGGGTTTACACTCAGCATGCAGGGTCTCATACCAGGGACAATTCTCCCCAGGAAAAATTCTAGAGATCAATCTGCTTTTTTCAAAGTTACAGCCATCAGGAGCCTGTGCTTCTTTTCATTAGAACACCATATTGCTGAACTAGCTTCCTGCTCACTGTCTGCTCTGAGCAAAAGTTTACACTTCTCTAATCAGTTTGAAGGCACACACTTTTCATTCACTGACACACCCGTCTGCAGTTAGTCAAACAGCTCTGATGTATAAAATCCTTCTGCTAGTCTTCACCAGAGAAACAGCAGTGTGACACATCAGTATCTGAACTTGAAAAGCTTATTGGGACTTGCTGCTCAAGAGTTTAGTGTCAACATGACAAAGAGGAAGCTGCAGTCTGTTTGGTCATTCAGGCTGTTTTCGTCTATGATTGAGATAAGTGAGAAGGCATGTGCCAGTGGCACTTCTTATAAGTGAACAGAAATATGTTCATCGAGAGCAACTGCGATATTTGATAAAAAAACAAGGAAAAAGATACAGGGTAAATGTAAACTTAAGTGCTGTGTAGGGGAGAGGAGCCTGGGCACTTTTCCATATTTCCATGAGTCACAGGTGGTGACCAAATTTGGAAAGTGTTCCCCCACCATACCTTTTATATAAAGCTAGCACAGAAAATTATGCTTTTATCCACTTATAACTCCACAGCCTTTGCCTATGACAGCAATGACACCTTTCTAAGGCAGTGTGTTTTTGGCCTAAACAGCAATAAATTCTGAACTGCTTTTATGCAGTCTCTGGAATGGACTTGAGCCACAGGTGCAAGGAATCCTAACTCCATGTAACCTTTTTTGAATTAGAGAATCAATGTCTTGCTTGATTATTGTTCAGATAAAATCCTACATTTAATTTGACTGAGCACAAACTTAAAGAATTCATTCCCCATTTGCTCATAGCTGTGCCTATTAGAAAGGCAGCAGAACGTTCATTGGTTATGAATAACTGCACAATTAACTGATCCAAGAATAGCCGTTTAATCTCATTTTTACAACAGGATAGCATGGGTTTCATCTTCGGCTGGCCCTAAAACCTGAAAGGGTTGCACCAGGCCATTTCTACAGCACATGGAAATGCCCAAGCCTCACATTTAACATAGATTTCCAAAAGTGAGCTGTGTGGCTTTATTCTGAAATATGCAATATTTATTGCATATTATACCTTACACCTAACAGCAAAAATATTTTTAAGTACATCAGAAGCAGGATGCCTACCAAATAATCAGTGGGGACACTGGATGATCAAGGTACTAAAGGCGCAATCGAGGAAGATAAGGCCATTGTGGAGAAGCTAAATGAATTCTTTGCATCAGTCTTTGCTGCCAAGGATGTGAGGGAGATTCTCACACCTGAGCCTTTCTTTTTAGGGGACAAATCTGCGGAACCATCCCAGACGGAGGTGTCAATAAAGGTGGTTTTGGAACAAAGTGATACATTAAATAGTTATAAGTCACTAGGACCAGATGATATTCACCAAGAATTCTGAAGGAACTCATATATGAAATTGCAGAACTACTAACTGTGGTTTGTAAATGCTCTTAAATCAGCCTCAGTACCAGATGACTGGAGGACAGCTAATGTAATGCCAATTTTTAAAAAAGGCTCCAGAGGCAATCCCAGCAATTACAGATAGGTAAGCTTAACTTCAGTACCAGACAAGCTGGTTGAAAATATAGTAGAGAACAGAATTTCAGAGACAT
Source organism: Eretmochelys imbricata (assembly GCF_965152235.1). NCBI lineage: Eukaryota > Metazoa > Chordata > Testudines > Cheloniidae > Eretmochelys > Eretmochelys imbricata. The sequence goes on along the minus strand of NC_135585.1, from coordinate 15,570,411 downwards.
AGCTGAACACTATTTGTTGGGGAAGAGTCACTACGGCTTTCGTAAAGGGAAATCATGCCTCACCAATCTACTACAATTCTTTGTGGGGATCAACAAGAACGTGGACATGTGGGATCCAGTGGATATAGTGTACTTAGGTTTTCAGAAAGCCTTTGACAAGGTCCCTCACCAAAGGCTCTTAAGCAAAGCAAGCAGTCATGGGACAAGATGAAAGCTCCTCTTATGGATCAGTAACTGGTTAAAAGACAGGAAACAAAAGGATGCAAATAAAATGGTCAATTTTCACAATGGAGAGAGATAAATAGTGGAGTTCACCAATGATTTATACTGGAACCAGTGCTGTTCAACATATTCATAAATGATCTGGAAAAGGGGGTAAATGGTAGGGTGGCAAAGTTTGCAGAGGATACAAAAATCACTCAAAATAGTTAAGTCCAAAGCGGACTGCAAAGAGTTACACGGATCTCACAAAACTGGGTGACTGGATATCAAAATGGCAGATGAAATTCACCACTATAAGTGAAAAGTAATGCACATGGGGAAATATAATCCAAATTAAACAAACAAAAGTGATGAGGTTTAAAGTAGTTGTTACCACTCAGAAGATCTTGGAGTCATCATGGATAGCCCTTTGAAAACAGCTGCTTAGTGTGCTGCAGCAATCAAAAAGCAATGTCAGGAACAATTAGGACAATATAATGCCACTACATAAATCCACGTAGGCCCACACCTCAAATACTACATTCAGCTCTCATTGCCCCATTTAAAAAAAAAGTTAGAATTGGGAAAAAATACAGAGAAGGGCAACAAAAAATGATTAGGAGTATGGAACAGCTTCCGTATAAGGAGAGATTAAAGACTGGAATTGTTCAGTTTAGAAAAGAGAAAAGAGGAGATACGAGAGAGGTCTATAAAAGCATGAATGGTGTGGAGAAAGTGAATAAGGAAGTGTTATTTATCCCATCACATAACACGAGAATTAGAAATCACTCAATGAAATTAAGAGGCAACAGGTTTAAAATGAACATAAGGAAGTAATTCACAAACGGCATTGTCAATCTGTGGAGCTTGTTGCCAGGGGATGTTGAAAAAGCCACACACACAAAGAAGTTTAATTGGGTTCAAAAAATGATTTAATAAATTCATGGAGGATAGGTTCATCAATGGCTGTTAGCCAAGATGAAAAGGCTACCCCATGCAACCCCATGCTCCAAGTGTTCCTAAACTTCTGACTGCCAGAAACTCTGACTGAACACCAGGGGATGGATCACTCGATAATTGCTCTGTTCTGTTCATTCCCTCTGAAGAATTTGGCCCTGGCCACTGTTGGAAGACAGGATACTGGGCTAGATGGACCATTGCTCTGACCCAGTATGGTCATACTATACTTATGAAACCAATGGAGAATGAAAATTATGTTTGACTGGAAAAGATATTATCCAAAGCTGTTAGTGGGTTAATCAAATGGCTCTCCACTAGTCATGCCTCCACCTTGGGTTTATGATAGCCAGGATTATGGTTACTCCCTAGTTTGAACATGTTAAGAAGATCAAAGGGATGGGAAGAAATAAAACAGAAATATACTGCCACTTGGTGGAAAAGTTAGGTAAGAAATTCTTGCAGAACTTTTAAAATGAAGTTTTCCAATGGATTTCTTGGTAACATCACTAGTGAAAACGCAACCAGCACCTTAGAGAAGATTTATGGTGATGAGTTTTAATAAAATCCCACCCCACTTTAGGAATCTGATGTTGGGTCACCTGGCAGGATGACATCCTGAGGAAGCCCATGACTGGGGACTCTCCAGGCTAGCAGTTCATTTAAAAAACAGAAACCACCTAAAGGATATTTTGTAGCACTCTTATTTTGCACCCTTGGCATATGCCTATTCTGTTTATGCCTAAAGCCAACAGATAAGGAAAATATAAATTGAGCATTACAAAAGCTCCATTTCCTTTTGCTCTCCCTGCCATTTCTTCCAGCTCTTCCCCAAGACAGATGCAACTTCATAAGACTGCCTCCTCACATAGAATGGATATTTCCCTGTCGTGCTGGCCAAGATCTAGTGCAGCAGTTCTCAACCCATGGCCCAATTAGCACACAGCTGCGGCCCAGCTGAGTACTTAAAAAAAATTCAAAGTTTGCTGCTCTGTTCTGATAGGGGGTAGGGCTGGCTGAGAGGAAGACAACCTTTGGTTGCCTTCAGGAGGGCTCTTGCCAGCAGGGTGCTGGTGAGTGCAGCAGAGGGCGAGAGTGGGTCTCCAGGAAGGTTTGTGGGGGGGGAAGGGACTCTGAGCTGTGAGGAGGCAGTACAAGGGCAAGCTATTATTCCAGACTAAAGAGAAGTTACACACACTTGTATTAAATATATCATCGTCTCTCAAAAGACCTGAAAGCACTTCAGACGTTAAGCCTCAAAATCTCCTGGAGGTAGGTGGAGAGAGATTAAACAACCTGCCTAAGATTAGACTAAATCTGTGGAAGAGTTAGGAAAATAATACCAATCTCCTCTCCCCTGCCCCTCTTCCTCAAGTCCTCTGTCTTGACCACAAGACCTTCCTTCCTCTCATGTCTCTCTGCCAGCAAGAAAGTTGAATTCTAAGTTATCTTAAAATGTTTAATACTTCTCTAAACTGCACAGAGAATTCAAATACAGCTATAATTATATCAATGCCCCCAACGTGATTATTGTAAACATGGGCTGTCAGGTTATGAAAAAAATGAAAGCTTGAACTATTTTTCAGAAGCATGACGACGCTAAAATGTTCTTCCCCTCCAGTTTTCCATGGGGTTGTGTTTTAAACCATTCCAGTTTCTTCTTTTTTCACATTAAGTTGGAGCTCTTGGTTCTCACATCCAAGGCTGTGCGCAACTCTTTTCCTTGTTAAGGGCATTAACTGCTATAGCAGTGGGTACAAGTCCTCTGAAGTCAATGGTGATGCACCTGCTTAGATATGCATTGAACTTGGCCCCAGATCTCAGCTTTCACTTCCCCCTAGGCACAGCCTCCCTCCATGTCCAACATACTCCACTTGCCTAAATACACCAAGCCTCAGCCTCCCATTCAGCTTTACATTTTCTTCCATGCTACAGGCTATGATAGCAACAGTCTACGTCTTGTCAGCACTGACTCCTCTCTTCTCACGTCCTTAATTAAAGGATTTTTCTCAATTCCCAATACACCTCTACCCAGATAGAACGCTGTCCTCGGGAGCCAAAAAAATTTTACGGCGTTATAGGTGAAACTGCATTATATCGAACTTGCTTTGATCCACCAGTGCATGCAGCCCCGCCCCCCCGGAGAGCTGCTTTACCACGTTATATCCAAATTTGTGTTATATCGGGTTGTGTTATATCGGGGTAAAGGTGTACCAATCTCCTCTCTGATGCTCTAATTCCAAGTTTTGAATATAACGGTCTCTCTTTAATACTGTATTTCAATTAGACCATTAAAGTCCTTGATGCAAGACCTGCTTTTATGTTTCAACAATGTTTTGTTCATTTACTGTATGGCTCTCTAACACTAGTCTATGTAATTCTCGATTTCCCCATTATCTCTTCTGTTATAATTGTTCTTCCCCAGGGCAGGTGTAGCTGGCACTCTGCTCCAGCTTTGATAGAGCAGCAGTGGAAAGCTAACGTGAAAGAGCAGGCCTTAAAAAGAGCCATTGCCAACTTAAATGGAGGAATAGCAGAGATTTGAGCGGTGGCTCTATTCCTAGATCCATTTGAATTCCAGGATAGCATTAAATCAGTGGCAGAAAGGTGACAAAGTAGAATGCATTTTCTGAGGACCAGAGAGGCTGCAGACAAGGTGTTCCTAGTTCAGGCACTGGAATGGGAATCAGAACTTAGTGCATTACCTTAGGCATGTCACTCAGCCTCTGTGGCTTTATTTCTCCGTTTGTATTTTCTTGCCTGTTACTGCTCATTACAAATGTGTGCGCACACAGAGAAGCTCTATTCCTCCATCTCCTGCCTGTTTTACCTAGCAGTGCAAGAACCCAGACTAAGTGCCTTGAGGCAGGAACCATCTTTTAGTTATGTGTTTGTACAGTGCCTAGCACAACAGGCTAATCCATGAACTGGGCTCCGAGGCAGTACAGTAATACAAGTAATACTAAGTGTTTGTGGCATCAAAACTGCAGCCCTAGTGATTGATTGGGACAGCAGTGGATATTAGGCATTAGAAGCATGAAAGTTATAAAGGAGAAAACTGTTTATGAAGAAATATTTTGATAGATAGCATGGTGATACTTTGCTAAAACCTAAATACATAAGATGTAGCAGCAGTGATTGCATCACTGCTATCATGGACAGGTTTTTTGTTTGCAGCTGAATGATATGTAACATGGGGAAGAAAATTAGTATTTTCTGGTGGAATCAACAGCTGGAAAAAGGTGTCATGTCAACTGCTCTGGAGATTGAGCTCATTCATTCACACAACAGGTGCAGGACAAGTAGCCACACCAGGGTCCTGTATTCTGTAGTAAGGGCTAGATTCTGCTGGAGATTCTAAACTTTTGTTTTAAAAAAATTGTTGCTAGCCCATATGGTTGTAGAAACATGAACCAAGAGCAAACCAATGTGTGTATTTTCTTGACTCTGCTGATCATTTTAGAAGAAACATCCAACTAGTGTGCTTAGCCATTGGTGACAGATGCAATAGCCAGTATTTAGAAGTGGAAAGTGGTTGCTGAGGTGGGGCACTAGATACGGGGAGCAGGCTTCACGTAACATAAGAATGGCCATACTGGGTCATATCAAAGGTCCATCTAGCCCAGTATCCTGTCTTCTGACAGTGGCCAATGCCAGGTGCCCCAGAGGGAATGAACAGAACAGGTAATCATCATCAAGTGATCCATCCCCTGTTGCCCATTCCCAGTCTCTGGCAGACAGAGACTAGGGACACCATCTCTGCCCATCCTGGCTAATAGCCACTGATGGACTATCCTACATGAACTTATATAGCTCTTTTTTGAACACTGTTATAGTTTAGTTGCAATCACTTCCCCCCTTGAATAAAGACAGAAGAGAAAGCTGCAATGTATTTCTCCTTTTTCCTGGTACCAAAAGCCTTAGCTCCTCCTGTATGCCAAAAGCCTCTACCATGTCCCATGCATTCCCAGATGCAAGACATCCACAGACTCCTATCTAGCTGCCCAAACCTTTAAGTATGGACAGACTTAATACAAAGAATTACGTAATCTGATGAGGCGGGGTGGTTGTGAAACGTTCAAATCAGATAAAAAATGAAATTATGTTAATTTTCATGCTATCCTATAAAGACCTATATTTTAAGAGTACCTGAAGCTACCACAGCATTTCCAATTTCCTGCTGAAAATCAGAAGGCCTTGCTGTAGGGTTTAAGTATAGCTTGTCAGGGAGGACACAGGTCCTTGGTAAAACTAAGGCCCTGACAATCTGTTCTCTTTCAATATCCAGCAGCACTTTTCATATTGTTAGGGAAATTCATTCTTAACCTAATTTCCTAGGCGAATTCTAACATTAGTTTTCTCTCTATATAGATGCTTCCTATGCAATTTCAAGTGGATACAGTATCTCCACCACCACCAATTATACTTCCTGCCCCTGTTTAGTCTTGCTACACTCTATTAAACAGCTGCTGCCTCGCACCACAGGAATGTGTCAAGTATTCCATGGTATATGCTATATAAGGCACAAGGGTGTGAAAGGTAATTTATAAAAGCAATTATTTGGACATCTCTAATTTGATATTAATGATGCTCTTTCACAGTCAGATAGCTATGCACAAAGAATCCCTACAACAGGAACACTAAGTGTGAAGTGCTTGGATTATTTCTCAAATGATTTTGTAAAATTTCAAAATCTCTAGGAATACACTCCAAATTGATTCATCATCAAGCTGTTTCTCATGTAAAATCTGTCTTCCAGATGAAAGGGTTCAGATATTTGTGTCAGAACATGGCTCTGAATATTCAGGATAGGCTCCTTGTATTACATTATGATTTCCTTCAGATCATTGCAATAATGCTTCCTTCAGTATACCATCATGTCAGATCCATTTCACAACATGGCTCACTCATGACTTCAAACCTCTGTATGCCAATCAATGCCCCAGCTAGATAGCTCTGCTGCCTCTTCAGATCTTTTTCAGGAGCCAGAATTAAAATCCCTGAATATTCATGTTACAGGTGCAAATAAATAGAATAAAAACAATTAAGCACTAAGACTAACCAGAGCAGAAAACAAACCATGAACCAAGCCGTGCTGTTAAGACTTGTTCCTGTTGCAGACAGCTACCCAACCGCACCCCACCACACTTCCAAATACCTTTAGGTCACCAGCCTCAGGTTTTTCAGTCTCTGAATCGTCATCTTCCTACAAGACAAGAATTTACAGGATTAAGCTTAAAAGGTAGGCTTGGCAAGTTCCTGCATATATAGCAAGAGGCTTGCATTCAAACAGCCCAGTGACAGTCCAAGACCCTTTCAACCAACAAGTCATCATGAGCTCTATCCCACCCCTCTGCATGACTAAGAGATGAATCAGATAAACCATGGAAAAGAGTTGTTTAGCAAAAGCACAACCCCAAGTAGCAAACATCCCCTGAAGAATTCATACAGCTCCTGAAGATTCAAAACTAGACAATAAAAGGCAGCAAGCTTTTGTCACTTGATAATTCCAGCTGTTAGTTTTTGCTTGCTCTTGCTCAGTAATCCTCACAGAAAAAGCAGCATTTGCAAGACCTACTGCACGCCAAGCATACACCAGCAACATACACAGGACACACCTTGCCTGCCAACCCACTCAGCATGCAGGCTTGGTGGCACTAAGCCAGACCCACAAGCTCCAAAGATCCAGTGATGCCAGCACACACTGCATCTTTGTCATTCTAGTTTAGTACCCTAAGTCACTTTCACCCAACTTCCAAATACACAGGAGGAAACAGCCGGAGTCTGGAAGGATTTCATTCTACCATTTCCATCCAGAAATAAGAGGCTGCACAAAATGCCACCAAATAAAGAGTTTTAAGAGATCAAGTTCTGAAGTGCATTGGCATGGTAAACCCTGCTAAAGATGACCTATGACTTTACCAGGTTTGATCATCAGCTGGGACTACACTGCTCCATTAGCTACTGAACTTGGGTCATACAAAGCTATGTATCTTTAGAGGTAAATACATAACTCAAGTCAAAACATGTTACTTTTGAAAAAATAGAAAGAATATTTTTTGTCCTCCCATAACTTAAAGACCGCTGACTGGATTTTCCCCAAACTTCTCCATTCAGTTTCAACTCTAGCCCGAACCCAAACACTTGATGTTTCAGCTTCAAAAAGAAAAAAAAATTAGAAATTTAAAAACTGAAAGACGTTGCTAACGAAAGTGCCATCTCAGTCTTAACTAAGAAGTCAAACTGCCAGAAAATTCAATATACATTATGTATATAAAGATCACAGTAGAGAATAATTCCATGTTTTTTATCAGACTTGTGATGCTTTTACCAATGTGAAGGTGACCCTTTATTTAAAATGGCTATTAAATCAAAGAGAACATGGGGTGAAATACTTCCACGAATATTAAGTCTTAGACAATGCAAAGGATTTTTAGAAGACTACTGCCTTAACATATAGGTACTATTTACAAAACCAAACATACAAGTTACACACAACTATTTAGGGACGTAGCCTACCAGCCAATACTATGACCAATGTAAACATATGGAAAAACAGACAAAAGCTTAGTCTAGGTAACTGGGTCGTAGACCATCCAGGGCTGTAAGTCACATACATAACTGGAAGTGTATGAATAATTAGTACAGAGATTTGAAGAAAGTTAGATGCTCTCCACATCTTGCCTCCTCTGAGATGGTAGCTAGCTATATTATACATTCCAAGAAATTATGCATGCAGATCTTGAAAAATCCACTTCTCAGTGTTGAACAAGAAAGTTTTCCTGGCAAGCATTTCAGCCTAACCCATCAGTTCCTGCAAACTTTAAGATCTCTCTCTCTCTTTTTTTAAATAAAAGAATGCTTTTAGCCCTTACATTTGCCAACATAACACTATGAAACTGCATTAGTTTACACTCTTTCTGAATACCCAAAAGTTACTCCAGGGTCTCTGCTGTCACAGCTTTTCTAAGCTGCAGAAGAATGAATTTAACAAGAAAAGTGTTTCACTTCTGCTATCCAGAGCCAGTGAAAGTATAACTTAGCTGTCCCAAACTGCAGCTGGAATTTAAGAGCAGAAGCTGAGACATTGAAGTTAATCACAAGGAAGAGTCACAAAAAATGGAATTTGTGGAGAATGATTACAGTCACAGCAATCACTTCCCTCCTGCACTCCTCACGGCAGCTAAAAGGCCAGAGAAGGGGCAAAGCAGCAGAGATACAATCTTGTACCAGCCAGGGCTGTGGAGGGCAAGGAGAGAAAAGCTCCTTCTCTTCCTTTCTGCAGCTACAGGACGGAATAAGCTTTATGTTTCTCAGCCACCTACTACCAAGGGTTGGATCCAGAAGATGGTTCCTCTTAGCTGGATCCAGTGATGGAACCCTAAAATAGATTTCTAACTTCCCCATTCGTAGCTGTTTGGCTTCTCATTAGGCCATTGCCCCATGATGAGACTGCCCACCCTTTAGTATCTCATAACTACATTTGGCTTATTGGTGCCCTGTGAAGTTCTCTATATATGTCTTAGGGATGCTTTGCGATACACATTACTCTGGTATTTAAATGCTGTTGTAAACATGCCATGCTTTCATGACAAACAAAAGCCATACAGAGCTAGACAAGAAATCACTGCTACACCATGATACTGATGTAGTAAGTGGGATTATGCACAGAAAAACCAACATGATGCTACACAAATTCATTCCTGCTAATCCTCCAGCCTGATCATGCAAAAAGCTAGCTGCCCTTTTACAGGGCTTTCCCCAGGCCTCTTAGAAGTGCAGCTGAGCTTTCCACCACTCTTCTTCATTTCCCCACTACAGGATTTCAAACACCAATTTTATATTTCAAGAAATGAAGATTTATTTTATACTTCCACTATCAATACATAAAGCCAGTACCCCATCTTATCCACAAAGTGGAGCCAAAATGGCAACTAAAAAGTTAGCCACAAGCAACACAGATGAGTTGAGCTGATATTTTTAAAGGTAGAGTTCTTGGATTTTAAAACAGACAAAAGGAAATTAAGTTACTGGTAAGCATGGAAGCATTCTGAAGTCCCTATATAGAAGGCACTATAGAAACATTTAAATGGGGAGTCAGACCAGCTAGCATAAGAGGACAAACTACTTACTGAATGTCTACTGTTTTCATCATCCTCTTCCTCATACCCATCCTCATCTCCTTCCAACCGGGTGAAATCATCTTCGCCATATGCTTCTGACACCAGACCTCCTTTTTCTTCTAGTCCATGCACAGGGGGGAAAAACACAAACAAACAAACAGAAAAAGCATAATCAAGGCATAAAGTTAACTTAGAACAGGGTGGATAAAAACGATTTTTCAAATCAAATTTTTAATTTAAATTAAATACATTTTTCTCATTATAAACACACTTAATTTTAAATTACGAGAACATGTGTTAAAGCCTAAGTTCACTACGGTCAAATCATTTAAATTAAATAATATTGAGTAATACTTGTTTTTATTTCGACTTTTAAAGAAAGTCAAGCCACCAAATTGTTTGAAGTCACTGACTAAACACTTGGAACCAAAATTTGCTGAAGTGCTAAACCAGTTTGACAGCAGTTCCCTCTTCTCTAGGTGCAGAGAGAATATTTTCTTCATTTCAGTTTATTCAACTAGTTCAGTTCAATAACTAGTTCATTCAAAGTTAAGAAACTGACAGAGCTGAAAAAGCAGGCAAGCTCATTTTCCTCTCCCAATCTATTAATCAAAAACTAGATAGGAAGAGATGAGATCTACTAGTTCTAAAATTTCAAAGGATATGGTGACCAAAAATAATCTGGTCAATTCACTAACTAGATTATTTCTTTAATAAGTTAGTTTTGTAAAACGTGTTTTGATAATTTTTTCCTTTCTGTATCCAGCACACTTATGGTAAATTTCTTAATAAGAACAATTTTAAAATGCAGGCTTTGTACTTTTAACTGAATTCCAGTGTCCAAGTACAGCTTGACACACAATGACAATGACTGATAGAAAATGGTGACAAATGCATTCCTTAACATAGTAAAAAAAAAATTAAGAAGCCAAATAAAATGTACATTAAGCTACATAACTGGTTAAATGTGTAAAGCAAGAGTGCACCCTCCTGATTAGCAAAATGTAGCTTAACAACTATATTTTAGTTGCAAATTAACACATTTGAATGATTACCAACCAATGAATGTCGACCTTTCTTTAGGAAAACTACTTAAAAAAGTACAATCAGAAAAAAAAAAGATTAAGATGAATCCACCCTGATTTAGACGGACACTAACAGTAGCAAGCACAAAATGTGAGCTTTGCAACAGTATTACACCATTCTCGTATTAAGTTTGTGATCCACTATAATCCTGAGATCCTTTTCTGCAGTATTCCTTCCTATGCATTCATTTCCCATTTGTATTTGTGCAACTGATTATTCCTTCTTAAGTGCAGCATTTTGCATTTGTTCTTATTGAATTTCATCCTATTTATTTCAGACTATTTTGTCACGCCAAACTGTCAAGACCATTCTGAATTCTAATCTTGTCCTCCAAAATGCGCACGACACTTCTCAGCTTGATACTGCCTGCCAACTTTACAAGTTTACTCTCCATGCCCTTATCCAAATCATTTATGAATATCTTAAATAGAAGTGGATTTAGGACGGATCCTTGTGGGACCCAACTCAATATGCCCTTCCAACTGGACTGCGAGCCATTGATAACTATTCTCTGAGTACAGTTTTCCAACCACTTACACGCACATCCTATAGCAGGTTTGGCAAAACTATATTTCCTTAGTTTGCTCACAAGAAAGTCATGGCAGGCAGCACCAAAAGGCATACTAAAGTTGAGATATAATACATCTCCAGCTCCCCGCTACCCTTTTTATCCTGTCAGAGAAGGATATTAGGCTAGTTTGACCTTATTTGTTTTTGACAAATCCATATTGACTGTTTCTTACTACCTTCTAGCTGCTTACAAAGCGATTATGGGATTATTTGCTCCCTTTATCTTTCTGGCTACCAAAATTAAACTGACTGGTCTGCAATTCCCAATATATTAACTTCCCACTAGATTCACAGAGAACTTTTCACTGTTAATGCTGATTGTTTTCTTAAGATGGAAACAGCGTCTGACCCCTCTGTAGGCGACTGGAGACAGGAGGTTGCTCCCTTTCTCCGGTTACTGGTGGTGAGAGAGTAGAAGTAAATTCTTCCTTCTCGCAGCTACCGCACGAGATTTACAGCCCCCCAATTAGCATACCGGGGATGAGGTGATACGGTTCCCGGAACCGAAAGAATATTCTCACTTCTGCTACAACGGAGGGAGGGAAAAGAGCAGATTTCCCTTAACCCGGGGAGAGGCTCCCCCTAGAGATTATGAGTGGGGGCGTTTCATCCCTTCCCGGGGCGCTCTGGTGGAGGGGGGGTTCCCGCCTCTCGTAGGGGCATTCCTCCGCCGCCACTTGGCTCCCGCCCGTGGGTGAGAGGCTGCGGAGAGGCGCGGGCAGCGTTTCTCCGGCGGGGTGGGGGAGAAGTGTTCCGCCCCTCCCGCGGGAACACGCGGGGCGGATGCGACCCCCGCCGGGGATGGGCGCTCTCCAGCCGGTGGAGGAGCCCGGTCTAAGTGGGGGCGCTGCGGGAAGGGGGAGCAACGGCAGCTTCCCCCGGAACGCACCCGCTGCCGTCCCTCCATCGCTGCCCGCCGCGCCGGCCTCGCTGTCGGATTCGGGCTCGGAATCCTCTGCGTAAACCGCCAACGACGACAGGACGCTCCGCTTCGCGGCCGCCATCTTCCTCAGCCCGGCTAACGCACGCTTCCGGCGACCGAGGATGACGCAGGCAAAACGCTAGGATTAGAAAGAGGCGAGCGCTATAGCAACAAGACCCGCCCCTTCCGGCTTGTGATGAGCCTGGTGAACTCAAGCCTGAAGCGCTTCTAGGGTCAGTGGAGGGCCTAGAGACACGTGGCCCTGTTAGAAGGGAATGTGCGCCCACGAGGACGGAACTCTAAATGGCACCTACTGGGCTGTTTAAAGGGGATTGGCCCTGACGTCATCAACCCGCGCCCAGGCGGGAGCAACAGCAACAGCCGCTGATACGGAAGCTGAATAAGTGCGAGTAACGAGATGGGGGGGCCGCCTGGGCGGAAGGATGTAGGCAGGGGGAAGTGGAGGAATAAAGGGGTGAGGGGATGTTGTGAACACCTGGGGATAAAGTAGTCCCTGGAGTGAGGGTGCAGATCAGGGGCTGGTCTCTTGGGTCTGGGCCTTCACCTCTCCCTCGGCCGGAGAGTGCAGGGGTGGGACCTTGCTTCAAGTGGTTCCTTTGCCAAGCAGAGTTACTGCCCTAAAACCAGCTCCGGCCCCTGGGGCCTGTTCTGAGTTAAAGGGGACCCTGAACCTGCCCATTTCCTTCATTCCTTTCCCCTCCTGGTACTTTCGGCTTTGCTGCCTCAGTGATAATTAGGGAGGGGGAGCTTTCTAGGGGAAGGAGAAGGTGGTAAGAGGCAGGAGTGTGGGTGGAGGGAGTAGACTGAAGGCAAGAGGATCTGGGCATAGAGAGGACATGGGTGTGCCAGAGGGGAAGGAAGGAAGCAGTGAGTGTAAGGGAGAAGAAGGCTGTGGGGACAACTGGGAAGCAAGTACAGGCAGAGAAAACCAAATGACGCAGGGCTGGGAGTGAAATCAGGCCCAGCAAGCAGTAAGGTTGGCAGAGAGGGGAGGAGAGCAGGTGAAGATGGTGCCAGTATGAAAAGAGCTGGTGTGAGGGGTTAGGAGGGTAGAGGCCATGGGATGAGAATTGAGAGTAGGCAGAAAGGACACAGATGTTCCCTTAGCCTTTCCTGTTTAATCAGGCCATTCCCCCACAGCAAGCTTCCCAGTGGGGTGGCAGGTTGTGTGTGAATCAGATGCTCTGCTCAGTCTAAAGAACGTACTGCATAAGTGAATTCTCTTCTTGCTCAGTTGTTTCTGACATGTGGCTCTACATTAGAAGCACTAGCTAGAGCTGTCTCTAAGAAGGGATTTGCCACAAGTGTAAATGAGATTAGATTTTCCTTATTTTTAGGATGGGGGAGGGAGGCTGATTTACATGTGATTCTGTCTCTGTAAGAGAGAGACTTTGGAAGCATAGATACTCTCAGAAAAATATTCCTGGAGCAGTTTAACCCGTGATGCTTTGGCAGCCAATAATCTAATGGGAAAAATTCTCTCTCAGTGACCAAGAAAAATTTGTGACTGGTTGCTGGTGTGAACAACAGTTGAGCTAAGTAAGCTCCTTTCCTTCTCCTTTACCTTGACCTATTTCCAGTACTGTACCTATAGGATGAACGACTACACTCCCTCAGGCCTAGATGGCAAGGTTCAGAAAACTCTGAAAAAGATCTTTGGGTTTGACTCCTTTAAAACGTCTCTGCAAGAGAGTGCAACCATGACAGTGGTGAAAGGTAAGGAATGACTGTCTTGCTTGGGACTCTAACCTTGTCTCTTCATTTTTCAGTCTTGCTGCGTGAGATGGTGTTCAAAGAACCAGTGTCACACCTGTTTTAACGTAGTGTCAAAATCCCAGGATCCTTCTCTTGTTTCTGCTAGAAACCAGCACTTGCACGCAGCTGTTGCCAGCAGCCAGGGTGGCATTAGATCACCAGTATGGTTCTGCCTATTAAATAGCATGGTATTGGTTGGCATCCTTCTTTGTCAGTGGATGCTGTTTAATACAGAGAGAGTTTATTTGAGAAAAAATATTCTATCTATAACTGAGAGATTCTCAGTTCCAGTCCAGTACTGGGAGAATTTGTGGTAAAGTTTAACAGGCTGCGGTAAAGGTCAGGTGATTTGGTAGCTGGATGTAGACCCTGCCAGATGAATTAAAAGCAAGCTTCTCTGGAAGTGAGCTGATATAAGTTTGGTATGTCACTTAACTTCTCTGTACTTTGATTTACACCTCTGGGTAGAATAATTCCTATCACCCAAGTGTGTTATGAGGCTTAATTAATGTTTATAAAGTGGTTAGAGTTGCTTGGAAGGAAGCCAGTAGAGAAGTGCAAAATATTGCTATTATTATTTATTATTTTATTATTCTTCTTTTAAAAGTTAAAAGAAACCTCTCTCATGTTGGCGTGCGGCATTGTACTTGCAGAGACACACTTCCAATGCAATGTGTCTTGTCATAGAATGTCATAGGATCTCAGGGTTGGAAGGGACCTCAGGAGGTCACCTAGTCCAACCCCCTGCTCAAAGCAGGACCAATCCCCAATTTTTGCCCCACATCCCTAAATGGCCCCCTCAAGGATTGAGCTCCCAATCCTGGGTTTAGCAGGCTAATGCTCAAACCACTGAGCTATCCCTCCCCCTGATCTAGAAGACTTTGTGCCCAGTTCTCCAGGGCAGAATCTAGGTGAATTGCCATAGTTTAGTAGCCTTGAGCTTTGTTTTGTTGTCTTTGCAGGCAAGAGCGATGTCTTTGTATGCATGCCCACAGGGGCAGGGAAATCCCTGTGCTACCAGCTTCCTGCAGTTCTGGCAGTGGGCATCACCATTGTCATTTCACCTCTGATTGCACTGATTCAGGTAACCATCTCCTGTTAGCTGTGGAAAAGCAATCAGTGAAGGGAGGGTGGGGAGACTGTGTGGAAACACAGTTGGGTCCAATCCCTTCCCCCACTGCCAACCTCTGAACCCAGTTTGTCTCTCTATTCTCATCTTATTGATGTGGGTTTGGTTTTCTGATCCTGTGAGTACAGTAGGTAAGAATACTGCTGCTAACTGCTTTGACAGTAGAGTTTTTCCAATTAACCGTAGTTTAAAGTATCCTGGCTTGCAGTACCATGGCAGGTCTTTATCACAATCTAACATCCTAAAGGTGGGAATAAGGGGACTTGAACTAAACTAACTGCAGGAGGATTTTTTTTTTAAAACCTTTAATAGGTGATCTAAATGATCAGTTCTCTCTCCTTTTGCCCCATTGCCTGTTACCTCATTCAGAGATGTACTACCTGGAGGCAGCACAGTAGAACGTCTAAAATGGATTAAATTGGACCATTCCTAAGAAGAAAACTATAATTTTATTTATTTCTGTAGTAAAAGCCCTGGGAAATATCATTTTTTTTCTCATAAGATATTTTTCTAAGTATCAAGCTGGCTTTCTGTCATTCTTCCCCATTCCATCAGGAAAGAGGAAGTTTCAGGCAGCGCTACTCCTTAAACACTTAAGGCTTCAGGGCAATTACATATGGACATTTAGCCTTTTCTGGTGCTTAGTCACCCAGTTGTGAACAGTGACTTTCCCTGAGTATATTTTCTGTTTTACTTAGACTTTTGTAATGCATTTGACTTAATACCACACAACATTCTGGTTAGCATGTACTTTGGCGTTATCTTGTGCTATTTTTTAAAAGGGATCAGGAGCTGGCTAACTGACGGATTTCAAAAAATTATTGTCAATGAGGAATTCCCATCAAATGGGGCTGTTTCTAGTGACGTTCCACAGGGATTAGGACTAAGATTGACACTTTCAATATTTTTTCAATAAGTTATTTGGAAATACATATAAAATTGCTGCTGATAAAATTTTTGGATGACACAAAGATTGGCAGAATGGTAAATGATGATGACTTGGATCACTTGGTAAACTGGGCCCATTCCAAGAAAATGTGTCTTAATACAGCCAAATGCAAGTTTAAACATTTAGGAACAAGGAAGGCAGGCCATAACTACACAGTGGAAGACTGTATCTTGGAAAGCAGTGATTCTGCAAAGGATGTAGGAGTCACAGTGGACAAGTAACTCAACATGAGCTCCCAGTGTGATTCTGTGGCCAAAAGGGTTGATGCGATCCTTGGATGTATAAACGGGAGTAGAGAGGTGATCTTACCTTTGAACAGGGCATTAGTGAGACTGATTCTGGAATACTGCATACTCTTTTTAAAAGGATGTTGAAAAGAGAGAGTGAAAGAAAGCTCCAAGAATGATTTGAGGGCTGCAGAAAATCCCATGCAGTGAGGGATTTAAATAGCTTAATCTGTTTAGTTTATCAAAAACTAGATTGAGCAATGACTTGATTACAGTATATAAGTATCTTCATAGGGAGAAAATAGCAGGTACTAACAAGCTCTTTCATTTAGTTGAGAAAGGCGAAACTGGAACCAATGGTTGGAAGTTAAAGCCAAAGAAATTCAAATTAGAAATAAGGCACAAATATTCAACAGGAATGGTGTTTAACCATTGGAACAAACTACCAAGGAAAGTGCTGTATTCTTCCTCTTTTGATGTAATCAAATTAAGACTGGACACCTTTCTGGAAGAGATGCTTTTGCTAAAACACAAGTTCTTGGGCTCTATGCAGAGGTGATTGGATGAAATTCTATGGCTGGTGTTATGCAGAAGGTCAGAATGGATGATCTAATAGTTCCTTCTGGCTTTTAAAATTGATGAATGTTACCCTAGAGATGGCTCCATTTTCGTGATGATTGAAGTGATCCTGGCACATACTCAGTTAAATTAGTAAAGTGTTTTGGGATCCTGAGGGATGAAATGCGCTACAAAAATATGAGGAGTTGTTATGCATTTTCCTTCAGCGCAGTGATCTGATGCTGATCATCCTGAGATGATCTCATTGTCATCTCCAGCCTCTGAAAATGACTGGGTCCCTGCTGACAGTCTCATTGCTGATAAGAGAACCTTTGTCTCTTATAAATGCTGATGGTCACCCAAAGAGATGGGTGGACGATAAAGCTGAGCAGTTTTGTTAGCTGCTGCAGTTAAGCCTGTTTAAAAAGCCTCCTGCAATTAAAGACCATTGGAGCTGAGGCTACGCGGTAGGTGAGATGTGGGTGGACAGGGTCTGGAAACTACAGGACTAGAGGTAAAGCTTGGTTACTGTGTGTATCTCTGTAGTAGTTGTCTTGGTAAAGACTTTTTTCAATGCCACTTTCTTCTTTTTTTAATCACAGGACCAAGTGGATCATTTGTTGGCACTGAAGGTCAAAGTCTACTCTTTGAACTCCAAGCTTTCTGCTCAGGAAAGGAAGATCATTCTGGCCGACTTAGCAAGCGAGAAGCCCCAGGTGAAGCTCCTGTATATCACCCCAGAGATGGCAGCCGCCTCCTCCTTCCAGCCCACCCTGAACTCCCTGGTGTCTCGAAACCTCTTGTCCTACCTAATAATAGATGAGGCTCACTGCGTCTCCCAGTGGGGACATGACTTCCGACCCGACTACCTGCGACTGGGCTCCTTACGCTCTCGCATACCCAACACGCCATGCATCGCCCTGACTGCCACAGCCACCAAACAGGTCCAGGATGACATAGTGGTGTCACTTAAGCTAAAGCAACCTGTTGCCACCTTTAAGACGCCTTGCTTCAGATCTAACCTGTTCTATGATGTGCAGTTTAAGGAGCTCTTGACTGATCCCTATACAAATCTGAAGGATTTCTGTCTGAAGGCCCTTGAAGAGAAGAATGCCCGAGGGGTAGGTTTAAGTCTCAGAAGCTACTTTCAGGGACAGAATGGTGAACAGAACAGAACTGTCCTAAATAATGTGGTTTCAGGATGGCACTAATAGGTCTAGGATGGGGAAAGGAGAGGTCCCTGAAAGAAACACTGAGGTACTTTTTGAAAAATTTCTTCTAAATCTCTGAAATACTTGGCATCCTTCCAGATATTGACCTCACCTTGATGACAGGGTGGTGAACTCCTCTGCCTTTATAGAGTGATACCTACACACAGTGTTGCTGCCCTCTTCCCCCAATCCTATACCAAGCCTAAGTGAATGGGGATTGATGTGAGGGGGTTCTGCAGGGAGCTAGGAGAAGAATCTCCCCACCCTTCTACTTCCAGGCTATGAAACAGAGTTGCCCCACAGCTGCTACGGCAGTAGCCTCGCTGGTTCTGCATCGTCTCTCCATGTGGTAGGGAACACTGGCCATTGCAGATGTGCTCCTGTCCCTCTCTATAATCCTGACTGTTCAGGGAATTACGGCAGGTCAGCATTTCAGTACATATCTGATGGAGAACTTCTCTGTGGGCTCTCTGGTAACGCATTGGAGGGCGTAGCACTCAGGAACGGTCTCAACGCTTATTGGGTCCAGTCCTGCAAAGTACTCTCCATTCCCTACTGAAATCAATGAGAGTTGCCAGTGCTCATCAGTTTACAGGATCAGGCCCACTGTGCCAGAGATCATTGGCAGGCATCCTTCCTGGTGAGCCTTCACATGTCCATGTTGTTTCAGCAGATGCTTTATTTCCCTTATGGTTAAGGGTGGGGGGACGGGGGGTTGGTGTGGGTTCCTGTGCCAGTTCTAATCATCTTTGGGTCTTGTTGGGTTTTTATTTTGGTGAGCTGTATTTATATCTAATTCAAACAAAGGTGCCTTTAGACATGGGCCATTTTAAATTAAAATATATTAGAAGTGTAAAAATAGCATTTCTTTCTCAGCTGATTTTTTTTTCTCCCACTTGACAAATGCACACACATTGGTTTGGTTTTGTTGTGTGTCTGTAGCAAAAAGTGAAAGAGAGAGGTTTGTGCAGTGGTTAGGGCACTAGCCTAGGATTTAGAAGAACTGGGTTCAATTCTCCCTGTGTGACCCGGGGCAAGTCACTTAGCCTCCCTGTGCCTCAGTTCTCCATGTGTAAAATGGGGATAGTAGCACTGCCCTGCCTCCATTACAGATTGTGAGGAGCTCAGATACTACAATGATGGACCATAGCGGTACCTAAGATAGACATGCTTCCTGCTTGGTTTACTTCCATGCTCGTTTATCAACCCCATTGGGAATACTTACAACTCGAAGGATAGTTTGCAGCTGCTGGGAGCCAACACAGGGAGGAGAAGAGTCTTAAGCTTT
Organism: Eretmochelys imbricata; assembly: GCF_965152235.1. NCBI lineage: Eukaryota > Metazoa > Chordata > Testudines > Cheloniidae > Eretmochelys > Eretmochelys imbricata. The sequence goes on along the minus strand of NC_135585.1, from coordinate 15,551,414 downwards.
TGTAGCCCTGTCCCCTCAGCAGTAATGGCTGTTAGCTTTTTCCATCTTCCCCTGGATGGCTTGCTGGATTTTCTCTTCTCTGGCTCTGTGTAGGTATACTCTGGCTGTGGCATTGTGTACTGCAGGATGAGAGAGGTCTGTGACCAATTGGCTATTGAGCTGAGCTACAGAGGAGTGAAAGCCAAGGCCTATCATGCAGGTACTGGACATTGTGTCTACATTGTACAGCCCCTCAGTCAGGGCTGCAGAATTTCACATTATCTAATAATCTGGGTCAGGGCTACCTTAGGGAGCAACTCTCTACATGTGATCCTGTGGCTGCTGAGATTTGGTCAGGTGCTTGAGTTGATAGGCCCTTGATCTGAGCGGGGTGGGGTGGAAAGGTGCTCCTTTGGCTCTGAAACTCAGTGCCCTCTGCCAGTCCAGCAGACTCAGAATGTACTGCTCTCCAGGACATACTGCCAGGCCTATCAAGTCAGGCTTTTGCCTGAGGGGGAACTGAATTTTCCTCTTAGGGTTGGGGGAGTATTAAGTCCTTTTGTTTGATGATGAGCAAGTCTGAAGTGGGGGGTAATATACTCGGCTTTGACCAGCACATTTTTATACATAGGAGAGTGGGTCGAGATTGCTGGGAACTGTGGGGTGTCTACTCTTTCTCTTTGATTTCCCTGCTTTCTCTCCTTTTCCTTCCCCAGGGCTGAAGGCAGCAGACAGAACTTCAATTCAGAACGAGTGGATGGAGGAGAAGGTCCCTGTTATTGTTGCTACCATCAGTTTTGGAATGGGAGTCGACAAAGCTAATGTCAGGTATGTAGGAGCTTGGGCATTGTGGGGGAAACGTCCTCCTTAGGGTCCTTCCCCCGTATACTAACTGCAATCTCAAGATAACTTGATACGCTTTTCTAGCCCTCCCTTTGAAGAAACCAGATCTCCACAAGGGGGCATGGGGATGGGAGGAATTCATATTCAAACTTCATAAATGTGTGAGAGGTTTAGAAGCTGCAGAGAACGGAAAGGTTGGGCTTTCACTTGTTATGGAATATCAGTGTTAAAAACAGATCATTGGGGGTCTGACTTGAGGGGACCTGCTACAGACAAAGAAAGTGTACTCTCCTTTGCTGCTTTTGAGGTATAAAGGGGCTTGATGGGTGCTTTTGCAAGATTAGGTTTTGAGTTCCTTGTTTTGCCGGAGGTTTCCTTGGAGGGTTGGAGACTGGCATCAAATAGACAAATGTGGTAAGGACAAACAAAAAGAAAAAAATCTTTTCAGAACCTTTTTTATCCAGCATAACATTTGGGTTGTTTTTTTTAAATAGGGGGGTACATGCAAAAGATGCCTGTTTGCACGTCACCAGAAAATTAAGAAGAATACCTTCTCTTGCAGTTATGTCTGGGCATTATTGTGGGGAATAGCATCCCAATTGTAAGGATGAGACTTGCTGTTTAACAGCTGATTTTTCTGAGTGCTCTAAAATCCTCATGCATAATAGCATTAATTAAATAAATGGAAGGTAAAAGTCTCTAGTCGGCAACAACAATACAGCAACCTGATCATGCTGCTCACTCAAGTCCTGAACAGTTGAAGACTGAGTGTGATCAAAGAAAAACAGGTAGTGATGGCTTTACACAATGGCAGCACGATCAAAGAGGCTGCTGGACATCAGTGTAAGCATCCACAATAGAGTTCTAGTCTAAGAACTGGTTTGATGTTGACACAGATAGATGACAGTATCAAACCAGTAATGTGTGTTTGTCATGAAAAATAAACACAGTAAATAAATTTCATCTTTCTACAATAATTTATCCAGTCTAGAGACCAAAAAGTAACAGCTATCCATATCACCTCTCAGAGGGCTGTAGTTTCTGTAAAAGAGGTCTGAAGAAAATGTCCGATACTAGAAAATTTTTAGTCATTTAATACTTTTAAAAACAGTCATAGCAAACCTCATATGGGATTCCCCTCATAACAGCTTGATTTTTCTACAGCAGTTTAACAAACAATGATAAACATTTAAAAAACATCCTTTAAAAGACAGACTTCGTGTACCCTTGCCACCCCTGTTAAAATGGAAATCATGGTGTAACTGTGGGGCACTATTGACCCACACTTCCCTCCCTCCCTCCCCCCCCCCCCCCCCCGCCCCGCACACACACACAATATTGCTGTACCACATCAGGACCCAGGGTACAGTTAGTAGTGCAAATTGGGGTAACTTGGTCAAGGAGTTCCTCAGATACAGGTCTTGTCTGCCCCATGAAGAGCTGATTTTACGAATTGCTCTAAAACCCAGCGGGCTGGACTAGATAACTTCTTGAAGTCCCTTCCAGACCTACATTTCTATGATTCTATGTTTAGAGAGATTTTCTTGAAAAATTATTATTTCACAACAGAGGCTGGGGTAGACACTGGGAGATGGGGAAGGATCCCATTGAGATGAATGGGTTAGCTCACACATGTACCATCTTCCTACGCACAGTCATGGATGCTACTAGATTGCTACAAAGGCAGAATGGACTGTTGTGCTCCTGTACTTGTACAACCCACATCATTCAGCACAGAAATGAGGAGTCTCCTTGTACAGTATTATGAGCTGTAGCAACCTGCAGCAAGGAATCCCTGTACCAGTCAATATGCCAGTCCCTAACACAATGGAGGGCAGTGGGAGAGCATACAGATGAATGAGAAAACACATAAAACAGCACATTTAGTCATTCTGTGTTGCTTGTAAGGGCTAAACATACTTACAGTAGAACCCCAGTGGCTCTTGCCAGCTCCTGGTGCAGAGTTAAGTTTGTTGGGCAGAACTGACTATTTCCTGGCTTTCAGTGGTTTAAGAATAGACACATTTGATATTCCAGAAGGGTATGTGGTACTGCCGATCAACCTCAACCCTGCAGTAACAAAGTCCTTGGGATGGGAATTGTACACACATCATCAGGTATAAGATCATGCCTGGGAAGTGCTGGAGGAGGCCCCTGAGGGAAATGAATGAAGGGAGGGTTCCTCTGCTGTTGTCAGCCCCTCCCTGTTTGCTGCTATTTACTGTTGCTGGAGATGGCGTATTTGAGGCGCTCATAAACACACAGGCAAGGAAGAAATTTTATGCTCTGCTGCCTCCTGGCTGATCCTTGTAATGACAGTGTTTTTGTTTAAAGGAGTAAAACCAGCGACTAGATTCCTGCAGTCTCTCACTTCATACTTTGATTCATGGTGGCATATTATGATTGGGATGGTACAGTTGAAGTTTGTGAGCCAGAACTCCATATGCCTAGCTTGTAGGCAAAGAAGCTTCTAACTGAAGTTTAATTGGGGAAAGTTTTATGGCCTGTGTATATAGGAGGTCAAACTAGATCACAGTGGTCCCTTCTGGCCTTAGAATCTATGAATGATACTATCATAAAACATATTGCAAATCCTAAAAGTAAATAATGCATATTAGTAACATGCACAACTTTATCGTAAAAGAACCCAAACTCCTGGAGATCAATACTGTTTTCTCCCCCTTCACAGCTATATATCTTTATGCATTTATAGTATATACACCATCCCTATTCTCCTTCATTCGCATTGGGTGTGTCCCGCTGACTTCTTGTTCATGCACACACTAGGCTTTTGTTGTAGCTTCCCTTGGTGCCTCTTGCTGTTTTAAGAATGCTCAGTTAAGAATCCCTTGTTCCATTCCCTCCTAGGTCCTTGCTCTTACTGCTCTGTTTCTACTTTATTGTTGGCCTCAGTAGAGAACATCTCTGTGTTTACAATGATGGGAGAAGAGAAGACTTCAACTTGATGCTTACCATTCTCTTATCCCATGCAGATTTGTTGCCCATTGGAATATTGCGAAGTCAATGGCTGGATATTACCAGGAGTCTGGAAGGGCTGGGAGAGATGGGAAGCTGTCCTGTTGCCGTCTCTATTACTCTAGGAATGACCGGGATCAAGTCTCCTTCCTGATCAAGAAGGAGCTCTCTAAACTCCAGGTAGGATCTGCAGAAGAGCTTCCTACAGCACTACTAACACTAGGTTTGCTCTTTGTCTATGTCACAGGCATGGCTAGCACCACTTTCTGCGCGATGCATGGCACTATAGGTGCTCCCTGCCTCGGTTCACAAATTGTGGCAGCCTGTTTGGATCAGGGCAGTCTATGCTGCAAACTCAGCATCCATCTTTACACAGTTAAACTCAGAATTTGGCTGTCTGTGCCTTTTAAACAGGCAAATGCTTGGTAGTAGTGCTTGAAGCCAAGGCCCTAGCCTGGTTCAGGGCTTGCACTGAAGAACTCCTTCTCTGTCCAAGTCTCCCCCAGTATATAGACCAGTATAAACAAGTCATCTGCATGAAATTTTAGTTTGTATGACTTCGATAGTGCTTTTTATATAGCCTGTTGTAAAACTAGGCGAATATCTAGAGGAGTTGATGTACTTCCTGGAAGACCTCTGCATACCACCAGGGGTACGCATACCCCTGCTTGAGAACCACTGATCTCGTCAGCCCCTTGTTTACGGTTACCTCAGACTGTCCCAAGGCAGAATAGAGTTTCACCAGAGGCTGGCCACATTACTGCTACTAGGACTGGGGATAGAGGCATTGGGCTTGGATCTGGCTGCAGCAGTGTCACAGCTTAGAGTGGAAGAGACAGAAGTGCTGGGGAAGAGATGGCTGGACCTGGCTGCAGTGTTGTCAGAAGGTCTGGAGGCATGGTGGAGGAGGTGGTATCACTCTTGGCTGTGGTACTACCATGGGATGGAGAAGTGGAGCATAGATCTGGTTGCAGCGATGTTCTGGAAAGATGGTCAGATTTGGCTGTCAGCAGAGGTGCTGCATCTGTCCATAGCTACATCAAAGGCGACTTTAAATATTGTCTTTTATTATTCCCAGGAGAAAAGAGGCACCTTGAAAGAATCCGATAAAGCTGTGCTGACGGCCTTTGATGCTATAGTGAACTTCTGTGAAGAGCTGGGGTAAGTGTCTCTCTTGTATGCATTGATAGGGGGAAGGGTGGATGAATTAATCTACTTTTCCCCTCTTTGGCACCGTTATTGCCAGTGTATTCGTAACTATGATGCTTTGGAAAAAGTTGTGGTGGAAAACGTGAACCGAATGTAATAGTTGCCGTGCTGTCTATAGACTTGGGACTACTGTCAGAAATAGTAGTTCTATGAGGTGTGAACTGCCTGCTTTCCTTTTAATTGGTGGTTACTCCTGGAACACAGGGTACTGGGCTAGATTGGCCACACTAGGTCAAATCAATGGCCCTTCTTATGTTACATTCACAAACCCCATCATCTGCCCACCTGCTTTCCCAGGCACCAAAATACACAACTAACTGTCTCCTGTTAAAACCTCCAACGTCCCCTATGACAACTTCTACAAGGTTGTTTGCTGCCAATTCAGAAATTTGCAGCATGTTGAAAATCAGAGAGACGCATAAAATAAATTGACTTTAATATTATAATAAATAGCCAAAAGTAGTATTTTCACATTTAAAACACTCTACTTTTAAGTGTACTTGAAGATAACCCAGAATTCCTAGTTTGCTGCAGAATTCTGCATTGCAGAAATCAGGGGCCCTTGTGTTAGATTGCACAAGGCGTTGGCTATTTCTACTGATGATTTAGGCCACCTACCCTGCATCTGAGTCACACTGCCTTTGAGACTGGCTGGTTCAATGGCTTATGTAACCATATGCAGTATAATCTCTCCTCTGTTCTGAGCATCTCATCTTTCTCCATCTCCTGTCAATGTGCTGCTCATTGCAACCAAGACCTCAGAGTGTGAAACTGGCATCTAGCATTGTATACTGATTATCTGGTTATGGGAAGGGGCTACTGTATGACCATGACATCCTCCCATGATACCACATGGAATTGTCATGCAGCATCAGCATTTTTCTGCTAAAGAAACCAAAGGGGATGGGCAGTGTTTCGTTGTGCAGCTTTTTGTTGTGCAACTTTTCCTATTTTCTGACTCACATTGGACCCTCCAGTTGTCTATTTTTGACTTTTTCTTAGCTAAATCTCTCCTGTAAAGAAATGCATGATCTAAAGCCCAGCATCTTGGTGTAGAAGCAGTTAGTTTTAATGTTTGCCTCTGACTCAGAAGGGCTCCATGCTGCAAGATGCTAAGTGTCCCTAATTCCTGTTGTCCTCAACAGGAGCTTAGGGTGCTCAGCACCTTTCAGGATCAAGCCCATAGCATACACATGTCCAAAGTGGGGAACCTAAATGCAGACTTGTAACCACTACACACATTACAAATAGTGTACTATAAATCCAAGAAGGCTGTAATTGTAACAAATTGCTATGTGCCACTAGTTTGAGACAACAAGACCTTAATTTTGCCAATAAGAGAGCAGTATACGTTTACAAACTGGGAAATGATATCCTCCCTCCCACATATAGCCTTGGATCCATTTTCATTGTGCAGCTCTGCATCCAGGGTGTTTTTGTCAGGATTCAGTGTGGAAATGGGAATATTTATTTTCTCATTGTGGGAGCCCTGGCGAGGGTGTTGCCTTCAGTCGTGTTTTGACAGAGAACAAGACCTGTTAGGTTATTCTGAAGGATTTTTACCAGTTGCCCTGAGGTCTGGCCCAAATGTCAGAATAATTGGTATGCCCTTGAAACAATGCTTCATTGGTTGCAGTGAAGGTGACTCCACTAGGTGTCTGCTGTGAGGCACCATGTTCTAATATTTTGGTCAGTTTATGCAGCTAAGTCAATCTTCTTCAGCTGCTGTTGCATGCCTTTAGGTCGTACCTAGAGTAGCCAGCTGGCTGCCTCTGTGTTGCTTCTGTTGCCAGTTGAAATGAGAAGTCCTTTTTAATAGCTGTGGGTTGGAGATAGCTTAGCTTCCGTCTCTGATTACTCCGTGATCTCTCTCTTGAGATTACGAGCAAGGGTTTCGGTTGCAGCTGGTTTGCAATGGACACTTGTGCACTGGGAACTGAACTGAGACTGCCAAACTAATTTTGCACAAGCCATCAGTAGTTATGGCAGGACTTTCCAGGGTAAGTGTTAATATCAGAACTTGGGTTAGTTAAAGTTCATGTAATTGCTCCTTCATCTTGACTTACATCTCCCACCCTATAGTGAGAGGAGCCTAGCTGTTATTTCCACTGATGACTCTCTCTGGTGCTGTTCCACCGCAGCAGTAAAGCAATGGGTATGTGCTAGCGAACTTTGTATGTGAAAGACCCATGTAATAATACTTTACCTGGAGAAAATAGATTTTCTTTAGCTGAGACTATTGGAGAAAGAAATAGTGTTTCTTCTGTTCCATGGGGGCATTTAAAAGTAAAATCACCCTTTCTTTAACGGGGAAGGGGGATGCTGACCACTCCTATATTTAAGGCTGAAAGTAGCTTCCAGTTATAAATCTCACTTTTTTTTCCCCAACCCCCTCAAAATCTTCCCTTCCCTAACTTCACCCATCCCCACTACCCCCTGAAATGTCATATGCTCCATCTCATCCCAGGGTAGAATCTTACTGTGATCTTTACCGCAGGTGTCACTGCAGGGCCCCTCCTTGGGTTTGTCTGCTGCATGTTGTCACTTCCTACTAGCTGGCAACCCTTATTAAGAGACTGTTCAAAGGAACATCACATTTTTCTGTTATCCAGTTTTTTTACATTTTAAACTAATAGGTTTTTCTACCCACTTTCTTAAAAATCAAACAAACCTCCAAAAACCAAAACAACAACAACAACAAAAACCCTGACCTTGTGAGGTCCTAACTTACAACAAAAGGAGCAGAGAGACACACTTGCATTGTCTTGCACACAAGTTCTTTTAGGTTGTTATGTAACCAGAGCAGAAGGACGATTGAATCAACTTCTTTTAATGAAAAAGCTTTTCACATAGAAGGGTCGAGATGAGCTTTTGATCTGGGGGCTGTTTCCTTCCTCATCTGAATATGGGGCAAAAAAGAAGGGCTGCTGCTTTGGTGGGATTACTCAAGGGTCTCTTCCACCTTCAGAATGGCAGGTGGTCATTTACAAAGATTTAACCCAGTAATTTTCCTTGTCAGGGAAAAGTTCAGGCAAGCAAATATTTTGACTGTAAGGTTTGGCTGGTCATGTGGTCCTGAATTCAGATTGCATTGTGTGTCAAGATTTGTAATTGAGTACACAACAGCATGAAGGCCTCCCTTGCAGGCGCAGTCTTATGTATGGGCTGACAGATTGTGAGTGCCTCAAGTCTGTGTGTGAAGAATTAACCACACAAGAAGGATAAAAGATGAAGCTTCCCTTTGACCTGATGAAACAGTAGGTGGGTGGGATAACTCTTGCCTGGTTGTGGTATTCTTGAAATGCCCCGCTCTTGTCCTTGCTGTTTATATGCAACTTGATTTACGCTTTGGAGCTGAGCAGCAGCCAAAGATGGCAGCAAACAAGAGGAGGGCAATGAAGACGGTGCAGAATGACCCAATCACCACTAGTCCGACAAGAGCCCAATCATCTGTCAGAATGCAACTCTTCAAATTTTCCAGAACTGGGGAAGCTGCTTGTGTTGAGGGCGACATGCTGGCCTGCCCGTGCTGGAATTAGAGTGGGGAAACCAGATGAGTGTGTGATGCTTGTCTGCCTGCTCTACTTCCTCAACAGATATATGCATACACATATTCTTTAAACACTTACTTGCATTGTTCTTTCAAAAGGTGTAGTCACTTTTTAGAGAAACCAATCCCATGAACATAAACAGAATATAGAACACCAAAGAACTGTCTAGTAGTCTGTGCCAGAGAAGAGAGACAATTCTGCCATTAAAATTCTGTTCAGGGATTAATTTTTCCAGTAGTGTTTTTATTTTACCAATATTTTAGCAGCGTCTGGTAGTGCAGCTACAATCATAGCTTTGTCAGAATCTTCAGTGTAAGGATTGTACAGTCTGGATGTAAAAGGAATAATATAATAAAAATCAATGACCACAGCAAGTCTATCAGAGCAGAAGACACTTTGAACCAGATCCTCAGCAGGGGTAATTCAGGATAGCGCCACTGAAGTCAGTTGAGATACTCAGGTTTACACCAGTTGAGAATGTGGCCCTTTTAAAATAAGAAGTTAGGCTCTTAAGTCATGGGAGTACACCAGACATGGAAGTATGCTCTTGTACCCCGATAGCAAAAGCAATCTGTTCTGCAGGCACATTATCAAATGGGGGATTAAACCCTCTTGTCCTTTAATACAAAAAGATAAGGAATTAGAACAGCCAAGCTACACCATGCAAACATTTCTCTTTCTGTAGGGGTAGTTATGCACAGTGTTAGTTTTAGCATTGAATCCCTTAGCTTTTCCCCCTGTTTTCGACCCAAACCTTAACCTTTCTTTAACAATAACACATGCATGTGAACACACTTTCTCACTAATGATGTTAAACTGCAACTAAAATAGGTTTTCTTTTTATTGACATAATTTAATCTGGAGTCTCACTAGGCTCTACACACTTGCTCATTCAGTGCCATCTTGCCCGTTGCCTTGCTCACAGCCATACTGTTACACCCTTTCAATAACATCTGACATCTCTTTGCAAGAAGCTTTTATGCTTTCCTGCTTTATACTCCTCAGTGAGAAATGAAAGGATGAATGGATTATTCCTCCTTCCGTCAGAGTGACTGCTATGCTGACCTAATACAAAGAGTGGAGGAGTGGGAGACAACATCTCACTAAATTATTTCAGTCTACTTATACCTGTATTAGCCCTCTCCCCTTGCATTTCTGCCCTTAATACTGCATGAAAGGAAAGGGATTAGACATTGTGAAGTTAATTTCACCCTCACAAAGCTGTGCCCGCTAGAATCTCAGAAACACACTCCAGTTGCTGTTTGTTACTTCTGCCCCAGCAGCCAAAGTATTTCGATAAAGTTTTGGTTTTGGAATCACAGTAAATAATTTTAACAGGGCCCTTTATAACTCTGCAGTTAGATATGTAGTGACAAAGGGCCTGTCTGGATAGTTCACCCCTGAGAAGGCTGCATGCAGACCCTCTGGGACAGTCCCCTCTCCCTCTAAAATAGTAACAGCATCGATAACCTCAAAATAGGTCTCCTCCAAGCCTAAGGGAAGAAATACAATCTGACTGGATACCCCAAACCTGCCATCTTTCCTCTGAAATGAAGTAGTTGTGGATGGTTCCACTAGTACCTGAAGCTGCTATGGATGTCGCGTATGTGCCTTCTGCTGTTGGTGCCTTCTCTGCACGTCCTGGAGAAGATCCTGGCCTGCTGAGAGGTCCCTCTTCAGTGTGCATGGGAACGGGGAGGCTCTGTGGGAACTGCCTGTTTGTACTTTAGTAAATTATTAACAGCAGTGGCAGTGTTTTGTGTGTCCCCTGCAGACATTCTGGAAGGGTGGTGAGACTTATCTGTGGCTTGTTTGATTGTACTGTTCAGAGACTTGGTTTGCCCATGACTCAACCACTTCCTAGCCTTATTTGTGTGTGTGTGCGTGTGCGTGTTTCAATTGGAGTAATCCTGCTGGAAAGGTAGTGGAGGGAAATGGTAGGTATCATGTGTCCAGCCCTTGATAGCAGTGTGACTTGTGATTAAATAAAGGCTGTGGCCCCTGTTCACTGCTGTTACTCCTTGATCTATTTCATCAAGCACCAGCCAGCATGAGAGCTTGGGTGGGAGGGGTATGTTGGCAATATGAACCTGTTCCCCAAAGGAGTAAAACATTCATCACTTTGGTAGAGACCTAGAGTTGCTGCCTTTAAAAGTTTGTCTTGACCGTGGGCCAAATTGATTGGATCAGGTTCAGACCTGGTGTGAAGTTGAGTTACATATGCATGCATGAGGTCTGAATTTGGCCATGTATGTCATCCCATCATGATGCAATGTCCTGACTCGATGCTGTGCTGACTCCAAAGGATATTTTTGAACATTTCAATGTCCTGCAAGTCTTACTTATATGATGTGGGACTATCATAGGAAACAATGCAATCCTTCCTGTCTATTATTCATCCCACTGATCTTTTTGCATTATGGTCTCCACAGGACGCTGTGATTGAATCAAACATCTTTTCTTTCCTTCTTTCCGTGCCTGCCTCTTGCTGCAGGCATCCATTCCAACAAAAAACCTTACTGATACTTGAGAGGACCTGCTAGTTCCTCTAGCTGCTGGGTCAGGGGGTAGCTCGCAACCTTACTCTTGGTGGAGGGAATTGGGCTCTAATCTCGGATTTGCGTACAGAAGTCCGTATCCCAAGCTCAGTTTAGAAACAAAGGGCATGCCTACAATGCAGCCTCTACAGTGGCACAGCTAGAGCATGGCAGCTGTGCCACTGTAGCGCCATAGTGTGGGGGTGCTTCCTACAACAACACAATGTGTTTTTTGCCCCCTTCAAAACCCTAGTCAGTCTAATTTTTAAGTGTACACCAGGCCGTACTCCCCTCTTTTTAGAAGTGTGTTAAACAAGGCCATGCTTCCATAACAGTAACTTCATAAATTTGTAACAGTATAGGCAGAGCAGTCCCTTACAGAGCAATTGTACTGTGGGATAGCTATAATCAAGTAGACTCTTTGAGGCTTTCTTAAAGTGGAGCGGGAAGATTACACAAGTAGAGGGCTCAAGAGGTAGGTGAGTGTGTGGGAAAGGTGAACTTGTTGCTCACCCTCAGATCCTACAGGCTGATCAAAAGTAGCATTATCTGAGGTCAGTTTTGCACTCGAAAGTGGGAGGGTTAATTCTGGTGAGTAGAAGCTTTTATGCAAGATATACGTGAGCACACCCCACTTTACCAAAATGAAAATTGCATAACTAGAAAACTGACAGCTGCATCGTAGAAGACTAAAGCAATTGTCGCTTGTATCTTGTACTTCTTGCTTCCATGCTAACTCCATCTGTTGCACTTTTACAAAAGCATCTGCATTTGAAGAGTGTTATTCTCTGCTTGTGCTTGCTGGACTTTAAAAAAAAATAGAAAAATCCCCTCCTCGTATCTGAGCAAGGAGTTACCCCAGATCCAATACTGCGCCTGGTAAATCTGCCTGTGGCTCCCGTCCACTTTATGTTGATTATTTTAAGCCAAGAGACTAGAAATATGTATGTGGTGTGCAGGTGGAGTTGGTCCAGTGTTTATTAGCCAATCAAACTGTAGAAATTCAGTGAGTTGAACTAGGATTTGCGGCGTCACCTGAAATTCTTTGTGCCCTGGGACTTAGACCCCATCTAGCCATGTACTTAAGCAGCTGCTGAATTTCAAGCATGTAAGTAATCCCACTAACTTTGACAGGACTGCTCATGTGCTTTAAAGAGCAACTAGCACACTCGGCACTTTGCAGAACTGAGCCCACAGTAGCTGTCTCCTCATGGGGGTGGGGTGTCCAGGCCACCTGCTGGTAGGACCCCATTCCCCTGCTCTGAAAGATGATCTTGATTTTAGGCTGTCTTTAGCGAGTGTTTACATTCCCTGTTGCTCTCTTTCTATCCCTCCCTTTTTTTTTTTTATTCCCAGTTGTTGCTAATTCGGGAACATGTGGTGATGGCGATAACGCGGGCGCCTTCCTCTTGCTGCTCTTGGTCAGTATTTTAAGCCTATTGGCCATTACCCTTGTTGCTGTGCGCGTGTAGATAAGAGCTGGTAAATATGGGCTTGCTTGTAACAGTCCCCCAGTACTCACTGTCACTCCAGGTGAGTTTCCTCACTGCAGTGTCCTCCTTGTGATAGCCACCATGACTGCATTCGCACTAGGCAGCTCCATGATGGTGAAACGCTTCTTGCTAGGATCCTATTCATTTCCATAGCAGCCAGTGCCTGGCTGGGGGAGGGAAGAAGTAGGTTCTATTTCATTGGTCACATGTACCTAGGTCTAGGTTTCTAGCTAATGAGAAACAAAAAGATCCTCAAGCTTATCCTTATAAGTGAAGATGTATCAAATTTCCTGTTGGGCAGTCAATTAACATCTCTGTGCCTCAGGGATAACCACACTGAGGTACCTAGTGTGAGGGTTACTTCCCTAATGTCTGGAATGTTGTTGTAGCCATGTTGGTCCCAGGATATGAGACAGACAAGGTGGGTGAGGTAATATCTTCTATTGGATAAAAATATCCTATTATCTGTGGGCAAACTCTTTTCACAATGTTCACTCCATATCTGACATATCAGCCCTGGTTCTCCAAGGAAACCTGTACAACACCTTCAGTAGATGACCTTGGGAACTTAAATTCATAACTCTGCTAGACACTAAAAACCATGATCTCATCAGAAACGCCGGTAACCTTTCTTTGTCCCATGACTGTAAAGATTGCAATTGGTCACTTCATTTTAAGTCGTTTCTTGCAACTTGTGTTAATCCCTTATGCTTAACAACGTGTTCCACCTTGTATTTGGTTGTAACATTCTGGTTACCTTTTCCTAAGGAAGAGCTCTGTGAAGCTTGAAAGCTTGTCTCTTTCACCAACAAAATTTGGTCCAGTAAAAAATATTGCCTCACCCGCCTTGTCTCTCCAACGTCTGTAAAACACTTGGAGATCCTCTGTGGGAAGATGCACCAGATGTATGAAAGTTTATTATATTAAACTGATACTACACCAGGGCTTAGTTGTCCCAATTCCTTTGTTAGGAGATGCAAACTTTTGCTTCTACCATGTACATTGTGGCAGCCAAATGGAAAGGCTGGGCACTTCTTCAGTCTAAATTAACTTTTATTCTTTGTGTGTGTGGCTAGCTTATAGCAGTGGAGCATTATTATTATTCTTTAACTTTTAATGCCCTCTGTCAAGTTAGGTCCCACATTTTTAATTCTCTTAAAAACCAAACCATCCCCATTGTCTATTAATAATGTGCACTTTATTTTTGCACAAGTGAAATGCTGTGGTGGTGTTTTTTCTTAATCTAAACATTCCTCTGCATTGTTGGCAGCTTCTAGAATTGTTCCAAAGTATGAGAATGAACTCGGATGCAAAATGGACAAATCTAATTGAGTGAAGAACAACAAAAAGCTAAACACAAGTGATGAAAAGTAAACTAGTTGATTTTGTGTGTACGTGTACACAAATATACACACAGAGGATGTTGTTAATAATCTAGGGTGATATTAGTAATTTAGCTAAGGGATTCTTTTAAATATTTTTTCCTCTTTTCATTGCCCCTTTCTGCAGAAGTGTCAGCAAGTGTTAAAAAAGCACCATATTCAAAGCTTTGTAACTGAGACCGCCTTAGCTGAACTCTGGCACTGTAGATGTGTAGTCCATTTGGCTCTTTCAATCATAGTAGTAAAAATGCAAAATGCGAGTAGAAGATGCTTTATTTACACTCTTAACTCCAAGTGGGCTTGTTTTAATTTCTCTTAAAGGTGATCAGTTCATATTGTGGCATAATTGCTTTCAGTTTTAAAAATTAAACCCCTTTTAACTAACGGATTACTGAGAAAGGGGAGTAGTTTTTCTACTCCTTTCCTACCCTTAATTACAAATGTTGGGCCCAATTCTGCAGCCTTTCTACACGTGTAACTTCCATTTGAAGGTTTCAGAGTAACAGCCGTGTTAGTCTGTATTCGCAAAAAGAAAAGGAGTACTTGTGGCACCTTAGAGACTAACCAATTTATTTGAGCATGAGCTTTCGTGAGCTACAGCTCACTTCATCAGATGTGAAGTGAGCTGTAGCTCACGAAAGCTCATGCTCAAATAAATTGGTTAGTCTCTAAGGTGCCACAAGTACTCCTTTTCTTTTTTCCATTTGAAGGTCACTGGACTATAAACCAAATGTACACAGTGGCTGCAGTGTTGAAAAGGTATTTATTTGCACTTGTTAACTTTAGCGGTACAGTTTGCTCAGCTCCAGTTTGGTCCACCACTTGTCATGATGCCATCTCTCAGCTACTTCATGTATATCCTGAATTAACACTGCCCTCACTGTATATTCGCTCTCTGAAATTCATGTGTATAAATATACCTTAAACATTTGCTGCCATTAATATAAACTACACACATGCCTTTTTTAGTGCAGGGAGCTAGGCATGCCACTCCCATGAATAATAATGGGGATTTGTACATCTGCTTCAGTGCCCCATGCACTGTACTGAACACTCACCCCTGCAATATGCAGAAAAAGCAGCACTTTTTCACGGAAGAGAAGGATCTAAATAAAAAGAGGGTTTTTTTTTTTTAAAAAAAATTATTACCGGCAGGGCAAGCAAACAAAACAATTTGTGTTAGGGTTTTCTCCTCTTGCCTTCATCCTTTAGTATACAATGGATATTGCACATAGTCTAATTGTTTTCCTCTTTGGCAGTTTTCTTGTCTTTGTAACACTGAGAAAATAAAAGCAGGGAGCATTTGATG
Organism: Eretmochelys imbricata; assembly: GCF_965152235.1. Classification (NCBI taxonomy): domain Eukaryota; kingdom Metazoa; phylum Chordata; order Testudines; family Cheloniidae; genus Eretmochelys; species Eretmochelys imbricata. The sequence goes on along the minus strand of NC_135585.1, from coordinate 15,536,135 downwards.
CCAACTGTATTTCCAGTCTCTGAGCTCACGCACCAGCTGAAAGTCCATGTCATGCTGTGCTCTGAGTGGATGTCTGTTAAATTTCACGTACTCTACTACTCATGGTTTTAAAGACAGTAGGACAGGGAATGAAAAGCCTTACTTACTTTGGGCTTGATCCTGAGGGGTGCTGGTAATGGACATCTCCAGTGATGACAGTAGGAGTTGCTGGTGCCCAGCACCACCTCTCTGGATTAGGTCAGTTATCAAGAGAGCAGGGGACCTTCCTAACCCTGGGGCAGTCTGCATGTGGTCTTTGTCATGGTTTGCAGCTCTTTGCTCGCAAAGAGGGAGCCTGTTGGAATTTGCTTCTTGCCCAGCTGCAATGTTCGCGTTGGGAAAAAAAGTCTGTTTTTGTGTCTGTCTATGGCAAGGAGACGAGGATGTCAGAATAGTGTTACCTTTGTCGCCACATCACAGACCCAGGCAGCGATCATTGCAGAACCACCTAATCCATTTTATGATCCACTTTCCTCCTCTGCAGCATATTCTCATTCACTCCCACCAGCCCGTTCAGAGAGTTAGTGTAGAGAGTGTCATTCCCAGGCGATTCAGCCACAGTGGCTGCTTGTGTCCTCTTTCACTTTCTTCTCCTGATGCATTTCACACATGAGCAGTTGGCTGGATCTGGATCTTCCTGCCTCTCTGATCAGGGCCTCTGTTGCAGCAGCAGCGATAACAGCAACAGCTGCAGGCTATGGTCATCAGTGACAGCACAGTAACTGGAGAGAGAAATGGAGAGTATTGGCTTCTGAAAAGATCTTACAGGAATAAAAACACACTGACTTTTCAGGTGCCTTGAAGAGGCAAAGTTTCCTGGAAGCTCTGCTGTAAATGTTGGATTTATTTCTGGGCAGGTGGAGATAGTACTTTGTGGCAAAAAACCCAACAACATTGGCTTATCAATACATGAGCGAATAACCTTAAAGCTATAGAATAACATTTATAATTACATTATACAGCACATTTAATTCCAAAGGATCTCAAAATAGACTGATGCAGTAATTGCACATGAAAAATTCCCACTGCCATTACTGGAAGTTATATACTCATAAGGCCTGGGGTATCAGGCCAAATGGGAATCCCTCCACCCCTCTCAGTACAGCCTCCTCTGGAGTGAAATGTATCAGTTGTGTAGTGCTGTGTGGCTTTAAAGGGTGGAAAGTGAGGAACAGTATTTCTTTCAAATGAAATTACAGGGGGAATCTTAAGGTATGCAGGAAACAGTTACCAGAGCTGGGATTTGTCTGTGAAGTCAGTATTATCATCCCATCTCTTAAGAAAAGTGACTTTAATGACAACAGGTATTCAGAACTTAGGGTTTTTTATTCCTTCCAAACTAGGTAAACTAAGGTTAACTACTAGGCGCTTATATTTTTGCTAGTCATAGAATTTAAGGCTAGAAGGGACTCTCCGATCATCTCATCTGACCCCCTGTATTTCACAGGCCACCAACACCACCCAGCAACTATCTGTCCAAACTATATATAGTGTCAAACATAGGGTTCCTTTAAAAACAAAGAACTGAACTGCCAAGATCCTGTTAGGGATGATGGTCAGGATGGCGATGGGATTATTACCTTTCTCTGGATAACATAACACCCATTGTGTTTGTTCCTTTAAGTGTAATCCATTGACAGGCTGCCAGGTAACCAGACCCAGTGGGGAAACCAGTTGTGTCTATGAGAAGTTGATATACCTGCTTCCAAATTCCAGCTGAGGGAGGGATCCTTTTGTGGTGGACACACGCCCTTCCCCCATGGCATTCAAACTGGGAGCAAACTCCCCCCTCTCCCTTTCACTTAAGGGTGCCTGCCTTTCTTCTTCCTACTTTTCCACTGTTTTTTTAAAAAAAACCTCTCTCTATCTGACCAGACAGCTGTTTATTCCCCCTCCTCCAACACCAGTTACTCCATGACAGGTGACTCCATGAGCTAACCTCTTCCAGGGGTAGGCACTCTTTCTGTTCACACCAGGAAAAGAAATGTGTCCATACTACAGTGTGCCAGTTTCTAGGAAGCTGCAGTAATGAGGGGCAATCCCAGAGTTGAGTGTCTTGTCTGGTGGCAAGATACACTACTACCATTCTTCACAACCGCTCTCTTTCTACTCCTCAAAACATTTACACATGATGTGACTCTGGGATTTACTCACAGTGATAGCAAGAGTACTTCCCTCCGGATCAATGTTCAGGGGCGATGGTATGGAGAAAGCTTGCACTGCTGCTCCCCATGCTATATGTTATGTACATAAACAGGAATGAATTCTTCAGGGCCATCAGTCTGGTCCTATCCTGACTGCTAAAATTCACTTCAATCAGAATGGATTTGTGGGAGAAAATAAGCTAGAGAATCACATTCTTTAGAACAGCGGCAGAACACACCTGCTTTCATCAAAATCATCAGCACAGCCTTCCAGCCTACGAGATCTGAGAGGTTCATGCAACAACAAGCACATTGGATCCTAGCACTCTTCCATGTACTTACCGATAAAGAAGAGGATAATACAAAATGACACTATCTCCACAAGTTCAGCCTTGGGCAGCTTCTGGAGCTTAAGCAGGAACTTCTCACCAATGGTCTGTATTTCGTTCAGAAAGCCTTCAGAAGACATCCTGACCAGCACTGTCCAAGTTGTGTTACACTGGAGAAAAGCCAAAGAAAGAAAGAAAGAGTGCGCATGAAGTTCTTTACTGTCAATATTACTAATGCCAGGGAAACAAACAGCCTTCTTTAGGGAGCTAATTTAGGATCACAAGTAAAACACGTTTATCCGGTCTCAGCCCTTGCTCTCAATAGCTAAGGAGGAGGGATGTTAAGTGTCTGCATATCCTGACACTGCTTTATTCAAATCCGGAGCTAGCTGACACGCTGGCTTTGTATCAGATCAGTTTGTGGGTGTACTCTCCACCTGGGCTCTGCTTCACCGCTTTTAAAAAGCCAAATGACTTCGCACAGTTGGCCAAGGACAAAAATACGGTGTTCCCTCTCAGCCTGCTATATGTGGGATAACATTAAAGCTGGCTAATAACCCCCAAGTCCTTGGCCAGCCATCTTCCACAAAGGGGAAAATTAGTTGTTGCTTTTCTTCGTTTTTCATGTTCTCCCAGAAAGTAAGCTGAGAATGTGTGTCCCAAATCATGCACGTGATGCTGCATTCTGTATACAAAATTGTCTTCCCCTGTGTAATGCAACATACGCTCCCTTTTAAGGTTTCTTGTAGCTCCAGCTGCAGCAAGCCACCTTGTGAGTGCTTCCATTATCATAGCACCCCTGTGTAATACTCATGTCATATTTCTGGTTTCCAGGGCTGGTGGTGTATGGTGATATTGTGAATTTTGACTGATCCTCGTCTATTTAGGAGACATGAATGCTTTAAGTTATACAGTTATACAGCTGACTGTGACTTTTGTACCTGGTAAGATAAATATAGATCTGTTTGACCACACATTTGTAGTAATGTAGTGACATATAATCTGGCTAGGGGATTTAGACTCCCACCCATTGGGTATATGGGCGGGAGGGGAGAAAGGGAGAACAAATGCCGCGGAGATCTATTTGACTTTAGAGCCTAGTGTAGATGATCCTTACTCCCATTCCTCTTGTAATTCTATCAACTATGAAAAGGCAATTTATTGTCAGGAGCTGAAAATACTGTTGATAAAGTTATATTTATATAAGGCAACATTTTCAAAGCTACCACTCCAATTGTATCCATAATATTTGCAAGCCTGCTCTTTTGTGTGATCAAAAACTTCTTGTGTCTACAAATGGATGATCTTGCAGTGTTACTGGAGAGTGATGTAGGGTGCTGTTTTTAAGAGTTTGCCTACTCTGAGAAAGTAATTTGGATTACGGGAGGGTGTGAATTTAAAGCGGAATAACTATTCCTGATTAACTGTCTGCATGGATGCTCCTTATTCCAGAATGAGAGTGCCTTATTCTGAATTAGGATAATCCACTTTTCAAAGCAGGTTGGCTTGTCTACATAAACATTTAGTTCACGGCAGGCTGGGGTGTAAACTACACTGCACTAGCTTGCTGTGCTATAGGAGTCTGTACAGCCTCTGCTGATGTGCACTAACCGTTCCTTAATGCGCTTTGATCTACTCCCATGTCAAAACAGGGTATATCAAAGCACAGTAGGAAACAGTTAGTGTGCTTAGTAGGATTCACACAGACACTTAGTGCACAACAGGTTAATGTGGGGTAGATTTACACCCTAGCATGCGGCAAGCCAAATGTTTGTGTCAGCAACCTTAAGCTAAACAGGAACAACTCACTTTAGTCTGGAATAAGAGCATCAGAGCATCCATGCAGGAAGCTAATTGGGAATAGTTATTCCAGAATAGTTTTTCTAGATTAACTCCCCATGTAGACAAACCCTGAAAGGTGTCCAACTGCGTTAATGTTGTAGCGTGTATAGTATGAACAAAACTGAGTTTAAGTTTTCCCATCATCAGTTATTCAACCCATTGTGCCTATTATTATCATAGGCTGCTTAGAAGCATACAGCTTGTTAGACACATGCAAAACCTTGTGTTTGGTGTGTGTTTGGACCCCCGACTGAGTTAAGGTTCTTATGCCATCGTTCAACTGAAATTTCCTGGCTTGTTTAAATTCTATTAGTTGACACTATTTTATGGGAGTCCTTCATGGTGCAGTTAATTTCTGCCTTTAGTGGTGACATAAAGCAAACAGAGATACAGAAAATGCTTCATAAATAAGACAATCAATTCACTGCTGCACTTTCTGCTTTGGTTTGCACAGTGGATGCTCTGGGTTCAGCCTTCAGTACATTTAGAACAATTACTTGGGAGAGATCTTGGCTCTTTCTTTGCATGCTGGGTTTAAATACTATACTGCCAAGCAAAACAGTATATTTTGAATGTGGATGCAATCCACAGGTTTGTTCTTTTAAAAACAAGGCTACAGAGTTTATGGGGAGGGAAGAGTCAGAATCAGATGGGTTCTTTGGGGCAGGGGGAAAAAGGCAAGGTGGCAAGAGAGGCCAGGTCCAGTAGGAAGAGTGCTGCCAGGTGCAGTGAAGCACAGTTGTGGCCTTATGACCTGAAATGATGTAGCCTGATCAATGTAATTAATAAATCTATAGATTACTAAGAGTTCCCAGGTTTCAAAGTAGCAGCCTTGTTAGTCTGTATTCACAAAAAGAAAAGGAGTACTTGTGGCACCTTAGAGACTAACAAATTTATTTGAGCATAAGCTTCCATGAGCTACAGCTCACTTCATCGGATGCATTCAGTGAAGTAAGCTGTAGGTCACGAAAGCTCATGCTCAGATAAATTTGTTAGTCTCTAAGGTGCCACAGGTACTCCTTTTCTTTTTAAGAGTTCCCAGTTATCACTTTGAGGGTTGACGGGTTCTTGTCGTAAGATCAGACCCAGTGTTATTCAAATTATTATGTAGTTGGGAACCCTGATGTGCACAGTTGCAACACTCACACTATAGGAACTCTTCTATATTTACCAATAATTTTATTAACATTTAGCACAGTCACAAACACTCCAGCCCAGTAAGGTAGATAGAGATACTACAGAATGTACCTCTGAACATCCATATACTTACACCATCCCTTGCAGACCAACCTGAAATGTCAGTCATCATCTTCCTCATTACCTTGCCCCACATCACCAGTGGCCATCATTCTGGCATCTCCCACGGGCTACATCTTTCTCCTATTGCTCATAGGCTGGGATGCAAATATTTTAATATGTTACGCTGACACCACTATGTCTGATGCTTATTCAGTTGGGGTTTCTCCCCTCTTCCTTATTTGTATTTCCTTACCTTGCTAATGTTTGGTGTCCTTCTCCTATAGGTTAGTGTATCAGTGATCTCAATTTGTTATCATATACGTCAATTCGTTGCCTTGGCACCCTTATGGTTCAGTATGCGCGGTAGCTTATGTACCAGTTATCAAGTACATCAATTCATCGCTAATGACATTCTTGTGTGGGATTTCCCCTTAAACACTCTTTTTCAGCTTACCAATCAATACTTGGGGTTTTCCATTGGGCCATTTACCTGTGCCAGAGTTTATAGGCCTCAAGCCTGATGATAACTGCGGAAGCTAATGTCTTATAGGATACGGGCCTGTAGGTTCCTTGCATTACTGCTGAATATAATAAAGGCAGAATGAAGGCAAAGCCGTGAATATAATAAAGGTAAGCTAGCCCTATAGGCTACAATGGCCATTGCACAAACCAGGGTTAAATATTTCTCTCCAGGATTGATCTCCATGCCTAAAGCGAACTGTTCCACTAGTGGCTTTTCTTCCACCTCACGCACTGTTACAGGATTCTATGTCTGTATGTCTCAGTTTGATTTCCAGTCCAACAAATGGAAAGTGTGAGGAGAGGCAAAACAGTCTGTGCTCTCTGATCGTTGCTTTAGAGGTAAAACACTTTGTGTTGTCCCTCCGGATGGTGTCTTTCTGCCTGGAAGATCCCACAGCAAACAGTCTGTCAAAAATGTTTTTGTGCACTGCTCTGGGCTGGGGAGTGAGTTGCTAGTATGATATGAGCTAGGCCTCCAGAGTTTTGGTGTGAAGTGTAGGATTACTGCTGTAGCATGGGTGTAACACTGTATGGCTTAATGTAGGGTTCAGTCTGTATAGTTTGACCAGGATCCTGGCTTGACTTTCTTTCCTCAGCAATGGGTGTTCTGTTGGTCAGGCTATCTAACACCATTGTGGGTGAAAGAGTCTGATGTTTAAAAGTTGCAAGGAATGTTGCTTGTTTATCTTGGTTTGAACACTCTACAGGGAGAAAGTTTGAACTGTAGTCAGCGGTGCAGTATCTGGCTGCCAACAAGGGAGTAAATACCTTTCCACTCTACTAAGTGAGATGCCAGCTCCAGAAACTCACAGCGTTTCAGGATTTATAATCGCGGAACCAAACAACTTTGCAGAATTCCCTCTTCCACTTATTCTCCTCCCTGCCTCCATCCCCCCCCCCCCAAAAAAAAACAAAAAACCAAAACTGTCTGTCAGTCTTCCATTCCACCAATTATATAAATTGTTTGCTCAGAACTAACCTTGGACTTGATCTTACTCGCACCGAAACCAGTGATAAAACTCCCATTGGCTTCAGGGGGGCCAGGATTTTTCCAGGATTAGCACATGGGAAGGACTGGGTTCTATTCCTAGCTCTACCACTGATTCACTTTGTGACCTTGAACAAATCACCTAACTTCTCTGGGCCTCAACTTCCTTATCTATAAAGCAAGGGCAATGATACTTAGTGACATCACAAAAGAGTTATAAAGATTAATTCATTTAGTACACTTGTTTTTCAAAGAAGCTGCAGAAGACCTACAGTAACAGATGAAAGGTAGTACTGAGGATCAGGGCAAATGATAATTATTAAAACAGACACTTCTCTGTGAAAGATACTGTTCCATTACTCTGTTCTTGTTTACAAAGGAAAGTAGCTGATGTTATTCTCACTCCGTTACTTTACAGCATTTCAGATGATAAGAAACAACCAGTTTGGCCGCTGGTGATCTCTGTATGATACTGGAGATGCAGTCCCCATCTGGCTTGAAGTCCCCACTTTAACTGGCAGTTTACTTTCCAAGGATAGAATGTTGTTGGGGGTTAGAGAAGACAACTGGAAATTGGGTTCCTGAATTCTATAGCAAGCATAGCCACCAATGGACTGTTTAATCTTGGGCAAATCAACCTCTTCATGTCACAGTTCCTCCATCTCTGTGTATCTCTTTGCAGCTGACCTCCCTCAGTAGTACGTTCACTGGGAACAGGAACATGAGAGCAGGAGCCAGTGCTCTTCTGGCAACAGGGGCAAGACTTTGGAGCTCATTACAGGAGAAAATCAGAATGTCCACATTTCCTGCCTTTGAAACACGGAGTAAAACTTCTTATTATGACTGGGCATTCACACAGCTGTACCTAAACACAGTAAAGAAGAAATGAAAAAAGGTGGGGGACGAAAGGGGAGAGAGGAGGAAAAGAGAAACTTAAACAAAAATCAAAGCAAACACCACCCTGAACTGCTTCACAGCAGGCAGCTTGGAGCATTCCCTCTAGCCTGCCATGGCAGTCGGAAAGTTATGGTTCCAACCATCTTTTATTCTGACTGTTCATTTCTGAGAAATTCCTCTTTAAAGCAACAAAACCCTACATTGTAGCCAATGGGATTAAATCTTCAGATCTCCTATTCACACTGCAGGGAAGTGAACTGAGTAAATCAAATCTTTAGATCTCCATATTGTTTCAGAAGGGAGGCAGAACCTGCCATGAGCTCAAGGCATTAGTCTTGCTTGGAAAGAGAACAAGCACAGTAATAATGCAGAAAGACATCCATTTGGTTTGCAGCATGTGGCTCAGCTGCACGGGTCAGGTTATTTTAAACTAGCAAGGCACTGCCTGTGTTCAGGGCTCTCACAGGTTACTGATTAAGGTTGAGGTGATGCCTAGAAAGTACTACCTTATTTTTTTTTTTAACGCAGATTCATCCTACAGTGCCAGTTGGGTAAAGCTGTGCAAATTGCCATAAATGCCCTGGATGCCAAATCTTTCCAACTTGCTTTAATAGACTACAGCCATATGGTACCTAAGTAAGTGGCCTGACTTTCAGCTGATGAGCACCTGCAGCTCTTATTGATTTGATTGGTAATTCTGGCTATTCGGCATTTCTGAGAATAAGAACATTTATTTAGGTGCCTAACTTTAGGCACCTCAGGTTGAATGTTTTGGCTAGAGCCTTTTGGGACTGAGAACAAGCGGTCTGTGTCACATCTTTGACGTCCTTTGTAAGTTGGCTATAGCGCACTGCTGGACCTTGACCAAGCATGAAGGCTGCATAATGTGGTCGACTTTCCATAGGGCCCAGATTCTGGTATCTGGCTTAAACTGGTTCGGTCTCCATGAATGAATAATTTATTTGTGGAATTTATACAGTTTAAACACCCTTCCCTTTAACAAGATACACTCCTCTTCTGTGCTTTCATCCTCTGCATGGAGAAGTAGGTGTGTTGGAGGGTGGGAGGGCAGGTGAGGCTAAACTTATTGTTGAGGACTAAGCCATGGGTTAGTCATAATGCTGGTGCTGTTTCAGTAATGTATGTTTGCATAGCGAGGAAGAGAGAAAGAGAGATGATGATCTTGTGGTTAGGGCACAGGACTAGAAGTCAGGAAACATGGGTTCAGGCTAGTTCTGCCACTGATTCACTACGTATTTTTGGGTAAGTCACGTAAGTACTATGTTCGTCAGTTTCCATATCTGTAAAATGGGACAGTGTTTAACACAAATGCTTCTAAAGGGCTTTGAGCTCTTCGGATGGAAAGTGCTATGGAAGGTGTATCACTATTATTTTATTCTGCTGTTGTTGCAGTAATGAAACAAAACGAAATAACCTTTGAACTACATATACTTCATAAGTGTGCAGTCGCTGTACCACTGTTTAGGATGAAAGTAAGCTTATTTACGCCCACTCCCCGTCATTGCCTAGCCACATGTTTACACAGCGCTAGCTGTTTTTATTTCTCTTGTCAAAATCCTTCTAACTAAATAGCTTCAATGTCCTCTTGCAAGCAAACCTTTCTAGGCTTTTGCTGTTGCTGCTTTCTGAACCCTGAGATGAAGTTTTGGGGAGTTAGCACACGTAGTTCTAATGCAGCACTTCCTAGTCATGTTGATCTTTGATTCTGCCCGAAGACCGGCATCCTCTTCACCTCCGATCCCACAGTGACAGCCATTTGAGACCTCACAACTCAACAAGAGGGGCCAGGGGTGCAGCATGGCGGGCTCCGGGGGACTACCTGATGCTCCCAAGCAAGGAGTTTGTCTGTTGTCACACACTTATCTCTGACTCCATTTTAATGTTTTCTTTAAGATGTTTTCTCAGACTTCTTGTCTGCAGCCATTAACGCAAACATTGTGTGCTATGATCTGTCCCCATCAAGTCACACAAGATAAGCAGGGTGAGTTTGGTCCAATACTGGAATGGTAAATGCCCCTGGAATGCATAGGAGCTGTAGGAAGGTAGTGTTGGTTGCTTGGCAGGGAATCTGCCAAGTCCACCCCAGCATGGTGAAAAGAGGTGGTATACTGCTGAAGGGGCTGCCCTCCCAGTGAGGCTTAAAACGAAGGTTCTGACTAGTGATCACTTTCTCAAGAGTAGGTGTTCAGCTGTGGTGTCGTGGATTAACTCTAAGTGTAGTAACTCCTTTGTACTCTACTGAATTACTGCTCTGGCTTCAAATGGATAAGATCTTCTCCACTTCCGTTCCTAAACTATCGTCATGTTGCCGTGCATTGTTAAATAGTAGCTGCATTTTGGCAGGAGATGAAATAATCCCTGTATATGATTTATGTATTAGTTTAAATCTGCAACATGCTTTAAGATTAAAGGGATTATAGAAATAGGGGAAATCCACCCGTGATATTGCATTGTTACTGCAGCTTTTGCTGGCATGGATGTAGTTGACCAACCGCATGATCTTCACAACAGCCCACAAGCAAGTCTTGTGTCCATAACAGGAGAGGTCAGAACCAGTGAGGCCAATAGTTCATTCACTGGCAGGAAAAAATAGTTCCCAGCTCTAGAGAATTCAGACTTTGCCCACATGTGCACAAGCTGGTAAATTGTGGTTCAATTTCATGGGAGAAGAGCTTTGACCTCGTCAGCCAAGGTTGAAAAATCTGAAGCCCTCCCCTCCAGATTATAAAATAGAATTGATTGGGTACCCAAATAGTCAAGATAGCCTGCAGTCTAGTTTGTCCACTTAGTGGAGCCAGGTTTCCCAGCAGTAAAGATGCCCCAGTCCTGCCCAAACCACCTCATATTTAACTAATGTGAGACAGGATCATGGGAAGGCATTGAACTCCCTGAAATATCAATCAAGAGTCTGAAATTGATATTGAGACCGCTGAGTCGGGAACTTCTATAAGGCTCTTAAGAATCCTCTACCCTTCTCTAGCACATCCCATCTGAGAATCGTAAATGAATGAAGCGCCTTGAGAGAGGTCATTATTATTACTCCTGTCTTACAGATGGGAGAAACTGAGGCACAGGGATTGTGACTTGCCTGCTGAAAGGACAAGCTGTATTAAAAATAAATCTGCGAATAACAAGTGGGGTCTCTGATGTTCTGTAGTTACTGCTGCTTGGGTCTCGGCTCTGTAGTAGACTGAGGAGTAATTAGAACAGCTATTTTCAAGGACAGCTGACAGAATGAGATGTACCATGTTTGAGTGCGTGTCCAGGTCTATGAAAGCCCAGTAAATAGCCACTTCAGGAAACACAGGTTTTCTGCCAATCTCAGTGCCATATGCCTCATCACAATATTGGGAACACATTCTCTAGCTGCTTTCCATTACACCTGGGTCCTTATTTGCACAGCGCTGTCCAGAACTCAGAAATTGAATGAATCCAGCTTGGGTTTTGAAATGTGCCATTTACTCCTAACCAGAATGCCATGCTGGCTGTAGGGACCTGGAAAATCCAGGAAGTTGAAGCACCTACATCTGATCTCTTGAAAGAAGCAATTTAAATGATGGGTGAAGTGTGAAGCTTATGAAATTGATGGTGTGGGAGGAACGATTGTACTAGTTTGTGTCAAGTAAGGGCATGGGCAGGCGCTGCCCTTCCTTGGCACTCTTAGCACACCTCAGTTTTGACTAGCAGCTCCCCTGGCTATTCCAGTCCTGCGACTGTCCTGAGCATACTCTCAGTTGTGGTGGGTTTGTGTTGCAGACTAAAATCAATTGTTTTATCACTTTTTTCCCCCCCTCCCACTTGCTTAGTTTTAAGCCTCTGCTTTCGAAGGTGAATGGCTAGTGTACTAACCCATTGTACACTTGGCCTCCAGCAAAGGCCTTTCTATAGATCTGTCATGTTTGATACAGGCTAAGAGGCCTCTGTGCTACGTGACAGCAGTAACGTAAACCATGCCTCTGCCTTCCTACTTCCAGACACACGTTTCGTATTGCTTATTTTTCCTCCTCTGCTGCTGGATAAACCCCCAGTCATAACCCTTTAGGATTTTCACTGCAAGGAAAATTTGGCCTGTTTCTCTCTCTCTCTCTCTCTCTCTCTCTCTCTGTCTCTCCCACTTTTGTCCTTGTTTTTCTTTTGCTTTTTTTCTTCTTCTTTCTATTTGGAAGCCATCTGAACTGTAATGTTTAAAAACAAATGTAAACCACAGACCCTTCAAGGAACCGCTAATGAGTCTCTGGAATTCAGACTAGTTGGGAGAGGAGAGGGCCCAGTAATTACTGTGCTATTACCCAAGTGGTTCTGCTGTATTCTTTGCGTGACAGGCGTGACAGGCGAGTGGTAAGATGCACCACCCTTTCCAAATAAGCAGGATCCAAAGGGAAATAGAAGGAGAGGCTGAAAGTACTTGATCCTTCACATTCCTATATCTGTGCAACATGTGGGGAGAACTGGCTTTCTGTCTCTCTTGCTGCCTGTTTGTAAACAGCTGAACTTTGAGCTCTCTCTGGAGAACGCACCAGTTGTTAGCTCAATGCAAAGGGTTACAAAATCTTCCAAACAGCATTGAGAAATAATTGGCTTCAGATGGGGAAAACAGAGGGGTTCATGGGGTTACATCTTTGGCAGTGACAAATGGTGAGTGAGGGAAAGGGGTGGGAGGGCACTTTGGTAGCTAGAAGCAAGGCTGGCTCGAGGTTATTCTTGTGCGTTTGGGACTCTTTCTCCTCTGTTTCATTTCCCTCCCTTGTTGATCAAAATGTGCTCAGACCCCACAGCCTCATGTTAAGTAAGACATGGGCTGAGAGACCTGGTGTTCTCTGCCAGAGCTGTGGGTTTCTGGTGCTGTTTTGGACAGCAGACCAGAATCTGCTCCTGCTACCATTGCAGATCTCCATTTGGAAGCTGTGTAAAAGCTTCCCCTTTATTTCCACTGGGCCCAGACGTTTATATTAATTTGCACAGTAAGCTGGTTTCTCTGAATGGTTTTGTTTTCTGAGCATTCTGCTTGCTTCAGGGTTCAGGGGATAAAACTCAGCACCAGCTGAGAGCTCTTCTAGGTAGAATTCTCTGCTGTGGTTTGACATACACTTGCCAAAGTTGGTAGCTCCCACTGAGCAGGGAGTCACCAAAGCTGCTGGCTAAACTAAGTACTCACACATGAAAACACATGTGCGAAGAATGCCCTGTGGCAGAGCCTGCTCATAGGAAGGGCCAAGTTCTGCACTGACGTGCACTCCCTGTAACTCCACTGAAGAAGTGAACACAGGATACAGCCCTTTAAATGCTCGCGAATCAGCTAAAAGTTACTCCCTTCTGCTTCAAACTGTTATTGACAATGTATGTGATAAAAGTGAGCAGTAGCTGCTTTCGGTACACTCTGTTGTTGTAGCACAGCTTTCCTGACTCCTCAAAGCTTTTGGCTCTCACCATCCTCCCCCCAGTGTCCTTTGCAACCAAATTCAGGCTAGCAAACCTTGTTCAATGGCTGAGCACAATTTGCCATGCAAACAGCTACAAAAGCTTGAGCTACTGCTGACTAGCTGAACCCTCCTGCTATTGAGATGCTACGGTGGAATGAACCCAGGCAACAACCCAGCCTTACCCCAACAGTGCCGCAGGACTGTCCTCCTCCGCCTGTTGTTGTTTTTCTGTCTTCTTAAACTTCACGTCTCTCTCCCCCCATCCTGCCCCTCTCTGGCTTGGGGTTCTTTCCTCGCTTGGCCCCTCTCCACTCTGCTGCTGACAGCCAGCTGCTGTCTCTGCCTGAGCTCTTTTTTTTGTTGTTGTTGGTCGTTCTGGAGATGTGAGGTTTCGTATTACATGTGTGCTGGGGAGGGAGGCGAGAAGTGAGCACAGGCAGAGCCTGGCAACTGGTACTAACTGTCTAGAGTGGAGCCCACGGTGCCAACATTTGTTGGAAACTTCCTGTGTATCTTCTTGCCAGCGAGGTCTCTTCTTTGTTCCAATTAATGACGGCTTTTGCTGGAGTAGTCTGGGTTGGGGTTATATTGATTTCCTTTCAATAGTTCGGTTGCATGTTAAAGCAATTAACTTTCTTTATGCTGTCCAGTTTCCTGCTGGCTCCCAATGGGGAATGGACTGTTCTCTTGTGTTCTTTGACGAAGCTGGGAATAAAGGGGATGAAATGACAATGCCATTTCCTTTAGGAAAGAAGCATGATCTTGTGGTTAAGATGTGGTGCTCGGGGGCAGGAGTCTTGTGTTATTTTCTTGGCTCTGCTATGTATCTGCTGTGTGACCTTGGCCAAGTCATTTAACTTCTTGATGCCTCAATTTACCCTTCTGTTTACTGGGGGCAATAATACCTACCGGCCTCAAAGGAGTGTTGACACTTATTTGCTACCAGTACATTGTTCACTCTGCTTGTGTGTGGTACCCATAAGATCTCCCCTCCCCCATTTTTTTTCCCAGCAATTGGCAACTAGCTGTACAATTTGTCTTACTGGTTTTTATTAATTCATTCCTGAGTTGTCGTGATGGTTTGCTCCATTCAAGGGGACCTCGCCTCCCAAATGGTTGGGATCCCTAGTTCAGCAGACCTGGCATCCCTCCCTAGTGTATCTCACTGGAGATGCATTATCTTTTCAAAGGCAGGTAGTAGCTATGCTAAGATAAATGCACCTTTCCCTGGTATTTTATCTTCCCTCTCTAGTTTGAGATAAGGTGCTGAAACATTCTTCACTGGACAAGAACAGTGGCATAAAGAAAAGAGAGGCCAGGCACTGAACTCTGATGAATATCCTCGTTATCATCATGTCTGCAGTGATCGGGTTTCACTAACATTTCGCATCATGTTACTGAAATTTCAGTGTTAGCTTTTCTTTCTGTCCCTTAACACAAAATTGGGGTTTCTCAGTGAAATGAAAGGTGACTACATTTAGAAAAAATTGTCATAGAGTCAACCTATGGAACTCTCTGCCGCAGGGAGAGAGAGAAATACTGTGGCTGGATTTTTAAAGGGCTGGATAATTTCAGAACACTTGTGACAATTCAGTCTGAGACAATGGGTATAACCAAGTCTCCTGCTTCAAGGCAAAAATGAACTGCTTGTGGAGCCAAGGAAGGCTATTCCGCCATGTAGATCGTTGCACAACTAGCTATGTACTGCAGAACCTTGATTTTTTTACAAACACCAATCTCATGAACACTAGTTATACAAACCCTGCTTCGCAGCCGGGGGAACAAATCACATAACACAAGTGATGTCTCTGAGGAACAAGTCGTCATTCCTTCACACTTTGATTCCTTCAGTGCACTGGAAATTTTTGTAGTGGCTTGAAGGAGAAGAAGAAAGTGGTACAGTGCATCATACTGCAACTTATGCACTGTACCTGCTGCAATTGAGATGTTTGGTTTAATAAACTCTTCAATTTTGTGAACCACTCAATTACCAGTTTGTTTGTAAAGTAGGGGTGTTATTGTATTTTATTTGTTTTGCCTTCATCTGAAGCATTAAGGTTTTGGCTGTTAACAGGACACCAATGGCTTCAGAGCTCCTCCGTTCTTTGCCACAGCATTCCAGGGCAAAATCTTGTTTGTTGGTATTAGGGGGTTAAATGTACATGCAAACATCTTCCCCTCCCTCCTAACCCTGTCACTAAAGCTCTGTGAGGGAAGGGAGGGAGGGAGGCATGACCAGCCACTATTATATGCTTCACTCTTAACACCAAGAGGAGTGGTGTGTGTTTGACTAATAAGAGAATAATGCCTTCACTTCTTTCTCTCTTTGAGAAACAAAGAACTGACTCACAGAAGGCCTTTGACATTTCTGTAATGGTGCTGCAGTGGCAGGACCCGCAGCACCCTGCCGTTCTTTTGGAAGGGTAGGGGGAGAGACTCAAATGTGTCTCCCTTTTTTCCCTGGTTGTGAAAGAACTCTTTCTCTGAATTCAGGACCAGAATGAGTCAGTGCTGCTTTGCAGGGGGATAGAAAGCCATCTTTGTAGTAGCCCCTATTCAGCTTTCAGTGACCTGGGCTCATAGTACAATTAATTCACTGTCCCAATCCCCTTACCTGGGTAGTACTGTGTTCCTTCTGACTTCAGCTCGCACGCTTGCACTGAGCTTGTTTGGAGCCTGCTGCTTTAGTTTCTTCACCAGCTCTTGGCTGTGTTTTCTGCTTGGTAAATCAAAACCCCTGGGCTGCAAGGGAGTTAATGAATAGGCAGTCATTATGGACTCTTAACAGAGTCTGTTTGAAATGCCTGGAGCCAACAGATACTCTGCTGGATTCCTTGCCATCTTCTGGCCAGGAATCCAGACTTAACCCCCGGCCCCCGCGCCCTTTCCATGCACCTGTTTGTAGATGTCACCATTCAGACCTGCCTTAAAAAGGTAGTTTCTAATGGAGGAAATACTTCTTTTCCCTCTATGACCATTTTGCTGCTGAAACTGCCAAGCCAGCTGGAGTGCTTTTGGTAGAGAAGACAAAATGGCCCCGCTCAACCCTCTAATAATAGAATAGTTGTCTTCTAAATTTGTGTTTTAGTTGCAGAGCCTGTTAGAGGCCAAGCTCAAGTCTGCTGTGCGACGCAGATGCCCTGTGAAGTAAGTTCACTGAAGTTGCATCTTTGTAACTGACAGAAGAACTTGGTCCAGTGTTGTCAACTGTTTGAGGGGGTTATAACTTTAAGATGAGACTTGGCATCAAGGGCTAGATATTCAAAAGCAAGCCATGCATCTGAAATAGATATATATATGAAATATGTGCTGTGTAAATACATTCATAGTAATTATATTGTATGTGTCCAAAATGTGCTAGACACAATAAATCAGATGCTATATACAAATTAATAATAAGCAGTTAGCCATTAATCTATTTCCATGGTCCGGCTGTAGTAGAGAGAAATGGTGCATGTGTGAGAAGGGAGAAAAGAACTAAAGTACTTCAATTGTATGCTTGCTGGGACAGGGAGCGTCCTTTTTTCTGTGTTTGTACAGCACCTAGCACAGGGGGGTCCTGGTTTGTGACTCAAGCTCATAAGCAGGATGGTAATATAAAAAACACACAAGAATAGTAGGGGGGATTTTGAGCAAAATCCCTGCAACTGTTGTTGATGTATGGGAAAGTGAGGCACTTGACAAAATGTTCCCTGTTCTAAAAAAAATCCCAATCACACCTTTTTAGACTTGGCAAAAGCAGGTCTATGAGAAAAGTAGCAAAAATGTAGTCCTCACTGAGGGCTGGTGTCTGCTTGATTTAACAAAATTATGGCTATTTGAAAATTGTGCCTCGAGAAAATGTCAGTCTGCACTTCACTGCTGCCCGTGTGTGCCCAGCTAGCTACGGGCAGGTCTGCACTGCAGCTGGGAGCAAGCTTTCTAGCACAAGAGACAGACACACGCTAGCTCTTCTCAAGCTAGAGCACTAAAAATAGCCATGTAGCCAGGGGTAGCATGGGCAGCGACATAGACTAGCTACTTGAGTACGTACCTAGGGGATCCAGGTGGGTTTGTACTTGGGTGTCTAGCCTGAGTCACTGCCCATGCTACCCCCAGCTACCCTACTAATTTTAGTATGCTAGCTCAAGCAGAGCTAGTGTGTGTCTGTGCTCGGACTGGGAAGCAGCCTCTCAGCTGTAGTGTAGATGTTTCCTAAGTGAGCACTGTTTGCTTTTAAGGAACTTCAAACCCTGTTGTTGACACTTGAAAGCCCTGCAAATAGATCTTGAATAGGTTTGGAGTAAAGAGCTTATGGGGGAGGGCATGAAAGCTCTGGAAGTCAGATTTCCTCCAGCCTCCTATGACCAACAAATAAATTAAATGCAGGATCACAAAAATTAAGGTTCCAACATCTATGTTGTGCCCATGTTCTCATGTTCCATTCCTGTTTTTCTTATTAAAAATGTGTAGCTTAATATGTTACTCCTTTGTGATAAAATTAGGGCTGTCCAATGATTAAATAAATTGTGCGATTAATCACACTGTTAAACAATAGTAGAATACCATTTATTTAAATATTTTTGGATGTTTTCTACAATTTCAAATATATTGATTTCAGTTATAACACAGAATACAAAATGTACAGTGCTCACTATATATTTTTTATTACAAATACTTGCACTGTAAAAACAAAAGAAATAGTATTTTTCAATTAACAAGTACTGTAATGCAGTCTCTTTATCATGAAAGTTGAACTTACAAATGCAGAATTATGTACAAAAAAAACTGCATTCAAAAATAAAACAATGTAAAACTTTAGAGCCTACAAGTCCACTCAGTCCTATTTCTTGTTCAGCCAATCACTCAAACAAGTTTGTTTACATTTGCAGGAGATAATGCTGCCTGCTTCTTGTTCACAATGTCACCTGAAAGCGAGAACAGGTGTTCTCATGGCACTGTTTTAGCTGGTGTTGCAAGATATTTACATGCCAGATGCACTAAAGATTCATATCTCCCTTCATGCTTCAACCACCATTCCAGAGGACATGCGTCCATACTGATGACGGGTTTGCCTGATAACAATCCAGAGCAGTGCAGACTGACGCATGTTCATTTTCATCATCTGAGTCAGATGCTACCAACAAAAGGTTGATTTTCTTTTTTGGTGGTTCGGATTCTGTAGTTTCCGCATCAGAGTGTTGCTCTTTTAAGACTTCTGAAAGCATGCTCCACACCCTTCCCTCTCAGATTTTGGAAGGCACTTCAGATTCTTAAACCTTGGGTCAAATGCTGTAGCTATCTTTAGAAATCTCACATTGGTACCTTCTTTGTGTTTTGTCAAATCTGCAGCGAAAGTGTTCTTAATATGAACAACATGTGCTGAGTCATCATCTAAGACAACTATAACATGAAATATATGGCAGAATGCAGGTAAAATAGAGCCGGAGACATACAATTCTCCCCCAAGGAATTCAGTCACAAATTTAATTTAACGCATTTTTTTTTAATGAGTGTCATCAGCATGGAAGCATGTCCTCTGGAATGGTGGCCGAAGCATGAAGGGGCCTACGAATGTTTAGCATATGTGGCACGTAAATACCTTGCAATGCCAGCTACAAAAGTCCCATGCGAACACCTGCTCTCACTTTCTGGTGACATTGTAAATATGAAGTGGGCAGCATTATTTCCCGTAAATGTAAACAAACTTGTTTGTCTTAGCGATTGGACTGAGTCGACTTGTAGGCTCTAAAGTTTTGATTGTTTTGTTTTTGAGTGCGGATATGTAACAAAAATAATATACATTTGTAAGTTTCACTTTCACGGTAAAGAGATTACACTACAGTACTTGTATGCGGTGAATTGAAAAATACTGTTTCTTTTGTTTATCATTTTTACAGTGCAAATATTTATAATAAAAATCATAAAAAAGGGGGCAGTGTACACTTTGTATTCTGTGTTGTAATTGAAATCAATATCTTTGAAAATGTAGAAAAAACATCCAAAAATATTTAATAATTTCAATTGGTATTCTATTGTTTAACAATGCAATTGTTGATGCAAACTGCGATTAATCATGATTCATATTTTTTAATCGTGATTCATTTTTTTGAGTTAATCGCATGAGTTAACTGCGATTAATCTACAGCCCTAACTTCAAATACTGTGGGTGTAGATTCATCACTCCTACTACGGTTTGTCTACTTTAAACTGTATCATGATATATATATTTAATGTGATCCTGTGTACTATCTGGGAGCAATTTGAGGGCAAACGCAAAGCATGGGCTTACAAGGGATATAGAGTTTCCCTTAAGAACATACTTTGCATTCTCATACACACGTGTAAAGCTTGCTTGCTTTGTAGTAGGTGATTTTTTTTAAGTGGGTATTTTTAAATCAAGCCTGTTCCATGTAAGAGTTACATCACTATTTATTCAGGGCTCCAAGTAGTAGACACTACAGATATGTTTAAGACAAGACACTTGCTAAGAGCTTACAGTCTAAAAGACAAGGGGATACAATATGCTTGGAAAATGGAACTAGTTGATGTTGGATATAGATCTTGTTTCACTTGTTAATTTTTTCTTTAAATAATCCCCTTTTCCCCACCTTTCCCATCAGCCCTGGCACACTTGTTCAGTTATTGCAATGCTAGGTTTCAAAAACAGCCTCATTCCCCGTCATCTACCTGAAAAGAGGACTGCCTGGTTCTGCCCTCTCTAGCCAAATCAGATGATGCTTTCACCAGTTCAAGCATGGGGTGCTTTTGGAAGTGGGGGTTTCTCTTGCCCCTGTAGTTACTGAGCACATATATATGTATACTGTAATATAGACACATCTTGAGGAGCTAAACTATCTGCCCTGGAATATCTGGCCACCACTGTTCCCTCGAAGCTGTGTGCGTGCGCACGCAGATCCTAAACCGCGCGTGCACGGCGAAACACCGCGTGCACAGAAGCACAACAATTTGCACAGAAGAAATTTTTTGCGCGCACGGCCTGTCAAACATTAGAGGGAACGTTGCTGGCCACCCTCACATGCCTGGTTGCTAGTTCAGTATAACTGGTTGGGCAATATTGTCGAGCAGATTGCCTGGTTTTCATTGCTCACTAACATGCCTGTGGAATCCTTGTAGAGATTTGGCCATCTCTTTTGTCCCCCAGGAGGGGTATGTCTGCTCTCTACCTGGGACTGTGCCTCCCAGCCTAGGTAGACAGACTTGCGCTTGCTCGGCTCAAGCTAGTACACTCAAAATAGTGGTGTGGACCTTGTGGCATCTCGGGTTTGACCCCCCAGGGTCTGAACTCAGGTGGCTAGCCCTAGTCTTTGCCAGAGCTGCAACATCCAGACTGCCACTAGCTCAAGCTCCACTAATGCAAGTGTCTACCTGTGCTGAGAGGCTCCAGCTGGGTAAAAGAACGAGCCTATCATCCTTTGAATTACCACTGTGATCTCTGTAACGCAAAATAAATGAGAAGCTCACCAATGTGTGATCTGTGAACCTATCCCAAACAGTGAGGGTCTGTGCAGCAAAACTGATTGAAATACATGTTTATCTCAGAACCCCAAACTGATCAAATGGCTCTAAAATGGAACATGTTTATCCGAGAGACCAGAACTAGTACAAGTTTAGGGGACCTCTCTGTGAGACTGACTCAAGGCTGTATCTTGTGGCTCAGCTCTGTCAAAAGTCCATAGTAAAACTTGTGGGTGTTCAGTCAGACTTACCTTAAACTTGGTAGTAAGGTGTTGACGAATCCACGGCCACAACGTCTCTGGCTCTTCCATTGTTTCAGCAGCCTTTGCGATCTCCCTGGTCCAAATTCAGAACAGAGTAGTCTTTGGAGTATGAATAAACAAATAGGCCTATTTTCCCCTTCCACTGAGCGCTCCATACACATTGGGTAAGTGGAGCTGAATTTCTGCTTGTGCAGCGTGTTGGGGTGTGTGGTAACAGTGTGTGTAACCTGGGGGTTTGGGGTGGCTGTCTGTTTGCAGTGGCACTGCCTTTAACGAGTGAGTATTCAAAAGCGCCCGGTGTTGGCCTGACCGTGCTCTTATGGAGGTCAGTGTAAAACTCCCCTTGACTTCAGTGGGGGAGTTAGGTCAACGCTGAGAGCTCCTGAAAAGCCCTCCTGAAAAGCCCAAAACAGATGAGTTTGGGACAGCCCCATGTTGCCCTTGCTATGGTGATCCTCTTCTCCCCTCCCCACCCCACCCCATGTTGCAGATTTGATCTGCAGTATTAGGTATCTTCCGAGACTGCTTTCACCCCTTCCCTGCCCCCCATACTTTACCTCCCCCTTGCAGTAATTGTTCTCCCATCAGCATGTCATTGTTACCTTCTTTCTCTCGTCTCCTAGATGTCGCCATGCTGCCATAGCAAAGTACTTTGGAGATGTCACCCCCCCTTGTAACAAGTGCTGTGATTACTGCAAGAACTCAGGAGCAGTGAAAAAGCAGCTGGATTCCCTGGAGCTTATCAGCAACAGCTGGAGCAGAACCTGCATTAGACCCACAGGTTCCTCTCGGGACACCTATGACCCAGAGCTATATGAAGGAGGGAGGAGAGGCTCTGGAGGCTTTAGCAGGTTCGGATTTGATTGCTGAGCCTCCCAGAGACTGCGGCGTGTTCTGCTGGGGAGGGTGGAGCTCCTCCTCTTTGGACTGCCCTGCTGCCAGCCTAGCTGCTCCTAATTTCAGCAGATATTTCTGTGTAGTATTTTCCTGTCACTTATGGCCTCAAGGCCAGGAACTTTTTTCCATACGCTGTGGCTGGCTCAATCAGATTCATATCCCTGGGAGCCAGAAGCTGTCCTCAGATCATCTAGACCAGGGGTAGGCAACCTATGGCATGTGTGCCAAAGGCGCCACGCGAGCTGATTTTCAGTGGCACTCACACTGCCCGGGTCCTGGCCACTGGTCCAGGGGCTCTGCATTTTAATTTTATTTTAAATAAAGCTTCTTAAACATTTTAAAAGCCTTATTTACTTTACATACAACAATAGTTTAGTTATATAGTCTAGACTTATAGAAAGAGACCTTCTAAAAGCATTAAAATGTATTACTGGCACGCAAAACCTTAAATTAGCGTGAATAAATGAAGACTCGGCACACCACTTCTGAAAGGTTGCCGAAGCCTGATCTAGAACAATTGATGATCCCACAGAATGTAGCTGGTTCAAGGAACTGACCTATATTTTGCATCTGAGCTGGGAGACAGAGGAACTAGACTTTAGAGAGACTGTAATCAAGTGGCTAGCTCCAGACTTCTCCTGGATTCTAGTCCTAGCACTGACTCACTAACCTAGGGCAAGTTGCTTAACCTCTGTGTCTCCGTTTCCCCTTATCTGTAAAACGGAGATGGGTGTTGGGAAGTGTGATTAAATTTATATAGTGCTTAGCACACTTGGATGATGGTGCTATACACATGTGGGATGGTGGTGGTTGTGGTATTAATAATAAATTATAATAATAATAATATTTATTTATTAATTTTTCCCCAATCTGTAACTCCTATTTTGCATGGGGATTTTGTGTTTGAAAGCAAAAGGCTGTTAGCATTGCTGGGCTACAGCCATCATGTGGTCGGACACGGTGCAAGCTTCTCTGCACACTTCTACCTATACAGCTCTGTCATGATCTGCAGCACTGACTGCCGTTCTAGCCTTCTGCTTCTACAGGTTGACACAGATTGGTAGCTTCATTCATCAGATGACACTGGCAGTGGGATGAGGCCAAATTACTAGTGACCCTGAGCTGTACGGTAACTCCTCGCTTAATGTTGTAGTTAAGTTCCTGAAAAATGCTACTATAAGCAAAACAATGTTACGCTAATCCAATTTCCCCATAAGAATTAATGTAAATTGGGGGGGGGGGGGTAGGTTCCAGGGAAAATTTTTTTGCCAGACAAAAGACTATATTTTTATTTTTATATCTATCTATTTATATATATATAGAGAGAGAGAGAGACACACACACACACACACGCAGTATAAGTT
Source organism: Eretmochelys imbricata (assembly GCF_965152235.1). Lineage (NCBI taxonomy): Eukaryota > Metazoa > Chordata > Testudines > Cheloniidae > Eretmochelys > Eretmochelys imbricata. The sequence goes on along the minus strand of NC_135585.1, from coordinate 15,512,712 downwards.
TTAAACAAATACACAGCAACGATGATTGTGAAGCTTGGTTGAGGTGGTGAAGTCACAGGGTGGGATATTTCCCAGGGAATGCCTTACTGCTAAATAATGAACTAGCACTAGGCTGAGCCCTCAAGGGTTAACACATTGTTGTTAATGTAGCGTCACACCCTACAAGGCAGCATGAATGGAGGGAGGGGAGACAGCATGGCAGAGAGAGAAAGAGACACACCCTGTGTGTGAGAGAGATGCGCATTGCCCCTTTAAGTATGCTGACCCCATTCTAAGTACATTGCCTTTTTAAGTAGATCAGCAAGTTGAGACAGCAGCTGCTGATAGCAAGCTCCCTCCATCCTGAGCCCTGTCATGTCCCCCTGTGCTCTGTGGAGATGAGGTACAGGAGTGGGGGGAGGGGGACACCCTGACATTAGCACACCTCTGCCCCCTTCTCCCCCCATCCCCCCCGCAGAGCAAGCAGGAGGCTCCCGGGAGCAGCTCCAGGGCAGAGGGCAGGAGCAGCACACGGCAGTGGGGGTGGGACAGCTGGACTACCCGGCAAATGGTAGCCTGCTGGGCGGCTGCTGCACAGGGAACTTAGGGGAGCGGGGAGCTGGTAGGGGGGCTGCCGGTCCACCCTGGTTCCAAGCCCCCCCCAGCTCACTCCAACAGGCTGCTCTTCCTGCAAGCAGTGGATAAAGCAGGTGGCTGCCAAACAACATTATAAGGGAGCAACTTTAAACGAGCGTGTTCTCTAATTGATCAGCAAGGTAACAATGAAACGACGTTAAGTGAGGAGTTACTGTATTGGAACCCAGGACTCCAAAGACAAAGGCTATTGCTTTAACATAAAAAGAACAGGCAGACTTGTGGCACCTTAGAGACTAACAAATTTATCTGAGCATAAGCTTTTGTGAGCTACAGCTCACTTCAACAACTAAATTTGTTAGTCTCTACGGTGCCACAAGTACTCCTTTTCTTTTTGCGAATACAGACTAACACGGCTGCTACTCTGAAACCTGCTTTAACATAGGGCACTGCTTGCTACCTACTTCACTGATTTTGTGCTGCTTGGCTGTACCTTCTGTTCAAAGCTGTAGTGGTCACTGAGGACCCAGCTGTGCCAACCTTACTCACTGTGTTGATTTTAGTGGACTCTTAGTTGAGGAAGTACTGCTCAACTTGATTAAGGGTGGCAGAACTGAGCTCTAAGGTGTGTTCCTAAAAGTCAATTAGAAAACACCTTCCTGATGTGATTCAGGTTTTCTAAGGCCTTTAGACCAGCTATTGCTCCCTCTGCAAGAATTTGTATTCCTCTCCTAACTCTCCTGCCTTCTAATCCAGGTATGACGAAGAAAACCGTGGGAGTGGGGATGAAGCCAGTGAGGAAAATCGGAAACGGGAGTGGTACAACTTCTACAAAAAGCAGATGAATCTGCGTAAAGTGAGTTGACATCCCTTCTCTAAGAGATCCGAGGGCTTCTGGCCTCTGTGCAGTGTACCTGCCTCTGCTGCAGACATAGCAGCTTCCTGTGACTAGCAGCAGGACGATCAATGGTGTAATGATCACCCAGAAAGGCTTTATCGAATGGACATGTTGGCAAATGAGAACCAGAAGTCTGTAAATCTGAGAGCTAGCATAGGCCTCTCTAGTTTTACTAAATTCAGATATACAGGCCTTGTCTCCAAACTCTGGACCAGATTCTCTCATGCCAGTTTTTCTGTGGAATGGGGTGCTCTGAGGAGGAAGACTCTCCACAGTTTCCTGAACTAATTTGTCCTGAAGCCATTCTGCCTGGGGGGTGTTTTCCACCTCCCACCTCAGTCCCTCTGATCTTCCTTGGAGCTCCACCAAAAGTCAGAGCCATCTGCTCAGATTCAGGAGCCACCTGACTATTCCTCCTGCTTCCTGGAAATGTTTCCATTAACATTCCACAGTGCAAAGTGACCTCTGCAGAAAACTTAGCGCAATCTGAGTCCTCTAAGGATTCCTCCAGAGGCTGGGGGTGCAGAGGGCTGGATGGTGGATGCATCTCCAGCTGGCCCTCCGACCGATTTGCAGATGGAAATCTCTCCATTGGTAAGGGGCAGAGTAGAGGGAGGATGTGCTATGAAGATTGTTGATGGCTCCTGTCCCTCTACAACTTATTGCATGGAAAAAGGTGAAGGATCTTGGGGAGTGATGGGATTCTTGTAAATGGAGACTGGCATAAAGGGAACTAGCTTGTTACATATAATAGATGGAACCTTTTTTGGAAAATAATTGTGCTGGGCCCTCTTCAAACTTCTCTCAAGGCCTGTAATTTTAAAACCCCAAAAGCTCAGGGTCTCTGATCAGTCCGCGGGGTTCAGATAATTGAGTGAGTAGTAACTTTGCATCCAGCTAGGTGATAAGTGTCTGATAAACTTGAAGCCTGCATTTCTGCTCCAGGAAGAAGTGGAAAGTACAGCAGCCTGTGTCTCTGCCCTGCAGGATAAACCCCAGCACAGACAGATAAAGAAAGGCTGCCAAGATAAAAAACAACAGTGCAGAGAAATGACACCATCTGTCCCTCATTCTTCCCCCTTCCCTCCCTCAACTCCTGTCCTCCATGTCCTGCCCCCACCCATCTCCCCACAGGGGATTTAATGACTGTTACTGGAGCAGGGGGATGAACTTGGAAACTCACCATTAGACTTACCTATATTTAACCCTCTGAACCTCTAGCATCATAATGATAATACGTCATCCTCCTATGGAGCTTTTCAGCCCCAGATCTCAGTGCTTTAACACGAACGAATATAGCCTCACCCCATCACTGTGAGGACAGGTAAGCATTACTCTGGCCCATCTGCAGCGTGGTGTAATAAGGCACGGAGAGGTTAAGTGACTAGCCCAGGGTGTCTCAGTGAGCAGTGCCAGTGCTGGAAATAGAATCTAGCAGTCCTATCTCCTAGGGCTTGTCTACGCAAACAGCTAGTTCCCAACAAGCTGGGGTGTGAATCTGCCCCACACTAGCCTGCCACGGACTAACTAACTGTGTGGACCCTGCTGACATGCATTAACAGTTCATTGATGCGCTTTGATCTAGCCCTCTCTGAAATGGGATGAGCTCAGAGCACATTAATGAACTGCTAATGCATTGCAGCAGGGTCCCTGGGGACGTTTTCAGGCTACTGCGGAGTAGATGCACATCCCAGCTTGCTGCAAACAAATTGTTCATGTAGACGCCCCATGTAGTCTTCTGCTCTGACCATTAAACTGCATTTCCTACTAGCATCGCTGTTGCAGTACTGTGTCCGTATTGTCCTCAGCTCCGTAATGGTAGCTGTTGCTGCATCCACCCTTGCGCCTTGCTGCTGCTTGATCTGGTTTCTATAAATTGTTCCAACTGTTGCCTATACTACATGGGTTTGATCCCCCTTCCCGTTTCCCATTTATGTGAAGAAAATCTCCTTCATGTTATTTACGAGCTGGCCCCTGCCCTACTCTAGTCAAGGGGATCCTGTCTGCTTTAACATATCTAATATTTGACTGGCCTCAATCAGCCCCACTGGCCTTTGCATTTCAACCCTTACCTGCTCCCCAGTCTCTTCTGTCCTTTTTGCTGCCTTTCCCACACCGTTATAATTTTGGCATCATCCTTCCTGGAACAGGTGGTTGGAGCTGCATATAGAGTCTCTCGTGTTCTCTGTAGTCCTTCATATATGTTGCTCATGATGGAAATGTTTGACCTCTCTCTCTCTCTCTCTCTCTCTCTCTCTCTCTCTCTCTCTCTCTTTTCCTGCAGGGCAAAGAACCAGAAAAAGACGACTTTGTCCCTCCAGGTAGATCTCTCCATTGCTTTATAGTTTTACCAGATGGTCTCGATCAGTGAGAGAGTTCCATGGGGAAGGGGAACACTGTGGTTCATAGATACTAAGGTCAGAAGGGACCATTATGATCATCTAGTCCGACCTCCTGCACAACACAGACCACAGAATCTCACCCACCCACTCCTGCGAAAAACCTGGGTGCCTTATGTAACATCAATATCTGGGAATAACAAAGAATGCAACTTAGTCCTCCCCTGTGGCTGGATGTTCCACAAAGAGGACACCGCTGAATCAACCCACGCTCCAACTGTTGGGCACCAGGACCAGAGCAGTGGGTCCCTGGCTGTGGAACTCCTTGCTAGAAGAGGTCGGTCTAAGCCCAAATCTGAGGTTGTTCAGGTCAAGTTTAGATTGCATCTTTCTGATACAGCCTGCCCCAGAGAGACACCTTTTGATCTGGGCTTTCAGCCTCTCTAATTTTGTGCCACGTTTAAATATCCCAGTTCTGGCCACTGTGTCAAACCTGAGCACAGAATTCTTGCTACAGGCCAAAGGGGTGCCCTACAGCAGTGGCTCTCAGCCTTTTGAGATTATTCTACCGCTCTAAAGAGTCTGATTTGTCTTGGGTTCCCTCAAGTTTCACCTCACTGAAAAACTTAGAAAATGAGACACACAAATGTCACAGCACACTGTTACTGACAAATTGCTGACTCTCATTTTTACCATATAACTATAAAATAAATCAGTTGGAATATAAATATTGTACTTACATTTCAGTGTATAGTCTATAGAGCAGTATAAACAAATCATTGTCTATGAAATTTTAGTTTGTACTGACTTACTAGTGCTTTTTATGGAGCCTCTTGTAAACCTAGGCAAATATATAGAGGAGTTGATATACCCCCTAGAAGATGGCTAAGTACCCCCAGGAGTACACTTACTCCTGGTTGAAACCCACTGCTCTACAGAATATGTTGCTCTGCTCAACTCCCCCCATTCCCCATCTCCCCCCCGAATGAGGTTGTTTTTTCTGAGAATTGAAGGCCCTGAAAGGGGCTCGCTGGGACAGAGCTCTTTGACGAGCAGCGAGTCTTGTGCTTGTGACACAGACGTATTCACCTCGGTGAACTCTAACCTCAGCTTCCTCCTGTTCTTGAACTTATCAAGACCGGTAAGGGTGGTGGGGTGGTATGGCAAGGAATGGACAGGTGGAGAGCATCTCTTTAAAACATCACTTCTCTGGTAGATGCGGGCTGCCCCCTGAAAGACGCCGCCAGCCGGAAAATCTCCAAACTCACGGTCAAGGTAAGGAAAGGCCTGCCTGAATTCACCCCCCTGCTAGTAATTTTCATCTGAGACAGGCCAGAGATGCTGCCTGCTCCTTCCTGTCCATTCAGGGAGTGGGGGAGAAAGGCAGTGTCATTCCTGCAAGAGGATCTCCTCTCTCTCTCCTTTGGTTTTAGGCCCGAGAACACTGCTTGAAGATGTTGGTAGAAGCTCTGAGCAGCAACCAGAAGGCAGCCCTGACAGAACATGGGTATTAAACAAGGCACAGGAAGGGGCAGAGAGAGGAGGTCCTGATAGCAGGGCTCTCCTTGCTCTGAGCAAGATCATTGTGTGCAATGATCACCCTTGTCAGTGAATCACCTCTGGGGCTCTGCGAGAAGCCTGACATGCAGTGCTCTTCCCTCCATCCCCATTCATATCTCCTTGCTGGGCCCCCCAGCTGAGTTCAGCTCCACAGAGCATCACCAAGCCCCCCCGAAAGTGTGCCGAGCCTCCTGGGTTCTAGTCCCACCAGCTCCATTTATGGTGATTCCAGGGCTTGCTGTTCCCCTTTGCCCCACCAGAGGGGGAGAGCGTATTACACAAAGTCCATGCAGACCCACACAAACCAGAGAATCTCCAGATGTGCAAGAGGAGAGAGTTGTGCTTTGAGGTAAATCTGCTATGCCCCGGCCAGGCACTAAAACGGCCCCTTGACCACCGCCTCCAGTTTTTACACATTCAGGCTTAAATCCCAGCCCTCACCCAACCCAGACCCTGACCCCAAGGATGCGAATTCTTCACCCTTGCGGGAGACACTTCACCAACATGAGTACTCCTTTCTCAAGTGGAGAGCAGTGTCCTGCCTGAACTGACCCCAGTGTGTGTTGCAGGTCAGACCCTCCCGCCTGCGCCGTGGAGATGGAGTATGAGGCTTTCAGAACCAGCAAAATGTCCAACTTGTACAAGGCAAATGTGCTAAAGAAGGTAGGGTGCTTGGGGGGGGGGGCGTGGGGGAGGGGCGGGGAGCCGCTCCCTCCCGTTCCTGGTGTCACCACTGCCTTAGCCCTTGAGCATGGTATGTGTTAGACTCAAGGGGCGTCCCGCCGTGTGTTACAGCTCTTGCTCTGCCCTGCTTACCTCCCTCAGGCTGTTTCTTCCTGGCATCCCTTCCAGGAGGAGCCTTTATCTCACTAGATTCTCCCTCCCTGTTGGCTGCAGTCCAGCTGCTGATCAGAAATCCACCTGGGGCCCTTCCCATCTCAGTGAACATCCATGAAGTGCTGTAAAAAAACGTCTCCAGCCATCGGAGAGCAACCTAGCCTTAAAAATAAAAAGGGCTGGGGGTTGCCCAACCACCCTGTGGCTGCACCATCACCACATGGTAGAAATATCCTGAGTTGGGCAAGGCAGTTGGCTCGAGCCATCCTGGGGTAATTCGTGGCCGTAAGGCAGGAGCAGCCCTTGGTGGAGACCTGCTCTTTGCCAGTGAGGATTGCGATGCATGCTGAGGAAGAGGGAGACATAAAGACTCCGCCATTGGGCGATGTTCTTCTTCTCTTCCAACCCAAGGTAGCGGAGATCAACAAAGCCTCGAAAGAAGGGGAGCTGTATCCAGCATCTGGGTCAGGAGCTGGTGGCGGCGGCGGCAGCCCCAGGACGAAGTCTGAACCCGCAGCTGAAGATGGCTTTCTCCCTGCATCCCAAATCTATTCGGTGAGTACAGGTGGCTGCTGCATGGAACGATGACGGGGATTGCAAAGCCTGTTGCTTGGAAGTACTGTGGCTGTGTAAAATAGGATGTGCCCAGCTGGCTGTATGAAAACGCTGAACGTTTGATCTAGAAACCAGCCCAGGCAGGTTTTGGCTAGGCTGTAAAATGTGCTTGAGGTGAAGCTGGGCAAAGAGGAAAAGGTGACCGATGGGTTTGGGGGTATGGTTCTTTGCAAGGTTGTTGCTTAGTTTTGGCTGAGTGTTTGTGGTGGAACGTTTTCCCTCCCATCCTGCTCCTCCTGCACATGGTGCTCTTGTGGTGAGGACAGCTCGACCCCCTTGTCATGCTGGATCTCCTGCTTATCATAAACGTAATTTATTTTCAGACTGTATTTTGCCGAAGAGGCTCCCCTCCTATCTAACTTGTCATTGCTCAACCAAGCATGCTGCCCGTCCCTGTATTCTGGGGCTTCAGCTTTCCTCCACCCCTGTCCCCCTTACTGTGCAGTCATGACTGCTCGGATGTGTTTGCTTCTGGTTTTAGACAGCGTTTGCTCCCTGAAAGGAGCGTGCTGCAGAATGGCACCATCACAGCTGGCAGATCCAACACTTGACCTAGCAGTCATTGGCAGACTCCATTCAGCAACACTGGACTGGCTGGCTTAAGCTCTGTAGCTCGCTACCCATCGCTAATCCCTCTCCTCTCCCGCTGCCAGGCCCAGCCCCGTGCGGTGGTGGATGAAAGCTGTTACCATCTGATGGCTTTTCAGTAGCTCTGTGAAGTGGGTTTGCTGGGCTCAGTACAGCGAACAAGTGCTCACGTTGCAAAAACCACTCTTGGTACTGCCTACACCTTTGTTGGCAGCCTCAGCAGAGAGGCTGCAGGAAGTCAGAGAGTGTAAGGCTGGACTGAACTATCCCTCAGCCAGGGGGGTGATTCCTCCAGGTCAGGGTGAAGCACTTCGGGAGGGGAAATATGTCCTGCTGCTTCCTGTGCTGTGGGGAGCTCAGCTGGCCAGGGCTGCGAACCTGGCTTCTTTCCCATTCATTGGCAGCTCCTGCACATTGCTGTAAGCAAGGGCACATGGCTGGTGTGGTTCATGGATGACCCCAATACCTCTCTCTTGTGTCACAAGAGGGAGAGCGTGGCACCCAGCTGCCTGCAGTATGCCCCAGTGCAGCCCCTCTCCCAGCTCCTCCAGAGCCTCCTGCTGAGGTTCTGGCTGTGTTTGTCCCCCATCTCCTATATACCCATCCCATCCATGGCCCCATGATGTCACAAGATCTCATCAGCCTCCTCCTGGCTCTGGACAAGATGGCCATCCATTCCAAGCTCAGCAGGGAGGTTCTCTGTGACTGGAGGGGTCTTCTTCCATCCCCTGGGCATTTCTTGCCTCTGGACAGCATCCACTGATGTCTTGGTCTCCTTTGCAGAGCAGTGGGCATTGTCCGGTGTTCTCTGCTCGGTGTGCCCATCCAGTTCCCTTGTTTTGCACCTTTGTCCTCCAGTTTTATCATTGTTTGGCTCCAGGGAATCACTTCTTTTCTGGGTCATGTGGCCCCTCCTTCAATTGAGGGTGCAGGCCGTTAGGCTGGTGGCTCTGCCCACTGCCTCCTTGAACTCTGACAGACAGTACCTTTCACCAGCCATAAATTCACAAGTCAAAATTAAGCCATCTCCATTGACTTCTGAATAACCCTCCTGTGACAAACCATGTGCACGTAATGGAAGGAACCAAGTCTCCATTTCATGTGTCCCGGGGGGGGGGGGGGGGCGTGTAAACAGGGAGACAACTTCCTTGGCAATGCCTTTGTAACCCTCTAATCCCCTCCCTCTGTCTCCTTCCCTTCTCTTTGTAGTTTAAACCCAAGCGGATAGGAGCTGGGTTTCGAAAGAGTTCCAGCTTGTTCCAGACTGCAGCCGAACTGCTGAAGACAAAGGAGGAGAGTGATGCGACGCCTGTGGAGAGGGAAGTAGATAGTCCAAATGGGCAAGGTGATCGCGAATGTGATTCAGAAATGGCCGGAGTCTCTGCTGTCAAGAGCAAAGACAGGGTGGCCAAAGTAGTACACAAAAGTGCTGTGGAAGCAGTGCAGGCCCATGACAAGAAGGGACAGCAACCTAGTCCAGATGCAGATGCCTCCCTGTGGGATAGCCCTACCAAGAACGCAAAGCTCACCAAGAAGCAACAGCTGCTAGCAGAAGCAGCCAGAAAAGAATCCCAGAACATTTCCAAATTCTTCTCTCTCACCAAAGCTGGACTTAAAACCTCAGGATGTGTCACAGTAGAGGAAGACGATTGTCCTGTGAGTGAGCTAGCTCAGTCTCTTTCTCAAAGAGAATGTCAGGAGAAAGAGGAACCTCAGGAAAATGAAGATGTCTCAGGAGGCGCTATGGCCGGGCAACCCCAGATGGAAGCCCATGAGTCAAGGAAGATGAAGGAAGCACTGACTGAGAGAAGTCAGGACTTGGAGTCGAAACACGACCCTGGATCTGAAGCCACACAAGCAGGATTAGATGGTCAGACAAAACCAAGGTGAGAGCTCCTGAGGTCCTGCCCCATTCTTTCCTGCTTTGCCCAGTCCATCCCACAGTGGTGTCTCGTTAGCTAATTACACAGGCAGCCCTTTGTGCTGCATTGATGGAGAGCTGCCATGATAGTATTTAATCGGTGTTATAACTGAGCTGGTCTGGGCAGGGCGTCTCGTTCACGCTTTACTGCAATCTCTGCCACTCGCTAAATATCAGCCTGGTGAAGTCTTCATCTCATAGCAAGTCCCTGTTGTTGAATAATCAAACCAGAAGAAATTATCTTGTTCTTTCCCTTCATCCTCAGCTGTGATGAGGCTGGTATAGAAATCGAAACAACCGGCACAGGGGAACGTCAAGGCAGGAAGAGGCCAGAATCAGATGAGGTGAGACCTTCCTGAATTTCATTTTCCTCACCTCCGTCTGCTCAGCTTTGTGCCCAGCTTCTCTCTGGAAATGCCATGCCTGGTGTAAACCTCACCTGGCAATATCAGTTATCCAGGTGTAGTCCAGTCCCCACCCCAGCAGAGAGCAGCAATATGGTCTGTGTGGGAGCCTGCACTAGGCCTGGGATCTAGGCCCGGCTCTGCCACTGATGCCCAGCGTGACTCAGGCAAGGCACTTGTGGCCTGGTTCTCGGAGGTGCTGAGCACCCACAGCTCTGACTGAAATCTGTGGAAGTTGCGGGTGCTCAGCACATCTGGCAGTCGGGCCCATCACCTCTGTGTCACCTTCCTCCTCTGAGAGATGTAGACAGTGATACCTACCTGGTAATTACCATTGCCCAATGAAAGTGCGGTGCTGACCCCTCCGTTACAGATAGCAAAGTGATGCTTTATCAGTTGACGGCAGCAGCCAAAGCTGACCCTATGGACCAGTCAGTACTGGGTGGTCACGTAGCAAAGGCAGAGCTCCCTGACTTGCAGCCCCAGCCCAGGGTTTGACATCTGTGACCGCCCCGAGACCTGGCTCTCTTGGATGCAGCACCATCCCCATGCTTGGGGTGAATTTGAGTGGGGCACTAACTGTTTAACTCAAAAGCAGAGCGAATTGCCCTTGTGGATCTATCCAAGGCCTGGTTTCCTGCAGAGTCTAGCTAGGTTCACCCCAAGGGGTTTTCCCAGTGGGTATTCAAGAAGATTTCCCCATCCCTCTTTCCTCCAAGCACTTAGACACAGCAATTTCTGGGGAGGTGAATCCCACAGGATTTCTTCTAAGGCCCCTTTCCTGTGTGACAGGAACAGCGGGGCTGCTGAGATTAATGCCTCGAGTACCTTCCCCGTGACTAGCCCAGGGCCGGGCTCCAGGGGACTGAGCTGGCTAAATGTTTTCCTGCATGGAATTCTCTATGGGAGCAGCTTGCTGGGTAGCATGGGGATGTTTCTGCCTCACATGGCAGCTTGGGCCTAGGAGTCTGAAACTGCTGCGTGAACGGCTGCTCCTCTTCGCGCTGGTCTAGGATCTGGAGAGCCCTGTGACGAAGAGGCTGCGGGCGGCAGCATCTTCCATCCTGTCACAACCAGAGGGCAAAGGCATGGGCCCAGTGAAGAAGAAGGTGACTTTTGATCCGAGTTTGTCACAGGTTGATAAAGAAGGAACTACCAAGACCATCCAGCCAGCGACCAAAGGCGTGTCCCTTAAAGAGACAGCAGATATTGTCGTCAAATACTTGACCCCTTTCTACAAGGGTGGTAAATTTGCTTCCAAGGTAGGGCACAGACAACAGCTTTCTCTATCAGGAGGAGACCAGAGCTGTGTCTCCTAAGGCCATTTGGGACCTGGGGTGAGGGGTGCATGATGCTGTTGGGTGTTCATATTTAACCACAGGGTCTTGCTGCTACTTGGTGGTAGGGTGTGTCCCCACCTGCCTTAGTGACCCAAGAAGTGAGACCTGTTCTGGAGAGGAGTGGTGGGTGGTGACTGCAGTTCCTGACTGCCACGGTGCTACGGGGATCACACTGAGCTGGGAACTGAAAGCAAATTCAGCCCTTGGCTGTTTCTACCCTGAGTGGCTCAGGGCAGGGACTCTCTCTTACTCCACATATGTACGGTGCTTAGCACAACGGGACTCCGAGCTCACTTGTGAACATTAAGCACCACTGTAATACAAATAACAATTGTTTCTGTTCTGGCCCGATGGGGCTAGAGGCTGTGTAGAGGCATGCAAACCTACACAGATTGTGTGATGAGAGGGTGACTGCAGCCATGGGTAATCTTCGCTCTGCGCTTTGATTTCTCTACGCTGCAGGAACTGTTCAAGGGATTTGCCCGACACCTCTCCCACTTACTGACTGAGGAGAAGAATCCTGTCCGCAAGGCTGGTGAGTCGCCACCTGGGGGATGTGACTGTGGGGTGGTGTCATGTAGACAGCTGGGGATATACTGGTGCTAAATGGCCTGGGCTAGGGGGGGCTGTAGACTCTGCCAGAGTCTCCTCAAAGGGGATGTCCCCTCTCTTTGCAGTGAAAGAAGAAGCACAGAGACTCATCAAGGAGTTTTTCAAAACCCGAGTCAGGTGTGAAAATGAGACAGACTGGCAAGCGCTGCCCAGCTCGGAAACATGATGCCGGTTCTCCAGCTATTTCCATTCCCGGCTGCAGTCAGTGGAATTGAAGGCTCACGGAGACATGGGAGTTTTCCATTCATGTTGCTGCTTGTTCTTCACGGCATCTGTGCCATGAGTGTGGCCTTGAGAACATCTCTAGGGAGGTGATCCCTGAGAATTTGTCTGTGGAGCTCCTCTGGTGCCTAAGGGACGATGAAGTCCTTCAACAGCCCTTGCTAAGAGATCTGGTGTGTGTCAAGGCTGCATAGCTCTGTGGCCTCTCTCAGCTGGGCTGTGGTGCATCCTGCTGCTGGCTGAGAAGGGCTTAGAATTGCAGACTCTGATTCCAAGTTGGGTGTGAATCCTGCTTTTCCCCCCAAGTGTCTCTGAGCCTCCCTCTCAACCCCCCCACCTTGTCTTTTTATTTAAATGTTACCAATAGAAGCCTTACACTGAAAACACATTCAAATGCCCACGCTTTGCTCAGGGTTTGTATGATGGGAGCTGATGGTTAAGTTCCTAGAGTGGATAGTTTATTTTGAAAAAATGTTTAGGTTTAGACGATGGGACGTGCAGCGTCTCCTTTCCCAAAGCTGGGGACCCCCTGCAGGCTTTATTTAAAAAAAAACAAAAAAACCCACACCCTGAATTTTGGTTTTACTCTGGCCAACTCTGTGTGTTCTTTAACTGGCATGGGCATTAGTGCCTTAGCCTGGACAGACTGGAGGCTCTCTTGTTGTCGTCCCCCACCCCCATTGGCTGTGCGTTATAAGGGGGCAGCACCAAAGTTGATGCACTTCCCTAGTATTTGCTTATAGCCCCCTGATGCCATATCCCCTCACTGTGCCTAAACCAGGGACTTAGGACAGAGGAGGCTGCTGCTGGTACAGCCAATTACCACCCCCCCCCCCCCCCGGTGCTGTGACACTCGTAGACCCAGTAGCTGTGGTGCATCTGCTGCTATATTTATGCGAGGGCCTGAACTGGAGGGAGTCAGTGAGTCATAACATGACCCTAGTGTGCCCAGAATTGTTTTTTACATGTAGTTTTTGCGGGGCTCTGCCTTGGCTCTCTGCCTAGAGAAGATACTGGCCTTGCTGGCATTAGTCCTGCTGCAGGATCAACCTGCAATCTCAGAAGCCAGGAATGGAACAGTCTTCTGAATAGCTTGTACTCGGGGAAACTGGGCTTTTATATGTTACCGAAGGGTGCATGGTAAACTGACAATAAACTGAACGTCACAGTTACGATGGGCTCTCTTTGCCTAGTTCCTGCTGTTTCATTACATGGGATGTGCTCAGCAGCTCCTGGTTACCTTACTGAGCACACACGGAGCATTGCACTGTGAACGCCTGGGTAAAAGCAGAGTCACTTGTCCCTTGAACAACCAACTGATGAACTGAATGTTAGGAGCTGGTGGCGAGGAATGGGCAATAGTGTTTGGAACACCCAGTTCTTCTCTTCCCTTAGAAGTAATTAGCTGCTAGCTGGAATCTCTGTGCAGACCTCTTTAAGAGCCAGCCTCCATTGGCAGCTAGCCTGAATTTCCAGCAGCTCTAGCTCCAGTTAGTTTTTGAGGGGTGGTGTAAAACAGACAATGAGTTAGCTGTGCATTGTGTGTCAGATATTTCTGCTTTTACCTGGGCCCTTGCTGCTTGAGCTGCAGCAGCATGTGGGACTTTGCTAAGTAGTGGCTTTCAACACCCCGATGCTCCAGAACCGCGTGGTCGCATGGCAGCCTTTTGTGCTGCAGTAAGGTAAGTACTTTACATGCTGTTATTATTGTGCACTAGCATCTTTCAGAAGCGGCCATAAAATCATCTGGCCTCTGCTTTGCATTGCCATTAAAAATCCCCTGGAACTCTTTCTGGGAGTAGAGGATTGCCTTCCTGTGCTTAGCCAAGACTTCCCAGCACTGGGGTTGTTGTGTTGTCTACCTACCTTTAGCGCTCAGAGGTACTCGGTCCGTAGCTTGTCAGTCCATGGGATCCTGGTGGTTTGCTTTTGTTCCGTGTTCTGTACCTCCCATGAGAGCTGAAAGGGGTAGGAGAATCTGCCTCCTTCCATGCTGACTAGTGGGTCCAGCCAGGAAACACATAGGGCACCCCCTGGGGTGCGTGAGGGGGATTAATAGGTTTCTAACAAGAGAACTGGCAAAGGGCGTTAGACCCTCTGCTGTCAATTGCAGTGTTTCTCTTCCTCACAGTGCCCTGGGAGAAGGGAGGGTGGGGCCAGTTTCAGTTAGAGCTGTCTCCTGCCTGTGTGGGTGACAGAGAATATACAGGCAACAAATCTAAAGCAGCTGGGGCCAATTCAAAGGTGAAGGTTGAATTGTCCTGAGGATGGTTTTGTTTTTGTTTCCGCTAATGGTTAATGTTATACTTTATACTGTGCTATATTTAATAGTTAATGTTATACGTTGCTTAGGGAGAGGGCCAGCCAACAGAACTCCTGGCTTCTAGTCCCAGCTCTGTTACATAATGAAGCAGAAAGCCATTTAAGCCCTCTGACAGAGCGGTGGATCCTCTTAGCACATGGGCTGCTGGGGACAGAATGACCCTGCACTATAGCACTCTCCAGATGAGGCTCTCTTTCCTAACCCTTCCTTCCTTCCCACCCTGCATGAGGTTGTCATGCCCCTGGCAAACAGCTGGAGCATGGGCAGCTAGAGTGCAAGATTCGTTCATGGCTCAAAGTGGGAGCCATCAGCACTAGCAAGGAAGGCCTTTTAGCCTCTGTGCCCATGTAGTCATTGGAGTTAGTTACAGTGTGGACACTTGGCTCCCAGGAACTGCTGCCTTCCCCAATTCACATCACATTATCCCCAGTGAATTCCTAGTGGGGAGCCAATGTTCACGCATCAAGCATCGAGGCTGGCTTTCAACAGCCAGCCCAAGGGGCCGTGTTCATTCCCAGCCTGCTCGTGCTTTTCAAACCCCCCCAAAAGTGCCCCTGAGCCCCCACTAACAGAACAGCCTCTTTGCCTAGTGCACATGGAAGCCAACGGTTTTATTTTCATAGCTCCAAAAACTGGAAGGAAGCGAGACTTTAATAATGTATTGGTTATTAAATATTTCATTGATTTTTTTTTTCCCCCCCACAGAAGTGTAAACACCTGTCCCCCAGCTGGAGATGTATAGTAATAAAATAAATTAAGGATTTATTTTTACATTCTGATTTTTTTCCCCCCTCTGTTAGGGAGGGCAATTTGTATCTTAGTTCGCTGGGCAAGTAGTCATCATTTAAATATACAGCGGTATGGTCAGACGGAGGTCTTTAGATTAGAAGGAAAAAGAAACAGACTGTCAGTAAGAAATTGAGTAGCAGTCAACGTTCTTACCATTGGCACACATGGTAATTGCACATTAACACTCACTGACCTGCTCTGTGATACTGGTGGCAGTTCTTTGACATTAAGATAAGAGGTGCTCTCAGGAATTTAATGCCAGCAAATGGAGTCGTATCACAGCCCTTTCTTTTCCTTGGTGATGGAAAATCTCTGGCAAGTAAGTACCAGACTCCCCTGCTGCTGCCGCCATGTGTGAGTTTATTGTTCGTGCAAAAAAGGACTGCAGTATCTTGTGTCCCTGGGCTGCCCCTCCCCACCTGCTTGTCGCAGTTTGTGAAAGATCAGGGCCTTGTTCCATTGTGTGCTCTGCTCTGGCTGGGGAGACCGTGCAGCTCCAAAGGACGCTGTGAATGGGCGTGACGTGCGAACCAAGCCTGGGGCAGAAAGGGATGAGAAGCAGCACTACGGTGGAGGTTCAGGTTCTGGCGCGTGGTGGTGCAGAAGTAAGGTGACCAAACAGCTTGGACGACAGCCTGTCAAGGCAGTGGCAGCCTTGGAAAGCAGGAGAGGGGAGTGTGCTGTAGAACAAGGTGGCTGGAGAACAGGATGGTGGATGGGGCTTGCCCTGCCACAGGCCAGAGTGAGGGGTGCTTGATAAGCTGTCCAAGCTGAGGAGAGCCTTGTTCTGCTTAGCTGTCTTCCAGCCTGGGTCTCTAGGGCTGAGATTCTCCCTCCTGCATGATGACTGTGATCGTATGGTACAGTTCCTTGGCCTGTCAAGATTACAGCCCAGTAGAAGTAATTCCCTGTTTACCCTGAACACCACAGCCCCGCCCCGTCCCCGTCCCCTTCACTTCCTCACCTCTGCTAAGGTGGAAATTTGACACCAACAGAGGCTACATCCAGCCACCTACCTCTGCTAAACCAGCAGGGCTGGACTTAAACCCCAGGCCTTCTCTTGGCAAAGCAACTGCTGCTGTTTTGCAGGGGGGGTGTGGAACCATTTTAACCCTTTCCAGAGGCCCCCTGCAATGCCACTTCCCTTAGGTAAAATCATATTGCCACCTGTGATCTCTCTTTTACAGATCTTGCCCAGTACTTCAGAACCAACATGTAACCCAGGTGACAAGAGAAATGCTTAGACCCTGGTCGCTGGCTATAAATCTTAAGGGATTTGTTTATTCCACTATAACAGGGGGAGGCAGGGAATGGCTGTTCTGTGCTGCTGCAAGAACGGGGACATTCACTGAATCACTACAAGGTTGGTAGCTGAATGAGGGGTCCTAATTCTAGCCTTCCAAAAAGTGAAACTTCAGGCTTGTCTTGGGGGGAGCCCTGAGTAGCTGGGGCACTCCAGCGACTCTGCACTCTCCCCCTGCGTGGATACACTTCATCGTGCTAAGCTCGTACTGTGGACTACGAGTATCCACACCGGGAGACGGTGCAGAGTCGCTGGGGCACTTCAAATTCATCCCCTTGCTTCCTCTGCACTCTGTAGGGTGTAAGTGGCAGCTCAGGCAGACAAACCCTCGCTAACCCTGAGCAGGGGAGGTGCTAAAAATAGAAGGGTAGCTGCCCCCAGTTGATTCCTGCCTGAAACCCGAGGGATGTACTCAGGGCGGTTAGCTCCTGGCACCGCCTCAGCTCCATGTCTGTCTGTAGCATGCTAGGGTGGGACCAGCTCTGGCATAGGCATACCCTAGCATCCCTGTGCAGATGAGCCGGTAGAGGGTTAGCCGCCCCAGAGCCTGCTGCTGGAATTATAACCCCTACACTAAACTAACTTCTCCTTTTTATTTCATACAATCCGTTAGGCAGAGAGCCAGCTCCAGGCCTCAACCTGTTCCTTACGCAAGGAAAAGCCATCGCTAACTTGGAGGCAGTTTTCCTGTTCAAGGCTTTAGGAGCTGCCATTTCCTCCCCCAACCAAGGCCCAGTGTCACATGCTGCACCCTCTGCAGGAGCCTGCCTGACTGCTGGTCTTGCCCAGCAAAAAGCCTGCGAGCTCTCCTATCAAATGTGAGAGCGCTGCAGATAGTGCTAGGGAAGGTGATGCTGTGTCCTGGAAACCTCTGAGGCTCACAACCAGGGTAAAGGTTGAGGAAAGACATTTCATCTTTAAATGAAACAGGCCACTTTGGATGGGACATGACCCATGATGGGCCACGGAGTGGCTCTAGCCAGCCAGTCTCTACTACACAGGGATGCCCTTGGGTGAGTACAGTTCCCAGCACAAAACCAACCATGCCGTTTGGCTCAAGAGGGAGCAGTGGATGCTGGGAACTGTAGTCCGCAGAGGCCCTATATCTCTGAGTTAGGGGAAGGCTCTAGTGCAGTCAGTCTCAGGGGGACAAAGCATGGGTACCAGTGGGCAGGAGAAACCAACTGAGACAGGGTTAAATATCGTTCCAATAACTATGTTCATTGACATGGCCAGTAGCAGGCACTGCTCAGGGCTCTCTTTACCTGTTGCAGTTCAAACCACACGGTCTGAGGATTATCCACAGAGCCATAGTTCACTTCCAGGCCCGGCACCCCGGAGTCGTCCAGAGGCCGCAGGGTTCGCATCCTCTGCACCTCCTTCAGCGGGATGTGGCAGAAGCGCTCCTGTGCCCAGGGAGAGAACCCACCATCAGAGGGGCTGCTGCAGCGCAGGACATGGGGGCTCAGGAGGGAGTGCTGGAAGGAGCCGAGTGCCCTCACCACGCCACCCCGGGAGCAGGCTTTCACCACAGTCCCGTAAATACAGAACGTTAAGGAAGCAGAGCTCAGCCCTCGAGCCTCTTCAAAGCCACTGCGGGGCTATAAGACACGTCATGGAAAAAACACCGAACCAGGGTAATGGGTCGGTCCTGGTGCCAGCTTACCTCCACGCTCACTGGGGGGGGGGGGGGGGGTGGCAGGGAGTGGACAAAGTCCACTAGTTTTGTTCCCTGCCGTGAACTCCGACTTGTCCAAGAGCCAGTAGAGAAAGTTTGCACAAAGCCAATGCACAAGTGGGCTGAAGTAGTGAGTTACTGACCGCGGCGCTCTGGGCAGCATACCTGGGACCTGCTGGCCACAACAACAATCTGGTCCCTATTCACTGCCAGGATGCAGGGTAGAGGAATCCTGGGCTCGCTGCAGCGCTCCATGGGGTACAAGTTGTAGCCGAAGAGGGGCAGCTGGATCACATGCTCTGCGGGAAGGGAGACTGTACTAATGCCTATGTCCAAAATCCGCAGAACGATACGTGAGACAGCGCTAAACGCTCATCCACCCAAGCACTTGTTTGCAAATCAAACAGTGATAATGGCAACTCCCCATCCCCTCACTGCAGCCCACGCTGGCTTTATTCATGCCCTGTCCTTTGAAGAACAGTAAATACACACAAAACCAGAACCCTTTGAAAAGCTCTTAAGGGTTTTGCATGGGGCCCTAGCAGGCCTCCAAAGAGAGCCAAGACCAGAAGTGGGGACCCTCTATGATGAATGCCCTGGCCCCAGGCTGAATGGGGGGCTCAGGTTCCCTGGTCCTGGGCTCGTCAAGACTTTAAGGATCATTGCCAACTTTGCAAATAGCACCTAGCGGCAAACAGGAAGCCAGCACAAAGGTGGCATCCACTAAGCCCAAGCAGCAAGCAGTGCTGGGGCTCTTCCCTTTCCTCTCCCAGGGGCCCCTGTCCACAGTCGCCTCACCTATGAACTGGATTTTTGCCTCCTGCTCTCCGAGTGGGTTCATGGTTTCCAGCAGCCAGTTGACTTGGCTTTGGAGAACCTGTGGGTTGATGAGCTGGAGCACGGGCTTCGGGGCATAGTCCATCAACTCCTCACTAATCAGACAAGCAGAGCACATAAGGACATGTCTGCACAAGCAGTTACTGCATGGCAAGCTGGGGTGCAGATCTATGGCGCACCAGCTGACTGCATACTAATTGTCCCTGGGGACCCTGCTGTGCGGCAGCATGCAGTAGGAAACAGGGAGTGCGCATCAGCAGGTTCCACATGCACCGTTAGTGCGTGGCCGGCTGCAGTGCTGTAAATTTGCTCCCCGACTTGCTGGGCAGTAAGTGTTCACTTAGACATGCCCTAACTCACTTCCATGTGGGGTTAGTAGAGAAGAACCACGCAGGACTAGTTGAGGGCATCAAGAGGACATGAGATCAGTTTCTAAGAGCAGCCATGGGGGAAGGTGGACTAAGTTATGCTTGAGTTAGACACAGATGAAACAATGGGGACATCAAACTTCAGCAGGAAAGAAACGTACCCACCAGCAAAGGACACGCCAGCACCCTGTGAAATAATTTACTTCCCAAAGGCAACAAGCACTATTTGAATGAAGGTTGCCACACTGCAATAGAACTACGTGGTATTGCGTACTGGTATAGCTAGCCAGTGGGGGCTCAGGGGCTACCAGTCCCCCTAAACCAAATGGCACTTTACACCTCACCCCCATCCTGGCTCACTGGAGTGCCTTTACGGCTTCCCCCTCAAGCAGACGTGCCTGACCACCTAGCACCCCAGAGCCAGGATGGTTCATCTCTACCAGCGCTGGCTTATGGGAATTTCAAAGATGCTTCCACCTCTGCAAACATCACCCCATTCTATTCAGTGTCCAAGGACACTGTAAGGGAGCCTGCAAATGAAGCCCACAGCTGGCGGAAGGAATCTTTGTCTCTGTGCCCTTTGTCCCTGCATCCTCCTTTAGGCAACCTTCATCCACATTTATTTAGATGCCTAAATATGTATTTTAGGTGCCTAATGTTAGTGAAAATGTTGCCCTAATGAGAGAGAACATTCAATACAATTGAAAGGCAGTGAGTTTAAACCAGATCAGAGGAAACTCTTTGTACTCAAGTCGTCGTAACCTCGCGGGACTTTCTGCCACAAAGTACCAATGATGGTAAGAGCTTAGTAGAATTTTTTTTAAAAGGTGTTACGTGGCTACTGAGAATATTCACAGGTCAGTTAAAAGTGTAAGAGGGATATAAACCCTCATGCTTCCAGGCGTGAGCCAGCCATCAAGTGCCTAGGGTCAGGAAGGAACTTCCCCTACAGGCAGGTTATTCCATAATTATCCACTGCAGGGTTTCTTGCATCTTGGTTTGAAGCATCAGGTGGGGCTTTGAAGCATCAAGACAGGACTCTGGACTACCCAGAGCACTGCTCTGGTCCATTCTGGCTACCCCTGGAAACCCTACAGAGACAGACTTACTTGGATGGTGGGGAGCCCAGTCCTCTGGCCCAGTGCTGGAAAAGGGCCATGGTGCCCACCTGGTTCTCCAGTTCACTGTTGTAGTTCAGCAACAGCTTCCCTTTCAGGTAATCGTGCTGCACCTGAGAGAAACCACAGCACAGGGGCTCTGGGGAAGCTTGCCAGCTGCTAAGAACTGGCCTGGATGGCCTCCCGTGGCAGAGGCCTGGAATCTGCACTGCAGGGAGTTCTTATTGAGAGTGCACTAGAGCAGACACCTGGCTCCCAGCCCCATTCTGGCAGATGCAAATAGCCAGGGATGGCAGGAACCCAAAGCAAAAAGCTCTGCTTGTCCTCACACCCCAGCTCTAATTGGATGTCAGGCCACAAGCTCCAGCCTGGGCCCAGGACAGCAGGATGAGGGCCCCTCTTGGTTCTCATAGGTACTTGGCCAAAAGGCACCAGCAGCTCACTAGTGGGGTGTGGTCTGGGTACCATACAGACCCCACGATCGATCCTTGGGCTCCCTGTCATTCACATCTAGCTACCTGCACTGCCCTCTTTAGCCTCTTATTTGCACACTGCTTCACAGACCCCATGGCGCTGCACGTGAGCCTCCACAATGGGACGGGGATCTCTAGAGCAGCTTTCTCCAAGCAGGGGAAGGGAATGAGGAGGAAGCTGGAGAGGTCTGCTCATTGATACCAAAACACTAGATTTAGCCAATACAGCTGCAAACAGCAGCCTGTAAGGGTGGCTGCCCCACGCACAGGGCTGGGGTGAGTACTGGGCTCTTCCCCAGGGGGAGAGGGGTCAGGCACCAAGGAGGATCAGACAGTGATGGGAACATTAGGAACATTAGCAGCTACACAAACTGGAACAAAAACCAACCCAGATCTCTTGCTTCAGTCCAGAAGCTGGCTGCCTGCCCCCTGCTTTACTGCCCGGGAGGACACAGGGGCTTCTGTCCTTGGATCAAGCATTAGCTATTGGCCACTCCTGGAAGTGGGATACTGGGCTGCATGGATGGTACCTGTGTGAGACCCTCGGAGGAGTTCCCAAGAGCCCACAAGCAGTGTGTGGTTTTCTCCTTGGAGAAGCCCCTTAGCAGTAGGCACCGTGCCTCTGGACTCTGTTCCGTGGCTGGTGGGCCTCAGGGAGCTCGTGCGGATGGTGCTGACTCCGCAGGTTACCTGACTGTAGTGAATGCTGATATACAACTCATTCTCGAAGTGCAGGGGTGTCTTCCAGGAGAGCCGGCGTAAATCCAGGATCACCGAGCTGTCCTCCAGCAGGTAGTCATGGATGTATTCGTCCTGGCGCACTGGCCTCACCACCTTCCCTGTACACGCACAGCCTCGTCACCGCCTCCTCAGAGCAACTCTGGGGGGGTGGGAAGTGACCCCAGCCACCTGCAACCCACCAGGCAGCCTCTTCACCCCCACACAGTCCCCCAGCATCACACAGCACTAGCCACCAGTCATTCAAGGGGAGGACCAGCTTTAGGAGCAAGCAACACGGACCACCAGACAAGGGTCCCCCAGCCCTTGGGGGTAGGTGTCATAAACCAGGGAACCCCAAGCAGGGAGGCACCATCAGTTAAGGGGACCTCCCCAGCCCTCGTGGGGGAAGGGCAGCAGGGGAAGCGGCAGCCATGATACTTTGTGCCGGAGACGCCGCGTTTAGAAAGCAGCCGCCCGCAGCAAACGCCAACAGGCCAGGAGGGACGTTCAGCCGCTGCTTGTTCCCATCGCAGCGTCGCTGATGCTGCAGTCTGGGGCGCAGCGGCATCACGACAGGGCCAGCACGGGGGGAGGAGGAGCTGACGAGCCAGGCATAGTTCCAGCCCTGCGCTATCCGACGCTGCTCTGGGTCTGCTCCCTGCTAGCAGCCCCAGGGGGAAGCACCCACAAAGGGGAGGGGGATGAAGCCAGGCCATGCCCCCTCCTCACAGTGCACCTCAGAGCTGCCTCTAGGGCGGGCTGCTCTGGCTCACTCTGCCCTACCCCAGTTGATTTCAGCAGCCTGTGGGTCTGGAGCCCTGCGGGAGGGAGAGGGGTCAGAGAGGCTCCCAGCCGAGCCAAAGCCCCCCCAGTCAGGTAACTGATCAGGGATCCCATCAGGAATCTGACTCTACCCCAGGACAACGCAAACCCCGCCCTTCTACTTGCCACCGTTCTTGCTGGCAAAGAGAGTGAACTCTTGGATCTCCTCCTGCTCGCTGATCCCCATCTGCTCGCAGATCTCCCGCACCACTTCCCCAGCCACCTGCAGCCAGGGAGAGAGACGGGAGGTTTTTACCCTCAGGACTGGGCAAACACCCCTTCCAAAGGGCAAGCAGATGCTGCTGGGCTCACTTCCTGCTACGGAGCGGGCGGGTCGGGGAGTGGAGAGCGACAGAGCAGAACCCAACGACGGGGTCTGGGCACAGACATGCCAGCTGGCCTCTGGGGCTGGTGGTTTCTCTATCCCTACTCGAAAGGGGCAGCAGCTGGGAATATTTTTTGTTCAGTGAATCAACCCTCAAAAAGCCCTGACGCTGATTCACAGGGGATGATTCCGACTCAATTCCAATGAGCCAAGAAAGCTTGGAGTACCTTTGCCCTGGGCAAGGCTCTGGGAGCAGCCAGGTAACTTAGAAGCCCAGCTCAATGAGAATGGGGTTCTCCTGTCCTCCCAGTTCTGGAGGGGAAGGTAATGGCTCAGACAGCTCCCTGCTAATGAGTTTTATGCAGACACATGGCCCCGGGGGCCTCCCAGCACAGGGCAGATGTACAGTCCTGGGGGCCATCCAGCACTCTTGGCACGGGCGGACGCACGGCCCCTAGGGGGACACCCAGCATGGGGCAAACATACGGCCCCAAGGGGGCCGCCCGGCACTCCCAGCACTGGGCGGACACACAGTCCCGGGGGTGCTCCTGGCATGGGGCAGACACTTGTGAGCTGTGCTGAGCTGATCTCACATCCCAGGAGGGAGCTGGGATCAAGCCTGGTGCCAGCCGACACAGTGAGGAGCCAACCGAGTCCCAGGCCTGGAATCATCTCCTGGCTCGGCTCTTCCCGGGAGCAGTAGGCAGGGGCTCACCCATGTGGATGGGTAATGCTGCCCGTCTCCCCGGCGCCCTAGAGCCTGGACCAAACGGGGTCGTTGGGGGCAGGGAACTCACAGTGAACGTCCTGATTCCGGTGGTGTATTCCAGGGCCCCTGACAGGGAGATCACCATCCGGCGGGAGCCACGCCCCTTCTGCCCAGGGAAAGCACAGCGTCAGATACAACCCCCACAGCGCCCACTCCACCCTCCACCATCTCCACCCCAAACACCTCCCACACCCAGCACCCTCCACTCCTGTCCCATGGCACCCGACCCACCTCCTCCACCCTACACAGCTCCCTCCTCCCCATGCCACCCCCACCCTGCATGCCCCAGACCACCCCACTCCTTCCCCTGCCAGGTACCAGAAGTGCTTCCATCTCTACGCGGAAGGGCAAGTGCCGGCGGCTGCCGTACATGATCATCTGCCGCAGGTTGCCATAGCAGGTCCTGGCTAGATCTGTGGGAAAGGGAGAGATGCTACAAGCCGAGGAAGAGGAAGGGCTAAGCAGCTAATCTCCCTGGGCTGGGTCAGCCTGTAGGCACCAGACCCAGGTCAACACCTCTGCTCTAGTAGAAGAGACACCTAAGCCCTTCCCAACAGAAATCCACCCAGGACAGCACAGGCCTCTCTGCCAGTGAATGATCATGTATCAGAGATAGAGCGAGCTGCCCTGGGCTGTGCTGGGGTTAGCAGGCGACAATCGGGGCACAGGAGGTTGCAGGGGAGGGAGGAGGACTGGCAGCTTCCTCTGTTCCCTGTGTTCTTATAAGATTGTCATCCCAAGCTCTTCAGATCCCTCCACCCAGCCGGCCGATGGGTACAGTTCTAACTAGATCCCAGGCCACACTGACTTGAAAGGGAACTGGATTGGGCCCCTGACAATTAGTGATCTGTCCAGACCCATCTATCCAGGCAGAGCCCCCAGCAGCCGCCTACTTTGTGCTAAGGGATACTTTTCAAACACTGCCCTCCAGTAACCCAAGCGCTCCATCAACTCCCTGATGCTCCCAGGACAGCTGCTTTCTTGGGGAGAGGGAGATCTAATCTGACCAACCCACCCCACCCCACCCCAGAGCCAGTGCAAAGAGCAGGGGCTGGGAAGCAGCTGGTACCTTGGTGGGTGCTGGCCGGATCGGCGCTGGCTTGCTGCAGGAATTTGGTGGCGTATGGCATCAAGGTGTTAGAGGGAAGGAAGAAGCCGGTGAGCAGGCTCAGGAGCTGCCAGCCACGGATACAGCTTTCCCTGCAGGGCACAGAGAAACAAAGGACACTGGATCACCAGGTATGGTAGTGAGGGAGGCAGGTGGAGAAACTCTCACACAGAGAGGGGAGGGACACCCTTGGGTGGAGAGGGGGTGTAGAAAAGAACTACAACCAATGTCACCAACTCACAATTTTATCATGAGTCCTGTAATATTTGGGGGTTTTCTTAAAGCTCAAGTTCCTGGAGCCATAAGATCCGGAGAGGAGCTGAGCTTTCATTTACAATACAATGGTGTGTCTAGCCCGTCTGGCTGCAGAGAAAAAGCTTGAAAACTGACCCTTAAAGGTTCCAGCACTGGGAGGCTGATAGAGGGAACCTGCCAGGGATTATTCTTTACATTCTCACGAGTTTTAAGTGAATTTCAGTATCTGGCGGGAGACGGAGGAGGGGAGAGAGAGAGAGAAAAAATGGTGTCCCCTTCAGGAAGGGGCTTTGGTGGAAAACCACTCCACTGCTCAGATAACACAGGGATGTCTAACAACGTGGATGCCTGGCTGGAGAAGGAGGAGGGGAAGGGATTGATGGAGGGAGAAAAAACCCACAGTGAAAACAAAACCCTCCACTGCACACACAATCCTCCCCCCGGGGACAGAGAGCAAACCACCCGGGATGGAGGTCAGTCACATTGGTTAACACATGGCTGGACGGGGCTCTGCTACCGCAGTGCCGGGGAAGGTACAAGAACCCGAACAGAACAGAAACCAATGAGCATGAGACGGTTTTCTCGATCATTTCGGCCAGAGCAAGGAAGCTCAGCGGCTGCCAGGTGAACTGGATCCACGTCAGGGACCTGCAGCAGTCACAGCGGGACCCCCCTCAGGTATCGGCACTCTGTTGAGCTGTACGTGCACGCACAGGCCTTGTCTACACACACAAGCTGTACTGCTCCAAGGATACCAGTGTAGTTACACTGGTACAGCCCCCCTAGAGTGGACACAGTCATAGCTGTGTGAAGGAGAAGTAATCCCTTTCCTGATCAGGAATTGGCTGCTGTGGTCTAGCCCCCTTTATACCTGCATCTGCAGTAGGGTTTGTACCAGTATAACTATTTCAGTAGAAATTCTCCCCACACCTGGCAGTTCCCCCAGTACAAAGCCTGCATGTAGACCAGCCTTGGAACCAAGATTCAGGCTCTGCCCCAGGGAGCTCCCAGTCCTGGCGATTGACCTATCACACGACGCTGCAGGAGGACAGGGACGGATGTGATAGCTGCCATTCAGCCTTGGATCAGTGGTCCCTGGAGGAGAGCCAAAGGCGTCTATCCCCAGGAAGAGCAGCGATAAGGCACAAGAACGCACACCAATAACTGGAACTGCTGCAGCAGCCACAGGAATGCAGGGGCATCCGTAGAGCCATCAGCAGCTTATCAGGGAGCTCAATACAGAGGCAACCGGGACTTATCAAATCACCAGAGCAAAACGTCTGCCAGTGCAAATACACCTCAGCAGCTGAGACACACAAGAGCATTGTTCCACTGAGTGACTAACCCCAGCCCCATAGTTACAGTTTAACTTCTTCAGAGCCATAGCCCTGGAGTGATGGACAGATGGGGTGCACACACAGAGAGCTGGACATGCTTACAGGTATCCACAAGGTGTCCTGATAAACTGCATGGCTTATGGTAATGTACATGCCAGGAGGTGAACGCCAGGCAATTACTGCTTTGTAGTGGGGCCCACCAGGGTAACTTCACGGACTGCAGGAGATTTACTCCTGGTTTACACCAGCGTAAGAAAGGAGAATCTCAGGCCCAATGTTTCTGCATTGCATGCGCTGATGAAATAGTTGAAGTGTGACTCTCTGCCCCTGCTCCTTAATCATCATTGAAGTGACTGGGCAACAAAATGGCAGATGAAATTCAATGTTGATCAGTGCAGAGTAATGCACGTTGGAAAACATAATCCCAACTATACATACAAAATGATGGCGTCTAAATTAGCTGTTACCACACAAGAAAGAGATCTTGGAGTCATTGTGGATAGTTCTCTGAAATCATCCACTCAATGTGCAGTGACAGTCAAAAAAGCGAACAGATTGTTGGGAATCATTAAAAAAGGGATAGATAATAAGACAGAAAATATCATATTGCCTCTATATAAATCCATGGTACACCCACATCTGGAATACTGTGTGCAGATGTGGTCGCCCCATCTCAAAAAAAAATATATTGGAATTGGAAAAGGTTCAGAAAAGGGCAACAAAAAATGATTAGGGGTACGGAACAGCTTCCAGATGAGGGGAGATTAATAAGACTGGGACTTTTCAGCTTGGAAAAGAAATTACTAAGGGAGGATATATAATAGAGGTTTATAAAATCATGATGGGTGTAGAGAAAGTAAATAAGGAAGCGTTACTGTATTTACTCCTCACAACACAAGAACTAGGGGTCATCAAACAAAATTAATAGGCAGCAGGTTTAAAACAAACAACAGGAAGTATTTCTTCACACAACGCACAGTCAACCTGTGAAACTCTTTGCCAGCAGATGTTGTGAAGGCCAAGACTATAACAGGGTTCAAAAAAGGACTAGATAAGTTCATGGAGAATAGGTCCATCAATGGCTATTAGCCAGGATAGGCAGGGATGCAAAACCATGCTCTGAAGTGTTCCTAGCTTCTGTTTGCCAGAAGCTGGGAATGGGCGACAGGGGATGGATCACTTGCTGTTTACCTATTCGGTTCATTCCCTCTGAAGCACCTGGCACTGGCCACTGTCAGAAGACAGGATAGATGGACTATTGGTCTGACCCAGTATGGCCATTCTTATGTTCTTAACATTCCCCCCATCTCTCTCTCTCACGTACACACACACTCACTCAACCCTCCTGCCAGTGTGGGTTTTCCCACACTTACCACCCTCACTCTCTATGGCCACAGGGCCAGCTCCCCACTCCCATCATAACCATGCAGCCAGGAGGTTGCCCTCCCTGTGTTCTCCCAGTCCCTCCCTCCAGCCAGGTAGCCCCCTCTGGGCACGCGCCCATCTCTTGCCATGGACAAGCCCTCCGTACTCACGGCTTGGGATTCTCCGTGATCTGCTTGATGACCTGGCAGTAAACCTCATCACGCAGGTTCTCCTTCTCCTTGCAGAGCTGCACATGGGAGACCAGCATTAGAGGGGCCAGAGCGCCGAGCCAGCCCCTGTGACATCTCCCAAGCACACACAGGGGACCCTCAGGGCCTCACCAAAATCCACTCAGGGGTTCCCATTCACTGGCCTCTGAGCCTTCCTGGGACTGGCAACCATCTGGCCCAGCAGGGAATAGACTGCTCCAAAATCATCTTTATGGAGAGATGCCCAACGAGGTGAAATCATGGGATCTCCTTCTCACCAACCCCTATTCAGATTCCACCTCTCCCCCTGAGGAGGCCAGTTCCCGGACCTCTGCCCACACACACCCCTGTTTCCTGGAGAGCTCATCTCCTGGCTTCACACTCCCTTCAGCACCCCAGCACGTTACCGTCGGGAGGACCACAAACCTGAAGAATCTCATAGACGTAATTGATCTCGGCCTGGTTCTTGAGGGTGGGCTGGTCTCCCATGAACCTCATCAAAGCTGCAAGGCAGGAGCCAGCATTAGACTGGGACTGGATGGGTGGAAGGTGGGGCTGATGAAGCCCTGGTGTGTGGTTCCTGGTGTGTCTAGCGGGAGGGGTGTGGATCCAAATGCTAGAACACAATCTCGTCTCCCCAGTACGAGCACACTAAGCACCAGGCAAACGTGTTTTATGGAGCACATAGCTGTTAGAGGTGAAAGTGACCTAGGGCCTCTGCTGTCCCTTCCCACCAGGTTATTCTTCCCTCCTCTGATCAACAGGCATCTTTGTGTGGCCACTGGGACTGTCTAAATCAGTCCCACTCCAGGCTCCTGCAGCCCCACCCCTTTATGCCTCAGGGCAGCGACTTACTCATAAAGCTCTTTGTTGCCAGCTCGTTCATCTCGCTGTCGGAGTACTGAAGCAGGGACTCCTGGATTGGGACCTGCAGAGTGGGAGCCGCGGAGGTGAGTGGGAGCACAGAGTGGGGTGGAGCTGCACAGGGGAGATGCTAGCCTCGCTGGGAAGTGCAGGCAACACAGGAAATCCCAGCATGGTCGATGCACCCTGCAGGCCCAGGAACTCCAGCCCATCAGCCCTCGACTCTAACCCCCCCGCCCCCCTCCACAGTGGCCCTGGGCTGAAGTTCCAGCTGCAGACTCACCCTTCCTTTCTCCCACCCCCAAATACACCCACCTTGGTGTGCTCGACCAGGGTAGCTGGGCTCCTCCTCTCCGCACTCATCCCCTTCCATCCCAGCCTAGAGAGAGGGGACATTTGTTTGGCACAAGAAATGCCCACGGCTCGCTCTGCACAGGCAGGGGCTGCCTGCGTGTACATACGCACACATACGTCCACGGGCAGAAGGGGCCCAGGCTACTCACGTGGACTGGGCCTCCCGGAAGTGTGCCATGGCGAACTCCACCATGGTGTAGTGATGGGCATCTGGGGAGAAGGCAGAGCTGGTGATTTCTGATGCCAGGCTGGGGACAGAGCCCTGAGGGGGACAGATACCAGACCCGCCCCCAATGTTAGCTCAGGAAGGGCCTCTCCACCACCAGTCTCCTGCTTGAGGCTCATCTGTCTCTCCTCTGCAGAACCCTTCCCTTCCCCAAGTGGGTCGTCCCCTCTCCCCTCCAGGAATTTAGCTAAGGTACTCATCTGTTCCCCTCACAGCCTTTAATGGATTATCCTCAACACCCCTGTGAGGCAGGACAGTGCTGTTACCCCCATGGTTCGGAGGGCGACCTGAGGCACAGGGAGACTAAGTGACTCAACCAAGGTCACATGGGCAGTCCATGGCAGAGTAGGGAACTGAACTGGGGTGTGCCAAGTCCTAGGCTGGTGCCCTAACCACTAGACCACTCTTCCTCTCACCTGTGCACCCCTACTTCCCTCTGGGTATCAGTCACTGGCAGAACCCTCCCGCCAGGTAGTTCCCTCTGCCTTTCCAGAGACCCTCCTCCAACAGCCACTCCAGAGCCCAGCCATGTCTCCCCGCACCCCACCAGAGGCCTCACCTCCCTGCTAACACTCGTCTCCAGCTGGTCTCTTTTCAGGCTGTTCTGGAGCCTCTCCTGTCTGTCCATGTGGGTGCTGAGGTAATCAGGGGCTGCAGCCAGCTGCACCATGCTGCAGGGAAAGAGGCCGGAGCGGCCACCAATGGAGCCGAACTGCCAGTCTGCCAGATGTGGGTGAAGAGAGGGACAGGTCGCTATCAAGGAGCATGACAGCATCAGGTAAAGAGCAAGGAGGGGTTGTGCTTCTGGCAAGCACCTCTGAGGGCTTTACAGGTGGCAGAGAGCCTCACGGCTCCCCGGAGTAACATCCCTGCTATGCGGGCAGGGAAACAGGCACAGAGCAGGGATGTATCTTGCCCAGAGTCACTCAGAGAGTCAGTGGCAGAGCTGGGCAGGAGGGCACAGAGGAGAGCTCTCCTCCCCTGCTCTAATTCCTAGACTGCTCTTCTCATGCTGTACCAGGCCGTTGCATGCCTCCATCCCTTAGCTCCCCCCAGATGGTGGCAGATGATGCTGGGAAAGGCACTAGAGGATCTCCCTGGTACCCCGTTGGCAGGGGCTGGGAGGAGGAAGTGGGGGTCTGCTGGTTCTGATGCTGGGCAGGGGCAGTCCCAGTACCCGGATTACAGTCCTCCCCTTGCCTGGGTCTGTTTCCCAGCAATGCCGTGTTACATAGCCGAACGTCCCCTGCATGGCAGGTGGAACGTCTGGGACCCAGGTCTGGCATGGTGGGCCCCTGGGCACTGCAATTGTGGGTTGATTCCCATCCTGCCCAGCTTGGATCCATGCTCTCACCTGGCTCCAGCCCCTGCATGGGCAGTAACTGGATGAGGTCACCCTTCTTGAAACTCAAGAGGCTCTTGTCATCTGTGACATAGCTGCGCAGAGCAATGACATAGTTGGAGTCCTGTGGGGGAAGGGGACAGTGAGGGGGCTGCTGCCTGTCTCTCTGGTTCCTCTGACTGACGAGTCCTCGTACGGCACTTTGCCCTGCCAGGGCCATACGCGCTCACTGCCGCACCTCAGCCGCTCCCTCACCTGCTTCAGCTCCTGGAGGAAAAGTTCCACCATGGCCTTGACCTGCCGAGCCTTCGCCGAGTGCAGGATCAGCTGCTCGTTCTTCAGGGAGAACTCCAGGCTGCTGCTGCCCCTCAGCTCCACCGACAGCACGTCTGCAAAACTGAAAACGGCCGAACATGCTCCAGCCACCAGCACCGGGGATGCCTCCAGTGCTCGCTCGTATGGTATCACCGGGGCGACCAAGGGCAGGAAGGGCTGTTCAGTGTTTCATTAGCATCACAATCCCTTGTGCAACTGCCCCCGGGGAGAACAGACCCGGCAATGGCACTCGCACCTTGCAAACGGAACACAAGGCAGGGGAGGCTGAAAGGAAACTAAACAGCCTTAAAAAATTGATGAGGCCAGCCCGCAAAAATCACCCCAGAAGGGCTGAGCGACACTCTCCAAATGGCGGCGTGTAGGCAGGGAAGCTGTCGCCCCTTCTCAAGAGAGATCCTCTGCTTGCATCACCCGTCTTTCTCCTGCTCAAGGAGCAGAGCTCCACACGCTGACGCAGCAGAGCACATTCTGCACGTCACCGTCACAAGATGAAAAGGAGGACTTGTGGCACCTGAGAGACTAACAAATTTATTTGAGCACGAAAGTCTCTAAGTACTCTAAGCCACGAGTACTCCTTTTCTTTTTGCGAATACAGACTAACATGGCTGCTACTCTGAAACCTGTCATCACAAGATGGCGCACCCAGAACTGCCCGATAGCGAGGCAACGGACCTGCCCTCCTGCCCTGCAGGAACCACCCCCTGTACATTTAAGTCCTGCTGCTGGCTCCTCCTGAACCCACCTCCGGGCCCAGCCCCTCACCTGTAGCTGCAAAGGATTTTCAGGTATTCAGGGCTGAAGCTGGCTGCTTTTGCCATCTTCAGCAGCCGGAGTCCCCGGTGAGAAACCCCAAGGAGCTGGACGTCGCTTCCTCTTTCCCCCTGAAAGAAAAATCCACCCACAGGCAGGTCCTGACCACAGCCCCCTGGCAGAGACCTTAGCATGGGCCCCGTCTGAAAGGATGCATCTGGGGAGACCTTTTCTGCCATATGTAAAGGTGACAAGGTACTGCCAGCCCCTGAATGCAGCACTCTGGTGATATTTCTACACCAGTCTGACAATCAACAGACACAGCAGACAGGCAGAGACCGAGGGACAAGACTGAGCGCTAAATAGGCCAAAGGACGGATGGGGGCATGCTGGGGGAATTGACTTGCAGGCAATGAGAGGATGGCAGGTGTCAAGCAGAGAGCCAGGACAGACAGGGAGATATGAGAATCGGAGGGGGGTGGAAAGATAGACAAGGAGAAGAGATAGGAGAGAGAAAGCAAGACACAGACAAGGGAAAAGAGTTGATAGGGAGAGCATATGAAGGGTGGATAGGAAGGGACACAAAATGGGACAGAGCTGCAGAATCAGGGTTTTTAATACCCCCTAGTGTAGAATGTTTGGAAATGGGGGTTATATAAAGAAAGGGGTCAGGGGCACACGCTGAGTTGGGCCTGTGTTTGAATTTTGATTCCCCCACTATCCCAATGCTTGCGGGGGGCAGAGGGAATGCTGATCTGGGGTTTGGAGAAGAGACAGACAGACTCACCTTAACTGAGAAGAGCCGGGAGAAATAGTTGGCCCAGTTATCCCGAGCAGCCAGCACAATCCTCTTCTTTATCCCGTCCTCTAGAATGGAGGTGGTGTCCATGCCGACCTGGAATTCTGCTGCCAGGAACAGAAAGCAGAAGCTCTGTCACCGAAGGTAGGGATGGCCCAGCCTCTCCACTAGGAGTTCACATACTAATTGTGCTCAGCTAGCGAGGGGCCCAACTTGGAGGCCTTTGGAAATTGGGCTCCAGTGGTGAATTTTGCAGCTGGAGCCCATCTCTACCCAAAAGTCACCACAATGGGACCACCTGGTCCCTGGGTCTCCAAGTTGCCCTATTCCCAGCCACCGTGGGAGGGGCTGGTCCTGAATATCAGGCCCCCCTTGTCTGGGCCAGTGGTACTCGGTCTTCCCCACAATAAAAACTTCTCCTGCCTCTTCCCTCCACAGCTAACTTCCTGCCCCCTGCTGGTGCCTCTTTCTGACTGAGGAAGCCCCCTGTGTCTGAACATGCCCTCTTCAAAGTAATATCCAGCCCACACGGCGTGTCATTGCAGCCCCCTTCCCACCAGCACAATCCCCAAAGCCAAGCCGCTTTTGCTGGCTTGGCAGGCGCTGGGACAAGGACACTCCAGTGCGGTTCAGCACACACCTGTGTGACTCGTCCCCTCAAAGCCTGCTACATCCAATGAAACTCCCATTGAGGCAATGGGGTTAGTGGATGGAGCCTGGTGGCAGGAGCACCAAACTTCTAATCAGTCTCTGCCTCCAACTCATGATGCAGCCTAAGGCAACTCTATGTCACTGCTCTGTGCCTCAGTTTACCCCCATCTAAATGTCTCTGGGTCACAGATCCGCCAAGAGGATTAGTTAATGTTCCCAGGCTGCTTTGCAGATACAAATGCTGCAGGCTTAATGCTAGTGAAGCCATCTGCCAATACAACTCCTATTCCCTGCAACATCACCCATGCCAGGTTCTCTCATGTAACCCTCTCAGCTCCTGCTAGGAGTTCTGCATCCCCGCCTTGGGGAAGAACCAAGCCACCGGTTACCCAACAAGTCTTTCATCTTGCGCCTCTCCTCCTTGGAGATCCGGATGCAGGACTCCGAGTAAGTATCTTGCATGATCTGCAAAGGAACAAAGCAGATGGGATTCCACTGGAGATATTTCTAAATACATCAGCCCAGCGGAGTCTCTGAAGCTGCATATCAATTAGAGACTCAGGGAGCAGAGAGCAGGTGCATGACTTGGACCGATACAGGGGAGGGACCAACATTGTTAATGATGAAGATGAGGAGGCAGAATGTTGGAGAGACTAGTGAACAGAGAGGATGGAATGGGACACACACACACACACTTACCTGCTTACATAGAAGGTTCAAGCAATACGGGTGACTGAAGTTTTCTTTGGGGTAAAACACCTGCACAATGAAAACATCACCAATGTTAGACTTGTAACCACAGGTTCTCCCGTGGGAACTGTTTTGTGATCCAGCTGTCCTACCACCAGACAAAGGGTCAACCTCCAGCTTTACACTGGAGACAAAGACAGCAGTGCTGGGGGAAGAGAGCTAAAGGAGAAAAGACGCATCACCAAAGCAGTGGAGCAATGGGAGAAGCCTGGCCGCGTCAGCGCTTGCTCAGCTGCCAAACATGCTCGCGATAATTAAGGAAATCAGAGGGCTCTGGAGGATCAGTCAATCCACATGGACTCTCCTAGATACCATGCTGGCTAGGGCTGGGAGGAGTCAGTAGGTGTCTGTTGGTTCCAATACTGACCTGGGACTGTCCCAATGCCCCACCTCCAGCTCTGCAAGAGTCCTAACCCTCCTCTTGTGTGAGTCTGTTTCCCAGAGATGCTGTGTTACAAAGTGGAACGCCCCCTACACGGCAGGTGGGACATCCGGGATCCAGGAAGAAAGAGGCAGCTTACAGAAATAGGTCGCTTATATGTGTTTTTCCTCCATTGCTCACATTTTACAAAAGTGGGCAACCATACATGTGGAAACTGAGGCATACAAAGTGCAGTGATTTGCCCAGGGACACACAGCAAGCTGGGAACAAGGGATCTGGGTCCTGACTCCCAGTTCAGTGCCTTCCCTACCCACTGGGTCATACTGGGCATACCACTGCAGCTGGCTTTGTACTGTCTCCAGCACAGATGGAGCACAAGGCAAAGCAAGGTTTCCCTACGGCTGCAGATTTTGGGGGGTGACTGCACTCCTCCCTTCTGCAGCTGGCACACATCCTTGCCGTGGGAACCCCTGGGCGACAGGCCATACCTCTTTGCGGAGGAAGATTTTCCAGGGTGTAGTGGCATATGAGAAACTGACACTGGCAGTGAGCTTGTAGAGCTGTGTCTTGATGCCCGCATCTTCTTCTGCCATTGTCCAACCAGAGCCTGGATGGGAGGAAAGAAGAGTCAGGGGAGCTCTGGGGCACCATGGGAATGCTGTGTCCCCAGCCAAAGACTCGCCAGGACAGGAGGGAGGCGCTGCATTGTCTCAAAGAGCGACATTTTCAGAAATCAGTGACCAGCCTGTTCTCACTAAACATGTGACCTCACGCACAAAAGGGATAATGGCGTGACTTATCGGGCATGTCTGGCAATGTTTATACACAGTGTTACATATGCAAAGTCCATTCCAGGGAAAGAAATGAGGAACTTGAGAGTTCCAGATGGAACAGCTGCCCTCTTATGCTTACACATCAGAATATGGCCTCACTTTATGCCTTTTTAAATGATTGTTTGTCAAATGATCTAATAGAAACTCTTATACAATCTTACAGACAGTGAGTTACCAGTATGGCACATAGAGTCTTCATGCTTGGCTTGATTTTTAATTGTCCAGGAGATTGACTAAACAATCTAGGTTTGAAGACAATCGGCAGTTTTAAAGTTACAAATGTTTACATGCAAATGGTCTCAACTTTGACACCTCAGAGTTTGGAGACAGCCCACAGACTAAAGACATCCCAGGGTTAAGACTTCCATTATAATTCACTTAGGCATTTTCAAATATCTTGGTTTGTCTGGACTTTCCTCAACACCTGCGTTTTTAGAACGAGTGGGAGAGTCAGGAGGGGCAGTATTCTACAATACAGCAATTTCTGCCCCATGATAATTGCCATGCACGAAGATATTTGTGGAGGGTGCAATACAAATGGAGTGTTTATTTACAGTAACATCTCCAGTGCTTTTAGTAACATCTCTTAGCGCTTTGCACATCATTAGCACGCTCTCCCCTTGAGGAGCACAAAGCACTTGATGAATATTTATGAATGAATGGCTCCTGTTGTAATCCAAGGCAAAACTCCCAGAGAATGTAATGGGCGCATCCCAACTCCTCTGTAAGGTAAGGATCGGCTCCATTTTATAGGCTGATGGAGAGTCCACACAGCAAGCAAGACTGTGTCTACACTATGGGGACTATAATGGCATAGCTGTGGCATCCACCGTAGTTATGCGAATGTAGCCCCGTAGCATAGACGGAGCCTGCAGTGATGGAAGGGGTTTTTCCCACCTCCCCAAGCAACTGCGGCTAGGTTGATGGAAACATTCTTCCATCTAGCTGTGTCTACACTGGGGGTTCAGTTGGCATGGCAACTGTGCTCAGCAGTGTGGATTTTTCACACCCCCGAGCACTGTAGTTATGTCAACCTCAGTTTTAAGTGCAGCCCAGGCCTAAATGGCAGAGCCAGGAATAGAGCCAGATCTGTCTCCGAGGCCTATGCTCTAACCACTCAACAATGCTGCCTCTCAGACACGTCAGTCGATTTCTCCGAGTACGTTGGGGTGGGCTGTGATGCAGAAGGAGCCCAGCCCCTCGGGAGGGCTCTGAAAGGCAGGATCCCTGTGCTTCACATTCCTCACCATTCCAAAGTGCGTCACCACTTTAATTGCAGCTTTGATAACGAGTCTAATACTGAAACTTGGCTGGACTTTGGCAGAGCTTCAGCCCAAAGGTCCTTGGCTTTTCTTAGCTGTAGTGAGATCCGCCCAGCCCCTCTGACGTTTCTACCGATTGCATTCCATTGCACTGACAAGCCAATTTAGTGCTGGCCAAAGTGGCTCAGTCCACAGCACCAGAGGGCGAGGCCCTTGTTTTACCCACAGCACCAGCGTGAGATTCCCTGACACCGCACGACTGGGATGCCCCAAACGGAGCCGAAGGGCCCGCTCTGCGGGACAGAGGCTGTTTCAGGTCCTACGGCCTGTTCGCTCCTTGGCCTGTCGGCTGACAGCAAAAAACCAATTACCACATGTGCCCATGTGCCCACTGTGAACTGGGCTAAGACCCCCCAAACTCGTTCCACACACACCAGTGAAGGGGAAGGGTGTGGCCAGAGGTGAAAGTAAGCCGGTACACCCCGGTACGGTGTACCGGCAAGAGCCGGTGTACCGTACTGGGGCAGTCCGGCTTCCCCAGGGGGCAATTTAAAGGGCCTGGGGCTCCCAGCAGTAGCTGGAGCCCCAGGCCCTTTAAATTGCCTCCAGAGTCCCGCTGCTGGAGCCCTGGGGTAGCGGCTGCAGGGCTCCGGCAGTTATTTAAAGGGCCTGGGGCTCCCCTGCTTTTACTGCCCGGGCCCTTTAAATAGCCACTGGAGTCCCACCGCCGCTACTCCAGGGCTCCAGCGGCTACTTAAAGGACCAGTGCGGTAGAAGTAGGGGAGCTGCGGGCCCTTTAAATAGCCCCCAGAACCCTGGGGTAGTGGGGGCTCCAGGGGATATTTAAAGGGCCGGGGCTCCAGCTGCCTCTGCCGCCCCGGTCCTTTAAATAGCCCCCGGAGCCCTGGGCTGCTGCTGCTACCCCGGTGGGGGGGGGCACTTACCTTACAGGGTGGGCTGGGGCTGGCTCTGACCCCCTCAACCCCACCCCTTCTGCCCTAGACCCCGCCCCTTCCGGGCGCCAGAGCTGGCCCCAGAAGTACCGATAAGTCACTCGACTTACTTTCACCCCTAGGTGTGGCATGGAAGGGCCCCGCTCACCTTTCGGCTCATATTGCTCCGTGGCTTGCTCAGCAGGCAGAAGGGGTGGGGGCAGGAGTGGGGGAGGCGGAGGGATGAGGGAAGCAGCGGGAGCGGCCGGCTGCTGGCGAAAGAGATTCAAGAGAGGCTGCTGCTTTTCCCTGATGGATGTGGCGGTCTCGCCCTTCTTGATGGGTGGACGAGGCGGAGCTCCTCTGGGACTCTTCTTCAGAGAGGAGGGCTGGGAGCAGAGAGAGAAAGCGTTTTCGATACAGTCACACTCTGCCTCTGTGGGTTCGGGGTAGGATGCTCTCCGAGAGCAGCTGCAGGGGCAGCTTGCCAGGCCCTGGGGCAGGAACCACAGGGGCAACAATATGGAGCCCCATAAACCGGCAGCCAGGTTACACACAGACGTGCATTAATTAAAGCCAGACGTGCAGTAGTCCAGTGCTCAGCGGTGGAGCCACCCACAGCACAGTGGAAAAAAAGACATCAGCTTGCCAGGATCCCCATGGCCAAGCCAGCACCGGGCGGACAGCAATCCCCAGGTTGGTCTGTCCCTTGGTCAGCCCTGAACACATACTGATATAACAACTTGAAGTCATGACCCCAGGGCCCTCCCATCCAAGGCTTTATCAATGAGCATTAGGACCCATAACCCATCCTACCAAGCGAGTGGTATAGCTAGGGTGGTTGGGTTACACAGCCAGCCAGTGGCAGAGTCAGGAGTGGAACCCAAGAGTCCTGGCTCCCAGTCCCCTGCTCTAACCACTAGACAGTAGATCGGAAGATGCTGAAGCCATAATAGGACGTGTGCTGGTTTGGGGTCGGCATGGGAAGCGCTCACCGATTTTGGGGGCTGAGGGCTCGCCATCCCCAGCTTGGCCAGAGCTTCGTTCTTGGGGTCACTCTTCTTCAGGAAGGACTTGGACGGCCTCCTGGAGGGCAAGAGGAAACAGACCTTTCCAGTTTACACATGGGGCAGCATGGCACCAATGCAATCACACAGAGAGCATAGGACATGATTCCTCCCCTTCCCTGCCTGCCCCACCCCCTCACCTGACGGGCATGATGGGCTGTGGCTCCGGGGCTGGCCGGCTCTGGTACATCTTAATAATGTTGCGGATCTCCCGGCTGGGCTCTCTCTTTGGTGCCGACTCTGCAGCCACCACAGGGCATGGCTCCTTCTTTGCTTTCTTCTCTTGCACTTTCTGCTTTGGCACGGGACGTGGCGAAGGGGGCGCCGGGGCTGCGGGGCAGGAGGGTATTTACCAAGGGAGCCGGTGAGCAGCACAAGAGAAATCTCCTCTCTGCACTAAAAGCTGCCTCCTGTTCCCCAGAGGGGCTCCACGCCCCTGGGGGGCTCCATCACTCTTTCCCAGCTACCCCTGCTCCCCAAAGCCCATGGCCTTCTCCTCCCTTCTCCGCTGCTTCATTCCAGGCTGGACTGCAAGAGGCGGAACAAGGAGTTCACAAAAATCAATGAACGCTCATGCAACCCTGCACGACTGTGCAGGACATCAAGGCTGGGTTCACAGCTACTCAAAGCCGGAGTGAGGCAGGGAGGGAGGGGCATTTGTGTGTTGCTCAGTGGCCTCCAGAGGTTCCCCATTCAGGTCTCCCAGATCAAAAGGATGGCTGCCAACCTCTTGCCCTCTCACCATCAGCTGCAGGAGGCATCAGAGGCAGTGGGACCAGCGTGTTTCCACTCTACCAGAATTGGGGGAGCACAGGATTTCTGGCATCTGTACCCTAAGCAGTCGGGAGGGGTGGGGCCGCTAGCACACAGTTCCAGGGGCCGCACTGCTGCTCCAGGGGCTGCAATAGGATCCTTTGACTCTGTCGAGAATCCAAGGGAGCAGCGTCCTGCACAGGTGCTCAGCCCCCTTAGGATCTGGCCCTGCATTGGGAGAGCTCTCCACCTGCCAGGGTCTCTCACCCTCCTCAGCGCACGGCCTCACCTGTCTCTGGTTCTGGGCTGGACCGCTCTTCCTCCTGCTGTGGATTTCTTGGAGGGGTCCAGCTCTTGGAAGGGGGCCTGACTTTCTTCAACTCGATTGTTTGCTGTCCTGAAAGGAGAGGAGGGCCCGGGGGTGAGCACAGAGCAGGCAAGGTCTTTCTAGGTCTGGTGGTGCCAAGCCCTATCCTTGCCACGCTGCTGCTGGAGCAGGCAGAGTTCTGGGTTAAAGCACCAATTGCTCTGCATGGGGGTCATATCCCCCGCACGAGTCACACACGCTCTCCAACCCAACAGGAGACCCCAAAAAACCTCTGAGCCTCCCACTCAGAACCAGAACCCAGCCCATCACGGGCCAGGATCACACAGGGTTTGGAATGAGTTCTGAACATGCACCTCCCGTTCTGGGCTTCACGCTGCTGCACCAGGAGCTGCTTCAGGAACAGGCTGGCTTATGGCTACTAAAGCCAGGGGAGGCTGGGTCCCGTTTGGGGTGAGATTCACGGCCTAGCAGCAACTCACCCATTTTCTGGAAGTACTCCCGCTTCTGCTGGAAGGTGTCTTGGAAGTCTGAGTCCTTGTCACTATCTGTCAGCTGCTCTTCCTGGTAGACGTGGATCTACAACACCCACCCCCCAAACAAGCCCAGTTAGGACTGTTGGTGGACACACATACAATATGGGGCATTTTCCTCTGTCCTGGCTGACCACGTAATCCCCTTAACTACTCCCTTTCTCTCTCTTTCTCTCTTACACACACAGATGGGGCCCAGCGGTGCAGTTCAGACTCCGATCTGGATCCAGAACTTCCCCCAGTGCCGGGAGTGTTCGGATTGATCCAGGCTCGGACCCTTTTCCAAAGTGCGTGTGTCAACTGTGCAGACAGCACTATATGAAATAGACAATAGTTCCTGCTGAGCTGCACTGAGAGCCTCCCCTCACACACACCCCTAGGGAGACCCAGCTCCCCCCACACCCCTAAGGAACCTGAGCCCAGAACCAAGGATGGAGGCAGGAAGGAGAGCGAAGCTCCCGTCCACACCCTCAAGGCAGGTAACTGCAAGACAAGGCAAGGGATTCAGGCCTGGTCTACACTTAAAACTTAGGTAATCCAGCTACATTGCTCAGAGGTTTTAAAAATCCATACCCCTGAGCACTGTAGCTCGGAGATGCAGCTAGGCGGGCAGAAGAATGCTGCTGTCAGTGTAGCTACTGTCACCCGGGGAGGCTGTGTCACTACAGAGATGGAAAATCCCTGTCTGTCAGCGTAGGCTGCGTCTACACGACAGGGTTGTGCCAGCATGGCAATGACGCCATGGCTCTGCCAATGTAGACCCCGTGGCACAGACATGGCCTCAGTGTTGAGGCTTTTGACATTGATGTCAGTGAAACTGCAGAGTTTGCATGGACATCAGGGCCAGATGGGAATGAACCGGCAAACCCTGCAGTTTCACGGACGTCAATGGCAACCCACCCCCCAACATTTGGTCCTGCATCTTTAATCCTCTGTGAGTGAAGTTTGACAGGACTCAGCATGGTAGCTGTACACAACTCTCTGAGCGAGGCTCTCCACCACCCCCCTCCACCTCCACCAGGCAACTGGAGGAACAGGGGCATCGTCACATGGAAACTCAGTTTGCTGCTGGAGACAGCTTGGCTGGTACCGGTTCTGCTGCATCAGCCAGGGGCTCTGGTGTCTTAGCTGCTGGTGCAGCATTCTTGTGGTTATTGGGTCTCTTTGGTTTGGGAGCTGGGGCCGGGGCCGGGGCCAGAGCTGGAGCTGGGGCTGGTTGTGGAGTC
The DNA here is from genome assembly GCF_965152235.1 of Eretmochelys imbricata. NCBI lineage: Eukaryota > Metazoa > Chordata > Testudines > Cheloniidae > Eretmochelys > Eretmochelys imbricata. The sequence goes on along the minus strand of NC_135585.1, from coordinate 15,471,619 downwards.
AGGGCTTGTCTTGGCCTTGAGGGCTCAGGAGACCTCTGTCGCTGCTGCTGCTGGGAAATTGTCATGGCCTGAAGGGTCATCTGCTGAGCCTGGAAGAAGAAATCCAAGTCTCCATGATCGCTGCGTACCCACACACCGGAGACGGGGCAAACCCTCCCCCATTCTTCCCCCAGGAGGCACAGAACCACTCATCTCCTGAACAGGCCTATTCATGTAACTTTTCGGGGTTCCCCAGTGTTATGGGCTAAGGCACGCCCAGACCCACCACAGCCCAAGCAGGCACGCTCAAGGAACTCTGGATCCCCACCACACCATCCACGTAAAGCGCTCAGTGATGAGGTTGTTCCATCAGAGAGGGTAAACGTACTGTCAGGCGCTAGGCTACGGAGTTAATACACCTTGGGCCAGACAGAAGGAGATGCTGCAGGATTTGTATCCCCAGTGACTCCCCGGTTGGCTGCTGTGGGCTTTTGTTTCTAGTGATTCAAGCTGGGGATTCCTGTGGTCTATTCCCAGCTTTGTCACTCACCCATAATGTGGCTGTGGGCAAGTCACTTACCCTCTGTGTGCCTCAGTTTCCCCTTCTGCACAACGGGGATAATAAGGGTTCCTCACTTCACAGGCTTAAGTGACCAAATCTTTACACTTACACACACCAGTTAATACCCTCAGAGGCACATGGCAGAGAAATTCAGCATGTCAGGGACAAGCTAGACTGGGCTCGGTGGGGAAGGGAATGGAGCTCAGCCTTCTCAGTGCATTCACCCTGGTGCATTCTCTCCTCAGAGAGACGTGTCCCCTCCCCCATTCCCTTCCACTCACCATGAGCAGGGCCTGCTGGTTGATAAAGGCTTGCTGTTGTGCTGCGAGTTGATTGGGATCCACAGCTGGGACCATGGGCTGGGGCGCAACCATGGCTGGGGGAGAGAGAGAGACGACACAATAAAGAATAATGGGGCCAGTGCAGCTGCCCTCCCGGTGGGGCAGGCGAGTGCCCACTAGGGTCCACTGCACATCAGGCTGGGGACACAGAAGTGTCTGGGGTGCAAGCGGTGAGTGTAATGAAAAATGAAATGAAAATTGGGGCAAATGAAAAATCAGAGCCTGATAATGAGGTGCACATGGCAGAACCGAGCCCACCCCAGGAATGTACCTCTTAGCTTGCCCATCTGCAAACAAACAAGAGATTGTCCTGGGCCAGTCCAAGTTGGGTGACTATACCCTGCCTCCCTCCCTAAATCCCTCCTGCACTTTCAATTGGATACGACACACATTTTCCATTTCCTGCTCTAAACTATCGTGCGTGGCCGTAGGGCTGTTGAACAGCCATGCTCCAACACAGAGGTGGCTGCATTTCAGGGGTGACTGCTACAACTCCTGTATGTGTCATCTGTAAAGTGCATCACAGAATCAGAGAGTTCAAAGGGACCCCAAGGGTGAAAGGCCAGTGTAAATATACTCACTCAACGCCCGCCCATCCCCTCATTCCAAAAACGGTACCACCCCTTTTATTTACTGGGACATTTTTGCATTTTGTTACCTGGCATGGGTGCTGGCATCATTGGCATGGGTGCTGGCATCATTCCACCCATCACTGGCATGGGGTGGTAAGTTGGTACTTGCATCATTCCGGGATAGCCTAGGAGGAAAGATGCCACAGGGCAACAGTCACAGTCAGTGACTCCCAAGTAGGAAAGCGCTTCCCTGCCCCAGGCAGCACCCCGTGCAGACCTGCTGCCGTTGGCACTACCAATATCTACAGAGCACGGTGACATGCGATGGGGCTTCCCATCACTCCCAGCAGGCTATACAGCAATATCCAGGCAGAAGTCGTCAGGAGAACTGGCCAAGCGGGAGGGGACGCCTGGCAGATTAGCACAGACTAACCCCACTCAACAGCACGCTCTGGGCTCTGCACCCCACCCAGCCTCACTCTGCACCCCTTGTTCCAGCCCAACCAGGAAGCTACTGAGCCCAAGAAACCAGGTCTGCAGGATTTGTGTTTAGAAGGGAGAATGTCTTCAACTGCTGGGCAAAGCTCTCTGGACCTGCCACACCCAGCGCTTTGATAGTCCCCCCCAAAACGTGGCTGGATGGGCAAACAGCCCAGAGAAGACACAGAACGGAGCACCAGGACAGGATGCGGGGAAAAAATGTCCTCCCACTCCTGGAATAAGCCCCTTCTGCACACCAGGCTGTGAAACAGGAAGGCCACTGTGTACAAAGCTGGTAGCTCTTGTGGCACCCAGGCCGTGGTCACTGCTAGCAGAGAACAGGAAGGTTTCACGCCTTCCCGTAGAGCCACAGAACGGTACAGACCTGCCCCATGGCCCTGTTCCAACCCATTTCAAAACACCCCAAGAGAGAACCCACATGCCTCGCTGATTTGTTAACTAGCCGTGTCTGGCAATTGGCCACGCCGTCGCGATTTGTAATAGCCACAAGTGTGTCCCATGGCCATGCCCCAAAGATCTTCAATAGCTACGGATTTCCCCCCAAACCCATCTCACAGACTTGCAATAATCATTAAGCTGCCCGTATGTCCCATGTTTGCAACAGCCACAGGTATTCCCACGGCACCGCTTGGCTACGCCCCACTGAGATATAACCTGGACTCCAAGCCAACAGGCAAAAAAAACAGAGAGAGAGAGAGAGAGAGAGAGAGAACAAACACACCCAAAGGCAAGAGCAAGAATCTGAATATGGTTCAGACTTACTAACCCTCTGAATAGCTTAGGATGATGGGGAAGGGTGGGAGGAAGCAATAAAAAGAGATTAAAATCCTCCACTCAGAGGCAGCCCATGCTGTGGAGGCTGATGGGTCTGTTTAGTGCTGTGGGAAGGGCTAAGGTGGACCCGAGACACCTCTGATGTGCTTATGGGGCGGGGGAGGGGTGAGCCATCTCCAGGTTCAACATGGAGAAAAGCGTCAGACTCTTGGCAGGAGGAGACATTGAGCACAGCAACTCGGTGGTTGCCCGGGGCCAGTCTGACTCTGGGAGAGGAGCACGGTGGCACCCTCTAGTACAGGGTAGGTATAAAGGATAGACATAAATGGTCAGTTTTCAGAATGGAGAGAGGTAAATAGTGGTGTCCCCCAGGGCTCTGTTCTGGGACCAGCCCTATTCAACCTATTGATAAACAATCTGGAAAATGGGGTAAACAGTGAGGTGGCAAAATTTGCAGATGATACAAAATTATTCAAGATAGTTAAGACTCAGGCAGACTGCAAAGAGCTACAAAAGGATCTCTCAAAACTGGGGGACTGGGCAACAAAATGGTAGATGAAATTTAATGTTGATAAATGCAAAGTAATGCACATTGGGAAGCATAATCCCAACTATACATACAAAATGATGGGTTCTAAATTAGTGTTACCACTCAAGAAAGATCTTGGAGTCATTGTGGGTAGTTCTCTGAAAACATCCACTGAATGTGCAGCAACAGTAAAAAAAAGCGAACAGAATGCTGGGAATAATTAAGAAAGGGATAGATAATAGGACAGAAAATATCATGTTGCCTCTATATAAATCCATGGTATGCCCACATCTTGAATACTGTGTGCAGATGTGGTCGCCCAATCTCAAAAAAGATATATTGGAATTGGAAAAGGTTCAGAAAAGGGCAACAAAAATTATTAGGACTGTGGAACCGCTTCCATATGAAGAGAGATTAATAAGACTGGGACTTTTCAGCTTGGAAAAGAGACAGCTAAGGGGAGATATGATTGAGGTCTATAAAATCATGACTGGTATAGAGAAAGTAGATAAGGAAGCGTTGTTTACTATGTCTCATAACACAAGAATTAGGGGTCACCAAATGAAATTAATAGACAGCAGGTTTAAAAACAAACAAAAGGAAGTATTTCTTCACACAATGCACAGTCAACCTGTGGAACTCCTTGCCAGAGAATGTTGTGAAGGCCAAGACCATAACAGGATTCAAAAAAGAATTAGATAAATTCATGGAGGGTAGGTTCATCAGTGGCTATTAGCCGGGATGGGCAGGGATGGTGTCCCTAGCCTCTGTTTGCCAAAAGCTGGGAATGAGCTACAGGGGATAGATCACTTGATGATCACCTGTTCTGTTCATTCCCTCTGAGGCACCTGGGCTAGATGGACCTTTGGTCTGACCCACTAGGGCCATTCTTAAATTATGTTCCAGGGCTACTCCCCAGAGCATTGCAGCCTCCCAAGGGGGCACGTGCTGACCCAGTCAAGAACGCACTGTGAATCAATCAATCAGTCGAGCACGTGGCCTCACCTCGTCCTAGAGACCAGCTGGCCCACTCTAGCTCACACACCCCTACGGCCCAGCAGCAGTCCCTGACACAGCCTCTCCACATGCTGACCCAGGATGCTCACCCCACCCCCTCCCCCCTACTGACCTGCAGAAGGAAAGGCTCCTTGCTGAGTGGGTCCAATCTTTCCACCTCCTTTCATGCGTCCAGCCAGGCTCCCTCCATTTTCCATATCCTACAGAGAGAGAGCCCAGCGTTACACGGCTCACCAGGACAGGGGGTGGGGCAGATGGACAGACAGAGTGTGCAGCAGGACAGACAGACACACACAGGCGTGCTGGGATCACATCTCCCCATCCCACCGAGCTGAACTTCAGGGAAGGAACATACAGAATGACACAGGCAGAAGGAGGGAGAGAGGGAAGGAAAGGCAGCTGAAGACAGACAGAGGGGAGGAAGCGGCATGAGACTTACTGGCACTCTGGACCCTTGATGGAGCACTGGGTCGAAGAGGTCATCCACATAGTGCTCTAGGCCTTTGGGGGTCCTTGGGACACCTTGGACTCCCAGCTCTGGGAGCAAACAAGGGTCCAATTACCAGTTAGGTGTGGAATAGCTCCCGCTCCCTTCCGCAGTCTCGTTACACTGGATATGAGCCCTCCCCCACCCCCTGCCTCCCTGAGTGCTGCTGGCTTCGGCCACTCGTGCACTGGGGTTCTACTCTGTCTGACTCCTTGAGTGCCTACCTCGCTCCTGAGGAGGAGCTCACCTGAGTAAATGTTCTCAGTGTCCAAGGACGGCGGCGGAAAGGGAGGAGGGAAAGATGGAGCCTGAATGCCTGGTGCAGGAGGGATGTCCCAGTCCATCCTGTCGGAGGGAAAGTCAGAGAGTTGAGAAAAGCACTAAGTGCTGGGGGTGGGGATGTATGCTTGGGAGGCAGCGAGGGGCACTCACATGTCCATAGAGGCGCTCCGGGACAGGCTCCCCTCCCACTCGGGCGTGATGGGATAGTCAGTCAAGGACAGGGAAGAGTGGCCGGCCTCCTCCATCTCTCCAATGAGATCCAGCATGAAGTCACAGCCAGGCAGGTCCCACCACACCTCACCTCTGAGCATGGAGACGGACCACCCTCGAGGGTCCTTATCCAAACCCCTGAGAATGGGAGAGCAGGAAGAGAGAGGGAGAGGAAGAGAATGGCAGATTCAGCACAGAAGAACACCAGGGCGATGGGGGAAGGGAGGGAGGAAGACATGGTGAGAAGAAGAGAGTTCAATTTCCTTCCCCTAGCACCATTTTTTTCTAGTCCAGGCTGGTTATTCCTCCCCTCAGCAGACTGCACCCAGCCCCCAGCTAACCCTAACCCTCCCCCAGCATATATGGATCTCTCCTCATAGCCCCCTGTGAGGGACAGATCACCATCCCTGTTCAGAGCGGGAGAGTGAGACACAGAGTGATTAAGTGATTTGCCCAAGATCAGATGGAGAATCTGGCAGAGCCAGGGACTGCACCCAGATCTGCCAATTCCCACGCCCCAAGGCCATTCTTTCTCTCCCCGGGATCAACGGTCCTCCCTCTCTCCCTGTGCTCTGAGCTCTGGGAGACACACAACTCCTCCTGACTTGAGAGCACTTCACTGGGCTCTGCCACCCAGGGTTTCACCAGCCCCATCTTGCTGGCCTGCCCAAAGACAGTGTGGCCTAGTGGATAGAACACAGGACTGGGACTCAGGAGACCTGGTTTCTATTCCTGGCTCTTCCAGTAGCTGCTGGTTGACCTCAGGTAAGTCATTTCCTAGCCCCGTGCCTCAGTTTCCCCATCTTTAAAATGTGGACAATGATACTGATCTCCTTTGTAAAGTGCCTTGAGATCTATGAATGAAAAGTGCTATAAGAGAGCTAAGAATCATTATTATCCTCACCACCACCACCCTTTTCGGGTTCATCATCTGCACCCCTCCCCCCCCCCCCCCCACACACACAAAGCAGGCTGCATCTGCACATCAGTGTCAAAAAGGAATACAGAAGAGAAAGTCATAGAAGGCTCCATGCCATATTGTGGAGTTCTTGATTCCAACCACCCACCTTTCAATCTCTTCCCTTCCGTCCAAATCCCAACCACTTCCCACAGTACTAAACCATTCGGAGTTAGAACTGTTCAGTCCATAGAGGCTCAAGAGCCCAAGCTATTCACAGAATTCTATTCTGAAATAATGGTTGCAAACTCTCATGCTTCAGGGCAGGAGCCAACCACTAAGGGCCTGGGGTCAGGAAGAATCGTTCCCTCGTACTCTACAATTGTCCAGTATGGGGTTTCTTTCAACTTCCTCTGAAGCAGCTGGTGCTGGCCACATTCAGAAGTGCGATCCTGGACTAAATGAGCCAGTCTGGCAATTCTTATGTTATTGGAGGTATAAACAGTGCAATCCCATGCTCAGGTACTGGAGAGAGAGAGAGAGAACAGGTGATGGTGGGAAATGCAACTATTCCAGGGATGAATTTATTACTGCTGGCCTGCAGCCCTGCCCAATGTGAACCCAAAGAACAGCAGCACTCCCCCCTTGGCCTGTACCTTGAACTCAGGATCCAGCCTGCATACTGTTCCCCTGTTGTCCAGGACTCTACTTCAGCAGAGAACATCTCCTCTAGCCCAGGAAAGAGAGAGTCAGCATAGAGCCTTCCACAGAACCCAGAACAGCACAAGATGGCAGCATGCGGAGAGCCCTGTTGGAGGATCTCACACCCAGGCTGCTAAGGAGACCCAGAGGGGCCGAGAGCAGGTTGAGTGCTCTCTCTGGACTAGCACATGGGGGCTCCATTACTGTGTGCTTGCCAATGCCAGGGCATTCTGGATCCCACGTGTGTAAGCTCTAATCAGTAGCCAGGTGCCTGTAGCCACTCGCTGCAGAAGTCCAACTTGTGTCACCCGAGGCCTGGTTTGCAGAGGTGCTAAGCACACACTAAGTTACAAAGGCAGTACGCTATAATGGAAACATTCTGGGGAAGGGAAAAAAGCCGGGAGTGGAGGCTCAGCTAATCAGCGAACAGCAGGGAAAGTGGCTCATGCTGGAGGACACAGAGCAATGGGGAGCAGGGGAAGTGGCAGATTTTGTCCTAGCTGGAGCAGGAACAGCGAGTGATGGCTACAGCCAGGGCACCAATCCCTGGTTAGATGGGCCAAACCCAAAAGAACTGAAACTTTGGATCTGGCTCTAGATGAGCCTCCAGCCTCTGTCTCTACAACAGGCAAGACTCTGAATCCGAACAGCCTCTGACTTTGGGAGGGGTTGGGCACCGGGTTCAAACCCTCATGCTCATGCCAGCAAGTAGCACAGGTCTTGTGCCCACTTCCAGCCACGGGAAGGTGAGCCTCCTTTCTAACTCCTGCGTCAGCAGAGGCCTCGTAGGGGCTCGCAGTTGGGAAGGGCAGGAGCTAGTTACCATTATAGGTGAAGACATCCAGCACCATCTTCCCTCTCCTCTGGTTAGCGGTCCACTCCAACAGGGTGGGAGGATGGGCACGGGAGACCTCAGGGTCCGTGTCTGTCTGCTGCATTGCCATGAGGATCTTGCGCTGGCAAACGGCGTTGTAGCCTTCCAGCCCGTGGTCTGACACGAACCTGTAAACCAGGCAGCTGCCTTTAATACATGCTGCTCTTCTCTGGGAACAGCAATAAAAAAGGAGCCATCTCTCCCCCTTCCTTACTTCAGCAAGGGCTTCTCCAGTGCTGGCGAAGGGGTAAATGCGCTCAGGAGTGCAGCCATCAGAGTATAGCCTCGCTGGCTCTGCTCTGTGTCTGGGTTCTTCCACACCTGGCTGACCACCTGACTCAGAATCTCATTGCGCAGGGCTGGGTTGCCCAGTCCTCGGCTGGTGATGTAGTTACCCAGGAGCACTTCCTGCCAGCTCTGGAGGTTCCTGTCCCCGATGAACCGAAGGATCTAAAAGAAGCCCAATGGAAAAGCAGCAAGGGGCTTAAATCAAAACATTCAGACCCAAGCTGCAATTGCAGGTACCTCGCACTTCCAGAGACATCTGAACTAGGAGGTTCAGTTGGCCCCAGGAGCCCTCTACAAAATTCAGATCTGAATTGGGGTTCAGATTTCAGGCACCCCCAAGGTTTAGGAGAATTCGGGAGGCAGCATGTCATGGGGATAGGGCATCAGACTGGGAGCCAGGACTCCTGATCTATATTCCTGACTCTGCCGTTGATCTGCTGTGTGGTCTTGGGTGAATCACCTTCCCTCTCTGGGCCACAGTTTACGTGTCTGTACAGTGAAGGAAATGATGCTCACCCCGTCTTTGTGAAGAGCTCTGAGATCTATATATTAAAAAATGCTAAGTGTTATGGAGGCATTAGTAAAAACTCCATAGTTAAGGCTGGGCTGATTATTGCACTTAAAGCAGAGATTTGACCTCTGGTTTGTATGAAAAACACTGCACATTTCCCAAAATTACAGCACTTCCTCTTTGACTACGGAATGAAGGTTCTGAGAATTCACAAGGAAACCTATGAATAAGGTTAGGAATCAAAATTATTGTAAAGTAGGCCCTTTACAAATTTTTAGCACCTAGGCTGAGACTCTTTTGTCTCCAACGGTAACAGAAGAGACTCTTCAAACTTCCTGTATGGTCAAAACTCACTGAAATCTTGTACACAGGCCACATTTTTAAAAAGCATTATTTATCCTTTTCCTCATTATTTCCACTATCCTGGAAGTTTGAAGGGTCTGTGCTGATCTGTTAGTGAGATCTTGGGAGACAAAAGAAAGTTCTGATTTAGGGTACTAAATTTCTTAATTAATTAAATTAATGTGTAATTCAATTGAATCCCTAAAGTCATCAACAGATTTGCATGTAAATTCTCAGAACATCCATATTGTACTGAAAGAGTAAGTGCTGCAGTTTTGAAGAAGATACACTGTATTTTTGATAAAGAGGCTGGATCCCCTCTTTAAACAAAAATCTCTACTCCTGTCCACGTACAATAGCACTGATACCGAAGACACCTCCATAAGACAGTAAAGCAGACAATTCCCTCCCAGAGACAATAGAACATGGGTAAAGTCACAGCTCTGCTGTTTCAGCATGGACTGTAAGATTGAGTTGCATTTTTTAAAATATATAGACTTAATTACAGAATAAACCAGTTAGAAGGGAAGCCACAGATGCTGCAAAATGCAACATAATGGAAAGGAACAGCAGCCATGCTCAAAGTCTCATTAAACTTTGAGCCATCACATGCCTACATTGAGAGTCACTGCACGATTGTATTGCTGTAACTCCGACCTCCTTCACTCCACCCTTTCCCTGTGGTTTGTCATTCTCACATGTTATATCAGGTCTGTACAATTAGCCCCACAAAACACTTTCAAACATAAGCATTAGTATAGACATTTACATTTACATTTAGTACAGCCCTCCTACCCTGTGCAGTTTCCTCTCAGGACACTTGCCTTAAATATATCAGGTGATCCTGGCCATTTTTCCTAACTATTTTGAGGGCCCTCTTCAAACCTCCCCACCCTGTCTATGCATTCCATTGCTGGCATTGAAAAACCACTAGTGTTTTACTTAACCAGAGTAAACATAACAAACCTCAAAATGGTGCTCAGTAACCCTTCTACTTCCCACTGCTAAACTTACCAGAGCCTTTCCTTCCTGACCACAGCCCACCTTCCCAACCCCCTGTGATCCTGCACCCTCCCTCCTCCTGAGCCAGCCATGACCCTTCAATTCTCCCCTCTGGGGGAGCTTCCATTCAGGAGTCCAAACCTCTGTGACTCTGTCCCTAACACATATGTGCTTTTGATCTCCATACAACAACATGCCGCAACAGATAATTTCACTTTACTCAAACAACCTCTCACGTCATACAATTTAAGTTAACATAGTCCCTTCTCCATCCACACTGGGTGTTGCCCCAAACCTCTTCCTCCCTCCCCCATTCACACACAAAACCCTCACCCAACCCAGGCTAGCTGGCCCAGCTGGGGCTGTAGGCTAAAGTGCTTTCACTCAAGCTGGTAACCCACCCCCTTTGCTGTGTGGATGCAAGCTAAACCACTAGAGTGTTGATTAGGGTGACCAGACAGCAAATGTGAAAAATCGGGACAGGGTGTGGGGGGTAATAGGAGCCTATATAAGAAAAAGACCCAAAAAATCAGGACATCTGGTCACCCTAGTGCTGATAGCCCCGCACTGCCTTTCCACAATCTCCACCCTCCCGCCCCCATGCGCCCAGAAGGACAGACAAGTTCTCCCACCATTCACTGGGACAGAACCAAAGAGTGGCTCAGCTTGGTGCAGGACTAAGAACCATGGGATATGCCCCTAGAAGCCCATGCAATGTACAGGGGTGAGCACAGCACCAGTGAGAACACAGCAACTCACATGTGGCTTTGCAGCACAGCTGCTCCCACCCGGGTGCCCATCGCCAGCATTAACGCGTATCATTAGCCAATTTATTTCCCTGGGAAAGCTCAGCTCAGATCCCGCCCTCCCTCCTGTCTCCCAGCTTGTTTCAATGAGACTCAGGGAGGTCAGGGGACCTGCCCATGGGCGCAGAGCAGGTGAGTGACTTGCTGGCTTATAAATCCAGAGTCCTCCTGGCTCTCAGTTCTTTCGCTGTCACCTCCAGAGTGCATGACTTTCCTTCTGGGGGTACCACTGCGCTCGGGGTCCTGTGAACCCCAGCAAAGCCCCTCCCCTTCTGGAGACAGAAAGCGTCTAGAGGAGCACAGTGTCTGTATAATGTGCCTTCATATTTCACTAATGCCCCACTACAAAGGTGAGTGGAGTTACTTTGGGATTGTCCAATATTGTAGGCTAGCTCTGTAATGAACAGCTGCACCCCCACCCCCCGCACTCACCAATTTGTTGATCTCCAGAGCGCGCTGCGTATCCTCGCCCTCCAAGCGGGTTAAGGGCTGCTGCAGGGGCTGTCCAAGGGCAGGGAAGTTGGGCTCCTAGGAGGTGAAAAAGGATGGTGTTCATGGCTGGCATTGCCAATGGCTGGCGCGTGCCACCCTGCTACAGGCCCTAGGAGAGAGCCGGAGTCCACAGCGGGACTCTGCATTCTCCCAGCTGTGCCAGACAAACAAGGGCAAAGAGCGGCTGAGGAGGAGGCAGATGGCTTGATGTGGGGCTCAGTCCTTTATCAGACTCCTAGGCAGAGTCCCTAGTGACAACCCAATGCCATAGACACAGCCCACGGGGACGCACAGCACAGACAGCGCACGCAGCCTCTGCGGGAGTGTCTGCAGCCCCCGACATTCAGGCACGTACCAGAGCGGAGAGATGAGGAGGTTACGGAGCCCAGGAAAGTGGCCTGACACAGAAAGTACGGGCAGGGGCTCTGGAACAATGTGTATAGTGGAGAGCCATTGAACCAAACTGTAAACCCTGAATATAATGGAAAGCCCTTCGAGCCGGCGGTGCGGCAGTTCCAGCACCTATGAGTAGGTGAGAGAGTGCGGGAGAGGCAGAACGCTGTGGAACCTGGGGCAGACTGGCAGAGGCGGGGAGAGGAGGAGACAACACTGAAGCAGGGGGAGGTGACAAGCAGGGAGGAGGCAGGAGAGAATGGAAGAGTCCCTGTGGCTTCTGGCATCAGCAGCATCCTACCTGGAAGTGAGACTTCATGAAGGCGGAGAAGGGAGAGTTATTGATGTTGGGTGGGAGGGAGAGGTGGCACTTGGTCTTGACCTCTGGAGGTGAAACCTCCACGATCTGATTGGCCTGGGCATGGTGCTGACCTGTAAGAGAGAGAGAGAAAATGGACACTCAGCCTCCGGCGCAACTGGACACGGTGCCACATACCCAGTTACCAACACACCCTGCCCACCAGAGACACCCACACCATCGCACAAGCCACCCACACCAACCTCCCTCTCTGAGACACCCACACCACCCATCTCCACCATCACCCTCCCCCCCACCAGACACCCACAAAGTCTCCCTCCCACAGAGACACCTGCTCCCCCCCTCGCAGCCGTCTGCACCACTCCTACCCGAGACACCCACGCTATCTCCCCATCCCCACAGACCCCTGCCCACTCACAGAGGAGAGGCTTCTCTGTTCACCCTCACTCTGCCTTTTCTCTAGCTGGGGTTGGAGTGACAGGACAGAGAATGGACTCAAGGCTCTGTTAGAAAGGGGGAGTTAGCAGAGCAGAGAGGGGTCATGAAAACAACACTTCCAGGATTAGCTCCGTGAGGGGTGTGGACCAAACCTCTGATGCCCACAGCAGTGAAGCCGCCCATAGGGAACGCCGCAGGCCAAGTCTCTGAAAGGGTTTCCATTCCTTCACAGGTGTATAAATAATGCTGGCAGTGTCCCAGTTGATAAATCAACCAGAGGTCACCATCAGTGAGGCCGACGATAAGGGATTTATCAGGGGCGATAGGAAAACAAACGCCTCCCTGGCTGCAGAGACTTCCCCAAACAACACAGTTCCTGCACGTCTTCTCCAGCACTCCAGCCACGCTACTTTCCTTCCCTCCCGCCTCCTCTCCCTCCATTTTCCAAGCCAAGCACCTCCCGCTCTTCCACCTCCTCTGGTTAAACCCTATTAGTGCTCTAGGGGAAGCAAAAGGTTTTCCTGTCCCAAGAAAGCTTTTGAGATTTCAAAACTTTCTCATTCTGCACTGGGACGAAATCAAGACCTTTCAGAAAAGTTCATGAATTGAAAACAGAGGTGAGCAGGGAAGGGAAGTGGGGAGAGAGGGAATAGCCTATTGCCTGGTGTTCAGGGCACTCAGCCGGGATAAGGGAAAGCCAGGTCCAACCTCCTGCTCTGAATCAGGTTATTCCTAGGATGTCTCTGTCTGCCCCTCTCTCTCGGACCAGAGGAAACCTTCCTGATGAAAGCTTTGTTGAAACAGATACGTTCCCCGCAAAAGTTTTGGTTTTGACAAATCAGCATTTTCCAATGGAGGGGAAAAGGCATTTTGTCAAAACATTCCCAACCCGCACGATTCACCACACATCTCTTTGGCTGCAATGCTTCATCATCTGCATCTCCTGGGGGATGCTTCCATGGGCAAGGTGCCTGGGGAACCCAGCACCGTCTGCTCATTGACAGGTGTCTTGCCCTGATGACTAATTAATTTGTATTATGGCAGCACTGAGGAGGTCCAACTGAAATAGGGGCCCCAATGTGCTAGGTGCTGTACAAACAGCAAGAGACGGGCCCTGCCCCACAGAGTTCCAACCTAAATATATGAGCCATACAAGGGGAAAGAGGCACAGAGAAGGAAAATGACTTGCCCATATTCCTATGGTAGGTCAGTGGCAGAGCTAGGGGGATAAAACCCCACGTCTCCCGAGCTCCAGCCCCGTGCTGCACCCGCCGGACAATGCTGCCTCTCTATCCCTGTATCTTGGAGGAGGCCCTTATACACATCCACCTGGGGTTATCATGTTTACATTTCCAACACCAACAGAGCAGATACGATATAGGCAAGAGAGCGTGCCGAACACACACACATGCAAAGCCACGAACGCAAACACTGTGAGTTAGAACCGAGCGAGTGGGATGGAGGGGTTTTCTTACCTTTGGCAGAGTGCAGGAGCGCTGCAAGCTCTGCGGGGATCTCCAGCAGCCCCACGTCCTGAGGCGAGAGGGAGCAAAGAGTCAGCAATCGGAGTCACAGTAGCCAAAGAAAAATAAATTAATTGCGGGCAACACACGGGGTCAGGTGTTTTTACTCAGTCTTCGGGCTATGCTGCCACTGACATCAGTAACAGTGTGGCTGGAGCCAGGACTTGAGCGTTTGAGCCAACCAGAGTAATTGGTGTGTGAGTGTTCTCGAATTTTATAAAACACAAGGAATAAATAAGAGTTGCAATGAAGAGCACACTGGAGAAAGGATGGGAAAGTAGGAAAGAGGGTCACTGCTGCTGAAGGTCAAGCACTACGGGGGGAAAGATACAAAATGTATTGCATTTTGGTTACTTCTCCCAGGTCCAAGAGGTTCCTAGTTTTGCATAGATGAGACCATGGTTCTGGGTTTTCCCCCCACTGCAGCTGCTTTTTCACTATTTTACAGCATCCAAGAGCACTACCATACAAATAAAAAGAAAAGTGGCCATGAAGTTAATCGAGTTCATCTGGATTTATGAGATCGTAACCTGGCCCCTAGGGTCTGTCCTCTACTTCTCTGCACCTTGCATTGATGTGTACACTTATGCAAAGTGGACATACCTTGCTACCATTTCAGAATGACGCCACTTTGCACAGGTGTCATCGGGTATGTCTACACTGCAATCAGAGATGCTACTGCAGTATGTGTAGACATAACCGAGCTAGCTTTGATCCAGCTAGCTCATGTAACACTAGCAGTGAAACCACAACAGCCTGCCCAGGACCCTGGGTTCGTACTCCAGAGGCCAGCCCATGCGGCTGCAGCTTCACTGCAATTATTATTCAAGCTAGCTAGATCAAAACTAGTCCGATTATGTCTACATACGCTGCAGCCACACCTCTGACTGCAGTGTAGACATACCCAATGACAGTATTTGGTGCAAAGCAAAGGAGAATCCAGCCCTGAGGTCCTTTCGCTGAATTTCTTATACTTATTAGGTCTGATTCTTTCTCCTCTAGTTGAGTAGCACGTTGCTAGGTCAGAAATCCCATTCATTTCAACAGGCAAGTCACCGGAGTCCAAGACCATCTCACCCACAACATCCCCACTGCTATTTTTAGCATGCTAACTCAAGCAGAGCTAGCGTGAGTCTGTCCACCTGGACTGGGAGGCATGCTCCCAGCTGCAGTGTAGACGTACCGAGTAAAGCACACAGAATTTGGGCCTTTTGTTTTAGCTCTGCATGATTAAGCTGCTCAGTAACTGATCATTTTGACATCTCTTTCCTTTCTGTCATGACATTTCTCTGGGCAGCTATTACTAAAGACAACTTCCCATATTTTAACCAGTGTGGTTTGGCCAATCAGTAAAACATCTGATTTTAAAATTACCCTTGGTGAAGTCACCGGAGCGTCCAGGAAACAGATCGTAACATTTCCAGACTTGGATCCATGTTTTAGAACACATGGTTATCTAAGGATTGTTACCAAGGCATGCCCAATTGTGGGTGGCAAATCCTCAAATGCAGACAATTTGCATGGTTTCAGGTTTCATTGCAAACTCAGGCCTGGTTTACACACAGTTTTTGTATGTGTGAATTACGATAGTTGGAAGCGGAGGGGTAACTGAAATAGCTGTACCTGTACAATCCACGATACGGATGCAGTTATGCTGATATTCTTTATTCCCCTTTCCATAAGGGAATAGCTATAGCAGTACAAGGCACCTTTATTCCAGCAGAACTGCGTTATACCACTTCAACAAGACAGGTAAAGTGGTACAGCTTTCTAGTGCAGACAAGGCCTTCATAGATGTATCATATACTTCACTGCCATCCACAGCCCGGGACAACCTGACCTCAGTTTCAAGCCAGCCTGGGCTGAAGCACATTGAGCTCAAAAACCAAGAGTAACTCTAAACTTCATGTGAGTCTGTCCCCATCCCAAGCCCAAAAGGAAATCAGGAGAGTGGGTAGACATACAAAATGAAACCGAAGGCGGTATTTCCATAAAGTGAAAGCACCGTACTGTCCAGAGTTACGGTGACCAGACAGCAAGTGTGAAAAATTGGGACAGTGGTGGGGGGTAACAGAAGCCTATATAAGAAAAAGACCCAAAAATCAGGACATCTGGTCACCCTATCCAGAGTCCTCAGTCTTAACAGGACAAAGCAAGTACCAGGTTGGGGTCAGGCCTTGAACAGGGGATTGGCCTTTGCTTGTTTTGCAGCAGCACTGGTTAGGCTTCATGCCCCAGACAGAACGGGGGGAGGGGGGGAGCATCCCCCGGGAGCTAGTGAGCACGCACAACTCTCTCTAATTCAGTAGCAGTTGAGAGGCCCCGGCTGCCACAAACGTGGATGATTCAATGACTGAAAAGCAGGCCAAACTTGTCCAAAAAGTTTTTTCAGAGGGAATCATTTGCCCAGTTGCATCCTTGGCCCCTCTTCATTGCAGTTGTGCAGGTGACAGGCTGACTTTCTGCTCAATCCTGCATAATCCATCACAGAACTGATAGAAGCCACTAAGATTTATTGGGACATATCCCAGTATCATGCAAACGCAGCAGTAGCCTAGGTATTACCCCCTTCAGGGCAACAGAAAGTTGCACCCTCACCTCTGAAGTGCAGGAGCACAGCTGGAATTTTGGCACAGCAGAGGGAGACACTTGGAGGCTGCTCCTGAAAGGGGAGCTGCCTCACAAAAGGATTTGCTAAATTACACATCAGTCCAGAGGTGAATACAGGGATCAGGCCTGATAACCAGACAACAGACCATACATGCCTTACAGATATTATTGCTGCTAATATCTTATGATTATAAAATGTATTTTACCCAAAGCCCTTCATCCACACTGCCTCTCTCACATCTATAGACAGACCCCTCTCCCCACACACACAGGAACGATTCAGGAATGATCACTCCAGTGTAGTCACCTCTGGGGTGGAATACAGGCAAACAACAGTAAAAGCAACATCATGCTTCCGTTCAAAAGAAGATGGTGATGATACCATACTCCCTCCAAAACTGCAGGTGGAATTACCCAGCGTGGGCTTTGGCCCCTGACTTGGGGTTGATATCCCTAACTCCAAGGAAAAATCTCATGGAATCTATAATAAAAGGCAAGTGGTTGGGATTGAGGGCCCTGATTTTGCAGGTCACTCAGAAAGAACAGTGGAGAAAAGGGCATTAAGGCGAGATTTTCAGTCCCTTAGAGCAGTTGGACACCAAATTCCGTTAATTTCTAATGGGAATCCAAATCCCTTAGGCATATTTCCAAAGCTCAGCCCCAGGCATTTGGGTGCCTATATTGCTCCCCATCGATGCACATTATCCCATGGACTTGCCACACTTCAGCTCCCTTGGATGGACGGAAAGGGCTCCTCTGACAGCTGGCTCAGTTATACACTCCCTGGCAGGGACAGACCTGCCGGATCATCCCTGAAGTGGGAACTCACTCCGTTATCTCTGTCACACTGCTGGAAACCCCAGCAGGCCCTCACAACTGATACATCAGAAAAAAGAAAAGGAGGACTTGTGACACCTTAGAGACTAACCAATCTATTTGAGCATAAGCTTTCGTGAGCTACAGCTCACTTCATCGGATCCACAGTATGCATCCGATGAAGTGAGCTGTAGCTCACGAAAGCTCATGCTCAAATAAATTGGTTAGTCTCTAAGGTGCCACAAGTACTCCTTTTCTTTTTGCGAATGCAGGCTAACACGGCTGTTACTCTGAAACCTGATACATCAGAGTTTATCTACATACCATTCCTGGGCAGCTACCACTCTCCTGGCCACCTTTGGCCAGCGACTCCTCTCTCTGCCTGCTGTCCACACGCCTCTGCTATCAGAAGGAAAAGAAATGGCATGAGGGCATTTCCTGGGGTGTGCCAGGCATCTCGGAGGGGCAAATACTCTGGATTACTGGGTACTTCTAGCTACAGTTCCTGGGGATGTGCAGTAGCAGGCCTGCCATGTCAGCCGCTGGCGTGTTAAAAAGAGAGGGTGAACACGGCATCTTCTTAGGATCTATCTACATGAGGGGGGCCGAGATTTGGCCACCACCCTTAGCACCTGCCATAGGTCTAAGACCCCTCGCTCCCAGGATGAACACAATCAGAAAGGAGCCTCTGCCCCACAGCCTGCTCTCCAGACTGTCTGGCATTCACTGTCTCACAGAACACAAGTGACAGTGCCCTACAAAGCATTCAGTAACCAGAAACATGGTTCACCGCCCTCTCTCTTGGCAGCTAGAAAACCTGAATCCAGCCTGGAGAGGTAACCAGAGGGCCACCCCCTACCCCCGAGGGCAGGACAAGGAGTTAGAGGAAGCCAGGCTCCCACTCAGCTCTACTCTTTCCCAGTCTGCGGGCAGGGATATTCCACCACGTCCCACCCAATGCTACTCACCTGCCTCCTGCTCGGAGGCTGTGTGTCTGTCTCGCTCTCTCTCCTGTTTGTCTGCCAAGGACGTGTGGGGCTAGATGTGAAGGGACCAGGGCTGGGCTGGCCTGGGCTGGGAAAAGGGCAGGCGTACTAAAGTCCGCCCAGGGCAGTGCCACAGAGGAAGGAGCGGGGGAAACTGCGGTTCCAGCAGGCGAACTTTGAGACCTTTTATTGTTGTCACGCCAGGAGGGAGCAGAGCCTTAGAAAGCAAACACGGAGGGGAGGGCATGGGAGGCTTTGCTGTGGTTACTCTGGAGAGGGATTGGAGCAGAGCTGAGAGCACAGGCCTGCTCTGGGAGCACAGCACAGCCACCCATGCCTGGCTACGCCTTATACTGTAGGGATTTTCAATGGGTGTCCTGCAACCATTCTTCTGGCCAAGAGGTCTCTCCTGTGCCTCCTTGTGAGCCCTTACACCCTATGTGCTAGGCACCTCCCCTGCCTCCAATAAGAAGCTGAGGTCCCACCTTCTGCAAAAGAAAACAGAGCAGCAGTGGCTACTGTCTCATGGCTCTTCGGCAGCCTACATGAAATGAGTTTGACGGTCTCATGTCTCATCTCTGTGGATGTGTGTCCACAGCACAAATCCACAGCCACTGTAGCTGGCACTAAGGAGCCTGGCTGTTGGCAGACAGGCCCAGGATTTAAATGGCTCCTGGAGTCACTCTCGGGGTTAGGATAGGAACACGCTGGAAGGGGTGGTGGGTGGGAAGCTTGTGTGATGGCTGCCATTTTGGCCATCACCGGGGATTGATCTGGTGACCTCCGAGCTAAAATAAAGGCACGAGTCACTACAGCTTGAGGTCAAGGCTTCGTAGTTGAGAGCTCTCACAGCCTCTCGCCCCACAGCAGCTCAGGCACAGCAGGGGACACCACACACCAGTGACCAGGGGGTTACACTTGTGCTGTCTCTGCCGATGCTGAACCCAGTCTGTGGAGAGAACTTCAGTCTTCGGGAATCTCTCCATCAATTGGAGCCTTCCTATCCAGATTAGGTGTCTTTCTAAAATAAATGTTCCAGCTCCACCACCAGAGACGGGCTGGATGCAACAATTCCTAGCTGGCACCCTACAGCCTGGGTTACACAGGGGTCAGACTAGACTATCATAACGGTCCCTTCTGACTTTTAAACCTATAAATTGATCCCTCTCCTGAGAGTACGTGACCGTCCCTGGGCTGGATCCAAGGAACATGATTGGAGATGGGCAGAGTCATTGTCCCCAACTCCATAAACACTGCCCTAGCTGAGATTTCCTTCTTGTACGTGGTGGTGAGACCTGGCACCAGCATGTCTCCTTCTCCCCCCAGCACCAGGTGACCCTGAGAACCGGCTTAAAACCACCCTTGTTTAAAGCCACACTGCTGTTTACAAACTCGGGCTAAAAGCAACCAGACGTCAGGTTTATTTATGGTTTAAATTAAGCTGAGGTGACCACTGGCACCCGAGAGATACACTTCAACACAGCGAGCTGTTTGGTGTGGCAGCTCTTTTGATCAGGCAATCTCAGTCCACGCTGAGCATGTGGCAGGCTGCCCTGCTCCATGCACAGACACCAACAGGCTTCTGCCTAAGCAGGGTCTTGATCAGAAAAAAAATGTAAGCAATCACCTTCTATTTTGGCCTGTATCACTAGACACTCCCCTGTGGTGGAATGAGGACCTCCTGTTATTAAACACTTAGCAGCCTTAACAATGGCACCTGCTTTGCTCTCAGTCGAGGGGCAGCCTCTCAAGCCCCTGTGGGACACAACCCTGCTCAAGTCACATCTCCCACCTTGCCAAGAGTGGGGTGCCCCCAGCCTGGGTTTCAGGCTCCTCTCCACCCTGCTGGCTGTGTTCTAGTGATGTGAGGCTGCCACTCAGCTCTCCCTGTGTCTGCATCTGCTGCCGGTTAGGCCTGTCCTGCCTGACACCCTGAATCCTGAGGCCCAATAATGTTTTAAAGCTTCCTTGTATTCCCGCAAGGCCTTGTTTGTAGCTCTTGCCTTTGGTGGCAGAAGGGATTTAAGGGGACTTGCCTGCAAAGTCTCAAATTGTCCCCTAGGGCTCCTTGTGCAGCAAGACAAAGATCAACCCACGTCCCCCATCCCTGCTCGCTCCCAGCCCCTTCGTCAGCGCTGAGAGTCAAAGGCTGGGAAGACCCCAGTGTCTAAATCCCAGAAACTATCTAAAGAGACTGCCCTGTCCCCACCCTAAGCACACATTCACAAACTGTGTCTGTATTATCCCGGAGCATGAATGGTCCCTGCAGCGCTGCTGCGAGTGCCATCTGCTCCTATACATGGTATTCTTACCTGGCAGCGCTTCCGTGTCTGCACCAAGGGCCTGGAGATTAAAACTACCGTCCCAAACTGCACCAGCATCATCTTCAGCCTCCTGCAGCGCTTCCTGAGAGCAGAGTGGGGGCAGGAGGAGAAGGGAAATTCAGCAAAGCAGGCCAGCCTGTGGATTAAGAACAGGGGCACAGGCCCAGTGCAGCTCTGGTGTAAGCAAGGCGCAAGCTCAGCAACACCAGAAAAGAGCAGGCTGCATTTGATTTGGCCTTCCTGGTTAGCCTGGCCTCCCCTAAACCGTAACAGCTCTGTCTGTTGCGGGGGAGGGGGCGGGTGTGGGGGTGTTTTTGTTTTTGTTTTTTAACCACTGTACAGGCACGGGCCCGAGAGTGGATGCAGTTATACTAGTAGAGCTGCTTATACCAGTAGAGTTTATGGCCGGTTCCCAACTTCTGCCCGCAGAAGCACTTTTGTACCAGTATCACTGCGTGCGCGGCAGGAGGGTTTTGCCAGTTTAGCTATATTCATACGACAATCAGCAAAACATTTCGAGCGTAGACAAAGCTTCAGTTTGCCATCTGTATTCATCGGGGTTGGAATTCCCAAGGGAGTTAGGCATCAAACTCCCAATGTAATTCAATGGGATTTAGGCGCCTATCTCCCAGGGCATCTTTGCAAATCCCAGCCATTGCTCTTATCCATCCCCTAAAGGGCCACTACAGCACACAGGGGGATTAATAACCAGTTATGATAAAGTATCTGCCTTAGGATCAACAGGAGTCTGGTTAGTTATGATCAGAAGGAAAGATCCCTCCTAAGGATACAGGAACTATGGACGTGGGCCAAGGGGAGAGGCAAACTTTTTGGCTGTTCCTATGTGTTAGGAAGGACAAATACAGGGCACGTAAGATCCTGTGTACCACAGGACTTAGTGTCATATTTGAAATCATTTTCCAAGCATACTGATGGGCAAACATGGTGAGAGTCCCCACACTGTTCTGGCTTGTGCGAGGGCCGCCCTCATGGCCAATACACCAGGGACTGAACTAAATTGGACCGCTAAAGCTAAAAGCATGAGCTGCTACAGCTTGAGCTAAAAAGAGTCAAGGCTCCGTAGCCATGGCTGTACCAGCCCATATCTTCTGTGGACTGACAGAGGGAGGACCTGTAACACACACACTCACCTGTGCGTTACACTTACTTAAGGAACTCTGCTTCCAACTAGCAAGGGGGTTAGTTTGCAACATGAGAACTGCTGTCGGGGTTGTCTCAGTCATTGCACCCTGAATCTGTGGTAGACCCCGGGGAGCTACATCCCCATCGGTTAATGTTCGTCAAGCAAGGCTCTGCTCCTAGATGGACGAGCACACCAGGTGGGCAATCAAGACTGGCAGTGCCCATTCTGTCCCTGCATCCCACTGCATGTGGGGACACGGGGCTAGACCCTGAGTTACTGAATCTGTGCACGGCCCCCAGCAGGTGTTTATGCTTACAGCTGGCCACAGAATATGAGCATTGGTGTGGCCTTTGACCTCTGACCTTGCCTGGTGCCCCCGGAAATGAGCCTGGATAACCATGACCTTCTGCCGGAAGACCTGGAATTGCCTGCGGCTGAGGAGGCCTCGGAGGTTCCGCTGGAGGGTGACAACAGCCCAGCTCTGCTTCTGGTTCCATCTTCTCTCCAGCAGCTGCCTGGCCTTCTCCTTCAGGAAGACCTAGGCAGAGAAAACAGCTGCTGACCCCCAAGAAGAGGCAGAGTCCAGAATAGACACTGGTGTTTACAACCCCTTAACGTAACCCTAAACCCCCTGGAGCCATTGCTGCCCATCAGAATACAGGCTACCCGCTGACATGAGTCCACTGTTCTTAGATAAGGTGCCCCTGGGTCGCTATTCCAGGCCCTCACTCTATCTAGGAAGGGCTGGAATGGGGGGCTCTGGCTCAGGATTGAGGTACCTCGGGAGTGCCGAGTGTGGGGGCCCCAGCCGTGGAACACCAGGGCATGCTGTAAGTTAGCACAGTGGTGCACACAGAAGGTAGGTGGAGACACAGGTCAAGACTGAGATGCATTGGCTGCCCAAGGGAATCAGTGCCTGCACTACAGCTGCCTACAGCCAGTGTTGTCTTTCCCTTTCACAGGCACTAACAATCTCCAGCTAAAAACAATAAAATAGAGGTCAAACAATAGAGATGGCTCAGACAGGAGACCAGTTCTCCCACGCATCTGTTCATGTGCAGGAGCTGACCACCTTACTTAACATCAGCAATGAGGGGGATGGACAGACAGGGCTCTGGGATCAAGATAGGGGAATCCTTAGACACCACCTTTGTTACTCCAATCTGATAGAGGTCCGAGGGGTCCCCCACCACCTGTGAGAGCACCGCGGCGCATCCATCCCTCTCCTGCGAATAGCTCTGCCCTTGGCCTGTCAGGGTCCCATACCTGAAAGACAAGGACAAAGCCCAGAATGCCCTGGATGACACCAGGAGGGTCAGGTAAGAGAACCAAGCCCAGCACTCTGGCAGCTACTCAAAATCAGGCACAAATGGATCTCCCTGAGGCCTGTGGGGTACCGCTGGCAGCATATGTCATGGGGATATTTCATTAGAAACTGAACTGAGAACACTTCACAAAGGCCACATAAAGCCATCCCGCGGAAGCGGCTTTCAGTTGCTATGGGTACGGACCTGCCAGCACTCTCACACATGAACAACTCCGCACACTGTGTGCCATGGGATTCCCCATGTGCAGAAAGTTACGTGTGTGGGTGTGTGGGTGTGTGTGGGTGTGTGGGCACTTGCAGGTTCTGGGGCCAAGACTGGATTTGAACTCACGGCCTACTGGTGAGAGCAGCCAACCTACTATTATCAAATCCTCGTGGCACTTCCATTTATTGACTTCCGATGTTTACCTTCCCAAACCTAGACACTTTAGAGAGAGACATTTGGGGAGAACATATTTTGATTTTAATTATCCACCAACATCTCTTTCTTTTATTTTTCTTACAAGGAAAGACATCAGCACTTCCCTACCTCACAGAGATGTTGTGAGGATAAATACATTAAAGATCGTGAGGTGCTCTGATATAGGGTTGCCAATTCTGGTTGGACGTATTCCTGGAGGTTTCATCATGACATAATCGTTAATTATAGATTAATCTTTAATTTCTGGAAACTCCAGGGCAATCCTGGAGGGTTGGCAACCCTACCCTGATACCAAAGTATTAGGGGCCAGATAAGAACCTAAGATAGACAGATCCAAACAAGCCTGAAGGAGGTAGGCCCAAGACGAATAGCCACACCCCATAGCTTGCTTCATTCCCCTTGAGCTGCCTAGAAATCCCAGCCAAAAGGAAGAGAAGACAAACCAAAGTACCTGACTAAGAAGTGCTGGAATGGGATGCGGATGGGGTATCCCTCCTTCCTGATGTGGATGGCCTCCAGTATCCCAGAATGCCTCAGCTGACAAGTGACATATTCCACATCAAAGACATCAGACAGCTGTGATGTGAAGCCATGGGGAGAGGAAAGCCGGGGTGGACGGGGAAGAGGGAATGGACAGTTAGAGAGGTGGACCAATAAGAACAGCCACTCCTTGTTGGTTTATCCCCCCAAGCTTCCATGAATCCCATACAGCGATTTTGCCATCGTTTTTTGGTGGTATGCTCTCCACATCCTGACCCTCAGGTTTCTGGATGCAATTTCCCGACAGGTGTGAAGGAGGGACCATGTGGGCATAGGTTGCAAGAGACAGAGAAGAGCTTGCAGCTGGGACCACTGAGTAGAAGTCACCGAAATCCTGCTCCAGAGAGGGTCTGCACAGGCGGGGCAGAGGAGACACCTTGCAATGTCGTGCCCCACTAATGGGAGTGAAGCCCAGATGGCAGCAGGCCAAGTGGGGAAGACTGGAGAGCAAGGGAGTGAAGTCCTCTGTCTGAGGGGGTCCCCCAAAACCTGTGGCTGCTTCCACCACCTAAAGCAGGTGGTTTTCCTACCTTTTTTGGATTGGGTGTGATGCAGCGAATGAAGAAAGTATGGCTCCTGCAGGGCAGAGGAAAGGGAGGAAAACATTAACCTCCTCATTCCAGAAGCGTCCTGACTTAACCCCAGTCCATTTCCAGGGCCAAGGGAGCTCCCAAATCCCCACAGCGAACCAGTCAGTCTCAGCCACACAAAGCCAATCCTCCTTTTCTGGTTCTGTAGCCCATTCCCTGTCCCCCAAGCTTCCCAATCTCCCCTCAAACCAAGCCCTTATAGATTCTAGCCAGGGGTGACTCAAAGTAGAGCAGTCAGCTTGTAGTGGGGACAGTGCCATCATGGTGTCCCTCACCTCCTCAGCTTGGCTGTGAGATCCTGCAGGGACTGCTGGAATCGGGACACCAGCGTAGAGGGGTGATGCTTAAGCCCTTTGCCTCCCATGGCCAACACCCCCTGCTGTCCGTGATGTCCCTTGGCCAGCTGGAAAAGGTGGGACACCAGCTGGAAAGGAGATGGAAAAGGGAGATCGGTGAGTAACGCTCCCCTTTGTGCTATGAAATACGAATTTCTGAAATTATTATGGTCAAAGAATAAGGACCCATCCCCATCGTCCTCCCCCCAACAAGAACAGGGCTAGGACTGTTCGCAGCCAGAGTATGTTCCCACCTTGCCCATCTGCCCATGGAGTTGGTATGGTGTATACTTTGTCTCCAAGGCATTTAAAGGGGGGACTGTGGTTTCCCCTAGCTCAACAGAGCTTCTTATTGCCCAGAAACAGAACTAAGGACCAACCCTGAGTGTGTGTATCAACTCCACCAAAGCTGGCACAATGCCACCAGGGTGAGCAGAGTCAGGTATTTGTCTCTGGGGGGGAAAGGGGCGGGCGAGAAATATTGGAAAGGGAAGGGAAGGAGAGACAAAAAAAAGGGATTTAAGAGTCTGGAAGAGGTAATGAATAGAATTTGTTAATTCGCTGCCAGCATGCACCCTGGGCACTGCCATGGATCTCCCTGTGGGGCTCAGAGGGTAAGTCAGCGATGAGTCTGGCTTTAACGGGTCTATATCCATTGCTCAGTCCAGGTTTCCCAAACGGAGGTGTAAAGTTTCTTACTATTTCCCAAACTACCCCCCATCACCTGGGTCTTTGGGCTTCCCTAAAGAAAGCAATAAAGGACCCTGCATCAGAGCAGCATAACCCTGAATGAATACTGTACCTTGAGGTGACTCTGGGAGAAAATCTCAAGAACCTCTGGGTGCAGCTGGTCGTGGTTTTTATGCAGAAACTTGTGAACCTGTGAAGACAAACTCTGACTGATCAGAGTATAGATCATCACAGCCAGACACAAAAACTCCATCACTGTCAGATGCAGCCCAGCATGCTGCAAAAGTTCCCCTCAAGGACTCTTCTGACATATCCTATAATGACTCAGAATTAGCCCAGTGTAACTTGAGAACACCAGAGCTTTCCCTAAGAAGCACCCCGAAGCTCCCAACATACTGATGCCTTATTGCCTCCATCCCTAGTACACAGTGCTCACTGCTCAAGCTGCTCACAGACTGCTCCAGCCTGGTCCCAGGAGCTTACCTGGTAGGTGACAGGACCTGCATAGTGTTGCACGGTGAAGACTGGTGAAGGCAGTTTGGGCTTGCCGTACCAAGGGCTGTTTCCATGATGGTAATGGCACTTCTGGAGGAAGGTGTGGTCAGTAGCCTGTGCAGGAGATAGACACACGCCTCACAGTGTTTTAGCCTATTCTCAGATTGTAGAGCCATTGTTAAACTGGGATTAAGGTTGTAAATACATATCAGTACCTTAAAGGGAACCAGACACACCTTACACTGTATGTGTGACCCACTGTTCAGTTGTGTTATACTCTCTACCTCCTCCCCAACTGCTAGTGTATTTTTCACAGAGGGGGGTAAGAGTCTACTACAGCTACCAGCTATTAGAGTCATTCTTTTAGTTTAAGAGGTAGAAGTGAAATAGCTCTAGCTTTTCCCGACTGTCTTATCTCACAAATGTCTGCTCTACTACCATATCTTCCCCCGGACTCCCACCCCCGGCAAAATAAAAGGTAAACACAATCCACTTTAGCAGAACAGCAGCCCTGAGAAATTTCAGTAAAACTGGAGATGAATGAAGAGTGGGCATCAAAATCAGGATTCACTAGTCCTGAGTGACCTTTCTCCAAAGCCCACTGAGCTACTCTCCACTTCACTTGCTGTGCCAAGCATGTTTGAAAGCCATGATGCGTTCTTAACCTGAGCCAATGAAGTCTGGTCATCCAGGATGCGTAAAATGCCATGGGGCTTTGCAGCAATCAGATCCAGGCATGAATCATTGTGCATCTTGGAAATGGGAATCCAGACTAGCTCCTCTTGGGTGTATTCCTCCTACGGATCAGAGGTCATCCGGCCAGCCCCGCACACAAGCCATGAAAATGAGATGAAATCAGGGAGTTAGCAGAGAGATCCAATTATTAATCAGTACTGTTGGAAACTTGCACGGTAGCTCCCCCATCTTAGCCCATGGGACCCTCTCCTAAGCCTGCTAATGTTCTTTCTAATCTGTGAGGAGAGAGCTACACTAGAGCAGGAAAACTGGGAGCGTAAGAAATACTGAGTCTGGAAATTACACTGATTTCCTGTGTGAAGGCAAAGCAAAGTGAAACCCCTAAGCTGCCAAACAGGCCTTAAAGTCACAGGTGTGATCAGGGTCTCAGATCCCAACTAAGTTGCTTATAAACCCTGTAAAACGGAGAAGTGCTCTAGCAGTCTCTCTCTCTCTCACACACAATCTTACTGCAGAATTAGCACAGGGTCAGGAACAACATAACCTCAGAGACATACCCTCTGGTGGGAGCACATGCGTATTGGACGAGAGCACCACATCCAGTCAACCCCCTCCTTTCCTGCTAGGGAGCACCAGCCAGCTGAGACTGACTCGACTCGCTGCATCTGTGCCATTCCACACCTAACAGGGAAGGCTCTATTTTACCTCTTCCTGGGCAATGACTGTCTGGCTGAAGAAATGTTGCAGACGCTCATTTGCAAAGTTGATGCACAGTTGTTCCAAGCTGTTCACCCCCAGATCCTGCGGATGTGCGGGAAGACACATGCCTCACTCTTTTCTGTTGTTATTAATCATCATCGTTATCATGGTAATGCCAAAGGACCAACCCCAAGAATGGGGCCCCATTGTGCTAGGCACTGAACAAAGAGGACGAGGCAGTCCCTGAGCCAAAGAGCTGCCCTTCTGATAGATAAGACAGGCACAGGGTGAGGGAAGGGGTGAATGATGGGATGGCAGCAGACAGCATGTTAGTGCCATGATCTTGGGGGAGGGGGGCGCAGAAATTATTCAGAAAGGGATCAGCTAAACGGCAAGAAAAGGGAAGGGAGAGGGACACTGCAGGGAGTGGGGATGAGGGGGACAGGGCAGGCCAGAAGAGGGTCAGAGGGGCAGGTGTGGAGTAAAGTCAAGGTGAAGAGGTTGTGCTGCAGTCCCTCCTGGAGAGTGTGCAGAGCTGTACAGAACACGCAGTATCAGCCTCTGCTGACTTGAGCCCATAGTCCTGCCAGCCTGTTCTTGGCAAACCCTGGTAATTAGCTGGAGAAGTACAAATTGTCTCATTTCTGGATTGCCCTCCCGTTCAGCCAGAGGCGGGGGAGGATCTGGCCGGGGGGAGCTGCTTTATGTTCACAGGATAGACCGGACAGGAAGGGGCGGGGCAAGAGCAAAAGAGATCTGATGTTGTCCATGTGTACAGCCCTCTCTGTATATGGACAGCCAGGCACACACCCTTCCACACACACACACACACACACACACACACCCCTTCCACAGTGCATGGATGAGCTACCTGCAAAAGAGTCCGAGTTCTCGGACAGACATAACTCCTACCCATGCTCAGATCTGCCTGTTCTCCACCCTCCGTGAGTCTGGGAAGCTCGGATGGGGAGCTCTTTAGGACAGAAACTGTCTTTTTATTTCATGCTTGTACAGCACCTGGTACAGTGGGGCTCCAGGAATTGATTAGGGCTTCGAAGTGTTACTTCAATACGTTAGTAGTCTCACAAGACTTCCGTTATAGGTCCTGCTTCCAGAGTCTGATCCGAAGCCCTGTGAATCAATGGGAGTCTTTCCATTGACTTCAGTGGCTGTTGGGCCCTTATGGCATGAGAGCAGGAAACAGGGATACGTGAAAAACAACAACAAATTAAAAAATAAAATAAAATAAAATAAAATAAAATAGTGTTAACCCAACAGAGTTTCAACTTCATCAGAGTGCCCAGGGGTGAACGGGCACCGTCAGGTTAAAAATCATATTCAACAAGAAACAAGTTTCTTACTTATGTTACTGGGAACAGCCAGTATTGAATTTTATTCTATTTTTAAATCAAGTGCATGTGTCATGTTGACTTTTGGTGTTTCTCTGGGCTTGGACAATGAAAGTGATCTGGCAAGTTTCATTCTCCAGCTCCCCTCCGCTAGCACAACATGGCAGGGTTGGGGCTGCTGGGGAAGAGTTAAATCCAACCTATTTTCATAGGAATTTATTTCTATTGCTTCTAGGTTCTGTAAGACCTTCTTTAACCAGAGCCTAAACACTGGGTTTAAATTAGTGTCTCGCTAACAGCCACACACAACTTTCTTGTCTTTCAACTACAACACTCTCTTTGGGGCCGTGCTTTTGATCTATATGCAATACAGTTTATGTGTTGTAAAGTGCCAGGTACTGTCATGACTCGGTAGAAACCGGAACAGATGTGTAGTGTGGATTCAGTTCAAGTTTTGGATAGAGACCTGGGCTTGTTCTGATTTAATCCCAAGTCACTTGGCCATCTGCACGCACATATGAGCGGGCACGCACAGTGCCAAGCTAGCCCTAGGCATTATTATTTTTATAGCACTGAAAGTATACACGGTGCTTTACAGACATTCCAAATACACAGGACCCCACATTTTAGGGGACACTGTCTTCCCCCACACCCAACACCTATGATCTCCCCTTCTAGATTAAGAAATGAACCAGAAGCCCAAACTGCCCTTTCAATAGCTCCAAGACCATATAATGTAACCAGAAAGTGACCTCAAACCCATATATGTCGACAATGCCCAGAGAGCTGTCCATTTCCCCGGGGGCTAGCCACTCATTGATCTTCACCAGAAGCCAGTCAAAGAGCAGGGAATACAGAGCCTTGGCAATGGCATCCCTTGGTGGGGGAGAAGAGCAAAGCAAGTTACCATCAAGACAACACATTTGGGCTTATCTCACCAAACAAAGACAAAGAGAGAAAAGCATTGGAAGTTACCTGGCATCAATGGCACTTTCTACAGACAAAGGGGTGAATATATGATCATAAGACGTCACCTGGATAGAAAGAGGCACTATTTGTTATAAAAGGCTGATGGAAGATGTTTTTGTCCGGAAACCTGTAAGTAATTGATTCAACCTAACAAAGCTCTTTGCCTGGGAAATTCCTTGGATAAAGCAAAGTGAAAGTTAGGATACAACATTATTAATAGGTCCCTTCATGGTCTGGGAGTCAGCTGTCAGAGACAGCAAATCAGGCCAGAATCTCATGTGCACTATGGCACACTTACACGTCTAGCAATATAAAGGGGTCTTACAGTAGGTGTAGATGTAAAGCCCACTTCAAGGTCTTTTTACATGGCCAGAGTGACGGAAAGGGGCCTTAGTGTAAATAAGAATGAAACCAATCAAATCTCCTCTATGACCCACTGCAGGAGTCACTTTCCAGTAGATTTCTCTTGCTGTCAACTCCCAGAGTTTAAGCCCTCCAGGGCTAGTGCCAGGTAGGGCGACCAGATGGCCCGATTGTATAGGACAGTCCTGATATTTGGGGCTCTCTCTTATATAGGCACCTACTACCCCCACCCGCTGTCCCTATTTTTCACATTTTCTATCTGGTTACCCTAGTGCCAGGACATTTTCATCAGAGGACCCACGCCTTCGGGAGCCTTCTCCCTCCAGCATACTGCCAGATCCCAAGTTCAATGCACTTCAGAGCCCCTGTAAGAGTTACTGCTTTGGTCAGGCTCTTGACTCAGTATATGTAGGGGATGGGGAGTGCAGGAATCTGTTGGTAAATCTCTTAAATTGGAAGGTTTGGATGCTGATGATAATTAAGAATTGGTTTGTGGATGCTAGCTCCCCCCAGATTTTAACTATAGGCACAAATATGAACTCCTTAATAAACAGGCCCGTTTTGCAGCATAATTTAGCCTGGCCAGGGGTGCAATCTGTTGCAACAGGAGCATATCACACTGCATCTCAATCCATGGCTACTGAAGACTGCATGCCATGGGAAAATGTGAGCTGCTCGCCTCTGCACTAGCGCAGGAGAAAGAAAATGCGCCCTTGCACAGTCTGTTCCTGGGAATGAGGAGCAGCAGCATGTTTGTGCTCAACTGGATAGGAGGCCTGGCTCTTCAGCTGTGACCTCCCTTGCATCACTCGGTAGGAGGCAACAGTAAAGCAGACGCCAGCAGACAGGCTGCTCAGATCCGTCTGCAGAAAGAGCACTGGGCTGGAGCACAAGCACTCCTTCTACACAATGCAACCTCAACACTGAAGTCCCTCAGGACGACGGGGAGCGGGCTGAAGGGGCCATGCGGTACTCACCGTGACTCGGTGAGTGACGGCGCTTTGGAGGAGATCTGCTGAGACATGCAGCAAATTGGCCACAATCCGGATTTCCGTGTCGCTGGGGATGGCTGCAAGGCCAAAGGATTCCTTCTAAATCATGGGGAAGAAGAATGCGTCTAAGCTTGTACTGGATACAGAGTCCCACACTTAAACAGCACATTTCTGCAGAGAATTGAACTCATCCCACTGCATAGGGGTGGGTCACACTGTAGTGGGCAAAATCTTGCCTTTGGCTTGTAGATCAGCTCTTCAGGCTCTAATTATCCTTTGGCAGCCCAGGCATCTGGGTTCTGCTCTCTGTTTCCCTGAGTATTTGCCGCAGTCTTGAAGGAGGGGGATGGGCTCTAGATGACCGTGTGCAACTGAGACTACTCTCCCAAGCCCCATCACATGAGGCTGCCAACCTGTTCGATATTAGTCACTGCCAAACTGGTGAGGTGTTAACATACCTCACAGGAGGTAAAACAGATGTTCCCCAGCTGCAGGATGGCAGCCAGCACTGCCCAGATGGAGGTCAGCTGATCATCTGAGAGGCCAATCACCTGCAGAGCTTGCACCAAGACCACAAAGTCCCGATCGTCTTGCTTCCCCGAGAGGTCGCATGCTCTGCCCTGAGAGAACCAACGAAAGCCTGTAGTTGGACCCACGGCCCTTTCACACCAGCCTCTTGCTCCAACATCACTGCCCAGCACTAGAGAGGGGTCCAAATTGTAAAGCTCAGATCTGGGTTTCAGAGCTCAGGGGGTTGGATTGGGCCCATCGGGGGGATGGAAAGGAGCGAGCAGGGGACAGGGTCTTGGGGAAAAGGGGTGGCGAGAGGCAGGGCCTTGGTGGTGGCACAGGGGACAGCGTCACAGTTCGGGCACCACTGCCGCCCCCCTCCCCCCCACACACACTTTTAGGGCCCTTCCACCACTCCTGGCCTCAGGGTATTCAGACCTGGCATATTAGACTGGGCCTCTCTCCAGATCGGAGCTCTCTCCCTCTCCTGACACAGCATATTCCACACTGGGGCAAACATGACATGAGGAAACATTGCTGCTGACAGGAATTTACCCTGATGTCAATTTCCACCACCCCTCAGCTACTGCTGCTGCAGACATTTGTATATGAGCAGCAGCCTTCTCCCTTCAGCCCAAATCCTTCTCCCACTGGAACCTGCCCTACAGTCATGGTGACCTGCAATCTAACGCCACTAGAGGGAGCTCATCATCTGAATACATGTAGGAATGAGTGTGGGGAGAGGGGGAACCCAATTGGCTGCTTATACTAGGCTACACTTGGCCCCGGTTTGCATTGGGTTGGGTTGAGACCATCAGAAGGAGATCTCTTGTATTTGCCCAGTGTGGCCAGTCTCTTCTCTCTCAGGTTTTAAGCTCTTTGGGGCAGGTTCTCTCTTTATCTGCGTGTATTAGCTATCTGGGGTCATACGCCGGCACCCACCGCCCTATTCTCTGAATGGCACCATGCACATTGCAGGTGTTTCACAAACAAATTAATAAATCGCATGGAAATCAGGTTGATGCCACCAATTCAACCTAGGACACGCCAGCAGGCTGAGCCAGAGCAGAAGGACCAGCTGGGCCCCTGAAGGGGACATCTCCAATGGCCCTGCCTTGTCAGAAATATAGCAGGGGAAACTTTAACTAAAACTCATAAAATGCCAGATGACTGAGTGGTAAATAAGGGTTGTACAGGGTTTCTCCAACGGGAAAGCTTCAGACCGCAGGAGGTCTGAAGTTGAACTATTTTTCCTAGACCAGGCCTGGCAGCAACTTGAGGCTTCTCCAGATAAGAGGGGGTTAAATCACAGGTGATAGAATCATAAAATTGCAGGACTGGAAGGGACCTGGAGAAGTCAAGTCCAGCCCTCTGCGGTGAGGCAGGACCACGTAAGCCTAGACCATCCCTGACAGGGGGCGTCCAACCTGTTCTTAAAAACCGCCAGCGGTGGAGATGACAAAGGCAGAATGGAACTGAAAGGGGAGTTCAGCAGCCCCATATCAGCCAGGGTCACGACAAAGAGAGGGACCCTCGGTACAAAGGGGAGAATGGTCCCTCCCCTC
Source organism: Eretmochelys imbricata (assembly GCF_965152235.1). NCBI lineage: Eukaryota > Metazoa > Chordata > Testudines > Cheloniidae > Eretmochelys > Eretmochelys imbricata. Next base: position 15,438,356 of record NC_135585.1, on the reverse strand, counting down.
AAACTCTAAGGCTCTGTCTACACTGAAAATGCTGCAGCTGCACCACTGTAGCGCTGTTGTGTAGACACTTACTACAGCAATGGATGGTGTTCATCCGTCATTGTAGTGAATTCACCTCTCCCACCTCTTTCCAACCACCTAGCGGTATCTACGCTGGGGCTTAGATCGACTTAACTATGTCACACATGTTGCAAACGTTTTCACAGCCCTGAGCAATGTAGTTAGGTCAACCTAACTTCGTAGATTAGACCTGGCTTAAGGCACATAGGTTTGTCCTAGCCCATCAGACCACCGGTCTGGGCAACCAGCAGCACTCAACACCAGATACCTCAGAGCACGGAAAAAAGATACTGACGTTCATTGTGAGAGGCAGCATGGTCTCATAATGAGAGAACTAATCATGGTTCTATTCCCACCTCCACCACCAAATCTTACTGTGACCTTGGGCAAGTCCCTTCCTTGCTCTGTGGCTTAGTTTTCCCCTCTGCAAAAATGGCTCCAATAATACCTGCCCACCTTCACACAGTGCTTTGAGCCTCTGGGATGAGAGGTGTTGCAGAAGTGCTAAGCAAACATGCCCAGCAATCCTGCAGTGCTGCAAGGGGGCGGGGGGAGCTCCCAACTGACCCCCAACTCTGAACTTTGGTGGATCAAATAAAGAGAGAGAGAGAGAGACCAAGATCCAAACTATTCCTTGTTTTGAAAACCCAAAGTTTGACTGGAGAGGTTTTGCCCTTCTCCCCTAATCTCTTCCCACACTTCTCAACAGGCCTTACCATGTCAGTTCTCACTGGGACTTTCCAGGTACATCATTATCTGTAACTCAGGGGTTCTCAAACTTCATTGCACCGTGACCCCCTTCTGACAACAAAATTACTACATGACCCCGGAAGGGGGGCAGAGACCGAGCCCTGCTGCCTCGAGTGAGGAGGAGAGGGGGCTGCAGCCCAAGCCCCGCCACCCCGGATGCGGGTGGATTCGGGCTTCAGCTTCAGTCCTGGGTCCCAGCAAGTCTAATGCTGAGCCTGGCGACCCCATTAAAATGGGGTCCCAACCCACTTTGGGGTCCTAACCCACAGTGTGAGAACTGCTGCTAGCTAACTAAAATGTAGCACCATTCTGCTTGGTTCTCCCTTCCTGCGGGGGTTGCTAGGGAAAGGTCTAATAATGTTCAGTTCAAGGAGAGATCTTTTAACATGCTGTAATTGTCTAATGTGAAGCTATTGAGCATGTTGAGCCATTAATTGCCCTAGCCTCCTAGGAACAATCAAGTCATTAAGGGTACTTGTCCCATCCTTGCTAGGAGGAAAGCTGATACTAATCTAATTATGGGTGAGGAAAAGACTGAGTCCTCAAAATGGCAGAGCTGTGTAAGGGCTGGTCTACATACAGGGAAACTGACCAGCATAGCTGTAGCAGAATAATTACTCCACTTCAGCTATGCCAGTGTAACTCCTCTGTGTGGATGTTCTGTTTATTCCAGAATAAAAGTGATTCTTTCAGAATAATTATTTTGTTATAGCTATGCTGGTCAATTTCCCCACGTAGACAAAGTCCTTAACCAACACTGCCTTTTATTGCTTCTAAATGTACTGCCATTCAGTTTCTTCAGGTGCTTTGTTTTATTCCACAAAGGGTAAAGAGAGGGTCCCTTGATCTAGCCCACATCACCCCAATCCTTTTTAGCCCACAGAAGACTGTGGGCCCAGGCAAAGGAAGGTTAACCTCACTGTAGAAAGCTGTTTTCCAGTGTTGCCAACTCTCATGATTTTGTTATGAGTCTCATGATCATTATTTCAGAGTAACAGCCGTGTTAGTCTGTATTCGCAAAAAGAAAAGGAGTCCTTGTGGCACCTTAGAGACTAACCAATTTATTTGAGCATGAGCTTTATGATCATTATTGTTTTCCTTAAAGCCCCAGCTCCTGTAGTCAGTTGGATATGTGAGGATTTCAGCCTTCATTCTTAAAGAAAAAGTACATTTCTAGCCCTTGTGGCTGTGCAGAAAGCTTCAAAACATAACCCCCGTGCACCCTAAAGGCTCAAAAAGCAGAAGGCAAATTAAAAGAACACCAAAAATCTATTTTTACATAATTTCATGGTTTTTAGTGAGCCTGACTCATGGTTTTTGAACATTTGGGGTTGGAAATACTGGTTTTCTTAGATAGGTGGAGCCATAGGGCCTCGGTGTTTAGATGACCCATATAAAAACAAGAGTCCCAATAACATGGCTTTTTCCAAGAGGCAATGGAACCTGAATGATGGGAGAGGGAGGAGAAGTGACAGGGACCAAGCCTCTCCATCAAAAAGACACGTTCCTTGTGTCAAAAGCGAGGGGGGTCCAGACAGTGCAGATGGCAGCCAAGATCCAAAACGTAACCATGTGCCACCTCCAGGAGGGGCAATCCAGGAAGGAAGCACAGAGCTCACCATCTTACCTGTTTCCTGTTGGGTCCCCAGCACCAGGCTGATCAGAGACTAAAGTACTGGTTCAACCATGTCTCTCCCTTGCCTGCTGGAGCAGCTCGCTCCACCCCCTCACTCACCTGATTCAGGTAAAAGTAAGTCTCTGCCTCGTGCAGGAAAAGCTTCTCTTTCTGCTCTGCTGGAAGCCCCGCCACCAGCTCATAAAACACATGGTAGCTCCTCTCGCCACGGGCCTGAAAGGAGATCACTCACACTGTGGGCCAAACGTCTCGCTCCACCACCCCATCGCATCTCAGAGCTACGGGAAGTCAAAACTTCATCAGACAAATCCCCTGAAGTACGGAACCCATGCAAACCTCTGGGCTCTGCAAAGTCAGGCTGCAGACTGCAAAAGAACAGGCTTGCTTTGAAGTTTCCATCCAGTGCCTCCTGTAACCAGGATAGAAACAAACAACCCCCTTCACAGGGCTCCCACTGCTGGTTCTTGCATACCCAAGCAGAGCAGTGGGAGAGAAAAATTAATGGAACTTTTAATAAACTTTAAGAAGTGTAGTCCAAGCTGCTGGGGATAGAGGGAGCTCTTACTTAACCATACTGGGTTCTCCTATTCCTACTGCAAATCTGAGCCAAATAATGCCTGTTAACTTCAGTAGGCCAGATTTTCTGTTGGTATAAATCAATGTGATTTCATGGACATCAGTGGAGCTACCCGGTTGTACACCAGCTGTATAGGGTTGCCAACCCTCCAGGATTGGCCTGGAGTCTCCAGGAATTAAAGATTAATATTTAATTAAAGATTATGTCATGTGATTAAATCTCCAGGAATACGTCCAACGAAAACTGGCAACCCTACGTGTGAACCTGGCCCAAAGGGCTCAGACTGATGTTAAGTTAGGGCACATTTTGTCCGTGTATCTTCGTCTAAGGAAAAATATACCTAAGTGGAGGATTTGTTACTAATCATCCATTTCTCCTGGGAAAGAAAAAACAGTGGGGGAAAAGCTTTCCAAAGAATGATAGAAACACTTTTACCAGCTTCTAGACATCTTTCTGTAGCTACTCTTGTTCCTAGATCGGTCTCCAAAGCAGTTTAACTCAACACATGCGCATGCCAGAACATTACTTGCAACAAATGTTATGCTGTCCAGTAGGAACACAGCAGTTTACATGGACTTTAGCTGAGCCTGGCCAACACGCCAGAGATTGAACTGGGGACTTGAAGATCTAAAAACATGACCTGCTACAGCTTGAGCTCTGCAAGCTGGATGCAGTAACAACTCTCATCCTCTGGGGAGTGACACGGGGGGGTACTGTAACACACACCTCATACATATTAGATTGCAAACCCTTTCAGTTAATACTAGGGCTGTCGATTAATCGCATGAGCTAACTGCGATTAACTCAAAACAATTAATCGTGATTAAAAAAAATTAATTGTGATTAATCGCAGTTTTAATCACACAGTTAAACAATAGAATACCAACTGAAATGTAGAAAACATCCAAAATATGTAATACATTTTCATATATATTGTATTCTGTGCTGTAATTGAAATCAAAGTGTATGTTATTTTTTATTATAAATATTTGCACTGTAAAAATGATAAAGAAATAGTATTTTTCAATTCACCTTATACAAGTACTGTAGTGAAATCTCTGTCATGAAAGTGCAAATTACAAATGTAGATTTTTTTTGTTACATAACTGCACTCAAAAACAAAGCAATCTAAAACTTCAGAGCTACAAGGCCACTCAGTCCTACTTCTTGTTCAGCCAATCGCTAAGATAAACAAGTTTGTTTACATTTACAGGAGATAATGTTACCCTCTTCTTATTTACAATGTCACCAGAAAGTGAGAACAGGCATTTGCATTGCACTTTTGTAGCTGGCATGCAAGGTATTTACATGGCAGATATGCTAAACATTCATATGTCCCTTCGTGCTTCGGCCACCATTCCAGAGGAAATGCTTCCATGCTGATGATGCTCATTAAAAAAATAATGTGTTAATTAAATTTGTGACTGAACTCCTTGGGGAGAACTTTCAGAGTAACAGCCGTGTTAGTCTGTATTCGCAAAAAGAAAAGGAGTACTTGTGGCACCTTAGAGACTAACCAATTTATTTGAGCATGAGCTTTCGTGAGCTACAGCTCACTTCATCGGATGCATACCGTGGAAACTGCAGCAGACTTTATATACACACAGAGATCATGAAACAATACCTCCTCCCACCCCACTGTCCTGCTGGTAATAGCTTATCTAAAGTGATCATCAAGTTGGGCCATTTCCAGCACAAATCCAGGTTTTCTCACCCTCCACCCCCCCACACACAGAGTCTCTGTGATCTCTGTGTGTATATAAAGTCTGCTGCAGTTTCCACAGTATGCATCCGATGAAGTGAGCTGTAGCTCACGAAAGCTCATGCTCAAATAAATTGGTTAGTCTCTAAGGTGCCACAAGTACTCCTTTTCTTTTTGCGAATACAGACTAACACGGCTGTTACTCTGAAACCTATATACACACAGAGGTCATGAAACGATACCTCCTCCCACCCCACTGTCCTGCTGGTAATAGCTTATCTAAAGTGATCATCAAGTTGGGCCATTTCCAGCACAAATCCAGGTTTTCTCACCCTCCATCCCCCTACACACAAACTCACTCTCCTGTTGGTAATAGCCCATCCAAAGTGACAACTCTCTTCACAATGTGCATGATAATCAAGGTGGGCCATTTCCTGCACAAATCCAGGTTCTCTCACCCCCTCACCTCACTCCAAAAACCACACACACAAACTCACTATCCTGCTGGTAATAGCTCATCCAAAGTGACCACTCTCCCTACAATGTGCATGATAATCAAGGTGGGCCATTTCCTGCACAAATCCAGGTTTTCTCACCCCCCCACCCCCATACACACACAAACTCACTCTCCTGCTGGTAACAGCTCATCCAAAGTGACCACTCTCCCTACAATGTGCATGGTAATCAAGGTGGGCCATGTCCAGCACAAATCCAGGCTCTCTCACCCACCCCCCCATTTTTTTTTTTTTTTGGACACACACACACACAAACTCACTCTCCTGCTGGCAATAGCTCATCCAAACTGACCACTCTCCAAGTTTAAATCCAAGTTTAAATCCAAGTTTAACCAGAACGTCTGGGGGGGGGGTAGGAAAAAACAAGGGGAAATAGGCTACCTTGCATAATGACTTAGCCACTCCCAGTCTCAATTTAAGCCTAAATTAATAGTATCCAATTTGCAAATGAATTCCAATTCAGCAGTTTCTCGCTGGAGTCTGGATTTGAAGTTTTTTTGTTTTAAGATAGCGACCTTCATGTCTGTGATTGCGTGACCAGAGAGATTGAAGTGTTCTCCGACTAGTTTATGAATGTTATAATTCTTGACATCTGATTTGTGTCCATTTATTCTTTTACGCAGAGACTGTCCAGTTTGACCAATGTACATGGCAGAGGGGCATTGCTGGCACATGATGGCATATATCACATTGGTGGATGTGCAGGTGAACGAGCCTCTGATAGTGTGGCTGATGTTATTAGGCCCTGTGATGGTGTCCCCTGAATAGATATGTGGGCACAGTTGGCAACGGGCTATTACCAGCAGAAGAGTGAGTTTGTGTGTAGGGGGGTGGAGGGTGAGAAAACCTGGATTTGTGCTGGAAATGGCCCAACTTGATGATCACTTTAGATAAGCTATTACCAGCAGGACAGTGGGGTGGGAGGAGGTATTGTTTCATGATCTCTGTGTGTATATAATATCTGCTGCAGTTTCCACGGTATGCATCCGATGAAGTGAGCTGTAGCTCACGAAAGCTCATGCTCAAATAAATTGGTTAGTCTCTAAGGTGCCACAAGTACTCCTTTTCTTTTTGGGGAGAACTGTATGTCTCCCGCTCTGTGTTTTACCCACATTCTGACACATATTTAATGTTATAGCAGTCTTGGATGATGACCCAGCACATGTTGTTCATTTTAAGAACACTTTCACTGCAGATTTGACAAAATGCAAAGAAGGTACCAATGGGAGATTTCTAAAGATAGCTACAGCACTCGACCCAAGGTTTAAGAATCTGAAGTGCCTTCCAAAATCTGAGAGGGATAAAGTGTGCAGCATGCTTTCAGAAGTCTTAGAAGAGCAACACTCCAATGTGGAAACTGCAGAACCCGAACCACCAAAAAAGAAAATTAATCTTCTGCTGGCGGCGTCTGACTCAGATAACGAAAATGAACATGCTTTGGTCCACGCTGCTTTGGATTGTCATCGAGCATGGACGCATGTCCCCTGGAATGGTGGTTGAAGCATGAAGGGACAGATGAATCTTTAGCGCATTTGGCACATAAATATCTTGTGACGCCGGCTACAACAGTGCCATGAGAACGCCTGTCCTTGTTTGTCTGAGCGATTGGCTGAACAAGAAGTAGGAGTGAGTGGACTTGCAGGCTCTAAAATTTTACATTGTTTTATTTTTGAATGAAGTTTTTTTTGTTGTTTTTTACATAATTTTACATTTGTAAGTTCAACGTTCATGATCAAGAGATTGCACTACAGTACTTGTATAAAGTGAATTGAAAAATACTATTTCTTTTGTTTTTCTACAGTGCAAATACTTGTAATCAAAAATAAAGTGAGCACTGTATACTTTGTATTCTGAGTTGTAATTGAAATCAATATATTAGAAAATATAGAAAACATCCAAAATATTTAAATAAATGGTATTCTACTATTGTTTAAGTGTGATTAATCACGATTAATTTTTTTAATTGCTTGATAGCCCTAGTTAATACATTAATATGGCACTATAGAAATAAACAATAGTTATGGGATTCATGCATTGTGCAGCGCCGATGTCAAACAGACAGCAGCAGTGAGATCATTTCTTTACCGCAGTTCTAGAAATTGTTTGGCAATGGTAACGATGGGTTTAATCAAGTCAGTCATTGAAAATCACCTAATTAGATTTGGGTTTACTGAGAACGTGCTGAAAGTGCTGTAATGGTTGGACATTTAAAAAAGACACTACAGCTGAGTAAAGTGTTTGTGAGGCCTGTGATCTATCTTACCATACAAAAAAAAACAGATAGGGGGCTTGGATGGAGAAGTAGAATGGGGGCAAGGCCATCTGGGTTAGTCCATCATCTCTGGGCACCTATGCTCCCACGTCAATAGTGTCTGAACCCAGGCCCTGATAGATTTTTGTCCATTTCACAAAAGCACCACACAGTTCATCACAGCTGGCAGCATCTGCGCGGGGGAGGCCCAGGACTAGCCCAGCAGGGAATGCTGCAGGGCAGCAGAGTGGTGCATGGAGGGCTCCACCATAGGAGGGGCTGCAGACACCTTGATAAAGCTCAACCTGTGCCCTCACTAGATTCAGCCCATGTAGGTGACACATGAGACTAACGCTAACGCTAACCTGAAACTCTGCTACCTTCCACTAGGACTAAGGGCCTGCCTCTTGCCATCTGACTAGAGAAGCTGCAGGCATTCCTTGCACTTGGTAATTAACATAGACCCTAACCCACAAACACAGCCTAGACATGCAGAGATTCTGACCTGTCTGGGGAAGTGGGGGTGGTTGGTTCTTACCTGAAACACAACGCGGGACTTTTCCAGAAGGTACTGGGAGATGGACGTACCCATCACGACCCCACTGTGTGTGCGAGAGAGAGGGGGGAAGGGTTCTGAGAGAGAAAACTGAGGGTTTGTTGGAGACCCATATACTCTGTACAGGGGGCCAGGCAGAGGGAGTCCTTACCCAGAGATACAAATCCAAGATGCAAAACTTGGATTTGAATTTCAAAGCCCATTGACTCCAAAGTTTAGAGGTCTTCAGAGCTGGGATCTTGGAGCAGCTCCATTATAGAGAAAGGAGCCAGCTCTAGAATATGCATCTGGATCCAGGCTTAGACTGTGAACAACCTCCCCAAATTCAGGGGCACTTGGATCTCCCTTCTCTACACACAGCAAACCAAAAAGATCCAGACTGAGCAATCCCCAAAATGGTCCCAGGTGTAACCTGTGCACGTTCCCTAACCATTCTCCACACGTATGTGCTCACTGTTCCTTTGTGCTCTCTCGTCTGTCTAGATCCACCTGTTGTCTCTTGTCTTATACTTAAATTGTACGCTCTTTGGGGCAGAGACCAGCTTTTTGTCCTGTGTTTGTACAGCATGTAGCACTGTGGGGTCCTGATCCATGACTCTGGCTCCTACGGTGCTGTAGGGGCTGGAGTTTAGGAGAGACCTAAACATTACATGGGAGTTATGCTGTAGGGATGGTTTTATTACAGACCCTTACTTATAAAGTATTTGCCATGTCAAAGTTATAGCTTCTAAGTTGACTCCTTCCCAGTTTCCACCACATGTACCCCAGGGCCCTCCCCAAGGAGGAAGGTTTGCAGCTGCTGCCCAGCTGGCAAGGCAATGGTGGAGCTTTTCCTGGAATGCGGTGACACAAACATGGCTGAGCAGCATGGTAGGTGTGGACAGGTCAGGGGTTCTCAAACTTCATTGCACTGTGACCCCCTTCTGACAACAAAAAGTACTTCATGACCCAGGAAGGGGGACCGAAGCCTGAGCCCGCCCGAGCCCCACTGTGTTCTCACTGGTTTAAGCCCTTGCTACAGCTCCACAGTTAAGACTGTTCAGTCCTCTCTGCACTGCAAGACTCAGCCATGTTACCAGAACCTCACCAGCTTCTACTGTGTTGTAACTGGTCTCAAACATGGTAACTTGTCACTCTGAAGCAGACAGAGGTCCAGCAGGCAGGGCACACTAGACTGGGAGTCAGGAGACCTGGGTTCTCGCTCTGCAACTAACCTGCTGTGTGACCCTGGGCAAGTCTGTTAATCTCTGTATGTTTCTGCTTCCCCTCCCCCATTTTGTCCCCTCCCCCATAGTCTCATCTATTTAAACTGTAAGCTCTTTGGGACAGGGACTCTCTTTCCCTGGGTGTATGTACAGCACCTAGCACAATGGAGCCCTGATCTCAGTGCTATTGTAATAAGGAGAGCACAATAGATAGGGGCTTGGTGGTTTCAAGCAGGGAAATCTTGCAGGTTTCATGTGTTCTTTTGTAGACAAAACTCAAAGCAAACCCAGCGGTGCAAGCAGACCCCGCCCCCCATAGAAAGTGTGGGGGAGGGAGGGCTGTTGTTGCACAACCCCCCTGCACAACTCACTTCCCAGCAGATTAGCACTGGATCTGTTCCTGTGCATGCCTGGCTCATTCTCCTCCCGCTCCAGCATGCATCGCTGCATTGTTGGCTAAGGGCAGTGCCCTTTGACTCACGGTCTCAGGTGGATGTGCAGAAACTTCCCAAAGCGGCTCGAGTTGTCGTTGAGGATGGTTTTAGCATTCCCAAAGCTCTCCAGAATGGGCAGTACGTCACAGGGCTGGGAGAGGGCGGAGGATACAAGACCTTATATTTAACAACCAGATAACACTGTGGCATTGCCCAGAGACCAGGGCCCCATAGTGCCAGGTACCCTACGAACATAGAAAAAAGGGATGGTCCTTGTCCCAATGGCGTTGGACTGAAAGACATGACCAGAAACACAGGGTGTATCCAACACCCAGCCAGGGGATACAGCTCAAGGAAGCAGTAATACGATATGGAGCCTCTAGCACTAGGTCACTAGCTGGACCCAAAGCCAGGCTGGCAGTGACTGATAGTTATTGCTACCTCACTGTGGACTTAAGCATGACATAAGTTGACCTAAGCATGACACAAATTGACCTAGTGACCTAAGCATGACACAAGTTGCTTTTCAGTTGCTCAGTTCCTGACAGGTAGGTGCCCGCTTCACAAAAACCATCTCTGCCATAACTGGAACCTTTTCTGGCGATCTTGGTAGAGAGACAGTTCAGAAGCCTGAACAGACCACTGAAACCATCTTGCCCTTACAGATGGGCCTTCCAAGCCAGAGGGGATGTGTAGGATGGGGAAGCTTGTGCCGCTTCTACCGCTGCCTGTTCTGTGAACAATCGGCATAGGGTTCTAAAGCTGTGCACCAAGCACCCAAGAGCAGTGAATTCACTCTGCGTCCTTATACATTCAAGGAGGTTTTCAAAGGTGCCTACACCCCACTGACATCACTGGGACTCCAGCTTCTTTCAAACTACATTCCTGTGGGTCTGCACTCACGTGACCTGAATTCCAAATCGAGATTCAGGTCACGTGATCAGCGTAACTATCGATGGCTGTTGCTCACCCACAACAGTGGGTGAAAGTGAAGCTAGAAAATGTTCTCACTGGTTCAAGCCAGCCTTAGACGCCAGTGCCTGGTGCCCCAGATCTTAGCAGGCTGGTGTCTGGGCCTTGAACTGCTAGACCAGCTACCTTTGAAAAGACACGGACTGAAACATGTGGCCCCCAGTGCTCCACTTCATGGTGAACATGGCCAGCCACACTCTGATGCCAGACACTCGCCCCTCTTTCTCTACCTCCAACTTAAGAACAGACATGAACAGTGTGAGCCCCTGCTTTGCTTTTGTTTTTCAGTCCTGGTCAGCTTGATGTTAGCTACTCCATGCTGATCCATTCTATTCCATGTTATACTATTCGGTTTTTTATATTATGCTCATCACCATAGTATCTGAGCACCTTCCCGTAGTGCATTACATAACATGACTATAAGCACACATCACAGTACATAAGCACCGACTCCGTGGGTGCTCCAGGGATGGAGGGCTGGAGCACCCACAGAAAAAAATTAGTGGGTGCTAAGCACCCACCAGCAGCCAGCTCCTCCCTCCTAGCGCCTCCCGCCCACTGACAGCCCTGCCAATCAACTTCTCCCCCTCCCTCCCAGTGGCTCCCACCTGCTGCGATCAGCTGTTCCGTGGCATGCAGGAGCTGGGTGGAGGGGGAGGAGCTGGGACGGAGCACACTAAGGGGAGGGGGCGGGACTGGGCGAGGTAGGGGCGGGAAGAGGAGGGGCAGGGGCGGGAATAGGTGGAGGGGAGCAGGGCCTGGGGCTGAGTGGGAGTTCAGTACCCCCTGGGAAAGGAAGAAGCCAGCTCCTGTGTCACAGTACATAGAAACATTAGCCACCCCTTACCTGCCTGATCCCAGGCCTGTCTTGTCTCTGGTACAAGGTGCTCAGGTACCGCATGATTGCTTTGGCAGCTTCCGTTTTACCTGATCCACTGTGCCCACTGGGGGAGAAAGGGATAAGGATCAGAGACGGCTATAAGAATCGGACTAGCTGTGCCTAGAGTAATTAGGCAAGATCTTCAGCTGGTGTGAGTCAGCATAGCTCTGCCTAAGACAATGATTTACAGCAACTCAGGATCTGGCCCATAATATTTACAAGTCTGGCAGCAAGTTAGAAAAATTGGCCCAAGCTAAAACCCCAGATCCAGAGCCAACCCACTTCCCTTCCCACCTCAGACTGTGGGGAAATCAGCTCAGGCCTACGATGAGCAGCTAAGTTCAAACTACACAAGCAGGTTGTGGAAGGGGAGTCCTAGCTTTTCCCAGCTATCCATTCACATAGCTTCCCTGGGCCAGACAGAGTGACAACATGCAACCAAAGAAATACAAGATAAACGGCTGACATCATAAAAACAAAACTGTCATTGGCTGACAGTCTGACCATACTCTGAGGGCAGGGCACTGTAATCAAGCAACCTTTTAAGGCTTCTGGCTTTACATATTAACCTTTCCATGGATGTCGTACATCCCACAGAGCCAGTCAGCACAATTTTATGTCATCCTGTTTCATCTACCCAGACAGGATTTCTTCCAGCAGCAATGTATTTGCCATGGCAACCAATCAGCACGATCAACATGGCAACATCACTCCAGGAAGCATGAGCGGTGGAAGTGGCCTAAAAGTGGGTGAGTCACAGGAGCCCAAACCGTGAACCCGCCTCCTCCATGTCATGCCACATCCCCAAGGCAATGCCCCCACACCACCCCTTCCCCCTGAGGCCCCACCCCCCCGCTTGCTCCTGTCCCCTCATCACTTGCCCTGATGGTCGGTAAAAAGTGGGGGGGCCATGGCCCCCTGGCCCTCCTGTTCTGGCGCCCCTGCCAGGAAGTGCTGCATGCTGGGGTGATTGTTTCAAAAGTGACACTGATAAATGTCATCCTGCATAGCCAATTGTGAGTGGGCATGTCTCCCACGTGCTCAGAGGCACCTGGAGATGCCTCAAGAGGGTAAGGCTGTTTGTTAGGAACATAGGAAATGCCAGACTGGATCAGATTCAAGGTCTGTCTGTCCGACAGTGACCAGCACCAGATTCTTCCGAGGAAGGTGTAAGAACCCACAGTGGGCAGATGTAGGATAATCTACTTCCCAAAGTAGGTCTCACCCTAGTCTCCTGGTTAGAGATTGGCTTAATCCCTGAAGCATGAGGTTTAACAGCCTTTCCAGCGTTATCATTAGTTATAACCACCCTAGATATTCTCAGTATCCATATTAGTGTCCAACCCCTTCTGACTCTTGCCAAGTTCTTAGACTCAATTACTTCCTGAGGCAATAAATTCCATAGTTTAAATTACACATGGCGTGAAAAAGTATTTCATTTGACCGGTTTTGAACTTTCCACCATTTCATGTCTTTGAAAGTTCTCTTGTTCTTTTGCTGTGCAGCAGGGAGAACACAAGCTCCGATCTACCTTCTCCAGACCATTCATTATTTCATAGACTTATGCCCCCTCTTATTCATCTCCTTTCTAAGGTAGCCACCCTAATCTTTCCTGTCTCTCATCACATGACAGCGTGATCACTGATTGTTCTTATCACCTTTCTCTGAACCCTCCCCCACACCGCTCCAGGTTTCTGTAATGCACTTTCTAAGATGGGGTGAGCAGTCCTGCACAGAGTATCCAAATAATACACTGAAAAGATTTCTTGGTCTATAAAGATGGAAGGGGGAGAGCTGAACCTCGAGTGATAAGCAATTGAATCAAGTAATTGTGTACAGTATTACTGTTTTATAAAAGTGTATAGTGAGGTCTTCTCTGAAAGCTAATGGCACATTGGTGACTAATAATCATTCTGAAATGTATGTATTTTAATGAGGAAATATGGATATTTAATAATATTAGGCTTTAAAGTCTGTGACCAAACAGGGAGAAACAGGATTCGCTCCCAGGCAGGAGGGAAGGCAACTATCTACCTGTCTCCAATGAAATATAAGCCAGATAAGACCAATAACAGTGGAAGCCCCATTTACACAGAAATCAGCTAGGGGCTGGGAAGTCCATAGGGAGGGAAGAACAGCATAAGGCCATCTTGCTTCTTGAAACAAGGTCATTGAACTTTGGAAGATATAAGCAAGGACAGAAGACATCTTTGGCATCCATCACTAGATAGACACAAGGGGACAGAGCTCTTGCAAATTGGGAAAGATGGGTCTTTCAACCAAGTGGGGGTTGAAGTGTCTGGGAACTGAATTTACGTGAGAAAAAAGTCTTGAATAAAGCCGATCCCTAGCTAGATTAAGTTTTAGACTTCTAGAAACGTGTCTTCACTTTTATTTGCTTGTAACTCGGTCTAACTTTATTTCTTGTACTTGGCATCACTTAATCTATGTGCTATTGTTAATACATTTGTTTTATTTTCACTATAAACAACTCAGTACTGTATCTTCAGGGAACGGTGAATAAGCTGTGATGAGCTTTTGTCTCTTTAAAGGAGCAATGAACCTTATTATTTCTCTGAACTGTCCTGGAGAGGGCTGGGCATTGCAGAGCACATGGCTTTGGGGAAATCTGGGACTGAGCATGTGGTGGGGTCACCTTTCAGGTTGTAACAAATTCTGGTGGAGGTCAGAATAGGGGGCTGTAGACAGGCTGCTGGGGTCAGAGCTGCTAAACCAGGACTGTCTAGCACACACACACACACACTCAGCGTGTGACCTACATGCTTGTGGGCTGGCTGTGAATGTACCAGGCTGGGAGCTATAGCAGTAAAGCATTGTAAGGCACCCAGGGTTGCAGGGCAAATGCTGACACAACCCCTTGCTGGTCTGGATTGCATCCCCCAAGGTGTGAGAGTGACAGCTGCAGATTTTGCTACCTACCTGCTCAACCCCCTTTCCAGATCATTAATAAATATATTAAAGAACACAGGACCTACTCGAGAACCTTGAGGTCCCCATTGTTAACTGGGTGCCATGATGAAAATTCATCATTTAAACTTACTCTCTGCTTTCTGTATCCTAGCCAGTTTTTGATCCAACACAATACTTTGCCTTAGAACATAATTTCTTAGCTTCTTTAGTAGCCTCTTGTATGGAACCTTGTACAAGGCTTTGTAGAATTCTAAGAGATTAGTGAGGCATGATTTTCCTTTGCGAAATCTGCCTAGTTAAACCTTATTATATCACGATCTTCCAGGTGTTTTGCTGTTCTGTTTTTATAGATTCAATCATTTTGCCAGGCACAGATCTAAGGCTTACTGGTCTATAATTCCCTGGATCACTCAGAGAGTCTTGTTAAAATATGCATATAACGTGTGCTATTTTTCAATCCTCTGGAACAGTTGTTTCAATGGGGCAAAAACTTGGAGGGAGAGGAGGAATCTCAGCCCCATATAATGTCCTCATTTCCTACCTGATGACGATGCACTGCTCTTGCTCTGAAGTCTGGGACAGAGAGTAGGCCATTTCTGCAATGGCAAAGACGTGTCTAGATGAACAGAAAAAAAAATTTCCATTTGTTACTTTGGCCCTGATTTCCTGCCTGCACAAACACAGTATCAGGGGTTAGTTCGTGGATATCTGCACTGGAGGTGGGCCTGTAACAGAATCTCAGATCTGAGAGCCATGGCCAGAGCCAGTGCTAGCTCATTGGGAAGCCCTAAACAGGAATATTTTTGTCCCCTCCTGTCTCCCCACAATACTAAAACAGCCAAGTTCTTATAATAAAAAGGGAATGGGGGGCTCATTGAGCTGCTCAGGGCCCTAAGCAATTGGTTAATCTGCTTATGCCTAGTGTCAGCTCTGGCCATGGCAGTATATGTATAGCTGGACATGGGAGGGCAAATCTCTCACTACTGTAGCTCCACTTGTAATAGCCACCTTGGGAACCCTAGTGTGACTATGGCTCCTGTAGCCAACAGCTTTTTAAATGCCATGTGTCATTTACACTCAATCTGAGCAAGTTAAACAAACCAGTGGCCACAGGAGCCTCATCCAGACTAGGGCTCCCAATGTTGCTAGCTCCAGCAGAGCAGCATTGGTGTTAGCAATGGTGGAATGCTACTGCCAAAATCCCGAGGGATGCCACAGTCTCTTTGGTCATTGGCAGGGATTGAACCTGGGACCTTCAGCTAAACCTGAAGGAAACTTGAGCTGAAGGAAAAGCTAGAAGAGGGAAGCTATTACAGTGGCTGGATCCAGCAACTAGACAAAAGCATCTGCCCAACTGAAATCAAGGGGAGCCTTTCCCATTTACTGCAACGGGTTTTGGACCCGGTTGTAAGCCAGCATTTTACCTGAGGATCCATGAACTTGTTTGGTTCTGCATCCAGCTCTGAACCACCAATCACAGCTTGGTCTTATCACTAGCATGGGCTTAACGCCCTCCAGCCTGGTTGGAAGTGAAGATGTTGTTCTCAACACTGTGGCTCAGCTGGGCCAGGCAGTGCTTGGATATGTAAGTACTGAGTATCATTATAGTGTTACACAGGGAGGGACATTTGTCAGGCTAGGGGAGATTTCAATAAATGTCTCATTTCAGTCTCTGGCATTTTAATCCCTCAGAGTGTTACTGCAAGGGGAAGAGAGAAGTTCAATTAGGGTTACAGACTCTGAAGTGACGTCCTTTTCAGTCTCTCTCACATTAGAAGAGATAAGCCCAACGGTACAGCTCAGGTCTCAGTCCAAGCTTTTCTGAAGTTCAGTGGTGTTTGCATCAGGCCCACTTTTGCTCCTCAGGTGGAAACTGTTAGCCAATAAAACATGGCATATGGCACCTACAGCAACAATATCAGAGTGCCATACAAGTACCCCTGTGCTGGACGTACCATACACTTCGCACTGCACTAGTCCTACTCCAGAGATGACCTCTGGCCAAGTGAAATGGTCCTGGGAGCCCAGGGGCAACACAGGACTCTGCAGGTTAAGAATCATGAACAGACTTAGTTGTGAAGAAACAAGCATACATACGGGGCATTTTTGGAGAGCGTCCCCTGCTGGTACTGGGTCACCACCTCTTCCAAGTAGAGATTGAGGGGCTTGAAAGGATTCACAGAGACCAAGATTTGCCCAATGTAGGTCTAGAAGGGGGAAAATAGAGTTTGGTTTTATTATATCCACTGGATGATTAGAGATTTCTGGATGGTTTTTAAGGCCCAGCTTCACAAAGCCATGGCTGGGATGATTTAGTTGGGGTTAGTCCTGCTTTGAGCAGGGGATTGGACTAGATGACCTCCTGAGGTCTCTTCCAACCCTAATATTCTATGATTCTGTGGGATCTGGAATTAACTGGGAAGGCCTCAAGTATATATTGCATAACCAAAACAAAAATTAAATCAGCTTTAAAGCAACATTAAAGGATCTGATGTAAACTTCTGGAAGCCAAAGTCATTCTGGGCAGAGCTAATTTGTTTTGATTTGCAAAGGGGCTTAGTTAATTTGGGGGGCATGTTCTTCACATCCACACACTTCCTCTGAGCTCCATTTGGACTTTCAGGATCAAAGTGAAACTTGGCCAAAGCTAACACGTTCTGCATAGTTGAGGCCAAAACCATAAATCCCATTTGGCATTCAAAGGATGAGAGGGATGGGTGTTCCCTCCTAACTTAGCCGAGACTGAAACTGGAGCCAGGTGTTCAAAGAATGCTCAAAATCAAGGGAAACTCAAGGCTTTCCAGGCTGCATCACAAACATTTCACACTTCCAGTCCTGGGTTCAAGGCAATGATCATCCTCGCTCACCCCATTATGCCTGGCAATTCAAGGGGTCTTAGAGCAGTGGGTACATGCCTGCGCCAAATAGGTTACAATACCAAAGCACAGTGGGGTGAGATTGCAGCGTTAAGGAGTGACTACTCTGCAAACATTGTTGGGTTCCACACTTCTTCTCTGTCCACTTATTGGCTTCATCTACCAGTGAGATGGTTTCTCTAGCTTCAGCCTTCCAGACTCCCCACTGAGGGACCAGCAAACCCAGATGGCTTCTGCCTCCACAGCAGCTGTAAAGATTCTGCCATCAGAGCCCTCAGTTGTGCTGCTGATGGGCAAAGCAGAGCAGACTCCAGGTCACTCTCCTTCCTGTAGCTGCACTGGCTGTGCTAGGCTAACAAGAGTAAGGTCTTATCTTTGCCAGAAAAGCGAACAGATACGTCTTGTGTGAAAGACATACAAGGAGCAGATCTGTTGTGCCAGTTTGACCTAGTCACTTATCTAACCACAACCACATTCTCTCTGCGCTCCCCTGTCTGGATTGCATACAGCAGAAACACACACACACACACACACACCCCCTCTGGTTTTCTGTTGGGTGTGTGTAGAGTGATGGCAATTGGTACAGAGGTTAACAACAACCATACAGCTATGGGGGAGCTGCTGTGATAGAATCCATTACCTAGGTGCATTTGGTGCCTCAGTTGTATCCTGCGCTGGCTGTGGGAAGAGGGACAGTCTACCGTCCCTCTGTGTCCTCCCCTAGAGGCTGACTTTGAGACTGGCCATGCTGACCATAGTGGGAGCAGGTAACAACAGTTTTGTGAGGTTTGGGGAGGGGGACCTGGGGCTACATGAGGAGCGAGAGAGGTGTCCCATGCTGGACAGATACAGCAGGTGAAACCCCCGTGACGCCAACATCTCATCACTACTGGGAAACGTTGGGACCCTGTGGACTGTACCCTGCTAGGGCTGGATGGGGCAAGGGAAACCCCACCCTCAGATTCCTTGTCCCACATGAATAAGAACTGAAAAACCTAGCAGCCATACGTAAATGAAATTGCGATGGAATCTCTTCTTCAGACACAGAAGGACGGAGCTCTCACAGACCTCCCTAGAAACACAAGACGCGAGCCATCAGCCAACTTCATCCACAAACCTCACTCATGTATTATAGTCTGTTGATCGTCTGAGGGATGCTGCAAGATGGGGAACAGATGTAGCATCCATCGATTTTATACGGTAGGCCCAGAATATGGCAGGCAAAGCAGGGCCAGCCCGAGCTGTTTTGTTACCCAGGGTGGAAAATGTTTTCAGCAACCCTGAACAGACGAGCAAACAAAGAAAAAAAATAACCCATCCCCTTTTGGTGCCTCCAGAAGTCGGTGCCCAAGGTGACTGCCCTGATCACCCACCCCTGGACTCAGGATTGCACATGGGCGTGTGTATAAGAGAGAGAGAGAGGGAGAGAACACTGCCTGGATGGACTGTCTGACCTGTCCATGCCTGCACAATTGGGCTAGCCCCTGCTGTCTGCAACCTAGAGGATATCAGCCTTAATTCTGCTACACAACCATGTGGATTTCATCAGTTACTACTGGTTTTAGCAGTGCTAAAGGTTGCCAGGGCCAGTGTGGGCAACTCCCATGGGCGTTCCTGTGTCACCTAGAGTAACAATCCCAGTGATACAAGACGTGTTAGAGAGCCTGAGCCTGCTGCAGCTGGCCAAGAGGAGGTTTGCCACTGATTTCAGTGCAAGTAGGATTAGGCCATTAGATAGATACTCTGTGTCTCATCCCACGGATTCTCCTTTTCCACCACATACATCACACAAGAACAGTGTGCTCTTTGTTTCCGGCTATTTTACCAGATAGTGGCCTAGGAGTTAGAGCAAGGCCTGTTATTAGGAAAGTTACTTCAGCTCTCTGGGCCTCAGTTTCCCAATCTGTAAATAGACTGATCCTTGAAAACCCATTTCAGGACAGGGTGCTTCTTACAGTGTAGGTGGGGTTCCCTGTCTGCACCTCCAAGGGGGTCTGATCGCCATTACGAACCCCTCTTTCTCTGGCGTGCCTCCCTGGAGATGCGGCAAGCAATGTGTACTCTGCCTATGCGCAGAGGAGTTTGGGGAGGGATTGCACAATACTGCTGTGATTCCCCTTACACCAGCGCAATTCCCGACCCACTTCAATACAGGCCTGGGCCTAAATTGGATAATTCAGCCCTTCCTCTGGTTTAAATGGCCATCCGTCCCTCACAGTCATGAGCACTGAAGCCACCCCATTTTTTGGGGTTATAGCTGATGTTCTACAATTTGCCTTCTGCTGCTGAGCCAACAGTGTCTTTGATGGGTAATAAATAGCCCCAGCCACTTCCTGCTGTCCACAGAACATCACTGACATGCTTACTCCAGTCTGGACAGATCTTCAACCTCCTCAAGCTCCACCCCGTGGTTTTCATCCAGGTACACCTGAAATGTATTGGAGAAATGGCTATGAATTGTGTGCAGGTTGACAGCACCCTAAAGCTTACATGCCTAATGCAGAATATACCTGTTTCCATGTCACATCCATCTCAAGGATATCCTCAGTGACATCTTCTGCCTCCCACCTTTCTCTCAATGTCTTCGGCTTGTGGGTCTTGACTAGATCCTGGTCCTTATACATGGCCCATTTGCTGAGGTTCTCAATGGTGAGTCGTGGGAGCAGCATTTCAGAGTTCAGCCATGCCATCGGATCACACTCCAGAGTTCGCCGCTGAGTCCAGTGCACCTGGGCTGGGGCTTCAGACCCAGCATGTTGGATAAGATTTGCAGCCTCTTTGTCAACATCTCCCTCAAAGTAAGAGGCCATCAGATCCCCTGAGCCCTCTCCTTCCTCCTGTGGAAGGAAGCCCTGCTCATACCAATAGTTTCCAGCTGCCTCTGGGAAGAGCGGGGGTTTAGTGGCCTGGTATGGTGACTGCCCTCTTTGCCCCTTTGCGAGGAACTGGGATTTGGATATATCTTTCCCCTCGGGCATCTTTATCTCTTGGGATGAGGAGCTCAAAAGCCTAGTCACTCTGTACTGGGTTGCAAGGCATTTTGCTTGACTCGGATCACCTGGCATTGATGGATCAATTTCATCGTTGTGGGGAAGCCCTTGACTGGTCCTCTGACAGGTTTGCTCCTTCGAGAGGTCATGTTTGAACTTGCAGCCCGGTTGCACAGACATCACTGCTTTCCTGCTAGATACATCTATTGACTGCGGCTGTGATTCACTATTCCCGGAAGAAACTCCTCTTTTCTTCACCATGTGATGGACCCTGGGGAACACAATGGCGAATCTGGCATCAGTGACACTGTTCTTCTCCTTAGCAGGTCCGTCCAAATTTAGCAATTGCAGAGAGGAGTTAGCTTCATTATGGGGAGAATTGCATGAAGCCAACTGGGCTTCTTCCAGCTCCTCTGCCACCTCTGTATGAGGATGATTCCATTCTAGCAATGGCTGAGAAGAGCTTTTGCTACTCAACTCCCTCTTTCTCTGTTCTCCCGCTGGGCCAGGGGAGGCTCCGCCCTGTTTATTGATTAGTCCAGTGGTGCTAACAATCCTGATCGTCATTCTTCTTCTGAATCCAGATGGCTTGCTGCTCCTCTTCCCAAACTTCTTCAGGAGCCAGCCTGAGATACCAACTGCATGCATCGCCCTCAGAAAACGATCTTTCAGGCTTGTTTTCTTGGGAGGTTTTTGGCTGAGCCAGCTGGTTACTTTTCTAAATGCCGAAAGGGTGTGCAGGGACTGGATGCCCTTTTGCTTCAGCACTCGCTCTTTTTCAGCGGGTGCTTCTTCAACCACTTTCTCCTCCGCTATCTCTTCTCTTACTGCTAGAGTCTGACACGAAGCGTGTTTGACGTTTCCAATTACTTTCCCAATCTTCTCTCTCTTGTCAAGATCAACAGCTAGGTTTTTAGCACTAGAGGAGGAGCTTGAAACATTGGAGACACTTAATCTTGGCTCTCCAAGATCCTTAGCTATACTGGAGTCCCTAAGTGCCTTATACGTTCTTGTGGCACTCTTTTTAGAAGGGACCTTTTGAACCTTCTCCAGGTCAGAGCTAGTTTCTGCTGCCTTCTGGAGAGGACTTTGTTTACTTCTTGCCAACAGTTTGGCCTGGGCAACTTTATGATTGTTTTTCAGATTCAGGAGAATCTGGGATTGCAAAGTGAGAGGACTGCACTTCTTTGCAAGCACAACCACCGAATCCACCCTCCTGTTGCTGTCTGAGGAAGAACTATCCTGATGTACGTGTTCTAACTCTTCACCTTGCATTATTGTCTCAGGGTTCTGGGATTTCTTTTTCGGCATTTGTTGTGTGGGCCACACAGGGCCATCTCTCATCATACTGCCGCTGTCATTCATATTCCCTTCCCAACTGTTTCCCGGAGGGCCTTTGCTCAAGCCCATGTTAAGGAGCTTTGCTTTGACAGTGCTAGGCAGCAGTTTCCTTCTTGGTCTCTCTCGCTTGTTGTCATCTATTTCTTCAACACCATCCTCTTCATCCTCCTTGCTTTCAGATTTAGCTTGCTCATCTTCAGACATTTCTTCTCTGTTGTGTTTTTCCAACAGGTTTTCCTGTTCTTCTTCATCACTCTCATTTTCTCCCTTCACTGAGCTTTTGACTTCATCCTCTGAAGCCCCTGCACTATAATCTTCCTCACTGCTATCGCTTAGAGTAGATTTTTTTTGCTTAGAGACTTTATTCTGCTCCTTCATTTTCCCATCTACCTCAGACTCTTCTGAGACAGTTTCTTCATCTTCAGATTCTTGCCTGTTGTCCATCATTTCCTGTTCTCTTTCACTTTCACTTTCCCCGGTTGCTTTGTTGTTTCCACCATGAGACTCTCGGCAGCCTTTTCCTTTGGACGGAAGCCAATTTTCCTGTGTAGTTTTTTCCTCAATAGAGAGTTCTTCTTCCAAAGAGCTTCTCATGTCTTCACTGATTTGGGTGTTGTCATCACCAGTCTCTCTCTTTCTTCTTGCTTGGCTACAACTGGCTTCATCTCTAGAGCCAAAACAAGACCCATCATCTGAGCTTTCCAGGCTCTTTCCTTCCTCACTTACACTGGAAATAGTCCTAGCTGATTTTCTAACTTGTTTCTTCTTCTGTCCATCACCCCCACCCCCACACTTCACTGTCTTAGATCTGAGCTCCAGACTGCCGTGGAGCTGGGAACCTGACTTTCTGATGGTGGTTGTTTTGGAGACATGCTTCTTATTGTATTTTTTCCCAGCACTGACATGGCCATCAGTCTGAGGAGACTCGCGTTTTTGAGAGGAGCCCTCAGTACTTCCCACTGTGAAGGACTTTACAGACTCAGTCTCAATGGCCATTTCACTCACACTCAGCTGCTCCCTGTGCTTCCTTTTAAAAGTACGTTTCTTGCGGTCTTCAGTGGCCTTTACCTCATGGCAAACACTGACCTTGCTTCCTGGACCTCTCAGATCCTGTTGCTTGGAGCCCCTTACTTTTTTCTTCTCCTTGGACATTAATTGTTCTCCATGCTTTCCACCAGAACCAAATTCTCTTTTGTCCTTGCCCTTGGAGGTTCTCTCCCCTTTGGCTTGCTTTTTGTGGCCATACTCTTTGCCTCCCTTAATCCTTGCCTCCCTCTGGCTCTTTGACGTGCTCTGTACAGATATAACTAAAGGAACTGTCTCTTTTTCAGAAGAGGGTTTTTCAGATGTAGCTTGGGCATTGCTCTTTTCTTTCCTCAGTCTCCCACCTTGGACCATGGAATCCTCAGGAGGGCTCTTTTTCTCACAGCCAGCAGCTCTCTCCTTACCAGCTTTCTTTGCCCTGGCAGCTTTGTCCTGAGTCTTAGATCTGGAGGGTGCCATTATGCCAGTATTCAGAAGTGCATCATCGTTTATTGAAGTTCACCTACAAAAAGAAACACACTGTTTCTACTGTACAACTTTGCAACTGCTGCTGATACAAATAGGCAAGCGAAGAGGCTGGATCCTGCATAACCATAATCATGTGACTTCTACAGGATTTATTCACACGTCTAAGATTGAAGAACCACATCCATAATGCTGAGGGGCCTTAGTTTTGACTGCCATGTACCAGTTTAAATCACTCAGTGTATCCTCTATTTGGTTTTTCTCATTAATCCTCCTCTGATTTTCCTGAATCTCACCACTTATAGACAACTACAATAATTTTCAGCTTCAAGATCTAGTATGCCTAATACACATATAGGCCTTCTAGTGTAGATGCATCTTAGGGCTTGTCTCTGCTTGCTTGGGGAATTGACGTACAGCGATCAATCCAGCAGGGATTGATTTAGCAGGTCTTCATTAGACCCACTAAATTGACTGCCGATCTCTCTCCCATCCACCAGAACGAGAAGCATAAGGTAAGTCGACGGGAGAATTTCTCCCGTCAACCCACCGCGGTGTAGACACCGTAATAAGTCAACCTAAGATACATCGACTCCAACTACGTTATGCACGTAACTGGAGTTGCATAACTTAGGTAGACTTAGCCCCATAATATAGACCTACCCTTATACTAGTTCCTTGAGCAAAATTAAGGCTATGTCTACATTAGAAGCACCTTTCCAGTACAGGAATACCAATATATTATGCCAGCAAAGCACTCCTGGTGTGGATGCAGCTATACCAGTAAAGCTGTGCTTTGTACCAGTATTGTAAAGCTGTCTCCCACGAGCAAACAATCAATAGCGGTAAAAGTACAGCCTGGCTGGTATAGCTGCATCTATACTAGGGCTTTAGCTGGTATAGAAATCTCACACAAAAAACAGAAAAACAACCCCAACACACCTCTCCCCCATCCCCAGTGACACTTCTATCCCAGCAAGAATTTCTAGTTTAGACCTGAACCAAGTTATACTGATATGAGTTATCTTTATTTCAGAATAACTGCATCTGTATTAGTGGTTGTACCATTATAACTATACTGGGGCAGGGGAATCACCCCCCTAACCAACATAGCTATGTCACTTGGGACGATTTAAGAAGCAGAAGCACTTTTATGCCAGTATAACTATGTCTAAACTAGGGCTTCTGCCAGCATAGTTGTGTAGCAAAAACCAACCCAGCCCGAAAATCACAACCCCAAACAACATAGCTTTACCGGTAAAAGTTTTAAGTGTAGACCTGGCCTGAGTCAGCAGAGCTTTCACTCTAAATCTCTGCTTTAATGACAATGGGTCTGATCCTGAATGATGCACCTCTCCCAGCATCAAGTGCTCAGCCCCTCTCAGGATCAGGTGGCCCATATTTCACCATGAAACCAGAAGAAAACATCATCCCTTTAGAGACCAGAAGCATCTATCCACAAATCCACCTAAGCACTTTTTTAGCTGGTAATCTGGGGAAGGGCCAGCACTCTCAGGAAAAAGGTTAGCTCTTTATTTTTCCCCAATCACAGACCTGAAATAAAGGATGTAAACTAATATGTGAATTTGCTCTGACTCCCTGTCTGCTGGAGAATCTCATCTCTCCCCTTTTCAGTTATGAAGACCCTTTATACTCTCCAATTCAATCTACTGTTGCCAAACAGAGGGAAATACCACCTGGGCTCCAGACTCCAGCCCTATTAATTTCCTCCTGCCCATTTGTCTTAAGGAGGTGCTAATGGCTGAGCCTGGTTTTAATTCTCCAAATGCTAAACAATCCAAGGCAGTCAAATAAGACCAAAAACCATTCAGGTAACTAAGGACATAACTAGGAAGAACCTGGTAGAGAGGAGGAAGGGAAAATTGAGGGTGAATATCAGAGAAAATGTCTAGCAGTGAGATCTACCAGGCGGTGGCATTGTCTCCAAACAGCCCCACTGCTTGGGACATTTAAAACTAGATTACATAAAGCAGTAGGGCATGATGTGTGCAGAACAATCCAGCAATCAGCGGATGGAGACGATCATATAAATTTTTCTCTCTCTTCTCTTCTCTCCCCTGGCCTCCCTCAGCCTCCTCCCTCTTTGTTCTCAGAGACAGTCTTTAATGGCTCCCTAGATTTGTGCAGGGGGAAGGGAAACTTCTGCTGATAAGTTTCCTGCAAACTTCTAGACAACAAAGAGCTATGAGTCAGGAGGAGTCTGGAGTTAAGCTCCAGCTTCACCCAAGCCCCAAGAGCTATTTGCTAAGAGCTTGCATGGATAGTCTAGGGAGCCTCTACATCAGTGGTTCTCAACCTACTAATCATCATGGGCCACATCTGCAACTCTCTGTGTTGTGTGGGCTGCATCCACACAATATATATATACTACCTGTATGGCCCCGAGGACGTCACATGGGCCGGAGCTGCATGCTGAATGGGCCCCAGGTTGAGAACCGCTGCTCTGCATCAAGTGCATTGCTGGGAAATCAAGGATATGAACAGCTGGTTGTCTCACTTATCTTAGGTCCCACAGAGCAGCACTTGTTTTTGCTATTTCCACACACATATGCACCTGGCAACCATGGCTGTACCATTGCATTCTGAGACGATGAAGCACCTATCCCATAATACCCAATATTTTTGCAGGAAGCAGGGTCTTTGGGGTAACTCCCAAAGCACTTCACTGTAGGATAGAGTTAGGAAGACTAGCTGCACTCAGCACAGAGGCAGCATTGTTCCAGTAGTTTCCTTTCTTTGCCAGAAAGAAAACGTACAGGATGGTTCAGCCAGACTTGAGCTAAAAGCCTGAACCAGCGGATCAAATTCGGTGATGAATCCAGGTCACGTCCCACCTGCCTCACCGTGTGCATATGCTAAGAAGAATGCTTGGGATGAGTCAATGTAACCTGTGCTTCTAACACACCTGGGCTGGCAGTCGCAAGGAGCTGTACAGACTTTGCAAACTCACAGGGTTCCAACCATTACTTTGTTGCCTTTTCCATCTCATTCAGGACCTGCCCTCACACCAGGGCAGGGACGTGGGGAAGAGTTGGCAAAACAAGATGAGTCAGCACCGAGCTCATCATTTTTAATCTTTGGGGCTACCAGAAAACCTATGGTGGGGAAGAGGGAAATGGGGACTATTATTAAATTAGCCAAGGCAGCTTGGCTAATTAAATCCATCCACTGCTCCAGAAGCCTCAATTAATTGCTTGTTGTTCTGCAGACTAAGGATATATCTACACTACAGAAGCTACAGCGGCACTGAAGCTAAGCTGCTCATAGTTAAGGCTGGTTTCAGAGTAGCAGCTGTGTTAGCCTGTATCCGCAAAAAGAAAAGGAGGACTTGTGGCACCTTAGAGACTAACCAATTTATTTGAACATAAGCTTTTGTGAGCTACAGCTCACTTCATCGGGTGCATGCTCAAATAAATTTGTTAGTCTCGAAGGTGCCACAAGTCCTCCTTTTCTTTTTAGTTAAGGCTACGATTTAGTCACGGGTATTTTTAGTAAAAGTCATGGACAGGTCATAGGCAATAAATAAAAAGTCATGACCAGTGACCTGTCCATGACTTTTACTAAAAATACCCCTAACTAAATCTTAGGTGCTGGGGGCGGGGGGGGGGGGGAAATGCTCCAGCAGACTCCGCTGCTCCTGTGGGGGGAGCGGCCCAGAGCTCCACCACTGCTCCTGGGTTGGGGGTGGCCCAGGGCCCCGCTACTGCTCCAGGCAGGGGCGGGCCGGGGCACTGCTACTGCTCTCAGACTGCTGCTCGGGGTGAGCAATGCTTGGGTCAGCCGCACCAGCCACTGCAGCTGCAGAAGTGCCGGCGGTCCCGGAAAGTCATGGAATCCGTGACTTCTATCACCTCCGTGAAAGACTTGCAGCCTTACTCATAGTGTAGCACCACCCTGTAGACACTTGCTACAGCAACAGAAGGGGTCTTTCTGTCAGTAGTAAATTTACTCCCTCGAGAAGTGGTAGCTGGATTGATTCAAGAATTCTTCCATCGACCTAGTGGTGTCTATACCTGGGCGTTGGCTTAACTGCGTCTCTCAGGTGTGTGATTTTTTCACACCCTTGATTGACAGAGCCAGATCAACCTAAATTTTAGGTGTAGACCGGGCCTGAAATTTGTCAAAGGGTCCTCAGAGGTATTTAAAAATACAGTCCACAGTATATTCCAACCCTTTGGAGAATCTAGCCTGGGCAACTAAGGCCTGGTCTATACTAGGAAATTAGGTCAGTATAACTATGTTGCTCAGGGGTGTGAAAAATCCACTCCCTTGAGCAATGCAATTAAAGCGACCTAACCCGTGGTGTAGACTGTGTTAGGTCGATGGGAGAATTATCCCATCGAACTAGCTACCTCCTCTCAGGGAGATGGATTACCTGTGCTGACAGAAGAACCCCTCCTGTTGGCGTAGGTAGCATCTTCATTAAAGCACTACGCAGCTGCTGCACCACTGCAGCTTTTTAAGTGTAGACAAACCCAAAGCATGGATTGCTGCACAGATTTAAAGGACCTCACACTAAAGAACAGCTGACCAAAGTCTGCCCCTAGGCATTGTTAAGGACAAGCAGGCTGCAAAATTGCACTTGAGAATTATCTGCTTCAGAAATGCTCATGAAAGCTAGAGTACATGGTTTGATTGTGTGTACTTTTTGCACTCCACTACTCAGCTCTCTCCTTCACTGCAAATCAAATCCCCACATCTGGGGAAATGATTTTCCCCTAGGTCCCAACTCTGACCTTGTACAAACTGTTGTCCAGCAGAAGGAATCCTTATTAAATGGGGGAAAGTGGGTTATATATAGACAACAGTGCATTCCCTGAGGAGTAGAAACAATCAACCAGTGCCTTTAATATTTCCTTTAAACCGGATTTTTCAGGTAGTCTATGCATGCCATTAGCCATAAAAACAACACTTAGCACATATGCACCACAATACAGATTCGATGTCCTGTCACTAAACCCACTTACCATACCCCTCTCTTTAACACTCACCTTTTCATTGCCTGGGCTGTTAGGGCTCTTGTTAACACTCACATTCCCCACACTTCCATTTACCTTGTTTTCCAGGTTCTGATATTTATGGCCTAATTCAAATCTTCAACCTGCAAGTGAACTGGAGTTTTGACCACTGCTCTTAGTGGCAGTAGGATTGGGCCCTAAATCCATAGACGGGGATAGATGTTAGTATTCTGGTCTTATGAGTGCTTATTGTAAACTGTGTGTATCACAGCTACACAAACTGAAAATCATTTCTGTGCAGTAGAGATAATTGGGTTTGTGCATTATTGCTAAGTTGCATAGTGTTTAGAAGGCAAATAAAATCCAACACATACTACAGATGCCCCAATGCCATCACACTTGGATCTAGATGAAGATTAAGAACACCTTGAAATTCAGGGGGTTTGGACCCAGGAATTTGGTTCAGCTCATTATGAAGTCAGGGATTGTTTCCGGAATTTGGATTCCGGTTCTGAGTTTGAACAATTTCATAGTTAAAGACTATTCAGATGCAG
Source organism: Eretmochelys imbricata (assembly GCF_965152235.1). NCBI lineage: Eukaryota > Metazoa > Chordata > Testudines > Cheloniidae > Eretmochelys > Eretmochelys imbricata. The sequence continues at coordinate 15,409,638 of NC_135585.1, read as the reverse complement.
GGTTTCAATTCAGGCGCATCTCTAACACATAACTAATAAAAACAAACACATCATTGGCTATAACAAGCTACTCCCTAAGAATCAAAGTTGCTTTCGTTAGCCACCTGGACCATCCACTTGACTGTGATAACACTTGTGGTAGCTGCAATACCCTGCCCATCAGTTGCTCACTTCATCTAACTACACAAACATGCTCTAATCAATTACAGGACAACAAAACAGTTCCAATTTTCCCATCTGCACTGGAAGAAAGAGGAAATGTTAATCTCATCTGAGAAGGAAGAACCCAGATATTATTAAGAATATGGGAGTAACTTGAAGACAGAGAGAAGAGCATACACATCACACTCTTACAGTATTTCTGAGACAGGCAAAGTGTTACAAATAAGTTAAAAGTCTAATTTTTCTTCTACGTACCACTTTGGACCTGTTTCAGCCTAACCAGCCCATGGCATCCCATAGGAGACACCGTGCAGCCATTCACCTTAAATTGAAACACTTGAAAGTTATACATTAGTAGTTTATGTTTTCATTTACCCGGAACAGTTGAGCAAGCTCCTTGTTTATCACTATCTATACAGTCAATTTCCCAACTCACCCATCTTGTTCTTCCTGATCCCAGTTAAGAGCTCAGCAGCTGACAGGCCACATTCAAATATATGGTAAGGCTTTAAGTACCCTATTTCTTGCCTGTACCCCAGCCTAGTCCTTGCAAGCCTGCCCAGCTGTGAAGTCTAATACTGAGCCTGGCTGAGCTATGCTTGGGCAATGAGCGATTATGGGCGTATGGAGGGAAGCTGGCATCAATAATTCAAACTTCCTCATGGCACCCTTGAACTTTTCAACCAACAATGGCACCAGCTGGTTAGCAGGGGCTTGGGAAAGAGGAGATGAGGGACTTCACTTGAGCCAGAGCCAGCGCCAGCATCAGACCGGGTGCAGCAGGTGCAGCTCTAGAGTCTGAAAGAGCAGGTCAGCTCAGAGTCGCAGCAGCTACAAGCTCAGAGGCTCCCAAGCTGAGCAATATTGATGCCATCCCATGCATTGCTCTAACTAATGAAGGGGGCGGAGTGCCCTGGTCTCTGCCATTAGAATTCAGTTCCATCTCAGGACCCAGGTGGACACAGGGTTTGGTGGCCTCTGCTCCATTCTCTTTCCCCTCATCCAGCTGTGGTCTGGCTGGAGTCCCAGATGAGGAGGACGACAGCAGTGCCGTCGGGTTTCTGATCAGGACAGGAGTGAGGTACAGCAGCAGTGATGTACCGGAGCGGCTTGCACCACACCACACACACTTGCGACACATACAGAAGCACCAAATCCTCCCCCAGTTGCTTTTCAGTTAAGCCTTTCCTCACTTTCCTTGAATACAGATCTCCCAAGAGGAGAATTTCACTGCTAAACAAGGATCCCTCCCAGTAGAGGGAGCCCTCAACTGAATAAATCCGCTTTCCATTCCCAAATGCTCCGTGTAATGAGCTTTGCCTTCCCAGATTTCCCAGGGGTGATTTTTTTTTTGCATTGGGATTGTACAGCCTAGACACATGCTGCATGCCATTCCTCTCTGTACACCAAGTACCAGTCAGATTGCAAACTAGCTGCTGAGCTCTTTCTGGTTAGCATGGCCAGAGCAGAGGGCTCCTCTAAGGACAATACTGGCCTGGCCCTTTAAGGCAAAGTCCCCGGCCCCAGCTCTGTCCAGAAGCCTCCCTCCTGATTAGACAAGATAGCTTAGGTGGGGCCAACAGGCAAGGGAATAAGTGGCTTTAACCCTAAACATGATTAGCACTGTTAAGATAAGATGTTGGATGCTTAACCACAGCTATTTGTGTTTTGGGTGGGGCCTGTTTTCCTATCTCCTGCCAAGAAAAGCCCCTTGCTTGCTGCCATATACTGTGGTCTCTGCTGTGTAAGAGAAAAAACTGGATGCAGAGCTGGACAGCTTAAAAAAACCTTACTTTTCCTAACTCCTTCTGCCACTGGATGTTACTCTCCTCATTAGCTCACAAAGAAAGGGGCTGTAGAACAACAGGTAAATTAACTATTTCATGACCTTGTTTAATTCATTTGTTATTTATAACTGATTTCCTCCTCCTCCTCCCCACCCTGGCCAGGTATTGTTTTTTTAAAAGTACAGGATGATCAGAGTCATCTGGAGCATGGATCCCTCATTAACTCTACAAAACAGCCCAAGCTGCTTCTTTGAGGTTTCAAATCCTGAGGAGGAATAACAGCTCCCTTTGGAAATCCAGCTGTTTAGGCTTTTTCTAACGGGGAAGTAGCTCCCATATGCCCTTTGTCAGTAACAGCTGGAGCCTAATGCCTTCCTTTGGGACTTTCCATGGCAGTCAGACTATGTGATTAGCTTTTGCATGAGGAGCTGGGTTGCGAATGGGCTTGCTTAGAAGGTTTATTCTCGTATCAAAGGCTTTGCTGTGTCCTGAGCAATTTAGTCAGTAGATTTGTTGCCCAGGTTTAACCCTTACATGTTGTTTTATCCCCTGTTGCACACACACCCTTTTTATTTATGAACAGACAACAGTGTAGGAAGTCTGACTAACATCCCCATGAGCACTGAAGGAGAGGCTACCCAAAACCAAGCAAAGCAATCCTCCCTGAGCAGCTAGATAGGTGCCAGATCACTGAGGCAGAAGACCTGAGTTCAGGTCAACCAATTTATTTGAGCATGAGCTTTCGTGAGCTACAGCTCACTTCATCTGATCTGATGAAGTTGTAGCTCACGAAAGCTCATGCTCAAATAAATTGGTTAGTCTCTAAGGTGCCACAAGTACTCCTTTTCTTTTTGCGAATACAGACTAACACGGCTGTTACTCTGAAACCTGAGTTCAGGTCCTAACCCTACCGCTGATTTACTGTGTGTTCTTGGGCAAGTCATTTCACCTCACTGTGCCTCTGTTTCCTGACTTCTTCAGTGAGGATGAGAACACCGGCCACCTCTGTCAAGCACTAAGTAAGGTTATTAGCCAGGAACCTAGTCAAATGGCCCCATCGGATCAGAACTTCACATGGGGCTCTGTAACTCCCCTTAGCTGCTCAGGGACTCATTCATAAGGCATTCTCAGAGCCTTGGCCAGCTGCTTGATCTGCTTTGGAGCCCACTACTGGGATCTACACTCCTCAGCACCACTGTCCCCACATAGAACCTTTGGCTCCCAAGAGCTGTGAATGACACACAGCCATCAAGTACAGGTCTTATTCTCGGTTTTGGTTTTTTTCCCCGGACTGGCCGAAGCGCCACCAAACCCAGCCAGTGGGTTGTAAGGGTGAAGAACAAGAAGAAAAAACAGGAAGCCTGGTTCTGGCATATAGCCAGTTGTGCTTAGTGCAGGCCCTGCTGGGGAAGGGCAAAGAGAGCTTCATGCCGCTTTTAGAAGTTCCCCAATTTTGTGGCTAGTTTGGCCCATGTGTAAGTTAGAGCAGCCTCAGGACTATTCTGATTTAGGGCCAGCTGCCTATGGCCCCAAGGGGACATTCCAGCAGCCAGGAATGGCCAAAGCATAGAGACACTCCAACCACAGGCAGCCCTTTCCCACCCAATGCTTGTATGTGCTGTGTATATGGGAGATGGGAAGTAGATTCCCTTTGCCAGCTATACACCACCCAGGGATTCCTATACCAAGGAAGTCAGATCTTCTGGCTTTACAAACCCTTTGCTTTGGGAGGATGGCAGGAAGAGCTATATCAGAATGGATACTCTGTGGCTCCATAAAGCCTAGGGAGCAATGGGAGACACCTGCAGCAGGTGGAAGGCAGGGGGAATATTTTAAAAGCAAGCCACATTCTGCAGAAAAATTCCAGATTCCCTACTTTCTTTAGCACATGGCCTTCCAGACCATCCGACTCTCTGTGCTCCAAGCTGATAAGGCCTCTCTCTTTTTCCCCTCCTCGCTGCCTTTTTAAGGTATCCAAGCTCCTCATCCCAGAGGAAAGCTGAGGAGGTCAGATAAAGTATTCATGACTGCAAGAGGAAACCAAAACAATTAAGCAACACACCTTTGAAAACAGACCCCTTTAATATTTCAGGAGCGCTTTGTTGCCTAATTGTCTGTAGCTCAATGGGGCGGGGGTGATCCTGTTACAGTGGAACTTTGGAAGCTGGCCCCGCATTGCTCCTGCCCAGAGATTGACTAGAGAGGCAGGCGGCTGGGCTGAAGCATTGCATGGAGTTTTTGGAGGAAGATTGTGTTACACTGAACTGCAAGGGCTGTGCTTTGCTTTATTAGGGTCTTAGCTGAAAGTCTCTCAAGTCCCCTCTGGACTACACGAGGGCCCAGCTCAGGCTCTCCCACTACTAATCCCCAGAGCTCCCTGTCTGACCCTGGAAAGGGAGCAGTCTCTGTTCCCCTTTGACCATAAAAGCTCATATTTGGAGAGTTCTCTCATAACTGGGAGCAATGGACTATGGGGCAGATCTAAATCTTGTTAGAGTCAATGGAAATAGTCCCATCAATTTTATGATCAGCCTCTGCATGCAAGAGGCAGTTACTTAATTGCCTGGGATACAGACCTAGTATGTGCCTATACACCAAGCCTGTTCTCCCATGAGTAGTGTCCCCTCTAATCCATAGGGAGGCAGCAAAGTTCTCTATGAATAATGTTCAGTTAAATTCCGTAAAATTAGATTAGAATAATTATGAGCAGGGCACCTGAAAATTCCCAGGGGAGGGTAATGGGCTTGGAGACATAAGGGCAGAAGGAACTGAAGTCTTTCTTGTCTAATTTTTCAGTTTAATGAAAAGTACACCATAAGACTTGTTTTATCAAGAAATTGCTGTCTATCCACAGCATGCCCAGGTAGGATAATACTTGGCAATTAGTATATTGCAGACTTTTCCCCAAGACTCACAGTGTGCTGTGTTAATACTAATTGGTCCCACACTACTGTGAGCAAAGTAGTATCCACATTTTCCAGAAGGAGAAACTAAGGCACAGAGTACGACTGACTCAGTGATAGAGCTGAGAATAGAAGCAGCAGCCCCTGCTCCAAGCACTAGATCATGCTGCTTCCCTTGAAGCCTGAGTATCTGCACAGTCGAGGTGCATGGCACTGAGAGACCTTATCACTGCAGTGATATAGGCTGGGAGTTTAATTGTTCAGTTCCCACTAAAATTCAATGGGAATTAGGTGCCCAAACACCTCATGGCTCCTTTGAAAGGCACAGCCAGGAGTTTTATCCTTCAATGAAGACAGCCATCAGTAACTGGTAGAAGTTGCCTCTTCAAATATAGTGCAGCTACCTTAGAGAGTTTATGATTGGAGAATTCACAGCTGTGGCATTGGCTAGTGACCATTTCTTTGTAAATAGCAGCCTGTGCTATTCAGTCAGGCAGAATTACTCTAGCAGGGCACATGGAGCAGCCATTGGCGGTAGCAATGACATCACAGTGCTTATGACATTGGAGGGACCACCACCTCTACTTGATCCAGCTACAGATGCCAGGGCCTGGGTCAAGAGCTGCCTGCTGAAGCATTTGTTCTAGAACCTGCAGTCTCCTGGCAACAGCCTGGCTATTCCTGGGTAGTGATCAGAGAGCAGGGGGAGGAGGTTCCAAAGGGATTGCCCAAAACCCCACACCCCTCCTTCTCAGAGTGATTAACTGCTCTCTTCTCACCCTTTACCTCTCAGAGACCCCACTGCCCCAGGCACAGCTGCCATGCAGGTTGAGAAAGTTGGGTGCTGGAGGAGTGGGCTAGACGGGCCCAGGTCCTGCAGGGAGAAGTTCCTACAAGCTTGGAATGAAAAGCTGAAACTCCAGCCTTGCCCTATCTCTCCGCAAGTGCTAAACTGCCCGTCCCCTGGCAGCATTCCGACCCAGGGGCAGTGGCTTGGGGCTGAGCCTGTACCTTTCTCTCTCAGGGGGGCTCTGCTGCATCCCAGCTGCCGCCCTAGTGACAATGCCCTTTACTTCCTGGCAGTGGTGACTGCACTGGACCACTCAGGCTCCACCCCTGTGTCCTTTGTGGCACCTGGGGGCTGCTCCAGACACACACCCAGAACTCCATCTGGAATACGACCCTGTGACAAAGATCCAGGTCCTTTCCACAAGGAGCTGGCAGGCCTGCCCTTGGCCTGGGAAGGGGACTCTGAGGAGGAGCTCCTCCAAATCTGTGCTTCAGACTTGCTGCTGGGCTCCTCTCTGAGGAAGAGACCGCGGCTGTTACCCCCCAACAGGAAGATGCACGTAGAGGTATGGAAAAGAAGATCAGCCTCCCACCCACTGGAGGAGGGCGCGAGAAGCCCGGTCCCTCTGGAGTACAGTCACCTGGTAGATGCTATGGTAATGACAGAGCCCGCCGACATTTCTGAGGTGGAATCTTTCTACCGGCAATTCACCCCCTGGCCAAGGAGACGAGGCTCTTGCAGGAGCACTTGGGCGGCTCACGCCCAGACAGAAAGCGTGTCGCCCGTCAGGGAAGCAGATGAGGCTGCCCATCCGCAGCACAGCCTCTGGGGAGCGGAAGGCAGTGGCTTCGAGCAGCACTCCAACAGCAACTGCAAGAGGGCCATGGCCTCCATTTCCACCCTCATCCTGGCTGCCAAGCAGCCCGGAGACACTGCTTGGAGTGAGCACCTCCCACCCAAGAAACGGTACATCCAGTACTGACTCCAGTGGACAAATGGGGCTCTTGTTGTTCACTAGGGCCGGCGAGTGTGCTCCTATGACTTCAGTGTAATGAGGAGTTTTCTCCCAGCCAGAGCAGCATTCCCTGCAGCAGCACCCAACTCAGGGACTCCTGCTAAGTTGCCCTTTACCTCCATTTTAAATAGACCATTGTGTTTTTTAAATAAATCCCTTTTTTAGATGTCACCTGGTGTTTATTCACTGCAGATGGGGGGTTGAGGAAGAGGTGCTTGGGAGCTCCCTCAAGGGAAGGGGGTGTCATTTACTATGTTTGCACAGTGCCTAGCCTCTAGGTTCTATTAGATTACTAATGTTAATGAATAGGGCACCCCCAACCCCTTCTCAAAGAAGGGATGCTTCGAGCTGGGTAGAGGTGAAGCCTCTCAGGAGTGTTGGCACCTTACTGAAAGGCTGCAAACCAATTAATACTTTGTATGCTAAGGGCATGCACAGGGACTATTCTGGAGCCCATCTGACCTTGTGTTCTGCTAAGGTCAAAGGTCCCAGGCAATTTAAAAGTTGCTAATCACTCCTTCTGCTCCAAGCACACCGGTGCTCGAGGGCTCTTGAAGAAGGGGACTACCTCTCCTGAACTGCTTTGATCTCTCACTTCTTGCAATCTCAAATTTAATAAAAGCAAAGGATTTTGATAAGTCCCTCAGTGTCTCCTGCTTCAGTATTCAAGTTAAACATGCATAGTAGCATAAACTAACTCCCCTAATACTCAATGGGCAGATTCTTATTTGCTTTAACAACAGACTAATCTATTCTCTCCCTATGCATTTGAGATGCCCTGACCTGGGATAACTACCTCCACTTAACCCTTCTTTAAAAGGAAGAGTTCACAAAGTTGGGTGCCTCTGCTTAAACAGCCTATTTACTAATGGAAAAAGTCCTTTTCTGTGACCAGCTGGCCAGAGTCAAGTGCACCAGCAAGTGAGCTAACCAGGTGCTCTTAGCTATAGGAATGATATTTTATTAGCAAGTGAGCCTACAGGAAGTAGTTGTGGTCGCATCTGCCCCCATCACCAACACAGCTACCAACATGAATAGGAGCTCATAGCAAGCGGGGTTGATGGAGTGATTTAAGAATCCCCACATAATGTGACTTTGGTATTAGTTCAGCCATGTCACTAACCCCTCAGAGGCCAGATGTTGAGTATGCTGGTTCATAGGCCACATCAGAGCTACTGGAAAAGGCAGGCACTGCTCTTGTCCTCTAATAGTTGTTTTCTATGAAAAAGATATCCCAGTTCCAGCAGGGTTAACAAAACTATAGAAACAGCTGCCTGAATAAGGCCCAAGAAACTAAAGGGGTGACACAAAAGTGGAACCATATCATTAAACACTGAGTGTTCAGATGAACTAGGACTGAGGGGTTCAAACCAACCCAAGCTGTGACTCTCTGGGAGCAAAATGCACTTTAGGAAGAGGACTGTATTATTTTCCTTTGAACACTGTATTCTACCATTCTCGCCCCAGTCTAGCAAGCTTTCTGGGGTAGCAGTCTAGTGGTGTATGAGGGTGGGGATAGTTCCCCCCTTCTCACCCCTCTGCTCAGCATAGCCACCCACCAAGCATAAAAATCATGAGTCAGTCCCTCCTCCCCAAAAAAGTATAAAAGATTTTAAACAGTAAGTTACGGGTTTCTCTTTGCCTTCTGATTGCTGAGCCATTAGGGCACATTTCACATTTTCAAAAGCATGAAGGCGAGAAACTGAATGTATTTATTTTTAAAGTAAAAACTGATACTCTCACATAATCACAGGTCTCCAGGAGCAAAGATATTAAGAAGGAACCTCCCCCAAAAAACCACCACCACCCAAAAAATCACAAGTCATGATAAGAGCTGACAACACTCCTGTTGTTCAAAATTGTGGGCAGCTTAGATGGGTGGAAGAGGTGTGTGTGGGGGGGAGAATTCCAATCAGTTTGCTTGGAAGGCACTTCTACTCCCCCACAAAAGAAGTTAGCAACTAGAGACAGAGGCAAGGCACCCCATACTCAAGGGGGGGGGGGGGAACGGAAGGTGATCAGATGAAGATACCCCACATCTGCAAGTCTAGAGGAAAGTTTTATTCCACATCCCCTGGGTGACATGGAAGAGCACAGAGCTTTCATTGGCATGGAGAGGTTGTTTGGCCATTTTAAACAGATCAGCTTTGAAGTTAAGAGGAAAGAAGAACAGCTTCAGGTCACGTCTGCACTAGGAGCTATGCTATACCACCAGATACCACTTGCACTGACAAAACTGTGCTTTTGTCAGTCTAGTTTATCTAAACCCCCACCCCACCAAAATAATCTACACCAGCAAACGTACAATTGTTGGTATATCTACATCTGCACTAGGGGCTTTTGCTGGCACAATCAGGGAATCACACCCATGACTGACACAGCTCTGCCAGCAAGTTTGTTGTGTAGACCTGGCCTCTACTATTCCTGCCACTATACATGCCCTTCTTAAAGGGGAAGAGGTAGCTCCTGCAATGAGCTTTACTCTTTTGTGGGAAACAGGGAGGAGGACTTGACATATATGCTCCCTCCTCTACATGTGTTTTGGCCTTAAAGAGCCCTTAGTCCTGGTGAAAGATGGATGAGTCAACACATGACCGACTGGTTTCAAGTATTTAAATACCTTCTCAACAGCTCTGCTTTTGAGTACAGCCCCTCTGACTGCAGGAGATTCCTCATCAGCTGTTCTGAGCAAGGAGTTTCTCAGCTAGTAGCCTTCTTTATGCAGGCCTCCCTTCACCTATGTACATTGTGCCCCCAACAACACTTGGTGTATGTCACCGTCACCTAGCAGGCTCTCTGGTTTCCAGAGTCCTGTATAGGGGCTGGTGGGACCCAACGTCAGTCACTGCATAAACACCCTGCCCTATCACTCCCAAACGGACTGCAAGCAATAGTAATCTAGCTAGGCAGAACCAAGCAACGCTTTTTGCTTCATAACCCTCCCCAACTAAAGCAGTAGCTTCCTGAACCCCAGTTGATACCTTCTGCATTGCCTTCAGGTACTACAGAGCTGGAAGAAAAGTCTCAGGTTTGACTCCTTGCTAACAATTGGCAATTCTTGAGGGCATATGATAAGCACTTCCACCTGCTTAACTCCCACTGAAGTTGATGCGGAGTTCTGCGAACAGAAGGTCTTCAGACCCAAGCTGGCATACAAGTTCAAAGTTAATTGCACAGGATACTGGTTTCCAGGGTCACATGCAGGTTTTTTCCTCAGTATAATCTCCCAGTAGTTTGGAGAACTCCAGGACATGGATTATTGTTAAAGCTGGTCAGAAAGTGATAGGGTTTCCCCTAGGAAACATTATGGCCAGAAAAAAATTGCTTTCCCGACAAAAGACAAAGTCTGAGGAAGTTACAGTTTGCATGAGTTCCCATGGTCAGAAATCCAATTGTCAGTAGAAGTGGATGAAACATTTCTGGGGAGGAGGCCATTTTTTAGGCAGAGCAGGAAAACCCATAGCTGCTATTTCTCCAGGGCATGTGTGGAGAAGATTAGTCCTTTGCAGACTGAAAGACTGTCTTCTAAACCAGCACAGACTTTCTAATCTAGTTGTTTCTTATGATTTAGAAGGCCACAGTAAGGGCTCATCCCATGCTCTGGGTACCTTAAATTACCTTGTTACGAAGCGTCATCCACCTTGATCTAGTCAACTGCTGGAAGCATCCTTGAGGATTTGCTACTACAGATGCGTAGCCTAGGCCAGTTGCTCTCAACCTTTCTGGAATGCTGTACCCTTTCAGGAGCCTGATTGGTCTTGCATACCCCAAGTTTCACCTCACTTAACTACTTGCTCACAAAAATCAGACATAAAAATACAAAAGCATCACCACGCTATTACTGAAAAATTGCTGACTTTCTCATTGCTACCATATAATTATAAAATAAATCAATTGGAATATAAATATTGTACTTACATTTCAGTGTATAGTATATAGAGCAGTATAAACGAGTCATTGTCTGCATGAAATTTTAGTTTGCACTCATTTCATACACATGCTCTTTACATAGCCTGTTGTAAAACTAGGCCAATGTCTAGACGAGTTGATGTACCCCCTAGAAGACCTCTGCGTACCACTGGTTGAGAATCACTGGCCTAGGTAAAACATCAGCTCCCCCAGCAGCTCAGGTCAGTAACACTGCCAGCCTCAAGGAGGCTCAATACCAGTAGGACTTTGAAAGCACTTAGTCTAGCTCTTCCTCTCCTGCTCCCATTCTAGCCCCTACAGAGTACAACGAAGAAAATAGCACAACTTGGACCACTCCTCTTCCCCCACCAGCCCCCAAGATAACACGGTAAAACACTCACTGCTGCTAGGGAGACTGTAATCAAAAACCAGATGAGACCCTTCAAGCAGCACAGGACAGCCATTCCTACTCAGGCAATGCCTTTTAGACAGCTAAAGTTAAGAGTTAAAACTTGCTTCCTAGCAGAGCCAAACTTGCTTTCCCGCATCCTAACAGCTCAGCCTGGGAAGTGACAATTTATACCCAACCAGCTGCGGGGGTGTGTGTGTGTGTGTGTGTGTGTTAATCAGAGGTGGCTGTGGAGGTGAAAACAGTGGTCACCTGGTTTCACTAATGCAGTATCCCAATGGTTCTCAAACTTTTGTATTGGTGACCCCTTTCACACAGCAAGTCTCTGAGTGCAACCCCCTTTATAAATTAAAAACACATTTTTTTATATTTAATAGTATTATAAATGCTGGAGGTGAAGCGGGGTTTTGGGGTGGAGGCTGACAGCTCACGACCCCCCATGTGATAACCTTGTGTTGACCCCCAGTTTGAGAATCCCTGCAGTATCATTTTCATACAGAGATAGCTGGGCACTGCAGGCTCCTCTTCTGATGGGGAGGTGGGCTAGGGATGTCCCCTTTCTTATAACACCCACTGCCCTGCACCCTACCCTCCTTTAATCCCAGCATCCTCAGAGGGAGGAGGCTGTCCCTGCCTCATTACTCCCTTTATCGGTGGGATTGTAGGATCACCCATGCTAGAGGCCTTGCCCCATCTAGATGTTTTTAATATCATGCTGGTGTAAGTGGCCACATTAACAGTGCTGAAAGATAGCACCCTCGGGTCATCTATACAGAGAACAGCTCTAGCGCAGGCAGTGGCAATGTGCTGAAGGCACCACCTTGGCTCTGTTTCCTTGTCTTTGTGCTCTCCACTGAATGGACCACAAATATGTTTGTACTGTACCTAGCACAATGGGATCCTGGTCCATGGCAATAGCGCTGAGTCTATTTCTTCTTCCTTCTTTGCTCTGCCTATTATTTTGGGCTTTGTCATTTTTTTTAAACAAGTCATTTTAGGCACCATTCACAACACTGCTTCCCCGGGACTACTGTAAAGACAGATGTCAGGAGCAGGAGGGAGGGGGAAACCAGGGAAAAGTTTCGTGGGGCTGGTCTACCTGGGTGAAGGCTGGTCTACACTGGGAACTTACATCACCATAGCTATGTCTCAGGGGTGCAGATTTTTCACATCTATGAGAGAAGTAGCTATGCCAACCTAACCCCTAGTATAGACAGCGCTAGGTCAACAGAAGAGAGTTTATGACTGTACTATTGTCTAGTAGGAGCCTGTCTGTTAGAATCATCCAATCCCTTGTGTCTTCACTTTGCAATGCTGAATAACACCTTAGTGCTTATTGCAACCAAAGTGCCAGTTCCTCTCCATTTACAGGGCACATGCTGGCTGGTGGGTTGATTGAATGATATCATGTTCTGGACCACAAAGTCTCCTAGCACACACCTGGCTAATTCCTACTCAGAGTTCAGTAAAGCTACAGACTGAAAAGCCCCTTTGGACTGTCTAGTCCACCTGCTGGCCAGTGAAGGACTGGCCCTGTTGTACATATATTAATACAGGGGAACCTCAGAGTTACGAACTGACCAGTCTGCAGTTTCCACGGTATGTATCTGATGAAGTGAGCTGTAGCTCACGAAAGCTCATGCTCAAATAAATTGGTTAGTCTCTAAGGTGCCACAAGTACTCCTTTTCTTCTTTCAACCTCATTTGGAGCCAGAAGTACACAATCAGGCAGCAGCAGAGACCAAAAAAAGCAAATACAGTACACTTCTGTGTTCAATGTAAACTACTAAAAAAAATAAAGGGAAAGCAGCATTTTTCTTTTTCATAGTAAAGTTTTAAAGCTATATTAAGTCAATGTTCTGTTGTAAACTTTTGAAAGAACAACTTTTGTTCAAAGTTACGAACATTTCAGAACTACGAACAACCTCCATTCCCGAGGTGTTCGTAACTTTGAGGTTCTTCTGTACCTTGTGCAGTCTTGTTTCAAAGAGCCCACGGCGAGGACTGTTCCCGACGGAGTAGTGAAGGAAACAATATCATCACCCGTCTGTCATGTAGTTGTAGATTTTTGAGGGTTGCAGGTCAGCTTCCTGTTGGAGGAGAACTCAGTGATGTGGAGTCTGGGTATATTTCAGTGCAACTTGTTTTATGTACACTGTACTTACCAGCCCTCGAACAGAGGCGGTCACAAATTGCATTGTCTGAAATCTCAGCCTGAGCACCAGTGGCCAGTGCCCAGGAAGGAACTTCGCCCCCCAAAATAAATTCTAGTTAAAGAGATGAAAGCAGAGAGCGAACTTTTCTGCTGCCTGCAATAACACCCCCCCCTGCCACCCCACCCCAGAAATTACATGGCAGAACTGCTACAGCATTCTTCACAGCTCCCAAGTGAAGAAAATAACTTGTCAATCTGTGTGCAACACCACCACCTTCTGGCTCCTGCTACCACCATGTCCCTTACCCTGGGAAAAGATCTTCCCTCCTTTTCTCCTCATGGAGGGAGGCAGCCTGCAGGGGCTGCCCAGCCATTCAAGCCAGCTCCGTGGGTGTGAGCAGGAAGAAGGCCAAGTGCTGAAGGGAGACAAGCGCTCACCTGCTGGGGTTTCCCTCCTTCAGTGCCTCTACCTCTGGGTGGCCAGACGCAGCTAGGCCCGGGGGAAGGCGGGAAGTGGGGCTGTGTCGTGGGAGGCTGCGTCCCCCGCAATGCCAGGAGCCTGGCGCTGACCGCAGGTAGCAGCAGCGGGAGGCATAAGAAACAGGTGGACAGGCACGGAATACCAAGCCAGCGGGGAAAAATTCTTCCTCACCGGTATTGTTTGTCTGAGCGTAGCCCCTGGACTCCGCAGTGCCAGGTGGTGTCCAGACACAGAGCAGCAGGACGTGCCCTGTCCCGGAGAGCTGACGCTCTGAGTATAGGAGACGACACGCGGGTACGGCTTGTCCCACCAACATCAAAGGTCTGACCTCATGCACCTTGTCTCCGACAGATGGGTACAGCCCGGCCGGGGAGCAGGAGGAAGCCTTATCTGCCTAGTCCCACCAGGCACAGGCTGGGGGAAGGGGGTAGCACGCCAGCAGAGTGAACGAGGGGGTGGCGGCAAAGGGCACAGGACGTTGGTGTCGTGATATTTTTTCCTTTAGGGTGGGTTTACTTAGGAGGGGGATCGGTTACACAGGGAAGGGGGAGGGGAAGTGTGGCATGAAGCTGCGGGGAGAGAGACTGTGGGAAATGGAGGGGAAGAGTCGGAGCAAACAGCCCGTCAGACCAGAACATCCTGCAGGTCTGGCTGGAACCTTCCAGGTCTGGCTTTGGCGGCTTCTGGCCTACCAGCTGGAAGCAGTGGCTGGCTCCTCTCTGTAGTTTCCCCCCCAGACCACCTGGAGAGGGAAGGGAAGGCACCAGCGAAGTCCTCATACCCCCATCTCCCCTGCACAGTTCTGGCTCCAGAGGGGTGCTGGGAGTCAGGGGCACTGTTGAAGCATCCCAGTTGCCTGTACTGACTGACGCAGTCACGCCGCATGTCATTTTGGAGGACGTGGGAGACACAAAGCATCTTCCACTGAACCATAGAACCCATGGCGCTGACAGTTAACATGCCGGATGCACCGAGCTTGGCGAGCTCTGCCTGGGGAAGAGGAGCTCCAACATTCTGCTCCTCCTGTGCGGCTACCACACCACCAGCACCTGACTCTTCACTGCAGAGGAGGCCAAGCTTGCTACCCTCTGGGAGCAGAGCTGCATGCAGGAAAGCAATGGCCCAGCTGCCATATAAGCAGCCTGACTCCTGTGCAATGACAGGTGGATACTAAGTCATAATGGAATGCTTCAATTTTTGAAAGGTGAGGGTTTGATTTTTTTTTAACCTTAAAATTCAGTCCCTGGCCCAGGCTAGAACAAGCCTGGTGATTTTTGGTAATGCTGAAGCCACACACAGTGAGATTCTGGGGTTGAGAGAGGATTATGCAGCAATTTTAATTTTTTTTTAAAGTCTACATGATGTGTTTGGGGCCCACGGCTGTGACAATAACCACACCTAGAGAACAGACGAGAAGGCTAGAGAATATGCTATTGGCCACTGTGGGTATTTCCCACCAAAAGTGCTCTTGGCTTTAGTATCATTAGCCTCCAGACAGTTGATCCGTGCCCTAGAACCTCCACTGTCGGCCAGCCCATTCCCCTCCCCCACTCCAGACCCCATCGATAACTATCTCCTACTTAGTGGAAGGAGATAGTTTCACTCTCCAAGCTTCATCCACCTTTTAATCATAAATGTACTTCATCTGTACCCTATGAGGATGCTATGAACTCCTAAAAGTCCAGCCACTAAGACACTTATTTTCCTCAGTATATAGCACACATCTGAATGTATTGGCTGCTTAATTTTGTCCAGTGAGGAGGAAGAGGTTCACCTGCCATTTTATAGAAAGAGTCTTGCCCACCCTGTAACACAGGAAGAAAAGCATTAGTAAGAGATGCACGTGTAACCCTTCTGCCCGTCAGAGTTGGCAGCAACAAGGGCCGGGTTCAATATCTAGGGGTTCCATTCCAATAACACAATGCAAACCGGCTCGAGCCCCCACCCAGTGACCTGGGACAAGTATATACCACCCCTGCTGGGCGCCTCCAAGAGGCAATACTTCCCCTCTCGCAAGCACATAGTCTGAGTGTAGCAAAAGCCTTTTAATAACAGAGAGAAACAATGTGGCATTATGTTGGGGAAACACCACCAACAGGATTCATAACACAACCCATGAGGCAAAAAAAAAAACCCACCCCAGGCAAATTGGGGCATGCCCTTTTCCCTTTGGTTCTTGAGTCCAGCAACCCCAAATCACCCAAAGTCCCAAAAGTCCAATGCCCCAAAAGTCTCTGTCCCTGGCCAGGGCAGCCCCAGAGTTCGAAAGTTTATCTGCGGAGCTTTACCTCCCAACCTGGGTAGAAATGGGACGGGGGTAAGAGGCACCTTACATGATCTGAAGCTGACCGCCCCATAGCTCCATAGCGGCGCTCCGCTCCGCCAGTCGCCCCACAAACTCCTTCGCTCCGCTGCGCTCCGCTCCACCAGCCGCCCCACGAACTCCTTCGCTCAGCTGCGCTCCGCTCCGCCAGCCGCCCCACGAACTCCTTCGCTCAGCTGCGCTCCGCTCCGCCAGCCGCCCCACGAACTCCTTCGCTCAGCTGCGCTCCGCTCCGCCAGCCGCCCCACGAACTCCTTCGCTCAGCTCCACGACCCACAAGCAGCTCCTGCCATCCACACACTGCTCCGCGTCGAACTGCTCCACAATATATCTTCCGGCTCCCCCACTACTTAACACAACACTCAGTGATTTCAGCTCTTAGGTGAATTCAGCTTGTAGTAGAGGAGCCCCAGTGCTGGTGCACTGTCAGCCCAAAGTGAGCTCAGCAGCCTATAACTAGACTTCTAATGAAATCAAAATTAGCTCTGATATTCCACAGTGGAGAGAGGAGGAAGTGCAATTAGCATGTAAGGCCCTCACCAAGGGGCCCATGCCACCAAGTATTAATACTTGTCCCCAGCCTCTCTCTATTCACACAGTTTTGGAACCCATGACCCTTGCCTAGCGAGTGCTACTTAGTTGATGGTGAATCCCTCCATCATAACAAAAGGCCACGTACAGTTCCAAGCACAGTTCCCATAATCAGGGTAATAACAATTTATTCTTCCTGCCCCAATAACAGAGACGCTGGGGATCCCACATCAGCCAAAGTGACCATTTGAGCAGCTATGGTCTCATTCTAGGCGTGGTGGGTGTGCCTATGCAAATGACATCGGCCCCTGAAGTTCTTTTCCACAACTTGCCACACCTCACCACCAGATGTCAGGGTGGAGCTCATTCTGACACTGCTTACACACGCATAGATGAGAATGCAGGTTTTACATCAGGTAGGGTAGATGTAGTATGGAACTGACTATTCTCTGGCTTTCCATTACCTGGTGGCTGCACAGTTCTCTGCTTCTGAATGCACTGAGGAAATCCAGAGTCATAGTTTGCAGGATTTGCTGGTCTGGTATCCAGAAGTTAAAAAGAAGTTTACACCAAAAAAAAAAAAAAAAATTCTGAAAGACTGCCCTGCCCAGATGCTGACAGAACCTGATTGGAAGGGATGGAGCTGATTTAAGCTAGCACTGCAGTGCTAGAAAACATACCTCAGAACACCCAAGTTTATTTTGCCTGCCTCAGCAATGGAGAAGCTGAAGTTATAACTAGGTCATTTCCTTGCATGGAGAATGGACAAGAAGAACTAGGATCACAGTTTGCTTAGGAACCTCAGCTGCTCTCATGTACTATGGGTGCATCAGAGTATCTGCTCGGCCCTCATCAGGACGGGGAATGGGAGAGTATGAAAGGGGCAGCAGACTAATTAAGGGCAAACATATCAGAACTCCCAGAAACCCAAGCCAATTGCCTACTGCCCAATTTCTCTGTTTCTTTACAGAGGAACTCACTCCTTTTCATATCTGGCATTAATGTATACCAATCTAGGGCTTGTCATGTGGGGACACTCTGGAAAGTTAAAATGAATTAACTACAGGGGTTAAGTTAATGCACCTAAACCCCTGCTGTGTGGACACTGTCACTTAGAATGAGAGTGGTTTTAGTTCACTGTAGCTAATGCAGAGGATCAACCTTTAGCTAATTCATTTTCTTCTGAGTGTCCCTATGTGAACAGGCCCCAAAGCAGGTTTTTGTACTACATAAGCATAGGAGTGCCAGCTGAACCTAAAGACAAAGAATTTTCCAGTCCACTGCTGTCCTCTGCCTCTTGAAGCCCCCGCAGCGCCTGGCCCTCATACCAGCCTACGGAGAAGGCAATGGAGGAGAGCAAACTGAGATTAGAAGCTTTATAGCATTCAGGGAGGTGAGCAAACCCAACTCATTTGCTACAATATTTCCTTGAAGAGATTAATCCCTGCAAAACTGGAGTAAGGAAAGGAAGGAGTTCCATTCTCCCCACTTCTCAGCACCTCCTCCCAGACTTAATAACCAGCTAGAATGCTGCACCCAGCACCTGCCCTCCCAAGGGCCATGTCTTCTCAGATGCAGTCACCTTAATTGTCGTCGAAGAAGCTGATTAGGAATTAGGCAATTGCACCACCTCCCCTGCAGACTCTAACTCCTAAGAGTCACATTAAAGATTAGGTTAGACAGAAGTGATATTTCAGGATGAGCATTCAAATGTTCTGTACACAGGACAAATTCCTACACCTAGCACCTCTGAGATATTTGGACTTTGCAGATAGTCCTTAGAGCAGAAACAGGGCTGTTTTCTTAGACTGGAAGTGCCTCAGGGCAAAATCTGTCTTTCCCCATGTTTGTACAGCACCTAGCACAACAGGTGCCCTAATCCTAGTCAGGACACCTGGGAATAGCCCTGTTACACCCAAAGCACCACTTTCCCAGTATGTCTAAGTCAGATATTTAGGGCTAAATCACCGTTTGTTTGTTGAGGGGGGAGAAAGGGGGAAATAGACACACCACTATCACAAAAGGTTCTGGCAAATCAGAACTCCAGTGTCTGCTAGAACACACATTTATACACACACAGAACAAAGCGATTCCACAGCCATTTTCAAAAGGAAGAATCTTTGAGGAGCAGCTAGTTTGTTCTAGATTCCTTGGCTTTGCTTCTCCTGCCCAGTTCCTTCCCACATCACCCCTACAGATTAATTTAATGGGGTGGAGGGGGGAGGAAGATAAAACCTCTGACCACTTATACCAGCCCATAAACACCAGACCATGTTATAAACCACTTACTGCTGCTGGTGAACTTATAATGAAAATCAGAGAAAAAACTGAAAACAGCAGGAGACTGCCATTTGTATTCAGCCAATACCTGCCCAAGGCAAGGACACTGAGACACACACACACACACACAAATCATTTCCTTTTAAACCTAGAGAGCTCTACTCATACACACCTGAGCCTTAGAAGCTCAGTTTGTGAATTGACGGTTTATACCTACCCTGCTTCAGTTAATCAAGGGTGGATGATGGGGATGAATGTGATTGTTTTGTTAACACACCAACTTTTTCTTAAAGGGATAGCTGGGCATTCAGATCCTCTTTTAAAGAAGAGATCTAAGCCATCTGGGGGTTTACAGGCCCCTCCCAAATCACCACAGTATCTGAAGAGGGTGCTGATGTTCTGAGTAGAAACAACCCAGACACCAAGGGCTTGTGACACCCTGTGGATTAAAGCACCAAGTTTTTTCCTCCCAAGTACCAGTGTGGGTTGTAGCCCGCTCCATTCTGAACACATCACTGAACCAACACCCAATATGACACAACATCAGCTGATGCTTGAGAGACACCCAGGAGTGGAATAATGAGGAACTGACGCAGATCTGGACTGAGATGCACACACAGAATTCGGAGGGGTCAGTAACACAGTAGAAGAGCCAGAGCAGGACCAAGGTACATGAGCAGAGTAGTGTGGTTATCACAGGGGTGGGACAAGTCAAGACTAAAGTGCATTGGCAGACTAGTGTAGGGATCCTGGTAGAGGGTGCAGGTCAGCACAGGAATGAACTCCCTACGGAGAGATGTGAGGGATCTAGGACTGGGATAATAGGGGGTGAGGCTGGTCAGGAGTGAGGTGGGTTGGCAGAGCGGTATAGGAGAGAGAGGTGATCATGGACTGCCTGTTTTTCAAGTGATGAGGCCCAGCCAGGGAGGTTTGCAGGAGACCTGGCAGATGTCATTCTAACAGCATTGACAAAATTAACCATCTGAGTGGCCCTTGGCCGTTCAGGCCAATGGCACTGTAATGGTGCAGGCATTCGGAGCTCACCTGCCAGGTGCAGGCTGCAGACTGCCACCAGTTTCTGTCTACCTCCATGGCTCAGTATAAACATTCCTCCAAGAAAGAAGGTTGGACACGGAGGCTGAGATGTATTAGAGCGGAAACACCTGTATTCATATTAGACACGAAGCTAATAGCATATGGACAATTCCTCCTTTATAGTCCTTGTTCTGCCACTGACTTGCTGCGTGTCCTTGGTGCAGGTGCATTAATTTCTCTGTGCTGCAGCTACCCAACCTGTAACAAGGGAAGAATAATCCTGACGTACCTCTGTAGGGTCTATGAGGTTTATCGGACAAAAGCGATTGGTCCTTAAGTAATCTGCAAAGCGTTTGGTCTTTGCATGCAAGAAGCAGAGATGTTAGTAGCTAGGAAAGATGTATATTAACTGTGTGGTGTGTGACAGGAATTGGAATCGTGGTATCACCCTGTACCTCAACCCCCTGTGTCTGCGCCTAGCCGGTGTGGACAAAGAGCTGTTTGTTATATACCTAATAAAGTAACCTGGGTGACCAGCTGGCGTCGAATTGAGTTTTTTTGGATCCCAGAGAACTGGATGATGTGTTCTGAATAAGCCAAGTGGAAAGATCTCAGAGAGAATCCTAAGAAAAGTGCTTGGGGATCCATGGGTGAAAAGCACCATCACAAAGGACAAATAATGTTATAGACTGGGTTTGTGAGATGGCAAAAGCTTCCTACCAATACCCACCAGCCCTGATATGGTAACCTTGGCATAACTTGTTAGCCATACTGATACTTCTCATTACCCAGGGCTTAATCCTGCTCTCATTAAAGCCAATGGGAAACCCCCACCTGACTCTACCAGGTCCCAGCTCAGACCCTGTGTGAGATGACATGCTCTACAAGGCTGAATTTAGGAGTGTGACCCAATCACACAGTTGTGTTCAAGCCCCAACAGATACAAGCCAGTTATTCTGAAAACCAGACAAATTAATCTGTGAAGTAAAGCCAGCTCCAACAGGGCCAGTCTAGCCCAGCAGCAGGTGATGGATCCATGTGCACTTTGCAACCAGGCAGGTGTCAAGAAAACAATTTTCTAGATTAACTGTAATAAAGGGAAAATGGCAAGTGCCAGACTCCCATCAATCCCATTCTTCTCACACATGCCAAACAGGTCTCGGGCTTATGGCTAAGATGGATACAAGCATCTTCCTATTGCTCCTAATACCATGCTGTTCTGTCTCTAATAGAATTATTAGAGCAAAACTCAGCACAGCTGCGTTCCCTGAGTCAACTGCTGAATGGCTGAAGAAAGCTTAAGAAAGAAAAGTGCCATGAGCTAAAATTTTCCAAGAGACTAAGGACTTTGGCTGCCCAACCTGAGGCATGTTGAAGGGTTCCACCAAGCATCTGCTCTCTGAATTTCAGCTCCTTAAAAAAGGTACCTCAAGTTGGGCACTGAAAAATCTTTATTCATTCTTGGAAAACCTTGGCCATAGTTCTTCAATTGAGGGCCAAGACTTTTCCACTGGCCTCTGCTCCAATACACAAACAGTTCTTTGCTATTTCCTCTTCCCCACCATCCCACAGAGCAGCAGGGTTTATGAGGGGTATGACACATCCTTAAAGCATGTCTAGCAACTTGGAATTTTATCCAGAAGTTAGCAACCGTTGCTAATAGCAGATCAGTTCTTGCCAGGGCGATGTGCTACTATCAAAATACCCTAGTTAGATCTGCTCAGAGGGGGGTTAGGTGACATGGTGCTAGATTCCAGCAGCTGTCTAGAGTACAGCACTGACACAGCTAGCATTGAACCAGGGATAGCCAAGGCAATACATTTATGAAGAATTTCCCTAGTACAACAGAGTGTCTGAACACTCGGAAAGCATTAGAATTTTGGAGAGAGAGCACACTGCAAATAAAGATCCAGCTTGTGATTGGAAAGATTAGTATCTGAAGAAACTCTGGGAAAGCATCTGGATTTAAAATGAATTAAGCCAAATCTGAAATGGTTGCTATAAGTTTGCCAGACTCTGAGAAGTCAAATCTCCAGAAAACACTGGGGGTATAAATGGGCAAAAAATTCTATAAGATACCTAGAAAGAAGATCTGGGCACAGAACCAGGAGACGTTTTGGCAGACCCAAAGGCCCAGCTCAGAAGCAGGCTAGCACCACGCCAGAGCAGACAGACAAGCTAACATCAAGAGCCAGACAGAGGAACTTTGCATCAGAGGCAAGGCTGAACGGGACAGACATGCAGAAGGGGCAGTCTCGTCTTACATTCACAAGCTGCTTACAGACACCCATATCAAGAGGTGTATCTAGCTTTTTTATAAGCATCTCACCCACCCTGAAGTGTACTTTTTTCACTAGTTGTTTCCCCAGAGAAACAATTCTAGCCTCTTTTACTTTGTATAGAAGCAGGTGGGAGAGGCCTCCCCTATACAGAAAGCAAGCAGTAGGAAGATGTTGCCGTGGCCCGGGACACAATGCAATTTATAGCAGAAGCTAGCACTTCACTCCTCCTCCTGCCTCCTCACCGGCTGCTGCTGTTCCTCCACTTCTCCTATATGATGGAAAATGTAAGCCCTAGGAGAGTCTTATTACTGCCTCCCCCCACAGAGAAGAGAACCAGGCAGCTTCTTCCAGGAAGTCCCTCCTCTGTAGGGTGCAGATTGGCCCTGCTTGCAAGACCCTCACCCTGTCCTGTTTTACATAGGAGCCTCCCCTCCATTTTACCTTAGCCATCACCCTATTACTGGACTAGCTTTGAAGACAGAGACTAAACATGATCTCAAGTCATTTGTCTTCAGCTGTGCTTTACTGAGAGAGACCATGGTGGAGCTCTCAGGGTTAATCTGCCACTTTGTAGGCATCCTCCCCAATTCTGTAATGGAAATAAAAGAGTATCAATACAAGTGGGTCCTACCTGGAAGGGAGAACACAGGCTCCACCATGCTCAATCTTCTATTCTTCCCATCACCACAGTGTCAGAGCACCTGCAAGTGGTGGTTGTAGCTGTGGCAGATATGACAATATCCTGGGCAAGCCTTAGTTAAGTTAAACCTGATTGAATTACATGTGATATCTTTGGGGTCCCTTGTATTGAAAATGCAAATTGTGTGTGTACTATTGTGGGACAGTATGGAGCTTGTTGACGGAGAAGGAGGATTAATGCAATCTCTAGGAGATAATATGAACTTCAAAAGACTATGTTGACCAATGCAAGCAGACATGATTGATCTTTTGGGACAGTGTGCGTGAAGTGCAATTCCTAGGAAGCCCTGGGGAGGAGAGGATAGAAAACCCCAACCTACTAAATCAGCCTTTATATCTTTGTCCTGAGTGCGGGGACTTTTTGTCTGCTGATCACCTGTTACATGAGGATAGTTCAGAGACCCAACCTGGATTCTCCAGGGACCAACACAGAAAGGATTTTTGAATAAAAGTTTAAACTGACTCCAGGGCCTTCATTCGGATCCAGCAAACAGACAGACCCTTCTGTCCAGGGGTGGGGGGGGAAGGACGGAAACTGACCAGACCCTTGTGGACTTGAGGGTGTTGGGGGCGTGATCTCTGATAAGCTTATTAGCATGCACATTGGTTTTTGGTGTTTTAATGTTTTCCCTGTAATGCTTTTATCTTAAGAATAAAATAGGCTTGCTTAAAAAGAGCTGTGTGTGGTAACTTATAACTGTGGGCAATTGCACTGGTATTAGTCTCTGAAGAGAGCAAACAGGCCTGTTTAGCCAGCCTGTCTTTTGCTGGGAGTAACAAAGTGAAGTCAGGGAAGTGTTCAGCCTGGATATACTCCTTTCTGGTTGGAGTGATACGCGAGTCTCCACCCAAGAGAGGCGAAAGCTGGGAAGCCAGAAGCCTAGAGTCGCTACCCTTGCTAGACCAGAGAGGGGGAATATAGGTGCGGTTGCCCTGAACTGTGAAAGTAGCTACAGAGTAGAACTAGCCATTCTCTAAGGAGCAGGGGACCTTCTGTTACTGGGTTGCCTGCCCTGTTCTCTGTCTCTGAATGCATGGAGGATCTCAGAAGCCAAACAGTCTTTAGGACTTCCTGATCCTGTTTCCAGAAGCACTGCCCAGCCCATGTGCTGACAGAACCTAATACAGGAGAAGAGACTGATCAGGATTTAGTCAGCATTGGTTAGTCACATTTCTTAAAAGCTCCTTAATTCAGAAATATCTGGATTCCTAAGTCACACCAAACTCTCCACTGGAAGGGAAAGTTTCTCCTGCACGGTCAAGCACCAGGATAATATTAGAACATGAAGGAGAGAGAAGGCCTGGCAGTCTATTCTCCATTTCCTACTCACTCTCTCCTATCCCTGCATTTATGAAATACTGAATCTGGAAGCGGGTGTAAGGAAGAGGTTGTGCTCAGATGCTGAACCTCATGGAAAGGCTCACAAGAGAACAGTTAGAATGTGGCCCTCTCCAGGAATCCCTGCCTATCCCTATGTGTGAGGTAGCTCAATCCCAGCCATCAAGAAATAATTCCATGTTGGGGCATACTCATGGGTACATTCTCAGCTCTGGGGAGGAGGTTCAGCATGGATGGGGAGCAGGAGATCGAGTACTAGAGCGCCAGGTGACTGTGTTGGGACCAGGAAGGCAAGAAGCCTAGAACAGCAGATAGGAACCTCCTCCGCTGAGGTGCGTGGAGCTCCTCAAAAGGTACTCAGACACTTTACACATTGGCATTCGTTCTTTAATGCAGTTCCCCTGTGTTCTCAGCCTTGGAGCTGGCTGTCCTAACATCCAAAGAGAGTGAAAGAGCCTGAAATCCCATCACCATACAGCCCCTGCTGGCTTAGCACCTTACCCCCAGCCCAGGATACAGAGATGGCAGTGGCCAGCCCTAGGCAGATATTCTGGATATCAGTCACTAAGCTCTGCATCTCTTGTCTGGGTGAGCCCTCGTATACCTCCACAGCACTGGTGAAGACACCACTGATCAGGTGGTCCCTGGTTGTGACCTGGTTAAGTTTGCTCAGGCTGTTCACCCTGATGCCAGTCACATTGCAGTGGCTGGCCTGAGGGGAGAACAAGCAGGGAAAAGCACATCCCACCTTAGAAGCAGGAGTCAGTCCCAGAGATGGTTTGTGGCCGAGAGGGCGCATGAAATGGCCACCGGCATAGGATCAGCAGCCGGTTTTGGACCCAGCACCTCCAGCATTGGAAATGATACCTCTGCTATCTGAGCTGAAGTAATGATTGTGTAGTGTACGCTGGCTCCACAGCCCACCAGGGTTCTTAGCTGGCAATTCATCTAAGGAGCAGTGAGCACAGGCGTGTACCTAGCACAAGTCATGAACTCCCCCGACAACTATCCTTTCTGCAATGAGGGAGACCCTGGCACACATCTACATAGGGTGTGTCAGACTTCAGCCCCTCTCCCAACTCCTCTAGAACCTTGTACTCAGTAAGAGATGCTGGCTGCACTTCTCCCTGCAGCACCTCATTGATGCACACCCCATCCATGGCCCCACAAAGTTGCAAGACATCATCAGCCTCCTCCTGGTGCTGGCCAGGATGGCCATCCATCACTCCAAGAGGAGGAAGCCGGATGGGGGCGGGATGCTCTGCAACTGTGGGGCCTATTTCCAATCCCTTGCTCCAAGCAGAGTTCCTCTGGGTGGTGTCCACTGACTCCTTGGACACATTTGAGGAGCAAGGGGCTCGGTGTCCCCTTCTGGTTCCCTGATTGTTTCCCTTTGACCTTCACTCCAGACCCTGTTTATTGTGGCTTGGGAGGTCACTGGTCCCCTCTGCCTCAGCTGAGGAGGCCTTTAGTTTTGGGCAGGCTTAGGCCCGCCACCTCCCTGCAACATAGGTAGAGTAATGAGCAGTGAACATAGGCTGTTATCTAACTCCCAGAGGGGGCTGCAGTACTTACTTAACTCACCTGGTTCATACAGAAATGGACTGGGCTGTGCAGTAGAGGGAGACTCAGGACAAACCCAGCCCTCTAGTCAGGCTTGGATACATAGTCTTAAGAAAGTGTTGATCTCCTTTCCAAAAGCACTGCCCAGTGCCAGTGCTGACAGAAGCTGAGACTTGGCAGGGAGAGGGCATTCAGGGACTGAACAATTGCTGAGTACCAGAGAGGCTCCCATCAGAGCACTGTAGGCTAGAAGCATGAGGATATGCCAAGTCTTATTCACTGGGCACTCTCAGCATTGACCTCACTTTATGGAGGTCTCAGCCTATGCACATTTTATGTTTCTCTGTCGATGTTTGGTCTGCACAAGGCCATTTCATTGGAGACGGTCACTTGAGTTGCTTTTTAGACTGCAAGGCCATTGATTGGCCGTCTGTATCCATGGTGATGGCATTGGTTGAGCCAAAGCCATTAACAGGATGCACTGCATGAAGCTTGCCATCTTCCTCTCATGCACATATGAGAATACGGCTGCACAATAACAAACCCACAGTTGCCCATCTATGAAGATCTCCAAACTCCCTCCCTCCACCCCTGGAGATGCTGTCTTAAGTCCAGGAACCCCATGTCCTTTGGCCAAAGCTCGCAAAACCTCGGGATTGTCCCCAAAAGACAAGTGAGAGAGGCTCTGAGAAAACAGTGGGGTCAAGATCTGATTGCATATCCTACAGACTGACCACCCGGCTTCACCCTGCCACGTAAGCTATGGATCACAGGGAACTGTATCAGAACCTTACACAGGCATTGCAGTTACACACTGCACAAATGAAAACTGAAGGGCAGCCCAATATACGAACGTGGAGAAGACACTCAAACCATGGAACACTAGTGAAACACTGTCCTCTAAAACCCTTCTGCAGAGGGACAGCCTTGATTCATTCCATGTCACTGAAAGCCACCAAGTGGATGACAAACTTGAACATCAACCTTTAATTGTGTTTTACTTTTAAGTGGCCATATGAAAGCAGCAGCCTATGCACAAACACCACCCACAACTATTAGCTGTGCAAACACCCGTGGTGCTTAATGTGTCACAAGCTGTTGATATTACAAACAAGCTGTGGGTGGGAGTGGGAAGAGACCACGAGGAACGCATTCACTATTTCTTTAGAGGCAGTAGGAGGAACGGAGGCATGTGGTGTGACTGCCCTTTCTGAAATCAGAGCGCAGCTATGGAACATAGCCGTAGAAGGCTGGCAGATTGCGGTCATACTCACAGGCCCCCACAGCAGATCTGTCAGCAGCAGAGCCTCCTGGGTGTGAGCATTATACCAAGGGATGCATGTGACCACATGCAACTGTAAGCTGCTCAGGGCAGAGACCTTGCCTTCTACGTCCAGCCCCTAGTACAATGAGGGCCTTGTGACAGATCACTCTCCATTAGTATGGTTACAGAGCACAAGTAGTACAAACTCTGGCCAGTTATGCTGCAGAATAGCACTACAGGAGCCTAATATGGAAACTCTGCATGTCAAGAGAAAGAAAACAGGTGCCTTGCCCAGGAAGGAGTCCAGAACCAACGCTTGTAGAATAGCCAGCGGCTGACTCCACTGTATCAAAGTCAGGGGAGCACTGTGACACAGAGGCCCCTTGGTGCTAACTGGCAAAAGGGGTCACTGTTCTTCCCAAGCAACTCCCACCTCAGACCTGACAAACTCACCACACCTAACACATTGCTTTCATGGTGTTTTTGTCCATAAAGGGTAACCTGTAAGTTCTCTGCTGAAAGCCTGTAACTTATCAATACTCAATCACTGCAAGATGGGTGTATGGGCAATACCTAAGGAATAAGTTAATATTGAAAATCATGCCTTTAAGGTCTTGAAGTGAAAGTGAGTCACCAGAGAATGATGTGGCTAGATGATGGCTCATTCAAGTGGGAAGAAGCTGTCACCCCTCCCTGGCTAACAATTATGTAACATATGGCTCCACTTTGCACCACTCCAGAAAAGTCAATAGAAAACCATCAAACACAAACAACAAACATCGAAACCACTTGGAAGTAAAAAAGAAAGATAGGACAGCAAAGGGTGTGCCTGTCTGTGAATAAAGACAGAAGACTGATTCAGCATATCACAGGGTGGAGAAAGACACACTGCATCCATTTACTGAAGAGGTATTTTGATGAACAGGGGTGCTTCATGAAAGACCAGCAAACCCTGCAAAAGACTGAACTCTGTGGGATAAGAATCTACTTGATCAGCTAGGAAATGTAACATTAACAAGCATAGGCCTGCCTTTGTGCTTTATAATTGGTTTGTGTGTAATCATTTGTTTCCAATCACTCATTTCTTTTTGAATCTTTACTTGTTCTAAAATAATTTTGTTGTTTTATTATAATTGAACTCTAGTGCTGTGTGAGATACAGGAGTGGTGGGCTAAGATAAAACCGGGAGACACGGTTCCTCTGAGAACAAGATCTGGAATTTCTGAGAGTATCTAGTGATCAGGGGCTGGACACCACAGGGAGACACTTGGAAGGGACTTGGGGCCGGAGTCCATCTCTCTGCAAACTTCAGGGCAAAGGCAGGGTTGGTGTAGCCCAGAGGAGAGTGGGTGGCTGACTGGCTGGTGGTGTTAGGGAGGGAACAGATTTCCTCATGCTGGAATCAGGTCGCAACTAAGGCCACATCTACACTAGAACTTATGTCAGCAAAACTTTTGTCCTTCAGGGTGTGAAAAAAAACTACGCCCCTGAGCAATACAGATTTTGCCAGCATACACGCTCATATGTACAGGGCTATGCTGGCGGGAGACGCTCTCCTGCGGACATAGCTACCACTGCTCATTGAGCTGGTTTTATTAGGTCAATGGGAGAGCTCTCACCCATCGGCATAACGCAGCTATATGAGGGCTGGTACAGCTGTACTGCTGTAAGCTTGTAAGCGTAGACATTGCCAAAGTGACACTCAGCTCTGGGTGCCCTGGAGAAGCAACACAGCCCCCCATTTTCAATCATAGCCTCTGGCTGGTACAGCAATAGCAACAGAAGTGATATAGTTGCTGAGTTAGAACCAGCTCAGAGTTGGGCCTTGTTAGACAATACCACAGGGGCAGTAGACAGTTTTTTTATACACTTTCAGTGAACAGGCAACAGCTAGGATCAGTCGAAGGAAAATTCCTTATGGCTAACTATGCTATGCCCTAATGCCACGTTATTGCATAGCGCTCTCATCCTCGTCTGCTGGAATCACAAGCAAGAGAGCAGGCCTGGGCCAGACAGCAGCAGCCCCCAGGGTGGTCTGGAATGCAGGCATCCATGCTGCTCTCTTCCTTTACCAGCAGCTCCTCTCCTGCAGGGAATGAGCTGCAAGGCTGCCCTTGGATAGGATGACCAGATGTCCTGATTTTGGGGTCTTTTTCTTATATAGGCTCCTATTACCCCCCCCGATTTTGCACACTTGCTGTCTAGTCACCCTACCCTTGGAGTTAGTCTTGGGGAACAAAGCAGCTCTCGCCCTTGCTCTGGGGGAGCAAAGAGACCTGAGAGGCCATTTACCCTGTTCTGTGGCCCAGTCCCCTTGCTCAGGCTTCCAGCACTATCCCAGGAGGGATGGTGGGGGAGGTAAGGGGAAAGGCCCTGGTCTCTCACAGCCCAGCAGGGTTCAGCTTTCCTCCCCAGCTCGTATAACTCACGGTTGGAGCTCTGCCCAAAACCTACAGGGAGGGGGACACCATCCTGGCTGCTCCTTTTCCTAGCTGGTGCAGGGGTCCCATCAAACTTCTCCCTCTGCTCCCCTCCATGGCTGGGTGCAGCGTTTTCTGGCGAGCCATGGGGAGATCAGTTGGGATACAATCTCCTTCTTCCCCCAGCCAGACATTCCCCAGAACCGTTAGCAAGACACTTCACATTTAGAAATATTAAATGACATCAATTTTCTCTGCCTAAACCAGCAGAGGACTTCAGTGCAGACCCGTAGCAGCTACTGCTGTGCTAACCCATCTCTGGAATGGCTGGGGAAGCACCTGTACAGTTTCTCAGCTGACTAGTACCCAGACAAGGAAGTGAAACAGACCCAACATGAAAGTGACACTGATTAGGTACAAAACATTGCCAGATAAAGTCCACCATAAAGGAGTTACGGGGCAGATTAATAAGAAAAAAAGCTTTCAGACAGATGTGATCTGAGTTGGTGTCCTTTTGGGAGCATGCCAAATTTACCAGAGAAGAACACAGTGGAGTTATTTGCCATTTATCCTCCTACGCTCAGCCATACGCATGCAGTTGGGGAAAGAGTGGGTGGAATCTTGCATCACTGAGCTCTTATTCATTTCTCTAATGCACTTATAGCAAATGCAATGCAGGCAAACAGACCTTCCTCTCTTGCAGTGGAAGCTGATGGATTATGAAACCATTTGACAGGGGCTCTAAATTTATTACCGTAAAGAAAGTTCAAAATTTCCCATCTCAAACATCTGTCCCTGCAAGGCTAATAAATTCACCATTTGTCCTTGCACCTGGAAGGCTAAATGCAGCTGCTTTGTAGAGGGGAGGGCTGGGGATTTTTCTTAAGGGGGTAGGGGGAAAGAATGAGGTTTGCGGGGCAAAAATTGGCAGTTGATGCCACTTTCACTGTAGTAAGCAGTTGGGGTTAAGAGTTCAGAATGAACGGTCTATAATATGTCAAACCTCAACCAACACAATAACCATCTCACCATTCACTATGTGTCATCCAAAGAGTCTTACTTCATCTGTGACAGAAATCAGTGTAAGTCTCCACATGCTGACTCATAAGCCAAGAACGCAGCAGCTCTATAAACAAAATCCAGGAGCCATGACTGCATAGAAATGGGCTGCATCCAATCAGAGCTTGTAGTAACTGGTTCTACATTAGCTAGTAATTACTGACCACTTTCCCTATCAAATACTACAGCAAGAGCCCCAGAGCAGCAGGGCTAAGGAGTGCTTGCACATAATATATTAGCACTGCAAGCCAGACACATGGGTGGAAAAAAGTGTTACCTTTTTCGTAACTGGTGTTCTTAGAGAGGTGTTGCTCATGTCCATTCATGTTAGAGGTGGGTATGCCTGCCACATGCACCCGTACTGGAAGTTTTTCCGTCAGTGGTATCCATAGGGGACTGGCTCTGGTGCCCTGTGGAGTGGCGTGCATATGCTGCGGTATTAGGGACGCTGCCGGCTCCCCCCACCCTCAGTTCCTTCTTGCCAGAAACTCCGACAGTGGGGAAGGAGAGCGTGTCATGGAATGGACATGAGCAACACATCTCGAAGAATGCCAGTTTCCAGAAAAAGGTAACTGTCTTTTCTACTTCAAGTGCTTGTTCATGTCCATTCACATTAGGTTGTTGGATCATATTAAAGAAGTTCTGTATTAAAATCACAAATGAGTTTGATTCCCCATAGTTTAAATTCCAGGGTATTACTAATTAGGAGGTCTCTTGGTTTTTGGTACTGTTTCTCTCCCTCTATGTGTGAAACTTGCAAGCTAATTGTGTTAGTACATTCTAAGACAGAGTCTGTTCTCAAAGCAATTCACAGAGAGAGAGACTCAAAGCAATACTCTAACACCAGAAACAGCACCCAGAGACTCCCCGCCCTTTTGTTGTATTAACAATTGTGATTAAAATAGAGATAGAGGATGTATGTGGATGGATGCTTGGTGTGGATAATAACTGAATGATCAGGGAGGTGCCAGCCTAAGAATCCAGTGTCCATCGGCTGAAGAAGGCGTCAAGTGGAAATAACCAGAGGACCGCCCCCCCCCCAGGGGGCAGACTGGAATCCACCCAACAGCCTCAAGAATGGGAGAACCAAAGAACAAGATAGCACATTCCTGACGGCTCCAAGATGTTATCTGCTGATTGATTCAGCAACAGCATGAAGCAGCAATTCCCATAGACTGGCATAGGAAGAAATTCCTATAAAAATAGACTCTAAAAAGTGAGAACTTTGGGGTCCGATTCTGCAAACCAACTTCCAGGAGCATCAGATGAGCATCTGACAAGGCCCTGCTCCCTCCTCATGTCCAGGCCACCTGGCCAGTGGCTTGGCATGAGCAACTCTAAGGCTGGTAACTATGATAACAACCTTGCAGAACCTGTGTGCGTGTGTGTGTGTGTCTGTGAGAATGAATGTGTGAATAAATATGATTGAATGGAATGTTATAACTATAACTAACTGCTTACTATTATTCTTTCTGTATTCACAATAAATGTGGTATTTTGCCTTTTTCCCTTTAATAAGATCCTGCTGGTTTTTATTTTATTGATATAACAAGGTGACCCCCAAGCAGTGCCACCAGAGGCGGGAAGGAGTTCATGGATGTGAAGACTAACACAGCTATGCCGAACCCAGAATCATCTCTGGCCTGCTGGGTGATGGCGTAGTGGCCTGTGAACGTGTGCACTGATGACCGTGTCGCAGCCCTGCAAAATGTCCTGAATAGGGGACGTGTGCCAGGAAGGCCGCCAAGGACGCTTGAGATCTAGTTGAGTGGGACTTCACAATAGGTGACGGCTGGACCCATGCCTGCTCGTAACAGGTCCGGACGCAGGAGATAATCCAGTTGGCGATCCTTTGAGAGGACACCGAAAGACCCTTCATCCTATCTGCTGTCCCAATGAAGAGCTAGGTTGACCTGCAGAAGGGCTTGGTACGATCCAGATAGAACACCAAGGCACGCCAAACATCCAGGGTGTGCAGCAGCCTCTCCTCAGCAGTTGAGTGCGGTTTGGGACAATACTGGGCGAAAGATGTCCTGGTTGACGTGGAAAGAGGACACCACCTTCGGCTGGAAGGTCGGATGGGGTTGCAGCTGTACCTTGTCCTTGTAGAACATGGTATATGGCGGCTCCAAGGTCCAGGCTTTCAGCTAACACTTGCCTTGCCAATGTAATTGCTACAAGGAAGGCGACTTTCCATGACAAGTAAGAAAGGGAACAAGAGCCCATAGGCTCAAAGGATGGGCCTGTAAGTCTGGGCGAGGACCAGACTGAGGTCCCATTGTGGGACCGGGTTCCAAACCGGTGGGAAAAGACTCTTGAGGCCCTTCAGGAAGCTGACAGACATCTCATGCAAGAACACCGATTTTCCCATGATACGTGAGTGACAGGCCAAGATGGCCACTAGATGAACCTTGATGGAAGAGAGAGCTAAGCCCTGGTTCTTCAGGTGGGGCAGATCGTCTAGGATGGACTGCAGGGATGAACGCATCGGGGAGATGCTACGTTCTGCTGCCCAGTGGGAGAACCTCGTCCACTTCGCCAGGCAAGTTGCTCTAGTGCAGGGTCTCAAACTCGCACCCGCAGGCCATCTGCGGCCTGCAAACCTCCCCAATGTGGCCCACGGGGCTCCAGCCTCCAATGAGGCTGGCTCTCTCCCTTGGCCCCACCTGCTCCCCCCAGGTGCTCCCCCCCGCAGGGGGCCCAGCGGAGCTGAGTGGCGTCTGCCTGCTCGCTCCACTGGCTGCCGGTCCTTCCCTGGGGGCCCGGGACAGGGGGGCTGTGCCTCCACAATCTGCCCACCCCCTGAGCGCCCCTGCGGCCAATGGGAAGCTGCAGGGGCGGTGCCTGGGGGCAGCGGCCCATGGAGCCCCCCGGCCTTGGAGCCCCAGGTAAGCATTGCATCCAGCGACCCCCTCCCAGAGCCTGCACCCCATCCCCACATACCCCCATCCCCAAACTCCTTCCCAGAGGACTGGGGCTGGCCCTAAGGTAAATTGAGTTTGAGACCCCTGCTCTAGTGGAAGGTTTTCTACTCTCCAGGAGAGCCTGCTGTACCTCACTAGAGCAGGTCCATTCCTCTGGGTTCAGCCACGTAACATCCATGCCGTGAGGTGGAGAGAGGCGAGGTTTGGGTGCATGAGACTGCTGTGATCCTAAGAAAGGTCTAGGCAACTGGGTAGCAACCACAGGGCAGCTACTGCCAGGTCCATCAGCATGCTGAACCAATGCTGGTGTGGCCACGCTGGGGCGATCATGACGACTCATGCTCTGTCTCTCTTGACCTTTGACAGGACCCTGCTGATCAGTGTAATTGGTGAGAATGCATACATCAGATCCCCCAAACACGGCAGGAGAAAGGGGTCAGAGAGGGTGCCCTTGCCGAGACCCTGCAGGGAGCTGAACTGATGACACTTCCTGTTCTATCTGGTGGTGAACAAGTCCACTCAGGGACATCCCAACCTCTGGAAGACCATCTGGACCACCCCCGGATAGAGCGATCACTCATGGTGAGAGAAAAAGGTCTTGCTGAGACGATCTGCCAGCGTATTCCTTACGCCGGGGAGCTGGGCAACCTCCAGGTGAATCAAATGATGGATGCAGAAGTCCCACAGTTGGAGTGCTTCTTGACAGAGAGCCAACGAGCATGCTCCCCCTTGCTTGTTGACGTAGAAAATCGAGGCCGTGTTGTCCGTCAGCGTCCACACCACTCTACCAGTCAGATGTGGCAGGAAGACTAATTGGACTGCCCTGAGCTCCTTGACATTTATGTGCAACCCCAGCTTCTCTGGGGACCACATCCCTTGGGTCTGCATCTTGCTGAGGTGCTCCTCACAGCCGAGATCGGAGGCATCCAAAATCAGAGGCCAAGGGGCAGGGATTGTCGAGCGGTACTCTAAGACTATCGAGATAAAAAAGGAGCACTTGAAGATGATAAAGTCATTGCAGAGAAACTAAATGAATTCTTTACTTCAGTCTTCATGGCTGAGGATGTTAGGGAGATTCCCAAACCTGACCCGTCCTTTGTAGGTGACAAATCTGAGGAATTGTCACAGATTGAAGTGTCATTAGAGGAGATTTTGGAATTAATTGATAAACTTAACAGTAACAAGTCACCGGGACCAGATGGCATTCACCCAAGAGCTCTGAAAGAACTCAAATGTGAAATTGCAGAACTATTAACTATGGTTTGTAACCTGTCCTTTAAATCAGCTTCTGTACCCAATGACTGGAAGATAGCTAATGTAACGCCAATATTTAAAAAGGGCTCTAGAGGTGATCCCAGCAATTACAGACCGGTAAGTCTAACATCAGTATCAGGCAAATTAGCTGAAACAATAGTAAAGAATAAAATTGTCAGACACATGAACATAAATTGTTGGTCAAAAGTCAACATGGTTTCTGTAAAGGGGAATCATGTCTTACTAATCTATTAGGGTTTTTTGAAGAGGTCAACAAACATGTGGACAAGAGGGATCCAGTGGACATAGTGTACTTAGATTTCCAGAAAGCCTTTGACAAGGTCCCTCACCAAAGGCTCTTACATAAATTAAATTGTCATGGGATAAGAGGCAAGATCCTTTCACAGATTGAGAACTGGTTAATGGACAGGGAACAAAGGGTAGGAATACATGGTAAGTTTATTCAGAGAGGGGTAACTAGTGGTGTTCTCCAAGGGTCAGTCCCAGGACCAATCCTATTCAATTTATTCATAAATGATCTGGAGAAAGGGGTAAACAGTGAGGTGGCAAAGTTTGCAGACAATACTAAACTGCTCAAGATAATTAAAACCAAAGCAGACTGTGAAGAAATTCAAAAAGATCTCACAAAACTAAGTGATTGGGCAGGTTCAGAGAAGGGCAACAAAAGTGATTAGGGGTTTGGAACGGGTCCCATATGAGGAGAGATTAAAGAGGTTAGGACTTTTCAGCTTGGAAAAGAGGAGACTAAGTGGGGATATGATAGAGGTATATAAAATTATGAGTAGTGTGGAGAAAGTGAATAAGGAAAAAGTTATTTACTTGTTCCCATAATCTAAAGAACTACGGGCCACCAAATGAAATTAATGGGCACCATTGAACTGAAAAGTTCTTCACACAGCGCACAGTCAACCTGTGGAACTCCTTGCCTGAGGAGGTTGTGAAGGCTAGGACTATAACAGGGTTTAAAAGAGAACTAGATAAATTCATGGAGGTTAAGTCCATTAATGACTAATAGCCAGGATGGGTAAGGAATGGTGTCGCTAGCCTCTGTCAGAGGGTGGAGATGGATGGCAGGAGAGAGATCACTTGATCATTACCTGTTAGGTTCACTCCCGCTGGGGCACATGGCATTGGCCACTGTCGGCAGACAGGATACTGGGCTGAATGGACCTTTGGTCTGACCCAGTATGGCCGTTCTTACGTTCAGTCTTGTGGCAGGAAGGCTCTGGCACAGGTGGAGTTGTGCATGGCTCCGATGAACTCTGTACTCTGCACCAGAACGAACACCGATTTTAATCTCATTTATCAAAAGGCCCAAGGGGTGGCATGTGGCTTCCAGTACTGCGACATCACATTGGACCTGGGACCTGGAGTGGCCCTTGACCAGCCAGTCATCGAGATACAGATAAATCTGAACATCGTGACATCTGAGGTAAGCTGTTACCACTGACATGCATTTGGTAAACACCGTCAGTGCTGTCGCCAGCCCAAACGACAGCCCCACAAACTGGTAGCCCACCATGACATGGAGAAAGTGTCTGTGTCCATGAAATAGCTCTATGTGGAAATATGAGTCCTTCAGGTCAAGGGCAGCATACCAGTCTCCTGGGTCCAGGGATGGAATGATGGAGGCCAGGGAGACCATGTGGAACTTCAACTTCTTGAGATATTTGTCGGTCTTGCAGGTCCAGTATGGGTCTTATACCGCCTTTGGGATCTGAAAGTAATGGGAGAAAACCCCCTAGCCCCTGTGGTGTAGAGGGACTTCCTCCATGGCTCCTGCCTGCACCGCCTGCCAAAACAGGCTCTCATGAGAGGGGTCCCTGAAGAGGGACGGGGAGGGAGGGAGCAGAAATAAACTGGAGGATATAATCCTGAGCCACAGTACTGAGGACCTATTGGTCCGCAGTTATAGAGGTTCAGGGAAGGAGGAAAGAGGACAAGCAGTCCAACTAGGTAACACACTAAGGAAACTAACAACTTTAATAAACTATTTACAGGAGAAAAAGTTCACAATGAACAGTTCTGGACAGGGAGGTTTGCCAAAGCAAAGGATGTTCCAGCACCATCACTATTGGTAAGAAGGAACTGAGGGTGGGGGGAACCGGCAATGCCGCTTATACTGTGGCATACACACGCCACTCCAGAGGGTGCCAGAGCTGGTCCTCTATGGATACCACTGAAGGAAAAACTTCCGGCACTGGTGCATGTGGCAGGCACACACCCCTAACACGAGTGGACAAGAACACACACTTGAAAAAGCTGAGTTACTGCTTCAAACACAGGTGCTGTGCAGCTCCCAGTACCAGGAAGTCTAAACAAGTCCAGCTTCTCCTTCATAGGTCTTTTGAGTAGATTTGGAACAGTAGATCAACACATTCACCTCTTCCTTACTAACACCCACCCTCCAACAGAAATGGAGTGGGGAAGAGATTAAACAGACTAGTAATGAAAACAGGAGATCAATTTTAGCTTGATAACACATGATTTGGGATGGAGAGGAAGGGAGAGATTTCTCACAAAAGGGTTTCTCCTACTCAAAGCTTTTCCGTAAGGCTCACAGCTGGTTCGATGTACTGTACAGCCTCTTCCCTCGCCCTCCCCCCCGCCCCGTGCCCAAGCTAGTTTTTAGTACTAGCACAGGATGGTCCCCAGGATTTTCTAATTATGCTATGAATTACCATGGGATAGTGTTAGAAGTGCTTCTAGATCAGATTTCTAGGGGTGGATTCATAAGCCCCTGCAATCTGTAGGTAAAGGAGGCAAGTGTGAAGGTGAAGGCTAATAGCTCCTCCCGCTAATCGGACACATGCACTGATTAGAATTGGTTCTTTAGCAACACTGGCTTTTCATGTCAGTTTCTCAGCAGATGCTGGTGAGAGTCCCGATGCCTGAAGCTGCACTGCTTCTATCGTGCAGAGGAACGAGTCCCTGCTTTTGCAGAAGTGACAGATACTGGAGCAGACCATGACAACAAAGGTAATTGAGGGTTTTCATTTATTTCAAAAAGAGCAACGTAGTGTTGAGACACAAATCAAGTTCGATTAAATTTCCTCTAATCTGAACAGCTACAAAAATAGATTCTACCCAAATCCGTAAAACCAGTTAACAGTACCGTCAAACAAACCCTAACTGGAATGCCTCATTCCAATACCAGTTACAGCAGCCACAGGGATCTAAAACGACAGATATATTATTTCATTTGTTTTGTTTTCTTAAAAAAAAGTACATTTTAAAAATATGTTTCCATTAAAACAAACACCCTTACAATTTAAAAAATTGTACAAAAAATAATCTTAAACCACTCAGAGGTAACAGTGTGTTTATTAAAACTCTGCACCCAGGGCAGTAACATTTATAATTTAAAACCCAGCCCAGTAGAAAAGAGATAATTGTGCAAACATTAAAAATAGTTACAAAGACGTACACAGAGGCTTGTGGTGCTTCAGAGCAGGCAGTCTGCTTCTGGCCTCCGTGCAAGACTCGAGGAGGAGAAGGTGGTTTCTGGTGAGGCACGAGGGGGAGTGGGACGCAGACACACGAGTGAGTCACAGCTCTCTCTCCTGCTGTACAGGGAGAAGTAGAGGCCTCCTCTCCATGGGACTGCTTTCCCAGTCAGTAGTGTTATGGCACTCAATCCAATGCCAGGATGTCACAGCGGCTTTGCTGAGGTCTGATCATTCTGCTTAGGGAAAGAATATGCAGCACCATATTAGGATCGTTCTGGACAGATAACTCCTCCACACCTCCAACCCCCTCCCAATTCAGGAACATATTGGGTATAAAGTTTGTGGAGCTCATCCCAGTCTGATCTTTGGTCTGGGGTTCACATCAATGCTCACAAGATCAACTCACATCCCTATGGAAACCCCAGTAACAGGCCTTATGCCCTGGCTGCCAGACACTCCCTTAGAGAAGACAGGCAGCCTGCACATCCACTTCAGACAAGTTGGTTTATCCCTCAGGCTAGACGTACATACCCTGTAAGGTGTTTTTCCCCCTGGCCGTGCTGAATGCAGCACAAGCAGCTATGCTATAGTGTAGGCCTGCCATAGCTTAGCCTGCTCATGGTTTATTACAAAGAGGTGAAGAGGATAGGAAGAGGGGAGTGGCATACAAAGGAGTTCTACATGCCCCAATGCTCCCAGAGCCCTTCTCTGCCAGCAGCTCTCCCCAAAGGAACCCACAGCAAATTTCAACAGCTTAAAATGCAAGACGGGTTTTAGGAGGAGCTTGTGTCACTCCATCCAGGACTGGGGCAGCACTTGTTTGTTCAGGTGGCACCCAGGCTGCTCAAACACTGAGACATATCAGACAGCCAGTAGGCTCCCATCCAGTCAGATGAGGTGATCTGTAGAGCAGTGACTCTCAACCTTTCCAAACAACTGTTCCCTTCCAGGAGTCTGATTTGTCACGTGTACCTCAAGTTTCACCTCACTTTATTTGCTTACAAAAAATCAGACAAATTTACAAGTGTCACTGCACAATACTATTGAAAAATTGCTGACTTTCTCATTGCTACCATATAATTATAAAATAAATCAACTGGAATATAAATCGTGGACTTACATTTCAGTGTATAGTATACAGAGTAGTATAAACAAGTCAGTGTCTGTATGAAATTTTAGTTTGTACTGACTTTGCTAGTGCTTTTTATGTACTGGTTATAAAACTAGGCCAATATCTAGAGGAGTTGATGTACCCCCTGTAAGAGCTCTGTGTACCCCCTGGGGTACATGTACTCCTGGTTGAGAGCTACTGCTGAAGAGCACCGCACTCCGGAGTGCCATGTAAACATAAAACACCAGATTGTTAGGAATGCCGACCCTTCACTTCTTGCCTCATGTTGCTGCACCAGAGCCTGGAAATACCCTGGGCTTCACTTACCTCCTCCATTACTTAGTCCATGTCCTACGTGAATTCTTCTTGAATTTCTCTCTCCATAGCTCCTGCAATGACAAGGGAGCAAAGTCCATCAGTGCAATGCAATCACCCTATCTGGATAGATACATGCAGGTGTGTCAGGCAGTCACTCATCCTCTCCGCAGATCCTTGGAAACCCTGGGTTTCCCATCCCACCAAGCACTAAAGTATTTTGCATCAATTGTAACATCAGTCATTCATCTGCACTTCTGTAGCCCTTCACCTGAACAGCTCAAAGTGTTCTGTGGACAGGAGTTAAAGCCCAGCACCCATGAGGTAACTTATTGCCTATGTGTAGAGATAGGGAATTGGAGCAGAAAGATACATGTCCAAGTTACAGTCAGTGCAGAGCCAGGATTAGATCCCTAGAGTTCCTGTCCCAAGTCCCATCTTCAGCCAACTAAGCCCATGTGGCCTGCCCATAGATTAATGTGGGTTGATTTGAACCTGTATGCGAGTACTCAGAGTCCTGCTCCTTTGGGATATGGAAATGTGATCGCTTCTGTTTCGCCAAGAGAAAGAGACAAAGGATTATTCATAAAAACTCAAGGGAATTGGTTCTTGTGTAGAAAAAGTTTCTCTTTGGACCAGTTTTCTACACACACATTTGATCAGTTGCTAGTGCTTCATTGCAACGATATCTGCCATTGTGCTGGATAGTCTCCCCGTTTTCCCCACCTTTACCAACCCACCAGGGAGAAGGGAAGGCTGGTCACAGGGTACTCACCTTCTCTCCCCCTCCAGTGTACTTTGGATCTCCTTCAGAACTTCTGGAAAGCAAACCGTTAAAGAGCAGTGAGAAGTGGGAGCAGATGGGCAAGGTCCTCTGCTTGAATCAGTAAACATTTACAGTGACATTAAGAGCTTGATTGCACATGCTACTTCTGCTGCACCTCATTTCAGAATGGCCTTTAAAATCTGCCTTCCTGCCTCCTCCATGACTGTCAGACCTTTAAATATCACTGCCTCTTCTGCAGTACTAGTCTCTGACAGAACTATAAAACTCTGGCTAAGGGGCTGGCGCACAGCAGTGAAGTAGTGTCTCCAGAGGAAGTGCTGCCAGCATCAACATGCTAGCAGTCCAGGAACACAGCCAGTTCCAGCCGGCCCTTCGTTCTTGGGTACTGCTGGGAAGTGATGTTCCTTGTGTATATTAAGGCTAGATAACGATAGAAGCAGGTAGGCAGCTATGCGGAGCTTTCTCATCTCCCTTCCTTAGGACACTCCCATCCTCATCAATCCATGAAATAAAGCTGGTACGGATCTTTAGGGATCTTTAGGGAGCAAGTAGATTCTTGTACATTCTGTTGTGTTTGCCCAGCACCTAGCCCAATGGGGTCCTGGTTCATGACTGGGGCTCCTAGGGGCTACAGTAATACAAATAAATAATTCTGTTCTGGCATTATGTACTTTCTGGAGTTGCAACAGTCTATTGTAACCAGGAGGATGAACAGTCCATGCCTCCACCAGAGAAGGCTACCTATCACCCCCCTTCCCCTCACCAACCAGTGCAGCTGCCCCTCCAGCAGCTCCAGTTGTCTCTCACTCACTTTCATCATTGAGTAAGGCATGTTCCATCAACCTCCCAGACTTCCTCTCTGAAAGACAGAAAACAAGTTGACGTCCAGCTACTTTTCATGTTCTACGCACTTAGAACACTACAGGGATAGGCACTATGGGAAACGTCACAAATATAAAAGAGGTGGATACTTAAGCCCAGTTTGGCTCGTTCTAGAGACGGCATCACAGCAAAGTGCTCATTAAATGGTAAAAGACTCCACACTCACACCCACAATCCCTTCTTCCTAGCACGACTGGGCTTCCCTTTCTAAAAACAATCCAAGATCAGCCTGTTGTAGAACCTGAACCTGTCACGTCCAGGTCACCAGAAGGTTCTGCCCCTGTAGCCTTAGTCTGAGATGACTACTTCTCACAAAGAGAACGATCTCCCCTCTTCCCAACACTACAGCTCCTCACTCCTTTTCTTTGAAGAAAATATGACCACCAACCGCAAAGGCTTAAAAAATGTTTATACATGTCACAAAGTTAAATACATAAGTTTGTTGCCTGCTTACCATCATCTTCTCCGGGGTCACCAGAGCTTCTGCCTGATTCCCTGGGGAAGAAGGTAAAAAAAACAAAACAAAACACATGTATTAGAGGGGCAAGTAGATTCTTGTACATACCTGGCAGATCAGACAAGGACAGATTCCTCTGGGTCAATCAGAGCATGCATGTGAATGCAGAGAGGTATCCTGAGCAAGCAGCTGAGAGAAGCATTAGAATGGTGGGTGATAGGGAAGTTCCCCAGCGGCCAAAATTCCTCAATTTTTCTTCAACACCCCTCCTCCCCCACAGGGGACTTGCACCAAAACACACCACCTCTAGGGAAGATCTGCTTCCACAAGGAAGAACATCAGGGTTCAAGCTACAAAGCAACAGTCCAGTCTGCTATATAATAGACTGCAAACAAGTAATATGACAAAGTGCAAATGGGTGGAGAGGTGGGAAGTTGCATGCAATGCCCTCAAAAGATGTCACTCTTAGTAAGTTGGCAGTGGGAAATGTAAGACAGCTGGTAGGGAAAAGACCAGGGAGAAAGTTACATTGCCTCATGCAGCAGGACTGGAATCCTCCTAGTCCCACAGGACCCGTTGCATTAATAGCGGGAGCAGGATTGAAGAACAGTCCCACACAGGGCTCTACATCATGGCAATCAGTTTGGAGTGATATTAACAGTCTCCAAAGGAGGCCCTGTCCAGTCCTTTTTGGAAAGAAAAGGTTCTCTGGCTCCACAAGATAATATATCACAGTGAGCTTGGAGGGGGAGGAGGGCAGACAAGAACATATAGAACTCACAGTAGCATGGTCCTGTCTAGATCAAACCTGGGCAGAGGTGAAAGTAAGCCGGTACGGTCCAGTATGCCGTGCTGGACCGGACCAGCTTCCCCAGGCTGACAATTTAAACGGTCCAGGGCTCCCTGCAGCAGCAGGAGCCCTGGGCCCTTTAAATTGCCCCTGAGCCCTGGGGCTCCCAGCCGCCTCTGCAGCTGGGAGCTCCAGTGGTGCTCCGAGCTGCAGCCCCGAGGCCTTTAAATCTTTAAAGACCCCGCCTCTTCCGGTTGAGGCCATGCCCCCACTCAGGACTCCAGCATACTGGTAAATCCTTTAAGTTACTTTCACCCCTGAACCAGGGAGACTAGATTTGGAAGTAGAACACCCTTCAAACACAAGCCATAATGGAAAAGCTAATGAGAGGTAAGGTGCTCCTACAGAGAGTGTTTTAGCTTGTCCTACCTGGATTTTCTTGTAGCCTTCTCCATGCCAGCTTTGTTATGCAAGTAGTTGTTGCCTGTAATTTCTGGTGTATCCACAACGCATCGGGGCTCAACCAACCATTTGGTAGACAGGGAGAACCTCTCA
The DNA here is from genome assembly GCF_965152235.1 of Eretmochelys imbricata. Classification (NCBI taxonomy): domain Eukaryota; kingdom Metazoa; phylum Chordata; order Testudines; family Cheloniidae; genus Eretmochelys; species Eretmochelys imbricata. The sequence goes on along the minus strand of NC_135585.1, from coordinate 15,366,687 downwards.
AACTCTGATGGTGAGATCAGATAAAAACCTAGAGGGGAAAACGTAAAGGGCGTTTCGTTCACAAAAGAATGCAAGCTCAGGAGCCAGAATCCAGAATCACAGTCCAAAGGGAAATGAGAGCTAAATATATTCTACTCTCCACAGAAAGGGCATCTTGTTTATACTTCCTCCAAACCAATGCACTTGGGCTTTGGAGAAGAGTATTGCACCTGCCTCATTAAGGGGTCAACCCAGTAATTGAACAACTGAAGATTGCTTTGTTCTCTTTTTAAAGCTGTGCGACACGTGTCCGAGACCCTGCAGTTTGAGAGTTTTCAGCTACAACCCCCAGGACAAGAGCCTGAGCAGCACCCTCTCTTTCCATAGTTATACTATGGGTTAGTTCCCTTCCTTTTGGAGATGTGGAAGGGGAAAGTGAGTGGCTTGGGAGGAGCTCCTCCCCAGATGCCAGTTTGAAGTGACAGCGTTGTGCACCAGTGACTCAGGAAGAGCTATCCAGCAGCCTAGGAAGATGCCAAAATACAGAGATGTCTTATTTTGAGGCCTGAGAAGAAATATGGAACACAACGGACACCACCCTCTACAGTGAGGTGAGTTAGCCCCTGATGTCTTTGGATCTGAATGGCTACAAAGAGGATTCAACATGCTCATTATGGAAGCAAAACCAATGCGAAGTTTAAAGAACAGTGAAACAAGCGTTCAGAAGACATGGCAGAGGCAGGTGATCTAGGGGAGCTTATGCTGTTTGTGCCATTACCTTGGCCATATTTGGTGAAGACACAGGAAGCAATGCCACTCACATCTTCCTTACGGATACAGGGGTAGCGGATCTGTAACTTGAGGAAGGGCAGAGAGATGATCTGAATGTCTCCCAGGTTAGTGAGGATGGCCAGGTCATTTTCACTATAATCATCAGTCTTGCAGCTGCCAAAGTTAGCGACTGTCACCTTTCGTACCCTACAGCCTTCCAGAGCGGTCAACTTGAACTTCAGTTTGGAGCTAACCTTGGGCAGCGTGAATACCTGCCAGGAGGAGAAAAAGCCACATAATACACCTCCACGCTGTACGCTGCCAACAACCCCAGCTCAGGAATGGTGCTGCTCCCTCCTGCTTTAACAAAGCCTGGATTCATAGAGAACCTTTGCCCAACAGCATGCACAGAAATGAAGGTCTGAATCTGCCTTCCTGCTTAAAATGAGGCCTGGATATCATGGGATACTGAACAGGCATAAGTGTAGCCAGCCATGGTCTCAACTTCAGGGCCTGTTCCTGCTGTCACTCAAGTCAATGGGAACTTTGCCACTGACATCACCGGAAGAAAATGTAATGCTTCAAATCGCAGACCCTCATTACAACTTATCTCTTGTCCTCTCAAACCCCTTCCCCTCCAGCCACAAAGGATATCCACAGGGAAAAGTTGCGATTAACCCAACAGCCCACTCTACCACATTAAAACGACAAGGAGATCCCCGATAAATTATTCCTAGAGTCTCCTTCCTTAAACCAGTCAATTACTGGTTATGTAGCTATTTGGCAAAAGCAGTGAGAACAATTTTTGAACACTTGCCAATTCTCAGTGTCCTTTTTAAAGAGTCATGTCCCCTAAACTATAATCTGCAGAATCTAAAGCTTCTCCCAATGGCCAATTACTGCAGCTGTCAAAGAGTTTTAAATCAATCTACAAACATTCCTATATTCTCCATCTGCATTATACTAAACTCCCACTTCCACTTGTCCATTTCATGCGTCAGTTCTGCCCTGACACCAAGTCTATGTTCTGTGGGGCAGGGAGAGTCTTCATTTGTCTGTATGGTGCCAAGCACAAGGGAGCCAGATCCTAGACTGCAGTTCCTAGGAGCTACTGTAATCCATCCCTAGGAGTACAGATCAATACCTTAAAAAGGGGAATTTATATCAGACGAGATGCATGTGGACTGTATTTACCTTAAACTGCTCTTCAGACACCACAAGAAGTTGATGGCTGCCTTGCATATCAGGACTTTTAGAAAGGTCATGTGCTACTTCTAGCGGCTCTGGGAGGGGAGTGCCATGCCCATCCAAGACAAGTATCCCCACAACAGGAGCCCTGTGCATCAGCTGAATTTCCTTGGCTAGACAGACAAGACGTGGAGAAGGGTGAGAAAACAGACAGATATGATACCAGCCGAGAGGATGTGACAAGCATAGTGTTAGAACTCTCACACGTCCTCTTGAAATGAGACAATGCTGCATTTCTACACCCAATCAGAGTCTTCCAACTAGCAAATTGTTTATTTTTTGTTTTTTATTTTATTTTATTTTATTTTTTTTTACAAGAGACCCCTATATGGCTCTTTGTGTTTGCTTCCTTTGCTTATGCACCAGCACCAGCACCTGTAGAAATGTTAGTTAACTGCTTGCCCTAAAGCCATGATTCTAGAAATGACACTTTACCAAGAGTACTTTTTAAAGCATTTTGATCAGCCATGTTAAAGCCATCCTAGGCTACAATATGCGTCTAATAATTCAACTGCTTTCATACTGTGTGATCAAACAGCTTTAGAATCCAGTTTAATTAGAATGGGCATTTAAACTGAATTCAAACATTGTTTCCAAATTCCAGCTGACAAGGGTTTAAGAAATGTATAACTGGATTAGGCTGTTATTGTAGGTTTCCCCAAAGCACCCATCAATATGTTGTCTGAGACTACTACTGATACGCACCCATCCAAGCAAGTGGTATTTGAAGCAGGAATAATTAAATGATGCTGGTCACCTAATGTACTTTTGCTCCGAACTAACACCTCCTGGATTAGCACCACAGGCAAAAGCACACAATGGTGATACAGTCGTTTTCAAAACAGTCACATTTAGCGTATGGAAGTTTCAAAGAGTCACCTTTTAGAGATAATTTTAGGCCAAGTCCATGGATGACTCTGGCCTATAAAGTAGGGTCTCTGCCTCCTAACTAAGTGCACAAGGTCAAACGAGTTTTAAATGAGCAAGACAGCAGATTCCCACTGTTGCCGTGTTGGATAGAACTGGCTCATTTTAACCGATACACATGTACTATTAATGGTGGAGTGAAAGGATATAACGGGCCCCCCATCAGAATGATAAACTAGAAAGTGAGGGGTGGGAGAAAATGTCTTGTTGGCAGAGTTCAGTGGCCGAGTATAGGGGCAGTGCCTTCACCAGCAGCTTAATGGGAATGAAAATTAAAGAGGTTCAGGGGACAGTAGAACCCATTTACAGTAGAACCTCAGAGTTATGAACTGACCGGTCAACCACACACCTCATTTGGAACCAGAAGTACACAATCAGGCAGCAGCAGAGATCAAAATAAAAAAAAAAAAGCAAATACAGCACTGTTCTGTGTTACATGTAAACTACTAAAATAAAAGGGAAAGCAGCATTTTTCTTCTGCATTGTAAAGTTTCAAAGTTGTATTAAGTCAATGTTCAGTGGTAAACTTGTGAATGAACCACCATAATGTTTTGTTCAGAGTTACGAACAATTTCCATTCCCAAGGTGTTCATAACTGAGGTTCTACTGTATAATCAAAAGCTGAACTCTGAGCTACTATTGGTCAAAACGTAATCCGATCTCTCCTCCTGGCCAACCATAATGTTTCCAAGTCATGTTGCTCTCCATTTATAACTAACAGCTTTGCAGCTTTCTAGCAGTACATAACAGCAGCCCCTCTGATTCCATTAGGGCTGTTTCACAAGTTCCCACTAGTGAGTGATACTCACCCTGCTCTGCCTTGACAGGCTCATCCATCCTTCTCTCCGCTGGTGGAACACGCAAACAGAACGCATAGACTGTGCCTCCATTGGTGCCTGCCCACAAGGAGGGGCAGTGGCGAGAACCTGGACCAAGGATAAAGCCCATGAGCAGGGTATCTTTCCAGGAACTTTCAAACGTGATGGAATGGTTCTACTGTCTGTATGCAAATGTATATGCTCACACTAACCCAAGCACATATGTGATGAGAGGGAAATTCAAATGTAGTATCAGTTTGGTATCTGATGCATCCCCAACAGGATTAAGAGGAACCACATCCTCTTCTCGTCAGGGGATTGACTTTTGGCAGCCAGAGGTGAAGAGACTATGAATGGTGTTTAAGGCCAAAGAAGCTTCATCCTATTTGAAAACCACATACTTCAAATTCTCCCCCAAGAAGGTGAACCTGTTTAATCATGGATCAATCAGCAGCTGGTAGTGATCATACAGAACAGCTCTGCTCTCACTCATTTACTTTGGCTCTAGACTGAATAGTTTCAGTGCTACAGGGAGTACACGAAGGGAGTGCTGGGTCTATAATCTAGACGAACATAGTGCAGAGCGTGGTGGCGGCGAGCTCCTTCTACTCACTGTCTCTCAAAAAGGTGTCTGCGAAGTACAAGGTGCGCACAAAGCCAGTGAAGGAATCTTCTGCGGACCGCGCTTCGATCTTCCTCTGGATTGGAGCCAGTTCCATCTCCTGTAATGCATCTTGGTCAAACCTGGAATTCGCCTCTTGCACCTTCACATGAAGAACAGAGGGGATGAGGCAAGTTCTCTCAGACATAACATTTCTCTTTCCTCCTCAACAATCCCTTCTAGCATAGGAGAGGCAGCAAGTAGGGATTAACAGATGCTGGTAAATTAAGGTTACTTACTTGTAACCCAAGTTCTTCAAAATGGACTCTGCATATTCACACTAGCAGGATGTTCCAGCCCAGGCCTGTGCATCCCATAAGTGTGAATGTGCAGAGGCTATTCAGTCTACCTGAATCCTACAGAAAGATGAGAATTACATTTTCATTTCCTTAACTCCCTCCTGCATATTCAAAGAAATCTGCATTTCTCCAACACTGGCCACTTTTGCTAGTGCAATAGGCTGAGCAGAGGGAGCACTGGACTTCCATTTTTGCTTGTGTTGTTGTAGCTGTATTGGTCCCAGGATATGAAAGAAACCAGCTTGGGGAGGTAATATCTCATTAGATCAACTTCCTTTGGTGAAGTTTTATTGGACCAACCTCTATTGAGAAGACAAGCTATACAGCCCCTGAAATCCAACCACCAAATAGTGACCAAGCCAGCAGACAAAGGGGATGACATCATAGTCCTCAACCATGACAACTACATAAACAAGGCCAACTGACGACCCTGACACCACTTCCCATAAAGAACTCAAAGACAACCCCACACCACAATTCACATAGGATTTTAAGGATATCATCAAATCCTTCCCCAGACAACTCCAAGAGAAACACTATCACCTCATCCCCCATGAACACATGCCAGGGATCTTATACATGCCTCCCAAGAAACACAAACAAGGGAACCCAGGCAGACCCAACATATCTGGCCATGGCGCTCTTACTCAGGAAATATCAGGACTCTGAGAAACCATCCTCAAACCACTCACCACACAAAGGGCCAGCTTCCTCCAGGACATAACCTATTTCTTCCACAAACACCACAACACCAACAAGCTCTCTCAGAACATCATATTGGCCAACGGATATCACTTCCCTATACACCAACGACCCTCATGATGACGACATCACTGTCTGCCTCAAATATCTACAAGAAAATGGACAACACTCAGATATCCACCCCAAACACATTGCCAGACTCATCCATTTCATCCTCACCCATAACAACTTTATATTCAACAAAAAACAATTTGTCCAAACCATGCAAACAGCCATGGGTACTAGGATGGTTCCCCAATATGCCAACCTCTTCATAGGCCATCTTGAGGAAGAATTTCTGGACCATGCTCCACAAAACCAGTGACAAACCTGAGATACATTGATGATATTTTCATCTGCTGGACAGATGAACTAAACTCCCTCAGATTTCCACCATAACTTGAACTACCACCACCCATCCATCAAACTCTGCAATGCTCCCGCACCAGCATCAACTTCCTGAGCACCACTATCAGCTTCAACAGAACCCTCTCGCAGATCCAGCAACCAATCCAGATATGCCAAGAAATCAATTATCTACAGCCAGGCACTCAGATACCACAGAATATGCTCTGAGGAGAAAATCCAGGATATACATGTTAACACACTTAAAATCACCCTCACCAAACTTCTTTATCAGAGAAGTAGATCACACCATGGAACATGGTAACCCTAATTCCCTGAGAGCACCTGCTTCAATTTAGGAAAAAAAAGCCACTGACTGCACATCCCTAGTTATCACATACCACCCCATACCGGAACCCATATGGGGTATCAAATAATTGCCAATCATACTTGATGGGGACCACATCCTAAAAAAAAAAAAAAAATCTTTCTAAATCCCCTTTTCTGACCTTCAAACGACGCATCAGAAGCAAGCTCCCCACAGACCAGAATACACCAACTCAAACCAGTACCAGACACGGCCCTAACATATGCAAAACCTGCAGTCTTATATTCACTGCTATAATGATCAATACCCCACAAAACACACCTTTCAAGATCCACGGTGCCTGCACACGCGGTGCACCTTATCTGGTGAATCAAGTGCGCCAACAACTATGTGGGTGAAACAAGACAATCACTATGCTCTCGAATGACCTCGGATAAAAGACAAAAATCATCATCATATCTGGGAGTGAATACTTTTCACAAAATGAACACTCCATATCTGGCCTCTCAGTCCAATTTGTCAAAGGAAACCTGCACAACACCTTAAAAGACAAGCCTGGAAGTTTAAATTCATAACTCTGCTGGACACCAAAAATCACGGACTCAGTAGCGAACCTGGCTTTCTATCTCATTACAACAATCTGTAACGCATTAACTCTTTGTTCTATGACTGCAGAAGTATTAATTGCGTATGTCATTTTGAATGGTTTCTTGCAACGTTAACTCCTTGTACTTAACAATCTGTTCCACCTTGCGTTAGCTGTGACACTGATGATCTTTCCCAGACCTGAAGAAGAGCTCTGTGGAGCTTGAACGATTGTCCCTCTCACCAACAGAAACTGGTCCAATAAAAGCGATTACCTCAGTTACCTTGTCTCTCAAAGACATCAAGTAGTTACCTTTAGAGAGAGTCTTCCTCTCTAGAGGGGAATTTAACTTTGGGTATAAAGCCTCCCTCAATCTCCCCTGGAAGATTTCTCCTCCCCTACACTATCTCTTTATAGTGTAGGGGAGGAGAAAGGCAGTGGCAAGCAAGTGAAGGAAAATGCCCAACTTTGGTCCTTGACGAATTTCTGTATTTTATTAATATTTTTATTTCAACTCCGGACAGAGCGTTTTGCCAGATAAAGATCCAAAACAGAGTTAGTCACGTGTTCTATATCTAAATAGTTACTCCTGGGGGAATTCTGCACCATGTGTGTGCGCATAATTAATGAGCCACACATATTTTTTTATAAGCAAAAAAGAAACTGCAGTTCCACCTTTCACCCACCAGAAAGAGCTGTGGTGATAGAACAGAACAGGATGTCCCAGCAAGTAAGGGAAGAGAAAGACCCTGTCTTCTTCACAGTGCCTGTTAGGCCAGGTCAGGAGACAGGGGCTATAGGGAGACAGACAGTGTGGGGCTGCTGGGCAGGCGGGGAGGGGGGTGTGTGTTGTCAGATGGGCTCATAAGGGCTAGTCAGGAGGAGAGACTTGGGCAGGGGCTGAGCGGGAGTGAAGGTGCAGGGCCACATGGAGACAGGGGGTGACTGAATGGGGGCACAGAGACACATGGGGACAGTGGGAGGGGGTGCAGGACCACATAGAGATGGGTCAGGGTGTCTGAGTGGGGGTGGAGGAACACATGGGGACAGGGGGTGCAAGGACACATGGGGGTACAGGGACACATGTGCCTGACTGAATGGGAGAGGCTGGGGTTAGCCAGGGTCTGCATGGGGGAAGCTTCCTAACAATCCTTTCCCATCCCCCCCAAAAAACCTATTCCATACTTTTCCCACCCATACCAAACAATCCTCCAAGTTCACACCCAGCAATTACTTCCCTCTCCCTCAGCTCCTCCATTACCCCCAACTCCCCCCCAAGCTATTGCACTGCTTCTCAGGGGTGCAGAAAATATGGTTCCATATTGTAGTTTAAATTATTTATTACTCAGAGTTCTGTACTAATATACCTAGTAAGGAATCTATTTGTCAAAAAACATTTCCTGAATCTTTTTTTCTGTATTGTTACAGAAACACTTGCTGACTGGTATTTTGAAATAAATGACCGAAAATAACTGAAACTGGTGTGATTATACTGTGTTTTGATAAATAAAATACACAGAATTTGAAAATATTGTGTGCAGAATTTTTAATTTTTTTGGCACAGAATTCCCCCAGGAGTAAATAGTTACCAATGTTAGGAGTGACAAGACTGAGGCCGGATACACTACAGAGTTAGGTTGATGCAAGGCAGCTTACGTTGACCTAACTATGTATGTGTCTACACTAAAATTTCGCTCCCGCCGACGTAACTGCCCTGCTACGTCAACTTATCTTCACCTTCATGAGAGGCATAGAGTCAACGTCGATGTAATTAGGGTGACTCAGTATCAGTGTAGACACTGCGTTGATTACATAGACTGTTACCAGCTTTCAACAACTATCCCACAACGCCCAGTACTGACAGTACAATTGACACAGGGACTCCTGGTGAGGATGCGCACTGTCAACACTAGGAGCTAAGTGTAGAATGCACAATTACTGTGGCAGCTATATGCCGACCTAAGTTAAGTCAACTTAATTCTGCAGGCTTGCCCTGTGTGCAGGCCATTACGTCAAGCTGCAATTTGTACAGTAAGGGCAAATCTACACTACAAAAATAAGTTGACCTGAGTTATGTCGACATACAGCCACCGCAGAATTAAATTGGTTTTACGCGTCCATACTTTGCTCTTTCTGCTCATAGTGCATGTCCTCACCAGGAGTGAGTGCACCAATTTAACTGCTAATGTGGGACATTCTGGGATGGTATCTGAAAGCAACAGTCGATATAACTGACACTACACTGACACTGTTGACCCAACTACTTTGAGTTAAGCACTACACCTCTCATGGAGGTGGAGTAAAGTTGGTATAGTGGAGGAGTTACAACGGTGGGAGATACATTTTAGTGTAGTCGCTTACAGAGTTAGGTCAGAATAAGCGGTCTTACATTGACTTAACTCTGTAGTATAGACCAGACCTAAGACTGAAGATTAAGAACATCTGCATTACCCTGCTCTCCCCACCGTGTGGTCCAAGCAGGAGTTTACAGGGCTCAGGCTTAGGGCCTGTCTACACAGGGAAGTTAGTGTGCTTTAAATTCACACACTAGCTTACTGCACACAGACTCCCCACAAGTGCACACACTTACTGTGCATGAAGGGTGCCCTGAGGCAGTTTAGCTTAATACGACTCCAAAGTGTATTAAGTGAACACACACAAAGGCACTTCAGTGTGCAGCAAGAGTGTATACATGGGGAGTTACTGCAGAATAGCTAGTGTGCACCAGCTACTGTGAGCTTACCCACCATATAGACAAGCCCTTAGAGACAGACTGACTCACCTCCCCAGTGATCCCACCACCAGCTCGCCGCTTCCTGCTAGACACCCTGCTTCTCCGGATCCGCCTGAATGACTGCCGGAGGGATTTCTTCAACGACTTCACCCGAGACAAAGGGCCTTCCAAGGCCAGCTGGTCACTGGGATGCAACGTACATCTAAGACAAAAAAAAGATTTGGCAGGTGTGCTTAGTTGCTTTTCTGACCAGCTGGCTGGCAGTACGGGAGCAACTGGTAGCTAGGCATGTGAACTCTTACTAACAAGCACAGGAGAGACACTCACCCCAGCAGGAGAAGACTTTTCTCTATACCCATTGATCTCCATAAACCAGGAAATACCAACTCTTACTAGGACTGCCTGGAAGTGCTAGCCAGCCTGCTCCCATACCTAGGGAAGTACCCATATCATGCCAGAAAGGAAGAGACTTACTTGACAAAGACCAGTCGTTTCTGCTGGTGATCAAAGAGCCCAAAGCCATGGCTGGTACCAAAGGCCACGAGCTTCCATTCAGAGTGAAGAGCCAGTGACGTGACCACAGCAGGTGGTTGACACTGAACCAGGACAAATGGTTGGAAGCCAGGTTCAAATCGGACAGGCTCATCTCGGGCCTTTAGCCTCTCGTGACCTTTCCACTTATAGCCTTCTTGGTCCTGTAGTAAGTCTGCTTCAGCGTGGTCCACAACATGCTCTGACTCTTCATCATTCAGTTCCATCACCAGTATCTGAGGGAACAGGAATAAGCTCAGAGGCTTTGTGCAATCCCCAGAGCTTTTAGACTCCACCTGATCTCTCGATGGCTTCAACATGCATACTTGTTTCCAGCATGACCACATGCCTCCCCATCTGACTCCTATGACAAACGGACACCCATTGGGCAAAGTTTCCATGAGAACTTTTGCCTCCCATTTTAAAAATTTCTTAATTTGATTAATTATGTTGGCAGCATGACATTCTAGCTACCAAATTTGGTTACTTCAAATCAAACCATCCTAACTCATTCAGTGCTTCCTAAGAAGAGGAGAGGGCTTGGGGGACAAAGCAAAGCACAGGCGCTCATGGTCAGTTTACATGAGAGGAGACACATTATGTCTTCATGGAAGGAGGATTGTAGCACAGGCTGATGGAAACATTATACAGACACCAAAATGGGGTCTTCTGTCACAGCAATAACACAGGCTCTTGCAAGGAACAGGAACAAGGGAGACAGCAGAGGTAGTTTACCTTTTTTGGCTGAAATACGTAAGGATCATGGGTGTCAGTCACAGAAAAGGGTTACAACAGCATGAAGCTCTGAGAACAGGGAGGGCAAAGAACCATCAGCCCCTGCTGCAGTTGCACTAGATAGCGAGAAAGCCTCAGGCCAGTTGCCTCCCCAAAGGCTCCCCAGAGGCACAGCAATACCTCCTCCTGTCAGCAGGATTGCGAACTGACCCAGCCACTTTAAATTGTCTCCAAGCTTCTCCGTTATATGAATGTTGCAAGGTGGTGCCACTTACTGATTAGGCACCAGCAACACCGGGATCCAACTGGCTAGCTAGCAGGCAGTGTGCCTGCACAAAATGCAAATAGCGAAGGCATACAGACAACAGGCAGAGACAATCGGGGGAAAGTTTTAAAAAGCTGAAGCATAAAAACCCAGGTAGCTGGCAACTACCTCAGGGCTGAAGGGTCAAATCAGACAGAAGGGGGAGAATACAGTATAGACAAGAAGGAGCTGACAGATAGGGAGACCTTCCACAAAATGACTATTTACAGAGTGAAGAAAACTCACCCCCAGAGGGGAATCAATTTTGTCCTCCATTTCTAGTTTGTGTTGTATTTCCTATGCTAGTCAAGAAGCACTCTTAAAAGCAGACCACCAAAAAATCAGTTTTACAGTTTCAGTACCTGCCCTGCCGTACCAGCTACAGTCAGATAGCCGCTGTATTTACACAGGTAAATCTTCTGGATCCCGAGCCTGGGGTCATCGCTGTAAGGGTCAAAGGAACCAACCTGGTGGATGGAATGTAAAGAGGTCACATCAACACAAGCTGGCCTTAGCACTGCAGCTGCAAAGTGGATAGGCAACAACAGTAGGAATGCAAACTCTCTAGGTTCAGAAAGTTTAGCTGAGTGACTGCCATCTCACCTTACGCAGCGGAGGCCATTCATCCTCACCCAGCGGGTTCATGTTGTCATTGGGATCTGCGTCTGTGAGGAAGACCCTCACAGTGCTCAGCTTATAAAGGAGGCGCAAGCAAACACCTGAAGCATCCCAAAACCGCACAGTGCCATCCTCGTGCCTGATGGGGAAGAGTCAGAAACAAGTCATTCACTAATAGCTGTCGCAGCATGGGGAGAGAGCAGGAGGGAAAGAGACAGAAAGAGAAAGCAGAATCCCCCATTCTCAGAGACCAGCTATTTTAAAGACAGGAGGCACAACCTGAGACATACATGCTAAGGTGTGAAAGCAGTCCTTTTACACATCCCTGAATCCTAGGGAGAATTTTAGTTTGCACTCCTACTAGGTTTTATGAAGCTGATGTTGTAAAATAAAGGATTTAAGAACACTGACAGAGCCAGAAATAGGAAAGGAATATTACCTTCAGTTCACCTCCATCCCCTTACTCCTAGCCCGTAGCAACAACAACATTCTGAGTCATGGGTGACTGCTCTGCTAATGCAACTTTGATCTTTCCTGCAGCACCCCTGCACCTCTAAGAAGAGCTAGTTGTGTCAAGAATCCCGACACTGAAAGTCCTATAGAATTACCTGGCAGGGATGTTTGAAAAGTGTTGTGAAATTCCAGATGAAAAGCAGTAGAGGGGCAGACTTCTTGTACAACATGGACAGGGAAATTATCTCATTCTAGCATCCAGTGTAACATCAGAAACTGAAAGGTCTAGACCATACGGGTCTGACTGTGCTCATTTGTATCAATTATGTAAAACTGCTGTAACTCCCATAGAGTTATTCTTGATTTATACTGGTGAGGGTGAGACACACTCCTGCAGATATATTGTTCCCGCTGAACTGGTATAATTTGTCTTGACTGTTAGTCTAAATTTCAACACTGGAATTAGTCAATCTTGGGAAGGGTCAATAGTTTTTTCACGATGATCAAAGACAGGATGACTTCCTGTCATAAAAGTTATGGCTTAACTGCTCTGACACGCTATAGGTCACTAGCTTTAAAAATCAGCAGTCCAGCTTCAAGAAGTGGTGACCTACTCTCTGCAGAAGAGAGCTCAGGAGTCAAGTCTATTCATGTGACACTTATGACAGGAACACACGCAATTCAAAAATGGGTAAATACTGGGCAGGAAGCCTTGATTTTTATCAGTTTAAGCACTTACCCTGTAAGGAGCAGGTCCCTCTGGGGAGGATCTGGAGCCAGGTTGGTGCCACCATCTATCAGCCAGGGCTAAAAAGAAAACACTCTTGAAGACCACACCATGACTGTCTGTGAAATGAGAGTGCAACAGAGCATGCCATAGAGAGGGAGGAGAACAGGAAAGCATGAGCTACAAGGAAAGAGCATCTGTCTGTGCGTATTCTGTTAGCCTTTGTTTGGATTAAGATTAGATGTACTAGTTCTGATCTCATCAGTTGTACTTTCTTGGTTAGGAATTGTTATATTCAAGTTTCCTCTTTAAGAAGCTGCTCTGGCTGACAGCTCCTGGTTTAGAAGCAGCTTTGCTTGCTAGCACTGACTGCTGGAAACAATCTGAGCTGGAGCTCACTTTTACTAAGAGCTGCTGAAAGCTGGAGAACTAAGTATTTTGAATTCCAAATAGTTGTCTTCACTAAGTCAGTGGTCTTTTGGGAGCAGGACTTCTTAGTACTACCACCAACCACAACAGTGCTTCACTTGGCATTCTGCAGCCAGCCGGGCAGAAAAGATACCTACTGAGTATGTTATAATGTTCTTATGTGCATGTGAATGGGTGCATCCTTACAGCTGCCGTACCATATTTGAGTAATGAGAGTTCTGTTTGCTTCCAGCGCTGATCACTCTCTCCCACAGTTTCAGTGGGATATTGGAGACGTGGTGTGAACAGGTGATGGCTGAGCAGTGGAGAGATGCCAGGTACGGAGGATGGACTGCTGGCCAGCCTGCACTCTTTAGGTCTATTACCACCAGCTCTTCTTCGGCTAGCACCACCATAGCAGAGGGGTCATCAAACTCTGTGCAAAGAAAATTCATTGAAACTATTCAACTGGCTTATTCACTGGGTTTTGATAGTGCTTTGATAAGATGATGCACCTAGTGCTTTAATCACAAAATTAGCTACATATGCTCTAACAGTAGAAATACGCTTCCTATAGAATAGGTATGAAAATATATTCCCATGAAGCTTCTCCCCACAAACATGATTGTGAACAGCAGTAAATAAATACTCCTCAACTATTTTTGGACTAACCTGCATATTTAGCCAGAAACTCGAAACAACAGCTCTCAACAAGTGTGACAAAACCTCAGCAGCATTAATAGAAAGTCCTGCAGAGGGTCAGCCACATTGTTGACCAAATCTGACTCCTAATGTCATTTGGGTACATCTAGACTGCAATAAAAGACCTGTGGCTGTACCTGGGTCAGCTGACTCGGGCCCATGGGGCTCAGGCTGTGGGGCTAAAATTTCACTGGAGACATTCAGGCCCTGGCTCTGAGACCCTCCCGCTTGCAGGGTCTCAGAGCCTATGCTCCATCCCCAGCCTGAACAGCTACACTGCTATCTTTAGCCCCACAGCCCGTGAGCCCAAGTCAACTGACCCAAGCTCTGAGACTCAGTGGCGTGGATTTTTTTATTGCAGTGTAGATATACCCAAGAGGCCTTTGATCTACAGTTAGCTAATAATGGCTGGGATGGATGGGTATGTATTCACCCCGGCAATGATTGTTTCAGTGCTCTGTTAAGACCTCAGTCCCTCAAGGCTAAGCTGCTTAAAAGCAGTAATGCAGCAGGTTCTGGGAAATGCTGCGCTACTTGGAATTGACAAATGTTTACATTTCAACTCTCAGACATCTGAAGCTTCCCTGCTTCTGGTGTGCTGTGCCATCTGCAATGCTTGAAAAGAACATCTCTATACCTGTAACAGCACTACAATTATCAATTACGTACAAAAAGCCGTTAATGCAACCACAAAGCTGAGACTTATAGAATTCCGTATTACTGTATATGGTATTAACACTCAAAAGCTCAACCAGCATTTTGCTCAGGAGGGGGCTCAGATTACTGGCAGCCCCAAATGTGAGTGGCAATGCGACCCTGCGCACCAGGACCACAACACCACTTACTCAACTTTGGCCTGTACAGCCCGTCATCAGGACAGGGGGCTGGCTAGGCCAAATCTGAATGAGTGGCATTGCATCCTGGTGCACAGGGTCACAATGCCACTCACTTAAGTAGGGGCTAGACAGCACTGCCATCTCGTCATGGGCCCTCTGCGCCCCTCTCCCTTCACTGCACCCTGATATTCATGCTTTTACGTATGTTGCAAGGCGGCCATGTTACTGATGGGAAAACCAAAGTTGGGCTCTACCCATATCTAATTTATTTATTAATGCAGGTTTTTCAGCTCTTTAAAGAGCATCATATAAAAACTACATAAGTGCACTTTATTTTAGTGGGAAATCTAACAAAGTGAACACAGCCGCATTCACATCAACGCAGCCCACTTATCATACCCCAAACAGCTCTCCTTGGCCATCTCTCTGCTCACAACTCTATTTGGATTAGTTTTCCACCATTAATTCACCTCCTGCTCACTTGTCTGACCATCTGAAGTATAAGACTCACAAGTAACAAAATCTCCTAAACAAACCCTACAAGATACTCAGTGTATTAATATTTGCTTTAAATGCATTATTTCTCTACCTCACACTGGGTTAGGAGTCAGGTGATCTGGGTTGTACTTCTGGCTCTGGCCTGCTGAACAACCCTAGTCTAGTCACTTCTGTGACTCAGTTTCTCCATATATAAAGTGGTGGTCGGGATACGATATAGCTAAAAGAACTAAGTGTTTTGTTATTTTGCTCCTCAGTCTGCTGTCCTTCACTGTGCCTAATTGAGATAAACTCTGCAGGGCAATGACCCAGTCTCTTGTACATCCATAGAGCACCATGCAGCTATCAGTACTATATAAATATAGTGGGCACTGCACCTTGGTACAGCATTAATAGTATGGACAGTACACTGTAGATGCACAGTCTAACAGTACAGGCAATAGTGTGTTACGCATGTGTCTCCCATCCATCCACCCACTAACAGCTGGAAACAAACAGGAATATCCAATCTGCATGTTTATTTTTTTAAAAGTATTCTCAGTCTGAAGATGGGGGAAGGGGAAGAGCTGCCTTCTAGAATCATGCTGCTATACACAAGCTTCACACTCATTCATTCAAGTGGCTTTGGGATATAGCCACCCCTTGCTACTTCCATCATGAAGAACACTCTAAGGGGCACGTAAGGTGAGCTGGGCAGATCCACTAGTATTAGGCACTCAGCCACAAGGAAGCTTGCTGACCACAGACACGACATTTAGTTGTAAATAACTTCCTGGTCTGAAGTGCTGCAGCTACAGCTTCCTCTAACAGCTCCTGCGTGCACACATTAGAAACACAGGCAAACTGGATTGCTCAATTCTTGGGCAGTACAAGCTTGGTAGCTTGTAGTTATTTCAGGCTAAAGCCTCTTAATTCACATCCAGGAATTGTGTTTAGAAGTGTCAAGTGTGATCATAAAACTCTGAAAAAAGTAAAGGAGTACTTGTGGCACCTTAGAGACTAACCAATTTATTTGAGCATGAGCTTTCGTGAGCCACAGCTCACTTCGTCAGATGCATACCGTGGAAACTGCAGCAGACTTTATATATACACAGAGAATATGAAACAATACCTCCTCCCACCCCACTGTCCTGCTGGTAATAGCTTATCTAAAGTAATCGTCAGGTTAGGCCATTTCCAGCACAAATCCAGGTTTTCTCACCCTCCACCCCCCCACACAAATTCACTCTCCTGCTGGTGATAGCCCATCCAAAGTGACAACTCTTTACACAATGTGCATGATAATGAAGTTAGGCCATTTCCTGCACAAATCCAGGTTCTCTCACTCCCAGTCTCTATTTAAGCCTAAATTAATAGTATCCAATTTGCAAATGAATTCCAATTCAGCAGTTTCTCGCTGGAGTCTGGATTTGAAGTTTTTTTGTTTTAAGATAGCGACCTTCATGTCTGTGATTGCGTGACCAGAGAGATTGAAGTGTTCTCCGACTGGTTTATGAATGTTATAATTCTTGACATCTGATTTGTGTCCATTTATTCTTTTACGTAGAGACTGTCCAGTTTGACCAATGTACATGGCAGAGGGGCATTGCTGGCACATGATGGCATAAATCACATTGGTGGATGTGCAGGTGAACGAGCCTCTGATAGTGTGGCTGATGTTATTAGGCCCTGTGATGGTGCCCCCTGAATAGATATGTGGGCACAATTGGCAACGGGCTTTGTTGCAAGGATAAGTTCCTGGGTTAGTGGTTCTGTTGTGTGGTATGTGGTTGTTGGTGAGTATTTGCTTCAGGTTGCGGGGCTGTCTGTAGGCAAGGACTGGCCTGTCTCCCAAGATTTGTGAGAGTGTTGGGTCATCCAGCCTATTTCCTCTTGTTTTTTCCTACCCCCCCCCCAGATGTTCTGGCTTAACTTGGATTTAAACTTGGAGAGTGGTCAGTTTGGATGAGCTATTACGAGCAGGAGAGTGAGTTTGTGTGTGTATGGGGGTGGTTTTTGGAGGGGGGTGAGGGAGTGAGAGAACCTGGATTTGTGCAGGAAATGGCCTAACTTCATTATCATGCACATTGTGTAAAGAGTTGTCACTTTGGATGGGCTATCACCAGCAGGAGAGTGAATTTGTGTGGGGGGGTGGAGGGTGAGAAAACCTGGATTTGTGCTGGAAATGGCCTAACCTGACGATTACTTTAGATAAGCTATTACCAGCAGGACAGTGGGGTGGGAGGAGGTATTGTTTCATATTCTCTGTGTATATATAAAGTCTGCTGCAGTTTCCACGGTATGCATCTGATGAAGTGAGCTGTGGCTCACGAAAGCTCATGCTCAAATAAATTGGTTAGTCTCTAAGGTGCCACAAGTACTCCTTTACTTTTTGCGAATACAGACTAACACGGCTGTTACTCTGAAACCTGTCATAAAACTCTGATTATTCCAACTTCAAATATATTCTCTTGTCAGCATCTCAGAGCCGACACCTGCAAGGTTAAAAAAATTGGCTCATGTGCTTCTATAGGATGTATAAAGGAGGACTGAAAGCTTGTCTTTTAAAATAAGAAATTCAGGTCTTGTCTATCCTGGAAGACACTGTAACCTTATCTGTAATAGGTAGTTAGTGTCAACAAGGTTATAGTGACAAACATCTTTCCTGCTTTCATCATACATCATAAAGAAGCAATTAAAGTCCAACTGAAAAAAATCCTTTAAAGCCATGGAAACAGCTAGTGTTTAGTTTCCAAACTAGATGTCTGCTTCTCCAAGACATCTATCTATTAAAACTGGAAGTCTTTGTATTATAGACCACCATAAACTGAAAAACCTAGCAATGCTAAATAGCACATGACAGGAGAGAGTTGCTCACAGAACCCCCGAGGCACTTAGTTTTGCAATTCACTCAACCATTTTTATTTTTTTTTAAACAGTGTATTTCTGTAACTTAAAATAACTAAGTTGACACCTGTTTTGAAGGCGAGATCAGTAGCAATAGTGAAATGGGCAGGAGAACCAGAAAGGTTTTGGGGAAAAAAAGAGTCAGGTGGGGGCTGGATCATTGACACATTCAGATCTGATGGATAAAAAGAGGAAGTGATTCCAGGTATTGCAAACTTAGGTAGCAAAGGCTCCACATTGCTAGCAGGAAAAGGAGAAGCTATGGGACATGCTGATCGGGAGCTGGTGGAACAAATACGATTGAGTCATTTCTAAGCTGTATAAAAAAATGTAAACATTTGTGTTGGCCAGCAGAGAATTAATAAAATGCTTTGTATACCGACCCTTAGTTGTAACCTTACCCTTTGTTCATATGCTACATGGAGCCTCATGTCATAAACCCAGACACTAATTAAGAAAGCTACTCACTCCCAGTCTGAGATTGTTTTTTTTAATTACAGTCCCCTTTGATGCGCTGTCTTTTAATGGAAATATTCAGAACTGGATCTTGTAACTTAATCATGCTCCATGTCCAGCCTTGCTCTGTTTCCATGAGCTGATAAGAGCGTGAACAATAATACAACAAGTGGGTTTTAGTGGGTGCTTACGAAGTTTATAGCTGATCCATCACTGCTGCCAGTATTTCACACTTCACTTATAAATTGCATCTTGAGACATTTAAAATGATACAAAACAACCCAACACAACCAAAACAGTGCTTTGCATCTAAGCTGCTACTTGTCATGTCCAGAATCTCCACCCATAGAGCAACTCCAGGCTGCCCCTGACTCTTCAGAAGAGAAGGGGCACCTTGTCAACACATACCTGCAGCAGGATCTGCATTGCAGATGACAAAGAAGTCTATCACTCGCGATGTAAAGTCAAAGGCAGTCTGCTGGCTGCCATGGATGACAGAGATACTGTGCCGGTCACCATAGCTAGCCCGGGGCATCCCTCCTTGGAATATAATGTAAGGTAGCCTTAAAAACAAAGACACACAACGTTTGTGCTCTCTTTAGAGTCCATCTATTTCACCAAAAACTTATTAACTGAGAAAGTTTAAGGCCCCAATGTTTGACAAAGGCTCCCTACAGTGTTACTCAAAAGGGGCTACATGTGAGAGACCAGTGTAGTCAGCAACGGATTACAAGAAAACTTGTGCTTCCCCACCCCCAACCCCTTTATTATCTTAAGCATCTCTTGTAAACAGTAGGTGGGAGGGAAATGAATAAACAAGAACCTACCCATTCTTTGTCGTCTGCCAATAAATCTTGGAAATGGCCTTGCAAGGGAAAGGACCTAGGATGACAGATTTACAAAGTTACCACAATTGTAAGATGCATCTTCCATTAGGTGGCGTTCATATTTCTAGCAAGGGGAAGCCGAGTGGAAATTGAAGGCCCTTTTTAATTATTCTGCTTAATAGTGACAAAAGTGCCAAATACATGGTAGGGCCACACGAGCTGAATAGTATGTGGAGCAGTGGCACCTCATTGTGCTGAACCCAGAGAAGCAGTACTTTCTCTAGGAGATGCCATTTCTCGTAGTATTATTCAGTGCGAAGAAGGCTAGGCCAAAGGGTAGCTGACTTGTATTGCTGTCAGTAATGCAGTTCTGGTTACTATCACCTCTGCATTAACTAGAAGTGCCTCAATTTCCAGCACTCTTCTGGTTAACGCAGGGGTGATAGTAAGCTCTAAAGGCCAGATCAGGCCAATATGGAGGCCTCCATATGGCAAAAGGAAGAAGTCATCCTCTTTTGAGGAGTTTCAGCCAACAAGAGGCATCACTTCCTCTTTAGCACTGAAGTAACAGACCAGAGAAGAAATTCAACTAGCTGGTAACTGGATTGGCTGGCTATATGGATACTTAGGGCAGCTTGCTATTACATAAGTATAAATGTATATATGTATAAAAGCCTGTGTAACTTCCTGCTCTGGGTACAGGATTTGAGATTCTCGTCTCCCTGTACCTTTTTGAAGCTTCAAATAAACTTTTCTGCTTCTCCACCCCGTTGTAATTATTGAGTGAAGCACACCGGGTAACGAACCCCTGCTGTTGTTTTGCCTCTTGGCACTGCGTGCCGGCAACAAGCTGAACACCTGACTCAGAACAAGGAATAAAACTGAATCCCTAGCTCCTTTCCCAATCATGTGAGCTATGCTTCTGTACGCAGATTTTTACCTCCTGCTCATCTATGCTCAGTAGACATTCAGTTAGACATCCTTGCTTCAGCAGAGTTCAAAGCCAGAGCAAACTGGATTTAAGAGACCCCTTTGAGTTAAGATGTTTAATGCCCATTGGGGCAACAGCTCTGCATTGCGCTGCCATGACTACACACCAGGAGAGAGCTTGTCTCCGAGATCCCAGAGGGGCTTGAAGCGACTTTGAATTTAAGAGCAGTTCAACAAAAGCAGTTTAAGCCTCAGAACAGAAGCAGTTTGTTTCTATCACACATATACTGACCATAAGGCACTTTGCTTTCCAGGGGCTCAGGCTGCCTGTTATCATTGGATACTGGCCACTGGGCATAACTTCCATCATAATGGCAGCTAATGATTTGACGGCCATCCTTCTGCCAAAAGAGATTCTCCAGTTGCTAGGGAGGAAGAGACACAGAATGACCGACATCCAGAGAATCTTTAACACTTCTAGAACCGGAATATACATTCATAAGAGCGAAATAACGGAGTTGGCTCTCCCTGTACCTCCTGGATCTATTTCTTCAGAGAACCCTGGAGAGAGGGGGGCTCACCTTGCTCATGCCCAATGATTTCAGCCCTCATTAATACCTGACTGCCCAGGAAGTGGTGCGACACTCTTTTGTTATGCACGTCCCAGAGGACAATGAGGCCCCTGCTGTATCCAATCAGAATCTGGCCAGGGTTCCTGGGATGCTCCCGTAAGGCTTCAACCAATTCAAACGACCGCCTGTTACGATAGTCTTCTGGCACCCTGGGCAAAATGAGGAGAAAAATTAATCCACGTGCACCTGCCTATGACAGCCACATTGACAGTGTACGTATGGGAGAGAAACATGCTGGGAAGGACAGGGAAGGTGAAACTCTCAGAAGGGTGAGAACAAGCATGGCATCTTTTAAAACTCAGCCAAGATCCTTACGATTTGCAGGGCATTAAGCAAGGAAACTACTGTGGAGACTCTAAAAGAGAGGACCTCCTTGCCCAGTCCCACCATCAGAAGGGGAAATCAGATGCCTGTGATGAAATCTACAGCAGGAAGCCCACAAAGCGGGGAGTAGAAAGGATGTGAGCTATCTCCCTCTCCAGTCCCACTGACAAGGGCAGGGAAAGAGTGGAGAGGAGAGCCACAGGCAGTGGGATGAAGCCGACACGAGCCTGTTGCCAACCGTTTGTGCTTACAGCCAGCACTGGAAGCAACGCATTCCACAAAATGTGTTTTTTGGTGAGACTCCCACCTCAAAAGGTTACAGGTACATAAGGAATCAGGGCAAAATTTTCTAAAGCATCCAAAGCACCGTAGGAACCTTGGGCATTTTTGAAAATGTTACCCTGAGTTTCTGTAGACATAGGAAAGAGGTAGCAACTTTGCCCATCGCCCATATAAAAAGTTAAATGCCTTGTTAAACATTCTGGAACCTTAAATTAATTTAATATTTGTTGGCGAGACTTGGATACATAATCATGAGTAAGGGTACAATTATGTCACTGAGGTTGCAGAAGTGACAGAATCCATGACATTGGAGCACTGCAGCAGTGGCTGGGGGACCCTGGCGCTCCCCAGCCTCACAGGGCAGTGGAGGATCTCCCCTCCCTCCCCCCCAAGCTCCCAGCCGCTGCTGATGGCAGGGGATCCCCCCGCAGCTCCTCACCCCTTGCAGGAGTGGGGGGCCACAGCTCCCAGCCACTGCATGCAACGGGACAGGGTGCCGGACCCTCCTGCCTCCTCATTTTGTCAGGAATGTTTTTAGTAAAAGTCAGGGACAGGTCATGGCTTCTGTGAATTTTTGTTTATTGCCCATGACCAGTCCATGACTTTTACTAAAAATATCCATGACAAAATTGTACCCTTAATCATGAGGGACTGAGCACTAGATGAGACAGGCACAGCATTTGCAGACCTACTGCATGCTTCCCCTAAATAGTTCTGCAATGTTCTACAGCACCTCTGCTATAACTGTCTTGGGTTATTCCTGTCCAGAGAATACCATCTGTATAACGCAGACAAACTAGGGCCCAGAGTAAGGATTTGTCTCTCCAACACCATCCAACATTTGCAGCCTGTAACATTTAATATAAGTTAGGCTCCAGTGTACAAACTGGAATAAAAAATTGGTTAAGTGCAACACACAAACTTTTCCCTTCTGTCATGTCTATACATGACTAATCCCATTGGTCAATATACCCGTTTGCTCACCGCTGCAGCACTGCCTCAGAGGTGATGGTCCTATCCTCTAACAGTCTGAAGGACGGGAGCTCTACCACAAAGACATTGCCACTCTCAGTGCCAAGGTACAGAACTTCCCGTGATGAATGTGGAAGGACAACCGTTATCTGGGTGGCACTTGGAGGAGATCTGTGAATGCAAAAAGAAACCAGTTAACTGCCTGTGAAGGAGATCAGTTTCTAGAGAGAAGCAGCTACGGTATTCATTTAAACAGCTCCATAGAGCCTCAGATGAAAGCTGACCCCTGCTTTACCCATAAGCCATTTGCAAGAGATTCAGTAAGCATTTTGCTGGACAAATGGAGCTTTGAGCCAGGATCTTGTTTTTTTTGGAAGCAGAACACCAGCTTTAAAATAAACCTAAAAATAATCCAGAAATGCATTGATAGAGAGCGGTGTGTGTTAGTCACTATTAAGGGGAAACTCATCTAACTACCCACAGGAGCAGAAATAAATAAGTTGTCCAGAAACTGGAAAAAGTTAAACTAGAAATACTGGAATATTTTAAACTGTGGTTTAAATGATTTAGTTAAATCTGGACATACTTACTGATGTAAGAGTAGTTACAGGGGTAAGCTCAACATATATGTCAGGTTTAAATTGATTTGAGTGAGTATACAGAGTTGCACAGATTTAAACTAAATGTATTTTAAAAATAGGCCTTTAAATTGGTGCACCTTTGTATTCAGATGAGGCCTCATTCAAATCCTGTTGACACCAATGGAAAACACCCCTATTGACTTCAGTCGAAAGGTGGATTGGGCCCTAAATCAGGGCACTGTGAACTAAGCCATGTCAGAGTGCACTTCATAAACTGCTGTGTGGGTGGCACAGGAAGGAGAGAAAGAGCAATATTAGAGCACAATACCCAGGAGGCCCCCGAAGTGTGAAGCGTTGCTCCTCCTGCAGCTCAGATGCCCCACTATGCTGCTTCAGGCTCCAGAGATGCAAGCTGTTATCATCCAGCAGTGTCACCAGCTGGCACTAAAATCAAGAGACATGATCATAAAGAAAGCAACCTATTTAAAAGCAGTATACTAAGTCAAGCAATAAACCACTGCTGTTCGGGGATTACCTCAGTTAATCCAGGATTCAGGAACCGGTCGCACAGAGCAGCGGGCTTACACAGTTATATTCAGCAGAATTCTGCTGACTCAGTCAGTAAGGGACTTCGGGACTACACAGAATGGCGTGCAGGCTTAAAAGCATTTTTTGTCTGCTTCTTATCCAATATACCAGCAGGGAGGGATGAGGGTCTGATCCTCTGAAGGATGCAATATTAGCTGCACTTTCATCAATTGGTAAATCCCACACTCTGCTACCTATTTCAGAGAGCTATGTTGTAGCTAGCACACAGTATTTACTTCCTTCATGGTTTGCTGAGGTGGGTACACACCCCTCCACACCCCTGCTTTGGGAGTTGCTGGTGTATTCCACTTCACCACTCATCCTGCATTCTTTGCGTCCAACTTCATTCTCAAGGGTGGTGCCACAGACTCCTTTTATGAGCCCAGCCCTGCCAGTTGTAATTCAAATGAAGCATTTTTTGCCTGTTGAAGCCACACCTAGTACAACATGCAATACTCCCCCATGGGAGTTTCAGTTTATACCATTAAATTTTGCGTGGTTTACTATCTAGAGAATTCACACCCTCTCATAATACAACACTGCTCTCCCCAAATGGGTGAGTCAGACAGTAAAAAGAAAAGGAGTACTTGTGGCATGCTGGTCTACTAATTAGTCAGGTTGCGGGCGGGGGGAGGGAGGGGAACGGGGAGGAAGGCAGTTAGAAAGCCAACAGGCATCTGGGGAATTTTATCTTCCCATTTTTAGTTAGTGGTGAAGCCATACTATGCAAGAGCAAAGGAAGGAAGCTTAAAAGTGGCTAGGTTAGCCAAAGCATGTCAGGCCAAAGAATGATGAAACCTGCTGAACAGCAGCTGCTGTGTCACCTGGCGAGCACTACATAGCACAGAGGAAAAGGGATATACCACCACTACAGGAATGCAGGTTGCAATACAAAAGGAAGCCCTTTCAGACAGCCTCTTGCAACAGCAACTATCCTAATCCTGACAGGTTTCAGAGTAACAGCCGTGTTAGTCTGTATTCGCAAAAAGAAAAGGAGTACTTGTGGCACCTTAGAGACTAACCAGTTTATTTGAGCATAAGCTTTCGTGAGCTACAGCTCACTTCATCGGATGCAGTGCATCCGATGAAGTGAGCTGTAGCTCACGAAAGCTTATGCTCAAATTGGTTAGTCTCTAAGGTGCCACAAGTACTCCTTTTCTTTATCCTAATCCTGTTGCCACTACCACCAGGTGCTTTCTGAGCTCAATTAAAGGTGCTCTCTCTATGTTTATGACTAACATCTTCACGACAATGGGTGCAATTTACAGCACAACGAACAACACTGCGGAGGCCTGTCACAGACCCAGCATTTCTAGGACACAGACATTACACAGCCCAAAAGGATTCTAGAACTCAGGGCTTGGAGGTGAGTCCATCCATCCTCCATTTCCAAGTCAATGGGTTTTCAAAGGTGCTCACACACACACACAGTAACTGAGGTATATGAATTCCACTCACCTGGCCGGGAATAAAGTGTATCTGCATGACGGTATTATTCTCTTCATGTAAACCCATAAACTCCACCCCAGGAGCACCATATCTGAAATGTTTGTTGAGGATCAACAGTATTAAAGATCACCCACAGCTACAATCACCTGAGGAGCAGTTGCTAGCAAATGAGATGAGATTTAGTTAGAAACCGAGTGGAATCAGTGGTGATCATAGATTCCTTTGAATCCATACATGCCTAGTTCAAGTTTAGTGTGCACACAACAATGGAAAGCAAGTACAGGAGTTTTTATTTGGTAGTTTGGGGGAGATGTAGAAAGGGTGGCTGCACCCTGCTTTCTCTAAAGGTTGTTAGTGGTTTCCCACACACTTCAATCCCTGCTTAACCAATCTGTAACCAGGAGACAGATGGCTAACGCCTTCCTGCAGAGCTCAGCCTCTCTGAACACAAACAGTGCTGGAAATGATTAAGCAAGCAGACAGCTCTAACTTTTCCTTTCTGGGTTGGAGTGAACGCCTCTTTCATTCCAAACTCAGCTGGCCTTGTGTCATGGGAACCGCCTCTCAATGCCTTTGTGTATACACAATACACGCTATCCTGGGACTGGACAAACAACTGCCTTCAACAGTTTTACTTCTGGCCCAACATTAGGGGACTTTAATCCAGGAAGCAGAATGTCTTCATGGCAAACTTCAACCTTTGAGATGGTATTCATTAAAAAAATAGTCTCCCTCTCCCACTTTACAGTATTAAGATAGCCTTGGAGTTTACAATAAGGGACAATTTGGTTTTAAGGCCAGAAAGGATCATTATGCTCATCTAGTCTGATCCTCCACATACGATCTTACTTGCTAAAAGGAATCTGTTGTATGCAGTGTTATTGTAACCATGTTGGTCCCAGGATATTAGAGAGGCAAGGTGGGCGAGGGAATACCTTTTATTGGGCCAACTTCTGTCGGTGAGAGAGACAAGCTTTTGAGTTTACACAGAGCTCATCTTCAGGTCTGACCAATAAAAGATATTACCTCACCCATCTTCTCTCTCTAAAAGGAATCAGATCACTTCACCCGCTTTTACAGTTTCCATATAATACATACAAATGTTAAATGCATTATATGAACACAATTACATATAAAACTGGATAAGGGAAAACAAGATTCATTAGTCATGTTCCATGTACTTTGCTCATTTCTGAAGATCATATATTCCACTACAGACAAAAATAAGGTGAAAAATTAAGCAAGAGTAATTAACCATCTCTCTAAAAGCAGTGCTAGAGCTCAAACAGAAGGGTTACTGAGGTTACTGGGTGAGGTTCTTTGCTTTGTTTGTGGGATAAAACTCCAGACAATCTGAGAATCCAGCCTGACACTGCAAGTTCTAAATCATATGTGTAGAAAGGATACAGTTTGATGGCTCCTGATCTGGTCCCGATAGCCATAAGATGGAGAGAGGGGCTATATCCCAATGCACTGGGCTGGTGAGGAAATCCATGTTCTACAGTCTGGTGAAAACAAAAAACACCTCAAGAACATGTAGTGTCATGGGCATTGTGCATCATACATGGACAGAAAAGCCAGAAATTAAATATGGTTTAGTTGTTTCAAATATAGCAGGTTCAAAGATAATGTTTTAAGTCAAAATATGCTCCAACAGAAGTTTGATTGTCTCAGCTCAGCTCTGTCAATAACCATCAAATCTACTTACCAAGATCTCCTGGTTATTCAATACAGATGCATAAAAGTTGAAATACTGCAACTTTTGCCACAATAGAAATGGCAAAGGAATATTCCAAAACAAGGATCCAGTTGGACTCCTCATGTTTTATAAAGGTTATAAACTTAGAAATTCGCCTGAGCACAACCTACAAGACTCACTACACTGCACGCAGTCAATCCTCTTATCAACTCCACTCCACTTCAAGTCACCTTTGTTAAATCATGATTCAAGCTCTGGACATCTCCAGAGTTCATGGCTGAAACTGACTGATAATTACAGCTTGAGTTTCAGTCAAGTTAGACTTCCAAAAAGGTCAGTCTGTATAACATCCTCTTATGCATAGGTACCAGGTTTGTATAATTTTTGGTCATGCCCAGAACAGGTCCAAGCAGAGCCATCCTGTCCGTCGGACAGACCGGGGAAACCAACCCAGGCCCTGTGCTTCAAGGGCACGTGGGATCCAGGGCGGCCTGGGGGGCTAGCGGGGAGCCTGGTGCCAGCAGCAGTGAGTGACCTGGCCCCAGCCCAGCCAGCTTCCAGTGTCGTTTGGGGGAGGGGACGGAAACCGGAAAGAGGCGGGGAAGGGACTTGGGGTAGAATGGGGGAGGGGAGGGGGCAGAGCAGGGCCGGGAAGAGGCAGGGCGGGAGTGGAGCAGGCCTGCTAACACCCCAGGCCGCCCTGGAGCCTGCATCCCCCTGAAGTGCAGGATCCCCTGAAGTGTGGAGCCCAGGGTGGATGCCCAATTTCTTGGTGCAAGTGCTGGAGGAGCCAACTGGGGGGGAGCTTTTCTTGACCTGCTGCTCACAAACCGGGAAGAATCAGTAGGGGAAGCAAAAGTGGATGGGAATCTAGGAGGCAGTGACCATGAGTTGGTCGAGTTCAGGATCCTGACACAGGGAAGAAAGGAGAGCAGCAGAATACGGACCCTGGACTTCAGGAAAGCAGACTTCAACTCCATCAGGGAGCTGATGGGTAGGATCCCCTGGGGGAATAACATGAGGGGGAAAGGAGTCCAGGAGAGCTGGCTGTATTTCAAGGAATCCCTATTGAGGTTACAGGGACAAACCATCCCGATGTGTCGAAAGAATAGTAAATATGGCAGGCGACCAGCTTGGCTTAACGGTGAAATCCTTGCGGATCTTAAACATAAAAAAGAAGCTTACAAGAAGTGGAAGATTGGACAGATGACCAGGGAAGAGTATAAAAATATTGCTCGGGCATGTAGGAATGAAATCAGGAGGGCCAAATTGCACCTGGAGCTGCAGCTAGCAAGATATATTAAGAGTAACAAGAAGGGTTTCTTCAGGTATGTTGGCAACAAGAAGAAAGCCAAGGAAAGCGTGGGCCCCTTACTGAATGAGGGAGGCAACCTAGTGACAGAGGATGTGGAAAAAGCTAATGTACTCAATGCTTTCTTTGCCTCCGTCTTCACGAACAAGGTCAACTCCCAGACTGCTGCGCTGGGCAACACAGCATGGGGAGTAGGTGGCCAGCCCTCTGTGGAGAAAGAGGTGGTTAGGGACTATTTAGAAAAGCTGGACGTGCACAAGTCCATGGGGCCGGATGCGTTGCATCCGAAAGTGCTAAAGGAATTGGCGGCTGTGATTGCAGAGCCATTGGTCATTATCTTTGAAAACTCGTGGCAAACGGGGGAAGTCCCGGATGACTGGAAAAAGGCTAATGTAGTGCCAATCTTTAAAAAAGGGAAGAAGGAGGATCCTGGGAACTACAGGCCAGTCAGCCTCACCTCAGTCCCCGGAAAAATCATGGAGCAGGTCCTCAAGGAATCTCTCCAGAAGCACTTACACGAGAGGAAAGTGATCAGGAACAGTCAGCATGGATTCACCAAGGGAAGGTCATGCCTGACTAATCTAATCGCCTTCTATGATGAGATTACTGGTTCTGTGGATGAAGGGAAAGCAGTGGATGTATTGTTTCTTGACTTTAGTAAAGCTTTTGACACAGTCTCCCACAGTATTCTTGTCAGCAAGTTAAAGAAGTATGGGCTGGATGAATGCACTATAAGGTGGGTAGAAAGTTGGCTAGATTATCGGGCTCAACGGGTAGTGATCAATGGCTCCATGTGTAGTTGGCAGCCGGTATCAAGTGGAGTGTCCCAAGGGTCGGTCCTGGGGCCGGTTTTGTTCAATATCTTCATAAATGATCTGGTGGATGGTGTGGATTGCACTCTCAACAAATTTGCGGATGATACTAAACTAGGAGGAGTAGTAGATATGGTGGCAGGGAGGGACAGGATACAGAGGGACCTAGACAAATTGGAGGATTGGGCCAAAAGAAATCCGATGAGGTTCAACAAGGATAAGTGCAGGGTCCTGCACTTAGGACGGAAGAATCCAATGCACCGCTACAGACTAGGGACCGAATGGCTAGGCAGCAGTTCTGCGGAAAAGGACCTAGGGGTGACAGTGGACGAGAAGCTGGATATGAGTCAACAGTGTGCCCTTGTTGCCAAGAAGGCCAATGGCATTTTGGGATGTATAAGTAGGGGCATAGCCAGCAGATCGAGGGACATGATCGTTCCCCTCTATTCGACATTGGTGAGGCCTCATCTGGAGTACTGTGTCCAGTTTTGGGCCCCACACTACAGAAGGATGTGGCCTCATCTGGAGTACTGTGTCCAGTTTTGGGCCCCACACTACAAGAAGGATGGGGAGAAATTGGAGAGAGTCCAGCGAAGGGCAACAAAAATGATTAGGGGTCTGGAACACATGACTTCTGAGGAGAGGCTGAGGGAACTGGGATTGTTTAGTCTGCAGAAGAGAAGAATGACGGGGGATTTGATAGCTGCTTTCAACTACCTGAGAGGTGGTTCCAAAGAGGATGGTTCTAGACTATTCTCTGAGGTAGCGGATGACAGGACAAGGAGTAATGGTCTCAAGTTGCAGTGGGGGAGGTTTAGGTTGGATATGAAGAAAAACTTTTTCACTAGGAGGGTGGTGAAACACTGGAATGCGTTACCTAGGGAGGTGGTAGAATCTCCTTCCTTAGAAGTTTTTAAGGTCAGGTTTGACAAAGCCCTGGCTGGGATGATTTAATTGGGGATTGGTCCTGCTTTGAGCAGGCGGTTGGACTAGATGACCTCCTGAGGTCCCTTCCAACCCGGATATTCTATGATTCTATGACAGGATGGCTCTGAAAATATAAACCCAAACATTGGTGGAGCCGGATCCACATTCCTGAATTTTGGTGGAGCAAGGGCACGACAGGCTCTCATAGCTCGCCACCTATGCTTTTATGTATAGCTTGTATATCAATTCCTGTTAGCAGCCTTATGGCAAGTGCCCATAATGGACTCAACATACCAACCAAGAAGGCAGCGTCCCACAGGGCAGTTGGGAAAACTGGTGAATCTGGATCCAATTCCCAAACATAGGAGGGGACACTGTGGGTTTTATTCATACTATTTAGAGGCCTATCAAGCCATATCAAACTAGCTCAGAGTACTGATTATAAAGACATGTTCACAACTCTAGCGGATAAGAGCACAAAAAGCAGCTTGTTTGGTTTTAGTGACTGCCATAAATACATTCTTACACCAAAACACACAGTTTGGAGTGGATATGTACTATCTACCTAGGAACGTAAATAGTTTACTGAATATAAACACCTATGTAAAGTGTTTACAGAGTAAACAGTTCCTTAAAATTGCACTCAGCAACTATGGCACTACTGCAATTTGAAAACAGCTCAGATTCTAGTCTTCAGAAGTGCCAGTGTACAGTTGACTCAAACCCTGGATATCTGAACATTATGTGGTCTTAAGACAGTAACTACAATTAGATCTGAAGAGAGCTGTAGGTTGTGGGCTTCCAGAGGGGATGTCATTTCTAAAATAGACCACAGGACAAGTCAGAGAACAAATGGAGTGCCCCTTTACCTAGGGCATGGCTACACTTGCAGGTGTAGAGCGCTGGGCGTTAAACCCACCTTCGGAGAGCACAGAGGGAAAGCACTGCAGTCTGTCCACACTGACAGCTGCAAGCGCACTGGCGTGGCCACATTTGCAGTGGCATTGGGAGCGGTGCATTATGGGCAGTTATCCCACAGAGCACCTCTTCCCATTCTGTCGCTGTGGCTTATGGGAAGGGGGCGGGGCGCATTCTGGGTCCTGTCCCAATGCCCCGTGATGCATCGGTTCGCATCCCAGCGATCCTTGTGCTTCCGTCCACATTTGGCATCATCTTTCAACGTTTTTTGTTGTCTTCCCTTTCGGTCTGCGGGAATGGAACCTGAACTGCTGAGGAGTGACATGCTGGCGAGTCTCGCCAGCATGTCACGTTTGCAGGCGAGTTATTCCTTATGATCCAAAGTGACAGTGAGGGCTCCAATGAGGATATTGACTCAAGTAACGCATATGACATGAGTTTGCCTGTGGCATTCACGGATGTGCTCACCGCCGTGGAACGCCGCTTTTGGGCTTGGGAAACAAGCACTGAGTGGTGGGATCACATCGTCATGCAAGTCTGGGATGAATAGGAGTGGCTGCAGAACTTTCAGATGAGAAAAGCCACTTTCATTGGACTGTGTGAGGAGTTCGCCCCCACCCTGCAGCACAAGGACACGAGATTGAGAGCTGCCCTGACGGTGGAGAAGCAGGTGGCTATTGCAATTTGGAAGCTAGCAACTCCACACAGCTACCAGTGGTGTACCAGCTATTGGTGGCTAACCAGTTTGGAGTGGGAAAGTCAACCGTTGGAATCGTGTTGATGCAAGTTTGCAGGGCCATTAATCGCATCCTGCTCAGAAGAATCATGACTCTGGGTAACGTGCATGACATTGTGGATGGCTTTGCACAAATGGGTTTCCTTAACTGCAGAGGGGCGATAGATGGCATACATATTCCAATTTCGGCACCAGCCCACCTAGCCTCTGAGTACATTAATCAGAAGGGATATTTTTCTATGGTTCTCCAGGCGCTTGTGGATCACCGTGGAAGTTTCATTGACATTAACACAGGCTGGCCCGGAAAGGTCATGACGTACGCATCTTTCAGAACACTGGTCTATTCAGGAAGCTGCAAGCTGGGACTTTCCCCAGACCAGATGATCACCGTACATGAAGTCGAAATACCCATTGTGATCCTTGGAGACCCGCCCACCCTTTAATGCCGTGGCTCATAAAACCCTACACAGGGAGCCTTGACAGCAGCAAGGAGCGGTTCAATAACAGGGTGAGCCGGTGCAGAATGACTGTGGAGTGTGCTTTTGGCCGTTTAAAGGGCCGCTGGCACTCTGTGTGGGAAGCTGGACCTAGGAAAGTCGATGACCACTTCCCCGTGGTTATATCCGGGTGCTGTACCCTCCATAACATTTGTGAAGGGAAGGGTGAACGATTCACTCAGGCATGGAACTCAGAGGTTCAACACCTGGAGGCTGAATCTGAATAGCCAGAGAGCAGGGCTATTAGAGGGGCCCAGCATGGGGCTGCAAGGATTAGGGATGCCTTGAGGGAGCAATTTGAGGCTGAAAGCCTCCAGAATGTCTGGAGCCCTGCACAGGAGTTAAGTGCAGTGGTTCCAATGCTAGTAGGAATCTGTTTGCACTGCGCTGACTTGCGGTGCCTGTTTCTTTCCTGGGCTAAGGTATCTTTTACTTCATGCAAAAATAAAGAATGTTTTCAAAGCCAAAAAATCCATTTATTGAAAAGAAACACAACTGCTTAGGAAACAGAAAGGGCAAGGGGGTGGGGTGGGGAGCGGTACAATCACAGATTTGCGTATGTCCTGTTATCATACTCAGTGTTCCTGTCTGGAGTGCTGCGCAAGGAGTGCTGCACTTCAGGATGTCTATACTACACGGTGATAGGGGTTGAGTGCAGTGGGTAAGGGTCGTAGCTTTTGTGCCGGCGCTCCTCATTCTGCTGGTGGATCCTCCTTTCACTGTCCTGCCACTCCTGCACTTGTTGATTTTCATTACTTGAATGCTGCATTACTTCATGCAACAGGTCTTCCTTGCTTCTACATGGCCTCTTTCTGATTTTTTGGAGTCCTTTGGCCGGTGATTACATGCACGGCTGAGATCTCAAGGTTGCATCTGTAAAGGCAAAATGCAACACTTAACAGAGGCAGCATTGTTCACACCAGACAGAGCAATGATTCCCGCGTACTTAAGGGCAAGCACAGTCTACACAATAGCATAAATTTGCCCGTAGCATAAATTTGCCCGTCCCAAAGCGAGTGCACATAACCCACAGGAGCCCCAAAATGGTGAATAAGCACAGGGTCAAACGTGACCGATTGTTTCATGGCTGTACTGTCCTCTGGGTTTCTGTGCCTTGGGGAGAGCCAACAGCAGCAGGGGGCCCCTATACTGAACACTGTCCCCACATTTTCCACAGGAGTTCATCCTGGAAGATATCTTGCTGCTGAGGGTGACCTGGGAAGCAAGGGAGGGTCTTCTACTGCAATGCAACTTCCCCCCTGGCCCATATGCAGCTTTTCTGTGTGCAGCAATTGTCTCCCCACCCCTCACAGCACAGTGGTGCAGATAATTTAGCCTTACTGGGACAAGGACCACAGTGGCTCTCCCAAGAAACCTGCACAAGCGCATTGCCCAAGTTCTGGATGAAACCTTTGAAGAGATCACTGAGGCAGATTACCGCGATATGAGAGCACATTAACTCCCTATTCTGCATCTAGGCATGTATGCAGCCCTAACCCTCCTCGTCCCAAGAGCCTGCACCAAATAACTTCCTTCCCAAAATAAAAGCTGCTTACCGGGAACCTCATCTGGTGTTTGTCCTTCCCCAGCACCGGCCACTGCAACTGGCTACCTTCCTCCTGGCTTGAGAACAGCTCCTTGCTGCATGCATCTAGGGATTCTGGGGTGTCTTCTTCCACCTCAGCACCCTCGCTCCCACTTTGCTCCTCCTCCTCCTGCCTTGTTGAACTGGGCTCTGAAGTGCCCATGGTGGTATTCTGAGTGGAGGTGGGATTGTCCCCAAGTATCGCGTCCAGATCTTTGTAGAAACGGCTGGTCACAGGGGCAGCACCGGAGCGCTGTTTGCCTCGCGGGCTTTGCGGTAGACATTCCGCAGCTCCTTCACTTTAACCCTGCACTAGAGTGTGTCCTGGTTATGGCCCCTTTCCATCATGTCCCTTGATATCTGCCCGAAGGTATCGTAATTCCTACGGCTGGAGCACAGCTGGGACTGGACTGCTTCCTCCCCACAAACACTGATGAGATCCAGCACCTCGCCATTGCTCCATGCTGGGGATCGCCTGGCGCATGGAGGCATGGTCACCTGGAAAGATTCACTGAGAGCACTCCAAGCCTTGCTGAGCAAACAGGAAGGGGATTTTCAAAATTCCCAGAGAATTTAAAGGGTGGGTCTGACGGTTGGTCACCTGAGGGCAGGGCAGTAGAGTTCAAAGTGATGACCAGAGTGGCTAGAACAGGTATTGTGGGACACTTCTGAAGGCCGATCAGAGTGCACTAACAGACCAGCGTGTCCACCCTGGCACCGCTCCAGCAGGAGCGCACAAAACGTTATTCCACTCGCTGAGGTGGAGTGCCAGGAGTGCTCTAGCTGCGGAGTCACAGCACTCTACGTGCCTTGCTAGTGTGGACAGGTAGTGAGCTAGTGAACCCGGAGCTCCTTTAATGCACTCTAACTCGCAAGTGTAGCCAAGCCTTTAGTCCCACATTTAGAAGTTACGCCAGCATAGCTACATCAGTTAGGATTGGGGAAGAGAGGGAGGGAGAATCTCACCCCTAACATATATAGCTGCGCTGGTAAAAGATCTAGTGAACATGCAGTTATACTGGCAAAAAGGTCCTTTCTGAGGGCAGGGAAAAGACTTAATTTATACCAGTAAAAGCATTCTTGCTGGTATAAACTGCATTTCCTTTAGCATTCTCGCTGGTATAGTATACACACAAACCTTTTCTGGTAGATGGGGCCTAGTGTTAGAAGCATCATCTCAAACTGAAGAGCTCTTCCATGCTCTCATTTGTTTATTCTGTGTACAGTCAGTTTCCTCTGTGATGTGACCAAGAGTTCAAAAAAGGTACCACAAGCCATAGGAAAGGGGAAAAACATTTCAAGGGTTTTTTTTCCCTTCTTTTTTAAAAAATGTAGTGAAGATTAGGTGGCAAATGGTCTGGAATGCAAACATGTCCTTCTGAGAGGAATGTGGGCAACAGCACACGAGCACAAGGAGCAAGTCTGGCAGTGAAGGCCTTAGCCTGTTACAGGACTAGCTTCACAGAGTGACCATGGAAAATAAATCTGGAATAAAAGACCACAGATACGAGTCCCTGCAACACTTTCTACCAACCCTCAATTACCTGATTTGGTTAATCCAATACCAGTAGGAAAGAAAGGAAACATTGCTCCACCCTAAAGTGGACTGATTCTGTATATAAAGTAGCTTACAGTACAGTGTGCTACATAGGTGCTCAGTATTATCTGAGGACAAACACTCCTTTCTGCTTAAGATAGTTTGAATCCTTATCACTTGAAATGTGGCATCTCAGGGCTGTGATTTCCTAAGATTTCATTTAAACCCATACCTTGAAACAATATACAATACTCTCCCATTTTCCCCAATTACTAAGGTCTTGTCTACACGAACCAGGGTTCGACATGTGGCAATCGATGCACTGGCAGTCAATTTAGCGGGTCTAGTGAAGACCTGCTAAATCCACCGCAGATCGCTCTCCTGTCTGTACTCCACCTGAACGAGAAGTGCAAGGGGATTAGACGGGAGAGTGTCTCCAGTTGACATTGCGTAGTGCGGACCCGACGGTAGGTAGATCTAAGTACGTTGACTTCAGCTACGTTATTCATGTAGCTGCAGCTGCATAACTTAGATCGATATCCCCCCATAGTGTAGCCTCAGTTTACTGATTCCGTTCAGTAACAGGACTGTGTGTGTTTTATTTTTAAGTAAGGTTTGCTCGCATGTGATTCAAGAGAGACAGTTATTTCATTTACTACTACCTACGGTGAAGGTGTCTTCAGTGGGAATCTTGAGTGCAGTAACATTCAACCACAAATCTAAGCTAATAATGTTTATGCTACAGCTGATATAGGTCACATTTGAACCCACATTTACAGAGGTAGAAGGCAAGCTGATTCATCTCAGTGGTATTTTACCATATTAAAACAGCACTAAGAACCACAAATGCTTTTTCCCTGGATTTCTGTAACTTTAGGATAAGCATAAGCTGGCACCAGGCACAGAAATGATTCCAACTGTTGGTAAAACTGACATCTACACCTTGTCTAGAATGAAAGTCTATCACATGGGTTCATTTCAACCTCACAATAAAAGATACAGCTATGCCGTTCTGGATTCCATGACCTCTAAAATCAATTCACCTCTTTTCCATCTGTGCTACATACAACACAAGTAATTTTTGTGCTGTAAAAGAGGTTGTCAAGAAGACCATTTAGATGCTGTTCATCTAAACAGCAGTGACAAGCTTTGTTGTCTTTGTTCCCAAATTTTCCTGATCCAAGAAATAAAACTATGAGGATTCTATCAGCACATTCTGCCTGTTCAGTTTCTAAATATGGTCCACTTAATGGAGCTCAAGGCCCAAGGGCAAAGAAATGCATGGAAGATAGACACTTGCTTGCCACTGATTATAAAAAGTGGAAATACAGTTCATGTGTCTTCCTCTCCCCCAGCTGCAAATACAAAAATCCTAATGCAAGGGTCAGAAGTGGTGTGCCGAGTCTTCACTTATTCACTCTGATTTAACGTTTTGCGTGCCGGTAATACATTTTAATGTTTTTAGAAGGTCTCTTTCTATAAGTCTAGAATATATAACTAAACTATTGTTGTATGTAAAGTAAATAAGGTTTTTAAAATGTTTAAGAAGTTTCATTTAAAATTAAATTAAAATGCAGAGCCCCCCGGACCAGTGGCCAGGACCCAGGCAGCATGAGTGCCACTGAAAATCAGCTCGTGTGCCGCCTTTGGCATACGTGCCATAGGTTGCCTACCCCTGTCCCAATGCGTGTCAAGGATACAGGAATATCCTGCCCACAACAAGTGCAAAACAGTTAGCTGCAGTTGAATGGGTTTATTTTAACAGCACGGCAGGTGTGCCTGTTGCTTTACAAACACAAGATAAGGCATCTGCAATTTAAGTGTGACCATGTACAGACAAAGGAGGGGAAAATGGATAAAATAAAGTTATTTGAATATGCATCATTGATGACTGGTGTGGGGTGTGCATTTCCAGGTTTGTTGTTTGTTTCTACTGTAGGCAAGAGGGCAGGAAGGACATTGTGGCAGGTTTGTTGCTGTGTTCAGCTTTGGCACTGTGACTTTGCATACAGATTTCTCTCTCCACTGATTAACCAAGATCTCTCTGCGGATTTCTTTCTCCTTGCAAATAGTACAGTGAAGCCAGAACTAAAGTAGGAGCTGTTTGGCTGTCCCTGTTTTCCCTCATTCATGTCTGGCTGATGAAAGCAGCCTGTACTTTAATCTGTTCAGCAGGTGAACCTCTAGTGGGGGAAGGGAGGATGAGAGTACAATAGAGCCTTTTACTGGTGCATATAAAGTACTGGTGTGACAGCAATGTCATCCCCTTCTCAAAAAGGACCTTTTTGTTTCTTTTAGGTGAGCTAGGAGGTTTCATTTTCATTCTCCTAAAACTGCAAAAACTAGTTTCAAGTTCAGGGCAAGAGGAAGCCTGGTGTCAGCAGCATTTGTGAACAGAGGTGTTTCACTTTTGCCCATTTCTTTCTTGCAGCAAATATAGCTAACAGCTGACTCAACCCATACTGAAGTTGAATGGATTGGGCTCATAGCTGTTCCTCCTCCTTTCCCTCCCCTGCACTCCTATTCAAACATTTTATGACAATGCAAAATAAAGGAACTGCATCTTTGTTAAATACTCCCTTTGAAGACAACAATGAGGCCAGTGGGTGTTAAATCTGTTTGACATAGTTCCTTATTCAGTGAGTTAAAATCAACCATCCATCACACCAGTTAGCAAGAGGGTTAAAGAGAAGGAAAAATGCAGAGCACATCTCTGCCATAAATGACATGGAATGCTTCCAATTTCATAAGAAAAGGCGGGTGGAGTAATATCTTTTCTACTATAACCCAGTTTGGCAACTCAGCTGCAGGACAGGCTGGTTCACCTATGTGTTACCTATCATCTAATCAGAAAATGCCAGTCTAAACATGCTTTGTCTTGCAGGATTGGGACTAAGCCAAAGGTATCAGATATTATGCTAAAAGCAGGATGAACTTTTTTAAAAAAAAGTAGATTGTCAAGTACACAAACCTTTCACTCTATGCTACCTATTGAGCTAAAAACAGATTCTTGCAACAGGTATATACAAGTAAGGGTAGTTCTTGGTCATACAGAGAGAGGTATGCAAAGCCAAGTCATCCACACAGAATGTGGAAAGACAATTATTTAAAGAGCACATGTTGTTATAAGAGTTTAATAGAAGAGAGGCTGGAAAGCTAGCCTGGCTGCACAGTTCAGGCCGTCAAAATTTTCTGGATTGTCCCATTTCTGACAACAGGTAAACTCTGGAGTGCAGACAGAAGAGGGAGGAGATGACAGAACCAAGCTGGGAGACATAAGCCTTTAAAATGCTTTTAAAATCACAATTGAACAATTACATCAAGTTAGGCAGGAGGCATGTCCTTAAAATAGCCCCATTCGTTGCTGGTATAAGAAGATGCAACTCCACTGATTTCAATGGGATTACACCCTCATAGCCAATTCATTACTTGAGTATGTAGCTATGGTGATTTACTGCTAATTACCAACATCAGAACTACTGAATTTTACATCTAATATTGAACAAAGAGCAAGAAGCAGCCAGGTCCGTGTTTTGATGGCGTTAGATACAGGTCTAAAATGAGAAACAACCCTCAGGAGATACAGCTAAACTGGGATGGAGAAGGAGCCAAAGCTAACGTTTAAAAAAAAAAAATCCTTCTCCATAGCTATAATCATTCATACTGACCAATGCACAAAGCCACAGTCCAATAATCCCACTAAATGAAATAGGGCTCTCGGAGCAGTCTAGCTGGAAGGATTCAAAGGCTACACAAGACAGATTTTAGGGGAAGAAAGCATCCCAGAATATACAGCTCTATTTTAATTGGAGGACCACAACACTGTAGGTGTGGAGATCCCATAAGCACAGAAAAGGAAGCATCATTTGAGGAAATGTCAAGATCATGCTTTCTGAGACCATGTCTATTTGCCTGGTTTCTGCATCATAGGATTCTGGGACAGTCCAACAATTAAATGCTGTACAAGGAAAAATCCCAGAAATTTGTCATCTCCCATCAAAAATTTAGGCTTTCCAATTGATATACTAACGTCAGCAAAATAGGAACAGACAGTGCCCCAGGTTATTAGGACATTATATTTTTGTCACCAAGATTCTGTCTACTACCCATTCAATTTTCTCCCTTACACTAATCAGTCAGTACTTACTACTCGACTTTTGACATACTGCACATACATCCCAGCATGGAAAGAAGTTAGACAAACTGAGGACTAGCTTGTGCCCATACTGATAGAATGACAAGCTCTGTTTCGGGGTGAAGGAGGAGGATACATCTCAGCCTCAAGAGAAGAAATTGTCCCCTTCTCTTTATTCACGGGAGTGCTCCTGTTTATTTTTGTAGTACAAATCTGTTAGAGCAGGCAGTACTGGATTTACAATGGTGCCAATGACGCCATGGAGCTGGGCCCCTGCTCAGAAGGGGCCCCAGCCTGCTCCACTAGCACTGCGCCCCTAGACCCCATCAGCCTACTGGCTACCCCCCCGCCCACCACTTGCTCCGCTTGGCCTGCCCCCTGGCTGGCAGAGGGCTCCTCTCCACCCCCTGGACCCACCCACTGGCTCCTCTCTGCCCCCTGGCCAGACCCCAGTGCACCTCCAGCTCCGGACAGTCTCTGCTTCCCACCATCTGTGGGGCCCCGCCTGTCTCCCCGGAGCTGAGCTGCCTGGGACTGGTGCAGAAGCCTGGCCAATCATGGGGGCAGGGGAGACCCAGGGTGGGGACGAGACGACTTGGCTGAGCCCCTCCAGGCAAGTGGGTCCTGAGGGAGCCCGGCCGGGACAGACCCTGGCCTGACTGATCCCACCCCTCCCGAGGGGCTGGAGTAATTCCCTGCCCTGGGACCAGCCCTGGCTGTGCTGCCAGCTCTGCCTGGCAGAGTCAGGTCCCAGCAGGGCCAGTGAGTGCAGCCGGGAGGCAAGGTGTGGGGGAGTGAGTCTTGGGGTGGGGGGGGGCGGCACGGGGGGACTGTGGCCTTAGGGAGTTGGGGTGGTGTTCATGTTGGGCAGGGGAGTTGTGTGGCGCGGCATGGGCCAGTCCTCAAAAGGGAAGGGGCATGCTGGCAGCACAGGGCCGGGCGGGCCACTGTGCGTCTGGCAACTTCTGGTTTGTAAATACTGCCCTCGCACTGGGCTGAGCGGAGCGGGGCCGCCCTTGCCATTCCATGCCCCTGGCTGGCCACTCGTTCTGGGGACTGACCTCTGTGTGCCATGCTCCATTGCCTCCATGGGGGCCCACAGATATGTTTGGCGCCGGGCCTACAAAAGATTAATCTGGCCCTGAAAGCAGGTCTACACAGCAGCTGGGGTAGGTGCTTCCCACCACTGGTAAACAGACATGCACTGGCTCTGCTCAAGTTAGTGCACTAAAGACAGCAATGTGGCTGCAGCAGCATGGGCCACCCATGCAAGTACATCCTCTGGGGGTTGGGCAGGATTGTACTCTGGCAGCTAGCCCATGCCACCAAAGTGACACTACTATTTTTAGCATGTTAGCTGCGGCAGAGCTAGTGAATGTCTGTCTACCTGCATTGGGAAGCACCCTCCCAACTGCCGTGTAGACATAGCCTTACTTGTAGTTACTGCATCAGCATATCCCACTCATATAAGTGGCACTATGAATTTATATGTACAAAATGGATTCACATTTAACCTTTATACAAGAATGTGCAATAAGAGAACTAGGGTGGGAATACCTTGTGTCTGTTCTGTGACCAGATTTTATGTTATATAGTATTAGCCCTCAAAAGCAACACGTGTAGTAGTACTTAACAAATATGATTAACAGACATAAGAGATACAACCTGACTGCACTGATTAGATACTGTAGACTCTCAACTGAAATTAGATAAAGAATCTGAGCTGTTACTAGTCCCTTCCCAGACAAGTTCTTATCCGGCATTATATTTGAGGACTTTTGAAGAATAAATTCATGAAAGTGCTAAAGAACAGAAACTTAAGTGTTCATGAAGCTTGACCTTCATGTTTAACAAGGACCATTCACGAGCAATAGAAAACATTCTTAACCTCTTGGCTCCTCAAAGTCATAACCTCTGACATGCCAAACCCTAAGTCTGACTTTTTAGGACCTGCCAGTCTTATGGAGGTCTCCATTATATCTAAAGTTTGCTTCTCTGAAACCCTTTCTATTATCGCTCTACAGGTAATAATGGAAGACACCAAGATTTATAGCCATATCTTTGCTGGGAAAAAAGTGTAAAAAATGACAAAGGATTCCTTGCTAGAAAAGCAAACTGTAGATTCTCCTAGCAGTAAGTGTTTCCAATCAATCCCTTGCTAACAAAGAAGAGTGTATAAGGGGTCATTTTTGCTTAAATACTGAGACTAACTACAAATAATAAATTACTAAAAAGTAGTGTCTTAGACAGAAAGTCACCATCTTGTAAATATCACATTTTCCTTTGTAGGACTAAATCAAATAC
Source organism: Eretmochelys imbricata (assembly GCF_965152235.1). Classification (NCBI taxonomy): domain Eukaryota; kingdom Metazoa; phylum Chordata; order Testudines; family Cheloniidae; genus Eretmochelys; species Eretmochelys imbricata. The sequence continues at coordinate 15,325,049 of NC_135585.1, read as the reverse complement.
CACCACTAAAGTCAGAAAGCATCACATAAAGCAGAGAAAGATATAACTGTGAAGGTATTCTTGGCATTTTACAAACAGGCAGACAAGGTTCCCTAACTAAATAGAACTCTTCAAGTGCTGGGTGGATACCAGTGCTCAGAGAGGGCTGTTCCCTGTTTGCAGAAAATGGAACCTCTACAAAAACCTGGATGTGCAGCTTCTGACTGGCAGGACAACAGCACAGTCACATTTGCCACAAGAGCTACCTATATAGCCTGCCCCATTTGAATCCCATGTACTCACTTCTGCATTAACCAATTGAAATATGGCCAGAGAACAGGACACCTAAAATCTAATCGTGGCTCTGACAGAGACTCCTTCAGTGCTGTCAGCCAAGTCACAGCTTCTCTGTCTCAGTCCCTTCCCAGGTGACACCGTTGGTACAATGGGTATAATATTTACTTCCTTCATAGAGGTGTTGTGAGAACATGTGTAGCACTTTAAAGACTCAAAACAGCACTTTAAAGACTCAAAACACTGTGAAAGTCCTATGTATTAGTCACAGCAAGACTATGGTCATACTGAAATAATCTCCTCACTCCCTCAAAGAGAAAATGCTAGTAACCTGTTTTCTCTTGGACAGACCTAAAACCAAGAATGTGGTATCTCAAAGCCCAGGAATGGCCTGTGAGCTTAAGACATGCACACGTACAAATATGTTTGCATCAGATTGCAAACAAAAAAAACCAAAAAAAACACAAAAAAAACCCCAGCTTTGATTTACCAAATACGAAGGCAATCCACCTCTGTTGTATCTAGCTTTTCCATACATACCTGAATGAACCTTCCCTCCTTTCTCTTCAGTGACTATGGACAGATTTGCTCTTTCATGCTTGTTTCCCTTAAAGCTCATTTGAAGAGCCCACCATACCTTGTTAAACTGGAAAAGGTCACGCTTGAGCCTCTCTCTTACAGGATCATGTCCGTGTCTCAAAAATCTTCTCATTTTCCCTCTTTAACCACCTGGCACCAGAAACCTAGTAAAAAAGCAAAATCATGTTTAAACAAGTGGGATTTTAGAGTGTAAAAAAAAAAAAATCAATCAGAATTGGGTCCTTTATTTTGTTTCAGCAAGTAACACAGAATTCATCAGGCCTGGATGAGACAGCACAGCTATATGGGGAGTTAACAGGGACTAAAACTCAACACCACTGCAGCACACTATCCCAGATAGTAGGATTTGGTTTGCATAATCCCTTTTTCATGCTACTCAATTCTAGAATCCTTGGGGCTTTTAAAAACAAACAATGCAGTTTACACTTTGTCACTTTTTTTAAATCTCTTCACCCGACCTTGTCCAAGAAAGATGACAAGTGACAGAATGCAAAAGGATACCACAGCAGTCAGATAAATGTTTGAAGAAACCAGCTCAAAAAGCCACCTAACTTCCCTATTGAGCTAATGAGCTATTACCAGCAGGATAGTGAGTTTGTGTGTGTGGTTTTTGGGAGGGGAGTGAGGGGGTGAGAGAACCTGGATTTGTGCAGGAAATGGCCCAACTTGATTATCATGCACATTGTGTAAAGAGTTGTCACTTTGGATGGGCTATCACCAGCAGGAGAGTGAATTTGTGTGTGGGGGGGTGGAGGGTGAGAAAACCTGGATTTGTGCTGGAAATGGCCCAACTTGATGATCACTTTAGATAAGCTATTACCAGCAGGACAGTGGGGTGGGAGGAGGTATTGTTTCATATTCTCTGTGTGTATATAAAGTCTGCTGCAGTTTCCACGGTATGCATCCGATGAAGTGAGCTGTAGCTCACGAAAGCTCATGCTCAAATAAATTGGTTAGTCTCTAAGGTGCCACAAGTACTCCTTTTCTTTTTGCGAATACAGACTAACACGGCTGTTACTCTGAAACCTAACTTCCAGAGTTGGTGGCAGCATAGACTAGTATCAGTTTTTAACCCAGATAACCCTGTGGCTACTGAGCTGAGGAGGGGAAAGTAAACATCTTAGGCTGGCATTATGGGTATAGCATAAGGAGCTGGTGTTGCCTGGAATGTAGTTAGGTTAATTATTAGCCTGCTTCTGTAAATCATCAAGCTTAATCCTCTACTAAGGGGGAAGGGGGAGAGAATAGTGCACCTGTGCCTCAGTGCAGTGCTACAAGAAAGTATAGTGCTCTGTACCTTGTAAATTCCACCACTTCACCAACATTTTATGATCCACTCAGAGCACCTAATGCAGAAATAAAAAGCCCTGCCCTAGCATACCAGCAACACCACTTGGGACAGCAGGATATGGATTCTAGTATTCAGCCAGCGCAGCAAAGGTAGCATCTTATGTCACTCTCCAGGACAGAAAGGAGTACAGCAAATGGGTAGAACCTGAAGATTCAGACCTAGGGTGTGGATTTTTCCCCAAGGAAGGGGTGTGTACATATGTGGAGCAAGTTGGAAATTTATAGTGTGATTAGGTTTCAGAGTAACAGCCGTGCTAGTCTGTATTCGCAAAAAGAAAAGGAGTACTTGTGGCACCTTAGAGACTAACGAATTTATTTGAGCAAAAGCTTTCGTGAGCTACAGCTCTTGCTCAAATAAACTGGTTAGTCTCTAAGGTGCCACAAGTACTCCTTTTCTTATAGTGTGATTGTTTCCAGAGCGTTTAAAATGAGTGTCAGAACTTGCCAGGAAGGAGAGTTCTTTATATCTGTGCCTCAGCCTACATGGGGCCTGGGACATTTGACTCAAATCACTGGACTGGACAGGTAATTTAAAGCACTATCCCCACCCACAATGATCTGAGAAGGAGCAGAATAGAGAAAGCCTTTGCAGCATCTTGGTGTTTCTATTACCCCACTTCTACACAAATAAGTGGGAATCCATCTCTGCATTCCTGCCAATTATGAGGTAATCAACCAAAGGCCATAAATCAGCCAGTCATTCCTGCAGGGTTTTATTATACCTCCCAGCAAGGCCAGCAGAAGTGTAAATTTAAAGAGCAAACCAAAAGTACAACACTGACAAAATCAGCAAGCTCTGGTGAGCGAACAGCTCTGTCTTTTCTGCATGTCAGATATCAAGGTGTAATCCCAATGTACAGTCCTGGGTTTGCACCTATACTTGCCATTAGGGGCTAGGATACTTCTGTATCACTAGCATGTAGAAGGTTGGTTTGGGTGGAGAACCATTTAGATTGGTTAAGGAAGGAGGGAGCAAAGGGATGGATCAGGCAGTTGTAGCAGTAAGATCCTGACAGGAGCTTAGAGCAGGCTCAAATAGTTCATGAATAACTCAGCGCATCATTACTATTACAGCAATATCGGATCCGATTTTCAGAGATGCCAAGCACCTGCACCTCCTTCCTACTGACTTCAGTGGAGTTATGGATGCTCAGCACTTCTGAAAGTCAGGGTTATAGCAATTACCCCCAGAACAATCCCAGAGCTCAACCTGCAACATCTCTAATCAAACACACAGTACATTTTCAGGTTCACAAACGAAAGGAAAGGAACCCACCATGATCTCCTCGCCGCCCCAGTATCTAGAGATATCAACAGGTACTACCTAATCATCAGCTTTCCTTGAATGATCCCTTACAATATGAGCTAACTACTTATGCAAAACAATCTGTTCCACCTTGCATTTTGCTGTGATACTGGGAGCACCTTTCCCAGGCCTGAAGAAGAGCTGTGTGGCTCAAAAGCTCATCTCTCACCCCAACAGGAAGTTGATCCAATAAAAGAACAGATTTAATAATTTTATTAAGATAATGTTGAAGTAAAAAGAAAATGGTACAGAGTTCAAGCATAGAAGTTTCTGGTTATCAGGGAATAAGGTACAGATTATCAAGGAGTGCGAAATTCGGTTTAGGAACAGGTGGCGTAAGGAATACATAATCTGCAATCTCCCCGATTGGGGGTAAAAGTTTAACCGGTCCAAGTACAGACATTGAGATATGGGGGTATGTTGTCCATATAATGGCTATGTTCAGGTGTGGAGTATGAGTGGATACGATGATGGGGATGGATCTACCCTCATTTGGTGGGATTTAATGTTCAGTGAGTTTATGGTTCCAGTTCATATGGTCCAATGGAAAAAAGTCTCTCAGTCCCTTTCCCATAGTTGATGCACAATGTCGTACCGGCTCACACCTCCTGGTACTGTCGGTGGCCAGTGATGTGTTCGATGTAGATGTCCCTGGACCATCAGATGGTGTCCGAGACCGTGAGGCGCCGCATGAGCCGTGCGTAGCATCGACTGATCCCACAGGTCTGCAGCACACGCTTGTTGCAGGGCTCCCAAGCACCCAGGGCTCAGACGACCAGGGCATCCATCTGCACCTTGTAGCCCTTCGCTCTCAGGGTATCGGCCAGAGGGGCGTATTTTTGCAGCTTATGAGCTCGGGCTTCGCGGAAGGCCGGGGTCCTGATCTCGAACGAGACCATGATGTCGACAAGGAAGATCTTTTTCTGGGCCTCGTCGGTGACTACCATGTCAGGTCGCAACTGGTTGTCAGTACCGGGGATGGCGCAGTTCACGGCGACCTCTCCCAGGCGCGGTGCAATGGCTTTCACTAGGCGGTTCTGGATGGTGTGGCGCAGCTGCCAGGCTCTGTAGCGGGGCTTGTAGCTGCACAGGAGGTGGGGCAGGGTCTCGTTGGAGTAACCACACGTCTCGGTTCCCATGGTGGACGGCTCCGTTGAGAGGGACGCAGTTGAGCCGGGCGTGGTTAATGAACCGCCAGTCGGCAAAACGGGTGCAGCTGCCTCCAGCGAGGAAGTGGTTGCTGGCATCCCACTTGCTGGTCAGTTGGAAGGCTTTACCCTGGTCCGGTTTACGCTTCAGGGCTTCCATGTACAGCGAGTGGATGGCTGCCTTCAGGGTCCTCTCCAGCATGCCCCTGGCACTCAGGGTGACGATGGTGTTGTCCTCAGACCTGATCTGCGGCACCAGGACTCCCAGCTCCTGGCGCTCCTCGCACCACTCCCAGTGGCAGCCGATGTGCTTCCCCAGGCGACACGTGACATTGCGAGCGCAGGACCACAGTGAAGCGATGTCGCGCCAGTCCCGTCCGAATTTGCCATCCAGGGAACCGCTCAGGAAGCTGGCGGTGTCTTGGTTGTAGGGGGCTCTGCCGATCCGCTTTGTTGCGTCATGAAGGGCGTTTGCTGCGATGTTCCTTACCATGGCGTCGGGACATGTCAGCAGGCGGAAGGCGTGAGTGATCACCGCGATGTCACACAGGTCACCCATGCGGGGGACATTGGCACCGTCATGCCTGTGGGCAATATCGACCAGCTCGTTGCTGGCTCTCTGGGGAAGGAACAGCCACTTCTTCACCACCTGCCGATCTTGTCTGCCTGGTTGAGGGGTACCTCCGCCACGGGGGATCCCCTTAGGACGAACGAGATGTGGCGGATCAGGAAGGTTTACCTGACACATCTTGTCTCTCTAACATCCTGCGACCAACACAGCTACAACTACACAGGATACAGCTTTCCAATTGTCATTCCTGCATGCTTTCTTCCCTATCCATTCCCAACTGACAGAGAAGGGAGAGTAAACCTGAGCTGCTTGGTATATTTGCATGATTGCGGTGGAAATGAAAGCCATCAGAGTACTAGCAGGTATGAAGAAATGATGCCTAGCTGTCTGACACAGAAACCTTGACAGCAGGGAATATCAAAATAAAAGGGGAGAGGAGCATAGCCAAAAAGCAGGAACACATTTAAAAAACAAAGTCTCTGCAAGATGATCTGAAAACCTACACCAGATAAATCTAAGATTAGAGCCCATGTAACAAACCTTTTCACCAGGTTTGCTTGATACAATTCTCAGAGACGAGTACAACATCTGTACACAGCTCTCTCCATGGATCAGCGTTCACCTTGCACTCCCTGGCCCAAGACAGGGAAGCAAATGATCCAACCATCGGACCAAATCTGGTGATGAATCCTGGTCACATGCCACCTGAGGCACATTGCGCATACGCTAAGAAGAAGTGAGCAGCGGCTCTAGAAGGGACAATCTGTTGTGCTAGGCAAGGAAAGAGTATCACACCCATATGCAGCAACTTTGGCCTTAGCCAGACAGGAAAAGTAAAAATGGGAAAGGGTGTGTCTCTGGCAATCAATATCCTGGGCCTTTGAAACCAGGAAAACCCACACAGAAACTTCAACTAGTTCAAAGTAACTGGTTTTACAAGTATGAGCAAAGGAGACTTCCATGTGCCAACAAGGCAGCACAGAAAAATACTCACAGTAAACAAAGGCAAGAAGGCAAAGGAAAGAGGGGGGTTCTTTTCAAAGGATAGGTAAATACAGCTGCTCATGTCCTGTAACAAAGTTTAGGAATGATTAATTGCATCCAACACATGCTGCTTATACATGCTTATGCCAAGAGAGGTAGCATTCACAATCCAGCCCACAACGACCTGTTAAACCAGCTAAGGAACCTTAATAATAGCTGGCATCAAGGAATCTTATAGCAACTGGCACCAAGGTACATTACCATGCAAACTGAGGCACACTGCAGTCAAAGGAGATTTGCCAAAAAGAATGAAGATTCCACATAATCTGTATCATCTTGTCTCACAGGTGCATATTTCCTTTTTGCCAGCCCAATTTCTCTCGGAAATGCCCTTCTCTGATGTCTTACATAAAACTGCAGCCCAACGTGTGCTGCAATTATAGAACATAGACACAAATACCATTCACTGCAGACAGCATGTGGTCGTAGCTGTGGCCACGAGTAGCCAGAGTGGAGCCTCTGAAGCCACGTCTGCTTTGTGTGGAGTTGATACTGTTGTATTTTGCAGGGAATTAAAGCCTACGAGAAAATGCAAGATCAGCCGATTTACCAGAAGTTATGTGCTCCTTAGCAGCACTACATCTTCTCTGGGTAAAGGCTGCCTCTCAGCTGAAGAGAATCTGAGGTCAGCTCATCTGCAAGTAACAATACCCCAGATTCCAGTCCATCTTGACTGTGAACAAGTTGAAACATAACATGTGACAGACAAACCACCTTGCAGCCAGGCTCATAATGGGCCACTTAAAGCTAGTTCCTTTAGCGTCCCTGGTTCTATGCTCAGACAAATATTATGAGATGCCCTCCTCCGCTGCGTTCAATTAGACTCAGCCACAAGCCTATTACTATTCATTGTTCACACAGTATGGCAGGGCGAGTCCAAGCTGCGAGAGGATCCTGTTTCCACTCAATACAGACACACAGACAGCTATTACAATCAAACAGACTTTTAGATGCCAAAAATTCACAACAGGTTGATACTTAAGCGAAGAAGGCAGAATGTTCATATGCAGCTTACATGTGTGTTTACTCAGAGAACAAAGGATGGGCGTAGAACAGGGCAGAGAGAGTACTCTTCCCAAACAGCCTTTGTGCAGGTTGAGTCGCCATTCCAACTTCTCCCCTTGACAATAGTTCAAAGCTTGGCTAATGATTCAAAGATGCTCTCTAGGGCATATCAAGACCATTTTGAGATTTCAAGGCTTTAGGTCTCCTGCTTGTTGTTCTCTCCCCTCTCTTCTCCACCCCATGGGATCCTCCCATGTGAGATTTCAACAGTAAGGCACTGCTTCTGTTAAAAAGGATAAGCAGCAGCAAGCCCTTCTCCCCAGCCAAGCTTTGTTTACACCACAAGGATTTACTACTCTTATTGCAGCAACTGCCAACAAGGCCTCATCTATACTAGACTTTCTCTAAACTACCAAAAGTTTCCTAGCATTCCTAGGACCAATACAGCTCTGCCAGTGGTAGCAATGGTGGGAATGCTACAGTAGACTCTCTCTTAGCAAGGGTTAGATGACAACAGCCAGTCTACACTAGCAGTTCAGCCATTATTCACAATTGCGGTAGAAGTGCGAGGATGTTTAGGAAGAAAGGCTAACACAAACATGCCCCACCTATGCCACTGCATGAACAGGAACAACGGTGTAAGAGTTAGGGTATATATGCCTTAGACCAGGTTTTCATGATTGCCACTGTAATAAAGGTGCTGATTTTTTCTAGAAGTTCCAGCATTTAATGACAGTTCTATGCATCAGATGGTGTGTATCCCCCTTTAAAAAAAAAGAGTTTAAATCTGGTTGAATGACTCCTGAGATAAACTCTAGTGGGTGGTTTATTGGGAGGGGGAATTCAAAGAGAAGATAGACTATTGTAGGCAATATTCTCCTAGAGAGAGAGAGCATGCCCAGAAGAAAAGAGAACCAGACTGCAAGTTAGGAGTTGTAAATTCTACTCCCAATTCTGCCATTGACTTGATGTGACCTTGGGCAAGTCACTTCACCTTTCTGTCTCAGTTTCTCTATAATGCTTACTCACTTAATTCACATGCCGTTGTGAGGATCCGTTCTGTCTTTACAGAGCTTTGGACTACTCGCATATGAATGCCAAGTACTGGTTGTGAGAAAATGTATGTCTAAGTGATTTCTAGTTCTTCAAAATTAAATTTTATGAACTTACCCAAATGGAAGTAAATATTAGCAAAATTATTTGCATCAGTACAGCAAGTGTCATGGAGAGCTACTCCTTATCTCTAAAAGGATCCCTTAACATTAGAGAGCAAGAGAGCTGCACTCAGCTACTAATGTTTAAGGTTACTGTGTTCAAGTGAGCTCAACTCTCCAGGCACAGGTAATAAAATCTGCTAGAGGTGGTCAAGTGCAAAGTGGTAACTGAACTTAAGCATACCATTTCCCACTTTTTAGCTTGTAAAAGGGATCAATATAATTTAATGATACAATCCCTTGCTGTATTCTAAAACTCAAATATTCATCACTGGCACACCATCTATGTTCAAAGAAAAGGAGTACTTGTGGCACCTTAGAGACTAACCAGTTTGAGCATAAGCTTTCGTGAGCTACAGCTCACTTCAGCGGATGCATACAGTGGAAAATACAGTGAGGAGATTTTATATATACACAAAGACCATGAAAAAAAATATAGATTGTAAGGAGAGTGAACGCTTCCTCAGCTCTCATCCCCTAATGCCCTAATACTCTACTTGCGCTATATTGATGACATCTTCATCATCTGGACCCATGGAAAAGAGGCCCTTGAGGAATTCCACCATGATTTCAACAATTTCCATCCCACCATCACCCTCAGCCTGGACCAGTCCACACGAGATCCACTTCCTGGACACTACGGTGCTAATAAACGATGGTCACATAAACACCACCCTATATCGGAAACCTACTGACCGCTATTCCTACCTACATGCCTCCAGCTTTCACCCAGACCACACCACACGATCCATTGTCTACAGCCAAGCTCTACGATACAACCGCATTTGCTCCAACCCCTCGGACAGAGACAAACACCTACAAGATCTCTATCAAGCATTCTTACAACTCAATACCCACCTGCTGAAGTGAAGAAACAGATTGACAGAGCCAGAAGAATACCCAGAAGTCACCTACTACAGGACAGGCCCAACAAAGAAAATAACAGAACGCCACTAGCCGTCACCTTCAGCCCCCAACTAAAACCTCTCCAATACATCATCAAGGATCTACAACCTATGCTGAAGGACGACCCATCACTCTCACAAGTCTTGGGAGACAGGCCAGTCCTTACCTACAGACAGCCCCCCAACCTGAAGCAAATACTCACCAGCAACCACACAACAGAACTGCTAACGCAGGAACCTATCTTTGCAACAAAGCCCGTTGCCAACTGTGCCCACATATCTATTCAGGCGACACCATCATAGGGCCTAATCACATCAGCCACACTATCGGAGGCTCGTTCACCTGCACATCTACCAATGTGATATATGCCATCATGTGCCAGCAATGCCCCTCTGCCATGTACCCTGGGCAAACTGGACAGTCTCTACGTAAAAGAATAAATGGACATAAATCAGATGTCAAGAATTATAACATTCATAAACCAGTCGGAGAACACTTCAATCTCTCTGGACACTCGATTTCTGATCTCAAATGACTATCCTTCAACAAAAAAAACTTCAAAAACAGACTCCAATGAGAGACTGCTGAATTGGAATTAATTTGCAAATTGGATACAATTAACTTAGGCTTGAATAGAGACTGGGAGTGGTTGAATCATTATACTAAGTGAAACTATTTCCCCTTGTTTATTCCTCTTCCCCCCCACCCCCGCCACTGTTCCTCAGACATTCTTGTTAACTCCTGGAAATGTGCTGGAAATGGCCCACCTTGATTATCACTTCAAAAGGTTCTCTCTCCCCCCACCCCACTCTCCTGCTGGTAATAGCTCATCTTAAGTGACCACTCTCCTTACAATGTATATTTTTTCATGGTCTGTGTGTATATATAAAATCTCCTCACTGTACTTTCCACTTTATGCATCCGATGAAGTGAGCTGTAGCTCACGAAAGCTTATGCTCAAATAAATTGGTTAGCCTCTAAGGTGCCACAAGTACTGCTTTTCTTTTTGCGAATACAGACTAACTCTGAAACCCATCTAAGTTCAGGGTGCACTGATTTAAATCAAAGCAATTTAAATAACCAATTTTAACAATGAATTAAATCAGTAAGCAGAAAACCTTGTTTAAATCATTGATATTAATTGTGTTTTGCATTTGTACTTCTTGTCCTAAAGAATAGTTATCAATTAATGAGACTCAATCATAAAAACATGGTGGAATTGCAACTAAATATAGCCTTTACACTAAACATGGTGCTTCTTATTGCAAACCAGCAAGATATAGTACATCTCTACCCATGTATTTAAGCAATCATATAACTTATTTACATTTATTCAGATTCTTAATTTTTACATTTTATTATGTTAGAAAATGGTGAATAATGCATTTTTTTATTTACTAGATCAGGGGTCGGTAACCGATGGCACGTGAGCCCATTTTTAATGGCACGCTGCTGTCAGCCAGGGACAGCAGCGTGCCATTAAAAATCCTGCCCGGCCCAGCCCACTCTTCTCCACCTACCGCTCTCTCCTTGCGGGGCAGGCAAGCTTCCTCCTCCCCACACCTCTTCCCCCAGCGTGCTGGGTTCCTGCCCCTCCTTCTCTACCTCCCTGTGGCCGATCAGCTGACGACTCTTGCTACAGAGGGGGAGGGGGAGATGGAAAAGCAGAGCCCCAGCCGCTCTCTGCTCCAGGGACCTCGGGGAAGGGGGTGGAATCAGCATATCCCCTCCAGCCCCCTGCCGTGAGCTGCACAGGGCAGGGGGCTGAGAGCACCCGCACGACCCTAGCCCACACCCCCAGCCCTCTGCCCTCACCCCCACACACACCTCATCCCCGTACCCTGACCCCTGCACCCCCCCACAACCCCAGCCCTGACTCCAGCTCCCCCCACATATCCAGCCCCCCCAACCCCCTGTCCTGACTCCTACACCCTCCTCACACACACCCCAGCCCTCTGCCCTGACTCCTGCACCCTCCTCACACACCCAGCCGCCCCACACCCTGACTTTTGCACCCCCACATCCACATCCCCACCCCAAACGGGAGCTCCTGTATGCACACATACATACACATTCCCACCTGCACCCCTCGCACCAAATGGGAGCTGCCCAGGTAAGCACTCCACACCCAAACCTCCTGCCCCAACCCTGAGCCCCCTCCCTCATTCTAGCTCCTGGCCAGACCCTGCACCCCAACCCCCAGCCTGCTCCTTCACCCCCAGCCCTGTTCTCAGTGCACTCCCACCCTCATCTCTGTGCAGACAGAGAAAGAGAATGGGCCAGAACCAGGGAGAAACTAAGCTACCTACTCTATGCGGACAGGGCCGGGACCCCAGACCAGCAGCGGGCTGAGGGGGGCCGGCAGCCGAGACCCTGGCTGGCAGGAGCCGGCAGACGGAACCCCAGACCGGCAGCGGGCTGAGCGGCTCAGCCCACTGCCAGTCTGGGGTCCTGGCCACCAGCCCCACTCAGCCCGCTGCCGGTCTGGGGTTCTGGCTGCCGGCCCCTTGCCAGCCGGGGTCCCAGCCGCAGGCCCCGCTCAGCCCGCTCCCGGCCTAGGTGAACAGAACCCCAGGCCAGCAGCGGGCTGAGCAGGCCGACGGTGTAAGATCAGCATTTTAATTTTGTTTAAGAATCTTCATTTAAAATTTTTTGAAAACCTTGTTTGCATACAACAATAGTTTAGTTATATAATATATAGACTTATAGAAAGAGACCTTCTAAAAAACATTAACATGTAGTAATGGCACGCGAAACCTTAAATTAGAGTGAATAAATGAAGACTCGGCACACCACTTCTAAAAGGTTGCCAACCCCTGTAATAGATGATTAATTTTTACCTATGCTTTGTGTCAAGCTCTATTTGGATGGGAATTCAAGTCCAATTAAGAATGCCAGAAACACCACAGCATTTCAAAGTTGGTTAATTAAGTAAATAAATCTACTTTAAATGTGCTGAATACATAAAAGAGTGTATCAAAACACGTTTGGCATTTAAAACGGATTTATTAAACAAAGGAAGTATTACCTGTAGTTCGTGAAATGAACTGATTGTGACGAGAAACAATGTCTTTCAAGATTTCAGAACGAGTAGATCATAGATTAGAATAAATTTAGGCCTTAACGTACATGGTATTAGTTTCAAATAGTTTTTTAAATAAAAAACCAAAAACTTATTTTTATATTTTTTGAAATAAACCTATCTATTTTTATCCACTCTGCTATAATTTATCCAAGCTGCTACAGCAACAACTGGTTGCCAAGTGAGATACTGCGGAAGAGTGGGCAGTATTACAAAACAGCAGAGAGGTCTGAATAAAGGAAAAGTTGCAGAATGTAAAGAGCTTGGAGATCTCAGAGATGCCACTCTAGCCTACAAGTCTTTGACACAAGACAGGGATTTTCCAGACCACCTTCCCAGAATGAGATATTTAATCCAGTAGTGGTTAGAGTAAGTCAAAGGAGGGACAGTTTAGGCTGAATATCAGGAAAACTTTTCTGGCAGTGAAATCTATTAGACTGTGAGGAAAACTCAAGTGGTGGAGTCCCATCACTTAGGAGTTTTATTTTTTTTAAATACTGAACAAAATGCTAAAAAGTGTCTTGTAAGGAACAATCCTGCACTAGCAAGGAGAAGGACTGAATGATTCGACAGGTTCTCCCATCCAAGTCTACTTTTAGCTTCTGCAGAATCATAGAAGTTAACAGTGAAAAGTTAACCTACCCCATCCTCATTAAATGGGACAGTAGGCAGTGCCCCATCCTCTACCCTCCCACCACACACACACACACACGCACCCCCACTAGGTTTGAAGCTTCCAAGATGGGTTTCCCAAGCAATCTTGGAAAGTAAAGGAAAAGTGTTCAAGTCAACCATGCAAGTTCATACACTACCACAAAACAGTGCTAAAAACTACCGAATCCTTCTGAGTCCAGAAATTCTGTCCAAACCTCTTGTATTAAGATTCCTTTGTACCCTCTATGTCATGGTAACATTGGAATACATGAGATTTCAAAATGCTATAGCACAGAAAAGTCTTTTCCATTTGAAAAGTATGTTATGAAGAGAAATGTATTGGATGTGATGCAGAGCTCTTGGTACACTCTCCCAATACAATGGGTGACTCAAGGATAGAAGGAAGGTATGGTACCTTTAAAGTCATGTTGCAATAACGTTTTTAGGCCAGAAATATGGTGGGTCTATTGAGAAGGACATCACAAAGGCTCCTTATTACTACAACAGCACCAAAAGGAAAGATGTAGAAAAAAATTCTAACTACTTGCTGATGACTTAAATCCTCATACATATATACACACACCCACAACACACCTTATCCGGCAGCCCATACAGGGTATCATCAAACAGTTACAACGCATACTCAATGACAAAACCCTGAAGTAAATCTTTCCTGATCCCCCTCTTCTGGCCTTCAAACACCTCCCAAACCTCTCCAAGCTCATCATCAGAAGCAAGCTCCCCACGGACCAAGACACACAAACTAAAAGCAGCACCAGACCCTGCCAGAACAACAGATGCAAAACCCCTAGACATCCCTCCAATGCAAGGATAGTCAACACCCCCACACCACATTTTTCATTATCCATGGGTCCTACATGTGCCTATCACAACACGTGGCGTACCTCATTCAATTCACTAAATGCCCCAACACCAACAACGTGGAAGAAACCAAACAATCACCGTGCTCTCAAATGAACTCTCACCAAAAAATTATAAGAGACCAAAAAACCAAATCCACTGTGGGTGAACACTTTTTAGAAAGCGATCACTCTTTAATCTGACCTCACAGTCTTCAACCTCAAAGACAACCTGCACAACACTTTCAAAAAATGAACTCAGGAGCTTACATTCATAGCTTTGGCTAGATACCAAAAATCAGGGACTGACCAGACACTGGATTTATGGTTTATTACCAAAATCTGTAACCCATTTAATGCCCCCACACAAACACACACACACCCCTTTTCTCTTCCCCGTTTTCCCCTTGCGGCTGGAAAGATGTTAACAAGCCATTTCACTTGAAATGTGTGTTAACTACTTATGCTAAACAATCTGTACCATCTTGCATTTGTCTGTGACACAGACAGAGTAGATTTCTCAGACCTGAAGAAGAGCTCTGTAAGCTCAAAAGCTTCTCTCTTTCTTCACCAAGGAAAGTTGGTTCAATAAAAGTTATTGCCTCACCCACATTATCTCGCTAATCTTCTGGGACCACCACTGCATACAATGTGGTTGAAGGAATCTTGTAAATATTCTGAAGATCAAGTACACAGCTGAAGTGAGCTGTAGCTCACGAAAGCTCATGCTCAAATAAATTGGTTAGTCTCTAAGGTGCCACAAGTACTCCTTTTCTTTTTGCGAATACAGACTAACACGGCTGTTACTCTGAAACCAGAGCTCTATCTAGGTATGTCTACAAAGCCTATCATCATAACATCTGTGCAATCTGCAGAGATTGAGAAAAAAATCACTGTACATATGGACCATCTTTGATCCTTATTTGACAAGACTGTGTTTCTAGAAATAATGCCATGTAAGATGCAGAAAGGTGGGAGACACTACATGTAGTCTTGTAGGGAGAGGGAAAAGCTGACCTACAAAGACATCAGCCTTACATTGGAAAGTAAAAGGTGAGATGTGCATATTCTGATCTCCAGAAGCAAGAAGTTCAATAGCCCAGGGAATTTCACCAAACATCCTCCCTCTGGCATCCAGCGTCATCCTGGGCTCCCTCAGTCATAGCATTCCTGTTGACTGAAGCGTTCTCAATTGGCTACTCAGGGTAAGGTTGCCAGTGAAGTAGCTGGGTCACAATTCAAAGGTTTTTAGTTATTGGTATTTCACCCATTCTCCCCCCGCCACACATCCTACCCTTCAGATGAGCAGAACTCTTTTTTGTACTGTTATCTACTTCAGAAATCTAATTTGAGAAATTTACTTTAAGGGCTCTACTCTAGTAACACTAGTTTTATTTATTTATATATATATATATTTCTATATATAGGGTGCTTCAGAGAATCTCCAATTGCTTTACAAACACTATGGCCATGTCCACACTATGATGCTACAGCCACATATCTATGGCACTGTAGTTAGGCCGCTGTAACCTCATAATATAGATGCAGACTACAGCAACAGAAGGGATTTTTCCTGTCACTGTAGGAAAGGTAGCAAGGTTGATGGAAGCTTTCTTCCCTGTATCTAGCTGTGCTTATGTCTACACTGCCTACACTACAGCGCTGCCGCGACAGCGCTGTGACGTGGGCTGTGTAGTCACGTGGGCCGTGTAGCCAGGGGAGAGCTCTCCCATTGATAAAAAATAACCACTCCGAACGAGGGGTCGTAGCTTTATCACCAGGAGTGCGGCTCCCGGTGATAAAGCACTGTCTATACTTTTGTCGCTCAGGGGTGTGTGTTTTCACTTGACCTGAAGGACTAACGTTTTAGCGCTGAAAGTGACAGTGTAGATACAGCCTGTGTCTACACAAGGGGCTAGGTCAGCATAGCTATGGCACTCCATGTGTGGATTTTTCACACCGCTGAGCACTGTACCAGTGTCGACGACCTAAGTTTTAAATACAGACCAGGCCTAAGCCACATCAAACAGAAGTGAAGTATTACTAACCCAATTACAAATGGGGAACTGGAAGCAGAGTGGTTACTTGATTTGTTCAGTCTCACGCAGGAAGTCAGTAGCACGGTATGAAACAGAACTCAGGAATATAGATTCCTATTCTGCTACCTAACGGTTGTTGCAGGGCACCTGCCCTGTACCATGTGAAATGCATTCCAAAAACTGTCACAAATCTTACTGCAAGTTTGGAAAAAAATTAAGTTCAACACACGCCGTACTTAGTCATTGTAACACACAAATACACTAACCGAGCATGCCAAAGGATAAAGAACAGGTAGTTATTTAGCATTTCTATTTAGTCTGAGTGTAGAGCCTAGGTAATAAGGATGAAGACCTACAAAGCAAAATTACTACCAGCAACTGCCCTTTGACATTCTAAAGTGTAAGTAGCTTGTTCTATTTAATGTATTACATTATTACCTGTGCCTAAGGACATGATGCTATATGCTCCCCTGATCTACTGCCAGGTAGCCCCTGGAAGGAAAAACTAAGTAGGCACATGACTGTACTTGACCTATTCCCACAAGCAAAACCAATATTTATATTTGTGCCTCAGGGAAATATAAACCATGAATCACTCTAATCAATCAACAATTAAACTGGGGAAGCTACAGCAAAGCGCTGAGGTTTCTCATAGGTGCAAGGGAGAAACTCCATTGGGAGAGAAGCTTGCAGTCATTGCTTACATGTCTATCGAAGAACAAATGCAGTAAATTAAGCCTCTTGGGAGAAAAAAATCTAAAGCTTGAAATCTTAACAGAAGTTGGAGAAAGCTGATGTCCAATACTCTGAAATGCATCCAGCCTCAAGCATTATCCAGAGTGAGCTTCAGACATAGGCTGGGTAGGCAACCACCTAGGGTGTCAATTCTGAGAGCAGTTCTACCACAAGCAGCAGCCACATGGCCAAAAGTTACCAGTGCTTTCAAACTATCCCAAGAACACAGGCTGTGGCAAGGCGGGGCCAGCCAGAAGACTCTGCCCTTCAGGACTCCACCTCCAGAAGCACCAGGCTGCAGAAAGAAGTTAACAATCTAGGGGTATGTCTACACAGCAATTAAAAACTCACAGCTGGCCTATGCCAGATGACTCGGGTTAAGGGGCTGTTAACTGCAATGTAAACATGCGGGCTGGAGCTGGAGCCCAGGCTGTAGCACTGTGTGTGGTGGGAGAGTCCCAGAGGACGAGCTGAATGTCTATTCGGCGATTAAACAGCACTTTAGTCCAAACTCAAATCAGCTGGCATGGGCCAGCCGTGGATGTCTAATTGCAGCATAGACACACCCTAGAGGAGACAAGCTCCTCACTCCAGCATGGGAGTGAGACAGAAGAAGAGAGATGGGATGGACCCAGGGATGTCATGCAACAGACACCTGCTTGTCTTTGGGAAAGGGACACCAACAATAATTACTTGCCTAGTTCATTAACACATCACTGGCTGGACTATTCCACCGTTGGCTGGAATGTATGCCTGCCAAAAGGCCACTGATGAGTAAGATACAAGGCAACTGCAGAATGTACTCAGACTTCAAAGTATTCAGGTTTTCACTGAAACAAAACTGCTTGTGGACTGAAGTTTTACCCTGATCTGGCAACTATACCTTCCCTCACACAGGATATACTTATAATTTGTCTTAGTCTTGACACTAAATGAGTCTATTTGATTTGGGTCTTGCCTGCCTTTCAAGACATTTCGTTCCCTAAGCCCCATTCTCTGTGACTGTGTCAACCCAGATTTGCACTATGGGGGAGGGGGAGCAGAGGTAGGGTATTCTATGGGGTAAAGTCCCAGGGCTCTGGAATCTGCTTCTGTTGTTGCTTGGCCAGAAGACACATTCGTTCACCTCTAAGGCATGCTACAAGACCTTTTGTTGTGCAGATGATGCAAGTGAGCCCAGCCCTTTTTGGGAGCTTGGGTTATTGTGGCAATTCCTTTCTGTCAGGTATTCTGAAGTAGTGTAAACCGGTACAGAGATTAGTGCCAGGAGCACAGACGTATAAATCAAACACATCCACCCAGTTTAGCTAGAGAACCGATTGCAGCCCAGTTCCAGGGGGGGATTTCCGCCCCAAAGGGCCAGCCAGCGCCTACCTGCTGGGGCAACTTCCCATCACCTCGTACCCGGCCTCCCTAAGAGGAGCGGCAGGCCCAGAGGAGCGCTCCCCCCGGCTCCCCAGCCCCACCGCAGGGCAGCCAGGGTTTCTCCTCACAGCTACACCAGGGGCAGCCTCAAGCCCGCCCCGGTGTCCCACTCCCCGGCGGAGCCCGCCCCGGGGGTCTCACTCCCCGGCGGAGCCCCGAGCTCACAGGCCCAGGGCGGCTCCGCGGGCGGGCGGGCTGGCAGGCAGGCAGGTGAGGGCCCCGCAGGAGCTTGGCGGCCCGGCCCTCAACCCCCCCGCCCCCTGACCGGGGGGGTGTCGGTCCTTTGTGCCGCCGCCCCCCCCCCGCTCGGCCTCACATTCACCTGACGGGCGCTGGCTGGACCGGCCGGGCCCGGAGGAGGCCGCGGACTGTGGTGTCGCCTGCCGCCGGCTCTTGGGCCACGGGCTCCTCCACTAGCGCCGCCGCCTCTCCTTCCCGGATACCTCGGGAAGTGGGCGGGGCTCACCGGACATGCAAATAACGGGGCGTGGCCCCCCCACGCGCTCATGAATAATTCACACGACCACCTCCCTCTAAGAGCCAATCAGGAGGCGGCGAGCCAGGCTCATGAATACCGCCTCAGGGCAGCCGCCTTGTTCAAACGGAGTTGACGGTTAATACATCGGTGAATATTAACAAGCGAACTGATACGGATACAAGGTGAATGCTAATGAGCTCATAAATACTAATGAGCCTTGGCCCCGCCCATCCTGCTGCACTTTGGCTTACCTGCCGGCCGCATCACGCCGCCAGCCTCGCCCCGTTTCCATCCGCGCCCAGGGAAGCAATAGCCGCTAGGCTGCACCCCGCCCAGCACGGACGGGGGAAAGCCCAGCACCGGACCCTGCTCCCTGAGCCCCTTCCAGTCTCACACCAGTATAACTGCCCTAGTGTAAACGGGGCAACTCCTAATTCATACCCGTTTGAGATCGGAGCCAGGCTCTAAAGCACAGGGGTTACATGGCACAGGACAACTCAGCCCTAACTGCATGGTGCTACACACATCTGCTAGGGTAAGGAAAGGTGCCAGGCAGAGTGTGGGCAACTTGGCAGCTAGCTCGTCTCCAAAAAGGAGGTAAAGGTCATTTCTGGTAATACACCAGCCCCTTCGCACCCACCAGCCCACCTGCTTTCCCAGGGACATCTTTCTATTTAAAAAAAAATATATATATTGCCCTCATCTTACCAGCACTAACATTAGGGGAAACGAACTATACTGGGTAGATTGTGAGAAGGGGATGTATGCAAAAGTGGGTATCAAATGCAGCCAGCAAACTGCAACAACATCTCTTTGCAACAGTGATCTCAGGTGTTACTTGTGGACACAACAGAACCACTAACCCAGGAACCTATCCTTGCAACAAAGCCCGTTGCTAACTGTGCCCACATATCTATTCAGGGGACACCATCACAGGGCCTAATAACATCAGCCACACTATCAGAGGCTCGTTCACTTGCACATCCACCAATGTGATATATGCCATCATGTGCCAGCAATGCCCCTCTGCCATGTACATTGGTCAAACTGGACAGTCTCTACGTAAAAGAATAAATGGACACAAATCAGATGTCAAGAATTATAACATTCATAAACCAGTCGCAGAACACTTCAATCTCTCTAGTCAAACGATTACAGACATGAAAGTTGCGATATTACAACAAAAAAACTTCAAATCCAGACTCCAGCGAGAAACTGTTGAATTGGAATTCATTTGCAAATTGGATACAATTATCTTAGGTTTGAATAGAGACTGGGAGTGGCTAAGTCATTATGCAAGGTAACCTATTTCCCCTTGTTTTTTCCTACCCCCCACCCCAGACGTTCTTGTTAAACCCTGGATTTGTGCTGGAAATGGCCCACCTTGATTATCATACACATTGTAAGGAGAGTGATCACTTTAGATAAGCTATTACCAGCAGGAGAGTGGGGTGGGGGGAGGTATTTTTTCATGCTTTGTGTGTATAAAAAGATCTTCTACACTTTCCACAGTATGCATCCGATGAAGTGAGCTGTAGCTCACGAAAGCTTATGCTCAAATAAATTGGTTAGTCTCTAAGGTGCCACAAGTACTCCTTTTCTTTTTTATTGTCAGACAAAAGGGAATTTTAACAATGTCCCTTTCCCTCCACAGGGACAGTCAATTTATGGGGCACACAGGTGCACATCCCTACTTCACAATGAGGTATATGTTCAAATCTATCCCTGCATAAAAGATTCTTGCATTGTTCATAGGTGGACAAAGCTGATTGGCTGATGATTAAGTAATGATTTATACTTATGCCTGTGATGAGTCACAGACTTGGAGGTAGCTAGGCCACAGAGGTGACCTGGAGGAGGCAAAGAAATAAAGGGGATGGAGAAATTTTGTTCTCACAGAATGATGGAGCTGAAGGGACTCCATGGGATTCTGCCCTTTTCATCTTGTTTTCCTACAGACAGCTCCAGTAGTATGAGGACTGATGTGTTAGCATGAAGAGTAAAGCTAGACACAGGAAATGACCCTATCATTCACTTTTTTGGTTTTGGTTTTGTAAGCCTTTAGAGAAAGTTGAACACATTCTTGTCAGCACCCTTGTAAAGATCACATAGCTAGAAGCACCAGGATTGCTAGAAACACCAAGGTATGTGGCTTCATCACATGTCCTAATGTGAGAGGACATTAACTGGTCCAAAATACATGCTATCATGCCACACTGCTGCAGAATGGCACTACAATGCCCAGTCAAAACTTTTTGTAGGTTGCCATGGTATGATGCTGCAACAGGCATTGACCCTATGGGACAAATTCCACAAAGTGGCCACTTTTCAGCTGTATTTCAAAAGAGATTTTAATTAACATGCCCCTTTCTAGCCTTCTGCTGCCATCTTGCTGCAACGTCAGATTGTTCAGTGGCATGGGCAGGAGGAGAGTCTGGATATCCATCTGCTTTGTGTTCCAATTCTTGAACAGGCATCCAAAGCAGCTGAGCAATACAGCTACAGTTTCTCAATCCTTCCCAAAGTGATTATTAGATTGTAATTGTTTCGTGCTGAGTCAGAGAGTCTTGTCTACCCCAGAGAAACTCATCCTATAGCTCTTGTGGAGTCCATCAAATTTTGCCTTGGAGTAAGAAAGTGCAACTTTGACATCAACGGAAGTTGGGTCTGCCTAACTCCAGGAATAAATTTGGAGCTCTTTTTGCTCTATCTAAGAACAGGCAGATCACAGGAGCTCTCCCCACACTGCCTGAAACATGGAAGAATGCTGAATAAGCAGAATGGAGCTGCCACCAACCTTGTCCAGCCCTTCGCATCCCCCAAGCAGGCAGAGGCACCCTTATTTCCTTCTAGTGGCTAGGAAGGTGCATTGGGGGTACAGGGAGAAAGAGGGTAAATATTAATTCAGAACCTCAGCAGGAGCAAATCAGCATCTTCTCTACTGAAGTCAGTGAAGCTATGCCCACTTACACCAGCTGATGATTTAGGCCAACATGTCAACTAATCACAGGGATAAACAAAGCAATCAGGGCACGAGCCTCTGCCACCTCACTGTGGCACGTGTGGCAATACACAAGGAAGATGTACCAAGCTTACAGCAGCACAGCATTAGGATTCCATGCACCAAGGATCGTGCATGGACTCACAGGGTCTCTGGCTATGTAGGACTGCATTCAGCGACAGCGCAGTTCCGCAGGCTGCCCTCTCACAGGACAAGACACTACTGATCAATTTTCACAGAAACACTAATAAATAAATTTCCAACAATGCAAGCCCCTGAGCAGGAGTAAGGCTTTTTTATTACTTTAGCCTCCAACCCTCCAAAAAAAACCAAAACACCCAAACATTCTGTATCAAATAAAATGCATCTAAAACACTTTCTGTAACACTTCTTAAGAAAGCTGAACCCTGAGCCCAGTAGTGTTAGAAGTCCCTTTTAGCCACAGACCAGGACTTTCTAGTACTAGTCACACTGGCATTTTTGCATAGACGTTAAAGAGTTTGGTATCAGGAGATTCAGGGGAAGGATTCCCATGCTGACAATGGTGGAAGGCAATTGGGTGATATGGTCAATGCTTAGGACAGTGATCCTCAGCCTGGAGCACTAGACCCACAGAACTACCAGGCTCAGCTCATGGGGAATTTGCAGGTTTAATCAGAGCTCCTCTCACTTGCAAGAGAGAGTGAGAAACGTGTTCCTGCATCCAGGAGAAAGGGCGTCAAATGGAAATGGGGTCACACTACTGCGATGGTGAGATGTCATGACGCTGTGTGTGCTGTAGTTTTAATAGGGGATGATGCCGTCTCGCAATGACACATCTCAACGCAAACACCATAGTACAATGTTAGCATGTTCCTCTGCAGTGACTACACGGCTCTCTGTGACTCCACTGGCTTACAAAGCAGCTCTATAAGCAGCTCTATTACCGGCAAGGAGCATTCGCCCAGGACTACTATCTCCTGCTGGCATACAAATACCAAGGCAAAGCCAGCATCATCATTTCTGTAGAAGAGTTCTTTTGCAGTGCCTTTATTTCTATCACACCAATAGTTTGCTAAGGATTTTATTAGATGGGTGTTGGTGCAGTAGAGTAACAGAGGCTTGCTATACCATTGACTGTCCTGGTTAGTTTATGAGTCTGATTCATCTACAGCAGTGGTTCTTAAACCATTCTTATGTTGTATTCAGACTGGCCTAGCCCAGCGGTTCTCAGAATACCACGTGTGGATTGCCAGTGAAGTTTGTTCTAAAGGCCCACAAAGACAAAGAGAATGTCATGGGGAAGTGGTCCAGAGGATGATAAGAGCTGAAGAACCAGTGGATTAAAGAACAAAGCAGTGCGTGCTCCAACTAGGAGGGGCCCTACTAAAGCACAGAACATCATGCTTGTTTGTTTGGAGTGTATCTTGCTTTTACGAATGAGCTAGTTCCTAGCTGGCTGAGGCCTGTAGCAGTGGATAAGGTGGTTACCTCTCCTGCACGCAGACTGGTTATCAGAGATTCTATTTGATATAATAGTCCATAAATCAAGAAATTACGTCTTGAGTAAAGTCCCTCAGCCTTTTCCCCAAAGCCATTTCTTTAAGGGATGATAAGTTCAGTGATAAATATCAACAGGCAGCTTGAATTCCTTGAAAGAATAAAAAGCAATGTCTCCATTGTCCACCAGTGCAAAGACCACCGGGACATCCTCGCTCTGATAGGCAAGCTGCTTCAGTGCCCGCAGGGATGGGATCTGCTCGTCAAACCTGCAAAAGGAAGAAAGCCAGTCTCTCTCAAACTATCGGAATATTTACAAGGCCAGCCACCCTGGTGAGTGTTGTCTATCAGAGACACCCACCGAGCGGCAAAAATACACTCCAAGGGCTTGCTCCATATTTAATATGAACATAAAAACAGCCATACTGGGTCAGATCAATGGCTCATCTAGCCCAGTATCCTGTTTTCAAACAGTGGCAGTGCCAGATGCTTCAGACGGAGCGAACAGAACAGGGCAATTTATCAAGGGATACATCCCATTGTCCAGTTCCAGCTACTGATAGTCTGAAGTTTAGGGAAACACGTAATACGGGGTTGCGTCTATGACCATCTTGGCTAATAGCCCTTGATGGACCTATCCTCCATGAACTTATTTAATTCTTTTTTGAACCCAGTTATCCTTTGGCCATCCCTTGGCACCGAGTTCCACAGGTTGACTATGCATTACCTAAAGTAGTACTTATATTTGTTTTAAACCTGCTGCCTATTAATTTCATTGCGTGACCCCTAGTTCTTGTTACGTGAAGAGGAAAGAACACTTCCTTATTCACTTTCTCCACACTATTCATGATTTATAGACCTCCATCATATCCCACCCTTAGATGTCTCTTTTCTAACCTGGACACTCCAAGATTTTTTAATCTCTCCTCAAATGGAAGTTGTTCCATACGCCTAGTCATTTTTGTTGCCCTTCTCTGTACTTTTTCCCATTCTACAACATCTTTTTGGAGATGGAACGAGTAAAACTGCATGCAGTATTCAAGGTATAGGCGTACGATGGATTTATATACTGGCATTATGATATTTTCTGTCTTATCCATCCCTTTCCTAATGATTCTGAACATTGTTAGCTTTTTTGATTGCTGCTGCACACTGAGCAGATGTTTTCAGAGAACTATTCATGATGACTCTAAGATCTTTTTCTTGAGTGGCAATAGCTAATTTATACCCCACCATTTTGTATGTATAGTTGGGATGATGCTTGGCAATGTGGAATACTCTGCATTTATCAATATTGAATTATCTGCCATTTTGTTGCCCAGTCAACCTGTACAATCTTGAATAATTGTATCATATGCAAACCTTACCACCCCACTGTTTGCCCCTTTCCCCAGATCATTTATGAATGTGTTGAACAGCGCCGGTCCCCATGCAGATCCTTGGGGACCCTGCTATTTACCTCTCTCCACTGTGAAAAACTGATCATTTATTCCTTCTAGGGCTCTCGATTAATCGTAGCTAACTCACGCGATTAACTCAAAAAAATTAATCGCGATTAATCACCATTTTAATTGCATCGTTAAACAATAGAATACCAATTGAAATGTACTAAATATTTTTGTTTTACAACACAATACAATATATATGAAAATGTAGAAATTGAAATTGAAGTGTATATTATTTTTTATTACAAATATTTGCACTGTAAAAATGATAACAAAAGAAATAGTATTTTTCAATTCACCTCATACAAGTACTAGTGCAATCTTTGTCGTGAAAGTGCAACTTAACAAATGTAGATTTTTTTTGTTACATAACTGCACTCAAAACCAAAACAATGTAAAACTTCAGAGCCTACAAGTCCACTCAGTCCTACTTCTTGTTCAGCCAATCACTAAGATAAATAAGTTTGTTTACATTTACAGGAGATAATGCCTCCTCTTATTTACAATGTCACCAGAAAGTGAGAACAGGAATTTGCATGGCACTTTTGCAGCCAGCATTGCAAGGTATTTATGTGCCAGATATGTTAAACATTTGTATGCCCCTTCATACTTCGGCCATCATTCCAGAGGACATGCTTCCATGCTGATGATGCGCATTAAAAAAATAATGTGTTAATTAAATTTGTGACTGAACTCCTTGGGGAGAACTGTATGTCTCCCGCTCTGTGTTTTACCCACATTCTGACATATATTTAATGTTATAGCCATCTTGGATGATGACCCAGCATATGTTGTTCATTTTAAGAACACTTTCACTGCAGATTTCACAAAATGCAAAGAAGGTACCAATGTGATATTTCTAAAGATAGCTACAGCACTTGACCCAAGGTTTAAGAATCTGAAGTGCCTTCCAAAATCTGAGAGGGACACGGTGTAGAGCATGCTTTCAGAAGTCTTAAGAGAGCAACCCTCCAACATGGAAACTACAGAACCCAAACCACCAAGAAAGAAAATCAACTTTGTGCTAGTGGCATCTGACTCAGATAATGAAAATGAACATGTGTCGGTCCGTACTGCTTTGGATTCTTATCAAGCAGAATCCATCATCAGCATGGACGCATGTCCCCTGGAATGGTGGTTGAAGCATGAAGGGACATATGAATCTTTAGTGCATCTGGCATGTAAATATCTTGTGATTCTGGCTACAACAGTGCCATGAGAACGCCTGTTCTCACCGTCAGGTGACTTTGTAAACAAGAACTGGGCAGTATTATCTCCTGCAAATGTAAACAAACTTGTTTGTTTGAGCGATTGTCTTAACAAGAAGTAGGAGCGAGTGGACTTGCAGGCTCTAAAATTTTACATTGTTTTATTTTTGAATGCAGTTTTTTTTTTTTTTTTTACATAATTCTACATTTGTAAGTTTAACTTTCATGATAAAGAGATTGCACTACAGTACTTATATTAGGTGAATTGAAAAATACTGTTTTTTTTTTTACAGTGCAAATACTTGTAACCAAAAATAAACATAAAGTGAGCACTGTACACTTTGTATTCTGTGTTGTAATTGAAATCAGTATATTTGAAAATGTAGAAAACATCCAAAAATATTTAAATAAATGGCATTCTATTGTTTAACAGTGCGATTAATAGCACAATTAATTTTTTTAATCGCATGACAGCCCTAATTCCTATCCTTTGATTCCGATCTTTTAACCACTTGCTGATGCATGACAGGACCTTCCCTCTTATCCTAGAACTGCCTACTTTGCTTGAGAGCCTTTGGTAAGGGATTTTGTCTCAGGCTTTCTGAAAGCTCAAGTACATTATATTCACTAGATCACCCTTGTCCACATTTGTTGACCCCTTCAAAGAATACAACACGGGGGAGGCATGATTCCCTTTTACAAAAGCCATGTTAACTCTTCTCCAACATGTTGTGTTCATCTGTGTGTCTGATAATTCTGATCTTTACTACAGTTTCAACCAATCTGCATGGTACTGATCCTGCAATAAGTTCTAGGCAAGTGCAGCCCTATATCCATACATAGCCCTTGGAGATTTGCACAGGCTGAGGGATCTGCTGCACAGGGATCTGCTGCACTCATTGCAGGACCAGGGCCAAAGGGTCAATATTGTGGTCCTTATGTTCCAGCTGCTTCTTGCTTTGGGAGGACAGTTACCAACAGCCTCTGTGAACCAGGACATGGTATCTCAGTTAAATAGGATAAAGTTACTTCTTGTTTCTACTTAAATAGTGAGCTCTTTGGGGCATGGTCTGTCTTTTTGTTCTACGTTTGTACGTTGCCTAGCACAATGAGGTCCTGGGCCACGTCCAGGACTCCTAAGTGCTATAGTAATAAAAATACTAAATAATAATACCAGCACCATTTAAGCTGCAATATGATGACAACCCAAAGTAGGATCAGGGTCCGAGGCTGGGGTGGAGGGTGACCAGGCAACAGATTCCAACAAGGTGGGGGAGAAAATGTGGGAAAATCTTGGCAGGGCCGTTTTAAATGAAAACTGCCTGATAATCCAGCAAATACACAAGATCCTGCAGTCAGTAACTTTCCACTAGGCTTAAATTTCCATAGCAGCAATACAGGCCACTTCAAATAATTGCACACAGAAACACTCATTAATAACAGCCAGGGTACATGGCCAGTACCTCCGCACACACATCCTGGCATACGGCTTCCCAGGGTCGTTCTTCTTGAAGTTGGCAACTGCATCTGCTTGATACACACTGAAGTTTATCTTCATACCCTCCGTATCCTCCTGCAGCCTGTAGGATGAGATACACATGCATACTTGGAATGACACATCACGGGACTCTGTCACCTCCCAGGCTGCAGATGCATCAGAGCAAGGAGCAAAACAAAGTCTTTAAGTCGGCCTACCTAAAACCCTAGGTCCTTTGCTTCCCAGGGACCATTTAGAATCTTCCTTCTTAGGCAAAACGGCCAGTCCTGGAGTTATTCTGGAAGGGTCTGATCCAAAATCCATTGAAGTTAATGCAGAGACTCCCACTGATGGCAGTGGGCTTTGGATAAGACCCTAAGTGCTTCATCCTGAAAGATTATGAGCCCCCTTGGGAACAAGCCCCCACTACAGAGCAACTCCTTAACCAACTAGCACCATTTCCATGTGAAGTGGAGAACCACACACAGCTTCCCAAGCTTCCTGATGCAAGGCCTGTGCACTAATAGGCCAGCTCCAGCACCCACACCTTGCATGCTACTCTCTCTCTGTGCCCCACGGTGCAGGCATCCCAAGCGGAGGTGCACACTCCAGTAGATCCAAACACAAAGCAGGCTGCTTGGATACCCATCTGCATCATAGCACTAGTGCAAACTACTAGTGTGCAATGTTTGTTTACCACAGACCTGTGCACAACCATCACACAACTCCTCCCAGATAGGAGCACAGCCAGAAGGTTGGGGGATTCGATTTTAAAATCTCATTCAACTCCACAGCCTGCAGCTGGGATGGAAGAGCATCCCAGGGACAAAACACACATTGATAGAGCACTGAAAGCCTATGACATTAGTAGGCCTCAGTGCAGAGAGGGAATGTAAGGAATGAAAGGTTCACTGCAGTATGATGGACTTTGCCCATGCAGTCTAATAAGAGCTTATACACCAGTGCTGTAATCAGCCTGGAACATAACTGATTTGTTGATGGACTCTGCTGCAGCTCCTGCATGGTGACATGGCATTGCATGTACATGCCAGCCCCTCAGTAAGGATGTACCCAGCCCACGGGAGGAGCACTGGGAAAGTTCTTTTTGCTCCCATGCACCAGGTACATTAGGCAGTTCTGAAGCCATTGTGGAGAACAAATCACATGAGGAAGGACAATGTTTTGGTGAGTTAGACCCATCTTCCCTACAATCTGCTGGCTCAATACTAACCGGAAGGCTCCATCCAGGATGTGGGAAGGTTGCAGCACACTGATCTGCTGGAGGACAGCAGCTGGTGGAAGAAAGAACAGGAAAGGTTCAGACTCTTTAGTTCAGTCTGTGAAATCTTCTCTACACTCTTGCCCAGTCCAGGTTAGACTCGGAGCGCTTCGCACCTCCCCTCTGAGCCTCCCTGCTTCGACAAGGCAGCCACATCACCCTCCCATCCTCTTGCTACTTCAATGATTTTTACTTCCCCTGTCCCTTCTCCTTAACTTGCCAGGGCAAATACACAGCCTCAGCGCCAGCAGGGACTGCCCTGCTCCCACCTAATTCCAGATGGAAAACAGCCTAATGGGTCACAGAAGAGAGCTGGAAAGTGCTGTCTAGTCTCTCCCCTGGCCAGTGCAGGGCCATTCTATGCTCTGCTCGTCCAGGCCGATGCCATGAGGCTTCCTCTGCTTCCCATAGGTAACTCTTCCCCCTCACAGTTAGGATGTTTGTTCTGATATTCAGCCTACATTTCCCTTCCTTCTGTTCCCACTAATTGCTCCCAGGTGGTCCGTGGTGAGCAATCCCTCCCCCCACATACTCGCAATGGGTCACGACACCCCATGTGGGTCACCAATTGGCCAAGATGTGTTAAGGGCTTTTCTTCCAGGTCAGATACCTGCTGAGGCCACTTGATCCGGCTTCACCAGCGGGGTGACAGGCTGGTCCCACAGGTGCGAAGGCCGCCTCCCTGCCCTCCGCTGGCTCCTCTGCTTCAGAAGCTCCTTGTACTCCTGCCAGTTGGAGCAGCGCCTCACCTTCCTGTCTGCATTGATGCTGCTCTTGTATCTGCTCTCCCTCTCCCGCTGCTCCCGCTCCTTCCGTGACAACTTCTCACGCTTTTGGTTGACCAGCTTGCGCCAGCGGGTGGCGTCAGCCTCCCGCCCAACTACATTCTCCGGGAGCAGTCTCTCATCAGGCTGTGGCAGGAAGGTGTGTGGGCAGTCAGAAGCCATGTTGGGGAAGGCGATTCTGGTGAAGTCCCAGCGGGGCAGGTGGGTGTCACTGCAGCTGTTCCCAGCAGCCTTCCCATAGTCTCCAGCCTGAGCTTTTGAGAGACCGGGGGGCTTGCTGAGTTGTACTGCATCAGTGGGAACTTGGGCTGACTCCCCATCTCCACTGGCAGGATCTGACTCTTTTGACTTCTCTGACAAACAGCTCCCTCCAGAGGCTGGGTGACTGAGACCGCCACAGCTGTCACTGGCCTTTTCTGGGGTCTCTTCACCTTCTGGAGGATTCCCAAATGCCTTTGGTTTCTTGTCTTGTAACCTTAAAACAGAAAAAGGGGCTAAAATTCAGAATTTTGCTCCCTTGAAGTCCTTTCAGCAGATTTTGCCCCCCTCCATGGGTAACAAAAACAGTGTGGTCCCTGAGCATGAGAAGGGGAGAAGGCTAGGATACTGGGAGCCCAGGAAGGGGCCTACACACCCTCATTAACAGGCTCTTCCTTAGAACTAGGGTCTTTTTGCTTGTGTGAAGTATTCTGCACCATTTTGGTGCTTCTCAGAGTGATGGATGGATAGTGCTAGCTAAAGACAAACACAGAAGCAGGAAATGCAATGCAAGTGTCCCACACAGCTCTGTAAACACACCACAGTCCTGACCTAGGGCACCCCCTGCTATTCCCATCTTGGTTCCTCCTCACACTGTTCTACCCATGCCCTCAAGCACGTCCGGCAGCCCCCACCTCTGCTATTCCAGCCCTGAGCAGGCACTGACAAATGTACCAATGGAATGGAGTGGGTTTAAAACAAAGATATAAAATTCTCCAGGAACTGGGCTGAAGACTGCTGAATTGCAATTAATTTGCAAACTGGACACCATTACATTAGGCTTGAATAAAGACTGGGAGTGGATGTGTCATTACACAAAGTAAAACTATTTCCCCATGTTTATTTTTCCCCCCATGCTGTTCCTCACGTTCTTGTCAACTGCTGGAAATGGCCCACCTTGATTATCACTACAAAAGGTTTTTTTTTCCCTCTCCTGCTCGTAATAGCTCACCTTACCTGATCACTCTCCTTACAGTGTGTATGGTAACACCCACTGTTTCACGTTCTCTGTGTATAAAATCTCCCCACTGTATTTTCCACTGCATGCATCTGATGAAGTGAGCTGTAGCTCACGAAAGCTTATGCTCTAATAAATTTGTTAGTCTCTAAGGTGCCACAAGTCCTCCTTTTCTTTTTGGGCTGAAACTGTTACACAATATTTGATCCCAGGTCTCCAGACCTGAAAGGCTAGTTCATAAGTCCACAGTTTTACCTCGAATGGCTTTCTGAAATTGCATCATAACCCATACCGCATTAATGTGTTTGAAAAACACTTCTGCACCAGGAGTGACCTAGACTGCTTATTCTGCCCTTCCCTGTTTCTAAGTCTGTGGTGCCACCTACTGCTAATTGTGTTAATAAATAATAATGTATTATTATTTGCATTGTGGTAGTGCCTCAGGGCTGCCATCATGGACGCCATTGTTCTAGGCGCTGTACAAACACAGAACAAAAAAAACTGGTCCCTGCCCTAAAGAGCTTAACCATACTAGAATTAACACTAGAAGGCTTCTGTTCTTCCATGGCTGCTGATCAGTCCTTTTTCAGAGCTCCTTTAATGGTGCCTTATTTCTTTAGATGTGAAAAGGAGAGAGAGGAGTTTCCTGCAATTTGCTTCTCATATATAGACCTCTCTCTTTCCATTCAAGGATCTCACACACCGACCACCATCAGCAGACGGGACTAACCAGACAATCTGCCCCCAAGCTCAGTTCAGCCCTTGTAACAGTGGCTGTGATAAGGGGAATACATTGCAAAGGGTCACTACAACCCCTGAAGTGTTTGGGTGGAAGTGAAACACCAGTTGCTTTCAGGCAATTTACCTGGGGGACGAGGGGTAGGAGATTTTGTAGTGACATAGTGATGTATGAGCCGGGGCTCCAACACAATACTGGGGGAACAGAGGGCATGGGGAGGGGAAGAAAAGCCATGAATGCATCCATTGTAAAAGATGTGTTGTGAATTGATCGGGATCTGATCACCTGAATACTGTTTCCAATGACATTCAGTCAGATTACTAAACTCAGAACCAGCACCCGAGACAACTTGCAGGGACCAACAGGCTGAGGCTGGTGGGGACCTGTTTGTTTCTTGCCCTTAGATGGAATGGACAGCGAGCAACATTTTTAGCTGTGGCCCAGAACATGGGGAATGAGTTAGTCCATCAAGGGCTTGCCACAACGTGTCTGTTTTCCTTTACCGGGAGCTGGAGCTCCTCTTCCTTTTGCGATGGCATTTTCCAGCGCTCTTGCGAAAACTGTCCAGATTCAGCTGCCTCTCGTATTGAGATGGGACAGCACTGTAATGAGGCAGAGAGACAAAGGGATTAAGGGAGAGAGAGATTGGCAGTGTTAGAAAATCTCTTCCAAGTAAAGCCATAGGTAAATGTAACAGCAAAAGCTTCTCACTGGCTATGGAAACTGCTGCAAGGAGGACTAGGGCAGCAGAAAGAATCTCCCCACCCCGAGTCACTTGTCCAGTCCCATTACTCACGCACCCACGTCCCATCTGAACAATAAGAAAGTCTGTTGTACCGTTTTTGGTGCATAACCCTTGAAGTGCCGGAATGCAAGCCACACTCAGAGACCGCTCCACTTCATCTGAGCCAATGATCTTGGGGGATGCAGGTCTCGGGACTCAAGTGTGGGATGCTTACATGGAATTAGAGCATCCAAGAGGTTAAAGGGAAAAAAACCCTCTAGGGTCCTGAGGGCTGGAAAGCCTCAATTCATCCAGGTGATTTATCTGTGACATCTCTATAAGGAGAAGAAGCGGGGAGCCACCTGCAGGTCTCAGTGACTATTATTTATCATTTGTATTGAAGGAGAACCTATGGGCACTAGTAGTTATGGATGAGGGCCCCATAGTGCTAGACACTGTACAAACAGCAAACAAAAAGTGCCCCCAGAGAGCTTACAATGTAAGTGCTGCAGATCACAGTAAATGCTACCTCATAATATACTTGCTATTATTATTTGTATTATGGTAGTGCCTACAGGTCCCAAACAAGATCAGGGCCCTATCATGCCAGCTGCTATACAAACACAAAGCAAGAGAGAATCCCTGCTCCAAAGAGCTTTTAGTCTAACTAGACCAGACAAACATACAGAGGCACAGGAAGATGAAGTGACTTGTCTACGGTCACAGCAGGTCAGTGGCGGAGCTGGGAATGGAATCCAGGTCTCCTAACTCCCAGTCCACCGCCCTGTCCACTGGACCAAGCAAATGACAATACTTTCCCTGAGGCTGAGGAGCCGTTGAATGTTTAAAGCAGGGCTTTGGAGCAGAGCCTGGAGCTGGAGCACGGAGCAGCTCCAGAGCAGTGGAGCTGCAGGTTTTTGCCTGGAGCTGGAGCAGAGCTCCAGTGGGGGAGGTTTAGGTTGGATATTAAGAAAAACTTTTTCACTAGGAGGGTGGTGAAACACTGGAATGCGTTACCTAGGGAGGTGGTGGAATCTCCTTCCTTAGATATTTTTAAGGTCAGGCTTGACAAAGCCCGGGCTGGGATGATTTAGTTGGGGATTGGTCCTGCTTTGAGCAGGGGGTTGGACTAGATGACCTCCTGAGGTCCCTTCCAACCCTGATATTCTATGATTCTATGATCATGGCTTCCACCATACAAGGGAATTACTGGCTCAGCTCAGGCTTCATCTGCCAACTAAGAATCACATCTAGAGATTCCCAGACCCCTACGAAGATTCCTAGGCCTCCTGTGCCGGAGCAGTGGATCTGAAGAAGCAAGCCCACTATAGCAAAGGGGAGCCTAGGAGAGCAGAGCACCTCCTCTTTGCCCTGCATCTGGGACATTCCAGCATGGCTTCTGAAAGACAGCAGCAAGAAGGGGTGAGGAAAGGAAAAGCCAGATACCTGGGGCAGAATCTCAGCACAATGTAACCCAGTCTCTTCAAGTGGCTGAACACCTTAAAAGAGCAAAGAAAACCAAGAATGTGAAATGATCACCTTAAAAAAAAAAAAAAAAAACAATCAGCATTCTCTTTCTGTATCATATGGCAAGCTGAGTTAGATACTATCTGAATGGCTGATTCAGACCAAAGACAGCTAAGCATAGAGTGTGCCTAGACTCCAGTATTCTCTCCACAAAAAGTACAAGAGAGATCATATGGGTAAAACTTCATTAGATGCCAAAGCACCACAAATCTGGCTGGGACTCTGCATGGCTTGAGAGCCAGCATGGCTGTGGGAGTGATCATCCACATGGAGAATCTGACTGGCACAAATGCCCAGCTTGCTACAGCACCCAAAAAGTGCCAAATGCCTCCTGGGCCTCCAGTGATATAGTGGTGGAATAAATAAATAAATAACTAAACTGCACCCCCCTCCCTAAATTGTAGACTCCCACCACCATCTGAATAGGTGACCTGTAACCACCCCTTACCCACTACTATGATCACTACTGATGTCAAATCCTTTGTGCACACCTGGTACTGCAGCAGGCTCACCGTCCCTTGGGACAGCAGGGTCTCATAGGCTTCTTGTATGGACAAGGGCAGGTCCCTGTAAAAGAGCTGAATAGAGCCCTGAAAAACAGAAGCTGGGGTTTAGGAACCACAGGTTGCAGGAAACCAGTATTGCAGGGTCCAGGACCATTCCTTCCTTGTGGTCTCAATAGCTGGTCCCAGCATCCAGCTGCTTTTGACTCAAACTCCAGCTTGGTGCTTCTTAAGTATCAAATTATTTTAATGTAACTTCTCTCCTACAAATCTGTGATGCCAACTTATTCTCAAGTGCACAGTGGCACGCTCCCTCTGTATTGGGTCTAATGGGGTGGAGTTAGCATTGGTCAGCACTGCCACAAAACTTACTAAGTTGGGCCTTCCCATGCAAGCACACACATTGCTGTAACAACGAGGAGTCCTTGTGTCACCTTAGAGACTAATAAATGTATTTGGGCATAAGCTGTGTATTCACTGTTTATACATTGCTGTGTAATCAAAAAATAACTGGCAATAACCTGGACTAGCTCCTGAAATATGTTGAGCACCCACAATCCCCAATGACCTCAGAGGTGGCTATGGGCACTCAGCTTCTCTCAGCCTTAGTCTCTCTAACATTGGGGCCTGCTCATTAGCTAATTTTAAGCTAAACCTCTCCCACCTTGATTTGGTTGCCCACAAAATACCAAGTTACCAAGCACTAGGAAATATGCCTCCCGCGGGGTAGATACATCTTGCAGGTCTTTTCTGTCTCTAAAACCTACTTGATTCTGTGTCCAGCGGCCAACTGCACAATTTCATTTTCAAATCAGGCCACTTATGATCTCTAGCCCTTGGCAAATCACAACCCCAAATCAAAAAAGCCCTTGAAATCAGAGTTTGAAGGAGACTATCTGCTGTCCTGAATCCAACAGTTTATCAAAACAAAACAAGTGCATCTTTAGACTTGAATAGACGGTCTTGAGCTGATAGGATTTCTCAATGGTAACACATAGGTCCCTGAAGAACAGAGAATGTCAACCCAGCCTTAACTGGGAGCATCAGGGCTGAGAATTCTCTGGGCAAAGGAAAAGAAACTGGTCTCTTTGCTCTCATCCCTCTTTGACTTTCTGTTTGGCAATATATGCCAGAAAGGGGTGCCAGGCATTTAACCACAGAGCAAGTACAGCACTCGAAACACATGTACATGCATCTCACACACTGATACACCTCAGCTGCCTTACCTAGAAGGACCTGATTTGGTGCCTAATATCCCACATCAGCTACATAGATAATAAAGGACACATTTTGTTCCAAAACCACATGAACGATTATGCATCAGGATAAAAATATATGATTTTGTTCCACAAATAAAGCACTGGGCGGTGCTGGCCCCTAAGAAAAGGGGTGCACTGTGCATTTTACTCAGTTATTTATTTCCTTGTACTGCAGGCGGTAACCCTAATAATGAAAGATATGTTGCACCAGAGCATGAAAGGGTTGACAGCTACTTTAGGGCACAGGCCCCCTGGCTCTTCTTTGAACCAGTGGCCTAGAGTAGAAAGGTTTTGTGTCTCATTACCTACAGCCAGTCCCTCAGGAATTGGGCCTTTTGAGGACAATTGTTTATTCAGATTGTAGTAGAGACCAACATGTGCCATGTCCTTAAGAGTATACACAAGTGGAAGATCTTGAACTATCGAGAAGGATGAAGGATCCACTGCAGGTATCCTAATGCTCTCTCTGCCTTCCCAGCTACTATTGCTCCTGCAACAGTGTTATTCAAAAAGAATCCACTACCCCCAAGCCTGGGCATCCTACTCACGCATTCCAGTAGATAGAGGGCTTCCTCTGGCAGTAGGCACTGTTTGCCATGCACTGTGAACCCCATAGTGTGCCAGAACTTCCCCTGGGAACAAAAGGATAAATCTGTGATGTGCTGGGGCCATCCCCTACTCAGAGCCAGGCTTTCTCCCACACTGGGACACAAATTAAAAATCAGACAGACAATCTGCATTTACCAGCAGGAGGCGACAGTGTCAAACTCATACAACATCGCCACTTACCGCAGGGGATTTCAGCTCCACGATGCCCTCTCGTGGCTTCCATTCAGCTTTCACCAAACTTCCCCTGAGAAGTTAAAAAAAAACCAACACATATCAGTAGACATCAGCCCACCCTTCCTTTTCCCCCTCAATGTAATGATTTAACAAATCTTCCTCTCCATCAGTATGTGAGAAGGCAGCAGGATAGGAAGTTGCAAACTTCCAGAGGGAGTTCTCTGAGGCTAAAAGCGCTCCTGCCAGAAAGGCTGCCCATCTGAGCCCACAGTACAATGTACAGTAACATTCTGCAGTTCCTGAAATCACTCTACACTGCGGTCTCCAACACACAAAGCAAAGCACATGCTCTTGTGGGGGGCGTTTCAGAACTGCAGAGAGGGAACAAAGAGCGACTTGGCAAGAGGAGTGTGGCTCTAAAAGGAAGTGCATTTTTAGTGACTTGGAGACAGGAGTCTTGGGTTCTATCACGGGCTTGCCATGTGTGCAGAGATAAATCATGTCACCTCTCTGTCTCAACTACTCCATCTGTAAAATGGGAAGATGTTTAACTCACAGGGATGCTAGAAGGCCTTAATATATTCCTGCAAGAGCCTCGAATGAACAGTGCTATAGAAACCCACTGTACTATCAGCATTAATAGATCATTAGCATCCAGGGCATGACTTCTCCCTGATGCACTCTGATCATCCTGAGAGTCAGCAAGAGCCCCAAGGGCAGTGTTGCCACTGAGGAACATGATCTCAGCCCAGATGAAGGAACTTACAGCCTCTCCACACGCTCCTCTGCCAGGAGCTGCCAGTGCTCCTCCCGGCACCGGTGTAGCCTCTCTGCCTGCTCTTCCGAGCTATCGGGGATGAAGTCTTTCTGGCCGTGTGAACACTGAGGAACCTTGCGGTCACGCGTCCGAGCCGCCAGCAACTCAGCTGGGCTGGGGGAGATTAAATGTTAAGAGAACATCTGGGCTGCAGTTCCTTTCCAAAAACTCCTGCTGCTTGAAGATGCAGGCCCAAAAGGGGGGCAGGGGAATGCTGGCCACCTCGCTCTGGCTGGCTCAGGGGGTTGATAACAAGCTTGCCTTCCTCCTCCAAGGGACTAGCAGGAACCAAACACTCCCAGGTGACGGCTCTGTGGGAAGGGGTTTTGTGCACTAAGGGGGTATGGCAGCCGAGTGCCCAGCAGGCAGATGTCTGTGTCACAGTGTTCACACCTGGCACCCGGCCCCTTGGCTGGCATTGGGAGCCGGGAGGCCAAGCCACTGAGGTTGATCTTAGCCTATGGCCACACAGATTGTGGTTCCGCAGGTCAGGGTTGAAGCACGCTGGCAGGGGGAAGCTGCCCACGCTGGGCACCTGCTCTGGGGCTACGGTCTGCAGGGCTGCCTAGGCCCCTCCGCCAGCCCCACTGCCAAGGGGCAACAGATTTCACCCAAGGTCCAAACAAACTAGCGTGTCACGGGGCAGGAGACTCCCTCCCTCCTCCCTCCCCCCTCCCTGCTGGCAGCGCCGCCGCACTGGGGTCCTGCTCTATGGGCTAAATAGGCCTCTGGGGGACCCCCACCAGGGCCCCACTCTATGGGGGCGAAGGGGCGCTCCCCCTTTATCTGGTCCCCACGTCCACACACGTGGTGGGGGGGACGACGCAACACTGGCCCTTTAACCCGCCACCTCCCCTCAGTGCCGGGGCGTTCGCAGCACGGGGGCGGGGGCTGAGGTGCTGCCCCGTTAAGGGCCCCTGAAGCCCGATTGCCCAGCGCAGGCCAGCCCCCGCCTGCCTGTACCCGAAGAGGCGGCCCACGCGGGGCTCCCGCTCGGGCTCCATCCGGCAGCTCGGCGTGGCCAGGCTCTGTCTTCCCCTGCAGGCCGGCAGAGCTCCGCGGGGTCCTAGTGCGGCACGGGTACCGGGAGAGGAGGCGCTTCCCCTGGGTCCTAGTGCGGCCCAAGTTCCTGAGCTTTACCAAGAGCTAGGCCGGGCCGGCCTTGGGGGTCGCAGTGGCCAGGCTGCCGGCCTTAGAGCGCCCCTAAGCGGGGCGAGTCAGCTCACTGGTGCCCCCTGCGGGAGCCACCACAGCCTAACACTATCCTGCAGGGAGCCAAGACCCTCAGCTGCAGACAGGACCCCCCTGGACTGGACTGGCCCCTCTGGCCCTTACCATCCCCTGCACTGAGACCACATCTCAGGGAGCGCTGGGGATGGGGGTTAGAGCCGAGCATGCTAGTGTCTTTGGCTCACGCTCACATGTGGGCTTATACTCATCTATGAACATTCGTTCACAGTACACAGAGTCCTGCACAAAGGCATCTCAGGCTCCATGTCATGCACCCTCATACATGATGATTTGCACAACTACATTTTGCATGCACACTCACAGATGGATATATTCATCCCTTTGCACTCCTGAAAAATGGCATGACTCACCACATGCTCACCACTAGAAGGCTCTGTGGTGTCAGACCCATTATAGTGAGGCCCCACAACCCCCCTCCTGAAAATACATGACCATCGATATCGATAGAGGGGGGAGCAGCTCAAGATCGGTCAAAGCCTCACATTTGTTGCAGTCCTGATGCTCCTGCAGAGTGAGTGCAGAATACTACCACATCAGCATTCTCCCCTCACACCAGTGGTCATGTCTTACACCCAGGTCACTCAGGTATAAACAACTCCACAATGTGCAAGATAGTAGAGCATCAGGTCCGTAGTGATCAAAGCTTGTAAAATTAACATCCCTCTTGCAGCAAAATCAGGACAAAGCCCATATAAAAGGTCTTGATCACACTCCCATTAAAGACAATTGACTTTAATGGAAGCAGGATCAGACCCAGCATTTTCCCAGTGACATGATTGTGGTCCATGGTGAATTTATTTCCTTGTAATCAAAGCAGTCTTGACAGAGTTAGGTGTTCTGGCCAGATTGGAAATGGGATTAAGAAAGTCAACATCTGTACGGTGCTTCACCAGCTCTTGACAAGCTATTTTTTTCAAGAATTGTTGACAATCCTTGAGGAGAGAGTGATAATTTGAAAGTAATTTCTTAACCCCTCTCATCAACTGGCAATAATTTAGCAATTCCATAAACAGATGGTATATTCCTGCTACTTAATGAAAAATTATACAAAGTGGTCAAAGGCAAGTAAACTAGCCTGCAGCCAAATTGGGGTGTGTGTGTGTGTGTGTGTAATCAAAAGATCTTGTTTCCTACAGATTTAGTTAAGTCTATTAGTAACAGGTTTGTAGTTTTCTGAGTCCTTCTGTTATCAAACATTTCGGGGCCACTAGGAGGACTGAAGTGATATATGCCAGCTGAATCTATGATCTCATCAAATCTCAAACTAAGCAAGGTTCAATCTAGTGAGTTTGGATGGGTGACCTCCAAGGAAAACCCAGGCACTGCAAGAAAGGGTTTTAGTCATTCAATAGGTGGCACTCTTTCTTCTAAGTCAGCACTATGCCAAGAAGAAAAGGAGTACTAGTGGCACCTTAGAGACTAACCAATTTATTTGAGCATAAGCTTTCGTGAGGCTTCATTGGTGCAGTTATGCTGGACGCACTGTGATACAAATGAGTCATAAAACTGAAATCCTTATTGCTCTTATGGCTTGTCTTCACTGCTGAAGAGCTGTGGTTTTTATCTTGGGTTAACTAACTAATGCTATCCTGAGGTAAAACACAGTGAAAACAAGGTCCTTTAGTTTTACCATGAGGTAAATTCACTAAGGTCAGCAGCCACATGGCAAGTTTACCTCATGGTAAAACTAAAGTGCCTTGTCTTACTGTGTTTTTACCTCAGGGTGGCTCATGTGAGTTAATTACCCTGATGTCAAAAAAACCAACAACAACCCACACAGCTTTTAACAAGGAAGACAAACCCACAGCCATTGAAATTCCCAGTTCCCATGGCACTTTTCTCCATAGCAGGGATGTTAGCCTTGCTGCCCTGGCAAAATTCCATTGTGAGTATTTACATGCAAAAATTCCCCTTGTAGTTTGAATCAGAGACATTATTTTTCACTTCCTGGCCTTAAACTGTTGTTTTGTGGTGCTCTTTTTGAAGTGATCCTTAAGTTATATACTCTATTACCAGCAGGACAGTGGGGTGGGAGGAGGTATTGTTTCATATTCTCTGTGTATATATAAAGTCTGCTGCAGTTTCCACGGTATGCATCTGATGAAGTGAGCTGTAGCTCACGAAAGCTCATGCTCAAATAAATTGGTTAGTCTCTAAGGTGCCACAAGTACTCCTTTTCTTTTTGCGAATACAGACTAACACGGCTGTTACTCTGAAATCTGTATAAATTATATGCAGGAAAGTCAGTGATTTTGATCATTATTGTTATTTATAAGGTATTACTAGGGGGCAGGTCAGGGAGGGCCTGAGGACTCATCATTGAAAGAAGGAAGGTGTCAGGGGTTGTGTGGGATACCTGAGGGGGATGGGTCAGTTTAGTGAATGCACTAGGGGCTCCTCAGTAAGAGAGGACAAATGTAGAACATCCAGCACAGGTATCTGCCAGATGTGTCTACAGAGGTAGGCAGCCTGATACCCCAACCATCACTGATGATTACTAATCATTTCCCTATGATCTTTTACAAGAAAGTTCAGCCTCCTAGTATTTCAAGCTGTAAGAGCTGATCAGTGGGGTCACTGATGGATTTGGCAGACACTAGAGGGTCAGAAAAGAGGAGAGATTCACAAAAATAAATAAATGTTCCCTTACTTTTGTAGAAATTTTGTATTACAAGAACTTTTCTCACCACCTCTAGAACCCACTGATATTAATGTAACCCCAGGATTCCACTAAGTGATGCATTAGACCTATTGGTTGTCACCTCATCTTGTTTAAATCACCCTTTTCTTTAAAAAATAAAATAAAATTTACACAGCTTTGAACTGCTGCAGGAAAGACTTTGATCCAGTGCTGGCCCAGGCACCCATCCTAATTTCAAGGCCTAGAAATGTAAGAACAAATCTCAGTTTATATTTTGGTGGTTAAAGTAAGTTTCTAATGTCCCAGGATGTACTTACTGTTCCTTTAAGGGAGACCAGCATATCCTTTTCCCAAGCACTGGCCCTTTATGGCCGTTATAGGACAAGCATGGCCCAGTTCTGCTTCTATTCAAAACAAAGAAATTCTAGGAGATGGAGGAATCCTGGGAATTGTAGGTTTTTGCAAGGCATGCTGGGAAAGGAGTGCCATGTTATGTAACCTAAGCACTCCCTCCCTGAGAAAAGAGATAGCCCTGCTGTGGGGCTTTCTGTTGAGGGGGCAGCTATGGAAAGTGCTGTAACAGCATCTGTGGGATATTGCTTTAGACCAGGGATGGGCAAACTTTTTGGCCCAAGGGCCACATCTGGGAATAGAAATTGTATGGCGGGCCATGAATGCTCACAAAATTGGGGTTGGGGTGTGGGAGGGGGTGAGGGGTCTGGTTGGGGGTGTGTGCTCTGGGGTGAGGACAGAAATGAGGAGTTTAGGGCGCAGGAGAGGGCTCCAGGCTGGGGTGGGGGAGTGGGGTGTGGGGGGTAAGGGCTCCATCTGTGGGAGCAAGCTCTGGGGTGGGGCTGAGGAGTGTGGGGTATAGACGGGTGCTCTGGGCTGGGACCAAGGGGTTCAGAGGGCAGGAGGGGGGATCAGGGCTAGGGCAGAGGGTTGGGGCGTGGGAAGGCAGCAGGCTGGGGCTGCGGGCTCTGGGGTGGTGCTGCAGATGAGGGATTTGGGGTGCAGGAAGGTGCTCCAGGCTGGGATCGAGGGGTTTGGAGGGCAGAAGGGGGATCAAGGCTGGGGCCAGGGGTTGGGACATGGGAAGAGGCTCAGGGGGTTAAGGCTCCAGGCAGCACTTACCTCAAGTGGCTCCTGGTAGCAGCGGCATGTCCCTTCTCCGGCTCCTACACATAGGGCACGGCCAGGCAGCTCTGCACACTGCCTCATCCACAGGCGCTGCCCCTGCAGCTCCCATTGGCTGTAGTTCCCAGCCAATGGGAGCAGTGGGGGTGGCACTTGGAGCGGGGGCAGCATGCAGAGCAGAGCCCCCTGGTTGCCCCTACCTGTAGGAGCCAGAGAGGGGTTAGGTCGCTGCTTCCGGGAGCCGCGTGGAGCACGCCCTGACCCTACTCCCCAGCTGGAGCACCAGAGCAGGGCAAGCCCCAGACCCCGCTCTCCAGTGGGAACTCAAGGGCTGGATTAAAATGGCTGGTGGGCCGGATCTGGCCTGTGGGCCGTAGTTTGCCCACCCCTGCTTTAGACACAGGTCCTAGGAGGGAGTGGCAGACGCCTAGATGAGGAGTCAAAAGCTTTTGGAGAGCTGAGGTAAAATAGCTTGCTCAGGGGAATGGCCTAGACAGAAAGAAGCTGTGTAGGCCGTGGTCTGCCCTAGGAACCAGTATAGCAGCGGTCTTGGGTGGAGGAAGAACAGTCCCCTTCATGGATCAGGGCCATGGTTACCCAACTTCTGAAAAAAAGAGCCCCCCCCTTCAGGAAAACAAACCCAACTGTGCCTCTTCTGGGTGTGAAGGGCCTACCCACTGTCCCGTGGACATCTTCTGGGATCTTTTCTTTCTCTTTTTCCCCCAAGGCCAAGTTAGTTCTTTGTGTGGGTGGGAGGGCGCTGTGCCCATGCTTTGGGTAACATAGGAGAGAAGAGCTAACGCCATTCTTACATGTTCTGGTGAGCAGTGAAATAGTTAATAATGTTGACAATTAAGGGATCATAACTGACAGCTGAGTTACCACCCACTGACTGGATTAGGGCAGTTTACACCTCAGAGCTATAGTTTCTGACTGGGGCAGATACTGCTGCTTTGGTTACCTTCAGTTCACACAGTGAAGGGTTTCTTCACAACCATAACAGCTATGGATTAGCTCTCCCTCTGAAATGGAAGCTGTGACTAGAGATCTACTGAGAAGTCTGTCTGTTCTTTCTCCTCTATTCCTTCTTCCCTTCCTCCTGCCAGTCCAGTATGTGTGTGGGGAAACCTCACAATCCAGTAAGCACTGAGATAGGATCCCAGAACAGGGGCCTGTACTGGAGGGAGGATACAGGCCCACCTACAATGTCCCCTAGTGGAGTTTGATTATGACCCTGAACCTATCACCAAGGGGCAAAAAACCAAGGAACTCCTTCTCCTGGACTAGGGTAAAAGCTAATTGGCGGAGCCTTGTGTCAACAGTGGTGAAGGCTGTGAGCTAGAAAGAGCCAAAGAAGCATTTAATTTTTCTGCTTGGGACTTCTTTTACTCTGTAAAGGGGGGACTCTGATTTGTCTGGAGGGACAAAGAAGTAAAATCACCAGCATGCCTAAATATCAGGGGAAACTGAGCCACGCCTGACCTGACTTCAGACTAGGTAAGCCATGATTTACAGCCATCCTTCTTCCTTGACATGCAGACTACGGCCCGCAGGCCACATCCAGCGCATGGGACCGTCCTGCCTGGCCTTTGAGCTCCCGGGCAGGGAGGCTAGCCCCTGGCCTCTCCCCTGCTGTCCCCCCTCCACTGCAGCCTCAGCTCGCCATGCTGCCGGCGCTCTGGGTGGCGGGGCTGTGAGCTCCTGCTGGGCAACGCGGCTGCCAGAGTTGCCGGCCTGCCCCCGTGCTCTGGACTGTGCGGCGGTGTGGCTGGCTCCAACCAGGCGGCACGGCTGCCAGTCCTGGTGCTCTGAGTGGCATGGTAATGGGGTAGGGGGTTGGATAAGGGGCAGAGGGTCCTGGGGGGCAGTCAGGGGCTGGGGGCCAGGCTGTTTGGGGAGGCACAGCCTTCCCTACCTGGCCCTCCATACAGTTTCAGAACCCCGATGTGGCCCTCAGGCCAAAAAGTTTGCCCACCTCTGTGCTAAACCTTGAGGTGAAAATAGAATGCTAGGGTTGGAAACATGACAATTCTTTAGTAAAGGCCAAAGCTTATTAATGGTTCTTCTGCCCGTACCTTACAGTGAAAAGAGAACTGTATTTTCCTTATGTTTTGGGAAGACCCGCAGATCCTTTCACAGCTGTAAAGAGCATTGCTGCTGATGGCACAAAGGCCACTGCAGAATCCCTTCCAGGCAGCTGCCTGCTGAAGAGTTAGTGTAACCACAAGCTCAGCATGAAGCAGTGTGGTTTTCGGTGGTTTAATATGCATGTGATTGAAAACAAGTGACTCCTGTATTCTAATCTCAGATCTGGTAAATTGACTCCCTCCGTGACTCTAGGCAAGCTACTTCACCTTTCTGCTTTAGTTTCCTTGTCTCTCTCAAATGGAGAAAATCATTACCTGCCTCACAGGGCGTTCATGGGGAGCAATTAGTTAATGTCTGTGAAGTGATATGCATGCACAGATTCACCAGAATCACATAGCGGTACCCCTTGTGGGGGGGCCGCAAGCAGATTTCATGGGGTCCATCAAGCATGACTGGTGTTAGACTTGCTAAGGTCCAGGGCAGAAAGCTGAAGCCCTGCCATGCAGGACTGCAGCCCGGAGCTCTGAGCTCCAGCACCGGGGGGCTGAAGCCAAAGCAATTTAACTTCACGGCGCCCCTTGTGGCGTGAGGCCCCGGG
The DNA here is from genome assembly GCF_965152235.1 of Eretmochelys imbricata. Classification (NCBI taxonomy): domain Eukaryota; kingdom Metazoa; phylum Chordata; order Testudines; family Cheloniidae; genus Eretmochelys; species Eretmochelys imbricata. The sequence goes on along the minus strand of NC_135585.1, from coordinate 15,280,402 downwards.
CAATTGCCCTGCTTCCTACCCCTTAACGCTGGCCAAGGCTTTTATATGGAGAAAACAAGTTGTTGTGGCACAGGTGGGCCGTGGAGTTTTTGTAGGATGTTGGTGGGGAGGGGGCTCAGAAAGAAAAAGGTTGCGAACCCTTGCTCTAGTGGCTGGGAGCGTAGAGGCTTTTAAACTATTTTATTTGGGTAATTTTGACTCTTGCAAAAATCTTCTAAATGTGTGCAGTTGTGCACAGACTTCAGCACGACCAGCTGGGGCCAGGGAACCTCAAGCTCTATCCTTCCATAGACTCCAATCCATGGGGCATGTCTTCACTAGCAACGTTAAAGTGCTGCTGCTTTAACATGGTTGTGTAGTCGCGGCACCAGCGCTGGGAGATAAAAAAAACAAAACAAAACAAAAAAACCACCTCCACAAGGGGAAGAGCTCCCAATGCTGCTGCACTGTCTACACTGGCACTTTACAGTGCTGAAACTTGCAGCCCTCAGGCAGTGGTGAGCTGGAGCCCATTCGCACTGGTTCGCGCAAACCGGTTGTTAAATTTTGAAGCAGTTTTAGAACAGGTGGTTAACCCGCTTCCCTGCAGGGGGCGCTGATGCTTTGATGGCTCTGTCCGGGGAAGTGATGTAATTCCTCCTCCGGCCACCGGGGGTGTTGCGCTGCGGGAGCCATGTGGGCTGCTGCCTGGCCCTGGTTGCTGCTGCTCCCCTGGCCCTGGGGCTCCCGATTCTGCCTGGTGGGTCCCCGGCTGCTCTGCTGGTCCTGGGCTGCGTCCTGCTGCTCTCCCCGTGAGTACCCACCACCCTGCCCGTAGCCAGTCCCTACCTCACCCCCGCACCCCCTGCCCTGCCCGCAGCCAGCCCCTACCTCACCCCCTGCCCTGCCTCCAGCCAGCCCCTGCCTCCAGCCACCCCCGCACCCCCTGCCCTGCCCGCAGCCAGCCCCTACCTCCAGCCAGCCCCTGCCCTGCCTCCAGCCACCCCCTGTCTCCAGCCACCCCCACACCCTCTGCCCGCAGCCAGCCCCTACCTCACCCCCTGCCCTGCCTGCAGCCAGCCCCTGCCACACGCACCCCCTGCCCTGTCTCCAGCCAACCCCTGCCGCACGCACCCCCTGCCCTGCCCGCAGCCAGCCCCTGTCTCCAGCCACCCAGCACACCCCTGCCCTGCCCGCACCAGCCCCTGCCACACCCCCTGCCCTGCCCGCAGCCAGCCCTGCACCCCCCTGCCCTGCCTGCAGCCAGCAGCTACCTCCAGTCAGCCCCTGCCCTGTCTCCAGCCAACCCCACACCCCGTTGCTTCCAGCCAACCCTGCACCCTCCTGTCTCCAACCAGCTCCGCAGCCAGCCCTGCACCCCCTGCCTCCAGCTATCCCTGCCCCAAGCCCCTGTCTGCAGCTAGCCCCATGTCCACTGGTGCCCTACAGTTCCCAGGGCAGTAACCCTGCACACCTGCTTCAATGAGGGGGGCAGGGAGCAGCTGGGACCCACACATGTGCACACCCTAGGGTGACCAGTCAGCAAGTGTGAAAAATCAGGACAGGGGTGGGGGGTAATAGGAGCCTATATAAGAAAAAGACCCCAAAATCGGGACTGTCCCTATAAAATCGGGACATCTGGTCACCCTAGCACACCCCCAGGGAGTGGCAGGGACCCACACATGTGAAACGGAGCTCATTTCTAGTTCAGGCCCATCTTTTTAAAAAAGAACTTTAGGCAGTGTTAACATACATCCGTATTTTCCCGGACAGGTCAGGCTTTTTGGTTCTTAAATCGTCATCCGGGAGGAATTTTTAAATTTTAAATTTTAAAAATTCCTCCTGGGAAAATACAGACGTATGGTAACCCTGTTGGTACAAAAAATACATACTGGGGCACATCCCTTAAATCAGAACTTTTTATGGGGAACCGGTTGTTAAGATTTTGGCAGGTCATCACTGCCCTCAGAGGTGTGTTTTTTCACAGCCCTGAGCGAGAAAGTTGCAGCGCTGTAAAGTGCCCGTGTAGACAAGTCCCAAGTCAGTTAAGCTTGGGATGCTGACTGGCATCTAGGTACAACGTGAGTTTTATTTAGAACATGGGTTTTCAGCCAGCTCTGCTTATCTAGAGCCTAAGTTTTCAGTTAGTCCTGGACAAGTATTTGAAATCCTTCTCTGAAATTTGCCAGTTGCTCACTGGAGACAGCTATAGAAAGCTGGGGACTAGCCACTAGAGCCTGAATCTAGCAAAGTGCTATGCAAAATGTCCCCAGAGAGCAGAACACAGATTCCTTTAGAATCTTTCCCACTCTGTGATTGATGCATATTGATTGGCTCAAAGCTTGCCAGGGAAAATTCAATTTTTCTCCCAAAATATGACAGAGTTCAAGTCTCTCGCTTTTCTGAATTCATGTCTTGCTGTTACATACAGTGCTGGTAAAGAAACAGATTAAAGTACTAATGTTTTGGCTCCAGTTGCCTTTCTCAGAGTAGAGAAACCCTAGTGCTCCATTCTGAGTGAAGGACTTCAAGTTTTTAATCTTGAATTTGAAATTTCATACCGTGTGTGCACATTTAAAAGTTTCCCCCAAGGCTACTTGTCCACAGCAGTGATTATCTCCCCATGCTGTATCTGCTAAGCTGGAGAAGCTATCTCAGACCCAGTGTCTTTCACTCACAAATCCTATGTGAAAGTGCCCTCCTGATGGCAGGGCGTGTTGTCTGTTTACTGGTTAGAGAATTGAGACTGAGAGTTGGGACTTCACTGATTTGCTGTGGACTCTGGATAAATGAATTTGTTGAGAGAGAATGTGATATAAACGGAGAAGGCAGTGGACTGGGACTCAGAGACCAAAGTTCTGTTCTTCATTGTCACTAACTTGCTCAGTGACCTTGGGCAAATCACCTAATTGCTGTGTGCATCCCAGTCTTTAAAAATAAAATAGGATTAACAGTACTCACAGAGTTGTAAGGCTGAATTCAGTAATGTCTGCAAACTGTTTGAGATCTCTGATGGTGTGACAGGAGTCCTAGAGGGGGCCAGCTATGGTCCCTCAATTAGGGTGAACTGCAAAGAATGGGGCAGACAATCCACATAAAGCTGGTGGATATTCCAATACTTAGATTTACCAAACCAGCATAAAGCAGCTTCTTTATTACTTTACTGGTTACTCAGAAGTTCAAACAACACAGTTCCTTTAAAGTGATCCAGCCTCAGGCCTCCATCCAGGTCCGCACATCAAATATGATGAAAATTTCTGTAAATCTTATTTCATCATATAAAAGAAAAGGTTCTACCAATCCCTAAGTGTTGGACAAATTAGCTCCCAGGTTACTGAATATTCCAGATCTTACCCAAATACACGCTACAGCCAACTGTTATTAACTAAACTTTATTAAAAAAAACAAAAGAGAGAGAGTATGGTTAAAAGATCAATGTACATACAGACATGAGTTACATTCATTTAGATGCAGATTCATAGCAGAGATGGTGAGCTTTGTAGTTGCAAAGAGTTATTTTAGAAATAGTTCATAGTCCAATGTCCAAATCTCATATTCAGGGCATACCAGCATAACTGGGACCTCAGTCTTGTGACTCAAGCTTCCCGTGATGAAGTCTAAGCAGATCTGAGATGACAGAATCAGGACCCAAGGATCTTTCATACAATTTCGTATCTTTTGACAAGTTGGAGTTCAAAAGGTAATTAGCATGACTTTGAAGGAGGTCCATCACTGGTACTTAGCTACAGAATTAACATAAGGCAATTTGCTTGTTCCTCCACCATTCACAAATTATTTGCTATACATTTTAAAGAGAGATGAATACAGAGATATCCCGTGTTTATAATTCATTTAAATGATAGGATGTTCTTTTGACCTCTGAATTATCAGAATACAACATAGACAGGGACTGTTGATTACATTGTGGACTCTACTCATACATATGTAAGTACACAAAAACACAAACGTTATCTCCCACATGTCTTTTGAGGGTTATTTATTTTGCAGGATGTTTAACCCTTTCTAGCCATGGGTCACAGATGGTAAATGTGCTACTGTTCTGTGTGTGAATTAACAATCCCCCTGAGACTGTCAAACTCATCTATGGTGAGCTTGGCTAAATTTCAGAGTAGGTCATTGAGCTGATTAGTTGGACCACTAGTGAATTGTGCTTGTCTGGGCTCTTATATTATTGCTTTATTAAACTGATGCAGAAAGAGGTTAGAATAATGCAGACCCTGCAACAGTCAAACAAACCAATCCAATGAATATATAGGAAATGTCTAGAGAGAGACTCCATCCATTAATATGGTGATCAGGAGAGGCAGCCTCATTTTCAACACCAAAATACACAGATTCACTCTGTTTACAAGGTTCAAAAACGGTTTTCCCACCTGCAAAGAGGAAAGGGAACAATATGTGCAGACAGATGGTGGTGGGGAGAGCATTTACCCTGCAGGCAGACGTTACAGGAAGTTCTAATGTATGAAAAGGGGGGGGGGGTGAAAAACAGGTTGGATGTAGCCCAGCGATTATACCTTGGGCTACTTACAATTGGACTCCATTGGTCCATTGTCAGCTAGACAAATTGTTAGGGTGCTTGTTGAAGGAATCTAAGGGAGCATCTCTTCCTTTCCCCCTACCCCAGGGAGTAAGGTGATGAAGTCTCATCCTGTAACTGCCAATTCTTTAGTATTCTCACTGCCCTCCTCTTGTATCACTATTATCAAACATTAGATTAGAGCAATCTCTCACTCATGCCAAACTGTGTTTATTGTCCCCCTGCTGGAGGAAAATCTTATTTGACATGTATCTTTTGTCCCTTTTCCACCCTCCCTCTCTTCTAAGGTCACACTTTGGCTTGTGCAAAGTTTGTGGCTGCATAGGACCCTGTGTTCTGCTTTTGTGTGTGTGTGTGGGGGGGATGCTGTCTCAGCATGCCATTCATGTGCTCCCCCAGTCAAGGCCACTGCTTCTTGCCTCCGTTGCCTCCCACACTTTAAAAGCTGAGTGGGGGTGCCTAGTGCTGGTTCAGTTGTTGAAATGCTCCCTGCTGATGGAAGACTCCTGACACCACTACCATAACAGGCACCCTGACTCCCTCCCTCTGTCTGTAAATGTCACGCATTGCCGATCCTCCCACCTGCCAGACCCCCACCTCTCCCCAGCTGTGCTCCAAGTTGGATGTCTGCCTGAGTTCCCACATTCTTCGGTCGTCCCACAAAACATAGGGGTGACACCTGTTTCCCCTGGAGGCCTTCTCTCTGTTCCCTGACCACCTCTTGGGTCAACGGCCTTTCCATCTGACTTCCTTTGGCCTTTGCAAAGGACCAACCCTGCCCTTCTCAAACTGACCTTCCCTCCAATGAGAGTATGCAGAAGTGACACTTCCTGTGTCCTAAATTGTACATGAACATTTTCTAGTTTCATTCAGGGTCACGTCATGACTCAGAAGTGTTAACTTTTGTTTGTTGCAAACTTCTTGAAGATCAGCTCTGTGTATCTCAAAAGCTTGTCTCTTTCACTCACAGAAGTTTGTCCAATGAAAGATATTGCCTCACCCACCTTGTCTCTCTAATTTTCTCATTAAAAACATCGGGGGGGGGGAGGAAACAAATTTTCGTATGATCACAGTATGAATGGATTTAGAATCCAAAAGCCTGTTTAGAGCAGTTGCACCTTTTACACACAAAGTACAATTTTTAAGTGACAAACTGTTCAGCCAGAAATCACTGTCAACTTTGTCTCTTGGGATTGTTTGCACAGCCTGTGGCTATCTCACTAGTGCAGTCATCTGCTTCCTGCTCCTTATCCAGCCTTCATGCTGGAAGATGAAATAATGTCCATCACCTTGAGCAGTCTGCTGAATTCCCAGCTACCTACTGGCTAGGACAGTTTGCATAGTGCTGCCCCCATCAGTCACTATGTTTACTCTGGATCTGCATTCATTGTTTCCAGTAGCAGTAAACAAGCTTCTCTTTGGATTAGGAATTGCATGAGTTGCCATAAAGGCAACAAACACCTGCCTGTTCCTAGATATATATTGCTATCTACCAACCCTAGCAGGAACTGTCACTTACAGCAGGCTTCACAAGATTACACACAGACTGAGGTTTCTGCAGCCTTCCTGGAAGGGTAAAGTTGTGATTTCATTGTGAAAGATGTAGCCAGAAAGAGGATTTGTGACTTGGGGAAGGGATTCTTCCTTTTCTTAGTGAAGAGAACTCAGTTTGCATCATCCAAGACAAGAGGACTGGGGGCACAAAAGCAATGGATCCCCTGCAGCCTTATTTCTCCCTTTAAGAGGTTTTTTTTTTTTTTTTAAATTTTTCGGACAGTTGCTTCCTTGCTATACATGCTGTTCTGCTTCACAGAAGCACTCAGTGCCCGGATGCAAGACAGGGGTATGCTTGACTTTCACATAGGAATTCATTCAATAAATAGTCTCCTCCAGACAACTGTGTTCCACTCTGCCTTCAACCTGGTCTTTGACTAGCCCACATCACAGAACGTGTAGCTATAGGACATAAGTTAATTGGCCTCTCTCACAGGAGAATCAATATTTGTAAAGACTTCTGCCCTTCCGAATTGCTCATAAAAGGTATATGTATATAGACCAAACTTTAGGGAAAACTACTGCACATTGGATTGGAAAAGTTGGCCTTTGGCATTCAATACTACTCTGAATGGGAGAAACAAAGGGATAAATTACGGCCTGCTGTAAGGAACTCCACTGAGATGAACAGTTGCCCTGGCCACAATAGGTGGAGTTCAGACCTTATGTAGGCAGGTGCAGCTCTATCAAAATCAGCTGAGTTGCACCTGCTTACACCTGAATCTAGCCTGGAGTGTGTGGAGAGAGAGTGCATTTCCCAGTGTATTCTCAACATATGACTGAATCTGTTCCCAATGACTGAATCTGTTCCCAATCAAAAGCCCACGCTATCATCCCCCATTTGCCAGAGATAGAGACAGGACAGTTAACCAGCTCTGTTGGAAACCTGATGGAATTAATGCTCCAGATATAATGAAATATGCGGGCCATCCCAGTATCACCCATCTAGGATCAATGAGGTGGAAACAGTCAGAAATAAAGACCTCTGATTGCCTCTGATAGGCAGCATGTTTCAAACAAACAAAAGGAAGTATTTCTTCGCACAATACACTGTCAACCTGTGGAACTCTTTGCCAGAGCAGGTTGTGAAGGCAAAAACTATAACAGCGTTAAAAAAAGATAAATTCATAGAGGATAGGTCCATCACTGGCTATTAGCTAGGATGGGCAGGGATGGTGTCCCTAGCCTCTGTTTGCCAGAAGATGGGAGTAGGCAACAGGGCATGGATCACTTGATGATTACTTGTTCTGTTCATTCCCTCACACCTGGCATTGTCCACTGTCGGAAGACAGGATACTGGGCAAGATGGACCTTTGGTCTGACCCAGTATGGCAGTTCTTATGTTCTTCCTATTGACTGGGCTTCATATCCACTGTTCTGTCTGCTATCCTTTCCCCTCAGCCAGAAGTACATTGTATGTGCATGCCTGAAGGGAGCTGGAAGTGCCAAACATATGGCATTATTATAAAATATGTGAAATATATTCTTGGTACTACTGGTGTGGAGGGTCTATGGCTTATTAGGAAACAATACTTGTCCCATTGACCTGTGCAGATGCCTCCTTGCAGAGATATGCAGGGACTTCCTGACCATCATGCTTAAGGATAAATATTACCTGGGGGAGGGTGGGCAGATAGAAACGTAGAGGACTGGGGAATAGATCCATTTTTTTCCCTACCATCTCCCAAATCGAGGCTTGGGTCCAGCTGGAGGTTCAGAGTGAAATGAGTTTGGTTCCAAAAGCAGCTGATAGCATTTCTAGTGCTTATGATCTGGCACACCATGCTGCAGCCCTTCGACCTCATTCTGCTTTGATTCCATCAGATCACGCAAACTTAAGCTCAGCACTTGGATGGGATACTGCTAAGGAACACCTGGGTGCTATAGGAAGTTAGGTTGATTGAGTGGCTGTCAGTCTACATCCAAGTGATAAGAGGTGCTGTGCTGCTAGAGGAGACGTAAAACAGAGGTCCTGACCATTTGTGGAATTTCAGGACCTTGTGACCCTTTCTGAGGGTCCGGGTGTTAACCCCAGGGCCCTAGTGAAATGTTCTTTGGGTAGTTATATTCTACCAATTTAAATTCCCCTTGGTTTCATTGGAGGAAACGTTTTTCACTTCTTGTGCTCCAGTGTTGTAGAGAGCTGCTTTGCACAGTTTACCAGTTGCTGTGCTTTAGTTTGGCAGTAGCCATGTATTGGTGGTGGGTGAAAGATTCCTGTAGACACGTTAAAGTGTGCTAAGATGTATTAACACAGTATAGCAATTGCAGAAGCTATCACTGAGATCAAAACTTAGTGAGATTCAAAGAGGGACTGGACACTTACACGGCTAACAAGATTGTTTTAGCATTCTCTATTATAACTCTAGATGGAGTATTGGAAGGGAAATATTTGGGTCTTAAAACAATCTCTGTTAGGGTTTAGGATGAGAGGGGAGATTATCCCACATCTGCCTGCTGTGTGGTTTCTTGCACCTTCCTCTGAAGCATCTGGAGCTGGCTGCTATTGGAGACGGGATATTGGGTTAGATGAATTGAAGGTCTGACCTGATATGGTAATTCCTGTGTTCTTCATACTGTATTAGTGCCTAGAAGCCACCAATCGAGAGTCAGGACCCCATAGTGCTAGACATTATACACTTGTAATGAAAAGGTGGTCCCTGCCCAAAGAGTGTTTCAATCTCAGATGAAAACTACTTTAGAAACGCTAGGGATGGCCTAAAACAGGGGATCTCCAACTAGTTCATTTAGTAAATTGCTTTATAGCAGTCCTTTCAATACTTACCTCTGGTAGCTCTTTCAACCATGAGCTCTCAACCTGGGAGTTGTGAAGAGATCAGAGGGAGATTGTGCCATCTTTCTTCGTGGCCAGATGGGTGGGGAATTCCTTAAAATTCTTTGTAACAGTGTCACAGTATGAAAAAGGTTGAGAACAAAATGTGCTGGAGCAGATTGCTCCACTGGATAGTTAGCACAGTGGTTCCAGTCCCAGGAACCAATTAGGACTATACAACGTCAATAAAGCACATATTAAATGTTTTAAAAGCTGGCTAACTGATAGATTTCAAAGTAGTTGTCAATGGGGAATCCTCATGAATGAGGGTTCTGCAGAGATTGGTACCTGGCCTGACACAACTCAACATTTTAATCGATGATCTGGAAGTAAATATAAAATCACTGCTGATAAAACTAGCAGATGACACTGATTGATGGAGTGGTAAATTACTCCATAGGACTGCCTGTTGTTATCTGGGTCATTTGGTAAGCTTTTGGTCCAAACAAAATGGGTTTTAATGTAGCTAAATGCAGATTTATACATGTAGGAACAAAGAATGCAGGCCATACCTACAGAATGGGGACTATATCCTGGAAAGCAGTGACTCTGCAAAGAATGTAGGGGTTGCAGTGGACAAGAACACTGTATGCAGTGTAATGCTGTGGTAAAAAGAGCTGATGCAATTCTTGGATTTATGAACAGGGGAGTAGTGAGGTAATTTTTACTTCTGTATTGGTGGGACTGATACTAGAATACTGCATCTAGTTCTGTTGTCCACATTTTAAAAGGATGTTGAAAAATTAGAGAGGGTAAAGAAAAGAGCCACAAAAATAATTTGAGGGCTGGAGGAAATGTCTTAAAATGAGAGACTTGGAATGCAATCAGTTCAATTTGTCAAAAAGATTACAGTGTATAAGTACTTTCCTAAGGAGAAAATAGTAGGTACTAAAAGGGCTCTTTAATCTAGTGTAAAATGGCATAATGAGAACCAGAGGCTGGAAGCTGAAACCAGACAAATACAAGTTGGAAATAAGACACACGTTTTTAATAGTGAGGAATAGACACTGGAATAACCAACCAAGGGAAGTGGTGGATTCTCCATCTCTTGATGTGTTCCGCTCAAGACTCGATGCCTTTCTGGAAAGTATGCTTTAACCAAACTGAGGTTATGCTTTAGTCAAATGCAAAGGTTCAATTCAGGGGTAATTGGGTGACATTTAATGACCTCTGACATACAGGAGGTCCAACTAAATGATCTAATGATCCCTTTAGACCTTATACCCTTAGGCTGATAAGAGTTTGTCTACACTATGAAATTCGGTCGAATTTATAGAGGTCGGTTTTTTAGAAATTGTTTTTATATATTCGAGTGTGTGTGTCCCCACAGAAAATGCTCTAAGTGCATTAAGTGCAGTAACTCGGCGGAGTGCTTCCACAGTACCGAGGCAAGCGTCGACTTCCGGAGTGTTGCACTGTGGGTAGCTATCCCACAGTTCCCGCAGTCTCCGCTGCCCATTGGAATTCTGGGTTGAGATCCCAATGCCTGATGGGGCTAAAACATTGTTGCCGGTGGTTCTGGGTACATATTGTCAGGCCCCTGTTCCCTCCCTCCCTTCGCGAAAGCAGCAGCAGACAATCGTTTCGCGTCTTTTTTCTTGAGTTACCTGTGCAGACGCCATACCACAGCAAGCATGGAGCCCGCTCAGGTAACTGTCACCGTATGTCTCCTGGGTGCTGGCAGACGTGGTATTGCATTGCTACATAGCAGCAGCAACCCCTTGCCTTGTGGCAGCAGACGGTGCAGTAGGACTGGTAGCCGTCCTCGTCGTGTCTGAGGTGCTCCTGGCCGCATTGGCCAGGAGCGCCTGGGCAGACATGGGTGCAGGGACTACATTGACTTGACCAGGTCATTCTCTTTAGTCCTGCAGTCAGTCCTACTGAACCATCTTATGGTGAGCAGGCAGGCGATACGGATTGCTAGCAGTCCTACTGTACCATCTTCTGCCAGGCAGGCAAGAGATGAGGATGGCTAGCAGTCCTACTGCACCATCTTCTGCCGAGCAGCCATGAGATGTGGATGGCTTGCAGTCCTTCTGCACCATCTGCTGCCAGTCAAAGATGTAAAAGATAGATGGAGTGAATCGAAACAAGAAATAGACCAGATTTGTTTTGTACTCATTTGCTTCCCCCCCTCCCCCGTCTAGGGGACTCATTCCTCTAGGTCACACTGCAGTCACTCAAAGAGAAGGTGCAGCGAGGTAAATCTAGCCATGTATCAATCAGAGGCCAGACCAACCTTCTTGTTCCAATAAGAACAATTACTTAGGTGCACCATTTCTTATTGGAACCCTCCATGAAGTCCTGCCTGAAATACTCATTGATGTAAAGCCACCCCCTTTGTTGATTTTAATTCCCTGTAAGCCAACCCTGTAAGCCATGTCGTCAGTTGCCCCTCCCTCCGTCAGAGCAACGGCAGACAATTGTTCCACGCCTTTTTTCTGTGCAGACGCCATACCAAGGCAAGCATGGAGGCCGCTCAGCTCACTTTGGCAATTAGGAGCACATTAAACACCACACGCATTATCCAGCAGTATATGCAGCACCAGAACCTGGCAGAGCGATACCGGGCGAGGAAGCAACGTCAGCACAGTCACGTGACTGATCAGGACATGGACACAGATTTCTCTGAAAGCATGGGCCCTGCCAGTGCATGCATCATGGTGCTAATGGGGCAGGTTTATGCTGTGGAACGCCGATTCTGGGCTCGGGAAACAAGCACAGACTGGTGGGACCGCATAGTGTTGCAGGTCTGGGACGATTCCCAGTGGCTGCGAAACTTTCACATGCGTAAGGGCACTTTCATGGAACTTTGTGACTTGCTTTCCCCTGCCCTGAAGCGCATGAATACCAAAATGAGAGCAGCCCTCACAGTTGAGAAGCGAGTGGCGATAGCCCTGTGGAAGCTTGCAATGCCAGACAGCTACCGGTCAGTTGGGAATCAATTTGGAGTGGGCAAATCTACTGTGGGGGCTGCTGTGATGCAAGTAGCCCACGCAATCAAAGATCTGCTGATATCAAGGGTAGTGACCCTGGGAAATGTGCAGGTCATAGTGGATGGCTTTGCTGCAATGGGATTCCCTAACAGTGGTGGGGCCATAGACAGAACTCATATCCCTATCTTGGCACCGGAGCACCAAGCCGACGAGTACATAAACCGCAAGGGGTACTTTTCAATAGTGCTGCAAGCTCTGGTGGATCACAAGGGACGTTTCACCAACATCAACGTGGGATGGCCGGGAAAGGTACATGACGCTCGCATCTTCAGGAACTCTGGTCTGTTTCAAAAGCTGCAGGAAGGGACTTTCTTCCCAGACCAGAAAATAACTGTTGGGGATGTTGAAATGCCTATAGTTATCCTTGGGGACCCAGCCTACCCCTTAATACCATGGCTCATGAAGCCGTACACAGGCAGCCTGGATAGTAGTCAGGAGCTGTTCAGCTACAGGCTGAGCAAGTGCAGAATGGTGGTAGAATGTGCATTTGGATGTTTAAAGGCGCGCTGGCGCAGTTTACTGACTCCGTTAGACCTCAGCTAAACCAATATTCCCACTGTTATTACTGCTTGCTGTGCACTCCACAATATCTGTGAGAGTAAGGGGGAGACGTTTATGACGGGGTGGGAGGTTGAGGCAAATCGCCTGGCTGCTGGTTATGCGCAGCCAGACACCAGGGCGGTTAGAAGAGCACAGGAGGGCGCGGTACGCATCAGAGAAGCTTTGAAAACCAGTTTCATGACTGACCAGGCTACAGTGTGAAAGTTCTGTTTGTTTCTCCTTGATGAAACCCCCCGCCCCTTGGTTCACTCTACTTCCCTGTAAGCTAACCACCCGTCCCTCCTCCCTTCGATCACCGCTTGCAGAAGCAATAAAGTCATTGTTGCTTCACATTCATGCATTCTTTATTCATTCATCACACAAATAGGGGGATGACTACCAAGGTAGCGCAGGAGGGGTGGTGGAGGAGGGAAGGAAAATGCCATACAGCACTTTAAAAGTTTACAACTTTAAAATTTATTGAATGCCAGCCTTCTGTTTTTTGGGCAATCCTCTGTGGTGGAGTGACTGATTGGCCGGAGGCCCCCCACCGCATTCTTGGGCGTCTGGGTGAGGAGGCTATGGAACTTGGGGAGGAGGGCAGTTGGTTACACAGGGGCTGTAGTGGCAGTCTGTGCTCCAGCTGCCTTTGCTGCAGCTCAGCCATACACTGGCGCATACTGGTTTGATCCTCCAGCAGCCTCAGCATTGAATCCTGCCTCCTCTCATCACGCTGCCGCCACATTTGAGCTTCAGCCCTGTCTTCAGCCCGCCACTTACTCTCTTCAGCCCGCCACCTCTCCTCCCGGTCATTTTGTGCTTTCCTGCACTCTGACATTATTTGCCTCCACGCATTCGTCTGTGCTCTGTCAGTGTGGGAGGCAGCATGAGCTCAGAGAACATTTCATCACGAGTGCGGTTTTTTTCTTTCTAATCTTCACTAGCCTCTGGGAGGGAGAAGATCCTGTGATCATTGAAACACATGCAGCTGGTGGAGAAAAAAAAAGAGACAGCAGTATTTAAAAAGACACATTTTATAAAACAGTGGCTACACTCTTTCAGGGTAAACCTTGCTGTTAACATTACATACATAGCACATGTGCTTTCGTTACAAGGTCGCATTTTGCCTCCCCCACCGTGTGGCTACCCCCTCAACCCTCCCCCCTCCCCGTGGCTAACAGCGGGGAACATTTCTGTTCAGCCACAGGCAAACAGCCCAGCAGGAACGGGCACCTCTGAGTGTCCCCTGAAGATAAGTACCCTATTTCAACCAGGTGACCATGAATGATATCTCACTCTCCTGAGGATAACACAGAGAGATAAAGAACGGATGTTGTTTGAACGCCAGCAAACATACACTGCAATGCTTTGTTGTACAATGATTCCTGAGTACGTGTTACTGGCCTGGAGTGGTAAAGTGTCCTACCATGGAGGACGCAATAAGGCTGCCCTCCCCAGAAACCTTTTGCAAAGGCTTTGGGAATACATCCAGGAGAGCCGCGAATGCCAGGGCAAATTAATCCTTTCACATGCTTGCTTTTAAACCATGTATAGTATTTTAAAAGGTACACTCACCGGAGGTCCCTTCTCCGCCTGCCGGGTCCAGGAGGCAGCCTTGGGTGGGTTCGGGGGGTACTGGCTCCAGGTCCAGGGTGAGAAACAGTTCCTGGCTGTCGGGAAAACCGGTTTCTCCGCTTGCTTGCTGTGAGTTATCTACAACCTCATCATCATCATCTTCCTCATCCCCAAAACCTGCTTCCGTGTTGCCTCCATCTCCATTGAAGGAGTCAAACAACACGGCTGGGGTAGTGGTGGCTGAACCCCCTAAAATGGCATGCAGCTCATCATAGAAGCGGCATGTTTGGGGCTCTGACCCGGAACGGCCGTTCGCCTCTTTGGTTTTCTGGTAGGCTTGCCTCAGCTCCTTAAGTTTCACGCGGCACTGCTTCGGGTCCTTGTTATGGCCTCTGTCCTTCATGCCCTGGGAGATTTTGACAAAGGTTTTGGCATTTCGAAAACTGGAATGGAGTTCTGATAGCACGGATTCCTCTCCCCATACAGCGATCAGATCCCGTACCTCCCGTTCAGTCCATGCTGGAGCTCTTTTGCGATTCTGGGACTCCATCCTGGTCACCTCTGCTGATGAGCTCTGCATGGTCACCTGCAGCTTGCCACGCTGGCCAAACAGGAAATGAGATTCAAAAGTTTGCGGTTCTTTTCCTGTCTACCTGGCCAGTGCATCTGAGTTGAGAGTGCTGTCCAGAGCGGTCACAATGGAGCACTCTGGGATAGCTCCCGGAGGCCAATACCGTCGAACTGTGTCCACAGTACCCCAAATTCGACCCGGCAAGGCCGATTTAAGCGCTAATCCACTTGTCAGGGGTGGAGTAAGGAAATCGATTTTAAGAGCCCTTTAAGTCGAAAAAAAGGGCTTCATCGTGTGGACGGGTGCAGGTTTACATCGATTTAATGCTGCTAAATTCGACCTAAGGTCCTAGTGTAGACCAGGGCTAAGAATCCACCACACGAGTGTGTCAGTGAACTACATGGTCCATTCTAGCAGTGATTTAGAAGCTCTTAGGAAACAGTGAACATGCAGTGAGCAGAATCCACATTGTGTGCAAGCAAGAAAATGACTTCTTGGGCTCTCAGTAATGGTTTAATATCTCTACCAATATCTTCTGAGGTTAAAGGGAGCATTATGTCTGGGTTATTAATGCTCTACTAACAGAGCCGCAAGACATGGTAGGCCAGATTCTGCCTTCAGCTACACTCCTGCAATTCCATTGAAGCCAGTGGAGCTGCACAGGTAGGTATAAATGAGGTCAGAATATGGCCATAAATCCTCTGGCATTCATAACCAGCACACGTTATCCGAGCTCTTCTTAAAGTACACTGCTACAGAATGAGGATGGCCTGATCATCTAAAACTGACATAATCCTATTTAAATGACAACTTGTCCTGCAGATGAAGAAACCTTTAATGAGTTAGCCTGGTGGAGGAAAGGAGGATTTAGCAGGGGCCCTAGGAGATCTGTGGTAATAAACCAGCTCTTGTATTCCCTTTTATGAAATCCAGATGAAAGGGATGTGGCTCAAGCAGACGTCTTGCCGCAGGCCTCAACGAGGCTTGGGGTCTCCTGGGTGGGGAAGAGGTGGAGAGTGGAAGGTTATTTCCTCCTATAACCAGACTTGCTCCTGATTTACTGTAGTGTCAGGGGGGTGTCAGGGCTGAGAATTAGGCCTGTGCATTTAGGTGACATAGAAACTGAACAAAGTCAGACACCTAGAGCCAGGTTTTCAAGAGCGCTCAGCACCCTTTTAGGTCCCTAAATGAAGTGCCAGATTTTCAAAAGTTCAGTGAGAATAATGGGAGCTGCTGAGTACTCTTGACAGTCTGGTCGCTTCATGTAGGTGCCTAGATGGGAGCTGAGCTCTCTTGAAAACCTGGCCATTGTTATCTTTAATCACTCATATGGCTCATATCACTGTAGTAGCTGCAGCTTTGCCCTGGTCTACACTATGAGTTTAGGTTGAATTTAGCAATGTTAGATCGATTTAATCCTGCACCTGTCCACACGACGAAGCTATTTACTTCAACTTAAAGGGCTCTTAAAATCAATTTCTGTACTCCTCCCCTGATGAGGGGATTAGTGCTGAAATCGATCTTGCTGGGTCGAATTTGGGGTATTGTGGTTGCAATTTGACGGTATTGGCCTCCAGGAGCTATCTCAGAGTGCTCCATTGTGACCACTCTGGACAGAGCTCTCAACTCAGATGCACTGACCAGGTAGACAGGAAAAGGCCTGCGAACTTTTGAATCTGATTTCCTGTTTGGCCAGCGTGGCAAGCTGCAGGTGAGTGCAGATCTCATCAGCAGAGGTGACCATGATGGAGTCCCAGAATCGCAAAAGAGCTCCAGCATGGACTGAATGAGAGGTACAGGAACTGATCGCTGTGTGGGGAGATGAATCCGTGCTATCAGAACTCCATTCCAAAAGACAAAATGCCCAAACATTTGAAAAAATCTCCAAGGGCATAAAGGACAGAGGCTATAACAGGGACCCGCAGCATGAAACTTAGGGAGCTCAGGGAAGCCTACCAAAAAACCAGAGAGGCAAATGGCCGTTCTGGGTCAGAGCCCCAGATATGCCGCTTCTATGATGAGCTGCATGCCATTCTAGGTGGTGCAGCCACCACTACCCCACCCCTGTGTTTTGACTCCGTCAATGAATTATCACACAACAGGGATGCGCATTTTGGGGACAAGGAAGATGATAGCGCACAGCAAGCAAGTGAAGAAACCGTTTTCCCTGACAGCCAGGAACTGTTTATCACCCTGGAGCCAATACCGCCCAAACCCACCCAAGGCATGCTCCCAGACCTTGAAGGCGGAGAAGGGACCTCTGGTGAGTGTACCTTTGTAAATATAATACATGGTTTAAAAGCAAGTGTGTTTAATGATTAATTTGCAGCCAGTCCAGGTACTGGAAAAGTCTGTTAACGTGTCTGGGGATGGAGCGGAAATCCTCCAGGGACATCTCCATAAAGCTCTCCTGGATGTACTCCCAAAGCCTTTGCAAAAGGTTTCTGGGGAGGGCAGCCTTATTCCATCCTCCATGGTAGGACACTTTACCATGCCAGACCAGTAGCACGTAGTCTGGAGTCATTGCATAACAAAGCATGGCAGCGTATGGTCCCGGTGTTTGCTGGCATTCAAGCAACATCAGTTCTTTATCTCTCTGTGTTATCCTCAGGAGAATGATGTCATTCATGGTCACCTGGTTGAAATAGGGTAATTTTATAAAGGGGACATTCAGAGGTGGCTGTTCCTGCTGGGCTGTTTGCCTGTGACTGAACAGAAATCTTCCCCGCTGTTAGCCACGCGGTGGGGGGAGGGGTGAAGTGATCATCCCAGAGAATTGGGGGGGGGGGAGGATTTAGTCGGGTTTGTGCTTCATGTTAACCCGAAAACCACAGCCCCTCCTTTTAAATTGCCAACCCATTTTAAATGGCCAACCCAATGGCTGTTTGGTATGGGAAATGAGGGCGCTGCTGTTTGAAACCATTCCCACATGTTATGAAAGTTAAAGAAGCCACAGCGCTTACCATGGCTGCCTGCAAGCTGAATTCTGTTGCCTGCTGGCCCTGCATGTGTGATCTCTCACACAAAACCGGCAGACCCTCAATATAAGAGGCAAAATATGACCTTGTACCGAATGCACATGTGCTATGTAATGTTAACAGCAAGGTTCACCTTGAAAGAGTCTACCTGTTGTTCTCTAAAATGTGTCTTTTTAACTACTACTCTCCCTTTTTTTTCGCTCCTGCAGCTGCAAATGTTTCAACGCTCACACTATCATCTTCTTCCCAGAGGCGAGCGAAGATTAGAAGGCGAAAAAAACACACTCGCGATGAAATGTTCTCTGAGCTCATGCAGTCCTCCAACACTGAAAGAGCCCAGCAGAATGCGTGGAGGCAGACAATGTTAGAGTCCAGGAAAGCACAATATGAATGCAAGGATAGGTGGCAGGTTGAAGATAATGAGTGGCGAGTTGAAAATGATAGGTGGCGTCAGCTTGCTGACAGAAGGCAGGAGTCAGTGCTGAGGCTACTGGAGGATCAAACTGATATGCTCCAGCGTATGGTTGAGCTGCAGGAAAGGCAGCATAAGCACAGACTGCCGCTACAGCCCCTGTGTAACCAACCACCCTCCTCCCCAAGTTCCATAGCCTCCTCACCCAGACGCCCAAGAACACGGTGGGGGGGCCACCGGGCACCCAACCACTCCACCCCAGAGGACTGCCCAAGCAACAGAAAGCTGGCATTCAATAAGTTTTAAAGTGCAGTGTGGCCTTGTCCTTCCCTGCTCCCTCACCCCTCCCAGGCTACCTTGGCAGTTATCCCCCTATTTATGTGATGAATTAATAAAGAATGCATGAATTTGAAGCAACAATGACTTTATTGCCTCTGAAAGCAGTGATCGAAGGGGAGAGGGGAGCGGAGGGGAGGGTGGTTAGCTTACAGGGAAGTAGAGTGAACCAAGGGGCGGGGGTTTTCATCAAGGAGAAACAAACAGAACTTTCACACCTTAGCCTGGCCAGTCAGGAAACTTGTTTTCAAAGCTTCTCTGATGCGTATCGTGCCCTCTTGTATTCTTCTAACTGCCCTGGTGTCTGGCTGCATGTAATCAGTGGCCAGGTGATTTGCCTCAACCTCCCACCCCACCATAAATGTCTCCCCCTTACTCCCACAGATATTGGGGAGTGCACAGCAAGCAGTAATAACAATGGGAATATTGGTTTAGCTGAGGTCTAACTGAGTCAGTAAACTGCGCCAGCGCGCTTTTAAACGTCCAAATTCACATTCTACCACCATTCTGCACTTGCTCAGCCTATAGTTAAACAGCTCCTGACTACTGTCCAGGCTGCCTGTGTATGGCTTCATGAGCCATGGCATTAAGGGGTAGGCTGGGTCCCCAAGGGCATTTCAACATCCCCAACAGTTATTTTCTGGTCTGGGAAGAAAGTCCCTTCCTGCAGCTGTTCAAACAGATCAGAGTTCCTGAAGATGCAAGTGTCATGTACCTTTCCCGGCCATCCCACGTTGATGTTGGTGAAACGTCCCTTGTGATCCACCAGAGCTTGCAGCACCATTGAAAAGTACCCCTTGTGGTTTATATACTGGTTGCCCTGGTGGTCTGGTCCCAAGATAGGGGTGTGCATTCAGTCTATCACCCCACCACAGTTAGGGAATCCAATTGCAGCAAAGCCATCCACTAGAGCTGCACATTTCCCAGGGTCACTACCCTTGATAGCAGCAACTCAGTGATTGCGTTGGCTACAGCAGCCCACACAGTAGATTTGCCCACTCCAAATTGATTCCCGACTGACCGGTAGCTGTCTGGCATTGCAAGCTTCCAGAGGGCTATCTCCACTCGCTTGTGAACTGTGAGGGCTGCTCTCCTCTTGGTATTCTTGCGCTTCAGGGCAGGGGAAAGCAAGTCACAAAGTTCCATGAAAGTGCCCTTATGCATGAGAAAGTTGCGCAGCCATTGGGAATCATCCCAGACCTGCAACACTATGCAATCCCACCAGTCTGTGCTTGTTTCCCGGGCCCAGAATTGGTGTTCCATGACAGGAACCTGCCCCATTACCACCATGATGTCCACATTGCCGTGGCCCATACTTTGAGAGAAGTGTGTGTCCATGTCCTCATCACTCTCGTCACCACGCTGCCGTCGCCTCCTCACCTGCTTTTGCAGGTTCTGGTTCTGCATATACCGCTGAATAATGTGCATGGTGTTTAGAACGATCATTACTGCCGTGGTGATCTGAGTGGGCTCCATGCTTGCCGTGTTATGGCGTCTGCAGGAGAGCAGAGTGGCAGCGGTGGGTGGATGACGATGCTGACAGCAATATGGCGCCTGCACGGAAAAAGGTGTGAAATGATTGTTGGCCATTGCTTTCACGGAGGGAAGAGCAAGCAGACGGTGCAGTACGACTGCTAGCCGTCGTCATCTCCTGGGTGCTCATGGTGCTGCTGGCTGGGAGAGCTGCCTGAGGCAGAATGATCCCCTCAAGGATTGAACTCACAACCCTGGTTTACAACCTCCATTAGACAAAACTTAAAGAAGATGATCTGAGTCACTCCCGTTTATGTCCAGGCGCCCCGACAGACCTCACTGAGATCTGCCAGGAGCACCTTGTCTGCCCAGGCACCCCGACCGACCTCATCGAGGCCAACCAAGAGCACCCAGGAGACGACAAGGACAGCTACCAGTTATAATGCACCATCTGATGCCACAAGGCAATGAGCTGCTGCTGGGTAGCAAGGCAGTCCCATGTCTGCCAGCACCCAGGAGACGTATGGTGACGGTGAGCTGAGCGGGCTCCATGCTTGCCGTGGTATGGCGTCTGCATGGGTAACCCAGGAAAAAAGGCACAAAATTATTGTCTGCCATTGCTTTCACAGAGGGAGGAAAGGGGAGGAGTGCTGACGACATGTACCCAGAACCACCCGCAACAATGTTTTTTGCCCCATCAGGCATTGGGAGCTTAACCCAGAATTCCAATGTGCAGCGAAAGCTGTGGGAACTGTGGGATAGCTACCCACAGTGTAACGCTCTGGAAGTCAACGCTAGCCTCAGTACTGTGTACGCACTCCGCCGACTTAATGGTCTTAAGTGGGGACACACACACAATTGACTGTATAAAATCGATTTCTAAAAAAATGGACTTCTATAAATTCAACCTAATTTCATAGTGTAGACATACCCTTTGTCTTCACTGCACAAACGGTGGGTGTTTTACAGCATGATATCTAATGTGCTTTTGCTATCCTGTTGTAAAATCCTAGTGGAGAAAACGTACCTGTAGTTTTTACTATGAGGTAGGTAGGTGAAGTCAGTCCTATGCCCCCCAGGGCAGGATCAGGCCCCCTTTTGTTACTTTGGTCCCATAAATGTTCCCTGTGTCATCCTAACAAAAAGTCCTCATATGCAAAAAGTATTCAGTGTACTGAGTCCCAGGAAGGTCAGGAAGGAGCTCAGGTCCCCATCCTGATGGGAGGTCAGTTTACAGGTAAGTGGGACAGTCTCCTTTGCAGCTGAACTCCAAGCCTGCTACCAGGGTCCACCCCCACCCTTCCCAGCCTGTGCAGAAGAAACAAACTGCCTGTAATCCCTTCTGAAGAATTCCTCCGTACATCTGAGCTATGGAATTGCTTCTGAATTCTGATCATGCTTGTGAGGCAGAATCCTTGTTTAATTAAAGCGAGGGTGTGAGGGGAGGGGAGTTTGAACAGTTTCCCATGGTAGAGGCTGCCTCCTGCTTGGAGGAGTGAATTGTCTTTTTCTTAATGAAATCTGTCCCCTTTGTGACAGGGATGAAATTGCTGTGGATCTTCACCATTCTCCAGAAGAATGTGTCAGAGCCTCGTCCCTCCATGGGGAGGCCAAGGATCATGTTTGCTTTTCATCTGGAGCAAATTAGGAAGCAGCAATGACAACATTTGTCTGGGAGCTAGATGTGTGTGAATGAATGGGGCCTCTTAGCCAGAAGAAGAGATGCTTTGTAAGTGTTCTCTTCAGCAAGATGGAGCAGGGATGCAAAACAAATACTTGGCGT
This sequence comes from Eretmochelys imbricata, assembly GCF_965152235.1. Classification (NCBI taxonomy): domain Eukaryota; kingdom Metazoa; phylum Chordata; order Testudines; family Cheloniidae; genus Eretmochelys; species Eretmochelys imbricata. The sequence goes on along the minus strand of NC_135585.1, from coordinate 15,258,811 downwards.
TTATAAGAAAGCTTTGTACTGTTTTAAATCTGGGATTTGTGGACTTCAGCCTCCTGCAAAGGATTGGCTCCTAGGTTCCCAAGATTGCAACCTGAAAAGCTGTGTGGCTTGACTCTCTGCATTACCATGCATGCACCTTGTACAGTCATCTACCTCGGTGCAGAATGGGTATAAAACAATACCATTTTGATGTGACAGCCTTTAAAGTCCACACTGCACTCCACTTCCAGTGGTGTAAATGACCGCACAAGGTGAGGGACAACCGACTCACACCCTGCGCCTTCTTTATCTGCCCAAAGAAGTGTTGGGCACCTCAAAAGACCAATAGAGAACGCCTAATGCATGAGTGCCCTACATCTTGTGCAGTCGCTTGCAAAAGTGTAAACTGAGTGCAATGTGATTGCTGAATAGTAGTTATACCCACTTGTGTAAATGACTGCAAAAGGTGCAGCACAATGGAAAATGGGGCCCCTGGTGAACACAGTTCCTTGATAACCTATTGTGTGTTGGACTAATACTACACTTGATCTTGGTTAACATTCTAGGTTCCTCATACAAGGAATATGTTTTGCTCCCTAATGGTAGCCTTTATTTCCCTAATTTCACTGGCCTGTGGTGCCACACATGCACAATAAGGGCAAAGGCAGAAACCTTTGCCAGGCGGCATAGTATATCCATAAACTAATTTCACTGGGTCCAATCCAATCCTGTGGAGCTATGCTGATTTACACCAGCTGAGGTTCTTGTCCATTAGCTCTAATAAAAGTAAGTGGATTGTCACAGAACACTTTCACAGGCTGCTCAGGTAGACAGACTTTGTGACATGACACACACCTTCTAGGGACTGTGCCGTGATCACCAACTCATTGCACATAGTTTCCTGAGTAGTCCTTAGGTGGTGATGACGTTTCCCACTACCAAACTGAATGGGATCACTTGAAGCAGATAGCCAGCTGAAAGGCTTTGTAGCCAGCTTACGAGCCCATGAGCCATCTTAAGGCTCTGACCTGGCCATCATATCTGTGCAGGCAGCCCCAGTGCCTGAACATAGCCCTTGTTCAGTAAATGGGGTTATGCATGGGTGCGGGGAGCTACCCATTCATATGAATGCTGGCAGAGGGCCTAATTTTGTGGTTGCAGTCACTGATCAGTATAGGCTGTGGTGATAGGTACCAATGTAAGAAGTTAGGTAGAAGCTACTGGAGGGAGAGCAGAATTGGGCCTTCCCTTTGCCATGTTGCATAAGAGGTATTTCTATGGGAAGCAAAAATGCTTGAGAAGTTATTATCCCCTCTACACACAGAGCACAGGAGGCTCCTGTCTTCATGACACTGATCATTTTTTAACCTACTTTCTTTTTCTCCCTTCAAGTTCTGACAGACTTCCCAGCTGCTGTCTGATAAATTCCAGGCAGGTTTCATAATTGACCCAGTTTCCCTGGGGCTCTCGAGCAGCAAATCAGCTTTTGTCATCTTTGCTTCTCTGATGAAACTTCTTTCCCCTGAAGAACGAAAATTCATCTCCCCTCCTCTCCCTGATAATTCTTCCTAAACAGCAAACATTTTCAATCACCGGGAAGGCAACAGGTTGGCGATGTCCATCGCTTCTCAGCTGGTAAGGTAAGTAATCTTATTCCGTGCAACATGACTGTTCACATTGGGTCCTTATTGAACTCTCTTTAATTTACTACCAACCATGCAAAGGTTACACTTCGTTCACTGTGGCCCATATTTTAAAATTCACCAGTCCCTAAAGATCTGCATAAAATTAATTTCTCAGGCTTCCTCAATCCTTTTATTTTGTGTTTGGGGTAGTAGGTAAGAGAACTCTGACTTTTTTTTTTCCCCATCCAGTTCCCTCTCCCAACTTATTCCAGGCAAAAATTATCTTCACTTCAGCTTTCCCTGTTTCATCTCCCACCCCAGCCTCCTCTGCTGGGCTTCTTGCATTCGCTGTAGAAAATGTGGAAGAGGACCTAGTAATTGGGGCAGGATACCTGTTACTCAGGATTCCTGGGTTCTATATTTCCCAGTTGATGATGTTGTCAAGCTCTAAATAATTTGCCCAAAGCCACTGATGATAATGTGTGGCTTTAGGCAAATTATTTAGAGCTTGACTTTTTAGAGGTGCTTCACATACTTCCAAAGTGGCTTAAGCTAAATTGGAAAAAGGCACTCTTATTCCAGAATGAGAGTCCATAAAGGAAGTTATTCTGGAATAGCTATTCCAGAAAAATTCTAAGTGTAGAAAAGCCCTTACCTGTTTATTTGGGGAGTTATAACTCAAAGTGTTCTCCTGCCTTAGCGACACAATCAGTGTCTGTTTCAGGCACCTTGATCAGAAAGCTATAAATCCAGGCTGGTTCTAATTCTAACTTGTAGCAAATTAAATTTCTCCCAGCAAAGTGCCTCACTCCATGTGCACTCAAGAGCGGGGGACTTGGGGGTCCACAACATTTTTTAAATCAAAATGGGGGTCCTCGGGTTGCTAAAGTTGAGAACCGCAGCTCTAGATCAAAAAGCAGGACCCTCAGCAGCCTGAGCTAGAAGAACCCACTCTGATAACTCTTTTCAGAGTAGCAGCCGTGTTAGTCTGTATTTGCAAAAAGAAAAGGAGTACTTGTGGCACCTTAGAGACTAACAAATTTATTTGACCATAAGCTTTTGTGAGCTCAAATAAATTTGTTAGTCTCTAAGGTGCCACAAGTACTCATTTTCTTTCTGATAACTCTGGGGCTGTAAGAAACTCATCTGCTGAATTGGAATTAATTTGCAAACTGGATACAATTAATTTAGGCTTGAATAGAGACTGGGAGTGGATGGGTCATTACACAAAGTAAAACTAATTCCCCATGTTCCTCTCCCACTCCTCACTGTTCCTCAGACGTTCTTGTCAACTGCTGGAAATGGCCCACCTTGATTATCACTACAAAAGGTCCATTCCCCCCCCCCCCGGCTCACCTGCTGGTAATAGCTCACCTTAAGTGATCACTCTGGTTACAGGGTGTATGGTAACACCCATTGTTTCATGTTCTCTATGTATATAAATCTCCCCACTGTATTTTCCACTGAATGCATCCGATGAAGTGAGCTGTAGCTCACAAAAGCTTATGCTCAAATAAATTTGTTAGTCTCTAAGGTGCCACAAGTACTTCTTTTCATCTGCCTCTGTATCCAGCCACTAGATGGGGCCAGAACCACCTTAGTTAAGGGTGGGTTACATTGGTGCACAGGACAGCACTAACTCTCTGCACAGAGATGAACTTGACCTGCTAAAGAAGGTCTTTGAGACTCTCAGACAGCTCAGAAGCTAAATTCATCCAAAGATCTATTTGCTCTGAATGATTCACTTCTCTGTAATTGTTTTTTACTTATTGGTAGATGCGTACTCTTCCCCTTTGCTTGTTAGAAAGGAAGCATGAGAACAGCAATGCCTTATGTTGCGTAAAGAGCACAGGCCATTAATCAGTTTGAAAGCTCCACTTCAATTTCTTGTCTAAAAACATAGACTGCACCAAATATATGTCTCCCCCCTCCAATTTCTGAGGCAGCGAGTGAGTGAGATGTCAAGCAGTCCCCATGCCTAGTAGCTATAGAACAGGACTGAGCAAACCTTAACATGACAATAAGATCTTGTTTTAGTGGCTAAAATGTGGAACACTTGGCTTTCAGTGAATGACGTGAGTAAGCAACTCTGTGATTCATATTTGTGAGTCTTTCATTCTTTGTGGTAGCTATTGTCTAGTGGTTAGAGCTGTGGAACCAGCCAGCAGGAGCTCTACTTTTAAACCCGAGCTCTACTTTTAAACCCTAGCTCTGCTGAGGTACAGGGCTGACCTCAGTGAATTTACCTCACGGTAAAACTAAAGGGCCTTGTCTTCACTGAGTTTTTACCTCAGAATAGCCCACACATATTAGTTAGCCGGAGGTAAAAACCTCAGCTTTTTATGCAGTGCAGGCAAGCCTCCTCAGTCACTTCCTTGCCTAGATCAGTGCTTCTCAAACTATCTGATGTGGGGGACCGGCAATTTTTTTTCCCAATGTGCGAGCAGACCGGCAGCCGATGGCTCATAGACTGGCACCAGTCCGCGCACCACCACTCTTGAGTAGCACTGGTCTATATGAATAAACCTGCTCAACATATCCTTGAAGCCAGGCTTGTTCACTTCTTAGAACAGAGCTATAATTGCTGAATAGGAGGCAGGTTCCCCTGGGATCTCAAAGGAAGGGAGTGCTGAACCTGAGTACCACACAGCTGTATTTGTTAAACAAAGAGATGAGCTGGCAGGAAGGTCTTTTGTCCTGCCATTGTTATTGGGCTTCAGATCTCCTCAGTCAGTTAGGGCTTCATAGGATGTCTGAATACATGACTCATTGAGGCAGCTATCAGCTCATTAGTGAACAGGACTCTTACTAAACTGGCAGCTTAATTTGCTCCTGAGGCAGCAGACACTACTGGTTTGAATTTGTTACAATTTGGTTTACAATACTGATGTAACCGCACCTGGCTGGCCACCAAAAATTGATCTGCTGCTGCTTAATTTGCCTGGAGCAAATTACTTACTGATGTATCAGATTTGTAGGCGTTAGAGGTGGAAAAGACACAGACTGGATAGCCTGGTACTATCTCCCAGAAAGTGCCAGTTTGTTCCTCCCTGCACAGTGTAACAATTATAGCACTCAAGAGTGGGGTAGGCACTTTCCAGTACAATAGATAATGGGATGTCTACCCCCAAAAGCTTACAATACAGTTTTTGAAAGGATGCTGCAAAGGGAAGGTCAGAGATCGAAGGAGGATGGTCTGCGTCACCTGTAGATTTCACAGCACTTTACAAAAGTGGGTGACCGTCATCCCCACTTCCAGATGAGGAGACTGAGACAAAGAGAGGTCCAAGGTCGTATGAAACCCAGAGTTCTGGACTCCAACTCTGGTGCTCTAGCCACTTCCTCTCTCAGGAGAAGCAGCAGCATTGGGCTCCATTCAAAAACCACTTCCTTAACGGCCGTACCTGACTCATTAACTGCAGTATGGGAGCCCCACTCTAGCCTTCAACTCTCCTGCTTCTGTTGTGGCTATTGTCCACTATGGATCGTAAATCTTGACCAGCAAAACCTGGTCTACACTTAAAAATTAGATTGACCTAGCTCCTTTGCTCAGGGGTGTGAAAATTCACACCCCTGAGCACCATAGTTAAGCTGACCTACTCCATGCTATACATGTGGCTAGGTCGACAGAAGAACTCGGAGAGGTGAATTAACTACAGTGATGGAAAACCCACTTCCAGTGTTATAGGAAGCTGCAGCGCCCATAGCATAGACATGACCCAAGACTGCAAAAAGGAGCCTTCTTCTGAGAAGTGTCTCCAGCCCTTATAGCCTGGGTGCCACTGAGATTCTTCACACACCAGGATAGCAGTCTTAAGGGCAGGTCTACCCTTAAACGCTGCAGCGGCGCAGCTGCACCCCCATAGTGCTTTAGAGAAGATGCTGCTATGTTCAGGGGAGAGCTTCTCCCTTCAGTGTAGTTAATTCACCTCCATGAGAGGCGATAGCTATGTCAATCGACCTTGCACTGTCTGCAGCAGAGATGAGGTCAGTATAAGTGCGCTGCTCAGGGGTGTGGATTTTTCACACCCATGGGCGACGGAGTCATACCGATGTAAATTTGTAGTCAAGACCTGGCCTAAGTGAATTATTCCCACTTGTCACCCCAGTATATGTCAACAAGCTAAATTAAAGGCACATTGAAAGCTGCAAATTAATTGAGCAAGGTGGCAGGCAATCTGTGAGAAATTAATATCCCTAAGGCTTGTCTGGTTTCACTTTTTCTTACACTATCTAATTTCCCATGTCAATTAACCCAGCCTTTGAGCAAAAGATCTAGAAGCTATGTGCTGTGGGAGTTGCAGGGCTTACCTACGTGGGGGAAATGATCGACATAGCTATAGGAAAATAACTATTGTGCTATAGCTATTCCAGTATAACTTCCCTGTGTGGATGCTCTGTTCTGGATTAAAAATTACTTTATTCCAGAATAATTACTCCACTAATTATAGTTTGCTAAACTGCTATAAACCAGATTATCTATGCGAGTCAGTATCACCACATAGACAAAGCATCAATACTTATTATTCCAAGTATGAGTTGTGTTGCTCAATTATGCTTGGCCAGATAAACGCATGGTATTTTGTTCCATGATCAATGGAGTACTCAATTGACTGGGGTTGGAACTGTGTGAACCTAAAAATCATTTTCCACTAAGGGCTCGTCTCAAGACAAACTTGCACCATTTTAACTTAAATCTGTTTGTTTAAAATTGAACAACTTTGTATGTGGACTCTCATATCTGCTTAATCCTGGCTTGGGCCCCTGCCTTGCTTGACTGCTATGAGCCAGGTTTAAACTGAAATGAGAGTTCACATACAAAGCTGCACTAATGTAATGAAAAGTGGTGTTTTAAACACCTTTCATTATATCAGTGCAACTTTGGATGTAGACTAGGCATAATGCTCAAGCATGCAACTTTGGTTACAGAAAGCCCATTTCATTTTCATCAGTAAAGCTCATTCATCTAATATTTGCAGAAAATACAGAGGCTTCCCCCCATACCTTCCCCCCCAGCAAAAAAACCTAGCAACGTTCATCCAGCTCAGGGTGTTACTGTACAATCTAACTTCACAGCAAACCAAGCCCAATCTTACATTTTTAAATCTGGTCAACAACTGGCAAACTCTAAAAACTTTGTAAATTATTTTAAATTACAACATTTTTCAGTTTTGAAATTAAAAAAAATAATAGAGTGGGTTAATATTTTAAGTATTGCTGATGCTTAGCCCTGGTCTACACTACAAGTGTAGGTCAAATTTAGCAGCTTTAGATGATTTAACCCTGCACCCGTCCACACAACAAAGCCATTTTTGTCGACTTAAAGGGCTCTTAAAATCGATTTCTGTACTCTTCCCCAACGAGGGGATTAGCGCTGAAATCGACATCGCTGGGTTGAATTTGGGGTCGTGTTGTTGCAATTCGATGGTATTGGCCTTCGGGAGCTATCCCAGAGTGCTCCATTGTGACCGCTCTGGACAGCACTTTCAACTCAGATGCACTAGCCAGGTACACAGGAAAAGCCCCAGGAACTTTTGAATTTCATTTCCTGTTTGGCCAGCATGGCTTGCTCATCAGCACAGGTGACCGTGCAGTCCCAGAATCACAAAAAGAGCTCCAGCATGGACTGAACGGGAGTACTGGATCTGATCGCTGTATGGGGAGATGAATCCGTGCTATCAGAACTCTGTCCCAAAAGATGAAATACCAAAATATTTGAAAAAATCTCAAAGGGCATGAAGGACAGAGGCTATAACAGGGACCCACAGCACTGCCTTGTGAAAATTAAGGAGCTCAGGCAAGCCTACCAAAGAGGCAAACAGCCGCTCCGGGTCAGAGCCCCAGACATGCCACTTCCGTGGTGAGCTGCATGCAATTCTAGGGAGCGCCCCTACTACTACCCCATCCCTGTCCATGGACACCTGCAAGTTGGGAGTCTCATGCAACAGGCATGAGGATTTTGGGGATGAGGAAGATGAGGAGGAGGAGGAGGAGAATGCACAGCAGGCAAGTGGAGAAACCATTCTCCCTGACATCCAGGAACTGTTTTTCACCCTGGAGCCAATACCCACCCAACCCTCCCAAGGTGGGCTCCCGGACCGTGAAGCCGGAGAAGGTGCTTCTGGTGAGTGTATCTTTGTAAATATAATACATGGTTTAAAAGCAAGCATGTTTAATGATTAATTTGCCCTGAAGACTTGGGATGCATTCACAGCCAGTACAGCCCCTCCTTTTAAATGGCCAACCCAACGGGTGCTTGGTATGGGAAAGGAGGGCACTGCTGTTTGAAACCATTCCCACATGTTATGAAGGTTGAAGAAGGCGAAAGACTGTGGCTTACCATGGCTGCCTGCAAGCTGAATTCTGTTGCCTGGCCCTGCGTGTGTGATCGCTCACACCAAACCGGCAGGCCCTCAATATAAGAGGCAAAATGCGACCTTGTACCGAATGCACATGTGCTATGTAATGTTAACAGCAAGGTTCACCCTGAAAGAGTCTACCCATTGTTCTCTAAAATGCATCTTTTTAAATACTACTCTCCCTTTTTTTCCTCCCGCAGCTGCAAATGTTTCAATGCTCCCCCTATCATCTCTGTCCCAGAGGCTAGTGCAGATAAGAAGGCGAAAAAAACACACTCTCAATGAAATGTTCTCTGAGCTCATGCAGTCCTCCCACACTGAAAGAGCTCAGCAGAATGTGTGGAGGCAAACAATGTCAGAGTGCAGGAAAGCACAAAATGAACGCGAGGACAGGAGGGACGAGCAAGATAAGAGGTGGTGGGAGCAAGATGAGAGGTGGCAGCAGTGCGATGAGAGGAGGCAGGATGCAATACTGAGGCTACGGGGGGATCAAACTGATATGCTCCAGCATCTGGTGGAGCTTCAGGAAAGTCAGCCGGAGCACAGACCACCACTGCAGCCCCTGTGTAACCGCCTGCCGTCCTCCGTAAGTTCCATATCCTCCTCACCCAGACGCCCAAGAATGCAGGGGGAGAGTTCCGGGCACTCAACCGCTCCACCCCAGAGGAATGCCCAAAAAACAGGAGGAAGGTTTATGTACTCGCTGCCAAGGTGGTCTGGTCCCAAGATAGGGATATGCGTTCCATCTATCGCCCCACCACAGTTAGGGAATCCCATTGCAGCAAAGCCATCCACTATGACCTGCACATTTCCCAGAGTCACTACCCTTGATAGCAGCAGCTCAGTGATTGCGTTGGCTACTTGGATCACAGCAGCCCCCACAGTAGATTTGCCCATTCCAAATTGATTCCCGACTGACCGGTAGCTATCTGGCATTGCAAGCTTCCAGAGGGCTATCGCCATTCGCTTGTGAACTGTGAGGGCTGCTCTCCTCTTGGTATTCTTGCGCTTCAGGGTAGGGGAGAGCAAGTCACAAAGTTCCATGAAAGTGCCCTTACACATGCGAAAGTTTCGCAGCCACTGGGAATCATCCCAGACCTGCAACAGTATATGGTCCCACCCGTCTGTGCTTATTTCCCGGGCCCAGAATCAGCATTCCACTGCATGAGCCTGCCCCATTGCCACTAGGATGTCCAAATTGCCGGGGCCCGTGCTTTGAGATAAGTCTGTGTCCATGTCCTCATCACTCTCGTCACCACGCTGCCATCGCCTCCTTGCCTGCTTTTGCAGGTTCTGGTCTGCACATACTGCAGGATAATGTGTGAGGTGTTTACAATGCTCATCACTGCCGCGGTGATCTGAGTGGGCTCCATGCTTGCTGTGGTATGGCGTCTGCAGGAGAGCAGAGTTGCAGCGGAAGCGGTGGCTGACGACGGATGCCACTAAAATAGATATTAATAGAGAACGATGAAAGGACCTGCAAGGTGGATTCATGAGAGCAGAGTTGCAGCAGAAGCAGTGGAGGACAACGGTTAGCACCGCGCACATTTCCCGAGGAAGAACACATGTACCCGGGAGCCCATGACAGACAACATGGAGAAATTCACTATTGAGACAATAGCAACAGAGCAGAGTTGCAGCGGAAGCGGTGAATGATGACGGGTAGCAGTCCTACTGCACCGTCTGCTGCCAGCAGCACCCAGGACACAATAGCAGTGGTGTCGAGCTGAGCGGGCTGCACGCTTGCCATGGTATGGCGTCTGCGTGGGAAAAAAGGATCGAAACGATTGTCTGCTGTCGCTTTCACAGAGGGAGGGGCGACTGATGACATGTACCCAAAACCACCCGAGACAATGTTTTTGCCCCATCAGGAATTGGGAGCTTAACCCAGAATTCCAATGGGCGGTGGAGACTGCAGGAACTGTACGATAGCTACCCCTAGTGCACCACTCCATAAGTCGATGCTAGCCACAGTAGTGAGGACGCACTCCGCCAATTTAATGCGCTTAGTGTGGACATACATAATCAACTGTATAAAATCGATTTCTAAAAATCGACTTCTATAATATCGACCTAATTTTGTAGTGTAGACATACCCTTAGGGTAGTTTATAACATACAAGATGTAGACAGGACCTGTCCCAAAGAGCTCACCCACAAGGATTCAGTGTCTCTACTTATATTGTGTCCCAGGTGTTTGCAATAGGGCTCCCTTTAAATTGTCCACAGCAAACATCATGCATCTGAGTAGCAGCAGGGAACTAACAAAACATCAATAATAAATCAATGGAGGGAGGGAATGTTGTGCTGAAAAATATCACCAATTGACCTCAAAATCTCATGTGAGACTGAAACCTTAGCAAACACTGAGACACTTTACAGTGCACCACAACAGGGAACAAACTGCAACCAGTGCCTCAGGCTCAGAGTAAAAGAGTTGAGAAGGTCAACAGATTTAGCCCCTTTTTGGGTATGGTATTTGCCCACTGGTGTGCGCCATGGTATGTTGTGTTGGAACAGGATCAAGTACAACTGGCTTTGTACACCAGTAAAGCCTGACTATCCCTCTTGCACATGCTTTCTCCATTACTCCTCTCCTGCAAGACTCGTCAGGAGACCATGCACTTCATCCATGCTAGCCCTACTGTTGCTTCATTCTAGCTGATTCTGTCCTGAGGTGATAGTCTGACTGTAAATGCATCACACGATCTTCCTCTTCTAGAGTTTGATCCAGATCCCATTAAAGTCAATTAAAGTTAACAATCAGCAAGTAAACTGGAGAAATCCCTAGCTTGGGGTTGAGTTCAGTCCTATAACCCCTGGGGGCTGAATCTGACCTTCCCAAAGGCATGCTCTTCACTCTGGCTTTCAAGAAGCTACTCTCTCTCAACTCCCCTTCCCCTTGAACAGGTGCCCAGCTGAAGTTAACCCTTTATTCACTATGGACCAGGCATTGCCCCTGCACCCTGTTATACAGTGTCTGAAGGCAGCATGCTGGGGTAGCATAGCCCACTGCATGTTACTTAACCTCCTCCTAGCTTCTGCTTTAATTTCAGGGATGGCAAAATCTCTCGAATTGATTATCACTCCAGCTTTCTGTGCCTGCTTCTTCACTTTCAGGGAGATGTAATTAAAATGGGACTGTTCTTCTTAATGTGCATGAAAAGTAATTGCTTCATTCTTTCCACAATCTTTCAAATTCCATCCCAGACAAAGGGCTGAGTGCAGGATTAGCTCAGACTAACTGCAAATGTTTTTGCCTAACAGTAAAGGAATTTAAATCAGAAACATGAAAACAGAGAATTCAGAAGGATTTAGTAAGAACATTTCATTACAGAATAGAAGATGTTAGCATCTTTGATCTTCCCCTCTCTCCAGCTTTGAGTGCTGCCTTTCCACTTCAATGGTATTTTATTTTGTTAGATGACAGGATTCCTGCGTTCATTGTCTGGAACTTGTCCATCTGTTAGAGAGGAGCGATCTCTTTGAGCCTAGAGAGAGGCAATATGAGGGGAGCAGCCCAAGGCTTGCAGTACCGACCCATGTGTCAGCATTTCATAACTGAGCTAGGCAAATAAATAAGGGGTATATTAATGATGAGAGGATGAGATAATGTGATCCAGGTTATGGGCACTGGCCTGAGAGTCAGAGATCTGGGTCCTATTCACTGGCTTGGTCACTGACTTTCTGGATGACCTTAGTCAAGTCATTTGAGATCTCTGGCTGCATCGACACTGGCAAAAATGGGCCCTGTAATAACTAGCACTTGAAACTGATATAGATGAACCTTGGGAATCTTTACCACCACTCTGCCTGTACAGCAATGGTGCACAAACTTTCCCTCTCACGCCCCTCCCCCCCTTACCAGTAATGGAATGTATTCATGTCCCCCTCCCCCCACCCGGGCCAAGGGCGGGGGCCAGTGGCCAGGGCCAGAGAGGAGTTGGGGGCAGAGCAGGGCTGGGTGGCTGTCCCTTCCTGCCCCCCATGGGGGCTGGCCTGGGCCCTCTTACGCCCCCCCAGATGTCCCTTTGTGCCCCCCAGTTTGGGGACCACTGCTGTATAGGGTGAGAGGATGCAGTGGTGCTAAGGGCTGTACCCAGTCTGTACTCATACTCTTACTCCTACCACCTGAGGAATTGCACCAGTGGTGAATTATGGGTCACATTTTTGCCAGTATAGACAATTCCCTCTCTGTAAAATGGGAATTATGGAGCCTTACTCCCTGCAGAAAAAAAGTAGTAAATAAATGGGGGTGGGGGAAAATATTATTGTTAGTTATGGGCCTAAGCCACCAAGTCCATACTTGGATCTGAACTTTCTTAGGGTTCAGGATGTTGAGAGTGGGAAGGAGTTTTGACTGAGCCCTTTATAGAGCTATAGTGGGGCCAACCACAACACTCAAAACCAGATCCTTCCTACTCTCTCTTGCCAGTGGCCGATGATGAATCAGAGCTATGCATCCCTGTGGCCATCTCAGGGGATCTGTCCCATTTCAGTTTCCTGTCACTGAGTTGTGAAGTGGCTGGATAGATGCATCCAAAATGTGTATAGTTTATACATATAAAGATGCCCAAACAAAGAGCGTAGAATCATAGGGTCAGAAGGGACCACAGGAGGTCATCTAGTCCAACCCCCTGCTCAAAGCAGGACCAATCCCCATTTTTTGGCCCAGATCCCTAAATGGCCCCTTCAAGGATTGAACTCACAACCCTGGGGTTAGCAGGCCAGTGCTCAAACCACTGAGCTATCCCTCCCACCTAGGCATCATGCCTAGGATGAGGCAGATTTACCTAGGAACCTACAGGTGTCCCTAGGGTATCTTAAGGTGATCTAGTAGCACAACGTTCCTGGTGCCTCAGGTGTCCTGAACCTGAAAAAATGAGTTCCTTGGGTGGTACCAAGTATTGTCTCATCAGCCTTCAGCACCATGGCTAGAGCATCAAGGGGGTGGAGGAACCCACAAACAGTCTGACTGGGACAGATTCCAAAACTATTACTCAGGTTAAAGGGAGTCAGAGGGAGCAAGAACACAGAGGGCTGTGCTGATTAAAAGTAGCCACTCAAAGTAGCTGGCAACCAGGCAAATCACACTGCAATGGACTTTCTTCTTAATTACTTCTGGTTTTAATTAATTGAATAATTGTGTTTTCAAAGTCTACTTGAAATACTGAGCCAGCTTTGATTTATTTTTCCCCCTAGGAAAAGGAAATATGAACTAGTTTCTTGAGCTTGTGTCACAAAATAATTTCACTTTTAAAATAGAATAAAGGTTGCTTCCCTTCCCCTTCTCTACCCCAAGTACTAGAGTTGTCTGGCTCACTGAACCTCCAGTGTCCATCTCTCACTGGGACACATCCCCAAAACAAAGTATCCTTTAGAGGTGTTAATGATGCTCTCTTTGCTATCTTGTTCATCAAAGCAGCCTATGCATTGCCATCTGGCACCTGGCAAGTCATCACAGTTTACCCCTTCTGTCTGAATTTTATCTGTTGAGTTCTAACATCACCTCTGATCATGGAAGCTTTTTTGATCTGAAGAGCTTGAGCAGTTGTACCTTATATTTTTGGTTTTGAATTCAAATTGGACATCTGTCCAGTGAACACACAATCATCATGATGATCCTCCTGGGTCAGTAGAAACCAGGCTTGTCATCCTCCACAGAAGGGACAATCAGCTGTCTAATGGGAGATTTCAACAGGGGTGAACTCTACCTAGGGGCTCAAGGGAAAATGTCAGCTCAACGCTGAAGGAGAAGGAATACATGCATGCCGCATTATTGGCACATATATACTGCAAATTATTGTGTGTTAGAAATGCATTGAAATCTCAGCAACTTGTAGGGCTGAGGAGGGTGAGAGAAAGAAAGAGTGTGTGCGTGTGAGAGACAACACAGACTGATACTTCTTCATCTCAAATCCTGTGCATGTCCGTGGCCGTCCTGGAGACAAATGAATAGCCTCAGATCTTCCAAACTGATCCCCACGAATTTGAAGTAGCTCTCCAGTATTCTCAGCACTAGGGGGTTTTGGCTGCAGTTTGCTCTTAGCAGTGCTACTTGTATGTTGTGAACGGTGACAGATTGAGACGGAGCTGTTCAGATCCAGGTTAGGTTTAGTTGAACTTGGCATTTGTCTTTGATGTTTGACTATGCCAAAATGTCATGAAGCTGCTTGTGAGATTTCTGAATGTAATGGTATGAATCTTCTGGTGTTTTCCTTCTGGTCCATCTTGGGCTTAGGGGAGTCATGTCTCCATGTGCCCTCTTCTAATCTAGGAATCACTTTATTTCCCTGAGGGCTCACTACACAACAAGGAGTAGCAAACTGGCCCTCAGCATGAGAAGCCTCATCCACAAAGTGATCAGCGACCTAACACTTGTTCAGCTCATCCAGTGTTATCTATCCACAAAGTCCCCTCATTCTGCACAGTTCACAAATCCTTGCATGAGTAGGTTCACTGAAACCAAAAATAAACTGGGCGTGGGGATGGCAGGGGTGGAAGCAGGTGAGTTTCATCTGAACTAAGAACAGGGATGGTCTGATACTAGGAGACTTTGGCAGTTGTAAATTTTAATGTATTGACCAACATATTGGAGGTTTTCCACTACTTTTCTTCTTTAAATCAACCCTCACCCAATCCCAATATGATAATAATAATAATACCTAACTCTTATATTGTGCTTTTCATTAGTAGATCTCAAAGGCTTTACAAAGGCGGTTGGCATCCTTTATCCTCATTTTACAGATGTGGTGGAAAAGGGTACAGAGAGGTGAAGTGACTTGCCAACAGTTGCCTAGGCGGCCCATGGCAGAGTTGGGAATAGAACCCAGGTTTCCTGAGTTCTAGTCTAATGCATTAACCAATAGACCACAAATTAAGGAATGGGTGTAAGGGAGTACATGGGTGATTTGGGTTATCAGTCACCATTATTAATAAAAAGGGTGGGTATTTGAGTATGGGTCCCATTTAGCTGAACCCCAAAGTTTGGATAACTGGTGGTGATTTTAGTGCAGTTCTGGATGGTGCTTTGTCTGAAAATACAGAGGTGGTTTAAGAGGTTAGGATGGTCTGTTGGTTATAGCATCTGACTGAGAATCAAGCAATCTTGTTCCTGCCTCTGCCTTATTCTGTGGCCTTGAGCAAGTCTCTTCACCACCTGGAGCCTCCATTTCCCTATCGATAAAACGGTGTTAATGTTATGACTACCCTTATACCAGGGATTATGAGGATGGATTCATTGTTTGTAATGTGTTTTTGAGCTTATTGGGTGGACGGTGCCATCAAAGTGCAAATGTGATTATTTATCATGAAAAAATAAATGTAAGCCTCCAAAGGAAGAAAAAGATCCATGACATACAAGATCCTCCAGTCAACAGCCATTCCCACCCATGCTCCCCAACACCAGCTGGGGCCCAATTAATGTTATTTCTTCAAGTGTTCATTGTTCAAACAAATACACCTTTATACACAGCCATCGGTGCGAAAGCACAGGAGCTGATGCTAGGTGGAAGAGATAAGAGAATTGGACAATATAATTTCCCAATCATCCTTGCTACTGAAACCAAGCATGGGGTAATCTGAGCCACCTACAGAGTTGTCATTGCCAGCTGTGTTCTTGTTCCATGTGAAATGACCCAGGTGCAGGAAGAGAATTCTCCCAATTAGCCAAGTGGCACTGTTCCAGAGAGCTTTCTGCAAAAATGCTCCAGCTTGTTAGGGTGCTTGTTTGTACTTCACAAACCAAGAACATTTTAACTCCTTCCTGCTGAGTGATGCTCCTGCAGCTCACTGCATCCATGTATCTAACCCAGCAGGGATGTTTGAAATCCTTAGAAGGAAAGCATGAGCGAAGTTTCTGTTTGTATTATTATGGTGCTACACCAAAAGCTAATAACCCCTGGTATGTGTTTATGTTGCATCTTCAAACAAATGATGCTTGCTTTCTTGAAATAAGTTTATTAAGTTGAGTTCTAGGCTTTATGAGGCTTAACCATGCCTTCCATGCTTTGAGAATATGCCCTACCCTGTTCTTAAAGGGATATCTCATACTAACTAAAATACAGGCAATAAAACATCCAACTTCACTATTCAATATATTGCTTTACAATACAAAACCATTTTGGCAATGTCCTTTATTACAGGGCTCTTACGCTTGCCCTGTTATAGCTTGTTATCAAGGATAGGCAGAAGGGAGCAAGAAAAGGAGACAGAATGAGATCATTTTTACACACTAAAAATTATCTCTGGAACTATGCTGTTATGGCTGATGGGAGGATGGGCTACAGCAGGGGTCGGCAACCTATGGCACGTGTGTCAAGGACGGCACGCGAGCCAATTTTTAATGGCACGCTGCAGTCTGCCGGGGACAGCAGCGTGCCATTAAAAATCCTGTCTGGCCCGGCCCACTCTTCTCCGCCCACCGCTCTCTCCTTGCAGGGCAGGCAAGCTTCCCCCTCCCCACGCCTCTTCCCCCAGCATGCTGGGTTCCTCCCCCTCCTTCTCTCCCTCCCTGTGGCCGATCAGCTGATGACCCTTGCTACGGAGGGGAGGGAGGGAAAAGCAGAGCCGCAGTGCGCTCTCTGCTCCGGGGACCTTGGGGAAGGGGGTGGAATCGGCATATCCCCTCCAGCCCCCTGCCGTGAGCTCCACAGGGCAGGGGGCTGGGAGCACCCCCACAACCCCAGCCCACATCCCCAGCCCTCTGCCCTGACCCTGAACCCCCCACACCCCCCAGCCCTCTGCCCTGACCCCTGCACCCTCCTCACACACACCCAGGGGGTGCCCTCACCCCTGCACCCCCCGCACACCCCAGCCCCATGCCCTGACCCCTGCACCCCCCCACAACCCCAGCCCTGACTTCAGCACCCTCCTCACACACCCCCTGCCCTGACTCCTGCACCTCCACACATACCCAGCCCCCCCACACCATGCCCTGACTCTTGCACCCCCACATTCCCATTCCCACCCCCACCCTGAGCACCAAATGGGAGCTCCTGCACACACACCCCCACATTCCCACCTGCACCCCTTGCACCAAATGGGAGCTGCCCAGGTAAGCGCTCCATACCTAAACCTCCTGCCCCAACCCTGAGCCCCCTCCCTCATTCTAGTTCCTGGCCAGACCCTGCACCCCAACCCCCAGCCTGCTCCTTCACTCCCAGCCCTGTTCTCAGTGCACTCCCACCCTCTTCTCTGTGCAGAGAGAGGAAAAGAATGGGCCAGAACCAGGGAGAAACTAGGTACCTACTCTATGCAGACAGGGCCGGGACCCCAGACTGGCAGCAGGCTGAGCGGGGCCAGCAGCCGGGACCCTGGCTGGCAGGAGCCGGCGGACGGAACCCCAGACCGGCAGCGGGCTGAGCAGCTCAGCCCGCTGCCGGTCTGGGGTCCCGGCCGCCAGCCCCGCTCAGCCCGCTGCCGGTCTGGGGTTCTGGCTGCCGGCCCCTTGCCAGCCGGGGTCCCAGCCGCAGGCCCCACTCAGCCCGCTCCCAGCCTAGGTGAACAGAACCCCAGGCGAGCAGCGGGCTGAGCGGGCCGACGGTGTAAGATCAGCATTTTAATTTAATTTTAAATGAAGCTTCTTAAACATTTTGAAAACCTTGTTTACATACAACAATAGCTTAGTTATATAATATATAGACTTATAGAGAGAGACCTTCTAAAAACCGTTAAAATGTAGTATTGACATGTGAAACCTTAAATTAAAGTGAATAAATGAAGACTCGGCACACCACTTCTAAAAGGTTGCCAACCCTTGGTTAGATAATCACCGGTCAGGGACAGTCCAGATAATACTTAGTCCTGCCTTGGTGCAGGGAACTGGACTAGATGATCTATTGAGGTCTGTTCCAGTCCTACATTTCTGTGATGTTGCAACCACAACACATGATAGCCACATGTAACTAACTGCAAGGCAAATACCAAAAGGGTGCTGTTGGGGTGTGGGAATTTTCTGAATGTGATCTTAAAGATCCCAGAGTTCTTTCCATAGGACTGGGGGGGAGGAAGGAAGGAGAGTCAAAATCCCACTCCCTTATAGTTGTGCACTGGTTGGGCTGCCCCAAGGTGCTGTATTTCAGTGATGGAGCTGTAGATGTATTGGTCAGTGCAGTGCTTTGGATGAATAATGTTTTGAGTGAAAAGAAGTTTTGAGTGAATGCCACCTGTTGCTCATGGGGTAACCTAGTGAATTCCACATCTTGTCTCCATGAGTCTTTTGCAATAACTAATTATTGTGGCAACAAAAGAGTTTCAATCACACCTTCAAGCCCCATATTGAATCCACACCCCAATCTTGGGAGGACAGCATTTGTGCAGTGTTATTCCAGTCTGCTTCTCTCAACATATGGATTCCAGTCTGGTTCACTCAGCAGATGGAATATAACGTGGGATGCATAGTCTTAAATTCAGGCAATTACACTGAGTTGTCAGAATTTCAGTTCATTGTACTGATGACACTTCTCAAGAGAAAAGATTCGAAGTTCCTGAAAACAAGACATGATCAGATCTGACACATGTCTTAGACATATTGCCAGGCACAGAAGTTTAGTTTCCAGCTAGCTGTGCAACTCCAGGAAGTCTGGTTGTATGTCATTAAAATTTACCCAACCTCACACTCATTTGAAATGATATTCTCTTCCTGATTGGCAGCATTGCCTAGTGCAAGTACATCTGACATCCTTTTGCAAACTGACCGCAAATGTGTGCATATGAAACGATTAAGCCTAATCAAATGATCCAATCAGATCAAAGAAATTGTAGTGTGTGTCCTTGGTCTAACCATCAAACATTTGGGACTGAGCCTGGATGAACGCTGCTGGCTCCTAGGTCTTCAGTGATTTGGCTTTATCTGTCAGCTGTTCTGGTGTATTGAACACAAATTCTTCCTGTGACTTTATTTTCCCTTCTTGAGTCATATATTGCTGTTTCCTGGCTTCCATTCCCATAATGCAGGACTAGGAGTTGAGAGCTCTGGGGACTGTTCCTAGCATTCCCATAGCCTTTTGCTGGGACCTTCCTCTCTATGGTCTGTGTTAGGGGGCTTATTCCTTCACCCACTTACTTCCCTGGTTCTTCTCGCATGAACAGAGAGCAACAATACCCGAAGTCCAAAGGTGCAAACAATTCGATGTTTATTGGGGTGAACTTCCAGCAAGCATGATTCCAGTTTCCTTCCTTAGTATCCTCCTTCCCAGCTCTGACACCACAGAGCCTTACACCTGTGTCCCTGTTCCCATTCCTACCCTTAGCCAAACATGATTCCAACTTCCTTACTCCCATTCCCTGTTCCCATTTCCCCCTTTAGCAAAACATGATTCCAATTTTCTTACCCCCATTCCCTGTTCCCATCTCCCTCCCACCCACACCCACTCACTTCCTCATTGACTACAGATTATATAGTAAAACTTGAGTTCTGCTTAGCTATACCTTAACCAATCATTTTCCTGAAATTTAACTAACCAATCCTAACATATTGTAACATGATTATGTAACCAATTATATCCCACCACCTTAATTAGTTTACACCCAGCAAAATTAATTATACAGCAGACAGGAACAATCACAGAACCAGACAGAGATTATACAGACAAACAATAACAAAGTGGGAACTATAATGACAAGACAATACAGAAGTGAGGATTTCACATCCCAGCTATTGATAAGTGAGTTCTTGCCAGACAGGATGCTATCAAACTAAGTTTCCTTTTACATTTTCTAGACACTTCCCTTTCTCTGGAGGTGATAGGAATACAATCCTGTCCTGATAGTGCCTAACAGCCCAATAGCACCTTATTTCAATGTGACTAGTTTGGAATGTGAGGATGTGACTGTTCGCTTCCTAGCTTATGGCTGCCTCTGCTGCTTAGCCAAAGACCTTAGCCTAAGCACAGGGCCTCAGACTGTCACAGTAAGAGAAGGCCCTTACACCAGCAGACAGTGATTTTGATTCTTTCTTTTATACCTCTAGAACTAGCCAAGTGATAAGAATACACCTAAATTCTTAAAGTACAGGCCTTTGCAGACAGGCCTGAATATCTTTATCCTAACAGTCTGCACTTTCTCAGAACTAAATGGTGATAATTATTTCCCTGCCTCCAGGAATGTTATGAGGTTGAGTCCATTAATATTTGTAAAGTACTTTGAGATCCTCAGATGAGCGGAACTAGAGTAGAGCAGTATATTAATATCCTCCCAAGCAGCGCACTTAGCCGAGATAGGCACTGGTTTGGTGTGGAAGATTAGTGCTCCCCGATTAGATACCAAACTCACTCCTCTCTTGTGACCACAAAAGAAACTTCTACTGTGATTTAGATTTCTTTTGCCCTGACTTTATACTCCAGTGCTATTCTACTGATCTCAGTGAAGTTACTCTTGACTTACACTGGTGTAAATGAGAGCAAAACCTGGTATTTCAATTATGGTCCAAGAACAGAGAAGGGTACGAGACTGCTTATGCAGCAGGCCTATTTCATTTGACGTTCGTCAAGGGGAAAGCCTAGCAGGGATTCACACTTCTCCCTTCTCAAATTATCCAGCACTTATTTCTCTGATTGTCCTAATAACATTAAACTCATGGACATGTGCACATGACGTATGGAATGTAGTTCCAATTCCACCCCCGTGTCAGCATGAATTAATGTACCTCAGATGGTGCTGCTGGCATTAGCCGAAGGAGACGACGATGCCATGTGGCGTTGATGAATTGCTTTAGCAAGTCATTTCAGTCTTGTGATAGGCCTGTTTATTTTGTGTGCGTTTTGCCATTAGGCAGGCGAGGTTCTTCATTTAACAAGTTTATTACTTTACTCAGGGAGCCAGTTATGTGTGTCCCCGTGTGCACACGCACACAAGTGGGTGGTCTGAAATTTCAGCCTTGCGGGATGCTCATTAAGGCAAGTCTAATATACAGTTGCCTAATATCTCCCCTGATGTGTAAACCAAGAAAAGTAGGTACACTATACAGCTGTAATTGGTATTTGCAGGGGATGCTTATAATCATCCTTTGCTCTTCTCTAAGGCCTTTCATCTGCCGATCTCAGAGCACAGGTGATAAATTAAGCCTCATAATAATATGTGAGTTGGGAATTATTATCCATTATTGTAAGACTGGGGAAATTGAGGCACAGAGAAGCGAAGTGTCTTGCTTAAAGTGACAGGACAAGTCAGTGGCAAAGCTAAAAGCTGGAACTCATGACTCCAACTCTAAGGTCTAACTCTACCTTCTTATTGTCCCATTGTCATTTCCTGTGGTGGAGGCTAGAGAGAGATGCAGGAGTTGATCCAGTGGTTTATAAACAGCTTGGAAAAACACCTTGCCAGCCCCATTTAAATCAGATTCTTAGTCATTGCCTACTGCTCCCTACACCAGGGTTTTGTAGCTAGACTTCACCTGCCCTCCTTACAAGGTGTCTGGTCTCCAGTCTCACCCACTCATAGCAGCCTTGGGGTCCTGCAGGCACTACTGCAATACAAATAAATAACATAAATGCTGCTTTAGATCAGGCCAGGCCAGGACTTAGGGAGACTCTGTGTAGTGACATTAGGCAGCAGTCTGGGAACTAGAGACCCAGAGAGAACCACAGGGTCCATCTCCATCCACCAGCCTCAAGGAAGAATCCAGTTCATATGCTGTAGCAAGAGAGAGTCACCAGTGCCCTGAACTCATAGGCTTCCATTTATTTCTGTAGGTGGATGCAGAGCTTCTGCACCTCCATAGATATGGCTACACTCGCAGGTGACCTGGATGGCTGGCCGTGGCTAGATGTGCCCCAGCACCATGGTGGTGGGGTTGTCCTGCTTCAGTTACCAGAGGGAGGAGCATGAAGAGAAGAACAAACAAGAGACGGTCTCTAGAGCACATGGCTCTGTAAAGACACCAGTGAGGCTAGGTAACTGAAGTGTCAAAACTTGTCAGGCTCCTGAGGGCTTTCCTCATCCTAGACCCCTTGGTCTGACATGTGACATCCCAACAGATCCTCACACAATCAGAACCAAAGGCAACACCACTGAGCACGTCTCTCTCAAATGCAGTCAGTGTAGCCCCCTCCCCCACCCCCATGCACTGTAGCCGATTCACCTATTGAACGCAGCCCTGGTCTCTTCCCTTTTCTCAGAAAAATAAGAGTAATTAACTGTGCTGTAAGGACATCATGCATGCCAGGCTGGATTTGCATGGCAAAGCCTCCCAGATCACAGAGGAGACATCCTAATTATCCTGATTGGGACATTAAGATGCAGAGTTTACAGGGAGATGCTGGAATGTGTTTTTCCCCTGGATCTGAGAGCGTCAGGGGAAGCAGGGAGGTCTCATTAAAATCCCACCAGAAGGATATATAATTTATTTCACACAGAACAATTGATGTTTCCAATGCTACAGAAGGACTGAATATTAATTCCAGCAAATGGAAGCCTTATTATTCAGCTGTTAGTGTTTATGTTCTTAAAAGTAAAGCTTCAGGGGGTTATTGTGTCAGTATTGGTTCAGAGCTGTATGTTGGCACAAAATGTCTCGGCTCAGGAGCAAATGTTTATGTTGTTGGGTATTTTTTTTTAATTGCATTTGTTGGAGAGAAAAAAAATCTGTTTGGAATAAAATAAGAGTAAAAAAGTAGTGATAATCAGTTTTTAATTTCAAAGGTGACTTCCCCCCACTTTCAAAGCAGTTTCCATGCAATATTGCAATCTGTGTAGCTCAAAAGCTTGTCTCTTCCACCAACAGAAGATACTCCCTCACCCACCTTGTCTCTATTATATCCTGGAACCTACATGGCTACAACAACACTGGAAACAATTTGCATCACAGTAGTGCTTAGAGACCCCAGTCAGGGATCAGAGCCTGCTAGGCACCACACAGATCTGTATCCAGAAGATGGTTTCAGAGTAGCAGCTGTGTTAATCTGTATCCGGAGGAAGAAGAGGAGGACTTGTGGCACCTTAGAGACTAACAAATTTATTTGAGCATAAGCTTTCTTGAGCTACAGCTCACTTCATTAGATGCATGCAGTGGAAAATACAGTGGGGAGATTTTATATACACAGAGAACATGAAACAATGGGTGTTATCATACACACTGTAAGGAGAGTGATCAGGTAAAGTGAGCTATTACCAGCAGGAGAGCCGGGGGGGGCGGGGGCGCGAGGGGAACCTTTTGTAGTGATAATCAAGGTCGGCCATTTCCAGCGGTTGACAAGAACATCTGAGGAACAGCGGGGGGGGGGGGGAATAAATAGTTTTACTTTGTGTAATGACACATCCACTCCCAGTCTTTATTCAAGCCTAAGTTAATTGTTTGCAGTTTGCAAATTAATTCCAATTCAGCAGTCTCTCGTTGGAGTCTGTTTTCGAAGTTTTTTTGTTGAAGAATTGCCACTTTTAGGTCTGTAATCGAGTGACCAAAGAGACTGAAGTGTTCTCCGACTGATTTTTAAATGTTATAATTCTTGACGTCTGATTTGTGTCCATTTATTCTTTTACGTAGAGACTGTCCAGTTTGGCCAATGTACATGGAAGAGGGGGCATTGCTGGCAGATTGTGATATATGCCACCTGCTTCTGGGATCATGATTTGTTTCATAATAAATCCACTCCTAGCCCTTGCACACACTCATTTATGTGCATGGCCTTGTTGGTGCACATAGTCCAACTGGGGCATGTTCTGCTTCCTGTTACTCTGATGGAAATCCACTGAATTCCTTAGTTACTTCAGATTTACACTGATATAACTTGGGGTAGAACTTGGCTCTTGTATTAATCACAAGTAGGGAGCTGCAGGGGCCAGGCCCTTAACCCTTAGTAATAGTTGAATTATTCAGCTGCCAAGCCTGGGAGAGTGAATTTGATTGAGTCTGACCTCCCTGGAGAGGAAGAACCGAGGTTCTTTCTTACAAAGGCTCAGCCACAGTGAGCGGTGGCATAATTCCAACACTTGTCTGCAACGGGAACTAATCGTGTTTAGTGCTGATGTGAGGTACCAAGCTGACAACTCTGGAGATCTTTCTGGTGGGTCTTGTCTTCCCAAATGGTCCCAATGTAATTTATAAACTTTTTTCTATAAACAAGGATTACTTTCCCACTACTGAAATGCACTACCTCTGAGGTTTCAGAGTAACAGATGTGTTAGTCTGTATTCGCAAAAAGAAAAGGAGTACTTGTGGCACCTTAGAGACTAACCAATTTATTTGAGCATGAGCTTTCGTGAGCTGTTGTAGCTCACGAAAGCTCATGCTCAAATAAATTGGTTAGTCTCTAAGGTGCCACAAGTACTCCTTTTCTTTTTACCTCTGAGGTGTAATGCTGCAGCTGTTTAACAGCACAACACAGCCTGTTAGGGCAAGAACTAGGGATTCTGCTTTAATTTGCACTGAGGTAAATCAAGAGTGACTCCTTTTGAAATCAGTGCAATTATTCTGGTGGGAAAATGGTGAGAGAGGAAAATAAGACCCACTGTATCCAGAGAAGAATGCAGGAGGATTCCCCAGTTGGAAATTGGTTGGGACACTGATTCCTTACTCTTAAATGCCATGGGATCTCTAAAGACCTCCAGTGATCTGGACTGGCTGAATCGCTTGCACAGAATGGCACCTCCATGCTGGCAGCATAGCACCACATAATGCTGTGTACATGTATGTAATGTTTCCTTCTAGTAGTGCACACTTATGTGCGTGGGCGGGTGTAAGTTGTCTGTTTCTTCCTGGTGATGAGGGAGCAAAATTCTTGTTCAGGCTCCCCGGGGGCGGATATGATTTCTCTGTTGCCTGCAGCTGATGGATTCATTGCACTGGGGACCACCTCAGAAAGAAGAGTTCCACCAACAGGAGCGTGGAGGGGAGCCAAAGTGTTTGTGGTTGTATAATGGAAAGGAGGGCACGCTAACCAGCATGGGGGGATGGGCATTCCAATCAAAGCTCTCCTTATTTTGTTGCCTAATTATTGCACAGCCCCTCACCAATGCTCTATTGCCACACCCACTTAGGGATCCTGCCTAGACCCCCAAAAGTACCCTGCAGGGCTGCAAGGAATAAAGAAGCTCGAGGAGGCTGTCAAGAAGCAATTTAATCTTTGTTGGTCATTGTATCACTTGTGCTCACCAGATGTAAGTAAAACAAGGCAAGAGGAGGCTTAGCTTCTTATGGTCCCTGTAACAGCCAGAAGGATTAAGACAAGAAGCCTGCAAGGAGTGGGGGCAATGGGTTGAGAATGCTGAGGGCTTAAATGTGCCTGCCTAATGGTTCTGCTCCCACTGGTGACTGTGTGATGGATGAAATGTATCAGTTTAGTGATGTGTGAGGATGCACAAAACTGAAGAAGCCATATCCTGCCCCCAGCCCAGAGCCAAAGTGATACGGCTATTGGGCCCTCCCACCTCCACATGTGCACCAAACAGCTACAAGCATCTAGATTTGCTCTACACAGCAGCTGCAACTTCCCCTCAGGGCGGGTTGGCAAAGGTTGGGAATGGGGCATGAGTTGAATCACTGCATCGTCAGTCAGCAGAGCTCTTGTAGATCCTTGGCCACAAGCTAGGCATTTCTCTACCAACTGCTGGGCAGACAAGCCACGAGAGGATGGCAGAAGTAACATCATCTCTCCTACCTTGGAGTAAATCCTCATGGCATGGACAGACCAGATTTGTTAATTTGCAATATGCTGCACCAGCTCCATTGAGTCTGGTTCTGCATCTCTCACTGGCTGCCCTTTGATCAATGCCAAAATTAATTTTGTTTAGTTTAACCTCCTGTGAGTTTCATTTTCTCATGCACAAGAAGTGTATTGGCTCTCGCCTCTCAAAGGCTGGGTTTCCCTGGAACTGGGTGAGCTGTTCGCAGCAAACAGTTTACACAGTTCATTTCATTCCTTTGTAGCCTAAAGATTCAGTCTAATTTAGCATGCCATGATCTGAGCGGATTCAGTCTCCAGCTGAGCTACAGTAGTGAAGCTGGCATTAGAATGTAGACCCCGAGACACACATGGGAAACAATTTAATACTTTTACTTTTTTATTAGCAATTTATTAACCCAAGCCAGACAAGATTGCACATGCTGCAATATAGCAAAGGAGAGAAAGAAAACACAGAATGTCCAACACTTGCATTATTCACATCATCCCTTGCGGGCAGCCCTGAGGAAGGTGAGGTGATTCCTAAGGTGTCAATAGGTGGTCATCATCCTGGTGCTTCTTGTAGCGCATAGGCCAGGAAACAAGCTTTTATAATGTGTTATTCTGACACCCACTGTGTCTTATACATATTCATGAGGGTTTCAGCCCGTCCACTGAACTTTCATACCCTACTTACGTTGGGTTCCCCAGTTTCTATAGTTTAACCATTTACATCATACTCATTATTATTGACGTCAATTGGTTACCATAATATTACTGCAGTCAAATCTTGTGCATTTCAATTATACATATTGCTTAAATGTATCTTAAAATACCAATAACTCACGTTCTGCAAAAAGAAAAGGAGTACTTGTGGCACCTTAGAGACTAACAAATGTTCTGCACTTTCTCACTTCACACTAGTCAATTGACTTGTCATTCTTATTTACTGCTGTACTTCATCTTGTGATTTTAAGGTCACTTGCCTGTCAATTACTTACATCAAGAAAAACTGTAGGCCTTGATTAGTTACGCTAAATATCTTATCCTATGGGCCCTAAGTCTACTGATTCTCTACTTGTCATACCGCCACAATCAATACTTGTACCTTGCCTATACATTCACCTTTGTGAATGATCTGCAAACAGATCCTGGTTTTTATGACTGTGTTCCGAAGAATTATTTGATGGATGATTTATGAGAAAGTGTCCCCACCTACAGGCTGCTAACTATCTCCACCAAGGTTCCTGCTTCAAGAATTCACTATTTACTAGTTGTGCTGTGTGATTGGCCACCTACGTCACCTGGAATTGTTTTTGCTCCCTGCATGGCTGTCTCCCAAAGCCACAACCCACAATGAACTTTCAGGATGGTTGTATGGACCTTTCATCCTAGTTTAAGCTGAGAATTTAAAGGGATTCTCTCATCATTGCACTAGAACTGGTACAGTTCCACTGGAAGGAGCAATGGTGGGAGTGTTAGAACAGACCAGTAACAGGTATTTATTACTGTGTTGTCTAGACCTGCTCTGAACAGGGTGAGACAGGGTAGTAGTAAAAATCTAGTCTACTTAGGTTAAGAACATAAGAATGGCCATACTGGGTCAGATCAATGGTCCAGCTAACCCTGTCTTCCAATAGTGGCTGCTGCCAGATGCTTCAGAGGGAATGATCAAAGTAGATGGAGTGACCCATCCCTGTCATTAACGCTCTATGACACTCTCCTGCCAACATAGCTTCTGCCTCGCACAGAGCTAGAGTAATTATGCCGATGGGAGAGCACTCTCTCGTTGACATAATGCGTGGTCTGTAGCGCTTCTAGTGTAGACCTACCCTCGTTGAAGGGAGGTTATGGCCTAGGTAGCAACTGATGAGGCCTAAGCAGACAGCATGCTAGCAAAGGGCTGAAAGAGTGAAAGGGGGCAGATAGGTGCAGGTATTGCCTGGATAGAGGCAATACCCACGGTTGAAATCAGAAAGGAGGTGACTAATGAGGGCCAGAGAGAGAAATGGCAGAGGCCAAGGACAGAACCCAGAGGAACACGATACTAAAGAGGCCCAGCAACAGAGGAGTGCATTCGTGACCAGAGAAGTAAAAATGAAACCAGGAGGACAAGGTGCCTGAGACTCCAGTGCAACATGTCAGCTTATCAAAAAGGATGCCTTGATCCGTGGCTTCAAATGCAGCTCCAAGGTCAAGAAGGATGAGGCGAGGGAAAGAGAAAGGGTCAGACAAGGAGAAAAGACCATAGAGCACATGGAGAATTGTCTCAGGAAAAAGCAAAGGAAACTCTGTTCTCCTAGCATGCCAAATTGCTGATCTGAGGAACTATTTTGTGTCCTTTCTTGCTACTCTCTCTTTCATCTAGCTATTTAGACAGATTCCAGTTAATCAGTGGAACAGATCAAATATGGGGCTTGGCTTGTGTGAGTCAGAGGCAGAACTGAAGTGTCTTAATGGCGGGTGAGTGCCCTGACTGCATCTCTGTGCCCGCCTGAAGGTCTATTTACATGTGTGCCAATGTGAATTGATGTGTATAGCTGTGTACGAGGGCCGAATGCTTTCCTTTTCCACTGCCTGTTTTGTTCAGATATTGCAATCAATAAAATGACCCCAGTTCTTAAGCCTCATATATAAATGTCAAGAGCAAAATACACAAAGGGATAAATGCCACAGCAGATTAGAACATCAACATAGTCACTGTGCTAACAAAGCAGGCTTTGCAAGGGGGAAATGAATGGGATGCCTGATGTTAGCCATATTGTGCTAGACAGAGACAGAGCTTGGGGATCTATTCTATGCAGCTAAGGTGAGATTCTGGTGATAGCATACGTCTGACTTTCCAAGCAGAGAGGTTCTTTCTGTGCTCTTGGTTGTGGAAGGGTCAGGGAGGTTCTGTGTGGGAGGGTCATGTGGAGATGGCTGGGTTGGGTTGGAGACCCTGTGCAGAGGTAGCTCGGTCCTCTCTTTCCAAAGGAGCTCATGGGATATGGGGCTTGTTCTGGATGGAGACAATACAAACTAAGTGAGAGCAAAGCTCCACCCCTTCTTGCCATCTGGTGATTCATCTCATTGTGCCAGTGAGAACCCCTGGTGGGAGATGCTGGGCATCTGAGCCCTTGAGATCATGGCTCAGAATCTCCCCTTCTGACTCAGAACCCAGTTGAAGGCTGTAAATGGAGACCCTCTGCCAGGGCCACTTTGAAACTAGCAGCAACACTGGGAAACGGCCTTGCACCTCTTGGGAGGCGGAATGGGCAGAAGAACTGGATTGTCCGGAACCAGAACCAGGTCAGACCTACCCATGGTGACAGTTTAAAACTCTTTCCATCTTAACGGAAGGTGCTAGATGGGGCTCGAGGAAGAGTCTTTTATTACCATTCCTGTTATAGCTTCCAGGAAGAGATGCGATAAAGAGAGGATGCACCATTTACTACAAAAGGATTTCCGGGGCTGTGAGCAAAGTCACTTTAGACCTTCTCATCGTGCTGCAGAAGTTACAATATGAGATGGGCCTGAACCCAGTCCCTGGCTCAGTGCAGTGAGTGAGCATATCTCCAGTCACCGTGTAATGCTGCTGTAATGGGACTTGAAGCAAAGGCACATGCACCTGTAAAAATGTGAAAAGAAAAGGAGTACTTGTGGCACCTTAGAGACTAACCAATTTATTTGAGCATAAGCTTTCGTGAGCTACAGCTCACTTCATCGGATGGTCATCCCCCTCTCTCATGCACATGGAGAGAGAAGGTGGATAACTTACTCTGAGAAGGCAGCAAAGGAAGGTCAGCTGCAGGAAAGCAGTTCTGCTGGTTGCCCCCTGCTAGGCTCTATCAGATGCGACCACGCATGTGAGCGGGGGTGGTCCTTTACAGTTGCAGACCAACATTCATAACACCCAGAGACAGTTTTCTGGTGTGTTCACACCACACAACATAGCATCTGAAGGAGGAGGTATGTTCCTCTTTGGACCAGTGATGCTTACGTCTGTGTGCTGGGCTAATAGTATGGCATTCAGTGCCTTATTAGATCCCTTCCATTAATGCCTAGGAGTCCTGCTTTCTTATTATTCATGACTTTCTCCCATCACCAGCACATCCAATATCTTATGGGATCCTCATCAGGAGACAGCTTCTTGAAAAATACATTTACCACTGATCTCTTGTCACATGAAGGTCTGTCTCCACCCTGGACTGGCTGATGGTAGGGGTGGGGAGTTGGGGTAGGGAAGGCAGAGACATAGTACCTTGTTCACTGAGTCAGATGGTTCCTTTCCCAGGGCTGCGTTGCAACCTTGGTAATAATGGTGCTGCAGTCAGCCTTGCTATCTGCATTGTCTTTTCCAGTCCTCAGCCACATGTGGTGGGCTTGGAGGGCTTGATCATGCAGGTCAGTGTGAGTTTTGCCTGTGTAAGAACTTCAGGGTTCCAGAGAAAGACTCACCTTTGTGGTGTGAGCCCCGTTGCTGCCTTTCTGCTGCATGGCTTCTCAGTCCAATTCCATGTGTCAGGGTGGCCTGGCATTCTGCTTTCTTTGTGGAAGGGGTGGGGGCTGTTCTCCTGGCAGATGTATGAGCTGTGACTATTACAATTCTTCCATGGCTGGCCCCTTCACTGTACCTGGCCTGGGCTGGGCCTCTCAGGCCTGATGTTTTTGTCTGATGCACTCAGAAGTTGTAGCCCAGGATGGTTGGGTAGCACCTCCTATTAGCCTCAGCTGGGTGCTCAGTTATTCCCATCCCATGCTTTAGGGGCCATTCGGGGAGAATCAGGGTCTGGGGGTTAAATGATGTTTCACTCTCCTCCCTCTCCTGCATTTTATTTCAATCACTCTGTCATTCCTTCCTCTTTCTCTCACATCCTGCTTCTCTCTCTTTCTCTGTCTAATCTTTCTCTGTCCCTGTATATTGTCTTCTCTCTTTTCCTCTTGCACCCCACATTCTCTTCCTTTTGTAACCTCATTTTCTCTCTACCCCCCTCTGTCTCTTTTCCCCAATGCTCCCTTCTTCCCTATTTCTCCCTGTCTTTACTCCACTCCCTCTCAGCATAGCCACTGGGACATCTGGCCTTGCTGTCCTGTCTTTTTTGGTGTTAAACTGCCTTTAAGAGGAGCGCCACATTGTCCCATAAGGTTATGACAGCTTCACTGCCTGTATAATGAGATCCGTTGGAGAATGATGGCTTCTGCCTGGGGTCCTGGGAAACCACTCCCTCCCCAGATGCATAGCCTCTTTCTAAGGCGTCTTTGCTGCTGTTGCTACAGACACTCAAGCTCTGGAACAAAAAGCAGCAAAAGTTGTGAGTAAATGGAAATCCTAAGACTCTTTCCCTGCCATTTCCTTTCACTGCCATCCAGGAGCCTCACTTGCCAAGACCCTAATTGGGCCAGGCTTTGCCAGAATGGCTATTACTAGCATAGTGGCTTTCTCCACAGGTGTATTTAATTGGCTGTGCCTGCTGCTGGTGCTGTGGAAATGGCACTGACAAGAGACAAAGCAGGGAGCCCTTTGCTCTTTGAAATACGGACCTTTCCCAGGACACTTTCAGGCTGGCTTCTCTTCTCTTAGGAGCTGGAGAGAGGGCCTGAGGAGGCAGCATGTGGAATGCCTGAGTGAAGAAAAACCTCATGGGAACCGGCAGAGAGGAACCTACTAAAATTGGTAACGAGAGCTCAGCAAATATGTGATTTTTCAGTGGAGTGGCCGAACCAAAAAATCTGGAAAAAAATGCGGGTCATTTCAAACAAAAATTGATTTTTTTTTTCCTTGCCAGAACAAAAAAATTGTGTGTGTCAGACACAATTGTGTACAGTGTTTGGAAGAGGCACGTCAAAATGAACCATTCAGACTTTTTTGAAAATTTTCCCCTCATTTTTTATTCGGCCAAAACTGATTGCCAAATTCAATCCAAATTTACAAATAGTTTTGGTCTCCTGGAAACCGAATTTTTCAGCAAGTTTACTAGTCAACCAAAATTCCCCCCCCCCCCCCAGCTTTACTGGAAATGTTGCCTTCTCATAGTGGGAGTTGTGGGGGGGGGGCACCTCTCTTCAGATGCAGGCTTAGAGGGAGGCCCCCACCCCGACAGTCAGGACCTGCTCATGCTGACTAGTCAAACCGTTGCAGAATCCTATTGAGGCTACAGCCAAGCTCAAACAACCTTTAAGCATTCGTTTTAAAATGGGTGTAAGCTGGGGATCTTCTAACATAACTTTGCCCTGATGTAGACCAGAGACTAAAAGCCTGATCCTGGAAAGATGCACGGTGTCTTTCCCTTGATTTCAGTGTGAGTTGAGGGGCATTCAACACCTTTCAGGCAGTGCCCAGCACCTTGCAGGATTGGGCCCATATGAGAATAGACTAAGAGGTGGAGAGGGGAAAGGATGCCACCAAAGACCATTGAAAACTAAATTTCACAGAGAGCCACATTTCTGTGTAACCTGGTTATGCCCTGGAAAAGGTACCCACACATGCTCACAGAGCCATTTATAGTTCTGGCTCCTTGACTCATTGGCCAGCCTGTGATGGGAAGTACAAAGTGTTTAGCAGCATTAGGCTTGCAGTACAGGATCAGACTGCACACAGGCCTGGAGCCAACCAGCTCAAGAACAAATATCTTTATTGTACACGAGATAACAATATGGCACTCTCTGAGAGCCAAATACCAGCAGCACAAAGTACACAAGAGGCCTTAGGCCCTGCAGACACATCCAGCTCAAGCTTTGCAGATAGGTGGATAACTACACATGTTTGTAGCATACGCAGGGAGCTTTGGGGAAATCCTCTCAATTTAAACTCTGCTGGTCTTGATCCCTGGAGAGGTCTGTGCTGCCTGCTCAGAGACGCACGGGAAATGCCCGACTCCTGCAGGGTGGCAGAGTCTCTACCACAAGGACCAATATCTCTGATTCACACAAAAATTAAATGAGCCCTCTCCCTTACCTAGGGGGATGTTTGATTTGGTTTTGCATTTGTGGAGCCTCTGCTCAGGGGGATTCCCTGTCTCCCTGCTTTACATCCCCCACAGTTCCTGCTCCTTGCTCCATCCAAGGAGCCTCATCCAGAATCTCTCAACACCACTCCCTGATCACAGCCAGCCCTTAAGCACAGGCCATAGGGAACAATCCTGCTCCTGCTCTAGAGTGCTGTTCTGGGGGAATCTAACAGGTCTCCTCCACCTCTCATGTCTGTGATTTAGGCTGTCCAGGTGGGGCCCTGCAAGTTCCGCAATCCGTAGAGCAGCCCCAACTCCCTCTCTGGCAGCAGACCCAGAAGGGATAGGGAATTAGCCCCCCCCCCCTCGCCTCCGAACCCCATTCTCCTTACTCCAGCAACAAGAGTGGAGAAGGCGCAGCATGGGGCCCATTGCTGCTTGGAACCTGTCCTGGCTCTAAGAACAGGAAGATGTTATTGAGTGACAAGGCCTCAGAAGCTGAGCCTTCTGCCTCCACACCAGGCACAGCCCCTGACTGACCAGGGGAGTGCGGGACATTTTGTTTTATGCCTGGTTTGTGAAGAAAGGACCTATTCGTTCTGAAGATCTTCAATTCAATGTAATAAGACCCTGCTCAGCTAGGAGTTAGTGGAGCACTGGCTTGGACAGAAGGGAAGATGAGCTGCTGCTAAGGGGATTTTCAGTCCCCATGTTCATCCCCTCCCAGAACTTTCCTCACTCACTCAATTTCTTTTATTAGAATGAATTAGAATCAATCTCCACTGGCTACCCCCTCTCACCAGAAAAGGAGCCACAATCCTCCCTCCTTCCCATTTCCTTACCCAACTGGAGGGTGACACGGGATCTATTCGCCATTCTTGAGAAGAACAAGACTCTCCTTAGCAAACCCCCAGGCCCTGTTCCTTATCTCTTGCTCCTGCCTCCTGAGGGAAGTTATTGGCCAAAGAGCAAGTAACCACAATAAAGCTCCCCTAGAATCTGCACAGGTGAGTTAAATTCCATTCAGTCGGGATGGGAACAAAGATCAGAAGAGGAAAGAGTATGTTATAGACCTAAAGAGCTGACTGCCCACCCATCTACATTTATCCTCCAGGGGCAGAGAACAATATTGGGAGACTACTAGTATGGTCATGGGATGTGTGTGGTTGCACTGGTGTATGTTGTTAGAGAAATAACTGTGTGTCTATATGGGGTTGCCTGCATGTGTATCAGCTAGTGTGGATATAGGTGAATGTGTGGACATGTTAATGGGTTTTGTGTACTTATATATACACACATGCCTACAAACGTGTGCGTGGTTTCTGAAGAATGTTTTGTGGTTGTCTGTGTGTAGCTGCATGGAGGCGTGCAGCTGTGTGGATGAGTGTGTGATTATGAGGATATGAATCAGTTCCTTTGTGCCGTGTGTAGTCCCTGTAGGAGTGCATGTGCAACAGTGTGTTGTTGTAATGTTTCTTCTACATCAAACACATTCACAACAGTCACTTGCTCCTTGTTTAACAAGCAGCTTAAGACTTTCCTAACTGGCTCCTGGGACTCCTGTGCAGTCTATCAATATAATCCCCAGCATTTAGCTGATCCATGTCCCTCTAACAGGTGAAAGTACCTCTCAGTCTCTGGAGAGATAGAGCTGCATTTGCCAAATATGGACATTTTGGTTTTAATTGGCAGTATTATCATTATCCTCTGGAAGTCCCTTAAGCAGCTGCATTTTCTCAGAGCAACCTCCTCCCATTCTCTTCCTCTACACACATCTGCCTTTGTGCACGCTGTCTTGTTTGGAGGAATATTTAAAAAGCCACCTGTGTAATATTCCCTAATGAACATGCAGATTGATGGGCACAGAGGGAGACTGAAGGAGACGCATGAGGGAAGCAGGCGCAACTGAGGGAAGCAGGCTCAACGGGATGACTATCTACAGATCAGGTGTTAAGAGCAGCAGCTTTGCTCAACTGTGAAATCCCTTGAAGTGGTACAATCACTATCTGCCAGAGGGCCTGATTTTGCTTGCAAATATATAGAGACAGCTTGTCAAGGCCCCAGCATCCAGTTCCTGAATATTCATAGGTCGGCCAAGCAGCACAGCTCACTGGAGGCAGGTTGGGACTTCACCAAAAAGTCCAGAGGATCTTGGCAAGGCAGGAGTTCCCTCACTAATGCTTGTGGGTTTGTTCCCCAGGCACTTTGAAGGCTGCTTTGCTGAGCAGTTCCTTGTCTTTTTGCTTCTGGAATTTAAGCATAGGCCTCGATAAGCTCAGTTTTATAGCCCTCCCCCCGCTTTTTAAAATAGTCTTTTTGTAAAGTTCAAGTCTTAAAGCAAGAGGGTCCATATCAGCTTCTTTCCCAGAAACAATGGTCAAACAGTAAGGACCCATTTGAGATCCTTTTGCTAAAGGCTGGCATGGCATTCAGTGCCAACAAAATACCTTCCGAAGACTTCTCTTCATGTCTCCCTCTCTTTCTCTTTTCCCTCCAAGAGGAGCCCAATGTTTTGTGTGAAATTAAAAGGAATTCCCAGGTCGTTCCTCAGTGGACCAAGGAGCCAGTATGCAGAAGCTCTTAGATCGGGGTAGATTGAATGCAGAGCCCTGTAATGAGAGGGGACTCGACTGTGCGTCTCCAAAGTGGAAGCCTGTAGTCCATGTGCTTCACTGAGGGTAGTCAGAAGCTACTTCTTATCCACAGCCCTCCTTACTTTGTGTCATTCCCAAAAAAGAGCCCCAAAGCCATCCTTTGGCGTGACAATAGAGTCCCTAGTGAACAGCAACAGTCACAGGCAGTGAGTGTGGGGAAAAGTCCTCCAGAAACTGAGTCTGCTGAGTGGATTCTGGTGCAAGCTTTAGGCACACACTGGCCTCTGTTGCGCTGTTGTTGTTGATGGAGCTACTGTTGCGGAACTGCTCCTTGGCAGGACGGATGGCCACCATGAACTGGCGCTTGAAGGTCTCACTCAGGGCAATGTAGAGGAAGGGGTTGAGGCAGCTGTTGGCATAGCCCAAGCTAATGGCGAAGTTATAGGCATAGAAGAAGGCAACAGAAGGTGTGTCAATGCCGAGATGCACCAGCTGGAGGATGTAGAAAGGGGCCCAGCAAATGAAAAAGGCAGAGCAGATGGCAACTGCCATGCGGGTGACTTTCTTGGTACGTACCTGGAGGCTCCTCTGGGGAAGGGGGACCACGGTGGTAGCCATGTGCTGGAGGATCTTAAAGTAAACAACACAGATGACAATCAGTGGGATAGCAAAGGCCAGCATGAACTGGTAGAGCGTGAACCAGTAGACATCAGTCTCAGGGTTGGGAAGCAAGAGAGCACAGCGGACAGTCCCATCCTCCAGAGGCATCAGACCTGCATACATCCACACAGGAATGATGGTCAGGAAGGAAAGGAGCCACACCAAGCAAATTACTGAGGCTGCTACACATGGTGTCCGGACATAGGTGGATTTCAGAGGGTAGACGGTTGCCAGGTAACGGTCGAGGGTCATCACTGTCAGGATGTTGGTGCTGGTGATCTGGCTGTTAGTGTCCAAGGCGGTGATGATGGTGCACAACGGAGCCCCGAAATACCAGGCACCATTACCAAGGAGCTGGTGGATGAGGAAAGGCATGCCCAGCAGGAAGAGGAGATCCACGATGGAGAGGTTGAAAATGAAGATGTCGGGCACAGTCTGCTTGCACCTCAGCTTTTTCTTCTTGACAATGGTGTAGATGACGATGAGATTCCCGACAATGCCCAGGAAACAGATGATGCCAAACAGGCTAGG
The DNA here is from genome assembly GCF_965152235.1 of Eretmochelys imbricata. Taxonomy (NCBI): domain Eukaryota; kingdom Metazoa; phylum Chordata; order Testudines; family Cheloniidae; genus Eretmochelys; species Eretmochelys imbricata. The sequence continues at coordinate 15,222,538 of NC_135585.1, read as the reverse complement.
CATGATCACATTGGTGTAGGGGGCTGCCCTTTCTGCCACTGCCAAAACAAACCAGAGCCATGAGTCTTAACAGCCTGGGCTTCATACCCCACTGTGCCAATACCCCTGTGTAGCTGGATCTCTCCTCAGCTCAGAGACAGGTTTAAAGAATTCTGAAATTGTGTGGTTTCAGAGTGGTAGCCGTGTTAGTCTGTATCAGCAGAAAGAACGAGGAGTACTTGTGGCAACTTGGAGACTAACAAATTTATTTGAGATAAGCTTTCGTGGGCTGAAGCCCACTAGATCAGATGCATGTAGTGGAAAATACAGTAGGAAGATATATATACACACAGAGAACATGAAAAAAATGGGGGTTGCCATACCAGCTCTAACGAGAACAATCGATTAAGATGGGCTATTATCAGCAGGAGAAAAAAACTTTTGTAGTGATAATTAGGATGGCCCATTTCAAGAAGGTGTGAGTAACAGTAGGGGGAAAATTAGTATGGGGAAAAACTAAAAACTATTTCCCCATGCTTATTTTCCCCCTACTGTTACTCTCACGTGCTTGTCAACTGTTTGAAATGGGCTATCCTAATTATCACTACAAAAGTTTTTTTCTCCTGCTGATAATAGCCCACCTTAATCGATTGGTCTCATTGGAGCTGGTATGGCAACCCCCATTTTTTTCATGTTCTCTGTGTGTATATATATATATATATGTTCCTACTGTATTTTCCACTACATGCATCTGATCAAGTGGGCTTTAGCCCATGAAAGCTTATGCTCAAATAAATTGGTTAGTCTCTAAGGTGCCACAAGTACTCCTCGTTCTTTCTGATGAAATTGTGTGGATACTAAAGTGGGGGTAACTTACACCTTTTCCTGCCCAGCCCAATGCACATGGCACACCAGCTTAGTTTCACACTTACACCCACTTTGCCATATAAGCATCCCCATAATGCAGTGGTTTTCAAATTTTTTTTCTGGCAACCCAGTTGGAGAAACTTGTTGATGCCCATGACCCCACAGAGATGGGGATGAGGGGTTTGGGGTGTGGGAGGGGCTCAGGGCTGGAGCAGAGGGTTGAGGTGCAGGGGTGAGGGCTGCGGGGTGGGGCCAGGAATGAGGGGTTCAGGATGTGGGAGGGAGCTTTGGGCTGGGTCAGGAGGTTGGGGTGCAGGAGGGGGTCAGGGCTCTGGGCTGGGGGTGCAATCTCTGAGGTGGGGCTGGGGATGAGGGGTTTGGGATGCAGGAGGGTGCTCTGGGTTTGGGGGAGTCTGGTCTGGGGTAGGGGTTTAGGGTGCAGGAAGGGGCTCCAGGGGTGGGACTGGGGATTGGGGTGTGGGGTTGGGGCTTACCTCAGGCAGCTCCCAGCCAGTGGTGCAGCGAGGGTGCTAAGGCAGACTTTCTGCCTGTCCTGGTGCCACAGACTGCGCTGCACCCTGGAAGCAGCCAGCAACAGATCTGGCTCCTAGGCAGAGGCACGCAAGCGTCTCCGCGTGGCTCTCACCCACAGGCATCACCCCTCCCCCCCACTCCCATTGACCTCTTCTCGGCCAATGGAAGCGTGGAGCCAGTGCTCAGGGCAGGGGCAGCACGTGGAGCCCTGTGGCCCCCTGTCTAGGAGGCGGACCTACTGCTGGCCGCTTCCAGGGCACAGTGTGGGGTTGGAACAGGTAAGGACTAGCCTGCCTTAGCTGGGCAGCACCGCCGATAGGACTTCTAACGGCCCAGTCAGTGGTGCTGACCAGAGCCACCACACCCCAGTGCCTTACATTCCACGACCCAGTACTGGGTTGCGACTCGCAGTTTGAAAACCACTGCCATAATGTACCTCAGTCCTGACTTGAAACAGCTATGCCAGTGTATCTCAGCTCTGACCTACCTCCTGCAAGAGGTCTCTAAAGCTTCACCTAAATACTAAGGCCAAGGTTTTCAAAAGCAGGTGCCTAAAATTAGGCCCCTGAGTCCATATTTAGGCACCTGATTTTCAGTAGTTCCGAGAACCCAGCTGAAGTCAATGGAAGCAGCAGCTGCTTAGAACTTGTGGAAAGCATTAGGCCCAGATAACCACATTCATTTTCACTTGTTACAATGATGGTCTCTGTAGGTTAATGGCCCAATGGCCAATGGCAACTCACACCTGATTTCTCTGCATGACATCCCAAGTCTGAGTTAGTGTTTGCTGAGCCGACTGCCTTGTCAGGAAGTGCCATGTACCACATGTGCAAAGAGAAGACCACCACCATCCCCAACTGAGACAGATCACTTTTTATCTCATTATTTTTCTCCTACGGGGTATGTTGATTCCATGATCAACGAGTCACTGTGTAAATTATTTGTGTGCTTGTTGAAATGATATGCACTGCAGTTCTAGCATTCCCTAAGCCCACTGTATGACTGGCTCTCATTGAATTGCAGATTCAAACTGATTTTATTTGGGAACACTTTTCAATTATTCCATTCTTCTGTCTCCTTAACAACTTGTTCCTGCCGAGGTGTAGTGCAGGAAGGAAGTGGGGGACATTTACAGTAGAACCCAGAGAAATAAAAACTAGCAAATATGTCACTAGTGTTTGGTCCTTCTGAACAGCAGATACCCATTCAGGGCCAAGTATTGCCAGTTAAAACATCTTGAGTCCAAACTTTTATCTGCTACATCAGAGTAAATCTGGAGTAACTTGACAGAAGTCAATGGAGTAACTCCCAATTTACACCGAGGGTGGGGTGGGGGACAGAGAGCAGGATCAGACCCAGAACTAGCAAAACAGATGTGTGCCACCTCAATCATGTCATGTTTGCTTTCTAGGGAGCAGAGATGTGACAAGTCGCTGGTACCACTATGCTTTTGACACTTGGAAGCCTCAGGATGAGTCATAAACAAAGCCAGGTAGGAACATTTTGAATCTATAGCAATATGCATCCTATCTCAAGCATCCGCACAGTTGACAGAATGCAGCCAATCAGCCACAAATGGGAAGAGCCTTGTCACAGGTAAAGCAGACTGGTTTGCTAAGGATTCATATTTGTATCTCCAGCAAAGACAGCCCCCTGCTGCTTCATCTGCTGTTGATTAGAAACGGAAGTGAATGATGAGAATCTATTTGGCTGATGTCTTAGGAACACTCTGTCCAAACTAACTGAAATATATCACCCATAAGAAAATAATCCATATGCCTGTGGGATTTTCCTGCCTGCGCCCACCCCCTATGTTCAGCTCATAATAAAAATAACTTTGGCACAGGCTGTTTCCAGGGGATTAGTGACCCACTGATCTTAATAGCCCCTGTCATGGCTGTGGTTGAAGTGTATCAATTCCTCCCAGCTGGTCATTATTCCCCAAGAAAAGCCCTGTGCTCTATGGCCTTAAATAACACTCTGACATAGGAACACAATTGAGACCTGTTGTTGCTCCCATATTATCAAGCCTACACATCTCCAGAGTGTCCAGACTGGCCTCCCTCTTTCCCAGGGCCTGGAGACTAGAAGAATAAGACTCTCCCTCCAAGCTGCTATATAGTAACTAATATGAGATGTGTCCCCCTCCCCCCCTTCCAGGAACAGGGAGGATTGTGTTATTAAAACACAGGACATTTTAATGGCTGGGAGTCTGAATATAATGTATTTTGTGGTGTACAACTGAGTTTTTTTAAAATGCTCATGGTGGTTTTGTAATGTTTCGTACAAGCACAAATAATCTTATAGCAAAGTTTATGTAAGCACAAAGGCCTCACATAAAAGATTATTTATATAGTGCCTTTCATCCTGAAGGATCCCAAAGAGCTTTGCAAACTTTATACTTAAAGCACCACTAAAAAGCAGCCAACGCTGGGATGGAGGGCAGCATGCATGCAGACAACTGGTGCAGTGTGTACTGCAGGACAGTGGAATGAACGGGCAATTTTAGCAAATGAGACACAAAGACAGTCAGTGCAGTGTTGGCAGGACCTTAAGGTTTAAGGCCATATTAGTAAGTGATGCAATGAATTTAGTGGTTTCAGAGTAGCAGCCGTGTTAGTCTGTATTCCCAAAAAGAACAGGAGTACTTGTGGCACCTTAAAGACTAACAAATTTATTTGAGCGTAAGCTTTCGTGAGCTACAGCTCACTTCATCGGATGCATTCAATGAAGTGAGCTGCAGCTCACGAAAGCTCATGCTCAAATAAATTTGTTAGTCTCTAAGGTGCCACAAGTCCTCCTTTTCTTTTTAATGAATTTAGTGTGCATGTGCACTGGTGCCTTCCACTGAATAAAATCAGAACTACTCAGCTGTGTGGATTAGACTCTGTACTGCTACCATCTGAAGGAGATTCTTCTTTAGCTCAAATGGGTAGGGACTTTTAGAGCAGAAGGATCTGAGCTCTATCTCCATGGCTCTAGTGAAAGGCCAAGTGGCCATCCACTGCAGAATTAGGACAACTACTTGAATTCTTATATGGCAACAAGATTTGTCACAATTTCATCTCTACGTCTCATCCTGTGATCCATACTCAGTCAAAACATTCATTCACTTTAGTGGAAGTTTTGCCTGAGTGAGGATCACAGGACCTGGCCCACAGACCTTTATCTCTAAGGTGAGAATGGACTTGTAACAAATGTATCCAACTACCTATTAAACTGTCTTTTAGTGTGTTTGCTAATGAAGGACTTAAAGTGAAGCATTCAATGAATAAAGGTGACTGTCATCCACCTTCTGAAATAAGGAGCTAGATCCTCAGCTGCTGTAAATATTCATTGCTCTATTGCAGTGGTTCTCAAGCTTATTTGATCAGGTCTCCCTTATTTGTGTCTGTAGTCATGTATCCCCCGCCCCGCCCCTGCCCTCCCAGTACATATGCTGCCAGCCAGCTCTGAAGGCAGAGGGGAGAGCAGCAGCTGCTGGCCAGGCACTCAGCTCTGAAGGCAGCACTGTGCCAGTAATAGGACAGAAGTAAGTGTGGCCATGTGAAAAGTGATATCTGTAAATATCACTTTTCACAGCAGCCTTAGTGCCCCATTGCCACCCTTCTGCGCTGCTTCTGCCTCCCTGGGGCTGATGGCTGGAGCCCCACCACCTCCAGGTGAGGGATTGGGAAGGAGGGGGGAGAAGAAGAGCCAAGCCTGGGCTGCCTCCCATTGAAGGATGGAGGTGTGTGGGAGGACAGCCCTGGCTGTCAGCCCCCGGGGCAGGGGGGGCCTCCAGCTGTGCCCTTTATCCCCACCTCCGGGTTGTGCACAGCCTTTCTGCATGAGCCCCATCCCCCCTGACAGACAGAGTTCTTAAATAAAACACCCACATGCGCTTGCGCCTCCGTTGACACTTTCCTGCACCTCCCCTGGGAGGTCCCCTAGTTTGAGAACAGCTGCTTCTATTGATTTCAGTGTCAGATTCTCAGCTCCATTGAAGTCAATGGAATGTCACCAATGTACACTACGGAGCACCTGGCCTCATGGGCTTCTCCACAGGATAAACCGTATTGGTGTAAGACTATAAGATGGTAGCAGGGTCCAGCGGATAAAGCAAAGGTCCCAGGACCTGGGTTTCGCTCCCAGCATTACCAGATTCCCTTTGTGAGTCCAGCCAAACGGCTTACCTTCTCGGTGCCTCATTTCCCAGCTGTAGCACCGCGATGACGCTTACCCTCCACTGTGAAATGCTTTGAGAGCTAGGGCTGAAAAGTGCTGCCATAATGCCAAGAATTATCATTATTGTTGCCTTATGCTCAGAATGCAGTGGAAATATTTCAACTGCCTATGACTAATTTTAGAATAAAAAATAAAAAGGCTGAACCCAAAGGGTTACGGGCTTGCCCTGGAGGGATGAGCCTTCTCACTGGCTGCAGTGCCTGGCACTACGGCTCTCGGTTAATTGCAAGGGCTCTTTGCTGGGAACTTTGCAAGCTGCCGCATTCAACTTCTTCCCTCCCTTCGCGCTGTGCAGGGAGCCCCCCGGCGGGGTCCAGAGAGCGGCCCGCAGCGGAGCTGGGAGACCAGCGCAGGAGCTGTCCAGCCCCCGCTGGTTCTGAAGTGTAACAATTTCACCAACTTGCCGCGTGTCTCACTGGGGTGGGGGCACGGACGAGGGAGGGGAACTGAAGCGGAGAGCGCAGCCCTGTTCCCCGAGGCAGAGGCGCTGAAGCAGAATCTCTCCCCTCGGCCCAGGCTCCGGGCGTCTTCTTGGAGCCGGTTCCGTCTCAAGCCCGGAAAGTGCAGGGCGTTATAGCGCGCCGGTGTAGGTGGGGCCAGCGCTGGGCTCCCCCAAACCTCCGTGTACCGGTACCCGGCACCAATCAAAGCACCAACAAGAGACCCCCTTTGCCAGAGGCTTCCCTGCCCACCTGTCCCAGCCCATCCCGTAGGGTCTGCTGCCGCTGCTCTCAGCCCCGCCGGCCCCCCGCCCGCACTTACCGGACCCGTTCCTGGGAGCCCAGGCGGAGCAGTTCCTTGGGCACAGGGGCGGGGAGTTTTCCGAGGCCATCTGGCATCTAGGAGGGGAGCCGCGAGGCGAACCTCAGCCGGATTCCTCGCCTTGCCTGGCCGCCTGCCCGCTCCCCGGCATCTCTCTGCAGGCCACGGGGCGTGGGAGAGGGAAGGGGCCGGCGGCAGGCGGGGCAGGGTCCCTTGGGCAAGTTGGCAGGGAGCCGGCTCCCCGTGCCGGCCCCGGGGGACTTCAGCCGGCCGCCGGGCTGGGCGGCTGGAGCCGATGTTCCGGGCGCTGCACGGGTCTGGCGGCGGCTGGCAGGAGCTTGGCTGCTTAGGTCCCGGCTCCGGGGAGAGCTGCGGGGGAAGCGCAGCCTGCAGCCCCTAGCGGCGGGCGCCGCGTCAACCTCCAGCGCCTCTCCCCTGCCCGCCGCGGGATCAGCCCCCAGTCACTGCCGCCGCCGCAGCGCGCTGGCTGCCCTGGAGGAGCGGCGGCCGGGGCTGGTCTCCCGCCCCCACCCCGGGGCGCTCAGCGCCGCAGCGCTGAAATCAAAGAGCAGCTGACTCCGGCCGCCACACACGAGCGTTCACACACAGCGGTGTGCTGCATGGCATTGGCAAGCGGCGCCGCCGAGAGCCGGGGGCGGAGCGGGGATGGAGGGGGTCGTGCCCAGGAGCCAGCGAGCCAGCCAGGCAGCCGCTTCCTTCCAGAATGGGCCTGTGCCCTGGCAGGCTGGGGGAAGAGGACAGGGGCACAGGGTTCATCCTGGTGTCCTAGCCCTCCCCTGTGGAAAACCTCTCTGGGCTTTGGATCAGGTGGAGTGGGAGCTGTGGGGGGCTGAGGAACCAGCTCCCCGCATGGAGGATATCTTCTCCATTCTCCTGGTGTATTTCCTCTCTTCCCACACTCCTCCCACTCCCAGGACTGACCCCCAGCTAGGACATGGTCCCAAATACAAGGAATTAGCACAATGATTCCCAAACTTCCTCACACTGGGTCCCTCCAGGGCTCCCTCTCATCTAGCTGGGAACCTCCCCATTTACCAACTGGAGAAGGGCAGAGTGGTCAGGAGTGCCTGACATTGGTTCATGACCCTCCCCAGAGGCATGAACCCCAGTAGACAAACCCTAAATTACCACATGGTGCCACCCCCGATTTCCCCTTCCTGGAGCTGAAATCCTGTAGAGATGGTTCACTGCTCAGCCCAGTCAGACACATACGTCACCAGCTATGGATGTCGGTGTATTGTCGATGAGCCCCATATGGATTGAGGTTGAGCTCAGCAGTGCTCCCTTGGTTGTAATGAGTCATTTTCTGGCCAGTGAGAGTTTGCTGTGATCAGTTTTTGTCTTTTCGATTGTTCTGCTTTCCTGGCTGCAAACAGACAGTATAGATTTCTCACACATACACACAAAGTCCTTTCCTCAGTGAGTCAGAGCAAGCACCACTAACAGATTTGAGAGAGCACTGCTGTGAGCTGTCAAGACACCAGATAAATTACCCACTGAAAAGTGTGTAAACACCAGTTTCATCCTCTGACCCACCTCAGCGCCCTCTGACTCAGGTTGCATGTTTCATTCCACCTTTGGGATACTTCTTCTTGTAATCAATTCAACATTTATTATTGAATTATTTATTGATTTGATTCCTGAACCTGAAATTATTTGTTTAGACTTTAATTTTAGATCTAGCTCTCCCCATGTACCATTGTGAGGGCTGAGATCAGCTGAGTGGTTGCTTTTCAAAAGTGCTGTGCACCCACAACCTTAGTTGAAAGAAAAGGAGGACTTGTGGCACCTTAGAGATTAACCAATTTATTTGAGCATAAGCTTTCGTGAGCTACAGCTCACTTCATCGGATGCATACTGTGGAAAGTGTAGAAGATCTTTTTATACACACAAAGCATGAAAAAATACCTCCCCCCACCCCACTCTCCTGCTCGTAATAGCTTATCTAAAGTGATCACTCTCCTTACAATGAATGTGTATGATCACTTTAGATAAGCTATTACCAGCAGGAGAGTGGGGTGGGGGGAGGTATTTTTTCATGCTTTGTGTGTATAAAAAGATCTTCTACACTTTCCACAGTATGCATCCGATGAAGTGAGCTGTAGCTCACAAAAGCTTATGCTCAAATAAATTGGTTAGTCTCTAAGGTGCCACAAGTACTCCTTTTCTTTTTGCGAATACAGACTAACCCAGCGGTTACTCTGAAACCTTAGTTGAAGTCAGTGAGAGCTGAAGGGACTCAGCACCTCTTAAAATCAGGCCCTTGGTGTGCACTTCTCATGACTCATACATGGATTGTCATTTCAGCAGGGTTTGACCTTAGCACTGCAGCTTGGATCTCCAATCACTTAAGCTGAAGGAGTCTATCACCATTAGCTGGCAGCAGCAGTAGGCTGTTATCCTCTAGTGGATTCGCCACTAAAAGGGAGATGTGACATGTGCATTGGTGATGTGTTATGCACACGAAAGGACTGGAGGCAGGAAGTGGCAAATTCTCCACTGAAGTTTCATGGGTGAGTGAAGAATTTGACCCAAGATGTTTCTCAGCAGTGGGATACCCATGGGATATGAGAATGTGTGGAATCAGTGAAGCTTATGGAAAAGTGACATAGTCCAGTGAGAAAACCTGGATTTGTGCTGGAAATGACCTAACCTGATGATTACTTTAGATAAGCTATTACCAGCAGGACAGTGGGGTGGGAGGAGGTATTGTTTCATATTCTCTGTGTATATATAAAGTCTGCTGCAGTTTCCACGGTATGCATCTGATGAAGTGAGCTGTAGCTCACGAAAGCTCATGCTCAAATAAATTGGTTAGTCTCTAAGGTGCCACAAGTACTCCTTTTCTTTTTGCGAATACAGACTAACACGGCTGTTACTCTGAAAATAGTCCAGGAGGTAGATATGTTTCTTTAAACAGCTTTTTCCAGGCCCAGTTTTAAAGTCTGTCTTACCTTTCCCCCAGGGAGTAAGTGGCTTTCTGAACAGACACCAGTTTTTCTACAAAGTGGAAGTTTGACATTTAAGATTCAGCAGGTTTCCAAAGCAAAGCATTGTTTTGGCACTTACACCTCTAACATTATTGTTCACTTGTGAAACAGAGTTGCAGCATTTAAGGAAACCTGCAATACAACTTCACAGATACCTGAGGCATGATAGACCACAAGGTCAATATCCCCCAATGCACAAGTGGCATGGGCTTATCTTCCTGTAACCTGATACTCTGCACTTTGGATTTGCGTTATCATCAACATCATAATTTTATGGTATTATTCCATGTTGTATTATTCATCATTTCTCTTAAGGCCTCAGCAACATTGGGACCCTATTGTGCTAAACTCTGTACAAACATACAGTAAATGACAATCTCTGCTCCAATGGATTTATAGTCTAAAGGACAAGCCATAGCAGGTGGATTAAACCAATGGGGAAGAGAGGATAGGATAACAAAACAATCAGATGTGTTAGCATAGACTAGCTGCATGCACAATTCATAGCCCATCAGTAGAAGCAATAGCAGTAATCAACTCACCACCTGCCTGGCCATTGTGAGACAGCAGTTTTCTGTGTGCATTATGCCGATTTATCTAAATCTGGATCCTGCAGGCAAAACTTCCATTGAAATCAGTTGTAGAAATTGGAAATGTAGTATAAGTGTTAAACTAACCACTCTGTCTAATTGCAATGAAAATTGAGTCACTAACCCACAGTGAAAATGTGCCTTACATTAAAAGAGAGAAAAGGAGGACTTGTGGCACCATAGAATCTAACAATTCTATTTGAGCATAAGCTTTCGTGAGCTACAGCTCACTTCATCGGATGCATGCAGTGGAAAATACAGTAGGGAGATTTTATAAACACAGAGAACATGAAACAATGGGTGTTACCATACACACTGTAACGAGAGTGATCAGGTAAGGTGAGCTACTACCAGCAGGAGAGAAAAAAAACCTATTGTAGTGATAATCAAGGTGGGCCATTTCCAGCAGTTGACAAGAATGTGTGAGACTAACGCGCCTGCTACTCTGAAACCTGTCATTAAAAGAGAGAGTAATTAACAACCAAACAGGGGGCTGCCGTCTTGCTAGTTTAATGAAGTAGGTTAAGGCACAGGAAATGGAGGAAAGCCGCTTGAATGCATAAGAAAGGTGGAGACTTCCAAAGTTGTTGAAAGGCAAATTCTATTATTGGGAAACAAATCTGGTTGCTTTAACAACAGTTTAACACTGAAAGTCTCTTGCATTCCAGTGATGAGTTGCATTTCCTGTGTCTGTACCTATGTCTCTGTCTTACGCAGTATGAGCAAAACTGCAGCAAGCCCTGCGGGAGATGCTGGCACAATCCACTGTTACAAAACTATTATAACAGTTTCTCCAAACAGTTTTGCAAATGTATTTTAAAATTCATTCTTACTTAGTAAATATTTACTTAATACCTTGATACTACTCTGATTGGCACTGTATATGCTAGCTAAGGGCCTAACCCTGCAAATCCTCATGCGCATTATTAGCCCACTGGCATCACTATTCATGCAAGTCAGGGTTTGCAGGAATATGCTTGATGATATTAATACTAATCACAACCATTTTCCTTTAAACTGATCAAATGAGCACTGTGGGTAAAATTCAGTCCTGTGCAGAAAACCAGCACAAGGGCTATACACCACCTGCATGTCAAAATCAGACTTATATGGTTCATTGGCCCTCACTACAGGGTTGAATTTCACCCTGTTTGAGCTGGTGGTATTTTGCAATCTCTGTGTAATAATCATATTTTGCACTTTTACAACCCCTTCTAGCCAAGAATCTCAAAGCACTGCACAACCATTCATTCATTTAGCCACTCTCACCCCTGGGAAGTAGATAAGCATTATATCACACTCATTTGACAGATGAGACAAGTGAGACACAGAGAAGTTAAGTAACTTGCAAAAAACCATGCAGTGAGTCTGTGGCAGAGCCAGGTGCAAACCCCGTGTTTCTAACTCCAGGTCTGCCCCTAGCTACAATACCATCTTCGCTCATCTTGTGTTTTTGTGCCTTCCTAATGAACTTTTCAGTGAATTAAGTATTTTCTCAGCTGCTCAATAAAATAACCTGTATACACACATATCCCTTTAAAAGCACAGATGCTGGCTAATTGGTCACTTAAAACTTCTTTTTATCAGAGCTGAATGTCAAACAGGGCATTCATCTGAACCCAGAAAATCACTCTTCTCTCACTGCCACTTTCTTGCCATTGAAATGAAAGATTAGAACTGTCTGGTCAGCCTGTTAGTAATTCTAGTCTCAAACTGCTAATTTGAAGCTTTGGTCTTTATGCCCTGCTTCCCCTGGCTGATTGCAGCAAACCAAAGGCCAAGGCAAGTGGCTTCTGCAGCTTTCTTTTCCTTGTTAAAGGTTAAAGAACCCCAAAGACAAAAGAGCAGCCAAAAATAACAAGGAGGAACAAGTAGCTCTCCACATTGCACAGGGAAGTGGAGAGGCCTCCTGGCACTGGGCTGCCATGGCTGTAACTGTCTCAATAAGGTCAGGGATAGGGATATGTGCTCAGCAAATGGACGCATTCGGCTGTTATGATAGGAAATTCCAGGGTTGTACCAGTATCTGGTATCAACAGCAAGGAGCCCTGAGGGAGGCAGGTACTGCCTCAGAGTAGAATGCTAGTTACTTCTCATTTATAAGAACAGATAGGGCGAGGAGGCAGCTGCAGTTTTAAATGCTGCAACGTCCAGAAATGAAAAAGTTTGGGGTTGAATAGTAACTCATCTACAACTGTGTGCACAAGGCCCAATTCTCCCTTCACTTACTGCACCATCCTTCTGCGGCCTCCAGTGGATTTACACTCCTGATTTACACCAGTAAGTCAGAGGTGTAATAAGTCCCTGAGCTACATCTGAGCAACTCCCAACAACATCATTCGGAGAGGTGGGTGCAGATCTGAAGGCAGAAACGGGCCCATTGCGTATGACATATATCAGCATCACTATTAGTCCACAATACTAGATGGGCAAGTTTCCCTTCTCGCTTACCATGGGGTATACCCATTGACTCTGATAGTGTCACACCAGTGAGACTTTGAAAGGAGAATTTGGGCCCATGAGTGTAATGTGGACAGGTTAAGATTACCAAGGTAGACTTAGTCTCTGTGTTTCCTATAACTATAGCCTTATCATTATGTTAACATGTGGTGGTGTTTTTAGCTTCAAAGTGAAGTGACAAACATTCAACACTGCTGCAATCAATACCTGCCTCTCTCGGGGCTTATGTCTTGATCCAAGCTCTGTCCTAGGACATCATATGGGGGATTGTCTGCATTCACAGCAGCCTGACAATCAAACCCTACCCTTTGGTGTCCGAGTTTTCATGGGAGCAGAGAGCTGCTCTTTCTGTATAACTACTCATAAAGGGTCACGTCAGCAATAAATGCAGCCAGCCATAATATGTAGTCACACTTACCTTCTCCCTGAGCAGTGAATACAAATTGCTTGCTGCCTGCTCACTAGCAATAAAACCCATAGTTGATCAGTTGTGTCCTCTTCTTGCATGGGGCAATTGGGGGCTGCATGTTAGGACACAGAAGGTCACATTGCAAGGCCAACCCTAAGCGTATTAGTGCCCAGGGTAGAATTGTTCCCCCACATCAATAAAACAGATTCCTCCATCAATCCTCCTTTCCCTGATTTGCCTCCCATCTACCATTTCCCCCAGGGCAAACTGACATAACTTTCTTGCCTTCCTTTTGCTAGGGCAGGGAGTCCATCATCAGGCTGGCCAGCCTTCTGCCACCCCCCTGCCCTCCTAGGGATGGAAAAATCCCCAAAGCATCAAATCTTCTGGCCAGCCAGCTGGTTTCATGGTCTCTGGACAAACCTTCTGGGCATCTTCTGAATCTCCCTGGCCTGTCTATCTCTACTTGGACTCCTGGCATGTGGTACCAGTACATAGGGGGGTTTCTCATGGGATTGTGTCCTCAGAAGAAATCCTTCCCAAATCACCATACTTATAACATGGCACCTATGCACAACCAACCCCTGCCTATCACAGATTAGAATTGCCACTTTGAGTCCCACTGATTTCACAATAATTTTTAGCTCTCTTAGAGTGCTTTTCCTTGCTAGAACTTGATAGGGGAAGGTAAGTGTCATCCCTATTTTGCCAAAGTGAAACGCACAGAGAGAAGAAATGACTTGTCCAAACACACACAGCAAGTCATTGGCAGTGCTGGAATTAAAAAGTTCCCTAACCACTGGACTGTGCTGCCTCCCAATGCATGGCCCTGATTCTCCACTATGTCCAAGCTGTGCTCATCTGAGGATGGCTGCAGGTAGTGGCTTCCTTATCCATGGTCACCTGGCTCCAGAGGAAGTTAGAGCAGCAGATGGCCAAAAGGTCTGGAATGGATCTCACAGCAGAGGAGGATCAGGCATAGTGATCCCACCCATGCCCTGACCCCAGAACACCTCTGACACAGCTCATCCCTGCCTTTATACTGGGGGTCAGGGAGCGGCTGCCATAGTTGTTTCTGCCTGCTTTCCATCAGTAGACAGTTCCCCACCACAAGCGGACAACTCTGTCAACTTAAGGTCACTTTGCACCACTGACATGGCATACACTGTCCTTAATAGACGAGAGACCCTGACTCAAGAGCCACACTTTCCTTTATGAAGAGCAGCTTGGCAGTGAGAAAAAACGTAGCCAATTAAATCCAGCTTCTGAAAAGACTTTCTAAGCCATGCTAGGGGGATAACAAAGCAAAAGCTCTCTCCATAATCCTGCTCTTTCATCTCCCAGGAGCTCTTTCCCATCCTTTCTTTTTTGTATGTGTTTTGATCACGAAGAGAAATGAGAAATAATTTCCACTTAAAAAATCCCAAACAACCAATCTCTGCAAAAGCCAAGCTGGAGGGAGCTGAAAGGATAGAGGTTTTAATGAAGCTTCACTGGGAGCTCGTCCAGCCTGCGTCATTAGTTTGAAGGATCCACTTCATGCACATTCAGGGATGATTCAAGCAAAATTGGGGCCCCTTGCAAAGCTATTCAGTTGGGGTCTAATCCAACACCCATTGCGGTGAGCGGAAAGATTCCCACTGACCTCAACCGGCTTTGGATGGGGCCAGTTGGCCAAAAAGACCCTCAGTCATTGTGTGACCTTCTGGCCACCACCTTCCCCAGCTCCTGCGTCATGCCAACTGGCAGGGGTGGGCAATTCAGGCCCATGATGAAAATAGCTCTTGTATCCAAAGTGGGGGAAGCTAAAGAGGGGTAAAATGCAATGTGCCCCAGCCAGGACTGCAATGAAGGGAGAAATGTCCCAGTTCTTCAGGGGACACAAGTTATCACCCCAGAGCTCCCTGTCAATATGAAGCAGCTTGTGCCTCACACTATATGGCTCTAGAGCAGCATTTCTCAAATGCAGCCACCAGTGACTTTTTTGTGGCCACAATAGCCTCCTGGGCAGTGATTGGGGAGGGGGCAAAGCAGTGACCCATCCCCTTCTTATTCTTCCTGTATGCACCTTGGTGTTTGCTGGCACTGCCAGCAGGGGATCACATCCTGCACTGCCTCTGGAGACACATGGGGCACAATGCCGGAGGAACCTTGGACTTCGCAAAAAGCCAGTGAGTTCCTGACCCACCTTCCCAGGGTGGCGGGACTCCGGCCATGGGGCCTTGGGCTTTCGCTGTGGGGCGGCAGGGCTCAACATCCACCCCCCCATCGCCCTGGCCCTCACTGTCTCCCCCACATCCAGTGCTTAATTTGTGCTGAGGCTGAGCCCAGGCTCTTGTAGGCTTGGCAGGTCATAGCCAAGGCACCTCTGGGCTTGCCTCGTTAGTTACCACCAGTCCCAGAGCAGGCAGCGAGAGGCTTATGTTTATTACTGTCACTTTTCACAGCCTCCCAGCTAGCTAGCAAGTCTGTGCTAGTATATGTGCTTATTTTTTTCTAAAGTTAATTAAGTATTTTAGGAAAAAGTGTCAGAGCAGCCACCAGCAAGAGTTGGTGGCTGCACTCTGAGGCCACCAAAGGAATTTGTCATGAGCCCCCCTGCTCTAGAGAATGAGCAGCGACTTCCCACTAGCAATCAATCCTGTCCCTGGTACAGTGCAGGTTGCACAGTGGCCTCTGACGGGCACCACCTTCCTGTTTGGCCAGAACTCTCCGCGTTGCCCAAAGCCCCTGGCACTTCCACAGGCACTGATCAGTGGCTCTCTCACGCACCAGGAAAAGGTTAGCGGGCTGGTAGTTCATTCAGTGTCTAATTCAAAGATCGTTAAGTAGGGACCTGTGAAGGGAGACAATGCCTGGGAAGGGAGAGGGAAGGAAGGGGCATGTAGGAAAGGAACATGAGTGAAGAGAGTGTGGGTGAAGGGGAAAAAGGTGCAGTGGGGATGAGTGTACCGAGGATGGAAGTGGAGGAGACCGGAGCGTGATGGATGCTAGTGTGGGAGATGGGAACTTGTGGAACAGATGCATGTCAGCAAGTTCCAGATGGCAAAACTCGCTCATCAAGGCTGATGCATCCGATAACACCCTGTGTCTGTATCTAGTGCCCATATTTCTCTTTGTCTCAAGCCAGCCCAGATATGCATGTTTCCTGAGCTTGGCAGGTAAAGGAAGCTGCTTCATTAATCAGCAGACCTGGAGAGTGGGGTCACATGAGGCAGGCGCACTGCGAGTTAATCTACTTTGGTCCAGCATGATGGATGGAGCTCATTTCAGGCACTAATCTAGTCTGTGTGCATGCTGGACAAAAATAGATTAGCCCCTGCCTGGTTGACAGAGGAGCTTCCAGAGCACTTGGGACACTGCAAGAGGGCTCTCAATGAGGTGGGACACTCTCCAAAGCCCGGGAATAACCCTGTGAATACTGGGCTAAGTGATAGCACTTCCAGCAGTGTTGAGGTGCAGGGCTGCAGTGGTGGGGGCTGGAGGCATTGTGGTTGCTCTGGACAGAGGCAAGCAGAATTTTTCCTGAGCACTGTGGGGAGCAAGCTTTGAAGAGGCTCCTTAAAACTAGCGCCATATGCACTGGTCCCAGTGCCAGCCACCAGGCGCTAGCGGGGGACAAGGAGTTTGCCCTCCATCCCACCTGGATGTGCCTCCTTTTTGGGGTGCACAACTCCAACTGCCGTGTTTGCCAGCCCCCTGCTGCTCAGGGAGTGCTAGCTGCAACATTCTTGCATCCTCCTCTCTGAGGTGCACTGAGGTGTGTGTGAGAGAGTCAGTCTGAGTGAATCCATTTATTGGCTCATTCTCTGCGCTTCCATTGACTCCTGTAGTACTGGGGGCTCCCTGTCCATGGGTCCATCATCTCCCTACAGTCACTGTGAGCTCCCGCTCAGTGGCTCTGTTGTCTCCTTATAGTCACTGTGCACTCCCTGTCCATAGCTCCACTGCCTCCCTACTATTGCTGTGGGCTCCCTGTTGGTGTTCTCAGCCTCTCCCCTTGGCAGTCTCACGGCCCAAGGAGCTGAGCAGTGACATGCGTTTGTGAAGTTACATTTCAAATGGTTTTGGGATGTGCCCATGGAATATTAATGAGGCCCCTGGAGTTTCCGAGCTGCTGCCTGGAACCTCCACGTCGTTCTCCAGTAGCTGCAGCGACTCTTGGGATGGTTTAGGCCATGGCACGGTGTCTCGGACTCTTAGTTCCTTTGCAGTGGCTAGGAGAGCTGGTTTCCCAGATAAGGACTGATCGCAGCCTTTTGCTAAACAAAGAAATTGAGCCATGCTCATGCCAGAGGATTCCCTTGAGACTATTATGGACTGACTGCAAGCTGGGTCTCAGCTTCCCGAGCCTGACCTATGTGGCAGGCAGTGCCCAAGAGTCACTGGACCTCATGAGCTTTCCATTAAAATCGAAGGCACAAGTGCCCTCCACTGCTGTGAGAGCAGGATCAGGCCCACTCAGTCTAAACAGGGACTAGAGGAGTTAACAAGACATTTAGGCCAGTGAAGATAATGCCAGCTGCACATTCCCTGTGGAAGGCCCAGGGAAGAAATTCAGGCCTGCTGTAAGCAAGTGAAACTCCAGCCAAACTGCTCCAAAGCCTTTCCCTGGCCTTGTTTCTTATTTAAAGGTGGCCCAGGGGCTGACTAAGGAAAACCCAGATGGGCACTTTCTCTTTAACTACTTTTGCCATGTATTCCCAGAGCATCCACTCCTATCCCTGCTTCTCACTTAAAAGTGGCCTCGTGCCTGCTCAGGGTAACTCCAGGCATGCCTTCCCCACAGGGATTCTGAGGGACAGATCTCTCTATTGAAAGTGACTCCGGTGGCATATTTGCTCCCCACTGGGTGGCTGCTGTAGGTTATAATATCTGCTGACACTCAAACAAGCCATGTTTTCATATGATTAATTACTCCTTGCCTCCTAACGGGAGACGATAAGCCCCCAAAGTGTCTCATGAAAACGGAATAAGGAGTTCAAGCCAGCGGCTTATGGAATAACAAACAGCATAGGGACAGAGCGCGGCTGGCTGCCATGTCACAGGGTTGGAGCAAGGCACGCTCTTTGTCCCTGCTGCAGACTAATCCGAGTGGAAGGGGAACCCGCCTTTATTATCTGGGTGGCAGATAAATGTCTCTGACCTTCAGCTGATGACTGGTGTGAGTGGATGTGCAGAACCTGCAGGGCTTGTGAACAGACATTTTAGTTTCTCCCTCTCTGCCTCAAGTGCAGAGCCCAACTGACATCAAAGCAACAGAATGTCTAATCCTGTTTTGAATCAGCGCAAGCACATGCAGAGAATGTTAAACAGTGAATCCGGCAGCTGAAAAGAAAAAAAAGGATTATCTTTAATTTCCTGAGAGAGCAAGGGAGACAGAAAGAGAGAGAGAAAGAAAGGAAAGAAAGACATAGGGAGAGGAGGAAGTGACTGTACAGACAGATTCACAGATGAGTAGTAGAAGGAAAAAACCAGGCAGAAGGGAGCAGGAAAATCAGAGAGCGAGCCAGAGCGCCACAGCAGATGTGTTCTGATTGAAAGGTGAGTGTGAGCAGATAGATATCTAGAGCAACATGGAGCCAAGTGCTGGAACATGGAAGGTCTGGTCCTTGCCCAGTGGAGATCCTTCACCAGTTACCTGCCAGAGTCCCATGCTCTGAGCTGTAGAGCTGCTCAGAATTAATTGCTAATGGGGTTTGGTATGTTCGAGCAGAGTTTCAGAGTCTAATTTCTGTTCCCTCGCCCGACAAAGTGCTGTTAATGCCACAGAACTTGCTTCTGTAGTGAGCTCAGTTAGAGCAGAACACTGGCTGGAGTGAAGTAGAGCGGTAGCCCCTTATTGTTTCAGTGCATGATGAGGGGCAGAGTGCAGTGCTGCGTAGAGGGATGTTGTTTGGGGTAGGATGGGGGAATGCTTTTGCTTAAAGAGACTTTGGCTAGGTGCTGCCTCCTTGAGTAGAGCTTCCAAAACCACTGAAGGTGGATGGGAGTAGCTCCCTGTCCTTTCCCAATCTATAGCAGAGCTGACTAACTAGCTAGGTTCTTATGCTGGTGCCCATGGCTGCAATATTGCCACCAATTCCATACACAACAACTGCCCAAACTCTGCGCCCTGGTTGGCATTCAGCAGAGTCCTACAGGGCTTGTGCTAATGGAGCTGTGTCTGGTCACAGGGAGGTGGAAAAGCTGGACTGGGGCAGTGAGGCCTTACAGAATCCAGGCCTACCACATCTGCTCTTGTCATCCGCACGACCAAGCCTGCGAGCAGGGCTGGAGTGCACTGGCCTTGGTGAGGGAGGGAGTCACAGCTGCCAGACAGGCCCAAACGCCCATCTCCACAGCAAGCATTCGACTTCCAGAAGCGACGCATCCCCCAGTTTGGAAAGGGAGTCCAGCCCAACGCCTCCGGTACCTCCTCGTTCACCCCCAGGGGACAGGGAGTGAGGGCTGCGTCCACATGGAAAGTATTAAGAAAGGGGAAATTCCTGACCTGGGGCCTTTCCTCTGGGATCCAGTTGTTTATTTTTCATAAAAGGGCCTGGATTGGCAGCCCCCCTTCCCCTGGGGAGCAGAGCCCTCTCACCCCAGCGCAGGCAGCAGCATGGCAAGCCACTGCTACCAAGCCAGCGTACCTCACTCCTGACCCAGAGGGACCTACCCTAGGCACAAAAGGGGAATTAAGTCTCCATGCCTGGAACAGGGTGGCCTGCCTCTGTAGGGTATGTCTGTTTAGCATTTTGGATTGAGCAGGAGCCAGTCTCCCAGCCTGGATGGCCAGATTTGGGCTAACAGGGCTGGCGCTAGCAGTCTGAAAATAGCTGGATAGGCATCGTGGTGGAGTTGTGGCTCCGTCTGGACCTTGGGCTCTGAAGCCTAGGGAGGTGGCGTGGGCTTCATATCCCAAGCTGCAACTTCAAAGTGCTGTCTACACTACTGTTTTTAGAGCACCAGAACCCCATTAAGCCAAGGCTGGAGCCAGGAGAGGAGGCTCACTCCCACTAGATCCAAAATGCTTGCAGACATATCTCAAAGGGCCAGGGCCATCCAGCCTACTCTGAGGCAGGGCCCCTTTAAGATCAGGTGTTTGGGCCTTGGAGAGAGAATTATCAGCCCCAGCTGGGCAGGGTCAGGTATTGCCTAATGAGCACTTTGATTCCTGGGAAGGCTGAAAGAGCTCAGGTTGGAGGGGAGCACCAGAAAGCGGGTTGGTGTCTGTGTCAGGGGAGTTGGGGAAATAGATGCTAGGACGTTCCTGTGTTGGGGAATGATAGTTGTTAGATATATGTTGAACTGTGTCATTTTAGAGCTTGCTTGTACAATTGGTAACTGGTGCCTGAAGAAAGTGCTTGAATAGATGTGGGGCATGGTGTTAACCCTTCCTGGGCTGAGCAGGGGGGAACAGGCCAGGTGCCTATAATGACCCATTTAATCCCAGGCCTCTGTGCCCATTAGTGCTTACTACAGAAGATACTCTTATAAATGCTGTGGCTATAGCATTGTAAATGTACATGGCACTCTACAAACATGCTCCCTGACCTGGAGAGCTTATGGGCTCAGGGACCTTTGGACATCAATAAGTGTTTTGAAATTAAGTTCAGGGAAGCGGGAATGAGCCCCAAACCTGTTGAGACATATGCATTAGGAAGTGCATGGCAGAAGCAATAGGGAAGGGTGGGGAGAGATGATCTGGGGAGGGGAAGACTACAGGAGCAGGTAGTCTCTCTTTCCGGTTACCAAGGCCCTTTCTCAGGTGGATGGGGGTAGCATGAATGAAAGTGAAGGAGCAGGATGGAGAGAGCCTTGAATGGAGTGAGGAGGGGGAATGACTCGACATGAATGGAGTGGGATTACGTGGGAACTGGAAGGGGAGGATGAGGGGTTTGATGTGGTAGGAGACTGAAGGAAAGCTGGCTCAGAGCCATAGGAGACAAAGAAAAGGTGGCTGGCTGATCAGTAGGAGCCAGAATGAGACCTGCTGGGCCACCCTGTGGCAGGGTTTGGGGAACCCAGTCCTACCTTGAGCAGGCCACTGATTGGATGACATGCTGCCCTGGGACACTCAGTAGGAATGTACTTGGGCCTTTCAGTGGGTTAGGCAGGACTGAGTTTCCTGGCAGGTGTCCTTCATTACCCTTGCAGTTAGTGCCGCCACCTGCTAATTGCCCTGGGAGCCTGCTGGAAGGGCCCTTGCTCAGCAGACAGCCATAGCCCAACGCAGCCAGTCCCTCTTATCCCCTGTTACAGCCCAGGGCTGTAACATGAGATCATAGGGTCTAGCTTCTCCTGTTATAAACTGGGCACTGTTTTTGCTGGGCTAGGTCTGAAAGAAAATCGTCCCCTGGATATAAACCTCATCAGTAGCATTCAACAGAGTAAATTAAAATAGCAAACACCAAGCTGCCGTTTGCCCCCTCCAGGCAGATGAGTCATGAGGTAGATGAGTTTGTCTTTCTCCCATGAGGTAGATGAGTTTGTCAGAGTTGGAGTTTGTCTTTCTCCCTCATATCATTGGAGGCAACTAGGGGGAGCACAGGAGTCTCACCCCATGGGCAGCATCTGGATGGCTCAAGGGGCTGGTTGGGGACAAAGCAAGGGTTCAGCCTGCACCTCGCCCTCCCCTCCAGGAAAAGCAGTCATTGCATGTAATAGAGTGTGGCCTTGATTCTGGGCAGCAGCTGAAGGGACTTGAGGGGCTTGTTTAATAAGTGAAGCCCAATTATTGAACCTGAGGGCCTAAGGCAGGATGGTTGTCTTCACATTTAGGTGTTCACACTGTCACTTAAGGCAGGTACTGAGCCCCTTACATGCAGATCTAGGTGCCCTTGTGGGGCTCTGGGTATCTGGACTTAGGTGCCCAAGTTCAGTAACTGACTCTCAACCTGCAGATTACTGAATAAGTGGGCAAATGTTTAAAAATGTCCCCATGGCATCAGCAGCTGCAGCCCCCGAGCAGTCACTGTCTGTTCGAGGCCAGAGACAGGAGATATGAAATGAACAGATATGCCCCTCTGGCTAACAATGTGCTATACATTCTGGCTACCCTGCTGCCTTCTGCTCAAATACCGTACTCATGTGGCAGGATCCTTCTGCCTGGATTGTTATAGTAGAGTCAGGATGATGGCATTACAAAGACACTTGTACATACAGGAGACTTATAGCTGAGCACTATGTATCTGGGCAGCTAGCTCCTTCCAAGGTCAAAGTGCTTTGCAGACAGTGGGCCGTGTGCTGCACAGGGTAGTAAGGTGTGGCTGGAAAAGCCCCACAATGTAGGGAGAGAAGCAACATCACTGTATTCTCACCTTGGGAAAAAGCCCTCCCCTGATGTAGTGATGGCTCTGTGGCACTGGGGGCAAAGGGAAGAGGGTGGCTTCAAGGAGCAGTTGCTGCTCTCCATGGCATGTTCCTAGGGAAACTTGTACTAACTGTAATGCTCATTCTGAATGCACAGAGTCCACCTGAGTTGGGGCTCCTGGAGCAGCCAGGCTGTCATGGGGAAGAGAGAGACCCAAGGGAACTATGCAGAACACCAAGGATCCCTATTAGATTCCCTGCTGTTGGAGCTATGTGGGTCTCAGAACATCAGGGTATTCTGTTAGCCAGTGCTCGCTCCCCTCCCTTGGGGGAATGATCCAAAGGAAGCACTGAGATGATCCCGGGAATGATTTCTCCCTTGTATGGAAGCATCTGCCCTATTACAGGTCCTGCTCCATGCAGATGGGAGGTTTGAGGTGGTAGAAACTGCTGGGCTATCGTTTGCTCGATATCTGTTTCATCTGACCCAGGTGGTGCTGTTGGCTGGCTCTCCAGAGGAAATAGCTGCCCCCTCAAATCAGGGATTTAGCCTACTTTTTGTTACTCGAGTTTGCAACTTTAGATTCTTGTTGGAATTTCAGCAGCTGGATGTCCAGACAGCAGTACCCAAATGTATTTTCATCCATCTGTGCTAGACAAGAAGGTTGCAGCCTTCTGAATCTGAACCTCACTACAACCCTCGGTCACCTCCAGGTTGGGTCACTGTAATATGCCCTGCATGAACTATATCTGGAGACTGCTCAAACTTCAGCTAGTGCAGAAAGTGGCTGCTCAATTACTTATCAGAGCCTCCCACAAGGAGCTTATTACACCTGTTCTCCAGAGTCTGCACTGGCTCCCAGCTCATTTTCAGGGGCAGTTCAAGGCATTGGGGTTTGATCTGTAAATTCCCAGACGGTTTGATTGGTGTATTTCTAAGGAGCTGCTCTTGTCTGACAGCTGAGATCAGATGGGGCATTTGAGCAGCCAGTCCCTGGCAGTGTTCATCTGGGTAGGCTATGCTTAGTGGAGGGCTTCAGCTCCAAATCCCACTCCCTCAGGATGGTCACATCAAGCCCACATTTGGTAACCTTCAGGCCACACAGCAATGCCTCCTTCCCCAGGCTTTCTCTGAAGCTGTTGAGGAGGGATGAGGGTTTATTATGTGGGGGGAGCTATGAAAGCTTTGTTGACGGTGCATCAGTTGACTGGTTCTATGTGCGCCTCTAGGAAGTTAGATTTGTACATGTGCCTAGAGCTTTGTACAGCACCAGTCTATAAACCTGAGTAAATAAATGCGGCCCTTTAGCCAGCTAATCCTCACAGCCCCCGACTGGGAGGCAGGGAACCATCTCCTGCCTTTTACAGAGAGCTTGGCTCAGGCTTGGAGCCAGTGATGTCCCAGAGATGCCTCGCTTCCCGCCATTCCGTCACCAAACCAGGAGAGATGTTCATGCCTGGGATGGAGCCATGCTCTGTGGGGGCTGCTGAGTTATCCCTGCCAGAGGTGGTGAATTTTGGGGTTGTGAGGGTTGTCATAAAAATACTGCTGAGGCAGAATCTATTCATCTTTAGAATGGAAAAGATAAGATCGTACCAAGGGTCGGGAGTGTTTAAAAATAGGGATAACCTTCTCATTTCCCCTAACAGCATCTTCATCCCACTCCGCCATCCTCATTTGCATGGCGCAAGCTGCCCCCTGTGCTGGACTATCAGAATCCTCTAGTGTTTTCAGAGGTTGGGTCTTTCCAACCAGTGCCCTTAATCTGCCACTTTCACTGAGTGGTGCCTCCACCTCCTCGCCTGGCTCTGCTTATAAGAAAGTATTCTAATTTAAATGTGTTTTAAATTAATTCCCCAGCCCCTTCCTTCCAGCCGGCCCTCTGCAGCATGCACACCCCTGGGACGCAGGGCTTAGCTCAGGGACAGGAGCCCTGTGTTAAAATACAGTGGCACATCACTGACTCGGTGTTCCTGATGGTTATACCACCAGACCACATTGCTCCCGACTGTATTTAAACAGAACAAGAGGGAAAGGCAGAGCTTTGCCTGAGCTGCAACTAAAAAAGAAAAGAAAAGTAGGTCTCCATCACGCCGTTTCATAACATACCTACCATGTTTCAGAGTAACAGCCGGATTAGTCTGTATTCGCAAAAAGAAAAGGAGGACTTGTGGCACCTTAGAGACTAACCAATTTATCTGAGCATGAGCTTTCGTGAGCTACAGCTCCCTTCATCGGATGCATACTGTGGAAAATACAGAAGATGTTTTTATACACACAGACCATGAAAAAATGAATGTTTATCACTACAAAAGGTTATCTCTCCCCCCACCCCACTCTCCTGCTCGTAATAGCTTATCTAAAGTGATCACTCTCCTTACAATGTGTATGATAATCAAGGTGGGCCATTTCCAGCACAAATCCAGGTCTATTCTCAGCCTGTCACTTTCTTAGAGGCTCTTTCCTGCCACTAGGTGGAGATAAAACCGCTTCAAACTTTCAAAGCCTTGCAGTCCATGAGCAAATGAGAGATTTTTAATGGAAAGTTTTGTGCTCTTGGGCCCAGACCGACAAAGGTATTTAGGTACCTAAATCCCAGTTTTAGGCTCCACTGTGATTCACAAAGCCCTTGCTTGGTTGGTGTCTAATCTTATTTGGTGCCTAAATTTTCAGGGTGAAAGGCACTTTCGTGTCTGCTTCTGAGCATGCGCACTGCAGCCTCCTTGCCAGCGTTCAGACCATCATCCTTCTCCTATGGAAGGCCCAGCGCAATCTACAAAGTGGTGGACGACAGGTGTTCCCTTGCCTGCAGGGCCCAATCCAGTAGAAGTGCTCTGAGCACACTTACTGGATTGGGCCCCATTCAAAATCCAGGAGGAGGAGATGGTGCTGGCCACCATATAATTGTGAACTGAGGGGTTAGAGCACTCAGCTGAGAGATGTAGGGAACCCAGGTTCAACCCCACTCTCTGCCTGAAAGAAGAGAGAGGTTTTGAACAAGGGTCTCCCACCTCTCAGGAGAGTGCTCTAACCAGCAAGCTCTGGGATATTCTGATGCGGGGGTTCCCTCAATCTCTCCTGTTGGAGCTGTTCTACTTTGGCTAACTAATTAGAGTAATCAGAGCTGGACCATGCATCTCCCACCTCCTGGATGGGAATCCCTAACTGCCTGGCCATAGGGTTGTTCTCTGGTCCACTGAATATTTAAGTATTTATACCCAGTGGAGCAGCTGCAGCTGGAGAGGTTGAGGGAGCCACCATAACAGGATATCCTATAACCCAGTGGTTAGGGCAGCTCCTTGGAAGTGGGAGACCCTGGTTCAAATCCTTTTTCCCCTTGGGGAGAGGTGGTATTGACCCTGGGTCTCCCACATCCCACTCTTACCCCTGGGCTAATACTTAGAAGGTTGCTATTACCAACACCGTCTCCTCCACCAACACTGTCTCCTTCTCCGGCTGTTTTGTGTGGTCTGAGCAGGGTCAGCTTTCCAAGCAGATGCTTGGGGCGGCATTCAAAATGGGGCGGCAGTCTGTGTCCCGCGGTGGCAATTTGGCGGCGGCCCCACTGCTCTTCCCGCCGTGGTGGCTTTTGGGCGGCAATTCAGCAGCGGGGTCTGAGGCAGGCACCTCATTCGTTCTCTCAAGAACATCTACAGTGCCTGACTCCAAGAGAGGGGTTCCCATCTGTGGATCACAAGCAGATAGGCACCCAGCTCTGTGAGAGGGATGGGGCTTAGGACAAACCCCTCTTGTCTGCACCTTCCACTGAGTAGTTCAGGCAGCTCCCCACCTAACACGCTGGTTCTGTGGATTGCATTCTTAGGCATCTGTCTCTCCCCATGCAGTGTATAGGGAGCCTAGGCGCCTAACTCAGGCTTTGTGGATCCCATTGTTATTCCAGGGATTTTCTTGGCGCCTGAAAATTAGGTGTTGCAATGCCTATGTCCCTTTGTGGGTCCTGCCCTTAGTTTTTAAAGCCCTCTCTTGCTCTTAGCTGGGGCTAACAAAGCCAGCTGGGGATGCTCGAGATGTCCTGCAGGATATTTTGCTCTTGGTCAGCAGGTTTTTTTTTTCTGACAACAAATACATCATTTTATTTTGACTATTGCAAACAAATAATGAAGGGATAATCTCAGGAGTTAGATGAAGGAATAAATAGCTGCAGAGACTGATGGAACAGCACAGATGAAGTGAGGCTTTCAATCACCCCTCTCCGCCAGATGTGGGCTCCAGGGACATAGCAAAGGAACAAGTATAGCCTGGGAAAAGGGGACATCTCTGTCTGGTCCTGTGTTGGCATTCCAAAGGGCTGTTGCTTTCTCAGACTTCCAGTGACCTACATGTGAGGGGTAAGATGATCAGTGGATGAGTCAGATTAAAGGGCTGGTTTAAATATGCTGACTGGAGAATGAATTCTGCTCTTGTTTATAGCAATGTTTAATGTCCTGGAGGGGGCTGTATGCATATGCGTACTGTAGGGCACTAGAACGACTCATCTCTGTGTCCTAGGTCTTGTACTGCTGATGTGACTCTCCATTAGTTTCCATGGTAGGGGGCTTTGCTCTTGGAGAAGGAAGATGAGAGTTCTAGCCCCTTGAAGTTCTGACCTGCACACAGCAACACCCGTGAGAGTGAAGGGGAAGAACAGATCTGTTACAATACGAACTGTGTGGTTAGTATATTTTCTGTGTACATCAAGCCAAAATATATTGCCTCAGATAGCAAATTCTCTTTTCTTCTGCCTCCCACCCTGAAAGGTGCTCTCAAATGACTCTTTGTTTAAAAAGAATACTATTCTAGTATAATCAATTCCCTACCGATAGCCTGCAACAGGAAGGTTGTACTACTCACCTCTAGATGGCAATATTGTCCCAACGAGACTGAGCTTCTCTTTAGTGCAAAAGGAAAAGTCCTTGAGAGAAGCTGAGTAGTTCTGTCCCATGTGCATAGAACTCACTAAGGGCTGGATTTTCAAAGCTGTTAACCCACAGTTCTAGCTGAAGTCAATGGGAGCTGCAGGTCTTCAGCACCTTTGAAAACCAGGCCACGCGAAAGTGAGGACTTGGGCTGGGGTGAGTTTTAGCTGTCCTCCTCCATGTTCCTTCCACCAAAGTCACACCAGAAATGCAGCAATAGAGTTCATTCAGCTCCAATCCACCGCCCAGATTCACTCCAAGGAAAAGAATTTTAAAAAGGAGCTTGGACCCCACTCCAGTGCAGTAGAGGGGGTGATTTGTCAGGCAGAAAAGAGCCCTTTCTCCCCAGCCCTGGACAGGAGATCTGTCCCACTTCCCCAGCCTCACAGGATAGCTCTGGACAATAACACAGCTCTCTTACTTGCTATGGGATATTTAGCTTTGAGAGGGAATCTTGTGTTGGGTTTTTCTTTATTGATGATCATCCTTCTTGGAACCTGTACTGTGGATGCTGTGAAAATAAATCAGACATCCTGATGCTTTGTCTGTCATGCTACAAAGCGCCTATACTGGAGTCTGGTGTTCTGGGACACAAACAGTTCTTACTAAATGATCAGGAGGGAGAAATATTAGTTTTCCAAGGGTTAAAAAGCTGTGTGGTTTACTGATAGGTAGCAGGACTCTACTGTCTTCTAATCCCAGCCCTGACACAACAGTTGCTGAGTGCCTTCAGGCAAGTAACTTAAGCCAAAATTTTCAAATTTAGTTACATAAAGTAAAGAACCTAAATACGTGGCTTAATGTTCAAAGTTGTCATTGGGAATTGTTGTGGCTCGGTATAGCTGAAAATCAGGCCAAGTGCTTAATTGGCACCCTAGTTTAGAAACGTTGGCCTTGACTTCTGTGTCTTAGAACTTGTCTTCACACAAAAGTTGTACCACTTTAGCCATACCATTATAATTAAAATGGCACAACCCTCTTCGTGGGGAGACAGTTATTCCAGTGCAAAGGTGCTTATATCAGTGTAGCTTATTCCTGTGTGGGAATGGAAGTAAACTGTACTAGTATAAGGTGCCATTATGCTGGTATGACTGCATCTATGCGAGGGATTGTATCAGTGATAGAAAATCACATCCCTGAAGGAAATAGTGACATTGGTACAAAAACTGTGTAGACCAGCCCTTAGTTTCCCATCTACAAAGTGGGCTTATCTGCTTCCCAGGGTGTTGTGAAGCTTAATTAAGATCCTTAAAAGGACAAAGGTATTACATAAGTTTGGGGGATTAGTATAAATGTCAATGCGCTTTACAAGCGCTGACAAAAATCACATAATGAATAACAAGACCTTTAACTTCATGTTGCTTTCTAGCAAGATTACTTATAGCGCCACACTTCAAAATAGCAGCTGTAAAATGTTGACATTTCTAATCAAATGTGCATAATCTTTTTCTTTAGCCAGAATTGAAAAGACAGGGTGTATTTTAGAACTCCAGCTCTTCCTTCTCAGCCAGCCCTGCCATTTTCCTCATTATTCATGTTGCTCAATAAACTATGGTTTGGTATAATTTCTTAGGGGCTGATCTGGAGAAGTGCCGAGTACTTATGACTCCCACAGAAGCCAACAGGAGCTTTGGGTTGGGCCCTTCATGAATTAAGCCAATGTATGGGTTTTTAGTCTGATTATCTGTTGATAATCCAGTGGTATTGTGCAGTGAAAGCTGTCCAGCTTTATTAGGGAAGGAGAAAGCATCACATGTACTGTGACAAAGTTCCTGCTCTACCTTGGTGGGTCTTGCGCTTATTGGTGCATTTGCTCACCTTAGAGCTTCATGGCAGCCCTCAGCTTGGCCGTTTTTCTGAACCCACAGTCCAGGTCAACTCCTCCTGTGTCTGACCAGCAGTTGGGAGGGTTTGGGGGGAACCCGGGCCCACCCCCTACTCTGGGTTCCAGCCCAGGGCCCTGTGGAATGCAGCTGTCTAGAGTGCCTCCTGGAACAGCTGTGCGACAGCTACAACTCCCTCGGCTACTTCCCTATGGCCTCCTCCCAACACCTTCTTTATCCTCACCACAGGACCCTCCTTCTGGTGTCTGATAATGCTTGCACACCTCAGTCCGTGTTCTCACTCCCAGCTCCTCACACGCACACCACAAACTGAAGTGAGCTCCTTTTTAAAACCCAGGTGCCCTGATTAGCCTTCCTTAATTGATTCTAGCAGCTTCTTGATAGGCTGATTAGAACACCTGCAGCCAATCTTAATTATCTCCAGAAGATTCCTGATTGTTCTGAAACCTTCCCTTTTACCTTACCCAGGGAAAAGGGACCTGCGTAGCCTGGGGCTAACATATCTGTCTTCTATTACTCTCCTAGAGCCACCTGGCCCGACCCTGTCACAGTACACAGAGAGATGGCTCCAGGGGTGATTACAGATTTTGAAATGCACCCAGGACCCTAGACTTGTAAACACCCAAAAGCAGTAAAACAATTGCTTCAGCACACGTCTGGCACCCAACAAATCTAAACCAGTAATGAGCCGCTCCAGCAAACCCCCTGGTAAAGAATCCAGCGCTGGGAGGGAGGTGCAGGAACTCCTGCCGACCAGCAGGGACTAAAGTGACCCTGGCAGTGTTTTAAAGCATTTAAAGTGAATCTCAGAACTGAGTTGCAAGGAAAGAGAGGAACCAGTTTGTTGTGAAGCTCTTCCCACCCCCAGCCCTGTAGTTCTCCCTGCTCCCATAGATAACCCATCCACCCTGTGCTCCCTGCAGCTGGAAGGGACTGGCACAGGGTAGTAATTAAGGGTTGGGACGCCTCTCTCGACCTTCCACCAGGCTCCAGCTGGGGAGCAGGCTCCGGTCCCAGGGCTTGCATACTTGGGCACTTGCTCCCTGTTGCAGTTACACTAAAGTCTCAGGTACCACTCTCCACACGCCCCTTCTCTTGCCCAAATCTGGAACCGCATCACCCTGACTGACAGCAGCCCTGGCCCTGCCCAGCTCCTGCAGCCCCCTTTGCTTTTCCAATCAGGAGAGACGGACCGGAGTTTGGGAGGGATTTCCTGCAGGGAGACGGACCGAGCGGGCAGGGGGAGGTGGCTTGGGGGAGAGAGACTTTTCAGAGTTCCTAGGCGCCCTGTGAAACTGACTAGACGGGTCAATTTCAGCAGCAGGGTCGGCTGTGCCCGTGGGAATCCCCAGCCGGCCAGGCAGGGCTCTGAGGACGAAAGGGGATATTGTTGCAGCAGCTCTGCTTTGCAGTTCCAGCGCCTAGAGACTTGATCTCCTCCCTCTTTCCCCCAGAGTCCGGGACTGTAAGAGATCAAAGGCATTTTTGTGTGGAAGTGGAGATCTGCTCTGGGCTTTCATTACACCAACTCTGCGGGGTGAGGTTGGGGAGAACGCTCCCCAGCCAGGGACAGACGTGGCTGAGAAGGAATCGGATTTGCAGCTGTGCCTGTTGGAAACCCAGGGGAGTTCCTGAGGAGGTGAGTTATGGAGAAGAAAGAGCGGGGGGCGGGAATTGGTGCGGGTTGTTTGCTGCCCGCAGAGAATGACTTCCCCTTATTCCCCTTGCTGGGTCTCTTGTGCCTGTGCCGTAGCTTTCACATTCTTTTAATAGGCTCCGCTCCGCTCGGGTCCAGTTCAGCGTTTTGATCTGAAAATATTTGTTTAAAGAAGTTCAAAGATCCCCTTTGTCAGGGCTGCCTAGTAACCTTCTTCTGCCCCAGGTTAAGTTTTTCCTGACTCTTTTTTATAGTTTTAGTCTCTTAAGAGAAGTGCTCCAGGTTGCCTTTTTTTCTCTCTCTCTTTCATTGAGTGTGTGTCCCCCCCCTCCCCCGCCTCCTTCCTTTATAATCCCCCCCATTTGGCTTTTGTTGCAACTTACTCCTTGTGTGGTCTTGGGCAAGTGCCTTGAACATCCCAGCCTCAACGTCCCCATTTGTGATATGGGGGAGGGGGTGGTGATTAAGTATATTTGTGGTTTTTGTGGGCGGAACTAGATCTTCCTAGGTCTGTATAGTGCTTGGTAGAGGAGATGCCTCAACAGTGTTTACTGTTATGATGGTAGGGTGTTTCCATCATCCTAACCTTTGCAACTGGGGGTGTGGATAACTTCCCCAGACTGCCTTTTAGGGTTGGGGTTTTTTTGTTTGTTTGTTTTTAAATTGCTGTTCAGCATCTCTACTCCTCCCCTTCCATAATTCTACCATTTCCCCCCCACTCTGAGTTGTTTGATGAAGGAATATTTCAGATTCCTGGGTTCTCCAGGTGAATTCCTGGGTTGAAAGATTAGCTTTCTCAGGTAGGGGGAGGGTTGTTTGCTATCACTATATACAGCAAGTCACATTCCAGTCTATTGCCAATAAACACCAACAGGGAGCGGAGGGAGAAATGCTTCTAGCTCAGGACTGCATCTGATACTGCTGCACTCTTGTGAAGCTTGAGAGGTGCAGATTGTTAACCCTTGGTTACACAGAGTTCCTGGGGCCTATTATGGCAGAGTCTTGGATGAGTAGCTGGCATTCAGATATGAGCCTGCTTCCTAGTGTAGATTGACTTAAAAAAAATGTTAGTATAAAAAAGTCAAGTGCCAGTGGGTTTGGATGATATCAAAGTAAAGCTGGGTAAGATGTGCTGAAGCAGAATGAAAACCAAACAGCTTTAAGCTGGTGCAGTAACTGAGGTTCCAGGAGATGTTCTATTAACCCAATTCACGTTTGCTTATGGCAAGGAGCAATGAGGATGGACACAAGCATTAGACTTTAAGCCAACTGGCCGCAACTTGATTATAACATGAGGATATACCCCTAAAGCAGCCTGACCTGACAGCAGTGAAGCGCGGAAGTGACCGCCAACCAGAGTTGTGATGCACATCACATCGCAACCCGCTTGTGATGTGAAAGTTCAGAACAACCTAGCTGCCCAGGGCCTAATCGTCCAGCATAAACCCAAGGCCTGCAATCACATGTAGGCTACTGCATGGGAAAATCCCAAGCCTTACCATGTGAGTCTGGGCATCCCTGCAAATCCTTCCCCCACAAGGAAGGCTGTCATTGCCTGGCGGGTGCCACTGTGCCGCCCAGAGGTGTGTCTACCCTCTCAGCTCCATCCTGCAGTCACGCACTGGTGTGTGTCCCTTATCAGGCAATGATCTTAGCTTTATGGGTTTGCACTCTTCCTTTTGCAATATTTTTCCAAGAGTCAGGCTTGGTGCTAATGTGTGAGGGTGCAGGAGGCTAGATGTGTCTCTCCCCTGACCTACTTTTCATCGCCATTTGTTAGCCTAAGTGGTTATAACATCATATGAACTTTCATATAATTTTTACAGTTGATTTTAGAATCGGGCTAGATTTATAGTCCCAGTTATTACAACAGAACCCAACATTATAAACAGCCAAGGATGCTTCTCGGGAGCTTTAAGAAAGGGAGGTCTAGGAGAATCCAGGGCTCAAGTGACTGGTAACAGAAAGTGGAGCCTTGTAGCACTAGTTTGCTGGTTCTAATTTGGTGCTAATGAAGAATTGTAGCTATCTGACAGCAGTTTGGCAGCTTGTGTCAATCTTTCATATTTTCTCTCTCTTGCACACACTCCTTCTCCCAAGATTTCATGACCGGGTGAAGAGAAGCTGCCAGATGCATGGCTGAAACATGGGAGAAGTCTAGAAATGTACAGAATACAATTGAAAAAACTTCATGTTAGGATAAATCTAAATTTAGAGATTGGGAGTGGGGAGGCTTTTGGTGGGTAGGAACATGTGTGGTGGGGGCCCCCATCCTGTAACACTGGGGGGAAACCTCAGTTTCTGAAAGGATGCCCTATGCACTGAGATGGAGACACGGTCCACCAGCAGGGAATTGGCTTGCTAGGGGCTGAATTAAATTTTGATTCTCCTCTGTCCTCTGAGTACAGTCACTCTGCCAGCTTGTGCTCAGCTCATTGCCTGAGAATGCTTGTGTGCTAATAACCTTCTTAATGGGTATCTTTTAAATCCCAATGCACTGGAGCTTCCCATTTAATTCTGAGGGCAGTATCTGTGTTTGCAAGGCGTAAGGAGAGAGGAAATGTTCAGCAAGGCCAAGGCGGCCTGACTAGGAGTAACAGGCTGAAATGCGGTGCTCTTAAATGTCCAGGGAAAGGGCTGGAAGCTCATCATTGGGATTCTTTAAAACTGCTAGGAGAAAAAGTAGCCGTAGTGAATATAGATTACAGTCCTGTCCTGTCCTGTCCTGGCTGGTGGAGTGACTCTCAGTGAGGCACTCTGATACCATCGTGATAGCCATATAATATCTAGATAGACATTGAAGTCCATCACACTCCAAGAGGGTTGTTATACTTTGCAGTTCCATCACACCTTTTATCTGAGGGTACTAATTACAGCTCCCCTGAGAGAGGGGATTCTTAAAGCCACATAGAGATGTGTACACCGAGGCACAGAGAGGTTAGGTGACTTGCCCAAGGTCATGCATCGAAACGGTTACAGAACCAAGAGAAGAACCCAAGGGAGTCCAGATTCCCTGCCCCTGGCTCCAGCCCCTAGACCGTGCGCCCACAGTAGTCTATCCCCCCCACGGCCAGGGCTCTGCTGGGGTCGGGGAGGAGGCACAGCACTCAAGCAGTGGTTGGGTAAACATTCTGCCTGCTTGTGTCCTATGCAGGCAGAACACTTCTAGGGCGCCGGGGAGAGTGCACAACCTGGAGGCTCATGATCCACCTTTCGAAAGGGTGTAGTGTGCACAGACAATTGCTGGTGTGCAAGGAGGGGCAAGGCTGTGCCCATGCTCTTGCTTCTCCCACTGCTGGCCCTATTCTCTCCTGCATGCATGTGTGGCAGGACAGGGCACTCGTGACCTTCCCAGAGCATCCATGCTGGGGGTCCAATCTGATCTCTTGTTTCTTTTGCCCACAGCACCTATTGTTAGAATGTCTCCAATACAGGGCCTCTCCCCCTCCGCTCCTGCAGCCCTTTTAACACGAGGACAGTCTGACTTCTGCCGGTACTAAATATAGTCAAACTATTTGTTCTTCGGCGTGGCCACAGAAGCAGTCGCAGTGGACTGTTTTAATGATGCTGATAAGTAAATAGCCTTTGAAACCTGACCCTGCTGTTGCTGTTCACAGGTACTGGGAGCACCAGGACAACCTCTCCTCTGGGGCTCTGTGACCAAGGTTCTGAACGCCGCCAGCGCAGGGGGTCTGCAGAGTGGCTGGCAGAGACGGCACCAAGAGGAATGCCGGTATGAGGGGGATAACAGAGAGAGAGAGGATCTATAACTTCCAGATGGAAAGGAGCACATAATCCCTTTGGGAAGAATTAGGGAATCATCAGCGCAGCTCAGCCTGGCGCGAAGGAAGCAAAACATGACCCCTCGATCTCTGAGAGCTTTGCACAGGTTCGGTTAAGAGGCCAGACTCTTCTCAAAGCAGACTCTCCCGGCCCGCTCCTCCAAACTGCCTGGCTTTGTCTTGTGGGGCCCTGTTGCTGTTGGGAGTCAGTCCCCAAGCATGGAACTATTTTTTGTTTAAGTGATTGCATGTTCTTTAACCAGACTGCATCCCCATCTCCATCAAAAGGAAAGTGACTCCTAGCTGCATTTATCGCTATTAACGGAGAGATCTTTTTATAAAGGCTTTTTTTATGTCCCGTGGGATTTTAAAATATTTTTCTTGCTGGGCTTTTCCTCCATTTGAGAGCATTTTGAGGAGTTGCTACGTGCACGCCCATGGCTTTATGAACCAGAGGGATCTGAGGACCTCTTCCTTTCACTCCCCTACCACTCCGACCTGTCCATGATGGGGCGAGAGCAGGAGCTGATCCAGGCTGTGAAAAATGGGGATGTACCTGGTGTGCAGAAACTGGTGGCCAAGGTCAAAGCATCCAAGAGCAGTGAGTACCTTTGCCTCTTAATGCAGCAGCAGGGAGCTGAAAGAACATGGGCATTGCTGCTTGCTCCATCTCTTGTCAGTTGCTGTGAGTTCTACTCCTAGGGCCTTGGTGTGAGAGTCCTTGGGAACAGGGCATGTGAAGCCTGGCACTCGTGCACTGGAGTGGAGACTACTCTGCAGTCAGGGGCTGGGGGTGTGAATCCAGATCTCGCTGATAATGTAAAAGATGATGCTTCTAGTAGCCTCTGTGTGGAAACCCTGAAATGTGGGGGACAGATGGGGGGAAGGGTGGCAGAAAGTCACCAAAGGAAAGTGAGCAGCACAGCTCCTATGGGGCATGCTGGCGCAGAGGGTCCTTCAGTCATTGCCACTTACTTCTGGTCAGATTTATCTTGTGAAAAATTACCATCCAAACCAGTCAACTGGAACCAATTGTCAGGCCTTGAATTTGAGATTCTTTAAGTCTGGTAATGTTTAACCCTTCAGTAGTGCCCGTCTCTTTCCTGTATACTCTTAAAGGTCAGCTGCAGAACTGAAGTAGGAATGAATTTAAGGCCGGTTCTGTGTGCTTGTACTGACCAGGCTGTGATAAAGGGGGAGACCCATGTCACTGCAGCAAAGAAACTCATGGGGACTGGTTATGTGCGTGCATTGTTGGCCTGTTGAATGGGTGCCCAGAGGGCCCCCCAAGCAGCATTCAAGGGCTGAAAAGGTCCTAGATGAAATATGGAGGTGGCAGGGGAAGGAGAGAGCTGGGTTACTGTGTATAATGGAGACAAAGGAAAGCAGGATCACTGGGATGGGGAGAGAATTACACAACCCTATGGAGCACAGCCCTCCTTATGGGAAAAAGACATTGAACTACACCCAGGAGAAGGCAGGAGGTATTGGTAGGAAACACCATGGTTAGAGTTGTGGATGGTACATTGTGCAGTCACGTCCCGATCATGCACTGATTCTCCTAAAGATCAGGATACAAGAGATTGTGTCCTCAGTGGATGAGTTCCTGGTTAGGAGCAGGGAAGAAGCCCCTGTAAGTTTTGGCCCCAGTGACCTACGGGGAGGGAGACAGACTGGGAGTTCCTAGGGTTTGAGGACCTAGAGAAATAAACAAAAGACCAGGGCATCACTAGGACCTTGTCAGCAGCCCGTGTCCCAGACACCCCCATGCAGGATAGTGATTGGAATGAAATGGAGGTGGGTGGGAGGGTCTGAACTTTATCCTAAAGCTGGGGCCCCAGGGACAAAGGTTAAGATCTGAATGTCTCAAAAGTGTGGGGTGTCCAGCTCCAGAATCTTGGTTCAGCTCCTCATTCTTGGGGTTCTTCCTGGAGTAGGTGGGATATGTGAGACGGGTGACACCCAGCGCATATAGGTGCACCAGAGCGTTGGCTAAGAAGAAGGAAGACGGAGCTATATTCCCCATATGAATGTGGGAATCAACAGAAGACAGCAGAAGGGAAGTGGGAGGAAAGGTGAACTAACTGGACTAATCAGTTGAGTGGATAAGGAAGCCATTAGGATGAAGAAGTAAAACAGGGTAGTCTAAAGCATGTGAGATAACTGAGCCACTGGGGAACAATTGGAGACTCTGTATGTGTCTGTTTGCAGGGAAGTTCTGAATACACATTCTAGATTCTCCTTTGACTCTAATGGTCTTGGTTGGTGGGGAGACAAGGGTGAAGTACCATACGCTGGATCTACAAAGCCATCCTGCTAAAATGCTCTTTAAGGCTAATGTTAAAAGACTACCCTTTCTTCAACCAGAAGGGATATGGATTTAAGGTGGACTCTGGGCCCAGCTGGTGGGGGGAAGAAAGTGAATGTCGGGAGAGTGGGTCCTGGTCCAATTCCCCAGAGACAGGTGTTCACATCATAAAAACTATCACATTTAATAGTGCTCTTGGCAGAGAAGCTAAGGGCTGAATGGGCAAGTGGTAGCCAGCAAACCTTTCACCCTGGGAGGTGTCCATCCAGGGCAGGGTTGTGGTGCAGCATAGGGGAAGCTTGCCCTCCTGCGGCCTGTGCTGTGCTTGTGCTATGGATACAGGCATCCTGTTGCCAGGTCTGTCAGTCTGGCACATCTCATGAGAGCAAAAGAATTCACGTGAAAGCTCATAGGAGGAGAAAAGTGTGTGTGTGGAGGGTGAGGGGGAATAACTGAGACTGACTTGGAGAGACGAGGAGCAGCTCAGGGCTGTGTGTTCAGTGCTGGAAAAGTTAGTGAGGCTGGGGATTATAAAAACAAGGCGGGGATAAACTGCTAGGTCAGACACTGCAAAGTGCTGAGCGGGAGGAGGTAGGGGTTAACCTCTGAAAATCCACAGGGCTGGGGTTACGGAAACAAAACAACGCTTCCTAGACGGTTGCACCAAATGCAGATTGGAAAGAACTTTTCCAGTCAGTACAAGGAACTAGCCCAGCCGATTGGGAACATCATGCACAGGTCTGCTCACCTGCTTATCGCAAGGCCAGGTGGCACGGGAAAACCCCAATGATGCAGATTTGTCAGAGTGCGGAGAGATACTTAGCTCTCAGGAGGAGGAGGAAATAAGAATCTACAGCGTTCTGAGAGAGGCTAGTGATGCCTACAAGGGAGACCAGGAGCTGTTGTTAAGGAAGGGCTGAGAATAAGGACAACCCCAGTGTCTATCTCTAGATTAAATACTAAGGAAGAAAGGAGTGAAGCCGGAACTGGCACAGCTGGTGTGCTTGGCTTGAAAGGGGAGCCTGATGAGGTGTAACATGCAATGAGGTGAGAATGCCCCCATGCTAGGAGGGGAAGGAGCAAGGCTGGCCTCCTCCCCTCCATCCTAGGACCTTAATCACCTGATGACTCTATCTCAATCAAATGCAATTGGAGAGCATTCTCTATTGCCTTGCTCTGGCTTTGTCCCCTCCTTGCTCCCCACAGGGGCTGAACCCCCAGCCAGAGATGGGGTCAGTCTATTACATGGCGGCAGGATAGGTCTGACGTTTCCCCTGCTGCATGAGGCTCTGTCCCTCCACCAGAGGAGCCTTCTACTCCCAATCCCTTATGATTCATTCTCTTGCTCGCTCGCTCTCTTTTTGTTAAGATGCCGGGTGAGCAGAATGTTAGCTGCCTTTGTTGCTCATTAAAGCGCCTTTCCATATGACAGGCCGAGACGCTGATTTTTAAAATCCCTCTAAGAGTCCTTCTGCTGTCTCAGTGGATTCGGCGCCGCATCGCTGTGATTAGCCCTCGGGGATCTCCTGGGCCTAAAAAAAGTCGCTGCACGTAACCGAGAATCAAGCCGCCAGTCCCGGCAGCGGGAAGTTCAGGGACACATAGTTAAATATTCAACGTGCATATTCTTAGGCGGTGCATGGGGTGGAAAATGTTGGTGCACAAATGGGTCAGAGCACCTATTATTTCAAAGCCCGGGAGCACATGATGATTTCTTCTTTTTTTTTTTTGGTGGGTGAGAGCACATTAATCCTGCAGCTCTGTGCGGCTGGGGGACATCAGTATGATACTGTAAGGCAGAGGGTGTGGGGGATGCCCATTGTTGTAGATACCTCTGCAAGTGGGGAGGGGTTCTCTCAAACCATATACATCCAGGGAGGGCTTGGGCCATTCCCCGTGGACCCTACTGCTGTTGGGGTTGTCACCTGGAGCAGTGGTAGAAGTTTTAATTTCCTTCTCTCGCCTCCTCTTCAGTGTCTGAGCACTGCAGAGTTTAATTGAAATTGTTAAACGACCCGTCACGGCTTTGGCCTTTTCTCCTTAGTGATCAATCACTTTCCTGGCTGGACGCGCTCGTTAACAATGAGCCAGTTGGCTGGGCAGGGATGAGCGCAGTAGCCCTGGAGTTAAAAAAAAAAAAAAAAAAAAAAAAAAAAGGGGGATTGGGGAGGGGGGGTGTCACAAGATTAGATTCCTGGGGGAGGAGACCAGCAGAACAATTGGGTCTGTGGCCATTGTCCCTTGGAAAGGGGAAAGTCTCTCAAGCTGTGCCAGCCCTTATGAGGGGAAGACAGAGTTTAATTCAGCTGAGCCCCAAGAGCAGGCTCCTGGATGGAATTTACCAGGGGGATTTGCTTGCTAGTCGTTCATCCTGAAGAATCGCAAAATGTCTTGAAAGTTTGCATGCTCACAGCTTTGCTGAAATTTAGCCATTTCTGGGGTGAAGGCAGTCAACTAGTTTCTCCTCTACTTGCATGGAGGATGAGAAACTTTTGACCAAGCACGCTAGGATAAATCCATACTCTTGGGGAAAGAGCTTTAATATCCATGCAGAGCAGGCAGAGTCTAAGAAAATGGGTATTTCCTGCTTCCAAGTTCCCAGGAGGTCTGTGAGGTTCATTTAATTCATGTGTGTAAAGTGCCTTGAGATCCTCGGATGGAAGAGGCTCCAGTTGGGCAAAACAGTATTAACTTGGAAGGATAAAGAGCTACATCAACCCTGTTAGGCTTTGAACCTGATTCTGTGCAGTCTAGATATTTTCAACATGACACTGACCTTAGCCATCCACAAAGCGTCTAAAGTGGCTTTCTGAGCTCCCAGACATTGTATGTATCAAGTGTTCCTAGTTAGAAGGCATGATAACCTGCTAAATACAGGTATTTGCCATTGTTCTAGTCCAGAGGTTCTCAAACCTTTCTATCATGTAGATTCTGTTCTA
Organism: Eretmochelys imbricata; assembly: GCF_965152235.1. NCBI lineage: Eukaryota > Metazoa > Chordata > Testudines > Cheloniidae > Eretmochelys > Eretmochelys imbricata. Next base: position 15,182,955 of record NC_135585.1, on the reverse strand, counting down.
GTAGAATACTAGTAAGCTCTCTCTGTTTTGTGTTTGTACAGCACCCAGTGCACTGGGCTCCTGGTCCATGACTGGGGCTCCTCCGGTAATACAAATAATTCATAATGAGCTTGTCCAGTGGTCTCCTCCCCTTCCAATGGCCACTTCCTCTTCCATTGTCTCATCAGATCCCTGTGGTAACCACAGCAGTCCCTTATGTGGAGTAGTAATGTTAGACATGTATTTTTAGCAGCTTTTAACGTGATGCAGTAGCTGGAAACAAACAGGCAAGCTAGCACCATGTGAACAGCGAGCTCTGCACAGACCTCACTTTGGGAACTGCTTTGCTAGTCTGTCCCTCCAGAATTTCTCAATGGGCTGAGAGTTCCTGGCTCGCTCCTCCCCTGCCTGCTTTCCAGCTGTGGAGCGTTGGCAGGGGTGCAGTGCGGGGCTTACCCCTCTGGCCACCATTCTCTTTCTGCCATTGACAGAATAGCACTGGTAATGCCCCCTGTGCCTTATACAGAATACAAGAGCATTACCTGTCCCACAAGCCATCTCGTCCAGTCTCGATTTCCTGATAGTGGTCAGCACTAGTTGCTTCAGAGGATGGTTTAAGAGCCCTGCAGTAGGCAGACGTGGGGTAAACTGACCCTGCAACTGGCTCCCTCCTAATCCTTAGTAGTTAGTTTGGCTTAAGCTCTGAAGCATGAGGCTTAATATCTCTTCCAGAATTAGTGAACTTTAACTATTGTAACTCTGGATGTTCTTGTTATCCATATAAATATCCAGTCTCTCTTTGAATTTTACTGATTGCATTTGCCTCAGTGACATCCTGTGGTAGAGATCCACAGTTTGTATCGTGTGGGGAAAAAAGTATTTATTTTTGTTGTTTTTGAATTTGTCATCTTTTAATCTTGTTAGCTAGCCTTTTGTTCTTGTGTTGTGAGATGGTGAGAACAGATCTACCTTCTTGATCATGTGCTATTTTATAGACTTTTTTTGTGTCCCCTCTTCACCTTTCTAAGTGAAGGAATTTCATTCTCTTCAATCTCTCGTCATGTAAGAGTTTCTCTAGGTCCCTAGTCCTTCTCATTGCCCATCTCGGATCCCCCTGTAATGCCATATTCTTTTTGAGATGGCATGACCCGTAAGGCACATGTTATTTCAGAAGAGGCCACACCATTAGTTTGTGTGTCCCTGTTTAAAAGCCGGTCCTCTCCTAGATGGTGTGTGCTGCCTCATGTGCCCCATGAGCTGGAACAGACAATTATCTGCTTCCACTTTGGATTGAAGCTACATTCATTGTTCCATCAGCCCCATGTGGGAACTCATTCTCTTTCTGTGTGTGGAGGAAGGATGGAAATCATCAGTCTATTGCTGCTAAAGCAGCAGAGTCCATAAGCCTGGGCCAAGCCATTCTTTCCTATGCAGATCCTCTGCCTGTGTCAGGTAACAAAGCAAGAAGTTGCATCTTCCACCATGGCTTTCTGTTAAATCTGAATCACCCAGGCCATTAGGCAGCCAGGGCAGGATTATTTTCTGTTACGTTATGCTTGGTTTATGTTTCCTCTAGTCTAGTTTTGAAACCCCGAGGCAGCCTAGTTTCTATTCCTTGTTTGCCACTGACTCAGTGCGTCACCTTGGGCAAGTTCCTTCACATTCCTAGGCTTCAAGGGTGAGCACCTGACTCTCCTTAGTAAAGTGCCAAGAGAGCTACAGAAGGAAAGTGTCCTAGAAGTGCTAAGTATTAAGTGACAGAGATTCCAGTGCTTCCTTGAGCGTCTATTTAACAGTCTTCTAAAGCATGTGGCAGTATTACGTGGATCGCTGTAAAAACTTCTTGATGTGGGTGAGAAGGAGAGAAATGGACTTAAAGGTTTCTGTATTTACATCACCCTACTCCTAAACCACTGCTTGGAATAGATTTCAGAGTAGCAGCCATGTTAGTCTGTATTCGCAAAAAGAAAAGGCGTACTTGTGGCACCTTAGAGACTAACCAATTTATTTCAGCATAAGCTTTCGTGAGCTACAGCTCACTTCATCGGATGCAAATCAGATGGAATAGAGTAAACTATAAGTGGGGGGGGAGACTAATGGGTGTTTAAAATTATTTAGTCCTCCTCTTCCTCACCCCCGGCCCTCTATCCCATGGAGGAGGTCTCTTCCAATGCTTGCCTAGTCGTGTGCCAGCCGTTAAGGTCGCTTGGCATTCTCTGTGTTGGGACCTCTGGAATGCCAGCTGCTTCTCCCGGTGGGCAGGGTCCTGCTGACAGAAGGAATGCGTTCCTCACGCCTACTGCATGCTTCCACTTGAGCTGAGAGTTCAGCTATTTGAGCTGGGAACAATTTTTATCCCTCGTTTCCAATCTCTTTACGGTTGGTGGGGGGTGGGGAAGAGAGCAGGAGCAGAGTCTGCAAAAGGAATCAACTTACTGTGAATATACGGTGTCTGTTCAAAGCCAGTCTCTAAAGTTTGTTGTGCTTGGAAAAGGGCCATCCCTGTCCTTGGCTAGTCATGCCCTGGCTGGGCTGCTTTGATGGGCCGAATGTTAGCAAAGCTGTGGCTGCACTTGCTAGCACAATCAGAGAAGCCTGAAGCAAATAGGGAGATAAGGGGCCTGCGGGAACAAGGGATAGCGCTCCCTTCCTGGGAATTGCCCAGCTCCATGGGGGAAGGGGGCTGGGGTTGGGAATTGCTGCTGTCCCTGTGAAGCCACCAACATGTCTGTCTGATCTTCCGGATGGGTGGCAGGGGAGAGCAGTCCTCGCGGTGTACAAGGTTCAGGGGCAGTCTCTGCCCTTTGTAGAGGCAGCTGGAGTTAAGCTTGGTGGGGGGAGGGGGAGGTTGTCAGCCCTTACGCAGGTTTCCCCTTGAGTTAGTGTAAGAATTCAGCTGCCGGCCGCGGAGGGCAGGCGAGGGGCAGCCGCTCGCATTTTGCTTGACCTCTCGTGAGAGGCCCCAAAGCGCCTCACTGAATGGGCAGGGCTGCCCCTTGGCACCAGGCCAGCTCTGCCTGTAGCTCTGCGGGAGGAGGAGCGTGTTGCTAGCAGGTTCATACTGACTGCAGCAAGGCCTTTTGGCAGCTGAGGCCCCATTTAGGTCCTGTATGAACTCCCGAGAAGCAGCCAGCACTCTCCTCTTCCTGGGTGAGAGACAGGCTCCCTTCCACAACCTGCTGAACAGGGAGATGCTTTAAGAAATGGGCCAGTGGCCTGGGTGAAAATCCAGCACCCTCCTGACTCTATGGGGCAGCCCTGAGTCAGACCTCTGTGCTCACATGAGCGTAGGCTGGCATTGCTGTGTTTAGGGGAGGATGACTTTACCCCGCATCACTTTGCAGTGCCCTGCCCTGTATCATCTCCCCCCAAACACTCTCTAATGAGTGTTTTTCTGGGTACCTCTGGCAGGCAGGTCTTGGCATTGCTGCCATTGAATGGTTGCCCCTCATAGGTGTGTATTGGAAGTGCAGTCTCTGGGTTTGCACCCTGAATGAAAGCTGGGCAGAGCCACCCATGGTTTCTCTCCCCCCTATCTGGACACAGTGAGTCCCATCTCTTGGCTTCCCTTTCCCGGCAGCGCTTTGCAATACCAAAAGGTTCCTGCAGATAGAAGATGAAGTTCTTGTTCCGGCGCTGCTCCCAGAGGGTTTGGCTGCCCTTATTCCTTATGATAGCAGGGTATGTTCTTAACGCGTCGCAAGGCAGAGCTGGGCCACGCTGTCCTCGGGGAAGGAATCTTCTGGAGAGCCATGTGTGTCCCTGTGCTGGTGGCCGAGTCCAGAGTGTGCCTGCCCTGGCACAAGGAGGCTCTTGGAGCTGGATTCGGTGCTTAAGGCAGGGAAGAGATTGAGGGCTTCATTCCGGGCACTACCTCCTGTCCCTTTAGGAGCTGCATTCGCACGAGCCTGGTGCAAGCCCATTGGTCTCCCTGAGAGCCTGCACCAACAGGAGGCAGGGCTCTTGCAGCTGGTGGAAACTACCCCGGTGGTGGGTATTTCCTATGCAGCAAGTGCAAGGTCTGCTGCTTTGGGGCTAACTGGAAAATCGGTCTCCTGCTCATGTTTGACTGTTAAACTCCCCATCTCACGAATACAGGGTCCCAGGTATGGATGCAGTACTGTGCAGCTGACTGATGGGGGTCTTCCTAATTCGGGCATCTCTAAGTGCCTCCCAGTGGCACTGCCCTGGCCATAGGCTAAGCTAAACAAAAACATCCTGCCCTCTTTTCCCCAGGAGCCATATGAGAGATGACTTGAGCAAACACCTCTGTAAAGAGGGCAGGTCCCCAGAGGGCTGTATGTGAGGAGATAGCAAAGACATGGGCAAATCCTAAATGCCTTCCCGTGACTCCTCAGTTCGCTGGCAGGCTAAGAGATCCCTGCCACTCTGTTCCGGAGGGCTCTGGAGCAGCAGTTGGGACGTGCAGATGACAAGGATGATGCTGATCAGGCTGCCAGCTGAACGAATGCTGCACAGGTGTGCAGCCTGCAGTCTCTAAAGAGTTAACTGCACTATGGGGCCTGGCATGAGGGCATAAGGACGCTTTTCTGCTGCGCCCACTGTGTGACCCATAGGAGGGCTCACTACGCAGCTGTGGGAGCAACAGGAGAAGAGGGAACTTGCTAAGCCAGAAGCCTCCTGTTCTGTCAAGCTTTACCTGGGGGGTTCCCCACCTCATCCACACCAGGCTGGGTCAGGGCACTGGGGCTGCGGACGAGGAGCTGTTGTGTTTCCTCTAAAACAGTGATGCAGAAGCCGAGAATACCCTTTCTCTCTTGCACGCACCTGGCCTGCCATGGCAGGGGCAGCTTGGGATCCGGGTGTACAGATCTTGCCGGTTCCAGTGACTGGCAACATCCCAGCTGTCAGAACAGCAGCAGCCTTTGGCCTAAAGCTTCACTGCCCGCGAAAGTAATTCCCCCGGCTGAAGCCTGTCTCCTGGGTGGCCCCATGACAGCCTGGAATTTGTTCTGAAGAGAGAGAGAGACACAATTGCCAGGCTGCAGGGTGGGCAGCGTCTGAGTCTCCAGTGGGCTCCAGGTGGCTGGGGCCGAACGGACGGCGCCACAGACGCCGGGCTGGCAGCGTGGTGCCAAGACCTGGGAGCTTGGCTGCTGCCCCGTCCCTAGAGCCCCTAGTGCTTTGTGCTCTTACCAAACAGATGGGATGGTGTTTGCATTACAAAGCAGCGGGGGAGGGGCTGTCCCTAGCATCTAGTAGTGGGGCCCATGCATGCAGATGGACTCCCTTCACCGCAGCCTCCCTGAGGAGTCCCAGCTCCCTAGCATGTGCACGATGCTGCTGCCCCCAGTCGTGCCCAGGTATGAGGAAGCCTGGCCACCTCACGCCCCACCCCTGCCTCAGACAGCTGCGCTGGCTCCCTATTGGTCCAGGGTGGGGATCGAACCCTTCCATAGGGGGTGCACCAGCTGACCTCACCGACCTCCTTTTCTTCCACCTCCCTCTGCTCACCTAGCCCTGGCCTCTTCTCTGTCCCCGCTGTAGGTGTGAGAGCCTTCTCCTCTGCCACAGTCCCCATCTAGAGCAGCATTCATGCACCTGTTCCCCCTTGCTGACCCTTAATTTCTCAGTACATCCCTCTCCTCTCCATTGCTGTGTGGCCCTTAATTCCTCTGCTCCTCTTTCAGCTGCCTTTTAACATTGTGGGGTTGAGCTCTCCGCAAAGCGGGCCTTGAGGTATACAATTTGGGGGGAGGGATGAAAGGTGCTAGGTCAAACGAAGCTCTGCTGGTCTTGGCACCACTTCCACCACAGGTGTTCCAGCTAGGCCAGACAGCCTGGCCTGCTTTGTTTGGGGGTTTCTGTGGGGAGCCACTGAGTGCCCCTAGCTCCTGGGGGCTGCACACTGAGCTCATCTCCCGTTTAACTTTGGTCGCAACTGTAGCTGCTCAGCACCACTTCAGCTCCCAGGGATCTAACATTGAGCATCCTTAACTCAAAACACACACAATTAGAGGTCACACTTGAGAACTGGGCCCTAAGGGACTTGCCCAAGGATACCCTGTGAGCCTGTGTCGGAGCTGTGAGTGGAACCCAGGCCTGCTGACTCGGGCCAGTATTTCTCCCCTCCCATGCTGGGGGGCCGGGATGAGCGGCACTTTTCTTAAGAGGTCATCATCCTCCCCAACGCCCCTCTCACTCCATGTCATCTCTCTCTCCTCTGGAATTTTATTTGCATCTCCAGTAATATACAGGGAGCAGCATGGGACATCCATGGCCTAATAACTGCCAACAAGGGGCATGGCAAGGCTCAGCCAAAGACCACAGGAGTGGGGATGATGGGCAGCTGTTGTGTGCAAAGTCTGACCCTTACTCGGATTAGGGGGAGGAGGCATAGTGCTGCTGGAAGCCTGAAGTATGGAGGAGCATTAATGCTGTGGAGCACTGCCCAGCCACCAGATATAATGGCAGCTCCCAGAGATCAGTAGTCGAGGTATGGATAACTGGGGGTCGTGTAGTGGGCTGTGTGAATGTAACCCACACGCCTTCTGGGTGTGGTGTTCTGTCCCATCTAGTGGAGCCAAGGCCACTTAGAGAGAAAAAACGAACAAGTCTGCTCTACAGCCTTAGCTAACAGCCAGTTGGCTTTTAGCTCATGCAGTAGAGACTCATGCATTAAGCTCCGGAGGCCCCAGGTTCGATCCTGCCTGCTGACAACCAGGGTCTGTTGGCGTTACACAGATACTAAACTATCTGTCCCAAACTTTACTGTGGTCTAAAGACCATTTTGTCCCATGAGGTCCTGGGCACCGACTTTAGGCATTTTCCGTGGGATTGGTGTTATGGAGTATGTGATGTCTAGAGCATCATCTGGGCTCAAAGACAGTGTAAGTTCTATTGCCTGTTACATCCCCTAGTGGGGCAGGGTGGGCCAGATTCTGCTGTCAGTTACACTGGTGTAACTCCCAACATTTCACATCAGAATCTGGCCCATTCCCTTGCCCTGGCAGAGGGGATGGACATAATGCTCTAATGGGTCTTTTCTAACTCTGGCTCCTATGATCTTTGCATAGGGGAATGGAAATGGGATGATAGCAGTCACTCCATGCTCATTGCACCTGAGTTTCCATCATAAGCCTTATTTTTCTGCCCTCCTCAAATCCACCAGAAAAGGTTTATTGGCATCGCAGCTGGTGGGTTGGATTTGGGGTCAGGGTAGAATTTCTGAAGAGAGTCAGACACAGACTCGGAAGCATGACTCTGCTTGAAAAATGCATCTTTGACTCTGTCCTTCTGGGTTCCTAACGTCCTTGAAAGGTAATGTCTGCCCAAAGCACTCATCTGTGTCTGCAGCCTTAACTCCACCTTAACGAAGGTTTGCGTGTGTGGAAATAAATATTATTGCCATTGCAGTCTCTCAAGACTGCTTCAGCTCAGACCGTGAGGCGGCTTCCACCCTTGGTCTCTCTCCTTTACTTAGATTGTTACATGCTCTGCATCCTGTTCTCCTCTGGGCTCACTATGCTGCTTCGGGACCTAAAAGTCAAGTCCAGGTAACTGCAGCTGAGAGGTCAACTCAAGCCGTGGCATCTGCTATGGCTTCTCTGGGTCTCTCACCTCCTTGCAAGGGTGCTGCCTCGTTGGCTGCTGCCCTCTGCTTACTGGGGGAAAAGATGCCACCTGACGGTCAAGAGCTGAATTAATTTTTCTTCCCTCTCCCTTGGATTCCTGACCATTGTCCAAGTTTGAAAATCTCCAGCAATGCACCAGAAACGCTATCTAGGGCGCACCCACAGTGGCATCAGCCTCATGCTCTGTTGTGCCAGAGACTCCTGCCTTCCAGTTTTCTGTTTGCTCCCCCTCCCCACCCCCACTTTCTCCAACAGCTCAGTGGGGTCTGCCAAAGGCACCAGCTCACATGCTCCGTGGGCCTGATCCAAATTCTACAGACCAGTGGAAAGGCTCCCGCTGCCTGCAGCAGGCTTTGGAGCGGGCTCTTGAAGAGTCTGACTGGCAGAAGGATAGGGAGAGTGGGAGAAACTTGTCCTTGGGAAGGTTGGGGGAGCAGGAGGTCTTGCATTCTTGCACTGCCCCACCTTCACGCTCTTAAGTGCTAGAGCTACATGCTCTGCTTGTCCCTATGTGATGCCCTAGGAGGTGTTTTGAGGCCCAAGACAGCAGGATTCTTTGCTGCCTCCCTTCACCCCTCCTTGTCCTCTGTGCTGCTGAGAGGGTCTTGGGGGAGGGGAGATCTCCTCTCTTGCATCAGGTTCAATTTTATTATTGAATTCCAGTGTCGATTGATGGAACCTCCTGTAGAAGATGGTTTCCATCTGGAACAGAATCTCTGGAACGTGCAATGCTGGGTCTCCAGCCACACTCTGGAAAGGCCTGGGAAGAGTTAATGCATCGAGTTACTTTATATGTTCATTTCCATGCTGTGTTTTGTTTTAAAAGAACCCAGCCTGCCCTGGCATGGTGCCAGCCCTGGAGCTGCTGGTGGCAAAATGCAGCATAAATGTATGAAAGTAGAAAAGAGAAGAAACCACTGTCCCCTACTCTTCAAGGGGATGCTGGCTGGGGGAAGCAGGGACTGTACCTCAAAAGTGCAGGAGACGCATGCCTTCTCACCCTCAAGTCACCCACATCACTTTCCAGCGGGGAGGCAAGGACCCACTTGGAGCTGGGGTTCTAATGCAGCATGGGCCTCACCTGAGTCCCTAGGCTTTCCAGCAAGTTGCAGGTCTGGAGATGACTGGCACCTCCCAGCTCGAAGCAATCTAATCTCCTGGCAGAAGGTTTGAGTCTATTGCCCCGATTCAGGGATTACCAGAAGGATGAGCAATGGTACAGCTCACATGTCAGGCAGGGGTGAGTGTGCAAGGAGCTGTTTGCAGCCAGGGATAAAGGCTTGAGCTGCGAAGAGGCGCTGGAAAGATAAAAGAGCAAGATGTTCTCCTTGGAACGCTCTCCCTGGGTGTGGAGCAGGTTCGAGGATCCCGCAGGCACCAAAAGACATTGGGCGTGAGCTAAAGCATGTTCCTTAAAGCCCTGCCGGGGTCGCTGCCTCACAACATGGGAGTGTGAAGCCATCCTGTGCAGCCTGTGTATCTTACAAGCTGGTTCTGAGCCTGAGCTCCGACCCCACTGTCCCAACAGGGTCCTCCAGCTGTGCTATAAAGCTTGAACGTCCCTTCTCTGGATGGGCTTTGTCCTGAGGAGCAGTGGCAGCAGCTGCGGAGCAGGTGATCGAACAAATATGGACTGGCGTGTCAGGCCCAGGGCAGCAGAGCACTGTCTGGGGTGTGAAAATTCCCGTGGTTTTGTAATGCTGCCCTTTGCATCTGCCTGTGGGTGCTGCAAACTCACAGAAGTTGCATAATGGTTTTTGGCTTCTACGTCTGCCTTCAAAACAAATCCATAAGCTCACCATATAAATGTCAGTGTGATCTAGTGAGGAGCTGCCTGTGTATGTGTGTGAAGGCAGGCTGGCCTAAAATGACTTCTGAATTCCCTAACCATTTACCATGCGGCTCCCCTGTGCTGTCCCCACTCAAACCCTCTGTCCAGGCCTTCGTTCCCCAGCTACTTTTCTCTCTTCATGCCACATCTGTTAGCTCACCAGTGCCTCAGTCCCCACCAGTCTCTCTCTTTCATTTCAGCCTGTGCATCTAGGACCGTTTGCAGCCCCTCACATGTGTCTTATTCCCCAGTCTTTTGGCTTCTGTGCTGCATCTCCAAGCTTCCCACCCCACCCGCCGGTAACACTATTCTGAGTCATCTGCTCTGCAGAATAACGTGTGTGAGACATGCCCACCGCTGAAGGAAATTATTTTAATGTTGGGAGTGTCTCGCTGTCCTAGGGACAGAAATAAACTGAGGGTGCAATTTGTCTGGCTAGCAATGTGCGTGCTCAAATTCTTCCAGTACAGTCCCATGGGCTGAGAGGTGGCCATGTGACCTAAAGCTTGTGCACTTCTGCCCTCAAAAATGGTCCAGAGTTCTTGCATTGGCTAATCATTGCCTAAGAGGGCAAGCTTGAGCCCTGTGACCTAAGGATACTCAGCACAGGGTAAGGCTCGTGCCACAGCAATTAGGGCAAAGAGATCTTGTAGTTAAGGCAATGAAACTTATTCCATGCCTAGCTCCTCTCTACGATCATTTGTCTGGGGCACCCATTTTCTTAGCAGACGTTGATCCTGCTGTGAAAGGGTTAAGTGGATTCTGCGGCTTAACTGGGGCAGGTGGCTTGTCCATCCTACCTGGATATAAGGGAGGTGGGAGTGAGTCTGAGGAGACATCTGGGGCATGGTGTGATTAGCCCTCGGGGAGGAACCCTGCGCCTAGGTATACCCAATCCTGAGGAGAAAGCGTGAACTGAACTTTAATGCTGCTGTTAATTTCTTTGTTAATAAATCCAAGCCGCAGGAAGGGGGTAAGGTTTGGGGTTGTGCTTTTTTGTTTTGTTTTTTACGGTGTGGGGACTTTATTTTAGGGCCAGTTGGGAAAGGTGTCTGCTCCCAGATTGGCTATGGAAATGCACTACCGAACTAAACCCTCAGATCTAGATGCTTTGGGTGAATTTTGGATCTGGATCAAAAGTCAGGAGCATCTCTAGTTTTGTCTGTGCTAGCCCCTTTCCAGCAAGCCATGCTTAACCTCTGGTCTTGCCAGAAAAGCTCTACCACTGAGAGCACAGTGTAAATGGGACCTTAGGGCTTGGCTGGGGTACATATGCAGCCATACTGAGGGATCTGGTTACAATGGCAGTGTCCCCTGGTATGGTTAAATCTTGCATCTTGCAGTGTAGATGATACCTGAGACACACCTGCAAGCTGTGCTGAAGCCTAGACGGTGCTACAGCCCCTTGATACTGTAGGCAGCCCCTCTATTACCTCCTTCGCTATGCTCCTTTGCGCACAGCCCTGATTTTTAAAGCTCCCTTGCCCAGCTGACCCAGAGTCACTGATGCATACATAGGTCTGGCCCAGTTGCTGGGAAAGGTTTGCCACTGATTGCTGTCCATTTGGCAAGGGGTAGGATTTCAGAGACAAATGCAGAACAGGCTGCCCCCTGGGGCTGATTCCTCACCCCCAGCGTCCTTATTCGCATGCAGTGGGATGTTTACCATGCTAGCATTAACCTGCCATCTCCAAAGCTCCATTCAGGAACTGGAGGCAGGATGTGGGGAGGCACCAGTACCCATCTGCACATGTTCATGCGTGTGTACAGTGACATGCTTCTTTGAGTTTGCTCTCCGCCCTAGGAAGGGAACATGCCATTTCCTTGTGCACTGCCGGTTCTCTGAGCTAATGCTCTATTTCTCCCTAATAACCTCATAACTCTGTCTCCCAGCATCTGTTTCCATGTCTATATTTAGCAGCACTTGCTGGATCACACATGGAGGGGTGTCTTGGAGGTGCCTTTTTGTTCTCTTTCCTGTTCCCTTCACCCCGAGTCTGGAACCTGGGCAGGGAAGTTTCTGGATTCCCATCTCCCTGCCCACATGTTATGTCTGTGCTCCTTCCTGGCTTGATCACAAACCAAGCCCCTCTTGCCTTTCTAGCAGCGCTGGCCTGAAGCCCTGAAACTGCAGGGCTAAATCAGAGCCTGGTTTCCTTGTCTCCATTGTGTGTTCCCTTAGGTGAACGTTGACTGTCTCCTGCTAGATGGGAGGCGTCACCATGTCCCTGTAGTGGGGGAAAGGGCCTTTGCTGGTGATCAAGAGAGGGAGCTCTGCCTCCAATCATTTTCCTTGTTACGCTGAGAGCAGGCAGGTGGCTCTGCATGTGCAAGTCGCACATGCTCTTTTCCAGCCTGGGATTGCTGTGACTTTCAGGGCTTGTGCCCTTCAACTCCCTCTTTCTAGAGGGGCCGGTGCAGATCCCAAAAGAGCCTACTGGCCAGGGGGCTAGAGAATCTGAAGGCACCCTTCCCCAGTGGGTTGTCTCACTGAGGGTGGGTGCACTCAGCTGCTTATGCCAGAGCAGCCAGGCTGAAGGTCGCTTGTACACTGGACAGCCGTGATTCTGGAGGGAGGGGAGTGAAATGGGCCTAATGAAAGTTGACCCACCTCTGTTGTTTGTCCTCCCCCCTGCCCCCCCATTCTCTCTCCACTGTCCCACCCCAGCTGGCGGGAGAGAATTCTACAATTTGTTCCACTCACTAGTCAGCGGGCAGATTTTTCTATGCTAAGCACCTGCCCTCTCCGCTGCTCGGGCTTGCCGGGGCCATTTTCAACAAGCACCTTCGCTGCTCCCTTAATGAGTAAACAGATCAGGTTCCTGGCAGGGGCTCCAGGGGGCTGGCAGGCCTCAGCTTGAGTCCCAGCACTGCTTAGCTGGTCTGGAATGGGCCAGAGCAAAGGATCAGCATGTGGTCCAGCCTCCTACTACCCACCCCTTTGTGTCTGTAACTGAATGGGGGGAATACAGCCCCAGTAAGAGGGAGCTCAGCACAGGGTTCTGGAAACTGTCTCCATGCAGGTTTCAGAGTAGCAGCCGTGTTAGTCTGTATTCGTAAAAATACAGTCTGTCTCCACGCAGAGATGGTCGGCCTTTCCATTGGGGCAAGGAGTGGTATAGTGATGAAACCAGGGGCCTAGGTTCTATTCCTGACCCTGCTACTGACTCACTCGGTGCCCTTGGACAAGCCGCTTCACCCCCTCGGTGCATCTGCTTCTCCTGTGACTCAATGGATTGTGCTGATGCAGCTCTGTCAGACCCTTGGAGGAAAGGGTCTGTCCAAGGGCAGGGTCTGATTTGTGCTGAAGGTTGGAAGAGGCAGATGCAGTTTACTTAATGGATTTCCCTGGAGGCCGTTACCCCTCCTGCAGCACTGGGATTCAGGGGATAAATGACCATCTTGGGCCTGAGGAAGGGCAGGGCACCACTGCCTTTGCTAGCTGTAAGCCAGTAAGCCCCAAGCCCGGGAGCCCTGGCCTTTCTCCAGTTTGGGCTGAACTTGGAACCCTTACCCCGGGCCAGGAAGAACCCTCTGGTAAGTGTGGTGCTGTTGTGGTGTGGTAGTGTAAGGGTGGGAAGGAGGACCCAAGGCAAGGTACAGGCACCTTAGGGGATAGGTCCTGGGTGGCAGCATGTTACCAGCTGTTTGCTGGGAGCAGAGGCTGAGTCCTAGCTGCCTGACAGCTTCTGGCAGATAGAGAAGGAATGATGCATTGCTTTTGGCAAAGGCAGGATTTGTCTTTATCTTTGGTGCCAGTCTGGCCATCCTACTATGCCCCAGTCCTGATTTCACGTGCCCACCTGGCTCTGTCTCCCTAACACATCTGGCATCTCCTTGTAGTGGCTTTTTCTTTCTCCTTCACACTGGTTGAGATCTGGGGGGTTGTTTTAAGGAGATTCCTGCTTCCTCTTTCCGTCTGAACATAAGAACAGACCTACTGGGTCAGACCAATGGTCCATCTAGCCCACTATCCTGTCTTCCAACAGTGGCCTGTGCCAGATGCTTCAGAGGGAATGACCAAAACAAGGCAGTTATCGAGTGATCCATCCCCTGTGGTCCAGTCCCAGCTTCTGGCAGTCAAAGGTTTAGGGATACCCGGAGCATGGGGTTGCATTCCTGACCATCTGATCTAATAGGTCCATCTATGGCTATCTTCCATTAATTTATCTAATTCTTTTTTGAACCCGGTTATACTTTTGGCCTTCGCTATATCCCCTGGCAAGTTCCACAGGTTGACTGTATGTTGTGTGAAGAAATACTTCCTCATGTTTGTTTCAAAGCTGCTGCGTATTAATTTCATTGGGTGACCCCTGGTTCTTGTGTTATGTGAAGAGGTAAATAATGCTTCCTTATTCACTTTATCCACACCATTCATGATTTTATAGTCCTCTATCATATTGCCCTTTAGTCATCTCTTTTTTTAAATTGAACAATCCTAGTCTCTTAATCTCTCCTATATGGAAGTTGTTCCATACCCCTAATCATTTTTGTTTCCCTTCTCCGTACTTTTTCCAATTTTGCGACCAAAACTGCATTTAGTATTCAAGACATGGGCGTACCATGGATTTCTGTAGTGGCATTATGATAGTTTCTGTTTTATTATTTATCCCTTTCCTAATGGTTCCTAACATAGTTAGCTTTTTTGACTGTCACTGTGCATTGAGCAGGTGTTTTTAGAGAACTATCCATGATGACTCCAAGATCTCCTCCTTGAAGGCAACAACTAATTTAGACCCCATCATTTTGTGTATATAGAGTTGGGATTATGTTTTCCAATGTGCATTACTTTGCATTTATCACCATTGAATTTCATCTGCCATTTTGTTGCCCAGTCACCCTCTGTAACTCTTCGTAGTCCGCTTTGGATTTAACTATTTTGAGTAATTTAGTATCCTCTGCAAACTTTGACACCTCGCTGTTTACCCTCTGATTTAAGCGATAGGTTGCATACTACAACTAGTAGTTCTTCAGGTCTCTTGGGTGAATTCCATCTGATCCTGGTGACTTATTACTGTTTAATTTATCAATTTGTTCCAAAACCACCTCCTGTTGATCTCTCAGTCTGAGACAGTTCCTCAGATTTGTCATGTGAAAATAATGGCTCAGGTGTGGGAATCTCCCTCACATGCTCTGCAGTGAAGACTGACACAAAGAATTCATTTAGCTTTTCTTCAGCGGCTCCTTTAGCGCCTTGATCATCCAGTGGACCCGCTGATTGTTTGGCAGGCTTCCTGCTTCTGATGTACTTTAAAAAAAAAAAAACAAAAAAAACTTTTGTTTTTTGTTCCTTTCGATAGTTGCTCTTCAAATTCTTTTTTGACCTGTCTAATTATGCTTTCACACTTGTCTTGACAGAGTTTATGTTCCTTTCTATTTTCCTCAGTGGGATTTGACTTTTGGTTTTTAAAGGATATCTTTTTGTCTCTCTCTGCCTCTTTTTTATTCTGTTTAGCCATGGTGGCATTTTTTGGTCTTCTTGTTCGTTGTTTTTTTATATTTGAGGTATACATTTAGTTTTAAGCCTCTATTATAGTGTTTTTAAAAAGTTTCCGTGCAGCTTGCAGGCATTTCACTCTTGTGACTGTTCCTTTTAATTTCCATTTAACTTGCTTCTTCATTTTTGTTTCGTTCCCCTTTTTGAAGTTTAAATGCTACTCTAGTGGGTTTCTGTGGTACTTTTCCCTCTACAAGGATGTTAAATTTAATTACATTATGGTCGCTATCACTGAGTGGTTCACCTCTTGCAGCAGATCCTGTGTGCCATTTAGGACTAAATCAAGAATTGTGGGTTCCAGGACTAGCTGCTCCAAGAAGCAGTCATTATTGGTGTCTAGAAATTTTATCTCTGCATCCCGTCCTGAGGTGACATGTACCCAGTCAATATGGGGATAGTTGAAATCCCCATTATTGCTGGGTTTTCTGTTTTTTCTAGCCTCTAATTCCCTGAGCATTTTGCAGTCACTGCCACCATCCTGGTCTGGTGGTCAGTAGTATATTCCTATGGCTGTACTCTTATTATTCAAGCATGGAATTTCTATCCATAGAGATTTTATTGTACATTTTGATTCATTTAAAATTTTTACTATATTGGACCTTTCTTTCACAGATAGTGCCACTCCTCCACCGCCAAGACCTACTCTGTCATTCCTATATATTTTGTATCCTAGTATTGCCATGTCCGATTAATTACCATCATTCCACAAAGTTTCTGTGATGCCTTTTATAGCAATATTTTCATTTAATTCCGGACACTCAAGTTCACCCATGTAGGTATTTAGACTCTAGCATTTGTATACAAGCCACTTATAAAATCTGTTAATATTTAGTTGTCTGCCTTTATGTGATGTAATTGAAGTGGTCTCTTTTTTATTTGACTGTTTCTCTTTATCAGCTTGTATCCTTTCATCTTTACTAGGGTATAGTCTCCTTTAATAAATCTTCTCCTAAGAGATGTCTGTCTGAAACGTGTGCTCCTGTGCACCTGTCAGCTTTCCCCCAGCCCTTAGTTTAAAAACGCCTTTACGACCTTTTTTTAATTTTACATGCGAGCAGTCTGGTTCCGATTTTGGTTTAGGTGGAGTCCATCCTTCCTGTATAGGCTCTTCCTTTCCCAAAATGTTCCCTAGTTCCTAATAAATCTACATCTCTCCTCCAAACACCATTGTTTCATCCATGCATTGAGACCCTGCCGTTCTGCTTGACCCTGCATTTCAGAGAATGCTACCATGGAATCCAGGACTTTAATCTCCTAGCTAGCAGCCTAAATTTGGCCTCCAGGACCTCTCTCTCCTACCTTCCTGCATCTGTATCACCATCCACACTCCCACATCATCCAGCCTGCTGATCAGAGCCCTTGCCAGTGCTGAGAAGCGCTCCAGAGGAAGAGGGGCTGCAGTGGGTAGCATGGAGGTGATGGAAATCAGCTATCACAGTGACTGAACTCTGGAGGAGGGTTTGGCAAACCCAAAGCATTTGAGGGTTTAGTGTTAAGGGTAATGGTCTGGGCATGGAGCATGGGCGGTGGGAGAGAACACCTCCATTTGTCCAGTTGCTGGCCACCTTCTCCCTGTGCTCAGGGAATGGGTTCCACTGAGCATGGGGCTGTTCTGAGTCGGCATCGCTGCCCAACTGTGTCCTGACCCAAACTTGGTTCTGCTCTACCCCGCAGGTCTTGGGTGCTAGCATGGCAAACTCAGTCCTTGGGACAGGCTGATGTCTCCACATAATCTTCCTGTCCGGCCCATCCTTGATCCGATCGGTCTGATTGATTTAAAGCGTGGCCCATGGAAGATAATGAGAGCAAGACTGAGGCCCGGGTTCCCTCGTGGCCTTTGGGGCCTGTGCACTGACAGAGTCTCCTTCTGAGGAGCCATAATGTGAGCAGGCCCAGCCACACAAAGGGAGCAAAGGAGTTCCCCGAAATCCAGGCTGGAAGTCAAGAGGGTGAACCCCCCTCACCCCCTTGCACGCATGCACATGAGACCTGCAGGTGCTGTTGGGGAGGGGAAGGGATTGAACAAGAGAGAAGGCAACCTCCAAGGGCAGGTCCGGTAGTTAGGAGGTGTCCCCGTGCCTGTATCCAGCCTGGGATACCAGGCTGAGGTGGAAGGGGATGCCCCAGGCCCCAGTCCCTGCCAAGCCAGAGATTTCGTCATAGCCTTCTCACCTTTAGATTCGTGTAATTCAGTGTGTCCCTGTGTCTGACCCTGTCTGTCCACTCTTCTGTTACATTCTGCTCCCTGGGCAGGTGAGCATACAGGGAGGCAGCCAGCTGTAGTAGTTGAAACAGAAGATTGGGAGCAAGGGCTCCTGGGTTCTTTTCCTGATTCGGTCATTGCCTTATAGCAGTATCCTTAACCCCTCTGTGCCTCAGTTATCCCATCAACAATATGGGGGGTGAGGGGGCTAATAATACAGCAGCCTCATTGGAGTGCAGTGGGGTCTAATAGGTCTTTGGTTGCTGCTCTGGGGGGCTGTGAGGAGCTATAGAAATGCACAATGGTGCTGCTCAGACACACCCTGTTCACTTTGCTCTTCCCCCACCCCACAGCCGTGTGTGAGTGGGTCTGTTGAGCTGTTGGGAATGAATTGGCTCTGAGTTGAGAGTGAGTGAGTGTGTGTGTGTGTGTGTGTGTGTTGTGGGGCAGGGTTCCTAGCTTCCCCACACACCTAAACTCCCTCTATTGTTCCAACAGGGCCTTGTGCTGATACCTCCACCCTGTCTGTAAATCACCAACTGTGTATTATGTGGTGTTCACTTTGCGGCGGGACGGGGGAGGTGGACCCCTCCCACCATAACCTCATCCCCAGCTGGTCTCTAGGCAGCTGCCCGCCCTTCCTACAGATGGCCAGTTCAGGACACAGCATATGGAACAGTAAAGCAGAGGCTGGACAATGAGGGGAACCTAATAAAATCTCCTTCCCCCTCCCCAAGAGAGCAGGTGTTTGGCAGGGAGGGAGGAATAGCGCGGCCTAAAATAATTGTGTCAAGCACCGCACTGTGCCTTGAAGGTACCGGCGAGCTGCGTGAGGTGTCCCTCAGGGAGTGTGAGGAGATGAATGGGACTGTGGGGGTGGGGACCCAGTCTGTGCTGTCCGAAACCAAGAGGGACTGATCCAAAGCCCACTATAGTCATTGGGAGTCTTGCCACTGATTTCAGTGGGCTTAGGGTCAGGTGTTCATGTGGGAAGATGTGGACTTAGGACTCTGGGTCTGGGTCTCTTCTCACCTGGTCCTGTGGTGCTGGCACCTCCTTGCATTCTCCTGTCATCTCATCACCAGCTTGTGTCTGTCCAGCACTTCAGCTCCCCTGTCCCACCAGTCCACCTCTCCTCACCCTGATAGCCCAGGCTTGCAGATGTGGGGCTGCACCAAGCTGAGGTTCTTTTCCCCACAGTGAAAATGGATGATGCTTTGTACTCTCTCCCCACCCCCAGTTAAGGGATGGAGAGGTCCTTGGCAGACACTAACTGCAGGTCCATTTAGGACACCCATAAGAAAGCGCAGGAGGGCTGTGGGATTCCTCCCCCAGGAGGTTAGTGAGGCAAATGCTGTCGCTGCGGTTCAGAAGGGGCTGGCAAACACTCTGCCCTCTACTATCTGCAGTGACGCGCTGTGATAGTGACTCACATCAGTACAGCATATCGGGTTTGCTTCGGCTGGCTGTAGCTACAGCCCCAGGGCTAAAGCACCCCACTTCAGGCAAGGGCTCAGATAGTCTCCGGCTTCAAGATCAGAAGGGATTCCCCCCCAACACACACACTCCTGTGTACCTATGTACACATTGTTCATAGCACTGTCCAATATGCTAGAATGCCAGAGTCAAAGGACCAGTGGGGAATTCACCAGATGCAGATAAATCCTGGGGATGATGTGAACTGCATTAATGCTCCAGTCCCACTGGATCTCTGGGAGTCCCCAGGAACTAGCTGGTCCAACAGTTCCTTTCTCCCTGTGAGTGTTGGGATGTGACTTTTTCCTCTCCAGTGCTCTCTCCTCAGAGCTGTTCCATACTGCCCCCACCCCATGGGCCTGAATTAACCCCAGTGGCAGACATATCAGCATCTCTTAGAACATTGCTGTTATTGCAGATTTCCATTTAATCTCAGACTCCCTTGAGGGCTCTTTCCTTCACTGCCTGCCTTACATCACCTGGATGTGTGTGGGGAAAACTCAGATTTTGCCCTTTGGTACCTGATCTGTCCCTTTCTCCCCCTGCAGGGAGCAATGTAGAGTAGAGAGAAAAGGAGTACTTGTGGCACCTTAGAGACTAACGAATTTATTTGAGCATGAGCTTTCGTGAGCTACAGCTCACTTCATCAGATGCATACCGTGGAAACTGCAGCAGACTCTATATATACACAGAGAATATGAAACAATACCTCCTCCCACCCCACTGTCCTGCTGGTAATAGCTTATCTAAAAGCCATTTCCAGCACAAATCCAGGTTTTCTCACCCTCCACCCCCCCACACAAATTCACTCTCCTGCTGGTGATAGCCCATCCAAAGTGACAACTCTTTACACAATGTGCATGATAATGAAGTTAGGCCATTTCCTGCACAAATCCAGGTTCTCTCACTCCCTCACCCCCCTCCAAAAACCCACCCCCATACACACACAAACTCACTCTCCTGCTGGTAATAGCTCATCCAAACTGGCCACTCTCCAAGTTTAAATCCAAGTTAAACCAGAACATCGGGGGGGGGGGGTAGGAAAAAACAAGAGGAAATAGGCTATCATGTGCCAGCAATGCCCCTCTGCCATGTACATTGGTCAAACTGGACAGTCTCTACGTAAAAGAATAAATGGACACAAATCAGATGTCAAGAATTATAACATTCATAAACCAGTCGGAGAACACTTCAATCTCTCTGGTCACGCAATCACAGACATGAAGGTCGCTATCTTAAAACAAAAAAACTTCAAATCCAGACTCCAGCGAGAAACTGCTGAATTGGAATTCATTTGCAAATTGGATACTATTAATTTAGGCTTAAATAGAGACTGGGAGTGGCTAAGTCATTATGCAAGGTAGCCTATTTCCTCTTGTTTTTTCCTACCCCCCCCCCCGATGTTCTGGTTTAACTTGGATTTAAACTTGGAGAGTGGCCAGTTTGGATGAGCTATTACCAGCAGGAGAGTGAGTTTGTGTGTGTATGGGGGTGGGTTTTTGGAGGGGGGTGAGGGAGTGAGAGAACCTGGATTTGTGCAGGAAATGGCCTAACTTCATTATCATGCACATTGTGTAAAGAGTTGTCACTTTGGATGGGCTATCACCAGCAGGAGAGTGAATTTGTGTGGGGGGGTGGAGGGTGAGAAAACCTGGATTTGTGCTGGAAATGGCTTTTAGATAAGCTATTACCAGCAGGACAGTGGGGTGGGAGGAGGTATTGTTTCATATTCTCTGTGTATATATAGAGTCTGCTGCAGTTTCCACGGTATGCATCTGATGAAGTGAGCTGTAGCTCACGAAAGCTCATGCTCAAATAAATTCGTTAGTCTCTAAGGTGCCACAAGTACTCCTTTTCTTTCTGCGAATACAGACTAACACGGCTGTTACTCTGAAACCTGTCATTATGCAAGGTAGAGTAGAGAGGTCATTTCTGCTCCTCTTTCACCTGTCTAGGTCCGCAGTCCACAAGGGGGATGGGAGCAAGAAGGAACAAAAACCACATTGCTCCCTTCCTATTGTCCAGTTCAAGAGCCATTCCTGATCCCTTTTACAATGGGTAGAGAGAGGGTGTTTTACAAGGTATATTTTATAGCTCCCTGCCCGTGACACATCTTTGAATCCCTTCTTGCTGGAAACTGCAGATCCTCCTGTGTCCAGTTGAATCCTACCCCAAATTGCTGCCACCTGCCCCCATAACTGCCAAGGGTGGATTTGAGAGGCAGGAGCCCTCACTGTGTACTTCCAATGCTGAATTCCCCAGAGTCTGGGGTGTTTGCATATGGCGTTTTGGTTCAGTTCACAACAGAGACGGGCAAAATGGCAGAGTTTAATTCCAAGCTTCCCTGCTTACCGGAGCTGTTCAGATCTGAGTTTGGTTCAGGCCCCTCACTAACAGGAGCTGCAATCTGTGCATTCTTTGCCTGAAGTTCGCCATTAAAAATAAACTACCTATTGTTTTGCCTTGGTGCCACTAGCCCCAAAGAGAGGTAGCAACCTCTTCCTGGGGGTGGATGTCCTCCTAGGAAGGAAGAGGATCTGCATTAATTCTCCCTTTTCCTCTGGGAATCTCTTGATCAACAGCATCAGACTAGCCCCTTCCCATCCCCTACCCAGATTGGACAAAGTGTGAGTCCTGCGGGATCTTGGCTGCACATTCCTGAGCCAGGCTGGCTGATAGGAGGATAAGCCTGGAGGGGGTCAAAGTTCAGGAAAGGCATCTGTGAGGTATTTTTAAACATTTACAACTTCAGACACCAGCCATAATGCTGCAGGCTGGGAGCAGGGGTTTGAGGCTAGCCCTCCATCCCAGACGGCTTGTCATCCCTGGGGCAGTGGCTGCAGAGAGGAGAAAGGGTTTATTGCAGGGAGATTTGCTCTTGATTCTGAATGCTCCAGTACTGGGCCAGTAACTCAAAGTAACTGAATGCATCCGATGAAGTGAACTGTAGCTCACGAAAGCTTATGCTCAAATAAATTTGTTAGTCTCTAAAGTGCCACAAGTCCTCCTTTTCTTTTTGCGAATACAGGCTAACAAGGCTGCTACTCTGAAACCTGTCAAAGGAGAGAGAATCCTAAAAACAACACACGGCCACCATCTTATCTTGAGCAAGTCCCTGCACCGCTCTGTGCCTGTGTCTCCTCCCGTCCTGTGTGTGTCTGTTCTAGATTGTAAACTATCCAGCACTTGGACTGCCTCACTCTCTCTAGCGCCTAGCACAGTGGGGCTCTGATCCCTGCTGGAGACTCCAAATTCTACCATCATAAAGACAAAGCACTTGACAGACTAACGAGCCCCACAACCCCCTGGGAGTTAGGGGTCATTTATATTCACCTATCTCTGATATGGCAGACTGAAGTGCAGAGAGATTTACCTAAGGCCATATAGCGAGCTAGAGTTAGAGACGCAATTAAAATATAGGGTTTCCAGCTCCTGGGCCTGGGCTCAGACTCTCTCAGCTAGACTGTGTCTCTTTCAAGTAACCGCTCCAGGGGACAACGCCATCTAGGTCTGTGCACTAATGACAGCAGGCCCCCGTGTGATGTAGCAACACAAGCTAATGGAGCCCAGGCAGCCCCCTCTGTCCTTCACCTTTTACTGCTGTGCCTGGGTATTGTATCATGATACACACTGAGTTACAGATCGAGGGACAACTCTTAGGCCTTCTTTGGTAGACATTCATGATGGGGGAATGCCCAGATCTCGCCCTCTGGAAATCTTTCACAAAGCTTCGTCTCCGCTCTTCCATTCATCATTTCATCCCATTGCTCCTAGTAAGGCCCATAAAATGATTCTTCCCCCTCCCAAGAGATTTGCAGACTTATTTCCCCGCCCACCTTCCCAAATCCTTGCTGAAACCAGCCAGGTTTATTTAACTCTCTTAGTCCTTCCTTGTAAACCAGTCCCTCCAGCTCCCTGATAATTTTTGGTTTCAGAGTAGCAGCCGTGTTAGTCTGTATTCGCAAAAAGAAAAGGAGTACTTGTGGCACCTTAGAGACTAACCAATTTATTTGAGCATCAGCTTTCATGAGCTACAGCTCACTTCATTGGATGCATCCGATGAAGTGAGCTGTAGCTCACGAAAGCTGATGCTCAAATAAATTGGTTAGTCTCTAAGGTGCCACAAGTACTCCTTTTCTTTCTGATAATTTTTGTCGTTCTTCTCAGAAATCACTCCCCTTAGCCGATACTGTTCTGATTACGAGGTGCCCAGACCTGCATGCGTGATGACTCCGGGGTGGTTGTAGCAGAGCTGTATAGAGAGGGGCCGTCTATCCCTACCTTGCTCTGGGTTGCCTTGCCTCTGTTTATGCAGCCCAGGATTACACTGGCCTTTTCTAAAACCATTAATCACATTGCACACTCCTGCCTCATTTGCTGTTGCTCTCCTGGATAGTCCTTTCTCTCAGCATCCTGCTTCTCTGGTTTCTTCTTTCCACTGAATAACTGCCTGCTGAATTATTTTTCCCCAGATGTTGTAGTTTGCAGTTTTCCCAAATTGAATCTGCTTCTGTTTATTCTCTGCCCATGTTCCTAATCCCTCTAAATCCTTTTGTATTAATTCTGTGCCCTCATCAGTATCCCAAAGTCCTTCCTCTTTTGTGTCAGCAGCAGATCACATTAATGCGCTGTTTGCTTGGTCTTTCCTAAATGAAGACAAAATCAGACCTAGCCCCGATCCATGTGGGAGCCCCCAGTGCCTCCTCCTTGCCTAGATGTTTTGAGGTTTAGCAAAATACTTTCTTTATGGCCCTTGCCCCAGGAACTGGGGCAATGTTAATATCCAAGCTGATCTGAGTGACGCTTGAGGCCTTTTGTCGAGACTGGAACAAACGCTTTGCTAACACCTGGTGCTGCAGGGGGACCGTGGTTCAGTGTTCCCTAGTTATTTTGCAATGTCTTTCTCTTGATGTTTGTCCCATTATTTCACTGGGGGCAGAGGTTGGGCCATGTACAGACCGGTAACTTTCCCACACTATACATCCAACAAACTGTCTTTTAAGCAGAGTGGGGCCACTGTTGGCAGCAAGGAGCTGAGGTTGGCCACTAGTCCTCCTATCGCACAGATCTCTTCCCATTCTGGGAGGTGTCCTGTCCTTTCGGAAGGATGGGGGAAGTGGAAAAGGGTCCGCCTCTTCCCTCTATAAATAAACCTCTGCTGAGTTCATATCCTGGGGAGAGGAATGGCCGGATCCCAGAAGAGCTGGTGACTTCACTCCCTGGTAACGTGTTTCCCCGGCCAGCTGGGAAAGGAGCTTTCATATCTCTGAAGGAACCGCCTGGCTTCCCTACCTAAAGACTTTCCCAGCTGTTTCCATCTTGGCACGGGCAAAGGGAGGGTGAGGACAGAAGATTTCAGCCTCCAGAGGGAATGGGAGTTCCCTCCTGCTCCTGGTGAGATGTCCCCAGGCAGCCAGCAAACTTGGCTGGGGTGTTTTTCCCTTTTGTGACTTTGTCAGTAAGTCAATAGAGGTTGAATTGCAGGGGTGGGGGGAGCTTCCCCCTTCCACCTGTGTCCTCTTGGTCTGTAGAGGAGGAGTCTTCCACTCCAACCCAGCTGACTCCCAGAGCCTGATTGGCAATTAAGCCATGACTCTAGCCACCTCATGCAAGTAGAGGAGCCCTTGTGGGGATGTAAATCTTGCTGTATAGACTTAATAAGGGATGCTCCCTAGTTTATCTAGTTGGGCATCTCGCCCACTGTGCTGCTGGATCAGACCATTGGTCCATCCTGCTGACAGCTTATGTGAGGGTGCGTTATGCTCCCTATAATGCACCCTTCTGTTGGCTTGCCCAGTGTCTAATGGATCTCTAACACACGCACAGTGCTGAGTCCAGGGATCGCTGCACGGACAGACTGCAGCTTGAGAGATTGTTTGAGGCTTAGAACAAGAGCTTCCATTCTGAATTTATGGACTGGGTGGGAAGAGTCAGGGTGGAGAGAGAGAAATCCAGCCAGTG
The DNA here is from genome assembly GCF_965152235.1 of Eretmochelys imbricata. Lineage (NCBI taxonomy): Eukaryota > Metazoa > Chordata > Testudines > Cheloniidae > Eretmochelys > Eretmochelys imbricata. The sequence goes on along the minus strand of NC_135585.1, from coordinate 15,158,413 downwards.
TCAATCAGCATGTTTCACTGAAAACATTGCAACTCCTTTTTGGTCAAACTCCATGCCCCATATTCAATAGCCAGGCCAGGTAAGAAGAATAAAGTATCAGGTCGCCCATCTGCTCTGGGTAAGGAAATCATATTGTCCCCTTTCTAGTGAGAATGGTGCTTGAACATGCTTTGCTGGGAAGGTGTTAGCATGGTTTCCCTAGCCAGTGTAGACCAGGTCATAATGGGCAGTGGGGCTAATGCTGGACATGGTTTGTGGACGTGGGGACCAAAATCCAGGCAGAGGGGTTTTGTGGGCATGACAGGATGGAGATGAGAGATTTTTGTAATGAAATAACCCTTGGCAAATCCATTTGTGCAATGGCTCTACATTCCATGGTACAGTCCTGTACAAGTACAAGTCCCTGCCCTCTGTCCATTACCAACCCCGCCTTCTGCATCCTCTTCCCTTGGAGGAGCTGGTTCTCTGTGCTCTTTCCTTAGCAACTACTGTCTCAGTGCAGCCATGCCAGGTCGAAGCGAAAGCTGCATGTTCCCAGCCTTGTGGATGGGGAGGGGGCTTTCCACGTTTGCTTTCCTTTCATTGTTCTGTTGGGTGTTGGTATTTAATGAGCCGTGTGTTTGTTTTCCAGTTCTGTGTGGTGGTACCTTGATTCCTATTGGGATCAGGCAAGGAAGGGTGCAGAAGCCATGCCTCAGTGCATTTTTGCCAGTGCTGGAGTTGCCCAACATTTTGGCTTAGTAATCAAGATATTGCATTGCAAATCAATCCTCTCCTCCCACTGTTTCCTGCCCCCATCTTTATCTGACTTTCCAGAAAGTGCTGATGGAGGCAGAATAGCATGGAACAGCCCTTCAGCATCTGCCTGTTGTTTCTAATTTCTTTTAAAAATGGATTCTATTTGACTGGTTTTCCTGTAAAAGCTAAAGGGGGAAAAAAATCTCCCAGATCATTCTGTTGTCCCTGCTGCCTTGGGTCCTGAGTTCTGCATGCATACCCCTCTTCCCCAGACTGGGAAGGCTCAGTGCACATATGCACTGCAAATCATCCCCTCCACTCCAATTCAGGGCCAGCCAAAGGGGGAAGGCAAATGTCTTCAGCCTCACAACCCCCTTCCCCTATTCATCCCTGGGATGCAGTGCACTGATCCCACGCTCTGCTGCCACGCATCTTAACACAGACTGGCCATGTGGTAAGTCCTTCCTAGGACAGATTAGGTGCTACTGTAATAGATTCCCCTCCCAAGATGGATTCCCCCACTGTGTTAGGTGCTATACAAACAAACAAAACCATTACAATCCCTGCCCCAGACAATTCATGTCTTGACATTCTAGATTGTAACAGGTGGATGAAAGAGACGGACGGGGCAGGGAACAGTAAAGGAGGCATGTTATGTGGAAATCAGTGGTTAGAACTGGCCAGCAGCCTAACCGGTATCAGACAACAGCTTTTTTTGGGCATCATAGGAAAGGTGAATTGTAAAGAGGACAAAGGTATTGGTTTTGGAGCTTGGTTGGAAGTGCTTCCCGGGTGTAAGGGACAGCACGTGTGAAAACACAGTGGTGCTCGTAGGAGAATCTGACACCCAAGGGATCAAAGGCAGAAGCATTGACAGAGCAAAGACAGGATCCACCTTGTCATAAGCTACTTGACTCAATAGGAAAGGCAGGATTAAATCATGAAGGGCCATAGAGGTACAGACAAGGACCTTGTGTCTGATGCAGTGGAGGGAGGTGAAGGGGCGCCGAGAGTCAGGAATACAAGCCAGGAAGACTAGTGTAGTTGCAGTATTTTGAATGACCGTGAGGGGAGCAGCGTTGGAGCAGTTGAATGAGATTCAAGGTGCAAGATGACAAGGACTTGGACAAGAACTTTGGCAGCCTTTATGGGCGGAAAAGGGCAGAGTTTGGAAATGTTATACGGAGGAAGCAGCAGCTAGATTTAGATTGTTGGTGTCAGTCCAGAATGTTTGACTTGAATGGGATTACTCCAGACTTACACCAGCGTAACTGAGATCAGGAGCTGGGCTTGTGTGTGACTGGCTCTGAGTCGCTTGTGGGCACCTAAAGCATGTGGTTCTCTGACCCTGCTCAGACACAGCAGTAGATGGGAAGGCTGCTGTGTTGTCTGCAGGGCATCCCGTGTGCAGAGCTCCCAGACTCTGGCACAGTGAGAATAATCTGGGAGGAGATGGCTTTTGATGAAATGGAGGTTCAGTTGCTGGCTGTGGGCTGGGTGAGTCTCTTGTGGTCTCTCATGCATCAGATTCCTCATTGGTTTTCAGTCAATGTCCTTGTCCAATGGGATGCTGAGACCCTGCCTCACACACTGCTCAGACCAGTCTCGCCACATGTGCTTTCCTTGTCTATGCCACTCTGTGCCCTTGAGACCGTTCTGTTTCCCTAGAGGTCACTACCATGATCTTGAGCCAACCTCTCAGAACGGTCTGATCCAGTTAACCAGTGGACAAGCTGTGTAGTGTGGCAGCTGGCACTGGCTCTGCACCTGATTAGATCCACTCATCAGGAGCTTAGCAGTTGGGTTTGTGGGGAACACATTTGTAGGTGTGGATGGTACAGATGAGACCACGAACCAAGGGACTGGCCCCTTGTGGTTAGTAAGGATCCCATGGCATTTTCACAAGACTACGGGTGCTAATCCTGGGTCCTGGCTAGCTTCCAGTTTGGCTAACTGCACCTAAATTCACTCTGGGGAAGTTATTCCTACCTTCGTTTTCCTAAAAGTTGTTGCATTACTGGCATAGAATGGCTGCCACATTCCTCCTCAGAGGCAGCTGCATTTCAGTCATCATTGAAATGACATGGGGTGCAGTCTAGTGGCTAGAGCAGACGACTGGGATTGGGAGACCTGGATCCTTGTTCCCAGCTCTGTCACTGACTCACTGTGCAGTCTTGGTCAAGTTATTTCATTTCTTTGTGTCTGAGGTTTTTCCCCATTAATCAAATGGGGATAATCTTTAACTAACCCATAGGGGAGCTGTGAAGCGTAGCTGTTAAAGTGCCCTGAGGTCCTCAGGTGGAAGACACTGGATACATGCAGCATAGTCTATAAAGCGCTTTGGGATGGAAGATGCTACAGATATGTAATGGATTGTTCTTTCAGAAGGGGACTGGGTAAATGAAAACCACTTAGGGTTGCCTACATTGTAAGTGAAGGTAAGAATACCCATGCTAGCTTTAATCTAACTAGCCAGGGTAAGAATAATAGTATAGGCATGGCAGCGCGGGCTTCAGCATGGGCTAGCAGGTGGAATACAAGCCTGCCAGTGTGCCACCACGTCTACGCTACTGTTGTTACTTGTGCTAGCTAGATTAAAACTAGATTGGGTGTGCCTGTTTGTGCTACAATCACACCTTCCCGTGCAGTGCAAATGTACCCTTAGATGATCCCTGTAATCTAAACAAATAGTCATTACTGATATTGCCAGGGAGGTCACTGCCAGCCCCAAGGCCAAAGCAAGGCACGACTCCTCCTCTGGGGTTGTTCCACGCAGGTAGGCGGGCTAGGCGATGCATGGTAGGGTTAAGCTGGCTGCCCACAGGGCAAGCTGCACGTAGCTGAAGTAGTGCCAGCAGCTGTCTTTCTGCCTGATCGAAGATGATTAACGCATACAGCCAGTTTATTGGCTTATCAGGAGCCTCCCCCTGTTTGTTTTCCCAGAGCGTGTGCACAGGTAGTTTGTACTCTCAGACTAAGAGCACATGTTCTTTCCCTCGCCACCTTTTTAACCGTTTCATAACTACCATTGCAACAGGATTGTGGCCCAGCAACTAAAGAGCTGTGCTGGAGATTTATTTATTTATTCTTGGACCCCTAATACCCAGAAATCCTTGGACGAATCACTACGATCCCACTGTAGTGAGGCCTTATTGGAAATCCTGGGAGGAGGGCAGGTACAAGCCTGCCCACTTCTACAGGCCCCTCCCCCAGCCTAGCAGGAGGGACCACTGGACCTGGGAAACAAATGAAGATGGGGGACAACTAAGGAATAACAGGGACAAGCTGTGCTGGAGATGCTTGTGTACCGAGTGCTGGGATGCCTGGAGTGTCCTGCACTAAGGGACCCTGTGTCCTAGGACGGAGGGAGAGGGACAGGTGCCATGTCATGGACTCATGTGACAGGATTGTTCTGTAAGGGTGTGCTTTCCAGGGTGTACCTGGTATGCAGGTGGGCCTCTTGCTGCTGGAGAACATGTTTTTTCACTGTGAACCTCATGCAACTCATGGTGAGGGAGGGTCCACAGTCATAGAATCACATAATTGTTGGGCTGGAAGAGACCTTGAGAGGTCATCAAGTGCAGCCCCCTGCCCTGTGGCAGGACCAAATAAACCTTAGACCATGCCTGACAGGTGTTTGTCCAAGCGTTCTTAAAAACCTCCTGTAATGGGGATTCCACAGCCACCCTTGGAAACCTATTTCAGAGTCCAACTATCATTATACTTAGAAGGTTTTTCCTAATATCTAACCTAAATCTCCCTTGCTGTTTCTTGTCCTACCTTCAGTGGATCTGGAGAGCAATTGACCACTGTCCTCTTTATAACAGCCCTTAACATATTTGAAGACTTATCAGCTTCCCCCTCAGTCGTCTTTTCTCAAACATGCCCAATTTTTTTAACCTTTCCTCATAAATTAGGTTTTCTAAACCTTTTATCGTTTGTGTTGCTCTCCTCTGAACTCTCTCCAGTTTTTCCACATTTTTCCTAAAGTGTGGCACCCAGAACTGGACACAGTACTCCATCTGAGTCCTCTCTAGTGGTGAGTAGAGCAGGACAGTTACCTCCTTTGTCTTACATACAACACTCCTGTGAATACACCCCAGAATATTAGCTTTTTTCGCAACTGCATCACATTGTTGACTCCTATTCAATAGGTGATCCACTATATCCCCCAGATCCTTTTTAGCAGTGCTACCACCTAGCCAGTTATTCCTCATTTTGTAGCTGTACATTTGATTTTTTTCCCTTCTAAGTGTAGTACTTTGCACTTGTCTTTATTGAATTTTCTTGTGTTGATTTTAAACCAATTCTCCAATTTCTCAAGGTCATGTTGAATTATAATCCCGCCCTCCAAAGTGCTTGCAACCCGGTGTCATCTGCAAATTTTATAAGCATACTCTCCACTCCATAATCCAAGTCATTAATGAAAATATTGAGTAGTATCAGACCCAGGACTAGCCGCTGTGGGGCCCCACTAGATACACCTTCCCACTTTGACAATAAGCCATTGATCACAATTCTTTGCGTATGGTCTTTCAAGCAGTTGTGCACCCACCTTAGAATAGTATTATCTAGACCACATTTTCCTAGTTTGCTTATGAGAATGTCACGTGGGACTGTGTCAAAGGCCTTACTAAAATCAAGCTATATCATGACTACTGCTTCCCCCCATCCACTAGGCCAGTAACCCTGTCAAAGAAGAAAATTAGGTTGGTTTGGTATGATTTGTTCTTGACAAATCTGGGCTGGCTATTCCTTATAACCCTATTATCCTTCGGGTGCCTACAAATTGATGGGTTAATAATTTTTGTTCCAATATCTTTCCAGGTATCGCAGTTAGGTTGACTGGTCTCTAATTCCTCTGGTCTCCTTTGTTCCCCCTATGTTTGCCCTTCTCCAGTCCTCTGGGACCTCTCCAGTCCTCCAGTAGTCCTCAAAAACAATTGCTAACTATTCCAAAATTGCTTCAGCTAGTTGCTTAAGTACCCTAGCACAAATTTCATCAGGCCCTGCAGACTTCAATACATTTAATTTATCTCAGTATTCTTTAGCCTGCTCTTTCTCTATTTTGGCTTGCATGCCTTCCCCCTTGTTGTTAATATTAATTGTGTTGAGTATCTGGTCACCATTAACCCTTTTTAGTGATGCCTATAGCAAAGTAGGAATTGAACAACTCAACCTTCTTGATGTCATCAGTTATTAGCTCTCATTCCCTGCAAAGTAGAGCATCCACACTTACTTTACTTCATCGAATGGAGGAGCACGTTTCATGGGATGTATTTGCTGGAGGCAGAGGATGCACTAGACGAGCCCCCTTTTTCAGATGTAACAGGGACTGTTTTGTCAGCACTTGTACGTGGCAGAGGGGAGGGCTCACTGAAGGGTCTCATTTCCAAGGGCGCGTGTGCTGTGTTATTCACTACCTGAGGTTAAACATTTATGAGCCACTCTGTGGTCGTCTTTCCCTGATGGATATTGGTTCGAAAGTAGGAATTAACATTCTGCCCACTTACTCCACAGTGGCTGCTGGCTGGGGAATGAGCTGTTGGTGTTGTCCAAACCATTTCTATCTGTTACGCTAGGCAAACTCAGTGAAACTCCCCTTGTCCGTACAGTTTCCCTGCTCAGCTCTGTTTGGAATGTCTCCCCGCTCACTAATCTGAGCTCCTCTCCCCTCTCCAGATCTTGTTGGTCAGGCAGCAAAGTAGTTGATAGTTTTATAACATCTGGAAGGCACACCCATGCTCCCTTAGGGCACAATGGAGCGGGAGTTGGGGCGATGCTTCATTTTTGGATCCCGTGGCTGTGATGCCAGTCACAGAAATGTACTGTTTCCAAACTGCAGAGCCTTCTGCCCCTTTGAGGCCATGTCTAGCTTTCACTAAAGTCCATGCTGGACCTGGCAAAAGGCAGTACTTTGCCCAGAATGCAATGGGGGAGAGGGGAAAGGGCATCAAGATCCAGTGAACAAAAAAGAGAGAGGTTGGTTTGGCATCAACAACAGGCTGATGGGTGGGGCAGCAAAACGTGATTTCAGAGCCTTTGCAAATGCACTTTGGAATAGTTCAGTTCTACGCAGTTCGAAGTCCAAAAGCAGATGTTCCAGCAGAGAGGGATAGAGGATGCATGTCTGTGTGTAAAGCCTTCATAGTCCCACCTTTCAGAAATAGCTAGCAAATGTCTCCTTTAAAACCTGAGGAACTGCCAGCGACCCCAAGAGAGTTGGAGTGGGCAGTGAAGGGTTAACTTTTAGGGGCAGGTGGCGGGAGTGGAGCGTGACTCACTCCCCTGAGCGTGCCCATACAGCACCAACTGATGGGCTGTCTGTCACGCCCACGCCACGAGTGCTAGGTGAGGACACGCCTGTCTTTGGCACCAGCACCAGGGGCCAAGCGCCCAGAGGGAGGTAAATAAAAGTTCATGCTGGCACGCCTGCCACGAACACGGGTGAGGTGCCTGCCCTGCCCCTTCAGCAATCTGCAGCCCTAGACCTGCTCGTTCCTACTGCCTTGCTGATGGTCCTGAGACAACAGACAGTCGGTGCCTTTGGGAAACCTCAGACAGCTAGGTGTGGCAGCTCCAGAGCACCCTGTAAACATCAGCTGACAAAGTGCCACAGCCTCCCTGGAAGGGAGGAGTCTTGTTATCTCCCCTTTTGGGTGGGAAAATTCAGGCACAGGGAAGGGCAGTGACTTGGTGGTTGAGGACAGCCAGCACTCTGCAGGATTGGGCCTATCATGCTAATTATGCCTGAGCGTTGGTAGTCATCTTCCCCCTTCTTCCTGCAGCCAGCCAGTGACTATCCTGTCTCTGCAGAATTTCGGTCCCAGCTGTCTGCTCTGTCCTTCTAGGGGAGACAGGAGGGAGGGGGAGTCTGAAATTCAGCCCCTGGAAGGGGGCCAAAAGGCCAATGTAAGAGTGAGTGATTTCAAAAGGGTAAATTTAAAAAATAAATAAAATAAAATAATCAAAGGAATTAGTTAGGGAAGTTGCCTGAACTGAAGAACTCAAGGATCTGAATGTGGAGGAGGTTTGGAATTAATTTGTCAAAAGTGCAGAAACTATCTGGAGCCTGCTTCCCAAGCAAGGGGACAAAATTTGTAGGAAAGGGTTGTAGACCAAACTGGATGAACAAGCATGTCAAAGAGGTTATTAAGAGAAAGCAGAAGGCCAAGAAGAGATGGATCAGCAAAGAAAGCTACCTCTTGGCTGTCAGGAAGTGTGTAAGGAAGAAGTGAGAACTGCCAAAAGCCAAGCAGAGTTGGACCTGGCAAAAAAAAAATTAAAACCAATAGTAAAAGGTTTGTTAGTCATAAGTGAAAAGAAAACAAGGAAAGAAGAAGTGGGACTGCTGAGCACTGGGGACAGGATGGAGATTAAAGATTCTCTAGGTATGCCTCAACACCTAAACGAAAACTTTCCCCCAGGTTTTAATAAGGATAATTAGGAGCTTGGGGGCAGTGGCAGGGTGGCTAATGAGAACAAGGATATGGAAGTAGAAATTACCACATCTGACATGGGAGCCAAACGGGGATGGGACCAAAGGAGGGGGCACGGATAATCTCCATCCAAGAATATTAAAGGAGCTGGTACCTGACATTGCAAGCCCAATAGCAATAATTTTTAAAGACTCTGTAAACGTGGGGGGTCATACAAATACGTAAGAAAGGAAAAAAAACATGATCTGGGAAACTATAAGCCCATTAGTTTAACCTCAAAAGATCTTAGAACAAATTTTGAAAGAGAGACTAATTAAAGACCTAGAAGTAAATGGTAATTGAGATAAAATACAACATGGTTTTGCTAAAGGTAGATCATGCCAAACTAGCCTGATCTCTCTCTTTGAGAAAACTGATTTTCCAGACAAAGGAAATGCAGTAGATACAGTTCCACATGGGAATTTATCAGTTGCATTGCAGAAAATGGGGATTAATACAAGATTTGAAAAGTGGGTGAGGAACTGGTTAAATAGACTATTACAACAGCTCATGCTGAAAGGTGAACTGTCAGGCTGGAGGGAAGTTACTAGTGGAGTTTGTCAAGAATGGGTCTTGGCACCAATGTTGTTTAACATTTTCATTAATGACCTTAGCACAAAAAGTGGGACAGTGGATGAGACCTAGCTGGGAGGTATTGCCAATATGGAGGAGAACTGGAATATCATATAAGAAGTTTTGGATGACCTTGGAAACTGGAGTAATAGAAATAGGATGAAATTTAATAGTGCAAAGTGCTAGGTCAGTCACTTAGGGACTAGCAACAAGAATTTTTGCTATAAATTGGGGATTTATCAGTTGGAATGACAGAGGAGGAGAAAGACATGGTGTATTGGTCAATTACAGGGTGACTATGAGCCCCCAATGTGATGCGGCCATGGAAAAGATTTAATGCAATTCTAGGATGCATCAGGCGAGGTATTTCCAGTAGAAATAAGGAAGTGCTATTACCACTGTACAATGCACTGGTGAGACCTCACCTGGAATAGTGTATGCAACTCCGATCTCCCATGTTTAAGAAAGATGAATTCAAACTGGAATAAGTGCAGTGAAGAGCTACTAGGATGATCAGAGGAATGGAGAACCTACCTTATTAGAGGAGACTTAAGGAGCTTGGCTTTTTTAGACTAATGAAAAGAATGCTAGGGGAGATATGATTGCTCTCTGTAAATACATCAGAGGAATAAACACCAGGGTGGGAGAGGAGTTATTTAAGTGAATGGCCAATGTTGGCATAAAAACAAATGGATATGAACTAGCCAAAAACCAATTTAGCCTTGAAATTAGATGGTCAAACCATCAGAGGAGTGATGTTCTGGAACAGTCTTCCAAGGGGAGTAATAGGGACACAAAACCTAACTTGTTCTAAGATTGATCTTGGTGAATTTATGGGTGTGGGTGTGTGTGATATGATGAGATTGTCTACAATGGCATATGGCCCATCCACGACTGCTATTATCAAATATCTCCAACAGCTGGTGATTGGATACTAGATGGGGAGGGCTCTGAGTTAGTACAGAGAATTATTTCCCAGGTGTCTGGCTGATAGGTCTTGCCCACATGCTCAGGATCTAAATGAGGGGTGGGCAAACTTTTTGGCCTGAGGATACATCTGGGTATGGAAATTGTATGGTGGGCCATGAATGCTCACAAAATTGGGGGTTGGGGTGTGGGAGGGGGTGAGGGCTCCATCTGAGGGTGCAGGCTCTGGGGTGGGGCCAGAAATGAGGAGTTCAGGGTGCGAGAGGCAGCTCTGGGCTGGGGCAGGGGGTTGGAGTGCGGGGGAGCAGGGTGAGGGCTCCAGCTGGGTGGGGGGGCTGGGGATGAGGGGTTGGGGGTGCAGGAGGGTGCTCTGGTCTGGGACTGAGGGGTTCGGAGGGCGGGGTGCGGGAGGAGATCAGGGGTGCAGGCTCCAGGCAGTGCTTATCTCAAGCAGCTCCCGGAAGCAGCAGCATGTCCCATCTCCAGCTCCTACGCAGAGGTGCAGCACCAGCCAGGCGGCTCTGTGCATTGTCCCGTCCACAGGCGCCACCCCTGCAGCTCCCATTGGCTGCAGTTCCTGACCAGTGGGAGCTGCGGGGGTGGCATTTGGGATGGGGGGAGCATACGGAGCCCCCTGGCTGCCCCTATGCGTAGGAGCTGGAGAGAGGACATGCCGCTGCTTCCAGGAGCTGTGCGGAGCGGGGCAAGCCCCTAACCCCGCTCCCCAGTTGGAGCGGGGGAAGCCCCAGACCCCGCTGTTCGGCAGGAGCTTGAGGACCTGATTAAAATGGCTGATGGGCCAGACACGGCAGTTTGCCCGCCCCTGATCTAACTGATGGCCATTTTGGTGTCAGGAAAGGATTTTCTCCCAGATCACATTGGCAGAGCCCTAAGCAGGTTTTCACCTTCCTCTGCAGCATGAGGCACGGTCACTTGCTGGTTTGAACTAGAGTAAATAGTGGATTCTCTGTAACTTGAAGTCTTTAAATCAAGGTCTGAGGACTTCAGTAACTGAGACAGAGGTTATGGGCCTATTACAGGAGTGGGTGGGTGAGGTTTTCCGGCATATGATGTGCAGGGAGTCAGACTACATCAGTTGTTTTCAATCTTGTTTCATTTGCGGACCCCTAAAAAATTTCGAATGGAGGCCCGGACCCCTTTGGAAATCTCAGACATAGTCTGCGGACCCCCAGGAGTCTGCCGACCACAGGTTGAAAACCACTGGACTAGCTGATCACAATGGTCTCATCTCATCTTAAAGTCTTTGAGAAAATCCAAGCCAAAGCTGAGTTCCCTTTCAAAAGGGCACCATTTCGATGGGCATGTGGGCCCGAAAATTTGATATCTATTGGCTGGAGCTCTCTTCCTGGCTGCCTCTGTGCAATAAATGAGATCAGGGTGCTTACTGGCTTCCCCTAAGTGCTCGTCTTGCCTGGGCAAGGCAGGCACACGAGGATCAGCAGCTGTGACAGATTCAGAGCTAGGGCAGAGCAAAGGAAAATCTTGTCTCAGAGTAGAGTCCTGGGGAAAGAAACTGGGGGAGGCCTGGACCTGGCAGGGGAGTTGGGATTTCAGGGGCACACAGGGAACTTGTGACCTGGCCAAAAGGTGACCCCAAAGGAAAATGGGTATAAATAACCGACGGGGATGGGCAAATTCTGGTGCCGTCCTGTGCCTCTGCAGCAAGTCCTTGGTAGGGGGGAGGGGGTTCCCTTGAGCATCAAGTGAAATTCAGCACAAAATCCATCTCAATTGTCACAGGGCGGATTCTATCTCAGACTCTCCCCGTGTCTTTCTCTCATCCATTATTAACCTCCGTTGGCCCTTTCTCTGCTCCATTTCACCCTCAGGTGCTCTTGGCATGAGAGCTGGAGCACAGGTCCCGCTTGTCCTCCCAACACATTTGGGAAGGTCTGTGGGGAGTAGTGAATTTTCAGGTGTCTCCCCCCAGAGGTGGGTGAGACGACAGCTCTGGGATTCCCACTGGCTCTTGTCCTGGCTTTCTTTCCTGGACTTGAGCCTGTTCTCTGCTGGAGATGGGAGCCACACGGCATGAGAGAGAGTCTGGCCTGGAGGGTTTTCAGCCCTGGATGACAAGCTTGGGGGAACCAAAGGCAGGCAACTGAGGGCCATGAGGTCCCTTGGAAAGGTCAGGCAACCACATCACAGGGGCACTGCAGGATGCTCATTAGAGCATGTAGCCCACAAGCTTGGCAGATGTTTCCCAGTAAGGGGCCTGCCCAGTCCTGTGGTCTCAGAGGCCAGTGCCACACCTCCCAAATAGCTGGCTGTGAGAGAGCGCTCTGCATGAGAACCCCACGTTGTGGCTCCCGCCAACACACTCCAAAATATCGCTGTGGGAACTGGCCCCTGCATCTCTCAGCGCGATGGGGAAATGGGCCAAAGGAGAGGTAGGACCAAGCACTGATAAGGACCCCAGAGACGGGAGGGGAAGTCAGAGTCTGGGCCTTGGGGTTTCTCCTCAGAGCCTCAAGCTTGTGACGAGTATAAACAGGATGATGGGGAGGGAGACAGGCAGAGAACTGGGTGGGGCGAATGAAGGAAGGTGTGTATGGGTGGGGTGGGAGGGAGGGAGGAGAGGGGTATTGGAGGGGGCATGGGAGACAGGTGTGAGGGGGATGGGTGAGAGGTGGGGGGTGGTGTGTCCACTGCACAAACCCGCAGGTGGTTTGCTTGCCCTCAGACACCGAGCACTGCACAATGCTTTGGTGGGATGGGGGTGCATTTCCCAAATTCAGTACCTCAGTTGTGGCTGTAAACTCTGCCCCTGTAATAGCAAGTGCAGAAGGCTCCTTGGATGTGCCCATGTCCTGTTTGTGTGTCTCAGGCCTCTCGCAGGGAGAAAGTTTAAAGATGTGGAGATTTTAGGCAATGTCCCGTTCTCCACCCCTTGTTACCCAGTCCCTACAGTAGAGGCCCCAGGCCAGGTTTGGGGCACGAACCTCTGGAGAGTGGGAATCTGCCCCCTCCCCCTCTCCTCTGCTGTTTCCAGTTAAACCCTTTGAAAGAAAGGATGTGATGACAAAACTTCCGGCCCAGGAACTGGTATCAAGGCCTCTCTTCCCTGAGCTGCTATTTAGTGTTTGACTCTGTCTTCAGGTCCCTCCTGAGAACCAGAGCTGGGCCGGTGCCAAGACCTCCACGCTCCAAGCTGGGGAACGTGACGGCTCCAGGTCAGAACTTGGTGCTTCAGGCCCTTCCCTGTTCTTCCACAAAGCCTTGAAAAGCAGCCGTCCCCCTTCATGGGTGTGTGACTGAGCTTGTGCTCAGTCCCTGGAATAGCACCTACACGTCTCAGGGCAGGGACTGCGCCGCCATCTCTGCAAAGCACCCAGCACTCCGTAAGTGACAGTGACATCTCCAACTGTCAATTTGGGATCCATTCTGGTACAAGACCAGCTGTGTTGTATCCCCTCAGCCCGGGGTTGTCCCGCTCCTGGGGCTGTACAGGAGGCAGCGATCTTGGGCAAGTGCTTCTTTATCAGCTTGAGGCTTTGAGCGCTAACATTGTCACCACTAAAGGCAGTGCTCTAAGGGAACGTTGTCTTCCATGACTTCTAGTTAGAGAATTGGGTTCGCCGGGGAGGGCCCTGACCCACTGTTCTCTCCTGTCTGGGCTGCGTTCCCACGCTAATCCTGCTTGGCTGTTAGATTCACGCATCCTATTAGGGCTCTAGGTAATGGGACAGTGTTGAGGAGAGGGTTGTTTTACGAAATCAGGTAGGCTCCCACAGCTTTAGTTGTCCATCTCTCCTGGCTCTGTTGTGCCAAGAAGCCTTAGTTTCAATGATATGCCTTGATCAGCGGTGCAGAGTGCGTGCCAGGCAGTGATGAATTCCCCCACACACACCGCCTCTTCCTTCCCAATCTTTCAGTGCCGTAGTTTCCCTGAAGCACTGTGCTCTGTCCCAGGATTTCTTAACTCCCTGGGTGGGAAAGCACTAATCTTTTGGAAATGGGATTGAAATCTCCTGTAGCCTGGCTGATTTATGTGGCCTGGGCAGAGGAACCCCTCTGTCCAATGTAAATAATCTTGGCCTGCCGCGTGCTCTGATAAATAGGGTCCCTGTTTCCTGGGGCTGTCCTTGTGCATCAGCTGTTCAAGAGGAGGCCAGCTTGGTTGTGGATGGTGCAGAGGAGCAGCTGGAGGCCAGAATGGCTTTCAAATGTTAGGCTGACTTCCTGTGTTCCTTTTCCCCTCCAAGCTCTGACCCTCTACTGAATTCTCTCCCCGTCTCTTCTCTGTCTCACAGCCCCTTTCCCCACCCCCATCTTTTTCTCTCTTCCGTCAGTCACACCATCTCATCAACAAGGGGCTTTGGAGTCCGAATGCCTAAGTTCTGTTCCCAGCTATGCCTCCGACTTTCTGTATGATTTAGGGCAAGTAACTTCACCTTTCTGAGCCCTGTAAAATGGGGGGTAAACTCTGCACCTTCTTCCCAGGAAGGATGTGAGCCGTAATTCATTACTGTCTGGGAGATGCCTTGATCTCCTTGGATGGAAAGTGCTAAAGATGTGCAAGTTATGACCACTTCTTTCTTTTCTCTCCCGCACCTGCTAGCCAGTCCTCTGTTAGTACCTCCCCCTGTGTGGTACCCTGATTAGGAGCTATCTGGCACTCTGGAATGAAGAACTAATTTGAGGAATTCTCCTCTGTGCCGAGAGTTAAGTCTCAGGAATTCTGCCTTACAGATGTTGACAGCTGCATCCCTGGGGGGGTGGGAGGGGGAGAGAGGGAGGGGAGAGAAGCTTACCCCATCACAGCGCTGCTTTTCAGTCCAGGCATCTCCAGGCCACTTTCCCTTGACGATGCTTCGGTAATGGAATTTCAGGGGGCTGTTTGAACTGTGATTGCTGCTAACCTTCACAAGCAAGTCCACTAGGGCCCCTAGGATCCTCCTGCTTGTGTCGGTGGAGGGAGAGGTACAGCAGTGCTCTGTGAGGAAGGGGCAGTGGCTTCCAGTGTGCACTCAACATATTGGATGGGCTGTCACATCTGCTAATGCTGCTGCTCCATGGATCCAGGATTGAATGGGATCCCTTCTGGGCTGCTGTTTTAAGAGCGTGGGGGGCTCTGTTGATATCTCAGTGCATCCAGCTTGACTGAGAGGAAATTGTTTTCGGTAGAGAGTTTGTTGAAAAGTTTGGGGCTGAGGTAAAAAGAGTATAATTCTTTTTTCTTCTTTCTGGGGGTGTTCTCTCTCTCACTTCGTCACAGCTCCATCTGCTGTCTCATTCATACCTGGAAGAGCCTCCCATCTAACTTACACCAAATCCTCCTGCCATTTTAAAAACAAGAAATAAAACCTCCTGACTCACCTATTCTGCTAAATGTTTGAAGTAGAGTCACCGTGCTGTATCTACCTGCACATTATCTGTCCCTGTAGCTCTGTCCTAGACTCGCTTGGGCCTTTCGAGAGTGAGCCCCTTATTATGTCTTGCTGAGAGTGCATGCGAACAATCATCGCGTGTTCTTAGAATTCTTAAGGACCCCATCTCTTTAGCAGGCATTTTCCCCTCAGGAAATCCCTTCTAGTGTCAAGCACCAGCTGAAATGGATGGATATAAACTCCATAAAGTGGAACTGACCAGCCTAGTTCCTCTGCCCAAACTGCCTACAGGGCAAAAAGTAAGCAAACACGATACATGGTGCAAAGTAAATGATTGATTGATTGGGCATTTCTTTGGGACCAATCAGCACAGATGTTAAGTTGTTTAACTCATTTAAGATGTTGGTTTTGGTTTATTTAAAAGAAAAGGTAAGGGAATTTTTATTTATCATATCTATCATTTTTATTTTGACCATGCCCTTTTAAAATCCCCAACAGTCTTTCCTTTTCCCCTTCCCCCACATTGTAGGAACAATTCCAGAACATTAAGCTAGACAGTATGAGGGCTATTTGTTGCAGAAGCTTGCTGCTTTCCTGGCTTCTTCTGTGCCATTAAAGAGCAATTTGCCTTGAGAGTGACTCTGTAAAACTGGCATCATGGGGTTCCATGTTTTGTCTCAAACTCAGCCTGGAATCTGAGAGTCAAGCTGAGCTCTTTTCTTATGCATCATCACCAATAAAAAAAAGTCCCTTGCCAAGTGATGCCCTCAGTGAATCTTGTGCAATCTGATAGCCTTCAATGGCGGGGCACAGGTGTAGCGGATGGGAATTTAGTAAGTAGCTCTTGTGATGATGCACAAGTACGAACTGAACCCTTAGCTATGCTGGCTCTGCAGGGGTAATGGCGGGGGGGAGGAAAGTAAAAACTTATTTTTGTTCTTTATTATCAGCAGTTCTATCCCCAGGGAGCAGGTCCGTTGAGTAAGGAGATGTCATGTCTATGTAGATGCTCTTCAGCATAGAACTGTGCATTAATGTTTTCCTAGTGCTTTGAAGATGAAAAATCCCTAGAATAGCTAATTATTCGGTTTCCATCTAGACCTCTCCAGTCTCTTCTCCGCTGTGAGGACTAGTTACGCTAGTCAGAGTCCTCTGCAAACAGTGACTTGAAGACCATTTTGCATTAATTAACCTATTTACAAAACATTTTAAACTGCAAGAATTAACACAAAGAAAACTGCAATTACTTGGTTTCCTTTTCATTATAATTTGCATAAGTAAATGAGTCCCTCTCTTGTTCCCCTAGCGAGGGTCATCTTTCCTGCCATACAGAACATATTTATTTCATATGGCATCTTCCATATACATTTTACAGAGAAGCTGTGAGAGGGAGAAGAAGAAAAATCAAAAGAGATGGAGAGTCAACAGGAGGAAGAAATACAGGGAGGCTGGCACAGATGTCAGGAATTTCAAGGGAGGAGGTGCTCTCTCCAGCAATGCATGATTGACCCAGCAAATTCTATCCATGCTTTGGCTAATTATTCCACCCTAAATTGAGTGTGGCTCTTTTAGGGCCCAAATTTCCCATATGGATCAACACAGAAATCTCAGTGAAATCTAAAACACTGGCATGGGGCTTGGATATATGGCCACTTTGAAAGGGAAATGGACCGTCAGGGAAGTGGCATGGTGCAGCGAGTGACCAAGCTAACACCCAATTGCAAGGGAACGCAATGGGCAAAAATTGGTCTAGAAATGATTGATTCTACACACACACACACACACACACCCCTTTAACCACTGAAAAATCTCTTCTTTTCATTCTTATTTAGCACATAAATTCCAGAGATTTTAATGTTTTCAAACCCCCAGATGAGAATAAAATACCCCATGTAGGAGGAAAGAATTAATTTGAATTAATCAGTGGAGAGAGTTGAGGGCTTAATTCATCAACTGTGTGATGAAGGGCAGGGGTCCTCTTCCTTTATATAGTTCTCCACACCCCAGATTCTCCATGGGGCTGGGCTAGATTAAGGGAATGTGGGAGACAATACAGTTCTACATTCACGACCTGTGACCTCAGCCTCTGCCCTAGTAGTAAAATGCCAACCATCTGGTCCGTGGGCCATTCCTTGGCAGTGAGGAGCGGGTAAGAAGCTCAGGGGTGGAAGCAAAACCTCCTAGCTCGGCACTTTCCAGGCAGCTGACTCTATAAATGGAGCGTCCCCAGAGGGGAACTGAACAGAGGGCCATCCCGTTGGGTGAAAGCGACAGGATAGATCCTGCTGCTCCCGCTCTATGTAACGGGAGCTTGAGGGGCTGTGGAGATGCTGGAGATGGGATGTGTTGAGCAGTGGTGGCAGAGGGAATGGAGGAAGAAAGGACTGCGTGGCTAGAGCCAGGTTGTGTACGTGCAGGTCAATGCAGAAGAAGCTGGAGTGAAAGGAGAAGACAAAGGGATGGGTCAGGCGGTGGCTTGCTCGAAGGGAGGTCAGTACCGACGGGTTGAGGGACAGGCAAGCTCTGTCCTGTCCACACACAGGATGCTCTAGAAAGGGCTGCTGGATGTGGTCCTGTGCGCAAACAGGAGCCAGGAGCGTGGGGCAGGGTGGCCACCCCAGAGCCAGAGTTGGGGCCCAGGAAATCCCTGGCCAAAGGGGAAGGCTGAACCCAATTTGCAGGAGAGTCTTAAATTTCTCACAGGACCATGGGGTCTGCCACAGTCTGAGAGAATGAGGGGATTTGGGGGCTTATATCCATCCCTTCCTGCAGCCACGGATGGTCCGTAGGGAGCAACTAGAGAGAGAAATTAAGCATTGTCCTGCAGGCACAGGTAGGTTGCTACGGAAAAAAATTGAGGATCAGGCAGTGACCAGAGTGGGGCCTGTAGGGCAAGCTCGGCATGTGATTGCTCTGCTTTGGTCAACTGAAAAGGTAAAAATTCAGCCTAGCTTCTCAGTGTTCTCTCTAGGATACAGGCTAGGCAGGGACTGTGGTGTCTCTGGGGAACCCTGACAAGGTGGGGTATTTCCTCAGGCTACTAGCGGGTTCTTTTAACTCTTCAGACCAGTCATTGACCTCTTTCTATATCCCTCTGTCTAACCGCGCTTGCTGTATCATTGATCTGACGGTGCAAAGGTGGCAGGGTTAACAAATGGGTCAGGCAGCGTGTGTACAAAATGCTAGCTGCACCCCAGCTGTGGACATGTTCTCCCAAAGACCTGAGTTTTCCCAGAGAGTCTCATCAGAGGGCTGCACGTGTGATCCCTGTCTCAGCTGATGCTTTGTTAGGCCCTCTCTCCTGCTCCAGTGGGACGAGGTCTCCCATGCAGCCTGCATTTATCATGCAATGAGTAGTGGTTGTGGGAGTTCTACATTGACTGTCTACTCTTCTCTCTACAGAGCTCCTGGGATCAGCCAAGCGAATGAATGTGAATTACCAGGACGCGGACGGGTGAGTGTTTCCCGAACCTTCTCATTCAGTCTCCGTAATACGTTGGCATGAGCCGGTGGTGCCTCTGGGCCGCTAGCATCCCTGACTGTTCTTGGCTGCTGGTTTAGGGTTGGTTTAACAGTAACAGGACAGTTGATGGGTTTGATGTAGTGTGTCCTCTTGCGTTACTGACCAGAAATGCCCATTCTATGTATTCTCCAGCTTGTTAAAACCTCCTCCCTGCTTTGGACAACCTTCCAGGACCAGAGATGGGCACAGTATGGTGCCTGCCTGGAGCAGAGCACTTGGGGTAAAAGCCACTCATTGAGCCTGGGAGAACTGGCACCGCAGCCCATCAGGAGGAGTGTTAATTCCCAGTGCTGTGCCCATTCCCTTTCTCCTCGCCTGCGTTCTATAGGCTCCCTTGGAAATTACTCTCTAGCCTGACCCTTTATTTTTATTCCACCCCCTCTCCAAAATCTCTTAAAAGACCAGCTGAGATTGCTAAACCACAACATACCTGCCTATCTCAGCACTTACGAAATCCAAGTACTTCTCAAAAATGATACTGAGTTAAGAAAACCACAAATGTTACATTATTCTTATCAAGTGTAAAGATATTTCATCCCCACCTTAATTCTGACCCATAGATTGGTGACAGTTTTTTATATATTATATTTGTTACTTTATTTCGGTACCTACAGGTTTTCTTTTAAGGGACTCTGTTAAATGGGAAACATTGTCAGTTAGAATGTTTATTGATTGACCACTAGGATTTTTTGGTAAAGTATTTAGGATGGCTGTTTCTTGAGAATGATATAGATGAATAGGAAAAGTGTAACAAGAAATGATAAGTTATTGATTTTTTGATAAAGATGTATGCGAGGCTGATCAATCTGTGTCAGACCCATTATGAATGTACAGAGGAATGTTCCCTTCTCCAGAAGGGTTTTGTGTGATTGTTTTCAAATTGCTGATGAAAGAATCGTATTTCTTTTGGGTCAGAGAGAAGGTGGAGATGGTATGATGAGTCGTGCGTTGCATCAGATTTGATAAGAAGAGTGTGTGTGTTCTGCTAGGAGAGCAGTGTAAGGTTTATGACATCCTTGACTATACACTTCCTTGCTTGGGGTTTGTAAATGTTGGGGGAAGTGAGGGTTTATTTAGCAACCTTAAGCTGGTTTTTGAAACAAAGTTGTGTTGACTTTGGAATTTCCCAGGTTTTTGAGTTTCGTCTTCCTCCTTCCTTCCTTCCTTCCTTTTAAATGGAGACAAAGGTTTCGATTTGGACATCAATGAGATGGACTGATCACTCGATTGTTAAGCAGTGAACAGTGAAGCTCCAGTGGGGGCCTGCTGTGGTCAGGATACACCTGCAGAGATGTGCCCATTCACTAGGTCGCTAAGTTAGCCCTGCATGGCGTGGCCTGTCTGGACTCTGATTACGAGTGAAAGTTGCTTAGAGCTCAGCAAATGTGAGTGTCCAAGCCAGGACTAGAACCCATTTCTTTGGATTCCACAGCTAGCGTCTCCTAGCCAAGTCATCAAACCACTGTGGTCCTGGGTCTCAGGGCACGCTGCTCTCTCTGGGCCCTGTTCCCTCTGAGACATTCCTATGGATAATGAGAACGTGCAGTGACCCGAGGGGGTATTTCAGAATGTTAGGGGATCTAACCCCTCCTGTTCCTGGAATGAGCCAGCCACCACAGTTATGTCTGCACAGTCCGTGACACTGAGCCTCTCAGCCCGGGTCAACAGATTCAGGCAGCGGGGCTCACACTAGTGGTGTGCAGACAGTGCTTTGAAGTTTTGGCTCAGGCTCTGGAGCCTAGGGACGGTGAGCTGCTGAGCCTGAGTGTCAGCTTGAGCCGCAACTTCAAAGCGCTGTCTGTACAGCTCTGTTGAGAGCTAGCATGAACCAGGCTAGGAGGCTTGCTGCTGCGGGCTGTGTAGACGTACCGCATGTGCCTGGGGTAAGGAAGGAGCTTCCCCGTGGGCAGGTTACCCCAGAGTTTCTTGCCCCTTCATCTGAAGCAGCTCCTGCTGTGATCGTGGACTAGCGGGGCTCCTGGGCTGACCTGCTGCGGGAGTAGCTTTGGGATGGGATGCACACAAGCTCCTGTGGTGCATGGGGCCGCCCCAAGTGAGCTCGCCCACTCTTTGAACGTGGCAGGGGAAAGTTCCGTGCCAGCCCCAGAGCGTGAAGGGAGCAAAGCCTGACTGAGCTCTGAATTCCCATGCTGCTCCCTGTGGGCACTGAGCCTCCCTTGGTCAGACGCAGCCCTTCACATGAATGAAGCAGCCCGGAGCAGGGGGAGCACAGGGGAAGGAGAGAGCGCTCTAGACAAACAGGCCTCTTTCACAGCCCTGGAACACAGGGCTCATTCATTCTAGCTGGCCTCACACACTCTGCCATGGGCGTCTGACAGGGGGAGAGCCATCCATGCTGGCAGTGAGACTGCAACAGTCAGGGCCAGAGCAGGAGGAGGGGTTAGGCCAGGAGGGGAGTGGGACACACACACACACAATGCCTGAGAATCGCCTGGAAAACCTGTCCCCTGGCCAAACCCCTCAAGTGCTGGGTTTTCTGCCTGCTTGTCCTGCTGCTGCCCAGAGAGCAGAGCTGGCCCCAGGTGGACTCTTCTAATTGCCCCAGCCTTGCTTGTTCCTTCCCTCCCTCCCCCTGTAGAGGGCAGAGTAAGGGTAAGGGGCGCTCCCACAATAAGACGATGACAGCATGTACTGCACATAGACCTCTTCCTTCACAGGTCCCTTGAAAAGGGCTGTGAACCCTTGGGATGCAAGGAGCTGTTTTCTCCCTATTTTGCTGCCAGAAAAACTGAGACTCAGAGAGGCAACTTGCCCAAGGCTCAGTGTCAGGGCTGACTGGAAACCAACAGAGTTTGAGCACAGCAGCAGGACCTCTGCCAGTGTGCTACGCAGAAGGGGTGCTCTGGCTGAGAATGCCTCAGAGACAGGGATTTGGAAGCAGGTGCTTCCCAGGGTGGGGGATTGCTGGGAGTTTAGTGAGAGAGGGACCAGGTCAGGCTGGTCACACTGGAGAGCTGTAAATAGAAACAGATGGGGAGGGTGGAGAGAGAAAGCACTGCTTGGATTGCTTTGGACTGGGAGAGCTTTTCCAGCAGAAAATGTGAGGGGGGCAGGATATAGTTCGATATATAGGATCAGGTCAGTCTCCTCTAACTCAAGGCATTTGGCAGAGGGTGTTCTGGCCTTGTGGAGAAGCTGCATCTCCTCTCAGGAGCTGTGTGCTATGGGTGTTGGTCTAAACTGTCCACAGACAGCAGCAGGAGAGGTGGTGGAGTAAGAGAGCAAGGCCTGGCTGGTGTCACCAACCATGTATCAAGCTGCCAGGTATCAGCATGTCTCCCTCAAATGTCTGGTGCTAGTTTGCTTTGGGGTCTCATGGGACAACCACCAGGTCTACAGGAGCCCGTGTGAGATGATTGTGGGGGGAAGAGTCCTGCCAGCTATGTCATGCCAAACTCCTCCGTTGCAGAGCTCTGCTGAACTCAATGGCTTTACACCAGGGACCTGGTGTATGTAATGAGTGGAGACTGACAGAGAACTGGGGTTTGCCCCTGTTCTAGCAGCCATATGGCCAGGAACTGTGGGAATGCCTGAGCTGTGGAGCAGCCTAGACTGAGACCAGCCTCCTGGAACAGGAAAATGCAGGGGCAGTGGGAAATCGGCTCTAGATGCTTTTGATTTGGAGAGGAGAGAAATGGCCACCTTTGCCCCCATGCAGGGCTGGGCTTCGAGTGCATGGAGCCATGGAGTTGGCTGCTTCTGAGACCCTTGTCTTTTGCTGTTCTCAGGTTCTCAGCACTGCACCATGCAGCCCTGGGTGGGAGCCTGGAGCTCATCTCCCTGCTGCTGGAGGCACAGGCCACTGTCGACATAAAGGACAGCAATGGTAAGCAGCTGGCTCACCTCAAACTGGGGCTCCACCCACCCTCCCTGCTGCTCCCCCTTACATCCAGGAGGGGGCAGTGTCTCTGCCAGCCTACCACTTCCCCCTCACTCCAAGTGACTGAGGAGAACCCGTCTGCCTGTGTAAGGTGGAGGTGCCCTCTGCCTGCCCCCATCCTGAGGGAGCAGTGCACCTGTGACCCCTCCCATGGGGCAAAGCGCCTGCAGCAGGCCCTGCTTTGACCTTTCTTTTGCTGTAGTGAGTGTGGTTGGGAGAAGGCAGCCATAGAGTCATCTCCAGCTCCTCACCCCAGGGAGCTCCATTCACTTTGAGCTGGGGGGCTGATCTGGAGCCTCAGAAGGGGTCAGCATGGTGCTCGTTCTTCAGGCACCCCCATGGGGAGCTCAGCTTCATGAGGCCTAGTTCCTTCCAGCTGCCACCCTGGGGCTCCTACATCGCTAGTGTCGATGTCGTGCTGAGAGCCGGCCCCTCTCGGCCTCCTCCTGACCTTGCTTCTCTGCAGGGATGCGCCCGCTGCACTATGCTGCCTGGCAGGGGAGGGTGGAGCCGGTCCACCTGCTGCTGCGGGCAGCCGCCTCGGTCAACATGGCGTCACAGGATGGGCAGATCCCCCTGCATCTGTCTGCGCAGTACGGGCACTACGAGGTGGTGAGTAAGGGAGCCTGGGGAGAGAGGTGACGGAGGCTGTGGGAGCCCAGGTGCCCTCAGAGGCACGTGTGCCCGGTCCCGAATCTCCTGGTGCCCCTCACTCAGATTTCCACGGGCCTATCCCCTGTGCCAGCT
Source organism: Eretmochelys imbricata (assembly GCF_965152235.1). Lineage (NCBI taxonomy): Eukaryota > Metazoa > Chordata > Testudines > Cheloniidae > Eretmochelys > Eretmochelys imbricata. The sequence goes on along the minus strand of NC_135585.1, from coordinate 15,135,175 downwards.
GGTTGGCAGTGTGATGACATCGGGTCACTTAGCGGTGATGTAGCATTGGGCTGCCTCCAGGCTTCGGCCTGTGATCCTCTTGCCCCACAAGAGACCCAGACTCCGCTCCTGGCGTGACTGCTTCCTCCAGGCTCGTGCGGGATGGACAATCTCTTTGGGAAGGCCCTCGTGCCACTTTCCCACAAACCGCCTCTGCCTGGTCTAACCCTGGAGGGGGCTCAGCCCAGCAGTCCTGCCTGGGAGGGGAGATGCGGCCAGGGGGCTGTGGAAGTGGGGAAAGGGAGCAGGCCTTTCAGAAGGGGACAGGGTGCTCTTCACAGGCACCGGAGAGCACACCTTAGGCTGCTGTCTCAACAGGGCCTGTCCGAGGGAGGGGTGGAGGTAGGAGCCGTAGGAAGAGGGGAATAGTTTAATGGGGGTGTCAGGAGGCTGCTTGCTGGATAGAGCATGATCGCCGGCCTTCCTGCATTGCTCCCTTACATGTCCGTTACTCCTCTGCAGTCAGAAATGCTGCTCCAGCACCAGTCCAACCCGTGTCTCATCAATAAGGCGAAGAAAACCCCCATGGACCTGGCCTGTGAGTTTGGCCGGCTTAAGGTAAAGGACAGCTTGCCTGCAAACTGTGCAGAGCCGCTCTGTTACACCATCCCAGTCGTTCCTGACTGAGGCATTGTATTAGGGCTCATCTCTCTTCCCCTTCACAATAACAGTACTACAAGGAACTGGCTAATGCACCACTGCCCTCCGCTGGATGGGATCAGAACTCCTCGGTGCATGTCCTAGGCCAGCGATCTCAAACTCAAATCACCATGAGGGCCACATGAGGACTAGTACATTGGCCCGAGGGCCGCATCACTGAAACCTCTTTCATATAAAGGGACAAAAGCCCCATCCCCACCCCTGCTGCCCCCGGCCCTGCCCCCACTCCACTCCTTCCATGCGGCCCCGTCTCTTCCCACCCTTTCCCCGCCCCCATTCCAGCCCTTTCGCCAAAGTCCCCACCCCAACTCCGCCCCGTCCCTGACCTTATTCCAACCCCTTCCCCAAATCCCCACCCGTGCCCTGCCTCTTCTCTGCCTCCTCCCCTGAGCACGTGGCCCCCCTGCTCCTCTCCCCTCCCTCCTGGAAAGCACTAAGCGCCGCCAAACAGCTGTTTGGCAGTGGGAAGTGCCTGGAGGTAGGCAGAGGAGTGGGGACACGGCATGCTGGGGGTGGGTGGGGGAGGGTTGAGGGGAGCTTGGCGGCTGCAGGAAATAACTCTGTGGGGGAGGGGGGACCTTAAAGCTTGGCGGGCCGCGTATTTGAGACCCCTGTCCTAGGCCCTGTGGTGCTAGCCACTGATGGAGGTTCTCCCTTAGCATCATGTGTTGGGGCAGGAAAATCTAGGTTCTCTCCCTGCTGTGGCTGTGAAGCTCCATGTGACGGCCAGCGCTTTGTCCTTCAATAGCTCCTTCCACCCCAAGCTGATTTACAAACAGCATGTCCACCCCTGAGGGAGGAGAGTATCATTAGCTCCATTTTACCCATGGGGAAAATGGAGCTACAGAGAGGGGCCAGTGGCAGAGCCCGGATAGAACCCGAGTCCTCTGCTCCAAGCATGGGATGCTGCTCCGCAACCCCCATCTTTCCTCTGCTCCCATTTAAGTCCAGGCTGGTGGCGACCAGACGGGCTGAGCCTTCCTAATCTCCACAGGCGCTGAGGGGGCAGGCTCAGCACAGCTGTGTTTGCGGGCCTGGGATTCCAACCTGGCCGGGCTCGAGGGATTCCTGTCTCGGCTGCTTGGGACAGGTGCACGGGTCGCTCTGCATTGCTGGGGCAGGAAGGCTCCCCCCACCCTGTGGGAGCTCAGCAAGCCTACAGAAACACACCCCTGCCATTCGCTGCTGTAAGGGGGCCCAGCCAGTGGGACGGCACTGAAAGCGTGCAGCCAGCTCAACGGAGCAGCCATGGACTGTTTCGCTCTCACCCTGGGGGCGGCAGGGGGCCGTTTTTGTTTCTGTCATTATAAATAGTGCTGTAAAAACAGCCCCGCTCTAGGCGTCTGGGCTGCCCCAAGATACCAATAATTCCCCTTCTGTGTGGGCGTCTCCGGCAGGCCAGGCCAGGGCACGCCTGGGCCTCGGAATCCCTGGCCCTTGGGCCACCGTCTGAAAGGGGTATCAGGAAAGCAATTCATTCCTGCAATGACTGCTAGGGGCTTCTGGGATTGCTGGGCTCTGCCCTTCTCTGGTCCCCGCACCCCGCTGAGGCTCTCTCAGCACTGGCCATGCACGTGGGGCTGGATCTGGCAGGAGCAGTCCAGGAAGTCCCTTCCTGCCCTTTGGAATGGGGCCAGCTTAGCCATCCACCTGCTGCTGCAGGGCTCCTGGGGAGAGTGGCGGGGGTTCATGTGCTCTCCTTTCCATGCTCCCCATCGTTCACCCATCTCTCGCCCACCCTAGGTTGCCCAATTGCTGCTGAACAGCCACATGTGTGTTGCTCTCCTGGAGGGTCAGTCCAAAGACACTAGTGACCCCAACTACACCACCCCTCTGCACCTGGCAGCCAAGAACGGGCACAAGGAGATAATCAGGTAACGGACAGCACGCTAACCACTGGCCTCGCCCTGCCCCAAACCTGCCAGCCATGAGTTTCCTAACCTGCACAAGCCCGTAGCAGCGTCCACCGCTGATGCACCATGCCAGACTCTCCTCCTGCCGCTCCATTCCCCAGAGATCCCCATATGCTGCCCTTTGCTTGCCCCAGTCCTAGCCTTGGAGCTCTTTTTCCATGGGGCTTCGGGCCTTCTACCCCAGACCCCCCAGCCCTACTCCAGACCCCCCTGTCCATCACTGGTCCCACGGGCTCCCTCCAGTTCTCACCCTATGCAGTTGGAATTGACATTTGGCTTTGGTATCCGGTGAACCCAAATCACCTCATGATTTTACCCTGGTTGAGATAAGAGATTTGCCCTGCCCCACCCCAAGCCCTGATTCTGCCTGCTGTCCAGCTTCCTTGCCTCACTGCCCACCCTGTCCTCCTGGCTCATAGTGCCCACTTCCTCCTTCTAAACCACCACGGCTTATTCCCCCCCACCCTGCCCCCAGGCAGCTGCTGAAAGCTGGGATTGAGATCAACAGGCAGACAAAGACGGGCACGGCCCTGCATGAGGCAGCACTCTACGGCAAGACGGAGGTGGTGCGCCTGCTGCTGGAGGTGAGCTGACAGGCCCTCACGGGGAGGAAGGGGAGCGGTACCTCAGCTACCAAATCTGCAGTCCCTAGGAGAGATGAGAGCGATCCACTACAAGAGACAGCAGCTGGTGACAGAGGGAGAGAGACGGTGGCTCAGCTCTGGAGGGCGATGGGGGAGGAGAGGGCTTGGTTCTGAGGGGCAGGGGAAGATGCAGCCTGTGGCCTGACTGCAGTGGCTGGTGTGGGACAAGGGACAGAACCTCCCTCCATCAGTGCAGCTTCTGGGACTCGTTCCTGTCCTGGTCCTGCTCCCACTTCCTCTTATTCCCCCCAAACTGCCAGTGATAGCTGGTGAGAGAAGATGGGGGCTCTTCTCCCCCAGGCCTCTGAATGCTGGGCCCCCTGCTCCCCCAGAAGGGGTCTGGGTCTGGGTCTGCTGCACAGGAGGTGCTGACCTGCCTGTAGGCTGCCTGCGCAGCAGCAGTTCTAGTGTGAGGCATGGCGTCCCCTGAGTGGCTGCCCAATGGCCCCCGCACTGATGGGGTCTCTGCTGGCTCCCCCACGGGCAGGGTGGCGTAGATGTGAACATCCGAAACACCTACAACCAGACGGCCCTGGACATCGTGAACCAGTTCACCACCTCGCACGCCAGCAAGGACATCAAGCAACTGCTGAGAGGTGAGCTGGGTCTAAGCGTAATGCCAGGTTCTGTTCCACATGCTCTGTAATCCCATGGGCAGAACCAGGAGCCCTGCTGCGGGGAGCTGATTGCCCGGCTCTCACCTGGCAGGGAGAAAACCTTTCTATGGGGGCGTGCGTGGCAACATCCCAACCCTCCTCCAAACAGGCCCTCAGCTAACCTGACTTTGAGTGTTCATGTGAGGGGCTTCAATACTTATATACGCATGCACTGGGGTTCCGTCTTTGGTGGGGACAGCAGGGGACTGAGTCCCTGGCTGTGCTATTAATGTTCATTCTCTCTCTCTCTCTTTCTCTCTTTTCCTGTCCCCTGCCCTGTCCCCACGCGTCTCCCATGCTCTTTCTTCCCTCTTTCCCTTCTCTTCAGAGGCATCAGGAATTCTGAAAGTCCGAGCTTTAAAAGATTTCTGGAATCTCCATGACCCAACTGCTCTCAACATCCGGGCAGGAGATATCATCACGGTGAGCAATCACCTGCAGCTGCACAGAGACCATGGCTAATAATAAAGCTCCCCCACAGCCAAGGACCCTGTATGTTCCCTACAGCACCTCCTGCTGGGCACAGCCAGGAGTTCCCCCACAGCCAGGGACCCTGCACGTTCTCTACAGCACCTCCTGCTGGGTGTGGCTGGGAGTTGCCCATAGCCAGGGTTCCTGTATTATGCCATGCTCTGGCTCCTGCTGGTGCTGGGACACCTGTAAGGAGTCTCTCACTCTCATGCCTGGTGCCTCACACAGGTCCTGGAGCAGCACTCTGACGGGCGCTGGAAGGGGCACATCCACGACACTCAGAAAGGCACTGATCGAGTCGGCTACTTCCCTCCCTCCATCGTCGAGGTCATCAGCAAGCGGACAGGTCAGTAACACACACACCGTCCTGGAGTGCATGGGGGGGAGGGTAGGCATATCTCTGACCTGGACTTCTCCCACCCTCACTACCACCCACCCCCTCCCTGGACCCAGCTCCCACTCCAGCAGCCAGTGGGAAGTGGCAGGGGTGTGGCTCTGTCTGACAGCGCCCCCTCTGGCTTGGAGGACTGGTAGCGCAGCAGGTATGGACAATGGCTTCAGATGGGCTCAAGTGAGCTGAATCCTAGTCCCTAGGTGGGAGCAGATGCCCCTTTGTTTATAGGGGGAATAAGTCTGGTGTCAGCGCAGTCCCTGTGGAGGCTGGGTCTATGTCCCTGCAGCAGCCCACAACTCATCCTAGCACTGGAGCAGCAGAGCTGGCTGCAGGTCAGGAGGGTGGAGCTGAGGGGGGTCCCTAGGCGTCAGGTCTGAGCAGAGGTGCGGCTGTGTGGGGAGCTCAGGACTACGAGCATTAGGCCAAGCTGGGGTGCATTGGCAAGGAGGAGTTAGCAGAGCCAGGTGTCCTGGGGCCCAGGCCTGCCCTAAGCATTAACATCTGTTCCTAGTGCGTTGAGACAGGAATGATGGAGTCAGGCCCCGTTCTCAGGGCCAGGGAAACTCTGGTACAGTCCTGGCTCTGCCCCAGGTTTGCCAGCTGCACACTCACCCACATGATACCTTCCTCTGCACAGCCCCACCCCCCACAGGCACAGTGCTGGGGTATTTCTGGACCCTGCTGTGACTGATGCTGCCCACTCCCCTTCCACACACTCTGCTCTTACACGAGTGTTTTGTCTTTAAATGCAGGCATGACTCTTCCCCGCTTGGTACCTGCACACCAGCGCCAGGGCATTGCTGCCCCTCCCGGCGGGCTGCAGCCACTCCCAGGTGATGCTCCTCAGCAGGCACCCCTCAGCCTCCCTACTGCCTACGGCCACCTCACCTTAACCAGGACAGCCCCGGAGCCTGAGAACTCAGGTCAGGGTCACTGCTGGGGAGGGCTGGACAGGGGCTCGTGTCTAGGAGCCCTTCCCCTCAACACCCCTCCCAAGAGATGGAGAAAATCCCCTTCTGGCTCCAAGCGGGAAATTAAAGCAAAGCAGCAGCCTCAGGGAAACCACAGCTCAGGGGACTGTAGAGGTCATTGACCCATAGATACCCCCACATCCAGCCACACACCTGCCATGGCTGCCCCCCACCAGACCTCTTCCCACTACCCACCCTTCCAGCCTTTTTTCTAGAAACGGGATTGTCCTGTGTGCGCTAAGGAACGGTGAACAGCTGAGTGATTCTCTGTGCCACAGGGAGGGTTGAGGGTCTTGTGGAGGTTGGGCCCTATGCCAATGGCAGGCAGCAGAGTCTGGACAGTGCGCCTCATGCCAAAGCATGTGGGTCTCTGCACTGGGAACACCATGCCCTGTGCAGATGCCAGTTCCCTTCCTCTGGTCCCACAGCATCCTCTCTGCAGGGAATGGGAGGGCTGCGGCTTAGTCCATGCCCTGTCCCGGCGCTGAAGGGCTACAGGGATTGGGAGGTGCCAGCCCCAGGACGTCAGGCATCTTCTCCAGCATTCAGTTACATGGGCTCCGATGCCTCTTCTCTCTCCATAATAGCAGGAGACAGGAACAGCGTGGGCAGTGAGGGCAGCATTGGCAGCATTCGCAGTGCCGGCAGCGGGCAGAGCACTGAGGGCAACAACGGGCAGAGCACCAGTATCCTCATCGAGAACGCCACGGTAGGAGGGCAGATACACAGTGCCTGCTGCTCTGTGTCCAGGGAGCAGAGCAAGTCTCACGAGAAGTTTAAGGTCCAAGGGGGCCTGGGTCCACTAGAACCCCAGGGCTACTCTCAACTCCCCCCCGGCTTTCTGAGCCTTGATTGCCTTTCTCTAGCCCCTCTAGGTTCCTTGAGCTGCCCTTTACAGTCCCATGGGTTCATACTGACCCAGGTCACAGGGCCCTCCCCGTTCTCTTTTTAACCCACCCTCTCCACCAGTGATTTGGACGTCCCAGGCCAGTTTCTCTGAGCCGACAGCTTGGTGGTTGTAGCAGCATACTGAGCGTCGGGGAACATGTCGATATTGCACATACTTGTGTTTGAACTGGCATGACCCTTGCAAGGGGCCAGTCTTGCTAAAACCACCCAGATGGAGAGGAGCCTTTGGAAATGCAGCCCTGCCACAGGGACGCACAGGGTTTGAGACTATCACTGTGCCAGGGATGCAGAGCTGAGTGAGCTCAGGGAGGATCTCCCTCAGACAGGAGTAGTAGGGCCTTCATCCTCTAGCTGTAGCCCCCAAGGAGCTTCCTGGGCATGGTTGACTGCATAGGTTCCCAGGGCCCTGTTCTCCTGTTGCAGGATACACAGACCTCCTGTCAAGAACAAGGCCTCAGGGCAGGGCTCTTACCCCAGGCTGTGCAAGGCAGTCCCAGTGCTGTCACCCCTGTGACATCCCTTCCTCTCTGCTGCTGTGTGAGAATTGCTCAGGGGCTGACCACATACACCCAGTGCAAAGTCGCAAGTCCAGACCCACCATGTCAGACCCTTCTGATTGTCTCTTCTCTCTTATGAAGCCGCTGCCCCCTGGTGGTGAGGACCTGCAACTGCACCTCTTAGGATCAAATAGCCAGAATGGGCAGCTGAACTCCTTGACAGGTAAGGAGAGAGACTTCAGGAAGAAACAGGGGCGGTGGCTTGGAGTAAGTCAGAGCCACCCTCCATCCCCCACTGCCCTTACAGCTCCGAGCCAGTGTACCAGGCTCACCACCCCCAGCCCTTCAGGCTTCCCCAGCAGAGGGGCAGATACTCACTCTCAGGCCTTGCTTGGCCAGACGAAGCCCTTAGCATGTCCCACTACTGCAGAGCCCAGCACTGGGCACCACGGAGCGGAACACACCTTGCCCTGCTGCTGCAGGGGATGGCACTGCATTGACACTGGAGGGTGCTTGCAGCTCGTTCTAGGCAGTTTTTCCTTTTACAATAAAATTGTGGTGGAAGGGAGGGGAAGAGGGTCTGGTCTACGGTTAAGTAAAGGAGTGGGGATCAGGATATCAGGGTTCTATTCCCAGCTCTACCCTGATCTTGCTATAAGACTGTAAGTCACATTTCTTCTATCAGCTTCGGCTTCCCCCTCTATAAAATGGGGGAGAGATTTGCCTTCCTGCCTCCAAGGGTGTAAGGACGGTGCCTTGGCGCCCTCCCCCCAAGTGAGATGGCTACGGAAATGCTATTATCCCTCTCCACACTTAACACTCAGTCACTGTTTGCATTTGGTATTTTCTATCGTTAGAAAATGCAGGGGCTGAGGAGAGCTTGCTGAATGCCCCCTTGCTGCTGTTCCAAGGCCCGCTTCCTCTCCAGCAGCAGGGGAGGGGAGGGAATACTTTCCCCGCTCTGCTCCCAGCCTGCTCAGGGATGGTATCAGCTGCAAGAGACAAATTGTGTTTTGAGATCAGACAAACCAGTCTGCCGAGCTCACTCTGGGCTGTTGCCAGTTGCATGGGGGTCAGAGCTAGGTGAAGGCTCTGGGTCTCTCTCATGCTTTGGAGGAGTTAGACGCAGAGGGGGCTTTGAAGTGGGTATAAGACATCCTGCTCCAACAGCTGCAGCACATGGCTGGCAACTAGGAAACCTGGGGTCTGTGCTCTGCTGCTGGCTCACTGGGTGACCTTGTTTGTTAGCACCCCTGCCTTCCTCACTGCAGCAGGCCTGAGAGTTCTGCCCCAGCGGAGGGTTAACGAGCTGTGGCGCAAGGTGCTCTGAACTATTCACACTACAGGGCAAAATATTCAGCTCCTCCCAGGCCCACGGTCTCTCTCCCCAATGGGTCTCATCCTCTGGCCCATTCCAGTAACTACCGCCCCCTCTCTCTCTGCTCAGGAACCCTTGGGCGCCAGAACCTGACCAACTGTAACGCCAGCAACAGGATCTTCTCTCACCAATACCTCCGCCCTGAACAGCTCTTGGAGGGAAAGGTACCTGGGCCCCTGAGAAGGGCTTCAATGCTACAAATTGTGGGTGAATATTTTAGAGCAGGGGCCCAGGCCTGGCCAACCCATGGGCTCACATTTTAAGCAGCTGCTACCTTTGACTCACTGGCATGGGGGAAGCCCTGGTGAAATGGCCACCTCTCACATGAGTCCCTCCACAGGCACACGTAGCAGCAGGGGCTGAAGAACACTACAGGGCATGGGGGCAGAGAAGCAGGGGTCTGGTACAATCCAGCTCTTTCAGAATGCTCTTGCCCTATTCCTTTTATTCCAGCCAGTTTGACAGTATAGGGGTGGGAGTCATTGTCCCCGTCCCAAGGGGACGTGCTGCATTGCACAGAGCAGCCTGGAACACTTCTGCCCCTCCCCAGCCCCTGCAGCCACCGTCATGGGCTGTTCTGTGTTGGCTTTTCTCTCCAGGATGCAGAAGCCATTTACAACTGGCTGAGCGAGTTCCAGCTGGAGTTCTACACGGCCAACTTCCTCAATGCTGGTTATGACGTCCCCACCATCAGCCGCATGACCCCAGAGGTAAGGTCAGGCGGGTTCAGGGGCTACTGGTGAGAGCATGACCCCAAAGAACAGGGCAGTGCCAGGGTCCAAAGGCAGGGGCCCAGCCACTGCTGCTTGCCTTTTCCAGTGACTGGCACCACACCTTAGACTGTGGCTGTCGGAGAGTCCCTGCCATTCCCTCTCTTTAGCTGGTATTTCTAGAGCATCCTTTGCTATAGTACTAGCACTAACCCGTGCATCTCCAAGGCATTCCCTCCACACTGAAGTGGGAGCTGCTGACTCCTTGCACTACATCAGCTAACTTTTGAGCATCCCCATTAATGAAGGCAATCGCTATGTTTGTTTTAGGACCTAACAGCCATTGGGGTGACTAAGCCGGGGCACAGAAAGAAAATCTCCACTGAGATTGGGCAGCTCAGCATTGCAGAGTGGCTGCCAAATTACATTCCTGTGAGTATTTCTTGTACTTTGCACCAGCATTACGGGTGCCCTGAGGCTGTTCTCAGGCACAGATACTGGGCTCTGGGCCCTGTGAGATTGTGCGCTTTTCCTTGGGGTTGTGGCTGGTACAGGTTCCCACTGTGTGTAAATGAGGCAGCAGGCCCAGCAGACTCAAGTGCAGGTTTTAACGAGAGTCCACAGTGGGTCATGCAGCCAGCCATGCAAAAGCAGCAGGGGGTATGGAGGGAAGAGCCTTGAATGAACTGACAGTGATGGCTACATGGGCATCCTGCTGTGACATCCCTTCCCCCTGTAATAGCACAGGGATGGCCTAGCCTAGGCAGAGAGCTGCTCGCATGGAGCAATCTGGGACACTCCCAGGTGTGTTCAAGTGTCTCAAAGGGCAGCAGGGAATGCAACGCCTAGTTCTCTCACAAGGCAGGTAGGAAAGAGCCCTCCGTTGCTGGGATGCTAATGAAAATTGTCCCTGTTGCTGTTCTCTTTAGGCCGACCTGATGGAGTGGCTGAGCGCCATTGGGCTGCCCCAGTACCATAAGAAGCTGGTGAGCAATGGCTATGACTCCATCAGCATCGTAACAGACCTGACATGGGAGGACCTGCAGGAGATTGGCATCAACAAGCTGGGTGAGTTGCTGGGACTGCTCAGCAGCCATTAAGGGTGGAGAGCAGCTAAATCTATCAGTCAGGTGTAGAAGGGTGGAGCCTCTGCCCTCTATGATGCTGGCTAAAATCCAGCCCATACTGTGGTAACTGCAAGGTCTGACGACATCCTGTGTGCAAAGGTGCCAGTGCTCAGGGGTCCACAGAATTAAAACCACAATTGTCCTTCCTGTTGGGCCACGGAAACTAAACTCTCCTTTCACTCCTTTGCCATCTGCAGGCCACCAGAAGAAGATCATGCTGGCTGTCAAGAAGCTGACAGACATCCGCAAGAACCTGAACCAAGCCGACACCAAACTGGCAAGACGCAAAATCCCTGGGGCCCTGGACATAGTCACCATTGAGTCTGTTGAGAATGGAGAGTCCCAGTCTCCACACACGCCCAAGATGATAACCTTCCAGGACAGCGAGCTGAGCTATGAGCTCCAAACAGCCATGTCCAACAGCTGCCAGGAAACGCTCCCCATGAAGAACACTCAGGGGATGTCACGGAGTCAGGAGAGCATTGGAGTGCGCTCCAGAGGGTCAGGGCATTCTCAGGACAACATGTTGTCCAAGACCATCCTCTCCAGCCATTCCCAGGAGAGCCTGGGCAGCGGCAGCAGCGGGCACTCCTCCACGCAGCCCCGGCAGAAGGAGAATGCGGACGTTCTGCCAGGGAGACCTAACCAAGATAATTACGGGAAGATTACCAAGCTGACCACCCAAGAGGGACTGAATGGTTACTCCAATGGGTGTGGAGGAAGCCCTCTGAAAGAGAGGAACCTCCCCGAAGGGACAGATCAGTACCAGCGGCCTGTGGCTCAGAAAAGCAGCGTTCCACTGTTACAGCCATCCAACTCTCTACCAGCAGCAACCCCCTGCACCCCACCACAGCCGCCCAACAAGGGCACAGCACCCTACGTCTTCATGTATCCTCACATCTCCTTGAAATCCCCCGGTGTTCCTGAGCAGCCCAAGAACCCAGCACACCTGTACCCCCAGTTCTCCTCGACCCCGAGGAGCAACCTCCAGTCATCAGCTCAGAAAGCTTTCTCTTATCTCCATTCCCACTGCAGTGGCACAGAATCACCATACGTGTCTCCAAAGCCTGGTGCCACCCTGGGCTCCTGGCAGGCTGGAGAACAGCAAAATGGAGACACCTTCAAATACAAGAAGCGCTCTCACAGCCTGAACCGCTACGCTCTGTCGGATGGTGAGCATGAGAAAGAGGAGGGAGTCACTAGCACCCTGGGCTCCTACGCCACCCTCACCAGGCGCCCGGGACGGAGCCAAGTGCCACGCACCTATCTGCAGTCAGACAGCAAGGTCGTTCGCAGCCAGTCCTTCGCCATCCGGGCGAAGAGGAAAGGGCCTCCACCCCCACCACCTAAGCGCCTGAGCTCTGTCTCCAGTGCCCAGGCTATGGAGGCAGAGGGGGAGCAGGGTCTGGAATCAGAAAGGCAGCCAGCTGTTGCCCAAGATTCGGTGGATGTGGCTCCCTCAGCATGGCTGGGCACCAGCAATGCAGGCACCAGTCGAACAGTGAAGAGCATAGCTGCAATGCTTGAGGTGCCCACCGTAGGTGGGAGTCCACCAAAGCCTCTTCTGTTACAAAAGCCCCCAACTCCAGATCACGAGCTAGTTTCTAGAGCAGGCTCAGATGGTCAGCCCTGTGGAGCCAGGATCTCTGAAGGCTCCTGCAGCATGAGGCTCTCGGATAACGAGAGAGACGCCTTTGGAAACAACAGGCCCCGCCGTCGCACGTTAAGCGAACCCAGTGTCACCACGATGGAGGCCTTGCAAAGCAGCCTGGAGGATGTCCAGTCTGACACAGAGGAGGAGCGGAGACCTGGCCCAGAGGACTGTGAGATCTCGTCGTCGTCCTCTCAGAACAGCTCCAGTGAGTGCATTCCATTTGCAGAAGAAGGCAACTTAACCATCAAACAGCGACCAAAGCCTACCGGGCAACACAAGGCAGAAGCTACCAGCCGGGACTCTGAATCCAGCTCCCTGACAGCTGCTGATGTGGGGCCTCCCTGCTCCTCTGCTGCGAAGGAGCTGGGAGGAAACACAGAAAAAGAGTTGGAAGTTCTGGAATTCAACCTCACCGAATCTGACACGGTGAAGCGGAGGCCCCGGTGCAAGGAGAGGGAGCCACTCCAGACTCTGCTAAAAGTGTTCAGCTTGGCTGGCCAGAACCAGGCTCTTGCGAGTCCGCCCCCACAATATGCACAGGCCCAAGCCGTGAGCATCATGGGCCCAGCGCTACAAGTGCCGGAGCCGGAGCCCGGGGGGAACGGAGACGGTTTTGATGACGACAGAGTGGAATTCAGAATTGCTGAGATTGAGAAGAGCATCCTGTCTCTGGAGAAGGGGGTCAAAAAGCCTCCACTTTCTCTGAAATCAACCAGCCCTGGGGAGCTGCATGAGGGTGCTGTCCGCCTGAGGACCTCACCTGTAGGGCCAGGTACATGCAACATGGTGTTCGTATTCAGAGTGAACTAAAAGCTCCTCCTCGGGGGGGGCGCTGTACGGAATACGGTGGGGTGGGGCAACTGTCAGCTACATCCCTTCCGTGTGTGTGTGTGCTCCCAGAGCCAATGTACACCGCATGGGGCCAGGACTGAACTAGGTTTTATCTGTTCCCTTCCAGATGCCTCAGTCAAGCACACGTCCGTTGCTTCTACGAAGCTGGTATTTTCAGGGCCAAAAACGATTTATCAGCAAGTCCTGCAGCCCTCCCGGAATACCATCGCCCCCTGGGCAACTGCCGAGATGGCACCAGAGGTGGCAGGATCTACTGCTGTTGCCTGCCCATCGAAGCTGGAGATTGGCAACAAGGCAGTCTTGAGCAGCGGGATGCCCATTTTTATGAAGCCTTTGAGTGCTGCTCCGGATGCAGCCCTGGCTCAGCAGAGACTGGAACAGACCAACTCCTCCCTGGCAGCTGCGCTGCAGGCTGCTGAGAAAAAAATAACAGCCGAGGAGTTGGACAGGTGAGGGAACAGCCCTGGGGGGAGAGCAGGGCCGAGTGGGTAAGTTTATCCCTCAGCCACATATTCCTCAAGAGTGCCTAGAAACACTTGGGCCAGGTTCTATTTCAACTTCCTCCTCTGCTGGGCCAAGGGTCCATCAATCTCTGTCATGGCACTGTTAAAACACGGTTCCATTGTGCAGGGGGGCCCATGAATGCTAATCCCGTTCCTGAGCTGTGCACAGGGCAAGGCTTGAGCAATGGTTGGGTCCAACCAACACCTTGGTTTGGGGGAGGTACTGGGGCCCACCAGGCAGTGTTGGCTTAACGGGGCACCGAGGCCTTCACTCGTCACATGGCCTTACCCATCCTGCCTTTTCTTTCTTTCCTTCTCAGTCACTACGGGGCTACGCACTCAGCTAATAACATCCTGGAAGACATCAGCAACATGTTCGATGACCTGGCTGACCAGCTGGACGCCATGCTGGACTGAGACTTGGTCCCCTGCCACTCATCCCCAGTTGCTGTGCTAATGCCTGAGGGGGGATGGCCCTGAACTCTGCCCAGGCATCGCTACAGCTGCTCTGATCCTTCTCCCTCCTGCACTTTAGGGCTTGGAGTGTGCACCTCCCTCACCTTTCCTGGCCCACTCAGGGCATCCCCATGGACTGGAGAGCCAGCAGCCCAGTCACAGCCCCAATGTCCCTTTGTAGCTGCAGGAGACGAGAACAAGGAAGATGCAGCTACACCTTTCCACCCTCAGCAGAGTTTGAGTGAGTGCAGCAATGCTCACTCCTGGGTGTCCAGCCTCCCTCAAGAAATGAGCTCAGCTGCTGGCTGCAAAGAGCTCTGCTTCCTCAGGGGCCTTTTCCTCACTAGCCCCAGGGCGGAGTCCTGCCTCTTATTATTTAAACCCTGCCAACAGCACGTTGGGGGAGAGGACCTCCTTGGGCAGGCACAGCAGAGCCAAGCACTTAATGCGCAGCCCCGGCAGGGCCTGTCAGCTGCTGAAATAAGACGGGACTTGTTGCAGCTTGGGAGCTCTCTGGGTGAGAAGAAAGCTGCCTGCTTTCTTAGCACATCAGCGTAAGGCAGCGTGTAATCCAAGTGGATTTAAATCCCCCCAGCAGTGCCCTCAGAGCCGCCCTGGGACAGCACTGGTACAGTCTGTACCCCATAAAGGAGCAAACGGGCTCAACACTTCACAACCGCTTTGTCAGGAAATTAAGATCTACCTGACCTGCTTCCTGCACGGATTCATTCCTGGTTAAAAGAAAAGGAGGACTTGTGGCACCCTAGAGACTAACAAATTTATTTGAGCTACAGCTCACGTCATCAGCTGCATGCTCAAATACATTTGTTAGTCTCGAAGTTGCCACAAGTCCTCCTTTTCTTTTTGCGGATGCAGACTAACACGGCTGCTACTCTGATTCCTGGTTAAATGGCTCCTAGCCGAAGACTGGGATGAGCATGTTTTGGGGTAGTCAGTGCCAGCCTGGCTAAAGCATGTTGCTACAGCTGAGGGTGCCCTCTGCTGGCTCGAGATCCCTACCCACACCCTCCACAGTATTGCATATCCAGTCACTTGGGCAGGAACAGGTTGTTTTCTTGTGGCAAACACATTCTCTTCTTTCCATGTGACTACTCTAGCCCAGCTCCAAGCAGGGAGGGAGACAGACCTGGAACAAGACTCCAAAGCTGAGTTGGAAGCAAAGATTTTTTTTTTTAAATGCTAGCAGCATTTGGCAACCTGTGAAGATGCTTCTTAACCCTACTAAACACTGACCAGCTTCTAGAAGAATGGAGCTAGAAACAACCTCACTGCACTAAGTTAGTTTTAGCTCCCTAACAGCTACTGTAAATAGAAGTTGGACTCACCCACATCGACAGGGCTGAAGCAAAGGAATGGCAGCCACAATTTTTTCATTCCTAGCAGCAGTTAGATCTGGATTGCTTTAAGAACAAATTTTTCTTGAAGGAGCTGTATGGGGTCACCTGAAATGCCAAAACTAATTAATGCACCAGAGCAATAAAAGGGAAAATTTGCACATTTTGTACTAAGGGGTCATTTGTTGCAAAAATCACCAAGCAAATCTAACTTTTTAAAATTAAAGCTAAATTATGGAGGTGACTGAAGGAAGCAGCAGCCTTCCTCATCCCCCAGGGAAATTTGCACCTCAAACTATTAGACTGTTTACAGTATCAACTCTCCCTGCACTAGAAAGAGAGCAGCCCCTTGTAAAATCCACCCACCCCAGCCCATGTATTTCTCAGCGACCTACTCATTTGTGAGGTAACCATTTGTACCAGGATCCCTACTGGCCAGAGATGGAATTCATGCCAACCTGGCCTCTATGGAAAAACACAACTTGTCAGGGGGCAAGGTTGGGCTGTAGATTTGATGCTAACCCATCTTGGCCCTAGCTAGTCAGTATCTTTGTACTTTACATTGCCTGAAATACCGCCGTGTGTGAAACCGCAAGTGCTACAAAAGTGAACTTTTAAAAATAGCTGCAACCAGTGGCACTTTATAAAAAGGTTTTAAAATAAACCTTTTTAAAAGGGGTGTTCGTGTCCCAGGAGTTGACTTGGGACTAGTCCAACATTTTCAATGTTGATAAGCTGTAAATGTGTGGGTTTTTTTAAAGACAAAATGTATATATTTTAAATGTGATTATATATTTACTAACCAGATTTCAAGTGTCATTATCTAGGGACAGGGATAAGAGAGACACTGGGGTAGAGCTGCATTACTCTGAGCCACCACAGGGGCAGCAGAGTGCTGTTCTTACAGTCAATAACAGAATTACATATTTGTTTTTCTCTCAGAGGAATGCTTATTTTTCAAGTTCTAGATCTTTATTTTAAAGATATTGTATGCTGTGTAAATTATGTATGGGCATGACCGTGTCTAACCAATTCCTGTTCTGTGCAACCAGGGAGCTAGGGAAAAAATTAGTCCACGTAATCGCCAGACTGACAGATTTTAAACCATCTGGACTGTTTGCGTTAATTATGCAGTTTGTTTTCCACTAACATCAATTAAGACTTAATTCTATTAAACAGTGGGGCTTTTTTCCCCTTTGATAGTTCTGCCTAATTGACTCAGTTGTCTCTTTCATGTTAATACTATTGTCCACTTGCTCTCTCTGAGGGTGTCTCTAGGGACAAAATCTTGCCATTGACTTCAGTGGGACTAAGATTTGACCTTACATGTTACCCCTGTAGGGTGGTCAAAAGTAAGGGAATTGATGGCACAGAATAATGGTTAGAGCACTGGGCTGGAAGCCAGAACTCCTGGCTTATCATGCAACAGTGAAACAAGTCACATCCTTATCTACATTTTCAAGGCAAGAAAATACTTCCTTCCTAATCCAGTTTGAGATCAATGTCCAGCACTGTTACAATGCTGCGGTCTTGCTGAGCAACGCATAGCTGGTGGCCCAAGCCCAACCCTGCTTGGTCTCTACTAATCCATTTTTCTCCACTTTTCCCAGTACCCACTTGCCTCAGCTCCAGCCAGTCCTTCACCTTCCCCCTCTTGACTCCAACACCACTAAGACTCCTCTTCTCTAGCACCTTTCACCCAGGACCGAAGTGATTCAGACATTAACTAGGCCTCACAACACAACAGCTGCTTGGCCAAGTTCATTACTAGAGTAACTGATTACTGCAGCTGCAGTTAGTACAGTGCTCTGGGATCCAGTGGAATGAGAAGTGCTAAGCAAATAGTTATTCTGCAGAACAGATGCACACAGATATGAAGCGATTTGCCCAAGGGCAACCTGCGACCCAGTGGCAGAGCCAGGAATGGAAACCCAAAGTGCCAAGCTCCTTTGACCACACTGCCTCCCACTACACAATGAATCAGTTTCTCAGAGGGGAACCAAGCTACGTAACCCCTCCCCCACAGAGCATGGAAGCTCTCACTAGTATCCACTCAACCAACTGAAAGCAAGCTCCCTCTCCCTGATGCATAGTATCAGACAATCATTTATTGCCATTCATACATTGGGTGCTTGTGTTTTTTATACAATTTACAAGTTTTAATACAAATCAAAAAATTTTTACATACATCCAAAAAATTTTAATTTTCAATATAAAATATACACCATTTAAAAACATTTTGATGTAGGAAATTCCTTTCCAAAGCCGTGCACTCATGCCTTTCCAAAACCCTGGTTAGCTAAGAGGGGAGGAGGGGTGTGAGGTGACAAGGCCTGTACAGAGACAAAGGCGATTACCAAAAAGGCTCAACTCTAACATTTTGGCTCCATCTGAGTCAAACCAGGGAGGGAGAGTGTGGCAAGAGGGAAGTATTTTCAGAGTGATCACCACAGAAAAGGAAATCTACAAGACATGCCCCCTCTAGAAGAGAGACTGGCCAGCTCTGAGCTTTGGCAGCTGCTGCCTTTAAAATCACACTATAAAACATCTGGGGAAACAAAACAAGCTAAGATCTCAGATCCTTGAGAACAAAATTGTGCAGTTTTAAGTGTGACTCTGGCAGTGGGAGGCTTCATGTTTGTGTCTGACTCCTGTTCAAATCAGCTCAGCTTGCAAGTAAAGAGAGAGGTTTTTCCTACCTGCTAACCCTGCAAATTCACCCTGAGATCTGAAAGTCAAGCTTGGTTCTTGCTGTCTCAGGCATCACCAATTTTGCAATTTAAGTAAGTGTCCATGCCAAGGCAGAATCCAGCTCACTCTCCTGGAGCTATGTCAGCCCTGCATGTCTAAAAAGAGACAAAATAATAGAAGGCTTAGTCTAGTCTGTAAAAGGAGCAGATGTAACTGGCTACACACAGAGAGCCAGCTACTAGAGTACGAAAGGACTGGTTTTACGTTGGAACGACATAGTACAACCCCATAATGGCTGTTGATCAGAGTTCCCAGCCATCTTGAGTTGTTATCCCCAGCAGCTCTGAGCTTGGAGATGCAGACTGTAATCTTTTTTAAGTTCTCTAGTTAGCTCCCTCCAGCTACCCCCTTTGGGCCTTGTCTACACTAGGCAATCATGTCTACTAGTATGTTTTAACTAACACAATGTTAGACATGATTTTTCCTTCAACCTGGACAAGTACACTTGTGTTCAAATGTGTGAACCCCAGTATTCACCAAAATAGGCCAATACGTTTTAAAAACATGCTTTGTTCCTGTCTACACTAGGTGCCAAATCATGTTTAGCATCACACTTATCAATTCACGTGTCTAACATGATACAATTTCCCAACATAGCCAAGGCACCTGCTAGACTGTACTGGAAAGGCAGAGCCTCCTTCACTTACTGTATCTGACTAAGTTCATGCTTGCAGGGACAAATTGTTAAGGCCCAGAGCAGAATGCCACCTAACCCCACCCTCCCATTCACAAAACCATACCCCAGCTATTCCAGTATATTTACTCTGACAGAGGTGCTCACACATACCCCCATTCTTCCCCCAGTACCTATTTGGGATACTGGGGCTTGGGGATGTTGCTTAGAGTCGATCATCCTTGGTTTTGTTACTGCTCTCATTGAGACACATGGCCAACAAGGGGGAGCAACAGGGAACTGGCTTAGGGGGTCTCCACCCTCCCAGTCTGTCAGGAAATGATCAACAGCTACTACTCTGCTCCAGGCCCAAGGTGACATCTGTGTTTTGTGAAGTTACTATGGAAGCACAGATGGAGCCAGGATTTGCCTGACTTGGTCTGGTCTCCAAGCCTGGGAAGGAATAAATTTCAGCACTGGGAGTGGTCTGTTAAATAGGCCCACGAATTCCAGTCTGTAGCCAGAGCCAGCACCAGCTCTGTGTAAAGGTGCAAGGTGGCTCCTGCAACCCCAGGCTTCTCTGCATTGGGACTTTTTACCACTGCTGTAGCCTGAGTCTGTGCAAATGTGCTGTGCTGTGCACATAATGCCTTGCACCGGTGTGGCATGGGATAGACAAGCCCTCCCATGAAGCTCTCTCCAAGTTCAGAGGGATGCGGTCCACATGGGAGTTCCCTTGCAGTAGGTCAGGAGGTGGGGAAGCAGAATGGCACAGCTAACCCCTAAAGAACCAATTTTCCTACAACCAGAAGCCATGAGGAAAAGCTGCAAGGGTGGTGCTCAAAGAGGGGAATGGAAACATAGCTATGGGGAGGGGGATATTTTGAAACACTAGTACAAAAGGACATGATCAGAGGGAATTACACTTCTGGGAAGGCAGCCATTTCCCGCCCTGCTCGTCATTCACAATTCCAAGCAGCAGGGAGATCCTGTTGCTGGGCCTGCCTGTAAACACACCTGCTTCTAGGAAAGGCTGGGGGCCCCTGAAATCAGAGTCAGCTGCAGACACCGTGCCTGGGGCAGGCAGCTTAGCTTAGCTTAGCTTAGCCAGATGCATCCCCCAGCCCCCGGTCTCAGACAGGTCTGCCTAAGCAGGATGGTCACAGCGAGGGTGATCTGCATGAGTCAGTGAAAGACTAGAAATCCACCATCATGAGGGAGACAACAGTAAAGCTGCCTTGTTTACGGCTGGCATTAAGGGAGTCTCCCCTGATGCACGAGAGCTGGCCAGGCCAAGATTATCATCAAAGCTGGACCACTTTGGCGTGGTCCCCAAAGGGCACTTCCTGGCCCTCCTGAAGGCAGGTAGGGCTTGGGCTCTCATGCAGATAGTAGTTAGAAATACCCCTGGGGGAAGGGGAGCCTCCATCATGAGATTCAAATAGAGACTCTGCTTCCCCACTATTTGGGACCCCAGCAGGCCGCATTTGGACCATGCCACTTTCCAGTCATGCTGCAAGTATGCCCACCGTCCACTAGAGGGCAGGCCTGACTGCCTCCAGAGACACTAGGTGGCTTCCGCGATGCAGTGTGGGGCCCCAGGGAGCCTGAGCAGAGCCAGCTTTGGAGAAAGGCTGCTTCCAAACAGGAGCACTCACAGAACGGCAGGAGACTCAAGGCTCTGATCCAGGAGAGCGTAGGGAAGGGCGGCCAAGATGGGAGATGGGGAGGGCACATACATACAACATAAAATCCTTTAACAAAAGGGCAAAACGGCAGAAAGAGGGTTTTCAATGGGGATTTCTTATACCAGCAGCTCTGGATTTCCCCCCCATCAACCCCTCCCTCTCCCAACAGACTCAGCAGCCATGCCAGGGCCCTGATCTGCACAGACACAGCTGATCCTGGAGGAAGAGTCCACAAGGGGAAATTGCTTCATTTCAATGTCATCAGGGTACTAAAAATAAATAAATAAAAGGAACAGCAGCCTGCAGGGCAGCCAGAGCTCCCCGCTCCCCTGGAGCGCTGCAATGGGGTAAGGGGCCTCAAACCTGCTCCTGGGCACAGCTACAGCAGTGGCTTCTCTCTCTAAGGTCCTGTCGCTGTTTGGTGAGGAGCCCTGGCGGGTCCACATGCGTAAGGGAAGCCTTGCGAAGCCTCCAGAGCAACCACTCTTGCCACGCAGGTCAAGGCTGTATGGGGACAGGAGCATATGTCCCTCACCCCACGCGGCATCTCCACAGGACTCCTGCTGCCGCGGTTCAAAATGGAGAATTCATCCCCAGTTTGGTTTCAAACTGCAGCTTCTGCCTCTTTTGGTAACGGACCCGCACCCTGGAAAGGACAGAAAGGAAGAGCAGCACATTAGGGAAGAGGGGCAAGTCCTGCAGCTCACAGAGCAACCCACCCTTGAGAACAAGGACACCCAAACGTCCAGAGCCCAAGCTGCGGGCCCTCTGTAGCCAGCCGGCCCTGCACACTGCAGCAATGCACCTGGTCCCTGCAGCATGCTGCTTACGTAATGGCATGGCCATATATTCCACATTATTCTTCATCCTGTTTCTTACGCATCATCTCAGCCCAAGAACCGGCCACGAGCTGGGGCGGAACAGGTCAGCAGGCTCCCCTCCCACTGCCGTTCCTTACCGGATTTCGTGGAGTTTGACGATCTCGTTGACAATTACCACGAGGATGAGGGAGTGGAAACCCAAGAGCCATGAGACCAGGGAGATGTGAACATCATTAAAGGTTAATGGAGAGTCTAAGTTTGTCCACAGCTTCAGATCCAGAGCCGTCTGCATCACCTGACCCAGCAACCTAATTCAATGAATGGAGACAGCAAGGCTTAGACATGCCCACATGCCTCCTGGAATCAGTGATGTAGGGCTCAGGCCCAAGTATGCCTGTTCCTGCAACATTATACAAAGTACGTGCCCTTCTGCTGACAGGATCAAACTAGGACCTGCCCCAGTGCCCCGGATCCCACGCTGCTGAGCTTGTTTCCCACCGTGCTTAGCCATTTCATGGGAGCCTTTGTACAGATAGTACTGGGGTAAGTGTCCGGAGCTGTCGGGAGCCTGCTGAACTAAAGACAGGCCCTGCCCCTCCCTGCCGTATGTAATGGCAGCCCCTGCCCCTCCCTGTGCTGTTCAGCACCTGATGATACTCACACAACACCCACAGTTAGGGTCCACCATCTGTTAGTGAAGGGGCTTTTCTTCCAGAGAGGTTTGGTGCGATGGACGTGGGTGATGGATATAAACACTGAGGAGAGAGATGTACGTGATTTTAGTTGCCACCACAGATGGACGGGGAGAAGGGCTTTGCCCCAAGATCTAGGCTGAACTGAAGCGATACTGGTCTGATTCCCCAACACCCTGCCTTCCATGCAAGCATCATGAGGCGCTTCCCAAACAGCCTCACCTCAACGTGAAGCAGGCAAGAGTTACCCATGTTTTGCTGGTGGAGAAACCGAGGCACAGACCTGCCCACGGTCACTCAGTGCAGCAGTGTCAGAACCAGGCTTAGAGGCTGGTTCTCCAACTATCTGGGCTCTAACCACTGGATGACACTGCACTGCTAACATGCAGGAATCAGAGTGGGCCCCGAAAGCATGGGGATCAGCACTGAAAAGTTAAGCAAAAGAAGTGGGAGAGGCATGGGTCACAGTTAGGGGCTCCCCAGTTTAACCCCAGGCCTTCTTCAGAGGCAAGCCACAGCCTGACAGACAGATGTGGCCAGACACAGAACTTTGTGGAGTGCATGTAATGCTTTGGGGCTCAGAATTCTCCAGATTACAGCGCTTGCACCTCCTGCCCAGCAGAGGTTACCCACTTGCAACACTCCCTATTTGCATTCTTGCATTATCCTGACTGCAAGGGTTAACAGTACCAATAACTTCGCACACTTTCAGCAGAGCTCCCCAAAGAATAGCTCCACAATGCTGACTGCCTCTCTCAACACAGATGTGTGGCCCAGTGATACTACAGGTCCCAGTATGCAATGCTCTTGCCTGCATCAAGCAGCCAGAATGGTTGGCTCAAGATGCAGCACTGCATGCTGCAGTCTGTTGTGTCCAGGGGTCCTTAAAGTGGAGAATAGAGGCAATCTGTGCTATTTCATTCAGATTAGATGTAGTTCTTGGGCTCCTGGCAGGACACTAACTTAGCACTCAGTTGGGCTGCCCTTGTTCTAACAGGGAGCACAACCATCTCGTGTCAGAAGCTTGGGAGAAAGCTGAAACTGAATCACAGAAGTGTATGACTGGAAGGGACCTCAATAGGTCATCCAGTCTAGTCCCCTGCACTCAAGATAGGACTACATAGCGAGACCATTCCTGGCAGGTGTTTGTCTAACCTGTTCTTAAAAATCTCCAATGATGGAGGTTCCACAACCTCCCTAGACAATTTGTTCCAGTGCTTAACTACCCTGACAGGAAGCTTTTCCTAATCTCCAGCCTAAACCTCCCTGGCTGCAATTTAAGCCTATTGCTTCTTGTCCTGTCCTCAGAGGTTAATGAGAACATTTTTTTCTCCCTCCTCCTTGTAACAACCTTTTATGTACTTGAAAACTGTTATGTGTCCCCTCTCAGTCTTCTCTTCTCCAGACTAAACAAACCCAATTTTTTCAATCTTTCTTCATAGGTCATGTTTTCTAGACCTTTACTCATTTTTATTGCTCTCCTCTGGACTTTCTCCAGTTCGTCCACAACTTTCCTGAAATGTGGCGCCCAGAACTGGACACAATACTCCAGCTGAGGCCTTATCAGTGCTGAGTAGAGTAGAAGAATTACTTGTCAAGTCTTGCTTACAACACTCCTGCTAATACAAGCCAAGGAAGCGTATAGTCCCCATAGTACAGAGACCAAAATCCACTGGAAGCAGATACTTACCAGTGTGCAAAACAATCAGACCCGCTGTGAGCTTCTGCGCTAAGAGGAGAGCGTTGGAAAACTCTCCAAACCAGTCAGGGGCACCATCAGCATTGCTGGGAAATTAAATTGGTCACTGAGAGTCACTGCTTAGGACAAAACTCAAAGATACAGGTGTGCTTAATGATTCAAGCTGCCTCCACTCCCCACGTATAGTTACAGGGATGGGCTTCTCCTCCTGGATCCCTGGGGGAAAGAAGTAAGAGACTGCCCCTTCCCAATGTAGGGCATGGGGAGCACAGGGAGCTGGAGAGCCAGCCTCCTCCCCATGTAGGGGAGTAGGAGTTCTAGGAATCAGAGGCAGGAAACCCAGGATCACACTGCACCAGTAGGATTTAGATAGCTTCAGTGTACATCAGGCCACACAGCAGGCAAAACATGCCGTCAGGGCCCTGCCCCAGAGAGCTTACAGTCTAGGCCCCAGGGATAGTGACAAAGAACCTGGTGGGGGTTGGGGGCTATTTGGAGGATGAGGATTTGACATACACTACCTGGGAGGCTGCTCCAGCAAAGTGGGTCCATGAGAAAGAGCAGGGAAGCAGCCCAGAGAAAAACAAAGATGGCGCATAGGGAATGCAAGGAGTTGGGGGAAGTGGGAGGATGGCAGGATGGGGTGTGTGCTGTGTCTGTTCCTCACCTATACACCATGATGGAGGAGCAGGCACTGAGGTTGAGGCTGGTGGCGTTCATTCCTTTGCAGGATTCGTGCAGCGTGAACCCAAAGCAGACAAGGCAGGAGCAGATGGTCAGGCTGAATTTCAGAAGGAAGCAGAGCAGGAAGTAATGCTGAGTCTGTGAACAGGGAGCAGCAAAAGCCAGTCAGTCATTCAGGAGACTGGCCTGGAATCAGAGGCATTTACTCCATTTCAGCCTTTCCTCCCAGCTTTCTATAGTCTCCCCTGCTCTTGGGACACTACAATAGACTCATGAGCTTGAGATGCAGCAAGGATCTCTGTGCCCCAGCCTCGATGACAGCAGCAAGAGGCTGCACCATCAGGACCCAGCCAAGGCATTGGCAGCCCCAAAAAGGACTATGGCTGCCAGGACTTCCCTTCATCCTGTCGCCATCAAAGGATGGCGATGATATGAGCCAAGTCAACAGGACAGAACTTGCGAACTGGGCAGCTGGAAAGCACTTGAGCCTCCCGTGACTGCTCCCCAGTCCTGGATAACCTTGGGTGGGAAGTGCAAGCTGTTCCCATCCAACACGCTTCCTACCTTTTTAGGAATGGAGGTTAAATTTTTCCCAGTTGCCATGGACATGACGGAGCTGTGGGGGGGCTTGCCCAGAAGAGACGCACTGGGGAAACAGACAGAGGTTAGTCCCGATGGTGTCTCCAACCACACATCACGTCATCCGAAATAGCAGCCCTAGCACTTGAACTAAAGGAGAAGCAAATCTCACTGCCTCTAGCATTAGCATGGAAAACCTCAGCCAGGCCCCCAGCCACACAAAGGGCATTTACACAGCATCGTTTGGTTTGCTAAACTCAAAGTGCTCTGACAGTATATTTCGATTTTCTTAGCCCTATACCGAAGCAATCCATGAAGTGAAAGGTTCAAATGGCAATGGGCAAGCTAACCTCCAGGTGAGTGACTGGGATACATGGCCATATCAGGGGTAATCAAGCTGCAGCCCCTCTGGCTGTGCCTGATCATGAGTGCCCTCCACACACAGTGCAGCTCCAACCTTCCCAGCCACCAGGGAAGCTGTAAGGACACTGGAAGAGGTAAAATCTCCCTGCCTTCTATCAGCGAGGAGGGGAACTTGGAGGAATAAAGAACACACACACCCTCTTGCCTCCTAGCTCACAGGAGCAAGAGAAGAAAGAAGAAACATCCCTCATCCCCTTGCAGTACTCATGAGCGCAGGAGGAGAGAGGGCATATTTAAAGGGTCGTTGAAGTCAGAGATGAATAAAGCATCCCTTAGATCATCCATCCCATCGCCCCTGCCAGAGCAACATTGTCACCGAAGAATCACAGCCACACACCAGACAGCCATACCAGAATTTCCTGATCTCACACTATCGTATCAATGTGTGACCTCATGCCCCATGACACTGTGATGCTAAACCTCCCAGCATAGTGCCAGAACAGCTTTCCGGAACCTTATGGCTCCAACTCCCCGAAAGACAGCTCCTCGAGATGAGCACCACTGCTCTCTGCATGTAGCTACACTAAGGGGGAAGGCGTGCCCTTACCACATTAGCCAACACGCGTCACTAGCGCACAGGAAATCCTGGGATAGACAAGGCCATTTGCAATTTTCACGTATGATAGCACGTTGAGGTGAACATCTGGGGAAACCTGTTAAAAGGTCTCCATAACAAAGGGCAGGGCTAACGAAGTCAAGCCACAGACAAGCATTAACAATCTCTCAACATTTCTCCTTTCAGCCAAGGAGCTCACAAGCCCTTTACAGACATTAGTTAACCCTCACAATATCCTTGAGAGGCACTGGCAGATATTAGCCCCATTTTACAGATGGCAAAGCCACAGCAAAGGGAAAAGTATCCAGGGAGATGCCCTTGACTCACTCACCTTAGCAGCGGGTAACAGAAACAGGAGAGCCATAGGATGTCCGTGGTGCTCAGAATGGGCGGCAGCTGTACCAGGCAGGACAGGAACTGAACAAAGAACCATCACAGAGAAAGGCATGATCAGCAAGAGGACTGGGAGAGCAACCACACCCCCACCTGCTTTACCTTGTGCCCCACCCCGGTAAGCGCAGGGACAGGCTGGATACTGCAGAGCCTGGATTACTTTGGAGATGCGCTGCAAAGCCCTGCCTGCTGCTCTGGACTGCATGGTGGCAGAGGCTAGAGATGGTCTTCTCTGGGAACAGCAGTGCCTACCCAAGTCCCCAGGCTACAAACACAGGGCAAGAGGGGGCCAAAGAACATTCCCGACAAGAGGTTAGTTAAAACCCTGCCTACAGTGGAGAGGCAGTCTAGGCCAGGAAGCAACCAGAGTCTTATCATGGCTAGCATAGTAACTGCCCTCATCAAAGAGTGAACATAATCCTATTCATGAACAATCAGCAATGCGTGTAACTGAAACAAGTGTTTTGGATACACAAGGTCCCAACCATAGGAGATGTGTAAACCCTGGAGAATGCCAGACCCCACCCTTCCAGGCTGACCCACCCAATTGGGCTACATCCTCACATACCCCCAGCTTTCCTCCCCTAAACCCCACGAGGGTGGGGGGCTCACCTGAATGACCACCAGAGTCAGCTGGCACTGCAGCAAGAAGAGGAAACACTTGCGGATCCCGTACGTCGCATGCCTGGCCTGCAAGGAAGCACAAGCCCCCACAGGGCAATCACTGGGAGGGTACCTGCAGCAAGGAGCCCAAAGGGAGCTTATATTCACTTCACATGAAACATCCATGTAGTGATGACCTCGACCCCCCAGGAAATATTTTGGGTGGTTGAGGCAGAGTCTCTGGCTGGTCTGGGGATGGTGGGACAGGAGAGGAGAGGGTTTCCAGCTCAGCTATGGAGGATGGTAGGGGTGGAGGTGCAGAATTAAGCCTGAACCTGAACCTCTGCAAACATCTTTGCCTTTCCAGGTTTAATGCTAACTTTGCACTAAAGGCTCTTCTGCCTGGAGAGCTCCATAAGCACGTTCCTTACTCATTTTACTAAAGTCAGAATCCTGGTGCCACAATGCACTCCCTCCTCCCATTGTCCTGCTGCATCTTTGAGTAGCAGAGCTTTTACACCTGTCAGAGAACTCACTTCAAGGTCTCACCATAGACCCAAGACTATTTGCTGTGACATTCTCATGCTGACTGCCTGGCTCTCCCATGTCTGACATGCTTCACTGGAAAGGGAGAAGTCAGGTAGAATAATATCTCCTTGATGCTGGCCAAGCTGGGTATCAGCAGAGAGTGCTATGGATGTAGTTCACAAAGGGGCTGAAGAAGCTGAATGGGAGGCAGCACCACTGCTAAAATGGCCACATAAGACTCCTGCTTTGCTCTCCATGATAGACAGGTAGGATTATTAGGACTGGAAATCTTTACAGTCAGGCTGTGATTTTGGATGAATAGACAGACCATCGGCGAACCAAAGGGGGAATGTAGCAGACTCACCTGTTCTATAAGTCGGATGATACTGATGCTCTCTTCCTGGTGGAAGGATAAGGAGCAGGGCAAGCTGTTGAGCTGGCCTGAGAGCTGCAGGGGTGTAAGGTCATCTGAGACTTGTGTCATGTTAGTGCTTGTGGCGTAGCCAAAAGTCTCCCAGGAGCAGCGGGATGGATAGAGGGGATCCAGCGCTATGCTGCACAAACAACAGTGCAATGGTAAGGCAAGGCACCACCGCATGCGGAGAAAACCGTGCTTACACTAAAGATCAAGTACACAACATGTATCCACAGCATATGTAATGTGTGAATATACATCACCTATGGCTCCCTGTGAGAGTTTCAAAAGCACCTAATGGATTTTGGAGCACAAGTCCCACCTTCTTTCAATTAACACCAAGATTTTCAGAAGTGACTCAGGATTTTGGGTGCCTCAGTTCTGGGGACCCAATCTGAGGGCCCAGGGTTGTAAGAGATGGGTGCCCAGCACCTCATAAAAATCAGGCTCCTTGATGGGGTCTCATGTGATGACCCAAGATCACTTGTCAACTCTGAAACATCTTGACCTCAGTCTACAATTGATCTGACTAATCATCATGGGAGGCAGATCAGCCAATGACAAATGCAGTCTTACACTCTCAGTTTAACAGCCTGACGCTCGAGGAATCTTTGGTCAATCTTTTATCAACAGTGCAAGAAGTAATACCAATCTATTCATTGGTAATGCAATGGGCTGCAAAATGCACAAGTAATGCAAAGCGCACTCTTTGAAATGATCCTTGATACTATAAAATGTCCAACCTGGGCAAAGCAGACAGGAAGTAATACCGATACACTGCTGCCAAAAATGACTCTCACAGGTTCAACAAGTTTACAGAAACAAAGGAGTAGATAAAATGTTGTAATTTTACCTTGGAGACATTATGGTATCTGCAAGAAAGGAATTGGTGTGGCAAGAAAATTGATATAAAAACAAGGTACATCATTATTTTTCAGAATGATGGTAGTAAATTTTACCCTGTATTTGTAGTTTTTAAAACAGGGTGCTCCTAAGTCCTTTAGGCTCTTTTTAAAAAGTATCCCTTCGATCTCTAACAAATATTTAACATGTATATATCCTCTGGAACACACAGAAATCTGGCCTCAATTTAGACAGAACATTTATATGCAGACACCCAGCTGAGCACATGCATCTATTTTTGCAGCATTTACACAGAAAGCTCCCTAGTTTTTTGTAAAACACATGTGCAAAAGTAAGCATACATCTCCCAAGTGCACAAGTATGGAAATTTCCACAGACGAGCCTGCCTTGTATAGTGTAGGTCAGGTGCTTTCCACACATACCTTTAAAAAAGTGGGTCCAACTCCCCTTCCAAATAATTTATTCCCACAAACTAAGATATACTATTAAATTGATTAGTATCATTGCCAGGAGACATGAGCAATCACCCCACCCCAAGATAGGTGGTTTCAAAAACCTCTCATGGAAGAAAAAACAGGCTGGTGCTAATGGAATACACCAACTGTGAGCAGTGCAATCCGCTGTTTCCTCAGACACACGTGCAGCGCTGTGTTGCCGACCACCAGCCAGTTTGAGGAGTTCAGACCCGGCTTTCCCACCTGATGTCACTCTGCAGGAAGAGGCAGCTGTTCCGCAGGTTCGCAGAGCTCCCCAGACAGCAGGTCACCTCTCCATACTCCTGCATGATCTTGATCATCTCGCACATGGCTGCGAGAGAATGACAAAGAGACTTAATGACTTATCGTACCATGGACAAACACTGGCACAGCAGCATTTTAAATCTCCTCTCACCCTGATTTCATTTCTGGAGACAAACAATCAAACCTGTTAAAGGTTACCAGATCAATACACCTCCAGACTGCTCTTTGGAACAGAGTCCCTCAGACAACAAAGGCTAAGCCCATCAGCTTTTTGACCTTAAAAATATATGATTTGAGGTTAAAAGATATTGCCCTTCACATTTACTAGGAATTCCCCAATGAATTATAAACCAACATCAAGAACAGACCCTCCAGAACAGATCTCAGAAGCCTTATTTTAACTGTCCAAACAAACCCCTCTTCTTCCCACACTGTGTTCCCCCACCAGGAAGCTCTATGATCTAGCCTCCAATAAAGGGAAGG
The DNA here is from genome assembly GCF_965152235.1 of Eretmochelys imbricata. NCBI lineage: Eukaryota > Metazoa > Chordata > Testudines > Cheloniidae > Eretmochelys > Eretmochelys imbricata. The sequence goes on along the minus strand of NC_135585.1, from coordinate 15,105,454 downwards.
CAAAAATCATCCTCTCACTTCACTAAACAGTCTAGTCATTTCAGGACAGGGGTATGCAATCCAATCCTAGCTCAGCCTATGCCTTTGGAAAGAAATAACTGCTCTCCTGGCACCTTATGCACCTGCCCGTGGAGGGAAGGGGTGGAATTCTGATCCAGAGCTGCTCCAGTGCCATTTGAACCTTTGCCTCTTCTGCCTGGGGCACTGTTCCTTGAGATTGCAATTAACACGGACTTGGCCGTGGAGCACAAAGGCCTTGTTAAAAAATGTCTGGGAAATCATTTAAAATAAGGATTTTATAGAGACTTTCATGCAAGATTGAGTCACTTTACCCACATTCACAAGGAGCTTTATCTACATTTTACAGATGAAGGAACTAAGGCACTGAGAGGGGAAGTGATATAAACAAAGTCATGCATAAAGCTAGTGGCAGTCAGGTAGTCCACTAATAGCACCTGCCATAGTAGGAAATGACTTCTAGGAAGTGATTTCTGAGCCATGTAAGGAAATGATCACTGGCCCTCAGGATCTGGCCCTCAGCACATAAGACTGCAATGGAGGCTCATTCACCCAGAATTCCCCTCCCAGTTTGCTACAGGGTCTCCCCACCACTCCATGCTTTCATGACCCACAGCAACTATCTGGAAATGTTTGGCAGCTGATGTGTGGGACAGGCCCAGCCCAGCGGTCACTTACTCTCTGAGGTGCAATCGGTAAACAGGGGCACCAGCAAAGGCACGTTGTCAATGTTCTGCAGGTGAGGTCTCACCTGGTGGATCCCTCGAGGAAGTTTGGCCTTTAGAGAAAGAAGAGCGAGATTAAGATGGGAGGAGAAAATTGTAAATTAATATCAAGGTGGTGAATACAGCCCCCCAACTCCTGCACTCAAATCTCTGTGGGGCAAGATTCCTGCGATTGCAGGATCGAGCATAAGTTGCTGTCTATCCACTGTGGAGAGAGCTTGGCTTTCCTAAGAGAGTATAAAACAAGGCTCCCGCTGAAGTGTTATTTTGCAGTTCACATGCTGATTGGCCCATGCTCTCCCCCATGATTTACTATTTGCCCTTTGCAGGTGCAGCATGACCCAACAGTGGTCAGGGATTTAACTAGCGTTTGACCATCCAGCCAGAACACTAGTTCAGACACTGCATTAGGAAGAGACTGAATCCTTCAATTCAACCTGGAACACCAGACCAGGAAAACCAACTGAGTGAAGAGCTAGAGCTGCTGATCTAGCTCCTGCTACTGGAGCTCGCCTTCCTGGGCAAGAGAGAGAGAGGTTGTTTGATGCAGCGGGAGGGAGAAATGAACATGAAAAAAGGAATGAGGGGGAATGGCTCCAGCGGGAGGAAGGGGATATAAACTGAGCCAGTGAGAGAAGGGTACTTCCCCCATGCGAGTTTTTGCATGTCTGAAGGCCAAGCTCTTTGGGACTCTCCTAGTGTGTGAGCTGTCTCCTAGTGTGTGAGTGCGTGGGGAGTTGGGGTGGGGGGGGATGGTGGGGAGAAGGGGGAGGTATTTCATCCGCAACCCTGCTGAAATTTAAGATAAGTTTTCTTTTTCTAAATAGCGGCCTACAGGAGTGGTTTTAAATTTGTGTCTCTACGAGGCCAATAGAAGCTACGTGCCATCTCCCAGACTTATGAGAGCCATCAGGCCTTCTGCTGCAGAGGAGCAACATTTCCAAGTCATTGATCTGCTATGACAGCCTGCTCTGCCCAAGATTGGGAGAGGGGAGAAGTGTTTTCTGCCAGCACAGATCACCACCCACTCCCCCTCACATATACTTGGAAGAGGAAAGGTAGGGAATCCAGACGGAAAGAGACAAGCCTTGTTTCTCCTCACATCCTCCTGAGCAGTTCTGTGTATGGTCATCTCAACTCCTTAATCACCTAGCACTCTTAAACCTTCTCACTGAAGAAGGAAGAAGAGCTTGCAAAGGGGCAAAACTGAACTACTTAGTGCTGGGGGTTGTGCGGATCCTTGATGTGAAGCTGGGAAGAATCAAGAGACACAACACAAACCAATTAACAAACAAGGCTTACTTGAGTCTGCTGCTCCTGGAAAGCACCGAGGTGTTGTTCTTAACCAGAGAGTCAGTGTAGTGTGGAAAAGGAAAGATACACTCACCCTGTTGCAGTCCTCCAAGAAGCTGGGGATATCGCTGTCTGTTGGCTGAAAGCTGATGAGATCCAAGTGCCCTTCCTCTTCCATCAGCAGCAGGCCTTCCACATCATCTCGAGAGACTGAAGCGGAGAGAAAGGCAGCAGTAAAAATAAGCACAGCCCTGTCTACACTGCACCATTTCCAGCCACATGCCCCTGCAACACACACAGCACCTTCACGTGGAACTGTGGAAGCCTGGAAACACAAGCCCTGATTTTCTAGGTTAGCTGCAGTCAGATCCCACTCAATTGTTTCCTAAAATAAAATATTTTTAAATGACTAATCTGCTCAGAGGCAGATGCATGAGCCTAGTCTCTTTAATCTTTTGATACATGATCGCTCTTCTGGCTCTGCTTCCTTTCTCCTCTTCTGGGGAGAGACTGGAGAAATCACATCTAAAGTAAGGAAGAAGAGCAACTTTCAGTCAAGAGACAGACCCACGGGATAAGTCCAACACTGCAAAAAAAAACAAAAAAACAAAAAAAAAAAACCACACCACTCTGCGACATTGAGTCTCAGAGCCTAGGTCAACTGACTCAGGCTTGCGCTATGGGGCTAAAAATAGCAGTGTAGACATTCCTGCTCTGGCTTTGAGACCCACGCCCCTCACCAGGTTCCAGAGCCCGAATTCCAGCCTGAGTAGGAACACCTACATTACTATTTTTAGCCCCACAGCGCAAGCCTCACTCAGTCAACCTGGGCTCAAACATGCCCTCAACAACTACATCCAGGCTATAGCAAAAACTGGAACTGCCAATGCACAACTCCACAGTAGGCTATTGCATACACTATTATGATAGTTACGTGCACAACAGTGTGTGTGCACCCAGCTCCCATGATTGTGCATGCAACTGCAGTAAGCGTGTGCACAAATCAGCAGTTTGATTCCTAAACGGCCCCGTGAGTGCCAGAATTACCGTGACTGCACGGTACTCACACACACATTCAGGTTTGGTCTCACAGGTCTAACAAGTCAGGGCTAGATTAAGTACAGGGTTAAACAGGCCAGTCTTGGAAACAGTGAGGACCATTTGAGTAGCTTCCTAAGACCACAGTAGCGTATTTTCTTCAGGGTTATCAGTGTAGGTTTCACTGTGTTATGTACTTTTATACATGTGCTGAAGGGAGAAACTGGACAGCTCATCCTTACCAGATTCCTGGTTTCATTCTTCAGTGGGAGCCACCTAGTCACATCCCCTAACTGGCAGCTGTGGCGAGAAGCCACGGAGTCACAGCAACCGGAGCATCCTATCTTGCTTACCATACACCACATTCATTAGCTACAGGCAGATACACCCTGCCTCTGAATCATACAACCACCTTTCCTAGAGGGAAAAATCTCTCACCCTGATTCAGGTCATCATGCAAAGAACCTGCATGGCTCGGGCTGGAGGGAGGAATCTCTGACCCGGGCACATCTCCGTTGGGCGTTAAGGATATGTGGCAGTTCCAGCCAGTCTCAAGACCCATCTTTTCAGCAAAGACCTGGGGGAGAGCACACAAGATTTTACAGAGCTGATGCAGGGACCAGTGCTTTGGGGTCAGTACCTACAGATGCCCCCTGACAAGCATATGCCACTGAGACCTATTAGGCAGCTGGGTAGGGTTACTCTCAGATTGTATGGGGATGAACTCTTCAGTCAGTCAAGGCAGGGGCCATGCAAGTTCAGAAAGGGATACAGCAGAGGTGTGGCCTACCTTGCTCTTGAGCTCATCTTCCAGGGAAAAGTAGACAAAACGAATACAGGCACTGACCAGCCCATCAATGAGGCGGACAATGTCAAGTCGGGCCTGGTACTGGGATGAGACCATTCCCATGAAGATCTGGCCACTCAGAGCCTGAATACAATCCTCCTTCTCCATCACTTCCCCGATCCCTTCTTCAGACATGCAAGCAACACGCAATCACATTGAGACACAAACAACCACACGTGTGCGCACACACAGACACAGATTACGAGACATGACCACGTGGAGACAGGCACCCATATGAACAAAAACATGCAGACACACATGTACAGATGGACAGGTGGATAGACACCCATTTACCCAAACACACACAGTCACCAAAGGAGTTTCAAACACCCCAACATACAGCCGAGAACACAGTGCAAAAACACACACAGCATGGGAAGGAAGAAAATAAAACAAAGAATGCTAGTCAGTTACAAGAAAGGGGTGGGGAGGGCACAGTACATGTGCTGCATAATGTACACATATGCATTTTAAGTACATCATACTATGCTTAAACAACACAGCAAGTGTCTGGTGGAAGTGGACAGCCATGAAACTGAAGGGGAGTTGATCTCAAGTAATTGGATCAAACAAGTTCTCTCTAGGGACGCTGTAGTGGCTCCAGAAAGACCTGTTAAGGATTTAGACTGACAGGATTCCTTCACCAGATCAGGCTGTGATTAACGTGACCTTGATGCAGTACACAGTAAGGGATCCTGGTGTAGCATGAGAAATTGTACAATGAAACATTGTATAATTGCTAATTATGCCTCCCAACTCCCATGTGAAGCCATGTTACCTCATTTTACAGAATGGGGAACTGAGGCACATCGGGGTTAGCGCCGCAGTTTTCCAAAGGAATCAAAGGGAATTAGGCACTTCCTGACTCCTTTGAAAAACCCATCATAAGTAACTTGCATAAGACTGCACAGATGCAAAGTCAGGAACAGAACATAAAGAGTCCTGAGTCTCAGTCCCCTGCTTTAATAAATTAGACCACCCTCAAGTGTAACTATTGTCTTACAAATTTAGGTAATTTTATGATAGAAATACACTTGCCAGCAGCATAAGTAATTATTTCCCTTTAAGGGAATGCTTAGATCTCAATTTCCAACCACTGCTTTGGAGAGCAAAGCTGCTACAGCTTTAGACCGATTGGGAACTAGAGACCCAGCTCAGCAATACATCCCACAAGAGGAGGAGAGAGACGTACCATCAGAACTCCAGCTGTTCCTTCTGCTGCTCTGTTTGATGGGTGTAGTCCCAGGAAGGTCACAGGATGTGAAGATGGCATTCTGTCCAGGGACCTGCACCAGTTCTATGCACTTGCCATTGAGCTGGGAGGACAAGGCACAGTGCATTGGCTTGTATGCAAAGGCAGAGCAATAGCCTGAGAGACATGCTCGCTGGTAGAAATCCAACACTTTCTTCCTACATGGAAGACACAAGATAATACCAAAAGCTATCAGAGGCATGCTGCCATTCTGACACCAGTATAACCTCTGGGAGCTCAGGGCTGGAGGAAATCACCAATGCAAGTTTCCTGGACCACTCCCTGTAAGTTTGTTTCTAACACTGATCAGAGACTAGTCTAAAGAGACCATTCCTTATAGCTTGTATCCTTTGAGCTACAGCCACTAGAGGGAGACCTGAGCGTCTGAGCATCCTGTAAGGGGCAGCAATGCACCCACACAGCAGGTGAACAGACAAACTAATGTAGCATATTTGTGATGGAATTGGAGCTGCCTGTGATCATTTATGAACACTAGATGTGTCATGCAGTTGTCTGATTATTGCCAGGGGGTTCCTTGCATGAGTACTTTGGGTTAATTCACCAGCAAGGCTGTTTACTTGTGAGTAGGAAGAGGGCAATAGGCCAGATAACACTTATCAGCAAACAGGGGGTGGACAATGCTGGAGCCATTGGCTGTGATGCAGACCTCACTGAACAGGTTTCCCCAGGCAGATCTCAGCCCGTCAGGGGCACAGGGAGATCAGAGGACTCATGGGGGTTTAAAGACACACACTTCTCAAGGGAGAGACAGGGCTTCTGAGTAAATGTGAACCCAAACTTCAGAGGTCAGAGGGATCTGGGGTAAGATAGGCCCACCCAGCCTTTTAGCTCAGATAGATATGCATACAGACAACTTATTGTTTTAAAAACCCATTTCTCATGTTACGCTGTGCTCCACTGTTAAGATTAAACAATACGTTGTTTTAAGAAGACTGTTTTGGGTCACACTACTCATCACTGGTCACAGCTCCTGAAGAAAAGAACAGCAGAGAGCTGAATGCAGTTGGACCTGCTGAGCAATCATGGTTGGCACACACCCATACAGGATGCTGTAGCATCACAGGATTCTACCCCGGAAGGCAAAGGCTCAAGACCTAAGAACTGGAAGGCGTGCACTCAGAGAGAAAGGAACGAGAGGTGCAGCTAGCACGGAACCCTGACAATATTATATAGATTTGCATGGTGCAGTGATACAAAGCCAATGCAAGTTGAACAAAGAGCCCCCCATCATAGTACACCAGTGGTGCAGTTCCAAACAGCTGCGTTTAAAGGCAGATTGTCAACACGCAGTCATTGGAGTAGCTTAAAATTCCATGCTTGTTTTGAATTTGTAGTGGTAACATTAGGCTGGTCCAGAACTACTCAACACAGAGTTTTTAAGCAATGCCTCATAAAAGAAATATTCAAAAAAGTAACAGGTCTGAATGCCTGAAAATAGCGAGAGACACTAGCACAATGTAATGCAGGCCAACAAAACAAATCAGGACTGATCTGTCAAATGACAAAAGGTGACAGTAATGGCATAGGGAGCACCAAATCCACCCCAGCAAGATACCACTAATAGCTGGAATGTACCACTCCTTGTATGCAGATATAGGACTTCCCAGAGATAACCGATCAAAATCCTATTGCTACCATCACTGAACTTGCTTAGGATTCTTGGGCATACTTTACAGTAACGTTCCATTTATAAACAAATTATAAAGGGTTTATAAATGATGAACAAAAGTCTTAATAAAGGATTGGTAAATTGTTAGAGTCCAACGGATCAATAGATTGCTTATAACCATGTAACCCCTTTTAACGATGTGCTTATAACCAACTACAGACAACTCACATTTATAACATGCTTATAACAGCTATTTATCACTTATAAATAGCTTATAAAGTATTGTTATGTGGAGCCTTAATATAAACATAATTCTCTCCAGTAATTAATTTTAAACCAGTAACTCCTGTATGTCAATGAGGTAAGGCCACCCACCTGTCAGAGCCGGAGAGGGGGTAGATATCAGCACCATCCCAAAAGTCTGTGCAGGCCTCAAGAATGATGTCAGCTGTCCCGTGAGAAAGCATCTGCTCAGTGCCTAGGGGGAAAATGGGTAGGTGTCTCACCTGTACATTCCCAGCCAAGGGATTTAATTCCAATGGCTTGTTTGACAGTTAAAAACTACAGAGTATCCCACAATAAGACAGAACATCCTGATCTGCCCAATACATCCCCACTGGCCATGTCAAGAATGTGTCAGCCACAGAGACTGTTCAAGAGGAGATGATGTATGTTTGGCTGCTCTTTGCCTGGCTATAAGTTAACTGAGCTAGTGGTAAATTGTGGACCAGGTAGCCAGTTCCAGTACCTCTCCCCTTACACTGCAATGATCTTTCTCCTGCAGAAAAGTGAGGACCAGGTTGCTTCTGTATCCAGTACCCCTCCAAATCAGGGTATAACCAGGAGTAATGGAGTCATGAGATGAAACTAAGTAAAGAGAAATTTGAGTTGAATAGCAGGGGATAATTTAACAGTGAAAGCCTGTTAATAGACTGGAGTCTATTAGATTGGAGGCAGCATGGACTAGAGGTTAAGGGCATAGGACTGGGACTCAGGAGACCTGGGTGTTCTATTCACTGGCCTGGCAAGTCACTTCACCTCCCTGTGCCTCAGATAAGGATAGTGACCTCCTTTGTAAAGCACTTTCAGATCTACGGATAAAAAGCACTGAATAAGAGTGAGGTATTATCATCATCATCACTATTCCACAGAATAAGTTGGGTGATTAATGGTCATTGCCTGGGGCATTTAAAACGAGGCTGGACGAAAGCTCTAGAAGACATACTGCAGAGAACAACCCCTCACACTGACCAGAAGAGGAGCCAAGATTCCTTAATGTCCATGATCTTTTAGGTCTTTCCATCTTTTCCAATTCTACTATACTTTAAGGCTGAACAATAACCTGTAACTCATCCTGCTGGGCCTGGGTGTTCCAGGGTGTCTCAGATCATCATGTGATTTTCACTTATCTGGTACAAGACCAGGGCACGGTAGGTAGATAAGAAGTCAAGGATGGAGGGGCTGCCTTCCCTCCAAAGTTCCTATCTCTCATTATCTCATGTGGAAACATTAACATTACATGCACATAGCATTCACTGTCAAGGTTAATTTGATTCCCTCCTCCAGCTGCTCTGTGACTGCCCCCAATGGTTTCAAAGCTGATCTAAAGAGAGAAAAAAATGACTTCCAAAAAGCGAGTCCAAAGACTTCTTGCAGGCATTGCTGCTGAGTGCAGACACTCATGCTAGCCAATGAGGTCAAGAGCCAAGAATATCTGTTCATGCAAATCAGGCAGGGGACCTTCATGAATACTTGAGGATTTTCCAAAACATACCAGCTCTCTGCTTTGTACTAAAAATAGACACCACAGGCTGAATTTATCAGCATAACAAACATCTGAACGCAATAGGAGCAGAATGTGAAAGAGACTGCTTGTTAGAGGAACACAATGGACAGCTCGTGTGAGGTTTGGGTTAATTTTACTGTAAAAACCTTATATCCTCACCATAGTGGCTGTATGGTCAGATAGCCTCTGCTGTGAGCAAAAGGGCAGGAGATTCCAGCTGACCCCTGCAAAGTCCATGCCTGGTATACAGAGTAGGAACTGGTGGGCGAACACACATCAGCAGCTACACTTCTGCTTTCCATCCTACATAGTTTCTGTTCAGCATCAACAGCACCTTGCACAGCCCACCCTGCTGGCACTCTGTAGAAGTTAATGCCAGCGACACAGTTCATGTACCACTCCAATCCGTGCTGCGGTGGCATTGATTCCAATGTCATTGATGGCACTGTGAGCTAAACCTGCCCAAAGCTGGGATTAGTAAATCACAAGGTTAGTAACAGAAATGGGATTCTGCTAAACCAGGGGCCATTGTTCACTCTGGCTTTTCCCCTACAATCCTCACCTAAGCCACAAATCAACATCCATGTAATACTCACAGCCTATGCCTTACACAAACCTCTCCAGGGACCAGAAATAGAACCTACAAAGACATACAGATCAGATGCCTCATGGCACAAGGAAACAACTAAAAAAAAACCCTAGGCTATAACTCTAGGTAAATTAACAACCTGACCTGGGAACATGGCTATTAGCTAATGAGCAGTGGGATCGTTTAGAAATGGCTAAGGATGGGTATTAAACACTGTGACTGTTCAGTATTTACATGTATGCCCTGCCAAATTACGCTGATTTACAAAGCATGAGACTCCTCACTAGGCTCCTGGCAGTAAACTGGGTAAAATCCCTGCTCCCACCGGTACTGGGAGTGGGAGAGGAGGTGCTCCTGGTGGCTGGCTGTAGTCAATACTGAATTCATGCTATTTTCTTCTAGGGCTAGAGATAGAGGCTAACTGAGCAGCAGTGAGTCTGCTCAAGTGAGCCAGATCACTCTTTGCATTGGATATGGGCTTGTGTTAAAACACTTCCTAAACAAAAGGTTCCCAGCAGCAATCCCAACTTCCAGCACTGGTGCAGCAATCAAAATAAGACTATGCAAAAATTAAGATTTTTAACTACAACAAGGGAAGATGGAGGCAGTACAGGCCATTGGGTCATTTCACTCCAGAAGCATGTGAATCCTTACTCACCTCCAGTTACTGTGGATTTGGGGTGAAAAATGTCAGATTAACAGGGACATATTTCACTAAACAAGACAAGGGAATCTAGAGATGGGTTATGTACTATTTCTGCTCAGGGTACATAATTTACTACCTGTCCACCTTTGGTTTCCTTACAGAGGTCTCATTATGGTGTATGGATTCAAACATTCATTCCAAGATTTTTAAAGCCAAAAGGGGCCATTATGATCTAGTCTGACCCCCTGCATAACACAGTCCAGAGAATTTCACCCAGTAATTCCTGCACCAAGCTCATAATTTCTGGTTGACCTAGAGCGTAATTTTAGAAAGCCATACAACCTTGATTTAAAGGCTTCAAGTGATGAACAATCTACCACATCCTTAAGAAAATTATTCCAATGGTTAATTACCGTCACTGTTAAGATTCTTCTTACAGTTCATTCTAGACAGCATTATTACGGTCACTCACACACACACACACGTATATCTGAACCCTCTAGGAAAAAAAACTTTTAAAACTTAGGAAATGAAGTTAGAATGAGGCAAGATTAAAGGTAGTTCCCTATATTGAGAATCCCAGCAGTCAACTCTGACCACCACATTTCAAAGCCTTTCCTATAAAGACAAGATGACAGCAACTGGAACAAATATAAAAATAATCTTCCCAGGTCAAGGTGTGAGATTAACTGCTGGACAGAAGGATATGGTTTACTCCCAGGGCCTTTCAACTCTGTACAGTATTGATTTCACTGGGACAACAAAGTCTGTGTATAGACAAACAGGAAACTCCTCTTGTTCTGCTTTTCCAGGACACAGACACACAAAAGATCATTAATACGTTGGATATAACATTAGCCAGAACCAAATTACAAAGGTTATTCACAATCCTCATGCTTCTGGGCAAGAGCAGGTCACACACTAGGGTCAGGAAGAAATTCCTCCCAACATGTTATAGCACTACACAGTGACGTGTGTTACCAAGAAGTTTACAGCTTCCTCTTTAGCAGTTGGTATTGGCTGCAGGTAGACACAGGATATCAGTCTAGAGCAGGGGTGGGCAAACTTTTTGGCTCGAGGGCCACATCTGGGTATGGAAATTGTATGGCAAGCCATGAATGCTCAGAAAACTGGGAGCTGGGGTGCAGGAGGGCATGAGGGCTCCAGCAGGGGGTGCGGGCTCTGGGGTGGGGTTGGGGATGAGGAGTTGGGGGTGCAGGAGGGTGCTCCGGGCTGGGACTGAGCGGTTCAGAGGGCGGGAGGAGGATCAGGGCTGGGGCAGGGGGTTAGAGCAGGGAGGGGGTCAGGCTCTGGGTGGCACTGATCTCAAGCAGCTCCCAGAAACAGCAGCATGTCCCCTCTCCAGCTCCTATGCAGAGGCATGTCCAGGCAGCTCTGAGCGCTGCTCTGTGCACAGGCGCCGCCCCTGCAGCTCCCATTGGCTGCAGTTCCCAGCCAATGGGATCTGCAGGGGTGGCGCTTGGGGTGGAGGCAGCATGCGGAGCCCCCTGGCTGCCCCTATGCGTAGGAGCTGGAGTGGGGACATGCCACTGCTTCCAGGAGCCGTTTGGAGTGGTGCAAGCCCCTGACCCCGCTCCCTGGTTGGAGCGCCGGAGCGGAGCAAGCCCCAGACCCCAATTCCCAGTGGGAGCTCGAGGGCTGGATTAAAACATCTGGAGGGCCAGATGTGGTCCCCAGGCCATAGTTTGCCCACCTCTGGTCTAGAGGGAGCCTTGGTCTGTTCTACTCTGGCAATTCCTAGGCTGTTTTTGAGACTCGCAAAATACTCCATTTCCCCTCCCCTACTATATCCAACACCTATACCCAAGAGAAGGGAGGCAGCCTTACTGGTGGTGGTGTCCTTAACGAAAAGGCTGATCATGTGACTCAAAGGTGGTCTCCTCTTGGTGATGGAAGAGAGTTTTCCCAGTACTGTCTCCTTCACCATCTCATCAGTCGGCAGGCGGTACAGGGCCAAGTGGTTCTCCTGCTTGAAAAGCTCTTTGGCTCCGGGTGTGAAACCTGAAACATGAATGTAAAGGGGAGAAAGATTAGACACAACCCAAAGTAAAATGGAGGAGATCTCACTTTGCTGCTCCCCTCCATCCCCTGGCTGCAGTCATTCTGATATCTTCCCAGCAACAGCATCCACCAGAAACCAAGCCAGTGACATTCTGTAGCCCCAGTGTGTGCTAACAGCCAGGCAACAGAGGTTACGCTTACCTAGCTGAATTGCCTGCATTCTACTATGTGCATACACTAAAATGCTTTGAGATCTACTGATGAGATGTGCTATATATTATTAGTGGAGTCCTTACCACTCCTGATTCATTTAAGAGAAGGAGAGCAATTTAGAAGAACAAGCATAGGACAAGAGGTCAGAAACTCTCAAATGTTAATTCTGGCTCTGCCACTGACTCATTGTGTGACCTAGGACAAGTCATTTAACATTCCTGTGCCTCACTCTTAAATGGGGACATTGATACTTATCTACCTCACAAGAGTGGGATGCGGATTATGAAGTACTGAAGATGTGAAGTGCTACATATTACTTCTGGCTAACCACTGCCAGTTTCTCTGTAATACACATAAGCCTAAACATTCGCACTGACAAAGACGTCAGAGGAGCAATTTGTCCGTTCTTATTGGTCATTCTTTATCCACTGTGGGGCAAAAAGCTTCTTCATCAGCACTGCTGCTGTCCATAACACTGAAGGATTTGAACTAGAACTTTACCAAATTTAGCTTGTGTTGGCTGGGAAAACTCTTAGCCATGAATGTCACTCAATGACTGTAGCACCGTGTCTGAACCTGTCCGCAGTGAACTCTCCAATGACACTGGCAACAAGTCTGATGTCAAACCTCTGAGCATTGACCCAAAGAGAAAAGATCAGAGTCAGATCTGAACTCCAGCTTTCCAACTAACAAAGAGGTACCATTCTGGTACTCTCCCAGTATTCAGCTGGCTCAGTAAGACTACCATGAAAGCTTGCTACCATTTCTCAGCTGTCTCCTTGTTTGGTTCTTCCTTACCTATTAGCCTGGCAAACTCACAGAGCCCCCAGGGCACATGGACAGGCAGCACGGCATTGTGGGTCTCCTGGAGGGCAATGTTGCAGAGGTGGTCAGAGAAGCGGCATAGGCGCTCCGTCACACTGGCATTGCAGAGGTTGAGCAGCACATTCAAGCCCAGAGGCTTCAGGGAAGTTAGGTGCATCTGCCAGTTGGAATCGTCGAACTGGATACAGGAGGGGTTCTGCTGGTCCTGGGACAGGCTGAGCATTTTGAGGTGGTAGTCACACACGAAGTCTTCAGCCTCACAGGCCAGTCCCTCACTGTCACCGCCAGCCTGATCAGACATGCAAGAAAAACTTGGTTAGTTATAATGGAACGTAGTTGCTAGAGATGCTTCAATTCCCATCCCAAGCTTAGTATCCCTTAGCAGAAGAGAGAGTCCCAGATATAACAGGGAAGATTAACAGGCCATTGCTTCCTCCACTTATCAAAAGTAGCAGCTTCCTTAGTTCTACAGTCTGAGATTCTCCAGAGGAGTAAAAACAATGTTTTTTAATGGTCTAAATTCTAAGGGAGGAAAATGAATGAGTATGTGATGAGGGAATGACTACTGTAAAGGGCCCGGGGGCTTTTCCAGGGAGATTAAACTACTTTCTAGTAACACATTTAGAAAAATAAATATTAAGTTCCTGATCCTTCCCACACTGAAATCTGTGGGAGTTTTACCATTGCCATAAGTGGGAGTATGAACAAACTCAGAAGATAACCAGGGAAAGAACTGTAGGATTGATCTTAAGATGACAGAAGTTTGAGGGATGGGGATGAAGTCTCCTAAGAAGAAGGTGGCATGTAACATTCCCTGAATGCACAAGAATATATCTGAGCGTCCTCATCATAGACACTAGCAACAGGTACCTCCTTTAGTTCTGTCCTTAAAAGAACCAATCCTTCCCAGGGGAAAGGGGCCTTCAGTAAAGAGAATGCTTTTCTTCTCTGGAAAAGGACATGCAGCCCATGCTAAAGGATGTGCAAGGGGAATGAAGTGAGATTCTTCCCTGATTCCTTCCCCTTACAATTCAGCAACTGAAGCAGGCAACACTTGACAGAAACACCGACATTTCTTTGTGAGCCCTGCTTAAGCACCAAGCCCATTACCAGTCAGGTGACAGGGGCCAGGCATGAGTCTTTTATTGCACTGTAGACATACCATTAGGGTCATAATTTGTCACTAGAAGATACTATGCCCAACTTTCCCCTTGCTTACACTGGGGTAGTTCAGGAGTAACTCCACTAAAACCCATGGAGCTACAGTGATGTAAATTCAGAATAACAGAGCACAATCAGTACATATGAGTGGCCAGTATTACCAGTCAATTAGTACTTAATGAAAACTAAACTTTGTTAATTTGGCCTTGGGTTCTTTTGTTTTTGACTTCATGAAGTATTCACAATCTACTGCTGGTTTTGTGAACATAGTTATTATTATTTATTTGTATCATCATAGCACATGGGCCCTATATGTACAATTATTCTACATCTACCATAAATGAACACTTGGCATGCTACAGGTAAAGTATCCATTACTGGTATTCGGTATTCAAGGTCAGAAACTGGTCACCTGTTACATGGTTTAGATTCTGGTCCCTGACTGACTAAGTAACATTTTTGATAGAAGACTATGGAATAATGCTTTTCTAATAGAATTCTTTGTCAGTTTCAGTATTTATGTATATTTCTTGACTGCCTGGTGATCAATCAAATACTCATGAATAATGAAAAGCAGTAACATATCAAATTTGAACCATGTGTTTAAAAAACTGTCTTCATCAATTGACCAGTTCTCTGGGATGCAGACCACGGATATTAGTCTATTAGTCTAAATCATGAATGATGTAAAGAAAGTGAATAGAGAAGTGTTATTTACCCCTTCACGTAACACACAAACCAGGGGTCAACCCAATGAAATTAATAGGCAGCAGGTTTAAAGTAAATATAAGGAAATACTTCTTCATACAACACACAGTCAACCTGTGGAACATGTTGCCAGGGGATGGTGCGAAGGCAAAGATATAACTGGGTTCAAAAAAGAAGTAGATAAGTTCATGGAGGACAGGTCCATCAGTGGTTGTTAGCCAAGATGGTCAGGGATGCAAACCCATGCTCTGGGTGTCCCTAAGCCTCTGACTGCTAGAAGTTGGGACTGGATGACAGGAGATGGATCACTTGATCAACTGCCCTGTTCTGTTTATTCCCTCTGAAGCACCTGGCACCAGCCACTATTGGAAGATACTGGGCTAGATGGTTGGACCCAGTGTGGCCGTTCCCATGTACCACACAGGCATGTCTGCCAGAGGTCTGACCCAAACCAGCAGTTAGTCTAGCAGAGAGCTAGCATCACTGGGATGCTGAAGAGGAGACTCCTCACAACCTCTTCTCTCCTCTAGAGCAATCAGTACTACTAACTAAATCCTCAGACTTTGAAAAGGGCTCCTTTAAATGAACAGCTCTCCTTACCCCACAGAAAGAGGGGAAATCCAAAGGTGTGGGAGCTAATAGGATTACAGTGCTGGCTGTAACTTGCTGTCTAATGTCTCTGCCAAGCACTCCTGAGTATAATGTTATTTTGGCTGAAGAGCCATCTTCCCATCCACAAGGCCAGCAAAAGGCACAGAGTACAATGAGATTCAGCTGCTCCTTTCCTTACTTAACTCACACAAATCTGCTAGATTTTGCCATTCTCTAACTCAAATCCGGGGGTGGGTGGGTAGGGCTCTTTCTCCTCTCGACGCAGCCTGTCCTACAGCTCACTGAGAGGCTGACTGCATCCATTTTTGCATACCTTACCTGGGTTGCCTCCTCCTCACCACCCTCTGTGTCTTTGCTGAAGCTCACATTGGACCCCGAGGGATGCTTGCTTCTACTGTTTGGCTTTCTGTGGACATGGACGTCAGAAGATTTCGGCGTGTCACTAGACCAGTCGTTCCTCTCTTGTTCATTGGCAACGTGGACCATATCCATCATGGGACCAGAGAGCAGAGCATCCCTCTCATGGGGCTAGAAGAGAGCAAGGAGGTGAACAGTAATGAGGCACTTATGGGATGGAATGGAAAATCCCCACTACTGATTTGCATGATGCCAAGCCTATTCTATCGTGGGATGGATTTGGGTAGCTGGGGGTGGAGCAGCTTCTGGCCTCTACTGAAGAGGACTGGACAGGACTCTCTTTGGAGGAGCAGGTCCTCACCATTCCTTAATCATTCAAGCAATGACACTCTCCTCCAGGAGCTCAACATTTGCTTTTCTATACCATTGCAAGCCCTGCCAGATCATGAACTGAATCTAGTTGCCTGGCAGGTAGTGCTAAGGCTGCCAGCCACGCCATGCTGAAAGCAAAGCATCACTTTGTTGATGACCCATCCCTCACCTCCTCGTCCATCTCTGGGTGGCAGAAGGAGCGCGTGGAGAGTTCATCCGTCAGGTCTTCATGGCTATCATGAGGAGCTTCCACCTTCCCACTGAAGAACAGAACAGTCTCTGGACTGGGATTTGGCCAGGATAGAATCCCCTGCTTGTCTACACAGCAAAGCACCTAAAACACCCCAAGACATCCCGCAACACCCCCCAAAATACAAACACCCAGTGAGTTAATGTCTAAAATATATATTCACTGAAACAAACAGCAGAAGGCTTGGGTGGGTTTTCAGATACAAAGTTGGACAGAAGTCCCTTGTTAAGCAAAACTCTTGTCTTGAGAGAGCATTCTGAAAGCATGCCCAGGTGTACTGAGCACAACTTGGTTCCATCTGGATTAATGGTCACTTAATGAAAGTTTCATTTAGGACCTATTAAAACTAAGCATGAAATCCATAAGCAGGAGGCAAGTCTTGTACCTATTTTACAGACTAGTACACCAAGGCTCAGGGAGATCAAGAGTTTTTTGTTTTTTTTAATGTCATTGGCAGAGCTAGGAATAGAACAAGAGTATGACCTGGGCTTAAGCTACCAGACCACACTGAATGTCCTCTAAACCACTGTCTTTACTAGAAGTGTGCTTCTGGGAGGATAGGTGCCCATTTGGTTTAAAGACAGTTATAATTAGGCTAACGCTCATGCTGTCATATGGGTGTAATTCATAAAGTGTAAAAAAGCAGAAAACGGATGAGAGCATAAAAATTGGATGGGAAGAGATGTTGAATCCCAGCGATAATAGAACATGGCAATATTCTAAACAAAAAGAGCTCTCAGCCATACACACAGCTGTTTGCATTGCTTCACACTGACACTGCAGACATTCTAGGCTTCCGAGTGAAAATCCTGGAATCTTATTATGTAGATGTCTAGCTCTTATATAGCGCTTTTCATCATTAGACCTCAAAGCACTTTACAATACAGGTTATAAAGCCCGTGCAAACCCAGGAGACTAGAAACCCCACAAGACCTTTACTCAGAACGCTGTGAATGGAGCACCTACAACCCTGTTTCTTAGGGGATTTTCACAGTGATTGAAGAGAGCAAGGAGTCCCATTTAGGTATCCTCCTTGTGATAACCTAGTGATACTCACAGTGACGGATCCCAGGCTGTGAAGTAAGCTGGAGGTGAAGCTGAGTGTTGGAGACTTGCCTTTTAAAACACACAGAAAGTGGCTCCAGATACAACGTATCATTTCCTGTCAGAGAAGCAGACCACAGGTGACAATTCGCTGGGGAGAGCCTGGGTGAGGAAGGGGGAGGAGGGGTGTGTGAAGTTAACAAACATGCTTATAGGTTTGAATCAAAGAGACCCTGTGAAACAATCCATTGCCAGGGGGACAGGATTTTAAGTGTGAGTAGGTTAAGGTTTTCAAGGGCAAGGGCACTCCCCCTGCTGAATGCAAACAGCAAATATGTTCCTTGAACAGGGATTCTGCTGGGGCCATCACAGTCTTTCCAGAAAATACAGGTGGAAATTTTGAAGGGGTTTCACCTCAGTTAACTTGGTGCTGCCTCTTGGAATCTTTTTTCTAAACAATATGCTCAGATACTTTGATGAAAGGATTTCAGTGCCCCACCACATGCCTGTTAAACCCATTTCCAGATGGGACAACTGAAGCACTGAGGTGCAATGACTTGCCCAAGGTAACCTAGTGAGTCAGGAGTCTGGGTTCTATTTCCTGCTAGAACCATTGCCTCCCGATCCAATTTAACTAAAAGTCAAATCTATGAACAACTGAAGGAAGGGTTGCATGAGAGAAATACTACAACCTAAACGTGCTGCTGTCACAGGCAACCTTAGTCTCCCACAGGAGCACTATCCCAAACAGAGGCTGGATGACAGAAGGCTAACACATATGGGCTCATCTCTGCAAATCTGGGATCCACTCCCAGCCTCAGCACTGTGTGTTTCCTGTTCCCAGCCAAACTGGGTCTGAATTTGATGTTGAGCTGCAAGCTTTAAATGCATTTCTGGATTGCTACCACTTTGCATCACTTCTCCCGTGCTTCAACTCCTCCAGTGCTCAGAAACTATGTTGATAGGGGCCATGTACAAACCTAGACAGATTAAATCTCACCATGGTTGTAGTCAGAAATGCAGACAATATTTAATTTAAAACAAAAAGAAAAGGCCATGTTTAATCCAGACACTTTCTTACAGCCAAGATCTTCACACAGAAGCAGAAAAAGGGAACAGATCTATACACGAGGGAGATGACCTCAAGTCATTACTTTTTAACTGCTCAAGCACTGAATTGCACAGCTCAGCTGAAGGATGAACTGGCATAGGAAGGTAAGAAAACGTTCAGAGAGAGTGATATGTGTGGGGGCTAGCAGTGGCAAGGGAAGAGACTGAGCCTGCTGACATTTGGGATTTTCTAATTAGCCTTGGGAATCCCTCTACTTCCCCAGGGAAATGGAAATCCTAACGCCAGATGAGGCAAGACATTATCCCCTGTTTCATCTGGGTGATATAATTTGAAGAGGGGCTGGATCCAGACAGTTCCTTTGAAGGTTTTCTTGCTCTGGTTTGGGAAGTGTTAGTAATGTACACAAACTTATTAAGAAGCTGGTGAAGCAGGATCAGGCTTTCATCCCAAATGACCCACTCTCCTCTCTTCATATTTCGCCTCTGCCAGGGCTCCAGTCTTGCTGCTACTTCCCATCTCCCTGTTCACTAGTTTTGATTGGATAACGGTTTTGTTTTTTAAGATAAGCTAAATTCTGCCCCAGCCTCCTGCTATGTACCCATATTCTTTGACCAGTTATTTCACCTGTGGAGCAACAGTGACCAACAGGACTTGAAACAGAAGCTTTCTCCAAGACAGGAAAGCTTGGTTTCAAAACCTCAGCAAAATTCTAATTCATGGCAACCTGAAGGGTACAAGCTGGACCACCTGTGTCACATTTAGCTCAACCCTGGCTAGTAGAGCCATTTCTAAATGAGGAGGTGTGTGGGAAAGACATCCAACCTGCAAGCAGAGCAAAATAAAGCAGCAAACAAAGAGTGCCAGCAGGCATCTGCCACCAGCAGTGAAGGTTTAGGGACTAGCAGGAGACCACAGAGGGAGAAAGGAAAGGATCTTATGGAGCTCGCAGTGAAGTAGAAAGAGAACGGAAGACTGGTAAAAAATAGTAACAACAATACCTGAGAAGATACCATCTCTGTGTAGCTGCTGAGAGTGTCCTCTGAAAACTTAGCCAGCTGTAGCAAGAGAAAAGACCAGTTACTATCAGTGTGCTCAGAAATGGTACATGAGAAGTGTCCCTCTCTGAATACTGTGAATTCTGGGAGGTAAAGGGAGGGTCCTACTCTCTATTGCCATACCAGAAGAGACAGATGGTCCATCAAATCCAGTAACTTGTCTCCAGTGGTCCACGTTATTATTTATCGGTTAATGATAAGCACCATGCTTGGTGCTGTACAGGACATGGATGAACACAAGGTCCTTGCCCTGAAAAGCTTACAGACTAAAGAGACAGATTACACCAGTTAGACGCACTAGGACGCAGCTCTTTCTTAGGCTGATATTTTGAGGCAGGAGGAGGCAGTGTTTGAACTGATCTGGACTGGGTGAAAGCAGGGAGCTTTAAGAAGGGATTGCAAAGGTAGGCAGCTGTAACACCAGGGACATGGAGAAAGGAGGCAGAATGAAAGGGGCTATAAGATAGGAAATTAAATCAGAGATGTCGGTGGGATGGAATCATGCAGAGCTTGGAAGGGGAGGGAAAGTTATAGATGACAATTTTACGACTCAATGTCTTGCATCCAACGAGAGGGAATTCTCATCTTGACAGAAAGAGGAACAACTCACAAAACTGAAAAAAACAGCGGTTGCAAGTGTAAACAGAATGAAGTCCCAATCAGTAATACTTCCACTTGATCCAATTTCACAAAGTTAAAACACACATATGAGCCAAATAGCTGGGAGAAAATTTACATAGAGCAATGTGAGGGATCATTTTGAAGGGTTTAAGAACTTTTTAATAAATACCCAAAAAGCTACAATCAAGAAACAAAAGGTACACTGGTTAGAAAACCAGCCTGGCTTAGAAGCAAAGTGAAAACAATAATAAAAAATAAAAACAATACATAACAGATGGAAAAAAGAGGAAACTGACAGCAATGAATAAAAATTAGAAGCTAGAAAATGTAGAAAGTTGATAAGGAAATGAAAAGGACACATGAAGAAATCTATAGCCAACAGTAACAGACAAAAAGGATTAGGGTTTGGGGTTTTTTTTGAGTTAAGCATATCAAGAACAAAAGGAACCATGACAATGGTATCAGTACATTACTAGATGGGAATGATAGAATTGTCAACAATAATGAAGAAAAGGAAAGAAAAAGGAAGAAGTGTTTAATAAATATTTCTGTTCTGTATTTGGGAACAAGCCAGATGATGTATTCATATCATGTGATAATGATGAAATACTTTCCATTCCAACATTAACTAAGGAGGATGTTAAACAGCAGCTACCAAAGACAGACATCTTTTATCTGGAACTGCTGATTTACTTGCAGCCAAGAATTTTAAAAGAGCTAGCCAAGGAGCTCTCTGGACCATTAATGTTGATTTTCATTATGTCTTGGAACACAAGGAAAGTTTCAGGACTAGAAGGCTAATGTTGTGCTAATACTTAAAAATGGTAAATGGGGATGACCCAAATAATAATAGGCCTGTCAACCTGACTTCAAACTGGCCCCAGTAAATGAAGTAGGTCCAGCACCCCTCTGCCAGAGCAGGTGCTCTAATTTGGCCAATTAAGAGGGTGGCGGCAGCACCTGGGGGCTATAAAGGACCAGGGAGAGAGACATGGTGAGTCAGGGGAACCTGAGAGCACAGACCAGTGGAGCAAAGAAAAAGGGCAGGCGCTGAGAGCTGCCAGAGCCAAAAAACTAACTGTGGTTCCTGAGAGAAGGCTGAAGGCAGGGGAGCAGCAGCAGGAGTCGCTTGGTGGCTCTCAGAGAGACAGAGCCGAGGGCTGGAGGCAGGAGAGCAGAAGAGGAGTTTATTTGATGACTTCTCCAGGGCTGGACTCAGAGGAACCATGAGAGGGCCAAAGAGAGTGAGGGATGTTCCCCTGATGACGACGATCTCCCAGGAGAGCGGCTGTGGGAGTTCCCACTGGGAAGAGTGGGATTTTAAGGACTATATACACTGGATGTGGGAAATGGACTGTTTGGAATTTTTGTTGGGCAATAATTAACTGTGTTTTGGTAATAAACTGGCTCCAAGGAGGGGTATTATTTAAGCAAAAGAGCCTGAAGTGGATTTACTGGAGACTCTGAAAAGGGAAATTGAGGCAGATGTGCCTGTCATGCCACAGAAGGCTGCTCCAGACAGGCCATTCTGTGACAGGGTGTTATAGGACTGGATTAATGAAGAATTATGAGGGTAATATAATTAATGCTATCAACAAGGGTTTATGGAAAACAGACCCTGTCTAACTTGATATAAATTTTTGACTAGATTACAGGTTTGGTTGCTAAAGATAACAGTATTGATTTAATATATTTAGACTTCTGTAAGGCATCTGACTTGTACAGCACGACATTTTTATTAAGGAACTAGAACCAACACCAATATGGGCACACATTACATGGATTAAAAACAGTCTAACTGATAGGTCTCAAAATGTAACTGTAAACAGGGAATTATCATTGAGAGGCTGTTTCCAGTAGGGTCCCACAGAGATTGGTTCTTGGCCATGTGCTATTTAAAAATATTAAATATGGCCTGGAAGAAAATGAAGTCATTACTGATAAAGTTGGTCAATGACACAAAGATTGAGGAGTGCTAAATAACGAAGAGGACAGATCACTGATACAGAGCGCTCCGGATCACTTGGTAAACTGGGCACAAGCAAACAATATGCATCCCTATATGGCCAAATGTAAAGTCATACATCTAGGAACAAAGAACATAGGCCATATTTTCAGGCTGGGGGACTCTAGCCTGAGAAGCAGTGACTCTGAAAAAGACTTGGACGTCATGCTGGACAACCGGCTGAACATGAGCTCCCATTGTGACACTGTAGCCGAAAGGGCCAATGCAATCCTTGAATGCATAAACAGGGAACACGAAGTAGGAACAGGGAGGTTATATTACCCTGTGTTTGTATCTGGTGCAACCGCTGCTGGAATATTGTCTCCAGATCTGGTATCAACAATTCAAGAAGGATGTTAAAAGTTGGAGAGGGTTTAGAGAAGAACCAAGAAAACACCCCTTACAGTTAAAGGCTTGAGGGACTGTATTTAGCTTAGCAAAGAGGGGTAACTTGATCACAGTCTATAAGTAGCTACATGTGGAATAGAAATTTGAATGCTCCATTTAGCAGAACAAGGTATGACAAGGTGAGGCTGGGTAAATCTGAACTAGAAATGAAATTAAAAAAAAAAAGTTTCTTAACACTGAAGGTAAATAACTATTGGAACAACATGCCAAGATTTCTGGTGGGTTCTCCACTAGCATTTCTTAAATTACATTTGGATGTTTTTCTAAAAGGTATGTTCTACTTCAACCACATCTATGTGACTTGAAGCCAGAATTAATAAAGGAAAATCCTATGTCCTGTCTTATGAAAGAGGTCATACTAGAAGATGACCACAGTGGTCCCTTCTGGCCTTAAGATCTATTAGCTTGAACTCGATGGAAAGGGGAAAGGCAGCAGTGGAGGGAGCAGAGTTACATGATCCAGCTGACAGAGAGGAAGAGGGTCTTAACTGCTTTGTTCTGAATGGAGTAGAGGGAAGAAAGGTGGGAATGGAGAGGCCAAAGAAGAGGCTGCCCTAGTCAAGATCAGAGTGAAGAAGGCCTGAACAAGCTTTGTGACTGTAGGGACATGGAGGAAGGATCATATTTGAGATGTCATGGGGAAAGAACTGGCAGGATTTGGCAAACTGCTTGGACATGTGGGGAGAAGAGACAGGAGACAGAAAAGGACACACCCAAGGCATGAGCTTGGGTGATAGGATGGAGGTGCCAACTGCAATGAAGAAGGGAAGACAAGGACCTCCTATTTCACCATGCCAGAGAATCAAGGGCAGAAGCTGAGTGATGCTGACAGTGAGCATGCAGAGGGGAAACCACTAAAAGGAGATGGTGAGGGAGCATTTGGATGCAACGGATGCAGTATCTGCCTCATTCTACACCAGCACAGGATGCAGGTGACTCCCACTGACTTCAGTGTAAGTTCTGCATATCCTGTAGGGAGAAGAATAGGCACCAGGAGAATATGGGGACATTGAGTCTCAGGGAGCACAAGGAGGTATTCCGAGCAATTGTGTCAAAGGCAGAAACTTCAAAACAGATGCTTGAGAAGAAGATAAACACACCATAGTGCACCTGGCTAAAGCCATCAGGAGCAGGTGCATGAGGAGGTACTCCCACATCCATTGAAAAAAATCAGCTTATATCTCAGAAAGTTCAGGATCAGAACCCACCAGCCTCTCCAAGAAAAACTGCTAACCCCTCTCTGCCCTTATGGGAAATAACCCTCACCTCCTTAGTTCCTATTCCACTTCAGGGAGCATTCCTGTAATCTGACCCCCAGCATTTCAAGTGGCAGCTCCCAGATCCCATGGGGAATAACAGCGGTTAAAAAGAGGACATCATAACACCCAGCCACTCCAATTCACTAAAGGTTCCTTTGTTCTGGCTATTGCATCACATTTGTCTCAGTTTAGACTCCCACTAAGAGGGTACAATTGTCCATCAGTTGGCTCACAGAACTTGTCTTAAATGGATCTATTTGACTGTGGAATAAACTCCAAGAGAAGAGCTTGGACCAGCTGAAACTGGGCTGGAGAGAGAACTGGGAACATACTGTTGGGAACGATGCTGCTGCTCCCCAGGGAGATGGACTAGACATGACCCAACAGGGGTCACCCAACTGTAATTTTTAAGATTCTGTGGATTCACCTGACGAACAGACTGCCCCCTGTGTTCCTCGCACAGAGTCCATCACCTTCTCTACCCCTCCCTCCACACACAGTGGCCGGACATGGGGAAATACCTACCAGCGAAGTGGATGAGGCCTTGCTCATCTGGGCCAGGACTCTGGCTTCTCCACAGGCTGTAGCAAGAACCCACAGGACAGGAAAGAGCAGTGGAAGGATGGGCAGCACGCCATTCACCTGAAAAACCACCCTTGGTCACCAACTAGAGTCGGCACAGCGATGAAGCTAGAACTAAGGCCTGTCACATGAACTCCCCTTCACCACAGTACAGGGACAGACACGGGGCAAAGTCAGGAGCAAAGGATGCAGTTTGCAAAGACTGAAAGTAGTGCAAACACACTGAGGAACCCTGGAGGAAAGTCACCCACAATCCATGGGGATTTGCCATAAAAGAGGTAGTCAGCATTCACCTCCACTTGCAGTCAGTTTTCACAATGGATTTGGCATTAAGCCTTAATATTAAAAAGAAAAATTCCTGGGAAAATAGATTAAAGCCCATCCTGATGGGAACACTAGGGATACAGCTGCTGTTCAACTGAGTGCTTCACCTGACCTCAGCATGCACAGGGAAAGAAGCAACTCTGAGAAGGTGTGGAAGGTTTGTGTTAAAAGGAAATTAGCTGCAGTGTACATGTTTGTTAGGAGGGAGTGGGGTGGGCACAAGAGACTCCTTTACCTGCAGCTGAAGAAGAGTGTACCGCCAGGAAGCAATTCCAGGAGCCACGAAAATAAAGCGCACAGCATTGGTGATCAGGAAGCCAGCCTGTTAGTTAAACAGAGGAAATACCCTCAGCAAGCCACCACCACTTGGAACGAGAGTCTCCACTCCCCTTAACACTGCTAGCCCTGGAAAATCCTGGAGGACAAAGCTGGTTTGTTACTGCATTGCCAAACCTTCCCCACCCTCCGCCTCATCTCATTGCTACACCTACATACTGACTGTTGAGCACCTTCACTGCACTTCTCTGAGCTACCCAAACTGAACATAGGGTTAGTGACTGGCTGGAACTTCTCACCGGTTCTTAACTTCTGCTGGGATGTACTGGCCTGCTCTTCTGGCAACTTTGGGACAAGATTGGTCATCAACAGCAATGGCTTGAAAGTCAGACCTACCAATACAATAGGGACGGCACACTTCAGCATCACTGACTGCACTGTGAACCTCTCGTTATCCAGAGCTGTCACGGGACGTGACAAAGCCATGTCCAGACACCACCTGAAACATCAAGACCAGTTAGGAGCCCCAGCCCATGACACACTAGCCAACAGTCCCAAGGCCCTAACATTGCATCTTCCTCCACTATAATCTTTTTAGTTTATCTTGATAGAATAGTGCTTCACGGTAGGAAACTGATCACTGTTTCAGAGACCCAAAGCCAGGCATTCCATACTACTAGCTTTGCAATTGACACTGGAGTCAATATAATGACTCCTTGACTCCTCAGCTGGTTGACTGCAGCTCTCAGACCCCAATTTGCATGTCTAGTCAGAGTACATTCAGATACCTACATCTCTAGCTGACCAGAAGGGTCACTGATGTTACTGATTAAATCTTAAGGCAAAATGGCACTTGCAGAGAATCCCACCCACTCAGAGCGAAAAGATCAATAGTCATATGAAAGAGAATATTTCCCACTCGGTTTCTAAAAATGGGCTTTGCCCCCCTGCTGAACCAGATCAAGTAACAATGAAACACCTGCCTCATGCTATCTGCAGCCCTCTCGCTCTTCTTTTCTTTGCTCATCCAAGAATTAGCATTTTACTTCTTAAAATTACACCACCCTAAAAAGGAGAGCAACTGTCCCTGCAAGTTAGTATTCTCTGCAGATCCAAACTTCTGTGCCCATAATTTGGAGATGATGCCTCTGGTTAGAGAGTTGACAGCTAGCCTTGTCCTTGGTCTCTGAGTTGCAAACACAAATTTAAAAAATAAAATAAAAAGGAAACTCAGATCCCTATAAAAATGGGCCCAAACGAAGGGCTTGCTATCAAATGCAGATCTTATCTATCTCCTTGCCACCACCACAAATCAGTTTGCAGGTGAGGTGCTGAACCAGCAGTTTGGAGAATATGGCTTTCTGCATTCATCTGACCTAGCAGCTGCTGAGAACCAGTGAAGGAGTCCAGTGAGAGTCTTATAACTCTAGTATTCCCAGATAATGGATAAGAGGTAATATCGTCTATCTGAAGCCCCCTGTACAGGACTGGCAAAACGCCACCCCTTCTGATACAAGGCTGCAACAAGAACCAAGCCAGCCTGTACAAACATGAGAAGCACTATTTAGCACACCTGACATTGTCAATCACTGGGGTCTTTAGGACACGAAAGAGACGATACAGCTGAGGATTCTGAGGTCCCTTCTTCACTTCACCCCTCGGGGACGGTGGAGGGGAGAAAGGGGGGAACAAGTCTCCTGGCTCCAGAACAATGTGTTCATCATCCTGTTACCAAATTAAAGAAGAAAAGACAGAAAGAAGGTCCAAAGGCTGCACAATCAGACAA
Source organism: Eretmochelys imbricata (assembly GCF_965152235.1). Classification (NCBI taxonomy): domain Eukaryota; kingdom Metazoa; phylum Chordata; order Testudines; family Cheloniidae; genus Eretmochelys; species Eretmochelys imbricata. Next base: position 15,078,678 of record NC_135585.1, on the reverse strand, counting down.
CTCAATGGAAACTTCCTGAAAGGCACTGGTGTTTTAGTATCACAGAAATCTGTTCAACACAGGACATGTTTCCTACACCGTTCAAACCATTAATGCTTTAAAATTCATTTGCAAAGTTGCTGCACTGAATGTGAAGCAGAATGCAACACCTATTGCAAAATGGAACACTTACTCCTCAGCATCATTGTAGTATATATGCACATTTCACAGGAAAGCATCTACACCAGGGGCGGGCAAACTTTTTGGCCTGAGGGCTGCATCAGGTTTCTGAAATTGTATGGAGGGCCGGTTAGGGGAGGCTGTGCTTTCCCAAACAGCCAGGCATGGCCCGGCCCCCGCCCCCCATCCAACCCCCCGCTTCTTACCCCCTGACAACCCCCCCAGGACTCCTGTCCCATCCAGCCCACTCTGTTCCCTAATGGCCCCCCAGGGACCTCTGCCCTGCTCTCGGTCCCCTGACCGCCCCCAGACCCCCTGCCCCATCCTCCCCCCGTCGCCCCATCCAACTCCCACCTTCTTCCTGACTGCCCCCCTGTGACCCCTGCCCCATCCAACGACCCCTTCTCCCTGACTGCCCCCAGACCCCTTGCCTCAATTGCCCCGAACTGCCCCCCCACCACCTCATTCAACCCCCCCTCCTTCCTGACTGCCCCCCAGGACCCCTGTCCCATCCACCCCCCCCACTCCCTGTCCCCTGACCGCCCCCCGCTGCCCCATCCAACCTCTCCTCTCCTTCCTGACTGCCCCCCCCCCCGGGACCCCTGCCTCCATTCAACCCCCGTTCCCCGCCCTCTGACCACCCCAACCTCTATCGACACCCCTGACCACCCCCCAAACTCCCCTGCCCTCTATCCAACCCTCCCCTGCTCCCTGCCCCCTTACTGCACTGCCTGGAGTGCCGGTGGCTGGCAGCACGGCTGCACCAGGACAGGCAGCCATGCTGCACCGGCGCAGCACAGAGCACTGGGTCAAGCCAGGCTCTGCAGACCCACCGCCCAGAGCATTGTGGGGGAGGAGCGACAGCCTCCTGGGCCAGGAGCTATGGGGCTGGGCAGGACGGTCCCGCAGGCCAGATGTGGCCTGCGGGCTGTAGTTTGCCCATCTCTGATCTACATTATGGTGTTACAGTCACATAACTAAGGCGCCACAGCTGTGAGATTGTAGCACCCACAGTGTAGACGTGACCTTAGACAATAAAGAGCATCAAAAGTAACTTTAAAAGCTGAATTTTCCCCATGTCTTTCTTGCACAGCACATTTCCTCCCACCCCCATTTCTAGTACAAAATATGAAATCTTGCCCACTTGCACCTATTAAAGATCCCTACATGCTTTTGTAAGAGGCATTTTAATTCTGATGCCTTGGCCAAATTGTAGTTTTGGTAATTCCATTCCTTTTCTCTAAATTAAACTATAATAATGGTCATGTGTGGCTTGTGGATGTGGCATTCTTTTTCACTTCTTGTCCAAAACTGGTGTTGCTGTGTTGTGAACAGCTGCTGCATTCCAGCCCAGAAGTAGTTGCATTACAAGCAGAAAAAAGATCCATGTGATTCCTTTATCTGCCACACAGGAGTTCGTAAGGCTTAACTTTTAATATTTGTAAAACAATGTGAGCTCCTTGGCTAAGAGCTTCCAAAGAGCAGGAAATATTATATTATCTTCATCTCTTTGCCCCAGCATCTTTAAATTTTTTTAATCTAAGTGCTCTCTTTGTTCTGTCAAGTGCTCCTGTTTGTACCACCAACTCTGTACATTCTCTAAACAAATCATCCCACAAGCTTCCATTCCCTGAGAGCTGCTTTCAGAGCCAGGAGGAAAGCCAGGCCCTGCTGCTTGTTTTGCTACATTGTAAAGGGCAAGCTTCAGTATCCAAACACCACGAAGAAAGGGTTTTCTGAAACAGCAGGCTGTTCACAGTTTTTTCCCAAATAAGATCTGATCAGTGGATAATTACACCACACATGAGCTAAGATGTTGTCCAGGTAACATTCCCACCAGTACTGGCCCCTCCCCATCTTCCCAAATTCCCTGAAATTATTCTGCAATCTGATGGAGACATGCATAGACTCTCAGACTTCAAGGTCAGAAGGGACCATCATGATCAAGTATGATTTTATAACAGATAAGTCTAGATCAGAGACCACTTGCGGTCCTGCAGTGATAACCTAAACATTTTCTCCTGTTCTCTCTCAGTCAATTTCTTCCTTAGCTTGTAGTTCCAGCCCTCTTAGGCAGTTCATTCACTTTCCCCCCACGTATCCTATACAACGACCTTACATTATCAGAGAGCAGAAAGGGGAAGGTCAGAGCAGATAAGCCTTTATTTCTCCATATGAAATGCAGGGTACAGTCCCCTTCTTTTATCAGAAAGGCATACTCTACACGAGGGTTCCATGAGGAAATACTATGTTCATGTTGGCAGTTCTATCTGCAAAGTGAGTGCAATGAAGTCACAGCAAGGAGCAGAGAGGAGTATTTTGCTCACAGGTTCATTTAAGATCTCTAGTGACAGTGACTTTCTGCCTAAAACCCATCTTCTGGCACAACAGCAACACCCAGGGTTTCAAAATGGGAGGGTGTCCTATTGAATTATCTATTCAGATGGGTTTAATACAGTTTTGATCAGAAGCACAATACACTCCTTTCCTGTCCTGTGGGAGATAAGAAACATCATACTTTGGCATCATTTGTGTGACTACGTTGTTGGGGTTTGGCAGGAGAGCTGTTTATATAAAGCACTTTTAGCTGCACAAATGAAGTGCAAGGTGAAACTCTTGAGTGTTCCCAAGGTAGGAAGAGATCAAACACACAATGAGAATACTGCATGCTCTGGGAATTGGTCACCAACTGATCATCCTGGGAAACAATCTTTCATCATGGCACAGAAAGGAGACAAGTCAGTTACCTTAATCCCTCTCAGAGAAGCAAAAGACTCCTGCCCCGGTCTCAGAGCAATAATGTCTCCCTCTACTAACAGGCTGACGGGTAGGTTTACGACATGACCATCCCTGTAGGCCCAGTGGAGGGACCAGGATGGGGCAAAAGGCATGTGAAGGTCGGGGTACATGGAGTCTGGCCACTTTGGCTCTTTACCATCTTCCAGGGTATCTGAAAGCACAGAGAACAGGAAAGAGTGAGGAAGAGCCGCACTGGAAAAGGGATGGTGATCCTGTAAGGATTTACCTTCCACAGAGTGATCCCTCCAGTGCTAATCCCATACAGTCCTTATGATCTCCTGCCATTTCCTTTATTCACCCATGGGGGAGGGTGAGCGGTCCCTCATATTTCCCCATCCTGTACAGACAGCTACCCAAAGCAAATTTACAACATAAACCAAACACCAGGTAATGCTGAGATGAACCTATGCAAGACAAAAGCCAAGAGAATGTCCCAAAGGGCCCCAGGCTGAAAAGAATTACTTCCCCTCCTGCCAGGCAGAGGCTCTCCTCAGGCTTGCTGCCCAAATTGGGAGGGTGCTTACTCACAGCTGTTCTCACACACACGTCTCTTGCTGGGAGGGTGCAGCTGTCACTACGCTCTCCTCTCTCATTGCTTGCTGGAAGGCAGATATTTTTATGAGATGCTCAGAGTCTGACCTACTTCAGCACACAGACATAGTGGCCATTTGCCTTACCAGGTTAAGGTTCAAAGCATCTGACACTATAGCAGCTCAGCATCACCATCTAAAGAGGGTGGTGCAGAAAGCATTCCTCTCAACAGCCTGCCTCTGTAGGAGACAGAGCAAGACAGGTAATCTAAATACAAGTAATGGAGACACCTAGGTTTGGAGAGAAATCCAATAGAGGAGGAAGCTGTGAGTGTGTGCATGACAACCCAAATGGAAGATGGCGGATAGAGACCTCACCGTTTATCTTGTCAATGATGGTCCGAAGCCTCCTTTCAACCTCTCTGCGCTTCAGCCTCTCTTGTCGTCCAATCAAGAACAGGTTCAGGAGGAGGAGGAGGAGGAGTGCCAGGGCATTCACAATCTCAGCACCTTGGCTTTGTGAGGCAACAGGAAATAACCAAGTAGACAAGGCATGTGAGTAAAGGAGCAAAATATGCTCCCCCGTGCACAGATATAGACGCTCACCTGCCTGGCCCTTTATGAATAATGTTAATACTTGAGTCAGTGGGATGTAAGAATAAAGAAAAGCAGAGGCATTAAGCCCATGCTTGGTCTTTAGAACAATTCCACTGGAGAAGTTCAACAAGATCTGCTTCAATCCAGAGATACTCTTATAACATACAGCCAGGGAATGGTAAGGTCCAAGTGGCAGCTCTCTGCACTCTTCCATGAGGCACCCCAACCCCCAGTTCAGTTTCAGGATTATCCCTCTCTATTCCCACACCCCAGGACATCAGGGGATCTGGGACAACTGCACAAAAAGGAGCTTGTACAGTTCCCAAAGGGAGGCAACCTCATTCTCTCCGTCAGATCTTCTATGTGATTGTTGAGAAGCGGCCTCAATGAGCTCCCAAAACGAGTCTTTGTCAGAGATTGTGGGAAGGAGCCGATGGGGACACGATCTGGGCATGAAAGAGCCCAGTGATCAGAAAGAATGAGTGACCACAACGCTAAGACCGCCATGGGCTCTCCTGACACAGTAAAAAACTACCCCACCCCCCAAAATAGCAAAGGGGACTTTGCTCACCTCCCGTGTGGCTGGCTCCCGGAGCAGCACAACAGCAGCAGCACAGCCAGCAGCATCAGAGATGCACCCGGCCAATGGAAGCAAGAGCAACGGTTACCATGGTACAGGAAACTGCTCCTCCACACCTCCTACGGAGCAAGAGCAGCGGAGAGACTCAGTGTCAGCTAAACACAGATCTAGTCCTTTAAGAAGCACAACACAGAATCATAGAAGATCAGGGTTGGAAGGGACCTCAGGAAGTCATCTACTCCAACCCCCAGCTCAAAGCAGGACCAATCCCCAATTTTTGCCCCAGATCCCTAAATGGCCCCCTCAAGGATTGAACTCACAACCCTGGGTTTAGCAGGCCAATGCTCAAACCACTGAGCTCCCCCCCCGATAATGTGTGTGTGTGTGGGGGGGGGGGAGTAGAAGTTCACAAAACCACTGTGGAGCGAACATTGTTTTCAAAAACCTTCAAAACAGTAACGAGCTTCCCACATCAGTGTTTATCTGAGTGCTAACACACTAGCAGTGGATCAGATGACTGGCTTTGGTGAATGCTCACTGCCTTGCAATGCCCTGGCACAACACAAAGGTCGCTGTGCCAGGATGCCTCATGGCCACTGATCCAGAGGGGAGAACAAACATGGCTTTGGTGAATGCTCACTGCCTTGCAATGCCCTAGCACAACACAAAGGTCGCTGTGCCAGGATGCCTCATGGCCACTGATCCAGAGGGGAGAACAAACATGGCTTTGGTGAATGCTCACTGCCTTGCAATGCCCTGGCACAATACAAAGGCCGCTGTGCCAGGATGCCTCATGGCCACTGATCCAGAGGGGAGAACAAACATTTTTGTAAATGTAATTACTACAAATAAGACTCTAGAGCTTTGTATTTAAATGTATGGACATCCCAACCGTAGCCAAAGGCTCAGGAGAGTGTGTCAAGCTTCATAGCCCCATCTGCTCTAAACAACCTCCTATGTGCACTGAGAGAGGCAACTTTGGAGCCTCTCTCTACAGAGATCACATTTCAAATACAGGTAAACCCCAATTTTACACAGCTCTTAGGGGCACAGGGAGAAGGAAAAGGCATCACAAATTCACCTTCCTAATGCTGGAAGGGGGGAGGCTGACTAGGTAGGCGTTTCAGCCTTCACTGCTCCTAAGCATCTCTGGGTTGAAACTAAGCTCCTAAATTCCACAACTGCACAGCTGCAAAGGAGCTATAACCTTGCATAGCGCCTAGCATTAGCTCCAAGGAAATCAGAAGCTCTGCAAAAGCAGACCGTAATGTAATTGACCTTCAATTAACTCAGAGATTTAGCTTAACAAGGGTTCGGAAAGCTTGGGGCTGCACCATAGGTCATTTGTGTGATCCATATGGGGAACTGGCCCAATTCCCAATTTCTAAACTTTAGGATTTTGAGAGACCGACAGGGAAGGTCAGAACCTACTGTGGCCTTTTTTTTGGCCTCACCTTCCATGAAATCACCTTCTTCCTTTCCTTCTGATGCCCCTCCAGCAGTGCTGACAGCTGGTCTCTCAGGATAGCGAGGGCCTTCTTTGTGGTCAGGCCCAAACTTGAGGTCATCTCATCCTGGAGAGCAGAAAACAGTGTGTTTAGTGCTTCACCGTCATCTTTCTTGGCTTTTTCCTGCTGGCCAAGCACTACATCCCCGAATGCCTTCGAATCATCTGCAATGTGTTCACCCCACCCATGAACTTTAGACTGGCCTGCTGGAATAAAAAACCAAGATGGTCACAGGCAAGAAACACATTGCTGAGCACTCCAGCTTAATGCTCCATCACAGCAGCAGAACTATGAGACAAGGTCCAGAAGACAAGTGTGTCTCTGGCTGGCAGAGACTAGGAATGCTACAAAGGGAGCATGCCCAACTCCTAGAGGCGAGGGAGATTTGAACTGATATCACTTTGTTAGGGATCCAAGGTGATTTGCCAAGAGCAGGTTATGAATTGATCTCCTAGCAGCTATCCCAGAGAAAGACGACCTGTCCGCAGCAATGAAAATGGGAGCCCTTCAGGTCACCACTCCGTTCTAGATCAGGTGCAAGTGTCATAAACTCAACCTGTTGAGTCCCAAATTTGAGAAAAAAACTAAAAACAAGCAGCACAAGATAGACAGTTATGCTGAAATTTTAATGATGCAGGATACCTTGCTTTTCTTTTAATGTGTCCTTTTTAAATTTTTTAACCAGTTTACAAATCCTTGCCATATAAATATCAGGAACGAACAATCACTATAACAGTGAGCTTTTGTTTAGAGAGACATTATACAGAAATAGAGTCATCGGATCTTTCTATTTAATATGTTACCATATTACAGAGTGAGCATCATTACAAGGCCTATAATATGTTGCTTCTAGTGATTTTATTAAATTAAGTTAAATCTCTATATATACACATATTTAACAGAACAGCACTGTCTATCAAATGTTACTATTAAAAAAACAAGTAGTATGCTGGGGGTTTTTTGCAGGTGAATGTACTTTGAGCATTGAATAAAAGGTAACCAGATATCTAAGTATCTATCTGCCCTCTGTCTATTTTACTGGGTATATAATTGGTGTGTTAATTTTTCCATAATCTCCCTTTAAAAATAAATAAATCATTCCTCGACAGTTGGGCTATTTTTCTTTTTCCAGTGAGAGACTACCAACAGCCGAGCAGCTACTAGGAGATGAGAGATCAATTCTTCTTTTCCCCCCCGTGCGACCATTTCTGTTAGGAAGCCCTAGAAGGATTACCAAGGGATCATTTGGTAATATAGATCCAACAAATTTGTGAGATTAGGTTACGGATTGCATCCCAATACTCTCTAATGACTGGACATGTCCATCATATATGCATAAAATCTCCTCTTTAACCACAATTTCTCCCCCATTTATCTCCATTCAATCTATCTATATATACATATACATATATAAAAACCTGAATGGTGAGAGGTACCTTTGAAACAGTATCTTAAAGAAATTTTCTTTTATTGTGCTACAGACTGAGGTTGCTGGTCCTTTTTTCTAGATCAAACCAGATTCTTCTAGGATAATTTGTCTATCCACCTCCTTTTCCCAGAGTGTTAGTTATAGACACTTTTTTGTTAGAAAAGTTGTCAGCAAAGATCGATATAAATTAGGAAACAAAAATTATAACTAATTGATCACATGCCATCTCTCCTACTAAAATTAGCTTTCTGTATAACAGGTTTCTTAGAAAGTTGAGAAACATAACGCCTGACTTGAAAGTACTGGTACAATGGGAGAGTGGGCCAGTTAAAGTTAATTTTGATCTCTAAATAAGTTAGACTTTTTTTTTAATGGAATAGCTGGCCCACCACATGTATTCACTGGCTCTCCCAATCTTCGAAGCTCTCTTGTTCACAATTTGGGTTAAGATCTGGATCATTTGGCAAGGGAAAAGAATTTATCTTATGCGTAGTTCTATCCCTAACACAGAGCAGCTTTTGCTAAAGGATGTGCGTAAATTTCTGGAGGATGAGAATTTTTTTTTTTATTAACCAACAGTAGTTTAGCAACATTCTCACTGCCACAGTCATTTTGTTTAATAAATATTCCATGTTTGGCTGGGTTAGAGCACCCCAAATTCACTACTGCTTTGAGCTGGCTGGCTAAGTAGTACCGCAGAATATTTGGAACACTAATCCATCCTGTTTAATGGACCTGTATAGGGTATCTGCACTCACGCTTGGTCTTTCCCTATTTCATAAAAATTTTGACATCCTCTGTATTCCTGCTAGGGTTTTATTTGGGATAATCCCAGAAAAATTTGGAAACAAGAAAGATATCCTTGGCAGAATGCTCATTTTTGCTGTGGATATACTTCCCCACCAAGAAATTGCATACTTCCCTCAGCTCCCCAGATCTTTGTTCATTTCCTGAAGTAGTGGTTGGACACTAAATCATAGAGCTCTCCAATGTTGTTTGAGATTTGAATTCCCAGGTATTTTATAGAATTTGTTGCCCATTTGTACCCAAATGTTTTCTGGAGAAGAGACTTTTCAGATTCTGGTATTTCAGTATTTGACATAATTTAACTTTAAACCCAGACACTTTCCCAAAGTTCTAGATTTCTGCAGAAACTAATTTTAGAGAAATATTGATTTAGATAAAAATATTACAACATCTGCATAGGATACTATTTTCTGGTGTGATCCTGCAAGTTTTATTCCTGTGATGGATTAATTGTTCCTTCTCCTCTGTACTAAAGGTTCAATGCCCAGTGCCATAAGTGAAGGAGACAATGGACATCCCTGCCTAGTCCCTTTGTGTAATTCAAACAGCGGAGATTTAACACCAGGAACTCAAACAGCTGCTTCTGGGCTGATGTAAAGAGCAGTTATCCATTTAGGGAACTGGGGGCCAAAGTCCACATAGGGCAGGGCTTGAAACAGAAAGTCCAACTATTCTATCTCCTTTCTCTGCGTTTAGTGACAATAAAAGAAACAGATTTTTTATTTGGTATTACAGATGATTCAAAGTACTCTCTTAATACTATCTGAGATTTGTCTATCCTTAATGAATTCCGTTTGATCTGGGTTTATATAAACTGAGAGCACAGACTGCAATTGGCTAGCTCCTATTTTTGCTAGAATCTTTATGCCATGATTCAACAGTGATATGGACCTATAGAAAATGCATAAGGTGAGATCTTTTCCATCTTTAGGGAGAATAACCACAGTAGCTTTTTTCATAGGTTGCAGAAGTTCCTCCCCTAACAGAATAGTGTTGAAGGTACCCTTCAAGGGACTCACTAATACCTCCTTAAATACCTTGTAAAATTCACCTGGAAAGCCAGCAGATCCTGGAGTTTTACCACTTTCCATACTTGCTATTGCCACTAGGATTTCTTTTTCTGTTATTTCTTTGTCTAAAGAGTCTTAAAAATTTTGTTTATCTTTGGCAAGTCTGTTGAATTCCAGATTTTTTTTTAAAATTAACTTCAGAGCTTGGATTCTCTCAGGTATAGAGATTTTTATAAGCAGCAGCAAAAGTAGCACATTTCATTAGGGTGCGTAACTATCTTTTTGCTGATTGTTCTTAACTGGTGGAATAATACATTGCTCTTGAATCCCTTTAAGCTATCACTTTTATTTCCTTTTTCAGAAAACTTCTGCTTTGTAATACTAAGGGCTTTTTCAGTGGCATCTGTCATCGACATATTCCATTTTCCCCCTAATATTTAGTTAATTGTTATAGACTTTTTTGAACCTGTGTTTTTATGCATGTCTTGCAAACTTTTTATCTTCTGCTGTATTTCTTGAGCTCTTTCTTTTTTCAGGTGAGAGGCTCTGCTTATCAACTGATCCCTAAATAGTGTTTTACCTGCCTCCTAGAGAAAGCCTCTCTTTATGTTGTCCGTATCATTTATCTGAAAGAACTGAACAATGTCCTTTTTAATTTCTGCAACCCAATCTTTTTCTTGGAGGAAAAAAGCAGTTCATTTCCCTGCCACCGCCACCCCCACCCCGAAAAAGTGATCCCTGGGACCCTTCCCAGCTATCAAGTATCACTTTACTGACCATGTAATGTTGCCAAATTTTCGCAGATCGTATCTGCTTCATTAAGGATTTACAAATTAACATTACATCTATTCTAGTATATAACCGATGAAGGTGTGAATAAAATGTGTGATCTTTTTCCACTGGGTTCAATTCTCTCCATCAAGGTGACAAATTGAGCTGTTGGCACAGAGAGGTCAATGCTGCTCCCACTTCCCTGTCCCCCTAGTTTTTTTAAATCAGATTTGTCCCAGTCAGGAATAGATGTGCAATTGAAATCTCCTCCAAGTATAATTTCCCCTTCCCCAAAGTGTTGCAGTCTTTTAAAGAAGTCCTTTTGGTTGAAAGCATACACTGAGCCCACACATTATTAATTACCCAGCAACTGTGTCTTTCAACAATCTAAATCATCCCTCTTCTCCTTACATTGAACTTTAACTTGAAAAGGTACGTGTTTATCAAATTTTATGCCCATTCCTCTTTTCTTTAGCTGAAACAAAACATGTCCATTGAAACCAATTACACCTTTCATGCTCATAATTTGTCCCTCCTGAAAATGAGTATACTGAGGTAAAATAATATGAGCGGGGGTTTTAAAGTTCTATCAGGGCTTTTTCCCTTTCAATTACATTATTGAGCCCTCTGACATGCAAACATGTTACTTTAAAAGAAAGAACCATTGAGAGTAACTATTCAATTTATTTAAAAAATTGAAATTATTGTGATTTTTTAGCTGTTTGATGGCATGACCCCTTGTGCTGTCAGTGTCTCTCTTGTATCTCTTATTATGTTGCATTCACAACTATGTGCCTGAATAGGACTTGATTTGTATTTGTACACTTCCATATCTATTTCTTGTATTAATTGCCCCCACCTTCCCAGTTCCCTCCCCTCTTTTGCATTCCCCTTACTTTAAATCCACAAATAAAAACAATATAACATGTAAAACAGTCTCCAAGTGACTATGCTTTGCTGAACCCTAAACCCCTGTACTCTCACCAAGAACACTTGAGCTGTCTCTCTTGCAATCCAAAGGAGGTGCACTTTCCACCTATGGGACCTCACCCCCTTAGGGATAGATTACCATCTGATTATTTTGAGTTACAAGGAGGATTTACACAGATCCTCTAAAGACTCCTCCCCATCCCCTCCTCTCTTTCCTCTAGTCTGCTCCATTCTTGGGATTTCATCCCTTACCCACCAACTCCCCTCTTATTCTCCTTTATTTCCTCTGCGTTTTAAAATACAGTACACAGCTTTTACCGATCACCCCAACTAAAGCAAATTTCATAGTGTTTTCTTTATAACTTTGACATAGGTATTGTTCATTCCTGGTGACTCCCAAGAAATCCCTTCTGGTTAGTCTCTAGGATATGCCTTAGGTATCCAAGGTCTCTTGCTCAGTTTTACTTCTGCCATTGCCAATGTGTTCTCTTTCTTTTCCTATCTTCTTTTTCTTGTATTTCATCATTTCCTAAGAGTTTTTTTAGCAGCTTATCTGTAGTTACTACCTCTGGAGAATCTTCATGTACATCTGAGGTATGGATTTCTATCCCAAGAGACTGGAGTGTATTTTTGCCTTGTTTGAAGACACTTAATGTATAATACTAATTTTGGAAGCTGAATGAGAGTTTAAATGGGAATCCCCATCTGCAGCAAAAATCTGCCCTTCTGAGTGCTGCTGTAATTTCCTTCAGCTCTCTTTTCTTTTTTAAAGTTAGGGGAAAGAGGTCATGGAAAAATTGCAGCTTGTGGCCTCTGAATGCACTCTGATTTTTTCATAATTAAATTTTTCTACTAATGCTCATGAAATTTCATGATTAGGTTGCTGAATTTATAAGGCCCAGACAGGGGGAGTGGTGTCCTATGTGCTCTCTCCACTTTACACCTTTCAAGGAGCTCAGATGTAACAACTCCAGGATCAACATTTTTACCTACCGAATTGGACTGTCTCCTTCCAGATTTTCAGGCACTCCCTTACTTGAGAAGGAACAACATCATCAGAATCAATTTTCTATCTCATCCGATTTCAGGTAGATCTCTCTCTCTCTCTCTCTCTCTCTCTCTGCGCCATCAGTGCCATGCAGCTGTTTCCCTCTCACTTGCTTCTCTTAGGCCAGTCTCTAGCACAATGACTTACTCTTCCAAGTCAGCAACTTCCTTCTTTACTGCAAGAAGCTTAGTTGTCAGATCATCTCTTATGGCCTGAAACTCAGATAGCATCTCCAGAATGTCTGCTTTGGTAGCCATTTGATTTTCCTCAGCCCTGCTATTTGCGCTATTTGCCTGCATGTGTGTTCACTTGGAGTCAGAGACTAAAAGGGCTAACACTCTAAAACCTCTCTACACTGTGACCCAGAAACACTCTTCTTAGTAAGGTATCTTTTTAAATGTTCAGATTTTCTTTGAGAATCTAGCCTCTGAAACTCTGATCTGGCTGAGGTTGTTTTTTTTATTTTGTTTTTTGCAGGAGTTTAGTAGGTTTAGGGGTCAATGGAGGCAGATTGCTTTGCTATTACAGTAGAGCCTCAGAATTATGGACACCTCAGGAACGGAGGTTGTCTGTAACTCTGAAATGTTTGTAACTCTGAACAAAGCACAGTTTGGGCTCCAGATTCAGCAGTTGACGCTCCAGGCTAGGCTTCAGCAGCAGCTGAGCTCCCTCCTCAGCTTCAGCAGCTTCTTTCCCTAGGTCAGACTGAGTTTGCAAGCTTGTCCAACCTCCTGGGTGTGTGCGCGCACTTGTGTATAAACAGTGTCCCCACTTCCAGCAGGGAGGGGGGATGAAAGCGGTGCAAACTGCAGGGCTGCTCCTGCTCTGCTGGCTCAGGCTCCCAGCCCCAGCGTCTTCACCTCTTAGCTGTAAGTGGCTGCCCCGCGCATGGGGGTGGGGTGGGGATAGGCAGTCCAGATGTGCCTACCTTTAAGATGCAACACCGGCACAGTACAGTATTTGCTCTTTGTGTGTGTGTGTGTCTCTCTCTCTGCTGCTGCCCGATTAGTTACTTCTGGTTTCACATGGTGTCCGATTGACGGGTGAGTCCATAACTCTGGTGTTCGTATGCTTGAGGTTCTGCTGTATCCCCTCAAAGTTCAGGCTTTGGGCAGCCATGTTATTCTGCTTCCTGCAGGTCAGCCCAGGATAAAGAGCTGCAAAGTTAGGACAAGAGTCCACAGGAGCAGGTTATAGAAGGCGGCTACTGAAAGAGCAAACAAGTGGCCATTTGATGACCATAACAGAAGTCATGTTACTACAAGACTACTTACTTTCATATTCCAATACCGTGTCACGGTTAGGCCTTAAATAATCCCTGGCTGTTTCTATGCATATTCTGGGCAGTGGGTTTATGAAACACTGCTGGATCAGAATACAGCTAGGCCCTTGTGGCTTTTCTTCATTAGACTAATAGCCACCTCTGTTGAACTGGAAAATTGAACTGGCAGTTTCAGATGAGATCATGAAGTTAGTACCAAAAAGGGATATAAAAATATTACTTAAAGACAAAATGAAGTACAGTGGAGCTTTGGAATACAAATCCCAGCTGGAGCACTTATAGGAGGGTGGATGCAAACACACTGGTTGTACTGCCATGTGTTAGAGAACATGGACTCTCCCACACCTTGAAAAAGCTAGAGTGAACTTCACTGCTTAACAAAAGTGAAGGCCTATTTAACACTAGCCAGAACCTGACACAATGCACGCAAGCACTATGCAAGCTTCACACCCCCCCTCCCCCCCACCTCAGCCGCTGACACTGCTCTGCCAGCATAGCTCAAATCAAGAGCTGAAGCTTCTCCTGCAATTGCAGTCACAGGCTCCTCAGATAGCTGAGCCAATGCAGTTCAGTCTCAACCACTCCTGCTATTCAAGACCTGCACACACGCACACACACACACAGCGCTCTGCAAGTGCACCTTAGTTCTGACGGACACACGTTTGCTATTCCAGATCTGGATAGGACTGTGATGTGCATGGCTATCTACAGGAAACTAAGCTAGGTTATTAAACTGACTTTCACTGGTGATGCAAACCAGAATCTGAATCTGGGTTTCAAGGGCTGAGAGACCAATGCTCTAATCCGAGCCACGCTCTAGAACGCACCCACCTAGCCCCTTCCCAGCTCTCTTTTAGCAGATGAAGTTGCAAAGCATTTTGCAGCAAAATGAAAATCTAAAGCAGAAATTTCTTGCAAGGCAGAGCCTGGGATACTGCCTGAACTGCAGCTGTGACAGAGTTAAAAATAATCCTACTAGAATTCTCGTTCTGTGTGTTGGTAATAGGATTAGAGGAAACCGTTCCGTGTTTCTCTGGCAGGAGGACCAGGTAACATTAATGCAGAGCTAAACACAGGAGTCTGACAAAGATTCCCAGTGGGGAAGAGGGCAGGGCATTTAGTCAGCAATACACATGCTGCTGCCCAGGGCCGGCTCTACAGGTTTTGCTGCCCCAAGCAGTGAAAGAAAGTGCCATCGCGGTAACACCGCCGCCCCTTTCTGACTGCCGCCACTGCTTGGAACGCTGGTGCCCGGAGCCGGCCCTGCTACTGCACCACTGGAATGCTACACACATAGCAGTGACCGAGCTTGAGGTGTGGGGCACACTAAGCTTTCCTTCTTTCCATGCCTTTGTGGTTGTTTGGAGTATAGCAATATACCCACAAAGAAGGTTGCTCATTCTGCCAGCCACAGGGTAAGGACTGATAGCAGCAACCCCTCTACTATACAAAATAAAAGGCAGCAATAATGACAGGGATTGTCACTGAAAAGCACAGTGTGCCTAGAGACCACTGGGCTGGTTCCAACAGCTATACCAACAGGCTATGGAGGAGACTAGAGACTGGAGTGTGGTAGGACTGCACTCCACACCAATGCCTAGCACAGACACACGTTCCCAATAAAGAGGAAATGTCATGTACACAGCAGACAAAGGAAGGAGATGCAGGTCTAAAGCTCTAGATGAGTCCCTGAAATACTCATGTGCCCCCTTCAAGCTCTAAGTCTCAGAGCTGGAACACCTTCATTCTTTTGCCACAGGGTCACTCTATATGAAGTGAAGGGTAGGTTTGCAAAAGACGACTCTTGTGGACAAGGGCAGGAGGCTTAAGAAGGCAATGAAGGGAAAGAGGGTTATGATGGGGAAGTGGAGGGAAGAATGCTAGGAGAGGAGATCACCAAAACAAACATTACCACATCTGATGGAGACACCTAAAGCACCAAGTAAATAGCAAAGCACCTAGCACATCACTGACACTACACAGGCACATAACAGGAGTATGGGGCATTACTCATAGACCCAGACACAACGTTTCAGGATCTCAGGTCAATAACAGGGGAAGAAAATCCAGGAATGCAGGAGACAAGCAGGGAGAACCATCTTGAGCTCATTGTAAGAACAGTTTTAGGTTTTCACAGCAAAATCTGTCACTGCACACTCCCATCCATCCACCCCATTCAGTGATCAGCATCTAAGGAGACAGATTTCAAACACACTAAAGTGAACCTTTACATTTTTCATATGGCACAACAGAGAGCTCTTCAGCTTCTCAGAGATAGATCTCTTCAGCCTTTCATCACCTGTAGGTGCGCTTCCTTAAGGAGATAGAGGGCTGAGACTCTACTGGTAAAAAAGCCAATGCACCAGTGAGATGGCTAGTCCACTAATAAAAACCTCAAACACTCACTTCTTCAATGGCATCTTGAAGACTAACCTGCAGCCACATGGTCATGGGAACACGGACAACTTCTAAATACCCCCTCCATATACAGCATAGGACTCCATCTAAAGAGAGGGAAAACTAGATCCCAGGTTACAACAAAAGCAAACACTCGCCCCATATCATGCAACTTCATTAGAGTGCTGCACCTTCCCTTTGCCCCTGCATACTTATGTTTAAAGGGGAAATGCAACAGAGAAAATAGCCAAATTACTTTCTTCATTGACCCAAGAGACCTGGAGAACATGCAAGCATTTGTAAAACACATTGGTGCCTCTCTGGAGCTGACCCCTGCACTGTCCTATTACTACTCAGTCCACCAGCAATGACAGGAGCCAGGTAAACAGGGAATGATTACAGCTCTTTTCACAGGGATGATATTGTGTCTGGCCCAGGGCTGTAATCTACAGAGTAGTTATTAAGGGGAAAAAAAAGTGCAGGAAGAGCAACGCATTCATGATTTTACTTTCTAAAGGAAACTAATAGGCATACGTGGAGAGGGTGCTGAACAGAAGAGCCAGCTAGTTCATCTTTCCTCTGCCTTCAGTAAATATCTTCAACCTCAAATTACTGGTCAGTTTGGCCACAAACAAACAGCAGAAAGGGGTAGCTAGACTAAGCTGCTGCCCAGCATAACCAATTCATTGGGGTCTATAGGAATGAGAGGGGGCTAAGCAGAGGGAAGAAAAGCTATTCAGCACCACAGGATTAGATGGTACAGAAACACCAGCCCTTCCCTGTGTTCTCGAGTCAGTAAACCTGCTAATGGGTAGGTAAGAGGAAATAAGGGGGGGGGGGGGGGGGAGTTTCGCTGCTGCAATGTGGCTCTCCTCCTGCAAAGCCTGGCAGATCATCAGCTCCTGTCACCAGCTGCAGCCCTCAAGTACAGGCCAATCTATGGGCTGGTTGATGCCTAAGGAGCTGACGATGATCTGCTAGATTCTGTAGGTGTAGGGCTTGCAGTGCACCTCCTCTGACTCACAGCAAACGGACTCTCCTTGCCCCCCACAACCTCCCCTGAGGTTGCATCTGACAAATCTCCTGAGCGGGAGGGAAGCCTTCTCTTCCTGTAATGTTTAGTTACTCCAGTGAATCCCCATCTGGTCATCTCTGCTCCCTTCAGCATACACTGAGCAGCAGCTACAGCTGTGGTAAACTCCAATCTCTTCCTTCAGCACCTGGAGGCCCATACATTATACTAGTAGCTGAAAGCCTGAGCTGTCCCATCAGCGTGGCAGTCAGACAATCTGTGCAGTCTCCCTCATACAACCAATGGAATTGTTACATACAAATTAGCTGTAGAGTAAAGGCGGTAATTGGTTGAGTTATGTCTAATGTAACAATGGTCTCAGACTCTTGGCATAGAGAAATGTCTCACTCTAGCTGTACACCACACTGGTATAATTTGTAAAGTCAAAATGGTTAAAAATCTTAAAAACTGGATGGTAACAGACCATGAAACCCAGTGATGACTGAAACTGGTGGTATTTTGAACAAAAAGAGCTCTCAGTCTTGCTTGGAGCTGTTTCCATCACCTACCCCTGACTCAACAGACAGTCTAGGCTTCAGATTGATACACGAGTGACAATTCTGGAATCTTATTATACAGATTATACCCTGGGATATGTATTCCAACCATACAACACAGCCCATAGAGAATGGGAATATGAAATATCCAAACTACAGTTCCCATGAGGCACTGTGGCAGCATAGGTGAACACACAGCAAGGTTGAATTGACCCAAAAAGAAACATTTACATTCGGTTTGACTCAATGAAATGTTTCGATTTGGGTTGAACTGAAACAAAATAGTTTCATTTCAATTTTCCCAACAGACAATTTTTTCTTCCAAAAAAACCAAAGTTTTCCCCACAGAAAATTTTGATTTTTGCAGAAACTGCATTTTCCATTAAAAATTTTAAAACTGATGGAGAGCTCCTGACCAGCTCTAACACTAACACTCACAGCCATTCAAAAGTTCCACGTAAACAGTTCAGTCTTACCATTATGATGGATGGTATTTTACTTGCTCATTTAAAAAAAATATATATATATAGGAAAGCAGAATTTTGCCCAGCTCACTGCATGTGTGCGCACGTGTGCAAAGGTATTAAGACACTCTCCCCAAAATTTATTTCAACTATCTTCTCTGATGTATGGAATTGCCTCTTGGTTGAGCTTACCTGCAATGAGAACAAAATCTCTAGGCTTTCCTGAACCATTAAAGATTTACATGCTAACACGGGGTACTAAGAGCCATTGACCCAAACTGTAAACCCTGTATATAATGGAAACCACTTCAAGCCAGGGGGTGCAACAGTACTCCCAGTTCCAGCACCTATGTGCTAACATATTTGTTTGGTACACCAAACAATGCTGGGCCAAAAGCACAGCAATTAATTTATGATATTTACCTTTCCATTTGCTTCTGCACATGTCTACTTACAGGACCAATCCTGCAAGGTGTGAGATGTCCTCTTTTCCCTTTAGAGTCATGGGGAGTTGAGGGCACAGAGTACCTTGCAGGATCAGGTACTTAACTATAAATGTCTGTGCAAATACAGTTTTTTGAAAAAGAAAGAAAGAGGAACAGAAGACTCATAAGACACAGTGAAGCACAGGGCAGCTCAATCTAATACCCCATAGCCTGGCTTTTCCCAATCCTGGATACACACAGTACATTTCATTTTTGCAACTCTTTGGTTCAAATCTTTTTCAGATTAAAAGAATGGGAGAGGGAAAATGGGGCAGCAGACTATTTCCCCCCTTGTTTGAAGGCTACTTTGCATGCCTCTAACAGGAAGGCTGTTTGTAATTTAACACTGACATTTTGCAGGCTATTAATCTATTTCATGGATCAGGCCCTTCTGGTACACAAGGATTAGTCACAGTTTCAAAATCATATGAGAAGCGGTTACTTTATCAGACACATTTGCATTTAACATTGCAAGCCATATTCATAGTTAGGAAAGAGACAACATGGTCTGTTCATTTTGACCCCATCACAGAGGCAGGTATCACATACATTACACTGTGCAATTTCCTGGGGGCAACATTTTTTATTACAAATTTGTGATAGCAGAGGGCTATCTTTTTGTTCCTATTCAAACCCTTCATCAGCACACTAGATCTCCCTGTCTGACTGCAGCTGCTTTGTTAGTGAACAGATTGTATGCAATGGCAAGCCCACTATACGAGATTATAGGTATACGGTGGGCAAGGCCAATGGACAGGTCAATCTGAGAACAAGTTTCACATCATTATCTACACCCCTAATATCTTTCTCATACTCATTCCTAGTGAAAACACAGATGCAGTTGAGACGAGGTCTGATTCCTGGCTCCTGGCAACATGATGCCTGTTCAGTGATCTGGACTGTAAAACCCCCCGACACACATACACTCCACACTGAATAAACAGGAAGGATGATTTTTTGGTTAAGACATTGGACTGGGACTCAGGAGAGCTAAGATCTGCCCTTTGTTCTGCCATAGACTCTCTCAGTTCTACATCTCTAAAATGGGAATAATAATCCTTTCCTATCTCACAAGGGTGTTGGGAAGATTAATACATTCATTTATGTCAGTGGTTCTCAAACTTTTGTACTGGTGATCCCTTTCACAGAGTAAGCCTCTGA
Source organism: Eretmochelys imbricata (assembly GCF_965152235.1). Classification (NCBI taxonomy): domain Eukaryota; kingdom Metazoa; phylum Chordata; order Testudines; family Cheloniidae; genus Eretmochelys; species Eretmochelys imbricata. The sequence continues at coordinate 15,059,152 of NC_135585.1, read as the reverse complement.
ATGCGATCACCTTATAAATTAAAAACACTTTTTTATATATTTAACCTCATTATAAATGCTGGAGGCAAAGTGGGGTTCGGGGTGGAGGCTGACACCTTGCGAACCCCCATGTAATAACCTCGCAAACCCCTGAGGGGTCCCAACCCCCAGTTTGAGAACCCCTGATTATGAGGTGCCCAGATACTAAGTGATGAATGCCACAGGAAAACAGAGAGAAAATAAATTCTGATCTCTAATAAGGCATACAGATCCACAAACTATACCACATCTCTGCAAGGACCATTGCAGCATTTAACAAGCAGGAACAGGTGCTAGAAGGAGCACTGGGTACAGACATTAACCATACTTTAAGAATCACGTGTTATGAATTTGATGGCCTCAGCGTAGCCACTAGTGGTCCCAAAATCCAATGAAATAGACAAACCCCACAGCAAGCTGCATGTTGGCTCTACCTGGGTGCATATGCGGCCCTCAGAACAGCACTGCCCAGATTAATATAGAGCACAATGGTAAACAAAACTCCCTATACCTTGTCCACCTGCAGGAGCAACTTGAAAGGCAATCTGGACCCCTCCCTGTCCTGTAGCAGAGGAGCTCCTATGCTTCGCCAGGTAACTGGGAGAATGCAGGAGCTCTGGGTTGGAAGTTGGCTTTGAGACTCCCTGCTACTCAGCACTAACAGGGCCCACAGATTGACACTGTGAACCAACTCAGCAGCATTAGTGGGATCTGCGAATCTACAAGAGATCTGGACAGAGCAGCACTAACAGGGCCTGTAAATCAGAACTGGATCTTGGTGTAAACAGATTCTAATTTAATCCAGATAATGACATTCAAAGAAGTGTTTTTAAAAGCTTGCTTTAAAGCAGGGAGTTAGATTCCAATAGCCATGATAAACCGCTCTGCACCAATAATGCAAAGCCCAGCACTTTCTCACTCCCTCATACACATGCACATATTTTCTCTCTCTCTCATTCAACAAAGAGGGAAGAAACAATTCCCCAGGTAACAGTCCACTTTTCATCAGCACCTTCTCCAGTCTGTCCCTTTGGTCCTGTTTGCAGCAGCAAATCCCCAAACCTAGTTACCTACATATCTCACAAGGGAGCCTGGGGAATTAGTGAATGTTTGTGCTGTATTTTGAAGCTGCATTGTGCTATGTAATTGTTAAGCATTTATTATTATTAGCATTTATATATTTACAATATTTCCCTAACTCCAGAAAGAGATAGGGGTTGAAATTCACTTTAGCATATGTGGGAATTGCACCCCTTTACACCACAGCTGAATTTGGTCCAAGAATTGTTAATCCACCTCCCTGGAGCAGGTGATGCTAAGAAATTTTCCAAACTTCAACACATCTTTCACTACCCTCTTTGTTTCTTCCCTATCTCCCATTCATTAGCTAAGGACTTTGTGGCTTACGGCTATAGCACAATCTAGCAGGTCTACTGCAAGTCCCGCTTTTCAAGGTGGGGGTTTTTTGGCTCATCCAGAGCTAACCATTCAAAAAAAAAATACAGATAAACTTGAGTCATTGAACATAGAGGCAGCAATGCAGGAATCAGTAGCTCAGATTGTTTGAGATTCCATCAGTGCGTTTAAGGTTACAATCTTCAGTTTGATTAAAAGCTTCTTCTCTGTCCTCCCACCCCATACCCTAAACCCCATCACATCTAAAAACCCCATTCAGTGCTCCATTTCCTGCCCTTAGGCTCTTCCCCAGACCCTCAGGACCCTTCATGCACCATCTGATCAGAGAGGCTGCAGGGGAAAACAAGCCATTTTGAATTTAAACGTTAAGGGAGAGAAACTTACTTTGCAGCATTTGCCTTGGTGGGGTATCCACAGATCTGCCTGTTTAAAGAGCATCTGGGCTGAATCCCTGTACCACCTGGAACCTTCAGCAGCAACTTCCAGTACTGCTGCCCTCAGAGAAAGAGAGGGCGAGAGAACATGCACAGAGCCCAACGCTGCAGAGAAAGAGACAGGAGCAGCAGAGTGAAGCACCAATCTGCTGATTAATTCAGCCTGTTTCCAGTCACGCTGCAGATCCAGCAAGGAGGCGGGGTGGGCGGGGGAAGCGATGGGGGGGAAAAGAAGAAAGTTCATACAGGATCACACCAGATGTCTGTAAGAATGACCCATTCATCAAATGGAGCCAACACAGCCAGATACCTTGTGTGCGTGTGCGTGTATGCAGATATATCTGCATATGCAGTAAGGGAGGATACTGACTGATAAGGACATATGGAAAAGCTGATGGCAAACTAGACAGGACAAAATGCTAGCAAATACACTACAAGGAGGAAGCCAGCATGGTAGACTAGAGAGAGATGGAAAAGATCTATCAAGTTCTATCTCCCCATTAAAGGTGTCCATGGGAGACAGCAGCACACTGATGGCTTAACACCTTGGGGCTCAAGCTCAATATTTTAAAGTTATTATTTAAATGATTCAAGGTGGTTACAGGCCTGATTTGCCAAGCTGAGTTGATGTTTCTCTCTCCCTCACTCTTGTTCCCAGCAGGGCTTCCCAGCAGCACTCAGGATGCAGAGAGTGGCAGGTGCCCCCTAAGCATCAAATATTCATAGAGTGCGCCTTGGGAGCTCAAACAGAAGGTGCAGTGCAGCTTATTCAATAGCAGGGCATTGTGCCGGAGGCTTGCCACTTACTGAGACCTGGTCATCGGCCACACAGTGGCACATGGAGAGCATGAGATTAGTGGAAACAGAGCACATGCAAGAAGCCCGGGGTGGAGCTGGAAAAGGACTACAGGGAAATGGACAAATGGACCTTTGGGATGATAAGAAGGAGTCAATCCCACTGACTCACTCTAATCCTGTTATGCAGATGCTCCCCTCTAAGGGGAAACTTAATCATTACACATTTGGGGCAGGGACTATGACCCATAAGTATTTGTACAATTTCTACTTCAATGGGGCCCTGATCCTAATTGAAAGAAAAATATTTAACAACTACCACCACTCAAGATAGGAAGGACCTTGAATCTGGGGTTAGGATGGGGCACCCACACATCACCAAACCAATGGCCCCGTTGACAGCTTGACAAGATCCTGAGAGTTGTACCTGTGTAAAATGGAGCAGATTGCAACCACTCACCTCTTGAATATACAGCAGCAACCTCTGAAGAGTAACAGTCTTACATGTAGTGTAGCTTGGCTACTCAGATAAAGCTGGAGCATTGCATGCTAGCATCAGCACTCTCCACTGACCACAACCTCATGTTCACGAGAAGGGTGACCACAGCCTGCACAGTAGAGCTCTGCTTCCTAACACATGATTGGCCAAATGTTCTGCCCTCTGTGTCAGTCACAGGCATCAGTACTGACTGAACCCTGGTTTGACTTCTTCTTTCTCCAAGCTCCAGATGCCTAAATCAGTACATGGTCCACAGAGCACCCCAATGCCATTGGCACACTCTCGTCATGTAATAGATCACTGGAAAACTAATAACCCACTGATCATTAATACTGTTGCATGATGGATGTACGGTAAACCCAAAAAGGACTTAATAGATATGTGCTGCAAATGTGTTCTTAAAATGTATTTGGCAAGCCATGCCCAAGCCGGACATGTTCCAGACAAAGAAACGTGGTTTCCACCTACTTGAATGCGAATGTGTCTCTGTTGTAAATTAGGCAAAGTGTGACCAAAGCACATTTACATGCAAGGTAAATAAAGCCATCAAGAGAGCAAGTAAGGAAAGATGACTACTTAATCTTGATGGGGGATGGAGACTGCACCCCCAGGAAGCCTTCCTGCCTCTTGAAGCAGTGTCAATGAACTTTGGGAAGATATAACGGTGTCTACCCCCCAACAGGAGAGAGAAGCTATGTCTGGGCTTACTTTTCAAATGTTTACTGGACTTTAAAAAGAAAGGGGAGAGAACCATAGTTATCCATCAATGAGGGACTAAAATGGCCAGAGCTCCTGAAATCACAGAATGTTGGATCCTTCACTCAAGTGGGTGGGGGATTGAAGTCTCTGGGAACGGAGTATAGTAAGAAACCTGCTTAGGCAAAGATTGTAATTTGCTGAAATTAAGTTTTAGTTTTAGAAGAATATTTTTATTATTGTTTGCTTGTAACCCTTTCTATATTTATTCCTTATACTTGGTATCATTTAAACCTGTGACTTTTTGTTTAATAAACTTGTTTTACTTTTATTATAAAACAATTCAGTGCTTTGATTAAAATAGAGTGTTTGTCAAACCCAGGTTAAATTAATGAGTTGCTGGTTACTGTTTCTTCAAAGCAGCAGCAAATTTAGTAGCTTCTCTGAGTGTTCCAGGAGAGTGCTGGAACATTGCAGGGCAGACATATGGGATGAGGGCGGGGCGGTGTTGGGGTCTCCCTGCATAAAGTAACTGTGGTGGAAGCCAGGGTGTGACCTGCATGGTTGTAGGCTGGCTATTGGCATCAGAGCAGTGCCACAGCAGCATAGCATTAAGGCAGGGATCTCACACATGTGGCCCGCGGGGTTATTTTCTGCAGACCGCCAGCTCCCCGCGGGCCCCCCCCAGCGTTTACGTAGAGCAGCTCCGACCCGGCGCGCACCAGGGGGAGGGCAGGCTCCCTGCTTGCCTGCTCTGCCCCCGCACCGCTCCGGGAAGTGGCCAGAACCTGGGGGGGGGGGGGGGAAGGGGTGTGTGTGTTGCCCTGGCCGCTCCTCCAGGTACCTCCCCAAAAGCTCCCATTGGCCGCAGTTCCCCATTCCCGGCCAATGGGAGCTCTGGGGGGTGGTGCCTGGAAACAAGAGCAACATACAGACCCCTGTCCCCCCCCAACCCCCCCAGGTTCCAGCCGCTTCCCGGAGCAGTGCAGGGGCAGGGCAGGCAGGCAGCCTGCCCTGTCCCCGGTGCATGCTAGGCCGGAGCCTGCCCCCCAAACCCCTCCTGCAGCCAAACCCCCTGCCCTGAGCCCCCTCCTGCACCCCACACATCTCCCACACTTCAACTCCCTGCCCTGAGCCCCCATCATACCCCGCAGAGTTGGGGTGGGGATTTCAGGGAAGAGGCTGCAATGGGGGCAGGGAAGGGGTGGGAAGAGGCGGGGCAGGCGCAGGGCCTCATGGAAGGGGTGGAGTGGGGGCGGGGCTGGGGCACTAGGGGAGGGTGGGTGTCAGTGATGTGGCCTTCGGGCCAATGTACTAGTCCTCGTGGCCCTCGTGGTCATTTGAGTTTGAGACCCCTGATTTAAGGCACCCAGGGTTGCACGGCAGACAGTCACACAACCCCTTGCTGGTCTGGGTTGAACCCCCAAAGCGTCATGAGCATCAGCAAAGTCCGCCATTTAAAATCATAAGTGCAGAGACCCTGGGTCCCACGTTAAGAACCAAATCTACAGGCAGAGACCCAGATGATCACATAGTATCACCAGCTCTAAGGGCTCTTCTCTCTACACTTGTACTGAGCCACATATTTGTATGCAACCTTATAAATACGTACGGCCAAAGTTGAAGGAAAGCTGAGAGTGCACCTAGTGTCATTACGAGAGAGAGAGAGTGTGGAGGGGGTGCAAGAAGAGACACCCTGTATCTTTCTCCAGGGCATTTTGTTTCCTAGATGACACCATCTTAAACTGCTCAAAGGAATAAAGTGTCTTAAACAACACAATTCTCTCTTCCATTCTCTTTTCAGCACAGTTCCTAGCAAGTAAACAGCTAAACCCAGCTGCTTACTGTAACTGGAATGCCACAAAAGCAAGGAGTGGTCAGGTGATCAGGATTGGGAAATTCTCATACACCCACCAAACTCACACCCAATACAAAATTTGGGAAGTGAGTTGCATTATGCTGCCTACAGGATTTCTTTAAACTCTGCATGAAGACTTTTGGAGCCCTAAACCATTGCAGCTAGAACCGTCAGCGGAGTCTTCAGGAACAATACATATATGCTTAGTGTTGAGTCAGAACCTTAAAATGTCAGAGTCAGAAAAACTATTTTAACTTGCTTAGGTCCTAACTTTTTTCCAACTCTTCTTGGTTTCAGCCTGGCTCCGACATGCCAGTCTTCAGTAGCAAACCCAAAATAATAAATTAATTCTATTATTCTTGTTGAACCATATTTTCTAGAGATCACTATCCTATGGCATGCTACACAGGACAACCATCCATGATATACAAGCATCCCTCTTTCATTGGATCGACATCAAAGATGTTAGCAGTTGGCATCACAAGTTGTATCTGGTTGTGTATCTATCCTCGAAAGACAGACTGAATCTTCAAAGAAACAGAAGCTGCAATAAACAAATCTGAGGATAAACTAGGGGTTGGAGTAGAGGACAGGGAATAAAGGCAGATTCAACTTGGGACACAAGAGAGAGAAGCCAGTAGAATAAAGATGGATTTGAGGAGAAGACAAGGTATTAGAGAAGCTGCAGAGCAGGAAAGGGAAGGGAAGAGGTATAGCTGAGGATTCAAAGACAATAACCACTGGCCAGTACATAAGGGACATACAAGACAGATGCTCAGACAGGAGCCATATAGGCTGCTTTGAGGAGAGAAAGTAGAAAGAGAGGGGGTATAGGACATACCACACGGGAAGGGGAATGATCTGGCTCAGGGGACAGGTAACTTTTACTTTCAAGTTCAAGTGTTCCCCTCCCCTCCCCACAGCTCCCATTCGCCGGGAAGCCGGACTTGCTGCTGGCCACTTCCGGGGCACAGCACGGTGTCGGAACAGGTAGGCACTAGCCTGCCTTAGCTGGGCAGCACCGCCGACAGGTCTTTTAACATCCCAGTCAGCGGTGCTGACCAGAGCCGCTGGGTTGCTGAGCAAGGCGACCCAGTTCCTTACATGCTGCAACCCAGTACTGGGTCACGACCCAAACTTTGAAAAACACTGCACTAGAACCTCAGAGTTATGAACACCAGTTACACAAACTGACTGGTCAACCACACACCTCATTTGGAACCAGAATTACACAATTAGGAAGTAGGAGACACACCAAAAAAGGAAACACAGTACAGTACTATGTTAAATGTAAACTACTAAAAAAAAAAAAAGGAAAGTTTAAAAAAGATTTGGCAAGGTAAGAAAACTGTTTCTGTGCTTGTTTCATTTAAATTAAGATGGTTAAAAGCAGCATTTTTCTTCTGCACAGTAAATTTTCAAAGCTGTGTTAAGTTAATGTTCAATTGTAAAATTTTGAAAGAACCACAAGGTTTTTTTCAGAGTAAAGAACATTTTAGGGTTACGAAAAACCTCCATTCCCAAGGTGTTCTTAACTCTGAGGTTCTACTGTAGTACTTTTCCTCAGTAGATCTCAAAGTGCTTTACAAAGGAAGTCCGTATTATTATCCCATTTTACAGCTAAGGAAACTGAGGCACAAAAAAGTGCAGTGACTTCCCCAAGGTCAGCTAGCAGGCCAGCAGCAGAGCCAGGAAGAGATCTCAGATCTCCTCAGTCCCAGTTTGTTGCTCTAACCAGGAGACCATATTACCGGCAACCACGACACCATATTACCGGCAACTTAACCTCATTACCATTGATCAGCTCTTCATAACCACTTGTGTAAAAATAAGTAGGCAGTCCCAGTCAGGGTCCTGACAGCACAAGAGTTTCTGAAACTGCCATCAAGTATTCCATTTCTGATGTGAAGACGCCAAGGAACAGTGATGGAAACTGAACTCCCCCCTCCTCGCTAGAGCTAGTCCCTCCAGGTCAGGGTTGAGGCACATTGGCAGGGAAGTGAGGAAGTAGGGAAGAGTTTGCTCTTTGTGCTGGTACACACATTATAGATCTTGGAGGGTAAAATCTGGTACCTTTCACCAACATTAGCTTTCACCTTTAAAAAGGCATAAAAAATTAACAAAAACTAAAAGTCAGGCAGAAAGGGGAGAGACAGACTGGGAAAACTGCACATTTGATTTAAGAGATTTTTGGTACCACTCCTGGGTTACTCTCTGCCTTGCTCTGCAGTGTCTCTTTTATTTTAAATTGCTACTGAAAATATAAATAAGGGTGTTTTTTTAAAATCCCAGTTTCTATTACCAGTACTTTTAAAAGGGGGAAGAGAGGATTTTTAACAACTCAGAAGAACAACCTAGCGTTTCAGTGAAGCAAGGTCTCTTAATGCTGATGAAAATCTGTCAGTGGAGAGCACTCCAGCAATAATAGAAGCAGCAGCCATTCAAAAATACGTTACACCACCATTTGCTCTGCTCATGGCCTGGCAATTTGATAAGCTTGTCCTACCTTGGGCAATGAACTATGTCACAGGCAGGAGAAAGAGAGGACAGGGCAGTATGGAGATTCGTGAGATGCAAAAGTTCACACCACACAAGATGGGGTATAGGATCAGCAGCTGCGGACAATACTCCCGAACACAAGTGACGTCAACAAGAAAGGACAAGGTAAGTTACCATGCAGAAGATAGGGTCAGTCCTAGATTCTGGTTTCTTGTTCTCTAGGCAGTAAGAACTACTACGTAGCACAGACTTTCAGCCCTTGAAGGGAATCAATCAACAGAAACTCCTCAGATCAACCAAGGGTTTCACCAGAATCCTGTTCAGCTCTCATTGGACTAGCTGGATGCTGTCAGGGGTAGAAACCAAGAGCATGAAAGACCCTGGGGAGAAATTAGAAGTCCTTTGATCAATCCTGGCACTTTAGCAGCCACATAGAGCTCTTTCACAACTTTAAGCTCCTTGGCTTGGTGTGGTGAAAGGAGCAGAACTATTTCCTGCAGTGACAGATGTCCATTCTGGAGGCAGTAGCAGGGAAGGGCTTACCTAAAAAATGGTTACCTACCTTTCGTAACTGTTGTTCTTCGAGATGTGTTGCTCATGACCATTCCAATTAGGCGTGCACATGCGGCGTGCACGGCAGCCAGAAGGTTTCTCCCTAGCAGTACCCGTTAGGTCAGATTGGGCGCCCCCTTAGGTTGCTGTGACATTCCCATCTGGTGTTATCTGGACCAGTGATCTGCTAGGTCACTCCAATCCTTGACTCTGGGAGCCAGCCTTACCCTGCTCTGCTGTGAGAGCCCCCACTCCTGGGTGGTTCACACACAGCCTCTGGCATGTAAGCTGCTCCACTTGTAAGGTAACTCCCTTCTCTTCTTGTGCCAATATATATTTATGCCTGTATCTGTAATTTTCACTCCATGGATCTGAAGAAGTGGGTTTTTTACCCACGAAAGCTTATGCCCAAATAAATCTATTAGTCTTTAAGGTGCCACCAGACTCCTCATTGTTTCAGTGCCCTTACAAACTTAGATGCCTCTCACCACATGCTGGCTGGTTGCTCTTCAGCCAGGCTCTCCCCTTTGATTAGTGCTTCAGTCGCTTGGTGTGGTGTCTGTAGATGTAGGTAGGAGAGAGCGAGAGAGCATGCCACCCTCCCACCCACCCCCAGTCAGAGTCAGGTGAGCATTACCTATTTACAGTTCCAAACTGACCAAGGAAAGGGGTGACTCCCACAAGAGAACAGATTCTTTTGTTGCTACCTAGGCCAGCTCCCTTTGTTCCCGTGAGGCTGGGCTGGGTTTGTCCCATACCTGCCCTGATGAGGTGTGAACTGTCTCTTTGCTCTTGGAGAGTTTTTGCCTGGGCTTATTTTAAGCCAGGGGTTCTCAAACTGGGGGTCGGGAACCCCTCAGGGGGTCGTGAGGTTATTATGTGGGGGGTCATGAGTGGTCAGTCTCCACCCCAAACCCCACTTTGCCTCCAGCATTTATAATGGTGTTAAATATATAAAAAAGTGTTTTTAATTTATAAGGGGGGAGGGTCACACTTAGAGGCTTGCTACATGAAGGGGGTCATCAGTACAAAAGTTTGAGAATCACTGTTTTAAGCAATGAGGATACATTTTCAGCCTCATAACTACATAGATGAAATTATTACCTATAACCTTACTATAACATTACTGTAACAATTACTAGAACATCACTTTAACAACCACGCTCAGTGCATCATGAGCCATCCGAAGACACCAAACATAAACTTTGCATTGGATACCACACAATCATTTTATAAATATGAATATGAGTGTGTAGGGTGTTCCCCCGAGGTACAGAGTGTCACAGTCGCGCCTTCATGGCACTGAATATAGGGCTGTGCCAACTTGCTGCCACTTCAGTTCCTTCTTGCCAGATTGCTCTGACAGAGGGGTAGGCAGGTGATATTGGAATGGACATGAGCAACACATCTCGAAAAACAACAGTTGAAAAAACAGTTACCTACCTTTTGTTTCTTCGAGTGATTGCTCATGTCAATTCCAATTAGGCGATTACCAAGCCTAAATTTTGGAGGGAGGGTTGGAGCTCAAAGGTTCGCAGACTGAAGCACCGCCCTACCTAAGTCTGCATCATCTCTAGCCTGCTGTGTAATAGCATAATGTGAGGTAGAAGTATGTATAGACGACCAAGTTGCGGCTCTGCAGATCTCTTGCATCGGAACATGGATGCCTTGTGGAGTGTGCTGTCAGTGGAGGGGCCGGTACTTTCGCCAAATCGTAGCAAGCCCTGATACAGGATGTGATCCATGATGAAATCCTTTGGGAGGAGACTGGAAGTCCTTTCATTCTGTCTGCTACTGCGATAAACAGCTAAACGGACTTCCAGAACAGTTTCGTTTGCTCGATATAGAACGCTAATGCCCGACGAATGTCTAACAAATGAAGTTTTTTCTCCCTGTTGCTTGAGTGCAGCTTAGGGTAGAAAACTGGGATGAAGATATCCTAGTTAACATGAAACTGGGAGACAACCTTAGTGAGAAAACCCAGATGTGGCCTGAGCTGAACTTTGTCCTTATAGAACACCGTGTAAGGAGGCTCAGACATTAGGGCCTTGAGCTCAGACACCCTCCTGGCTGACGTTATTAGTACCAGAAACGACACCTTATATGAGAGGTACAGCAGAGAATATGTCACCTGTGGTTCGAAAGGTGGCCCCATTAGTCTGGAAAGGACCAGATTATGGTCCCAGGCTGGGACTGGCTGTCGAACATGAGGGTACAGCCTGTTATGGCCTTTAAGGAAACGACTGACCATGAGGTTGGCAAAGACCGACCAGCTCTCCACACCTGGATGGAATCCAGAAATGGGGCCAAGTGAACCTTTACTGATAACATGGAAAGCCCTTTCTGTTTCAGACGGCAAATCAAGAGCTATGAGCGTTCCAGCTAACTGTCATAGGCGGCAAGTAGTAACTGAAGTGGAGACAGGTCGGCAGGGCGCTATATTCAGTGCCATGAAGGCGCAACCCCAGAGGGCACCCGGACTGACCCGATGGGTACGGCTAGGGGAAAATCCTTCCGGCTGCCATGCATGCAGCGCGCGCACACCTGATTGGAATTGATATGAGCAATCACTTGAAAAACTACTGTGACCTATTATAAGGTTTGAATGACAAGAGACTCAAGTAAATCTCCTGACTTCCAATCATCAAATAGCCGTGGCACTATGAAGAACGTTACTTGTGTCAAAGCAAGATATGGACATTCTGAAGCGCAGCGTGTTCATTTGCACAGACAGCAGCACCCAAAGTGGGCTTCTAGAGCTCAGCTGTTCCATAGCAGTGCTAGTGTTGAAGCCTGAGAGCAGTCTGAAAGGCTGTGGCATAACTGCACATAATTGCTTCTTGTCTTAAACTGATCAATACCAGAGCAGTCCAGAGTGCCATTAACAACAGAACAAATAGATGATTACTTTAATTGTAACATTACCTCCATAGTCTTAGCAATTTAAACTGAAAGCAACACAGTTCAACAAGGTCCTCACGCAAAATATATTGGGGAGGTCACAGGTGCAGGCAGGGGCAAGCCCAGCTTCCCGTGGTCTCATATAAAGTAACACCACAACACCAGCTAAGAAAAGGTACACCAATCTCAAGCCAAATAGTGATGGATGCTTCCCACTTCCTGTGCAACTTGTGTCTATGTTAATGTTCTAGAGCAGTGGTTCTCAAACTTTTCTGTTCATGGACCACTTGAAAATTGCTGAGGGTCTCGGCGGACCACTTAATGATCTTTCCAAATGTTGTTTGTACCGTTCGCTAACTATTGTAAAGTGCTTTGGATAAAAGTGCTTTTTAAAAAAAATCTTAATAATAATAAATGGTTTTTTTGTTCTACAAATAAAATCACACAACTAATATTTTAATATCAGTGGTCTTACCTTTCTAATGCAATGGATGTGCTCTCTCCCCCTGCCGCGGCAGCCCCCGAGGTGGGCCTGGGAAGGAAGGGGGTTTCTCCCTCTCCGTGGCATCCCCTAAGCTGGGGCGGGGGGTGGGGGGGTGTCTCTCCCCCACCACAGCAGTGAGGCTGGGAAGGAGGGTTGTCTCTCCCCAGCAGCAGCCCTAGAGCTAGGGAAAGTCGCCTCTTTCTCTGGCCGCTGCAGCCCTGCACATCCCAAATTCTCCCCACCCCCTCTTCTCACCCCACTGCCCCCTCCCACATACTCCCTATTCCCCCCAAGGCCACCACCTGACCTTACATGCGCATCTTCTCCAGGGTCCGGGCACCTGATTAGTGGAGCCATGCCTGTGCGGCTCCACTAATTAGGTGGGTGGCCTTTCGTTCTCTCATGTGCGGCGGCCCAGGCGCGCACCTTAGAGGGAACTATCCGAGGACCACCTGAATGGAGCTTGTGGACCACAGTTTGAGAATCTCTGTTGTAGAGAAAGTCTGTCTCTCAAACTATTATCTAACAGGTAATCTGCACTAGTAAGCAAAAGCCAGCCAGCATTCTGGAAAGACTGCAGAACATGCTCAGCAAGGGGAAGGGTTGCCTGGAGAGTAAAATGGAGGCAGTTAATGTGATCTGGAAATGAAAAGGCTACAATGACTGGGGAGGGAGGCAAGTGAGAGGAAGGAGCAAAGAGGGTAAAGTCATAAGAATTTTTTCTCTCCACTCCTGGTCTAGAGTACGCATGATCTTCTCCAGCTTTGGTCTCAAACACAATCTCTCACCCAGACCAGGCCCCAGAATAGGGCATGTACCTGTTCACTCTCTCAAGTGACAAACACATTTGATACTCAGGTGGCTACTGAAACTCATGCATAGAAAAAGTGGCCAATCGAGTAGTGTCTGCTGCTCTCTCTTTCTTCTTAGCATCATCATCTTGGAGGCAGCAGTGCATATAAGGCAAATAATCTTCCAAGAACCACTGCAAATATCCCTTTAAAGCTCCCAGCTGCACGTACCCACCACGGAGGCCTCTCTCTCCCCTCTTTCTTTAGGATTGGAAACATACTAGGTAACAAGAGGCTGGTTACACACAAAACACACATAGATATTAGTCAATCTGACATTTACAAGGGCAGACGAAGAAATAATATTGCCCAGCTAGCCCTGGAGAAAGGCAGAACTGTCCAAACAGCACACGTACAGGGCAAGTCTAACTCAGCAGCAGGAAAATGTTACTCAGTTAAATGGAAAACTTCTCTACACAGCCTCAGGTCCGCTTTATAAAAACGTTTGCAGTGATTTAAGCATTCACAAAAGACGTCATGATAAGTACTCAGGTGACTGAAGACCGCAATTTATCCTCAGAATAGGACAGGTATAGCATAAGTAGCAGCACACGCTTCCCCTACACAGTCCCACTAGCATGCTTAACCCTAGTCTTGAGAGGACTATTTCTAGAGTTGAGAAGGGAGTTCAATCTCTATGGCCCATTCCACCCTACACTTTTCTAAAGAGTCCCAAGCAAGGGTGCCCACTGAGATAGGACTCCAATGCAGACTGCAAAAAGTTACAAAAGGATCTCACAAAAATTAGGTGAGTGGGCAACAAAATGGCAAAAGAAATTAAACGTTGATCAATGCAAAGTAATGCACGTTGGAAAACATAATCCCAACTATACATGCAAAATGATGGTGTCTAAATTAGCTGTTACCGCTTAAAGATCTTGGAATTATCATGGATAGTTTTCTGAAAACATCTGCTCAGTGTGCAGCAGCAGACAAAATGCTAACAGAATGTTAGGAACCATTAGGAAAGAGATAGATAATAAGAGAGAAAATATCATAATGCCACAATATAAATCCATGGTACACCCACATCTTGAATACTGAGTGCAGTTCTGGTCTCCCCATCTCAAAAAAGATATATTAGAATTGGAAAAAGTACAGAGAAGGGCAACAAAAGTGATTAGACATATGGATTTCCATATGAGGAGAGGTTGATAAGACTGGGACAGTTCAGTTTAGAAAAAAGACTACTAAGGGGAGATATGATAGAGGTCTATAAAATCATGAATGGTGTGGAGAAAGTGAATAAAGAAATGTTATTTACCCCTTCATAAACACAAGAACTAAAGGTCACCCGAAGAAATTAATAGGCATTAGGCTTAAAACAAACAAAAGGAAGCACTTCAGACAATGGACAGTAAACCTGTGGAACTCACTGCCAGGGGATGTTGTGAAGGCCAAAAGTATAACTAGGTTCAAAAAAGAATTAGATAAGTTCTTGGAGGATGGGTCCATCAATGGCTATTAGCCAAGACAGTCAAGGACACATTCCCATGCTCTGGATGTACATAAAACTTCTGACTGCTGGCAGCTAGGACTGTTCTGTTCACTCCCTCTGAAGCATCTGTCACTGGCACTGTTGGAAAACAGGACATGGACTAGATGGACCATTGGTCTGACCCAGTAAGGCCAATCTTATGTTCCTCTGCCCACTACAAACCAGACTGAGATAATCAACTCATTTCACACAATCATTCAGTCTGTCAGTGGTAGTAACTTTTGGCCCCTGCTAAATCTGAGCTGTGTGCAAACCGATGACTTAGAAGCAAAAAGCTCTGCATCTCACTGCCTGGTTTCTCACACTGGTAGTCTCCCAAAACAAGAGTAAACACCCATTAAACTCAGAATGCAACCCATGAGCTGACAAAGAGATGAGAACATCATTTCCTTGATAATCCTCTTCTCAACAGGTCTACTAACTCCACAGAAAATCATTAGCCCTACTCATATTGCATGCCAACCACGTAGGACGGAAAATATGAGGCTGCTGGTATAAACTGGATATCCTCCTGGTATCTCTGGGTTATCCAGTGGTGGACCTTAGTTATCAGGGACAAGCAAACATGTTCCCTTGACTATGCAAGAGAAAGATCTTCCAGCTTTAGCAACAACTACAGATTACTCCACATACTAATGCAAAACATGCAGACCAAAGTCACAGAGAAGCAAACCAACCAGGTCTTTAGAATCAATATGTTTAAGATGTGATCTCCTTTCTGGCGAACCTACCTGACACTGCTCCTTCAGGTCCATGGCTGCACGATTCTGTAAGCATGCCCAACACAATGTAACTACCCCTCGGGGGGAGAGCCTCTCCTAGGTGTGTATGACCTTTGGTTACTCTGTTATCGTAACACCATCTGTGGAAACAAAACGGGCAAGAGTCAGATTTTCCTCCACACTCTCTTTAAGGCAAGTGTACAATGAAGCTGACAGACTTCAAATGAAAGGAAAGGGGTGTAGGTGAGAAAAACCGGGAGTAGAAGGTGGTTCTAAATTGTGCCCCATTAGTTTGCAGTCCCCTGCCCCAAGTGGGCTTTATCAGTTTAACTTTCAAAAAAGCTGTCGGCACTAGATGAATTAAATTCCCTGCAGAGCAAAATAAACTTAATGCAGCAGCCTTGACATATATCCTGGAACACATCCAGGAGAACTGCCAAACTCTGCCCTTAGCAAGAAGCTAGATTCCACCAGGTGCTGCGAAGACAGCAGGCTGAAATGCCAGCCAGCAGACGTGTGATCGGACCAGGCTGTCACCAGCGGCCATTTGTCTTGCTATTTTTATCTAACCGGGGCTCTGTCCAGCTAATCTCTAATGGAGCCTGCAGTAATGAGTCTTCCATTTGCTGAAACACCACATCAGATCCTCATTGACAAGGCTATGCTCTAGGGCTAAACTCAAATCTGGCCCACCATTAAACAGGCCAGAAGGCCTAAAGAATGGCTCCAGATCACCAGGGAATAGACTAGCAAATTTAATTTTAGCAAAACTGGGATTAACAGAGCTACAGCAGGAGACAGCTCTGGAACTCACTTTCCTCCTTACTCTGACATAGCCTGAATTGGTTGACCTTCAGGGCACACAGCAAGACTCATCTGTTATTTTGGACTTTGCAGGGAGGGGACTAGTTCAAGGAATTTGGTAGTTCATTTCAGGGTATTATATTTAGGAGGGGATCATCTTAAATATTAAATGAGTTGAGATAGTAAAAGGGGCTATATGATGAAGTGGCCGTGGGCAGCAGAGTCGTTTGGAAGTAAGGGTTAATGACTCTTGTATTTTAATAGTTACACAGAGTTTTAGAGATTGGACAGATGCGTCTAATAAACAGGAGGCACACAGTTCAGCAAACTGACCCATACCAGATCTGTATTTACTAAACTGAAACAAAACCCTGTGATGTGGGACTAGGCTGGATGTGGTCACCAGACCTTCCACCCTACCCTAGTCTGTAATTTTGCCCATTTTTCACAGCAGATGGATTCTGCAGATCCCAACTGGTTGTCTCCCAGCCTCCTGCAACCTTTGTGCATGGCACTGTTCTCTATGACAGCAGTGTAACTAGATTCATTTGAGCACAAAAGGAACCCTCAGCTCCTTTAGAAAGCAATGTTTCCCCTGTGACTATGACCATGCACATCTATGTGTTATTAGGTGAAAGGCAGACACCAACCAACAAGTCAACTTCATGTACCCTCTCTACGTATATGCTACTCCTGGTGGAATTCTACGTCACTGCACATGCGCAGAATTCATGGCCTCTGCAGATTTCTTTGATTCCCTTCAGAAAAATGACTTCTGACAGAGAAGCAAAAGAAAGCCGCAAGAGCGGTTTGGGCAGCTGGTGGAGATGTAAATCACCACAAGGGGGGGGGGGGGGGCTGAGCAGTCGTGCATGTGAGAGACACACTCTGTCCCTCTTGCTCACTACTGCGGCACGTTCAGCATGGAGGGACAGGGCTTTGGGGTGTTTCTGAAGAGACAGGAGTGGGGCAGGCTGTCCCCTCAGGCAGAGCAGAATGTAGCAGCCTGCCTACTTAGTGAATTGTTCCCATTGTTCTTAGTGAATTCCCGCAGGAGTATAAAACAGGTGTAAAATTTTTAAGTCTCCTTTACGGTGCCAGAGTGGTGTAAACGAGTCTTATTGTAAAGGACAGTATGGCCTTATAAGTGTGTATGGTGTTTTAGTGATTAGAACTGGTCTAAATTTTTGGACTGAAAAAACGTCCTATCAAAATGTGCTCCATGAACTGTTTCCTACTGACCTTTTGGGAAATGGTCAGTAGCCAGTATAAATTGCGAGTTTGAGTCCCCAGCCCTCATTTGCTCTTCAATTGCCTATGATGCAACACTGAGTATATGGCTGCATATATTTGTTGACTAATAACGAAGTAAAGGGTCAATACTAGCTACATTATTATTAGACAGAGGGGATCTGATGATTTCCTCCAATGCTCCCCATGCCCATTCTCCATTCATTGTATGGTAGTTTAAATAAATTACTAAAATAATTGAAACTAGCATTATTGCGTTACTTTGATTTAAAAAAATGCAGAAATTTAAAATATTGTGCACAGAATTTTTAATTTTTTGGCACAGAATTCCCCCAGGAGTAATATCTGCCTCATACATCATTTGAAAATGTTATGTCTACTTTAAGACAAGGTATGACGTGAAGCTGTCAAGTGGTGCAATTACCACAGAAACGGAGATAAAACAATGACACCACATTAAAATGACCACTTTGAAATATTTCCATTTGTTTCTGTTTAATGACTATATTATTTCAAAACATAAACTTGGATTTCTTTGTGACCTCAAAGCATAACAACAATCTAAAGGTAAAACAAAAATAATAATAAATTTGTACAGGTATAACTGAAATGTAATAGAAATGGTGACATTTCTAGTCATTATCATCATCATCTTGTTCATCATGCTGAGAGTGCATGGGTTATCATAATCTTCATTGCCTTAGCACATACACAGTCCTATGCACGGAAGTCTGCTGACTACAACCACAGTTGATTGTGCAGTGACCCCTACAGGTACAGGCACAAAGAAAATCCTACAGAAGCTCAGATGCCCTGCGGCCCTTGAAGAATGTAGGAAGTAGTACACAGTGGCGCTGGAACAATTTTTATAGTGGGGTTTCTGAGAGCCATTGAACCAAACTGTAAACCCTGTATATAATGGAATCCACTTCAAGCCAGGGGGTGCAGCAGCCCCCTTCCTCCAGCACTCTTAGTTCCAGCACCTATGGTATTTCATCCACATTTTTCCATCCATGTTGCAATGGCAATCCAATATCTGGTTTGTCTATGTGTGAAGAAATCCAAATAGTTGTTTGCCATGGTGCTCTTTTGACATATTCTTCAAAACTGTCCTTATATGGTCGGCATTTGACCAGCGACTTGTCCTTTTTGTTGGCTAGATTGAGGCACAAGCAATTCAGGTCTCTGTGGGTCTCCTTTTCTTTCTCACTCTGATCATACAGCAGTATTACAGACTTCCTTCTTGCAAAAATTGCAGCTTGTGTCACTCTTCCCCCAACAGGCAAGATCTCTGAAGCGGTAAGCTCCCTTTGTTTTGATGACATTAAACACAAACTCCCCCCGCCCCCAAATACCAAACAGGGATGACACAGAGTTACACCCTGTTAATTAGTGTACAGCAGAAAGTATGTTGCAGAAGTCAGGTCTGAGGTGTGTAACAAATTGTGTGCACAGGTATGAAATGACACGTCTGTTGTGCTAGTAATGGTGCATATTTCAATCAACACATTATCATTTTTGGAAAGCAGTGAACAACAAGAACCAAAACTTCAAGTGATCTAATTACTATGGTTCCTTTGACATCAAGAGACTCAAAAGCCATATTGGCACATACCATATGCAGAAGCAACCTTGTGTCCACTTATTCTTCAGTACTGTACAAGTCTTGGGCTTCTTCAACACCTTTACTGGTGACGGACTTTGTTACTTCACCTTGCAAAAAGCCTACAGCAAGGAGGAGAGTGTGGGTGTTCTCCTACACTCTCAGGTACATTTTGAACCATATATTCACAGAGAAATTGTACACGTGACTGCTTGCTGGATGCCACGTTGAGAAACTTTTACCATGGAGGCACAGAGCACCCACCAATCAACTGGTATTTCTTGCATCCAATCTTAGATCCTGTCCGGCGCGGTCTTTCTGCAGTTTTCACAGAGTTACTGTTGTCATATCTGTTAAAGACTTCGATTACAAATTAACTTTGTCAAACCTTTTTAGGATCTGCCTCAAGGACTCAGCAGGACTCAATTAATCAAATGTGTGGAATTTGTCTCCAGCCATCATTTGTACGACAGCCATGGCATTTCTGATGTACACTGTGATTTCTTTCTT
Organism: Eretmochelys imbricata; assembly: GCF_965152235.1. Taxonomy (NCBI): domain Eukaryota; kingdom Metazoa; phylum Chordata; order Testudines; family Cheloniidae; genus Eretmochelys; species Eretmochelys imbricata. Next base: position 15,039,761 of record NC_135585.1, on the reverse strand, counting down.
GCATGCTCTTAGCTCGTGGATTCTTTCATCTTGAGCTTCCAGCTGATGCCCTAATACAGCTTTGTCTATTCTTCTCATTGTTCCATCACCATGAAAGAGGGACATAGGCACAGGTCCTACAGGATGACTAAGAACAGTTGTCATTGAAACATCATTTCTGCATCTTGCTAAGGACAGGGCTCCACAGAAAACAATTTCTGGACTGAGAGCTGCTGTGATTGTCCCTCCCCGACAGACAAATTTGGTCTTCTTGGCCATGTCAGGAAATGATCATGTCAGATTTCTTGACTGGTCTGAAGAAGCTACATGTCCCATCAGCATTAAGAGAATCTCTCATATCTCTCCAGTTGTTCTTCACCAACATCTGCTATTTTGAGTAGACTTTTGTACATCTGATGTTACATGCATTCCAGAGAACATTGTTAAGCACCTCTGGATGGTGATTCAGGGTCAAATGAGTGTGCCATATTGTTGATCATATGGTTGGTAAAAGCTGTAACATGCTCTTCATCCCTCTTCAGTGCAGAGGCAAGGACTTGTCTGTGGACTTTATTATCACTACTTCTTGTTAGACAACGTCTGTCTCTCATAGTTTTTGTATATTCATAATACGAAGCTGTGTATTGTCATCGCTAACACTAATAATGACCTTTACATAAAAAAAGTGTCACTAAATTAAAAAATCTAGTTCCTAGAATATTTCAAAAGCTAGTACTGCATGTGTAGACAATTACAAATTAAAATCTTCTACCAGGAAGAGTAGAGGTACACTGTGTGTACAAAAGCTTACAAATGGAGAAGCATTATGTTAGGAATTCATGTACATTTATATCTACCCACTGCAGTATAAACTGTGGGCATGCAAACTACTCCTATTAGTGCACAACGTTCAGTGAGAGACTAATCTGGTCAGCAAATTTCAGCTGAAAATACAGAAAACTATTATAACCACTTGTGAGATATTTTGCCAATTAATATGCAACACGAAAACATTTCCTGTTAATATATTACAAAATGTCGATATACAGCATTTTTGCTTAGTCATTTCTAAAAAAAAAAACTTGCCCATGCAAAACCAATAAAAATATTTTAGTACATTGTCATTTGGTAGCTTTGACCAATAAACACCACAATAAGGTGTTGAAATTAGCTTAAACAGTAAAAACTAGTCACAGTCGTATGGCAGTGTGTTTCTGGAACTGTGCAAAAAAATGACACTTTCATTTTGTTTCACCTCACCTACAGGCTTACAGCACTACTTGACAGCTCCACAGGATACCTCATCTAAATGTACATAAAATAAGCTTTCAAATGATACATGATGTGGGTTGTCTAGGGTGAGTACCTTAAACTCCAAAAACATGGCCCTTTTTGGAGAACTGCCACACACCTAAGCGTCACATATATGCATTTCCGCTCATGCAAGCATCCGCATTTGAGGTTACACGTGCTCAGTTAATTTACTAGGGATGAATTGTTCAGAGTACGTAGGACAAGAAACCACCATCTGTAGTTACTTTTGCTGTCTCTACTTTCTGGCTGGCACATCATCAGAATTAGCTAGCAGTCTGGACTCAGCATCATTCCCATACTGTTTCTTTGCCTGTGAGGGTCTCAAAACAAAAAATGGGCTATCAACTATGCCAGGCCAATTAGCAAGTGCAATGAAAAGATCACAAAACGTTACTGGAGTGTAGCAGACAAAGAGGGGCTGGGAATGGGAAGGAGGCACATATACCTTAGTATGCCCCTATAGAGCAAAATAGTGCCTTGGTATCTTGCCCTTAACTCAGGGATCACTTCAGCACAAGGCAAAGGGGAGAGGATAGACTTTTAAAATGAAGGAAAATGGCAATTCAGAGAAGGGTTTGAGAAAGCTCCAGGATTCTTCTTCCTATTAACCCAAATAGGAGACTCATGGCCTTGACTAGCAAGGACACACTCAGATACCTGGAGGCCAAAGCCACAAAAGCAGAAAGTGAAGAAAACATTCTGAATGTTCTCTGTGCTGATCCAGTGTAGCCCAGATCGTTAGCAAAGGTGGCTCTGCTCTGCTCCCCCTTCCAGTACCATTTCAATGGAAGGAGGTCATGAAGGGAGACAGCTGTGCAGGAGACAGCCTTGCTCAGCACTGTAGTGACATTCTGTTTCAGGCAGCAAACTGAAATGTGATCTTGAAGGCAAAACATGCCACTTGTCAAAGTTCAAAACACATTGTTCAGCATGTGTAGGAGTGTCACTCTAAGATCAGTGCAAGCATCTATAATGCCAGGGAGGGGGACTCTCAACAGTGAAGTTAGACATACACTAGATTGGTTGGAAAGAGTGGATACTCTTTACCTACATAAATCTAAATGGCTACCAAAAAACAATGAATAAAATTCTGATTGATATCTCCATAGCTATCTAGTTATCCGATAAAGGGAGACCTAGACACACAGGGTTTTCCCAAAGTCTGAATGGAACCGATGTGAAACTCATCATCAATTCAATTTTTCTCTCCCGCAACTTAAGGTGACAAAAATGGTTAGGTCCTAAACCAGAAGTGGGCAAACTACCGCCCGGGGACTGCATCCAGCCCTCCAGACATTTTAATTCGACCCTCAAGCTCCCGCCGGGAAGCAGGGTCTGGGGCTTGCCCCGCTCCAGCCAGGGAGCAGGATCGGGGTCTTGCCCCACTCTGCACAGCTCCTGGAAGCAGCAGCACTTCCCCACTTCAGCTCCTATGCGTAGGGGCAGCCAGGGGCTCTGCATGCTGTCCCAACCCCAAGCGCCAGCCCCGCAGCTCCCACTGGCCGGGAATCACAGCCAATGGGAGCTGCAGGGGCAGCACCTGTAGACAGGGTAGCGTGCAGAGCCACCTGGCTGCGCCTCCATGTAGGAGCCGGAGAGGGGACATGCCGCTGTTTCTGGGAGCTGCTTGAGGTAAGCACTGCCCAGAGCCTGTCCCCCAATCCCCTTCCCCAGCCCTGATCCCCGTCCCGCCCTCCGAACCCCTTGGTTCCAGCCCAGAGCACCCTCCTACACCCCAAACCCCTCATCCCCAACCCTACCCCAGAGCCCACACCCCCAGCTGGAGCCCTCATGCCCTCCCGTACCCCAACCCCAATTCCATGAGCATTCATGGCCCACCATACATTTTCCATACCCAGATGTGGTCCTCGGGCCAAAAAGTTTGCCCACCCCCATCCTAAACACTTCAAAAGTGAAGCAATGAACCCACATCTTTCTTGTGCCACTCTGGATACACACAGCAAGCAGATCTTTTCACAGCAGAATCCCACTTGAAGGAGTTTGTTCACTAAGAACCAAAAGTTTTGAACATAGCCAACGGTAGATAAGCTATGATATTTATATGACAAGGACAACTGAAACTACAGACAAAGTCTGCCTTCTCTGGCGAGATCAGTACTGGAGTCATAGTAATTAAGTCATCTAAAATATAATTTGCTTGCACATAAAGCCCTTGTTTTTCAAATACATATTCTATTATCAAACAATCCCCAATTTGTTTGCAACATTTATGTAGTATCCACTAAAAACAATTTGCATAATACGGGGGGAGGATCATGAGATACAAATAGTAAATGAGGCTTCATAGAATTAGGGGTTCACACACTTTGTAGCTTCTGTAGGCCAAACTCATTGCACATACCAGGAGTTCCTGGCATTTCGCCATTTCTCCCACAGGCTACCTGTGTGCCATTCTCCCATCATCTTCTATTTCAGGGACTCCCTGCAACTCCCCCCGAGCCCTTCCAGCACATGCCAGTAGTTCTGTGGCCCAGGCCCTCAAAAGTATTTAGGTTTATAACTTCCACTGATTTCAGTGGAAGTTACGTGCCTAAATATTTTTGAGGATCTGGGCCTGGGTCCCCGCACCATTCCCTCTCTGGCACATGCCGGGGCTCTGTGTCTCCCTCTCCCTCCCCACCACCCCGGTGACAGGTCTCAAAGAGGTTAACTTGTAGTGAGAGATTCAGTTAGCTCCTCCCCAGATGCACTTGTACTGGCTATTAGGCATGGGTGCAGGATTTAGAAAGGGAGGAAGAAGGGGAGAAAAGTAGATAGGCTTCTTCAGTGCATGAGCTGGAAGCCTCAGCTGAGACAAGGGCCTGATGAGCTGTAGTCTGCTTGAAACCTGGAGTAAGGGAAGGAGTACACCAACCCCTAGATGTGGGACTGTCTAAGGCACAGAAACCTGTGGTTACACAGGAGAACAGTCTAGAGCAGAGGCACACATGCAATGAGGTGGCTGCCAGCCTGGTCCAACTGGGCTGATGTTTGTTTTTTTTATACACTTCTGTTGGACTCTGGCAATGGATTCTGTGGCCCTGAAAAGGGCTGGACTCTGTAAAGTGGTCTTGCTGGAGGGCAGGTCACTCCTATAGCCAGAATAGGCCAAAGGACATTGTGGGAAACTGAGGCAGTGTTGATGCACCAATACACCTGGACAAAAGGGACCATACTGGAGTGACAACTTTGCTACATTCTCCCTCCCCTCCAAACCAGTGTCCCTCATCTAGAGTCTCTGTATGCACCCCATTCCCTGTTCCCATACCAGGGTCCCTTACTTCCTCCCATGAGAGGGCCTCTGTACTCCCATTCCCATATTCCCCCCAGGGACTCTGTATGCCACCACTCTCCTCTTCCTGATACCAGTGCCCACCAGGCCAGGGGCTCTGTGTGCTACCCATTCCCCCATGCCAGCAACTCTGTGTGCCCCCCCATTTTCCCCTTACCCCCCCAATATTACTATTTATCTTCTTTCTGCCTGGGAGATAAGTCATGCAGGGTGCCAACATTTTAAACTCCATTGGGAGGACAAGTAGAGATGAGATATGGGTATTATACCGGAAGGTGTTAATGGGTACCATCAACTTGATTTTTGAACAGTAGACAATTATAGAGGTGTTTGAAGTTATGACTCTGCTAAGCAGATGACAGAAACTCTGCGTCCTCTCCCTCACATTTAATCCCTTCTGGTTTTCAGATTTCCCCCCAAAATCATCAATAGGGTTCTACCTATTGATGCCCAGAACATTCCCTGGAATTCTGGAACTGATTGGATGTAGCATTCAAAAGTTATTGAATTACACCACGCAGAGAAATGCCATCAGGCTGAGCGAAAAGCCTTGCAAGCTCAGCCAAATAATATAGCCAGTGTAACTGCTGTCTTTAACATTCAGTTGTTCTCTCGATACATTACCTCACTGCTGCTGACCTATGTTCCATGTAGGGCCAATTGTGTGACAATTCTCTAGAATTGAGCCAATAATTACCTAGAGGAACATAGGGAGATTCATAGTTTTATTTCAGAATATTTCTCTTTATTTCAATTTATAATAATGCATCTACCCATTCATTTGGCTTCATGCACATTCAATATGAAACAACAATCAGTCTCAGTGTCCAACAAACGGAACCCTTCCAAATGCAAAACAAAACTTTCCCACCACCCTCAACTCATCCCTCCCGCCCAGAAAAGGCCTGGGAGAAAAAGTGAGACTTGTAGCTTGACTGAAGGTCAACACGTTTCTATCAGCTAAGCAGCATTTGAAACACCTGTCTGAATATCAGATGCTGAGCCTTTGGAGGGATGCATCTGAATATTAAAATAACCATCTTTAGAATTAAACATGATCTCCCCAAATTTGGGCATTTATAAAGCATATTTCTTAAATCTGACTTTTCATATATTAGTAATAATATTCTGCATTTGTTAAGCATCTCCCATCAAGAATTTCAAAGTACTGCAGAAACATTAACTGATTAAGCCTCACAACACCCTGTTGATGTATTTAGGTTATATAATCCAACAATAAAAACAACACAATGGGATACATTATACAAGATGTATGATGGCAGCAGCTGAATAGGAAAAAAAATCAGACAATTACACTGTCAATGCACCTGGAAAAAAACTGTGCTTGAAAAGCATCCCATGTTACAAATATTCCAGGAAGAGAAAAAACATTCCTGGCTACAGAGTTTTCCCTGGACTGTTCAATTCCTAATGCTTTCGCTTTATTTAAGTATAATTCCCAGTCTGTATTATATCTACAAAGAAGATGGAGAGAGTCTGAACATCTCATTGCCAGAAATGAATCCCACAAGAAGAGAAGTCTGATATATCACCTAGAATAGAAACATGGGGGAAACAAATGAGAAAAAACAGCTGCCTTAGAAAGAACAGCTTAGAATAAAACATATATATATATTAGCAATGCCATAGGGTCTTCCTAGTCACCCGTATTTAGCATTGAGCTGATAATTTGGATCACTCTGTGTTTACGGATAGCTGGGCTTCAAGGAGCGCTTAAAAGTGGCATTGTTAATTGTGTTAATGCCCAGCAAGTGTGTACAGTAATTAGAGCAGATGAACTAGCAGTCTGACTATCGGATTCTATTTCTGCCCCTAATTCACTGTTTGATCTGGGACAAACCATAACATCTCTGCCTCAGTGTCCCTACTTTATAGATCAGGCTAATACTTACCCACTTCACAGGTAAGCTGTGCGCTATAGTCCATTTACATCTCTAAGGTTGGTGAGAGCCTCTGAAAGAAGTTACCAAATAAACGTGAAGTACTGTTGCTTAAAAACTGTCAACAAAAGAGTACTCAAGAAATATTCCCTTGGTATTTCCACTGTTCTGTGGCTGTAGATGCGTCTCGGGCTTGTCTCCAAGGGATGTTTGGGGCAACCAGAGTGTGAATCTCCAGTGTGCTAGGGCGGCACACACAAAGCACCGATGTGGATATTCCTATAGGTCTGTAGTGTGCTTTGACATGTAACATGAAATTTTAGTGCACCGTACCAATGTCCACACAGGACGTTACCATGCTGTAAACCAGCGTGCCGTAGATTCAGACCTTGGCTTTCTGTGGAATCATGTCTCGTGTAGACAAGCCCTCAGCTTATTCCATGCAAGTTCACTTTTCTTGCTGACAGAAGGAGAGACTCATTCTGCCTCGAAATCAGCAAGGAAGGCAATGGATTTTGAAACCCAAGGTATGTCTTTGCTACACTGGCACAGCTGTGACGCCGCCGCTGTGCTGTCGTAGTTCTATAGTGTGGATGCTTCCTACGTTGACAGAAGGGATTTTTCCAGCACTGTAGTTAATTGGAAGAATTCTTCCCTCAACCTTGCTGTGGCTACACCAGGGTCAACCTAACTACAGTATTCATGGCATGAAAATTCTCACAGCCTTTACCAATGTGACTCTGTCCATCTAATTTGTAAGTGTAAACCTGGCCCCCCATTTTAAATTAATTACAATATACATTTTTAAACATTTGCTACTAAACGTTAGTGGTTTCCATTTTACTTGCATTTCTTCCTTATTTTCAGAGGGTTTCCTAACAAGAAATGCACATCTGACCCCTTCCTTTCTTCTTCAGTATAATAGTCTCAGACCGGAACATTGCCCCCAAAGGATTGGGTGGGGTTGGTGAGGGCTGCGGGAGAAAGGTCTAAGCCAGAAGTCAAGCAGCAAAGACAAAGAACGCGAATCTGGGGGAGAGGTCTGGTCCACAAATACTCCCTTAAGTAAACAGTCCTTAATCAGACAAGTGATGGGATTACTTCCAAGACATAGGTTTAGCAGGAGCAGGCCCTATGCATTTGAAAAAAAATACACCTTTCATTTTAATTTTTTTCCCCAGTTAGGCCTGGTCTACACTACAAGTTTATGTCAGATTTAACAGCGTTAAATCCGAGTTAACCCTGCACCCGTCCACACAACAAAGCCATTTTTTCGGCATGAAGAGCTCTTAAAACCGATTTCTGTACTCCTCCCCAAAGAGGGGATTAGCACTGAAATCGACATCGCCGTTTCGAATTAGGGTTAGTGTGGACGCAATTCGAAGGTATTGGCCTCCAGGAGCTATCCCACAGTGCACCATTGTGACAGCTCTGGACAGCACTCTGAACTCGGATGCACTGGCCAGGTGTACAGAAAAAGCCCCATGAACTTTTAAATCTCATTTCCTGTTTGGCCAGGCGAGCTCATCAGCACAGGTGACCATGCAGTCCCAGAATCGAAAAAGAGCTCCAGTATGGACCGAATGGGAGGTACTGGATCTGATCGCTGTATGGGGAAAGGAATCCGTGCTATCAGAACTACGTTCCAAAAGACGAAATACCAAAACATTTCAAAAAAATCTCAGAGGCCATGAGGGACAGAGGCTACATTAGGGACGCAACACAGTGCCGCGTGAAACTTAAAGAGCTCAGACAAGCGTACCAGGAAACCAAAGGATCAAACGGACGCTCCTGGACAGAGCCCCAGACATGCCGCTTCTACACTGAGCTACATGCAATTCTAGGGGGGACCGCCACCACTATCCCACTCCTGTCCATGGACTCAGAGGATGGGATACTCTCCGCCATGGCTAAGGATTTTGCAGATGGGGAAGATGAGGAGGACGATGATGAGCTTGGGGAGAGCACACAGCACACCATTCTCCCTGACAGCCAAGATCTTTTTATCACACTGACTGAAATACCCTCCCAAACCAATGAAGCCAGAGAAGGGACCTCTGGTGAGTGTACCTTTTTAAATATAATACGTTATAAAAGCAAGCGTTTTTTAATGATTAAGTAGCCCTGAGGACTTGGGATGCATTTGTGGCTAGTACTGCTACTGGAAAAGTCTGTTAACATGTCTGGGGATGGAGCAGAAATCTTCCAGGGACATCTCCATGAAGCTTTCCTGGGGGTACTCTAAAAGCCTTTGCAGAAGGTTTCTGGGGAGAGCAGCCTTATTCCTTCCTCCATGGTAGGACACTTTACCACGCCATGCTAGTATCAAGTAATCTGGTATCACTGCATGACAAAGCCTGGCAGCGTATGGTCCCGGTGTTTGTTGGCATTCAAGCAACATCCGTTCTTTATCTCTCCGTATTATCCTCAGGAGAGTGATATCGTTCATGGTAACCTGGTTGAAATAGTGGAATTTGATTAAGGGGACATTCAGAGGTGGCCTTTCCTACTGGACTGTTTGCCTGTGGCTGAAAAGAAATCCTCCCCGCAGTTAGCCATGCGGTGGGAGGGGGAGCCATTGGCACTGAGCTGTTCGTGTTTGGCTAGCAGGGATCTGGGGGGAGGGGGAAAGCGATCATACCAGAGAATTGGATGGGGGGAGGGGGTTAGTTTGGTTTCTGCTGCTGCACATTAACAGGAAAACTGCAGCAGTAAATGGTTAACTCAACGGGCTTTGCTTGGTATGGGAAAGGAGGGGGCTGCTGTTATGAAGGTTGCAGAAGCCGAAAGACTATGGCTTACCATGGCCGCCTGCAAGCCGAATTCTGTTGCCCGGCCCGGCAAGTGTGATCTCGAACCCCAAAGCCGCAGGCACTCAATATAAGATACAAAATGCGACCCTGTACCAAAAATCACGTGTGCTCTGTAATAGTGTTGTTATGTGAATAGTGTATGTGAATAGTGTTGTTCACTGTGAAAGTACAGGCATTGTTCTGTAAAATGTATCTGTTTAAATACTTCACTCCCTTTTTTTCCTCCAGCAGCTGCAAATGTTTCAAGCTTCCCTCCTCCGTCCCAGAGGCTATCTCAGATAAGGCGGCGAAAAAACGCACGCACGATGAAATGTTCTCTGAGCTCATGCAGTCGTCCAGCACTGACAGAGCTGTGTGGAGGGACATAATAGCAGAGTACAGGATGGTGGCTGACGAACGTGAGGAGAGGTGGCAGCAGGAAGATCAGAGGAGGCATAAGGAAACGCTGGGGATACTGCGGGATCAAACGGACATGCTCCGGCGTCTGGTGGAGATTCATGAACGGCAGCAGGATCACAGACTGCCGCTGCAGCCCCTGCTTAACCACCCTCCTTCCTCCCCAAGTTCCACAGCCTCCTCACCCAGACACCCAAGAACTCGGGCTGGGAGGCTCCAGGCACCCAACCACTCCAAACCAGTGGACAGCCCAAGCAACAGAAGGCTGGCATTCAACAAGTTTTAAAGTGGCCTTTTCCTTCCCTCCTACCCTCCTCCCACACCCCACCCAGGCTACCTTGTGAGTTATCTCCCTATTTTTATAATCAATTAATAAAGAATGCATAAACGATAGTGACTTTATTTCCTTTACAAGCAAGCTGTGATCAAAGACGGGAGGCTTACAGGAAATTAGAGTCAACCAAGAGGGCGGGTTTTCATCAAGGAGAAACAAACAGAAGTGTCACACAGTACCCTGGCCAGTCATGAAACTGGTTTTCAAAGCTTCTCTGATGCGCACTGCTTCCTGCTGTGCTTTTCTAACTGCCCTGGTGTCTGGCTGCACGTATTCAGTGGCCAGGCGATTTGAATCAACCTCCCACCCAGCTATAAACGTCTCCCCCTTACTCTCACAGAGATTGTGGAGCACACAACAAGCAGCAATAACAATGGGAATATTGGCTTTGCTGAGGTCTGAGAGAGTCAGTAAATTGCGCCAGCGACCCTTTAAACGTCCAAATGCACACTCTACCACCATTCTGCACTTGCTCAGCCTATAGTTGAACAGCTCCTGACTACTGTCCAGGGTGCCTGTGTATGGCTTCATGAGCCATGGCATTAAGGGGTAGGCTGGGTCCCCAAGGATAACTATAGGAATTTCAACATCCCCAACAGTTATTTTCTGGTCTGGGAAGTAAATCCCTTCCTGCAGCCATTTAAACAGACCAGAGTTCCTGAAGACGCGAGCGTCATGAACCTTTCCCGGCCATCCCACGCTGATGTTGGTGAAATGTCCCTTGTGATCCACCAGTGCTTGCAGCACCATTGAAAAGTACCCCTTGTGGTTTATGTACTCGCCGGCTTGGTGCTCCGGTGCTGAGATAGGGATATGGGTTCCGTCTATGGCCCCACCACAGTTAGGGAATCCCATTGCAGCAAAGCCATCTAGTATGACCTGCACATTTCCCAGAGTCACTATCTTTTATAGCAGCAGCTCAGTGATTGCATTGGCTACTGGCATCACAGCAACCCCCACAGTAGATTTGCCCACTTCAAATTGATTACCAACTGACCGGTAGCTGTCTGGCATTACAAGCTTCCACAGGGCTATTGCCACTCGCTTGTGAACTGTGAGGGCTGCTCTCCTCTTGGTATTCTTGCACTTCAGGGCAGGGGAAAGCAAGTCACAAAGTTCCATGAAAGTGCCCTTACGCATGCGAAAGTTTCGAATCATCCCAGACCTGCAACACTATGCAGTCCCACCCCTCTGTGCTTGTTTACTGGGCCCAGAATTCGTGTTCCACGGCATGAGCCTGCCCTATTAACACCACGATCTCCAAATTGTGGGAGAACGCGGTTTTAGAGAAAAGTGTGTTCATGTCCTCATCACCACGCTGCCATCGCCTCCTCGCTTGGTTTTTCAGGTGCTGGTTCTGCATACACTGCATGATAATGCGCGAGGTGTTTACAATGGTCATAACTGCTGTGGTGAGCTGAACGGGCTCCATGCTTGCTGTGCTATGGCATCTGCTCCTGCTCAGGCAATCCAGGGAAAAGGGTGCAAAACAATTGTTTGCCGATGCTCTGGCGGAGGGAGGGGCGACTGAAAACATGGCTTACAGGGAATTAAAATCAACAAAGGGGGTGGCTTTGCGAGAAGCAGAATGGCCCCCTCAAGGATAGAACTCAAAACCTCAAGGACAGAACTCAAAACTGGGTTTAGCAGGCTGTTGATTCCACAGAGGGAGGGAGGAGAAAATGAATACAAAACAAATCTGGTCTATTTCTTGTTTTGAGCCACTTCATCTATCTTTATTCATCTTTCTGGCAGCAGACTGTGCAGTACAACCGCTAGCCATCGTCATCTCCTGGGTGCTCGGCAGAAGACGGTGCAGTATGACTGCTGGCCATCATCTTCTGCTGGCTGCAGATTAAAAGACAGTGAACTGCCAGTAGGACTGAATCGCTATGAGATGAAACTTAAAAGGGAAATGACCTGGCTGAGTCACTCCCATGTTTGCCCAGGCGCCCCTGACCTCATCGAGGTCAGTTAAAAGAGCACCCTGGACCACGTCAACGACAGCTACCAGTCATACTGCACTGTCTGCTGCCAAAAGGCAATAAACTGTTGTTGTGTAGCAATGCAGTACCGCGTCTGCCAGCACCCAAGAGACATACGGTGACAGCTAGCTAAGCAGGCTCCAAGCTTGCCGTGATATGGCGTCTGCACAGGTAACTCAAGAAAAAAGGTGCAAAATGATTGTCTGCCCTCGCTTTCACGGAGGGAGGGAGGGAAGGGGGGGCCTGACGATATGTACCCAGAACCACCCACGACAACGTTTTAGCCCCATCAGGCACTAGGATTTCTACCCAGAATTCAAATGGGCAGCGGAGACTGCGGGAACTGTGGGATAGCTACCCACAGTGCAATGCTCCGGAAGTCGATGGTTGCCTCGGTACTGTGGACACACTCCACCAACTACATGCTTAGAGCATTTGTGTGGCAACACACACAATCGACTGTATAAAAAAGCTTTCTACAAAACCGACTTCTATAAATTTGACCTAATTTCATAGTGTAGACAAGGTCTTAGCGAAGTAGTAATTGCCAGATGGGTCAGGCCAGTGGTCTATCTAGTCTAATCCAGTATCCTGCCTAGCAGGACCAGCTGCTTAGAGGAAGGTACAATAGGTCTGAACTGAGCAATTACAGACTAACCTGCCTATACAGGGAGTTTCTTCCTAACACCTGTAACTTACAGATTAGCTCATGCCTTTAAACATCCGTTCCAAAAAAAAGTTTTAAATGACAACTTTAACATAGGTTTCAGAGTAACTTTAACATAAAGATGGTCAATCTTTATTAAATACTAGTAAGCTCTTGGGGGTGAAAGTTGCCTTACAGTTTACATTATTTAAAATTTGTCAAATGGAGCTTGGAAATCTTGCCACTGACTTCAATGGACTCTGTATCAGGTCCTTGATAGGCCTCACTTAAATAAGCTAATAGTATGCAGTAGGTTACAATAAATTATTAGTGGTTTTATCAACAAAGTCAACCAGAGGCTTAAGCGATGGGTGCATGCTTTTATAGATAAAAAACTAAAGCTATCAGGTGCAGATTAACAAAGTCAATCTAATTGCCAGGGACACAGCAACACTACAATGTAGGGAAGATAGTAGTGATGAATGTATATTATACTGAAAACAACTATTTCCATCTTGCTAAAATATAAGATTTAAAACAATAAGAAAATATTTCAGAAGGAAAAAGTCTAATACTTTCATTCCTTTGGCAAAGAAAATTAAAAGGCTAGATTTTTGGAGGTTTCCTTTGTCTACCCTATTCCAGGTGTAGCCCACCATATAGGAAAGTAGCATGTCCTAGTATTCAGTCTGAGACAAAGTAAAATAACAACCTAATATTTACAGCAATGTGGGGCCCAATTCTGAAAAGTGATGAGAGCTGTCCTGTCCCATCAGCTTCAACAGTAATGGTGAGTCTTCAGCAGCTTCTTAGGATGAGGCCCCAAAAGAGCAAACATAATACTAAAACATTTCACAGTATATGTATACAAGGATGGATAGTACCAAAGAAGTGACATATATAATACAACATCATGATGGTCAGATGCTATGGTAACGGGGGCCTTATAAATCCCTCAATAGATAAACCTTGGGGGAAGGGGAAGTGGAGATAAAGATTGGGGATTGTAAACTGTACTCACTGGTTCTTTAGGAAAGCAAGATGAATTTGGCAAGACTGGCCCCATTGATATAAGATCAGCTCACACTCTTTAGTACCAGCCTAAAAACAAGGTTACTGAACTGCATGCATAACTACATTTTGTTACTGTGTGTAACCAGACAGACAGACACACACCCCAATTCTCCTTGCAACAGTTACCACCTGCAGGTATTTAACAACTGCAATGTCTGTGGGATTTTGTTCTCCAGGAGTTTCCCAGAAGCAAACATCAAAGGAACAGCACCACCAAACTCAAGTTTCTCATAAATTCATTCAAAATAAAGTACGGCCCTTGTGTGCGAAGAACTGAATGGTGCTAGTCAATCGAATCACTTGGACATTATTGCAACAAGTTTGCACGAGTGATCTACAGTCTAGATTCTCTCACTACAAATTGGCAAAGATAGGCAAAGTTACAGAGCTGACTCATTGTAGTGTGTGGGGAGGAGATAGTAATGCACTCCACACCTTCTCATGACCCATTTACCCCTAGCTCACCTTGAAAGACATCCTCCCCCATTCACACAGGAGCATTCTGGACAAAGAGCCAACATTCCACATTTACTGGACAAACAATCATGTAATCGATGCTAACAAATCCCTGGGCATGTGCTTCTTACATGTCTGGATACTGCATGAGAACATTATACAGGCCAGACCAAACCCACAACTACACAGAAAAGAAAAAACAAACAGCAATGCTGTCTAGAGATTACAGTGAGGAGAGTCTGGACTCCTAGGTTCTATTCCCAGCTCTGCCACTGACCTGCTGCGTGACCGAGGCCAAGACAATTAACCTGTCTGTTTCCTCATTTGTAAAAATGGGAATAATACCTACCACAAAAGGGGTGCTGTGAGGCTTGTGTGTCTGTAAAGTGATTTGATATGAAATGGAGTAAAGACATATGAAGCATTCGTGTACAGAACACAAAGCATTTTATAGAAAAATAAGTATGCCAACTATGAATACTTGGCTGATATCACTAATTAGAGCACAATCCATGCAGTAATCCAACAAGTGAGTCAGATGCAGGCTACTGTGCTTTGGCAGGCGCTATAGTTCAAGAAAGTTCAGCAGCTATTAAGGAATAATGTACGTTATTTTAAATAAACGTAAAAACTTCCATCTTGAAGGAGCTCAAAGTGTTTTATAAACTATATACACAACACCTGTCTGTGCAATTCAGCCACATGGGGGATGGAGGGTGTCAGCCATCCTACAGACAGCACCCTGTACAACTGCATGGGGGCTAAGGGAAAGAATTTTGAACAAGCACACCAGGGCAATTTCCTACTCTTACAAAAAGCATCATGCAAACATAATGCCATGCAGAACAGGCACCTCCCTTGGAAAGATGAATGAATGAGTTTCTGTGATTCAAACCTGCAGCCACCCTTCCATGTACAAATCTTTGCAGTTTGGAGAGAGGCTCTCGTTTTAGTGCAGGTGATCGTAAAGCAGTTATTTATAAGCTCTACCTGCTAGGACGCATTTTATAGTGAGTTTTAATGAGATATTTAAAGCCTGCAACATGTTTTGGAAATCTCCTCTGATGCTTGAATATATTATCACTTTCCTCCAGCCCTCTCTGGTCTATTTAGATTATAAAATCTTCAGGGCAGGGGTCTCTCTCATTCTATATTTGTACAATGCCCAACATAGTGCCCTGATCACTGTTGGGTCCACTGATACTACTTATATAATAAATAATACAAAATTAAATTTCCTCAGCTGGAAAAAAGCCTCTGCAGGGAGTTTATTTCAATAAACACAATGGAAGCAACATGCAGTCTCATAACTAGAAAGTTAAAATCCCTTAAAAGAATGGAAATTCAATGCATTTAAACAGTGGAAATGAACTGCAAGATGATAAAAATTCTGCAAAACAAGAAAGGGCTGCATGGGAGTAGGAGAGCTAAATAGCAACTGAGACACAGTGCAGATCCTTTTCCCCATTAGCGTTCACTGGAACGCCCGGGCAAGCTGGATCAGGAAGTATAGCTGTACTTTGAGCCAATCCCTAATAGTTTTGTCCACCGCGGAGCATTCCACCACTGCAACATGCAATAATGTAAATGAAGCAGCGCAAGTTGCCAAAGTGCACCCTACATTCTAGCTATCCTGTTTCAAGTCCATTGTGTCCCTGCAGCACTTCCTGCACTTACACTGCATTGATACCCATCCCACAGTTCCAAACACAGCTTCCCATTCAGTTTTCTGTTAAAAGAGAAATATCACTTCTCTTCCAAGTCTTGGAGCACAGAGTCTTGACTAGAGAGTTCAGTGAAGACACTACAGGCCTGTGCTGGGAGGACTAATTGCACCAGGAGAGCTGAAATGGCAGTGCTTTCAGTCTGTTGCAACAGAGCAGAAGAACCCAGGCAAGCTGCAACTGCAGAGGCTTTGCTCAAAACAAGTGCCGCTGAAACAGTGCTGGGAAAATTGTGCAGCAGTGGAAGAAAGCTCATGTGCGTGGATGCAAAATGTGGTACAAGTATTGAAGGTGCTTGCAAAAGTAAAGTTCTCTCATGTAATCAAGAGTCACAAAACACCACTGCAGTACTGCCAAACCTAAGCACTGAAAAATAATTTGTAAGGCGCACACACACAAAAAAGAGAGAGACTTTTAAAAACTATATATGTTGAGGGTTCTCTCTCATTTTCATTTTTCTGGTTTTTGAACCTTTATGGTATACCTGGATAACATTTTTCAACCATACCAGCAAAAAATTTACTCTTTTTATTAAAGCAGTGGTTCTTTACCTGGGGTGCACAAGATGCCCTTTCTGGAGGTGCAAGACATGCCAGATTTTTTTAGAAGATAAATCATCAAACACACCAATTAAGCACAGGCATGTAAGTACAACTATATTGTTTCATCAAACCTATGTATTTATTAACATTATACATTTTTTAACAATTACTGTAATTTACAAAGTTTTTAAATTTTCAAGTTTTTAAGCTAATTGAAGTGTAATTTTTGATAAGGGGTGCAAGAACATATTTTCAGACCTAAAGGGGTGCAAGCTGCAGTAAAGGTTAAGAACCACTGCATTAAAGCAAGACTTGATATAATCACATGACTCCAGAAGCTGGGGATTTAAGAAAAATACCAAATGGGGGGGCCCTGCAATAACAGAGTGAAAGATGGTGGTCACGCTGCCACTCCCGCAAACCACCCCTCTAAGACCTCCACGAGGGGAGACGCTCACAGCTCTATAGATAAAACCTCCAGGTCTCGGGGCTGGGGGATAACGATGGGGGAGGGGGAATACAGGCAAACTGTAGTAGCTAATCCCCACAACGGGACATCCAGGCAGCTCTCCATCTGGCAACCCCTTCTGCAGTCCCCTAGGTCACAGGGAGCCCAGTAAGGTAGGGAGAAGTGAACACAACCAAACAGGAACTAGTCCCCCCGCCCCCCGGGGAGAGCAGCTCCCACCCCGGCAGCCCCAGCTCCCAGGGAGTCCAGGGGGAAGAGAAGGGGAATCTCCTGCAGCCCCCTGGCTAGGACACTGCCCAGCTGGTCATCCCGCTGCCTGCACGGTACTTACCAGCCTTCCCTGAACTCTTCCTTGTCCCCCCGTCGGGCGGGCTGAGCAGCTCCCCAGGGTGCCCCGCCAGCCCCTCTCGCCTCTTACTCCAACAGCGCTAGAACCGCCATCTTTGTTACTGGCAACTACCCCATTTTTTTGTCACGGCACCAGGCGTTCGACTTCACGCACGGCTCAAGACACCGCCGTCTGGTTGGTCAGATCCAGACCGGGCTGCGGTATGCCGCACTGTGATAGGTCTGATGGGGATGAGGCAAGACGCTGTACATCCGCCCTTTCCTGAAGCAGGTCTGTGCTGAGGCTGCCTCGTGCTTACAAGGCTTTGGGCTGCGGCCCATGGATTGCGACTGCAGCCGGTTGTTGAGCGCCGCGTAGAGGCTTGTGCGTGCTCTGGCAAACTGGAGGGCAGAGTCCCGAGCCCTAAAGGCTGCCACCTGCGGAGCTTATTGCAAGGGGCAGTATGGCTGCTGCCGCCAGTGTGCAGGAAGCACTATAATGCCACAACACAAAGTGACAGGGCCAGGACAATATCCCATAGGGAGTGAACACCCCACAAACGGGTTCCTCACAGCGGGGAGCGTGTCCTGCGCCTTGCACAGCGCTGAGCATATTGTCAACCCGTAGCAAATTAAAGTAGCAAGCATCACTTTGTGGGTCTTTCGCACAGGGTCATCAAATCGCTGCATGGGGAGGGTGACACCTACAGATGTGCCTCTGCAACACCCTCATTGCTCAGTTTAAGGAGCAAAGGAATGCAAAGGGAGATGAATCTAGATGGCAAAAGAATAGCGGGAGAGAGTGGGACACAGAGAAGAAATGAAAAAGCACTGCTGGTTCAAAAAACAAGGGAAATCAAGCCCATCTAAATGGAAACCTAAAGAATGAGGATGTTTTAAAAGGAAATGGAGGAAGTGAGGGGCAGGGAGAGAGACAGTGTATTTTATTTAGCTATAGAAAGCTTTACACATCACTTTGAATTTGTGATGGGTTGGCTGTTTTGAAAACAAACAAACACACACACACACACTCTCTCTCTCATTGTAAGTGTCCTGAGCCTCCATTATCCCCTCTTTTGATTCCACTTCATGTTTCTGAAAGGCTAATGGGTATGTTCTCAAGTCTGAAAATAAATTGGGACAATCCTGCAAATACCAAAGCCAGGTTGATGTGGTAATTGATTGAATTATTTATTACAGTAGAATCCTGATTTACTGAACCTTAATAATCAAAACCTGCTTTCTGAACTACAAGTGTTCTGGCCGTTAAGTAAGGAGTTTGAGACAGGAATATGGTAAATTATGAGAGGCCAAGCTTCAGTTCTGCAGAACACCTGACTTATATAGCGTTGGAGTTAAATACCTGCAGATCTTAAGAGTTCCATAGAAGTTTAACTTCAGCTCACTTGAGTTTAGGGACCTGACTATAAATTGGAAGGCTGATGGGTGAGGCTCACAAACTCTCAATTTTCTGAACCCGTAGTTACCCAAACCAATTTGATGGAGCCCAAGCACTTAGGAAAACAATCAGGATTCTACTGTACTTACATGGTGCTTCAGATGCAAATAAAAAGACAGATCTCTGAATATTTTACAATCTAGATTATACATAACATCAGGGAATGACAAGCAAAGGGAAGCGAAGAGGGTATAGGAGTACAAGAGCTGTAACAGTGTAAGATCATGAGACGTACTTAATGCTACATGTGCATCTTTTTAGTTCCGCTTTCGATTTTTTAAAATAAATTAAGTACTTTTAAGTTGTAGATATTTTCTAAATAAAGGTCAGGTTGAAAGTAGATACTGAGCAGGGGACCAGAGTCAGGGCTTCAGGGATCTAATCCTGCTTCAGAGACTGATTCAGTGTGTGATCTTGGACACATCACTAATAGGCCTTATCCCATGAACATTCCATATATGGAATTTCTATTGATGTCAGTGGGAATTCTGCACTCAGAGGGGTTAATAGATTGGACTGTTAACTTCTCTGTTCCTCAGTTTCCCCATATATAAAATAAGTCTAATAATATTCACCACTTGGGGTTGTTTGGAGACTGAACTGAATAATGTTTGTAAAACATTTTGAGATTCTTAGATGAAAGGCATAATGGAAATACAATATTATTATTATAAAGATGCTCTGAAGAGCAGGAACCCAAAGAAATTAAACCCTCTTGTAATTTCTGAAGGATTAAGAAAGAAATTCAAAGAAAGGTCACTTCATTTCTACCTATTCCTGGGTTGGGATAGAGAAGGAAAACTGAATAGAAAATACCTAATCAAGAATCATTAACAATTGAGATTAAAAGAAAATCATGCCAATTGTTTTGAGTACTTGAAAACCCACAGAACACAGACCTGTTCTGCAATGGGATACACTGATTTATTTGTGTCTTAGCTTTAAAACTATTTCCTGATTTTTATCTTTATTTTGTAAAAATACTATCAAACCTATCATATTCTAGAAGAGTGGTCTAAAATTTTATGGGTTATAATAGTGGTTTTGGATGATTACTCTGGAAAACTGCAATATTTATACAGGGGAATAGAAAAGGATGGTTAAGTTACAATAACTTTCCAAATTAGCTGCTAAAACTATTTACAAAATGCTTTTTTTTTTTTTTTTTCCATTATTGACTCACTTCATACAGGCCTGCAGCGCCATTGTGGTAGGGAAGATGTGCATGTAATAGGAATTCATTTTTGCAAGCCGATATGCACAGTCTGAAAATATTTTATTCATGCTCCTAGTGCCTTTGGTGTAGAGATATACTATCTCCTCTTGGGATGATAACATATGTGCTGATAGAGCTACAGCTCAATTTGCAGTAAGCTTCCGCCTTCCGAATGGTTTGCAATAGGCGACAGTTCCAAGGGAACTATTTGACCTCACTGCATGTGCCTTTCAGTCAGCCTCAGTCAGAATGTGCTGCTGCTGGTAGTGCAGAAATGAGAATTGGAGTGGGAGCACTTTAAAGCAGGTACTGTATGCAAAATGTCCTTTCCTTTTCTCTTTCACGGTACCTGGAGCTCTGTAGCAAGGCATTGAAGAGGTTTTTAATCCAATGTTTGATTGCATAGCGTGTATAAGCAATAAGGCAAAATAATTTAAAATAACTTAAAACGGGTAGAGGGGAATTCTTACATTTAAAAAATAATTAATTGCTCTAACTAATTTTTTCTATATGTTTTATGTCAGATGTTAGAAAAGGACAATATTTTGAAGTTTGTATGATGATGAGAGAAATTAAGTGGAAAAAAAAGTGATTGGAAAGGGGTTACTTAAAAAAAATAATATACAAGAGTTGACCAATATCATCTAAGGGTGATTGTGGGCAGTACTTGGAATATTCATTTTATCTGGACAACACTGATTGTAGGATGTTGTGTTTTTTTCCAATTATATTTAACTTAATGTATGTTTATATAGAAGATACATATTACATGCTCCATATGAAATGTGTATTCTGCTTTTTTATGGCTTTACTAAAAAATGGGATCTGCTTTGTTTTTCTCATGAAAGGAAATTGAACTGACTATTCCAAGCTGTACTGAAAGTGACAGATGATTAAACTGGGTAAAAGGAGGAAAGCGGAGCCCCTTTTGTACTAAAGAAAGGGAGATGGCACACTCCAGCTATACCCAATTCCCTTTTACAGGTTCTTCCAGAGTTATAAATAGATCCTTTAGGGCCTAGCCAACTCTAGTTTCATTGTTTTGTTTCCTAACATCAGCAATGGCTAACTCTTATTGTGTACTCTGGGTCCCAGGTATAGCAATACTGGCCACAGGGTTCTCATTCTTACAGCAGTCATGTCCTTTCTTCTCTTTGTGACCATAGAAACACGCGTAGTAAGCTTTATTACATTCTCCCCGGCTCTCACAGTTTCATTGCAAGGCTCCTGATTTTTTTTTATTTCTTTAGTTTCTGATTTAGAGGCCTGGCTGAGTTTTGTTTTCTGGCCTGTAAAAGTCAGAACAATCCCTGTTTATTGCAGGTGATGTTTAAGTGGCTTTACAAGCACTCTTGAAATCTGTAATTGTTAAATTTGAGGAGCATAATTTTGGCAGATTGGCTGCTCTGTCTGGTTCACAAGCACCAACACTTAGATGGGCCATTAAAAAAACAGACTGTGGTAATGACTTAGTTTATAAGACTGTTGAAATATATACATAAAATAAGCTATGGCACTATGTTATGAAGATTTCCTGAGGGAGAGAGTAGTCTCATGGTTAGAACAATGAACTAGAAGTCAGGAATTTTTTATTCTATTGCCAGTTTGGACACTGACTTAGTGTAAGATATTGGGTAAGTCCCTTAACCTGTCTTTGCTTCAATTTCCCCATCTGTAGAATAAGGATTATAATACTTGCAGGGGCAATACCAGGTTAAATCACACACACACAATGCCCTTATATGTGTTATTTCTAACTTAGATTACTAAAAATTGAAAGAATTTTAAACATCTCATTTGTAGGTCCTCAATTGTGCTGTTTATTACTTTGCTTTTCTTCACATGGACAGTGGAAACAGACTAGTCACTTTCTTTTTTCTATCAGTTTCCATTGTCTGGTTCTCTTGTATTAGCATAATCCTGCAATGCCTAGACTGCAGGGGAATGTTTAAATCCAGACCCAAAAACCAGTTTTAATTTAATTTTTAGAAAATGGTGGTAATATATTTATTAATATTAGGTTTTGTAAAATGTTATTTGTACGAAACCTAAGCTTGGGGCCTAAATTACTTGACAGTGACCTTTCGTTAATTATTGTTTTTTAAACTCCTGTGGGGCTACAGAAGGGCAACATATTGGTGCTACATAACACATATGTTCTATTATAAAAATAGCATCCCCAAACTTGCACATGGCCTCATCCTGAGAGACACTGAGAATACACAATTTACATAGATTGCTGAGGGAGATAGGGGTACTTAGTGACTCTCGGAACTAGGCTGAAAGTGTTCAGGAAATACACAGTATTTTCTATGGCATGAGGAATATTTTATGAGACACTTGCAGCTCTGGACAAATTTTAAAA
Organism: Eretmochelys imbricata; assembly: GCF_965152235.1. NCBI lineage: Eukaryota > Metazoa > Chordata > Testudines > Cheloniidae > Eretmochelys > Eretmochelys imbricata. The sequence goes on along the minus strand of NC_135585.1, from coordinate 15,017,469 downwards.
AGTAGATTCCAAATTAAGGACCAAATGACCCATTAATAGAAGGGCTTCAGATTAGGACATATAGGCTGAAAGAGCTTGATTTTCATGCTGCTGCTAGCTCAGGGATTGAAGTGGGAGGGAAGAGGCAAAAAAGGTGATGTTCTTGCAACAAGAATCTCTGCAATCTCATTCCCAGCATTCCCTATTTGCTGTGCCTACATTCCCAGCATTCCCATATTTGCCTCACCCAATTTATTTCTTCTTTTCCTGTAGACACAGAGGTATAAGACAGATCACAGCTTCTCCTACAGCTGCCAGAATAATGTTATGGTATGAAACTTTTAGCGTACTGGAAAAATCATCTGGGGTATGTCGAAGGATTATCCACACCCACTCTCTACATTCTGCACAGCAGTTTGCCTGAATCATTTCCTTGGGAAAAATACATCTTTCTTCTTCAGTCTCTTCAGACAGTTTATTACATGCAAATACTAGTGATCAGAAACCAGTCTGTACATGATTTGGATAATCTGGTATATGGAAATAATATCCCCAAAATCAGAGTGTCATTTCAAAAATATTAAAAATTGTTTTTAAATCTGGAAGTGTCTTCTGAGACAGATAATTGGCATTTACCTGTATTTTATTATTTGTATAGCACCAGGTGCATGCTGGGTGTTTTTAAGAGACTACACTCTAGTTGACTCAAGGCCACAGTCTCTGCTTCAGGGAGCCTTACCCATTAAGCTACCAGGGTCACAATTTCTGTGGGTGACAGGTTCTGACTTGAGAGGAGACTGGTGGCAATATTATGGATGAGGGTGAAGATTACAGAAAGGAAATTTTGGAGGACTCTAGCAGAGGAGTAAAGTGCTTCCCTCCTCTGTCTGTGGGAGGACATTTTACAGATTAAACACTTGTGAGATAGGTTGTCAAGGTTCCTCCCCCACTCTGAACTCTAGGGTATAGATGTGGGGACCTTCATGAAAACCTCCTAAGCTTACTTTTACCAGCTTAGGTTAAAACTTCCCCAAGGTACAAATTAATTTTACCCTTTGCCCTTGGAATTTCCACTGCCACCACCAAACTTTAACTGGGTTTACTGGGAAACGTAGTTTGGTCACATCTTTCCCCGCAAAATCCTCCCAACCCTTGCACCCCACTTCCTGGGGAAGGTTTGGTAAAAATCCTCACCAATTTGCATAGGTGACCACATACCCAAACCCTTGGATCTTAGAACAATGAAAAAGCATTCAGTTTTCTTACAAGAAGACTTTTAATGGAAGTAAAGGAATCACCTCTGTAAAATCAGGATGGTAGATACTTTACATGGTAATTAGATTCAAAACATAGAGAATCCCTCTAGGCAAAACCTTAAGTTACAAAAAAGACACACAGACAGGAATAGTCATTCTATTCAGCACAGTTCTTTTCTCAGCCATTTAAAGAAATCATAATCTAACATACCTAGCTAGATTACTTACTAAACGTTCTAAGACTTCCTTCCTGTTCTGTCCCTGGCAAAAACAGCATACAGACACAGACCCTTTGTTTCTCTCCTCCTCCCAGCTTTTGAAAGTATCTTGTCTCCTCATTGGTCATTTTGGTCAGGTGCCAGCAAGGTTACCTTTAGCTTCTTAACCCTTTACAGCTGAGAGGATTTTTCCTCTGGCCAGGAGGGATTTTAAAGGGGTTTACCCTTCCCTTTATATTTATGACATAGGTATTAGCCCCATTTTACAGATGAGATGAGGAAACTAAAGCAGAGAATTCAAGTGACTTGCCTAGTGCCACAGAGCCTTAGTCCCGAGGCCCACTGGGGATATCAGTTGGCAGCTCCTTCACGGGGCCGTGAGCACGGGCGTGTACTTGGCGCGGTTCACCCCAATCCCGGACACCTGCCCCTTTTGTGGCATGAGGGAAACCCTGGCGCACGTCTATCTGGAGTGCGCCAGGTTGCAGCCCCTATTCCGGCTCCTCACGAATATTTTGTTAAGGTTTTGGTTGCACTTTTCTCCTCACCTCCTTATCTATGCACTCCCTGTCCGTGGCCCCACTAAGTCATGGGACCTCCTGGTCAACCTCCTCCTGGCCCTGGCTAAAGTGGCCATCTATAAAACCAGGGTGAGGAGGTTGGCCGATGGAGTCTCCTGCGACTGCGGGGCCTATTTCCGATCCTCTGTCCATTCACGCCTCCGGGCAGAGTTCCTCTGGGCGGCGTCCACTGACTCCCTTGACGCCTTTGAGGAGCAGTGGGTGCTGTCCGGGGTTCTCTACTCGGTGTCCCCGTCCGGTTCCCTTCGTTTGACCCTTTGACCGCACTCCCGTCCCTGTTGTTCATTAGTTGTCCCCCGTAATTATTTGATTTCCTAGGTCCTGTGGATCTCCCCCTTAGGCTGAGGGGGAATCCTTTAGCAGTGGGTGAGCTTCGCCCGACCACTTCCTGGATCCCAATAAGGCCACAGAGGGTATGTCTGCACTGCAATTAAACACCCTCAATTGGCCCATGTCAGCTGACCCAGGCTGATGAGGCTCAGGCTACAGAGCTATTTAATTGCAGTGTAGACTTTCGGGCTCGGTTTGGAGCGTGGGGTCTGGGGCCCTTCCCCCACACAGGGTCCAGCTCAAGTCCAAACATTTATGCTGCAATTAAACAACCTTGTAGCCCAAGCCCAACTCAGCTGACACAGGCCAACCATGGCTGATTAATTGCAGTATAGACCTATTCAGAGAGAATTTAGTGTTGGAGATGGATTAGAAATCACAAGTTCCTGACAGTCATTCCTGTGTTTAGCTTCGTAAGACCTCTCCCTAGCTCATTTTAGAGATATGAAATATACATACCTCTCAACTAACATACACTTCATTCTATAGGAAGATCGAAGATGATGCAGATCTTAGTTCCCCATACCTACAGAGATTTAATATAGTTGCCACACAATAAGAGTAGTAATTTTAAACACATAAACCACAGAAGCCCAAGATAGAAAACACTATTTAGATAATCCAAACCATTCCCCTTCCAAAGTAGAATATAGTCCCCTGATGAAGGTTTCAACAGATATTGAACTATTCCTGTACTTTAAATACACATCAATGGTAGAAGATTAAAAACTACTTTTCATCAGCCATTTTCTTCCTCCTCTCTCTAATTGCTGTCTAGGTAGAAAACTATATTTTGCTCTCATCTCCCATTCTTGTAACTTCCTCTCATGATGTTTTCATTGACCCCATATCGTGCAGAACAGAATTAATCAGTTTAACAGATCTGTGGGCCATTGAGTTCCTGTCCATGTTATGACTGAAACAATCTAGTTTAGGGTTGTTGCTAGCTGGGTTTCAACAAATTTTACTTTACATAAACCACATCAGAAAGCCATGCTATAGACAGCTTCGAGGGGGAAGTCTAGTTCAATTCTCAGGGGAAATCGCTGCACTGGCCAAGTAAAGTATGCTAGCACCCTTTCATCTTTGATATAATCTGTGCCTAAAGGACCCTGGAAGATGCTGGAGGTACTCTCTCAAGAGATCAGAAGCCTTCAAGACAATTCAGCCGTGACATAAATGGTGATGTGAGTTACATGTTAATAATGTAAGTGTCAAAGCAGTGTAATTTGCACCATGTTAACATTTAGGAGGAGGGTGGTGTGTAAAAAACAAGTGTAACTTGTACCTGCTTGGTATCCTATGGAGGCCAAACACAGCCCCTGACATAAGCATGTGCAACTTCCATTGTAATTAGTGAGATTTCCAACTGCTTACATCAAGTCTGAATTTGGCTCCAGGAGCATTGAATATGGTCTGTGCATAAGTTAAAGTGCAGGAATATGAATACAGATGCAAGTGCACATGTTGGGTGCTGTTTTATCATACATGCACCCATTAGTGCTTTTTTTGTTACAACCTCTTTCATCATCTAGGCCCCCATTTTGAAAATCTGCTGAATGCCTAGTCAATGCATTCACCACTTACACACTTTTTCTGATAGACTTACTTGCAGTCACATTAGTTATATTTATACATGCAATTAATGGAATGATTGGGCTGCAGATGTGTAACTTGCACGGCTGCTTCTGACAGTGCTGATTTTGGCTCAGAGATTTCCCTGGGAGCTTCACCTGTTTATTCCTTGCTATAGCCCTATCCTCTCCTGGGCAGCATTAAAGCAAGTAATGGTAACCCTCGCCATAACTAAGACAGAAAAACAGTTTCTGTTACATTCACACTTGTCCCAAACATTTGTCCTTTGGGATGAAGTATTCAGTGTATGGACTCTGCCTAAAGTTGTTGGTTTTTTGTTTTGTTTTTTGAAAGCTTGATTAAAATCCCTTCAGCTGTTTTCAAGTTACAGGGGGGGTGGTGTAAGAATTCCAATCATAATTAAATGTGGCTATAGTAAAAATGGCTGAGGCTTGAAACATGGTATGGATGTCGGGCTCATTGAGGATTGGTGCCTTTGCCCAGATAAGGAAAAATGTGTTAAAAAATTTAAAAAAGCAACAAGCAACTAAAAATAATTTTTGAGCATAGTCTTTAGATATTTGCTAAGATCTTTTTAGCAGCACTAAATGTTGATGCAACAGGAAGGAACTGTAGGGCAACTACTCAAAATTTTGTCCTAGAACTACAGTAAATGGCAATAGAATAAATGTTATCTCCCCCAGGGTTCTTCCCAGTTAAATCTGTCTTTGATTATTGCTGATAGTTCCTACCACCTATAGCCAATAGCCTGCTTTACCATAATTATTAGAGTAGCACCTTGAGGCCCCCGCTAAAATCAGTTGCACATGATACTAAACAAACATGAGACAGTCCCTGCCTTCAAGAGCTTACAATTTAAATAGACAAGACAAAGAATGGGAGGAAAAACAGATGTACAGAGCAGTGAAATGACTTGCCCAAGGTCACACAGCAAGTCACTGGCAGAGATGGGAGTGGAATCCAGCTCTCTTACTCCCAGTCCAATGCCCTATCCAGACGGAGCAAGTTTTTTCCTAACTACTTCTCATTTTACAGTGCCAGTTTGCAGACAGCTGATCTTGCTTCAGACAGTGCTAGTGATCTCCTTTTCCATCTTAACAAGCAGCAAGAATCAGGGTTCCACATTCAACCTCCAATGACTTTTCCAGGTCAATTTTGTGTAGTTTACAAGTCATACTAGGATTTATCTGGCTGCAGCCCTGCTGCTCCACCTGGTGATCTGACAACCCCAATGGGATGTTGCTTCTTGCAACATCATCACTGAAAGATTCTACCATCATAACCTTGTTAATAATTTTTTGCTGATCGTGCATGAGGTGGAACACACTATAGCTTCCTCTTTCATAGATGTATCAGTTCCATAGGTGATACATAATGGCCTATGTTTGGCATTAGATGGAACAGATAGGAGTAAAAGACACACAGACAGCAAATATGTGGGTTATAAAGGTTTGTTTGTTTTGTTTCTTTAAGAAGCACATTTATATTTCTGACTACACCTCCCCTTTAATTCCAGTGCTTTCCCCACCACTGTGGGGGACAAAGACTCCTTGCTGCTGCTTCATTTGAGGCTGAGGCCTCTGGGCTCCAGTTCAAGCTTTGCCACTTTTGAGCTAGCTTCTAACACTGGCTTGGAAGTTTAATGAGTCACCCTCTCTGAGCAAGATGGAGTAACAGGCCATTTTCCCACTAATTTAAAACAAAACAAAGAAAGCGTGTCTAGAATATCTTGCTAGTTAGTTTTAGCCAGTCACATTAGCACTCCACAGAAGAAGTATATTTAGTGTGCTCAGCAGCACCGATGTAGTGGCAAAGGTCAGGAGCATGAACTGTACATTTTCTGTAGTACACTATGGAGATACTTACTGAGGGAACGGGTATATTAAGAAAGGCCCCAGGCTACATTAATGAATTTACTGCAACTCTAGAGAAAGTTAACCTTTGAATGACATGTAGCATGTGTTCCAACTTCTAGTAGTTTAGGAGAAGTTGCATCCCAGTCATCCCTACATCCAGAATCATTACATTATATTGTAGTGAACCTGGCAGCTCTGGGTCTAAAAACATAAGCCTCTATTGATGGCGAGAAAGGACCACTTCAAAGGCAGAAGCAGACTCAAAAACCACACTCTGTGATCTAGCCCTACAGAGGGACAAAGCCACACTGTGTTAGGTTGGGTTACAATTGTGTCTTCTGAAATCCTGTAGCGTAGCAGTAAGCAATAGGTAGGGGCCTACCAAATTCATAGCCATAAAAAACACATCATGGACTGTGAAATCTGATCTTTTGTCTGCTTTTACCCTATACTATACTGATTTCACAGAGGAGATCAGCATTTCTCAAATTGTGGGTCCTGACCCAAAGGGGAGTTGCGGGGGGGAGGAGGGGGTCACAATGTTATTTTAGGTGGATCATGGTATTGCCACCCTCACCTCTGTGCTGCCTTCAGAGCTGAGCAGCCGGAGAGCAGTGGCTGTTGGCCAGGTGCCCAGCTCTGAAGGCAGCACCCCACCAGCAGCAGCAGAGAAGTCAGGGTAGCAATACCAGACCATGCTTGCTTCTGTGCTGCTGCTGGTGGCAGCTCTGCCTTCAAAGCTGGACTCCTTGCCAGCAGCCGCCTCTCTCCAGCTGCCCAGCTCTGAAGACAACGCTGCCACCTGCAGCAGTGCAGAAGTAAAGGTAGCAGTACCACAACCCCCCCTACAATAACCTTGAGACACCCCACTCCCCACTCCTTTTTGGGTCAGGACCCCTATAATTACAACACCCTGAAATTTCAGATTTTAAAACTGAAATCATGATTTTTACAATTTTTAAAATCCTATGACTCTGAAATGACCAAAACGAACTGTGAATTTGGTAGGGCCCTACCAATAGGTCTCATATATTAACAGACTTAGGACAAACACATTGTGTCAAAAGAACACTAATGCTATCTTTATGACTTGTGTCTACAGTAACACTGTATCAACATAACTCCTATACTATAATTATACCTTGTCATCAGTTACTATGTTGACCTTGATCAGTAACATTGTTTCAACATTCCAAATAGTAATTTTAAGCCTGAAATAACTGTTTATACAAAAATATGTTTCACCTTTCAACAAACATTCTTCCAATCTATTCATAGCAAAGAATTACACTTTTAATTTTGTACCCCTGACTGTTCTAGAGCATTTTACAAAGGGATCCAAAGGAAATGTCAGACATTAGACAAATTTTACTCAGGTGGCAGCTCTTAAAATAGTCATAACTAATTGAGATTACACTTTATCACGACAAACTACAATAGAATATTCAAGCAATTCATAAACTACAATAAAATTCTGAAAACTGATCGTTTAGACACAGTCACAGACTCTCCTTTTTACTCATTAAGGTTGTGCCAGGATTTCCATTCTAACTATAGCAGCACTCTCTTCCCCACTGTAGTTACAAGAGAATACTACAGTACATAAAGCCAAAACAAAAACCACCACTATCCATTGACTTGTGTGTATACTGTTAGTACCTACTCAGTTAATCAGTATATGATAAACAAATACTAAAGCAATTCCTTTATCAACAGCACCTTCTGTACAATCCTCTGACTTCCTACTAACTATTCTTATTACAGGTTTCCCCTCTTATAAGACTTTTCCCCCCATAATGCCTTTTTGGAGCAAAGGCAAGCAGCTGCAGCCCTAAAACAACCATTTTACAACTGACAGCTGTTGGCTATATCTACCTCTTTTTCCAGCTAGTTAACACCTGCTATATTTTTTCCTTTTCTATAACTGGTATGGCATCTTCTCACAAGATTCCCAAATTGCCACTTTGAGATCATACATGAAACCAGAGACTTAATTGTGTGCTCTAGTGCCTAATGTTGGGGACTGAGAACTAAGGTTCTTGGATTCTATTCCTGATTGTGGCACTGATTCATTATATGATCTTGGATAAGTCACTTAACCTCTAGGCCTGCTTCATATGTAAAATGCGGGATAATAATTATGACAACATTTGGAATACCATCAACCTCTTTAACATTAATTCTACTCACCTCTCCAGTTCAGGGTTTGAATAGTTCACCATTAAAAGACTGTGTGTGGTAGGGGGAAGATGCGAGTCCAACCTAGACCAAGATGAAATTCAAACCCATGAAGTATAGTGTTGTTCTGAGGGGGAAGTTGTCTTTCCATTGACTTAAGGTACAAACCTTCATCTCCAAATAATCTCAGAATTTGTCTCCAACTGTTCAAACATTTAGAATTGACACATTAGCAGACTGGATCTTTGCAGAAGCACAACCAAGGAGGAAAACATCCATGATCCATTTTAGGGTGCATATTTTGATATGCTAGCCTACTCTTTCTGTGTATGGATCTGTAAATCTTTCCAGTATATTCACAGGGAGACCAATAGACCTACGGGTATAAAAAGGCCAATGTTGTCCAGCCTCGCTGTAAACTCAGAATATGTGACTATCTGTGATACATAATTAATTAAAAATAATTAAAAATACAAATTAAAACCTTCAATATCTATTCAAACACTAGAGAGGGACTTGAATGAAAAACTTGCAGCCAGGGCACCCTGAAATTTGGGTAAACCTAGGTTTCAGTGCTGCAGCATGGGCTCATCTCTAGTTAATACCATGTATGCCACACCTAGAACCCACATTCACAGGTCTGGAATCCTGAAAAAAAAAAGTCCTCTCTATTTGGTCTATTTGGGAGTTAATAACTACTTCCAAAAACTGATTAATAAGGACTTGAGGGCTGCTTCCATGAACTAGGGCCATGGGAGTAGGAGTACAGCTGTAGAAAAGCTTCTGTTTTTAAAAGGAGCCTTCTAATTTGAGAGCCAGAGAAAGCTAACTCTTCTAAAAAGGGTTGGCTTTGTCAAGGAATCCAAGCCAGACTTTTACCTAGGCAACTGCTTCAGGGTATACTGTAATTACATTTTTAAGAATTACATTACAAAAAACAAACAAACAAAAAAACAACAGAGAAAGAATTCTGCCCTCTTGTGCATATGCATCATGAAGCACTCTTTAATTACATGATCACATTATATTTTTTTCCATGAGACCCCTGCCTCACTGAGTGCACAAGATGGATGGTACTCACTGAATCGGTAGCTATACAATGTTTCTTTTTGTCCTCATAATTAAATGTGTTGCCCACATCTTATTTACTACACACCGTCCCACCTCTGCTGTGAATATGATATTATTAATGTTCTCATTGGCTTTTCTATGGTGCACATTGCTATAGTTTCTAAATGCTTCACCAATTGTAATGAATTTATCTCAGCTCCACTGGGAGAGAAATATTACCCCCATTTTATAGATACGGAACTGAGGCACAGAGAGATTAAGGCCAACAGTTGCAAAAGTCCCCACTAATGCTGGATGCCCAGTTTGAAACAGCTAGAGCCTTATTACTCAGAGTACTTAGCATTTTTGTGGTGTTTTATAACAAACATTCATTGTTCAAAACATTGTACAGACATTAACTATTCAACCTTCAGAACATGCTGGAATATGTGTGGATAAATATTATTAATCCCCCTTTACAGTATGCATCCGATGAAGTGAGCTGTAGCTCACGAAAGCTTATGCTCAAATAAATTGGTTAGTCTCTAAGGTGCCACAAGTACTCCTTTTCTTTTAGCGAATACAGACTAACATGGCTGTTAGTCTGAAACCTTTACAGATGGGGACACTAAGGCAGAAGGGTGAAGTGACTTGGCCACACCAGTCTCTGAGTCACACCCCTGGTTTCTTCTGCTTTACCAAATAAAATTCAGGCTCCTTGTTCTTAACAAGGCCCTTTATAGCTCTGATCACCTCTACCTGCCAGCTTGCCTCTTCCCAACTTGTATCCTCCCCACACTTTTGCAAAGGACACCAGCTTTATTCACCTGTTTGTCAGCTTCTCATGGAAATGTCTCTGTGCCTTCTTCCATGCTACCCCTTCTGCCTGCAGAGTGCTGCCCTCTGTAAGGCCCCTGCTTTTTCCCCCCTCCTTCAAATCTCTCCTCACAACCCATTTCTGCTGTGATGCCTGTGAGAAATCTACCAGTGGATGATGGCTGAGATGAGGGTCAGATGGGGAGAATTGGCATTTAATCTGTAATAAAAATGCAAATACATGTGTCTATTAAACCTGTCTGATTGTATCCCTCTCCCCACCCTTCGTGAGCCTGTCAGCTCGTCAGGGTACGGACCGACTGTGTCTGCACCATGTCCAGCACAATAAGATCCTGCCTCACTAGGGACTCTATAGCCTACTGCACTGGCACTGGCAAGGTCCTGCGCAGGCGTACTGGTATCTGCAGCGTCAGTAACGCAGCAAATGTTGCGCTTGCGCACTGACATGTACGACGCTACTCCCACACACCTCAAGGCTGTCGGGGCTAGACCCGCAAAACCGCGCGCACGCGCGCTTGTGGACAAATGCCCTCCCGCCGAGGGTGGCGAGCAAGGCTGCGCATGCGTTGTGGCCCTGACAGCACTAAGCCCCTGCCGGTGCTGGGCGCAGTCTCGCGAGAGCTCCTAGGAGGGCTGTAGCGGAAGCTGGAGGGGCTCTCGGGCGAAGCTGGGTTCGGCGGGGCCGCTCGGAGCGGAGCCCCAGCGCCACACGGTGAGTGAGACGGGGAGGCCCTGCCGGGGGGCGCCGACACGGGGGGCTCGGACGGGCAGTGGCGCCGCCTTCGGAGCCACCCGCCGGGCCGTGGACTCCGGATCGGGGGCACAGGCGTTTCCCAGGGCCTCTGCCCCGAGGGGTCCGGCCCCCGACCGGGTGTGGGAGTCAAGGCCCCGGCCCCCGGGGAGCCTGCCGCTGACCCGTGGCCCCCAGGGAGCCTACTGCGGCCCCTCTGCTCGTAGGGCCGTTGCCTCACGCCTATGACGGCCCTGTCACTCGTCCGCTGAAGCCCTTAGCTCTTTGGGAGCCGGACACTTCTTCTTCTCCGGGAGTTGACCCATTCCCAGTGCCGTGCCCGGCGGGGGCAGGGGGCAGGCTGACAGCATAGGGCCATGCCTCTGGGTATTTCCTCAGTGGCTCATCTCCTTAGTCCCGGAGCTGCAGGCCGTATGCCTCTGCAGCTCCTGTCATTACTTAATTACAGCTAGAAGCTTCTCATTGGAGCACGGAGTGAATTGAAAGCAGCAGGGTTGGTTCAACCCAAGTAATAGATGCAAATACTGTCCTGGTTTTTTTCATTCTCTGGTTCCTGGTGAATTACTGGAAAGATGAACCCTACTGCCAGTTCAGTACTCTTCTGAGGGTAGAACTGGTTTGGGAGGGAAGTCATTGGCAACTATAGCAATTTGTAGGCTTGCTGAGTGTTATAGTTTGCTTTGTCTTATGTTGGGTGCATGGGCCAATTTTTGATATTCAGTTGGGGATCCATGTGACTTCAGGCCAGTTCTGAGGATAAAGTGTTATGGGCAGGTTGTGGCCTGGAAGGTGTGAACGTTTACCACTTCTGATAAGAGTCTATAAACTCATGCTTCACATATGGTCTTTGGGGTGGAGGTAGGGAGAGGTATTTCAGATTTCTCTCTCTATTTTTTTTTTTTTTTGTTCATGTGGTGTTTTGTGGGGGGAAGGGTTGTGGGTTTTTTGCTGTCACTTCCTGGTTGAGGTCTGTGGGTGTGTTTTTTTTCATACAGTTTTAATAAGCAGGTCCTATCCCTTGTCTTAAGTAATTTGTGAAACTCATAGAAGTGGAGGAAGTCACACAGAGATCTCAATTATGGAGTAAGGTAAATAATGTAACATACTTAAAAAAGAGCAAAATAGATAGAAGGGGAATTCATCCCCTGTTTGGGAAATGATTGAACACTTAACAGTCAGGGAGCAGAGTTTGGAAGATTGGGAATAGGGAATATCCTAGCTTTCTCCTACAAACCAGTTGCTACCTGTATTCACTCATTTCTAAGCCAACCTCTTGGCATTCAAATTTTTGCACAAAACAGATGGTTATTGAATCACTTTCATTTTGTCTCTTAAGATGACATCATCTTGTGTTAAAGCATTTTAGAATACTAGGTGATTTTTAAATAGTTATTTTGGACTTGATTTAAGAAGTAATGTCAATGGGGAAAAAATGAGGAAGCTGTAGAAAAGAGGACCGGGCACAAGTGCCCTCCCGCCAAGGGTGGCAGGGAACGCTGTGCATGCACTGTGGCCCTGACCGCTCTAGTCCCTGCTGGTGCTGGGGGCAGTCTTGCAAGAGCTGTTGTTAGGGCTGTAGCAGAAGCCAGAGGGGCTCTCAGGAGAAACTGGGCTCACTGGGGCTGCTTGGAGTGGAGCCCCAGCATCCCACAGTGACTGGAGACAGGGAGGATCACCTGCTGAGGTGATCACATGCCTGATGGGGTCCATCAAAAAAGCAGTATAAGAGCATATGAATGGCCATACTGGGTTAGACCAATGGTCCATCTAACACAGTATCCTGTGACAGTGGCCCATGCCAGATGCTTCAGAGGGAATGAAGAGAAAAAGGCAATTTATCGAGTAATCCACCCCCTGTTGTCTAGTCCCAGCTTCTAGCAGTCAGTGAAAAAACAGGAAGTTTATTTAAGGCTGAAAATCCGGTGATGGTCAGTTCTCTGACAAAGCATCCTTGGGACAACTGAAATACAGTTAGGAAGAGAGTTAGGGAATGATTGATAGAGGTCTATAAAATCATGACTGGTGTGGAGAAAGTAAATGAGGAAGTGTTATTTACTTCTCGTAACACAAGAACTAGGGGTCACCAAATAAAATTAATAGGCAGCACAACTGAAACAAACAAAAGGAAGTATTTTTTTCACACAATGCACAGTCAACCTGTGGAATTCGTTGCCAGAGGATGTTGTGAAGGCCAAGACTATAACAGGGTTCAAAAAAAGCACTGGATAAATTCATGGAGGATAGGTCCATCAATGGCTATTAGCTAGGATGGGCAGAGATGGTGTCCTAGCCTCTGTTTGCCAGAAGCTGGGAATGGGCGACGGAATGGATCGCTTGATGATTACCTGTTCTGTTCATTCCCTCTGTGCACCTGGCATTGGCCACTGTTGGAAGACCGGATACTGGAATAGATGGACCTTTTGTCTGACCCAGCATGGCTATTCTTGTGCCCTTATAGATTGGGGTATCATCTCTAACTGTGAATATCTTTGCATTTATAGGTTTAAAATTGAATTTACACACTGCCTTGCTATACTTAGCTCATACTGTTATACCCACTTATTTAGGCAACTCAGATGAATGCATGGACTCTCCCCTTTCACTTGTTTCATTTTACCCTTGTTGTTTGAGGTCTCCCTTTGTGTGTTTCCAAGATGACACAACCTTCCCCACCACTCAGGCTTTCCTTCCCTAGCAGTAGACTTCCTCTACTGTTTATCAGAATATGGGGACAAATCCAGTTCAGAATTATTAGGTGCTGCCACTAGACCTAATTTTCCCCCCCTTCTCTCCCACCCTCCTAAGCTATCTATGTTTCTGTTTCTGCCCTTGCTACTTCCTAGGACAGCAAGAATGGGGAGTAAAACCAAGGAAGAGCTTGTAGCACTATTGGCTGCTGCAGGAGCAGCATAAAAATTTCTACCTTCCCTTCTGGTATTTCAACAGTGAAGCAGAGGGAATCATAAGAGTTTTGATTGCTGCTAAGATATAATGGGCTTGGTGCATTGTAAATACTTACATTCCAACCCAAATTTAAAATTCATCTTCCTAATAAGAAGTTACCTTTATTTCTATTCTCTGTCTTCTTCCCTGTCCCCCAAACACTCTGACTTTAACTGAAAGTGTGAGTGAAATCTCTTGCCCCACCCTAAAGTAAGGTGAGATATAAGAAACCTTTTAGTGGTATAAATCTTTTGGTAAAATTTTAGTCACTTTTCTGATTAGGCCATCTGTTAATTTTAGTAACATGTATTCTTGTGTCGGTTGTACTTTTATCTCTCTGTGCTGATGGAGTTAAAGTAAACTCTAGTCTTTTGCAAAATGTCTGTCATCTCTGCTGGTGCCAGTACCTGGTCAAAAGCAAATACCCACAATCACACTTAGCTGGTGGTGTGGCAAAGACTATCACAAGCCTGGGATGGTGGGTGTATTTTTTTTATTCATGAATTATTTTCCTGTTTCAACCTGATTGAAATCATCTGTCAGTCACACTCAGTTTGGTTGTTTTTTGGGGCTGCTGATGCTGTGATGCATTTTCTGTTGGGCAAAGTACATAATTACTATATCTTACTTGATAGTAACAAAGAGGAGGAAAAGGTTTCTTGAGTGACTTGGACATACAATGCATGTTCTCATTTTTCTCTCTCTCTCTCGTGACATTCACTACATAATCATTTTTATACAAATTTATTAAAAAAAACCTTCTCTAACTTGCTTGTAGCTGTGGTGCCTGATGTTCAGATAAATCTCACCCACAGTTATGAATGCTAGGTAGCAAAAACTAGTTCTGTGTAGCAACTAGCAATTGCTAATTAGTGTGGCTGCCGGGAGACCTCTTCCATTTGAGTTCTGTCATTCAAAATAAAGGAGGTGTCACCCTACAACAGTCAACATGTATGTTACATGCCATGTAGTTGTAGCTGTGTTAATCCCAGGGTATAGGCAAGGCGGGTGAGATAATATCTTCTATTGGACCAACTTCTGTTGGTGAGAGAGACAAGCTTTCAAGTCATGCAGAGCTATTTTTCAGGTCTGGGAAGGGCGCTCTTAAGTGTGTCAGCTACATACAAGATGGAACAGATTGTTTAGTATAAGTAAAAAGAAAAGGAGTACTTGTGGCACCTTAGAGACTAACAAATTTATTTGAGCATAAGCTTTCGTGAGCTGTAGCTAACCCTAACCCTAAGCTGTAGCTCACGAAAGCTTATGCTCAAATAAATTTGTTAGTCTCTAAGGTGCCACAAGTACTCCTTTTCTTTTTGCGGACACAGACTAACAGACTCTGAAACCTGTCATTTAGCATAAGTAGTCAACACATATTTTAAGGCAATGGCTCTGAACCAGGGGAACGCATACCTCTGGTGGGTACGTAGAGGTCTTCCAGGAGTACATCAACTCATCTAGATATTTCCTTAGTTTTACCAGGCTACATAAAAAGCTCTAGTGAAATCAGTAGAAACTAAAATTTCATGCAGACAATGACTTGTTTATACGGCTCTATATACTATACACTGAAATGTAAGCACAATATTTATATTCCAGTTGATTTATTTAAAATTATATGGTAGTGATGGAAAAAGTAAACAATTTTTCAGTAATAGTGTGCTGTGACCCTTTGGTATTTTTATGTCTGATTTTTAAGCAAGTAGTTTTTAAGTGAGGTGAAACTTGGGGATACGTAAGACAAATCAGACTCCTGAAAGGGGTACAGTAGTCTGAAATGGTTGAGAGCCATTGCCTTAGAACAATGGTTCTCAACTTTTCCCTTTTCAGGCCAATATCTAGGTGAGTTGATGTACCCCCTGGAAGACCTCTGTGTATCCCCAGGGGTATGCATACCCCTGGTTGAGAACTGCTGCCTTTGAATATGTCCTAACTACTTACGCTAAACAGTCTGTTCCATCTTGCATTTAGCTGTGATGCTAAGGCAGTGTTTCTCAGATGTGGCCACCAGGGGCTTTTCTTGTGGCCATAGCCTCCTGGGCAGTGATTGGGGCGGAGGCGGGCAAAGCAGCGGCCCCTTCTCTGGGACTGCCAGGAGGGGTTGGGCCCTACCCCCCTTTGGAGCCACAAACACTGGAAGAGCAGACAGTCAGTGTGAGTTCCCCACCTTCCCAGGGGTGGTGGGGCTCAGACTTCTGACTTCTGCCCTGGGGTGGCAGGTGGCAAGCTCCAGCTGTGCGGTGCTGGGCTCTGGCCGTGGGCTCTGTCTGCAGGGCTTTGTCTGCACAGTGGCGTGATCCATCCCTTGGCTGCTGGACTTAAGGGTCTGGTGCTGGCATCAGGCTCACCACCCCCCTCATCGCCTCTGGCCCCCGCTACCTCCCTACTCACTTCCTCATCCAGGGTTGTTATGGGAGTGGGTGGGTGAGTTTCTATGGTCTGCGTTGTGCAGGAGGTCAGATTAAGCTATCATAATGATCCCTTCTGACCTGAAAGTCTATGAAGGCTTAATTTGTCCCCAGCTTGCCAGGGCTGAGTAAGTCTGCTGTGAAAAGTGATATTTGTATGTTTGTTAATATCATTTTTCACTACATCCCAGCTAGTTAACAAATTTGCTGCTGTAAAAAGTGATATTATTTGAAAGTGTTGTGCAGGTTTCCGTTGAGAATGAGGACTGATAGATCAGATACAGAGTGATCGCTTTTTGAGAAGTTTCAAAGAAGCAGCCATGTTAGTCTGTACCGCAAAAAGAAAAGGAGTACTTGTGGCACCATAGAGACTAACAAATTTATTTGAGCATAAGCTTTCGTGAGCTACAGCTGAATGCATCCGATGAAGTGAGCTTTGTTAGTCTCTACGGTGCCACAAGTACTCCTTTTCTTTTTGAGAAGTGTTCACCCACAGGTGATAAGATGTTTTTGTCTTTCCTGTGAGTTCATTCGAGAATGTAGTTATTGTCTGGTTTCACCCAGATAATTGTTGGGCATTTAGTGCATGGAATGAGATACACCACATATTGTGGTAGGCATGTATAGGATCCAGGGATCTTGAAAGATTTGTGTGATGATCGTTGTAGCAGTGCAGCTTTTGCATCTGTTGTTCTGGTGGAGTCTGGTGCCACTTTGAGTTGGTGTGGTTTGCCTGTGGGGAGCTTGTTTCTGATGATGAGTTTGGAGAAGCTGGGAGGTTGTTTGAAGGCCAGAAGTGAGGGTTCAGGAAAGATTTTTGTTCACGTTGGGGTTCCCATAAATTATGGGTTGTAGTTTTGATCCCACATATGGGTTCCATCATTGGGTGGTAGGTGACAACTAGGGGTGAGCAGTCAAAGGGGATTTTATTTCTGTATTGAAGCAGGTTCTCTTGGGATATTTGGGAATGGGCCACAGATCAAGAAAAAGGTGTACACATTTTAAGGGGTGTCAGTCCATTTGATTTGCTTTTTGATGGAATGGTGTGTCAAAAGGTCTTAGGCCAGGTCTACATTAGAAACTTTTGCTGATATAGAAGATGTTGCTTAGGCATGTAATCTTGCTGTCTGTGCAGGTTTTCTAATGACACTTTTAAATGGCAAACTTTTTCTAGGGTGGAGTAGGCTAATTTGCTTTAATTCTGCCCTGTGATATGAAAATTATTATGCCCTTGGGTGTAGGGATGTAAATAGTGGTTTAAAAAGTAACTGTGTAAAAGTTTTATGCAGGGCCCTACTGTCATGCGCTGGCATGCCAGGCGCGGGGCCACCGGCCACCATGCTCTGGGATGGCGGCAGAGTCCTGGGCTCTGGCCAGTAGCAGAGTTTAATCGTTAAGCATCAGTCTTAACGGTTTCGGTTATCAGTTAACCAGTTAAACTTTTACATCCCTACTTGGGTGTAGTCCCAGATGTACATACACTGGTCACCCATGTCTGTCTTTCCTTCTACGTTTTCACAGAATGCATAGGCACTGGTTTCCTTCGGGCCCAGGGTGGTGCTCAACCCCCCGTTCTGCCCCAGGCCTTGCCCCTGCCCCCACCCCATCTCTTCCCACCCAGTTCTGTCCCCTCCCCTGAGCGTGCCCCGTCCCCACTCCTCCCCTTCCTCCCAGTGCTTTCTGGACACCGTGAATTAGCTGACACTGGTGGGCGGGAGGCGCTGAGGAGTAGGTGGGGATCTGGCTGCCAGTGGGTGCTAAGCATGTGACAATTTTTTCCCCTCAAATGAACTTGCACAGGAAAAGGTAAAAGACAAAAAACACTATACCACCAATGGGTGAACAGTTCATAAAGTGATCACTCTATCTTATCTCACAGTCTTCATCCTCAAAGGAAACCTACACAACACCTTCAAAAGATAAGCCTAGGAGTGTAAATTCATAACTTTGCTAGATACTAAAAGTCATGGACTGAACAGAAACACTGAATCTATGTTTCAGAGTAGCAGCCGTGTTAGTATGTATTTGCAAAAAGAACAGGAGTACTTGTGGCACCTTAGAGACTAACAAATTTATTTGAACATAAGCTTTCCATGAACTACAGCTCACTTCATCGGATGCATGAATCTATGGCTTGTTATAACAATCTGTAACCCACTTAATCCTCCACCTCAGCCTCTTTTTTTCCTTCCCTGCATGACTGGAGAAGTGTTAATGGGGCACTTCTCCTTGAATGGTCCCTTGAAATAGTTTAGCATAAGCAGTTAACATCTCTTTTTGATCTTGTACCCAGAGTGTACAGATAAATACCTTTTCCAGACCTGAAGAAGAGCTCAGTGTAACTCACAAGCTTGCATCCGATGAAGTGAGCTGTAGCTCACGAAAGCTGATGCTCGAATAAATCTGTTAGTCTGTCAGGTGGCACAAGTCCTTTTCTTTTCACAAGCTTGTCTCTCTCACCAACAAAAGTCAGCAGTGCAGGGCAAAATGGTAACCACTTAAAGCCAGGGGGTGCAGCAGCAGCAACCCTAGCTCCAGCACCCGTGACAAAAGTTGGTCAAATAAAAGATACTGCCTTGCCCACCGTGTGTCTCTCTAATATCCTGGGACCAACATGGCTACAACCCTGCATCTGTCTGGTCTGAGCAGAGAAGGTTCCGCTCTCTGTAAGAGTGATGCCTGACGGGTGAAAAGGGGTGTGCGCGCGCTGCTCTTAAGGGGGAGACTTCGTGTCACATGGAGGATAAGAGCATCAAGGCAGGGTGCCCACCTCCCATGTGCTGCCTGCGTGTTTCCCCCCATCCGCCTCCCCACAGCCTGAGGTGCCGCCGGAGTATGGAGCCGCGTGCCGTGAGGGCGCTGTGGGAAGTGCTTGCTCTTGCTGTGGCTTGGTGTAGTGGGACTTGCTGGGGGCTGGCTCAGTTCCCCGTCCTCCCCGCACGTTGGAGTGGGGGAGCCTGCGC
The DNA here is from genome assembly GCF_965152235.1 of Eretmochelys imbricata. Taxonomy (NCBI): domain Eukaryota; kingdom Metazoa; phylum Chordata; order Testudines; family Cheloniidae; genus Eretmochelys; species Eretmochelys imbricata. Next base: position 14,998,523 of record NC_135585.1, on the reverse strand, counting down.
TGTGCCCGCTGCACGGCAGACGTCGCTGCTGCTATTGGCCACAGCATGTGTCATTTGGTGCTTCCTGGCTGAGCCCGGAGCTGAGGAGGAAGCGGCAGAAAGAGGAAGCGGCAGCCAGGTCTGGGTCGGGAGGAGGGAGAGGCGCAGGGCGCGGCCCCTGCCATCCATCCGTGCCACAGTTCCCCTGATGATCAGTCTCTCTCTCCATCAGGGCAGATCGTCCCTGGCTCTCCCTTGCATGTGGTAGACGGAGCCAGAGTCCCTGCAGCAGCCGGACAGAGGGAGGGCTGAGCCGGGAGCCCCCGGAGGAGGAGAGGAGGCTTCAGAGAGAGCTCCCTTCCCACCCCCCCGCACTGCTGTACGCTGAGCAGCCCCAGCATGGAAGCCATCGCCAAATACGATTTCAAAGCCACTGCAGACGATGAGCTGAGCTTCAAACGGGGGGATGTCCTCAAGGTAAGTGCAGGGGAAGGGATCAGCGATACTTCCTCCTTTCCACTCTTTTCCTGAGACAGTCGGTCCGCAGCATCTTTTGAGTCTCCACCCCCCTCCATTTGCCCCCATAACCCATTTCCTCTCCAGTCTCTCCACCCCAGAGCCACTTTGATTGCAAAGGACACAATTTTAAATTTTTGTGTTTATTCAGTGTATAATAGCAGCATCTTCCATCTTTTCAGACTGTTTAACAGCTGAGAGCTAGCTATACCATAGACAGTATCAAGTAAATGTGAAGTGCTGAACATATTATTATTAATTGAATTATTTTCTACAAGATAAACATTTAAAGTAATTGACACCAATTTAGTGTTTCTTTCCTTTGCCTTCTGCCAGAAATTCTTGCATCAAAGAATAATTAGATAATCTTTTGTCACCACACTTGTCAAATATTGTTACTGAATTTTATCTTCTGTGTTGATAAACTTCAGTGATAAATCTGCAACACTGAGTATTTAATGGAACTCTGAAGCTGTAAGTGAATGCCTGGGGTGGATTAGATGGGTTTTGTGTGTAGATTACTCAATATACCAAAGACCTTTGAGTCCCCTCCAGCTTGGCAGCATAAAGTTATCTGTTCGCTTTTAAAAAATATTTATATGCCTAAAACTGAAAAAGGATCCAAAAATAACAAACAATGTATCCAACAAAAACAGAAAATGTGATTTTTTTTTTTGTAACCGATTATAGTGCATGGTTTTTATAAAGATTCTAAACTACACAGCCTTCAAAATAAGAAAAAAAAGTCTAGTGTTGTATTAGCATAAGTTATTTTTTCTGTAGTTAATTTATACATGTTTGTTATCAATATAAAACGAGAGAGATCTTTTTTTTCTTCCAAGCAATTGAGCCTTTAGCAGTTTAGCTTTAAAAAGTTTAAGTCCAGATCTTTACTCTCCAAAATGACCTCAGGTAGAAGGTTGATAATTAAAAAACACACTCAGTAAAGCCTCAATCCCACAAAGATTTAGGCACATAAGTAACTTTGTGCATGTGAATATTCTTCACTGGAACTGTTTACCTGCATAAAGTTACAAACATGTTTAATTTTTTCTGAGCTGGGACCTAAGAAATAGCAGCTTATTCAAGGAGTGGTGAAGTGGCAGAATTTAGTGTGATTCTTTTGCAAAACTGGAATTTGACTACTTCATTGATAGACATGCAAGAAATGCATGGATTGTGCAGTCACCTTTGTATTTTTATCATAAACCATGATTTCTCAAGTGTATTAGATAAAATGGATTGAAATTTAGTTTACAGTGTCTTAGAAAACTAGTTTCTTACATATTTTAGGTGGGAGGCCAATCAATTCAATTAAATGTATGGTGGTTACAAAAAAATCCATTTTGGGGTGGTTCTCTTGTAGTTATGTAAACCAAAATGGCTTTGACTTTTAAAATGAATAAATCTGCTCCTGCACATTCACATGTCTCTTACCCACAAATTGCTTTAGGATTTATATACCTTAATTATATTATCTACGTGAGTTACTGCAATAGCTGCATCCATTGTTGCTGCAACTGTGTGCTCAGAATAGTGTCAGCTTTAACCTTTTTAGATCAATTTTAGATCCGCTGTGGAAGTGTAAGCATCAGATTTTTAAATGTTTACACTGACCCTAATTTTTAAATTTGCTAACCTGAGCTATAGTCTGTTGGTTTGTGTTTAGTATCTTGCCTTGGCTTTGTATGCTATATTTGAAACAGCACAATTCAGGTTAAAAATTGTAGAAACATCTGTAAAACTCATAGAAAATGCTGACCAGGAAGGAAAACTGAAGGGCACATGTACTGTACTTAAATATTTTTTTAGTTTGAAATGTACTTCTGGTTATTTTAATCTGGTCCTGTCTAGATGTTTGGGTTTAGTTAAGGGTATGAGAAAATGGCTGGCATAGAGAGAACTATCACATGTTCAAAAGGTGCTTCCTTCTGTAACAACAGCACCATAGTGTAGAGATGAAGCAGGATATTTGTAGAGATTTTTTGTTTTGTCTAAACTAGAAAAATTAGTACCTGTATTACAGCTGCTGCTATTGGTACTAAGTACTATACTAACGTATACAGGGCTCAGGCACTCTTACTGCCATCTCATGATTATTATTTTTGTCAGATTGTGGCAAAAATATGTACACTCTTGCTACCACATATTCTGGCAACAGCCGAGCTGCATATGGGTACTAATTTTTCTAGCCTAAGCAAGGCTGACATTGAGAGAATCCTTGCAACCCTCAAACTGTATCTCTGGTTCCAGCTCAGATACCTTTTATCTTCTGATGTAACCTTAATGATTCTGTTTCTGGAAAGGTGATATAGACTATAACTTTAAGGAAGTGTTTGCCTGTAGTTTCCTAGTCTTAAGTTCATTTCTTTGTACAACACTTGAATGTATGTGAACATGAACAATACTCAGTACTATTATAATAAATTTAGCCTTACAGTGCTTTTGTCTGGGGTTGAAAACTATTTTCATTCACAGAGAGTAAACTGAGGCCCAGAGAAGTTGACTTGCTCATGTTGCACACAAATCCAGGAATAGAACCCAAGAGCCCTGGCTTCCAATCAGTTCTTCTGACGATAGACACCTCAGTGCACCACAGTGAGGGCAGTTCCGGTGTTCAGAACAAAAAACTTTCAGCAGCAGTGTGAGATTGTACAAGTCACTTCACTCAGAACAGTGTTTGTGGCACATCTGGAGTGAGGACGTTCAGAGTGACTAGTACATTTGGGCTGTGGAAGTAGGTTGTGCTAAGCACGCTAAATCAGTTAGCACGTCTCTCTTGAATGCATCCGATGAAGTGAGCTGTAGCTCACGAAAGCTTATGTTCAAATAAATTTGTTAGTCTCGAAGGTGCCACAAGTACTCCTTTTCTCTCTTGATTGAGAGATCTCTGATAATCTCACCAGATCCTGGCTGAACTCTGCCTTTCCCCATTGTCATGCCTAGTAGCTATCTATCCTGAAACCAGGTCAATCTTAAGTGCATATAAATGAGTAAGACCTTCAAAGGGGAATAAACAGTAATACAGGGTGCAAATCTAATGCACTCCCAGAAGAAGGTATTTCTCACTCTTCACGGTTCTCTGCTGTACAAAATTTAGGTTGTTGAGAAAAATTACATATCCTGCAAGCAAATACATACCCCCTTTCTTACATCTTTCCATGACTTGCCATAATTAGATACCTACTTTGAAACAGTGGTGAACATCGCCCTCTGATGGCATGTGTGACTTAGAATGCTGTATAGAGAACTGTTAGAAACTGTTTGTACCATGTTAAGGAATGAAGCTAAATCTAAAATGCTTACCGCTGCTTGTACTTTCATGATGCTGTCTGTGAGGAGGGAAGAGAAAGCTGCATATTGTCTAACTTCATCTGATTTCAGCAGATAACTTGCCTATGATGTCATGGTACCATTATTGCAGTATACCCACATATTCTGGACTTGATTGAATAGCATTTGAACTGTAGTCATTAAGCTGCTTGTTAGTAATCTTATGGCTATGCTCCAAAAGTGAGTGAAGATAATTGAATTTTGACTTGCAACTCTGTAAAACAGCTGAGTGAAGAGGAAAAGTGCTTGGCCTTTTCCTTTGTGGGCACTGTGATAAAAAGCTTGTATGATTTTGTAACTCTTTTTGTCAGATGATTCTGTAGCAGTGCATGGTATTACTGTGCAGGAGATTCAAGTTGATGTCTATCTTTAGACTTGACCTTTGGGCAAGCAGAGCTTGGAATTCATTCAGTCTGCCCCAGAAAAAGGAAGGGGTGCTATTTCCATACAGTGTCCCCTATTATTTGCTTCTCAGTCATTCACTGTGTGTGTATGCAAGACCACCTTTCTGTCCACATTCTGGATACTGCAATATGAAAAAGGTGTTGGTAAATGGCATTCTCTGAAAAAAGTGAAGAAAACTGGAAGGTTCATGTCCGTTCCCCCCTCCCCCCCCCCCCCAAAAAAAAAAAAAAAAAAAGCCCACATTCAGATACAAGAGGGTCCCGGTTTTAAATGTACTCATCTGGCCATTTTATGCTTTTGTGTCTGGATGTGCATCATGATGCATTTAGACTCTCTACTTTCTCTTCACATGCTGTCTGGTGCCGTTAGGACCAGTTACTCTCAATCTGTGCCTACGTTCATTGAGTCTAGGTCTTACATTACAGTTTCTCAGGAATTTATTTCTGGTGGCTTCTAGTTTTGTTGGCCTGTGTGCCAGCTGGCAAGTATCCAGACCTAAAGTGTGCTGATACTTGCTTTTGGTTTGGCAGTGGGGTGGGGAGAGGAGAAGAAATTGTCCAAAGATTCCATTAGCCAAAGCTAGGCTCTTTTCTTCCCCCCACCCTGTTTAAAATATACAGCTACTGCAATAATTGTGTTTTATTTCAAACATATAAAAATATCCATAGGCACCAATCCTATACTCTGTCTATTCCATATATTAAAAACACATAAAATAATACAAAAGCCCTAACCATCCTGATCCATTTCCTCTCCTGAATCCAGAAAGAACATCCACCCCCCACCCCAAAAAAAGATGGGCTTTGTGGCATGCCTGGGAGGTTAACAAGTCTGGAGATCCTTCAGAAGATCAGCGTTCTGTTCCCTGTAGATGTCAGTATAGTTCAGGGGCAGCTTATTGCAAGAATTTTAAAAGTATGCGATGTAAATGCCCAAGACAGTAGATTTAAGAGTCCTCTACTTTTGAGTTGCACTTTGCTGTTTTTCTCAAGTCCTTAATGGGCGATTACATTTTTCAGTAACTTCTTTGTTGCACCTAAATCAACTTAACTACAGTTAGTGTTTTCTCATTTCTGCAGTGTTGAGGCTTGGGTTATTTTAACTGAGTTATCAAGGCTTCTTCCTATTCTGAACAGTGAGATCAGTTCGTCATTTGGGCTCCACAATTGCCTGCTCTTCATGTGATTTCCTCCCCCCCCCGGCGTGCGCGATTCATTCTCTTTCCCTTCAGACCTCAACAGGATTGAGTGTTTCCAAATAGTAGTGCTGAGACTGCATTTTCAGTTCCTGCATGAAAACCATTTTTGGGCCTGACTACAGAGCAACATGTTTGTGTACAGGAGGGGTGAGATGAGCAAGGGTGGCAGGTCTTCCGTCTATACTTCCTTCTCCCACCCCTTCAGTGACCTCACCTGTGTTTGCCTTTATGTAATGGTGTTTGTACTGGCAAGCAGAAACAGGACATTAGCTTCAAGCAGTGGGGTTTGGAGTGAATCAGAGACAACTGATGTCTGCATTAAGTGTGTGAAAGTCCATTGTGTAGGTGTACTTGAGGTATGTTGCTTGATTGTTGTGGGAGAAAATTGGGGTTTGACTTAAACATCTTCAAGCTGCTGTCTTTCAAGTAGAGAGACCAAATAGGCCAATATTGTGGTCTGATGTGAGGAAGAAAAGCTGTCAGCAAGCCACTGAAAACTGTAAAGATGTTCAACTGAGAACTGTAGTAATGTGGGGGGGGAGGGGGTCGGGAAGGGTGGGTTTTGAGATGTTGGCATTTGAAGAAATATCTTCTGAAGACATAGAATGTTTTTGTTTATAATAGACTTGTAGATCAATATTTTAAAGTTAACCTGATGTCTTGTACTGCCTTGAATACTAAATAGTTATTTTTCATATGGACTTCTTTCCAAAGATTGGTTTCAGAGTAGCAGCCGTGTTAGTTTGTATTCACAAAAAGAAAAGGAGTACTTGTGGCACCTTAGAGACTAACCAATTTATTTGAGCATAAGCTTTCGTGAGCTACAGCTCACTTCATCGGATGCATAAAAGTGGAAAATTCAGTGAGGATGTTTTTATACACACAGATCATGAAAAAATGGGTGTTTATCACTTCAGAAGGTTTTCTCTCCCCCGACCCCACTCTCCTGCTAGTAATAGCTTATCTAAAGTGATCACTCGCCTTACAATGTGTATGATAATCAAGGTGGGCCATTTCCAGCACAAATCCAGGTTTTCTCTCCCCCCCCCACCCCACTCTCCCAAAGATTGTTACCTACACCTGGTGATAATTTGAGATTATGATACATGTCCCGTTAGCCAGGTCCTTTAAATTGCTTTTCTTCCCCACAACTCTCCATAAGGGCACATATTAGAAAAAGTAGTTAGTGAACGTACTCTTAAGTTTCTGGCCCTGTACAGGACCACTTGCATTAGTAAAGGAGGCCTTTTAAACTTGAGTGACTTTACAAAAAAATCTAACGTACAAAAACTGGCATATATGATCTTGCTGGGGACAGTCTCAGAAGAGGTGACATTTAATGTTGCTTCCCTCAGAAACCTTCGTAGCAAGAATGAAGTTAAAGTATGGTATATTCCAGGTTGAAGGTGTAAAGCAATCTTTACCAGCATCCAGAGCAGGAGGAATAAATGCATTCCTCCTTGAAAATGGCTTCTTTGTTTCTTTATTTGGTAGCCAGCTGAGGTCTCCTTCCAGGGCTGTCATTGAAAGCAGAACAGAGTAACTCCCTTCTGGTCTGCTCTACCCAGTAGATTTAACTCTGTGTAATTCAGGATGCCGGTTATCTCTTTGGCTAGATGGTGCCAGATGACCTACTGATGAAAACTAGTGACAGTCAGCTTTTAACGTCATAATATGCAGAACTGTGTACACTGCTATAATTTATACTGATAATCATTCCTGGACTGTAATCTATCAGCCATATGGCTCCTGCTAGATTTGGCTATGTCTGCTGGCTTGTCTACAAGGCCCAACCTGTCCCATAGCTGTTTGTCATCTCAACTTCTTAAACTGATCTTTCAGTACAAAAATAAGCACTCACAGAACAGCTTTTGGCTCTTTCAGATTATCTGGTATGCCTTATTCAACATACGTGTTAAGCTGCTACAAACGGTGGTGCATCTGTGTGATTTTATTCATTGGCCAAGAGAGGTTCTGCACTCTACACTGTGGCAATTCTCCCTTTTGTTATGCAATAACTTCTGAAAATCCAAAATTTCAAGGAATGTTCTAGGCATCAATTTCAGTGAAAAGTAAAATCACCATTTGGTCACTCACGACAAAGAGGTGAGCCAGTGACCTCACAGATGCCTGTGGAAGAAAAGCAGTCACTCTATATAGGGGTGAGGCAGTCATCTGAGGGTGTGGGATAGGGCCCTATGTACCCATATCTCTGCTCAAAACCCTCTTGATTGTGATGAAAACCAGAAAAGCATAAATTCTCCAATTTTTCTGACTTTCACGAAAATCAAGATGGTTTTGAGCAGAGTGGTAGGTGTAAGTGGCCTATCAAAACAAGCCTTTGCAAAAGAGTCTGACTTCTGACAAGTGCTTTTCAGAGTAGCATCTTCATTATACCATCAGTGTCTGCTCATCGCTGAAAGTTGCATTCTATCTCTAACAGTAATAATCTTTGCTTTATTTGCTCTCTGGGATTGGAGACTTATTATAAGCATTGCATCAGACTAGAAGGTGGAAGTCTAGCCTAGTGGTCATGTTCATCTCAATGACTTAAGTTCATGTGAAATTCTTGCAGTTTTCATTGAGTAGAGTGAAACCTTCTGTGTTTTTTAGTCCAGTACTGCATGCAGCAGAGGTGCAGGATATCAGATACTGGTGCAGCACTTGGATAAGGTCATCTATTGGAAGTATCAAAGGAGGTGTGCTAAAAGAGACTAGGACAAGATGAGCGGGTGCTACTTGAGTGCTACCCACAATCTCGCCTTCAGTGTAGAGCAGTTCTGGTGTAAGGAGGTCACTCCTAGTCAAAGGAAGAGCAGTCGCAGCCATAACAGCTCAAACAAAGGAGGCTTCTCAGGATTCCAATGTGAACTGAGCTTGGAAAGACTTTGTACAGAGAATCCTTTTCAGAGCGTGAACAGCCAGCTCTTCATTGACACACTAATGTTTGAATATGTTGATATAACTGTGGACTGATATCCAGACAGGACATTTGCATATTGGCTCCATGTGTGGCATTTCTACTAACTGGCAGTTCAGCTGCTAGCCAGTAAAGACTGGTCATGGTTTGTGGCACACCCTCTCCCTCCCCTTCCTCCCCCCCTCCCCCCCCCCACCATAAGAAAGTGACCCAGCAACCAGATTTGTGTTTTCCCTGATAATTTTACAGCTAAAAATAAATCTAAATCTCAGGTAGTAATCCTCTCTTGTGGTGTCTAATAGGGCTCAGAATTCTTGTGAATTGTCTGGGATTTTATATTAAGATACCTGATTTCTGGCTCTTGACATTATATTCAGTTTGTTCTGTTGATTTAGCAGCACACAAGACTGGGTGAATTGCATGCCTTCTGCATTTCTTCACAGATCAACAAACTGATACTGCATTAGATGTGGTGCACAAGTTCTTATCTACGGCTTTATCCCACAACCGTTTTTGCTGTTTAGTTTCCTCTGCTGGCTCTGCAGTAGTGGTTAAACGTCATTGCCAAAGTTGGGCTAACATCAGTGAGTGGTGTGCACATGAGGAAGTAAATAAAGCCATGTTCATTTGAAGTTTCATTATAAACTTGGGAAAGAGGGAATCAAAATGAGAGAAGAGGAACTTTTCTGGGGGGGAGGGGGAAGGAGAGAAGAGAAAGGAAGTTGCACTTTCAAGATTTTTATCTGGAGAGTAAAGAAATAGTTTCACATTTTATTTTAAATGCTGCTATTCCACTTAAAATGAGTACTGACCATCCCAATATAGCATTCCAAGCTTCAACCTCCCTTTTTGTCAGGCTGTATTTAAGCATTTCTGCTTCAGTCGCAGGCCCTGTTACATGTTTAATGGCTTGATTTCACAAAGTGCTGAGTTCCTTTATGAAGCAGTCTTGTCACATCTTGCAAGATTATGACTTAAGTGGAGAAGAAAGTGGGTGCTCAATAGACTGATGCTTGATGTAGCATGACCTCGTCACTATGTTGGTGGTGGAACTGCCCAACTAGTTAAGACAATTCCAGTGAATTATTTGAAAGAAACTTTCCACTGATTTTTGTATGGGATATAATCTAAACATATGGAAAGGTACAACTGACCTCTTTCAATAGGGCACAAGAAGTGTACTGACAGTCTTCAAAACTGTATGTGATTGGAATTATAAAGCCTTTAAAAAATCTTAAATCAGGAAGCTAGCCTGTAATACTCTGATTTAGTTTGTAGATACATCTGACACTTGCATTTTAATTTCAGAGTTCATAATTTTCCTCTGCTTGCATTCCTTTTACTAGGTGAATAGTTTCTAAGACATAAATAGCACAATGGAAATCCTACTTGAGTTATCCTAAAACATAAATGGTGAAAGAAACTCAGGAAAAAAGAAAAGAATGTTAATTGAAGATTATGAAAACTTTTTTCTCTAAATTTGCATTGGTGAACAAGAGATGTTTCTTTCCATTTCAAAGGCAGAATAAATCAGTTCATCTTTAGACCTACTTGGGGAGTAGGTTAAGGCAACAGCTGGAATAAGTACAAAGTTTTAGGGTCTCCCTCTCTGGCTAGAAAACAGACTATCAAGCAATAATTTTATAAATAATCCTGAAGTTCAGTGCTAACCTATATAAATAAAATATGGAAGGGAAAATATATGCTTGTACCTGCTGAATTTGGTTTGCTTCTCTGTATTCAGGTCAGCGTGCACACAGTGTCATTGTGAACTGCATGTTCATATAGCAGCAGCAGCTAGAGCTCTGTGCAGAGAGCAGAAAGCATTTCTTTCAGTTCAGATGAACTATAATTATATTGTTACTCTCTAAAACCCTCTGATTTAAATAATTTTTCTCTGGAATTTACATTTTCTGAACTATGTCTTGCTTTAATTTGTACCAAAACATTACAGGTTTAAATATGCCTGGGGGTTTGGGGAGAGGGGGAATACTTCATGAGCTATGTATGACCCAGCAGGTTCCACTAATAATAGCAGCTAGGTTAATGCAGATGACTTGTGGTCTGAGCTAGTCTGCTCTTTGGTTTGCATGATCAGCACCAAATTTTAGCCATGCCACTCTAGCTGAGGTTGAGTAGGTTTTTCCATTATCCTTCTGTACAGTCAGATTTCAGATACGATATGCTTATGGGAGCTCTATTCCTTGGACATGATAAATACGAAAATGGCATTTCAACAACTTCAGTCTGATTTTCAGTTATTGCTGTTTACCTGTGGATTATGGTCTAATTGAGTAAAAGAATTATTGATTAGAGATGCTAAAAATAGCTGTTCAGATCTGATTAACTAGGTAGTTAAATTTCAGACATATGCCTTGATACTGGAAATCAATTCACTTATCAGAAAGGAGTTAAAATTGGTCATTGAATTGTGGAAATCCTATATATCCTCTTCCTCCCACCACCATAGCTTCTCTGGAAAAATTTCACAAAATGACTTGTGGGATTGTACCTTTGTTTCCATGCAGAACTGGTATTGTGCAGTTCCAGTCGGTTTCATCTGGTCTTAATAGTGCTGCCGGAGAAACCACTGTCTAAGCACATCCTGACGGCACTCTGTGAAAGACTAACAGATGGACGGTAAAGAGTGACAAGCATATACCAAAGCTATGGATAGGGAAGAAAAAGCCAGAGAAGTACAGAGAGGGAAATGGGAAGGAAGTGCCAGAGGTAATGGGACCTGATAGCTGAAACTCATTTTTAAGTACTCACGGATACCTTCCATAACCTGACATCCAAATAGTCACCTTGCAAAAAATCAAATGTGTATCAACTTTCCTTGTTTGGTCAGAGTACCTGAACATCTCTGTGTAAATGTTACATAGCTGAAACTTTTCCTTTTGTCTTTTAAATATAGTGTTTTTATTTAGTGCTTATGAAAAGTGCCACACTGAGCTGGAAACTTACAGCCACAGAACAGGTACAGCACAGACCACCAATGCAGGCTTCCCTTTGCCCCCTTCAGCTACACATACTTTGCTCCACTCAGGCCCCTACTCTAGTGGTACTAAAATCGTGTTTTGCCAGAACATGATTTAGCCAGGCATAGTGATCAGGGGACAAACAATGTTTAAGGTGATAACTGTTTTTAAATTCAGTGTAAATGCAGTGGCCCTCTCTATTTTGACCAGCTGACCTGGGTTTAAACAATCTGATGCAATGCTAAACTGTTTTTCAAAACAGTTTTACTCCCATGGCAAAAGAAAGCCAGTATGCCTTAGCCTCGTCCTGGAGAAGACCACTTCTAGGCTTGAGGGGACAACTTACTCACCCAGCCCATTCAGTCTTTATTCCCTACCGAGACTGCCAAGAAGGATGCAAATTGTGATTTACAATTAGGTTTGGCAGAATTCAGTTTTTATTTTTATAATTTCAGCAGGTGTCAATGTTTGTGTTTAAGGTTTTTTCAATTTTTTTTTAATTATGGGAGAGCAGGGGTCCGACAATATTTAAGGACTGACATTGAGAATCCAAAAGCTAAGCTTTATGAATGCCACATAGTTGTCTGCAGATCTAGCTCAGCTAATGCCAGAGCTGGCTGTTTTAGCAGAGCTGTAAATCCATGCTTTATGCAGCATTCATTATATACATTATGTATACATTATTAAGATGGGACTCTTCTCCATCAGCATTTTTCTTTTCCTATCTGTACATTTCTTTTATCGATGGAAATATTTTTTTCATCCGTTTGCATGTGTTTGTTGAAATCAACATTTACCAACATTTAGAGATTATAAATAGGCTTGGAACGATTAAATTTTTGTGTCTTCTAGGAACTGGACTGAGACCTTCAACTCTCTCCATGTAGACCCCCCCAAGAAAACAAGAAAGGTTATTAGGTTTGATCATTCCTGGCCTGGGCTTTATTTATACCAGAGATCCAGAAGGGAAATGCACTGTCTACCATTACTGATCCTTTGAGCCATCCAATCTCTTCAGTTATGTTACATTCCAAATTTTGTTTGAAAAATTTTGAACACTGCCAAGCATGCCTCTCACAAACTCACCACATTTTGTGTCCTGGAGTGGACATTTCCTCAGAGCCCACTCTTTTCTATAATCTTTCCAGCAGTTGCCTTCACTCAATCCATTACAATAAAAGTAATATTAAAAAAAGGAACCAGCAACGCCATAACTTTACTTCCTTCTCTCCCCTTTGCTATCCTCCATTCTTGCACTGTCATGCAAAACCTTTCTTTTTTGTGTTGGGATCATGTTTCCAATCACTGTACAGCACCATACACAACTGTGATGCTATTTACATTATAAATAGTAATAAGACATCCTGCAAAGTTAAGGGACATTAACACTTACATGATTCGACCTGTTGTCTGTATTGAGAGTAGTTGAATTATCTTTCCTTCCCTCAAAGCTGAAAGGCCTTAAACGAAAGAGGTTGCACATATTAATCTACAGCGCCGAAAGTCTTCAGTATAATAACTACTACAGATTTTTTGTCTGGTAGCACTGAAGAAATGAATTCTAATCTTTTTGCTCTTTAACATACTGTCCAGTTTTGTAGGTCACTCTAGGAACAGTTTACCCCTGAATGTGCAACCTATGGTGAGATGAAGTTATATGCAGTTTTCATGATGAAGAGTAAAAAAGAGCTCTTCACATTTTGTTTATAATAATGGCTGTTGCTACATTATTTTTAACTAGTGCATTTGTAGAGGTGAGTAGCCTAGGAATCTGAGGGGATCCATAGCCAAATAACCCACATGAAACCTAGATGGTTGAAACTTGCTGGAAACCACTCTGGGTTGTCTCACTAATTAGGGGAATAATCTGCCCTCTGCGTAGGGCTTGACTCTTCATTCTGTTTAATCACTTTGATTAAATGGAGGTCTGAGGTGAAGGACTGCTCTTCTTCCTTTTATAACCTTGGCCGAAGAGCTCAGCTTCCAAACAGCTGTTTGAAACTCAGCTTAATTGGATAGCTATATTTCCAAGGAAGTTTATGGCTGCATATTAGCAATATTGCTATAAACCACCTGGGACCAGCTGGCATCCTGTTGTGTCATATCAACCTCTAATGTCTCTATGGCCAGATCCCTATGTTAGTGAGTTAGTGGCATGAATTTGTGCTTGTTGGAATTTTGAGAGTTCAATCTTGTGAAAATAACCCCACCACAGATTTGGAGAATGATTTGTAAAAGTATCCATGTGACACTTGGTCTACAACTTCTATTTTCTTGTGCAGGGGCTATTAATTAGGAAGCCCTCTCCCCAAGGCCTAGAGAGGGTCACAGGTCAGGCCATTGATCTCCTGATTGGAATCTGCCAGTAGAGAAGAGTTTAGCGTTGCTGAGATTTACAATGGAAATACTGTGCTCCTATCAGGTGTTTGGGAGCTTAAAATTAGTCTGTGATCAAAAACTATGCCCTCGGGGTGTCAGTGACCTGCATTATGATATTCCTTCCAGGCTATTGCATTGCAGCTATAAAATGTTCTATTCTTGTGTTTTAATTTGTTCTTGACCTGGAACAGTTCTGTTAATTTGGGATGGGTTTTAGTTAGCCCTGATCTTTTTTTTTTCTCCATTAAAAATTTGTTTCCTTAGCTGTCTGACTTAAGGTTCTGGGCCTTGTTGCTGCTCTCCTGCATTTAGTGTCTACGTATCTGCATTGTTCATGTAAGGACATTCTGATTTTGCCCCACACTTCAGTGAGTTTAGGGACCAAGGAAGAAATAACTTTTTTTAAAAAAAGTTTATGGTACTATCAATAACGTGAGACTTAAAATAATTCATTTTTAATTGTTGAGGTACAGTATAATTAACTACATGTGTGAAACCAGAATAGACAGTCAGTCTTGTCTGTCTCTTTCTGGAAAGAATGCTCTTCTTAATTTAAAAATATGCTATGATATGCCATATCCTTCTGTACCCATTTCTAATGGTGAGTGACCTAAATACAAGTATTTTATTTTCTGTCTTTCCCCAACCCCCATAACAGTGAGCTGTAATGATTGCTATAGGCTCCATCAGTTGGATGCTCTGAATGTTAATTGCCTGCTTTAATATTAACTTGGTGTAAGAAAATTCCATGTAAACGTTTTCTTCTTTATAGAGAATTTGTTCACGTCCAGTTCTATTTATTACCCTTAGAAGTGAAAGAGGAACTTTAGCCTAGTGGAAACTTTCAGAGGCATCTGCTTTAGCATGTAGGTGTCACCAGTTTCAGCCCGACTCACCTCTCCCCACATTGCATAATTCAGAAGATCCTTTACTGTAACCCTCCGCCATTGTGACTTTAAAAAAAAAAAAATCAGCCAGGTTCACATGTAGAAATTCTAGCCCTTGCTGCTTCCTGGTAAGGACAGGGACTGGGAAAACTATTCTGACACTGGAGGTAGCTCATACCTGAGTACTGCTGTATAGGCAGAGTTATTACTGTGTAATGGGATAATGTCTCCTCCATGGAACAGTCCTCCAGCAGCAGTCCCCCAATGCCCAGCAGTGATCACTCTGGGCGCAATTGTGAACTCTACTGCTTTAGGTGTCACAGAGACTGGCAGCCACCCTTTCCCCCTCAAAATATCCTGCATATTTTTGAAATGCCTTTCCCTGACTGCCCAGTTTGGTGAGCACACCTAGTGGCTCTCTCTTGTTGTGTGCAGCTGCCCAGCCAATCATGCCGGTTACCTCCTGCAGACATGCTCCTGCTTGGAGTGGAGAGGCGGTATTGGATGTCCTGGGTTTGTATGGGTACAGATATGGACCAGTTATAGAAATGTGGACATCTCTGAAGGGGATCAGCAGCAGTGATACAAGAAAGTGAAGGAGCTGTGACAAGCATGCTGCAAGGCCAGGTAGGCCAACAGTTGAACTGGTACAAAGCCGGAGACCTACATCTTTTACGATGAGCTGCATGCCACACATGGCAGAGAGCCCACCAGCACCCTTCAGGCCACTGTGGATACTTCAGTGGAGCCAGAGACGCAGACCCGTACTGTGAACAGTGAGGAAGAGGGGAGAGGCATGGGCGGGTACCTGGCTATGCCATGAGCTAGGACTTCTTCGAGACTCTGCCTCAGTCTAGCCAATACCACCAGGCAAGCCCAACACAGGGGTGGGGACCTCTAGTAAGTGTGTGCGTACGTTTTCCTTTACAATGTTTAAATGTAAAGATGGCACCAGGGCCATCCCAAGTTACTGAAGATACAGGTATCTACTTTTTTCATTGTTACATGTACAAGAAGAGGTAGTGATACTACAACAGAGGTAGCTATCGGTTTTTTTTTTTTGTTTTTTTGTTCCTCTGTATGATTGAGTTGGGATGGGGGAGGTTACATAGGGATACCCCTCGTATCCTCCTGAGAGATCGCAATGAAACTCTCATGGAGGTACTCTGCAATCCTCTCCCAAGAGTTTCTACAGATGGCCACCTTATTTCTTCCTCTATGATGGGACGCTTTCCCATGCCACTCTATGATGAGTTTGGCTGGCACTATTGTAGTAAACAGCCTATTGGCGTATGGACCCAGGTGGCTTTGGAATGCCAGCTGCAGCTGTGTCCTCTGTGCCTTTTGTGACCCTCAGGAGTGAGAGCAGCTAAAATCACCACCACCTCTGGAACATAGTGCCAGGACTCTGTATTGTTGTGCTATACTTGTACCAGTGGAAGTAGGGACTGAATTGTTTCATGCAACTGAAAATGTTAATACCCTCCTTTTTTCTCCCTGCACCCTCTGGTGTGTGATACTCACCATGACTAGGGCTGGGTAGAGGCACTCCACAGCTGAAGTGTCAATAAACCGGTCTTATTTAAAAAAAAACAAAACAAAAAAAACTGGGACTAAAGGAATGGAGTTTTGAAACTTTCACTTTCCATTGTAACTGTAAATACGATACAACTGTCTGTTTTATGTGTAGCTGCTGACCTTGAGGGATGCCCCCTCCACACCCACAGAACACCTGAGCCTGATGCAAAAGAGAAGGGAGCATACTAAGGAGAATATGTTCAAGTAGATCCTGCAAGGCACTGATGCATCAGACCACAAACAAAGGACCTGGCAGGCCAACATGGCAGACAGCATGGAGAGGGATAGAGATGATGGGAGAAAAGGAGAGAAACCCAAGAGTCCCATCGGGAAAAGGAAAGGGAGATGCACCAGGACACAATGGGGCTTCTCTAGCAACAAACAGAAATGCTGCAGGTTCTTACTGACCTATAGGTCCATGGACTCACCACCCTGTGCAGTCTCTGGAGAACTCCATGTTGGCAGCTCCCTACACCCCCCAATGATCCACGTGGCTTCAAGGGTCACAACTATCATTATCAGTGCACACCGAGGAACAGCAGGGACAGCTACAGCTTCACATACCCTGACCTACAAGAGAGACGGTTGGTGTATATGTAGCCAAAGTGGGCTGCATTTGTGCACTGAGAGAGGCCGCAAACAGTTCTGTCCTTCTAAATTGAATGTTCAGTTCAGTGAATTTGTTAAAAGTTTGTATTGTATTTTCCTTTTTTATTTGCAAATTGGTTTGTTTACTGCTTTTGTCCATCAATAAAATCATATTTTTTGAAAATAAATTCTTTTTAGTTCACCCCACGTATTGGATAGCAGTATGCAAACCACCTAGTACTTGTAAGTGTACAGAGCTCATAGGTTCAAGAAAACACCCAGTCATTTGTAAATACACAGCAAGTACTGCATATTCATAGTTTCACTGTAAGACAGTGTAATAGTTAAAAGAAAAGGATTACTAGTGGCACCTTAGAGACTAACCAATTTATTTGAGCATAAGCTTTTATGAGCTACAGCTCACTTCATTGGATGCATTCAGCTGTAGCTCACAAAAGCTTATGCTCAAATAAATTGGTTAGTCTCTAAGGTGCCACTAGTCCTCCTTTTCTTTTTGCGAATACAGACTAACACAGCTGCTACTCTGAAACCAGTGTAATAGCTATAAACGTACAGCAAAACAGGATAATTCATAGGTTCATTATAAGACAGTGTTATATGTATAAATGTACACCAAGCACTACAAAATTACTAACAGCCCACAAACCTTCAGGATCAGAGCACAGACAAAGACCGCACATTAACGTGGCTGACTGCTAAAGTGCTCTTTCATAGCCTTCTGTGTCTGCATAGCTCCACACTGGGCTCCTGTGTCTGGCTGTTAACACTCAGCAGACAGCTGTTTCTCTTCTACCCCAAAGGCAACTCTTTTTTCCTCCCTTTGCCTTACCTACATTATATCTGCCTCTTGTGTTCTGCATAACCGTTGGGATATTTTTCTCACTGCGATCCTGTCTTGTGAGTAAACACACTGCGAGCATCCCTTCCATCTGCCAAAGCAGTTCAACTGTCATTCTGCATCTGCTGAGCTGGTCGTTTCCTTGGGGTGATCAAGCTGGCTAGCGTATGGCTTCATGAGCAAGGGACCAGGCTGGGTCCCACAGGATCACTGTTAGTTCTTCAACATCACCAGTGGAAGTCCGCTGGTCAGGAAAGAAAGTTGCTGCTTGCAGCTTTCTGAACAGTTCTGAGTTCTTAAAGCTCTGACCATCAGGCACCTTTCCTGACCAACCCACACTAATATCAGTAAAGCATTCCCAGTGATCTTCCAAGGCTTGCACAACCATAGAAAAATAGCCCTTTCTGATTACGTATTCTATAGCAAGGTGGCCTGGTACCAAAATAGGTATGTGCTTGACATTTGTTGCCCACTGCAGTTAAGGAACCCTATTGCTGCAAATCCATTCATTATGTCCTGACCATTGCCAAGTGTCGCGTTCCTGCATAACAGGACACAACTCGCCCTATGCACTTACATGACAGTGGTCCCCACTTTGAGTTTTCCAACTTCAAAATGATTTTCCATTGACTGGTAGCAATTCAGCATTGCAAGTTTCCAGTGTGCGAGTGCCATTTGTTTTTCCGTTCTCAACAAAGCTCTTATTCTGATGTCCATGAACTGGAGGCTGGGGTGAGCTCTGCACACAGATCCAGGAATGTGGCCTTTCATATTCGAAAGTTCTGCAACTACTGTTTGGCGCTCCATTGCAATGTAGTCTCATTGCAATGCAGACCCGTTGGTGATACTCATTTCTCGGGCCCAGAAGCAGTGCTTCATCTGAAGCTGCTCTGTGAATGTCACCAACAACCCTGAATAGTTTTTCGCAATGTCCCTTAACAACGTGTCCTCCAAAGAAATCCTTATGTCCCCCATTGTTCTGATTCTTCCTGCAGCTCTGATAATACTGGAGAATTTGTGTCTCCTATATTTGCAACATTCATTAGAATAGTATGGAGCTATGTGGTTCTATGCTTCTGTAAGAGATGGTAGACTCTGAACGTTGCCTCGTGGGTTTGTGAGATTTTAAAAGAAAAAAGTGTTGGGATATGGATGTCCTTGTGGGATGGAGAAAGTTGCATGTTGGGAACTTGAACCCTAGTTCCTAGAGATCCCGGAGTGAGTTATTTCTATCCCACGGCATGTTACAAAAATTTCCCAGGTGGCAACATGACACACACTGGGATATTTACCCATGGTGCACTGCCCTTTGCGTTAACATAAGCACTACTGGTGTGTACACACACCACTGACACAGGCAGCCAAGTGTGCACATGCACCAGTGATACTCACTTTGTTAACCGAAGTTTGTACTGTAGACATAGCTTTACTGTTGACATAGGTCATGCAGTATTTAAATTTGCACTGTGTTGACCTCTGTAGGTCGACCATGTTCATCGCGGTTTGGGGAGGTGGTTTTACTGCGTTGCCGTAACAGGACACTTATGTCGGGGGAAAGAAACTTGAGTGTAGACATGTGCATCAGTAGGTTGATGCAAGGTGGCTTATGCTGACCTAACTTCATTGTATAAACCAGGCCTAAATCTCTGGAGTGGGAGGATAGCAGCACAAGAAGCCTCTCATTCCCTGAGGTCAAAAGTCCTTCCTTTCCTCCTCCCGTGGCACCTTTAAAATCATTACTGGTTTCTTCCCTGAAGTGTGTTTAGGCCAGTTAGCTGTCATAACTTTCTTTGTTTTAAAGGGAATAATCTAAAATCTTAAGTATCCTTGTTGGACATCCAGTTTCTTTTTTGTGGTTGTGCCATCCCTCCTTCTCCCGCTCCTCCGGCCTCGGTCGAAAATCCAGATCCAAGTGTATTGTTTTCTAGGCTGCAGAGAAATGTGCATGCTTTACAGGTTGGGTCCTCCTGTGTTTGCTTGGAAGCTGTGGGGTTTTTGCTATTCATAGTGAGGTGGCTGTTACCCCATGTTTTTCTTTTGTATGCACAGAAGCATGTCTGCTTTGCAGTACACACTATTGGTTCTCCAGCAGGAATGGAATCACAGTCCCAGTGATGTGCTTGAAAAAGGAGTGATTTTCTTACAATTTTACATGTATGTGTTCTGCTGCCTGTATAATTATTTTATATAGATTAGATCGATTCCCTACTTCTGAGGCCCTATATACTTTATAGCAAGCTAGACTTAAATTCTGCTGCAAGATCTCAGGGTTTTCCAGCACATTCTTGTAGCAAACTAGAAACTTCTGTCACAGCTTCATTTTAAATTTAAAATGGAAACTTTCTTATGAAATATTTAAAAATGAATACTACAGTAACCATGTTTGTTTTTGATCTTTACAATTTATTTATGCTGTACTCCCACTCACAAATGCCTTTAGCGTATCTGAATCGACAACACAACTGCATCATGGAAGCCATGTGGGGAGGAAAGCTGGAGATTGTGGCAATTGGGGAAGCGTGTGAGGCAGTCTCATCTGTACATAAAGCTGAATTCACACCCCAGCCTGCTGTGCATATGTTTGTTTAAGCTCTAGAGAGTAGGATACAGGTAGTCACCAATATCAAACCATTCAAACACTCTACATAGATTCCCTAAACCATCAGAAGAATAAATAAATTGGCTTGATTTTTATTACCAATATTGAAATTAAATTGTCCTCTTTAGGTTGAGAGTTAAGAATCTCATTGAGATGAAATGAGCAGTTCATATCTCAGAGTTTTGTGTTTCAGGCTTTCTGCAGACTCAGGAAGATAACTGCTTCATCACCGTATGCTCAGTTTGTGTTTTCAAGCTTTTCTTTGAAGTCATAAGGGCTAAAAACATTTCTTATGCCAAAGATTTAGATTCTGGAGCACAGTTCTGTAGGTAGATTTTTGCAGTAAGTTCTTTAGCTGCAAAATACATAGAGGCCTGGCTTCTGACTAGCATCCTTAATTGTGCCCTTTCTTGGTCTTATTCCTTGACTTTGCTGACATTTTCCAACACTTAAGAATTCTTCCTGGAGTGTGTTTTGGAACTTAAGAATTGGGAGGTAAAGAATTACATTAGAGTCTGTATTCCTCATGCTGGGTCTTGTTCTGTTAGCAGAATGTTGCCAGTGAAAATGGCTGAATGTGCTAAGTAAAATGAAGCACATGCTGTGTAGCTCTTATGATACCCTCTAGCGATGGCTTGAGATGTGTGGAAGAATGGACTGTATGTGAACTTTCATTGAACTTCAAACTGTTACTGTGTCCCCAGCATAATCCTGTAAATAAGTGTGACTAACTGGCTTGCTGCTTTGTAGCTCCACCCATCTGTTAAAGCCCTGGCACAAGAATATAGCAACATGCCATCTGAGTCCTTTAAAAATATTTCCCCATTGGAACACTTCTTTATTCCCTTTGTTGCTCCCTCATGCAGTGTAACTTGGCAGAAAAGCCACTGATACTAATTTAGGTAGTGTACAGTTAACTTTCTAACTTCTTTCTGGTTGTAGCCACTTATACATTTCATAGAATATGCATCCCATGCCCCGTCTATTTCTGTTTTAGGCAACTCCTATGAACAGTTACCTTACAGAATGGAAAGAAAACAAGAAGCTCTGATCTGATACATATAACTGAGGTTCCTCACTGGCACATGTACTTTCAATATGTCTTAAATGGATTACACACAAGCACACACTGGAAAGCTGAGTTCTTATGTCACACTGAGAAGGAGCTGTGTTAGTAATATGCATGAACTTGTCCTACTTCAGGAGGACTCTGGCTACCAAAAGGAAAAGTGTTTCATGAATTTCATTCCTGAGCTCTGTCCACACTACAATTTGTAATTCTCTTTGTAATCAGTAACTAACTAGTCTGGAGGAGAGAAGACTGAGGTGGGATATAACTGTCTTCAATTACGTAAAAGATTGTTCTAAAGAAGACCGTGATAAATTGTTCTCTTTAACCTCGAAGCCTGTTAATTCTTGTCCTGTCCTCAAATTGCAGCAAGGAAGATTTAGGTTAGACATTAGGAAAAACTTCCTAACTGTAAGGGTAGTTAAATAGTGGAACAAATTACCTAAGGAAGTTGTGGAATCTCCATCATTTTGGAGTTTTTTTAAGAACAGATCAGACAAACACCTGTCAGGGATGGTCTAGATAATAATACTTCGTCCTGCCTTAGCACAGGGGACTATGCTAGATAGCCTAACAAATCATAAAATATCATAGAATATCAGGGTTGGAAGGAACCTCAGGAGGTCATCTAGTCCAACCCCCTGCTAAAAAGCAGGACCAATCCCCAACTAAATCATCCCTGCCAGTGCTTTGTCAAGCCTAACCTTAAAAATATCTAAGGAAGGAGATTCCACCACCTCCCTAGGTAATGCATTCCAGTGTTTCACCACCCTCCTAGTGAAAAAGTTTTTCCTAATATCCAACCTAAACCTCCCCCACTGCAACTTGAGACCATTACTCCTTGTTCTGTCATCAGTTACCACTGAGAACAGTCTAGATCCATCCTCTTTGGAACCCCCTTTCAGGTAGTTGAAAGCAGCTATCAAATCCCCCCTCATTCTTCTCTTCCGCAGACTAAACAATCCCAGTTCCCTCAGCCTCTCCTCATAAGTCATGTGTTCCAGTCCCCTAATCATTTTTGTTGCCCTCCGCTGGATGTTTTCCAATTTTTCCACATCCTTCTTGTAGTGTGGGGCCCAAAACTGGACACAGTACTCCAGATGAGGCCTCACCAATGTCGAATAGAGGGGAACGATCACGTCCCTCGATCTGCTGGCAATGCTCCTACGTATACATCCCAAAATGCCATTGGTGGTCTTGGCAACAAGGGCACACTGTTGACTCATATCCAGCTTCTCGTCCACTGTAACCCCTAGGTCCTTTTCTGCAGAACTGCTGCCGAGCCATTCGGTTCCTAGTCTGTAGCGGTGCATTGGATTTTTCCATCCTAAGTGCAGGACTCTGCACTTATCCTTGTTGAACCTCATCAGATTTCTTTTGGCCCAATCCTCTAATTTGTCTAGGTCCATCTGTATCCTATCCCTACCCTACAGCGTATCTACCTCTCCTCCCAGGTCCCTTCCAGTCCTACATTTCTATGATTCTGTGGCTGGCTCTAAATGTGGGTTTGTTCATGCATGGCATCATTAAGACACTGTTGGAAATAATAACAGCAAGCAATGGGTTGCCTTTGCCAGATGCCTAACTTGGTATATGGCTATCTTCCTCCAGTCAGTTTAGCAAAGTATGTGGACGGGATCTTCTGACCAAGACTCTGAAACTGCTTTGACCAGTCCTTTATTCCTTCCAGCAGTCCTTGTGGTAAAACATCCCAAAGTGCATTACCTCATGAGCTGTACTTACTGCTCTGCATGTCTTCCCCCTGCTGAGGGAGTGGGGGATAACTGCCTGAACAGTGATCCTCAGACTGAGGCTCAGGTGCCTCAAGTGGCTCTTTGCAACACATGATATTAAAATGCGGTGTGATTTTAATTAACCAATTAGAGTCCTTAACCATTCAGGATGTTTGTACTATGTTCTTAACCATTAACTGTTAAGAATACTAAATTAGAATACTCGGTCAGTCATTCTGCTCTGAGAATAATATGCATAAAATAGTAAATGAAATAATGAATTCACCCTATGGTGGTTTGGGTAATGTTGATTGCTAATGTGGCTCCTGAACCACTGAGGTGAGAGCATCACTGGCCTAGAATGCAGATGCAAACATGTTGAGGCTGTGGAGCAGGTATGGACATGCAAATATGGTTATGATGGCAGAAAAGCTGCTGTATGGATACAAACCAAATTGTGTTACTTGTGGTTATGCTGCAATCAGTTACAAAATCATGGTTATGGCTATAGTGTGAACAGGCTCATTGTCAGCCAAGATAGTCTTGTGACATACTGTGCAGTTGCTGTCTAAAAGCATATCTATGTAAATCGCTAATTTGTTTAAATGGTGGTGAAAGCAATGTTCATTTACCAGTCCATTCAGAAAGATTACATCTTGTGGGGTTCTTTAAATTTTTCACCATCCCTCTGTAGAACTAGTTTAAAATGCTGATAAAATGTAGAGTGAACTACAAAGGTCACATGCATCACAAGCTGTGATTGAAAGTGGGCTATAGCTCTCTTGCTGACCTACATAATACTTGGTTTTTCGTAGAAGCAGCTATGGCTTGTTAACTCATTCTTTAAAACTTTTTCCAGTAGTGTAATTCAACCATTGGTCCCATTTGTTTTAAGCCCATAAGCAGTGAATGAGCTTAAGTGCTTATTTACCGCTGGTTTCTCTGAACAATTTTGTTTAGTCTTATGCCATCCTAGTGATTATAGCTAGAGCTTTAATATCTTGCTTTTCTTTACCTCTCCTTCCTCTATTATAGCGTGCTCTATAACTGACTCTTAGCCAGATATATTCCATTGTGGGAGTTGTCTGTTGGCCACCTTCAGTGATCACTCGGCTGACTCTTTATCCTGAGGTCATTCTATGAGATTTTTGCTGAAAAAAAACTTTCAGCCTTTTCCACATGGAAAAGATACGTTTGTTGCATATCACATTCTCTTTATTTCCTGCCTTGAGCAAAGACCCTGAAAATGGCTCGTTCATGCAAGAAAACCAATTGATACCTGCTGTATCTGACTGTCTTAAATCATTGCTGGCCACCAATACAAATTCACTAGTGATCACCGGTAATTTAGTACTGCATGTCGACTTTTGTAGTGAAAATTGATAAGCAGATAATTTCTAATTTTGCAAAGTGAGGTCATGTCTGTCTTTCTCCTATTGGTTGCTTCCAATTAAAGCATCAGGAAGAGGTCTGGTAGAGCTGCAGTAGAATACAGTCTCTACCTGTGCCCCTGCCATTCTCCAATATTTGAAATTTCCAGTTCTGCTGCAACACAACTAATAAGAAATGTACAGTGTGGTGCTGTTGATACCTGCTTCCACCAGCCTATTGGAAGTGGTCAGAATAGGCAAGGATCTAGCAAAATGTTGATTTACTCTGAAGTAAACCTTGAAAAGCTGCCTATTCTAGGAAATTGGCTTCCTGTTATCTCTGATTTCATGCTTTCCATCTGTCTTGAAATGAAGAGATTAGGACTTATCCTAGCTATGTGTGTGAGGCAGAATCAGATAATCTCATTATTCTGATCTCATTACGTTTAGTCTTCTGGATTTGAAAATTCCCTCTATTTAACCCTTTCTTCAACAGCAACAAAAATGGTGGTAAAATGGTAATTATGGGGCATGGTGTGCTGTTTGCTCCTGGAGCAAGCAGTTACTTCCCCTCTTCAATTTCCAAACAAACTCCTATTTTGAGGTGAAAAACCTATTCAAGTTCTAGTTATCCAGCAGGCCATGTAAGGGTGATTCATAGTTTACTCATTTGAGTTCTAAAAGATTGTCACCCAAAATGGTGCAGCAAACAGCTAAGGGATGTTAAAGGGATAGATTAACATTTCAACATACTAACATTTTTCTATAATGTTAATTTCTGGGTTCAGAATATTTATATCAAATATGACCCCTTCTGAAAATCAGATCCTTGTGGGACAAAGTTAAATTTAGATCTAAAATAAGTGATGTAGAGATTTACAGTTTGGAGAGATGCCAGTACTAGTTCATGGTAGACCAGAAATTTCAGATTAGTTTTTTGGGTAGAATGGTTACTTAATTTACCAACCCTCATCCAAATCTTTGAAGAAAATTCTGAGGCCCTGCAGACTTCACAGTGGAGCAGCCTGTGGTCTTGTTTCAATGTGACTGTGATCCACTGACTTGTCAATTCCTTACCTGTTTCATGCTGGTACTTAAGGTACATAGGTACACGTTCTATGCTTTGGAAAAATTGGCTGAAGTTTGAGCAAGCAGTCCCTATTTTTCCATTCCTGGTGCAGAAGTGCATTGACATTACTGGGGGGTTTGCTTTAGCTGACTGCAGAAGGTTAAATTATGGTGCTTGTATTTGTGACCGAAAAAAGGATTAGTGTATGCCTTGGACTAGCATGTCGTACTGTAAACACTCCCTAGTGCAAACTTTGTCAGGTGGACTCAGGTTTACAAGAGGCCTTTGTCTCTAACCTGTGAAGGAAGCGCTGTTCTTCCTGGACGATCCCAGACATAGGTTATGAAATAAACTCTTTCACTTGATTGGGCCTGTGTACGTAAGGAAGGTAATATGATAAAATGAGGATTAGCTGACAGCTGCTACACTTGGTAGTTGTGGGTAGAAGTAAGAGTCTGGTTCCTTGATGGCTTTAAAAGTGCATTTTGCTGTAACTTATATTGGAACACATGCATGGGGCATTTGAGATTATATTGTACCATAATGCTAGACTTCCAGATCAATGAATCTTGGGCGTGTCTTTTGAGAGAACAGTGCCTTTGTCTTTTTCCTGGTACCTTATTGCAGTATGAGGGCAGCCAACACAAGGCAAGTAATCTGAAATATTAAATACTGTTAAATTTTAGGACAACCCCCGCAACCTTGTGGCATTTAACACACAGGCTTGGTGGGAGGGAGGAGAACAAGGTTTTTTTCCTTCCTTTTACCGCTCCTTTTTTTCCTGGTTCTCTCCTCACTTCTCATAGGCCATGCCCATGGTAGTGAAGACAAGACAATATTTTATGGTCTTGCCTAGGTTGATCCCACATCATTATCTCCCTGGAACATATTGGTCGTGAGATTCTTTAATTAGGATTTGTTGCCATTCATCAACACAGCTGAGCAGTCTGCCCTCACTACAATCCTATTGCTGCTGGCCTAGGGAGCAAGAGAGTACGAATGTAATTGGGTTTTTCCCACAGCAGAACAGGGTTCTCCTGTAGTCACTGGGACAGCCCATTAGTTTAATTACTTAAATTATTTTTCTCACTGTTTAGAATAATCCCTTAGAAACACAAAACTGGTGTTTGTTTCCTTACCAAAAAATATTGCCTCAATTGTGCATTCACGCTAGGTGGTGATGGTGGTTTTGCTTGTGAGAGCTATGTGGCAGTCAGTGTTGTTTTAATATATACATTTTTAGATAAGTGAAGTATTTGTTTAATGAGTAGTGGGAAATTGCAAAGACTAAAGAATTGCATGATCTGGTCTAGTCCAGTGATAGCATGTCTCTTCCATTTTGGGGGTTTCTGGAGGGTGGGGGTGAAATGGGATGGAGCGAAGGGGAGTTTGCAGGAGACACTTCTCCAATGATTTTTTTTTTTTTTTTTGTCTGCAAGCAGTTATAACTGATGGCTGAGACTAACAAATTCAGGGGTTTTGTTGTCTTTGGTGTTATCACAGTTCAAGGCAGCTACACCAATATTGCTCCCTTCGCGGTCCACAAGGGCACCTACTTTTAGGCTCTTGGCTCCTCAGCTGTCACCTCTCTTGGATGGAGACCCATGTGAGTGTCTCACCTTACTGGGGTTTTTCCAGGCTGCAAAGTTCCCTGCGTGCACTGTGATATCCCCAACACACCAGATGGCCTAAAAGGCTCATGTCTGAACTTTTGCTTACTCTTTGAAAGTGGTGAACTACATAATTCCCAGCAATTATGACTTACCACACAGGTCTTTCTAAGCAACCACATTTATTAAGGTGAAATGAAAGCATTAGATAAAACATACTAAAAAAAAAATTAAGGTTACCCCCATCTCCAGCAGGGGGCTTCTGGCAGGTGTCAGTCTTTTCAACCCTTCCCTAAGGGTTGGGGGCCCCCCGCTCTTGGCCAAAGATTCTGTCTGTTTGCTGGATCAGAAACGAGGCCCTGATTTTAGGACTGTTAGATAAATAATCTGACTTTAAACTTTTTTTTTGTCTGTTGGTTTCTGGAGAATCCAGTTTGAACTAGTGTATGCAAGCCTCTCCAAGTGGCTCTCTGGAAGTGTTACAACCTGAGTGAATTTGTCTGATCACTCCCAACTCTTATTAGTTCTGGAGGGCTGTGGTCACCCTCCCCCATGAAATTACATACAATCCCTGGCCCACAATGGTGCATAGACTTAATACAGTAAGCTCTCCCACAGACTTTTCAGGTCATTACCATATCTGTGACAGGTGTCACTAAAAATCAATGGGTCAAAATCATGCCTCTCAAAAAGAGAAAATAATCTAAACAAGCTTGATGAACCCATGTTGTAGTCAATACAAAACTGCAGAAGAGTTTTTAATGGGTGTCTTGCCTTGCTTCCAGAGGTAGGAGATGATCTGCAATCAGTCTGGATAGGGAGCTGCCCCTGCAGATGATGGATTTAGTAATCCATCAAATTCTAGTAAAAGGAGGTTTGGAGGTTCGTTTTACAAGAAGCAGGAGGCAAGTAATGACTGATTTGCAGAACTGCTTGTTTTTAAAGCAGTCAGGACAAATTTTGCAGCCAGAAGAGCCACGTCATTTATTCAGACGTTTATTTTGCATAAAACAGAGGCAGTGAGATTTTTTTCTGCAGTATGTTAATTGTGGTTTAAAGCCTACTTCTCGTTACTCAGGATCTCTGCTGCCAGTGCATTAGGTCAGGTTAATAAAGATCTGTCCTCTTCCCAGTGCTCATCTGTGTCCTGTTCCTCTCCATTAGTTTTCCTGTTAATCTTGCGGCTGAATGCCCAAGCTATTCCAGTGGTCCCAAAAGGTGCAGATACAGTTGCTACTGCACTTCTTGACAGCAATAGTGAATCATGGGTTCTCTGTCCAAAGTGTTAATTCTTGATTTAGGAACTTCTTACATCCTTGTTCAGTGCATGGATATCACTCAGCAGGGATCTCAAGTAAAATCCCCTTTAGATTATTTAAGAAAAAGAAGAGATTGCTATTTGCCATCCTCGCCTCAATCAAAAACTGAGATGTCAGCCAGTTTTTACTTCGCTTAATTGGAAGTGTGGATTTTAGAGAGATTCTGCAGTTCAGGGGATATAGCTGAAATTGTGATAACTGTGTTCATGGAGTGCTAAAGCTGTAAATCCTGTTTTGGTGATTACAAAAAATGGCAATCTTCCAATTCATTGGTCAGAATTTTTGGAGTTCTCTGCTGGGGTAATTTGATTAGTGACAACACTTGGGACAGCTGTCTCTAGGTAATGAAATGTGTGCTTTTTCTTACTTTCATATGTAATCATGCATACAGTGTGTTCTAGGGACTGACAAAAAATACACGTCAACGTATAACATTCAAAAAGATCTAGTGTATGTAAATGTTACCTGAAAGGATATGGCAGTCATCATTATATGGCTATATCAAAACCCTCTTCTCTGATTGACTGGAGTCTCACTATTCATGCACTTGTATTAATAAAGTCTAGTTTTTACCATGTCAACATATAGCCCTAGTTTTCTCCATTTGTGTGGGTCTGTAATGCATGATCAAGTAGATTGGCCTTATTTACTGTGCCTGCCAATGAGGAGGTGATTAGAGAAACAAGCCTGCCTAAGGACTTGAGGGCAGGCATGTCACTTGGATTATGAAGCAAAAAAAAAAAAAGGCTTTATCAGTCTACCATCCATTATTATAATAAACTCAGTGGCCCTGAACTCTGCAGCTGTCTTATGTGTGAGGCCAGTGTTTTCAGCATTCATGCTGTAGAGACCTTCAGTGTCTGTCAGGATTAAGGCTTAGCTCAGCCTGGCTGGCTGACCTGAGAAATATCTTTTATTCCTATCTCAGCAATTAGAGGTCATGATTTTCAGAAACGTGACAGAACTGAATTGAACATCTGTCTATATAGAGAGTTTGAAAAATTGCCTTGACATTTATTCACCCAAGGACTAAGCCTGTCAGCCCAGAGGAATGTGGGAGCCCTGATTAATCAGTTCTATCCCCTCCAAAGAGTAAAAAACAATTCTCTATTCTTCCCCTCCACATTCACCAGTAAATTAATTTGGGGCTCCCACTACCTCTTTGCATGGCTCTGTCACTGTTGCCACCCTCCTAGACATTCAGGAAACCATATGCGTCCTAGCTTTCTTTCATGTACTCTGTTCTCTTGAAGAAGAAGCAGCAACTAGGATGTTCTGCTTCCCTGCTCCTTCCCTCACAAATTATTGCTACCTCATCCACCATATTCCCTCTTTTCTGTTAGAGGAACAGCAACACTTGGACCATTCTGCTGCTTCCCTTTCCCCTCAGAGCAGCTAGAGACTTCTCTGCCCCATTCAGCTCACTGCCTGGGCAAAATCTGTGCTGTTCCGGGAAAGCAGAACTATTAAGTTGATTGCATAAATGGGTATTTTTGGAGCCTTAGATAAGGGTCCCTTGTATTTTAAGGGCTGCAGAATCGTGCTTCAAGCTCTCTGCTTTTTTTTAAGTTAACGTGAAAAATGTGAACTGAGTTTGAACTGATGGGTGCATTGAAGTCTTCCTGAATCTGCAGATCACATGGAACAAATGCTTAGCATGTCAGTATTTTAACCATGAAAGGAAGGTTTCGTCTGTTTTGTCAAAGTGTTCAACCATCAAAAGGAAGGACCTCTATAGCCTGTTGCATAGGTGTTGCCATTGCTGAATTCTGTAACTGCAATCACCTTCTCACTGTAATCACTGTAGCTGACACAGCTGCCAGAGTTATGGC
This sequence comes from Eretmochelys imbricata, assembly GCF_965152235.1. NCBI lineage: Eukaryota > Metazoa > Chordata > Testudines > Cheloniidae > Eretmochelys > Eretmochelys imbricata. The sequence goes on along the minus strand of NC_135585.1, from coordinate 14,968,299 downwards.
GAAGTCCAGGGCTTGGCCACCAGATGATTCTCCATCACAAATTTGTTGATCTCCTCTCTAGAAACGTTAGGCAACTGCTCTGTGAATTTTGCCACAGAACCCCACTGTTGAAAGTTATATTTTGAGAGCAATGCCTGTTGATTTGTGATCCTCATTTGTAAGGAGGAGGTCAAATAAATATTCCTGCCCATGAGATCCAACCTCTTTATCCTTGGGCGTGGATTTGTTCCTCCCATGACATCATCTTTTATTGGTCACTGTCATGGCAAGCAAGTTAGGAGCAGGATGCATATCATATAAGCACTCAAATCCCTCAGTAGGGATGTAGTAATGCGGTAATGCTTGTCCTTACGCTTTGCCACAGGTGTTTCACAGAGTTCTGGCTATTTCCAATAAATGCCTCATTGATCAGGAGAGCTACTCTCCCTGGGGACAAGGACTGGAGAATGGCCACTAATTTGTGTGTTTTCCTGTATACCTTCAGTCTGGATAGAAGGTTGGCGTCAGCCCTAGGTAAAAAGTTCTTCATGTGCCCAGAAATCCCCTACCACTGGAGAGAAAGCATCTGGTCCCATGGCATTGTCTGGTGGCAAGGAGGACACACTGAGTCACTGGATACTCTTTGTGCAACACTGTACAATGGCCTCAGGCTGTACCTGCGCTGAGGTGGCATCCTTCATCTGACTATGCAGCATGGGTGGCTGCGTCACAGATTGGTTAGGTGATCTTATCTAGAGTGGGTTGAAGATCAGGAGCTAAAGGAATGAGGAGGGCCCTGTGGATTCCAAGGCCACTGTGGATGTGAGTAAAGCATCAATGGACAGGCCATGAGCCCCTATGCCTACTGTGTGATCAGTGCTGATCCTGGAATCTGTCAGTATAGCCAGGGGACGATCTAAGAGGCAAAGGGCACGAGTGCTAGCCCTATGGGTGCTGCCAGGTGAATTTCTCTGGCTTTGGCACACTGGGTGCGCGCACACCTGAGTAGAATACACGTGCATCCACATTTTTAAACAACAGTTACGAAACAGGTAAGTAACAGTCTTTTTTCCCTGGAGAGTGAAGTGTGTAAGGGCTAATGATTAGTTTAGGTAAATCCATTTGAAATGTACTTTTTGTTTCAATCCTGTATCAGGTAGCTTGGGTCCATCACACCTTTGGAATAAGAAGGAAATGTATCTCCGTCCCTATATCCTTTGTGCTTTTCAGTCTTGGAAGAGGACTTTTGGGAGTGTTACGTTAGAAGTTTGGGGCACCAAGGGTGAGATTTTGAAGGAGTGGTTTGCTTTGGAGGATAACATCCTGTTCCTCTTCACTAAAATGGAAGCCAAGTTTCATTTGTCCTCTAATCGCAAGACTACTTCTGTGCATGAAATAGTGTGGTTTAGTGAACTGAGTGTGTGTCCAGTAGTTGGGAACTCCAAATTCTAATCCTGGCTGTTCCACTTGCTGTGTGTCTTTGGGCAAATCATTAACCTTTGTTTCTTCCTCCATTTTGTAAGATGGAGAGATTTACCACGGAGATGTTGAGGAACATTGTTTGTAAAGTACTACAAATGCTAAATCCTAGGGTCATAAAAGAGGAGCTACAGTAAGGTGGTAAATCAGTGAAATCCTCCCAGTTTTTTTCAGGGCAAAATGAGGACTGGACTCCCCGGATTATAAATCTAGTATCACAACCCTGCTGTGACTAGTGAACCATGTGTTTTGTTTTGTTTTGTTTTTTTTTTCTTCCACAGGATATCTGTTTTTTAGCTTTCCTAATTCAGACCTGCTTCATTTGTAGTGTGGTGTAATAAGAGGGCAAGCTCTGAGTTTGAATTGTCACAACAGTTAGTATGTACTGATCATGTCCCTGTCCTCCACTATTTTTTTTCAGCTGTCCTATTTCTGACATGTCATTTAGTAATGGTGCTTGCGACAGATTAGTTTTGCTGAATGGAAATTGCAAAATTGAGAAGATCCCACATTCTTGCAAAATGCCACAGGACCACTGTTAGGCTTCTGCAAAGTCTCTTCCATGAACTTAAAAGGAACTGTAAAACACACTCACTGGAATGTGTTTGATGGCCCCTTTTTTATTTTCTGGCAATGACGTTCAACCTCCATCCCTCAGAAGTTCTGCCAAGAGCTTTTACAAAGGCCTTGCAATTTCATTAAAGGCTGCTCTGAGAAGTTATGGTCAGAGTTGTGTTTGTCTAAATGTTCTAAAAATGAACAGCAGCAAACGTGTATTTCATGCTCAATAGCTGTGCTCCTAAACTTAAACAGGCAGCTTGAGCAGACTGGGAGGGACAGCAGCTTTTCAGACTATGATGTAAGTGGCAGATCTGGGAATAGAACCAGGAGGACTGACTTTACCCTGACTGCTAGATAACACTACTTCTCATTTTGACACGTGGTGTTGGATTGAATCAGAAGTGACTGTAGATTTTATTAAATGTTTGGTTAAGTGAATCTCATCTAAGTGAATAGAATTGATTGGTACATCACAGTCAGACCAAGTCTAAATTATGAAGTTTTGTTAGCATAGCTGTGTCTGTTCGGGGTATGAAAAAATTTGAATTTGATCTTTTTTTAAATAATTTCTGTGACTAATATGAGTTTGTTTTTAAGCATTTTTTTTTTAGATTTTCACTTAAATTTCAGTTAAGTAAAATTATGGGTTTTAAGCATTTTTAATTTTTTTAATCACTATTAATTTTCACAATTTCAGGAAATTATGGGGGAAAGTCAGACTGTTTTAATTATAGGAAATGTTGAGATTCAAAAAGTTAAAGCTTTGTAAACTGTTAAAACACAAATTGTCAACCTCACTTATCAATATACGAAGTAAATATCCTTTTAAATCAGCAAATCGTATCTGGTTTTGCTATTCATTTGATAGTCCACTGTAACAAGCCTATTTCAAAAGTCTAAATCACTGGATTTTGGGGCTAGTAAATTCTCAAGCAGCATTTTTCTTTCTTTGCCTTTCTGTAAATTTTTATGAATGGAAATATTTTTTTCATCTGTTTGTGTGTACACAGTGAAATCGATATTTACTGACATTTATTGATAAAAATCTAATCCTTCCAAGCCTTACTATAGCCGACATAGCTATGCCAGCAAAACCCCCAGTGCAGACACAGCTGTGCCAATGGAGTGCTGCTGTTGGTATACCTAATGCTGTATTGCCAGAGCCTGCGTAGTGTAGACTAACCCTCAGTCTAGTCCTCTTGAGCCTTGGTCTAGGATAGACCTGTACTGTGTTCAGACTTAGTGAAGCCTGTCCATGCTCTTCAGTGAGTAAGTAGGAACTAGGGAAGAGGTATCTACAGGTTCTAAGAACTTGTATTTGTGGTTCTTTTTAATTGCTTCATTGATAGTTTCTCTTTAGGGGGCCTGCTTAAACAGTGGTGATTTGTCTGTCAACTTAATGAAACTTCAGCATAGGGAAACGTGTTAGATAAATTTCAGAGTAACAGCCGTGTTAGTCTGTCTTTGCAAAAAGAAAAGGAGGACTTGTGGCACCTTAGAGACTAACCAATTTATTTGAGCATGAGCTTTCGTGAGCTACAGCTCACTTCATCGGATGCATACCGTGGAAACTGCAGAAGACATTATATACACACAGAGACCATGAAGCAATACCTCCTTCCACCCCACTGTTCTGATGGTAATAGCTTATCTAAAGTGATCATCAAGTTGGGCCATTTCCATCCATTGTTGGGCCATTTCCATCCATTCTTCCATTTCCATTTCTTGATGATCACTTTAGATAAGCTATTACCAGCAGGACAGTGGGGTGGGAGGAGGTATTGCTTCATGGTCTCTGTGTGTATATAATGTCTTCTGCAGTTTCCACGGTATGCATCCGATGAAGTGAGCTGTAGCTCACGAAAGCTCATGGTCAAATAAATTGGTTAGTCTCTAAGGTGCCACAAGTACTCCTTTTCTTTTTGTGTTTGATAAATAGCCATCTAAGCAGGACCTGAGTAAATTAATCCACTCTGCATAACAACAAACTGGGGAAGTGCTGTGTTCTTCAATTAAATGTGGATTGGGTTTGAGATTAAGGAAGATCTTCTGTTTCCGTAATAGCATCCTGAGTGATGTAGTTGGTTATAAAAGGCAGCTGGTTCTGGGCTTCAGTCAGAGTAAACTAGTTTGTGATCTCTTGGAGGAAAACACTGTTCCCCTTCCTCTTAAGAAATTGTTCTTGAGAGCAGAGCTATGGGATTTAATACATATAAGAGCCAAGCTGTCGAGTTAGATCTACGATAAAGATCTTTTTATACCACATATCGGATTGTAATGAAAGTGCAGTGTGTTTACTGCACCCTGGAACTACTGAACAGTCATTGCTCCTTTGGTCCTAAAAATCATAGGAACTAAAATGGCGAGTTTTTATGCTTGGTAACATTATCTGGGGTGCCTGTCTTGAAGCTCATTTTTGGATTTCCTCAGTATTTTAATGCATTTGCATCCGATGAAGTGAGCTGTAGCTCACGAAAGCTCATGCTCAAATAAATTGGATAGTCTCTAAGGTGCCACAAGTACTCCTTTTCTTTTTGCGAATACAGACTAACACGGCTGTTACTCTGAAACCTGTCAGTATGTTAATGGTACTTCTGGGAGTCGTTCAGGTGGAAGGAGGCCCAACCAGAGAAATGTATTGGCTACAACTACTTCGAACTCCATAAAGCTATTCTTATTATGGCCTATTAGTAGTTTGACATTTTAACTTATATTGCTAGCACTCACTCTGACTACATGTACACTAGCCTTTCCATACAATTTCTTATCAATGGTTCAGCTCCACCTACACTAGTCATAGTGAGAGTAGTAGTATAAATGAAACTATTGCAATCTCTCACATTTCTATCACTGTGCCTACTCTTTACAGGGAGTCTAGACAACACAACAGTAAAAACGTTGTCACTTGATCTAGGCTTACCTATGTCAATGGTAGGAACAGTGGGAAACTTTAGTGAAAAGTTAGTGTAGATGAGGCCTGTGGCTAAACTGGTAGTGTTACTCAGTATGTCTTTTGTACTGCTATACAACTTGATTTAGTATAGTGGCTTTTATGGTGGTGTTTGCTTTACAAAGCTAAATACAGATAGAAAAAAGCCAAAGAGAACAATCAAGAGGTGTAGGCTGGGGAGAAAGAGAATCATCTATCTTTTTAGAGGAGTTCAGAAAATAGTCCAGATGGTTGGAACTACAGAGAAGTGCGGGCTCTCACCAGCTGTCAGTGAAGGTTTGGAAGGCTGGTGCTAGGGAGGGGCATAGTAGGAAAGTTTGGGAGGTTAGCTTGGGCAAATTCATGTAGGATTTTAAAAACAAAGGCAGTTTTGAACTGGACCTTGAGCACTGATTGCCTGACATGTTCCTGACTGTGATTCTTCCACTCTTACTGCATTTCTTATACTACCTAATGTTTAGGCACCGTGCTGTAGGTTTCCTGTCCACCATAATTCTTACTCTGTTTCTGTCCAGAGTTTTGCAATTTAAATGATGCTGTAACGGGGTCCCTGCAGGGCCCTCCTGGCTCCTGCTCCTGCAGGGCTGAGAAAGTCGCACAGGGACCTTTTGGTGCAGTGCTCACCTGGTGCTTTTATTTACAGGCTGTGCTCCCACCACGTTTCCACCATACACAGTCCCCTGCTTACAATCCACCGGCAGGCAAGAGGGGGCAAACTATCTGTCTCTGCTTCCCCTCACTGCCTTTCTTCTAGTGCATCTTGTTAGAGGGCTTATTCCTTCACCCACTTACTTCCCTGGTCCTTCTCACATGAACAGAGAGCAACAATACCCGAAGTCCAAAGGTGCAAACAATTCGATGTTTATTGGGGTGAACTTCCAGCAAGCATGATTCCAGTTTCCTTCCTTAGTATCCTCCTTCCCAGCTCTGACACCACAGAGCCTTACACCTGTGTCCCTGTTCCCATTCCTACCCTTAGCCAAACGTGATTCCAACTTCCTTACTCCCATTCCCTGTTCCCATTTCCCCCTTTAGCAAAACATGATTCCAATTTTCTTACCCCCATTCCCTGCTCCCATTTCCCACACCCACATGCCCACCCCCACCCCCACCCAGTCACTTCCTCATTGACTACAGATTATATAGTAAAACTTGAGTTCTGCTTAGCTATACCTTAACCAATCATTTTCCTGAAATTTAACTAACCAATCCTAACATATTGTAACATGATTATGTAACCAATTATATCCCACCACCTTAATTAGTTTACACCCAGCAAAATTAATTATACAGCAGACAGGAACAATCACAGAACCAGACAGAGATTATACAGACAAACAATAGCAAAGTGGGAACTACAATGACAAGACAACACAGAAGTGAGGATTTCACATTCCAGCTATTGGTAAGTGAGTTCTTGCCAGACAGGATGCTATCAAACTAAGTTTCCTTTTACATTTTCTAGGCACTTCCCTTTCTCTGGAGGTGATAGGAACTATCAGGACAGGATTGTATTCCTAACAGCCGAATAGCACCTTATTTCAGTGTGACTAGTTTGGAATGTGAGGATGTGACTGTTTGCTTCCCAGCTTATGGCTGCCTCCGTTGCTTAGCCAAAGGCCTTAGCCTAAGCACAGGGCCTCAGACTGTCACAGTAAGAGAAGGCCCTTACACCAGCAGACAGTGATTTTGATTCTTTCTTTTATACCTCTATCATTAGCCAAGTGATAAGAATACACCTAAATTCTTAGAGTATAGGCCTTTACAGACAGGCCTGAATATCTATATCCTAACACATCTTCCCTCTTTCCAGCTCCTCTCCCTGGCTTCCTCCCACTGGGGCTCTTATCCAGCCCCAGCCTGATGAGGCAGCAGCTGTTCTAGCTTCCCCAGTCAGGGCTAGGTGATCTACCCAGCTCCAAGTTACCTCCCATAATTGGAGCTGGAGTGACAGAGGGGTTGGCTAAGCAGTTTTCTGCTTAGCACACTGTCACAGATAGAATGGTACTTGCAACTTGTCTCTAACTTGCGTGTTAGAAAGGGTATCCATTACAAAACTGTCTTTCCCTCTCATTTCTTCGATGTTTTGGGATATTATTTTAGCATATCTGTAAGCATTCCTGCAGCATGATACTGTAGTGATAGGTATGAATTGGTGTGACCCACACGGGGAGAGCCTTTGTCCATTTTAGGCAGTGTGAAGAAAGAATCATGGGTCCTGGCACGGCTGGTTTCTGTGACATACAGAACAGTGGAAGTCTATGGTAACTTTCAGCTTTGTTTTATATTTCACTGCTGACCAATATAATGCCCTCCTTCAGAGACGGAGAGAAACAGCTAGTTACCTTCTGAGGAGAGAGGAAAATGTCCAGGGATAACACAGTATAATCAAAAAAAGTACTTCAGAATGTTCACGACAAAACCAGTTCTCCTTGGCTCTAGTTGTGTTTAAACTTCCTGGCTCTTGCTGCAGTGAATGGTGTCAATATGAGAACCCAACAATGTGTATGCCATGTTGAAGTAGTAAGTCAAGACTTTGGCCAAACCTTCCAATAGAAAGAAGCATTGAAGTACGGGGCTACCCTTGCCCACTTTTCAGATTGGTTGTTATGTGAGCCCCTCTTGTTAGCTACTTTTGCATGGGCCTGATTTTTTATTTTATTTTATTTTTTTTTAAGGGATGAGGATGGGGAAAGTATTTATACGGAGGTATGGGCAACAGGAAATCTGGGGTGGAAAATGACAAACCTTTGAACCTTTTTCATATCAGTTGACATGAGTTGTTGAGATGTTAAGCTATGCTACTTGATTGTTGACTGCGGCTTTATACAAAATGTATTTACACTCATTATCTGATGGCTGTTTCAAGCCTTCATTTGATGGTCTGCATTTTTCACAGCCTCTGCATTTGTCTGGATGTTGCTCTGCTAACAAAAACAGATACTAAATTGGTTAGTCTCTAAGGTACTACAAGTACTCCTTTTCTTTTTCCGGATACAGGCTAACACGGCTGCTATTCTGAAACCTATAGTTCTTCTTGTTACGCAACTGTGTCCAAGAAGCTCAGTGCATCAGCTCCTGGTCTGTAAAATGGAGATATTGCCCTATCTTTCCCCCTCATGCATGCACACAGGGGGTGTGGTGAGGATAAATTGTTTGAGATGCAAAGAAAAGCCAAAAAATGTGAAATTTAGAAAGTTGGGTATTCCTGAACCAGCCTTCTCTTCTCAGGTGTTTAACTGTATTCTTTAATGTCTAATATTTGACCTGGTGTAGTTAGAATTAAATGCAGTGAAATTATGACATGGTGGACATAAACCAAGAGAAGGGGAACTTGCTTTGTGGTTTATAGCCTGATTTGTCTTGCTCGTATTGGAATGCTGGCTATTTTGATGTACAGGTTACCCTGTGCTATAAGGTGCTGTTTCCTTAACACACCCTTCTGCGCTATGTCCTCTTACTGCTATTCCTAAAAAAACCTGCCTCCGTGAGGGGAGTAGCTCCCAGCACTGGTGCACTGTCTTACTGCCACTTTACAGCGCTGAAACTTGACAGTGCTCAGGGGTATGTTTTTTCAGACCCCTGAGTGAGAAAGTTGCAGCGTTGTTAAATGGCAGTGTAGACAAGGCCTTAGTATTCTGTGGTGCTAAATTACACAATTGCTTTCTTCTTTGGAATTAAACACAGTGGACCAGATTCAACCCTGTTGTAATCTGATTCAGTTTACATTGAAGTCATTGGTAATTGTGCTTGCTTGCATTTGGGCTAATTTGGTCCAGTTTTTTTGGAATGGGGCCATCCCTTTTTAATCCCATCATCCTTCTTTGTGGGTTTTGTTTTGTTTTTAAAGCCCCTTTATCAAGTCAGTCTCCTGAGGAGGGTTGGACCTGGCTGTCTTTGGAGCCTCTTAGTGCTTTTTGATGTCAGCCAGGAGTCAGCTGACAATCCCCTCCTAGCCACTGTTCCACATAAGGATGTAGTTTGGGTAAAAACATTCTGTGCCTTGCTGGGATTGTTTGTAACAATTGCTTGCTTTTCTGAGTTTGAGAGAATTCTCATTCTCTCGTTGTGGAGCTCTGTGGGCTTTCCTTGGATGCCTGAGACTTGAGGGAAGAGTTCTCAATATGCTGCATTGTTTTCATTGTAATTAAGCCAACCCATCATTGTAAATGCAGGAAACCACATCAGCAGCTGATTATCAAGGATATATTTAAGAGCTGTTCAGTTGCTTTTTCGGTCTTAATTTGCACAAAGAGGACACAAGGAGGTAAGAGGGGTACATCGGGGGTAAGGCTGCAAGAGTCTTGTATTTTGTGGAACTCCAGTGCAGCAGTCTGGGGACACCATGGCGATTAGAAAGAAATTTTAAAATGAGATTAATTGAATATGAAAATGAATGCTATAATCAATAAATGTTCCCTGAATTATGTTAAATTTTATCCTCTCTCTAAACTAATGTTCAGTATGCTGCAGAATGTTGTATTGAAAATTCATAACACTGTAATAGAAGTTGATAGGGGAAGCTAAGGGTTTTAGAAGTTGGGCAAGGGACTGCCCCGGGATTTCCAGCACCTAAGAGGCTCTAACTGGATAGAAATTCTAGCTATCAATAGTTAATGATGAGACTGGAATTTTCATGAGGTAACTAAGTTCATTATGATCTACGCAGTTCGTAACATTCAGAATTGTTTCAGGCTGTCTGCAGATTCAGGAAGTGATTGTATTCAGTTAATGTTTGGAAGATTTTCTTCTCAGGCATTTAACTTTTTTTAAGGAAGTTTAGATACTAAAGTAAAAAGCTACAGCTAGGGAGGATTTTGAGTAAGTTTCTACACTTATGGAATTGTGGAGTACATAGGGCTGTCTTTTTATAGACCAAAAATACAATATACTGCAAGACGGTGCATTATGACATTCAAGTTGCAGCTGCTGTCTTTTTCCATGGAGTCCCTGTCACTTTGCAGAGCTACCTCTAAGAGAGGCACTGCCACAAAAGTGAGTCATGGAGTCAACATACAGTTCTCAAGCTCTACATAAAGCAGAAAACATTCGGTACATAAACAGCTTTGTCCTGAGCCTACTGATCAACCTTGATGCAGCCAACATTATTTTAACAGTAGTTAATTTAATAGAATGGGCTGGCAATTTGTGGTATCTTTTTTTCACATTTATGGCACCTAACTACGAAAACATTGTCAACACACTTCCCCTCCACCACTTTGTATATCAGTACAAGCCACCCCAATATGGCTAAAAGTGCAGTTGTACTCTAATAGTCACATTTGTGGGGATCTCCACCCTCAACCAGCATATTTGAATGTGGGTGTCAGTTTGGAAATTAATATGGTTCCAGTTTTTACAGTTGCTAGAGATTTAGTTGTAGTTCTCCCATTCACAGTTTCTGCAGGCATCTCAAAACATATAGCTTGTGTTTTGAAACTATCAGGAAGAGGCTAATGTTCAATTTGGCAGAAACACTGTGATGGGTCCGCATGGTGCAACCTGGAACTCTGGGACCACTGAACCGTTTATCTTCCCAACCTGGGCTCCCTCTCACACTGTGATGCTGTGACAAGCTGCAGACCCCTCCAGGTCCTGCACTCACACAACCAATTACAGGCAGCCTTTTTGCCAGCCATTCATGAACCAGCAATAGAGAGACCCCAGCCAACTCCCCATAGCTCCCCAGCATAGGACCCCAGAGCTATACCATCTTGCCCTACTTAAAAGCCTGACCCGTGTAAGTTTATTACCCAGTCCGCTCCTCCCTCAATGTGGAGAAGACATGCAGGTTTTTGTTAACTGATCTAAGATTTTTTTTTTTCATGCACTTAACTCAAACCACACTGTTTTTAGGTGAAATATAAAACAGATTTATTAACTACAAAAAGATAGATTTTAAGTGATTAATAATAAATGAACAGATCAAAGTAGATTACCTAAGAAATAAAACAAAATTGCAATCTAAGGTCTATAAACTAGACAGGATTTGAATCAAGCAGTGTCTCACCCTGATGGTACAGTCCACCAATCTTCCATATACAGGCTGGAATTCCTCCTTTGCCACCTGGGACCACCTTGCCAGATCAGTCTTTGTTCTTGAGGTGTTTCCAGGTGTTGAGCTGTGGGGGGAATGAGGCCAAGTGATGTCACTTCCCCCTTTTATAGCTTCTGCCCTGTGGAGGGAACTTCATTGTCCCAAACAAAGCCCCCAGCACAGTTAGTGGAAAAGTACAGGCACAAGATGAAAAGGAGTACTTGTGGCATGCTCAGATAAATTGGTTAGTCTCTAAGGTGCCACAAGTACTCCTTTTCTTTTTGCGAATACAGACTAACACGGCTGTTACTCTGAAACCAGGCACAAGATGGAGTCCAGTGTCAGATGAGCTAGTCACATGCCCGTGCATGCTTCAATGAGTCATACCAGGGGCCATTACCCATATTCTGGCTAGAGTATCCACAGGAAAGTCCATCAGGTGGGGTTTCAGAGTAACAGCTGTGTTAGTCTGTATTTGCAAAAAGAAAAGGAGTACTTGTGGCACCTTAGAGACTAACCAATTTATTTGAGCATAAGCTTTTGTGAGCTACAGCTCACTTCATCGGATGCATACTGTGGAAAATACAAAAGATGTTCTCATACACACAAACCATGAAAAAATGGGTGTTTACCACTACAAAAGGTTTTCTCTCCCCCCACCCCACTCTCCTGCTGGTAACAGCTTATCTAAAGTGATCACTCTCCTTACAATGACAGGTTTCAGAGTAACAGCCGTGTTAGTCTGTCTTTGCAAAAAGAAAAGGAGTACTTGTGGCACCTTAGAGACTAACCAATTTATTTGAGCATGAGCTTTCGTGAGCTACAGCTCACTATGATAATCAAGTTGGGCCATTTCCAGCACAAATCCAGGTTTTCTCTCCCCCCTCCACCCCCCCCAAACCCACTCTCCTGTTGGTTATAGCTTATCTAAAGTGATCACTCTCCTTACAATATGTATGATAATCAAGGTGGGGATAAGCTTCTTCCATAGCCCATTGTGTTCATTGATGGGCCATCAACTTGAATAGTCCATTCACAATGTGCTGGCTAGACTGGATATATACCTTGTGTGGGAGTTACAACAGGAGCAAACACATTTGAAATGCAGGTATATAGTCAATATTCATAACATCAGATAAAAAAATGATACATGCATACAAATAGGATAATCATATTCAGCAAACCATAACTTTTCCCTTGACCCCTCACATGACGTATTTTGTACAAGATTTGTTGTGATTACATAACAGTGGTGAATATGGGGTGCCAGGGTGTTGCTTTGGGGTACAAAGTATCACAGGTTCCTTTCTGCAATTTCTTAAATTATTGGAAATGTTCACGGCGTGTAGGACTGGGAATATCTTGAATATTTTCCTCAAGCTGTTGCAGGAAAAACTTCATCAAAGCTGCCTTTCTGAGCAGCCTTTCAGCAATGCATTGTCTTGGTTTCCATGGGCACAGATGGGCTTTTGCTGATAAGTGATCTATTATGGAACTAGGAAACTGACAGGTAGTATTTGAGCCACTATTACTGTAACACAGGGCTGACTACAGACTGAGACCATCATGTGGCAGTATTTGTATTTAAATATGATGGCTAGAAATATCCCTCCTCCTCCTTCCTCTCATGCACAAATGCTCCAGTGTAAAAGGAACACAGTTTTTAATTTCTCATTTGACATCAACAGCAGATTTGGGATTTGGCTGCAAAAGAGAGTCAAGTTCATGTTTAACCAGAGAGCAGGAATGCTCAATGCATTTCAGTGAGGATTACAGGGCTTCCACATTTCTGTAGGCTCCCCAAACCACCTTCATCTAGAACAGCAAAGCTTACAAAATTTGGTTTAACACTTTCATTTGGAGGATTTAGCTTTTTCTGTATGCCCTTCAGATTATTAGTTTGTACAATTGGTTGAGGTTGGGAAGCACTGTTACTGTACTTTACAGCATTCTGGTGAAACAGTCTGAAAAATTTGTGGCAGCTTTAGTGAAATTTAAAAAAATTAAGATTTCTTTTTTTTTAAATAAACGGGATATAAAAATAATGCTTGGGATTATGGGATATGTAGGTTTGTCAGATTTTTCTCTGAAAATTTTCAGCAGCAAAATAGGTAACTGACGCTTTGTTACCATTTGGTTTCAAAGTTCACCCCCTTGAGATTGGGCCTGTCCTTACTCCTCAGAGCTGTTGTTTCAGGCTGTCTGCAGTCTCAGGAGAGACAACACTGCTTTAGTTTACTCAGTTCACATTTTTATTGTTGTGTTCACTTCCATGAATATTAAAAGTGTGGAGTTTTTTTAGATAAAAGCTGAAATTTTGCAGCATGCTTCTGCAGTAAGGGGTACAGTCCATGGCTGCAGAATTGTGGGATAAATTGGGCCTACTAAAAGAGCTGTTATCCGTTGAACTAATTATGTGGCTTCTGGCTCTCTTTGACAGTTCCACTGCCGCCATTTTAAAAATATTCCTTTATGTAACTCCTGCTTGGGTTTTTTTTGTTTTTGTTTTTTTTAAATTGCATCTCATGACCTTTGGAGTCATATAATTGCATGAGGATCGACAGCTCTCCCATCCTTCAGAAGCCAAAGACCAGTGTCCTTTGATTGCTATCACTAATGCATCCCTCAGCAATGACCCCATCCTGGCATTTGGCTCTGGGCCAAATGTTAATGAGTACTCACAGGCATATAGAATTTGGATCTCCATATCTAAGCATATCTCTAGAGCCAAGATCAAGCTCATTTAAATCATGTATGTTTGAGTATTAGAATTTCAAATAATTTTAATGCATCCTTACAGTTTTGGAAGTATTTCTTAATACTGAGCTATGATCCACCTATAAGTCTTCACTTTTATTGTAGAGGAGGGAAGAGGAGTCAGTTATGTTCCCTCAGTTACACACTATAAAACTTCAAAAAAAAATCCAGCATAAGGGGATCTTAATGCAAGAACTTCTCAAAGGTGCGATCTGTGTCATAGATTCTATGGTTAAAAAAAAAAAAAGGCACATTCCCACAAAGTAAATATTCACTCATGGCATTCAGCATGTGCAGAACACTATCAAATACACCAATATAATTAAATGCAAACATGCTGCAAGTCAGCCTGCTGATGACTGCCAAGATATATAGCAACTGGAGGCTAACAAACACTAAAACAATACTTGCAAAACAAAGGAGTAGCTGCACAAAAGGTAGTCCAAAGAAAGATCCTTTAAAATTAAATTGTTTGAATGCACTTTCGTGTTATTTCTTATTCTTCTTGAGTCTGCGTCATAGAAGGGACAACCCTTTCTGTGATACTCTTGGAGAGGGTGGACATTCCATGGCTGCTCAATGCCTATCTAATGAGTAGTTTGGTCTATGTTGTAGTGTTGGCAGTAAGGAAGAAATGGCCATTAGATGATCATCCATTATTATTAGAGAGCTGTTACTCATTTGCTAAAATCAGTCATAGTTATTCAGATTTTACTGTTGTCTGTTTTACTAGGGCCCAGTTTAATCCAGAGTGGAGTTTTCTTCTTATCCAGATCTAGCTATTGGAGTTGCATAGGTTATGATATTAAAATGCCACGCAGTCATCAGCTACAAGAGCCTTGGTGAGGCACGTGCTAATAGCTTTGCTTTGTGTAATTCTGCTTCCCCCTTTTCCTCCCATTCCGCCCCCCCCCCCCCAAAAAAAAAAAAAAAAAGAAAAGTGATTAGGTGGCCAAAACATCTGAAGTGGAAATAATTGCTAGTGAAAACAGGTTTTTCCTGAGAGGATTTCTCCATTATAGAGATGGCTGTAAATCAACACAGATGTAACTTGTGAACTGTGTAACTGCTTTGTGGGTGCACCAGTATACCTTATTTTTCATACATTTGACACATTTAGAGCCTAATAGTAGCATGTCCTGTTCCTTCTTTTGTCTTTCCTTAGCTTCATCTACCAAGGCAGCCTGCTGGTCCATGATGCTTTTGTTACAAAGGGCCAAAGCCATCTCTGCATTTTTAATCTTCTAGATTGACAGCTTTTTGTTGTTTCATCCAGGATGAGTAACTATCTCTAGAGAGGTGATTTGGGAGGGAATAAAAAAGCATAAGGATGTTGGCCAAAAAGCATACCTTTACGACAAAAGTGTAAAATTATACACACACACACACGGACATTATAGTCTTTTTAAGTAATCTTGTGCCATCTGATTTCCAAAACCAAGTAAAAATTATGTTGGTGCTGGTAAATGTGCTGTCAAATACTAATGCAGTTGGACTTTTGTCCTGTGGAGATTTCTTACCCTGTGGGAAAAAGCAACTTTCAACCTAAGTGCCTAGGTTTTACTCCTTCCTGCCTTATCCATTAAATCCCTTTGAAATAAATTAAACAAGAAACAATGGGGATCCAAAGTATTTGGGAGTAAAGGCACTTAAAACACACAGTGTCCCTGGTGCTCTCTACTGTCCTTCATTAATACAGCTTCATCCCTTATGACTTTCTGGTCTTGTACTCATTTTAAAGTGTCGTCATAGTCAGAAAAGTGCATATTAAAAATTGGAACCTTCATGTTCCTACATCTGTTTGATAAGTGCCAGAGTTCCATTGACTCACTTTATTGATGTACAGCTTGTCTACACTAGGGAACTTTACCAAAAAAATTCACCACTGCTGCTCCCTGTTCATCGGGGTTTCATTAATGGTAAAAACACCTGAAGGTGCCAGTTTTGTTTACAGTTGGGCTCCCAACAGTGCTACCATTAGGGAATTTTCAAAAAAATACTCTAATATAAGCACTATTTAAAACTCTGTTGATCCAGTACAACCACAGGAGAGAGAGACTATCATCAGAATTGCCAAGTAAATTCTGAATGAATAACTATTACTGGTGATAAAAGACAGAATACAACTTGTTTCTCAGATCTCAGGTTGAATTTGCAGTGGTGGCAATTAACCAAATACTCTCTGGATTTATAAACTGAACTTGATCTAGAGAAGTTGCTGAGGGTAAATATAGAACCTACAGACTATGGCTCTGGCTACACTAGAGAGCATACAGTGGTGCAGCTGCACCAATGCAACTGAGCCTCTGTAAGCTGTCTAGTGTAGCCGCTCTAAGACGATGAGAGAGAGCTCTCTCGTTGACTTAATCCACCCCCACCGATTAGTGGCAGCTATGTCTGTGAGAGAAACTCTCCTGTTGACATAACACTGTCCACTCTGGCGCTTAAATCGGCATAAGTTATGTCACAGAGAGGTGGTTAATTCACACCCCGAGCGACATAACTTATGTTTACTTAAGCTGTAGTGTAGCCATAGCCTATGACTTTCCTACTAAACCACCCAACTTCAACATTGAAGTTTCAGATGATTTCAAGTGACTTTTTTTTCCTTCACCCTGCCTGCTATAGCTTTCAAAGTGCATGGGGTGCATTGGAACAGAATAGCAGATGTCTATCATAAGAGCACCCTGGTTTCCTAAGCACATTTCTGTCTGTCCTGCTATATACTAAAATATGGTAAATGGTTTCTTTGTTTTTGTTTCCTGTAGGTTTTGAATGAAGAATGTGATCAGAACTGGTACAAGGCAGAACTCAATGGGAAGGATGGCTTCATTCCCAAGAACTACATAGAAATGAAACCACATCCGTAAGTGGAGCATCACTGATCCCCTTCCCTCACTCTGCCTTGTTTTCATTTGCCTTTGAAGTAATAGGGAGGGCTGCTGAGCACATTGTAATGAGTGCAGGACCTTAGTCACTGGCACAATCCTATGGACTTTGAAAGATATAAAGAGGTTACTACTGGTGACTGCATCCAGAAATCAGCCCTATTGTGATGAATCTTAATTGCACAGCTCCTATAGTTTGTAGTAGTGGGACTTTCTCCTGCATACCTCTTGAGGAGCAAGGGGAAAAAGTGTCCTAGTGGAACCTAACTAAATAAATTGGCTGGAAATTTCACGATGTTGTCAAATCTGGCAGCCAGAAGAGCTTCAAAGTCTTAGTGTAGCTCCTTATGTAATTTTCTATATTTTTTTGGTAAAAATAGGAGACTATTTAAAACCCAATCGTATATTAAGAGACTGTCAAAGTTGTATGGTTAAGTGCTGCAAAAATCAGAAATGCCATGTGTTTCACCTTAACTCTGACCTTCATGTATTCGATACTTTTGCAACGTAGATTTTAACAGAGTAAGAGTGAAAATTGCTGGCATGTCACCTAAATAAAGCTACTTTTGTAGGTAAACCTTTATGATGTGAAATGTCCATGCTAAATGTACCAGTGTAGTTACTTGGCTCCCACTTCCAGGGAAGCCTGCCTTGAGTAGCCTCTCAACACATGTCCTTCCTCAAATACTGAAGAACAAGCACATAGGAACAATACTGTTCCATGACTCTGGCTGGCCTCTTGATCATTTCTTTTCAGACACTTTTGCATCTTCTCTTGTTCTCGGGTTATACTGAAATTCTAGCTAGTTGAAGTGCTTGACAAGAAAGCAGTAGCTCTGTGCAGTGCAATTCTGTCGAGCAAAGAATCTTCTGGGCAGTCCAATAAAAGCTGTCACCGGGGTTGCTAAACACTGTGTTGGTGTTGCTTTTGTCAATAGTTGGCTTCAGTATTTAAATAATAAAGAAGAAATTGCAGTTAAATATTGAACAGAAATTATTTCCGTGGGGCCTGCCTTCCAAACAGAAGGATGAAGATTCTCCCAGTAAGTGCGCTAAGAATGTGGTGAGGAATATCGCAGAAGTGGTAGATCATCTAGGTAGGAAACATGGCAAGAGGTCAGTTAAGACCTGTGAAGGGTCTCTATAACCATTTAAAGCCTTGTCTACGCTGGGGGAATTCTGTAGAAATTTTCCGCTGTTAATGCTTGTTCAGCTCTGCTGGTATCAGTAGTGTTGGGAGCCCTAATGTAGCTGGCCTGCCAGTGATTTTAAGCACTGTCAATTATATTTCCTCTGAGCAAGTTTAGATGAATATTTAAATTGCTGATAGAAGCCAGTGGCCCGTGGGCTCCCATCATTGCTTAAGCATAGAGCTAAACATGTATTAGTAATCCTGGAAAACTTTCCCATAATTTCCCTAGTGTAGTGCAGACTTAACTGTGGTACAGGGCTGTAAGTGTAAATAGATTAGCAGCATAGGTGCTGGAATTAGGAATACTAGGGGTGCTGCCGCCACCGGGCTTGAAGTGATTTCCTTTATATATAGGATTTATAGTTTGGTTCAATGGCTCTCATCACTCCCACTATAAAAAATGTTCCAGCACCCTTGATTAGCACTTCGTATAAACAGCAAGTTGCAGGCAACTGAACAGGGACTTGAAAGTGCTAGGTTCTTTTGTAGGACCAGAATCTCAAAGGGCTTGTTGTGGGTGAGCAGTATGGAGACTACTTCAGTCAAGAGGGGTTGGAAACTAAGGAGCTATCTATAGAACCTGGAATCAGGTTTCAGAGTAACAGCTGTGTTAGTCTGTATTCGCAAAAAGAAAAGGAGTACTTGTGGCACCTTAGAGACTAACCAATTTATTTGAGCATAAGCTTTCGTGAGCTACAGCTCACTTCTGAATGGTTAGGTCTGTTAATTACAAAGCAAGCTGGAGACAAATGTTTTGCTGGGTGAAGTTTGTCCAGTCAGGACTGCAAAAACAAATCCAGATTTTACTGCTGATGTTGCAAGGCTGGAGGTGGATGCCTTGATAGGTAAAATATCAAGTTCACCAGGCATACAGACTAGTTTCTTGCTTGTGCAAGCAGCAATTTGGCAGTTCTTCTGGCCTCACTCTTTGCAATCATATAGCTTGGCTGCATTTCCTCCATACATAAAAGTCACAATGTTTGTGAAGAGATATTCCAACAAGATCTGTGTGAACAACCCAGTATGCATGCACAAGCACTTAAGATGTACAGGCCAAAAGTCTAACACAAACCACACCATGAAAGCAACCCCAAAAAGCAAGCCTTGCCAATGAAATGCAGAGCTGAACAAAGCAGGAAGTCTCCCTCCCAGAGCTTCCTGCTACTCTTCATTGAGTATCTCACCTCTCCCTACTGTATTAATTGGTGTGAATTACCCTTTGTTTTAAAAGGGTTTCTGAATTTGGCAACTGGAGGAGTAATTCTTTTCTTTCAGGCTTCATTTGTTAATAATTGTGAAGCAAATTGGAAGTTTTGTACCATGTGATCTGGGGAAAACACCACATTACATTTGAAGGCTTGCTATTGGACTCTAGGATTTAAAGCCCACCCCCTCTGACAGGTCTTAAATTGAAAATCATTCCAGGTTCTCAAAAAGAAAAGGAGTACTTGGGGCACCTTAGAGACTAACCAATTTATTTGAGCATAAGCTTTCGTGAGCTACAGCTCACTTCATTGGATGCATTCAGTGGAAATCCGGTGAAGTGAGCTCACAAAAGCTTATGCTCAAATAAATTTGTTAGCCTCTAAGGTGCCACAAGTACTGCTTTTCTTTTTGTGAATACAGACTAACACGGCTGCTACTCTGAAACCTGTCATTGGAATAGTGTGGATGTTTGTTTTTTTTTTGGTTTAAATTTTTTGGCTATTCTGAGGATTTTGCTAGTTTTTGAACCAACCTACAGAAAAGATTTGTGTGCAATATTCCGTAAAGCCAGAAATTTTATTGGTGCCTTGGATGTGTGCTCCTGAGCAGTCAGATATGTTTCCGTAAATACAGATTTCCTCTTTTCTTTTTTTATATGTGAAGAATGCCTGAAAAGTGTTTTTATGATTGTGTGTTTGATTGCTTTTACTTTTAAAAATTCAGGTCTTCTCTATCCTGAGAAATCTGTGGATGACTAGAGAGCTAGTAGAATTATGACCTCACAAGAGACAAAGCTGAGCCATTGTAAAGAGGATTTTTAATAATTTTTTTCACCTATTTAACTCAGATACCTGGGAAATTTATTTAAAAATGTCTGTGCTGAGGATTCGGTTCAAAATTGTTTCTCTTCAATAATCGGAGATATTTCTTAATGTACATTTGAAATCTCTAATGAGCCAGCAAAACCAGGGAAAACTAATGTTAATATTTCTGATTCAAACCAGCCCAAAAAAAAATGCACAAAAACATTTTTTACCTTTTGCAGGTCAACTTTAAACATGGTGATAAAATGTCAATCATATCTGAGTAATTGAGAATTAGAACAGAGCAATCACACAATAGTGAAAATCATAAGCAGAAACTATGGAAAGAATCCTCAAATTCTTAATATAAAACTTGCAAAGTGCAGTATTAGGATAAAGTAAAATGTAATGCTTTACTATTACCAAAAAGCGAGAATGTGGGAAACAGAACCCCCTATCAATATCTTGACACAGTGAGTCGCAGATAACGGTTGCTCACAACTGATTTTGAAAAAAATACAACACACTGATGTGATGGTTGTAGGAGCTCCCTCTGCTGGCTCTGTGGCAACAAAGTGCTGATTTCAATGAGGTTATTGCAAAAACAAGGCAATATTACATATTAAATTAATATTAAAATTAAATTAAATAGTCTCTAAGGTGCCATGAGTACTCCTTTTCTTTTTGCTAATACAGACTAATGTGGCTGCTACTCTGATAGCAGCTCCTTTGCTATTGGATACAGGGTGGGGGTGGGAATTAGCCTGTCCTTTCTGTTTGGGGGAGGGAGAAAAAGTGTAACGCACACGCGCACACAAAACTTACAGTAAAGTAATATACATGTAGTTGATGAGTAATGTCTGGGATTTGTAATAGAGGATGTTTCCTCCAATCTGAAAACTCTCCATAAATGGAACTACTTGGAGTGAAGTTAAAATTTTCTTCACAAGTTTTCAGTGGTGGAAACAATTGTCAGACATGCTGCCTATAGCAAAAATATCCCTATGAACGTATCAGGTGTCCTTTATATCAGTGATGTCATTTATATACTGTGCATTGTATCAGACAGACACCATAGGCAGATGGTGAGAGGAGCTGGGGCTGCCAGTTACAGAAGAATCTGCTCATGGTGTGGTGAAGTCTCTCTTCCTCTAGATCATGCCTGATCCTGGAGAGCAGAAACTCTTATTCCATCTCTGAGGATTTCACAAAAAACATCAGCTAAATAAAGTCCAGTCTTACAGATCTGTGTCCTCCCTGCAAAAGGAGACCTTGGTGTGGGAATGGAAAGGAAGTTCTTTGGTATGGAGCCCTTGCGGTTTAGCCATGAAATGGGCCCCCAACAGGAATTACCCCGCATGCTCATGTATTGTGGCAATGAGTGTCTCTTGACCCAGTTTGAGATAACGTATCACTCAGCATTTTAGCCATTCTGTCTCTAACTGAAGGTAGCTCTAGTTTTCCCAACACAGCACGTGCCCAACATCCCAAACCCGGTTTGTTTTTGCTATTCTTGGACTGGAGTCTGGATTAGAAACCTGTGATCAATGAGCTGTGGGCAGCACCTAACAGACTAGGCCTGTGATTTAATTTCACCCTGGCCCAGGAACAGCCAGCTACTGACTGAATGTAGTCACTTTCCTCACTGCAGTTCTGTATGAATTATTCATAATCACCTGATCCAGAACAGGCTCGAAATTGTTCTTTGGCACAAAATGCATTTTCCATTTGTGCAGTAGTGGTGCGGAGCCCCTATTAAGGCGTGAAAAGCTCCTGTTTCAACTATTTACAGCTATATTGTGAAGTGTAGCCTTTGAAGAAACCTGTGGGTGAAGTCTGCATTTCAATTTACTTAAAAGCGGAAGAAATCTTGTTGCTTTCCCTTAAGTGCTACTAAAGCGACAGTTGTTGTTTTTCCCATAAGATTTCTTTGCTTAATCCAGTATAATCTATTGTGACCCAAGACCCCCTTAATGCCAACTGGCAAGGGAGTTACAGGAATACACTGATTCTGGTGTGTGTTCTAGTTCACCAAAGAATGTCATGTGAGGTCTTAAATGACAGCCGGAGTCACATTGATCATTAATATAGTTGAGAAATGTATATACAGATACTCGGGATATATATACTGAAAATATGTTTTAAAGTCTGTATCAAGGCTGAGGTGAAAAACAGGTCTTCCTTGGGACAGGAGGTAAGAAATGTATCTCTCCTGGGATGTAAATTAAGCATTGTAAACCAATGCAATGGATGCCCATTGATGTACAATGTGAGATGTTAGTGAAGAGATGTGAAGTCAACAGGGAAGCAGCACATATGAAAAGAAGGCCATGGGTGGTTATCCTCTTTGAGTACAGACAATGAACTTGGGAGGGTGGGTATATGTCAAAAGCAAAGAAGACACCTCATCCTGCACTTAAAAAGGAGATGGGCAGTGCGCTGCCATTCATGAAAACAGGATAGCTTTGGTTGAAAACGCTGCTAAAGAGTTTGGGTGAGATAAATTCCTTTTGACAGTAAGGGTAACCTGGAAGTTTTGTCTCTAGAAAGCGTGTTACAATTTTGTTTTATGTGTAACTGTTTGTTTCCAATATTTTTGTTCACTGTCTCCTGAATCTCTAGGCTTTGATGATAAACTTGTTTTTGTTTTCACATAAATATATCTCAGTGCAGTGGTTTTACGCTAAGTGCTGTCTTGAGCTGAATCTTAAACTGGTGTATATACTGTTCCTTTGGAAACAGGAAGCCTGGTAGTTCTGTGAGTAGCCAATGTCGGGATGAATATCACAGGGGAATGCTTCAAAGGGACTGAGTCTAGGATACATTTATTGTTAATCTGCAAGGCAAAGGAAGGGCTAGCATTGCCCAGAAGAGTGTGCTTGAGGGGCTGACTGACTGGTGGTGTTTGAGCTGATACCAACCTAAGCACAAGCAAGACTCCTCCTCACTGGTGGCAGGGAGTGACAAGGGGACTGACCTGTCCTGGGAACCCCAAGAACCATCACATCAATCTTGCAAAGTGTCTGCTTTGCAAGTCAGTACAGAGGCACTGCATTTTTCCTTAGCAAACTCAAGTAATAAAAGAATGTGTATAATTACTTTCTGTTGACCCACGTAGATGCAGATTTCTTGGTAGTCATTGGTTAAACTGTGTATGCGCAACATGGGGAAGTAGAACTGGGTATCTTCTGCTTCAGAAACACAGGCCTCTACACCTGAAGTTGTACAGGAAGATTTCTATTAGCACTTGGCTTGCCCAAAAAGGGGAGCTGTTTAGTCTAACAAAAACCAAACAAAAACAATTAAAGTTATAGGACCTGATTACCAAAATACTCTCCAGAACCATTCTATAGCCTTTAGATTTAGTTAAGTAACTGGACAGATTCAACATGGTTTCCTACAGTAGTTTCTCTTTCTGCTCTTTTAAATTCTGCAATTTCAGTGATTTAATTTACAGACATACTGAGTCATCCCAATATAGTAGAAAAAGGCTAGTGTAAAGCCCCTCCTGGTGGAATCATGGCAACCGTTGCTCTCAAGATGAGGGGGCAAGCTACTTGTGCTGGTGAAGGTTCTGTAGAGTAGTATGAGGGTGCAGTTCAATTCATTACCATTCTTTTGAAATCACTTCACAGCTATGTACATGTCCAATCCTGATTTTTTTCCATGGAGAGGGGATTGACTTTAATTCTCTCATCTTTCTTCTTCCACAGATGGTTTTTTGGGAAGATTCCCCGAGCAAAAGCTGAGGAGATGTTAGGCAAACAGAGACACGATGGTGCCTTTCTCATCAGGGAGAGTGAGAGTGCTCCTGGGGACTTCTCTCTCTCAGTCAAGTGAGTAATGCTCTGTAGCATCCAGTGTGCTAATTAGGACACCCCTTGTGGGATAAAAGTACAAATGAGTATTCCTATTTTTCACCTCTGACACTGTTTCCCACATGTGTAGTAGCAGTTCTTCTCTTCCAGTGACATGCACCCATGCTGTCTTTTGTAACAATAAATATGGGTGCTCTATCCTACTGAGAGTTACATTGCTGAGATTATGGTAACAAGATATTGTCCTGTTTTGTGTGAAACGATATACTGGTTCAGTGGTGAGAGCAGGGGAATGGGACGACATGACTCAGTGGATTCTGAGGAATGATGATATACTGTTTTTCCCTCTTTCTGCTCTTCTTCTTTACTATTCTGAGGCTCTAATTCTTTCCACCTTCTGCTCTTGTTATCTGGCACCTTTCAAATGTGCAGTTTTTCATAACTCTGTGGGAGGCACATATTTTGGGAATGTCCTTGTTCTCCAGCATAGAGATGTGGAGTTGTAAAATTGAGCATGCTTCCCATCTCTTGTCAGTAGATTCCATGTTGGCACAGACCTAACTATTTCATTTTGGAGATGTAGCTGTGTTGCAAGGAGCTATGTCATAAAATAAAGGAAGGATAACCACCTTTCTGTATACAGTGCTATAAAATCCCTCCTGGCCAGAGGCAAAACCCTTTCACCTGTAAAGGGTTAAGAAGCTACAGTAACCTTCGTGGCACCTGACCCAAAATGACCAATGAGGGGACAAGATACTTTCAAATCTGGAGGGTGGAGGGAACAAATGGTTCTTTCTGTCTGAGTGATGCTTTTGCTGGGGACAGATCAGGAATGCAAGCCTTACAACTCCTGTAAAGTTAGTAAGTAATCTAGCTAGAAAATGCGTTAGATTTTCTTTTGTTTAATGGCTTGTAAAATAAGCTGTGCTGGAGGGAATGTATATTCCTGTTTTTGTGTCTTTTTGTAACTTAAGTTTTTGCCTAGAGGGATTCTCTATGTTTTGAATCTGTTTACCCAGGTATTTACCATCCTGATTTTACAGAGGTGATCCTTTTACCTTTTCTTTAATTAAAATTCTTCTTTTAAGAACCTGATTGATTTTTCATGGTTCTTAAGATCCAAGGGTTTGGGTCTGTGTTCACCTGTACCGATTGGTGAGGATTCTTATCAAGCCTTCCCCAGCAAAGGGGGTGTAGGGCTTGCGGGGGGGGGGGATATTTTTGGGGAAGACATCTCCAAGTGGTCGCTCTCCCTGTTCTTTGTTTAAAACGCTTGGTGGTGGCAGCATACTGTTCAAGGACAAGGCAAAGTTTGTACCTTGGGAAGGTTTTTAACCTAAGCTGGTAAGAATAACTTAGGGGGTCTTTCATGCATCTGTACCCTAGAGTTCAGAGTGGGGAAGGAATCTTGACAAGCTATTATTTAATATTTTTATTACAGTAGCATCTAGAGATGCTTATTTAAATAGCTTTAACAGTAGCTTCTGTGTCAGTATCAGTCTCTCATATTCCCTCACAAGCTGGGAGATCCCCAAGCGGCTGCCATGAAATAGAATGGAAATGTTACAAGCTTTAACAGTATGGGTCATGTATTTAAATGAACAAACTCTTGTCCTTTAGCAGTTGATGCCCTTCTTCCCCTCCACTTCCAGGCAAAGGGCATGCAACTGGAAGAGCTGAGCAAGATATCCTTTGGAACCTAAGCATCATATTTTGATTATCCAGCTGAGGTTGCTACAGAATACCGAGTTTTCCATGCCCATCAAGCACAGTACCTCAGGAGTGTTTCCAGCCTTTTCCTTCTGTGATTACATTCTGGACCTCATGTGAGGCAGCATAGAGTTTTGCCATCATGCTGGCTTGTTTTAGCAGTGCATTTATATTGTGCCTTTGGCACAATAATCAGATAAGCTGGGGTACACAAAAGGCGATATGAATTACCAGAAACAAGATGTAAATGGAACCTTCATTCCAGGAAGCATATTTCTTTACAACACTAACAAATGTATTCGAAATGCTGGGAGACCACGGTCATCTCTGTCTGCCTAGTAGCTCAGTGATAGCTCACCTACTGATATATTTCTCAGTTTGGGGATTTTTTTGCTGATTAGCTCTTTTAAAGGTTTACTAAAACCTTATCTGCAGGATCTGAAATGGAAAGAAACTGACTGAGAAAGGGAGACTTGAAGCATTTAGCCATGAAATACTTGCTGCAGATTTGACATTTGCTCATAGCAACGGTAGACTGTACATCTCCAGATATTGAAAGACTAAACACCAAATGAGAACTGCTGCCTGCATTTGTCATTTCTTAGAGCTATAAAGGGAAAAATGGTATAATTCTGTCTACGTATACTCTCTATTGGTAGCCTGTTTGGATCTCCTCTTCCTTCAGAAGAAAATTATTGGAAGCAAGAGACAGGTTTTTATTAAATATCAAAACTTCTGTCTATTCGCATACCAAAAGATGTAGTTAAAGTTGAGTTAAAGATACTGCTGTGTAAGTCTATAGAAGTATTTTGGGTTTTGTTTTTTCTTGTAGCGCTAACAGGCTTTGTGTGGGGAGATTTTAATTGAGCACTTGTTCTGAAGTTAGACTTCAAAATCCCAAACTCAACCACCCAGAAGGGATGGGAAACAGAAAAAGGTGCTGTTGTGCAGCAGCAACCTTAACTCCCCCTTAACAAAGTATTTTATAAGTACGTTTCTTTTGTTTTTAAACCCATGAGAACCTCCAGCCAGCCTGATTCATTCACATCTCTGTCAACAGAATGGGTTTACTCTCTCAAGGCTGGGATATCAAGCCTTAGTAGACAATGTTAGACATTCTTTGAGTCTTGGGGAGTTCAACTCAGGTGCTTCAGAAACAGCCAGCACCAGAAAAAGCCTGCATGCATGGCAGTTCTCAAGTCATCTCTTTACTTTGACAAAATGCCTAATCACTACTAATAAAAAAGCAAGTTGCACCATGCACAACATGGACCTATGGCCTCTACAACTCAAACATCCCACGTGATCTCCCCAGGAGTACAGGTGATTATGGTGTACATATGTATGATGCACATAAATATATAATGTGCATGCACATGGAATGCCATCATTGGTAGGGAGCTGTATCTTGGGAACCTCTTGACCACATTTGCACCATAGATCTTGATGGACTTTAGAGAGCTTTGAAAATTTGGCTTTAAAGCAAAACCCTGTTGCAACCTTAAGTATGGAGTATCTAATCACTCTATAGTATTCCTTTAACAGGTCCTGTCTTCTGTAGCTTCTTTTTTTGACCTTTTCTGTCAGCACATAAAATGGTAACACCTTCTACAGTCTTAGCTGTGCTGATAAAAAGAGACCATTATCAGCTATTTATCTGGAATCATTTGAAAGAACCAGTTTTTCATTCCTGTCCCTAGAAGTAAAACCTAAATCTTCTGCTGACTTCATGTTCAGCTCTTTCACGCCTGCCTGTAATATGCATAGGGGATGTTCTGGAAAGGTGGCACTTTATTTCTATAAATATGGGTTCAATCTTGGCTCATATTGTGAGTGGAATGTTTCTGGTTCCAAGATGACATTCTTCCAGCCCCATACATTTGTCTTTGTTGAGGTGGGAGAGCAGCCATTGCTTTAGGTCAGGACTGAGTGCCTTGGCATAGCTATATGGAAGGAGTCTGCATTCCACCTGCCTGCCATTCTATTTGCCTCTCCAGCCAGTATTTTCATTCCCTCTTTCATGAAAGCTATCGTCACAAGCTTTTTTTTATAGTATTTATACTTTTAAAACACACCCCAGACACTGATCATCTCTATGATCCCTTCTTCCCTGTGCAAGCTCTGAGGAAATGCAAAAGCTCCTTTCCACCAATCCTTAGCTTGCACAGATGACAGTGGGTTAATGTCATTTGAGACCTAGGTTCACAGCCATTAAGAAGGGAGACATTTTTATGCTAGTTATGCTTGGAATTGTTTTCCTGGATTTAATCAGTTTCCATTCATGTCATTCTAGGAAGAGAGACTCAGTATGACTGATACATGCAGTCTGTCTTCTCTCCCTCTCCCACATCCCAGGTTTGGAAATGATGTGCAGCACTTCAAGGTGCTCCGAGATGGGGCTGGCAAGTATTTCCTTTGGGTGGTGAAGTTCAATTCACTGAACGAGCTGGTAGATTATCACAGATCCACTTCTGTCTCCAGGAACCAGCAGATATTCCTTCGGGACATTGAGCAGGTGCCACAGGTAAGATGGTGGGGGAGAGGAGCATTGCCACTATAACCAAAATGAGAGCTTTCTGTCAATAGCCCAGGGTCTGAAGGATTGCTTGAATTTTCAGTAGGAAGATGTGGGGAGAGAGAAGTTAACCTTTTAACTTTCCCTCTCTGATGTAGAATTGTCTGCTTGTACAATTCTGAGTCCTGGATTCTGCAGACTAATTGTACTGAAAAATAAATGCAGCCCTTCTGCCTTCTTTTGGATGGGCTTTGTACCACTATGAAAAAGTTGTAAATCCCCTTTTGTTCTGGCAAAGGATGTCCCTATGACTTTTTGATCATTCAGGTCACATCTTTAAGAATAATTTTGGATTATGCCTATCCTTCAATACATAAAGCACCATAGTGAGGCCGTGTGTTTGTTCCCACCAGTAGAAATGGTCGTAATCATATGTTATATTCCCTTCCACCTGCTGCTTTCATGGAATTTTGATTTCTGTTTGAATTAGTTTTTAGCCAGCAGTGCCCTCAGCAGTACACTGCATACCCTCAATATCTTAATGCACATTCCTCTTCAGAAGCACACTGTAGAGAATAGTTAAGGATATTGGTGTATGGAACTTATCTCCTCTAGGTTGCTGGTTTGAATCTAGTACAAACTGGTAGTGACTAAAAGTTATGGTCTAATGGAAGTTGTTGGTTTTAGTTCAGCTCCCAGGCACACCAAAATACCATCACAGTTGGCAATTGGTGTCTGTTGGGCTCTGCAAGAAGACCATCTCACCATTAGATGTGGCCCCTCCAGTCCAGGCTTGAGACATGCTGGAAAGGCTGAGTGGGGGAAGCTTAAGGTATGTCTAAACTAGAGTGTGAAGGCATAAATTCCAGTTTGAGGCGATATACCCACAATAGCTTTGATTACCTATCGTGCTAAAAATGGAAAATGAAGCTGCAATGGCACAAGCAGCAGGAGGGTTTTGCTGTCCCAAGTATGATCCTGTCTGAGTCCAGAGGTATGGACTTGGGGCAGTTAGCCCCTCTCATGGCTCGTCCTACCATGGGTACACATCTATTTTTAGCATGCTAGCACAATCGGAGCTAGTGTGGGTCTATGTCTCCTCAAGCTGACATTTACACCTTCCAGCTCTAGTGCAGACATACTTTATGCTGCTCTGTCCATGCTGTACCTAGTCTATAGATAAACAGGACATCAGGGCT
The DNA here is from genome assembly GCF_965152235.1 of Eretmochelys imbricata. Taxonomy (NCBI): domain Eukaryota; kingdom Metazoa; phylum Chordata; order Testudines; family Cheloniidae; genus Eretmochelys; species Eretmochelys imbricata. Next base: position 14,939,205 of record NC_135585.1, on the reverse strand, counting down.
GTTGGACCAGTATTAAATTAACAATATCAAAAGAGAGAGACCTGAAAAATACAGAAAAAATTAAAATAAAAGTACTTCCTAGCACCATAAACTCATTTTTAAAATGAAGCTTTCGTTTTCATGAACACAGTATGCAGATTTGCAGAAAACATATTGGATAAAGTCTGTCCAGAAACCTTCACTCAACATGAATGAATGGTGGTTAGAAAACTTGAAATGGAAGCATTTAAAATTTCAGTGTGATCCAACGGTCATTGTTTAGGGGGAAAATTAAGTGTCACGGTTTAGGGTTGGTTAAGAATACTCACTGAATGTTGTGATCTGTGTGGGAAGCAAACTGAGGAAGAATAAGAGTAATGAAGCTGTTGGGGTGCAGAAAGGAAATGGAGAAGAGGGACAAGGATGCAGAGGTGAAGGGAATATCTAGTGGAGACCCAGTAGCATATACAGTATGAGCCTCTGATACAACATGGTCACAAAGGGATGTCTTACAGTGAAAATGCCCAAGAGACTCCACCTTGTAGAGTTTTATTGTAACTTATTTATTTAATTTTGACCATTTTCAAAGGCCTTGTGTATTCTAAACTTATCCTTTGAGCATCTTGTCACAGTTGATGAAAGAGGCAATTTGCAGAGAAATGAAACAGCCCAAATATTTACTAGTGGCATCTGAACTCTGTTGCAGAGGTAGAATGCAGCCTGTGAAACAGGGACAGTGGGAGATTTGTATGCTGTGAATGACTCTCGCTCTTGGTTTTTTCCCCATGCAGCAACCCACATACGTTCAGGCCCTTTTCGATTTCGACCCCCAGGAGGAAGGTGAACTCGGCTTCCGCCGTGGAGACTTTATCCAGGTCCTCGACAATTCTGATCCCAACTGGTGGAAAGGAGCCTGTCACGGACAGACGGGCATGTTTCCACGCAACTATGTGACCCCCGTGAACCGGAACATCTAGAGATAAATATTAGAGATTATTTAAAGAAACCAGAGAAACAGTAAATACACATACAGAGTCTAACTACAGCCAGTGATCTAAAATCACAAGATGGTAAAACCTGAATCACTTCTTACCACAAAGTGATCTTCCTTCTCTCAGTATGGAACTTTGGGGGTGGGAGTTCAACTTACATGCCAAAATTTACCTTTAAATTAAAAAAATTAACAGATTTCCTCAGCTGCTCCTGGGTTGTCCCTTTCATTCACTCTTCCTTTTTCCCCCTCCTCTGTCCATCAGTGCATGAAGGTTTAATGCTATATAAAGTCCTAGCCATGCTGATAAAGGAAAAGGGAGAAACTCTGCTGGTATTTTCTCTCTGTGCAAACAGTCTTCATTTGACATGGAGGGACTTGAGAGAAGAACCAAATCCACTGTCCTGCCTTTAAAAAAACAAAACTGCTTTTTGCCTTCAGCATTCAGCTCTGTTTGGTTGGGAAAAAATGGTGTTTTCTTTATTTTTCATTCTCCTTAGCCACTCTCCCCTCTGAGGCTCAGCAGCTTCAGAGCAGAGTGGAGGAGACCAGCTTTTTTTCACAAGTCAGAGCGGCTCTGAGAAATTCCAAACTACAATCAAAGTCTGTTCTCTTTTATTTTGGTGACAGCTTTTTTTCTTAAAGGTGTACGGTTGAGCACAGTCTGTAATTTTTTTCCATAGTGCCTTTTCCCTTATTTCCTTTTTTATTATTTTTAAGTTAAAAGGACAGTCCAGAGGTTTTTTTCTGCATACGTGTAAATATTTTTTTGAGGGTGAGAAGGGGTAGTTTTATCCATGAATATAAAAAGACATCTCCAAAAAAGATGGAGCTTTAATATTTGTATTACCGTCTGACTTTCTTTATTCCAAGGAAAAATACAAGGCATATACAGTGTTGTAAGTGGCAGCACAGGCTGCTCAGAGGTGGGGAGCTGCAGCCAGGAGCCTCAGGAAAAAGGGGAGAGAAGGATTGCCTCATTAGGACTGTTTATAGAATCATAAAAATGTAGGATTGGAAAGGACCTCAATAGATCATCTAGTCCAGTCCCCTGCACTGAGCCAGGACTAAGTATTATGGGAAATGGGCAAACATATTTGGGGGTGAAGGTGGGTGATATTCTATCAAAGTACCATGATGGGAGAGAATAGTGCTGAGGTGTCTGACGAAATGTACGTTCCTCTTGACAGGAAGCTTTATATTACAGGGAAACCTCAAGAAATAGTACTTAAGTACACTTTTTAAGGTATTAGTGAATGTCCATACATACGCATGTAATCAAGAGCCTGGCTTCCTTTAGGCTGGGGTAGGGAATATTTGCAATCATGTCTTGTTCTTGAAAAGAGGGGGTGGCATCACTGTTCTCCACTTTGTCCCTACCTCCTCCTCCTCATGCCAGTGTTACACAATTTAAGAAGTTGATTCTTACTTTTCACTCCCAGTTCACAGCAGGCTGTGTGGTGACTGCATTCCCCCTTCCCTCACCACAGTGGCATTCGTTAATACCATTAGCTCCTCTGCCAGAGCAGTTTGACGTTGATGTGGACAAAAAGGAGATAAATCAAACTGCAGAGCTTTGTGCCAATCTTCAGTTATATTGTTTCCTCTTGGCAGCCCTGTGGCTGAACCCTTCACCCCAACGATGAACCCCAAAACTGCAACAGAGATCTCCTGCCCAAGTGGAGATGTTCCTGTGTTGGCGGGTGCCTTTTTTGTACTAAGTGTTACAAATGTTTTATTCCTGAGATGGACTCTGCCTTACACTTCATTTCTCCAGCAGATGAAAGAGAGAGCTACCCTGTAGAGTATTACTTTCTCTCCCTGTCCTTGCTAGCTGTCATTCACTTTGTCGTCTTTCTAAAATGATTGGAAAAGGAATCTATGGCATTCTACACCTGGACCATTTGATTGTTTCCTTATTTTGAAATTGGTGTATATCATACAGCCTTGCAGACATATGTCTTGTGTGTACATATATTAAAAAAAAATCAGTGTTTAAATAAAAAGGCCTATGTACTTAATCCTTTAACTCTGCAGCAGCATTTGGTAGATAGTAATTAACTGTGAATAATAAATATACAATGAATTCTTCACTTTAGCATCTGTCTGTTATTTCCATTAACTGAGCAAAACATCAGCCAGTCAAACTAATTTATAACATGTAATTCAGTGGGAAGGAGGAGATAGCTTAGTCCTTCATCCTACCAAGATAGATAAATTGAGAATTGCATAGGTTAGCATGCATGGCCTTCTGAGTTCAGATAAAAATCCTGTCGGCTGCTTGCAGACATTAAAGATCCTTTGTCCATTATCTGAACAGTAGGTGGAGCCTAGATGTTTTTGTTCCTTGCTCAAAACTTTTTATTGATCTCTACAAATGGGCATGAATTGCTGACACATATTAAGGAACCAGTTGTGGAAGATGCTTTGGTGTATCCGATCTGACTTCTGATTGATAGTCTGAGTAGTTTATTGCTGCTCTTTTACTGAAGGACGGGGGGGGAGGAGGAGGAAGGGGGTTTACTGGAATCTGACTTGTGAGAACAGTAACTGTATTTCCAACTGACAAATGAGTGTGTTATTTTTTTTCCTGCTCGATTTCCACCTCAGCCTAGCTGCCTTTATGGATTACACCCAATTATGAGAGTTGGTTCCAAAAGCACTTTCAAATGGGACCAGAATGGCTTGCCTGGATCATGCTAATAAGCTGTATGAATGCAGTGGTGGAAATGGGGTCCTTGAAAACCTGTCTACATAAATATCAACCCTGTGCTCTGTGTAGGTTATGTTCACAAACTCCATAGCGGGATTTAAAGCACAACAATTGAAAGGCTGAGATATAAGCTCCTTTGAATTGTCAAAGAAAATTCTTGTTTGGTTAGGAATTCTTTCACCACATCTGTTCTGGAGCCTGCTGTCTTTGGCAATATCTAAATTATCCAGTGAGAATTTTTCATTGTTTTTCCTGAGTTGTGCCAATTATGTTAGTCAGTATCCCAACCAACCTTGTAATGATTTGCCTTGTGACTTTGAGTTGGACATCATTTATAATGTTGAACTGGGACACCTTCACATTCTCAGTGGTCTTTATCTTCTGTTGAAAGTTTAGAAAAATTCCTTATGGCTTGTAAAGGAAGCAAAACATATATTTATTGCCATTTTGTATGGTTGTGTAATATTAATGATGGTGCTTGGTTCTTGGTTTTGGTCAAAACCCCTTCTGAGTAAATCATGTATCTGGTTAAGGTTGTCTCTCCCACATGCACATACAACGACCACCATGTGTGCACACATACACCCCCTTCCCCTGACAATGCAAATGTCAAAATTAGGATTAAAGGTCTCCTTCCTCTTCTCCCCCCACCCCGCTGGAAAAAATAAAAAAGCTGCTTAAAAATCTCTACATACCTGACTGTTATCCTACCTGATACTAGCAAAGCAAAAGTGATATGGCCAAAATTTCAAATCCTGGCAGTCAGCTTATATATAAAAGGCCTTTAAGTATCCATTGAATATCTACTGCCACCACAGCAACTGCTTCGGCTGCTGATGCTATATGTAAGGATTGTTTGAACTGGAGTTGTAGGCACAGAACAAAGTAATGTGATGAGGCATACAATAAAATGCAGCTGATGCCTGTTATATTTAGCAATATATTTTACACTTTTTGACTCCTTTAAGAAATGATCAGCTTCCACATAAAACTACGATGATCCTAATTCTGCATTTTAAAAAAAAAAAACAGAAAACCTAGCACTTACCTTGAGACTCAGAAAGTCTGATTTCAGTATTTCACTTTATTTTAACACAAGTAAAAAAAACCATATGAGCTGGCCATGTTAGAAGGTGAGTGAATGATGTGACTGAATATTTGCTGCCAAAGCAGCATGACTAATCAATGGCTTGCCACTGTGAGTAGTACATAATGTTACAGGTGCAGTTCTTAGCTCCTCCCTCTCTTGTGGTAGTATGTACAAAGCCTGGGTATCACTACGTTCAGAATGAAGAGCCAGAAACTTTTCTTTTACTACCAGCTCTGCCATGGCCTCCTAAATAGCCCTTTGAGAGTCATTTTAATCTGCTTCCATTTCTCCAGCTGTGAAATAGGAATAACCCATCTTCAAGGGTTGAAGACTATTTAAAGTACAATCTGCACAGCGCATGCATTTGCTTTATCACGCTTGCTATTAATTTAGAAAACTAAAACCATGGAAAACCAGCTGGGTAGAAGGAGTTAAGGGGTGGGCGAGGGAATCCTGTCTTTTAATGAAATGGTGTTGCTCTGTCAGGTGCAGGTGGGCCAGTGCTGTATTCTATGCTCTGCTTGGTTTGAGTGGCTCTCCTGGACTGATTAGTGTTGGGTAATAAAATCCCATTGGGAGAAAAGGTAAAAAGAAAGTAATCTTAGGGCTAGACTGATATGCTTCTGTGCTCTAACATCCACATAATAATCTGGGCTCTGTCTACACAGCTGGTCTGTGCCTTTGATAATGGCTTACTATGTCTTGCCTGTCTGCATGGTGGCTAGCGGGCAGTAGGTGTGCTGAATTAAAAGAAAAAACTCCTTGTGAATCTTTGGTTTGAACACAAACCCAACACAAAACAAATGTATTTCCCCCATCCTTCTACAGGCCATCTACCTGGGACTTCCCTCAGCTGAGCGATTTGATCCTCTATAGCAAATGCCTGGCCCCTTCTGAGCTAGGTGTGATAATTGCCTCTGGGGGCCCAAGCACATGTTCTGAAAAGGGGGATCTGCCTGAGACTAGGATTGGCTGGCTCCAGGTTCTCAAAGGGGCAGATGCCCCTGTTATACTGTCCCTCTTTTTTTTCTTCTCTGTTGCAAAGACCAAAATGAATGTGGGACCTTTTTCCTCCTATCACCCCAACTGCTTTCCTATGACAGCTTGGTTGGAGGGGATGGAGAGGCTGGGAGAAGGGAGTTCAGTTCCACCCTATCGCCCCTGGTGCCTGGAATGTTAGGAAACGTGTCCAGCTAGAGCCTGAGTTTGGGGAAGGAATTAAGGGGAACAGTGGCCCAGTGCCACGTTATAACTGTGTAAAGGTTTTGCTCTGGGGTGGGGTGTGCAAAAGCTCCCTCTCCCTAGCAGTGGTTCGTGGGTGCTGGTGCCTTGTCTGTAACGCTGCTGCCATCAGCCAGGGAGCAGGAGACGGTGGCACTGGGAGCCTGCTGGCTGCTGCTGCTGCAATGCAATCGGGCCTTTGGACCAGTGTAAGGGACTGGGGGAGGATGGGAGCAGAGGGGGTTGAAAACCAGGCGCCTCCTGTGTGTTCTCACTGCCTGCGGCCTAAGGCTGCCTAGGTCCCACCCACCACGGGCTCCTGGGCAGTGAAGGGCGCAGTGGCCAACACCTCCGCACCCTATAAGCCCAGCAAGTAGGGGAGTTCCCTAGCCCTGCACGCATGCGCGCCCCGCCCCCCCCGCATCACGCTACGAGGTCTGGCGTGACTACATCTCCCACCAGGCCTGGCGCCTGCGATGATCCTGAGCATGCGCAGTGTGTTTTGTCCTCCCGGATCAGGGCCGGGCACTGGCTGGATTGTCAAGCAGCCGAGGAGAGGCTCTGGGCAGCGACGTGAGGAGGCGACAGCGTCCGGGAGCCGGCCTGGGCAGCACCGGGGTGAGCGTCGTCGTGGTGAATGGCTCCTCGGGAGGGCGCTGTGGGGCAGAGGCTTGAGGGGGAATTTCTGAGGTGCGGTGACCCCGGGTAGCTTCGACCTCAGCGCGTCCCCGTCCACACCAGCGACCGGTCCCCTCGGCGCGTCCCCGCGTCCGGCCACCGGCCGTTGGGCTCGCGGCGCGTCCCCAGCCTGACCAGCGACCGGCGCCTCTGCCCCCAGCCTGTCCCGGTCCAACCCGCGAAGTGTCCCTTCTGCAAGTCCCGACCAGTAACCATCACTTCTGCCCCCCATCCACCTGAGCCCCACACCAGCAACCATCCCCTCCAGTAGGGCTGGTGTCAGCATGTCTGTTCCAAAAGTTATATCCTCCCAAGCCAAGGTGTGTTTATTGTTGCCTTTGTTAGGCTGGATGAAGACCTTTTATTTTGCTTTATTATTGACCCTGTTTAAATAGTCCGTGTGTTCTGGTGGCGGGAGCAGTTTTAGGAGTCGGGGGTTCCTTTTTGGGATCAAAAATATTCACAGGCCTGAGGCTAGCTTGTTGTGTGACAGAGACTTCTTTGCTCCTCTGCGAGAGGTCAGAAGTAGACCTCTCACTGAAAACTCCTCATGCTCTTCTATCTTTGGACTGTAGCACTCCTGGAGGTTGATGCAAGTGGAGGCTGCCTGTGGACCAGGTAGTGATGGTCGGCTATGACCCCAAATCTGAAGTGAAGTCCATCTCCGCTGTGGAGGTGGCTGTGGCAGGATCTGCATCTGGGTTTGTCACTCGGGCTCTAATCAGCCCTGTGGATGTCATCAAGATTCGCTTTCAGGTACCTTTCCCAACAGCCCCCCGTGACACACCTGGAAGAGGAACATGCAGAGAATAAAAAGAAGCAATGCTTTTTCTTTTAACCTTTTATAGTATTTAAATAAATCATTGCCAGTGTCACAAATACACCCAAAAGCTATTATTACATAGCTGATTAAACCTCTGTGTGTGAGTTAAATACAGATTATACAAGGTAGACAGATCTATTTCTCTTTGGGGGCTGTTTCTGCTTTCTGTTAACAAATTAATGTATTTTTCTGCTCTGTCTTATTTTCTTGTACATAGCTCTTATGTTTTTCTTGCTTTTCCTTTTTTCCCCCTCCCTATCTACCTGTCCTAATTTAGTTTTATTAACATTTTTGCTGAATATCACAGCTCTTTAGCATTGCACATACCTCTTCTTCTGCCCCCAACTCTTAAGGACGAGCAGCAGTGGTATCTGAGCCAGTTGTAGCTGCCATGAGGGCACACAAGGAGAGGGGTCTGAGTTAATGTAGGACACTGAGCGTTTCAAAGATCAGTTCAGGTCCTTGAAGCAGATCACAGAGTAAAGTAATTTCTTTGTTCTTTTTCAGCTTCAGATTGAACAACTCTCCCCCAGAAACCCACTGGCTAAATATTATGGCATCTTGCAAACGGCGCACCGGATCTGCCATGAGGAAGGGCCAACAGCATTCTGGAAGGGGCATGTGCCCGCTCAGCTTCTCTCAGTCAGCTATGGAGCTGTCCAGGTAAGGTGTCAGGAAATCATCCAGGGCTAGCTTTGTTCTGAAATTTTTAGTTCCTATAGTGGCTTTGTCAGCAGCCTCATCCTGTCATAGCTGCCCATCACTTACCCAGCTGTCTGTAGGGCTAGACCATTCATAGGGTACTTTGTATGCCAAAGTAAAGACTCTGGCAGTGTGATTAGGTGATGGTAGAGCAGTGGACCAAGAGGACAGATGTGGGTTCTAGTCTCAGATGACATACTTATATGCTATGAGTCCTTGGGTGTGTCACTTATCTTTCTGGTTCACTTACTGGCTTTGTTCATTGAGGATGACAGTGTTGATGATACTGATTCATAGGTTGTTGTGAAGCTTAATTCATGAATGTTTCTAAAACCTATTGAGACCATCTATTGAAAGGTGATGTATAAGAGCCAAATGTGTATTATTTAATTAATAAATTGTGGAGAGGAGAGAGAGTTAAAATGGGATCGTCCTAGGAGGCCTTTTTGTTTTAAATCCCAGACTGTATTCTCCTAAAGGGAGAACTGAAGATTCTGAATGCCAAGAGTATTCCCTAATTTGATGGCTGCATCCTTGGAGGTTGCAAATGATGGATTTATTTATTTTTGTTAGAATGTGTTGGAACTAGGAGGGTTGTGGGTGATAAGAGTTTTCTCTGTGACGTATGTTTCTGTTTCTCTTTTAAGTTTGTGACCTTTGAGTGCCTGACGGAATTGGTGCACAATGCCACATCATACAACACCCGCAACTGCATCGTGCACTTTGTGTGTGGCGGCCTGGCTGCTTGCACTGCCACCATGACAGTTCAGCCTCTTGACACACTACGCACCCGCTTTGCTGCTCAGGGCGAGCCTAAGGTATGAGTTAGGAGAGAAGACCTTTAGCTTTGTTATATTTGTTGCCAGTAGTCATGTTTCATTCAAATTAGTGTGGAGAAAACATCACAACTTCCAGCAGGTGATCTGGGAAGGCTGGAGCCCTTAATCGGTGGTATTGTCATTACTGCAAAGTTATCCTTTGGTCCATTGACACATGTTTTGTCCTGGCAGAGAGAAGGAGGAACTTTTCTTTTTGGCAGGGCTGATTTGGCTCTCATTTTGGTACTCAGCTGCACGAGGGATTTATTCCTCGGCCTTTCCTGAGGGGACATGTCTCAAACAAAGAATCAAAGAAATGTAGGGCTGGAAAGGACCTTGAGAGGTTATCTAGTCAAGCCCTCTGAACTGAGGCAGGACCAAGTATACCTTGACAATCCCTACCAGCTATTTGCCTAACCTGTTGTTAAAAACCTCCAGTGATGGGGATTCCACAACATCCCTTTAGGAGCCTATTTCAGTGCTTAATTATCCATATAGTTAGAAAGTCTTTCCTAATATCTAATCTAAATCTCCCTTAGTGTAGACTAAGCCCATTACTTCTTGTTCTACCTTCAGTCCACATGGAGAACAATCTATCACCATCTTCTTTACAACAACACTTAAGATATTTGACGACTGTTACCAGGTTCCCCGTCGGTCTTCTTTTCTTAAGACTAAACATCTTCAGGGTTTTTTTAACCTTTCCTCATAGGTCAGGTTTCTAAATCTTACATCATTTTTATAGTGCCCCTCCAGACTCTCTCCAGTTTGTCCACATCTTTCTTAAAGTGTGGTGCCCAGAACTGGACGCAGTGTCCAGTTGAAGCCTCACCGGTGCCAAGTACAGTGGAATAATTACTTTCCTTGTCTTACGTACAACACTGTTGTTAATACACCCTCAAAATGATGATATCCTTTTTCACCACTGCGTCACATTGTTGGCTCATAAATATGCAAAGTGTACAAAGAGTCATGTGCAGGTTCTTACAGGTATGAAGATTTTAAAGCAGTCCTCTAGTAATCCAGTTTTATGTCCTTGTTTATACAAGGATCTGTCTCCCCCCAACCAAGTTCTGTCTCCCCTCTGTTCTTACTGGAGACACTTAATTTTGAATCAGAGCCATTTTCTCATTGTGTTTCTGCTTGACTTGTAATGGAATCGCAATCCATTCCCATGTAGTCAGGGCTTCACTGCAGGAGTAATGGTGAAACTAGGCTGTGAGGAAGAAATCACACCTCTGATACAAATATAAGTGCTGGTGAGCTAAAGCCATTGGGAAAATTACCAAAAATATGAGAAGTTAGATTTTTTAGTACGATAAGTCTTTGAGTATTGGTGTTTTCTAGCTACAGTCAAAGAAGACTGGACAAGAAATGTTCTCAGCTTGTTGAGTAAAGAGTTGTGACTGGCATATTTGACATCACTCTTGTAAATTAAGAATCTTTGAAGGACACGCTATCTGTGAGTTCAGCTGTGTTTTGCTCAGTTACCCAGAGCTTTCCATCTGCCCCATAATAGCTGTCCTAATCTGCCAGTCTCCCCTTACTGTCACTTTCTGAAGCTATTCAGATTAGGGTGTTCTCAGTCATGGGGACCCATCTCTGGGGCTTGCTTCCCACCAGAGCCAAAGTTCAGGCAACTTCAGGATACAGTGTCCAGACATGCCTTTCAGTGTCCAGCAGAACTGAGGGTTTGTTGGTTCAGTTAGTCTCATGTGGCAGAGATCTATGTTTATTCTGTCAGTCTGTTTTAATTATTATCAGGATTTCAAAGACTCAGCAGTGAGCGTTCATGTGATGATACGTGAAATGGTTTTGTTAATCTGTTTGTGCTAAAAATCAACCTGTTATATGTTGGGAGATGGGAATCCCCATGATCTGTATCAGGAATGTAACCGATTTCTGAATAGCTGATTGTAAGTGTATCTAACAGGAGAACTTTACTGTTTCTGTTTCTTGTTGTTTAGGTTTATCGAAATCTTCGTCATGCTGTGGTGACCATGTACCAAACAGAAGGGCCTCTGACCTTCTACAGGGGTTTGACCCCCACTATCATCGCTGTCTTTCCATATGCTGGTCTCCAGTTTTCCTTTTACAATCTCCTGCAACAATTGTATAAATGGGTGATGCCATCGGAAGGAAGGAATGCAGGTGGGTGCTTGGGACTGTGAAATACTCAGTCATGGAGGAAGAAGAAGGGTGGTCCAGTGGCTAGGGCACTAGTCTAGAACTAGGACCTGAGTTCAATTTCTTCTCCTGTCACAGACTTACTGTGTGACCCTGGGCCAGTCACTTAATTTCTCTATGCCTAAATACGTTACCTGTAAAATACCTAAATACCCTATGATGAGGTGTTGTGAAGATAAATACATTAAAGACTGTGAGGCACTCAGATATTGTGGTAATGAGGCCCATAGAAGTACTATCGACAGGAAGATGAACTCTCCAGTCCAGTATATTATTTCTCAATTTGAGTCACGCGGCTTGTGCAGTGGAAAGACCTTGCTGAGACAGCCTTTATTTCTTTCAATTTCAGTAATATTGTGGGGATAGGACTGTCAGTGAGTACAGGATCTCTGAACAAGTGTGTGTTCTAAAGTTGCTTCCCCTCTTCGGCTTGTACAAGAGGATTCATCTGGTGCAGGTTAAATCTCCCAAGTTGTTCTAATATCAATCTCCTGCTCTTTGGCTATTCTGAGTTTTTAAGAGAATTTCATGAAAAGTGGCACCTTGACAGCCCTGGAGATGGGACCTCCATCCACCAGAGCACATACGTCATGGGTAGGATCACTGCAAGTTTCTGCTCCATCAGAGTGTTCTCAAATAAAGAGATTACCTCCTATGCGTGAGAGCAGCTCATCCTCAATGTTTATTCAGTCTTAGACAGCAGGTTGTGATGGTAGTTTTGTGTTGTGGACACCTGCCAATTAGGACCTGAACTAAGACTACCAAACTCCTTTCCCATTGGCCTCTGTACAACCACCAGATGTTACCAATTTATGATCTCTACCAACCTGTTCTGATTTGAACCCTCAACTGGAAGTACAAGGTTCCATACCCTATTACCAATCTCCAGTACTTTTTTTCCCTAGCAATGTGAAAGCTTGCCTGGTTATTGATGATAAACCCTTCTGTTATGGTTTCTTTTGTGTATTGCCATTTGACAAAGCTGCAGAATAAATCAGTCTTTAAATTAAGACTGGATATCTTTCTAAAAGATATGCTGTCACTCAAAGGAGTTGTGGACTTGATGCAAAAATTCTTGGGTGAGGTTCATGGCCTGTTTTATGCAGAAGGTGAGACCAGATGATCATAATGGTCCTTCCTGGCCTTACAGTCTATGAATAAATGGGTCTGATTTACTTTCCATGATGCTTTTGTAAATCAGAACTCCATTCTAATCCTCCATTTCCTCCGTACAATCTTCTTTCCACTTCTCTGCTTTTCAGGTAATGTTAAAAACCTCGTGTGTGGCAGCTGTGCCGGAGTTATCAGCAAAACCCTTACTTACCCTTTTGACCTATTTAAAAAGCGGTTGCAGGTGGGAGGCTTTGAGCAGGCCCGGGCAGCCTTTGGGCAGGTGAGAGATGTTTTGATCAACTGGTTTTCATATGTTTATTTCTTGGTCTACATTTCAACGTTACCCAGAAAACTCATTACCCAGATAACATCTGATTTTGAACAGGGTTCTGTTTATTTCCTCTCCGAGCCTACCAAAGCATTGTTGGTTGACTTGTTCACAATATACTATACATGAGAGAATCCTCTTATTAGACAGTCATTTGGGGTGGAACAGTCATCCCAGATAAGCAGCTATCCTGATTAGGAGATTATTTTTCCTTCTAGAAACAAAAATTTCTGAAAAGACCTGAAATTAAATAAAATACTGTAATGAGTAAAAATAACCATGATTTTTTTAAAAAATCACCTGTCTTCGTAATTTTGTAATTTCTGTGTTAAACTGGTGTTGAAGTTCTGAACTCTGATATTTTATCACCCAGTTAAACTCCTTAAACAAATGCAGAATTTTTGCTAGTACTGTTCTAAATAATCAGCAATTACTGCTGTTTGCTAGTGGAATAAATTGCCTTTCAGGAAGATGACCCAACTGAGCCGTGTATACTATATCTGTATGTATAGATCTAGGCTGGGAGACTCAAAGGTGCCTAGGGGATTGACAGTAGTCATGGCCATGTAATAAATTGCATTTATCTTGTACTATTGACTGAGCGTCAGATTTTTAAAGGTATTTAGGTGCTTAACTCACATTGATATCAATAGGAATTAGGTGCCTAAATACCTTTTAAAAATCTGGCCCTAACTCACTTGCATTGTGCTCTTGGAGAGGGGTTGAATGAAAGTGTGGAGGAGTTTGGATTTATTTTATTTTTCTAGGCACTCAGAAGTCATGGTGGGTACCTAAAGAGACTTGTATAAATCGAAACAAATTAAATACTTCTAGCATTCCTTACCACCTTGAAATAGACACCCATTTTAAAATTGTATTAGAGAAATATTTCCTTTCTCCCCCAAATATGAAAATGTACCTTCCAGTTTCTATTGGCCTGACATCAAATTGGGTAGTACCCAATCTTTGAACCAATGACAGATATATAGTCCTGAGAGGAAAGGATGTAAATACTAGGGAGGGAGAGGAGTTATTTAAGTTAAGCACCAACGTTGACACAAGAACAAATGGATATAAACTGACTATCAATGAGTTTAGGCTTGAAATTAGATGAGGGTTTCTCACCATCGGAGGAGTGAAGTTCTGAACAGCCTTCCTAGGGCAGCAGTGGGGGCAAAAAACCTTACTGGCCTCAAGACTGAGCTTGAGACATTTATGGTGGGGATGGTATGATGAGATGGTACAATGGCATGTAGCTGATCTGCGACTGCTTGTAGAAAATATCCCTAATCGCTGGTGATGGGACCCTATATACGGAGGGCTCTGAGTTACTATAGAGGATTCTTTCCCAGGTGTCTGGCTGTTGGGTCTTGCTAAAATGCTCAGGGTACAACTAATTGCCATATTTGGGGTTGGGAAGGAATTTTCCTCCAGGTCAGGTTGATTGAGACCGTGGGGGTGGGGGTTGCCTTCCTGTGCAGCATGGGGCAGGGATCATTTGCAGGTTTAAACTAGTGTAAATGATTTATTCTCTGCACCTTGAAGTCTTTAAATCATGTTTTGAGGACATGAGTAACTCAGCCAGAGGTTATTAGTCTATTAAGGAGTGGGTGGGTAAAGTTCTATGGCTTGCAACGTTCAGGAGGTCAGTCGACTGGATGATCATGATGGTCCCTTCTGGCCTAAAAGTGTCTGAGTCTATATGGAAAATAATACCAGCACATTCTGAAACAGTTGTTCTGCAAACTCTGTAGCATGAACAGTGCATGAGGTGTGGTATAAAGGATTTCCTGTCATTCAGTTGGCGTGTAAGCTGTTGCTGATAATGGTAAATGTAATTTGTGGCTGTGGTGCCTGCATCTACAAATCAGTGTACACTCAGACTGATTCTTTAACGCTGCCAATTAGTCATAGTGAATATCCCTAGAATCTCCATTACACGTTATCGAGAGTACATTTTTGAAACAGCCCTTGGCTTTCTTTCAAGTCCTCTGAGTCCCTTTCCTGGATGTGTGGAATATGTTACAGAGCTTTCTGAGAGAATTCTGCCCAGATGAGCTGAGCTTGTGCTATTGCTCTCTTTACTGTCTCAACTCTTCTCCCCCCAGGTGCGGACGTACAAGGGTTTAATGGACTGTGCTGGGCAAATTGTGCGAGAGGAGGGGCCTGTTGGATTGTTTAAGGGTCTCTCCCCCAGCTTGCTGAAGGCTGCTCTCTCTACTGGCTTCACCTTCTTCTGGTATGAGTTCTTCTGCAACCTGCTGTATGCCCTGAAGGACACTGGCAGCACTAAGGGGTAGGAGGGCTGAAGAGGCAGGACTCATCAGCTGCAGTTTATTCTGTGGAGGAGTAAGACTAGTGGCCTCATTGTCACATGGAGTGGGGTGGGGAATGGCTCCTCCCTGCCAGGGCTCTGAAAACACGTGTCCACTAGCTTTGGAGGAAAGATCTGTTTGCAACAAAACCAAAGGAACAGGTGACTGCGGCTTCTGTTGAGGACACTGAGCCCTGGGGTACACTGAGCATCTTCCATCATATCTCCTATAGTATCAGCATTCATTTCGGGAGAAGGGGTTTTATAAAAACCTAATGCTACTACCCGTCTGGCAACATGCTCTGAAGTGGCATCTGATCAAATATATGAAATCCTTCAAGCACAGGGACCCATCTGACTTTGCTAGTGCCACTCGACTAGTGTCTAATGATGCCACATCTTTAAAGATTCAGCCCTCTGCTTAGGGCCTGTCTATTGGCTGCATATTCTCATCTCCCTGCTGTACAGGTAACCCCTTCCTTATTCTGCATAGACACCTGTCTTCTCTTTGCCATTGACATTTACCAGCTCCACATCCTGAGCCACTTTAAACATAGTGTCATCTAGCAATGTTTATGCCAACCCTGATTTGCTTTCTCACTACAAGTGGCAAGCTTACTTTTGTTTTACAAGTGTCCCTTATTTTGCCTGTGAGTTCTGCTGTGGGCCTCTTAGGGTTCTACTTTGCTAGTGTAATGCTCTTACAAACAGGTCTGTAGGTCTAATGCTGTTTGCTGCCAGGAAGGTCTCTCAATGCACAAAACCTATTCTTGCTTTGCACTGACATGTTGGGGCTCTGCTTTGCTATTAGATTGTCATGATTAAACAGATGCTATAAAGATTTTTTTTTTTAACCTACCTTAAAATAATAAAGATAGTCCTGTGGAAACTAGTGACTCTTTTGTCATCAGAGAGCCAAGGAATTGCTGAGCACCTGGTGCACTTGGGAGATTAATTCTTTGAATCTGTTGCTGAGGCTTGAGAGAGACCTGAGAATTGCCAGATAGACTGAAAGAAATGACATAGTTGCTCTGTGCAGGGCATTGGAGCTGATCTTCCTCCCTGGAAATGTTTCCAAACCTTTTCTATTGTGGGTTAAATGATCTAAACCTGTCACAGTCCCTTGTCGGGACTGAAGGGCAAAGAAGCTTGAGGAGTTTGGAGTTGTTTATGTATAGATTTGTTTTTGTTTTTAATTTTTCTGAAGCAGCCTGGTGAGCCTCTATTTGCACTAGGAGGGAATGAATGAGCAGAGAGTCTCCACACTGATCATGGTTTGTTGCACACTGGGCTGTTGATGATACATGTGATGGGTCTATATAATATGATCATTTAGCTGGTGGGGAAGGGATTTAGTGGCCTCTGTAATAGAATGAAAAGACAAACCATGATAGACAGTCATTTCATCTCCCATCCTTGATGTCTGTGTCTTTAAAGTATTTCTAATGTGCCAATCACTAGTCTCTAAACATGAGTCACATCATAAGGAGGGGAAGTGGCTAAAAACAAGAGCATTGATTCCCCTTACGTAAAGGAGAGAGATACTGGTTTAATACAAAGAATTAGCAAGATGGGTCTTATTTTGCTCCTGTTGAGTTTTGCAGGATCAGTACGTCGGGGTTGTATTTCCTAGAATCAGATAAATTAAGTGATGGAAAAGATTCATTAGGTCACCTTGTTCCTCCCACTTGCAAGTGCAGGGTTGTTATTTTTGACTGTATACCTGACTTCAGTCCAGTTTCCAGTGACTCAAATCAATAGGGCTTGCACCACTTCCCTCGTGAGACTGTGCCCCAGTCTAACTGGTGGCGATTGTTGGAATTTTCTTCTAATGTAATCCTATCAGTGAGGATTTGCTTTGCCTGAAATTCACCCCACAAGCTGCTCAGCAATTGCATTTGTTTTTATCCTAGTACCTTTTATCATCTGGGTAAAGCAAAGCACTTTACTAAGCAAAGTACAGCATACTAATATTGCAGTAGCTGTAATGGAATCCACAACAGTTGCTGCCTAGCCTTGGCCAGTAGATCCTCTATGTGCAAATACTGCAATGAACACTTTCCAGTAGCATGTGTATTATTTCCAATAGCACTGATTACCTGAACTCATGTACAGTAACATTCATCTCTCAGGATGTTTACACAGAGCCGTATTAGGTGCTTCAGTGAGGAAAAACAAATGTTCTAGGATTGGTTACTGAAGTGAGTCATTTTCCCTTTTGATTTTAAGCCTCCATTGTTAATGCAGAGCCTTAATCCTCTGCAGCATTTCTAGCGAACATCTGAATGGACCTTTTGCAAATGCAGTAGATTTAAGGCTTCTGACCAGCTGTGTTTTTTCCACAATATATGTTTAACGTGTGCCTGTCTCTAAAGAGAGGAAAGAAAACATTAAATATTTATTATGTTCCTGTCTGGCTTTTCCTTTCATCTCTTTTGAAGCACTCAAACCATGTATATGATGGGGTGATGCAGTTGGATCATATTGTACAAACACCCTCTAACAAGTGCCTGATCTTGCTCCTGTTGCCTGCAGTGAGATCAAGGCTCATGAATTATACTGCAGATGCAACCATATTTTTTATTAGAATTCCAAAGTTCCTGGGCTTGGTCACTAGAGGGTACCGTTGCCCCAACCGCAAAGCAGGAGATGGCTTCAGTGCTTAGATATCCATTACTGCACAATAACTAGTGATTGTCCAAATGGATTTGCACAAGCTTGATCGTTCCACGGTGTGAGAATTAAAGAAGCAGATGTTTGACCTACTTCGCCAATCTGTGGTAGACAAGTTCAGACTTAGTTTATATGTATCTGTAACACAGTGTTGCAGAATGTTATCAACAGCTGCTAATTCTTCATTCACTAAAGCTGCTTTCTAGCTTCAAGAGTATGCTTTGTTCTACTTTTTATAAATATGCTAATGCTAAGGAGTAATGACCAGCCCTCATCACACATTAAGCACTTGATAACTTTGGAGCATAAAGACAGGTTTCAGAGTAACAGCCGTGTTAGTCTGTATTCTCAAAAAGAAAAGGAGTACTTGTGGCACCTTAGAGACTAACCAATTTATTTGAGCATGAGCTTTCGTGAGCTACAGCTCACTTCATCGGATGCATACCGTGGAAACTGCAGCAGACTTTATATACACACAGAGACCATGAAGCAATACCTCCTCCCACCCCACTGTCCTGCTGGTAATAGCTTATCTAAAGTGATCATCAATGGCCCAACTTGATGATCACTTTAGATAAGCTATTACCAGCAGGACAGTGGGGTGGGAGGAGGTATTGCTTCATGGTCTCTGTGTGTATATAAAGTCTGCTGCAGTTTCCACGGTATGCATCCGATGAAGTGAGCTGTAGCTCACGAAAGCTCATGCTCAAATAAATTGGTTAGTCTCTAAGGTGCCACAAGTACTCATTTTCTTTTTGGAGCATAAAGTGTGTTCTACAGCACCTGCTCTTTTGAGACCTTGTTAAAGCGTGAGCTGGCATATTCCCCCCCCCCATTTATTTATTTCTTTTAAAGCTCATATATTTTCCCCATTCTTAAATTCTTCAAATGTTTTTTCCTACCTTGCAAGTAAAACCCCTAGTGCCAAGACCTGAGCAGTTCTGCTCCAAAATACTCATCAGGTTGCCTATCTTAGAGAGGGAAGGAAAAATAGAAGAGTAAATAGATTTCAGTTTCAAGCTTCTGAAGTTCGCTTATAAACTGTGAAGGAAAATACGAAAGCAAGAATAAGAGGTTCAGCTCTTTGTTTATGAGCAAACCCCAGACTTCCAAGCTAACAGAGGAGAATGTGAAGCCATGGACTACTACTGTACAAAAGGAATAGCCTGAAAAGAGGAAAAGTTACCGTCAGCTTCAAGTACATGAACTGATCTGAAAGTTACAACCGTGTGGTGTCTGCTTGGAGGCACATGAGGCCTGTTGGATATAGGCATGCCCAGTTCCCAGTGAGTAGTTTTTCATGTTTCATTAATCACCATAACCACTAGTGAAAATCGTGCACCCCGTCTCCCTGTGCTGGTAGTGCCAATAGAGGCCAAAGGTTGAATGGACCATGGAGTGGGAAGGACTCACATGCCTGGAAAGTAGATCCCTACAGGGCAGGAGTGGGGCACGTTTGCAGGACAGTGTGGGGAATCTGCACTGCAGCTTCTTTTGCTGTATTGTATCTGTCCTGCGTTTAAACAGAGGGATGTAGCCTTTCGCTAGGGCTAAGTTCATAGAAAAGTCAAAAGATTGTGTGGTCAAAACCGAGTATTAAAATACAGCTATGGACGAAGAGATCTTCTGACTGGGAGACAACAGTCTGAGTCAGAGGGAAACGGGCACACTCTGACCCTCACTCCCCCAAGTCGTAGGATGGTGAAAGAGAGCAGGGGGTTGCAAGGAAAGAGATGGATAGGTGAATGCAGAAGGTTGCGTAAATCCTGGTTCTTCCAGGCGGTGGCGCTGCTGTTTCAGCACTCCCAAGTTCCTCCTCCCCTTGGCTCTGGCTGCTAGGAAATGACCTAAGAGGAAACCCGCGCGTTTGCAATGGAAAGAATCCGTCTGGTGGTAATCACTGACCCCAAAGAAGCTGAAAAGTAAGAGCAGCAGTTGAGAGTTGCCGCCTGATTGTGCCGCCTGGGGTCTCTCAGGGCGCTTTCCTGGTGGAGGGGCGAATGTATGAAGGATGCCTATCTTGCATTTGCATTCCATGCTTGAACTGCTGCCTTTCCTGCTTCTGCTGCTGCTGTTCTTGGCGCTGGGTTTTTTCCTGATCTATCTCCAAAAACCCGAACCTGAAAGCAAGAAGAATTAGGGGTAGGGGCGGTTCTTCTCTAATGCGAAGAAGGCACCAAAGATGCGAGCGCTCGAGTCCTGAAAAAAACTCTCTGGCAGAGTGAAGAGAAAAGCCGGAGCAGGTTGGTGATATTTGCAAATCTGTCTGGGCTGGGCTGCTCAGAAACAAACTTTTGCTTCTTTTGGGTGGAGTAGCAATTATTTTTCAAGCCGGGACATTTCTCTGCTGACTTTCTCGACTGCTGTCCTGCTTTTAAAGCAAACCAAACACCTGATTCCTTGATCCCGTTCTAGGGTTTTTCAGTAAATTTTTTGTTCGTTGTTTTTTCCTCATCTAGGGAGAGAGTTTGTAATTTTAATGGTGGCCATAATTTGAGGCAATTTTTCTGGAGTTTTTGAGGCCTAAAATCACTTTTTTCTCTTAACCAGCTATCCTAGATAGATAAATTCCTAAAAACAGGTGATAGGGCAGGCACTTTCATAATTGTTTTATGCTTGAAATTTACATTGATATCCTGATTTCCCCCCCTCCTGCTGAAAGTGTTCCCCTGCTGTAAATTAATATATAGGTGGCTGTTTAGGTACCCTGGTGATGGGGTTCCTTCTTAAAAGGTAAATGGATAGAGAGACATGCCCCTAAAATTGTGTTATGAAGTAAATCAACCCACATCAAGTTCTGGGTATTTAACCCCTTCTCTCAGGATGGACCTTCAACCCCACCACCATTATCACCAGCCACACCCACACACATTATAGATAACCTAGTCCTGGCAAGGGGAAAATCTTGACCCCCTGTTCTATCTTTTATTCATGGCTCTCATTACCAAAGTATCAAAACGCCTCACAATTTTAATGTTTTTATCCTCAGCACCCCTATGAGGCAGGACAGTGCTGTTATCCCCATTTTACAGTTGGGAACTGAGGCACAGAGAAACTGTGACTTGCCTGAGGTCACACAGGGAGCCTGTAGTAGAGCAGGGAGTTGAACCCAGGTCTCCCAAGTCCCAGGCTAGCATCCAAATCACTGGGACTGTCCTTCCTCTCTTTTGTAGTGGTTTTAGTTGGAATCAGAGATTTTAGTGTTGGGAGAGCCCTGTTATGCTGCCCTACTGTTTTTCCTGCCCACATGTCAGGAGATGAGTCCCAAGATTTGGGGAGGGTATTTATAGTCAGTCACTTGAGTGAGGGAACCTCAATCCTGTTGCTCACTCTTACTGTTTGTATGGAGCCTTCTCTGAGCTCTAATGTGGGGAGGCTGGTATTGGACTGACAGGACATAGTTGGGAGTAGTGGTGGTGGGACTCCCACAGCAGTGTTATAAAATATACCAAGGAACCAGCAGCAAACTGAGTTGCTTGGGACAGTTTCAAATGTACCAAGTCCTGTGTTTTATCCTGCTCCTCCCCAGCAGCCATGTAATGACTCTTCTGTGGTGGATAAAGGATCTTCAAGGACAGATGAAACATGTTACTGGTGGGATCACTTGTTATCATCTTAAATTGAGTTATTTTCTCCTGGGCTTCTGAGAATCTCTGATCCAGGCCTGGGAAGCTCCGTGTTTGGGTGTGGAAGGTAGGCAGGAGCTCATCCCCCCCCCTCACCTCCCTGTGGCAGTATTAAATCTATGAAGGTGCATTGTGCAGAGTGATGTGCTTCTAGCCAGGGCAGCAGCCCACATGCTGGGGTTGGTAAGTGGCTTCACTCTGCACTCAGCTGGCAGCAGCAGGCAGCTCATCCCCATTTGGAGGGGTGAGACCCTCCTATTCTCCAGAAACCTGAACAGGCTCAGATGAAGCTGAGTGCTTGCACAGTTAGTAAGAGTGCTGGGCCTTCTCTCCAGCCAACCCGCTTGACTTCTGGGTGCTCTCACCACACATCCTCTGAAACACTCTCATCCTCTTCTTTCTGGAGAATGAGCAGCAACTGTGCTCTGGCCCAGATGTCTGTGGTAGGAGACAGAGGGAGAGAGGACCAAGAGAGGAGAAATGTGACTGAGTCTTTAGAGGATTTAATAAAAGAAGGGACGTCTCAAGCTGTGGCCTGAAATTCCTGAGAGGCCAATGGGGGTCACAGGCGCTGGCTTCTAATTTTCCCTGGGGGTGCTCAACCCCTGCTCAGCCCCAGACCCTGCCCTTCTCCTAAACCCCCACCCTGCGTCTTCCTGCCCCCGCTCTGGCCCCACCTATTCCCGCCCCCACTCCACCTCACCTATTCCCTGCCCCATTCTGCCCCTTCCCCCGAGAGCACCCCATCCCCGCTCCCCCTCCCTCCCAGCGTCTCCTGCATGCTACTGAACAGCTGTTCTGCAGTATGCGGGAGGCACCGGGAGGGAGGGGGAGCAGTTGATTGGTGGGCGGGGGAGCCTGGCTGGCGGTGGGTGCAAAGCACCCGCTAATTTTTTCCATGGGTGCTCCAGCCTTAGAGCATCCGTGGAGTCAGCACCTATGATGGGGGTGTTTGGTTGTCAATCAATAGAAGCTCCATTCTTCATATCCACAGTGTATGTGTCTGCCCCAGCCTCTGTGTTCTGTTCCTGCCCATCTGCGTTGCACAAGGAGCTGGAGTCAGGCTGTGTGGCTGGCCACTACTGAATGACTGCCAAATGCTGAAGTTAACAAGGGGGAGGGGTATTGGGACCAGGTGGCAGATACTTGAATGCAGTCATAGATTTTAAGGCCAGAGGGGACCATTACGATCAGTGGGTCTCAACTTTTTTTTACTGGTGACCCCTTTCATATCACAAGCCTCTGAGTGCAACCCCCCCCACAATAAATTAAACACACTTTTTAATATATTTAACACCATTATAAATGCTGGAGGCAAGTGGGGTTTGGGGTGGAGGTTGGCAGCTCGCGACCCCACCATGTAATGACCTCATGACCCCCTGAGGGGTCCTGACCCCCAGTTTGAGAACCCCTGATCTAGTCTGACCCCCTGCGTAGCCAGAGGCCAGGCACACTCATCCACTGATTCCTGCATAGAGCCCATATGTCAGAGGTTTTCATGTTGGGGGCGCACGGAGGAACGTTCGGGGGTGCTAGTGGTGATGCCAAGTGCCTCAGGCTTTGGCTGTGGGTGGTGGGGCTTGGGGAGAGAGTGCCACCTCCAAACCCGACTTATCTTAGTGGGCCACCCAGCCTGTGAGTCAGTGTCAACACCTCCGTGCCCAGCAATGGCTCCGCCCCAAAAGACCATTGCACACACCTTCCTCCACCCTGAAAATCTGCGGCGGGGAGGTTCAGGTATTGGGGAGAGCAACCAAAAATTGTAACTCAAACTGGGGGCTCAGCTCAAAAAGTTTGACAACTGGTGCCATATGTTGTGGCTGAGCTAGGCAATCTTGTTTTTAGAAAGATGCCCAATCTTGATTTAAAGACTTGGGTGTTGTATACCCTGCTCCCCTTTGCTCTGTGATCTTCACTGCACTGAGAGTCATTGATGCTGCAGTGTCCCTTGGAATAGAGACATGATGGGACTCAGGAGTAGTGAACACAACTGGGATTTGTTGTTTATTACGCTGAGCATTCATGGCTGGTCTTCACAGGCCCTTTTCTCCCCATACATCCCACCAGTGCTAACCACAGTAGGATCATTTGATAGACACAGCACTGGCATTTTTACTATCAGGCTATCTGCATTTGCTTTGAGCAGGGTTAGTTGATGCAGTGGTAAAAAGGCCAGCAGCTATGGGCTCTCTACACTAAGGTGACCACTGGCCGCTAGCTGTTCCTGTGTTAGCAATGGTGGGATGCTTCAGGGGAAAAAGGCTAGGGGAGAACCAGATCCTGTAGCCTCCTAGCGCTCTAGCTTGCAGCCTAAGGTGGAGGTGCTGCACAGTGTTACCACGCAGGGTGTGTCAAAATGCCAGGCCAGACTCAGCAATCGGAAAGTGGACTACCACTACTGCTTACCCTACCAGCCATTCATGAAGCTCTGTCTGATAGAATGACATCACATCCTCATTAGGAAAGAGAAGGTTAATCAAGAATGCACACAGAGCTCTGTGTGAGTCATCATCATTGCTGAATCTCAACATCTGTGTCTGCTCTCTGTGAGAGATGGCTGCCAAGATAGGCAAAGTATTCTACATTTTCCAGTTCTTCTTTTTCAATGTAGATCTTCCTTGCTGGCTGGTGGAGAACTTTTGTTTTGCTGATGTTTAGAGTTAGTCCTAGGCTTTTGTAAGCTTCAGAGAAGCAATTTAGGGCTGTTTGTAGATCCTCTGAGTGTGCAATTACAGCACAATCATGTGCGTACAGAAGTTCGGTTATTGTTGACGATATTACTTTAGTTCTGGCATGGAGACGATTTAGTTGAGAATACACACAGAGATCTGAGTAAGTACATGGTATAAAATCAAGGAGGAGTTTACCTGGAAGAGACACCTTGTGGACAGGGAGCAAGAGATTGTAACTTGTGTGAATTTCCGTAACTTAGAACCAGAGAATGTTTGCTAATTAAACATTGCTGTAAAACCAAAAGGGACCTCCCATCTCCTTATAAATGCATTAGGGGGTATAAACTATATCTAAACCCAAGTCTCTAGGCAGGCAACATGTTTGACTACAGGAGAGTGTTCTGCTGTCTGGAATATAGTCAGACACAGAGTTGTGAGAGAGCTAGAAGGTCTCTGCTGTGTTTGAAAACAGGAAACTTGCAATGACTGGGTCTGATTCTGTGCTGTGCTTCGGGTACAGCCGAGCGGGGAGCAAAGGTGGCTTTACCCCACCTTTGCACTCTCCAGTTTCTGGGCTGCTCCAGGAACCAAAATGGCGCTTGTGTCAGAGCATTGAGGGGTTGCTCTAACTTAAAAGCAGCTTGGGACAGGCTGCTGTGAGGTGCAGGGCTATACCCTCTTACTTCTGGCACACCTCTTATATAGGCCTTCATCTCGCTAATCCCTGATATCTGCTTCCTGGGCAGTTTGCACAGTGACTGTGGAATTCTGATGAGCTGGCAAAACCCACTGAATGCTCCACTTGGACATTTGCCCTCCCAGTGTTTGTGACACAGGCCACTGCAGCCCTGCAGTAAACCTTTGGTGCCGCACCGACCAGTGGCTGGTCTCACATTAGGTAAGACTGGATGCGTATGTGAAATGACTACTCCCCCAAAATAACTAAGCAGAAGAAAACCCAGGAGTTTTTAGGATCATTTCATACAAGGGAGAATACTGCGAGCTCTAAAGGAGACTAGAGACTTAATAATGTTGTTGGCTGTAGAATTTGCTCGCTATCTCTGTTTGCCTCAGTGAGCAAGATTCATCTCTGGCGCAGCCCCTCTGAAGTCGATGTTACTGTGTGAAAGCAGCTCTGCTATTAACTGACAGTGCAGGAGGGAGGTGGACTGGATGACCATCCGTATGTTTTGAATCTTTCTTATGTCTTTGAGCAAAATCAGCTGAATTGTGGGTTCAAAGCCACATGCGAGCAAATGAATCAGCAGATCCATGCCGTGCTCTTGTGTGCATTTCCCTGTGACAGACTCAGGCTGTTACTCCCTTTAAAATAACATATTTTTGTTGCCTCTGGGTGGGCTGTTTGTTTTTGAAGTTGCAGCTCAACAGTTTAAATAGGTTATTATATCAGAAAATATATGGTCTACCGAAGAGAGCCCACTGGCCCAAAACCCCTTGTGAAAGTGTGGCAGACGGAAGGGATTATAAAAAATAGTAGTGATGGTTTCCCAGGATTTGGGGCGGTGCAGTTTGGAAAAATCTTACAACCCCAAAATAACTGAGTGCTCTTTACATTAGTGAATTGGTTAAACTATACAGTACTCCAGCGTTTCCCCAAATGGCAACAAAAACACCAACACTTACCCTCACCCATCTCCCTGTCTAACTAAGCCGTGTTTGATCTCTTCTTCAGGGTTTGCCACTAACAGCCACTTCCCTAACTGCGCTGTCGGAGCAGGCCAGACATGGGAGACACGGGCAAAGAAGAGTATAAGATACAGTCATTCGACACCGAGACGCAGCAGTTACTGAAAACTGCTCTCAAAGGTCAGCAAGCACCTGTCTTTCCAGCCCCCATGCCATGGCTTCCATGCTCAAGCTGGCTGGCAGATCATTCCTGAACAACCAGATGCCATTTTGTCTTGTTAACACTGATGGCTCCGAATAGGAGAGCTACGTCAGAAATGCCATTAGGCTGCTGCTTGACCCCCAAGGCCTTTTCCCCACCATGGGTGAGCTAGTGCTGGAACACACAATCTCTACTCCCTGCCACCTCCTCCCTGAGATTTAAGGCACAGTTGTCTGAGTTCAATTCCAGATTCTGGAGGGGCGTGTCCTCTAGTGGTTATAATTTTTCTGCTCCTGTGCCCTCAAACTGTCTCTGTTCCCATCCACCGGCCATCCCTCTATTCATTCTCCCCCAATCCCAGATTCTGCTCTCCCATACTGCTACTATCCCCCCATCCCCCTATTCCTACCCCAGCCTCTGCTCCTGCCCAGTCCCCCCATCTGCTGTCTGTCTCCCCCGTGCTCCGAGTCATCCCTAGCTACTTCCCCATCCCCTTCAGCAAATAATCAACATCCTCCAATCCCAGATTCTGCACTCCCACTCCTCCTCCTGCCCCAATTCCCTTTGCTCCTATCCAACCCCCCTACCTTGCCTTCTGCCCCCTCCACCTTTGTGCCTATATATTCTCCCATTCTCCTCCCCTGCCCTCTGTACATCTCTCACCCTCTGGCAACTGCTCCCCTTCTGCTTCTCCCCACCTCTTGCTCCTGCAATCTCCCTTCTTCCCCCTGCCACCCCATTCCTTGCTCCTTTGCATTGCAGTCAGGGTGCTTCCTCCTTCTCCTGGACCCACCAGCAGGGGGAGCATTGAGAGCACAAGGGAGAGTGTCTCACTGCTCTTAGGTTTCAGAGGGGTAACCATGTTAGTCTGTATCAGCAAAAGCAACGAGGAGTCCTTGTGGCACCTTAGAGACCAACAAATTTATTTGGGTTATGCCCAGATAAATTTGTTAGTCTCGAAGGTGCCACAGGGGCTCCTCGTTGTTTTTTCCCTGCTCTCAATTCTTGTGCCTGCTGCCACAGTGGGCTCTGACAGCCAGGAGAAGCAGTTGCAAGGAGAGTCCTGACCAGTCCCTGCAGACCTAGGTTGAAGCGTGCTCAGTGCAGCCAGAATTGGCAGAGAATTTCTCCACACGTTTCTAATGAGCACAGAATCATAGAACTGTAGGGCTTGAAGAACCTCAAGAGGTCATCTAGTCCAGTCGCCAGCGCTCAGGACCAAGTAAACCTAGACCATTCCCAACAGGTGTTTGTCCAGCCTGTTCTTAGAAACTTCCAGTGATCAGGATTCCACAACCACCCTTAGAAGCCTATTCCAGTACTTAACTATCATTATAGTTAGAAAGTTATTCCTAATAGCTAACCTTAACCTCCTTTGCTGCAGATTAAGCCAATTACTTCTTGTCCTATCTTCACTGGACATGGAGAACAATTGATCACCGTTTTCTTTGTAGCAGCCCTTTATATATTTGAATACTGTTAGCAGGTCTTCCATTAGTCGTCTTTTCTCAAAGCTAAACAAGCCCAGTTTTTTTAACCTTTCCTCAGAGGTCGGATTTTCTAAACCTTCTACCAGTTTTGTAGCTGTCCTCTGGACTTTCTCCAGTTTGTCCACATCTTTCTTAGAGTGTGGAAACCAGAACTGGACACAGCACTCCAGCTAAGGCCTCACCAGTGCCGAGTAGAGCGAGACAGTTGCTTCCTGTGTCTTACATATGATACCACTTTTAATACAGCCCAGAATATTAGCCTTTTTTGCAGCTGCACCACATTGTTGACTCTCAGTCAATCTGTGATGCATTATAACCCCCAGGTCCTTTTCTGCAGTATTCTTGCCTAGCCAGTTATTCCCTGTGTCATAGTTGTGCATTTGATTTTTCCTTCATAAATGTGTAGCTTTGCCCTTGTCTTTACTGAATTTCATCTTCTTGATTTCCGAACCAATTCTCTAATTTGTCAAGATCGTTTTGAATTCTTATCCTGTCTTCCAAAGTGCTATCAACCCCACTCATCTTGGTGTTATCCACAAATGTAATTTATAAGCATACTCTCCACTCCATTATCCAAGTCATTCATTAAAATATTGAATAGTCCTGGACTGACCCCTGCAGTATTACATCCCCACAGTTTAGCAGCAAACCATTGATAACTACTCTTTGGCTATGGTCCTTCTACCAATTTTGCACCCATTTTATAATAATTTTAAGCTAGACCACATTTCCCTCATTTGCTTTTGAGAATGTCATGTGGGACTGTGTACAAATGTGTGGGTCTGTGCCTCAAAGCATGGAGACCCTATACTACAGCATCTCAACTAAACAGTTGTAGGAAATTTTTTAACATGAGTAAACAACATGTTTCCCCCTAATTTCATTCTTAGAAACAGCTGAACCATTTTAGCTGAAATATTTCAAAAACTTCAGCCTAAGGCAGGCATCCAACATAGAAAATTTCACGTCAAACAGTTTGTTTGGCAAAGCTAGCAGCTGAAAACCAGGTCTTATAATGGAAAGTGTAGGGCAGTGGTCACCAACCGGTCAATCGTGATCGACTGGTCGATCCTAGAGGATCTCCCAGTCAATCGCAATCTCCAGTGGTGCAGCAGGGCTGCCACTAAAGCAGGCTCCCTGCCTGCCCCAGCCCCACGCCGCTCCCAGAAGTGGCCAGCGCGGCCCTGGGTGGGAGGGGGGACAGGGGTTTCCCTCCGCATGCTGCCCCTCTCTGCAAGCATCGCCCCCGCAGCTCCCATTGGCCGGGAAAGGGGAGCTGTGGCCAATGGGAGCTGCGGGGGCGATGCTTGCAGAGAGGGGCAGCACGGAGAGCCACGTGCCCTACCCCAGGAGCTGCAGGGGCATGTTGGCCCCTTCCGGGGGCGGCATGGGGCCAGAGTAGGCAGGGAGTCTGCCTCAGCAGCAGCCATGCTGCACCGCAGACCAGAAGCTGCCGGAGGTAAGTGCTGCCCGGCGGAAGGCCACACTCCAACCTCCAGCCGCCCTGAGCTTCCTCCTGGAGCCAGCACCCTATACCCCCTCCTGCACCCTGAACCCCCTCCTGTACCCGAAGCCCCAGCCTTGAGCCCCCTCCCAAAGCCAGAACCCAAAAACCCCTTCCTGCACCCCAAGCCCCAGCCCTGACCCCCCTCTGAGCCAGCACCCCGTATCCCCTCCTGCACCCGTGCTCCAGCCCTGACCCCCTCACAGAGCCAGCACCCTG
Organism: Eretmochelys imbricata; assembly: GCF_965152235.1. Taxonomy (NCBI): domain Eukaryota; kingdom Metazoa; phylum Chordata; order Testudines; family Cheloniidae; genus Eretmochelys; species Eretmochelys imbricata. The sequence goes on along the minus strand of NC_135585.1, from coordinate 14,910,215 downwards.
TACCCCCTCCTGCACCCCAACAATCTGCCCCAGCCTGGAGCCCCCTCCTGCACCCAAACTCCCTCCCAGAGCCCGCTCCTGCACCTAAACTCCCTCCCAGAGCTTGTATCCCTCACCCCCTCCTGCACCCCTGCCCCAGGCTCAGCCCAGAGCCCCCTCCCACACTGCAAACCCCTCAGCCCCAGCCCAGAGCCCACTCCCCAACCCCAACCCCAGCCCAGTGAAAGTGAGTGAGGGTCGGGGAGAGCAAGCGACGGATTGGGGGAATGGGATGAGTGGGACAGGGCTTTGGGAAAGGGGTGGGGCCTCGGGGAAGGGGCGGGGAAGATCCTGAGTTGCCCTTAAATTCAAAAAATGATCTTGGGTGTGAAAAGGTTGGAGACCACTGTTGTAGGGCAACCTTAACTATAGGCAGCGCTAAGGGTGCTGCCTACAATAACTGTAGAATGTGTTTGTGTGTATACATACTACTGCTCCCAGCTGGGTGGAATTAGAACTGGTCATTTGTGTTTTAGGCTCTGTGCCACTAACAAATTCTCCTGTAGGTCAAGTGGCTAGGGCTTCTGCTTTTGACCAGAAGGATCTTAATTCTGTGTCCATTGTCACCATGTAATCTCAGGTGGCCCTGATGGTGCAGCACAGTGACAACTGTGAAGTTCATTGTGGCTTCCAATTATAGGCGTTAACTCTTGCAGCCTCCTGTGAATTAGAGCAGTATAGAATCATAGAAATGTAGGACAGGACATTGTCCCTGTTTTTCAGGTGTAGAAATTTAGGCACGAAGAGGGTAAGTGAGTTGCCCAAGGTCTCACAGAGAGTTGGTGACAGAAGCAGGAATAAAGTGCAAATGTCCTGACTCTTGTACCCTTGCTCCGGTCACTCCTCAGCCTGTTACCAGCATCCTCCCCTCATCAGGGGCTTAACAGACACTGCCATATTCATTTGTTTTTCATCCTTTTTAAGCATTTTTTTCCCCTTCTGGAAGTTTGGTGTCCTAGGGAAAAGCCCAGGTAGGAGGGGTTGGGGTTGGAGGCCTCATAGGGAAAAGCCAGCCCGGCTTCTCAGCTATAGCATCTGTATTCAAAGCATAATGAAAATTTGCCTATTCAGCTCAAATTTAAACTAGCCCCCTACTCTCACTCTTTTTCCCCTTTCCCCTCCCCTTGTGATGACTGTCTCTCTGCCAAAAAATGCTAAGCACCCTCTGAAGATGCCAACCCTGATGCAGTCTGTAGGGGGGCTACAGCAGCTGAGTTAATTGTCTCTGGTCCCTGCCAGCCTGGGAGTGAGACTGAGTTCTTACAGCATGGTAGCTCAACACACTCCCATGTGCACCGTAGCTGCTTTGCTGGTGGTCTGAAGCACGAGCAGGGAGGGTGTGAAGTTGGGAATCTGTGCAGTGTTGGGAAGTGAGTGTGCTATGCTGACGGTATCATGTCTTTCCCTGCAGACCCCAGCAGTGTAGACCTGGAGAAAGTGGCTAATATAATCGTGGATCAGTCCCTCAAAGACTCTGTGTTCAGTAAGGAGGCTGGGCGCATTTGCTACACCATCATCCAGGTGAGAGGATGTCAGCATGCTGACAGCAAATCCGTAGTGAGTCACAGCCTGCCCTTCCGGATCACAGCTAGTGCTAGTGGGTACCCTGGCATCTCAGCTGGGCCTGCCTCAGTCCTACAGCATTTACAGAGAACTTTTAATCTGCAAAGCACTTTACTAGCACTACTGAGTCATCCAATGCCACCCTCTAGAGGAGTATCATCTCCTTTTCAAAGAAAGCAGAAATTCAGGCACACAGAAGGAAAGACTTGCAAAAGGTCACGCAGGGAATACAACCCAGCACCTCCTTTCTCCCAGTCCTGCATTCTGATCACCAGACCAGCTGCTCTCTGTCTTTGTAAATGTTTTAATGGAGGCTACCACCACTTGCCCCATCTGCCACAGATATGCAGAAATCCAAACCTGCCCCTGTCTGTGAGTGCAGTTTCTCAGGCTGAACTGGAAGAGGGTTCCCTAATCTTGGGGGCAGTGGCCTTCATGGCAGAGGAACTTATCCAGCATATATAAAAGGTTTATTTCCATAAGATCAGGAGTGAGTCTGGCCTATGGAATTCTGCATGCTGGGAGGAGATTCTCTAGCTCCAGTGAAGCAGTGAAATAGAGGATGAGAATGGGAAGGGATGTGCAGGCCATGACAGTAGCCTCAACTCCGCTTGCAGTTAGACTCCCACCAGTCGTCTTTCTCTGTGCAACAATGGGAGTCTGATAATGAGTGATATGTAAAGACGCTAGTAATGTGGGTACCCACATTGTCTCCCCCCCCCCGCTTTCCTCACTGTTCTGGGGTCGTAGGCAGAGAGCAAGCAGGTGGGCCAGAGCATTTTCCGACGGAGTCTGCTTAACCGACTGCAACAGGAGTATAAGGACCGGGAAGAGCTGCGAGCCCGCTCACCCCAGGCATGGATCTGTTACGTCACCTTCATCTGTAACATCTTTGACTACCTGAGGGTAAGGTGCCTATGCAGAGGACATCCCTATCTGCTGCCTTATGGCTAAAGAGGATCTGAACCAAACCCCTCCAGAGTTAGGGGCCAGAGTTTGGAACCTGGAGTGAATTCTGAATTTTGTGGCTAAACCCAAAAATCTTGATTCTGAACTCCTTACTCTTTGTGTGGACTGGGGATCTGCATTCAAACATTACAGTTCAGGCTCTTCACTATTGTTATGTTGCCCTCTGCATATTGGAGACCATTGCTTGCTGTTCCCCTTATCAATAAAGTAGGGGATGAAGGAAGAGTTGTTGGTATATAGAGCTGAGCAAATAATTCTTAATAAACAAACTTTGAACAAATTTAGCATCCCTCACAGCTCCTGGAACAGGTGCACACACCTTTATTCGTTGGTTGGCACACACTTTTTGGAGTTCTTTGCTCCAACTGATCTCTAAATTCAAGTCTCGTTGCTTAATTGCAATTGGTTGGGGAAGTTCCATGGTATTATTTCCTGTTCCCTGACTGGATGAGTGCTAAAGCCCTCCCAGCATGCATACTGAAAATAGTTTTCTGGGAGCTTTGTGGTCATAGAACTCATGGGCTCAGATACTGGTAGGCAGTGAAGGCGAAAGGACTGTGAACACATTTGAAATGTGGGAAAAAAGCATGGGTGTAGCGAATTAATTTTAAAATATAACCAAATATTTTTGGAAAATGTGTATTTTTGCATCACTGTCCCATCTCTGTTGGTACCTTTGCCCCATGCAAAGATCCCTGGTCCTCTGGCTAAGAGAGATGTGTCTATATGGTCTCTTAGGCAAATCCTGCTAACAGGAGCTCTGAGCCAGAGTGACACTGTGACTGGTTTCCAGGGGAGCAGTTCCCGTCCCATTTGAGAACAGTGAAGGAACAATTCTTTAAAAATAAAACTCTTCCTCCTCTACCCATGAGCTGATATGTGCATCCGTCCCATTAACAGGTGAACAACATGCCCATGATGGCGCTGGTGAACCCAGTTTATGAATGCCTCTTCCGACTGGCACAACCTGATAGCCTGAAGAAGGAGGAGGAGGTGAGTGCTGGTGGGACGCTAACATGCAAGGAGAGTTTGTACAGCCAAGTGACTGGCAAAAATACTGTCCTGTGAGGGCTGCTCAGAAAGGTTTGAACTGATGTCTGGACCAAAAGGGAGGCATAAAGCCAAACAGAACTTATTTTTCCCTCATACCTATTGTAAGTGGGGTGGGGTAGGGAACAAGGGAGGCTTGTAAGGTGGGACGTTCCTTGCAGCCCCAGAATGGAGGAATTATGGAGGTGCTGGTGCATCCATAATTATGTTGCAACCAAGGTTACATTCTCCTCCCTCATTCCAAACATTTTTAGTTCAAGCTCCAGATCTGACTGTGGCTGATGTAGCTGTGCAGTGATCAGAGCCTCTGAAATGCCAAAAGCACTGAAACAACCAAAGGACTGTTATAAAGTTCATAAGCCACTGGACATGAATTTTGCTTTTGCTTTGATGTTCTCCCTGGCATCCTACCACAACATACCCTTCAAGCACTCAGCCTTACCAGCATCCTGCTCATAGCACAGGTGCTGCTGTTCCTTGTTAGTTGTGAGAGCAACCACCATATGGTCAAAAGAATCCAAATCACCCTGGAAACAGAGCATGGTTCAGACAGTTCTGTCTGTTCTATTCAGGTGCTTACACTGCACCCATTGAAGGAGCTCTGAGGAAATGCTGATCTAGCTTTTGCCACCTGCTGGGACCCTCAGTATGAGTTGATGCGGGTCTAATGGTGTGAATTGCTGCCAGCATGTTTCTTCAGTAATTTCATGTGTGAAGCTGTGGGATCTCATGGAGACACCTCTTTCTGAGAGAGCCCCCTCCAAGCAGCTATCAACATTCAGGTTCCTAGTCACTACCAGAGATTGATGGCAACAAAGAGTAGATGTAGTAGAAATATAGGGGAACAGGGTGGGGAGAACCAGCCTGGATTAATTTAGAGGTGCTGGGGCAGGAGCTCTATTTAGAAACATCATAGGCCCACACTCCATCTTAAGGTGGCCTTTTCCTTTCCTCTTTTAAGGTGGACTGTCTGGTGCTGCAGTTGCACCGCATTGGTGAACAGCTGGAAAAGATGAACTCCCAGCCAATGGATGAGCTCTTCTCCCTTCTGCGAGATGGTTTTCTCCTGGAGGAGGGGCTCAGCTCGCTCTCTCAGCTCCTGTTGCTGGAGATCATAGAGTTCCGGGCTGCAGACTGGAAGATGACAGATGCAGCTCAAAAATACTATTACAGTGAAGTCACAGATTAAACCTTCCACAGCCAGAACTCTCACCCAGGGGCTCAAATAGTTTCACCCTGGCACTTTCACGAGCAAACGTCACAATTATGTTTCAGATATTTTTAAGTTAACATTTTTTCTAATGCTTTTTCTAAATAGGATTTATATTGTTTACTCCCAGTAGACCCTTTGTACTGTGTCTGCTGGACTGCAACAGGGGACAGTTTGATTTGGGGGCAAGGGCAGTTTTAACCTAGTCAGAGCTTCCACTCTCTTTATCTATGGCCCATGTTAATTAATGCCTCTCAAACCATTTTACAGTAGCAGTCAGGAAAGCACAGCCAATGGTTTATACTGAGGTCAGCTCTTTTGTATCAACTCTGTCAGCCACCAACCGAGTTAAGACAAGTGGAAGGAAAAGCTTTCGCAGCTTATTTGGAAAACTCCCCTCTTTGCTGCTTATGCCACATGGAATCTGAGCCCATAACACACAAACCAAGTTTTAAAAACAGTCCTCCAGGATGAGTCTCACCTTGTTCCCTGTGAAATCAAGGGCCCTTTACATGGGCAATCAATTATTATTTCTCCCAACCCTGCCCTCTGGGAGGCTGGGTGCCTATGGAAAGCAGAAGCAACACCTGCTCCTGGAGGAAGGAGACACCACCCAGTGTACATCCGTCATAGCAGCAATTTCCTTGAGCACATGTAGCTAGAAACTGTTTTTATGAGTTTTATATAGTAACCACTATGGAATTTTTTTTCTAAAAAGCAATGTAATGAACTTCAATATTGTACATTTCTGTTGACAAAAGGGACAGGTAAAGGGGAAATAATGTGTTCTATGGAGGTTTTTTCTAATAAAAGTTTTACACTAATGAACACCATGTTTTCTCTCTCCACAGAGCTCTTGCTCTGTAACATTTCTAGGGAGTTGGGCTACTATGGAGGTAGCTACAAACAGGGCATGAAGATCTCTTCTGTAAGATTGCCATGTGTTAGTTTTCCTCTAGTACAGAGTGGCACAGTTGCTTGTGAGCACAGAATTAGATTTTTAAATCAAAACAGAGGCCAAAATTTGTGGTACTGAATTCTTCCCCATCCTCCTCCTCAAACTAATCGGTCTTTCCTTTGCAGTGAGCAAAAGTGCTCTGTGCTTTCTAGCAAAGCACAACAGGTACAGAAGTGCTAGCAGCTCTTTTACAGGACAAGAGAAGGATTTCAACTCTGTCTAGCAGAGTGTAGGTGGGAAGGCATCTCCTAGAGAATAACCCTTCCTTTGGCTGAGCCGCTGGAGGGCTGAGAAATATTGCTGCTCTGGTAGAGTGATGGGCATCAGTACAAAACCCTAAGGCAAACAGCCACCACTAGAATATGGTGATAGTCAAACTGAGGATGATAGAGAGGTTCCATTTTTATTTTCTCATTAACATCCAGGTCACATGTGCTCAGTCAAACAATGATTCTGCTAACAGACAGTATTGCAACAATCTAAAATTCAAACTGGGCTCTTTTCTGTCTCTAGCATTGATACACACAAAGAACATTCACAATACATTCCAGCTTGCTCACCCTTGGCTTGGATGCTAACGAGCAAAAACTTGTTTGTCATGTGAGTAGACTGACTTGAAGACATCCCCTCCCCTGCTCTCAGAAAGCAGGTACATGGAGGAAAGAGGAAATTTTATATGGTGTTGCTCAGAAAAATATCTAAAGGAAAGGAAGCTTTTATGGGTGCATTTTTCATCTTGATTTTTATCTGCTTAAGGACCCAGCCTAGAAGCAGTTAACAGCAGCTGGCAGACAACCTCCCCTATACATCATCTCTCCAGAAAGTAGACAGAGGCTACTTCTTCACAGGTCTGGGCTCCACAAGTATAGGAGCGTGACGAAATGTTTTTGTTGTTGTAAGGCAAGGTCTCTCTCGCTCTCAGGGGATCCCCTACCACCAGCGATAATGGGCATACGCCCGGTTAGCCTCGGCCATCTTGTGCATGTCATGCTTTCTCTTGATCACAGGGCCCTCATTATTGAAGGCCTGCAGCAGTTCCTGGGATAGTTTTTCATGCATGAATGTCCGATGATGCTTATGTTCCCTGCATTCAGTAATTAACCACTTCATGGCCAGGAAGCGTTTCCGATTGTCCTTCAGGGGGCTTGGGACCTAGCAGACATTCAAGCAGTAACACGGTTAAAAATGCCTTACCTCACAATAGGACCATATGCTGAAATACCTTTTTTCAATTGTTTAACACTCCCAGGTGATTAAAAAGAAAGTGATTGCTGTTGAGGGGGTGGGAAGAAATTAACTCTAGCCAAGAATGAGTGAGTTTAGCACTGGTGAAACATTCCACTCTGACTCCAGCAGCAGCAAACTGTCTGCCTCTATCAATCCACAGATCAGGCGCAGCAGGCAGCATTTGCCTCAAACCTGCTCAAGAGCAGTAGCAGTGTTGGGACTAGAGGGAAGTTCCATTTGGTTCTTGGCCTCATTGCAGAGACTGCCACTTACAGACTGGTTTTTGCGATGTAAACTCTTGTCTATGGGAACTTGACCAAGATATTTCCTGCAAGTCTCTGATCAACCAGCAGAGGGCAGGTTTCAGAGTAACAGCCGTGTTAGTCTGTATTCGCAAAAAGAAAAGGAGTACTTGTGGCACCTTAGAGACTAACCAATTTATTTGAGCATGAGCTTTCGTGAGCTACAGCTCACTTCATCGGATGCATTACAGCAGAGGGCAGTAATTTATTGGCTGGATAGGAGGTTGGTGAAGCACTCCATATTTCATTAACAATCCCATGGGTTATCTAGGTGCATTTACCTAATTAGGAAAGCTGAAGAGACAGCCTTTGTCCAGGCTTTACATAAAACAAGGTATCTATATGAACCTTTTCTATTTGCTAACCTGCCTTCTGCAGGGGCTAAACTGCTCTGCTGTTTCTACACAGAGGCAGCATGGTCTAGCCGATAAGACATTGGCTTGGGATTCCAGAGACCTGGGGGGGGGTTTCTTGGCTCTGCTACTGGTATGTTGAGTCACCTTGGACAAGTCATTTCACCTCCCTGTACCTCAGTTTCCCCTCCCGCACTTTATCCATTCAGATTGCATACAATTTGCGGCAGGAACTCTCTCTAATTATGGGTAAGTACAGCACTCAGCACTTACAGACCCCAGCTAAGATCAGAGCCCCATTGTGCCATTATAATACAGATGATAATAAAATGGTACTTCCAAGGGAAATGCAAGCAAGTTTTCGGAGGGGTGGGAAAGACACTGGTAGTTTTGCCCCCTGTCCAATTCTTTCTATCCTGGGCTGGTCTTCAGGTCCCTCTCCTGTTTACCTGGTAGGTTTTGCCTCCTTTCTGGATGTTGCAAAGTCCAATGATGGGCTGGCAGTTTTTCAGTGCCTGATGGAAGATGATGTAAGGGTTGCACTCAATACTCTCCCTCTCCTCCTCAGAGGCTTGATGGTATTTCTCAATCTGCTTCCTCTTAATGGTTTCTAGGGTCTAAATACAAACACAAGGAAACATGCCCCGGCACCTCAGTGTACAGAGTGAAGTTAGAATCAGGATAATTTCAGACACACCCTCCCCTTCATTTGAGAAATCTGGACCATGGAGGATTCCACCCTGCTACACCTTAAGTAAGCCAGTAGAGAGTGCTCTTGAGCAACTACAGGTTTTACTCAATCCTCTCACCTCCTTACCCCAGATTTCCACACACAGACACATTCCCTTGCTGGAGTCCAGTCCTCACTGGTTTTCCCTCTTATAGCCTGTTGGTGGGTGTGAAGTGTAGCAGTGATCACCAACAAATGGGGGGTAGTAGAGAGGCGATAAAGCACTACTGCCCTCACTCTCACCTTACAACTACCTATTAGATTTTCCCAAGATGCACTTCTACCTCCTCAGCGTATCAGTTACACCAGTTTACATATCATACGATTATGCTGCATTCACCAATTTTCTGGTCAACTTGTACCCACCATCCAACACATACTGACCGTGCAACACACACTGCCCTTTACAGCACCAGTGGATGCCTCCTAAATCAGGAATCCTGAAGCCCATTAAGTTGGGGCAGTTCGGTACTGAAGAAATTAGAAGGCTTCTAGACTTCAGCTCTACATCAACTAATAGCCAAAGGGAGGCAGCCTGGTTCAGTGAACTGAGTTGAGGATACCCTGAGAGGCAGGACACCTGGTTCTGATGCCTGGCTTTGCCCCAGTTGTCTTGTCTGATTTTAGGCAAGTCACTTGACTTTTCTGTATCACAGCTACCACCGGTAAAACTGGATAACGATATCCCCCTTCTTTGTGAAGAGATTAAAGATCCTCAGATAAAGAGTGCTAAATAATAATATTATAGAAAGGAAGTATCCACCTATTAGTGTTGCCCAACACTTCTCATAATACCACTATTTTCAGTTGCTTATAACTTGGCCAAATTTCAACTCTTTGGGCTGACATTTTCCATGCTGGGTGTCTGCCTCAGCATGAATTTTTTGGGGAAATTTTTATCCAGAACAGTTCTGAAAGCGATGCTAGGGAAAAAACATTTTGTACATGTTAAAAAATTCTTGCAATCTTTTCTTTAAGCTCTAGTTCCCCCTTGCTTTGGAACAAGGACTTCAAATTTGGAAGGTGGGTGGTCTTTGTGTCAGGGATGTGCTTTTTGCAATCCCTGTGAAAATTCACCCAAATGTGGCCAATTTATAAACCACTGAAGAAAACTGCAGTTTGCACCTGCTCAGTAGATACTAGCTAGAGCTTAGCAGCTAGATTCCATCTGCAGTAGGCATGCTCCATCCCAAGGCTGAGTAAGACTTTCACTGCAATTGCAGCTCTGTGCCTCTGCAGTCTGTGCCAGTGATGGGCATCAGAACTGAAAGCAGGGAGCATGTCTCTCCTGTATTCTCAATGACCCTCCTACTTGGCCCAGGTAGCATGAAGAAAGCTACCCGATTTGATTGTAGAGGGGACAAACTCTGCACAGGCAACCTTACTTCCGGCATTTCTGAGTGATTCCCTTGGCAAGTTTAATAAGGTTATTTTAATGCTGTTTTTTGGCATGTAATATTTAAACACGAAGAGAGTCCAGGCCCCTCACCTGTGTAACGATGGATCTGGCCAGCACTTTGTTTCCTCCCTTCATCATCATGTTGGTGAATTTACTGCAAGCATAAAACCAAACATGATATAACTGGAACTTTGGTTCCATCACCAGAGGTCCCTAATTGTGTTGTTCCTGTGATTAAATCCTATCCCTGCTAGATTTTGGGTGGCTGTGCTCATCTTTAACCACTATTATTCAATGGATCTTTTTCATGGAAAGAGATTAAAGAGATTAATCAAAATAAAGGGATTACACAGAGTAACAGGAAGGCAATGGGCAGCCAGGTAGACAAAGGCTGATTGGGGGCAGGGAGGCACTGCAATGGCTTTACTTCTCAGCAGTAGTGGGCTCAGAAGCAGAGCACTCAATTACTCCATCCATTACATTGTTTCATAATAAGAGCTATTTATTCAAATATAAACAGCAAATCCCTATCCAGATAAAGAGAGCTCACTAACAAACCTCTGCATCCAACTCATCTGCTGCCCTCATTCTGAAGAGGGGAAGAGAGAATTCTGTGGACATGATCCTATTAGGAGCTGACCTCTAGCCATCCACCAGGGTTGTGGCTGCTCAGCACTTCTGAGCAATGAACCCAGTCCTGCTCCCATTGAAGTCAATGGCAAAACTCCCAGTGACTTCAGTGGGAGCAGGATCAACTGTCCATGATCCTTGGGAGACAGCTGGTGTAACAGCTTTCTGACCTGATTGTAGGGTCACTGAACACAGAGCTGGTGACATTAGAAGGGGTAGCTTTTATAGGCTGGAGGGCCTTGAGCTCCTGTTGCATTTTCTCCTCCTCAGACAGCTCCTCCAGGGGTTTGCGGTACAGCTCCTTGTTCACTTCTGGTTCGAGGTAACTGGGGCCATACTGGCTCCATCTCACCTGGGTCAGCCTGCAAAGAGTAAGATGGGATGAAGGGGTCTGTAAATTAGCATCATTATATACAGCATTCCTCAGTCTGGCTCACCAAGTCCATCTCCAGTGTTATGGAACAAGTCTCAGAACAGACAGGGAAAGAGACTGGTACTGGGGATATGCACCCTTCCACCTTTATTAGTGAGATTTGTATTCTAGTATTGCTCTGGGGCCCCAGTCAGGATCAGGGCCCATTGTGCTGGGTGCTGTAGAAACACATTGTAATAGAGTCCCTTCCTGAAAGAGACTGCAATATCAATAGGTTCTAAAAATGTCCACATGGCAAACAGTGAACTTCTGGTCACCCATAAACTGCTGAATGTTAAAGTTAATAATTAATATAAAGCCAACAAGAATATAGCGCCTGGATAGCAGCATGCGTCTCTCCCTCTCTGCCAACCACTCACCTGAGCTACTCCCAAACAGCAATGGTGCCCTCTCCCCCGCGAGGATATACAGAAGGCTCCTGAGAGGTTGCCAACCCCTTTCTGTGCAGGCACCAGGGATGCTAATCCCACAAGCCCTAAAGTCTGAAAAAAATTAAAGGCCTGAAACTGTGAGGTTCCAAGTGCCATCACCTCTCACTGGCTCCAGTACAAACAAATCTTGGTTAAAGAGTAAAGTTATTTTAATAGTGGTGTGGACAAAGTGAATAAGGAAAAGTTATTTACTTGTTCCCATAATATAAGAACTAGGGGCCACCAAATGAAATTAAATGAGTAGCAGGTTTAAAACAAATAAAAGGAAGTTTTTCTTCACTCAGCGCACAGTCAACCTGTGGAACTCCTTGCATGAGGAGGTTGTGAAGGCTAGGACTATAACAGGGTTTAAAAGAGAACTGGATAAATTCATGGAGGTTAAGTCCATTAATGGCTATTAGCCAGGATGGGCAAAGAATGGTGTACCTAGCCTCCGTTTGTCAGAGAGTGGAGATGGATGGCAGGAGAGAGATCACTTGATCATTACCTGTTAGGTTCATTCCCTCTGGGACACCTGGCATTGGCCACTGTCGGTAGACAGGATACTGGGCTGGATGGACCTCTGGTCTGACCCAGTATGGCCATTCTTATGTTCTTAATACTTTTGACAGATATGGGGGGGTGGGGAGGGAGCATTTCTTATAAACAGCTCCTCCGTAAAAGCAAAAGTTATATAGATGTACTTTGTTCAGGGGTCCTAAATAGGGTGATGTTTTCCCTTTTAGTTACTGTTAACAGGGAACTATGGGGGTTTTTGGAGGGACAAAGGAAGAATACGGTTACCTCTGGATCCTACCACCAAAGCCTCTCCAAATAATGTAACATTAATAACGTATCCATGATACAATCCACAGAATAATAAATGCAAAAGGGTTCAGTTCTAGGAGGAATTTAAAATTCTGGTCCCAATCCTGGTCCCTTTTAACTTCAATGGAAATGGGATCCGGCTCATTATTTAAAGTGGGGTACACTTGTGAACGTTATAATAGTAATTAAAAGTACATACAAGAATGGCAATAGCAAAAAATACAACTGAAGTTCAAGGAAGAAAACAGAAGTGGCAGCCCTGAGCTTTAACATACAAATCAGAGTCTCCAGTTCAGTAATATTGCTTTGATCACAATTATCCTGCAGTTGTCTGCCACTTTATTGTTAGAGGTACACTAGAGGGCACAGTGCTTTACAGACAAATACAGAGACAAGGTACCTACCCTCGGGAGCAAAGATCCTGGTTACCCTTTGAAATCAAAGATCCCAATCCTGCAACTGGATCAGCATGGGTGCAAATTTCCACCTGTGTAAAACCAGTTGCAGAATGGGAGACTAAAGTCAGACCAAAAACATAGTGAAAGAACAGACCACAGGATATGGACTGCTACCCACAAGAGGGAGTGGAAAATAAACATGTTTTTTGTGCAGCCTACCGTGACTGCTCAGAACTTCATAGAAACAGTAGGGCTAGACCTTAGATCCTCCTGCTCCAAAAGCACAGGCCCCTGCCACATTAACAGTGAAACTTTTTTTTAAAGTTGTTAGCAGTACAGGGGCAACAATACATCTTATACTAGCCCACATCTTTCACTGGTGGAATAGCAATGGAAGGGCTTTAAAAGAGAAGCAAGCTCCAAGAAGGGATTTGAATGAGGAGAGGGGAGATTGGTTCCAGGCCTGAGAGGCAGTACAGATGAAGGGCAGAAAGGCTTTGAGAGCAGAGCAAATGTTGAGAAAAATCACTCCACTGGCATAATAGGCAAAGCCAGGTCAATGTCAGTAAGATTTCAAGCCTTTTCTTGAAACACCCAACAAAATCCTCCCTGGATGCTCTAAAAATGATTTTAAAATAATCCATAATAAGTGAGATTTGGCAACTCAAAAGACCAAAATCTACAGTGGCACTTACTCTGCAGTGGGGCACCACCACCAGAACACACTCACTTGCTCACCTACCATCCTCCCGGGGGTGCTGCGAGGAGCGGCTAGTGCATGCACAAAGCTTGGAAGCTAGGAAGTGCCATCGCCTTACTAAGCATCACTAGAATGAACCTTTCCCCCCATAGGATGCCAGGGCCCGAGGCTGGCCTTACACATATGTCCTCCATGTGTGCTGGAACTAGGGATACTTGCTTAAAGTGGTTTCTATGATATACAGTAGTGGTCCCCAAAGTTTTCAGGGTCACCCCCCCCTTACCCCTGTCTGTGCCCCCCCCCGGGCCCAGAGCAGGGCCGCAGCTCCGGAGGGGGGGTCACAGATGGGAGTAAGGGGGCCAAGGCTGGGGCCACAGCCAGGGCCCTGGGACAGGAAAGGACGTGAGACCGGAAGCAGAGCTGGGTACCCCCATGGGGACTGGCCTAGCTCCCAGCCACGCCCCCCGCCGCCCCCACGTTCCTCTGCACCCCCCAAGGGGGACGCGCCCCACAATTTGGGGACCTCTGATATACAGAGTTTAGTTTGGTTCAATGGCCGAGCACCCCCACGATACAAGTTGTTCCAGCGCCCCTGAATGTCCAGGTCGGGGGGCAGTCCCGCTGCCCGCTCTTCCCCCGGCAGCAGGGCCGAAGTTGGGGAGAGGGAGAGCGGCCTGTCCCCTCCCGGAGAACAGGAACTAGCGAGGCTGCCGGACAACCTGCCCCGGCAGCGGGGGCGGCGGCTCCCCTCCAGCAGCGCGTGACGCTGCCCCAGCCGCTCCGCGCCGCCAGCCCCACGCCCCGCCGCCCTCGCCCAGCCTCCGCCGCCGGGCTGCTCCTTACCCGGGCAGCCAGGCCCGCGCGGGAGCGGCCAGCCGACGGCCCAGCGCCGCAAGCCGCCCCGCCATGGGAGCCGCCATCTTGCATCCGGGCTGCAGGACCCCGTCAGGCTGCCCGGCCGCAGCCTGCGTTGCTGTGTCTTGCCCGCCCGGTTGCCACTTGCGTGCGCAGAGCAGACCCGTGCGCGCCGGCCTGCTGATGAGGGGCAGGCCGCTTTCCTGTGGTAGCGGGATCTTGTTTTCCCCACTCTGTCACCCCCCCGCCCCCCGTCATGTGTATTGCAGTAGAGTGAAATGTGGGTCTCATTCTCCTCTCATAGCAGTTTTACTCCAATGCAACTCCATTGACTGGAGTGGAGTGCATCCTGATTTACGCTCGTGTGCGATCAGAATCAGGCATGGTGACTCAGTTTCCCCCTCTTTACAGCTTTCAAATACTGGCATCTGATCTCAGCCAGCGGTCTGGCGGCAGTTCTCAAACTGGGGGGGCATGACCTCAAAGTGGGTCGGGAGCCCATTTTAAAGGGGTGGCCAACAGGGCCAGCATTAGATTTGCTGGGACCCAGGGCTGAAGCTGAATCCTGAGTTCCACCCCGACCTGGGGTGGCAGGGCTCCAGCTGCAGCTCCCTCTTCCCCCTACCAGGCCAGTGGGGCTCAGTCTCCATTTCTCCCCCACACTCCCTCCCCAAGCGTTAAGTAGTAACTTTGTCGTCAGAAGAGGGATGCAGAGCAATGAAGTTTGAGAACCCTAGGCTAAGCATTGGCACACATCTCTGTGGGCCCTGACCCCTGCATAGTGCTCTGTGGAGACAGACTGGAGCACTCAGGATATCTCAGCACCAGCTCTGCATATTAAGGAGCAAAAAGTAATATTTTCAAAAATACCAAAGTGAATTATTCTCACGAAAGCTTATGTTCAAATAAATTTGTTAGTCTCTAAGGTGCCACAAGTACTCCTTTTCTTTTTGCAAAGTGAATTAGGAGCTTAAATCTCATTTTCAAAAAACTATTTAGGAGCCTAAGTCCCATGAGTCACTTGGGCTTTTTGAAAATGTCACCCAAAGTGCCAGCATCTGTGCTTTTAGTACGGTGTGATGTCTTGGTAGGATGAAGTGTAAGCCTGTCTTATGATCACTTTTTACATTACTGTCATCGTACCAGACCACAGTTTAGATTTCAAGTCCAAAATATGCATTTTCCATATGCATGGAGTTTCCATCCACTGGATTTTGAGCTAAAATTGGGTAGCAACTCAGGCTCTGGTCCTGCAACTGCAGTCATACAGGTGCAGAGTCCACTGACGCGGACCTATTTGCCAGGAAGGGGCCTCAGTTTGCTAGTTAAGGTTGACAAAATAAATAAAACCAAGCCACATAAGGGGCTCTGGGCTCCACTTCAGACATAGCTGCGTACTGTCCGGTTAGGCTAGTGCTGTGGATAAGAGAACCCAGGCGAAACTAGACCCCGGGGCCTGAGTTCTGGGGCCGGCTCCCCTGGCCAAAAGCTCTGCCACCCAGTTCAGGGGTCAGCTCCGCTGCCATGGGGCACGCACCCTGGCATGGCAAACTTTGGGGCCTGTTGTAGAGGGAGCTCCTGGGTACTGTGAGTAAATCAGAACAGCCCCGGCTCAGCCTGGGGCGCTGTGCGCACCCAGTGATCAGGGAAGTCTGAGCCCCAGGTCCACTAGGGCGAGGAGTTGGGGGGGGAGCTTTGACTAGCCATTTGGTCTTGGGAGTTAGAATACCCCCAGCCTGCTGCGGGAGGCTCATGAAACCCTCTGAGAACAGCACTAGAGGGGGCCACAGCGGGGAGGGGGCCAGTCCCCCGCCCTGCAGGCTCCTCTGCCCCACAGATCTGCCGCCCCGCCCCCGTTGGGGCCCCCTGCGCCCCTCCCCCAGCGCGGCCCAGCCCGGCCCGGCTCTCGCGCGGCTGGGGCGGAGTCTCGGGCCCGGCCGGCAACATGGCGGAGGCGGAAGGGGAGAGTCTGGAGTCCTGGCTCAGTGAGTGACCCCCGTCCCCATCCCCTTCCCGTCTCGTCCCGTCCCCCGACCGCGGCCCCCAGCCCCTGTCCCCTCAGCACCCGCCTGCCGCCCTCCCTGGCCATGTCCCCTCCGTGCCCCTCTTCCGCTGCTCTCCGCCCCCTCCATGCCTCTGTGCCCACCTTACTGCTGCTCTCGGAGCTCATGTCCCCCTGTCCAGTCCCCACTCTACCCCGTCGGTGACCTGTCTACAGCCCTCCCCCTCATCAGTACCCCTTCATCCCTGTGTCTCCCTGTCTGCCACCCACTGCCCCAGCCCTGCCCCTGTGTCCCCCTGTCCCCCCATCCTATCCATGTGTCCCCCCATCCTGTCCATGCTCCTATGTCCCCCTGTCCAATCCATGCCCCCGTGTCCCCCTGACCGTGTCCCCCCATCCTGTCCATGCCCCTGTGTCTCCCTGTCCATGGCCCCCCCCGTCCTGTCCATGCCCCTGTTGCCCCCATATCCATCATTCCCTGCTTCTCTGCTTATGTCTCCCCCTCTGCCAAATGCTCCCATGCCCATTCCATGCCCTCCCACTCCATATCCAGTTCCCTCTCCCCTTCTGTGCCCATGCCCCCTCCACCCACTTTCTGTCACCTCCACCAGCTCACATGAAAAAATACTCTTAGCAGCATGATGGGCTATAGAGGTGTTTTCTCTGTGTGTAGATGGACAGAGCCTTCTGGTTTCTCGCAAAGGGAAATGATTATGAATGCAATTATTATTACACTAGCTGTTTTATAAACAATGTACCGAGCATCTGCCTGGAATAGGGCTTTCCAGTGCATTTGGGGTTTTATCCCATGTGTCTGTTTGTCCTTACTGCCCATTTCTGAGTCCCTGTCAGGTTATCTAATAGCCTGATGCTGTCTCTGCTGCCTTTTCCCCTTTCCAGCCCCCACCTAGAGTCATGCACAGTCTTTCCTCATTGCTTTTAAATTGAAAGTCTGATAATTTCTGAGTATGTACTTGACCTGTCTTGTGCCTGTCCCCTCTTCTCCCAGTGCCTGCTGGCTATCTCCACCTACTCGCCCCACTCAGTTTTGGCTTGTTCTCTCTCTCACTGCCTGGCTTTCTTTCCCATTCTCTGTCTGCCTCCCTGTCACTCACTCCCTGTCCCTTTCCTGCCACTGACTTCCTGTTGCTCAACCGCTCCACCATCCCTGTTGCTAAAGGGGATTGCCTGCTTATGGGGTAATGCCAAGGAGGAACTTACTCTGTAGACTGGCTCTCTGCTAGAGCTGGGGCGGAAGGGGAGACGGCTTGTTATGTATTCACACTGGAGGAATGATTCTCCTCTCAAAAATATCCCCACCAATAACTTGTCCAACTGAGTGTTCAATGTACTCATCGTGTCTGCATGAGTGAAGCAGAAATCCAGAGCTGCAATTGCAGTGGCCACAACAGCAGGTCTGGCCTGTTATTTGGTGATTCATTTGTGAACCAGGGAAATTCTTTACTCATTCCCCACCTCCTCCAAACTACCAGTTCTTTGGCTATAAAAGGTCCGTATTCACTTCTTCTCTAAATTTTCCTGTGGTTTGGATTCTCATATGCAAAGTATACTGTACTAGGTGGCCACACACTTTGTAGCTTTTGTAAGCCGAGCTCCTTGCATTCCTCCATTCCCTTCCACAGGTTCCCTGTGTGCTGTTTTCCCACCCCCCTCTATTTCAAGGACTCTCTGCAACCCCCTCTTGCCAGGAGCTCTGTGTGTGTCCCCATACTCCCCCATTCTTCCTATGCTAGAGCTCCCTGTGCTCCCTCTGCCCCCATGACTGGGGCCCTCTTCTTCTCCAGTGACAGAAGTCTGTGTCCCCCCTCTTTGCCCCCTCAGCCATATGTCAGGGGCTCTGTCTGTCCCACCTCCCCCCAGACCATTGTCCCCCATTTTTCTCCACTATAGCAGGGATTCTGTGGGCCCTCCAATTTCCATGGTCTTTATGTCCCCTTCCCCCATTCTGCCCTCCCATACTAAATGCTCTGTGTGCTCCCCCTACCCCTCCATGTGAGGAGCTCTGTGTGTTCCTTTATAATGCCTTCTACACACCATTATTATTTCTTTGTGGGAGGGAATGGGAAGTCATTCAGGGTGTCAACATGTTAAACTCTATTGGAAGGATGGGCAGAGATGAGATGGGGGAGATAGTTTTGCTGGAAAGTGTTAATTGGTGTCATCAACTAGTTCTTGGATATATAGACAATTACAGAGGTGGTTGAAGCAGCTGGGTCTGTTGACTAGCCGGAAGGAGCTCCATGTGCCTACCATTTCCTCCTTCCAGTTTTCTGATTTTCACCTAAAACAATAGGATTCTGCCCACTGATGCCTAGAACATTCCCTGAAATTTTGGAATAGATCAGGTGTACCATTCAAAGTTATTGTAATAGATAGATGACGGAGAAATGCCACCAAGTTGAATGTGAGACCTCGCTTCGCTTGGCCAATTACAATGTGCTATTTGTCTTAGTCCACACCTATCGGATTTTCTCCATTAAATCAGTCATACCTTATACGTGTTGTTGTAACCATGTTGATCCCAGGATATCAGAGAAAAAAGGTGGGTGAGGTAATATTTTTTATTGGACCAACTTCTGTTAGTGAAAGAGAGAAGCTTTTGAGCTACAACAGCTACAACCTCACCGACTGTATCTCTCTGATACGTTATACAGTCATGGGAAACCCAGGCCTTATTCAGAGCTATCATTTCACAGTAGGATTTACAGGCTTCAGATGAAATAAATAGAGTTTGTCTTTTAAAAAGATTTTATAACAGGAACTGTTACAGACTTCAGTATTTGGAATCATATCTTTAAGGGCAAGTCACTCTCTATTCACAGAATCCTGGAAGGTTAAGGTAGAAAAAGTCTTGGTTAGTCCATCTCCCAGCCAGTGCTGAACAGTTCCCAGTTGTACATTATTCTGTACAATCTGACTGTCTTTTTGTCCTGTGTTCGTACGGCATCTAGCACAATGAGGTCCTGGTCCATGTCTGGAGCTCTTAGGTGCTGCTGCAATACAAATAAATGATAATAATGGTAATAATTTGTTTTTAAATGTTCCAAGGTCTGGGGCTTCCACCACTTCCTTTAGGGAGACTACTCCACAAGCCACTAGATCTTACTGCCTAGATTTTTCCCTTTCTTTATTTCATCCCACTTCTTTCTTTATTTGTGTTACAGTGGGCCTAAAAGCCCCAACCAGGGTCTAGTACTGTACAAATGTAGAACAGAACATAGTCCCTACCCTATAGAGTTTACAATCTAAAATCTATTACTCCTAGTTGTATTTCCATACATTAGCTTAAATAATTCCTCTTCCAGCATGGTGTTTACACTGTTCAAATAGGTGTAGAATGTTATCATCTATATCTGTAGTTATGTCAGTTGTTTTTAGCTATTAGTCTTTTCTTTTACATCATTTCTTCTTGCCTGCTGATTATTTTGGCTGATCTTGTGAGCTCCTCACAATGTGTCAGTATCTTTCTGGCTATGTATTAATTATAGCCAGTGACATAATCAGAAACACCCAGTCTCTCTCTCTTTCTCTCCCCAAAGAGAACTGGTTAATGGAATACAGCTCATGTATGAAAATATGTCTAATATGAGGGAAATTTTAGGTTGAGTAGCAAGAAAAGTTTCCCAATAGTTTGAATTTTAAGACCGTGAAAGTTGAGGGACCGGATATCCTATGGCTTGGTCACTTACAACTAGATAGGCCATATCACTAACTTCTGTGAGCCTGATTGGGGGCTGAGGGCAGGGCATATTTTTCATGGGACATAAGTGGGCTTGAAAGGATCTGTTTTTTATTGGTAAATGTCGATTTCACCTCACATGCACAAACTGACAAAAATATTTCCATGGATGATAATTGAAATGTACAGAGAGGCAAAGTAAGAAAAACACTGCTTGAGAACTTAATAGAGTTTGATTTAAGGATATTTACTTTGTGTATTTTTATGTGTGATATTAAAAATTTGCATTTTAATAATTCTAAAGCTTTATATTTTTGAATGGCAGTGTCTACTGTCTTTTAATAATTATTGTCTGATGACCCATATTTTCTGACCCTCCGCATAATTTCCCACAGGTGTGAATATTTAAATCAATAAAAATAGAAAAGCTTAAAAATAAACATATTATCCATCTAAATTATCAACAAAAATGAAAATGGAATATGCCAAGCCTAGATATAAGACTTGAATGTTGCTTCCTAATTTAAAAAAATACGTTTATGCTTGATCACTGGTACAGTGACTCATGCTGGGCTGATTATAGAATCCTCCCATTGTAGAGGAGCACAGATAATTTATTTTCTGTTGGCCATTGAAGAAATGTATGTGGGCTAGTGCGGGGAGTCCGGGTGTCTTTGCCAAATGACACGCCCTCCCTTAGGGAAGTGGAGTTTTGGGAGGAAAAGGTCACAATGGAGATATACAGGAGAGGTACCTGGTGCCTTTTGGCCGTTCTGTTGGATAAAGGTGAGGGGAATGTGTGACACTGTATAACTCTTCATTACTTCATGGTAATTGTGTGATTATGGGAGTGGGAAACTTGGTTAGGAAGCGGAACTGCTTAGACCAGTGGTTCTCAAAGCCAGTCCGTTGCTTGTTCAGGGAAAGCCCCTGGTGGGCCGGACCTGTTTGTTTACCTGCCGCGTCCGCAGGTTTGGCCTATTGCGGCTCCCACAGGCCGTGGTTCGCCGCTCCAGGCCAATGGGGGCTGTGGGAAGGGGCTGCCCTTCCCACAGCCCCCATTGGCCTGGAGCGGTGAACTGCGGCCAGTGGGAGCTGCAATCGGCCGAACCTGCGGACGCAGCAAGTAAACAAGCCAGTCCGGCCCACCAGGGGCTTTCCCTGAACAAGCGGTGGACCAGCTTTGAGAACCATTGGCTTAGACTGTTTTTCTGATAACTTTCTATAAAAAAGAGTGTTGTGTTAGATGCTAAGCTAGAAGATTTGTACCTATTGTGTCCTTACTGAAGGAAGGGGCAAAATCCATACAACAGTATGGACCAACCTCCCACATCAAGGAAAGGACAGAACATGACATGTGTTACCAGGAATTTTCTGAATCAATGGCACTTGCCCTTCACCTGAGTGGCAGAGCCATTCTGTCATCAGATGGGAGTCACAAAGCCACAGTAATCTCATCCTCCAGTCCTCACACTGCAGCAGGAGATGTGCTTCAATATGTGATGACCCAGCATCTTTATCCTCTCTCCCTTCCTACTTTTGGCTGTTGGGATGACAGGGCTCTTTCTCTCCCTGCATGCGGTTCCACATCCAGCCTTAGCTGAAGGAGGTTAATAAATGAATCTCAGTTGCTCTCACACAGCTGGATCCTTTTACTTAACACTGTCTGCTCTGTCTGATGCCCACATACAAGGTAGCTTATTTATATTATAGTTACCTCCATGATGTGCTAGACACTGTCCACACATATAGTAAATATATTGTGTACTGCCCCAAAGAGCTCATAAGCTAAGAAGAGGGAGGGGAAAGAGGGATAAAACCTACTATATCTGTGAGTGTGTGTAAATGCTGTCAACTATTTCCATGTTATATCAGTTAGCATTCTGCTTATTCTACCTGGGATACAGACAGAGTGAGAACACCAGACATACAGCTGCTAGGAGCTGAGGATCCCAATTCAGGCCCTCAATCTGGTAATGGGCATCTAGAATGTTGGCTTGTAAGTTTTCCTTCTTTCAACAGAGAAGTAAAACAGTGAAAATATGAATAATTCATTAGACAATTAAAGTTCTCTGTTCCCCAGGGTTCAAAAGCATTGTTATATAAATGAAATAGGTACCCTTGGTTTACAGCTGAGTGTCACCTCTTTAGTGTTTCAGGATTTAGAACAGCAAAGAAATGCTGAGTGGCTTTGACACTCAGATCAGGTATGAGATAACATTATTATACCATCAGGTGTGACTCAAATGTTTCAGTTTCTAAAAGCCAAGGGACTGGATGGTGATGGGATTGTGGTAATGTGTTCTAGAGCCCTTTCCTCTAAGTGCTGGTTCAGATGTACCGAGGGCTGTTCAGTGGTTGACGTGAAATCAGCTGATAAGTTTTAGTTTGTGTCCTAGTAGACCAAGTGTTCACATGAAATCTGCTTCCACAACGGGTGCTAACTGGATCCTTGTCTGGCAGTATTAACAGAGAGGCCAAGGACTGAGAACACTAAGGAGTAAATCTCTCCTCCTAGAGGTGACCCTTCCAGATCATGGTTGAGGCACCTTAATGAGGCAACGTGGGGAAGCTTGTTCTGCTGCTGCCTGCACTTTACCTGCTCTGTAGACAGAGGATTTCACTCTCCAGGCCAGGACAGAATTTCTGATAGAGCATGTTGACGTCTATGAAATAGGATGATATGCAGATATTACATTGATATTTGTAAGGGGTGATTTCCGTATATGGAATGTAATCTCCCCCTAATAATGTGTCTCTTCTTATTGGAATTGACTATCATGAGAGTTCAGGGTATAAAACAACAAGGCTTGTGAGGGGACTCCAAGCCTAAACTGAGAATATGCAACCCTCTGAGATTCCAAGAGATGTTGGGAGAATTCATTCGAGTTAAAAAGCAGAGCAGCTTTAAAATTAGTGACTACCGTGGAAATGTCATTTATGTTTCATTGCCCAGGCCAGATCTCCCTCCTGGTGTCAGATTGCGCAGCCACCCAAATGTGCATTGATTGAAAGGAATTAGTTGTTTTTTTGGTAATAATAGTACATCCCATTGTATATTTCTTAAGTCTGCATTATGCAAAGAGCAGCACAAGCTGGTGGCGCTAGCAATGGAAGGGTGCTTTGGAACACAGAGCCATACAGAATGCCGATTTGCTTACATGAAGATAACAGGCTGTTTTGTAAGCCTGGTTTTTCATGCTGCTGTCATGGTGTTTAGAAATCAAGGGCATGGTAATAAGGTTTTAGTGTTTTTAACAAATACATGGCACTACATTTTTAACTAAACTTTCTTGAGTTTAAAACAAAGCTCGGTAGCTTAATTTAAAGACTAAGGGAAGCAGCTTTGTAGTGTGTGCCCTTTTGCTCTCCCAGAGTCCCATAGAAGCCACTAGGGCTCAGCCTGGGCACAGGGATCCACATATGTGGAGCATCTCACAAGACTGGGGCCTGTGAGATTATGGGAGCATTTTTCTGGGGAAAGCAAAGCCAAGAAAACACTGTAGGAATAAGAAAAGGAGTATTAGTGGCTCCTTAGAGACTAACAAATTTATTTGAGCATAAGCTTTCGTGAGCTACAGCTCACTGCATCCGAAGAAGTGAGCTGTAGCTCACAAAAGTTTATGCTCAAATAAATTTGTTAGTCTCTAAGGTGCCACTAGTACTCCTTTTCTTTTTGCGAATACAGACTAACATGGCTGCTACTCTGAAACTGTAGGAATACAACAGCAAGAGGGTTCGGATGCACTTTAAAACAGACGTTTCAGTGCAGTAGTTTGACAATTGTTATATTTGTGGCAGTGGACCGGTGGAAGGATGTGTTTTTCTAAATTAATGCTGATATTTAATGACAGTTTGTAGAGTAGTGTGCACTTAAACTTATTCTTTTACATTTGCATTTAAGACTACAGTACATGCATGTTTACATACTTTCACTATGGTTTGATTTGCGGTATTTCAGCTGGATTTGTAACATATTTCTCTTCCTTGGTATTGATTCCTGCTGTTGATAACTTAGTCATTGCGGGAGGGAGAGAGTCCGGATTGGTAATGCAAAACTGCAGCATGTTGTTGCTGCCCCTATAACAAACAAATTTCCGCTCGACTACAATCATGCCTCAGTTGGCTCTGCTGTAAAATTAGGTTGAAGCGGGAGCCTTGGTCACTGTATCTGAGTTGACTTATCCGGAGCAGATAAATTCTTAACAAAAATAGATCTCAATAGCTTCAGGATTCTGCAACCTGCTTCTTTGTGAGCTAGGGAGTATCCCAAAGTAAGGTATTGACAAACTGGATTGTGAATCTCATTTCCAGTAAGAAATGCAAAGGCATCTAATAAATTCTGTGGTATTCCAAGAACAAGGCATCAAAGGTAAAGGATCTATGTACTGTGTTAAACCCCAGATCCTGCAATTTGTACACATGCAAAACTCCCAGTGACTGCAAAGGGAGATTTGCATACAACAGGATTGAAGGCTCTGGCCCTAAGTAAACGGGCAAAAAGGAGAGAGACAACATTGCAAGCCTGCCTAGCTGGGGTACAACTGTGAGGTTGTTCTCTTCTATTCAGTAACTAGAAAATACTGAATCTGTAAGTACATGAGCTTCATTGCCTGGTTCTGCAGAAAACTGTATTAGGTGTTTTGCTAATTTTGGGTGGCCTGACTTGACTTTGACACGCCTTCCTGACTGAGCACCCACAGATATATGGGAATGGAAATTGTGAACTCATTTCTCAATTTTGATGGGTGGCAGTTGGCACTTCTCCCTCGGAAAGGCCAGTTATTCTGCTTCATGTGTTTTGGTAATATGTGTTCTCTGTTTTTATTTTTTTTACTAAAGATAAAGCCACCAACCCGTCTAACAGGCAAGAAGACTGGGAGTACATCATTGGGTTCTGTGACCAGATCAACAAAGAACTTGAAGGGTGTGTGTTCCAAGTCAGTCAGACTTAGTATTTTATTTTAACATTCTCAATTGAAACAAAATTTTATGTCCAGCTGTTGATGTTTTATGTTGGAAAAGTATGCTGATATTACAAGGAAAACATGAACATAAAGGAAGTAGGGTAATGTGGAAGCATATAGCAAACCTCTTCCTCTTTTCTTTGAAAAACAACGTGATCTGAGCGCAGGATTGGGTGCCAGGAAAACATGAGTTCTAAACCTGCCTCTGACGTGGACTGCTTATCTGGCCTTGGGAATCTTTCCTAACCTCTCTGCCTCAATTTCTCAATCTGTAAAATGGGGATAATAATCCTTATCATTTATTTTCATAGAATATTTCACAGAATCATAGGACTGGAAGAGACCTCAAGAGTTCTAGTCCAGTCCCCTGCACTCAAGGCAAGACTAAGTATTTATCTAGACCCTCCCTGACAGGTGCCTGTCTAACCTGCTCTTAACCTCCAATGATAGAGTATACAACCTTCCAAGGCAATTTATTCCAGTGTTTAACTACCATGATAGTTAGGATAATGTCCAACCTACACCTCCCTGGCTGCAATTTTTATATATTGAGTGTTCTCCATTCTGACTAAGCCATTTACAAGTTAATATAAAGCTTTACATCTTTAGAAAACTTTATAAACAATAACTAACGAACCCTCATGAGTCATGGCACTCCTGCAAAGTAGGGAAGTATTATTCTACCGCAGACAAAGCAAAGTGAGGCACAGAGAAGGTTAAAGGCCACACCATGAAACATTCAGTGAAGCAGGATTAGATCTCAGGAATTCCTGGCTACCAGTCCTGTGCCCAGACCATGTGCACTAGACCATGTTCCCCTTTTACATGTGTAAACACCCCAGTTTACATAGATGCTGTAAGGATTATTTTGTTAAAGTGCTTTGAAGATGTAAAGCTATAGAAGGGCAAAGTGGCATTTCCTTTTAATTTTGTGATACCGTACTTGTCTAATCAGAAGATTTTGTGAAAGTCTAGAAAGTCCTAAAATCCCTGTGTCTGTTTTATTTATAATGTGGCACCTTGGTTTGTTTCAGTCCACAGATAGCGGTGAGACTGCTGGCTCATAAAATCCAGTCACCCCAGGAATGGGAGGCAGTCCAGGCCTTGACAGTAGGTAGTCCTTATCTCCTCTCTCAAAGCCCAGAGCCCAGCTGGGCTCTTCAATGAGGAATTTATGGGGGGGCGATCCCTACTGTTCAGTGGGGTTATCTAGTACCATCATTCCCATGCTCACTGAAACTGACACAATCAACTCCTTAATTCTCCTCCTCTGCAAGGGGAGGAAGACCAAGAAAGAAGGATACTTGACTCATGTAACTGAAGCATGGAGTTAGTTTACTAACTGTATTGGAGCCAGAAAAACTCAGTTTCACTCTAGGTCCTTTGGTTTGTTACCTTCAGGGAGGTTTTTTTTTTCCCACCGCTGCCACCCCTCCGCAGGAGAGGGCTCCTCAGCATGCTCTCTCGAGATTGGGGAAGCTGCCTGTTTCGATAATTTCACAGTCAAAGAAGTGGGGTTCAAGCCTTGTGTCCTTGGGTGGAAGTTCCTCTATCTCAATGAAATGTGACCCTTACCTGTCACCTGTTCTAGTTGGGGCCTCCCCTAGAAGAAACCAGCTGTGTGGGATGTGTTTGGGTTTGGGATGTGTTGATTTCACCACCTGTTTCTGTTGCTTGAACACAGGTGCTGGAAGCTTGTATGAAGAACTGTGGGAGAAGATTTCATAATGAAGTAGGGAAGTTTCGGTTTTTAAACGAGTTAATAAAAGTTGTGTCTCCAAAGGTCAGTCTTTAAGCTATTTTCTATACCTATTTTGTAACAGTCTGGCCTTTCTAAAACCACAAGTAGCTCCCAAAGCGTGCAGCACAGTATCTGGCTCACTGTGTGAATTAGTCTGTAGCTTTTGTTTGCTGGGTGTTTTGCACTGTGATTACTAGTTCTCTCAGCAAGCACCAGTTGTTTCTCATTGCTTGTGCAATACTTAGCATTGCTCATTCCCTTAATGTGGTGCAAGCACTTTTAGACCTTGTGTTACTCATTTTGTTTAAACATGATCATCAGCAGGGAGAGGAATCGTAATTCAATGGTTAGAGAAAGGGACTAGGAGTTGGGGCTCCTGGGTTTGGTTCCTGGGTCTGCTACTGACTTGCTGTGTTGTCTTGGGCAAGTCACTTAACCTCTCTGTGCATCGGTGTAGCAGGCGGGTAATACTTACATATCTTTTAGGGATCTTATGGGGCTTCATTCATGTTTGGAAAGCATTTTGAGATTCTTTGGTGAAAGGTGATGTCAGTGCAAAGTATCATCATCACCATCATTTTCTTATAACAAAAGCAACTGGATACTAACAGGAAGTTTGATCCTTCTTCCATTGAAGTCACTGGCAAAGCTCCTACTGATTTCACTGGGAGCAGGACTGGGCCCAGAGCATCCCATTTAGCCATGGAATAACTCCAAACTGAATTTGGCTCATGTTGTCTCAGGCAGGTGGAGACAAGATGATGTTTTATCATGAAACACAATGTAAATATTACTTTAAAGAGGTAAGGGAAGTTTATGTCATGGTAAACTTCATCTTGTATCAGTGTAGTTAGTGATGAGTGCTCCTGGCCATCTGTGTTACGAAACTGTATCCCAGATCAGCACAGACAGGATACAGGGGGATATTCATACTCCCATCTAATGTGAAAACAGACTTTAATGAGCACATAATGAATTCCCATATTGAGTGGTTGGGTTGGTATTTTTTTTTGTTTTGTTGTTTTTTTTACAAAGAGAGAGAGAGAGATTGACATGTTTTCCTTTCTTCCCCCTGCCCCCTCAGTACCTGGGAGACAGAGTCTCGGAGAAGGTGAAAACCAAAGTTATTGAGTTGCTGTACAGCTGGACAGTAGCACTGCCAGAGGAATCCAAAATCAAAGATGCCTACTATATGCTGAAGAGACAAGGTGGGAAGCAGCTTCTCATACGTGCATTCCTGCACCCTACATGTTTAAGCAGGAATGTCACAAAGTGGGGTCAGTCAAGAAAGCAGCCTGTATCTGGGGGCAGGACTTGTTCAATCAGATGGTAGAAAAGACCTAGAAAAGTCTATGTGAGAATTTTACACTGGTTTAACTTAAATTGGTTTTTAAGCTGATTTAGTTAGTGCAAACCTCTGTGTAGACGCTCTTATTTTAGTTTGAGTGGATTATCTTGATTTAGCTTAAATTGATTCCTAATTAATTTAAACTAAACAAGCCTGGTTTAAACCAAAATAAGAGCATCTTTTTCACATAGGCAAGGCCTAAAGTGGTCAGAAGAGACGCTCATAGCTTCAGCACAAAGAGTCTGCCTTCGGAAGCCTCTATGAGTATAATGCAAAGTTAAGGATTTTGTGGTGGGGCCTGGCTGTGAAACTTGATCCTTTCTCCAACTAGTGGCTCGAGTCTGTGGATACCGCATCCTGCATTATTGTTCTCTGCTTGTCTGTTCTGCTTCCCTTATGCTAAAAATACACATGGCTTTGGATTTGCATAAAGCAGGATTACATGGGGCCTTACATTGGAGTTCCCAGGCCAATGTGAAAGGAGAAAGACCCAGAGTGGAGAGCTATCGATTATGTGGGTTGTAAGGATGTGGCAAACTAACCCCTGGAGTGTTGGCCTTTCCCTAAGGAAAACATCCCTCAGTTCACCAGATAACATGCACAGGGATTTTGCTGCTGTATTAATCCTCACTGAAATATCCTTCCATCTCAGTGTTCGAAGAGCTGGGCTGCATGTTCCCTCTGAACCCAGTATGTGAATAGCAGCGCTGCACCCTCTCTGTGCTGCCTGTATACAGATATTAGCACTATCCTGAGTGACTGCATGTACAAACCTACTTTGTTTCTCTTTCTTCTCAGGTATTGTTATGTGTGACCCTGTAATTCCAGTGGATAGAACTCTGATCCCCTCTCCACCACCTCGCCCCAAAAACCCTGTGTTTGATGATGAGGAGAAATCCAAGGTAAAGTGAAGGCTGGAATCTTGATACCCACCAACAAAACAAAACAACTTAAAGTAAAAGGAAGTGCTCTGACTCAGCTCTAATCTGCTGGTATGTGGGCCTGATTTCACTTGGACTGTGGGTTTGATTCTTACCACTTGGAGATTCAGAGTTGAAATCCTGAGTTAGAGACCATCTCAGTGTTGTCACTGTCTGGCCATTTCTAGTTAAGTCGCTCTCCAACTGCTGTAATGGAGGAGAGGAAAAGCTTTTCACCTTTCTGCACCGGGAGGAATTCTTGTCTAGTATCAGAAAGTCTCCAAGATCCCAATGTGCTTGTACTGTACATGAATGAAAATCTGGTAATTTAACAAAAACCAAAATAGCAAATCCATTGAATGACTCCTAAGGAAGTTACTGTAGTTGGAAAAGCTTTGACCTAAGTCTGCTTTCTCTGAACTGTCCACTTCCCTTTCTCCAGTGCAGCAGCCATTGGATACATGATCTTTCTGCCTCCGTTTATTAAGACGCTACTTTTCCCTAAAAAGTTCTCTTCTCTTCTTACAGCTTTTAGCCAAACTGTTAAAAAGCAAAAACCCAGATGACTTACAAGAGGCGAACAAGCTTATTAAATCAATGGTAAAAGAGGTAAGAAAACACAATAGAATTATTTAAGAAACCCTGTAGTAATGATCATTATCAGGGGCTTGCTTTGTCATTTGTAAACATTTTAACACCAGCTGGTACACAGCTTTAGTGACTCGTGAACAGCAGAATCGCTGGACTTGTTCTTTCACTCTCCATTAGTATTGCACTAGTTCAACTATTTAAACCGGCCTGCTCATCTGTGCTTGAAGCTTTGGGGACTGAATGACTCAAGGGAATTAGCAATGAAGTCTAGAACCTTTCACCTTTAGGATTGCCAGTCACATCCAGTCCGTAGTAACTGAAAGTTGATATCATCCAGTGGCTGTTGAGTGGGCTGTGTGAAATGAATTTGTTGGTGAGTTTCACTCTGGGTCCTAGTTAGCAGGTGTTTGCATCACAAAACCTCTATAGCTGGTTCCCTAGTTGGAATATAATAGCAGAAAGGGCAAGGATCAAATGAACCATGGGGAATGAACTACCTTCTCACTCCTCAAGGGGGCACTCTGCATCAGGGATTGGTGAGGGAGAAGCTTGAATTGCTGCTGTCTTTGTAATATCTGATCTATGGATACAGAGGACTGTCTCCAGGGTCGTCAATCTGGCACTTATCGCAAGTTGTCTACATGCACATATACATCCAACCCTACCTATTAATGAAATTCTGATGTGTCCATCCACTCCAGTATCCAGGCGTCATGGAGTTCAAGTGACCCAATGTTGTTCTGGCAAGGAGAAATACAGTTTCTAATTTGGAGAGAATACAAGTCACTGGAATCTCTTTTCTGTATAAGTTAACCCTGCTCCCATGCAACTGTAGGCATCACATTGAGGGGTCTCCCTTATCTTTGGTGGAGAGCATATGTCATAAATATAAGGGGAAGGGTAACCACCTTTCTGTGTACAGCATTATAAAATCCCTCCTGGCCAGAGGCAAAACCCTTTCACCTGTAAAGGGTTAAGAAGCTAAGATAACCTCGCTGGCACCTTACCAAAATGACCAATGAGGAGACAAGATACTTTCAAAAGCTGGAGCGGGGGAAGAAACATAGGGTCTGTCTGTCTGTGTGATGCTTTTGCCGAGACCCGGTCAGGAATGCTCTTCAGAACTTCTGTTAAGTTAGTAAGTAATCTAGCTAGAAATGCATTAGATTTCCTTTTGTTTAAATGGCTGGTAAATAAGCTGCAGTGAATAGAATGTATATTCCTATTTTTGTGTCTTTTTGTAACTTAAGGTTTTGTCTAGAGGGATTCTCTATGTTTTGAATCTGATTACCCTGTAAGGTATTTACCATCCTGATTTTACAGAGGTGATTCTTTTACTTTTTCTTTAATTAAAATTCTTCTTTTAAGATCCTGATTGCTTTGTCATTGTTCTTAAGAGCCAAGGGTTTGGGTCTGTGTTCACCTATGCAAATTGGTGAGGATTTTTATCAAGCCTTCCCCAGGAAAGGGGGTGTAGGGCTTGGGGGGATATTTTGTGAGGAAGACGTCTCCAAGTGGGCTCTTTCCCTGTTCTTTGTTTAACACGCTTGGTGGTGGCAGCATAGGGTTCAAGGACAAGGCAAAAGTTTGTACCTTGAGGAAGTTTTTAATCTAAGCTGGTAAGAATAAGCTTAGGGGGTCTTTCATGCAGGTCCCCACATCTGTACCCTAGTATTCAGAGTGGGGAAGGAACCTTGACAGCATACATGCCTAATTAGAATGGGTTAGAAATTTTCTGACAAAATGTTTTTGGAATGGAAAATGCCAATTTGTTGAAAGTGAATCATTTTGCGGAAACGTGTTGATTTCAACAAAATTTTGTTTAGGGAAAAAACAGAATGGAGCATTCCAATATTCCAATTCTTACTCTTCGGAACGGAATGTTTTGATTTTCTATTTCAAAATGCCTTTTTGTTTAATTTTAAAAAATATTATGTTGTGTAATATAACATTTTAAAAAGTCAAAATGGGAACAAAACATTTCAATTGACCCTAAACAATTTTGTTTTTAAATTTCTTTCACAAGAAGTTTTGAATTTGTTTTGGTTTTGTTCTGTGTCAGAATGGAAGGCTTTTTTGAAATTGCAGAATTTCCAGCAAAATAGAAAATCTAGTTCCTGCCCAGCTCTATTTCAAATACGCATCAGCATTTCATCTGATGCGACTCACAGCTGAGCTCCTGCTGTTGAGATCTTGTGGGAAGATTCACTCTCCTCTTTTTGTTTTAAACCTTGAAGGATGAGGCTCGGATCCAGAAGGTGACAAAACGCATGCACACTCTAGAGGAAGTGAATAACAATGTGAAGCTGCTGAATGAGATGCTGCTTCACTACAGCAAAGAGGACTCGTCGGAGGCTGATAAGGAGCTCATGAAGGTGAGTACAAGCTCATCGCTCTGCATAGGAGTCCTTCAGCATTTCCTTCTTCCAGACTTTATGGAGCTTTACCTTTGCACAAAGTTGCAAATACGCAGAACAAAGTGGTCAATGATATGAAGAGCAGCAACCAGAGCTGAGAGCAATCTATGGGAACAATCAGCTGGAGATGATAATACTATGTACTTAACACTTTTCAGCTGAAGGACTCAAAGTTCCTTGTAAAGAAGCAGGCACTATCTCTGTTTACAGGTGGTGAAAGTGAGCACACCAAGAATGCATGACTTGTTGAAATCACACAGTGTGTCAGTGGCAGAATCAGGAAGTCACATTTTCTGATTCCCAGTGCCACTGGCCATTCTGCTTGTGGTGGAAAAAGTCATCTCTCAAAGGACCATATTCAAATAAACTTACAATCTTTGATCCAAACAAAAAGGTTTCCTTCCCTTCAGGGGAAGAGCTTGTCGACACTGTATTTAATGGAGAGAGCACCAAGAAAATAATAATCGAAAAGGACCGTAAAGATTGGTTTAATTTCTATAATAGACACAGATTTTTAATCCACCAGGGGTTCTCCGTGGCTGTACATGCAAATTTCACTCTATAATATAAAAAATAAAAATGATACATACATGAGCACCTCAGGTGATGGTAAAAAAACCCCACAACTAATTCAGAAACTTGCCCTTCCTTGAACCCATCTCCACCAGAGTGGAGGTAGTGACCTGTGTGCTCATGGACCACTCCCTGGACTGAAGACAGGAATTTTGGTTATGGCACTGACTGGGACTAAAGAGATCTGGATTCAGTTCCCAGCTCTGACTTTGAGTAAGTCATGTGGTTTCCTTGTGCCCAGTTCCCCACCTGTAAAATGGGGATGACCATACTTCCGTTCTTCCAATTAGATCGTAGGCTCTTTGGGGCAGGGAGTGTACAGCACCTAGCACAATGGGACCCCATCCTCATTTGGGGTCTTAAGGAGCTACTGTAGCAGAGATGATGATTAAAATAGTCCAGCATATGGAGTACAAAGAGAATTAAGTATAAATGCCAATAGCATGGAGGACTGATGATATCAGTGGCAGGCCATGACATTTGTAATAAGACATGCAACAACTCACTTGCATGCCTTATGTGGTCCAAATGGTGTCCTCCATTCAGCATGACCTTCCAAGTACAGCAAGCTTTACAAAATGGCATCCCCCTTGGGGGCTGGACAGAATAGTCCTGCGATCTGCCAGTGGGACAATGCACAACTAGTTGGGCATGTAGTGTGTGCCTTGTGTACATAGCATGCCACTGGCTGGTATTCATCTTTATTATACTGAGAATGTAGATCGGGTTGGTCTCCTTATGCTGCTAAAATGGTGAATAGCTCCCTATGGGACTGGGAAAGGGGAATTTGGACACCTAGTTGGACCAGCACTCGCATCAAGAAAAGACTCTGGGTCTCCCTTCATACTGGGACTTCCATGCGGATGAATCATTTCATGCTGACTGCAAGAGCAGGGTTTGTTGCTGTCAATGGCTTTTGGCTAATAAGATGCTTTCTCCTGATCTCTCTTCCCAGGAGCTCTACGAAAGGTGTGAAACCAAAAGACGGATGTTATTCAAACTGGCCAGTGAAACAGAGGATAACGACAGCAGTTTGGGTAAAACAACCATCTCCCCTTTTTGGTGGGAAGGGTATGTGGCTTAAGGAGGAGTTTGCAGCCAGGCTGGTGTGGCCAGTAACTGTGCAGGGATACAGCAAGGGGGATATTAATGTTACATTACTTCTTTCCGTGCTTCCATGGATGTGAGTGGCCTCTAACAGGCAGATAAAAACCCAAGGCCCTTAAAGCTTACAATCTAAATTAGAGCAGGGCCCTGGCAGTAAGAATTGGTAGGGAGGGAGGCTGTGTGGGAAACGATCTCAGTGAACACAAGGTAGGGGGCATACGGCTCTTAGAGGAGGGGAGATGTCCCTATGGGAGCTAATCACTGAGTTGTTATTATTTATTACAGCAGTGCCTCAGGGCCAGCTGAGAATGGGGCCCCATTGTGTGAGGTGCTGCACAGACAGCCCCTGCCCTGAAGAACTTGCAGTCTAAATAATGGGTTGTTGTTGATGATGATTATTGAGCATCCAAAGCAGTAGAGAGAGCAAAGTGACTGAAATCTCTACTGGAGTTTTTGCCTCTCTCCCACATCTAGGGGAAATTCTGCAGGCCAGTGACAATTTATCCTGGGTAATAAATTCCTATAAAAAAATAATCGAGGGTCAAGTCATCAATGGTGAAGTGGATATCCCGACACTGTCTGCAACAGAAGGTGAGTAGCCATCTGTTTGGTTCTGTTTTGAATCCTGTCATTTTGAATTTCCTCTTGTGAAGGGTGTCCAATTAATTGCAGTAAAGGACAGTATTATCAGCTGTTTGGGCTAAAATCTGCCCAGGTAGGAATGACAAATCAGCTCCCAAACAGCAGCCATGATGGACACACGGATGAGTTTATAATTCTAGCCACCGGTGACAATGCTTTGACTTGGGAGGCTCTGCCATTTGCACTGCTGGCTTTTTAATAATGAAACTTTATGACTTGTGACGTTCTGACTAAGCAGACCTGCATGTGACCTTGGCTTTCCTGTCTGGATTACTAACAGCTGATGTGGAATGCAACCTTTTAGTTAGATTATTCAACCGTCCTGGCCCCACCTGAAGGGTTAAATACCATCAGGGGAGAAGTTAACATACATTTATTGTTTATCTTATTCTCTGTGCTTAAATGTAAGGTTGGGAGCATTATCTAAGGGATTGGAGCAGGGCCTAGGAGTCGAGGGATGTGGGTTCTGTTTCTGGCTCTGCTAGCAACTCAGTTTGTGAATTTAGGCAAGTCCCTTATGCTGCCACTATCTGCCTCAGTTTCCCCATCAGGAAAATGGGACTAACAATAGCCACTTCTCTGGGGTGCCATGAGGCATAATTATTGTTTGGAAAACACTCTTAAGATTCTTGGATGAAAAACATGAGGGAAATGATCGTTGTACAGAATGGTGTCCCTTGTCACAAGGAAGAGTGAGGATTTGCTTGTGATGAACTTGAAGGGGACTCTGGACACAGAGAAAGCCCGTAGTTCTTTTTGGCTCGCTAGTAACACCTTGACTGAGTGTAACCTGTGCTGCCTATTGTCACCACACTGGGTCTCCCAAGTTCTAGCCAGAGCTAAGCAGGCATGGAAAGGATTGCCAACTACACTACACATAGTACATGCAGTGGAGAGAGCAGTGGCTGGATTGGGCTCCTCTTTTTATACAGAAGTTTCCTAACTATACAGTGTCCAGCTCAGTAGCAGTGTAACAGCAAATCCTCCAGTGGAAAGTATCTAGGTTTCCTTTCTTCTGCCGAGTCCAAAATTCTGATTAAAAGAGAAACTCCCTTACCCAGAGCATCTCTCTGATAACTTTGCCCTGGCTATTGCCTTCACATTGTTCAGAGCCTTTGCTCCAGCTGACTGCAGTCCCTCTTATAATTTTTCTCCCCATCTCTGCAGGGAGCGATCCCACCAGTAATCTCAGTGCGCTCATTGACCTCGCTGGCATGGACATCTCCAGCACCCCGCCACCACCAGTGCCACCTGCAACACTAACGCTAGTGCCGACACAAGCTTCATCAGAAATCCCCATCCTCCCACCTCCTCCCCAAAAGTTTGGTCACTCGCGGAGCCGGTCCTCCAGCCAAGCAGAAGCTCCTCTGACTCATCAGAGCAGCACGGCCAGTTCCCTCTTCTTGCTGGATGAGGAGCTGCTGTGTTTAGGTAAGAGGCTGGTGTGGCTAGGGTATGTTCTGGGGAAAGGGTTTTATCATGGAGCTTGGTTCTTGAGCTGGGCTGCAGAGAACAGTGTATCAGTACTAGCCATAGATTGCCAATTCTGTGGTTTCTTATTCTGGTTTGTTTTGGATGTCGTCCTCCACTGGACACCTAAGAAGCTCCCTCCACAGAATGGCCCTGTGAATGGGAATTTGGCAGTAGGCTAGAGTTAAAACCTCTGGAGACTCTTCCTGAAATAGGGGTAGGTCACAAATGCAGTGACTTTGTTGTAATCCCAGTCTAATCTCTGCGGGTGCTTGTCGACATCAGAAAACCACCACCACACTTGGTTACAAGTTTCAGGACTGAAATAGCAGTGGGTGCTATGGTTAGAAGAAAAGTGCATTAGCAAATCTGCATACAGCAGCCTGCACAGTACGTGCCTTTGGGACTCTGATACTGAATAACAGAGGATGCTACAGGTCAGGAAACAGGAACATTGGAAGTGCTGCATGGAGAAGGTTGCTGGTGTGGCTAGGGTATGTTCTGGGGAAAGGGTTTTATCATGGAGCTTGGTTCTTGAGCTGGGCTGCAGAGAACAGTGTATCAGTACTAGCCATAGATTGCCAATTCTGTGGTTTCTTATTCTGGTTTGTTTTGGATGTCGTCCTCCACTGGACACCTAAGAAGCTCCCTCCACAGAATGGCCCTGTGAATGGGAATTTGGCAGTAGGCTAGAGTTAAAACCTCTGGAGACTCTTCCTGAAATAGGGGTAGGTCACAAATGCAGTGACTTTGTTGTAATCCCAGTCTAATCTCTGCGGGTGCTTGTCGACATCAGAAAACCACCACCACACTTGGTTACAAGTTTCAGGACTGAAATAGCAGTGGGTGCTATGGTTAGAAGAAAAGTGCATTAGCAAATCTGCATACAGCAGCCTGCACAGTACGTGCCTTTGGGACTCTGATACTGAATAACAGAGGATGCTACAGGTCAGGAAACAGGAACATTGGAAGTGCTGCATGGAGAAGGTTGCCTGTGTGTGCAGGACATACCTGCATTAGATCATTGAGGCTGTGGCTGATCATTGACACGGAATGTGCATGTCTCTTTAATGAAGCTTTCAAACTGTACAGAGTTGAACTGAGTAGTTTTACCACAGTGGTGAAACACCCTATAGGAGGTGGGAGAGGGTTAGAAAAACTAGCCGTCGAGCTCCCCTTCTTATTGCCTCTTGACTTTAATGTTGAGAATTTTTGCAATTTTATTCCAGTATCCAAATCTTTTCTTCTGCATTCAGGCCTGAATGACCCAGCCCCCAGTACAGTGAAAGAGTCGACGGAAAACAACCAGTGGAATATGTTCCAGGTACGAAGAGAGAGATTTATTGACAGAAAGACTGTCATTGTGGGAGATCTCTGAGCACTCTCGATGTATGCTTTTACCATATCCTGTGGGAGTGCTCACACGCAGGCCAGAGATGATAACTTCCAGACGTGAAGGCCTGTGTCTTGCCTCTGGCCTTGTGTAACTGGGATATCTGAACCAGTACAGAGAAGATATCTCTGCTTTCACTTTCCTTCTTTGTATGTGCTGCTTTTTGGTATCTTAACAAACCTTGATACAAAAGCTACCCTTTCACATGGGGAGGATGTCGGTAAGACTAGACTGAATAGAAACACAAGGGATGCACCCAGTTTGCAAGGGAATAGCTGTATTCTGGACTGAATACACTCGGAGGCCAAAGGCAGAGTCCATCGTCCCAGGAAACTGGGACTGCTGAATGAACAGTTAGCACCCTTCAGTTGTTGCTACGCTGAAATGTACTGTCCATCTTCTCTCCCCTCTGCTCTGGCTATTTACTCCTGAGGGCATTCTGCGCCAAAAAATTAAATTCCGTGCCAAAAAAATAAAAATTTTGCATACAATATTTTAAAATTCTGCAAGTCCCGTCTTCCCCAGCACAGCCAGGACTAGTAGCTGAGCTCAGTGCAGGGTAGGAGCCACCAGCCAGGTCTTCCCCAGTCCTGCCCCCTGCGATTTACCACTCTGCTGGCTGCCCTGGGCACCCAAAACATACTGCTGGGGAGGGTTGGATGACCGCTCTTGTGGCTTCCCTTTGCTTCCCTGTCAGAAAGTCATTTTTCTGCATGAAAGCAAAGAAATCTGCGGGGAACATCATTTCTGCGCATGCACAGTGGCACAGAATTCCCCCAGGAGTAGGCTATTGTAAGTTTCTCTGCTCTGTTAGGATACTGCCCTTAGGAATCCCCATCCAAATGCCCATAATAAACATGGCCACCTCAACTTCTGACTCCTCCCCACTTAGCTCCTTTCCACTAGTAGTATCCAGTCGAGCACAGCACCATATGCTGTCAAGTAAACTACAAATTGGATGTAGTCCAACAGATGCAACATATTCTTCTGCTTGCTTCCTCCCCCTTCATGTCCTAATGGGTAAGGCCTATATCAATGAGTTACCATGGTATCTAAGGCATGGCAGGAATTAATAGCATGCACCTGTCCCCTCTGTTGCAGAATGACCAAATGGACCTTGACTTCTTTAGTCCGAAGCTGGTGACTGTCGGCTGCAATACTGCAGTGAACCCTCTTCTTCATCACACATCACAGTCTGTGTGTGGAACATCAGCGCCTCTGCCTTCCACTTTCACAGCCTCTCATATCCCTGCACCTAATACAGCCCCGTTCTTGTTCTCTGCTGGACCAGCAGCCCCTCTGGGCCCGCCAAAGACTATGCCAGTTCAGTACCTCAGTTCAGCCGTGGGAGACAATGCTTTGCATAAGATGGATGCACTGGGACATCTTCTTGAAGAGGTCAAAGGGTAAAAGTCCTGGATTTTGCTTCCTCTCTCCCGTTTGAAAGTTATCCTTGCTATAGCTGTCAGGTTGGCAATAAGGATGTCCTGTTTCTCACTCTAGTTTGATGGAAGTTTACTGTTGGATAGTGATGGTCTTACATTTATTTAGCATCTCTCCTCTTGAAGGATCTCAAGCACTTTACAAACTGATATACAAATTATACCCAAAGGTCACTGACCCACCACTGAAATGCAGCCATCTCAGTGGTGAAGCACAGCATCTGCTTTGCACTGCACAGCTACACTACACAATGGTTTAGGTAGGCAGATTGGTAAGTTGACCAGAACACTGGGGCTAACAGGGCCTACTCTTGTGAAAAGTGCCCTGAGATCCTTAAATGACCGTAAGTGACCAGGACCCTTGTTTTCATCTCATCTTCCAGCAGTATTGGGTCCCAGCACAATGCTGAGGCACTGGCTCATTGCTGATTTGGAGAGGAGTGACACCTCCCAAATCACCACCACTCCCTGAAACATTGCGTAATGTTCACCCAGCCCAACACTGCTCAACACAGAAGACTTTACAGTGTCACTGCACGAGGGTATGATTGCAGGCCCCTGGTTTCACTCTAGTGATTTGCCATTGTCTCTGGTAGTGCGGGAGATGGAGTGAAAGCCTGCTTCATGCTCAGTGCTGTCACTGCCACTTCCGCTAGCCAATATAGTTCTTAATTTGCCACTTCTGTTTTTGTCTCCCTCCTAGGCCTTCAGCCCAAGTGAAGTCAGCGCCCTCAGTATTCCACCCTGGGGTTACCTTGCCAGCCACTGTCACCTCTGCCCCTTTAATATCCACCACAGGATTGCCAGTTGCTGCTCCAGTGGCCCCTACTATTCCTTTTCCAAGCATCTGCACGGCAGGTTCAGGAAGCCCTCTATACCAGCCAGCTTCATTCCAACAGCAGGGCAGCCCTCTGAAAGGGCCTGATGCTTCTTTGGCCAATGTCCATGTTCCACTGGAATCCATTAAACCCAGTAAGTATCTCAGACCCTTTTCAGCCTG
Source organism: Eretmochelys imbricata (assembly GCF_965152235.1). Taxonomy (NCBI): domain Eukaryota; kingdom Metazoa; phylum Chordata; order Testudines; family Cheloniidae; genus Eretmochelys; species Eretmochelys imbricata. The sequence continues at coordinate 14,870,848 of NC_135585.1, read as the reverse complement.
CTCCCAATCCTGGACTGTTGCTGTTCCAATACTCTAACTCTCAGACGTTGTCAGTTAGCGGTATAGGGCCAAATTCTCTCTGTAGCACCCAGATAACACTGAAGCATGTCTATGGGGTTGCAGGGATGGAACTGAGAGCAGAATCCAGCCCTCAGCACAGACCGTATTTAGGGAGGCTATGCAACCAGTTCTGGTTGTAGCTTTCTGGTTCCCAAGGATGGGGCTGTTGGCAGCTAAGCATGGAATGGACTTTCTTTCACGTGGTCCTGTCCTGCCCACAATACAATATGTGCAAAAGTTTGTAGGGTCTCAGGCCAGGGTTTTATGGCCAACTCTTTCCAACCAGCAAGAGAATCAAGAGGTTTTTAAGTCCCTTAATTTGAAACTACTGTTTCTCCTTGGAATCCCCTGCCTGTGTTCTCGGTATACTGCCGTATGCGTACAATAGAGCCGACAGTTGCCTCTGAGATTGTGCTGCCACTTACAGTGCTGGAGTGCTCTGAAACAACACACTGCAACGTGCCACTCAACCCAGGTGCTAAGAGCCTCACTCCTGATACTGCAAACCGTGGTTAGCTTTGAGCCAGGGTCCCTACTGTGTAGCAGTGCTGTCATCTTGACACACACCCCACTATGTTTCTTGCCTGTGCGACTGCCATTACACACCTCCACTGTGTTTTACCTAAAAACCATCTGGCTATGTTAAAGCCCAGTCCAGCCCTAGCTAAGCAGGAAAGCGACATGCAGGGTGTCTGTGCTGATGAACAGGCGATTGGACTTTGGGTAAAGTAGGTTGTTGTTGCATTCAGAGCACAAAACGTTTTGCTTTTCCTACCACATATATAGTCTTGTGTTTCTCTTCCCCTTCCCTCCGTCCCCAGGCCGTGCTCTTCCAGTGACAGCCTACGATAAGAACGGGTTCAGAATCCTCTTACACTTTGCCAAGGAGTGCCCACCGGGGAGGTCAGACGTGCTGGTTGTGGTGGTGTCCATGTTAAACACAGCACCTCTTCCTGTGAAGAACATTGTACTGCAGGCTGCAGTACCAAAGGTAGGGACACACAGACTCAAAGATAGATTGGGATCATACTTCGACACAATGGGTGTGAGCTCTGGGACTCAGACATGACATTACAATACTAGCTTTTCTTGGGCCTCTACTCTTTCTGCTTCCAAAGAGCCCTAGAAGAGAGGAGAGACGGTCTCTGTGTATCCTAAGTAACATACAGCAACAGATACTGCTGGTAGGGAGCATGTTCCCCCTGCAGGGTAAGGTCAGCTCATAGCAGCATCAGGGATCCTGTTAAAACTTGGCTAACAGTTGTGGTGTAGCTGAGAGCTACCCATGTCCCTGTAACTGGGTTAAAGCCTCAGCTTCCTGACAGCACGATCAACAAATGGAATAAACTCCCAAATGGTGGGTTTAAACCCCATTGAAAGGGACATTTAAAACTAAACTGGACATTCGACCAGAAAATATACAATGGGGAATAATCCTGTCCTGGCCAGGATTGAACTAGAAGATCTAACAAGGCTTTTCCTCTTGTCTTTTCTGATCACATTGGGGCAATGATCCCATGTTCTGAAATCCCTCCTCCACCAACGTCAGAGAGTGTCATTCAACAGAATAGGAAAGCTGGCTTCTAAAATGCAGACACAAAGCAAATGGTTCGGGGGGGGGTGTCCAGTTTACAGAAGGGGATTGAAAGACATAGAGCCCCAGTGGAAGTAGCTCCTGGTCATGTTTTTAGAAAGGGGAAGAGACAAAAACGAGACAATTTCAGGGGCTAATATTATTTTGCGCTGTGCCCTGGGAGTGGTTTCAATGTGAGCTTTTGATTTTTGCCCCTCTCTAGTTTTGGATGCCTGATTATAGTGTTTGAACATCAGCTCGGAGCTTGGTTGTATTCTGTCTGCATTGGCTAAGGCAGTGGTTTTGAAACTTTTTTTCTGGCGATCCAGTTGAAGAAAATTGTTGATGCCCGTGACCCAGCAGAGCTGGGGATGAGGGGTTTTGGGTGTGGGAGGGGCTCAGGATTGGGGCACGCGGCTGAGAGCTGTGGGATGGGGCTGGGGATGGGTTTGGGGTGCATGAGGGGGCTTTGGTTTGGGAGGGCTCAGGGCTGGGGCAGGGGGTCAGGGTGCAGGAGGGGGTCAGGTCTCTGGACTGGGGGTGCAGGCTCTGGGCTGGGGCTGGGGATGAGGGGTTTGGGGTGGCGTGGGGTTGGGGCTTACCTCAGGCGGCTCCCCATCAGCAGCGCAGCGGGGGTGCTAAGGCAGGCTTCCTGCCTGTGCTGGCACCACAGACCGTGCTGCACCCCGGAAAAGGCCAGCAGCAGGTCCAGCACCTAGGCAGAGGTGCTCTCACCCGCAGGCACCGCCCCCTACCTCCCATTGGCCAGTTCCTGGCCAATGGGAGTGTGGAGCTGGTGTTCGGGGTGGGAGCAGCATGGGAAGCCCCGTGGCCTCCCTCCCGCCTAGGAGCCGGACCTGCTGCTGTCTGCTTCTGGGGCACAGCGTGGTGTCAGAACAGGTAGGGACTAGCCTCCCTTAGCCAGGCAGCACCGCCGACGGGACTTTGAATGGCCCGGTTGGTGGTGCTGACCAGAGCCACCACGACCCAGTGCCTCACATTCCGCAACCCAGTTTGAAAACCACTGGGATAGGGAATCTGTATTAAAATCTTTCCAAGGACACCGCTGTGCTAGAAAGGTGCTGTCATGGTTTTCCCAGCCAGTGCATTATCTCCGTGTTGATTTATTTTAGTATGTGCCTATGACTATATGCTCAGTATAGACCAGGCTTATCTGTGTCCCCTGCTCCTCCCAAATGAACACTTGCTCATGTACACAGCTTGGGTGTGCACCCTGTGCGTAAACCCTTTGTTACCCCAGCGCAGGTCATGGTACCTGAGGGTTCCTTTTGTTTCACATTTGCAGTCCATGAAAGTGAAGTTGCAGCCACCCTCGGGTACAGAACTTTCTCCATTCAACCCCATCCAGGCACCCGCTGCCATCACCCAAGTCATGCTGCTGGCAAACCCTGTGAAGGTGAGAGGGGCTCAAAACTTCAGCAAAAGTGACTTCTCTTGTTGTTTTACGAATCTGATGAGGATCAAATTCCATGTGGGTTTAGACTAAATATTTGTACAAGCGTGATTGTCTGTCCCCAAAGAGGAATTACCCTGGAGTGCTGTCTTGAGGCAGAGTGAGATTAATCATCGCAGAGGAGTATGTTGGTATATTAGCAGTATCTCACCCCAGGGACAGAGAGTCAGGGGAGGGAGAGATGGACTGTGCTTTTGCCTCACTCCACAGCAATCCTTCTAGATCAGTTCCTGTACAATTCCCCATAATGTTAACACTTCAGTGGCAAGGAACAGTTAGGGCTCCACCAGGGACTCTTCCCTCACCCCTTATGGGATAACATTCACGTGACTATATATGGTGATAGTTTACAGGGTGACATGAATTGTAAGAAGTGATCGGGTATAATAGAAATATTATTGCTTTATTGAGTTTGTAACCAGACTAAGTTGACCTAATAGCACCTAGAAAGGTCCTTCTCCCCTGTACCTTTGCGATATTAACTGAAGTTTAATTATGACCACTTAAATAACATAGTTAACCCCCTCTCTTCTGATCATCATACTAGAAGCATTCAGCTATCATATTTACCTGGAGCACCTTGCTATCCCAGTTGTGTGCTATCTATTTGAATAAGATGTTCCAAAACCAGATACTCAACACAACTAATATTAACAAGGGGGAAGGAACACAAGCCACAGTAGGGAAATAATAGGTTAACAAATATTTAGAGAAGTTAGATATATTCAAGTCAGCAGGGCCTTATGAAATGTATTCTAGGGCTCTTAAGGAACCAGCTGAAGCAATTTTGGAGCCATTAGTGATTATCTTTGAGAACTCATGGAAGAAGGGTGAGAACTCATGGAAGAAGGGTGAGGACTGGAGAAGGGCGAACATAATACCTTTAGAAAGGGGAACAAAAAGGCCCCAGGGAATTATAGACCAGTCAGCCTAAATTTGATACTTGGAAAGATACTGGAACAAATTATTAAACAATCAGATTGTAATTACCAAGAAGGTAATAGGGTTATAAGGAATAGCCAGCATGGATTTGTCAAGAACAAATCAGGCCAAACCAACCTAATTTCCTTCTTTGACAGGGTTACTGGCCTAGTGCGTGCGGGAGAAGCATTAGTCATGGTATATCTTAATTTTAGTAAGGCTTTTGACACAGTCCCACATGACATTCTCATGAGCAAGCTAGGGAAATGTGGTCTAGATTAAATTACTGTGAGGTGGGTGCACAACTGCTTGAAAGACCATACTCAAATAGTAGTTATTAATGGTTCACTGTCAAACTGGGGAGGGGACACATATGGGGTCCCCAAGGGTCAGTTCTGGGTCCATTACTATTCAATATTTTCATTAATAACTTGGATAATGGAGTGGAGAGTATGCTTATAAAATTTGCAGATGACACAAATCTGGAAGGGGTTGCCAGTACTTTGGAGGACAGGCTTAGAATTCAAAACGATCTTGACAAATTGAGAGAGTTTGTCTGAAATGAACAAGATTAAATTAAATAAAGACAAGTGCAAAGTACTACACTTAAGAAGCAAAAATCAAACGCACAGCTACAAAATGGGGAATAACTGGCTAGGTAGTAGCACTGCTGAAAAGGATCTGGGGGTTATAGTGGATCACATTTTGAATAGGAGCCAACAATGTGATGCCGTTGTGGAAAAAAAGCTGCTATTTTTCTGGGGTACATGAACAGGACTATTGTATGTAAGACACAGAAGGTAATTTTTTCTCTCTACTCGGCAGTGGTGAGACCTCAGCTGGAGTACTGCATCCAGTTCTGGGTGCCACTCTTCAGGAAAGATGTGGACAAATTGGAAAGAATCCGAAGGAGAACAATAAAATGATGAAAAATTTAGAAAAGCCAATCTATGAGGAAGTGTTAAAAAACTGGGCATGCTTAGTCTTGAGACAAGAAAACAGAGGCGGGGCCTGATAACAGTATTCAAATGTGTTAAGGGCTGTTATAAAGAGGACAGTGATCAGATGTTCTCCATGTCCACTGAAGGTAGGGCAAGAAGTAATGGGCTTAATCTGCAGTAAGAGATTTACGTCAGATATTAGGAAAAACTTTCTAACTGTAAGGGTAGTTAAGTCTTGGAATAGGCTTCTAAGCAGTGAAATCCCCATCAATGGAGGTTTTTAAGAACAGGTTGGAAGAAACACCTCTCAGGGATGGTCTAGGTTTACTAGGTCCTTCCTCAGTACAGGATGCTGGATTCAATGACCTCTTGAGGCCCCTTCCAGCCCTACATTGCTAGAGTATATAAAGTTCAGAGTCTGAACTCAAGTAGTCTTTTGATTTTTCAGATAACCTGGACATTTGCTACTTACTATTTTTGAAGATTATGGTAAAAGTGGCATTTACAGCATCAGTTAAAAAGTGTTGGATCCCAAGGTACAAAGATAATGGGGTTTTGTTGGATTTCTATAAACTCACTTTGTGGAATATCTAGAAAAGCCATGTAACCAGGGGAAGGCAGATTTCTTTTTCCCTGGGTCATTCTCTAAGGAATAGGAATCTGTCAGGTTTTATCCTTCCTCTACATCCTGCAGTATAGTTTTGAAGCTTCATACTCTTTTAGCACTACTAAAGCATGTGTTCAGTAGGATCACTGGGAAGCAGCTGAACTACGAATGCTGGTCAGTGTATACAATGAATCTGTATTGCAATGTAAGTGCTTTTCTTCTGCTGTTTCACTCCAAGAGATGGATCTCTCATATTTACAAACTAAAGAATAAATAAATCAGCCTTATTAAGTATCCAGAAATGCTCCATTAACATATGCTGGCCCCTTACCCCATATGGTGTGTCCAGACAGAGCTGTTGTGGGCTCTAAAATGTTATTACAGAGAAGTGTGTCATTTGGAAGCACTACCATTGTTCTCCTGCTGCTACTGGTATCATGGCCTTCCTGCTCCAAGGCAGGCTGCTACTTTAACATCTTGTTTTTCTTCTTCCTTGCAGGAGAAGGTGAGGCTGAGGTACAGACTGACTTTCACTTTGGGAGACCAGCCCAGCACAGAAGTTGGGGAAGTGGATCAGTTTCCCCCAGTAGATCAATGGGGTAATCTATGACCCAGCGAGTCTGCCACAGTCTCCATGAGAGGACCAGGCAAGGATCCCAAAGGGACTGAAATGAATGTGGCGTGGAAGGGGCACACATGCTATCCACTGGTGATGTTTAGCTTTGTTTACATGTCCTGACCACTTCGCTTGTAGCTTTAGTCTGGAATGTTTTACCTCGGGTTGAAGTGGGCCCGGGGCATCTATGCCAAGAATGAACTGAGTGGCAGCCAGAGAGAGGCTTTGCTGGCTGCTTTATCTTGGCCTCTGGGTGAATCTGGTTCTATCTTCCACTTTGTTATTAAACTTGAAATTATGGTGTTCTGGAAGGGAGACCTGTAGCCAGAAGGGGACTGGTTGGCTTCCTCCCTTGCTCTTGTGCAGAGATGCCTACAGACTGGTAGGGTTATGATGCCATCCCGAGTTTCCTTGGTGCAGAGCCCTAATGTCTGTGCCTGCCCTAAGGCTATTGTCTCCTTGACACCAGAACTGAACCTTCTAGGCATGCTGTGCAGTAACCATTGGCTCCAAGATGGGAGGGTTTTTTTACAGTAAAATGACACTTCTTGCCCCCTCTGTTCTCCTCTCCAAGGGCCCGCCTAAGCCAGTGCTGCCCGTTCAGACAGTAATTGCACATTGTGTGACACTCTCTTTAGTTGCTTTCTTTTATTTTATACTTCCAGCTGCCTCTGCACTGTCTGTCTTCCAGGCAGCTTGTGCTAATTTTTGTACTCACATGCCTGTACTGAATATTCTTCTGCCTTCATCACATTCCATAGTATGGGGGAGAGGAAATGTGTGTAGCGAGGAGGTACAACCAACAGGGCCAAAGGGCTCCAGTTGTCTTTGACTGAGTGGGCAGCACAGGTTACACTGATAAAGGATGGCAACTACAGTGCAGCAGCCTCAGTGCAACCACTAATCAGGTGCAGAGGCTGGACCAGGGGTACGGAGAAAAGCCTCTCAGTTTCCCTTGTGCAGGCGGTATTATTATTAAAGTTGAATAGTGTGTTCTCTTAAAAAGACTAGGAATACAAGATGTAAATAGTAGAGCTATAGGACATCTACTGATAAGTGAGCAGATTGACAAAAGTAAGGCAGAATCCACGAGGCTGTGACGGTGCACTGCTGGGTTTAGAACCCTATTTTATTTGTTCCCAGTATTAAGTGGCTAAGTGCAATTGTCTCCACACGGGGAAAACCAACTGTATTTTTAAATCATGGGGCTCAGCCAAGTGAGCCCGCTATCTACATGACTTAGGAGACGTAGTTCAATACACTGAAAGTTTGATTCCAGCAGTCTCTCCCCCCACTCTTAATTTAAAACCTACACAATCCTTCAGTGACCTTTTAGCAAATTGTTTTAAAGAAGCATTTTTTCCTGTTTTAAGTCTGTAACTTTACACTCCTGTGAAGACAGCATGTGGGGTGGCTGTATGGAAACTTAATTACACTAGACAAAGTATTTCTAGCAGTGCAAGGTACAGGCAAACAGATCTTAAATGGTGAAGGGAATAGTCAGCCTGACTGTCCAGACTCAGTACAGCAGGAAGATACTCCAGCCTATTATAAGAATAAAGCTAAAATGAGGAAGTGCTGCTGGATTTAGTGGAGGTTATAAAACACATTACTGTAAGTAGAGCTCGGAATTCTTTCTAGCCATCTTATACTTTCCACTGTGGCTCCATGTTTTTCTTCAGAGTAGTGAGAAATACGAACCACAAGGAGACGTGAAAGACACAGCAGACGCCCTGATGCGAAGGGGGCACTAGCCCTTGAAAGGTAAGTGTAGAAGTAAAAATCCAAACTCAGCTTGCTGAATGTCAGCGCTGGTTTGGCACTCAGGACCAAGGCGTGTGGCCTCCTCACTTGTCTTTGAGTGGAAGATGCTCCTGGATCCTGATAAAAAAAGCAGCAGCTGTGTTCTTAAACTGATGGAAAGAGGTGGTGAGCAAGGAACAGTCTTTCTGCTTTCAACGTGGGCCTCACTGGCATTGTAGACAATACATTTAGGGGCTTCGCTTAGCTCTTTAAGTCTGCCCAGGTGCTGTAACGTATTGTTAGGAAGCAGATTTCACTGCTTTAGATGCCTAGAAGTGACTCTCACGGTGGCTGTGAGGAAATCAGAAGAGCACAAGTGCTTTCTGCAGAATGGCGTCATCCTCCTTGTTAACGGCACCGCAGTGCCCATGCTGTACAGTCAAAGGGCAAAGTACCATAGTCTCACTGTGGGGAAAAGTGTTGTACAAGCTTTGGAAATTAAACTATTTATGAATGTTACTTGTTCATAGGTTGAGGTTGCAGTTTCATACTGAGCCGTCATTGTAAATATGTCTCCAATGCATTTGTTTTGCTGCATGTTAAATAAACTGTTTTCCCTACTTTGCTCTGTGTGCCACACTTTGTGACAAACTAAGGAGTAGGTTGCCGTTTGTGGAAGCCAAGAGATTCAATCCACCAATCCCAAGGAGGTGGTGTCTGCTACATCCATCAGGTTTGAAAGGTGGGCTATTCAAATTCAGTTCTAGTTACAAGAGATGACACAACTGAAATGGTATCAGAGGCAAATGTTACACGTTTAGCTACTTGACTAACCATGTAGGTAAGCCAGGCAAGCATCCCCCTGCAAGCTGACTTATAGCAACCAAATCCTTCACAGGAATCTAGGGCCACAGAATGCATGTTGGGGACAGTTTATCACTAAAGGAATGTGGAGTGGGAGGAGACTTCCTACATGTTCATTGTCATTTAAAACAACATTTAGAGAAGACAAACAACACTGGCACAAGAACAGCTAGAAATATGCAAAACAAGACATTTATTCTTAGAAAAGCAGTCAGTTTTATGTACAGTATGCCAGTTACTTCAGTAGCCCCTTCTCATGATCCTTCCAACGTGCCCTCCTTGACAATAGCTCGGGCAAGGTTTCGTGCAAGAGCAAGTCTCAGGATTTCCACCTTGGTGGTCTCAAAGTCATCAACCTAGAAACAAGAATAGTTTTATGGAGACTTGCTTCCTCTTTCCCATGCTACCCCAGTTGAATCATCCAGTTGACCTCAGGCCAACATTACCTGGAGTTTCTGGTTGTCTGTCTTTCCAGCTGTCAGGTCCTCCAAGCAGCGCATCAATTCATAGGTCTGCTCTGCTGAAAATATTACCTGTGGGAAAGAGACTGTTTGCTTAAAACATTAACCACTTATCTAGGAGATCCAGAATGAGAGGCTCCAGAGGGATAGGTCAACGAGTGGAGAATGCTTCTGCATGCCCATGACTCCATTTGGACCACTTAACACCTGGTAAATCGTGGGTCTTGCACTTGTAAGGCTGTACTTTTCTGGATGGACCGTAAGCCAGAGGAATGCACACCGGAAAATCCCAAATTCAAGCACCAAAAACAACTGGGCAAGTCTGTAGCAAGCCTAAATCCTCAACAATGCATTGAGAGTCTGCTACTTTGAAAGGAGAGGGCTGAATTTAGTGCTGATTTACACCCCTATCCCTCACCACCTGCAATCCTAGTGTAAACATATGAATTTCACAAGATGTGCATCAGAGATTAATTTTGTCCTAAGTGCCTCTGCATACTCCTCGCCACCACTGGCCATGACTTTCACATGGCCACACATTTCTTGAACAGCCAAATCTAACTCATTTGCATGAGAAGTATGGAGAGTCGCTTGCGTCAGTCACGAGGGGTGGACACGTAGTTCTGAGATTCCCTGTCATATTTGTGTACACCTACTTCCAGTCAGGAAAAAGAGGGGTGCCTGTGGGTCAACAAGTATGGTGGTTCTGCCATTGCATCAGAACCCACATTCACCTCTTTCTGCTCCAGGAGGGGAAGAGCGTCAATTAACAAGGTCATCCAGAAGGAACACGGAGCAATACGAGCTGTCATCAGCATCAGGAGCAGCTTGGCAGCTTCAGAGAACCGTTTCTCACCATACAGCCGATGGAATTCTCGGTACTTCCCTGTGCGTGTGGTGGGCGAGGGGAGTAAAACGTTAGTTGCAGTCAGAAGATCCCAGGCTTTGGTTACAAAAAAAATAAGAGGGTAATCCTGCTAATACAAAGCCTGTGGTACAACTCCCAGAACTTAAATGGGTGGAAGACTGGGCCCTTTGGCAGGTCTGGGCTAAAGAGGGACGCTGGAATCTTGTACAATTTATACATCCAAATAGCTTAATAAATACTGGGTGAGGACAGAAGGAAAACTGCCTTTTTTTGATGTTTACCACTTGAACCTGCTTAAAGGACAACACCCCAGTTTTGTTCAGGGCAATATAGCGAGTGTCTGTGCAGCATCTTCCAGAATAGCTCAGAGAACAGTTTTAAAATCAAACACATTCTGCAAGTCACCATTTCCTTTAAAAGTGGCCTGCAAGGGAAGAAATGGGCCTCTGCCCTGTGGACCTGCTTTAGAACATAACAGGGTTTGAAAGGCTTTCCGGAAAGCATTGATTTTTCTGATTGCTTATATTGGAAATTTAGATCTTTGTTAACCTGTAAGTCTCGGAACCCCCAGGACCTGCTTAGGAGAAGATCTGACACCTAGGAAGTGAAGTGGTTAATTGAGGAGGGAAGGGATTTCACCAAAAGACAGGCAGGTATTGACAGCGTATGGTTTGGTGCCACCAAGGGAAAGAAGTTGTGCATATACAAAGGAAGCGGATGGAGCCCTTCCGGTGCTATTTGGCAGAGGGCCAGCCCCCTAGTTCCTGTATGGAGTCAAGTCCTCCTCACTGTGAGCTTGGAGTTCCATGCTGAACAAATAGAGCTGCGGAAATGTACTCTGGAGAGCTCTAAGTAGTGGGCAGAACTACCATATGGGCAAGGTAATTAGCACAAGGGGGGTTGCCCTTGTGTGGATCTAGGAAAATCGGCACATACGTTTTTCCAGGTTCTGATCACTAACTCCTCACAGGAAGCACCACTAGATAGGGAAACAGATGGGAAAACTAAATGCTTACTGAGTTAGACTTTAGTTTAGATTTATAAATCCCAGAGCCCTAGACTGCCTGGCACAAACGGGTGGAACATCAGAGACCTTCTGTGAATGCAGTTTGAGGTAAAACAGTCTGCCAACAACAGCAAGAGGACGGCACCCCAAACCACACACAGTAATTTGCTCTCTCCCTGACATCTCTAATGGACTCAGGATGTAAAGGGGAGAAGAAATTAAAGAGAACCAGTAGCAGCTCCAGAGAAATGGTTGCAGGGTGAACACCACTCTAAAGCAGTTCTAGGAAGGGTCTGCAGGCAGCAGATTCTCACCAAGAAATGTCAGCCGATCACTGAGCAGCATGGAGGGCCCCAGGTTGTCGATAAGGTCCAGGTCTGAGAAGCTGCCCCTCTCACAATAATCCTTCAGGAACCTACAGGGAAGTGGCACACGCTGGAGGTCAGAGACTGGTGTTCACCAGGTTCAGCCTACGCTTCCCAGAAGCTTAATTACCCAATGTCACTCTGTTTTAATCACCTGCCCAAAGAGCCAAAACCAGTCCACGGAGGCAGGGCCCATTCAGATGTTACTGTGTATGTTTAATACACCCGTCCATGCACCCTTTATTTCTGTTGTTGTTCAGGATATTTGCAGTCACCAGGATTTGTTTTTCAAAGCAAAGGTGGAACAGCAGCAGCACAGCAAGCAGTCCTGAGGCAAAGAGATGCATAAACAGCTCTGCCAGCTCATAACAAAGGCTTTGTTTTTCTGCTGCACAGAAGAGGTGATAAGCAGCAGGAGCAAATTAAGTCTTAAGAGTTTTTCCAGTGGAGCCTTTATTATGCTGCTGCTTTCAGTGCCTGCTTCCTGGGTTGGTTTTCTTCCACATTCTGTTCAAGTAAATAGAGTCCCTCCCCCTCCTAAAACAAGACAAAAATAGCACTCCTTTCTCAGGTTACTCAGCCCTGAAATGTGAAATAATACCTTGGGCTTCTATGGCAGTTTTTCCCAAACAAATGGGTCCTGGGGGTTGTGGGAAGATTCTAGATGGGTCGCAGGACACTAAGCAAACATACACTTCTCCTAGCCCAGAGAGCAGGGTGGCCCACAAGGAGTGTGGGTTGGAGATCAAGCCTGCCCCACGCTCGCCCAACAGTGTCAACTCCTGTCCCAGGGGCTGGGCCCAGCTCCTGCTCTGGGGCATTGTGACCTGGCACACAGGGTTGCAGTGCCACTCAGCTGCCCAGGATTAGGATTGCGATGGCAGGGCAGAGTGCGCATGTAGGTAATGGTGGATCACAAAAAAAAAAAAAAAAAAAAAAAAAGAGACAAAATGCAGTTTGTGGGTCACCTTAGCAAAACGTTTGGGAACTAATGTTCTAGAGTATCTTCTACCCACTGATCTCAAAGTTACAGTTTAATCCTAGCTGAAACACGGGTACTTTCCCCATTTCCTCCAGCTGTAAAAAATGAAGCAGGTATATGATACGACTTGTCAAAGATCACACAGGAAGCCTAGAGCAGGTCAGAAATGGAAACCAGATCTCCTTTCTCCCAGCCCTGTGTTCAAACTAGTAGGGTGTTCCTCCTCCCGTACAGCCCCCTCACTGCCCACAAGATTAAGTGCTGAATAGTTTATTCAGTTCAAAACTAGGATCTCTGTGAAATAAGGTTAACTTCCTCTGTTACCTAAGATTAAGTCAATCTGTAGGTCTTATCTCCCTATTCTTGTCCTCTCAGGATCGCAGAAGGTGGGGAGGAGAGTGGTAAGGAAAAGAGAAAGGGCTAAGGAAGAAGGATGTTGCAAACATTGCATAATCCTTTGTCTCTGAAAGGGGTCAAGAATTTAATTCACTAACACAGATGCTGCACTAGTTTGTCCTAAGGGGAGGAAGGTTCTATTCTAAAACAGATTGTCTCAACTAGCCTTCAGAAGAGCCTTCTCAGGACAGTGGTCCTCTCCCCCAACCATTACTGCAATGTCTTTAAAAGGTTCTGCTCAGTCTAGAGAACAAAGACCCACCTGTCCGATATGAGCGTAGCAAACGCTGCGTCCTTGGCTCGGATGCTCCAGGACAGTGCTGAGCCTAAGCGATTGTTCCGCACAGCTTTCATGGCCATGATTTTACAGATGCTGCGAACTTCGGGATGAAGTGGGGAGAAGAGAGAAATGGAGAGTCAGTTTTTAGTAGTTACACCCAGGCCACTATAAGGCAAGGAAATGTCATGAAGAGTTAGTCACCTTGTTCGTGCATCTGTCTCTGCTCACAGATCCTCAGCACCTTGAGGGCTTTTTGCTCTGTGTTGAGGGGGATTCGCTCAATATGAAGCTCCAGGTAAACCTTGCCATACTCTGGACAATGATCAAAATAATCTACCCCCAACTGCCACAGGCTACAAAAGAGGGGAGGGAAAGGTCAAATGTTCCTTCTAAGGAGAACTCTCAATTAAAGCACTTTATTATAGTCACAAGAGGGATTTGAGTCCAGATTAAGAACAGTAACACTATGTAGGAGACCCCTGATTAGGTCACTCATCTTTGAGACTTAAATTGGCTTTTACTTTTTATCTAGTACTGATCCTATAGTAACCGCTCTGGAATACTGCCGCCTGCACCAGCTGCTCTGCACACTTCGGGTTGTGACATTTATAACTAGAAAAGACAAAGCACTAAAACTATGGTATAGGGACTTGATGGACTCTAATAGATCTCTTCCCTCTTTAATTCATGGTTCTAGCAGAAGCAGCCCAAAGGCTTTGTCAAACAGCTTGATCGATATCCCTTTCCATAACTTGAGCCACTTAATTGTGCTGCCTTTCACATCATTAACATGAAGGTTTCTCTTTTGTTGCCCAATGTCAGTCTGGTATCTGAAAGCAGGGAAGGAGTTGTTACCTGTGATGGGAAAAGAGCCCGGAGGCATACTCCAACAGGAGGAATTCACGCATATTGGAACCAAAACTGCAACAGAAAAGTAACACATTTTAATCCTAACGTATACTCAGACTACCATGTGATTACCTAATTTATTAATGACAGGATTCAGAGTAGCAGCCATGTTAGTCTGCATCCGCAAAAAGGAGTACTTGTGGCACCTTAGAGACTAACAAATTTATTTGAGCATAAGCTTTCGAGACCTACTGCGCCGTAGCTCATGAAAGCTTATGCTCAAATAAATTTGTTAGTCTCCAAGGTGCCACAAGTACTCCTTTTCTTTTTGATAATTTATTAAGTGTCTCACACAGTCCAGGCTACAAGTTGTTTTTGTTTTTTTAAGAAGTCTCTAAACTAGTCTATTTTTTTACATCACATGCACATCAAGGTTTTTTATTGCAGTGGGATCCCTCAGTACACACCCATTAACAGCTGCAAGGTTGTATCTCAATGAAAAGACTCTGCTGAAGCTATTGTTAATAAATACTTTTCATCCTAGAGTATCTGAGTGTGGTTTACAAACTCCACTGAAAATCGGCCACCTCTTGGGAGAGACATCACAGCTGTTGCATAACATTCCACAGCTAAAAAATAATTTAGAAGATCCTTTAGCTAACTGAAACTGCAAGCGAAATTTAGATAGAACGCAATTACTCAAGTTGGAATTTAGCAAAGGCAAGAGGATTAATACTCCTACTTCATTCAAAATGTGCCATGAGATCTCTAATAACCAGTCAGTTATATTTCACTGGAAAAACTTCACTGCCATCAGCACAGAAGACCCTAACATCACTCTGAGGCGCTGGTTCAGTATCAACTCAGAGGTGTGGCAGGTTGGCATTCTCTCCTGCAACATTACTTCTTGCAGCACTTGGATTTTCCTCTCTATTCCACAGGTTTCACTGGAATATACAGCACATCCCCTCTCTCTGAATCTCTGATATGTGGTTCTTCACCAAGAAAATACTACATTATCCTTCTATCACCACTCCTTATTTCTACCTCTGGCCTCTGGACAGTTGAGTAAACAATGCAGAGGCACTTACTAGAGATTGTGAGACTGCAGGAGTTTGCAGTGATCCAGCAGGTCAGCCAGATGAGCCACAAACCACCAGTTGCTCAGGGCGATGCTACATTTACAAAAAGCAAAGGAAGAAAATATCAGCCTGTTAATCAGCGGTTCTCAAACTTTAGCAACCCGACGAGGACCCCTATTTTGATTTAAAATTTTTCACAGATCGCCAAGCCCCTCTCTCAGCCCCAGGCTCCATCCCTTTCCCCGAGTCCCCACCTCCCCCCCCCCCGCACCTCCTCTTCCCCCCCTCTTTCTGCCCCCTCTCCTAGCATGCCCCGTCCCTCCCTCCCCCTCCCAGTGCCTCTTGCACACCACTGAACAGCTGTTCCCTGTTGGGCTGGGCGGGGGGGGGGGGGGGGGGAGAGGAGAGTTGATCAGCAGGGCTGGTGGTCCCAGACATAATTCCGCCCCCTCCCATGAGCACGACCCATCCCTGCTCCTCCCCCTTCCTCCCAGTGTTCAACAGCTGTTCCCCAGGGTGCAGGAGGCGCTGGGAGAGAGTGAGGAGTTGATCAGTGGGGCCTGCAGACCCCCCTGGAGTACCCTCAGACCCCAGTTTGAGAAACGCTGCTGTAACTGACAAGTGACATGTTATGTTTTCTGGCAACATTTCCGACTGTCATAGAAGCAACACGCTGCCCTAACCCAGCAGGCTTGCAGACGAGTGACGCTATGTCACAGACCTAATGGAATGGTATTTTAATTGCTGTCTGGCCTGAGGTGTTCTTGCCAAAGTCTTTAAAAGGTAGATCAGAAAGGCTCAATCATTCTTCTTATGTGCACCTATCTTCACATGCAGGCAGACTCCTCTCCACAAGAGATGCCAGCTTGCTGTTGGACTGAAGGCACAGAGAAGCAGTGCTGTATAACCAAGAAGTCAAAGTCTTACTAAAACTCAACCTGCATTCTTTAATCACTTGATGGATCTCGAACTCAAAGGCTGCCATTAAGATGCTGTCTAGAGGCTCAGGGCTGCTCTCTCCTCCCAGGAACAGGTTCAGGCTAGACTGTGGAAGCCCCAAAAAGACAAGACACAGTCAATGCAAAGGGCCATGGGGACAGTGCAGGAGAAGAAATTTGTTTGGCTGCATCAGCCTTATTCAGACCGTTTTGGAAAAAAATTGGGGGGGGGGGGGAGATTGAGAGATAAACAAAAAAAAGTGACTGAAAGGGTTAAACAGGATTCATCTGTGTTTTCCTAGAACAGATTCAACGCTATGACTTAAGGAAATTAGCATAGGTATTTGCAGTTTGCAACATTCACGTAGAAACTGAACCAGTTACATGGCACACTGAAAACTCTTGGTCAGCTGCAAATTTTTCACTCATAGCACATGTGTGGAACTCCCTGCAGGTTGCTGTTCCACTTTCAAACTCTGTAGGAAAATCACACAAGTATCTGGGTCCTGTAAAACTTCAGCCCTCCCAATGTGGTTTGAATGCAATAACCCCAGACTTACCTGTGCGTAGAAGCGAAGTTCCACTGGCTTCACAGTTGGATGGGAGTAGACAAGTCGGGTGACCAGAAAGTGGTACCAAGTAGTCATGAGCTCCTTCTTCTCCAGTATGGTGTTCTCATCTCCCAGCAGGATCTAGCACAAAAGAGAAACACCTCCATAAGCCCCCGAAGACTCACATCTTCATTACTAGCTTCATTCCTTTTAATCCCTCAGCTCTGCTTCTCTTGGCATCACGCCCTTAACAGGACATGCAATCAACAACAACTTAATTAAAACCAAATAACTAAGAGGAAAAGAACAGCAGCTCTTGGGCACGCCCTTGACCAAAGCATTGTATTGAGGGGAGAGTCTGAGCTGATGGTATCAACCTTGCACTTAGGATAGCAGATTTCAGCAGAGAGCCTCAAAGTGTTTCACAACAGTTAATCAGGCCTCGAAACATGCCTGTGAGCTCAATTCTATAACCAGCATTGCTGCCCGACTTATGGAGAGGTGAAATAAGGGGAAGCCATTTGCCCAAAGTCATGCAGAGTCCAACACTCTAGATTTCCTGCTTTAACCAGCAGACCAACCTTACCTGTGTCCACACACCACTCCCAATCCCCAGTGGATGGCTACTGGTGCCTTCAAATGTGTGACCATAACCTCCTTCCTTCCCAGCCACAACACACCTTGCAGATGGACTCCATGTGGGGATTAGAAGCAAAGGTCCCATCCTGGAGGTACCGCTGACATTCTTCATGCCAATGCTGCCATTTCAGTTCCATCTCAGTCAACGTCTGTGTGTTGCCAATCTGAACCGGGAAGATACATACATACCATAAAGCAAATGCAAAGTCCAACCTCTACAATGGTCATTCAGTGTGACTCTCAAACAAGACTTTCATGGGCACAACAAAACACTGGCCCCCGGCAAGGATTTTGATGTGTGCTGCTACCAAGCTTCTCCATCATTTCAGCCATTTAAATATCAAAGTGACAGAATGTACAGGAACCCACAGGGGACCACAATGTAGCATCTGCCGCCTTTTCACCATGAAAAGACCACTGCAGCATGTGCGGGTGAAATCTACAAGGAAAGTTCTCTGGGAGGTTGTCAATTGGAACATTCTGAAGAACTAGAAAAATGGCTCCCCCTCCCCAGCGTTGAGTAAGAACAGGAATCACCGCCAAGGCCATGTTACCTTTTAACATAATATGCCGTTCTCCCTGCATATGGGTCTTTTGGGTTGTTATAGAACATGTATGTTACAGCAGAAGGCATCAGAATTCAGACATTTTAGTAGTCAGTAGGCCAGGATGTTATGTTATAGTGGCCCACAGGTGAGATGATACAGAGTGGACTACAAATGCCACCCCCACTACAGACCACTGCATGCATTATTCCCCAGTGGAACTGTATGAGAAAGCTGCTGCATGCATACAGTAAGAATGGGCATCTTCTTCATCAGGTCATCCAGAATTTTGCACATGCCCATCGACGTGGGGTTGGCACTGGCTTCCTTAGAGAGTAAGTGCCGTGCATCATCCATCCGGCCCTGCAGCACGAAGATGTCCACCTGCAAAAACCACCACAGTTCGTGAGCACCAAGCAGAAGCAATGCTGAGACACCACCTTCATGCAGATTCAGACCAAAGGTGAATCTTAACTGAATTAACATTTGTGGCTTAGAAAAGTTAAAGGAGCCAAAAGTGCTTAAACTACAGATCCTGTTAACTCAAATGCGTGCACAGCACAAGCCTCCTGGCACAGGGTGAAGGGCCCCTTTAAGAGGGAGGAGAGTCCATGACTCCTCAGCTGCTTCCCAGTTGAGTTTAAATGCACCTGGATCATATAAATGGAGAGACAGACAGTGGAGGAATCAGTCAGGAAAAGAGCCTGAGAGAGACAAGACAGGGGGAGATGAGAATTGCTTGGGGAGGAGAGACCCAGACAGAAAAAGAAGTAGCAGAGGAGAGCTGGTATACAGAACCAGCGGGAAGAAGGTAAAGCATGTTGGTGGTGGGGACTGGCCAAAGCTGGGGAACCCCTGCTAAGTTACAGCACAGTTCATGCAGAGGCCTCTAGGAACCAGGGGAAGAACCAGCCCTGGTTAGGAGAAACCAAACCCAAAACAAGAAGGTTGATGCTGGAGGGTGGATCCTAGGAGCAAGGGCAGGACTCACAGGCAGGGGGACTGGGGTGAATGAAACACTACAGGAATACCCCCTGCAACACTCCTGAATGGAGAACTGTGGGAAATCACACCCAGAACAAGGGGTTGGTCCTGCAGGGACATTCCTTGAGCATGGGTAGGACTCTCAGGCAGGGAGGCCTGCATGGGAGGAACACTGCAGGGAGTTCTCTCAGACTTGGAGTGATCAGAGAAGCATCATGGGGGGAAGTTTGACACTGGGAGCTCTCAGGTGGATAGCCTGGAGAGTGATGCCTTGGAATAAGGGTGAAAAGACAGAGAAGATTGGCGATGGACTCTCCCTCAAGAGGGTGAGCTGGAAATGGTGTCCCAGGAGGGGGCATGAAAAACTGCTATGAACCTGCTGTACTTGCGGATTTCAGGGAGAAGGGTTTTATACTGTAGACTATTGTATATGTGCAGGAATTAATTATGCCTAAAGGTGGGCTTTTGAATCAGACTTTGAAAGAGACTGGTCCTTTTATGGACGGACCTGTCATGCCAGGTTCTGCTGCAGGAGGGCACCCCAAGTGGGGTGGCCCTATAACATATCCCTATACTGTGCTGGCCCTGGCCTCTATTTTGATCTGAAATCCTCTCAGGGGTGAAGGTAACAGTCTTCATGATGGCTTTAGCAACTCTGCCAAATGGTGAGTTTCTGAGATGCAATCTAGTGTACAAAGCCACTCATGAGGAAGGAGGGACAGAACACGCATGCAAATGTATAAACTCCTTTGATGGAGAGAGCACTAATTTCTTTACTCACAGCATTCCAGAAGTCTTTATGTTTTGATGGATTTTCACTGCTCAGAACTTCACGGACCATGCTGTCTACGTCACAAATATGAAGACGAACCCAGTCGAGAAGGTGAAGCAGGAGATGACCAGCTGTAGGCAGAGAATACATCTCTCCATCAGATCCCTGTTGTTTTAAGATTCTAACATTATTAGTTTCATAATATATTTCCCGCAGGCAAAAGCAGAGGACAAGTCTACCTAGTCCTCTGGCTCATTCATAGGATTTTTATCTGCCAGGCTCAATCCACCAAAGGCCACGGAAGAACAGCAGGCTGCTGCCAAATTAACAAACTCAGAATTTTACAGACTGAAAGGGGATTTGCTCCTTTGTCTATTAACCTGCTCCATGACACAGAGACAAAACAAAGCTAGTTAAGATTGCTAGCTAACAACATTGTTGTCACTTGTCACAGGCACTTCAAAAACAAGAAGATGAATAATTATCATAATCTTATACTGGCCACATGATGCACATAGTTTTACTCTTCATTTTATTTTCCTCTCCAATCTGTTTTCTCTTCGCTGGAAACGAGGAGGAAAACTAGTACCAGGTAATTCATTTACTCTCAACAAACCAGTCTGAGAACCTCTCTTCTGGAGTGTGTGAGTGAATAGGCATCATATGTTTACATATTTTGACTGCCTAAAAAGTAACTTGGATTGAAATCCTAGGCCAAATCCTCTCCTGGTGTAATTCAACTGACGTCAGTGAAGACACTCTAAAATCAGTGGAGCTGCACCAAAGAACGTGGCCCCTAATGGGTAAGTGATACTTAGCATTTATATATAGTCTATGCTTATGAATTTAATAGTATTTTGTACTTAGAGGTTGTTTATGCTTGAAATTCAACAACCTGAGAAAAAAATTCTGTTTGATATCACACTTCTCTATTAATTTCAAGTACTATGAGCCCACTCCAGTTCCACTGTAGTACAGAGGAAGGCAAAAACTGGAACAGAAAAGAAAAGGGAAAGAGCTCTATTAGTTTAGGGCACAGTGCAAGACAGAGAAGACAACTCTTGTCCTAGACAGGAAGCATTAGGGGTAGGGTTTGTTGCCACTTCCTGGCAACATTAGTATGACTTTTAGAGACATGCCAAGATATGTTCTGATGGGCACGTTATACATTTCTAGAACAAATACCTATGCAAACAAAAACATCATACTCCAATTCTCACCTGGCACTACTTCAACGAAAAGGATCTCACACAAGTTCCAGATCAGCTCCATCGCGGACAGAATAGAGACCTGAGGAGCAACAGGTACAGGTTTCACATGCAACAATCACTCCAGAGTTTCCTAACATAGCAACCAAAGAGACATTTGAACCACAACATGTCAAATATCAGCCTTCCTCCTTATCCACTCCTCTGATAAGTTTACTACTTTGGACAGAAGTGTTTTACTAACATTTCAGAGAAGATCAGTAGTCAAATGAGACACTGGGCCACATATTTGATTTAGGAAGTTTCAATGCTGCTCGCACATTAAAATATACCATTTTTGCTTGCGCATTAAAATAAAACATCTCCCATCTGTGGTCAACACTAAGATAGTACAGGAATTCTTTCTGACATTAAAGCTCAGGAATCTAAGAGACCTCAATTGAAAGTTACAATGTTTATTTTGGTTCTCAGTGAGACCTCAATTGAAAGCTACAATGTTTATTTTGGTTCTCAGTGAGACCTCAATTGAAAGCTACAATGTTTATTTTGGTTCTATAAAGATAACTTAGATCTGAATTTATAACCCAAGGAAAAGTTATGATAGAGAGAAAAGGCCAATATGGCAACATTACTGCTGACAAGATAATGCCACAGCTTGCATTCTTTACTCTTCCTGGACAATAGTCCCACTATTGCTTCAAGTGCATGATTTCAAGGCTCGCTACAAGCCTCAGCAGTTTTGGGGTGGGACATCAGAGAGGTAGGCTCTAAGGGGGAGGGGGGGAGGCTGGGGTATTAGTTCATGGTTGGACTTTGTTAGAGGATGAGAGTATCGGAGGTCTCTAAAATTGGATCTATACATAGATTACATCAGAGCAACCACAGCTCTCAGATAACTCCTACAACTTGTGTCTCTTGCAACATTAGCAGCATACTGCTGCCTATACCACCAACGCAAAAGACTAAGGAAGCAGATTTAGAGCATATCATTGTCACAACACACTTGCCTGCAATATTGCCTGTATTTGCCGGCAATAGGTTTTTTTTCCGGTTGTGACTAGATTTCATAATACAATGTTTTTTAAATTACCTGGGTGCTGTGCTGGCATTGGAGCTCAGGGTCCCGGGTAGAAACTGAGGGAAGAGAGAAAGAAGTCAAAACACCCCAAAAACACTTTTCCAGCCCTCTGACACTGCTCAGAAATGAAGCAGTTTCACGTTTGGATCCAGTGATATGTGTGGTCATTCTCCAGTCTCGCTATCATAGACTTTTAAATGTTATTAGTTATTTCCTTAGTTACTTAGCACCTTTTATTTATTTTGTATAAGTTCTGATCTCTTTTATAAGTGTGACAGAATGCATAACATCATTCTGAGAGCTCTGTGAAAAGATAATATTCATAAGATGTTATAGTAGTAAGCATCCTTCAGTCTCGAGAGACTGGGGTATGCACCCCTGAGAGGTAAAGAATTTACTCAGTTGATTTTATGGCAGCTGCGATCGTGGCTGAAGAGACCCACTCGAGAGAGACAATCTTTGCCATATCGGTTACATTTAAAGATGTTTTGATAACCTCCAAGCACCCATTAAAGCAGGCACACTGCGGCAGGACAACACCCTATTGTCTGGAGACTGCCCAGTTGTATGCGGGCGGTGGTTGTCTAGTTAGATATGATGATCTCTCCCACCACCGGAGACACCCCCTGATCTATGCCAATCGAGTAAGAGCTTAGAACTGGTGGACTGCTGCCTCCCGTGTCGTGTCGATGCTCGAGGTGAAGCTGGAGTACCTCTCCAGGACATAAGCCTGGACGGATGATATGGAGGTCCTGAGTTGCCCATGCATCAGCCCCCCCCACCCTCCTCGACATCACCGGTAAATCCAGACAAGAGGAAGAACCAATACATCTGGTACCCAATCTACTGCTGGAGTTGCCGAAAAGATACTAAAATATTAGTACCCGACCGCCTTTAGGGCTCCACTCCAGATTTTCTGTCTGAGTTTACTCTCATAGCCCTGCATTCCTCAAAAAGGCAGTGGGGCTTTTCTGTCAGGGGTTGCTCCCTTAGCCTTACACCCTCCCGGGCTCCCCACAAGGCAGTGGATTTGATGAGGTAGTACATCTACTCTCATTACGGTAGCACGCATAGCCTGACCTGACGTTCTATGATGTTATATCTGGAAACAATTTTGGTTGCTGGACTGTATTTCAACATTGATTGATTGTGGTAACTGTCCTGCTAAATGTCATTATTACATATATGATATACGATGCTCAGCGGTACAAGAGGAGTAGGAGTAAGGAAGACAGCAAAGTTATAGATGGGGTGCCACATGCAAGAGAGAGCCTATTAACTAAACAGAACAAGGATGGAACCAACTGTCATCAGACTCTGCCTAAAAGTGACAACAAAACAGGGACATTACACTTGTAATAATGATCCAGTATGGTTACCTACTCTTCTGACTCTAAGAGTTAGAAGCTGCATTTCCCAGCAGAGAAGATGAGAAGGAATCTTAAATTAATGGAGTGACAAATAAATAATAAGAAGCCTGGCATTCTAAGAGGGACAATAAGAATGACTGTTTGAGGCAGTTAGAAGTGGGAGATTACAAAGCATCTTGAGAAAAGGAAAAACATCAGATTTGTGAAGCAGCTGAAAAGATTAAGGAGGGAATCAAAGAGTAGAGAAATAAATTAGAAAGAATAAGAATCTTAAAAAGTGAGTGCAAGAGTAAATTTTGAAAATTCAATTAAAAAATAATGCACAAAGTCTCTCCCTAGGTTTACAAATTGACATGGCACCAAGGGAGTGAAACTGCAGTCTCAACAGGGAGTGAAATCTGAAAACACTTTTACAGCAGTTATAACAAATTGCAAATGTTATTTTTATGGTCTCGAATACAGTCTCTTCTTAAATGGAGAACTTACTAGCCAACTGGTGCATCTCCTCCATACAGGCTCTTATGACTGAACGGTAGTTTTTACTCACTCGAACCAATCTGCCAAGAATACAAAGGCTTTCTTTAGAGATTTATTTATTGTTAGCTTGTACCTATAGGCTAATAGGGCCCCGATTCTGCACGTTTCTCTGCAGAGGCAGACCCCTTCTGCACTATACTGAAGTCAGTGGGGCTCCACACAGCCAAGAGGTCTGTCTACTTGCCGGATTGGGGCCTAATTTTGTAAAATGGATATTGGAAACATTAGTTTCACAATATTACAGAGGATCAGCTGCCGAGAGAATTTCAGTTTCATTATCTTCCTCATTGGATATAGATTCATATGTTTGGTAGAAGGGGAGCAACATATTGGTCCTTTCCTGCACAGTATAATTATTATTGTATCACCTTGCCTCGCTTCCTAACAAGACAATCTGTAAAAGGCAAATACACCGGTCAAAGGGGAGTTGCTCTCCTACCTCATGTCTCTAGATGAGGCAGTATCCATCAACAGTGAAGGAGACTGGGTATAAATAAAGGGAACAATCAAGATAAGATATGTTTCTTTAATAAATTCAGTAAATGAACAACAGGTATGTACACAGGTATGTACTGTATGAACTGTACCTTTAATAACTCTCACAAGGTTACCACCTAAGGAGATGCATGGACACCACACTATTTGGGGAACAGATCTGAGGGAACCCTTCCCAACCTGCCTTCACCCTCCACTATTAAGTAGCACAGAACAGACTATCTGAATTGCACCTCACTATTGACAAGTTCTCCATGGGGGACAGGGAAGCTGACATGTTCTCTGTTTGTTTCAAAACTATCTATCATTTCTGTTTACTCACTGTGCTTTCCTTGACTTCCCAGCCAACTCTTCCTCACTCCTCTGGAGTCCAACAAAGATCCCATGGGATTCATTGAAGAGTTTGCGTAAGGTCTGCGAGTACACATCTTGATCTTTGCGAACAATGAAAATGTTGGGGCAGCCTGGCCTTTTCTCTGCATGTTCTGAAATGAAGCATGTAAACCATAAAATAACCAAATGAATGCTCTGCAGTGTCTAATGCAGATAATCCATCTCAACCCTTCAAAAGTTAAAGCCTACAGTAATGGTTCTTAAAATATTAACTAGCAATTTATTTGGTAAGAAGTCTAAGAGTCAGCACAAAAACAGGGCAAGAGACACAGAACTACTGATAAAATATCAAACACTCTGTAAAACTCAATTCCAACAAAAACCGCTAATAATTTGTGTGTAACAATGCAAATACAAATCTCTTCAATATATTAATTCTTAAGTCTGATCACCTATGCTTTATAAACACTGACTGAATTCTCAACTCTGACACCATTTGATGGTGTTCTTGAAGCCTCAACTCCTGGAGTCAAATGACTGCCCAGGAAGTTTCTAGCTCTTATGTTGCAGAAAACTTGAAAGAACATGATCTGAGAGTACCCCAAACTCTTGGAAAGGCAAATAAAAAGAACCCCAAATTTATTTTCAAATATCTCATTTTAAGCTAATTTATTTTGGGACCTAACTCACAATTTCTGAACACCTGAGGTTAGGCATACACCTGAGGTTAGGCATACCCCTGTTTACTCTGCATTAGTAGTTAGTAAAATCCACCAAGATAAACACTCAAGAATGAAAAAGAAGTTATCCACCTTTTGGGAACAAAGTTTCATACACCAGCATCTCTCCAGGTCCCCAGGCAAAACACATTTGCTTCCTGTTGGAGTCCACCCCAGGAATCAGCTGTTAGGAAATAGGGCAGAGGGTTTGTCAAGAATGCAGCTGTTCTCTAAGAGAATTGAACAGGCAAACAGGATTCCTCTTCCCCTTCTAGGGTATATTTACCCTGCATCCGGGAGTGAACCTCCCAACTTCGGTCCACAGGCTCATCTATACAGCCATTTTTATTACACTAGGCCCAGCCCCATTAGCACAAGTCTGTCTATATGGGCTGGGAGTCTTGTTCTCAGATGCAGTAGAGACATGCCCTCAGTTTTCCCATCTGTAAAATGGGGATAATGATACTACCCTCCCTTGTAAGCACTTTGAGATCTACTGCAGAAGGGTGCTGCTCTGATTATCCCTGCATCTTTTTGAGGGAGGACTCATTTGTGCTAATGAAGGAAGACAACCAGTAATGCACATTCCCGAGGTCGAAAAGCTGAAGTGAGCCACAACAGTTCCCTGCCCCCCACAGCCGCTCCCCTCTGCCCAGCGTGCCCCCTTGCCTGTACCCTCCCCCACCCTAGTGCTCCTGGCAGAGGGTGTCCGCCCCCCCCCCCCGGGAGACGGGGGCTCGCTCTGTCCTACAGTAAGCGGCGGCTCCACATCCAGCTCCTCCATGTCAGCAGCGGGCTCGCCGGGCCGGGGACGGCGACAGGCAGCGGAAGAGAACGAGCTCCGCCGCCTCAACAGATGGCCCGCACCCAGGGAGCCCCGCCCAACACCGGGCGCCGCGCAGAGACAGAGGCCCCTGATTCGGGGCTGCCCTGGAGATGCCTGCAGAACTCTACTCCTCCGGGCCCTCACCGCTTCAAGCTTCCCCTCTCGATCAGCTCCCGGGGACGGGGTGGGGACTAGTGTGTGTTAGAAAGTGTGTGGGGGGGATAAATCCTCCCTGTGTGGGCTTTATGTTGAGTTTGGGGAGGCCCTGAACTGGACAGTCCGGTCGTGCGACGGGCTCCGGAAGGGCCCCGCGAAGGTATATAGGCGGAGAGTCGGCGGAGGCGTGCCAGTCAATCAGTGTGTGATGGGGCTTATGGTTGTGTGTGGATGGATGGGGGTGGGGTAGTTGGCGGCTGTTACCCGTTTCCTGGGTCAGCTACTGGGGTTTCTTCGGGAGCCCGGCTTGTCCGTAGGTCAGGCCTCTGGTTGTGCCTCCCTAGCGCTGGCAGGGCAGCTGAGCTGCTCGCGGCGAGACGTTGCCCCGTGCTGTGGTTGTCTCCCTTGATCCTGGTGTCGGCTGTAGGGCGCCCTCATATCGCGCCAGTGGGCAGCCGCACCCCCTCAGGATGGAGCGGGAACGCCGGGGGTGTTGGTGTGTTCCCGTGGGGGGGGGGGTACTTCCCCATCCCCGTGAGCCCAGAAATAGCTCGGGGGTGAGAGAGATGGTTGTCCCAGCAGGGCTGGCAGAAACCCCGTCTGCTGGCCTCGTCTTTCTCTCCGTCTGCATAGGTGGGGAGGATGGAGTAAATTGGTGTGATGGAGGGGCTGCCTGATCTGCTCCACATCCTGGGCCTTGCTGCTGGTAATCTATTCTGCACACTGATGGGTATCATTATCTGTGTGAGTTGAGGTGTAGAGAGTGTAGTTATCCATCCCTTGCCACCCGGGGACCTTAAGCTGGCATATGCCTCGCCATTTATGATCGTCATTGTTAAAATTTTTCTTCTTGCGAAGGGGCTCAGAGAAACTTCTTAATGGTTGCCGTGCCTACACAGGTGCTCTTGAACAATGACAAACAGGACAGCAGATGGCTAGGCGCTTTGAAATATTACTAGCCTCCATCCGTCTCACCAGGCTGACTTGGGATCATGAAGTTAGCATGGGATTTCAGGTTCTCTGTTCTCCCCTCCTTTGGTCTGACAATTAACTTCTCTAAGAGCCCCAGATGGGCCTTGCCTTTCATGCAGTATCTGGCCAAGGCCAGAGGGTGCTGGTCCTAGCCTCCGTGCCTACCTAGGCCAAGCTAGGGAGTTGTCAGGTCAGCATGAAACTTCATCTTGCCCTTTTTGGGGATCTTGAAGCTTTTCAAGCTATCTGGGAACATGGCAAACAGCAAACAGAAAAGTGAATTCACCACTTGCCTAGCCAAGAAGCAAAAAAGCATTGTGTCCTGGAAAATTTGAAGTTTGTTGAAAAATGAAGTGATTGATTAGTTTTTAAATCTTATACTTTCTAAACCAATCTCATAAAGTTGGGGGGGGGGCGGAGGGTCTGATTGTGAATGATGAAGGTTTGGAGTGGCATTTTCTACTTCATGCACAGAACTAGAATTAATGCAAAGTGAAAGCTGGAGGTTATAGTGGATCACAAATTGAATGAGTCAATGGGATGCAGGTGGAAAAAAGGCTAAAATCATTGAGGTGTATTAACGAGTATATGTGAGATACAGAGGTAATTGTCCTATTCAGTACTGATGTCTCAGCTGGAGTACTGTCTAGTTCTGGGCACAACACTTAAGGAAAGATGAGGGTATTTTTGTTGCCCTTTAGAACATAGTTTGACAGAAACAAAATAACGTCTTTCTCAGATGTTGATGAGATGAGCACGAAATTGTACAGCACATTTGTAAAGGACATGTGACAGAGTGATATCTATGGCTCTTACTGAAATGAGAGCATTTAATTTCTAAACAATCCACGTATGGAAATGAACAAACTTAACTCTGTCTTGTAGTGACATTCTGCAATAACTAATGTTATGATTAAGGTATTTTGTTTGTAGTCCCAGATTAGATTAAACTGTTTTTTTTAAAGACATGTTAGAAGTTTTCCCTTTATGGTGTCAGCAGAGGGCAGAATTAAGATTGGTTGGGTGCCTTAACTTGCAGTTTTTAAACCATGATTTGAGGACTTCAATCGCTCAGACATAGATGAGAGGTTTATTGCACGAGTGGGTGGGTGAGATTCTGTGGCCTGCATTGTGCAGGAGGTCAGACTAGATGATCATAATGGTCCCTTCTGACTTTAAAGTCTGAGTCTAACTGTGTATTTCCACACCTTAACAGAGCTGGTTGGAAAAATTCCGACAAAACATCTTTTCATCAGAATTTTGCTGATTCATCTAAAACAAAACGTTCCATGGGGGTGGTTCAATTCCAACAAAGTTCTGCTGGAACTCAGGGAAGGTTCTGACAGAAAAGCTGACTGGCTTTCTGCCACCTCACCCGCCGGCTACTCAGCAGCCCATCTGGTGGGGCTTCAAAGGAGCCTGGACTTCTTGACCCCACAGCAGCTTGCCTGGCTCCTAGCTCATTGGCAGCCCAAGACCTAGAGCTCTAGGTTGATTTCCTGAATTTATAACACTTGATTTTGGGACAATTATAGCACATCCCTCTAATATATTTTATCCTTAAACTACTACTATGTTCTCTAAAGTTGAACTCTGTTAACATTATTTTTTGTCTGTGAATGTCCTTGGTTTTTAAAAAATTTTTGTCATCCATGAGCACTAACCAAGAAACCCAAAGAGAATATGACCATGTAATGTTTCTAATGATTTGTGGTATCAACTTTGAATCATTCTTTAAATGTTAACTTTTAAGAGCAGATTCAGCCCCTACACCAGAACAAGTACCACTGGCATCACAGTTCAGGCAAGTTCTTTCATAGTTAGGGGGTGGTATAGAAGAAAGTGCAAAAATTGTTTGTAGGAGAAACAAACAGAGAGCAGGTTAAGGCAGCATTGCCAGAGCAGAAGGGCAGATAAGTAGGGAGAGGCAAAGATGTGAATAGTTTTGATGAGAACAAGAAGCTTGACTTTATGCAGTGGAATGGGAGTGGGTGGGGAGGTCCCATGGTAAGGAAGATGATCTTAGCAACTGTATGGACAGAAATGGGGTGATGTTGGTTTTGGGGAGGTCGGAAAGGAGGAATCAAGTTTGGAGATGAGGTCCTGAACAAGAGTCTTAGCTGTGTGGACAGAAAGGATTTTAGAAATGTTATGGAAGAAGCAGTCATATTTAGGCACAGCATGGATGTGTGGGTCAAGGGATAGCAAAGGAGATAAAAATGCATCTCTCCTGCTGCGCTCTCCAAAGTTACTGGTCTGAGTAACAAGGAGGGTGGTTGTGTTTTCATAGGTTTCAGAGTGGTAGCTGTGTTAGTCTGTATCAGCAAAAACAACGAGGAGTACTTGTGGCATCTTATAGACGAACAATTTTCTTTAGCATATATCTTCCTACTGTATTTTCCACTCCATGCATCTGATGAAGTGGGTTTTAGCCCATGAAAGCTTATGCTAAATAAAATTGTTCATCTATAAGGTGCCACAAGTATTCCTCGTTGTTTTGTGTTTTCATAGTGACAGGTAGTGATTAAAAAATTAGTTCACTTTTAACCGGGATGGATTTAAATTGACATTAAATACCCAGGAAGAGCTATCAGAGAGACTGAGGTGTGGATTGGATTGAGGGAGTCAGGTCAGAAGTGGAAAGATAGAATTTCAAGTCATCAACGTAATTGGAGCTGTATGGGTAGAAGAGGTCACCCAAGGAGTGTAAAGAGAAGGGACCATGAAAACTGTGGTGTCTAAATGGAGAGTAGGAAGGAGTTAGGGGAGCAGGGTGGTAAGAGGGGTCACTGAAGGTACAACCAGAGAGGTAGGAAGAGAAGATTTGGAGGAGGAAGGCAGGGTAGATGGTCTCAAAAGCAGCTGAGAGCTCAGGGGAAACTCAGGATGACGTAGAGATCCTGAGATCTGGTTGTGGAGAGGTCTATTTAGTGTTTCAAATTTCCTTATTAAAAAGCTAATATGGCTGCACTTTGGCTAATCACATGAAGCATTAAAGTATGGTTCCATCTGAAATGTGACCCTATAAAAATACCATTGTGAGGAGACTCGCTTATTGTCTATGATTTCTAGGTCAAATTTGATTAATTTACAGGTACATATTAGTTTTTAATAACTACCAACAATGCAAATTCATCCTGGGTTCTGAAACCTAGATTTACCTGTAATCTAGATTATACCTTTAGTCTGAGCCTTTATTGTGGTATTTTTAAATAGTTTCCCTGTGTCTTGTAGGCATTTCACTCTCGTATCTCTTCCTTTTAATTTCTATTTAACTAGCTTCCTCATTTTTGTGTAGTTCCCCTTTTTGAAGTAAAAGTCTACTGTGGTGGGTTTCTTTGGTATTTCCCCCTCTACAAGGATGTTAAATTTAATTGTATTATGGTTGCTATTACTGAGTGGTTCAGCTATATTTACTTCTTGGATCAGATCCTATCCTCCATTTGGGACAAATCAAGAATTGCCTCTCCCTTTGTGGGTTCCAGGACTAGCTCTTTCAAGAAGCAGTCATTAATATAGTCTAAAAATTTTATCTCTGCATCCGGTCCTGAGGTAGCATGTACTTAGTCAATATAGGGATAGTTGAAATCTCCTGTTACTGGGTTTTCTGTTTTTGTAGCCTCTCTAATTTCCCTGCATATTTCACAGTCACATCACCATTCTGGTCAGGTTGTTGGTAGTATTCTCATACTGCTCAAGCATGGAATTTCTGTTCATAGAGGTTCTATGGTAGATACACTTTTGTACATCGCTAAAGAATTTTGTTCCCTCCTTAGTGTTGGTATCCTTTGAGAATTTGTGGACTTTTGTTACGCCTTCCCTTTTATCTCTAAATTATTCCTTGCATGTTAACCCTTCGCATCCTGAAACTCAACTGTCTCTGGCAGTTGAATTGCATCAGCTTGTAGCATCTTTGCAAACTGTACCTTTTGTGGACCTGGTCATCTTGAGTTCCAGAATCTAATCTTTTGTTTAACAAAAAAAAAAAAAAGCCTACAAGTCTGGAGTGCTTGATTACTAAGTTAATCTTCAAACTGTTGACTATTTGACAGAAAACCTGGAACAATAGTTGAGATATGAACTCCCTCTCGTCTCAGAGTATAGACTGAAGCATAAAGATTATTTTGTTTGTATTATAAACATCCCCCCCCAAGAGCCCCAGTCATGGACCAGGATCCTATTGCGCTTGTTGATATACAAACATAGAACAAAAAAGATAACTAACTTCTGATCAAAACATGTAAGAAAGAACAGTTATTGTAGGAAGATCTGCCCAATCTACTGTGAGTGGAGTGTTGTTGTGCCTCAAGCAGATACAGCTTGGAAGAATGTCTCACTTCCACTCCCTTCCCAATTCAACCTCTGACTCTCTCCAGTTAGCCAGTATCTTTCTGATAGAATGTGTTGCCCAGAACTGAATGCAGTGTTCCATAGCAGGATACAGAATGAATAGTACATTGGTAGTGTTCAAATACAGTTTGGTCTTTCCTGTGTTTGTATCCAAGCCATGTTATAATCATGTTATGAAGGCACCATATTGGGCCCCTTGAACATGAAAAGGAGTAGAATGTTGAGACCAGAAGGTTGCATGGTATCTGATGTTAGATTCCAACTATCAGTGCTGTGATAGAGTGAAAATGTTACAGTACATGGGAGGCCAGACTGTAATGCAGCTCCCCAAAGCAAATTTATGTTCCCTGCACTGGATGTAGGTAGTGGTCAGTCAATCCACAGAGTGTATGACTCAATAGGCCAAGTCCCTCCTGTAGGTCTGATGCCCTGTGATTACCTCAAACTCTTGGACCTAGCTTAGTGTGAAGATTTAATTTCTAGACAACCCCTAACAAGTCGGTGTGAGAATTCAGTTTGCAGCCAACCTTGTGTAAGGCTAAGTTAGATGGGCTTTGAGAAGCGGACTACTAATCGAGAAGAAAAATCCATGGCAAAAGACGATAAAAAAGGGGAGCAGCATCCATAGTGAAACAATACTGGGGAAATCTGAAAGGAAGGTTGAGTTTTGCTGGTGAATCGAAGTTTTCTTATTTGACATTGCACAACTTTCAATGTTTTCATCTGTGCAATTTTTGTAATGTATCTGCTCCTAAAATGCACCTCCCACAAACTTTATGTATTAAAAATGTACACATTTTGTTTTGTTTTTTGCCTCATAGCCCAAGTATGTCTTGAAACAGCTGGATATGATGAAAACAGTTCCATTAGCAAGACCTAAACTTTAAAGACTCAAGAACAGCTTTGATGGAACCTAGTCTCAGACTGTTAGATATCAGCTGAAGGTCTCACAAGTGCCAACATCAATTCCATGGGTGTCTCCCATCACCTTGATAAATTCTTGGATGAATTTCCAGATGGCATGTGTGACAACGGTCACTGTGAGTCTTTTGGATCCAGCAAAATATACTAAGACATCATTGGTTCTCTGATGTATAGCTGGATTTGAAACACCTGAATGTCCCTGGACATTTTTAAGCATGGCAGCAGTGACTTGAAAGGGTCAAATAATCAATGAGATTCACAATAGAATGCTCTGAGTTAGTCCCAGTATATCTGTTATCAAGTGATTTTTCTAAGTATCATATCACATTCTTCCTGAGTTCAAGGATCTGAAAAATAAACTTCAAAATTGAGTCAGATTCTGCCTTCGGTGTACATGCAGGACAGGCCCCATGACTTCAGCAGAAGCTACTAAATTTGAAAGAATCTCACCAGATTTGATTTATGCCTACGATTTCTTGAGAGGAAAGCCAGCACAGAATTCCTTGAGGTGGGAGAATTCTGTCCTTCACAATTGAACTAGCCCCTTATAAACACTTTATATAATGTATTGGACCCTCCACTAGCAATGAGAAAGGGTAAGACTAGAAGAGAGGTTCTCAAACATGGTCAGCAAACCACCAGTGGTCTGTAAGCTCCATTCAGGTGGTCCGTGGATAGTTCCCTTTAAGGTGCGTGTCTGGGCGACTACACAGAGGATGAAGAGCCACCCACCTAATTAGTGGAGGCATGCAGGCATGGCTCCACTAATTCGGTGCCTGGACCTTGGAGAAGACGCATATATAAGGTGAGGTGGTGACCTTGTGGGGAATAGGAGGGGGCAGTGGGGTGAGAAGAGGGGGTGGGGGGGAATTTGGGATGTGCAGGACTGCAGCAGCCAGAGAAAGAGGCAACTTTCCCCAGCTCCAGAGCTGCGGCTGCCAGGGAGAAACAGCCCTTCTTCCCAGCCTCAGCTCTGTGGCTGCAGTGGGGGGAGAGACACCCCTCCTTCCCAGACTGAGCTCAGGGGCTGCCGCAGCAGTGGGGAGAAGGCACATCCATCACATTAGAAAGGTAAGACTACTGATATTAAAAATAGTTGTGTGCTTTTATTTGTGGAACAAAAAAATAAGTATGGGGGGGTTTTATATAGTTCTTTTATCCACAGCGCTTTACAATAGTTAGCTAATGGTACAAACATTTGGAAAAATCATTAAGTGGTCTGCGGAGACCCTCAGCGATTTTCAAATGGTCTGCGGAAAAAAAAATTTGAGAAGCACCGGACAAGAAGGTTTGAAGAGGATCAATGTAATGCTACTATATTGGGACTTTGCTACTCTAGCTGGTAATACTGTGTGGGGAAATAGTATAGGAGTAAATGGAAAGGATGATAGCATTACAACCACAAAGTGGTGTACAGGGCTTGGTCTACATTAGTATTGTACAGCGGTATAGCTGTGTCTCTCGGGGTGTGAAAAATCCACACCTCTTGAAAAATGTATCTATACCAACCTAACCCTGGCTGTAGCCAGCACCAGTTCAATGGAAAAAAATCTTCTGTTGAGTGCTAACAGCTCTTGGGGAGGAGGATTTCAAAGCTAGTGCAGCTGTAGTGTTTTAGTGTAGACAAGGCCTAAGTGAGAGTTATATGGCAGAGGCGCAAGCGGGTGGCTGGGGGTAGCAGTGATGGGGGGTGATATCTCTAAAGGCCAGGGACTGGGTGGTGCTGCAGATGTGGGTTCAGGGTGGCATATAGGTATGTACACCCTTACCTGCACCTTCCTATGTAGGGAGATGCAGGTGTACCTGAGGGGCATGGTAGTCCAAGGGTGGGTTTAGAAGGGGGCATTCAGAGGACTGTGTAGCAAAGATGGGGGAGGGAGGGGGGAATTGAGAGCCTACACGGTGCTGTGCAAAGGGGGCTGAATAAGGGGGTATGGGGGACATGGCAGTGTATGAGGGCCACAGTACAATTGTGGCTAGGACTCCAGCTGGGGATACATCTGAAGCAGGGGCGTGTGTGGGCCCAGAAGGAGCTGTATATGATGGGAGTGTGGTGAACCTTGGAGTGACTTGAGTCAGGTCTGTGGCCCAGGAGGGACTGGTTACGAGCCCCCTTGGCCCCTGGGTGTGTATCTAGGGGACTTCAGGGGACCCACCTAGGGCCAGACCTGCACAGTGCACAAGGCTGAGGAAGGCTGCTATAGGAGGGTAGAGGGGTGTGTGGTGGGGCACTTGGGCAAATGGAGGCCGTAGCCGCAGACCGGCGGCCATTTTGAGAGGACAATACACTCCGCACGGGCACGGCACAGCCCATTGCGCCCGGCCGGGCGGGGGGCGCGCACGCAGGGCTGGGAGATGCCCGTGCGCGCGCACGCTCCTTCTCTCAGCCGTGTTATGTAACGGATCAGCGCGCTCCCGGTGGCCGGACCCAATGGGGCCCGGGCTGGGGGGCGGCGCGGGCGCGCGCACGCAAGGTAAGGCGCGGCCCCGCGGCAGTGCGTGCGCGCTCACCCAAGCCTCCCCCTCTCTCTCTCTTCGCCTCGCTCGGTCTTTCTCCCCCCTTTGTGAAGCGCTCGGAGCGGCCCGGACCCTACTGACTTGCCATGGCCGACGAAAAGCCCAAGGTGAGGGAGAAACCCCCGAACGGGGGTAAGGAGAGGTCAGGCCCGGCCCCGGCCTGGCGGGGGAGCAGCCCTGACTCTGCCGCGCCGGCTCTGCGCGCCATTTTCCTCCCCCCTCCGACCAGGCCTGGCCGTCTTCGTGCTCCGCTTTCCGGCCCCCGCAGGGCCGCCCGCCCCGGCCCCGCTGTCTCCCCTGGTGGAGGACCTGGCTCCGTGCCAGGGGGATCCCTGGGGGCCGCAGCGGGGCGAACCGGAGCTGTGCTTCCTCCCCTGCCCCAGGGAGGCAGGCCCAAGCGCGGCTGCGGCCCCCGCCTCCCCGAGGGGCTGGATCCCCCGCCCATGTGGGCCCGGGCCTTGCTCTGCAGGGGGAGACGGGCTGCAGCATCCCGCACCTACCCTGAGCTGAGGCAGTTCCCAGCCCTCCCCCTCTGAGAGGGGGGCAGCTCAGCCCAGCCTTGGCGTTGCCCAGGCCTCCCCTGGGAAGGAGGGACCCTGAAACAGCGCGGCGGTCCCAGCTCTTCTGGGCCTGGGGAGGCTGATCAACACCCCCCCAACCGCGCCTCACTCTTTTGTGCCTCCTGCTGCCCAGCGCCCCTTGCCCTGGGCGGGTCTCAGGAGGCTCTGAGCGGCCTGGCAGGGGGGGATGAGAGCAGCATGGAGCAGCCTGTGAGTCCCTGCTGCTGCGTTTTCATTTTAAATGGAGTTTGAAGGCGCCAAAAGCCTCTCCCATTTAAAGGACCCATCCTCCTTCTCCTCCAGAGCTCTGACTGTAACTCTCCCTAGGCAGCAGGCTGTGGTTATCTCCCCCCACCCCCCCTTTTGCTGGAGAATCTGTCACACGCAGACCTGGCCCCCTGTTTATACCTTGTTTCTTCTGAAATCTTATGCGAGGCTGGAATTGGGAGGACTTGGCCCAATAGGGTGGCATGGGGTGAAGCTGGAACACAGCCCCCTGTGCTCAGTGTCTTTGGTATTACTTTTTTATTAAACGCAAAGGCCTCAAAGAGCTGTCTGATGCTTAGTTTGAACTGACTCCTGTTGTGTTATTGCATTGGGTAGCTTTTTATCATTGGCATTAGAGAGCGCCCTCCCCCATCCCACCCCCAAATTATTTGGAAATGAGGCATACGTTTTTAATGGTGAGAGTAATTAACCATTGGAACAAATTACCAGGGGTCATGGTGGAATCTCCATCATTGACAATTTTTAAATTGAGTTTGGGTTTGTTTTTTTCTAAAAGATAAGCTCTAGGAATTATTTTGGAGAAATTCTATGGCTTGTGGAGGCTGAACTAGATCATAATGGATCCCTCTGGCCTTTGGAATCTATCAATGTATGAAAATAAAAACCCTAAAGTAGTTTTTGCTTTATTTGTGTATAATATGTTTTTATTGAAGCGGAAGGTTTAAATTGTTTCTACTTGTTTAAAAAAGAATAGAACTGCCAGTTTCAGGACTTAATCACTTTAAAGGACTCTCATGGAAGTCTAACAAGATGCAAGGTCTGAACTTGTTTCCTTTTGAGAGCTGTGGTACTGAAGTTAAATTTAAACTTTCCTGTAATCTGTAAATGGCAGAAATAGCTTTACTGGTTTAGTTGAAATACAGTGAGAGAGAGATTTTATAGGATATTTGAGATTATAATCCTAAATGTAAATTTAGTTTTCTTTAAAAGGATAAAATGTACTGTTGTATATGAACACATGACAACAATATTCTTATTTCTTATTTCTTTAGCTTTGAAGAATTTTTGTAGTTAAACAGCTAGTATGTGTCTGTCTTCCTTTCAAGTTTATCTTCCATCACCATTGTTTGTACTAATGAATTTCAGTAGACCTAGAAAGAATTTGTTAATTTCAATACTGTTGGGTTTTTGCTTTTCCAAATTAGGAAGAGTTTCACACTAGGAAAATTGAAAGACTAACGTTATTTCATAATTCAAAGTGTGATGCTTGTAGAGTACTTTTGCTCCTCTGTAATGGCCTGTTGCCACATGGTAAAATGTTAACTTATTTCATACTTTTTAAATCATACCTCTCCTTTCTTTCTTTTCTCCTCAACAGGAAGGAGTGAAGACTGAAAACAATGACCACATTAATCTGAAGGTGGCAGGGCAAGATGGGTCTGTGGTGCAGTTTAAGATTAAGAGGCACACGCCACTTAGTAAACTAATGAAAGCTTATTGTGAACGACAGGTGAGGTGCTTGTGTGAACACTAAAGGAAGTAATGTCCATAAGAGGGGTCATCTTCATTAAGGTGGATGAGGACAGTAAATGTCTTATCACAGTATTGCATATTTAACAAAACATATCACGTTGCCGAATATGTATTGCTTCAAGGGTCTGTTGCTAAATAGACTGGAAGAAAGTTTTCAAGAAATAGATAAAGTTAAATTATCTTTTCAGAGTAGCAGCTGTGTTAGTCTGTATTCGCAAAAAGAAAAGGAGTACTAGTGGCACCTTAGAGACTAACCAATTTATCTGAGCATAGGCTTTTGTGAGCTACAGCTCACTTCATCGGATGGATCCAATGAAGTGAGCTGTAGCTCACGAAAGCTTATGCTCAGATAAATTGGTTCGTCTCTAAGGTGCCACTAGTACTCCTTTTCTTTTTGTTAAATTATCTTTATCTCCTTTACAGCCCCCTCCTGTTGGAAGGCAGCTTTAATGTTGCTATCTTCCAAAACATAGAGAGGGTGTGGAAGAAGGAAGTGTGGCTAGGCAGTTGAACAGTAATAATGGTACTTCTATAACAGTTGTTTGTTTGGTCTTGATCTTATCTCAGACTTCTGATTTATGGCCTTAGTTTTACTGTACTGAGATAGGAAGTGCCAATAGCTGGTCATAGATTTCTTTGAAATGTAAAAGTATATGGGGGTGGGCTGGGAAAGAACAGGTGGACTTCATGATCAGTTTCATTTTCTGGAGTGCAGTGGTTCTCAAACTTTTTTTTTCATGGACCACTTGAAAATTGCTGAGGGTCTCAGCGGACCACTTAATGATCTTTCCAAATGTTGTTTGTACTATTAGCTAACTATTGTAAAGCGCTTTGGATAAAAGCGCTATATAAAAAAAACCTTAATAATAATCAACGTTTTTTGTTCTACAAATAAAAGCACACAACTCATACTTTAATATCAGTAGTCTTACCTTTCTAATGCGATGAATGTGCCCTCTCCCCCGCTGTGGCAACCCCCGAGCTAGGGCTGGGAAAGAGGAGGCGTCTCTCCCTGGCAGCTGCAGCCCCAGAGCTGGGGAAAGTCGCCTCTTTCTCTGGCTGCCACGGCCCTGCACATCCCAAATTCCCCCCACCCCGTCTTCTCCCCCCACTTCTCCTCCCTCCTGCCTACCTGCTATTCCCCCCAAGGCCACCACCTCACCTTACATGTGCATCTTCTCCAGGGTCCAGGTACCTAATTAGTGGAGCCACGCCTGCATGGCTCTACTAATTGGGTGGGTGGCCCTTCATTCTCTCATGTTCGGCCGCCCAGGCACGCACCTTAGAGGGAACTATCCGTAGAACACCTGAATGAAGCTTGTGGACCACTGTTTGAGAACCTCTGCTCTAGTGGATTAGTTGTCTAGTGGATTAAGTAACTCATCTGAGTAAACAAGTAGTCTGTTATCATGCAAACAACTGAGCCTTCGTATAAGTTGTAAATAGATATTGGAAGAAAGGAGTTTTCAAACAGTGGTTGCAGAAATAAGAATGACAGCAGAGAAGCTATTTTTTTGATGAGTTGAATACCCAGAGCTTGAAATATCATCTTATTTTAGGAAATTTACTGACACCTATTTTGTTGCTATAGTTGTGGAAAAAGTTGTCTGAGACACTTGGTCCAGAAGTTTCTCATGGATGTGTTTTTTAAAAGTCTCCCTCTCTAAAAGGCTTGTTTTCAACATTAATCTGTACATGCAAGCTTTAACAATATTGGTATAGTTAAAACACCTTTATACCTCTATAACTCTATGTACATTGTATGTTGTGCCGGTATAACTATTTCAGTAAAAATCAGATTCCTGCCCAAAACAGATACATTGATACAAGCACTGTGTAGGCCAGGCCTAAATCTAGCAATTCGGTCTTTCTCCTTCTGAGATGGGATTATTTCAAGGGATTTATACAATAAGATCAAATGAAAGCTATTGTCTCATTTAAGGACAGGTTTCAGAGTAACAGCCGTGTTAGTCTGTATTCGCAAAAAGAAAAAGAGTACTTGTGGCACCTTAGAGACTAACCAATTTATTTGAGCATGAGCTTTTGTGAGCTACAGCTCACTTATGCATCCGATGAAGTGAGCTGTAGCTCATGAAAGCTCATGCTCAAATAAATTGGTTAGTCTCTAAGGTGCCACAAGTACTCCTTTTCTTTTTGTCTCATTTAAGTTATTCTGCTTTAGTTGTATGATTTCAATGTATAACATATGATCAAAGGTGCTTATAATGTACTTTTCTCCATGTCCGGGTTTGAGCTAATCTTGGGAGCCTCAGGAAACCTAGGTATTATGCAGGAGGAGTTCAGCAGACTTGCTTATTGGTGAGAGTGGATTTGGTTTGAGTGACAACTGCACTTGACAGAATCAGAGACCATTTTGAATGGTGCATCCTTTCACTTAGGAATACTACTGCACTATAAGCACCCTGTTCCAGTATTCAGAGTAGCAGCTGTGTTAATCTGTATCCGCAAAAAGAAAAGGAGTACTTGTGGCACCTTAGAGACTAACATTTATTTGAGCATAAGCTTTCGTGAGCTACAGCATCCGATGAAGTGAGCTGTAGCTCACGAAAGCTTATGGTCAAATAAATTTGTTAGTCTCTAAGGTGCCACAAGTACTCCTTTTCTGTCCCAGTATGTAAGGGAAGGAGTGCCGTCCATACACCTTCCTTACCCCACTAGGTATTATGAGGATAAATTAGTGAATGGTTGAGTTGAATCTTTTTTTCTAGCCCTGCTAATGGCTCATTGTTATCTTAGGTAAGTTATCTGACCTCAGTTTTCCCCATTGTAAAATATGGATATCACCACCTTCATGGTGTGTTGTGAGATATATCAAACTGCTGTAAAGTGTGTTGAGAATTCTGGATGAAAGGTGATACTAATTATGTGTGGAAAGTATCATTCATATCCACATTAGTCAGTATAAAATGCTTGCTGAGTTCATATTTCTTTAATTAAAATTCATGCAAGAAACTCTGGCTTTCCCATAGAAAAAAAATCCATCAGAATCCTAGAAATGTAGGGCTGGAAGGAACTTTAAGAGGTCTTCTAGCCCATCCCTCGCTCTGAGGCAGGATGAGTACTAGGATTTAGGCAATTTTTGCAATGAGCAGAAACCAGATTTTGAATAAAGTAACGTACAAAATCCTGTTAAAATAGGAAATGAGGTAAGCAACTATTTTAAAGGGTTCACAAGTCAAGGGCAATGACTTTCAAACTTGAAGGCCTAAAGACAAATATCCATGTAAATATTTAAGCATCTAAACAGGTGGGCAGATTTTTCATAGGTGCTTTCATAGATCCCACAACTTCCATCTGAAGTCATTGAGGACTGTGAATGCTTTGCACTTCTAAAAATCAGAACTTACGTGCCTAGCTGTAGACTCCCAAGCTTGAAAATTTTGGCTAAGAAACATAAAGTTGAAGCAAAAAACTTCATGCATATTGAGGAGACACAAAAACTAGTCAATGCAGAGGACTAGATACCTTTAAAGAGTAGAAGTAATGTAGTGTATATAATGGTCTTCAGATATAGGTTCAGAAGATCAAGGCTATTGAGGATCATTGTTTCTGGGAAGAATGTATTACTGGAAATTGTTCCAATATATTGAAATGCAGAAAAATCCATCTCTTTGTGAGATTGGAGTTCTCAAATGTATATTTTTCTGTTAAGTCTCACTTGGGACCCATACAAAATTGCCAGGAACCACTACAAAATAACTTAACTTTTTCAGAATGCAACATATAAGATCCACAACATCAGAGAAAGTAGTATGTTCTTTTTCTCTTGAGTGGAGCCTCCAGTTTCCATCTCTTGTTAGTCCTTCCCTTCAAATACACTATTTTAGTAACTAGACTTAGTTTCCTGAAGAGGCTGGCAACATCAGTTGCTTCATCCCAAGGGCTGAGTAAGCTGCCTATATGCAGCACTCTGTCCTTTGACACTGGAGCTTGAACCAAATTCCTTTGTGCAGCAGAGGGTTTTGGAGCCACTTTTCTGTTTGGTCATCACCTTAATAATAATCAATCACCTTAATAATAATCAATAATCACAGGCTTATATCTTAAACTCAGATGAGCTTATGGATGAACAATACCAGAATCTGAAAACTTATTTCAGTCCTTCAAGGTGAGATGTTACCCTAGTGGGGAGATTCCTTCATTGTGAACTATAAATTGGTAAGATGTTGCTAATCTGAATATTCTTGCTAAAATATTTTTCCTGGCAACACAATCCCCCATAACAAGTAATTAATCAAACAGATTTCTTTTTCCTCTCCTATATCTGTTCCGTGGCTAACTGAGGACTTAACTCATCAGGGTTGTCAGTCCAGCACTTTCCACCACATTAACCTCACTTGAAAAACAAATAATCTTGCTGAATGCTCAGGACTCCTACAGGAAAACTAGACAGTATATATTAGATGGAGGACAGAACTGGGAGGCTGAGACAACAGAGCTCTGCCATTGACTGTATCCTTTCCTAACTCACTTGGGCTGTCTGCTCTACATAGACATAATGGACACTGACAGACGGAGTTTTAGGCTATTGTAGGAACACCACTTCCCTAAACAGTGTTAGCTATACCAACAGAAGCCCTCTTCTCTTGTCATAGTTGCATCTTCACAAGGGGTTTTGTCAGCAAAGCTATGTTGCTCAGAGATGTTTGTTTTCACACCCTGACTGACATAGTCATGCTGCTATAAGTTTTAAATGAAGACCAACCCTTAATCTTTCCCTATGTGTAGAATGAGGATAGACCAGCTGAAGAAGGGTGCTGTGAAGTTTAGTTTGTAATGCTCTTCGAAAACAAAGTGCAGAGTTGTGATTACTATTTAGCTAGTTTGTTTTCAGTCTGTCAGCCCACGTGAGAATGAGAAACAGTACTTCGGGGGATGGAAAGGGTCGCCAAATGATTTTAGTGAGAGTGATAATAGAAATTTCTTAATTAAAATTATCTTATCTGGGTAGTCTCCCTCTGAAGGTATATGACTCCCTTAAAACCTAACTTCATTTGCTCTCTGAA
This sequence comes from Eretmochelys imbricata, assembly GCF_965152235.1. Lineage (NCBI taxonomy): Eukaryota > Metazoa > Chordata > Testudines > Cheloniidae > Eretmochelys > Eretmochelys imbricata. The sequence continues at coordinate 14,828,498 of NC_135585.1, read as the reverse complement.
ATGGTTCATTCTACTGGTTTCTCATCTTGTGTGTGTTCTAAATAGTCAAGGTTCTGTAATTTCATCTCATGAGTCTCTTAAATTCAATAAGGAGGTTAGACTTGATATCAGCATTAGATGCTGGAAGTTTAAATTAATTCCAAAAGTAACCATTCAGGATTAATCAGCTACTTCTTGAGTCACTTCAGACTAACAGATTGATGTGGGCTTTCCATGAGAAGAAGGAAAGGGTTCATAGAATATTGCTGCTTTTAAAGAAAGTGAAATTGAGCTGTGCTGAACATTTGAGCAGGGATATTATTCCCCTTGTGACACTTATCACCCAAAGTGCTACTTCTAACTTTCCTCCAACTGAATTATTTAAAATTCTTGTAAAAAAAAAAATTTTTTTTTTCAGTGGCTTCTGGCCTTCAGGACTTGATTTGGGATTTCTAGTACACTTTATTTAATGCCCAGTTAGTAGGGACAATGATGCATCTTTCAGAAACTAAACACATTGCAATTTGTTATTCAAAACAGGTCATAATCAAAACATAGCTCCAGTTACAAGTCAGAGTGAAGACTGAACAGTTTTTTAACATGTCACTTATTTCTCTTTGCGCCAGGGTTTGTCAATGAGGCAAATCAGATTCCGGTTCGATGGGCAGCCAATCAATGAAACAGATACACCTGCACAGGTAAAAATTATACTTAAAGTTTGCTACAGAAATTAATAGTTGTGTATAACACTACTGCTAAAGAGAAACAGCCATGTAACTCTTGATGCTTAAGTAACAGAACTTGACCATTGGTATAACTTCAGACTTTTACAGTAACTAGTTCTGAACTGTTGGGAATAGAATCACACTGTATTCTGCATCTAGAATATTAATTTTATACCACCACAGCGCCAGATAAGTTGATTTACAGCTTCTACTGATTCTAAGCCCTGTAAGGATATTACTTTATGGGTTCAATGATTGTGGTGGGTTAATAGTCCTGGCAGGTAAGTATTGGTGTTCTCCTTCAAATAATAATTTGTGTTCGTTAGCATATTGACAGGCCTGGCAGGTGATGGTTCTGTATTGTGGAACTGTACGCTGTAATGTGAAAATTATTGTCCAGTATCTCTAGTTTGTTAGTATCTCAGTAATATGAAGTTACCAAATGTTGTGCAGTTGGGCTGGTTGAAGTATGTAAGTTAAAGACAAAAATCAATCCAGTAATGTAGGATGCTGGTTCACTGTGGCAGTAATGGGTGGGGATGCCCAAGAATGTCTTTCTGTAGTGTTCTCTATAGTTGCATACAAGCAGTTGCCCCTGAATTGCATGCTGTTTGAAGTTCACACTTTCAGCATGCCGTTTCATGATAAATAAGGGACTTCACAGTTTTGCCAATGTTGTCATAGGGTGGTTGTCTCCAGACTTTTGCCACTCTAGCTATTTAAATTTAAACTTTTGATTGAACCTGAAATGCTGAGAATTAAAATCATATGCAATTTGTACTCCTCTCTATGCATGCTATGTTAAAGCTAAATCAGTTTATTGAAAACAGCAAACACTGTGGACTTCCGATAGATGCAGAATCTGGCCCTTAGAATTACACTAGAAGTGCTGCAGCGGCTCCGATGTACTGTAGACCTGATCTTAGACTTGATGCCGCGCGCCTTTTTTTGCGGTGTAAACATACCTGTAAGGGCCCCAGAGTGCCAGTTGCGAGACTTGCATTATAGAAAAGACTGCTATAGTAATATGGCCTGCAGTTTAGTACTCTGGTACTTTATTTACTTTACCATATAACATGTCTAGAAACAGTCTCTATCCTCAAATTCTTCGTACTTAGTAACTGGTATCCCATTTTCTTTTTTTGTTACTTATTGGATGTAGGGACTTTGGCCATAATAATTTGCTTTTAGTACTGTAGCTTAAGCCACTTAGATGCTGTGCGTTTGAACAACCACGAAGTGGGACGGAGGTGGTGTTATAAGGGAAATGGGAGGGATGAAGTGGTCTGATGGAGCAGGCAAGAAGATTAAAACATAGTAATGTCTGTGAGGCCCTTAGAGAGGAGTAGATCACTATACTCATGTATCTTACTTTATTTTAAATAGTTATCCACCATTCTTTATATCACTCTTTAAATGTAATGTTCCTATGAAGCAGGGTGAATGCAATACGTTGGGAGTTTGTTCTGATTTTAAGTTGTGGTTAGAGGTAGATGTGAAACTAAGAACATTTCAAATATGTCTAATATTAATCAGCTGAGCTGAAAACAATTCTTTCTTTCTGATGCAGTTGGAAATGGAGGATGAAGATACAATTGATGTGTTCCAGCAGCAGACAGGAGGAGTCTACTAAAAAGAGAACCTGCTACTTTCCTCTCCAGAACTGTGCTCCCACAGATGACACATTCACAATTAGAAAAATGAGACTTGGTTCAGCCACATCCTGACTACTGCAGTATAGTTTTTTCTCTTCTCTCTTTTTCCCTCTTCCTTCTATTGTACATAAAGTAACTGGTGTATGTGCACAGACACAATGCATATTTTTTTTAACTAAATGGCCAATGGTATGTTTTGATCAACATGGAACGGAGATGGGGTGGGAAAAAAAACTGGTTCTGTGAAAATACCCCTTTTCTCCATCGTGGCATGCTCCTTCAACTTTTATCTTTATATTCCAGTAAGTTATTTTGCTCTCACTGTTGACAAACAAAAATATTGCATACTTTGTTTGATTGGATAATTTCAATGTTTTTCTTTTATCATTGTAAAACCAAGGACGATTTTATAACTTTTTTGTACGTAGCTGTTACATGTAGAGCAATCTCTGTCTAAGTAGGGGTAAATTACTCCAAAAAACATTGATCCTAGATAGTTTTCCCTTCAAGTAAAGCATCTTGTTGTTTAAATAAACTTCTTGTTTAAAATAATCAGTTTTTCTTTATTTTTCTGCATAGTGATAATACTTAGCACTTGTAGCTCTTTATATCTCCACAATGATTTACAAACTTTAATCCTCAAACGCCTATACCTGTATGGGTATGTCTACGCTGCAGCTGGGAGCAAGCCTCTCAGCCCAGGTAGACACTTGCACTAGTGGGGCTTGAGCTAGTACCCTGAAAATACCAGCTTGGATGTTGCAGCCCCGGCAGAGGCTCAGGCTAGCCACCAGAACTCAAACTAAGGGGTCATCTTGAGATGCAACATCCACACTGCTATTTTGAAGCACCCAACTTGAGCTCTGCTAGTGCAAGTCTGTCTGCCCATGCTGGGAGGTTGGCTACCAGCTGTAGTGCAGACATACCCTATGTGGTAAGCAAATAAGTATAGTCCCCATTTTACAGATGGAGAAACTGAGGTAGGAAGAGTGTTCAGTTTACATTAATGTGTATTAGGGGAGATATGTTTGGAATATCAAGGTGAGAATCCATGAAGTATAGAAGATAGATCAGAAACTTGATCTCTGTCCATGGGTACATTCATTTATTGTAAAGAAGGTTCCAAACCCTGCTTCAACATTATGCTGTGTTACAGGGTGAAAGAGAAAGAGTCCAAGCCCTATTTAAGCACTGAGTCATATATCAAAGAAGAGTACAAAATATGAGGGCTACAGTGGAGTGGAGCTGTAATCCAAGACTTCAATGAAAGACCATGAAGATCTCTTATTACTTTCTCCCTTCACTGTCTGTATAGAATGTTCCTGTTTGGCTTTAGGTCTGTTCTACTTCACCAGGAGTCTCCTAAGGCTTTTGGCTAGTCATAGTCCTTTATGCATAAAGGAAGTAGGAAGTAAAGCCCTGTCCTTTATGACCAGCTTTTGCAAGAAGACAAATAGCCCCAAGAGTTGATCATTGTGTGAGTGATCCCTCTGCCTGCTGCCCAAGCAAATGAAATAATTTCACTCACAATGATTCCATGCATGGTAGAATGAGATGGCCTCTATGCTTTAGAAAAGTTAGATGATTGAATGGTGTTTTCTCAGATCACCTGGTAACACATTGTTACCCACCTTCAGAGGACTCATAAACATCTGTGAAGAATAAACTACTGAACGAGCCTGTGCTTTGTGGTAATTTTTCAAATAACTATTGGGAGTATTAGTTTCTGGTTGTAGGCCACTTCAGTTAATTTTAAGGAATCCCCAGTCCTAGTAAGCAGAGTCTTTCCTTCCTCAGCATGCACTTGTTCTGGACTGCACTTCTGATCTACACTGTCCTGCAGAGATGAAATTGCTCTTTGCTGCAGATATTTCTATATTTGGAGCCACAGGCAAAATGATTCCTTTTAAAAAATAGTTCAATGACTCTGTTTAGTCTTTGTTTCCTCCTTCAGATTCCTATGTGGGATTCTGAGAGAGCTTCAAAAGCTCTGCCATTCAACCTGGCCAGGAAAGACTTGTCTAGCCCAACATTTCTGAAAACCCACCCCGAGTCTCTACAATTTCTTTCATCTGGATGGTATCATGCCAAGACTTAGTTCTTTGGAAAAAGCTCTCTGTTCATCCGGAAGAGATCTGTTTGAACTTGCTTAAGCTTCTAAAATAGAGGATGAGGTCTTCTTACATTTCATTTATTGATCTCTCCCGCCTACAGGTAGGCTGAAAACTTCCAGTTGCATTTTGATTCATGTTCCTTCTTCCCTCAGGGGTTAGGAGTTAAAAAAATAAAACAAAACAAACAAAAAAAACAGGCAGGGAGCACCCATATGTTTTCAAAAGTGGTATGGTATCCCTTAAACCTCATACAGAAGTTCAATGGTACTGCATTTGTCATTAACCTGCCCATTGAATTCCTGTCAATATCAAGGGGAGTAGTCAAGGAAACTAGACCTTTAAAATGGGTTTATATCCAATTTACAAATGTTTCACTGTGTAAAAGAGGGAGGAAAAATATAATTCTCTGTAGCAATGAGTCAGGTACTGTAGCTTTAAGAATATCCCTCTACATCTTATGTTAAGTCCTTGCAGAAGGATTTCAACATGTTACTAAAACAAAAGCCACAATCGGTTAACTTCAATTTCTTTGTGTCTAGTACCTCATTCTCCAGTTGATGTTGCCTGAAAGTGTCTGCTCAAACAGCTGTCTTCAGTAGTACTGGAAGATGACTGTTTGAGTACAAACTCCTATTGTCTTAAAAATATTTGATAACTAAAACTATTGTCCACAAATCCTTCAGAGATTTTTTTTCCCTCAACTAGTCTTGCAAACTGATGAATAGAAGGCGCTTATTCATTCCAACATATAAAATGTAGCAGGGGTAGCGTATCAAATCCTTTTTACGTCCACAAACTTGTCCTTAGGATGTTTGTCCTGGTATGCTCTTGCAGTTTGTATCCTTTTGACTTAAGTGATACTTCCTTTGTAGACTGCCAAACAGCTTGGAGGTTTTGCTGTTGAGTCCTGCTTCCCACAGTCTGAATGTGCTGCCTGTGTGAGGAAAATAACCTATTGCTGATGATGGGTGTCAGGAACAGGTTCATCTGGACATGGCTTTTCTACCAGTGTGGATCAGAACAAATGTTCAGCATTGTTTCAAAAAACTGGTTAAAACTGGGTCAGGGATGAAAATGGTTTGGTTGCTAGGTCCAGACCCTATCCAAATGGTTTCCCTGTTTACACTAGCAGCCAAACTGTTTTCAACCCCATTTGAAGAAAGGCAGAGGAGAATTGGTCAACAGATGCTTTTCCTAGTGCAGACAGCAGTCTTTCGTATATATGATACATTTGGGATCTTCAAGGGACTGGGCATTTTGAGATTTCACTCAAACATCTACATAACACTTATTTTAAAGTGATTGTCATGTAGTTTAGCCCCCAAATTTGTTTCCTTAATGAGGATATGAAGTCAATAGACCCATAAAGGATAGAAATGTTGCAGGCAATGCATATTAGCTACATACAATAGGGACCACATGACCTCCTTCAATACAAAAATCTTAATGCAACAGACTCCGCATTAGATCCTCAGTAAGATACAGTTTAATTTTACTGGCTCTTCATAAATCATGGCTATCCCACCAAACAATATGCAATGTGAATTTTTGGACACCCTAAGACTTATTGCCCCATAACTGTTGTCTTAATAAAAATGTGTAATCTAGGAGTTAAAATAGGGCACTAGCAGGAGTCCTGGGTTCTGATTCAGTCTTGTCTTTGGCAAATAACCTATGCCAACATTTTCAAACTTGAGTGCCTAAAATTAGAGATTTAAATCCATATATAGGGACCCTGAAGAAAAGTGGCTTGAGTTGGAGGTCTAACTCCCATTGACTTCAGCGGGAGCTTTGGGTACTTAATACCTAAAGATCAGGCCGTTTTATTCAGGCCTCTAATTATGGATTTAAGTGTCCATCCTTAGGCACACAAGTTTGAAAATGTTGGCCTTAACTTCTATGCCTTAGTTTCTCTATCTGCAAAATGGGGATGATGAGAATATCTATCCATCTAACAGGTGATTTGAGGATTCATGTTTGTTAAATGCTTTGAGATATTCGTGTGAAAGGGGTCCTAGAAATGCAAAGTATTATAACGTGCTTGTTGTCTGAATGTTCTGAAATGGAACATGTTGAATAGTTGTTAACTTCTAGGGGGCAAGGAATACCTCAAGAAGAGTATCTCTTTTATATCAGATTGTACTGGCATGTAGCGTGCTCTCAAGTTGGCTTTCAAGAAAAAAGCTGATTAAATCAAGTAATGCTAATAAAATATAGCATGTTCTGATGCTGCAAAATCTGTACAAAGTCAAAGCTAAGATACTGATATAAAATAAACTTCTTGGCAAAAGATAGCTACGCTCAGAGCCGATACTTTTCTTGCAAAAATATTCTTTTCCAGTAACTTCACTTCATTACTCATATGGCCTAGCCAGTGTAATGTAAGTGCTGTCATTTTGTCTGATGGATGTTGATTATATGGTGATCACCATTCATAAAAATATATTTTATGATTAGCCCAGAGAATTGACTCTCTGTGCTTCAACCAATCAGAAACTAGTGGATTTCTAAGGATATAGTTATTTGTTTTCAGAGCTAAAAGGAAGATGATCATCTTTTGATCTTCACATTTTAAATATAAAGTGAACATAAAAATGGGAGATTTTGTTAAGATAGAATTCAAGATTGTGGCCTCTTCTCCGTACATGTCTGTATCCCCTAGTGTGATGGGCTATTCTGGAACAATAAAACAAAGTACCATTTAAAATAATGTTTATTACTTCCACATTTAATCATGTTTTAATCTAATACTTTTCTATATGTAATTATTATTGTGCTTTATTTACAGAGGGACAGCATGACGGGGTGGAATAGGCCGTGAAGCCTCCTCCCTACCACACCCTACCCACAGAAAATGACAGTGGAGAGGGTCCTCCAAGCTCCCTAGAGCAGCTGCATGGGATGAAGCCAATCAGGGCCCAGCAGGCCTGTATAAAGGGAGCTGCAGGGCCAACAGGAGTTCAGTCTGCTGTGGACTGGAAGAGGAAGAGGTGGTTCTGGCAGGCTGTAAGGGTCAAGGCAGGTAGTTGCTGCTAGGAACGAGGGGAACAAGGAAGGTGCTGCTGGATGGCTGCAGGGACTCAACAAAGATAAGGGTTGTGGGGAATTGACAGTTATTTAAAGGGATGTGGCTGCTACTTAGAGGATTTCTGGGTTGGGGCCTGGAGTAGTGGGTGGGCCTAGGTTCTCCCCCACAATAACCACTGCGGACGTGGCTGTACCATGAGAGAAGGGAGTTTTAGACAGGCTCAGGGAAGGGACTGAACATAGAACTGTTACCCTACTCCTAGAAGGGGGCTAGACAGAGACTGACTCAGCTAGAGGGCCAGAAGACTAAAGGTCAGGTGAAGAGTCATAGACTTGTATGACTGGAAGGGATCTTGAGAGGTCATCTAGTCCAGTCCCCTGCACTCATGGCAGGCCTAAGTATTTTATAGACCATCCCTGACAGATGTTTGTCTAACCTGCTCTTAAAAATCTCCAATGATGGAGATTCTACCATCTCCCTAGGCAATTTATTCAGTGCTTAACCACCCTGACAGTTAGGAAGTTTTTCCTAATGTCTAAGCTAAACTGCCCTTGCTGCAATTTAAGCCCATTGCTTCTTGTCCTATCCTCAGAAGTTAAGGAGAACAATTTTTCTCTCTCTTCCTTGTAACAAACCTTTTAGGTACTTGGGAGGAAGTCCTGGGGGTACTGCTCCATCCCAGAACAGGAACCTTTGCACATAAGCTTGCTTAGTCAGGTACTCAGATAGGCCCTGCTGGTCAGACTGAGGATCAGGGAGGGCTGCAGAGACGTTGTCAATAGAGGGGTAAAATGATGGGGCTTGTTGGATTGTGAAGGGATTGAGCCCAAAGAGCTGCAGGATGTTTTGGAAGATTTTGGGATCGGACCGGTTGGACAGTATACCCAAGGAGGGGTTTGTTTTATTTAGTTTCGTACATGGACTATGTGTAATTTGGATGGAGGGTTGAGTCACTAAAGGCTTGCCTGATGACTGCAGCGGCTGATGCCGGGAGAGGGGGGGACTGAGAGCAGAGGAAAGCGGGAGGAAAAAAAACTGCAGACATACTCGACTGGAAAGGGTGCTTGCAAGAGGTGGGTGTGACACCACTATAGACAGATTAATCTCTACTGTAACAAAGTCCCCAAAGTCAGTGTATTCAGACCAGAGATGCATTCTGTTTGTTTGTTTTGTTATTGCAGGAAGAATGAGGGACTGTGATAAGGAGGCCATGTAGCTGTGTTGGGGCACATGATTTTGAGGGTGGGGAGTAGAGAAGCAAGGGGGACTGGAAATTTGGCTTCTGATCTCCATTCTGTGTTACTTTGTGACCTTTATCAAGTCATTGAGTCTCTCTGTGTCCCTGTTTCCCCCCATCTGTAAATTTGGGCTAATACTTGTGATCTCCCCCCCCCCCCCCCCCCGGGGGGGGGTTGGGACATTTAATCAGTTAATATTTATGAAGCGTTTTAAATGTTTGGATGGAAGGTGTTTTAGAAATACTATATATTACTATTACTTGAGATTAGACAGATACAAAGTTCTAACCTATGTAAGTATAGTGGGTGATTTACCCAGGATGGAGCACTAACTAGCCAGTCAGGATTTGCATTTTCCAAATAACACATTACTAGGTGCAAGGTCATTCCAGGATATCCATTTGCCCGTGGTACTTTGTGAGATGTCATGAGAGAATAAATATGTGACAGATATTAGTCATGTTTCTTAATGCACTTTTGGTAGGTGCTTGGATATTATGGTGATGAGCATGGTATAAGAACCTATATAAGACAGAACAGAATCTGGTTTGATGCAGTGCCAATGTATTGCAACAGAATGAGATTCTGAAACAGCAGCATCTCACTGCATTATCATGTGGATCTTTTGACACACAATCAGTACGGTGTGTTACATTTTGAAGTCCTGTTGTAGATCTACTTGTGTGAATGTTTGAGGCTGCACTATGATTATCTTGGTGTGATCAGGTTTTGAGATGGTGCTACCTTGTTGTATCTCATAACAATGTTTTGAGGCATCCTGCTGCAACACAACGGTAGCATTTTGAGGCAGTGGGAGTCATTGCTTTGTTACAGCATGATGATAGTCTTAGGTGGGTATGGTGGTGTAACTGTTTTGAGGTGGTGGCCTCACATTGGATCACAAGAATATGACCTTTGGAGGCAATGACATGGCATGAGATCATGACACCATGGTGTGGTGACTTTCTGAGACAGCACCAACAGCATGAAAGCAGTTTTGAGACGTTTGGTGCAGGGTGGTGCTTGGGTTAAAGATTAAATTTGTGGGCCCACATCTCAAACTGTAGTGCAGCCAGGCCAGACCCAGTCACTCGCTGTGTGGGGGATCCAACAGTTCCAACTTTGCCCCCTCATAAGGAAAAAGCTGTGGAGAGAGACTGGGAATTTGTCTGGCCTTATGTAGTTGAGCCAATCAGAACGGACTCAGGTGAGTGACAGCCAATCTTTCCATTCAGCAACAAAGGGACCCCGGCACCAAAGGCAGACGATTGTCTGCGAGAGGACGTATTTCTCAACCAATCAAGTTTAGGGATAGGAAAGAGGGCGGCCTCTTACCACTCAGAATACAGGCTGAAGCAGGACAAAGCACAGAGTGGCGGCTCTTCGCCCAATGGCGGATGGGATCGCGTTTGAACCGTCCAATGAGATAGCCGGAGGGCGGCACGTCTTTTTGCGGGTATAAAACCAGCTGCTGGGGCAGGGGCTGGCGGCGGCTGGCATTTGTTGGCGGCGGCGGGGAGTGGAAATTATCTCCTGCCGGCCTCTCGCTCCGGAGCTTTCGCCTGTCTCTCCCCGCCATGACGACCACCACCACCTACAAGGGCGTGGACCCCAACGGCAGGAACAGCTCCAGGTCGGTGATGGGGGTCAGTGCGTGCCCCGGAGCCGTGGGGGAGCGGTGCGGGGCCCGGGGCTCCAGGGGGAGGCGGGGGCAGGGGCAGGGGCAGGGGCAGGGCTGACTGGTCTCTGGGACCGTTCACCGGGGGGAGGGGGGGGAAGACCAGTGGCTGGGCCGCCGGAGTGAGCCAGCGGGGGCCGGGCGCTAAGGGACCCCCCCGTCCCTGGGGTAATGGTGAGGGGCTCCCTCTCCCGAAGGATGGGGTGCATCCGGGGTTCAGGGGGAGGCAGGATGCTTTAAAGCCCCGTCCCCGGGGCAGGAGCTGGGGTGGGGGGGGAGATCTGGTTCAGCCGTGCGGGTGCCTGGGCTGCTCTCCCGGGGCTGGCAGGCGGCGGGGATACGGCCGCACCCAGCCGGCATGTGCTGCCCGTGGGATTCGCTCTTTCTCGCTGCGAAGCCCTGACGCAGTTGCCTGGGGACGAGCAGCAGCAGGGCTGGGAGCGCGGCAGACCCGCCCCGGGCTGCTGCGGGCGGCTGTGGCTGCTCGCCGAACAAAGGAAGGAAGCTCGCTGCCCAGCCACGCAGCCGGATTCGCCTCTCAGTCCCTCCCCAAAACCCCGGCACCGTCCTCCCTGCAGTCCCTTGTGCCGCTTGGCCTTTGCTATTCGTATCTTGTTCCTTACTCTAGCGGAGCTGCCCCGGGAGGGCTTCCCATACTGGGTGGGGCTGGAGCAGGCTCTATTGTCTCTTGTCTGTAGCCTCTCTACCTGTTAACCTTAGCGGGGGGCAGTGGTACACTTGTAACTCATCACGCATTCATTCATCTAAGAGGCTGCTCCTATTCGGAGACAGTTGCTGCAACTTTATGGAAGATTTGATCCTGCCAGGGTTTAAGGTGTCTATGTTGTTAAGCTCATTGTGTACCGTTATTTCAAATGGATTACGGGCAGATAGATCTCAAAGAGCGTGATCCAGTGCTGGGGGAAAGTGAAGGCACTACACTGCACATCCTTTCTCCACTGATCACAACCTGCAGTGTTGCATTGGCTATTCTTGGAGGGGGGGGGATTCCCACATAGGGAGCCATTTTGAGGGGGCAGCAAACAAGGGCTATGAGACTGCTGTAGAAAAAGAAAGGGATAAGGGGACAAGAGAGAGCATGCTACTAGATCAGGGAAGCCATGGTTTGTCTAGAAACAAAGAACTTAATGCATAGCATTCTATAAGAATCCTCTCAAACTAAATTGAACTCATGGATTTCAGTGGTGCAGTGTAAGATGAGGCAGTGTATAAATCATGCTATTCTGGGCAGGGTGGAACTGAGGCAGATGTTTTTTGGTAAGTCATTGTTTTAAACATGCAGAAATTTCCTGTTGAGGATTTGGGAATTTAAAAGGTCTCTCTGTTGCAAGAGCTTTTTCTTCATGGCGCTTATGTTGGTTTCGCAGCCTGTTACACATTTCATTGGATTTCATGCAAAGAGGGAGCAGTGCCTTTCTGAAAGTGTGGCTGTCAGCTGTTGCAGGGCAAATGTAAAATCCTGGGATTTGGGTGACCACTAAAAAGCATTTCAGTTCACCCTTAGCTGGGTGACTGAATAGAATATCAGACCTTATATGGAAGCTACGCTTAGCAGTTCGCTTGGCTACCCTTTTGTATTTCTGCTTGATTCACCAGGATGTCTTAAGTCTGTTTGACATCAGTCTGCGGAGGAAATGATTGTCACTGCCCTGTAAAGTGGGGGGGATATGGGTTGTGGATGCAAGCCCTTGTTTGAACACTCTGCTCTAAGAACTAATAAACGTGGCAACTGATGATATGGAAGACAATAAAGGAAGTTTTCACATTTGAACACTTTCCCTAGAAGGATAATTTCTCTCTATCAAATATAGGAGTCCATTAAAAATCATCTATTGAATATCTGAACAGTTATACCAAACTACATACCTCACAAAGGGGGAGTAGGAAATCATAAAGGTATATGTGCATTCTTAAAAGCTGTTACTTTTGATCTACTTGGTAGTTTGTGGATTCCCCTACTGTATGTTCCGTTTGTAGGGGAGAATTGGATGCTGTACAGAATCCCCCACCATACACTAAGGAGCAGTGCAAATGTTAGGTTTTCCCTGCTAAAGATTTCTTACAAATAAGTTTAAAAACTCAGTTCAGTTCTAGGATATTAAACAAATGAATTTTTAGGTGTTGTGTTGCTTGCTCTTATACTGTATTTGAGATTAGCAGGGTAAAGAAGTGATTGATGTCTTGTGTTCTGCCTTTAGTGTCGTAGGCTTAAGGCCTGGAAAGATCAGAATTAATTCCTGGCAGTGAACAGCCATATCTGAGTCAAAGGCTCACTATTCCAGCTGTGTTTGAATTTGTGTTTGAATTTTTGCATAGTGAGACTCTACAGACCTCTTTCTACTGTAGGCTAAGGACCAAAAGTTTAGGAAACTGCACTAAAAAGGATTGGGATGCTGTCCACTTCACTATCGTAGAATCATAGACTGTCCATTTTTCATAACTTGGATCTGAACTTTATATGAAAGCAACTTCATTTGATACCCTGAATCAACAACTTTGTCAGTATTTTGAACTTCAACTGAGTGCTGTTCATGTTTCTTATGTAGCCTCATAAGTGGTGGTAATCTTGAGATTTCTTTGGTTTCCTCAGCTGTTACTTTTGATGAGCTAAAGGGATGCTATGCTGAAGAAAATAAGCTTTGAATTCCTTCAGCCATGAAAGTGTTGAGCTTTCTTGCTTTCACTTCTTGACTTCCAGGAGGAGGTACCAAACAGGCTTCTTCATGTGTCTTCCTGATCAAGATCTCACTGCTAGATTTTATTTATTTTATTTTTTTTTAGCTCTATAGACATGCCAGGACTCTTTTGCTTTGCAGCTAAACTCTGCCCCTTAATAATCCCTGCTCAATACAGATGGCACTCAGGCAATTTTTACTTTAAAGCTTTTTGGTTCATCTCTTTAATTCAGGAACCTGCTGCATGTTTGGGTTTTAAAAAAGTTGGAACAGTTACAAATAGTCTGGAATCTAGACATGATCAGTCATGCAAATAGTACAGTGGTTCATGAGTCAAATGTTGGTCTCTGCCACATTGCTTATTTCAAGATTAATTTCGATGGGGTGTTCTAATGAATTTGGCTGTTTAGTAGTTGAAAGATTGGACTCTAAGATAAATAGAAGGCTTTTTTGGCTCTGAGTTTGAAAAATGTAGCATCTTTCACTGATCCTGGGACACAAGGATAAATGGAGCTGGCTGTTCTGTTTTTCCTTGTTTGGCTGTCTTTAATATTTAGTGTTGTAAATTGTACAGTATCTCTACAGTCCTCCGATTAGCTACCAAAAATATGAATAGCAGTGACAGAACAAATGTGTCTGTGCTGTCCTGAAGTATGTTGTAGGTCCAGGAGTGAACTACAAGTGTAACCCATTCTTGGTGCCAGTCTGGTGCTTGGCTTCTGAGTGCCAACAAGTACAGTGCTGGTCAGTGTTATTCACCTGTTCATTGTGAAGACTAATTGCCTTATGAGTAGCTTTTAGACCATTATGAAACTGGGCTGAATTTAACCCTTTGTTTAACCCACGTGATTCTATTACATTACTGTTCCCAGAGCCATCAATCCCTTTGCTTACCCAACCACCTTTTGTATAATACTTCAGTAACAGTGGTGGTAAAACTCTTGAAATATAAGATTGTCACACTGAATCTTTCTCCAGGGTATTGCGCCCTCCAGGTGGAGGTTCCAATTTCAACTTGAGCTTTGATTTGCCAAAAGAGCAGCCTGTGCGAAGGAACAAAATGGCATCCAACATCTTTGGTCTTCCTGAAGAGAATCCAGTTTCTAGGGATGGCTCAACAGGTACAGCTTCACTTTGGTTTCAGTGTCTATTCTAGTGACTATATTCTAATTTTGTAATGCTTTATGGAAAAGGCTGTGGGTGACCCCTGGAACTGTGGAGCAGAATCATTAGCATCCTGTAGTGGATGCAACTGATGACTCCTAGTACAGAGGAAAGATGGCTTAGTAGTTAAACCACTGGCCTGGAATTTGGGCAATGTGGATTAATCTCCCATCTCTGCCACACATTTTCTGTGTGATCTTGGACCTTAGTTTCTCTGTGTAAATGGGGAAAAAGTAGTACTACTTTCATGATGGTGAGACACTGAGGATAGATTCACTAATGTTCGTGAGGCATTTTAATACTGCAGTGATGAGAAGCCTAGATGCCTAGGATGAAATCTTGGCCTGCTAGGATTTTGCTAGTTCATCAGAAATAAAGCTTTGGATAACTGTGCCAGTCTGCTTTCTTGTAGGCTGACTTTACATCCTAACTAAGACAAACTTCTGCTTTCAGGGGCCATGCCCAGAGGTGTCAGAGAAGATTCTGAACCGTCTGGACCCCAAAGGAAAAGCTCTTCTGATGCAAACTGTGGGGACTCTGTAGATCCAAAGGTCAGTGACTATCAAAAGCTTGTGCTGTGCTTGTGGCTGCTTAACCACTGCTAGTAAGGTTGTATGGTAGGAAAAGGGCTTAAAGGCAGGTAGGTGGCTTTATTGTGGCCTCTTACTTTCTACTTGGAGAAAATATGAAATCTCCCTGCATCTCTAACATGCTGTGGGCTTTCAAACTAAATACAGAGTTCGAGATTATTTTTAAACTGGGTGCTCAGTAAAACTTTCTGGCTTGTCCCATCCTAAAATCCGGTAATGGTGAGGAAATCCGTGCCTTAGCCACAAGTTCAATATCATTACCAGCATTTTTGCTTGTAAAGTTCAAGCTGCAGGGCTCTTTAATCGGCAGGGGGAAGGGGTGACAAGTGTTGGGGATGCCAGCTTTGTGCTGGAGTGTAAAACAAGTAGCCTGGATGCTTGTGTAATGAGTTCCATGGCTGTCATCTACAGGGAGCAGCAGATGCACTAGCCTCTGTATGTGGTCTGGCTTCTTGGGGCCGGGGGGACGACAACAAAACCATGCTACTAGCACAGGTTTTTGCTTAGTATGTGATTCCAAATCCTGGAGAAATAAGATATAGAATAGTAGCTTCTCTGCAGATAGCAAAATTGGGGAGGCTAAAGCAGACTTCACATCTGTGATTCAATTCTAAAAACTAGTCCTTTCACAATCTAAAATTCAGTAATTTTCAAGAAAAGATAAACTGGGTAAAGTATAGCCCCCAGGTATGATGATAGGACAACAGATAAGTGTCTGGAGACCTTCTGTTACTCCTATTTAAATAAAAAGAGAAGGAGTACTTGTGGCACCTTCGAGACTAACAAATTTATTTGAGCATAAGCTTTCGTGAGCTACAGCTAGTCTCGAAGGTGCCACAAGTACTCCTTCTCTTTTTGCAAATACAGATTTTAAATGGCATCTAAGTCACAAAGACAGATTAAAGTTGGCTTTTTTTGATCCACAACAAGATTTATGTGTGTAGGAAATGTCTTGCTTGCTAAATTGGAACATAGCAGCTGTAAATTTCATCTAGTGATTACAGCAGAAAACCAAAGTAAGCTGTTTGGTTTAATTCTATTAGCTGTTTAATTGTATTACATATTCTGTAGCCTGCAGAGGTTGACTTTGTGAACATAATTCCTCACACACAATCCTTCACTTGCACAGTAGCTGTATCTGCAAACAGTTTAAACTTGTCTAGTATAGTCCAGTCCAGAATTTAAGAGGTACATAGACATGCTTCAGCCTGTCTCATATAATTATGTTGAGATCAGTGGAGCTGTGTCAGCTTACACCTTAGCAACACGCACACAATTCTGATAAGACTCATTAGCTCACTGTGTTAAAGGGTTGATCTGCATCAAGGAAATGACTTAGTAGTGCCAGCAACAGTTTAATTTTGGGCCCCAACCTGGTGTTAAACTATCTCCTAAAGCAAGTAAGGAAATTTTCAATGCTGTTACAGAAAATGTAATTGGGACTGAGTGGAAGGTGAGCCACCTTTTGAGAGAGCCAGTGTCAGGAGGGGTAAGCTTCCTAAAGCAGAGGGGGACAAACTGAAAATAATTACCCACAATATATTTAAAACTAACTTCATTGCTTTATGGCTGTAAAATGTAACTTGTGTAAAGTTATCAAAGTAAACTCTTTCTAATGAAAGATGTTAGATGAACAGTATTGCACTAGTGCTCTAGCCATCTGGTTCTTGCACACATGGGCACAAGACAAGTTTCTTCATGTCATTGTAATCCTGGCCTTTAGAGTGAGTAGCATCTATGCCCATTCAATCCTTACCACTATGCTCTTATAAACAGACATGTCTGTATTTAAAAACACAGAAATATCTAATTCGTTTCCCTGATCGGTTAGCAAAATGTCATTCTAGACATTTGGTTGAATTGATCACCTCCGTAGATGTAAAAAGAAAAGGAGTACTTGTGGCACCTTAGAGACTAACCAATTTATTTGAGCATGAGCTTTCGTGAACTACAGCTCACTTCATCGGATGCATACCGTGGAAACTGCAGCAGACTTTATATACACACAGAGATCATGAAACAATACCTCCTCCCACCCCACTGTCCTGCTGGTAATAGCTTGTCTAAAGTGATCAAGCTGGGCCATTTCCAGCACAAATCCAGGTTTTCTCACCACCACCCCCCCACACACACACACACACTCGCTCTCCTGCTGGTAATAGCCCATCCAAAGTGACCACTCTCCCTACAATGTGCATGGTAATCAAGGTGGGCCATGTCCAGCACAAATCCAGGCTTTCTCACCCCTCCCCCCCTTTTCCCGGGGACGGACGGACGGACACACTCACTCACTCTCCTGCTGGCAATAGCTCATCCAAACTGACCACTCTCCAAGTTTAAATCCAAGTTTAACCAGAACGTCTCGGGGGGGGGGGGAGGAAAAAACAAGGGGAAATAGGCTACCTTGCATAATGACTTAGCCACTCCCAATTTCCCCTTGTTTTTTCCTACCCCCCCAGACGTTCTGGTTAAATTTGGATTTAAACTTGAAGAGTGGTCAGTTTGGATGAGCTATTGCCAGCAGGAGAGTGAGTTTGTGTGTGTGTGTCCCCGGGAAAAGGGGGGGGGGAGGGTGAGAGAGCCTGGATTTGTGCAGGAAATGGCCCACCTTGATTATCATGCACATTGTGTAGAGAGTTGTCACTTTGGATGGGCTATTACCAGCAGGAGAGTGAGTTTGTGTGTGGGGGGGTGGAGGGTGAGAGAACCTGGAATTGTGCTGGAAATGGCCCAACTTGATGATCACTTTAGATAAGCTATTACCAGCAGGACAGTGGGGTGGGAGGAGGTATTGTTTCATGATCTCTGTGTGTGTATATAAAGTCTGCTGCAGTTTCCACGATATGCATCCGATGAAGTGAGCTGTAGCTCACGAAAGCTCATGCTCAAATAAATTGGTTAGTCTCTAAGGTGCCACAAGTACTCCTTTTCTTTTTGCAAATACAGACTAACACGGCTGTTACTCTGAAACCTCCATAGGTGTGACTGGCAATGTTTCTTCTGATCAGCAGAATACATGCATTGTCCACGGTGCCGCCTTGACATCTGATTGCTTCCTGTTTCTGCATTCCCACAACTCAGAGGGCTCTGCTAGGCATAGAGAAGCATGCTAGACTAGCTTTGTTTAGTAGTCGTTGCTAGGTGGGGCCTGGGTGTTCAGTGCCGCACACTGTATCTAATATTGAAAATGCATTGCAAAGTACAGGAAATAATATGTGTTGTCTCTTGTAGGATGGGGAAAGCGGTGAAACTTTTGGTGAGTAACTCTGTCCCTTTCTGGTGTCTAACCTGTAAGAAGTCTTTCAGGAACAAATGAAGTTCTGGTGCATTTGAGGTGTTGGAAGGAGATATCTAATATAATCCAGCCTGCGGTTACCTCTTGGGTCCTTCAAAAGGGTGGTTACTTGAATATTTCCAATATTTGATTAGATGTAGATAGAGTCTAATTGCAGAATGCCTCCTCCCCACCCCCCCTTTTTTTTTTTTAACCCATTGGATTTGGGGTCACAGCCTGTTCTTTTGCCAGCAGTAAAGTTAGAGCCAAGAAGTCTGCATTTGGGACTAATATTACAAGGGAAATAGAGTTGAGGAGGGACAATCCCTAGGTCTATTAACTGCTGCACTGCACCATTTTAAGTTTAATACCTACATTTTATTTAACCTAAATCAAATAAATCTTTAATGTGTGACTATAGGAGTTATGAAGTTTTCTAAGACTTATCATTAGCTTCCTTAATTATCGGGGATGCCACAAATGGATCATTAGTACTAGGATTTTAAAATCAACGAAGATGAAGCTTTGTAAATGACTTTTAGTTTCTGAACATTTTGCTGACACTTCAAAGATACTGAGTTCAGACACCATGTAAATATTAAGTTCTGGGTTTAGTTTTATTTAGCGTAAATTCAAAATAAAGTGAGATGAAATGTGACTGTCTTGCTGATCTTTGTAGCTATTTGTCCAGTATATGCCGTTATACAGGCAAAAGTGGTCTCTTAGCTGTTGAGCCAGGTGCACAATATGGATTTGCTTGCAGCAAATCTCCTAAATGGAGACAGAGTGAAGGTAATTGCCAGTGTCCCAAGTTGGCAGCAATCACAAGAAGCAAAATCCATCTGTTTAGTGCAAAATGCAACTTGCAAATCTGTTCCAAAGTGAATATGCAGCTCCTAACACTGTCCTCTGATCAGACAGGATTTGCACACTTGAAATTGAACACTTTAAAGAGCCACACTTGAACATGAGTCAGTTTCCTGCTTCCAGAAAAAACTTTCAGAGCACGCATAAGGTTCATATTTTTGTCAAAGCTGAGCTTTCTTCACTAAGCCAAATGGATACTCAGTAACAATTGGGATTTGTGCATGATTCCTTAGGGCAATGGTGTCTACCCCATGCCCATTAAGGCTCTTAATTATGGCCCTTGAGGAGGGTGACTGTTAAGTGGAATTGGTATTCGATTATAAATTGAAAGTGCTATTAATATTCATGTAATCTTTTAACAAGCCCCTTGAAATCCTGGGCTCACTCTCTTTTCATGTGTATTCATGAAACTTTTAATCTGATTTCAAGTTTATAAAGCTAATAGTTTTTTCTCTTGGTCTAGCACTCTACTTTATTTGGACTATCATCTGAATAGCCTTGCTATTCATGTACTGAGGGCATGCTTCCTCCTGAAGCTGATTTATAGTGCCTTTTCTCCACCTGGAGGTAACTGAAAGCCTTGTGGTCTGTCATTAGGGGCACTGGCAGCTTGAATCTGTTCCTCAGTGACCAAATAGATTTAGCTTCAACTCTGTTAATCGATCTTTTCACTCAGTATCGTTTTGGCAGGGACATAGTCTTAAATGCTTTACACAAAACCTCTCCAGGATTGGGCAAGCCTAATGTCCTTTGAAAAAGCCAGATGGTACTCAAGTAGGTACTCAAGTAGGAAACTTGCCTTTCCTTGGTGGATATAAATGGTTACCATCAAATTAAACAATACTTGTAATTGTTTTCTATAACCTGATAAGTTTTCTGTATTTTAAATTTTGTGTATTGGATGACACTTGGTAATTATTTTCACAGATCTACCAGTATAGTCAGTTTCCATTTCCATGTGGTCCTTTCACACCAACAGATTTCTTTAAACATAGAGAAATGATTGCCAAAAAATAACACATTGGCAGGAAGACTCAAAAACAAGTATAGTTGTAAAGTGATTCTTAACTCTTTATTTTTAATGTCTTTACCAACTAGTTTTGCTGAGCAGGAGTTTATTATTAGCAAAATAGCCCATGTAAATATGGAAAAGCATTCATACCTTCACCTAGACCCTGGAGGAAAAGACTATTCATGATTGAAGTCTAATGCCTTTCCTACCTTCGTAAATTTACACTAGAAATAGCCCATTTCCTGATTTAGAACAAATATTCATTTCTTTTTACCCCAGTACTTCCCTCCGTGCTACTTTTCACACCTGTAAGCTTTAGCTTCAGGATAAAGATCAGCAAACCTGTTAATAGATACATTTCCCGAAGAAAAATCTTTCCTCTTTGTTCTTAAGTAGCAGCTATGGGCTGGGCTTGACATCTGATAGCCATATAGCTAGTGTTGCTGTGGGAAGAGTATCTAATGCCCCTGACTCAACTATGCAGCTTTCCTTAATGTTTTCCTATGAGCCATTACTAATGTGGTTTAATTAGCATTGCAGTGCAACCAACACCATTACTAGCAGAAAATTTGACTAGTACAAAATATTAATTTTGTAGCTCTGCTTGTAATTGAAACGCCAGGGCTACTGGAATAGTTACTTCCAATTGCACTGGATAGTCAGTCAACCCATTTCTCACTTCTTGGTTCAGTTCTTGTAGGTGGCCATGTCCGTGAAGTAAACAGCTATTTAAGCGGCAAGTGAACTGGAGTTGGTTTTCCTGATGCAACATTAGTGGAAATGTTTTGGTTTAATAAACTATTGTGACTGGCCAGAATAAGTTGTGAAGACACAGGCAAACCACTCACACTTAAACCTAATGCCATTGACGTGAGTTGTAGAGGTTCTTACACTCTTCCAAAGCAAGAGCAGAAATGCTAGGGAGGCATCTCACAAAGTCCCTTGTGAACCCTGGCAAATCACTCAATTTCTCCTCTTCTTCCCCCCACCAGTTTGCTGTGGATACCCCGAAGCAAATAGAGTATGGTCAGAACTGCACAGCAGTGTCACTGAGCTATCTCACAATGTCTTTTGATATTCCTATCATGTGAAATGTTACATCAGTCATGTAGGTGAATGTTCCATGTCCCACGTTGCTCATACTTCCAGTCTTGTTCTGATATTTATTGTATTATCTGTCTTTGGTTTCTGAATGGCTCATGGAGGAGTGAGTTTAGACACCTCTGAAGGGGAAAGCTTTCTCTCTGCATTTAAAGTTCCCCATCTCAGTTTGGGGTGGTGCTAGAGGCGCTAAATCCTAATGGGTAAGTGTCTCTTAAAGGATACTCTCTAAAATGGATCATATTCAAATCTAGACCCTCCCCAAACCATTCTTTTTACTCTTCTGAATTAAGACAAGCTGCTTTATGATGAACAGTGCTGCTGTGAGTGCTTAGTAAATCTTCAGTTTTTGCTTACATGGAGTAGACCCTGGTTTTACATTGATCAGGTTGCATGCATATCTTCAGGACAAAATCGAATGGGGTCCTCAAGGAAAAACATGTTTTCAAAGGGGTATAATCTGTCTGCATCATGGCTCCTAGAACTGGGTTCATAGGATTCATTTACTCTTTGCTGCAAGTGCAGACAAGAGAGCATTCAGTTCTCAACATGAATTGTTAGTCTGTCATAATATTTCTCAGTTCTGCTGAGTAGTGTGGCAGGTTGGTAGCATGAGTCAGCCTGAGGCTTCCAAAGAACTTAGAAGTCTGCTGCCTGGTTTAAATGTGCCTATGAGCTAATGGCTCTGGAAGTAAATCATTATATTGTAGATTCCCTTTCCATTTTAACATCCACATTTGCTCTTTCAAATAAATTTGTCTTACTGATATTTTAACTAGGGCTATTTTCTGACAATGTCAGGAAGAAACTGTCAGGGTCTACTTAAGCCAGTGGCTCCAAACTGGTCAGTGAACTGTCAGTGGCCTGGAGAGCTGCTGGATCTCACTTCTAGCTGATACATCAGTGTAAACCACTTATCCACAAGCAGTGGCTCCAGCTGCCATAGGAGCGTTGATGAGACTTAGATATAAGATATGATCAAGACTGGAAAAGCTTGAGAACACCATTGCAATAAATAGCGCTTGACTTTCCTGTACATACTATTGTATGTAGTGCACTGGTCTGAAATAGTGGCTTTCTGATCCCTTTCAAGATTCTGCTGCTTCAAAGGAATATGGATGTAATCTGTAATTCTGCAGGATTTTGTAAAGTGTGGTATCCATTTATCCAGTCAGTTTCAAATCATACATTGTTACTGCGGATTTTACTATATAAGAGAAGCTTAATCTCTTTGCAAAAAGAAAAGGAGTACTTGTGGCACCTTAGAGACTAACCAATTTATTTGAGCATAAGCTTTCGTGAGAGCTGTAGCTCACGAAAGCTTATGCTCAAATAAATTGGTTAGTCTCTAAGGTGTCACAAGTACTCCTTTTCTTTTTGTGAATACAGACTAACACAGCTGTTACTCTTAATCTCTGCTGGATCATTGGGACTTTTTATATATTTCTGACATAAGAATTAATTCTTTTCCCTGTGTCTCATATAGGTGAGGTTTGCTTCAAGATGTTTAAAATGCCCTGCTCAAAGCTGTGCTCTTGATTAAAATTTGCTGATCAAATACCTTTCATTTAGTCTACTGATCTGAGTAATAATCTTTGTCCAGCAGGAATCTTTCATCTAAACAAGACTTGATTGACTTGTCAAAAGGAGTGGGGGTGGGGGGGAGGTGTGGTTCGTGGTTTTTTTTTTTGTTTGTTTGTTTTTTGTTTTTTGCTACCACTGATGCTTATTGCCACTCAACCTTGACCTATTCTGTTTAGTAACAGCAAAGCCCACAATCCTCTTCATACTTCCAAAAATACTGAAATAAACTAAGTAATCAAGACTAGACCTCTAAATAACTGATAAATTGGGGGAAGAAGGGGGATGCATTTTCTGTTAGCTTTTTTCTGGACTTCATGGTACACATGGCTGGATTTTGATCAAACATGTGACATCCTTCCTCTCTCGCTCCTGTTTGTAGGAAAACTTATTGTAGATTAACTATGTGAATTGTCCTAAGAGAGCAGAGGGTCTGATGTTCTGGGACAACTGCATGGAAGCTGTCCCAGGCTGCAGCAGAAACTGATCTAGGTGCATCCCTCCTTGCACAAAGATTCACTTAATTAAAACTCCTCTTCCCCAGAAATGGCTATGAATGAGACAAGCTGCATAACTGACTCTAATGAATAGAAAACTCAGTAGAGTTGATACCCTAGCAAGCAGCACTTTAATGAATGTGCTACATGTGTAGAGTTCCTGCATGTGTGTTCCTGTTTAGGGTCTTTTAACAGCATTAGAACTAGATGAAATGGCCCACTCTTTTCAAGCAGGCCCACACACTTTAATGTGAATTTTTGGAGGCTTGTAGACAAGTGTAAACAAAGACCACAGAGGTTTAGGAAGGGATTAGGCATTTTATCTCACTCAGCCTAGATTCTGTGGCTCCAGTTTGTGTATTATGCTGTGAATGTAGCATTTAAAACTGTTAAATGCAGAACTCGGGTTCAGACCTGCATTAGTATTCAACGCATGCTGAGACTTTTCACTAGAAGCCGTTAACAGGTTTGATGATCCATAACATGCATGACCACAGGGGTGCTGAAACAATTTGTATAGTGAGCATGCTGAGATTCATTGAACCAAACTGTAAACCCCATATCTAATGGAATCCACTTCCGGCTGGGCGTGCAGCAGCACCCCTAGTTACAGCACCTATGCATGATCATACTAACAGGTTACTACTTGCCATGAATTGCGGGCAAGTACTGTTTTGATGGCAATGGAACTAAATTGGCCCCTAAATGACTATAGTCAAGTGTACGATGTGACCGTAGTCTCTCAAGAAGATGTACGTGTTACCCACCAAAAAGTTAATGCTGTCTTGCCAGCAGATGTTGAAGCAGAACGTGGGGGAGAGGTGTACCCTAGTGGAGGGGGGAGTACCTGAGAGAGCAGGAGATTTCCCTTTCTTCTTTTCCATATCAAACACCCTAAAATCTTTTCTTCTAGAAAACATTGAGGCTGATGTAGAAGCTGCTCCAGGCCAGAGTGAAGAAAAAACCCTGCCTGCTGCACCTGTTCCTAGCCCAGTAGCACCAGTACCTGCACCATCCAGGAGAAATCCACCTGGTGGAAAGTCCAGCCTAATCCTCGGTTAAACCCGTTCCTTTCTGACTGTTTTGAACTCGTGTCTGTTTCTTTTCCCCCATGCTTGTGAACTGCACAACTTGAGCCTGACTGTACATCTCGAATTTCTTTCATTAAAAAGAAGCACTTTATGTACTGCCTTTTTTTTTTGTTTTTTAAAAAACAAGTTTTTTTTCATTTCTGTTTGGTCTCCCCTGGATCTACTGGAAATGACGTGTTTTCTAGTAGTAAACATGAGGGAAAGCTTTGAGGGATAGTAATTGGCTCTAAGTGTGCTTAGAGGGTTTTTGTACGGAGATTTTTAGAACCTCTTATAGTCAGCCTTTACAAGGGTTTAGAATTCTAGTTGACCAGGCCAGCAAACAATGAACGAGAGCAGACCCCCTTCACCGCACACAACTGTTGGTTATCCAAAACTTAATTGACTTCCATGTGGTAAATGTCTAAGAACAGTACAGAAGTGTGATCTAGTGTATGCCATGCTGCCTTTAATAAGGAGTATCTTAGAGTTGGACCATTATGAAATCGGGCATGTGCCATATTTAGGGCTGAGATGCCTGTCCTAATACTGGGGAGGGGTTTGGGTGTACAGCAGAAACTTAATCCAGTAAAGGTAGAATGAGGTGTGGATCATACCAAGTAAAAATTACAGGGGCATTTTATTATAAATGACTCAATGCTGTGCATGATCATGCTGGTGCTTGACCATGAGGTGAAAATCTCATCCTTTTAAAATGTGTGTTGTAACTTCACAAAGCTGGACTGTTGCTTAAAAGTAAATAATATAGAAGTTTTGAAGCAGTGTTTCCTGTGTGGGTTTTATTTCTATGTTCTCTCTACTACTGGTACAGCATATCTGATCATTCCTTTGAAATGCTTCCCTCTATTGTTATAGCAATAGTTTAATTAACCTCCATGTAAATAAACAAAAACACATGCAGGTTGTAAATCAAGGAACATCTCACCAGAGTTCAGATAGAAATGGTAGAAGGGTCATCTCTGATCACCCTTGTACTCCACCTACTTAGTATCCTGTCAACTAGGGCTAGCCCATGATCTGAAGCACAATGGCTTACATTCCCTTTAAAAAGTAACTAGATGTGTAATTCTCTCAGAAGGGTACTAAGAGCTTAGTCAAATGACAACTTGTGGCAATGAGTTCCACGGGCTAATTACTTCTCTGCAGCCATTTTCCTGTGGGAGGGGAGGGGAAGGGAAGTAAGTGGCTGATGGACCAATTTTATACCAATCACTATGGTCCAGAGGCAAGCATATCAAGACTTATTTTGTTGCTATTTTTTTCCTCTTATATATATGCTAACCTCTTAATTTTTTCAAATGGAACAGAGAAAAGGGGCTCTAGTATTCCTTGTCTAGCTTCATCACTTTGAAGTTCCTTTGCAGTGGTCAGATTTAGCACAAGCCTGCTCTTCCATCACTATACAGGCATGTGTTACACACAGAAAGAGCAAAACAAACATTAGTGTTAAAATCAGAACTTAATTGGCTTTTGGGACAGACTAGGAAAAGTCAAGTAATGATGTTGAGGCTCTTCAACAAGTGCTGTGGAAGGGCAGGTCAAACAGTGATGGGTTCAGCTTGTGTAGGTGAAAAGCTCTAGTTCTCTTCTCTACCAGGTGTGAGGCCTCCTGGAAGCCAGGCCTGAAACGGGTTAGGCCTAAAGTTCAGGCAGCTGCAGGAGCACAGGGCTGGTTGGTGGTTTAATGACTTCAGGAGAGGCATGGGCAAGAAAGCACTCCCACAACTGATCTGGCCAAGCCTGCTACCTCCCGAGCCCCACGTGCTAGCCCCCCAGCAGGACCTGGCCCGGCTGAGCACCCGGTCCCGGCTGAGCTTTGGCACGATCTGCAGGAGCGGATTGCAGCGATGGAGGATTTCCCCACTCGCTGCTCCGGAGCCCAGCCTCTTCCGTGAATCCATCCATCCATTGGGAACCCCGCCTGCGCGCCCCGCCGGCCGGGCTTCGCTGCAGCCCCCAGGGCCGCGAGCGCTCAGATCCCTGCCGCCGGCGGCCTGCCAGGGACGGATGAATATTCATAAAGACAAGCTCCGCCCAGTCCTATTGAATAACAGCCTCTGGGGGCTCTAGGAGGCGGCTGCTACCGCGTGGGTTCTAGTCTAGACCCGGCAGCCGGCCCCGAGCGCTATGGCTGGGTCGACCGCGTCCCGCCTCCGCGTGCTGGTGGACATGGACGGGGTGCTGGCGGACTTCGAGGGCGGCGTGCTGCGGCATTTCCTCGCCCGCTACCCTGGGGAGCCCCACGTGGAGCTGGCGGAACGGAGGGGCTTCTCGGTCCGGGACCAGTACCGCCGCCTGCGGGAGGACCTGGCGGTGAGAGGCCGGGGGCTGGAGCTGGGTCGCGGGCAGTGGGAGTGGGCAGAAGTATCCCCGCAGCGTGGCCCGTGGGGGCCCCAGCTGGCCGATGCGCTGCACTGCGCGGCGGGCCGGGGGCCGCGTGCCCCGTCTGGGCAGACGGGCTGCCGGGGCGGGGGAGTGGTAATGCGGGGTAGGTGTGTCACAGAGCAAGGGGGACAGTCCGATCCCAGCGGATCGGCTTTAGAGCAAACCCAGAAGGAGCGCAGCGTGAGTGTCGTTTGGGGCAACTGAGCGGTTCTCTCTGCTTTAGTGGAGAGCGAGAAATGCGCTGTTCCTAGACTACCGGTAAGGGCAAAATGGAGGCGACCCTGTAGTAGAGAGGATTGTTGAATGCTACCACTGTTAACCTTCAGTTGTAGCATAATCGGCTCACCGTGAGCGTGCCAGCCCCTTCCCAAGATGGGGGGGACAAGGACGGGACGAACAGTCTTGCCTCCTTACTCAGCCACAGCCAGTAAAAATATACTCCAGCTGAAAATCTGTCCACAATAGCATCATCATTGCGTTCATTCACCCACTCGGACAACCTGTTATTGCTACACAGCAGCGGTAATGAAACCATCCATCCAAGGATCTCTAAGTACGCTATAGAGGTTAGCTGAGTCTCGCACCAGACCTGGGATGGGGGTACTGGGGAGGGAACTGCAGTGCACAGAGCAGCTACGGGAAACAATGTATTAAAGCTGCAAATGAACCCAGATCTTTTAAGCTTCCAGTAGCCTAAACTATTGCCTTTGGTGGATTCCCCTAATGTCGGATACTGAATGAGAGTTTTCAGAGTAGCAGCCCTGTTAGTCTGTATCCGCAAGAAGAAAAGGCGGACTTGTAGCACCTCAGAGACTAGCAAATTTATCTGAGCATCAGCTTTCGTGAGTTACAGCCCACTTCAGCCCATGCATTCAGTGGAAAATGAGAGTTGTGGCTGTGTGTTTGTTTGTTTTTTAAGTAAACTGTAAACATTAAAGAATAAAACTACTAGGAGCATGGATTTGAAGCCTTCTTTTCTTTACAGAATATTTAATGCCCTCTACAGATAGTAAGAGGAGTGCTGGACCAAATCACATCCCATACCTTCCCTGAGACATCCACTGCTTCTATTTTTAAAGTCCCAAATAGGCTAGAAAACCACCCATGCCTGTAACTGGCAGTTAAAAGACCATTATTCATGTTCCTCTTTTTCTCTGTCACCAGAACTAGGTACTTGGATCACTCAATTCAGGTCTGATTTTTCATAGGTTTAATCTGATCAGGCTATTCACTTGTTTGTAGTTTGTGGCTATTTTTAACAGATTTAATAATTTTATGAAGATGATAAAAAAAATGGTACAGAGTTTAAGCGTAGAAGTTTCTGGTTATCAGGGAATAAGGTACCGATTATCAAGAGGTGCAAAATTCAATTTAGGATCGGATGGTGTAAGGAATACATAATCTGCAATATCCCCGATTGGGGGAAAAAGGTTAACGGGTCAAAGTACAGACACTGAGATATGGGGGTATGTTGTTCATATAATGGCTATGTTCAGGTGTGGAGCACGAGTGGCTACGATGATGAGGATGGATTTACCCTCATTTGGTGAGATTTAATGTTCAGTGAGTTTATGGTTCCAGTTCATATGGTCCAATGGAAAAAGTCTTTCGGTCCCTTTCTCATAGTTGATGCACAATGTCATACTAGAAACTTTTTGGCACCTTCCTTGTCCCCTACGTTTAAGTAAATAGGATCCCAACCCAATTGAAATGAAAATAGTTTGTTCTCTGAGTGAATCTGACCCTGGTATCCAAATGCTTTGGGGCAAACATTTTTCTTCTAGTAGGCTAAGTGCTCGTCCGTGTTGCTAGCCTATACATTATTATGTGGTGAGTCTGTAATCCACCTCATGGTGGCAAGATGGATTGTGGCCTTTTTGTGGGTCTGTCAGCCCGTTACTGATCCATACCAATACTGCCCATGCCCCCAAAACTCATTGGTGCCAGTGGGATACAGTCAGTCCCCTCTAGATCACTGGTTTGAATCCAGCTGAGGTCAGGATGAAAGAAAGCTGTTACCATCTGATTACTGTTAATTTTAATTGTGGTTGTTCTCAAAATGTGCTTGGTGTTGTACATGCATGTAAGAAGAAACTGTCTCTGCCCCAGGGCGGGTACCATGTCTTTGTATGTGTCTGTACCCCACCTAGCATGACTGGGGGTACTAGCTGCTACGCTGATTTAAATTATTTGATGATAGGCACGTGTCTTAGTTCCATATTTAAATAATCCATTCTGCCCCTTTACTGAATCCCATTTTGTACCTTTTGGTGTTTAAATGTCAGTGTTTGGTATTTTAATCCTTGCCTAATCAATAGGTATTTTATTAACTGTCCATTTGTTCTGAACTTTAACCATTGCCTACTACCAAGTTTTAGTTGTTAATTCTTGTTTTAATATTAAATGTTGTTTCCTTTCTATTAATGGTCATAATATAAGATGACCTAATTCCACTTTGTAAATGCTTTGTTTTTTAAAAGTTATTTGTGTTTAACTCCTTTCTCTTTACTGTACTTGACTGCCAAGTTGTCTGTGTGAAACGATCTGGGTTCTGCTTCTCAATTGACAAGTGTTCACAATACAACACCTGGATCCTAGCTTAGCCAGATTCAATAAAAGGATTTGACATCTGCAGACATAACAAGAATACCTAGAGTTGCAATAAGTATTTAAAAAAATAACTCAACAAACAACAACTTGGGGAAGCCAAGAGATGGGGGCAGTTTGCTGCAGGCCCCCAAACTGAGTTGTATTGTGACATGGCGCACCAGGACGCAATACCACTCACTAAAATTTGGTGATGGAAGAGCTGTCGGACCAAACCTGAGGAGCTGAGCTGCTGCTGCAGAGTGAGTGCAATGCAGGCAAGTGGCATGACAGGCTAGCCACTCCAAGTACAATCCTGTCTAAAACCCTAGGCATGTACTTGGGGCAGCTAGCCTGTCCCAACACTTATGCCACCGTAGCTACTATTTTTAGAACACCAGCTCAATCAGAGCTAGTGCATGTATGTCTCCTGGAGCTGGAAACTACACCCCAAGCTCCCATGTAAACCTACCCAAAGTGTGAGTGGGAGCTTAGTCCCCACATTCTATTCAATCCTTTAGACTATTGTGATTGCTAACGAGAGGGTGAAGAGTGGTGGTGGGTTTTGTGATGTGAGTAGCGTTCTGCTACAACCAGCATTGAGACTCCCCAAGTGATTTCACCCAGGTCACTGACCAACCACCCAGTCTTAAGTCAATTACCAAAAAAAAAAAAAAGAAAAAAAAGTTGAGTTGGATGCAGACCAGTTATTTCCAACTAAAAGGTGCATGAATGACCCTTTTAATTTTGTTTGCTGTGTTTTAAATGAGGAGGAAGCACATCACTAAATGAATGGAGGGTTGTACCCCCACCTCAGGCAGTGTAGCTTCTTCGTAGGGGACAAAGGTGCCTCTGAACCATATAGCAAACCATACAGTACAGCTGTATTAACTCACCTTTTCTGTGCCTTTGCCTCACTTCAGGCCCTTGCTACCCTTAAACGATTCTCCTCTGAAAGTGAACTTTCTCCTAGCTTATGATCACTCTTTTAAACCCTGCCTGGGTGTAGGTCAAAAGCTTCCTCTGTTCCTTTTAAAGGTCTGGTTTCCATTAACTGCAAAATGTCTTTGTCACATGTTATTCCCCCTCCTCCCCACATCATCACAGCTTGGGCAGCTGCATGAAAACACTGCCTCTTGCTCCTTTTGCTGAGGAATGAGCAGTAAATTTCCCCTCCCTCCCCCACCCTGAAAACTGTCAGTTGTGGAGCTGACTAGGAGAGTCCTGTTTCTGGCAGGGGAGGGACAGCATGGAATAGAAGCAGATAAAACTCTGATATTATTACAAGCAGGCTCATCCCTGTGCCTGGAACACAGGCACCAGGAGCAAGGGGGAAGCAGCTTGTGCTCCCATACTAATGGGCTGTGGGGGCCAGTGGAGTCCCCCCATGCAAATGAGGGCTGCTGTAACTTGTTCCCCTCCTTCAATGAGCAGGGGAGCAGAATCACCAGGCTGCTGGTCTGTCCTGGCCAGGACCTTCATTCATACCCCCTCCCTGCCTCCACTCTGTTCCAGAACAGTCCCTGCTCCTGTGGCTGCTGGAGATGGCTCTGCACCTGGTGTAAGAGTCTCTGAGCTGGGTGTTCTCCAGAGCGGCCTTCTACCTGCCTTGCAGCACTACTGTTCTCCAGCCTACCTAGCTAGCACAAAGGGGCCAGAGCACAGTGATAATTCTGTCACTTATTTACTTCCAGAAACGGACAAGAAAAGTCAGCATGGTCTCAACTATGCATGAGACTGGGAACAAGGACCTCACCAGACTCAGAGCCAGTTCTGCCATTTGCAGTGACCACAGACAAGTGCTTTTAATCTCCATTTCTTTATCTGGAACAGTCAGGATAAAATCTACCTTGCAGGGGCAGTGAGGATTAAGGACCAGGAAATGCCCTGCATTATTGAAATGTCTTTATGGCAGCAAGTCACAGGAGGAGGCTGCATTATATTAAAAACTACATTCATCATTGTTCTGCCTGGTCCCTTTCAGCCTCTAAAATCAGGCCCTTGGCTACAGGTATATGAAACAAACAGTTAGTGACAAGCCTCTCATCCCCGTTTCAGAAAAGCCTGTCATCTCTGTTGTCTTTCAAATCTGAACCAGTCACTTTGTTCCAGGTGGGTGGTGACTGGCCTATGGTGGGTCTCTGCCAGTGCACAGGTGCCCCTCCCAAAACCCACTACCACAATTAGTTTTAAGTGGCACCTTTATTGTCAGGGTCAGGTGAGATGGGGTTGGCAAAGCTTGTGCAGTTGCTCTCACTGCTGAACTGGTTCTGTGGATGAGGGACTCCAGTCCCTAGCACTGAATTGCACAGGACTGCTAGAAACACCCCACTCTATTGCTGAACTTTCTAGAGACTAATTTCCCAGCCTTCACACTGCCTACGCTGACCCTCACGGTACAAGTAACTATCTAAGCTTTGAATTTCCTGGCTTTGGTCATTTTGCCACTAACTTAAACATCTTAAAATAGAATTTGCACTGATGTTATCACCATGGGGAAACTGTTACACTGAAGCCAGAATCTGCTCTTAAGACATTTTAATCTTGTTGCCTGAGGCTTTAGAGAGCACATATACAACAGCATGGAGAGCAACACAGCAACCCTCCCTCCAGTATGCTTCAGTTGTGGTCTGGCAGGATCAGTGGCAAGGCATGAGGATGACTGAGTCTCTGTGTCCCAGTCTGTCCTTGACCCCTCTGCTGAGGGTGCCAGTTATCATAGTGTGGTGTTCTGGGGTGTTCGTCTGGTGGCACATTTGTTTGTTTTTGTAATGAGGTGGATATATATCTACTGGGAACTGGAATGAGATCCAACTCCTCACTTCACACAGGCCACCAGATGGTAACAACTTCCAGTCTTTATCTGCTTGGCCTGGATTTGTCCTGGCAACCAGTAGGTGAGACTGTGTAACCCATTACCTCAGCCACTTGATCTCCCTCTGAAATGTGGACAAAATAGATCCTTTTGACGTTTAATAACACCCCTGGGGTAAATTCAATAGCTATTATGCAGAAACCTACAATAAAAAAAATTGCTAATTCTCCTCATCTCTCTTCCAGGCTAAGGTAGCCAGTGTCTATGAGTCACCTGGCTTCTTTCTGGGGTTGGAGCCGATTCCAGGAGCCATTGAAGCCATGCAGGAAATGATCCATATGCAGGAGTAAGGACACTTTGCAGTACACAGCTCTTTTCTATTCTCCATGTTTGATGATTACTAATCAGGGCTGTTTCTTTTTAGCACTGAAGTTTTTATTTGCACGAGCCCCCTGATGAAGTATGAGCACTGCATCCTGGAGAAGGTTGGAGATCTCCCCCTACCCTCGCTTTAAGACTGCTATTGCAGAATCTAGCCTCTTTCAACTGTTAGTACATGCCCAAGTACCATACCAATGTGAACAAAGCCAAGCTGCAGCCTGTGAAGTCTGTAGGGCCCAGCATGCAAAAATACTCCATGTGAGTGGCAGCTTTTCAGACTGAGAGGAAGTATAAAAGGCCAGGAGCAGTACTGTGTCATGCCTTTTGCAAGGCATCTGAGTCTTACGCAATGGAAGCCAGAATATAAAACTTAAAAACCAAACCAGACAAACAAACAACAACTTTCAGCAACTCATACCCACAGTTGCAAGAAATGGCATGGGAAGAGTGGGGGAGGGTAAAAGAACAGATGCAATATGGTCAAGTAGACGCTGCCTTGACTCACTGCATACTCCAGAGGCAACCAAGGGGTTTCTGATGCACTGCACCGGGACGGTACTGCATGCCAGAGGCTCCTCCTCTGAGAAAATCCTGACTAAATTGAGAGATGATCACTGCCAGGCAGAAATGTAGGGAGAGAGGGGTTACTCAAGTACTTTGGGGTTAGATAATGAAGGGCCTGGTATATGCCCTAGGTTGACTTCCTCTCATGCTGCTTTACGCCAGTGTAACTTCATGGTACCCAATGCAGTCATGAGCGAAGGGCACTGAAAGTACAGTTCACATCAGTCCTTTTAGTGGCCCGCACCACGGCCCAACTGCAGGGTTCATAACACTCCTAGAAGAGATTTGGGCCTGTAGCATGAGATCACTATACTATAAATAGTCAAACTTGCTACTAAGTAAAATTCTTCTAATGCTCTACTTCCTCCCCTAACAGTACAGCTGGGTGGAAAAATACTTGGGTCCTAAGTTTGTGGAGCGACTGATTCTGACCCGGGATAAAACCGTTGTGTCAGCTGACCTCCTGGTTGATGACAAAGACACCATTAAAGGTTTGGGAAACTTGAGGTGGAGATTTCACAGCAGATGATTTACTGTTGTTTGGAGAAAAGAACGACTAACTTCAGCTTTCCATTCTGGCTCTTCTCAGGTGCGGAGCCTAAGCCAAGCTGGGAACACATCTTGTTCACTTGCTGCCATAACAAGCATCTAGAGCTTCAGACCCCACGCAGGCGGCTACAGTCGTGGGCCGATGACTGGAGGGGGATAGTGGAAAGCAAACGCAGAAGCAATGTGGAAAAAGAATGCTATGCTAGTCTCACTGCCAATGGGAACTGATAAGTTAGGAACTGGCAACGAAATCCCATTTAAACAAAGTGCACTGACTTGGGTAGGGGCAGTTTTAAGGGCCAAAGATACAAAGCTTATTTTTTTAAGATTTGTATCTTCTTTAGACTATTTCTGAAATGTAGTTGCAATTAAATTACTGACTCTTTATGGAGAGTCATTAATGACGTTTGGAGGGAGAAACTTGACAAGAGATGAGCAGCTGCTTATAACGCTAGGTAGCATGTTTTGGGTTGGCAGGAAGGGAGGATGAAGAAATTAGAAAGAGGAAGTAGGGCTGTAAAACTCCATGAAAGCACTCTGCTCTCTGCCCATTCACTCAAATACCTGAAGCTGTAAGTATGAGGGACACCATCATGTTAGGAAAGGAAATCTTGTTTTCAACAGTTTAACAATTTTAATAATCTCACATACTGAGCCAGACTGGCTGTTCAGCACCCTTCCACTTTTTACCCTACTTGGCTCATAATGAAAGTAGATAGTTTCACTTCCTGGTTCTCCTGCATTAATATGAGCTGCTAAGATTTAGGTTGCAAATGCTGTAGTTGGTGAATGTCTGATCCAGAACAGTTTACACTTAATAAAACATTAACTTAAAAAAGAACGTAAGAGGAAGTTTTACAAAAGCTACCACAAGACCAGTTGTCCTTCTGAGCTGAAGTCTGCTGTTAGTATTCCCTTTTAAATCTTAATCTGCATCTTTCCCAACAGCTATGTTGTGGTGAATATATTATTCCTATTGATATTTAACATCAGTAGGGCTAGTCCTGTATCCTAATTAACTGGCCAGGTGCCTGTGGTATGAGGATGCTGGCTCATACTTAGTTCTGAGGTATGTGATCAAACTGCAAATTGTAGGGGGAAGGAGGAGTGTTCTCTCCTATTGAGAAATAAAGACCATATGATTTAAACATATTTCAAAGCTATAACCATTGAGAAGACGGGCAGCAATAGTTGCAGCTACGGTGAAGGTGATGCAAAAGAATTGTGTTGGGTTTAAGTTACCTGACAACCACACTGGGAAGGGTAACATCAGAAATGGTTATTTGGGTGATGGTTCAGGAATTGCTTGGCCTGCTCTCTAACAGCCATAATATGTTTTGTATTAACAACAGTTTAGCTGCTAATCCTGACTTCTGGACCCATGTCCTGGCTCCCCACCTGCCCCTTTCAAACTGAGGCAGAATTTTAGCAATGTCTTTCACTAGTTTCACCAGTCCTGCAGGTGGAGGGGGCTCTAAAGATGAAATCAAGAATATCTCTTCTCACGCAATAACAGTCTCAAGCTACTCCCTCTGCTCTGCACAACATCAGTCCTTTGGGAGCGGGATCCCTACAGCTGTATGTTTGCTCAGGTTCCTGGCCTCCTCCACCTGCACAGGAGAACAATAATCCTCAAGGAAGACCCTTGCCAGGTTGCTTAGCCTCCTGTTAGCTGAGAGGGAGAAACGTAACATGCACTCCACCACCGGGAGTGCCGTGGTCTGCTGGCGAGACTGTGGCATGGTCAAGTACATCAGAGTAGTCACTGCCGACATCACTGTCTCCTCATTTGAGCTGGATAAGCAGTTTATTACAGGTGCCACCCCATCTGCCTCCAAAATATAGTCCTTGTTTGTCTTATCCAGACAGAGGTTACAAAGACCACCTGAAATAGAAAAGAGAGGGAGTGTGGCACCAGCTACCACCACCTTAGATCCTCCTCTTACTAATACCTAACTAACTCCCTGTTGAGGTTAAGTGGCATTGCTTCACCCAGGATCCTCAGCTCTTTCTTAGGGCTTGTTTACATGGTAACTGAGATCAAAATAACTGATCGTTGCCATTTATGCCTTTAGTTAGTTCAGAGCAAGTCTAACAGTTTTCTTTAAAAACAAAAAAACCCCAACAACCTACTTAAGTTAGTTCACAAGAGCGTACTATTGTGATATAAGTGTGTCCATACATACACTTGCACTGAACTAACTACAGGTGTTAATTCCACCCAATTTAATGTGCTTATTACTGGTATAAAGTACATACAATACCAGAAACAAAATACTGGTTTGCACTTCACTGAGACCCTTGTCCCCACATAGAATCAACTGCCCAGAATATTTTTATAGTAGTTGGAAAACTGTGTCTCCCCTGCTCCCGGGCTAAGTTTATTCTCAAAAGTCAAGGTGATTTTTCAACCAAAGCACTCATTCCCCTATATGACATTAGGGGGCACTATGCTGTTGGAGGTAACATCTTTCACAAGAGATTAAACAAACAGAACTTGTCATTTAAAAATCCTCTGGTTAAAAGACTTGGTTTTCTGTTAAGGAACTGCCTTATTTCACCTCTACGGTGGCTATAATCCAGTAAAGAGTGTGAGATTCCTAGAAATACCTTCTGTACTGCACAGGGTCTATAGTGGCTTAATTAGTTATGAGAAGTGCTATTAGAAGTAGCATGGCATTATTAATACTAATTAAGATATTGTAAATATGATTTCTATTGGTGCAAATACTAGTATGTATCCTGTACTAACAACACTTTGCACTTAGGGTGCAGCCATACTAGCAACATTTTGATCGATAACACCCCCAGTGCAGCTCTGTCAGTGGAAGCTGTGGTAAGTACACAGGGCTATGTGTATTTAGCCATTACATCATCTAACCATTCAGGATTTGAATTTGGCATGGCTGGCTCCCAGTGTGTATTGAATCCACCCTGACTGGCTCTAATGAGATTCCTCAGAAGACTTCATTATATTATTTAGAACTGGTCCTTTTAGAGGATTAACTGTCAAAAATAGCCATAGTAACAATACTGGACCTGCTCATGCTCTACGGAAAAACCTTAGTTGTTCTCAATGACTGTATCATTACAATAGGGACATGCATTACAAATTACCATTGAACTGGAGTTTTTGTTCCAATATTCAGGGTTTTACCTAGTCTTATAAATAAGTTTGTTTATTTTTCAGCACTGCAGCATGTTAGTGGAGTGAAGGGGAGACTTGCCTTAACGTGAAATAATTCACCTCAAGCCCCTATCCTGATCTCTCTCACCTGTTCCAGCTATTCTATATAGGTTTTTATACTGTCCTCATCACCATAGTATCTGAGGGCCTTCCAGCAGTGCATTAAGCAGTTTGTTCAACATCTGCCACAGATGGTTTGTCATGTGTGGTTGATCCTCTCTCCCAAATTCAAGTGGACTACAGAATCAAAGC
The DNA here is from genome assembly GCF_965152235.1 of Eretmochelys imbricata. Lineage (NCBI taxonomy): Eukaryota > Metazoa > Chordata > Testudines > Cheloniidae > Eretmochelys > Eretmochelys imbricata. The sequence continues at coordinate 14,791,489 of NC_135585.1, read as the reverse complement.
AGCGATATATCCAACCAGTGCTTGGAACTGCTATTGTTCATTTTACAAGTAGTTTTAAATCCACTCCTTACCAATTGCAAACTCCACAAGGGTCTCATTATCCTCTGTGAGCATATCCAGGAACAGGTCAAGGACTTGAAGCTGTCGGAGATATTCGTAGTTCTTGGGATCGTAGGCGAAGTTGGCTAGATTAGCCAGTACTTGCTCCTTGGCTTCTGCAATATATAAGCAGCATTTAGGTGACAAAAGAGGCAGCTGAGATGGGCTGGGCTCTCTAATTCCTGAAGAAAAAAAATCAACCAGCAACTGATGAGCCAGTTATGATCCTGACATTTGGAATATACTTTAATAAAAAGAAAAAGGTTTATAAGCTCACCTGGACTCTCTGTTACCTGGAACTCGGTGACCAGCGCTTGCAAGTATTCAAGCCGCCCCAGTTCCAGCAGATCCCGCTGCTTCTGGGACATGGTGCTAGAGAGAGAAAATTAAGTTTTGTTCACAACAATGTCCTGAATGGCCCCAGTTTCACTGCAAGGTTAATAAAAACATTTTAATAAGTGTAAAATATTCAATTGATTTTCTTTTGCCTCCCTTCAGACTCACTGAGGGAACTGCAAGTGGCAGGATTACAAGCTCAGGCCCTGTCCATGTTTGGATCAGAACCATGCTAGCTACAGTGGGGTTTATCTGCACTGAGAATAACTGATAATTGTCCCATGTTTGGTCTAGCATAGGTGCAGCTCCATTAGTGGTAGCATAGACTAGCCATGAGTGTTTTTACTGTAGTGTCTTCTAACTCTTTTCTGAGTAGGGCTAGATGAATGCTGGTAAAAACCCCTGATCCTCACCTACACTACAGTTTCCATCATTGCAACCTTTGGTGGATTTATGATGTTGATTTCCCTAGAGTAGATGAGGCCAGTTTGAATGGGGCAGAAGCTCCCTCTAATCTTAAAATGCACTATTGCCAATCCCAAACATTCAAAAATTATGAGTCAAGATGCACAAAAAAATGAGATTGGTTTAAAAATCACAAGATTTGCAAATAAAATAATACATTTTTTGTTTCTTTCTATTGGCCATGAGGTTTCTGAACCTTTGGGCTGCACTAGGGGCTGGGGGTGGATCACATTTTCATGCTTTTCTCCGCAACAAGGGATAGAATCTGACCTTTTTAAAAATGAAAGAGTCTCACATAGTCACAGGACTCCAGGAGCTGGGGCTTTAAGAACTACCCCCAATTATTGCAAGACTCCCACTGAAAATCAGAAGAGCCGGCAACACTGCGACGTGGTCCAGGTCACCACCCAGGTGCCTCCTGAACCAGTTACAGGGGGAACCTGCTTTGCAATCCAGCTCGGGCCTTACACCGTCTCCAGCGCTGTCCCAGACCCTGCGCCCAGGGCGCTAGCCGTGGGCGGTCGGGTCAGGGCCTGTGGAGCGCAGCTCTCAGCCCAGCAGCGGCCCACATGCCCCGGGCACAGACTAGGAGGACAGGGACCCGGGACGGGACCTCCTGAGCTGCTACCAGGCCCCGGGCTCTGTCACCCCAGGCTCCCCCGCCACCCTGCCCTCACGCGCACAGCGCCCCGCGGCGCCACTAACCGCTCCCGGCGCCACACGCACGGAGACCTAGGCAGCGGGGCGGAAATGACGTAAGGGCAACCCTGACAGACAGGCGGCAATGCTGAGCGCGCGGCCGGATGTGACGTTTGTGGAGGGCGGGAGGCCCCGAGGCCCGTAACGGGGCCTTGCTGCTACCCGCCATGGTGGGCCGTATGTCGGCGCGGAAGCGGCTGGCAAAGCCCCTCCTCTTCGGCAGTATCCTGTGTGCGTTGGCCACCGCCTTCGCGTACAGGTGCGGGGAGGAGGGACTTGGCCGGCAGAGAGCGGAGGGGAGGTGCTGGGGGGCCTTGGCTGGCAGGGATTGGGGGGCACTGGGGGTCTTGGCCGGCAGGGATTGAGCGGGCTCAGCTGTGTGGAGGGCACTGAGGGCTTGGCTGGCAGCGATGGGGATCTCAACAGCTTGGGGGGCACTGGGGGCTTGGGGGGCACTGGGGGCTTGGCTGGCAGCGATGGGGGGCTCAACGGTGTGGGGGGCACTGAGGGCTTGGCTGGCAGCGATGGGGATCTCAACAGCTTGGGGGGCACTGGGGGCTTGGGGGGCACTGGGGGCTTGGCTGGCAGCGATGGGGGGCTCAACGGTGTGGGGGGCACTGGGGGCTTGGCTGGCAGCGATGGGGGGCTCAACGGTGTGGGGGGCACTGGGGGCTTGGCTGGCAGCGATGGGGGGCTCAACGGTGTGGGGGGCACTGGGGGCTTGGCTGGCAGCGATGGGGGGCTCAACGGTGTGGGGGGCACTGGGGGCTTGGCTGGCAGCGATGGGGGGGCTCAGCTGGGGGGATACTGGGGGCCTTGGGCGGCAGGGAGGGGCTCAGCATGTGTGGGGGACTTAGATGGATGTGGCGGGGGCACGCTCAGTTCACTGCGGTGACATCTTTCTCTGTCTCAGGCACCGCTTCTTCCCTGAGGTGGAGGAGCTCCGTGCTAGGGAGTATGAGCGCTATGAGAAGAAGCGTCAAGATGTGGTGGAGAGGCGCCAGAAGCAGCTGGCTGAGCTGGCAGAGAGGAAAGCTTCCCCGTAGGCTGTGATGGGAAGGAGATGCTCTGCTCCAGGGAGCCTGCTCCTTCAGTGGGGATGGGGAGTTGTGTTCGGAAGTGAAGAATATATGTATACAACTCTTGCACATGGCTCACACTGACTGCGTGAAGTTTCCATCAACCTGGCAGGGATGTTGGCTGGTGGTTTTCCTCCCTCAGCTTCCTTGATCTGCATGAGTGATGGCTTCAAATATCTACCAGGTGGTATCATGGTCTGCTAGTCAGATCAGGGCTCTGGCAGTCTGGGTTCAATTTCTAGCTCTGCCAGTGATCTGCTTTGTGTGATGTTGGACAAGGTACTCAACCTCTCTGGGGTTCTCTCCGCTAGGAAAAGTACTTGAGTTTAGTTTGGACTTAGCTAACGTGCTAGCTGAGCCTAACCTAAATTTGACCCTTTTCCTACTGTAGACACATTTAGCTAGTCAAATTGTAGCCTAGAAGATGTTACCCTGCATCTACACTAGGAAAAAAAGTCAGGTTTCGCTAACCTGTATTAGCCAAGCCTGATCTGAACTTGACCACTCTTTCTAATCAAGAAAAACTCTCTGTGCCTCAACTTTCTTATTTGTACAGTGGGTAATAATGCTTGCCCACTTGTATGACGCATTCTGAGATCCTTGGATGAATGGTGCTATATAAGTGCTAAAATAACTGACAGGTGGTAATATACCTAGGCTAATTGCCAGGTAGGGTGTGAGGTATCCAGAATTCTGGATCTCTTCAATGTAACAATATTGTATATATTATCTAAAGTGATTTTTGTAATCTGTTCTTTTTGCCATGATAGTGTTGCACACCACCAAATAAGACTTTAACCACAAAACTTCTGTCTGATGAGTCATCTTTAAGAGTGATTGATGAGCTTAAGTTAGGCATAAAATGACCAATCCCTGGATGCAACCCACTGGTTATTTATTGCTCTGTGGGGCATTCACAGCAGGCTTCTTACTGTTAATTGGAATGTTTTCTTCCCTATATTTTATGCTGAAAAATGAAGGGACCACTCTCCCTTGAAATTACAGATGTAAATAAACAAATACTATAATGTCTAACCCTTCCTGTAGTAGAGAACCTTGGGTAGGAGCCTTGTCATTGCTGTAGGAAGGGCCTAAACTTCCCCATGCGAGGAAGAGTTACCCACACATAAGGCTTTCGCTCATTATCTTTGTATTTCCTTACAACAATATTTTTTAAATCTCCTGTCCCGTCCTACTTCCCCAAACTGCTGTAATATCTGCATTCATAAGAATGGCCATATTTGGTCAGAGCAGTAGTCCATCTAGCCCAGTATCCTATATTCAGCCTGCTACTAGGAGGGCAAACAGCTTCATTCCAGGCTGTAACTGTGTTGGCCAGCCGTCTTGTAGACAAGGAAAACAAATTTCAGACCTCTCTGGACCGAAATGGAATCTGTTCATCCACCCCTTTTGGGTTTGTTTACTCTGGTAAATTATTAGACATGCTGAGTTGCAAAACAACGGTAAAAGAAAATTACATGGGATACCTGTGGCTTCAGTGGATAAGAGTGTGTGTATGTGGGAATAAAGTTTTTGAGACCCTTGGGAGAAGAAAGGAGAGAGAAAACATACAGGAGATGATAGAGAACGGAAAATAAAGTAAGGAAAGAAAGGGGAACAGGGCAAAGTGGAGGGAAAGAGAATGAAAAGAGGGAACAGCACGTGCACGGCAAGATACATGCTTTATAAAAGGAAAGGAGAAGTGGAGTGAAGCCAGGAGGGGGAGGAACATCTAGCAAAAGGACAGGAGATAACTACGCCAGGAGTACAATGTCCTGGTCTAAATGCAAAGTTGCACAGGTTTAACTAAAGGTGTGAGTCTAAACCAGTTTACTTAAACTGGTGCCACTTTCTGTATGAACACTCTTAAATGGACTTAAACCTGGCTTGTGTCAGTTTAGCTTACACCTATATTATTTACTTATTTATATTTTATTTTTGTATTACTTGTAAAGTTATAGGTGTGAGCTAAATTTGATCTAAACAGCCTTAAGCTGATGAGTGTCCACACAGATTTACACTGGTTAGTTAAATTGAGTTTTAAACCAATTCAAGTTAAACCAGTGGAGCTTCAGTAGACAAGGCTTAGCATAGGAGTCAGAATGAACTGATTAAATAGAAAGATGATTGCTACAATTAAATGCAGCACCCAAACAGCACCTAATCATTTAAAAATTATAGAAGTGTGGCTAGTTGTGTGTGTTAAAGTGCAGGTATTTTCACCTATGTTTGTAGGCATAGGCCAGGTTTGCACTAGAAACTTTTGTCAGCATAGCAGTGTTGGGTAGTGGCACGATTTTTTTTTTTTTTAAATGACACTGTTACATTGGCAAAAACCCTACTCTATAACCACTGCAGTTATACCAGCATAAACATGCTTCTGCAGCATAGGTTTTCACTCGGGGAACTGGTATAAGGGAAACCAGCAAAATCACTCTTTTGGTGGTATAAGCAGCATCTCTACTAGGAGGGTTTGCTGTTCTAGTATACCAGCAATCCTTTTTCTAATGTCCACTAGGCTTCTGTCCTTAAGGTAGTAGTTGTAGTATTTTCAAGCCCTACGCATCTGTAAATGGAGAGTGTGTGTGTGTTGAGATGGGGGACAGTAAGTGCAGGGAGCTAGCCAGTGTATGAATGTGAAGGGGGGTGCGGGGAAGAGTATGTGAATGAGAGGAGAGAGACGAAGAAAGATTGCGGGAAGACGGAAGTGATTAAGAAGAGTTAGACTGAATGTAGGGGATGGAGAGGAAACGTCCTGAGAAGGTGAATAGGGATGAAGGAGCTGCACTCAGAAGTATTAAATCTGTGCTCAGTCAGCCTGTAATTCTGCACACAGAATTAGAAGGAACATTGGCCAGTGGCACGTATTGGTTTTGCCCAAGGAACAGGGAAAAGGAATTGTGGAAATGGCTTGTGTCCATTAGCTGAAGCTGAACGTGTATACTGTAGGGGCACACTGTTCAGTTCGTGCTATTCACTGCAAGGTTGGTGGGGAAATAAGGCAACAAACCATCCATAATATCTGGAGGAGGAGCCCAACTTTGCTTGTCTTTTTGAGACCTGCTAGCTCTGTTTCCTCTGGCCGTAGTCTTGCTTCAGCATAAACCCAAGTTTGCCAGAAGGTGTGGGAGTGTTTTTTGCATTTAATAAGGAGAAGCTGTGTGAAGGTGGTTTAATTGTGTCCACCTGGCTTATGAGTCTTGCAAGGTTTACATAGCAATTGTGGGAGGGAATTCACAGACCACACTAGTACTCTGTGACAGGACTCTTTTCAGGGCAATCCAGGTGCTTATCACCTTCAGGCTAGCTTATAGCAATGAGCTTGACTTGGTTACCCATGAAGACCATTTGTCAGCTTCAGCTAGTGCAGAATGGTCCTCTGTGAACATGTCACGCTGATGCTCTGTGCTGGCTGTTTACTTATAGTTGTTGGGTATGTTCTCTAAACGGCCGAATGCGCCAAGTACCAGGTAGTTGACAGGGTCATTAACATCTGTTGGGATAATATTGCTAATAGGGCATTTACAACTGAGGATCTGTACCAGTGGAACTGGTTTCTGCTGGTAGGCCACCAGAGCTGGAATTTAGTGAGTTTTAGGTTATAACAGGCATATGCTCATTAAGAATTTGATGCTTAGATATCACAGTGATGGGTGTCTTTAGATTCAGCCTAAACTCAACAGGTTGCATTGTGCGGATCTGATTGCAATACTCTTTGTTACAGGACCACAGCAATGAGTACATTGTTTAAATATCTATGAGAATGTTTATTGCTATGACATACAGATCAGGAGTGCAGATTTAAGAATGTTTCACGATTATGATCAAATTTAACAAACAGGCATATTGCAAAAGTGCTTAGCCCATAAGGGTGGATGAGACCTGCAGTGACAATGGGATGAGGGGGCTGGAAGGTGTGGATTTATTTCCGGACAATTTTGCCTGCTCTGCCAGTGCTCAGTGGTTTATAATCTGGCTGAGGCAATAATGTTTGGACATAATTAAAACTGATTTCACTTTCCTGTCTTTAGGAAGTCAATAGAAACCAGTTGTGCTTCGGGGGAGACGTGGTAATTAAGCTGTGGCTGCATTGCATAAGTGGGTGACTTTAGGTCGAATGAAAGAAACCTTTGTTACCTTATTTTCTTATGACCTCAACACCCTCAGGGCTTGAGTTCTAATCTGTTCTGCTGTATCGCTCCAAAGGGGCATTTTATTGTTATTCCTACTGCGCCATCAGTGTGCATGGCCCTTTACAAATAAATACAAGGACCCAGCCCAGAGGAGCTTATAGTCTAGGTTGAGAAAAGAGGCAGAAGGGATGTGGATTAATGATGGGGGAGGAGGACAAGGGCTAGATTGTAAAGGTGAAGCAATAACTATCAGCCAAAATCCAAGAGGAGCTGTGATCCCTGGCCTTATTAATCCAACAGGAAGAGACATGAAGCCTGGTCTCACATGGCAGCACAGTAAGGAGCTGAGTCAGTTACCAATCATTCATTTAATATGCCATCTCTTAACTCTATACACCAGGTTTTTTCCTTACCAGAAAAATGTCTCAACTTGTATGAAAGCCAAACCAAACAAAAACTAGGGCGCTGGCCTTGAAATTTAGGAGTAGAGTAGCAAAACACAATTCCCCATACTTGGTTCTGGATAAATGTATCTTCACTCTTTGCCCTAAACTGTTGTGTAATGTTGCTGCTTGGGTATGCTCTATTAACGTCCGTCCCCGAGTTTCTTTCAAGTAGTGGAAGAAGTGATCACTGTCTGTCAGTTTTCTGAGTTTGTGAAATGTTAGTTCTTTTTCTTTATCATGTGGGGAGCAACATGCATCATACGGTTCGTTCCCTTGTTTGAGTGAGCCATGATGAGTAGCACTGTAGATGCAGTACAGTCAGCTCTTGAAAGGGAGGGAGATGCCGTCCATTGCTCCTTCAAGTGACTATTCTGTCTCATTTAGGAGCAGTTTTGATGGGTCCACATCCTGTCCTCCTTGGCTAGGATATTCATTACAACAGGGGACATTGAGGTAAGTAGAGATCAGTTGACTCCACCTCCGTGGGAGAAGAAAAAGTTAGGAAGGAGTGGCAGGAAACACAAACCACTGAACTGAATTTAGAATTTAGAGATCATGTGAAAAAACCCAAACCCCTACACATGCTGCTGCCTAGCTCCTTTATTCACAAAAGCTAGAACAGGTCTGAGACTCACACCCTTCTTAATGGTTTGTTCTGACGCACGAGGAAAACTGCACATTTCCTTAAGGATCAAAGAGTGCTTGTGTATAACCAAATTGAGTGGCAACGGTCCCAGCTGTTTGCTTTGTGGTTGCTGGCCATTTACACAAGTTACTAAATACATATGACTAGAGATAAGACATTTTTTTAAAAGCACATGGCTGCATATAAACATCTCCCAACTGTAATCTTATTTAAGGATATATTTGACAAAGGAAGGCAAAGTGTGTTGGACCGTTGTCAAAAGAGGCACTGCTAGATGGTGGGATCCTCGCAAACAATAATGGTTAGATATGAATGCATTTATAGTCTGGAAAGCCTGGAGGCTCGGCTTTCTAGTGGTTTAATGCATTTGTTTCTAGGCTTGTCAGGTTGGAACCTCATAATCACATCATTCTAACTAGCAGCTGGTTTTTTTTCATTAGAATTGTGACATGACTTCAGTATCTGTTATCTTGGCAACCACTAAAGCTAGAAGCCAATGCTTCTACTTTCTGAGAGCATCTTAAACTCCCATCTTTCAAAGGGTTTAAAGCATTAATCTCCACCTCCAATGTTCTGTGAGAGATCTGCTGTTAGTCATTTCAGAACTGAAGCAGAGTAAAAGCAAAAATGTATTTTATGTGCATTATGATACTGGTATCTTGGGCCACATCCAGAGAAGAGTCTAAGCTGGCAAAGTGATAGCTTCTTCCGTGTTACACCATCTTAGATGTCCTTTAGACTCCTTTCCATTTATATGGGGACAACCCATTTACCAACAAGTAACTTATACCCACATTTAGCTTACTCCTCATCTCTGAATTTGGTTCACTAAGAGACCAAAGGGAGGTCAAGCTGGTATAACTCACATGCTAAGGCCACAAAAAAAGGAATGTAGCAAGAAAGATCACTAACGGGAGTGTGTAAGTAAAACTAAATTTCCCCCACACCTCCCCGCCCCAATTTCTTCTGACTCTTTGGCATGTAAATGACACCCGTGTAGACTCCCTTTTATACTGGAAAATGGGTGTAATTAAGTCTGAGAGTCTGGATGAGGAGCTGCTCCCATTTATATAAGATGAGGATCTGGCCCTCTGAGTGTAACAGAGTCTAGCTTACCCTGACTCTGAACTTGGCCCTAGGTCTGGACTAGTGCAATTGCTTTCAGGCCTGGTACATTTTTCAAAGTACTGCTCCTGGAAAGAAAAAATGTCCATCCCTGTATTTGCCACTCATTCTCCCAGTTTCTAAGTGCATTTACACTGGCCATGAACTGTCACATTCTTTCTTGCAGCACACCTTGGTAAAGGTGGAGAGGAGAGAGCTTAAGACATCATGGCACAGGCTATAAAATGTAGGCACTTTGAGTCTGTCCAGTTTTATTGGGGCTTTGGATTTGAACCTTTGTTTTCCTGAATATGCCCTTGAAATGCAGGAATGATTTGGTTACTAGCTTGTAAAAAATTAATTTGGCCTAGACACAAGTGATAGCAGGCGCTAGCCTGGGTTCTACAACCTGTGTAATATTCCATGCAATATCCAGAGATGGGGGAGAAAGCAGCAATGCATCCCCCAGGAAAGGGGTTTTCCCTGCCCCTTGTGGGAGGCAACCAGATGACTTCACTACAAAGTTAGTCTTTGCTAGGTTGGCATGTCCAGACAAGGCGATTCAGTGGTATTTTAGCTCTTTCAGGACTGACTGACTGTCACTGTGTCAGGGATCATTGTAGTGCATAAGCTAATAAATCTTTCTAGTCTTAAAAATTAAAATATACAAAAAATGTACAGCCTTAAAAAAAAAAAAAAAGTCACTGTCAATTTAATTCTGTTAGCTTAAAGTAACACATATTAAGTCACAGATCTACTATCCTTGCCTTATGGGCTTGCACCAGGTATAAGAAGTGCTCCTTGTTCTTTGGCTTTCTGGCTGTTGCAAGGCTTTGGGCTCTGCCTCTGATCTGGATCTTCCATCTGGAATCTGAGGCAGCGCTGCTGAGTAGATGCTCACTGCAGGACCCAGATGGGTTATTGTGGAAAGCAGGCATTTCCTCCCATCTTCCTCCAGTTACGCTACATGTTGCGGTTGTGTGGGTCACAGAATTCTATGGGTTCCTCTTCGTTTAGATGCTTGTGATGTACATGACGGCAGGAGCAGCTTGTTTTTCAGGCCCTGGGTTAGTTGGCACTTCGGTGTATTGGTATCTGGAGGGGCTATTGGAGGTTGGCTTCAGAGCCTCTTTCAGTTTGTTCTTTCTGTCCAAAGCACAGAAGCTGAGACCCATGAAGAGTGCAGCTGACACCATGAAGAAGCTGGAGGCATAGAAGACATAACTGAACTGGCCAGTTATATCCACCAGAAGACCTGAAACAGAATCAGAGTTCAGTCAGAGCAAAGTTGCATACCAAAGAACAGTATCTTACATTGATATAGTCCCCAGGGACCCATATAGTTCATAAACTGCCACATACACAGCACTCAGTTCATCCACCGTTGAAATGCAGCTGCCTCTGAAATGGAACAAAGCAGCTGTTTAATAACACACAGGAGTGCTACCCAGCCTGGTAGGACAAAGTGGTGATATCTTTTCTGAGCAGAATGCCAGACTATATTGATGCTGATGTGATGTAATCACAGTCCGTGGGGGTAGGTCTACACTTCAGCTGGGAGCAACCCTGGCTAGACAGATTCATGCAGCTCAGCTTAATTTAGCAGCATGGGATTGGCAGAGGCTCTGGCTAGCCATCTGACTCAGGGCCAGGTGGGTCCAAGCTCAGGGATGTAGTCCAGGTCTCTGCCAGTGCTGCAATGGCCATGCTGCTATTTTTTAGTGTGCTAGCTTGAGCTGATCTGAGAGAGTCTGTATGCCCGGGTTAGGAGGCATACTCCCAGGTGCAGTGTAGACCTCCCCTTTCGGGGGGAAGAATAATGAAGAAATTAACTAAATAAGGATGTGGCATAATGGCTACTGCAGGTTGTATGTCGTCCCCCATTCCCCCCCTCCGCCCGAAATAGCACTTATAGCAAATATTGCTCTGAAATAGCCCCAAAAAGGCTTGGTCTGTCTCCTGTCTGAACCAGGCCAACACTCAAAGTGTCCACACATGGATTAAGTTCTTCTTTGTGTGGTTTGGCTGTGCTTTCTGCTGTCGCCATGACTGCTCCACAAGAGGACACATCATTAAAGAAGAGGTGGGGGGCAACCCAGTTTCCATCTCATGCAATTCATTTATTTGTTTTGTTTCTGCAACTGGGGCCCCATAACCCTTGCTGCTGATAGTCACCGAATAGAGGAATGTTTTGCCTTGCGAACTCTGAGCCCAGGATAAAGCAAGTAAGATAACGGTCTGTACAAATCAACTTGTTTTGGCCTCTCTGCTGAAAACACTTTTAAATGGCTCAGTCAGGATGGGGAAACTTTTCAGAGCAACAGATATTAGCTAACCAATGCTGTTAACGTGGTGTAAAAATATAAAGTCATCTTGAAGGGTTGTTGGCCATACTGACCATTAAAATGTTGATATTTATTGTGTGCAAATAATTAACCCTCCCAGAAGCTAGGGATGGAAAGAAAAAGATTTAGATCAGGCAGTATTCAGCTGGTCTGTACGATGTTCCTATACGCTTGTGTGTGTGTGTGTGGTGGGGAGAATTCTGCAGTAACGTTCATTATTTGCATGCATTAAATGCTAACAACTTAATTAACGGCACCCTTTGTAAGGATTTCTCCTTGTACTGGTATAAAGTGTCAGTACAAGTGCCCTGTGTATAGGTATAGGAGCAAAAGTAAATATATTCCTACTGTTTTATTAATAAGGCTGGGCCCTGCTGCAGCACCTCCCATCAGAAGATCTCAAAGCAAATAACAAACGTGGATGCCATAAGTTTCAGGACACTCTTGGGAGATAGAGACATACAGGAGATATTATCATTCCCTTATTAGAATGGCCCCAGAGTTTGCAGGCCTGCCCTGCTGAATGCACACTTGAATGCTGTGTTCCTGTCATTTACAGCCGGAGCTGCACTTGTACAGTGGGGAATGATACAGTACAAGACAGTATAAAATAGCATGGACGTGTGCCATATATGTAAAATGAAGAAGGAAGTGAGGTCAGTGAGAGAAAGGCATCCTGATAAGCCTGGGGAGAGGCAGGCTGGCATTTCATCAGCGTTAGGTGCGTTATAAGGCATGGGGCAGAATGGCATGAGGCTCATACCAGTGTAGCATTAATTAATCAACTCTTGATTTTTCTGTGGCTGGCATATCCCACCCAAACTCTCTTCGATCCTACATGATCCTAATCTGATTTAACCATTGGCTGGGCCCCTTTCAGGCTCTTCCAGGTGGGGGCAACCTGTTCAGGAGATTAAATTCAGGCTTGAAGCAGCAGCCTGTTCTGGCTGCTGTCATGCTGAATTGATGACTCCGTACGCAGCTTTGCATCTAGGGCACCATTAGAGGATATCAGTGTTCTCAGAATCAGTTATTGCTACTTCTGTGCATCCAGCATGGGCTACTTCAGAACAACACAAAATTCACTCCCTGGGGCATATCAGTGTCCTCTCCATAGCACACCCAGCTCCTACTGAGTCAAGGAGTCAGACCCTAAGCCAAGGATTCACAGTCAGTACCAAGTGTTCCTCTTGATAGTCAGCCATCTGAGTTATTTGCTGGGTTGTACCACAGTACGTTATGCAGAAGGAGCAGAGATACTGATAAGACACCTAGGGTGAACTGCCACTTTACTGGAGGGGCTCAGCACCACTAAGCGTCTTTGTCAGTTTCTGTCCTTTCTGCATAGACTGTTGCAGTACAACACAGCAAATAACTCTGATGACTATCAAGAGGGAGACTGAGTAAATTGTTCCCATGGGTAATTACCCTCATTGTTAATTTCTACTGTATTTTCCAGTCTGATTTGTCTAGCTTCAATTTCCGGACATTGGATCTTGTTACACCTTTGTCTGCTAGATTTAAGAGCCCTTTATTATTAATCTTTCATTCCCAATATAGGTGCTTACAGATCATCAACTCCTCAACCCTTAAACCACCTGTGAATAGGGGCTGATAACTCCCTTCTGACTCTCCTGTTAATGGTGCTTCCCACCCCATTGCCTATGGGGGTTTGATAGCTCCTCACTCCCTTCTTGTTACATTCCCCAATGTCTGTCATCAGAGGCATAATACCCCCTGTCCTTTCCCCAGCCTGCTGTCACCGGGTCTCCAATAACATTTTTGCGCTCTCACCTGCGAGTGGGGGTCCAAGGAGGATGGTGACGCTCTCCAGGATGGTGAAGAGGCCTAAGGCACTTGAGAACCTGTCCATCTCCACCACATCCATCAGCACCTGGAAGATCAGTGCCGCAATGCCACTCATGGACATGCTGTAGATGAGGCAGTAGAGGATGAGCATGCTGAAGTCGGCAGAGATGATGCAGATGAGATTGCTGAGCCCATTGAGCAGCATGGCCAGGCTGAACAGGTAAATCCGCTTCCCAGTGAAGATATTGAGTCCTGAGAGCAGCCCAGCCATGGGGCGCATGAAGATATTAATGAAGCCAATGATGGAGATAAGGAGGGCGGCCTTGCGCTCCTCCACCCCGTTCCGGATGGCATAGGGCACCAGGTAGATGAGGGGCAGCACAAAGCCCATCACCATCCAGGCCACGCCAATGGTGTAAATCTGGTAACCTTTGTTTTTGCAGAAGATATCAAAAGCCAGGTACTTCTGCAGCGTCTGCTTGCAAGCAGCAAACCTGGCCTGCTGCGGGGGCTCCACCTGATGAGGGGTGGCTCCGTTGGACAGCTGTGCATCTTCAGCTGAGTTGCCTGGCTCCTGTCCAGGGCTGGGCTGCAGCGGTGACCTGGGAGGCCCAAACTGGACTGGTCTCATCACAGCCCCACAGACACAAGCATTCAACAGCACACCGCCAAAGATGAGAAAAGTGTTTCTCCAGCCCATCTCATCCAGCAAGTACTGAGAAATCAACGGCCACAGTGTGAGGCCAATGGAGGCACCGGTGGATGCTAGGGCATTGGCCAAAGCCCGTCGACGCACAAAGTAGTAGCCCAGCACAGTCACTCCCGCCTGGAAGCCAAAACAGGATCCTAGGCCTTTTTTAAAAAAAAAAAAAAGCAAAAAAAAAAGCAACAGCTTATTTCTATATAGTGCTTTTTTTGCTGGAAAGACCTCAATGACCCAAGCACCCCTTCTTCCACCACTGAAGTACTTCTTCTGCAGTGCAGGATGTCAGCTCTACAGCAGCACACAGAAATGCTACTTGATAGTTCAGGATGGGAGGTGAAGTTGAATGCTGTACCTAGATGAAGTTGCAGGCAGCCTTCGGCTGGCATACATATCTAAACTGAGATGTGTCCAACAAGACACCCTATTCTTACTTCAATTGCTATGAGTTTGTTAATGACCAGAAGTGGCCATGACTTCCATTTTACATCTCATGCAGCAGCAGCTCTGTGCCATACACAACACCATTTTGAGGCATTCGTTCACTAGGGGTTCAGAGAGAAGAGTGACGCTTATTGAATCCTCAACAGTACTAGGGCGTTGTTTGTAGGTCTCCCATCCAAACATTGACCAATTCTAACCTTGCTTTGCTTGTGAGATCCCATGGGATCAAATCCCAAGGTGATCTGGCTGCAGACATTCATTGTTTTATGTTACAAGAGAGCAAGAGTCCAACACCACCTCCATAAGAGCTATTGAGAAGGGGAGAAGTTAACATAAGAATGGCCATACTGGGTCAGACCAAAGGTCCATCTAGAATCATAGAACTGGAGGGGACCTTGAGAGGTTATCTAGTCCAGTCCCCTGCACTTGTGGCAGGACAAATTGTCTAGACCATCCCTGGCAGGTGTTTGTCTAACCTGCTTTTAAAAATCTCCAGTGATGAAGATTCCACAACCTCCCTAGCCAGTTTATTCCAGTGCTTAACCACTTCCTAATGTCCAACCTAAACCTCCCTTGCTGCAATTTAAGCCCATTGCTTCTTGTCCTATTCTCAGAGGTTAATAAAAGCAATTTTTCTTCCTCCTTCTTGTAACAGCCTTTTACATACTTGTACTTGAAAACTGTTCTCATGTCCCCTCTGTCTTCTGTTTTCCAGACTAAACAAACCCAATTTTTTCAATCTTCCCTCATAGGTCATGTTTTCTAGACCTTTAATCATCTGTGTTGCTCTTCTCTGGACTCTAGCCCAGTATCCTGTCTTCCGACAGTGACCAATGCCAGGTGCTTCAGAGGGAATGATCAGAACAGGTAATCATCAAGTGATCCATCCCCTGTTGCTCATTCCCAGCTTCTGGCAAGTTTCCATTTTTATTACTTCTGTACAAAACCCCACCACATTTTTATGTTTGTTCTTAGAAAAAAGGTGTCTCCATCCCTCTGTAAATTGGGAGGAGTGAAATATGGATATACACAGTCCATCTGGATAACATTCCCCCCACACACTCCATTTCAGTTCCAGGGAAATTAGGGTCTGAAAAATGTGTTGCACTGTATGGGATATATGCTCCCTCCCTCCTCCTCAAAAATAAATCACCAGCCAGCTTCTAAAAGTGGTAGTTTTTATTTACTGATTGTCCCCATTTGGGACCCTTAGCCCTGTGGGGCTCACAGGAGAAGCAGTTCCTAGGGATCCCAGCGGAACAAGGGGTGGAGTAAAGGGGAGTGGAGAAGGGTGCTGGCTATTCAGGATATGAATCCTACTGCGCTGCAGTTCTGATCTTTCCTGTTTGTCAGATGAGGGAAGGAACCTATGCACTCATTCTTCCCTGGACACTAGCTACATCCAAATACCAACCACAGTGATTTATTTTTCACGTCCGAACTTGGTACTCACCAGTAATGAAGCCGGCTGTTACGTAAAGCTGGCTGATGGACTTAGAGAAGGAGCTGGCAACCATGCCCACTCCACTGAGTAGGCCACCCAGCATCACAGTGAACCTGCAGCCAAATCGCTCCACCAAGATGCTGCAGAGGGGACCTATAAAGCAACCAAACAAGCATCAGGGCAGGAATCAAGGATGGACAAGTTGTTCTGTCTTGGGTTTTACCCTAGTGGCTGCAGGAACAAAGCTCCACTTGTTCTGAGTGCACAATATGATTTAGTTTGGAATTCCCCTGTGATTGTCCCTGGTCATACAGGAATAAAACCCAAGTCTCCTGATACCCCCCCCCCGGCCCTTCCCTCATCTTCTGCTTCACTTACGTCAGTAAGGGAGAAGACTCCTTTGATCTGATCATCCACTGGCCGTTGATTAGGGTACGAACAAAAAAAGGATTTCCATTATTCTGTGGGGTGGATTCTGGGTTGAATGGGGGCAGAGGAGAGGTTCTTCAAATGGAATTCTGTGTGCACATGGTATAGATTCTGGGCACATTCTGGAAGAGGAGAAGAACATGACCTGGATTTCTGTGCCCACCGGGAATAGATTCTGGGAAGAGCTCTAGCTCCATTTACAGGTCTCTAAGAAGGGGGATGGAAGAGTGTGGCTTTTTATATGTTTTGCAATTAAATCTTACAAACATCTCTCCGCCTCCAGTTCCATGTCGGGGCTCCCCCACAAGCTCCCTGGGTGCACAGGGGCTGGAGCAGTCCACAGTGATACTCCTAACCCCCTTTCCACTCCCATGGCCAGGTTTGCGCCAAGTCCAAAGAGCTTCCAGTTGGCTCCCTGCAGCACTCTGATCCCCTATAAAAGCAGAGCAATGGCTGGGGAGGGCTCCCGTACTGCAGGGGGGAGGGACATATTAGGGTGAGGGGGATATGAGGAGAAGAAGAAGGGATGGAGGAAGAAGAGAAGAGGATGAGTAGGATGGGCAGATACTCCAGATGCTACTCCAGTATAAAAAAAGAGAGAAAATGGTGGAATGCAGCACCCAAGAGACAGAAACAAGAGGAGCAAAATATGGAGAAAATCCACCCAACCAGAAACAGATGAATTCTTGTGCAAGTGGGCTCAGTTCCCAGAGACTTCCCACTTTGCCCAGGCTGACTTTGGCCTGGAGTCCCTGCCAATCACAGCTGGGAGGTGCTGGCTTAAGGAGAGCCAGTTCAAGCCTCAGGAAGTCCAGTAGAGTACTGGCTGTAAACTCTGAGAGACCCAAACTGGCTCATCGGGCACCAGCCTGGGAAATGGAAGATTTGAGCCCAGCTCTGACACAGAATTCTTGTGTAACCCTGGCAAGTCATTTAATTGCTTGAGACCTCAGTTTCCCTACATGGAAAAGGGGATAGTGCTTATTTCCTCTCCTACAGGAATGCTGTGGGGGTTAATTTGTTAATATATGTGAAGTGCCCAGATGCTGCACGGCTGGAGGCCTTAAAATGCTTGTACATAAGGCTAGTGAGAGTTTAGAGCTGGGTTCAAACTCTGCAGTGTGGGTTCAAATTCTGATTAAAAGATCACAGCAGCTGGTCAGAAGTTTCCCTTGCTGGATGTAATGACTCTGACTCTGAGCCTCCAACAAAACCCTCTTTATACTGTTCCTTCCTCTCTCTCCAGCTCCACTTTCTTCAGCATCCGTTATGGAGCCAGTGCCTGCTGACAGTTCCCTGTGAGTGCTTTGCTGATGGGTCCCACTGGAACCTAAGCAGCTTCCAGGTCCTATCTCTTTGGGTTCCTGCTTGAAAACATTTCAGTAAGTGACTCTAAAACACTGGCAGTCCCAGAGCTATCTCTAAGGGCCAGCTCAGTGCTCTGCTTCCTGGGAAAGGAGCTGAAAACAACTGCAGGGCTAACCCGGAGGCACCGAGCCAAAGAGATGGAACGGCATTCCGAGCTCTCAGCAGTTTATAGCGAAGTAACAGAGTATCCAGTGTTTCTGAAGTCTAGAACTGGGCAACATTCAGCCAGGGCTGAGATTTCGCACTAAAGAAAAGACAGATCAGTCCCGAAACAAGTCAAGGATGGGAGAGAGATAGGAAGTGTCCTTGCAGATGATCATGTAGTAACAGAATGAGGGACACATTTTTGTCTGCATTAAAGTCAAACCTGTTAGGCTTACAGGCATTTAAGCTGTGGCCTGTGGAGTTGTGCATCTGCCCTGCAATTGCTCTGCCCCGGACAATACTAATGCTGTGTTGCTGATGCAACTCCTTATGTCCATCAGTCCCAACACACTGGAAAATGGCGGGGGGGGGGGGGGGAAGGGAGAGGGAGTGTCATCAGCTCTCCTTTGGGGAGGGAGAAACTGAGCAGTGCAGTGATACAGTGAGAGATGTAGTCACAGAGTATAATGCTTCAAAGAGGCCAGAGCCCGTGTCTGCTGTACGTCTCCAGTGGGAGGGCTGGGTTTTATTGTTTACATTGCTGGTGAACATTACATTGTTCTGCTAACAAGCGATTTCTATTCATCTAGCAAGGAAAAATATAATGCACAAGCAGTGGCCACTCTAGCTATAGGCAGTTGTAAGGGTGGTAGGGGATGAGGCTGCCCATGGAGGGGCAGCTACCAGCTGGGGCTCTGGGGAATGGGAAGCAGCCAGGCTGCCTGGGCAGCATTTCTGCCCCCTCCCCAATAGCTCCCTACCCCTAGCATGGAAAGACCACAGCCACTGAGTGCTTAGAGTCAGGGCTGCTTCTGGTGTCGCTGCAGGGCTTCCCCCACAAGTGCAGCGACACGCCTGGCCCTATGTCAGCGCCCAGCCCATGTGGTTCTGCTGCCTAGGCAGCCCCCAGCTCCTGCCTCGGCCGCTGCTTCAACCCGACCACGTCTATGCTCTGGAGGCGCTGCTACCACGCAGGCTCTGAGCCCCATAGCAAGGAGCTCATCTGGAAAGGTGTGGGGGTTGCTGGGGATGCACAGTGCAGGGGGTGGGGTACAGGAGTCCGGCTGATGGCCTGGTGATATGGGGGGCCAAGGTGTGGAGCTGGGTGTGGGGCCAGGCTGGGGATACAGGGACCCCCACTCTATCCAGTGGGAAGGAGTCTGCCACCCCTTTTGTGAGGGGGATCAATGCCCCCAGCCTGGGTGGCTTTTTGCGGGGCGGGGGGGAGGGAAATATGTGTTGCTCATTATCCAGGGGCCAGGCTCTACAGGCTGGGAGCTGCCCTCTGCCGGTGCCCTGGTTTCAGACTGTTCCCATACCACGGGGTCTGTCACCAGTGCCCAGCAATCTCTGCAGCCCCGGGCCAGGATCTGGCCCATCAGCCTCCAACTCGGCTGCATGAGGTTCAGGGGTGGGGGTCACAGCAGCAAGGGAGGCACTGGGGCATCTGCCATGAACTCCCAAGAGGGTCAGTGGGGGGGCAGAACTCTGAAGTTTCACCCAGGGTGGCCAATTGTCTTGAGCTACCTCTGTGCACAAGCAAGTTTGGATGCGTGCATATGTGGTCAGTTAAGTACATGTAAACTTATGCAGTTTTGGGGCATCTCATAGGCTCCTGGTAAATTGCTGATCTACCCCTTGGCATTGCAAATTTGGGTCACTTCTCTTTAGGGCTGGGTAAGAATAGCAGTGACATGCCGGCAAGTTGCTGGGGAGGAACATGCTCCTCTGTTTAAAGGGCCTGTGTTCTAGTGGAAGAGGAAGAGATGCTAGAGTTTCCCTTTTGTTCCTAAGAGGAGGCCCAAGGATTTTCAATTGTTTTTTTTTTTTTTTAATATAATGTTACATACGTGAATCTAAAATGGTCACAAGCTTCAGCATCAGCAACTGATCAGAGTGGGAAAATAGCCTGGCTCATGTTTGTGGCCTAAGACAATTCGCTATTTGAAACAAAATCCACAATTGTCAAGCAAACAGCTGAGTTTGATTAAAATGAAGGCTGCAGCTGCCTATATTTTGATCTGCTTGAGAAACTTCACCTGTTCATGGCTGAATCAGCCTTTGAAAAGGTCATTGGCCAGCTCAGCAAACTGAGGGTGGAATTTTATTTCTGAGTGGGGGAACTTACAGGATGGTGATGTAGGTTAGCCAACCCCAAACATGTAGAATTAACAAGTCCAGCCCCCTAAAACCACGAGACTGGCTTAAAAATCATGAGATTAAAAACAAAAAAAGCATGTTAGGTGTTTTTGTTGTTGTTGTTGTCTTTTGGAGTCTGAGCCTTTAGAATGTGTGTTCTTCATGTTTTCAAGCTTTTTTCTGCAACCATGAAAGCTAGAGATTATTAATTTTTTTTAAATGAAAACTGAGACTCTCATAAAGGCTCATGAACCCAGTAGTAAGGAAGGGCTTGAAGAAAACAGTTAAAAAAAAATCACACGATTAGTGATTAGTGCGTAGAGGCTGCTCAAGACAATCTGCTGTGCTGGGCAATACTGATGGAGACTGTGAGTCAAATTCTACTTTTGCTTACAGCGGTGCAAAGCTGGGCGTAGTTCTTTTGAAGTCAGTGGAGTTTTGCAGCCCTACAGTGGGGTGAGAGCAGACCAGAGTGCAGGCAAGGTTATGTTTGCTTAAACCAACAAACCTTGAGGAACAGCAAATCTGGGCAGAGCCAAACTGTTAAGAGTTTTCAAACACAGGGGCAAACTTGGGTGATAGAAGGATCATTTTAGAGATCTCGAACAATATTCATATCTATTGATCTCTCTCCCATAGAGATTTCTATAGTGCCCATTGGTGGTCCATTGAAGCATTGCATGGGTGAATTAGATCTGTGTGCCAAGGTCTGTTGTGAACATTAGTGAGTCTTCTGCTCTTCCCGGTTTCTCGAATGTTCTGCTTGTGGGTGTATATATGTTAGCAGCGTTTTTGCAGAGCTGCCTAGCAGTCTTAGATGCCCCATTCCATGTTCAGCTTTGAAAGCCTCAGCCAATGCATATTTGCATCCTTCCAGTTATGGTGAGTAAACTATAAAAAAGGTGAGTCTTACTGCATGTTTTAAAATGTCAGATTTTTTTATCAGAAATTTCCTCTGGTAGCTCATTCCACAGCTGTGCTCAAATGAGGACAACCTACCATCAGTTCCCACCCACTTCATCCTGCATTGCTCAAGGCAACACAGCTGTCCTGTCAGGCCATGGATGGAGATGCTGGAAATCACTGATATAGCTAAGTCCTTGCCTGTTGGTGGTGTTGCAGATCAAGGCCTTGTATCTGGACCAGTATCGGACGAGGAGACTTGGAAGATGCAATAGTACAATGGTGGTGTGCTCATGGCAGCCCGTCCTGCTAAAGAGGCAGCCCATAGCATCCTACATAAGCAGCCTCTGTACTGCTTCCACCTTCCTCCATCTGGTCATCCATTGAAGACCATTGTGGCTACTGAAGTGGCATTGATGGAAGGTCACAATGCATACAGGAAGTGTTAAAAATTCTTATGCAAGTCTGCTGAGGAGTAACCGACATGACCAATAGGTCATGAGGATTTATTACTGGGGAGGACTTAATTTCATACAACTCTCCTGAGCATGAATTTTCTTAACAAAGCCAGTGGATGGCAAGGAATATCTAGGGGTCGATTGGTTCCCTCATGATTTTGTTTCCTTCTTTTGCAGTAAACATACTGGAGTAGAATTCCCCCGTTAGTATGAGCTGGGCAGAACAAGGAAGGGAGAAAGAACAAGCTGTAACAGATGCTTGAAGCACTGTAATCAGGTGGCCTTCTGCTTTAAGGGCTGGAGGCCTAAAGTCAGCCAGCTCTATCCAATTAGCCCTGCCTGCTGCACCTGGGGTGGGGTGTGTGGTTTAATTAGTAGAATCAGCTGACTATGGAGGAGCTGATTTCCCCCTATAAAGAGCAGCTGGAAGCTGGGTGGGGGGGTGTTGCTTGGGGGAAGAGAGACAATGAGAGGGAAGTGGGAGTAAGGGACTACAGAGACTTCTGGGAGGGAGTACGCCCCAGGAGGGAATGCTGAGCCTTCAGGGAAAGGGCTTAAGGTAGTGAAAGGCTGGGAGTATGGACTTGATGGGCAACTTAAAACTCTATTTTGGGAATGATTTTGTTTTAATAAATCTAGTCCCAAGGAGGAGTTGTAGCTGAACCAAAAAAAGTTTTAGTAGCTTGATTGAGAGAGTCCTGTAAAGTGGGGAAAACGAGGCAGAGCGACCTGAGGTCATGAGGGGGTGCTGTGGAGGTGGCCAGGCTGTTCACGAGCACCTTTGGAAAGTGCTCCAACATACCCTGAGGTTCTAAGGCTATGTCTACGCTATGGGGATGATATCAACATAGCTATGCTGCTGTAACCCTGCAGTGCAGATGCAGCCTACAGTGACAAAGTGTTTTTTCCCTCGCTGTAGGAACCCTGCCTCCCCAAACAATGGTAGCTAAGTTGATGGAAGACTGTTTCTGTCAACCTTGCTGTGTCTACACCGGGGGGTTACGCTGGCATAGGTCCGGTGTTCAGGGTTTGGCTTTTTCACTCTGCTGACCAGCATAGAATTCAGGTTGTCCTATATTGTAGGGGTAGAGCAGGGCTTAATCAGTGCAACAAGGGTGGAAAGGCACAACAAAAGCCACACACACTCACTCTGAGCCTGATTCTCTTCGCATGTTGATTTCACACCACTTTGACTCCACTGAATACAGTTGCGTTACTCCTGCTTCACACCAGTGTAAGGAAGGCAAAAGCCAGTCCCTCTGTACTGTAGCTGACCCCAGGCTGAAATGGAGAAATACTAACTGGTATGCAGAGTAACCACAACTAGCTTGTAATTTACTGGTTACATAATGTCCTATAAAGTGCACCGGAGTTAGTCTTCGGAGAGTAAATTTAATTAGCATGAGCCAAACTGTTAAGAGCTTTAATTAGCATGAAGCTGGACTTTCCTTATCAGTTGGATGGCTTTCCGATCAACTTAATGTCTTTGTATGTGACTTTGCACTGTAGGCCTGAGCTCCCATGAAACAGTTGTTTGTAGTCAGGAAAATAAGAGCAATGGTATTTCCATCCTGATGTGCACCAAGTAAGATGTTCCCAACAGGATCTGGATAGAGATTGACATTAGTGCTGTGCCTGGTCTAAGAGAGCCTTTTAAAGCCAGTGGGCCCTGTGCTCTTTCCCACTGATATCAGGAGATGCTGTGTGCACAGATGGAGGGCAGCGCATGGAATGCTCAGCTGTTTCCTCTCACATCTGGAGAAGGTATCCATCTGTGTCAGGAGAAACCCTTGGTGAGCTCTATGGTCCTGTCTTTATTTTCTTTTTGGAACAACTCTGCCGGAGGGTTGCTTTCCTGCCAACTCCTGATGCCTCTGGCCCCTCGTTTGCCTTTTCTTAGGCCTCATCTCTGTTACGAGGGGTTGATTTTCAAAAGCACTCAGCATTGGCCTACTTCTGCTGTGCAACCTGACCCAGTTACAAGTGTTGGGGTCAGTCGGATGTAATTTGCAGA
The DNA here is from genome assembly GCF_965152235.1 of Eretmochelys imbricata. Lineage (NCBI taxonomy): Eukaryota > Metazoa > Chordata > Testudines > Cheloniidae > Eretmochelys > Eretmochelys imbricata. The sequence goes on along the minus strand of NC_135585.1, from coordinate 14,768,282 downwards.
GAATATATTCAGGCTTGGGTCAGGTTAAGTAGCCTCTTATCACTGAGGGCTTGTTTAGGTGAACAATTAGTATGGGTTTCAGAGTAACAGCCGTGTTAGTCTGTATTCGCAAAAAGAAATGGAGTACTTGTGGCACCTTAGAGACTAACCAATTTATTTGAGCATGAGCTTTCGTGAGCTACAGCTCACTTCATCAGATGCATACTGTGGAAACTGCAGCAGACTTTATATATACACAGAGAATATGAAACAATATCTCCTCCCACCCCACTGTCCTGCTGGTAATAGCTTATCTAAAGTAATCGTCAGGTTACCACCCTACACTAACTTGCCAGGGTCTAACTGTCCATGTGCATATACACCCTGGTGAAGCGCATATGAACAATTTGTTAACAGGCTTTGATCTAGTCCCGTTTCAAAGATGCAAATGGATACTTAGACCATGGCAGATTAGTGAGGGGTAGATTTACAGCCCAGCTTGCTGCAAACTAATTATTCATGTAGACAGCCCTTAGTTTGAAGTGTGTATATTTTGGATTATTATATTTCAGGAGGACGGGTACAAAACAACTCTACACACTCAGGCTTGGGTTGGGTTTGGGATTGGCTGTAGTCTACTCAGGTTTGGGTTGGGCTTCTAAATTGGGCTGTGCTCTGCTCCAGTTGAAGTCAGGGATAGAGATTTCAGTGGGAGCTGAAAATTCCACCCACCGACCTCAGCCATGCTGGGAACCTGGATATAACGTGGTCAGCCCCTGGACTCCATTACAGTCTGGCTTGTTTTGGCTGGGTACATGGAACAGAGCTAAGTGCAGTTAAGTCCCTATCTACATCACAATGTGGATTTACATTGTAAATGTGTCTCATGATATATTTGACCCTTAAGACCCCATCCATGCTAACTAGAACCTTGTTCAAATGCAGTTTCTGCTAGCAGCATTCTAACACCAATTGACTATTGATGAGAGCAGTTATTTTTTGAGAATCAGGATAGACCTAAAGTTCCATCCATACAGCAAGATGTCAGGGGACAAAATGTTGTAAGATGGGTTGGCATTCTCTGGATAAACATGCCTGAAATGTATAATCATGTTTCTGTCCTGTAAATAACAGATAATTCCATAACCCAATCTGATCACACCTACACAAACAAGATCAAATTGTATTATAATGCAGTCCCTGCTGCCTTCCAACATGGTAAATTTTAGACTGTCCCCAGAGATCATTTTTACCATGGTTTTATAACATGATTATAACACGAGTCTCAAATCAATAATCCCTACATCCCAATGGGTAGGGAAACCATGCTTGCATGCTAACGAATATGTTTAAACATGGCTCTAGTTAGCAGATCTCTGATTCCAGCAAGGACAAAGTATCAGTTACCTAGGTTAGTGGTTTTCAGCTGTGGGCTGCAGACCCCTGGGTGTCTGCAGACTGTCTAAGATTACCTCCATTTGAAATTTTTTAGGGGTTCGCAAATGAAAAAAGGTTGAAAACCACTGACCCTAGTTGGAATCTGCTAATTCTAGTAGGGTGGTTGTTTTTGATATATGAATACTTGATTATTTAGTGCTATTCCAAAGGATGATCATTTAGTTCTGGGCCATATTGTACACAAAGGGGATTAATTTTAATAAGGAAAGATTTTGAGATTTGCTGCTAACGATCCAACATGGTTCATGTCACTTTCCAAGAACCCAGCTTCTGCGTATGGTAATTTAATAGGCATTTCCTGTACTAAGATGTTATAACTAGAACGAACACTCAAGGATGTTTAAAATGCTATGGCCTAAATTTTTAGAAGTGACTATAGTGATTTTGGGTGAGACACTTTGACGGGGCCTGACTTTCAGAAAGTGCTAAGTACCTGTCCTCTGGAAATCATGTGTCTCATGTTGGGCACCCAAAATCTCTAGTCGCTTTGGAATATTTAGGCCTCTGTGCACGTATTACTCTGCTAGATACCAGTGCAATCTAGGTGGAGCAGCGTGAACTGCTCCATCTCCACAGGGCTTTAATTGCAATACCTTTTAAATGAAATAGTTTCCCATGAGGCTTCTTCTGCACCTATGCCTTACATTTTTGCGTCCAGCTGTTTCTACTGAGGTGCAACCTCCTTTGAATGCCTCACCTGGTTGTCAGCTGCCATGTATTTTTCACCCCATTTGGGACAAATCAGACAGCAACTGGTTGCTTCTGACGAGGCCTTAGCATCAGCATGACTCAGTGTTTTGTGGTTTTTTTTTTTTTAATTTTTTTAAAGCTTTATCTCTAACCAGAACGGGGTGTGGCGGTATGCGTGTGTAACCAGGAAAACAGTTCAGATGTTGAACCCTAGGCAGCATGGTCTTCTCCTTTCCCCTAGTACCAGCTCAGATAGTCTGTTTACAGAACAATCACAGGAGAGACAGATGGAGAGAGATACACAAAGAGCTGAGCAAAACACACTCCATTCCAGGGGGAGTTCTGGAGCCAGCTGGATTTTTATTTTATTTTTTTCCTCTCCTGGTCATAAGAGTCTTGAAATCCAACACGATGGGCCCCATTTTAGTTGTTACCCCCTGAGTGTGCAGAGGCCGGGGTGGTGGTGGAGTGGGTTTTCCTTGCACACCTGTATTTACTCTGATCTCTGGTTACACAGGCAGGGGAGTTGCAGTGCTGGCCGTGAGAGGCTACAGCTAGCTCAGGGAGCATGCTCTGCACAGGAGGTGTAAGGCACGGCTCTTCAGGATTGTGCTACTGGAAGCCTCCTATTCCTCTTCTGTCTATAGTACTTTTATGGCCCCCTTGCTGAGATATCTGAGCACCTCCCAACACTCTGGTAAGGTAGAGCAGTGCTATTATCCCTGTTTTACAGGGGAGGAACCGAGGCACAGAAAACCTAAGTGATTGTCTCAAGGTCACACAAGGAGTCAGTGGCAGAGCCAGGGATTGGAGCCACGTTTTCCGAGTCCTACGGTTGCACCTTAACCACTAGGCCAGCCTTCCTAACTCCTTGTGTTTTTCAGGCATAGCGTTCTCTCACCAGGACTTAAGCCTTTCTAGGAGCAATCCAAATAATCAGACGGCTCGCTTTCCCCTCTTGAAAAAGTATGTGTACTTACTAATACCAGAATCTAAAAGTAAGATGGAAAAACCTATTAATAGCTGACCGGAGTTACTCCCCTTCCAGCCCTACCAGTGACAGATTGTTCTCTCCAGAACATCCCTGAGGGTTTTGTTTATCGAGTTCAGCTGCTGGGGCTGCCACTGCGAATTGATCAGTCATTGTGATCTTACTGTTGGGAAATCTTTCCTGACATCCAGCCTACATTTTCCCTTGCACCATTTCACCCTTTTATGTAATTATGATCCATGACTCAGCTTAAACCATTTTAATTTCTCTTTGAGTTATTTAATACTCCGAGGCACTTCTGTAGCCAAGATCTGCCAGAATGGGCCAGATGTTTTATGGGTGCAACTCCATTAGGATCACACCAAGCCCCGTTGTAGCGGGGCAGTCACCCTGCTCTGGCTCTGAAGTGGTGAAAAGCCTTGGCTGATGGGGGAAACAGCCACAGCTTGGGCCATGCCCCAGTCGGGCCACACCTGGCCCTATAAAAGGAGCTGAGGAAGAGTCTCTCTCTAGCAGTGGAGAGAGAAGGACCTGGCTGCCTGGGAGCTGAGCAGGGTACCTAGAGTGGAGCAGGACTGGGGGAAGGCCAGAGGAGCTGGGGAGCTCTAGCCTGGAAAACACGCAGGCTGCAGGCCTAGCTAAAGGCCAGGAAAGGTACTGGGGCTACAGAGGGGTAGCCTGGGAATAGGCAAAGGCAGCAGGTCCAAACCCCTTTGCCAATGATGAGTGGTTTACAGACTGCAGTCTGCCCCAGTGAGTGGGGGGCTAGATGGTGACTGGCAGTAGCCACTGAGGCAAGGTGGGGATAGAGGGTTGGGGGTTCCCCTGGATGGGGAGACCCAGAGTGTGGGTGTTCTGCCACAGGGCAGCACCCCAAGGTAAAGAGGCACTGGGGTCCGGGAGGGACAAGGGGACCAGCGGCAGGCGAGACACGGGCCTGCGGAGGGTGCTCCGAAGGCTGGAAAGAGCTAATTCCTGAGACTACCAGCAGGAGGTGCCGGACCAGTGAGTCATCGCCTCGCTACACCTGTTCTTTTAGCTTCTTCTTACAGGTCAGTTTCCTCAGGCCCTTAGGGAGACTTGTTGCACTGATGGACTCCACAAGTAAGACCAAGGATTTATTTTTGATTCTTAAACATCTAAAGCGTCCCTGGTTTTCTGTCACTAGATGGATGGCTGTTCTGCATATGATTTTAGTATGCTATCTCATGATATTCTTCAGCTAGGTAAAACAGAGGAATAAAACTAGCACGTGTCCTCAGAGTGCTAATGAGATCGTAAACACTCAAACTTTGGTCTTGTAGTTACCTAGTTACCATGATTCAACAGAGAGAGAGTTTTTTTTTTTTTGCATGGCCTATATAAATCAGCTTTACCTGTGTAGTATTTCTGGGTGTACATATATCACTGTTACATAATTATAGATACACATTGATAAAGGCATATCTGTGTGTATTATACTACACAGGATATAGAATACTATTTCTTATTTTATAGTGGCTACAGATCAGCTCAGTACCTCGCAGCACAGCTATAAGGACAAAGTCCCTGCCCCAGAGAGCTTACCGTTGTATCTAGACATGACATAACAAGGGCAACAGAACAATAGGCTGGGGGTGGAGGAAGATGGGCAGAGGTCATGGCAATAAGATGTAAGGGCATGTGAGCAGCGTAGTTGGGAAGGGGTTATAGGATAAGTATGCACATATAGACATAATAGTCACTTTGTTGAGTCCCTTCTTGTGCATGTCAGGGTAGAAGTGAGTCTTCGGGAGGGAGTTAAAGGGTGGGAGGACTGTTCTGGCCCCATAAGATGTAGCTCCAACAAGCCTTGAATAAAGAACTCCTAGCCCTGCACTCAGTAAACAGCACGTCTAATCCCAGCTTTATTACTGACTCGCTACATGATGTTGGGCAAGTCGCCCAAACTTTTGGGATCTCAGTCCCTCCATTGGTAAAATGGGGCTGCTAATACCTCCCCCGTGGACTGTGAGGATTAATTAATTACTAACCACGTAGCTCTTTGATCATGTTAAGTGCTGCTAACTGTTGTTAATCTTGTAGCTTTCTTTTTCACCATGGCTCCTCACCCTCCCTGGCCTCCCAACCCTGGATCATGTGTGGATGGCTGTACTCCTTGCACAACCTGGGAATAAGCATTTTAATGCAAAGCGCATTCCTGCAAAGGAGATCAGCTTTCAGGCCTGGAGATACACAAGTAAGTAGCGAGGGTTGTGACTGGGGCTATATGTGGCACAGCTGCCTGCCTGGTGATCGTTTCACAGCATCGCATCTCTGTTTCAGAAAAGACTCCCAGTGACCATGCTCAGGCATTTGGTCACACACACAGCCACAGTGGAATCTGCACCCCTGCTACAGGGGCAGAGTTCAGAGTCCCCAGAGGTTTCAAGCCCCGGAGCTCTGCTGAGGCAGCAGCTCCGGCAAAGCAAAAGGCTGAGACCAAAGAGCATTTTAGGGGCTAAGGAGCCAAACCAGTGAGCTAGAGGAAATGGAGCATTGGCTCTGGGGTGCCAAATATCAGCCAGAACTCGCATTCTCATATATGGCTCAGTCATCCCTGGTTTATGTGGGCTTCCACTAATGTGTCCCAGGCTGCTGGGCCCCTAGCCATGGAAAGTCTGCCAGCCTGTGGTGGCACAAGATGGTCACAACTTCCCCTCCACTAGGAGGGCCCCCCCACCCCCGACAGCAGGGGAACCGCCGAAGTGGGCAACAAACTGGCTGGGAAATCATGTCCAGTAAGCGCCCCCTGCTCCAGCCTCCGTTGGTGTGGCTCCTAGGAAGTACATGGCAGAAACTAAAGCAGCCTTCACTTAGAAAAGATACCCAAACACCCCTTATACCTCCCTTCCGTGCAGGGATGAAACTGGCCCAAACTCTGTAGCTCAGCGTGACTCGCATAATTCAGAGATAAAAGTCCCCTGACCACTATGAACTGAGTCTGAGAGAGCTGGAGAAGACCACAAACTTCTTTGGTTCTGTGAAGCTCTGAATCAGCCCAGCTCCATGAAACTCTTTCCCTGATGTAACTGGCAGCTGCCTGGGTTTTGTGTCACAGCCCAAAGAGTTGCATTTAACACCATTGTTTTGTATTTGAGGATCTAGACTATATGGGTCTAGCAAAAACATCTCAGCATCCCTTTAAACATGGAGGGCAAAGTTGTCCCATTGCACATGCCAGGAGACTTGCTCTCTGGGGACAGAGAGAGGGAAGGGACAGGTGTATCAGATAGGCTATTCAAAGGACTGTCATGGAAGAGGAAATGCATTTTTTCCCATTCTGGAGAAGACAGCGTGAGAAGAAGATTGTCTTAGGCTTTTGTCTCTCTGGCACCTGGCTTACCCTGCCAAGGTGCCTCAAGGCTGAGCTGGAGAGATGAGGGAGCTCAGCATCTATGTCCCATTCAACCTGTGACCTCTCTACTTTGATGCTCAGAAAAGGCCAATAGTGCTGGAGAGACCCACCAGACTCCTTTCATGCAGGCCACTGAACAGCCAATGTTTGGTCACTATTCATGTTTGGGTGTTGTCCCCGTCCCCATAGCCATCAAACTGCCAGTATATAGCTACCTTAATGACATTTTAAAGGCTCATTAACTAAATGAAGCCTGTGTACTGGCTTAGCCAGGAGAGGAAGCTGAAGGCAGCTACTCGGCATGTTACTCACCACCTGCGTGCAGCACTGCTGTCACGATGGATGGGAACCATGACGTCTCACTGTTGGTAGCTTGGAACTCACGCTGCAGGTCTGTGAAGAAGACCCCAGTGGAAGAGGGGAAGCTCAGCGTTAGCCCCTGAAGCAGCACAGTGGCCAACAAGACCATCCAGGCCCATCCCCGGTCCTGAGTGTTGGAAATCCCATGTGCTGCTGCTCCTCGGGACATTTCCACTTTTACCTCCTTCCAAGCCAACCTGTTTGAAAAATCAGATCAGCTGTCAGACGGTAGCACTTGGAGCAATGCAAGGAGAATCACAGCACAGACACCTGCTCTCTGGCCAGGAGAACCAATGCCTGCTAAGCCTTGCTCAAAACACCTTCCCGTCTCTCACCACGGGATCCTGGCACCAAAGTGCCTGGGAAACAAGCCACCTTTCCCTTTTATTTCAAAAGAGGCTGAACATGTTCAGGTACAGTCCTGAACACACCCCCTTTGAGGTATGAATTGGTCTTGCCCAGCTCCCTCCCAGAGCTTGTTTTCCCTTTCACCTGCTTCCAGCACACAGTCCCCTTGCTGAGGGTAGCTAAGGTCATAAAATCCTCATGCTAAGGAGGGAAGGAAGCTCATGCAAATACCAACAGTAGTAAAAATTATATATAGCGCTGCTGAGTAGGACAAGCAGAGCTGGGCACCTCTGTGCAGCCTCTGTCTGCTCCTGGGTACAATTCAAGCTGCAAACCATGATCTTTAAAGTCTTTAACAGCTTGGGATTTGGTAATCTCAGTGACGCGTCTCATTCCACCCTGTCTCGGCCATGGGAGACTCTCTGTGGCGGTTCCCAGGGTTGATCTCTCTGGGTCCTGCAGCATGAAACGTTCAGCTGAGAGCCCCTCCTCCCCTGCAAAAAGTGTGTTCCTCTTTGGCTGCCTGCCGGGCTGCATGGGCCGTGACCTTCAGGGCACAGTGCAATGCTGAACGCTGATACAGGGCTTTTCACCTGTGGATCTCAAAGCACTGTTCAAAGGATGGTCACTGTCCCTATCCTCATATCACAGCTGAGGAAACTGAGACAAAGAGAAGGAATGTGTGTGACTTTACCCAGGGTCTGACAGGGAGACGTTGGCAAAACTAGGAATGTAATGTAGGTCTCCCGACTCCGAGCCTGAGGCTCTAGCCACAGGCCCCAGCCACAGGCCCCTAGTGCCGCCTTGTAATAAATAGTGATCTGGTTTAGCAGTTGGTTGAGGATTTGTCTGGGTTTTAAAATTTTGATTTATTTGTATTCCTATAAAGTAAACTCTCTTATATCCGTTCATGGAATAATCTACGCTAGCTCAGCATTTCAGAGGCCCCACCCTTTACTTTAGTTAACTGGGAGTCCATATTAAACAGCAGGCTGGTACCAGAATAGCCATTCTATAAATGAATATGATTAACGTGGGTGTGTGTACACATATACTGGGTAGGCAAGTTCACTCTATTATTAAACATATATATTACAGTAGCAACCAAAAGCCCTGCTTGAATCTCAGGCCCTAATTGTGCTAGGTAGTGTGTCCACAAACAGATAGTCCTTGCTCTGGAGCCCAGACAGTCTAAAAGAGACACAAACAGATGAAGGCTTTGGTGTGGAGACATAACATACAACCGAACCTGCGGATGATTGGCACCGTTTAATTCTTTGTATGCTGTGGCTGGGCAGAGATAATGCTACTGACTGGTTCATGGTCTTTCCCTCTGGTGTGATCAGATTGTTCTGTATTAGCTGGCTCATGGCCTAATCGCTCTGTATTAGCTGGCTCATGGTCTAAAGTCTGTCCCCAGTAGTCACAGACCCAAAGACAGCAACCCAGAACATTGCAGTTCAACTTGTCTTTGTTCTCGATTGCACGGCTCAGACTGTTTTGTCCAGCTAATGATCCCTGCCACTCCCAGTTCCACCAGGTTTCCTATTTATACTCACTCACTGCCTACTAATTAATCTCTCATTACAATGCACACCTGCTGTAGCTTTCAACCAATTTCTCCATCTACTGTATATCGTTACAGGCCAAGTTTCCCTCCTCAGCAATCTGATTCACTAGTTTGTCTGCCCATGTGCCACTCCCTGAAATAAATGCTGAGACATTCTGCTTATAATATACTGACTAATGCAAGGAATGCCAGTGATCGCAGTGTCATGCCAGCTGCTTTCTGCCTGAACAAAAGTAAATGGAAACAAGGTCATTCTGGTGCCAATTTACCTGGCTCTGCCAAGTGGAACAACAAAAGAAATGCAGCTGTACAAAGCCTGGTATTAACTCTCCCTGTGGTAATTAAGTGATCACAGCAGTAAGTATGAGCACATTAGGACCATGTGAATTGCTGTACTAGAAATCCATCTAGTCCAGTAGCCTGTGTCTCATTAGAGAAAAGTGCAAGAAACCCTTTGTAATTCACCTGGTCACTTGTGGAATGCTACAGCAGGTGGCGGTAATCTCTTCTGACCACATCTGGGGTTCATCTTAAGCCCCTCTGAGGCACAAAGGGCAGCTACCCCCTGTAATATTACTAGCCTTGTGTAAGAGCAGAATCTGGTTTTAGCAGTGTGTCTGTCTCATGCTTTGTTAAAGGTGTTTCTTAGTGTGTTAATTCAGTGCTCCTGGAAGATGCTGGATTAACAGTCCTGGACATTGACTATGCCTTTCTGCATTGACACCAGAGGCAGCTGTTCCTTCACGTTGCCTCTCAGTTATGGTTCAAGGTTGGGACCACTACTGAGGCGAGTTGGTCTCCATGGCTGAGTCAATCTTGGGTCAGTCAAGGTTACCAATATTAGTGATTTTTGAAAATGTACTCTGGATACCTCTCCACTGGGGCTTGAACTGAGATCCAGCAAACACCTTTCACATAAACTACTGAACAGCCATCAGAGGAGACCAGCTGTCAGTCACGGATGGATTGCTCATCCTTACTGAATTTGAACCTTTCTCCCCATTGCTAATTCCCCATGCCATCCAATCCCTTGTCTGCTCCTTTTCTGAAATGGACTGAACTCTTAGCCAGACTGGAAGGTGAGCTGACAGCCAATTGAAGGGTCAAATGCCAAGAGTCCCAAGGGAGTGGAGTTCAGTAGAGCACAGCTTGTTTTCTTTGTAACCAAAATGGCTGGAATTGTAGCTACTGAAATCCAGTGCCTCTTCCCCTGTGGGGAATGTTGCATTCTCAGATACTCTTTTGTGTTATTGCCTAATACATCCTCCAAGGATGACTGAAAAGCTTGTGCAAACTTCATTGTTTTACTCCCGTGGTTAGAATATTGTCCACTCATTTGACAAAGTTCTTTCGTCCTGTAGGGCCTGATTCTGATCCCATTAAAGTCAATGAGAGTTTTGCCAGGGGCATTAACAGGAGCAGGATCAAGCCGCTCATTACTTGATTTTCTTAGGTAGGAGACAGCAGGCCCTATTTGTTAGTGCTCATGACTGAACATCAAGAGACACGGGTTCCAGGCCCAGCTCTGCCACTTTGCTGACCCTATGATCCTACCAGTTGGCCTCTCTGTGCCTCAGTTTCCCCATCTGTAAAATGGGCTTAAGTCTATGTACACACCTGGAGGTCTTTTTTTAGGTGCTCGGCTGTGGCCCTTTGATGAGCAGTTTATGGCAGTGAAGATGGTGGAACAGTGCTGCCACTTCCTTGGGAACAGGGGGACCGGGGTGGGGTGGGGAGAGCAGCATTGGGGGTGAAGTTTTGAGTCCCTTGCTCTCTGTGCTAATGGGCAAGGGAGAGACAAGGCAGGAAAAGATTTGGTGTAAGGTGAAACCCAGAGTCGAGATGGCTAGTTCCAGTGCTTTTGCCTTTAGTTATCCCTGGGAAGGCTGGGCTGTCAGCAGACAAGGATCCAGCCTTCTCTCCGCAGTCATTAATGGTTAGTCAGTGGTTAGAAGAGTGTCCCATCCATGATTTGGTTAGGAGGGATGAGGCCCCCACCTTGTGGGCATTACTCAAACCTGGCTGGAGGACCAGATGTGGCACCCTTGGGTAATTCTACTCGAGATCTCCAGTGCCAGGGGTGTTTCTGGTTCCCTTGCTGAGGGGGCATGGGAGGGGATCAGGGCGGTCGGGTGTGGAAGAGGAGAGTTTCCGGGGAGACTTTGGAGCCCAGTGGCAGCTCTGTTTGGGACTCTGCCCAAAGGGTCCACAGGGGCTTTGGGCCAGAGGGGTCCAAACTCTGGCAGGAGGCTGTTTACCTCCACCCAGGCAGTCCCTGCCCAAAGCCCTGGCCGCAGTCCCCGCTGACTGTCCCACACCTCGCGGGGGGCAGTGCCCTGGCCCAGTTCCAAGGCAGCAGGCGGACAGGGCTCCCTCCTTCAGCCTGCTGCGGGGGATGCCCCGGGGGAGCAGCGCCCTGGGCTGAGCCCAGCCTGCCTCCCCCCGGGCCCGGCAGCAAGAGGGTGGCACTGCCGGCAAACAGCCCCCGACCCCTCCGCCTTCCCTCTCCGGCTGGGTCACTGAGCGCAGCCCCGGGCGCCCCGGAGCGAGGCGCCGCAGAGCGCTGGGGCTGAGCCGCCCGGCTCCCGCCGGGGAGTGGGATCCCAGCCGGGGCCCCTGCCCGCTTGTTGGCGGGACGGTAACCGTGAGACCCCCCGCCCCCTCGGGGAGCGCCCAGCCCTGCGAGCCGGGCTCCCTTCCGCTCTCTGGCTGTGCAGGACCCAGAGCTCTCCTGCGGCTGGCCGCCCCCTTCCTGCCCGGCCCGCTCCGCTTACCTGTTCACACGGGCCCCTCCATCCGGAGTGACTCCCACCCAGAGCCCGGGGAGGGAGAGAAAGAAGGAGGGGAGCGCTCCGAGGGCACCCGCGGCTCTCTCCTGCTCCTTCCCCCGGTCCTCTTCCTGGAAGGGCCGTCCTGGCTTCTCTCCTTCTCCCTGCTAGGGAGGAGACGCGGCGGTTGCAAGCCGACGGAGCAGCTCAGGACAGGCACATCTCTGGCTAGAGGGGGAAGTTCAGGGGCGGGTGAGTTCATCCAGTGGGAGAGGACTGGATCCACTGGGGATTACACAGCATCTGGGGGTAGAGGGGCACTGGGTCTCTTGGTGAAAGGTTAGATCCACTGTGGGCGGAGTGGAGGTAGATTTGGGAAATTGTTAGATCCAGTAGGTATCACTAAGTGGGGGGAGGGGAACACCAGATGTTGTGAGAAGTAATTTCATCTCATCAGGATCACAGATGCTCTGGGGAAGAGGGTAGATCCACAGGGCACCGCATGGGAGCCAGTGGGGGATGAAATTGTTTTGTTGGGAAAAGGTTCCATCGACCAGGAATATCATGGGATCCGGTGGAAATTAACTGGCTGTTTTGGGGAAATTATTAGATCCACCGTGTGCTCACACAGCATCTAGTGGAGGGTGTGAACTGGAACAATCCGGAGCTGTTTTGATTCACAACGGGTTGTACAAGATCTGCAGGAGATACTACTGGACCAATGCCATGTTCATCTATCCAAGCAACAATGTCACAGGTTAGGGGGGAATGGGATGGTCAAAGCAGGATGACTGAATCCAGTGGGAGAAGTCCAGATCTGTTGAGGATTTCACAGAACCAGCTGAGGGAACTGAGTGGGAGATGGATGTCGAGATCTGGTAGGGATTTTCACAGGCATCTTTTGGTAGTCTTGAGATCTGCTTGGAAGGGGATCAAATTATTTACATTTCTTCAACCTACCTCATTGGATCTAGTAGGACCGGAACTACAAGCTACAGTCGCAGGAGCTGTGAATTCAGAGGTCCTGTTCAGGATTACTTTGAAGCAGGAATAACAGTGTTTAGTGAGAACTTTGGAGACTGTCTCCCCAAAAACATTCACTAGTGCATGTTCAAGTGATCTGAAGATCCAGGTGTCCTCTTTCCCAAATCCCAGGCTTCTAACTCTCCATACAGCTCCCATATCTCTAAACAAGTCCCTTAGAATCAATCCCCTATTCTAGCACCTCTGTGATGGGGTGTCTACTTAACAGAGGCGGGCTTGGGGGGCCAATTTATCCACCTGTTGCACATGGAGGGTGGGCCAGGCCTAATTAAAGATGAACCCCAGCTGGGTTAGAGCTGGATGCAGCTATAAAGAGAGGAAGCCTGGAGCAGACCAGGGCTATAGGAAGAGAGCGATAAACTCTGTAGCCATTCTTTTGGTAACAGAGCAGCCTGTGGGGAACAGAAAGGCTCCTGCAGGGAAAGGAAGAAGCCTAGGGAGGAAGATGTTGGATTAGAGCATGCTCCTGTGATTGACCCTGACACAAGGGTAAGAGCCAGACATCTGGTGCGAAGCCTTGGGAAGTGCTGCTTATTACAAAGAGTCTAGGAATTCGCTGGGGAAAAGACTGAAGAAAGGCCGGTAGTAGAAAAGTGTCCAAAGAGACAGTGTCTGATAAAGCAGACCTTGGCTGCCCATCCTAGGACCCATGAACTGGGACCCAGTGTAGAGCATGTGTTTGTGTTTCCCCACCAGTGAGGTGGCCTGAAGCCCCCCAAAATACAGGGCTGAGGATGATTTAAACCTTGAGGAAAGGGTAGCAGGCCCATGCAGCCAAGAGTTGGAGCTGAGAACCAGATGTAACGACTTTGGATTTTTGTTGTTGGATGTTCTGTTACCCCCGAAGGGCGTGGAACTACAAGTGACTGGGTGGGAGGAAGAAGTTGTGAGAAGAGAGACTCCCACAGGACCAAAACAACTGCTGGCCGAGGGTGCTAGAGCGGGAAAACCAGGAGGTGCCAGGGGTGAGTCCCCTCTTTTGCAATCTTATTCTATTGTTTACTCTGCTGTGCATGGTGAAATTTGTATGAACTACCCATTATGAAATGGTATTGCACAACACCGTGCATCTGATCAAGGGATAATCTACTTCAGTGCTCTGTCTCTGAGAGTAGCCGCTTCTGTATGTTTCAAAGGAGAATATAAAATCCCTATGCTGTCATCAGTAGAAACTTCTTCCTGATCCCAGGTGATACTCGTTTATGCCCTGAAGCAAGAGGATCGAGAGCCTATTTCACTTTACGTCAGCTGCAGATGCTGAATTCATTCATATGTGTCTGAAACTCTTCAGTAATATCATGTGGCAGTTAGTTCCAATGCTTACACCTTTATGTTGGGTAGAAAAAAAAAGTCTTGCTCCTTCTCCTACAGCAGAGTATCGCAGTGTGGGGGTGGTGGGAGTCAGGAAGAAACCAAGACCAAGGTCCTCAAAACTATTTTAGTGCCTAGTTCGCATTAAAATCATTTGTGCAATCACTGGAAGTTAGGTACCTAAATATTTTTGAGGATCTGGACCCAGGTGCTAAGCCAGAGCTGCAGGTTATCTGACACAGAGGTGATATGGCACTGAAGGGAGATGAAGTTTGATACCATGGTATTCATTGTAATTACGTGTCCTCACCCCTGGGACTGAGCTGTTTACTCCTCCACAGAACACTAATTGGATGTATAATCTGATATGACTTCTGGCTGCTCCTGGGCTGCAGTAACTAGACACCTCTCCCCAAAACAAGTTTCAGAGTAGCAGCCATGCTAGTCTGTATCCGCAAAAAGAAAAGGAGGACTTGTGGCACCTTAGAGGCTAACAAATTTATTTGAACATAAGCTTTCATGAGCTACAGCTCACTTCATCGGATGCATGCAGTGGAAAATACAGTGGGTAGATTTTATATACACAGAGAACATGAAATGATGGGTGTTACCATACATACTGTAACAAGAGTGATCAGGTAAGGTGAGCTATTACCAGCAGGAGAGAAAAAAAAACCCTTTTGTAGTGATAATCAAGGTGGGCCATTTCCAGCAGTTGACAAGAACATGTGAGGAACAGTGTGTGTGGGGGGAATAAACATGGGGAAATAGTTTTACTTTGTGTAATGACACATCCACTCCCAGTCTTTATTCAAGCCTAATTTAATGGTGTCCAGTTTGCAAATTAATTCCAATTCAGCAGTCTCTCACTGGAGTCTGTTTTTGAAGTTTTTTTGTTGAAGAATTGCAACTTTTAGGTCTGTAGTCGAGTGACCAGAGAGACTGAAGTGTTCTCCAACTGGTTTTTGAATATTATAATTCCTGACATCTGATTTGTGTCCATTTATTCTCTTAAGTAGAGACTGTCCAGTTTGGCCAGTGTACATGGCAGAGGGGCATTGCTGGCACATGATGGCATATATCACATTGGTAGATGTGCAGGTGAACGAGCCTCCGATAGTGTGGCTGATGTGATTAGGCCCTATGATGGTGTCCCCTGAATAGATATTTGGGCACAGTTGGCAACGGGCTTTGTTGCAAGGATAGGTTCCTGGGTTAGTGTTTTTGTTGTGTGGTGTGTGGTTGCTGGTGAGTATTTGCTTCAGGCTGGGGGGCTGTCTGTAAGCAAGGACTGGCCTGTTTCCCAAGATCTGTGAGAGTGATGGGTCGTCCTTCAGGATAGGTTGTAGATCCTTGATGATCCGCTGGAGAGGTTTTAGTTGGGGGCTGAAGGTGACGGCTAGTGGCGTTCTGTTACTTTCTTTGTTGGGCCTGTCCTGTAGTAGGTAACTTCTGGGTACTCTTCTGGGTCTGTCAATCTGTTTATTCACTTCAGCAGGTGGGTATTGTAGTTGTAAGAATGCTTGATAGAGATCTTATAGGTGTTTGTCTCTGTCTGAGGGGTTGGAGCAAATGCAGTTGTATCATAGAGCTTGGCTATGGACAAATGATCGTGTGGTGTGGTCTGGATGAAAGCTGGAGGCATGTAGGTAAGTATAGCAGTCAGTAGGTTTCCGGTATAGGGTGGTGGTTGTGACCATTGCTTATTAGCACTGTAGTGTCCAGGAAGTGGATCTCTTGTGTGGACTGGTCCAGGCTGAGGTTGATGATGGGATGGAAATTGTTGAAATCATGGTGGAATTCCTCAAGGACTTCTTTTCCACGGGTCCAGATGATGAAGATGTCATCAATGTAGCGCAAGTAGAGTAGGGGCATTAGGGGACGAGAGCTGAGGAAGCGTTGTTCTAAGTCAGCCATAAAAATGTTGGCATACTGTGGGGCCATGCGGGTACCCATAGCAGTGCTGCTGATTTGAAGGTATACATTGTCCCCAAATGTGAAATAGTTATGGGTTAGGACAAAGTCACAAAGTTCAGCCACCAGGTTTGCCGTGACATTATCAGGAATACTGTTCCTGATGGCTTGTAGTCCATCTTTGTGTGGAATGTTGGTGTAGAGGGCTTCTACATCCATAGTGGCTAGGATGGCGTTTTCAGGAAGATCACCAATGGATTGAAGTTTCCTCAGGAAGTGGATGGTGTCTCGAAGATAGCTGGGAGTGCTGGTAGCGTAGGGCCTGAGGAGGGAGTCTACATAGCCAGACAATCCTGCTGTCAGGGTGCCAATGCCTGAGATGATGGGGCATCCAAGATTTCCAGGTTTATGGATCTTGGGTAGCAGACAGAATACCCCTGCTCGGAGTTCTAGGGGTGTGTCTGTGCGGATTTGTTCTTGTGCTTTTTCAGGGAGTTTCTTGAGCAGATGGTGTAGTTTCTTTTGGTAACCCTCAGTGGGATCAGAATATGGCTTGTAGAAAGTGGTGTTGGAGAGCTGCCTAGCAGCCTCTTGTTCATATTCCGACCTATTCATGATGATGACAGCCCCTTCTTTGTCGGCCTCTTTGATTATGATGTCAGAGTTGTTTCTGAGGCTGTGGATGGCATTGTGTTCTGCATGGCTGAGGTTATGGGGTAAGTGATGTTGCTTTTCCACAATTTCAGCCCGTGCACATCGGCGGAAGCACTCTATGTAGAAGTCCAGTCTGTTGTTTCGACCTTCAGGAGGAGTCCACCCAGAATCCTTCTTTTTGTAGTGTTGGTAGGAAGGTCTCTGTGGGTTAGTATGCTGTTCAGAGGTGTGTTGGAAATATTCCTTGAGTCAGAGATGTCGAAAATAGGATTCTAGGTCACCACAGAACTGTATCATGTTCATGGGGGTGGAGGGGCAGAAGGAAAGGCCCCGAGATAGGACAGATTCTTCTGCTGGGCTAAGAGTATAGCTGCATAGATTAACAATATTGCTGGGTGGGTTAAGGGAACTACTGTGGCATGTAGTAGTTTTTCTTTTGTAGGGTCCTTCTCACATGAATGCCCAATGGATGCCCCACCCCACTCCACCCCCAAATACTCCAGTCCTAACCCCCCCCCCCAGCAGGAGTTGCTGTAGCAAAGAGTTCTGGCAGAGCTGGTTTTAGGGGAAGCTTGACCCATGTGGTCACACAGGGCACTTGGAAACCTGGCGCTGATGTGGGGAGAGGCATATGGGACTGTGGGGTGCTTCAGCGTCTGTCTACTGCAAGTGGATAGCTAGAAATGAGTCAAGCATGAAACTTGGGATGTGGGGTGGGAGGAGAGTGTGTGGGAGAGGAAGACAGGTAGGAGACCTTGAGGGAGAAACTGAAGTCTTCTGCTAGAGAAGGGTGAAATTGCAGGAAGGTGAAAAGCAATTGATGGAACAGGGGAAGGCGAGGGAAGGAAAGACTGGGGGAGGGTAGCTATGGAGAGAACATTTGTGAGAGGAAAGAACATAATGTAAGGAGAGGAAGGGGAGAGGTATGGAAGGAGAGACATTAAAAAGAAAGCAGAAGACACCCAGTTAAACAGTAGAGGGAGGGATATTATGTTACAAAACACGAACATACAAGTGTGTAAACCTGTCTGGCCATACACCTCACAACATTCTGCCATAACCGTGCCTCTAAGCATGTGTGTAATGAAAGGATATTTTATACAACCTGTCATAAATATAAAGGGAAGAGTAACCACCTTTCTGTATACAGTGCTATAAAATCCCTCCTGGCCAGAGGCAAAATCCTTTCTCCAGTAAAGGGTTAAGAAGCTAAGGTAACCACGCTGGCACCTGACCAAAATGACCAATGAGGGGACAAGATACTTTCAAATCTGGAAGGGTGTGGGGGGGGGGGGGGAGGCTTTTGTCTTTCTGTGTGATACCTTTGCCGGGAATAGATCAATGATGCAAGCCCTCCAACTCCTGTAAAGTTAGTATGCATTCTAGCTAGAAAATGTGTTAGGTTTTCTTTGTTTTGGCTTGTAAATTCACTGTGCTGGAGAGAATGTGTATTCCTGTTTGTGTCTTTTTGTAACTTAAGGTTTTACCTAGAGAGATTCTCTTTTTTGAATCTGCCTGCCTGTGAGATTATCTTCCATTCTAATCTTACAGAGTGTTTCTTTTATCTTTGTTTTGTTCTTCTAATAAAGTTCTGTTTTTTTTTAAGAATCTGATTGGGTTTTTAGGGTCCTAAGAAACCCAAGCTGGTCTGTGCTCAATTTGTTTATTCTCAAGCCTCCCCAGGAAAGGGGGTATAAGGGCTTGGGGGGATAGTTGGGGGAAGAGGAACTCCAAGTGGTCCTTTTCCCTGGTTCTTTGTTAAAGCACTTGGTGGTGGCAGCATACCCTAGTCCAAGGGCAAAGTGTTTGTGCCTTGAGGAAGCTTTTAACCTAAGCTGGTAGAAATAAGCTTAGGGGGTCTTTCATGCGGGTCCCCACATCTGTACCCTAGAGTTCAGAGTGGGGAAGGAACCTTGACACAACCATATGTGTAAAATATGCTGCATGCACACTCAAGTGTGTGTAAACTGAGAAGAACTGTAAAGTTGTCTGAAGGAGTGGCTAGCTTTGAGGTTGAGTGTTAAATCACCGTGTAATAATGCTCTGCCCTTCTCTGGTGCCTTCCCATTCTGAGCTCTCAAAACACTTCACAAACGCTAATGAAACAGTTCAACACTCGTATTATTAACAGATACGTATTATTATCGTCAACTGGCTTGTGCAACCTCACCCAGTGAGTCAGTGGTGAAGCCAAGTATAGAACCCAGCTCTCCTCACTCCCAGTCCTGTGTTGTGATCACTGGGGCCTGCTGTACAGTGCTGTACACAAATCACACCTTAAACTAACTTGATTTGTGTGTGAGTGACCGAGTTATTACTTAAACATTTTGCTGTGCACATGTAGATGGCAACCTGATTAAAATATGGTAGGAGTATGTGATTTATAGAGTCGTTAAATCCTGTTCTGAACCTACTTAACCACTCCTAGCAAGAGGCATGATTAAACAACTACTTTGGGGCTTAGAGGAACCCCCATTTAGGATCAATAGTTTATTTTGAGATAGTGCCTATTCCAGAACTGATGTGTAGTCTAATCACAGATGGCTTTAGAGAGAAACTAGTGAAATTGTGTCAGTGGCCTACATTAGTAAACTCTCCTTGGAGAAATGGAATCCAGTGATGAAACAATTTGTTCAATTACTTATTTTTTAAAAAAATCAAGGAAATAAATCATACCTCATCCTTCTGATTCCAAAATCACTTTATGAACTGCAAAAAGAAAAGGAGTACTTGTGGCACCTTAGAGACTAACCAATTTATTTGAGCATGAGCTTTCGTGAGCTACAGCTCACTTCATCAGATACATACCGTGGAAACTGCAGCAGACTTTATATATACACAGAGAATATGAAACAATACCTCCTCCCACCCCACTGTCCTGCTGGTAATAGCTTATCTAAAGTAATCGTCAGGTTAGGCCATTTCCAGCACAAATCCAGGTTTTCTCACCCTCCACCCCCCCACACAAATTCACTGAACTGCGTGTACACAAGCATCATATCAACCGACCATTGAAATGCAGTCTCCTCTGGGGTGGAATAAGGCAGCTGTTTAACAGGGCACAGCAAAAACCACACAACACTTCTGGACAGGAAGTGGAGGATGCAATATCCTAATGAAACTGCTTAGCAGAATTATCCCAGTTGCAATTTTAGTTAAGATACCTGTACTCCTATCAAAAGTACCATGGGATATTTGACAAGCACAGGTGGTCAGAAAGAAAGGTCCACTTTTTTATCTCTGTATGTGTGTAGCTGGCGTTAGAGAAGAACTAAGTGATAGGTGGAGGGAAGGAGGCTTCTAGATTCCAAGCTGCAGAATGCTGGATACAAAGGATACCTGTGTGCACCCCTGGCTTCTGTTGTGATAACTGGGCCTACACATTTACCCTAATTGTGAGTTTGAGTGAAAGTTCATAAAAATGTCGTCATACCCCCTCAACATTTGTTATAGGTTATGGCCATTGGAAATTAGGCCTAATTGGTGGTGGATAAAATAATTCCACCTATCGCTCCCTTTTGGAGTCCTTAAAGAAAGATATGGCGAAAAAGTGGCTCCTGGAGTGAGTTTCACCCGCCACCCATCTCTTGCAACCTTAAGACTACTTCATCCTGATTCTGAGCTGTCCAGACCAGATTGGTCATCTGAGTCCCTCTCTCTGGCCATCACCACCTCCACTGGCTTCAGCTGAATCCCAAATGCCCTCTGGGATGCCAGGCTTTGTCAGTTCTCCCCACTCCCCAGCATGTTCTTTTCCTTCCCCACCTTATTTCTTTTTCCTATCTCTCTCCTTTTGCTTCTGTTTAATAAGTATGGCTTAGCTGGCCAAGACTGCATATTTGCAACACTGCAGTAAGCCCGCAGCTAAAAGCAATACACTAAACCGCCCAACGCTGGTACAAGTTTGCCAGGTCTCGAGCTGACAAGACCGTGTGCTGTCAGGGTCGGATTAAGACCTTTAGAGGCCCTAAGCACTGAAAAGATAATGGTGCCCCCCCATATGTAATTCAAAATAAAAACAATAACTATACCGTAAAATTTTATTTTTCAAAATGACATAAAACTTATATGTATGCTGAAATTAAAATAGCTTCTTTCTAGATTTTCTGATTGCAAAATTCTGGATAAGTTAATTGAAACTGACTCGACGAACCATGTCCGCTTCCATACACAATAGGGAAAGTGAATCAAGTCTGTCCTGACACATTGTTGTTCTCTGAGGGTTTTTTATTCTTTTCAGCTGAGAAAAAGATCATTCTGTGGAGCAGTTAGTAATCATCAGTGTTAGAAAAATACGTAGTGCGATCTCTACATTTGGAAATACACATTGTATTCCGTCTTTCAATATTGTGTCATGAAGATCAATGTGCCTGAATTTCATTTTTCCTGTTTGATTAAACTTCGCGTGCATATAATAGTGGAATTGCTGTACTTCTCCACAGAGATTCATGTTCAAGTCAACAGAGTATGAGTCAACTAGCTTTTGGGAACCTTGTGAATACTGTTCGTCAGATAAGTCCATATTGTTTAGAAAAGAAAATCTACTTGATACTACTTTGTACACTTCACCTCTCCTCTTCATATGAGCTTCAAGTGTATCAATTATAGCATAGTATGTAGATACGTGAAATTACACAATGTACACTATTTTTGTGTGTGTGTGTATGTATAATATAATATGAAAGAAAACTAATCAAGTACGTATAACTCAGGAGAATAATAAAACATTATTTATCAATTTCAAAATTTATCAATAATAAAACAAATTTATTGCAATACATGACAGGATCTGATTTCCTCACATTATTTCGATCTACGTTAGTAGAATGCCCCATGGTTTAGGTGGGGATAAATAATAAAAAGAGAACAGAAAAATGGGGGAAGAGTGTGTAGTGGAGTGTAAGGAAGTCTAACAAAGTTCTGGTTTTTCCCACGATGACTACTTCAATGCTTTTTTTGAAATATCAAATATCCAATTTTTTTCAGAAAAATCTTTTTTTGGTGCCCCCTGCTTTGCTGGTGCCCTAAGCACGTGCTTAGTCTGCCTATTTGGTAATCCAGCCCTGCGTGCTGTGCCTGTGTTTGTCCAGAAGCGAGATTGCAAGTGAAAGTCAACACCAAAGAGAGAAACTGCATTTTCTGTCTTTGCTGTTCTTTTTTCCCCTTTCTGTGTGTCTTGTTTTGCCTCCTAGGAAATGAGATTGGATGTTAATAACAATGACTGCTCCAGCCCATCTTTCACTAATTTCTCTTTTCTCCCAAAAGACATTTAGTTATTACCACCTTTAATATCATGTAAAAGAGGGTCAAATAAGGGGGGTTTCCTTCTAAGGACTCCCTCCAGCTAAAGGGAACAAGGGATGTTGTTCAAATGAAAGCCTTACTTAATACTTTACATTTCAAATGCTTTAACAGTTCCCCCCCCCACCCCTTTTCTGTATCTTTAATGAAAGGTTAAAGGGACTTTTCATGATGTTTGCCATGACACTAAGCAGGCTGAGGTCTTCGTATATCAAATCCTGAACCTTGTTTAAAACTGTTTGGATGTTGGACAGTGACTGGGTTATGTTAACACCTTTTGGCTCTCCAGGCCCATATATTCCATCTAAATTAATACAGCAATTCTAACCGAAAGGGTTTTGAAAGGGTTTTGTGACTGAGTAGCAGACGTCACTCTGAAGGATCTGTAGAAGCAATGTTGTGAAGGAGAGTTTTCTCTGCATTTGCGCCCACCCCAAGCATTCAAAAACCATGAGTCAGGCTCCCCAAAATCATGATTGGTTTAAAGATCATGGCAGCTCCTTAAACTACAATTTTCCCTTCTGGTTTCTGAGCCTCTACGTGCCTTAAAATCACATTTTCCAGCTTTTCTCCATGACAATGAGGGTTGGAAACTTACTTTTCATTTAAAAATGACAGCTGAGATTCTCTCCTAATCGCATGATGCCAGCAGATGGGACACTAAGAAAAGCGACTCTCACAAATGTATCTAGTGCTATTCGGTGCAATGCTGCACCCGCAAGACTACCCCCTCCAGTAACACAGCGCTCTCCTGTAGCCAGGCTCAGTACCAATGCAGAATGCTGCCCACTGAATTCCCAGCCTCATTTCCTGCAGTGCTGGAACTTCCTTCCAAGTACTGATTAGACCATGTCCTACTTGGCTTGTGAAAATGGGAGGCAAAATAGCCTGAGGTAGGTGGGATGGGGGTGCAGAGAGAAATGAGAAAACATTTTCTTTTAAAGTGCCTGAAGACTAGGCCCGGGATAATGAGACATTAACTCAGGCCCACTTTGCAAAGCAGCCATAGAACTGCCTTGGGAGACAGCCACAGAGCTGCACTGGGATGCAGCCAGTGCTGTCATCCGAAGCAAACTGCCTGCACTCGCTGCCAACAAAGGAACAATTAACATTCAAAAGATCTTTGAAGTTAACTTGAATGTGCCTGTTAGGAGGCCATGGTGACATAGGTCTGGTGAAAAGCTAATTTAACCAGTACAGGGGCCACCTGACTATTGGTTAAAGACCACAGAGGAGCCTTTAAAGCTAGCCAAAAGATGTGGAACTTCATTCTGCTGTATGTTACACTAGTTCAATCCCCACTGAAGTCAGCGGGACCACCTGGGGACAACTGACTGAAGGATTCAACCCGCTGCTTTTGGGAAGAAACAAACTGTGACATGCTGTTTTCTCCATTTCTCTTGAGGTTTTTAATGAGACACACATTGGTGGAAGATTGCCAAAGACTGCAGGGCAAACTGAACTACTACCACAGTACAGAGAGGAAAACCTGGCTTGAGCGTGCTTCCTAATGGCTGACTTTTCCTGATGAATATAGATGCAAAAAAACATGAACACAAATTTTGGCCATGAGATAAGATGGCCTTCTCACTGAGGCTGTGGTTAGGGACCTAAGTGAGGTTCTTTGGAGGAAGAAGCTCTTCTGATCACTTGATATGTTTTATCTATCTGTTCAGTCCCCTTGAATCTCACTCAAGCCCTCATTCTATTTTTAGATGCTAAAGAAGGCATTTGACCAGGTTGAGAGGAACCTCTGTCACTTAAGACAGAGTGGGCAAGTAGCTTAGGTGCAGAACCAACAATCCTCCAGTGGCCAGGTCTAAGGCTACATTTATATCTCCAGATGAGTGCAGAGAAGCCTTAATGGAACACAGAATCCAGCCACAAGGAGGGAGAGAAATTGTGCAGGCTAGTAAAAAGGGAGCACAACTTGGAATAATGGGTTAATATTAAGAAAGGGAAAATCTAAGGTGAACAATGGGAAATACTTTGATAGATCAGTTGGCATATGGAATAATTTCCCAAGAGATGTGATGGTGCTGGAAATGCTGCCCCTTGGGATATTTCAATCTTGGCTTAACAAAAACATTAAATGTCAAATAGGG
This sequence comes from Eretmochelys imbricata, assembly GCF_965152235.1. Lineage (NCBI taxonomy): Eukaryota > Metazoa > Chordata > Testudines > Cheloniidae > Eretmochelys > Eretmochelys imbricata. The sequence continues at coordinate 14,744,413 of NC_135585.1, read as the reverse complement.
AACAATTTTGCATTGGCTGGAAGGTAGACTAGATTTCCTAGGCTCTTTAGTCAGCACGCAAACAGATGACACCAGCACTCTCACTGACACCAGTTCAAAGGGGTACAGCAGGATCTGTCTTGCCCTGTTATTTGTCCTGGTGATAAAACTTCTGGCACGCAAGATTAGAGGGAACCCTGGAATACCAGGGAGAGAACACAGTAGTGGAAAATGTAAAATCACCTTGTATGCAGAAGGCAACCTCATTACCAGTACACAATATTCATTCACAGTTACTTGAACAAAAAGCAAAAGATTCTGGGTCTGATCCATAGCTGGTGTAAATCTGTGTAGGTCTATTGACTTCAGTGGAACTAACTCAAATTTATAGCAGCTGAGGATATGGCCCATTGGTACTCCTGGACATTTCATAGACGCATAGAATATCAGGGTTGGAAGGGACCTCAGGGGGTCATCGAGTCCAACCCCCGAGAGATTTGGATGAGAGTTCTTCAGAAATGAGTTGTCAAAATGAAGGATATCCTTCTATTGGAAAAAAATCTGTTGTGTTTGAAAGGGGACACATGCCTTAGGGCCCCCAGACCCCACCCCACTCCTGACTTGGACAACCTCTGTTCAGACATGTTGAATGCAACCTGGAAATTGAGTGAAATCCTGGTTCCACTGAAGTCACCAGGAGTTTTGCCACTTGGGGTTAGGATTTCACCCAGTGTGGTCGGCACGTTTGATGCCAGATGATAAACCCATACTGCAAGGCACTGAATATATACCAGAGTTAAGTAACAGTGAGTTTGGGAACAATATAGCAGGCAAATTACACAGGAAGAGGCTTCACAAATGGATTTTGGTCCCTGTCTTTCTTTGTTCTGACTTGCGGTATTTGCTGTCAAGTGGTTTGCTCCATGCTGCCTTGCAAGCTTGTACTTAACTGACATCTTTTGTTGAATCTGGTATTTTGCTGAATCAATGTAACGGGAGGAAAAATTTATGAAGATAAAATGACTCTTCTGGAGCATCTTGCATCTGAAAAGCCTTCGTAAGCCCTGGGCTAAGGTTTTCAAAAGTACCAAAATTTCACCTGCCTCAATTTTTAGCACACTCAACTTTAGGCCGCTAAAAGGAGCCATTGTAACCCACATATCTTGTGGGTGTGGTGTTCTGTCCCATCTAGTGGCACTGAGACCACTTAGAGAGATAAAATGAGTCTGCTCTACAGCCTCAGCTATCAGCCAGCTCGCTTTTAGCTCATGCTGTAGAGGCTCATGCACTAAGCTCCAGAGATCCCTGGTTCAATCCCACCCACCAGGGTCTGTCGGTGTTACACCTGGTTTCGTTAAGGTGGGTGCACAGCACTTTCTGAAAATCAGGCCTCATTAAGGTGTCACTTGTTGTGGCACCCCAAATCACTAGTCACTTGAAAATCTTGGCCTACCTGAAGAAGCCTTGCTACCTCCTTGCAAAACACACATGTGTCACTGGTTTTACAGACGGGAGGGCAGGGGAGAAATGAGGCACAGAAAGGTTACATGACTTGCTCAATGTCACACAGTGAGTCAGTGGTAGAACAAGCAATAAAATCCAGGAGTCTTGGTTCCCAGCCTCTTCAGAATTACAAAGGTAATGGAACACCAGGGAGAAATGGTGCATAAAGGAAAGGCTGGTGTAAACAGGTGGATGATAGTCCCCTGTCACCTCCAGATGACCCTGAGTAGTGAAAAAACTTCTCCCAGGGGAATATCAAGTGTAAACACCATTTTGCATCACCTGCTTTTTTACCTGTAGCCAAGCAATTAAAAAAACCTACCTCTGCAGCCATAAGGTAGAAGTGAATTTTATTAGCAACAAAGAGCCCTTGTGGGCTACAGGGAGCAAGTCTGCCCTTACTGCTTCAAGGTAATGGATGCTGCTTCAAGGTAATGGAGCCGCCGCTGCTCACCATGACTGCAGGATACAGTGGCTCTGTGAACGTGGTCAGGAAGCGGTAGATGAGGTTCATGGTGTTGGTGACACCATAGAAAGTCAGGGAGCCAGCAGCATAGTCCAGGAAGACGCCGATGGTCTTGTAATAGCTGCCCTTCACCACGGTTTGGATGCTGTTGTGCCAGACGGAGAACTTCAAGGAGTCCCACTCCAAGCACCAGGAGGTATTGTTCCGGCCAATCAGGTAAAAGATACAGCTCTTCCCAGTCTTGTGCATATAACTGTAGGTTGCTCCCAAGCAGACCCATGAGTCTGAGACCTCGACTTCCCAGTAATGGCAGCTCTCACACAAGCTGCGGGTACACAAGACCTGTGGCCAGTGGTTGAATCCCTGGCAGGACCCAAAGAAAGACTCCATCAGGATGCCCATGTTCAGCACGGAGTGGGTCTCCTTGAACAGCAAGAGCTCCTCGCTGGCGGTGTTGGGATCGAAGTTCAGATTGCAGTAGTCTGTTTCACAGGAGGCAAAAGGAGATACAGCCAAAGTGAATCCACTCCTGACAGGTGTGGGGAGGGAGGCGTCAAACTGTGTCCTGCTCAGTCTAGTTCCATTCCCAGACCAGAAGGGTGGGGAACACTATGATGAAGGGACTGATATTAGCTATTCCTACCATGAAAGTGGCAAGTGGCTGTTTCCTCTCTCCACAGAGAGGATTTGCAGCTAGTGGTAAGAGAAGTGGTGGTCATGTAATGCACTAAAAAAAATCCAATACATGCCCAAGTTACTCTGGGAAGGACTATGGCAGATTTCGTCTCACCTACACTGGCATTACCCCAAGGTTATTCTGACTTCAGTGCTGTTAACGCCTGAGTTTTCCCTGGTGTGAATGAGAGAAAGCCACAAGGGCTGCTGCTCATGTCCTAGACAGCACTGAGCATCCTGTCAGTATTTAAAAACATACTACTGCTTGAGACACGTACAAGCTTCCCTTCTGGCACAGAAGTAGCCTGAAAGAGCAAGCACCATATGGAGCTCCAGATCAGAGCCTTAGCTGCAAATTCAAGTGGTCCATGTAGGTCATAGTGTATGGTCTCTTTTCCTTGTGCTCCCCCGTCTGTATCCACCTCTTCTTACCTTATGCTTAGATTGTAAGCTCCAAAGAGGTATGTCTGTTCTTTTTGTTCGGTTCATACAGTGGGAAACACAATGGGGACCTGGCCCATGACTAGGGCTCCTAGGTGCTATAATCATTCAAATAATACTATGAACATTTTTTATTACTCTTCTGTCCTGTGCTCTTAAAATGTAACGTGCTGTGTAGGTAAAAGTGTGCTTTTTTGCAAGAAAATGTCATATGTATCTAAAGTTAAAGGAAAAAACCCACATGGTGTAATATTGTATCTGAGAAATAACATATGACCACATACGTGTAGTACACTGCAAGGGAGAGGAGTCAAAATTGCGTCTACAACTGGCCTGTCCTATCTTCCAAATATTTAACTGTGCAGCCTTAATTGTCTCCTCCTTGGCTTTTATTAAAATAATAAAAAAAAAACAGTGAGGGGGAGAAGAGAGGGAAGAGGAAACCCCCCAGTAAAACAAAGCCACTTTCCTCTCCAGAACGTTTGAAACTCTCTGTTGGCCGACAAATTGGTTGTAACAAGTGTAAATTCCATAATATAAAATTATTTGGCTAGACACCTCTAGGAACACCCTATCCCAAGTAATTTAGGGGGAAGCTTCTCTACTGTGCAACTTAACTGGTGTATGGGAGACAACAACACTTCTCCTTCCAATTCCTAGAGTGAGTTACAGCAGGTGTCCCACCTGTGACCCTTAAAAGGTGAGTGGCAGCTCTCCCTGAGCTTGCCACACCTTCAGCATGCTGTTCACTCTTCTGCTAGTTTAGCCCCACGTGATGTACACAGGGCTTGCAGCCTTCCAGAACATCACTCGAGGTCTGATCCTGCTCCCATTCAAGTCAATAGGGATATGGTCATGTCCATCATTAGCCTAGTTAACCCCCCTCTGTAAGATGTCCTGGCTCACATGCACAGTACATTTTTTATTTTTTTTTATTTTTCAGTCAAAATAAGCCCAGTTTTCACTGAAGCACTTGGACTCTTCTCATTGAGGACTGTTGACACAGCAAAGCTCAGTTTCTATCCTGAGCTATTTTGGCTGTAGAGTGGCTTCAGAAACCTGCAAGATTATTTTTAATAAGTGTATTTTCCCCACTCTCCTGGTACGCCAACAAGCCAATCTGATTTTTTTGAACAAAATGGATCTTGAAGCCAAAACAATCTTTTTTCTAAATTTAATTTAGCTTGAAAGGAGAGCGTTTCAAGAAGTTCTGAATAACTATATAAATAGGGGTGTAGAATGGATACAGCAGCTTTAAGTATCGCAGTTGTCTCTTCATAACAAAATAATTTAAAAGTCCTATAAGATAAGACCCCCTTCTACCTTGTCTCTCTAATCAAGAAGTTATGCATATAGGGCCCAGTCCTTCTCTGAAGCCAGATGCAAAATTGGGCTTAGGTTTTTTTTTCTTTTCCCTCCAAAGACAACTCCCACCCAGAACTTTTCATTATTTATGCTGTGGGCTAACTTTTTGCTTCTAATTCAGCCAATGAAAATAATTCTAGTCAGTTTCACTCTCCAGGATAGTGCTGCAGGGTTTGGGTTGTTGGAGAAAATTTTAATTCAAACAAAACCCTTTTGATAATTAAGAAACTTAAAACATTTCCCTTCACTTTAGGGTTTGTATAGGAAAAATAATTGGTCTCAAAACTAACTTTAGTCTTAAATTCTCTTTTGTGCAATAGCTAACTTTAAATTTGTAACCAATACTAAGATTACTTCATATCACTTTTCCTCTTAACTCCTTTCTATTAAGACATGGTAGATCCAATTCGGGACAGATACAGAACACAAAATCCTAGTACTAAGTAGAAATGAATTGTGTTTTTTTTAAAGTACTTTCTCAGGTATTCTTCAAACTAGGCAGAGCTACCTGGCTTTGCTCTATTCTGAATATAAAGGAATACTTTTTTTTTTTATGAGCCTGAATCCAGCCTTAATTCTGCAAGCACAGTTTAGACCTACAATTAATTGCAGTTGCAAATGTTAGACTAGATCCAGTTACTTCATTGTGCCCACAAATCAAGTACTTAGGCTACTCAATTTTATCACTTGTGCCTGCAATTAGTTGCAATTGAAAAAAACCACAAACAGACAATTGTGTCTGCAAAATTAGAGATAATATTTCAAAAGCAGACCCATACTGTTAACAACATGATATCTCATCAAAAATACACTAACGATTAAAGGAACATTGTTAGTTTTTTTAAAAATACCCCTAATTTATATTACACAAACTTTAGATTATTACAACTGAAATAATTTTAAAAATCTAACTCACCTGTTACTATATTCATTTTATTTTTTGCATTTCTCTCAGCTTAGATAGTTGTCAATTTCACTTTTGTTCAGTCAGCTGCTAGTCTACTTCAAGCTGGGTTTTATCCCAGAATGCCTTGACACTTAGGTTTCAAGAACCAGGGAACCTGTTTCCATTAGAATTTCAAAACAAATCCATAGAAACATGGCTTTTGGTCTTGAGTTTCTGAAAAACTAATTTTTCTTAATTTTTTTACTAAACCTAAATTTTGGGTTAAACCTGACCTGATGGCATCCTCTGGGTCTATACTGAAATCTCTCCTGATATCAACAGTAAAACTACAGGTCAGGCAACCTTTGCTTTAGTCTGAAATTGTTTAAACAAGATGCAACTAGTAAACTGATTGGAAAGACGCCTATGCATTTCCTGCTTTGACAGACATAGGGTCCATGGTGAGGGCTTCTTTGGCCCCTGTCATAGTATGAGCCAAGGCAGCTCTAAACTCTAGCTGCAACAACCTCTGTGGATTATTGCTCCCCTGTAGTATAGCTGGGCTTCGAAACACCCCAGCACCACCTGGTGTCTTGGAGGTTCTGCAGGTAGGGGGTGGCTGCATAGAGGCAGATATTTTGGTCATGTGCCTGCCAGTAAAGCTCCCTACATAGAGGGGTTCTTTATTGCTGGTTTGCCAATGAATTTCCCGTAGGAACTGTGTGGAAGCGGGTACCAGGCATCATACTGTGTTCAAGTAAGTGATTAGAGATCCTCTGTTCTCATTAGACTGAATGGCACACCATGACTTTCGCCCATATTAAAAGTGGCACTTTGGATAGATAGTAGGGGGATGGGCTATATGTGTGTGTGTGTATGAACTTCATAGACATGAGGCTTTCATCCAAATAAAAGCCTCATGTCTATGAAGTTCATACACAAACACATAGCCTATCTCCCTACTATCTATCCAAAGTGTCACTTTAATATTACTTGGCACTTCTATAGAGCCTTTCATCTGAAGAGCCCCAAGCACTTCACGAAATCTTCACTAAAGAAGCCTGAAAACCTCCCTGTGAAGTAGGTAATGGCCACGGTCCAAATGGGTGAAGCTGACACTGGGGTCTTCCCAGGGTCACCCCAAAGAGTCGGTGTCAGAGCTGGGAACAAACCCCCGACCTCCTGACTCCCATTCTCTTCCCACGAAACAATGCTTCCTTTTCAACGGGAAGCGTTCTCTCCATTAAGGGCCAATCCTACCCTTGTTTAAATAACAGCAAAACTCCCATTTCCAGCAGTGCCGGGTTCAGGCCCTTCGATTACACGCTCTTTGGGGCAGGGACTTTTCAGTCCCGTTTGGACGGCACCAGCTACATATGGAGATCACATGACACACGGCCACTAGTCTGTTGCCCTGCAGATGACCATTGTGTCTAGAGTTCTGCTGCACTAGCCAAAGTGGCCCATGTCTGCTCCGCACAACTCACGTTGTTCTCGCAATAAACATTTTGCTGCATCTTTGGCTGGTCTGCCCAGTCTTGTGTCAAACTGTGGCAACTTCAGCTTGTTGAGCTCCCTCAGTTGAGGACACTCTCAACTCGAGCAGTTACCCTGCACCCTCCCCAGAAGCCAGAAAAAGAAGACTGGTGAAAAGGACAAATGTTGTACCAACACCTACATTTCAGGAGGCTCTTCCTGTCCATATCTGCTGGTATCACCTCATAGGGTTGCATTGTTATTCCTGTAAGATGAAAGAGACACAGCAGGGGCTTATGCTGCTTGGGAAGTGCAGGTGGATGTGTGAGCTCTGAATCAGATGGGTGGGGTGGGGGCAAAAAGCCACCACCTTTCACTGAGGACCTTTATCCCTCTCCCAAAGTGAAGTGTGCTACAGGCTGGAAAATGTTCAGTTAAGGTAACTGGCCCATTTTGACACATCTCTGCATTTGTGTGCTCCTGGCCAGAGCTGGACCCAGAAACCTTGAAATACCACAAGAGAAGCTGTTCTTACAGTATTTCCCAGCCTGGTCAGAAACCTTTTAAGTCTGTTCTCCTAAGATTTCTAGCAATAGGAGCTTGGACAAAGTACCTGACTTTGGATGTGTATTCAAACTGAAGCCTTGTGAAATTAATCCATCCCTATCATGTGTGACCCTGACTGGGTGCGCCTCTGTATTCATATCCTACACAGTTCTATAAAAATCTTTGCACAAAATATGCCTTGAGGTATCATTTGAAAACTAATCACTCAATGCTCAATAACCTCATGGTGAAATGTATGCAGCAACATTGCGTGTAAAAGTATGAAATCTCCCCTGTATAATGTTAAAGCACGTGTTCAAACTCACATAGCCCTGATTAGATAAAACTGGTCAAGCAGGTCTTAATCACAGGGGTGTGTATTTACCTCAATTTGCATGTATGCTGTATACAGTCCTCAGACAGTGAGAGGAAAAAGGAAGACCACAAAGAAAATCTGAATCTCAGCAAACAGAGGGGACAGAAGGAACCACATGAACCTCTTCCCACCCCCAAGACTCCATGTCTCCTTGCTCAGCTGGAAAGAACTTTATCTAGGGGTCACACTCAGGGAAATGCATTTCAAAGGGTGACTGTACTCTAAAAATGAGGGGCAGAAATACCCCAAGTTCTCTCCCTATCCATCTCTTTTCAACCTAAGAATGCAAAAGAAACAGCCTATGGACTTTGGGGGCAGATCCTGACCTGAAATTTGGTCAGCAGTGATACTGGGAACCTGTGGTAAGAACTTCACCTTGAACCACATCTAGTCTGTTTAGTACTAGGAAGTGTTTTATCTGTTTCTTGTAACCATTTTTGCCTTTAATGCCTTATTACTTGTACTCAAAGTCTACCTCTTTGTAGTTAAAGAAACATTTTTGTTCTTTAATCAAAATTAATCCAGTGTGGGTAATTCCATTTAAAAGGGGCAAGTTGTTGTATATTAGTCCCTTACAGGGACAACCAACCTTTGTTATCTGAACTGTCCAGGAGAGGACTGGACAATGCAGAACAAAATACACATTTTTGGGGAAGGGCTGAGATTGGGAGTGTGGTGGAGTCCCCCTACAAGTGATAATTAAGCCTGGTGGAAGCCAGCATGTGACTGAAGAGAGGCTGCAGTCACATACACATGCTCAGGGTTTTACCTGCATGCTGGCAGGCTGTTGGTGAGCTACCCAGGTGGGAGCTACAGAAGTAAAGCATTAAGAAGCCTCTAAAGTTGCAGGGCAGGGGTGACACAGCCCCGCCCCAGTCTGATTGCATCTCAAAATGCCATAGTGGCATAGTCAGCAGGATTTATACACTGCTCGCTATCTGAAATGAGATTCATACTTTAAGTACCCGGGTCACAGTTTTAAGTGGCTGGGAACAGTCAAAGGTTAGTTTTGTTGTTTTCTGTTTGCATATTTCAGGTAAGGGAACTAGAAACAGTAAAGCATAAACAGGAGTGAATACCAGCAAAGCATCGATAAAGCTAGGGCTGGCCAGGCTGGAGAAAACACCAGCTACCCCCAGGTTAGCTGATAGCCACTGGAGGATGATATGTAGAGGTAGTGGTGGGAATTGTCATAGACCCATTGAAGTGAATGGAGCTCTTCTGACCTATGACAGTCAAGGGTCTGGTCCTTGGTGACTGAACTGGAGGGACAGTCTGTTCTGACTGGAGCTAGAGGAGGGAGTCCCCACCGTGGACTCCAGCCCCCTTTTCTAGTGCCCCAATCGAGAAGTTAATGGGAAGACGCTGGTGGCTGATAGCACATTCTACGGGCAAAAGCATGAGCACTAAATGGGAAAGTGAGCTGGAGGAGACAGTAGGACTCAGTGTAGGAACAAGAGCCCAGAGATGAGACTTCACAGGCTCGGAGGTTCCTCAATAAAACCCTGTGACGGAAGTGGGAGGTTAGTACCCCTGAAACTGGATACATGAAATTATGAGGAACAAAGTTTTTCAAAGCCAGTGGGTGACTAGGTAGCTAAGCAATTCAAGAAACTATTCATCAGATGTATCTTCCAGTCTCTTGCTCCGTAAAGGGTCTCTACTTGGGCTCCCAATAGAAGGCTGGTGGTGCTAGATCCATAGATGCAATCTCTGAATGCTCTGCAAAGCAGCATCGAGGGAGTCAACCGACCTATTGTCTAGACCAGCCAGATATAAGTTCACAGTCATTCATGAGAGGAGGAGGAGTTCAAGGGAGGAAATGGTGACCACCCTAGACCGGAGAGGCAGAGGATATTTTGGAGTCCCGACCTGGTCTATAGTCCATGGCAAAACAGAATTCCCCACTGAAAACCTGGTGAGGGTGGGGTATTCCCTGTTTGAGCCACTAAAAATGTATATGCCATGGCCAGAATTCTGTACAGGGAGATCAGTAAGCAGGATGCTTTCCTAGCCATCCAAAGGAACTGGAACCTGGGAATGCATTGCACAGAAAATGCCCCCTTTGGGGGGAAAACATTCAGATCTCAAAGGAAGAAGCTCACTCACCTTTCATGAGGATTTTATTGATGAAGCAGAGGCCAACCATCGCTAGCTGAGCCTTCAGGTCACCCAGAGTCTGTCTAAGGCTGACAAAGCTCGAGCTCTCCTCGCACTTCAGACTGACGACGGGTTCAGTGCAGGCTCCCAACTTCTTGAGCTTTGGGAATTCCTAGCAGGACAGAAACCCTTTTTTTTTTTTTTTTTTTTTTTTTTTAAAAAGAAACCTCAGCGTTCATGGAAACCAGGCCACGGGACGAGATCTGATCCCCTTCCTTCCATGGACTCCACAGAGTGAAAGGGACTTCTTGGAGAGTAAGGAGACCCTAAACTGGGGTAAGCACACTGGAATCTGACCCATAATGAATTTTTCTAACTCAGCCCTCTCACCAATCTGCTCTGAAGAAGGATCCAGAGTGTAGGTATGAAGGGGTACATGTCAAGAGGACCCCCTGGCTTAAAGTGGTTTCCATCATATACAGGGTTTACAGTTTGGTTCAATGGCTCTCGGCACCCCCACTATACACATTGTTCCAGCACCCTGGGCTGGGTGACATTTGCCTCAGTGCAGAGACCTACTCTGCAGCCTATGCACCACTTAAGTTCCACTTATGCCCTCAAAATAGGGTTTAAGTAGTGCACAGGCCGTGGCACAGGGTGGAATTGCCCCTTTCTGAAGGACTTGTTTGGATGAAATAACAGACTTTATAGCCACTCGAACGGCCAGACAAGGTCCTTTCCTCCATTTTGCTGGAGTCTTTGTTATCCAAGTAAATCCTCTTGGATTTCACTGAAACATTGACTTCTTTTTTTGGTGTTAAGAAAAGTTCCCCGCTGCCTCAGAACAGAAGCATGCAGTCCAGAAAAAACAAACAGTTGCGCTTAAAGCAAGGATTAGTAGCATATGCAAGAAAGAACATTTAACAGCTCTATGTGGCTTCTGTGATGGTCCAATTTGTTACCATCTCACTGGACGATTTATTTCCAAAGCTAAAGAGGTTTTTTAAAAACAAAGTGAGTTTTAAGCCTCTTTCGATTTGGGAAATTTGGCCTCACTGTTAGCTTCCGAGGGGGGTGGGGGAGGCTATGTTGATTTACATTAGCCACGGGGCTGGCTTTTTGGCTCATTCAGTCTCAAGGTGGTTATGGTCCTGTTGCTTTGATTGTAGGAGGGTTCCAAAACTTCAAATGGAGTTGTGGGAAAAAATTCCCCCTACTTTGTACCCTATTAAATTCAGAACCAGGCAGATGTTTACCCAGCATGACATGGCTTAGCTTTCGAGTGCATAATATTCCTCATAAATGTTTGAATTAGAGGATTCCCATCTGTTGATTTCCATATAAAGCCTGCAGTAAAATATATTCAGTGTGTTTCTCTTGTCCCTACCTTCATCAGTCAGACAGAACCAGGTTTTTGCAGAGCAACTGGGATGATTTGTATTGGTTTCCTGTCTTTCTCTTGGCCAGACCAGAACCTGCTAATCTTAAACACGTTTAGTAATGAATTAAATATTTTGCATCCTTGGACTCCAGAGTTTTGGGTTCAATCTCTGCTGTACCACAGCCTCTGTGTGAATTTGGTCAAGTCATTTACACCCTCCATGCCTTGGTTTCCCATCTGTAAAATGGGGATAACTCCGAGACTATTTGGACTGTAAGTTTTCTGTGGCAGGGGCTGACACTTTCTATGTGTCTGGGGTGCTAGGTCCTGTACGATGACTCCCATCTTGGCTAGGGCTTCTAGGTGCTTCTCTAATAATAGATTCACAGATTAAAGTCAGAAGTGGGGGAGGGATAGCTTAGTGGTCTGAGCATTAGCCTGCTAAACCCAGGATTCTGAGTTCAATCCTTGAGGGGGCCACTTAGTGATCTGGGGCAAAAAATGGGATTGGTCCTGATTTGAGCAGGGGGTTGGATTAGACCTCCTGAGGTCCCTTCCAACCCTGATATTCTATGATTAAGGGGCATCTCTGGTGTCTAGTCTGACCTCTTGCATAACACAGGCCATAGAACTTTGCCCAGTAATTTCTGCCTCATGCCCCCACCTTCTGTTTGAGCAACAGCATCTCTTCTAGAAAGGTTTCAGAGTAACAGCCGTGTTAGTCTGTATTCGCAAAAAGAAAAGGAGTACTTGTGGCACCTTAGAGACTAACCAATTTATTTGAGCATGAGCTTTCGTGAGCTACAGCTCACTTCATCGGATGTGTTTCCACAGTATGCATCCGATGAAGTGAGCTGTAGCTCACGAAAGCTCATGCTCAAATAAATTGGTTAGTCTCTAAGGTGCCACAAGTACTCCTTTTCTCTTCTAGAAAGCTATCCCAGTCTTGATTTAAAGACTCTCAGTATAATAATCTGTCAGCCTTTAGCTAAAATAAAGCAAATGCAAATAGATGATCTTCGCATTTGAAGTTTATTTTACCCCTTCACATCAATCAGAGGGCAAAGATGATACTGTAACTGTTAGTTTGTGATTATAATGAATAACGGTTGCATGCCATAATATTCCCCCTTATGTTCCTTGTCCCCATGGTTCTGTTTCCTTGGCTGATAAAGTGAAAATGATCAATAAAAATCGGTGCAGTAGTGATGGCTACAGGGTGTTCATAACTACTCTAATCTGAGAGTACATCTGCACCTGGAGGTGGGGGTGTGATTCTCAGCTCAGAGGTGTACTTGTGCTAGCTCTCCTTGATCTAGCACGCTACAACTAGAGCAAAGTTGGGGCAGCATGAGTGGCAGGGATGGGCGTTGTGTACGTGCCCATCTGCGACCCTAGGTGTGTACGCAAGGTGGTGGGGCTTTATTAGCATGCCAACGCTCTTCAAGCTGCCCTGTGTATCCTCAAGCTGGGAATCCCACCCCAGCTTCTCCCTGCAGAAGGTGCTGTAAGGAATGATCCAGAAAAGCGGTCTGTGAGACCCTTCTCAGCTACTCCAGCCATAGCCTCTACTCACCAAAAGTTGGTATAGGAAATTCACCACTACTGTACTTCTTGCCTGTAGCTGAAGTAACTGCAGGGGGCAGTGGTTGATGATGTGGATGCTAAGCATCAGGCCAGACCTCTTACACAAGGACAACTGGGCCATACTGATGGGTGCAGTTTACTGTGGTCACAGGTTGGAGGGGTGAACTCTACCTGCAGGAACTGTTGGTCACTTGCATTGTCAAGGAGGTCTGTCAGCCAGAGGTTCTGCTTGTTGAGGTCAGCAAGCTTCCCTTGCTTTTGCTGAATGGAATTCCCCAGATGGATCAGGGCTGCTCTCTCCTCCTTGTCCAAAAACTCCAACACCTTCACCTGCATTCGTTTGATCTCCTTTATAATCTCTGCAAAGCTTTGGTTCACCTCGTCTCTTGAATTCTTGACCACTTTCTGGGTGGGAAGGAGACACACACACACACGCACTCCAGTCACTGCTCTTTGTAACGCACATGGATTCAAGACTTGATGTGCTGATGCGCTCCCAAAAAGGGCCTCCCTCACTCTCTCCGAGCAGGTTCTGGGCTATTGGCTCAGTAAATAGGATAACAAGAGGAAAAGGCCTCTGCCCTACAAGGATAGTTAAAGTACCTTTGGGCAGATTCTGCTGACCCTAGCTCATGCTGAGTAGTAGCTCACTCTGCAAGGGGATCGCTCCCACAGCTCCTCAGCATGTTAGGGGATCGGAATCTGACCCTCTTGAGGATCCTGCCTTGTAAGCTCCTTGGGACGGGGACGGTCTTTTGGTTGTGTTTGTACAGGCCCTAGTACAGTGGATGATGGGTTACTGTTGGGGCTACGGGGTGATACAAATGAACAATAATAAAAAAAGAGTAACTTTGTTCCTTCCTTGGAAAATCTTCCAATATTTTCTGTAATGTACACAAATGCCATTGAATTGAGGGTCTCTTTGCTTGCTCAGTTACAGGGAGAGACCCTAATACTAGGTACCTCTGAGGGTAGAGACCCGCCCCCCAAATCTCTGGATCTCATGTGATACAGTGGCTCTTGTTTTAAGATCCACCATATTAAAGACCCCCTGACAGTTTGCCGTTTGGGAAATAATTTGGTTCATGCTGAGTCTAATGTATTCAGAGTGGAAGCAGCAGTTTTACCGTGAGATAGATCACCCTCCCTTTGTGTTTGTGACTGTCTGATGCCATCATCAGGATCTGGTTTTCCACATTGGCTTGTATTCTCTTGGCCTCCACCTGGGAAAGGAAGAAACATAGGATCATAGAATATCAGGGTTGGAAGGGACCTCAGGAGGTCATCTAGTCCAACCCCTTGCTCAAAGCAGGCCCAATCCCTAATTTTTGCCCCAGATCCCTAAATGGCCCCCTCAAGGATTGAACTCACAACCCTGGGTTTAGCAGGCCAATGCTCAAACCACTGAGCTATCCCTTCCCCCCCCGTGAACATATTTACATTCACTGTAAATATATTCTCACCCTACATGTAGCATTCCATGACTACACAAATGCAAAATTCTCTGCAGAAGCCACAGGTCACTGAAGAATTGTGTTCCCGAATCTCAGCTTTCACTTAAAAAAAAAAAAAAAAAATTAAGTTCCGATGGTTGGGAAGACTTAGTAATTTGATGCAGTGTTGTCCTGAACCTGAGACAGCCTGTAACAATAGTTCTGAGTTGTCAGCTACTCCCATTCATCAAGGGAGTGTTCAATCTGAAACCTAAAGAGGATAATTTACATATCCATATTGTCAGTGAGTTATCTGCTAATCACTAATAAAAATATCCAGCTAATTGGCCAGTCCCTCAACAAATGTAAAGCAGCATAAGTCTATTAATACATATTTTCCATTTACATAGTGCTTCCATTTCAAAGCATTTTAGAAGCAGGAATCAGTAGGGCTCGTCAAAAATCTTCCATTAATTTTTTTTTATAGAGTGAAATGGGTTTTTTGACTTAAAAAAAAAAAAAAGCCAGCTTTCCATGGGAAAAATTGATTTTTCAATTTTAAAAAAATCAATGCTTGAAAACTGAAATATTTTTATTCAGATATGCTCCAGCCGTGCCTCAAGGAAGAGGTGGTTAGGTGCCTCATGCTACCATTATGCACCAGGGCCCAGGACTCCCACGATGCACTGCCTTCTCCTCAACATTGGGAAGACTGTGATGCATTAAGGGAAATGTAGTCTGCTTGGGAGCCTAGCCCATAGAAGAGAATTCAGACATGAAGTAACCAGACTACAACTCCCATGAAGCATTGCAGAATTTCCAAATTGAAATATTTTGGATTTTGATTTTTTTCACTGAAAAGTTGAAATTTCCTGGGGAAGCCCATTTTCTGGCCAGCTTGAAGGATCATTTAAGTGCCTTGTGTAGTGGAATGGGGCAGCTGTTTAACAGTGCACAGCTAACACTACACAACAGGTCAGGTAGGAAAATGAAAATTACCAGATCCACTTGAAACTGGAAAGGGTATTTAGATTGGCTGAATGTAACTGGTCAAAGAAAAAACCTGCCCAGGAGACAGGGGCTAATGTCCCTAACTCTTATCAAAAGAGGCCTTTCATGACCACAAGTGATCCTTGAATTTATATCTCATCAGAGAGGTGGTACTTTCAACAGCACAGTCCTACACACAAACACCTTCCTGGGATGTTGGTTCAGTAGTAACCATTAAGGAATGCCAGCTTCACAGCTTCTGGTAGCAGCCTGTGTTTCCTGGGTGGTCTCCCATCCAAGTGTGATTAACAGTAATAGTATAATAAATGTACCATAAATTCACACTGTGCTTTACAGAACATGGTCTCGTCCTGCAAAAAGCTCCTTGTACGCAGACCTCTTCACTCCCCCATACGGCCTTGAATTCAAAAGGTGCTCTACAGTAAGAGATGTTCTCTGCCTTCAAGAACGTATTGCCCGGGCCTCACCCTTCTTAGTCTGAGCTCTAACAAGCTCATAGCCCTGAGGAGCATGACCGCAGAAAAGCATCTGGCAATTTCTCGGCTCAGCTCCCTGCAGACTATCAAAACGCAGACTATCAAAAACCCAATGTTCCAACTGGCGCATCAGCCAAGCCTCTCCTAGGACACTATTACAAATGACAGATCCACTGCAAATTAACTTTATTCCAAAGGAGCAGATCAACAAATGGCCCTGCTTTGGCTTCAGCAGTTTCATTCTGTCTGTTTCTGCACTGATTGACTTCTAAACAACCAGAAATAGAACAGACAGAGGAATACCTGCATCTCAGGGAATACTGGGCTATTCATTGCTAAGCGCTCAGGACCAGCTCCTCGTCTGCTGCAAGTCAGCGGAGCTTCTCAGATGTCAGTGGAGCCGGGCTAATTTACACTAGCTGAGGCTCTTGGCCCACGATACAGATATAAAAGAGCAAAGGCATGATATCCGGAGTTACAATCGGTTTCTGCCACGTATTTATAGCTGAGCAAAAGCTCTTTCCTATTCTATGGGCTCTTCCTGGCGCCCATAACAGTGCTACGTGGGCATCAGTTCTATTAACCCTTCCCTCCAGCACTATCCGATTTCCGCAGAGAAGGCAACGACTGTCAGGAATCCGCTGTGCGCGGTTGCCGTTGTTCCATCACAAGATAAGCATGCTCAAATCTTGTGCTTCAGCATGGCAGCTGAACTCCTTGCTGAGTCCAGGAAGGCCAGTTCAACAGCCTCCATCCCTGTGTCTCTTTGCCTGGTTGGCCAGGTCCACTAAAGAGAGGTTTTTGCCTTCCTCTGAAGCATCAGGTGTGGCCACTGCCAGAGACAGGACCTTATGGGGAGTTGTTCAAGGGCATGTAGATGCCCGATTCCCATCGACTTTCAGAGCCTTTGAAAATCTCTGTTCCTAAATGTGAATCATGTCTCAGGACATTATAGTTAGATGTTATTTTTTTAAAATTAAAACTTGGCATTGAAGACATGGATACAGCAGGCAGGAAGCAATAGATGGGTAAAAGAAATGGGCACATGACAACCGGCATATGGGAGAGCTTTAAGCACACACTGTTGAAAAGAAAGGATGCTTCTGTGAGCTCTTTTCCAAAGCTCTCAGCAATGGCCTAATTCTGCTCTGACTGAACTCAATGGAAATTTTACTATGGACTTCAATGGGAGCAAAGAGAGAGGTCATCAGGGGGTGCTTCTGAAAATCCTATTCAACATATTTATACCAGGCTGCTGAATCTTAACCAGGTGCCTTTTTATGATTATTTCCCCTCTTTATAGTATTCTGAAGTACGGAAAAGATTTATTCCTTCCAATCCCTGCCCCCTCCCTTTTCCCTATTCTCTACTCCAAACTAATCAGGAAGTGACACGGCTGTTGGAGAACCCAATGGGATTACCTCCCACTGTAACCCATACACCTCCTGGGTGTGGTGCTCTGTCCCATCAAGTGGTACTGAGACCACTTAGGGAGAGATTAATGAGTTTGCTCTACAGCCTTAGCTAATGGCCATGTGGCTTTTAGCTCATGCCGTGGAGGCTCACGCATTTAGCTCCAGAGGTCCCAGGTTTGATCCCGCCCACCGATGACTGGGGTCTGTCAGTGTTACATCACTACCAAGAATGCAAAATTCCATTCAATGGTTTCCTCCTCGACGCTTCTTATGTTCACTTGCAGATGGGCCTGTCTTTAGGGCTCCCCCCCCCCAAGAGTTTAGCTTCCACCCTCATCAAGTTCAATTGTCTCAGAGGTCTTCATTTGTTCAGAGGATAAAGATGTGGGAGGCCAAGTGGAGGTGGAGTGCTTTGATCCAATTTAGTAAGAAGCATTACGTCCCCTTCAATAAGGCTGGGGAAAAAAGCATTTTCCTCACATCTGGTTGGTGGTGTAGCCGGGCATACATGTTCCCCAGTAGACAGAGGCATGGATTGATTAGATCAGTTTTTCCTAGGGAATATTTCAGGTCTCTGCATCCCAGATTTTTTTTTTTTTTAAATCTTGGGACAGATCCAAGCAGTTAGCAACTTGTTGCAGGCATTTTAGACAAGCTGCTCTGGAGTTAGGTACAAATTTACTTGTTCTCTCAAGAGAGCCACCTACTTTAATATCCCTGGAATTGCCTGCCCTGGAAGGAGACTGGGAATTGACTATACAGAGAGTGTGTCTCCACTAAAGGCCTGATCTAATTCTCCTTGAAATCAATGGACCAGACCCTCACATGTGGAAAATCAGCATAGCATCATTGATAGCTGATAATTACACCCATAGTCATCCCATGGATTCCAGTGGGTGTTGTATCACTCTGTGAGTGAAGAAACTATTGCAAAGTCATTAACTGCCGGGTTGGTTGTCCTTGCGATGGTCACACATCTGCATGGTGATGTGTTTGATTATTTTGGTGCATTACATGCACAGGGCACCTTACAACAGTGGTTGTACCAGTGCATTCTGGGGGATTCCTGAAACGCCTATCCCATAATGCACAGCACTGGCTGAAAACAAGAGCTTCTGGGTAATTTTCAAAAGTGAAGTACTCCACTGTAGGCTGGTGTTAGAACTCTCTGAACCAGGACAGCTTCCCATTCGTACTGGTTCAACCAGACTTCTGCTAAAGATCTGACATAGGTGTTGTAACTAATTATTATGACCAGAGGTCTGGGGTGGCTGGTTTGTGTGGGTGCAAGTCTTTGCACAGGTGTTGCAAGCACAAGGAGTTCCAAAGAATGGTTCCTTCCCATGCTTTTTATGCAGTGTAGGCAGGGCTTTATTTCAGATCTAGATAGCTGCTTTTCTAGATAACCCCACTCTTCTTCTTTATTAAACCCCCACCCCCCCCTTAGTCTGGGCTCAGAGGAAGAGAGACATCCATACTTACCACTTTCCTGGCTCTCTCCTCTTGTAGTGGGATTGCATCATGGTTCTTGTGTTCCTCTCGGATGCAGGTGTAGCAAACTAGCCCACCCTCTGTCCTACAGTACAGCTCCTGCAGCTTGTGGTGCTTCTGGCATAGTCTGGCTTTCAGGTCACCCATGGGTTCCAGCAGCTGGTGGTTCCTAAAAGTTTTGTCTTCATAGTGCAGCTGGGTATGGTTTTCACACAAGGAAGCCATGCACTGCAGGCAGGACTTGATGGACTTCACTTTCCTAGAGCAGCAAAGATCACAAGGGACGTCATTTGGACCCGCTATGGGAAGCTTGGCTGTCGCCTGAGCCTCCTCCCGGGTGAACTTTTCTGCTATTTCTCCAAGGCTTATATTTTTGCGGAGTCGAGGCCGTGAGCTGAAGGGTTCTCGGCACTGTGGACAGTAGGGACATTCCCCAATCACAGCTTGGTGGTCCCAGTAATCCTGCAAGCAGTCCATGCAGAAGTTGTGCCCACAGGCGGTGGTGACTGGGTCTGTGAACACCTCCAAGCAGATCGGGCACACGATATTGTCCTCAAGGAAAAAAAAATTTGTGTTGCTCATGGTGACAGAAGCCTCAGCTGGGACGCTCCCTCCCAGATCTGGGTATCTAGAGTTCTGGGAAACATGAACAGACACAGGTTTACTCATTGTATTCACCTTTCAAGACACTCTGTGGAAAGTGATTAATAGATTTGTATCATTTTTATGAAGCTAGATATTCTGATGTGAGAGATCATTAATAGATTTTTAAGGCAAGAAGGGACTGTTCTGATTTTCTAGTATGGCCTGGATAATTCAGGAGGTCAGTACTTCTGGTGGAACTCGGGCATATCAATTGATGGAGAATCCATAACATCCGTAGGTAACAGGTGCTGGAACTAGGAGTGCTGGGGGTTCTGCCACACCCCTTGGCTTGAAGTAGTTTCCATCGTATACAGGGTGTTAGGATATAGATATTCAGGCCTGTCTGTAAAGGCCTATAGGCTAAGAATTTAGGTGTATTCTTATCACTTGGCTAGTTCTAGAGGTATAAAAAAGAGAATCAAAATCACTGTCTGCTGGTGTAAGGGCCTTCTCTTACTGTGACAGTCTGAGGCCCTGTGCTTAGGCTAAGGCCTTTGGCTAAGCAACAGAGGCCGCCATAAGCTGGGAAGCGACCGGTCACATCCTCACATTCCAAACTAGTCACATTGAAATAAGGTGCTATTGGGCTGTTAGGCATTATCAGGACAGGATTGTGTTCCTATCGCCTCCAGAGAAAGGGAAGTGCCTAGAAGATGTAAAAGGAAACTTAGTTTGATAGCATCCTGTCTGGCAAGAACTCACTTATCAATAGCTGGGATGTGAAATCCTCATTTCTGTGTTTGTTCTATCACTGTAGTCCCCATTTCCCCATTGTTTGTCTGTATAATCTCTGTCTGGTTCTGTGATTGTTTCTGTCTGCTGTATAATTAATTTTGCTGGGTGTAAACTAATTAAGGTGGTGGGATATAATTGGTTACATAATCATGTTACAATATGTTAGGATTGGTTAGTTAAATTTCAGTAAAATGATTGGTTAAGATATAGCTAAGCAGAACTCAAGTTTTACTATATAGTCTGCAGTCAATCAAGGTGTGTGGATGTGTGTGGGGGAAATGGGAACAGGGAATGGGGGTGGGGAAATTGGAATCATGTTTGGCTAAGGGCAGGAATGGGAACAGGGACACAGGTGTAAGGCTCTGTGGTGCCAGAGCTGGGAAGGGGGACACTAAGGAAGGAAACTGGAATCATGCTTGCTGGAAGTTCACCCCAATAAACATCAAATTGTTTGCACCTTTGGACTTCGGGTATTGTTGCTCTCTGTTCATGCGAGAAGGACCAGGGAAGTAAGTGGGTGAAGGAATAAGCCCCCTGGTTCAATGGCTCTCAGCACTCCCACTATACAAATTGTTCCAGCGCCCCGTAGGTAAGTTGTTCTGATAGTTCCATTACCTTTACTGTCAAAAATGTGCACCTTATTTCCAGTGTGAATGTGTGTAGCTGCAGCTTCCAGCTGCTGGATCTCATTACTCCTTTATCTGCTAGGTTAGAGTCCTCTCATTTCAGTTATCTTGCACCCCCCACATGGGTGTGTATTCTTCTTCTTCTTTTTTTTTTTAAACAACAAACAAACCAACCATGTGGCCCTTCTCTAGTCCCTTTCATTTAAAGATCTCCATGCACTTCCCAGATGTTAATTAAGCTTCACAATCACTAAATAAAGTATTTGTCATTGTCTCCAGCTTACAGAAGTGGACACTGAGGCACAGAACAGTCAAGTGACTTTCTCACAGTCACTGAGAGTACGTCTACACAGCAGCTGGCCCACACTGCAGGGCTCAGTGTAGATATTTGGGCTGGAGTCTGGGTTCTGAGATCATGTGAGGGGAGAGGGTCTCAGAGCCTGGGCTCTAACCCAAATGTGAACATCAACATTGCTACTTTATAACCTGAGCCTGCATCAGCTGACCTGGGCTCTGAAATCAGTGCTGCAGGGTTTTTTTTTATCACAGTGTAGACATATGAGCTGGGAATGATAGTTGGGAGTCCTAGGTCCCATGTCCTACACTATCGATAGATGTACTTCTCTGTATCTAGGCAAATAAGCTTCTGCTTGAGCAGTTCCTTTCTGTGGATCAATCTGCCTGCATGGCTCTTTCCTTGCTTCCTAGCTTGGAGGGCCTGTGGGGACGGCATACTCTATTGCTGTGTGATAATAGTGAGGGAATAGTACAAGAACTCATAATGTTGAATCTTTGTTAGCTAGGAGAAGGATGGTCACAATAACAAGACCAGAGACACTAAGATCAGCATGAACAGTCATAGTTGGAGTTTTTCCCAGTAGCGCCACATAGAGGTTGGCTACTACAAGTCTATCTTTTTGGGGTATTGGCAGCCCACCAAAAAGACACAAGGGATCAGAGCAAGGGGAACATGAGGAAATGCAGGACCCCAACCCAGGTGTGGACTGTTCTCTAGCACAGTTGAGCAGGTGCAGAGACCATATGTCCCTTTCGAAAGCCTGAAGGACCACAAACAGGCTACTTTGGAGAGGGCAAGAGACAACCCTCCTCATTCAGCTGAGGTACTCAAATTCATTGGGCTGAAAGACTCTCAGGGAAGAACTATTTTTCCGGACAAATTCAGTTTTGGACTAAATGAGCTCATCTCCCATTGCAATCAACAGTGACTGGCTTATGGCAGGGCAGAATTTAGGCCATTCTCTTGACATGGCAAAAACCGCCTGTAGAAGATGATAGTTCATCATGTCATTACTATATTTTTAAAGACATGAAATCTTGTTAATTTCCTATAGAATATTCCAGTGGGTGGTAGGTGGTGACCAATCCAAAGATTTACAAAGTGAACGGATTTTATGGGCCTACCAATTCTGGGTCAGTGATCATTCTATTGCAAAACCAGACTGTGTCAAATGCCCCATACTTACCTGATCTATTTGGATATGAGGTCACTCATGCCTCCCCATGCCAATGAGGAAGCAGTTACATGGCAATACCAAAGGATATTCCCTGACAGTTGCCACTTAGACAGCCTGGCGCCCCTTCCAATGACAAGTCACTGATTGGTTTTTGTTCTCCCTGGCCCTTTAGCAGCTCCCCCTGAGGACTCCCTTCCAGTAGGCAGCCCTTCATGGGACAGCTAAGTCTTCTGGATGACCTCATAATCCAAACTCAAGCTTCACTGAATATTCCAATTATGATGCCATCAGACAGCGTGATCCACTGGAGAGGCTGACTTTACTCGTCCATTTCCTTGGAAGAAGGGTGCTGGAATGAACCTCAGAGGAGCTGCACAGGGAGTGGAGACACTAGACTAGCAGCAGGCACTGAAATGTGGCAGTGTTCCTTTCTTAAGAGTTCTGCTTCTTAAAAGCTCTTGGGCAAAGCTCCAGACTGTAACTGGAGGCCAGCTATGTTGCAACATGCAGCCCAACTATACTCCCTCCTTCAGGGTTCAAAAAAGAACTAGATACATTCATGGAGGATAGGTCCATCAATGGCTATTAGCCAGGATGGGCAGGGATGGTGTCCCTAACCTCTGCTTTCCAGAATCAGGGAATGGGCAACAGGATGGATCACTTGATGATTACCTGTTCTGTTCATTCCCTCTGAAGCACCTGGCATTGGCCACTGTCGGAAGACAGGATACTGGGCTAGATGAATCTTTAGTCTGACTCAGTGTGGCTGCTCTTATGTTCTCCCTCCCCTACTGCACTGGATCCGAACACTCCTGAATGTTAGAAAACTTCAGAGCCTATGCCCATGCAGAAATAGTAAGAGCTGTATGTATGTAGTAGTAAGAGCGGGTTTCTTCACATGGGTTCACTTTCATCTCGTGGTTAAAAAATAGCTCACAATAGATCTTGTAACATGCCTGCTGTGGGGAGCAAAGAAATGGCTTGAAAACACAGAGATAAATATTTGGAATAGCTCAAGTTTGAGGATAGTTAATATCATAAGGGACAGATTTCTTCCCCAGATTCCACCAAGTTGTGGTCTCCACAGCAACCCACCTAGTGACCATGTATTTTCAGTCTGATGCAGCCGTATTAAACTGTTAGTTGTGGAAAACCATCTACCTGGCTGACAAAGATTCTGAACTATTTTTCTGATACTGTACTCACACGAGTCAGAATCCGTAAACGCTTTAACAGGTTAAGCAGGCAAAAGCTGAGCAATTGAGGTGCAGTTATAAATGGACTTCCTATTTTGAAATGCTGCTTACAGGGCTTGCTTTGTTGTGAATGCCAATGAATGTACAGAGACAGGGTGGGTGAGGTAGTATCTTTTACTGGGCCAACTTCTGTTGGTGAAACACACAAGCTTTTGAGCATACACAGAGCTCTTCTGCAGGTAGCTCGAAAGCTTGTCTCTCTCACCAACAGAAGTTGGTCCAATAAAAGATATTCCATCGCTCATCCTGGGAGCAACACTGCATACAATGAATGTACATGCAGACACAACCCAACTTCCTATTCTGCCAAAGCAGTTGGCATTTTGAACCTGAAACTATTGCTAGCTGTGGTCTGTCACCTTCCGAGGTCAGGGGCTTGGGAAAAGCTTTTGAGTTCAGTTTGCCAACAGCTCCTGGACCATAATCGAAATAATTTAAGACGTCTAGTTTAAAGAGATCTTCATAACCAGAACCCCAACATAGATGACCTGATAGATGCTGCTAATGTTACGGTGATTAGACACTGTTAGGTAAGCGTTCAAAACTCCAGCAGTCCTCCTCCCTCTAAGGCTCCAAACATGCACCAGTGGAGGCAAACTTGGGGGGAGTCCCTACTGTGGCCAAGGCTTTGCCAGCTGCAGGAACAGAGTTGGTGGCAGATTACACACATGCTCAGAAATGGACCTTAAGAAGGAATATAGTTTTGTGGTTAGAGCAAGAGCCTAGCAGTTCCTTGTTCCTAGTTTCTTTTCCCAGCTTTGCTGATTCTCTGCATGATCTTGAGCAAATCACTTCTCCGTTCTGGTACTGATGGGAGGCTTATTTTACATTTAGTACTTTGAGATCCCAGCACAAGAATGAACATAGACAGAAGTTTTAAGACAGCCCCGAACTCCCACATGCTGATCTCCTGAAGCAAAAGCCATGAAAGGAAAAAAGGGGATAGTGACCTTGCTCTTGGAGGTAGGCTGTCACCAGAGCAGAGGTATTAGTGCTAAGCAGAGAGCCAGAGCAGCATCTGGAACAGATGTAGGAGGCAGCAACAGCTTGGCTCCAAAATTCAGACATTTATTTTCTGAGGGGCAGTTTCTGTTTGGAAACCTGAGACAAAACACACACTGGCTTTCAGGCTCACTACAGGCTGACTGAATTTTTAAAACTAATTTAGTTCCTTCCCTGCTCTCTCCCCCACTCAGATTGTCCATCTGTTGGTTCCTCTGTGTTTCAAGCCTTTCTGAAAATCAATCCCTGTAAACAGGAAACAAATTGAATCTCTACTAATCCATCAATCCTGCTTAAGAGACAAATCAGGAAAATGCTGGGTGCATTATGATAGGGGTAATGTAATAACTATTTAAAATACCTTCAAGAAGTAATGAAGACCATTTTTACTGTTAAACACTGATGTGTAATCTCTTTCCAAATGGACACTTGTAGATCACCACTTTTATGGGGCGGGGGGGGAGAAAGTGTTTTTAGTCTTTTGTGCTTCATGATGTACAGAGGTCTAAGAGGTGGTGGTGTTTGAGGGTTTTTTGGTCATTCTTCCCCTTTGCTTTTTACCATGTAACCTCTACAGCTGTGTACTGTGAGTTTACACCAAAGCATCCTTCCTTCCAAGTGTGTGTTAGGCAGTGGAGTAAAACAGGTGTTCAGAAAGTTCTCTGAAAAGACGACAGCCCAAGTTGAAAATTCCATACAAACAACGCAGCAGGACACAAGACATTAGGTCAAACTTCCAACCCATTTCAGAATCTTTATTGAAAAAAAAATTAATCACAGCATCTGAATCATTATTCAAACACATTTAATAAACAAAGAGAAACAGTAGCAAAGGGCACTGACATGTGACAAACTGTACAAAACCTCTGGGTTTGCAGGCAAAACCTGAGGGTGAGGAGCCCATGGCCAAGCTGCAGAGGTCTGAGGAGCTGGGCCCCCACCCCTGTGGCTAACCCCCCCACTTCCCCTCGGACCACTCAGTCACCCCTGAGAAGATTGATTTAAAAATGTGCAGAAACAAAGACACTTTCAGAGAAGGTTAATTCCAGTCTCCCCATAATGGAACGATTTAGGCCACTGGGAAATTAGATAAAACTCACTATCCGTTCCCAGTGCTAATGCTTTAAGTGAACCTTCCCAAGAGATACAAAACCCCACAGCTATCTATCAGACCTCCTACCACTGCTTCCCCCCTCCCACTCACCATAATATACTGCCCTCTAGGGTCAACAGGAGTGATTCGATGTGATCCCCCCCACCCCCGGCCAGTTTTAGTTTGAGGAGATAGTTGCGACTGAGCAAAAGGAACTGGAATGAAAAGCCCTGTCTCCAGCAGTGCAGTGATACAACTAGTTTGGAATGTGGAGACCAAGCGAGACCAGTTCTTCAGACTTTCATAGGGCTAAAGGTGACCTATGACAGACAGTAAAGAGGAGAAACTCCCAGCTAGGTGATCTGGGAAAGCATCCTGCTCTAGATGGACTGCAAGTCCTTGTACCTACAGGAGTCCATAGCCTCCCAGGAGACTAGAACAGTCCCTTTGTATCACCAAAGAACTTGAGATCCAGTGAGGATGCAAATGACAGGAATCATTTTCTACAAGATAACTCATTCCATTGGATTTAAGAAGAAGAAAAGGCAATTTGGGTTCCAGTGGGGCATTAAATCCACTGACAAGCTCTAACAATTCTCATTGGAGAGGGAAGTTGGGGAGAGAACAGGATTTAACTTTTATAGTCTGTTCCCCAGGTATCTGGCAGAAATGTTCAGTCCATTGCAACTTATACAGGACACACTGAACCGGTCTTGGCCTGTTGTAACTATCAGGTTCTTCTTCTGGTTTGTTTTACTGGAGCCGTTCTGGTGTGGAGAAGGTAGGGCGGTAATATTTTTCAAACTGCTATTCTGACAGCAGGCACCCCTCAAATGGGCTTCATGAGGCATGGTGTTTTGATGACCCAAAAAAAAAAAAAAAAAGCAATGAGGTATCATTCTGTCAACTCCCACTGTACTGGATAAAACATCACCCTCCAAGCAAACCTAGCACTGCTTCGTACCCACCAGCTTGAACAGCAAGTCAATTGGGCTTGTATTGACTGTGTCTGACAGGGCAGCTAAGTTACTCCTGCTATCATTAGTCTGATCTTTCTTGACTTTCCCAACTTCCCCTTCTCCCTGGGGGGGGTGGGGGAGAGGAAGATAGATGATGGTCTGAAGGCTAGTGTGATATGTGGCTTTTATGCTGCTAAACTGCATAATGCATTTTTTTATTTCTCAGCTGTGACCACAAACTGACAAAGGCTGGGGCTACAAGCTACCCATAGATAAGAGCTATATGTACACATCACAGTGTTGTTTAGGCCCAGCCAAGGCATCCAGTCCAATCACACTGACACCATTTCATCACATGACAGACCGGGAAAATGGGGGAGTAGGAGAGCTAGATTATTGAGTATGGTGCCACACCAACTGAATTTCAACAGTCCAAAACTGACACAATGTGAGTTCAAAGACATTTGGCACAGTCTGTTACCAAGACTAGGTACTACAGATAATCAACCCTCCTTCCTGAGAAAGAGGTGAAGACCCCACTGGAGGAGGTACACTGACAGCAGTGTGGGGAAAAGCCGGACTGGAGAGCATAGAGGGGTATCCCTCTGAATTTCTTTCCTGCACCTTGTTCATTGAAAAGGTCATCCATACCCTCAGAAGCCACTGCTTGCTGCCCTCTGCCCCAAATCAACAAGAAGACCGGATGGGAAACTTCCCTATGCACAAAACACTGACAAGACCACAGTGAGCCCAATTCCTTCAGGGAGAATCCCACACGCAACAATCCAAACAAGGAATTCTGTGCTCATGAGCCTAATCCAGGAACTTCCACGATGGCCTTGCCAATGCCAGCGAATTCCAGTGTACCTGGAACTTTGGTTCAACAGCAGTTTGGGACTCTACTCAACAGCCCAGGTGCCAGATCACTGGGCTACAAAGGACAAAGCCAGGACGAAGGGAAAAACATGCAGCAAACTCCTATGAAATTCCATTTACCAGATAGGAGGGACATGAAACTGCTTAGGGATGGCACCCATTCATTGAAGGGACCAGTGAGTCCAGTTTGGCTAAGATTAGAATTAAAGAGAGAGGCACAAACGAACATTTGCACGTCCATTCAAGGCATTCCAAAAAAAGTCACAAAAGTCGACACGTCACTTTGGACAAGAAACATTACAACACTTTGGCAACTTTCACCAAGCCCTCTGAAGTCTCTGCAATGCCCCTTGGTACTTTAGGCTGACCTACTGAAGGTGGAAAACTGAGAGGGCTGCAGATGTGGAATCGCCATATGTAAATAGGGGCTCTCCTCCCCAAACTGTCTGGATTTAAAACAAACCTACCTGCTTGCTACAGTACAAAATAAAGCCTCCCCTAACTGCTCCTGCTGGGAGAAGACAGCAGGAGATCAAGGGAGTCCATGCTGCTGGAGACAAACAAGGCAAAGCTGAACGTGGCAGCAACAAGTCCCTAACCTGGGTAAATCAAGTAACAACATCATGCCAGGCTAAGACAGAGCTGTGGCAAGGGACTGGAGGGGAAGTGGGACAGGATCCCTGTCACCACTCTCATCCAACCTGGAGAGAATAAAGGACAGAACCATTTACTGTGTCACTAGCATGGGCCAATGTAGATTTTTAAATATGCGCGAAGAGCACTGGGCTTTGGGATATGCCAAGATCCCATATATAATAGTGCTAGCAGTAAACCCCTCCCAAGGCCCACATTAGACAGAAACACAATTCCTCTCCCCACTAGGCTTATTTTGTATCTAACTCAGCTCTCAGGAACCTGACAAGTAACAAATACAAAGCAAGAATGAAAAAAGTTTCAGTATAAAAAAAAAAAAAACCAGAAGTTCTTGTTTTTGTCCCTCACTTCTAAACCCTTTTCACCTGATTTGTGTGTGGGGCCAACTGGTGGGGAGGAACGCTGCAGGATATCTCCAAGTTTTCTACTTGATAAACCTGGGTGCACAAAATGGCACAGCTCTAATACAAATCCTCTTTCACCCACTCCACCCCACGGGAGATTGGGCGGACTACACGGGCTCATGGACCTGAGCAACCCTCCCAAAGGCTCTGACTGGGAATCCGGCCCAGCCATTGTTGGAAAAATTCAATACAGCGCCGGCCAAGAAAACAAAAATAAACATTTGAAAAAGGGACTATCCAACTGGAAGAGTCTCTTCTTTCCTTTGTTTCCTGGGATTAGGGGGAAGCCTTTGGTTTTGACCAGAATTATTCTCTGTTGGCAGGACAGGCTCAGCTTTGCTTTGCGTTAGCTTGGTTATTGTACAAGAACAAGGCTGAACTGCGAAGAAACGCTCTGCCCAGCTAGATTGCCCTTTTGACATCTTGGAGTATAACAGAATCAGACACGTGGATCACATCCGGGATCCTCTCTCCTGAAGAATCTGAAAAGAGAAGGACCGGTGTAATAAAGGTTGAACTTGGACAAATTTGGATATTAGTTCTCATGTTTTGAAAAATGCTATTTGTGTCAATAGGGGAAGGAAAAATTGATGGAGGAGGGGAATGTACAAAGAATCATCCAGAGTGGCTGCTGGTTTTTACATAACTTTTATGAATGACTGATTTCCTTAGAAAAGACAGGCCTGTGATAAAAACATTTGGCTTTTGGTCACAGCAAGGCATAAAATTCTGCTGCACCTTGACAAAATCTTGTATTGTTTGAGGCTGTGTGATCTGTGCATGTTTAAAGATGCATAGTCTTGGTCCACAATGCAATTTTCAATTTTTCTACCCAGATACCTCACCCACTCAAATTCAACAGCATGAACTGTAGAAGGATTTTTAAAAAGCATATATTGTACTGCACAAATGTTAAGACTCTAATCCTAGTCACTTCTGTGAGGTAAGCATTATAACCATTTTATAGCTGGGAAAACAGAGGCACAGATTTTAAATGACCTGCTACCGAGCGTGTATGGCAGAGCTCAGAGTGGAGTCACTAGTTCTAAGGTCTGTACTCAAGACCACTATAACCTTTGAGCCTCCCTCAGAACCTTTAGAGAAACTGGAGATAAGAGATGATAAAGCCTCTTCTAGAGACAGGTCAGTTGCATGCAGGAAGTTCAGAAGGATAGTTTCATATTTTTAAGATCCTGATCAAAGGTTGATCAAAGTAAAACAAACAAACAACCTCCACTCTCTGCAATGGCTGTCAGCTAGGAAATGTGATCTGCTTCAGTCTTCCTAGTTGTGCTAACTCTTTCTTCCCTCCTTTTTACACATTTAAAAAAAACCAAAGTTCATCCCTTTTTCCCATATATCTATGGCTCAAGCTGAAATGTACAAAGAGCTTTGGATCTGGATAGATTTGCTGTAATGTCATCTAGTAAAACTGCAAATCTCACTGGAGGATGTGGGGGCGGAGGGAAAAGTGGAAGAGAATAAGTGTGTGCAATGAATTACTACTATCATCCTCATGGCATCATTAGAGCACAGAGGAATTTTTTTTTTCTGTGTACAGGGGCATTTAAAGACAACTCTCTTAACTAGGCTCCTCACCTTTGCCTTCTCACTAGGTTCGATGACAATGCCATTGGTAGAATTATTGAGCTCCCTTGAGACGACACAGAGGAATTCTGCCTGGTCCTCGTTTCCATAGTTATAGGAAGATCCAATACTGATTAACTGAAGAACAGGAAAATAACAGAGAGGATGTAAGGATTAATGCAGCAATAGCCAATGGATTTTGCTTTGTCCTTGTTATCACCTTGTGAGTGGCTGGTTGAACCCAGTCAGAACTAAAGTTTCAACAGGACAAATCTCTGGGGTATGAACTTGTGTAATAAGCTTTCCTGTCAAATAGTATGTACATTCTTGGTCCATGACTGGAAGTGCTACAGAGCCCCCTGGTGGTGGTTGAACTTGGAGAAAATTCCATGAAAAAGTAACATGGAAAGCTATGATCAATTTTCCAATTCATGAAAAAATTGAAAATATTGATCACATTTTGCAATACAAACCCTTAGCCAAATACTTCAGAGAATGGATATGCCAGGCAACGTAGGCTCTCAAGAAGGAGTCACTCCATCCAGACAATACACCTATTTAACGAAATTCTAGGAATACAGCTTCTGACTTTTTGATGCAGAAACACAGGACAGGCAATTTATTTGTCACAAAGGTAGAACAGCATATTCCAACAACTAAAGGACACCTGGTAAACCAGCACAATTCCTTGATAATTATTACATTAAAGTGACAGCCTGGAGTAAACAGCATAGCAGTAATTTGTATTTCTCAGCCCTGCTCTTCAGACCAGCCTTGGATTTCACATCCTGAAGAAAAACAGTATGAATCTTATGTGTATTTTAATGGATACACTAGTTCTGCACAAAGGATTTTAGAAAAGAGAACCTCACACTTATAACAAGGGATAGATGCAGATCACTGTCCCCTTAATATAATAATCATATTCATTATTCTGCAGGTCTGAAGGAGGATTAGCCAAGCTATAATAATGGAAATGGCTTGTACAATGAATGGTGGCATTGATTCACTACTGAGGACAAAAGACTTGGTTTTAGGATGTCAATGGATTGTGTTTTCCCTTTGTATTTTACCACTTGATTGTCTAAACTATAATGAACTTAAACAGCTGCACTTCAGACCACAAATCACTGTGGATACATAGAATGCATGTTAACTAGGAAAGATATATAGCTGCTATCTGTCCTACCTCAGCTACACTGCTATTTATACTCGCCCTAGCTCTCATTGAGCTAGTGGAGTATGTGTACATAAGCAGAGGAATCACAGCCCTAGCTCATAGCCATAGAGAGAACCTGTCAAGGTATGACAGGGGAATTGAATTCCTCACCCTAGTCAATCCTTGGTGTCTGTGTTAAGACTGCTAACAAAGAGTAAATAGTGCCAAATGTGATATGGATGCTTGTCCACTGGAAAATGGACACTGGACCATCACATTTCACAGTCTGCTAGCTGTGCAATGTCCAGTTACAGCTTTTGGTCACTGTTAAACTGGGCAGGATTTAAACAGATCTAGAACTGAAGGCTGTAACCTATTAGTCCTATGAGCCATTTGGTGTCATCATATTTCATTGCAAGCTGATGTTGCAGATCTATCTTGGCTACAGTTCAGGAACTGTCATGATATATAGACTAGCTTGGTGGCTTAAGTCCTTTGTACATCCACACAAGAGAACTGTTTGTGATTTCTGATACCAAAGTTGGTATCAGCTGATTTATGCCCTCGGCAACTCCCTTGAAACATGGCCAGCAAACTTGTGTTGTAAATGCAGCATGTTTTGCATTTGCAGGGAAAGGTATTTCTCATGTCTCTCAACACTTCTCTGTGAAGGGGTTGTGCTGGTGGGCTCTGAAGAAAGTAGTTTTCACTTCTCCTGGATCCCATTCATTCTCCTTGGATAAAAGCTCCACAGTGGGGCCAGGAAAAGTGGGAGGAGAGAAGAATTACTCAAGAGTCTGACAAGGATACAATAGATCTCAAGGAAACATTATTTCCTGTTCTGGGTTCAGTAAGCTACTGTTGTTCCCCTACCAGTTATTCCATATAAGGTGGACTGATCCTGGATACAGACTCCCC
Source organism: Eretmochelys imbricata (assembly GCF_965152235.1). Classification (NCBI taxonomy): domain Eukaryota; kingdom Metazoa; phylum Chordata; order Testudines; family Cheloniidae; genus Eretmochelys; species Eretmochelys imbricata. Next base: position 14,712,417 of record NC_135585.1, on the reverse strand, counting down.
GCCCCCAACAGGGAGGAGTCGTAAGAGGGGTAGTTAAACAGAAATCTAAACTCATTCCATATGCTGTTCCCACATGGGGATCCCTTTCTTTGGATATAGGAATGGCAATCATTAGCAACAGTACCTGTTCAAATTTCCATCCATCAGACATAGTGGACACCATCTGTGTAAGCTCTTCCTCTTGGCACTGCAGAACTCTGTACACATGTTTCACAGGTCCCTAAAGCACCAAGGGGGGGAAAAAAACCAAAAAGCAGGAATTTTAAAATCAGGAGAGGGAGTTGGCTTAGCTGTGTTTGCTTTCAAACAAATACAGCTGAGGCTTTAGTGTCTTCTTGTAAGGAAACCTGATCTCTTTTGTGCCTTGAGGATTATAATAGAAGAGGAAGAGTGAGTTGCATAGACTTTCCCAAGCTAGTCTACATTATATAGTTGAATTTTTTTTCCTGCTGAGGGTAGTGAGGATTTTGAGGTGACATTGTCAAAAGCATGTAAATGATAGGAGCCCAAGTCCTCCAGGTATGTTTTGAAAATTTTACTTTTCTAGTATTGAGTCTACAAATTAAAAATAACAGTTCAGCAGCAAAAAGAATTGCAATAAAGAAATGCTGAGAGAAGATGCTGTTCTGAAAAGGCTTATATTTGATGGAAATATTAAAATTGTCTGGGAAGGACAAGACAAGCATACCCATAGAGCTCATTTTGTAAATATAATGGGAGAGAAAATCACCCAAGTTTCCTTTCTTAGGGTTGGCTTTAGGGAAAGAGCCACCCCCAATTCAGTAACGTCCCATACCAAGGAAAGGGAGATAGACTACACTAGGCACTCACACAAACTGTTTATGCAACTTAACAATTTCTGCCAAAATAGTATCACTGCACTTTTATTAACTGCCAATTTAATAAAACATATTAAAGCAACTCCCATTCTCTAAATGGGATGCATGGCCCACATACTCATAAGATCTTCTAGTAGGTCAGGTAGCTATTCTGCTTTTTGGATCCCAAAGTCCCATCTACTGCCTTTGAGTCCTCATTTTCATGCCTTGTTTCAACTGACCCTATTTCCAGCCCCCTTCTATTCAATTGCTCCTGACCTCTACCTGCAAATATTGCGGAGTAGATTTGAGAGCCTGTGCCAGTAGCCATGAAGGATGCGCGCTCTCGATGATATGTTGGATCCATCAGAAAGTAGGGACACACAACTACTTGAGAGACTAAACACCAAGTCTGCTGCCATATGTCTTGCCCTGCAGTGCATTGTCCCTCTGTCACACCTTTATAAATGACTGAATCCTGATGACTGAGTTTTTCTACTTAAGTTTTAACATGCATTACTTGAGAGGTTCTGTTTTCATTGTCCCGTATCCGCTCCTTCACCAGACGCACCAGGGATGCAATATTGTAAAACTCTGCTTCTTCCAGTACCCCTACAAAAATCCAAAGCAGAGGAAGGAATTCTGTTAATCAACAGAATAAGGACAATTTTATCAAAAGGATGCGGTGCATGGTATTGATTTGTAGTTAACTTTATATTTGCAATCTAGCCTGCATGTGGTACAATAAATGGATGCAGAATAGATAGTGGTATTGATCAAAGTCTGGAAGAAAATGCTGTACTCAGATGGTTATAGCCTCCTTATGTGAAAGCATATGCTATCTAACAGAAGCATACTCCCCCTTCTCTAGGATTATAGTAATCCACCAGCCTGTAATAGGGAAATACTACTCTTTTATTGGAGGCTTTTGGCAAAATAGGTTTAGCCATCTCAAATCAACCTGTTTCATTATCTCAGCATATTACAAAAAGCCATTAATGTCTCTGGACACACAGGACTGCAGTTTTTGAAAAGAGAGAACACTCTTAGAGAATGTCTCCTCTTTCTCAAAAAGTACAATTTGCTGTTCAAAGCCAATGAGTTAAGCATAGCAAGGATAGCCTGCATTACGATCTAGAGGTTTCTGCTTCCAGTATATATCGGCTTCATCTTATTCATGAGCGTCTTAGTGGGAATCTAAAAGAAAACACAGTATTATTGCAAAATGGAGCTTACGCACAAGGCACCATGTTAATGTATTAGGAAGCCTCCACACCCAGACTAGCTCTAGGTAATGACTGGCAAGTCAAACAATGCCAATGGGGCATTTACAGTTGTTCGCTCTGCAATAAATTTTCTTACCTTCTTCTGCCAATTCCTTGTTTATTATGAGTTTTCCATGTCGGAGGTAGTTCAGGATCGGACCAAAATAAGTGGGATCCCTGTCGATGAGATATGCCCCGGTCTCATCCTGTGAAACACACATGGGAGTCAAGCTAGATGCCCCCCTACACTGGGACTCCTAAAATTACTAACCCCCTGAAGCTGTATTGGTGTTAATGATGAGAAAACTTTGCAAAATGTCTGTAGTGTAGACAGGCCCATGTTTGCAATATTGAGTAGTGTTCAGGGTGGAGAAGGTCTGAATGTACAGTATGGCAAGTGAGCCTGTCTATACTAATTTTCTTTCTGCAACTTCTGATGCAGCATGAGTACCTGTTAAAGTGAACCAGAGAAGTTGGTGTGTGGGAGCAATAGCATGAAATAGATCATCCTGATCACAGGAATTGGGTTTTCTTTCATGTAAAAAGAGGCAACTCCAATTTTTTTTTAATATCCTTCTGTTTATATGTAAATACCAATCTCAAAACCTTATACTAACTCCTAAATGCCATTTCATTTATCTGAAAATTACACCAAGGCTAAAGGACGCTTTGGGAATCAGGCAATCTCCACAATGCAAATTAGCATCAGCTCTAAAATTCAACTACTCTGAAATGGCTCTTGTTCCATAAAATATATCTTTTGAACAAAACTTCCTTGAACACAGTCCAAATCTCAGCTTATCACTCAAGATACAGATTTAACATTTTACTAATTTCTCTCTCTAAATCATATTTCCATAGACAGACAGTCCTTGTTAATCTTTATTTCAAATCTCTATCTTTACATACCATGCTGGATTCAGCATGCCTGTATGTACCAATTAATCTCTTAGATGCGACTACTGGCACAAATATCTTTTCCTAAAGCACCAAATGCTACTGATGAGGTTTAGAAATAAATAATATTTCTACTGTCCTTTACAGACAAATAAGATAGTCTGTGACCTGAATATATTACAACTTTAGAACATAATCTTGCAAACTCTATCTCAAGGGAGGCAATGGGGACTACTCTTATGAATATTTGCTGGAGTGGGCCCAATAATTAGACATAATGTGATAACAGACAGCAATAAACAATTAGTAGGATTCGGGGCAGGGTTACAATAAGGTAACATGTTTGTCTTGGTGGTTCCAATATTTATTGATGTTGAAATTTTAAAAATATTTGACTGTTTATGTACTAAGCCCCAAATCCTATAACTGGATCCATGCAGCAGGCATGAAACCTAGGCACCTTAAAGGATAAATGTTTTTTCCTGTAAGTCAAAATAAATAAAAATATAGGTCAGATTAGCACTTACGCAGCACTGTGACAACAGGGACAAACGTTATTGCTCCTACAAAAACTGCAGTCTTTTTATGTCAGTCTGCTTTTTGTTTCTGTGACTTGTTCAATCAGAAAACAAAACAATGTTTCTGAGGAAATTAAAGAAAAATAAAAGACACATACAACCCAGGCTTCACTGAAAATTATTAATGGTTTGCATCTCCTCTGGACACGTTGATTTCTAAACTATGCAATAGGTGCTTCGAGCATCTCCTTATTTTTCCACTTCTTAAAATCAACATTGCAATAATAAGTTAGATCTATGTTGGGCCTTTCCCAGTGCACAACATTATAAAATTATCAACAATTAACAGGTGAAAAAAACATTTCTTGAACCAAGCTTAACGTGTTGACACACAATAACAGCACAGACCTTTTTGAAATACACTTTGATGCAGCAAGCATTCATGATCATTACAAGTAGGGCACAGTCCTGTTTTTAAACACCACAGACTGGTTCAACTTATTTTGTTCATTGAGCAAATTAGGTGCTACTGAGATTGGGGCAGTCTGCTTTACAGCAGAATAAATGTGTGTCCCCCCACCCCCAAAGCCCCTTCTTACTCTCAAAAAGAAAAGGAGTACTTGTGGCATCTTAGAGACTAACAAATTTAACCTTCTTACTCTGTACTGAGATACTAAGGTAATGGGAGCTATTATAATAATAATTATAATAAATATAACAATTAATAAACAGATTATTTGACAGGCAGGAATTTTAACTCCTGATTAATCTTGTAGTTGGGAAGGAGTGTTTTTTAATTCTGTATCTAATCTCTCTCTAAAGTGTTTTGTGAGAATTATATAAAGAATATGATAGAAAATAAAGATTGCGGTTCCCAACATAATGAAATTTGTGAATTATTTGTGAAATTCCCAGCAGGGGTGAGAGGTTGAAATCTGAGTTTTCAAAGCCACAGACCAAAGTAAATAGATATATAATACACTTAGTAAGTAATAAAGCAAACCACAGATGAATATAAAGAAAAGGAGAAATGACAAATATATTCCTAGGCTGAGAAAAGTTACTAAATACTTGATCCAGAGAACAGACAAGTGTTTTATAATAGATGAGGACTTACCTAAACTCATTAGTCCTTATAAATAAGTCATTGTTTAGGTGGCAGCCTAAAGGATTTGGGGGCATTTGATACAAACTTATCTGTGCTGAGTATAGGAGGGTGTGGGAAAAAAAGCTGGTAGTTAGCTTTGTGATGTGGGTATAGCTGCAGTGGAATAGTACAGGGGACAGTAATAGGTTGTGTCTATGTCTATCTCCTTTTATGACAGGAGATGTAGCAGAGGAAAGATTTATGCTCACAGCAGATGATCTGGATGAGAGGGGTACGGTTGGTTATGCTGGGTGAATAAATGCCCACAGCTTCAACCCCCTTAAACTGTCTGATCAGAGCTAGGTCCCCTCCCACCAGCAGAAGTAGCACAAAGCCTAGACTGGTGTGTGTGCCTGAGAGGAGCCTGCTGTGAATGGAAGGGGCGTTAGAGTCTGTAGGGAGACGCTGCCCCCCACTATTTGGGCGTGCTGGTGGTTATGGCTCACACGGGTTAAGGGTGGTTTTGTATGTATGTATGTAGTTTTGTCCTGCTATTTCCTGGCGGAAGGGGAGGCACGGACCCCTCTGGATCTCTAGCGGGGGGCAGGTGAGTCGGGTCGGGGGAGGGATGAAGCGTCCGTGAGGGTGCGATGGGGAGTTTAGTCTCCATATGAGTTTACACGGCGTCGGGGGTTTCTACGGCGCCCGTTGCCCGCCCCGCGCAGCCCCTCACCTTGTCCGAGCTCAGCTCGGGCCCGTCCTGGCAGCAGAGGCGGCACAGGAAGGACTTGGGCTCCCGACACAGGGTCTGCCGGGTGCTCACGAAGTATGTGCCGCCCACATTGAGCCGGACCCACTTGGAGCCGGACCCAGGCTTGTCCGGGACGGGCGGCTCGGAGCTACGCGGAGACAGCCCCCCTGCGGAACAGGCAGGCCCGGTGAGGCGAGGGCTCGGCGGCCCGGGAGGAACCGGGATGCCCCCCAGCACCGGGCTGGGCGTACGGCCCCGGGCCGGCCCATCCCCCGCCGCCATCAGCTCTGCCATCCTGGACCGTGACTTCCTGGGGAGTCCCAGGCGAGGGCGGCCACCCTCGCTCAGCGCTGGGGGGAGAGTTGGGTCCGGCACCCGGCAGCCATCGCTCCCCTCACAACTGCCCCTCTCCCCCTCCCAGGAAGAGCCGGACTTGACTTCCGGGTCACCAGCGGCCTCCGAGTCACACCAAATTCCTCACGCGTCGCACGTAACCCAACGGCTATTCTGTGCTAAGGGGGGAGTCCCCAGGCGCAAGGCAGTAAAGAAAAACACAGGAATACAATATCCTGGGCAACCTATGAGGAACAGTGGAATATTACTTCCGGAGCAACCGGAAGTGAATGGGGGAACATGTCCCTGGAAAACGGGGAATTTTGGAGGCTGGCGGTTGAAATGAAGAGTAAACAGGAGGGGAAGAATTTTTTAAATTGCATTGGTGTTGAAAGAGCCGTTGATAATCATTTCCGGGTTGTCTAAGGCGGGGTGGGAGGAGAGTGCGGGAGAGTCCTTCCGGGGCCACTGGGCTATGATTGGTTGGCGTCGGACGGGGTTTCCGGAGGTTGCCTAGCAGGAGGGTGGTGGTGGTTGCGGTCGCTGAAGGTGAGACCAACCTGGGTGGTTTGGGTTGGGACGGAGACCCCGGCGCGGGCGGGCGGGCTCTGCCCAGCAAGGTGATGTCTCCCGCTGGCCTTGCGTGGTGAGGCGGGCGGGGATCCCTATGGTCCGCTAACGGTGGGGGTGGCATCCTCCTCCTCGCAGCGGGCGCTCGCATCCCGTCACCTCCCCCGTGCTATGCCGGGTTATGGGGGACGCGTGCCTGGGGGGGAGGGGTGAGTCGAGGAGCAATTTGTCCCCCGAGTCAAACCTCCGATGATGTCCTAGCTTGGCGTTAGAGGTGACTTCGTGGGGCTGGACTTGGTGGTCTGTTGTGGCCCCTTCCAGCCCTTGATCTGTATGATAATTCTGTTAAATCAATGTAGGGATCAGGAACAATCCAAGTTCCCATACCAAGAGCAGGGTGATGTCTGGAGCCTGACTCTGTGGCTAGGTAACCACACATGGGTGGTTATAATTCCAGTAACTGGGTGGAGTAGCCTTTACTTCGTCTTAAACAGTTTGATAGCGTTGCTGGGTGCTGCCATGATCCACTCTGGGGCTGAATGCATTTGAGTCCTGTTGAAACGAACTCTATATATCTTATCTAGCTAAGCGAAGTACTGTGGTGCTCAGTTATTGCTTGTAAAGTGCTTCCCTCTTCTCAGCAACATGAGGAATGTGAAGTGTTGTTATAAGCATTACTCTTGGTGTGCTAGTTAGTAGAATGAGTGCAATTGCAGCAAAGAGATAGCTGAAGTGAAGTTTCAGTTGATGAAATACCCAGACTTTTACATTGATAAAAATAAACGTGCCTGTTCTTCAGAATTCCTCTTAAAATTTAAGTTTCTCTGCTGTTTTATTTTTCTAGAACACAAAAATGGCAGGTCGAAGGGCTACTCTGAAAGCGATTGACTGGATGGCATTTGCAGAGAGAGTGCCTCCCAATCAGAGAGCTATGTTTAATGCCCTGAAAACACGCAGCGATGCACTTTCAGCCAAGTGAGTATATTTCAGTGTGAAAAGGTTGCTCTGGTGAGAAGGCAGTGGCATTAGCAATTCAGCACTGGCAGTCGGTGTGTAAAGTGGCATTCTCATAACTGTGTGCCTGCCATAAGGATGTTAAAATGAGTCTTAATTCCTCACGATAAAGCCTGCCTTTTTTTTTTTTTTTTTTAACAGCCAAATTCTGCTCTTTCTTGATCTTCTCCATAGTGCTACAGTCAACTATAATGTTAGTGGGAGTTCTGAGAGAGGTTACATTTGGTCTGATCAAAAAAGTCTTTTAAAAAGTGTTCGATTAGCAAGATTTGGCAGCAATAAACAATAGTGAATCCTATTGGACATTAGATTTGCTATTGCTTGATGCACATGTTGTTTGCCATGGCAGCTAAGACTTTGGCCTACACTTAAAATTTATACCTGCATTGTTATGTCGTTCAGGCATGTGAAAAATACACCACCCCCAATGACATAGCTAGGCTGACAAAACCCTCAGTGTAGATACAGCTATGCTGACTGAAGAGGCCTTTTGTCAGCATTGCTAGCATCGCTGTGGGAGGTGTGTTCCTGTGCTGGCAAAAAAACCTTCTTTTGTTTGTGTATATTGTGTTTACACTGGTCTATGCCAGAAGTGTTGTGCCCGCACAGGTTCTGTAGTGCTAGGTGGCGAGTTCTATGATCCCCCTCCCTCCACAGCCCTTCCTGTCCCCAAACTTCATTCCAGAGCCCGCAGCCCCCACCCCCTCCTGCACACCCACCCCCTATTCCAGCCCGGAGCCTGCACCCAGCACCCAAACTCCATCCTAGAACTTGTACCCCCACCCCGTTCCCACACACCCTCTCCAGCCCCCAAACTGCCTCCCAGAGCCTTAGGCAGATGGGGGGCAGAGTTTGGGGGGGCAGGCTCTGGGCGTTCTGGGCACCACCAACATTTCTACAAACTGTTACCCCTCTCTGTAGTGTAGATACAGCTAAAATACCATTGCTTTTTTTTTTTTAAACCCTTTGTCGGCCTTACAAAACTATAATGAAAACTAACCATCCCATTCACAAACTCTCCTTGCCTGCTTGTTCATGATGAAAAAACTGAGAGTATTGTACTTGCCAATCCACCAAAGTGCGTGTGTGTGTGGGGGGGGAGGGCAAATGTAGGCATGTAGAATTTTGTGTGGCTGCTTTATTGCCTTTCCATGTTAATGATGAGTCTGAAAATATTGGCAACTAAAATTAGCATAGTTGCTACCCTGGGGCCTGATAATGGGCGGGGCAATGGAGACTGCAGAGTTGCTCGGTGTGGAACTTGCTATCAGCTGTTCTGCTCCACCTGTACAGGTTGACCTCCTTGCCAGAGAAGCCCCCCGCTATTGACTGGGTTTATTACAAGACTGCAGTTGCTAAGGCTGGCATGGTGGATGAGTTTGAAAAGAAGGTGAGATTCTCGTCCTCAATTAGATGTTGCTGCTGATTTGAAATCCAAGTGGAGGCTGCTCATATCTGATGTACAAGACATAGAACTCTGAACTTTTCCTCTAGCAGGCTGGTAGGTGAGATTATTAGGAGGTATTGGCCCAGATCCTGTGCTGTGGTGTGCAGCTGCTTTGCATCACACTGCTAGCACAAAGCAGCCCAAAAGCTAGCATAACTAAAAATAGGAAGGGTCATTTTAGAGGAGGGGGATCCTCCAGTGGTATAAAGCTAATGCTTTTTCTCTTGCAGCCTGCATAGGTTTTCCTGGCTGTAGGTGTAGAAGTGGCCAGAGGAAAGAGTATATGGTCAGAATTTCCCTATTCTCTGCTGATTCCCAACTGCTGTATTAGCCTCTTGAGACTTTTAGTAGTCTGCATAATTTAGAGCAGTGTGATGTATGCTCTGATACTTGCCTGCATGCAGCTGCTCCAGTATCAGGAGTGAAAAGGGCCACCTTTGTACACCTCCATTACATTCTGAGCTGTGCTGTGTTCTCCTTGGCTGTAGCCAAGGACCTGGTCCAGAAGCCTACTGGAGTAAAATTTTGCAAATACTATTGAATCACGTGTGATGGCTTGAGAAATAACTCTGTGCTGTCTGGGGAGAGACTGTTCAAACATCCCTTCAACCCTTGCCACTGAAGGGCAGGAAGTAAAAAGCACTGTTAACACCCCGAAGTGGTGTGGTAATAACAATAATCCTTTGAAGTTAACCTTTTTTTATAAATGGGCATTGGGCAAATAATCAATAATCACATAGGGGATTGGTGTCCGAGCTGGAATTAGAATGTAGCAGTTCTTAGCTTCTGGTCCTGTGCTCAGTCCATAAGGACCCACTGACCTTTAGAGGAATTCGGGAGCTTCTTTTACATCTGTATAACTTGACTTGGTTTGTGGGACAAGATAGTAACCCTTTGGCATTAGATTGTTGGTGCTGTATGGAAGCATTAACATGTTTTGGCTTTGTACAAGACTACGACAGTGACAATGCAGTGCTGAGTATGTTATGTACATATGAGAGCCAGCTAACGCTATTTGTGAAGCTGGCATCAAGTTGAGTTGATAGGTGTTGATTCCTACTACAGGAAGCCAGTTCACTTGGAAGGGTCTGAGAGTGTTTTTGGGGAGACCAAAGAGCACTAGTCTGGCTACTGGGGAAATATTAGCTCTGGGAGCATGCAGAGCTTTTAATAGTATTGAGAGGCAACACGTTTAGAATTTATTTTTTGAATTTACAGTACAGTGCACTAAAGGTTCCTGAGCCTGTGGACACACAAACAGACAAGATAAATGCCCAGGAACAGGAAGCTGTAAGTATTTAAAAACTCTTCCCTGCCACATAGTTTCTCTTTAATCTTTGTAGTGGTGTAGAATAATTCTGACTTGGAGTCTGCTGGTGGATAGTTGTGCTGAGGTACAGGAGCTGCAAGTCTGGGTTTGTGCATATAGGCATCTTTTGAGCATGAATAGGTTCTCTCTACCTATACATGGCCACACTTGGGGATTTAGAGTCTGGAACTGGATTGCAGTTCAGCTTGCTCTTCTGGTGTAATAAACTTGAAATTAGTGTAAGACAAAGGCAGCCAAACTCTGATCAACTGAGGAGCATATTGGCATCTTGTCAGCAGCCCAAAGGATGCACCTAAATTGCATAAAATAGGCCTGACTCCTTTTTAATGTGCAGTTGGAGTTCTTGGAGACTGCAGCGGTTAAGATGGAGCATTGCACAGTGTCACTTCAATTCTGTGGGTTCCTCCTCTGTCTGAAAGAGGAGGGTGGGTGTAACAAACTCCAGGGGTTGTACTCAGGTCATTGATGTTGTCTTTAGCCAGAGAATTTGTCAGCCTCAAGCTCCTTGTGGCTTCCTCTGTTACAGAATGTGTCTGCTTAAAAACTTCTAGATCACTAGAGTCTTGTAAACCCGCTGTTCAAAACAAGTTTGAACAAAGTGGCTTATATTAATTTTTTTAACACTTAGCAGCAGAGGCTGAAGCCTATGGCTTTGGGAGTTTACCTGACTTCAGATTCTCACTGCAATCCCTTTAAAAAGTGTTTGAATCTACATCCTAACCGATCAGTGCAACAAAGAATGGTAACTTCAAACCTCTCTCCATCTTTGCAGGCTTTGGGGGGCAAAATCACTTGTCTAGAAAATTACTTAGTAGGTGTTACTTGTAACAACTACTGATAACTAGCTTTTTTCTTTTGTAATAAAAAAACAATCTGTTTCTTCAGTTTCTTTTGTGCTTTTGAAAATACTTTGGGGAAATGATTAAACTGACTATGCACTTAGTCAATTTCCCTCTTATATCTCACATAGCAACAGGGGACAGAGAACTTGTATTAGAAAACAAACATTTATTGTAAACCCACAAAAATGGCAAGGAGAATCAGGGGCAGATAAAGGGCTTGACATTACTTTTACCTGTTTTATTTAAAGCAGATGCTATTTTAAAGTCAGTGTCTCTTTAAGGAAGAGGTAAGACGAGAATGGTGACTCCCTTTCCCTGGCTAAAGTGAAATGGGATGAGAGTCACAGCTTCACTGCAGGAAACAATCTAGGATTAATGTGCTCACCAAATCCTTTGTTCTCTTGCAGGCTAAGAGTGCTGCTGAATATGTGCAGGCCTCTAAATCCCGTATTGTCCAGTATGAGAAACAGGTAAGTTTGGTGGGTTCTACCCTGTGAATTTCATGTTTAAGGCAGCTTGGTATGAAACCTTGTTTTAATTTTCTAATTGTACATCTAGTTTAATTTGAATGCTTGCTTACAACTGACTTTAACATTTTCTGGTCTCTCCTCCCACTTCAAGCTTGAGAAGTTCAGAACCATGATTCCATTTGATCAGATGACATTTGAGGACTTGAATGAGGTCTTCCCTGAAACCAAATTGGACAAGGAGAAATATCCATACTGGCCACACAAACCTATTGAAGACCTGTAAATCTGTCCAAAAGCAGTTTCTGGTGACTGTCAAATTCTCTAGAATCTTTTAAATAAAGTAATTGTAGAGGGCTTCACAAAAGTGTCTTTGTCTTGATCTCAAAACTAAACATTAAATCCACTAGGAGTTTTGGGTTTTTTTAAGTGAGTGATGAATGCTGTGAAGTAAGCAGGCAATTGGTTTTGGAGGCTCTGCACTCTTTACAGGGTGAGGATAGTTCCTGAAGGGGGACAGGATTGAGTCTTCCAAGCAGGATGCCAAGGGTTAGTGATTGTAGAATACTCTCCCTGTTCTTGCCGTTCAGATTAAACTTAAGGTTGTTCGGGTGACTGAGATCAACAGTTCAGCGAACCAAATGAGCAGCCCAGTATAAATTTCATCATTTTTCTGTATTACAAGCACAAGCATTTCTCTGTAACCTGTCCATGATACGCTCATTGGACCTGGTTAATGGTAGCCTGGACTCCTGTCACAGTTGGAGGAGCCTGTCTCATCCCATCAAGACCAGCACTAATCTAGTCCATTGTGTTATTTCATCTTTGCTTTGTTCCCCCCAGATCTCCATGTGTAGTTCAGCACTTTTGAGAGGTACAGCTAAGATGACTTACACCTACTCCAAAAATTCCCTGTCAGCTGGAACATTAGTTCCATGAATGTATTTTATTCAGGTAACTTATTTGCTGATGGGATGCCCTAGGTGTACACATTGCTTTACAAAGCACATGCAAGAACAAGGCTCCTGCCCTGCAGAGCTTGCACTGTTATTCAGACATGCAGTATACAGCTTAATTCAAGCATAAGAAGCAGGAAAACCTTCTTAGGGAGGTGGTTGAAGCAAGTATTAGAAAAGGCAATTAGCCCACATTTAACCACTCCATTGTACAATAATAATGATGATAAACAGTAGTGATAAAAGCAAATGACTGCAGAAAAACATCTTCTCCAGAGCTGACTCATACTCCTGTAGCTCTGCCTGGGTCCCAATTCGCTGCCCTTCCTCATTGATTCTTCCCGTAAGCATGGGTAGTTCTATATTTCCCTTTCCAAGTGGGTTTGAATCCCTCCTCTCCTCTTGTCCCATGGCCATCTCAGTCAGCGAATCTCCTACAATGGGCAGAACAGCAGCCAAAAGTAAATATACATAAGGGTAAATTGTGGACAAGAGCTGAGGCCTGCATGATGCTAAACTTGACTTTATTTGCTTGATAGTTTTTATTAAAATTTCATACATTTTTCCATCAGAAAATCTCAGGGACTGTTCTTGCTGAATGGGCTTGTGGGGCTGGCCAGAGTTGATGGACTCTGTGTGGGGCTAGGTTTACAGCTGAGCCTCCATAAATAACAAAGGTGCAGCTCTTTTGTGTGTATGTAAATATATTTCATTAGTATAATATATGCACCTTGATGACATTGAGAGGTAGGTATCTTAACTGTGTGTGAATGTATAATCAAATGTGGCCTGAAACACAATGGACTTGGGTTCTAAGCCTGCTAGCATGATTGATTTCCAGAGATAAGGGGCTCCATACTGACAGAACCCTGACACTGGATACGGATATTCAAATGGAGGTAACCAAACACCAACCCTGCTTGCTTAGGAGCTTTCTGGATGATGTTCTATCTTGCTCGTGGCATCTCAGCAGTTTCATAGCCTTGAGGAAAGGGTGGAGGGGTTTCTTCTTCAGCTGCATTAATAGGCAGGTCTCCAATACACCCATAATCATTAGGACAAAGACACCTATGAAAAACATCACTGCAAAACAAGACCAAGACAATGTGCTTGATAAACTCTCTGCCTTTCCTTCCTCTAGATCCATGGTTCTTTCTACTGTGGGCTTCTGTTCAAAGAAGAAATATAGTGCCCCAAGTCTAGAAACTGCTCTGAATAGGGACTTATAGTATTACAGCTCTACTGCAGTGGCTACGTGTTCCTCTTCTTACTATCTCTGAATAGGTGGCATGTTTGTATTCTGCTCTCTTCCTTATATCCAGTGCATGTCGAATATAAAGTGACTTTTACTCAATAAAGACAAGTACCTATTATGGGTGGGTCATCGGAAGAAGTGGGAAGAATGTCCTTAAGAATCAGAGCTAACACAGACTCTCCAATGATGAGTGACAGCTGGAAGCTGATCTTGTCCCCAAAAGAGCTCGCACTGAACAAAATAGTCATATCCAGTAAGTAGAGAGCACATGTTGGGAAGATAAGGTTCAAAACGTATAAAATGGGTCGTCTTTTCATGGAGATCTGGAGGGAACAAGGCAAACATGAAATAACAGAATGGCCTGGATTAGTGCTGGTTTTGATGGGATAAGACAGATGCCTCTAACTGTGAAGATAAGAATGGTCGTAGTGGGTCAGACCAAAGGACCATCTAGCCCCCCATATCCTGTCTTCTGACAGTGGCCAGTGCCAGGTGCCCCAGAGGGAATGACAGAACAGGTAATCATCAAGTGATCCATCCCCTGTTGCCCATTCCCAGCTTCTGGCAAACAGAGGCTAGGGACACCATCCCTGCCCATCCTGGCTAATAGCCATTGATGGACCTAGTCTACATTATCTTATCTATTTTTTTTAACTGTGTTATGGTCTTGGCCTTCACAACATCCCCTGGCAAGGAGTTTTTCACAGGTTGACTGTGCGCTGTGTGAAAAAATACTTCCTCTTGTTTGTTTTAAACCTGCTGTTTCATTGGGTGACCCCTAGTTCTTGTTATGAGAAGGAGTAAAGAACACTTCCTAATTTACTTTCTCCACACCAGTCATGGTTTTATAGACCTGTATCATATTCCCCCCTTAGTCGTCTCTTTTCCAAACTGGAAAGTCCCAGCCTTATTAATCTCTCCCCACATGGAAGCCGTTCCATGCCCCTAATCATTTTGTTGCCCTCTGAACGTTTTCCAATTCCAATATATCTTTTTTGAGATGGAGTGACCACATCTTCACGCAGTATTTAAGACGGAGGTGAGCAAACTACGGCCCATGGGACAATCCTGCCCGGCCCATGGGACAACCCTGCCCGGCCCTTGAGCTCCCAGCCGGGGAGGCTAGTTCCTGGCCCCTCCCCTGCTCGCCCCCGCAGTCTCAGCTCGCAGTGCTGCCAGCGTGGGAGGGGGCTGCACTGCAGGGGAGAGCAGGAAGGGAGGCTCGCCTGCAGCCACAGGGGAGCAGGCGGGTGGCGAGGGCGAAGCACCGGGCAGCTGTGCAGCCAGCTGGAGAGAAGCGGCACTTTGAAGGGGAAACTGCCACTTCTCTCCGGCTGTGTGGCTGCCCTTGCTCCTCCTGAGTCCTCCGCCCATGTTTGCAGGGCTGCATTCTGAAAGGGGCTTTAGAGGGGGGCCTGTCAGGGGGTGGGGGTGTGGATAGGGGTCAGGGAAGTCAGGGGATGGAGCAAGGGGGGTTGGATGGGGGTGGGGTCCTGGGGGAGTGGTTAGGGGCAGGGGGTCCCAGGAGGGGGTGGTCAGGGGACAAGGAGTTGGGGGGGTTGGGTGGGTCAGGGTTCTGAGGGGGGCAGTCAGGGGGTGGGAAGTGGGACAGGATGGATAGGGTTAGGGTTTGGGGAGGCACAGCCTTCCCTACCCGGCCCTCTATACCATTTTGGAACCCCGATGTGGCCCTCAGGCCAAAAAGTTTGCCCACCCCTGATTTAAGATGTGGGCAAACCATGGATTTATATAGAGGCAATATGATATTTTCTGTCTTGTCTTATCTATCCCTTGCTTAATGATTTCCCAACATTCTGTTCGCTTTTTGAACTGCTGATGCCCATTGAATGGATGTTTTCAGAGAACTATCCACAATGACTCCAAGATCTTTCTTGAGTGGTAACAGCTAATTTAGACCCCATCATTTTATATGTATAATTGGGATTGTTTTCCAATGTGCATTACTTTGCATTTGTCAACATTGAATTTCATCTGCCATTTTGTTGCCCAGTCACCCTGTTTTGTGAGATCCTTTTCTAGTTCTTTGAACTCTGCTTGGAACTTAACTATCTTGAGTAGTTGGTATCATCTGCAAATTTTGCCACCTCACTGTTTACCCCTTTTTTCAGATCATATATGAATATGTTGAATAGGACTGGTCTCAGTACAGATTCCTGGGGGACACCTCAATTTACCTCTCTCCATTCTGAAAACTGACCCTTTATTCCTAACCTTTGTGTCCTATCTTTTAACCAGTTACTAGTCCATGAGGGGACCTTCCCTCTTATCCCATGACAGCTTAACTCTCTAACTGTGGTTGGAATCCAGGCTACCACTATCAACTCAAAGGAGGGAAGAGGCCCCAGTGGGCTTCCCATCCTCTAGTGCAGCCCAAGTTTCAAATGCCAGCCTTAAACACTTGCCCTCATCCTGTCCCCGGCTTTCTTTCCTTCCTTGCTTACCTTCATTTCCTCCTTGCTAACCCCAATTTCCCCTCCGCTCATAGTCTGACCCTTCTTCCACCTGTCCTGTTAGCTCTTCCTTACCTGCCCATCTCTTTCTACCACCTACTTCCAGCCACTTCACCTAACCCCCTTTGCCCTCATTTTGGGTCGAGCCCTTGGTTCTTCTCTTGCTCCACTCTTGCTATTTTCCTGCTGGTATTCTCTGTATGAATATTCATGCACATGTGCCCATTGAATACCTATGCCCTCACATGTCTGGTTTTTTTTCTTCTACTCCCCTAAACACACACGCTAAAACTGGAGCGGACAAAAAGGTCCATCTAGTGCAGTGAGCTGTCTTAGAGTGGCCTATAGTAGATCTCACAGGAAGAGGAAACTGCCTTAGACCACATCCTCAGCTGGTATAAATCAGGGTAGCTCCATTGATGTCAGTGGAGCTATAGCAGTTTGTACCTACTGAGGATCTGGCCCCAGGATTGTGGTGTTCTATAGCATGAAAATATGTTTTTGTTACCAGCTATGAAGGAATCCAGTGACTTGCCAGCATTAGTGTCTGACCCCATATGCTCCTATGAGAGCTGTACTGTAAAGCATGATCTGGCTTTGGTTCCACCCTCTTTTTGGCCTTGTCTCCTGCACTGTTAGGTGAGAGATGCTAGGAATGTGGCAGTGGAACTAGCATGAGTTGTCTTGGGCACATGTGCTTCTGGATTTGTGAGACTGCTGTAGTTCTCCCATTTAGACATGGGAGTTATGTATCTCCCCCATGAACTCCTTGTAGAATGCAGCACTTGGCATGAGCAGCAAATTCAGCTCTTTCTTGATTTAGCTCAACAGATCTACATTGTAGGGTTCAGGCAGGCCTGGCACAATACTCTGACCCTGCAGAGGTGCCACATTCTGAGACCTCCATTTAGAGGTACAGTAAGTAACTTTCATTTTTATCAGATCATTGTGTTTTGAGATTTTAAACTCTCACAAAGTTGCTAAGGTAGCAATACTAAGCCTTGGACATAAGTAAATAATCTGTATTTTGCTGGACCTTTTGTTAAAATACCTATAATTTATAAAGCTCTTTGCCTGGTGAGGGAAATGTGTATTTGTAATTGTGGGGGTTAGTCCTTTAAAGATGACTAGATTTTGCTTGGGTTGTGTTTTTAGTTTTTGTAGGTGAGCCCTGATGTTCTGAAGGGTGTGTTTTTGGTAAGTCAATGAATGAATGAAATATATAGTGTGTGAAATGCACTGATGATGCAATACCTCATAGGTGATCACAGCAAACTCCTCCTCCTCCAATGACTCTGTGTGTTGTATGATGTTTATGTTCATGAACTTCCATTCTCCATTGGTCAGGTGATAAAGTTGGCTTTGTTTATTCGCCTCTTCTGTTGTCTGACTGGACAGGAGTATAATGTCTGTTTCTGTTTGAAGAAAGAAAATGAGGACAGAGTGGTTTAAAGGTGGTTCCTTTCTCAGTGCAGGGAGTTCAGATCTGCTGCCATAGTCCAGGTGTGTATTCAGAAGAAGGGAAGAGAAGGTTAAGATCCCCCTGGTGGGAAAATTATATCTCTTGCCCAAAACAGAACTAGTCATGTACTTGGAGCTTGATTCTTACTCCAGGATAAACTGGCAATAACTTCATTGAAATCAATGGACTTATATCAGTCTGAGATCAGAATCTGGCCCAGTGGTCACTACTTAAATGGGAACAAATGTCTGCTGACAGTAGGAGTTTCATAACTCCATTGGTCTTGGATACTTGGTTGAATTCTGTCTCCCATCTTATGGCCTGGATCCAAATCCTATTGAAGTCAGTGGGAGTCTTTCCACTGACTTCAGTGAGCTTTAGATCAAGCATTTGGAGGAGCAGTTGGCAGTGTCTGTCTCTTCCCTGTGCTTCCATAAATACTTAGGAGTAGCTACTATCTGGCCCTCTTCTGCACAGACTCACTATTGCAAGCACATTCCTTTAGCTACAGAAGGATGATCCTTAAGGTGGCAATTGTGCAAATGGAGCATTTTCTTGGGAAAAATATCGAGGTCTCGATACCGACATGACTAGCCCCCTTCCCTGGAATGTTTTACTCCCAGATGTGAACTGGGCGTGTTTACTACTTGCATTCCTAGCAAAGAATTTCCTCTTCCAATTGCGACTGGCTGACTTTCTGGAAGAGCTGCTTTAGCCAAACACAAGTTATTGGGCTCAATTCAGGGGTAACCGGGTGACATTTAATGGCCTGTGATACACAGAAGGTCAGATTAGATGATCTAATGATCCCTTCTGGCTTTAAAGTCTAGGAATGTCATGAAACATTTGATACCTTACTTTAACTAAGCTAATTGCTTTTCAAGTGAAACTGAGTTATTAGAATATTTGTAGCTAAATGGAAACCTGTGCTATGCAAACAATAAAAGATCATGCCTGAAAATAAGTCTTGCCTCTCCATTTCTGCGACTACCATGGGGATAAAATAAGAAAGAATGCAGCAGTCCAGACCCTAGATCTCTAGCCTGGAGCTCAGAGCTCTAAGTCTGGGTCCCATCCTGCAGCCCTTTCTCAGTCATGTGATTAGTCCTCTCAACTTCAGCCTCTGGAGTTCTATTTTTAATCTAGACCCTCATGCACATTTTAAGGACTAGACCTTGCAAACTCTTATACAAGTAATCCCTACTGCAGTCAGTGGGACTAATCATTTGACTAGATGACCACTCCTGGGAATAAAGGGTTTGCAGGGGCAGGTCCTGGATTCTTCCAGACATATATATATATATGAGACTCCATAGTGGGAGATCATGCTATGGCCCTGTTTTCACCTTGCGCCATAATTTTTTTTAACACAATGTACACTGTTGAGTAGTGAACATAAAAATGTCAATAGTCGCTCAGACCTGTGATCCATCTAGTCCATTGTCTAACTGGGGACAGGGGCCAGCACCAGTCAATCCAGTCTAGTTGTAAAAAAGTGAATAAGAATGGACATACCTGAATTCATAAATGAGGATATGCTCATGTTGCACGTTTGGGTGTCAAATGGAAACTGGTGCATCTCCAAGCTGCACGTTATGGTGACCTGTTGCTGTCGGGTTTTGCTAACGATGCCGTTGTGAGTGATGGACAGAAAGGGCCTGCTGAGCGATTTCTCTTCATCCACTCTGAAGGAACCAATGATTCAACAACAATGAAAAGTAAAATGACAAAACACTTGTTGCAGATCGAAGACAATATTTTATTTGCAAACTCGCTGTTAGTCTGACTTTGAATGGTCAGTGAACCTTACTACACACACAACAGGAAACAGAAGAGAAAGGATGAGTGACAGCGAGTAACAAGGGATGAGAGATTTAAAATAAACAGGAGAGGACAAAAAAGCTGTGGGAGGAGATAGGAGAGACGGGAAGAGAGAAAACAAACAGAGAAAGTCTGGGGCGCAGAGAAGGGCTGATAACCCCAATCTACACCAAGATTTGTAGTGCACCCCATTAGCGGGCTAGATGAGACAGAAAATACATTCAAGCATATATGAACCTCTTGCCCCATTGGACCAGGGACTGTTGGCCTAATTCTGATCTCACACAGCTTCTACCCCCTAACTATTGACGTTAGCTGAATTACTCCTGATTTCCACCATGTAAGTAAGAGCAGAATCAGGCCCTATGTCTTTATTTGTATCTTGTGCAGTGCTGAGCACACAGCTGCTTCTTAACAAATAATCATGAATAATTAACCATTTAGGGACAATACCAAATATCATAGTACAGTGGGCATCTCCTGGACTTCCAGAATAAAAAGTAACAGGAGCCTCTAAGATATACTGTTGGAGTCTGTCTCCTTTTGATTGGCTTCCCTGTCTGTCAGATTGTGCAGCCTATGGGAAAACTTTCTCTACTAGTGCCCCCTTGCTTCGGGACTAAAAATCCCCGTTTTATGTAATGAATGTTTTCTTACTGTAGCATGAGATCAGTTAATTGATTCTTAGCTATTTCGCACACCCCCACACACATACAATTCACCCAGCAAAACCTTTCCTTGTGTGAATAATCCTCACTCAGATGAGTTAGTCGCATTGATTTCAGTGGCTCCCATCATGTCCCTCATAATTACCCTTCTTACAGAAGCAAGTTGAAATCGGCCAAGGGGAGTCTTACTGTTCATAAATGATGATATATGGGGACCAAAATGTATCCACTGGCAGAACGAGGTTGGAAATGTTACAGAAATCCTGAGGATTCCAAGTCACAAAGACATTTTTCCACTTCTAGAGGAAAGAAAAATCACGGAATGGAAACAATTTCTGGACTCACAGCACACAGGAAATAGCTTTGATTTTACAGAAAAAAAATCTCTTACCATGGTCACTAAGAAATAGACAGTGACAGTTTGTAGCTTTTCAGTCTAGAGAAACGAAATGGGAAAGTGATTATCATGATTTCCTTAACTAAGGTAGGTACGGAGTTTGGGGGCTGTTCAGAAGGGTGTCAGAGATATGAGAAAATCAGGTCAAGCCAATAACTTACTGTTGTTGGTCTTACAAACTGGGGAGTAGATTGGGATGGTAAGATTCAATGTTTGGAAAAAATAGTTGCCTGATAGAGTACACCTCTCTATGCAAATCTGCGCTAGGAGAGGATCCAGAGCAGTAGAATGGGAGAAAAATTACAACATGGCTCAGGGAAATAGAGTCTTCAGACTCTGATCATAAGAATGACCCTACTGGGTCAGACCAAAGGTCCATCTAGCCCAGTATCCTGTCCTCCAACAGTGGCCAGTGCCAGGTGCCCCAGAGGGAATGAACAGAGCAGGTAATCATCAAGTGATCCATCCCCTGTCGCTCATTCCCAGCTTCTGACAAACAGGTTCTTGGTATATAAGGAGGGAAAAACCAAACAAGAACTGCACAAGTCCTTACTGACTCTCCCCGCTCCCCCCAACTCCACTTTGCTGTAACATCAGATAATAATGTGTGTTTCCTTCACCCAGGCTAAGCAGAGGGCGGTGTTTCCCTGGTAAGAGGTGCTTTTTATGCGTGTGCAGGAAACAGAAAAAGAAAGACGTTTTGATGAAATCCAAATCAAGGATCAAGTTCCTGAGTATTCTTGGACAACTTTGCATTACTTTGGCAACACAGTGTAGCTTAACAGGTCAATTAAAAAGTGGATAAGAGGCTGCTATAGAAATGAATCTTGCCCTGGACTTTGATCTTTTAGAGCTCATTTTAATGTGACACCTGTTCAACATGTTATCACTAAAACAGTTTTAAACAACTCTCACATTTGTGCGGATGTGACAAACTATTTTACACCTGGCACCTCCAAACATTGCTCTGGATTCTACTTTCAAACCACAGCCATGAAGTCTGGAGAAGGTCAGAAGAAGACCTAAGGTTTGGGTTCTACCTTTTCAGATCAGTAACAGTAACTGGGGTTACTCCTGATTTGTGCTGGTATGAGTGAGAGAAGTCATTCACTCACTTTAGGATCATCAGCTGCCTCAGTTTTTCAATCTCCACAATATTTCCTACTATACAGAATAATAAAGAGGTTTGTTTCCTTACCACTGAGAGGATGGACATCAATATAAATTGTACCTCCACTTTCAACGGCTCTTCCCAATTTTCCTTCGGTATTGTATGTAGTGCGGGTGCCTTTTCAGAGGAGATATTCAGGTACTGAAGAACGTCGTCGTATTTACAGAGCTGTTCTGGGGCAGCACCTGTGGAAATAAAATGAGTCTGGTTATGTCCAAATCATTTTATCAGAGCAATACTGGGCAGGATCTCAGCATACACCACGCAGCCAGCTTATGGAATAGGAATGCATCAGAGGATTAAAAGACATTGGGCTGTAGCTGCTAGAAAACCACTGTCAGATCTTTGTCCCCTTTCACACTGGCAGGACTAGGGTGCCCGTTTTAATCTTCCTCATACATGTATGAGAATATAAATTACTCAGGGGTTTTCCCCTGGTCCTACTATAATTTGACTTACCTGTTGCCAAAGGCAACGTGAGAATAGCTAAGAATGCTTCCCACATTGTTCCCCTTTTCCTAATGAGGCAAATGGTGAAGCTGAAGCTACAGCTAGTTGCCAGTGGCTATCAGCTGATATGCAGCTGGTGATTTGACATTAATCGGTGTAGGGAGGAAGCTTATGTAATTGAAGCCTTGTTTTTTTTATGAAAAATTCAGTGATAATGGCACAATGTACTCAGCTGGCTCTTGGGATCAGCTCGTCAAATTATTGTTAATGAATTGATGTTATGGGGCCAATGCTGTGGTAGGAATAATTTGCTTTAACCCCATCATATCACATCGTGTTCCCATTATGTCTCTGGCATTTAGGGCAGCAACGAAGCTCCTCCACTCCTGTCTGTTTCTGGCAAGTCTTTCAGTGGTTCCTCAGTTGTGCCCCAGGTTTCTCAGTCCAACTGCCACAGCTCTCTGCCATGTTGTTTTCGGGAGGCCTCGTTTTCGCTTTCCTTCAGGTGTCCATCTTAATGCTATTCTGGTGATGCAATCAGTTTCCATCCGAAGCACATGACCGATCCATCTCCAATGACTCCTAGCAATGATGGTGCTCAGATCCCCTTGGCTGCACTGAGTGAACAGGTCTTGGTTTGAGATTGTTCGGGGCCAAAAGATACGACGGATTTTTCTGAGGCGGGTTGTATGGAATGAAGATAGTTTGGACATGTCATGCTTTCTCATTCCCTAGCATTCTGCACTGTAAAGTAGTGTTGAAAGTACACAGCTCTGATAAATCTTGAGTTTGGTTTTGGTGTTGTATTTTGATGATTTCCAGACTGTATTTAAGCTCCTGAAGGTGTTCCTGACTATTGATTTTGTTTTGGATGTCATCGCTTGTTCCACCATCCTGGCTGATGGCGCTATCCAAGTATGTGAATGTTTCTACACTGGTGAGAACATGATCCTCTATCTGTACTGGTGATAGTGAGGTAATGTTAAAGGTCATGACAGCTGTCTCATTGCTGTTGATTTTCAATCCAATTTGCTGGCTGAACATGTTGAATCGAGTTGTTTTTTCTTGTATAGGGTGTTGGGTATGTGTTAGGAGAGCGAGATCATCTGCAAAGTCCAGGTCTTCAGGGGATGAGAAGGGTGTCCATTTAATACCTCTTGTCATGTTACTGTTGTATGCCACCTTACCCAGTCAATGGCAATGTTGGAGAGGCTTGTAGACATGATACACCCTTGATGTACTCCTGTTTTGACTTCAGAACTGATCAACGCTGTATGTAAAGTTGGAATAGAAGCTTTTGATTAAGTTGAGTTTACAGAGAGGGCTCCCATATGCTCACAGAATGTACCATAGGCTAGAGCTGTGAATGCTGTCAAAAGCCCACTCAGTCTATGAAGTTTATGTAGAGTTGCCGTTGCCATTCTAAGCATTGTTCTATTATGTTTCATAGAGTGAAGATCTGCTCTGTGCATCCACGCCCTTTCCGAAAACCGGCTTGCTCTTTTCTTAGAATGCTATCAATTGCCTCTGATATACACTGGACTATGAACTTGCACAATATCTTGCTTGGCACAGATAAGTGTGATACCAAGCCAGTTATTACAATCACTGAGAATTCCTTCCTTTGGTATCTTCACTATAACCCCACTGGTCCACACATCTGGCACTTTTCCCCCTTTCTGATGTAAATAGAGGGGCCAGGATAGATGCTGCTAACTCAGGGCATGGCTATACTGGAAACTTCAAAGCGCTGTCACGGGAATGCTTCCGCAGCAGCGCTTTGAAGTGCAAGTGTGATCGCACGCGAGCGCTAGGAGAGAGCTCTCCCAGCGCCCCGGTACTCCACCTCCACGAGGGGATTAGCTCCGAGCTCTCGGAGCCTGTTTACACTAGCGCTTTAAAGTACTCTGACTTGCTGCGCTCAGGGGGGTGATTTTTCACACCCCTGAGCCAGCAAGTTATAGCGCTATAAAATATAAGTGTAGCCAAGCCCTCAGGATTTACCTTGAACACTTCTGCATTCAAGTTATCCTTGCCAGGAGCTTTCCCATTTTTTAAGGATTTGATGGCTTGAATGATCTCTTCCTTAGTTGTGGTGTTGTGTTGATATCAAGAACTTCTTCTGCCTCCCGGATGTTTGTTTCCTCTTTAGGTGGCTCCCTGTTCAGCAATTCTCTGAAATGTTCTGTCCAGCGCATTTCTTGTTCTTTTTCTGTTGTCAGTAGGTGGCCTTGTTTGTCCCTGATGAGAGTGTTTGTTGGTCTCTATCATTTACCACTGATAAGCTGCATCATTTTGTAGACAGTTCCTTGTTCACCATGAGAAGCTGCATCCTCTGCTTGTGTTGCCAGCTGATCAATATAATGTCATTTCTCTGCTCCCACAAGGCCTTTGACCACCCAGTGTGCCTGGCTATACTGCTTGTGGTATTTATCCTTTAGCTTCTGGGATTTTGTGTCTAAAACTTTTTTCTTCAGAGCTCATCTGGTTTCTATGGCATTCCAAGTGCTGGGTGTAATCCACTCCTTTCTTCTCTTCTGCCTGTTGCCTAGACAGGCTTCACTGCTCTGTTTATAGATTGTTGTTACTTTGTCCCAGTTCTTGCTGATCTCCTTGTGATGTTACATCCCATATTCTTCATGGAAATATTGTTGTGATATGAACATGGCATAACTGAGATATGTTTTATGCACGATGGGTCATGTAAGGTATCTTTGGAAAGGTTATGATTTGCTGAATGTGATTATCCAATTTGTAAAAAGAAAAGGAGTACTTGTGGCACCTTAGAGACTAACCAATTTATTTGAGCATAAGCTTTCGTGAGCTACAGCTCACTTCATCGGATGCATACTGTGGAAAGTGTAGAAGATCTTTTTATATACACACAAAGCATGAAAAAATACCTCCTCCCACCCCACTCTCTTGCTGCTAATAGCTTATCTAAAGTGATTACTCTCCTTACAATGTGTATGATAATCAAGTTGGGCCATTTCCAGCACAAATCCAGGTTTTCTCACCCCCCCCCCCCCCGCCACACAAACCCACTCTCCTGCTGGTAATAGCTTATCTAAAGTGACCACTCTCCTTACAATGTGTATGATAATCAAGGTGGGCCATTTCCAGCACAAATCCAGGGTTTAACAAGAATGTTCGGGGGGGGGGGGGAGGAAAAAAACAAGGGGAAATAGGTTACCTATTTCCCCTTGTTTTTTTCCTACCTCCCCCCCCAGACTTTAGATAAGCTATTACCAGCAGGAGAGTGGGTTTGTGTGTGTGTAGGGGGGTGTGTGTGAGAAAACCTGGATTTGTGCTGGAAATGGCCCAGCTTGATTATCATACACATTGTAAGGAGAGTAATCACTTTAGATAAGCTATTAGCAGCAGGAGAGTGGGGTAGGAGGAGGTATTTTTTCATGCTTTGTGTGTATATAAAAAGATCTTCTACACTTTCCACAGTATGCATCCGATGAAGTGAGCTGTAGCTCACGAAAGCTTATGCTCAAATAAATTGGTTAGTCTCTAAGATGCCACAAGTACTCCTTTTCTTTTTGCGAATACAGACTAACACAGCTGTTACTCTGAAACCTATCCAATTTGTATACATGTATCATGTCTGTATCTGAATATTGACTATGTAACAGTTACAACTGTGTGTGTATTTGTGGGAACGCCCACCAGACAGCAGCCTCAATGGGCCATTAAGAAGAACAATAAGACTTGGCAGTTCCCCGGGGTTGCTGCTTTGACCGTACAGGGTCAGGTGATTGTGTCACCAGGTACTAGACACCCATCTTGGGCTTTCAGTGTTTTTCCATTAAGATGGGATGGGGGATCAGACTGGGAAACAAAAGATTCCCACCTTATGTTTAAGGCTGGGGAGTAAGTCAATCAGGACTCTTCTCCATTGCCTCCCCATCCAAGAAGGAAGATTGCTAAAAACACCTGAAGGGAAAGGCAGGATTAAGTCCAGGCTGAGATAGGGCTCCAGTCTGTAAAGACAAATAACTGGAACTCTAAGCTACAGAAACTCTGCAACCTGCCTAAAACAACATTTAGGGTGAGAAATTACATTTTGTAACCTGTTTCTTGAGTGTATTAAGCTTAGTTTCTGTGTTTTGTTTTATTTGCTCAGTAATCTGCTTTGTTCTGTTTGCTATCCCTTATAATCACTTAAAATTTACCTTTTGTAGTTAAACTTATTTCTTGTTTAGTTCAAAACCCATTTTGTGCAATTCATATCATGGGGAGACAAAAAAGCTGTGCATATCTCTTTCCACATTGAGGGAGAGGGCAAACTTTTATGAGCTTGTACTGTGCAGATCTTTCTATACAGAGCAAGACAATATTATTTTGGGTTTTATACCCCAAAGGAGGTGTGCACGTGAGTGCTGGCCATTCCCCTAGCTAAGCCCTCCCACACACAGCTGATTTCAGTCTGTGTCGGCAGCTGGGTGTGGCCTTACCTGTGTGTGTGCTGGAGAAGGCTTGAGAGCCTAGCACAGCAAGAACAGGGTGAGGAAACCCAGGCTGATGGAAAGGGCAGGCTCAGTGAGACCCCAGCACATCAGATGGCACCCCGAAAAGGGGGAGTCTAACCCGTGACCCTCCTCATCTGCATTCCCCTCCTCTTCATCAAGGTCTGCAAACACCTGAGACCTGTTCTTTAACTACAGAATGAAGGCTTTCTGTATTTTGGGGGACTTGAGCTTGACAACGTCATAACATCTATGTCCTTCTTCTGGTGGACCCACACATCTCAGTTTTAGCTTGATGGAATCTGTCACAAGGTGGTGGTCACTGCCAACATCTGCTCCCCTTTTCACTTTCACATCTGTCAGTGAGTGTCGCCATTTGTCATTGATCATCATATGGTCTCTTATGTCTGCCATTTGGGGAACACCATGTCAGCTTGTGAATTTCACGATGTTGAATTAGGGTTCTGCTGATGACTAGGTTGTTCATATTGCCTCTCTCTGTTTTCATTCATGGTGCCACACCCATGTCTTCCATTGCTCTGTTGTTGTTTGTGTTGTCCTTATCGACCTTGGCACTCAGGTCCGCCATGATGCTAGTTAGGTTGTGGCATGGTACTCTCTCTAACTCTGCCTGTAATGTAAGGTAGAATTTGTCTTTGCTTCTTCATCACTGTCATTTGTCAGAGCATAGCACTGAATCAGGGCAATATTATTGTGTTTCCCTTTCAGTTTGGCTCTCATAAGTCTGCTACTGATGGACTTCCACTCAAGCAGGGACTGCTTCACTCTCTTCTTCAAAAGGATGGCAACACCCTCATGGCGTTGTCTATCATCCCGTCCAGAATACAGCAAAGTTTCTCCGGAGGCTGTTGTTAATCTTCCTGATCCCGTCTATCTGCTCTTGCTGACAGCTGTAGATGTGTCAGCTGTAGAGTCTCATCTTGCTGTGACCTGAGCTAGCTTCCCTATTTCATACAATGTCCGTAAGTTCCAAAACCCAAGTTTGATTTTTGTCTTGGTGTTGAGCACTTCAGTCTTCATGCTAGTGGCTTCCTTTCGACTTTCACCACTAATCCCATAGCCCCCAGGCAAAAAGCAAAAAACCCTTATGCAGAGAGAAAAAAGGAAGGATTCAGCCTCACAAAGTGTAATGCTAAAAGCTTTAGTCCTTTAAGGGCCAAATCTTGTGCATTTTTATGTGTCGGGTTTAAATCTGATCCCCCTCCACTGACCTGCATGGGTTTTCTCTGGAAATGGAGTCCCTCTAAGTTTTCACTGGTCTGACAGAGCATCGTTTGGGGCTACACAGCCCAGTTAAGATTCTCTTTTCTCTCTCTGCATTCCTGTCCCCATATGTAGGCTGCTTGGGTCGGGGTGGGGGGGAATGAGTGACTCTGTGGTAGAAATTCTCCATTTTCTAAACCATCAGTCCTTTTACACATTCACTCCACCCTTATCTCTTTTACATTTTGTGGGGTGAACAGACAATTTCAGCACCTAGACATCATTCCCTAAAACTTCCTAGCCCTAATTCCCAGTGCGGGTTTGTCACTTCCCTTTATGTCACTTTCTTTATTTAAAAAATCCATCTAACTTCTACATGTCTACTGTGGTTGACCCCTGGGAGACTTTGGCAAGAGCTGGAGAAGCAACAGCAGGATATAGTTTCATCTCCGAAAGCGTTTAAGTCCATGGAGTTACATTAGGGGTGATTTGGCCGATGCATTATGTAGCCAATTAGTTCATTGTATCATTTAACTGTGTTATCTATTGTCATGGCAAACTCTTCTGTTAGTCCATACGTAATCAATGTGTGATAAACAGATATAGGTTGTAGGTATAGGTAGAGATACAAGTAAGATAGCATCATAGGAGTGTGAGACTGATAAGCAGTTAAGTGTGATAAGTGCAGGCCCATTGATATGGGGGGGGGGCAAAGGGGGCTATTGGCCAGGGGCCCAGGTGATTTAAAAGGGCTCAGAGGTCCCTGGCCTCTGCTGTGGTAGCCCCAGGCCCTTTTAAGTCGCCTAGGTGGGCCGCAGGGCACATAGGTATGTGAGACCACTCCGGGCCCCATGTTTTGGGGGGCCTCACGGACCTGCGTGGTGGTCCCGGAAGTGACTTGGGCCCCGCCCCACCTAGGTACGGCTCTGGCCCTGGGGCCCGGAATTTCTGTTGGTAGGCCTGGATGAGTGTGTATTGCGTATATAAGTAAAGCAAGGCTGTAATATGCAAGGCCTACAGGCTAAGGTTTGTAAGAGTTTAGCTTAACCATGCTAGGCCTCAGACTTAAGGAGGCATGATATAAAGGTGACCTAGGACTAACCCTTTGCCAGTCAAGTTACAAGATTATGTAAAGAATGTGCGAATAGGTGACGGTCAGGGAAATATGCTGCCTGTACCTGTCTAGACCACAAGACACCTGACTGTAGCATTATGGAAAGTTCTTCTCTTACTGAAAGTATCTAGGTAAACACGTTTACCTAGATACTAAGGAGATGCTAATGAGACAAAGGGGGCAACCTATGAAAAGTGGAGCACCCCAAAATGTATGGGGTGTGAAAGTACAGAGGATGTAATGTTGTGAAGCTCTTTTCAAACCAGGAGCAAGGGAAAGAGAGCTGGCTGGCCGCCTGGGCTGTCAATCGCACAAAGAGACACTGGAGGGACTTTCTTTCCCTGCAAAGCGTCCTGGGTAGGGAAGCCCTTTATAAATCAGCTTCCAGTTGAGAGTGAGAGAATTGCAGGAGGGAAGATCTGGTGGTGCACTCTAGGCTTGTTGGAGGTGTGTCATAGAAGGTATTCCTTGCTGGTGGGATTTATTTACTTAAAATAAATCCAGGCTTTTTTGTTTTTAAATTTGTCCAAAGTTGGTCTTGCTGCTGCACGCTGCCACAGGGGAATTGACCCCTGGTCTTCCATATCTCCGGTAAGTGCCCCAAGAACTAAGGATGGCTGTCTTTTGGCAGTCTTGTGACTGTAGCTCTTTGAAAACACTTGGGAACAAAATGTTCTGGGTTAAACATGTTTTGTTTGAGCTGAAATAAAATTTTTTGATTCACTGACATTTTTCATGACTTTTGGATTTTGTTGTGAAAAGATAAAGTGCTGAAAAGATAACGTGTTTTCCACCCCCATCCCCCAATCTCTTGCTGTAACAACATCACCTAGCTCTAAAGTAGTATGAAGTTAACAGACTACCCTCCTGGTAAGAAAGTTACATGGTCTCTCAGTGCTGGCAGTTTATCCACCTTAGCTGCCTCTGCTTAAAGTGCCAGATGTGTCCTGACGTCCATTCTTCACCACCCGTCCGCTCCCTGCACTGTTTAGATTCCAGAGGCTTTGTGCCTTCACAACTGCCCGGCCCCGCTTCACTCGGTGCTGCTCTAACACACCCTTCCTGACGTACGATTCTCTGCATCCCCAATCCTTTGCAGGCTAAGCAAAGCTTAGAAACCCCAGAGGCTCATGACCCCAGATCCCTCTTATAAAACACACCCATCCAATACTAAAAAGGCCTGTGGAGGGGAGCTCTTCCTTAGGGGCTGTGGAGGGAGAGGATAGACTGGTCGTTAGTGAGACTTTGCAAAGCTCTCATGTGCCTGCCATGGTCCCCCTGACTATCTCTGCATTCTCTGGTTTGTTGTTTGATGTGGACGATCCTTCCATGCTGGACACGGCTGTTCCTTCACTTGTTTATTGGCCGGCAAACACAACTGGCTCATATGCCTGTATGTCTGAGGTGTATGTCTGAGGTTCAACTGGGGATGTGTGTCTATATGTATGTAAATAGGCTCATACCCCACACTGTGTTATACCAATAAATTAAAAACCAGCAGGATCTTATTAAAGGGAAAAAGGCAAAATACCACATTTATTGTGAATACAGAAAGAATCATAGTAAGCAGTTAGTTATAGCTATAACATTCCATTCAATCTCATATTCATTCACACATTCATTCATACAAACACACACACACAGGTTCTGCAAGGTTGTTATCATAGTTACCAGCCTTAGAGTTGCTCATGCCAAACCACTGGCCAGGTGGCCTGGACATGAGGAGGGAGCAGGGCCTTGTCAGATGCTCATCTGATGCTCCTGGAAGTTGGTTTGCAGAATCAGAACCCAAAGTTCTCACTTTTTAGAGTCTATTTTTATAGGAATTTCTTCCTATGCCAGTCTATGGGAATTGCTTCATCATGCTGTTGCTGAATCAATCAGCAGATAGCACATTCCTGAGGGCTCCGTGCTGCTAGATGTTATCTTGTTCTTTGGTTCTCCCATTCTTGAGGCTGTTGGGTGGATTCCAATCTGCCCCCTGGGGGTCCTCTGGTTATTTCCACTTGACGCCTTCTTTAGCCGATGGACACTGGATTCTTAGGCGGCACCTCCCTGATCATTCAGTTATTATCCTCACCAAGCATCCATCCACATACATCCTCTATCTCTATTTTAATCACAATTGTTAATACAACAAAAGGGGGGGGGAGTCTCTGGGTGCTGTTTCTGTTGTTAGAGTATTGCTTTGGGTCTCTCTCTCTCTCTGTGAATTGCTTTGAGAACAGACTCTGCAAGTTTCACACATAGAGGGAGAGAAACAGTATCAAAAACCAAGAGACCTCTTAATTAGTAATTCCCTGGAATTTAAACTATGGGGAATCAAACTCATTTGTGATTTTAATACAGAACTTCTTTAATACGATCCAACAACCGGTGTATATAGAGAGAGTAACGGCCACCACAGTGGAGCCAGGCTCTACGGCAGCCTCTGTAGCATTGCCCACCACCCAATCCTTTGCTTCTGTAGCCTATGGAGCCAAATCCTGCTCCTGTTAGGTCCTGGCAGAGCTCCCCAAGGGCGGGGACTCCACCCCCAGAATGACCATGTCTCTAACCCAGCTAGATCTTAGATGCTGAACTCCCTCGGTCAGCCCAGACCAGCGGGGGGGGGGGGGGGAGGGTTCCACGTCTCAGCCCCTCACCGTGCTGCATGGCCAGCCAGTGTGGGGATGAGCCTTGGTGCCCAGCCAGGGGTGTCTTTCCCCCATGGAGGCTGATCTAAAGGAATGGGAGCTGGGACTAGCCTTTTCTACTCTCCCCCATGGCCTGTGTGCCTTGGAAAAATGAAACTAGACAAACAGCCCATGCATGGCTGAGCTTAAACTGAGAGCAGATGGAAAGGAGGGTGAGTCCCAGGAGCACCATAAACTGGTACATCATGAGCCAAATTCCACCCCAGTGCATTCCCCTCCCCTCCTTCAGGGAGTCAGTGTGGTAACAACCAAGGCATGAATTCGCTGGGTTAGGATGGTGCAACCTCACCCAGAAGAATCAAACCTCCCAGGGTGCATGTGTTGAATACCGACCCCCAGCTCCCAACAGCTGTATGGTGAACAAACCCTCAGCCATGTGGCTAAAAGGACAGATTGGCTTTCAGAGCTTCTGGATGTCTGGTACACATGTGCTGGAACTAGGGGTGCTCCTACACCCCCTGGCTTGAAGTGGTTTCCATGTTTATTATCTATCTTTTTTTTTTTTTAAACCCTTTGTCAGGCTTGCAAATCTGTAATGAAAACTAACCACCGCATTCACAAACTCTCGTTGTCTGCGCCTACCAGTGTTCATGATGAAAAAACTGAGTATTGCACTTGCCCATCCAGCCAAAAAAAGAGAGAACCAAAAGTAGGCGTGTAGAATTTTGTGTGGCTGCTTTATTGCCATTTCCCCGTTAATGAGCAGACTGAAAATACTGGCAACTAAAATGAGCATAGTTACTACCCTGTGGCCTGATGATGGGCGGGGCAGTGGATACTGCAGAGTTGCCTGGTGTGGAACTGGGAGTTCTCTGAAATTCCTGGGGGTTGTTCTATCAGCTGTTCTGCTCCACCTGTACTGGTTGATGTCCTTGCCAGAGAAGCCCCCGGCTATTGACTGGGTTTATTACAAGGCTGCAGTTGCTAAGGCTGGCATGGTGGATGAGTTTGAAAAGAAGGTGAGATTCTCGTCCTCAATTAGATGTTGCTGCTGATTTGAAATCCAAGTGGAGGCTGCTCATGTCTGATGCACAAGACCCAGAACTGTGAACTTTTCCTCGAGCAGGCTGCTAGGTGAGGAAAGAGTATATGGTCAGAGCTTTCCTATTCTCTCCTGATTCCCAATATCCAAAGAGCACTAGTCTGGCTACTGGGGAAATATTAGCTCTGGGAGCATGCAGGGCTTCAACAGAATTGAGAGGCAACATGTTTAGAATTTATTTTTTGAATTTACAGTACAATGCTCTAAAGGTTCCTGAGCCTGTGGACACACAAACAGACAAGATAAATGCCCAGGAACAGGAAGCTGTAAGTATTTAAAAACTCTTCCCTGCCACATGGTTTCTCTTTGATCTTTGTAGTGGAATAGAATAATTCTGACTTGGAGTCTGCTGGTGGGTAATTAATTGTGCTGAGGTACAGGAGCTGCAAAGTCTGGGTTTGTGCATACATGCAGCTTTTGAGCAAGAATAGGTTCTCTCTACCTATACATGACCACACTTGGGGATTTAGGGTCTGGGACTCGATTGCAGTTCAGCTTGCTCTTCTGGTGTAATAAACTTGAAATTAGTGTAAGACAAAGGCTGCCAAACTGATCCACTGAGGATCTTACTGGCATCTTGTCAGCAGCCCAAAGGATGCACCTAAGTTGCATAAAATAGGCATGACTCCTTTTTAATGTGGAGCTGGAGTTCTTGGAGATTGCATGGGTCAAGATGGAGCATTGCATAGTGTGACTTCTATTCTATGGGCTCCTCCTCTGTGCAAAAGAGGAGGGTGGGTGTAACATAAACTCCAGGGGTTGTACTCAGGTATTCAGGCTGGCAAATTCTCTGGCTAAAGACGTCAAGAGCTTGTACCTGTTTTATTTAAAGCAGATACTATTTTAAGGTCAGTGTCTCTTTAAGGAAGAGGTAAGATGAGAATGGTGACTCTCTTTTGATGGCTAAAGTGAAATAGCCTGAGAGTCACAGCTTCACTGCATTAAACAATCTAGGATTAATGGGCTCACCAAACCCTTTGTTCTCTTGCAGACTAAGAGTGCTGCTGAATATGTGCAGGCTTCTAAATCCCGTATTGTCCAGCATGAGAAACAGGCAGGTTTGACGGGTTCTACCCTGTGAATTTCATGTTTAAGGCAAAAAGAAAAGGAGTACTTGTGGCACCTTAGAGACTAACCAATTTATTTGAGCATGAGCTTTCGTGAGCTACAGCTCACTTCATCAGATGCATACCGTGGAAACTGCAGCAGACTTTATATATACACAGAGAATATGAAACAATACCTCCTCCCACCCCACTGTCCTGCTGGTAATAGCTTATCTAAAGTAATCTTCAGGTTAGGCCATTTCCAGCACAAATCCAGGTTTTCTCACCCTCCACCCCCCCCACACAAATTCACTCTCCTGCTGGTGATAGCCCATCCAAAGTGACAACTCTTTACACAATGTGCATGATAATGAAGTTAGGCCATTTCCTGCACAAATCCAGGTTCTCTCACTCCCTCACCCCCCTCCAAAAACCCACCCCCATACACACACAAACTCACTCTCCTGCTGGTAATAGCTCATCCAAACTGACCACTCTCCAAGTTTAAATCCAAGTTAAACCAGAACATCTGGGGGGGGGGGGGTAGGAAAAAACAAGAGGAAATAGGCTACCTTGCATAATGACT
The DNA here is from genome assembly GCF_965152235.1 of Eretmochelys imbricata. Taxonomy (NCBI): domain Eukaryota; kingdom Metazoa; phylum Chordata; order Testudines; family Cheloniidae; genus Eretmochelys; species Eretmochelys imbricata. Next base: position 14,678,244 of record NC_135585.1, on the reverse strand, counting down.
TAGCCACTCCCAGTCTCTATTTAAGCCTAAATTAATAGTATCCAATTTGCAAATGAATTCCAATTCAGCAGTTTCTCGCTGGAGTCTGGATTTGAAGTTTTTTTGTTTTAAGATAGCGACCTTCATGTCTGTGATTGCATGACCAGAGAGATTGAAGTGTTCTCCGACTGGTTTATGAATGTTATAATTCTTGACATCTGATTTGTGTCCATTTATTCTTTTACGTAGAGACTGTCCAGTTTGACCAATGTACATGGCAGAGGGGCACTGCTGGCACATGATGGCATAAATCACATTGGTGGATGTGCAGGTGAACGAGCCTCTGATAGTGTGGCTGATGTTATTAGGCCCTGTGATGGTGTCCCCTGAATAGATATGTGGGCACAATTGGCAACGGGCTTTGTTGCAAGGATAAGTTCCTGGGTTAGTGGTTCTGTTGTGTGGTATGTGGTTGTTGGTGAGTATTTGCTTCAGGTTGCGGGGCTGTCTGTAGGCAAGGACTGGCCTGTCTCCCAAGATTTGTGAGAGTGTTGGGTCATCCTTTAGGATAGGTTGTAGATCCTTAATAATGCGTTGGAGGGGTTTTAGTTTAAGGCAGTTTGGTATGAAACCTTGTTTTAATTTCTAATTGTACATCTAGTTTAATTTGAATGCTGGCTTACATCTGACTTTAACATTTTCTTGTCTCTCCTCCCACTCCAAGCTTGAGAAGTTCAGAACCATGATTCCATTTGATCAGATGACTTTTGAGGAGTTGAATGAGGTCTTCCCTGAAACCAAACTGGACAAGGAGAAGTATCCATACTGGCCTATTGAAGACCTGTAAATCTGTCTGAAAGCAGTTTCTGGTGACTGTCAAAGTCTCTAGAATCTTTTAAATAAAGTAATTGTACAGGGCTTCAGCAATGTGTCTCATCTTGGTCTCAAAACTAAAAGATTAAATCCACTAGGAGTTTTTGGATTTTTTTAAGTGGGTGATGAATGCTGTGAAATAAGCAGGCAATTGGTTTTGGAGGCTCTGCACTCTTTACAGGGTGGGGATAGTTCCTGAAGGAGGACAGGATTGAGTCTTCCAAGCAGGATGCCAAGGTTAGTGTTTGTAGAATACTCTCCTTGTTCTTGCTGTTCAGGTTAAACCCAAGGTTGTTCGGGTGACTGAGATAACAGTTCAGCGAACCAAATGACCAGCCCAGTTTCACTTTCAGCCCTTTTCTGTATTACAAGCGCAAGCATCTCTCTCTAACCTGTTCATGAGACACTCATTGGACCTGGTTACAAACCTGGCAAAACCTTACAAACCTCCACCAGCTTTTTTCCCCCACAGCCTCAGTGTGCCAGATGGGCTTGTGCCTCAGCACCTCTTATGCAGCTGTGCAATTAGCCCATGCTGCCTCAGCACGGCGTAGGAGAGGGCCACCCTGGCTGTAGAGGCAGGGATGTGGGAGGGCTTTTCCATCGCACGGCCAGATGAATATTAGGGACTGGTTACATGAACCCATCCAAGAACAGGCAGACATGCTGCTCTTGATCTAAAGGTCATGTGTAGCATTCAGGAATGTAGGTAAATGAATAGGACAGCAGCTTCACAACACGCGCCTTCTGAGAGGAGTGTAAGATTCTACTTGGTAGGTTTCACCTTCAGCCAAAGCCGTGACCATTCTGGCGTTTGTTATTTCTGGGTGATCCAGGTCTCCCGTTAGTAATGTGCAGTACTAATAAGGCAAACACTTCCAGTGGTCTGCAAAAATCAGATACATGGTATGTTTATGTAAGACAGCATGTCTTGTGACCAGCACTAACTGGTTGGGATTTTTGCTATGGTAAATATACCTTTTCCTCTGGAGCTCATTATTTTCCTTTAAACTTGAATCCTGGGCTGTAGTTGGGGGTAGGAAGCCCTCCCTGTCCTGTTCCCTCCTTTGAGTTGATAGTGGTAGCCTGGACTCCAATGACAGTTGGAGGAACCTGTCTCATCCCATCAAGACCCGCACTAATCTAGTCCATTGTGTTATTTCATGTTTGCTTTGTTCCCCCCAGATCTCCACGTGTAGTTCAGCACTTTTGAGAGGTACAGCTAAGATGACTTACACCTCCTCCAGTAATTCCCTGTCAGCTGGAACTGGCTCCATGAATGTATTTTATTCAGGTAACTTATTTGCTGATGGGACGCCCTAGGTGTACACATTGCTTTACAAAGCACTTGCAAGAACAAGGCTCCTGCCCTGCAGAGCTTGCACTGTTATTCAGACATGCAGTATACAGCTTAATTAAAGCATAAGAAGCAGGAAAACCTTTTTAGGGAGGAGGTTGAGGCAAGCAAGTATTAGAAAAGGCAATTAGCCCACATTTAACCACTCCATTGTACAATAATGATGATGATAAACAGAAGTGACAAAAGCAAATGACTGCAAAAAAGCACCTTATCCAGAACTAGCAGAGCTGACTCATACTCATGTAGCTCTGCCTGGGTCCCACTTCTCTGCCCTTCTGCATTGATTCTTCCCGTAAGCATGGGTAGTTCTATATTTCCCTTTCCAAGTGGGTTTGAATCCCTCCTCTCCTCTTGTCCCATGGCCATCTCAGTCAGCGAATCTCCTACAATGGGCAGAACAGCAGCCAAAAGTAAATATACATTAGGGGAAATTGTGGACAAGAGCTGAGGCCTGCATGATACTAAACTTCACCTTATTTGCTTGATAGTTTTTATTAAAATTTCATACACTTTTCCATCAAAAAATCTCAGGGACTGTTCTCGCTGAATGGGCTTGTGGGGCTGGCCAGAGTTGTTGGAATCTGTGTAGGGCTGGGTTTACAGCTGAGCCTCCATAAATAACAAAGGTGCAGCTCTTTTGTAGATATATGTTGCCTATATATATTTGATTCGTATAATATTTGCACCATAATGATATTGAGAGGTAGGTATCTTAACTGTGTGTGAATGTATGATCAGATGTGGCCTGAAACACAATGGACTTGGGTTCTAAGCCTGCTAGCATGATTGATTTCCAGAGATAAGGGGCTCTCTACTGACAGAACCCTGACACTGGATACGGATATTCAGATGGAAGTAACCAAACACCAACCCTGCTTGCTTAGGAGGTTTCCGGATGTTGTTCTAGCTTGCTCGCGGCATCTCAGCAGTTTCATAGTCTTGAGGAAAGGGTGGAGGGGTTTCTTCTTCAGCTGCATTAATAGGCAGGTCTCCAATACACCCATAATCATTAGGACAAAGACACCTATGAAAAACATCACTGCAAAACAAGACCAAGACAATGTGCTTGATAAACTCTCTGCCTTTCCTTCCTCTAGATCCATGGTTCTTTCTACTGTGGGCTTCTGTTCATAGAAGAAATATAGTGCCCCAAGTCCAGAAACTGCTCTGAATAGGGACTTATAGTATTACAGCTCTACTGCAGTGGCTACGTGTTCCTCTTCTTACTATCTCTGAATAGGTGGCATGTTTGTATTCTGCTCTCTTCCTTATATCCAGTGCATGTCGAATATAAAGTGACTTTTACTCAATAAAGACAAGTACCTATTATGGGTGGGTCATCGGAAGAAGTGGGAAGAATGTCCTTAAGAATCAGAGCTAACACAGACTCTCCAATGATGAGTGACAGCTGGAAGCTGATGTTGTCCTCATAAGAGCTGCTGCTGAACAAAATAGTCATATCCAATAAGTAGAGAGCACATGTTGGGAAGATAAGGTTCAAAACGTATAAAATGGGTCGTCTCTTCATGGAGATCTGGAGGGAACAAGACAAACATGAAATAACTGAATGGGCTGGAAAAGTGCTGATCTCAATGGGATAAGACAGACTCTTCCTCCCTTGTTTGGAGGTCAAGCTATCAACTCAAAGGAGGGAACTGGCCCCAGTGGACTTCCTATCCTCTGGTGTAGTCCATGCTTCAAGTGCCAGCCATAAATACTTGCCTTGATCCTATCCCCAGCTTTCTTTCCTTGCTCCCTTACCTTCATTTCCTACTTGCTTCCTGCCCTCTAACCCCAATTTCCCCTCCTTTCATAATCTGACCCTTCTTCCACCTGTCCTGCAAACTCTTCCTTACCTGCCCATCTCTTTCTATCACCTACTTGCAGCCACTTCACCTAACCCCCTTTGCCCTCATTTTGGCTCGAGTCCTGTGTTCTTCTACCCACTCTTGCAATTTTCCTGCTGGTATTTTCTGTATGAATATTCATGCACATGTGCCCACTGAATACATAGGCCCTCACTTGTCTGGTTTTTTTTCTTCTACTCCTCTAAACACGCACATTGAAACTGGAGTGGACAAAAAGGTCCATCTAGTGCAGTGAGCTGTCTCAGAGTGGCCTATACTAGATCTCAAAGGAAGATGAAACCGCCTTAGACCACATCCTCAGCTGGTATAAATCAGGGTAGCTCCACTGATATCACTGCAGCTATAACAATTTGTACCTACTGAGGATCTGGATCCATAACTGTGTAGTTCTATGTCATGAAGAATGTTTTTTGTTACCGGCTATGAAGGAATCCAGCGACTTGCCAGCATTAGTATCTGACCCTATATGCTCCTATGAGAGCTGTACGGTCAAAGGTCATTTTGCTAAAGCATGATCTGGCTTGCACCGTAGACTGCTTTGGTTCCACCCTCTTTTGGCCTTCTCTCCTGCATTGTTAGGCGAGAGATGCTAGGAATGTGGCAATGGAACTAGCATGAGTTGTCTTGGGCACATGTGCTGCTGGATTTGTGAGACTGCTGTAATTCTCCCATTTAGACATGGGAGTTGCCTATTTTCCCCTATGAACTCCTTGTAGAACACAGCACTTGGTATGAGCAGTAGATCGTGGTCTTTCTTGATTTCGCTCTACAGATCTACATTGTAGGGGTCAGGCAGACGCTGCAGAGGTGACACATTCTGAGACCTCCATTTAGAGGTATGTAACTTTCATTTTTATCAGATCATTCTGTTTTGAGATTTCAGACTCCCACAAAGTTGCTAAGATAGCAATACTAACTCTTGGATGTAAGCAAATAATATACATCTCCCTGGACCTTTTGTTAAAATACCTGTACTTTATAAAGTGCTTTGCCTGGTGGGGAATGTATATTTGTAATTGTGGGAGTTAGTCCTTTTAAAGATGACTAGATTTTCCTTGGGTTATGTTTTTAGTTTTTGTAGCTGAGCCCTGATGTTCTGAAGGGTGTGTTTATGATAAATCAATGAATGAAATATATATTGTGTGAAATACAACTGATGATGAAGTACCTCATAGATGATCCCAGTAAAGACTTCTTCCTCATCCTCTAGTCTGTATGGTATAATGTTTATGTTTGTGAACTTCCATTCTCCATTGGTCAAGTGATAAAGTTTGCTTTTTTTATTCACCTCATCTGTTGTCTGATTGGACCGGAGAATAACGTCTGTTGCTGTTTGAGCAAAGAAAGTGAGGACAGAGTGGTTTAAAGGGGTTCCTTTCTTCATACAGGGAGTTCAAATCTGTTGTCATAGTCCAGGTGTGTATTCAGAAGGAAGGAAGAGAAGGTTAAGATCACCCACCCACCCCCCCTTGGTGGGAAAATTGCATCTCTTGCCCAAAACAGAACTAGTTGTGTACTTGGAGCTTGAGTCTTACTCCAGGATAAACTGGCAATAACTTAATTGAAATCAACGGAGTTATACCAGTATGAGATCAGAATCCAGCCCAAAGGTCACTGCTTAATGGGAACAAATGTCTGCTGACAGTAGGAATTTCATAACTCTATTGGTCTTGAATACTTGGTTAAATTCTGTCTCCCATCTTATGGCCTGGATCCAGATCCTATTGAAGTCAGTGGGAGTCTTTCCACTGATGCCAGTGAGCTTCAGATCAAGCACTGAGGGCTAGTCTACACTAAAGTCTATGCTAAAGCGCTGCTGTGGCAGCACTTTAATGGCCTTGTGTTGTTGCGGCGTCGTGCTGGGAGACCTCTCCCGGCGATCCAAAAAAGTCACCTCAGTGAGGTGGGGCACTGTTTACACTGGTGCTTTACAGCACTGAAACTTGCCGCGCTCAGGCGGGGGGAGGGGTCACTCCCCGTAGCGAGAAAGCTGCAGCGCTGTTAATTGCCAGTGTAGACAAGCACATAGAGGAGCAGTTGGCAGTGGCTGTCTCTTTCCTGTGCTTCCATAAACACTTGGGAGTAGCTACTCTCTGGCCCTCTTCTGCACAGACTCACTACGGTGGGTGCAAATGGAGCATTTTCTTGGGAAAAATATCAAGGTCTTGATACTGAGATGGCTAGCCCCCTTCCCTGGAATGTTTCACTCCCGGATGTGAACTGGGCAGGGTTACTACTTGCAAAGAGTTTCCTCTTCAAATCGAGGCTGGCTGACTTTCTGGAAGAGCTGTTTTAGCCGAACACAAGTTATTGGGCTCAATTCAGGGGTAAGTGGGTGACATTTAATGGCCTGTGACAGAAGGTCAGACTAGATGATCTAATGGTCCCTTCTGGCTTTAAAGTCTAGGAATGTCATGAAACATTTGATACCTTACTTTAACTAAACCAATTGCTTTTCAAGTGAAACTGAATTATTAGAATAGTTGTAGCTAAATGGAAACCTGTGCTATGCAAACAATAAAAGATCATACTTCAAAGTAAGTCTTGCCTCTCCGTTTCTGTGACTACCATAGGGATAAAATAAGAAAGCATGCAGCAGTTGAAAACTAGATCTAGTCTGGAACTCAAATCTCTGGGTAAGTCTGGATCCCATCCTGCAGCCCTTTCTCAGTCATGTGATTAGTCCTCTCAACTTCATCTCTTGGAGTTCTATTTTTAATCTAGATCCTCATGAACGTTTTAAGGACAAGACCTTGCAAACTCAAGTAATCCTTATTGCAGTCAGTGGGACTAGTCATTTGACTAAGTTGACCACTCCTGGGAATAAAGGCTTTACAGAGGCAGATCCTGGATGCTTCCAGAGATATACATACAGGAGACTCCACAGCGGGAGATGGTTCCATAGCCCACTTTCCCTCTTACATTGTAATTTTTTAAAAAAAACACAATGGACACTATTGAGTAGTGAACATAAAAATTCAATAGCCGAACAGACCTGTGATCCATCTAGTCCATTGACTAGTTGGGGACAGGGGCCAGCACCAGCCAATCCAGTCTAGTTGTGAATAAGAATGGAAATACCTGGATGATTAAATGAGAAGAGGCTTATGCTGCACATCTGGGTGTCAAATGGAAACTTGTGCATCTCCAGGTTGCACGTTATGGTCACCTGGTGCTGTTGGGTTGTGCTAATGATGCCGTTGTGAGTGATGGACAGAAAGGGTCTGCTGAGCGATTTCTCTTCATCCACTCTGAAGGAACCAATGATTCAACAACAATGAAAAGTAAAATGACAAAACACTTATTGCAGTTCGAAGACAATATTTTTTTGCAAACTTGCTGTTAGTCTGACTTTGAATGGTCAGTGAATCTTACTACATACAACAGGAAACAGAAGAGAGAGGGTGAGTGACAGCGAGTAACAAGGGATGAGAGTTTTAAAACAAACAGGGGAGGACAAAAAGGCTGTGGGAGGAGACAGAAGAGACGGGAAGAGAGAAAGCAAGCAGAGAAAGTCTGGGGCGCAGAGAAGGGCTGATAACCCCCATCTACACTAAGACTTGTAGTGGACCCCATTAGCATGCTAGATGAGACAGGAAAGACATTCAAGGACATATGAACCACTTGCCACATTGGACCAGGAACTGTTGGCCTAATTCTGATCTCACACAGCTTCCACCCCCTAACTTTGACTTTAGCTGAATTACTCCTGATTTCCACCATGTAAGTAAGAGCAGAATCAGGCCCTATGTCTTTATTTGTATCTTGTGCAGTGCTGAGCACACAGCTGCTTCTTAACAAATAATCATGAATAATTAACCATTTAGGGACAATACCAAATATCATAGTACAGTGGGCATCTCCTGGACCTCCAGATTAAAAAGTGACAGGAGCCTCTAAAATATACTTTTGGAGTCTGTCTCCTTTTGATTGGCTTCCCTGCCTGTCAGATAGTTTGTCAATACCCTGCACATGTTCTCCTAGTGCCCCCTCACTTAGGGACTAAAAAACCCTGTTTTATTTAATGAATGTTTTCTTATTGTCATGAGATCAGTTAATTGATTCTTAGCTATTCCATCCCCCACCACCCAATTCATCCTGCAAAACCTTTGCTTATGGAGTAATCCTCACTCAGATGAGTTAGTCGCATTGATTTCAGTGGCTCCCATCATGTCCCTCATAATTACCCTTCTTACAGAAGCAAGTTGAAATCGGCCAAGGGGAGTCTTACTGTTCATAAATGATGATATATGGGGACCAAAATGTATCCACTGGCAGAACGAGGTTGGAAATGTTACAGAAATCCTGAGGATTCCAAGTCATAAAGACATTTTTCCACTTCTAGAGGAAAGAAAAATCACAAAATGGAAACAATTTCTGGACTCACAGCACACAGGAAATAGCTTTGATTTTACAGAAAAAAATCTCTTACCATGGTCACTAAGAAATAGACAGTGACAGTTTGTAGCTTTTCAGTCTAGAGAAACGAAATGGGAAAGTGATTATCATGATTTCATTAACTAAGGCAGGTACCGAGCTTGGAGGCTGTTCAGCGTTTTTCTTATAATGATGGCGTGATGGGTGTCAGAGATATGAGAAAATCAGGGCAGGCCATTCACGTACTTTTCTTGGTCTTACAAACTCAGGAGTAGACTGGAAGGGTCAAGTTCAATGTTTGGAAAAAAAGAGTTGCCTGATAGAATACACCTGGCTATGCAAATCTGTGCTGGGACAGGATCCAGAGCAGTAGAATGAGACAAAAATTGCAACACGGCTCAGGGAAATTGAGCCTACAGAACTGATCCGTGATGTATAAGGAGGGCAAAACCAAACAAGAATTACCAAGTCTCTCCTCACTCTCCCCCCAACTCCACTTTGCTGTAACACCGGCTAATATCGTGGGTTCCCTTTACCCAGGCTAAGCAGAGCTGTTTCCTTTGTAAGAGGCTTTTTTTGGAGGAAACAGAAAAAGAGAGAAGTTCAGATGAAATGCAAATCAAGGGCCAAATTCCTGAGTATTCTTGGACAACTTTGTAGTGCTTTGGCAACACAGTGCAGCTTAACAGGCCAATTAAAAAGTGGATAGGAGGCTGCTAGGGAAATTAATCTTGCCCTGGACTTTGATCTTTTAGAGCTCATTTTAATGTGACCCCGTTCAACATGGGATGAGGACTAAAGCAATTTTAAATAACCCTCTCATTTGTGCAGATGTGACAAGCTATTTTCTCCTGGCACCTCCAACAAACATTGCTCTGGATTCTACTTTCAAACCACAGCCATAAAGGCTGGAGAAGAAGACCTTCACATCAGCAGCAGTAACAGTGGAGTTACTCCCGATTTGTGCTGGTATGAGTGAGAGAAGTCATTCACTCACTTTAGGATCATCAGCTGCCTCAGCTTTTCAATCTCCACAATATTTCCTACTATACAGAATAATAAAGAGTTTGTTTCCTTACCACTGAGAGGATGGACATCAATATAAATTGTACCTCCACTTTCAACGGCTCTTCCCAATTTTCCTTGGGTATTGTATGTAGTGCGGGTGTCTTTTCAGAGGAGATATTCAGATACTGAATAACATTATCGTACTTACAGAGCTGTTCTGGGGCAGCACCTGTGGAAATAAAATGAAAGTCTGGTTATGTCCAAATCATTTTATCAGAGCAATACTGAGCAGGATCTCAGCATACACCACACAGCCAGCTTATGGAATGGGAATGCATCAGAGGATTAAAAGACATTGGGCTGTAGCTGCTAGAAAACCACTGTCAGATCTTTGTCCCCTTTCACACTGGCAGGACTAGGGTGCCCGTCTTAATCTTCCTCATACATGTATGAGAATATAAATTACTCAGCGGTTTTCCCCTGGTCCTACTCCAATTTAACTTACCTGTTGCCAAAGACAAAGTGAGAATAGTTAAGAATGCGTCCCACATCGTTCCCCTTTTCCTAATGAGGCAAATGATACAGCTGATGCTACAGCTAGTTGCCAGTGGCTAGCAGCTGAGGTGCCGGATGTGATTTGATATTAATCGGTGTAGGGAGGAAGCTTATATAAGTGAAGGCTTTTTTTTCTTTTTATGAAGAATTCCGTGATAATGGCTCAATGCACTCAGATGGCTCTGGGGATCAGCTCATGAAATTACCATTAATGGATCTGATATTACGGGACCAATGCTGTGGTAGAAATAGTTTGCTTTAACCCCATAGTCCCTCATGGAAGGTATTGCTTGTTGTTGGGATTTATTTATTCAAAACAAATTGAGGCTTTTTTGTTTTTAAATTTGTCCAAAGTGGGTCTTGCTGCTTATTGGACAGACTTGCCGCTGCACTCTTCCACAAGGGAACTGAGCCCTGGTCTTCCATATCTCAGGCAAATTCCCTAAGAACTAAGGATGGCTGTCTTTTGGCAGTCTTGTGAATGTAGCCCTTTGAAAATGCTTGGGAACAAAATGTTCTGGGTTAAACATATTTTGTTTGATCTGAAATAAACTTTTTTGATTCACTGAAATTTTTCCTGACTTTCAGATTGTTTTGAGGAAAAAAGCCCATTTTATCTTTTCAGCACTGCCAGCCAGCCGAAAAGTCAATCACTTTTAAAAACATCACCTACCTCTAAAGTTGTATGAAGTTAACAAACTACCTTCCTGGTAAGAAAGTTACATGGTCTCTCACTGCTGGCAGTGTATCCACCTTAGTTCCCTCTGCTTAAAGTGCCAGCCATATCCTGATGTCCATTCTTCACCGTTCTCTGCACTGTTTAGGCTCCATAGACTTGGCGCCTTCACGGCTGCCCAGCCCTGCTTTATCTGGTGCAGCTCTAAAGCTCAATCTTCCTGACTTCAGATTCCCTGCATCCCCAACTTCTGTGCTTCACAGCCTATACAAAGCATAGGAACCCCAGAGGCTCATGACTCCAGATCCCTCTTATAAAACACACCCTTTCAAAAACTAAAAAGGCATGAGAAGAGGAGCTCTTAGGTGTTGTGGAGAGAGAGGCTAAAGTGGTAGTTAGTGAGACTTCGTGTCCAGCCAGGGCTGTCTTCCCCTGTAGAGGCTGATCTAAAGCGGGGGAGATGGGATCAGCCTTTTCTGCTCTCCACCATGGCCTGGGTGCCTTGAAAAGATGAAACTAGCCAAACAGCCCATGCATGGCTGAGGTTAAACTGAGCGCTGCTGGAAAGGAGGGTGAGTCCCAGGAGCACCATAAGGGCTGGTGCAAGGATGTTTTGTGCCCTAGGCGAAACTTCCACCTTGCGCACCACGCCCTCGGCCTGGGGAGCCATGCAGCAGCTCCCCGCCCCAGCTCACCTCTGCTCTGCCTCCTCCCCTGAGCACGCCACCCTGCTCTGCTTTTCTCCCTCCCAGATTTGTGGCGCCAAACAGCTGATTGACGCCGCAAGCCTGGGGGGCGGGAGAAATGGAGCGGAGGCGGCATGCTCGGGGAGGAGGCGGAGCAGAGGTGAGCTGGGGTGGGAAGCGGTTCTCCTGCACGCCACCCCCCCCTCAGTTACTTGCTGCAGGCGGCCCTCCCCGTGCCCCGCTGCCCCAGCTCACCTCCGCTCCACCTCCTCCCCGGAGTGCGCTTTTGGCCACCCCCAACCACTTGGTGTCCTAGGCGGCCACCTAGTTTGCCTAGTGGTTGCACTGGCCCCACATAAACCGGAACATCATGGGCCAAATTCCACCCCAGTGCATTCCCCTCCCCCCCCCTCCAGGGAGTCAGTGTGGTAACAACCAAGGTGTGAATTCGCTGGGCTAGGATGGGGCAACCTCACCCAGCAGAGATGCTGGCAAAAGCCCACCCAGCAGAATCAAACCTCCCGGGGTGCATGTCTTGAATAGCAATATCCACCCCCTCCAACTGCCTTGTGGTGAACAAACCCTGAGCCATGTGGCTAAAAGGGCAGATTGGCTTTCAGAGCCTCTGGTTGCCTGCTCCATAGGTGCGGAACGAGGGGTGCTGCTGCACCCCCTGGCTTGAAGTGGTTTCCATGTTTATTATCTTTCTTTTTATTTTTTTTAAACCCTTTGTCAGGCTTGCAAAACTATAAAGAAAACTAACCATCCCATTCACAAACTCACGGTGTCTGTGCCTACCAGTGTTCATGATGAAAAAACGGAGAGTATTGTACTTGCCCATCCACCCACCCCCCGCCGCCCCAAAAAGGCAAATGTAGGCGTGTAGAATTTTGTGTGGCTGCTTTATTGCCATTTCCCCGTTAATGAGCAGACTGAAAATACTGGCAACTAAAATGAGCATAGTTGCTACCCTGTGGCCTGATGATGGGCGGGGCAGTGGATACTGCAGAGTTGCCTGGTGTGGAACTGGGAGTTCTCTGAAATTCCTGGGGGTTGTTCTATCAGCTGTTCTGCTCCACCTGTACTGGTTGTTGTCCTTGCCAGAAAAGCCCCCGGCTATTGACTGGGTTTATTACAAGGCTGCAGTTGCTAAGGCTGGCATGGTGGATGAGTTTGAAAAGAAGGTGAGATTCTCGTCTTCAATTAGATGTTGCTGCTGTTTTGAAATCCAAGTGGAGGCTGCTCATGTCTGATGCACAAGACCCAGAACTGTGAACTTTTCCTCGAGCAGGCTGCTGAGTGAGATTATTAGGAGGTATTGGCCCAGGTCCTGTGCTGTGGTGTGCAGCTGCTTTGCATCACACTGCTAGCACAAAGCAGCCCAAAAGCTGGCATAGCTAACGATAGGAAGGGTCATTTTAGTGGACGGGGATCCTCCAGTGGCATAAAGCTAATGCTTTTTTCTCTTACAGCCTGCATAGGTTTTCCCAGCTGTCGGTGTAGAAGTGGCCTGAGGAAAGAGTATATGGTCAGAGCTTTCCTTTTCTCTGCTGATTCCCAACATCCAAAGAGCACTAGTCTGGCTACTGGGGAAATATTGTTGCATCAACCAGGCAAGGTACTAACAAGCTTCAACAGGACTTTATTTTCAAAGTGGAAACCTCTTTACCAAGCTGCTGCTGCACCCTCTGTAACTTTCTCCAAGCCTCTCAACTCCTCCCCCCTCCTTCCTGTTTCCTGTCCTTTCAGACTCCCAACAGCTAGTGCTCCCAATTCTAATAATTACAAGCAACTTCTAAACACCACATTCCCTCCTCTCTTAAGAAATTCTCCCAATTAAAATAAACATCATTGTTCTAACCACAGGAACAAATATGAAATGTTGGCAGAAATATTACACTGAAAACACTGTAGATACTACATAACATAGTCTCTAGTCCAGACAGGTGGTCGTCTGGGTCTGACAGACCGTCTCTTAAGCCCTGGTTCCAGTGCAATGTCTTGTTGTGTTGGTACCACGGTGAAGTCATCCAATGCAGACTGGGTGTTGGCATGATCTCCTCTTGGTGCATAGGCAGGTGCAAGATAAGACGCATTCCATACCCGCCCATCAGAAAGTTGACAGGTGTAAGGTCCCTTTTTCTCTATGATTTTAAGAGGAGCTGTGAATTTATGGTCCCCTTTGCATAAAATTCCAGGTTTTCATATTCTAACGAAGCAACCACTCAAACTTTGGTGCCTTAGCACCCCGCCGCTTGTCTGTGAAAGCCTTAGACTTTGCTTGGTTCTGTTCAACTGTTTTTCTCACATCATCCTCGTTTGGGGCATCAGGTCGTGCCTTCAACAATCCAGCAATGTTCAGTTTAGTATTCATCTGTTTCCCATACAGTAACTCTGCGGGTGATCTTTGCGTTGTGGCATGTCATGTAGCCTGGTATGCTTGCAAGAAATCAGTAGTGAAGGGTATCCACAATAGCCCTTCCAGTTTAGCCATTTACAAACTCTCTTTCAAACTTCTGTTAAACTGTTTGATTTCCCCATTGGCTTGAGGGTAATGTAGGGATGACCTTCTGTGTAAAATGTTCCTCTGTGCTAGAAAAGTTTCAAACTCCAGGGAAGTAAATTGACTACCATTATCTGAAACCAGTTCTTTGGGGTTACCTTCCCTGCTGAAAACTGAAGAGAGGAACTTAATTACTGTAGCAGAAGAGAATTGCTATGTAAACGCTACCTCAAGCCATTTACTGAAATAGTCTATTAAAGTGATGGCATAACGGCAGTCAATTGGAGCAGTATCAAAGGGTCCTCCAATGTCAATCGCCACTTTTTCCCCATGCAGATTCAGGAAGAGGAACAGGCTGTAATGGAGGGGTACATGTCACTGCTGTCTTATCATGCATTTGGCAAGTGACACAAGATTTTATGAGTGCTTCAGTTTGAGAGTCCATCCCTGGACACCAATACAGATCCCGTGGTCGCTGTTTGGTTCGGACAATTCCTTGATGGGTATCGTGTGCCAGGTGTATGAGTTTTGCCTGTAATTCTTCTGGCACAAGGAGCTGGTGTGTACCTCATAGCACACAGCCATCTAACAAAGAAAGTTCATCCCGAACTCTAAAATAAGGCAGCAAAACTGGGTCAAGGTTTTTAGGGTGACTGGGCCATCTCTTTGTCAGAAATTCCCGTAGTTTTTGTTGAATTGGACACGCTGCACAAGCAGCTTGAAATTGTTCTCTTGTAACTGCAGTGAGAGTGCTTATAATAAGCGCAACCACGACATCCTCATCCTCCGATGGACCATCTGGTGAAGGCAAAGGCAGGCGAGAAAGACAATCAACGACCACATTTTGGTTTCCAGGCTTATATTCCAGTTCATAATTGAAAGAGAGTCGTCTTGCAGACCATCGAGCAATACGGTATCCTGCTCTTCCCAGTCCTTCCGCGGTGAGCGACGTCGTCAAAGGGCTGTGGTCTGTGTGCAACTTGAACGTGCGGCCCCACAGGTAAGTTCTCCATTTTTCAGTAGCCCAGACACAAGCAAGTGCTTCTTTTTCGACTGTAGAATATTTTCTCTCAGCATTACTTAGTGTCCTTGAAGCAAATGCATCAGTCCTCTCTGTGTTGTCCTCATGCAGTTGTGTGAGAACAGCCCCAAGTCCATAATCAGAAACATCAGTAGTTACAATTGTGGGCAATGCAGGACTGAATAGTGCAAGTACTGGACTATGTACAATCAAGTCTTTCACCATTTCGAAACTAGCTTGTGCATCCGTTGTCCACACTAAGGTTGAACTTCTCTGTAGTAATTCCCATAATGGTTCAATGACAGAAGCATAATTGGGAATGAATTTTGCATACCAGGAGGTAAGACCCAAGAAGGAACGTAAGGTTTGCAAACCTGTTGGAGGAGGAGCATTTGAAATTGCCAGGGTATGATCTGGATCAGGTTTTAGTCCAGCCTGTGAAATTGTATGCCCCAGAAAGGAGAGTTCAGTTTGTCTAAATTTGCATTTGGACCTCTTGAGCTGGAGGCCTGCTGTGCTGATGCAGTTTAGTACACACTGCAGGTTATTGTCATGCTCCTCAGAAGTATTTCCAAACATGATAATATCATCCAGATAGCACTGACCTCCATGTAGATTCTTCAGAATCAATACATCATTTTTTGAAAGGCACTTGGGGCAGATGCGAGACCGTATGGAACACATTTAAAACGAAATAGTCCCTCATGTGTAATAAATGCTGTGAGGTCTCTGCTCTCTTCATGCAACATAACCTGGTGGTGTGCGCTCTGCAAATCAAGAGTAGAAAACATCTTTGCTCCATGGAGTTCTGCAAATACTTCTTCTATGTGAGGAACAGGATGGCTGTCAATCGCAATAGCTTTATTTGGTTCCCTTAAGTCCACACAAAGGCGAATGTCTCCACCCTTCTTCTGTATCACTACTATAGGTGAAACGCATTCCAAGGAGTCGATCTCTTCAATAATGTCCTTTTGAACAAGTTTTCTAAGTTCCTCTGAAACAGCTTCCCTGACTGAAAATGGTAAGCGCCGTAACTTCTGTTGTACAGGCATCACATTATTCTGCATTTTAACTTTATGCAGAAACCCATAAGCACAGCCGAGTTTCTCCTCAACTTGGTGTTGGGTTCCAGCTGAAACTGGTGTGTGTACTGCAAGAGTGCTTTGCTGAGGAAGATCAATTAATCCATTAACTACCCTGAGATTTAAAGCAGCCAATAAATCTCTGCCAAGGATAGGAGTGCCTTTGTGGACAATGTAGAACTCTGCAGTTCATAGATATTTAGGTCAGAAGGGACCATTATGATCATCTAGTCTGACCTCCTGCACAACGCAGGCCACAGAATTTCACCCACCACTCCTGCAAAAAACCTCACACCTATATCTGTGCTATTGAAATCCTCAAATCGTAGTTTAAAGACTTCAAGGAGCAGAGAATCCTCCAGCAAGTGACCCAGGCCCCATGCTACAGAGGAAGGTGAAAAACCTCCAGGGCCTCTTCCAATCTGCCCTGGAGGGAAATTCCTTCCCGACCCCAAATATGGCGATCAGCTAAACCCTGAGCATATGGGCAAGATTCATCAGCCATCTGTTACACAGCAATCACCAAAAGTAACTGTTACTGGAAGGTAGCCATGTACTGGAATATGGTTTTTCAAATAGCACACCAGGTGAAGTTTGGGTTCAGTAAGAGGCACATCTTTAAAGTAATGCAGATAGATGGAATCAGGTAGTATAGATTCTGCTGAGCCAGTGCCCAACATTAGCTGAATAGAGTGTGGTTTGCCTGAGGGTATGGCTGAAATGTTTACAGTGCACTTTATCTGTTCTGGAATATGTACAGTAGTGATTTTGTCCACAGCGACATCTGATATTGTAACTGCATGCACCTGTTGATTGAACTGGCTCCTGCGACATACTTTAGCAAAATGTCCCATCTTTTTGCAATGATTGCACTGAGCTACTTTTGCTGGACATCCTGTGTAGCTTGCAAGGTGTTGTGGGGATCCACAGCAAAAACATGCTCTTACTGTATTTTGAATTTGCTGATTCGGTGGTTTTTCATTAGTTTTCCTCTTGCAATTGCGTGTCTGCAGTGGTAGTGAACTTTTCTACAAAGAAGTCACAGCCTGGACTGTGCCTCCTGTACCCATGCTCATTATTTTGGCTTCAGCTGTAGCTGACTCAGTCTGAGTAGCAATGGTTATTACTTTTTCTAGTGTAAGTTGTGGTTCTAGAAGTAAGCGTTCTCTTACATGAAGCATAGTTGTTTTCTCAATGAGCTGGTCTCTAATCATCTCATCTGCCATATTCCCAAAGTCACAAATTACAATCAGCAATATACTGCATTATAGTTTTCCCTGGTTTCTGTTCACACTGGCAAAATCTGTAGCGATTAGCTACTACATTCACTTTTGGCACAAAAAAATTCTTTAATGCAGTGTGTGCAGTCTCATATTTATCATCTGCAAGGGGAAAAGGGCAAAATATACGCTGAGGAGCATACTGGCACCTTGTCAGGAGCCCAAAGGATGCACCTAAATTGTATAAAATAGGCCTGACTCCTTTTTAATGTGCAGTTGGAGTTCTTGGAGCCTGCGTGGGTCAAGATGGAGCATTTCATAGTGGGACTTCTATTTTATGGGCTCCCCCTCTGTGCGAAAGAAGAGGGTGGATATAACATAAACTCCAGGGCTTGTACTCTGGTCATTGATGTTGTCTTTAGCCAGAGAATTTGTCAGAATTTGTACCTATTTTATTTAAAGCAGATGCTATTTTAAGGTCAGTGCCTCTTTAAGGAAGAGGTAAGATGAGAATGGTTAAAGTGAAATAGGATGAGAGTCACAGCTTCACTGCAGGAAACAATCTAGAATTAATGGGCTCACCAAATCCTTTGTTCTCTTGCAGACTAAGAGTGCTGCTGAATATGTGCAGGCTTCTAAATCCCGTATTGTCCAGCATGAGAAACAGGTAGGTTTGGTGGGTTCTATCCTGTGAATTTCATGTTTAAGGCAGTTTGGTATGAAACCTTGTTTTAATTTCTAATTGTACATCTAGTTTAATTTGAATGCTGGCTTACATCTGACTTTAACATTTTCTTGTCTCTCCTCCCACTCCAAGCTTGAGAAGTTCAGAACCATGATTCCATTTGATCAGATGACTTTTGAGGAGTTGAATGAGGTCTTCCCTGAAACCAAACTGGACAAGGAGAAGTATCCATACTGGCCTATTGAAGACCTGCAAATCTGTCTGAAAGCAGTTTCTGGTGACTGTCAAAGTCTCTAGAATCTTTTAAATAAAGTAATTGTACAGGGCTTCAGCAATGTGTCTCATCTTGGTCTCAAAACTAAAAGATTAAATCCACTAGGAGTTTTTGGATTTTTTTAAGTGGGTGATGAATGCTGTGAAATAAGCAGGCAATTGGTTTTGGAGGCTCTGCACTCTTTACAGGGTGGGGATAGTTCCTGAAGGAGGACAGGATTGAGTCTTCCAAGCAGGATGCCAAGGTTAGTGTTTGTAGAATACTCTCCTTGTTCTTGCCGTTCAGGTTAAACCCAAGGTTGTTCGGGTGACTGAGATAACAGTTCAGCGAACCAAATGACCAGCCCAGTTTCACTTTCAGCCCTTGTCTGTATTACAAGCGCAAGCATCTCTCTGTAACCTGTTCATGAGACACTCATTGGACCTGGTTACAAACCTGGCAAAACCTTACAAACCTCCACCAGCTTTTTTCCCCCACAGCCTCAGTGTGCCAGATGGGCTTGTGCCTCAGCACCTCTTATGCAGCTGTGCAATTAGCCCATGCTGCCTCAGCACGGCGTAGGAGAGGGCCACCCTGGCTGTAGAGGCAGGGATGTGGGAGGGCTTTTCCATCGCACGGCCAGATGAATATTAGGGACTGGTTACATGAACCCATCCAAGAACAGGCAGACATGCTGCTCTTGATCAAAAAGTCATGTGTAGCATTCAGGAATGTAGGTAAATGAATAGGAGAGCAGCTTCACAACACGCGCCTTCTGAGAGGAGTGTAAGATTCTACTTGGTAGGTTTCACCTTCAGCCAAAGCCGTGACCATTCTGGCGTTTGTTATTTCTGGGTGATCCAGGTCTCCCGTTAGTAATGTGCAGTACTAATAAGGCAAACACTTCCAGTGGTCTGCAAAAATCAGATACATGGTATGTTTATGTAAGACAGCATGTCTTGTGACCAGCACTAACTGGTTGGGATTTTTGCTATGGTAAATATACCTTTTCCTCTGGAGCTCATTATTTTCCTTTAAACTTGAATCCTGGGCTGTAGTTGGGGGTAGGAAGCCCTCCCTGTCCTGTTCCCTCCTTTGAGTTGATAGTGGTAGCTTGGTCTCCAATGACAGTTGGAGGAGCCTGTCTCATCCCATCAAGACCCGCACTAATCTAGTCCATTGTGCTTTGTTCCCCCCAGATCCCCACGGGTAGTTCAGCACTTCTGAGAAGTACAGCTAAGATGACTTGCATCTCCTCCGTAATTCCCTGTCAGCTGGAACACTGGCTCCATGAATGTATTTTATTCAGGTAACTTATTTGCTGACGGGATGCCCTAGGTGTACACATTGCTTTACAAAGCACTTGCAAAAAAAGGCTCCTGCCCTGCAGAGCTTGCACTGTTATTCAGACATGCAGTACACTGCTTAATTCAAGCATAAGAAGCAGGAAAACCTTTTTAGGGAGGAGGATGAGGCAAGCATTAGAAAAGGCAGTTAGCCCACATTTAACCGCTCCATTGTACAATAATGATGATGCTAAACAGTAGTGATAAAAGCAGGTGCAGCTCTTTTGTAGACATATGTTTCCTATATATATATTTGATTCGTATAATATATGCACCATAATGATGTTGAGAGGTAGGTGTCTTAACTATGTGCAAATGTATGATCAAATGTGGCCTGAAACACAATGGACTTGGGTTCCAAGCCTGCTAGCATGATTGATTTCCAGAGATAAGGGGCTCCCTACTGACAGAACCCTGACACTGGATACAGATATTCAAATGGAGGTAATCAAACACCAACCCTGTTTGCTTAGGAGGTTTCCGGATGTTGTTCCAGCTTGCTCACGGCATCTCAGCAGTTTCATAGCCTTGAGGAAAGGGTGGAGGGGTTTCTTCTTCAGCTGCATTAATAGGCAGGTCTCCAATACACCCATAATCATTAGGACAAAGACACCTATGAAAAACATCACTGCAAAACAAGACCAAGACAATGTGCTTGATAAACTCTCTGCCTTTCCTTCCTCTAGATCCATGGTTCTTTCTACTGTGGGCTTCTGTTCATAGAAGAAATATAGTGCCCCAAGTCCAGAAACTGCTCTGAATAGGGACTTATAGTATTACAGCTCTACTGCAGTGGCTACGCATTCCTCTTCTTACTATCTCTGAATAGGTGGCATGTTTGTATTCTGCTCTCTTCCTTATATCCAGTGCATGTCGAATATAAAGTGACTTTTACTCAATAAAGACAAGTACCTATTATGGGTGGGTCATCGGAAGAAGTGGGAAGAATGTCTTTAAGAATCAGAGCCAACACAGACTCTCCAATGATGAGTGACAGCTGGAAGCTGATGTTGTCCTCATAAGAGCTGCTGCTGAACAAAATAGTCATATCCAATAAGTAGAGAGCACATGTTGGGAAGATAAGGTTCAAAACATATAAAATGGGTCGTCTCTTCATGGAGATCTGGAGGGAACAAGACAAACATGAAATAACTGAATGGGCTGGATAAGTGCTGATCTCAATGGGATGAGACAGACTCTTCCTCCCTTGGTTGGAGTCCAAGCTATCAACTCAAAGGAGAAAACAGGCCCCAGTGGGCTTCCTATCCTCTGGTGCAGTCCATGCTTCAAGTGCCAGCCATAAATACTTGCCTTGATCCTATCCCCAGCTTTCTTTCCTTGCTTGCTTACCTTCATTTCCTACTTGCTCCCTGCCCTCTAACCCCAACTTCCCCTCCTTTCATAATCTGACCCTTCTTCCACCTGTCCTGCTAACTCTTCCTTACCTGCCCATCTCTTTCTACCACCTACTTGCAGCCACATCACCTAACCCCCTTTGCCCTCATTTGGGTCGAGCCCTGTGTTATTCTACCCACTCTTGCTATTTTCCTGCTGGTATTCTCTTTATGAATATTCATGCACATGTGCCCACTGAATACATAGACCCTCACTTGTCTGGTTTTTTCTTCTACTCCCCTAAAGACGCACATTGAAACTGGAGCGGACAAAAAGGTCCATCTAGTGCAGTGAGCTGTCTCAGAGTGGCCTATACTAGATCTCAAAGGAAGATGAAACTGCCTTAGACCACATCCTCAGCTGGTATAATCAGGGTAGCTCCATTTATGTCAGTGGAGCTATAGCAATTTGTACCTACTGAGGATCTGGACCCATAACTGTGTAGTTCTATATCATGAAGAATTCCTTTTTGGTACCAGTCATGAAGGACTCCAGCGACTTGCCAGCATTAGTATCTAATTCCATATGCTCCTATAAGAGCTGTACTGTCAAAGGTCATTTTGCTAAAGCATGATCTGGCTTGCACCGTAGATTGCTTTGGTTCCACTCTCTTGTTGGCCTTCTCTCCTGCATTGTCAGGTGAGAGATGCTAGGAATGTGGCAATGGAACTAGCATGAGTTGTCTTGGGCACATGTGTTGCTGGATTTGTGAGACTGCTGTAATTCTCCCATTTAGACATGGGAGTTGCCTATTTTCCCCTATGAACTCCTTGTAGAACACAGCACTTGGTATGAGCAGTAGATCGTGCTCTTTCTTGATTTCGCTCTACAGATCTACATTGTAGGGGTCAGGCAGACGCTGCAGAGGTGACACACTCTGAGACCTCCATTTAGAGGTATGTAACTTTCATTTTTATCAGATCATTCTGTTTTGAGATTTCAGACTCCCACAAAGTTGCTAAGATAGCAATACTAACTCTTGGATGTAAGCAAATAATATACATCTCCCTGGACCTTTTGTTAAAATACCTGTACTTTATGAAGTGCTTTGCCTGGTGGGGAATGTATATTTGTAATTGTGGGAGTTAGTCCTTTTAAAGATGACTAGATTTTCCTTGGGTTATGTTTTTAGTTTTTGTAGCTGAGCCCTGATGTTCTGAAGGGTGTGTTTATGATAAATCAATGAATGAAATCCAGTATATAGTGTGTGCAATACACTAATGATGCAATACCTCATAGATGATCCCAGTAAAGACTTCCTCCTCATCCTCTAATCTGTATAGTATAAATGTTTATGTTTGTGAACTTCCATTCTCCATTGGTCAAGTGATAAAGTTTGCTTTTTTTATTCACCTCATCTGTTGTCTGATTGGACTGGAGAATTAGGTCTGTGCTGTTTGAGGAAAGAAAGTGAAGACAGAGTGGTTTAAAGGTTGTTCCTTTCTCCGTACAGGGATTTCAAATCTTTTGCCATAGTCCAGGTATGTATTCAGAAGGAGGGAAGAGAAGGTCAAGATCACCCACCCCCCCTTGGTGGGAAAATTGCATCTCTTGCCCAAAACAGAACTAGTTGTATACTTGGAGCTTGAGTCTTACTCCAGGGTAAACTGGGAATAACTTCATTGAAATCAATGGAGTTATACCAGTCTGAGATCAGAATCCAGCCCAAAGGTCACTGCTTAATGGGAACAAATGTCTGCTGACAGTAGGAGTTTCATAACTCCATTGGTCTTGGATATTTGGTTAAATTCTGTCTCCCATCTTATGGCCTGGATCCAAATCCTATTGAAGTCAGTGGGAGTCTTTCCACTGATGCCAGTGAGCTTTAAATTAGGCACTTAGAGGAGCAGTTGGCAGTGGCTGTCTCTTTCCTGTGCTTCCATAAATACTTGGGAGTAGCTACTATCTGGCCCTCATCTGCACAGACTCACTATGGTGGCAATTGTGCAAATGGAGCACACTGGTTGTTAGTGAGACTTTGCAAAGCTCTCACGTGCCTGCCATGGTCCCTCTGACTGTCTCTGCATTCTCTGGTTTGTTGTTTCATGTGGAAGATCCTTCCATGCTGAACACGGCTGCTCCTTCACTAGTTTATTGTCTCGCAAACACAGCTGCCTCATATGCCTGTATGTCTGAGGTTCAATTGGATATGTGTGTCTATATGTAAATATACAGTGTGTGGGGTATAAGTGCCACAGTGGAGCCAGGCTGTAGTGCAGCCTCTGTAGCATTTCCCCCCGCCCCGTCTCCCCGAAATCTTCAGTATTTGTAACCCATGGAGCCAAATCCTGCTTCTGTTAGGTCTTGGCAGAGCTCCCCAATGGGGGACCCCACGCCCAGAATGCCCACGTCTCTGTCCCAGCTAGATCTTGGAGGCTGAACTTCCTCACTCCTCCCAGCTGCAGCAAAGGAGGGGTACAGATCACCGGGGGTTCCATGGCTTGATCCCTCTCCGCGCTGCGCGGCCAGCCTTCCATGGGCTGGGAGCGGGATGAGAAGGTGCCCAGCCAGGAGTGTCTTCCCCTGTAGAGGCTGATCTAAAGGAGAAGCAGTTGGGACGAGCCTTTTCTGCTCTCCCCCTCGCCTGGGTGCCTTGGAAAGATTAAACTAGCCAAACAGCCCACGCATGGCCAAGGTTAAACTGAGTGCTGCTGGAAAGGAGGGTGAGTCCTAGGAGGACCATAAACTGGTACATAATGGGCCAGATTCCATCCCCCAAGCCCGGGAGTCAGTGTCCTAAAAACCAAGGCGTGAATTCGCTGGGCTAGGATGGGGCAACCTCACCCAGCAGAGATGCTGGCAAAAAGCCCACCCAGCAGAATCAAACCTCCCGGGGTGCATGTGTTGAATACCAACACCCCCACAACAGCTGTGCAGTGAAAAAACCCTAAGTCATGTGACTAAAAGGCTGGATTGGCTTTCACAGCTTCTGGTTGCCTGGTGCATAGGCGAAGTTGTTTTCATCATATGCAGCAGTGGTTCTCAAACTTTTTTTCCCCGTGGACCACTTGAAAATTGCTGAGGGTCTCGGCGGACCACTTAATGATCTTTCCAAATGTTGTTTGTACCGTTAGCTAACTATTGCAAAGCACTTTGGATAAAAGCACTGTTTCAAAAAAAAAAATAATTAAAGTTTTTTTATTTTACAAATAAAAGCACACAACTCATATCTTAATATCAGTAGTCTTACCTTTCTAATGCAATGGATGTGCCTTCTCTCCGCCACCGTGGCAGCCCCTGAGCTGGGGCTGGGAAGAAGGGGGGGTCTCCCTCACCACAGTAGCCCCTGAGCTGGGGCTGGAAAGGAGGGGGGGTCTCCCTCACCACAGCAGCCCCTGAGCTGGGGCTGGGAAGAAGGGGGGGTCTCCCTCACCACAGCAGCCCCTGAGCTGGAGCTGGGAAGGAGTGGGGGTCTCCCTCACCACAGCAGCCCCTGAGCTGGAGCTGGGAAGGAGGGGGCGTCTCCCTCACCACAGCAGCCCGTGAGCTGGAGCTGGGAAGGAGGGCAGTCTCTCCCCGGCAGCAGCAGCCCTGGAGCTGGGGAAAGTCACCTCTTTCTCTGGCCACTGCAGCCCTGCATGTCCCAAATTCCCCCCACTCCCTCTTCTCACCCCACTGCCCCCTCCCTCCTATTCCCCCAAAGGCCACCACCTCACATTACGTGTGCGTCTTCTCCAAGGTCCAGGCACCTAATTAGTGGAGACACGCCTGCACGCCTCCACTAATGAGGTGTGTGGCCCTTCATTCTCTCATGTGCCGCCTCCCAGGCATGCACCTTAGGGGGAACGATCTGTGGACCACCTGAATGGAGCTCGCAGACCACTGGTGGTCCATGGACCACAGTTTGAGAACCTCTGATATACAGAAACAACGCGGAGTCCGGTGGCACCTTAAAGACTAACAGATTTATTTGAGCATAAGCTTTTGTGGGTAAAAACCCCACTTCTTCAGATGCATGGAGTGAAAATTACAGATGCAGACATAATTATACTGACACATGAAGAGAAGGGAGTTACCTCACTAGCAGAGAACCAGTGCTGACAGGGCCAAGTCGATCAGGGTGGATGTAGCCCACTCCCAACATAGATGAGGAGGTGTCAATTCCAGGAAAGGCAAAACTGCTTTTGTAATGAGCCAGCCACACCCAGTCCCTATTCAAGCCCAAATTAATGGTGTTAAATCTGCAAATGAATTAATACATCGACCCTGATCGACTTGGCCCTGTCAGCACTGGTTCTCTGCTAGTGAGGTAACTCCCTTCTCTTCATGTGTCAGTATAATTATGTCTGCATCTGTAATTTTCACTCCATGCATCTGAAGAAGTGGGGTTTTTACCCACAAAAGCTTATGCTCAAATAAATCTGTTAGTCTTTAAGGTGCCCCCGGACTCCGCGTTGTTTTTGTGGATACTCCCTAACACGGCTATCCCCTGATACTTCTGACACACAGGATTCAAGTTTGGTTCAATAGCTCTCAGCAACCCCACTATACACCAGGCCAGGGCTGCTGGGCCAATTTGTATCTGCTCCTCTCTCCATTGAGGGACCCCGATGCCGGCCCACCCCCTTGGCTCTGGGGGCAGAGTGTGGACACGGGCCAGCCGGCTCTGAGCCCTGGGACTCCTGCCAGCCTGGGGTATCCATCCAGGGACGCAACTGATGCGGGGTCTGGGGCTGGCGGAGGTGGGATGCAGCCGTGTACTGCCTGCTGCTCCGGGCGGAGGAGAGACAGCCTGGGAAGGAAAAATCCCCGCAGAGCCGCCGGGGCGGGGACCGCGGCTCCAGGCTAGGCTCCCGCAGCTGCTCCGTGTCCCGCTCTGGAAGCGGCGGTGGCTGCAGAGGATGCTCTGGGCACGGGGAGGGGAGACAGAGGGCGGAGCAGAGCAAAGCCGCCGGTCGGCGGGGGACCACACCGGGCAGCTGCGCCCCCGCCGCCCCAGGCTGTTTGCAGGTCAGGCGCCCCTTCCCCCCGGAATGCCCCTGCAGACCAGGCACACGGTGGACCACTCTGCACCAGGGCAAAAATGTCTTCCCTGGTTTCCTGGACAAAGCTGGGCGCTGGGAGAGCACGTGGGTGGGTGACTGGACAAGCTGCGTGTGCCAGAAGCAGGCCTGGGGCTCTGTATTGGCCTCTGCGGTGCAGGTGGCAGGGATGCTCTTTCCTAGGATGTGCCAGGACCATAACCACGGTGACCGCGTGGCCTAATGGATAAGGCGTCTGACTTCGGATCAGAAGATTGAGGGTTCGAGTCCCTTCGTGGTCGGTAGGCTTTTTTTCCCTCGGAGAAATGTCCTTTGCAGAACCAGTCTTTGCCCATGCAAAATTAGCTGCTGAAGGAGCGTAGTGCACCCAACTGATCTCAGAGGCGCCACTAGAAAGCCGCGCTTTATGCATTGGCATAAGTGGAAGGCTAATCCCAGTGAAGTTTTATATAGGGTCCTAGTTTGAATTACAGAGCCTAAGAGAACAAATAACACACTGTCTTCCTCTGTAGACCACAGATCAGAACTTGCTGATTTCTTCCTTTCCCCTCGGAAGTTGTTAAAGAAGGACGGACAAGCATTAGTTAGCACCCATGATGGCAGGAAAGGAGACATCAGCTTTAGTTATAATGAAGGAAGATGGTGGGGTGGAGAGAGAGGACTCCCACCAAGACAGGTTTGCAAGAAGGGGGAATCTAAGAAGTTTGGGACTGTTGCCAATGAAAACTACATGACTTCTAGTTCTATGCGTGTGCTGCAGACCCATAATAGTTCATCACTAAAGATGAAGGGTTGGCAGTGCATTTGGGTAGACCCACTCTAGCCCAAACTCTCCACCTTGGGAAAGTCCCATGTTGGGTAGCCCGCTGTCCTGTTTAATTTCTTTGGCACAGCGCCTCTGACTGTAATGCCTTCATCCCTAAGGAGTATTAATTAGCATAGAAAAAGTATGAAACACACTCTGTTGTGCACTTTTATGGGTCCTCAATAGAGAGCTGAACTTTCATTGTAGCCTAAACATGATCACACTTCACAAAACCATTTGGAGATCAATTGGGGACCTGGGCAATCTCTGTCAGCCCCAGATATCCCAGATCAGATATCCGTGAAAACATCAAGTAAAAAATAAATGTCTGTTGGGTCAGGGAAGGCAAAGTACGGAACAACACTGAGGTTTAAAAAAACAAACCACCTGGGCACTCTGATTTTAGGGATATTTCCATTTATCATTCCCAGACACTGGTTTCCTAATGGACACCCAGATTTCTATGTCCCACTTAACAGAATAAAGCACTAAAGATCATGTGAGTCTTGAAGCTCCTACAGCACTACAGCTGCCCTCTGAGTGACATTATCCTATGGAATAAGTGTTGGGCTTTCAGACCTGGTGCTGCATGAGGATTAGTGAGTCAAGAAAGGACGATGTAAACTGGAAACTGGCTTGTGTGTCTTGTCTGTAAAAATCCTTGGTCTATGTAAATAGCAGGGTGAAGCAGAGTGTCCTGAGGGAATTGTTAACTTCAGGTCCTTCTCCCCCCCCCAAAAGATACTTTAACAAGTAAAAACTAAAGGCCACAAAAACAGACCTGTAAAATAAAAACTGGATGGAGCCAGTGGGGCTGACAATGAAGAATAGATGACAGAAGTAGACAGGAAAAAATAATTTTTAGCAGGTCAGAAACTGGGACTGGATGGCTGGAGGATCACTCAATAACTGCCCTGTTCTGTTCATTCCCTCAGAAGCATCTGGCACTGGCCACTAACAGAAGATAGGATACTGGTCTGATCCAGTATGGCCGTTCTCTTATTCTTAGGATAAGCAAAAATGTATTAAGTTGTCATGATTTATGTATGAGAATGTTTTAATTAGGGGGTTAGAGTACATAGGTACACAGATGAGGTAACTAGGTAAACTGAGTCTGTGCAAAATTTTGGGACAAGGGATAAAATATAGGTGCTGGACAATAGGAGAGTGGAGAAGACCAGAGATTTGGAGAATTGCCCTGTCCCCAGGAGACTTAACTTGTTCAATGATCTTTCTTGCCTGACCTGCTTTAGTACGTATTCATAGGTGACAACAGCATGGTCTTAAACCGTACAAAATAAAGGCTAAAATAAACTGTTTAAGCCTAAATTGAAATGGATCTTGTTTTTCACCCAACAGCCCCAATCTTTAGGGTAGGGTTGGAAGGACTGGATCTATTGAGGCCCCAAAAGTCTGCGTGCAAGTTCTGAGCTGAGGCTGTCATGGACTTGTATGCATAGAAGAGACCTCTTTTTGTGGGGTGTGAAAGGACTGCTCCCATACAAACCTTCCCCAAAGCATCCCACATTTCTGGAGGTTCAGTTGGTGTGACACTATACCCCATATTCTTCATAGCAATATTATGAGTATGGCATAATCATGATGTATTTCATGCAAGATAAGTATGTGAGATATCATTGAAAAGGTTTCAGAGTAGCAGCCGTGTTAGTCTGTATCCACAAAAAGAAAAGGAGTACTTGTGGCACCTTAGAGACTAACAAATATATTTGAGTGTAAGCTTTCGTGAGCTTCATTGGATGCATGCAGTGGAAAATACAGTGGGGAGATTTTATATACACAGAGAACATGAAAAAATGGGAGTTACCATACACACTGTAATGAGAGTGATCAGGTAAGGAGCTATTACCAGAAGGAGAGAAAAAAAACCTTTTGTAGTGATTGAAAAGGTTATGATTTACTGAATATGTTGATCCTATTTGTATGCTTGGATCATTTTTGTATCTGAAGTTAGGAATATTGACTATGTATTTGTATTTCAGGTAGTTATTCCTGGGCAGCACCCACTAGGCAAAAAGCTCTCAGTCTAAATGACTGGCTGGCAAGGGCCCATTCAAGTTGGATGGCCCATCAGGGGAACACTTGGCTCTGAATGGACCCTGGAAGACACCGCTCTACATCTAATGGGCTTTCCTGTAAACATTCTAACTAAATTATGGGTAATGGCCTCTGCTATGACTAAGTGAAGCAGCCATGGGCATGTGACTTGCCCATGGACTTTACAGGAACATGTGACCAGGTCACCTGGTGCTGGACTCCATCGTGGGATGTCAGTGTTTTTCCACAGGCTGGCGTGGGACCCAAGCTTGGAGACAAAGGGTTCCCACCCTATGCAAAAGCTATTTAAGGCAGGGGAGTGACATAATCATGGTTCTTCACTGACTCCCCACTCAAAGAAAGACTCCTGGAAACACCTGAGGGAACAAAGACTGAACTGGGGGAAGTGCTGGACCCAGGCTAGAGGGATTTTTAGCCTGTGAAAGGAACACCTGGGGTTTTTAAGATGTAAGCAAGTGCAGGCTGCTTGCATCATCATTTAGGATGAGAATTTGCTACTTGTATCCAATCTCTTTAGTATATTAAGCTTAGTTTGCTTATTTTGTTTGTTTGCTAGGTAATCTGCTTTGATCTGTTAGCTTTTAAGTGATTATAAGGGACAGCAATCTTTTGTACTTCATGAACTTATTTTTGCTTTGTCTAAAACCAGTGTGTGGGAGTCATAACTTGGGCCAGAAAGCTGTTGCATATCCTTCTCCACATTGAGAGAGGTGGCAAATTGCATGAGCTTACGCTGTACAGACCTCTGTGCAGTGCAAGATGCTATAATTTTGGGTTTATACTCCAGAGGGGGGTGCATGCCTTAGCTATGCCTTCCCAGGCAGGGGCTGGTTAAGGAACCTCTGTGTGTGTAACTACAGCTGGATGGGTCTCTACCTGTATGTGTACTGGAGCCTGGGAGAGGGCTTGGCAGGCTGGTCACAGCAGTACAATGTATAGGGAGCCCAGGCTAGTGGGTCAGGGGGTTCAGTGGTACCCCAGTTCCAGGTGGCAGCTCAGGGGAACCTGTTACAGTTGGCTCTACAGAGATCATTAAAACTGATGATGTTGAGGAACTTCCTGTTTTGTTTTAATTGTTCTCAACGTAAAGCAGAGGTGCACATCTCTGGTTTATTTCTTCTCCATTTAACTTCAGTGACTGGATAGAAATTCCCCTCCTAACCACAGTTGACCTGCTGCTGGCACAATTGCAGAGTGGAGGCTGGGTACTGGATTTTGCTTGCTGGACTTGTCAACCAGATTGTAGATACAATTTGTCGAGGTGCCTCCATCTATTCTTCATGCTTCTGATTCTCTTCTATGTAGGAGAGTTTATGGTACTGCTTGGATTTTCCTCCTCCCCACCCATGCTGACTTTAAAATGTATGGGTGAAAGCATATAGCTCAGAGTTAAAAAAAAAAAAAAATCTCACATGGCTGGTTCCTTCCATTTAAAAGCTTGCTTTGTTACTTCTCATTGTTTTTGTGACATTGGCAGACTAGATGTCCACTCATGCCAAGGCCCCTAACCCTCACTGAACACTGGCACATGCATAGCTGGAAACCAGTCTGGCTAACCTTTGTGTTAGTATAGGTAAAATAGATATTAGAGTTATAAGAATATGTTTAGTGTTTGAAGTGCTTGTAGGGTGCTGCACATGTTAATCTTTCTTAACATCAGTACCCCATGTTAAGGTTATATTAAGTGTTTGTGTTGTAAACCTCGAGCTATTTAATGCTTCTTCCCTGTTTGAGTTACATAATGTAAAATAAAAGGAGGACTTGTGGCACCTTCGAGACTAACAAATTTATTTGAGCATAAGCTTTCGTGAGCTGTAGCTCACGAAATAAATTTGTTAGTCTCGAAGGTGCCACAAGTCCTCCTTTTCTTTTTGCGGATACAGACTAACACGGCTGCTACTCTGAAACCTGTCATAATGTAAAATACTGGTTTTCTTACCAAAGGTGTTTGGTCCTACACACAAGAAGGTCCATTGAAACCAAATGATCCGTTGTGAAATATCAAAAGACAAATGAACAGGAGATGTGCACAAGGCCTCGTCCCATCAGTTTGAACTCGGACGGGAATAAAAATTCCTGGCACGAAGGAACTGTATCCATATGCTGTTTGGACTTCTCAGAGAGGGCAGGACTTCAATCAAAGCATAAGCAAAGGATTTCTGGCTGTTTAGCTTGTGTTAGCCCCAGGGGTGAACAAAGGAATTGAAATGTGATAACTTTTGGAGGGGCATGTTCTGTGTCCCTGCCGCGGCCCTGGGACTGAAGGAGCTCTGGGCCTCTGCAGATTATTGGGGGGACAAGGCCTGCCCCTGCTTGCCCCCTCTTGTTCACACCCCTGGTTAAAGGATCTATAGAGCTTGCATATTACAGCAGTTTTCTATCACCTTTTGGAACCCAAGACTAGCTAATTTGTGTATGTATATTTACCTGCTTTAATCTTGTAAATAACTAGTTTCTTTTTCCTAGTTAATACATCTTTAGTTAGTTAATAATAGGATTGGCTACAAGTGTTCTCTTAGGTGAGAGATCTAGGGTGCACTTTGACGGGTTCCCCCTGGGGTCCCGCCTGGAACTGGAGTCAGCCGTCCTGACTCACCAGCCTGGGTTTCTACTCACACAGTACTGCTGCCAAGCCCTCTCCCAGACTCCAGTACACACACAGGTAGGGACACACCCAGCGGTAGTTACATACACACAGGTTCTTTAACCAGCCCCTGCATAGGAAGGCACAGCTAAGGCACTACTCCGTTCCTAAGGCACGCACCCCACTCTGGGGTGGAAACCCAAAATGATACCATCTTGCACTGCACAGAGAAATGTACAGCGTAAGCTCCTGAAATTCACCCTCTCCCTCAAATGTGGAGAGAGAGAAGCCACAGCTTTCTGTCCCAAGTTATGACTTCCACACACCAGTTTTAGATAAAGCAAAAATAAGTTTAACAACTACAAAAGATAAATTTTAAGTGATTATAAGGAATAGCAATCAGATCAAAGCAGATTACCTAGCAAATAAACAAAACATGCAAACTAAGCTTAATATGCTACATCGGTCAGATATGAATGGCAAATTCTCACCCTAAATGATGATGATGCAAGCAGTCTGCAGATTCTTAAGGCGCAAGCTGGACTGGCTTGCAGCTTAGAAACCCCAGGTGTTCCTTTCACAGGCTAAAAATCCCTCTAGCCTGGGTCCAACACTTCCCCGCAATTCAGTCCTTGTTCCTCAGGAGTTTCCAAGAGTCTCTGTGGGTGGGGAGTCAGTGAAGAACCACAATGATGTCACTCCCCAGCCTTAAATAGCTTTTGCATAGGGCAGGAACCCTTTGTCTCCAAGCTAGGTTCCCACGCTAGCCAGTGAAAAAAACTCTGGTATTCTAAGATGGAGTCCAGTACCAGGTGACCTGGTCACATGTTCTTGTAGAGTTACACTGGCAAGATATGTGCCCATGGCTGCTTCGCTTAGTCATAGCAGAGGCCATTATCCATACTTTAGTTAGAACGTTTATAGGAAAGCCCGTTAGATGCAGATGGGTGTTTTCCACAGTCCGTTGTGAGCTAAGTGTTCCCCTGATGGGCCATCCAACTTGAATGGGCCCTACCCAGCCTATCATTTAGACTAGTGGTTTTCAAACTACGGGTTGCAACCCAGTACTGAGTCACGGAATCTAAGGCACTGGGTCACGGTGGCTCTGGTCAGCACCGCCGACCGGGCCGTTAAAAGCCCTGTTGGTAGCGCCCGGCTAAGGCAGGCTAGTCCCTACCTGTTCTGAAACCATGCTGTACCCTGGAAGCGGTCAGCAGGAGATCCAGCTCCTAGGCAGGAGAGCCACAGGGCTCCATGCACAGCCCCTGCCCTGAACACCAGCTCTGCACCCCCATTGGCCGATTCCTGACCAATGGGAGCTGGGGTGGGGGCGGTGCCTGCGGGTGAAAGCTGTGCAGAGCCACTTTCGTGCCTCTGACAAGGAGCAGGACTTGCTGCTGGCTGCTTCTGGGGCACCATGTGGTCTGTGGTGCCAGGAGAAGCAGGAAGCCTGCCTTAGCACCCCGGCTGCACCGCTGACTGGAAGCCGCCCACGGTAAGCCTGCACCCCAGCCCCCACCCAAACCTGGAGCGCCTTCACCGAAAACCCCTCATCCCCTCATGATGGACCTTTGTAGGGGCTGAGGGGGCACACAGAACCCCCTAGCATGGAGGAAAGGTGGTGCAATGTGGCATACAAACCTCACCCAAGGCAGGAAAGAGTTAATGGAGTTGCAATCCACCTGCTCTGCAACACCAGGGAGGTATTAAAGAGGAGATGAGAGCACTGTTCTGCTGCTAAGAGGCCGGTTGGGTGAGCAGGTGTAGGGTGGGTGCTCATGGTGGCTGGGCCCAGGGAGACTATGGGTGGTCGGGTATCCTGGAGGAAAGGGAAGAGTTGGTTTCTTTATGCTTGTTGTGGGCTGGTGGGTGGGAACCCTGGAAGGGGTAGAGCTGTCAGATGCCTAGCTGGAGAGCTACGGAGCTGCAACCTGGGAGGCTTTAGAGAGTATGTGGAGGACCCATGAAGTTGGAGTGGCTGGAGTGCTGCTTGATGCTGTGAGAGGGTGCTCTAGTAAGGCTGTTCTAATCCAGGTGGGAATGGGGGCAGGGGGGCAGACAGAGCACCTGGCATGGGAGGAGAATGGGGGACACGGGAGTGGGTGGAGGCAGGAGATGGAGGATTCTGGTGAGGTGATGAGAAGGGGGTGAATACAGAGGGGGGACCCTGGGAGGGGGGGAGTAATAGGGGCACACACAGCTGTGGGGAGTAGGGTCATAAACAACCCCTGGTGGTGGTAGAAGACTGAAGGACCCTGATCTGGGGGAGGGGGGTACACACACAACCCCTGCAAGGAGGGAATTGGGGGGCTTACAGGAAGTCCCTGAAATAGAAGGCAATGGGAGGGTGGCACTTGGGGGAATAGAGGATACATCAAGGACTCTGTGTGTGCAATGATCTCCGCCTACAGAAGCTATGAAGTGTGTGACCACTGACCCTTCCCCCAATAATGTTAAGTTTTGTGTGTGTCTGTCCATCCCGCTCAGTCTTTACATGAAAAAAAAACTGCTTTAAAAATGAGACAGGATGTAACCTTCAAAAATCACGTGCAGTGCCTTGAGAGAGTTACAAGTAAAGTCCTCATGGCTAGATCTCCAATCTCCATGAATGAGGTGGCTAGTGATATAGTTCTGTTGACAGACTCTCTATTATTTAATATGAAAGCAATGCCAATAAAATGGAACATATAAAATAAAAAGAGGATAGCTTATCCCTGTAAGACAGATGAGATCACTCATTGACTAAATCTACTACATCTTGGTCTGTAGTAAATAAAAACTATTCTGATATCCTTTCCAAAATAGTTAGTTCTTAAAGTTTTTCAAATAGTTTTATTTATTGTTCCTGGAAACAATAATTAGGCTAAAAGATGCCTTAAATATATTTCAATTAAAATGTGCTCTAACTAAAATGATGACAGAGAGGTTTAAAACACTTGGGGTTTTTTTACAATTATGAAAGCAACCCTTCACTCTAGAGATGACACTTGAACCCCTAATCCCTAGGTTTGGAAGCTAGTGCCTGTATTAGGCCACTAGAACTGGGGTGAAAAGGAGTTTGCATTATTTGCCACTTGATTCCTCATATTGCTCTGAAATATAGTTGCATGAAGATTTTTGTTCTTTCAAGTCCCTTTTCTGCCTTGTGCTGACACTAAGCCCTGTTGGTCCCCTTCTACTGCAAGCAGCTCTTTATCTTTTGCTTCTTCCAAATGCACCTGCAAGAGTCTTTACTCAATTCGTTTTTGGTACCAGGCAACTGCTTTCATACCAGAGTGACAGTGACCCAGGAGCCAGACAGCACATCTTTCCCACACCTAGCTCACAAGAACAATATCCCAGCCCTTTTCTTTTTCTTTTTGACACTTTCACTAAAGAAAGCGAATCACCCTGAGAGTAACAAGCTCATTTTTCTGTGAATGTTTAACTCTGGGTGGGCATTTGGACATAAGCCCTTTTGATTGTACATGGCCTGGCTGGGCATGATCACCTAAGTGTGTAGCTCATCTGTGTACGCATTCTCTGTCCTGAAGCTTTCTTTTTCATTATGCCCACATCTGGTGGCAAAATCTTCAAAGGCCAAATTCTGGGTAGTTTTCATGTTACTTCCTTAGACATGCATTTGTAGCAAGACAATGCCAATCGCCTCTTGTTTTCCCCCCTTATCTTCCTCCCCACCTTTCTATAGAGACGCTGGGCTGACACCATGCACTTCTCCCAAATGCATAGGGTTAAATAAGGGATATAATAATAGGACCTATTTCTCATGTATAGGGATCAGTTCTGAATGGGTAGAGGAGGGCAGGATGGTTATGTCTGTGAGCTAAACTCTGCTTTCCCTACTCTTCTGGGGAAGCTGCTTTCTCAGCCTGGCATTGAGGGGACCAAATGTGCACAACTGCTTCCTGGCAAATCACACTTCAAAACAATCTCCATGGCCTTTCCTCTAGACAATCTCTTTAACACACTCCGCCTCATTTTCCCATTGAACACTTTGACCTTTCCATGCTAGTTGAAAATTACCGCCATTAAAATAAAATCGACCACGAAGGGACTCGAACCCTCAATCTTCTGATCCGAAGTCAGACGCCTTATCCATTAGGCCACGCGGTCCCATTAGGTAACGGAAGAGCAGTGATGAGGAGAACATGTATCCTAGCCAGCAGCTGTTACTTGTCGCCTGTATCGGGGATCCTTGGAGGTAAGAGCTGGGGAGTTCCCCGTATTTATAAGAATCCTGCCATGCTAGTGAGAGCTACGCCTGTGCTGCGAGGGAAGCTCACAATACCTTTTGCATCTCTTCCGCATTTGTACTGGGTGTGGGGAAAAACTCCTCCTCTGAGCCCTTTAAAAATGCATTGGCCATAAAAACAATGAATTAAACCCCAAACCTGTTTTTAAGTTTTATTTTTTGTTCTAGGCAAACCCTCGTTTGCTTTCAGAGATTATTTCAGTTCATTTAGCTTTCTAAGAATCAAAATAGCGATTTACACCCTACCGTAGGCTACTCCCAGCTGTGCTCCGAATTGAAGGACTAATTTTCCTGGTGTAACAGTAAACGTGATTGCTCAGGGCTGTGACAGTCACCCGGCTTCTTATTAGTCAAAGCTCACGCCAAGAAACTGATGGATAAAAATATTGTCCTTGTGACTACCTTTTTTTTTCCTTTTTAAAGGTGGGGGGAGAGATGAAACGTGACTTCAAACCCATCTACCTCTGTGGCGTGTGCATCCACATCCAACTGGCTGGTGCTTTCAGCAAAGCCGCCTTTATTGCTGCCCGCCCTGGGAGTTTTCCACGGGCACAAGGTAAGCCGCTGGCCGTGCACCGGCGAATGCAGAGCGGCTCGCTGACTCGCGGGATTCGAACGCCTGACTTACTGTTTCACACGAGAAGGCTCTTTCCGCGAGACCACGGAATCACTGCGGTAACCGCCGGCGCCCTGGGCTAACTAGTATGTGACGCAAAGCGCCGTCGCCGCGCTTGGGCTCCCGCGCGAGGCTAGGGCCGGGAGGGCAGCCGCGTGCCCGCCCCTCCCCGTGCCCTCAGGCCCCCGCAGCCAGCGCTTTACTAACCTGTCCCTTTGTGGGAAGGGGACGTCACGCTAGTCCGGACAGGCGTTGTTCTTCCGTAACAAGGCCAGGGAAGGAAAGCTGTTTCCCCGTTGCTGATTTCAGGAGGGGCTGGGGGGTGGGGAGCGCCAGAGGACACGAGGCTGATGTTAGGGGTTTATGGAGGACAAGTCCAATGGTTTCTTAGCGGCAGAATATATAGAATACCGAGGAGAAATAAAGTTCGGCCACCACAGAGTTAAGGAACAGTGTGAGACGTCCTTTTTCACACAGCCCCAGTGGCCTAATGGATAAGGCACTGGCCTCCTAAGCCAGGGATTGTGGGTTCGAGTCCCATCTGGGGTGAAAAACTTTTTTCTTTCTCCTGTCTAAAAGTAAACCATATCTCCATCTCTAGGTGGTGTCTAAATTCCATTACTGGCTACAGATTTAAACCGCACAGCATGGTCCTCTTTGTTGGTCTCCAGTTTTCTCAACAGATAAAAGGTAAACCAACAAGGGACTGCGGATCTGTGTAAACAGTTCCTGGCAGACTGATTACCCTTTTCCAGCACAACATAGTATGATGCCAATCACTGTGTCTATGAATTACAAACACTCATGCACATTGTGTAGAGAGTTGTCACTTTGGATGGGCTATTATCAGCAGGAGAGTGAGTTTGTGTGTGGGGGGGTGGAGGGTGAGAGAACCTGGATTTGTGCTGGAAATGGCCCAACTTGATGATCACTTTAGATAAGCTATTACCAGCAGGACAGTGGGGTGGGAGGAGGTATTGTTTCATGATCTCTGTGTGTATATAAAGTCTGCTGCAGTTTCCAGGGTATGCATCCGATGAAGTGAGCAGTAGCTCACGAAAGCTCATGCTCAAATAAATTGGTTAGTCTCTAAGGTGCCACAAGTACTCCTTTTCTTTTTGCAAATACAGACTAACACGGCTGTTACTCTGAAACACATCATTCAAGCCCGCTAGGTTTTTTGGGTTTTTTTTTATGCTAATCCCCTCTGGTGTGAATTTTTGCTCTTGCTAGGAAAATAGCTCTATTCAGCAGCCACCTTCCATCTTAAAATCCTTTTCATGCAGGTGAGCTTTGCTTTAACCTCAGCTCTCATTTTTGTTGCCCCCCCCCCCATTTTAATGAGCATTGAATAAGTTTTCGGTCTTCTGCCGTCTCCCTTCTCTGCAGTGGGGGTGAAAGAGGCAACCAGATCCTCCCTTCACTGAGGGGTGAGGGAAGATGCGTGGCGTAGGGTGGCACAGGACCTGGCTATGCCTTGAAGGTGTTCAGGGATTTGGGTGTCCTAGACAGGAGCATGCGCGCTGTTGAGGTCTCACGGGGACCATGGTTGCTACAGGAAAGCCTGCGAGTTGCACGGCAAGGGGGAACCGTCTCTCTGGGAGGCCCCAGCTGCCTTCCCTGCATGATCCTGCTGTCTCCAGATTGTGCGGCTTCCATCCATTACATCCCTGACGCTTGGGCACTAGGCACAGAAGGACAAAGGACCCTGAGCCCTCGGGACAGCAATCGCTTCAAAGGGACTAGAAGCAGGGATGCCCTTTTGAAGGGGATGGGCCAACTGCCTCTGGAGAATAGCAGTTTGGGCCTGGCTAGTGACCATGGTAGTCTCAGTGCTATTCCACCAACGCCCCTCGCTGCGCCATTCTAGTAGAGCAGCTTCCTATTTCACTGGTCCTACCCCTTCACTCGGGGAAAAACATGCCTTTAAAGCAGTGGTTCTCAAACTTTTATACTGGCAACCCCTTTCACACAGCAAGCCTCTGAGTGCACCCCTCATAAATTAAAAACACTTTTTAATATATTTAACACCATTACAAATGCTGGAGGCAAAGCGGGGTTTGGGGTGGAGGTTGACAGCTTGCAACCCCTATGTAATAACCTCGCCACCCCCTGAGGGGGTCATGACCCCCAGTTTGAGAACCCCTGGGCTAAAGCTATGGCAGAGAGAGACCAGTTCCTAGCAACAGGTTTCAGAGTAGCAGCCATATTAGTCTGTATCCGCAAAAAGAAAAGGAGGACTTGTGGCACCTTAGAGATGAACAAATTTATTTGAGCATAAGCTTTCGTGAGCTACAGCTCACTTCATTCTTTCCTTTTTTGCAGTTCCTAGCGCTAGCTCCTTGCCATTTCTGAGCTCAGGGCGCCATCGTGTGGCTTCTTGATTCACTCAAGGAGTTTTGTGAAAACTTTATTCTCTCCTATTGATTTTTTCCTTTTCTGTTTTACATGGACGGGTTCACTGGCTGCTATTCAAATGTGTCCTGTTTTCCATTAACCATAAAAGCAGCAGCCAAGGCATGCCTCTAACAGAGCTCGGGACATAGCCTTTATACCCACAAGGCACTTTAATGGCAACCAAATCAATTGAGTGCGGACATCCTTTACAGCTGAAACTGCCTTTGCTGCTTTTTTTATTCATTATTTAGACTCTGATAGCGCCCACAATATGCTAGGGGTTTCTACAGCCCTAAGCAAATGTAGCTCCCTTGCTCTGAAGTGTTTGTACCCTCACAATTACAGTACTGACAACCACAAATTGTACAAAAAATCATGAGTTTGGCTTTAAAGCAATGTCCTTAAGAAAGCCCCATGGGGTGCCTCTTCTTTGGTTTCTGGGCTCTGAGCCTTTCGCTGACCCTTGCTTCACCTTCTCCAGCTTCTTCCCCCCAACCAGTCATGAGGGCTATACATTTTTTTTCTATTTAACAAAAGCTGAAATTCTGATGTAATCACTAGTTTGCAGGAGATGGGATTGTAAAACACCAAATGTTACTAGACTTGTGATAAAATCACAAGAGCTGGCACCAGTTACACCAGTGTATGTAACTTTATTATAGGTCATTTTTCATGCAAGGATGACAAATACGCCCATTATGCTCTTCTAACCCACAGATACCCACTGTCAGCTGGTAATTATGTTTGCCTTTCTTGAGTGAGGAAAACTTAAGTTACACTTCTTTGCTTGAAAAGTTCATCGAAGTATCAGTGAGAGAAATGTGGCTTTATGTTAACGGAGTGAGCTGTATAATAGCTCCTCTGACTTCACATCACAGAAGTGAGGGTTCAAGTTCTTGTCGTACTGCAGCAGTCTGGTAAAATGTTAAACCTTTTACTATACCAAACTCACCCTATATGTAAGGAAATATGAAGATGATGCCAGCAAACTCCTGGGGACTTCAGTGCTGCCCTAGTATTAAAATAAACTGATTTGAAAAGAAGGGAAATAAGATGCAATTAAATCATTCACATCCTGGTTTTACCCAGGTATAGAGTTCATGCATGTGCATACATTTGGCTAGAGTAACTTTGAGAAATGGAAAAGCTATGCTGTGAGAAAACAAATTAGTCTGTAGGGAACATACTCTCTCCTAAAATCACTTGAACTATAGCAACCCCACAATCCCTGGTTTAGGAGGCCGTTAGGCCACTGTGGGCACATACAAGTGCTTATCTTCAGTTTCCCTTAGCAGAGTTTGCCACCAAAAGCTATGGAAAAAAGAGCCAGTCAATAATTCATTTACAGACACAATTCCCATAGAAGTGCATTAGAAGAGCGTAAGACTGGGCTCAGCATCTTCTCATTAACCATCCTCTGCATGGATGGTGCGTGAACTGCTTTCTCGGGGAGGCTAGCCCCCAGCCCGCCCCCTTCTGCCCAAGACCCTGCCCCTTCCACCCCCTGGCTAGAGGCCAGAGCACTGCCCCCAGCCCTGGAGTGCCAGGAGGGAGCCCTGGAGTGCACAGCGGTCTGAGCCAGGGCCACACCACAGGAAGGCTGGAGCCATGTTGAGCAGGAAGCAGGAGGGAGGAGTTGGGGGTGGCGCATGGCAGGGCCACGCCTGGCTGTTTGGGGATGCACAGCCTCCCCCAGCCTATGCTACCCACTGCCCATGATCCCAAAGAATGACCAACAGACAGACTCTGTGGAAGATAGTATTTTAGACACACTCATTTGCAGATTTTTTAAAAAAAATCCCACCTAAAGCATAGCACCTAATAACTCCAGTCCAAGGTCAGGGCCCCCCATTGCTAGATACTGCACAAAGTAGTAGCAAAAGACAGTCCCTGTCTCTGGCATCTCTTAAGCAATCATCCTTCTGATGGAATGCTTACCAGGACAATTTCATAACTTATTTTAAAAAGTGCACAATTGTTAATTAACACTTAGGATCAGCAGACTGATAGAATGAGCGAGCTGCTTAAAAAGTAAGTATGAACCAGAATCTGTTCTATCCAAATATGAACTAGATGATTGTACTTTAAATTGGTAGATTAAAAACATAAGAACATAAGAATGGCCATACTGAGTCAGACCAAAGGTCCGTTTAGCCTAGTATCCTGTCTTCCGACAGCAGCCAATGCCAGGTGCTCCAGAGGCAATGGACAGAACAGGTAATCATCAAGTGATCCATCCCCTGTTGCCCATTCCCAGCTTCTGCCAAATAGATGCTAGGACACCATCTCTGCCTATCCTAGCTAATAGCTATTGATGGACTTATCCTTCAAAAAAGAACTAGATAAATTCATGAACCCTGCTATAGTCTTGGCCTTCACAGCATCCTCTGGCAAGGAGTTCCACAGGCTGACTGTGTGTTGTGTGAAGAAATACTTCCTTTTGTTTGTTTTAAACCTGCTGCCTATTAATTTCATTTGGTGACCCACTAGGTATGTGTTATGAGAAATCTAACAAAACCTAACTCATGTATATTCTGTTTAACTAAAGTTTAAATAACGGGATGTAAGGCAAAAAGAATCTCACCTTCACCTGACCGTGACACTTCACCAGAAGAGTTTCTGCTTGTAGCAGAGAAAGACCAGTAACAGCAACCGAAGCTTGCTAAAGTATCTTGGCAATTACTAATACACTTTTTTTGTTTAAATCTCTGGGCGTGCAACTTTTCTGCTTAAAGGCTAACTTACTTGCTTCCACAGAAGCAGGGATCGCTCTCACACATGAATACAAAAGGGTCTACAGTTAGGGCAGGAGGAATTAAAAAAAATTACGGCAGAAGAAAGCCTAAGCATTTGGCTTTCTTTTAAAGCATGGACAATTTCTCTGAGACATTAATATTCTACTGCAAATATTGTTAGTGAAAACCCACTTTACTAAATACAAGAAAGCTCATGTTAAATTACATTTTATTTTTACATGTTTTAAGCAAAGACTTTTTTAAAGACCATTTATAATTTGTGTATCCTCTTCAGTTTCCAGGCCAATGTGTTTAAAAATACAACATCCAGGGAATTTTGTTGTTGTCTTCAATCAAAGTCTACCCTCCTGCTTTGTTTTATAGTAGAATGAATTTTTTTCTGTCGCAGTCGTTCACGATTCATTTTTTGCACCCTAAAAACAGAGAAAAGGTGCTTTAAACAGCCTACCCCTAGAAACATTTAAAAACTATTATTCCACACTTGTCTTATGATAACACACACCACATGTTCCTAGATGCTGTACGTGCATGCAGGGAGACAATCCCTGCCGTTTGGATATTGTAATCTAAGTAAATTGCTGAACTATAATGAATTATTCATGCTAGGATAGGAGTGGAAAAATTTCATGTCTCAGGGTGTAAATTGATTATCACAGAGGCCAGGAAGGAATTCCAGCCCTTCTCACCCCAAAACAACATTACACACTTGGCCATAGGGATCTTTCATCTTCCTTTAGAGCAGTAGTTCTGAACCTGTGGGCTGCTTGTGGCCCAATCGGCATACAGCTGCTGCCCATTGACATCCTCAGTGCTATACAGATAGTCTATATACTGTAAAAAGAAAAGGAGTCCTTGTGGCACCTTAGAGACTAACCAATTTATTTGAGCATGAGCTTTCGTGAGTAGCTCACGAAAACTCATGCTCAAATAAATTGGTTAGTCTCTAAGGTGCCACAAGGACTCCTTTTCTTTTTGCGAATACAGACTAACACGGCTGTTACTCTGAAATCTATATACTGTGTGGATGTGGCCCATATAGCAAATAGAAAGCTGCATATGTGGCCCACCGTAACAGTAAATAGGTTGAGAACTGTTGCTCTAGAGCATCAGGTATTGGTCACTTGTAGAATGTGGATACCAGATTTGATGGACCAGTGGTCTGAGCAGGTATGAAAAAAGTTAGTGGCTAGCACAGTATAAAGTTACATTAAAACACTCCAGGTCCAGAAGTGATAGAACAGTGCTAGTTACATAGAATGATCTAGCTAGAGCAGCCCTTCCTGATCCATTGCCACCCTGCTGTAGCTTTGCTACAGTCCCTCCTAGCATCACGATAGCCCTGCCGAGGGAAGCCTATCTTTAAACCCCCTGCAAATT
This sequence comes from Eretmochelys imbricata, assembly GCF_965152235.1. Classification (NCBI taxonomy): domain Eukaryota; kingdom Metazoa; phylum Chordata; order Testudines; family Cheloniidae; genus Eretmochelys; species Eretmochelys imbricata. Next base: position 14,635,512 of record NC_135585.1, on the reverse strand, counting down.
CCAATTGGATTGTGTATCTGGATTTTGTCAGGATAATCCAAATCTAGTTGAAGTGGAGCCCCATTTTTGTTTTATACCTGGCTATAAGGAGCTGGGAATTCTCCTTGGATACCACACTGGATTTCTGAGTAGCCTCCTTAATCATGTTTCTGATTTTTTGCAAGCAATCTGCCAGATTCTTCATTTGGTAGCGACTCACTTCAGAGTTTATGATCAGCTCGCCAGATTTATTTATTTTATTCTTGTGCTGGGGAGAAAAAGAGAGAAAATACTTGACGATGAACACTGTTACAAATGTATCATTTACTGGCACAGAAGCTGTGATAGATATGGCAATGTTCCACAAAATCTTGGGGAAATCTATTGAATTAAGTTTAAATAGCTTTGAAATCCATTGTATTATAAATACAAAATGTATGTATTATTGTGGGATTGTATGTGACTTCTTTAGGGGACACATGTGGCCAGCATCCGCCCCGGGGAAATGTTATGAGCTTCAAAGGACTATTTTAAACAATGTGCCAGACAAGAAGGAACTTTTGGGACAAACATGGTTAAGTGGGTTTCCTAGGAAATAATGGTGTAGAAAAGAATGCAAATTCCAACCTCTGGACCCAATTTTTTGAAGCTGAGCCCTGAAGAAAGAACCATAATCTGATGCATTACCTATGCACGGTCTCTGAGGATCAAAGACACAACCTGCATAAAGGAAAGGCTAACCTATGCATGCGTGTGCTAGGTCTAAGCTGTTATGAACTTGTAACCACAGAAAACCCCCTCGTGGGGTCTGAAGGTCTGATCACCTGCCAGAGCCCTTGATGAAGTTGGGGGTGATCTCTAGTAAGCTTAGAAGCATGTGTGTAGGTTTTTAATGTCTTCGTTGCAATGCTTTCACTTTAAGAATAAATGTGCTGGCTTGGAAAGGACTGTTTGGTAATTTATAACTGTGAACAATGATGCTGTTTATAGCCTCTGAGGAGAAAGCAAAGCAAGCCTGCTTAGGCAGTCTGACTTGCTGGGAAATCACAATGTAGGTAGGGAACTGTGCAGCCTGAAAAAACTGAAGTCCGGAGAGAGAAAGATGCGGGTCTCCACCCAAAGGAGGTGATGGCTGAGGAGCTGCAAGCCTAGACTGGGTGCCCTAGCCCATGAGCAGAAAATACAAGTGCAGTTGCCCTCAACTGTGACAGAAGGTTGTAAAGTTAAACAAAGTGGTTGGAATGGGAAGGAAAAGGTTGACAGTTACCATCACTGCTATTTTCTGCCTCACATCTTCTGCAATCCAATCTGCTGATGCCAAATGGAATCTAACTTCTGCCTTACTATTCACTGTGATTGGAAGACAGAGAAGGGAATGTTTAATTCATCTCATGCAATCCACATTAAACGCAGCTGGTGATTAGATTGCCATGATGATTCTCATTTGAGTGCGCAGCAGGATCACAGCAGTTTCTTCTTTTTACACCCTTTTCCTGCTCTTCTCGATGCCACAGTTAAAGAAAAACTCTACCTAGGTGTCTCTCTGGACCTCACCCCACTATCTGATCACCAGGGCGTTATCAAATAGCATCTAACTGCTACTTCCAATTACAAAGACTAAATCGCTTAATACTTAATTAAAAAAAATTATCCTGATATTTGCATTTATAAAAAAAGTTTTCCTCCATATGTTATTAATAATTCCTTAGTTAACTGGAAGTTGGTGTATTTTTTTTTTAATCTGGTTTTAAAAACTGATTACTTTTTGCATGTTTTCTCAGCTTGTATCACGAAAACAGACTAGTTAGTTTCACTTTCAGGTTCTCGTGCATTGCAGAGCTGCACAGTTCAAGTTGCAAACACTGTAGAGACCCGTTTTTGTTTAAACAAAATTGTTTCTATTGGAATAAAAATAAATTATTAAACATTTCTACTGGTCTTAAGTTTTGCAATGACTTCTTTTTACAACACTTAAATTTTGGGTTAAGCTTGGCAGGTCTTAATGTCCCTTTAAATGTCTTAACTATAATGAAAAATGAATAACAAGCAGAAAGCCATTCTCAAATTTGATTAGGATTTTTAAAAAGCATTAGAAATCCAAGTTTTCAGGTTGTTGTACAGTCTATATATTTTTAAATCCATAGAATATTTTTTGTACCTTTATTAACATTCTGGCCTCCGGGTCCACTGCTCCGGCAATAGGATATGGACAGACAGTCTAGAAGACAAGAACACAGGAGTACTTAACCCCACAGCCAGATCTACAACTAATCACACAGTAAGAAACTATCTAAATCAGTGTCTCTCAACCTTTCCAGACTACTGTACCCCTTGCAAGAGTCTGATATGTCTTGCGTCTAGTTTCACCCCACTTAAACTACTTGCTTAGAAAATCAGACATAAAAAGGTAAGTGTCACAGCACACTATTACTAAAAATTGCTTACTTTCTCATTTTTACTATATAATTATAAAATCAATTGGAACATAAATATCGTACTTACATTTCAGTGTATCGTATAGAGCAGTATAAACAAATCGTTGTCTGTATGAAATTTTAGTTTGTACTGACCTTTTTATCTAGCCTGTTGTAAAACTAGGCAAATACTGATGTACTCCTGGTTGAGACCCACTTAAGTGATGTGGGGATGGGGGAGAGAATGCAAGTTGAAAGTTGAGATGGCCAACTCAGAATCCATATTGACTAGTTCTGGTAGAGTTAACAGACAGCTCCTCAAGTGGAAAGGTAGCTGCAATAAATACGATCCTCTGAGGTATTTGATATTTCTATGTGTAAACCCACTGTTTTTTTTGCAAGGAAGCATGCTTACAGATTAGATAATCCGTTAGGGCATGATCCAAACCCTACTGAAGTCAGTGGAGTGGGTTTTGGACCACTACTTTATTGCTGTTAATCCCCAAAATGAAAGTTAAAGAATTCCATCTTATCTCGCCCCACCAAAATACTTTTCTTGCTCAGGTTCAGAAAGGCTTTAACCATTATAGGCAAGATTTTCAGTCTCATTGCTTTATATTAAAATACTTATCTGCCATATGCAAGTCATTCTAAATTTTAATTGTCCTTCTGCATTACATTTCCTCCACCTATCCCATTTTCTATCATCAAATATCAATCATCATATAGCCTCTCTTCCAGCTCTTATAGTGTACAAAATAAACTCAGGATTAATGCAGTTTGTCAGGTTCCTCCCCTCTCTTCTTTCAGTCATCAACACACCTTGTGCACAAAACTTATTCTATGATTAATTCCTTATGTTTATGGGGAACCTTTCAATGCTAATGGAAGCTGTAGAAATTAATACTTTGCTAATGACTTACTACTGTGCTTTTTGTTGTTTCTGCGCAGGTAACTGAAATCTTTTAGATTTTAATTGATTTACTGGCAATAAAACCCCACTGAAAGCAACTTGGACAAAGAAAAGGCATTTCTCTTATATGCTAGACTTACCCATAGGAATATCAGGAGAAGTTTGTTCTGTCCCATCCTATAAAATACACGCACACAATGAAACAACTGCCGTTTGATGCTCCAGAAAGCATTTTTGCAATAAAGTCAGTCTCCAGAGCACAGTTTAGAAGAAAATATAATTACAGAAGCTATTGCTACATAACTACTCTATCTTTCAGAAAACAACAGGTTTGAAATTGCTTTGTGAAAACATCCCTGTAATCTGTTGTATATCCTGGACCTAGAACTATTCTTTTATCTAGTGTATGCATCTGAGAGTGGGTTGCTGCAGAGGCCTGGTTTATAATTCTCATTTTTGCACCTTTCACCTGTGGTATCCATGCTGGATATTTTCCTCTTTCCTTGTGAACAGATTAGCTCATGTTGTCTCACACAATCCTGTTCTATAGGCTCTTTCCACACTAGCTGTTTTTATGGTCTATTTTAGGCATTTGTAATATGCCATCCAGACATTCCATACATCTTGTACTAGTACAGCCTCACCTTATCCCTCTCCACTGCTCTCCCTTTTTCCATAATGAAGCTACATGTCACTTGATGTTTTTTCAGCTTCCCACTGGAGAGTGACATCTTTGCCAAGACAGACACCACAACCAAACTATCATCACCAAGGATGCTGTTACTCTCTTTTTATCTTCGGCCTGGTCTACACTGCCACTTTACAGTGCTGCAACTTTCTCGCGCAGGAGTGTGAAAAAACACCCCCCTGAGGGCAGCAAGTTTCAGTGCTGTAAATGGCAGTGTAGACAGTTCTCCCAGCGCTGGGAGCTACTCCCCTCATGGAGATGGGTATTTTTACAGCGCTGGGAGAGCTCTCTCCCAGCGCTGATGCTGCGACTACACCCCTGGTGCCAACAGCGCTTTAACGTTGCTAGTGAAGACAAACCCCTTAGAGTCTTCTGTTTTTTGTTGTTGAGGTTCTGCTCCCTGTAAACCCCAGCACAGAAACAGGTCCTCAAAGTAACTTCTACAGCCAGGAGACATCATATGAAGCTGTGCGGCAAGGCTGTTTCTCTAGCACAGGATAATGTCATGGGGCAATGGCCCAGAGGGACCATTCTGAAACTACCCCACAGGCACCACGTAGCTGCTAAAGGGTGGTTTGCTTTGAATAAAACAAGGGCCAACAACAGTTGCACATAATTTGACATCGCCTATTATTTGCTGCCCCTACGATCCCACATTGCACTCAAGCCACGCCCATCATCTTCTATTACTATCAGGCCCCACCCACGGCAGTCTGACCACGCCTCTGTCCCCTCCCACTTCTATCAGGCCCCACCCATTGCACTCAAGCCCCACCCAATTCAATTAGATTCCACCCGTTGCAATCAAGCCACGCCCCTCAACCGCTGGCCGCGCCCCTGCCCTGACGTTCCACCTCCTCCCCGCCCTACGCACTTGGGTGCCCTCCGCGGGGTCGCTTCTGGCCTGCTCCAGATAGAGCCTGTCCAGAGCGTATTCGCTTCGGAACTCGGAGCTGGGGGCGGCGCCGGCGGCGGCTCGGTGTACGATTCCGGGCGGGGTCCGGGCGGGAAGCAGCGCCGGCCTCGCCCGGCAAAGGCCCCGCAGCACGCGCGCCGCCATCTTGGGCCCTTCGCGTGCACTCCCCTTAGGTGTCCGCCGTCTGGCCGGGAAACAGCAACTGCGCTGTGGGGGTTCCGGGGCGAGTTCCCCCCGGCCCGTGCTGCTGTGAGTGCAGGGCTGCGGTTTGCAGGGTGGGAGCCGCTGCGGACGCTAGGGGCGCCCACGCTGCGTGGCGCCTGCAGGGTGGCGTGGCGTGGGCCCAGCGCTCAAGAGGCCTGGTTGCGTGGGGCTGTCCCGCTGACCCCCAATAGCCAAGCCCCTGCCCTATGCCTTCACACCTGCCCCTACACAGGGGGCTGCATCGTCACTCGCTCAAATTTGGCCCAGCTGTGTCCTGCTCACCCCCCGTCGGGGAGGCTGGGCCAAACCTGAGCAACACCCTGACCCCAGGGCCAGCTTGCAATGCGTGCATGTCTAGCCAGGCCCATGGGGCAGGAGCCACCACAGAGGGGTGAGTGCAGGCAGCCTTGCTCTGCAACCACCCTTCCCCCTCTTCCCCCCCCCCCCCAGTTCCCCCACCCTTTGGGGGGTCAGGACCCAACCTTGCAGCCTCCCTCTCCCCAGGGGCAGACAGGGTTTCCCACCCTCCTGGGGACAGGCGCCATCTGGCTTTAACCACTGGAATTGTTGGATATGGAAGGGTGGTGGGGTTGTGTGGCCAAGCAGAGGTGTGTCATAGATTCCACGGCCAGAAGGGATCCTTGTGATGATCTAGGTCAGGGGTCATCAAACTGGGGTTGTGACCCTTCAGGGGGTCACAGGTTATTACATGGGGGGTCATGAGCTGCTAGCCTCCATCCCAAACTGTTTCACCTCCAGCATTTATGATCGTGTTAAATATAAAAAAAGTGTTTTTAATTGATAAGGGGGGGTTGCACTCAGAGGCTTGCTGTGTAAATGGGGGTCACCAGTACAAAAGTTTGAGAGCCACTGATCGAGGGTGACTGTTTAACACAGGCCAGAGAATGTTCCCTAATTTCCTTTGGACAGTGCAGTGACACGTGGTGGTGGTGGTGTGGCTCTGTGATAATGTTGCGTATTGCAGGGTGTACAGATGTCTCAATTTTGTGTGCAGATGTTACTTAGCCCTGTATTGTGCAATGAGCAATCTTTCTGTTTTGGCAATCCCAAATGTTCAGAAATCATGAATACCCTTCTCCCCTCTCAAATCATAGGATTGATTTAAAAATAATGAGATTGAAGGAAAAAAAAATGATTTGGAATTCTTTATTTGCATTCTGGCTTTTGCATGTGAGGTGGTGGAGTCTCCTTCCTTAGATGTTTTTAAGGTCAGGCTTGACAAAACCTTGGCTGGGATGATTTAGTTGGGGATTGGTCCTGCTTTGAGCAGGGGGTTGGACTGGATGACCTCCTGAGGTCCCGTCCAACCCTGATATTCTATGATTCTATGGTTAGGGGTCTTGTCTTCAAGCTTATCTTTGCAATCATGATGGCTAGAAACTTTTTTAAATATGAAAGCTGAGTTTCTGGTGTATTTCCATGACTCCAGGCTCTAGGGCCTTAACAAAAACATAAAGTATATTAAATCTTGCATAAAACTGTGAGAGTTGGTAACATTGGTATTTTACAGTAAAAACCCTAGTCCCAACAGCATATGCTAATGTTATTACAGTATCTTGGGCCAATCGCTATAAAATCCCAGAGTATTTTCTTTTTGTAAAAATGAGAAGGTGCATATCACAAGTAGTTATATGTCCTTACACCCTCTTTAATGATTACATATAGTAATAATGAAGTGTTTTCTGGACACATGGACTTCTTCTCCAGTAGAACAGAGATAAGGCCTAATCCTGTGAGATTCTAAGAGCCTCATGCAACGTGCTGAGCACCCTCCATTTCCTTTGAAATAGGAACTTTACTACTTGACAGAGATGGTCAGGAGTCACTGCTTCTGGCAGTAGGGTAATGGGCAAAGTGGGCACAGTACTGCCAGAGCCCCTTACGTTTTGGGAGGAGTAGAAATGGTGTCAGAGACGATAAGTAGAACCCTTAGTTTAAACTGCAGAACGAAGTCAACATGGTTGAAAAGTTGGTGTGGAGGGAGTCTACTCTGCATGTGTAGGGGCTGTGTAATAGGGATCTGAGCTTGGGTCTCTGGTAATTGCTGCTGGGGCAGCATGCTCAGCTCCTTGGGAAAGGAGTTAAATGTTTTATGTCCTGCTACAGCTGATGCTAAGCAGTGCTGATGGGCCATGGAGGACACTGCTTTAATCTGATCTGTGTACCATGGTAACACAGGTTGTTTGGGAATGGAGACCCTGGGGACTTCTGCTCTGATAACTGAATGCTTTTAAAGAAAAAAAGTCAGAGTCATCAGAGCCAAGTTATGCCATCTGGTGACCTTAATTTCAAGCAACAAGCAGGTAAATATTTATGATTTGTAGCCGAAGGGATGGAGAAGAAATAGCTGTAGCAGGATGATTCACTTTCCCAACTGTTGTTAAACCTGTCAGCATTATTGTCTCACTGGCTGTGCATGCCAAGAGGACATCAGAATGAAGGTGACTGAAGTGACCCAACTGAACCCAAACTTTGAATGAAGAGACCTTTCCTCTTTTTCCATCTTGTGTCAGTTGAGAGCCCTGCCACAAGAACCCTGTGTGAAGCAGAGAGGATATTGGGTTACAACCAGCACCCTTTCACCTTTCTCTTGTTTAGGGGCAGGATATGGATGAGAGATGTGCATGTAGAGGGGGTTTGGATAAGACTCGACTTTGTTGTAACTCAAACAGAACCAGGCTTTTAAGGCTTAACGAAGCATGGAGAATTAAACCACCAATGTTGGGGCTTGTTTTTAAAGCAGGTTCATTACATCTGGTGACATATGTTATTGGGGAGCAGGGGCTGTACAAAACCATCCCATTATTTGTGATGGTGGGCTGATGTGCCTAAATATGTATTCACACTTTGCACTGTGATCCTAGCAGATTTCACAAGCCAGTTGGGCTGGGCCAGGTCCATACTTGGATGGGAAACTTCCATAGAAACCATAGGTGCTTCAGGAAGCGATGCAGTTGACGCCGTAGATGGCATTTTTCTCTCTGAGGTCTCAGTTCAAGAAGCATTAAGCTTGTGCTTAAGGAAATCCATCTATTCCTGATTACGGAGGCTTTTCTGATTCGGGACTTGATTTGGAGCCAACTCATTGTCCCAGAGTGGTGCCGATGGAGCTGGGCTGGGTGTAAGTGCTGTCTTTCAAATGCAAAGTAAAACTGAGTTCTAGACCACTTGTGGTCATTAAAAATTCTAATACCCATATTCTGCTGAACCTAGGTTTTCTGGCCAAATTCTGATCCCGCTGCTCTAAATTTCCCCTGCAATTGCAACTGGGTACAGTCTGTTCTTCACTTCCTGTCCTAAACTGTTTAAGGGTGTTTCTGTGTGGTGTTACACAGATGCCACTTTCCATTAGACAGCTGGCTACGTTTCAATGGTGGGTAAAACGATTGTTATATCTTCTTGACCTATCTCTTAATAGTGTTGGGGCGCTTAATTAATATTTGTAAAGCACTTTGAGATCCTTAAATATAAGATTCTGTCCAAGTGCAAAGGATGCTTATTTTGTCCTTTTCGTAGGGATGCAGTTCACTGGAACCCTCATTTAAAACGAACAGTTCCCTCCCCCAACTGACTGTGAATCACAATATTTTTGGATACAGAAAGGATGCTCTCAGCGCTTTGCTGTACAAGCAGCTGATATACTGCAGCTGTTCCTTTGTTTAGACAAGTGTTAATATCTTGTCACTTGCATGAACCATTTTTCTGGATCCTGTTTTTAAATAAATAAAAAAATAAATCAGCATTTGTGTTGGGTATTCAGAATTTTGCAAGTTAACGGACTGTTGAGAATTGATAAGGCGGTGCATTTTCATGATTTGGCTGGTGATAATTACCCAGATACATGAAATGTAGGTTATATAAATAACCATAGCTGTATATTCACACTGCTGCATTCCCTCCACCTTCTCCCAAAGAGCCTAAAGCATTTTCTTGCCCTACATCATGCCAGAAGTTCAAAGAAACAACACTACCTGATATTCTTGGAATCAAAAACAGCCACAAAGGAAGTTTCAGCTTTCAGAATACTGGGGTTTCTTTTTATTTAGGAAGAGAATAAAGCATTTTTAAATATATTTATCTGATGTACACTTAAACTGAGATGCTGGTTTACAGTGTTTGAAACCGAAAGTGATAGTGATCCCCTTCACATTGATGCAACAAACAGATGACTTTAGAACAGACATAGGTTCAAAAGTCCCCTAGTATAAAGATTTAAGTAAAGGAACATTAATAATCAACACACCAAGTATCATGACAGTGGTAACAAAGAGCATGGTGAATTCTCTGAGAAAATCTACATGACACTTACTTTTTTTTAGACAACTGCTTTCCATTATAAATAAGGCATGAAGGTTCTCCATACTGTTACCAGACTGATAGCCACAATCATGTGTATAGCTCCTAATACTTCTGAGTTTGGGGCCACTGGCCATCTGAAAATGTCAAGGGTGCAAGAGAGAAGCTTTTGGCATTGGGTAGGTTGGGAGAAGGTATTTGCAGAACTGGGCCCCTCTGGCCGGCCAATCTAAGAGGCAGCAGTGGTGATGGTTTGGGGGTCGCACCTTTGCAAACTGCCATGATGGCAGCCTTTTGAAAAGAAAGGACAAAGAAAGATCGATTCTGCAAAGTGCTGAGCATCCTCAATCCTCACTAATTTCAGTGGGAGCAGAGGGCAGTTGGCTTCTCATGGGGTCAGGTCCTGAATTTGGAAAATAAGACGGGGGGTGGGAGGGGAGAAAATGAGATAAATTATGCTAAAAAAATAACCAAAAGCCAGATTCTGATCTCATTTTTACCAGTGTAACTCCAGAAAAACAGACTTTGGGATTTAAGATGATGTAAATTAAATCAGAGTCCAGCCCAAAGTTTCTTTAAGTGCATGTTGAATACTGTTCAGTAATTTATAACTTCAGTAACTTATACCAACTGTCAGCATCTTCCCCTGCAGCTGAGCGCTCTGGGTGTGTATCTGAAGCTCTAATGAAATGCTATTTATCTGCATATATTCATGAGCCCTGTAAGATTCCACGTACGAATGTCTGACCAAACAAGGCCCACTCTTGGTTTCCGAGAAACAGATACTGATGATTCCTGAGACTGGGGAGGCCTTTTGTGTGTGTGTGTCTCTGTCTGAATCTCTTGGTGGGCATGTGAAGAAAGTAGAGAGATTCTGATGCTGGCAAATTAATTTGGAATATTTAAAACTCCATGGCAGGTGACAACCTTTGGAAAAGGCAGCTCAGCCAGGTTGGATTATTGTCAGCAGAAAACTCCGCGTCTGTCAGCTCAGTCAGGAGTATTAACGGTGAAGGTCTGGGGACAGTGTGATAAATACTGTTGTTGGTAATCACTGCTCTTAACACTTTAAGAATGTGGTGCTTTGTTGTTATCCCTCTACGGGTGAGTCACTGCTAATCTGTCTTTGCAAACCCAGACAAGTCATATTTTACGAGTTTGCTAGGAGCGGCAATGATATTTCTTGAACAGCAAGGCACAGAGGACCAATACCCAAACCTAGAGATGAGGGGTATCTCTCTGAACCAGTAACAGCACTTCTTGTTTGGCTTCTGGGAAAGCCTTGGTCATCAGTTTCAACCATTAGATGAATTCAACCAGGCTGTGATTACCTGGAGTGTAAAAGAAGGATATCCTATATGCTTAAAATCCTAAGACTATAGACTGACTCATCCGGGGAGGCTGATGAAGACATAACAGTAACCAGTTCTACATTTCTCTTCAAGTTTTTCCAGTTGCAATGAGTTTGCATTGTAAATCTCTGAAAAACCTGACTGATAAAAGAGAATGGCTTAAATAGGAAGAACATACGGCCCTTTGGGGAACAGAAAGGTCAAACTAAAGTGTCTCAGGTATACTTGTGGGTCCTTTGCAGTAAACCAAAGAGAAGGGCTGGGTGTTCTGAAGCAGTCTCTGGAAGTTCTGATGGCTTTTTTTGTAACACTGCACCCATGCCATTCCAGGACGCTGCAGGAGATCCAAGCTTTTGCCTGCAGATAATCAAACACAGTAGCTGGAGGAGAAGCTGAAAGGGTGGGTAGTTGTTAGTTTCCGGTGTTTGTGATTTCTGGCTGCTGTAGCAACACATGCAGGAATTCATTGTAAAGTTTCTGAAACAATCTAGAACTACAATATACAGCTTTTCCAGCAGGTTCAGAAACCCTGGCAGCTGGGTTCGCTTGGAGCACTAACTTTAAAAAGTGACTTGAGTCTCCATGGCACTTTCTTGCCTTTGAGCCACGTAGGCCCCCTTCCTATATAAGAAAACAAAGTGAGAGGCCTCAAGGCAGCAGGGCTGCTCAATATTTCCTGGAGCAAAAGAGAAGAGCTGGTTGTTGAGGTTGCATGTGGGAGCAAAAGAAACACCGTGGCAGTGGGATTCATTTGCTAGACTTGTTTTTCACCTTGGTGGCGTTGATGTCGGCTTTCGTCTTCTGGATGCGTGAGAAGATCTCCTTGAAAAGGGCCTTGTACTCTGGCTGACTCTGTTCCAGCCGCTTGTCCACAGCCTCCACGTGTTTGCTAAGGCTCTTCTCTATTGTCTTCCGCTCTTCCAGCTCGTGACCCTCTCCCCGGAAGTCCCTGAAGGAGCTGTCACGAGAGATGGGGCGGGAGGTCTGGACTCCGGTGTGGCGCACGCTGTCCTTGTGCTGCCGGCACTTGCTGAGGAGCTCTTCGTACTTCTCCAGCAGGGCGTGGTACTGCTCGTCCACCTCCCTCAGGATTGACATGCCCCGCTTACGCACGTTGTTGGCATGCAGTGTGTAGTTGCCTTCATGCCGGCTCACGGCGTCCTTGGCCACAATGGCATTGAGGGCAGTGTCGCTGCAGCTTTTCCGGACAGGGTGATTTGGGGAAGCTGTCATGGATGCACTGTGAGTTTTACTCCCATCTTCCTCTGAGAGGTCAATGTAATCTGCTTCGGGGGCATTGTTTAATGGCTCCAGAAGGGCTTCAGACAGGTTGTCCTCTCTGCTAAGAAGATACTTCTTGACTTGTTTCATCTGCTGTAGCTCCAGGAGCTCGGCCTCCAACTCCTTGATGCGCAGTTTGCAGCTCTCCATCTCGCACACCCGTTGCTCGAGATCTGAGTACTCCTGGATGACGGCAGTGTATTCGCGCTCCACTCTTTCCTTCCGCTGCTTCTCCTGGTTGACTTGGGACCTAAGGGAAGTCACCATGGCCTGGAGACGCTCATTCTCCCTCTCCATAGGGTTTTGGTTGAGCTCCATTGAAGAGCTGTGGACCTGGAACGCATCTTCATATCTGTGGCAAAGGGAGACTGTAGTGAGTTATTGACAAAATAATGGTCCCTTAAAGATACTGGAGCCAAATTCTGCTCTCAGTTAAACCAGTAATTTCACTGAAGTCCATGGAGGAGCTACCCTGGATACACACTGGCATAACAGAGCGAGATTTGGCTTGTGGGTGCTTTGTTGTTGTTTGTATTACTGTTATGCCTAGAGGCCACAATCAAGATTTGGGGCTCCACTGTGCCAGGTACTGTACATGCACATGAAAGCCAGTCCCTGCCCCAGAGAGTTTACAATCTAATTATACGAGAGACAAAAGAGCAGGAGGGGAGAAACACAAAAAGGAAGTGACTTGCGCAAGGTGACATACAGGTCAGTAGTAGAGATGGGAACAGGACTTCTGAGTCCCACTCCAGTGCCCTACCCAGGCTGCTTTATTCTTTCCCTTCACATGGAAACCTGTATCATGGATTCAGCAGCTGGCAGCTTCTCCCTTATCACTGTTACTTTGCAAAGGATCTGGGTTTTATACAGATCTGGCGAAATGCTACCTGACCAAGAGCACTGGAGATGGAACTTGTCTCCCTGTATACAGACTCGGTATAGCTCAGTCAGTGGCCCTGTTAGCTTCCCCATTCTGCACCTGCTATGTGCCCCCACTCTGTCCTGGAGAACTATCGGTAGAGATGAGAGGACTGTTCACCCTCCATGACCCATATTTGGTCACTGGTCCCTTTGCTAAGATTGCTGACAGGATTGCCAGTTGGGGCTGCACTTTTGTGACTTGGATGCTTGGACCTTGTCTACATGAGAGTCATACCAATTTAACTTAAGCTGGCTTTGTGACTGATTCCGATTCCTGCGCTGGTTAAACGAAACCACTCCGTTAGTTTAAACCAGTGCACCTTTTCTCATGCAGATAAGGCCTTCACTTTTGGCAACATGAGTGACAGCCGCCAAATTAATTTTCCACAAGCCCCCTCACAGCCATTTCATAGTAATATCTTCAAGGCACTACCAACTTGGGCTGAAAATACAGGGCTTGAGATTTTTCCCGCCTGGGCTGGTAGAGATTCATTGCATCAACTTTCTGTCCTGGAGAAGGAAGGGGACATGAGCCAAATGCTAGTCACTTTGCTTCTGGAGTATTTGCCTACCTCCCACTCTCCGGCAGTGATTGAACAACACTGGCCTAGTCAGCAGGGAAGGGTCTTAGTCCGTTCCCACCCCTTCTGTTTGAAAGGAAGGCAAAGCACTGATGGCACCTAGGATTGGAGGGAGAGGAGGAATTGGCAATAAAGGGAATAAAGTATACACAAGGTTAGTGCACTAGGAACCTGCTACCCATCTCCCCTTCCCCCGTGCCAAAGGCTAACATTGTAAGCTGCTGCTGTGGAATCTGTGCTCATCTGGCATTTGGCTTTGCCCACCAATTTGAGGCTGAAAGCCACCAGTAATGTTTGGTGCCCCGCACAGGAGTGAAGTGCAGTGGTTCCAATGTTAGTAGGAATCTCTGTTCGTTACGCATGATACACTGACTTGCAGTGCCTGTTGCTTTCCTGGGCTAAGGTATCTTTTACTTAATGCAATAATAAAGAATGTTTTCAAAGCCAAAAAAAAAAGGGAGGACAAAAGTGGGAGAACCCACCCTGAAGAACTGTGTTTCTGAAAACAACAAAGTAGTAAAATTGTGGAATGTGTGTTGCAGCCTCTGAGCTTCACCCCTCCCTGAAAAACAAACAAACAAAACTTGATTGTGCTGTTCTGTGTCCAGGAAGTGCCAGCTCTCCAGAAAGAGTAGGAGGAGGTTTATAAAATGAGGGTAATGGAAAAAGCCTCTTGCTGGAGTAACCCCTCTTTCAGTGCCTCTGTGGCATGGAAACCACATGAAATATTCTCCCCCATTGCGGTCAGGAAATCTGTTTTTCTTCTCCACCCCAATAAACACCCGAGTTAGAACAGATTGGAAAGGATAAAATACCATCCCTTCCCCTCTAGGCCTTGGATGGTGATGGGGGGGTATTGAACAGATTTCCTAATTACTGTAGGTCAGAGTGACCTGCAAAACCCAAATGCAAATTTAAAAGCCAAACTGTGCAGTGAGGCAATGTTGGTAAAGCATGACAGGGGCATGGTGGGAAAACAACCACATAGATATTGAGTAGACTTTGCCTGGAGGTAGATTATGCCCTTGTAACATCCCCTTCATTGCTCCAGTAGAAGGCCGTGCATTTGTATCCCCTGGCAGTGCAATACTTTCCTATAGGATAGCAGGTTTATTGATTCTCTATTTAGAGAAGTTTCCATCATGTAGGAAGCTGAGCAAGAAATGTCCCTAGGAGGTCAATGAATTAATACTGTGGCTGGATTTTAGACAGGGTGGGATGAACAATAACATATGTGTTTGTACAGCACCCAGCACAATAGGGGCCTGGTTCATTACTTGGGCTCCTGGGTGCTACTACAATACAAATAAATAGCAGTAATATGCGTGCAAAAAACATGGCTGCTCTACTATAGCTGTGGCAGCAGGAGAGGATGCAGGATTTCACACACCTCTACGTCATCTGTCTGGGTGCAGTTGATAGGGAGGTGCTGGCTATGCTAGCTGCCCCACTAGGAGCCTGTCAGGGGTGAGGCCTCACCCTCCTACACACTAGACAGTGGTGGGAGAATCACAGTGGGGGAATACAGGCTACAGCTTTTTAGATGTAGATGCAGCCCTGGTAGGGCATCAGCAAATATATGACCAGGAAGGAACCCTACCAACTACAGAACTGTACAACTGTGCGCATTAGCTGGGGTGGGGCTCACCTTTTTCTCAAGCATCACGTATTGGGCTCCCTTGCAGAGGTGAGATGCTAAACTGATGGTAAATGGCAAATCCTGTGTTAATATTGCTCCTCTTTTTGAGTCACACCCACAGTGTTCCCTGACTTGTGCTACTCTAATGGACTGGGGTAGGTAGGAATGAAACCCGCCTCCATCTCGTGCTGCTGGTTTTCCCCTTCCCCTCTCAGCAGAAATGCCAGTTTTAATGGGAAACGCTTTCCACATACAATCCAGGGTAATTAAGGCAAAGGCGTATTTGCTGATTCCCAGGACCTTGATGATATTCCCATAGTCTCCGCACCTGCCTTTCCCTCTCCTTGCTTCATGGTGATACCTGGGGCTCAAGCACAGCTCCTTGAGGCAGGGGAAGGTATGAATGGTTCGGCGCCTCTCCCTTTTCTCCCGCCGTATGCGCAGCTGCTCTAAGCTCCGCAGCTCCTCCACCTGTTTCTGCAGCTCCTCCACTTGGTTCTGAAGCCCCTCGATGGTCTCCGTCAGGCTGCCAGGGTCAGAGAGAAATAGAGGTGAGGTGAGGCAACAAGGAAGTTTAGGCGCCCATCTGCCGAAGGTCTTGTTTAACAATCTCCTCCCACAGTAGGGGAAGAGTGCACTCCTTTGAGGGCAGACCCTGCATTCTTTGTGTACACCAAAGTCCTAGACAGGGGAAATTTTGGGTGCACTTCTAACTGTGATGAATTCTGCCTGACTGTTTTCACTCTTGATTTAGATGAGGGGTGCATATGTGTAGAGGAGGAGGAGGCAGAGGAGTGCAATAATTGGGGATTCTATTCTTGAATCAATTGGCTAGAACAATAACCTCCTGGGAATTTGCTCAATCCTAGAATATCTCAGCATTTAAAAGATTAAAGTAGGATGAAAGCGAGTTTATTCCTTCTTCTCTTTCTCCCAAAGAAATAAAATGCAGAGACTGGCCGGGGTGTTTCTACACCAGTTGTGAATGCAGTTTGTAAAACAGTATGTAGATCTGTGACACTAAAGCTTTCTGCTCGTATAGCCATTTTAAAAAGATATTGTGTTGTACAAGTGTAACAATCTGGTGCTCACAAGGACTCACCTTGGTCAGGGTCTCCTTTTAGAAGGGAAAATGTTATTGATAAACTGGTGTTAGCTGGCAGGAAATATCCTAGTCTGGGCTGCTCTAGAGGTGAAACTAGTATCCTTGTACTGACTGGTGGGCATTATTCTCCTCTAGAGCTTCTTGACATGCCTCTGATCCTGTAGTTCAGGGAATGGGGGAACTCCAGGTGTTTTCCGAACAGACTCATCTGTTCTTGTTCAGGACTGCCAGTCATCTGCCCTACAAGGCAAAGCACCTTACCACACCCTGGTCCCTTGGCTATCAATCAGATCGCTGACCCAAGGAATCCAGCACAAGCAATGGGGAGCATTACCATTGTATCTTCTGCTGGGATGTCTTGCTCTCCAGCACAAGCTTCTGATTAGCCAGCTCCAGGTCCCGTGCTGTGAGATCCAGCTGCTCATAGACCTTAGCATGCTGTTCGTTCATCTGGCGCAACATCTCCAGCTGTTTCGTCAGGTACTGCAAAAAATTCAGAAGTCCATTAAATGTGAGGCGATCCAAGACCTGTGCTTGTGCACAGAGTCCATCCCTGAACCAACTCCCTTTTCACTTTGTCATCAAGGGGACTTGATCCTGCAAGGTACTGAGATCCCTCACTGTCCACTGACTTCCAGGGAAGTTCAGGTTTTTGGTTCATCTGCCTAAAGGAACCACGTTACCCTCACTCTAACCCTGTCTCCCAAACGCTATTCTCTGAGTGTCTGCAATGTCCTCTGCTGGCCAAAGAACAGGGATGTGCTGCCAACCATTTAGAAAGAGGCTGCTATTAAAATGCTTCCTCTCTGCCTGTGGGGTGGGGTGAGGGACTGTGGAATCTATTCATTTATTTTCCCACAACGTGAGATTTGCAGCAATTGCATTGTTTGCTCTTGTGTGTCCTCTCCCTTTTCCCTGCCCTGCATCCGTCTTGTCTTTGTGGAAGGGACAGTCTCTTATTCTGCATGAGTGCAGCGCCTAGCACGGTGGGGCTCCATGCTCAGTTGGCTACTAAACACGGTCACTAATAACTGGAATCAGGCAGGGAAGCACTGGAATGATCGCACCCTTTCTTCTGTTCTGAACAGAAGTTGGTTTGGGGTCTGGTTTAGGAACAGAATAAGGCTGAACATGACCTAAATCCAACCAAAACAGAGGCTCCCAATTGGGGGGGCAGAGGGACCCTCCGAGTGTGGAGCCCAGACTGGCTGATCTGCTCTATTAGGACTTAATCCACCACTGGTTCAATCCCTTCCATATGTGGCTTTAACTCCCCTCCCCCTCAGCACATCCCTCCACTCTCTTAACAGCCTAGCAGCTCCCATTGGCGACAGTGAGGCTGCTAAAATGTCCCCTGCTTTCTCACAGCTGAGCCCCTCAGATGTGGCAGCAGCAGTAGGGAGTTATCCTGGGCTTCGGCAGCATCTGTACCTCTATCTCCTGCACTTGCTCCTCATTGGTTGCATACATCTGTTGCAGTGAATCCTCCAGCTCCTTGTTACGCTCCAGCAATGTCTTTCCCAGTTCGGCTGCCAAGTGCAGGTCTGAAAAGTAAAAGGGACAAATTGCTGAGACTGGGGCTCCCTGGAACCATGGCATATCAGGGCTGGAAGGGACCTCAGGAGGTCATCTAGTCCAACCCCCTGCTCAAAGTAGGACCAATCCCCAATTTTTGCCCCAGATCCCTAAATGGCCCCCTCAAGGATTGAATTCACAACCCTGGGTTTAGCAGACCAATGCTCAAACCACTGGGCATCGGAGGCTGCAGTGTGGAATGGCTGCCTGGAGGGCAAATTGGCATTTGGCCATTGAACTGGTTCCCAAGTTCTTCATCCTCTAGGCATGCAATTCAGACACTTGGCTAGCTCCTGAATCTGCCTGTCTTTCCAGGCGAGCCTTTCTCACCTAGTCACTGGGAGAGCAGCAGGGGTAGCTGTCCCAATTATCCCTCCCGACCCTGGCGGGATGCAGAGGGGACAGTGCTGGCACTGATTGAATCCCACCCTCTCTGGCTTGCTGTCACTGCACTTTAATGAGCAGCCCCTCTGGGTGATCACTGCTGGAGTCTGTTACCGTGGTAGGACGGAGAGACCAGAGCCCCTCTTGCTCTCCCCCCCACACTCTTAGGCCTCAGCTTTCACAATGGAATTAGCGAGTTCTTGTTCCAAATGCCTTCCCTGTGATTAGCTCTTATGGAACTGCACCCAGCTTCCACGGGATTTAGATGTGCTGGCGAGGCTGCGTCTAATATGGTACAATCAGGGCAGTGAGTTTTCTCACTGGCATCTGCTGAGTTCCCCAAATAGGGCTGGTAACTCTGCACATGCTCACTGTTCTTCCCCCTGCCCCCGCAGCCTCCCCGTGGTAAATAAAAACAAGCCCTTTGCCTTTCAGCCTGGTAACACAGTGTTGCCAACTCTCACAATATTTCTGTGAGTCTCACAATAATTGGTGTTTTTTCTTAAAGCCCCAGCTCCTGGAGTCACGTGATTATGCGAGACTTTCAGCTTTAAAAAAAAAAAGTGAATTGCTAACCCTCATGGTTGAAGAGAAAACCTTGAAAATGTAGACCCGACAGGCTACAACACCCACTCTGGCCCCTAAATAACCAAATGTAGGATGAATTTCAGGATAGCTATGCTGTAGCCTAAAGCATTTGCAGCTTCTTCCAGAGGTTAATTTGACTTGGCAGTTGATTAGGAGGCAGCGATATTTAATTGTTAGAGCAGGGGACGAAGGTCTGGTCCACACTATGTGGTTAGGTGAATGTAAGCTGCCATGCGTTGCAGAACTGTCTTCACTTACATTTGGCTCCCATCGACGTAAGTACCTCTCTACGCCAATTTAGTAATGCCCACCTCCCTGAGCGGCGTAGAGTCACGGTCAACATAATTAAGTCGACGCAGTGTCTGCGTAGATACTGCGTTGCTTAAGTTCACTGTTGCTGGCTTTCAGAAGCCATCCCACAATGCTCCACGCTGACAATACAATCGATACTAGTGTTCCTGGTGAGGGACGCGCACCGCCAACACAAGGAGCCAAGCGTGCGCATACGTAAGCGATTTAATAACTGCAGTGACTGTGTGCCAACGTAAGTTAGGTCGACATAATTTTGTAGTGAAGACATGGCCTGGGAGTCAGGACTCCTGGGTTGCATTTCCACCCCTGCCACTGACTTGCCATATGACTTAGGGAAAGTCACTTAACCTCTCAGATTCCCGCTCTGCAAAGTGGGGATTATATCTACCACTTGTTAGGGGATCTTCAGAGGAATGATGCTTCACTGATGGTGCAAGGTATTTTTTTATTATTACTAATCAGTTCTTGCAGTTTCTGATTTTACCTGTAGACATAATGGAGCTTATGTGGGAAGAGTATTTGTGTGCATGTGGCGAATGGCGATGCACCTTGGCTGGTTGTGCTGGGAGACCTCAAATTATAGATAGGGCTAGCTCTCTGGATCTTGTCCTGTACTGGTTGGCTGGCAGTTGCATCCTTTTCCTTGAGAATCTGCTCTCCAGCCATGGACTGTACTGTGGGGGTTAGTCTGAGATCTGACCTTTTAACGATTATCCGAGTGACCGGGTCTGAGGGCTGCAATCATTGGAATGAATGTAATCAATATATCGGCACAACTACTGGTACATAGACGACCTTCACCTTCCTTTAGCCACGGAACAGCTCCCAATTTCCAAAGTGCTCTCAGGGGACTGAGCGCCTGACAGAGACGGGGGAATGGTATGTTAGACTCCAGCTGGGCTGGAGAGAATTGCTTCTCCTTCAGCTGCTTGGTTTGTGGTTAACCGCATTTTCCATTGACAATCCCCCATCCCTCGCCAGATCATCTATTTTTGCCAATCATAGACATGTCGCAAATCTCCTCCTGTCCAGCCTGATCTGGTTGGCAAGGAAGGCACCCCCAGCACAGAGAAACCTTGAGAGAGGAGTCCACGCTGCGCTCCAGGCAATGAGGCAAGAGACTCCCGCTCTGTGCGGGATTACATCAGCTCTTTCCCACCATATGGCATCCAATTTAATCAGCTGGGGTTGAGTTAAATGGATTAGGCCTCACAGGATCCTGCATCATAATTTAAAGGCCCCTGTCAGCAATAATTGAACTAGAAAACAGGCGGTGTCTGGGGAGATGTATAAAGAGATTCTACAGCTCAGAGGTGGAAAACTGTCCCCTCCCCCCATTTTTTTGGTTTTGTTTTTAAAGAGAATGGGTAAGGGGCCAAGAGACACAAGGCAGGAAAGAGGAGGATCATCTTCCCTGGTACTTGTAACCTGACTCAACTCTATAGTCCTCCGCTCATCCAGGGACCATACACACACCCACCAGCCGCAGTGCCACTGACCATATTGCCTCGTCTCTAGTTCTTCTCACATCTGGGTCTTCTCTCATCCACTTCAGCTGGTCTCTTGTTTGGCTCTTCCCTCCCTCTAAGATCTATTGTTGGCACATGGATGTGCATGGGCAGGCGGGGAGCTGGAGGCAGCTCCCTAATATCTTCCTTCACACAGGTCCCAGCTGGACCTATGGCCAAGCTTGTCTCCTGCTCAGCAGGACTCAGATGCCCCATTCCCTTTTTCTTAGCTAGTGAGACCTTGGAAACTAGCTGCCTGTTGTATTTTTGTCCACAGATCATTCAGGGGATGGTTGGTGTTACACAAGGATTTAGTAGAACAGTTGTGTACATCTCCTTGATTTAGCTGTTATACTGAAACCTACCTCCACTCCCCTTCTCCACACAGCGTGCGAGAACTCACCCCTTCAGCAAGTGTGAAATTATGGTGCAACAATCCAGATACAAACTAAGGCTATGTCTACACTACAAAGATAAGTCGACTTACAGCCACCACATTAATTACTGCTATGGCCGATGTCCATGTTACCCTCCTTCTGTTGGAGGTGCACATCCTCACCAGGAGCGCCTCCATCGACTGAAGAGGGGCAGTGTGGGCTGAGAGCCAGGGCTCTCAGCTCCGTGCAGCTCCCCACCAGGACCCCAGCTGCCCCCCAGGCTTCTCACCTCCACGTTCCCAGCCAGGAGTAGAGGGGAAGCGGCCCGGGGCTTCTTGCCTTCGGAGGAGAGATCTGCATCAGGAGTCCAGTCAGCTGCTGTGCTTCCAGCAGAGAGTCAGGACCCCAAGGGCAGCAGGGCTCTGACTGGGAAGCCCGAGCGGCAGCCTAAGCCTGGAGCCTGGGTGGCAGCCCGCCTTGAAGCAGAGACCAGGTATCCGCTTTCTTGTCAGTTTCACGGCTCCAGCCAACAGCCGATGCGAAGAACTCACCCTAAGTACACCAACATAAGCCCTGCGCGGCTCATTGAGGTGCTTTTATGATGTCGACAGAGCAGGGGAGTTACATCGGCGGGAGGAGCATTTCAGACAAGACTGACTTTGGTTGACAAACCGGTGAAGTGTAGACCAAGCGTAAGGCTCTCTTGCCGCTCGCCGTCGGTAGTGGGCTCTGACATGGCCACTGCAGTTCATGCAGCACAGCTTCATTCTTCAGGGCCTCCTTTGGCCCCTACCAGAGAATTAGGTGATACAGCTACAGAGTTAAATAGGCATTAGTAGCCGAGGCTATTCTACAGATATAAGAGCCCTGGGAGGGAAGGTGTACTTTGCTCTGGGGTTGGGAGATGCAGGAAGGTTATTGCAGATGCCGAGAGCTGCAGAGGAGAAAGCTCTGGCATTAACAATGATCAGGTTGTGTGGAGTGGCAGAGAGAAGGCCAGGGCTTGATGAGTGGAGGGACTGGGCAAGGGAGAAGGGCTCTGATTCTGAGGGGCTGCTAAGCTGAACTCAGGGCAGGAAACAGAGGTAGCTCACTGCTGCCTTTTTAGTCTGCACCCCCTTGGATTCAGGAGGCAGCCGGGGGAATGTTCCAGTCTCCAGGATAAGTTAAAACTACTCCAAGGCTATTGCAGCAGCCCAGGACAGATCTGGCCAAATGCTTAGGGTACCCCTACCCTGGGATCTGAAAGAGAGGGCAGTGTAGAGGTATTCTGCTGGCCTTACGCCTCATGGGGAAAACCCCCTGTGAGCCTCCTGCAGGCAATGGGAGTCTTTCCACTGACTTCAATGGGTGGTGGATCAGACTGTATGTCCGGGGCATTCCCAGGTGGCTCTTTCTGACAGGTATCCTGGCATAGCCAAAGACGCATGCATCGCCGGCATATAAGGGTTACCATGAAATAGAATTGAGCATCTCTTGGCTACTGTGCTTTACATTAGGTGCTGCACCAGCCTGCATACGGCAACCACCAATAGAAAGGGCACAAGGGTGACTTAATGTCACTGTAGCCCCCCACCCTCTGGGCCGAGTCTGTGGAACACGGACTCTGGTGCAGAGGCCAACCCCGAGGGGTATTTTCCTTCACCATCTGACAAGACATTGGTTTGTTTGGGGGATTTGGGGTCTGATGTTGCGTAGAGATGTTTTGCCTACTCCTTGCTGCTAGAATTGTGATCCTTTAACTGTGCCGGGTTCCTTATTAATATGGCCTTATGCAGGAGGATATGATCGTGTCATACAGAGCAGGTAGTTCTGATATTTTTTTTTTCCTCTTTTTACATTTAGATAATTGAGCTATGTAGGCTACAAAAAGCAACCCCTGCATAATAAGTTCCTGATTTTTCAAAGGGGCTAGTCACCTGCAATTCTAATGGAAGCCAAAGGGAGGAGCCGGTGCTTGACAGCTTTAACTCCCCTCCCCATCCCCCCACCCCCAGCCCCAAACCCCCTCACTGCTTGTTGTAATGAGCCAGATTCATCCATCATGGAATTATGCTGAAGTCTAGCCATTTACAACAGGGACCAAAGGCCCAGATCCTCAGCTGGTGTAAACTGGTGTCGCTTCACTGATTTAAGGGCACTCATTGGTCTCCAGGTGGAGTGTAAGGCCCTATGACCTGGTATCGGCTTTCTCTCTGTGCCATGTGGCCACAGCTACAGTCAGCTAGGGCACTTGAGTTGGATCCTCTGGCTATAAGAGAGAGGGAACATCTGGCAGGGAGGGCTCTGGGACTCCGGAATTTGCTCCCCACCTTGGTCTGAAATAGGCCAAAGTTGGTGATTTTTTTCCAGGCCCGCAGCAAAAGGCACCTGCTTGAGAATGTCTCTGGAGAAGGCTGAGGGTCTGCAACCTAGTTGCTGAAGGTGGTAGTTGGCACAGATGATTTGAATGCTGATGAGATTGAATTTAATTGTATTTACTGTATAATTAACAATGTTAGGGCCCCAAGAGCCTTGGATAAGTGTCTTTATAATTTTAAATCTAATTAAGTAGAACTACCCTGATTTACAGCAGCTGGGGATCTGCCCCAATATGTTAGTGGGGGGTTGTACATTCTGGGCCTATTGCAGTGGGGATCCACTCCAGTGAGGCTTTGCATATTGTATTATCATGGTTGCTGCTCCACCACAGGTGATGCAGTGAGTCTGTACGTGAAGAGCTTAGAGCTCCCAAGAAACCTTAACAATGGAACTCGCCAGTGTACAGAGAGAACAGGCTCCAGCTGACAGCAACCTGCAAGACGCTGACTAATCTGCAGTGTGGGTAGTAGGGTGGATAAAGCTCTTGTAGGGGAGGGTGATTCAGGTGTGCTCGCCCTGGGGAATCGCTTCTTAAATAGGTGTAATGAGCGGTGCAGTCTGGCACAGTTCAAAGCCAAAATAACTGAGGCAGGGATGGCAGGGACAGGTGGAGTAGTGCCAGGAGAAGGGCATGGCTTGAGGATGTTCTGTTCCATGGCAGGTTTTGAGATTTGGTTTAGTTTTGCATTGGAATGACACCAAAACACTTGGTGTCTGCAAAAATTTCTGGGTTTTTGGGTTTTTTTGGATCAAACCCAAAGCTTTTTGATTTGGGAAGGGGTGTGTGTGTGTGTGTGTCCGTGTGCGTGTCCTGGGTGTATCAGATCCAGGATGAAGTCCTTTCTCTGCCTGATTTAGAGCAGAGTTTTTCATCCCAGATCACCGTAACTACCAGGCTGCAGGCATGCACACACAGTCTTCCTCCTCCCCCCACCAACAAAAACCTCATAGGAACTGATAAGTCTCTGCAAAATGGAAGTGTTCTGACCAGCTCTAGTCATTAAATCCACCAGAGGCAGAGCCAACTCCCCCTGATTTCCTTCCTTCATCTCAAATGGGTTATAATGATCATGAACTACCCTGATGAATATGGATGTCATTGCTGATCTAATGAGATTTGCTGGGACTTTTTCTTGCTTTTGTCATTCCTTTTCTTTGTCCTTTCTTGACCTCACTTCCTTCACTCCCTCATACCCTGTTGTGTAGCCTCTGGGTTGGATTCTGCTATCCCCCAGCCCAATGGCAGAGGCTGCTGGCAGTGGAAAATCCACAGAGGGAGAGGTGGTGCTGGTGCATTCCTGC
Organism: Eretmochelys imbricata; assembly: GCF_965152235.1. Taxonomy (NCBI): domain Eukaryota; kingdom Metazoa; phylum Chordata; order Testudines; family Cheloniidae; genus Eretmochelys; species Eretmochelys imbricata. Next base: position 14,610,792 of record NC_135585.1, on the reverse strand, counting down.
TGCAGCCTCCCCTTCGCCAGGAGTGGGAGCCAGTGCAGCTCACAAAATGAGCAGCTGGCTGGGGTTGGAGCATGGCTTGGGCAGCTGGGACATGTGCTGAATCAGGGGCCTGAACATAAGAATGGCCATGCTGGGCCAGACCAATGGTCCATCTAGCCCAATATCCTGTCTTCCGACAGTGGCCAATGCCAGGTGCTTCAGAGCCTGTGTGTGACAGGCTACTATGGAGCCTCAGCCACAAACTAAGGCCTGGTCTACATCTAAAACTTGGGTTGTCCTAGCTCCTTCGCTCAGGGCTGTGAACAATTCACCACCCTGAGAGACATCGTTAAGCCGGCCTATGCCCCCCCGGGTGGATTTACAACAGCAATGGGAAAACCCCTTCTGTCGCTCAGTCTATGCTGCGAGGGCATAGCTGCTGCTCTAGGTCTTGTAGTACAGACAGACCCTAAGCTGCCATCATCCACCGAGTGGAAAACCCCAACCTACCCTCCCAGGGCACAGGGGCAGGGCTGGCTCAGGGAAGTATAATTTGCATCTCGCTGTGGCCGCTTGAGTAAATCTGCCCTCTCCAATTTTTCCAGCATCTGTTGCTCACTCTCTTGCAATCTAACCCACCTTCTTTATATTCCTTCCCTCTTCCCCATCTCTCTCCTTTTGCTAATGGATCAGAGAAATAGCTTCTTTTGTCCCTCCATTAGCTTCTCTTCTACCTATTCCCTCCATTTACTCTCTACCCCATGGAGAAATTCCCCTCTGAATGGTCACAGATGTAGACTTTCCCGGCAGGGGTCACTTTGGAACTAACCTATCACAGGAATTTTCTCTCTCTTTTTGTGAGTGCCTGTGTGGACACACGTATATAAACCCAGTGGGCCTAATCCTGCTCCCGCAGAAGGCACCCTGTGTTTTGCCACTGATTCCAATGGGAGCAGTGTCTTTCTGTGCCATTCTCCACCTCTTGTCTAAACATCTACTTTGTCACAGCCTCTCGCCTGTGTTTGTCTTTTAGGCACAGTGGTTTCAAAGTGGCTCAGTGATTGGTCACTTTGACTCTTCGTTATCGGGCCCCTATTATAAACGTTTCATAAAGAAATAAAACCCTCAGCTGCCCAGGAGATAAGAGGGTGCTGAAACTTTCCTGTGCAGTGTCCTCCAGGCAGCTCTACAGTGAAAGGAGAAGAAGCTTCCCTAGCCAGAACAGCTGATGAGATTTCCTGCCCATTGACAAATTCTTCAGGGAGAAACACCTCCGTGTAAACTGCTAAGGGTCTGCGTCAGAGGTGGCCTGGCCTGGAGCACCTTCCTGTGGCAAGCTGCCATGTGACAAGTGCACCTGCCTAGGTGTCCCCAGAAATAATCCAACAGTCTTTCTTAGGGCAAATGGCCCCTGTGCATATAAATCATAACAAAATCCCCACAACCACAGTCCGGTATTCCCCAGCATCAAATACAGCCCTGTTGTCCCTCACCACACCGCTGCCCTCCAGGGCGAGCCGTGGCGCCTCTCACCGCCCCCCAGTACAGCCCCAACTCTGTCTGTCTTTTCCTGTCCCTAGACTAGCACAGCCTCCCTAGCCCTTCAAAGTGGAGCGCAGCCCTGCTCTTCCCAGTAGGAGCCCCCACAACCGCTTTTCTGGGAGCATCCTTTCCAGGGGAGTGTCCCTCACTCCCCCTGGCCCTCTCATCGTTCCTATGGGTCCAGCTGTCCGTCCCCGGAGATGACCGAGGGTTAGCACCTCTGCTGCTCCCCTGCCTTTTGCCCTCTCCAGCCCTGGCTCGTGGGCTTGCGGATGCCAGCCAAAAACCAGTTTATGTCTCACTCTGGGACTCCTACACTCCCCTGCTCTCAGGCAGCTCTCACCTGCCCTTCCTGACTGAACCAGTCTGCTCTGACTCCCTGACCTTCTGGCGCCCCCAAGTGCTGCCCCACCCTCTTAACTGGTCAAATGGAACCACCTGCTCTGGCACAGGGAGCTGGACTGGCTTCATTTACTGGGGCCAACCACCCGGTGACAGTCTGATTCTCCTCTCCCTTACATTGGTGTAAGTCAGGAAGCCAACGGAGTTGCACTGGTTTTAAAGGAGATTCATGCCCCTAATGTTGTACTCATGCCTCTGGCTGTCTATGCAAGTGTCTTGCACGTTCTTCCTTCCCTTCTACTTCGTATTACATTGATTTGATGTCTTTCAGTGCTTCCGGCTCTCCCGGGCCATCGCCACCAGCCCTATTGTCTTTGCCTTCCATTTAATCAGCAAGAGTTGGCTCCAAGCCTCTGAGCAGCATTCTTGCAGGAGGGGACAATGGATGCAGAGCAGTTAGTGGCTGGCCTCTTGATGAGTGACCACACTGATACCCACGCTATTCCAGCAGCAGTCCTTCGGATGTGGCAACCTTGGAAGCCACCTACCTAGCAGCACTTCTGCCTTCGATTGCCTCGTGTGCTCTGTCATGGGATGACAGTGTATAGAAAGAGTCACTTTCTTTTAGCACTGAACAAAGAACTTTAACAGAAGAATAAGGAAAACAGAATTATCCCTACTTTACCTTCTCTCTCTGCTATACCAGAAAGCATCTGCCTAGAATTTCCCTTAGTACCCCTCCTGCCTGGCTTCTTGCTTTAGTTTTAAAGAAACAGTGCACACATCCTCACCACATTCTTGCCTGTCATTTATCTCCTTTGTTCTCTGTCTTTTGACAGCCACATATTCAATGTCTAGAAGTCCCATTAGTCCAAAGCTACAGTCAGTGGCCAGTAGAGGAAAAGATAATACAGGGGGTATAAGGCCAGAATCTCTCCCTCCTTTGCCTGGGCTTGAGGGTCCCTTACCCACAGTTGAATCTATACCTCCCAACTCAGGCCATGCACAATCCTTCTAGCATAAATTGTTTCAGGGGTAGCGAATAGGCTATAAAGCCATTTGCCTCTAGATCAATAGTTTTCAACCTTTTTTTTTATTTGTGGACCCCTAAACAATTTGAATGGAGGTGCATACCGCTCTGGAAATCTTAGACGTAGTCTGTAGACACCCCCTCATCCCACCGAGGTCTGCAGATCACAGGTTGAAAACCACTGTTCTGTGGTAACGACAACCTTTCGCAGACGCCTTAGACATAGTCTATGGCCTCCGACCACAGGTTGAAAACCACTGCTCTAGATTGTTAGTTCAAATACAGCCTAGCAATTAGTATCAGAAAGTCATTATAACTGGAGGCGATTGAGTGACCTACATGAAATGAATGAGGGATCTCAGTCCAGTTCTTGGTGGACAAGCTGTGATGAATTTGGAGCTGCCTGTAATAATGAATGAATTCTATATGTTTGTCGGACTGTTCTATGCAGTCTTGTTGTAGCTGTGTCAGTCCCAGGATATTGGGAGACAAGGTGGGGGAGGTCGTATCTTTTATTGGACCAACATCTGTTGTTGAGACAGACAAGCTTTTGAGCTACACAGATTGCTTCCTTGGGTCAAGTCTGATTGTTGTAAGAAGGGGTTGTAGTGTGAATACAAGGGGTTAATTCAAGAAGAGGTTGGCTGCACATATGCAGGAAGGAGGACAATGGCTTCAGATAGCCACCCATTTCCACGCCCCAGGGACAATGCTAGAGCCAGACACTTTGAAGTGTCACCTTTGATGCCCTGCTGAGTTCAATGGACCAGTTCATCAAGAGTGCAGGCAAGGGGTCCCTGCTTGTAACCACAGGGAGGATCCAAGTCCGGGAAAATTGGGACAAAGGACTGTTTAGGGGTAAAAAGTTCTCTATCAGGAAGGGGGTAGTTGCTGATGAGAAGTGGGTCTCAAACAGAAACCTGGGAAAAGTTAAGCCTGCCAAAGACTCCAGGTAAGAGAGCTGTGTGGAGATCTTTGGTTGCTTTAAAAATCCTTCTCCCTTATGTTGTGCCATGTTTCTACAGTTAAGATTAAACAATACTTTGTTTTGAGAATGCTGTTTTGGGTCTCTATTCACTGCTAGTCACAGCTCCCAAAGGGAAGAACCAGAGGCGCCCAAGTCCAGTCAGACATGTTGAGTAATCATGGTTGGTACATACGTTACTGTAGTTAAGCACCCAGTCTAGGAGCAGGAGGATCCTGGGATTTCACTCTGTGAGAGGTGAAAGTACAAGGCCAGAAACCTGAAGGGGTGCACTGAGACTACAGAAGGGGTCTGAAGTGCAGCTAGCCCTGCAACTCTGAGACAAGCATCCACATAAATAAAAATATTGTTGCCCCTTCTTCCAATATTTTTGTCTCTTGTGGTGGCAGATGTCTTGGTCTTGCTGTTTGGCTTCCCAGTCCTGGAACAGAGGTTGACACAAACAACATGCAGGGCAATACCTTCTTTCAGGAGTCTCTGCCCAACACCAGTGCCCAGGGAGCAGCTCTGCCTCAAGAACTGACTCTAACCAGAGCCCAAGGCATAGAGCAAATTCCTCTGCTGCTTGCACAAACTCTACCTCCAAGGACCACTACCTCTACATAGACCCTTGCATAACTTCAAGCTAACAACAACCAAGCATGTCTTCCCAGGACTGAACATTTGCTTGCATACTTAGAAAACGAACTTGGAAGATTATGTGTAACAGCACCACATGACACCTACAATAACAATATTGCCATAAATGGCAGAGAGAGGTCAGAGATGACTGAATGGGCCTGGAGACTGAACCCTCGCACACCTAGGACGAGGCACGTTAGCAGGGCTGTATAGGGGAAGCTTGCACTGTTAGTGGCCATCCTGTACCCTGCGGGTGAGATCCCTGACTGGTGCAAATCAATATAGCTTCACTGAAGTCAGTGGAAGAGTGCTGATTTATACCATTAGGGGAGCTGACCTATTGCGTAGATACACAGAGTAATTCAGTCTCTAGGGCTATCGTCCAGCACCTTTTACAAAAACTTTAAATTCACTTTAAAAAACAAAACAAAAAAACCCCCACACAACTGCACTAGGTGCAAAGATCAGAAATTTGAGGCCCTGAGCTCGTTCTCCTCCAGAACATTTTCCAGGCAATGGGGTGCACGGATGAAAGAGCAAATATAACACCAGCTTTGCAGCTAAGCCCAGCAGGTTGCTTGGGTTTGAGAAGAGACTGCACATTGCTACTGCACGTTGCCTTAAAGCCCTGGGTTGTAGAGTGTGTCTAAAGGGCAGCACAGCTCTATCAGAAAGATGCATTCCTTGCAGTCACAAAGCGGCATTAAGTCCCACTGGTCAGAAAGAAATGTATGCTTAGGGGCTTCCACAGGGAGACGGGGGAGCTTGCTTCCCCCTGCCCTTCTTCATTTAACACTCTGGTAGCAATGGAGGCTGGTGGCCTCTGAAAATGCGCGAGGGAAGTGTGCACAGCAGAACATGTTAAACAGAACTGTCCCATTATATGCAAAGGGTCTGATCACTGATGAGAACTCAGCACTTAGCAGGATTGAGCCCCCATCTTAACACTAATAATTTGTTAAATATTAATTAAATATTGTAATTAGAACTAGTTTTTCTGGGCTGGGTTGCCTTGTTTCTAACTTAGGGCCTGATCCCCCACCACCTCATGTGGAAAGTCAACCTGGAAGCTCCCATCGCCTTAGTGGGAGCAAGATTGGGCCTTTTCCCTTCTCGCTCTGAGTGGTTTCCCCCTCAGTCTGCTGGATAAAATCCATCTCCCTGTCACCAGCCAACTCTGGTACTGAGGAAAAGTATGAAGAACCGAAGTCATGTCCATGGGAGAATGGTGCATCAGACTGACTGGGCTGTTTCTAAATGGTCGGTTGCTCTTAGGCTCTGACTTTCCTAGACCCAGCAATAATGTGGCCTGCTATGGCTGGAATGTCCTTTAGCATTCATACAGCAAATCCTCCAGGCACAGCCTAGCCAAGGAGAAATACCTCTGGTCAGCTGGGCTGGAGACACAGAGAATTCATCTGGTTTTCCTCTCTTCTAATTCAACTGTCTCCCACATCTGGAAATATGAGCCTGAATTTTAACAGATGGTGTTGAAAGGAGCTTCTATGTGGGATTATGAAAGGAGATTCCTAAACAGATTCTATGTGGGATCCTCCTACTCCCAACTGTCCTGCTTTTTACAGCTGATTTGGGGATTTTTATACAGGGAACTTTTCAGATTCAGAGAATCTCAATTCTTCCCTAGCTGAGATGCAGAGCTAAATATGCTCCCTTTTCCACATCTTATCTGGCCATCCGGTCTGCTGTGCTGTGCTTGTTGTTTTAAGCATCTGATTTCCAAGTGGCTCAGCAATTAGTCACCGAAAACTTTCCATTACCCAAAGACACATTCAGTGTCACACTCATAAATAAATATAAAAGATCCTTGGTCCTTCCAACTGTGCAGCTTTGGAGGAAACCACCACTGTAATCCAGGAGGTCAGGCGATCATTGTGACTTCTCTCCAAAGCTGTGCAGCCAGGTTGTTGCATCAGGAGGGATGGAACTTGGGATGTTCTGTGCACCCCAGTGCAGTGATTAGTTCGTTCCTGGATGAACTGATTGGTAGTTGCAGCTTTATGGACCACCATGTTTTAATGTAGACTATGATAGAAAACTGGGGGTTGGGTCTCCTAGGCACACCAGGGGCTGTGGTTGTTAGTTAATGCAGACTCTAATCCTGCTACACATCCATGATGTTTTTGGGTCCATGGCAACACATAGGACCTGATCTTTAGAGGTGCTGAACACTTGTGACTCTGCACCTTCAACTCTGTAAGACAATGGGAGCTGTGAGTGCTCAGCACCTTGTGTAATTTTCATTCTGAGTATGTAATGTAATAAGCAATACAAATGCCCAGGGGAGGAATAAGGCAGGATACTTAGGCCTGGAGATCTCAGGGATGCTGAAGTTGCAAGGCCCAGATTCTGCATTGTAGTGAGGCTGCTTTGCACCACACTACCGGTGCAGAACGGCACAGTCTGCAAAACTGGCCATGGAAGGATCGCACCAATGTAGGGGAATGTAGAGTGGCAGAGATCTCGCTTAGTGGTTTCTATGCTACCCCCGTCCCTGCTGCCAGCATGAAGAGGTGTCTGAGGGAAAGGGATTATGACCAGGGCTTCCTTCAACTTCTCTCAAGCCCCGTGTTGCTGTGTTAGCCTCTTGAAACTGTTAGCAGCTGATGTAACTTGGAGCAGCTTCCAGGCTGTTCTGATTGACAGTAGGGGGATCTGGCCCAGGATCAGGGGAGTGCAAATGTCACCTTTGCAGCCTTCTTCCTGAACTGCACTGTGTGCTTTTTGGCTGTAGATCTAAGAAAATGACCAAGGAGTCCACTGAGGGGAGCTGCAGGACTCTGAGGACTAGGGAGAGGGATGACAGAGAGAAGGACTTATTTGGGAGATTTGTAGAAGGAAGATAAAGGAACTCTGGGAGAGGAGTAGAAAAAGCTGTTGGATTCGGTGTCCATTTAGTTTGAATCCAAGTGCAATTTACTTTAAATGCGTTCATTTGTTTGTTTTTAGTGCAAATGCTGTTTTAATGAATGGAAAAGGTGTCCCTTATTCTCTCCAGGTTGGGTTTTCTAATTCCAGCTCATCCTCGCTCCCTGGAGCTCTCTCAGCATGGGCATTCCATGGAGCATGAGGTCACTTTAACCACATCATCCTTTTCCAGCTGCTCGGGAGGGCTCATTGTCCCCTTTCTCCATGACTTTACTGTCAATACTTTACTGTTTTATTCCTTTCTTAAAGTCACAAGACACCTGCCCCAATAGGCCTTTCCCCAGGCCATGGAACATGATGCTGTAGCTAAACTGAGCTCAAACTGCATGTATCCTCCTATGGAATGTCGTTTGTGTTAAAACAATGTGGAAGGAAGCGTTGCTTGAATTGGTGAAGCACAACCCAGAAATCAGTAGCATTGTTTTAATTGTGTCAGAATAGCCTTTTTTGTTTGTTTTGTTGTTTTTTGTTTAAAAACCACAAAGGCATCTCCAGAGACAAATCATAGGCATGAAACAGTCCAATTAGATCCTCTGGTCCATCTCCTTGCTTGACTTTACAAGCTGTCAGATTTCAGGGCTGGAATTTGAATCTGCACCTCTAGGGGAGATGGTGACCTTAGTACAGCACCATAGACCATTCTGCAGTGAAATCAGCTAAATCATGCATCAGAACTGTTTTGTCTGTGTATGAACATACTACAAGCTCTTTAGGGGTAGAAACTGAATCTTCTTATATGTTAGCACCCCCATGGCGCCTGGTGGATAATTAGCAATTATGAGGGTGCTTCAGAAAGAAAATGATTGGGGTTTTATTTTCTCTTAAAAAATAGATGATTTCAGCAACATTTTTAAAGTGCTGAAGGCTCCATAGGGCATATTGGGAAAGAAGCAGGTGCTTAGAGCAGCGCTGGAGTTGTGATTTACGCTCCACACTTACCGGTACCCAAGTAGTTAATAAACATAAGCATCCTAGAGCTCCCAGTTAAGCTGCCCGTTGCTTAGCAAACAGTTTTGGGCATAAATGTAATAAATATTTGATGGCACTGCTAAATCATGATAAAGTCCCAGCAACCAATGGGTTCATCCAAACCTCCTCCACTCCCCTGGCACTAGTTTGCCTTTCGCCCTCCCATCCCTTGCCCAAATAAATGGTCTTGTAGAATATCCTTTTATCATCTCACTGTCTGCCACGCACTGCCTTTTCTCCATGACCCCTGGGCCGTTGGCATTTTGATCTTCTTAGTAATGCATAATGCCTAATAATCTCACTCTATCTTGAATTATTCCCCTTCCACTCTGCCACCTCCTAAGAACTAACAGCACCATGACCAGCACATTGTCATTGAAGATTTGACCATACATTATTAGGCTGTAACAAAAATGCTGTAATAGCAGTGTCCTTATTGAAGAGCTTTGTGCATCATACAGATTAATTACTGTTGTAATTACCCTGCAGTACCATTTCACTGATTTCAGTTAAAGGCTTCTCTGACTCCCCTTCAGAGTTAGCTTAGATATAAATATTTGTATATAGCCCCCACTTTCATAGAAGACCGCAAACCCTTCAAATGAACATTGTTTTCTTCCATCTCCTAAAAACTGAGGGCTGGATTCTGATCTCAGTTATGTGGGTGTAAATCTGGAGTCAGTGGAGTTACTCTGGATTACACCAGAGTGATGGAGATGTGAATCTGACCTGGTTTTAAGATTCTTTTAGTGTTGTAAATGTTTTACATTAGAAATGCTGACTCATGAAACAGACTAGTTACAAGGCTAAAATAAACAAGCCCCTCATTGTTCTAAGCTTCCTACACTAATTTTTGTTTTTTGGTGTGCATCTCTGTTCCATAGCAGGGCCTAGGTCCCTTAGGAGCTATGGGAAGAAGCCCCCAACTAAGTGAATCCTGGATATTCAAGAACTCATAGTGTTTATTTAGTTGACTAGTCTGGGCCACCCAGGTCCCAGTTTAGTTCAGGCATCATATCTTGTGAAACAGGTTCTGCTATGCAGCGATATTTCTCTTCCAGCAGCTGAGAAAGCGGAGTTGGAAACTGATTTGGAGGGCTCTGTCTTCATTAATTCCTCAGCCCCTGCCCTCCAGTTGAAGTTGTGAAAACTTTAGATCACAACACCATCTACTGTAGTTATGACTGACTAGCGATACACATGCAGCTGGACAACCGTATCAACTATTTATTTGCCGTTCACTGTTTAAAAACCTCAAATCTATGCATATAATACAAAACATTACACTGGTGACCTTATTTTAGTGTCATTGATTTTCATTGAGCATAGATAGTCGGTTAAGTTAATTCATGGGCCTTTGGTCTGAAATGGGAGAGCAGTTTTTCCAGTCATTTATTTACTGAAGTTTGACTCAAAATATGAAGATAAGCAAAAAACAACAACCACCAAACACACAAGGCCACTAACACCCCCCCCCCCACCCCCAGTCTTTAGGATGAAAACTATATGGAACAAATGCAAATGTCCAGACTGAATGAATACAGACTGTTGCTTTAAAACAAAACTTCACAAGTGAATAGTCAGAATTTTTTTTTAACTTGCTATTTCTCCTCTTCACCGGTTCTCTGCTGCCTTTGAGGCAGATGAGTAAAATCTTCAAAAGTGCCTACATGGCTAAGGAGCCTAAGTCCTATTGCATGTAGGGTCCTAAATCTTGCAGGAGCTTTTGGAAAATTTGCCATATGTCCTCAATTTGGGAAAAGTCATTTCTGATTTTTGTTTGAACTGCCTCTCCTGACTCTCTCTAATTTAATCTAATCTCTCTAAAGTTTAAACAGTCTGTCTAGGTTTTTTAACTTTCTGGCCTGGATTCTGCCCTTGCCAATTTGACACCGGTATAACTCCACTGAAGTGCATGGTGTTCCACCAGATTGATATCAGTGTAACAGAGCAGTATTTGACTCTCTCACTATACCCAGGGTTTGAACTTTACATTGGCTCTTCCCATGAACTATTAAATACCTGCGGTTACATTTAGATTTCCATCTGGTATCTGATAGGCACCAGAGTTGATGAGATTTCAAAATGAGGGTGGGTGGGTGGGTGGTGGGGAACAGACTGTTTTCCCCCTAGAAAGAGGATTTGCTCCCCGCTCATTATCCCCTCTGCAGCATGTCTGCACTCTGCACTTCCCAAAGGTTCCCCCCCTGGCTCGGCTATGGGTTCAAACCTTTTCTTACCCTGCTCCAGGTCTTGCTGATCGTACCAGGGCTCCTCTTCCTCACTTGGAAACTCCTCCATCCTGTCAGCGCTCAGCATTTAGCACCCGCAGCCCAGAAGGACACGCAGAATTAAAAACCAAACCCAAAAAAACAAAAACAAAAACGCCCCTACAGCCGTAAACCCACGAGAGGCTGGGAGCGTGAAGGGGCTACTGCTGCAGCGAGAGCAGGGGTGATTAAGGACTAACTGGGGGGTGGGGGGCGGGATACACTCCAGCGGATCGAAGCTCTGCTTGCGGAGGCGGGTAGGGACCGGGGGCCGGGCGGCAGGGCTGAGATTGGCCGGTATTGCCCGCTGATGCAGAGCTGGGACAATGCAGCTGTCCTGGGGACTGCTACAGCTGGTACCAGGCTCCAAACGCTCGCTCTGCTCTTGCATCACCCTCGCTGTCCGTCTCCATCATCCATCTGCCCTTGTAAGGGGGAGACACGCGGGGGGGAGGAAGGGGGGTTAAGACGTGGCAGGCGTCCCTTCCTTTCCCTCTGCTCCCAGTCCGACAGGCCGGAGGGGCGGTTTTGTATGGATTAACTGGGAGTCTGGAGACTGCAGGGGTGGTGAGTGGTTTTTTTTTTTGCACCGGGATATCTGAGAGATGCGCAAAAGAAAGAGGAACCTTCCTAGGCGGCGAGTTCCTGTTTCTGCAGCTCGGTGGAGACCTCTAGCATGGTACTGCTGCATGTAAAGCCATGCACAACGCATGGGGAGGGGTCTCCCTTCCCTTCCCTCTTCTTCCACCCCACACTTTAATCAGAGGCATTTTAGCGAGGCGGATCTGAGGCGTGCAAGTCTCACCCACCCCTTCCCCCGAGATAGCCAGCGCAGGGGCTGCACCCGTAATAATGCCAGGCAGGCGACGTAGGGATATATATGCACGTTAGAGGGAGGAGGGGTTGGCTCCAGCTGTCCTCACGGATGTTGCTTTGCAGGCAGTGGGATCGTGTTGCACAGAGAAAGGGAAAAAACATCCTGATCATTTGTGCTGCTTTGCTGTGGTGGGAGGAATTCTCCCCAGCGGAGGGGAGAGCGTTTCATTCAAAACACTGCCGAGGCTGCGGTTGTGCATTCAGCAAGGAGCATGCCCGGGGTAGGCCATGTGCCAATAGCACTGTCATGGCAGCTGCAAGAAGTGGCAATAAGGAAGAGGTGCGCTAAGGATTGGTGCAGGGCAAGCTCTTCCCCGCAGAGAAAGCACCAATTAGCCAGCGGAGGCAACTGATAGCTGACATCTAAGTCAGTAGGCAAACTCCTGATAGTGGGCAGGAGAGCCTGGTGATGTGAGCAGCGGAGGAGGGGTGTAACTTGCAGCCATTTGGGTGTGCAAAACCAGTGTAATTTACACCCCAAGCGGTGTATGTTACATTGTGTGACAGGGGCCTAGCGGGGAAATGGGGAAGGATGGTGGTGGTAAGGCACCGGATTGGCACTCAGGAGATCGGGATTCAATTCCTGGGTCTGTCACAGACTTCCTGGGTGACTTTGGGTAGAGCCCCGCAAATCTGTGGATAGCCGCAGACCATTCTTGCAGATGGGACGCGGATACAAATGTTGTATCCATGCAGGGCTCTAACTTTGGGCCAGTCACTGGGTGCCTCAGTTCCCCATCTGTAAATTTGGCAGAAGAATAGTTCCTTCCTCCCATCCTTTGTCTGTTTAGACTGTGTGCTCTGTAGGGCACATAATGTGTGTATGTACAGTGCCTAATACAATGGGACTCTAGGGTCTGTAGTCATTCTTAATAATAACTGAGGTCACACATTTGTAGCGTCTGTAGGCTGAGCTCACTGCACAGACCAGGGGTTCTTTGCATTCCTTCATTTCCCCACAATCTGCCTGTGTGCCACCTCCCCATCCTCTTGTATTTCAGGGACTCCCTCATGCCAGGGGGTATGTGTGTGTCCCCATCCCCCACTTTCCTCCATGTCCCCCTTGTCCCCTTATACCTCACCTTTCTCCTTTCCACTCATACCAGGGTACTCCACCAGGGGTTCTGTGATCTCCCCATTCCTCCACATACCATGGTTCTCTGTGCCCTCATTCCCTCCATTTCAGGGGCACCCATTCTCCCCCATGCTGTGGGATTCTATGTACTCCCCCATTCCCCCATGCCCTCCTTCCCATACCAGGGTCCCCATATTCCCTATATGAGAGGCTTTGTGTGCATCCCCTTCTACCTCATATCAGGGTCCTCCATTCTCTGCCCCACCCTGTGCCAGGGGATCTCTGTGCCCCCCATTCTCATTTCTCTCCTTTCTGTCTGGGGGGATAAATCGTTCAGGGTGTCAACATGTTAAACTCTATTGGGAGGATGGGCAGAGATGAGATGCGGTACAGTTACGCTGGAAGGTGTTAATTGGGGCCATCAACCCGTTCTTTCATCTACAGACAATTGCAGAGGTGCTTGAAGCTGTGGCTTGGCTAAGCAGGTGGCAGAGGCATTATGTGTCCCCTGTATGCCGCCTACCCAGGTTTCTGATTTCCCCCCAAAAGTCAGTGGGATTTTGCCCAACAATGCCTAGAACATTCCCGGAAATTCTGGAATTGATTGGGTGCAGTGTCCAAAAGTCAGTGTGTTACGTCCAATCAGAGAAATGCCCTCAAGTTGAGTGAGGCCTCCAATCCTGCTCAGTCAGTTGTTTTTTTAATTCTTCTTCTTCTTAACAGCAAGTTGGAAGCTGTAAACAAGGCCCCACCCCAACTCCATACACCCCAGACTTTTGTACATCCCCCATTAGTTACTTCTCCAGCTCTGCACCTTGTCCACCTCCTCAGCATGTGGGTGACCCTCATTTTGCACACCCACTGAATGAGAAATCAGCGCAAATTATACTCCTTTATCACTTCCACACACTCATTTAAACCATCACATATGGCTTTGCTGCATTTGCTGTGCGCACTTACCTCAGGGTTCAGGGTTTTTATTTTCTGTAGGCTTCTGTTGCTTTCCTTTTACTCTCTAGCTCTCTGAAGTTTGTGCAGATCACTGAAAAGCAGGCCAGACACTGCTCACCCTGCCTGCTCTAGTCTGGATCAGCTGCTTCTGGAATGATCAAATACAGTGCAATCAGGTTCACCTAGTACAGCCAGGGGCAGTGTTGTCCATCCTGCCTTACAGTCTTGAAGTACTGCAAGCTGCTGGAGGAGAGGCAGGAGGGAAACTGGGGAGAGAGTAACCTCCTCCCTTTGATGTCCTGGAATAGACGAGGAAGAGACAGCCAACTAGGAAGTGGCAAAGTCTGCAAAGAGCCCCCAAAGCAATCAGCGTTTGTGCTGTGTGTGCGTTAAGTCTGCCCTTATGAGTTAGAGGAGACTTGGGTTCAAATGATTGTAAACTCTTTGGGGGAGGGACCATCTTTTTGTTCTGTGTCCAGCACCTAGCACAATGGGGTCCTGGCCCATGACTGGGTCTCCTAGGTGCTAAAATAATAATAATTAATAATAATGGGCAATGCCAGTCTGTGGGCTGGGAGTTAGTTATTGACTGGTTGAGCCTAAGGTGAGGGAGTGCCTTGTCTTGCTCAAGATCAATTCCTTGCTCCAGTTAAGGAATAGTGTTGACAGGCTCTCAAGGGAAGTTCATCTGTGTCTTCCTTGGCTAAGCGGATAGTGGTTGTGATACAAGACCTCAAGAGTGGAGGGAATTTAATTCAGAAAAAAATGAGGATCCTTAGAGGCCTGACTGGGAATCAGGGAAGGGAACAGGAAGAGGTCTCACTGACATGTAAGTGGGTATGTGAAAAGCTGCGTTTTGTTTTGATACCTGCAGTTGAGCTCAGGGGGCCAAACGCATCCCTGGCAGAAGTGGATGCATTTGGATTGATGTCAGTAGAACTGAACCTAACCTGGCAGTTAATTTGTCCCAAGATCTATAGCACTGCCAGGTCTCTGTCATCCCTGAGCACACTGCAAGACTCACTACCAAAGATACCAATTGGTTGATATAGTGATGTTTGGAGGAAGTACTGCCTGCTGTCTGTGTGGTAGAACTTTCTAGATCTATATCAGACCATAGCAGTCCCCCCCTCCCCTTCCCTGCCCACACACAATGGCAGAGAGTTGTCTGCAGAATCATAGAAATGTAGGACTAGAAGGGACCTCGAGAAGTGATGAAGTCGAGCACCCTGTGCTGAGGCAGGACCAAATAAACCTAGACCATCCCTGACAGATGTTTGTCCAACCTGTTTTTAAAAACCTCCATTGATGGGGATTCCACAACCTCCTATTCCAGAGCTTAACTACCTTTATAGTTAGAATTTTTCCCTAATGTCCAACCTAAATCTCCCTTGCTGCAAATTAAGCCCATTACTTCTTGCCCTGCCTTCAGTGGACATGGAGAACAATTGATCACTGTCCTCTTTATAATATCTCTTAATGTATTTGAAGACAGTTATTAGGTCCTCTCAGTCTTCTTTTTTCAAGAAATGCCCTTTTTTTTTTTTTAACCTTTCCTCATAGGTCAGGTTTTCTAAACCTTTTGTCATTTTTGTAGCTCTTCTCTGGATTCTCTCCATTTTGTCCACATCTTTTTTTAAAGTGTGGCACCCAGAACTGGACACAACACAGGGAAATGAAGGAGGGAGGGATAACGAATTTCCAAATAACTTCTTCCCTATTCCCTCCCACAGCCTAAAAAAATCAGTAGCCAATTTGTATGTCTCCTTCCTTCCTCTAATCAAGCTGCAGATGAGGATCAAGGATTGTCTTTCAATCCTGGGGATTGTTACAGTATCCTGCATTGTTGAGTTAATGTGATGGGTCTGACATCCATGCCCAGGACTCAGGTGATCCTGCACTCCAGCTCCTTTCCACAGGCAGTTTAATGAACAAATTAAAAAATCTTATCTATGAAAAATAAAATAATAATAATAATAAAAAAGATTCTGCTCCCGGCTACAAATCAGCCTCATCTATCTATACAGTGTGGCCATTCTGAATGTGTGAATGATCGGATGTAAACTCCTAGATCATTAGAAGGTGATAGTCATGCCATGTGACTCTGGGAAGGTAATTTCCTCTAGATCTACACTGAGGTCTCAGATCTGATCTATGTCCTTGATGTGACAAGGTAGTGAGGATTTCTAGACAGGTAATATGCAGGCAAAATAACCACAGAATTATGCCATCTGCGGACCTGTCCACAATTTTGTTTTGTAAGTTTGGTAAACTTTTATTATTTTATAAGAATAAACTCATTTAATTGATCCAAGCCTTTAAAATGCAATTTACTTCCGCCAGAGAGACGTACTTCTAGTCCAAGGAGCACTAGAAGGTACAAAACATGTTGCCAATAGATTTAAAGACAATTGTAAACATAAAAATATACTCCCCTTTGCCATCTTAAAAACGTACTGTCCTCTACCAGGTGCTTGGTACCTCAGTTCAGAGCACACTTTGAACTGCTCAGTATTGGCCAAATCTTTTCTTAGACCCTGATCTTGGCAAGAGCGCTAGCCATGTAGATCCATTCACTTGTGTGAAGAGCCAGTGACTTCATTGCAAACTGGCTTTGTACTTAATCAAAACTTTCTTTGAAATCAATGGAGTGAAAACTGAGTGAGGCCCTTAGGATTTGGGCCTCAGTTAAGGTAGGAGAAAAGCAGGTTCTCTTTTTCTTTCTGCCAACCCTGCCTCCCCTTCCATCTTCCTGCTGGATCTTCCGTACAATTCACAATCCTATTCCACACAAATGTTATTGCCTCTTGGATGTGAAGGATTTCATGATAAATGGTGGCAAGATGGTACTGCTGATAAAGTTTGGGCCTGAGACCAGCTAAGCATAAGGCATGAAAGGAGAAACACACAGACATATGGGAATGAGAGGGATATGGAAAGAGGGATAGGATGATGAGGTGAGGGGGCAAAGGAAATGGAGGGAGAAGAGGATACAATGAAGGTGAAGAAGTGCTGGGCTGCTGGCCTACCAGAGGCATGAGGAAGAGCAAGGAGATGAGAGATTCAGGCTGTGTCCTATTAGCATAGAAAAATGTCCTTGGAGATGAAAGCAAAGAGAAGGGAAGATAAGATACAGGACACAACCAAGGGAGTGGGAAGAATGACAGATAAAGCAGGTGAAGGCAAAGAAGGAATGATGGAAAAAGCAGGAAGGGGAAAGAGAGATGAAAAGAAGAGGAGATCAAATGAAGCAGGGAAAAGGCCAGGTGAGGAAGAGGGAAGGGGTGTAACAGAAAAGAGGAAGGTGACACAGGGAGATGGAAAGGGAGTGATATAATAGGGAAAGGATAAGGAAAAGGGCATTGGGAAATTGAGAGGAGGAGAAATGAAAAGGGAGGGAGGGAGCAACAGAAGGGGAAAGAGATTGAGAGAGGAGGGGATGAAAGGGAGGGATGAGACAAGGAGGAGGAGGAAGGACTCTGAAGGAGGGAGAAGAAAGAGTGGAGGTGGAACTGGCAAGGATGTAAAAGACAGAGGAGGAAGGATGATTACAGAGAGGAGGACCAGTTAGAAGTAAAAGGTGGAGAGGGGAGAATGGGTAAGATAGGGACTTTGAGGGTACATGTAGGAGAGGAGAAGGGAGACTCAAGGTTGAGAGAAGATGGGGCTGTGGGAGAGAGGAGATGGCAAAAAACTGGAATGGAGAACAAGGTTGGGTAGCACCAGATATAGGAGTGAAAGGCTGTGTGCAGGGGGAGAAAGGGATGGGGAAAAACAGCAGTGATGAAAGGATGGGAAGGGGCAGGCAGGGATGGGAGAGGAAGAGGGGCTGTGTGTGGCAGCCTGGAAGGAGGGATGGGGAGGAGGAGGGGCTGTATATGGCTAGGAGGGAAGGGTGGAGGAGGAGGGACTGTGTGGAGGGGGAAGGAGGGGCTGTGTGCTGTGGCAGGAGGGAGGGAAGGGTGGAGGGGGAAGGAGAGGCTGTGTGCTGTGGCAGGTGGGAGGGAAGGAGGAATGAAGGGAAGGGTGGAGGAGGAGGAGGGGCTGTGTGGAGGGGGAAGGAGGGGCTGTGTGCTGTGGCAGGAGGGAGGGAAGGGTGGAGGGGGAAGGAGAGGCTGTGTGCTGTGGCAGGTGGGAGGGAAGGAGGAATGAAGGGAAGGGTGGAGGGGGAGGAGGGGCTATGGCAGGAGGGAGGGAAGGAGGGATGAAGGGAACGGTGGAGGAGGAGGGACTGTGTGCTGTGGCAGGAGGGAGGGAAGGGTGGAGGGGAAAGGAGGGGCTGTGAACTGTGGCAGGAGGGAGAGAAGGGTGGAGGAGGAGGGGCTGTGTGCTGTGGCAGGAGGGAGGGAAGGAGGGATGAAGGGAAGGGTGGAGGAAGAGGAGGGGCTACGTGGAGGGGGGAGGAGGGGCTGTGTGCTGTGGCAGGAGGGAGGGAGGGATGAAGGGAAGGGTGGAGGAGGAAGAGGGGCTGTGTGCTGTGGCAGGAGGGAGGGAGGGAGGGATGAAGGGAAGGGTGGAGGAGGAGGAGGGGCTGTGTGCTGTGGCAGGAGGGAGGGAAGGAGGGATGAAGGGAAGGGTGGAGGAGGAGGAGGGCTGTGTGGAGGGGGAAGGAGGGGCTGTGTGCTGTGGCAGGAGGGAGGGAAGGAGGGATGAAGGGAAGGGTGGGGGAGGAGGAGGGGCTGTGTGGAGGGGGAAGGAGGGGCTGTGTGCTGTGGCAGGAGGGAGGGAAGGAGGGATGAAGGGAAGGGTGGGGGAGGAGGAGGGGCTGTGAACTGTGGCAGGAGGGAGGGAGGGAGGGATGAAGGGAAGGGTGGGGGAGGAGGAGGGGCTGTGAACTGTGGCAGGAGGGAGGGAGGGAGGGATGAAGGGAAGGGTGGAGGAGGAGGGGCTGTGTGGAGGGGGGAGGAGGGGCTGTGGCAGGAGGGAGGGAAGGAGGGATGAAGGGAAGGGTGGGGGAGGAGGAGGGGCTGTGAACTGTGGCAGGAGGGAGGGAGGGATGAAGGGAAGGGTGGAGGAGGGGCTGTGTGCTGTGGCGGGAGGGAGGGATGAAGGGAAGGGTGGAGGAGGAGGGGCTGTGTGCTATGGCAGGAGGGAGGGAAGGAGGGATGAAGGGAAGGGTGGAGGAGGAGGGGGGGCTGTGTGGAGGGGGAAGGAGGGATGAAGGGAAGGGTGGAGGAGGAGGAGGGGCTGTCTGGAGGGGGAAGGAGGGGCTGTGTGCTGTGGCAGGAGGGAGGGAAGGAGGGATGAAGGGAAGGGTGGGAGAGGAGGAGGGGCTGTGAACTGTGGCAGGAGGGAGGGAGGGAGGGATGAAGGGAAGGGTGGAGGAGGAGGGGCTGTGTGGAGGGGGGAGGAGGGGCTGTGGCAGGAGGGAGGGAAGGAGGGATGAAGGGAAGGGTGGAGGAGGGGCTGTGTGCTGTGGCGGGAGGGAGGGAGGGAGGGATGAAGGGAAGGGTGGAGGAGGAGGAGGGGCTGTGTGCTGTGGCAGGAGGGAGGGAAGGAGGGATGAAGGGAAGGGTGGAGGAGGAGGGGCTGTGTGCTATGGCAGGAGGGAGGGAAGGAGGGATGAAGGGAAGGGTGGAGGAGGAGGGGGGGCTGTGTGGAGGGGGAAGGAGGGGCTGTGTGCTGTGGCAGGAGGGAGGGAAGGAGGGATGAAGGGAAGGGTGGAGGAGGAGGAGGGGCTGTGTGGAGGGGGAAGGAGGGGCTGTGTGCTGTGGCAGGAGGGAGGGAAGGAAGGAAGGAGGGATGAAGGGAAGGGTGGAGGAGGAGGAGGGGCTGTGTGGAGGGGGAAGGAGGGGCTGTGTGCTGTGGCAGGAGGGAGGGAAGGAAGGAAGGAAGGAAGGAGGGATGAAGGGAAGGGTGGAGGAGGAGGAGGGGCTGTGTGGAGGGGGAAGGAGGGGCTGTGTGCTGTGGCAGGAGGGAGGGAAGGAAGGAAGGAGGGATGAAGGGAAGGGTGGAGGAGGGGCTGTGTGCTGTAGCAGGAGGGAGGGAAGGAGGGATGAAGGGAAGGGTGGAGGAGGGGCTGTGTGCTGTGGCAGGAGGGAGGGAAGGAAGGAAGGAGGGATGAAGGGAAGGGTGGAGGAGGGGCTGTGTGCTGTGGCAGGAGGGAGGGAAGGAGGGATGAAGGGAAGGGTGGAGGAGGGGCTGTGTGCTGTGGCAGGAGGGAGGGAAGGAGGGATGAAGGGAAGGGTGGAGGAGGAGGAGGGGCTGTGTGGAGGGGGAAGGAGGGGCTGTGTGCTGTGGCAGGAGGGAGGGAAGGAGGGATGAAGGGAAGGGTGGAGGAGGGGCTGTGTGCTGTGGCAGGAGGGAGGGAAGGAAGGAAGGAGGGATGAAGGGAAGGGTGGAGGAGGAGGAGGAGGGGCTGTGTGCTGTGGCAGGAGGGAGGGAAGGAGGGATGAAGGGAAGGGTGGAGGAGGAGGAGGGGCTGTGTGGAAGGGGAAGGAGGGGCTGTGTGCTGTGGCAGGAGAGAGGGAAGGAGGGATGAAGGGAAGGGTGGAGGAGGAGGAGGGGCTGTGTGGAGGGGGAAGGAGGGGCTGTGTGCTGTGGCAGGAGGGAGGGAAGGAGGGATGAAGGGAAGGGTGGAGGAGGAGGAGGGGCTGTGTGCTGTGGCAGGAGGGAGGGAAGGAGGGATGAAGGGAAGGGTGGAGGAGGAGGAGGGGCTGTGTGCTGTGGCAGGAGGGAGGGAAGGAGGGATGAAGGGAAGGGTGGAGGAGGAGGAGGGGCTGTGTGCTGTGGCAGGAGGGAGGGAAGGAGGGATGAAGGGAAGGGTGGAGGAGGAGGAGGGGCTGTGTGGAGGGGGAAGGAGGGGCTGTGTGCTGTGGCAGGAGGGAGGGAAGGAGGGATGAAGGGAAGGGTGGAGGAGGAGGAGGGGCTGTGTGGAGGGGGAAGGAGGGGCTGTGTGCTGTGGCAGGAGGGAGGGCCGGCCGGAGCATCTGCGAGGCTGGGTTTGACAGGCGGGGAGCGCCGCGGCGGCAGGTGAGGGCCGGGGGGATGGAGGCCGCGTAGGGAGAGGAGGAGGGCGAACGGCGCTGTTCGTGCTGACGGAGGGGAGGAGACGGCCGTGCCCGCCGCAGGGACTCGCCGGGAGGAGCCGAGCCGAGGCGGATCTGGGCTCGGGCAGGTCCGGCCGGGAGAATGGGCAACGCCGACTCCAAGCTGAACTTCAGGAAGGCGGTGATCCAGCTCACCACCAAGACCCAGGTGAGCGGCCGGGCCGGACCGAACCGAGCGGGGCTGGTGTCCCGGGGACACCGGGCCGGGATGTGCCTTGAGATCCAGGACGGGGGGGCGCCCGTCGGGCCCCTCTCCCCTAGGGCCTGGGCGGGGGAGGACCGGGAGAAGCGGCCGCAGCGATCTGCGTGTCAGACGGGAAAATAAGGGGGCCGGTCCGCCATGAGCCAGGTGGGAGCCGCCTGGCGAGGGGGGCAGCTGAGGGCCGGGCGCAGGGAGTGGCTGCGGGGTGAGGGCAGCTTGGGGGGTTGGTTTAAGGGAGGCGGCCCCTGGGGGGCTGGTTGGGACCCTGGAGGCTCCTGGGCGGGTGGGTGTTGGTTTTTGGGGGAGACTCCTAGGAGGTTCCTCTGTGCGTTTCCTGGATCCCCTGGAAGGAGGTAACCCTGCCCTTTAATAACAGCTGCTGGGTTTTCCTCAAAGCCCTGCATGGTGGCACCCCTCCTCCCTATGCCTCTAAATAGCACCCACCAGAAGGAAAGCCAGTTGAGGGTTCTCAGTTTCTAAACTGTCCCTCTTTGGGGCTTAGACTGGCAAGGGGGGTGGGGTGGGGTGGGGGGTTAAGGCAGGATCCTTGGGGACTGGGCCTTGCAGGTAGAAGGGACCTGGCTGGAGCAGAGGGTAGCAGGGGGCAGTGCCAAGGAAGCCACAGCCCATGTGCCCGAGCCATTCCCATCACACACCTTTCACAGTATCCCTACATCTGTGCAACCCTGCCTGGCAGCCTGGATAAATGATATGAATTTTATAACCTCCCCTAGCTAGTGCTTCTCCCTATAATAACTGCCTTCCAGGCACAGGTGAGAGTGACTGTAGGTGTAACAGCTGTTGGATGTCAGCACCATCCCACACACAGAGCCAGTTAGCTTGCAGTACTGCTTATGGACAGAGGTGGAGAGTTGTCGTGCCATGGGATCTTTAACTTGTACCTGGGCAAGCATGAAAACCTGAGTAAGGGGAAATTCTCTGTGGGAGAAAGGCACATTCACCACTACACTGCTCCTTGCCATGCTATGTAGTTAGATTATCTCCATTTTCTGAAGATTAGGATTGGAATTTGGGACCTGTGGTTTTAATGTATTGGTGCTAATCTACAGCCCTTCTGCTTTGTATCTGCTGCCTTGTAACAGCTGGGGGATTCTAGTTCTGAGGAAAGTGAGGACCTAGTTTCAGAGTAGCAGTCGTGTTAGTTTGTATCTGCAAAAAGAAAAGGAGGACTTGTGGCACCTTAGAGACTAACACGTTTATTAGAGCATAAGCTTTCGTGGGCTACAGCCCACTTCATCGGAGGCATAGAATGGAACATATAGTAAGAAGATTATATATACGTACAGATAAGTTGGAAGTTGCCATACAAACTGTGAGAGGCTTATTAGTTAAGGTGAGCTATTATCAGCAGGAGAAAAAAAACTTTTGTAGTGATAATCAAGATGGCCCATTTAGACAGTTGTCAAGAAGGTGTGAGGATACTTAACTTAGGGAAATAGATTCAATATGTGTAATGACCCAGCCACTCCCAGTCTCTATTCAAACCCAAGTTAACGGTAATAATAGCTCATCTTAACTAATTAGCCTCTCACAGTTTGTATGGCAACTTCCAATTTATCTGTATGTGTATGTATATCTTCTTACAGTATGTTCCATTCTATGCATCCGATGAAGTGGGCTGTAGCCCATGAAAGCTTATGCTCTAATACATTTGTTAGTCTCTAAGGTGCCACAAGTACTCCTGTTCTTTTTGAGGACTTAGTAACTATAGTTAGAACCAGGCTGTACAAGTTTCCCTATCTTGCTCTGTCAATGCATTTCAATCCTGACCAGCAGTAGCCCATACTATTCTACTGCTGAGCCTTCTCTGTATTGAGATTGGCAGTTATGTGCTAAATTGTGTGATGACTTTGTGACATGGATTAACATCCAGTCAAGACTCAGTTTTAGCTGTGATGAAATCTGTATATGAACTCATATCTTTAGATGTTAGATGCATTTATTAAAATAAGGGAAATCGATACTAATCAAATCTTATGCTTCAGGGCACCAGCTCATCACCATAGGGGTCGGTAAGGATTTTCACCCTATTCAACATCTCACAATTACATAGGTGCATTATGTTTTTCTTCATTATCCTCTGATGCGTCTGCCTTTGGCTATTGCCAGAGGCAGGTTACTAAGCTTGGTGGACCAATTTTCTGATCTGATAAGGCAGGTTCTGTCCTCTTATGGTATTCAGCTGCTCAAGGTTTAAATCAACAGAGGATTCCCCCACTTTTTCTCATGTCTATGCATTTTCATATAGCCCCTTCAGGAGAATCCTCTCTGTTGGACAGGAGGTAGCTGAATGAAACTGACATAGCTAATATGATTGTTGTTAGTTTCATTCTAACCCTGACACACTGATGGGGAAGAGCTAAGAGCCACTTGTATCAGAGGAGGATCAAATCTGTTGTGCTCCAGTAGATGCTGTATCTCTGTAGGTTTAATCGGGAGAAGGAAGTGAAACAAAAATCGGAAGTGTATATTATAGGGAAGGCGGCTGCCCTGGTGAAGTAGCAGCTGTGGATCTTAGTTTGGGACTGAGCTGAAGTCTTCTTTTCTTAGGACAGCAGATAATGGGAGTCTAATGGAGGCAGCACATGTTACTCGTTGGACTCTAGCATCTCTAAGCATTTCTGAGCTACAGTGGAGGGCTGCCACCCTGAAGGATCTCTGATGACAGGGGCATGATGGATCGTCTGAGACTAATTGGAGGTGGTAGTGGAAGGAAAGGTGACTGGAGGAGAAGAGAAATGAGGGAAGGGTGGGGGAAGTGAGAGACTTATTAATAAAGGGGTGCAAGGTAAAGGGAAACATTTATGAACATAGGGGTCTAGGGACAAAGGTTTGGTTTGGGGAATGAATAACAAAGAGAGAATAGCTTCATTTTAGTGAGGAGTGCTAATATAGTCATAGATGCCTAATCCCTACAATTCTGGATTCTCCTTCCACCACTTGAAAGCGTGTTTATAGAAGGCAAGATTGCAAAATGAATGCAACACTTGCCCCTCCATCACCTAATCTTGTCATGTCTGGAGCTTACAAATAAAGCTCTAAGCAGGGCAGTCACCTGTACTGCAGATCCAGAAGGCTGCGTGGCTCCTCTGGTTTGTTGACATATGTAGCAAGATAAAGTTCACCGTGACACTGAATATAACAAAGACAATCTATGTTCTTGGCTGGATTTGTTAGCGGAGTCTGTAGAAATGTAGGTGAAACTTATGCCATGCGTAAAAGAGGGTGGGATAATGAAACACCCATATTTACATACCTTTGTTAGTCTCTAAGGTGCCACAAGTACTCCTTTTCTTTTTGCGGATACAGACTAACTTGGCTGCTACTCTGATATTTGAGAAGGGCACTGGTGTTTGCATGTGCAATAGGCAACACTGGGCTTCCTTGCAATCTTCTGAGCTTATAGAGGTAACAATCTCCATGTAACCTCCCAGTCCGCTGAGTTGCTGGAATTAAAAACAAAATATTGTGTTGGTTTGGATAGTTTCCCCACAGGTATTTACCCAAACTAAGCATTGCTTTCTCAGCAGCATATCTACTCTTTCTACTTTCTCTTCTAACACTGGGCAGCAGGACAAATGGAAGTTTACATTTCATTAAATCACTGGTAACTTAAAACCTTTAGCTGAGCAAGCAGGAAGTCACACATGGAGTCAGTTTTTAAAAAATCAGCAAATAAACATTTCCTTTCAACCCAAACAATGAGGGGTCCAGAACCTGAAAGTGAAATTGACTGTAAGCAAAAATGAAATTGACTTAATCAATTATAATGGCAAGAAAAATGCTAAAAGCCAACAAATAGCATAAAGTGTGAATAGTACATTGAATTTTCAAAGTGCTTTCAGTTCTAATTATATAAATTGGTGGTAATCACAAAGGAAAGATATGTGTTTATAATGCTCGTATACCTGTATTATAATCAGATCTGTCCCCTGAGCTGTTTGGATAATTGGAATTTATCTAGATATGATTTTTAAGTTGTTAATGCCCATTTAATAATACTAATTGTGCCTTTCATCTGAGGATCTCGGGATGCTTTATCATCATGAATGAACTATCCTCCCCCTTCCCCGCAACACTCATGTTACTTAGATGGTATTTTATAGATGGCTACTGTGAAGCACAGAGAGGTTGCAACCTGCCAGGGTATCACAAGAAGTCAGTTGCAGAGCTGGGAATCAAACCGAGGAGTGCTTTAATCATTAGACAAATTAACTTTCCCTCTCCCTAAATATATTAATGATAAAATAGTCTTTAGAGTTTCAGGAAGTGACCAGTCTATAATATAAAATTCACGATCTTCTGATATTTTCTTGTCATGTTTTAGTGCCAGCCACGTAACTGTTTTTAAAGAGATGAGAGGGAGCAAATGGAAAAAAAACATTTGGGTCTTTCTCACACTGGTGTGCAGCTGCCTTATCTTGATAAGGTGTTAATCTGAGCCTGATAAAATAATGCCCGGTGTCTAAAGAGACATCAGTTTAGTAATCTATTAACCTGGTTCTGAAAATTTTCAAGCAACTCAGTCTTGGCTTCATCAAAAGAAAACCTTGAATGCATGGGTTAGCCTTTCATCTGTCAGGTGCACCTGTGCTTTTAGGACTATATTTTTATACCGCTGGTGTTTCTCTATGCCCCTGCCAAAGTTCCATGACACCCCTTTCCTCCTCCTCAAAAGCCTGTGTTATAGCCACTATTCTTCTAGCAGTGGAGAACTGGCAAAGAGCTTGCTACGGAATCTCTCCATGCTGTTCCATTGTTGACTGCAGAGGGCGCTGTTGTGAAGCTCAAGATGCTCTTCCCCCACACCTGCCCCCCACAAATGAGTGTGCAGCCTCTGGCCTGGGCAGGTAAAATCAAAGTGGGCTCTCTAACTTGGGAGCATTAGCACTAGGTCCATCCATAGACCTGCTTTAACCTTGTGTGGGCGCCCTGGGTCAAAAGCAGGGACACACCTGTAAATGCATATTAGTTGTCACAAAGTAACCATCAGGCTGTCCAGGCTACCGCAGGGGTGGATGGGGTCTCGTGAATCCTTTTTCATGGAGCTCAGTTAGGTGCTCCAGGGTGACTTTAATAGTCTTCACATTGCAGTTCTCCTTCATTTCATCTCTATGGGATTGCATAGACTGTCTTATCTTCAGTGTCTTTGTGGGTACGAGAGGAGAGGGCGATGTCTAGCCTGATCATAAACAAGGCAAGTTACTCCTTGGGGCCCTGGATTTTTGGTGTCCCCTGTATCCCCATCATGTCATGGCCTTTTTGATAGTGGGATTGATGGGGGAGACTGCTCATGGACTAATTCCCTTCAACCCACCTCTGTACTTGGAGGTGGTGGTCAATTATTATGATTTATTTTATTATTTGTATTGCTGTTGCACTAAGGAGCCCCAGTCATGGGAGAGAACCCCACTGTGCTAGGTGCTGGACAAACACAGAACAAAACCATGGTCCCTATCCCAAAAAAGTTTATAATGTAAATAGACTGGATAGTTGCAGTGGTGAGAGGGGAGACAGTGGACAAGAGACAACAGGTGGATACAGAGGTCAGGCAAGTAGGTGATTGAGCTTTCAGAGCATCCTCTGTAGGGCTTGTCTACACAGGGATACCCAGGAAAAATAATCTGAATTGAATTTACTGTGTATTAGTTAAACTGCATTAAACCCCTATGTGGACGCACACGTTCAGAATTAAATTTGTCAATTAAACTAAACCAGATTAAGGCCACTTTAATTCTGAATGAGTGTCCACACAAAAAGCATCTTAACGAAGCCATGTTAAATTCACACCTTTAGTTAGCAAGCCCTAAATTTCTGCCTTACTTCTTGCAAATTGTAAGGCCAGTCCTGAGCTAAGATGAATGGACTCTTGGGGACAAACATTTTATTTAAAGGAATAACTCCCCAGCAGTGCTGAGCACTGGCATTTGGGATAAGATGGTAAATGTTGACTGTGACTGAGGTCATATATGACAGTTTCTGAGTGACAGCAAATTAGTATATTAGCCAGATCAACACAATGATGACAATAACAAATGAGTGGGGCAGGACCGCAGGGCCTTTTCCTGTTTATAGGCCATTATTCGTGCAGCTCTATTCTTCTGTTTCCTGTGACGTGTCCTGTTTGCACAAGGATCCTTTTCAGGGCTGTGATTCTGTGTTTGATAACTGGCAAGATCACTGACATCCAAGCTGCTTCCTCTTTGAATTCCCACAATAAAAAAAACCAAACCCAAACTTTTAATGCAAAACTAAGACTGAGAAATAAGACAGAAAACATACAGGAAACTTTCAATTAAGGTGCCTGGTATAATTGATGCTCTAACCCTGTGCGTTCATCTCCCCTTTCCCTCTCACCACACCCTTCGTAACCACGTTCACCCTCTGTATCTGGGTTGGAGATAGGAGTCCTCTCCACCCCACCCCCATGTACCACATCAGCCTTAACTCTGCCCACTGTACTCTCAACAACCGCTTCAGGCTCCAACAACCCTCTCTTTAGCACTTTACCCTGGAAAGCTCAGCTCAGACAGCTGCATATTTGTTCTGTGGCTGTCTCCTTTTAGAGAATTGCAACCAGGCAGCCTGTGTATTGACTTCAGGCCTTTTCTGTCCAGATGACCTAAGGCTGTGGTCTCAGAGGATAGACCTGGCTGTTAGTCCTGTAATACTAGGTTTTTGCTCAATGTGACCCCACTGATCATTGCCTGCTGCTCTTCCTCTCCCAAGAGCAATACATTTGCAATGTATTGTAGCCAAGTCTGGCTTCTCTGTTGTTTGGTGCACGCTACCATGCTGTGTTACGGTTCGGGACCAAGAATGGCTTAATTGTTTTGAGCCGTGTGCTCATTCTGAAGAGTTAAGGCTGCTGAAGTTAATAGCAGTGCCAATGGGTATGCTGAGCCTTGTGAAGCAGGATTGCCCAAACATCCTTTTACGAAGGCCCCAAGTGCACACACAGGCCGTTGTGAGCCTAGCTGCAATGGTATTTGTTACTACATTCTGTGCCTAAATGTTTATAATCAGGGTTTCAGATTTAAGATGCTCATGATGGATGAGTGAAGTAGCTTTCTGATTCTCCTCACCTCCCCACTTTAGAAACCAGATAGCAGAACACCTGGTGAACTCAATCACAGTTTGGGCCAATTGCTGTTTAATCCCCCCTGAGACTCTGTGTGAGCAAACCAAAGTCTCTGTAAAGATCCAATAGTGCTCTGTCAAGGGGATGAGCATACATATATGGAGCAGTATTTGGAGGGAGGCTCCTAAGAAAAAGCCAGGGGCTTCAGGAAGTGGTGTTAATGACTCAGTAAAGCGAAGTCTTTCTCCTGAGTCAGTATTGAACCAATGTCCCAGGATTGTACTCGTAAGTGGTATGGCGCTGGTGCCACCTGTTTTGAGGCGATGTAAAACTGACTTCTTGTGATCACGAAGGAACCAGGAAATGGTGTGTTAATGTAACCCATTGGGCAGCCATCACGTTAACATTAGTGCTCTGATCAAAATTCTAGCTGCTATTCCGCCTCCCTAAGTTTCCCTTGTAGTTTCGGTTGAATATGTTATTTTTCATTTCCTATCTTAAACTGATCTGCAATATTGTTGTGCACTGTAAAACAGCAGCTGTGTGTCACCCCAGAGATGGCTGCATTTCAGTGCTAGATGAAGTGATTATATAGTTTGGAAAAGGTATGGGATCCTTCCGCAAGGAAGGTGCTATAGAAGTATGAGATATTATGTGTGTTACACAATTAGAGCTAGAGATATATTCAAGAGTTCAGAGCCAGAATTTCAAGTGCTCAGCTCCCTTTTAAACATGTAAGTAAGGCTCAGATTTGCAAAAATGCTCTGTACCCAGCAGTTCCCACTGAGACACTTGTGGGCAAACTTTCAAAACAGCGCAGCACCTAATGAGCTGAGTTCTTTTGCAGATCTGGCCCTAAACTCACGAGCATTTACAGCGATCTCCTATGGGAGGCAGCATGCTGGATTCTTTGGAAAAATCCCTTGGAAGGGGGTCTGATGGGGACTTGCTGGGCTGCCCATCTGGTAAAATGAAAAGGGTTTCTGTACTAGAGCAGTCACCTGTGTCTAAGCACCTTTTTTCCTAGGTGGAGAGAGCCTGGGGGATTCATTTCATGGCTGGCAGGAGCAAGACAAGGGCAGTGATAATAGGAAGGTTCTTGGCATCAGAGTGTTAAGGAACAAAACCACAATTAAATGAACCTGCTCTACCAGTTTTGGCCTGCCCGGCTGCTCCTCTTGCTTTCTGGCCTTTGGGTTTTAATGACACATCACCTGTACAGAGCTCTTAAGTGCCTCTGAGGTTAGGGCTGCTAGTTCAAAAGATGCTGTCTCCTCATACCCAGCTAGAAGAGTGTGAATCTGAGTGCTTCCCTCTGTCTCAGTGTCAGAGCTGTGAAGAAGGCAGCTTCTAATTGGGGATCCTTGCATGCATTTAGAAGCTTGTTGCAAAGGCGGACAAATTAACAAAAGAATTGTAGCAGATGTTGGGAAAATGTTTTAAATTAAACTCACGTTAATCTCTCCCCCCTGCGTTCCAACACAATGGAACCACTCACTGCACAGTAACAAGCATGTTTAGGTAAGAGCTGTTGTTTGTCTTTGAGTTTTTATTACGTCAATTGCATGAGGCACCAGGCACCCTCTATTCCTAACCTAAGGGTCAGGAATGTTTAGTGAACCTGGCATTCTGGCTGACTGAGCACTTGTTAGTGTGTTTTAATATTGGATATTCCCCTTGTCTTCTGGTGATCCAGTAATACTGTACACTTGCATAGCATCTCCTGTTCAAGGAGCTCCCAATGCTTTACAACCTCACAACGGCAGTCTTCGCAGCTGAGAACGTAAAGGAGATTCCCAAACCTGAGCCATTCTTTTTAGGTGACAGATCTGAGGAACTGTCCCAGATTGAGGTGTCATTAGAGGAGGTTTGAAACAAATTGATAAATTAAACAGCAATAAGTCACCAGGACCAGATCGTATTCACCCAAGAGTTCTGAAGGAACTCAAATGTGAAATTGCAGAACTACTAACTGTAGTCTATAACCTATCATTTAAATCAGCTTCTGTACCAGAGGACTGGAGGATAGCTAATGTGACACCAATTTTTAAAAAGGGCTCCAGAGGTGATCCTGGCAATTACAGGCCTGTAAACCTGACTTCAGTACCAGGCAAACTGTTTGAAACTTTAATAAAGAACAATGTTGTCAGACAAGTAGATAAACATAATTTGTTGAGGAAGAGTCAACATGGCTTTAGTAAAGGGAAATCATGCCTCACCAATCAACCAGAATTCTTTGAGGGGGTCAACAAGCATGTGGACCGAGGGGATCCAGTGGATATATAGTGTACTTAGATTTTCAGAAAGCCATTGACAACATCCCTCACCAAAGGCTCTTATGCAAAGAAAGCTGCCACGGGGATAAGAGGGAAGGTGCTCTCACGGATTGGTAACTAGTTAAAAGATAGGAAACAAAGGGTAGGTATAAATGGTCAGTTTTCAGAATGGAGAGAGGTAAATAGTGGTGTCCCCAAGGGGTCTGTTCTGGGATGAATCCTATTCAACATATTCATAAATGATCTGGAAAATGGGGTAAACAGTGAGGTGGCAAAATTTGCAGATGATACAAAATTACTCAAGATAGTTAAGACTCAGGCAGACTGCGAAGAGCTACAAAAGGATCTCTCAAAATTGGGTGACTGGGCAACAAAGTGGCAGATGAAATTCAATGTTGGTAAATGCAAAGTAATACACATTGGAAAGCATAATCCCAACTATACATATAAAATGATGGGGTCTAAATTAGCTGTTACCACTCAAGAAAGAGATCTTGGAGTCATGGATAGTTCTCTGAAAACATCCACTCAATGTGCAGCAGCAGTCTAAGGGATAGATAATAGGACAGAAAATATCATGTTGCCTCTATATAAATCCTTGGTATGCCCACATCTTGAATACTGTGTGCAGATGTGGTCACCCCATCTCAAAAAAGATATATTGGAATTGGAAAAGATTCAGACAAGGGCAACAGAAATGATTAGGGATAGAATGGCTTCCATATGAGGAGAGATTAATAAGACTGGGACTTTTCAGCTTAGAAAAGAGACGGCTAAGGGGAGGTATGATTGAGGTCTATAAAATCATGACTGGTATAGAGAAAGTAGAGAAGGAAGTGTTGTTTACTACTTCTCATAACACAAGAACTAGGGGTCACCAAATGAAATTAATAGGCAGCAGGTTTAAAACAAATAAAAGGAAGTATTTCTTCACACAACGCACAGTCAACCTGTGAAACTCCTTGCCAGAGGATGTTGTGAAGGCCAAGACCATAACAAGGTTCAAAAAAGAACTAGATAAATTCATGGAGGATAGGCCCATCAATGGCTATTAGCCAGGATGGGCAGGAATGGTATCCCTAGCTTCTGTTTGCCAGAAGTTGGGAATGAGCGACAGGGGATGGATCACTTGATGATTACCTGTTCTGTTCATTCCCTCTGGGACACCTGGCACTGGCCACTGTCGGAAGACAGGATACTGGGCTAGATGGACCTTTGGTCTGACCCAGTAGGGCCATTCTTAATACTCACTTGTCCAGCGAGGGGCAGAAAAACTTATATTATCTTAATTTGACAGATGGGGAAACTGAAGCCCATTGGTTAAGTGTGTTGCTTCAAGTCACACAGTAAGTTGGTAGCAAAGCCAGGCATAGAATCTTAGAAATGTAGGAGTGGAAGGGGCCTCAAGAGGTCGTCTAGTGCATCCCTTCACACTGAGGCAGGATTAAGTATACTTAGAGCAGGACATAGACCCCAGGAGTCCTGACTTCCAGGCCTCTAATCCTGGTGCTGAGTTCTTGTGTCCATTGGCTGCAGCCACTCACATGCCTCTTATAGCTGGCTTTTGGGCACTTTTAAATGAGATGATCCCATTTCTTTTTCATAGTGTGGATCATGTCTTGAAAGGGACGGTGTCTCATGATGTCACTGTTCCCATCTCCAGTCCCATGGACCATCTCCAATCCCAGTTGTCATCACATAACATCTTTGCGGCTACAATGGCAGCCGCTTACGTGGAAGAATAACATTAGCAAAGTGGTCAGTGTAATTTCAGCTTCTCTAATGTGAGCTAGAAGCTGGGAGCGAGAACAAGAGCGAGTACCATGGACCAGCCACCTCTCTACAGACCACAGCAAGTGCTCTGCAGTGGTCCATGGAGCAGTTTGAAAACTGCTGCTTTGCACCAAATATAAACATGCTTCCCCAGCTGGAGTTTCAGCAATGAGGACTCTGTGTCAGAGAAAAATCTAGGTTCTAATCATGCAATTGGATCCACCTGGAGCCCCATAGACTTTGGTGTGTTTCCACAGGAGTCCACGGGTCCATGTGGTTCCAGTTGTAGGATCCAGGGCCTTTGTGTTCATTGGTCATGATCGTCACAGTTCTATCAAAACTAACCCTGAGTGGGGAGCAGGTCTGGGTGGGAGCCATACACAGAGCCTCAAAACAACAGTGATGGTGCCATGTCAAGCAACAGGTACAACTGACATATTTTTGGTTCATTTATTTGAATGTTTCTGTTGGGGTGTGGAGAGGTGGATATTTTTTTAAAGACTATTTTTAACCAAGTAAACCTTGACCAACCTCTTTCACACTGTGCAGTATAAATACGCAAGTAGGTGAATATCGCACCTGCATTTAGACCTTGGAAGCATTGTTGAATTGGGTGATCACTCCTAGGCTGTGGGTTAGTTAAGGATGCCTGCATTTGTGGCGAGGCTTCTCTGCAGTGAGTGGCAGGTTTTCTGAGTGTTGAGCGATGTTTGGGTTTGAGGTGAATGAAATGTTGAGCCCTTTCTGAGCTCTTCAGAGCTCTGTGCTCACTTGCTTCTGATGCTCAGAAGAGTCCTGTGTAACCATGGCAGCCTTCTTGCTCTACATATAGTGTCTGCTCCTTGCAGGCCCAACCCTTCCACAGCTTGGTAAATTCCTATGCAGACAAGTCCTTCCACTGATTGCAATGGGAAGGGTTGCACATCTGGGCCCCGTGTCTCTCCGGTTCACACCTGCTCACTATTGAAAAATACAGCAGTTGTTTCACTGTTGACAATTATCCCCGTTAGCCCTGTAGATCCAATACATCTACAACAGAGAGAAGTGGAGTCTAATCTGCTTTGATTATCATCACTTAATCTGACCTGAAAATTTTAGCATCTCTATTAGTGGTAATGATGCAAGTGGCAGAGAGAATGCGGCTTGAAGAATCATTGTTCTGACTTACAAATTGAGGACACTTGGTCTGTAAGTGAGTGGGAGGGAATAAGATTGGAATCCAACACTATCAGTTGCACAGAGTAACTTTTCTGAGTATAGATGGACATTAAGGGGAAACCTGACAAACTGCTCTCGTTTCCAAGGATGAGAACTCCTGTTCTAACCTCTGTAAAAGGACTTGGAGAAAAATATGTGCTCCCATCCTCTGAAAGGGAGACAGCAGTGCTGGGAAGAGAGGCATGTCTCCCCCTCATAGAGCCTGAAGACTGGATAAGGAGAAGTGTGTTTCCAGATGTGGAGCAGGCATGTTCTTGTGGGGCAGGGAGCCATCAGACTGTGATAACTCGATTGTTTTGTACAGTAGTTTTGCCCGCTTTACGGTTGCCTTATCCTTCCCCTCTCAGCCCCAGTGTCTCATCCACTTGTTGCACCTTGGCGTGACATAGATTGTAAGCTCTTTGGGGTGTGGGCTCTCGTTTTACCCTGTGTCTCTAGCCCAAAGGGCCCTGATCCCGCCCCAGAGGCATTACTGCAATACAGACAATTACTCAGAGCTTCCTCTATATGCCCAGGAACTGGCAAAGTGCAAAGAGGCAGCTCAGCCCGCATGCTGTGAAAGTCACGGAACTTGCCATGTGCATCGTGGGTTGCAGAAACGCCGTTCTGTAAATGGACTCATGTTTGTGTACAGTCTCTTTTGGTTGTTGTTAGCACTGGCCCCTTAAAAGACTCAGAGTCCTACATTCATGCAGATGATACAAATATGCCATGTAAAGAGTCTGCCTGTGCCCATTGGGCCTCTCCAACATAAACACAGGTATAATGTATATACAGTTTAGTAGTTCTGGATCCAACTACAGCTGTGTCTAATAACAGCTGAGGTTTTGGTACCAAGAGATGCCACTATACAGTACTGATAGATTGATACTGGTGCATAGTCTCTCCTTCCAGCTCCTGAGCACCGACCAGGCCTAGGTTGGCCCCATTGCTGACCAAGTTAGAATGGCTTGTGTTTGGCCTCCATAGAGCGATCTCTTCCTCTGTGTCCTTGCTATCCACATCTATAACTCTGGGTTTGTCTCTTCACAGCCTGTGGAGGCAACGGATGATGCCTTCTGGGACCAGTTCTGGGCAGACACTGCAACTTCAGTGCAGGATGTCTTTGCTCTTGTGCCAGCTGCAGAAATCCGAGCAGTGAGAGAAGAATCTCCTTCTAACTTGGCCACTCTGTGTTATAAGGTAAGGTGCCTTCTCCTTCTCACCTGGAATTAGTGAGAGTCAACCCTATGGAGAGTCCCAACACTGAAGTGGATCATAGGCGTTGAGTTGATCTGCACAGGGATCAGTTTCAGCAATAGGCGCCTCTCACTTGTATTACCATCATGCCTAGGAATCATGGACAAGAACCCCATTGTACTGGGCGCTGTACAAACACAGGACAACAAGACAGTCCATGGTGCTGCTTTCTGTGATTAGCAGCTCCCCATATGCTTGCCAAGTCCAGACTTGGCATTTGTAAGTATTGGCCATATGAACAAGTAAATGGTTGCAGCAGAAATGCATGTTGATTTTTGGAGCAGATACAAAAGTGATCCAAGTCCTTGCAAATTCCATTCCCTGCCCTACTCCCTGTGATCCTTTTCAGGGCTGCTTGCCCCTGTATCCTCCTGAGGTTTAACTGCAGCTCCCCTCTCTGCCCTGCAGGGCATGGGCGGTTTGCTCACATTTCCTCTTTTGGTTTACCACAAACCACAGGTGGCATTTGATCAGTTCAGTCATCACCCATCACCTCCCCAACTCTTGGTTTTAACATAGGCTGCCATATATTTTAAGGATTCTGACATGCAAGCGTTGTGTATCCTTAGTGGAGCCAGTGCTCCTGCTTCCTCATCAGAGCATCTGATTGCTCCTCAAGGTTCAACAACAATCTCGGCTTCTGGAACGCAGAAAGGCCCTAAGGGCCTGAGCCAACTATGGTGCTGGTCACCCTAAAAATGCCACAGATGGATAGATATGGGAAAGAGTCTTAAGCCTATTTCCACATTTCACTGCCCTATCTCCTTTGGCATTAGCACTAGAGTTGGAAAGTTTTTTCATTGGAAAACGCAGATTTGTCAAAACTGAAACAGTTCACGAGAAAGAGTCAATTTCAATGAATCTCCCGATTCAAAACATTTTTGGAAAAAAATGTTCTGAAATTGTCAAAGTGTCCCATTTTTGACACTTTCTAAACAAAGTTTAGTTTTCCATAGATTCCAAGGCCAGAAAGGGCCACTGGGATCCTGTATCAGAGTAACAGCCGTGTTAGTCTGTATTCGCAAAAAGAAAAGGAGTACTTGTGGCACCTCAGAGACTAACCAATTTATTTGAGCATGAGCTTTCGTGAGCTACAGCTCACTTCATCAGATGCATACCGTGGAAACTGCAGCAGACTTTATATATACACAGAGAATATGAAACAATACCTCCTCCCACCCCACTGTCCTGCTGGTAATAGCTTATCTAAAGTAATCATCAGGTTAGGCCATTTCCAGCACAAATCCAGGTTTTCTCACCCTCCACCCCCCCCACAAATTCACTCTCCTGCTGGTGATAGCCCATCCAAAGTGACAACTCTTTACACAATGTGCATGATAATCAAGTTAGGCCATTTCCTGCACAAATCCAGGTTCTCACTTTTTGGAGGCGGGTGAGGGAGTGAGAGAACCTGGATTTGTGCAGGAAATGGCCTAACTTGATTATCATGCACATTGTGTAAAGAGTTGTCACTTTGGATGGGCTATCACCAGCAGGAGAGTGAATTTGTGGGGGGGGGTGGAGGGTGAGAAAACCTGGATTTGTGCTGGAAATGGCCTAACCTGATGATTACTTTAGATAAGCTATTACCAGCAGGACAGTGGGGTGGGAGGAGGTATTGTTTCATATTCTCTGTGTATATATAAAGTCTGCTGCAGTTTCCACGGTATGCATCTGATGAAGTGAGCTGTAGCTCACGAAAGCTCATGCTCAGATAAATTGGTTAGTCTCTGAGGTGCCACAAGTACTCCTTTTCTTTTTGGGATCCTGTAGTTTGACCTTCTGCATAACACAGACCATAGAGGCCTTCCCTGAATCAATTCCTGTTTGAATTAGAGCAGATCTTTTATAAAACATCCAGGCTGGATTTGAAAATTGTCTGCTTTGATTGCAAATGACTTTTTTTGTTTTGAAATTTTAGTTAATTTACACTAAAAATTCAAAAATAATAATAAGGTCAAAATTGATATGAAATATTTTGAATGACCCAGAGTGAATTTTTTTTTCTTCATTTTTCCCGCCCAAGATTTTGAATTTTCCCATCCCAAAACGGGACAACAAATCTTGAAATACCAAATTCTTGCTGGACGGGAAAACCGTTTCCCACGCAGCTCCGATTAGCGCTTCCCTTGATGCTTTTCTGTCGCCCTTGCCCTCTTGCTGTCTGCAACACAAGGGACATCTATTCATATTTCTTTCCGTGCCAGAGCTTGTCAATTGTAAAGCCAGTAGGATATGGCTGGCTGCTGCTGCTTGGGGAATAGTCTGGTCAGCAAGACTTAGCCTGTCTAGCCAGGCCTTGGCACTAATAATGCTTCAAGTTCTTGCTGCACTATGGTTTGCACCATGTGAACAACAAGCGTGTTCAGAAATAATTGAGTGCAGATCTAGCAGAGCAGCGCTCGGCAGCCATTTTCCACCATGGCTGTTACTAGCATGGTTTCCTTTTCTAGTGTAGACAGACTATAGACTTCTGAGAGAACCATGCTGTGCATTTGTCACCACACTTTGTTCCCCACAAAGCAACTCTATGGTCTTCTACCCAACAGAGGCTAATGTGCTGGGAGACCTGGTTCTAACATGGTTGTCCCTCCGGATGGTTAAAGGATGGTTAGCTCTTGTGATGTAAATGGGAGCTAAGTGCATTATTTTAACCACGTTGCTGATCTATGCAACAGCGTGGATGTGGGTAGGGATAAAGCACAATTTGGGACTTCGGTTTAGTCCTGCGAGGTGGAGCCTGTCTTACGTGTGGTGTTAATGGATTTTGTAACACTGTTGTTCCTTTGGTTTAGATGGGGCTATGGCACAATTGTAATGTCCTTTGCAGCTGTGTTTGGTGCAGACTAGGGTTGTGTTACAACATACTGAGCTGTAACTGTACCTGGCAATAGATTCAAACGCAGTCCCAAGGCAGAGCACAGCCAGGCCCCAGGTAGCACAAATATGTCTGTTAAGGCAGTGGTGCAAACTGACAAAGTCAATGAACCAGAGTTGTCGCTGGGAACCTCAGCAGAGAGGCACAGCCTGTGAATTAAAACCAACAAGTCAAATCCTGAGTAAATGTCCCTGGCTTTCATGCTGAGAGGGGAGGGGGAGGACCAGGACAGGAGACCCTAGGAGGGAAAAAGAGCTTCACCTTCTGTCATGAAAATAAAGTGGTTTGCCTTCAGCCTCAGTAAGCTGCAGTGGCTGTTTGGCAAGACAAGTGTCCCCATCCCAAAAAACCAGCAGTGCAGTGTGACTGACCCCAATTTCCCTGTCATCGGTGGCCTCAGCAGAGAAGCCAAGCACTGGATGGCCCTGGGAATTGAACCCCCCCTCTTAGCCTAGAGGTGGGCTCCCTGGGTCAGTGCTAAAGCACATGGAGAGCATGGGGGGAGCTTGGGCTGCTTGGCCACTGGCCAGGCTGCCCTTGTCCTGTAGATACCAGAGAACTTTCAGTCTACAGGGTTTTCAATCCAGCACCATCTACCAGTGCTAAATTCACTTCTTCTGGGAGAGGGCAGAGGAGGCGGGAGGCTCTGTTTTGGAGAGCTACACTTTCCAATTGGCGTATTCTAAGAAAGTGACTTCTTAGCATACAAGCTTTTGGGGGCTAGCACAGCATCTGGGCTATGGCTGGGGCTTCCAGGTGCTATGTCAATACACATAATTAGTAATAACAACAGGCATTCTCTTGGCTTCCACATCTCGCGCAAGGAGAGATGCCTGCTGCGATCATAGGAGCGTTTAGAATAATTGTACATTTCTGCTGCTCGTTTCTAACTGCAGCATAGAGAGAGATTTTCCCCAGAGGAACCATAGCGAGCCCTTGGGAAGTGGAACCAAATGCTGTTCATAATTCTGTGGCAGTGGGGCCTGTGTGTCCGCAAACCATACAACTCCAGATTAATGCCTTTGTTTTGTTGCCATCAGGCGGTAGAGAAGCTGGTTCAGGGAGCGGAGAGCGGCTGCCACTCGGAGAAGGAGAAGCAAATTATACTGAACTGCAGCCGGCTCCTCACCCGCATCCTGCCCTATATCTTCGAGGACCCTGACTGGAGAGGCTTCTTCTGGTCCACTGTCCCTGGGGCCGGCCGTGGTGGGGTCTGTATCTACTGGGTTAGACAGTTCTTCTTTGGGAGGGTGGGAGGGAGAAGCTGCAGGAGGCAGAGAGCTGCAGGAGGTAGGCCCAACATTAATCAGCTGGGAACAACCTTGTTTCAGTGGGTTCAAACTTTGTGGGAAGGCTTGTAATGGAGTAAGGGATAGGATGTAGCCTTGAAACATAAACGTGCTGATGACAAAGCCCCTTCTTCCCCCTCACCCCTCAGCAACCGGAAGCTTTGCGCTAGCTGCCTCTATCCTGAGCATGCTGGGGTGGACTGAAATTAACAACACAGCCCATCTATAGCACCAGTTTTATTGCCTTCCTTCCCTTCTCAGCTATGTTTGTTTAGCGTAGGCTGATGGGTTTATTGGAGCATTTCAGTCACTTGGGTGTAGCTATGAGTAAAGGCTTGTTCATACAAGAAAGTTGCTCTGATGTAACCTAATTTGTCAATTTAAACTGATATAGCTACACAGGTGCAAAAGGCTGTGTGGACCTTCTTATTTCACCTGAAGAGAGGCTTCTTTGGTTTAGCTTAAGTGGATTGGAAACAGGCTCAATTAAAATGGACATATGCCACTCTTAAATCAAAATAAGAGCGTCCCAGACCTTTTGCGCCTTTTGCAGAGGCTTAACTATATTGTGTTAAAAGCAGATTCCAGTTTTACCAGTGCAACTTAATTGTGTAGAGAAGCCATAAGAGACATGGTCAGTGGCCCATTCATGAACTGAGCTTTTCAGTTTTAAGCTGGGGGTATGGTCTAGTTGTTGGAACCAAGGACTGAGAACTGGATCCTAGCTTCTATTTCTGGCTCTGCCACTGACTTGTTGTGGAACCTTAGGCAAGTCACTTAACCTCCTGGTATGCCTCTGTTTGTCCCTATCTGTAATATAGGAATAATAACGTTTCCCTTCATCACAGGGGGAGTTGAGGTAGAATGTTTATGAAGCACTTTGGGATCCTTGGCTGAAGTGCAAAGTATCATTATTACTGTGAATATTGACATGTCAGGAGGGGAGCAGTTACTGTGCCTTGCCCACTTGCTGGTACAGCAGCCGGGTCTTAACGTACCAGAAGCACTGTCCTTGCAGACTCTGCATCTGCAGACTGGTCCTTTTGTGTTCAGCTGCTCCCACCATAAGCTGAGTAGTTCTACAGTGCTTTTCGTTGAGGTTTAACAGAGGTTGGCAAGGGTGGGGGCAGTATTGGTGCAGTCAAATCCTTGCGCTATCTCAGCCTGTCCCTTCTAATCTTTTTTGCCTATAGCAACTTCAATGGGAAGATCTGGGCAGCAGGAGGAGGCAGGTTTGATGCCCTTTTTCTCTGCTGTGGGTTTGGGCAGGTGTCTGGGGACCCAGTTTCCCCTGTGGGGGCCTGAGTCTGTGTGTGCTGGGTGATTAGATTTGCTTTGGGAAGGACAACACAATGTGCTGTGTGTGGGGATACAGCCAGGCCATTGTTAGGAACTGAATTTGCACTTTATTCAGCAGCTGCCTGGGCCAGCAGTGATTGACCCTAAGCATTCTGGCTTCTTGCGGGCGGAGGAGAGGTATAGCTAGGACTGACTGTGCGGTTGACCTTCTCCTGGCCCATTTGTCCTGTGCTCGTGCCTCATGCATACTCTGTTTGGGCCCCTCCGATGAATCAGGGCCCCTCAATGGTGAATGAACTAACACTGTAGTTTTAGCAGTTCAAACCAATCCAATCTTACCTCGCAGCAGCTGAATAAGGCTGGCCATAGCGTGAGGCAGGAGATCCGTATTCAAGGCCGGCCTGGGATACCGTGGGGAAGCCAGCAATTTGATCCAGTAGTGATACCTCATCTCCACTTCACCCACTAATTTGGGAACAGCCCCGATGCACTTCGAAGGGCGGCTCCATCCTCTCAACTGGGGTGGGGAAGAGGAGTTGCTGGGATGCTTGGCCTATTACCAGACAGGACAGAAATGAACATGTCCCCCACCTTTTCGTTGAGGTGAAGGTCACCAACGTGGGTGAAGAAAGCCCCTTTACCGGGAGGACAGACTTGCCTCCTGGAAGGGGCTGTGGTCTGTGTGTGGCTGAGGTCGAAGGGGTGGCAGATGTCAGTTTTTGGATGAGGAAGTGGATGGTAGACCCCAGTTTGCTGGGGTTGTGAGTGGAAGTAGGGAAGATCCCCAGATGAAAGTTCTGGGGGTTGCGGGGAGGGGAGGGGATGGGGAAGGAGGAAGACCACAGTTTTGTGGAAGTGATAAGAGACCCCTGGAAATCTCTTTGGGAGCCAGGGACCTTCCCCAGCTTCCAGGGTGGGTGGGACCTACTGGCTTGTTCTATTTTGTCTGAATCACGGCTGCCTGCAGGGCAGATACTCCCAGTGGGGAGATGATTTGTCCGGAAGCCCAGGCTGAGGTGATGCAGATCATCCTTTTTATATCCCTTTTGAGTTCCAGGCTCCTCTGTTTCATTTCTGATTTCAAAGCCGGAATAGAAGCGTCTCTGCTGATTGCTGGCTCCCCACCCCCGGCCTTGTTCCTGCATCTGGGATCCTGTTATTGGCCTCCCCAATGTCGCATTAAAAGACGTCAGTGCAGTGCAGGCTATTATCTCCCTTCGGCTTGCCTGCTGTTATTTAAGGGCTTTGTGTGCGCACTGACGGGGCCTGGCTGTCACCGATAAGCTGCCGTTGCGCCTCGCCCCCTCCTGGCAGAAGCCTGGATTTAGTCGTACTGGGGAAGACATGACATCCAGGATGCTCTTTGAATGGCAGGGCTGGCGGCTTACTGGAGACGTTCCCCTGGCAACGGCAGCAGAGGAGTAACCACGTGTGATGCTAGCAGCCGTCTCTGGATAGGCGGAGGTTTGCTTTGAATGCCAGAGAGAGCAAAATCCACTCTGCAGGCAGCTGCTCGCTGTGCCATGGCTGACTGAGACGTCCCCCCCGTCTCCATAGCAGCCCCTCAGTTCTGTTGCCTGCTAGGTGACTCCAATCCCTGCGCCACATTGTACATGATCTGATCACCCGCCTGGTCATGGTGGGGCGACTCCTTGCTCCCCTAACAGCTGTGGTCCCTCTTCTAGGTAAATGGTTCCCTTTCCTCCAGCATCTGTATTAATTGGAGCATCCCAAGCAGACGAATAGCTCTCTGATGACTTCTTGTAACCCCCAACAAAGCCCGAAGAGGCAACTTCACGTCCCCCCTACATCTGTAGGCCTTGAGTCCTTCTCCTTCCCTCAGCTGTTTGATTGGCCCATCCTCACTGAAACTGCTCCCTCTCCGACTACATCTGCCATCTGCCTGCTCTCAGGGATGGCTTCTCACTCCTCCCTACCATACCTTCCCAACGGGTGGGTTGCCTACCTCTCCATTTTCTCCCCTCCTCCCCATCTCTCTTTCCTGCCTGCTCTTGGGGAAAATCCTCCTTCCCCTGCTGCCATGTTATATTAATATTACTGTGCACTGACTCTCAAGCTTGGGCTGAGAATATTCTACCGTATTTATCATTTTCAGGGAGATGAAGAGGATGAAAATGCCCGGCCCCTGGCTGAGTCATTGCTCCTGGCAATTGCAGATCTGCTCTTCTGTCCAGATTTCACTGTCCAGAGCCACCGGAAGAGCACTGTGGTAAGCTGGGGGATCTGCTATTTAGCTCCAGGTAGCTGAGCAGGGGGCCTGGCTTTGATTCAGTTTCTAATAAGGCAGCCATCTTTTCTCTATACCAGTCCAAATTAGGTTTCCTTC
The DNA here is from genome assembly GCF_965152235.1 of Eretmochelys imbricata. Lineage (NCBI taxonomy): Eukaryota > Metazoa > Chordata > Testudines > Cheloniidae > Eretmochelys > Eretmochelys imbricata. The sequence continues at coordinate 14,568,534 of NC_135585.1, read as the reverse complement.
CTGTCCACCTGGGTAAAGTTGGACAGCCCTTCCCTTGCACACGGTGGGTATGAGCTGATGGGATGCAGAGGAAAGGTGCCAAGCTGAAGATCACCCAGTTAAAATTGAGACAGAAGGGATCCTGAGAAATGAGGAAAGGGTTCTTAACTAGGCATATCGACCTGGTTACTCTGTGAGGGATGCAGGACAGAATGCCAGTGCGCTGGTATATAACAGGGATGAATTGCGAAACATGCTGCTCAGTAAAGAGCTCTCAGGAAAACCTAACTGATTTATTGCCCTGTGGCCAGTGGACGTGTTGGTTTGAAATAAGTCTACCCTGGGCAGCATTGTACTGTTAAACAAGAGGAGCTCACACATGACATTGGTGGGAGCCATATAAGAACTTAGATCATGGAGCAACAGCAGTGATACAACTGAGCTAGGCCTGAGGTTGAGGCTGAAATCCACAAAAAGTCGGAGCAGTCTCCAAATTGGTGAGCAACATCTGGAGCTAAGGGGGGATTGTGTTACAAAATCTGAATAGAATTGGATAAGGAGTTCCTGATTCTGCCAACCTAAAAATAGAAATGCTCACCGAGAGGGCCAAATGTCTTCTCGTATCTTTGCCACTTTGTAACAAAAATCCCTCTGAAACGTAAAAGGGCATTTCCTAGGCTTCCCTAGCTGAGATCTAGTGAGCAGCCCCACATTTCTGAAGTTGAAATCTGATTTCAAAAGCGACTCCCTTCTTAACTTAGTATTTCCTGGGTTTCTAACGTTTAAAGTGTTATTTGAACTGTAACATTCTTGAAAGGCCACTGATCTGTGCCTGCAACCTTCATTCCACCTCCACAATGTGTTCTGTGTGGCAATAACGCTACTGACCTTTGTTGTAAAGCACTTCGACATCTAAAGATGAAAAGCTTTATATAAGAGCTAAGGATGATTATTGTTATGTTACCCAGTTGAGGCCATTAGGACTGTGACGTTCAAACTTTGCCCCATTGATGTCGGCATTGTCCATCTTGTCAGGAGGCAAATGAATGGAACAAATTGCAGATGCTGTTATCTTTGATACAGATGAGAGAGCCTGTGGAGATTATTGTTTCATTTGCTAATGTTTGTACAGTGCTTTGAAAACATAAACCACTACATAAGTACTGAGCATTACAAAGCCAGCCTTGCAGTGTGCAGGCATGATCCAAGCAACCTTCATAAATCACATGTAATGCTCCATCCTAATTCAACCATCTCTACCATTAAGATGGAGTCTTACAACCTGGACCTGGAGAATCCATGGACCCTACTGCCATGTTAAAGGGGGATGCAGTTGTAGCTGTGAATTCAGAGCTACCTCTGAAGTAGGATATCAAGGAAAACCAAGACCAAAACTGTATGAGATTGCCTGGATTGAAAGGGCTCGTGTGTCACTTGCTAAGTCATCCTGAAGGGTCTCAGGCTGTTCTGCATAGCTGTAGGCAGCAGAATGGTGCACCACTATGATATGACCTTGCTGTGACTAATGGTGGAGCTGCCATCTCTGTCCTTCTGCAGTGCTCAGCACTCGCTCCATGGTGTCCATTTGTTGTAAAGGGGGCATTGATTAAAACAACCCCTCATGATAACTTAAAAGATCAACCTGGTGTTGTCCCAGACTAGGAGTCAGCTAGAAGCCACTGCTAAGCTTCCCAGAGATGGGAATTAATGGAACTGTATATTTCCATGTGGACAAATTACAGTGCTGGGTGGTTCAGTTCTTTGGCATCAGTAACATTTTTTGTAATCTCATTTTCATGGTTCAACTTCTAAAATCAGACTAACCTATGAAATTCCAAATGATCCTGCCAGGCCCCTCTGGAATTGGAGGTAAATATGAGGCTGAAATAAGGGACTCCTGAGTGGAATGTGAGGTACTGGAGTAGTAAAAGCAGCTGGAACCTTGGTGCTATACACTTCCACATGTGGAGCCTGATTTTCAAAGGTGCTAGACACCAGAAGGTACCACTGATTTTCACTGGAGTTGGGTGTACTCAGAATCTCTTAGAATTAGGCCCTTGGCTCGGAGGCCAATGTTAGACACTGTTGTAATTAGTTGGTCTTAATTTAATTAATTTAATCCCTTAATTTAATTTAAACCTTTTCCACGCTTCCTAGATCACAAAAGGTGTTATTGCATCATATCTGCCTGGCTTGGTTTGTGCTCACATACTAGATCTTGCTAAGATCCTGTTCCTTCCCCCATTAGACTAGATACGGCAGTCAGTTCATTTTCTGGGTCAGTGTCAGTGGAGTGATGAGATTCAAGAGTCTTGATTTTCTAAGAAGCCCTACTCTGAAAAGGGAGGAATTGACTTGCATATCTCTTCATTTTGCCTTGAAGGAGCACCTGAGCAGCTTGTTGCCTCTGTCATGCAGCTGGAGGTATCTAATGTTGGCTTTTTGAGGAAATATCAGTGCAGTCTAGTAAGGTATAGAACAAATTCTCGTGCTCTTGGTCTCTGGATTCAGTACTGCCTGAATGGAGGAATGATGATCTTGTGCCTAAGGCCTGGGCTACACTGCGGGGGAGGGGGTTTCGAACTAAGGCCACGTCTACACTACCCGCCAGATCGGCGGGTAGTGATCGATCTATTGGGGATCAATTTATCTCGTCTAGTGTAGACGCGATAAATCGATCCCCAATCGCTCTGCTGTCGACTCCAGAACTCCACCACTGCAAGAGGCGGAAGCGGAGTCGACGGGGGAGCAGTGGCCGTCGATCCCGCGCCGCGAGGACGCGAAGTAAGTGATTCTAGGTCGATCTAAGGTACGTCCACTTCAGCTACGCTATTCTCGTAGCCGAAGTTGCGTATCTTAGATCGATCCCCACCTCCAGTGTAGACCAGGCCTAAGATACGCAACTTCAGCTATTCTATTCGCGTAGCTGAAGTCAAAATATCTTAGTTCGACTTACCTGGCCGTCCTCATGGCGGCGAGTTGACCCGCGGCAGCTCCCCCGTCGACTCTGCTTACTCCTTCTGCTGAGGTGGAGTACAGGCATCGATTTATCTCGTCTAGACAAGACGCAATAAATCGATCCCCCGGTCCGGCGGGTAGTGAAGACGTACCCTTTGATGATATAGGTCTGGGAGACAGGGACCTTGGTTCTAGTCCTGGCTCTGCCACAGACCCTTGGACACATCACTCACCCAGATCCACAGCTGGTGTACATCAGCAAAACTCCATTGAAATCAGTGGACCTGCACTCATTTACAGCAGCTGAAGATCCAGGCTTTGTCTGTAAAGTAGGGATAATGTCTATGCCACAGAGGAGCTATAAATTACTGGATGTCTGTAAAGTGTGCTGAGGTCCTCGCGTGGAAGGTGCTATAGAAGACTGTGCAATATTGTGTGTCTGCTTCTGCTTGACACTGTGGATGCAGAGGGATAACAGCACTGATCTTCTGCACTCTGGCTGTCTGCATGTTCAGGGGTTAACTCCTGAATTCTCTGCAGATCCATCTTGGAAGTTTTCAGAGTAAGAAAACTCTAAAATTACTAACCTTCCCCCCTTCTCACTGGGTAACAAAGAAAGCCTGTGGCATGAAGGAGGAAATAGACTTCAAGCTGCAAGCCAAGTATGTGTGATGATGCAGGAAGTTTCTCTCCTACCTGATTGGCCTGTGATGCCATCACTGAGATCAGAGCTGAGTTGCCTGGTACAGGCTGGGTGAAGAGTAGCAATAGCCGGGTGGTCTGATATAGCCGGGTGAGTACCAGCTGGAATGGCTGGCACTACCCCATTGTTACAGATCAACCCCTCCAGAAAATGCAGTCATCCTGGCAAACAAACACTCTTCCATTGTTCCCTCAAGAGTGGAGAACTTTAGTATCTTGTTCCTTTCACCGGCATGTGTTACAAACCGGGGACAGCATTAACCCAGTGTTAGCACAACTGCAGGGCTCTTTCATTGGGATTGTAACTCAAGTGAGTAGAAGGAGCCTGTCAAGACTCAGCTCCCTCTTCATAAAGTTGTATTGTCGTAGCAAATGTGCTGCAAGCCCGATGGCCTGGCCTTCAGAGCACCTACAGCTTCCATGAAATTCAAAGGGGTGTATTGGTGCTCTTCATCTTTGGAAGTCAGATCTTGGGCTACTCTGTTTTTGTTTTAGCCTCTCCCGTGTTGAATATTTTTTCTAAAAACTGCAGTATTTATACCAGGCCCTGCCTGTAAATATAGCAATGTGGAACCCTCCTTTAAAAATATACAGATGAAGGAGCATCAGCATCACATCAGACTAAGGTGTATTTGATGACTGCAAAATTCACTGGGAGATGGGGGTTTCCAAAGAACCCATGACTTGCACTTCGTGCTCTACAATAACGACAGTAATGGGGCAATAATATCACTTAAAACATCCCAAAATGTTAAGCAGCAAACAGTGTAGCATGGACTCAGATGAATAGGCAGAAGCTTGAAATAACCCCTGGGGTTTAGGTCCCCACTGGGGCTAAGTAGGGGGAGAATTCTTTATGGCTGGTTGGTTGTCTGTGTGGCCTCTCTCACTGCATATGGCTCCTGTGCTCAACTCCCCAACTGACTGCAGTTTAATCATCAGAGGGCAGGGATGGAATTCTCTCTCTCTCATTCACACGCACACGAGATTGTATGTGCAGGGGATCTCAGGGGAGCTCATGGCTGTTGCAGTCCCAGCAGGAGTTGTTGTGAGGGGTCATGCAGGAATCCCGGCAGCAAGTGAGTTCCAGTCTCTGTCAGCAGGAGGCACTGAAGGGGTAGTACAGGAGCCGTGGCGGCACGGGGAGCTTGCAGTTGCTCCAGTCCCAGCAGGAGCAGGTGTCTGTGCGCTAGCTTTGTGGGAGCTCGTGGTTGGGAATGAAGGGATGGTGCTGTGATTGCACTTGAACCTCTCCTTACGGAGAGCAGTCCTGGAGGTGTGGGGGAGAAGGTTGCATAATGGATCACTTGTTGATTACCTGTTCTGTTCATTTCCTCTGAAGCACCTGGCATTGGCCACTGTCAGAAGACAGGATGCTGGGATAGATGGACCTTTGGTCTAACTCAGTATGGCCGTTCTTATGGGAATCCAGGGTAATTGGAAGCTGGACTGTGTACCGTTTGGGGGGGGGGGGCGTAGGGGCGAGAGTGTGTTGGGGAGGGGAGGGGATAATACATCAGACAATTAAGAGTAAAGTATTATTTTGACTCATTAGCATCATGGCTCCCCCATTGTGGGCATCTTACAGCATTCCCCAGTGGGCTGTTGACTCAAGCCTCTGCATGCTGGAGCTCTGACCTCTCTCCTCTCCACAGGACACGGCGGAGGATATCCACTCTATTGACAGCTGTGAGTACATCTGGGAGGCTGGGGTGGGCTTTGCTCACTCCCCCCAGCCCAACTACAACCATGATTTAAACCGGTAAGACAGTCCAGAGGTGCAGGGCAGTGTGCTAAGTGTGTGTGTGGTGTGGCCCTGATGGAGATTTTCATGGAGCTGGGATCTGCTCTTCCACTTCCCCAGGTGTCCAAGGTTGTCATTTGCTATAAGCAAGTGGGGCCTTTGTCCCACCAGAGCTCAGTTTGCCCATGCCCTAGACTTTTCATAAGTTTATGTCTTCCACTCCCCCCACCACTCTCCTCTGGGACTCTACAGGATATGATGTAATCACATACAATTTTCTATATGGTGACACAACTTTGCCCGCCCACTTTGTTTGAAATGAAGCCCCTGCCAGTATCTGTGACTCCTGCATGGGTTTGCTCCTTGTTTTGGGGATGCATCTCTTTATTGCTACCTATTATACCAACAGAACTTGCAGTACAGAGCAGGGAAGTACCTAACGGCTGCAAAATACGCTGCCATGTTGGGCTTGCAAGCTCAGATCCTGGGCTCCCCATTGCAGTAGGCGCTGGGAGTGCAGCAGAGGTAATGCACCTGCTTCCTCCTGTTGGGGGAGGAGTGGGAGGATCATCTTGCATCACTCTGGTTTCCCATTCAACCCCCTACCTCCCACAGCCTGGGTAGCATGGCATGGCTTCGATAGGCCCCGAAGGGAGCCACATTCAGCCTCTGCTGACTGGAATGTGGGGCCTTTGCAGGGAGGGGCTGCTGAGTGGCATAAGGCTGTTGAGGGAAGTTGGTGGGGATGCATGGAGGGCAGGGGCAGGTTCTGTTCTGTGCGGTGGGGGTGGTTACCTGGATTCCAGCGTGTTAGCTGCTGGATGGCCCAATTCGCCGCAGACCCACCGAGAAGGGTTCTGTGTTGCTGAGGATGAGACTCCTTGAAGTGTCTGTTGCTGGTGAGAATGGTAGTTGTGTGTCTGGGGTCTTAAAAGGATGTTTCCAGCTGGCTTGAAAATAGCTGTCCAAGGATGTAACTGAGGACTCTTTACCCAAAGGACTCCAGGACTCGTCTTCCTGCTTTTCTTCTTTCAGGACAGAGCTGCTGAAACTCCTGCTGACGTGTTTCTCAGAGGCCATGTACCTCCCCCCCTCCTCAGACAGCAGCAATGCCAATCCCTGGGTGCAGTTCTTTTGCTCCACAGAGAACAGGTGAGAGGGACAGAGGGCAGGTAGCAGATGTTTTGGAGTGGGGGAAGGGGATGAGTTCTGCTCCTGGCTCATCTCCCCAATACACAGGATAGTTTATGAAGCACAGCAAGCTTAGAATTTGTTCCCCTGGGCTGGGCAGATGGTGGCTGTTTTCATGGTACATCCTCGTCATGTGACTCTCTCTCCTACCTCCTTCTCCATACTTGGCCCACTTTGTCTACCTGACACACAGTCGCCAGTGTGAGTTAGGTCAGTATTATCCCTGGGTTACAAGTGGAGAAACTGAGGCACAGAGAGGTGATGTGCCTTGCCCCAGACCCTGGAGGGAGTCTGTTGCAGAGCTGAGTGGGTAGGACTCAAGCATCCTTGGTTCTCAAGCCTGTCTCCAATGAGTAGGCTGTCCTTTTCCCTGCCTTGGTTTCCCACTTCCCCTCTTTGTTAAAATGGGCACCTTGTTAGTTGTAATGAGTATAGTGCCTGGTTTGCTGCATTTCGTTATAGGGGAATGCTGCCCCCTACTGGCTGAGCAATGAATCTCCAGTGTGACTATCAGTCTGCAAAATGACAGTTGGCTGTTTGAAGCTACATTTCACAGGCCTGAGGAGTCCAGCTTCATCCCTCTGTCTCGAGTGCTTCAAGAGTCCTGCCATCTTTCTTATGTTTTGTGTGTGTGTTACTTTAATTAGAGAAGGGAGCTGCATTGACAGCCATGGAGGCTGAAGTCCTTTACTGAGTCACAGAACAGGCAACCCCCCCCAGGCAGGATCACCACAAATGTCCACCATCCAACACCAGAGCCGTGACCTGGGAGGCTAGGAATCAGACTGGAGATCAGTTTCCGTGGCCCATTCAATCCTCAGCCTCTGCTGAAATTGACAACCCATTTGTCAAATGGGGGGTGATTTTTGTGATGTACACACTTGTCCCTGGGAACTAGACTGAGACCTTCAAACTCATTCCACATAGGCCTCCAAACAGCCGCCAGTAACACCTTCTTATTTGCTGTGGACTTGAGCTGCATTTGAGCCAATAACCCGCTGTAGAGGCGAAAGGCTCAATAGCTCATTGCCAGATCAGGATGGCCCCCATGTCCTGTATGGTAAGGACTTCAACTGAAAGCCTGCTCTGTCTGTGAGGCCCATATTCATAGAATATCAGGGTTGGAAGGGACCTCAGGAGGTCATCTAGTCCAACCCCCTGCTCAAAGCAGGACCAATCTCCAGTTTTTGCCCTGGATCCCTAAATGGCCCCCTCAGGGATTGAACTCACAGCCCTGGGTTTAGCAGGCCAATGCTCAAACCACTGAGCTATCCCTGCCCCCCCGCCCCATGTATACACTGTTATTAAGTGACTCCTCCCCCGCCCCACACACCTGGGTATGACTGTGTAGATTCTCAAGCTAAGCTGCTGGTTGTGCTCCACATAGGAAGCCTGCTTCCTTTTGGAAGGGCATTGATTAGGGTATTGAGTGTGCAGGGTAAGTACCTCCTGCGGCCTCTCTCTGAGGCTATGTCTACAGTGGCACTGCTGTAGCGCTTCTGGTGAAGACACTCTCCCGTCGGCTTAATAACTCCGGCCTCTGCGAGAGGCAGTAGCTGTGTCGGCGGGGGAAGCTCTCCCACTGACATAGCGCTGTCCACAGCTGTGCTTAGGTCGGTGTAATTTTCGTTGCTCAGGGGTGTGGCTCGTAAGTGATACTGAAGCGGTTTGTAGTGTAGACATAGCCTAAGTCTCTGGAGTTCTCTTGCAGGCACGCACTGCCGCTCTTCACCTCACTCTTGAATATCGTCTGTGCCTACGACCCAGTGGGTTATGGGATCCCTTACAACCACCTGCTCTTCTCTGACTACCGGGAGCCCCTCGTGGAGGAGGCGGCCCAGGTGCTGATAGTCACTTTGGACTATGACACCTCCACCAGCTCAAGCCCCTCAGTGGATGGCACCACTACCGGCACCGCCATGGATGACGTGGATGTAAGTTACACCAGGTTCCTCTCTCACCTTGCTCCCTGTCTCTAGTGTCTTTGCAGCAAATCTTTTTTCTAGGTCTTTCTGATGCTGCCTCCTCTCTACCAAGGGCTTCTCTAGACTCACACTTGTGTTTCGTCCCAGCTAGGACACTCTTTCTCATACCCTACAGTGCAGGTGTGTGGATGGGTAATGCTCGTGAGTGATGCCAGCAGCCTCAAGTCCCTTAAGGTTGCAGTCCTCTCTTTATATACAGCCCAGGCAGTACAGGTCTCCCCACGCTGACCCGAAGAGGCCCTCTTTAAGGCTACAGAGAAGTCCAGTCCCTCCCCACAACCCCGTTTGACCTTTTTGCTTTTCTCTGGGGCCAACTGAGGTGGGTTTTATGCTGTGGACACTTGTCTACAAGGGCCCAGTCTGACACAGTCCAACCTATTTCCCGTAGTCCACTAAACAGCATCAGGTGGTAATGACTTTGGTCACAGTGGCTGGTAGGTGAAAGTCCCTTATCCTGTTCCCAATCCCTTGAGCCATCCGGTCCCCTGGCATTTAGAAGTGGAAGTATTTGGGTCACTCACTGAGAAGCTGACAATGGGAGAGCTGATGCAGGTGTTGCTAGCCCATGGCTCCAGTTGTTGCTGGTGGTTTGGCTGGTGGTGATGGTGAGCATCCCCTTGCTGTGTGCTTACACTTGGCTTCCCAAGAAAATTCTGTTACTAATACGGAGTTCTTAAATTTTCTTTTAATGCAGCCTCCAGGGCCAGACAACCTGTTTGTGAATTATTTGTCCAGGATACACAGAGAGGAGGTAAGGAGTTCCTTCATTAAGACTCTTCTTGATTGATTTCCTGTATATTAGTCTAACCTGTGCCACCGCACATTGGTGTTTCTTTACTCTCTTGGTTGTGTGTCCCAGGACTTCCAGTTCATCCTCAAAGGGGTGGCACATCTGCTTTCGAACCCATTGGTCCAGACCTACCTGCCAAACTCAGCCAAGAAGATCCAATTCCATCAGGAGCTCCTTGTTCTCTTCTGGAAACTCTGCGACTTTAATAAGGTGAAGATAAACTAGCACTGTGTGGGGAGGGAGACAGACATCACGAGTCAGTGTTGGAACCAGGAGGTGGGGATAGGAATGGGAGAGGGGCTTGGTGACCTCGGAATACAGAGAGTTTCTGGGGAGCACCGAGCTTGTGCCCCAAGATGGGTCTTTTTAGACTAATGAAATTTCAAGCATTTAGAGGTGAGTATGTGATGTACGTGGTTGGTTGAGCTGGCCCCTGCTGACAGGGGTGATCACGTGACACAAGAAGCTCTGGCTGTTGCCAGGGGTGATTACATAAACCACAGAGCTCTGGCTGCATTGGCCCCTGCCCAGCAGTTAGTGGTGACTACATAAACCATGGAGCTCTAGCTGCGTTGGTCCCTGATGAGCAGGAAGACGTGAACATGTGACTTATGTCAGTCCCTCTGAGAGGTTAATGGTGATCTTGTGACAGATGGGCTCTGACTCCTCTGACCAAGGACTAGGGTGAAACCCAGAGCAGTGCGTGAAAAAATTCTAACAAGAATTTTAAAAGGATTAAATCCTCACGAGATGGAAGGGCTGGATTGCTCCCCCAGAAGCAGGACGCATGCAGGCCTGGATGGCTAGGCCTAGCAGAGAGGCTGCCCTGTTCCTTTCCTTTCTCATTACCTGCTGGCTGGGATCAGCGATTAAACAGTCACAGTCATATTTTAAAAAGCAGCCACTGATTTAGATGCCTCAGATTTTGGGTGCTCAGCTTGAGATACATAGAGCCTCCCAAAGGGACCTACAAATCCTCAGTCCCTCTGAAAATCAGGCCCTAGATAACTCAAACTAACAGCCACTTCTGGAAATGCAGGTCTGGGTGTCAGTCTCCTTTTTCTAGCTAGGATGTGAAAGCTTCTTTGACTGACTTGTCAGGGCTGATACCAGGACCTCCTACAGCACAGTTCCTGGAGAAAACAGAACCTGTCTGAGATCATCTTACCTCCTTCCCTCTCTTTCAGAAATTCCTCTTCTTCGTGCTGAAGAGCAGCGATGTGCTTGACATTCTGGTTCCAATCCTCTACTTTCTCAACGACGCCAGAGCAGATCAATGTAAGTTCTATATCCGCAGTTCCAAAGCCTTGCGCTGCAGATTCAACTCTGGAAGGGTGTCCCTGATCTGCTGGGGAGAGAGAGACAGACAGTGGATCCCACTTCTGCTCTCACCCACCCCCAGTAAAAAAGGAGTTTCTCCACTGAAATTACTATGGCGTAAGTGAGAGGAGGATGAGGGCAGGTGTCTGCAATTCAGAGACTTTAGGCCTCACACAGGAATTTCATGGAGGAAAAAATGAGTCCATGCGAATCCTTCGCTATCCTGGGGTCAACCTCAGAAATGTTCTGGACCCCAGGCCGCTGGAAGCAGGAGAGATTCGTTACCTTCCTCTTCCAGCTCCATTCCTGGAGGCAGCAGGAGTTTCTGCCAATAGGTTGTTTCCTTGCCTTCCTGTGCTACTGTGGGAGATGGAGATAGGGTCCTCCCATGCAGACCCCCTGTGTGGGCAGTTCTGTTACGTTGTGGTTTCTCCTTTGGTCTCGCTCTGTTTCTTTTCTCTTCTCCCTGCCCTTCCTTCTCCACTGGCCAGCTGGCTTCAGCATTGTGCTTCTTTCTGCAGCTCGAGTGGGATTGATGCACATCGGTGTCTTCATCCTATTGCTGCTCAGCGGGGAGCGTAACTTTGGCGTCCGCCTGAACAAGCCGTACTCTGTGCGAGTGCCCATGGACATCCCCGTCTTCACAGGGACGCACGCGGATCTTCTCATCATAGTGAGTATGGCTCTGGCTGGCACTGCCTGCCCCTGCTAGCTCCTGCTTCATCCAGCCACGCTTCACCAATCCCCTTCCTGCTTTTACCCTCTGAATGCTGGTACACCCTAGGCTGCCAGCCAGTGAGGAGCCGGAAAGACCTGGGTGCCTGTCACTGAAGCGTCTGGAGCATTAGTGGGATCCTTGCATCTCTTGCAAGGAGCATGAGAGGAGAGGTTTTGTTAGAGGATGGTTATTCCAAAGGGCAGGGTACTGGTGTGGAGGTGGACAGGTGTCCCAAAGAAGTGGTGGGGTGGGGTGGGGTTAGCACTGCTGGGGCAGAACTGGTCCTTAGGAAAGGGAAGGATGGTCTAGTGTTTTAAAACAAATGATCTGGAACAAGTCATTTGACCTCTCTGTGCCTCAGTTTCCCCAGCTGTAAAAATGGGGACAGTAATACCCACACCGCATTGGGCTGTTGCGAGGTTAAATTCACTCATTGATGTGTATGAGCCGCTGAAGTACTGCGGTGCTGAGCACCATAGAAATGCCTGTAAACAAAGCCCATGTACTCTGGCAGCTGGGCCTGAAATCAGCTGCAAAGCCCCATGGTTTCTGTTGTACTTTCTGTAGCAGCTTCAGGTAGAATTAAAAAATGGAGGCCTGTACTGAATGAAATATGAAAATGAATAACACAATCAGTAAAAAGAAAAGGAGTACTTGTGGCACCTTAGAGACTCAAGTACTCACCTTAGAGACACAAGTACTCCTTTTCTTTTTGCGAATACAGACTAACACGGCTGTTACTCTGAAACAATCAGTAAAGTGTCCCCTGTGCTTTTTATTTTATATTAAATTCAATGTATTTTATACTACATCTAAATTATCAGTGGGCTGCAGACTCTTGTGTTGACAGTGCATTACTGTAATGGAGTGGGGGGGGGGGCAAGATGAAGTTTCTCTCAGCTGAGGGGGCAGCTGAGGCTTTTGGCACCTGGGGAGGCATGGGAGTGAGTTTGAGATTGTGGGATAAGTGCATTAACTAGATGTTTCTGCTAAAATTGGCAGCGAAATTGTTAGCTCATATTGATGTTTAAATGCCATCACTGGGTTTCAGGGTTAACACCTTATTGAGATTAATAGGGCAGGTCACACCTCTCTTATTTTAGGTTGTCTCCAGACTTCAGGAAGATGGCACTGCATCAGCTTGCACTCAGTTTCTGTTTTTAATATGCCCTTAATCGTAAGGGCTGGAAAGCAGTCTGTATAAATGAAAGCTTAGACTCCTGGAGCACAAGTCTACTGCAAGAGCTGCATTCCATGCCTGTGTAATTGCAGAGTACACAGGCCCTGCCTAGGAATGAATGTTGTCAGGAAGCTATTAGCATGGGGGTGGGACTGGTATTTGTGGGGATAGTTATTTCAACAGTGCAGCTGTGCTGGCTCTCCCATTGCTCAAGTCCTTCCTTGCTGTAGGTCTTTCACAAGATCATAACCAGCGGGCACCAGCGGCTGCAGCCCCTCTTCGACTGTCTGCTCACCATCATCGTGAATGGTAAGCAGCCCCGACTCGGAGTAAAGCAGCCTCCGGGGGAGGGTCTGGGTTTTCCTGGTAATTTGAGTGTAGGAATCTAACTGTTGCCTAGGTTTGGTAGCATTGGCTGGTCCAGTTTAACTTGTAGTTAGCATAGAAGGTGACAGCAATGGTCAGGGCAGGAAGGTGCTGCAGGGGAATTAGCCTGCGCAGCTTTTGGGGTAAAGCCGATCTGGAAGATCCCCACTTCACTGGAGAGCACCTGTGGAAACGGGGCTGGGTGGGAAGAATGCTGGTTGGAGTTGGATGGCTAATGAATTGGACCCCTCCCCTTGCGAGCTTTCCCTGCAGAGGAGGGTGGGAACAAGGTGCCAGAGGGGTAACCTGAACAAGGGCAAAAAGAGCTAAAGGAAGTGTTTGGGACAGGACTGAAGAGGTGTAATACTAACTCTTCTTCAGCAGGTGGCGCCAGTGGTTTTCAGATGAAGGTAGCTGGGTCTGAATTGTAGCCAATGATGTCTCTTCTGATGCTTTTTTTAAAAAAATCTATAGAGAGCATCTCTCTCTCTTCAATTCTATAGGTTTTTAGAGTGATTTCTATAGGACCCTATTGGGTTCATCCCTGTAAAATCCCATGAGACTTATCAATAAGGAGTATGTGAGCAGATCAGTGAGGACTTACAGTGGGACTTTCTTACGAATTAACCTACTTCCTCTAATCAGTCTTCTCTCTCCACTCTGCCCATTCCTCTCTCTTCCCTTCCCGTAGTGTCTCCCTACCTGAAGTCTCTTTCCATGGTTGCTGCCAACAAGCTGCTGCACCTCCTGGAGGCCTTTTCCACCACCTGGTTCCTCTTCTCCACGGTCCAGAACCACCATCTCATCTTCTTCCTGCTGGAGGTTTTCAATAACATCATCCAGTACCAGTTTGACGGTAAGTAGCTAAAGGTGAGCCAGCCCTGACTTCGTTCTGCTGTCTCCGTCCAAGGAGCCTGGGGAGGAATTTCAGAGAAAATATTGCTCTGAGATACAAACTGTTCACTCTCTTTTGCCCAGGAAAGATGGTGCAGAAACCAGCTAGCAGCGGGCTTGTCTAGATTAGAGAAGTTTGCACCAATGTAGCTACTCTGGTGCCAAGCCCTAATGTAGACGCACCACACTGGTGCAAAGTGGGGCTTTGCTAGTTACCAGTGCAAAGAAAAACCCTGTACACACAAGGCCTGAGATGGATGATAGGGTGAGGCAGGATCCCTCCCTTGAAGTGTAAGCCACAAATGATGGGTACAGTGAGTGTGTGTGAGGGGGGGTGGGAATACCCAGAAACATGGCTTAGTGATGGACTTAAACTGCTTAAATTGTTCAGCTTTGTAGAGGAAGGAGGAAAGCAGCCTCTCACTTTTTTGTATAATGTTTAAATGTGCCTCCTAGCTTTGCAGCTCCGGGTGTTTGAAATGTTCCTCAGTTAGAGGAGAAACTCCACATTGCTTGGAGGAGGTTGAATATTTACTGAACGAGTTCCAGCCCTGTCCACCATTCTGACTTGTGCAGAAATGAAATGGTATCTGACAGCCTCCTGGGTGCTCCTGGACTCTCCTGTTCGGAGATAGTGCAGTGATTTCAAAAATAAAAAAGAACTGGAAAAGGGAGCTCCGTTTTTCTTCAAGTGACTGCTTTAACTGACGGAGTTGTGCCCTTTTACAGTGCTTTGTGATGGGTAAAAACAGTCCACGATGAGGAAGTGGGTGTATGTGTGTGGGATTTTTTTTAAGTTGTTTTATTTTCCCCTTAGGAATATCAGGCATTTTGACTCGGTCTTCCATGTGGGGTTTGTTTGGGGTTTTTTTTTTTTTTTGAAGGTCACATGTTGTGAGCGCTTAATCAAAGAGGGAGGGATGTGGCGTTATTAACAAAGACATCCTTTCTCCAAAATGTTAACTAGGCACTTGAATTAAATATGTGTTAACAGAAAACAGTTTTAAACAGTCTGACTAAAAATCCCTTCTGCTCTCAGTTACTAAAATGTCACTTTCTTGACTCTTGTGATATTTTACTAGTTCTCCAATCATCACAGTGAAGGTAAATATCGTGTCATGGTTATTTTTAGTAAAAGTCGCGGACAGGTCACGGGCAATAAACAAAAATTCATGGAAACCCATGACCTGTCTGTGACTTTTACTAAAAATAATGGAAAGGAGTCTGAGGAGGGATGACTGAAGCCTGAGCCCAGTGCAGGGAAGAAAGCCCGAGCACTGTTGCAGTGAGTCCAGCACCAACTGCCACAGTGGCTGATGGCTCTGAGGTCCCTGCTGCAGCCCCAGCAGCTGACAGCTCTGGGGTCCCCACTGCAGCCCTAGTGGTTGATGGCTCCGCAGTCCCCACAGCTGCTCACTGCTCTGGATGTCCCCATGCCTACCCACGGCGGCTGGGAGCTCCAGGTGCCCCCCACCAGCTGACAGCTCCAGCCCCACCACCCTGGGGCTGAAGCTGAAAATGTCTCGGAGGTCTCTGGAAGTCACGGAATCCATGATCTCCATGACATAACCTTATCGTTAATCATAGTGTCTTCCAGCCTAGACAGAACCTGAATTTCTCAGATCTTTATATGTCATAAAGGAGCACAAAGGATGCAAGTCCAGTTTTCCCCTTGTGCAGGTTGCCTTTGTTGGTGGAGGTGAGGCTTTCTGAACTGCCAGGTGCCCTGCTAATGCATGCTGGTTTACTGTGTTCCCTTTGGGATGCCCAGGTTCCTGGTGGTAGATCATGTTAGAGATCTTGGAACCTTTTCTCTCTGCTCATTTTGTTGCTATGATTCCCAGGGAACTCCAACTTGGTCTACGCCATCATCCGCAAGCGGAATGTGTTTCACCAGCTGGCCAACTTGCCCACGGATGCTCAGTCCATCCAGAAAGCTCTGCAGCGCAAGAAGAAGACGCCAGAGCCCATTTCTCGCACCAACTCGCAGGACGGGCTCTCCATGGAAGGGTCCCGCCCTGCTGCTCCTGCTGAGCCAGGGACACTGAAAACTAGTCTGGTGGCAACTCCAGGTCAGCCTTGGCTAACTTTTACAGTGGAGGTTTGGTGAGGAGGGCCTGGAGGCCTTCTCTACAAGATGTGGCCAGGACTCAGCCTTTGCCTGGGTTTTGGAAAAGTCTAAGGGCTTGTCTATAGGAGCAAGTTACACCAGTGTAACTGTATCGGTTTAAAAATGATTAACATCTGCTTAATGTGCAGCAGCAGTCAAAAAAGCTAAGTGAATGTTGGGAATCATCAAGAAAGGAATAGATAATAAGACAGAAAATATCATATTGCCTCTATATAAATCCCTAGTATGCTCCCATCTTAAATACTGCAATCAGATGTGGTCTCCCCATCTCAGAGAAGATATATTGGAATTGGAAAAGGTTCAGAAAAGGGCAACAAAAATGATTAGAGGTATGGAACAGCTTCCATATGAGGAGAGATTAATAAGATGGGGACTTTTCAGCTAGGAAAAGAGAGGACTAAGGGGGGATATGGTAGAGGTCTATAAAATCATGACTGGTGTGGAGAAAGTAAATAAGGAAATGTTATTGAAATTAATAGGCATCAGATTTAAAACAAACAAAAGGAAGTATTTCTTCACACAATGCACAGTCAACCTGTGGAACTCCTTGCCAGAATACGTTGTGAAGGCCAAGACCATAACAGGGTTCAAAAAAGCACTGGATAAATTCATGGAGGATAGGTCCATCAATGGCTATTAGCCAGGATGGGCAGGGATGGTGTCCCTAGCCTCTGTTTGCCAGAAGCTGGGAATGGGTGACAGGGAATGGATCACTTGATGATTACCTGTTCTGTTCATTCCCTCTGAAGCAACTGGCATTGATCACTGTCGGAAGACAGGATACTGGGCTAGATGGACCTTTGGTCTGACCCAGTATGGCCGTTCTTATGTTCTAATGGACACTTTTTTCTCAGGGTAAGAAGGGCTTGATGCAGTTTAGCCTAAGTCACTTAGGAACGGGTTTAACTAAACTGAAATAAGCCTCTCTTAGGCTGAACGAATAGGCTCCACACAGCCTTGGGCCCCAGTTTATTGGTTTGGATTCACGCCTGTTGTTATACCAGTGACTCTCGCTCCTGTAGATACAGTCACTCCTTTACCTATGTGGGGTGGGGGTTAGGGCAAAGGGAGAGCATTTCAGATGGAAACAGAAGTGCAGGGAATTTGTTTTTGTAGGACCTAAAGGATAGGCCACTTCAGAGCTCTTGCTTAGACTTTCTAACTCTCCCTCTGAATTCAGGCATTGACAAGCTCACAGAGAAATCGCAGGTATCGGAAGACGGGACCATGCGCTCCCTAGAGCCAGAGTCATCACGGTCTCCTTCGGAGGGTAGCCCGGCTGCCGTTGTTAGCGACCCAGAGTCCTGGAGCGGGGTAAGGCCCTGTGCTCCTCTCCTGCATGGAAAGGTCTGTAAAACAGCACTGAATGGGTGAAAGTCTATGAACCCCGAAGGAGAGGCCCTGACAGGACGGCCTTCATCCAAGGGGTAAAATGTATGGTCCTAAGGCAGATTGCAAAGCAGTAGAATTTTAAAACCACCCATAGCCCAAGGACACTGTGGCATAGAAGCTGCCAACCTTGCCTTCTCTCCTTGCAGGGCTTGACTGAGACTTTCATCTAAAGCAGCAGCAGTTACACTGTTTGTGCTAAGGAGACGCTTCACGCTCTGTGAATCACCGTAGTGCTTGCCTCCCAGGCCTTTGTCACAGTGTCGGCCTGCTACTTTCCCATCAAGAACCCACCAAGCTGCACTATTCCAGTTCCAGCAGAGCCAGTCTGCTCTTTTATTGCATGCCATTAATTGTTCAGCCAGCCCTTTCCGTGCAATACTGCAAGCCCTGAGGCTCTTTCTCAGGGCACACCTCGTGTGCTGTCATAGGGGTCCTCTCCCTGATAGGGAAGGCACATTTATAGACATGGCTCTGCTTAAGCACTCGTTCCTAGAGCGGGAAATTCTTCTGATGTTTGTTATCATCTTTCATTTTATTTTTCAGGAATTTCTTGCTATTTCATTTTATCCTGGCGTCCTGCCCCCGGGGGTGTGAGGCGCTGTGGGGGTTGAGGTGCAGAGCAAACCACCCCACACTCATGCTGTAGTGGCAGTTCCTATCCTGCAGGGCTGGGGCTGGCTACCCACTCTCTGTGGCGTGACCTGGCAGGGCCACGTTGCAGCGCCTGGAGCAGGGAGCTGGGCCCAGCCCCATGGACCGGAGCTACACAGCCGCTGCAGTGGAGTTTTTGTTTTATGTTATTGGAATAGTTTTTCATTTTATTTTGTGTTATTTTGCATTTGTGAAAAACATGGTGCTCTTATTCATTATCCACCATGGTGTTTTGCTTCCCTATGGACATTGCACCTCCGGCAACTGGAGGGCAAGACTATCCCTTGTACAATATGTGAGCTTTCCCCAGCTTCTTTTCTGGGTTCCCCGAGCCTTGTTTGGAATGGCTGGTCAATCGCACCTATATAAATTCACCCAGTGTAGAAGAGAAGTGGGAAGGGGGCAGTGGCTTGGTTTGGTATGTATGTGTTGGAACCTGCCTAGAGCGAACCTGGTTAAGGTAAAATTCCATCTGCAGTGAAATTAGTATTTGTATTAGTACCTAAGAGCCCTAGTCACAGACCAGTAGCCCTGGATTGTCTCAGCATTGTAATGTTCAGGCTGCTCTTTCAAACATAGGCAACCTCTGCGTAGAGTGAAGCTGCCAAGGCTGATCTCAGCTCTCATTTAAAACAAATCCAGTTTCTTCCCTTTTCCCTTGAGAAATGTAAACTGCTTTCTTGGTCTGAAAGTTTGTCACAGATTTCCCTTTAAGATCACAGGTTATTCATGGCCCTTGTCCCCTCATCCCCCTGGCTGCCTGCGACTTTGAGATGTGTGAAACCTTCCAACATGGGCACCTTGATGGTTGCATAGGACCCAGTCCAATGACCATCATGGGGAGCTCAGGCTAGGCTGCTGCTTATTTGCACTTGGGCTGCCTCAGATTCCCTTTCCCTTGCCAGCTGGCTGCCTACAGCTGAACAACTCATACATCACTCACACATTATCTTTGAAAACTCATGGCGATTGGGGGAAGTCAAGGACGACTGGAAAAAGGTTAATGTAGTGCCCATCTTTAAAAAAGGGAAGAAGGAGGATCCTGGGAACTACGGGCCAGTCAGCCTCACCTCAGTCCCTGGAAAAATCATGGAGCTGGTCCTCAAGGAATCAATTCTGAAGGTCAGGCTTGACAAAGCCCTGGCTGGGATGATTTAGTTGGGGATTGGTTCTGCTTTGAGCAGGGGGTTGGATTAGATGACCTCCTGAGGTCCCTTCCAACCCTGATATTCTATGATTCCATGATCACAAGATTTAGCAGCTCAAAGGCACTGTTGCGGTCTAATGCACTGAGCAAGGGACCCCATCTCCTCTAATGACTCTCTCTGTGGCTTTAGTTATACACAGGCTTAGGGGGTCTGATCACGTGGCTGAAAAGGCAGGACTGAGGCAATGGAGCCCAATCTTGCAGACACCTACACATGCGAGTAACTATGTGCATGAATCCAACAGGACTACTTGTATACCTAAGCGTTGGCAGGACTGGGGCCAAACAGTAGACTTGATGAGATGAGCAGCAAAACCTAGGGAGTGGTGGCGTGAGGAAGGGTCAGGGTTATAATAGTACAGTCACATGGTACTTCAGTTTAGGCACATGCCCGTCTCCATGGATCCACATTGATCTAGTTGGTTCAGACCATCTAAACAAGTGAGCAGGGAACACTTGCGTAAATCATCTCCCTTTTCTAAACTGGCTGTTTCCACACTCCCCCTCCCCCGCCAAGACCCTTAGCCCAGTAGCGTGAAGTTCAATCTCCTGCCCACACTAACTGAGTTAAAACATTCCATTGAGCTTACTGCATGATCTCCTTTTATCAGTGGGAACCATTTCGAAAGCATCTTTGTTTAACATATTGTAGCATAATTCCATCCAACGTACCCTAAACATGTCAGCAGCCAGCCAGCTGCTAGGCGATGGCAGGAAGTGGGGAAGGACTATGAGAGAGAGAGAGAAAGAGGAAGGGGGTCAGGGCGGGTCTGCTAAAACAGGTATTTTTATGAATTTATTTTTAGAAGCTTAATTGAAACAGGATACTGAAGCTGAACCATAAGGATGTTATAACTGCAAACATTGCAAAACTGCCTTATCGTTCAGATGTTGAATAGACCAGAATAAATAGAATTCCAGAGAACTGAGATTCCCCCCAATTGTTTTCCTGACCCCCTCATCCTATAAGGTGTGGTGCTGGTTTTGGCCCTGAGTCACCAGGTTACTTAAGTGAGTACCTGTCTTTAAGCATGAGTAGGACAAATCATGGCATATCAGGGTTGGAAGAGACCTCAGGAGGTCATCTAGACCCCCTGCTCAAAGCAGGATCAATCCCCAATTTTTGCCTCAGATCCCTAAATGGCCCCTCAAGGATTGAGCTCACAACCCTGGGTTTAGCAGGCCAATGCTCAAACCACTGAGCTATCCCTCCCCCCAAAATCAAGGCCTGCATCTGCCAGGGTTCTGTGGAATAAGGTCACATGCCTGTGGAGAATCAGTGATATTCCCTCTGCCCAGGAGCAGAAATGAACCATTCCTAAGTACCGGCACTTCTGTGACCTGGTTGTGAAGATGACCTGCAGGAACTCATGCAGAGCTGGTTTACTGCCTCTGCGAGTATAGATGAGACAATGACCTTAGGAAGTGAGAACTGGTTTCATTAAACTCAATGGGGAGTGTTGACGCTAAGCTCTAATAATGACAATATAAAGGTGACTTACAAAGGAAATTTGGGCTCCTTTTTACCCTGTACAAAGAAGGCCTGAAATGATTATATAAAGGGGGTATTTTTCCAGCTTTTTGAATGAGAAATATTCAGGTCTAGTCTTCTAGGAAAACATGGCAGACTCTGAGTGACCACAGAACTAGGAGGATTATGACAGCACTAGTTTCGAAGGTGTAAAACCAGAGTAGTTGAGAGAGGAAGAGGTTTGTAATCAGACTATTTAAAACTCTTTGGCCAAGGCTCTCCAAAGTGACTAGTGATTTTTAGGGCCTATGTTTTGATTTCTCTCTTAAGACACCCTAAAGAGGCATGGCTTGTTTTTCACAAAGTGCTGCTCACCCAGTCTCAGAAAATTGAGCCCTGTTAAGGTGTCTCAAGTTGGGCACCAAAAAATGGCAACACCCATAAATCGCTAGTCGCTTTGGAAAGCTTTGGCTTCTCTTTTGTTTGTTTAATCCCTGTATGACTCAGACCTTCTTTCCATTTCAGAAAGAAGCAAAACACAGGCCCAAACTCACTTTTCTCCATCACATAGGTTCCATTAACTATTCCACTGCTCATGGGCTTAGTAGCAACATCAAGGTTTGTGTCCAGAGTTGTAACCTTGCCACTTCCTCATGCAATTTGACCCCTGGCTAATCTCTCTTTGAACCCAGGCCATTTCAAAGTTAAAGGCTAGTGCATTAGACCAAACAGCGGGTAATGAAATGCTGGTGGTGTTACCTTTTCCCTGGGGACCTGGCCAGGCTGCTTTGCATAGTGATTCTCCGGGGTGGCCAGGAGGAAGAGACGGTGTTCAGCAGAAAACAGATACTGCTAACTATTCCATGCTCATGCTGACTCTGATTGTATTATTAATAGGAGGCATCGCAGCCCAAACGGGATCGAAGGCGTTTGTCCAGTGCATCCTTGAGTGGGCAGTGGACGCCGACTTCTGACTGGGTGAGAGGAGCCGCGACAGGGGAAATACCTGAGGAAGGATTGGGATAGAATTCCTGTCTCTGAAGCTGGGATGTCCCAGCTGTGCTGAGAATAGTGCTGCAGATGAATCTCTCTGCAGTGATTTCCACTGATTTGGGGCCTGATCCAAAGCCAGGGGAATGACTCCCATAGAGTGAGCTTTAGGTCAGTCCATTGGTGCATATCCAGGCTTCTGTACTAATGTGATAGGCCTTAGAGAGAGACCCTAAGTATGGACAGATCCTTCTCCAGAGATTCCCACTGACTTGCCGTTTATCCCACTAGATTCACATCCCTCTTCAGGGACTTCCAAATCTGAATACTCAACATACTGTAAGCAGAGATACTTGAATTGCTAAGCACTAACATAACCTGTGAGCTGTTCAGACCATTCTCCATGAGGCACTCATCTCCTTTGGGGGGCGTTTGCACCCACAGGTGCTGTCTTGGAAATCGAAGCTGCCTCTGCAGACAATCATGCGGCTCTTACAAGTGCTGGTTCCCCAGGTGGAGAAGATCTGCATTGATAAGTAAGCTTGTTGTGTTCTGGGAGGTTGCAGGGTTTTGAGTGGAGGCTGGTTGTGAGAGGCTAAAGGATATGCTGTCACCTGGGAGACAATCTAGGATTTTACCAGGGATGGACTCGAGTGCGTGTTTAAAGCCCAGGAAATCAGGCCACTAATTCAAATTCATCTATTTCTTTACTCTTGCGGTGTGTTCAGCTATATTTACAACTCCAGCAGATACCAGGTGCTAGATTCTCCCCAAGCTTACTGTTTATCTCGTCACTTACATAATCTCCTCTTTTCAGTGGGAGCAGTTCAGGAGTCAAGTCCACGGGCTGTGTGTATCTGTCCAAACATGGCATGTATGTGTTTGCCTGGGTCAGTACTTTCTGCTGCAGCAGATTCCACAAACGGCAACTGACGATGTCCTGGATGCTCACGTTCTCTCTCTCTCTGCAGGGGCCTTACAGATGAATCTGAAATCCTCAAGTTCTTGCAGCATGGAACTCTAGTGGGACTGTTACCTGTTCCTCACCCCATCCTGATCCGCAAGTACCAGGCTAACTCGGGCACTGCCATGTGGTTCCGAACCTACATGTGGGGAGTTATTTATTTAAGGTAAACCAGCTAGATGCACTCTAAGCCCGTCTTTTCCTAGCAATAGCAAGGTTTCGGTGCAAATCCCTAGTCTGTAGAGCAGCCAGCTCTAGACCCTCCCTCCCTTAGTCGGTGTAGAGTGCTGGGAGAACTTGCAGCTACTCTAGGACTTTCCTTTTCCAGCAGCGGGTGCTATAGGGAATAGTGTAGACACGCTGGTAGTGAGAGAGCAAAACTGCTCCAATGCCTGTATCTCCAAGCAGGAGGTATGCAGGGAAATGATGGAGGAGTGCTGCCTGCCTGAGGTCTTGCAGCTCCTCCTGTCCCTGCCTCTGCTCACAGGAGGCACTACAGGACATTGGGCCAGGAGTGCTGGCTTTGTGGGAGCTCACAGCTGTTGATTCTCCTCTTTGCCAAGCGGTAAATGTCTCAGTTCTTGTTATCCCAGCTGGCAAGATTTGAGTGCCATCGACATTGTTTTGTTTCATGGCAAGTGACGTGACCGTCTTTTTCTCTTCCAGGAATGTGGATCCCCCCGTCTGGTATGACACAGACGTGAAGCTATTTGAAATTCAGCGAGTCTAAGATGAGAGAATGCACTTACCTCTGCTAAGAGAGAAACACTGGAAACAAGGACCTCACTGTGCACTGCTCCATCACAGCTATTCGTGCATTTCACAGCCAGCTGAGAGACCAAAAGGACAATCACTTCCATTTACCTACCTGTCATTTTAAGCTTTAATCAGGGTCTGCTCAGAGATACCTGCCCCTTAGCCCACCTCCCTTCCTACCCCTCCCCAGGAACCCTGAGTGAAAGATACCTAGGGAGTGTCCATTGTGGTTGTTGCACTAGAAACCAGACCGTTCTTAGCTCTTCTGTCATTCTCTCACTCCTGGCTTTGGTCTGGAGATAAACCTGAACCTGACCAGCTGGAGGCTATGACCTCCGCTCCCTCACCCACTGGTCAGATTCAGCATTTGATTAAAAGACTCTGAATGTAAAGAGTTAAACTGGGTCAGCGAGGGAAGCTGCTGCTGCAAGAGGTGCTTTTTTTTTTTTTTAATTGTAGAAATACATAGTTTTTGTGGTTCTTTTCCAAAGAATTTATTCCAAGACTCCATCAGGTTTCAGGTCGTCTTGCTGCTGCCTCTCCTCACTGTCCATGGCAGGGCTGGAGGGTCTTTATTTACCAGCTGAATGAAAAGGGAATGCTAAAGGGAATCTATTTGTTCATTTACTTCATGTCTGTGTTTTGAGTCCCTCTTTCCTTCCCCTTCTTTGGTTGCTGTAAGCCAGTGCTTCAGTGCGGAGTCCAGAGCTCTGTCCTTTCCCCTTCTTCCCCACTTTGTCACTCACTGCCCTGGAGGTTTGCAGACCAGGAATGATGCTGTGCCCTTAGAGATGGGCTCTTTAAATGACCAGAGTGTATGTGTTTAAAGCCAGTTTGAATACCTTACTCAGACT
This sequence comes from Eretmochelys imbricata, assembly GCF_965152235.1. NCBI lineage: Eukaryota > Metazoa > Chordata > Testudines > Cheloniidae > Eretmochelys > Eretmochelys imbricata. The sequence continues at coordinate 14,544,291 of NC_135585.1, read as the reverse complement.
AAGGGGGTCAGTGCAAAGGCTAGGAGGAAAGGGCTGGACCTGTAGGTATCAACAGGCTTTTCCTTGCAAGGAGAAAGGAAGAGTTTGTGTCGCCCTCCATTCCAATTGATTGAAGGGTCACCATTGTCTAGCCTTGGAAAAAGCTATAACCCATCTTCCTTGCTGGGCATGTTGTCCTGGCATGTGGGGAATGGTGGAAGGGATCAGTTGTGCACTGCTTTTTCAGGGCAAGGGGCTGAAGGAAGGTCTCAGGAAAGTCTTAAGCAGCATGTTGAAGGCAGCAGGAGAAAAGCAGCTAGGCACTGGTGGGAGTGACCACTGGAGTGAAGTTGGATCCTTCAGGAGGCCTTGATGGCTTCTGGATTAAAAAAGCTAGACTGTATTGGATCCCAGGCATGGTAAGTGTGGGAACCTATAGTTTGCTGGGATATTGGGAGATCATCTGCCTCAATCACAAGATATTGTGAAGCTGTGCTTGATGCAGCAGTGCAGGGTTGCAGTTCTGTAGATTAGGGTGTGAGTCAGAGATGTTTCTGTTCCACTGGAAGGTCCTCATGGTGCAGACATGAGCCACAGGATGAGAGGGATCCTTTCACGGACCAAGTTCTAACTCCCCTACTGCTTAGTCCTTAGTGTTTCGTTCTGCAGACCACCAAGGACAGCCATTCTTGATCCCTAGTTTTAGAACCACTGCTGTAGATGACTCCATGTAAACCATTCTCCCTGCCCCCGTATGCAGGGGGCAGATGTGTTATGGGGCCGCCACCCTGTAGCTCTTCCCCTTATGAGGAGGTCCATGCTGTGGTATGGGCAGCCGCCGTGCAGTAGCCCTCTTTCTGGTTTAGTATGGGTAGCTCACTGATCTAGTATCAAAGCAGTCCTCCTCCTGTGGTGCTGGAACTGGACTAAAACCCCCAGCCCAGTTTGGTACTGGCGTATAGCCTGGAATATCCTTGAAGGACAAGAGATAGATGAAGGGAACCTTTTTTCTCTTCACCCCCAATGCATTTTGTCGTCATTTCTGCCACCTCCCCCGCATCTGTATAAAGACATTTACAGATTGAAGTCTCTATTTTGCTTGGAATATCTCTCATCTGAAGAATGTGATTGATGAAGCCCTGTGATGGGCTGACCTCTGATTGTACCGCACCTGCACGTCACAGCTGGACAAGGGACTACTTGTGTCCTGGATGCTTGCTTTTCCCCTGCCCCTGTCATGCACACTGGTTTTGTGGTATCTTCCGTCCTTTCAGTTTGCTTTGTGTATCTTCTGTTCCTTTGTGAGTTCCTCTGCAGTTTTATGTTCCTTGATGTTTCAAGTTCAGTCTTTGTTCCATGGAAATCAAATTGCACTGTAAACTATTTGCTAACCTATAGAGATATAAAATTATCTTAAACATGGCACCTGCTTTGACTCTGTCTGTCCCAGAGGGGGATAATGATCTTGTTTATGTTACTTCTGGGGGCCTACTGTATGATTTATGTGACTGGAGGATATGGTGTCCTGGTTTCCTTTGCAACGGGTGGCTTCCCACCTGGTTATCTCTGGTAAACTTACCTGACCTGTGCATTCCCAGCCTTTGATATGCTGTGAATAGGGTCTGTTAAAATGACTGAGTCCAAGGGCTTCACAGGATTCCAACACAGGATTAGATACTTATATGAATAATGAGTGCATAGAACTATAGAAATATAGGGCTAGAAGGGACCTTGAGATGTCATCAAGTCCGCCCCCTGTACTGAGCCAGGATCCAGTAAACCTAGACCAACCCTGACAGGTGTTTGTTCAACCTGTTCTTAAAAACCTCCAGTGTTGAGGATTCCACAACCTCCCTTGGAAGCCTGTTCCAGATTTTGACTATCCTTATATTTAGATTTTTTCCCCCTAACGTTTAACCGAAATCTCCTTTGCTGCAGATTAATTCTTCTTGACCTACTTTCAGTAGACATGGAGATCAATTGATCACTGTTCTCTTTGTAACAGCCCTGTACATATTTGAAGACTTATCAGGTCCCCTCTCAGTTTTCTTTTCTCAGGACTAAAAATGCCCAGTTTTTTTAACCGTTCTTCATAGGTCAGGTTTTCTAAAACTTGTATCGTTGTTGTAGCTCTCCACTGGATTCTCTCCAATTTGTCCACCTATTTCTTAAAATGTGGGACCTGGAACTGGACACAGTACTTCAGCAGAGGCCTCGTCAGTGCTGAGTAGATCGGGACAGTTATATCCCGTGTCTTACATACGACACTCCTTTTAATACATCCCAGAATGATATTAGCCTTTTTCACAACTGCATCACAGTGTTGACTCATTCAATTTGTGATCCACTATAAACCCCCGGATCCTTTCCACCTAGAGTTTTGATTTTTGTTGTCCTATCTAATTTGGGGGATATAAATTCTGTGCCTCAGGGCTTAACAAACTACCTATGGTTAGAGAGAAACCTCCCCTCTGGGCGGGGTATTCTAGCATTGTCCATTAGGGGGTTTCTTGTACCTTCTGAAGCAGTTGATGCTTGCCTCTGTCAGATGCAGGATACTGGTGTAGCTGGACCATTAGTCCAATCTAGTATGGCAGTTCCTATGTTCCAGAGCTGATTGGTTATTGGCCTCTTTATCACTGGTCAGTGATACTTCATAGGTAAAAAGAAAAGGAGTACTTGTGGCACCTTAGAGACTAACAAATTTATTAGAGCATAAGCTTTCATGAGCTATAGCTCACTTCATCGGATGCATACAGTGGAAAATATAGTGGGGAGATTTTATATACCCAGAGAACATGAAACAATGGGAGTTACCATACACACTGTAACGAGAGTGATCAGGTAAGGTGAGCTATTACCAGCAGGAGAATGGGGTGGGGTGGGGTGGAGGACCTTTTGTATTGATAATCAAAGTGGGCCATTTCCAGTCGGCCTTGATTATCACTACAAAAGGTCCCCTCCCCGCTCTCCTGTTGGTAATAGCTCACCTTACCTGGTCACTCTCGTTACAGTGTGTATGGTAACTCCCATTGTTTCATGTTCTCTGTGTATATAAAAATCTCCCACTAAGACCACATCCCAGTTTCCCTCTCGCGCTGTGTGTAAACGTTTATTGTACATACAGGGTATATCTGTGCTGCTAAGTCCCCCGCGGCAACGGCCCTCAGAACTGGGTCTACAGACTTGGCTTGCGGGGCTTGTGCTATGACACTAAAAATAGCCACTTAGAAGTTTCCACTTGGGCTCTGAGGGGGATGTGTCTTAGAGCCCAAGCTCCAACCTGAGCAGGAACATCTATACAACATAGTGTGACCCCCCCCCCGAGCCTGAGTCTGTAGGCCTGGATTCAGAGACTCACTGCCACGGGTGTATTTTTGCTGTGTAGACATGCCCGCAAAGTGCCCGTATTTGTATCTCAGCGTTAGGCCTCCAGAACTCCCTGATCAGCTAGGCCCTGTCAACTCAATCGTGCCCTTGGGTTTGAGCTGATGTAGCAGAGCCAAAGTAATTGTCTTCTTCCCCAGTCACACACATCATTCGTCGCTCCAGTATCTTTTGCAAACAAGGGAGAAGGTTTGAGAGCTTGTTTTCATTTGAAAGGAAGAGACCTCTGCTGTGTTTCTTGGGTGAGATTCCTGGTACAAACTGAAATGGAAGTAATAATTAACTTTATTGGTGCCTAGTTTATTCAGTTGTAATTTCTCCTGCCATTTCTTGTTGACATAAGGTTTAGTAAAAGTATTTGAGGCAAAGTCCATGCTCACTTGACCTGTCTCACTTGTAACTTCCAGACTAGCTGCCGTAATTGTGATCGGTACCCACTGGGATGCCAGTGTTAGGGGTTCTTTGGAGAGGCATTGCCGAGCACCATTAGCTCTCTCTGCCCCTGATGGTGGCTTGTAGGGATTTTGTTTTTATACAAGGCTGCAACTCTGGGAACCCAAGCTCTGAACCTAGTGTGACAAAGCTCTGACCTTGCCTCCGCAGGTCCTGCGTTTCCTGGTGGATTTCACTAGCCTCAGAGGCTCACTGTGACCCTCCACGTAACCCTTCTCTCTCTAGAGACAAGGGTCACAGTCTACTGAGCCATTTTCATCATAAGCCAGCGAGGGAGGTGAGGAAAAGTTATCCTTCCTTGCACAGCCTCTGTTGTCTCCCCGTCTCAGTGATTAATCAGGGGGCAAAGGTTGGGGGAGCCTGGGCCCACCCTCTACTCTGGGCTCCAGCCCAGGGACCCTAATAGTATCAGCTATGGTAGCTGACCTTTTAGAAACATGACATGTACAATTCCCTGGGCTACTTCCCCCACAGCAGTCCTCAATTCCTCAAGCTCCACTTCACCCTTACCTCAGGGCCTCCTTTCTTGTGCCTGATATGGTGCGTACTACTCAGCCTCTCCACCAGCACAATTTCCTCCCACAGCTCCTGACACGCACACCCACCTGACTGGCTGGGAGGCTTTTAACTAGTTTCAGCCAGCCCCTGATTGGCTTCAGATGTCCCAATCAACCTAGCCTTCTCCCTGCCTTCTGGAAAGTTCTTAATTGGCCCCAGGTGTCTTAATTGACCTGGAGCAGCTGCCGTTTCACTTATCCTGGTCCTAGGGATTTGTTTAGCCTGGAGCTAATAGATCTATCTCCCACTACTTTTCCACAGCCATCTGGCCTTGCCCCGTCACACTAGCCAAACCCTTCTTTAGACTGATTTATGTAGAATGGGAGCAGTGAAGGTAGTGGTATTTGCACTTTAATCCATCAGCCTTGGTTAAGTGACATGAAGGATTTTGATAGCAAGAAAGATGGATTGATTGTAAAATTGGGACCTGCCCTTAAATCTTTATATAATCTTTGTACTTGGGAAGGCCTGGATCCAAAGCCTGTTGCAACGAATGGGGGCGGGTCTTTCCAATGACTTCAGTGGGCTTTAGATCAGGCTCTGTGAGCAAAAGGTAAAACAAAGACTGCACCAGCAAAACATGGCTGTTCAAATTGTCTTTATTTCTATTCACTGAGCTCAGTGCTTGAGGCCCTCGATCACGAGGCCAACCACTAGCCTCTGTGCATCCCAGTTCCCCACCTAAGTGCCTTTGGTTAATCAAACACCTGATGTGTTTCTCATCAGACATGGTGCTGTGTATTTTTACTCCCTGATTTGCACACAAGTTAACGCACATTGTTACCTCCTGTACAGACTGTGGAAAGCACAAAGGGGGGTGGGGGTTACAGTAGCATTATTAGTAGTTTATTTTAGGGCTTTCATAGATTCCAAGGCCAGAAGGGACCCTTGTGATCATCTAGTCTGACCTCCTGCATAACACAGGCCAGGGAACTGCCCCTAGCTAGGCTTTCAAAACGGCATGCAATGGTGTGGCCTTCACTAGCGCAAAAGGATGAGCCGATTCCATTTCATGAAAGAACAAGAAATACACTCAGTAAAAAGCAGGAATGAGGAATGTCAAGTTTAAGCTAAGTGGTAACGATAACGCTTCTCTAGCACTTTCCACCAGCGGCGCTCGAAATGCCTGTCAGAACGTTCACTGAGCCCACTTCAACGGGGTAAGTGGTTTCATTCCCATTCTACAGATGGGGACATAGAGGCACAGAGCTGTTCATGGCCTGATTTCCAGAGATGCTGAGTGCCCATAGCTCCCTTTGATTTCAGTTAGAGCTGTGGGTGCTCAGTACTTCTGAAAACTGATCCCAGAGGCCCAGATCCTCCAGAGTATTCAGGCGCCTTAGGCCGTGTCTACACTTAAAACACTACAACAGCACAGCTTTGGTGCTCCAGCTGTGCTGGGTAGACGCTCCTACAGCGACGGGAGGGGTTCCCCAGTCGCGGTAATTAATCCGCCTCCCTGAGAGGCGGGGGCTAGGGCAATGGAAGAATTCTTCCGTCTGCCTAACGCGGCCTACACCGGGGGTAAGTCGGCGTAACGAAAAATCCACGCCCCCAAGAGATGTAGCTATGCCGCTGTATGTTTTCTGTGTAGACCAGCCCCAAGTCTCATAGAATTCAATGGGAGTAAGGCCAGGTCTACACTACAAAGTTAGGTTCGACCCAGCTACATTGCTCAAGGGTGTGAGAAATCCACCCCCCTGAGTGGCAAAGTTAAATCGACCTAACCCCTGGTGTAGGCAGCTGTAGGCTGGCAGGAGAATTCTGTCAAGTTTGCTACTGCCTCTCAGGGAAGTGGATTACCTATGCCAATGGGGAATCCCTTCCTGCCAGCACAGGTAGCATCTACACTGAAGCACTACATCAGCACAGATGCAGCTGCGCCACTGCAGTATTTCAAGTGTAGACAAGTCCTTAAAGAACTAAATATCTTTGAGCATCTGGCCCAAGGTTACATATAGAGTTAGTGTCAGAATCAGGAGCAGAACCCGGATCTGCTCTAACTACTACACTGTGCTCCGTAGGTGTTCATACAAACCTTATACTTCCATGCATCCATGTGAAAAGTGGGCATTTTTATTCGTTTTTGCTTGACCATGGGGCATGTACTTCAAGTATTTCTGTGGCCTCTTCCTCAGATTGCTGATAGGGTTCCTGCCCTTGATTTCAGAGGTTCTGCGGAGTGCATTTCAGTCTGTGCATCATGATGCTGCTCTTATGTTCAGAGGGTTGAAGGTGGAGCTGGTTAAAGTCCCATTATACCTATTATACCTATACCTATTATACCTATTATTCTGGCACTAGCTTGTTTCCGCTGAGCAGTAAGGTATTTTACAGCCCGGTCTAGATTGTTTTGTTTTTCTATGGAGAAAGTTGACACCAGCATGTTCAAAACACAAAACAACTTCCCTTTCAGCTGAAACTCTGCAAGAAATAGGGCTCAGAGGAGTCAAAATGAAAGTGAGCTGGCAGTATCTGTGCCTTTGTTCCCAGGTCTCCCCCATATGGCTACTGCTGTTGTTTCAGCTCCATTTCTCCCTCCCCCACTCGGCGAGGGAGGGTTGGACCTGGTTCAGGATGACACATAAACCTCCAGGAGCCCCCCGACAGAGTGCATTCTGTAGAACACGCCCATGGGCAGGCCGAAGTTCACAATGGCAAACCAGGTGGAGTAACCGTAAAACGACTTCTCCAGTCCGTTCTCGAAGGCGGGGTGCATCCCGAATGCGGGCATGATCCACAGCTAGAAGGGTGGTTATAAAGAGCAGAGGTCAGAGGAGGTTAGGGTGTCCTATATCAGTGGCTCTCAACCTTCCTGGACTACTGTTCCCCTTTCAGGAGTCTGATTTGTCTTGTGTCCCCCCAAGTCTCACCTCATTTAAAGACGGTTTGCTTACAAAATCAGACATAAAAATACAAAAGTGTCACAGCCACACTATTCCTGACAAATTGCTGTCTTTCTCATTGCTACCATACAATTCTAAAATCAATTGGAATATAAATATTGTACTTACATTTCAGTGTATAGTATGTAGAGCAGTATAAACAAGTCATTGTCTGAAATGTTAGTTTGTACGGACTTCGCTAATGCTTTTTATGTAGCCTGTTGTAGAACTAGGCAAATATCAGCTGAGTTGATGTACCCCATGGAAGACCACTGTGTACCCCCAGGGGTACGTGTACCCCTGGTTGAGAATCACTGTCCTATATATATTCAGCATAGTCCATGGCACTGGGTAGGCTCAAAAGCCTAATGGACGCAGGGCTGGCTGAGGCAGTCACTGGTGTATCTCTGATTAATGGAGCAAGTCATCTCCCTAACAGAAGACATCTCAGAGGGATGTTTCCTCTCCTTACACTACTGCAGTCTCTGCCAAGTAAAACCGTGTCTCTAATATAACCCCGCCTGGAGACCTAGTAACAACACAGTTGCCCCCATAGCCTGGTTCAGCTTTTCTCATGTAACTGGCATGAGGAACTTGGAAAATGTAGCATTTTTATGACTATTTTGCATGACTTGGTTTCCCTGTTGTATTGTGGCCTGACTGCATGCATAGAGCGAACTCACAGGTGGCTGTGAAGGGGGAATTATAGAACTGAGCAGGCCGGGTAAAACACTGACGGCCTCTCAGGTCCCCAGCTTCAACGGAGTTAAGATAACAAAGGCCGGGCCAACAGCTGGCAGCAGAAGTTGCCTCGCTGACTTCATCCAGGCTAGGATGTTTTACTCTTCCCAAGGCTAAGCCTGGCATCCAAAGGCCTGTTAAAAAGGTGCCCATTGCAGAAAAGGGGGGATTTTTGCAAGGGGATGAGTTGAGAAAAGCTGGCCAGGATGTATCACTGAAAAAGCTGAGAGGACACACTCAGAGGCAGAGGAAGCAGGCTGGAAGCAATGAGCAGTGTCTCCCAACTCCGAGATGGGGAATCAGCCAGACCTATCGGAGCTTTGGCTGGAGAGGTGGAAGTTGGGTAAAGGACTATGCAAGTAGGTCTTTAAATCTACTTCTGTTAGCACTGTGTACCTTAGGGGGCAGAATAAATGACGCTTTGTTTTGAAGAAGCTGCTTCTGTCTCCCTGCAAATGCACACTGCCACAGGCTCCCAATGAGCCATGCTTGCACGGGTCAGCCCACTGCAGAATCAGTCACAGTTGGTACCGGGGGATGTATCCCAGGTCCTGGTCTAAGCGTGGGCGGTCTGCAGAATTCCACCTGGGGAGTGGTAAAGGCCTGACCCCCGTGGGTGTGCACTCAAAGACACTCTGAGAAGGGGCAGCAGTACAGCTAGCCTGGTAACCAGGACAGATGGGAACTACCCAAGTTTTAATCGCATCCTCAAGCCAATGTTATAGCTCTGTCCAAAGTTTTAATCACAGTTCAAGGATGTGGTTAAGGTCCTGCCTGCTCCGTTCAATAGGAATGTGTTGTATCTGGCTGTGTGGGCATAGATGTCATTGCAGACAGGTCCTAATACTGGAGACTCTTGATGACAAGGACCCACTACTATCCGCTGTGCTTCCCACTTTCCTCGTTAGGCACTTTTTATTCAACACCAAATGTGTCTAATAATGTCTAATATAGCTAAAATCAGGGCATCTGAGGGGTTTTTAGCTGCCTACGTTTTGTGAAAATCTTCCCCCCTCCCCCCCGAACCAGTACAGAAAATCTAGCCATGCTGGAGTCATTCACTTTAAAAAGGGTTAAGGAAGTGAGAGGCTAACAAGAAACCTTGTCTGCATGGTAGCACGAGCCTCAGTCCTGGTGTGTAAGAGTTTACTAGCAGGCCTAGGAAATGTGGATGAAGGAAGGATGGATGGTTCAAAGGAAAGAGAAGGTAGGGGTGGACAGGTGTGTGTGTGAGAGAGAGAAAATGTAGAACCAAGTATACTCATTATATACTGGTATACTCATTCTCATTCCAGAGGGATACTCACTATGATGTTGCACAAGACCAGGAAGATTGAGATCTCCTTTAGGGCTTTTCTCTTCCAGTTCAGGTGGCCATAGGTATGGCTGTTGGCATGCGAAACCCTCCTGATCTCCTCTCGTATCTCTAGTGGGTAAACTCTTCTTGGGTCACAGCCTTCACGCTTCTCGCCTTCTTTTGCCTCCGTCTCTTCATTGCCAGGGGGCGGCATGGACTCCTGGATGGTGTGTGACACGGCCGTCTCTTCACTGGATGGACCTGAGTGCTGTGTGTGGGGCCCAGCCAGGTTGGCACCAGGATCCTCCACCAAAGGCTGCCGGTGAATCCCCTCAATAATGAAGATGTTCTGCGTGATGTGCTGAATGATGAGGCTGACCGCGTAGGTCAGGGTGAGTCTGTTCAGCAGGTCTCCAGGGTTGGTGGCCACAATGGCAACAATGGAGAAGTAAGAAATGAGAATCTGGCCTAGGGCTGCTCCCATAAGCAGGATTACATCCAAGCTTCGGGTTGGGTTTTTCAGAGTATCTAGCTCACGCTCTTCCAAGCGATGGATGACCGTCCCAGCCAAGGCACTCACAGTCATTGTTGGTAGAAGCATGACATGGTAGGAATAATACATCACAAAGGTCTCCTGGCTAGGCGCTGAGCTGGTAGCCTGGATTTGGTAGGTCAGGAAGATGCAGATCCCAAGCAACAATGCAGATATGCCCAGCACGAGCCCGTAAAAGATGCCACGGATCTTGAACTTGGGCTTGGCATGAATGGCCTGCTGGGGAGGGATGTGCCTACCCACGTTCTTCCACATGACGAACAGCATGGAGCTGCCGATGAGGCAGTATTCCATGTTGAAGGGGTACAGCAAGATGTAGCCCTTCTGGAAGATGCGGCAGGCTGTTGTGTTTGGACACATGCATGAGCTGGTCTTGTTGCCTGGAGTGAGGGAAGAGGAAGGGGGTCATTTGGGAGGCACGAGTAGCCTGGGAAGTTTTTTTGTCTATTTCCTGGCTACCTGCAGTGAGTTCCTACATACCTGCCTGCCCCAGAAAGCCTAACGATCTGCATGAAGCCAAGTGAGCCTTTAAGACTGGGGCGGGAGGTGTTCAGTATAATAACACTTTGCCCTTCCCATGCTCAACTAATCAGACCTCCCAGTCCACCCTGGAAGAGGGGTAATATTAGTTTCTCCATTTGTATAAGACACAGACAGGTGAAGTCACCTATCCAAGGCCACACAGCATGACAGTGGCAAAGCCAGGATCAGTGCTAAGGCTTTTCTGGTTCCTATCTCCCTGCTCAATCCACTAAACTCTCTTCACGTGCATCTGGGAGGTTAAGACCCCCTGGTAAAGGTCTACAACATCGACCTGAGGATTTGAGGTTTCTGCTGTGTCATGATGAATTAGTTACGTAGGGAGCTGATGGGGATCTCTCTCTCTCTCTCTCTCTCTCTCTCAGGAAGGAGAGACCGGACCCAGTCCCAACCATGACTACATGTAGACCTCGCCCTGTGTGTAACATGTATTCTCTTTCCTTCCCTAGCTAGATGTTCTCCCAGGAGATCTCTTTATCTCCAAATTTTAGTGGCTAAATAGCTTTCCAGGCAAATCATCACGTTCCAAATGACCCACAAACTGCAGTACAAATCATTCAAAAAAATCTAGATCTCTATGGGCGACCTCAACCTATAGCTAAGCAAAACTTCCTCTTTTCCCGGAAAAACAGACACCAACTCCTTGTGCTTTAGTGAAGACATGCATCCCAGTGGAGATCATCCAGAAAACTGAATGGCTGGGGCCAAGGGCTAGTGCTGACCTCATGGATTCTCCATCCTACCTACCAACCTGTTGCTATTAAGATGTAGGGTGACCAGACAACAACTGTGAAAAAACGGGACAAGGGGTGGGGGGCAATAGGCGCCTATATAAGAAAAAGTTGCAAAAAAACGGGACTGTCCCTATAAAAACGGGACATCTGGTCACCCTATTAAGAAGCAGTGAAGAGTGAGCCATATCTGGAAAATTCTACACAAGACCTTTGAGTGCAGATTCAATTTCCCTGTGAATAGAGTCGTTGGTCACCGCTAACAGCCAGAGCAGGAGATCTGTGGCCATGGTCAGCATCAGCCCACATCTGTAAAAGGGGAAGAGCACGTTTACAATGTGTCACCTGGGAGCGTCTCTTATGGTCTTTTGCCCTTAGCTCCTCCTTGCTTTATGACGCACACACATTCTCCATCCTGTATGGTACCACCTGGACTCACATGGGCACACCCACCCACACCTGTGCTTACGTATACACTCGTGCATGCACACTCGTATTTGTACACATAAGCACACCCATTCCTGCACAGTCATAGCCATTCCCACTCGCAGTAATTGGCACAGGTTCTCACGTGCACTAGACTTACAACTGAACTCTTAAACCAGTGGCGAACTGTGCCCATTGGGGCTTGCAGCTGTCACAGGAACATGTGATGGCGAGAAGAAAGCTAGCTAACCCACGTAGACGTAATGAAAATGGGCGAGGTCAAGTCAAAACCTAGTGCCTCAGCAAGCACGTGCAGTAGAAAGATTCTTGAGGTTGGGGGTTGGTTTGTGAAATCTCTCATCCTTTAACGATGAATTTTCCTGCTCGGTGGAATTGGCAGTAATCCTGCTGGCCCCCAGCACGGGCATGGATGTCAACTCTAATGTGTGTGCTGCAGTTGTATACGTCTATCTGCAAGGATTGCGCTTCTCCACTGTAATCTACAACCTCCTATTCATGCTGACTAGGTCATTATCCTCCACTGGGGAAATTCAAGTGGACTGGAGATGGGATTAGGAAATCAAACTGGCTGATGCCACGCAGACCAAACAAGAAGATGGCTCAGAGGGCAAAGCCCATCCGAGGCCCATTTGGAAGAGGGACAAATTGATCTGCCTTGCTTTTAAATATAAAATCCTTCAGTTTTAAGAAACAAAGATCTTTAAAGCTGAAATGCAGATTATAAGACGCTCATGGGTGGGCTGCTGAGGAAGGGAAAGTGGAGTCAGAAAGGCCTGGTATGGGAGTGTTCAAAGTAACATGAAGGGCTATTAAACAAGGCCCCTCCTTCTCTCGTCCTACCTGGTGAGATTGTGCTGCACTTGGGTACAGTCCTTACAGTGACGCCATAAAAGGTATGTCTGAAAGCAACAGAAACAATCAAATGAACCTATTGTAAACCTGGCATCAGGCATGTGTGCAAAGATGTGCGGGAGCGGGAGCGGGAGCCTGTGCAAATGCAGGTTTCAGAGTAACAGCCGTGTTAGTCTGTATTCGCAAAAAGAAAAGGAGTACTTGTGGCACCTTAGAGACTAACCAATTTATTTGAGCATGAGCTTTCGAAGCGTCTGAGTGGGAATGCTTGTGACTCTGTGTGTGAACGGGTGCAGGAGTGCTTGAGCTTATGTGTGCAAAGACATCCATTTTGCAGCATCTGCATGTGGGCAAACGTACTGTCTAAAGTGCAGTCAGCTGTTTAACTACACTTGTGGTTTGATGTTGGAAATAATATTCAAGAAACCAAATAACCAAGCTTAGCCATTTAATACCTATTGCTCTGCTCTCTCCAGGAAGCGGCTCTCTGGCAGCCTGCAGTTCATCTTACACAGAAGGGATGCTCTGAAGTAGGCATTTAAATTGGCCATATTTATAGTCTGGTGGTTTACAAACTAAAATCACTTTATACATCACCCAAGACTAAAATCCACCAATTAGCTTTTCACCTTGTTGTTCTGTATTAACTTCTTCCTGCCTTATCTTTTGTTTTGGATCCCACATTCCAGATGCTAGGAGGGGCCGTGAAGTCACAATACAGCCTGTACTAGGACACACCATTCGTGTATCTTGTCCTTGACAGGTTCCCTATTTGCTAATGCCAAAAGCGACGTTTAGATTTGTGGAGTATTATGGGATAGATGGATAGATAGCAGGACAGAAGTGAGCCGAATACGAGTTAGTGAGCAGAACTGTCCCACATTCATATTTAATATAACATACGCAGTATTACTACCATGTGCAGAATACCTATTAATATGTGTGGGGGGAGGGAACATATCTGGCTACATCTACACTACACACCAGTGCTGGCGGCATGCGGTGTACGTGTAGCTACAAGCACAGTGAAAAGCAGGGCTGTGGCCACCCTGTAGTAGTGTGTAACAACATGCATCAGTGGAAGCCTCTGGCAGTGGGAAGGCAGTGGAAGAAGGCTTCAGCAGCTCCCTGCTGCCAGAGCCTTTCACTGGTGGGAGGAAAGGCTCTGGTGCGGGGGAAGCAACTTGAAAACCCCCTGGCCGGAGCCTTTCCCTGCTGCCAGAGTCTTTCCCTGCAGCGGGAAAAGACTCCAGCAGTAGGGAGGCAGCAAACACTCCACTGCTAAAAATTGCAGTGTAAACAGGGAGGCAGAGTAGAGAAAGTGTAGGGTTTGTACTCACATATGTCTCCGCACCCTTCAGGGGTGTCTTTACGTGCCTAAGCCGTGCCTCACAGTCTACCCTGTACTTAAACCCATGCTAGGGGGGATACGCGGGTATGTAACATGCCGCCAAAGGAAGCATGCAGCATAGATGTACCATAGGTCTGGCTAACGTGCAACTGTATACATGTGTGAATGTGAGGGCGCATGTATGTATGAATCTAATCCTAAAAGAGAGACTTGAAACTATATTTCCTTTTGCTCTGCTAGGCACAGGAGTTTGCTTCTCAAAGAATCTGGGGAATTTGCATATATGGTTTAGGTCAGAGAAATGTCATAGTTTACAGAACTTCTGGTTGCAAAGCACGTCTAAATCATTTAAATGGGAAATTGATTTTGCCATTGGGGTTTGGCCATTGCTAACAGAGAGAAATCGTGATTTCAAATGGAAAAGCTTCCTGGGGGACATCGGTACAGAAACAACTGTCTGGGCTGTTGAGGGGCAATATATCAGATTTTCACTTATCTCTGTCTCTTTACTGACTTTGCAGAAGGAAGTAGGGGAATTTCTGCTAAATTCCATGATAGATTTATTGTTTTTATCACAGTAATGATTTCATTTTACTTTTATGTCTTTGAGTACTATTTGTATTGGCCCTGTATGTGGTTTGGTATTTAAAACAATAACTGATACTAAAAATACCTTTAACAAGAACCCCCTACCTCTGATCTCTCCCTCCCTTCCCTGCCTCCCAGCTATACGGCAGAGTGCCTGGATTCCAGAGAAGATGACGTTCCATACCTGAATGCAAACAAAGATGATTTCTATGCACAGGAACAGGATTTCCAGTTGGGATTTGCAATGTATGAGGCTGATGTCATATCCAATCCTGAACACATGCAGGAAGATGGCACAGGTTCCAAACAGCACTAGAGACCCTGTCCAAACAGCAAAACCATTAGCGAACCAAATGAGCAAGGGTCCATACATGGAGTAAGCTGAAACTGGTACAGGTTTAGTAACCATCACCACATCTGCTTTCATGCTTCCTGTGCTTGGGGGGACTGGGAGAGTTCTAGTTTTGGGACTTCGGGGGTGGGCTTGAATTCAAATCCTGGATCCAGCTGCCCTGAAATTTGGGAAAATTTGAAAATCCCGTGATTGTTTGGGGGGTGGGGAACTCTGAATTCCGATTTTTGAACATTTGGGTTTGGCAATACTGGCTCAGTCTCTAATGAAGCTACTTGAACAATGCATGCCATTTGCCTGGACTACATGTGTGTGGGGCGGGGCAGCAATCCACCCACGATGGTGGCGGGAATTCGACTCTTCTTCTGTCGCCGGCGGCAATACGGTGGCCGCACCATCACTCTGCCTCCGGGTTCAGCGGCCAAAACGCTGGCGCCGGCCCTGAGCAGTAGAGACTAGGTCACTGGGAGTGAGGATTTCTGTGTAGAAATCTAGCTGCGCTGGATATTGCTCAGTAAAGCTTTGAGGGTCAAATTTTCAAAGCTGTTTAGGTGTTTAAGGATGCCCCTACTGGGCTTCTCAGCAGCACTGGTGGAGAGCTGAGTGAAGAACTGAGTTTTCAGTTTGGT
Source organism: Eretmochelys imbricata (assembly GCF_965152235.1). Lineage (NCBI taxonomy): Eukaryota > Metazoa > Chordata > Testudines > Cheloniidae > Eretmochelys > Eretmochelys imbricata. Next base: position 14,528,948 of record NC_135585.1, on the reverse strand, counting down.
GTGTGAACCAAAAAAAAATTTTTTTAATGTTTTTGTTTCAAGTTCACGTTACAACACAACATCTGGACGGTGTTTTCCTTCCAGAACTACGTGCCAAATTTGACTCAATTTTGCGAATAGCTTCAGCCAACCCCCAAACCGCATCTTTTGGCAAATCAACTAAATTATTTGGCCAAAAACTGTCTCCCAGCTCTAGCTTGGCCCCTCGCTCCCACTGATTTCAACCTAACATGCTTAACTCCCATTGAAATCAAGGGGAGGTAGGTGCCGAACTCAGGTACGGGCTTCTAAGGATCCCCCTAGGCACCTAACTGCATCTTTAAGTGCCTAAATACCCTTTGAAAATCTGGCCCTTAGTGCTTCATTTTATTCCTGAGCTTGTGCACTAATTAAAATGTCCTAATAAACCAAGGACAGAGCAATTTGGAGGTGTCATTTTATAAGCTAAAGCGGGCTGGGCCTGGTCAGGACTTGGCTGGGAGCTCCACAAGGAAAACCCCGGTGCTGCAAGAAGGGGATTCGCTAAGCAGATATCTTCCTTTTGAATCCGTATGAGCCAGTGCGCCAGCATGGCACGAAGGGGAGGACAGTCCTCTGCTGCAAAAAATGCTGTTAGAGGTAATGGTGTCTGTCCCCTTTGTGATCACTAAAGGTAGGTCTACACTGCAATGAAACACCTGCAGCTGATTCGGGTTCAGGCGGTGAGGCTATAAAATTGCAGCATAGACCCTGTGAATGGGGAGAGTCCCAGATCCTGGGTTCCAGCCGGAGCCTGAACATCTACACCGCAATCTACAGCCTGAGCCCTGCTAGCCCAGGCAGCTGATGTGGGCCAGCTGCAGGTGTTGAGTTGCAGTGTAGACACCTGTGAGGTCCCCAGGTTCTCACTTTGCAAGGGGAAGGATGATGTGGTTAGTTTCCTGGATAAATCCAAGGTGGACAGTTACACTCTGCTGTCCTGAATGCCTTCCGGAGCTCCAGCTGCATGCAGGAGCCTTGGGCTCCTGGCCCGGGGCTGTCTTAGAACAACAGCCCTGGCACTTCCCTGGTGTCTTTTCATCAGAGGGTCTCAAAGCAGTTGACCATCATCCAGGACCTGAAGCCTCACAGCACCCATGTGAGGCAGGGAAGTCGTATGACCCTAGTCATTCAGATGGGGAAACTGAGACATGGAGGTGAAAAGGGGTGGGGAAGAGATGAAGTGACTTGCCCAAGGTTACAGCTTGAGACAGGCCAGATCGCCTCATTCCCTGCGCGCTAACCGGTAGGAAATGCTGGGTTGTCATGCCAGAGGTGGCAGCATTTTGATGGTAGGTGAAGTGGTGCCTTGTGTGTAAAGTGGTCTGAGTGCGAGGCACTGAACAAAGGTAAGGGGGGTTGTGTGCACCACTTACCCTGCACCCAGACTGGCCCGGCATGGGAGTCCCTGTACAGCACCGCATGGGGCTTCCTGCTGGTACACAGCAAGTAGTAAATGATCCAGCAGAGCGACAGGATCTTGAGGATGGAGAGGAAGATCCCGACGTCGCGCCAGGTAATTGCCACCCTGTTGAAAGCCATGCTGCTGATGAAGGCGCAGCCCAGAAACACCACGTTCATGGCCAGCAGCCCCGAGAACAGCTGCCCGGCCTTCCCAGCCTGCGTGTCATTGTGGAGCAGAGAGGAGCAGCTCCGGTGCAGCCAGGACTTCTCAGAGCGGATCTTCCAGGCTTCGGGCTGCGCTGACACTGATTCTTCACCGTCAGTATCCTGGTTAAGGTGCCTCTGCTGCGCAGCTTCCTTGCCAGCCATGTCTCAGCAGCCACGATTTTCTGCTGTCTGGTCAGAAGAAGAGTTCACGCTGGGATCCCCTGCCTGGTTAAACAAATGGAGATTGATGCCAATGGAAAGGATGTTGGGGCTGCTGCTGTTTACATACTGAGCCACTTGGCTTCACATGGAGAAAAAGTCACATGTGAGACGAGTTTGGTGGCCTCAGTTTAGTCCCTGGCACAATTTATCTACATAAATCCTTCCAGGACAAGCCTTGAGTGCAAGAAAAGCAAGTGCCCCTGGGGACCCTCCTTGTTTGGGGCCTCTGCCCCTTGTGCATGCTTTGCAGCTTGCGGGAGGATTTCATCTTTCCTCTTGGGCAGTGGGATCAGAGAAGGAGGAAATGGCTCACTGCCAGACCCTCTCAGCTGTAGGGTCAGATGTTAAAAGTGGCCTCACCCTTACCAGCAAAGATCCCCCCAGAATGAAGGAAAGATGAAAACAGATGTCTGGTTAAAGGCAGTTTGGCATGTTCCATGCATTATTCTTTGCATTCTGCATGTGTGATCCTGGCCCTTTGTCAAGTCTGGATAATCCCATGTAACCATCACATGTGCTTGGAAGAACTGTGCGGCCAGCTGAAGTTTTTGTTGTTGATTAAGGTACCTTTAGGCATTGGGGTGGGGTACCAAAGACAGGCAGCACTATTCACACCCTGCTCCCCAGACTTCTTCCAAGTCTACCTCTGCATCCAGGTTTTCAGCTTGTTTCATGATAAGTATCTAGATCAGCCGCAAAGTTTGGATCCGGATCAGAACTTGTCCAAAGTTCAGGGTTATCTGGTTGTGAGATTTCGACTGAGGCCCATCTCTGCCAACAATTACACCATGCTATTCTTATTGAATGCATGAGACAACCAGCCTGCATGTGTCTGAGGAGCATAAAGCACATTTCAAAGATGTGTGAGACTTTCCCGGGCCTGCACCAGTTTGTCAACAAAAGATCCTGACTGCCCTCTCCCCCCATCCTACCCCCAAGTCATATCTCAGGGAGGGGGCAGAGCTGGAAGACTCTTCTCACTCCCCCCTCGAAATGCAGTGGGAGATGGTAGAATAAATACCTGGAGCTTGTCCCTTGAAGATGGTCAATTTTGAACAGAGAAGGGCCCAAATCAACACCCACAGGTCTGAGCGTGCCCAAACTTCGGGGCACTTTTCAGTTTGGATCTAGCTGGAGTTTACAGCAAGAATTGTGGGAGAACAGCAGCCACTGAGACAGAGACAATGCAGTCCATAAATGGGAATTATGTTTAAAATGGTGCTTAAATGAGTTCTTATGACGCAGCCCTTGAGAGCTAAGAAAACGTTCTGTTCAAAGCCGGTGAAAAGACCCGGCTAGATACTAAAAGATCCAGCATGATTTGCTCTGTTAGTGGGGTAATTTATACACATGTGAAGTCTCTTCCAAGCAATGGACCCAGGCTGATTCAGCTGCTCCAGGCAGCTTAAATACACCAGGGGAAAGCAGATCCCTGGGCAATCAGGGGCTTGCTCACTGGACAAATCTCATTCTGATCGAAAGGGATCCATAGCGATAGAAGACAAACCCAACCCCTCACTTTGTCAGGGGGGTGGAAATGCCAGAACCTCCCTCTCCCTACTTTATCAGGGTGATGATAAATCCCTCCTGGCTTGTGGGGGGCGGGGGGGGGTACGCGGTCCCAGACCCAGGCATCCTTAGAAAGGACATAGTCTCAGAGCCAAATTTCAGCAGCTGGTGCTAATCCCACCCTCACTCCCTCAGGGGGTGATCCGTAGAGCAAGGGGTGTTAGGGAGAGACAGGGCAGAGACACTTCCTAACTGGAACTACCTCCAGAATAACAGTATCAAAATACATCCATCCTGCTGGAGAGGATTCCCCAAGCCAGCAGAAAAGGGACCCGGCAGGAAGTGCAGGACCACGTCCAATCTTTCCGCCAATTCCCAGGAATGACCCAGAGAAAGGAGACACCGAGAAGAGGTGTCCATACTGGCCAGAGTTCTCTATTACATTCTTACCTCCACACGGCTGGTGAGATCTGCAGGGTGGAAGCAGCAACTGGTGGGACCCGTTTTACATTCTCCAGGCACGCAAAGCTAAAATCACCCCCCGCCCCGCAATGACTGCCGTTCAGCCCCGGCCCTCTCCAGGCTTCTCTAAAGAGCTGCGACAGGCAGGCAAGGGCTGCCAACTGGAAAGTGGAACCTGGGCTCTCACAGCACATTGATTTTTGCCTGTTTACTTTTGGAATATTATTGTCATTATATTAATGACCTCGCTGAGAGGCTCATTAGCTCGGCAGAGGGCAGCCAATAGGAATCGACCCTGGCCGGCCCATGTCAACTGCCTGTTAGTTCTCTACGCAGGATGTGCTGACTGGTGAAAACCGCAAGCCCATATGACTAATGCCTTTTGAAGCTCCACGGTGTCTGAAAGTCACTTCTCCCTCACTGGCGCACTCAAGGGAGCTCCAGGTGGGGGATGATGGGCAAACTGGGCTGGCTAAAACAACCGGAACTTTCTCCCCGGTCTCAGAATGAACCTCAGCTGAACTGGTTTTGAAAAAAAAGTTTGGATCTCTTTGCACCCCCACCACCATTTTTCATTTTCTCCAAGCCTCTCTGTAGAAACAGACCAAAAGGGAGGTGGCTTTTTCTTAGGTGATACCAAAACCAGGTGAGTTTGGATCCAGGACTCGTTTTACCTGAGTCTGCAAAGTCTGAGGGTGTTTAGAGACATGGTTGTGCTGTTTGCACGTCTCTGAGCTGTTCTCTTGGGTTCCGGAAGCGGAAAGGTTGGGATACACAGCCAGATCCTCAGCTTCAAATCAATGGAGCTATATCAATTTGTACCAGCTGAGGTTCTGGCTCAGAATGGGAAAAAATGGTCTCAAGGTATTTTCAACCTTGCCAGAAGCAGAAGAGGTGATGAATCTTGGGAGATGGTGGTCAGGAGAAGTGTGTAGCACAGTATGGCTAGACATATGATCAGATAAACATGCAAACTCTTAGGTGCATCTCCAAACCAAACCACAGGAGTACCTGAAGTTTAAGTTACCTGTATCACTGCCTGACATGAGAGATGGGCTCCAAAGGAGGAATTCAGAACCAAATCTGAATTTCCAATAGCACAAAATTTTGGGGTGTTCAGATCCTCAAGTGTGCTTTGGGCTCATCTTGATCTGAGCTGTACAACGCTTGTTCTCAGCCTGCTGTATGCTGCCAGCCCCACTGAAGGTGAGTTTCTTTAGACCACTGGTTTCAGAGTAACAGCCGTGTTAGTCTGTATTCACAAAAAGAAAAGGAGTACTTGTGGCACCTTAGAGACTAATCAATTTATTTGAGCATAAGCTTTCACGAAAGCTTATGCTCAAATAAATTGGTTTGTCTCTAAGGTGCCACAAGTACTCCTTTTCTTTAGACCACTGGAATATTTTTGGCAAATGTGCGCGGACTTCTGGTTTTGGTTGGAAGCCAGGAACAATCCTGGGCTGTTCTTAGCTGAGTTTGTGTTCCCTGAAACTCCAAGTGCAATGTATGGGGTGCAGCTAGAGGTGAAACGACACTGGGAGAGAGGTTATTAAGAACAGAAATGGTAGCGTTGCAGCTCTGGGGTTGTCACTTTTACAACATGCTTGAGTTCTGAGTCACAAAGTCCCTCCCAAGAGACTGATAAGGAAAGGAAGGAACCATGGGGTGAGATGCAAAGTGCTGTCCTGGATCAGAAACTGACTAAGGCACAGAAAACAAGGACAGGAATTATTTATTTGTCAAAAAGTCAAGGGTGGAAGTGCCCCAAAGTTCTGTCCTAGGAATGGCGTTTCAAGATATTATTGCATGTTATAAACCATCATGCTTCATGGCATAAGCCAGCCAGTAACTGATGGGGAGGTGGGAGTAGGAAGAAATTTCCCCGATCAACAGGTTATTTCATAATAATCCACTACACAGTTTCCTGCACTTACCTCTGAAGCATCTGGTACTGGCCTCTGCCAGAGCAGGATACAGGGCTAGATGGACCACTGTCTGTTCTGGTATGGCATGTCTTATGTATGGGCAATCAACATTTTAGATAGGTAATCAAGCTTCTTTCCTAATGTCCATTTTAAAGCATAGCAGGCCACTGGGCTACTCAAAGATACCATTTGGTAGCCTATATATTTAACAGAAAAAACAGATTTCCATATAGGATAATAACAAACCCAGAATCTTCTTCCCAGAGCACTTGGTGGAATATTGGGAGCCCTCCTGTGGATTTTAAAACCGCAGGCTTAGGTTTTCTGCAGTTGGGTGTGGGTATCTCCCGGGCAGGGAGACGGGAATTGGCTTTGCTGAAATCCTAGATTCTACCTTTAGAAGCAGAGCTCCAAATCCCGCCCTCCCCACAGCTTTGGGGAAACCTGGATAGGGATTGGAACTGGGTCATCAACCACTCAAATAGACCAGATCAACCCCCCCAGATCTGAACACTCCCCTGGGAAGGAAAAGAAGTAAATAAAGTTTCCTTGAGGAATAATAATTGAAGGTTTAAAAAAAATGTTTTACAGTATTCAAAAGTGGTTCATGAAACTCAACGCTTGAAAAGTGCTGGAAGTTTACAAACCCCTAAACCCAACTGGTTCAGCTTTGCTTAACCTTGGGATTCTGGCCTTGCAGATGCTGAAAAGCACCTCTCTTCAACTATAGCTCTTCCAGTTTTCAAATGTATTGATGCAAGTTGACTCAATACAAGCCAGGGTTAAACCAACTTAAGTGCGTCTACTTTGGGGGTTGCATCAGATTAACGAGGTCAGGTTTTAAATCCATTTAATTAAACAGGTGCAGTTTTCCAGCATAGAGATGGCTTTCTTTGCTCCCGGGCTGAATCAAAGTCATTAATACCAGAAATAACCTCTTCCCCTCCATTATCTGCAGCATTCTGATTAACAGCTTTCTTTGTGCGCTCGGCATGAATAAGGTTACAGGCTGTCCCTGAGAGTATCTGCCTAGTCAAACTGTAAATCCAAGCCAAGGCAGTAGGAGGCCACCGTGCTCTGGTGTTTGTCCAACAGGGTTCTGTGGAATGCCTGTTGCCTAATACACTCCAGAGTACAGCCCCACACCCTTCCCCATCACAGATAGCGTGGAGTTAATTGGCAGTTGAGAGTCTGGTGTGATAAGGTAATTGAGAAGCTCTGATTATGTGCCATTTTCCCCAGAGAACTCTCCATGCACCCTTCCCTTCGCTGCAGCCGAAGGCGGGGGGAGCCAACCACCTTAGTGAGCAAAAATGATGGAGCAATGGCCCAGTGTTGGAGTTGCTCCTCTTCCCGCCCAGCCAGTCCTCAACAAGAACCAGGTCTCACCTCTGGCTCCCACCTGTCCACAAGCAAGCAGCCAGCCTGATTTCCCCACCCCTCAGCAAAGACCCAACCTGGCCTCTCCCCCACCACAAGCAGCTGAATCCACCCACCTACACCCTTTGGTGAACTTCCCTCCCAGCGGCCACCCCCTCCCCAGCAAACATCCAACCCCTCAGCCCTCCACAAGCACCCTGTCCCGACCCCACTCTCCCAGACTTCAAACCTGACAACTCCCCGCTCCCTGCGTGCACTGAGCAGCGACCTCTTCCGTGGCCAGTGGACTGGACACGTCTCCCACCCAGCTGCTGAGCTGTTGTGATTATCTCCCCCTCCTGCTTCCTCACCTTCAACTAAATCAAAACCTGACCTAGGAAACAAGGAATGGTTCAGAAATCAGGGAAGAGGGACAGATTCGCTGTATCCACGACACCATAGCTCAGGTCGGTCCCTAATCACAGCCTCTTCCTCTCCCTATTGTTCACCTGCCATAAAGCAATTTCTTATCTCCATCTCTTTCTTAGATTGGTTCCCTCGCTGTGTACTTACATGGTGAAAGGTCCTGGCTTTTGTGTGTTTGATGGCTCAGGGGAGACTCATGTCCTCTCCTGACAGCTGGATTTGTATTAGACCTGGCTGGGACTTTCAGGTTTGGGTAGAACCGGGCCAAAGCCGTAAAACCCAGCTCTGCATCTGGATGGAGTTCAGGGTTGTCTAGAACTGGAGCTGGTTTGGCCTGTGAACAGGGGAGGGCCCAGCTGTGAAATCCAGATCCAAACTGAAACTCAGGTGAACCTGGGCTCCTCAACCCAAATTCAGGCTAAACAGTGGCCTTCTTCTAAGACGTGCTGAGCTCCCGCAAACCCCACTGACTCCAATGGGAGTGCGCTGGTGCTCAGCACCACTGAAAACCAGGCTCCTTTTACTCTGCATTTAGCAACCGAACCGTAAGGGTGAGGCTCCAGCTTTTTCTCTGTTCCCTGCAGCTCTCATAATTGCTTTGTTTGATGTGATAGTTGTTTGGTTTGTGTCCCATGCAGACGTTTGGTTATCTCCCATCTATGCCGCCAGGAGCTGCAGCCCCTAATGGAGATCTGATTTCTGTTCATTCCAAAATGGCTGTACTTGGAGATACCGTGAAAGAAAGGCTGGTCCAGAGGTTAAGATGCTGGTCAGGAGACCTAGGTATAAGTCTCTGCCCTGCCACAGACTTCCTGCGTGATCTTAACAAGTCACTCAGCCACCCAGTGCCTCAGTTTCTCCTCTGTAAAATAGTGTGCTCCACCTCACAGGGATTGTGTGAGGGTAAATACATGAAAGATTGTGAGGTGCTCTGTCACTAATGGGGAATGTATAAATATCTTCATGTATCAAACATTTTGATTTGCCATGAAAAAATCATCATTGGGGATGGAATCCGTTACTGATCCTTTTCACTGTTCTGGCTGCAACAAAATATTGACTGAAGGGTTAATTGTCTCACGGTCGTATTCAGTTGAGCTACCTTAGAGATCTGGAGTGAGTTTCTGGATTCGTATTGGCTAGAAGGGCTTGTGGCCAGTGAAAGGTTTACACATGATTGTGAGTTGCAACTGATGTGCTAGACTGAGCCTGTGTTTAACTAATTGGGCAGAGACTCTGGCTTTGCCTGCAGGCAGAGTGTCTTCTAAACTGGCTAGACAGTGCAGTTTGATGCCCATCAATGCTTGTAAAAATCCCTTTGAGCATTAAATAAACATTTACCAATTCATTATGGGAAAGAGGTTTTGGTTTTTTTGGTTCTCTTATACGTGAGAGCCCAAAATTATATATTTAGAAATTTTCTACCTGTTCTCTACCTGGACTTTATTTTATTTTTTTACACACAGAATTATACATAGGTGCAAATGTCATATTCGGACAGCTGCCTGACTGTGGGCTCAAAAAGGGAAGATGGGCTTTAAAAATCTTGCGTTAATAACACACCTATCATTGTTTATAGCTAGACATATTAACACAATTGAATAGCAGACAATGGTGGCCAATGATTGGCAATAAAACAGACTTATCTCAGCCACAAACAGCCTTTGCCCACACTCAGGAAGGAGGTGGATTCCGAGATCTTCTCAAGCAAACATTGGAGTAGAGCTGTACAAATAATTAATTTTTGGTTTGGTGGCAGAACTGAAACTATGAGAGAAAAAAAATTCATTTTGGGTCAACCTGAATGAATTTTTTTTTCCAAATTTTTTGGTGACCAAAAAAGTTGAATGTTTATTTGCTTTGGGCTGAATGAAAGGGTTTGATTTGGAGGGTTTTCTAACCTTTTTTATTATTATTTTTAAATAAAAATGAAGTCTGATTTGAAACAAAGTTGTTCTGAATCAGAAGGTCAAAAGGTTTCGTTTCAAAAAAGTCCGAATGGAAAGTTTTGACTTTTCCAGACTTTTTTTCCGACTGAAACAATCTGACTAATTTGACACACATTTGTGAAACATTTTGGTCCACCCAAAACCTGCATTTCTGGGTGAAAAAAAGATTTGTTGGAAAAATTTTGCCCAGCTCTACTTGAGAGCCTATTCAAGAGCCACTACTTTGAGTTTTGATGCTCTGGCTTGACCCCCTGCAGCAGACTAAGCAGACAGGTTTTGGCCAGCAGTCCAAGCCTGGGAAACCGCAACAAAGGAGCCAGGAAGGGTTTAAAAAGACAGGCACTCGCTCGAGGGGTTTAAAAAGACAGGCACTCACTCAAGGGGTAGGAGAGCTTTGGAGGCTGAGATCCAGGTCTTCAGAGGTTAGGGTCTGCCAGCGTCTAGGACTGTAGTTAAGATAGATGTGTGAAGACCTTTTGTTTTAAAATCCTTTTTCTCTTATGTTATGCGTTGTGTTCCTGTGGTTAAATCAACAATACATTTGTTTTAAGTCTATACACCACTGGTGGCAATTCCTGAAGGGGAGAAATGCAAGTACCTGAACTCAGTCGGGCCTGTTGGGTAAGTACAGTTGATGCACAGGGTTCTGTAGCCCAAAGAGAGCGGAAAGCCTGGATCCCGATTCCTGTGGGGGTGGACTTAGAGAGACCAGAGAGGGATCAGAGTTATAGCTAGTCCTGTAAACTTGACAGAGGGTAACACGTTCTGAAGGCAAATAATAAGGAAAGTACAATTCACCAGCAGGAGTAAATTCTTCAGAGGGAGAACTTAAGATTCTGGCTAGGTTTTTTTTGTCCAGCCAGTTCCCAGTTCATTCACTTGTTTCTCTTACATGTTAATTTGTAACCTCTGAAGAGCTGGTCTTAAAAAAAGTTCTAATGGGCTTTGAGTCTAGTGGAGAAAGGCATTACAAGAACCAATGGCTGGGAGATCCCTCCTTGACCTGCTTGCTTAATGATCTAGGAAAGAATCAGCATTTTAAACCGAACAACAAATGACTTTCATTTTCACTCTTAGCAGCTAGACGCTGTATTGCAAATTATTGGGAAAATGTGACACCTCCACCCTATGGAATTGTGGTATAGTAAAATACAGACTGTTCTTGTAATGGAAAAGCTTTCACACCAAGGACATACACAAGAGGAGAACTAAAAAGAGGACGGGTATTTAAAAGAGGGATCCCCAGCCAGCAAGTCAGAATCTTTAGCCAGGTTCTTTGAATATTAACTTGATCCTGAATATGTAATATATGATGTTGTAGGCTAACATTTTAGTGTAGCTTTGCCTTAATAAAAAAACTAAAAGGAAAGCATCCAATGGCTGGAAGTTAAAGCCAAACAAATTCAAATTAGAAATAAGGCACACATTTTAACCAGTGAGGGTGATTAACCATTGGCACAAACTACCAAGGGGAGCGGTGAATTATCTCTCTCTTGATGTCTTCAGATCAAGACTGCACACCTTTCTGGAAGATAAGCTTTTGTCAGACACAAGTTAATGGACTCAATAGAGAGGTAAATGGTGAAATTCTATGGCCTGCAATATACAGGAGGTCAGACTAGATGCTCTAATGGTCTCTTTTGGCCTTAAAATCTATGAATTGTTGAAATGTGAACTCTTTTTTGGGGCAAAATATTTCAACCACCTCAAAATCTTTGTTCTTCCCTCTCACTCTGGTGTTCCATGGACCAAACCTACACGTTACTCTAGCTGGCTGGTGAAAAGTAAACTCTGCTCAGTAAAGTAATATGATTTTCATTTATTCTTTTATTTGAGAAATATACAAATAGCCTCAGGAAATGATTGTTAATTTTCATCAGCTCTGCGATTTTCCTCTTCAGTACAATGAAATTTCTTTCTTTCTTTCTTACAAACATAACTTTGTAAGAGAGAGACATTGAGCTGTGCCATGTTGACTCATTTGCTGATACTTATATGCACCAGCCAAACGAAGCATGGCGTGTTTAGAGTTCATGAGGCTTGCTTCAGGTTAGGCAGATACCATATGGATCAGTTCCACTCTCTGATGCACAGGTCTCCAAATGAAATCACTGGCAGCCCTGTGTGTTCATCTAAGGTCAGGAAATCTGGCCTGTAGAATGAATTGGATCTCCAATGTGTGTATTGTGTGGCACTGTGAACATTTAGCCATTCATTGTTACACTGAAAATCAATAAATAATTTTTTTATATAAAATAAGTTCATATGTTTTTTAAAAAATCATTAAACTATTTAAAAAATCCTTTTAATTCTCGTAATAGAATTAACCGTCGGCCCTGATTCAGGAAAGACCTTAAGCACGTGCTTAAGTCTATTCCTATTCAGGACTGCACTTAACCATGTGCTAAGGGCCCGTTGGCTTCAGTGGGAATTCAGCACATGAGTAGGTGCTGTCCGGAATAAGGATGCTTTCAGTCATTCTGGGCCTTGGCTGATCAGCAGCTATACAGTCTCAATGAGGAGAAAGGGGATGTGATCAAAGACAGTATTGCAAAGCCGTCAGGACTGTGGTCGGATAATGGGGAGAAGAGAATTCTAACGTGATTCCAAAAGCCTTCAACATCCACCAGTTCAGTTTTCATGTCTGTGATTCTTCTCCTTTGCAATGGCTCTCCCAGCAGTGGGATGTAGCTTTGTGTCCCATTTGCCTTGCGCACCTGAGTTATGTCATTGAAGCCAATGGATCTCTTAAAGCGAACGGAATTCAGCCTGCACATAGATGGGCTCTGACAAGGTACTGAGTGCCCCCTGGGAGAATGAAGTCAATGACATTGGGAGCAGGCAGCAGGATCAGGCCCTTAGTAGGAAGGGGTATCGATTTGAATGAACTGCACGTGGTTTTCATTGCCCTACTTTGTACACGTTCCACTTTTCTAAAAGCCTTAGAACTTAAAGCAATAATTGAAATCAAACACGCGCACTCATACATGAGTAGAAAACAACATCTGGGACTATGAGTGGATTATTTCCACAGTGGTGCAGTAATGCCCTGTCATCGCTAGGGCGTGAGATGCATGCAACCCCCAAACCCTTCAGTACAGCCGCTCAGACTTTCAGTCCCGGGGCGGGAAAGGTGGGTTGATAGAGCAGGTGTTCTTCCTTTTAGGACATGATGTAGACCTCCAGTAGGCTGGCCACTGCGTGCATGCGGTAGAAGATCCCGAAGGGCAAGCAAATGTCCACAATGGCAGCCCACATCGAGTAGCCGTAGAAGTTGAGTTCCTTGTCGTTGTCGAACTGCGGCCGGGCGCCGAATGCTGGCATGATCCAGAGCTGTTTGGAGGTGGGAAACAAACGTGACAGTCTCAGTGAGAGGGATGGGATGGGGTGAGAAGCTGTAGCTGGTGCTAAGAGCTTCAAAGGGCAGAAGAGTCAGGGAGAAGGGAAAGGATAAATCTTCTAAATTCAGGACCATATTAGAGACAGAAAAAGAGTGGAGGCTCTTTATCTAAATCGTCTCTGCCTGGTTTGTTCAGAAGCCGTAGCTCCTGTGAAATGTCTGTATTTCCTCCACAGCTCTCCTGTAAATCAAAATGCCTTCAAAACACTGTGGGGGAAGGAAGGGGGTCATGCTACATTTAATTGGCTTCCCTTAGGGCTTACAATGAAAATCGTGGCTGCTAATCAAGTGTAATTGCTAATCAAAGGCAGGCTTCTAAGTGAAGCTCTTCGGGGCCAGATTCTGCTCTGAGCTACACCTGTCAATAGAGATCCTGAGAGTACAATTTGACCCATGGGGTGAAATCCTGGTCAATGGAAGTTCTGTCATTGGCTTTAATGGAGCTAGGATTTCAAGCATGATACTTCAATACTGATCACCTGATATCATGTCTTTTGCTGTCTAACATATAACAAAATGGCTTAGATCAGGCTCTAAATGCCTTTTCCCTACATTAAAAAGATAGCATCCAAGGATTAAGCTTAATGAAAAATATTGGGCCCCGATTCTCCTCTCCTTCGCACTGATTCTACAACGTTATGGGCTCCAGTTCTCTGCTGGCATAAATGGGCAAAAAGCCACTGAAATCAAGGGAGCTGTGCCTAGTTACACCAGCAGAGACTGTTTTCCAATAAGTCCACTGACTTCAGTGCAGCATCTTCTGATTTAAGTGAGAGATTTAAGGTAAGAAAAAGGAACGTTTTCCTTAGACCACATCCTCTTGGACATGACTTCCTGCCCTCCACTGACCCACCCACCTCCCAAAAAATCCCTTTCTGACTGTCACTTACAATTACGTTGCACAGGAGCAGGAACAAGGAAATCTCCTTTAGGAACTTCCTCCTCCATTTCACCTTCTTGGGGACCATTATGGACTGTACCACGTCTGAAGGCTGAATTGCTACCGCACCTTGACCGTGGGGCAAGGGGGATGGCAGGGCACTGCTGCTTTCGGGGACGCGAAGGGATACGGCATTGATGTTGACAAAGGTGAGTCCATATAGGTCCTTCTGGTGAGGATGAATTTTGTGGTCATCTTCTAGGGGCTGCCGATGAAGGCCTTCGATGATGAAGATGTTCTGGAAGGTGTGCTGGGCGATCATCAGCAGTGAGTAGGTCAAGTTGAGGGCACTTATGGCATCCCTTGGAGTGCTGGCCACCACAGCCACAATGGAGTAGTAGGAGATAGCATATTGCCCCACGGCAGCCCCCAGCAATAAGGCCATGTCCAAAGTCCTGGTTGGATTCTTGTGGTGGTCCATGTCTCTCTTATCAAACCTGTAGACAATGGAACCTCCGATGCAGACAAGAGACATCAGGCTCAGGCAAACTATGTTGAAGGTGTAATACATGATGAGTGCTTCATTTTTCTTGTCTGGCTGGCCACTGGCATTCACCTGCACCTCATAAACAATAAGGACCGCCAGGCCGCTCACCAGTATCAAAAGCCCCAAAATGATGCCCACAAAGAAGGTCCTTCTGAAGAGCCTGAACTTCAGGTGGTGGATATGGTGGGTGTGGTGGTCTATGAGGCGTCCAACATTCTTCCACATCACATACAGCATGGCAGAGGCAAAGAGACTGTACTCAATGTTGAAGGGATACAACCAAAAATAGCCACTCTGGAAGATCTTGCAAATTTCACTGGTACAACTACAGCCTTCTATTGAGTCACTTGCCGTTCCAGCTGGAACAGGAAAAACACATACATGTTACATTGTTACTTGTGGGGAACAAGCACTTTTTAACAGACCTGAAGAGCCTCACTCTGGAGAATGATGGTCACTAAAATGCAGGACCAAAGATACAAGTAGATCTCATGACCCCAAACCCCAGGGTTGCCTGGACACTGAGAGTCCACCCATTGAAACCTCAGCCTCCCTTTGGTTTCTGCCTTTCGGAATTGCTTTCCCCCTTGTCAAACAATTGGTTTAGTGAACATTCTTCTCTTATCTGGGCATGTCCTGAATCCCTTCTTCCTTCCTTTCGTCTTCCACCCTGGTTCTTTCTTTCATTCTCTCTCTTTCCTTTCCTTTTCTTTTCCTCCTCTCCCCTCCTCCTCTTCTGTTCATTCTAGGTTCTCTCTCCATCCCCATGACTCCTGCTGGACACAAAGCAAGACACGAATACTAAGGTCCAGATTGGAATACCCCTAGTCACACAAGATAGCACCTTACTCTGGGCAGTCCCCTTGCATTCACTCATCAATGAAATTGCTACTGAGACGGAGTAAGGGTATCAGACTCTGATCCGGAGAAAGACTTCTAACTCCGTAGCCTCAGCTCCAGAATTAGCTGGGTTTACTATTGAGCAAATTACCTTTCATGATCCATCTGTGTGTTCCTTCTGTTACATTCTGGAATTTTGTGTGTGATTTATGCACGGACTCGTCCGTTACAGCCGACATCCACACGGCTAGATTAGTGGTCAACGTCAGCATCAAGCCACACCTGTATGAGAGAAGAGACAGATAGAATCAAGGCAAAGTCTGCTTCTCTGGCACTTATCCTCTCTAGGCCTCAATGCACTCTTCAAACATGAGTGAATTAAGCCTTGCCTCTGTGAGACAGGCAAGTATCAGTATCCCTGTTTTATATATGGAGAAACTGAGGCACAGGGAGGGGAAGTGACTTCCCCCCAGTCACACAGGGAGTCTGTGGCAGGGTCAGGAAGAGAACCCAGGTGTCCTGATTCCCTGTCTGCTGCCCTAACTGCTCTCTCTCATTCCCTTCACTCTTCATACCATCTACCCTGCCCGGTAAGCACCAACTAAGTCTCGTCTCTCACTGTTTCTGGCTCAGTCTGTCACAGGGTGCGGATGGAAGTATGTAGAGTAATTGGTCAGGGTTGGCCTGTCCAGAAAGGTGGATCCAGTCTTGCGAAAGTGAATATGATCATCTGAGGTCTGGTTTCTCATTCCATCAGCCTTTTGATCTTCCTGACGCTCCTTTGTGTTCCTTCCTAGTACCGGGGAAGTGACCAGGACTTTTTTTTAAAATTTAAGTATTATGTGCTAGTGTAAGGCTGTGCCTCTGCATGGGGATCAGTCTTCCTGCTTCTGGATCTTAAAGGGTGAGCTGCTAGTACGGGAACGCCCATGGTAGCCGGCTCATTGACATCTATCTGTGGGTCAACCACCACTAAGGGGGGACAGAATGCCACACTGCGTGGGCCGGGATTACATTGGAGAGGCGCTCAAACCAAAACCCTGGCTCTGCCTCTCAGTTTTGCAGCTGGCCCCCATTTCTACAGCTTACTGAACCTGATCTGTGAACGGACCCTCCCCTTTTAGCACTTCAGGGTAGCTGGGAACCAAGTGGCAGCTCTCCACTTTTCACCACGGGACCATCTCTTCTGTGTGCCTGGTAGGATAATCCTGTAACAGACCCATTGACATGAAAGAATGTAGGAATGTTCCGCTTGTAGCTGCAGCGAATTGCAGGGGAGGCTCGCAGCGGCAGAGGAATGGGGACCAGTGCAGAAGAGGACACGCCCAGCTGGGAGAAATACTCGCCTGGTAACGTCCAGGTGCACGTGAATGCAGTCTTTGGCAGAAATCCACAGAAAGTACGTCTGGAAGAAATATAAGTGTTGATTAAGACTGACCCTCAAAGTGGCAGCGTCAGACTAGAAACAGACCCGGTCACTTCCATGCTCTGCAGAATGAAAGTCAGGCCCTGCCCTATTCTCTGCTGCACTGGGCCCATTTTCCCAACCGTGTCGCTCCTCTGCCATTTACTTTGCCTTGTGCTGTAGCCCTCCTATGCTCTCCACTCTGCCTCTGCAGCTCCTTCTTCTGCCCACCATTGCTGCACATCAGGCTGCTCCTGCTTATCCCTTGCTCCCATCCAGCCCTCTCTGCTCCACAGTATTGACATCCATCAGGGGTTCCCAACCTGGGGGTTGAGACCCCACAGGCAATCATGAACAGATATCAGGGGTTACAGCCATCCTGCCCTTTCCATGTTGCTAAATGGGAGAGAAGTCCTGGCTAGAACCTGGCTGGGGGGTTCAGGTGACCAGTCCTGCTATGCAAATAATAGCAGGTCATAGTATGGAAAAGAGTTATGAACCTTGACCTAGAGCAAGTCACCGCAGATCAAATATGGTTTGGCGGACGGGGAAGTGTGCTCCCTGAGGAGTTTAGTCAGCTGAGTTTGCTCTGCTAGGTTAGAATGGATCTAGGAGTGAGCTAAGCTCGCTGGGCAGAGACCGGTCCAAGAGTGATCAGCACCCCAGGAAGGTCAAGCATTGTCCCTGAGCTCACCCCCCCTGTCCCCCGGGCACTGAAAGAGCCCACGCTCACCTGGACGATCACAAACACAGCCTGCACGATAGGGTAGATAATTTTGATGGCGGACAGGCAGTTGTAGAAGCTGGAGTAATACCCAGTTTTAAACACGTCCATCACGAGGGTGAAAATGGCAAACAAAACCAGGCCTCCTGTTGAGGAAGCAAAGGCAATTAGAGATGACGTGCACATGGTGGGGGTGGACAGGTAGACGTAGGTGAGCCCACACTTGTCTAGACAGACAGTGGAGGGAGAGAAATGGCATTGCCATGTAGAGGCAGATGGCGTTTTGGGCTTCCCCTTTATAGTAGTCCCAGTTTTCTTTTTACCCTAAAGCCTACAAATCCTTTGTACCAACAGCCCTTGGAATGGCGAATGACAAGGCTGAAAAATAACAGAGTACGTCGGAGAACCCTCCTGTGTAAGTACCGGATCCAGCAGGTTAATGAGACTGATCATTGGAGCAGTCAAACCCTCAGACCCAGTGCACTAAGGAAAGGAACCTTCTGTAGTTCTCTGTGAGTGATGTTTTGAGAAGGGCCCCTAGGAGGCCATCTGGGCAATGCTTTGCCCACAGAGTGCTTAGCTCGTATGGGATCCCATCTCCATCCACCCCCCCTGCCACCCCAAGGTATCACCCATGGTGGCTTTCTACCTCTCAGCCAGACAGGTCCCGCATGGGAGTCCTTGTATAGGATGGCATCCTGGCGCTTAGTGGTGACGATGAGGTAGAAGAGTGTCCAGGCAATACAGATCAGCATCATGATGGTCAGCAGGAAAAACACGTCATAGTCGTGCACAGCTACCTGGTTGAAGGCTGCACTGCTCACCAGGGTGCAGGCCAGTAGCACCAAATTGACGGCCAGCAGGACTGAGAACATGCGGCCTCCTTTCTTCCAGATCTCCTTGGGGTTGTGTGTCGGGGGGGGCAAGTGCGGATGGTGGCCCAAGGAGCCTGTTGGGCTGGAGGCCCTGCTGGCAATGTCTTCTCTCTGACCGGAGCCCATGATGGAGTCTTCGCGGCTGATCTCGCTGTCTGTCCGCACGGGCTCCTCTGTCATGGTTCAACTAATGCCAAAGCCAAGTGTTACTGCTGTCAGGAACAGAACCCCAGAAATAAAAGGATCACTCCATCTGAATCATAGAATCATAGGACTGAAATGGACCTCGAGAGGTCATCTAGTCCAGTCCCCTGCACTCATGGCAGGACTAAGTATTATCTAGACCATCCCTGACAGGTATTTGTCTGACCTGCTCTTAAAAGTCTCCAATGATGGAGACCCCACAACCTCCCTAGGCAATTTATTCCAGTGCTTAAGCTTCCTGACTGTTCAGAAGTTTTTCCTAATGTCCAACCTAAACCTCCCTTGCTGCAATTTAAGCCCATTGCTTCTTGTCCTATCCTCAGAGGTTGAGGAGAACAATTTACCTCCCTCCTCCTTGTAACAACCTTTTATATACTTGAAAACTGTTATCATGTCCCCTCTTGGTCTTCTCTTCTCCAGACTAAACAACCTCAATTTTTTCAGTCTTCCCACACAGATCATGTTATCTAGACCTTTAATCATTTTTGTTGGTCTTCTCTGGACTTTCTTCAATTTGTCCACATCTTTCCCGAAATGTGGCGCCCAGAACTGGACACAATACTCCAACTGAGGCCAAATCAGCACAGAGTAGAGTGGAAGAATGACTTCTTGTGTCTTGCTTACAACACTCCTGCTAGTACATCCCAGAATGATGTTTGCCTTTTTTGCAACAGCGTTACGCTGTTGACTCTCATTTTGCTTGTGGTCCACTATGACCCCCTGGATCCCCTTCTGCAGTACTGCTTCCTAAGCAGTCTTTTCCTATTTTGTATGTGTGCAACTGATTGTTCCTATGTGGAATACTTTGCATTTGTCCATATTGAATTCTCTAGTTTGTCCAGATCATTTTGAATTTTAATCCTATCCTCCAAAGCACTTGCAATCCCTCCCAGCTTGGTATCGTCCGCACATTTTATAAGTGTACTCTCTATGCCATTGTCTAAATCATTGATTAAGATAGTGAACAGAACAGGACCCAGAACTGATCCTTGCGGGACCCCACTTGTTATGCCCTTCCAGCTTGACTGTGACCCACTGACAAATATGCTCTGGGAATGGTTTTCCAACCAGTTATGCACCCACCTTATAGTAGCTCCATCTAGGTTGTATTTCCCTAGTTTTGTTTATGAGAAGGTCGTGTGAGATAGTATCAAAAGCTTTACTAAAGTCAAGATGTACCACATCTACTACTTCCCCCTTTCCCTCCCCCAATCCACAAGGCTTGCTACCCTGTCAAAGAAAGCGATTAGGTTGGTTTGACATGATTTGTTCTTGACAAATCCATGCTGACTGTTACTTATCACCTTATTATCTTCTAGGTTTTTGCGAATTGATTGCTTTATTTGCTCCATTATCTTTCTGGGTACAGAAGTTAAGCTGACTGGTCTGTAATTCCCTGGGTTGTCCTTATTTCCCTTTTTATGGATGGGCACTATATTTGCCCTTTTCCAGGCCTCTGGAATCTCTCCCATCTTCCATGACTTTTCAAAGATAATCGCTAATGGCTCAGATATCTCCTCAGTCAGCTCCTTGAGTATTCTAGGATGTATTTCATCAGACCCTGGTGACTTGAAGACATCTAATTTGCCTAAGTAATTCCTAACTTGTTCTTTCCTTATTTTAGCCTCTGATTCTACCTCATTTTCACTGGCATTCACTGTGCTCGAAGTCGGATCACTACTGTTTTCTCACAGGGTGGCACCTTTTGTGCAGTATGCGCATGCCCTGCTCCTGCTGTTGTTGGAATGAGATTCAGGGTTGAACCAAAGGGGAGGGTGAGAGGCAGGGGGTTCAAGGGAGATGGAACAGTGGGGGAGGACGCAGAAGCCAGCATGCACTAAAACTAAGGATGAGCTGACTTCTGACGTTTCTCTCTCCAAACTCCCCACGCATTCAGAGAAACACCTGCTGCAACTGCGTTTCTCTGAAGGAACTTTGCCAGCCAGCACGCTCTTGGGATAAGATCCGGTGAGGAGCCGATATGGAGGGCTAGAGAATGTTCAGTAGCACAGGTGAGTGCAGCTCCTGGGAGGAGACACCTGAGGGGACTTCCCCCCCCCCCCCCGCCTGGCTTTGTACCATTCTGGTGGTGTTCCCCTCAATTCAAGGTGTGTAACTTATCTTCTCCTGGGGTTGCACCTTTTGTGCTGTGTGCATGCCCTGCTTCCACTGTTAGTGGA
The DNA here is from genome assembly GCF_965152235.1 of Eretmochelys imbricata. Lineage (NCBI taxonomy): Eukaryota > Metazoa > Chordata > Testudines > Cheloniidae > Eretmochelys > Eretmochelys imbricata. The sequence goes on along the minus strand of NC_135585.1, from coordinate 14,508,412 downwards.
ATGAGATTCAGTATCTGTCTCTGCTAAGGGGAATCATTAGATCTGAAGAAGCCTGTTTAAAAGGGCAGCAAGACATTTCCTCAGTAGCATTTGGTCACTGAGACCCTATGGGCTGCACTCACTGTTTTGTCACTTTTGAAAACTCAAATCAATGCTGCAGAGCTAATTCAATGTCAGTTTAACACAAATATTAACTCCCCAGGGTAACACACCCCTAATATATAATATAACATTTAAATGTTTATTGACATGAACTATTGGAAGGCATGAGAATGCAGGCAAGATCAAAGGTCTTAGGGCAAATGACCAACATGGTTTGATTTAAATGCCAGCCACAAGACATGCAGACAAAATGTTATGCTTCCTGCAAAGAAACAGACCTATTACAATGATAAACCGAATAGAATAGGAATCCATTAGAAAAACACAGTGTAGTTTGCAGCAAGCTTAGGCACTAAAACAGGTTCTTTAGTGAGCTTGTCTAGCTTTCCAACTCCTCCAAAGCCTGTTACAAATAGGTTAAGCTCAGTGCTTTATTAATATTTTATAAAACTTTGAATTTATCACTAAGGAAACCTGGGCTGAAGTATCTCTGAGATCAAAGCTATTATTAAAGCCAAAAGCCATTCCACCAACCTGCTTTTACGCCTGCCAACTGATTCTCTGATCTTACCTGGGCTGCTACACGAGGTTCCTCTTCCCTCAAATCTGGACAGTTGCAGAATTTATATCTATTTGGGCATCGTCTTGATTTACACCATCTCTGGAGCTGACAGTGCTGTTTCATAAACTTCTCAGTGAAACTCCCATGATCCATTGTGTGCAATGGGCTGGTTTTGGGGAAGAGAGAGATGGGGAGATAAGAGTTATTTGCTTTTGAAGGGCATGAGGTATGAACATTACTGAGCGTGGCATGAGCCTCCCCTCTAGGTCACAGGAACATAGATAAAGTTCTGTGATCAAAGATCCATTAGATCAAGTCCAGGCCCCTGCAAGGGCAACCTAGATCGCCCTGACAGACGATGTATTACATGGTACACTGACACTCCATTTGATCTTAGCTAATGTTTATGGACTACTCGGTCCCACTATAAAGTACTCCAGGCGTGGGCACTAGACCACTCCAAATTGCTCTACCAACATACTTCAAGTCTGCCCTATCAGGACACATGCCTGAGGGAGAGAAAGGAATCCACTCCCATATCCATTCAGTCCTGGGTGCTCCTCAGCCTTTCTCTGCTTGGTCAGTGACTGGGGACGGGGAGGTATGTTATTGGGACTGAGTAGGACTTGTTGTCTTCAGTCACTGAATTCCATGCACTGCTCCATCCAAACGCAGGCCCGGGCTTACTCTGCCGGGGCTGCCCTTCTCCTTTGTTGCTGGTTAATTTACCTGACTGCTTTTCCTTCAAATGACAAGCTGATTTGTCACTGATGGAGTGTATACAAGTTGCATCTGCACTGTTCTCCCATGGCTGCTCAGCAGTGGGCAAAGCCTGTTGCTTAATGGAGGTGGTCTCAGTAGGGTAGGGTCGAGTTTTACTCAGTGTTTTGGCAATGGTCGCTTAAGACGGAAAGCTGCCTAATAAGAATGGGCTATTTTACGGGCTTCACTCTAGCTTCAGCTCTTCCATGTGTTTTCCCTCTATCAGACTGTCTGTCTATGGCAGAAATGGGTCTATATTCTGTTTTCTTTCCAGTAATTCCCTCTCCTGGGGTTGGGATAGATTGGGTGATAATGTCTCTTCTTTCTGCAACATTGTCCCTGACCATCTTCATATCTTTTCCCAACTCTGCCCTCTGCTGGCTGGCATGGTTTTTGTGATACCCTTTTCTGCTCCAGTCGCTTTCTTGTTACTTGTTCTATCTCATTTGTTCGCCTCGCCCTACATGTTGCTCTTTCCCCTTACTAGACAGAGCTGAGGAGAGAGTATTTCCTTCACGGAGCAGTTCTCTGAGAACCCCAGGAGTTACAAGAATAGGCCCATTAATAATAAGATGAGAATAACTAATATCTAAGTAACAAATAGTTTGCATTACTATATTGTCTTTCCTCCGGAAGGATACAAAGAGCCTTAAAACTGGCAACTATCTCTTTAGCTACCATTTAACCTCTCCGGGCAGAGTTCAGACATGATGTAATATGAAGGGCTGCAAATCCACTGTTGTCAATAGACCCCACACCTGAATTTGACCCTGGCTGTAGGATACTTTCCTGTATCCCTAGGGGGTTGAGAGGGTTGTTTAGTTAGTGTTTGCAAAATGCTTGGGAGATGGGCTGAGCTAAGTGTCATTTGATTATCTCATTAGCCCACTCACAAATGCAGCCCGAAGCTCCGGAGTCACTGGCTTTTCTTCCCCCTTTCTGTTGCCCGTCTCCTCCTTGCCCCTTTCGCTATGATGCTTTCCCTCTCTCGCTCTCTCCCTTTTCTGTTCTCTTTCTCTTTCCATTTCCCTCCTTCACCCTTCTCCCCTCCCAGTCCTCTCTGTCTTCATTCCCCTATCCTGGACTCAGACTGCACTGATGGGCAGCCCTACTGCTTCCCCACAGGTTCACCCTTTCCCATGCCATAGGGATGAACTGTAGGCCAGGTGCCCAGAGATGTTAGTGGCATGGCTCCCATTAATTTCAAGGGAGCAACAGGAAATTCTCCGCACGTTACACTGCAAGGCGCACCAGTGAACTCGAGGAAGGAAAATCAAAGGTCAGGGCCACGTGTTGGGATAACCATGTGGCTGGTCTGGCAGATGGTCTGGTTGTGGTTTGGCCTCGCTGAGCAGCAGAGGGCACCACAGGACCATGCATCCTGCCAGGTCTGGCAGAAGGAAGGTGGAGCAGCGTGTCCGTACTGAAGTCTCCCAGCATCCTGCAGGGCATGGAGTGTGCTGGGTCAGCACCAGCATGTTCCAGCCAGGGAATTCGGGATTGATCTGTAGCTCTAGGGGAGGTGCTGCCGTTTTACCGACAGGCCAAATCCTACTCCCTCCTGAGGGAAGGCCTCAGATAAACCAGCGGGGTTCTCTGCTGGCGGGGGGAGGGGGGCAAGGGGGAGGGAGGGGAAAGGAGGATTTTGGAGCCCTGTCAGGGAGCCCACACCCTGAGCTTGCTGTTGCTTCCAGTTCTCTAGGTGCCCTGTATGCTTCCCTGGGCAGCAGGGGGTGGGCGGGTGGACGGCTGGGGCTGATGCCGCTCCTGGTGTGTAGCTAGTGTGCCCACACGCATGCCCAAGCTGTATTACGTCTTTTACCGTGAAAAACTGAGCCATACTTTTCTGAAAAATAAACCCTAGAAATCAGTAAAAACGCCACCTCCTGCAAGTCTGGGCTCTCCCTCAAATGCTGCTCTCAGTTACATCCGGGCAAGTCGGGAGGGAGTGTCTCACGGTTCACTGCGGATCCTGTGCTTTTAGACAAACCGAAATGCGTTCTCTTGGGAGGGTGATCAGATAGCAAGTGTGAACAATCGGGACGGGGTTGGGGGCAATAGGCACCTGCCTATATAAGACAAAGCCCCGAATATCGGGACTGTCCCTATAACATGGGGACATCTGGTCATCCTATCTCTGAGGCAGGTCTAAGTGCTGACATGTTCACTCAGGTAACATCTCAGGCCCCTGCATGGACCCAAGGTGCCGTTGGGAGCAGTGCAGAGGCACTGGGGGACTGGCTGTGCCTGGTAGGATACGGCCGATGCTGCTGCCTGGTGTTTCATTTGGCTTCCTCCTGTTTTAGAAAGATCCCTGGGGTTGAAAGAGCCTGAAGGGAGCTGCTGTGCTGAACTGCCCCTGACCTGTTCTGTGCCTCCAGCATGAATTCTCCTCAGGAGGGCTCCAGGGAGAGGTGGCTGGCCCCAGGATAGAGATGGTAAAGTTAAAAGGTGCTTGGAGCTGGGGACAGGGCTGAACCATGCCTTCTCCTTCTTGCCATAAGGCCTGCACTGGTGGGAGAGGAGGATTCTTAGGACCCAGGGGGAGCTTTGGACAAGGCATCTCCTGCATTCATTTCAAGGAGTTCCTCCCTTCACTGGTCAGGACTTCTCAGGTGTCCTGGTAACCACTGCTCTCAGCTCCCTCCTCGGCTCTCAGGCAGCCGCTTGCCTGGAACGCCTACCCGCGTCAATGCCCATCCTTTAAAATACCCCTGCCTGCCTCCCTCCCCCGATGAGCTGGCCAGGGGACTGCTTAGCATCATGAACGACCAGTACCACCGAGCAGCCCGGGACGGCTACCTGGACCTGCTAAAGGAAGCCACCAGGAAGGACCTAAACTCGCCCGATGAGGATGGCATGACCCCAACCCTCTGGGCTGCTTATCACGGAAACTTGGAAGCGCTGAGGCTGATAGTTAGCAGAGGGTAAGTGCTGCTGTCTGCCCTGATCCCTTCCTAGCCTCCATGGAGCGGCTCAGTGAAAACCCATGTTCACCCCCCCTCACAGATCAGGAGAGCTGTCAGTGCTGGGAAGCCCATGGCCTCCATCCTTTGCCCTGCACAGAGGCTGCCACTTCTTTCCGCCTGCTCCCTTGAGCTACTTTCTTTCCTGCTAGACTGTGCAGTGAGTCTGTCTGAGTCAATCCGGGGGGCATCTAACACGCCCATCACCGTAGTATCCAGGCAGCTGGGAAGGGAGAGATTGCTGACCCTAGCTAACCTCAAAAGTAGTGTGAGCAGGGCCTGAGCAACCGTCACTCATTCAGCTGTGTTGGTGCCTGTCATTCCTGGCTTGGAACATCCCTGTTAGCCCAGCCCCCATTCAGCTCTGCTAACATGCTTCCAAACCTACAACCCCACTGCTGTTCTGCTACTCTCCCATCTCTCCCAATGCACCTCGATCCTGCTTTGCAAACACCCTTGCTAGTCTAGTACTATGTCCGACCTGGGCAGTGTTGCCAACCCACCCCTGTGAAGTGCACTGAGATCCTTGGATGAAAGGTGTCGTGTATTAGTGCAAAGTAATTATAGCTGCATTTCTCCTGTGATATGCTCCGGGCTGGGTCTCAGCTCTCCGGAGGTCAAAGGCTGAGCCAGGTTTTACCGCTGCCTTCATAATACTGGTTTGATGTTGAACCTGTGATGGTGCAGCCTGAGGGGGGTGTTGTAATGGTTTGCCTGTTCCTTGGGGCTTTCCTTGGGTTTTCAGGGTCAGTGAGGGGTGGTGTTTCCACCTCTGAGGAGCATGAGTTCTTAGCCATTGTAACCATTTGGTGGATTCCAGCCACTCTGTGATCCGGGCAATGGTTAGAAGTGATCCTGGCCTGGATTTTCAAAAGTAACTGGTGATTTTGGGTACCTTGGATGTTCAACAAGAGACAGCTTAAAGAGCCTGATTTTCAGAGGGCACAGCACCTTTAAGATGCCTCTTGGGCACCCAAAAATTGAGACACTTAAAATCACTGATCACTTACCCTGTTCAGCATTGAATAAATGTCATTGTCTTCAACAGAGAGACAGGGTGGGTGAGGTAATAACTTTTATTGGGCCGACTTCTGTTGGTGAGAGAGACAAGCTTTTGATCTACACAGAGCTCTTCTTCAGGTCTGGGGAAGGCAGAGCTCTCTGTGGCTCCGAAACTTGTCTCTCTTGCCCACAGAAGTTAATCCAATAGAAGAGATGACCTCACCCACCTCAACTCGCTAGTATCCTGGGACCAACACGGTTACAACTCCACTGCATATTGTCTTCAACAGGCATCTGATTGGGACCCTGGTGAACTGTCTTGCAGAAGCTGAAAGGCTGGCTGGTAAAGATGGTACCAAACTTGGGAGAGAAGATTTAGGCTCCAGTATGGTTTTGTGACCAGTGCGTGTGCCATAGTCTTACCCAGGCTTAAAAATCTCATCAAAGCTTCTGTGGGTGTCACAAGTCAGAGAGGCATCCTGCTAGGGGCCGGGGCAGAAATTTCAGGAATGGGCCACTGCGGGGGCTCTAAGCTTGGCTTTAGCTTGTTTAACACGAAGCGGTTAAAGAGGGCCTTTACCAAAGGGCTGAGATTGTCATTCAAATGAACACAGTGCGAAGAGAAGGGCAAAGCATGTATTTCATTTTCAAGCGGCATCCACTATTGCTTCATTATTGGGCTTGTTCCCAGCTCTGCCAATGCACCTCGTCCATCCCCTGCTGTTCCTGTCTTAGACCTTCACAGCCTCCTCCTGCCAATAACCATCAGTCCTGATCTGCAGCATCTCACCCCCGGCGTCCCCCACCCCTGGTCTGACAGTGCAGCTCACAGCTCACCCGAAAGCTCATTTTTAGCTCCCTCTGCTGTGTCAGCTCCAGATCCCCACAAAGTTCTGCCAAGGCACCCCACCCTGACCTGCGGCCTGCCTTGTCCAGGAGATTGAAGGCAGGTTTCAGGGGGAGAAGGGCCCTTTTATAAATTCTAATTAGAATTGAAAGTCCCAGCTGAAACCCTCTTGTGTAGCTTGGCTGCTGTTTAATTAAGAGCATAAAATACATTGGCTGTTGACAGGGAAAATAGCACGGGAAGGGCCAATGCCCTTTTGGTGATTAATGGTACATGCAGCGCCCTTGTCAGTGGTGCTTAGAATGTGTTTTCATCAGTGCACGGGTCACATTTTGGGATGAAATATATCCAGACGCTTCACTAAACCAGTGCAGAGTTCACAGAAGCTACAGAGGTGGCCTCATTACACCCTGGAGGCGATCTGAGGGGCGAGATTAACAAAGCCCTTTCTTCCCTCCCTGCTCCCGAATGCTGCTCTTTCTTCTGAGGTCTGTGGCCTGCTGCTGCTCTGATATCAGGGTGTGGGAGAGTGGAGGACACAGAGCAACCAATCGGGCACAGAGCTAGGGAGAGACAGAGGCATGGGAGGCTAGCTATGCAGCCCAGCCCCTACTGCCGCCCCCCCCCCCCCCCGTCCACTGGAGTCCTGAGCCCCTTCTCCCTTCCCCTGCCAGAGGAGCCCCAGCACCAGGCCATCAGCCAACCCCAGTGCCGGGCCCAGTGCCAGGCCACCCTCAGTGCTGGCCTCAGCGCTGGGTTGCCCGCTGGCCCTAGCTGCCTGCTAGCCTCTGGCTGAAGCTGAGCTCCTGCCTCCCACCAGCTTGGCGGAGTGTTGGCAGGATCACGGTTTGGCTCAGGGGAGGCTTAGCCTGCCCTGACCTATTATATCTGCCGCCCCGGACAGAGGGTACATCTACACAGCGAGAAAAGACCCAAAGCATGGCCGCGACTGGCCAGGGTCAGCTGACTTGGACATGTGGGGTTCGGGCTGTGAGGCTATAAAACTGCAGTGTAGACGTTCAGGCTCAGGCTGGAACCCAGGCTCTGAGATTCCGCGAGGGGCGAGGGCCAGCTGCGGGTTTCTAATGACAGTGTAGACGTACCCGGAGATACGGTAGTTGCCAGAGAGAGGGATTCACTCATTAGCAACTGGGCTGTTGGAAAGAGAGGAGAGTTCCAAACACAGGGGCCAAATGCAGTTGTCAGTAACGTCAGTGGAAGGCCACTGTCTCCAGTGGGATTCCTCCTGCGGAGCTGGCAGCAGGATCTGGGCCATGCCTTTTTTTATAAGAGGGTTGGGGAATATCTTATTGAGTCTTCTTTCCTTCTGTACCCTCCGTCGCACTCAGGTGTAGCAGGTGTCCACCAGTGTCCACCATTTATTTTGGTCTCATGCTGGTCTGTGCAGGCGTTTGGATGTCAGGTTGATGGATTTGGCTGCTTTCTCCATTGTCTCTAGGTTGCTCCCTTTTTTCTCTTCCCAGGTGGTGACCATATTATCACCTGATGTGGAAAACATATTGGTGGCATCTTTAAAGCATGTCCTAAATATGTCCATCGTTGTCGTCTTCCTGTGCTTGATGCCTTAAATTGATGTTACATTTAGAATTTCTGATGTTGCAAGAAACTCTTTGCAATGAACTCAGAAGATCTTTCGCAGGCATTTACTTTGGACTGAGTTGATCCTCTCGTCAATTTCTGTTGTAGATTTCCATGACTCTGCTCAGTGAAAGGGGAGGACATGATGCCAGTGTTTAAAAATTTGTATTTTTGTGTTGGCGCCATTGTAGTTGTAAGAACGCTTGATAGAGATCTTGTAGGTGATCTTGTAGGTGTTAGTGTTTCTCTGTCTGTTCTGATGGTTGCCTCTGGGATATTGATAGCCATGTATTTTGTATTTTGTTTTCCCCGGTTGATGAACAAACCAGCTTGTTCTGTTGTATCTGCCAAAAGCTGGATCTTTTCTTTCATTAGACAATGTTTTGAACTAAACAAGACAATGTCATCAGCAAAAACAAGATCATCCCATTGTGCTTTATCATTTGTCCATAAAATTCCTCGGTTGCCCTCCGTGGTTACTTTCCCCCTGACATAGTCAGTGACCAGTGTAAAGTGGGGACATAATACACTCTTGCCTTACTCCATTTGTCACTGCAAACCATTGGCTGATGCTGTCACCATCTTTAACTGCACATGTGAAATTCTCATATATAGATCCTTAATGATTTTAATAATTTTTGCTGGTATTCTATGGTATACCATAATTTTCCAAAGACTTTTCTGTGTATGCTGTCAAAAGCCTTCTGGAAAATCTATACAATGTATCACAGGAGGTGCTTGCCACGCTGCACATTGTTCTATAATATGTTTGAGAATAACAATATGGTCTGTACATGAACTTAGTGGTCTAAAACCTGCTTGTTCCTCCCTAAGTTGGAGAGCTAATTGTTTCTTGATATGTTCCAGGTTGATGTTGCACATTATTTCCCTAGGCACTGAGATAATGTAATTCTTCTCTAGTTATTGCAGTTGGTCACCTTTCTCTGGCAATTTTAATATAAGGCCTCTCTTCTACGGGAGTGGGTTCTTTACTTCACTCCATATTCTATCCCAAACTCAAGGGAAGTCTGAGGGCTGTTTCATCTCTTGCTTTTAGCATCTCTCCAATACGTTACCCTCTCCAGCCCCTTTCCTATTTTTCAGTTTCCTGATGGCTTTTCTAACTTCTTCTATTGTAATAGCTCCTCAATCAACATCAATCTCTGGTGGTAATCTTTCTAGTAGTTCAGTTGGGCTTGGTCTATTTAAAACAGGCCTCTTGAGTAACTCCCATTAATGTGCTCCCTTGTCCCCTGTCGCAGCAAAGGGAATGGACCCTGAGATTAAGCCTAAGGGCTCACAGAATGCAGACAGTCCAAGTGGATTTCACCCATGAATTCACTCTTTAGTTAAGGACATAGTCTCATCTCTGATGTTGTGGGCAACATATCACGTAGAACTTAGGTCTCTTAGAGGGGCTGCAGTGTGTGTGGTGCAGGGGCTCCATATGTGGTCACTTCCCATCCCATCGCCATCCTTTTGGCATGTCCCTGAACCATTCTAACACCTTGAATGCAATTACGAGCCTGTCTTCAAACGGGAGCTGTATTGTAATCAGGTTCCCTGACTCAGTTTTAACGGTCGGAGGGTGTGTGTCTATTCAGTCCTGTCATAAAAAGTTTCAGCCTCTTCCACTCCTACTCTGCTGAACCACAATACCAATCATTGCTAGACTGGGTTGTTTTCATAGCACGGACAAAAAGAAAAGGAGTACTTGTGGCACCTTAGAGACTAACCAATTTATTTGAGCATAAGCTTTCGTGAGCTACAGCTCACTTCATCGGATGCATAGTGAGCTGTAGCTCACGAAAGCTTATGCTCAAATAAATTGGTTAGTCTCTAAGGTGCCACAAGTACTCCTTTTCTTTTTGCGAATACAGACTAACACGGCTGTTACTCTGAAACATAGCACAGACAGGGTCTGCAGCACAGCTTGGCTTGCACGGTTCTCAGGACAAAATATTTCCCTGTCCACACTGGTCAGGGAAGCTACCCTGGAACGCTGCAAGCTGTAGCTAGTTCTCTTGCCCGCATGGATGGGAGCTTCAGTTCTTGGTCACTGAAGTTCATCTCAAGGGTGTGTTGAAATATCACAGCTAGAGCTGGTCTGAATTTTTTGAACTCAAAGTTTTTTCTGTTAAAACAGCATTTTATGGAACATGAAAAATTATTGACTTTTTTAAAAAATCGTTATTTTTTGCAGATGTTTTGTATAGTTTTTTTTAAAAATCAAAAATGTTATTGCAACCCAGGTTTCAGAGAATGAAAGATTTCAATAACAGCTTGAGGGAACAATGTCGATAAAAATGTTTGCCAAAAAATTTGAAAACAAAATAAAAAATGGGTCCATTTGGAACCCATGAAATGGAAACAACTTTGAAGTGTAAACATTTTTGTGTGTGATTTTTTTTATTTCCGTTTTCGACCCCACTCTAGGGTGAAATTTCCAAACCCACTTAAGTCACTAGGCTCTTAAGTCACTCAGCTGCTTTTAAAATTTTTACCTTAGTCACAATTATTAGAAAGAATGATCAAAACTGAGCAATGTCCAAATGTTTCAAGGTCTTTACTTTTCAACCAGTCTCTTTCTGGTGCCTAGCGGACTGTGCTTGAATAAGTAGAAATCTGAACTTCCGGCCAGTAGGGTGCTCGCCTGCAGTACTTTGTGGGGTGATGTGAGATGGGGTGATGTAGGGGACCTTGCAGAGACTGTGGACTCAGGGGGCAGCTGGGATCACAAAGGAGCCACTAGCTACTCTTTGTCAGTGCCAGATAAGCAACCCGGAGCCGTGGTACTTGCAGGACAGACAAGCCAAGTAAATTGTCCCCTCTCTGTCTGTGCCCAGTGAAGTGGATGCTGGGGACTGGCTGTTATGCAATGTTCTAGTCGGTGAGCATAGATAAGGAGGGAGGCCGACAGTTACCCAGAGGGAACGGAAAGTGTGTGTGGGAGAGGGAAAAGACAGAAAGGCAGTTGAGGGAGATAGGTTATTGGGAATGCAGTGCTGTGGCTGCTTGTAAAACAAGTTCCCGACCTGGCCAATAGACCTCTCAGCGCTAGCTAAGCTATGCCAGTGCCCCGAATGAATCCTCCAGCCCCTGTCTACGCTACAGTGGCTCCTGTGCCGGGACACCCAGTTATGTTGTTGTGTGTCCTGATAGGGTCATAACATGGTTTGCTTTTTGCCTGGGTTGGGGTGGGAATGGGCCATGTTATAAGGGCCTTCTGGGAACTGCCCTAGAGGCTGGATCTTCTCAGGGTTGTGGCCTGGTTTTCTTACAGGGTTATAGAACAGTCCTGTCTCTGCAGGAAGGGCCTAACTGTCTTGGGACACTGCTGTCACAACACAGTAGCTTGGATGGTGTAGACAGCCCTGTCCATATTCATGTCCTTATCTTCTCCACCTCCCAGTTGCTGGATCTCTGTAGCTCATAGGGGTCCAGTGTCCCCCACAGGGACTGTCATAGCCTACAGAAGCTCTGTGGGGAGTTCAGGCATTGCATAGCGACTCAGGAGATCTGGGTTAAGTTCCTGGCTGTGAGACCTCAGCTGAATAATTTACCCTCTGTGAATCAGTTTCCTCTTCTGAAACATAGGAATAATTATCCTTACTCGCAGGGCTGTTATGCTACATTCATTAATGTCCGTGAGGGGTTTGGACACCACAGGGATGGGAACTGGGGGAGGAACACTCCAACATGTGGAATAGGTGAAGCCATGGGGACATGAGTCGGGAGCCAAGAATAGCCTATTGCGGAATATGGCTATACTAGTAAGCACTCTTGCTGGCTGCCCTGAGTAAAGTTCATGGTCTCAGCCCATCGCGAGGGGCTAACAAAGCAGGTTGATGGTGAGGGGGGTGCTGGGTGAAGGGAGAGATTTCATAACAAACTCTGCTGCGTCTCTGCCCCTCAGCGCAGCGGCGGGATGAGGCGAGAGGGGCAGAGAAGGGTTCGGCGGTGGCTCATCCAACTCGTTAGTTACACAAAAAGCCTCTTTCATGTCCCTGGCTGGGCTCCAGTGAGGCAAAAGAACCCAATTAACCGGGTGGCTGGGAAAAGGGAGGCAAAGTGGTATTTAGTGTCATAGCTTTGAGGAGACAATAACCCTTCAGTGTGGGTATGACATCGTCCTGAAAGGGAGTCAGGCCAGCTTCTGATTCATTGGGAGGAGACATGCTCGACAATGAGGGGTGTGGGGATTCTCTGGCCATGGGGTGGGCTGGGGAGGATTTGTCCTTCTGTCCTATGGAGCAGGGGAGAATGGTCTGGACAGCAGGACATTCTGTTCTGTTTTCTGTCCTTCCCACTTGTCCCTCATCCTGTTGTAAGCTGAGGGCAATCTATCTTATGCCTCAGGAATGTCAGTCAGCTGTGGTCTAGTGGACTGAGCACCGGGCACCTGGAGACCTGGGTTGTACTCCCAGCTGTGTTGCTGTGTTTGGCCGTCACGTCAGTGATCTGTGCCTTAGTTTCCCTAGCTATAAAATGGGGATGATAATACACTTGTGTAAAGCATTGTGAGATGTCCGGACAAAGGGACACATTCAGCTCTGGTGCAGGCAGATCAAGCCAGTCGCGCCCTCTTACCCCAAAGCTGAATTTGACCCCAGAGAGTGCTGGGGCTGGCTGGGGACAGGCGCCACTGACTTCGATGGGCCTGCTTGTGTGAGTAAGAGCCACCCAGCCTGAGGGAGGTTGCAGAATCAGGTACAAAGTATTGTTCTAAACGGGAAACCCGCATTGACGGCCATTGGCCCTTTGCTGAGGGGGCCCTGTGCTGACTGGGATTCGCCTCAGATGTACAGATGGGGAACGTATGAATTTGGCTCTCATGAAAAGTGCTGGATGGACAATCCAGGAGATGTGCTCACAGTTTATCCACAGAGCAGGAACAGCAGTAATGGTGCCAAACGTCCCACACTGCCCAGCCCACGGTGCTCAGCCTGCTGGGGAAGCAGCCCTGCAGAGATGGGAAGGTAATTCACGCCCATTCAATCCCTAGCCTTGGTTAGGCCTGCCAAGAAGGGAGCTTGTTAGCTGCTATAGCAGCTGACCACTAGCAAAGGGAATGAGCTCTGTCGACTCATTTTACCTGAGCCCTAACCAGTCATCAGGGTTAATAATAACTAGAGCTGGGGTCAAATTTTCAAAATCGCTAAGATCCATTTTCAGAAGCGGCTGAGGGTACATCTACACTGCAGGTAAAGACCTGTGGCTGGCCTGGGTCAGCTGACTGGGACATGGGTTGTGGGGCTATAAAATTGCAGCGTAGACATTCAGACTCGGGCTGGAGCCTCGGCTCTGAGACCCCGCGAGGGGGAGAGGGTCTTAGAGTCCAGGCGTCTGTCTGAGCCAGAATGTCTACATGCAGTGTTTAGCCCCACAGCCCAAGGCCCGTCAGCCCAAGTCAATTGACCCTGGCTCTGAGACTTGGTGCTGCTGTTTTTTTTTATTGCCGTGGAGATGTACCCTTAGGCATTCAGGAGAGTAACTGCCATCGACTTGCAATGAAATGTGGGCTCCAGAGTGCCTAAGTCACTTCTGAAAATAGGACTGAGGTTCCTAAGTCACTTAAGTGCTATTGAAAATTCTACCCTGGTCAAACATTTTGGATAGAGAAGGGCTTTTCAGTGGAATTTTTGAAAAATGATGAGTTTAAAAAAAGAAAGAAACCTTGAAGATTTCCAATGAAATTTGTTTAAAAAATGTTTTCCTCAACGTTTTTGATGAGAAACAAAATTCCCATGCAGCTCTTGGAATAACCTTTTGTTACCACCACCCGGGCCAGAGCTGAACTGGTAACATAGAGGTGAAAGATATTTGCTCCCTATAAAGTTTTAATTAATGGAATTTTTTTCCAGCCCAGTTTACAGATGACACCAGCAGTTGCCACCAGTGGCAGAGTCAGGATTTGATCTCAGGAATTACTAGCTCCCAGCTCCACAGTCAACTAGACCACACTGTTGCTCTATAGTAATAGACATGGGCACGGACTGTCTTTTTGTTCTGTGTTTGTTCCATTGCATTGGGCTCCTGGTCCATGACTAGGGCCCCTAGCATTACCACAATACAGATCATACATAATAATAAATAATAACATCCCAGCCACCTGTTAAAATACAGCGCTAACCAGTACGAGAAAGAGCCGTTCCCTCTGCAAAGCCTTGACATGGGCTCAAGCTACAGAATCCAGTTTTGGATTTCAAATGCACCAGAACTCCCAAGTGATCAACATCCACAGCTTGATCCAGATCCAAACCTATGTTTATCATGGACGGGACCAAAACCCTGGATCCAGTTTGAGGGTGTTCACATGCCCACTCTGGATCCCAATTTTATCTAGTCTTAAATCCCCTGAGGGTGATTCCAACGACAATGGATTCCACTTCATAGCAACCCAGATATTAACAACTTCCAGTTAATAGCCACATTTTGCTGGGAACCCTTCCCGTCCCATTGACTTGAAGGTTACTGGGATTGGATATTGGCAATGGCATGCTGCTTATTAAGAACATTTTTCAGAAGAAAGGCCCCAGCTGCAGGCAGGTTTGCGAGGTTGCAGGCAGGGAAGGAGGTGGTGGGACATGCTTTCCCTGTCTGCAGCCCCACAAACCACCTGCCTGTAGCTGGGCTCAGCCCATCCCCGTGATTCCTTCTCTGGCTGCAGCCTCACAAACTTGCTGTCTGCTTTTAGGCAATGGCTGGATAATCGCAACCTTTTGCTGGCAACCAGAGGGTTGCTAATAAGGGGAATCTACCGTATCTTTTTCAGGCAAAGAATAAGAATTATTACGCTGACAGGACAGATAGAAAGATACTCTCTCTGCCCCACAGAGTTTACAGCCCCAGGCCCTTCCAAATCCTGCAGACATGTCTACATGCAATTGACTTTCCATGTGCAAGCAGTCCCATTGATTTCCAAGGGAATACGCATGTGCTTTAATCTCAGGACGTGAGTAAATGTTTGCAGGATCAGGACCTAATTTTAGCTGCGATGGCACAAGTAGAGCAACACAAACACAAGGAATGGGATGGAATGAGGAAGGGGGAGCGGTACAGTGATAAGATAGCATGGCGACTCAATGTAGGCTTATGTACACCTAGGGGTCCAGTTAAAAGTACTTTAAAAAAGTAATATTAATAATTGCTGTGATTGTTGACTCAGCACTTGAAAATGTTTTGCGGCTGAAAAGTGTCACGCTGTATAAATACGATGCATTACCTGTTATTAAAATATGTTCCCACTTCCTGGACCTTGCAATTAACAATGTGCCATGCCCTGGAAGCGTGGTTCTGCTTTGAGAAGTGATTCTATAAACAGTAAGTGAAGGTAAACTCATGCTTTTCATCTATCCCTGACTCCGGATCGGATGTGCCCACTTTACAAGGAGTTGTTTATCATGGGCATTTCTAGTGCCTCAAGGAGCCAGGTATGGGGCCACAGTAAGCAGAGATCTAGTCTTGTTATAATGTTTTGGTTCCTGGATGCGTGATACAGGCTGACACAGCTGGACCTAGTGTTATTTCTGCCCAGCCAATAGCTCCCTGTGGCAACAAAAAGCATGTGGAAAGCATAATAATTATAATAATCCCTAGCTCTTTATATAGCACTTTTCGTCAGTAGATCAAAGAGCACTTTACAAAAGAGGCCAGTATCATACACAAGAAATACCCCTCTGCAGTCCAAAGCACATGTACATGAGAAATGGGCCCGAGATGGATCGAAGTCCAGTGGTTAGGTTTGGAACCAGAGTTTTGCTCTGGGTCTACACATAACATGTAAACATGCTGATCCATCACGCCCCTCTCTCTCCCATACACTTCTACCCATGCACAGAGGAACATGCCCAACTCTGACACACGTGTGGCCACTCAGAACAAACTTAAACAACAGTTGACACCCCTATAAGCCCACTGCTGGCGCCGGCTGTTACAGTTTCGCTGGCTCTTTAATCCAGCTGGATAAATAATTTACTCCTCTCTTGCAATTCATCAAATATTTATCCTCCCCATGAATTTCCCAGCCTTGACATGTCATTACTAGGGTGGAGGGATCCAGGAGGAGCTAGCCGAGGAACTAGGAAGTAAGTACACCTGTCACTGGAGCTCAGCACCTCGAGAGTAGGTAGGATACCTGCAGCCAAGATAAACCTCCCCTGCCGGGCTGCTGGGTGAATGGATCCCTAACATTCATTGATCCTTTGCCTTTCTTTTCTCTCTATGATCTTTCCGGGCCTGATCCTCGAAGTCTTTTGAGCACAGCACTCCGTCTGAAGCCAATGACAGGTCTGGATGCAGGACTGGGCCCTATGTCTTTTTTCCATTAGGGGTTAGATGGGTCCAGGTGCCTCATTGCTTGGGATTTAGTTTTGCAAAACTGAAAGCAGGAGTGGCTCTGGTCTCAGCTCTGTTGGTCCAAGCTCCCAATGTTTGGAGGGGAGGGTGGGAGCTGGAGAGGGAAATCTGTGACACTAGGGCTAAAGGAGATGCTGTTGGAAAGGTGCAGGCCAGGCTGGCTGCGGGAGAGCTCTCCCCCCAGTCCTAGCCCCTGTGGTAAAATGGCGCAGCCAGCGGGGAAGCTCCCACCTATTGCCAAGTGAGCCCCTTCTTCTGGGTGTCATCTTAGGCTCTTTCAGCACGACTGGCTGGAGCCAAGCCCTTACCCCATGGCTGGTCAGGGAGCATCTGGTGCCTCCATCCCAGCTCCTCTCAGTGAGAGGCCCTGTGACTGTAGGAAGGAGGTCACTGGTGCAGGATGGGAGAAAGCTCTCAGCCTCTTCAGTGCCAGTCTCTCCCTTCTCTTCGCACCACCTTGTTCTCATTCTTTATAGGCCTGGAGGACATTATATCACTCCACAGGAGCTGGCAGAGCACTGGCTGTGTGGCGGCTGAGCTCCTGTTTCAGTCACTCCCAGCAAGGCCAAGTTTTGGAAATGGTGCATCAGTGGCCGTGGGGGAGCACCCAGTTCCTCTAACGGCAGCTGTATGTCATCAGGGAAGATGTAGGAATGCTGGTGACAGTGGAACTCAGAGCTGTGCAGTCCCATGCTCTCCCCAGGGGAGTCGCTCTAGGGAACGGTGCAGTAGTGTAGTTTGGTAGTTCTGTGATTTTGATTGGGCGTGAGTGAGGCAGGCTTGTTGACAGATGTCAGATACTGATGCTGGGGGCATTTCATTGACTCATATACACAAGTGCATGGTTGATGCTGGAAGGGGAGTAGCTGTGTCTAATTTCAGCAGATCGCAAATAGAGGGGACTGTTAGGAGCTCAGACATCCACCCAAGTATTCTCAAGTGCACTTTCTCCAGGGCCAAGTCCTGCTTCACATACCCTGTTGGATCTTTCTCATCAGGGGAGGCTGCAAAACTAGGCAACTCCCTGGTGACCAGCAGTGGCCTGCTGGGATAGGTGCTGACATCACTACAGAGTCTGCTAATCACATTAGTTGAGTCTGCGGCTCTTGAGAAGGATGGAAACCTAATCTCCACTTCCTTTGAAACTGGATTCTCAGGATGTGCTAATACCAACTTGCTCTCAGCTGTGCAATCAAAAACCAAACTTGGTAAGGCAAAAAAACCCACCTGGTCTTATAATTTGAATGGTGCCTGAGGCACAGCTCTGAGGCAGGGATGCAGTTCATGTCATGTGCACATGAAGGTGAAAAGGTGATAACAGCTGATGTGGTTTAGGTTCAGTGCTTTGAGTGGCCATTTATCTTGGCATCTCCAGCAGGGGGGACCCCAGGGAGGATCTGTAGAAGTGCACATGGAGTCCAGGGCTTATTTTGGAAACACCATCAGATTTTGGAGATGGTAGAGATTTGAACCTGCATCTAAATTTTGCAAATGGCCTCTACCTTTATAATGGGCCAACCAAATATCTCAGAACCAGTTCCACCAACTCTAGGATGCTCAGAATCTGGATCCCAGTTTCGCAGCTCAGGTCCCTCTGCAGCATGGAGAGAAGATGGTGAATTGGACATGAATGTAACCTTTAGGGCTAAATGTGGGTAACAGAAATTGCCACAGGCTGTCTGTAAAATGTATGATTGCCTGACACTCAAAACACTTCTTCAGAGGACTCATGGGCTGGGATGTAGTGGATGTGCTAAGGGACATGTTGCTTATATTTGGGTGATCTGGGTGAAGAAAGAGCTTGTATGGTAGCGGGGGTTGTGGCATCCAATGCATGAGCTTATTGTCTAGTAGCTATCTCTTTAAACCCCACTTCATATCTGCATGGTAAGGTCAGCCCAAAGGAACTGCGCATTAACTAGTTGTTCCAAACGTTTTAGGGGTGATCCAGACAAATGTGACATCTGGGGGAACACACCTCTTCACCTAGCAGCAGCCAATGGCCATCTGAACTGCCTTTCCTTCCTGGTGTCATTTGGGGCCAACATCTGGTGCCTGGACAATGATTACCATACGCCACTGGACATGGCTGCCATGAAGGGACACATGGAGTGCGTGCGGTACCTAGACTCGATTGCCGCCAAGCAGAGCAGCCTCAACCCCAAGCTGGTGAGCAAGCTGAAGGACAAGGCTTTCAGAGATGCAGAGAGGAGGATCAAGGACTGTGTGAAGATGCAGAAAAAGCACCATGAGCGCATGGAGAAGAGGTACAAGAAGGAGATGTCTGACAACTCTGACACCATGAGCTTCTCCAGCTACTCCAGCAGCACTCTGAGCAGGAAGTTCCAGCACATGTCCATGGTGACGTCCCTGCCATATTCCCAAGCCACCCTTCACGGTACAGCCAAGGGCAAGACCAAAATCCAGAAGAAGCTGGAGAAGAAGAAGCAGGTGGATGGAACATTTAAGATCTACGAGGATGGGAGGAAAAGCGTGAGGTCCTTGTCGGGCTTGCAGCTGGGGAACGATGTCATGTTTGTGAAGCAGGGCACCTACGCCAGCCCAAAGGAGTGGACCCGGTGCAACATCAGGGACATGTTTCTAACTGATGAAGATACCGTCTCCCGTGCCATAAGCGACCCAGGTTTGCACATAGACTCGGCCCACTCGGAGGTCAGCACAGATTCTGGCCATGACTCGTTGTTTAACCGGCCTGGGCTCGGCACAATGGTGTTCCGGAGGAACTACGTCAGCAGTGGGCTCTTTGGGATCGGCCAGGAGGACACCAGCATGCTGGGCGAGGGCAACCTGGATGAGGTAGGTGTCAAACTGCGGAGCCGCCTGCAGCGCTCGCCAAGTCTCAACGACAGCATCGGCAGTGCCAACAGCCTGCAGGAGAGGAACGCGGAGGAGCTGCCCTGGGAGGAGGTGGAGCTGGGCCTGGATGATGACAACGAACCCGATACCAGTCCCCTTGAGGCCTTCCTGGCTTCCCTGCACATGTTTGAGTTCATCTCCATCCTGAAGAAAGAGAAGATCGACCTGGAGGCCCTCATGCTGTGTTCAGATAATGACCTGAAGAGCATCAACATCCCACTGGGGCCTAGGAAAAAGATATTGGACGCCATCCAGAGGAGGAAGCAGACCTTGGAGAGGCCTGATGTTATTGCAGACACTGAGCTGTAAGTAGATGTCCCTTGCTGTCTAGCCCTAGAGCCATATATCCCTCAGCATGGGGAAATAGGGGGAATGAAGGGCTTGAACATGTGCTCAACTTATTGTCCATCTGAAGAACAGGAGCCCAGCTAAGATCCTTATTTCTTCATTTATACACAAGACAGGAACTTGCCAGCCCACAGAGATTTTGGGTGGTTACAGAGTTGCTTGGGTTAGTTAATTTCTCAGCGTTTCTCATGCTGGGTGGGTGGGAGTTGAAGTTCTTGCTGCTCCGTAACCTGAACAAACTCAGACTGTTCTGCGGTGCCTAAATGGAAGCTAAGTTCACAGGTTGGGACCTAGACCTTGATTTCTAAAAAGGTATCAGTTTGGCCTTCGTAACTGTGGGTGCAGTTTTGTGCTGCAGTTAATGCCCAGCAGAGAGGCTCCCACCTAATGACCCAACATGGGGGTGCAATCAATAGATGTCTAAGTGGCAACATCTGTTCCCTCAATAATTACAAATTCAGAATTGGGGCCACTTTTTAATCTTTTGCATCTGTTACATGTCTACTAAACTGTGTGTCCATGATCCATTTAAGACTGCCACCTTTAGCTGTTTGGCTAATGCTGGCTGAGATTTTCAGAGCTGTCTGGGGGATTTAAACACATCTTCCATTAAGATTAATGGAGGGCATGAGTCTAAATCCCCTAGAGTGCTTTGAAAATCTCCATCACCAAGTGGCGTATCCGTTGAAAATGTGATACCTCATCCTTCATTGTGGGACCACATGCTGGACTCTAGCTTCTCTGATGCATTCCCTCTTCTTTTCACCATTATTCAGTGTTGGTTTGGGCCATCTGCTCAGTGTTTGGCCCCAGTGTGAGCTTGCTAACAGGTTTTCTCTTTTCCTCTACAGATAGCAGTTTTTATGAACAAGAAACAAAACCAGTTCTAAGTTGCCAGAAAACCCAAACCAGTGACTCCTCCACTAGGACAACGGAAAGCCACAGTATAGTCCAGTCTCTCCTGACTCACTGCCTCCTTCCCCATTCTGCTTCCAGCTTGGGGGACTCAGCCCAACAGGAATCCGCTGCTGAGAGGAATCGTTGAGATATGACCTGCCTGACGTTCCATCTTTGCTGAATGGAGCTCCTTAACCTGCTTGCTAGAGGGGTGACAAGATCATCCTACGCTATGAAGCTGATGGGTGAAACTCCATATGATCACAGTTTGGCAAAGCACAGGAAGCCATGGACAATGAGAACCGTGTGATATCTTGGAATGGACTAGCAAATAAATAGGATACCTTGCCTCTGTTCTTGGCTCTGCTGTTCACTCAGTGTGTGGCATTGGAGAAGTCATTTGCAACCACCTTTTCAAAAGCGATTGCTGGGTTTTGGTGCCTCAGGTTTTGGGTTCCCAGCTTGAGACCCATGGGTCTGAGTCTCACAGCCCCACAACTCTGATTTCATGTAGACTTGGGGGGTTCAGCTGCTCTGAAAATCAGGCCCTAGATGTCCCAAATGGGACATCCGGAAACGAAGGCACCCCAAATCAATGGCCACTTTTGAACACATTGGTCTTTACCACTCGGTGCCTCAGTTTCCCATTCTGTAAAATGGAGAGAATGCTCCCTGGAGACAATAATCCTGTCCCAACTTGCAGGGGTGCTGTGATGCTTAAGTAAGTAATGTCTGTAAAGCGCACTGAGATCCTTGTATGGAAAACACTCCAGAAGTGCAAAGCAAAATTATTATTTTTACTAGAGATGGATCCAAACCAAAAACCTGATTCTGGGCACCCCTGAAATTTGGGTGCTCAAAATCCCAGCCCAGCTCTGAATTTCCATCACTGTCTTTGTAGTGGGCTTAACCAAACCCCCTCACCTGAATACTCCTGAACTCTGGCTCCAGCTTGTGCAGCCTGAGCCCAGTTCCTTTTCGACAAATGAACTTGCTTCCAAACACTATGCTCCTGAGGGAGACAGGAGGATTTTTCACGCTTAATAACCCAGAGAGTGATGATACCTGGCTGCGTAGGAATAGGGTAGTATCCCTTTAAGTAATTTGTGAGCACCATAGAGTGTCAATTGATACCAAAGAAATGGTATCAAACATGTCACCGCAGCTCTTTACCATGCTGCCACTAACAGATTAGTGGAAAGATTTATCCAGACATTCAAGCAAGTGCCTTGCGCCTTATGGCGGATTTCCTACTGGCCTACAGAAATGTGGCCCAGAGATACCACAGGTCTGGTTAGTTTCTGGTGGCTTCTAAAACACAGAATGCGGTGATTTCACATAGACTTGGGGGGTTCAGCTCCTCTGAAAATCAGGCCCTAGATGTCCCAAATGGGACATCCAGAAATGAAGGCACCCCAAATCAATGGTCTTTATGAGCTATTTAAAGGGATACTACCCTATTCTGACTTGCCCGTTGCTCTGCTGTCTGTGGATGTGCCTGAAAGTGCCACTTCCATGCATGTGATATTTCCAGGAATTGATTACAGCACGACTGAAATGAGTGGGCAAAATGCCCCTCAGATTCCAAAGGGAAAACTCCTCCCAATTCTTTTATCATGCTTGTGCTGCAAACCCTGTGTGATCTGCCTGTTCCTTTGGGTTTGTGGCTCTGGTATTCCTAATGGATTCAGGGAGCTCCGTCCTTGGGAACTTCCAGAAAAGGAAATATACGCAGGGATGGGACCACCAGTAAAAAGGGATATTCCAATGGTAATTTATTAGTCACATTTGTACCACGACCTCCCTCATCTTCTTCTATGAATTCTACAGGGCTTTAGTGACTAACTGCACCGTGAGCCCATCACCTGCAAACAGAACTTGGATTCTGCCCTAACTCCCCTCAGGCAGATCTAAGTCCCAGCAGTGAGCTCTGGCACCTTGAGTCTTTTGAATATTGTGACTCACTAAGGCATAACAGCCAAGAACAATTCTGGCAGTAGGAGAGAGGGATGAAGCTCCATTTGGTTCTTCCTGGAGCATTTGCAAAGAAGTGATGGATGCTCGAGTGAGGCAAAAGAACATAAACCTGCACGGATCAGGACCTTTCTATTTTCTAGTTTCCCATAACACAGGTTTGGGTTGGGTTTGTGGAGCTCATTCTCATAGAAGAGGATGATGGGAAATGACCCAGGAATGGCTGGGTGTGTGGGAACACCGTGATCAACCAAAGAGGAGTTTGAGGCAGTAGCTATGAGATGACTCCCTCATGGGTTGGGCTTAGTAACCGAAACACTTTAATATCCATTTTGTTATGGGCCTAAGCCTCCAAGTTCAGATCCACATTTTCCCCAAGTTCAGGGGTGCTCTGCTGTGGAGTTTTGGTTCTGATCCATACAGCCCGTGTTGCAATAATACCCCTCATTCCAGCGTTAGCAAGTGGAGCTAGTCAGGCATTTTCCAATGAAACCGTTTTATCTGAAAACGCAGATTCATCCAAACCCAAAACCACTGGTGGGAAAGGGTCCATTTCAACTTTTGGTTTTCAACTTGAGAAAGACTTCAGAAAAGAATAGTTTCAAAACATTTTGAAATTTTCATGCTCGTTTGCAATTCTTTTTTTTTTAATTGAAAAACAATGTCTCATTTAGAAACAAACTAATCAGAATAAAAAACATTTTTTTTAAACTGTCAAAATTGAAATGAAACATCTTGATTGACCTGAACCAAAAATTTTGGTTCATGAAAATTTTCCAGATTTTGCCTTTTCATCCCGATTAGAGCCAGGAAAATTTTTCAATATCTCAAAAACATTCCTGGGGCAGTAAACTCGCTCCATGCCCCACTCTATCAGCCAGGTCCTTTTTAGTTGCTTGAAAGCCCGTGGCCCTCTGGCTCCTGCTGGAAAGCACGTGTAACCCCTGTATAGTTCACATAAGAAATGCACTTCCTGCTGTTTGTTGTTGCTTCTGATTCATGGTTTTCCTGGGGCAACCTGGATTACCTGTTTGACATGTGACTTTAGGTGACTGCCTGGGATTGGGTCACTCCAGCTTTCCCACAGCTGTTCATAACTTCCCAGCTGCACCTGCTGTCACTGCCCCCTCCTGGTGCTGCGTGTGTCACTCTGGGACAAGGATGAGGGTAGAAACCCAGCCATGCTGTTTTCAAAGTGTAGTGTCCAGTGATTGTTGTGTTGGTTAATGTTTTGTCTCCAGGGACATGGCATGTCAATCATAGAGTGTTGTATTAGAGGGCGTTTTTTTTGGGGGGGGGCAAGTCCTCCAGGTACGTGGGGAAAGATGTGACAATGGGATTGGGCCCTGTGCCCACACTTTCTACTGAAGCTAAGGGGAGCTGATGGAGAACAACCTGTAGCAGAATGTACCTGGTAGGCCGCCATTCAGCCATCCAGTCTTGTTCAGCAAAGCACTTAAGCATATGCTTAACTTCAGGGATGTATTGAAGTCTGGATGACTTCAATAGGATTTAAACGTGTGCTTAAAGTTAAGCCTGTGCGTAAGAGCTTTGCTGAATGGGCATGGCCCTGCTGAGTTGGGGCTCTAGTGAGGAAGCCGTGATACATGAGCTACTCGCCCCGAGAAGCCCAGCTCGCGTAGGCCCTGAGCTAAAGCCCATTGAAATCAGTGGAAAGACTTGCATTGACTCAGATGGGCTTTGGAGCACGGCAAGGGGGAAAGCGCGACAGGTCCTTGGTAGCGGCCAGACCTAGCAATCAACCTTGAATATGGCCCCTGCCCCGAGGTGAGAAGTTCCAGAGACGACAAACAAGGCTGAGTCGGAAGAATAGTCTCAGCCCAGACCCTGACCCCTATTTGAAGGCAGCTGGGTAGATGATTCAGGTCCATCCTGGGCAAAATGTGAACATATATGAACTAAAATAGCCTGGGTTCCAGATGTAAACAGCCCCCAAGTTTGGGGCAGTGTTTGAAACCCCGGCCCAGAATTCACTCCAACCATGGGCCTGTTATAAATGCCTCCATAGACTGGATAGGTTCAAGCAGCCCCTCCCTTTATAAAGGATTAGATCAAAAGCCCTGGATCCAAACTCTGAGCTGCTCCAGCTGCAGATGGTGGGGCTGGAGTCCATCTCTAACCTAGAGTGAGGTGAGCCCAGTATATGAAGACGTGAAAAATGCCCCCTACACCACTTCCATTCTGTACATTCCCTTGCACCAGGACATTCCTGCACAAGGTACCTTTCTGTTTATTAAATGTATATATGTAAGTTCTCTCTTCATTGTATGTGATTCCTACCTGTACAAGGACCACATTGTTTACCATTTATTTAATAGAGACCATGAACTTCCTTATATTGCCTGATAATTACAAATTTTTTAAGGAACACACCCTCTGTACATTGATTTCCTTGACTCTGGTTTGGATGCTTGGCTGTATCGACAGGTTACGCTTATGTGGGAATTTGGGCTTCTTTTGCTTCCCAAGAAGAAGTGAGGCGGGAAAGGTTCACGTGAAGAGGGCAAAATCTCAAGTTAATGCCATCAATGCCGGGGCACGACTTTTATTGCTGTGACTAGTCAAAAACCCAGCTGTTATGTTGCTTCTCTGTCACAGCTTTCAGCTCCAGCAGATCCCATTATAAAACCTTTCGGGGCTCTTTGATATACCTTGTCTCCTCTCCATGGCTCTGGGAACACTTCCTGCTCCTTGTTTTGGGTCTAGTGTCTCTCTCTCATTCCTGGCTGCTGAGTGTCTATGCAGATGCCTGTGCAAATTTCTGGCAACACATGTCTATGGCCCTGTTGAGATCAGCTTGTTGGTTTTACCCCAGAACAATAGCCTGAGCCTGCCTATCCGCTACAGACACAGCTGTGACTGCCAGAGGGCTCCAAATTAGGAGCCAATAAAGAGTGAGTGTGATTGAGTGCTTAGGAGAGAGGCAATGGAATCAGGACTGCAAGGGTTAGGCCCTGGTTGTGCCAGCGACTTGCTTTGTGACTTTGGACAAGTCACTGAATCTCTTTTAGGGTTTGTCTACAATGCAAAAAATGATGAGTTCTTACCTTGGGTTAGCTAGTGCTGGTTAAAATGGCACCAAAAGACGGAGCGCCTCGGCTTAGCAGTTCAAATTCAGGCATGTCATGGAGTCTGGGATTGAACGCGAGCTGCTAAGCTAAGTTAAAAGCCAAGTTGCCGGGTCTTCACTGCGATTTTAACACCTTGTTTTGGCAGTGTAAACATACTCTCCGCCTTTCTTGTCCATCCGTAAAACGGAGATAATACTAAAAATCCCCCATGGCCCCTGCGTGTTGAAATGCTTTTATCATTGAATAGTTGTAATGTGCTTGAGGGTGAAAGGAACTCTTAAGGATTTATTCCTTTATTATTTAAAGGGTTATTAGCTCTCCGAATATACAAAGCAGTTATCCCTGGCCCCCTGTAGAACCCCTGGACTAAAGTCCAGGACAAATGCACTGACATTAGATGCACTGAGTTTTCAAGTTCCCAACTGACAGACAATGAATATGGAGTCCCACGAACTGGTCTTTTCATGCAACTGCAAGATTGTGTCAGCTTCTTTCTACAGCAAAGAGCATGCTAGCTTTACAAGTAATGCAACAGCTCCCCCTGCTGGAATAAATTGGCCGCCACCGTGGAATTTAAAACCAGATTAACCTCTGCAGAATTAAAGCCATGGGGCCTAGGGTTTGTGTGAATGCAAGATGTGAACATAGACCTATGAATGACCAAGGTCCCCTCCCTGGTTGGATAACCCAGCCTGCTTGTCCATGAGTTGTCCAATGGCAAAGAATAGGAGTAATCAACCCTTTAAAACAATCTATTTGCTCCTTTTGTCACCATGCCCTTTCCAGGCCATTGAGACGGAAAATGGCTGATGAACTGGTAAATCCCAGTTGTAATCTTGACAGTGGGAGCCAGACTATGCCGTACTCATGCCCCTTCACTGTGGAACTCGCCTCCCCATGTCCCTGTGGCTTCTTTCACATTGCCCTTGTGCAGGGAATGCTCTTGCTAGGCGCATCTGCAAGGACCTTACCTGTTCTGCAGCAGGGTCCCTCTGGAAGACTGGCCTACAGCCTAGCCAAAGCTAAGAGCTCCCTAATGTAGCTGAATTTAACTTTATTTGCCAGGATGTGGCCGAGACGCCCCTTAACAACTCTGCTGATGGGTTCTAACTCTCCCTGCTAACCTCAGCCTGTTTGTCTGTTCGTCTGTGAGCTCCGTGGGTCGGGAACGCTTAGCACACTGTTTGTGAGCACTCCCATTGAGTCACACTAGAGAGCTGGAATGGAGCTTGGCTCGGGACATCAAATTCCAATCCAGATCTGAATTTGGAATGCTCCAAAGTTTGCGGGGGTTGGGTTCAGCTCCTTATAGGACAGGATTTGTGTGGAACTGAAGGGAGGGGTTTGGAACACTCCTAAATTCAGGGCTGTTCAGACCTGGAGTTTGCTTTGGGCCTGTGTCTGTTTATTTAGATTTGCACAAGTATTAAATGCAGCCACTCTCCATACACTCTCGGTGCCCTTAATAATGTAAAAAGTACACCACAAATAATATCCTAAGGTCAGCAGTACTAAGCAATAGTCAAGATAGCCCATCCCCAATGACCCAGGCAATTTACAAACTCAAATACCACCCTTTCCCCGCCCTCTTCCCGTAGGGACTATCATATCGAGCTCCTGTGAGCTGTGATAATCTAAATAATGACAATTCCCCTAGCCCACCACTCCCCTCATTTTCAAACATCTGGGTAAAAAGATGAGATTTGCACCAGACCTTTTGTCCACTCTGGGGTTTATAAGTAAACAAAGGAAATACCCAAGGGCTGTTGCTTTAAATTGTTCTTAGCTGCTGATCACATAAACTGAAGCTTTGTTGTTAAGGACCCTGTGGATTTTATGGAGGGCAGGAGAGAAAAGCATTTCGTTGTGGTTGTGAAATCATCCACTGTTCTATTTTAGCTAGAGAGGCTTAGAGGGCAAAGGGCCAGAGGGTGTCAATTTGGAGGCTAATGGGCTATCTCAGCACCAGAGGGCAGGGCAGAGGCAGGGTCATTAGAAGGATGGCATGGGACGGGGAAGTAGGAAGCACTGGCTAGGAGCTGCCAGAAAGGCCAGTGGCCTGGCAGGAACACAACGATGCCCATGAACACTGGAATCTTTCAAGAAACAAGGCACCAGATTCTTGGGAAAGGAGAAAAGGAAACAAGAGGGGCCACCTCCACCAGGCCAAATACGCTTCGCTCAGGCCAATAAACTCCCTTCCCACACAAGATGGAGATTTCTAGACTGTTCTGCTCTTCAGACAGCTAGTCAATATCTGTGATCAGGCTCTTATTCGGGGCCTCTGGGATCACTGAGCTTTGCAATTCCAGTAACAGTCTGATCCTGTTCAAGAGCTTCCCAGCTCCTAGTTCCCAATACATAAAAAAAGTGATGTCTGATCCTTTACAGCAATGCATTTCAACCTTTTTTCATTTGCAGACCACTAACCATTTTCGAATGGAGGCACAGACCCCTTTGCAAATCTTACACATAGTCTGCAGACCCCAGGTTGAAAAAAACACTGCTTAGACAGACACTCGCTTTCCTCTCTTTCACCAGAACAGGTGGTTCAGCAATTACTTTTCCAGGCCCGGCAAAAAAGCCAGGTGTATGTGAAAACTTACAGGTGAGGGAACCTCGAGGCTGAGCCCGTCAACAAACCCAAACCACAGCAGCTAGGGAGTCCCCCACCCCACCTCTGGATCTTACAGCAAGAGTAGGAACTAAATGGTGTCAGGATTTCTACCCCACGGGAGTGCCCTCCGGTGGGAAGACATTTCAGAGCTCCCCAGACAGGCTGCAATAAGTAGAGCAGTGATGTGGGGTGGCTGGGAGGAGGCTGTGCTCGTCTTGAGAGTAGCACAGGATTCTGAATGCTCATCCGGAGGCGAGTGTGATCCTGTTGCAGGAGCCCAGCAACCACCTGCTGTCCTTGGGTCATGTGTCATGGGGAAGCAGATAGCCTGGCAAGAGTTGTGCAACGTATGCGAGACCCATGTGTTCCTACGCACAGTTATGAGCCTGGCACTCTCTAGTTCCAAACCAGGTAGTGTTGGCTTCTTCCCTGGAGTCTCAGCACTAGGGTAACAAACAGCCTGGCTGTGGAGCATATCTGTGGGCTGTGGGCTATCTGACAACTGGGCCAGCGTGGCTGGGTGGCCAGGCATTAAACCTGTGCCAACCTACCCCTTCAAGCACCCGAGTGCAGTGCAGGCCTCCGAGTGGTGTCAGTGTCACTCCAGCCTGCAGCAAGCACCATCAGCCTCTGCTTTCCTCTAAAATCCGGACTTTTACAGTGGCCACCCATTGAGCCTCGTGCTGCACACACTGGGCAGCAGACTGGAGTGGCTACAGACAGATCCTGCTCCCCATAACTACTTATGTTGAAGCTCAGGAAAGAGCCAGCAGAGTCTACACTGCATTGTAATCCCAGGTCTGTGGGACCCGGGCTCGTGGACTCCGTGTTTCCAAGCCAGCACTTGAGTGTCCACACTGCATTGTAAACCTGGGCTTACAATTGCTGGACCTGGGTATCATGGCCATGCTAATGTGTCCATATATGTCACCATGTAGCCTTTCTAACTCGGGTCTGTGGCTTGAGCTGCGTCCAGACTGCAGAATGACAGGGCTTGGACCCAAGTCGCGGTGGGTTCTTACCCCTCCAGCAGGGTCCTAGGATCTGGGCATTGAGTGCTTGTGGCCCAACTCGGACTGATTTGTGTGTGGACAGAAGGGGGGCCTGGGCTCAAACTTGAGTCAGACCCTGGGCTTAGTGTACAGTATAGACATACTCAGTAAGACCAGTGGGATTTTGGCCCTGAAGTTGCCATAAACTGAACAGCTGTCTGTCTTCTCCCCCTCTTGGAATGGTTCGCTTTTGGTGCATTGACCATCTTCCCCCAAGTGAAAAAGATTCCACTGCCAATGCAATTTAAAGCAGTTCCCTGGTTTAGCTCACAGGAGGAGCTCAGGGTTTCTAACTGCTAACTGGTTACACACAGGTTAGACAGACTTCCTGGCTGCGAGGAAGCACCCATGACTCCTAATAATTCCTAGCTCTTACCTAGCACTTTTCATTTGGAAAGCTCAAAGCATTTTCCAAAGGAGGGAAGCAACTTTATCCCCATTTTACAGGTGGGAAAACCAAGGCAGAGGGCAGTGAAATGACTTGCCTAAGGTCATACAACAATCCAGTCACAGAACTGGGGCAGAACCCAGGTCCCTGCACAGTACTCTACCCATTAGGCAACACTGCCTTCTCTGATTTGCATGCCTGACTCGTAAGTCAGCTGGAGAGTTCACATGTGCTAATTGCATGTCAGATGCTACTGGGAACAACAAACCCCTTTTGGAGAGGCTGCTTGTGAAAGCAGTGTGTAGGCCAGTCTGGGGCACACCCCTTGGAACACCTGTCAATACACTGTCCTTCCAGACAGAAACCGATTCAGGCTGTGTCCTTGAGCCCAATAATAAAAAACACCCGCACCTTCTTCCAGTGGTGCCCTCCTGTGGGAATCAAAGGTTGGTGCACAGCTCAAATGCTTTGCCTATGCCTGGGATTGGGAACCTGAGTTCTTATACTGAGCTCACGCTTGCAAATCAAGCGAAATTCCACTGAAGTCAATGGGCACAATCCAGTGTCAATGAAGGAGAACCGCACTCCATACAGCTGGCTTTATAAACCATGTTTAACTTTCTCATCCATGTCCAGGCTTTGCCCTAGCCTGTGTGGGTCCCTAACTGGCATGCCTGATTGGACTCAAACTTCTTGGGAGGGCTTTGCATGAGAGCCCTAGGGAAGGC
Organism: Eretmochelys imbricata; assembly: GCF_965152235.1. Lineage (NCBI taxonomy): Eukaryota > Metazoa > Chordata > Testudines > Cheloniidae > Eretmochelys > Eretmochelys imbricata. The sequence continues at coordinate 14,478,241 of NC_135585.1, read as the reverse complement.
AAACGGGCTCCAAGAAGACGGAGGTAAAATGCTGCAAGGCAATCTTCACTGAAATTCCCTTGCAAGAAGTCCCCTCCCGAGGCCTGTAATGCAGGGGCCAACACTCAGGGCTGTTACTACATGGGGAGTGAGAAAGATGAAATAAAGAAACTTCAGGGTTAAAAAATGAACCAAGCTTTGCCCACAGAACTGCACTCCCTGATCTGCTTCTCCCCACTCCAAAGAACCACCCACCCCGCCCAGCCAATCCCTAGCCGTTATTTCGACCCATTCTTACAACAAATGATCAGGGTTTTATCTGCAGTTTCCTTTACTTTCTACTGCTCGGTGACTAGGGTGACCAGATGTCCTGATTTTATAGGGACAGTCCCGATTTTTGGGTCTTTTTCTTATATAGGCTTCTATTACCCCCCACCCCCTGTCCCAGTTTTTCACACTTGCTATCTGGTCAGCCTATCGGTGACTGACTTCCCACTTGTGCAGAGCCATCCCGGCATGCAACGTCCTGGAGGCATCATGAGAGATGCTGAGTTGGGCCCAAAATGTCATCTGGCGACCTGTGGGAAAGTTGGCTCCTTGGTTCTCCCTGATGTTTATATTCATCTTCGCCAAGCCACCCAGTGACAGTCATGTTGGAAAACCCAGGGGCAGGCTCTGTTGGGATACCTGCCACTGTGCCAGATTTAGAGCTCTGCATTTGCGCAACCTTGAGTTGTCAGCTCATCAGCTGCACACGCTAAGCAGAATGGGGGCTGGCCAGGGATGAGGGAGACTTCCTGAGGGAAAACAGGGGCCAGATCAGAGTATCCCCTCTTGCTGAAAGGGGAGACTTACTGCAGAAAGCCTGTTGGGCTCGTGGAGGGTGGTGTGCTTCTGTCTCAGTGGTGAGGCGATTTGCCCACCTTGGAGAACTATAGAGAATCTCAGGATCTCCTGCGGCTGATCTCTCCAGGCATGTACCTCAGGAGAACACTGCAGCTCTGAGACAGTAGCTGCTCTGCTCTGGAAGTGCCATCTTTGAAATGAGCTGTACAATGGGGGTCCTGACAACTTGTGCTCATTGCAGATGTCACGGCACTTTTTGTGTCCCGGCCAAATCCCAGTTGAGGTAAGTCCAGGCTGCCTACTTAACTATCCCCTGCCAGCTGGGGCCAGCTGGGGCTTCACTTTCTGTCCTAAACTGTTGTGTGTTGCTGAGTGCTGGTGTGTTGCCAAGGGCTGATGCATTCCACCCCCACAGGTGGCTGCATTTCAGCAGTGGGGGAAGTGTCTGTAGTTGATTAAATGCTTTGGGAGGAAGTGCGTGCTATGAACACATAGCATTACAAGGATTTTTAAAGACTTCCCCTATTTGTCGGTCCCTATCTTTGCTCGGAGTATAGACGTCAGTCTGGAAGATCATGAGTACATGGTGGACAATGATGGGAATGTTTCAAGTCCCCGCTCTAGAAGAGCAGGCACGGGGGCGGAAAAAAGCACATTTCACCAGCCAACTTTATCTTCTGTGTTGCTGTGAAAGAAAGTCTACAGAGGCGCGTGGGTGACTGAACTCCATGAGCCAAATCCAGCTCTGGCTTAAACCTGAGGTGGCAGGAGTTTCACCCACTCACTCCAGGCTGAGTTTGACCCAGTTAACATTGAGCTTTGCATGCTCAGGGCTTGATTCTGATCTCGCATTGATGTAGATCTGGACCCATGCCTGTGAAATCAATGATGTTACCCTGGTATGAGTTGAGATCACAATTACACCCAAGAAGTTCCAAATGTGCCTTTGTATAAATGTGTTTTGCCTGCTTGCTTCCAGGTGTTCCCAACACCCACTCACAGCCAGAAACCTGCACAGCAGCAGCTGTGGCTGATTGGCCATAAACAGAAGGGCCTCACAACCACTCCCAGAGTGGAGGGGAGCCAGAATGGAAACGCTTGCCCTGCTGTCTGTAGCCAGAAAGCCACTGATTTGTAAGTGACAAGAGAAGTCTCCTGGGGAGCAGTTGTGTGCTAGTTTAGGCCAGTGGAGGGCAGGATGTGTTTTATTTCCTCTATTTAAGTTGTTGCTTGCAATTAACAAAGCAGCTTTGTCTACCGCTGGAAGAACCAAGCGCTCCAGAGGCTTGTGTATAATAATCTCTGCACTGAATCACTGCGTGCTTTAAAACAGTTACTGTGTGAATGTGCATCTTTGCCTCTTTGAGATCATAAGCTGTTTAGGGAAGGGGCTGTCCTTTGCTCTGTGTCTGTACAATGCCCGGCACAAGGAGGACCTGACCTGGTTGAGGCGTCCAGGCTTAGTAAATACATTTTAGATCCTGCCTGAAAATCTCATGTAACAAATTAGCTAAGGTGGATTCCTGTCACTGCCCTTGGCTGGAGAGAATCTGACCAGTGTTGTGTCATAGGGCATAGACCGCTAATAACAGAGATTCTCCTTTAGTGAAGTGCTAGGGGCTTGTTCTTTTGCCCTTGGGCTCTACGTCACCACAGCCGGTGATCAATGAGTGACTTAGAACTCCTACAGTGACGTTAGCAGACAAAGGGACCTGCTTTGTGTCTTGACTGCTGGACAGGGTATGGTCTCTCCTACAAAGACGAGCCTGTAACGACGCTGCTGGCGTTCCCTAACAGCGAGTCTAGTCAAGCGTTTTAATGGCGGGCACAGGGGATGCTGTGCGCATTCCAGCCTGCTGAAGCCTGAGTTAGGGATAAATCGCTCCCAGATCTGTCATTTGCCAGCTGAGAAGTCCCAGGGTCTTTCACAGGCATCTCTGTTTTGTAGCGTTGTGTGGGAGACAGCCCCTTGGCATCGGTGCCTACGAAAGGTGGCAGGCTGACAGTAAAGCACCATGGCAGCGAATGGGTTGCCGCTGGGGGATGTGGTCGGGGCTTTGGCCCATGAAAACTTGCAGGCATCACAACGTTCTCAAGAGCAGTGCTGGAATGAAACACGAGGCTCAGGATGTGTTGTCTGGGAGACTGGGCCCTGCTGCTGTTCCCAAGAGGATTTGCCGGGTGACAGAGGGCTTTGAAGTCGAGTGGGGGAGGTGGGTTATGAAATACGTCCTTTGGGAAGAGGAAAGGTACCCAGCTGTATCACGTAAACTTACTAGAGCTGGCCAAGCAGGGGTAGGGTCAGGCTTCAGCAACCCCGAGCACAGACCGGTGCCCCTGTGGAGTGCATGCAAACCTCCCAAAGCACAGACAGAGCGAGCCAGGAACTGGCTCGGGGGCCGGGAGGGTGTTCTTGCCTCTTTCCAAGCGGCTCAGGGTACCAGCTTTGGGCCCCAACACGCTGTCGGAAGGAGGCAGGTGAGAGCTGGGGAGGACACTGGAGCCAGGAGCTAGAGAGAACAGTGCAGCTGATTGTTCAAGCACCAAAGCCAGACCAGAAGCGCTCCCTTTTTCACTGGCTGCAGTAAAGGCCACGTGGCCTCAAGCTGGGGCACCTCCCCGATACCTCAGGTTAATAAGATGCTAGACAGACCTGGAAAAACCGCATTCATGACCATGTGCAAAGGGCTATTCTCACCTGAGCCCCCTTCCCTACAGGGATTCCAGCAGTCACCTGGCCTTCTGGGAGGTACCATTTCCACCCCGTCCTTTCCAGGCTTTTGGATGTATTAGCCATGCTACAGCCAAGTGCGTGGGTGGCTCTAATGGTCAGGGTGCTCCAACCACATCACCAGGATGCTGTGGCTTCTATCACCAGTTTGTCTGGTGATCTCTTCCTGCTATGGCCACGTGGTATGAGCCTCAGCTGTTGTTGCTCCCTTTGGGAGGAGGTTGAATGGCCAGTGATAGGGTTGGCTGTGCAGAGACAAAACTGCTGGAGGCCTTGCTGAAATGTCCAGCTCCTCTTCTGAAATTAATCCCCTTCTGCTGCAGGAGCCTCAGTCTCTGCTGTGCTCTTCCCGGGGCTTGCAAAAGTTTGGTCTCCTGAGGGCTGGAATATTTTGATCTAACTCTCGTTATGGGTAGCTGGGTGGTGGTTAGCAGCCTGTGATCTACAGGAGAAGATCTGGTCCCTTCTGGCCTCCAGTTTCTGCAGAAACAAGTGAGCTCCCCCTTAGAGCTAGCTGGTTATTCCCAGCGATTCATGCCTGGCTTTTGTGCCATGCTGCTCACGTGATGGGCACCATAAAAAATAAGGCTCCCTAGGAAACTACCATGTGCAGATGCTGCTGGGGAAAGCCAAAGGATGGCATGCAGTAACCCTATATCTCACTGGAGTGATGCCTCCAACGAACCTCCCCTGTCAATGGCAGCTTCTGAGAGGAGCTGGGACATCCAAGCATGGACATGGTTGACCTTAATGCCAACACTTCTGTTAAGACTTTTTTGTTCTGGTCAGAAAGCTGTTTTCCCTTAAAAAGGCTTCTCAGCGAGAACATCTGATGCCTCTCTATCTCTATAGCATAGCTGCTTTTGGGTGCCCAAGGGCAAGCGCAGCACGCGGGCTGTCAGTTTCCTTTCCCCTGGAGGAGAGTGGAGCTCCTGCCATGTATGCTTTGTGCCATACTGGAGGGGGGTTGTATCGTGACAGGGACTCTGCCTGGTCCCATACACCAGGGATTTTACTCCCCTCACCATCAGGGCCAGGGGTAGGAGACGTCACCTACCAAAGTACAATGACTTTTACACTTTTAATAGTTCAGATTGCACCCCAACAGTCCATATTACAGGCTCTTCTGGGGCTGTAACATCCCAGCATGCACCATGCTGTAGCATCACAGTCCCACGTGTTGTTTTCCTGGCATACTCAGAGAAGTTAGATAAAAGTGTAAAATACTCTTACTGGAAGTTGGAACATAAGAGGACTCTATTTCTTAGAACTCAGAATAACACGCACGAATCCAAAAAATAGAGAGAGACAAAGCAGGCTGCTCCCTATAACAGAGATGTACAACTCCCCCCACCTTTCTCTAGGGTGGCTCTCTGCAGACTGACTCAGATGCGCCCTGGCAAGCAGGAACAGGAAACGCCTCACACATTAAAGTGATAACTGTGTTACAATTACAAGCTTTCAATACACCAGGCTATGGAGCCCAGCTGCAGCATGGAGCTGGCCAGTGGGTAGGCAGTGAGGTTTGGTTTGATTATATTGTGCGGTTTGCTCAGCTAGTTCATTGAAACCAGGACTCCGCTTTCAAAATGCTCAGCAGCCGGCCAATGCAGGTTCCCACTGATTGTTCTAATAAATCTAGGGGGGTGGGCGGAGGAGGAGGAAGTTTTCAAACTGTTGACACTGGATCAGATATTCGACTTAATGACAGTTTAGCCAAATCCTGGTCCCCTACACCCTGTGCTCCGGTCCTGCAAAGCACGTAGGCCCGTGAGTAGTCCCATTGACTTCAACGAGGTACGTAGACTTCCAGTTAAGTACACACTTAAGTACTTTGCTGGAGCAGGGCCCTGATCCCCACCACTGTGGTAAAGGGTGGAGCATCGGTGTAGCAGCCCCATGCCTGCTGAGCCCACCCCCTCATGAAAATTTGGTCCCTGGGGCCGCATAGATGCTGACCTATTGGCCATGGCTCTTCTGCATCCCTGACCTGTGCTCAGTATCTCTCCACACGCTGCTGAGGAATGAGCTACCATGCGGCTCAGGGACTGGGAGTCCCTTGCACTCCCTCTCTCTGACCTGTCCCTCCACCCCCCATCGCTATAGCAGAACCAGAACGATGCTGCTTTGTGGGGTTTGTGGACCTAGGCAGTCGGGTGCAGTATGTGCCTCTAATGCACTAGCTAAGCACTAATTCCGAGGGTTCAAGACCTGCTGGGTGGGGCTGATAGCCCAAGTTGCTGTGGCCGCTAATCCCCAGGCAACATTCGTCACCAAGATCATTATTGCCGATAGCAACTGAAAATGGAATTTAAAAAAAAAAAAAGAGAGACTAGCATGTGGATTTTCCTGTGTGGTGCAACTTTGGCAGGTGTGTGCAGAGCTTCCTAGCAATGTAACAGCCTGGGCATTAGCTCGAATCATCGATCTAGTTAGCGTACCATGTCTGACCCGGCGTGGCTGGCTTTGAGCAAGGACACCAAAACTGGGTGGCCAAAGCTGGGAGCAGGATGGTGTGGTGGAGGGAGTGGCAAGGAGCTGTTGGGTTGGATGGTCTGGGTGATTAATGCTGGATGTGTTTTATAATGGCTAATAAGAGAGGCACAAAGAACTGAGGGTAATTTATGCTGCTGGGAGCGCATCTTGCTACAGTAGGTCTGTAAGAAACACATCCTATCTTTCCCTGACAAGTGATCTAAGTCAGGCTAATTAGCAAACACCCATTGTAGCAGCAATAATTGGGTCCTAGTGGCTGATAATGTTGAGGCCGCGGAATCCATGTGCACAAATACTGTCTGCTTCCCCTGTGGAATTGTAGTTGGTACAGTCTAACAGCTGTTAGATAGTGATGTAGTGAAGGCATCGGACTGGGATGCAGGAGAGCAGGGATCAGTTCTTAACTCTGCCACAGACTCCCAGTGTGACCTTGCACAAGACATTTAATTGCTCAGTGCCTCAGTTTCTCAACTCAGAATACTTCCCTGCATGCCAGGGGTGTGGTGGGGAGAAATTCCCTGATGCATGTGATGTGTTTGGATATTACAGTGGTGGGCTCACACAAGTACCTCGATAGTTCTGGGAGCCTGCGTGGAATAAGTTCATTGTGAATGAGTGGCCACATCACACGGGGCGCTGCCCACGCAGGCGTCCAGCAGAGAAGACAAGTCCTAGGCCCTGCATGAGCCATGCAGGAAAGCCAGCCTGCCCCTGCTCAGGGAGGACTTGAGTCTCACTCCAGCCTTTATCACAAACAGAGGCAGGGTGTGGTGAGAACGGGCCTCTACTATTACCCTTCCCAGGGTGAGCCCTGATTCCTGACCTAATCACCCTGCCCTGCATTGTCTTCAAGCTGTTATTGTTTGTGTTTGGAATGGTGACTTATGTGAAGACAAAGACCCTTGGTGTGCAGGATACAGCACAGAGAAGGAAGGACGGAAAAGCAAATAGCTAAGCATACAAAATTGCCTTAGGGACAGATATCAAATTATCGCATGGGGGCATCATAAAAAAGTGGCTGGGAACCAGTGCCTCCTACACCGCAGCATGAAGGATTAATAGCCCTTGTCATTTAATGCCTTTGCACATGCTATTCTTATTCATTTCCCTGCTTCCTCTTTCCTATGAAACCCTGGCTAATAGCCCCGCAGCAGTGAGTGCCACAGGTTAATTACATGCCATGGCATCCAAAAGGATTTGCTTCACGTTGGCTGCAATGTGGGAGCCGCTTTGACAAAACAGATTGACTGGAGTTACGAAAGAACAAAACCCCCAGTTCATTCGTAACCTTCCGATCTTAACTGAGGCTGGGGGCCATCCTTGGATCAGCATCCAGACCTTTGCCCATGTGCCCGTCGGAACCTTCCCTGAGGTTCCTACATGTCCCAATAATGTTGTTTTCCATTCCAGGCCTGGAACCAGAAATGCTGCGAGCCAGGCCAGCCTCTCCCTGCGTTTCTGGCTGTGAATTGAAGCGGCTTACCTTTGGCCAGGGGATAAGGGACGAACAACCCTGCCAGCCAGAAGTTCCTGGAGGAATCTAGGGATTTGCCCATTAAAGAAGCTCCTTGACCCTTGTGTGGAGGAGAAGGTCTTGCAGCCTAGTACCAAGCACACCTTCCACTGGGTAGGGGGAGCCAGAGTGTGCTGGAGTGGGTGGGAGGGGGCTGGAAGGGCTGAGGATGCAGAAAGGTGGGTTTTGCAGGGTGCTCAATAGCACCTGATAACCGGGACAGGATACACTGGGCTTCCCAGTGTATCCTGTCTTTTCTGGGTTTGTTCCTTAAGCCCTGATCCTGAGTTCCAGGTAGCTGATCCCCAAATCCGGGCAGACCCCAATTAAAGTATGAGGGGCTCCACATGGGTGCAAGAAGCATGTTGCAGGATGGAGGCCTTAGACTGTAGGCTCCCTTGGGCAGATCCTCAGCCGGTGTAAAGTGTCACAGCTTCACTGGCTGCAATAGATCAACGCCCATGTTACACCAGGTGAAGATCTGTCCCCAGAGCGCATGGCTGGCACTTGAATAACAAGAGTCCTCATCCAACCGGAGTGCACAGCCTCCAAGCATTGAGAGAGAGCCACCCACTGCTAATCATAGAATATCAGGGTTGGAAAGGACCTGAGGAGATCATCTAGTCTAACCCCCTGCTCAAAGCAGGACCAATCCCCAATTTTTATCCCCCCCTAGCCCCCTCAAGGATTGAACTCCCAACCCTGGATTTAGGAGGCCAATGCTCAAACCACTGAGCTGTCTGTCCCCCTCCGAGCATGCACAACATTGCTTTGGTTCCCTTCCATTGACCTTATTGTTTTTAAGTAGCGGAGTGGCATTTAGCAAAGCTGTGATCTGTGTGTGACGAAAACGCTGCAGACGGGACTTCTTGTTGCTTTTAAGTACAGGACTTTTCTAGTGCTGTGTCCGGTCTAAGTTTTAATGCCTGGAGCCATGGAACTTCCCCCTCTTCTCCTGGGAGAATATTGCCCAGCCTGATCCATCTCACTTCCTGATATTCAGCCTAAATTTGCCCTTTATTAATTTCCTTCCACTCTTAGTCTGGTATCACCCTCAGTAATTCCTGTCCGGCTCTGGTGTTTATACCCTTTAAGTACTGGCAGGTGGTTGTGTCTCCTCAGGCACTGGTTTTGCAAGAGAGATGGGAGTGAAGTAAGAGACCAAAATACAGATGCTTAGAAAGGTGGTGGAAGAACCAAGCGGAGCTAGCAAAGTGCTCCAGGCCCTGGGGAAAAACCTTCTTGGTAAAACCCTCAGCCTGACACTCTCTGGAGGTCCCTTTACACCGACACAAATGAACCAAAAGCCTGGCACTCAACCGGATGGTGATTTCAGTCACTAGGGTAAATCCGGAGTGACTCTGCCTTCTCTGGAGGAGCAGGATTGGCAGCCCATGGAAACGGGATCGATCCCCCCTTTGCCTTGAGTGAATTACTCTGGATTTCCACTTGCATGACTGTGTGCAGACACTGGCCCTATGAGCTTTTATTTATCCCAATGAAATGTGGCTAGTTAACTCTTTGCCTCTCCTGGCTATTGCCCGTTTCTCCATACCCACGTCAAATAGATAATGGCAGGCCAGGTGGCGATGATGTTCTTGAGCAGAGCACCCCCGTGTGGGGAGTCTCTGAATGAAATTGACAATCCTTGCGAATGCCTGGAAAGATCTATCGCAGAATCAGCCACCCCTTGGAGTCATTTACACCTGAGCAAAATGGCTGGGAAACACTAGCAAATCAGAGTCCTCTCACTCTCATCCCTGGCAGGGTTTTAAATTCACTTTGCATAGGGTAAATAGCTACATGTGGTGCAGGGCCATGGTGAATCAGGCCCTGAGATCCTGATTCTCCCCTCATTCTGGTGTAAGTCAGGAGGAACGCCACTACAGTCCATGCAGTTACCCCAGCCCTGGGGTCAATGAGAGGCGTAACAGGCCATGTTAGCATGTCTTGTTCCATAACCGAACTAGCAAATGCACCTGTCAGTGAGTCTACAACCTCCCCACCTGAGTTAAGGAAGGACAACTCCAACAGCAACAACAAAGATAAAAAGGAGGAGAAACCTCCTGGTTCACTGACCTTGCTCCATCACTGGCTTTCCAAGTGTGTTGTGGCTCAGTTGCTATGATTGTGAGGAACCTGCTGTGGCCAGTGGTTCAGACACAGCCTGGGACTAAGGAGGAGGAACGAGTGTCAGGTCTTCATTCCCAGCTGACCAGAAGATCCAGAAACCTGCTTGAGGAGTAGCAGCGAAGCACCAGGCAGGTAAAGCAAAGGGACCCAGAAGAGAATTCGCTTTGACAGATGCTGGTATATCACCCTTGCTCTTTACTAAGATCCCTGCCTCCCTCTGAAGCATTGCTCCACCCCCTAGTGTGTGAATAATGCCTGTTGCTGGAGCTCTAATTCCTGGCTCTGCCACTGACTCACTCTGTGACCTTGGGCACGTCCCCTGACCTCCCTGCACCTTGATTTCCCCATCTGCAAAATGGAGAACAATTCTTACCTTACGGGATATTGTGTAATTCGCTAATGTGTTTTACAACATTCTGCAAAGTGCTGGGAAGCGGCTTCTGCTCTCAGGCAGCCCCAGTGGACTTGCATGGTGTAACTGAGGGAAGAATTTGGCTCCTGGCGCTTTGAAAGTGCTATAAAAACACGACAGCTCTGAGGTTGTTGAAAGTAGAATTTTGTCCGGTGTTCAGTCATGCTTGTTCACTGTGCATACACCTGCTAAGGAGCTTGCGTGCTCAGTGTAACAGATTTGGGGGCTGGACTGCAGGGATTCAGGGATCCTATGTCAATCTCAGGCTCTCATTCATGAAATCAGAGATTTCTGTAGGGTTCGCATCAGCTGGCAGTTAGCCACCGGCTAGCAACACATTGACAAAACCAACTTGTTTTGCCTGCAGGCTGGGTGAGCAAAAATGCGTCCCCTCTGCTAACGTGTTTTGCATGTATGTGCCATAACCATAAAGGGGGAAAGTGCTCTCCAGTCATTGGCATTGGCCTTCTTCTTTCCCCATGTGTTGCAGTGAATTTCTTACATCATGCTGTCTCTGCCTGTTGGGAAGCTAGACCCCAAGACCTGCCTGCCCTATGCCCTGGTGGTGTGCTTTGTGCACTCACATCTGGAAGACGTGCTGTGGGTTTTTAGAAGCAGACGGAGGTTTGTCTTGGCTGGTCCCAGTGCTTCCTCTCCACCTCCGGCCACCTAGGAGCAGCCTAAAGCCTTTCGTATCCGGGTTCTTTTTCTTCTTCCACCAACTTCCATCACCTCCTGCTTTGTTGCAGGCAGCTGAATAGAGTAGCAAAGCCAGGGGAATAAAGAAAGAACTCCTGGCCTCCCAGGGGGATGGGGAGCATGTGTTGTCTCCTTCCACCTCCATGTGTTACCCCAACCCAGGGGCATGGGGCGAGTGAGAGCTGAGGGGGAATGCCTGATGAGGCAGTGATGGGGGGTGGGGGGGAGGAGAAGGGAGGAATGGGCGGGAGAGCAAAGCTGGGGGTGGGGGAGGATTTGCTAGAAGTGCAGGATAGTGGGAGGGGGCCGGTGAGGAATAGCAAGGGAATGGAGGAAGGAGGAAGAGAAAATTAGGCAAGCCCAAGGGATATTGTTCCTCTAGGGACTTTCCCCCCGATCAATATCAGTGGAGGACTGGAGATAAGGATGGGAAGAAGGACAGAGAGACGGACGATGACTGGCCCAGACGGAATCCGGCCTCTGATGTAATTTTGTCTTGCCGCACATACCTCTTTCTGATACTGCTCATTCCTTATGTCATGTGGCCACAATTAGCAGCATAATAGGATGTAGATTCTCACGGTTGCATCCAGGGGGGTGGTGGATAAGACTCAGAAGGTGTCTGGCTTGATACCATGGTATTTGATTTGCCATGCACAATGGAAGTGGTGCGTGGGGGGAGGGGGAGGGTTGTCACCTCGGCATGATCCTTTGATCTGCCCTTAATCTGGCAGTGAGCAAACCAAATAGCAAGGAAAGCATCAACAGAGGAAAGCAGGGCTGGCTTCTAATGGGAAATGCGGAGATGTGGACCCCAAGGATAGTCTTAGCCCAGGCTCCAGCTCTCTCCACCCAGGAAGTGGCTTCTGTGTTCTGCTTGAGTGGTCCTGGGGCTCTCCCCATGCTGCTGCTGCCCTTCAGCTGGGCAGCTGGGGAGCCCCTGCCTCTCCGAGGATGCCACTGTCCTTGGTAGGGTGGCACTGAACTGGAATTTACAATGGGCCTCAATGCTGCAGCCAGGCCCCCTGGCCTCTGCTGCAGATGGGCAATTCTATGGCAGCTGAATTTTTATGTATTAAACGACTGACTTAGGTCACTTACTGAGTCTATTGCTGAATTAAATATGGGAGTGACTGATACCCACAGCACGGTGCCCCTTGTGCTGTTGAGTTTGACAGACGCTGTTTGCAACCTTTCCGTTTTCGACCGTGCAGCCTCGTTCTGCAGTGGCGGCATATAACTGAGTCACAGAAGTGGTCCTGGGAGGGGTGCTGGAGGTTTTGGCCCCTGGGAAGGTGTAGGAGTGTGGAGTACACTGGCCCCTGTTTTAGAAGCCTTTTTGCCTCTTTGTGGATCAGTGAAAACAAACCGAGGGCTGTGCCGTCTCGGGGGCTTTTCATAGAATATCAGGGTTGGAAGGGACCTCAGGAGGTCATCTAGTCCAACAGAGCTTTTGACTAAGCTGCGAAGCTCAGAACTGCGGGAGATTTCGACGTGGGTTTCTGGTTCCAGCTTGTCCCTACTTCTCGGTTTAAAAGAGAAGCTTTTTATTTAATTCTTGTTGGCGATAGCAGGACAAACAGCTGGTCGGAGGTGACGAGAGGCTGTGTCCCAGCCGAGCACCCCCTAAGGGTCCACAATTGTATGGGGAACCTCCCCATCAGTGCTCAAGGGGGAGTGGTTACAAATGAAGACACATTCCGCTGTGGGTTGAACTACCAGCCTGCGGACAGCCACAGCTGGAGAGATGTGACGTACCCGGATGGGAGCCCTGCTCCGGCCGGCACGGTCACAGTGATTAGGATGGCAGCTTGCATGGGGAGTGGGCAGGTTGGTCATGCCTCAGGAGGTGAAGAAAGGGAGAGATGGAGGGGCCTAGGGTGTGAGGGTCAAAATCTAAAACTCCATCCAGTCCTGTAGAATCCTGCTCCAGCATCCTGCAAATCTCCCCTCAAGCCCAGGGATGAAGCCTGCCAGCTCTCGCTCCTTTATGCCCCATAGCTAGGCAAGGCGCTACCTGTGGCGAAGATTGTTCTGCCTGCACCCTCCCCCTGTGCTCTCCCTCCAGGCCCCAAAAGACAAGGGGACCAGGGTTTGCCAAAGGTATCAACCAGTGACCCGACGAGCTTGTGTCTGAGCAGAGGGCTGCTTCTCTGAGCCCCAGGGGAGGTGAGGGACTTTCAGCTCTTGAATTCCTGCTGCTCCCGAGGTTAGTGGGAGGAGCTGCCCCCGTGCCACATAGACTGGACAGACCAGTGCCGTGTATTTCCACTGAACGCCCAGGGGATGAAACCAAACCTGAGCAGGAGAGCCGTGGATTCTCCTCCCACTGTAGCAGTAGAACGCCTGGCTTATGTAAGCGGGTTACATAACTCGGCTTGAGCGGTGCTGAGCCATCCTGGGTGAGTAGCGTGGCCTTAGTGTTTGTGGCCAGTGCTCTGATACCGCTGCAGGATGACTCCTTGGGTAACGAGCTGAGCGGTATCTTCCTGTGCTTGGCATTGCCTGTGTGAGCGGGAAACCCCAACAGAGGGCGTGGGCCCCTCGCACGTTGGTGTGCTCCTCAGGCGTGCCGCAAGTCAAGCGGTTCAACCCGAGCTCTGTGCCAATGACATAGTGGCGTAAGCCGGGGTGCTGGTAGGTTAAAGCAGTTGTGCAGAATTAAACTGGCCAAAGAGCAAAATCGGCTCGCCCGCCTTTACCAAGGTGAGAGAATGGATAAACAATTGGGATTTGACTCAGCCATTCAAACACATTACATACCCTGGGCATGTGGGTGACAAGAACTCTGCGCGGCAGGAGTACCTTGTCTATTTTCGTCTTTCTCTATGGGGTGGATCCACAGCCCAGTGAAGCCATTGGAAGGACTCTGCTTGACTTCAGTGGGCTTTAACTCATGCTATGGAGACCAAGTCCAACTCCCATTAAAGTCGGGGAAAGATATCTATTGGCTTTGGTGGGAGCAGTCGCTCTAGCCAGCAAAACCATTCAAAAAGACAGAAAACAACATCTGGCCTAGTGTCCAGGGCATAGACTGTGACTAAGCAGACCTGGGTTCTATCCCTGGCTCTGCCACTGGCCTGGTGGGTGACCCTGGGCATGTCACTGCCCCTCTATGTGCCTCAGTTTTCCCACCTGTAAAATGGGGATAATAATACTTTCGTAAAGTACTTTGAGATCTATGGATGAAAAGTGCTGTATTAGAGCCAGGTACTATTATTATTATTCTATGTGTGTGTAAACCCCCCCACATCCCGCTGCCTTCCTTTAATGTTAATTTGCATCCTTTCTATGTTTGTGTTGAAGAGCCATTGATTACCTGTCTAATTTACATGGCCTTGCTTGATGGTCAATTTCTACACAGAGGTAAAGGGCCTGTATTTTGTGCTAAGAGCCCCCTATCAAATAATTGTTCCCTATGTAGATGCTATTAGATTGTAATCAAGTCACCCTTAACATACAACTGCATTTTCCACTGCTCTCATCCTAAAAGGATTGTTCAGTGTTCCTGTGTGCTGTTAATCAGTTGTCATGTTTCATCCCAGTAGTGCCTGCATTTCTGTGGTGGGTACAGTGATTCCTGTGTATGGTTTGTACTGTGATTTAAGTTCGCAAAGTGCTTTGATGTCCCTCAGGAGATAAGCTGCTATAGAAATGTAAGATCATCCTCATTATAGGATTCTACTTCTTTGACTTCAGTAGGCTTTGGATCAGGCCCTAAAGAGGATAAATCCAACTCACCCTATGATTCCAGATCTTCTTTGTCTCCTGGGACGACCGAGATTCTTGGTCCCTTTTTCCTAGGATTTTATCTCCCAGCAGGCCTAGGACTCAGATGGATTTTCTGTATGGTCCATCTGCTGCCAGGCCCCAGCTTATCCATCATCTCTTTAGAAAACACATTCCGTTGTGCGGCGGCCAGCTTCCTGGTGCTCGCAGTTCAGGTTCCACAGCCTCCACACGTCCCTCTGTTCCAACCATTCGGCCTTCCACCCAGGTTAACCACAAGGACATAGTCCCAGTTGTGTTTCCCCAAAGAGGAGCCTGTCCCCCATCTGGTTCCTACCCCTCTGGGCTCCCTGGATCACCAATTCTCCTGCCACCAAGAGAAGGATTGGCAGACGGCAGAGGGAATACAGGGCAGCCTCCCATCTGAGGGCCTCAACCTGTCTGTGCTGAATTTACTTCTGTATTAGGCAGGTCTGTACCTGAGATGGACCAATGCTAGTCTGGGGACTAACCCAGAGAAAGGCACCCAGTGGCAAAGGAATTGTCTGAAAAGAAGCAAAACTCCATCTTGCAGCCAGCGCTCCCCTCAAGACATCCTCTCAGCTTTGCCCTCGAACCCTGCTCTCCTACCGGTTGAAGCCCCAGTCACGCCAGGCCACTGGCCACGGACCCCTGTGACACACGAGTGCACTGTTCACAGAGGGCGACAGGTGCCCTCTCCCTGCAGTTGGGATTTTGCCCCTAATGTCACCCTAGCAAGAAGAAAATGGATTTGGGAGCCCCCACAGCTGCCCAGAGGATTAAAATGTGCTATAAGAGCATGCTGGGCTGGATTTTCTGCACAGCCGAGCACCTGCTAATCCCGCTGACGTGCACTGGAGTTAAGGGGCCTCTGGCAATCAGGCCTTTAAGTCCTGGGCAGCAAGGGAAAGAAGAATTGGTTGCTATTTGAACGGGATTTGTTCTTTATGCTACTGGAGCAAAGCAGGAAGTAAACATGCTTATTTTATGCATTAGGTTTTCTCCCCTTCATTGTTCCCAGCATCTCCTGCCCAGACTTTAGGGGGCCACATGAATCTCTGGGCCAAGGAGGAGCTCTTGAGTTCCCAGAATTATTTGAAGGCATCTGGACAGGTCACACTCTTCTTGTAGCTCTGAAGACCCTTGATGACAAGTGGAGCTTACTGAAGTCAAGGGGAATCTTGTCATTGACGTCAGCGGGGCTAGGATATCACTCCCTGTTCCAATATGATTCCATGGGACGCTTGCGCTTGACCAAATGACACTGTAAAAAAGAGACGTCTCAGCCCGGTCTGATCGTCATGGCGCAGCCTCCTACAGAGCGGCAGGGTATTTTAATTGGGTCCCAATTATCTCAATCAACACTTGGCACAGAGTTCATAGATCATCTGTAATGGGCCTTCTGGGGTAACATTCCATCCTCCAATCGGAGGCTGTGCCAGGCACTAAGGGAAAGGTGCAGTGATGCACAGATGTGCGATGAAATGCAGCAACGTGCACAGAGAATAGAGTGAGCAATCCCCTGAAGTCCTGAGGCTGCTTCATTCCCTTCTCCTCTAAAGATTCTGAGGCTGCTGCTGGGTATGGAGAGTCAGTCCCCGAGATATCATGAGACCCATCCGAGGGTAACTTGTAGGAAACAGGTCTGGCTATGAAAATGGGACTGGATGGACGCTCCATCTCTGCAGCCCAGGGCTACATATGCCCTTATCGCAGGCTGCAGCACTGCTTTGCTCACTACTAATTGTGTTAATTCTTCATACTGGGAGAGAGAGAAAGAAACTGGCCAATGGTAAAATCAATGAGTGCCCAAGAGCAGGCTCTGAAGAAACTCCCTCAGGAGTCGTCTGAGCTGGGTGGCCGCATTTCTCTGGGCCTATAAAGCCAGCTGGGCATATGGCCATGTTACATCACAGCCAGTGCTAGGCCCGTGCGACATGTGAGCTAGCACAAGGCTCCCCATTGCTCGTGTGATAAATGTTGTGTTCTGGCCACTTGTCTGGCAGATTGGCGCCTCCCACAGGTGGCTCTTGCCCATCCTCTGAGGAGATCAGAGTCTGGCCCCGTGTTTTCTATTATTTTAATAATAGCCCTCTGCAGGGCCATAGCAGTTCTCCTATAACCATCTCACAGGGCAGTGTAAACATTAATTAAGCTTCTCCACAGGGAGGAGGTGAGTATTAGAATCCCTATTTTATGGATGGGAAACTGAGGCTTAGAGAAGTTAAGTGACTTCTCTAAGGTCATGCATCTGCCTTATCATGTGCCTGTCTAATGCCCCCATCACAGCAGTTCTCCTGGCACCTTGTTCACCTGCTACAAACTTTCTAGACCATGCTCCTCCCACAGTTTTAGGTTACACCCTGATTTCCATTATTAATTCCTATTTCTTTTTTTTTTATTGCACATCCTTTCCTATTTAGCTTTGTCCAACTTTGCCCTCCCCGCATGTAAACTCAAGTAAGCAGATCTTCACATGATGATCACCCTGATCTCAGCCCCTGGGTCCTGATCCATTATTCCAAAGCAGTAGAAAGTCTCTTACTGATTTCAATGGCATTGGCTGAGGCCCATGCTGGCAGCCAGTTCTTGATATTGGGGCTAATTCCCAGTATTGATAAGGCCTTAGACTCCAGCTGGAGGAAATTCTTGGAGGTGGGAGGAGGGAGTTTGAAGCAAACAAACTAAGATGCTTGTGTGTGTTTGCTTTGTCAAAGGTTAACATATTTGCAAAACTAGTGGCTGTCCCAGTGTGGTCCATGGCCCAGTGGGGACCTATGGAGGCCTTCTTCTGGTCTTCAGAATGTATGTTGGCAGTGGGGCTAGGGTGGCCAGGTGGAGCAGTGGGTCCATGAGGCTCTCTTAAGACACAAATGCTGGAGGGCGGCAGTGGTGAAAGCCTGCTTGGCAGTGCTTAATTTGTAATGAAAGAGGTGCCAGGGCTCAAGTAATTTTTTTACTTTCATAACTGACATGCTGAGCCTAGAGGTGCCAGGGCTCAGCCCTGGCAAACCCTGGCCCAAATTAAGCACCACTGCTTGGTATTTGGCCTTTCCAAGCCCTTCTGCTCTTAGTCTTCCCTGGGCAGAGGGGAATTCTGAACAGAACTGGCCTGAACAGTTTGTCTGAGGGGTTTCTGGTCTTACAGACTAACTGGTTCCCTGAGCCTGGCTGCGCTGGCGAAATGGCTGGTTGACGGCTTGTTAGTGAACGCTTCAGTGGCCAGTGCTCATCTAAGCTTTCATGTAAAAAGTACGTTTTGTTTTGGTTTTTTGGATTGTGGTAGCCTCTGGAGTAACCCCAGTCACAACTCAGGGCCCCATCAGGCTAGGTGCTGTACACACATAACAAAAAAATGGTCCCTGTCCCACGGAGCTTATAGTCTAAGTGTGTGATGAGAGGCAAGAGGTGGATGCAAAAATGGCCGGTTATTGTCCCTTATCCTTTGACAAGCAGGGGAACTTCCAAACCGTGCTGCTGTTCAGAGTGTACGGCTAAACGGTGCCTTTGGCTCAGGAGTATCCTAGCCGAGGCGGCCGGGCTCTGGTGTCACTGCAGAGAGACACCGTGAGCACTGGCATTCTTGGGAAGCCCAGGGAAGGAAGATGTTGGCGAAGGGAGGCAGAGAACCTGGCGGGCTTGGAAGAAGGGAGCCTGGAAGATGAGAGAAGAGAGGCGGCCTTTTTCTGTTCTGGAGGGGCTGGAGGGAATGGCAGAGTGCATGGGCAGCCTGCGGTTCTTCCATACTGCAACATACAGGTAGGTACTGGCTACATGATATGTACAAATATGGGGACAGAGGCCTGGATTCCCGGTGCAGAGAGGGGCTCTTTGGCATACAACCAGAGGACTGGCTCCGTGCACTGGCGTTCCACCCCCGCTCTCCTGTTCGCTCCTGGCTAGGGTGCTGCCACCACACTCCCATTTCTGGCCTCTGGGCATAGCATAGGCCCAGAGCTAAATTGCTGAAGTCCAGTGGAGCCAGCAGGCTCTCCATACCCAAGCCTTGCTTATCTAAACCCCTCCAGTGCCACAGCCCTGGGATTGGGGATACGCACACGGTTCAGATCTCTGGGGGTTCTGCTGTGCAGCAGGCATGGCAGTGAGGAGCTGCTTTCTGGGCAGTGAGCTTGGGCCAGGCTGCCTTTGTCCAGGGAGCTGGAACGCTGTGCTATCCCGACCATGCAGGGAGCGAATGGGAGAATGGGGCCAGTGTTGGGAAAATGAGAACATGGTACGGAGACAAAGAGGAGGGCTGGCTGCTTCTGCCTACTTCTCTATGGGAATGGGCATTTCTTCTGAACAATGGCCCCTCTGTTGTTGACAAAAGAAGGCAGGATGGGGAGAATAAGGGATCCATTTTGCAGGCTGTATGTGGTGATGTTGTGGCCCTGTTGGTCCCAGGATATTAGAGAGGCAAGGTGAGCGAGGTAACATCTTTTATTGGACCAACTTGTGGTGGTGAGCGAGACCTGCAGAAGAGCTCTGTGTAAGCGCGAAAGCTTCTCTGTCCCGCCAACAGAAGTTGGTCCAATAAAATATGACCTCACTCACCTTCTCTCTCTTTTGTTTGTGGGCTTTTATTTGTTCTTTCAATGAAACCTTACACATATGACGCACCTATAAAGAGACTCAACAAATAAAAACAGCAGCTACGGGCTGGGCCAGGCTTAGCTGGGACTTTTAGAACTGGGCAAACAGTGGCGAAAGAGATGCACAAACATTTACTCGCAAAAGGAAAACCACTAATTTGCTTTGGTCCTCACCACCCTGCGTATTTGCTGTCTGCGAACTTTCAGACAAGCAAGTCTGTGTTTGCAAGATTGTTTGCAGAAAGAGAGCGTTTCGCCTGAGCTAATAGTCCAGATTCCATCCATGGCACTTCTACGGTCCCCATTCCTGAGCAGTTCACAATCTTTAACACACTGTTGCCCGTTTTCGACCCGAGCGGCTAGTCAAAGTTCAGGGCCCTGGAGATGTTCTAGTTGGGAGTTGAAATGGATGGAGTCTGGTATTTTCTTTGGTGCAGTCTTGTTTATCTACAAGGAATGTACAAGTCCTGCTGCCCTGAATGCAGGAGGAACAAAGAAGAAAGGTTTAACAGACAGCCCCATGAGGTCTCTCTCTTGCTTTTCCCAGGGTCGCTCTGTGCTCCCAGGCTATTGCTTGGCTTTCTTGCTTTTTACCTCTGCCTCTCGCTTTCTGTGCTGTCTGTTCTCAGTTTCTCTGTGGTCTCACTCTCACACAAAATTCCCCGCCAAACCGTGAGTCTACCCAATGCAGTCCAGGCTCCTGTGTGGGTTCACACAACCCTCATTTGTCTTAGCTGGTGGTGGGGGAACTTCTGATTAATTCATCCAGACAGTTATGTTAATTGCAGGGTGCATTCACACACAATCTCAAAGAGGTTTGTGACCCAAGCAGTTACTAGCACCTCCCAACAGAACAGTATTTGTCCTCACAGCACCCTGTGATGTCAGGCTGGGCTGGGCTATTAACTCCATTTTACAGATGGGGGAGCTGAGGAACAGAAAGCGTGACCTGGTCAAGTTCACCCTGGAAGCCTGTGCTGGAAAAATGTAGCTTAGGTCTCCCAAGTCCTCGGCCTAGTGCCACGTAACCACGGCAGCCCCCTTGGAGACTGGAGCTGCAGGCTGAAAACTGTTTGCACAAAGCATTTGGTGAATCATTTTGAATAAACAAAGACATTCCTAAAAGCTGAAGTATGACTGAGGATTATCTTCTGTGGTGGCCTAGATATTGTCTACCGAGGTGCCTCTACCCTGTCACCTGAAATTACTAGCTGATTATTTGTGAGTAGGCAAAAGAGATTCAAGGATGATTTCTTTAACCCACAGAGAGCTAAGCTGTGCTTCAATAGATAGTTTCCCAACAGGGGGGCATTACAGGTGATGAGAGAGATTTTAAGGGAATGTAATAACATGGTAAATACAGCAGCAGACTATGATAGTCATGTTTAATTTTCTATCTCAGATGTGATGAAAGGGATAGCCTCCATTGGGAAGCTTTCTAGCATGGTGGTATGCTTATGTTTAGGGAAATATCTAGGAACATAGCAACCTCTACTTCCAGAAGTGCTTTCTAAGAGTGTACAGTGTATGTGGAGGAAGGAATAAAATCTGAATGTTGCATTGTCTTGGCTTTTTTCCTTCTTCTCCTTGAACACTCAACACCAGGTAACATCTCCACCAAGGCAGTTGAAGCCTAATTAACATCCAGAAGGATTTCATCTAAGACAGGCAGGGATGCCTGGGAAAGAGGTGCGGGGAGAGGCCATTAGTTTTTGCTGGGCCAAGAACAGGTGCACACAAATTAGTAATTACCTTTACTCGGAGCTTCTAAGCAGAGAGAGGAAGTCCATTATTAGTCGACACCTCAAGAGAGACTTTTGAAATTAACCTGGGATGGGACAAGGGGTGGATGACACCACGTTTATTCATGGAAACAAGTTGATAGAAGAACATGCAATAACTATTATGTCAGGATGTTCCCTAGGCTGAGGCAAGCAGGTCTCAGAGGAGAATATGCTAATACACTCTCACACCTACTGACTTGGAAGGGTTCATAGACCATGAGTGACAAGCAGGACTAAGGGTATGTCTATGCTTTGAGCGGGAGGTTTGTGATTCCCAGCTAGAGACCTACTCAGGCTAGCTCTCCTCAAATCAGTGCACTAAAAATAGCATGTAGCCACAGCAGTGCGAGTGGTGGGATGGGGTAGCCACCCCGTCCCCTATACGTGCCTAGGGTCTCAATGAGAACTACTGCCAGCACATCTCCTGAGCTAGGAACCACACCCCCAGCCTGAAGTGTAGACCTACCCTGAGCGAGGAGGCTATTTTGGCAGTGAGGGCTGGGACTCTGAAGGCTTGCACGGCCAATGGGACAGACTCCGAGCTCCAGCAATTCAAGGGTTTGGGGTCGACTTTTCCTGGGCAAGGCGAGGGAGTCTCCGACCTCAGTAGGTTTGGTCTATTATGTTACTTTTCTTTTAAGGTGAAACTTGCTGCTTTTTCCTAATAAACCTCATGGGCCAGACCCTCGGCTCATGGAAGCTGGTGTTAGTTCCACTGGTGTCAATGGAATGGGGGTCAATGGAGCAATGATGATTTACACGGAGCATTTGGCCCTGTTTATTTAAGATCCTTGTGGTGTTAGGGTATATTCTTGTAGAGGTATCTTGAAAGAGGGAAATCAATGACTGGTCATAAAAGGAAACTGGAGCCTAACCCTACTCAGGGTGCTTGGCCAAAGGCATGTGGGAGGAAATCTGTCTTATAAAGCAGAGGTTCTCAAACTTTTTCTTTCTGAGGCCCCCCCCCCAACAGGCTATAAAAACTCCGCAGCCCACCTGTGCTCCAGCAACTGGTTTTCTGCATATAAAAGCCAGAGTCGGCGTTAGGGGTTAGCAAGCGGGGCAATTGCTTGGGGCCCCATGCCACAGGGGCCCCCACGAAGCTACACTGCTCAGGCTTCAGCCCTGGGTGGCAGGGTTCAGGGCCCTGGCCTTCAGCCCCATGCGGCGGGGCTTCGGCTTTCTACCCTGGGCCCCAGTAGGTCTAATGCTGGCCCTGCTGGGCGGCCCTCTTGAAACCTGCTTGTGGCCCGCCCAGGGGGCCCTGGACCCCTGGTTGAGAACCACTGCTATAAGGCACTGTCAGTACCAGAGCAGAGGGGAAAAGCCTAATCACCTTGATCAAACAGTTTGAGGGTCCCCAGGTGACATCCACACCCCAAACAAGGACGATCTCTCTCTAACAAGCTGTTTGCTGTGAACAGTTCAGCCAGCTCTAGTTACACCGGTGTCCATTTCTCAGAAGTCAGTGGAGTTGCTCCAGATTTGCACCAATGAAACTAGATTAGAATCTGCCCCAGTGTCCCAGGGACAAATACAGATGTGATGTAAACGGTGATATAAATTCCACATTGGGTGTAAGCTGCAGAGTAGTGTAATTTTCAGCACATTGTCATTCCGTGAGTGTTGCTTCCATGGTGAGGGGGTGGAGTCTAGCAGGAAAAGCCACTAAGAGAAGGATGTGAACTAAAGCTTACATCACAGCATCCCCAGCATTCCTGAGGCCACAGCCAGCCCTGCTACAAGCAGTTGCAACTCACATTGATTTTGATGCAGTGGGAGTTTGCCCAAGTAAAAACAGTCAGGCCTCAGGATTTGGCCCAGTATCTATGTAGTGCTCTACGCATGTCTGGCGCTTTACAACAGAGAAAGTGGTGGCAAGGGAAGAACAAAACCACTGCCCCAAAGAGCTTAAAAGACGCAGCATGGCACAAACCCATTGGGGGCATGTTCTGATCTCTGTGACACCTGTAAATCTGGAGTAATGCTTTGCAAGTGAGTGGCTTAACACTCACAGGAGCGAGACCAGAAGCTGTCCCAGAGAGGCTGATGATCATTATAGATCACACACGTCACTGGTGATATTTGAATCCTTATTGTTGAAAGTCCGGGGTACTGGCTAGTGCTCCAAAAGTGTCTCTTGGCCACATGGCAGCTTGTCACATTATAGTTGCCTGGAGCTTGAGTCTAAAAAATTAAGATCAGGATTTTGGTGCAAATTCCACACTTGGATGAGAGTTGCTTGCTTCATTTATTTTTGTGCCCACCGGATCTTCAGAGAGGGATACAGAAAAAAATCCCTCATCAACAGGAAAATGAGGAAGGCTTGTGGCAATGATACAGGTTTTCCTGCCAACCTCCTCTCTGCACTGGCTCCAACCTGCAGTGGCATTTCAAGCCAGGGGAGTCATATGTTCTAGGGCCAGGCTCCAGGGGACTGGACTGTTAAGCTTGGACTGAAACAGACTCTCACATAAAAGAAACCCCAGCTACAGGTCAGCAACACAATCTTTATTAGGTCTATGTTGTTCTATAGAAAGATCCCCTGCTGGGAGCTTGTAGAGGCCCTGATTGGGGAGGGGGGTGGTGTTCATGGCAGGATTCAAGGATAAGCAGAATCAATGCATCTCCTCAGCAGTCTCCACCTGCTGGGCTCCTATGAAGCTTAGGTCGCAATACAGAGTGTAGCAGTAATACTGGGTCCTTAGGTAGCCCTCTTAATCTGGAGACCTCCCAGCGCTTCCCAAAGGCGGCTGAGTATAATGATCCCCATTTTCAAGCTGCCCTTCCCTGTTGGAACCTACTGCAGCACAATGCCACTGCCCTACGCTGGGGTGAATGCCCTCTGGGGCACAGACCCCCACTGGCACAGGAAGGTACTTATGGCACCTCCCTGCACTATCGGGGTGAATCGAGTTCACCAGCTATTACCTATGACTAAGGACAGGGCCCATAATTAGGCAAATCAAACTCAGAATTAGCTTATCTGCATGGATAATGGAGCACACCAAAATGAGACCCTTATATTCAGTGATGGGACTAGTCAGTGTGGTGTAGAGCTGCTTGTCCTGGCCTTTGCTTTGCTTTCTGATCTGCCTAAACTTGTCTAAACTATTCTCCTGCTCAGCCCTGATACCAGTCTCCTCCATCATCCCCTTCTTTCTCTGCCTGATGTAATAAACTGAACTTGGATGGTCAGGTCCAGCCCTGTGGCTGATGGGGCCAGTGTTGGAATAGACAGCAAACATGGCACAGCGGTAAGGCAACTGGCACACAATCTGAGAACTTATTATTTGTGTCACAGTAGTGGCCAGAGGCCTGAGCCCCATTGCGGTAGGCGGTCCCTGCCCCGGAGAGCTTACAATCTCAGCAGGACGCTGCCAGCATTGTGCTCTGCCAGTGGGACTAAATACAAATTCCATCCACTGGGACAAATCCTCTTCTGGTGCAACCCCATTGATTTCAACAGAGTTTGGCTGATATAAGTGAGGGAGATTTTGGACCACTGAACACTCTTCCCTTCCAAGGCATGAAGGTGGGAGTAAGAGGACATTGCGCACGTCCTGGGCTTGAGTAAGGTCCAACCCATTTTCGTTCCACTAGGTCAGTGGAAGCAAATCCTACTGAGTCAGCTGGCTCCTTAAATTAACTTGCCAGAGTCAGCGGGACTTGGAAGAGTGCGGGGTGTGTAATATTCAAGCAAGGGCACTAGATATGGGGCAAGATCATTTTGACTTTCAACACCCACGAGTCTCTGCCACACCTCCTTAGAAAAACACATTTTAAGGATTGTCAGCCAGATACAACCTGGTTTTGTGCTGTGACACCCAGCACCGATGGGAGTTTTGCCACCACCTTCAATAGCCCCTTAATAGCCTATGCTGGTCTCGTGAATGCAAACAAGGAGAATTCCTATAGACCCAGACGTTCATGTATTTAAACTTATAAACTGTTCCTATCCATGCACATGTGCAGTGCGGCATAAAAATACACATACCTGGTGTCACTTTACCCGATGGGCACATTCATCATCCTTCCAAATCCACCAACCTTCCTCCTTCAACCTACTCATCCCCACACAACCCATCCCTTTGGAAGACCCAGCTTTCCACCCCCAGGAAATAGACAGGACTTGCATATGCTCTGTCAGCAGCCTGGGCTGGGTTCCATCATACCCAAGGGGAGTAAGTTCCAGAGTCAAGGACCCTCCACTGCCATCGCTCTGCCTCCAGTCAAACGTATCTATGGCAGCTTTTGGCTCCTTGCCTTGGAGTGGAAGAATGTGAAACCGCTTTTTAGGAGGGCAAATTCTTCCCTCAGATTCCTGGCTCCTGTCTGATTGCACCTGCAGGGGTTAAAGAGGAATAGAAAGTCTGTCTGTACGGAACAAACCAGTCTGGCCTTTATGAATCAGAACTAGCACCTTGATGCAAACTGGAAGCCAGTGCAGTACCTGGAGTCCAGGTATAACAGCTTCCTATACAAAACGTTGCATGATGGGAAGTGGTCTCCAGGTGACATCCCTGCACAGCAGGGGGCAGTCATCCAATCTGTCACGTCTATTTTACTGCACGCTATCCCGTCTGCCACCAATCTCTCGTCTTATTTATTTTTGTGCCCCTGCTTTGGGGAGCTCTTTGTTGGTGCTATGAGTGCTCCCCAGTGGTGCTCTGCTGCTGCAGCTTCTGGGGAGTCAGAGGAAATATTCCCTGAACGTTACTATCTCAAGTGCACAGAAATCACTAGCATTCGATTACGGTGAATCTTCCCAGTTCTATGGAACTGTCTCACTTTAGCCTGAGAGACGCTGTCTGGCTCTGTAAAACGAGCCTCCCTACCCTGAGAGCTTGGCTTTGGGGACAGATTTATCCTCTGCTGCCCTCACCTAACAGAATGATCTCAGTGAAAACCAGATACTGTTAATCCTTTCCCTTTAACACATGGCATGTGTCAAGAATTTCCTATATCCCTTTACTGTTTGCCCCTAAAACCAGAACCCTGAGAGTTTTGCTTTAAACCTCCCAGCTCCTTCAAATCTCCCAAAGCTTTTAGAAATAATGGTAGAATAGTGTAATAAACTGGCTTAGTGCCTGTGACTGTGTCTCCCCCTAGTGGCTGGTTTTATGGGCCATAATAGTCTACTGCTTTCTCACAGCCAAAGGAGTTTTTTAGTTCCAGGCATGTGACTTTGGTGATCAAAGTCCCAGATGTGATTCCTGATGATGATGGGTATGTGCGTGTGTGGTCCATGCGGTCTTAAATGCCAGCTGTGTATCGGTGTACAACCTAGGGCAGTGGTTTCCAAACTCTGGTCTGGACAGCTGGCTGGGCACATGGTACAGGCCTAGCCTTGATTCCAGCTGCTGCATTGCATTAGAACAGTGGTTCCCAAACTTGTTCCACCGCTTGTTCAGGGAAAGCCCCTGGCCTGCTGCATCCGCAGGTTCGGCCAATCACGGCTTCCGGTGGCCGTGGTTCGTTGCTCCAGGCCAACGGGAGCTGCTGGAAGTGGCGTGGGCCGGGGGACGTACTGGCCGCCACTTCCAGCAGCTCCCATTGGCCTGGAGCAGCGAACCGCGGTCACTGGGAGCCGCAATCGGCTGAACCTGCAGACGCGGCAGGTAAACAGCCCGGCCTGGCCCGCCAGGGGCTTTCCCTGCACAAGTGGCGGAACAAGTTTGGGAACCACTGCATTAGAAGAAGCGCATTAAGTTCTTTTCTAGTTGTACTTTCCCATTAATAACCGTAGTTGCCCCATGGATATTAGGGGATCTCAGACAGGAGGGAGGGTGATCCATGTGATTGTAAATGAGGTGGGAAGCAGCCTGTGGGAAGATCTGTCTGGTAAGACATGTTCCACATGATGAATGAGTTTTGAGAATCACTGTACAATGCCAAACAAAGTAGACCCAGCTCTTTTGAGATGTCAAATTTCAATATAGATATTGATCAATATTTTTGAGGGCCCAGCAGATAAAACACTAGATGCCAACCCTGGAGAATCGTTGCCTCGTAGTATCCCTGTGGAAACATCCTCTCAGTACGCGAGTGGAAAAAATGCTCTCAGTGATATTCAGTTCACTGCTAATAAATCAAGCAAGAAGGATGGCCAAGATGGTAGAGCATAGGACATCGATCTCGTAGACCCAAATTCTACTGATAATTAAGGATAAGATTTATGTCACCACCCTGAAATTATTTATTTACTTGTACACCACCATGCTATGCATCATGAATTGTTACATCGTAGCTATCATACTCCCATGCGAATAGCCACCTCTCATACTGAAGAATCACCCAGACAGTGTGTATCAGATGATATGTATGATGAGTTGCCTTGCTTTCTTCTCAAGAACTTTTGGAGGTCAGTGGGGAACACTCTGAGTAAGGTAACTGATGCTCCTATTAACTTATCCTTCTACTTCTTTCAGCTGCATGATATAAATGAATTAGCACAAGCAAAGGACTCGAGTTTTTGTTATGCAGTTTTATTATCCGAAGAGAGAGGTGTTTCAATTCTATATAGGCCTGAACCATAAACCCCAGGATATGAATAACCCTCAAACTCTGAGGCGGTTCAGTTCTGGATTCCAAGATTGTGGTTGGCAAAGATGGGCTGAATTCAAACTCTGGATCTGAACAGGGAGTTCAGGGAGAGGCTGGACAGAGTCATGGGAGTGCTTGAGACTGAGTCGAGGAGTCGGATCAAGGCTGCAGAGAGAGATGAGGACTTTAGCACAAGAAATGGAGAAGCAGTGGGATCAGGAAGGTCATCTATGTGGAAAATGACGCTTCACAGATGAGGATGGGGAACTGAGGGGAGAGGAAGAAAGTGAGTCAATCAGGCAGCAAAGATGGCAGAAAAACAGAGGAAGAAGAGTTAGGTGGAGAGGAAGATGATACATGCTCGAGGGAGAGGAGGGGGAAGAGCTGCATGGTGGGATGTCCAATGGAGGAGCACGAAGAGAAGGGTTGGGAGTGGCAGGGGGGTGAGAGGAGGGACACAGTGGCATTGGCCAGGGCAGTTTGAGATGAAGAGCCACCAAAGGAAAGGGCAGGGACAGATACTGAGTCAGATGGAGAGTACCAGGGTCATGTGAGGGGAAGGAGAATAGCAGATAAAGAGGTCATGGATCTGTGGGAGGCTTTCAGGGATGGAGCAGGGAATCTGGAGGGAGAACGGGTGCGACAGGGTAATACAAAATCGGCAGGGTCAGATTGTGTTGGGCAGGGGGAAGGTGGCGTGGGAGGAGGAGATGATGGGAATGAAGGTGGAGCTGGGTTAAGAGAGGTCTCCCTAAGGCTGTGAAGGTGGCAAGGAATGAGACAATATGAAGGTTTATAAGAGTGAAGGGATGACGTGAGAGGAGGAAGCAAGGACAGCACAGAAGAGCAAAGGCAACCTGCTGTCCTGACATTATAAAAATCCAGTTAAAAATGCCCTGGGTGATAGAGATACCAGACCTGATATGATTACGGCTTCACAAGTTAGGGGAATTCCACCATTCCGTTCAGCAGGGATTATAAACACTTTTCCAAAGAGCTTGCTGAACCGGTTGATCTACCTAGAGAAGATCTTGCAGTGAAGAATTGCCAAATGCGTTCAGTGCCGTGTTAACTGTACAGCTATCGCTCCTCGTGCTGTGATTCCAACAGGCAACAGTAAGCAGGGTTGGGTCCAGGCACTATTTGGAAGGAGCACCTTGACGGTGTGTCAGGAAGCAGTGCTGATGATTACCAGTAGGTGGCACTCTTCTCTTTGCATTGTTACATGGCCCCTAATCATGAAGCAATAAAACCAGTCCTCATTAGCAATCTAATGGCACTTCTGATGAGAGCTGGGCTGTTAAGCCCAGTGTCTGAGCCAAACTTCCCCTTGCAGCTGCATTGGCTATGAGAGGAATATTTTTCTCCACTTCCTGTCATAAACTGTTGTATGGCATCACTGTTGAGATGTTAAACAGCTGCCATGTACCTCCCCAGATGAGGCTGCCATTAAGCAGTGGCCAAGTAACCCCTATCTGTCCCTCCCTACAGGAGTTGTCCAGCACTTTGAGATCCTTGAGTGAAAGTTGCTTCAGAAGTACAGAGCATTATTGTTTTATACTAAAACGGGTCTAAGGGCAAGGATCAGGGAGCACAGAGGGTAAGTGATACACAAATCTTTGCTTAAACATCCCCTGCCTATAGGTGGATTCCCACTGTGCTTAGTGGCACTGGCCCATTTGGATCGTGTCATTATCCTTGTGAGCAGAGTGGCTGACAGCTACAAGGAAATGCACAAGGCTATATTCTACTCACAGTATGATCCAGAGAGCAAGGTGGGGTGTGGCAGCTGAAGAGATTTACCATGCTCTTCGCTGCAGATACCAAATGACGGGCCAGAGATGAGCAGTCAGATCCTCATCCAGCTTCCAGACTGGCACGTGGATTGTGCAGGCTCATGTTGCTGCTCCCACAGCTGCTCATCAGCACTACTGCTATGCAGTCCTCTCTCATCAGATCATTATGGGCAGCAGGCAGTTATTACCTTGTCCCGTAAATGGACAAACAACAGCGTTTAATCCCTCCCTCCCTGGGGTGGTGGTAATTAACCCAGCATTAAATTAATAACCCAAACACGTGTAGGGCCAAAAATAAAAAAACCCATGCCCAGTTGTTTGTAAAGTTCATTTTAACAGCATCAGTAATGCTGGGCAAAGCTGTGATCCAGGGTGATCATCTCTCTGATTGGTGAGGGCTGAGCGACTGCACTAGCAGCTGGGAAACTGATTTTGGGACTGGAGCCAGCAGGGTGATGCAACAGAGTTTGCATGGCCACTTCCCAATTGGTAAATGGTAGCATTGCCCAAAACAAGGCTTAAGAAAAGTCAGAGGATCAACCAGCATAATCTACCCAGGAGCTTTATTTCTAGCTTGATCTATCCCTACGCCCTGTTCCCATGGTACATTCCCCTGCCTTACACAAGAGCATTTTGCCACCATTCTGGTATCATTGTGTCCAAGCAACAGACAGGAAAATATCTTGACGTAATGGGTAGCCGTTGCAATGCTCCCACAGTTAGCTGGGCAGCTCCACACCAGATTCAGCTGCATCACGGCTCCGGGCACCAGTGTTGGGGCAGCAATTCGGCAGCAGCTTCTCTTTCCCCTGCCGTCTGCGGCGGCAATTCAGCGGCGACAGGTTTTTTCCGTGCTTGGGGCGGCAAAAACGATAGAGCCGGCCCTGCAGTCACCTACCTCCAGAGTTCTCAATTTTGCAGTCCCTTGAGGACTCAGCCCACTTTGGCCTTGAGCAGCCTGCTTTTACAAACGTGATACCTTTTGACCAGGTTCTTATCTCAGTTACACCAGTGCCAATCAGGAATAACTTCATTGGAATTACCCTGCGTATAACTCAAATCAGATCTAGCCGTGTGTCTTAGGCAGCTAAGTATCCATTTTATAGCCACAACAGTGTAAGTTTCCAAGGCATGGATAGGACAAAGTACCAGTATAACTATTTTGATGAGGAGAGTGATTTTTTTTAACTGAAATAGTTATTTAGGTACGACCCCTCGTGTGGACACAGTTCTATTGGTGTTGCAGTGGTAAAAATCTGTCATACGTGGATTTAGCTTATTCTTCTTTCCTTATGGGACTAAGGCCTGGCCTATACCTAAAACGTAGGTCAAGCTAGCTACTCTGCTTGGGGCTGAGAAAATTTTTTTTCCATTGACCTAGCTACCACCTCTTGAGGAGATGGATTTACTACGGTGACAGAAAGCCCCCTTTCATCATTGTTGTAAATGTCTCCACTACAGTGGTGTAGCTGCAGCGTTGCAGCTATGCCGCTGTTGCGCTTGTAGTGTAGACGTACCCTTCGCTCTGCCGGTACAACCGTGTCCACAATCAGGTGGTTGCACGGCTATAACTATTCCAGTATACTTAAAGCAGTGCAACCTTTGTGGATAGACAAGCCCTAAGGATAAAGGCTTGGCAGGGTTGCTATCGCCAGCCTGGGTTTGAATCAAGCACAGTATGAGGTCTTATGTCACCGCCCCCCGCCCCACCCTTATATCTTTAGTCCAGCGGGACCATCGGGCATCCAGCCTGGTGTGCACAGGAGATGCAGTTCCTCCATATGGCCACGGGGGGCACTGTGATGCCTGGCCTCAGGCCAAATGACCTCTTAGGTATTGGCCCCCCCCCCCGTGCGCCCTCTGCTGGCGCCATGGCAACCTGGAGCCCCCCACCCCCGCACACAGGAGGAGGCAGTGCTGGTAGGGTTGGGCTGGGCGGGTTTTGGGGGGGAGAGGCTAGGATGGGGGCTGGGAAGGGACGGTAGAGGGCAGACATATGGAGAGAGGGGAAACATTGGGGGGAGGCTGCCCCAGGCCCTGCAGCCTCCCCTGCCCCCCTCCCAGGCCCCTAGCAGCTCCCCAGCAGTCCCCCTGCCCCTCACAGACCTCCCAGCACCCCCGTCCCCCGGTCCTCCAGCCCCCCAGCTACCCCCTCAGGCTGTGCCAGGCGCCCCGCCCAGCTCTCCCTGCCCCAGAACCCCCTCAGTCCATGCCAGGCTCCTGCTGCCCCCCACTCTCCTCTGGCCCCCCTCGCCTTGGCTCCCTTCCCTTGTGACAGGCCCCCCTCCCCCTCCTGGGCTCGCTGCTTCTCCTTGAGACTGCAGGGAAGAGGCTCTGGCCTCTCCCACACCCGGGCCCACTGCTCGGGGCCTCGGCGCTGGTTTCTCGCTGCGCAGAACTTGGCGCGGATCTGGTGGCGTTTTGCCCCCGCTGTCTGCCGGCGTGGCTGACGGGCCAAGGCGCAGGGTGATGGGGAACCAGGCCGCTGCTTTCCTAGAAAATTTGCGTTTTCCACATCGCCAGCTGAATACACCCTTCAAAGGACCGACAGGGCCAGATCTTCAGCTGCTGTACGTTGGCCTAGTCCCAGTGATGACAGCGCATGGCACTGAGACATAGAGCTGCAGCCAATGCCGTGTGCTTGGGACCTGGCCTCGCTTCAGATTGGGCCGGGTCCCTGTTTGTAGCGCCTCGTTATAAAAATAAATCAAAATAGCCTCTTCCAGTTTAAGAAATGTAGGGCCATAATCACCAGTGACATAAATGGTGCTGGCCGTTGCAAGCTGGTTCAACTTACTCATTGTAAACAGTGATGCAAATTGGTGAGGTAATGGGTTTAACTACTTGTAAGTGGTAAAGCAGAGTCCATTAGAATTTCAGTGTTTTCTCAATCTTTTTGAGACCAGGGACAGGCTTGCTGCCTTCCTAAACTGTCAGGTAGATCTCAGGGACCAGCGCCTTTCTACGGACCAGTTGTTGAGAAACTGCATTAGATAACAGGGGCAGGGGAAATAGGGAATGTACACCAGGAAAGAAACTAACCGAAGGGTGTAATACAATCAAGGCACTTTCTCCGGTCACATTTATCCCTGGTGTAATGGGTGCAACTCCACTGAAATTTGTGGGACAAATTTGCTGTTGGTTTAACTCCTTGGATGTCAATGGAGTTACATCAAGGATGGATTTGGCCCATGAAGCCTGCTTTAATGAACATTCTGCTGTTAGTTGCTTTATCTGCTATGCACCCTCTTCCATCCCCTTTGGAAGGGGTGGTGCAGCAGGAATATTCTACTGTTATGTTCCTACTTATGTCCCTGCTGTATTGGACTGAGAGATTCCCATGGGAGTTGCGCCTGTTTATACATGAGCTTGATTTGAGCTTTAAGGACGGAATGGTGACAACCTGGTTTGGAAACAAACTAGATCTCAATAGACATGGAAACAGAGTGAAAAGGGAGGAAGCAGCAACGGCAGGGAGGAAGTGTAGGGCCAGATACTGATCTCAGTTACACCCATCTCCTTTGGAGCTGGTAGGGCTGCAGGGGTGTCAAGGAGGGCAGGATTTGGCCTGTAGTGACTATTGAGTGTGGAATTCACTCACCATTCCCCCTACCCTTGATCAAGTTAATTGGAAATGTGGATGGATTGTTTAATCAGCAGGGAGTGAGGTGGTGCTGTATTGAGGACAGCTTTCTCTGAACAGCAGCAGAGGAAGCTGTTTACTAAGGATGGATGGGAAAGCCAGGCAGCAGGATTTGTGGAAAGAGGAGCCTGCTATTGGAAGGACTGTGCTGTGCCACTGGGGATTATATTTGACCCCTGCAAGCTGCCACGTATTTTAAGGATTTGTGAGCCTTTGCTGTTTTCCTTTCAAAATTGTAGCTTGTTGTTTTACATATGGGTACAAATCCTACTTATAGTTGTGCCTGTACAACATCATTGAAGTCAGTGGGGTTGCACGGACGTAAAGGGGGTCAGAAGTTGTCCCATGCTGTTCAGCTGCTTATGTGCTGGCTGTATAAGGCAATAGGTGACACAGGTGATTCAGATTGGAACTATTGGGTTTAAACATTTTCATTATAGAAATAAAAATCTTGCCACATTGTGCTTTAAAGTGAAATTGATTATAAACAAAAATGAAACTCACTGGGCTTGTTTTACTGTCCAAGCTGAATGTAATGCAGAAGGGGTGAAGTTTATCCCTTTGTAAAAGATGAGTAAGTAAACCCTGATCTTAAGTAGGACTCTTGTGGTGCATAGGCCTTGTGCTGACCCTCAGCATAGAAGTGAGTTTTATCCAAAGTAAACAAATAGCATACATAGTGAAAAGTAAATTAGATTTAAGAATACTTCTTTTAGTTTTAATGATATAAGGTGTAATAAGTAACATTGTAAGGAAATGTATGGAAATATGATTTTCAAATTGATAGAGAGTCTTTGAATAGGATAGGCTCAAGTTGTCATTTATGTTACAGTAGTGACCAGAGTTTTCAACTGAGACTGGGGCCCTTCGTGCCAGATGCTGTATAGATGCAATAATAAGACAGTCACTGCCCTGGAGAGTTTATAATTTAAAAAGACAAGACAGACCGATAAGGTAGGTAAGGTAATATCTTTTGTTGGACCTACTTCTGTTGGTGTAAAGTACAAGCTTTCAAACTACACAGAGCTCTTTTTTGGGCCTGGAGGAGGAAATCAGAGCTAAATACAAGTTGGCTCAGACACTGTGATTTCCCTCCCCAGACCCAGGGAAGAGCTCTGTGTAGTCTGAAAGCTTGTACTTTACATCAACAGAAGTTGGTCCACTAAAAGATATTACTCACCTCCTTTGTCTTTCTCATATCCTGGGACCAGAACCGCTACAACACTGCAAAAGACAGAAAAAGGAAGTATCATTATCTCACTGTCATGGATGGGGAACTGAGGCACAGGGAAATCACATGACTTTGACAGGTCACACAGGAAGTTTATGACAGAGCGCCTGAGTTCCAATCAAGTGCCTTAACCACAAAACCATCTTTGCTCTTTGTTTTTTGTACATCTTAATCATTCACATTGAAATAGTCAGCATTCAAGGCCTGCATATACTTAAAATGTACTTTGGGCAGTGGCAAAAATGACACCGACTTCAATGGGAACAGAATGGGGCCATTAAAAGCCATAAAATAGCTTCAATAGTAAATCAGTGTGGCGACACAACATCCTATCCCAAATATGACTGTTGGGCTTAAAACAGAGTCTGGGGGAATGAATTAGAAAGACAAATGCTGAGTTATAATGAAGCAGAAGTCATTGATACAAGCAGACAGGAGAACTGGAAGATTCTTAAAGCTTGCCTGTCCGGATCCCATTGCACTTCACCCACACAGGCACCAGCAAGGAGGGTGAGTTACAAGCATTACAACATCAGATCAGCTCTTCTTGGCTGATTAGAATCAAGGTAACACAATATTTTTGTTTCTGAAGATTTGGAGCCAGATTCTGTTCCCGGTTACATTGGTGCAACTTCATTGAAGTCAGTGGACTTTCACTGGTGATGCTATTATAATTATTTACATATTTATTTTATGGAAAACAGATGGAAGTGAACTGCTAGCTAGGTAAGTGGTATGGGGTGAAGGGTCTTGGTTTTGCGGAACATTGGTCCACCTTCTATGGGTGAAGGGGGCTGTATAGTTTGAATGGCTTCCATCTCAGTACAAGAGACACCAGTCTTCATGGGGACAGGCTGGCTAGAATAATCGGGAGGTTGTTAAACTAATAACAAAAGGGGAGGGCAAAGAGAGGGAAGATCTGAGCACTCAACACAAAATGGAGATGTTGAGAATAAAATTAATCAAGGAACCAACGGACATAAAGAGAAGAAATGTACAGGGGGGAAAAGCTGTGTCATCATGGGAAACTTCAATTTGAATGATATGTGCTGGAGGGCTCATGATGCCATTACCAAGACATCCTTGGAATTTCTAAATATTATAGATGACAACTACCTAACTCTCAGTGTGGCATCCAACCCAGGAGAATTCTGTGTTAGACTTTCAGTATTAGACTTGACAGATAAAGAGGAATGGATCACAGACCTAACAATAAATGGTAACTTAGGTACAAGTAATCAGGACTTAATCACATTTATGATGTGCAAACAAAATAGAGTCCAGACCAGTGATGTATATACTTGATGATTTAAAAAGGCCAGTTTCTCAAAGCTGAAAACAATTATGAGCCAAATCAGCTGAGAGGAATAATGTAATTATACAAATATGAATGATAATTGGGAGTGATTTAAAAACACTTTATTAGATGCCCCAAAAGCCACAATCAAGCAAGAAAGCTGCATTGGTGTAAAAAAAGTCCTGGTTTAGAGGGGAAGTGAAGGCAGGTATAAAAACTGTATATATATATATATATATAACAAATGGAAGAAAGGGAAAGTTGATGATAATGAATATAAATCAGAAGATAGGAACAGTACAAAATTGATAAGGGAAGCAAAGGGACAGAAGGAGAAATCTATGGCCAGCAGAGTTAAGGACAATAAGGAGGAGGTCCTAAAGTATATTAGGAACAAAAAGAATCCTAACAATTTTATTAGTCCATTACTAGGTGGAAATGGTAGAATTATCAATAATAAGGCAGGAGTGTTCAATAAATATTTTTGTTCTGTATTTGGAGAAAAACAGATGATGTAATCCTATCACAACACTCTTTCTATTCCACTAGTATGTCAGGAGGATGTTAAACAGCAGCTACTAATTTTTTAAAATCAGTAGGTCTGGAGAACTTGCATCCAAGAGTTTTAAAACATCTGGCTGAGGAGCATGCTGGACCATTTTCAATAAGTCTTGGAACAATGGGGAAGTTCCAGAAGACTGGAAGGAAGCTAATGTTGTGCCAATATTTAAAAAGGGTAAATGCGATGACCTGGGTAATTATAGGCCTGTCAGTCTGCTATCTATCCTGGGCAAGAATGGCTGATAATGGGAGTCAAATAATAAAGAATTAAAGGAGGGTAATATAATTAATGCCAATCAAAATGGGTTTATGCAAAATAGCTCCTGTCAAGCTAACTTGATATCTTTTTTCTGATGAGATTACAAAGTTGGTTGATAAAGGTAATAGTATTGATGTAATATACTTGGACTTTTGTAAGGCATTTGACTTGGTACTGCATGACATTTTGATTAAAAAAATATAAAATTAATATGGTGCACATTAAATGGATTAAAAGCTAGCTAGCTGGTAGGTCTCAATATATAATTGTAATTGGAGAATCATCATCCAAAGGGTGTGTTTCTAGTGGCGACTGCAGGGATCAGTTCTTGGCTCCATGGTGTTTGATTTTTTTTAATGACCTGGAAGGAAACCTAAAATCACCACTAATAAAAGTTTGCAGATGGCACAAAAATTGGGGGAGTGGTAAATAATGAAGAGAACTGTTCACTGATTCAGAACGATCTGGATCAGTTGGTACGCTGGGCACAAGTAAACAATATGCATTTTAATATTGCAAATATATATATATCTAAGAGCAAAGAATATAGGCCATACTTAAACAATGAAGGACTCTATCCTGGGAAATAGTGACTCTGAAAAAGATGTGGGGGTCGTGGTGGATAATCAGCTGAACATAAGCTCCCAGGGCAACACTGTAAAAGGGCTAATGCAATCGTTGGCGGTATAAACAATGGTATCTTATGTAAGGGTAGAGTGGTTATTTTAATCTCTGTATTTGGCACTGGTCCAACCGCTGCTGGAATACTGTGTTCTGTTGTGGTGTCCGCAATTCTAGAAGGATGTTGACAAATTGGAGATGTTTCAGAAAAACCACAAGAATGATTAAAAGATTAGAAAAGATGCCTTATAGTGATAGACTCAAGGAGCTCAGTCTATTTAGTTTAACAAATAGATGGTTAAGGGTTGACTTGATTACAATCTCTAAGTACCTACGTGTGGAACAAATATTTATAATGGGCTCTTCAGTCTAGCCGAGAGAGGTCCAATGGCTGAAAATTGAAGATAGACTGGAAATAAGGTATACATTTTTAACATAGAGTGTAACTAAGCATTGCGATAAATTACCAAGGGTTATGATAGATTCTCTATCATTGGCAATTTTAAAGTGAAGATCAGATGTTTTTCTAAATGCTCTGCTCTAGGAATTATTCTGTGGAAGTTCTATGGCCTGTGTTATACAGGAGGGCAGACTAGATGATCACAGTGGTCCCTTCTGATCCTGGAATCTCTGAATTTATTCATACATTATGTATTTTTATTGGAGGAGTGGCCAGAAGCCCAATCATGGTCCAAGGAAAGAGTTTATATTAAAGGGAAAGGATTGTCTTGTGGTTAAAGGCACTGGACTGTGACCCAGGAAATTTGGGTTGATTCCTCCATTTCTACCACAGATTTTCTATTTGACTGAGCAGCCACTTAGACCTAGATCCTCAAAAATAATTGAGCACCGAACTTCCCTAGCATCTAGCCCAGTGGGACCTATATATTGATTGAGGTCTTTCAGCACTCCTGTAATGTAAATAATAAATGGTCAGTTAGCAAGTAAGCAGGATGTTGTCCAGATTATACATGGCGCTTGTTAGCCCTGGCAATATCTGGTCTATGAAGTGCTGAAAAAAACACTGGTGCACCTAGATATACAATAGGGTAACCTGTTATATTGGATTTAGAGTAGCAGCCGTGTTAGTCTGTATTCGCAAAAAGAAAAGGAGTACTTGTGGCACCTTAGAGACTAACAAGGACTCTTGTTAGTCTCTAAGGTGCCACAAGTACTCCTTTTCTTGTTATATTGGAATAACCCTTTTATTGTGTTAATGACAAAGTACTAGCTTAGTTTCACTATCCAGTGCCACCTGCTGGTAAACATGAGTCTAATCTTAATCTTGGCGAATTTCTTTCCTATATGCTATATGCAGTGTTGTAGCCGTGTTGGTCCCTGGATATTCGAGAGACAAGATGGGTGTGGTAGTATCTTTTATTGGACCAACTTCTGTTGGTGAGAGAGACACACTTTTGCACTTGGCCAGAGCTCTTTCTCAAGCTCGAAAGCGTGTCTCTCTTACCAACAGAAGTTGGTCCAATAAAAGATATTACCTCACTCACCTTATCTCCTGCTAACATCTAAAAACAAGTCCTGAGCTACAGGAATAGGGTGAAGATCTACGTATCAGTAGTGATCCACTGCCATTTGATAACAGCTGCATATTTACACTCAGCCCTCTGCTTTGGAAACGCATCGAATAGGTGTGATCCACTCATTAGGATGAACAGGGATTAACAATTAATGTTTGAGCTCTTTGAGTCATTGATTCACAGCATCCCACAGTGTGTCAGGCACTGGTCTAACTTTCCAAAGTTTTAGAATCGTTTCCTCAGTCTACATCTACAGTTTAGTCTCAGTCCCTTTTGTAACATGCCCATCTTGATTTGAACTCGGAGCTATGTTTAATACATAATTCCTACACTGGATCATCTGACCCAGATAACTCTTGATCAGTCAGAATTTAGCACCTCAGTCCTACAGCTGTTCGGATGAGCAGGACCTTTTCAACCGGGACCAACAGTTAAATTTACTGTCACAGTTACTCTGCTCACCACTGCTGTTCTCCCACTGTCCGTCTCCAAAAAATATCCTCAAAATCACTGCACCTCAAACTGATGCCTCAAGGGCGTATTGGTTATTATATTCCTTTGTCTGGTGCTGCATTTGAAAACCTAGTGTTGATGAAGACACTGCTAGCTTCCCCACTGTCATTTTCTCACGTGCTCTCTCCATATGTCCTAGCTGTGAAAGTGGACCAGCACTGAAATGTCTTAAAACTCTCTGTCTCTTTGATGATGGTGCGGGAAAAAAGTGATCTGCTTTATATACTGTTTTCAGTGGGTGATTTTTCTGGGGCTTTGTGTGGGATGACTTTGTAGATGGAATCTGCAAATGTAAGCCAATGAGGACAGCCTGGATGGCTGTGGACGTTTGTTCCTTTCCATGCTGAGTGCAGTACTTTCTAAAATAATCATAATGGGTGGAATTTGACTAAATGTAGAGAATCTAGACAAGACCAACACACCACTTAAGCTCTTCATGGGGATATAAGGCGTTTAGAAGGTCGTGTGCAGCTTTTCCGTACTTGGCTGAATTTCACCCAATGTCCTTGCATAAGATATGTCAACTCCACATGCTGCATTTAGTAATTTGCTTCACGGGATGTTGCTAATGAGTCCATGTTCAAAATGATCTCTCAGCTGTTCAAATGTATCTCCAGAGTCATACAATGTAGAGTTAGAGTATTTTAAATTTGCTGTAACCGCAGATGCTGTTTCAGTGTCATCTATGGTTTAGGAAATGATCTTTCAGCCAAGACATGTTTGCTATGGGAATAAAAATCTAATCATTTAACGAACTCGTTACATTCAGTGTCACCTAATATTGTGTTGCCATGAGGTCCTTCGGGAGAGGAAATGACTTTGAGCCAACTTCTGATATAAACATAGTACTTTTTCCCTCTTGGCTCTAAATCATTTGCTTAGCAAAGCTCAATGCTCCTTACGGGGGCTACAGCTGGTATAACTTCTTCAGAGCACAAGTCAGACTCTGCTAAAAGAGGCCTGTTTCTTTACTTTTTTCTTCTCTTTTTCTTCCTCTCTTCTTTAAAATACTGTCAACCCTGTCCTTTGTGCTGCTGTTCTTTCCATGCACAGTGAATAACTACCACTGTGAACCTGTGAATCAGAGTGAACTAAACTCTATATTTTTACACATACAGATACTTATGAACCAGGTTTCTTTTTACCAGCTGTACCTTTCAGTCTAAGTGACTTTTATTTTAGATTGAAGAAAACAACACACTAAGAAGGAACGAACATAAAGTCTCCATGAAACAGAAAGTGGAATGTGTTTCTTGATCTGTCTCCTTCTACAGTCTGCCCCTTAGCTAGCAGGCAGTCAAGCAGGGTTCTTTTATGTGTTTGTACAGTGCCCAGCACACGGGTCCTGGTCCATGTCTGAGGCCCCTAGGCACTGTGGTTATACAAATAATAATATTAAAAATGTAGTATGCAAAAAGAAGAGCCATAGCTAAGGATACGGCTGTGCCACGCTGTTGTGGTTGAAGCAATAATAAAAGTCTGGAGGTGAATTGGCTTTGTCTGCACTAGGGGTTTTAGCCATCCGTGTAGCTGCACTAGTGCAAACCCCTAGTGTAAGCAGGCAAAGCCAATGTAAGTCACAGTTTGCATCAGTGAAGTTTACCCCTGCTTGAAACGGGGTAAACTGCACAGGTGCAAGTCATGGCTCATAGCAACCTCCCTTTTCTACACCAAAAATATGTGCTGGAGGAGCTACATCAGTAGCCAGCCGCTGATGACTGCCACTGGGCCAAATCCCCAACGTGGACAAGACATTAGAGAGATAAATAGATGTTTTGTTTAGAAACTCAGTTCAATGGCAGGAACAGGCGAGGAACCTAGAGCATTCTCAAAGTGGAGACTGGTTTTTCCAGAAATCCACCCCCACGAGGGTATTAATTATACAGGCATCACTACATCCAAATAATGCTTGTTGGCTGAGCAGTGGCCTGGGGGCAGGAGACTCTTATGTAGCAAGTTCTGAGAGCTGATTAACCCTTTAGTGGGTGGCACCTACTCCACAGTCATGATGTTGTGCCAGTGCATTGGCTTTGGAGAAGGGCTGTAAGATAGAACCTTAGGCATGTGTTTACTGGGAACATTCTGTGCCCCGCCAATCAGTTGTTTCAACCCACTGTGAAATCCAAGGTCTCTTCACCCTCCTAGGGGGTTCCTGTGATCTCTCTCCTCTTCGTCTGGGGGGGTCTAGCTTAATTAATGGTGCAACATGTGCAGGTGCTGCTGTTACGGACCACAAAGGAGATGTTCCTTATGGGTCCCAAATGGACTGGATGAAGTCCCCAGCAAGAAGGGAGAATAGTATCCCCAAAGAACAAGTCTTTTACAGGAGACCCCTGCTATAGTTTGTAGCCATGCAAAACCCCACAGCCTCAATCTCTCAACTTACAGGAGAGGAGAGAGCAAACTAGAAACAGAGAGCAAGAGAATGTGCACATGTTCCCTGGCGCCTGATCTCTGGTACTGTAACCCCTCTGCACCCATCTGGCTGTGTCTCTTTGTAACCCTGATTCTGTCCCTCACCCCTGACTTCTCTTAATCAGCTCATTAAAGGCTGTTGAGACTGAAACAACAGATCCACCCAATATCCTCTGTGCTTGCTCTTGCTCCTCTTCTCTTGGGAGTAAATGAAACAATATCCTCTGGCCTATATACAAACTGCTGGTGTTTCTCTCAGTAGTTTCCACCAGTGGATTTCTCCACTTTTACCATTTCTACTGCCTGTCTTTCTAGCCATCTCTTTTTACATTCTCTTTTTCCTACCTCTTGTCTCCCTGCCTCCCCCTCTCCCTCCTTCCCATGGACATTCCATGTGCTACAGACTCCCAGATATTATGCTGATGGCTCCTTATAGAAATGGGATAATGCTGCTGCTAACTCTTTCCCCTCCCTGCCCCTTGTTTTCCCTCCTAATCCTGCTTGTATGTGGTACCTATATGTAGCAAGATTTGGAGAGAAAAATAGGAGCACACCTTTTAACTCCTTTAAAATCCCTCAGGCTAAAGAAGCTTTAGGGAGAGACAGTGGGAATATGATGGGTATCTTGCTCTAGGATAGGAACTGTCCTTCCTAACTAGGATGCTTGGCATGCATACAAGGTTTCCTCCAGCTGTTCTGTATCTCTCTCTGCTCTCTTTGTTCTCCTTCTTCTTGCCTCCAGCACAGCTCTGTGCTCCTCTATAGGAGCAGTAATGTTGTTGTTTTTTTAATATCGCTGCCCTTCCCACGTCCTTTGGCTCTGGTGAGAGCAGCAGAGTGCCTGCCTGCCTGTACAAGCTATTCTTCATGACAGAGAGAGCCAAGGGCAACAGACACAGCAGCACCATGAGGGGGAGAGAGTCAGAAAGGGCGTGGAAGAATCAGAGGAGGGTGAGAAAGGGGCAGAGTCTAGGGATGGGACTAAAGCCAGCTTCACATTACTAGCACTGAGCAATTTGAGTTTAGCAGTCTGCAAGCATTTCAGATTGCACACTCTGGCACTTCTGCCAAGGCCAGCTGCATTTCTCTGCTGCCTCTGCCCTTCCCGGGACAGGCTCATTTGTTATCTGATCCTGCAGAGGTACTGGGACGTTGGATCACTCTGCGGTGTCTTGTGCTCTGCAGGGGGATGGAGCCATGGCAGGAGATGCTGATGGAGAATCAGGACCTGTACCAAGAGAGACAGAAGGGAAAACTGCCAAGTGAGGCAGGAGCAGCCAGGATAGAGCTACTGCAAAAAGATTCTTCCCTAAACCACGGAGTGGAACAGCCAGAACCCTCAGGAGAAGGAAGAAATGCCCAGGAGAAAGTTGAGAAACTGGGGCAAGGGGACACACCAAGTCAAGAGACTGCAGATCCAACACAACAGATGCAGACTGGCGTCAGCAGAGCGGGTCCCCCTGAGCAGGAGGTGACTCCGAAAGGACAGGATCCAGGGCCCACCTTAAATCATCCAGTCCTGGATGGAGATGGAAACACCTCTAGAGGAGAAGAGATGCCAAGGGTCTTTCAAAGAGGTGCCAAGGAGGAAGTGGAGCCACCTGAGGAGGGAAGACGTGAGGAAGCCCTGATGGGGGAGCTCTCTGAGCTGGTGCAGCAGGTGGTGAAGAGAAGCAGCTGGTGGGAGAGACATGGCATAGATGACTGTATCATTGCCCTGAATTTCCTCATCCTTCCTGCAGGTAAAAGTGGGAAGGTTTGTGTCAACTAAGGGAAGGAAGGGAAGGGCCCCTGTGTCTCCTTATTGCTTTCTCATTACACATTAACAGGGAATTGTATTCCCTTTGTGTTAGTAGGCTTGATAGCTCAGCTGGTTATTAACCACTTAGATGTTGCAGCTAACAGGGTGAAAGGAACCTCCAAGTCCTGCTCCCGTGTCCCAGAGCCCTACTTCCCATACTGCCCCATGGGAGCTGCCACAGGGGATGGTGTCCGAGATCTGCGTTATATGAACACAATTAGCTGTTGGTGACAATTGGGGTCAGCAGTGGGCACAGCTGAACCAGTGCTGAATGCAGTTAACTGCAAGTGTAGCGCCAGGCAAAAGGGGCCTCAGATACTGTGGTGATGGGTGCAGCATTAGAACCTGAACACAGTAGACCTGAACTGCGTTCAGCATCGTTTCAGTACCTGTGCTCAGGCTTAAGGAGTTGATGCAGCTTGTAATTATTCCTGTGGATGCGAATTAAGTGTACAGGTGAGCTTCAGGTAAGTGGGATGCCGAGGCAGCAGCCTTTTCAGTGCCTCTGTCGCCTCTGGTTTAACCCTGTGAAGCAAAGATGTGCATTTGGGGAAACCTTCCTTGTTCAGCACTGCTGGGCTGCCATTCAATACTAGCTCTGTCTGTCCCAGCTGTCTGTCCAAGGAGCTCAGCCCTGCCATGGAAGCTTTGTTATTGTATTGATATGAGTGACTTCTTTTGGTTCTGATGATGAGCGTGATGTAGGAGAGATGTACTTTTAACAACAGGCTGAGCTGGTCTTGTGGCTTCTCTCAGGATGTGCAAGACTTGCCAATACAGTCCCTCGTTTGTCATCTGGCAGCCAGTGAGCATTAATTTCTGCTATGAATAAAGGGTACGAGAAGCAACCAGTTGCAAGCATAGGTGTCACACTGTCCTGTGGCTGGTGGTTCTCCATTCATCCTGGGACAGGTATTTCCAGGTTTGTCCCAGTTATATTGGAGAGTTTCTACACCCTACAGACAGTGTTCGCACTCCTTCCACAGGCCCCTAAATCAGTTTGGAAGCTAGTGAGGTGTCCTCTCCTGGAAGTGTTGCATCGGGATGGAATTACGAAGACAGCAGCCTGCGCTTAACTCTGCATCTAAACAGCATAAGCCAAATGTATCCCCTTGAAGTCAATAACGTTACACCTCTAACCCACTCACTTCAGCTTAGAGTTGAGGGACTGGTAGGGTGCTGAAGCTGCTGCTCTCATTGTATCTGTGTCGTTGTATTGTACTACTGTACATCTGGAAGTCCTTACTCAGGCAAAATTCCCCTTTGGCCAAATTCTGGGAGGGGCTGAGCACCTGTAACACCCCTCGATGGCATTGGGAGTTTTAATTATGTA
The DNA here is from genome assembly GCF_965152235.1 of Eretmochelys imbricata. Classification (NCBI taxonomy): domain Eukaryota; kingdom Metazoa; phylum Chordata; order Testudines; family Cheloniidae; genus Eretmochelys; species Eretmochelys imbricata. Next base: position 14,433,755 of record NC_135585.1, on the reverse strand, counting down.
TACTGGGCACCCTTCAGGATTTAGCTCAGCGGGTATTTTGCCTGAGGAACCGGTAAAAACAGGGTAAGTATTTGGCCCTGTATGGAGGGCTTGCTGCCCTTATTTAGGTAAATTCTCATTGATTTCTGTGGGAATTTGCCAGAGTATGAACTAATTAAGACTCTCGGGACTTACAGATCCTTGTAGGTACCTCACTGTGCAATAGGGGAGCTGCTGTGCCAAGCAAATAACAGGTCCCTGCCCCAAAGAGCTTAGAGTCTCAGAATATAATCAGGTACAAACAAGGAGACATACGGTGCGATCGTAGCTAGAAAGTGCAAGAATTAGGTAGCTTCTCTGAAGTGTTTTGAATAAGGAACGAATGGGAGTTTGGTGTTGGCCAAAGCATCCTAAGCTGCGTGACAGAGGGCATTGAGGTAGGAGTGGGGAAAGAGAGATGAAGGGAACTCTCAGGAAAGAAGCTTCCTTGAGTGCAGTTGGGTGGAGCTGGAGATGCAGATTAAGATGTAGGGACAGATTTATGGAGTGCCTTAAAAGTGAGGACCAAAGCACTGACTTTAATGTGGAAGGAGAGGGGTCACACACAAGGAGAAGAGGAGGGAGGCGGGGACTTAGATACCTAGGTTTATGGCTGCTTAGCTGAGCTGAAGCAGAACTCTGGAACATTTTGCCATCACTGTTTATTTGACCAACCTTGTGAGGACTTCCACTCACCGTCATGGCATTTCTCTGTTTGGACATTTGGATGCAATGCAATAACTTATGAATCCTGCATCCAATCAATTCCAGAATGTTAGGGAAAGTCCTATTGATTTTGGTGGAAATGCAAAAATTGGAAGGAGGAAATGGGAGGACACATGGAGTCCCTGGCATCTGGTTAGCAGAGCCAGCTGCTTCAACCACCTATAACAGTCTAATAGATCAAAGAGCCAATTGATGGCAGCCATTAACAATACTCCTCAGTTTAGCTCTCCCACTCCTCCCAATACAGTTTAAAAGTGTTAACACCCTGAAAGAAAGAGAGAGAGAGAAAGGAAAACAAAAATGGTGGGAGGGAAGGGGAGAATGGACAGGCCTGGGAGGAAAGGGGGCACACACAGAACCCCTGATGGAGTGGGGGGAGAATGGGGGACCCTGGCATGGGGGAAATGGGGAGCAAACAGATCCTCTGGCATGGGGGGAATAGGGGAGTATAGGGTGGAATGAGGAAAAGGGGGTATGGAGGGAAAATTATTGTTTGTATTACTGTAGCACTTAGGAGCTCCAGTCATGGACCAGAGCCCCATTGTGCTAGGCATTGTGCAAATACAGAGCAAAAAGATGGTCCTTGCTCCAAGGAGTTCACAATCAAAATATAAGATAAGAGACAAGAGACAGCAGATGGATATAGATGTGGGGGGAGGGGTACAAGTGAACAATGAGAGTATTGGTCAGCATGATGGGCAGTGTTTCAGCACCAACAGCCTAACCGTTCTGGAGTTATTTGTAGGCATCATGGGATGCCTTGCTTGTGCCTAGTACCTTGCCCCTTAGAGTCCAATCATCATAGAGATCCAGTTCATTCTTGTTAGGGGTTTTTATCTCCCTCTTCCCTTCCGCTCTGAGCTGCAAGCTCAGCTGACAGGAAAAATCCACTTGCATGACTCCTGTTCATGAAGAGAGGGACAAAAACACAAATGTCTTTTGTCCTCTTTATAGTCCCACAATAGTCAGTTTGATGTCAATGGTGCTTTCTGGTTGGGCAGACGTAACACCTTCTGTTGGAAACCTGCACAACGCCTTCACAAGACGAGCCTGGGAGCTTAAATTCATAACTTTGCTAGACACTAGAAATCATGGAGTGAATAAAGACACTGGATTTATGGCTTATTACAACAATTATAACCCACTACTCCTCCATTTTCTCATGCTTTCATGACAGGAGAGGTATTAACTGGCCACTTCACCTTCAATGGTCCTTTGAAATATGTGTTCTCTCTGATCCTCACATCTAGGCTGTATCTAAATCTTGCTGATTCCTTTTGCAGGCCTACACTACAAACTTGCATCAGCCCAGAGGCACCGATGCAGCTGTGCCACTGTAGTGTGTCTGGTGAAGACGCTCTAAGCTTATGGGAGAGCTCTCTCCCGTTGACTTAATAACTCCACTTCTGCGAGAGGCAGTAGCTATGTTGGCGGGAGAAGATTTAGATGTAGCCTGGATATGAGGATCAGAGAGAGGTTCAGGTTGAAGGTGATGCCCAGGTTATGAATCGCCGGCTGAGGGAGGCTAGCCCCCAGCCAGCCCCGTCCTCTCGCCTGAGAACCTGTCCCCTTCCCCCACCGGAGTCCCTCAGTGCCAGGTGAGTGGCGCCCCCCCAGGCACAGGACGGGTGGGCGGCACATGGCCCCCCTGCCCCCGAGCACAGGACGGGTGGGCGGCCCTAGCCATCCCAAGTCCCAGCCGTCCTAGCCCCAGCACGCTGCTTCCCTGAAAAGGACCAGCCTGCCTGGGCTTTGGGGAGGAGTGTAGGTGTGGCCACATCGGGCTGCTTGGGGAGGTGCAGCCTTCCCCAGCCTATGCGCCGCCCATGGTTATGGGCCTGGATGATGGTGTTGTCCACGGTGGTTGATAAAAGAAAGAGAGAGGAGGGCTTAGCAGTGGGGAGGGGGGAGTTAGGAATTGTGTTTTAGTCATGTTTACCTTGAGCTGATGACTAGACACCCACAAGGTGCGCACGCAGTCTTTGTGGGGGTGGGAGCAGGGGAAGAATGGGGACCCAGGAGGGAGGCTGGGGGGACACAGAGCCTATGGCATGAGGGGGGTGGAGAGTTGCTGGGAGTCCCTGAAATAGAGAGGGATGGGAGAGTAACACCCAGGGAGCTGGGGGGGTTGGGGGGGAGACTGGAGGAGTGCAAGAATCCCCTGGTGTGTGCAGGGCACTCTGACTACATAAGAATTTGCCCTTAAACTTGGGGGGGAAAGCGAGTTGGATAGTCAGCATAAAAAAAGCCTTCATCATACCGTTTTCATCTGACACTGACAGTGCAGGAGACTACATGAACACTTCCCTGTCCCATAGACTTTCATCTGTCAATCTAGCTACATGCTTTTATGGCCCTCATCCCCATTGTATCTGAACTGGGTACCTGGATTTCCACTTTACTTTGGTGAGAAGAAGGAAAATGGACTCTTTCAGACTGAGACTCCTTCAGAATGAGATCTCATTTGCCCAGGAGAGCTGTAGTTCTTATGGGGAAAGCAGTCCCCCATGGATCTTGCCTTGGCCATTATACTGGTCTGATCTTAACTATCTAGAAGGCTTAATAGCTCCAAGGTTTTTCTTTCTATCTCTAGGGTTCCTGTGTCTGCGTTCAGACAATGCCCTTCCCTTCCTGTTGGGCATCTTCATCTTGGGCATAGTACATCACACTATAACAGTGAAAGGAAGCCACTTGGCCAGCCACAATGCCTTGACGGAGTCCAAGTCTTGGGGGAAAGTTTGGGCCATATTCTTCCTCGAGGTATGTAACCAATGTGGGAGAATGCTCCTGTGTGTATGTTTATATAGGAGGTACTCAGATTTCATGGTGCTGGGTGACTATAAAAACCAAGATACCTAGGCAGAACAGTGCAAAGCTTACAGCTACACCTTGTCATGTTGCATGGATGTGGGGTGGTTTGCTGCATCCCTGCATGGCATGTGTATGTGAATGTGGGTCCAGACCTGGGGATGGGGTAGATAATATGCATAGAAGCACATTTCCATTGAGCAGAGGCCGTTCTGTCAGATAGCTTGATGGCAACTCATCACCAGATACATGAATCGAGAGTGACTGAGTTAAGAGAGTGTAACTGAAGTCAGGATTTGGCACATTAGCCCTAATCACCAGCTCAACAAGTTGCAGTGTATTAACTGCCAAGTTCCTCTCCAAAGAGGGGAGAGATTTCTTTCTGATTTTCAAAATGCCAAAGGAAATTAAGGCAATCCTCTTCAATTTTCTCCTGATAACCACCAGCCCCGCTGATCCATAACTTGTGAATACATCAGCTCTTGGGATCAAATCTTCATTTCAAAAGCCAGTCCCTAATGGTATTGAACTAGTAGCACTTTCCACTCAAGGGACAGATATATTCAGAGAGCAAAAAAACTTTTAAAAACGAATTAGTTCTGCTAACTAACTTTATTTTTCTAAATTAATAACACTGTAGCAGAACTAGAAAAACATGTTTTTGACTGTAGATTGTACAGATAGAATGAGTTCTGCAACCTGCTGGCTATTAAGTATGTACACTACTGCCCTCTACTGGGTGAAATCAGAACTGTTCAGCAATGTGTTGTAGTCTCTGTATTGTTGATGATTCCCAGAGATTTTCCTTTGGCTCAGTTGGCAGGAGTTTGTGCTTTTTGAAGCAGGAGGAAGTGAGTTCTATCTCTGTTGGTGCTGCAAAATTGCAAATGGCCCTGATGTGCAATGTAGTGATAACCGGGAAGTATAAAGTGAACACAGATTTGTTATAATATCTTTTTGTCATATTAAGGCCATACATCAACTCTGAGACCATACTCGAAAACTGGAATTTCCAAAATGAAGAGAAATTAGCTTTCCAATCAGTTGGGGCACAGACATCAACTCCTAACTGTGGAAGAGTTTATACATTCAGAACAGCCAAAGGTATACATGATCACTAGATGCATCACTTAATGGAGCTGGGCCTGAGGCTCAATTCTGCCTCTCACTCTCAATTTACCCTCAAGCTGGGGGTTGTTTGATTCAGGGTTTTGGCTAAAGCCTGTCTCTGATAATCAGTAAACTTGAATAACTCTTTGTGTAACTGGAATGTTCTTATCATAGAAATGACCTTAGAGATTAGTACTGTCCTCAGCTGTAAAGTACATATCTTTGTGTAACTCCAGAAATTATCTACCATGCTTGTATCATGCAGCTTCAATAGCATTTTAAGGCATATGTGGTGCAGACAACAGATGTATTTCTCGGGTGTAGTTATATCATATTAGTCCTCTTATCCTAGTGCATGACAATAACAAGGCTTTGAGTGTGAACCTCTGTGGTGGGATCATCCCAGTGAGACAATGCTGTGTACCTGCCATGTTCTGATCCTTGCATGCACGCTATTCTGCATTTACTTCTCTTTTCTTTTCCAGGTTTGCTCAGCTTTCACAGCAGAGCAGGCATACTACAACCATGTGAAACTCCACCACGGTTACACTAATGTTATCAGACTAGGCGATTCCAGTACTTGGAAGATTCCTTTCTTGAACCGATATGTCTACATGTTCATTGCACCCATTGCTATACCTGTTTTAACCCCGCTAGTGGCACTTGGTATGTAGCTTTCCTCTGAGATATTTTTCTTCTATAGGTATTGTTTAAAACCTAAAGGTTTTTTTAAACTAAAAATTAAACTAATTTGTAAGGGCCCCAAAAGATAAATACAATTATCAGCATTATGGAAGCTCCAGTCAGGTTAAAGGCCTGATGGTACTAGGAGCTGTACCAATGCAGTCTCTTGCCTGAACATCTTACAATCTAAGTTAGGATGAGACAGGACAAGTGCGTATAACAGACAGTAGGAAGGAGCAGGAGAAGTCCTTTGGGCTATCTGCTCAAAACTAAGCCGTTCGCCACAACCATCTGCAGGGCTTCTTGATTCTTAAACTGTCACAATAGGGTCCCTTTTGAGAAGCAGATTTTACATTCAGAATGGAATGCACTCACAAAAACTCAATATTTAAATATATTGGGTCAAATACTGAAGACCTTAGGCAAATCTCACATTGAAGTCAATGGGCCAAATGCCTGAAACCCTTATTTATTTTTAATTCAGTCCATTCTCAGACCCGTTGACTTCAGCAGGTATTTTGCCTAGATAAGGACAATAGGATCCAGATTTGTATGTAAGCAGTGTCAGGATGAGCTCCACCCTGACATCTGGTGGTGAGGTGTGGCAAGTTGTGGAAAAGAACTTCAGGGGCGTATCTCATTTGCACAGGCACACCCACCCCGCCTAGAATGAGGCCATAGCTGCCCAAATGGTCACTTTGGCTGCTGTGGGATCCCCAGTATCTCTGTTATTGGGGCAGGAAGAATAAATTGTTATTACCCTGATTATGGGAACTGTGCTTGGAACTGTACTTGGCCTTTTGTTATGATGGAGGGACTCACAATCAACTAAGTAGCACTCGCTAGGCAAGGGTCATGGGTTCCAAAACTCTGTGAATTGAGAGAGGCTGGGGATAAGTATTAATATTTGGTGGCATGGGCCCCTGGGTGAGGGCCTTACATGCTAATTGCACTTCCTCCTCTCTCCACTGTGGAATATCAGAGCTAATTTTGATTCCATTAGGAGTCTAGTTACAGGCTGCTGAGCTCACTTTGGGCTAATGGTGCACCAGCACTGAGGCTCCCCTACTACAAGCTGAATTCACTAAAGAGCTGAACTGACTAAGAGCTGAAATCACTGAGCGTTGTGTTAAGTAGTGGGGGAGCCTGAAGATATATTGTGGAGCAGTTTGTGGGATGGCTGGAGTGTCTTGTGGACAGGCTGGTGGAGCAGTTCATAGGATGGCGGGAGCTGCTTGTGGGATGCGGAGTGGAGCAGTTTGTGGGGCGGCTGGCAGAGCGGAGCGAAGGCCTATGGAGCTGTGGGGCGGTCAGCTTCAGATTATGTAAGGTGCCCCTTACCTCTCTCCCCCGCCACCCATCTCCACCCAGGTTGTGAGGTAAAGCTCTGCAGATAAACTTTTGAACTCTGGGGCTGCCCTGACCAGGGACAGAGACTTTTGGGACTTTGGGTGATTTGGGGTTGCTGGACTCAAGAACCAAAGGGAAAGGACATGCCCCAATTTGCTTGGGGTGGGTTTTTTGCTCATGGGTGGTGTTACGAATGCTGTTGGTGGTGTTTCCCCAACATAATGCCACATTGTTTCTCTCTGTTATTAAAAGGCTTTTTGCTACACTCATACTATGTGCTTGCCAGAGGGGAAGTATTGCCTCTTGGAGGCACCCAGCGGGGGTGGTATATATTTGTCCCAGGTCACTGGGTGGGGCCTCGAGCTGGTTTGCATTGTGTTATTGGAATGAATCCCCTAGATATTGAACCCGGTCCTTGTTGCTGCCAACTCTGACGGGCAGAAGGGTTACATGTATATACTTCTTCAGATCTTCAAAGCACTATACAAACACTGAAGCACTTACCCAGGCCAGATCCTGTTGTCCTTACTCAGATATATGTAGGTTTGGTGAGGGGCATGCTAGGCTGGAATATAATGAAAGAAAGGAATGGAAAATATTTGAAGCGTACTGGTGTCAGTGCTAGGGAGTGTAAGAAGATGGTCTCAGTGGGAAGAATGGGATAAGGAGGTGCAGACAGTGGAAGAAGAGACTGGATGATAACTGGGGAAATACAACGTTCATAGTATATGGAAGCTGTTCAGTCTTTCAGGAGACTGACACACAACCATAGGTAGTGAACAGCTGCTAATTGCTTGCAGAAAAATCATATAGGACCAAATTCTGAGGTCATTATTTAAGCCCTGATTCTGCAACCCTAACTCACGTTACAGAGTAGCTCTAGCATTCGGTCAATGAGACTACTCACTTGGGTGAGTGCTACTTTAATTTTTACTTGGTCCTTTCTCAAGCAAACGCCTATTGACTTCAGTGGGGAATTTCATCCAAGTAAGGACTGCTGAAGCTTAGTAAGGTCTTCAGTATCTGACCCATAAATTGTCTCAGGACTAGAACAATAATCAGGTTAAACCAGAAACAAATCCATGTCCTACAGCTCCCTTGGTGACACTGTTCAAAAAGTTTTCTGAAAGCTAGTGGAACCTTAGGTGTTGAAGTGGGTCTGGGATCAGCTGCTCCTGGAATTTGTACATAGTAACTGACCAGTGCCTCTCCTGGGATTTGGAATATAAGAACTACACCATTATTCCCCAGTTTCATAACTTGGAAGATGTGGGGAGGGATTGACTGTTTCCCTACACATTGTCTGTTCTTTCTTTCATAGGTTTGTTGAAGGATGTTGAGTTGAAAACAGCTCTCCGGACACTCTGCTGCATGTTTCTTGGTCTCTACTCCCATTACTGGCTCCTGGTCAATGTCTCAGGGTTCCAATCAGTGTGGTCTGCCCTCATCTGCATGTTGATCACACGATCTCTTCTTGCCCACCCCTACATCCATGTTAACATCTTCCAGGTAGAGGTCGCAAACTCCAGCTTGTACCAAATTCCTTGGAAGCAAAACAAAGCAAAGCTCCCTGTATTAATTAAATAGCTCTCACTTTGACTTTGGCAATTGAAGCATCTATAAACTTAAAACAAACAACCTGATTCTGATCTAGTGGCACTGATTTCATATCAGATTAGACTCAGGCCCAAAATGTTGAGGAGACTGATGTCAGTTAGCAGTGTGCAAAAAGTTGAGACAGAATGAACACAGAAGGCTGGATTATGATCTTAATTACAGTGGTGTAAAAATGGAACAAATCTACTGATTTCACTGGAATTTATCCAGTTTCTTACAGGTATAAATGAGATCAGAATTGGCCCCTTCTCACACTAAGAGAAGATGTTACTTTAAAATCCAGGTACATTTGGGAAAGATGGAATGAGCATAAAACCACAAAAGTGGGTGGTCCTTGCACATTGGGGATTCATTGATAGATCAGTCTTGACAGGCCTAGGGATGAAATGCATATAGATGGCCAGATTCTGTTCACATTTATGCAGATAACCCCTCTGAAGCCGCTGGGGTTTCCAAGCTACTGTGGTGTAATTGGACTCTGGCTTCTTTTCTATTTGCCATGAATGGGTGGCCCTGGGATAATGTGTGGGGAGCAGTGTGTGAATGCTTCCACACCGTGCTTGACCCGTAAGTAGTGAGTGGGAAACTAGAGCATTCCAGTTGATGGCACTAGCCTGTTACCTTTTATGAGGACTCATCATGCCCATAAAGAAGGAGACTCACAAGATCATGTACAGAAAAGGATGAGGAGTTTGAGAAACTGCCACTATTTTGCCCTGACCTGACACAGCTGGATTCCACCCTTGTCCTCAGGAAGCCCTGCTCCCTAACTGCCCGCTGTAGGAAGAGATGTTGTAGTCTTCGTGTTTTGTCTTGTAGCACATTGGCCTCCCGATGTTCTCCGCTGATAAGAAGCCCAAGCGGATTCACCTGATGAGCCTTGGAGTTCTGAATCTGCCCCGGAATGCCCTGCTGGACTGGACCTTTGGGCACTCAATCATCAACTGCCATGTGGAGCATCACCTTTTCCCAAACCTCTCTGACAACATGTGCCTGAAGGTAAGAGATAAACGGAGGGCATGTCTAGAAGGTGTGTGGAAGGAGCAGGACAGGAGTGGGAGTGCCATGTAGCACAGAGAAGATTGATGAGCATGGGAAGAGGTAATGAGGAGATAAGTCTGTGTGTTTTCCCCCTTCCAGTTAACTAAAATAGAGGTGCTAAGCCTCTTTCCCTATCCTGCATATCTGACCATGCTTCCATGTTCCTCTCTTTGCACTGGCTTACCCTCTTCTTCCTCATTAATTTTAGACTCCTTCCCATTTTCAGAACACTCCATAACTCCAACTCTAACTAGATCTCTACCTCATTTCCTCCCACTCCACTTCTTCCTCCCCACATTCTACTCAGTCTTCTCTCCAGCCTTCTTCCGTTGTGTCCTTCCTCCATTCTTGACTTTGTTCTTTATTATTGTAACAGCCTTCCAGTGAGTGTTTAGCAAAGTCCCCCCTTTCCTTCTGGGAAAGCTTTTCAGGCCCCCACCTAATCTGTGAATAATTCCAGTTATCTTCATCATACACCTGCTATGGTTGACCTGTATTGTGTTTATTTGTCCACTTGCAGTGTATCAGATGTAGGCTCCAGCCAAAACCCTAGATCCAAACACCCTGAAATTTTGGGAAAGCTGAGATCTGGATCTATACTTTGCAGTCCAGGATAGGGTGACCAGACAACAAGTGTAAAAAATTGGGACAGGAGGTGGGGGTTAATAGGTGCCTATATACGAAAAAGCCCCCAAAATCGGGACTGTCCCTATAAAATCGGGACATCTGGTCACCCTAGTCCAGGCCCATCTCTACACTGTGTTTGACACCATTTACTAATTTTACAGTCCCATGTATACATCTGGTGTTAGTAACAATAAAGACATGGTGCTACTGTGATACCAGTTCAAGGCAGTGTCCTTGTCAGATCTCACAAGATAAGCAAGGTCAGGCTTGGGGAAACAATCGAACAAACCTTCAGGTGCTGCAAAAGGCAATGTTGGTAATTCAGTAGGTGGCACTCTTCCCTCTGTGCCAGTATTGAACCAGTGCCCCAGCACGGTATGAGGGAAGGATGTCGGAGATCCTAGCTTTCAGATGAGGTGCAAAATCAAAGTAGTGAGCATTTGTGGTCATCTGGCCCTTATGACAAGAGAAGGGTATCAGCCTCAATATCCTGCCCTTATTCCAACTCATCTAAATTCCCTTTGCTGCTCGAGTTGGATACTTAATCATCTTCATTCCCTGAGTTAAGCCAATGTGTAGTTTTAGCTACTGTTAAGCAGTTTTCACATTCCACCGCAGAGTTGGCTACGTTTTGGCAGTAGGCGACATGATTCCTACATGCATAGTTTTCAAAGGACTTAATGATCTCTCTGGAGGAAAGACCTGTACAAATGTAAGTCATCATCATTAGAATTTACTGTGCTATTTTAATACTACCTTTCCCTCTTAGATCAAGCCCATAGTCTCCCAGTACCTGAAAAAGAAGAAGCTTCCATACAACGAGGACTCCTATATCTCCCGACTACAGCTGTTCCTACACCGTTACGAGGAACTGATGGTCAATGCACCCCCGATATCTGAACTTGTGGGGATTCAGTGATAGGCTCTGGAACATGACAGCAAGAGATAGGGCTGTTTCCTGTGGGTCATTATAACATCGGACAAGATCAGGAAGTTTAAAACCAAAGACATTGCCCTTATAAAGCAATCAAAGAGGAAACAAGTTTGCCTCAAGTGTTTTGCTTTTGGACAGATGGAAATACACATAGAGACCAAGAAATGCCACTAGAATGATAAACTGTGACTGAATGGTGATGGGACAGAAGGGAATTCTGTAGCTCCAATACAGTAGGATCAAATGTGAGTTTACCTGAGGTATTAGTAGCTGGTATCTATTTTTCCACCATTCTCTTTTAACTCTTGGACAGATGTTGCTATTGATTCTTGTTTTCTTTACTGCTGTGTCTCTGGAACAGGATTGAGAGCACAACAAGAAAGTGAATTCACATCCTATCCAACTCCAGTGTGCCAAAAGGACAGGATGACTCGGGGACTGGCAGTGGGGCAGCCTTTATCTCTAGGTCAATGATTCAAATCCAGGCAAAGCTTGTATTTTTGGAACAACTGAAAACTGGTTCCCATCTGATAGCTCTAGTGGCCTGTGTGAATTGAGTTCTCAGAGAAAGATGCCCATATTACAAAACCCTAGTCAGCAGACTCAGTTGAGAAGCTGAGAATGGAATGGGCCATAAAGACTGTACGGCTTTAAAGGTGGTCTCTCCAGATTAATGGAGGCACGTTGGTGGTGTGGTGTAAGAGAAACTTGCACTGCTGCAACCTATGCTCTACCTTTTTTGTGGATAAATAAATTCCTTCCAGGAGTGTGGATTTGACAAAGCTAGCCAGAGCAGTTTGGGGGTGAGTTGGTGAAAAGTTTTTGTGCTGCCCTGATCCCCAGTGCAACCATGGTTTCACCCCAGTACAAAGAGCAGGATGGAGGATTTGCAGAAGTGTTAGAGAGAGGATTCTTTGGGGTGAACTTCCAACTTAACTGGCTTCTGACATGTAGAGTGTTTGTGTTGTGGGTGGTCATGGTGGAAATCACAAGGTTACCCCAGCTTCCTGCTGCAGACATGGAACCCAACTGTTTGTCCTGGCCACTATATGTAGTCACCAACATTGCAGAAAGTTTTGTAAGAGACAGTTATCCAAAGAAGGCAGGACTCTGGGAGCCTGCTGGTTTCTAGCTACTGGAGGGCTTTGTGCTCATTCAGGAATTTTGCCATATACCTAAGGTGAAATCTTGGCCTATTGCAAAACTCTCAGTGACTTCAGTCGGGGCAGTATTTCACCCCGGATATATAGCAATATACAAATGTTAAGGGTAAAAATGTTCAAAAATGCCTAAGTGATGTAGGATCAGAGTCCCAAAATGTTGCCGTAGGTACTTAATCATCCCGACACATCCTGCAAGATAGTTACTTGTTGTTACCCCAATTTAACAAACAGGGGAGCTAAGGCAGAGAGATTAAGTTATCTCGATAAGAGGAAGTTGGTGTCGGAGCCAGGCTGAGAATGCAGGAGAACCCCTGGTCTCAGTCCTGTACTTAATTCACTGCTTAGCTGCCCCTTTGTGCAGCCAGCTACCCACGATCTGGGAGAGGGCTTGGCTTGCAGCCACCTCATGTCATCAGGGGCAGCAGGGATGCCACAGCCCCCAAGAGCCAAGAGCTACTCGGATATTCGCTCTAGAATTGAGGGACCTGTGGCGATGGTGTTCTGAGCCAATGGACCAGTCCTGGGTGTGTAGAGGAGTCCAGGGTAACCTGTGATTTTCAAACGAAAAGTCTGTGGCAAGCTTTCATCCCTAGCTACTGGGTTACATGATCAGAGCACTTTGCGAGGAAAAGGGGAAGAAGCTTGAGAGAAGAGATTCTCTCCTTTACACTACACGGCACAGTTCCTTCACACTTGGGATGGGATAGGGCAGAGGGATAGCCCTAGGATCCACAAGCCCCTTAGGTTGGCTCTGCAATTTGGCACCTTTCGCCAGCACCAAATTGTGTGTGAAAGGACTAAAATACTGTGCGAGCCCAGGTCTAACTTCATTTTCCACTGTCCTCAGGGAGAGACACAGGAAGTCTCCCTTCCTTCTGCTGTAAAATCCTAGAGGATGAACATCAGAACCAGCCAGTAGTATTGTTGGAGGGTGGGAAGAGGGGGCAGTGACTACATTGTGCTAAGACTGCCTCTCAAAGCTTTCTGAAAAACAGCAAGAGGCAAATTCCTCTTCTGCCCCTTTTGGGTTCTGGGCCAAGAAGCTATTAATATTTATCCACTTTAACGGATTAATTTTTCATGTTAAGAAAAGGCAAGATAACTGCAGGTAAGGCAGCACTGCCTCCACCGTTCCTAACACTTTGTCTGCTGTGTGGCTAATGCAAAGAAAAATGCTCATTCAGCAAGAAGCAAATCCTAAAACCCAAACTGCCTCTTACAAACCATTCTAAATGGGCGATAAAGTTCTCTTATTTATCTTTGTCCTCAGTTCTAGAAAGCCATTACAAAGGCAGATTCTTTGGTCGCCTTCTGTGGGCCAAATCCTGCAGTCAGTCCTTTTTCAGGCAAAATTACCACTGGAGTCAAGGAAGAAGGATTGAAAGATCTGGCCCTGAGAATATAGTGGTGGGGGTGAAGCGTGTGTGTGGGAGGGTTAGGGAGTAGGTCTTGTGTTGGAATGTGCATCTAAGAAGGACTATGCTAGAATATCTGTGGCATTTATCTTGCCACGGTTTACCAAGACCTCACATCTTGACAGGTGGAGGCCCTTCCTTTTCTTCACTGAGCGTGAATTTCACCTCAGCACAGGGTCAGCACCAGGCCTATCCACAGCCTAAGTCCCCTTGGCGCAGTGCACAGGAGTGAATTTCACCCTGAATGCAGTTCTGCACCAGTGTCACTCCATTGGTTTGTGTAGTTACTCCTGATTTACACCACCATGAGAGGAGAATTGGGCCCTGTGGTTGCACTTGTGAGATCATCCAAGGATGTGCAGTTGAGTCACAGAGTTAAGCTCTAACAGACCTTTTCCATCGATAATGTTTATGATTCCGTTATTAAATGCTTCATTAATCCTGATGGCCAATTTATGCTAAAATCTGCAATGTTAATGGAGCTCCCAGTTCCAGCGATAGCAGGAGAGAGATAGCAGGAGAGAGGCTAATCCCACTACCAGATGCTACTATGGTTATTACAGCACTGTTTGGTAAGAAGTGGATTTGACAGAAACCTGGTGGGAAAAGAAATCCTGAGGACAGAAAATGCTATTTTTTCCTCCACTAATATGTACAAAAGCTGATATCCCATCAACCTATGGATACGCTAAGCACCAGTGGGAGCAATGGCTGTTTTCAGTAGTTCTCCATTACAAGGGCATCCTTACCTACAGAGCCACCTAGAGACTGAAAGTGGCAATTACTGGGGTCTAAGGAAGACAGTCTGTAGCGTAGGAACTCTATTGATTATTCACTGCCCAAAAACCTTAGTGCTGAGGTTAAGGTTGGGGTGTGAATTTTCCCTAGCACTGCATAAAAAAAGCTGTAAGAATCTGAAAGTGGTATGGCCAGCTCCGTGTAAATGGGCTGTAATTTGGGAATCCCTTGACCAAATGACCTCAACTTTGATCTAGAGATCAAAAATCTACATCAGCCTCTCTTGTGATCTACCAGTTTTCAAGATAATCTCCCTGTACACATGGGTTTTAGAGCAATTTGAATATTAAACTCAGCTCCTTATTGAGGGGGCTGTGCCTGAAGAACCACTGGGCCAGCTGATCTCAGACTGGCACCCCTCACTCTATCCCTGGCTCTGACAAGGCATAGCAATTCTCAAAATAATCTGAGTATATATGTAGCTTTTAGAGCAATTCGAACTGTCAGCTCTTAAACCATACAGTGGTGGGGTGGCCTGTGCCTTGAAGGGCCGGAGGTCTGGACCTGGCCAGCCCCTGTACAATTAAAGAAGTATGGATTGGATGAATGGACTATAAGATGGATAGAAAACTGGCTAAATCTTTGGGCTCAATGGGTAGTGATCAGCGATTTTGTTCAACATCTTCATTAATTATCTAGATGATGGGATGGATTGCACCCTCAGCAAGTTCATGGATGATACTAAGCTGGGAGGAGAGGTAGATACACTGGAGGGTAGGGATAGGGTCCAGAGTGACCTTGGAGGATTGGGCCAAAAGAAATCTGATGAGGTTCAACAAGGACAAGTGCAGAGTCCGGCACTTAGGACAGAAGAATTCCATGCACTGATACAGGCTGGGGACCGACTGGCTAAGCAGCAGTTATGCAGAAAAGGATCTGGGAATTACAGTGGGCGAGAAGCTGGATATGAGTCAGCAGTGTGCCCTTGTTGCCAAGAAGGCTAACAGCATACGGGGATGCATTAGTAGGAGCATTGCCAGCAGATCGAGGGAAGTGATTATTCCCCTCTATTCAGCACTGGTGAGGCCACACCTGGAGTACTGCTTCCAGTTTTGGGGCCCCCATTACAGAAATGATGTGGACAAATTGGAGAGAGTCCAGTGGAGGGCAACGAAAATTGTTAGTGGGCTGGGGCACATGACTTATGAGGAGAGGCTGAGGGAACCGGGTTTATTTAGTCTGCAGAAGAGAAGAGTGAGGGGGGATTTGATAGCAGCCTTCAGCTACCTGAAGGGGGGTTCCAAAGAGGATGGAGCTCTGCTGTTCTCAGTGGTGGCAGATGACAGAACAGGGAGTAATTGTCTCAAGTTGCAGTGGGGAGGTCTTGGTTGGATATTAAGAAAAACTATTTCACCTGGCAGGTGGTGAAGCACTGGAATGGGTTTACATAAGGAGGTGGTGTAATCTCCATCCTTAGAGGTTTTTAAGGTCCGGCTGGACAAAGCCCTGGCTGGGATGATTTAGTTGGGGTCGGTCCTGCTTTGAGCAGGGGGTTGGACTAGATGAACTCCTGAGGTCTCTTCCAACCCTAATCTTCTATGATTCTATAAATTAGCGCTGCTTGCCACATCTGGGACGAGCTATGGCTGGGGTTTAATTAGTAGATCCAGCTAGGTAGGGAGGAGCTGATTCTCTTATAAGGAGCAACAGGAAGTTATAGCAGTGGGAATGTTCAGGAAGCTGTAGAGAGTGAAAAAAGTTCCTGTAGGGGAGTTGCTTGAGGTAGGAAGGTCTGAGAATAGCCAATTAAGGGAGGAAGGACCCTGGGACACCAGAGATGTGTCCAGTTTAAGGCGGGGGAGAAAAAAATGTTTGGGCAGAGTGATCTCTGGCCATGAGGGAGCATTTGGCAAGCAGCCAGCCTGGTGACACATGCTGTGTTCTGAGGCCAAACTTCCAAAAGGAGCTGCTACAGAATGAAGGTAGAGAGGTCCAGATCTTCAGAAGTATTTAGGCGCCTAACTCCCATTGAAATCAGAACAACTAACTCTGGTGGGCCAGAGCAACTCATGTGCACCATACTCATTCCCAGAAAGCTGCCAAGTGATTTTCAAGGTAATGTAAGAAACCATGTGGATTGTAGGACTCTCGGAATAACCAGCTGTTAAACAGTAAGCTAGTTTCAATCTTAACTGTATGGCTGTTACGAGCCCCACTGTAACAACTTGGTGGTAGGTTTCAGAGTAACAGCCGTGTTAGTCTGTATTCGCAAAAAGAAAAGGAGTACTTGTGGCACCTTAGAGACTAACCAATTGGCCTAACCTGAAGATTACTTTAGATAAGCTATTACCAGCAGGACAGTGGGGTGGGAGGAGGTATTGTTTCATATTCTCTGTGTATATATAAAGTCTGCTGCAGTTTCCACGGTATGCATCTGATGAAGTGAGCTGTAGCTCACGAAAGCTCATGCTCAAATAAATTGGTTAGTCTCTAAGGTGCCACAAGTACTCCTTTTCTTTTTGCAACTTGGTGGTAGAAATCCATCTTCTGTTGCTTGATGATTTAGGGTTCTGTAAAGAGTGTGCCTTGTGAGGAAGGGAAGGGCCAGTGCTTCATACTGGCCAGCAATGTAATAGAAGTGGGGACCCCCTGAGGTTGAAAGACAATTGGTGAAACCAAATTCTGCCAGTACCAAATCCTGGGGTGTTGGCTGTGAAGGACCAAGAGTTACTGCATAATGTGGCTGTAAATGTCCTGGTGAGAAAGAGGGTGTGTTCAGGCTGATGGGTGTGTAGGAAGCACAATGAAACTCCAGGCAGAAAAGTTACTAGCCCGGGAATAAAGTGTTAAAAGACAAATTGCCTGAGGGCACCATGGAGGCAAAGGAGAAGGTGCTAGGAGCCCCATCCTCACTGGTGCTTCTGCTCCAAGGTAGCCAGAATTTGCCCCCCGGCCCTTGTTGAGCATAGGAGGATGGTGCTAGTGCTGGCAGCCCTGAGTGGGCAGGGACCGATTCTCTTTGTGCATTGGCAGGTATCTGGATGATGGTACTGGGGGTCAAGGCCGTCCCTGGGAGGGTGCGGGGCCCAGGACCAATCAGCCTGTATGGGTTCCCCCTAACATTTTTTATACAGGTGAAATCTGGTGTAGGGAGGGGACACCAGTGCTGGGGGGCAAGGGACGATGGAGAGTTACAGGGTGGCACCTGTGCTGGGGTGAGGGAGCCCCCTGTGCTGGCAGGTCCTGGAAAAAGGAGGGGTCCGGGGCAGAAGGACAGTGGATGGGGTCAGCCTGGCACTGGCATGTTTTGGCAGTGCTAGGACGCTGTTGGTGCAGCGGCGGGTGATGCTGGGAGCCGGTGGGGCGCAGCGGGGCGGGCTGTAGTCGCTGCTGCCAGAGACCGCCCGCGATGCCAAGCAAGAAAAATAAATACGAGGCATCCCTAAACCCACTTCCCCCAGGGCTGGCCTCGCACGACACACGCACACTGAAGCATGTGGCCCAGAGCGGTCACCCTGATTTGCCAAGGGATGGCTCTGCTGGGGGGAGGGCATGGTCAGCTGGTGGGCATGCTCTGGTCAGTGATCATGCTCCTGTTATGGATGAATAGTTTTCTGCACAACTGCTCATGCAGTGCACCTTCTCCCATCTCCAAAATGCAGGTTGGACTTAGTTTGCTCCGTACTTGGCAACTAAACACCAGAGGACTTAAAGAAAAGACCTGAGGGAAATGACTTAGGTGCCTAAGTCCCATTTTCAAAAGTGATGTAAGGGCTCAGGAGCCTAAGTCTTTTTGAAAGTCAATGAAATCCATGGAAATTAGATGCCTAGGGGCTTTTGAAAATCCCACAAGGCACTTACATGCATATTTAGGGGCCAAAATACCTTTAAACATCTGTCCCTAGTGAAAATGTTACCCCTCATCTATTGCTCTGGTGCGAATGTAAAATTGATTTTTCCTCAAAGCATGCTCTCCTGTGCTCTGTCCTGGGAGCTTAAATTCATAACTCTGCTAGATACTAAAAATCATGGCTGAACAGAGACACTAGATTTATGTTTTATTACAACAATCTGTAACCTGCTAACCCACTCTTTTTGTCCTATGACTGCAGAAGTGTTAATAGGCCACTCTACCTTGAATGGTCCCTTACAATATGTGCTAAACAATCTGTTCTACCTTGCATTTTGCTGGGATGCTGGGCGTACCTTTTTCCCAGACCTGAAGAAGAGCTCTATGTAGCTCAGAAGACTTGTCTCTCTCACCAACAGAAGCTAGTCCAATAAATGATATTACCTCATCCACCTTGTCTTTCTAACGTCCTAGAACTGACATTGCTACAATGACACTTCATACAACTCCGGTCTCAGAATCCACAAAACTTTCCTGTTATTGGGAAAGGGGTGTGAGCAGCAGGTGTAGCTGGACAGGTGCTGAACACAGCTTACCTGCAAGCATAGCCAGGGAGTAACGCTGCTTAGTACTGTTTCAGTGACAGCAGTGACCGGGACAAAGGTGTACTGTCACAGACAGCAGCGAGGGCTTGAATGTGGATGTAGCTGAGTAGCAGTGGTGACTCTCAAAATCCCATCATTTTCTAAAATATTTTATGTGGGAGTTTTGTTTAAATGACAATAGGAGTTGTCTGTTTTGTGGTGAGGCAGATAATGTAAAGACACTGTTTAATGCAAAGGCATCCCACAGGGTAATAAAAGACAGAAACTTCCATATTCCGATGCCCCAGCCAGATAAATTGGCTGGCCTTGGTTTGTCTATTTCTGGGTGGGAGGGAGTTCTTATCTATCAGACCTTTAAGGGACTATATTCTGAGCCTCAAGGCTTTTTTTATGTTAAAAGTAGCCTCACAAAGGACTGACTTGTCTTTCTGTAGATAAAGAGAACTCAAATATCACCAGCTGTCACTGGGAGGAGATTGGGGCAACTTTATGAGAGCTAGCTGGCTGAAGCTCAATCCAGATAAGACTGAGGTGATGCTGGTAGGCTAAGTGACATGGCAAGGCTGATTTCTCCCCCTTTGATTGATGATGTGTTCCCACCATTCATTAGCTGTGTTTGGAATCTGGGGGTGGCATTAGACCCCCAGCAGCTGATTGATGGTCATATAGTAGGGGTGACCAGGAGTGTTTTTTACCATCTGTAACTCAGCAGGAAATTGCTACCATAGATCCAGGCCTGTCACCTCAAAGTAGGATTATTATAATATGCTCTGTGTAGGGTAACAATTTAGACCTATCTGAAAATATATATCGCTTAGATGGAAAAATCTACCCTTACTAAAGTCCTTACGAAAGATATCATCACAACTAACAAGTCATATTCCTTACTGAAGAAACAGACTTATGTTCTACACTGATGGCCTAAACCCTGTGATACCATCAGCATGCCAACTTTATAATAATAATCACTGGACTCTGCATTTCTATAGCATTGTTGAGCTAACGATCTCAAAGCCTTTTATAATATTAATGAATTGATCCCTGGGGGTCTGAGGTATATTGGTATCCCCATTGTACCCACTAGGAAACAGAGGAACACAGAGAAGTTAATAGATTGATTATGAGTTATGGAACACGCACCATTCTCATTGATGCTGGTAATGCACTGGGACATTGCCATTGATTTCAATGGGAGCAGGATCAGGTCTAAAGTCAGGTAAGAAGCATGCCTCCCAATGGTCTCAGGATTGGTGGGTCTGTCCCACTTTAACCCCGCCAGCCCCCCTGTCCCAGTTGAAGGAAAAATTTCCCGCATTGACAGCTGCCAGGGGAGGGGACACGAAAGGGCCCCTAAACCTAAAGATATTATGATCTGGCACAAGTATGAGCTTGCAGTGCCACTCAGAGTGGGGTGGACAGACCAGACTGCGGAGGTGCTGCATCTTGCTTTAGCCACTTCAGATGCTAGGAGGCTTTCCCAAGGTCAAACAGGAAGTCAGTGGCAGAGACAGAACCTCCGTCTCCTGATTCCAAGTCCCAGTAACAGTGCCCAGGCTGGGGATTTAGGGGCTGTGTGGGGCCAATCAGGGTGGGGGAGGGTATGGTGAAAGCTTGCACTTGAATAAGCCTGTGAGGGACCCCTCTGGCTCCCACTCCACCACCAAACAAACCAGCCCTCCCCACTGCCCCCGTCTCTATGATTCTTCCTAGACAGGGACAGGCACTCTCTACGCTGTGCTCCAGGCTAGGGGCGAAACTGGTTATATGAACTGGAGGATAAACCATAGAGACGGAATACACAGGCGTGGGAAAGGGCTCTTCCTCTCCAACAGGCGGTGTTCCGGGTAGGCGTAGTTATGCTAATTACACTAGTGACATGTTTCTGAGTGCGTGGGAGCGGAGCTATGCTAATCGAAGGGGCTCTCCGCCACTTGATTGGCTAAGGCGGACGCAGCGTGCAGTCGCGTTGCTGCCCGGCCGCAGGGGTGGCGGCAGAGGCAGTGTCTTGTCTCTAGTGGGTGGGGCGCTCCGAGCGCGGTCCCTCAGCATGGGTTCGAGCTGCGGCCGCGTCTGCTGGGAGTGGGGGTCTCGCCTCCGCCGCCTCACGGGTAAGGGGGCCGTTCGTTCGCTGCGCCTGGGCCGGGGCCTGGGCCGGAGAGCGGGGGCACAGAGCCTGGCCGTAGGGGACCGGGGGCCATGGGAGACTGGCTCCTGGGGGACGGGGGCGGGGGGAGCACGGGAGCCTGGCCGTAGGGGACCAGTGGGGGGGCGCACGGGAGCCTGGCCGTAGGGGACCCGGGGGGGGGGCACGGGAGCCTGGCCATAGGGGACCGGGGGCGGTGGGGGGCGCACGGGAGCCTGGCCGTAGGGGACCGGGGGCGGTGGGGGGCGCACGGGAGCCTGGCCGTAGGGGACCGGGGGCGGTGGGGGGCGCACGGGAGCCTGGCCGTAGGGGACCGGTGGGGGGGGGCCACGGGAGCCTGGCCGTAGGGGACCGGTGGGGGGGGGCCACGGGAGCCTGGCCGTAGGGGACCGGTGGGGGGGGGCCACGGGAGCCTGGCCGTAGGGGACCGGTGGGGGGGGGGGCGCACGGGAGCCTGGCCGGAGGGAACCGGTGGGGGGGCCGCACGGGAGCCTGGCCACAGGGGACCGGTGGGGGGGCGCACGGGAGCCTGGCCGTAGGGGACCGGGGGCGGTGGGGGGCGCACGGGAGCCTGGCCGTAGGGGACCGGGGGCGGTGGGGGGCGCACGGGAGCCTGGCCGTAGGGGACCGGGGGCGGTGGGGGGCGCACGGGAGCCTGGCCGTAGGGGACCGGGGGCGGTGGGGGGCGCACGGGAGCCTGGCCGTAGGGGACCGGGGGCGGTGGGGGGCCACGGGAGCCTGGCCGTAGGGGACCGGGGGCGGTGGGGGGCCACGGGAGCCTGGCCGTAGGGGACCCGGGGGGGGGCCACGGGAGCCTGGCCGTAGGGGACCGGGGGCGGTGGGGGGGGCACGGGAGCCTGGCCGTAGGGGACCGGGGGCGGTGGGGGGGGCACGGGAGCCTGGCCGTAGGGGACCGGTGGGGGCGGGGGGGGCGCACGGGAGCCTGGCCGTAGGGGACCGGGGGCGCATGGGAGCCTGGCTATAGAGCAGTGGCTTTCAATCCTTCCAAACTACAGTCCCTCTTTCAGGAGTCTGATTTGCCTTGGTTACTCCAAGTTTCACCCCACTTAAAAACAACTGGTTACAAAATCAGACATAAAAATACAAAAGTATCACCGCACTATTATTGCAAAATAGCTGACTCTCAGTTTTGCCATATATTTATAAATAAATCAATTGGAATATAAAGATTGTATTTACATTTCAGTTTATACTCTATAGAGCAGTGTAAACAAGTCAGTGTCTGTATGAAATTTTAGTTGTATGGACTTTACTAGTGCTTTTTTATGTTGCCTGGTGTAAAACTAGGCAAATATCTAGAGCAGTTGATGTAACCCTTGGAAGACCTTTGTGTACGCCAAGGGGTACGCGAAGCCATGTTTCAGAACCACTGCTATAGAGGGACTGGGGAACCTGGTTATAGAGGGACCCGGGGGGAGATGGGAGCCTGGCTATAGAGGGACCGGGGAGCCTGGGAGAGCATCATTGTGGTAGGAGCTGAGCTATGGAGTCAATGACTTGAGAATTTAGGGGTGCAGGGGAATGTGGGCTATGTAGCTGAGGGAATGCAAGAAGCAATGTGACAATGAGATCGAAATGAGGAAAGAAGGGGCAAAAGATCTACTTGACACTTTGATGTCCAGACCCATAGGAACATCAGCTGGTTGTGAAGCCCGGGAAGTAACTAAGGTGAAGCCTGTGTTCACAAAAGGAGCTTGAGCTGATTCCAAGGATGCCTGAGCTTTCGCTCAGGGAAGTGATAGTCCAAGGGAAGGACAGAATAGGCCTACCCTGAAATGGCCAAAACACAGATCCTGTCTCCCAAATAAAGTTGTGACCTTGAAGCTGTTCGCTCTCGGAAAGAGTTAATAAAGCGGAGTCCCCCCTTGAGGCCCCTTTGGGCCTGATTTTTTGGAAGAGCTGAATACCCGCAACAACTATTGATTTCAGCTGGAGTTGTGGGTGCTTTGCACGTCCATAGTCAGGCCCCATGTGTCTCAAGTTGAGTAGCCACAATCCCTCCTGGAAACGTGGTCCTCGGTGATGTAGGAGTGGTTAGCAAGACTGCTCATGACATTAAATTGTTTTAGCTGATTAAAAACAAAGCAACCAAAACCACTGCAGACTTGTGAGGTGGATTTGGACACAATGGGGGGAGAGTGAGCAATGTAAGGGGAGATAAAGTTCAACTGGATACATATACAGCAATGCATGTTAGTAAAACTTACCTCAAACTTCTCCTCTGCTGCTGGGCTCTGAACTTGCAAGACTTTTTCCAGAAGAAGATTTGGAAGTAAGGGGAGAGAGAGCTCAGTGCAGATATCTGTCCTGTGTTCAGTATCTGTCTAATTTAAACAATAATACTAAGATGCTCAGTGTTTTGTTGAAGGGAGGAGACATATTAAAAAAATGATATTGTCTGAAACAATACATCCTGTGTGGTCCAGTTTATTACCTCCGTTTATGAAAAAGAGAGCAGAGATGGCAAAGATCCAGAGAGGGGTAATGGAGAGAGGTTTTGAGGGACTTTTATGTAATGAAAAATAGAAATAATAGAAGTTAGAGTAGATTTAGCTATGACTTTCAAAGCTACGATCAACTCTTCCTTTGATTCCTGTCCTGTAACTTGAGTGCAAAGGTTCACATTCTTTAAAGTAACCCTGTCCAATAAAAAATAGTGTTGTAAATAAACCACCAATTTCCTGATGTTAGTAACATCTCGGGTGAATAGAAGTAAAAGTACTCTGTAGTGATGCCTGTTTGGAAGACACTGCCATATCAGTTAGCATTTTGAGAGCGAGAGCCCCCTTCCTTGTTAAATACCTGTACATTTGGACGTAGGACTGTGTGCTTTGGTGGGTTGTTTGTTAGTAGGATACAGAGACCCATTGGTGGTTTAAGCTCAGGTCAGTAGTGACGAAATTGTTGCCATCTGACTACTGCTGAAAGGCCTTGGCAGAATGAGCTGGTTCAGTCCAGTACTCAATGAACAAATCGCCATGATGGTGGTTTTTGAGATATGGACGATAGTAACTTGGGACCCTGGTCTGTAGTTTCAGCAGAGAAGCTGAAGTCTGAATGGACCATGGAAACTGAACTACTTTCTGTCCTCCTAGGTCAGGGTGAATCAACTTGTCGGGGTGGAATGGGGAGGACACTTGCATTGCCATTGCATGTGCCGTAGCTGTTTTGTAGAGAGAGGATTTCAGTCTCCAAGGACGTCCGGCTGTCGCCATTCACCAGGCATAGATTCATGAAAAATTAGCTACCCCTGCAAGCATATACCCTCCTCCTTTCAGAGGAGAAAATTCTGTTCCTATCTTGCACTTCTGTTTTGCCATTCCTCTGAAGTCATCAAAGTGCTTTAATTAAAATATTAATTAAGGAAGTCCCAGTTTCCTTGTGAGGTAGGCAGGAATTTCTCTACTTGATTTACAGGTAGGCGAACAGTGGCATCAAGAGGCAAAGTCCCAAAGCAAGCCAATGTCGGAGTCTGGAATGTAATCCAGGACTCCTGACTCCTACTCCTTTGGGCTAACTACCTTCCCCAGACACACTCCATTTCTAAAAGAGTCCAGTTGACTCTACAGGTACAGTGGAGCTGGGTAACTGCTTCCTAAAATAGATATAAATATCAAGGGCACTGAAGGAAAATATCAGGGTTTGGCAGGGAATTGTAGTCCCTGGCATTTGACCCCAATGCATTTTTGCTTTGAATGTCTTTTTGTACTTTTCAGCTGACTGCCAAGGCCATGCTGGACTATGACTGAAATCACTATTGTCTCCAGCCCTTCTGGTGGCTATTTAATCGGATCACATTAAAGTTTATTGATGACCTGTTCTCTGAATAGCCTGCAGTGTGGGGAATGCGAGGCGCTAGATTGCCGTGACAGTGAGATCTTTTGTTGGGCTTGTCACTCAGGAGGAAAATCTCAAGTGGTGGGCAGCAAGATCGTTTCCTCCTAGCCCCACCTGATAACAAAGTCAGTGGTGGAAGGGGAAGCCGTAGTATCCAGCCCGCTGTGCAGAATGGAGCGCTGAAAGGGACTTAAAGATGAAATCATCACAAGGGGAGTCATCCTATGCCCCCCTTCAGTAAAGATGCCCTTTGAAAGGAAAGGTCTGTTACCTAGCAGAATCCCTGGGCACATCCCTGATGTTTTCCTGTTGGTGGCTTTCCTTTCCTTTTCATTGTATACGTGTTCCTAAGGGTAACTTCCATCCCTCCGTTTTAATTGGTTCTAAGTCCTTTGTTTGCTTAATGCAGAGGGACTAGCTCTTAGAAGCCTTTAGCACCCCTCCCAGTTCTGAGGTCCAGCCAGTATGCATGGGAAATCCTAGCAGGATTAAGGCATTTATGTCAAGGGTGGTATTTTCTCTGCTCATTGACTCTGCTTTTGTGCTCTTTGCTCAGGTTTCAGCAGGCTGCTTTCTACAGCTGCTCTCGCTCCTCAGATATGTGTTGTGGGGAGTGGACCTGCTGGGTTTTACACTGCCCAGCACCTCCTGAAGGTAACTGGCTTCCGTTCAACATAAGAGGAGATATTCAGCATCTTGCTTCCTGGCATGTGGGCTGTAGACATCCCACAATACAGGGGATGATTCCCCTGGTGACTGCACTGTGTTGGGCTGTCCCCATCAAGCCTATAAGGCTGTCACTATATATTGGGACAAAACTATGCTTCTGTAATAAGATACACCACAAATATCTGTCTACTGGGCTTCTAAAATTTTTATTCCAGAAAATGCTGGTGACATTCATCTATAAATAAAGGTAACCAGGGAGAATTGTTTTAGGTCCTTCTCCATATTGACTAAGCCAAACAAATGAACAAACAAATTTCACTTAACAGTAAATGTCAGAACCTCAGCCGATCAGTTATTGGTCTGGTGATGAGAATAGATTACAAAACCTGCCGAGTGGTGCTAGTGATAAATCACATCCACAGTTGCTTAATCAAGTGAGGTTACTTGCTTTTTGCTGTCTCTGAAGTACACTTGAGCATACTGTGGTATAATACTCTGCATTTTAGCCAACTTCAGGAACAAATTTCAGGGCTTAATCTCCACAAATAGCACGAGAGATACACGGTCTCAAAATACTAGCTGCTAACGAAGTACTTAAAGCAAAAAATCTGACTGTGTCTAAAATACATACCAGCTACAAACCTAAAATGTGTATAATCGGCAGTAAGATTTTAGGATCTCGGCCGACATTGTTAACTGCTGTTGGGGGGCCGAAGGGGTGAAATCTGGGGCATCTTTCACCCAATGTACTTCTGCAGCAATTGCTTAAATACCCAGTGCCAAACTCTCCATGATGGGCTGGTCAGACATGGATCTCTGCTGGCAAGGTTTTGCAACATCTCATATTCCTTTCACTGACCTAGTGGGCATGTCCTAAGATAAAATAGTTATTGCACAAAAACCAAACCAGCCATAGTCTATTGGTGCAAGTTAATAAATCCTCAGGTTAGAATATAGATTCCCCCTGTTAAGTTTCTTTAAATAATTCCTTTCCTCTTTCTATTGGGGCAGGCTGGCAAAATCCACAGTATCCCAACCTGACAGTGTGGTTTAGCAGAACACAGGAGAGTTTTGCTTACAAGCCTGAAATATACTAGAAATGTGCAATATTTTGTATCTGGTGCCCACATACTCTTTTTTTTAAACGAGGATGGGAATAGACTGGCTGGCCTAATTTCCTTTATTCTATGCCAGCACTCTGTGCACAGTAATTTACTTTTTATTTAGGTGGTTGTCTTGAAAATGTGAGTGGTGTTATGGCAGCTACTCTTATGTAATCAAAGGGGCTTTTGTCACCATTGTATGCTCCTCCTTGCTATCTGAATGCAACACCTTACAACCAAAATTAAACTAAAATACAGCTGCGGTGATGTGTATGTTCTTGCCCCAGCTGGATTTGCCAGATGTTCTGTGATCTGTGCATTCAGAAGTAAAAGCAGACCCTTGATAAAGACTGTAGGGACACACAGGATAGGCCATATCTTGCCTTCCTTCCATGCATGATGATCTCAGTGTTCAGGGAGTTTCGCTGGGCGCCACTGAACTACAGACTCCCAGCACGACTCTCCTTTTTTCTGAGATGCTAAAGCACTCTCCTGAATTTAACTGTGCCTGCAGATTCAGAAAGATCAGTGTCTCTTGATGTGCAACCAGTTTCCACAGCAGGAGGTTGATGTTGGGCCCCTGTTGTTAGCCACTTAGGTTGTGTGCTTTTTTTCTCTCTTGGCTGCTTACATTGTAACTGTGAACTTTCTCCTCTTCTCTAGCACCACAGACTGGCCCAGGTGGATATTTATGAGAAGCTGCCAGTTCCCTTCGGCCTTGTTCGTTTTGGAGTGGCACCAGACCACCCTGAAGTCAAAGTTAGTACTGGCTTTCCCATTGCCTCATGGGATCGAGGGGTGGTGGAAATGGAGAGTCCGTGTCGGTAGCTTTGTCCAAGAGTTGTGAACTGGATGTGGTGGTCCGCTTACACCATTGTGAGCTGAGACGAGTCATAGGTCCTCTCAAGAGAGGTATAAGAAGTGCCAGTGATGGGGTGCAATTCTTGTTTGTAGGGGATTCTCTCTCTGTAGTGGGGCCTGTTTTCTGTTGCCAGACTAGGTCTGGTCAGGCATTCCAAGGACAGAAGTGGTGTTTGCTGAATGGACAAAGGTACTAGGAAGCAGAGACATTGATGACTAAAGTGAGGGGAAAAGTTCGGAAATGGGGGGAGGTGCACGTAAGAATAAATTGCTGCACAGTCTAATTTCAAGAAAGAGCTTTCATATTAAAAGCTGGGAGTGTCAGGCAAGGATATCTGTGGCAATAGGTCCATGCTGGGATTGTTCAGTAGCACGGAACAAGAACAGCTGGAACTTTGAGTTGTTCCTCTTGATCCTGGTGAGGGCTGTTCAAGGGGCAAAATTCAAGTTAGCAAAACTTCCAGCCAAGTGTTTCTTCCAAGGGGCAAACTCGCACTAGCAGTGATTGGATCTTTTTTTTTTTTTTGTTCCTATTTCTTTTGCCATTTATCGCTTCCTTTCGACAGATCTGACTGACGTGGTGCCAAGCTGTGGGTAACTGTTTATTTTAAAATGAAATATTCAAGCCTTTGTCAGATAAGAGCTACGCGTCCTGGAACAGCCAGCATGAATTAGAGAGAGAGACACTGACCTCTCGCTTCAAGGCCACGTGGGGGCATTGCGGACCTATACATCCCCAGACCATGCTGCTGTGCTTTGTGGGATGTGCTGTGTGGCTGTTAAATTCACACCCTTTAAAAGTTCTTTTGATCCAACAGAATGTAATCAACACGTTTACGCAGACGGCACATTCCGATCGCTGTTCCTATTATGGGAACGTCACTATCGGGAAGGACGTGACGGTGAAGGAGCTGCAGCGGGCTTATCACGCAGTGGTGCTGGTGGGTTAATGGTCCTTGTGTCTAGTGGGGAAAGGACTGGGGTGGCATCGCGATCAGATCCAGCGTGCTTCACTCCTTCCTACCGAGTTTTGGGGTATTGAGTCTGTTGGATTCCCCCACAGTTTAGCCCTTCCTGTCAAGTTTAGTTTTTAAAGGAGAGGGAATCTACCTCTCTTAGGTATTTATATGTTCTCCATCACTGTAGTGTCTTAGCTCCTCATGATTTATCTTTACAACACCCCTGTCTGGCAGGGCAGGGCTGGTGGGAAACCAAGGCACAGAAAGGCTAAGTGACTTGCCCAAGGTCACACTGGAGGTCTGAGGTAGAGCAGGGAACTGAATCCCCATCTCGCCAGTCACAGATTAGTGTTCTAACCAATGAACTGCCCTTTCTCCTGAGCATGAAGTGAACAGTGTCAGGTCTGAGGTGGTGGGGGATGAAATTCGCTCTATTTCAGTGAAAGAAGAGGGTGTTTCAATCTCTGAGTAGCTGTGCCGGTGAATATTTCCTGTAGCCATTCAACCTGACGTGCACATCCCATAGCGTGTTGCTGATCTGCGGACAGTTCACCTCTGTGGCGGACTGTATCCTATCCTGTCCCATAGAGGAATGGCTGAGCGAGTAGGAGGGAAATGTCTGTTCCTTGTTTTCCATTGCAGAATGGCAAGAAACTCCCCTCCTGACTGGAACTATCGTTCTGAGTCCGGTGCCCTGGGGAGTGCGTGTGTCTGTGGCATAGTCCGCCATAGTTCTCCTTCCTGCCAAGACATTGGAGAAAATAGCTGCTAGTCTAAAAAGCGACAGGCTTTATGGCTATTTGGGGAGTGAGAGGTGGGTCCCAGAGGAGGAGATGCACAGTTACCATTTCTCCAGGTTCATGTTGCTCTTGCCCTAAAAAAGCAGCTTGAAAACACCACTCTCCCTCATCACACCTCTGTGTCTGACATAATCCAGCATGGCTAGACTAGTGTGATGAGCAGGGCTTCCTGCAAGCCGAGAAGAGCCGGTAATTCCACAAAACTCACTAGGGTCTTTGCTGTGCTGATCTACTACCCCAGGAGGTGCCTGGATATTACGGTGAGTGGCAGCGGTACAGTATCCAAGAGATACAACCGCTGAGCAATGGCTCCTCTGTATTGTGTTCGTGGGGCTGGAGATTTGCATGGCGTGTGATATTTATACCTCCATGCAGTGGCATGTGTATGACTATGGGAATGTTGCTTCTGTCTCTGCAGAGCTATGGTGCTGAGGATAACCGGATCCTTGGAATCCCAGGGGAGAACCTCTCAGGGGTTTATTCAGCAAGAGCATTTGTGGGCTGGTACAATGGACTGCCTGAGAACAGAGATGTAAGGGTTTGTTTTTTCCTGTCGGAGACTCTGTGCTCTCCGTGCATCTGTATTCAGTCATCCAACTCTGGATTAGTGCCTGTCCGAAAGGCTTGCAATCGAAAAAGATTAGCAGACACAAAATTAAATCCTCCTCTGCTGTTAAAAATGTGAACAATTTTCATCTCAGTGAGAGGATTAGCCAGCTCTATAGATTGCCAGCACTTCTTGGAAAGGACATAGGGAAGCCCAAAAGGGACACTTTTAGGGCTGGGGGGATTAAGCTGGCTTCTCAAAATAATAGACTCTCAGAGCTTCCCTGTGAGAGATGGAATCCAGGAGATCTACAGGAGTGGGGGCCCAGGATACACTGAAAGAGATGCAGGCTGGGGAAATAACTGAATGTGTTGCAAACTAGCCATTGTGACAAAGCCACACCAGGCAACTGCATCTGAGGGAATGACTGTTCGGCCTACCTGGGCCCCTTTATCTGGGTTAGAATGGCAGCTAGAGTGAAACAGGAGGCAGAAGAAACTTCTGCCTTTCTAACAAGGAGGGGATGGAGAGAACCAGCCTTAAGTGTGGTGATGATGCCAGGATCGACTGGGTGTTGAATGTACTATTCAGATCTCTCTCTCTACACAGCTGAAGCCTGACCTAAGCAGCGAGACAGCCGTGGTCATGGGGCAGGGGAATGTGGCTCTGGATGTTGCCCGAGTTCTGCTGTCTCCACTCGATATACTCAGGGTGAGTTGAGGGAGGTGCTGTAAAATATAGAACGCAAGGTGCAGAGTTTGCGTGAAGGGCCAGAATTCAACTTCAAGTTCATTAGGGTTTGATGTAAGAGGGAAACCCAGACAAAATAGCTGATTAAAACAACCACATGTATACTCATCTTTGGGTTTTGTTTTCAAGCAGAGCCTTTCTCCCTCACAGCCTGCTTCCCCTCTGGCTCTTCCCTGCAAGGGAGTTGTAGTCCTAGGTTTGTAGTATCCAAGCGTTGCTATGGGAGTGATTGGGGGAGTCATGGACTCAGCATTAGGATCCAGCTGATGGCACCAGCAGCTGGGATGGTGGAAAAAGCATATTTGGTGCCCTTAAAAAAAGGCAAGGAAAACACCATGCTCCAATCCAGTCTACAATGCTTTAGAGCTTTCCCCAGTGTGAAACGTTCTCCTTACATACCCAAGAGCTAGGGAATGCAAAAATCTGGCTGGGATTCTCCCAGAGCCAGCTGGCCTCTCCTGTAGCACTCATGGCCCTTCCTGGTTTGGAGATCATCACTTTACTTTGTCTCTCACAACCTCAAACTCTGACAGTTTTTTAAAGGCAATGAATGAGGCTCTGGCCCTTTCTCCTTGCAAGTGACAAAGAGGGAACTGCAGCCTGCCCCCAGCTGGAGCTGCTGCGGGGTCAGAAGTTTAGCCTGTTTCTCTCTTTTGGAAAGGGTGTGCCTCTTCCCCATGCATCTCTGCTTCCCAGGCTCTTAGTGGTAGCAACAGCCTCAGCAGTACCCGATGTGCCTGCTCTCCAGCCTCTTAGATCTTTTCCCTACCATGCTCCCAGTTTGATAGCTGGAAGCTTGTTGGCAGCAGCTGCTGCATACAGCTGCTGCCCCAGATGTTAGCAGCAAGGGCCTCCCAGAGCTTTCTGTCCCTCCGGAACTGAAAAGAGGCTGATTGAAACTCAACTACTCCCTCCAACATTCATGACTAAATTTAAAAAAGCTTGGGACTTCGCCAATTTTTAGAGGCCTTACATAGCAACACTGATTGGGAAGTGGGAGCTGTGCTTCAAATGATGTGGTCTTTGGGACCAGAGGCGGTACTCAGCCCCGGCACAAGGGGGACATGGCACTTGTCTATGAAGTGTAACGTTCCCAAAGCCGACTTTGTGCCTTGGTCAGATTTGGTCCTTTTTTGTGGTGAATGTAGGTTCTTCCCTGCTTTTATCTCTGTGGAGCTAATCCCGCTACAAGCGAGTGAGTCTGGAAGTTTGTTGCACCTCGGGCATCATCAGTAAAACCGTCCACGAGGTCTGTTTGCAGAATCTTTATCGGAAGGGGAAGGAAGAGGCAGAAAAGAGTCCTGCTGGGCTTTTCACATTGTCTAGCTTGTGATGCTGATGGTTAGGAAAAAAACATATTTTGACTTCTGAACTGAGCAAATCAGATCCGGAACCCTTTGAGGTACCATCCAGCTGGAATCTCTAATTAGTCTGCCCTCCTGAGCAGAACTGCCCGTCTCAATTCTTTTCTGTTGTAAGGAGACTTCGCTAAGCATTTTATTCTACAACCCTAAGCCACGTTTTCAGTGATGCTGGTATAGATCCCATCACTGTCTAAGTCAGAGGTGGGCAAACTATGGCCCATGGGCCACATCCAGCCTGCGGGACTATCCTGCCTGGCCCTTGAGCTCCTGGCCGGGGAGGCTGGCCCCTGGCTCCTCCCTTGCTGTCACCCCTCCCCCGCAGCCTCAGCTTGCTGTGCCACCAGTGCTCTGGGCGGCAGGGCTGCGAGCTCCTGCTGGGCAGTGCGGTGGCGTGGCCGGCTTTGGCCGGGCGACGTGGCTGCCCGTCCTGCTGCTCTGAGCGGCATGGTAAGGGGGCAGGGAGTGGGGGGGTTGGATAAGGGGCAGGGGGGTCCCGGGGAGCAGACAGGGAGCAGGGGGTGGTTGGATAGGTGTGGGAGTCCCACGGGGCCTGTCGGGGCGGGGGTGTGGATAGGGGTCGGGGCAGTCAGGAGACAAGGAGCGGGGGGGTTGGATGGGTTGGGAGTTCTGAAGGGGGCAGTCAGAGGGCGGGAAGTGGGAGGGGGCAGAAAGGGGGCAGGGGCCAGGCTGTTTGGGGAGGCACAGGCTTCCCTACGCGGCCCTCCAAACAGTTTCGGAACCCCGACGTGGCCCTCAGGCCAAAAAGTTTGCCCACCTCTGGTCTAAGTCAATAGAGGAGTTCCTTCCATTGTAGGGAAGGGTAAAGGGGCAAGTCACCAAATGCCCCTGTGTGAATCCCTACAGCAGAGGAGATTAGAAAGGTGAGGATCCTTGCCCTGTTGGCCCCAAGCTTTAAATGGCTGACTGATTTGGGGTTGTGTGTGTT
This sequence comes from Eretmochelys imbricata, assembly GCF_965152235.1. Taxonomy (NCBI): domain Eukaryota; kingdom Metazoa; phylum Chordata; order Testudines; family Cheloniidae; genus Eretmochelys; species Eretmochelys imbricata. Next base: position 14,401,069 of record NC_135585.1, on the reverse strand, counting down.
TTGTTTAGTTTTTTTTAGCATCCTCTTAAAAGGCTTTTAAAGAAGGGAGATTTCCCTTGAGGCTGCTCAGTAAGGTGTTACCCTGTTAACTGTGTAAGGATTGCAGACAGTATTTTCAGTGAGTGCTGTGTTAAGGCGTTAGCTGTGAAAACCATCCCTGGAAAGGGAGGTGGCTTTTTCTGCGCAAGCAGATGCCCTGTTGTTTTCAACTTCCTGCACTGTGCCTTCCTATCTCTCCCACCACCCTCATTCATTGTCACATCTTTGTCTTGCAGAAGACTGATATAACTGAAGGCTCCTTGGCAGCCATAGCCTGCAGTAAGGTCAAGCGTGTGTGGCTTGTTGGGAGGAGGGGGCCCCTCCAGGTAGCTTTCACCATAAAGGTAAAATATACTTGTTTGAGCTTAAGGGTACTGTAATGTAACAGGATTTGCTATGACTGTAAATCTAACCCGAAGCCCCCCTTCTAGTTAATTCAACATGAGGTGTTGAATCTACTGATTGTGGCTTCAAAGGTCTACAAGAAGGCACGTGAATGCCTGAATGCCGGCATCCTGGTTACTGTGCCCACATGCTGAACTCGGCCTCCTATCTATAAATCAGGAGTTGCTGGCCTGTGCCGCCTGTCTGGTGGAAATGGCTTCTCTTTTGGATCTGTGCTGTTCTTATGGCTTCTCTGCCTCATCTACACACGGCACAGTGAGGCATCACGTCTTCCTGTCTGACGTTCCCAGGAGTTGCGGGAGATGATAAACCTGCCTGGTACCAGACCTCTCCTGGACCCCGCTGATTTTACAGGCCTTGGCGATGTTATTAAAGGTGAGGAAAGTCTGCCCAGCACAACACAGGTTGGATGGTGAGATTTCTATGGTGGGGTGAATACCCATAGGTTCTATCCGGGGCAGCTCTTGGAGATGAAGGATGAGGCCAGGGGGCCTTACCCTACTTTCCAATCCTGTTGCTAAACTAAACAAAACCAGTGAACAACTTTACCCTCTCCTCATCGCTCTGGCATCTTGGAAACCAGTCTCTGATTTCTGCCTTACTGTGTTGGCACCTGAGTGGATGCAGTTGTTATGGTCTATTGGGCTGTAATGAGAGAGCTAATTTCTTCTTCCCCTTTGCCCTCACTCGCTTGCTAGACCATAAGGCTATGGAAAAAGCCTTGCAATACCCTGATTGACTAGCACATGAGTTCCACCTGGCTAAGCCACAGTGACCAGAAGGTCAACAGGCTGAAACAGTAGCAGGGTAGCCCTGGTGGCGAGTATTCAAGGATGGCTAGCAGCAAGAGAGCTGCAACACCACCTGTGTCTAGAGGAAATGGACACCCAGCTCTTACCTGCAGCACGTTCCAGTGTAGTTTTTCTGCTCAAGCTTGTAACAGCATTAAATGGACTGTTGGGGAGTGATGGGGAGATGGATCATGAAGGGCAGGGTCAGTGTGTGACTTTCAGTGAAGGAGACTCCAGGTCTGAAAGCCCATGTTCCAAGCTAAACTGAAAGGAGAGTTGGGTTCTAAGGTGCCCTTGGACTTTCTTCTCAAACTGTTGAATTCAGAGATTGGAACAGCTTTGTCAAAAGCCACAAAGTCCCAGCTGTGCCTGGCACAGCAGCAATCTGCCTTATTCATGGTTTAGAGGCTTGCAGATGCTGACTGGATGTAATTCTTTAGCATTAACTGTACATTGGTCCAGACTCTCCTCCTTGCGTGGTCCCCCTTTAGAGACTGGCAGACCTCTGTTCAGGGTTCCTTATGTTCCTGCCTTGCTCTTTTAAATTTTAGATGTTCCCAGACCCAGGAAGCGTCTGACCGAGCTGATGGTCAAATCGGCCCTGGAGAAACCTGGTGAGAGAGAGGCCAGTCGTTGGGCATCAGCAACCAAAGAGTGGGGCTTGAAATTCCGGTGCAGCCCACTGGAGGTACTGCCCGCTGCTGATGGGAAGCAAGCAAGAGGCATCCGAATGGCCGTCACCAGGCTGGAAGTATGGACTCAAAGTTCTCTCTAAAGGATTTGCCCTCCCCATGCTTGGTTCTGTGTTGCTGGGAGATGAGTAAAAGTCTGTTGCATCCACTTGGATCGGGAGATCTCTGGGCAGCCCTTCTGCGTTAATCTAAAGACAGCTTGATACTCCTGGTCTAATTAGAACCAGCAGAACTGCCTGCCGTCTGAGCAGCTGGAATGACAGATTCTTGGGAAGTCAGCCCTAGGTCTCCTCCAGGAGCTGTTTCTGATACAAAGGAAACTTTCTGTCCCTTGGTATTGAAGGTTGCAATGGGAGAACACTCCAATAACTCAGCCTACTAATATCCAGTAACGGGATTGCTAGTGAATCCAGGAGGTAGAAGGGAGATGTTGCTGTTTCTCTTGGGCGAGAAGACTCTCAACTGCATTTGCATTACAGGCTCTCTAACTCTTTTCTTTCTTCCCTCTCCCTCCCTGGGTTATGTAGGGTTCAGGCGAGTCCGCCAGAGCTGTCCCCACTGGAGAAGTGGAGGAGCTTGAATGTGGGTTGATCCTCAGCAGCATTGGCTACCGGAGCCTCCCACTTGACTCTTCAATACCATTTGACCCCAAACTGGGGATCATCCCCAACAGCCTGGGCAGGGTTCAGGGGGCACCAGGTTAGTATTAACGCTCAGTGTTGAGGTTTCCTTGTGTGTAGTGTTCGGGTAACAGAGCTTATGAGTGTGGGTGGGGTGGAGGGGAACATGCCTATAGGAAGTTTGATAGGGAAATGTAGATCTATAGCTAACTCTTGGAGTCCCTTCAAGCTGAAGAGACAGCTGTGTTTGGGGAGTCTGCTGGACTCTATCCCTATGTGTGTGCTGGGGATTGCGTCAGAACATGTCAGACTTTGAGTAACATGTTGTTACAGGTCTGTACTGCAGTGGCTGGGTGAAGAGGGGACCCACAGGGGTGATTATCACCACCATGAACGATAGCTTTGACACAGCCCAGTCCGTGCTAGAAGATCTCCAGTCGGGGTTGCTGAAGCTTTCCAACTCCAAGGAAGGCTTCAAGTCTGTGAGGAGCATCCTGCATAGTCGAGGTCTGTGAACGTGCGTACACGAGTCCTTGTGTGTGAGCATCTGTAGCCATGAACATAGATGTATGAGCCAGCCAACCTCCTTCCAGCAAACTCAGGCAAAAGTTCTAGGCTGAGACAATGGGTTAATGAACTGTCTCCTGAAATCTGGAGCATGGGCTCTAATTTGACTAAGGAAAAGGGTTTGATCTTGTCTCAGTCTGTAGTGGACATTTCTCTTCCCCTCGTCTCTTTGGGGAGCGGTGGGAGAGAACAAATGCCACACACGCTGGTCTAACTGTCAGTCTGCACGGGACACGTGCAGTAATAAGATCACAGTACTGAGCGTCAGGATTTAATTGCATGGGCAAGGCTGAGTGGACAAAGCTTGCACCGTGTGCTCTCTATTCCTGGTGCTTTCATTTGTATGGATGCTACCCATGTTTAAATTCCATCCACTCCTCTTAGCATTCGTTTTTGTAACGTCTGAGTTAGACTTCACTTGCTGATTAGACATCTGAAGCATTTCTCAAGTCTCTTTATCCCCTTTGCTTTTTGCCAGGAACAGTCTTTTTTAAATTTAAAAAATAGTGTGAAAATTATATGATGCATTTTAATTACAATTTACAACCCTCACTGAAGCAAGAATAAGATGGACTGCCTAATGGTGCAGAATACGGAGAGACCAAGTTGGGTGCTTGCAGCGCACCTCAGGAGTGCTATTTTGAGCACTTCTGCTTATTGTTAACATAACGTGGAACCTTGTATACGAAGCTTATAAGTGGTTACAGTGAATATATTGTAGAGAAAGGTGACAGTCCTGGGTCTGAGATTCTGTTACCCACTGGTCTGTTCAAGGACAGCATGAGCTCCCCACCAATGCTGCACCTTCCATAATGCTTCAGTCCTAAACCGGAAGAACCACCTCCAAGAATGCGAGAGGAGTTCTTTCCATGGGCTGCTAAACCCTGCTGAGGTTTCCCTGCTGAGGTGACCAGCAAGGATGCCGGTTGTGCTGGTAGATTCCTTGGTGTGAATACAAATCTTCTATGGTCTGAGATCATCAAACTCATTGCATAGATGATACCCAACAGTCCTCAAATATAGCTCCCGCTTTCTATGAATCTAATCCATATTTAAGTCAGTGATTTAGAGAGAAATTTCTACCCTGTTGTTCATCCCAGGAGGCGGCCTGTTCTCAGAGTCTTTCCTATGACAGATTTCTCCTTGAGCCCTGTTGCACTTATGCTCATAGGAATGATCACACCAGTTCAGGCCAGTCATCTTAATTCAGTACCGTGTATCTTGTAGTAGCAAACACCAGATTGTGCAAGTAATCCCCTAGTAGGCTATTCCATAACTGTCTGTCTGGAGAGAAATTTTCTTCCTAACACTCTGATTTATTATTGACTTATGCCCTGAAGCATGAGGGCTTCTGTCCTTTAATTTTTGTATCTTGTCTAATGTAAATGTAAACTGTTTTTATTCTTCATACAACTGTTTAATCTCTGTTTGAATCACACTTAACTCTTAGCCTCTATCTTGTGTCAGTGATTTCCTCATGGTATTTATGGAAGCAGAGTGTGTAAAACGATGTGTCCCAACCTGCTTTTTATTACTTAAAAAAACCAACCCCACAGGTGGGGGACTGCAATTCTCCTAATTTAAATGTAATTTTTAAGGTTTAAAAGTCATTGCAGGGCCGCGCACAGGTGCTAGGCAAGGGCCATTTAAAATCAGCACAGTCCTTGGGTAAAGTGTCATTGTCAGCTGCATAAACAGCGCGGCTGTTGATGTTGAATGGCTTTCATAGCAATCCTTCCAGGCACATTTGGGGACAGATTAAAACACCCCAGAGGGTATTTACTGCTGCTGTATTTAAAGACTTTCGGTTCAAGTGTGCTTCCCTCCGACAGTTCAAGACGTTTTAAGTGAACCAAGGCAGTTTCCCCTGGGTGAGTGCTGCACTGAATGTTGTTATGGCTTGCAAGTGTCTGACTAGTCAGATTTGACTGGATCTCTGGAGCCTGTCTTATAACTGCCTTTGTGCTGCTGAGTTTTGAAGGTGCTTGTGTTTGCAAGGTTCTGGCTCTTCTGTTTGCTTACATGTTTCATTCTTGTTCATTTGGGATAGATGGACCTATGCTTTCTCTTTTGTTATAACACCAGGGGTCCATCCAGTTACCTTCTCAGACTGGGAGAAGATAGATGCTGCTGAAGTGGCAAGAGGCAAGCTGGCTGGCAAACCTCGGGAGAAGCTAGTGGATCCTCGGGAGATGCTGCAGTTGATCGGTCACTGAAGATGCCTATTCACAGCCCTCTGGGTGCAAGAAATTGACAGATCCACCATGTATCCCCTGCATCTCCTCAGCAAGTCCCATTTGCTGCTGGCCTTGCCTGCCATGGAAGATTGGCACAGTCAGAACTGATTGCTGTTCTTGGATGGCATGGGAGAAGGTGGGTGGCTCCAGGGGCCTGTGGAGGTGTCCAGTAGTGAGCTGGAACTGACTCTGGATTCTCAAAGCGGACATGAGTTTACACAAGGCCATGTGCTATTGACTGACTCCAGGTCTTTACAGCCTACAGTCTTGACTCCAGCTACTTTTTCTGCCTGTGTCAGCCCTATAGGGGGTCACTGCAGTCATCTGGGAGCTCGCTGTAGTTGGAGTCACTTGGGCATTAACTGCTTAGTTGGACCGGGTGCCGCTTAGAGTGAGAGGCCCTGGATCGCTGCTCTCCTCTGCTAGTTCCAAAGAAATTTTACTGCACCTTTAAAGCCAGTGAGAAAATGAGTGACAGTCACCTTTCCATTCACACCAAAAGCCTGAAGCCAAATGGCTTTATTTCCTTGTAACCTGTGTCAGAGTCTGAGCAAGTTATTTTCTCTCTTTAAATCACCTATAACTAAGCCCTTTCAGGAAGAGGAAGGTGAAGTTGGAGCTACATTTTTAAGAGTCCAACCTCTTAATCTCTGTCTGCATTAATTTTAGGGCTGGCTGGCCAGCCTAGAACTGCAGCTAGCCGAAGAGCTGTGCAAATGCAGGGCACTGCTTCTCATCCGCTGTCTGTCTGCCAACTTTACTACGCAGTCTGTGTCAATAAATTCTGGAGAGTCCTCATCTGCTCAGTAGCACTTAATGATGGAAACCTAGACCAGGCTTGGGTTATTTTATTTTTTTAGCCTGGGGGTGGGGGGGCAATTAGTAAATATATAATTGACTTGTCCCAGAGTATCCAGAATCATCTGTGCATTAGTATTTCAGAGGTGCAGCCTGCCCTGATTGCGACTAGCAGCAACCTCTTGGCCTTTCTGCTTTTTTATGTAGTCTGTATGTTTTAAAGATTATTAAATGCTCCCCTTTTCCTCTTTGACCAAATCTATCATGTTTTAAATGATTCCAGGTTTTACTGCTAGACAGAGAGCCCCTAGAGACTAATATCCTCTCTTTTGCTACAGAAGAAGTATAGCGTGGACAGTGTCAGTGCAGACTTCCTCTCTGCTAATGTGCTTTCTCCTTGACCTGTAGGGATACCTGAATGGCTGAGACTCCATTTATGTCACATGTAAACTGTTCAGATCAGTTTTTTTATGATATCAGCAGAGCCCCCTTGTAAATGTGTCTCCTGTAGACCAGGCCTACGGGTGTTAGGGGAGTTAAATCACTGTCCTCATGCAACTCTTGGTGTCTCTGCTAAAATTTATCATTTGTGGTGCTGTTTTGTTGCAATGTGGACACCTGTCTGCTGGGAGGTTCCAGATTGTATTTCCATGCTCAGCGTTTGTCCAGTTTTAGACAAGACAGATCTGGGCCTCATCTCTTTTTAAATCTCATTTGCAAACTCATTAAGAAACTCAGGAAATGTGATGACTGCTGGAAACATATATGCAAATTAGCAATAAAGCTTGTTGAACAGCTGTTTGTGTGACGTGACTCCTGTTATGTCATAAGGATGATGCATTTCTAATGTTAAATTCTGATCTGGAGATTACATGGATTCTGGATTTGGAAAAGTGATTAAGCTTTTTTTGGCAAGGCTGTTGACTAGAAGGTAATGAAATTGCTCTCTGCCCTGCTTTGGTGCTGGGCATACGGGAACATAACAATAGAGGAAACAATTGAAATGCATTGTGAGTCATGTATTTGCCTGCAACATGATGTGATGGGCCAGACCTTTCTTGCTTGTAGTGGGTGGTGGTAAACGCTTAGTTCATGTCTACAGAGTTCACCTTGGATGTTAATCCCAAAGCACTGTGCTGGCTGTGTACATGGTACGGGGAGTACACACTTGCCTGTAGGATGGGTTGCAATAGTCAGTTCTGTACCAGCAGGGCTCCATGCCAGGTTTTAGGAAGGGACAAATAACTGAGGGGGATTTTAGGTAGGAATTTGGCCCAGGCCTGGGGCTAATGCCCTCCAGGAAGTGCCATAGGACCATTAAGGATGCGCAAGAGGTCAAGATCTAGGTTTTAATATCTCAGGCAGATGAAGGACTTTTATTGAAGATTATGACAATTCATCTCATGTTTGCAGTTCCTCTGAACTGCCCATTCCACAGCTGGCTGCATGTCATCTGTCCATGACCGAGTTAATTCATTTCAGGATGGAGAGCTGGCTTCCTTTCCCCTTGTCTTCACTCTGCTCTTTCTCTGTGTCTTCAGGGACCAGGGCAATTAAATGTCTGCAGTAAACTTCATTTCCCAATTACAGTCTGTCCATTAGGTGGCGCTGTGAAGCCAGTACTGTAACTCCTAAGTAGTACAGCAAGTGCAGTAGAGAATTGCTAGGGCTGAGCGACCACCGACATTTGATGAAGCAGTGATCCCTGGCCTGAAAGAGCGAGCGGCTCATTAGCCTTCTGTGTCTCTACTTTGTCTGCTCTGAGACTCGGCTCTCCTGCTGCATTAGGTGGCCAGCCTAGGAAAGATGATTACAAGATTTTCCTGTGGGCGGGGTGGCTGCCTCCCTGTCTGAAATGATGCCCTGTCCGCTTCTGCTTTCCTCTCCCGCTTTCTTCGTGGGTTCAGCTGTTCAGAGTGCAGCGCTGCACTTCAAAGGGAGCTCACCTGCCATGAGGTACAGTGGCCTGGTTCCTTACTCCTCCCCTTTTCACCTCCCACACAACAGTAGCCATCTCAGACTCAGTTAATTCCCACGTTTTAAAAATCCCTTTAAGATACCATTAAAGTAGGGAGTATTAATCAATTTTAAAATACCGTTATTAGACCATTGGGATCGTAAACCTTTGAAAGCCTGGACATTTGAGGGTAAGGATCCACAACCAACCTTAGCTCTCCCCAGATATCTCTGTCCATTCTCCACTTACAACTAAGTACCTGAGTCAATCACATGCGAAGGGGAAGGATGGTTCAGTGATTAGGGTGCTGGCCTAGGAGGTGGGAGGCCCGCGTTCATATCGCTGCTGTCCCGCAGACTTCTTGTGTGACCTTGGGCAAGTCACTTGGTGTCTCCGTGCCTCAGTTCCGCATCTGTACAATGGGGATAACAGAACTGCCCTGCCTTACACGGGTGTTGAGCATAAATACATTAAGATTGCGAAGCATTCTGAGATTGGATGAAAAGCGCTAAATGAGATTATTTTTATTATTAGCTATTCAAGTGTCAGTAATACAGGAGGGTGGGGTGAGGCAGATGGGGCTCTGCATTCATAGTGGAATGGTGGCTGCAAGGTAATTCTTCTGCAGTGTGTATGTGGAAGGATAGGAGACAAGCTGGAGGTGTTTCTCACTTGCTGTGGATGGAGGACTGAAGACTCACTCACCTCCTCCCTGTGCTCTAAACAGGGTGGAGCTCTGTAGCAGTGTTCCCTTTGTGGGTTGGTGCCATGTGGAATTGTTTTTACTAACTCTGGGCAGAATTAACCTTGCAGATGCTTGCCGCTCCAAGTAGCAAGTGCCATGGAGGAGGCTTGAGCTACACCTCAGGGAAGGGGCTACATGACAAAAGCTTTAGAAAACCTGTCCTATGAGGAAAGGTTAAAAATTGGGCATGTTTAGTCTTGAGAAAAGAAGACTGGGTGGGAGGGAGACCTGCTAAGTCTTTAAATACATTAAGGGCTGTTCTGAAGAGGACTGGGGTCAATTGTTCTCCATGTCCACTGAGGGTGGGACAAGAAGTAATGGGTTTAATCTGCAGCAAGGGGTGGTTAAACTCTGGAATAGGCATCAAGGGAGGTTGTGGAATCAATCCCCAGCACTGGAGGTTAAGAACAGGTTGGACAAACACTGTCAGGGTTGGTCTAGGTTCACTTGGTCCTGCAAGCAGCAAAGGGGGCTGGACTAGGTGATCTCTCCAGGTCCCTTCCAGACCTACAGTTCTGTTCTGTGATTCAGTTACCTCTCACCCTTGCTGCAGTGCGGTTCCGAAATGTGCGTGACATGAGCAGTAAGAAATCCTGCTGCTCTGTTTGAAATGTTTGTCCAGCAGGTGGCGATGGTGAACATTGCTGGTGAGTTGCCCCCGCTTCTTCCTCTCTCAAAAGTGGCATTGGGGATAGCAAGAGAAGCTACCAATACACAGAAATTCAGTTTCCTTTGTCACAGTTATGTGTAATGGATAAGAAGCCAAGAAATGCAAAGCTGAGCATGACGCACCTGCCTTCCCCTCCTGCTTCTGAAGGGGGAGAGAACTGAAGAGCTTGAAGTAAAGACAGTACTGGCCTTTAAGTTAAATTTCCCTGATGATTTGTGTCACAGCTTAGCCTCAGTGAAACAGTATAAAGCAGCTGAGGCCAATAAAAAGATTGGAATGTGGTGAGGAATGTCCTTTATTTTAAGAGCCCATCTAGACTACATGGCCCAGGTCCGTACACTCAGTTACACCACATCCATTGTCATGTAACTGAACCATGGCCCTGCTCTGGAAACTGGCTAACACTCTGGGCATGTCTGAGGGTTCAGTCAGATTACATGGCTCGGTTACAACAGTGAAAAGTCCCTTCCCTGCAAGATGCTGTACATTTTAAAGATGGTGCATCCTGGTCCCCTGACTCAGTTGTGTTTTGGGATGTAGTCAAGATAATGTCGCTTTTCTAATAGAGGAGAAAAACAACTGGTTAGAGCAGGTCAGGATAGCTGGCTGCTATTCCTCAGCGCTCCTGGGCAAGTCATATAACCTCTCCGTGCCTCAGTTTCCTCATCTGTGAAATGGGGAAGCGGCTACATTTCCTCTGCCATTTGGCAGCATCTAGATGGGGGCTGCATTCTCGAGCTGTTCTTGCTTTCAGCCTCAGGAGGGATGTGCGGCTCTGATATTGTCCCCCGGAAGACACGCTGTCACCACGCCAAGTGCCCAGGAAGTGACTCCACTTCCCATGGAGGCTGTTCTTTCCTTTGTCAGGGGGCTGCTTGGCAAATTGATAAAGACGTAGCATAGGAAAAAATCCAAGCAGGTTCCCAGAAACTCCTGCCCCTCTTTGTCCTGGTAGCATTCCTGCCATTCCAGGCTTGTGCTTTTCCATGGTGGGGCATGGAACTGTCAGCTGGCACTTCAGTCTGTCACTTTCTTAGCACGGTGTTTATAAACGCATTTTCTTTCTCATGAGCACCAACTGGGCAGCCTCCTGCCTGCTTAATTCACGTACTGTTTATGGAAATGTGTATTTAAAGTGACTGAACCACCTGAGGGCAATGCTGCCTTGAAACTTGGTTATTTAATATCCATTACAGCCGAAGGGAAAGGTCCCGCATTACATTTACATTCCAGTGGGGAAGAGGAATGGTATGATTTAAGAGCGAGTTAGCGAGACTGGAGAGGCATTGTTTAAAAAGCTATTTGTTTAATGAAATCATAAAAATGGATTTAGATGAATTTCCTCAATTACTCTGTTGGCCAAGGCAACGTCCCGCTTTGAAAGTTCCTCCGACGTTAACACATATGAATCACCCAGGGCGGCATCCCTTCTTCGAGTCTGCGTGACTCTGTCTTTAATGGCTGTTGGGTCTGGGAACAGATGGCACCAGAGTGTGCTGACTCCAACAGCAAAACTTTCTGAGAACATTGGACACAGGCAGAAAACACTACTTGTCCTTTTGGAACCTTGTGTGTTTGTCTTTGTTTTTGTTTTTTTTTAAGTAAAAATCACTGGCTGTGCATGGAGTTATACCCACCTCTCTCAGAACGTGGGGCGTGGGATGGCCTATGGCCAACCTGACCCTAAAGTAGGCTTCCAACCACCCTGTCCCGAAGTCTTACAAAATGGGGCCATCTGCAGGACTAACTAGATGCAAAATTTTGATTCAAGGGTCAAAGCCACTTTTGAGTTGGAGGAGTGTGGGGGAAGGGGGTGAGGCATGAGGGGATGAGGAAGGAAGGAAGATTCCACATTCCCTTTGCATCCTCCACATCACCAGTTGGCTCTCTACCAGATGTTTGCTGCTCTCCTGTGACTATTGCACCTAGGTGTTTGGGTCTGTGTCAGCATCTCCTTTATACTTCTGGCTTGGGGTTACTAGTTCCATCGCAGGAATTCACTGTACGCCAAAGGTGAAATCCTGGCCCCATTCAGGTCAATGGCAAAACTCCTAGTGACTTCAGTGGGGCCAGGATTTCACCCCCAGGATGTGGCTAAAGTGGTCAGGGGTAGCTAACCCCAACCAAACCTCAATCTCTAAGTTAACAACTTTAGCCTCAAGTTAGCTGGTTGAGGACCACACTAGAGGGAAGCTTAATGCCCTGTGTGTAACACACCTGTAGCACTATTGGGTCAGGAGAAACTTCCATTGGAAATTTCATCCCTTTGGCTTTCAGTGGAGCTACACCTCTGAGCTAAAACCCTCTGTCAGATCAATATATATTTGGTTCTAGACACCTAGTTCGGCTGAATGCCTGAGCTTCTCTCTGTGCCTAGGCCTGATGCCCAAAGCCCTCCATACTCTACTCTGATGTGCTTTGTACTCCTTATCAAATCTCTTCTCTCCTGGAGAAATCCCAAATGGAAGAGGAAGGGGGCGCTATTGGCTCTCAGGTGCAGGCAGGAGTGCTCCATAGCTCCAATTTCCATAATTGGCTGTAGGTTTTTTTCTTCCTGTGTGTTAATTACTTTGGCATAACAGGGCTTCCTGAACAGGTTTCTTAAGGCTAGAAGGGGAATAGAACAGAGTGAGATGTAAACCTGCAGCAGCTGCTTTGAGGAGCTATTTAGGGACGTGATGAAAAGCAACAAATAAAGTTGTTCAGGTTGGAGTAGCTTATTTTTGTTGAGTAACTAGTTATTTCTTCCCTCCGTGGGAAATTTCCCTTACTGTTTTTAGTTGCCTCATCCCCAGCGTACCCAGCCATCTTTTGGTGAATATAAATGAATGCAGGGTACTGTGTCCATGGATCAGATGGTCCCTTTTCATTTCGCTGTCATTTCTTTTTTTAATTAATGTAACTGGACATTACATTTCCAGCATGTGTCATAAGGTGTGCACCATTCCAGAGCTGAGAGAGAGGCCCGGGTACAGCAGCCCTTGTAAGGGCATGGTACTTACCCTTTCAGACCTCAGTCAGGGGCACATTTCTTTTGGTATTCCTCTCTTTTGCCTCAGTTGTTCTCTCTCCTGGGTTTCCAGACTACATTTCCATTTCGTGTTCACCTTCCATACTCGGCCTGTCTGCTCACCTGCTTCAGCCGATAACGCCAGCTGGCACTCCCTCCATGCTATGCTTAGTGGAAGATTGCCGCAGCTGAGCCGTTTGCTGGGTCATGACCAATCTACTCCATTTTGGGGCTTGCAGGAGCTATAAATGAGGGGCGTTTACATAAGCATTGGCCCTTCCTTATGTGGATCATCCTCCCTCACTTAATCCCACATGAGCAGCTATAGCATATTTTTGTGGATTTGTTGGGAGACAAGGGTGAAATTCACACTTCCCTCTCCAAGAGCAATGACTGGATGTGAGGGGTGAAACCCTCGCCCCATTGACGTCAATGGCAAAATTCTGATGGACTTCAACAGGGCCAGAATTTCACCCAGCATGCTTTGCTTGTCACTGTGCCAAGGGTTGGGGTTGGCACACTGGTCAGGACCATGCTTCAGAGTCATCAGTATGTCAGAGGGACAGGATGAGGTGGGGGGGAATCATTGTGGCGTATCTGCCATTCCTGCCAGAGAAGGAAGAATCAAAGGGAAAGGATTTGACAGGCTGCCTGCTACCTCCGTTAGGACTCAAGCTGGCACTTGGAGGCATTGATTAAGAATTGGCAGTATGAGGCTGTGCTGTTGTAGGTAGCAGTTCATGACCAGGAAGATAAGACTGAAAGTATTTTAAAATGACACTACGCAGGCAGGTTAGCCCCAAAAGGTGAGGATTCTGTCTTGCAAGAATTTTTGCCTACAAAACCTCATATTAACAAACATTTTCATAGATTAAAACCAAACAAAAGGATTTTCTTTTTTTAAATGAACCCTTGCAGGATTTGCAACCCAAAAGCTGGAACTGGCCGCAGAAGCGAAATTGACTATATAGTCTAGTTTCATTGTCCATGCTGAATGAATTGCAAAAAACAACCAAACCGCATAAATGATGAAATGTTAAACTAGACTTTAAATGTTTTATCTGGTTTAATTCTTGAGTATTGTTAGAAACACTGACAAGTGAAATAGCATTTTGGTTTTAAGTAATGGGTCAGATTCTCATCTCAGGTCCAGTGGTGTAAATCCAGACTTTGCTGGAGCTCTTCCAGCTATACACTGATTGAAATGGAAAACAGAATCTTAGCCCCTGCTTTAGGATGTAGTCGGGTTAAAAATCATTTGCCAAGATTCCAGTCTCAGTTTCCCTGGCGTCCGTACAGAGCACCTCCACTGATGTCAGCAGAGTTACTCAGGATTTACACTCCACGATTTTTAACATGACTGCATCCTTTCTAAACGAATGAAAGCAACCTTGTATTTGAATGGCACTCTGACGCACACAGGACTCTGCACAGGAGGCATGTCTGATCGGAGGAAAAGGGAATGATTAAGAAAAGCGAAGGGTGCTTTGCTAACCTTTCCATTTCAAGGTTCCCTGCTTCAGATGTTTAGAGGATCGAATGTCATTGAACCTCTGGAACCTGTTCTGTTGTTTTCTAGAAAGACTTGTCTGGTGCCTGCACTTGCTTTGTGAATAACTGCAAATATAAAATATTACATTATAAAGCCGGTCCCTGGTTTGGGCTGTCTGATGCAGCTAAACCCTGAATGTAAGCACTTCCCGAGGGAGGGATGCTGTGTGTAAATGCAGCCCTTTCGTGTTAGGTCGTGAGCTAGCAGGACTGGGACATTACCTGGCTGGCAGGCCTCTGGGAAGACCTGTCAGATGAGAGAAGTGAGGTGGTAACGCTCTACCCTTGCAGTCAGTATTGGATCACTAGCCACCTTGGTTTTAGGGAACACTGTGCTGCTGGAGACGGTGTGTTTCTGAGGCGAAGCAGAAACTTGACTGCTTGCTCTAATTAGAGCATCCCAGGGCACCTTTCTGAAAGAGTAACCTAGGTGTCCTGCTCAAGTTCTACTGTTGGTAATTAAATCCTCCCTACCTATGCCTGCCCCTGTATTTTCAGGTGAACAAAGCATCCTTGTGGTCCTAAACTCTCCTGTCCTGTCCATCAGCAGCTGCTTTGCATTCCCAAAGTGGCTTGCGCATCAGTGAGCTCTGTTATGCGTTTTTCAAATGCTGTTGGAGTCTCCTGGATGAAAGGCACCTAGAAACAGTCCCGGGTTTATAGTGGCTCCATGGAGCCGGGCCCATGCTCAGAAGGAGCCCTGGCCTGCTCCGCTTGCACTGCGGCCCGATACCCCGCTGACTCCCCCCACCCACCACTTGCTCCTCTTGGCCTGCCTGCCTTCTGCCTCCTCGGCCCCACTCCCCCTGGCCAGACCCCAGTGCAATTCCAGCTCCGGGCAGTCTCTGCTTCCCGTCACCTGTGGGGCCCCACCTGTCTCCCCGGAGTGAGGTGCCTGGGACTGGTGCAGAAGCCTGGCCAGTCTCAGCGCCATTCTCCATTGCTCCCCTGCCCCACCCCCTCCCCGCCCTCGGACGCTGCTGCCACTCCAGCTGAAACCCCCCCCCAAGAGGGGGGGGGCCTGCCGGCCCGCTTCCCCAGAGGGGGGGAGTGGAAGGACCCAGCCCCCAGCCGCTTGCTGTTTGTCTGCGGACCCTTCTCCAGTCAAGAGGACTCTTATCACTTGCTCCGGCATTTCTGGAATGCAAAAAAGAAAGCCCGGAACAGACAGACAAAAAGCCGTCCACTGGAGGAACACCGCCCAGGGAATCTACAAATCACCGTGGAGGGGGCCTAAGACTGAGTAACTTTCGAACTGTGCTCTCGTGTGGGGGGAGGCCTTGACTGTGTCTTAACTGTGTTTGTAGGGACACGGGGGTGTGGCACGGAGCTGCCCCCCGATCCATCTGTGTCCTCCCAACCCCCACACTACAATCTTCACCCCCCCACTCCACCATCTTTGCTGGCTGTCTAACATCTGCTTCTGGACTCAGCTACTCGCCGTGATTCCACCGCGTGGGCCAGAAGCACCAGCCAACCAAACAGGACTCTCTGGACAAGCGTATGGTGTTCATGTGCCAGCCCCCCCCCGAATTGTCCACCCCACAGCTTGTCCCTTTCTACCTGACCCCAACTCCTGTTAATCACCTGCCACTGCCCCTGCTGGGGCATCGGCAACAGAGGGCACCGGGGTGACCTCCACCGCTGCCATGCCCACCGCCTTCCCAGACTCTAGGGGAGCCCCCCCAGCCAGCGGGAAAGGCCAGGGTAAGAAGAAGGGGAAGGGCCCCACTAAAACCACCAGGCCCTCCATGGCAGGGGCCACCCCCACTGCTGCAGCCCCGCCACCGACCACGGCGTCCCTCCCTACTGCCCGCTCCACCGGCTCTGCGGGTGTCCCTCCCTCAGGATGTATGCCTGGGCGGCAGCAGCCCCCCCGCCTGCCACCTCGTCATCTCTCCCACCCACCGCCTCCGCCACCATCAACAGTGGCCGGGGCCCCTTCCCCACCATGACAAGGAAGCACGGTGTCCGATGCCTCCTGGTGCCCGCCTCGCCCCACGTGGAGACCTACGTGCGGGCGTTGGCGAGGATGGTGGGGCCTCGGCATTGTGGCGGCCTCCAAAATGTATGGGAAGGTTGTCATCTTCTTAGCATCGGAGGCTGCTGCCCAGGAGGCGGTGGAGAGGGGCCTGGTGGTGGGGGGGTGGGGTGTTTGTCCCCCTCGAGCCGCTGGAGGACCTGGGCATCTGCCTGCTCCTGACCTCTGTCCCTCCTTTTCTCCCCAGTGCTGCCCTGTTACCCGCCCTTTCCACCCTAGGGAAACCTGTTTCTGTCATCAGCCCTCTTCCGTTGGGCTGCAAGGACCCCAACCTCCGTCATCTTTTCCTTCTGCCGGCAAGTGCAGCTTCTACTGCTGTCGGCGGCGTGTGACGGAGAGGCGCTCAAGGGGTCCTTCCTAGTCCCCCACCAGGGGGCCCTTTACCGGGTGTATTTCTCCATGGGGGAAGCCCGGTGCTACCTCTGCCGGGCGTCAGGGCATTCTCCGGAGGGACTGCCCCTTCGCCCGGCAAGGAGGGGCACCTGGGATCCCCGAGACCCGGCAGGACATCAGCCCCATCATTGCCGACGCCCCTGGCCGCCCGATACCCGAACCTGCCTCCCCTCCTCTTCGGACCACCACTTCTCCCGCTCAGGCTCAAGGGGCACCTCCCCTACAATGCCCAGATGAGCAGGAGAGCCCTGCCCTTGCTGCTGACAATCTGGCAGGACCTATGGAGGAGGATGTGGCAGAGATACCACCAGGCATGGGAGAGAGCCGCAGGGAGAATCCTCCCTCCCTTATGCCACCCCCGCCCCCCAAGTCCCTGAGCCATCGCCTTTACCCCCTGATACGACGCCTGCTAACCAGCCCCCAGATGATGCCATGGAGGGCTGGGCCCTAGTCCAGGGGAAGCGAGGCAAGCGGAAGGCTCGAACTCCGCCTCATCTACCCGAGGCGGAGGCCCCCTGGAAGACC
The DNA here is from genome assembly GCF_965152235.1 of Eretmochelys imbricata. Classification (NCBI taxonomy): domain Eukaryota; kingdom Metazoa; phylum Chordata; order Testudines; family Cheloniidae; genus Eretmochelys; species Eretmochelys imbricata. The sequence goes on along the minus strand of NC_135585.1, from coordinate 14,384,028 downwards.
ACGAAGGGGGGCACCGATGCCGAACCTTCCGCTTTGCCCATGAGTGCATCCCATCCACCGGTGTCAGCTGGGAAAGACGTGGTAGCAGCGGAAGGTAGTGTCTCCCCTCCACGGGAGACCCTCCCTTCCGAGACCCTTGAGGAAGCCCCTTCTGTCCTGACACTACCCGAAGCCCCCGTGAACCCCGAGGCAACCGTTGTGGCGGGTGCCAGCAGGGAGAACCCCGGGGCGACAGAAAGTGTCCTTTCCTCCATGTTCGAGGAGATCGAGGCCCTAAATCTGACCCCGGTCGCCCAGGGGGAGGACGACCTTTTGCCAGCAAACCTCGATTTGGGCGACCTCACTCCACCCCTCTTTTCCCCATGCTCCCTCTCCCTAACTGCTGTTTCTGCTCCCACCTCCGAGGAGCCCCTGGATGCCTCCACCAACCCAGCCGCTGATGGCACCCCACTGACGACCACCTAGCCTGCTCAGGTGACAGCTGGCGCCATGCGGCCGGGACACGAGCCGCCAGGGGCATCCCCCATTGGTGCGGAGCAATCGATTTCCTTCCCGGGCGGGGGCCCAACAGAAGATAATCCACCTCCTGATGCTGTAGCCGCTAAATCCACCATAGAGCCTGCGCCCGGTATCACTGAGAACTCCCTCCCTACCCCCTTAACCCTCGAGCCTGATCGGGAGGCGCCACCATCCAGCTGCTTGCCTCCCGAAACCCAGAACCTTGCCTCTGCCCCTGCCCCTGCCCCTACCCCTATCCAGTCTACCTCCTGCGATGTTATCGCCGCCCCCGGGGCTGTCTCCTTCCCTTTTCCAACTGATGACCCCCAGGGAATGGCCTTTGTGTTCTCCTGCCCCGACCCATTAGGAGCTGCTATTTTCCCTCCATCATCCCCTATCACCCCAGGGTTTGAGGCGGGCCTAGAAGCTCCAGCCCATCAGGCACCCGTCGGGGCTCCGCACCCTGCTTGCCCATTTTAGTGGGCCATGGGGCTGCACCAAGGGCCCCACCAGGGAACAACCGGGAAACCGTAACCCCACCCCCCCATGAGCTGTGAGGAGAGCTGCGGAAGTTTTTAGAGGATGTCCGTGGCTCCCACAACAAGGTACAGCTTGCTCTCCAGTGCTGGGGGGATTTTTTTCAAATCCTCCAGGCCACAAGGGCCCTCATAGGGGAAGGTAAAGGGACGGGGAAGCAGGATGCCACGGCCTACTGGCAGGTCCGCGTCTTCCGTGACCAATTACTCACCTATGGGATGGGTCAGGGACTGTCGCGTGGCCCGCTGTGGGATGTAAGCATCCCTGCCAGTGAGGATCCCCCCCGGCCCTCCCCATGGCACCTCTCACCATCGCAACGTTGTACACCCGGGGCTGTAGGATGGCTCTCCGCAGGTCCCAGGTGCTCTCCTTCCTTCGGGAGGGAGGGTACTCTGTAATTTTCCTGCAGGAGACCCATACGGATCCGACCACCAAAGATAGTTGGCAGCTGGAGTGGGGGGACAGGGTCTACTTTTGCCATTCCACGATTCAGCAGGCTGGAGTGGCGACCCTGTTCTCCCCTGACCTACTGCCTGAGGTGCTAGGGGTCGCCGAGGCCATGCAGGGTCGCCGAGGCCATGCAGGGTCGCCTGCTGCATCTCCGGGTCTATATAGAGAGGCTCGTGGTTAACCTTATTAATGTCTATGCCCTGACATCAGGCCCGGAGCGGCTGCAATTCTATCGGCAGGCGTCCGCCTTCCTCGGCACCTTAGATTTTCACGAGTGCCTGGTCCTGGGAGGGGATTTTAATACCACCCTCGAGGAGCGAGACCACTCGGGGACTGAGCAGTGCCCGGCTTCCGCGGACACCCTCCGGGAGATAGTTGAACATCACTCCCTAGTGGACATCTGGTGTGACCACCACCCGGATGACACTTCCACATTCACCTTTGTCCGGGTGGAAGCCCATCGGTCGAGCCACTCCCGGTTGGACTGCATTTATCTATCATGCTTCCATCTCTCATGAGCCCACTCCTTCAGCATTCGACTGGCCCCATTTTCTGACCATCACCTAGCCACCGTGACAGCCTCCCTCTGTGCAGAGAGGCTGGGGCCGGGCTACTGGCATTTTAACAACAGCCCATTGGAGGATGAGGGCTTCGTGACGTCCTTCCGGGAATTCTGGCTGGCCTGGCGAGGGCAGCGGTGTGCCTTTCCCTCGGTGCGGCGATGGTGGGACCTGGGGAAGGTGCGCCCCAGGCTTTTCCGACACAACTACACCCGGGGCACCAGCCGACGGAGAAATGCGGCGATAGAGCAGTTGGAACGGGAGGTCTTAGAGCTGGAGAGGCGTCTGGCCACCAACCCCGAAAACCCGCTCCTCTGCGGAGCGTGCTGGGAGAAGCGGGAGGAGCTCCGGGCCCTCGAGAACCATCGGGCCCAGGGCGCCTTTGTTCGATCCCGCATCCACCTCCTTTGGGAGATGGATCGCGGCTCCCGCTTCTTCTATGTCTTGGAGAAAACAAGGGGGGCCAAGAAGCACGTCACCTGCCTCCCGCAGAAGACAGCACCCCCCTCACGGAACCGGCGGAGATGTGTGGAGGGCCCGAGCCTTCTATGCAAGTCTTTTCTCCCCGGATCCGACTGACCCTAGCACTTGTAGAGTGCTTTGGGAGGAGCTCCCTACGGTCAGCGCGAGTGACCGAGACCGGCTAGAGTTGCCGCTCACTCTGGCCGAGTTCTCAGAAGCCCTCTGTCGTATGCCCACTAATAAGTCTCCAGGCATGGACGGGCTGACCATGGAGTTCTACCGTGTGTTTTGGGATGTCCTCGGCCCAGACCTAGTCACCGTCTGGGCCGAGTCTCTGCAGAGCAGGGTCCTCCCTCTCTCGTGCAGGTGAGCTGTGCTCGCCTTATTGCCGAAGAAGGGGGACCTCTGCGATTTACAAAATTGGCGTCCCGTCTCACTCCTCAGCACAGACTACAAAATGGTAGCGAAAGCAATCTCGCTGCGGCTAGGGTCTGTGCTGGCGGACATGATCCACCCAGACCAGACCTACACCGTCCCGGACCGCAGTATCTTTGATAACCTATTTCTGGTTCGGGACCTTTTGGAACTCGGGCGTAGAGACGGTCTGTCATTCGCCCTCCTGTCCCTAGATCAGGAGAAGGCGTTCGATAGGGTACCTCCTGAGCACTCAGCAGGTGTTTGGCTTCGGACCCCAGTTTGTGGGTTTTCTTCGGGTGCTGTACACTTCCGCAGAGTGTCTGGTTAAGCTCAACTGGACCCTGACTGAACCGGTCAGCTTCGGGCGAGGAGTATGGCAGGGATGCCCCCTCTCGGGCCAGCCGTACGCTCTGGCGATCGAGCCCTTCCTCTGTCTCCTCCGCAAGAGGTTGACAGGGTTGGTGCTGTGGGAGCTGGAGCTGCGGCTGGACATGTCGGCGTACACCGATGACATGCTCCTCGTGATCCAGGACCCCGGCAACTTGGCGCGGGTGGAGGCTTGCCAGGCCATCTCTTCAGCAGCCTCCTCTGCCCGGGTCAACTGGGTCAAGAGCTCTGGCTTGGCGATAGGAGACTGGCGGCAGGCGAGCTCCCTCCCACCCGCACTTCAGACCATCCGGTGGAGCGTGGGTCCACTACTCTACCTCGGCGTTTACCTTTCTGCCACACATCCCTCTCCGCCGGAGAACTGGGAAAATTTAGAGGGCGGGGTGATAGAGCGGCTCCGGAAATGGACGGGACTACTCCGATGTCTCTCCCTCCGAGGGAGAGCGCTGGTGCTTAATCAACTAGTTCTGTCCACGCTCTGGTTACTGGCTCAACACCCTGGTCCTGGCCCCAGGTTTCCTGACCAACCTCTGGACATCGATTCTGGGGTTCTTTTGGTCAGGAATGCACTGGGCCCCTGTAGGAGTCTTGCATTCACCTACTCCTGAAGGAAGGAGGACAGGGCCTGAAGTGTCTACACGCTCAGGTCCGTGTCTTCCGCCTCCAGGCCCTACAGAGGCTCCTCTATGGTGCAGGCAGTTCGGCATGGAGCACACTGGTGCACACCATCCTGCTCCGCATCTGAGGGCTCCAATATGACCGGCAGTTCTTTTATCTCCATCCGGAAGGTCTTCCGCGAGACCTCTCCGGGCTGCCAGTCTTCTACCAGGACCTCCTCCGGACTTGGAAACTGTTTTTAACGACCAGCTCCGTGGCGGCCACCGAGGGGGTAGAGCTCCTCGCGGAGCCCCTGCTACACAACCCCCAGCTCCGTGTGCAGGTGGGAGAGTCCCGCTCGGTGTGCCAGATCTTGATCCTGGCAGAAGTCACGAGAGTCGGAGACCTCCTGGACTGCGACTGGGGAGACTGGCTGGATCCCATGACGCTCGCCCAGCGCATGGGGCTCTCCAGACCTCGTACCCCCTGGCGCGTACTTCAGGAGGTGAAGGCCACTTTGCCGCCCGCTGCTTGAGCTTACCTCGACCGGGTCCTGCTTGAGGGCACGCCCCCCACCCTCTACCCTAGGCCCGCCGGACTTTTTTGGACCCGTGCCCCGCAGATCCAATTGACCCCCCCTCATCCCTTCACTGCGAGCCGGCTGCATGAACTGCAGCCGGTACGCTTCTAAACCGCGCCAAGGAAACATCTATACATGTTCGCGCTCCACACCCTTCACGCCCTCACCCTAGTGTCCCGCCCCGACACAAAGTGGTGAGACCTTCTGCCACCTTTGGAGGGTGAGCAGCCCCGGTGGGCCAGCCTGTATTCCACCTTGGTTCCAAGGCCCGTCGGGGACATTAGTTGGTGGCTCCTTCACAGAGCTGTGAGCACGGGCACGTACTTGGCGCGGTTCACCCCCATCCCAGATACTTGTCCCTTTTGTGGTGTGAGGGAAACCCTGGCGCACGTATATCTGGAGTGCGCCAGGCTGCAGCCCCTGTTCTAGCTCCTCACAAATCTCCTATTACGTTTTTGGTTGCATTTTTCCCCTCACCTTTTTATTTATGAACTCCCCATCCATGGCCTCACAAAGTCATGGGATCTCCTAGTTAACCTCCTCCTGGCCCTGGCTAAAACGGCCATCTATAAAACCAGAGAGAGAAGGTTGGCCGATGGAGTTTCCTGTGACTGTGGGGCTGTTTTCCGATCCTCGGTCCGTTCACGTATGCGGGCGGAGTTCCTCTGGGCAGCATCCACCGACTCCCTTGATGCTTTTGAGGAGCGGTGGGCGCTGTCCGAGGTTCTCTGCTCGGTGTCCCCGTCCGGTTCCCTTTGTCTGACCCTTTGATTGGGGGAGAGAGTAAGGGACCCCAGCCCCAGCCATTGCTGCTGCGGACACCACTGCCTTAGAGGGGTCCTTTCACACATGGGTGCACGTGCCCCCCCCCCGGGTTGTCCACCCCACAGCCTGCCCCTTTTGTTGGGTGCTTTCAGAGGAGGGAATTGTTGGTGACACTCAGACTTGGCGCCAGGTAACTCGAGGGGGTGGCAGACCTTGAGAGTCGATGAAGCCCCCTCGCTCAGGGCCACCAGGTAACTCGGAAGGGTGGAAGACCATGAGAGTCGAGGAAGCCCCCCGCTCTGGGCCCAGGCAAGCTTGAACACTTCCCTCCCCTAAAGCTAATGAGAAAACAATTGTGATTGGTTGCTGTGTTACACATTGCATATGCTTCTGTTTTTACTTTGTAAGTGTGTTATGCAAATAAAAACATCTTTCGCTTAAAAAAAAAAAATTACTCTCCTAGAGTCATCTGGCCCGACCCTGTCACATATGGTAATGGATGCCCTACAAGTGCCTAAGATAGACAGACAAGGTGGGTGAGGTCATATCTTTTACTGGACCAACTTCTGTTTGGTGAGAGAGACAAGCTTATATGGGTCATGTGGGGAAGAGCTCTGTGTGGCTCAAAAGCTTGTCTCTCACCATCAGAAGGTGGTTCAATAAAAGATATGACCTCCCCCACCTTGTGTCTTTAATACCCCGGGATGACACAGCTACAGCATAAAATAGATAAAGCATTTGGAGGTTCTGGCTACTCACAGACTAGATTCACTCCTGCAGGTGGGTACAAATTGCTGGCTTAGACTTGCTGGGGCCTGGGACTAAAGCCAAAGCCCGAGCCCCACCATCTGGGACCAAAGCCCAAGCCCTGAGCGGCAGGGCTCAGTTTACAGATCCCCTGCCTGAGGCAGAAGCCTATAGGCTTTGGGTTTGTCCCCCGCCCTAAGGGCGGTGGGGCTCGGGCTTTGGCTTTGCCCCTCCCCACCCCCACCCAGGACGGCAGGGTTTGGGTGGGCTCAGGCTTCGGTCCCTCCTCCTGGGGCTGTGTAGTTATTTTTGTTGTCAGAAGGGGGTCACGGTGAAATGAAGTTTGAGAACCCCTGATCTAGTCTGACATCCTGTATAACACAGGCCACAGAACTCTGAAAGTGACTTGATGTTTTTGTTTTGATTACATTCCCAAACTGGGTGTGTTACGCTCTCACCTCTGCCATCCTCTTCCTTCCCCAGCTCACACAGAGCATCAGTCATTTAAAATTCAAGTTCTCTGAATTAATTGGTGGAAACATCTGTCTAAGGGACTCGGGCACTGTATTCACAGTAACAAGGAGAAGGGACCACCATGAGAACATCTATAAAGGGTCTCCATTAGAATCCCCTGCTAAAAATCACACCTTCAAAGTGTTACTTTAGGACAACACTTTGCAAGAAAGGGGCATATTTTCCCCTTGGTAAGTGCATAATGCTGATTGGTGTCACTAGGAGTTATGCAGGCAGCAAGGAGGTGGCGTGACCTAGTGTATAAGGCACTGAACTGAGTGTCGGGAGACCTGAGTGCTATTCCTGACTCTGCCATCGGGTCTGTGTCTGTTTCCCAACTGCAGTATATGACCTGGCTTTACTTTTCTTCCAGCTTTTCCCAACTGTTTCTCATGCCATGTCTACATTACAAAATTATGTCGACCTAATGTACGTCAGCATACAGCCACCACAGTGATTAAATTGCTCGTGACTTGTGTGTGCACACAGTTGGCTTCTTGTGTCGGCGGTGCAGTCCTCACCAGGAGCGCTTGTATGGATCGTATTGTCAGTGTGGGACGGCTCCTGAGAGCTGGTAACAGTCGAGTGTCTACACTGACACTCCATCAACCTAATCATATTGACTGTGACCCTACGCCTCTTGGGGAGGTGGTGGTGTTAAATCGGCGTAGAGAGGCACTTATGCTGACAGGAGCCAAATTTAAGTGAAGACACTTCCATAGCTAGGTCGACGCAAGGCAACTTAGGTTGACCTAACAGGGTTGTGTAGACCAGGCCTTAGTCTAATTTCTCCTGATCTCTCAATGCCCCTTTTCTTTCTCCAGCGCCTATATCTTTTCATTCTCTTCTTCCGTGTCTGTCCAGTCCCATTAATTCCTTCCTTCCTCGACTTCTCCATCTACTCTCTTCTCTGCCTCATTGGCCCTTGCTCCTTCCTTATTTTTTTCCCCACCCCTTGGTCTCTTCCGTGAATCTCCTTTCCACTCGCTCTGTCACTGCTCCCTTCTCCCCCATCTCTGGTCACTGGCTGCTAAACATCCCCATGCCCATCCCTCCCTGCCCCACCTGCTTGCTTGCTGGGTCCTGGAGGGCAATGTCCTTTTCAGCACATTGGCTGCTGGATGATGACGCTGCTTCTCTCCTTGCTTCTGTGGGGACACACACACTCGAATATATAAAACCGATTTCTAAAAAACCGACTTCTATAAATTCGACCTAATTTCGTAGTGTAGACATACCCTTAGCAAAAGAGATGAGGAGACAATTAGTTTTGTTGCAGCCTTGGTCTCCCCGTCTGTCTGCTAGCTACCTCACGCTGTTCTGTTCTGCAGAGGTTCTTATATTGTGATTGATCATCAGTGTAGCATCTGAGTGCCTTCCAGTACTCTGTTAAGCAATGGGACTAACATCTGTGATGTGGTTTGTTCTTTCACCCTCTCTCTAGGGGGAATGGGTTGGATAGCAGGCTCTCCTCACAGAGCCAGACTTTGGGCCAAATGGCAATTTGCACTAGCTGAGAATTTGGCCCTTTCAGATCACCTGAGCTCTTGTCCATTTTGGGTACAGAGCTGCACTGAATCTGCCCCTATAAAGCATAGGCAGTTAAACACACCAATGACATTGCATTAATGGAAGGTACTTGCATTTAATGTGAAGGCTGGGAAATTAACAAAGGACTGGGGATTCCAAAACTGCCCATATTTACTCTGCCATGTAGCATCACAAGCAGCAGTTTCTGTACCTGTTGTTCTTTTTTTTTTTTAAAGGTAGACCGTAATGTATTGTGTTTGATTGTATGTGCCTTGCCTTTTCAACCAAGGGGTTGCAAACAGATGTCAGGGAGTCACAAGCACCCCATATTATAAATGGGAGCCTGGCTTTCTGGTACAGAAAAGGGGAATCTGATATGGAAAAGGTAAATATTTGGTATATACTAACAACATACAGTTCCTAGGATATGCTATTTGGGAAGGTTAAACCCTTGGGATTGACTCCACCACGTCATGATGTCCGGGTTGCCAACGCTGCGGGGGAGAGCAAATCCAGCCAATAGAAACAATGTTTTCATTGAAATAAAATAAATCATGAAACCATTTCATTTGTAAAACCCTTTACTTTTGCAAAGATTTTAGGCACCAATGACCCTTTTTAAGCTTGTTCCCTAAAAAGTAAAGAAAGAAAATACGATGCAGCAGCATCTGTTAATCTGGGTGTCTCATGGTTTCAGTTAGAGGAATCTAGGCCCCTGCAATAGCTACCTGTAATATGCATACCAGGCTTCTATATTCCTGCTAATTGTTAACGTGAAAAAATTTAAATTAGTCCTGCTCTATAACTAGGGCTCCTGGGTAGTATGATAACACAAACCATCGCTTTGACTTCAATGGGATCAAGCCCAGTGAGCCAGAGTGTCAAAGGCACTCAAAGATGCCTAGTGAGATGTTTTACAACACCACCTGGTTCAGCGCTGTGGATTAAGGATGTAGTGAATGCTATTTCTCTTGGTGTTGATGGTTTTAGCTCAGAGCTTTTAATGCCACAATAACTGTTTTTAACTTGTTGGCTAGTGTAAAGTCCTGAAACCATTCAAAGGTCACTGTGGCTAGTCACAGTTTCTCCAGCTGTTACAAGCAGTTTTGTTACAGCAACAATTCCCCAGGAATAGGTCGTTTCCTATTAGAGTGTCAGAGTCTAGTTTAGACAGCGAATAGTTAACTAACAGAGTCAGGGTCATTACATAAGCTGCTGTCTCTCTTGAAATGCCAGGTGTCACTTTCAGGACCCAATGATGTTCTCAGTAGTCTTCTCTGTGTGTTTTCCTTATCGGTTTTAACCAGAACAGAATCTCATTTTTATGAACTGGTGTGTGACTGAGAAAATGTAAGTGAAGCTTGGCTTGTGCACAATACCAGCTGAGATTATGAACCTGATCATATTACATCGTATTTGTGCGTTCTTATTGTCACAGACTTCACGTATATGAGTCAGTGGGTGGATTTTAAAAAACTGAAATAAAGCATATTGGAAATCTTTGTACATCTTTTGAGATATTAAAAAGTTATTTCATTGCTTCAAGGCTTTAACCTTTTATTTTTAGCTTTCTTTCTCAGAAAGGCATGAGGGTCATTACTGATAACACTTTCAGGCCTCTGGTGAGAATGAGTCCCTAGTGTGCTAGGTGCTGTACAAATACATAGTAAGATGTAGTCCCTGCCCTAAATAATGTACAAATATAAATAGATGAGACACACCCAGGATCGGAGAAGGAAGTATTCGCCTCATTTTACTGATGGGGAACTGGGGCCCAGAGAGAGATTAAAGATGACATTTTCAGAAGAGCTCTGCACCCACAACTGGGGCCAGATTTTCAAAAGAGCTCAGCTCCCGCTTAGGCACCCAAATAAATGGCCAGATTTTCAGAAGCGCTCAGCAGGTGTAGTGCATGTTGCACGCTGAGCTCTTGCGAAAAGGTGGCCTTGCATGGTTTGCCCACACAGCAAGCCTATGGCAGAACCACCACATGACCCCAGAACTTGTTAGTTCCAGGCTAGTACCTCAAGTGAAAAACTATATTGACTCCTTTGTAGGCTGAACCCCAGGCTGGGGTCCAGGGGCTCCTAAATTCTACACCCTCCTGGGCCAGGGATTCACTGCAATCTGATCCTGAGAGGGGCAGCCCACCCTCTGTTCCTGTTGGCATTAGCACCACTGCGAGCCAGGCCTTCTGGAAACTGGTCCCCCTAGGGCAGCCCTGCGAGGGGGCAGGTGCTCCCAGACTCTGGCCCACAGCCTCTCTGCGCCCCACTGCTCCAGCTCTGCTGTGGGGAATAACAGGGGCGAGAGGGGTGCTGTGAAGGCTGGCAAAGCCCCCTCCCCTGCCTAAAACTGCACCTTGCCCCTCTCACTCAGAGGAGCAGGGTTTATTTCATAGCCTAGCAAAGCTCTTTTAAACCAGAAACTTGGGGCCATGCAAACCCCGAGCCCTGGGGAAGGGATCCCTTAACCCCCCCCACCCCAGTCGGGTTTTTCCTTCCTCTGCAGGTGTTTTTGTAAAATATTCTCTCAGTTATGCACCACGCACTCAGCTGACCATTAATACTGGGCCCCAGCGACAGCTGGAGGCCGCGGGCGGCCAGAGCTTCGCGGCCCGTCATCCCGCCCCAAGCTGCCCCCAAGCCCCGCCCACTAGCGGCCCCGCCCCCCCGGCCAGGGAAAGGGGACTAGGGCTCCCTTAAAGGGCCAGGCTCCCGCCCTGCCGGACTCCACTGAGTTGCCGGGGTGGAGTTTGGGCCAAAGTTGGTGGGGCAGAGGGAGTGAGGGGCGGGGGCAGGGAACAGTAAGTGAAGGCGGAGAGGGGGCAGAGCCGGGGGAGCTGGAGCGCCCCGAGGGGAGCGGCAGAGCCCCCCCCCTCCCTCGCGCCCTCTGACGGCGCCGGTCTCGTGGCTCGCGGGGCGCACGGGGCAGGGCGCGGGAGACGAGCGCGCGTGGTGGTGGGGGGGGGGGGGGGCTGGAGCGGGTCCCGCGCGGGCGGAGGCGGGCAGCGCCCAGCGGCAGAGGGCTGGAGGCAGGACATCTGCCCCCGTCCGTCCGTCCGTCCCTCAGCCCGCCCCGCCCCATCGCCCCCGGCTCGGGCGGGGACCCCTGCAACCGGCCGGGGCGCGCAGCCACCCGCGTCCCTCTACGTGGAGCCGTGGGGCTCCCCCGCCCCCCACCGCCGCCATGAGGAGCCCTCCGGCCCCCCCGAGGGCTGCGCCTGCTGCTCCGCCGCGGGGAGGCGGCCGCCCCAGCGAGCCCTCGCCGCCGCCAGCCCGCGCCGCCTGAGCCCCTGCTGGGGAGGAGGGACGGCGAGCCCGGCACTTGCTCCCAGCCCAGGAGGAGACGAGCTGGAAGCTCCCAGCCTGAGCAACGGGGACAGCGCCCGGGACGCTGGAGCGCCCGGACCTGCCTTGACCAGCCGGGGCTGCAGCTGCCCGCGGTCACCCTCTAGTAAGTACCCGCGACGCCTTTCTACCAGCCCCTGCCGGCCCGTGTCTCTTGCCTCGACTCAGGTGGGCAAGCGCGGCTGGGGCTGGGCGAGCGATCGCTCGTCTAGGGGCGGGCAGGGAGGGCTCCAGCCCTGCAAAGGGGACTGACACCTGAGGACGCAACTTTTGTCCGCGGAACTTAGCCTGCAAGGCCGGTGGTCCCTCCCCAGTGATTCCCCGTCGCCTCTTCTCTCCAGCCGCCCCCACCCCTGTTGCTCGGGTCCCCTTTGCCTGGCGCTCCGGAGGACTGGGCTAGCTTCCCTTCCTCGGCTGAGTCCCTAGCACCATGTTGAATGCGTTGACAAGAGGCGATTAAGTGGCAGAAAATGAGGTTTTAATGTGTCCTTTAAAAATGGATCCCGCTGTCAGTATTTACATCCCCATCTAGCACCTTGCGTAACATAGCATGAGGCAGGACACTTCGCATTTATTTTTGCTTAATCCACATTTGACCTTTTTAAGCTGCCTATTTCTGCGTGTGTCTGAGCCGGAGCCATGCAAAGGAGGCATGTCTGAGGCTCCAAACCTCTGGGAGAAATATTTCCATGTTGCCTCTGCACTGTTGGCATTTGCCTGGCAATGATTATTGCTCCGGGTTCTAATTGTTATCGATAGGCTTCCCGTCTCCAACTGTTGCTGCAGGAGGAGCTAGGCAAGAAAGGGGGAAAATGTATATCAGATCAAGGTTGAAAGGAGACGCAGCTTGACTGAGAGGAGTCTATGCATTGCAACTCATTTCCCATCTGGAGTCCCAAGAGAAGGAAAAGGGGCCGGGGGGGGGGGGCGGGAAGAAAATGGCAAAGAAAGTAAGGGGGGAAATTGGGGGGGGGGGGGCAGAGGAGAAGTTGGAATATCTTCCTTTTGAGAAAACTTACAATCCATTGCAGCTTCTCCCTCTTTTTGGCTCAGTCTAGACTCCCATCATTTGCTCTGCTTGATAGCTCCTTCTCGCTCATCCATGCAATGACCACAAGCATATAGTAATAGTTTCCCCTTCCTCCTGGCTTTCCCCTTCTCCTCTTTCTCCTCCAGTCATGCTTCTGCTCAGTATTTCTCACCTGAGGGCTGCATTGATTTAATTACTTAAAAATATCAACAACTCTCTCTTCTCCCCCCCCCCCCCCAAACACTGCACATTTTTCACTTGCATTCTTCGGTTTGGAGGTTTCTCTAGTTAAGATGTTTTTAAGCAGCAGAACCCTTTTTTAATTTAATCCCTAAAGTCAAAATGTCTGCAAGAGCTTTTCTCCATGTCAGACCCCAGCATTCAGCGTTTGGGGGTGGGGGACGACAACAGAGACACTTAAAATACCAGTAATGTTCACACATCACATTTCTTGAAATAAACAAACAAACCTGGCTGGCTTTAGGATGTGGAAGTATAGGGAAAACTCAATAGGGTGTTGCTTTTAAAATGACATTTTGCAGGCACTTGGTCTATAACAGGAAATGAAGGCATTTTTTGTTTTGTTTTCTGCTAGTTTAAAAGCAAACACCAAAGCATGAACATGTTTCATTTGCTGCCCTTCCCTCATTCATCTATTTCAGTTTCTGTTGTAGTCAATCACACTGTGTTCTAACAGGATGGTAAATACAAGTTTTCATGGCAGACCCTAAGGAAATAACCATTGCGGACTTTAAGCTCAATAACGTTATCACAGAGCAACTGTTTGCATGAGTGGGTTGGAAAAATGTTTGGAGCCATGTTGTTTCTTAAGGCAGAGCTGACGAGAGATAATGCGACACCTTTTATTGGATCCACAGATCATGCAGAATACACTGAACGAGCTTTCGGATCTCCAAAGGCACCATCAGTACTTTAAGCAGGACCCAGAGCTTGTGTGTTTGTGATACTTGTCTTCATCTTCAAAGTGCATTAAGCTCAGTCTTTCTCCCATTTCAATCAGTGGCAAACCTCTTGTTGGCTTCCACGGGAATGGACTCGGGGCTATTATTCTCCCCCTCCCCTCCCCGGCAGGAGGTAGGTGTTACTATCCCAGTTTTACAGATGGGGACACTTATTCTTTGGTCTCCCAGTCTCTACCTTGTCCACAAATGGGCCACATGCTTTGACCTGCCACCCATCACACAGCAGCAGCCAGCCTCCCTCAGGCTGATAATCTGCCTTTTAAATAATTTCCCTAAATAAGTACTTACATGATGCTTATTTAGAGGCTTTTTAAAATGTGGATTAAAGGGACTACAGTGTGTGTGTGGAGGGGGGTGGGTTAGTACTAACAGCAAATCCGCAGCTTGCACCAAACCAAAAACTAGCCAACTGAGCAAAGATGACCCTTTTCTTCTATACCTCTCCTCCCAGTGTAAATAGCCATAAGGATGAGGCACAAGCTGACCCAAGATGGGAAACTTTCATTGTATTCACCACTCTGTGCTTAGGGATGCAATCAGATCTACCTGGGATGTAAATACCCAAGCCCAGGGTCTTGCCAGTGCCAAAGAGCAGGGCCTGAACATTAGCTTTTAATTTCCCGGGTTTTTCTTAGCTTTGCTGCAGCTCTAGATGTTGCTTTGATGGTGTTTTGTGGTACTTCAGTTTTGTTTTGCCTGATTTCTCCCCCCTCCCCCCTTTTTTACCATCAGTCTTTCTATTCTGTACCATTCCTGATTTCTTTTATTAATTCATTCTCCCCCTCCAACAATATTTCCCCCCACCACATCCTCTCATGCTGCGGTACATACCACTAAAACTAAACCAAATGAGGTGGGTTTGACCCCTTTCCTGTTTAAAATAAACATGATTAGCATTTACTTCACTCCTTATATGGAGAATCTCAGAGCACTTTATGATCATTAAGTCTTGCAACATCCCTGTAAAATAGGTAGGTACACGCTGGTATTGATGGATGAAGAGATTTAGCTCTTCAGGACAGGGACTGTCACGTATGTGGATAGTGCCTTGCACCAAGGAGCCCTAATTCCTGATAGGGGCATCTTGATAATAGTGAATAATAATAGATCGAAGTATTACTATTTTTTACAGTATTAATATTTTTTGCATTTTACAGATCAGGAAACTGAGACAGAGGCTAAGATCACACCGTGAGTCAGTGACAGAACAAGGCATAGAGCTTGAGTCCTGATTCCTTCCCTTCATGCCCACTGAGATCACCCAGCGATTTCAGAGATTGATCTAATTTACTCCTTTTGCTTAAAAAGTGTCTTTCTTGGGATACAGTTATGGCATCTGCTAAGTTTACACAAAGTTGGCTTTGGGTGGGGGAGCGTGTTTGGTGCCCTGGTCAGAAACTTAAGTATCTCCACAACTTCCCCCACCCCCAAGGCCCTGCTGTGCCAACCCTGCTATACCCCTACACTCAATCCAGCCACTGAAGTCAATGTAGCCTATCGGTGCAGCTACTTTATCACTCAGAGAGGTGGCTGTTGTGCAACACCAGCCAGTCCCCTGGACTGCTCCCCCCACTCTGCCCCAGACTGAATTTGCACCTCCATAACCTGCCCCTCCCAGGGCCAGTGGAGGTGACACATCTTTGCTTTTTTTTAAACGAATACATTTTCGGGCGAGATTTGAACTAAGTGAGATTAATTTTGCTGGCAATGGCTGTAAGATCTGCAAGGACAGGCTCCCTGATGAGACAGGCTTCGCTCAGTGGCTCCCATTGGTTTGGCTGGAGAGAGAGCTCCCTTTTGGCTTACTGGGGAGAGTTGCTGCCTCAGGGCCTAGGGTCTCAGCTGCAGTCCTGTGCAGGTTGCATGCCCAGTGAAACCTCTGGATGGAGGAATGCATCCATTCGGTTAGCCCCCTTCCGCTTGGCAGGCACAGCCAACAGCACATCAGCATCCTTGTAACTGGACACTTCACGTTCCCTTCCTTTGAAGATGTATATGTGATCACCAGGGAATGACAGGAGCTATTGGCTGAGAAACTGCACCATAAGCTAAAGAAGCTCCCAGGATAAAGAGATGTTTAGTTGTCGGTGGAGGTGCCTAGGGACTGTTGCTGTTGTTTTCATTTGTTTGCACTACCAGACGGTTGGAAATAGCGTTCTAGGGAGTTCTGGCAAGCTAAACAGCATTGGCCCAGGTCACAACTTGGAGCGGAGCCCTCCCCTGGTGATTCACTAGAGGATGCTCCTCTCCCTGATTTTCTGAAATGGTTTGTGCAGTGGCTCACCCTCCTGATGTCTTAGTGCATCCGGACGAGGACGTGTTCCTGATAGATCCATTCCAGCACCTCCTCCAGGCACCTTGTTGCCATGGTTGTCCGGGTGCGTTCAGAGACTCCTGAAGCACCAATCCCGTCATTCTCCAGAACTGTCGTTGGGAAGAAGGGGCTTTGGGGTGACTTCCAAGCAGGAGGCACTGGATTCTGAGGGGAGTGGCTGAACCGGGGTAGCTGCAAGAGTCAGGGGATGCTGCTCATGCTGTGGAGAAACCAGTGCAGATTGCACTGGTTCAGCTGGGCCTACAGGAAGAAACTTCTCCTTGGCATCAAAGATGGATGGTACTGCCAATGGTCCTAAAATGCCAAGGATGGCAGTGACATGGTGTTGCAAACTCCAGGTGTTCCAGCCAATGGTCAAGAGAGGATCAATTTCCCAGTGTGAGGAGGCATGTACCATTCCCATGTCAGAACTGAATCCCAATTTGGTGCTTGAGGTCCCCTCTTCATAAGAGATGTAAGAGGGGAGGGAGGTCCTGCCACTGACTGCAATTAAAGATTTCATAGCACTTGCCTTGTAAGAGTAAGGGTCTGGCCAAGTTCCAGTTGAAATCATTGTATTCTGCTGACCTCAATTTCCCCCTGCAGTCAAAACTGGAGAGAGTATTCTCACTCAGAGTCTGTCCTTGGCTTTTAAGCAGCTGCTACGTTCCAACCTAACCCCGGATGCATTTCAGCAGCGGGTGAGTTAATTCCTGTGTTTGTGTCAATCTACCTACCTTTATCATCTCAGTCAGGGTGCTAGCTGTGGGGTGGTGGGAACATTTACCACTTTAGGGCTCCATCCTGCAAGGCACTGAGCATTTTGGACCCGATCCAGCAAAGCACTTTAGCACATTCAGCAGGTGAACGGTCCGTTTAAAATCAATACTTAACCCACCTGCTTAAGTGATTTGCTGGATTGGGATTAGAGTGCTTGGCACCTTGTGGCATTGAGTCTTCAGCTAGCTTGCCAATCAGGATGTTGGCTTTGGGGAGGATGCTGGAACAACAACGAGGGGTCTGTTACCAGCTCAGGCAGGGTATCCACCATGGAAGGAGAGAGATGACTCCTTCCATTGCAGCCAGCCCACTGGATGGAGGGGACTTCGACCAGCTGTGGAGCTGCTAATGGTTGAGCCATGATGAGAAGTTGATTATGTGTCAGGTGCAAACAAATCTGATCGGCAGCTGTGAGGACAAAGTGCTGCCTAAAGTATATTTAAATGTCCTTGAGGAGAAATTAAACTGGCAAATCACTGTTTTTAAGAGAGGCTTTTTCCTCGGCTCAGGTAGTTGAGGCCATATTCCCTATGAATTATTTATTGCAGGACTAAAAATACTTTGAAATTCACAGCAAGAGTGTAAGAGATTCTTCCTCCTCCAGCCCAGCCCGGGCGGGTGGGTGGGGAGACTGGGTGTGTGGTGTGCTAGGCTGGGGTCAACTATCTGTTTTCCTGTGGCAATGAGTGTAATGGTGAACCCTAGAACTGTGGGAGGGTCCAGGGTTTCCATATCCAGGTATTAAGGCATCACTTTGTTCCTGCCGTTCCCTCCACTTAACCCTTAAACGTCAGCTGCTGCTGAGTGTTGCGGGTTATCTGGAGAGGGTTTGGAGATTCAGTCCAGTCCTGGCCTGAATACAAGCAGATGCTGAAGAAAGCTGAGTGGGTGAGTTGGTTATCCTGTTGGATTTGACCTAAACTTCTCTTTGAGGACAGAAAGCAGATTTGAGGCAAACTGATGTTCTCCTGTGCTTCATTGGCTCCCTAGCAAGGAAAAAACTGCAGGGCCTTCCCCCCCTGCTCACTGGATGGGGATAATTGTGCCCATCACTGTAGCCTAAGGACAGAATCACTGGCTTCCCTGTCTGGTCTCGCTGCCAGGCTGTGAGATCGGGCCATGCACCAGTGTTCCTTCTTTACACAGGACCTTATGCTTATTGGCAACAGAACACCAGGTCCCCCTGCTAGGTGGGGAGGAAAGGGTTGTGACTGTGCAGGTTGCTGCAGGGGCCACGGTCCTACCACTGCTTAAAGCTGACCTAGCTTCTCATTCCCAGAGGAGATCCAGGAGAGTCCAAGGGGGCGAGACCTTTTGCATTATGAAGGAGATGAGCCCTGCTCTAGCCTGTAGAGAGAGAATGAAGATGAAATCTCATCACTACAGTGTTTGTGTTATTGTAGGGCCTAGGAGCCCCAGGCATGGCTCAAGACCCCATTGTACTAGGTGCTGGACAAACACAGAACAAAGACCGTCCCTGCCCCAAGGAGCTGACAATCTTGACCAACAGCCTGTGCAGCAGGGGTGCAATTCAATAAGTGCCTCCTTTAAAGATGGCTCCTCCTCTGCTAGAAACCTTCCAGTTGGGCTTTAATTATTATTAATTAAATTAGCTATTTAATTATTAGCTATTCTACAAACGCGAATCCTCCCAGCCATCCTCTGTAACTTGACTCATCCCCTTTAGCTGGAGGGAGAAAGTGCAGTTACATAACCTCTGCACCGCCTCTGGAGAATGGGAATAAGACTAAGTGACTTGCCCAAGGCTGCAGAGGGAGCCAGTGTCACAACTAGGAGTAGAACTCAGGAGGTCCTGTCTTCTAGGCCTGTGCTGTAGCCTCTGCTTCCCGCCTTTCTTAGCGATGAAACAGAGCAGGGATGGAGTGCGAAAGGAGCGGAGTAAAAGCATGAGGAAAGGGCCTGGGATGTGAAACAGCGTGTGCAGCCCAGCAGGCTGCAGGTCCCCTGGTGGGAGGTGCTCCTCCCTGCAAAGATGCATTTGGAATTACAGCTTTTAATTACAATTGGCATTTCCAAGACTCCTGCTGGCAGCCAACATCTTGCTGACACCCACGTTTGTGTCAGTAGCAGGGTGGGAGGCCGGTATCACCATGTAAAGGAGCCTCCCTTTTGCTCCGTTCCTGCTATTAACATCAGAGGATGGTCAAACATCTCCTTTCGTTACTCAGCCGTTAACGATCCTCTCTGGATTGGTCAGTTGGCATTGCATGTGGAAGGGAAAGGTTCAGTGGGGCGGTCTTGCACTTAAAGCATAGGGCACAGGGATTTGGTCCCTGACCTGCTGGTGACCTGAGGCAAGTCAATCGACTGCCACGTGCCTCAGTTTCCCCATTGTGTGAGGAGGATGATATTACTGACTGACTTTGCAATGGAGGGTAAGAGTCTTCGCTAAGGTTTGCAAAGCACTTTGAGATCTTCTGATGGAAAGTGCTATAGGAAGGCAGAGACTGGAAGCTCTTTGAGCCAGGAACTGTGTTTTGTTCTGTGTTTGTAAAGTGCCTAGCACAGTGGGGTCCTGGCCCAGGACTGGGGGTCCTAGGCTCTACCACCATATAAATAAAACAGTGACATAATAGGATCCAAACACCCCAATATATCGGGGGAGGGGAGGACATCTGGCATCTAGATCCAAATCCAAACTTTGCACATGGGGCCCAACAAACCCCCACTCCAACTCTGAGGTGCAGAGAATTCCAATTTGGGTGCAATGTTGGCAGTTGGGCCTATCTCTAGTGTAATGACCTTGGGCCCAGGGCTCCCTTCCTGGTTAGCTGAGTCACGAGCTGGTGTCTGTTGTTTCTATCAGAGTCTGGCCTGCAGGTCATAGGCCCGGTTGGGGTGGGCACAATACACCCACATATTGCAAAGACAGTGCCTGCCCTAAGAGCTCAGACCCCCACATGGGGCCACTTCTCAGCAGGATGCACCAGGGAGCACCTGTCGGCATGGGAGCAGGAGACTATGTTTTGGACAGTGCAGTTTGAGGCCAGATGCCTGCAGTGTTGCCCCATGAGTGGGGGCAGAAAGCTTAGCAAGGTTCTCTCCAGCCATCCTGCTGGGGGTGCAGCGTAGAATCTCTGCCCCAGCCCCTCAGGATGGGCTGTGGGGCCAGACCCCAAACCCTGTGGCTCCCCTTGGATCCACATGGGTATGGGGGATGAGGGGTGGGAAGAGAGGGGTTAATGGAGATGGCACTGGAGATCCAGAGCCTCTCAACTGCTCCCCTGCAGTGCAGCTGCATTGGCACCATGCTGCCTTTGGGACCCCCATTAAGCCGTGATTCCCTGCCACAGAGAGTGTATGTAATGTAACCTCCAGCCAGGGAATTTCCACTCTGAGCACGGTGGAGCTGATGTGGGAAATGATGCACACCCCTCTCCTCCCAAAGCCAGTCTTTTCCTCCCCTAGTGTGATTCCTGGACCCCCAGAGTACCTTCCTCAGAGTCTGGTGAAAGGGGCAGGCCGGGTGAGTGCTGCTGCAGGGGTGTTTGAAGCTCCTTGCTATTTTGAGAGGTGGATCGAGGCATAATTGGGGCCCTCAGTGACTTAGGACCCAACCCTGTTCCCTTTGCAAACCATGTGGCTTTTCCCTGTGGCTTCACTGGAAACAGAACTGGGCCCTTATAAGCTAAGCTGCTGCCTAGAATTATTGTTCTATATCAGATGGAAACCCAAGAGCAGCTTCAACCTGGAAATGCTTGGAGGGGTGGGGGGAGCTGCCATCGCCCAGAGGTCTCCCCACACTAAGCCTGTCAGTTGTAAGAATCTTTGTGGGTTTGGCTGTGTGATGCTGTGGGGAGGGGGGGGCGGGAGGACATTGTGGAACAACAAGGGACCAAGGTAAACAGTGCATCAGAATCAGAGAAGACTCTTAACAAAAGCCCCAGCGTTGACCAGCGCCAAGGAGGCAGGTTCAGATTTTGATCTCTTTTGACTCAGCCTTACGTTTTGTGGAGCCCTGGGAGCTTAATGGATAAGGCACTGGTCTCCTGAGCTGAGGATTGTGGGTTCTAGCCCCGTGTAGGGTGGAAGATGCTTCTTATCCCTCTTGTTTCAGTGCATAAAACAACCTTTAAGTGACTGGGTTTGGAAGAAACTTCCCTTCTGGACAGGCTATTTTATAATTCCCCGCTTTGGAATTTCTTCCTCAAAAGTTTCTGGCTACTGTCAAACAGGGTACTGTACCAGGCTGACCACTGGCCGGATCTGGTGCCAATCAAAATCTATTTGGCAAAAAATAATGAAACTGACATACACAGTGCAGGAAGGGAAGAGGTAGTCTCTGTCACACATTCATGGGCCCTTAGAGCAAGGGGTGGCTAGTTTTGGGGGCAGGATACTTGGCAGGATACTTGGCTTCCTGTCCTCACTGATAAATTCTCTGGTTTAATGGGTGTGTCCAGCTTCCAGCTGAGCTGAAGTTCACAGTAATTAGAATCTCCCTGAACTTTGCAGGGCTTTGTCACATGTCGTTGTTTTGCGGGATTAGCTGCCTGTCTTCTGTCTTCTCCAAAATACTTACAGCTCATTTTTCCCCCCTCAAATGTTTAAATATTTTATTATTACCCTGGGTACTTAATCTTTGAGTTGATGGAACTGAAGGTGCCTATCAGCCTGTGAAATACATTTCTTTTTTTTAATTTAAAATGGAAGGCAAACTGCTCTCTGGTAACTGACTGACCAGGGATGGCGGGAGCTGGGGGGGAGGGGAGGAGAATGGGAAAGTGGAGACAATATTGCTGCTGAAGATCATTTAAAATAATATAAAAACGTTCAAGGGCGCCCGGAGCCTGAGTTGCTGAGGAACAAAGGGCACCAGGAGGAAAGGATGGAGACAAGGAGAACTGTGCTTTTATTTAACCCCTTCACCTCTGAATTCTCTAACCACATGCAAAATATGCCACAGGTGTGTGGGTGTGTCGGGGGGTAATGTAGTCTGTTGTCGGACTGAAATATGAAACTCATTCCACCCAGGTGGGCTCTGATGTATCGATATAGCAAGGAAGCAGGGGGGGATCAGATGATTGTAAAAGCCAGCAAGCAGAGAGAGCTGCAGGAGGATAGGGCACTGAATGGGGAGTCCTTGACTTTGGACAAGTCTCTTCCCCTCTTTGTGCCTCAGTTTCTCTCTCTACAAAATGGAGATGATGGTTCCTGCTCAGCTTTGCAAGGCGCTTTAAGAGCGACCCATGAAAAGCTACAGAAGTGCTCAGTGTTCCTGCATACCATCGCCAAGGCAGCAATGCTCTAGGTAGGAATAGCATAGAGTAGAGCCTATGCAGTGTGTCCGAGAGATCGCCCAGAGCTTCCAGGAGGCCTGTTCCATGCAAGGGACATGGGGACGGTGAGGCTGTAATGCGTGTGACTGCATGCTGTATATATGGTACCAGTCCAACTGCACACCTAGCATTAGGGCTAAAAATTGAGGTGGTTGAGCTCCCCAAACTCAGACCCCTGCCATGGCAGCTAACGAGGCTGGAGTCTGCAGGCCTGCCTCCCCAGCCCAGCAAGGATTCACACCTTGCCCAGAGGCTGTTCAGGCCCTTTTGCCCAACAGTCTTCAGTGTACCCCAAATACAACAGTTCCATGTAAATCCAACAGCTGCCTTTCCCTAGAGCCATTGGTTTCCTTGCTGCAGCCTCCCTGCTCTTCCAGGTAATCTGCCTGGGAACCCTCCTGCTCCAGGACCTGTCACTGGGCAAACCTTCCTTCTCCCTGTATCTCCTGCAGCTCGCTCTCCTTGCTGGCTTGTATAATCATCTGATCCCCAGCTGATTGGTTTCAGCTGGGAGGCAGCTGATCCATCATAGGTGGGGCTGGGTCCAACTTCCCCTTAAAGGGCCAGCCACCCTGTAGCAGGTATTGCCTAGTTTAGAGTAATACAATGCTAGAGCTTTTACACTCTCTGTGGGTGTCATGTTCAGGGCAACTGCACCTGTATTCCTCTTCTGTGGCCCACTAAGGGCGCCCACTGTAGGCTCCTGGCTCCTCAGCCATCACCTCTCTTGGGCGGAGACCCGGATCTCTCTCCCTCCTGACCAGGGGTTTTTCAAGGCTGCACAGTTCCCTGCCTACGCTGTGATATTCCCAGCAAGCCAGACTGCCTAAACAGGCCAGTGTCTGCACTTTGCTTTCTCTCCAGAGGCTATGCCTAATGTATTGTCTGCAGTTATGAGTTACCACACAGCTCTTTGTAAGCAAGCACATTGATTCTTAAGCTGACAGCATTATAGAAAAAACATATTCAAAATAGTAGAAGAACTTACACATATAGTAAAAAGCTTAGCAGAGGTCATCCCAATTCCAACCTAGAGCAGGTGTCAGTCCTTCAAACCCTGCAACTTGGTTTTCCCCATGGAAGTTTGACCGTCTCAGATTCAGAACCAGAACCCAGGCTGGACAGTTCATTGGTTTCTTCTACAACTCAGGCCTTTGATCTCATCTCCAGGAACAGGTAATCTGCAGACAGTGATCCACTCCTCAGGGCATAGCTTTAAAAGACATAACTAGAGGTGGGGGAATTTGCATTAACTTCTCCCTAGGCATTCCACAGGAAATGCACTTCACGCTTATTGTCCCAAAAGTCCATTCTCATCTGGCACATTTTCAGTGTAATCTTTTGGACTCCCAGACCTTACGTCACATCTCCCCCAGAGAGGTCACATGCAGTCCTGGCCCACAATAATGCATACGCTTTGCAATTAATACAATGGATCCCCAAAGACAATTAAGCTTAAATCTATAAGGTTTCCCAAGAATATGCAGGAAATTGCCCTATCTGTCATAGTGGGCTTTTAATCTGATCTTCCACTCAATCTAGTATGGGGAGAGGAAGCACCAGCATCTTGTGCAGCTAAGGACACTATTCTCCTGCCAGCAGTGGCAGCGAGTGTGGAACGTGCCATAGAGACCCGCAGTGCAGATAAAAGAGCCGCTGTATGGATCGGATGGGAGAATGGTGACTTTAAATCTTCGAAGTGATTGTCAGGCTTACAAAGAGCCAGGCAGTGTAGCCTCCAACTCTTTGCATCTTCTGCCTCTTTGTCCACCCCCTCTTCGTGTATGATAAAACAGCTATTAAAAACTGGGGAAGTGAAAGGAAATAAAGGAATTTCACAGCGATAGTAACTTAGAGAGCAGCTAGGGAGCCTGCACCCAGAGTGAAAGGAGCTGGCAAACACTAGAGCTTTGGGGGAGGGAGTAGGCTGGAGGGAGCAGTAGAGGGCACTGGGATGGGTTCGGGGTTGGGCCGGGGGAGTGGTGGGAAGATAGGGGGCACTGGGATGGGTTCGGGGTTGGGCCGGGGGGGAGCAGTGGGAAGCAGGGGCCACTGAATATCACAGATCTGATCATCCATTCGTTCTGTATGCACACCTGCTATTGACTTCAGCCAGTGGTGGGGTATTGTCCCACGGTAATGGGAAGGCACCCGTGTTGGCCTTGAGTGACACCCTTTCCCCCATCCCATTCCCTCACTGCCCATCCCAGGAGCTGAGCTGACAGGCTTCCTCAGGAGCTGCCTCTATCCCGTATGGCCGGACGGTGCCCAAAGAGGGGCATTTGAAGGGGTGCGCTGTGACTGACTGTTGCTGAGTCTCTGCTTGGCTTTGGTGTGCAGAGTGCAGAGCATGCCAAGCAGGGAGGGGTTGAAAACCTCACTTCTGAGGGGGATACGCTCAGCCCAATGCGTGGGGCTTCAGCCTTTCATCTCCTCCGAGCACTTATCAGAGCCATGGGATGGACACCCTGTGTGTCAGCTCGACAAAAGTGCTCCACAGCTGGGAATGCTTCAAGCCAAGTCCAGGCCCCTGGCTTTGAAATTTCTGAACAGAAGGATCCAGACCTTCCTGAGCTTAGGCTCCCTGCGTGTAGGAGCTGCCTCTCGAAGGCTGAGCATGGAGCTGGTGGTAGCTGAGTCATCGTGCTAACCGGTGTATGCGGCACGCAGTAGGGTGGGGGATGAGGGGCTGGGGATCAAAGGGAGAAAAACGTAAGGTCATCAGGCAGCGAGGTGCAGAGTAGGAGCTGTTGGAGAGAAGGGCAGGAGAGGCCTGCAGACCTGGAAATGGGGGATCACTGTGTGCCTAGCTTGTTTCATTCCCTGATTGTTCCTATGAAGAAGCAGCTGATAACAAGGTGTGCTGCCCTGGAGCCAGGGCTATATGGAGCTGTGGGGAGGAGAGCTGGCCTGCAGGAGTGGAGGTCACTCATGGAGCACAGGATCCCAGGTGCTAGCCGTGTTCCTCGCCTTGTTGCCAGGGCTTCTGCTGGCTCTCTGATGGCAGGCCCCTCTCTCCCTGCTGCCAGGCTCTAAGCTCCTCTCCTGCTAATTTGTTCTTCTTTCTCCCTGCTCCCCTTCCCCCTCCCTCTTTGGGCCTCCCACCCCGTCCGCGCTCAGGTCTGTCTGTTGCCCATTCCCACCCTGGTTTCTGTTTGCTTTGGGTTGCAGGAACTCGGTGGTGGACATGGGCAGAGCTCTGACGCACACTCTGGTACTGTCCATGGTGCTGGGCTGTTCAGCTGTCATACTGGATCTCCTGCTGCCAGGCCCTGGGGAGCCAGTGGTAAATGTGGCCGTGGTGTTTGGGGGCTCCTCATACCCTCTCCACG
Organism: Eretmochelys imbricata; assembly: GCF_965152235.1. Taxonomy (NCBI): domain Eukaryota; kingdom Metazoa; phylum Chordata; order Testudines; family Cheloniidae; genus Eretmochelys; species Eretmochelys imbricata. The sequence continues at coordinate 14,358,896 of NC_135585.1, read as the reverse complement.
TCCGCAGCCGGCTGACTCACCAGAGCTTCCTGGACCTGCCTCTGGAGATCCACCCGGTCACGGTGATTGTGAATGACACCAACCCCAGCACCCTCCTGACCCAGATCTGCAACATCCTCGCCAGCACCAAGATCCACGGCATCGTCTTTGAGGACAACATCGGCACAGAGGCTGTGGCACAGATTCTGGACTTCATATCCTCCCAGACCCAGGTCCCCATCATCAGTATCAGTGGGGGCTCTGCCGTGGTCCTGACCCCCAAGGTGAAATCTCTTCACTGGTTATTTCTGGAGATGGTGGATGGGAGGCAGGGGGGGAAATTAGGGAGACTCATGAAATCCTTTAAATATATAGGCCCAAATGCCCAGCTTGTGTAAGTCAGCACAGCTCCATAGAAGTCAACCAATCTGTGTTAGTTGACATCGGCTGGGGATCTGGCCCCTAATGTGCATACGTAAATTTCCAATCATTTTATTTTCAGGGAGGAGCAAATCACTACAATGTTGTCTAAAGTGTCTGCAATGCTAAATAGGCAAGGAGCTGTATTCTTAACTATCTGGTGTCGTAGAACTCTGCCAGAGGATGTTGTGAAGGCCAAGACTATAATGTGGTTCAAAAAAGAACTAGATAAGTTCATGGAGGATATGTCTACCAATGGCTATTAGCCAGGATGGGCAGGGATGGTGTCCCTAGCCTCTGTTTGCCAGAAGCTGGGAAAGGGTGAGAGGGGATGGATCACTTGATGATGACCTTTCTGTTCATTTCCTCTGGGGCACCTGGCGCTGGCCACTGTCGGAAGACAGGATACTAGGCTAGATGGACCTTTGGTCTAGAATCATAGAATATCAGGGTTGGAAGGGACCTCAGGAGGTCATCTAGTCCAATCCCCTGCTCAAAAGCAGGACCCATCCCCAATAAAATCATCCCAGCCAGAGCTTTGTCAAGCCTGACCTTAAAAACTTCTAAGGAAGGAGATTCCACCACCTCCCTAGGCAACGCATTCCAGTGTTTCACCACCCTTCTAGTGAAAAAGTTTTTCCTAATATCCAACCTAAACCTCCCCCACTGCAACTTGAGACCATTATTCCTTGTCCTGTCCTCTTCCACCACTGAGAATAGTCTAGAACCATCCTCTCTGGAACCACCTCTCAGGTAGTTGAAAGCAGCTATCGAATCCCCCCTCATTCTTCTCTTCCGCAGACTAAACAATCCCAGTTCCCTCAGCCTCTCCTCATAAGTCCTGTGTTCCAGACCCCTAATCATTTTTGTTGCCCTTCGCTGGACTCTTTCCAATTTATCCACATCCTTCTTGTAGTGTGGGGCCCAAAACTGGACACAGTACTCCAGATGAGGCCTCGCCAATGTCGAATAGAGGGGGATGATCACGTCCCTCGATCTGCTCGCTTTGCCCCTACTTATACATCCCAAAATGCCATTGGCCTTCTTGGCAACAAGGGCACACTGCTGACTCATATCCAGCTTCTCGTCCACTGTCACCCCTAGGTCCTTTTCCGCAGAACTGCTGCCTAGCCATTCGGTCCCTAGTCTGAAGCTGTGCATTGGGTTCTTCCATCCTAAGTGCAGGACCCTGCACTTATCCTTATTGAACCTCATCAGATTTCTTTTGGCCCAATCCTCCAATTTGTCTAGGTCCCTCTGTATCCTATCCCTGCCCTCCAGCGTATCTACCACTCCTCCCAGTTTAGTATCATCTGCAAATTTGCTGAGAGTGCAATCCACACCATACTCCAGATCATTTATGAAGATATTGAACAAAACCGGCTCCAGGACTGACCCCTGGGGCACTCCACTTGACACCTGCTGCCAACTAGACATGGAGCCATTGATCACTACCCGTTGAGCCCGACAATTTAGCCAACTTTCTACCCACCTTATAGTGCATTCATCCAGCCCATACTTCTTTAACTTGCTGACAAGAATACTGTGGGAGACAGTGTCAAAAGCTTTGCTAAAGTCAAGATACAATACATCCACTGCTTTCCCTTCATCCACAGAACCAGTAATCTCATCATAGAAGGCAATTAGATTAGTCAGGCATGACCTTCCCTTGGTGAATCCATGCTGACTGTTCCTGATCACTTTCCTCTCATGTAAGTGCTTCAGGATTGATTCTTTGAGGACCTGCTCCATGATTTTTCCGGGGACTGAAGTGAGGCTTACTGGCCTGTAGTTCCCAGGATCCTCCTTCTTCCCTTTTTTAAAGATTGGCACTACATTAGCCTTTTTCCAGTCATCCGGGACTTCCCCCATTCGCCACGAGTTTTCAACCCAGTATGGCTGTTCTTATGTATTTTAAGACACAAGAAATGCAGACCAACGTTTGAATGCATGGGGAAGCAGGAGAGTGTCATGGTGATGGTAAGAGAAGATCTATTATTATTAATTATCAGTTTCTGGTAGTGCCCTCTATGAACAAGGTGCTCTTCAAATATTCAAAAAGAATGGCTCCGGCTCCGATTAGCTCACAATCTAGGGCAGGGATCGGCAACGTTTGGCACACAGCTGGTCAGGGAAATCCGCTGGCCGGTCGGGATGGTTTGTTTACCTGCAGCGTCCGCAGTTTTGGCCAATCGCAGCTCCCACTGGCTGCGGTCCCCATTCCAGGCCAATGGGGGCTGCGGGAAGCGGTGTGGGCTGGTGATGTGCTGGCTGCTGCTTCCCGCAGCCCCATTGGCCTGGAATGGTGAACCGCGGCCAGTGGGAGCTGCAGTTGGCCGAACCTGTGGACACTGCAGGTAAACAAACCGTCCCAGCCCACCAGCGGATTTCCCTGACGGGCCGCATGCCAAATGTTGCCGATCCCTGATCTAAGGCATAAGCATCTATGTCAAGTGCCACTGTTTAGTTAACTCTCACTGTCCACCCCTACTCCTTTGAGTGCCACTTACCCTATGATAGCTGTGAACATCCCTGCTTTCCCATGTGTTTACATGGGAGCTCCATTCCCTGAGTCCAGCTCTGCATCTTCAAACTGAAACTCCTGCTGGGAAGTGACAGCTGCCCCTGGGACACTCACCGCAATGGAGACTGTGAGGATGTTGGAGGGGTTTGTTAAACACGGTTCTGAGAACTCCTTCAGTGGCTGTGTATGTGGCTGCCTCTCGGAATGTAACTCTCGCAGCGCAGGCAAAGCAGGCCCAGCCAGGCAAGCTTGGAGCCTGGCGATAGTAGCAGATGAAACTCCTCTGACTCAAAGTGGAAAAGTCAAGGCCAACCCTACCCACACCGAGTGCGAGAAATGGTCACTGAGCCCCATGGAAGTGTCTCAGGATCAGGCCCTACAGTCCCTTCTTTCGGGTTATGTATAAGTAATGACACCCCCTTGGCCTGCCATGGGTGTCAACAGAGTTTTAATCTGGGAACTTCAGCACTAAAGCATGACATTCCCTCACTTGAACTAACGGAGGAACTCAATTAGCTGGCAGCAGTAGTAGGCTGGTTTCCTCTCTGGGTGTGTTGTATCCTCTATGGGTACATCTAAACTGGGAGGTGTAATTCCCTGCTCGGGTAGAGGTATCTATGCAATTTCTGATCGAGCTGCCTGAGCACGGTTGTGAGACCCTAGGCGTGTCCCCGGGTGACTGGCCTGAGCCACCACCGGTGCAGATGTGGCCACACCGCTACTTTTAGCGTGGTAGCTTGATCAGAGCTTGTGTGTGTTTGTCCACTCGACTGGGCGCTACAGTTCCAGCAGCAGTGTAGACGTACGCTATGTGGAGGGGGCCTAACAGGGATACACGCCATGTGTTGTGTGTGATTAGGGGAGCGTGCTAAGAAGGCAGAATTCATTGGAGGGGTGAGGAGAAGCGCTGGGAAGAGGGAACTGAGGGTCTGAGTGACACACAAGCTGGTAGGAGATGTGAAATGGAAGGTGCTGAGTAGAGCTGAGTGAAAACAAGGCCACCCCTTGACCCTGTTGGTGTATCTCTGCACCCTGGGGAGCGGGGGGAAGGCAGGACAGTCCCAGGCACTGGTCCCTGAAGCTCTCCTGCCAAGATCCTGGTCCTGCAAGTGCTGAGCACACACTGCTGACTCCAGTGGGAGTTAAAGGTGTCCAGCACCTCGCAGGATGTGGTCTTAAGTCACCACAGTCAACACAAAGGCTCCCAAGACTGATGGTGTCCCCGACAGGCCCATTGAGATTCAGCTCAGGCTGGTGAGGATGGAATCCAGCCCCATGCTTCATGCCAGCAGCAGTTGTGTCTTAAATCACCAGCCCAAGCCACCTGAACATGCATTGCCTAGAAAGCTGCAGGGCGCTGCAATTTCTTACAGGTGGACTGCATACTGGGTAATTATTTTTAGTTTGTTTGCCCATAGCTGGGTGTCAGACGCTGTTACTGTCATCTGCTTGCAGGGAAATGTGTAAAGATTTCCTTGAGCCTAGTTCGCTGCAGATGCGATTGTGTTTGTTTGTGGAAGTTTGATGCCAGGTTCTCATGGGCAGTTTATGTAATCGGCAAATCTTTAAGATCCAATAAAAAATACAACCTCGTCCCATTGAAGGGTTGGGGGAGGAGGAAGAGCTTGAGGAGACTGTTCCCAAATGCTTTTTTATGGGAAACACTGTACATTACGGGTGCCAGCCTGGCCTGCCCAGAAGCAATGCTTAAAAACGAGATCTTGAGCCCCTTCCCCAGACACAGTGAGCTTGAAGTTTGGTATTAACATGCCCAGCTCCATCTGGGAGAGACCTACAAGCCAATTCAGGAGAGGCAGCAATGAGCTGCCAGGACCCCTGACTGGAGGAAGTGGCACTATGATGCAGGGCTTTAAAAGCGGGGAATAGGTTGTTTTTTTTTTTTTTTTTTTTTTTGGTCGGGGCGGGGGTTAGGGCACATAGCATGGGGGGCATTCTTCCTGTTTTTAGTGTGGGGAGATCACAACGATTTACCTTTGTTTTTATTTGGGACAAAAGACAACCCAGTCCAGTTCTCAGCACTGGTTCTGTTACTCTTGCAGCCAAGACATTGGGTGTTGCAAAAGGAGGGGCTCAGCTCTTCGGACAGGGATGTGTAGGTCCCCTAATGGGACCTTACTGACATTTGGTTTTAAGGAGCTGTACTGACAGAGTATGAATGGAGTCCCATCTAATCCTCTTCATCGTGGAGCTGATTTCCAAACCTTCCATGGCCCTGTTCCTGTACCTTATCTCTATCACCTCCCTCCCTCCCTCCGCTCTTCATAGCACCAGCCTCTCTGCTCCACTGCATGCAATCTGGCCGCTCCTGGTGCAATAGTCTCCTTCAAGGGTCCTTCCATGTCAAACAGCCTCTTTGCATCTCTCTGCCTCGTCTGAGCTTCAGCTGATTTCACAACTCCCCGCTGAAACCCCTTTCTCTGCCAGCTGCACCTCTGAGCCCCCCTCTGCTCGTGTTTATCCTACCCACGTAAGTCTGGAAGGTGTGTTGGGATGCAGTTTGTGTGAACGCCATCTCTGTGCAAAACCAGGCCCTGATCCTACTAGCCCTCTGCGAGTGGACTTCTCTGTGACTTCAGTAAGAGTTCTGTGCATGGAGAGTTCGCAGGATTTGCCCCCTAAAAATACGTTGTATTAAGTGGGAAACACAGAACCCTGGAGCTGGGTCTTGATCTATTCTAACCCTTCACCTGTATTTTGGTTAGCAGTTTGGAATCTTTTTTGGGGCCTGATGTTCAAAAGGTCCTTAGCCTGTTTTCCACTTTCGTGGGTGCAGTTTTGTGCCTGTAAATAACACGGCCTGGCATTTTGTACCTGGACCAAATGACACTGTTTGCATGTGTGGCTACCTGACTTGTGGGTGCCACCAGAAAGCTTTGTGTGTGTAACTCACCCCTGCAGTTAATTGTGGTGCAAATTTAGGCCCACAAAATCATCAACCATTGAGCTTGATAGGACTGCTAGAGTGTAAGGTACTACTCATGATTCAGAGTATCAGAATCAAGCTCCGAATGATTACAAATGGGCCTTGAATTTGCAGTGCTCTGGACCCAGAGGGCTGCAGCACTTTCTCTGATTCTTCCCATCTCCTCGCAGTGGATTCTCTATATTTTACAGAGGGTTTAATTCTGGCAGCAGTGCTGGAGTTCACTCTTTTGCAGGGATGTCCTCCGTTTCCTTCTTGGAGCTGCGTGTCTCTTGGTTGCTGTCAAGGTTCCTCCCCCACTCTGAATGCTAGGGTACAGATGTGGGGACCTGCATGAAAAACCTCCTAAGCTTCTCTTTACCAGCTTAGGTCAAAACTTCCCCAAGGTACAAAATATTCCACCCTTTGTCCTTGGATTGGCCGCTACCACCACCAAACAAATACTGGTTACTGGGGAAGAGCTGTTTGGACACGTCTTTCCCCCCAAAATACTTCCCTAAAACCTTGCACCCCACTTTCTGGACAAGGTTTGGTAAAAAGCCTCACCCATTTGCCTAGGTGACTACAGACCAGACCCTTGGATCTTAAGAACAATGAACAATCCTCCCAACACTTGCACCCCCCCCCTTTCCTGGGAAATGTTGGATAAAAAGCCTTACCAATTTGCATAGGTAACCACAGACCCAAACCCTTGGATCTGAGAACAATGAAAAAGCATTGTTTTCTTACAAGAAGTCTTTTAATAGAAATAGAAGTAAATAGAAATAAAGAAATCCCCCCTGTAAAATCAGGATGGTAGATACCTTACAGGGTAATTAGATTCAAAACATAGAGAACCCCTCTAGGCAAAACCTTAAGTTACAAAAAAGATACACAGACAGAAATAGTTATTCTATTCGGCACAATTCTTTTCTCAGCCATTTAAAGAAATCATAATCTAACGCACACCTAGCTAGATTCCTTACTAAAAGTTCTAAGACTCCATTCCTGGTCTATCCCTGGCAAAGCAGCATATAGACAGACAGACCAGACCCTTTGTTTCTCTCCCTCCTCCCAGCTTTTGAAAGTATCTTGTCTCCTCATTGGTCATTTTGGTCAGGTGCCAGTGAGGTTACCTTTAGTTTCTTAACCCTTTACAGGTGAGAGGATTTTTTTCTCTGGCCAGGAGGGATTTTAAAGGGGTTTACCCTCCCCTTTATATTTATGACAGTTGCAAACTCCTCTACAACAGGCTTCTCAAATCTGGGGTAGTCTCCCCCAAGACAATGTATCTACCTGACAACTCTGAGTATACCTGGGAATTAATCTCCAGGAGGACTGATTGATGTTTCCCTGTAAAAACAATTCAATGGAGATTATGGCAGTTTGCACCAAAAAATCCCCCTGCCTTCTCTGTGACCTTCAGTAAATTCCATTTTGTAAACCATTTAAGATGGAATCAGATCAATTAAGATTTGCTAATGAGTGGGACAGATGGTTGGGGTGGTGTGGGAGAGAGGGAGATGGCCAGTGCGATTCTTGAAAAGGCAAGGTGGGTATGGGGCATGTGTAAATGAAGTTTAACAGCATTAATTCACCAGGCAGGTTTTTTTTACTCAAATGTTTCATTTTTTCATAATCGTAAAGAAAAATGTTTGTCTCTTCTGAAGTTGCAGAAAAATTAAATTGAGGATGAATTTTGGTCAAAGGAAGAGTTAGTCATAGAAATTAGGAACAGAAAAGGCCTTTTAGGTAATCTAGCCCATCCCTCTCAGACAGGATAAAGTATCAGTGAACATATGATAAGGTTTCAGAGTAACAACCATGTTAGTCTGTATTTGCAAAAAGAAAAGGAGTACTTGTGGCACCTTAGAGACTAACCAATTTATTTGAGCATAAGCTTTCGTGAGCTACAGCTCACTTCATCGGATGCATGCTGTGGAAAGTGTAGAAGATCTTTTTATACACACACAGCATGAAAAAATACCTCCCCCCACCCTACTCTCCTGCTGGTAATAGCTTATCTAAAGTGATCACTCTCCTTACAATGTGTATGATAATCAAGCTGGGCCATTTCCAGCACAAATCCAGGGTTTAACAAGAACGTCTGGGGGGGGAGGGGCGGTAGGAAAAAACAAGGGGAATCCTAAACTGGTTAATTTTATATATCCTAAGTGATGGAGTTTCCACCACCTCCTGGCACTGCTCAGATGATCTCTTCATACTGGCAAACTTGAAGGCCTATGGGATCATAAGTAAAAATGTAGGTTTTTGGAATGGGCAGTCTGGGAGATACAGAGCTGAAAATGGAAGGGCTCAGAATGTACAAAATGAGGAATGAAATATAACTGGGAATTGGAATTATGAAAGTTTGAGATCCCTGATCATGTTGTTGGATTGGGAAACAGATATTCAGCATCCAGAATCAGGAGGAGAGATGCGTGATAAGGCACGGAAGATATGATCTCAGGGAAAGGTATATAAGAACTGGGCTGAGCAGGTATGGGATAAGACTCAGACTATTGTTTGTAGGCCACCAGTGGTCTGTGGGGTCCTCCCTTGCTCAGCAGAGTGAAGCAATTTGAAGAGCCACTGGGATAAGAAATGGGGGAGGGGAAGAGAGGGGTGGGAGTGGGAAATACTTGAGTTGGAATAGCAGATAAAGGAAAAGAGTGTTTGATGCTGGACTGAAAATAGCAGCAATAATAATCCTCTGCATTTAGATGGCACTTTTACAAACATTAATTAATTCATCCTCTTAACAGCCCTGGAAGTTATGTAGCTGGTTTTTATCCCCATTTTACAGCATGGGGGTGGGGGAGAATTGAGACACAGCAGGGTGAAGTAATTTGCCTGAGGTCACCCAATAAGCCAATGACAGGTGGGGACAGACCCAGTTTCCTGACTCTTAGCCCTGAACTGTGAGCACAAGACTGGGCAGTCTATCCATGCCAGTCATAGGGCTGGGAGCTGGGGTGCTAGATTGGTGGTGACTTCTTCAGCCTGTGAAGGTTTCTAAGAGAGGAAAGGGGAGAAGATTGGCACCCTGGGGCTCTTTGCACTTAACCAGTTGCTAATCCATTCTCCTCTCTATGGTGGGTGGCTTTCTCTTCCAGGAGCCCGACTCTGCCTTCCTGCAGCTGGGAGTCTCCATTGAGCAGCAGATCCAGGTGATCTTCAAAGTCCTGGAGGAATATGACTGGGGCTCCTTTGCGGTCATCACCAGCCTGTACCCAGGGTACAACATCTTCGTGGACGTTATCCGTTCCTTCACGGACGCCAGCTACTTTGGTTGGGAACTCCAGGACGTCCTGACCTTTGAGATGACCCAGGATGGGAGCAACTCCAAAACCCAGCGGCTGCTACGGCAGATTGATGCCCAGGTGATGATTGTGTACTGCTCGCGGGAGGAGGCTGTGTACCTCTTCCAGGTGGCGGAGCAGGCGGGCTTGGTCGGGCCCGGCTACATCTGGATTGTGCCAAGCCTGACGGTGGGGAACATGGAGATCCCACCTGCCTCTTTCCCCGTCGGCCTCATCAGCGTGGTGACCGAGAGCTGGAAGATGAGCCTGAGGCAGAAGGTTCAGGATGGCATGGCCATCATCGCCACGGGGGCTGAGAGCTACTTCAGGACCCACGGGTACCTCCCAGACGTGGGCAAGGACTGTAAGACGCCGCCTACCACCACCGCCAACAGAACTTTCTACAGGTCAGCCTGGAAAAGTTGCTCCTGGGTAGCCACCAGCAGTGCTGGGACTTAGCAACTTGCATAGTGGGGATCAGGAAAGAAGGGGATAAAGTTCTCAGAGAGGCCTGGAGGTACCCTCCCGTGGGCAGGGGTAGGTTGGCAGTATCCACTCAGAGAGCTACTGAACCCCACCAATTGGGGAAATCCCCACCCTGGACCTCCTGAAAGTGTGTGTGGGGGGGATCCGCATCAGAGAGCGTGAGGGCCCAGTAAATTGATCAGCTTAACGATGCTAAGCTCCACCTCTTGGCTGGTAGAGGGGCGCTTCCTATTCAGCTCTGAGCTGCCAGGACTGCCCTTTCCTGGGGGTGAGAGAACTCAACCTCCTTCACTTTTCCCCACACCCCTCATAGACCTACAGCAGGGAATGTGACCTTGCCCCGGGTCACTGACCAGGTCAGAGCCAGGAAGCAAACCCAGGTGTCCAGACTCCAAGGCCAGTGACTTGCCCATTGCGCCCCACTGCCAGATAGAGCCGAGCGAGATGGGTATAGAGGGAAAAGTCTCTTTTTCCCTTCCTCCAAGGGCTCGCTCAGGGCGAAAGCGGCAGCGTTCTGCACCACTGCCAACGTGGGGTGTGGCGCAAAGGAGTAGGGCGATAGAGGGAAAGCGCAGGACGCAGCGGGCACAAAGGGCCAGGGGAGGAGAGGGAGGGCCAGGCTACAAAGCCTGAAGGACTTGTCTCCGTGCAACGTTTTTTAATCCGAGTGTGACCCTTGGCTAATTGAGCAAGGGGCTCTGGCTCCGGGTTTGGTCAAACCCTGTGCTGCTTGGGTGATCCAGTCCCACAGAATCACTTACTCGCCAGCGGGGGGTGGGAGCTGGGTAAAGGGAGGAAGGAAATGGAGGGGAGGGCACCTGTCTGAAGGAATGACACTGAGGGCGAGTGATACCAGTCACCAGGCTGCGCTTATGTGCTAGAGCTGAATATGCCCACACTCGGCTCGCACACGTGGGCATGGTGCCAAGCCAGTGACCTTGCCGCCGCTCCGTGCCCAATGCTCCCCTTCCCCACACGCCCTGTTAACTGATTTGGAATGTTCTGCCTGTTTAGCTCGTTAGCCTGTTGGCAGACCACACTCTTTGGGAAAATAAAGGGGGGGGTTAAGATCCTGGGATGTCAGCTACGTTTCGTGTGTCTCTAAATTGCTGGAGCGCCGTCTGGCTTTGCCTTTGCCTCCCTCTGGTTCCTGGACTGAGGGAGCGGGGTGAAACCTTGGAGCGGGGGCGCTAATTTGTTGTTCGGTCATGTAATGTACTGCCAATATTTTGGGACTGTGGGGATAGGCTTGGTGTAAACGGGTAAGTCAGGTGGAGCTCTTCCTGATCTCCTGCTATCCCAATCCATGCAGACTCCTTGCCTTAGTTTCCCTGCAGGTTGCTTTTGTCTGGGAAGCCTTGTTGCACCCTACCCATGGGACTTATAACTGTGGCCCATACTGAGGAAAGGATAACAAAGCTCCACCCTTGTATAGTGCTTTCCGGCCCTAGATCTCAGAGCATGCTGCCAAGTTAGGGGATTGTTATGCCTCTTTGACAGGTGGGGAAACTGAGGCAGGCAGTGGTGAAGTGACTCTCCCAAGGTGGCTCAGCTAGTCAATGACAGAGCCAGGCATAGAACCCAGATTTCCTCAGCCTAGACCTGATAGAACAGGCTGCCAGATGATCCTAGGGGCAATGATTGGGAGAGAGGCCAGGCTGGAATCTGGACTCTGAGTTAGCCCATGTTGGTGATGGCGTCTGTGGGAGGGAGAGAGGTTGCTAGCCCTGTTTGGGAAGTTCCCACCTTTCTGGGCCGCAGTGCTTCTTGTTTTCCCCCACAGGCACCTGCTGAATGTGACGTGGGAGCACAGGGACTTCTCCTTCAATGAAGCTGGTTACTTGGTGAGGCCAACCATGGTGGTGATCTCACTGAACCGGCATCGGCTCTGGGAGATGGTAAGGGCTGCTTTCCCCTTCAGCATCCACAGTCGTCTCCCTCTCTTTTAAGGCATGGCCACTCAGGAACACTTCCCCCTGCAAAGCACAGCATCCACTGGGCGCTATAGGTTAAAACCAACACGGGAAGGGGTGGGTGAGAGAAGAGGCTGCTGTCCAGAGAGAACATCCTACTAAAGAGTTACGTAGGAACTGCCACGCTCTGCTGCTCCGTCTGCTCCAGACTCTTTACGACTCCTGAGCCCTCCTCATGTCACGTCTCGGGGCAGGGTTCCTCTGCCTCCCTGGATGCCTTTGAGGAGTAGCGGGAGCTGTCCAGGGTTCTCTGCTTCATGTCTCCCTCTGGATCCCTGATTTTATCCCTGGTGCCTTCACTCCCATCCCTGTTTTTCATTAATCCTGTGGATTTAGTTCATGTCTGGGTCCTGTGGCTCCTCCCCTTACAGTGGGGGCGGGGGGGCTTTAGTAATGGGCGGGCTCATACCCGCCCATCCCCAGTGCCTCAGTAGCTCCAAACTCTACCCAATGGCTTCTCTCCCTCGAGGTTCCAGATCCACTAATACCTGTGACAAGCTCCCCCCCATTTGCAACCAATCCAAACACCTTCATTAGGCACCCACAGTGCCCTTACCACCCCCATCCCCATGAGCATCTATATGCACTTCTTAGGATCCCTCCACCATGTGCTCTGGAGACTGCCACAAACTAGCCACCAAGCTCCTTTGGAGGTCCCGTGTTCTCCTGCTCCTCCGCTTGGAGGCTTCCATGTGCTTTTACTTCTCCCACAGACTCTCGGTTGGCTCCTACACCACCTTGACCACCCCTTTAGAGACTCCCCATACTCCTGTTAGATAACCCTCTCTATTTTCTCCGTTGAGCCCCCTTGTGCTCCTCCTCCTTACACAGGCTCTATCTCTATAACTACTCCCAGTTATGCTTCTGCAGCCTGAGATCCCCATTTTTTGGTTGCTCCCATTAAATACCACTGACGACTCCCCTTATAGGCCTCCCAGACCCACCCTGAGTCCTCCTGCTGCTATTTGAAGTTTTATTTCACACCAGCTGGAATACTGGGGGATTCTCGCTCTGAACTGCAGTGTTTACAATCAGGCTAGCATTTGATGTGATTAGTATTGAGAGTTCTGTTCCCAGCATTCAGGGGTTGGGAGCGCTGGAGTGTGTTTGCACCTGGGTCTGATATTCTTTTAGACAGGCTGCTTTCTTCTGAGAGGGTGAAAAGCACCAAGGTAGGAAGCAGCCTTCAGGCAAACCAGACGACAGCCCAAGGGGGCATGGTGAGCTCTCAGGGAATGATCAGGGTCAGAGCTGAAAGTGGAGCAACTTAAGAATACCAGGATGCTGCAGTAAGTGGCGTTAGTGATTTAGGAGGGAGTGCTCTTCCCTCTGAGCCAGTATGGTTTTGGGCCGGGAACATGCTGTCTTTGGCATGAGCTGTGTAACAAAGGACCACTAGTGATCACTAAAGATCTCACACATCTTTATGCAAGAGCCGGGGAATTAACTTAGAGATGCTGACCAAATGTAGTTAGTTACATTCAGCCTTCTTAAAGTAAAGTTGCAGGATAACTGGATGTGGTGTTTCCCTCCCTTCCTGTTAGTGTTGCTGCATGCTGCAACCCACCCCTGAGGTGGTGAGTGAAGCCACTGACTGGTTTGTAATAGCGGATCGATCCAAGGGGGTCTGCATCTGCTCACAGGCAGAGGGAGAGGCAAAATGGGTTATCTGTTACGTGCTGTTTGCCTATCAGGGCTCTACTGTCCATCCAGGGCCAGGCTTCCCCGATATCCAGACCCACCTGTAACTTCCTTGACGTGCTGTCTCTTCCTCTAGTTGAACAGCAGTGTTGCAAAGGTGGTGATTGTGGGAAGCAAAGGACCTGCATTGACGGCACACCCCCACTGGAATAACCTCGCGTGCACCACTGCCAGGCAGTCGCGGGCATTTCCCTTGTTGTGTGGACAGTAACACTGTTCTCCAATCTTGGGCAGGTGGGGAAATGGGAGAAGGGGATCATCCACATGAAGTACCCAGTGTGGCCTCGCTATGGCTCCTTCCTGCAGCCCGTGTCGGACAATCGCCACCTCACCGTGGCCACCCTTGAAGAGAGGCCCTTTGTGATTGTGGAGAACACGGACCCGGCCTCTGGTGTCTGTGTGCGCAACACCGTCCCCTGCCGGAAGCAAACCAACTACACCGACAGGTAAGCAGGCAGGCAGATGGGCTGCTGGAGGTGCCATGCTGCAGCCCTCATCTTCAGCTGCCCCAGGTGTGCTGGAGCAGGGTTAGACATGCACGTGCTCTGCTTCTCACAAGGTCGGTAGAAGGGAGCGTCAGGTGTTCCAAGCCCTGCTCAAGCAAGGAGCAGAACTGGGCAGGCTGCAACCTCAGGATAAAATGGTGTTTTCTGCTCGGGCAGTGCTTTCTGAGTGTTTGCAAACAGGAATGTGGCTGGTGTGGATTTAATGTGGTGCCAGGATTCAGTACAGGAATTTTAGGTAGGATTTCTTATCTGTAATAGCTCTGACTTCAGGCCTGATGCTCACAGCTGGGAGATGCTGCGTAGAACTGGGCTGCAGGCCAGTCCTGATTGTCAGAGCTGGGAGCCTCTGGCTCATGCTAGACTTTGTTCCAGGGGCTGTGTTGGAACTAGACTCTGGAGCATCAGTTCAGTGTCTATAAATGCTGTGTTTTCCCACCAGACTGGCTGCTGCCCTGGCCCATCAATTACAGTTCCAGGGCTGTGTGTGTGGACAGCCAGCCTGTCGATCCAGAGCTGCAGCCCAGACTCCCCTGAGACAGCCTTCTGAAAAGGTGGCCGTGGAGATTGGCCTGGAAAGTGCCCCCGGAGGGACGCAGCCAGGCAGGCCTGTGCACGCTCATTAATTATTTGCCTGTGGCTGACCTCTGCAGCTCTCTGATCAAGGTTGTGTCAGCCAGCCTGTTGGAGCACTTCTCTCACTTCCCGGCTGGAGCAGCCCCTCCTGTTGCCCTGCCATTTCCACAGTTCCCTCTCTCTCCCTCCTTCCTCAAGTGGAAGGAGACACCCTCCTCCCATTGGGAATTGGAGTGGCTATTCTGCAGCTATGCTTCCCCACACAAGGGATCACAGATGTTACTCAGCAGCTTCCCTCACCCCCATGTGGAGAGACATGTGCTCCCTTCCCAGGGGAGCAACTGGTATTCTGCAGCTACCCTCTTAGGCCTGTGTGGAGTTATTCTTCCAGCTGACTGGCAAGGCCACCTCTTTCCTTGTAATTTGGACTTGCTTTGTGGTCCTGATTCCTCACTGCCTAATTGTACATAGGGTCTAACTCCCCAACACCCTACCTTGTGCAGTCACATGCACCAGTGCAAAGTTGAGTCTAGAGTGGGTGTAAAATGCTACCAACTCAGACCAGACCAGTAGCATATTGCACTTACTTGGCATCAGTTTTAACCTCTACATGAGGGCCAGGGCAGTAGAGAATCAAGCTGCTTATGTTGGCATTTTGCTCTTGTGAAAAGTGCATTTGAAACCCCATGGCTGGTGGCATGTGAGGGGAGAATTCTGGCATGGTAGCATTTTACACTCACTTTGCATGGATGTGAATGACTACCCAACATGCAGGGCTCAGCAACCCTAGTGCTACTTCCTGAGCACTCTGTGGACTAGTCAGGCCCTGCATTTGCCTATAGTGGTATATCAGCATTGCTGCATGAGGTGGCATAGGTGGTGGAATGGCCCTTGCATTACCGTGGAAATCCTCTGAAGGAAGTGACCGGTGTCTGTGTTGGTTTTTATTTTTAATGTCCTGGTTTCAGTGGGGATGGACCTGTGGACCCCTACACCAAACTCTGCTGCAAGGGCTTCTGCATCGACATCCTGAAGAAGCTGGCCAAGGCAGTGAAGTTCTCCTATGATCTCTACCTGGTAACCAATGGAAAACATGGGAAGATAGTGCGTGGCATCTGGAATGGCATGATTGGCGAGGTAGGGAGACAGATGTGACCCTTTCCCACAATGCACCTTTCCTCAAGGAGGGCCATGCCTGCAATCAGTTCACCAAAATGCTTAAAGGCATGATCTGAACTGGGATTCTCCCATTTGAGTTGGGTCAGAATTTCAGTGTTTGGACTCAGTTTCTGATCCTTGGCTATGCTTGGTTAGGGCATAATGTGACATGGATGATGCCTATAGTAAAGGCAGCCTAACATTTTGCATTATAAGACCCTGTTTTCAGTTGTTTATAACTTTTTTTTCCAAACTTTAACCAGGTGGGCTGAAATTTGGGTGTCTGCCTTATGCTGAATGTTTTTGGGGAAATTTTCGTGAAAATGGTTGAGATGTTTCAGAGATTAGGGAAAAGGACATTGTTTTGTCCAAGTTAAAAAATCATACAATCATTGAGGTGCTATTGCCTGTGTGCTTTGGAGCAAGACATTTGCTCTAGCATCAGGCATATGCCTTGAGTTCACATAAAAATGAACCCAAATTGGTCCAGGTTATCAACCTCCAAAAAAATCTCAGTTAGCACATGCTCACGAGAGACCTATCCGTTTGGCAGCTAAATTCTCCAAAGATTCCATCTGTACTGGGCATGCTCCAACCTGGGGCTCCATTTCCTGCAATTGCTCCTCCCATCTGCCAGAGGCCGCTGTGGTGCCAAGCACAGGAAGTGAGAGTAAGGAGACTCTCTGCATGTGCTTTCAGTGCTCCCCTGGTGGTGCCCCGGCAGTGTGGGGGAGGATGTACCTGAAGGGAATGCAGAGGGGTGGGGGGACAATGGAGGAGTAGGATCAGAGGAGGGGTAGGAGCCAGGGTAATATGGGGTGGGGGACAGGAGTCAGTGTAGGGGGATGGGTAGCAGCATGGGATGGGGGCAGGCAATGTGGGGGTGCAGGAGGTTGGATAGGAGAAGAGTGGGAGGGAAACAGGAGGCAGGCTGTGTAGTGAATGAGGTTGTCAGTAGAACCTCTGCTGTGTTTGTTGCAGACATTGGAAGGTGTGTAGTGAATGAGGCAGGGAATTGAAGGAAGAGAAAGGCTGGTCTCATGGTTAAAGAAGTTGAATACTGGCTGGAGAACTGGATTCTCTCCCTGCCTCTCTGATGCTGGGCAAGCCACTGAAACCAAAATGTTCATAGTTGATCATTGTATGTTCATGATTTTCTGGGTGCCTGGCAGGCCACCTAGAAGCAGATTTGCCCAAGTGCTGAGTAATCACAACTGCAGCTGAAATAGATTGAAGCTGTTCTGTGAATATACAAATTGCTGTAAAAATGCTGAGCATTTCACTGACTGAGGCAGGAGTTCTGTGGGAAAATAGGATATGATCACATAATCAAGCACAGTATCATAATGCATATGCAAGAGGGGGCTAAATTAAGGTTGCACAGGTAACCTTAACTGTGGCATTTCCTAACTGTTAAGTGCTTGATTTTGCAACCTTAACTTTCTTAAACATAGTATGTGTGTGTACTATTTACATTTATTGGGCCAGATTCCCTGGTATGCTTGAGCTGTTTTGCATTGATCCAGCAAGGCCAAGCAGTTGTAAACCTGGCTAAAATAGATTTAAGCTGATATGTGTCACTGAAGCAGCACCAAGCAGCCAGAGCATGCTGGTGCATATGGCCTGTCTTTTTTCTGGTGCAGTGAGAAAGCAGGAGGAACTCTGAGGTGGTGGTCATTAAATTGAGGCTGACTAATTGCATAGCTTTGCAGCAATGAGTCGCTAATGTTGTGCTCTTATTAATTTTCAGAGCAGTGTTATTTTCATGTATTTTTGTTTATTTTATTGGACATTTTTGCATTAGCAGGAAATAAGCTCCCTTTCTCCCAGAAAGGTGTTATTTGAAAAAGCTGTTTGGGAAAATTTTTGTCTAAACAGTTTTGTTGGAAAATGCTGTTTTTAGAAGATGGAAATTTTTTGCAAAATCATGTCAACTTCCATGAATAATGTTTAGGAAAAATTTCTAAATGTTATGTCAAAGCTAAAATTGCATTTCAAAATGTATTTTGTTTGCTTGTTTTTCCATTTCTTTCATTATTTTGACACTGTCAGGACATGTCAGGCATAGTAGTGCATAATATGACATGTCCCGACATAAGGTCAAAATAATAAAAGTAATGGAAAAGCGCAAACAAAATAAATGTCGAAAATGTAATACAAAATGATGGGGTCTAAATTAAGTGTTGCCACTCAAAGAGATCTTAAGTCATTGTGGATAGTTCTATGAAAACATCTGCTCAATGTGCAATGGCAGTCAAAAAACCTAACAATGTTAGGAACTATTAAGGGATAGAAAATAAGACACAAATATCATAATGCCACTATATAAATCCTGGGTACACCCACACCTTGAATACCGTATGCAGTTCCGGTTGCACCATCTCAAAAAGATATATTAGAATTGGAACACGATTAAGGGTGTGGAACAGCTTCCATCTGGGGAGAGATTAAAAACACTGGGACTGCTCAGCTTAGAAAAGAGACGGGTAAGGGGGGATATGATAGAGGGCTATAAAATCATGACTGGGGTGGAGAAAGTGAATAGGGAAGTGTTGTTATTTCCTTGTTCACATAACACAAGAACCAGGGGTCACCCAATGAAATTAATAGTCAGTAGGCTTAAAACAAACATAGGAAGTACTTCTTCACACAACGCCCCATCAACCTGTGAACTCATTGCCAGGGGATATTGTGAAGGCCAAAGATATAACTGGGTTAAAAAAAGATTTAGATAAATTCATGGAGGATAGGTCCATCCAATGGCTATTAGACCAGATGGTCAGGGATGCAATCCCATACTCTGGGTGTCCCTAAACTTCTGACTCCCAAAAGCTGGGACTGGACAACTGGGGATGGATCACTCGATAATTGCCATGTCCTGTTCATTCCCTCTGAAGCATCTGGCACCAGCCACTGTCAGAAGACAGGATAATGGGTTAGATGGACCATTGATCTGACCCAGCGTGGCCATTCTTATGTTCTTAATTTTAGTTTTCAAGCAAAAATTCAAAATTTCTGCTTCCTGGGAAGTTTCAAAAATATTTAGTCATTATGATTTGGAACAAATTAATTTTTTTAAATGTTTGAGATTGCAAAACAGAAATTCCAATTTTTGACCAGCTCTAGTAATTTACCTGGGGCCAGAGGTCACTATGTACATTCAGTGCAGACTTTGATTGCAGTGGACCAGGGCTGGGCCCGGTGTGTAGCAAGGCAGGAATCCAGTGACTGGGAAGGAAGGAAGGAGGTAGTTGGGGAGTGTGAGTCTGACCTAGAGGCCAAGGACCTGAGTCTGTTACTCCATTTCTGTACTAAGGGCTGGGGAGGGGCAAAGGTAGCTTGTGCAGGGGTCTTGCTGGCCTGTGGTACCACTGTCTGCTCTAACTCTTATGCTGTGCTTCCCCTTGGGACTCCTGGCAGCCGAGGATAGCTGTCATGCAATGCGCTATAGCCATGCCCCCAATCTGTCCCGTGTCTGGGAATGGTTGCAAGGCTGGCCTAGGGCCTTTATTCCAGTTCTGCAACAGCCTGTGGGGGCTGTATCCACCTACTTTGTGTTGCCAGAATGGAGTCAAAGGGCTGTGGGGGTCACTGAGCATCAGGCCCTGAGCTTCTTAGGGGAGAACCAATCGGGAAGGGAGGTGTCTTTCCTGTGCAGCCTGTGTCTGAAGCTGGGACAGGGAAAGGGGGAGTGGGTCACCTTGGGGCCAGTCTCTCTGCCACTCAGCCAGCAAGGGGAGGTGGGATCAGACTGAGAATGATGGTTAGCCATGATGGGATTGGGTCCCCTGTGAATTGCTGGCGTGTGGGTTTGCTTGCGTAGCTCCAGACTCACCTGGCTGCCTCCTTTGTCGTCCTCCAGGTGTACTACCAGCGAGCGGACATGGCCATAGGGTCCCTCACCATCAACGAGGAGCGGTCTGAGATTGTGGACTTCTCTGTGCCTTTCGTGGAGACGGGCATTAGTGTCATGGTGGCTAGAAGCAATGGGACAGTCTCGCCTTCTGCCTTCCTAGGTGAGCAGAGCCAGCCTGGTGCCGGGGTGGATGCTTGTCCTATGCGCGGAGCTGCGGGTGAGCATGGTGCGTTCAAGGAGGGGAAAAGCATGAAGTGAAAATGGAGGGTTAAGGCAGTCCAGGGTGAATCTGTGTGTCTGAGCTTGGTGAGGCCATGGGGCGCCTGGACTCCGCTCTGTGTAAATGTGGTGGCTGTGGGCCATTTTGATACCAAGGAATGTGCCTGTCATGTGGATTCAGGTGGTGAGGAGTACTCAGAAGCAAGGCTGAGCCAGAGAGGTGCTTGATTTCTCTGGGATGGGACTTACTGCTGATTCCAACAAAGGGTTGATATTCCTGTCTGGGCTCAACTCCCCTCCCCGTCATGTTGGGGTATTTCCAATCTAACCTGTCTCTTGCTAGGTAAGGAGATTGGGGGCATTCTGGACTTGTGGATTCTATTCCTGGCTATGCCACAGACTTGCTGTGTGATCTTGGGCAAGTTACTCAATCTCTCTGCCTTGGTTTCCCCATTTGTAAAATGACTATAATAGCACCAACCCCACAGGAATCTGGGGAGGCTGAACTTATTGTCTGATGAAGCACTTGGGGTTCCTCTGATGAAAGGTGCTATAAAAGTGCAAAGAACTGTCCTAACTATCCGTGCATAGGAATAGCTTCCCAAACTTTTTTTTGGTGGCTGAGCTCCTTGACAGCTGTGAAGTTCATCCGGCATCCTGTGATTTTGATAGGACATTGGCTATCTTGCATTTTCTATGTAGGATCAGCAATGAAAGAGTTAACTTATCAGATGCAATTCATTTTATCTTGGCAAAGCCAAGAGTGTCCTCTGCATACAAAGTCACTGCTTGGCCATGCATTGATTGAGAGCATCACTTTCAGTCAGTGTCAACATACAAGCTCAGATTCCACTCCAGATTCTGACGGGTTGTGCTCATTTCCTGTATCACATGGGCCTTCTCCTCTGTGTCCCTCTAGGCTCCCCCTGGAACCTAGGGGAGACTGTCTGGAGTTTAATATTGGTGTTCTAGCCTGTGTTATAGGGTCTTGTAGATGGGACACTGATTGCAAGAACAGGAAGCTTTGAAGTCCAATGAACCAGTGATTAAAATGGAGCAGGGTAGTTTAAGGGCTAAACTACTATCAAGACTTTTACCGTTGGCCAGATCAGTGGAAGTCCAAGCCCATCACTGCTGGTGGTTTTCCAATGGCCTTTGTGAAATGAATTGGTGAGTCTCAGACAAGTTCCCAGGGTACAAGGGTCCATGTCACAAAAGTCACCTCCACAAATTGGCACTGATCAGTCTCCCTGCTGGTGGTGTCATTACAGCCTAAGGTCTGGACAGGCCCCAAGACTGAATTCCTCTCTTGCTCTAAGCAAGTGGCTGAGGTTGTATTCAATAGTTATTTTATTAAACTGAATCAGGGACTTGTTAGGTGGAGGCCAGGCTGAGCATGTTCTTAGGGAGGGTCATTCCACAAATCCAGTTCTTGCCTCTTCTGCACTTGAATTTTGTAATTATGGTGTGTGTGTAAAAAAACAAACAAAAAAAACCCCACTAAGATGATTTTAATGTGCTTTCCAGAAAAATAACCTGTAAGTTTAAATAAGACAAAAGTTTGTGTGTGTGGATGGATGTTTAATGCTGTGAGTGTGTGTGAATTTGATTAGCAATACATGTTGCATGTTTGTGTTTACATGAGGAGGAGTGTGTTTGCAGTGCATGTTGTGTGAGTCTGTCTCTATATGTGCATGTATCTGCATATGTTTCACACATATTCACATGTGGATAACTGGCTAGACAGCAGTACTGCAGAAAGGGATCTAGGGCTTATAGTGACTCACAAATGGACTGAGAGTCAACAGTGTGATGCAGCTGGAAAAAGGCAAATGTCATTCTGGGGTGTATTACCGGGAGTGCTGTACGAAAGATGTGGGACGTAATAGTTCTGTTATACTCGGCACTGGTGAGGCCTCAGCTGGAGTACTGTGTCCAGTCTTGAGCACCACACTTTAAGAAAGATGCGAACAAACTGGATTCCAGAGAAGAGCAACAAGAATGATAAAAGTTGTGAAAAAAACATGACATATTAGGAAAGGTTGAAAACATACCTAATTCTTAGTCTTGAGAAGAGAAGGCAGAGTGGGGACCTGATAATAGTCTTCAAATATGTTAAGGGATGTTATAAATGCATCCGATGAAGTGAGCTGTAGCTCATGAAAGCTCATGCTCAAATAAATTGGTTAGTCTCTAAGATGCCACAAGTACTCCTTTTCTTTTTATAAAGAGGACAGTGATCAGTTTTTTTCTCCAAGTCCTCTGAGGGCAGGTCAAGAAGTAATCGGCTTAGTTTGCAGCAAGGGAGATTTAAGTTGGATATTAGCAAAATCTTTCTAACTATAAGGATAGTTAAATACTGGAACAGGTTACCTAGGTATGTTGTCATTGGAGGTTTTTAAGAACCGGTTAGACAAACACCTGCCAGCAATGGTCTAGATTTACTTAATCCTGCCTCAGCATAGGTGGTTTGTGTAGATGACCTCTGGAGGTCCCTTCCAGCCCTACATTTCTATGATTCTGTGTCTGTGTTTGTGTTCAGTACGTGTATGTGACATGCGGATAAGTGTGTGTTGAATGCATGTGCGAGTTTGGTTGTGTGTGTGTGTTTAAAAGTGTCTGTGAATAAGTGTGTGTAACTAGATGTTGCTACATGTATGGGTACATATGTGGTGGTGTATCTGAGTGTGCATGACAAAGAACTCATGTTTTCATGTGGCTGAGGGTATATTTGCTTTGTGTGTGTACATATGCACCTTTTGTACGTGAGTACCTGCTGTTAGGAAAGTGCGTGTGTGAACATGTGGATTGTTAGCTGCATGTGTGAACTGTTCCATATGTATGTTTGTTTGTATGTAGAAGCTTGCGCGCGCGCGTGTGTGTGTGTGTACAGAATACATCTACGAAAGAGCATGTGTAGCACAATGTGTGCGAGCAGCCTGCGTATATGTTTGTGCATATGTCTGAGCTTGTCCTTGTTCTGTATGTTTGCACACACATATTGGTATAAGCCTGTATATGTTTTGAAGGCCTCTTTAAACTGTGCACTGTCAAGTCAAAGACATGCTGCTGCCAGAGGCTACGAGTGTCTCCTCCTCCCCAGAGCTTCCTGTCTCCTGTGCCGTGGGATTGCAGGAGAAATGTACAGGCTCCCCGGCACTGCATAGTAGAGCGTATCTGCTACAGAGGGAGCCAATGTCACCACCTTCACTGGAGGACAGATAGCTCAGTGTCAGGACACTGGGGTGAGCTTATGGAGTCAGAGAAGCAACAAGCCACCCTGGCTCGCCCCCCTTCAGAGAAGTGTTGCTGTTCCCTAACTCCCCCAACTCCAGCCGAGTAGCCCTCTCTGATTTCAGTTACTTGAAGAATCAGGCCCCTGGACTTTAACTCTCTGCAGTTTTCAGATCTGGGCCTTCTCTTCCTACTGCACAGTCATCTCCCCAGAAAATGTGTGTAGGAGAGCTAAGCCCAGGGGAAGCCAGGGTCAAAGGTTCCTCCTTCCACCCTCCCCACCCTCTCGCTTGCCCAGCTCCCTCCACATGCTAATGAAATGCATCTGATGCCATCAGATAAAGGTTTTCTCCTCCCTGACAGGGAAGGACACGCTGACAAATGGGCCTCTTCTGCTGTATTTTGAGGGCCTGAATTAATCCCATCCTTCAGCCTGCCCTTTAATGACAGAGCTCTATCATTCTGGGTGGTTGCTGCTGTCACCCAGCAACTGCCACTGTCTCTTCCACTTGGTCTCTCTCTGCCTTGAGGGCCTCTTTCTGTTCACACCTCTTCCTGCCTTCTTGATGTCTTTGTCTCTCTGTCCCTCTCTTAGTGTCTCCTCTTAGATTCATAGATATTAAGGTCAGAAGGGACCATTATGATCATCTAGTCTGACCTCCTGCACAACGCAGGCCACAGAATCTCACCCATCCTCTCCTGCGAAAAACCTCACCTATGTCTGAGCTATTGAAGTCGTCAGATCGTGGTTTAAAGACTTGAAGGAGCAAAGAATCCTCCAGCAAGTGACCTGTGCCCCATGCTACACAGGAAGGCGAAAAACCTCCAGGGCCTCTTCCAATCTGCCCTGGAGGAAAATTCCTTCCCGACCCCAAATATGGCGATCAGCTAAACCCTGAGCATATGGGCAAGATTCACCAGCCAGATACCCAGCAAAGAATTCTCTGTAGTAACTCAGATCCCACCCCATCTAACATCCCAACACAGGCCATTGGGCCTATTTACCATGAATATTTAAAGATCAATTAATTGTGTCTTCTTTTGTGTCTGCCTTGTTCTTTCTCCACATCCCGTTCTCTCCCTCTCTCTCTGTTCCTTTTTGCCTCTCCCTCTCTCATAGAATATCAGGGTTGGAAGGGACCTCAGGAGGTCATCTAGTCCAACCCCCTGCTCAAAGCAGGACCAATCCCCAACTAAATCATCCCAGCCAGGGATTTGTCAAGCCTGACCTTAAAAACTTCTAACGAAGGAGATTTCACCACCTCCCTAGGTAACGCATATCTCTATATATCTCTGCCCTGGCTCAGTAAATTTAATAAGGTATCTGATGTATTTTGCCCCTTTTTCTGTGAATTTTTCAGCCACGAGATTGCTGATTTGTCTGGAAGTCTTTCCTGAACAATTTCTGCAAATAATCATTCTCAATCTGCAGCTGGTGTGAGAGCAATTCCTTCCAAGTATTGGCTTCCTGAGCTGTTTTGACTGGACGTGTAGGTTACACAGCATGTTTCTGTTCCCTGGCTGGATTAAAGTAACTCTTAGGATCAGGTTTTTGGTGTGAATACTCGTGATTACAACTTCAAAATTCACTTTTCAATAATGTTCTGCAATATCCACTTAAAATGTTTTGTTTCCACAAATGTTCTTGCCTGGAACCTCATTCACTGATGAGAAAATGAACATAAACAGGATGTGAACACTGTCTCTGAATGCATCATTTATTCAAAACAAATATTCATGGACATATGTTTGCAATGTTCACCCAATTCTAACCTCAGCCTTGCAAGATTCTATTCCACTCAGATTAATCTTAGATTGTGAACTCCTTTTGTTCTGTCTTTGTACAGCACCTAGCACAATGGGACCCTGGTCCTTGAGTAGGGCTCCTAGGTCCTACAGTAACATAAATAATAAACAATATTTAAGGCCCTACTTGAATCACAGGATGATTGTCCAAAAATTGCAGCTGAGTTGGGAGAAGCCATGGAAAATCATGGAAAAGTAATAATGGACCTTATTACCGCAGATACTTTCCCACTATTTTCTGCCATTAGCTGCCCTGGGCGCTCACTGTCAAATTGCAGCGGAAGCCTAATATTGCGGGATCCGCAATATCGCAAATGAAGTAGGGCCTTAACAATACTACTACAAATAAACATAGACCTGTTACCGGGGGTGGATACTACTTGAAAACTTTTTGACAGGTGAGTAATGTCTCATTAGTTTTTCCTCTGTCACTCTATTATGATCAGGGCAGGTGAGTAGATTTTGTGCTTTGGCTGGTAAATTTTCATGATGGTTTTACACGGCTGGTTTCTCTCTCTTCCAGCCCCCCTTGGCTAATTTCTCAACCTGCTTACATCAGGTCTGAATTTAGCTCTTTTTGTGAGTGAGACTCTCCCTTTTACTTCCCTCTTTCTCCCACTCTGAGTTACTTAATAAATAGCAAGACAGGACTATTTAGCGTGTGCTCAGTCTGTAGATGAGGACACCCAGTAGCTATCGGGCATCTTTCAGTGTAATCCCGATGCCCTTTAGATCCAAGGGCACTAATAGGATCACCACAAATGTATTGTGCTGGGAAGGGTATATCTGTCTCTATAGGGTCGCATGATCCTGCGTGAAGCTTGAGGGGGTTTTCCCCTTAGCCTCTAGGTTTGGGTCCTGCTGTATTACTCAGTGGGAGGGTCCAGTCACCTATAGTGCCACACGCATGGGGCCAGGTGCAGCACAGCTGGAGTTGACTGCCTCCCTCTTGCCTTGCAGAGCCCTACAGCCCGGCGGTGTGGGTCATGATGTTCGTGATGTGTCTCACTGTGGTTGCCATCACTGTCTTCATGTTCGAATATTTCAGCCCCGTCGGCTACAACCAGAATCTAACCAGCGGAAAAAGTAAGTTGCTTAAAGGAACTATGAGCAAATGTTGTGCAATGGGATGGTGCCCTTTGTCACAAGCACCCCTCCCCTCCCCTTTGCCCTTGATGAGCCCTGCTTTATGAGAGTGAAGGCACCATAATAATTCCATGGGAATGGGTCTGGATTCTTACAGCCCCTCATGTCCTGGGGAAGCATGGGCTCATCTCAGGGTCATGTTTCTAGCCATATCCATGGATTAAAGTGAGCAGGGTGTGTGGAAACTGATTCCCAGCCTCTTTCAGCAGAGCTTCAGCCTTTGCAAAGCAGACCCCAACCTCCATCAGCAGGTCCTCAACCACTCCCCAGCCTCTGTTATTGGGGGAGTCTTCCTTTCCTCAGCAGGGCCTCTTTGCCTAGCACCAGGTACCAAAATGGTGCCTCCAGTGTCTTCCACTTCAACATCAACATGGGGAACTGAAAAGCCATAAAATACCCCTCCCCCTAACTGTGCACATGCTTCCATCCCCTCCCCGATTGCTCTGCAATACAGGATGCCAGCTGGAGATTCCTCGGGCCACTTCAAGTTGACATGGGATTTTTGCCAATGCCCATTGTGGATATAGGTTCATAAATTCCAAGGCCAGAAGGGTCCATTGTGACCATCTAGTGAATCCAGTTTCTTCCAGACCCGCGGTGGCTGTCACCAGCAGGACCAATCAGCCTATTACTATGCTGTCTGCTCTAGCTAAGAGCTCCCACATCCGAGCTAGCTGGGGAGATTTTTCTCACATTTGTTTTGAGGAGCTGTCAGCCCCAGGCCAGGGTACCATCTTTGCCCTTGATGAATGTTCGTTAAAGCATATCCATCCTGACAGGTGCATAATGAAAATGCTTCTTGAAGCAGCATCAATGACTCCCCTGTGCACTCCAGGACAAAATCTCTCCCTGCTCTAGTTTCAGAGACCCTCAACAGTTTCTCAGTGTCGACCTTGGAGGGTTTGCCATTCAGTCAGGGATCAGACACTGGGAGGAAAGAAGAGAGTCAGAAGGAAGCTGGTATCTACCAGGAGAGAATAGCCTAGAGCCCACAGTAAAAATACACAATCATTTGGAAGATAAAAGCTAAAAATAGAACAAAGGCTCCAGCAGAACTCAGCCAGCCAGAACCCTGCCGCTCCAATCCTCTCACCAGAGAGCGCTGGTTTGGTCTTGAATCTCGTGCCTCATTTCTCATTTTGGCTCCTTCTTTCCCCCAGTTTTAATTTTTTGGTACATTGTTGGGAGGTGGTGGGGAAGCAAAATGCATTTCCATTCCACTCTCTCTAGCAACCATGCCGCTATTTCTGAAGGTGAAGTCAGAAAAGCTGCTATGTAATAGGTCTCTGTCTCTGTGCTGAAGGCCAGTCTTGGAGCCTCACCAGAAATGGGTCTGGCAGATTTCCTTCACAGCCCAGCCAGAACCTGCCTAGGCCACATACCCTGTCCTGGCAAGATTCTTCTCTCTTTCTTACCAGGACTTTGGAAGAAAACAAGCACCAAAGAATCTCTACCAGGTTTTCTATAAGACTCAATGCCTGGATGCTGCAAGGACTGGTGCTATAGCAATATCTACAACAGATTAGATGTCGGGACAGACACAGAACATCTCAGCACGAGCATGTTGGGAGAAGTTCCGTGTTCAGACCAACTCCTGTTAAGACAGAACCGGTGCTTGTTGGGACAGGGCCCTGAGATATTTTAGTTTTAGGTGCACAGCCAGCTTTTAATTGGCTCCACTCAATAAAGCAGGTAGATCTTTACATTAATAGGGAATCTCTGACAGTCATTTGAAGGTCCCTGAAACCCAGCCAGACTCACCTGCTCCATGTTAGGGGTAGGATGTGGGCCCAGAAAGGGTTACCCTTTTTGTGGTGTCTGGGCTTCAGGCAATACTTCCTCTCTCCATATACCGAACCCACCAATGAATGCAGGAATTAAGTAAGAAAAAAAAATAACTTTCCCCAAAAGCAAACCCGGGACCACGTTGTTTGGTGGTGAGTTACAAGTGTAAAATGGCAGCAGCATAACTGGAAAGCCCATTTATCTACAGCTCAAGGCTAAAAGGCAGGAGGAATCATCCCTAATCATTTTCCAGGAAACATAAGTTGGGACAGCAGCATGCCTGAGGTTGGAGAGACGTGTTGTTTATCAAAAGGCCCAGGTTCATTCCAAGCTACCCAAAGCCTCTCTCCTTTTCTCCTCCCAGAGTCTGGCGGGCCCTCCTTCACCATTGGCAAATCTGTCTGGCTGCTGTGGGCCCTGGTCTTTAATAACTCGGTGCCCATTGAGAATCCAAAAGGCACCACAAGTAAGATCATGGTGCTGATCTGGGCCTTCTTCGCAGTGATCTTCCTGGCCAGTTACACAGCTAACCTGGCAGCCTTTATGATCCAGGAGCAATATATCGACACCGTCTCTGGGCTGAGTGACAAGAAGGTGAGGAGGGCTTGCAGAAAATAACCACAGTTTGGGAGGGGAAGCATGGGGGGATAACCATGGCTGGGTATAGAACACACACAGTGGGTAGGGTGAGTACATTAGGTTAACCAAGGTAAGGACTGAAGAGAGCTAACCTACTTTGCCTTCTGAACAAGTCAGGTTTCCATAGCATGGATTGCTGGTGGATACCAACAATAAGGAGCAATGTGCAGAATCCATTAAGGGTGGTTATTGCTTACTCTGAATGTGTGTGCCTCAGTTTGACAGCTGTGACATCCCTCCGCGGCAGAGAGGGACTAGGAGCCCATGGTGTACATCCTGGGCAGGATGAATATGGTGGGATAAGTGTGCGCTGAGAGGGTAAGGCGAGTGGATGGGGTTAGGGCAATATTCCAATGATGGTTATGTTGAAGATGAGGAGTTTAATGAAATCACAGTCTTAAGGGAGGGGAGAACTCCTTTGCCTAAGGTTGAACAGACTTGAAGGCTGAATGGTTGGAGTGTGGAGCGGAGGGGGAAGGAACAGAAAAGAGGCTGAGAGAAGTAACCTGGGAGAAACCAAGATGGAGAGCTAGCAGAGTGACCAGCAGAGAAAGACTGAAACCAAAGAACAGAGCAGAGAAGGGGGAGCAACGTTCTAATGCAGAACCTGACTTTTGTGTGCCACCACAGCATACAGGTATTGCCCACAGAGGTCAATAGGAGATGCTTGTGTGCTGTGGTAGAAGTGGACCCAGTAGTTCTCCTGTGTGTCCCTTCTCCTCCTCTCCACTAATCCAGGCTCTTGCTAACAGAGCACAGGCAGGCCTCCAGCTAGGAACACCTATTAATAAATCTAATGCCTTTGGGGGGCAAGTGCCAGGAAATAGGGTTCCTACACTCAGTGGCTAGGGTGTGTGGGACCAAGGGTCACGAGGCCTGGGTTTGATTCCCAGCTCTCCCATGGACTTGTGCCACTTTGGCCAAATCAAACTAATTTTGACAAAGTGGGAAACTTTTTGTGGCAGCAACATCCCACTTTTCAGCCAGCGCTGGTGCTGATACAGGTTGATAGTGACAAGGTGGGAATAGATAGAAGGGATAGAAATGGAGTGGAAGCTGGGCTCAAGGTGAGGGTGAAAACACAGCCTGGTTCTATCACTGGGCTAAGTGGAAAATCCAAGAGGAGGCCTGGAGGACAGTGCTGGGCTTGTTTGTTGGACCAGGCACTTGATTATTGTTCATGGTGATTGCTGTTCTAGTTCCAGAGGCCCCAGGAGCAGTATCCCCCGTTCCGCTTCGGCACCGTTCCCAATGGCAGCACAGAGAGAAACATTCGGAGCAACTATCCAGATATGCACACGCACATGATGAAATACAACCAGCGCTCGGTGGAAGACGCCCTGACCAGCCTCAAAATGGGGTACGTCTCCCTTTAAGAGCAACTCTTCTGAAACAGGAGTGCGCCTCCATAGCTGGAGCGTGCGCAGGCTTCTACCCCCAAAATGCCTGGGCTGGGGCAGGAAGGGACTGTCATTCTGTATTTACATGATCAGAAACGTGGGGGGATGGAGATTAAGTCAGATTAACTTGCCTGACTTTAGGAGACTGCTCCAGCTAAGAGCTCCCACCACCTAACAAAAGCATACAGGGCCAAGTCCTCCACTGCTGTGAAGGGGTGGAGCTCCACAGAAGTAAAGAAGGAGCTGTCCCAAGATCTCCATCCAGCACCTGGTGTGTGCGCGTTTTCGATAGCAAATCAAGTAATTTAAGAATGCCCCATCCCTTTGCATAAGAGCATTTAGCTTTCAAAGGGGCTGAGCGGGTAGGAAGCTAGGGGGTGAGAGAGAGACACATCAGGTAAGAAATCCACCCTCTCTTTGAGTAATCTCCTGAGTACATATTCCCTCCCAGCACTGCCATCTTCCAGATGAGAGGGCAGACTGAGGTCCTGATCGCTTGTGGTCCTTACTGAGCCTATAGCACTTCTCATGAGCACAGGCTGCTAAATTTTAGCTCAGGCTTGTCTACACAGCGGCACTGCTGTACCACTTCAGCGTTTCAGTGCAGACACCACCTATGCCAAGATGCAGGGTTTTCTCATCAGCGTAGGTAATCCACTTCCCCGAGAGGCAGTAGCTAGGTTGACAGAAGAATTCTTCCGTTGACCTAGCGCTGTCTACACTGGGACTTTGGTCACGTGAATTATGCTGCTCAGGGGTGTGGCTTTTTTACACCCCTGACCGCTATACTTAAACCGACCTAATTGTCTAGTGTAGACCAGGCCTCTGACGATTACAGGCTGTTCAGCTGAGGATATGTCTACACTGCTATCAGAGGTGTGACTGCAGCACGGATAGACACACCCAAGTTAACTTTGATCTCTGTCCCCTGAATAACGACAGCAGTGAAGCCATGACCCAATGACTGTACAAGTCTGCCTGGGACCTTGGGTATGTAACTCTAGCAGCTAGCCCTTACTCCCACAGCTTCATTATGATTGTTCTTCAAACTAGCCAGATCAAAGCTAGCGTCGGGGTATGTCTACACGTACTGCCGTCATATCTCTGATTACAGTGTAGACATCCCCTAGATCACCTCTTCGATTTCAATGGAGGAGAGGGTTTTTTCCCCTCACTTTGTGTCCTAAATTGTTGTATAGTGTTGCTCTGTGATGTTAAACAGATGCCACCTTTTACCCCAGAGATTGCACACCACTGAAAGGCAGCCAAGTGATCTGTATAGATATGTCACTGCCTTTAAAATAATATTGGCCTGAGGAAAGCATTTTGTTGGGGGTAGCCTTTTCCCATTTGGGGCATTGGGAGCCCACACTCTAGTTGAGTCTGGGCTTCTTGACAGTAGAGCTGCTGAGCCTCAATACCATCAGCAGCTCCTCCTTGTTTAGAAAGGGAAGCATCCAAGTTTCCTCCCCGGCTGTTTGAGATGAGATGTTGAATCCAAAGCTCTGTGGATACTCTGTTTCTTCTCTTCCTGGTATCTCCTTATCCTTATCCTTTCCCTGCCCCAGCCGCTCCCTTCCCATCTCCTCTGTTGCCGTCCTTGCCCTGAACTCTCTCTGCTTGATTCCAGGAAGCTGGACGCCTTTATCTACGATGCTGCTGTGCTGAATTACATGGCTGGCAAGGACGAGGGCTGCAAGCTGGTGACCATCGGCAGTGGGAAGGTCTTTGCTACCACCGGCTATGGCATTGCTCTGCAGAAGGATTCCAAGTGGAAGAGGCCGATTGACTTGGCCCTTCTGCAGTTCCTGGGAGACGGTGGGTATTTCTTTCCCTGCTCAGTGCTGGGGAGCGGTGTCCCTCCTCTGACTGGGTGACAGTGTTAGCCTAGCCCTTCCCTTCTTGTACTTCTTTCCTTGCAAAGCTGGGGAAACCGCGTTACCCAAGAATCAGACACGCACAAAGGTGGCTCTCCTATCTCTCACCTTCCCTTACTTGCTTGATCTTCCATTTTTTCCTCTCCTTTCTTTCTCTCACACAAACATGCTGCTGTTTTATTTTAAAATGTATTTATCTGTTAAAACTGGAAGAGGATCAGACAGTCCATCAAAACCAGCACATATGTTGTGAATTAACCCACACATCTAGGGCTCCATCCCTGTAATCTAGGGGCCAGATCCTCAGCTGGTGTAAATGTAAACCATCTGGGAATCCTGGCCCTAGCTTTCTCCTCCGCCTGCCACATGGAAGTCATCTATGGCACGCAACTTTGAATCTCCTGGTCTCCTGATACCTTAGGAAGCCCCAGCTGGACTCTGTGTAGTCAAGCAGTCAGTCCGTGGTCTGCGCTGTGCATTAGGGGAAGCATCAAGAAGTATTCAGAAAGCTGTTCTTTTCTGTCAGGTTGTTTGTGGTTAACGTTCAATTGGGCCCAGCCCCTCCTGGACATTATCCTCTCTGCAATCTCTGTCTTCCCACTAATAGGCAATGAACCTCTCCTGGCAGCTTTGAGATCTTAAGCGATCTGTGTGCAAAGTATAAAGGCATGGGCGGGGGAGAGGAGCAGGACGTTCAGGAGTAAAATGTAACAGAGTTAAGGAGGGGAGGAGAGGGGGGGAAAGAGGCAGATCACGACAGAGGAAGGGAATTATGGGGAGAAGAGATGGGTGTGAAGGGGAAGAAATTAAGAAGTCGGAAAAAGGCTATCACATGTCCAAATCCAGGAGTGTTTGGTGAAGGCACAAACTGGGGAGAAATCCTAAAGGCTGAATAGAGGACAATTCTATTAATAACTTCTGGGATGCAGTGGATTTTTTTTCTGCTCCTAAAACAACGTAGACATCAGACTGTGAAGTGAGAGGGTTGGTCCCTCACACTGCAGGGGCACAGGAAGCTCCTGACTAGAATCTCAGTCTGTCCCTCTGTGTGTA
Source organism: Eretmochelys imbricata (assembly GCF_965152235.1). NCBI lineage: Eukaryota > Metazoa > Chordata > Testudines > Cheloniidae > Eretmochelys > Eretmochelys imbricata. The sequence continues at coordinate 14,326,336 of NC_135585.1, read as the reverse complement.
ACTGTTTCCCAGGGGAAACCCAGAAACTGGAGACCGTGTGGCTGTCGGGGATCTGCCAGAATGAGAAGAATGAGGTGATGAGCAGCAAGCTAGACATTGACAACATGGCCGGGGTCTTCTACATGCTGTTGGTGGCCATGGGGTTGAGCCTGCTGGTCTTTGCCTGGGAGCACCTGGTGTATTGGAAACTACGCCATTCTGTCCCCAAGTCGCACAAACTTGACTTCCTTCTGGCCATAAGCAGGGTGAGTGCCTTCCCCACACGTTTCCACTACGTGATCATGTTCCCCCTAAGTCACTCTTTATTGATCTTATTTATTCAGGAGGGGCTAGTTTGTCACCAGGAGTAAGGCTGAGTGGATGTGTCTGGTAATGGGATGCTGAGTATTTTGCCTCTAGGTTACTGATCAGAATATGGCAGGAGGGAGGAAGCTTGTGCTGCCCACACAGTGTCAGTGTTCTGTGGATAAAAACAAGCCTCTTGTCTGAAGGGCTGTGGGGTTCTCTGATGGGAGCCTTTTCCCAGCCCTAAATTCATATGAAACAATCGAGCACCAATTAAAAGTGCATCAAGGAAATGAATAATGAATGGATGCACCAGTTCCTGGCCTTGTTACTTTCACATTCCCAAGCCAAGACAGCTTATTGCACGTGAAATGCGTTGAGTTTAGTATATGGCTTGTGCTCCAGCAAGCTCTCACCTCATCTGGTGTGAAACCAAAGTTAATGGGCGTGCTGTTCGAAGCGAGGCTGATGAGCGAATGGGAGAACTGAAGGAAAGACTAAGTTCTGGGTTTGTCTAGGCAGGAGGAACTCTAGAGCACCATCGTGGAGGTATGCTTGTTGGCCGGGGATGGATGGTTCTCTGCCCTCAAGTTCCACTGCTGATCAAAGCGCTTGTTCTGGAGATGAGTCCGCTAGGTCACTAGTGGGAGGAAACTATTCTAAAAAGGGAAGATGTTTGGAATCATGGTGTTTGGAAGTAATGCAGAGATCTTGGCACAGTAGACGATATTCCTGGCCTACAGCAATGTGATCTCAGGCCAGTCCTGGGCTGCTCTCCATCTCAACTATGGATGTTTATCATTGTTCTGTAGTATTTATCTGCTTTATCCTGCATGAACATAGAGCTTGTACATGAGGGATTGCCCTGGCTCATCCCTTCCCAGGACCCAAGGCGCACTGATTTATTATTCTTCATCTCCCTCCCTGTGTCCCCTGCACTCAGGGTTGCTCTGGCCACTTTTTCTCTCTCTGCTTTTCAGGGCATTTATAGCTGTTTCAGTGGAGTCCAGAATCTGGAGAGCCCTGTTCGTGTTCGTACTCCCGACGTCACCGCTAACTCTGCCCAAGCCAATGTGCTGAAGATGCTGCAGGCTGCCAAGGACATGGTGTCAACAGCCAGTGTTGGGAGCTCCCTTGAGAATGCCACACGCACCATCGAGAACTGGACAAACCAGAGTGAAAACCTCCAGACCACGTTCTCCCTTAGAACTCCTCAGCTTGTTGTCCAGAACACCAGTGTGTCCAACAGGCCACCCTACTCCTCCAATGTGGCTGCAACAGAGAAGCTTGGGAGGGACTGTGCCCAGAGGGCTGTTCCACCACCCATCCCTGCTCCCCAACAGCCCTTTGTGGATTCCAGGCTGCCAGCTAATGAAAACTGGAGGGCGGTAAATGAGCAACCTCCAGTACTTCACCCCCTAAAGTTTAGAGGAAGCTATTCTGGGGATAAAGTTCTTCCAGGTTCCACCATGGGTGGCTTTCCGCACCTCCTGGTGAGGACCATGCCTCCATCCCATTTTGGGAGCCACATGCCCCTGGGAAACCACCTGAGCACTCCCCTCTCACCACTGAAAACTCAAAGGGAGCTTCCCCTCCCAGACATCTACAAAGAGCACAAGCACCCTGTGTCCAGGGGAGAGGGAAAGGAGAAGCTTCCACCAAATGTCCACCTGGTATATGGGGAAGGAGGACACAGGGACCCAACCCAGCTGGCAAAGCTGTTCTCCACTTCCGAGAAGAACCCTTTCTTGCCTCCTGACTGCATGAACAGCTCCTTCTCAAAAGCCGACAGGCCTTGCAGACGCTTAGTTACTGTGTTCAGGGAACCAGAACCAGTGGAGCTACCTTTTCTGGGCAAGGAGAAGCTGAACAGAAGAGCCAGCCTGCTGAGGTCTGCCTGGGAGCAGAACGAGAAGTACCGTTCCCTAGGCATCCGGAGATATGACGGCAAGTCTTCCACCCGAGGGGACATGCCAGATCTCTTCCCCAAAGCTGGTGTGGCACTGAGGCAGACACCAATGTACTATCCCACGGAAGCCCTCAGGTCCAGTGCTATGTGCAACAGAAAACGTGTGGAGGCAAACTCCCGACTCCCTTGGAAAGCCCAGCAGTTCCTGCACCCTCAGGCGGTGAGGCTGCCCTCTTACGGGGAGGCGTGCCTGCAAAACGCCACTGGCGTGCACCAGGCCTCCTCCACCGTGGTGCACAAACAGTACGCCTACATGAACTCCTATATGAACCTGCCTATGTACTTGGGGCGGCTTTACCAGGGGCCTTCCCCGCTCTGCGAACACTCCAGGACCAGCCAGCGCTGTGTCACTCGGGCTCCCTGGGCACCCAGGAGCAGGGACTACTTGATCCAGGAGGACAGCCGGAGGACCATGTACTTTGACAGCGTGTACAGAGACTGTACAGAGCGAAGCAGAGCAGAGCCGTCCTTCCTCCAGATGGTCAATACGGAGAGGAGGGACCTCCTGGCAGCCCAGAGAATGAACAGTCCTTGTGCTGCCCGGTCCTGGAGACGAATCTCTAGCCTTGAGTCCGAGGTGTGAGGGCAGAGAGGGGGGCAGGGTTAGGGCTATCGTTACTTGGCCTATATCCACGTTACTGCTGTCACACACCATCTGGAGATAACAGATTCAGGTGTGACTCTTGGGGATTGATCCCATAAGGGAGGCTCTCAAATCTGTCCATGAGTTTCTCCTGCTCTTTGGCACCAGCAGGAAGATCTTTTCCCATTTCCTCAGCTACTGATGGACCAAAAAATAATAAAGCCACAGCTATTTGATACGGGGCACAAACCTAACTGTAGAAGGCACTTTAATGTGTGAATTCTGAAGTCTTCCATTTCCTGGGCACTGTGACTTCGCATGGGCAGTGCGATGCTCTTGGTTGTGTCTTGTCCAATTGAAATGCTCACAGTCATCTGTGGCTCGCTATAAAGTATCCAGTACAATGTCAATCATTTATTTTTGGTTCCAGTGAACTTGGGGCGCATGCCCACAGCTCTGCTCTCTGTGAAAAGATGGGGACATCTTCCAGCCCTGCTCCCCACCCCACAACTGTGACTGTCTGGCTTCTAAAGCTGCACTGCTTTATATGGTCCGCTAATGAATGGGGACCACACCAGGGACAGGAACACCCACATTCCCTAGGATAGTTTCAAGACTTTTCTTCACATGTTGGTTTCTTAAAGTGAAAAGTCACAATGCCATGCCCAGGTGATTAAAGAGACATTTTAAATCTTATTTCTCTAATTCTGCCATCATTCTGAACCAAACTCAGGGTTATTTTTGCCAAGGTTTCTACTGATATCTAACATGCAGAGAGCCGCCTTTTCATCCGGAAGACCTGCAAATGGTTAAGTAAATGAGTCAGATTCTCAGCTTGTGCAAATCAGCTGAGTTCTATTGAAATCAGTGGATTTACTCTGGTTTACTCATGCACACAAGCTGAGGCTCCGACTAGAATCCTGCACATGAGTCTCTCCCGCCAGGCCCTTGGGCCTGCACCTACCTCCACTGACTTCAGGAGCAGGGATAAAGTCTATGGTTTCCTGGGGGAGGGTGTGTGTGAAATGGTAAGTGGGATACGATGTGGTAGCTGTCCAACAGGAAGCTGTGCCAGAGGTGCTGTCTTTCTGAGTTGTCAGGGGGTGCTCTGCCCCGGCTCCGCCCCCTGCTCCGAGTGTGCCCCACCCTGGCTCCTCCCCAGCCCCTCCTGCACGGGGCTGAACAGCTGATCACAGGTGGGCAGGAGGTGCTGGGGGAGGAGCTAATGTAGCGGGGGACTGCTGGGGGGGGGCGGGGGAGAGTGTGCTCCAGCCCTGGAGCACCCATGGAGTTGGCGCCTATGAGCTGTGGAATAGTGTTGCTGGGTGCGACTTGCCAGATCTGGGCTCACTTGGTAAATCTGCCCTACGGGGAACTTCCCTGGAGATGCTACGCTTGCTGATGGATGGGTTTTTAACTCCGTGTAAATCCTCACAGGCACAGTCTATTTGCCCAGGTTTGGTTAACATGATAATTCAGTCCAGCCCCTGCCTGGCCTTTTTTCACACCCAAACAAAGCTTGATGGGAGGAGAGTTGAGCTGTTGAATAGAAATCAGGAGAAGTGTATTTAATTTAACTCCAAAGTGTTTGGAAAAAGCCCTTTGCTATTCTGTATCTTATTTCTATTAACTCCCTTGTGTTCAGTCACTTGGTCTCATTATAGTCACAGCAGGATCAAAGGCCTCAGGAGGAGACATCACCTACCTGCTAATTTTTCATTTACTGTCACAAGAGAGCCAGGGCTTGGCCTGACTAATGTGTTTCCTCATTTGCCTTCTCTCGCTGAGCTGCCACCTCTCCCAGTCCTGGGTGTAGCGGGAGCAGAGAAACCCGACTCTGGCAAAAGAACAGAGAGGGGTTTTGTGCGGAAAGAGATCACGGCTGCTGCCCTGCCCTGGGGCTGCTGCTGGAATGAAGATGCTTCAGGCCTAGTCTCATCCCTGCCTCCGTGTGGCTCGTGTACTAACCTCAAATGTTGTATCTACAGCAACTAGCAGGCAGGCTTTCCAGCACAGCAACTGCACAAGGAGCCCAACTCATCTTCCCGGACATAATAAATGCAGCTACTACTTAGCCCTCTTCAGCACTTGATCCTGGTGCCCTTTCCTGGGCAGAGATGGGGGGTGTCACAGCAAGTCACTGGCAGAGGTGGGACTAGAACCCAGGAGTCCTCGACTGGAGTGCAGCTGCTTTCAAAAACATGGGGAACATTCAGAATCACACCAATTTATTTTTCTCTGGCTGATCTGTCTGTCAGGCAAAGGGAACTGTAAGGAATCCTTCCCCTGGAGGGGTGTGGCTTGATGTCTGCATGGGCGGAGGTGGGCTTTTTTTATGCCCTGCATCGGTGTGGGCATGTGCCCTCTTAGCAAGGGATTTACAGAGCCCTGGTCAGGTAAATCAAGCGTGTCTCTTCCCCCCCCCCCCCGCCCCACCCCTTCTCCAGTTAACACACGTGTCAAAATGCCGGGGTAGCGACTGGGAACCTGTGGGCCCTGCACTTGTTCTCCTACCTGAGCCTACGGCCAGTTAAATACAACAAAATGAAATTAGCTCAGGGAACGAATGTGCAGACAAATTCAGTGCTGTGAAGGAAAAGTATAGGATTAATACAAGCCTCTAGGATTTATGGGACATGGAATTAAATAATCATCGCTGGCAATTGAACTTTGGCTGAGGGCCTGAGCTCTCTGCCTGCTCTAGCCTACGTTCCTTGCTCCAGGCCATGCTGCGCTGCCTGTGCTCCCTCCCCTAGGACCTGAACCAGGAGTAAATAGCACTTCATTAACTGCCCTTGGGTACAGCTCCTGAGCCATCAGAAGGTACACACACACTGAAGCCAAGAGGAGATGTTCTGTTCGGGATTGTTTGCTAGGTTCCCAAGCAGGGTGGTTGTCTTCCTGCCAGATCTCCCCACCATGCTCCCAGGAGCAGCCGCCGGAGTCTTCTGACCTGAAACTGCCCATGTTTCATTTTTTGTTAAAAATCAATTGCACTGGGGGTTGCAGCCAGCTGAAGTGGTTATTTGTACTGGCCACTCAAGGTTCTTTTCCTGGGCGAGGGTGCAGAGCTGCTCGGGCCAGGCAGAGGGGAAAAGGATAGCAGTGCCTGGGTGAACCTCTGCCCCTACTGAAGTGACTGACTAAACCACACGAGCGGTGGCATTCGCTCTGGCTTCAGGTTTTTTGAAGTACAGATGGTGCTGGAGAGGTTACAGCCCTGCTGCCTGTGGCCTGGTTCTCAGCTGCCCTGGGCCCAGAGAAGAGGTGGCAGGGGTCCCTGAGAATACCCTTGGGCCGGAAGGCTTTGCCAGCCCCTGGTGCAGGAGCAGAATAGGCTGTGCTGTTGCTATCATCTCCAGCCAGGGGCCCTGGGAAGCTGAGGGAGCAAGAGCAGCTGTGAGGGCCTGGTCACAGGATCAAGGGACCGCCAAGGTCTCTCAGAGATGCTTTTCTCCTGTTCCCGCCTGAGAGAGAAGAGCAGAATAACCGTCAATCACTCCCTGCAAGTCTGTTGCCCCTCAGAACAAGTTGACTATAAGCACCCTCTACTCTGCCGCTAGGTCACTGTCCTGCCCTGAGGGGACATCCACCTAGCTATGCTCCTTCAGGCCTTGGCCTCTGGCGAAACCACCCACCAGAGCCAGGGTAGGGTCTGGCCCTTGGAGCTGTGGACAGGTGGGAATGGGAGTGACGGTACTTTGGTTCTGTACATGGTACCAAGGGGAGCCTGGGGTTGGTGCTGTGCTATGAAAGGTGATCAACCAGGCATCAGCTGGTAATGAGTGTCACAGGTATAGAATGTAAGTCCAGACTGGACCATCAGATCACCTAGTCTGACGGCCTGGTATCGCAGGCCACTAAACCCCACCCAGCAGCTGCACCCTAAACCCAACAACTGAACCTAGACCACAGCAGACTAGCCTATTAGGTGCCACAGGGCCGTTGGCTCACCTCTCCGCAGCCGGATGAGGCTCAAGACTGTTTCTCTAAAAACCCCAGCTCCCGACCCTGGCACGCCTTACAGTCATTCTGACACAGTAGAGGCCGCCAGCCTGAAGAAGACAGGGCACGAGAGAACAGGACGGCGGTGCTGGCCAGCACGTTGCCGCTGGTAAGGGGGAGGCGCAGCCGGCTCAGAGAGAACTACGCCAAGCAAATCTTGTGGTCACAAGGGCCGGGGTTGCTGTGGAAATGTCGTCATTGGATAAATAAGATGCCAGCCTGCGCAGCTTACAATAAACTCTTAGTGTCAGGCTGACGCATGGTGACTTTGCAGGGCTAGGCCATGGCGCTGTTAAGGGGGCTCCTGCTAGCCAGCTTGTGTGAGCGGGCCTTACCAAATGAGTCGTGCTGATGAAGGCACTGGCCTACTCACATGAGTAAAAGTAGCAGGCCCACGTCAAAGACGCTCGCCCGTATACTGGCATTCTCCCCAGCTGGCACTAGTGTGCACAGCAGCCCACCCTGCAGCTGCCGCCTTTGCCACCATCTCCCCCCAAAAGAGGCACTTAGAAGCTGGGTGGTAACTGGGAAGCATTTCAGCACATCGAGGTGGGGCAGGGGCAAACCCTCTGCATGGCTGAGGCTGGTCAGTGCCAACCCCTGGCTAAGCAAGGTGAGGGTAACCCCTGCCAGTAATACCCCCCACAGACACACGAATGGCTTTACACACCCTGCATGGAGAAATGGTGGCACTGTAAATGGGAGGGGGGGGCGGGAGGGGGGTCTTAGAGAACTCAGGAATTCAGGGACATCTTCCACAGACATCAAGGCAACCCTCCCCAACTAGAGTAGCCAGGCCATCAACTCCCTACAGGTCACGGGGAGGGAAGGAAGCTGAGGAAAAGGACATGGGACAGCATGTAGATAGACACCTGGGTGGGGGGGGGCTCCCCAAAGGGAGGGTTCATGTGCCGCCCATGTTAACATAGTGTTAATTTTCGTCTATGTGCTAAAGTCCAGAGCCTCAAAAGTATTTAAAGAACTCCCGCCCCCCCCCCCCCCCGGCCCTCATCCATTGAGTTGAGTTCAAATACTTTGGGGTGTTGATACTGCACTGCAGCTTATTGATAATTCATATTAGTCTTATACTGACCCACAGGGTCTAGTTCTGCCTGGCTCAGCACGCTGGAAAATAGGTCCTAGGCTATGAGAGCGCCAAGGCAGGTGAGGTCATCGCTTTCACTGGCCCAGCTGGCGGGGAATGAGACAAGCTTTCGGGTGCACACAGAGCTCTTCCTCAAAGTGCTGGAACCGGAGCCCTGGGGGCTTTCGTTTTCCTCGCTTTCCTGCCACGTCTCCCAGCCTCTCCCATGCACTGAAATAAGCATGTCACCCCCCAAGAGCCACACTCACCCCTTGGGCTTTGCACTTCAACCACCCCTCGACCGGCAATGGGGTTTGGCATGCACATCCCACAGCTGCCATGGGCCCGGGGCGTTGAATGGAGTCTCGCCTTCAGTCGACTGTGGGACCTCCCTCGCCCCAGTATATTCCATTAGTCCAGTTCTCAGCCCTGTTGGGAACATTTCGCCCAGCGTCTGGTTTAAATCGTTTTTTGTTAACCGTCAGGGCTGGAACGCCGCATTCTCATGGGTGGCAGGTGACGTTTCCCATTAGGGAGACTAGGCCTGGTGCCCCACTTCTTCCAGTCAAGGCCTCCACCTCTTCTGGCTGAGGCCATGCCCCCCACCCCCACCCCCACCCTCTGTGGGGGAAAGGGGCTGAGCGCTCAGGCCCTCCTCCCGCCATGGCTCCGGCCGGGGCAGGGGGTTAGTGGAGATGGGGTGCTGAGAGCTCAGCTGCGGCCAGGGTCGAGCTATCAGCCTCAGCCAGGACCATGCCGGAGCGCTCGGCCCTGGCTGGAGCCCCTCCTCCCACAGCCCCACCCCTGTTCCACCCATGGCCTCGCCCCACTCCACCTGTTCCCCCCCAGGGCCCTGTTAACTCATTCCGCTGCCCCCCCCCCCCCCCCCCCAGCTGCAGCCCCATGACCGGAAAAGCCCTGGCCATAGGGCTGTGGTGGGGAGGGAGCACTCCTGAGGCCATGGCAGGCAGAGATTTTTCCAAGGGCTCCAACTCCACCACTGCCCACTCTCCTGGCAGTGCAAAGGCTGGGGAGGCTTTGCCTCTGCTACGCCCTGCCTATGCGCGATCTAGGATTCCCTTCGCCACCTGGACTTATTCCCACCTCTTCGTACTGCCGGGTGGTCTTGCTTCTCCCCCCATTCCCCACTTCTGTGCTCTTGTCTTCTGGACCTATAGCTTACACACACACCCCCCCCCACCTTGCCTGCCTCTGTGCAGCCACCTCATGTTGGACCATGGGCTCTGTCAGAGCTTCCAGCTGTGCAGCAGCTTCAAAAAGTCCACGGAGCGGAAGGATCCTACCTTCCAGGGCTCGTTGGCTGATACATCAGGGGTGATCTATTAGGTTATTCCTCACTTAATGGGAACATCTTCCTCCTCCACGATTAGCCTGTTCCCTCAGTTAGGAGATGAGAGAGAAAGAGACTCACTGAATGGATACTGCTAGGAAAGCAGAGGGGACTCTGTGACCTGGGAGTAAAAGGAAGGGGCCGATGGAGTCATACGATGCCAGGAACAGCACAAGTTTTGCCAAGGATCAGGGGGTTTTTTTGAGTCCAATAGGTGTCTTTGTAGCTACTGCCCCATTGAGAACTACTGCCTTTCAAAGGCTAGCCAAGCGTCTCCCAAGGGCATTGTCCCTGCGGATATGTCAGGAGGTAGGGTCCAAGCCCTAAAGTCTTTTCAAACACGGTTCAGCGGCATCTGGTTAGCTAAATGGGTGCATTCCCAGTGGGTAACCCAGGACCTCGCCTTCAGGCCATGTTGTCTATTTAAGACTAGCCCTGAGGCTAGTTTGAGGCCTCCTAGAGAAATCCCAGCCCTGGAACGGAAAGCTGATGCCAGCTCACTCTGACACATAGGGAAGTGCTGTCAGCTGTGTGGTGTGGTGAACACCAGAGAGAGACCAGCCGGACAGAACAGAGAGGACTGACTCCGGAGGAGTGCGAGGCTCCCGTGCTACTCTACACAGGTTCCTGTACTGCACTCATCCCTTCCAGGAAACCGTAGTGAACGGCTGGTGGGTGTTTGTTCTCCCAGCCTTTCCTCAGAGGGGGCAGCAGACACAGTGGTTGTAGGGGTGTTTTGGTTTTTAAATATACACAGGATAGGGCAGGAAGTGACAAATACTGCATCCAGCTGAAAACTACAGGGAGCATAGATGAAGGCGGAATGTAATGTGCTGTACTGGAACTCAGCCAGGTCATCAGAGTTGACACTCCTACTCTTACAAACCATCATAGGTTCTCCAGTGACCACACATGGTCAGGACCTCCAGCCTGAGGCTCATCTTCTCTCCTTCAGCAGGAGACTAGGGCTAGTCTGGGCACTTGGCTCATTGTGGACTCAGGGAGAAGGCGGCTGGGTAGTGAACCATCAGCTCCATTGTCTCCAGCAGCTGGATGGTCCTGATAGGGTTTTCCTGCAAGTACGAACCCAGCTCAATGCTTGCGTGAACAGATGACATGTTCACCTTAAGCATGTGTGTGACCCAACTAAGTAATCTACTCTCTCTCCTGGCAATTTAGTAATTCACCCAACACAGCCGATGGGACTGGTTTCTTCCAAGAAAAACACTGTTTCACTCTCGGTCCTCCAAGGAAACCTCCAGCAAAACAGGGAAGCTAGGACTTAACATTCCTGCTATTTCTAAGCTCTAAAACAAATAAATAAAGTTTTTGGTTCTTCTTTAGTCAACTCGATTTATCTCCCCTCCCTCCATGTCACTTCTTGCCATGATCTAAACTGATGCTTGTGAGTAGGAAGCACCTCAAAGCTGGGAACAAAATATATCTGGTGGGATGAGGCGTCGGGATGCTAAAGAGTGACTATGTTTTTCATTTGTTACAATCCATCATTCTGCCTCAGAGAACTTCCAAACAAAACACCAGGCACCTGTTTCCGTGGCACTCACCGCAGCTGCGTCCCCTCCCCTGTGGCTTGGTACAAAGGGTTAACTCACCCTGCAAGCTGTCTGGACAAACGCCTGGGGCCCAGCAGAGCCCACTGATGCCCGGGTGGCTCCAGAAAGGCACAAGGGGCGTGCCTCAGCGGAAGAGCTCCAAGTGAGGGAAGAGGCGCACATGCCTAATGGCCTCCTTGCCGATGGTGCTGGGAAACAATCCAAAGACGGGCCGACTACACTGCAAACAAAGCGGGAAATAACTGAGCCAAACAGGAATGGCCCAGAGTGGTGAGAGAAGAGCCAGGTGGTTAATTCCAATGACTGAGTGCTAACAACTAGATGTGGGCCCATGTCCCAGTCTTTGGATGCAGGGCCAAATGTTCCCCAAATTTATAGGGGGCAGGGACTCAGTATTTTGGGTTGGCCCATGTCAGAGAAGGGTCTGAGAATAAAATTCAAGGTTTACAGCCCTGGGAAGAAATGGGTTTGCAGCAAGGCCTTGGGTCTAAAACCAAGTAGCTCCCACCCTTTCCATCTCCCTGGACTCCTGAATGGGTGCCTCAGCCCCACTGGGCCATTTCCCACCAGTGCCCGATGGTTAATCCGTGTTACTTACCTACTGCTGCAGTTCTCTTAACTGCTTCCAAACAGCTCAGTGCGGGAGAGGGGAGCATGCTACAGCCAGGAAGGGAATACATACAAATCAGAATGATTATTTTAAAACACGGGGGCACATGGGTCGCATCAGGCCATTGGCCCAGCCAGCTCTTGTGGCGAGGAGCATGTCTAGCATCAGCTAAATACCGAAAGCATCTATTCAGCCAAGCACTGGAACACCTGCTTAACTGGACACAGGAGACTAATCCACCCCCCTCAAGGCTTGTTTAAGACCCTGCAGAATTACTCACGTGCTTAAGGACGCGCTCAACGTTTTGTGCTTTGCTGAGCCACAGTCTAATACATCTTCTCCCAGGGGCGTCTAGTGCGTCCTGGCAGGGGGATGGACTCAAGGAGCTAATAAGTAGATTTCCCCCCATCACTCAGCTCTAGGGTCCTAGCTGTAGCCAGAATCTGATATGTCCATGGATGGGGCGCTCCCCCTGGTAATGCCCTTCCAGCCGGATTCAAAGCCCACAACAGAGTCTTTTGATTGACTTCTATGGGCTTTCGATCAGGGGCCTAGACAGTGGTTTAGCACTGCAGCTGAAGGGGAAGGTTCCTCCCTGACACCCCCTGCTCCCCACCATCTTCAAAGTAGCCGCTGAAAACCTTTAATTAATTAATTGCACTTCTCTTACAACTCACACCCAAGCCAAATGGATTTGCATTGTATTTTATTCATCAGTCGTTGTTCTGGGGCTGAGGCCGCGGCTGCCGCAGGCCAAACCCTGCTTGCCATTACACCGGAGTGAAACCAGAGTCTTGCTGTGGAGCTCAGGCGGACGATGCTGGGTTTGCCTGGGTACCAGCCAGGAGATTTTTCTTTCCATGGCACTAAACACCTTGGAGATCAGAGAAAAAGTAGCCCTGCCCCCAAGCCATAGCAGCTGAGAGCTCTACCCACTGTGGCCATGGCCCTCACCACAACTGGCTTCCAGCAGTGCCGACTTGGCTACAGCTCCCGCTTCCCCAGGCAGCTGGCTTGTTGTGGTGGCGGCAGAGTGGTAACGAAGGGCTGGGGCTGGAGCTGGAGCAACACTAGGGTCATTTGCATATCTTATTTATATGCTAATTGGGCCTGAAAGAGCAGCTTGTTTCCAGGTCCTCCCGTCCTTGTGCGTTCGTGATCATTAGATTCATCTGGGTGAGGATAGGCGCGGATGAGAGCAGCAGCTCCGGTCCCTGCAGGCCCACTTGTTTCCTGGGAGAGCAGTGACGGGCAATTTTCTTGAACCCCCCATGTCCCTTAATGGGTTTTATTTCAAATTAATGACTCACCAGGCTACCAAGGAGCCCCTGTGAGCGCTGGACGAGGAGACGGCTGCCCACAGTGCTCACTGTGCATGTGAATTCACTGGTTAGCGTGGCAGGAAATCCCTACCTCATTAATTCACATTGAAGGCAGCTGGCCTTATGGGTAAGGCACGGGACTGAGACTTCAGAGATCTGAGTGCAGGTCCCTTCTCTGCTACAGACTCCCTGTGTGACCCTGAGCAAGTCACTTCAGCTGTCTGACCCTCAGTTCCCCATCTTCGAAGCAGGGACGGTGAGATACCATCTCAGCCGCATTGTGTGTGTGTCTCGTCTATTTCGATTGCAAGCCGGTCAGGACAGGGGCTGGAGTAAGGCACAGAGTCTCCAGCAATCACATGAGGAAATGAGGCTCTCAGCTCCCATACAATAGGAAGTTTCTACCCAGCTGGGTGGGAAAGAAAAGCTTGAAAACGTGACCCGAGTGTAACTGACACAGTGCGCTTGAGACAACAGCTCCGAGAGGCACAAACTACCCCTTCATGTCAAGGGGTGGGGAATAAACCACAAGACTCACTGCTCTGCGGAGTCCCTTCACCAGCAGCCCAGCAGGGGACTCCAAGGTATGTCCATACCACACCCTAAGCCCAGGTTCCAACTCAGGTTCAAGCCCAATCCCCCACTTTGTCCACACACACATCAGGTTGACTCAGGTCAGGAAGCACCCAGGTCCCAGGACTCTGCTGGGGTGGGGGATGGGCCAGAGCCTGAGTCCTGCTGTGAATCGGGTCCAAGCCCTGTCATTTTGCTGTGTGGACATAGCTCAAGCCACAGACCCAAGTCAGAAGGGCTGCATAGACGTGGTAGCAGTTTTGAGACCAGGGTCCATCCATCATAAGCCCAGGTTTACAACGCAATGTGGACGCTCAAGCGGGGGGTTGGAAACACGGAGTCCAGAAACCTGCGTCCCAGGGTTTACAGTGTAGTGTAGACATACCCTAAGTGGCAGGAGAAGAGAGCAATGGGCGCAGGCAGATATGCCCTGGCTGCTGCCTCTGCCTCGCCAGGCAGGGAGAGAGAGAGGACCTGGTACTCTAAAGGGGCACTGATTCCTTTTTGCTGCTCTTGGGGGGAGGAGGAGGATGGGGAGCAGACTCCCCCGCTCCTGCCATCTGCCTCTTCAGGTGGGGATGGGGCCATGGCGCAGGGATGGCCCATGCGTTAGGGCCCCGGATTGCATGAACCTAGTCCTGCACTGTCTTACTCTGTTTCAGAGTAACAGCCGTGTTAGTCTGTATTCGCAAAAAGAAAAGGAGGACTTGTGGCACCTTAGAGACTATCCAGTTTATTTGAGCATAAGCTTTCGTGAGCTACAGCTCACTTCATCGGATGCATACTGTGGAAACTGCAGAAGACATTATATACACAGAGACCATGAAACAATACCTCCTCCCACCCCACTCTTCTGCTGGTAAAAGCCCATCCAAAGCGACCACTCTCCCCCCAATGTGCACGATAATCAAGGTGGGCCATTTCCAGCACAAATCTAGGTTTTCTCACCCCCCCACAACACAAACTCACTCTCCTGCTGGTAATAGCTCATCCAAACTGACCACTCTCCTTACAATGTGTATGATAATCAAGGTGGGCCATTTCCAGCATAAATCCAAGTTTAACCAGAACGTCGGGGGTGGGGAGGGTAGGAAAAAACAAGGGGAAATAAGCTACCTTGCATAATGACTTAGCCACTCCCAGTCTCTATTTAAGCCTAAATTAATAGTATCCAATTTGCAAATGAATTCCAATTCAGCAGTTTCTCGCTGGAGTCTGGATTTGAAGTTTTTTTGTTTTAAGATAGCGACCTTCATGTCTGTGATTGCGTGACCAGAGAGATTGAAGTGTTCTCCGACTGGTTTATGAATGTTATAATTCTTGACATCTGATTTGTGTCCATTTATTCTTTTACGTAGAGACTGTCCAGTTTGACCAATGTACATGGCAGAGGGGCATTGCTGGCACATGATGGCATAGATCACATTGGTGGATGTGCAGGTGAACGAGCCTCTGATAGTGTGGCTGATGTTATTAGGCCCTGTGATGGTGTCCCCTGAATAGATATGTGGGCACAGTTGGCAACGGGCTTTGTTGCAAGGATAGGTTCCTGGGTTAGTGGTTCTGTTGTGTGGTATGTGGTTGTTGGTGAGTATTCGCTTCAGGTTGCGGGGCTGTCTGTAGGCAAGGACTGGCCTGTCTCCCAAGATTTGTGAGAGTGTTGGGTCATCCTTTAGGATAGGTTGTAGATCCTTAATAATGCGTTGGAGGGGTTTTAGTTGGGGGCTGAAGGTGACAGCTAGTGGCGTTCTGTTATTTTCTTTGTTAGGCCTGTCCTGTAGTAGGTGACTTCTGGGTACTCTTCTGGCTCTGTCAATCTGTTTCTTCACTTCCGCAGGTGGGGATTGTAGTTGTAAGAATGCTTGACAGAGATCTTGTAGGTGTTGGTCTCTGTCTGAGGGGTTGGAGCAAATGCGGTTGTATCGCAGAGCTTGGCATTTCAGCAGGAGAGTGAGTTTGTGCGTGGGGGGGGCGAAGGGTGAGAAAACCTGGATTTGTGCTGGAAATGGCCCAACTTGATTATCATACACATTGTAAGGAGAGTGATCACTTCAGATAAGCTGTTACCAGCAGGAGAGTGGGGTGGGAGAAGGTATTGTTTCATGGTCTCTGTGTATATAATGTCTTCTGCAGTTTCCACAGTATACATCCGATGAAGTGAGCTGTAGCTCACGAAAGCTTATGCTCAAATAAACTGGATAGTCTCTAAGGTGCCACAAGTACTCCTTTTCTTTTTGTCTTACTCTGTGTTTGCAAACACAACAGGGACCTGAGCCCAGCTGGCCCCACCATAATACTAAGAGTCAATGAACACTTGGCTGTTCTAGGGGCTTAGGAACCTGTTGGTTTAAAAGGGAGATTTGGGTGCGAGGGGCCCATAGGACAAAACCTCGGGCAGGGCTGCTTTTCCAGCACTGCAAAGCCACGTGACCACAGGCAAGCCTCTCCGCCCCCTCTGCAAACAGGGGCTCGGGTACCAGTCAGGTGACTTCCATGACTGCCGGCTTGCAGTATTCATGGCAGGGACGCGGCCGCACAGGAGAATCCAGCCCCTTTTGTGCTGGCTCTTGCACCCAAGCAATTCCTTCAAGGGGCCACAGTAGCACTGCCCTCCTTGTGCAAAGTGCTTTGAGATCCTCGGCTATTGTGTAATTATCCTAGTGAGCTGTGCCCTGGCTCCACTCTGCCAAACCAAAGCCTCCCAGTCCCTGCAGCAGGGATGAAGGATGAGGAGACTGCCTGAGCCACCAGCAGGCACCGACAGCGAGCACCTGGCGAGACATCAGGGCAATAACAGGGGGCCATATCACGCCCTGGATGTGCCAAGAGAACTCCCCAGTCACAGCAGAGCATTCCAGTTAAACAGTGAGGGCAGGACACAGGACTCTGCACTCTTAGGTACTGGCTTTTGAGGGCAGCGTGGGGCAGAAGGTTTGAAACACCCCCTGCCTACAGGGCCCCTGCCTGTCCCCTCACTCCCATCCTGAACCAGCTCTGCAGCATCTCCCCCCACCAGCGGCTCCCAAACTCTTTTGGCTCACTGCCTCCCCTTAAAACATTGATAGTGGAAGGCGAGTTTCTCCTTGTGCACATTTCTTTTAGGCCTTAAGTGACTTGATTTAAGTATTTATGTGCTCGCAGTGAGACACATGTTGAAGCACGGTCCCCGGAGGAAATCAGGAGAGAAGAGAGCCTGGCCAGGGAAGTCCAGGTGGAAGCGCAAGAGAACATGAGGTTAGGAACTGGTCAGGAATTTTTCAACAACATGGATTTGTTGGAAGATGCTGAGTTGTTGGAACCAAAACTTTTTGCAGGAATGTTCCCGTTTCAACAAAGTTTTCACTGGGAGAGGTGTCTCAGGACCTGCCTGGGAGCTCTGGCCAAATGCAGAGACCCACCCAGAATAGGCTGGTAGTCAGGGTATGCACCTGAGATGAGGGAGACCTAGGGTCAAGCCCCAGGTCTGCCTGATTCAGAGCAGCACTTGAACCTGGAACATGTTAGTTATTCCAGAGGTGTGCGTGTGTGTCTTTTTTCACAAAGTAACTTCAAAATGGGTCTGTTTTGTCTTGATACAAAATGGGAAACCCACTGGAGCGCAAGGGGACTTGGGCAGCTAGTGAGCACAAAAGCACAGGGAGAGAGAGCTCAGAGGTGAGGGGAAAGGAGTATTGGTTGAAAGCAGGGGCTTTAACTAGGCACAGGGCAGCTTCAGCTCCAATCCCCCTTGATCCCAGGTTATGGGTTCCCTCCAAGCCAGAGAGCTAGGCTAGTTCCACTACAGCCCCTGGCCTCTCTGGAGAGTCTTTCCCAGAGGGGTCCCCCAGACTGGTCCCAGAACAAAACTCCTTCCTCTTGGTTTAGGGATGTCACACCTCTCCCTTCATTAGGCTGTGCCACAAATCAGGCAGTGCTCCCCTGGCTCTGGACCCCAGTCCGGGTTCTACAGACCCTCCCTCAGTGCTTGGACTTACCCAGCTTGGTTGTGGCACCCCAGAGCCCTTTCTCTTGGGGGTGGGCTGTGATTCAGGCAGGCTTCCCCAGCCCCCCCTTTCTCCCCTTCAGGTTCTGATTCCTGTACCAGGGAGCCTAACTTGCTGCTCCCTTGTAATTCTCTTCTCTTGAGAGGTTTCAGAGTAGCAGCCGTGTTAGTCTATATTCGCAAAAAGAAAAAGGAGTACTTGTGGCACCTTAGAGACTAACAAATTTATCTGAGCATAAGCTTTCGTGAGCTACAGCTCACTTCATCGGATGCATTGAAAGCATGCGATGAAGTGAGCTGCAGCTCCCGAAAGCTTATGCTCAAATAAATTTGTTAGTCTCTAAGGTGCCACAAGTGCTCCTTTTTCTTTTCTTGAGAGTCACCTAACAGCTGAGTTAGGTCAGTTACTGAGATAGCTCCGTGATTAACACCTGGCCCTCATAACCCAACTAGTCTGCTGCTCTCTTGAATACTTGCTTCCTTAAAGGGGCCATGGAAGGGGGGTTGGCTGCCCCGGGCCCCACTACTCCTGAAAGGAGACAAACTACCCTGTTACAATGTACCTTTTCCAGCAAGCTCAGGTACCTCAATATGGGAACCTTTGCCTTAGACCATAGACACGCAGGGCATCTCAAGCTGTCCAGGCCCAAATGTGGGCGCTGGGGGGAACCCACAGGAGATGCTCAATCAGGATGTAGTGTTCTTTGTGTCTTATTCCCCAGTATTCAGAAGAAGAGAGGAGCCAGTGCCAGCCACCCAGTTTTACCTGGTTTGAGCATGTTGGGCCCAGCTATAAATATTCCCAGAAGAGTCGATGGTTCCCAGGACATTCCCCTCATCCCTGGTCAGGCCCAAGGCTCAAACGCACAGGGGGGCTTGAGCCTGGGGGCATAAACATCCATGATAATGAAGGAACATCGGTGCAATGCAGCACCCAGAGGGAAAAGATACAGGAGAGAGCCAGCCCCTTTCCATTGGACAAATGTCTGGCTGGCAGGGGACCTTGAGAAGTCCTCCTGTCCAGCCTGCACCCTGACGCAGGACGAAGAAAACCTAGAGCATCCCTGACAGGTCTTTGTCCAACCTTGGGGCAGTGAGGGCCCTGTGGTGAACGATAGGAGACAGCCCCCTTGCACTGCCGGATGGGATGGACTCTGGAAGGATGTGGGAGTGGTCTCATTATTGCAGCATGCATCAACTCTCACCAGATGGAGCGTGGGGGGGTAGGTTGGCCAATTGCTGTTGCGTAATGTTCATAGCCATCCAGGCACATGGGGTTAGCTGATCACCTGCCTGGGCAGATAACCCAGCATAGAGGGCAGGTGGCATAAGGTGGTGGCAAGGACGCACGGGGCAGCATCCTCTTGGTCAGTCTGGTGCCTTGCATCCTGGAGGATTTTTCTGCTCAGAGCTGCTCTCCTTCCTTGAACACGAATACTGCCATTCAGAGAGTTAAACCCGTGCCTCTTTGGCGGCAGGTACGTGGCTGGCTTCAGTGTAGCACTCCTTCAACTGGATTGTGATGAATGCCTCGGCCCCCGTTTCATTTGTCAAACATCCCCGCCCCCCCCTCCGCTCCGGTCTGTGACAGGCCAGTTTATAACAATGTTCTGAGACGTTCTTACGGCACAGATGGACCCAGCACCAAGGAAATTATTTGCTCAGACCTCGCTCCTCCTCTCCCCTTCAAAACCACTATATTTCTTTCACGCGTCCACTGACTTGCAGCACGGATTGACATGCTGCATGCGTTTCCCCCTTGGGTTTAATGGAAAATCATGGCAACCGCTGGTACTTCTACGGCCAGAAATGCCAAAATGACGGAGCTGGACACGAGCTCGGTGCTGTTGATACAGGAACGTAGGCAACTACATGGGCTAAGGGTCCAATCTGCTACAGCAAACGCTTGTGCCCACTGGACCAGACCCAACCCTTCGGAACAAGGACAGCCAACAAACAGTTGAATAAAACCCCTAGCAAGCTGTTAAAGACTCTGACTTAAAGCCCTCACCCAACATCTCCAGCCTCCTTGGCACTCCCTAGGGGAGTGCGGAGAGCCCAGCTACTGAGCCTGGTGTAAGCAGGGCAAGATCGTGGGCCACACGCTTTCCCTGCCCCTCCGGTTCCATTGTGCCCTCGGTGAAACAAGCCGTCCAGTTCCACGGTGAGCAGGCAAGGCTGCTCGCGGCTTGCTGAGAAGGGGGCTAACATAGAAACTTGGTGTACTGCCCTCATTCCTCAGACCAGTCACTGCCCGATGGACCTGTTCAGGTGGGTCCCCGCTGGCCACACAGCCAGCTGCTTGACCAGATGAGATGAGAACAATGGGATTCATCCCCCTTCCCCCACTCCCATTGGGGCCAGTGGGCGCCGGGCCAGCACAGAGGAGGGGGAGTCGTGGCTAGAGGCAGGAGTGAGAAAGGGACGGAGATCGCAGCTCATTTAGTGACCTGCGACAGTTCTCCGTGCAGCAATGGCGCTCCCAGGCTAGGGAAGGGCACGCGTTCCCCGGCGGTCGAACTCCTTGACAAACAGCAAGAGCAGCCAAGCGCAGGCCCTTTCCCCTGCAGACATTCCATGAGCTTTTTTTTCTTCCTTAGCCGAGTTAAACAAAGAAGTCGCCGCCGCCTCCTCGATGATACGGTCACCCAGGAAGGGCCCTGGCCAAACGGCGGCTCTCGGCCGCACCCTTTCGGCGCGATGCAGTGGGAGATTCAGGCAAGAGTCCAGGTTGGCTGGCGGCAGGCCTTGCTGGTGCGTGCGCATGCTCATGCAGAATGGAACGATGCCACATTTGGGCCAAGCGAGGCAGCAGCTGGCGGGTGCGTGGGTTTGCGAGGGAGAGGAGGCTGTCTCCATCGCTGTTGCCGTACGCTGAACGCTGACTGATCAGCCTACACTGTGGCTGAGGGCTTTTTGAAGTTAAATTGGCTGCGGGTGCCCTCCGACTCCTGAGAAGATCAGTCCCAGGGGAGAAGAACATTGCTCCACGCCCATGATCACTTAGCCTCATTATTCAAATCCCAGTTCTGGTTTAACCCCTTCATGCCCAGTGGCAGTGACTGGTGGCGCAGGTTGTGTTAATCAGACAAGGAGGTCCAGGCCCAAAGAGCATCACGGGATAAGAGGAACGACACACCCCATGAGCGGCTTGGTTCGGACTCCATGGAGCCTGTTGACATTCAGCCTTTTGTCCTTTCTGCTCCAAGCTCTAGGGAAATGGTTGCTAAGCACGATGATGCTGCCTCACGTGGACACAGATTCTTATGTTGGTTCATGCCCAAGTGATGACTGGGATCATACAGGGCTCTATGTTGAGTCATCTACATCAGTGTTCCCCAACGACCGGTCCGTGGATGGGTGCCGGTCCCTGAGCTCTCCCTGATACAGTTTAAGAAGGCAGCAAGCTGGTCCCGTGTATCGAAAAGTTTGAGAAACACTGGTCCACTGCTACCAGGAGCAGAGGGAGTTCTGCATCTAGCAAAGGGTGCTGAGCACATTGCAAGACTGACCTCTGTCTATGTACAGGGACATCTCAAGAGGAACTCTTGCCAAGCCTCAAGATCAGGGAGGCTTGGTGTCTGCAGTGAGTCGGGGCAAGGCAGCACTGCAGCCCACAGCTGATTTGATCGGTGGAGGCAGGCAACTTGCTGAGCGTGGCCCGCATTACTTCATTTGGGAGGAAGATGAAGGATTCGGGCTGGAAGACATAAGAACATCAGGCAGGCCCGGGGGGAGAGCATGGCTGCTGGAGGCTGGAGTGGGAGGAAGACGATGTTTAAGGAATCCCCTGGGATCCATTTAGCCTCATGCTCCCTTGGTTCTTTACCATTAAGTGCAGAAGCAGCTCAAATCTCCACTACACCATCCCATGCACCCTTTGGTGTAAAAGCATCGTTTAGGTCCAGATCCTTAAAAGGTATTTAGGTGGCTAGCTCCCACTGAAATCAATAGGAACTAATCACCTAAATACCTTCGAGAATCTGGGCTTTAATAAATGCTCCATTATAAATCTGCCTTCACCCCAGAACCATCGTTTCGAGCCATGTCTCCTCCTGGTGGTAGGGAACGTACACACCGTCTCTACCTCCATCCCCACGGCTGCGAGGCTCCAGGGAGAAGAGGCAGTGACGGGTGCAGCATTTCCAATATGCTGGGGCTACAGGTGCAGTGGCAACCGTCCTGAGTGCAGCGGGGCTCCCCCAGGCACACGGCAAAGCTCAATCCTGAAGAACCCCATGGAGCACGGACTTGGGGTCAGAGCTCAGCTGGGCTGTTTTCCTTTCAAAAGGGAGAGTTGTTTCAGGGTTGTGTTGTCCCGCCATGATACAAATTGGATTTTCCTGCCCTGACCTCTGCTGTTGGCAGCGCAAAACCTGCCAGTACCGAGGAACAGAGTCATTAGTATAAGGACCAAAAATCCTCTGCCCTGGACTTCATGTCATTATCTCTAGCTCGAAGCAGCTCGGATTCCTAACAGCCTCCACGGATGTGTTTCAAACCGACAGCTGGCAGAGGGCTGTCGCCTAGCGCCCCCTGCTGAAGCTGTGTGGCACACTCACCCCCACGCCATGCAGCTCTTCACCAGCAATCATTCCTTGCCCCATTTGGGGGCCTCTCGCGTGAGGCGTGCACAGTGTTTCACACATGAATTAAAGCACGCAGCACCCTGGTGCGCTCAGCGTCACCAGCCTCCACGTTACGGATGGCACCAAGTTAGTGACTTTCCCAAGGTCACGCAGCAAGTCAGTGACAGAGCTGACCACAGGAATCCAGCTAATGGTCCTTTCCCCAAGCGGCTTACCTAGAATCTACCCTGGGCAACCACAGAAATCCAGCCCAGCTGGAACAAACTAGACCATCCAGAAAGAATCCTTGGAAAGGAAAGAATCTGGACTGGATTTCTGTATCCACACGGCTGAGGTTCTGCTCCACTGGCCAGCTGTGAGTTGTGAGACAACGCTGCACGGAGAACATTGCAGCACTTTTGCAGCTTTAGCAGCAGATTGGTGGCGCAGCCATGCAATGGGTCACATGGGAAAAGCCGTCTCTGTAAGCTGCTGCCTCACTGGAAACCATTTCTTTTTTAATATTGGTTCCCATGCCTCTAAAATCTTTAATCACCACCATGCAGTTGTCACTGACCCTGAAGGCAATTCATAAAACTCATTCCTAGAGTCATCTATTTGAGATGCTGGTTCCAGAGAAAATGAACAGCCCCCCCATTTGCTGCCAAAGTTCACTAGCAACAAAGAAATTGAAAAATAAAAAAACCCCACAAACTAAATAAAAGCACTGAAAATGCAGGATGCTGCCTGGTACTGAAACCACAAGGTACTGACATTTACAGCCTTGGTTTAATCATCTTTCATCAACAGAATGTGGGGTTCGTTTAGTTAGCTACCCAGGAACCTCTTGGTTCAAGAACACGCACACAGGCCAACACCACCCCTGGAGCCAACAGCCCCAGCTGCAGCCTGCAGAGAGGAATCATGATGCTTTTGGCCACCCAAGGTAAGTCTACATGGGGGGGGATAAAAGGTGCATTCTTAATGTGGGTTAACTAACTCAGGTTAAAATAAGAGTGAAGACACAGCAATCCAGCTTTTAATTGGAGTTAGCAGCTTGAAAAGCAGAGTCACATCCCATCTTCACTGTTATTTTAACCCGAGTTAAGAACACTTTTTTTTTGGGGGGGGGTACAGTGTAGACACAATCAGACTCCAGCTCCAGCTGAGGCAGAGAGGTGAAAGGTCATATTTGGTCAGTGGCAGAGCCAGGAATAGAACCCAGGAGTCCCTAGCATGCCAGTCCCCCTTCTTGTAATCGTGGGAGTATACTTCTCTCCTCGTTTTGAAAAGTTAAGGGGTAAAGCCAATACTTTATTAACATTCTCTATAAACTATTTGTTCAGGGTCAAAAATCCATACCAACAACTCTTAAAGGGGATGAGCATCCTTGATTCTTACAGCTACAGCACCTTGGACTGGGTTTCCAACAAACTCTTTAAACTAACTTTAATGCAAGAAATGAAATGAGAGAAAACAGAAGAATGTTTGTGTTTCAATTAAAACTCACTGGACAATTCAGAAGGTACTAGCTGACCTTGGACAAATATTGAAATTTCGATTAAGGATGCTGCTTGAGTGATCTAAGGGTTTATTTGCATAAAAAAAATCTAATTAAAGCACTGCTTGGAAAAGTCAGACTCCCTGTTCATGCATACAGATGCCATTTGAGCCAAAGGCAGGTTGACACTGCTGTAGTTTCATAAGCCCTTGGGACTGTAGGCCTCTGAGCAGTTCTTAGAATGAGCTCAGATTAGACCATCTTTTATCACAGAGACCCTGGGAGAGTTTCAGAGAGTCAGCATTGCCTCCAAAAAAAGGGCTGTGATAATATCCTTTTCCTATTGACCCTGGGACCAAGGCCTCTGCATGTTAGACTGAAATGTATGTTTTGCGGGCAGGAGATGTTAAGAGGGGCTTGGCAGTGATGAGCCAAAGCACAGTAGAACACATGTAGCTGAAAACCACAGTTGCCAACTTTCACACAGTAAACAAGAACCCCGGCTTTCACAAGACAAAAATTAAGCTTATCCCATTTCAAAACAAGGCCAAAACAAGCCAATCCCTAAGAACCTCAACACTCTGTGTGACTAGATCTCCCCAGCGTGCAGTCTGGGACTGTGGTGGGCCCGCTGTGCACTCCGATTCTATCCCGCCTCCCTTGCCCCTGCTTGCTGGGAGCCAATAAAAAAAAAGACGCAACAAGCAACAAGCTAAACAAGCTACAAGCAACTCACAAGCCAATTAAGCCAAAAACAAGCCCAATTTCTGCGTTTTTTCTACGGGTTTGGCATGTCTGCTGAAAACCTCTTGGCATGGAAGAGGAAATGTGCATTATTTGTATATCACTGCCCAGCACTATTCTATGGTTAACAGCAGGAGGCAGGACTCCTGGGTTCTTTTCACAGCTCTGCCCCTGATTTGCTGTGAAGCTTTGGCTAACAATGTGCTGGAACCTGGCCTATTGGCTGCTCTCCAGATTGTGAACACTTCAGGGCAGGGGCCATGTTTTTGTCCTGTTTGTACTGTGCCTAGCACAATGGTCTCCTGATCCATGACTAGGGCTCCTACAGGCGGCCATCATATATAAAATTAAGAAGAATAAAACAACATCTCCTGGCTGGAGAGAGGAGAACGCTGCCAGGATGGTGCTGGAGTACTCATCTCCTGATTCAGCGTTCCTCAGACTAAGACGGAAGAAGCAGGAAGTAAAACAGTAGCGTGGAGGACGGGGTAACACGGATTTCAGATTTCTATTCAGTACAAACGCAGTGGTTGGGTGGTAAGTAGCCATGCCACAAACAGAAACCTGCTGAGGCTCAGCAGGTATGATCTAGAAGGAAATAGGGCTGAAAGAGGTAGAAAAGAATGAGTGGGGAGAACTGTCGGGAGCTGGAAACCATCAGAATGACCGTGGCAAATCGCATCTATTTGGGCAAGTTGGCCAGCTGTGTGAATAGGAAGCTGGCCTACACCTGACAGGATTTCTCTCTGTGCCAGTATGAGTTCACAGATACGAGGCACGTACCCTTCTCCCCCCCCCAGGTAAACCTCGATAGAGCGGACACTGTTGTAGATGGCACCTGGAATGACAGTTAAGGGGAGGGCTGTCAGCGGGAGCCGTCTGTTATATCCTGAACACTGCGACACGGCGTCGTGGGCTTTGCACAAGGACCGGAAGGCCTCACTCCCACCTCAACTCTGCTGCTGGCTGAAGTATCACTTCATCTCTCTGTATTGTGAAGTGAGGCTAAGTCCTTAACTGCCTAACAAGGGAGTCAGCAAAACTAATATGCTTTGCAGAGGGCTTTGAAGATGGCAAGTGCTACTGTCAGCCTCTATCAATTTCCATCCAAAGGCGCTATCAGACTAGGCTTGTTTTCCTTCACTGTTTAGGAAATCATCCCCTTTCCCTTGAGACTCTGCTTGTACCTACAGATGCCTTTGAAACCCCCCCCGCGTCTTTCAAAGCTCCACCTTCAAAGAGCAGTAATTGTAACCTGATAGTCCTGGCATAGTGCTACCATTAACCACCTGGCATTGGCTGTCAGCTACCTTCTGTCTTCACTTTCCCCATCTAAAAAAAAAGAAAAGGAGTACTTGTGGCACCTTAGAGACTAACCAATTTATTTGAGCATCAGCTTTCATGAGCTACAGCTCACTTCATCGGTTGCATAAAGTGGAAAATGCAGTGAGCCTAAGTTACAACAGAAAAACTTCAAAACCAGACTCCAGCGAGAGACTGTTGAATTGGAATTCATTTGCAAATTGGATACAATTAACTTAGGCTTGAATAGAGACTGGGAATGGTTAAGTCATTATGCAAGGTAACCTATTTCCCCTTGTTTTTTCCTACCCTCCCCCCACTGTTCCTCAGACATTCTGGGTAAACCCTGGATTTGTGCTGGAAATGGCCCACCTTGATTATCATACACATTGTAAGGAGAGTGATCACTTTAGATAAGCTATTACCAGCAGGAGAGTGGGGTGCGGGGAGAGAAAACCTCTTGAAGTGATAAACACCCATTTTTTCATGGTCTGTGTGTATAAAACATCCTCACTGCATTTTCCACTTTATGCATCCGATGAAGTGAGCTGTAGTTCACGAAAGCTTATGCTCAAATAAATTGGTTAGTCTCTAAGGTGCCACAAGTACTTCTTTTCTTTTTGCGAATACAGACTAACATGGCTGCTACTCTGAAACCTTTCCCCATCTAATTAACTTTTATCCCTCCTGCTTTCAATGGGGGAAGACTCAGGTTTTTGTTATTCGTAGGGAATGGGAGCTTTAGTGCAGAAGGTTCTTGAGAACCTGCTAAGCTGGTGCTAACCAAAGGAAACAGGTTTCTGCGACAAGGCACTTCAAAGGATGTAGTTCTGCTAGGAGGAAGTAGCACTCTAGCATTTTTCAGGCACTGCAGAATGGCCCCTATGTCCTCCCCCATTATACCTTCTGGATTTACTCAACTGCTAAGGTCTTGCCTTGGCCAGGATAATGGCCAGTGCCATAGGTAATAAATGAAGAGTCCAGCTGCGCTGACTTCCAGCTAACCATCCAGCCCTTTGGACTGTTCACCGACCACTGAGAACACTCCCTGCGCCAAGTAGCTTGAAAGTTAAAGTGAATTCTGCATCTGTGTGAAATGTATCATAAGAAACACAGTCCCCGGGGCCAGGTCTGAAAAATGATAAAGGCTTCTGGAGCGACGGCCAGCTTGCAAGAGTCTGGGCTAGAACAGGAGCATCCGTACCTGAGCCACAAGCCGGAATGCCCAAGCACGGGAACAGAGTGTATTTGTGACTGGCATGAAATACTCTGTCAACAAAAGAAGCTTACAGGTCATCACAGACTCCTTTGAACTTACACGTCTGTGATTAGGGTTATACCATACAGGTTTACAGCCAAAGGAAGGAGGTATTATCAGACCTGCTAAAATGAAGTGCGGGGGTGGGGGTGGGGGAGGCGGAACAGTTATGAGAAATGAAACTTTTTACCTCTAGGACACTGGTTCTAATCTGGTCCTGGTTAGT
Organism: Eretmochelys imbricata; assembly: GCF_965152235.1. Classification (NCBI taxonomy): domain Eukaryota; kingdom Metazoa; phylum Chordata; order Testudines; family Cheloniidae; genus Eretmochelys; species Eretmochelys imbricata. The sequence continues at coordinate 14,299,399 of NC_135585.1, read as the reverse complement.
AGTGGCTGCAAGTCATTAGTACGTAGCATCTGTTCAGTAGCCTGTGTGAAATGGTTTGGCCTCCTGCTGGTTGCTATAGTGGACAAGCATTCACATCACAAACACTGCCACAACTGGCATCTTCCACAGAGAGGCCAGAGATTAAATGATCATGGAGACTAAAATGCCCTCTGATAGTGGTTTCCCCAGCTCAGGGCAGAGGCAGATTTGATGCTCCACAGGAACGAAGCTTGCGCTGCTGCTGATGCCCATGCCATAGCTACATGGTGGAAAGAGACTTCACCCTCCGGGGCTGTCTCAGTGGCACTCACTGGTTACCAGCATTCAATTAAAAAGGTAACATTATCCCAAGCCTGTCTGATACTTCAGCCTCCCTTCCCGCCACCTCCCCACGTTGCTGTTGCTCTTTGAAGTGCGGCAGAAGACTGAATCCATCCCTAATGCCACTTTGATTTCAGATTTACAGTCCAGCCAAAAAATTCCTCCACTGTCTGTTGAATCCTTAGAGAGAATCATGGGAGGAGAAAGTGTTTATTTCCATTGTAAGGATGTGTTCTAATATTTTCACATAAATCAAGCTGGGTTTTATGACGCTAATAAATTTGCCAGCAGAAATTTCATTTGCTGCCAGAGGCGGTGGAATGATTCAATTTGTTTAGTTCTGAGCGTAAGGGAATATAATTGAGAAGGGTACAGTACAGATGTTTTAATTGAGTTTTCAGAGAACATCTAGAGATGCAGGAGGCTAATACACTGGGACAGACTAGGGCCTCAATTACTCTGAGCTGTCACAACCACCCCTGCCCTCTTTTTCTGCCACCTCCCAGCCTTCCGCTGCTCCCATGGACTGATTAGATGGTGGAGCCACCACCAGGAGAAATCGTTCCTTATGCACACAAGAAAAGGCCAAAGCAAGAGAGATGCAGAATGTGCGTTTTATTTGTATGCCTTTTGGAGAAATAATTACACGCTGGGACAAGCTGAGTACGGCGTGGTGAGGATCAAAACAAACCCCTGTCATAATAGCCATTTAAAAATATCTCATTCTTAAACCAGACAGGAGACGAGTTATCATGCCACACCAAGCCAGGACAGCAACTGGACCCCTTCTGCCCCCTGCTAGCTCTGCATCTAATGAGACGGGCAGGGACCAAGCTGAGATATTTGCTCTGGCTTCATCCATCCAACTCCCTGTTTTCCTTCAACTTTTTGAGGCATTTCTTGTTTCACATTTTAAATGAAAAATGTTCTCCCCTGCCTTCCTCACTGTGGAGTGTCTGCCATTGGGAGGGTTGATTCTTTCACTGATTGAGGACAGCAGGTGTCTGGAAAGTCTCTCCAATGTTGCTTTTCACGTGTAGCAAGGAGAGCATTCCCTGGTGAGGTGCCAGGCAAGACACCCATTCTACAATGAGCCAGACATCCCTCGCTGTTAAGCTACATCTCAGATCAAGGCTGGTTTATACCTGTTCACAGCTTACAAAGGGGCCCCACGGAAACCACCCTTGTGCAGCATTCCAAAGGAAGCTTCTCAGGAGCAGAGTTCATTGAAGCCAGAGAAGAAAAGGCACACTGTAACTGAAGTCCATTAAAACTAATTCTGCCCGTCAGAAGGCAGACAGCTGTGGAATCTCAGGTACCCATGCAAGAAGGGGTTAGTGGGAAAAAGGGAAGCAGTACCATGGTTTGTAGTACAAAACAGGACACCATGCACTTGTGCTTTGACAAACACCACTCCCGGACCTTTTTGGGCTGGAAAGTGGAAATTTCCTGGTGGTGGGAGGGTCACTGCAGTTCTAGACTGCGCTTGCCATAAGATCATGAACCAAGCTATGCTGCCTCAGGCCCAGTTCCCAGGCTCCGGGCCAGCAGCTTCTGCACACTATACGGAGCTTGATGTTTGCAGCTGTACCAAGGAGAGTGCTTGGTGGAGACAGGCTCACTCTCAGAGCAGAGGTTTACTAGCAACTCTGCTCCCTGACCTGGACAGGCCAAGGGTGGGCGAGGAAAAAGGAGAGCAGGGTCTTTGAGCATTTGGCAGCCCTGGAACAGAGAAGGAATAAACGGCTAATTAAAGTTGCCTGATAGCTTCTGGACACTTGGGACGTGGTGTGGTGCTGTCTGTGGGACACAAGGCAAGAAAATCAGCTCACTGCTTTGAGGGATTGAGATGGATAGAAAGACCCTCGAAGCCAGTTACCAAAAGGAGCCTTGTGCCATGTACCATTTCCATCCATTCTAAGGTCTTTCACAGGCTCATTTCTTTGCTGCAAATGTGCAAAACCTATTCCTACCAGTGCCCGCCCCTGTGCTGTACAAGAACCGAAGGGCCCAATGTGCCCTGCCATGGTGTCTGCGATCTGTCCCATTCCTGGCTGTCAGACATAACAACCGTGAGAATGAGCAACCGAAGGAAGCAGGTGCAAACTCCTTCACTACTCCTCGCAGGTGGCTCCGAGCTCAGCTGTACTATGGATTTGCCCTCCAAACTGTTTCTCTGTGCTTTTGAACAATTCACTCTCACAGCCCACTCAGTAACCTGGCACCAAAAGAGCCATATCAGCTTCCTTGTAGCACTCAGGGCCACGTAGGTAGCTGAGTGATGCACCAGCAAGGGCTTCCAAATACTGTTTATAATTGGGAGGAGAGGGGATGTCAGGTTTATTATGCTGGAACCAACTCCCCCCACCCAACTGGCACATCCTGGTTTACACAATGTTCAAGGACATCTTTGCATCGCTTAAGGGGGTGAGGGGTTTTCCCCCTCCTGCTTTTAAAAGAAAGCTGCTTTTGCACAGCCCCAGCCACCTTGAATGTTTCCATGGCAGGAAATGCTTCATGTCACGTAGAAACCTGAAACTTTTATTAAAAAGAAAGCTTCATTAAAAAAAAAAAAGACAGCATGCCCAAGCTTACCGTTGGTGAAGTATATAATGCTAGAGACTGGCAGCTGTCTTTGAACCTGGCTTAATCACAGCGAGCGGAAATGTTTTAAAATATTTAAGGTAAAAAGTTTAAGAGTAAATGTTCTGCCTCCTGGTATTAAAGCCTTTATTGTATGATCTTTGACCCTGGGCCCTCAGCTTGCTAGAGTAATAAACGGGTCACTTTGCAGTAAGAGCGTTAGTAGCCCCAACAGCACAGAATCAATCAAAAGACTGTCGGTATCCAATACAATAGACAGTTCTCCTGCAAGAAGAGAAGTGTCTCTCAGCCTGTAAGCTGGGGTAAGGTGTGTTAAGTGGAATGTTTTGAGGGCAGATGATTGTTAAACTCTGTCTCAAACTGATGCAAGAAAAATTCTTAACCCTAGGCAGAGGGAGAAGTTAGAAGCAGGATAATAGCATTATGGACCATTTCCAGAGTTCCTCCATATTTTTACTCTCTCTGCTTATACTTCTGAGCTCTATTTCTCTGAGACAGGCACAGTGAGTGGGGCACTGCTGAATTCTCCAGCTGGCACTACATTCTCCCCTGAGTTTCAAGGCTAATTACCCAAAGCAAGAGACTGGAAATGTCAGTATGCCCAGCAAGTGCTCGAGGGTCTAATGCAGGTCACCGATAGGTAATTAGCACCTCCCAAGGCCACACAAATCCTGACTGCTGTGTCCATAGTCTGCCCTGCTGCTTCAGCACTTGTGAGATCTGCTCTGACAGCTGATGCCACTTAGCAGCACCAAAGAGCTAACGAAGTGAGGAAGAGACTGGGATCCAGAGCCCCGTAGAATGGGTTTGCCTTGGGAGGGAGAGTTAAGGCAACCAGAGAAAGCAGTTAGGAGCAGAACTCCAGGACCAAGTGTTGGTGTAATCTTATCGAACAGGCAAATGAGCTAATCCAGACCCATTGAGTCCACACTTCTACCCCATAGATCACACTGCAAATAAAACAAAGGCCAATGTTTTCTGAAAAGGTAGTAACAGAAATGGAGAAACTGTGAGAAAGACTTGTAACAGGATCAGTCATAGTATCCACATAGAAGCCCATTGCTTTCTACAGTCTCCTCACCCATCCTCCAGACATGCCACCAGTTGTCATCCCTAGTTAACCGGCTCCCTCACCATGCACCTGAAATTCTTTAACAGAAAACAAAAAAGTCTGCTACTTCCTTGGTGAGGGGTAAGTGGATCACTCCAGAGAACTGCTGTTGGATTGTGTTAGCAGTTATAACAGTTCCCTGTCTCTGGCAGAGATATTTGTTCAGCTCTCATGGGGAGCGGATGCAGTCCAGACAGCCTTCCATGTGCTGAAACCTGCAGCACCGTAAGGAGGCTGCTCCTGGACAGAGAGGAAGATGCTCTGTAATGGAGCTCCCCCAACTCAAGGCAGAAATGGTCAGACACTGAATAACCAGGGAGGCCTTCTGAGAGCTCCCAACCCTGGCTTCGCATGATCAGTCTGAGAACCTGAATCAAAAGGAGGTTGAGCAAGTTACATCAGCACCCAAAGTGAAGAGGGGATAGAAAGTCCTGACATCCAGATCAAACCTGCATCAACAAGCCGATTGCTTGCGAAGACCAGGTTGTTGGGTTTTTGATGACTGAGTCTGAAACAAGAGCTGAAATCCTGGAATCTCCTCCAGAGCCCTGGATGAAGAGCGCTGCTGCCCCATCATCAGAGTTTTGTCTCACTCAGGATGATATTTGCAGTCACAAACACAAAGCAGAAAAGACTCCAGAGCAGCACGAACCAGATCCAGAAGATATGCCGGAAAGGGGACAGATGATTATTGACTGTGCCACTGCCGAAGATCAGCTGAGTGTCCTTCCGACTACAGTAGGCCAAGAAAGCTGGGATGATGTACTGGATCCCATTGCCAGCATAGGCTCCCGTGATGCCCACCAACGACTCCAAATCGTGTGTGCAGACAGCCACCAGCACAGGGGGAATCAGAGTGATTGCTGGAAAGACAATCCTATCCACCACCCATGGGTACGTCCCACCTTCCCGGTGGAAGAGGGTCTTCCAGTTGTTCCGCAGGGTCACAGCGATGATTGGGAAGTTTGTGCTGATAGTGAAAACAGGAAAGAGGCCCAGGAAGTAACGAATGAAGGCGATGTTGGTGATATTACAGTTGGTGAAATTGAGCGTGTACATGTCCATGAGGGTCTCATTGCGGAAGCAGTAGATGGCCGTGAAGGACAGGAGGCTGTAGAAACCCAATATTAAGATGTAATCCAGCAGCACCAGTTTGTTTACATGTTGCTTCTTGGAGATTGGAGTGATGAGGGACGGCAGTGAGTGCTGGCACATGAAGGAGTAAACACACACCCCAAAGAGGTTGGGGATCCCCGAGAGCTGCGCCAGGGGTGGGTGACCTTCCCCTTCACCCTTGCCGATGTGGATGAGGGCCAAAATAATCATGACGACAAAAGCTGCAAAACAAGAGAGACAGAGAGAGAGAGAGAGAGACACTATGGTAAGCCATGCCAGCATCCAGGCTCCCAAACACAGCTCTCCTTGGTAGCGCAATCTCTGCACTAGATCTCGCTACATGTCTACAGCTCAGGAGATAAGGAAAACCACTTCCCTGTGGAGAATGTGGCACTGCATATCAAGGAGGAATATACAAGGGAGTTACCACTTTATTGGCTTTCAACATGAGGCTGTACATCAGAGAGAATTCATATGGGAACAGCCTTCTGACTTGGTCTTTAGCAAGTATATCTAACCATCACCCTCTCTCAGGAAATGGGCATCCTGTGCTCTACGAAGTCCAACACTGCTGTCATTCATCACCTTTTCACTGCAGGGTCTCTCTTCCTATCCACCTTGCAGAGGTATGTTAAACACCTTCCAAATATCCCCACCTACAAAGTTAGCCTAAAGGGTATTTGAGAGAGATTACTCTGTGCAGGAGGCAAGATCCTAAACCTGGCCACAGACACCGATGCCACTCGTGTGACTTGCTAGTTGAGGTCCCCGAAGCATTAGCCTACAGGGTGTGTGTTGGGGATAGGGCAACACACAGCTGCTATCACCCGGGAAAGTGGGTGGAACAACCACAAGCACTGGCTATTTCTTGGGCAGGAAGAACAGGCCGTCTACTGCTAATCCCAGAGTGGGGAGAGAGACTAAAGCAACATTGAAAAAATACTATTAAAATTCATCAGTTCCAGGCATAAAATCCATTTACCTGCCCTTTACCCGGATAATGGGAAAAAACCCAACTAATGATATTTGACTAGCCTGTCAAAACAAGGTACTTGCTATGGACAAGAAGAAATATGAATGGCTGGGTTAAAGTCTAGGCAGGAAATGAAGCCTTTATCACACTCTAGCAGTAGAACCTGGGCTAAAAGCAGTTAGCCACGTACAAGGAACAGCAGCCTAGCAATAGGCACAGTAAGAACCACATCCTGACATTATGGAAGTCACTGCAAGCCTGGGAAAGCTGGTCACTGGCTGAGTTACCGAAGGGTGAAACGCTCTGCCTGCTTGACAATGAAAGACAGTATTTTCAATCTGAGATTGGTAACGACTGGGAAGACAATTGCCCTGGCTCTTGTACAGCTCTGTCTCCGGCATTGGCTGAGAGGCCTAAAGCACAGCGGTGAGTTACCAGGTAATCAAAAATAAAGTAAAATGCTGACATTCCTATCAGACAGCTTCGAAAGTCAAATAAAACAGCAGACAAACGAAAGCAGCAAGTCTCCACGTGGAGCATCCCAAAGCAGGTAGGCCAACTGTGTGCTAAAAATGCTGGGTGCCTGCTGTAGGGGAACAAGGATGCTCATTTGTTCAGCAACTGTAATGCCTCCTACACCCACCAGCGCCTGGAGATTGTTCTGTGTTGCTGATGACCCCTTGCTGGGAGTAGATCTAAGGAAATATTTGATGTTTATGGAATAAATTCACAAGCACTCTGATTTATCCAGTCCATAGAAGGGAACAGATCAACTTCATTCAAAGCTTCCACTGATACAGAACTGTAACGTCTTTTCTCTTAAGCCAGGGGCAATTGTACTTCCCAGTATCCAAACGAGTCTTGGCACTAAGTGTGCCAGTAACTGGGCCTAACACCCCAAAACATCCATTTACCCATTGTACTGGCCAAACTCTGATACGTACCCTACTGCAGAGAGCCTAATGCAATAGACTCATTACCCAAGGACGATGACGACTCCTAAACTCATAGGGTACACATTACCCACTTCATCCCGTATCAGAAGCTGTTACCCACCTAATCCTTTATCGTATCTAGTTATCCACCTATTACCCTACAGCACACAGTTTCATTCCCTCTTTAATAATGTCCCCCTTGTACCGACCCTCTATCAGTAGGGCCCTACCAAATTCACAGCCATGAAACGTGTCACGGGCTGTGAAATGTGATCTTTTGTGTGCTTTTATCCTATACTACACACAGATTTCACAGGGGGAGACCAGAGTTTCTCAGATTGGGGGTGATTCCCCAAAAGGGAGTTGCGGGGGGAGGGGGGGTCACAAGGTTATTTTAGGGGGCGATCGTGGTATTGCCACCCTTATTTCTGCACTGCCTTCAGAGCTGGGTGGCCGGAGAGTGGCAGCTGTTGCCTGGGCGCCCAGCTCTGAAGGCTGCACCCGGCCAGCAGCGCAGAAGTAAGGGTGGCAATACCATAGCGTTCCACCCTTACTTCTAGGCTGCTGCCTTCAGAGCTGGACGGCTGGAGAGTGGCGGCTGCTGACTGAGGGCCCAGCTCGGCAAGCAGCAGTGCAGAAGTAAGGGTGGCAATACCATACCATGCCATTCTTACTTCTGCGCTGCTGCTGACAGCGACGGCTCTGCCTTCAGAGCTGGGATCCCGACTAGCAGCCGCCGCTCTCCAGCTGGCGAGCTCTGAAGGCAGTGCTGCTGCCTGCAGCAGTGCAGAAGTAAAGGTAGCAGTACCACAACCCCCTCGCTACTATAACCTTGCGACCCTCCACCCCCACAACACCTTTCTGGGTCAGGACCCCTACAATTACATCACCATACAATTTCACATTAGCGGAAATAATGAAATCTACTATTTTAAAAATCCTATGACCATGAAATTAACCAAAATAGACCATGAATTTGGTAGGGCCCTATCAGACTCCATGATGCATTTCAATCCACCCCACTGCAGTTAGCATTTTATTGGCCGCATGAGCTACCTACTTCAGATTTTTCATCCCCTAGTGAAAAAGGACAACGCTGGCTGATAATTTCGCAGGGGGTCTAGAATATAAACTGGCTGTTACATCAGACCTATTACATAAAAGCATTATTGGAGCAAGGTCACATTTGGAATACCAGGCACAACATCCATCCCTGAGACCGGACCTAGTGGAGAGAGCTGGGGGGATTCAGAGCTGGGTATTTACACACTTGCTCCAATTCTAATTTGAGCCAAGGAAAAAGATGCATTACAAACCCAAAGGCAATCATCACAGGAAGGGTCTTTCTAGTTCTCTGATAAAGTGTTCCCTCTCCCCAAATTACCACTGAGAGAAAGACTCCAGAATGCTTGTTAGCCACTCTAGTAAAAGCAGAAAGACCTTCAAGTCATCCAGAGCCTGCCTCAGGACACTGAGTATACTCAGCACAGCTGACAGTGAACTTGGACAGACTGACAGGAACAGGAAAGGAAAAGTGAGAAAGGAGAGGACACAAGGTTAAGGAACGAACGAGCCAGACAGGTTACACTGCTTGGGAAATGCAAATAGAGAACATTTCTCTCTCTTTTGGGAGAAGTGCTCGACTCATGAAGCCCAGTCTTGTATCTCTGTCACATCTTAACTATTTTTAACTGCAAGAGCCCTGCACCTCTTTCCCCGCTGAAGAGTGAGTGCGAATCTCTACCATCTCTGCTCAGTCAAGAGCTGACCTATCAGCTCTCATTCAACAATGCACAGCAAGATCAGCTGAACTCCCTGGTGAGCCTCAGAGTTTGCACCCCTTTTCAGAGTCTTTGTACAGCAGAATGGTAGCCTTACTCAGCTGCTCTGTGTGGACCGGAGCGCCAGGTGCTTTATTCACACGGGACTCTAGCAGTAGAGCCTTGCAGGCTAGCTTCTGTTTCCAATATATGCTCTAACAGCAGGGGAGCAGTGCAGGATCACATTTCCACTGCGCAACCTGTCAGAGTCAATCCCCACCAGTACCCCTGCCTCACACTCCATGCCTGTTACAGAGATGGGCCACATGAGACCTGGCACAGCTTTCTATGCAGGTGACCTTCATGCACACAAACACCAAGCTGTGGAAGGAGGCTAGGTGGCTGCTTCCAATTCAGAGACAAAAAGAAACAACTCTCCATCTTGCTTCTGGAACATTAAGATTTTCTGGATTAGAATAAAAACTGCTTGAGGCAGAACCTGAGTTGATTCCCTACTTTTTTAGGGTTCAGTGTACAGCCCCCCACTTTCACATTCTGCCCATGTCAGCCTACTCCAGTGATTCTGCTGTTCACCCCACAGTCCTTGGCAAGATCAGGAGAAACTGGTGACTTCCTTTATAAGAAAGCCATGCTTTGTTAAGCTGGGAAGTCTAGGGCTTGATCTAAAACACAGTCAATGAAACGGCTCTCCACTGACATCAATGGGCTTTGGATCAGATCCCTAATGGGGAATGATGGGGTTCCTCAGCACAAGGCCACCCACAGTGGAGACTGTAGAACCTGCTAGAACTACTGGTGCAACATGTCTGAAGCGTTCGGAGAACCTTGGATAGAAGACTGCAGAGAAGAGCAAGCTATTATGTTCTACAGAATGGCTGTATTGCCTAAATGAATTCTCTTCCTGACGCGGCTATCCCAGTGAAGCAAGTCTAACAAGAGGGGTTAAAAATCTAGCAATAGCTTGTCAAAGCAGAAGTGTTACTGCTCTGCAAGAAGCTCTCAAATGAAATGTTCTATCTTGGTGTTGGCACAATGTAGGAGTGCGATCCTTTCCAGTGGCTCATAGCGTACCCATCTCCCATCCGTTGAGGGGCATGGGCTGGCTGGGTGAACTGGGAGACTCCCCTACTGAAGTCCCGACCACAGATAGATCTCTCTAGCAATGCTTCCCCAGCAGTTGTGTTCTCTCTTGGCCATTGAAGTGGAACAGTGTCTCTCTCCTGTCCTGGCTGCTGAAATTGGAGAATTAAATGTTCATATATTAGATTTATTACCTGTCCCTGGGAGGAAGTAAGACACAAACGAAAATTCTGAAACCTAGTTATGCTCAATGATAAATCAAGATGAAAAGAGGACGACAGCCTCTGACTGACAGGCAGTCTCAAGCAGATGAGAAAAGGATCCCGTGTGTATACATGAAGCTTCCTGTTCACGTCCTTTTATTCTTGGGATAACAGGCTGAAGGCGAAGGCAAAGCCAAAATACTCCATTAAAGCAGCCTACGGCTCCAGCACTAACATTCCTATGGTGCTCCTGCACCTGGAGGGAACCTGGTTAGCAGAGAGAAAATGTGTTAAGAAAATTGCTCATGTGTAAGGAATAGGTTTGGGCAGGAGGGACTGAAATATGAAGCAGGGATGGAAGAGACCTTCAAACACCACTTCAGAAGGATGAGAGCCAGAGAAATATAGAAGACAAATATAGCTTTGGTCCAGTCCACACTAGTTAGCAGTCACCAAACAAAAAATGGTTGATAACAGAAATCTAGTACACCTTCTCCAATCAGCGTGGACTGGGATTATTTTTCTGAAAACTGCACTTGTCAAACCATGCTATAGCCTATACCATCCACACCCCACCCAAAGTAATGTACAGCTTGGTCTTATGCTGATCCAGGAAACTATGCTAGAACCTTGTTTAAAAATTCAATTGCCACTAGCATGATTTTCAGTTGTTGCACAGACAGCACCAAAACTGCCACCATTTCTCCAGGAAAGGTAGGAGAGAAAAGCAAGAGGATCAGACACCTTCATAATTGGGAGACAGGCCTCAAGAATGTCAAGGGCATATGTAAGATGCCTGTAAACCACTGGTTTTCCAGGTGTGTTTCATGGAGCACTCCTGGTGACTCCATCATGAAACACTTTGAGACCCAAGCAGTGGGAAATAAAAGTGGGGGGCAAGGAGGAGGAGGTGGTCTCTATGAGAACATTTCTTAGTAAGTGCATAGGAGAATGAAAGGAGATGGAGAATGGCCTCTCTACACCATGTGATGAGAACCATATAGATAACCTACAAGGGGGGAAGGGAGACAAGAAAGGAGGGAAGGCTAGAAAGATCACAAGAGACTATGAAAAATGAAATGCAACTGTAAAGTGGTGGCAATATGGTGCAGCATCCTGCCTCTGCTTCCTCCTCCGTCCCCGACACCCATGTGAACTGCAGCTTCCTTGGAAAACAGTGTTGTTTATGGCTGATTGACTAGTGTGACTGTGTCAGAGAGGCAGATTACATGATTTCAACAGGTTACTGGCAGGTTACAATCACCTCTTACACTTTAAACATATTTGAATGTTTAGAAATAAATAAAATGAGCCCCTGTACAAAAGCAGTGTAAGAGACTAATTCATACACACCCCAGACAGCTCATTTTCCACACACAGTGAGACAAGAGGTTCTGGGAGGGACATTTCCGCATTCCACCTTCTTGAGAGCACATCCTTACTGGTGAAGGATAGAAAAGGGTTGACAAATAGAACACAGCATGGCTTTTTAATTACCATCCCCAACCAAGGTTTTCTGTTGTTCGTGGGGAGAGGACACTAGCTCTCTAACTTGAAGACACAGGCCTCTTCTGAGTGGAAAGCTGAGGCTGTCTGTCCTCCTTGACCAAAGAGATGTTGATTTTAGAAAGATGACAGCTCTGCTATCAGGCTCTCGCAGCCAGATGAGTGAATACATAAGAACCTATATCCGAAAAGCGGCCCTGATGGAAAATCTGGGAGTCTCGGGATATTTAACATTCCATCTCTGCTCTAGTAGATCGATAACACAAAGCCATATAGGGAAGTGAGAAAGTGAAATCAGTCTTTCTGAGCTCATTTCCTCAGAGCCCAACTGGGATCCCTCCAGCAGCCTCATGCTTGCCATGCATTCCTCCACAGGGGAAGGGGGGATGGGCTGGGCTGATCTCAGTCAGTCATCCATCCCTATCACAGACAGTAGAGCAGGGAATTGGGAAGTCTCAGGCTCACCCCATGCGGGGAACTGGAGGCACCATGTGGGTGTTCCCAAGTTTGCTCTCCATCCCCCTGCAAGATGCAAATGCTGGAAGACAGCAGTCTCAGGTTGGCTCCTTGTCCCAGGTTCCTTCAAGGCAGAGGGGTGAGAATGTGGTATGCTCAGATCCCATCCTCTCAGTGCATGGGGAGCAGGGACAGAAATGCAGTTTTCCCTTCCTCTCTGTCCTAGGAGCAAGTCTGGGACCTGGATCTCTGTCACTGAATGGTGGTGGGAGAACACAGCCTTCCCATGTTCATACTCCATCCCTCTGCATGGAGTGAAGTGGCCAGCGTGACAGTCTTAGGTCACCCCTCTCCACCACACCAAGTTTACTCTTCACTCTCCACAAGGAGCAGGTGTGGAAACAAAGCATTCACCAGTCTGCTCCTCCTCTGTCTCTGCCACATCACCAATGCACCGCAGGTAGCAGCTTTCACCAGGGGACAGGACCTGGGTCTCTCCAAATCCTGGATATTTAAATAAATAGCTGTTAGACAGAATTTCGGGAGGTCAGAAGTAAACAGTGTCTCCATTTTGCCATTAAATTCATTATGAATATTGATGATTGAGACAGGGTGTCCTGGAGTCGAGTGCCTGGAGTGTTTTAATTCTACTTAGTTGCCAAGGAAGGCTTTCAACATTCATAATAATACATAAAAATCATAGCTGCGAATCCTCCCAAGAATCCAATTCCACTGGTGCTTTCATAAGGCAAAAGAAACCCTGTCAAGCCTGAAAAGCCACCGATAAGCCCTCCCCAATATCTGCCCTTTAGCAGTAAATCTGCCCCCCTAGAGCTGTTGCCCCAATATCATGCTCCACAATGATTTTCTGACTTCACCTTTCCTTGTAGCCCATCGGTGCAGCTCCGTGTGGCTGGACTGATGGAGCAGAGGCACTATGTTTAGAAGAGTTTCGGAGAGAAAGTTTTGCCTGGAAGGCAGAGAAGTTGCAGCCTTGCCTCCAGAACATCTTTATGCAGATGGAAACAGGAAGGTCCCAAGTCAAGATGTGCACCAAGAAAGAGGAAGAAATGTAAGGAGATGCGCCAATCACATCCATCAGATACAGTGTAACTGGCCAGGACCATGCAGCAAGTTAAGCCTCATTGGTGTTAGGTGATGGAGCATTTGCTCTTCCAGTCACTCTATCTCTTCAGTGACAATCTGAAAGGTGCCATGTTACAGACTCTCAGCCTGCACAGGTGCCCCATAATGCTCGGACAGCAGCCAAGAGCCAGTGGAGCGGACTAGGCTTTGTGCTGAACTCTGACTCTAAACACTGTGCCTTCCTCAGGCACTTCCAAGCAGGAATGTCTTAATCACCTTTGGGAACTGCTCCCGAGCACTCATAGGGGTAGCAGGCTGCAGATCAGCGGCAAGCAGTCATACTTTGCAGAGCAACCTCTGTTTCTATTTTCAGCTGGCATTATCCCCTTCATGGAAGAGAGACTGCAACAGGGATACAAACAGTAAGCAAGACGTGGATAACTGCATATATTTGCTGCAGTCATGAGTTGTGCCCTTTCCAACAACCACCATTCCCTCAGCCTGGAAACCATGATTAACACTAAACGAGCATCACCAGGTTACGCAGACATCTTGCTCTACATGTCATCCCTTCTAATGAACCGGAGCAGCACAGGGTGTGAAATGCTGCCACACCATCTTGCTATAAATGGAGGCCCCCTATGCCTCATTGCCCCCATCCACCCATTTAGAACTGTTTGTTTAAGCAGGCGCCCTGTTACAGCTTTGACACATTTGCAGGAGAGCCATCCATCAGTGCTGGCTGACGGTGTGACAGAGTTTTCCTCTCGAAGCAGAGAATCAATATGCCAGGGGATAACAATAATGAATCACTCTCTCGCAATGCACACTGCTCGCTTCCCATTTCATACGCAAGGCAGCGTGATGGATTCAGGGAGGGAGGTGGTACCAAAAGGGGAAGAGGAGGGGAGTAGGCATAGTCTCCCGGGGCCAGCTCCCTTTGGAGATGATTCTGGGAGAAGAAACCACCTCCTTTTTCTAACTCATCTACCGCAGTGATCTTCTGGACCCTTGCCAATCCAAAGCACGTTTTATGCAGACAGAGCACACTGGCTGGGAGCCCCAGGGCGGCTAGGTTGTCCTAAGAGGCGTGGTGGTAGCAGGCAACCACTGGAGTTTGGAGGGGCTCTATCCCATTCCAGCTGAGAAGTGAGAGGGAAATAAACTGAACAAAAGCAGAAGACAGCTAAGCTGTCTAAGCCTCAGTTCTGAAATACCTAGACACACTGGCAAGACAGGATTCAACTCACTTCATCATTCCCAAGGAGAGTCATTGAGTTGCACATAGCTTACGGTGTGGTTCTTTGGCAGGAGATATTAAAAAAAAAACAGAGGCCTTGTCTGCTCTGTGTGGACATTAAAAATCCCAATGGCACTTTTTGGAAGGGCAAAAATTTGCCTTGTGGGGGTCCTTACCCAATGTTGTTGCTTACCCATTGCCACAGAGGGCACTATCCACCTTGCTGTTTCCCTTGACCTGAGGAAGTGGCTGCCTTTCAACAGTGCTCTGTGTGATTAAACCCACTGATCCTTTGGGATCAGAAGGTGCTAGAGTTGTACTATACATGTAAGCTGTTCAGATAGCTCACTATTACCAGTCACACTGGTAAAACAAACCTCTGAAATTAGAGGCTTCTGGAATAAGCCCCGATCTGACTCCTACATTAACTCACGTGTCCTCCCTAGAAATTGTATGATCTCACCCAGTCAGAGTTCATGAGCCCCAGGCCTCTCGTAGCTGAAATGGACAAGCTGCTCCACACTTTAGTGAACGGTTCTGTATGAGAGGATGACAAAAACATGAGGTGGAACCACAGGGGTCTAGGCACAGTGATAGAAGCAATGAGTGGATCTGCCTCTGTGGAAGTGGGAGCTAGGAGGCTGTCAAGAACCTTTGACCCGTGTGATGGTGGAGCCTTGAAAGCACAATGCAGGCAAGAGTGTCCCTAACTCTGGGGAGACATGGGGGCTTGTAAGGAATACAGATGGGCACCTGTGCCCTGTGAGGAAAACGAGTCAGAGCCATTAGGGGGAAGGTGGCATCTCTGCCTCTGGAAGAGGGTTTTACTAATCTCAGACTAGGAGGGGGAAGGAAGAGATTTTGGTTCTAGAAAAAGTTACAGAGCAGTCAGAAGGGCTCATGGCCTCAGTGTGGACAGTTCATACAAGGTAAAGCAGGACTTTGGCTAGGGGACAGTTTGAAGTCTGAGGCTCCGTCTACATTGCATGGAACCGTAGCTCACCCAGGCAGCAAAAGTGCAATGATACATGCTGAACTTCTCCAGATCATACAACGTGGAGTGTGACTTGTGGAGAAAGGCAAAAAAAGGGAGGTCAGGGGAATAGAAACCGTGCATTTAGTGCATCTCATCCGTAACACCGATCACCCTGATGTTCTACCCAAGCTGTCAGCTTTCACTAATACCCTCTGCCACCCTGCCAGAGATTACTGCTGCCCTGACCCTGGCAAGATGCAGAGACTGTTTCACTAACAAAACCAATTATTTTTTAACAAATGAATCAAGTCTTTCCGCTGTCAGAAGCTCTAGGATAGGATTTTACTGCTGGAAAACACCAACTCTCTGCTTCTTCCTTCCCTGCTCATGGCAGTGTTTGCTACAAGATAATCAAGCAAACTTACAGTAACCTCCTCCAATTGCAACTCCTGCCATTAACTCTGTTGAACCATTCCTCTCTCTGATCCCATATCAGCTGACATGCTGTACATATGCTGCATGCCGGGGCACCTCAGGGAGAGAAAAAAAAACTGTTTTGTACCCTGGTGGTATCACTGCTCCTTCATCTGTTCATATGGGAGAGGAAAACTGGTTAGGGATATTTGTTCACTTCTGCTGGAGATCACATGTAAAGTTATTTTCTGCCAACGCTCCTTGGATCTCCTATGGCAGTGTCCTTAAGCCATTAGACCTGGTAGCTAATCCCAACTCTGCTTCTGGTATCTAGACTCCTGGTATCTAGACTCCTGGTATCTAGTCCCTGCTCTGCTACTGACATGCAACGTGACCTTGGATCATCCATGTCATTGCTCTGTGCCTCAGTTTACCATTCTGTAAAATGAGGATAATACTTTCCTACCTCACAGAGTCATTGTGAGGTTCGATTAACATTTGCACAGTTGGAGGTGCTAAGGCAGTGCAGAGTGTCTGAGGCCAGCGAATCTGCCTCGAAGCTCAACAGCTCTGGTTTACTTGGGCCCCCATCCAATGAAGTGTCACTTCATTTGCCAGTGATTTGCCATGTCTTGTCTGAATAATGCTCTATATTAATCATCCTTATAGACTCAGTGGAATGCACAGTTGCTCTCACTGTTGATGTACACTCCCTCCATCCCAAAATCTGCACAGGTGTCCTCATTCTGGATGTCTTCACAGAATACGGAAGTGGGTAGTGATCTGCTCCAGTATTCTTAGCCCTCCACAGACCTTTCTGAACAGGTTCTGCACCCCGTCACAGGCAACCATTGCTTTATCACCTCCTGACTGGAGATGACGTTCTTTTCAGGAACATTAACCCCTCTGGCAGGATCTTAGCAGTCCCATCCAGCACTGTGTGTCACTCTCAATTTGCATCTGAAGCTATCAGGTGCTTTCAGTCACGCCGGCACCATTTCATCCCATCCCAGCCTGCAGACAACACTGAAACAAGCTCCTCAGATATGTTTAAAAGCAGGCACAGCGGAGAAGCATGGCCTTTTAACTAACTCTTCATAAATATATTCTCTTCTTAGTGAATTATTTATCCCAGAGGGCTCCTAAAGCAGCTTTCTCCTCTCCAAAAGAGACCAAAAAAAGCAGAAGGACTTGGTGAAAGAGTGACATCAGTGTCCTTAAGGCAATCAAAAATGCAATACAATGTCCTGATTTATAGTTCAACTCCCTCCTTCCCCCTCCCAATGGAGGGTGTAAAGAAGAGACTAAGGGCAGAGGTCTAACTGGTCCTTCCTTAAGCTGCCACAGTAAGCTCTGTTTTTAATCACCAGAAGAGCAGCTGCCTAGAGAACTGTACAGGAGCAAACTAATCTCCTTGCAGGAGATTGAAAATATAAAAACTTCAGTTATAATAACTTCAGTTATTGTCACTACCCCTACACCAGCCATGGCTATAAGTCTTGTAGTCTCCCTTCCCCATCTGCTATAACTCGTGTTAAAAAAAACAGCAAACTGGCCCAAGGATTTTAGGGTGGATGACCTCCAGCTTGACCAGTTTAAATTTGAATCAGGACAACAGTGACCAAAAGTCACCACAACATCTGAATTCCATTCAGTGGTCTACAGGACATGATATTGGATAATTCTCAGTGGACAAATGTCTGGTACAAAAGCCTCCATCGCAATTGTTACACCCTTGGCGGTCAAAGTATAGATGCCGAGGGATGGAATTGGTATGGAAAATGACCTACCCTCTCAGCACAAGGAACACTGGGGAGGTTATTCTTTACTGCCTATGTTGCATCTGTTCTGTGGATACAGAAAGGACTTCAGTGTCCAGGGCTGTGAATCAGGCATCTTGAACCAACACTAAATTCAGATGGGAGAAAAGAAAACAAAAAGGAAAAGGAAAAGAAAACCCACAACAGCCTCAAAGCAAGCAACTAAATTCCATGGTTCCCAAGGACTGGAAAGGGAATTTTTTAGGTGGCTGAGAGGTCAACTGGAAGCCAAAGTGACAGATGCCAGTTCTGAAAGGGAAAAGTTAAGCTATTTTACGATCAGTAGGGTCTACCTACAACACAGCTTCTTCTGACAGCTGTGCTATTTTCCAGTACGGTTTGACTAGCAGAATTCTCAGAAACCACCTCCCTAACCAAACTGGTCTACAGCCCTGCCAGCAGGGTTTCAACTATATTTTGGAGCGAATGACAATAGGAGACGTTCTTTCAGAGAAGCCTGGACCTTTGAGATTGGAGGGGATGGTGGTGGTGAGAAATTAAATCCTGGTCAAATGACCCATTGTGTTATTGTTTAATTACTTAAAGTTATGCAAACAGGTAAACAGATATGTAAAGCAGTATGAAACGTTACTTTTTTGCAATCAAGTGGAAGAAGACAGGCTATCTGCACCTTTCTATAGGCAGGGCAAATTTAGCAGAAGGCAAGTCTGCCCATGAGAAAATAACGTAAATACTGAAATTACAGATGGAAAGAACTTATGAGATCTTAGTGCATGCCCTCGAGTCAATGAAAGATTGTTCCCTACGGTAATGCCCTGGCATTTGGGATGGGAACAATGGCAAGCCCCGAGATAGCGTGTAGGGATTAGAATAGCATATCTGGAGTCAGGAATTTTGGATTCATTCTTGCTTCTAGCACTGATTCACTGTAGGATCTTAGACCTCAGTTTTCATATCTGTAATAAAGGGGCTAAACTTACTGAGGTGTCATTACTCAGGGTTCCTAAAGCGGTTTGAGGTCCTTTAGCGAAGGTATTTCTAAAAACACCTGTCACCAGCCTATCTAAGAACAGGAAAAAATCAGTGAAGGATCTCGATCGTTGAGCCTGGAAGTGGAAACTGAGCATCAAAAGCTATAGCTGGGTATTAAGTGTCTGTGTGAGGTGGAGGCAGAGAAGGAGGCGGCAGCAGAGGCAAAGAGAAAGAGGAGAGATTTAATTAATGGTCTCAAGTTTATCCCCAGAATTTGGGCCAGGATTGTGACTGACCCACTTTAAGAAGTGCAGTAAGCAGGCCTGATGTGCTAATTGTCGGATCTGAATGCACCACAAAGCATGGTGGGGGGTGGGGGGGAGAGAACACTGCAAGCCAGCAACAGCCAAAACTGTAGGAAGTTTATTCCTCTCCAAAATGGATCTTGATTAAAATGCAATATTTTCTAATAACTACAACTGGAGCATCTGGAGCAGAGCATGCAGCAAGTGTCCTGAGTGAAAGCTGTCTGAGAACAGTTGCCACTGATGATACAATAACCGAGGCAAGACTCATGCTGTCGCAATCTTTAAAGCCAGAGGTCTCTGCTCATAAAGCTGGGAGATCCCGGCTGTAACAGGTTGCAATTAAATCGGTTTAGCTGCTGAATACACAATAGCTCAGTGCTTGCCCCTGAGCTCCAGCCTACCAAACGCTGTCCTTGTGTTATCTTTCCTAACCCATATCCTTCCCATGACACTGCGGGACGCAATCATCCAACAATGCAGAGCATCGCTGTGTCCTGGAGTGCCCCACGGTTCCCACTGGTGGAACACCTTGCACTCACCTGCATGGCTTCAGGCCCTGAGATTTTCGTTCTGCCTTTGCCAGATTCTGAGCTGTGCCCTGTGATACCCAGTCACCAGTACCCAGCAGAGGATGTGGGATATTGCTGAAGAAGGTGGGGATAAGGCGGAACCGTGGCACTGTGAACCTGGCCTCCTTGAGGGCTCCAGGGTAAATGATGGGCTGAGGCACTAAATAGATCACTTGTAAGTACAAGTGTGGGTGGGAATACCCTGCCACCAGCACCTAAGAGAATGCAGTAAGAAACAGGTCAGCTCTAGAAATAGAGTAAGAGAAATTCTACATGGTCATAATTCTGGGGGACCGAGTCAGGCTGCTGAGACCAACCTAAATCATTGCCTCCAGCCTTTGTCCTCTATCAACACAGGAGGAGGAACTGCGGACCGAATAAAAAGCAGAGTATTTCTTTGGGATATTTTGGGCATTTTAGATAAAAATCAAATCTCTCAAGGCTGTTTCCTTGACCAGGGTGTAAAAGCGATATTATTCCAAGAACTGGATTAGCCAAACTGCATTAAAGGATCCACTCCAAGAGTGCTTTAACCAGGCTAGGGAACAATCTTCTTGTATCATCTCTGACAATTTTACAACAGTTTTAGCTTACTTCGGGGGTGAATGCGTATAGGAAAGGGGAAAGGATGCTACAGCACAGTTCCCTGTAAAGAATCCTTGGCCAAGCTGATGTGAGAATTGGTACTAGCATTCTATGAGCAACAAACACCTTTCAATGTTATAGCTAGCAAAGTTTTGACTTGTAGTTGTACTCTATAAAAGTAAAAATATTTGAAGAGGGCTGAGGCCCAAATCTTAGAACACTGTTTCACCTTGCCAGCATGAATTATTCTACAACTGTCTTAGAAAATAA
Organism: Eretmochelys imbricata; assembly: GCF_965152235.1. Lineage (NCBI taxonomy): Eukaryota > Metazoa > Chordata > Testudines > Cheloniidae > Eretmochelys > Eretmochelys imbricata. Next base: position 14,279,112 of record NC_135585.1, on the reverse strand, counting down.
AAGTTTTAAGGTTAGCCCAATTCAAGACCTAGGCTAAAACATTGTAATCAGAACCTGGATTCTTCCTGCACTGTCGGATGTTGCTTAGGGCACCAATAAGGCTTCACTATCCCTGTCTATCTTAAGAGCATAAGAACGGCTATACTGGGTCAGACCAAAGGTCTCTCTAGCCCAGTATTCCGTCTTCCGACAGTGATCAATGCCAGGTGCCCCAGAGGGAATGAACAGAACAGGTCATCATCAAGCGATCCATGCCCTGTTGCCCATTCCCAACTTCTGGTAAACAGAGGCTAGGGACACTATCCCTGCCCATCCTGGCTAATAGCCATTTATGGACCTATCCTCCATGAACTTATCTAGTTCTTTTTTGAATCCTGTTATAGTCTTGGCCTTCAAACCTTGGGCCACTCTTTGCATGTCCCCTCTGTTGCTAAGGCCAGTAAGTTCTTCCTCTAAGTAGTGTTCCATGGAGAGATTCGTTCAGTCAGCCCCTTTTGGATGTTCCTCCAGCTTTCCAATGGCATGGACAGGGAACAGAAATACATTTTTCTGTATATACTGGCAAAAAAGAGCCATGTTATACCACAACCGTATCAATAGCACAACTGAGCCCTGTGTTAGGAAATTTTTTGGATAACCATCTTGTAACCTACTAGCTTCCTACCTGGTCTGTTAGAGACTGCATCTATGCGGAGCACATTCAGAAATTCTCCAAGGGCTGGTCTAGTCAGTGCAATTCACTGGCCTTAGCAATAGTGAGAACACTAATATAAACTGGGCTATGGGATTTTTAACCACTGTTATTTAACCTGTTCAGAGCAGGACTAGACAACTGTTAAAAACATCTGAGCTTGGTTTACGCTACTGCTCCCACCATGGCAAGCACTGGTATTTGGCCAATTCTGGGAGAATTTCTGAAAATGACAAGGGGAAACAAGTGTTAATTATTTTATTGCTATTCATAAGCCCAATACAGTGATTTGAAACAACGCTTACAACTTTGTAACGAGCTGTGTTTAAGATGTGGCTCTCGAGAGGTGCTAACATGGTTTCAGGTCTCCATATAACCCGAGACTTTAGCCATTGCATGTTCTACTCCACCTGATGAAATGTACTTGTGCCCTCAGGGAAATGCTTCTCCATACTAGTCTGTTTTCAGAGCAGTTCTTTGGGCCCAACCAATAGATTCCTGTCTGTTTGGTATCACCAATGTTATTGCACTTGTACTTTAAAGCCTCAGATCATTTCAAGAATTCCCCATACCCCTTGGCCTTCTGGGTGCTTCAGTATGTATCTGCCTCAGCTGCACACAAAGAACTTCCATAACATCAAAAAAATAAAGAATGCCACAGCTGGATGCAGCAGCCCAGCCAGAACAACCCAGGCATGGTTGTTCCTCTGAATTCTCTGACCTGGACCAAGTTTTCTTTGTGATGCAGGTGGTAGCGTTCTCAAGGTAGCTTATTTTTTGAAGTCTTTACATCTCATGGAGAAAAATGACCACTGTAGGCTTTGTTACTCCAAGTATTGCTTCTGAAGAGCATATGGCTCTGCGAAGAGGCGAGTGACATTTGATCATCACTCAGATCAGAAGGGGAAAGAGAAGAAACAACTTTCAAAGGCAAGGATGACAGCATTACAAACAAAAGTAGAGACGACCTTCACATGCAGCTCTCTCTCTCTCCGCTGCCAAGAGTCATCCTTTCCGCTACTGTCATCTTAATCTTCAGTACACCCGGGGCAGTGCAGACTGATGTCAGCCCCTGCGGCTGGGAAATCCACAGGCTTTCACTGAATGGGGGAAAGGGTGCAGTGTACGTCCTGCAGCAGACACACTGGAGGCCAATATTAACCGCTAAGGACAGAGTGTACAGATGGGTCAGCTGTGCAGAGGACTGGCTCCCCACAAAGCTGAGGCAAGTGCAAGTTCATGCACTTGTCCAAAGGGGCTGGCTTGGTCAGCCTATCTGAAAGGGGAGGTGAAGCGCAGCTGGCACTTTCTGAAAGAGGAGAAGCAGATGTGTCCCCTTCACTTAGTAAAAGCCAATGCGGATCAACCAGCCTGGTAGAGTTGCAGAGTTTGGCTCTGGTGCTCAGGATGGGTTCCAGAAACTACTTCAACACCACTCTGCTAGAACAGGCCAGGAAATGCAGTCACAGATCCTGGAGAGAGGGAGTGGTGCCTGGCCTTAGTATATCAGAAGGATACAATCAGCACACCAGGAAGCCCAAACCAAGCACAGGGGCTTAATCCTTCCTCTAACTCTGTTTGCAGTTCCCCCTCTCCTACAAGCTCTGCAGTAGGAGCCTAACCTACCCCAAGTACATGATTCAACCCCTCCCCAAGCTCTGCGGCAGAATCACCCCAAACCCAAGCCCTGCAGCAGGACTATTGCTCATTCACCTGCACATCCACCAATGTGATCTATGCCATCATGTGCCAGCAATGCCCCTCTGCCATTTACATTGGTCAAACTGGACAGTCTCTACGTAAAAGAATAAATGGACACAAATCAGATGTCAAGAATTATAACATTCATAAACCAGTCAGAGAACACTTCAATCTCTCTGGTCACGCAATCACAGACATGAAGGTCGCTATCTTACAAAAAAACCTTCAAATCCAGACTCCAGCGAGAAACTGCTGAATTGGAATTCATTTGCAAATTGGATACTATTAATTTAGGCTTAAATAGAGACTGGGAGTGGCTGAGTCATTATGCAAGGTAGCCTATTTCCCCTTGTTTTTTCCTACCCGCCCCCCCCAGACGTTCTGGTTAAACTTGGATTTAAACTTGGAGAGTGGTCAGTTTGGATGAGCTATTGCCAGCAGGAGAGCGAGTTTTTGTGTGTGTGTGTGTTTCGGGGGGGTGTGGAGTGAGAAAGCCTGGATTTGTGCTGGAAATGGCCCACCTTGATTACCATGCACATTGTAGGGAGAGTGGTCACTTTAGATGAGCTATTACCAGCAGGAGAGTGAGTTTGTGTGTGTATGGGGGTGGGGGGGTGAGAAAACTTGGATTTGTGCTGGAAATGGCCCACCTTGATTATCATGCACATTGTAGGGAGAGTGGTCACTTTAGATAAGCTATTACCAGCAGGACAGTGGGGTGGGAGGAGGTATTGTTTCATGGTCTCTGTGTGTATATAATGTCTTCTGCAGTTTCCACGGTATGCATCCGATGAAGTGAGCTGTAGCTCACGAAAGCTCATGCTCAAATAAATTGGTTAGTCTCTAAGGTGCTACAAGTACTCCTTTTCTTTATTTACTGTATAAACCCACTTTCCTTTTAAGAATCTTCTTTTCTAATAAATCTAGTATTCATTGATTCCTTTGCAATAAGTAACCACTGAGGTACTACCAGGGCCATTAAACATCATTATCTGGGACAGACATCCCCTAATGGCCTGACAGGGGAATCAATCAGGCTAAATCATGAATTTCCCCTACACCTTACCAAACACGTCTGTCAAGGAAAGAAAACCTTTGGGCCAAGGTTTAATGATCACCCTCCCTATTCTGGAGGCAGCTGGCTAGGGACAGACCAACGGCAGGCCAGCCAGGTGCCAGGTTGTCTCAGAGACGGGAGGCTTGACTGATGCAACCGCAGGAAGAGAGGAGACTGGGTGATCGGAAATGGGCCAGTGAGATGAGAAGGGATTATATTTTTTGCTACCTTTAATACCCCTTTAATGAGATAACCCCTCCTTCTGGGGAGCATGGGGCTTTCAAACCTTTCATGTGCTCAGGCAACAAAGGAGAGACACTGACATTTGAGATTTTCACACCATACGGGGTCAGTGTTCGTTATTTCAAACCGCTCAACATTTGAGGTTCTGCAGCTTAATCTCTCATCCACCGTGGGAGCTTCATTTCCCTAAGCAACACCACAGATAAACCTCAGCTCAGATATTCTCATCCAGCTCCCCTTGAGTACTGCTGGGGGTTTCAGATCAGGATTACAGGCCTTTGAACTTGGCTAACCAAAACTGGCCTTTACTGCATACAGAGTGATACTGAACAGGTGAAAAAGTCCCAGAGGCTGAACTAGGGAAAGTTCTTTTTCCTTCCTGACATGGGCTGATGATAGCTATCAGTTATCGAATCTGGGTCTGGAGTAGACTGAGATAAACAATCAGAATTATAAGCCTGGGCAAAACAGTGTGCAAATATGCAAACTCTTCCTGAAATATATGCACATGGCCCAGATTCACTGCCATTAAGTCCTTGGATGACTGACAAGATTCAGGGTGGGTTCTCCATTAAATGCATCAGTGCTTCAAAGAGAAAACTAAAGTAGTCACCTCCTGCCACAATGAACTCTATCCTGATGGAATGGATTGATCCCACTTATTTCCAAGACCTGGATCCTGAAGAAATTGACCCAATGTTCAGGAGAGTCCATGGGGAGAACTGCCACACAATCCAATAGCCTTATCAAAAAGAAACATCTCTAAAATGCCCATCCTCCCCTGCCTTGACACTGGAAAATCCAAGTGTTGGTGTTTCAGTTGCGAGATGGCCAGACTGTCAACATGTATAGTACTCTGATCACAAGAAGCAGAATTTCCACACACCCCTCCAAAAAAAAAAAAAGCTTCACTTTTTAGTGAGATACCATAAAAGACACACAAGGGGCTTAGGGAAGAAGGCAGAGTGCCGACTGAAAACAGCTTGTGTTAGTTAAGAAGTTTCTGAGGCAGCCTACGGTGCACCAATGGCAAGCCACTTGGGATTCAGCACCATTTTAGCAAGTGTTCACTTATAAAACTCATGTCTAAAATGAAGGTGACCCTGGCTTGAAAAAAAAAAATCAAAAATATCTACGGTTGACTCAGGTCTTTGAGAGGGCATGATGTGCAGGCCATGACAGAGTTAGTCCAACGTCTATATACAATACCCGTGATTCAGTTTCCATCAGTAGGGATAGAGGTGGAGGCTTTCTAAAACTGAAGAAGTTCATGGACTCACCTATCCATCGCATCAGGGATGTCATGATCTGCAGATACTTGGTCTTCTGGACATTAAAAAAGGTGAAAGGACCCAGTAGTAGAGTAAATGCTGCCTGGAAAGAGAAACAAACAAACAGGAATCAGGCTAAAAATCAGAATTTTGCTAATAAGGCCAAAAAACAGTGAAATAAACTTCTTCTGGAAAGCTCAGCTCAGACACAACTTCTGTTTGGTACCAAGATTTCTTCACTAGTTTTAAAGCTGGATTGGCTGAGACACAAGGAAGGGAAAAACTAATTGCTTGATGTCAGATTATATGCCTCAGGCAGACAGAGCTCAGGATCCTCTTAGCTTCTTGATGTTTGCTATCACCTGTACAGTACGCAGTTACTGACAAATTTTAGTACAAGCTATCAGTGTAACTTTACAGAACATTAAATATTAAACCTCTTTGTCTGGGTATATGCTCAATTTAGGTCTTGGTAGCTGTAGCTGTGACCAGTCTGGTTGAATTAACATTGATGGGCCTGCCTTGAGGTGTGCTAGCCTGAAAAACAGTGGAACCTGCCACGTGACAAGGGTGAACCAGCTCCAGCTAAACTAACCCTTGATGTGCTACATTTTCACTTTTACAGTAAAGCATTAACAGAAAGTAACATGTGCAAACCACACCCATGAACTGAAAACTCTGAAGATAAAGAGCCTCCCAGTGCCTTTGCTGTTAAGAAACACTCCATGCAGAGTCCATGCAAAGCTACCATCAGCAAGTGCCCTTATTAGGCATCCTGCAATTTTAATCACAGCTACCAGACAGACCGCAGAGGGGTCACTAAAGGCTAACCTGGTGGACACTGCAGCACCAGGATCCACTGAATATCTGACAGCTTCCCATCGCACACTCCTAGTCACTTGGCAGAAAGCAGGACTAACTGAGAAGCCTTATATTTCCTTAGACATCACACATCCCCCTACAGCTCCTCCCCAGTGCAACAGAGAGACTAAACAAGTGACTGAGCCGTGACCTCTTATCCAATCTCAGGTTTCAGAGTAGTAGCCGTGTTAGTCTGTATTCACAAAGAGAAAAGGAGGACTTGTGGCACCTCAGAGGCTAACCAATTTATTTGAGCATAAGCTTTCGTGAGCTACAGCTCACTTCATCGGATGCATCACGAAAGCTCACGCTCAAATAAATTGCTTAGTCTCTAAGGTGCCACAAGGACTCCTTTTCTTTTTATCCAACCTCAGTGGCGGCGGGGGGGGGGGGAGGGGGGGGGGGAGGTGCTGCTTACCTAACAGACTAATTAGCCAAATCAGATAACAAGAAGCACTTTAAGAACACACACAGAATGTCAAGGGCTTGAAAGAGTTCTGAGCACCCACTGAGTGAAGCTAATGTGGTATCCAGAGGGGTTGCTTCTACTGAGAAGGTTGGCGGAAGGGAGTGATACAGGAAGAGAGCTTTGCCCACCCTTTGTTTTTGTGGGGGGTGAGAGCGTGACAATCAATCAAGAACTGACTCAGACTCTCATCAGTAACACGTGCAAGCAGTAGTCTACAGGACAAAGGCCCAGAAGACACCAGCACACACTGTGTCCATTTGCATGGCAACTAGTAAGATTTTTTAAAATAAACAGAGCAATAAATACTTAACATTTACATAGCTCTTTTCATCCACACATCTCCGAGCACTTTACAAAGGAAGGTAGCACTCCACTTTACAGATGGGGAAAACTGAGTCACAAAGAGGCTATATGACTTACCCAAAGTCCCACAATGAACCCATGGAGGAGCTGGGACAGAACCCAAGTTATTTAAAGACCCGCACAACTCCAGGAAACTTTTCTAAACCCGTTCCAGAAAATATGTAATGCAACTTGAATGATTTCACAACACAAATATTGCCAGGTGGCCAAAATAAACCCAGGGTGGGGACTGGAAGTCAGGACTTTTGGGTTTTATTCCCAGCACAGTCAATGATTTGCTGCAACACCTGGGCAAGCCACTTACCCTCTCTGCACCTTGGTCTCCCTGTTTGCAAAACAGGAATGCCGTTGGGTGTGTGGGTGAGGATTAAGGTTTAAGAAATGCTTCAAGATCCTTTGCATGAGATCACCCAGGAAGCACAAAAGATATTTCAAATATAATTGACAAGTCTTAGACAGCAAAAAGAAATATCAAGGACTTTTCAGTTCTAATACAATTGAATTAAAAGGGTTATAGAAATTAGATTTTTTTCCTCTGCGCTTTTCCTTCGATCTCCTTTTTGTGTTATGCTCCCTGAATTCCCTCCATCCCCACCCAACCCACAGCCTCCTTTCTACTGACTGCCATTCAATCCCAAAGCAGAATGCAACCTCCAAGGGTCAGAAAGGTGGGGATATCATCATCATTAAGGATACAGAGACAGCCCAATGCACATGAGGAGAATGCAGGTGAAAGACCTGGACCAGCACCAACAAAGCAGAAGCCAAATCTACCACCACCGACATTACAGACCCATGCCCAAATAGCCTCTCTTAGAAACACACACTCAAACTGTTAACATAATCCCCCTTCAAAAGGGATGATTAGCTCATGCATTACTAATAGCTGAAACGAAGCGACAGACGAGGGATGGTGATAATTAAGGAACAGGTGTCTTGTGCAAATTAGAGCACACCAGAACCAACTGGCAGAACAGCACCTTAATCCAATGCACGGACAGACAAAGGGCCCTTAGGTAGCAAAGAGGCAGGGTTTGAAGTCTGTATCGGTCTCTGAGCACAACTGCAGCTTTAGTGCTTAAGTAGAGGATGCAGGGCCTCATTGGTGTGTCCATCTCTAGACACACTTGTAAACTGAACCTGGAGAGGAAGCAGGGAACTGAATTTTGTAACAGTTGTGGGTAAAAATATAAGAAGTCCTTTTGGGGTTTTCCCCCTCTAACTTCTGTACGGTTATAAATTCTCCAGCTCCCAAGCAATCTTTATCTACTAAACCCATTGACAGGTTCCAGAGTAGCTGCTGTGTTAGTCTGTATCTGCAAAAATAAATAAATAAATTTGTTAGTCTCTAAGTTGCCACAAGTACGCCTTTTCTTTAAACCCACTGATCAACTTCAGAGAATAGCTTCAAACTCTCCCTCTCTCTCAAGGACTCTACTCCTCAATTTATTAGGAATGAGATGAACACAAATCATCACGCATGAAGGTATGGATTTCCCCCCACCCTTTTATAACAAACTATCTATTGTTCATCATAAAAGCTTGGTTTCAAGGAATGAGGTGCGAGATGAGTTCAAGAGCAGTCTAAATATTACATTACCTTCCCCATCCAACTCCCATCAATGAATCATACTGGGCTTCCAAGGATCAGTAAGAACAATGCAATGGCTTTGACGGAGATGAATCAGGTTGCGCAGATTTGAGAGCAGACCCAGTTTATAAATCAAACAGTGCTACATGCTGAATTCTCTTTAAATGAGAAGTAGACAGTAGTGGATGGGATTAAATAGCAAAAATCAACCCCCCCAGAACCCCGCAAGTTCCATGAGATTTGAAACAGGACAGGTAATGGCCACCAGTTCCAAACCAGAAGCTCTTCCATTTAGCTCGTAAAGGAGGATCAAGAGATCAGTTTTAGTCCAGTGACTGGGCCCATCCTGACTAGTTCAGAATTGGAGAGCTGAAGAGACGGACCAGTCTTTTCAAAGATGTTTCAGATACAAGGCCTTGCAGCTGATTGGAAAGGTGTGTGTAGGAGAGGAGGAGATAAATATGAATACATAAGCCAAGATTTTCAAAACTGGGTGTTCAAAAATAAACATGCCGCACTGCCCCATCCCACCCCACAAAATAAAGATTTAAGTACCTAATAAGTAGGCTGTGGTGTTTCTCTCGGGGACGGGAGAAGTCAGCCATATTTTCATTCCAAGGATTTTTCAAATCATTGTGTCTTCTTCACAAGCTGCCAAGTTCACACTGATCCAGCTTCTCCTCCCCAAGTAGTTAATTAACTCCATAACTGCCGTTATCCCATTACCTTCTTCCTGAAGGAAAGGTGAGCCTAGACTGGCATCTAGGACACAAGCCACCTCAACTGCCAACAACATTTTCTAGGCTCAGCTCTTTCTCTAAAGTGAGCTGTTTTACAAACCTTGACTCATTACATGCAACAGTTAACAAAGCCTAAATCTGTCCAGAAAAACGGCATCAGTTACCCTCATGGAATTCAAACGGCACTACACGTTACACACCAAGGAAGAACTCTTGCATTTTCCAGTTCAACTCCCCTACTTTCTATCTTAGAAATATCTAAGGCCTCTATCACCTTGGCTACTAAATTTTATCAAAATAACCTTAGGCAGAAGGAACAGACAAATCTTTAACTGAAGTGGATTATTATACTCTGGTGGTTTACAACTACAGACAACGAATGGAGGCTCGTTCAGTTCAACATGAACAAGGAAGAAGAGACATCAGCCTTTCGGCTAAGATGAAGTGCTGTGTCTAAGAGCAACTATATCCCCTAAGGGTGTGGGAGAAGAGAATCCTTACCATGCACTTGCAAGCGATTGGCTCACTTATCGGAGGGGGTCATTCCCTAATCTCTCTCCTCCAACCCCGTCCAATACAAAAGAAAAATTAAAAAATATATCCGGGCCTGTTGAAGTCATGCAGAAAGTCAGGCACAAAAAAATGAAAGCCTCTTCTCCTTGCAAACTCCTGTTTGTGTTGCCAGCATGACCCAGTACATAACTAGATGGTAATGAGTTTGCGGCTTTTACTGAAGATTATGTTTCCAGTCAGAGAAAATTAGAAGTTTGCTAGCACAGAAGTGAAGACAACAGCTTGTCTCTCTGAATTATGCTCTACCCTGCAGGCCAGCGAACTCGATAGTTGGGCAGTTCTTGAAGTGTTAGGAGGCCTCCCCCCCATGCCAGCTTTTATTTCTGGCTATAACACTGCCAAGGTTTGGGAGGTTACAAAAAACAAACAGGAATCCAGCTGTCAGTGGCTTCCCAGCCTCTCCCTCTGTCAGCTCTTAATACTTCAAAATGAAAGACAGGCCTGTTGACTTGGAGCCTTCTTGCTGCAGGGACCAAGATGGGATTTGCCGTTATTGCCAGAAACACACACAGCGACTGAAAAAGAAATACAGTCTTTGTATTGAAATTTGCATGCCAGGTAAGAAGTAGACAAGCCACTTACGATAAGGTTAGGCTTACAAAGAAAGATCACAAGAAGGTACGGGTAAGTACTAATGTGGTTATGTAAACTGGATGGCTGTAGTGCCTTGGTCAACATCCACTTGTGACGATCAGCTGAGATGCTCCAAAAGAATGTTTCCAGGTATTAGACATATTGATCAAGAATCGAACCAGTGTAGAAGGTGCCTTACGCCAGAGTCAAAGGGTTATGCTGGTCAAAAAGGCTCTTTATTGGATCTGGAGGGCGAGTACGTCATCATAGAATCATAGAATATCAGGGTTGGAAGGGACCCCAGAAGGTCATCTAGTCCAACCCCCTGCTCGAAGCAGGACCAATTCCCAGTTAAATCATCCCAGCCAGGGCTTTGTCAAGCCTGATCTTAAAAACCTCTAAGGAAGGAGATTCTACCACCTCCCTAGGTAACGCATTCCAGTGTTTCACCACCCTCATAGTGAAAAAGTTTTTCCTAATATCCAATCTAAACCTCCCCCACTGCAACTTGAGACCATTACTCCTCGTTCTGTCATCTGCTACCATTGAGAACAGTCTAGAGCCATCCTCTTGGCTCAAGTCCTCAGTGTTCAGAATAAGCAGGCCGCACTTTATTGAATTCGGCTCTTCTCTCTCAGCTTTTTCTAAAGCAATGGGTCTCAGGGACTAGAACTAGCACCACAGACTCTGCAGGTAAACGTCTGTTGTGCTGAGAGTGTGAATGCACACGCCTGCCAAGGGACACTGATGAAAACAAGTTTCATTCACAACTGCCATCGGAACTTGCGTAGTTGCCTTCAAGATCTAATCTGCAGAAAAAGCATCCACAATGTTTAGCATTTATTGAGAATTAAACTACTGTATCTTTTTGATTCAGAGCCTGGAGGATCCCCAAATTCCGAGCAATGTTTGCTTAATGTGAGAACTAACCCCACAACCCCTGCCCTCTAAAACTTGAGCCAAAGCAACAGCCAATCCCAAATCAAATCTTTGCTCTGAGGCTCCTGGTTCTGACTAGTGGTAGAAGTGCAAACATCTCACATGCAAGGTTGTTCTCATGGTAATTTTCGCCCAGTGTCTCAGACATCGGTGACTGCACATCACAAGTTCCAAGCAGCCCTTTTCTTCCCACTGAAAGGGGTGAGGGGATACAAATAAACTCTCTAAACATGGAGAAATCTGACATTTACAAGCATAAGGACTTGAGATTTAGATCAGCTGGATCACTCTTTGGTAGACTGCGTTGCCTCGGCAGGCTAAACTGGACGCTTTACAGACGCTGCAAGGCTATGGATACGGAACGTTCCCATAGCAGAGCAGAAGTTAACAAAGACAAGTCCAACTGTGACACCTCCGAGAGGAAACTGGTCCCTGTTAAGATTAGTTGTTTAGAAACAGAAGCAAAGAGTCTCCTTGAACAGAGCAGAAAAAGCAGTCACTTAATAGCTGGTGTCAGATGAGTAGTAATTCTGATGCCAGCTCTGCCTGGGCAAGATGTCCCTGAGCTCATCAAGCTACTCCTGCAGCCTAGGTGAATGCTGGAAGCGATGGAGACAAATGTACCACAGCTAAGAACGGCCTCTGACAGCCAGCTGGCCTAGCAGAAACACCTGATGAGCTCCGTGACATCTGGCCTGCTCAGGAACCAGGGCCCTGCTGCAAGGCGTGAGGGCTGTGTAAGAGCCCCAGCTCTGGCTCCTGCCTGCATCAGGTTCTCTCCTACAGATGACATTTAGAGAACAGGGGAAGAGGAACTGAGTTTTAACACTGATGACACAGGCAGAAATATATGATTTCATCCTCTGATCTAGGGCCTGATCCAAAGACTATTGAAGTCGACAGGAGGAGTCTTTCCACTGATTTCAGAGGGCTTTGGATCAGGCCTTTGGCGAGCATAAGGACACTTCTGGAGCCAGTCAGAATGGTTTAAGGCACACTTCTGCCTGAAAGAACTTACCAGGTTTTAGGCTCCTCACAACATGATGTTTCTGTTCATTGTCGCTGAGGCTAGAACAGCCCAGAGTGTTTAGCCACTAAAAATGTTACCACTAGTGACTTAAACACACCCATTTGCAGCCTAGGTAACTGCCAAAACAGTGCCACCACTCCACTGTGGCACCCACCACCCTAATCACCACCCCAGCAGCCTCGGCCAGTCACACCACAGGTTGCAACACTTATAAGGACCAAGCTGCTACAGATTTCAAGAAGAGAGGCTTTGTGGGGCTCACTTCCTTGCAGTGCCCCCTTTCAGACCTCCCTCCAAGCCTCCTCTGCTGTCCCCCCTCGTGACAGAGGACACACTCGTCCCTCCTGCGTGATTTCAGCTCTCCAGCTAAAGTGCCATCTGGCACTTTACTTAGGGCTGTGTTCCAAGTTTCATCCTTCACCATCTATGGTAAGATATAATATATGGAAAAGGAGACTGATTGTTCATACAAGATTCCCTCGAGACCCTTTATAAAAGCTTAAAGATGAAAGATGAAAAGACAGAGCCCCCCAGCGGCTGGCATGTGGACCATGGCTGCTGCTGTGCTGACAGGCAGGAAGTTATCAGGAGGCAGGTAATTATTGACTCTCATTTAAATTGGTTAAAATCATTACCCAGCAGCAGAAATGGGATTGCTCGAAGAGGCTGAGAGGGTTTTGAACCTCTTCTTCCCCCCTCCGAGCAGTAATGAAGTTCCATGGAACAATGCTGCCTCCGTTAGACACTGCATGAGGAATACTTATGGATAAAGTGTAACTGGCCTCATTTCTACCCCCTAGAGTAAAGGAGAGCTACTTTGTCACAGACTTCTGCTGCCAAAGTATTGCTGGTAATTAACATGCAACTCTCAGGATACACCAGGGGAGTTTTTACAGTCATAACTCATAGGGAACATATTGCCTGTACAAAGAGCAATCTTCACAGCTGGCATTCTCCTTCGATATACGGGATCTACACAACATGGCTGGGTCGGAGGTTGAATATTCATCTAGAGCCAGAGCTACAGCTGCCAAAAGCTGGGATAGCTGCACTGAAGTAAGGGGAGCTATGCCTACTATGCCAACTGTGGACGTAGCCCCTAGTGACCTGAGGAATACATAGTGGTGGCATTACTGCCTCATGGCTGGTCAGTGGCCTACATTAAATGCATCTGTTTGTTTAAATCCAGTTCCAAGTGGACAAGTGTCCATCCCATGAAAAACACTATCACAAGTCTTGACCTCGTTGGGGGTCTCAGAGAGACTAAGGACTGAATGGACCAGAGAGACTGAACCTCCTCTGTGGCCCCTAGTTACAGCCCCTCCGCATCAAGGCCGCAGCACATTGAAATGGCAGCGGAGTGAAGTTGGCATGGTGCTGTTCTGGCCGTACCTTTGATGTGGATAAAGAGAGGGCTGTCAGAATCCTGAGCTAGCACATTTCAGTGAGAGCCAAGTTCACTTACTCTCCCCTCAAGCCCTCAAAACACCCAACACCCCCTCCCAAAACCAATCACTCAATTCCCTCCCCTCCTAAATTAAACAATCCAAACACGGCGAAGTGTTTTCAAAAAGTCCTCCTATGCAAAGATTGCAGTCCCTGGCACACACAGCCAGGATTGGAGCCAGCAGCAAGCTTGCATTCTCTGGTGTAAATATGCTTCCATAGTCATTTTTCATAAGCAAGAGAAAGATGGAGATTGGCAATCTCCCGAGGTGACTGCCATCTAATTCTTCATCGATGGAGTATTTATGGTACAGTCATCTGCAGTGTCTTGTAGTCACTTTAGCGCCACCTTGACCCCTGACCTCCCATACTCCGCATCGTCTAATTGCATCCGAATCGAGAGGGAGGGGAGCAAAGAAGCTGATCGCAGTAGGAGAGCGGAGTTTGAAAGTGGAACATCAGGGGCATGATACATAGCAGCCCCGCAGAGCGAAGTTGCAGAGGTGGGCCTGGCTGTGCCCTCCACAGACTGACCTCAAGATGGATCCGAAATAGAACAGGAACCTTCCTGACACTGAGCAGCCTTGAGGATTTTTTGCAACATTAGCGAGCACGGCTATAAACAGATTAATGAGCTTCATCTAATAAAGTGTGAGCGCACAGTCATTACTACCCCCCCGACAGACACTGCCCTACATCTATGCAGATAGTGGAGTACTGGCAGCTAACACGATCTTTCTATTTAATATAAACCCCCCTCAGGTTAGGTAGTGTTAAGGTGGGAGAAACAGATAGGCTGCGTGGCATATAGGCATGGAATACCCGCAAGCATGCCTCTCCATGAGCTGTTCAGTGCTAAGGGCTACCTGGGGAATTTACTCATTCTGAGCCTTCCTCTTCCCCTACCTTATCTAGTGCACACTACACAGACTGGTGCAATAAACCATCTGGATCACTTCAGGGATAATTTCTGCCCAGAAAGGTGACACCGATCACAGTTTGCCATAGGACAAATCTGGCCAGTCTTGGGTTATCTGTATTTATGGTAGCGCCTATAATTTTGTCATCAGTAGCTGCTGGTTTGGTCTAAAGATCACAGCTTTGGTCAAGATAACAACCAATATTTCACCAAACAAAAGCAACAGCTCACAGGATCATAGAACTGTAGGGCTGGAAGGGACCTTGAGAGTCATCTAGTCGAGCCACAGCACTGAGGCAAGTCACAACCATCTTCAGAGCACCTCCCTGACCAGTGCTCCCAAAGGGCTGAATAGATAGATGTCCCTCCCTTGCTGGTTGGCTGGAGGTGGCTGAGGGAAGGACTCGTTATTAAAGCCCTTTGTTAGGAGAGCTCTGGAAAAAGCTCAGTGTCAGGATGAGTGACAGTGTAATCTAGGCTTCGTTTAAGAAGAAAAACCACTTCTCATTGTGAAGCGAACAGACAGCTCTTTGCAAAAAACATGTTTCAGTCCCCTGCACTATCGATTTCTCTGTAGTAGGAGACAAGCTAATCCTTTAAAGCCAGTCACTTCAATCCACGTCCTTGCAGTTTCTTGGAGTTCTTCCACTGTGTACCAAAGGATCAGTCTCCTTCCCCGAGTCCTGGCATCAGGGTACATTCGCCTTCCATCTGATATTCCCCTTGTCCTAAGGGAAGGGAGGTTCAAAGGAGGCTAGCAAATCCAATACCAAAAGCTGAACTTTAGAGCTAGGGATACTGACATGACAAGTCTACATCCCGCTTGTGAAACGCTGCACAGATCTCAGCCACTGTGTGAGCCAAATCAATTACAAACCAAGTCTCGCTCACAGAGGCTAGGCATTAACCAAAGTTTTTTTTTTTTTTGGTTGGGAAACGTTGAGGGGAAAAAAGCCTTGTGACGCTGCCAGGTGATCTGTCAAAGACGCATGATGAGCAGGCAATAAACTGCAACAGAGACAGAAATTAATGACAAGACCGAGGGAAGAATGGCCAAGAAACGAGGGGTGAATTCAACCTTAATTAGCTCCATGACAAAAAGCGGAGAACTGCTTTCATTTCCCAGACACCATTTATTTTGGTGGAACTCGGCTCCCAGGTTTTGCAGCAGCAGCTTCAGGGCAAACTGACCTCACTTTAAAAAGTTGATGAGATGGAGACAGGAATGAGACTCCGAAATCAGCCCCTCGGACTGGGTTTTTAGTCCAACAGTGCTGCATTATCGAGGCATCTGTGGCAAAAGTTAGTGCACTGATTA
The DNA here is from genome assembly GCF_965152235.1 of Eretmochelys imbricata. NCBI lineage: Eukaryota > Metazoa > Chordata > Testudines > Cheloniidae > Eretmochelys > Eretmochelys imbricata. The sequence goes on along the minus strand of NC_135585.1, from coordinate 14,263,327 downwards.
GTTACACTTAAAGCAGGACTTCAATCGTTCTGTTTCTCACATACCCGCATACGCTGCAGTACTCCAGAAGATGACGTTGCAGTGTTCTGGATCACTAATGTAGGTTCTTCCTGCCTTCCAGTACTGTAATTGCCCACAGGAGTAATAGCTACCATTCTTTTACACTGACAGTCATTTGTTTTTATTTCCACATTCATTTTGCAATAAAAAGCACTGGAGTGTTTGTAGTTAGGAACAACATGCTCCAGCGCTGGCGAGAGAATCTTGCTAGGACACATCCCTTCTGAGAAGACAGCACAGGAGGCTCTGTACTCTGCTGTAACCCTGCTTTGGAATGTCACTACAGAACACTGCTGTGTGCGTGTTCTAGGTGATTGTTGTAAGCAAACAGGCATGCTGGCTTCACATCAGCACAATAAACTTCCCCCAAACAGTTGTCCTCATGATCCCTCTCTGCAGGCTTAGGCTTAGCACACCCAGTAGTGGACTCATACCAGGTGATGATGTAGGAGGTCAACACTCCCCTCCCACGTGTTCTCACTTTCTGGCTCTGAAAGTCTCTAGGCCACTCCTGGCACAGAGTCCTGCAAGAATAGATACCCGAGACAGCAGCTATGATCTACTGATTGCTGGACGTGACTGCTGTGGGGCACAGTGGTGAAAGGTGGCAGAACACAGGGAAAGTCTTCTCAGCTGCAGAAGGGAACACTCAGAACAAGAGCGGGTCTCTCCTCAGAAGATGCATTCAATTCAAAGCACCACCTTTCAACTCAAGGACTGTTTCCAGTACCAATGGACTTGGGGTGAAGAGTTAGATCAGCAGCTCATGCTGGGACAGCATTGCTACTAACCACTTACATCATATAAAGCTAGTGAGATCTGTACATGGGGACACCTCCACCATGGATGGACACCCCTGCTCCCTCCATCTAGAAAACTCAAAAAATGTGTGCGCCCCTGCCCTGAATTTTTGCATAGCATTTTTGGGTGCTGCTGAACAGCTGACACGCTCCACCACACAACTGGCTGCACTTCAGCTCCACCGCGTGGTGAAGTGATCCTTTATATATAGTTGTAAGGCAATTTGAGATCCTTTCGGCTCAAAAGGGTTTGTGCTAAGTGTAAGCTCTTGAGAGCCAGCTGGGGCTGCAGCTTTGAAAACCTCTCTGGAAAGGCTTCATCCACCCAGGGTTGTATGCAGCACAGGGGCCATTTGGGTTAAATAGTGGTCCCGGCCACCCCAATTGGCATTAGCATGCGAGGAAGGCAGGCTGTGGACTCAGGTGCTCGCATGTGGAAGAGTTTTGGCTTAATGGGGGATGCCCTTCACTAAAAGCCTCTCAACAGGGAGACTGCACATTGCTTCTTAACAGTAGAACCTACAGAAAGACAGGTATGACAAGGGGCCGAGCCCTACAGGGGGGTGAGTGAGGGCACACAAACTAACAGAGACATGGGTCTCTAGTGAGAAATCAAGGCATCTCTATGCCCAGATGAGAGGACAGATTCCCAAATGCAACCTTATACCCACAGAGGCAGACATGAGGTTACAGTCACAGCTGGGGGGGGAGGGGGTGGAGGGAATGCCAAGAGGGCAGCTCTAGAGCCAGAGAAGGGGGAACAGGGAGATGAAGAGACAAGAGAAAAATAGCCCTACAGATTGCAATCAAAGAGAACCCAAGCAGGAAGTACCATGCTGAGACAAGAGAAGAGGGGAAAATGCATCTACATAAAATGTACTAATTCAGCCTTACCCCTTTCAGGTTAAATTCTGCATCTAACAAGAGGATATTTGTTCCCCTTGATTATCTCCCCACCCTTCTGCACCAGCCTCTCTCAGTTTCAGACAGACCCTGCTCTGGTTGCTCATTATTCTAATCAGAATGTCAGGCTGGGGTGACATTGTCCCTTCCTGAAGAGAGATGGTGAGTGCCTGAGAGCCCGCTCATTTTATTCACCGCACAAGCACATTTCCAACTGGGATAATCTCCATTAAACCATCTGTGCTCCCCTCTTCACTTGGCCGGCACCCGCTGGGCTGCCTGCGATACTGCAGCATCTGTGAACCTGTAAAAGTGGATGCCATGTACCTTTCCCAATCAGCTAAAAACCAGCACATCCTCCCATGGAACAGCTATACCCGACATCCTTAAACACCGCAATGCCAGGCTAGGGAGAGGATCTTTTGAAGCGCCTTCCTCCAAAATGGCATTTGCTTCCCCCATTTGGGAGTTTTAGTCTGTTATGGGAAGAAACTGGGCTCCTGAGTTACCAGGAAGGGAGGGCTGATGGAAGAGAGGAAGCTAAAGCATTTCCGTCCGCCCCAGTGCAGAACTGAGGCAACATTTGCCACGGTCATGTTTGATCAGAATCTCCAGATGGCTGGCGATTCCCACCAATTTAACCCCTTATTTCTTTCATGAGTATTAATCAGCCAGCTTTTCTCTAGCAACAATATCATTATTTCACCATATCACTAAGGAAGGGTAACTTCAGGACTGTAACAAGAAACAGGTATGAGTCCAATGCAGAGACGGTTAAAGCTTAAATCCACTGTCCCTTCCTCCGGTCCACACAGAAGACATTTGGCTGGCCTTAAGGGAAGTGTTATAAAAGGAATTGCAGCAGGGCTCGATGACCCTAAATCTGTAGACTAACTGCACTATGAAACACACACAACAGCAGAGACTCAGATTACCTCCTTTTACAGCTCATTCCAGGCTGCCCTTAAAAATGGGCATAGAACAGCCAAATGACCCAGAAATCATTCTGGCTGCAGAAGACGCCACTGTGCTGTGACTAACTGGTTTGAAGGGAAGAACAGAAGTTACCAATTTGCTTTAACTGCAATCAGCATTTGCCATCTACAGGACATGGAGCCCATGCCTCCCTTACCAGCCGATTCACCCTGCAAGCTGCACCGAGTGCACTCATGCTGTGCCTTTCATAACCCCAGCTTCCAAACCCATCCAGGCCTCCCAAATGTCCAACTTAAGGAGGCAAATGCAAGCATCGAGTAACAGGACAGGAAGGAGGGAGTACAACTGAATAAAATCAACACTTTCCATGACCTGTTTATATCACAAGCCACCCATATTTTGGGACACAATTTACGACCAACAACACTCAGTCCATGGAGGATGAAGGTTATGTGGGCCTGGCAGGCTACGTGTCGTCCCTGCAGCCACACATAGGTGTGCTAGATTCTGTAGCAGTAATAGAAATACTGCACAGGCACGCAAATCTTCAGAGAGGGACTTAATCAGTCTAAACAGTCTCATTATGTACACAGTGCTCAACATCCACTCCCAAAAAGCAGGAACGGAACCCATTTCTGGAGGAGTTTTGGGACATTAAACCATGAAATAGGATTTTATGTCCATCATTTTCTCCTCCCTTTCCCCAGCCTAAAGATTCAGTGCTTGAAACAGTTATTACTGCAACTGAGAAAAAGGGAAGGGAAAAACAGAGTCCTTGGGAGAGAGGCAGGACTGATCTTCTGCTGACAGGTGGCATTTGAGGTGAAAAATGCCCAATTGGTATGATTCTTGCAGTTGCCACAGATTCTGCAGAAAACATTACATTTACCATTTAGCCTGGAAAAAATGGAAGTAAAAACGTTGCCAGTAATTTGCTGGCTGCACACACACAGAAAAAGGTGGGAGCTGAGGGGGGATTCATTCTTACTGAGGGTAGGAAGCAGAGTGCTGGCTACGGTGGGACCTTGGCTGGATTGCGCTGACCTGCTTAGACTCCCTCAGAGCTGAGCCTGCAGCTCGGCCACTGGGAACAGCCAGGAAAGATGAGGAAACTAGAGACAAGAGCTCAGGAGACAGAGCCTGATGCTCCCAAAGAGCAGTGCTGGTTTCTTTGGAGGACAGTGTGCCTTTCCTTCTAAGTTCTCGTGTTGTCTTTTTCCTCCTTCCCATACTGGGATTTAGTATGCAGGAAAAGCTCCTTGTTTCAGCTGCCTGATTCAGAACCCATTCACAAGAGGGAGAGTTAGGACTCCAGAACAAAAGGGCCCTAGCCTATAGGGACATTTCTCATGCTAGGGAGGAGAAGGTCCCATTTGTTTATGTTCTTGAGAGGTTTATTCCCCTTCTCCACTTCTAAATGGCTTGTTTCTTCCTTTGCATGGCTCGGCTCTGGCTACCCTGCTGGTCCTAGAGGATCCACTTCTGTACACAAACATGACAGTTTAAGGTGACAGTTATTCCGTGCTGAATGTAAAGTGTTGTGGTAGAGAGACATGTACACACACACGGATTCTGAATTAGGAAACCGCTCTGCCAAATTTTGATCTCTGAAGTATAAAACGTTTCACATGACTGCTGATCTCAAGTTTTAGTTTTGTACTACATGCAATATTCCAATTAAGCTTGGGGGGGAAAAAACACTTCAGGCAATAGGCCTCTCAAAGCACCATCATGTTTTGAGAAGGAAAAGCTTGACTGCACTGCAACCTGCTCCATGGAAAAATAAGTGACTAGGAAAGAGTTTGAAACAATGCAACAAGAGACAAGAATAGCAGTCCTTTTTCATTTAGTGGAAGCATTTGCATTTGAGAACGTGTCATTCAGTACTCTGGTCTACCCAATTCTGCATTACCGTTTGGCCACAAAGCCTACTTTCCTACAGCACAAATTTCAGACTGTTCATGCTACTTTACTGAAGGCTGTTGTGGTTTTGAACAAGTTATCCTTTCATCCCTGGAATTTTTCAAAGTGAAATTCCAACAAAACAGGGTAGATAAAAATCATTGATTTTTAAAAATAAATAAATAAAAATCTGATTTTTTTTTTTATTTACATCGGATTTTTTTGATAAAATGCTTTTTGAGGAAAAAACCTATCTAAAGATAGCTTTAATTAAGAAACATTATAGCTCAAAGATATCTCATCATGGAATAGGGATTATAAATTCTAATTCTTTCATGTAATGTTTAAGAAAAGTTTTGTAAAGGAGTTCCAGTAGTTCATGGATTAGTGACCCAATCTTATGGGATTCCACTGGCTTCTGTATAGATTATTTGGGTTAGTTTTTCTATCTATCCAATGGGACACAGTGCTTAGTCTAGAAGATACCATCAGAGATGCTTAGTTTTGCAGTTCTCAAACTGAATGTGTCTCCCCAGCGGTAACATGCTTGTTAACAGCAAAAATGTTTTTAAATAAATAAATATATAGAGATGAGAAATAACAGACCGCAACTCTATTGTCCCTCTGCAAATTTGTGTACACAGAGTCAATCCCTTACCTCTCTCTAAAAGTGCAAAGTTTCAAAAAGTTCAATGAATAGAAGATTTGTTGGGGGGAGGAGGAGAAGAAGAAGAATAGATCTGGACAAGGAGAAGTCTGGAGATAAATGTGAGAAGCGAGGGATATATGCTTTTTTGTTAAACTATATGTTTGCTGTTGAAGAGAAAAATCCAGAATACTTAATGCTGTTGTTTTAGTTAAATAAAACAATTTAAATGTCTGCCTGGTGATGTTCTCCTCCTAATACAGCAAGGCAAGAAAATCCTCCAAATATTAATGATTAACCTGTTGAATTGGAGATCCTTCACATAAATATCTGCCTCAATTACCTTTGGTAAATAAAATAACCAATCACTCATTTTCTGATAGAGCTGTAAAACTAATCTGAAAAGTTTTCAAAATAAATCACTGTTTAAAAATGTATAGTGTGTACCTTCTAAAAATGAATCCTACATCTATCTCAGAGTTGTGAAGAATATGTAGTAAGCTTGTAACAACCAACAAGAATGCATTTTTATTTAGAAAACCATGATTAAATAGAGTCTTCCCGACTATGATTTAAATCAATTTGATTTAAATCAAATCCACCCTGCAACAAAGCTAAAAAGGGAGAAGAAAACTTGTGTTTTATCAGGCCTGTACTGAAGCATTTCTAGCTCCTTACAAAGTAACATCTGATTGACACTGGGCTGTTAAAATGCATATTGCTATAATTTAATGATATCCTGTAAAATTTGCCACTTTGCAACACGAAGGAAAGACACCTTTTTTTCCATGGACAAATATAACACAGACCTACCCACTGGTCACCTGTTGTCTACAAGTTATAACAGAACAATGAAAAAGATTCATCAGCACCAAAGTCGGTTTAACTTTTAAACTCCCTTCAGAGCTGTGCCATATGAAGAATAGTTCTCCTGACCTTGACAACAACAACACTTCTTGCAGCGGATCTCCATGTGCTTCATAGACAGCTAAGTGTCAACACTCTTGGAGCTTTGTTAACATTATCCTCCTTTTACAGAGGGGTAAATTAAGACAGAGCTTAGGTGACTTGCTCAAGGTCAAGCAGCAATTCAACTGCAGAGCTGGGAATAGGAGTCTGGATTTGTCCTCTTAGACATACAATGTTGCCCATATGCTTATCTAGTGGGAAATGGTAGAGCTGTTAGTGAAGATGTAACTGAGCTCAAAGGTTGCACTGACAGTTTGGAGCTTTTCTGTATGTTCAGCCCATCACTGGAGCAATTCCATTTATTACCTAACCATATCTCATAGCATCACATAGCCTTGTTCCCACTGAAGGCAAGTGGAGAAAAGCACTGAAACCTTTTTCTTGATTACTCAGAAGAGAAAGGGTTAATCACTGCCACAGACATTAGAGGATAAAGTAACCTTCAAACCTAAACAAAGACAAGCCGGGGGAATAAAGTTCATGAAAGTTGCCCACAGAGACAGCAGCAAGTAACGCTTTTGTTTGTTTGGGTTTTTTTAATTTTTCAATTATCTTTATGAGTTATAGGTGTAATATCTGGGAGACACAGTTAGTAATTAATGCATTTCTGCCTTTCCTGACAAGTGCCTTCTGTTCGGTCAAAGAGTTATTGAAATTCAGAGAGAAAATCCTCAATCATGTAGGTTTTCAAAGAAATAGGCCAAGATGCAATTTAATAAAGCAATAATATTTCTTTTAAATAATTAACCAGGCTGTGACATTTACTAATATTCCTGAGATCTAGCTCCTGTTCCAGTGTTATTATTGCAATAGTGAGGAGTGCTCAGGCATGTGATCCAGCCACCACACTCTCCTTAGGATGGCAACTGAAAGCATTGCTTACATTTACTCCTGCCCCTGGGTTTACCTGCTGGCACTGATGATCTGAAGCATCCTTCCTCCCTCTCTTTTCCATACCGGTTTCTATTTAAACCCCCAGCTAAAGTTCCAGCAGGTCTGAGATTCAGGCTGCTTTTACTTTCAAAGCTATTAAAGCTCTTCACCTCCTTCTCCCCACTTCTTACCCCAGACAATGGTTTCTGTCTTCGTGTTTAACTCCTACTGAAGTCAAAGAGAGTTTGATTCTGCCATGCAACAGAGCCACAACAATTTGATACTGCAGTGATGGGCTAGAAAATCCTAAACTAGCCAGCCATGCTATTGAATGGTACAATAACAGAAACAGAACAATGTATGGTGACATGTTCCCCCTCAAAAAGCAGAAGTTTGTATAAAACTACAATATTTCACACACAGAAGATTTTAAAGACACACAAAAGTTGTTGCAATATAGGAACAGATCTAACACTCATATACAGCTTTGCATTAAACTTTAAGACCTCTATATAAAGTCAGAATCACTTCACCAAGCACTGAAGTGCAGCCACTTCTGGATTGCAACAGCTGTTTAAACAGTACTGAGATAGACAGCATGCAGGACGGAAAGTGAAGAATACTGTATACTAAAGAGAATGCAGGGGAAATTTCGCTTAGCACAATGTGGTTAGCCAAACTATAATGTAGTCAGGCTATCAAGCCTGCAGTTAGAGCTTTCAGCAAATCAGACAGGGCTGATGTCAGAATTCCATACCTTGGCTGTTCATCTGAACGCATTATGCCATAGAAACCTGTGTACATCATTTCAGACCAAATATGATATACGGACCACACCAGTCATCCAGTTCTGAGCACTCACCAGATAGAGTCTGTAAGCATCAATCCGCCTGATTGGCCCCCAGCACTTGTCTGTATCGTTATACTTCGTGCCATCTCCAACACCGCAGGAGTGATTGCCAGTTACGCGACTGAGAATGCAGTCGGGGGAGTGGGAAGAGAGAGAAACAAAAGCAAAACAGTAATTAACATCCCTCTGAATACACTAATTGCGTCTTCCTCTCTCCTCCAGAGAAAGAGGATGGGGCATGGTGGAGACAGAGACATGCAGAGACTTTCCCCTGATCTTGCTGCTTTATCACAGGCCCCAGAAAACATAAATCACTCTGAATTATGTAACCATAGATAGATTCTTGGGCTCTTCACAATTATTTGAAAATGCAGGTGATGGGACTAGATGGTTGAAGTTACTAATAGTGCGATATAGAGACTTGCACCTCTAGGACACTATTTCAAATTGAGCCCAGAGCGAACTTGAACAAATGTCATTCTTCTCTGATAGTTACTGTTACTTATGAGGAAGGAACTGGTCTCAGTCTAATTCTTAATGGACACCTATTCATATCACAAAAGGACTCAAATCTCAGCCTAGATGGCCACCTCAACCAACAGGTCAAGAACTTATTAAGGATCACTCCTGGGAATGGTCCTTCAATAACAAGGAAACACAATAATGAGTTCACACTGGTGCAGCCACTGCTGCATTAACCACGTGGGTAAGTAGGACTTAGGTCTGGCCCCAAAGTTGAATCTAAGTCAGGTCACGTGACTCTCCAGTCAATTAATGCCAGCTTAGCCGTCTCCAGTAAAGGAGGCGTCCAACCTCACTACCCCATCTGTAAACACCGATGACCTGTTCTTGGGTCATCTCCCTCTCTGGCTTCCAGAAGTCAAGGGCAAAACCAGGTCCACTGAATATTCGTTAGCCCTCCATCGCAGAAGCACCCAAATGCAAAAGGATCTGTTCCATCCTCTGTTGTCAGTGCACTAGATTCCTGGCTTACAAAGAACGGCCATCACTCACCAGGTCACCTGCATGAGCGAGACTGGCACAGCAGCTGCGTAGATCGCTAGGTCCCCATAGAGGTAGATGATTATACAGAAGTAAAACAAGTTGACCCCCACTGTAAGAAAAGGAAACGCATTAATAGGAGGGCTAGGGCCAGGTGGGTCCTTGAACTCTGCTCCTAAAGGAGTCAGTGGTTCACATCACCTCCTTGCCAGGGGGTTTTATTATTATTTTATTTTCTCCATCAATTTATGTATTTATTTGGTGATAAATTGCATGTAGGTGAGAGGTGCCAAGCTAGCTGCATTGGAGGCTGGAATCTTCTGCCCACAGGAGATGTACAGCATAGGCAGAAGTAATACAAGCTTCCTCCCAAAGCCCTGTCAAGAATCAAAGTTTACCTCTGACTCATTAAATCCCTGGCCTCTTCACTAAGATGGCCCACAAGGGAAAACAGTGACAATTGTGATGATGGCTCTGGTGCCATGGACATCCGCTTGCTAGAAAGTGGACTGAGTACAACCAACTCCTTTCACATAAGCTACATGTCAGGTGGTGAAGGCCCTCTGACATGGGACAGATATAAGCCAGCAACCTGAAGGTAAAAGGTGCCCTATTCAGGTAAGAACATGCAAGCCCATTCAGTTCTCTCTTCATTCTCCCCCACTCTTTAAATAAACTTATTCACTAGCGCCAGGGCACAATTCCTGTGTGGAAATTGTCTCACTTGAAAATGAGACGTGCCAAGGGACTGGTGAAGTTGAAATGCATTGAGTCACACCCCTGGGATGCAACACAGCATTGAGGTAGTTTAAAGAAGACTGAAGGCATGGAATACTCTGAATACCTACTCATTGCAGAATGGTCCTTTAGCATTGCCCCGACTTGAAGCTCTGCACCTACAAAGCTCCTGAACTCCTCAAGAACTTAGCCATGAGGTTTTAGTCATGCAGAGCTCCCAAGTTCTGCAGGGCTGAAGCTAAGCTTCTTTGGAAGGCTCCTGCCGAGTTTATAAACTTTGAGCTTAGTTTCAACCCTGTGGAGCGTGAAAACTAATTCTGCAGCACTTTTGATGTTAAATCTGAGTTTTACAAAAGTTTCACACATTCTCCCCTGCTCACAAAGCCCTTCATCACAACCAGGTTTTACCCGTTCTGCATTCAGCCGGAAGGAGGAAGATGAAATAGAGAATCTCTGCAACAAAGCTAGTTTTACGCACAAAAAAATCTTAATGGGGCACAAACAAGAAACTCTGCTGTCGTGAGCTGAAGCCAATGAGGATAAAGAGATGCCAAATTACACTGACCCAACTTTGAAGAAGTGGAGCCAGTCTAAACAATACAAAGTGAATCTCAACAGATTTTAATTTCAAAGGCAAGTGAACCATGAAAAAGCACGCAACTGTTTCACTTTAGCAGGAAAAAAAGAAAGCAGCAAGCATTAGAAGAGAAGAGCATGAGGAGAACACAATGTTTTGACAAGTCTGTGCACAGGACTGGGAATGATGAACTTGAGTTCAAATCCCCGGGAATGCTAACTCCCCGTGGCTTAGGCAAGTCACTTTACTTCGCTGTCTCACATACGCTATCTGTAAATGAGGCTAGCACCACTGACTACTTGCAGTAGGGAGGATTAATGCTCATACAAGGCTTTGTAGTTTAGCAGCTCTACCATACATTTAGATAATTCTACTGCACTCATCACTGTGGTATTTGGATGCTACATTCTGTACATTGTTTCTCTTTCTCCCTCTAAACCAAATATTCTAGGTTTTGTGGCTCACTTGATTAATGACCTCCTGTTTGGAAGGCAGCAAGGCACCTTCTCTGCCAAAAGAAATCAAAATATGGTCTCTATATTATCGTTACAGCACCAGCATCCCCTACCCAAGTTTAAAAATTCCCCTATCACTGGATCCTCCAAGATGGTACCTCTCAGAGCTGAGGTGACACTCAGCTATAGGAGAATGTCAGACTCTCTCAAGATAGATATGGGAGAACTGAAGGGGAGGTACTGGAAGAAAGGCGGGGGGGGGGGGGGGGGCGTGTATCTTGATGATCTGCCTGAGATACACTGGTGCTGAGATTATGTCCATATTACAGAGCCACAGAATCAACCTCCAACCAGCTTCTCATTATAAACCCAATCTTGACCTTCTCTTCTAACTTCCTTAAAAAGCTGTTTCTCATACATGTTCTGTAGCTACAGGAGGTTAGTTTTTCTTTTGGCAAAGTTTGAAAAATGAGGTCCTTCTCTTGGAAAAGTCTCTCTCCTCCCCCCCTCCCAACGTCATATTTAGTAAAGGGGAACTGCAGGCGCTCAGCCCCTCTGAAAAAGAGTCAGACCACGAATTCTAGAAACTCCCAATTTATTTTTGTTTTTTCCCCCCGTTGTCCTCACCGAGAACTAGTGCCTTGGGGTATTTTTAAGATGGTCACATAGGGATAGTCACTGTGCAACTTTGAAAACCATCAGATTCCAGGAGCAGGGGGAAGGACAGTTAAAAAAAATAGTTAACCCTTTAGACAGAGCTGCTATTCCAAGATCTGAGTTTTTAAAGATCAGTTTTCAGCCCTTTGTGTTGAAATGAGTCTTTAAAATGTAAAGAGAAGGTTAGGGCTCAAAGTCTGATTTTCCTAGTAATTACCTCCACTTCTTCCCCATTCAGTTTGCATCCAGTGTAACTGTCCTAGTGAAGGAAGTGCCAACTCCCGCCTCTGATGACTGCCCATGCAGTAGCTTTTATGTAGTCTTTGTACTTAGTTCAAGAAACGTATGGGAATAAAGCGTTAAGAAGTTGGTGAACTTGAAACCCCAGATCCTTAAAAGTCTGACTTGCTGATCTCTAGGATGCAAGCAGGCACCATCCTTTGTCCCTTTTGGTGCTCTGTGTTGCACTCAGGCAGCTCAGCTCAAAGAACATGCAGCGTTCCCAGCTTGACTTTCTAATCAGTGAAGTACAGGCAAGAGGTTCCCCCATCTTCTCTGACTGCAGGTGGACTTCAGTGTCAGTTCTGTTTATAAACTGCCACCAACCCTCCCTGATCAATACTTTCATTACTGGACACAAAACGGGAAGATCAATGACTTCCTGTGAGGACGGAGAATGATGAATGTGCACAGAATCCATTATTATGATAAATGACACCTGATCCCTGGCAGAGAGAGCTCAACATTGTGACCAGAGAGAGACATGCTTCAGAGCAGGCTCCTTTAAAAAGAAATTGGTGGGGGCCCTTTATTTTTCCTTGCAGCCCAAACAAGTCAGCACCATTCAGAAAACAGATGAAGAATCAGAGGTGGAAGATTTATCTCCAGCTTAACTCCGAGATTTGCAGATTCACATCCCGTCAGATTGTTAAACCAGTCAAGGGAAATGAGCAGAGAGCTCATTAGCAACAACAGGGTTTTTCCTTTTAACAGGCCAATGAGTCTCATTGGTAGGAATCTGTGACAAAGCCCCCCTCCCCCCTTCTCTCCAATGGCCATAGAGCCCCCCGACACCTCATGTCTGCCTGTGCTACACAGCATCTTGATCCAAGCAAACATCAGAGACAGTTGCTAATGGTACAATCGCGGAGGCTAATGCTTTGAGCTAGTATTTTCAAACTCCAGCTTCTGACAGCGTAGATTTCTCATTCCCTAACCAATATCCAACTGATAACTGCACAACCCCCTCATTCAGGGCCCTTTGATCTCTGTGGAGCCTTTCAAATGACTGGTGTGCTATGACAGTCTACAGAGAGGCATGTTTAACTTGGCTCTTCTCTGATCTCTTAGGTTTGAGCTTTTGTAGCAAAAACAGTGGGGCACCTTTGAACGGGAGCTGAGCAATAGTAAAGACCAGGCTATTACTTCTGACCAGGGAGGGAAAGCAGCAAATAGATTCATAGATACTAAGGTCAGAAGGGACCATTATGATCATCTAGTCTGACCTCCTGCACAACGCAGGCCACAGAATTTCACTCACCCACTCCTGCAAAAAACCTCTCACCTATGCCTGAGCTACTGAAGTCCTCAAATCGTGGTTTAAAGACTTCAAGGAGCAGAGAATCCTCCAGCTAGTGACCCGTGCCCCATGCTACAGAGGAAGGCGAAAAACCTCCAGGACCTCTTCCAATCTGCTCTGGAGGAAAATTCCTTCCCGACCCCAAATATGGCGATCAGCTAAACCCTGAGCATATGGGCAAGATTCACCAGCCAGATACTACAGAAAATTCTTTCCTGGGTAACTCACATCCCACCCCATCTAACATCCCATCATAGGCCATTAGGCCTATTTACCATGAATATTTAATTACCAAAACCATGTTATCCCATCATACCATCTCCTCCATAAACTTATCGAGTTTAATCTTAAAGCCAGATAGATCTTTTGCCCCCACTGTTTCCCTTAGAAGGCTATTCCAAAACTTCACTCCTCTGATGGTTAGAAACCTTCGTCTAATTTCAAGTCTAAACTTCCTGGTGGCCAGTTTATATCCATTTGTTCTTGTTCTCACATTGGTACTGAGCTTAAATAATTCCTCTCCCTCTCTGGTATTTATCCCTCTGATATATTTATAGAGAACAATCATATATCTCCCCTTAACCTTCTTTTAGTTAGGCTAAACAAACCAAGGTCCTTGAGTCTCCTTTCATAAGACAAGTTTTCCATTCCTCAGATCATCCTAGTAGCCCTTCTCTGTACCCGAGTCACAGCTCCCCCCGGAACAGCTAACTAGGTCGATCTCCTGTCTTATCTGGAAGTCACAGTGTTTTCATGCTGTGTTCCATGGCAGCACCACCTGACTTCCTGAAAGAGCTCTCATCCCATCATCATCAGGACCCTAAATATTTCTGGAAGGGGATCCCTAGCATCTAACTCTGATAACTAAAAATAAAACTTTAAGATGGGGGATTAAATGTAAAGCATTAGGCAAGTAATACAGTATTGTGAGGAAATTTACATGTAGTTTTTCTTACTCGGGTTAGAAGAGAAGCACATGTACTCCCAGCACCCTCTACTGGGAGACACTGCCTCTAACATCAATGATTAAAGCTTGAGATCAGCTGCAGCCTCCTAGAACATAGTCTCCCTTATAAACCCCACTCTCCAGTACTAGGTATTGTAGTCACCACCATTTGCTCTCCAATTCACTTGAAGAGGTTTTGCTAGCGATTTGAAATTTGTGCATGCACTGGCTGACCTGTTGCCCCCTTTCTGCAACATCCCCTTAATCTAGCAGGCTACACCTGCCGATATAGACAAGGATCCAAAACAGTATTGCTAGGCAACACTTACACAGCATTCTTCATCTTCAAAGTGCTTTACAAATATTAATCCCCAGACAACTACTGTGAGGTAGGTAAGTAATAGCCTTGTTTTGCAGATGGGGAAACAGCCACAAGCGAAGAGACTTGCCCCGAGGTGCAGCAAATCAGTATCAGAGCTGGGACTAGAAGCTCCAGGCCTAGGCTGAGACCACACTGCTCCTCCGCCACCATTAGAGTGGGGCACTTAGAGCTCTAAGGTGGGAATGTCAAAATAGCTAAGTGAGCTAGGAGCACAAGACCTGCTGAAAGGATTCCCATGCACTTTCAGCGAGACTTGTGCTTGCAAATGACACCGGTGCTTTTGAAAACGTTCCCCACCCCGGATCCTGATTCTCCATGGAACGCAATGAAGTTACATTAGCATAAAACTGGTGTAATGCCGTGGAAAAGGCAGCCCACTGTGTGCTAAGAAAAATACCGGTGAACAAAGGAACATGCCATTCACAAGACATTTGACTGCAAGAGACCAAAACTGAACACCATGGCATGTGTCTGATTGCAGAGACAGAAAACATGGGATTTCTTTACTAACACACTATGCTCTGAGTGTCATCTCTCTCGTTGTCTATGGCTTGTATCTCTATAGTGTGAGATTAATATAGCTTTATATTGCAGCTACCTTTGTAGGGTTTTCTTATTTCATTCTAGTTATAGATGTTTTTTATTGTATGACAGAAAACACATTTAATACAAAGACAAGATGCCTGCATCCATCAGGTGTGCACAGGGGACCCATTCAGACTGAAGCTCAGGATTAGAGAAGCCCTAGAGGTCACTTACTCGGCCACAGTCAAGTGCTCTCAGAAATGCTCCTCACTGACCTCCTTCCTTCAGACTGAAGCTAACTGATTGTGGAAATGTTTGGTGTGCTGCATCTTAAGAGTGTCAGGAAGGTGAGAGCAGCACACTTCCTGGCTCTGCTGCTGTGGACCATGTTTGCAGAGGATACAGAGAGAGGAGGTGAGCACTTAATGCATGGAGAGTCAGGGTCAGAGCAGTCATGCTGGGCAGAAGCAAGTGTTACTCCTACAATCTTTATACTCATGTGCTAAGGGAAATCTGCCCATTTTGCTTCAGGACTTTTTTGGCTAAACCTACTACAGCCCCTCTGCCTTCCCTGACCTAGATTCTGGCGTAGTTCCCTTGGCTGGGTTGGAAATGAGTCCATAACATCACATTCTCTGCAACTGCGATGGAGGACAGTCAGTAACAAAAATCCTACAAAAAGGATGGGGGCATGTTTGGCTGGGACTGTCAAGTCCTCAGAATCAGGAGGTTTAGAGGGAACCCAGAATTCACAGCAGCAGCTGCTTCCACCACCACGTTACAAGTGCCCAGGTTTAAGGAACAACGACACCTACTACCCTATTCAGGAAGATCTTTGGGAACCCTTGAGAAAGTGAGATAGTTACCTTTATTGAAGAACATAGAGGCCATCTGACCCATCTCCACCCTCTCAGTGATTTCAAAGATATTGGGTGAGCCACGTCTCTCTGCAAGTTGGAAACAAGAAAGTTCCACTCACTCTTCTTGATTAGCCCAAAGGAAGGACAGGCAGCATCTGGGGACATCCCACCTATCCTGGTAACACCATCCAGGATACGTACACCCCCTGCCATGCAGTCCCCACACCATTTATAGCTTTTCAGAGGAAGACATTTATGCCTCGGTGACCAGATGGAATTGTTCTAGGTAAAAGGGGAAAGAAAAAGCCTCTTCTGTTTGGAAGCAACAGAGTAAAACTAGCTTCATCCATTAGTCCATCTTGAAATCCATAATGGCATGAACTAGAAGAGAGCTCGTGAGATGTAGGCATGTGGAATTCATCTGTCATTAAGGGCTTGTCTATTCCAAAATAACTGTTCTTTAATAACTCTATGAGTGGATACTCTTATTATAGATTAAGAATGTCTTGTTCCTGTTTAGCTTAATCCATTTTCATGGAGCTATTCAGGAATGGCTATGGTGCTTTAAATTCATACCCCATCTCAATCCAAATTAACTTTCAAGTGTAGACAAGCCCTCAGGGTGAAAGGTGGAGGAGAAAAGTCTTACTCCACTTACAAGAGGGCAGTTGTAAAGGGTTTGGTTCCCACAGAAGTGGGAAAAGCCTTTCGTTCCCTATTAGAGAGCAAGTAGCAGCAAAAGTTGGATACTTACGAACTGACAGGATAGGCCGTGTCTCTGATCGTTCATAGCCATCTGGGAGGAGAATATCACTATCAGAGACCCCAGAGGAAGAATCTTCATCGTCGTCTTCCTAGAAGGTAGGAAGATAAGTGCAGCTGCCCAGGTTCTGCTCTGTGATGTGTGCTACCTGAGGCACAGCTTGTGGCAACAGTACAAGGAGGTAGAAACAACCCAATGAAAAAGCCTCAGTTCCATGTGCTCATGGTGAAAAAGAGAGGGGGACTGGAAGGTACAGACCGGTGAGCACATGGGGAGATGGCAGGGAACCATATTTTCTGGTCTTGGAATGTGGGGAGGGCACTCTCGGGAAGGAGGACAACACTGGCAGGGCATTAGGAGGTTAATGACAAAGTGAGCTACTCTCTTTCCGTGTGGGACATATACACAAGAGCAGAATGTCCATTCAGTAAAATCATAAAGACACTAGCAAGCTTGATGCAATGAGTTTGTAGATTTGGTGTCCAGATGCACAGTGTGGGCACCAGATTACATTTTCTTAAAAACCCAAACCTTTGCATTTCCCTAACTAGGCAGAGCAGGAAAACCCACTCCACAACTCCACCCCACCTTCCTACTGATCACGATTAAAGTCTGACCAAAAAATTATGCCTTGTACTGCATCATGAAGGTCACTAAACCCAGGAGCTGACAAACCCAGCAAAGGAGTAAATTCTACAGTCAGGACAGAGGCCAGAGAGAATGCCCAGCAGGAGTCCCTGGGATAAGACTCCAATGACTGATAACAAGAGCATTCCAGCTAGATCAACGGTGCCCTGCAGTGGCTGGATCTCACATAATTTAAGGATTTATAGATCTTAACACACCTTGAATGATGGATTGCTCTCCCCAACTCCTCTAAAGAGCATCTCAGGCCAAAACCAGCAGCATGAAATTGGGAGACACATGGGCAGGGTCGGGGATTTTTAAAGCAGGAAAAGAAAATCCTGGGTTTTATGAGCAATACCACAGAGAATGACCACATTTTATATGAAGACGTTAAGTACAGTGGAAATTTATTCCTTTATTAGACTTACTAATGAGGGGAGGCAGAGCCAGAACAGTAAACTGAGGAGAGCTTTTAGGGACTGAAGAATGATAGAGATTGGAAAATAAAAAGCCACGACACAAACCTTGTGCTTTTCCATTCTCTTCCAACGCAGCTGGGCGTTAGCAGCGGCCATGGCCTCCATCACAAACGTTGTAGTCATGTAACTAGACGGGAAATTAAAATTAGCAATTACTAATAGCTAACAAGGACAGCAGAATAGATCACTGCAAATTACTTTGACTGGGCTTTCCGAGGGAGACAGGCTCTTCATAGCTCTGGTACGTGCTGCAGCCTCCACGCTGTTGCCGAATCAAGAATGAAGCAGTGCAGAGGCGATTTTCTAGGGTTTGGGGATTCTTACATTTCTTATGTGAAGTCAGTGTTGGTGAGATGCTGGACTGACAGCTCTGGGGAATGAAGCATCTTTTGCATGGAACAGAGAACAATGCAGACAGCTGCAAAGCAAGAGTCTGCACTATCCTGCTAGTACCTGAGACCGTATTTAGAGGCAAGGGTCTCTGCGGCGCATTCAGCCCTGGGACTCTGATGAGATTGCCCCAGGGGTGTCAACTGGGATGCTGTTCTGCTAAGAGCTGGACTGAGACAGAGTTTAACAACTCAAATCTCATAACCTAGAAGTTCTCACGCATTAGTGAAAACAATGGCACGGAGCCCTAAGCATCAAAGTTTGGAAGTTTTGGACTCCTTAGATCCACAGGCAGGATTGAATCCTGACAGGGCTGACCCAGTCCTTTGCCTTTATGACTCAGATGAATGAAGTATTGTGTAGTTCACTGTGTGAAGGGTCTTTAGGGTGAGACCTTATAAACCAGAATCCTATGAGTTACGTGTAGCCCCTAAAGATCTCCTAGCATGTTTTGTAAGGGTAGGGGTTTGTCCCAGCACCCTTCACCAGCATTCCCCTCTTTCTCTTTTTGTACAGGGAGTTCTACCTCAGTTTGCTGCTGTCCTTCAACCCAGAGACGGTTTCATTTCAGTTGTGCTGTGTAGGCACACAGTATGATGCAATTTGGGATGTAAGGCACCACACAGATGTAAAATATTCATAAGAGTACTTCCTTATTACTGTTTCGTAAGAGTAGAAACAGGCAAGAATATGTTTTTTCTTTTGTAAACTAAAAACCTGGAGACAGCTATGGTTGCTTCATGGTATATTATCACATTCATGAGAAGATCTCATTTGCTGTTTGTAATTATTTTTGTTTAAGCATTTGGGCCTGGTAGACCCATTAGTCTCAACCAAAATGCTTGTGTAAAAACATGTTAAAACATCACAATAAAATCACAGTTAGGTGCAAATATCAGTAAATAAAAGGAGCCTCTTATTTTTAGGACTATGTCAGAGGTGCTCAAACTTTGATCAACCAAAAACACACAGGAAATTTGTCAGGAGCATGAAGCCTGCAACTAATTTGCATAAACGGAGCAGGCATCTGCCTATATCTCCAGTACAGGTGTGGCCCACAGATTACATGCTACCTCACTGCAACGGGGGTAGGCTTCTTAGAGGAAGATGGAGCATTGCATGGTAGGGTTTGTAATCCTGAGTCAGTTTCCCCATCTGTAAAGTGGGAATAATGCATACTCCCTGTCCTCACAGTACTGTTGTGAGGCTTAATCTTTTGGTAGCTGTAAAACACTGCGAGACCCTCAGAAGGAAGGTGTTACTGAAGGGCAATGGTTTATTATTGTTGTAGATTTCAGAGCAGCAAGCAAATTAGGACGTACACCACCAATTTTGCCAGTGACTGTAGAAGAAGCCGTCTAAGGAGTTAAATAACGAGAGGGAACTTTTTTTTAACCCAATGCCAAGGAGACGGCTAGAATCACTCACCCATCCGAGGTCCCAGTTCACCACTACAATCCACTTTGACACGTTCAGGAACGGACTGTCATTGTCTCAGCTAAATGACCATTTTAAGGTTTCTTTCCCCTCTACTGCTTTTTTTTTTTTTTAAAGTAAAACTAAAATCAATCTTATTTAAGGTTCAAAAACAGTTTTACGGCTTCACAAACTGAATTCATTTATCAAGTTCAAATGAGAAATTAGGTTTGCTAGGATAAACGTACAGCAGCCCCCTCCTGGACGCCACATAATGATTGCCCATGTAGACTCTCACTGCACTGAAAGTTCTCTAGAGGTTATTAGGGAGTTAGAAGCGCAAACACAGGAATGAGAGCAACAGGGCAACTAGGCTTACAAAGCACTTAGCACCAGTGTGCGACATTTCAAGTTTGGCACAAGAGCATCATGGACGAGCCAGCAAGATTTGCACCTCCTGCTGGCACTAAGATATAAACTGAGGAAGAACCAGAGCAGACGGTAGGGAGCTCCATACATGAGCTTCATGATTTGGAAATAAGGTATTTAAAAATGGATTGCATCTAAATCCAACAGTCACTCGTACTTCCAGAATTTATGTCTGTCAATAATAATTAACCAGACTTTTATAGAGCGTTTCTTTCACAGATTTATTGCAGTTTACAAATATTAAGCCTCAACACACCTGGGGTTTACAAAAATGATTTCATTCACCACTGAAATGCAGTTTCCTCTTGAGTGAAACATGGACTCTGTTTAATAGCCAAACAGTACAGGACAGGAAAAAGTTGTATCCAATCAAAACTGCAGAAGGAATTTAGATTGGCAAATGGAGGTACCCATAACAGAATTTGGCCAGGATACCAGGATTAAAATCCCAATACTCTTACAAAAGTGAGAGGGGACCTTTCATGAGCACCAGTGATCCAGACAAGGCTTCACATCTCACCAGAAAGATGACACCATCAACTACTGGAGTCTCCAGGCTGAATGTGTAGATCACACAACTATAGCAACAGCCCTTAGCTCCACCTCCAGGGCTGCAACTGCTGCACCAGTGCAGAGGAAACCAAGCTGAAGTCTGGTCAGCTTCAAGTTAGCCTCAGGGTTTCCAAGATCCCAGACTGGTGAAGGGGAAGAATGAGGCAGGCATAGTTTTACAGGAAGTTGCTTCCTCCTGTACTCCTGGTAGCAGATGGGAGATTACACCATCTGTGAGTTGCTGAATCACTACCAAACTGCGCTCCTCTGCAGCTCTATTCAGGCATCAGCTTAAATTGCTCGTGTCCAAGAACAGCCATGGGGCAGATGGGTTTGAAGGACCCAGGTGATCTTTTAATTATTCTAATGTCTTCTCACTGCAACATACCTAAAAGGTTATGGTCCCTACACAGAAGGGATTGACGTATATGGAATTTATAATCCGAGTCAATCCAGTCCAGATTCAGTTCAGTTCTAGAGCCAGAACATGCTGATTCTGCAGAAGGAGCAACATTTGAAAATTCCGTTCGTCTGTGGTGAATAAGTAGCCTTCCCTGTTGAGCATGGGTGAGAAAGGCTGTGAAGTTCACCTTCCAAATGTAAGTCAGTGCAGAGCTGCCTCCCCAAATCTGCAGGCAGACAGAGCTCCAGTGCCCCCTTGCTCAGAACCCTGCTAGGAGCCAGAGTGAAATTGACATGACAGGTCAGTTTCACGGCCGCCATTCAAAATGCAGTCAGCAGAAGTGAAATTGTCAGGAATCACATCAACTTTGTGTTGCTACTGGTGACTGGGAAAGATATCACTAGCAAAGAGACAAGCACTGGAGTTATCTCTGGGGGAGGAGGACGACCCCAAAAACAGAGGCTGGTTGAAGGGTACAGTAGTGAAGCTCATGCTTCAAGGTTTCAGCTGGCCACCTGCAGGGGTCTGGAGGGGGTTTCCCTGCCCAACATATTCTGGAAGCCTCAGGGATAGCCATGGCTGGAGATGGGAGATTGGGTGTAGCGGGCCAGAGCTCTGATGTGACATGGAGCATTCTCTCTCTCAGGTACTTTGGCTGACTGGTTCCTGCTCAAATGCTCAGGTCTAACTGATTGCCATATGTGGGGCTGGGGAGGTATTTTCCCCCAGTCAGATTGGCAGTGAGCTTGGAGGTTTTTCCACTTTCCTCTGCAGTATGTGGGTGTGTGTCACTTGCCAGGATCATCATTTTCCTGCCGGGTGGGGGGGGAAGAGGTTGGACACTACTGCACCTCAGTCTTTCCTTGTCTCTGCCTGTAGCACATAACAGACTAGTCTCCCATGGGCTGTAATGCTGCCATCTAATTTAAATGGCTGGGTTTAGAATGCGAGTGCTGGGTGGCATTGGTGGCCAGTGATACACAGGAGGTCAGAACAGATGATCTGGTGGTCCCTTCTGGCCTTAAACTTTACGAAGACCCTCTGCCATGCAGCAGCCAGAAGGCTCTAGAGTGGGCAGTGGAGACAAAGTACACTCCCTTCTACCAGCTAGAGGAGATGTAGCTCCACATTGCAGACATCCATTAGCCAGAAAGTTGATATTAAAACTACAGCCTCTAAACAGGATCCAGGTGCAGCACAATTGTGAAATCCCAGCAGCTGGGTGGCAGAGCGGCTGGGCTTCTCACCAGCATGCTGCCCCCAATTTCTTACATGTAGCCCTTAGAATAAAACCAAGCCACACTCCCAGCATGCTGAAGACAGGCAAAGAGAGACACCAAAATCCTACCTCATGAAGCCCAGGAACATTATGAGAATGAGGCTGACGAGCCAGCCAGCGGTAGCAAAGGCCTTCGGCATGGTTAGGGCTCCTGTCCCAACGATAAGGTTGAACATGTAAACCAGGCCAACCTGCAATCATCCAGATAATCAGCATTAGATAATGCAGCAGCCCTGGGGATCAGCTAAGATAACTCACTGACATGGCAGGTTGTGTGTGGGGAATGTGATCTGTATGCATGTCTAGGAAGGATAAGCACAAGATAAAAGTACATACAAGTGGAGGGGAACACTCAGAGTCAGAAAGGTTGTGCAGTGGATTAGTGCACTAGCACAGCACAGGTCAGGATTGATGTTCCCCGCCAGATTTGTTCTATTTACAATTTATGGAATGTTAAAAAAAAAAAGAAAAGAAAAATTAATGGAATCTTTAATAGACATCTGAAGTCTATTTAATAGACAATAGAAGTCTGCACTCCTGCCTGCACTCCTGCCTGCACTATGCCTGGTTGAGGCCAGAATGATCCTACCTGATTTTCATGAAATTCATTTCATTATTTTATTTTTTAAATTAAAGGAAATTCGTTATTCAGGCAGTAAATTCCTATCAACAGCTAGGGAGAGAAGGCACCTTCCAGCCACCCTAGAGAGAGTCAGGCTCCAGGGATTAAATCTTTGCTGACGAGCATAAATGCAAGAGGCACCATCACTACACACAGGCTGCCCTAGTGAAGTCAGTGTTTAACCTGAAACTGAAGGTCTGGAGCTGAAATAGCCTCGAGCACTAGACACTTTCCACTTCCATTGTCCTACCACCATTCTTTGTAAAGTATGGCTGAGCCAGCAAAACCAGATCTGCTGACCAAAGGAGACTGGCCTCCAAGCATCTTGTGACCTATACTGTTGAACAATATTTGTGGTTGGAAGCCCTCAGCTTGGTGCACATAATTCTCTCACTCAGCATCTTTGTGCTTGGAAGCCCAGAGACAGAGGGGCCCTTTGCAACAAGAGAGAATGGACTGTGTCATGATGTGGTCCACTCATGTTTCCTCAGAATCAAGCTATTCCTTTATCACAAGCAGTTTTAATTAAAGTGCAGCTGAGGCCTAATCTAAACACAAAGTTGCACTGGTTTAACTAAAGATGCAATTTTAAACTGATTTAGTTAAAATGGTGAAACTTTGTGTGTGAATATCCTTCAATTGATTTAACCTGTCTTAAATCAATGTAAGGGCGTTCACACAGGGATTTGCATTGGTTTAATGTAGACAAGCCCTGAGAGTTGTAAACTGGTCAAAGTGACTGCCAGATTGAAGGCAAGGAAATAATTTTCCTCCATGCTGCATGACTGAGGAGTTCTGCCTTTTTCCTCTGAGACACTGAGCAAGGATCGTAGAAATGGTGGGCAATTCCTCCACAACCTACTTCCTTCCACTGTACAAGGACTGGTCTATCCCATTTCCTGTTTCACTGTTTCTGTTCTAAATTGTCCCCACTTCAGTCAC
Organism: Eretmochelys imbricata; assembly: GCF_965152235.1. Classification (NCBI taxonomy): domain Eukaryota; kingdom Metazoa; phylum Chordata; order Testudines; family Cheloniidae; genus Eretmochelys; species Eretmochelys imbricata. Next base: position 14,239,765 of record NC_135585.1, on the reverse strand, counting down.
ATGTAGTGCTTCGGGTCACCACAATGCAAATGGTGGAAAAGAAACAGACCCCACCTGCTGTGCTAAAGGAAGAAGGTGAAGACTGAGCAAAGGGAGGAGACTTTGCCCTCCCATTCTTAATGCAAACATGGTATGGGACACACCCTGAGAGTCTCCCCACTTCCTTATAAACCATGAGAATTTTTGTGTAAACGAGGGAGAAACCCACATGTAGTGCTTGGCATGGCCAGAGATCATAGGAGCCAAGCTTGGAGACATCATACAAAACACAACGCAAAGTCTTTTTTGTTAAGCTCACAACGAGACACTATACCTTTTCGCTGTTCAAACATGAACATCAGCTGATCCCCCAAAGGACTAAAATGCAGCCTTCCGCTTTGCAGAGAGGCTCATGTCACTCAGTTGGCAGGCTCCCATTTCCCGCTTACTTCCCCTTGTGTTCAGAGTGCCCAGGGGCCTGACTCACTTTGCAATGAAGGACTTGGACAGAAACCCAGATGATTTTTCTTGGCTTTGGTTGAACAGATGCCAAGACTGGCATCATGTTACTGTCCTCAGACTCTGGGGTAGAGATAGCCCAGCATCCTCAGAGGAAATGAGATAGCTACAGTTCCCTAGAACTCAGACTCCAGGAATTTCTGCAACACTAATATTTTGAACTATGCATGCAGTCAGAAAAGCAACTAAAAACATCTCAGGATTCCATATTCCCCCTCCATGGGGAAGATCAAATTGGGTTGGCTTACTAGTCAAAAGATGATTTTGCCAATGTCAGTACTGGAAATTCACTTAAAATAAAGAAATCAAAACCCATTAAGAAGAGAGCAGATTTCCTTCTCAACATAAGTCTTGAAAGCTTTAGTACTGGTTCACCAAAGTGTTTCTGCTCTTGGCAAGTCACAAAATACTGGACCTTGAAAGTGAGCGTGACAACTACTTTATTAGTAGTTTGTTTTTTTTTAAATGTTGACTATGAAAAAATGTCAATAGTTTCAAGAAAAACATTTAAAAAGGTACTTCTGCACCAATTCCCTATTCTAGCAATGTCTGAGATGTTCATGCTATTAGTGAAGTTAAAAAAAAGTGACTACTTCACATTCTCTCACATAATATTTTCTCCACCTAACTGAGCCAACTGGAATCTCTTGAACATGAAAATGCTTAAGACCACAAACTATGCAAAAGCACAAGACAATAAAAATTATCAAAAAACTGTAATCAGGCAGGAAATGCTTAAAATCAGGTTTTTCTGATTACTGTGTTGCTGCCCCGCCCCCTTCACTTTTCAGTTCTGGCCTGCTTTTAGCTGCCAATACTCTTATGAGCATAATGCCCCGTTCTACCCTCAGCTTTTGAGGGTTCCTAGACTCGAGATGAATGTTTTTAGCATTTGAAAGCTGAGATTCCTGGATCTCAGGTGGTGGAAAACATTCGTTCTATCTTTAATGGTTCTTGAGATAACCATTAAGATCGCTTCAGAAATGAAGCTATGGGGAAGTAATATGTGACAATTTTATTATCTGATATTTTGTGAACCCCCATTAGATATAAAAAAATCAGCATTCCCAATGGTGTACAGAACTAAATGCTAGCATTGTGGGTTCATGAAATATCTGATCTTAAAATGGTCACTAGTGCCCCAGGCTAGCCAGGCATTTTTAATATGCAGGAGTTAATACAGCAAATCCCACACTTCAGACTCGTATTTTAGATTCCTGAGCTATGCTCTGCCATTTATATCATCACCATAATAAATCAAGAAATCCAAATTTAACTACTAATTTTGAGATTATGCATAAGAAAGAATAGACTCTAGCTTATGCTCACAGAGCTGTATTGTCTTTGCAGGGCCCAGGCTGAAGAGAAGTCAAGTCTAGTGTTCTGAGCACAAGGCTGAGAGGCAGAAATACCTGATGTTCTAATCCCTCTAGTAGTGACTGTCACTTTACTTCAATGCCTCAGTTTCCCCATCTGTAAAATGGATATTATACTTACCTACCTCATAAAGGATGCTGTGAGGACTGATCATTTGGGACATCCCATTGAAAAAAATCACTTCTGTCTGAATTTTTTTATTTATCATTGTTACAATTAATATGTGAAATGACTAACAAACAGATCAGAGGAAAAAAGGTTTGCCCCCTTAAGCTTTCAATTTGTTTTCTTTTTATATTTGACAATGCTTTGTAGATAGTGAATTTCAGCATCCCACACAGCTGCACCTATTTGTGCAAGTCTTTCACATGAGATCAGGGGAGAGAAGGAAAAGCTTGTTTTAAAAATGTGGAAGTAAAACCATAAAAATGGGCAAGGGGGCTCAAGGGCAAGTGTAGTATCAAACTACTTGTAACTTATTTTTTCAAATCGATTAAGTATCAGGTTGATGGTGTCCCTTTAAGGTTTGTAGAGTAACTGGCGATGTAAAACAATACGCAAATACTATGCATTATAACTGATTATTTAAAATTAGTTTGTAACAGTGAACAGATGCATCTCAAAAGACACATGGACCAGAGACAGGCAGTAAGGTGACGCCATTTTCACATTCACATTTCTGACCATAAATACAGATGAAAAAAGGACCAAGCCAAACTTAACATATAAAGTCTCAAAGATAGGATGAAAGTTCTCTAAGCTAACTCACTAAACTCTAGATACTTGGGTCCCTTTCAAACTCTGAAGTGGCCCTTGTTGTGGTGTAATTCAAACCAAGATCTCTTGGGCAACAAGCTAAACATGTTCTACTGCCCTTACCCTAATATCTTCTAGCATTCCTTGCAACTTTGACATTGATTACTGTGTTCATCGGGAACCAGGAAGATAAGTAACAACATACCCTGAGAATAAGCAGGGTTGTGAAGAGAAGACACTGAACTAACAGCAGTGGTACATCCCAATGGTAATACTCACGTAAGGAGAGTACAGCTCCCCTGTGTCGGTAATGCCACCCGCCATGTTTGAGGATAGAGGGGCCTGGAACGGAGAAGCAGGTATCTTCTGTCTTTGCTATGTCTGGCCTAAAGAGACAACATGTCCAAGCCTGGTTATCATTATCAGCAGCTGCTCACGATGCCACTGAAAGACCGATGGACAACAATGGGCAAACAGAGAAAGATTTGAGCAGAATTGCAATTGGGACTCTGTCCTGCCCTGGGATATGAGCACACCTCCAGATGTCCCATCCTCCAACACACTGTCCTGACACCTCCGTTCAAAATCCTTAACGTTTGTGCCCTATGTCAAGACAGTAATCAGATAGCCCTACTCTTTTTCCCTGCACATCAGATACTTACCAGTTACGAACTGCAAGAAGCCGGCAGTACAAGAGAGGAGCAGATCATTCCATAATTGCCCTGTTCTGTACACTCCCCCAGAAGCTCTAGTATGGGTAACCGTTGGAGACAGGATACTAGGCTAGATGGACTATCTGTCTGACCTATTATGACAGCTCTTATGGAATGTACCAACCTTCCTGAAATGGCCATCAAACCAGGGATTTCCACTAACCCACTCAGTAGGAAAACCATGATTCTATAAAAGGATGATCTAATCATACTATCACCCAAATAATAATCGATATGCTTTAGAAATATACTGCCATCACGAGTTATTCTGCAGATTGCTACAATAAAAAACACCCAACAACCCCAATCTCTCCCCATATACTTTCCAAAAAACAGCCAGCTAACACTCTGAATGTAGAAACAGAATACATTGAAATTATACTTACCTAGGCCTCCAAAATAAAAGCATTTGGGGAACTTCACAACAGCAATAAAAGCGTCTGAAAAAAAGCCCTCTGAAGAATTTATAAGCCGTTAAAGAATTACAATTTGCCAATAAAATCACAACTCCAGTTACTTGAGAACTTAATCTAACTCATCCTGCTATATAGGAGAAACGATTTGGGCCCTGTCTTATCAAGTAACTACACCAGCTGGCACAAATTATCAGTACAAACTCCCTCCTAGTCCACACACAGAAGAACATTCAACTAACTTCTGGCACCACCTCAATCACAACAATAAACATCTCCACAGCAGAGTAGTAGAGGAGGAAAAGCTAAAATCAGCTAAGAAATAGAACCCACTACTAGATCACGATCTTGTTCTGGACAAGACAATATTCATCTCCAGTTCAATGGAGCAAACAACCCCACACAAGATAGTGATGCTAAAAACACTAAAGCAAAGCCTAAAACAGATCAAAACCAAGAGAGACTGCTACCGAAGCATGCCCAGAATTATCATGCTAGCAGACATCTCATCACAGAAAAATGTGCAAATCTAAGGTAGACTCTCCCCAAATGCCCAGTGACAATAAATTAGAGGTGGGAACAAGGAGAGACAAAGCAAAGAGGAAACCCACGTGACACAGACTGATTTGGAGACACAGTCTACTCCCTTGTCCAAAATACAACCCGGGGGGGGGGGGGGGGGGGCATGAAGAGAAACATCACACCCCACATCCCAACCCCCCAGCTCCCACCCCAGAGCCCCCCCCCACATCCCACCCCACTTCCCAACCCCCCAGCTCCCACCCCAGAGCCCCCCCCACATCCCACCCCACTTCCCAACCCCCCAGCTCCCACCCCAGAGCCCCCCCCCACATCCCACCCCACCTCCCAACCCCCCAGCTCCCACCCCAGAGCCCCCCCCACATCCCACCCCACTTCCCAACCCCCCAGCTCCCACCCCAGAGCCCCCCCCCACATCCCACCCCACTTCCCAACCCCCCAGCTCCCACCCCAGAGCCCCCCCCACATCCCACCCCACTTCCCAACCCCCCAGCTCCCACCCCAGAGCCCCCCCCACATCCCACCCCACTTCCCAACCCCCCAGCTCCCACCCCAGAGCCCCCCCCACATCCCACCCCACTTCCCAACCCCCCAGCTCCCACCCCAGAGCCCCCCCCCACATCCCACCCCACTTCCCAACCCCCCAGCTCCCACCCCAGAGCCCCCCCCACATCCCACCCCACTTCCCAACCCCCCAGCTCCCACCCCAGAGCCCCCCCCCACATCCCACCCCACCTCCCAACCCCCCAGCTCCCACCCCAGAGCCCCCCCCACATCCCACCCCACCTCCCAACCCCCCAGCTCCCACCCCAGAGCCACCCCCCACATCCCACCCCACCTCCCAACCCCCCAGCTCCCACCCCAGGGCCCCCCCACATCCCACCCACTTCCCAACCCCCCAGCTCCCACCCCAGGGCCCCCCCACATCCCACCCACTTCCCAACCCCCCAGCTCCCACCCCAGGGCCCCCCCACATCCCACCCACTTCCCAACCCCCCAGCTCCCACCCCAGAGTCCCCCCACCTCTCACTCCAGAGCCCCCACAATACCCAACTCCCACCTCCCTTGGGAGCCCCCCACCTCCCACTCCAACTCCCCCAGCGCCCATCTCAGAGCCCCCCCAGCTCCCACCCCAAAGCCCCCAGCTTCCACCCCACCCCAGGGCCCCCGCACTGCCCAACCCCCCACATGTCACCCCAGAGCCCCATCTCTCAGACCGACTCCAAACCCCGTCCCCGCCCCACAGGCAGCTAGCTCCTCCCGTACCTGCGCTCCCAAGGACCCGGCCAGCACACCCGAGACGCCACCCTCATCCCGCGGAACGTACAGAGCATGCGCGGACTCACCGCGCAGCGGCAAGACCTTCCGCACGCGTAACGGTAAGACCTTCCGCACGCGTAACGAGGCCAACCCTAGCCCCTGCTCCGCCGATTGGATGCGCTGGATCACGTGCGGCAGCGCGGAGCCGTCCGGCCGCACTCGACTCGGTGGCATGCGCCCTGGGTGAGGCAGTACGGCGGCCCCAGCGGGTCGGACCAAGACAAGAGGTGCCTTGGAGCCCCAGGACCGCATGGGCTAGATATCCCCCCCCCCGGGCTGGGCGTCCCCCCATGGTCCCCCCACCCGGGCTGGGTGTCCCCCTCCATTGCCTCCCATCCGCAGCCCACGGGGGGCCAGCTATCCCACCTGGGGCTGGGCGAGAGAGGGGCTGGATGCCACCCCGGCTCCTTCCCCCCCACCTGGGGCTGGGCGAGAGAGGGGCTGGATGCCACCCCGGCTCCTTCCCCCCCCCACCTGGGGCTGGGCGAGAGAGGGGCTGGATGCCACCCCGGCTCCTTCCCCCCCACCTGGGGCTGGGCGAGAGAGGGGCTGGATGCCACCCCGGCTCCTTCCCCCCCACCTGGGGCTGGGCGAGAGAGGGGCTGGATGCCACCCGGCTCCTTCCCCCCCACCTGGGGCTGGGCGAGAGAGGGGCTGGATGCCACCCCGGCTCCTTCCCCCCCACCTGGGGCTGGGCGAGAGAGGGGCTGGATGCCACCCCGGCTCCTTCCCCCCCACCTGGGGCTGGGCGAGAGAGGGGCTGGATGCCACCCCGGCTCCTTCCCCCCCACCTGGGGCTGGGCGAGAGAGGGGCTGGATGCCACCCCGGCTCCTTCCCCCCCACCTGGGGCTGGGCGAGAGAGGGGCTGGATGCCACCCCGGCTCCTTCCCCCCCACCTGGGGCTGAGCGAGAGAGGGGCTGGATGCCACCCCGGCTCCTTCCCCCCCACCTGGGGCTGGGCGAGAGAGGGGCTGGATGCCACCCCGGCTCCTTCCCCCCCACCTGGGGCTGGGCGAGAGAGGGGCTGGATGCCACCCGGCTCCTTCCCCCCCACCTGGGGCTGGGCGAGAGAGGGGCTGGATGCCACCCCGGCTCCTTCCCCCCCCCCCCACGTGGGGCTGGGCGAGAGAGGGGCTGGATGCCACCCGACTCCTTCCCCCCCCACCTCCCCTCCCTTCCCCTCCCCCCACCGGTGCTGGGCGAGAGAGGAGCTGGATGCCACCCCGGCTCCTTCCCCCCCACCTCCCCTCCTCCCTCACCTGGAGCTGGGCAAGAGAGGGGCTGGATACTACCCCAACTCCTTCCCTCCCCCTCACCTGGGGCTGGCCGAGAGAGGGGCTGGATGCCACCACGACTCCTTCCCACCCACCTGCCCCCCCCACACACCCGGGCCTGAGCCTGAGAAGGGCTGGATGTCACCCCCGACTCCTTCCCACCCACCTCTCCCCCCCCCCCCACCTGGAGCTGGATGTCACCCCGGACTCCTTCCCACCGACCTCCCTACCCCCCTTGGGGAGGGGCTGGATGCTGCCCATTTCCTCCCCCCTCCTTTCTGGGGCTGGAGAGTGATGGATCTGTGTCCCTCACTGCTTGGATGTGACGCAGTGGTGTGGGGGCAAATGGCTGCTCAGTGCTGACCTGTCAGACTAGGGCCAGTTTTGGTGTGGGGCTCGTCTCTTGCATTTTCTCATCACCTCTTACAGGTGTCACTTAGCCAGTGTCTCCTTTGCTGAAAAGACCAGGATAACCCATTAGGGGAGCAGAAAAATGTATGTTGGGGGCGGAGGGGGGGGGGGAGTTTGTAAGGAAGTAAAAAAAAAAAAAAAAGTTGGGGCCCATTATTTAAAGGGGTCTCAATGAGAAAGTGAAATTCATTATAGTTACTCAGTTTCAAAGAACAGATGTTGATGATGTACTTTTCCCTTGGCATCTTTAAAGACTTCAGTAAGTTACTTTCTGTCTCTCTTTCAGGTTGGAGACTATGAAGATTAACCAGAACACAGTCTTACAGGGGAAAAAGGTGACCCTGGTACCATACACCTCTGCTCATGTATGCCGGTATGTAGCCTGACATCTGTTTCTATTTTTAAAGTTCAACTTTATTTTTTAAGGGAATTTAGCGCTCATGGAAGGCTCTGGGTTACCAGCCCTGGGGCCTGAAATGATCTCTTTGTCTGTGTAAGTGGCACAGCACAAGCAGCAGCAATGCCTATGTTGGCTTGCCCCTATTCCTTGCTTCTGCTCCGGAGCAGCCATGCCTATGTTGGCTTGCCCCTATTCCTTGCTTCTGCTCCGGAGCAGCCACCTCTAGGTGTGAGATGGCAGCTCAAGGTCCTTTGATCCTTCCCCTGAGACTGTCATCAAAGGTGGACAGCAAATGTCAGTGGTGATATTTGTTTATCCATGTGGACACTTGTCCAGTTAGAAGTGGGCTGAGCCCACTAGCTCATTTCACGTTGGCCACCAAACAGTCATCAGAACTGCTGCTGTTTCAGTGCTCGCTATAACTTTTTCCAAATTGCTTGTGAACAGTGAAACTTCAACTCATAAAAGCTGAACTGGTCTCTGAAAAATTTAAATGTTAAGCCATGAGTTTGTAAACTGCAGACTTGGATGATTGCAGTCTCAGTGCAAAACAGACTCAAGTGAGGTGTCACACACCCCTATACTATACTTCATTTGTGCGCCTGGGTGAAGGAGTGTGTGTACTGATGCCTATGTTATTTCAGAAGTTACGTGAGTCTTGCAGCCCTGGCCAATAGGGCATCTATAGCAACTTGTAGTTTTCTGAATAGGTTCATGGTAGGGGGACAGTCTGACCCTTAAAGATTTCAGTGGAACACAACAGGTGATCTTCTAAATAGGTCTGCATTCAGTTTGTGGCACTCTCCATCAGGTACCACGAGTGGATGAAATCGGAGGAGCTACAGCGACTGACCGCATCTGAGCCACTGAGCCTGGAGCAGGAGTATGAGATGCAGCGCAGCTGGCAGGAGGATGCAGATAGTGAGGTGTTTGAATGTTTTGCAAGAGTGGAAAGGTGTAGTGAACGCTTCCGCCTCACTGTTGTTCGGAATCACAGCTAGCTCTGAGTTTCTGGCAGGTGTGATTCTACAAGGCTATACTGTAAGGGGTGTGAGCCATTATAGCAGGGCAGTAGCCCCCCTAGAGTTAAGGGTGAGACTAGCTTACTATTTAACTTCCAGTTTTGTTCTAAATGCTCTAAAATCCACGTGCTTAATCCGCTTGTCTTGAAAATTGCTGTGTCTCAGGGGGGTGGGGAGTAGTGTTAGTGGTTCAAATTTGGGGTCATTTAAGGAGTAGGTTCTCAGGATATAACCCTCCCTCCCTTAAAAATTACGTAACCAGCATTTCTGGGTCTCACTGTCATCACTGGAACCTCTGAAAACCAGAGGTTAACCCTTGTCTTGGTCAGTAGTGACAGCACGAGAAGACATACTGAAAGGAGCCAAGGGATAGACTAGGTGACTCAACAGGTTGCTTCAGTCTCTTATGTTCACATTCAAGGTTCTTTGCCTGAATTTACTGTAAAAGGCGATGAAGTGGGGAAACCTAATCCACATTAATTTTATATATTGCATCAAGTTAAAGTATTTGTGTGAGCCCTGGGTCCATGCAAACTGAAACCAGCATAGATTTTCTAGGGTGCTGCTGGTAGTGGCAGTTGTGATAAGCATGCCTGTCTGGCCCAGAGCCCTGATTACTGGTTCATACAGGCTATTAATACATGCAGGATGTTGCTTCTCTGCCCATTGTCCATCTTTATTGTCATACTTCAGTAATTTGTGAATGATTCTTAAACATGCCCTGTGAGTTCTGCTGCTGTCTCATTTTCCCCAGAATGCACGTTTATTGTACTGGAGACTGAGAGGTGGTCTGGGCAAGCAGGTACCGAGGAGGACTGCATGGTGGGGGATGTGAACCTGTTCCTCACAGATATGGAAGATCCAACAGTGGGAGAGATAGAAGTCATGATTGCAGGTATAATTAAGCACAGCCCCAGGCTGCTAATGCCACTATCACCCTAATGCTACCCTCTGCCCTGCAATAGCTGTTAGGTACGAAAGCATGCAACTGGCTTCAGGGGGATTCTGACAACTCTCCTCATCAGATAGTGGTAGCATTGGCTACAGCTAGATGGAAAGTAGGCAGATAACATACAAGCTTCCTGTGCTCGGAGCTCTACCAGTGCAATTCAGTCCTTATCTGCAATCCGCTTTCTGCTAGTCCAGCACATGACTGAGTTACAGGGTTTGTGTTATATAGATGGACACCAACGTCTGTTCTTGTCTCTTTTAGAGCCCAGCTGCCGTGGCCGAGGGTTTGGCAAGGAGACAACTCTGATTATGATGTTTTATGGTAAGGATAGCTAAATGTGGGAGGACGGAAGTGATGTGATAGGGACACACAGGCACACGTGCTCCCGTTGGCTGCTCTGCATATGTGGAGAGGGTGGTGGATATATACACCAGCCCCCATATTTAAGGAGCATGGGAATCTTGCTAGTCTGCAGTCATGACACAATGCAATGTTATGGAGATACATGTGTGCAGCTAGGGGTTCTTATCTCTCTTTCTCGCTTCTCCTGTAGGAGTAACAAAGCTGGGAATTACCAAATTTGAGGCTAAGGTTGGACAGGAAAATGAAGCTAGTATCTGCATGTTCAAAAAGCTTAATTTTAAGGAGGTGAGGTACCAGCCTGATCAGGAGAGCCTCCCCTTTTGAAGCAGCATTTAGCTAAGGCCTGAGATCAATCTGGGTTGTTCTTACCTTGTATATAGGTTGCCGTGAACAGGATCTTCCAGGAGGTGACATTGAGACTGGATGTGAATGAGCAGCAGAAACAGTGGCTCCTGGAGCAAACTAACCACGTGGAGGAGAAAAACTATAGTGTGTTGAACCTACAGACTCGTGCCTCTGAGACCTGACATCTCTTCCAGAGGCAAGCAGTCCACACCCCTGCTAAGTCTCCAGGGAGGAAGGGTTTGACAACATTACTGAGTGCAAGTATGGAAAACACCTTGGGACCAAGAGTGAATCAAATGACAAACTGATTTGTTATTACTCCACATACCTGGTGTACCACCTGTGAAATGCTGATCTTCCACAGCAATCGCGACAGAGCATCTACAGCGGCATTCCTTTGCAATAGTGCCTGGAAGCTGGGATGGATGAACCGATGCTAACAGGTTAAGCATAGAAGTACACCTTGGCTGGGAATGGCCCTTTTAGTCACAAAGCTCCCTCTGCCCTGTTCTAGGAAGGGACTGTCTACACCTCCAGGGCCTATAAACATCAGTGAATCGGCCAGCAATGCTGTTAGTCTATGGATGAGCAGAGTAGACTGGGTTCCTAGCTAAAACCTCACCATCCGTAGCAGAGTTCCTAGTGTCACAAATGGAGTCTGAGCCACAGGAGACTCTGGCCTGCTTTGTCATATGAACGGACACATACAATGCGACTTAACATGATCTAGTAGGCAAAATAGCTCATTTGCCATCCGTGGCTGGTAAAGTGGTGGATACAAGATTAAAAAATAAAAATAAAGTCAGTGGATCTGCTAGACAAGTTGTTACTATTCCAGGTACTGCAGGCACCAGGTTTTCCCCTCTTGGCTTTGTGCTTAATCTTGGTGTGCCGCCATTGGCAGCTGTCCCACCATCCACTTGTGCATGTTTTAAGCCGTTGTGTAGCTCATCACAGCTCTTGGCTAGTGTGAGCACAGCTTAATGGGAGAGGCCAGTACAACTAAGATCAGAGAGGGGTTGAGTGCCCTCCTCTCCCATTGAAGTGAATTTGTGTCGTGGGTACTTCATAAAGGACACCTGGCTGACTTCCTTCGAGCCAGCCATGGTAAACTATAACATTTCTAAAAGGTTAGGAACTAACGTGCTAAACTGCCACCATGTAAAGAGAGCAATCAAAGAGGATGGAATCAGAGTACTAAATTACCTCTGTGCATCAGACTTTAGCAGACGACGATTTTTGATAGGTAGAAATGCCTGTCTCAGTGTTGCTTGGTACAGGTACTGAAAAAGGGCCATCGCTGTGACAGGGTATCCATAAAAAGATGAGTGAGAAAATTAAATTGCACAGAGGATGTAAAGAATAAAGCAGCTGATCTGCTACTATGCTTATTTAAAACCATCTACATTACAAGACAACCAGAGAATGGCTAACCCCGAACCCAGCCTTTAAGGAAGCAATAAATAAAACCGGTGGAACTGACTGCTGCAAGGTGGTGTTGACACCTCTTAAGTCTCCAAACCAGGATTAGTGCTCAGGTGAACAAGAACATGCATTCTGATACCATAGTAGTCGCTACTGGGTCCAGTTGGCCCACCTTGATTATCACTACAAAAGGTCCCCCTCCCCCGCTCTCCTGCTGGTAATAGCTCACCTTTCCTGATCAGTCTTGTTACAGTCTGTGTTGTAACACCAATTGTTTCATGTTCTCTGTGTATATAAAATCTCCTCACGATATTTTCCACTGTATGCATCCGATGAAGTGAGCTGTAGCTCATGAAAGTTTATGCTCTAATAAATTTGTTAGTCTCTAAGGTGCCACAAGTACTCCTTTTCTTTTTGCAAATACAGACTAACATGGCTGCTACTCTGAAACCTGTCATACTTTGAGGTGGCGTCCTTGAGGGTAAGTGGTTGCTAGCAACCCTCCTCCATTATTTGACTGCAAGCTTTATAACTCAGCAAGGGAAATCTGACTGGCTCCCCTAATAGAATTGTTTAGCCATTCCAAAGAACAATCAGATCGTCACACATTAGCAACAGGCACTGGGCAGCTACTCAGAGCTAAACTGGATCAAGGGCAAGGAGGTGTAGTCAGTGCACCTAACACTCCCTCTTCAGAAAAGGCTGTTTGCAGTCACAGGCCAAGTCCCAGAGGGAGCAGCAATGGTTTGTTTCTGTTGTGGGGCAGGGTAGTAGGTTTTAACTGGCTTTTTTTTAAATCAGTAATTGTTGTCATGTGGAATTTTTAGTGCTGCTGTTTGTGGTGTTAGACCTAGGGCTTTCTATGCTGATTTTAGTTCATGTAAATGCATTTATTCCTATGACTAACATTAAAACCAAGTGCAGCAGAAGTGGATTGTGGCATTTTAATAAGTGAGTAAGTATTTAGTGTGGATTTTGTTATAGCAAAAGCCATGTGCAGTGTTGAAGTGAAGAGGAGCTTTACGTATAGCTGGGATTAAATTTACAAGGGCTAGTAATCTTCATGCTGTTTGATCACCAGCTGGAGTCAGGAATGAATTTTGTCTCCCTGGTACAATTTTGCCCAATAAGCCAGGTGCATTATGGGCTTTTCTCTGCTTCCACTAAACCAATTGCTATACACCTTTGCTGCAGAGAGAAATGGGAACTGAATGTACTTGCACTCTGGGATGCTAGTTTCTATGTCTGGATAGCTGCATTTTTCTCCCTTAAAAATCTACTGCCTAGAAACGTTGTTTTAAAAGTGCCACTGCTTACGGCATGAGGCCATTGAAATAAGGTTTATGCTGCTCTAGCAAAGTAATGATCGTGATTGCACTCAGTAGCTGGATGGGAACTGCATGTGTGTGAATGAAGAATTTTCTGCCTGAAGCTGGGCCTGTTCCTGCTGCAGTGAGAAGTCAATGGCGTAGTGTTGCTATGAGCAACGCTGGAACTAAACCCAACTGAAATGGATCAGGAAAATTATTTTCTAACTTCTATATAGAATTCTCCCAACTTTCTGAAGAGAGGCCTGGGCTGCTGGACATTGTTGTAGAAATGTAGTGGGGTAAAAGCCCTACTTTGATTACATTGCATGGAGTGAAAGACTTTGAATGGTGCTACTTTTGTTCCTCCTCTGTGATGCTGAAGTGGGCTAAGGCCTGTACGTGAGGTCTGGCAGCTAGTTGAAGTCAAACATTATATTCTAATAGAAATAAGTAACCCTTGACCCTATAAATGGAGCCATTTCATCCCATCCCTGCCACGTTATCTGTGTCAGGGGCATTATTAAAATGAGACAGGCTCCATAGTGGACAAAACCGGGGGCAATTTGCTGTTCCCAAAAGACCCATTGGGGGTGCATGTAAACAACCTAGGCCTGCGTGTTGCCCTCTACCTTACAACTGTTCCTTGTGCTGGGCCTGAAATGGTGCCGGACCGGGGGAGAGAATGGCCTGCGGTTTGGTATGTGTGTCGCTGGAAATTGTTCCCTCCTGCTCACTGGTGCCAAGGTCCTGAAGATGCCTGCTGCCCTGTGTCTGAGTTGTTCAGTCCTCACTTCTTGCTGGATTGAGGGGCTGAGAACACAAAAGACTAATGCATCTGTGTTGCTGCCGGTAGCTGGGTTCCCTTAGCAGTACCTCACCCTGTCTAGAAGTGCTAATGAGACCCAACCCCTTTCCCTGACTAGAGGCTGTGACATGAATCATGAATTTCCTCCTCTGACTCTTGGAGCCCTGCCACCCTTCACAAAATCATATCCAAGTGAGAGTTATGAGCAAAGAGATGATAAACTTTGATGACATCCTCTCCTGCCCAAGCAAGTGCTTTCACTGCATTGGAAACAGAGCTGCAGAAATGTAACTGGGGATGAGGGACGGATGCAGTTTACAGTCAACAGGGCATTCAGAGGGTTGGAAATCTTCCATTTCAGCCTCCTGCTGGGCTTCATCTAAGAGGTACACAACAGCCATCCCTAAACACACTGCCTCCAGGTGATGGGACCCAAGCTGCAAGGCATATAAATCCAAACGAAGGATTAGGGATCAGGGTTCTTTGTAGTAACACGGTTATGATGTGTCACACCAAGAAAGTTAGCTGGGGCAGTGGGTTGTTCGGGGTAGGAAATTCTGATTTCTAGATAAAGGAGTTGAGCGAGGATAGGGAAGGCCTCAGAAAGCGACCCTGGAAAAAATGGGAACAGCAGCCATGGCACCACCACGTCAAGGGCCATGCGTCAGTGTCTACAGGAGGAACCGACTGGGGAGCACACAGGACACAGTTCACAAAGGGAATGAATGGGCTCTTGGCACTAAAGCCAGGAAATGCAATGGCCAGATGCAAGTAGCAGACACAAAAACACAGCCGTACGGACAGACCAATGCATTCAACCATTCTTACCTTTATAATAAACCTTTTAATTTAGTTAGCGAAATACATTGCATGGTTGTGTCTATAATATGTGTGTACTATAGCTGGTGTTAGTGATTAATTCAAATAAACTCATTTTCCACACATTCTTTAATGCCATTAAAAAAAAAAAAATCATCCAGGAGTTGATTCTCAGGATAGAATTGTTCAAGGGTAGCTACTGCACCTGCCTTTGTTTCAGCCTATTCAGGAGAGTGTTCCAAAGCGCTGGGAAGCAACTGACAAGTCTCAGTCTGGGGGATCTCAGCAGCAATCTGGGGAGAGCTTCTTCGGGGGTGGTTGCTCCAGCTGCCTTTTGATTAGCCCATTTCTGTGAAGGGGGGAGGCCGTCAGCACTACTATTGAGAAAGGGACGGACTTGCTACTGAATCATCAGCCATCATATCTCTTGCAGTTCTTATGAAACTGCCCACTTTATTGTTCACTTCTGAGGGGAGCACCACCATGTAATGATTTTGCTGGGTTTCAGCTCTGCCCCAGCAACTGGCATCACATGCCCACTGTCGGACCCCCTGAGGAGTTGGGAACAGTGGCATTCTGGTGCACTGTGCTGGAGAGGGGTGAAGGACTGAGCTAATGCAAAGATTTGTCCTTCACAAGGACAGCCTTTGCCCAGCAGGGTAGATGCTGTGAGTGAAGCACTCTTTGGAAATTGAGAGGCCTCCGTTTCCAGGGCTGGGACAGGAGTCTGACCTTCCCTTAATGACCTGATTTCTACCTTCGTCTCATTACACGTTCTCAGCTCCTTCTGTTTGCCATGCTCTTCTCTTTAAAGGGATTTGCCTCTGAGGAACTTCATGGCACAAACTGCCCTGCCCCTCCTCACTCTTTGGTCTCCACTTGCACGAAATGCCTGGTGCCTGGGTAAGCCTTTGGTAGAGATCAGTTGATATTGGAGGGCCAACCAGCCTGGATGCACACCCAGCCACTGGGTGAGGTATCCCACCTGCTGGAGGCTGCTGGACCAGCTTGTGCCCATCAGTGGCATTGCCGCTGGAGACCTTGGCCCTGTGGGCCCTCAGTCTGACCAGGGCAGACTCCGGGAAGGTGCTGTAAGTCCTCGGTAGCTCTAGCTGCTTAACTGATGTCACCTTCTCCCCCTGCAGGCTCTTCTGTCCCTTCTTGTCATTAATTCTTTTCTGAGCCTGTTCCAGACCCCTCTCCAACTGGCATACATCCTCCATGACTCTAATGACCCGGTCAAACTGGTCCAGAAGGTTATTGACTGCAGAGGGTAGACGGTCCAAGTAAAACTGTACATTGTATGGCTCCGGGACAGGGCTCTCTGAAAGGGCCAGCTCCTCTGAGCTGCAGGAGCTGGAGGAGATGGTGGAACTGGCACAGCGGAAGATGGTGCCAGCAGACAGGAGGCGGGAGCGTTTGGAGTTCCTGGAGGAGTGTGAAATCAGGGAGTCCATCCCTTCAAACTTCACTTTGTGGCGGAACTGAATGACAAGGAAAAAAGAGGAAATCCCCTGAGAATCCCAGAGCCTAGTGCTGCTACCTTTGGTGGGGTAAGAGGGCCCGTGAGCCCCAACAGTGCGCTCTTTCCTGCAGTGTTGGTTATAGGCTTTTCCATCACACTTTATATTAAGGTTCCATTTATAATGGTTTAGGAAGGATTAATAGATGGTTTAAATCATTAGAGTCCAGGTTGCTTACAGCCATCTTTTCCACATACTAGAGAGACAAGGTGTGGGAGGTAATATCTTATTGACCAACTTCTGCTGGTAAGAGAGACAAGTTTTTGAGCTGCATAGAGCTCTTCTTCAGGTCCCCTTGTCTCTTTCACCAACCTAAGATGCTACCTCATGCACCTTGTCTCTCTAATATCCTGGGACCAACATGGCTACAACACTGCAAACATACTACTCTCTCTAACATGCTTATAACTTCCATTAACCATTTATGAATGGAGCCTTAGATGGGGAAGCTAAGGCAAGTGACTTTCCCAAGGCCAGGGAAGAAGCCAGCGCAGGGAAATGAACCCAGATATCTCTTAGCCACAAGGCTGTCCTTCCCCTCTCCAAAGAGAGGAGCAATCCAAGATCGCCTTGCATTATATGCTCCACTCTCTGCTTCTTCCAAGTCTTGACCTGCTAGGATCAAATCACACCCATGTAATCCCACTGCAGCCAGTAGACCGACTGGGGGATAGCAGCTGGGTAAAAGCTGAGCCTTACTATCCAGAAGGAGAGGAAGGGGGAAAAGCGAGCCCTCTTACATGGAAGCTAAATTCCCTTCTCTTCCTAAAAGGCTGGTCACTCCAGGGCAGGATAGAGGTTAGGGAAGGATAGGGGGCTGGAGTACAATCTCAGAAACAGTGGTGTAAAGCCGAGGGACCCCACGGAAGGAGTTAATCCAGATGTACCCTGCTGTAAGATCAGACTTTACCCCAGCCTAAGAGTTGAGGGATTCAACCAGTGCTTAATTTGTAATGAAAAAGAGGCCAGGGCTCAAGCAATTTTTTTACATTCATAACTGATGCAACAAGCCCAGAGGTGCCAGGGCTTGAAACTGCCAGGCCCAGAAGTGCCAGGGCTCAGCCTGGTCAAGCCCTGACACAAATTAAGCCCTGGTTTCAGTTCACCTTGCTCTGATGCTGCAGCACCAGACTCGGGCTTGCTGGCTGCTCTACACCCATGTTTCCCCCTTTCTTACCGCTTTAGTTTTGCTGAGCCCCATCCACAGTTTGAACCTCTTCACAAAGAACTCGATCATCTCGTAGTCCTGCGGTTCAATAGCAGGGCGGTACATTTCAGCTTGGACAGTGCGGTAGCTGTGAAGGATGATAGCACAAAGGAAACGGCTGCCAACGCAGAGCAAGCTGACCGTGAAGCTGAGGACGTATGCAGTGCCGAGGGTGGGGAATTCCTGGATCACGGACAGGAGAGCCACTTTCCCATGGAGGGCCGAAAGCAGTGCATAGACAGCACATCGGAATGTTCTGAACTCCTCTACTGTAGCAGAGAAGGCCTGGGAATGAGAGAGACAACGTAAGGGTTATCACTAGGAAAGGTGTCTTCACCATTTCCTGTCTACAGCATCCTGAGCAATTGCACAAGCCCCCGTTGCCCTCATGTGGGGGTGGGTCGCTCCCAGTCAACTTTCCAGTTCACTGATGAAGCAGAGCAAAACAGACGGCGTGAATGCACGTGAGCACTAGACTCTGATCTCATCTCAGCAGTGGGTGGGTCCCTCTTGGGGAGCAGTGGAGAGACTGACTGAGGAGCTCTGGGGAAGGGTGGTCCTCCTCTGACAGAGCTGATGCCCAGCGGCAGAGTAGCAGGGAGACAAACGCATTGCATTGTTTTGTATCAAGCCTATACAGGAATTCACTGCATAGTGCCTTGTACCGGTAAGAGTCATGACCACGCAGAACCCCATCCTACTCTCCACACACACTCCCACTGCTGAGAGCCAGTCTCTGCATAACCTACCAGACATCCACACTGGGCATAGACAAGGAGCAGCAGGAGGAAGAGGAGCGTGGCAGCCACTAGCTCTCCCAGTGCATGCTGGAATGTCTTCCCAAACGCAGACCATCTCCGGACAAAGCGCAGCTGCCGTATGATCTAGGGGGAGAAGGTCCATTGCGGAGCACGAAGCCTGGTTAGATGTCATCAGAAAAGTGACATTTCAAACAGCCCCAAGTATATTCAGTCTGCTCTGTCTCACACGAGGTGTCTGAGGAGCCTGTGTGGCCAGGTGAGGGAAGCCAGGCGAAACAAGGGCATAGTCTTTCTCAAAGGCCCAGCCTTCGTTCTGGCTATGACCCCCAGTCGCAATGTGGCCGTTAATAGCTGCAGCCTGGGCAGAATCTTCCATGCCCCTGTAACCAACCAAAAGCTGGCGTCTGTTGAGAGTTTTAACCTGGCTATGGGGTTAGGTCCCATCTACACTACATTTTAACCACATTGCAACCAGGTCATAGGACAGCAGTACCATAGTTGGGGGCCTTATGTGCTCATGCTGCACTCCCTGAATGGATAATCCAGGCGCACACAAGCCAGCTGGTACAGGGGGTCCCCGGTATATCAATAGGGGAACATGTTCCGATTCACATCGGTCCTGATCCACATATCAATCGCTTCTCCTTTTGCATGGCTTTTCTTTGGGTGCTTCCCCTGGCATTCAGGAGATGCTGCGAGGGAAAGGGAGGAGCAGGGATTGGGCGTGCTCGGAGGAGGGGTGGAACTGGGCAGGAAGAGACAGGGCAGACCATTATTTCTTATGGGGAAAAATTCTCCGGTATCCATCGTTTCAGTATCTGTCGCCCTTTTCAAGAACGCAACCCTGATGTATACTGAGAACCCCCTGTATGCACTCATCTGGCATGCACACTCCATGAAAGCGGTGTCTTGGGAATGGCCAGCTCTCCGATGTGATCTCTTGTGTCAGAGATCCCCATCCTCCCAGCTCTCCAGGGGGCTGCTCCCGGGGTCCCTTTCTCTTTACTGACTCTCCAGCTTTGACTCCCAGCAGCCTTTATCCGTTTGTTTGCTTGCTCGCTCTTTTATTGTCTATGCATTAAGCAAGTAATGGTCAACAGCGAACCATAAATACAGCAAGCCTGGAAGACAGCAGCTGGGCCACTCGGCCAATTCATTAGGAAGCAGGAGAAAGGAATGAAGATATTACATCTCAGCAGCAGCCCCAATGACAATTATAAGGTCATAGTGGCATAATTTAATATATGCATGCTAACGAGAAGGTATACATCATCCAGGCTGTTAGCAGCTCAGGCCTGACACTGTCTCACACCACTTGCCACCATGCACAAGGGCTGCTGGATGAAGAAGGATGTCCTACTTCCAAGTGGTGGTGAAGATATTATTACAGAGAGACCAGATGGGGCCAGAGCAGCTGGGACTCTCAGAGTAACAGAGAGAGCGATGTGCTGCAGAGGCAGGTTGGGGGATCAGCCATTGATGTCCGGCCAGAGACTTCAGAGTCACCTGGTTTATTTATGAGAGAGAAACCACTTTGGCTTCAAATTCACCCTATGATCTGCTCCCACATAACTCTCCATTGGGGTGAGCGGTGGGGACTGTTACCCAAGGGAGTTAGGGACAGCTGGCAACAAGGGTTGTGATTGCTGAAGGCACCACGAGTACAATCACATACCCCTTCATGTAACAAGAACCAGGGGTCACCCAATGAAATTAATACGCAGCAGGTTTAAAACAAACAAAAGCAAGTACTTCTTCACACAATGCACAGTCAACCTGTGGAACTCATTGCCAGGGGATGTTATGAATGCCAAAAGTATAACTGAGTTCAAAGAAGAATTAGTTAAGTTCACACAGGATTGGTCCATCAATGGCTATTAGCCAAGATGGTCAGGGACACAACCCCATGCTGTGGGTGTAAACCTCCAAGTGACAGAAGCTGGGACTTGATGACTGGATGGATCATTCGAAATTGCCCTGTTCTGCTCATTCCCTCTGAAATATCTAGCACTGCCACTGTCAGAGAAAGAATACTGGGCTAGATGGACCATTGGTTTGACCCAGTATGGTGGTTCTTATGTTTTTATCTCTCTACAAATTCCAGCCCATTTCCAGGTGCCCTCGCATGCTGGTGATGGCAGATGAGAATCTGGAATGTGTTTAGGTCATGCAGCCTGGCAATGATTGCGGGGTTACACCAATGTAACGGAGATCAAGATCGGCCCTGATTTATTCCTATGAACACCACCCAGGTGGCTTTCTAGTGATGGCTGTTGAGTAGATAAAATGTTTCCCACAACATGTGAACTAGGGCTCAGACTGAACAGAAAACCAGTGGAAAGGCTCAGATTGAGATTTCTGTGGGAGATGAGCCAGGCTGTTAATCAGCAACTTTGGAACATTGGGAATGGGGTTCCCGACATACACCAAAGGACCCTGGGGAGGTGTTAGAGCTGGGGAGTGGAAGTCAGGACTCCTGGGTTCCATCCTTAGCTCTGCAACTGACGTGACATGTGACCTTGGGGAATCACAGAACTCTGTGCGCTCACTCACCTTCAGCGTGGTGATGGTCAGCAGCAGGGCCGAGAGACAGACTTCCATCCGAGCCAGCTGTGCCACCTCATAGAAGCTGGTGAAAGCCTGGCGGTGTCCCCGGTAATGCTTGAGCCGCACATCTGCCAGCCAGATGTGCGCAAAGTGCAAGGCGCCAACTGCAATGGAGAGCAGCGCCAGGAGCAGCTGGAGCCAACAGCGGCTCTGACCAAAACAGGAGGCCCTCTCCTGAGACAAGAGCGACAGCTCTGGCAGGAGAAAGGCCACGCTGAAGACGAGCAGGGAGACCTGAAAGAAGCCAGAGCAAGTGAGAGAAGAATCTGCCTTCCTGCTGCGCATTGGGTTAAGTAGCAAGGACAAAGGTGGATACAGCAGGAACCTGGTAGCTATGGTGCTACTTCTGAAGCCTAAACAAACAGAGCAGGTAACTAGCATCATCCCAACAGATACAGAGTAGCTACTGCACACAGGAATTACTCTGTTGTGTGCCACATCATAAGGGACCAGAGAGCCAAGGTACACCACCCTGTCACTAGGAAGCAGAGCCTTGGATAGATCCCCCTGGACTATCCATTGGGAATGCACTCCTGGGATTCATCTTATCAGAGACTGTAACCACCACAGACCCACATACAGTCAGGCAAACATTTATTTGGACTGTAATTAGCTACCACTGCGGAGCTAAGGTTTCCCTGCAGACACCTATGATATCATACAGCAAACTCCTCCTGCTGAGACTGTTTGTGACACAACCTCTGGAGGAAGCAGGCCCACTGGAGTGGGTTAAACATTGGCTCCATTCTGCTGGGAGACAGCCCCGAGCCTTGGAAGCATCTCGCAACGCAGAGTACATACCACAAGGGCAAGTGGAAGGTCCAGCCGCGTGTGTAAGCGCAGCATTTGGTAGGGTAGGATGAGGATGGAAGGAACAGCCGGTCTGACTGATGGGAGCTCGAGCAGGAGCATTACGGCCACGTACAGGTTGACATCAGTGTTGTATTGGGTAAACTCCAGAAACACAGCTCTGGTCCTGTCGTGCAGGGAGAGAGCCAAGAACAGCGGGCTGAGAAGAAATATTTTCCAGGGCTCTGGAATGCTGGGTAATTGGGCCCAATTCTTGGTCCTCCTAATGGGGACATTTCAATCTGATTGCTGGGAAACACTGTTTCGACTTTCCACTTTCAGGGATAAAGTTGGGATACCCCTAACAGGTCACTAGCCATCAGATTCCCTAGGCTGTGCACAGACATACAATGCTACGTCAGCTATCCACCACAGAGGCAAATCACCTGCCATCTATAAATTACACCAGAAACTCCCAATGTTGCCATTATCTGCATTTATTCAGTCTCTCTCATGCCATTCGGATAAGCAAGGTTGAACTGAACCATTTCTGTGAGTGATCTCAGCCTTATGGTGATGCTTTGGGATTCTCTGAATATTTTGAGAGCCTCAATTCCTACCCTAAATCAGGGTCTCAGCCATGCTGCCTTTCGGCCCCCTGGCAGCCAGACTCAGAGTCAGGGACCCCCAAAATGATGCTGTGAAACCTACTGACCCCAGCCAATGGTGTATATATAGCATGTGAGCCAGCTGCAGTTACTGGGTCCCAAGGAGTCCCAGATGCAGTGGAAATAACAGTGCATTTTGTCCTCACAAACCCTGATTTTCCCATCTGGAGGTCCTCCATCCCCAGGGATTTGCTCCCTTATTCTAAGTGGCCACCGCTGGCAATGTGCCCTCAACCCGATTGGTTTTGGTGGTTAAATTGACAGTCTGCTCTCCAACCCGTGCCAGTCGGTGGCTCAGCAGTTCTGGCCATTGCACTGTGCAGTTCCGTGGCCTGGAGGATCTCTCTCTTTCTCTGAGTCATCTGGAGTTGCTCCGCTCCACTTCAGAGCAAGGGAATGGGGGCAATGGAACAACAGTGGCCACCACACAACAGGAGAGAACAACCGACATCACCTTGCACTCTCAGGATGGTCATGTCCCATTCAGACGGCTAGACAGACAGAGCAACTGCAGGGGAGAAATAGCCATGCAATAACCCTCCCTCCCACAGGTAAGCACTTAAAGCACCCAAAATGATGCTGTGAAACCTACTGAAATTAATTTCAATTTCCACTTCCCAGCCCAGTTGTCAAAGAAAAAGGTAAGGCCCTGAGTGACTTGCCTTTTGTTGATCCAGTTGCTGGCTCGCAGGTCAGCCAGTGTCCTTTGGGCTTTGGCAGAGCTGTTTCCAAGCTCCCTCCAGCAGCCAGTGTTAGTGTGGTAAACTCTGACGTGCCCCCAAATCCAAAACCTAGAAGAAATGGATGGGGAGACCAGAAAATGTAGCTGTGAAACAGAGTGAGCGAGAGGCTGGATTGGGAGCCCTAACTTGGGCTGTGATCTGGTCAGATCCCAAGCTAGAACAGGGATGGACCAGCCCCACATTTAGATGGGATACCTCCAGGGAAAACCCAGGGTGCTGCAAACAGGTGAGCTAGGGATTCAGGCCATAACCCTATTATCTGAGTCTCTAGTGACCCAGTGCTTCTGCATAGACCTTTGGGTAATACGTGAATTGAAATTCATGGCCAGTTGTTATTAAAGACTGCATGGCCTGTTCACTGAGAGACGAGATCTTTAATCCTTGTGTCATGGCCAACTTCCAACCTAGGAGGCACATATTCTGCCTCCCTGGATTTGCTCTGTATTTCCAGCTGGCTGTGGTCTTCTCCTTCACTTCCTCTCTTGTGCAATTGCGTAGTTGTTGTTGTGGGCTGTGACACAGTTGCTGTGTTCCAGTGTCTCCTATGTGTGATATAGCTATATCTCATCTATCCTGGAGTCTGCGGCTGCAAGGTGTTGAGCGCCTCCTGGATGGTACTGAGCATCCTCACCACTCACTGAAGTTAATGGAAGTTGCAGATGCCTAGCCACTTGCAGGTTCAGGTCCATAGTTTGTGAAATGCTTTGGGATCCTTCTGAATATTTAGTCCTGCCTCAGTGCAGGGGACCGGACTAGATGACCTGTCGTGGTCCCTTCAAGTCCTACGAACGACTGCTATCTAAATAGAAGGAACCTTACTGCTGATTGTCAGCTAGCACTCAGGGAAATTGGAGATGCCACAGCCCTGGGTGGGGAAAGGGGGCAAGAACTGGGGTAAATACGTCCCCCATGGAGTCATTGTAGGATTGGGACACTCCCCTGGAAAAGTTTCTTGTAAAAGCAAAAGTGGAACCTTCCTGGTGGTTCAGTGTGAAGCAACCTGGGGCTACTAGACTGGGGACTCCTGAGCTGACCCATGGGACGGGGAGCCCAGAAGCGGAAATCCACAGCCAAGCGTCTTGGTTGCATAACTGCACCATTCCTGCTCTCAGCTGCCAATTAGTGCCCACTCCGCCCTGTGCCAGCGTTCTTACCCGATAGAGTCATGGGATGAATTCTGGAGACTGGGATCAGAGCATGCGTCTCTGTCCACTTGGCCACTCCTGGAAACCTCTGCTCTGGGCGCTGACAAGTGGCAGAGGGGACAGGTTCTGTTAGTGACGTGACGTGTCAAGAGAGACCCAAGCCCAGGTTGGGGGAGCACTGAGGGTGCAGAAAACCAGAGGGGGAGGACGAGATTTTGGGTTGCACATTAATAAGTTCAGATGCCCATTTAGAAACAACACTCCTTATTTTGCTCTCCAGATCTAGGTTATCCCAGTGTCTCCCCTCTGCACCTAGCCTGTGTCCTCCACCTCCTCCATTGCCCTCCACCCCCTCCTTCCAATCCCAATTCCTTGTTTGTTTCGCGTTCAGCTGGGTGTTCCCCCATCTTCGCCCTCCCACATTGGCCAGCAGGGCTTGCTCCAAAGCATCAAAAGGGGGGCCTGAGCCTGCATTCCTGACTCAGACCAAACTCCCATGAAGGTCAGTGGGAGGCAGGACTGCAGGATCAAGAGCAGGGCTCTCTGTCCTGTCCCCGACCCTCCTTCTGTAGGAGCTCCCTTCGCAGCACAGTCAGCCTCTGTTGGCTCAGGAAGTTCCAGCCCTGCACCAAGATTCAATGCCTGGATGTGTCCAGTGATATCCCATAGCCACTGGGATGATCCTTAGTCCCCATGTCCCCGGTGACTTCACCTCCTCTGTGCCCATGTCTGGACCTGCGGGCTTTCCTGCCTTTCCATTCCCCTGTGTGCCGCCCTTCAATGCTCAGTGTTTGGGGAAGTGGCTGCTGGGCTGTGACCCCCCCAACCCAGTATTACACACAGGCTTCAACCCCCGGGACTGTAGAGAGAAACCAGTTAGAAACATCAGTACCCCCTAAACTTTCTCTAGTGGTTAGAGCAGTGAACAGGGAATCTGAACCCTCAGATGTTATTGGTAACACTGCATGATCTTGAGCTTGTCATAATCCTCCCGTGCCTCAGTTTCCCTACCTGTCAAATGGGGGATGATGCTTCCTTTCAGGTCTATACTCCAGGCTAGCTAAAATGGAGCAGCAGACTCTCTCTGGCTGGTCCATTTTGGGGCCCACATTCCTCCCCACCCAATACCCTTCTCCCAGCCAGCAGTGGGGGTGATTTTACCAGCCCTCACCCAGATCCAGAGGTACATTCTCAGCAGAGCTCTCCTGCCGGAGACGAGGCACCCCAACCAGGGTCAGTCGGGGATTGTTGTAGAGGTAGCTCAATAACACAGAGTCTATCCACTCCCACGTGTCGGTGTAACTGCAAAACAAAGAGGCCAGGGGAACAGGTGCATTTCACCCCAGTGCAGTATAACTGGCTGGCACCCTGTGTACCCCACCATCCCACCCCTGCAGAACATGCCCAGCTGAGTGGAGTCCTGCTGTGGACTCTCAGCTTTCCTTATTTAAGTCAGTATGTTTGTAGCCCTGATGGTTGTGAAGATAATCATGAAAATAGGAACTGAGCACAAACCAACTTAGCGTCGTCTTCCCTGAGTCTGCAGAGAGCCTGACACGCTCTGAAAGGGGTGAACTGCCCCATTCGTTTCAGTGGGTTAACTCTGAAATCTAAAGGGGGCAATTTAAATATCAACCCTGTTAACCATTTCACCGCTGATCATTAATATTATTTAGTGTTTGTATTGTGGCAGCACCTTGCAGCCTTAGTCATGGACCAAGGCCCCATGGTGCTAGGCGCTGTACAAACTCAGAACAAAAACATCCAGCTCAAATGAGATTATCCCAAAATTCCAAACTGCCTCCTACCCATCACCAGCTGACCCCTATCCAGCCCCAGCTTCCCCCTTGCTACTTCTACAGTGAAATTATTTGTATATTACATAGTGCCTGGAGGCCCCGTTGTGTGAGGTGCTGTATAAATATACTGTAAACAACAGGCCTTGGCCCAAAGTGTTTACAAGTTCTGCACCGGCCATTCAAAACCTGCAGCACAAGGAAAACAAACAATGTGTGGGTGATGTAAAAGGAATTACATTGACTATCAGTAGAAACATACAGGGGATGCTGCGTTAGGGGTCATTGTTAGTTCCATGGTAACTCATGTCAAAAACATTCCATATTTAAATTGCATCAAAGCCACCACCAGGTTTCCAGCCTGGTACCCTAAAACTCCACAGATTTCAGGTGTTCTCACTCCAGGGACAGAGACAGTCTTAGACCAGAACTGTGGTCCAGCTAGCCCATAATCCCATCTCCAGTGACCAGCATCACTACAGAAGGCAGTTATGTCATAACCGGCACATGGGGAAATTTTCTTCCTGAAGCCTATTAGTCAGCTGTTGATTGATGCCCGGAAGCATGAGTATGTGGGGTCTTCAGTATAATACAACTCTACATACTCAGGCTTCAGGGCATCAATCAACAGCTGAACAACAGGCTACAACAACACATCACTGCTCCGCCCCTTACCCCGCCTGGGGTCCTCACCTGCGCACAGAGGAGAAGTTGAGTCCTCTGTTATTTGGGGCGGCGACGGCCTGTCTGACAGCAGCGTGCAGGAGATGGATATTGCGATGGTGGACGCAGCTCTGGTAGTTGACAGTCAGAACCACCAGGAGAAAGAGCATGTGGGTGAGACAGCTCTGGGGAGAGGGAGAAAATGGAGGATTCAGGTAAGGAAAGCTGGATCGTGGGCTGAGAAAGGGGACTCCGCAGGATGGGAACTGCCATACAAGGGCAAGCCAAGGGTCAGTCGAGCTCATCTCCTGTCTCCAAGAGGGGCCAGAGCCTGATGCTCCAGAGGAAGATGCTAGAAACCCCATCATGGACAATCTTGGAACAATGGGAAGCTTTTCATTGCCTGGCCATCAGGCCCAGAGCCCTGCATCATGAGCTTTGGAGAAACAGCCAGGAGTTTGGACGGGATCCAGCTATCTTCAGGTGCAGCTAAACGGCACAAATCCAAACTCACACTGACATCTAGTGGCCACAGTGAGCCCTTCCAGCTGTGATTCTGCCTTTTAGTTCAATACATCACACATCCTCCACCCCACCCCTGCCGCGGCGGCCCCTTTGGCTTCTGGTACAAAACACAGCCAAGGCTTCTGGGCCTGGATGATGTATAAAAATCCACGCTGGCCTCCTTCTCTTGCCAGTAAACTGGTGCTCTCCTGTAGCTCAGCTCTGAGCACGGGGGGTGCATTATAACACTGGCACTGCGGTCGGAAGGAGGGGCTGGGTTCAGTTGCCAGCTGGTGCCCTTAAGTTGTAACTGGAGAGCTGGTGCCCTCAGGCAGGGTTCACTGCCCAGCCGGAATGCAGCTGGGGGTGAAAATAGAGAATGGGGACAGCAGAAAAGAAGGGTCTAGGTTAAATTCCCCGTGCGCCGTTCCTCAGAGCATAAGTGCGGCCCTCCGTGAATGTCCTGTATCCCTCCCTCGGCATCCCAAGGACTCCCTAGGAGCTGAGTGATGGGGGTCCCCCACTGGCTTCTTAGCAGCAGCCAAGTGAGGTGGGGCGAGTCCCAGGGGAATGTGTTACCCTCATCAGCGCTCGGAGTGCCCGCACTTTCCTCGCCTCCTCCTTGGCTTGGAGAAGCCCGTATCCACAGGGCACTCGCACCTTCCCAATGCGCTCGGGCATTGGCTTTACTATCGGCTCCTCCACCAGCCCCTCTCCTTCACTGTCCACCGGCTTGGTGATGAGAGCAGCATGCAGGGCCTCCAGCACCACCTGCCACGACAGGACAGTGGAGAGTGTCTGAGACCCAGCTCTCCAGGGCCAGGGGCTGTTACTCTTCTAAGGCCGCAGAGAGCAGCTAGTCACCCCGACCCACAGAGCAATGCCCCATGGGTGGAAGTGGGGGATGCCCAGAGTGAAGGGGGAGGGGTGTTGAATAAACCCTCAGTGGGGGAGGGCAAAGTCTCCAATCTCCACTGAATGCCCCCGGCTTGATTCCAGCAGGGTATGCAGTAGCTCCCATCCAGCCTCCTGGGATAACTGGGACAACACTGCCCCAACTTTACAGACTGGGAAACTGAGGCACAGAGAGGGCCAGCAGCTTGCCCCAGGTAACACAAGTGAGTCAGTAGTAAGCAGGGATTCAAACAAAGCCAATAGGCAAGTGTGAAACAGTCCCTCCTCTAAGTCTGTGTGCAGGAGGATCTGCACTGCGGTCTCCGGAGTTCCATCCCCACTGGCCACTCACTCACTTGTGTCACCTTGGGCAGGTCATTCACCATTTCCCTGCCTCAGTTTCCCCATCTGACAATGGGGGCAGCGTCATCCCACCTTAAGGGTGCTGTGAAATAACAGATGTCTGCAAAATGTTGTGTGGCTCTCAGCTGGAAAGGGCTGGGAATGGGCAAAGCCGGAGGGTTATCTACAGCGCTGAGAGGAGTAGGGGCCGTTACCTTCAGTGGCTCCAGCAGCACAAAGGAGGTGATGAAGGAGAAGACGCAGGAGATGAGCCACATTAGGGCAGTGTGGTCATGGAGGGAGGAGCCATAGAGGATGGTGACGGTGAAGCAGCCTGCTAGAAGCAGGAAGATGAAAGCATAGGTCATGGGCAGCACCCAGCCAGGGAAGAGCCACTCCAAGGGTCTGCGGGACACCCCTGCAGGAAAAGCAACCAGAGTTGTTGTTTAAACCCCCATCATCACTTGGGCCTCGCAGACTCAACATTACCCTCCCCTGCCCACAGCACTGGGGCAGCCCCACTGCTTCCCCTTGCACAGGGGCAGGGTTTGGCATTTCTAGGGCTATAGAAACCAATCCAGCTGCTTTCACTTGGCTTCCCTTCCTCTGTGCTGGGATCCAGGCTCCCCTCTCCTCCCTGGTTGCTGCCTCTCCCTGGAGATGCAGCCGTTTCAACCTGTGTTTGGAGTTATTCCTCTCGCCAAGCATGTGGTGGCCCAGCGGCAGGCATGTGGGCCGCAGCTGCGAGATTTGGCTTCCCTCCCAAACTGGTGCTGTGGGGCAGGAAACAGGGATGCACCGTTCACTTCCCAGGTGGTGCCGTGGGGGTGCTAGGTGCAATCTCTGCTTGGAGCAGTCAGAGAAGAACGGGAGGAAGAGGCGTTCAAACCATGACCTGCAAGTTGCCAACAGATGTTAGATCCCCGCAGTGACCCAGCCTTAGGGTCCCCCCGATGCGAAACCATTCTCACAGGCAGGAATTCTCTTCCTTCCCCCCACCTCAGCCCCATTGGTCCAGCTCAGTTAAGGGTGGGTCCCCTTTTCCAGGTGCCTCACACACCGATCCGGGTGGAGAAGGACGACACTGGGGCAGACAGAGGCTCTGGATCAGGGTGCAGCGCGCTGCCAGGGCTTGTCAGGGCGGAAATATAGGACAAGGACTTGTGCAGGAAACCCCAGCCGCTCCTCCCCTGCTCTGGGATGCCATCGGACCAGGTGCTGCAGGAACTTTCCATACTGTAATGGGAGAGAGATGGTGGTTCATGATCATCAACCACTGAGCCTGGGACTGGGGAGAAGCCCCCTGAGCTGCACCAGAGCCCTTGGAGATGGGCGGGACATTAAATACCCAAAACTAAAAGAAAACAGTACAAGAATTCTGGGCTCTGAATTCTGAGCTCACAAAAAGCACCACCCCTCGGGGTCGGGGTCTACAGGTGTCCCATTCCTGGCAGTGCAGCTGCGGGAGAAACGATCTCGGAGAAGGTCAGACTAGATCGTAATGGTCCCTGCTGGCCTTATGCTCTATGAATCTCTCTGGCCTGGGCTCCCCACTTAGTTTTTTGGGGGTGCTCTGAGCAGGGCCTGGGTACGTACACATCGGAGACTAGATCCGCCTCAGCTCGGGGCGAGAACCTGCCGCTGTCGGACGTGACGCAGTCCGAGGAGCTGCTCCACTGAGTCTCAGCTATGATGGAGTTGAGCAAATCTTCCTCTGTTAAGTGGAGAGGGAGAGGATGGTGCTCAGTGAGACAGCTTTGCAGCCAGGGCAGGAGAGGAAAGACAGGAGCACCTTGGGCTCAGTTCTAGCCTCACTGAGCTCAATGGCAAAACTCCCCTCGGCGTCAGTAGGAGCCAGGGCCATTCTGACTATTGTAGCAGCAGATGCATTTGTCACACTAAAGCTGGACCTGCACACTGTGAATCCTGAGCTGGAGAACGAAGATGGCAGTGGGAGGGGGAGGCTGGGAGGAGGAAAAGGAGAAAGGAGATTTGTTTGGGGTACCAGAGTGGGTGAGGCGGTCGCCACGGCTGTCTCTCCTGCTATCCTCAGAGTCCCCTAAGGAGAAGGACAGGGGGTCATCATCAGAGCTGGATGCGGACTCAATTCCCAGCTTCAGCAAGGCCTTCTTCCTCTTGAGGATCCGACTTTGGCTCACCAGGGGATCTGAGTTCAGAAGATCTGGGATGTCGAAGATGCTGTCGCAGGAGGGCCAGTGTTTCGCGACCCTGCAGAACCAAAGGGGCGACACACTGCTGAGCTCTGGTCCTAGTGCAAAGGAGGTCCCTTCCTGGCTCGGACGTTCAGAGTGTGACAGTTCTGGGTTTGGACAGGAACCGCCCTCCTGCCTGGCTGGTCATCGGTCATGAATTTGTCATCTGCAGTCTAACCATCAGACCATCCTATTAACATAGGCCCCGTGTCCCCTCTGCTGCATGGGGCTCGCATTTGTCACCTGTCTTTTTATGGGCCTGTGCAAATTCCTCAGTCCAGACATCAGCTGGAGAGGGTTTATAGACCCCTTCCACCCACAGAGATATCTCCATGGACTTGTCAAAGCTCTGAGGAGTCTCCTCATCTTAGCTGCCTTGTAGTTTCCCCACCGGGACCCTCCTTGATGCTCTGCATTGCAGCCCCATCCTTCTGGCCAAGCCCCCTACCGCCCTGGCTGGCTGGATTACTGGCATCAGAGCCCGACTGCAGAGCTGCACCAGCCATTCCAGTGCCACTCCAGGCCCGCACAACCAGGGTTACTGTATCTGCCGGATGCCAGCGCAACTGCAGATTCGTTAAAGCACAGAGGCTGAGCTCTCCCTCGATGTAAAGCTGACTTGGGGAGTCCTTCCATGAATGGGATGTAGTCGGAGCTGGCTGGGGAGTTAAGTTACAAATGCCTGAATGCAGGTTTTTCCAACAATGCTTTGGTTCAGAATATAATGGGTTAATTTTCACCAGCAAGCAGAGACCTGATGCTCTCTTGCCAGCATGGGTGTGTTACTGGGGCTGTTCTCTCATCCCCATCTTGGAAGAAAGGAGAGGGTCACCCCATCAGCCCCCTGCCTGCATCTGCCTCTCTGCAGCCATGTCCCCCCTAAAGCACTGATTCAGAATAGACACGAATCTCCTTCAATTAAGGGCACTGCATCCCCTTGTCCAGCCCCCTTTGCTGCAGAAGTACCTTGCATTGCCCACTTCGGTGAGATTCTCCTGGGTGGACACTGGCCTCCTACTCCCAGGTGACTCCTGAAAAGGAAGGGATGAGGGGGGTGCAGATGAACTATGAGGGGAGACAGAAGCCACATGGTCAACAGGACTCCTGGAGAGTGTCCCCTGGTACCCATCCTGCCTTAGAGCAAGACGGCCGTTTCCCTTTGGCTTCCAGCCCCCTATGAAGCTCTTTATATGAATGACCATTGCCCTTTAGAGAACACACCCTTCCTTGCATCCAACCAAAGAGAAGCTTCCAATAACAGAGAAAGAGAGGGTGCTGCTGAGATTGCACCCTGTTTTACTCTAGTCCAGCAACGAAAGGATTAAGAAAAGCCCTCAGGATGAAGTGTGAGGGGCTCTCCCCTCTGTGCGGGACCTGCCTCTGGTAGCTGGAGACACTGGGTTTGCCCACACTAGACCAGTGAGGGTTTGTATTTGCACTCTCATAGCTCTGAAAGCAGAGGGGTCAGGGATGAGGGCTCTGCGAGGAGAGTTAAGGAGTGACTCTACTCAGCAGGTAGGATGGCCTGGGCTGAAAATGGTGCTGACCTCCAGAGAGTGAGCAAACCCACCCCATCTGCAAACCAGGGCGTCCTGACTCCTGGCTCCTTTGCTGGAGCTCAGTTTTCAGAGAAGTCATCTTTTCCAAAGCCCAAGGGCAGTGGTGTGTGTCTAGAAATACAGTGCTCACCTGGGAGGGCAGCAAGACAGACAGACACGTAGCCCCTCACCTCCCAGGGCCTTTTCTCTGTACGTCACCAAAAGGTGCCCATAGAATGGCCTTTCACTTACACCACTGACAGAGCTCCCGTCCATGATGGACTCCACCCCGCCTGGGATAGACAGGAAGGAGGAGCTGCCCCGGTCAGCGTGCTCCAGGCACACATCCATCTCCACAGTCTGAGAATCCTGCACAGGTGGGTTGGGGTCTTCCACAACCACCTGTCAGAAACAGAGGAATGAGGAGTGCTTCCTGCCCAGAGGCTGTGACCATCCTGAGGGCATGCGTAGAACCAGGTTCCAACCCGGTCCCTTTGCACTGGCGCATTGCCCTTCTCGGAAGATGTTGACATGTGTTAGATTCGGTCACCTGCATATGCACATGCTAGTGTGTGCCCAGATGTCAGTGAGCGCATACGAAGCAGCAAGTGCACAAATGGAGGCAGGGGGTCTGACAGCTGGACCCTAAGAGTTACTATTGCAATTTCAGTTTGGCATCGAGAGAATTCCCCTAAGTGACAGACAAGTGTCTAGGGGACTGTGCACTGAACAGGGACACGGGAGACCTGGTTCTGTTTCTGACTCCGCCACTGACCTGCTGGGTGACCTTGGGCAAGTCCCCGCCCCTCCCTGTGCCTCAGTTTCCCCACCCGTAAAATGTGGAGAATGATACTGGCCTCCTTTGTAAAGTGATTTGAGAGCTAGTGATGAAAAGTGCTGTATAAGAGCTAGGTACTGTCATTACTCCCTAACTGAGCCTCTGGAAGTCAGATCATGTGGAAGAGCTTGGCAGCTGTGTGTGCTCATGGCAGAATTTCTTCTGCATAATTTCCAGTTCTCCTATTATTATACTCAGATTGTAAGTTCTTTGAGGCAGGGGCTGTCTTTTTGTTCTGTGTTTGTACAGCACCTAGCACAATCGAGTCCTGGTCCAAGACAGGCTCCTAGTACAAATAACAACTACTATTAATAATATTATAACCCTGTTCTAAAAACAGCCTTAAGGGCTTATATGTAAATCTGGTCAACATTTTGAAATTCTTAATTTTGATGAAGGTTTTTTTTAAATCAATTTTTTAATTTTATGAAAAACAGACAAACTTTTTACAAAAATCACACCCGATTTTTTGACCAACTCTAATTTTCCACTATCTTTGGCCGTATATTTAAGCCTCATCTTCCTACCGTGTCTGTAAAATAAGATGGCAACATTTCAGAGCACGTCCTTGAAAAGATTACATGGATTTTGTGCCGGTGAAAAGGGATCTGACTGACAACCCTGGATACTGGCATGTATTATTAAATATTTATGCACAAAACAGGCACTGCAGAGGTCCTTCACTCTCATCATGCCAAACTTCCCGTCCCTTAGGGTGGGGACGGATGGACCCTGGTGGGGTTGTAGCAGCAGGTTTGGTGGGTCATGTAGCTGCGGGGAGGAGGTTGATTAGATGTTGTGCGTAGAGGGAAACTACTGTAGTACCTTGCTGTGAGTTTTCCTGAAGATGAAGGTGAAGAGAAGCTGTATTGGGAAGACCACCACAGACACAACCATCCCCACAGCAATGCTCTCTGCTGTCACTGAAGCCTGGCTCCCCAGGGGGACACTACTGGAGAGAAACAAAGCCAGAAGAGAACGTGGTGACTCAAAGAGTCCTGTGTTAATAGGGAGTGGTTCCAGACACTGGGACATTCATACTGGGCAGGGGCCCACATTTTGCACAGGCCCCTCTGGGCGCAGAGCCATCACACGAAGACTGAGGATCTATGAGGAAAGGTTAAAAAAATCTGGGCATGCTTAGTCGTGGGGAAAGAAGACTGAGGGGGCCTGATAATCTTCAGATATGTGAAGGGCTGTTCTAAAGAGAACGGTGATCAATTGTTCTCCAGGTCCATGAAGGTAGAACAAGAAGTGTTGGGCTTACTCTGCTGCAAGGGAGGTTTAGGTTAGATATTAGAAAAAGCTTTCTAATTCTGAGTCATTAAGTCTGGAATAAGCTTCCAAGGGAGGTTGTGGAATCCCCATCACTGGAGCTTAAGAACAGGTTGGACAAACACCTGTCAGGGATGGTCTGGGTTTACCTAGTCCTGCCTCAGCGCCAGGGGCTGGATTAGATGACCTCTTGAGGTCCCTTCCAGCCCTACAGTTCCATGAGTCTAAAGCATCAGATACTTCCTCAGCACCTGTAACACCATTCAAGCTGTGATTTTCAAAGGCATTTAAGAGAGTTAAGACATCCAAATCTCATTGCAATCCAGTGGTATTTGGGTGCCTAAGTCCCTTGAACTCATTTGAAAATTTCAGCCCCAGTGGCTTTCCCTTTCCTCACTCACTACTTTCCATCCCTCCCTCCCTCCGTCTCTTTCTGTCTTCTTGCACAAAACCCTCCTGTAAGAGACAGAGATGCAGTGGGATTCACCTGTAGCCCTCAACTCCGATGGCTCCATACCAGAGCACACATATGGTCAGGAAGAGGTACACAGCAAGCACGCAGCAGGTAATCCTCTGCACCCGGGTGAAGCGGCTGTGGGGAGAGCGGCCCCAGACGGAGAGCCACACGTGCCAATCAGAAAAGCCAAGACGCAGCTGAGCAGGGAAAACTCGAGAGAAGCATCTCAGCTCCTGTGGGCCTGGAATCAGCATAATGCAAATGATCAGCATTCCCTTCTCTTCCTCCTTGGGGATTCTATCCCTACTCTCCTTCCCCTCCTGTGGGCATTTCCCTCTAGCTGTCACCTCTGCCATCACCAACACCTTCCTTCTTGATCACCACCATGAGTTCTTTTCCCGTTGTCTTCTCTGGTGTCTCCATTGCCACCATCACTTAGAGAACTCCTTCCAGTTAGTCTGGGCACCAGCGGCACCCGCGCTGCCAAAGATACCTTCACTCCCCGCCCACTGCCAGCCTTTCTAGTGTCCTCATACCCGTCTCCATTATCCACTAAGATCACATTCAGCGTGTGGCCTAGCGGACAGGGCTTTGGAATGGGACACAGGAGATTCCCTGCTGACCTGCTGTGCAATCCTGGACAAGTCATTTCCCCTCCGTGTGTCTCCAATTCCCCTCCTGCCCTGGGTCTGCCTCGTCTATTTACACTGTCAGATCTTTAGGCCAGGGACGGTTGCGTACTGTGTGTTTGTGCAGCACCAAGCACAGTGGCTCCTGACCTGGGTCAGGGCCTCCTGGTGCTACTGCCGTAATAATGCTAAGGGACTCTTTGGATTGCCTCTAGAACATAGCCCCAGGGGCAACGCTCACATGCAGCCAAGACTTCCTTTTCAACCAGCCCTTCGTTTTTCTCATTTTCCACGGACAACCAGTCATCCACCAGGAAGAAATACATATGGTCGGTCTGTCTGTCCCAGATAATGACATGCTGCAGGTACCAGGAAGGGTCCAGCCCTGGGGACACAGAGGAGGAGAGAATGACGCACCTGCGTTTCTAATGACTGCCTTCCCAGGACAGTTACAAATGGATTTATATCCTGGCTGCTCACTTCTTTGCTCAGTCATCCTTCAATGGAGGGAGATGGAGAGGAGAACTCTAGCCTCTGTCCCATTCTCACCTGAGGCAGGAGTCCATGGCCATCTTGTTACAATATGTGCTTTGCAACGTAATCCAGGAGCTAAGAAGCTGATTAGTTCTCAGGATGGATGTACAGAGGCTAACCTATTCTAGTGAGCTACTGAGTTCCTCTTGGTCAGAAGCACTTGGAAACTTAGTTTGTGAGTTCTTTGGAGCAGCAACTGCATCTCACCCAATATGTGTGGGACAGCAGCTAGTGCACTGTGGATGCTACAATCATGCAAATATAGAATGACGGTAACAATACATGGATACATTGTTGTAATTAACATTCTAGCTTGCAATTGTCTTTTATTGGGACTGAGCCAAAGCTGTGTCTGTAGAACTGCTAGTGAGGGATGGGCTGGCTTATAAATTAGTAAGACCACTGCTGCCTTTGATCCCTCACCCTTTTGTGTGGGTCATTAAAGTGAATCATTTTGCTCTGAAATGTAAGTGTGTACCAGACACATTATGCACACCGTGCAGGCCACAACCAGGGAAGAGAAAGCGCGATGGAGTTAAACACGAAAATGTGTCCTGATGCTATGGGTCAGCTCTA
Organism: Eretmochelys imbricata; assembly: GCF_965152235.1. Taxonomy (NCBI): domain Eukaryota; kingdom Metazoa; phylum Chordata; order Testudines; family Cheloniidae; genus Eretmochelys; species Eretmochelys imbricata. Next base: position 14,203,319 of record NC_135585.1, on the reverse strand, counting down.
AGGCACAAAATCGGGGTAACTCAAGGCTAAAGCTAATCACTGTTCACAATTCCACCGGTCTGCACATGGCTTGCAAAGAACAGAGGGCGCCTCTTTATACCAGATGTGCTGTTAAATTATAGGTGCAATGAGACAAATTAAGGATAGGATTTGAGCTTTAACTCTGAATTTGCTGGCTTCAGTTTAAAGGAAACTTTATTAGGTCAGACCCTCAGCTGGTGAAAATCAGCCCAGCGCCCGTGAAGTCAATAGAACTACACTGATTGACACTAGCTGAGGATCTGGCCCTTTATAGTTGGGGTGGCCAAGATTTTTAGCAGTGACTTGTGATTTTGGGCACCCAATTGGAGACCCCTTAAGGGGGCCTCTATTTCCGAAGGCGGGTGCTCAGCGCTTCCAAACATCAGGCTCATTTAAGGGCACCCAAAATCTCTAGTCACTTTGGAAAAATCATGCCCTGGGACATAAAGGCTAGTCTGAAAATTAACAGAGTTAATCACTACTAATGAAACGTTAATGACACGTAAAGAATCTACGTGTCCCATTGACCCCAGAACATGGCAAGAGCCATGCAGAGTTTATGCGGAGAAATCCATGGCCGATGTGTGCCTTACCAGTGTTGTCATGCCAGATGCGGATCTTCCAGATCTCTCCCAGATTTGCATCAGTCTCCACCTGGAAAATATCCTGGCTGTTTCTCTGGAAGGCCCAGCCCTTGTCCAGGTGGCGAGAGCCACTTTTGTTCAGCCCATATAAGCTGATCCCTACATGTGCAGTGGTACCTAGAACAGACGTGTAACGTGATAGCTGACGTATCTATTATCCCCATCAGAATTCACCCACCTTGTCCCACCACAATCCAACTCGGCGGCCAATGGCTGACACAACAGATGTTTCGGCCTTTAAGTGCACACAATTGGATGCCTCCAGGTGGTGTGGGAGAGGGGCATTGGTCTAGCTGCCTGAAAGAGGAGCAAACTCGAACAGGCATTGGGGAAATGTATGGTTTCCAAATTTATTCTACCCTGGGCCTCCCCTTTCCTGTCTATCCCCCTACGTGCACTATACACAGCTCCACCAATGAACCCTGCCCTGTCTTCAGAGACAGCCCACCGCTCCTGGGGCAAGGGAGGAATTAATGCTGTAGGCCCATTCCGTTCTGGGCTTTTCGTGCACACAGCTCCATCGAGGGACTGATGCCACTGGGCTGGAACGATGGAGCATGATCAAGAGATCAACCTCTGCTCTTCAGAAGCTTTCTAGATCAGGGCTGCCTGCCTCAAGGTTCACATCACTCCTCCCAACCCCCTGCAATCCGGCCCTTGACGGGAGCAGAATGAGGCTGCCCACCCACTCTACCTGATCCTCTTTTCCAGCCAGTCTTCACCATTACCCAGTACTTGTACCGTCCGGGCTGGCCGCAGCGAGGGACGATGCCCACCCGGGTGATGTCAATGTCGTCCAGCTTGTGGGCGATCAGCACCATCCCCAGGTAGATGGCGAAGAGCACGCAGCAGGTAATCACCACCAGCGGAGCCTGCCTGGAGCGCTTGCTCTGAAACCCCAACACAGGTGAGGGTAGAAGCAGGTGGAGGCGGGCTCCATCGGGTGCTACCCACCCATCCGCCCCTGGAGACGCAAGAGGCAGGAAGCATCTGTGCTACCCTCATTGTCATTACAGCAATTCCAACGTGCCCATCACTCTGGCATCTGGGCACCTGAACGCCTTCAGATAAATTAATGAATGGAGCAGTTGTGGGTTCCTGCGGACCAACGGGCACCACTGTTAGAGGGAGATCTGGCGTGCTGGGAGCACTAAAAGGAAAACAGCCCCGAAGGACCAGGAGGGAATATTTCCTCCAATTTCCTACCTTCGACTATGAGAGAGCGGCTCATTTTACTTGGAAATGGAAGCTCCTGGGCATGGGGCAGTGGGGAACTCTGATCCTAAAACACTACCCCAGAGCAGGAGTGGCTATTCAGACAGATCTGGTAATGCACGTCTCTGCTGGTGACGTGATCAAATAGGAGACGAGTTGTTCTCCAACAGACCAAACTGACTTTGAACCTGAGCCTGGTGGCAACAGTGTCGGTCTTTATGTTCAATCACGGGGTGCGAACATGGCAGACCTAGCCAAGATCCAGCTGCTGATCACTGCACAAGGGAGTCTTGCTTTCCCTTCATCATCTCCCCTCTCCCTCTCTTTGATGAGGAAATTCACCGGGGGCTAGGGGCGTCACAGCCTAAGACCTGTTATGCACCATTCAAGTCTCCTTGAAGTCTTCAAATCAGGGCATACATGGGCTCAGGTGGTGTCTAGCCCTTAGCCTAGTCCCCTCTGCACAGGGGAGAATTTCACTCCCCCCACCAGTTCTAGACCCAGGTGAGCCGGGTCCTTCCTCGCTGGGAGAGAGCAGACAGTTACAGGATAGCACACTCAATAAGGCTCAATTGATCGAGCATGCAGTGTGGAGACCAGGCTTCCTGCTTCTACAGCCTGGCTCTTCGCACAGGGAGCCCCCACTGCCTTTGACGGGCGTTCTGCCTGCAGAGGGTCTCAGGCTGCCACTAATGCAGTCACTGGTCCGTGTGTGTTACGTGCTCCCCATCATAGCCACAGAGGATAGGAGCTGCGACAGCCCCAGCCTGGCTCATCAGCTCAAGCTGCAGAAGGGCAGCTTTAGCTCTGGAGGTCCCCGGGTGCTGGCCAAGATGCCAGCTGTCACCATTACACTGACAGGGACAGTAACCAACCATCTCCTCCTTGCATGCCCGGGATGGCCAGGCCCGGCTTACCGGGGGCAGGAAGAGGATGCTGTGAGGTGGCACAAAGAGACTAGCTCCGAAGACGGTGAGATGTTCTGTCAGGCACACAATCTCCTTCTGGCTGGTGGCGGCTGTTGGCCTCAGGCCCTCTGTGCTCCACTGCATGCTGGGGAAGTGGAAGTACTGGCAGAGGCTGGCAAAGACTGTGACTGCGGCGCTGACGGGTGCCTGGGAGAAGCGGTTGGTGATGTTGACGTGATAGTCTTGGAGCGTCCCGTTGAAGCGGTGGCTGGAAGGGAGGGGACAGCACAGGGGTGAGCTTACGGTTCAGTAGCATCACTCAATACAAAGGATGCCAACGCCCCCCCTTACAGACTTCACACACCACTGAAGTGCAGCCCCCGCTGGGGCAGGATGCAGCCACTGTTTACCATGACAGATGCACAGTTTAGGACAGGAAGTGAAGGGCAGCGGATCTAAAGCAAACTGCAGGAGGAATGTGGCACAACGTAGATCCCCGGGATTCAGCCAGGACGCTGAGCTACCATCAGGCAAGTCCCGCAAGCAGGGCTGGCCTCAGCCATACTCCACATGTGGGGCTGCACCGGCCCCATGTTGTGATCACACTTTCCCTGCCTGCTGTGCCTATGAGCTCCCCAACCTGCTGGCCTGGTTAGCAAACGTTAACACAGGGATCCAAACTTCTGACTCCCATCTTGCACCTCCAAACCCCATGCCAAAAGCCCCTGATCCAAACCCCCAGCCCTGCCCAACGGCAGCACTCTGAGCTCCTCCAAGCCCTGCTGATGCTCCCTGGAGCAATGCCAGGCACCCTGACTGGCCCCCACCGCACCCCAAATGTACCACACAGTGGGCATCTGCCTTCCCCCCACCCCCACCCCTGACTTTGCAGAGGGCCCCTTAAACCCCATCCTCAGGCTCCACAAAGCCAGTGAAAAAGGGGTGCACCGTGCAACCCAAGCAAAGTAACATCACAGCTGTGCGCACTGAGGTTGTTGCCCTATAGTGGTTAAGAGCTATGGATCTTCCCCTCTCCCTTAGCTCCCAAATACCCTGCTAATCCTTCCCGGAGAGGAAAGCTCTCCAATGAAGTAGTGTCTTTTTGCACAGGGAATGGATTCTCTTTGCTGCCCTGGACTGGGTCACTGCACCCCCTGGGCTCATCCCCTTCAGAAGGCGGGCTCTGATGTTGTGCTGGGGAGGCAGGCTGCAAGAGTCAGCTGTTTCTCACAGACACCAATTATTCCCCCCCCCCCCCCCGGCCCCGTCCATAAGGCAGGTGAAGCCCTCAAACCCCAGGGAGCAATGCTGCAGGAAGGAACCTGCAAATTCCAGCACAGGGGGTGAATGGATACTCACGGAGATGAAAGCAAGATGGTGACCTCCCTGCTGCTGCCTCCTTGCAGGCTGTCAAAGATGATTTCTTCCTTCCAGGCGTAGTGGAACTCATTGGGAACCAGGGTGTAGTGCCCGTAGAAATGGATCGAGGGCTCGCTCTCCTGGCTAGGGTCAAAACCTGTAAGGAGAGGGACGGTCACTCCCCATGGGTTTGAAATATTCAGCCAGGTCTGGCACTTATTTACCTGGGCATGGGGAATCTGTGCTTCGGAAGGGCACAGCAGCAAGGAAGGGGACTGATCTGGAAGGGCCACTTCCTTCACCCGAATGAGAATCTGGGTGTTTGATGCGGAGAAAAGCAACAAACTGAGCTGACTGCGAGTCACCAAACCCATGTCACTTGTAGCCTCCATTTGCACTCCGGCATGCACCAGAGGGCATGTGTGTGAACAGGTGGATCACTGCCCTCTGCTGATGGCATCAGGCTCATTCCAGGGTTTGTGGCTGTGTCGCCCCCTAGGGGCTTGCCTACAAACGGGCTCTATGAGTCCTAAAGGGCAGCTTGTGGAGAGTCTCTGGCTAACACTCGGATCCCTATTGTCCCCCACGCCGTAGCTGAGGGTCATGGTGCCTCTATGCAAGAGGAAGAGGGAACCCCAGTGCTAATCTGCATCAAACTGCCCCCCTCCACCAGCTGGACAAAGCTCTGCCCATCTCAGACCACGAGCAGCTCTTTGTCCTGCTAACGACTCACCCTCCTGCACAGTGACGCCAACACGGATGTGCACCCCCTCAGCATGGCTTCCCGCTGAGGCCCTCACTGTGAAATTGCCTGACTCCCCAGGAGGGAGGAGGATGAGCGTCGGGGGAGAGGTCCGCTGCTCCTGCTGCCCCGTCGGCAGCCTCAGCCCGATAGCCCTCTCCCCGGCCAGGTTGGAGACTGGGATGGGCGCCCCTCCAGGAGTGGTGAACTCCAGCAGCGCCAGGCGGGTGGAGATGGAGGAGTTGGCGTAGTAGTTGAACGGGAAAGGGTTGACGGAGATGTCCATGAGCACCTGCACCACCTCCTGGCTCCCTGCCAGCTGCCCGGCCACCGCGCTGGGCACGGAGAAGAGACACCGCTCAGAGGGCGCCTGGCACAGCAGGTTGGGGGAGTCGGCCCTCTTGCCCTGTGTGCGGATCTCCGAGACAGACAGCGACAAGGTCTCCTCATTCAGGACCCGGGACCTCATCAGGGACTTCATCAGGGCCCGGGTGAGGTTGAAGGCGGTCAAGGCCGTGCTGAGACCAGGGGCCCCAGACAGAGGTGGGTGGGGGGCCGTGTCCAGTGCTGATAATGTGCTCCCTGGGAAAGATTTCACACCCCTCGGTTAGAGTCCTGCTGCTTCCCCTGTTCCTCCCACGGCCCCACCTGTCCTCACATCTCCCTTCACTAGGGCAGCAGCCCCACCAGCAGCACAGAGCCCCTTAGTGTCAGACTTCACCTCAGGCCTGGCAAGGCTGCTGAGAACGACAGTCCAGGAAGCAGAAGGCTGCTGTGTCCTCAAGGACACATCTGCAGCACCCAAAATCACCGAGCCTGACTGAGGCACTTAGAGCTGGGCTGCTACTGGATCAGAGAGCTGCCCAAGACACTGGGGGAGTCGGTGGCAAGAGGGCAGAGTCATGGACTCCCAGGGATACGGCCCTGCTGCCTCCCCCGCCCTATCACGCTGAGGTGGCTCGTTGCTTACCCAGAATCCCCAGGATGCTGTTGCCGGCAGAGGTGGGCGTCTCGTGACCCTCCTCCGTCTCCGAGCTGATGACTTCAATCATTCTCTGGGCTGCTGCCAGGGTCCTGGCCTGGCTCTCGGGGCTGAGCTCTCCTGGGAACGCCTGAAGATAGGAAAGGGGGGCCCCCGGGTCACACTCCAGCAGATCTGTCCTACCTGCCTCAGCTTCCCCACCTCACTCTCCCCCTATCACGGCCGTATCCCGCAGACTTTGCTCGCCCCGACTCCCACTCTCCGTCACTGCCACAGCCAGCCGAGACCTGCCAATCTCCCCACCCCACTCCACTCTTCCCTTCTTCTGTCTAAGACGGGGAGGCGTTGAGAGAGCACCCACCATTGCAGCGCCCCTCCCTGTCCCTATAGCCCTACCCAGTCTGCCCGCCCTGCAACAGGGTGCCAGCAGGACGTGCTCACTTCTCTGTCTCCCAGGCCTCTCTCCAACTCTCCACTGACCCAGGCAGCAGGAGCCATCACCACATACTCTCTTGTCCCTCTTCTCCTGCACCCTGCTCTTTCACCCCGATGGGAGGAGGTTGGGGGGCACTGGGCTCCCGGATTCCCTCTCCGCCCATTCCTTAGGCAGCTGTCCCAGAGGAGGCCCTGCCTCCACAACAAACAGCCCCATGCCAGGGGGCTTTGTGAGCACATGGGGGGGACCAGGGGGCTATTCACACCCACCCAAAGGGGCACATTTTCAGTCTGGTGCATGGGAAAACGGAGGCAGACAGCGAGGAAAGGGAGGCTGAGGAGAAGGGGCTTTCCTCAAAGCAAGGAGCCTGTCTGCCGCCACGGGAGCGACAGTCAGGGGAAAAGAGATAAGAGCCAGGTCCTACCACACACTGCTGCAGCGCCGCGCTCAGCTGGGCAACCTCCTTCACACTGGAGATACTGAGGGAGGCCAGGGCTGCGGTGACGTTGCTGCGGACGGCGATCCGGTCCCTCAGCTCCTCCTCATTGCCCTGGCTGCCCGAGTTCTGGAGCACACACGCACTCGTGAGCGAGGCACTTCTGCTGGGAGAGGGGAGGGGCGTGTGCACGCACGTGCAAAGGTCAAGCATGCGTGTGTGTGAGTGCGTGTGCATGCAGGTGTCAAGGAAGAAGGGGGCTACCGCAGCGGAGCCCTTACCTGATTCAGCAGGGTGATGAGGGCCAGGGAGTATGGGATCACCTCCTGGGGATTGCCCTGCTGGACCACACCCCACAGTGCTGATTGGCTCTTGTTCTTCAGCCAGCTGGTGACGGTCGGGAAGCCCGCCGGGAGGACCGGCATGGCGAGGAGCAGGGTCCTGGAAGGAAGGAAGGAAATAAAGTTATCCCAGCCAACTCCAAAGGCTTCATTCCTCCCAGCAGCCGGGGACAGTGGGAGCTTTGGACCCGTCAGTGGAGCCATTTTCGAATCCAAAGCATAGTCCAAAGACACTATCGGTTGCCTCTCTGATCTTTCAGCTTCCAGGACGCACACCTGTGCCGAACACCGGCCAGGCTCATCTCCTCGTGCGCGCCCCTCCTGGATCTGCCCACACTCACTGATTCAGGGCCAGGGTCTTCGCCCCTTGCGAGTCCTCCAGCTCAACCAGGACATTGACAGCGGTGTGCCTGCCACCTGTGGCCGCAGGGAGGAAGGTGCCGAAGGAAGATTTGATCCCGCGGTAGAGGCAGAAGTGCTGGCAGTGCCTGCCGTCGGGGGGACACCTTTCAGCAATCAGGGTGTAAATCAGCTGCACTGGGCTGCTATCTTCATCCACCCAGCCTGAGAGAGCAGGGAAGGGAGACGTGGACGGAGGAAGAGCAAGTGTGACTTAGCTGGGAGTCCAGAACACGGGCACCCACCCAGTCACTGCCTCTTGGGCTCCTTCAGGCCATGGTTGCATGTGCGACCTGCCAAATCCCCCGGCTCGCAGCCCAACTGATTCCTCCCTCCTCTCTTGGCAGGACTCTCAGCCTCAGGCCTCCCTGTGTTCCCAGTGCCGCATCGGGCTCTGCAGCTATTGCTAACATATGTTGCAATACGGAGCACCAAGAGCATGTCAAAATCACCTGGCTTAACCAGGCAAGTGCAGAAGGCTGGCGGCCGGCCCCAGAGACTGTCACCTCCCGAGGCCCTGAGAGTCTATCCATTATTGTATGCACAGAACCCAGATCCGCACCTTGCCATAGTCACAGTTAGCCAGGCCAGGTGCATTGTCAGCATGCCCATTCGCTCCCACCCTGGGGGCTTTGTACCGGGGACTCGGACTGAATATCCCTCTCACCCTCCCATGTACATTGCACTGGGCTGGGAGCTTCTCCCTTTTCGATGGCACTGTGTACTCTTTGGTGTCCAAATGACCAACTTCTGCCCTGTGCATGCGTGGGGGGCAGCTGCCCAAAGGATGCCCTGGCAGAGTTACCTGTGCACTGGTATGAGACCAGGGTCTCCAGGAGGTAGAGGTCGTGTTCAGGTGTCAGGGTGCAGACCCCTCCCCTGGGCGGGTTGTTGGGAGTCAGAGTGATGCTGGATCCCCCCTGCAGCTCCCCGCCAGGCTGGGAAGCTGACAGCGTGAAAGAGTAATTCACCCCATCCCGCAGGACCCCTTGTCTGATCACCAGGTCCCGGTTCGAGTCCCCCGTGGAGGTGGTCACATGGTCCAGGGTCAAAGGTTGTCCATCTGAACTCTGAGCCGTCCACTTGTACTGCAAGGGTCAAAGAGAGAGACATGGGTGAGACAGCAGCCCAATAGGGGAGCCCAGAGAATCAGACTGTCCCTTCTATAGTGCCCATCATCCAAGCCTTTCCCAGAGCTGACAAATCCCAATGCATGGAGCCTCACAGCACCCGGCGGGCACATTATCCCTAAAATTAAAGAGGGGAAATCTGGGGCACAGAGAGGTTAAATGACTTGACCAAGGTCACCCAGAGAGTCAGAACTAGAACCCAGCAGTCCTGCCTTCCAGTTTCCTGGTCTAGTCACTCAACTATTCCTTCTGCTGTAAGATTTATCCTCTCTGAGTTATCTCCCAGCACCCCTTCCCCAGTAACACCCCCTTTCCTCATGGGCCGGAGCACCTCGAGTATGGCTAATCAGAGTTCACGTTCCCTCAAGCTCCACAGATCAGCTGGCTATTCCAGTCAGTGCAGAGTCACTCGTAACTGTAAGCTCAAAGCAGCACCATGAGCCTACGGGCATTTATGGGGCGAGGAATGGGGGTGGGGGGACAGCAGTGCTTGGAGAGCAGGGATCTCTCCACTGGGGTGCGCGTTAAAGTCAAACCACCAAACCTCCTCCCAAGTGGCAGGAGCTGGGGTGTGAGCAAAGTACAAGTGGCTCCATACTGGACTTTTCATGCATCAGCAAAGCAAATCTCACTATGGTCCTGTTGTCACAGCTCTGGCACTGTCCGGCCAGAGTGACGTGGACGCTCCTGCTGATTTCATAGCTCGACAGGGCGCTGCAAGAACGGCACTCGATGGTCACGGGCAGGATCTGGCCAGCCTCGATCCAAACCTGCAGGTGGACGGCAGGATCATTCAAACCACATAGGAAAACAGCCCTCCCCTGACGTACACCCCTGTGGAAACGGAGCAGCCCCAATGCAATAGAGGGGATGAGCTCCTGGGACACAGGGCGTGAGCCCTTGGTGACAGGCGAGTGTGCCTGGCACCCAAAGCGGGAGACACAAGGCCCAGGCCCTGGGGCTGGGGTCAGGTGCCAGGGTGGCAGCACAACCACATGGCTGCTGGCTGGTATCTGCCCAGCACTGAAGGCACATGGACCAATCCACGCACTTCCAAGCTGTAACCCCATTTCTTGAGCAGCCACAAGGCTCAGCGAGGGGTCGTCGCCCACACGTTCCTGCTGAGAAGGCAGCAACTGCCTCCGTGACGGGGCTGGCTCTGTGCCAGTGAGACTGAGGGTCTGGTCCCTCAGCGTCCTTCCCCAGACTGACCCCTCCCCACTCGAAGCTCACCGTCTGGGCCACGGAGACTGGTTCCTTCCCCGGCTTCTTCACAGTGAGAATGAAGCGATAGCCAGTGTCTCTGCAGAGCACAGTGCGGGGAACGGTGACGCTGGCCCCTCCCTGCAGGCGAGGTGGGGCACACCAGGGCGAGGACACATTCTGAGTGGGAGACACACAGAGAGACCTGATTAACTCACTCCTGGGCTATCTGTCCCTGTCCCACGCCTGAGCGGGAGGACGGACGGACCCTGGACAGCAGGCTGAGGATTGAGTGATCAATGGGGGCGGGCGTGGGATGAAGAAGTGGGGAGCTGTGAGGTGGGGGGGTTTGGAGTTACACAGTATCCTACAAAGGAGGCACCTGCCCTCCCCTAGACTCTGATCCAACCCCCTCTGCTCCAGGGCACTCAGAGCCCCAGCCCCTCCCACAGGCGAGCGGAGATGAGTGATGACAGGCACTCCTGCTGGGTTCCCTTTGTTACCTCACAGCTCCAGTGATATTCCAGGGAGGGGTCTGCGTCCCTCCCCACGTCAGGGTCGTAGGACCCGCTGCCATCCAGAACCAGGTCCAATTGGGCAGACCAGCTCCTCCACGACCCACCTCGGATGAAGGGAACCAACTTGCTGGGGATGACGGTGATGAGCAGGGAAAGCGTCCGGGCCAGAGGGGTGTGCTGGAGGGAGGCAGTGAAGCGCAAGCAGTGGGTGCCGATGTCCAGTGAGAGCTTGGGGAGCATGAGTGATGGGGTGAGCAGGTCTGTGTGCTGCAGGGGCACCTGGTCGGCCTCAGCCAGCTGCTCACAGCTGGGGCTGCTGAACACCTCCCAGAGATACAGGGCCTTGTAGGTCGTGCAGCCCTTCAGGTCTACGCTGGCCTCGAAGTAGCTGGTGCGGGATCTGGGGACAGACGAGGGCGGCTCCACCAGCCTCACCATGGGGCTGTCACACCCCAGCTCCCGCACGGTGACCGTCATCTGCACCAGGACAAAGCTGACCTCATTGTAGATTTTCACCTCCACTAAGAAATCCCCAGCACGGACATAACGGTGAAACATCCTCTTGTCCCCGCTGCCGGCAAAGGTCTCCTCTGAGTCCCCGAACTTCCACACGGAGCGGAGATCACTGCCACCCATGACCTCCAAGTCAAATGCCACCGTCTGATTGAGGAAAGCCCCAGTCCCATTGCTGGACAAGGTGGCTGCCTCTATGGGCACCTGCAGGGCCACAGTCACCGTCAGAGACGCGGCACAGAACGGGTTACTGGCCTCTACATGAATGGTCAGGTTACCTGCTCCGGGTGGCATGTACCCAACCTGCTGGCCTGCTGCTTTATAGGCAGGGTGCCCAGGGAGGTGAAAGATCCAGAAGAAGGTGACATTCTCCCCAGCTCGCACCTGTGCCATGAGCGCCAGCTCCTTGTTGGACTCCAGGACGGCTGGGCAGCAATTGGGGATGTGCAGCCCCCGAACCTTCTCCAGCACCTGCACCACAACGGAGGCCAGCTGCACGCTGACGTTGTTGGAGGCCGACGCCAGCACCCGATGAGAACCCGCCGCCGGGAAAGAGAAGTGATGCGTTCCTCCACGGACATCCAGGCTGAGCCCCAAAGAGGGGACGGCGAGAGCAAAGCTCACATTCGTGCCCCTCTGGGTGTGTAGCGTGAAGACTACCCTGTCATCGGTGCACACGTCCTGCTTGTCCACTTCCACTGCCAGCCCGGCCACGGGATCTTGGACGGCCACAGGATGCTGGACTGTGTCCTCACTGACATCGTTCCAGGCTCGGAGGTCCACCTGGTAGACTCCAGCCGCACTGAATTTGCAGGAGACGTTCTGTCCACAGAAGAGCTGCTGCTTCTCCTTCCCCCGCAGCTGCCACTCCCACTTGACATCAGAGCCTGCTGCCACCGAGCCCCAGAGCTGCCTAGAGGTGTCTGACATCAAGAAGAAGGGGAGAGAGCTTCCTTCCACTGTGAAGCTCACCCTGGAAACGGGCTCCTGGACTCTCAGCTCTGTGGAGCCGTTGCTGGAACCGAAGACGTTGGAGACGGTGACAAACACCAGCTTGGAGCCCAGAGTGGAGTAAGCGTAGGACAGAGAGGAGGAGTTGGTGACCAGGGGCCGGACATGTTCCTCAATGTGCCAGGAATAGAACAAATCAGTCCCAGAGGCCACAGAGACAGACAGGTTCACTGGCTTTCCCAGAGCCACGCTGTCGCTGGCAGCCTGGACCTTCACACCGCAGACTCTCGCCACCACCTGCAGGGTGCGGCCAGCAGACGCCTCTCCCAGCACATTCCCAGCTCTCACCTCTACCAGCAGCTCCCCACTCGCATTGTAACAGTACGTGAGCGACTGTCCCGTTGCGGTGAACACTCGGCGCAGCCCTCGAGAAATCACCCAGCGGAAGGTGAGGTTGGAGCCCTGGGTAACCTCGGCGGTCAGCATAAAGGGCTCGGCAGAGGCCAGGTACCTGCCCTGCACCATGTTCCTGCTGTGGATCTGAACCCCCTGGGCTCGCTCCTGGACCTCAATAGTGACATTCGCCTTCTCCGTGCTCACTGCATTCTCAGCTGCGACAAAAACCACGAAGACACCGGTGGCAGAGAAGGTGTGGGAGAAAGTGGAGGCCCCCTTCTGAAAGCCACATGGCTCTCCAATAGCCCAGAGGTAGCGCACCTGGTCTCCTGATGCTAGAGAGGCGTGGAAGGTGACCTCCTGCCTGACTTCACAGACTGGCCGCTCAGTGCTCAGAGTCAGCAGCTGCACTGGGGCCAGGACCGTAATGTTGAGCGAGGAGTTTCTATGGCTGACCTGGTTCTCTCCGGTCACGGTGACGGTGATGTCTCCGGCTCCACGGTAGGTGTGGGAGGTGCTCTGACCTACCTGCGGCGGAGAATGGTCTCCAAAGTTCCACACGAAGGTGGCCGCACTGTCCCAGGGGACCTCAGCCATAAAGAGGTAGGAGGTGCCCAGTGCCAGAAAGCTCCCCGTTTCACCGCTGTGGAGAATGGAGATGGTGCCAATCGCCCTCTGAGCCAGGATATCTACTGAGGCATTTTGCCGGCTCACCGTGTTCCACACAGTCACTGTCACCCGGTATGATCCTCCCTCCAGGTAGGTGAATGTGATTTCTGGAGACCCCGAGGTCACTGGGTCCTCACCAACACCAAAATCCCAGTGGTACCGATATTGGTGCTGGGGGTCTGGCACTGGAACAACCTCAGCCTGGAAGCACGTGGGTTCCCCTAAAGCTAAAGCCAGCGTCGGTGCCGTCAGCTTAACCGAGCGGATTCGATCCTCCACGCAGATGGCCAGTTGGCGAGAGGTGGTGCTTACTGTGCCACGTACAGTCAGGTTCAGCTGGTAGCTCCCCGCTGCTGGGTAGCTGTGAAAGACCGTGGGGTCCCCGTCCCCAACAGAAGGGGGGTTGCCATCTTGGAAATCCCAGAAGAACTGAACTCCTTGGCTCGGCCCCGTTACCACTGCTTGGAAGGGAGTCCGTTCCCCACTGGAGAGACAGTTGGGTGCTAGGATGTTGGTGATCTGAAGCCGGTACACCTCTGCAATGGTGGAGACACGGGCAGAGGTGGCGGCATTGTGAGCCATCACCGTCACCGTGTAGTTGCCTTCCTTGGCGAAGGTGTGAGAGATGAAGCTTAGATTCAGGTTGCTGTAGACGAACCCGTCCCCCATGTTAAAAGTCCACAGGACATCTGTGCCAGAGGCCAACACGGCACTGACAACTGTGGCTGAACCCAGCTCAGTAGGTCCGCTGGCCACCAAGCGGAGACCCGTGACACCTTCACTGACCATCACAGCCACATCAGACGGCACCTCACTGAGGCTGTTGTTGGCCCGCAGCACTACGTTGTAAACCCCGCTCTTCTCAAAGCGGTGGCGCACCAGCAAATTCCCTCCCTCCTGCGTGGGAGAGCCATCATTGAAGTTCCAGGAGTAAACAATGCCGTAGGGGGAAGGGCGGGGTAACGCCTCAAACTGGGTCACCTCGTTCACCAGCGGGGAGGCTGGAGTCACCAGAATGGTCACGGAAGCTATAGGGCAGACCGCACGGACTTTGGCCACCCGCTCCACTCCATCGTATTTGTTGACGGCCTCTGCAGTCACTGAGTAGTCACCTGTGGAAGCAGAGAGGAAAGGCAGTGTGGGAAGGAACCGAGGTTTCTAGGACTCTTGTGCCTAGAGAGAGAGAGAGAATGTGTCACTCCCACTGTGCTCAGGCTGTTTCTCTGTACTCATTTGAACTATAATTGAGACGGTATCTCTCTCCCATCATCCTTCTGTCTTCCTTTCCCATTCTCTCTCCCTCTACAACTCGTGGACTAAGAGCCCTTCTGAGCCCAGGTGACCCCTCAGGATCAGCCCCTTTCTTACCTGGTTGAGTGTACGTGTGGGTCACTCTGGCCAGCACCTGGACCCTCTCTCCCTGTGGATCTGGACGTGACAGCTGAGAATCGTAGGGGGGAGACAAGAGGCTCTCCACCTCCGGGCTGCCATCCCCAAAGCCCCACCTGCAAAGAGAAACAGCTCCATCTCACAGACAGGGGTCTGGTTCAGAGACTGGGCAGTTGTGTGAATATCATGAATTCTCAGCGTTAGAACAACAAATGCAAATGTACATTTTGGAAGGGACATTAAAGCTCGTGTTTCAAGGCTAAAGCCAGTCTCTATCTAGAAAGGATCAGGAAGAAATCCAACATCGGGGGAGAAAACAGATTATCTCACATCAGAGAAAGGTGCAAAAAACCCAACCCCACTGTAGCCGAAGACAGGAGGCTGGGCGAGACGGACCTCACATCTGATCCAACATGGCAATTCTTATGTCCCACTATCAGTGCATCTTTTCCAGCTCAGTCTCTGCCTAGTTTGTGGTGTGGGCTTTGCAGAAAGTTGTTGCCTAGAGAGCGCTCCTTTTGGCATTTACTGACATAGCTGGCCCAGGCCCTCCAACGCCACATCACCTGAGAACATTTCTCACCAGAGCCACTGGTAACTTAAGCCCGTTGGGGGTGGATCTCAAACCCAGCCAAGTTTTACAATTCTATTTTCACCCCTTGAATAATCTCCACATATCCCACCTTGGTTCCTCATTCCTGATGAGAGATACCAGTTTCAACCTGCCACCTCTTAGAATACCCCTTTACAGCCTTGACCCAGTTGCGGGGGAGAAAGAACTCCTGTCAGAGATCACACATAAAGAGGCACTGATACAGGATGTCAGCAGATGGTACAAGGAGTGCTGCCCATGAAGGCTGGTCTCTCTAGGAAGTTCCTTGGTGATCCGCTCTGGGATCAGACCACATTAGTCTGCGGGAGGAATTCTCCTTTCTTGGACTCCATGGGACTCTCACCTCACAGTGACTTCCATGGCAGTGTCCACTTCCACTCTGAACACCAAAGTCTGGAGGGTGTCAACTGCCACCACCCCAGGGAGCCCCAATATCTCAGGGTTGGCTAGTGGATTCATAGCCTCGGCTGCCAGTGCCACTTCCACCACCTCCGAACTCACAGGGTTCTCAGCTCGCAGCTGTGCAGAAGGAACAGAAGGGCATCAACCACGCAAAGAAATTTGAACAGACAGCATTCCCTTCTTCCGACTCCCCATCTACTCCAGACCTCTGACCTCCTCGCCCACTCCACCAGGACCGTCGATGCCTCCCACCCCACAGTACCATGACCACAGATTCTCCTCCCCCCTTGATTTGTCTCTCAGACCCTGGCTGCAATGCACTCCCATGCGACTCGCCCCACCCATGTGACACACTCCCCTGATTCCCAGCATAGTGCATCCTGCCGCTCATGTTGGGGGAAGAGGTCCAGGGAATAGTAGCACTGCGGCGATGTTCTCATTGGGAGCACAGGGAGAGTGGGGCCCGGAGCCAGGAACAGACGTTGGCCTGAGGGTCAGGAAAATACAACACACGGAGATGTGCAATGGCGGCTAATCACTGCCCAGACAGCACCCTCTGGCAACTCAGCAGCGGCAGAGTGGAGCATACAATGACTCCCATCAGAAGTTAAGTCTCCGTGGGGGAAAAGCAACTGGGGCAAGTGTGTAGAATTCAGAGTCCTGAGTCAAGCTGCTACTATTTGACAGTGGCTGTTCCGTGCTTCTGCCTGATGTGTCTTGAGTCCTGCCAGGCCTTCGGCTGAACGAGCAAGTTTTTACACCCTTGTGTTTTGTTTTTAATAATAATTTGCATATTTGTCTGCCTATCCATCATTCCTCCCAAAAGTATCCCTCTGGGGGTGGGGACTAATACGGTGCTCCTGACTGAAGGGTCTCCTAGCATTTTATAAACATTTAACCCCTTCCGAACCAGCCGGTGAGGGGGATATGAATTACCGCCTCCTTTTTACAAGCGGAGAACCTAAAGCACAGAGTGTCTTATTGAAAGTCACACAGCACAGCAGTGGCAGAGCTAGAAAAGGCACCCAGGAGCCCTGACTCCCCAGTTCCTTGTTCTGACTCTGAGACACTCTTCCCTTGCTTTATGATCTGGGCCACAGCTGAAGGAACCTAGGGTTGGTTCTCACACTTGCTCACCTTCAGCTGGTATGTGGCAGGCCTCTTGAACTTGACGCTGTAGGTCTGTCCATTGTAGGCGAACATGTCCATGTTGTCGATGACCCAGTTGTAGGAGACAGAGGAGCCCTGGGTCAGCTCTGCGGAGAACACCTGCCAAGCAAAACAATCAGCAGTTTACAGCAGACCTATGGGCTGGGCTCAGATTGCTTCCTCTTGTGTTGAGTAGGGCTAAGGGGTGGAAAGTGCCAACAGGCCTAAAGCAAAGCGATGGAAGACTTCACCCACATGGAACATCGGCATTTGCCTGCTCCCCAGCAGCCATGCAATGGACGTAACACAGCCGGCTCCCTGACACTGAAGCAGGAAGGTGAGACACACAATGCCCCATGCTAGCCTGGCTTTTGGGGCCCCAGTGCATCCTGAGGGAGAATAGGACAGGCTCCAGGGCTACCCTTCTTGGAAGTTTCTGCTGGATGAGGACAGGTTCATCTTGCAGCTGCGTGACCATAGGTTTGGTGTTATAGTAAAACCTTCAGGCAGCCCATATGCCAGCATCCAATAGGGTGACGGAGTGGCAGCGGGGCCAGAGATGTTGGAGGGATGCCCTTGATGATAACCCAGCCGTGATAACAGCAGCAAGATGACCTACCTGAGACACATCCACTAGCATCCTGCGGGGGCCAGGCGGCACCACCCGGAGCCCTTCGATGACATTGTATGACTGGATCTTCACTGACAGCTTCTGGGAGCTGATCTCATTGGACACCAGCACATTCAGCATCTCCATTCTCGGCTCCTCCATGCGAAGCAGGGCCGAGGAGAACCAGGTATCTGCAGTGTCTCTGTGGCAGGCGGGGACATGTGCTACAATGCTGCCCGGGCAGGTGGCCTCAAACAACACCCCAGCCTTACCCACGGGTGCCATCCAGCGAGCCATGGCATTACAGCCAGAGAGAATCTTGATGACAATCAGAGTCTCTCTCTTGGTGGCCACATTGAGCTTCCCGCTGACCGGTGTCGGGTGGATAATCTGCAGCCCACCGACCTTGGTCTGCACCTCCACCGTGCAGTTCACCTGCCTGCTGCTGACCGCATTCCTCACTGTTGCCGTGTAGGTGTACGCCCCGTGTGCCAAATGCCTAGCCAGCCGCGGCATGGCTGCAAAGCTCCAGGTCTTGCCCACAAAGGTCACTCGGAGGTCACAGACGACATGGTCCACCCAGGTAGGGCTGGCAAAGCTGCTGATGCTTCCCTCCCACCAGCCAGCCTTCGCGAGGCTGATATAGCTCTGCCGCCAGGGGGAATGGGAGTGCTGCCGGCACCAGAGGAGGGAGCTCACCTCTGCGTTATGCTGTATTCCAATAATGTCGTCCGGAGACACGCTGATCTCCTCTCTAGGCAGGAGAACCTGAAACACGCAGAAAGAGTCGTCTCCCATTGCAACCACAGCCTCTGCTGTAACCAGACCCCGGCCTGCGCCTAGTCTCCATGAAACATCCTGCCTCCCCACGTTAGTGGTGGAGAAGAGAGCACAAAGAAAGGAGCAGGAATCAGGGGAGAGCAGGAAAGGAGAAGCCAGGGGAAGGAGAGTCACAGGGCTGGCCAAAATTCCTGTGACATGCCTTCATTTTCCTGGGTCCATCCCAGAGTTCATTTCAGGCATTGCAATGCAAGTGTGAGGGTTGTCTCTTCACACCACCACGTGGTGTTGACACAGAGTGACGGTGTGTCTCAACATGATGATGTGGCCTGAATTACACATCACCACAAAGACTCATCATGGTTTCAGAGTAACAGCTGTGTTTAGTCTGTATTCGCAAAAAGAAAAGGAGGACTTGTGGCACCTTAGAGACTAACCAATTTATTTGAGCATAAGCATGAAGTGAGCTGTAGCTCACGAAGTACTCCTTTTCTTTTTACTCATCATGGTGTCACAGTGGGATTTACACACGCACACACACTTGGAAGAAAGGGCAGGAGATGACCGGGCAGTAGAAGGTGGGAGAGAGAAGATGCAGCAGAATAAGGTCCTGAGAGCACTTACCTGGACATGCCTGTTTGTGCTGCTGGGAGCGAGGAGCACGGGGAGGTCAGCCACTGGCTGGTAGAAGGGCGGGGTCCCGCTGTAACGTGGGGGGTTTCGGATGGGCAGGATGCTGGAAGTCACATTCTCAAAGGCATAAGAGCTGCAAGGACTGGAGATGTTCAAGCAGCCTTCTCTCAGTGGGCACCACTGCTGCCCGCTGGGGCAGCGACCCGTGCTGTTGCAGAGCGGCCGGGGGTGACAGCAGGCGAATGGCGTGTGAAGAAGCTCGCAGCCTGGGAAGAAGCACACGTGCTGCAAGATACGCTGGCCTTGGAGAGCTCAAAGAGGGAGCAAACTGAGTTATGGTTGTATGGCAATGTAAATTGGTAAATTCTGGCTCCTTCTCAGGCTCAGGTTGGCCACCCCTGACTTAGGAGATACAGTGGGGAGGACGGGCAGAGAACGAGAAAGGAGTGGGGGAAATGGGTGTGAAAAGGAGGAGGTTGAAACACAAATACAGAGAATGAAAAAAAGGAATAGGAAGGAGAACAGACCAATGAATCAATTAATATGGCCCACACAGTGATTACAGGGCACTAGGGCAGGAAATGAACTTCCTGTCACATGAACATTTTCAAGATACGGGTCCAAATTGGAAGTTTCGAAAACTTCCATGAATTGAAAAGCCATTGCAAAAAATGGAAACATTTTATTCGGAACATTTCAAAATGCTTCATTTGGAGTTTGACTGTTTTTCTCTTTAACCCTTTTTTTTAGTCTAAATTGACTCACATTTCAAAATAAAAATTGTATCAGCTCAAAAAAACCAGAGTTTTTGTTTTGAAAAATTTGAAATGGGAAGTTTAGACAATTTCAAAACATTTTCCCCCCCTCAATAATTTTTTGAGTTGGGAGATTTGTCAACCCTGATCCAGTTTCAGTTTCGACAAATCTGCATTTTTCAGTGAAAAAACAGTTCACCGAAAAATTCCCGACCATCTCTACAAGTCACCTAGTTGTGGGAGACTCGCTTGTCAGGGTTCTTCTGTCCCTTCCATGCAACCCAGAGGGGCAAAGTACGCAGATGAGGTCTGGAGGGAAATGTGAGGATGAGCCCACCAGTTTATCTTAGCATCCCACCAAGAGTCAAACAGAGCCAGAGGCTTTAAGCATAGAGACTATCAAACAGCTATAATCTCTCCCTGTCCTTTTATAATGTCCACCAACCCACCAGCACAACCCCATTGGTCTAGGCAGATGGTCTGTGAGTATCAGAGAATAAGAGACAGAGGTATGGATGCTGAACTCTTACCAGGAGGAACCAAGTGCTGGTTGGGGTTGCAATGTGGGCGGAGGATCTGGAACCGGATCAGAACAGGCTTCTTTGTCCCTCGTATCCCGAAGTCTACAGAGACTAGAATACCAGCGTGGCTGAACCAGAGGCCTGGAAAGAGCATCAACTACAAGACACAAGACCAGGAAATAAACATGTGAAGGAGGGAGGTCCAAAGAGGCCTCCTGGAAGGAACTGGCAGGGGAAGTTGAGGGTGAGGTGGTAATGGAGGGACCTGTGCTGTTGTGATGTTCCTGTGTAGTTCAAATAAGCTTCCTAAAGATCAGTGCTTGACCTGAAGCGTGGCCACGGTTATCTGGTTTGGGAATACAGAGCCTGGCTCTCTCTGATGTTTCCCATAACCCCTGGGCCATAAATATTGAGAGAACAGCCTCATCTGACATGGCAATGCTCCTGGGTTGATTTGTGTTCTCTTCCCAAGAGTTTGCCCTATCCCAAAGGCTTCTCAGCAAGTTATATAGACTAGAGAGGGAAGGGAGAGGAGGTCTCTGATGGACCCATCCAGCGTTCACACACACCAGCCATCTTGCTCTGTTTGCACGCTACCTCAATGCTGTCAGGCCCCAGGAGAGGAGGCAGCTGCTCAGTGCTGACGTTCCTCACGTCGTAGACTCCGCTGAACACCGGCACGCCTGTCAGGAACACATCTGGGCTGGGCAGGGTGACTGCAAAGACAAAGCACATGGACGGTCATGTCCCAGCTTAAAGCTCTGTCGGGCCCTGCTGCAGGCTTGCATCACAGATGAAGTGGCAGGCTTGTAGGATCCACCTGGCTGCGCTGCGGTCTTGACTCAGCAAATCTGTAAACACGTGCTTTAGCTGAACTGGGGCCTAGATCTGCCAGGGTGGGGACTGGAAGGAAAGGGCATGTCGGGGGGGAGCAATAGGGCCCATGTGAATGGGCTGAACGAACACAGAAATACCCATGTGTATATTCAGAAATATACGTGGCCCTGGCATACACCTGCCATCAGAGTACACGGGAGTCTGCCAGGGTCTGGGGTAGAGCACTACAGAGCATCAACTTTCAGGTGCTAACTGTGGAGAGGAAGAGTGGCCTTGTGGTTAAGAGATTGACTTGGTGCTCAGGGTTCTGTTCCCAGCTCCTCCACAGACTCCATGGGTGACCCTTGGGCAAGTCACTTAATCCCTCTCTGCCTCAGTTCCCCCAGTTTAGAACAGGGATAACAACACTTCGGTCCTGTAAGCTCTCTGGGGTAAGGGTGGTCTCTTGCTACATGTCTGTACAGCACCTAGCGCAATGGGACCCCAATCTCCATTGGGAGCCTTAGGCATGACTAATATAAATACATATTAATGACAGGGCCCTCCTCACTGGGAGTTGGGAGGCACTCCGCTTCTCATAGCATGGGACCATGGCTTGACCTTGGTCCTCCAGGATGAAAGGGCAGTATAAAGCAATGGGTTATGATACCAACAGCCCGCCTTAGCACTCGGCTCCTCCAGGGGCTGCAAGGAAATGCCTTTTTATTCCTGTTGGCAATGGTCAGCAGCGTAATCTCCCAGTCCAGTCAATAAACACATTCCCACCCCCAGGTGCCAGCAGGACATATGGTACCTCCAGCTCTCCTCTCACAGAGGAACGAGGACTTTGCAGAGCACGGACTACTGCTCCAAACCCCTTCTGGGTCGAGGAGGTGCATCTGGACACAGCCCTCCTTGCCCTCGGGGCGACCGAAGGGGGTCCAGTTCTGGAACGAGTCCACAAGGCTCCCATCGACCCAGCGCAAGGAACCCAAGGAGCTGAGCCCAATCCAGACCACACCAGCGCTGCCAGGGAGAAAGACAGAAAGAACCTCTGCTTAAAGAGAAACAGCATCAGCAATGCAACACAGAACGCAGGGAGTGGCTGGGAAAGGGAGCAGGCCTTGGGGCAGGTGGTGGTGCGGTTAGTGCCTTTGACCCCAGTCAGCAGAGGAAAAGCACCCCACCATCTAACACTGAGGAAAAGGTCTGACATGTCAGAATGGGTGGCCATGGTTCTGTCTCCAGGGATACCCCAAAAACACAGACCCCACATTTCCTGGAGGCTCCTCTGCACTAGAAATGGCTCCTATTGCAGCCTGCCCTGGTGTGAATGAACTAGTGCGTGCTGCAAAGGCCCGAGCCATCTTGATTTGGGTGTGCCACATTCACTCACAGGGCTCCCCAAAGCCACTGCCGGGCGGCTGGGTCGTTACACCTCGCCCATAATTCCCAGCACAGCTGCCTAGAGGATCCCTGAAGCGTGTGAATAAGGTTTGATTCCCAGGGGTGCTAAGCACCTGCCGCTCCCTCCCAGGGATTTTAAACGGAGTTGTGAGCACTCAGAACTTCCAAAAATCCAGCCCACCATGTCTATGGCTCAGAATGGCTATTGCGCTTGTCCTGTTGCCTGCTTTGAGTGGATCTGTCTTTGTCAGGATCCACACGTGCTTTTTAAGGGTGTGAGCTACATTCAGCTATGTCATCACACAACCACACCCGGACAGCCCGGCGAAAGGCTATTATTGCAGCACACATTGCCTGACATTGCCTCTAGGCCTGGCTCACTGTAATGTACCCAACACTACCTTTGGGCAATGGGGCTAGGGGAGGACAAGGAGCTTGCCTGTATTATTGCCATGGTGCCTGAACAAGAATAACTTTAGTAGCAGTGACTTCACCATTGTAATCAGAGCAAAGAGAATGGGGCTGGAACAGGATACGCACCCAGAGAAAGTCTCCTGCAGGAAGCTCTGCACCTCCTGAGTTCTTACAACTGCCAGATCTCCACCAGGGATCCCCTGGCAGAGCCTTCTCGCATCCTGCCAGGTTTCCTTGGCGTCGCTGAGCCAGTAGCAGTTCAGATTCTCTAAATGGATCCGTCCACCTTGAGAGCAACAGGATTCATCTAAAAATTAAGAACAGCAGCTGAGAAGGGTCCCCATGCTGCCAGAACTTCCGCTGTGAACCTTCCGGGCTCAGCCTGACACAGCACTCGCGGTAGAAGGCGAATCACATTCCCGAGAGCCTAGCACTGCCAGCTCCTCCAGCTGACGTAGCCCAAGGAGATAAGTTCTGGCACAGCCACATAGACTGAGGAAGGTTACCAGCCGCTTTGGTAGTGCATTCCCGCAGGTCCTTATTCCTCTCTGGAACACTTGGCCGGTGGAGCGTGTCAGGAGGTGGTAACTAACCCTCTTGGGCTTCCTTCCCCAGCACTATGACCTAGCACGTCACCATCTGTGGTGTAACATACGGCAAGGAGAGATCTGCACCATGGCATGAGCCTCTTCCACGCCCAACAACGCCCCCTCTGCAAAGGCAGCATCAAGGCCTGAAGGAGCATAGTGAGGATACCCCCCATAGCAGGAGCTCCCTTCCCTTCAACACCCCATTAGCTCTAGTTGTCCCAGTGCGGAGGCAGAAGGATCAAGAAGGGCCAGCGTTGATAATGCTCTGGCTCTCCCTCTCTGTTTGCACTCCAGAAGCAGATGGAGGCCTGGGATAAAGCTCTTCAGGTGACAAACCTACTTGCCTCACGGAGGAAGCAAAGGAACTGCAAACGGCTGCTCCAGAGGAACTATTCGGTTTGAGACAGGAACAGAAACCCAGAGCCTCACCTTGAGGTGCTGCCATCCAGCTGACCCTCAGGAGAAAACAGAATTGGGAGTAAAAGGACCTTTTTCTGTAAGGGAACTTTTGCAGCACATAAAATCCTGGGTTTAGGAGGAAGGAAAACTAAACGATAGTGAGTGTTACATCGAGTTGACATCTTTCACCCCATAGGATCCTAAAGCACTTTACAGATTTCAGATACAGGAATCACTTCAGCCACCACTGAAATGCAGCCACCTCTGGGGTGGAACATGGCTGCTGCTTAAAAGCACACAGGGGTAACTTAGGCAGGAAAGCTAGAATATCCAATGGAAACTGCCTGGGGAAGGTCATTGCATGAGCAGAAAACTACGCCAAGACACTGGGGCTTTAAATGGCTCTCTATGGTCAGTATTAGGTTTCATTATAAAAGAACCCTCAAATGTGGGGGCAATGGAAGCAGGCAGTAACCCAAAGGAGATATCCTGCGTTCAGGTTTGGAGGGAGTGAGCTGCTCTCTCTCTGCCCCCCCACTCCTATTTCTAGCCCGTCTGTGCAATTCCCCCACTTCCTCTGCTGTTTAACTCCTTCTGCTGTTAAGAACCCCGGAACTCATCTCCCATTTGCTGATGTCCCAGCCCAGACTCCAGGCTCTGCATTTTTCATGGCCAAAGCCCAAAGCCTTTTGTTCTCTTGTCCAAAGAGAACGTATTTAACTTGGAGAGAGCCAGGACAAGCAGGACTGGGGAGAAAATGGAATTTGGTATTTAAAGCGCTGCATCGTAAGGGGTAGGAGATGACGAGTGTGTTATTACCCCAGCGTCGGGAACCTAAGCAACGGTTGGCAGGCCTAAGCGCCAGCCTTCTGAGCCCCAACATCCCTCTGTTGAAAACACTTACCAGAGAATAAGAAAAATCCAATCCAATCAATGAGCCCGTCACAGTATCCAGCGTGGTTGCCGGAGAGCCAGCGAGCGCCCTGTCTGGCATTCCTGGGTCTCCTGGCAACAACCAAAATGCCCCTTCCACAGGAAGCCAAAGAAATCCATTGCCATGGCAACCCTAAACAAAGTTTGATCTGTTCCAGGCCCCCATCAATTCCTCCAGCAAGGGAGGAACCTCTCCTGGCTCCCCCGTCCCAAGGAGCGGCATCCGCAGGCTGCTGGCAGCGCTTTGGCTGGGCCGTTCTGATAGACCAAGCCCTATTGAAAAGTTTGCTACAGTGGGGTGGGGGGGGCACTTGGTTTGGATCCCCGCCCTCCCCGGTGGTTTCTGCTCCCTGTCTCCCACTCCTCCCTGACAAGAGTGGTATGGGATGGAGGGTGACTCGGACGCTTCTGCCTGCACCTATAAGACTAGGATCAAAAAATCCCCTCCACTGTCTGTTCTCCCAGGCACAGCGCCCTTCTCACCTTCAGGCAAATACAAAAATCACACTCCCACCTGCAACACACCCATTTCCTCCTCCCACACCCACTTTCTGCTCTGCATCTTCACTCGTGTTGTCCCTTGCATGTGAAAAGGTCTCCCATCTCGATCTGGGAAGCTGCATGGCCCCATCACCGCAGTGCACAAACACCTCATCTACAGTCACAAATTTCTCCCCACAGCAGCCCTGTGAGAGCCCAAGGAGCAGAGAGAGTAAGTGACAGGCCCAAGGTCACACAGGGAATTGGCGGCAGAGCCAGGAACTGAATGCAGGTCTCCTACAGCCCAGGCCACTGATTTAACCACAAGACTATCCTTTCTCTGGGTCCAGAGCCCTCGCTCTCCTCATTCCAATCCCTCCCCAAAGCCTTGTCCCTCAGGAAACCTTTCTGGGATGGTCTCCTCAGCATTCAGCTCTCTGTACTCTCCCCTTACTGGACGGTTGCCCTGTACTTGGTCTGGTCTGTGTTGCCTCCTCAAGGCAGAAATGGGGGGTGAAATCCCAGCGTCGCCAAAGTCAACAGCAAAAGTTTCATTGAGGCCAACAGGGCCAGGATTTCACTCTGTCTTTTCCGTGCATCTCCAGCACTATATAAATAATGCACCTGCAGGGCGCAGGGCATGGTCCCTCCTGCCCCATTCTCCAGGGGAGCGCTCTTCAAAACCCAGCCCCTCCAGCCCCACACAAACAGTCCGGACATCAGGAGGTTCCATGCAGCTGGGGTGCAGGGGGAGGACAGAGGAGTCCAGGTCAGTCTTTACTGCAGGCCTTGCAGCCACCAGGGATGCCCCAGTTGACAGATTGCTACTTTGGGCTCGCTCAGCCTAGTGCTGACGCTATATGTGTGTTCACGTCTCCTGGTGCGATGCTGAGTCTTCTCATTCCCATTCCCCCACACTAGCTCTGGGAGCAAAAAGCCAGCTCCCTGGGGTAGGATAGCAGCACTGACTGCCCCAACGCCACAGGCTCAGCTGCTCCTGGCCTGGGAACATGGCACAGGCCCCAGACAAGATAGAGCAACCTGTGGACCTGCCTCCCCTGCCTCACTCCAGACACACTCAGCACAGCTCCCTTGCCCCATACCAGGCATAAGGACAAAGCATTATCTTCCAGGGCAGGCTTCCCTCACCTCATACTGGCTATAGGGACTGGGCAGCGTCTCCCCTTGCCCCATCCCGACACCCCTGGGCATGGAGAGTCAGCTCAGCTTGCTTCCTAGAGGAATGGTGCGCCAGTTCCTCCTCTGGGCACACTACACGCCTGGGACATCCCCCAGGACTCTCTGGGGTGACGAAGCCTGGGGAGAGGGAATCCAGCCAGAGCTGTATTAACACAGCAAGTAGGTCACAGTGGCAGCGAACACCCCAAACTCTACACTCCTAGGGCCAGGTAGTGGCATGTTGGGGGGCAGGGAAAGGTTCGGAGGTTTGAGCTTCTGTTGCTGAGATGGAGGACCAGCTGCAGCCCTGGTGTAAGCAGATGCAGCTTCCCACGGACATTGATGGGAGCTGCGTCTGCTTACGCCAGGGCTGAATTTGGCCCTAGTCTGCCTCCAGAGAAAAACGTCCTGATGGGTCCTGGGCAGGACACAACAGGAGCTGAAGCCACTGTACAACTAGCTCTAGTCACCTGGGTTTCACTCCACACACATGACCAAGCCTGTCCTCTCTGTTTCCTTCCGCTCCGGGAAGGACCTGCTGGGATAAGGTGACTAGATACTCTGTTTCCTCAAGCCTCACTAACCTTCTGCCCCAGGGGCCTGGCATCAGCATCCGCCATGGAGCTGCCATCACAAGAATACAAAAGCAAACACACACATGCTGGCTAAGTTCCCTCTAAGCTGCGCGGCCCCGCAGCTCTCTATTAAGCCCCTTGCAGGATCTCAGGGCTGCGGCGGGGAGAGACGCCTCTCCCCCAGTGCGGACCTGCCCTGGACTTGCCGCCATCGGGGAAGAGGAGTCCCTCTCCCGGCCTGGCCCAGACCCACCGGAGCTGCCGGGGAGAGGAGCCCCTCCCTCGGCACAGCTCAGCCCCACCGGAGCTGCGGCTGGGGATAGGCGCCTCTTCTCCGGCCCTGAGCTG
Source organism: Eretmochelys imbricata (assembly GCF_965152235.1). Taxonomy (NCBI): domain Eukaryota; kingdom Metazoa; phylum Chordata; order Testudines; family Cheloniidae; genus Eretmochelys; species Eretmochelys imbricata. The sequence continues at coordinate 14,176,463 of NC_135585.1, read as the reverse complement.
CTGCAGTGAGAGAGGGCTGGGGGCGGTGGGGTGGGGGGTCCTCACTCCCCACCACAGCCTGCACCCCCAAATTGCTCATCCCTGGCCACACCCCAGAGCCCACACCGCTCACACCCCAACCCTCTGCCCCAGCCCTGAGCCCCCTCCCGCACTCTGCATCCCTCATTCCTGGCCCCAACTCAGAGCCTGCACCCCTCGCCAGAGCCCTCATCCCCCACACCCCAACCCTCTACCCCAGCACTGAGCCCCCCCACACTCCAAACCCCTCCGCCCCACCCCCACCACATGAATTTTGTTATGTGCACCAATATGAAGGTGTTGTGTCGCACATCACCTCCATATTGGTGCACATAACGAAATTCATTCCGCACATGGACATAAACAATTAGAGGGAACACTGGGAACTTGTCTTGCAAAGCACACAGAGCCAGAAAGCCCAGGGCACCTGAGCATTCAGCATGTCCAGCGCCAGAGTCCCTGTCCCAGGGACACTACAATGGGATGATCTAGTAGTAAATGTGAAGTACATTGGCCAGGTATATCAATTATCTATACAATGGGCTTGCACCAATGGCTTGCTCCATAGTCCTAACCTATGCCGCTGGGCATGACCAAGAACCTAGAGAATGCCCATAGCCTAGTGCCAAAGGCATGGCCAGAAGCCCATCACCAAGGCAAGAGCCCAGTGCAGTATCGACAACTGACTGCATGGAGCTGCTCTCCCAGTGGGAAGAGTTACTGCAAACCAGAAAGAAGAGGGGTCAGTGCTCAACCATTACAAGGAAGACTCAGGCAACAAAGAGGTGCTCAGAGCCTTCCATGGCTTCGGCTGCATAGCCAGACATTTGCCAGCTACTACTGAGCTGTTGCGAACCAAGAGCTTAGAGCATTTCAAAAAGAGAGTAGGTGGAAGATTAAGAAGCCACCTGCAATTGTACAAGCTGAAGACTCCGATCTCATAGGCTATCCCCCTTTGCAAAAGTAATGCACAATCAAGTGCATTGTTAAGGGTTCCTCTCTTCCTCTGAATCACCCAGCATTGGCCACTCTTGAAGAGAGGATATGGGAGTCACTGAACTATCGGTCTGCTCCCCGAGGGCTGAGAGCGGACACCATATGGGCATCACCTTCTGCAATTCCACAGAGACCCTATTGTCTCAGCCTGGCTGCTCATGCTGCCTCTTACAGGCTGCACGCGCAAGATGTCCTCAGTCACTCTGGTTTTACGGAGAAGGAGAACATAAGGGGCTGAGGTCCAAGACGCTGCAGGGCAGAATTCGACTACAGGAGACCACACGGCAAAGTCAATCCAAGCTCTCGCGTTCTCCTTTCCGTTTGCTTCAATATGAACCAACATTTAAGCTTAAACATGCCAGGTGCCATTGCCCAGATGCCCCTTGAGAGCTGCTGAGCATACCAGAGAGTCACCACTGCACTCTGCTGCGAACCCAGCTGAGCAGCAATAGACCCTGCACAACAGAGATTCTGCCCCAGCAGGGAAGTGCTGTCCTCTCACCTCCCCACCACTCACCGCTGGGGACCTTTGCCCTACCCACTCACCACAGACAAGGCCCCAGGTACCAGCAGTCCCTCTGTCCAGCAGGAGGAGGAGCAGCCAGCCTAGCTGCAAGCCCTGGCTCAGCATCACCCCTGCCATGCAGCTCCGCAGGGTACCACAGTCTCCGAGAGAAGGATCCACACAAGGGCCATGGAAATGACCTGTCAGTCTAGGGTTTCCTACTAAGCCCATCACAGTGGCATCTGGGCTAAGGCAATGCTGAGCTGCATTCTCTCTCTCTCTGTGAGAATTACCCCTTCGATGTCCCTCTGAACCTCTTCTCGCTCTGTCTGTGTCCCCGGTGCTGTAAGCTCTCTCTCCTTATTGACTTTGCTGTCTTCTGCAGTACGTTGATCGCTTTTATAGGGCTTTACTCGGCAGCTATTTTTTTAAACCTTTTCTTTGTGGCTGCTACAAGTCTCCCTGGATACGCAGCTGTAGCCCTCCCTTCTCTAAAGGTCTGCGTGGCGGGAGCTTTCCTCACACAGACAGGCAGCTGGTTTTAACCTGATCCTCTTCCTACCCCCCTCTCCCTGTACAGCAGTGCCCACCAGGTCGCCTCCACTGCTTCCCTGACTCGCTGAGACCAGGGCACTCCCTCAGCCATTCCTCTCTGCTCCCTGGGATCGCAGCACCCCTCTCCAAGCTGTCTCTGTCTGCCTCCTGCACCTGTTGCTCAGAGCACAGCACCCCTGGGCCTTCAGGATGTACCTGGCATTTCCCCATCTCCTGAGACTGACCCTTCACAGACTGCCCTGCCACGCCTCCTCCAGACTGTGCTGTCCTGAACCTGCTTTTATGCCCTCTCCAGGCTGCCCTGCGGGGCCTTGTGCTCCTGCTGTTGTCTTCTCCTTTTTGTAGTGCGCGACCTGGGGCAGAAGGGAAGGGAGCAGGAAGGACAGGGTCACAACCTGCCATTCTTCCTCCAATACCCAGCACTGCCACATGCCATGGAAGTTCCCCGACCAGTTCCCCATCTCAGGGGGGAAAAACCAACACCGATACCAAATAAACGCCTTGCAATAGCTCACCCAGAGTCTCTTGTCCACTTGGCATCTTCATCCTCCAGAGGACGGAGAGGTCAGTGCCCTGCTGGGTGTGGATCCCGATGTTGATGCTCTCTCCTCTCCCCACTGCCCTGGGGCACTCGATGCCCACCGGCCCCACAGGCAGGATCACACTGACCGCAGCTCTATGTAGCAGGGACCTCTCCCCAACCTGAGCCCTGACTGTCACCACATAGATGCCAGGGAGGGCATACATATGCTGAGCTCTCTGGCTGCTGCTGGAGAACTGCTCCCCTCCATCTCCAAAGTCCCAGGTGTACAGGGTCCCAGGCAGCAGGGTCTCAGCAGTGAATTCAATCACCTCATGGAGACTGTAATGGGTCCGAGCAGAGAACGAGAGGCTCACCTGACAGAGGGGAAAGAGGGAATCAGAAGCAGAACTACATGGGTATTGATAACAATCACATCTCCGATCCCCATCCCCCAGCATGCCATGGGAAGACCCTTTTCCATCTCTCTCACTCCCACAGCCTCTCTGCCCCACACTGGATGGGGCCTGTCTCCAACCCCTCTGTCAGGTGGGGGCTCCATCCAACACCCTAAACCCCCATCTGGAGCTCCCGCTAGTCACCTTTCCTTCTACTCTCCGAGAGTAGAAGGTGCCATAAGCCCACCTCCAGCAAGCACATGCTCCAGCTGAAAACTTCTCCCAGTGCCAGTTGTCGCAGAGCAGCAGCCTGTCCCCACTGGCTGGGGAGGAGAAATACTTCACACTCCAGGTCTGTCTACCCAACAAAAGCCGCACATGGGCTAGCCTACCAAAGCTAGCTTGGGTAACAAAAGCAGGGAAGTCAGCGCAGCTCGGGTCCAGTGCGGGTCAGACACACCTGGCACAGACCCTGGGTACATCCTCAGCTCCCAAGCCCGCGCCGCACTATCTTCACTGCTGTTGGTACCTGTGCCGGCTGGATTCAAGCTAGCTCAGGCAGACCAGCCCCCACACCGCTTTTGCTGGGTAGATATACCCTCGGACGAGACACAATCCTAACTCATGGTGCGGTTACCTGGACAGGGTACACGGCATGGACAACCGTTCTATTGCACGCTTGGCTCGGGATTTCATTGGAGCACACTTTCCCACAGTCCACGGGCCCTCTGCTGCCTAGTGACCCACACAGGCAGCGGTCCTCCAAGTCCAGGCCATAATGGGTGTGCGCCTTTTGAGAGCAGAGCGTGTGGCAAGAGGCCTGACTCTGCGTGCCGGGGTGGAGGTAGGAGTAGAGCAGGACTGTCTCTCTCCTGGTCTCTGGGTCTTTCACACAGGAGATAAAATCAGTGGCTGAAAGGGAAACCGAGCTAGGTGAACCCTTGGCTGGACTGTTATTAGAGAAGGTGTAGAGAGCTCAACAAGGCGATGAGCTCAGATCACACAAAGAAATTTGAGCCCAAATGCAAACCCTACACAGAGGCGCTAACCAAAACTGCAAAGGCGAGCTAATTGCAAAGGCTTTGCTGGAAACCGATCCCTGGTTCTCCACTGCCTGGAACTTTGGGTCACCCTTTACACCTGCTCAGAGTGGGGGTGAATTGCTCCCACTTGGCGAACTTGGCTTTAGTGGCTTTTTGCACCTAGTATCTACATCTGTGCCAGGGAGCGAAGAACACCACGAAGTGCCAGCACTGGTGAATCAGGCCTGCTGCCATTCCCTTGAACTCCAGATAGGCCCATTCCAAACCCCGGCCACCCCTGGACTTCAAGGGGTTAGAATTCCTGGTGAGGGGTTGGATCCTGTGGCTCAGGGCCATCTTTTGCAAACCACTGGGTCCCCTCCTTTCAAACTTCCTCTAAAAGTTCCTTTCTGGGTTGAAAAGTCTCACGCTTCCTTTTATTCCAAAGAGAAAAGGAGTACTTGTGGCACCTTAGAGACTAACCAATTTATTTGAGCATAAGCTTTTGTGAGCTCCAGCTCACTTCAGCGGATGCATACTGTGGAAAGTTTAGAAGATCTTATTATATACACACAAAGCATGAAAAAAATACCTCCTCCCACCCCACTCTCCTGCTGCTAATAGCTTATCTAAAGTGATCACTCTCCTTACAATGTGTATGATTGTAATGATTACACATTGTAAGGAGAGTGATCACTTTAGATAAGCTATTACCAGCAGGAGAGTGGGGTGGGAGGAGGTATTTTTTCATGCTTTGTGTGTATATAATAAGATCTTCTAAACTTTCCACAGTATGCATCCGCTGAAGTGAGCTGGAGCTCACAAAAGCTTATGCTCAAATAAATTGGTTAGTCTCTAAGGTGCCACAAGTACTCCTTTTCTTTTTGCGAATACAGACTAACACGGCTGTTACTCTGAAACCTGTCTTTATTCCAAAGGTGATTTTTCTTTTAAAGTTTCAGCAAACTCTGGTGAGCTGTTCTTTAGTTTACATCACACTGGCCATGGACTTGCTGCCCCCTTTGGCAGGTTTGGGAAAATCAGCTCGCCTCTTGGGCATAACTCCGCAACTGCACAGGCCCTTTGATGTGTTAGTCTCCGAATTCCCTCTCGCCCCTTTCCTGTTGACATTCATAGACCCCGTCAAAGGGTGAAATCCTGGCTCCACAGCAAAACTCCTGGTGATGTAGGAGGAGCCAGGACTTCGCCCTACATTTATTATAAGCCACCCCTCATCACACAACGCTTTGCACATGGAGTTGGCTTCCAGCAGCTAGGCTATCTGGGACCTTACGTGACCTCCTTTTGGGTCACCTCTTCTTTCTTTAACCCTGAAGCAGTTTTTTGATCTGACCCTTCTTACTCTCACCCAGTTTCTCTATCCCATCTAGATCCTCCTGGTCTGACCCAGCTTTCCCTGTGGATTCTCTCCCCTGCATCCTCCCCGTTACTCTTCTCCAGCTCCCCTCTTGGTCTCAATCAGCAGTATCCTGTGTCTGCATCACTCCCCCAGGCCAGCTTGCTGAGCCACGCCCTGCAGTGCTTTGCTCTGTGATTTTGCTTTGCCGCACAGTCTGGATATCTGTGCTTGGCTGATAGAGGGGTGGTCGCTATGGGAAGGGGCATCCTGACCTCACATCGGGAAAACTCCCAGAGTCTTTCCAAAAGGGGAACAGACCAGAGACAGACGAAGCGTCCCTAGAGCTGGACTGATGAGAGCCAGAACACTTTCGCAGCCTGTGAGTTACACAGCTCTTGGTTTTCTCAGGTGCAGCCAGAGAGTCCAGAGATACAAAGGAGGTGCTGGATGAAGGCAGTTCCCTCACTACCACTGAGCACCAGAGGGGACAGTCAAAACACTGTTTATCTGAGGAATTCCTCCACCCCCCTACATATTCATAACACATGCTTGGGATGCTCTGTCGGACTCGCATGGGCTGGGGTTGTGGGGGGGCAGACACCTCGCAGATTTGTTCCATGCTTGGAATTCCATCCCGCATCTGAGATCTTCCTCCCCGCCCAGCCCTTCCTCTCCATCAGCGCAGGGGGTGCCATGGGGGTGGTGGGGTCACTCACCACAGGTCAGAGCTGAGAAATCCGCCCTCAGTAGCCCGATGCTGCTGAAGGCTGCTGGCTGGAAGCAATGGAGCAGCTCCGCATCGTGCACGAGTGCCGGGCCCTTCTCTCGCACCCAGGCCCCGAGCCAGCGCAAGGTGCAGCTACACACGAGGCTGTTAGAGACGAGCTTGCTGTGGAAGGAGAGGGGAGGGCAGTGAGGACGGAGGTCGGGGACCTCGAAACACTTCCCTCTGTTTGTGCAGAGAGCCCCACCCCCAAAATGGGAGAAATAAGCTCATGATACCAAAATCGGGGGGGGGAGGGTCAGAGGGATACAGGGATGGAGAGAGGAGGGACAGGAACAAATGCACCCAAGACAGGGTGACAGAAGAAACAGAGACAGGTAGAGAAAGGTCTGAGGGAAGGCACATCACCGTACAGCGACTGCAGTCTGCCCAGGTGGCGGAAGGCTCCTTCCTCTATGGTGTGGATACAGTTATAGCTCAAATCCCTGCCAAGGAGAGACCAGAGAGGAGACCCGGGTGAGGAAGGAGAGACAGCTCTGGGCCCAGATTCACCCTCAGGAGGGAGCAGCTGCCGCTGGGGGATGGTGCTGGAAAGCTCGGGGCTAGCACGCAACGGGCAATGGGCTGCTGCAGAGCTCAAAAGAAGCATGGCTCCTGGATACTGTCACCCGCACCACAGCCAGCAAGCTTTAGGAGGGGCTCCCCCCATGCCCAGCTGCAGATGCTGGTAGCATCAGCCTCGTGGGCTGTCGAGCCTCTGGCTGAGAACATTGCCAGTGGCCCTTTCTTGCCACCAAAAATCAGATTGTGAACTGAGTGATGCAAGCCAAAGGGGAAGGGGTTGGGCCTCTGGCTAGGGAGTTACTTACAGCACCTGGAGGCTGGGGTATCCAGCAAGCTCCTCTGCTCGGACTTTGCTCAGGTGGTTGTGGGACAGGTCCCTGCATTGAAAGCAAAGAGTTATTTGCACCCAGCGTAGGCCCTCGCACTGCTCCATAGCGACAACTGGCTGTACGAAACGTTCACAGGGAAACCCCGAACCACATGCCCCTCACCCAAGAGGCTACTCGCTCTAATAGCTTAAGTGCCAGATGGGGGGTTGGGAGGCTGGGGGAACCTGATCACTGCTCTGCCACTGACTTGCCATGAGGCCTTGGGCAGGTCGTTTAATTTGACTGTGCCTCCATTTTGACTGGGGATCGAAAAACCTGCCCTGGGTTCTCAGCAACTACCACATGGACACGAGGGGGTTGGGACGCCTGCTCTGGGTTCTCCAGGACTCTGAGCCTGCGTTTTAATCCAATCCAGAAGCCACCCCATGAAGGGAACCTCAGGAATGTGCTTAATTATCCTCCATGCATGTTTCCCCAAGAAGCCACTGTCTAAGTGCTTCTGCCGTGAGATTTCGGGCTCTGCCAGGTTCCTCGCTGGTATGTTGGGCAGGGGCAGCAAGGGGTGGGGGTTGCTTATCGCAGCATAGCTGGATGTTTTAATAAAGTCAACATTCCTTTGCAGCAAACATCCACCCCCTGCTGCTGGGAGACTCTTCCCTCAGAATCCACAAGGAGAATGTGGGGGGTGGGGAGAAGCCATGGTTACATTGGGGGGAAATGAAAGCTCCTCACCCTTCAATCATCAGGCCTCAGGTACTTGCAGTGGCTGCAAAAGGGCCCTCCAGGGTCGCTCTCTCTGGGGGTCCCTGCAGTGGAACCAATCAGGTTCCACTGGGAGGAGGCAGGGGTCTGTGCCAGCATGTTATTGGGCTTGTACTGGAGCATGCAGACTGGCAATATTCAGACCTGGGTCTCCAACAGACCCTAGTCCAGTGGGGAAGATCTGAGCTGTTGGTCTGGCCCGTTATAAGGAGGAGCTCTTTGCAATCTGGCTTCAGACATCAAATTCCCCCATCCTGCACTTTGGGGGCGCTTGGATCTAGGGTTTTGGATGTCCCCCCCCCTTGGTTAAAGGCTGCACTGGAGGGAGTTTTAATGGGAAACCCCTTGAGGCAAGAGGGGAGCTCACATTAGAAGGTCATTCGGTGAGGTAAGGCCAACTCGACTGGATGGAGAGGAACCCTCTGGCAGGACCATCTCCATGCCAAGGCATTGCAGGCCTGCCCAGCCACCATCTTCAGGGTGATGGTAACCAGGGCTGCCCAAGTGACCAGCCCCCAGTCTACTGCAGCCAGTAGGGATACGAACAGCCTGTTCTGTTGTCCCAGGAGACAGCTTTGTGCCTGCAAACTGTGGGTGATCGGGCCTCATTGCCATGGTGATTGATGGGAACGAGGAGATAAATATTGATTTATGGGTTTCATCCAGCCACGTTGACACAGCCTGAGGTGCCAATGCGTCTGGAGGGCCATTGGCTGGAGCTCCTTAGGGACGCTTGTCACAGAACCATCTCTTCTGACAGGGCCCCCCAGAGGCACATACCTTCTCCATGGTAGCCCTTTTCTAAACCAACCCCTCCCTTCCCTTCAGCCACTGGAGGCAGGAAGTGCCAGACCCTGGTAAGAAATAAAGAAAGGCTCCAGCCTTCTGTAGCACCTGTGCATCAGGACATGTTACGGAAGGCTCACAACCCCTCCTGGGGAGCTATATAACATTCAGGGAAACTGAGGCACAGCACAGTTAAGTGGCATGCCTGAAGCGAGGCAGTGGCTGAGTCAAGAATAGAACCCAGATCTCTTGTCCAGCAGTTTGGGGCTCAGACTAGGCTATACTCCCTGCTTTAAATTAAGGACCATCCTTCCCTTGAAATTACCCTGCCTTTGAGGTTTGTTTGCCAACTAATATGCATCAATGAGGGCAAGGTCTCTCAGGATGGGGAACTGAGCGAGCCATTCAGAGACGCTGACTTGGGCCTGTCTGCTGAAAAACTAAATTGATCCGGAAAGCAGTTTCATTTGCAACAATGTTAACGAAACCAGCTTACTGCAGAGCCCTTGCCCTCCAGAGAGCATGCAATGAGAACTGTGATCGAAATCAACACGGTCGCCAACCTGCACGTGTGGACGCCGGTCATCTGGCTCGCTTTAAACTGGTATCGTGAATGTGGGTGCAATGTCCTTGGGACGCTGCCGTCACTTTATCCTACTCTAGCAGCTCAGACGAGCACAGCTGCCATTAAAGAATAATCACTAAAGATTAACACTGTGTACTTATACAGCATGTTCCTCCCAGCAATCTCCACGTACTTTATAAGGGTGGGTGACGCATTATTATTCCTGTTTTACAGCTATGGGAGCTGAGGCACACAGGAGTTGTGATTTGCTCAAGGTCACTGAATCAGTAGAAGGGATGGGCCTACAAACCAGGTTTCCCGAGTCCCAGTCCCATGTTCTGACCATTAGGCCCCAGTGCCTGGGAGGGCATCCTTGGGTCAAGGGCTGACATCCTGGTGCAGGCACCTGGGATTCTTTGTGCAATGCAGTAATTCCCTGACTGCCTCTGAGAGGGGTCTGAGAATGCAGCATCTGCCTGGGGTGGGGGTGGGGGTGGGGGAGCGTCAGGAGAGGTGTCTAAAGCACTGCTTTCAGAGTAACAGCCGTGTTAGTCTGTATTCACAAAAAGAAAAGGAGGACTTGTGGCACCTTAGAGACTAACCAATTTATTTGAGCAAAAGCTTTCGTGAGCTACAGCTCACTTCATCGGATGCATCACGACAGCTTATGCTCAAATAAATTGGTTAGTCTCTAAGGTGCCACAAGTCCTCCTTTTCTTAAAGCACTGCTGTCTCCCTGAGATCCTGCAGGCCCTTTCCCCAGAGTTCAAAGGCCGAAGGGAGCCAGAGGAGGAGTGCACATTCCTTGGCAGGCCCCCAGGATCAGCTGGGCAGCACCCTGGGATTTCATTAACATTCCATCAAAGCAGCCTCCCCCAGGACAGGCGCTGCCCTGCCTCGTGGGGCCAGCACTGCAGAGCACCTGTAAACACACTGCAGCCCTCTCCCTGCGTGGGCGGTTCCTCCCCTCCCAAGAGCACAGGCTGGAGACACAGCCCCTCCAAAAAGGTACTCACAGAATGGTCACTCTCCAGGAGCAGGGCTCTCCCGGAGGAACCTCTGCCAGCCCCGAGCGAGAACAGTTCACTGCCAGGGAAGTGCAGACACAGCTGGCTAGGCACGGAGTGGCTTCTTCCAGCGCTGGGCTCTCTTCGCTCCCCCTGCTGCACCTGGCTCCGGCTGCTGTGGACATCCTCTTCCCACCTCCAAGCCCCTCCGCTCCCGCCCCGTCTGAGGCCTGGGTCCTTGCCCCTTCCTTGTTGTAGGCTAAACCCCTGTCATTGCCTGTCCCTGAATCTGTCCTGCACCGTCCAGCACCCCATTGCTTTGGAGGTGCTGCCTTCAGCCCCATCATTGCTGGTTTTACTGCTGGGGCCCCCTCAGCTTTGGGCCCAGTGCTGAGGCTGCATAGCAACAGCGCCCCACAGAGGAGAGCAGTGGAACTGCAGGCACCCCCACAGGCAGACTGACGCACCTGCTTTGCCCAGGAAGGGCAGAGCGCTTTGGCCTCCATGACCAGCCCTGAGAGGCCAGTTGTTAAAGAAAAGCTGTTGATTCTCCCCTTGCAAACAGGTCCAACTGTACAGCGCTGGCATTAAAGTGACAGCACCAGGAAAACAAACCAACCCCCTTCTGCTGCATTTACATTGCAGCCCAGAGCTCAGGAGAGAAACTGGCTAAAAAACAGAAGTGATCCTGACTAGTTTGATTTTTCAGACTCTAGAGAAAAAGGAAAAAAGGGGGGCGACAGGAAATGCATGTTCCTCTCAGCCTTGGTAACCTGAGGTGTTAGAAATAACAAAGAAGGGGGAATCGGAGTTGAGAAAAATATATATATGAATTTGTAGGCGGGCAGCACTGTGACTAGTTCATTACAGACCATGGCGGCACCTCGTATCATGGTAGTGCTGAGCGATCCAGGCCCTTGATGCCGGGTGATGTACGCTCACAAAAAATCCCTTTCATAGGGAGTTAATCATTCAATAATAAAGCAAGACACAGCAAACAGGCGGTGCAGAGACAATTATGAGCAGCGTGAAATGCCTCAGGCAGTGAGCACTTGCTGCCTAGCCACTGGCACTTCCTACATGAATCTCACTTACTTCTCTGATCCATAAGCTGCCCCCGCCCCCCAGCCCTCTCACCCCACTTCACCACTGCAGAGATTTTTTGTAACAGCAGAGGCAGGCAGTGGCACCTGCCTCCTGTTACTGACACCTTGCTCCTTCTTGCAAGAAAACCTTGCAGTATGTCAGCGAGTGAGCTCGGCAGACCCAGCAGGAAGAAACAAAACGGAACAGCGGTTGTCAAAACAAAGACAGAGTGCGTCAACACAGATGATTTGCTATCGTGTTTGTTTGCTTGCTCACTAATTTGCAAAACGTATCAATTCCCCAGGGATTTGCCCAGTCACGCATGTGAACTAGGGAGGTTCTGTTGCATATCCCTAACCCCGTTCACCATATCCTCAGTCCTATGGCACCTGCCTGAAACCCTTCATCTTCTCCTGTGCTTCCTCCACCTGAGACACCCAGGACCCTTGTCAACCGCCTCAAGATTCTCTCGACCCAGTAGCACCTTCCCCCCACCTTCCTTGCTCCTGTCGTCCACGCTCCCCCACTAGCATGATCTCCATCCAGAGAGCATTGCGTGCCTACCGGGGAAGTTGCCAAACACTGGAAAGGCGGCCTCAAAAGAGTTAAAAAAACCCATCCTGGTGTCTCCTGGTTGAGGTGGGTCAAGGGAGCTGATCTGGTGGCTCTGGCATTTGCAGCTGGCCCTGGGAACAGTTTGGGATTCCTCAAGGTGGTGTTGCTATTGTGCCCTTTGTTTCCACCCTGGAGCTCAGCAGCAATTCAGTGCAGTGTCTGGGGCCAAGAGTTCTCTAAGCACAACCGCTGGCTGATTTCTCTCTCTATTCCCCCCCACCCCATGCACAGAGCAGGGGCCCCTGAGAAACTCACATGTGCTTTGTCCACCAGCTCCTTCCTGCTACCTCACCAGCAATAGTGACGAGAGAAATCTTCCCTCTAAGCCTTCAGCTGTAGTGAGTAAATAAATAATTCCCCAAATGCCTAGTGAGCAGAAGAGTGCCGAAGTCAGCAGGTTTGGAGAGCAGATCTGAATGGAGAGATTTGCTCCGTGTATGGAAATATGATCTGTGAAATCCGAGGTCTTGAGCAACAGCTACCTGCCCGCCGCAGAATCCGCTTCCACTGGTCACTAGCTCAGTCATTTTCCAGGGGGGAGGGTATTGCCCTATGCAGCCGTGACCTGACCCCCTGCAAAGCTTTTACACAACAAAATAGGCTTTTCTCCCAGGGCTGCTGTTTATTTGTGGATGCCCCCAGTCATCCGTGCCTCTATTTCCGACCTGGTGGCACCTTAACGGAGAACAACACTCATTTAACCAGCAGGCCCTTGTTCTTGTCCATTGTCACAGCAGTGGTCTTCACCCCTGGGATCTTTGGGAGAGCTGCTTGCAAGCAGCCTCTGGGGACAGATAAAAGATCCAGACTCAGGAGGAAATCCATCATCCCTGGAGCTGGGCTGCTGGATCCATGGAGCTGGGCTGCACGGCAGCTGTGGCATGGCTCTTGCCTGAGGTCCTGGGTTCAAATGCCAGCAGAACCCTCCATGAGGCAGCCTAAAATTACAGCCCTGGATCTGTGGGTGTGAGGGCAGGGGTATTGCAGGGGAGGAAAGGGCAGACAGCTGTGGACTGCAGGGCCTAGCTCAGGAAGGTGTGGATGTCTGAGCCTGCTTCTCAGTTCAATTCATTAGAATTTATGGACAGAATGAAGACCTGTCGAGCCCTGCTATTATTACAAGCACGCCCCACTTCTGATCAATGACATGGTTGCAGGGTGTTCCTGATTTCTAAAGTGTTTCCATTATTTGTCTGGATTCCCCAAATGGCTCAAAGGGAGGCATGTATTCTGCCTTGCAGATTACTTTGGCTGTTTGCTTGCATCACACACTTGCTCCTCTTCCCCAGCTGCTCCCTGGAAGGTTATTGAAATAACCCCCTGCTGCCATTACCACACCAGGAGTATTTCATTTCCCTGGCACTCAGCTAGGCTAAAGCTGTAAAGAAGCCTCAAGTCAGAGTAGGGTGAAGAATGGCATGGTATGTCCATGGAATTTTTGCCCTGTTTTTCCGTCAAATGTTAATGAACATGGACATTCAAGTGTCTCTGCCCCCACCCCTTATACACAAGATCCCTGGCAATGAGTTCCACAGGTTGACCGTGTGCTGGATGAAGAAATGCTTCCGTTTAGTTTAAAACTGCTACCTATTGATTTCACTGGGTGACCCCTGGTTCATGTGTTACATGAAGGGGTAAATGACACTTATTCACTTTCTCCACCTCAGTCATGATCGTATATAGCCCTCTCTCTATCCTAGCCCCCCTCAGCCCTGCTCAATGCCCCAGAGGTAGCTCCTCAGAAAAGGGCCAGTCATTTTAAGGCAGGAAAGGATTTTTGCCCAGGGTTGTAAACTAGCTCTAATTGCACCTTTGTTGGTCTGTTTTTGCTTTCGGGACATTTAGGTTGGATATTAGGAAAAACTTTTTCACTAGAAGGGTGGTGAAACACTGGAATGTGTTACCTAGGGAGGTGGTGGAATCTCCTTCCTTAGAAGTTTTTAAGGTCAGGCTTGACAAAGCCTTGGCTGGGATGATTTAGTTGGGGATTGGTCCTGCTCTGAGCAGGAGGTTGGACTAGATGACCTCCTGAGGTCCCTTCCAACCCGGATATTCTAGGACACTGCCACTGTCATTTAAGGGTTTGTAAAGCTCTGGCTAGAAACAACACCCTGCTTTGGCTTCCTCTCCGACTGTCAGGTTTCCTTCACCTTAATAAGCTTTGTTCACCCACCCACTTAAATGTAACATGTGCATTTTAAAAGTATGCACCGATGCTTTTGGAAGACTAGCTAAATCTGCAGCTCTGGGCCAAAAGCATGAAGCAGAGATACTCACCCACCTTCCTCCTGAGTCCTCTGAAAGCTCCAACTACTGTTGGATGACAGACTCCTCCCCTAACAAGGGCTCTGGCCCTCCCACTTATCAAACCATCTGCAGCCGATCTCCCCCAGCCCAGGACATTGCAAATTTACCAACCATCCACCAGGGGACAATCTAACGGGCAGCTGAGAGTCAAGACATTTTTCCACGGTTACGTTCCAACGCCATCTTTAACACTGCACCCTCCAACACACCTGCACCACAATAGGTGATTTCATTAGCTGCGGTCCACTGGACAATAACATATTTACTCAAATCACATGGAATTTAGCTACTGGTGGCCCATATAGCTGGTGTGTGAGGGAGGGGAAGATAGGGGCTCTCTACACAATTTCACCAATGGGTCGGAAAGACAAGGGACAAGACAGATGTCTTCACACCCACATGGCCCAGTGGGCAGAATGAAGATTGGTGTGAAAAACAAAACACGAGTCAGGAAATTCTCCATTAAGTTCTCAGCTGAAGCACTACTGGACATGTCATTTTTTCTGTTGGGGGGGCGGGGGAAATAGGTTCTTAATCAAACAACAGACTTTTTGGCACTTGGGTATTTTTCACCACAGGTGCATCAAGTGAAAGTCCACCATTTTGTGTCTGAAGCACAGTGAAAAGGTGAAGTTCTCAACGTGGGCAGGAGCAGCAGCCCATTTAGAGAACACCCCCAATTCCTTGAACAGCTGGGTGTGAGGTCCGCTTACAGCCGACCAGCCGGCAGACACATTAGAACTCAGCGAAAGGGGATGGAGGGGATCCTGCTTTGTAGGGTTCCACTACCAAGCATGAATGCAAGAGCTGAGGGAGAGCAATCATCATTGTACAGTAGGACTTCAGAGTCACCAGCACCTTGGGAACGGAGGTTGTTCGTAACTCTGAACAAACGTTTACAACTGACCATTGAGTTAATGCAGCTTGAAACTTTACGATGCAGAAGAAAAAAAATCTTAATTTAAATGAAATTAAAAAATAAAAAGATTAACCATCTTAATTTAAATGAAACCAACAGAAACATCACTTTTTAAAAAAAAAACTTTCCCTTTATTTTTAATAGTATATAACACAGTACTGTATTGCATTTGCTTGCTTTTTTTGTTTTGGTCTCTGCTGCTACCTGATTGCATACTTCCAGTTCCAAATGAGGGGGGTGGTTAACGATAGCTCTGAGGCTCTACTGTAGTTGAGCCCTGGAAAGTTTCTAGTGCTTTAGAAAACTAGTCCTGCCACGTGAGATATTGCAGTTATGACCAGACAGCCGTCTGGGTTTGTTTCGCATTGTACTCACCCACGTCCTTCAGCTGTACATTCTGCAGGCTAAGGACTTATCTGTTTAACCCACTTAAGCTACCCAGCATTGTACACACATAAATAGTGCTGATTTCACTGCTAAGCTCAAGCCACAAGGTGGCAGCCACGGAACAATCTGTGCCCGCAGCCAGGCTCTGCAAGCACTGCACTGGACATCTCCCCCTCCATGGCCTATTTCCTCCGCTACAAGCCTCTCAGGGACGTCTCACTGTTCACAGAGTACAGACTCCAGGTTATTGCCACCAGGGAGCTGGTTAGTAACACGGCGCTAGTTCAGCTTTCCTAGTAAAGTCATTACGCCACGGAGACAGGCACTGGAGTCAGAGTAAAGTTTCTGTAACAGATCATCTTCTACAGAGGCGGCTCTCTGGTTTAGTAGAGATGGTGTTATGACACAGGCCAAACCCTTGTCCGGCTAGAATCCGGGGCAGGGGTGGAGCCCGCTGATCATAGCTCTACTCATCTGTCCCGCTCTCCCCTTTATTTCAACCTTATTCTCCCAGTCAGGAGGCATTGACTTGGCTTCCAAACAAATCGCCTCCATGAGGGATGGAACCCAGAATCTTCAGCCAAAGGACATGCCTCTTGCCAGGAGCTAAAGAAGCAACTCCATTCACTGGTAGCAGTAGGAGGCTATGAGACCAAGCCACACAAGAAGGGACAGAGCACTTGCTAGTGCGTCAGTCCTTTAAGTTTACCCACTATTGCCTTCGCTATTAGGCATCACTGTTCTGCAGCTATCGCCTTCCTCTTGCTTACTGTAGTTCTCCTCCTTTAGAATCTAAGTGCCATTGCTCATCAACAAGCCCAAGACAGGCCCATCTCATACACATCTGGGAGTGGAAACAAGTCACCCCCACCCTTAGGAATCTGCATACCCTACCTGCCTACAACATGATCCCCTCCAGCAACTGCTGCTCCTTAAGGAGGCCCTCATGCATTTGTTTTCCCCTGCCCTTCTTCCCAGCCTCTGGTCTGCACCTGCACACCAAACGCTGTTACATCGCCATGGGTGCGTCTGATGTATGGATTAGACCTTCCTTCCATGCTTCCTCCTCTCTTGATCCTTTCCCAGTCCCATCTCAGGCTCCTCTTCTCCACGGCCAGCTCCTTGCTTACCTGAATGCTCTGGTGTAGGTCAGGAGCACACACCTTAGCGATTTGCTAGGTCAAGTCCTGGAATTCACCCAAACACTCCCCCACCCCCTCCTTACCAGAGGGGAGGGAAATCAGTGACAGCCTGCTCCAAGCTCACCCCACACCAGCCCCGTGTTCATCTCTTAACCCCTTCCCCTCTGCCACTTGAGAGAGGCTCGGATGAAGCAACCCCCATGTTTACCAGCCCGGGCCACTTGGGATTGTTTTGGAATGTGCATGGTCTTGTGAAATGGTGATGGACTGCAGAGCAGCTGGTTTATTTTCCCAGAGAGTTTACAGGCTGCTGCCCTCTAATCAGGTCAGTAAACACTGAGATAAGACAGTCCCTCAGGCTTGCTGTGACCCTACCCTGGGAATCCTTTCCAGCAACAGCCCTAGCAGATTACAGCTGGTACACACGGCAGTCTTATGGGCACCTCCTCCCACCGACCCGAGCAGCGGGGATTAGAGCATTTTAATAATCCAGAGACATTAACCCACAGATGATCCCTCTCTTCTCCCTCCCCGCCCCTCACTGGGCTCCAGAAGCAGGCCAGTTGGCCCAGAATGCATCACTACATTGCAAAGCGCCACCATCCAAATGCACCGGAAACCTTTAAACCACCAGTTTCAGCAGGCTTGGAATTTCCCATTCGCCAATGGAGGGAGGTGTTTAAAGAGAGCCACACCCGAGGCAATTATTCTTACTCTGAAAATAAGGGGCAGGGTAGGGCTGCTGGCCTTTACCCCTACCCCAAGCAGGACTACTGCACAGGGCGGTACTTTAGCCACACAAACCCCACTAGCAGACATTTCCTGAAGTGCAATTCCCCCTGCCCCAGGGTCCCATCTACACTATAGTGTTAGGAGCTCGTACACGGCTGACCGCTGCTCCCACTGAACATGGGTGGGTACACATTCAGGGGCCGGGCTGTGGCAGAGTTTTAACACTGCCCCTTCTGTCGAGAGAGGAGGCCTGCTCACCTGTGCCTGCCAAACCGGGTAAGCCAGTCCCACCTCTGGGCAGCCGGCTATCCCAAAATGCATTGCGCCACAAGCTGAGCCAGCACAGGGGTGCTGCCCAGATTTTTCCCCCCACAATGCATTAGCGCAGTGGGGCAGCATGTCAGGGCAGTTGAGAGGATTGTTCCAGGACAAAGGCAGCTAGGTGGAGGTGCTGAAACACGTTCGCAGCAAGGAGCCATGGGCAGTTACATGATCAGGTCTCTCTCCATAGCAGCCGAGGTGCATAATCAGGAGATTGCTCAGAGCCCCCAGGCGGCCAGCTTTAGAAGGATTTAGCCATCCAATGAACACACAAAGTCAGGAGGGTTTTTTTTTTTCCCCGGTAAAGAGCATTTCTCTTGAGCTTGACAGTACAATAATACCTCAACTGCAAACACGGAAATCAAAACATCCACAGGGAAAAACTGCCAAAGAATAAATCCTCCCCCCCTTAAAAATCAGCGTGATTGGAAACATCTCATTTCAGAAAACAGAGTCTATTTAAAACCCTTTATGTTACACATTTCAGTATTCAAAACCCTGATCGGTTTGGTCTCCAGGAGTAACCAGACATCGAAGGAGATTCCCGCTTGCAGTTATCGGTCATTGTGCTTTGCTCCAAACACCCCTCCTCTGCAGGAACAAATCCCATGGGTATAACATGGCAAGGGAAGCCCTTCTCAGCTACTCTAGGGAGCTAGATCCTTTGAAAGTTCACTTCCAGTGGGCTTGGGACAAATGGTTCTGTGAAGCGTGTTCAGGACATGGGTTTCACAGCATTCACACAAGTGCTCGGTTAAACCGATTCAATGGCAGTGCCCACTGGGTACCTTCAGACCAGGGGATTTGATGTGGGGTGGATCACTGTGGACGGAAGCCCCAGGTCAGAGGTAACAAAATATAACAAAAAACCCTAAACAAATAGTAACTCTTGGAAGGAATGTTGTTTGGTTCTTGGCCAAACTGGAGCTTAAAATACACTGAAGCCTAAGGCTGAGATATTCAGATATGTCCAGTGATTTTGGGTGCTCAGCTGGAGACACCTGAAAATGTATCCAAGCTGCTTTAAGAACTGACCATCGAATCAGGCCCCTTTAAGGGGTCTCAAGTCAGGCACTCAAAATCCCACGTCACTGCTGAATGTCTTCCCTGCATTTACATGGATTTAAGCTTTCAGTAAAAAGCCAGTGAGAATGAAAGGTGCTCCACAATGCCCACTGCAAACACATAGGGGTTTGATTCGGGCCCGTGGAATGGTCCAACCCCTTACCACACATGAACCCTAAGCTATTGAGACACACAAACATCTTGTCGTCCTCTGAATGTTAACACTGCTCTGGAAACTTGCAAAGGAGCCATTGTGCTTTTTTTCCTTTAGATTACAGTAGACAAAACCAAACTGTGCAATCCAAGTGTAGGGGAAAGGACTCCGCTCCCTAGCGAAACTGGAGACTGGGGAGAAAGCGAGATGCTGGTGGAGATTTGGGGCAGACGCTGGAGAGTTTGCTACCTCTCCTCTCCTCTGCCCGGGGGGCTTTCAGAGATTGCTGAACAGTTCATTTTTCTTGCTCCAGTCCATCTGCGGCGCCCTCTTGCTGGTGCGCTTCTGGTGCGCGCGTTCCTTGGCCACAGACAGGGGAACGTTTAGGTCCAGGAGTGGATCAGGCGTGGAGTTCTGCTTCTCCTCCTTCTCTTGAGAGTCAGACTGCAAAGGTGACCGACAGGCACAGTGAGTATTCGAGCATCCCACCGTGATCTCACACACTCAAGCAGATGGTCTGCCTCTATCCCTCACGATCCTGAGTCTTCTCCCCTTGCCAGGCTATTTCATTAAGCCACCATTGGCACACCGGATTGCCTACAGTTACCTTCTGAATAGCCCCCGGTGTCTAAGGAGGAGCCGCCTGATCCAGAGAGGTGCTGCATACGTGCCGCTCTCCTGTTTTCAAGGGGAGTGGCCCGCACTCCGCCCCTTTGGAAATCAGCCCATTTTTATTTAAGAGCCTAAAAAGAGACTGAGCTTTTTGTGCAAGGAGACTGTGCTTTTTGTGTTCTCTGGCACAGGTGATGCTTTGCCAGGCCTGGTCAGAGAAGGGAATGAGCCCATTGCTACATAAGAGGGTTCCTGCTGTTCCATCAAGGAGAAGTAATGAGTCTCCGAGGCAAAGGTCTCTTCCCATGCACCAGGAAGCGGCTCCCCAACTTCATCCCACCCCGCCAGCCAAGGAGGTAAATCCTAGCCCGCTCCTCGCTTCTGCTTCAAATCAAGCAGCCGCCCCCCAAGTGCAACCCAAAGCCCTGCCGAGCAGGCACCCTGCCATACCTCATTGTGGATCTCTTTAAAAGAGGGGGACACAGCCATTGGCCCGGGGCTCAATGGACTTTCAGACACAGACTCTGGACGCTGCTCTCTGCTGTCCTCCTGAAAGAAACAAAACCAAGTGAGACCCTGAGCTGTCCCCCCTGCCAGCCAGAGGGGTAGGCCATGCAGTTGGCACACTCCCACCTTTTCCCCAGCCATTCCTACCACCTCTCTCCTCTGTGCAGTGGATCCCCTATAGGAGAGGGAAACTCACACTGAAGTCACATGGAGAGGAAGGTTTCGTAATGCCTGCCAGCGGATGGCAGGGCCAGTTCCAAATACTGGCCTCTTGAAACAGCCTGTGCACGAAAAACATCTAGTGATCTACCTTATTCAGGAAGAGAACAACTTCTGTGAACCAGTCAATGGCCAGTAGATTCAGAGGTACGCTGTGCTGGGGGTGCTTTACACAGGCAGGGCCCTGGGTGGATCTGCAGGAGCCGGGGGCACCCAAGGGTGGGTGTGTTGGGCAGCGTAGAGGCAGATTAGTTGGTAATTTTTAATGCGGAGCCCCAAATATCATCTGCAGATTCCGCCAGCTCTCCTGCTTCTCTAAGAGATTGAGGCACTTGCCCTGAATGATACGTCAGAGCCCTAGAGATTTCTATGGCGGAGGAGCCCTACTTCCAGAACTTGTACTCCACCCCCCTCAGCTTTCCATTCCTCAGGGGATCAGAGGGGCTGACAGCTGCTCAGCACCATTTAGCAGGAGCCAGAAGGTAAGGCAGATTGAAACACCAAGGCAGGATTAGCCCAAACGCCAGAACTCCCCTTAACATCGCTCGCCTGGACTGGAATCTCACTAAAAGCGAGATCCTCTCCAGGAAGGCTCAGGGCCCCACCATGGATTGCAGGGAACCAAGCGCTTTCCTGGGGAGGGAGATGCAAACATCTCTTATGTCCAGAAGGTCTGTGTGACTCCCTGCAGAGCGGAGTGCCGTTGATTCCAATTAGCTCCTTCCTCAGCAGGACCAGTAAGTGGGGGGGTCTGGGAAATCCTTCTTCCGAGCACAGGCTGCAGATTAATAAGCATCTTCTGGACAGGCTTCAGTGCTTCCTGTTTGGAGCTGGACAGGATTGAACACAGCAGCTGAGCTGCCTCTACCTCTGGCCTTAGCATGGTATAGGCCGGGGGGGAGAAAGGGCACGTGGAGACCCCTTCCCTTCTCCCGCCATCTGGAAGGACTGGTCACATCGCAGCTCCAGGGCTAGGGTTAAGCTTTGTTGCTTCGTGCCCCAAAGGTACGAGATCCATTCTCTGCACTGGAGAGCTACTCCTACACACCCTTCTTGAAAGCTGCGTAGTTCAAGGGGCATAGTGCCCCAGTGTGGACACACTTCTACTGTGATTCCATAGTTCTAGCTTGTTCCTGCCCATTCTGCACTTTTATCCTAGTCTAACTGTGTCCATACTAAGAGTCGTGCCGCTGTAACCACGTCGGTAGGAAAGTCCCAGCCCTAACAAACAGGTCCAAACGCGATGTGTAGGCGAGGCCCCAGGCAAACAAGGTCCAGCTGAGTGTGGGTGCAGAGAACGCTTGGAGGTTCTTTAGGGCAGGGAGTGCACCAGAAGAAAGCCCAGTAAGGTTGTCAAGCCACAGATGCAGCCATGGGAGGGGTGCGGGGAGGGAGAAAAGCTACGGTCCCGCTACTTCCCAGACACAACTCTACACCGGTGCCGATGTTCCCATCATAACAGCCGTGGGACTCCTATGTTCTGTCTCTTTCTGCCCCAGTTTCTACATCTACATGAAACAGCTCATCTAGACTCGGATAAGGATCCAGGTGGAGGAATCCGTCCTTGATCCCTGGCCCCTCTCCAATATCCAGGCTGTCTCCACCCACTGGCACCACCAGGAAGCCCGATGGAGCAATCCCAGTGGCAAGATTTGCCTATTCCTCACCCATGACATTTTGCCCTAGTCTGAAACAGCAGCCTGTCTCGTCTCCCTCCTTTCCCTGATGTATATTAAGATTTCCCGGCAGGCCCTAACGAGTGGATGCCTTACTTTCTGCACCACGGTTAATGAGGTTTTGTTTTTCCAAACCAGACTGGAAGTAACGAGGCCTTTGGAGTCCAGCCCCTTCCTAAAGAAAGGGCCATTCTCTTCCCCGGGAAGGGGTGGAGCTAGGCAGAGATGGGCCCGTCTTAATGTGTTTGGTGGCAGACACTGAAGGAGTCAGTTCTCCCTTCTTTTGCAAAGGTCAGCACCGCCCTGGAACGCAAGCTGGGAATGTGACAGACTCCAGGAGCCACTCAGCTTTGGGGTGGGGCAGAGCGACGGGGAGGAGGGGGGCACGTATCCTGTGCTGTCACTGCAGCAGGCAGCAAACGTGGCATTTAGATGCCATCTATAAAAGCTGAGACTTGGCAAGATCTTTACCTTCTCTACTTCGCCGTTGGCAACTGGCTCTGGCAAGGGACCTGGGGGAGAAGACACAGACATGTAGTTACAAAGAGCCTGCAAAATCATCTCTTAACCAGCAGCCACTGCCTTTGCTCGGCCTTACATCCATGCACTGGGATCCTGGCATCATTGTAGACATGGGGCTGCTTATCCAGTGGCCTCCCAGCTCTGCCTAGGCACTGCACCGCAAAGGCTCAGAGCTAGGGGGAAGGCAGGCTGTCCCATCCTGTAGACAATGCTTTCGTTTGGCTGGCACGGAGACTGCCTTTGTATAGGCAGAGTCGTCAGACCCACATAACTCCCCATAAAATTACCCCTTTGGGGTGGAGGGGCATCCAAAAGGGAATGCCACTGCAGCTGCCAGATCAGCAGCTGCCCAGCGTGCCACTCCCAGTTACCCAGAAAGATCCAATGGCCGTTCACTTCCTTACTGCTGGCTCGAGAGAGCAACTCCTGTTGTGATTGGAGGTTAGCCCTGGGCGTGGGGGGGCAGGGCGCATGGAGGAAAACCAGCTCATATTCACCACTAATGCCAGCTGAAGGTTCCCAGCTCTCTAACTGAGCGACACTTGCCACTACCAGGTGGGAGCAAATTCACCCCTCTCAAGTGAAGCTGGAAATGGTTCAACAGAACTGCCACAGACCAGGAGGACACAAGACAAAAAAGCACCTCTGAAGACACCCCAGAATCTTAAAGCA
Source organism: Eretmochelys imbricata (assembly GCF_965152235.1). Classification (NCBI taxonomy): domain Eukaryota; kingdom Metazoa; phylum Chordata; order Testudines; family Cheloniidae; genus Eretmochelys; species Eretmochelys imbricata. Next base: position 14,153,416 of record NC_135585.1, on the reverse strand, counting down.
CCAGCCACTGCTTAAAGTAGAACCCCCCGTGGGCGGAGGGCAGACCTTTCATTCCTCCCTGTGCGCCCTGGGCACTCAGCTCTTTCTGCCTGGAGTAAATAGGCTGGCTCATGCCTCCTGCGGTGTCTCCTCTCCCCTTTACTATGGGAAGTTCAGTTTCCCAGGGAGAAAAGCAGTGAGAAAGCCCCCAAAGCTAGATTGCTAGGCAACCAAAGAGCCAACATCCACGGGACTGCTGGCTCTCCCTCCCCCCACTCCTCCAGCCATGGACAAAGCTGCTGTTTACCATGGAGAAGATCCAGCCCCTCTATCTGCCACTGCACCCTGGACCTGCTGCGTCTTCCCTGCCAAAAACAGGAGTGTTTTTACTGCAGGATAACGAATGCGGGGAAACCCTAGTGGAGACGAGGCTCTGCAGTTCTCACTGCGATGCAGTGAGGGGAGGTGAACCATTGGCAGGGGGCAGAGCGTTGACCTCACCTCATGACCTAGTGGCAAGGACTCCGGTGCCTTGTCCCCACTAGGATTTTGCAGCAGGATAGTCACCACATGTCAATGATCTTGTTGTGACCTCCTCTCCCAAACACCTTTTGTGCAGTGAAGACAAGGACTTGTTTCTGCCTAGTCCAGTGCAGGCGCAGGGGGTTAAAACCGATCTTCTCAAACACATGCTAAACAATGGCTGAGCCCAGTGCTCAGCTGCAGACACACTGAGAACAGGGAAACCACATCCTCGCAGTCCCATATGGCCAGAGCCTCCACTGCAGGGATAGGTCTCGAGTCTATGTTACTGGGGACAAGCGACCAGTGCAACGAACCCAAGGAGGTGGCTGCTGATGTAGACCCAGATGTGTGCCCCGTAGGCATCTTCCATCTCAGCACTTTGCAACACACTTACGAGACCCACTTTGCTGGTGGATAAGCTACAGTGCTGAGGTAAAGTGACTTTCCCAAGGCCATGCAACAAGATAGTGGCAGACCCAGGAACAGAACCCAGTAGCCCTGGCCCCTGCTCAAGCCACTGGACAGCAGGCCCTGTCAAAGTGTCATTGCATGAAGAACTCAGTGGCAGGAAAGCTCATGGGAAACTCCTAGAGCAAGAGAAGATAGGACATAACCCCCTGCAGCCAGACACCAGGATGGAGGCAGAGAGAGTGGAGGAGGGGAGTTTCTTCAAGCCAACCTAGCCTCGCCCAGCCCACCCCCCAGCTTTAAAGAGATCCGATGCCACAGAAAGCACCACTCCCCTAACCTCCCTCACATCAGCCCCATCAAGCATCTCAAGGCTCCCCAGGCAAGGCACAGAACCCAAGGTGAACCCAGGCGATGCTATTCTGAGGGGCTACTTAGAACATCTCGGTATGCACCCACCCGGAGGGCCAGGCTATTTTGCTGGGGAAGAAGGAGGTTAACAGGATTAATTAAGAGATTCCAGAGAGCTTCCTGCTCTCCCTCCCCCCCGCACCCCGAGGAAGCACATAAAAAGAATCACAGCAAGTGTGACCTAGGAGGTGCCATTCACTTCCTCCCCTCCAGCAGAGCAAGGGCTTGAAGTGAGACCCCCACGTGCCAGCAGAGGCTCAGCTCACAGGGGTGGTGGAAGCTCAGAGGTATAAATGGCAGACACCTGTGTCTAGCTCCTGAGATTTCCAGCTGGCTCATTAAACTCATGTCAACGTCTGCTCGGCAAACTGACCTTTTCCCTCAGAGCCAAGCACCGGATTCCACTGTTGTGGACCCCCTAGCGCCACTGGCCATGCAGTTCTCTGCTACTAAGCAAGATTTATCCTACCTCAGAGGCCGGGTTTGGATTTGGAGAGTAAATATATCGGGGGCATATTTCAAGCTGAACAACCCCCCCCCCGAATCGCTTGTTTGCTTAGGGGTTTTTGAGCCACACTGGACCCAGATCTTCAGAGTCTGGTGGCAAAGTCCTGGATTTTCTGCTGCAGTCCCTCCCCACACCCCCAAAAGAATCTAGTTCTCCAGAACATGAGCTCAGACCCTCAGCAAGAGTTTCCTGCCCCTAACCAAGCAGCTAGCACCCAGCAGAACCCAGCTCTCCGCTGCCAGTTGCTGGCAGACCGAGGGGGGAACAGAATTGCCTAACCTGGGCCTACTCCGGCCATTGGAAGTGCTGCAGTGTTAACCCTCCTGCCTCTCAGTCTGGCCAGCTTCCACTCGTTTAGCATCCTAGGGTTCCGAGCTGCTAGAGGAAATCCAACTATTGGAACAAGGATTCTTTAGGCCCAATAGAAAGCTCTTTAGGCCAGTCACCAGGGCCCACTTAACACTGGGCTGCTATTTTGTTTGGTGATTATTAGTCTTGCCAGATGCTGAGGCCCTTCTTGCAGACTCCCTAGCTCTCATGCAGCCAAGGGGTTCAAGCCAAGACCCTCATATGTTCTAGAAGAGGTGGCTTGTGGCAGGGACAGCTGGGCCCTTAAGCCTCCCCAGCGGTAGAATTACTTTTTTTGATACAGTTACTGGAGCACCAAGTCCAACGTAAATCTTCAGAAAGGAGTCTGTTCCACTTGTCTCCGGGATAATGGGAGGGCACGGACCATGAGCTAGAGAGGCCAGTCCTGCTCTTGACATGGCCTGCACTCTGATCCGGGGGGGGAGAGGGGGGGAAGGGAGAAAAAAAACCAGGCCCCTCCTCTCATAAACCCTGTCAAAGTTTAACCATTTCAGCTATAAAATTCCCATAACCCCAGACAGACGCCTGCACAGTCAGGGCGTGGGGTGACCGAGTGCAAGGGAACCAGGCCAACAGTGCCAGATTGTTCCCTGCTGGCATGCAAGATGCCAAGGAAACCAGAAAGGCCTTTGGCTTGCAAGGTAGCTTCCAGCTTTGCAGGTAGAAAGTCTTTGATTTGGCTGCGTGACACCGGTGCAAGCTATGTCATGTTCCTTCAGGGTTAAGTCTTGGCGACTTTTCTTCCCAGCTTCCCATGGAACTGGCAAGCAAGAGGAGCTGGTGAACCAGAGCACACCTTGGAAACTAATTACGTGCTGTGGATTAGGAAGAGAGGACACAAGCAGTCAGCACCAAGGGCTGCGTGGAGATGCTACAGAGGTCACTTCTCACCAGGACAGATCTCTATCCTCTCTCGTTTTGGACAGGAAATGAAACCACTCATAAGCAGGAAACCTTCTGTTCCCAGTCTTCATCTCCCCCCTTAAGCCATCCGTTTGCAGAGAACCTCGCAGCCTTGTCTAGGTAAAACCCACCCCTCCCCAGCACAGCAGCTGCTACCCAGTCACCTGTCAAGTGCTCCTCCGAGGGAACAACTTTGCACTTCTTGAAGAACTCATCTGTTAAGCTATCCACCACCAGCAGCTTGGTCTCATCTCCCCCGGCTTTGATGGCCGTCACCACGTCAGAGTGCTGCTTCCCTTCCATGCACTGTCCGTTCACCTGCCAGAAGGGAAATGGGCAGAGTTAGAGGAAAGACCACGAAAGAAGAAGATTTGTACTGTTACAAGGCTGGCTGCAGGTTAGACATATGCCGATACCAATCACATGCTGACTATTATCCCATTCAGTTGCTGTCCAGCTGGTATGGGAACAGGCAGGCTACTGCAGGTTTGTACATCGTGAGGTGTCCCCCGCCACCAAGCAAGAGACACATTCACTCTTGCCTATGTCAGACTCTTGTTGTCTGGCAGCTCAGAACAGCCAGACCCGTAGCCTGGACAGGCAACAGTCACCATGTTACAAGAGGAATGGATGCTTGATCTACGTTGTGATATTCCTCTCTCAGCTTCCATTGGCCTGTTCCACAAAAATCCTGCACTTCAGAAAGACCCTGTGACCAGTTCTCTTATCTGACTGCCAAGCTTGGGATCCAGGCTGCCCTCAGACAAGTCACCACAAAAATATTCTGGCTCTATGGGAAGTGGGGAAGCCCTGAGCCTTCAGCCCAATTTACAAGTAGCCACGATGGAGGAGGAATGGGTTCCAGCGAGCCCTCTGGCAAAGCCTGCCCAGGAAGAGTGGGTCTGGAAGAAGAGCTAGCCATGCCACAGAGGTCAGATCTGGGGTTTGGACACTCTTGGGGCTCTGTAGTCTTGCAAGTTAGTCACATTTACAATGTTTCCTGTTTTGCACAAGTCTCTCTCTCAGCCTGACCTAACCACTCACTGGACCGCTCCTCAGCATTACCGGCTCTGAGCTGCATGCCTCATTTCTGAATAGGACATTGACTACATTAACTCAACTGACCTGTGCTCCTTCCTACACAGCTGTGCTGTGGCTGCAGCTGAGCAGATCTGCAGCTGACGGCAGAAGCGAGCGGCCAGGCTCTCCGAGTACAGAGGCTTTTCACAAGTCCCATTCCTCTGTATTATAACTTATGGACAGGGAGACATGCCTGCAGCAGAAAGGCAACCGAGGCTATGTCCACACTAGAAAAGGTTTGCCACCATTACCCCATCAAACCCTCCTGGTGTAGGCATAGCTGATAGCAGCCAGAGGGTGCTTTTTTGCCACTGTAGCTTTGTACCAGTTTGGTGAGCAAAATAACCTATCCCAGCAAAAGCACTTGATACCAGGATAGCTGCATCCACACTAGGGCTTTTGCTGGTATGGAAATGTCACATACATAAATCACACCTCTAACCAACCCTGTTATACCAGCAAAAGTTTCTAGTGTAGACCAGGCCCCAGTCATGAATCACAGAAGATTAGGGAGACACTACAGTGCTTTTAGACTGAGATGGAAACCCAAGGAAGGAAAGAGGAGTCTCTGGACCAAGAGGTAGTGGTCACTAGCATACCCCAAAAACCTGTTCATTTAGTCCCTTCCTATTAGCCTTAGGCCGTATTCGGGAACTTCAGACTAGTGGCTCAGCCCGTATGCTGCTTCCCATGAAATCCACACTTCTCCCCCCTGCACCCCACTACTCTACAGCTGTGCACATTTGACTGTGGGGAGGAAGGCTAACCCATAACTCACCATCTCACAGCCCCTCCCTGCACAGGGAGCACGAGGCACTTGGGTTGCTAGGATAAGAAAGGATTTGACCAGCTGGAGACAATGGCTTTTTAACAGAACGAACTGAGACAGCCTCACAGCTGACTCAAGGGCAGCATGTCCCACCATGAACATTTAACCTATGCTCTGAGCGAGCGGCTGGCAGTGGGAGGTGGGAAGGCCGGAGTGACTTGGTGGTGACTGTCCCATCAGTGCCCTGGTGGGATTCCAGCAGGCTGAGTCAGAACAGTGCTGCGGAGACTTGCACCCGGGAATGGCCTGAAGACAGGTGAAGTGGCTTAGAGACCTGGGCCAGGAAGTCTTTGGCGAGCTCTGTGGAGGGCATTCCCAACGGCACATCTGGAACGAGGAAGGCGGGGTAGCCTGAAGAAAGGCTTGTAATTGGTTGTGATGGCAGCCAGAGCTCTGCCACCCTCGAGCCCCTGCAGGTCCCCAGAGCTAGCCTTTCGGGGATTAGCAGAGCAGCCAGCAAAACCTCATTAAAATCAGATTTTCTCTAAGTGATTAGCACAGGACGACACAGCAAAGCTGCCAGGAGCGCAGGGCAGCGTATGCACAGAGGTTGGGCAACAGACTTGTGGCAAGAGCATGAGGCATTGTGTACACACAGGCTGGGGGACAGCTGCCACACGGGCTCCTACACGGCCAGGAAAGCGCCTCTGCCATCTCCCGGCATACATATCAGGCCTGAACATGCTCAGCATACCACGCCCTAGAAAGCAGAGCTGTCAGTCACAGACAGGATCCACTGCAGATTCATCCTCCTACTGCCAGCAGTGAAGGGATTCCTGTAATGTCCTGGCCCCAGACAGCACCATGGGAGGAGAGGTGGGTGGGTGTGTCCGTCCAGAGACTTTGGTTGTGACTATAGGATGACTGGGCCAGCATCGGGACTCAAGTCATAGACAAAGCCACACTGCAGAGGTGGATTCTAACTACTCATTTCTTGATGAATAAAAACAGGCGCCAAGTGAATGGACTGCAAGACTCGAGTTTTCCTTAGTTTACACGGGAAAGGAACAAACTACCCACGTTACTAACCCCAGAGGAGCAGTCTGGGCCCAGTTCAGATGACTATGCTCGTGGGTGCAAGATGTGAAATGCAGCATCTTCATGATGTTGCCGATCTCCATCCCCCTGGCATCCTATGGAGGCCCCTACCACACACTGCCCTCTGCTCTCCCATGCTTCACCACTCATTCTCTCCTCCTTCCCTCGCTGCACTGCCCACGCCTCCTGAATGTACCTCAATGATGCGGTCTTGGGGACGTAGCCCTGACAACTCAGCCGGCGAGTCTGGATCCACAGCCCGGATGTACTGCCCCGGCTTGGTTTTGTCACTGTGGAGGTTGAATCCATAGCCGTTAGGGCCCTTCTTCATCGGACAGAGACGAGGCCGCAGCTCTTTCTGCCGGGAAGGAACACACATGAAAGCGGTGGTTAGTAGTCACTTACCCTGCCTCCTGCCACCAGCCCAAGATCAGAGCCTCAGCCCAGGCCTGATTCAGCATCCATCCGGAAGCAATGTGGTCTCACAGGAAAGGGAGCCAACAGCTTTGCATTCCAGTCTTAGCCCTGCCTGACATCAACTAGAGACATAGCACCGGAAAGTCAGCCTGTGTCTCCCCATCTCCTACAGTACGTCTACACTGCAATGTAAGCCCAGGGTTCAAACTCGGGCTCAAGCCTAATCCCTCTTCCGTCTACACACATATTACCCTAACTCAGGACTTGGACCCAAGGTTATAGGACCCCACAGGGTTGGAGGGTCTGAGCTGGAGTCAAAGTGGGACCCAGGGTTCAAGCCCTAATTCTTTGCAATGTAGACACAGCCCCACTGACTCGTGCTCTGGGAGTCCACCAAAAGCATTCCATAATCCCACAGGCTGACTTTTTTTGACCCCCGGACAGTCAAGTTTTCCCACACTGCACCACAAACTAGGGGCTAAAGCAGCCACATTTTAGGAGGGTGCTAGGAAGTCTGGGATACGGGTGGTTAGACTCGGGGCCATACAGTGCAGATGCTGGAGCCCCAGGCTAGGCCCAGCATTCAACAACTCCTAACCTGGTGTTACAAATGTATGTAGACGATCAAGTCCTAGGTTAAAAAACCCAGGGTCTGCTAACTTGAGTTCTACTACACCTGGGCTTCCCTTGCAGTCTAAACATATCCCTAGTCTGTAAAACGGACCCAGGAGTTAGCTGCGTCACAGAGGAGTGGAGTACTAATTTGTATTAGTCTTCATAAAGGGCTTTGACGATACGAAGGGCAGGGTGTATTATATCAACTCCCTTTCTTCTCCCAGGGAGGGCACCCTCCCGTCCTTGGCCTGTCCCCCAGATGGCGGAGAGTGCTGACGTTTCATTACCCAGCTGTTTATCTTCAGTTGCAGGACTCAGCGTTGCTTTAGAAATAATTGCCACAGGAGGGTGGAGGAACCGACCCGCCCACCCGGCCTTGAAATGCAGCCTACTGAAGCCAAACCGATTACACAGCATGGGGATTTCTTTAGAGAGGGATTGAAGCACTCCCAGCAGGCGTGGACAGTGCCACAGTGCTGCCCAAACGTACTCAGGCCCCAGCTCTACGCTGCTGTTCAAATGGCAAGAAAGGCAAGTATACAGCAAGGTCAAGCCAGAGACTACATCAAAGCGCTCTGTATCCAGGAGCCCCTTCCAATGCCTGTGCTTAGAAGACAGACCTTCCCTGTTCACAGCCCCCCCTTTCATATAAGCACAATCCCTCTTTAGCGGATTTCTTTCCGGGACTTGGGAGGTGTTGCAGGGTAACAGACTGTGCTGTGTCGGACTACACACAGATACAAGTTGTGGACTCATCTCCCAGGACAGCCTCTCCCCCAGAAAGGCACATCAGCGACTCTCAGGTGCCATTTCTACTGATTCCCACCTTAAACGGTCCATTGCCCTGCGCCTTTCCTCCACCATCAAACCAGATAACAAGGGAGCCGTGTCTGCAGGGCCACTTCTCACCACCCCAGCAACTCAGACCCTCTTGGATCAGTTCTTGGCCCTTCTCGGATTTAATCATCTGGCATTGAGAGAAGCAGAGCCTGCTTTCTGCTCTGCCCCTCACACTGGGATACCTCCGAAGGGCTGAAACCCCAAGGCTGCACCGTGACACTAAGAGGCATTACTCAGAAACCTTCCCTTCACAGAGAGGCACACAGCAGCTTCTGCACCTGCACTGGCAGCGAGCACAGAGCAGCTGGCATCACAAGCTTGCCGCGATTCCTGCGTGAGCACTGGAGCCCATTTCCCTCCTCGTGGGGCCCCTGAGTCAATCAGGTGCGACTTCACCAGAAAACAGATTTAGTTTCCCGGGAGAATGAGGTTTTAGTATCTAAAACAACAAGCGCCTCTGGCTCAATGCCTGAGAGGGCAGACGGATTCTCTGGCTCTACATCTAGCTGTCAAGACATTCTCAGCTCGTCTCTAACAACGTCCAATCTACGGGCAGATGCACGGGATAGTTCAGCCCACAGCATGGCTTCATTGCTATCTGAGGATGCCCAAATAGCCAGGAGAGCAAGACTCCCACTTCATCCCATCTAGCCAGGCGCTTGTCTCCCATCCCATCAAGCAGACCTGGCTAGAGAACCACCCGTGGAACAGCCAGATTTGATGACTAACTCACGTATAGAAACCACACCCTGAGAAACTCCTAGGACACAGAGCAGCGGCCCATCTGCTCAGCATACAGGTCACCACAAACATCACCAGGGCCAGAGTCCAGCTCCAGGTCTTTAGCCTCATCTCTAAAGCCTTCCATGAAATCAGCCCTTGCTCCCTGGGAGTGAGCACGTCACCCCCTCCATGGCCATGACCTCCTGCAATAGCTACCTTCCACCAGAACTGTGGAACTACTGATGAACAATGGGGAAGGCTCATCACACCGGCGACAGAACTGACCTAGGCCACAGCTCTCCCCCTCACAGGAGAGCCACAGGGCTCACCACCCCTTTCAGAATGAACTGAAAAACTAAATTCCCCTGACTTGGCTTTCCCTCAGCAAGCTCTTTACACACAAACAACAAGGTACTCTACTGCCTAGTCACGCTATTTCGCCATCTGCCAGGAAGCAAGAGGTTAAAATTATTTCTCTTTTCAATACTTGGGAGGTGCTCAGACACTACAGCGATGGTGCTACATAAGTACCTCGTGACACTTCCAGCCTTCTCCATTGCCTCCTTCCCCCAAAAGTGGTTATAACCAGGCAAAAATCTGAATGGCCCCACAACATCTAGTGGCCCAGAAGAGATCCATCTGCCAGACATCTCTGAAGAGCTGAAGCAAGCCCGTCCCTGGAATTAGATTCCTCATGTGCAGTCAGACCTCTGCTAAAGGAGAAACATCAATTTCCAGTGTCACTCCAAGCTCAACCTCCCCTCCCCTTCCAATATCCTCCACTCCCTTTCTATTACATGCCAATAGCCATGCTTCTGGGTACAACAGAATTTAGTGGCCCAGCTTGGAGGGTATGTGGAACACAGCCAAGTCTGTGTTTATTGAAACCACCGTTATATTTACAGTAAAGCTCTGAGAAGGGCACGGGTAGGGAGGCGGTGAAAGAGGATGAAGTGAATATCAAGCTTCATTGGCCCTCCAACCAGACCGACCAATTACCTGTCTTGAAACTATCCACCAGCAGTTCAGCAAGAACAGAACCATCAGTGACGGAACAGCTTTCCCTGGAGGATCTCAGGGCACATTAGTGGCACTTAACACCTGGGTAAGGTAGATACCCCATTACAGGTGGTAAGCAAGGCAGACAGCTTGTGGCTTGCCTAGAGCAGTGGTTTGCGAAAAGTTGCAGGGGGCTCTCGGGGAAAAATTCCCTAATGGCAGACAGAACTGTCTCTAGGGACCCTGGGCAGCACGGGGCCAGCAGCCCAGAGCCCCTGGACTTCCAAGAGCTAAACAGATCAAAGCAACCATATCTATCACACTGAGGAGATTTCAACTTCAAGATGCCTTATAAGAAATGGAAAGGGAGGTGGATATTTTTTGCTGTTTTAAAAGTTAAATAGGCAGCTAGTACTGTTTGTAAAATGATTATGAAGAACAAGTTTAAGCATTGTTGTAACGTGCATTGTTTGCCTGGACTGCTCAAGACCTGAATGCTTGTGTGGGAGGAACTCTCTGTGTTGGCTTCTTAAATACCTTCCTGCTGTTTCACATCTGATACTCCTTGATGAAACAGAGGAGCCTTGTCTTATAACAGGCTTATTCCAAGTGATACAAGCTACGAAAGATCTTGGAAGAGTGTTGCCGTTTTCGTAATGTAATAAAAATACTGTAGTGGTAAATAATAATAATAGTGTGCAATAAGCATGTCATAAAAACAAATTTTACATTTTCTAGATCACTGCTTTTATCATTTATACTCAGGTAAAGGAGAAAATCCCTGGAAATATTAATTTTTAGGAGGGGGTTCACCAGACTTGACATTTTAGTGAAAGGGGTTCACAGGTTGTTAAAGTTTGAGAACCACTGGCCTAGAGCAACTCAGCGAGGCTTCAGTTGAATGCTGGTGTCCCAACACCAAGTCCCTGCTCTAATTACTAAGGAAACTCTCAGTGACTGCAAAATTTGAGAAGAGGCCAAAGTATGGCGCAGTCAACGCAGGTGGTAAAACAGAACATCTCAGGAGACAAAGAATATCCAGATCCCCAGAGACTTACAGCGTCCCCCACCCCACAGCCTTCCTCGACTGCTTTTACGTGGAGATCAAAACTGCTTCTGAAGCAGAGTCTTAGTGAGGAACCGACTCTCAACATGCCTGTTGACACTTGCCCCAAAATGCCACACAGCAACAGATTTGGAGCTACTCGTAATAACCTGTGAATAATATTAACCTGGTCATTGTCTGCTTCCTGCATATATTGAGTTAATTCAACAGCAGCGCTATCACAAGATGCACCCAGGAAGCGTGGTGCGGGGAGGTGGAACAAGATATACACTTCTCAGAAAGAGCCTCTGTGATTCAGGAACTTCTTGTGCTAACTGGCAGAGGCACAGAGCTTTTCACGGATCCGCTGAGTCAAGTACACGTACAATAATTCACCAAAGGGTGGCATGTGAGGTCTATGCCAAGAGCTCACCGATCATCACAATCATTGCTAAATGTACGTATGGATAGTATTTATGAAGCAATGTGTCTATACTGGAAACTAAAGCATTGAACTGAAGGCAGGTCACCAGGAGGGGAGGGGCCTGGGACAGGTTCTGGTAGGCAGGGGGTAGTAGATGCTTATCTCTCATTCTGGCCATTGTCTCTCTCACAATGGAAGTCTATTAACACACGTTGTCACCACCAGCTAATCAAGATTACAAAAATCAACAAGAGATGGCAGAATCTACAGAAAGGAACACAGAGCAGGAGGGTGTCCAGCTTATGAATAAAGCTCAAAGGACTGTTTTGATACATCTGGGGTTGCAGGGAGAGACACCACATCCTGCACTGAGGAGACAAGTTGGCAGTGTGGCTGGCCTCAGGAAAAAGGGATCACAGCCTGCCTGGCTGAAAAAACACTGGAAGGACTCTGGAGTGAGCCTTGCTCTATAAAATGTGAAGGTATCTATTTAAATAAGTCTAGGTTCTAGAATGGGTGTTATGATTTTATTTTACAGGGAGGTGGTGGAATCTCCATCATTGGAGGTTTAAGAGCAGGTTAGATAAACACCTGTCACGGATGGTCTAGATCAGCAGTTCTCACAGCCCAAGGGAGGCACGAGCTGTGTGCTTGCCCTTTAAATAAATAAATAGCTCTGTCAGCCCTGGGTGGCTGGGGCTTGTGCAAAAGGCAGGGATAACGTGGACAGCCAGAGGCCTGTTGCCCTGGGGCTGACAGCTGGAGCCCCACCATGCAGGCTTGGGCTCTCCTTCCCCCACCCCCTCAATCACGCACCACGAGGCAGCCTGGGCTTGGGCTCTTCTTCTGGAGGTAGTGGGGCTCCAGCTGTCGGCCCCAGGGTGGCAGCAGCAGACAGAAGTAAGGGTGGTAATGGGGCACTAAGTCTGATACAGACAAATATCACTTTTCACACTGCCACCCTTACTTTTGTGCTGCTGCTGCGGGGGGTAGAGGTGTGTGAGCATTGGGGTGTAAATGACTACAGGCACAAAGGAGGAGGACCTGATCAAATAAGTTGGAGAACCACTGCTCTAGATAGTACTTAGTCCCGCTGTGAGTGCTTGTGTTGTCTGTGGCCAGCGAAGTAAGGTGCTGGCCTACGACTGGTAGACACATGGCTTCCTTGCACTGAGGGCAAGTGGTAGCGAGGTGCCTCTGTCCTGGGTACCTCGGGAAGTGCCTCGCCGCTCACTCTGATGCTCTGATTTCATACCCAGTGGAGCTCAGACTAGATTTGGACCACAAGCCCATGAAACCGAAAGCAAAGAACTTTGGCTGGATTGGAAGAGTCCCTCCAGGTCAGGGGGACAGAGAGCTAAGGTGAACCCAGACTCCAGAGGTCAGGGCTAAGACCTGCCTAAGACTCTAAGTAAGATAGCCCTGCATGTAGCCATCCTGTTGATTTGAAATCCTTTCCCAGTAAGATTATTGTTCATTTAACCCCAGGAGCAAAGAGTACTTTTGCTTTCAGAAGGCTGGGTGGGTCACTGTATTTATTGCCAGTCACAAGCTCCTGACGGGAAGATTTCCAGGTGCTGGGAAGCAGGGTCGATGCCTGGGGCCGGTAGCCCAGGAGAGCTGGCGCGAGTACGCCTTTAGAACCTGGGAATCAGACCACCACTCACAGCACAGACGTAGCCTAAGAGTGGGAGAATCGTACGGTCCCACCCCAGTAAAAGCACAGGGCCTGGCATCTGGGGGGGTGCCCTCAAAGACCAGAGAAGGGTCAGAGGTGCAGCTAGCCCTGGAACCGTAACAGCGACCATCTGATTTGGACAGTGATCTAGACAGTGTAAAGCAAACCCTGCCCTACACCCCAGGCTCTAGCTTAGACGCTAGGAGGCTTAGTGTCTGCAAAAACACAGAGTTAAATGACAGCAGTACTTGGCCCAACACCCCCCTCTCCCATCAGTAGCGGCTGATAGGATCAAACACTCTGGGCTGGCACCCATGCTGGCTTGGGGCTGCAGCCCCATTTCCCAGCACACGCAGCTGCCCCCCTCTGGATCGGGGCATGATAAATCCCTGACCTACCTACCCATCATACTTCCAGCGTTCCCTCACTGCGATACCCAGCCACCAACACCAGCAATTAAGATTTGCATAAAAAAATTATTATTGCAAGCTGCAGGGCTGCATTCTGGACTCTGCCCTTTCCCTCCTTTTAGCTCAGCTGCTCTTGTTTGTTTAAATATGGATTCATGGGCTTCTGCTGTTGGGAGACTTGTGCCCCTGCTTCCAAAACGCAGCCTCTTGCTCAGAGGCTGGTATCCTGAAGTTCCAAAACCAAATAAGCCTCAGGAGGAGTCTAACCCAAGGGACCTCTTGCTGCCAATGCAGCCAGCCTGGCACGCACGCAAGATTGCTGGAAAGAAGCCTCTCTCCCTGCCTCTGCTGCCCCAGCTGGCACAGAGCTCAGAAGGACAGCAGGGCACCGTGCTGTGGTTTCTTCATGGTAGTGTATAGAACGGGGGCCCCCAGTCGAACAGGGGGGTGGAAAAAGTGCCATGAGCAGCACTCAGTTTGCCTCTTACCAAGGACAAATCACAGCAGAGTCTTGAGCAAGACCGGATCTCCTGCCCCAGCCTGTTGCCAGCTGGAGAGAGACGGCTCCACTCTGTGGGCACACGCACCACCCCCCCCCCCTCCGTTTGCTGGCAGGGGCAGCAAGTTACTTCCCACCGATAACACCGAACAAAGCAGGGAGGCCAGGTTATTCCTCCGGAGCCAGGACTCAGCCAAGAGCTGGGAGGTGTAGGGAAGAGGACTTTGCACAGGCCTGGCTGGTGCGGCCGAGTCCCGTGGGCGGTTTATAAATACAGTAAGTCATTAATATATTCATTACATTTCATCCTCTGAAAGGCAGGATCCTTCATTAACTCAGGCCTCACCACAAGCCTGCCCAGCAGGGGGTCGGGGGCTAAACAGGGCCTTTGAAGGGGATGAATTTAAAGACAAGAGTTTTTCTGGGGGTGGGGGAGAAGATCTTTATGATCCACTGAGAAATTCATTCCATCTCCTCCCCCCAGCCCCGGGCTACGGAACGTATCCCCCAGTGCCAAATTCACACCGGTCATTTCCCCGCCACTGCAGGGGCTGCATTTCTAACGGGCCTCCCTTTCAGCTTCAGAATGGAAGGCCCTGGGGCCTTTCTAAAGACAACACCCCCCCAGGAAGGATACTAAACCCAGCCGTCTCCTCTGAATGCTGAGCCCACCCCCCGTTGTTCTCCTGCAGCTCTGTGGCCAAGAAACCATTTTGACTGCTCTGATTTTTTTTAGCACCTCTCTATCTGCCATACTCAGTGCAAATCTACTCTCATGAGAACGCAGCATCTCCGCTGCAGCCTCTGAAGACAAAATGTATATCCTGCCCCCATTTCCATGGGACTCCCCCACTTCCTGTGGGCACACTCAGCCGGGGATCCCCAGAGGTAGGCATGGAGGGATAGGTTAAGGCAAGATCCAGAGATCCTAGGTAGGGAGGGGACCCGCAAATCCAAGATACCCCATGCCAGGGCTATCCATTACCCGTTTCTCAGCCCTGGACTGAGGCTCCAAAACCACTCAGCACTCTTTTAGCCAAAGGTTTTAAACTGTCCAGCTCTCTTGGTTTAAGTGTGGGGGAGCACCGTGGATCAGATATCAACTTAAAAACTCTTCTAGACTTAGGGTAAGGTCTTCACAAGCTCCAAGGTCCCACTGAAAGTCAATGGGACTTAAACTCCAAAGCTACTTCAACATGGACAGGGTGAGATTATTTGTACTCAGAGTACAAAGCTAGACAGGCCTCGTGTTGAAGGAGGCGTCGATTGCCATTTGCAACAGGCGTGGAACGGTGTTTCTGTACTTTTTGTCCTGCGTTTGTTTAGTTCTTTGCACAGTGGGGCCCTGCACCATGACTGTGGCTCATGAACTCTTTTGCAATACAAGTAATAAATAGCAACACCTAGATATGAAGGTGTCCCTCACTATGGTATCTGTAACACCTCACCTGACCAGTGCCAGCAGTCACAAACAAGCTTTTATTCTCCAGATCGCAGGACAATGGCCTGGAATGAGGCGGAACGAGAGAAAGTAATATGGAAAGCTACAAATGATGGGGTATCTTCTCTTACAGAACTTTTTCTCTGCCTATAGTCCCATGCTTCAACATTCCCAGCAAAAAGTTATCTGGGGCTTCTATTTCCTGGTTCCTGCTAACCACCATCCACACTGTAGTCATGCTCTCATCTTAGCCCTAGTGCCTTCATGGAGTGACCCCACCCACTCAGCTTGTTAACCTGTGGAGCTTACTGCCATGAGTTAGTATGATTGAAAGGGGGGTTCGATTTGTTATATGGATAAAGAAGATATTCAGTTGACATGATTTTTTTTTTTAAATTAACACTATAAACCCTCATGCTGCAATGCACAAGCCACCCACTCAATGACAGGGCTGGGGAGAGACTCCCCACTATGGGCAGCTCATTCCACCACCACCCATTATGAATTTTTTAGCACCTTTCTCAGAGAGGAAGGATGGGCCAGTTCAAACACTAGCTTGGGACTTGGGAGACCCAGGGTTAGGTCCCTGCTCCACCCCAGACTTCCTGTGTAACCTTGGGCAACTCACTTAGGATCAGAGTCTCCCAACTCCCATAGTTATGAGCTAGGTGCCCAAACACCTTTAAAAATCTGCCTCTTAGGCTCTCTGTGCCTCTGTTTCCCATTTGTAAAGGGAAGATAATACTTCCTTACCTCACTGCACTGCAGGAACTCAGAAGCTACTGGAATGGGGGCCATATAAGGATCTAAAACTAGACTAGACATCCTCTGAAGCACTTGGCACAGGCTGCTGTCAAAGATGGGATGCTGGACCAGTGGTCTGACCCGGTATGGCAATGCCTAGGTTCCTAAAATAATCCTCCTTTGAGGACGGTTCTAGGTTACATTTTTTTAGCTATTACAATCAAAGACTAATTTCCTTTCCCCTTAATTCCTGGTACATGTTGACTTGCCATTAAAATGCTTGATAAAGAAGCTGTTGCCCATTTTACACAAGAAACTATTCACTGTCTAAAGGTCACCTTCAAACAGGGTCTTTGATCCACCTTGGTGACAATTAGGGTTGTTGTTTTTAAGATCACAAACAGTCTCAGCTCCCCCAACCCTAAATTCCCTTTAGCCACCAAAAGCAAAGCAAGCCTTAGCATACAAGTCCCTTTTCTTCATACCAGTCAACCAGCTAAACCAGATGCCTTGTTGTATGGCAGGGAGCGTATCACAGTTGTTCCTGTGATAGAGCAATCTCGAAGTACAGGAGGTGCAAGGTGACCATTGTCAGATTCCATGAAACATGCACCTTTGTATTGCGTTGCATTTGACAAACAGAATGGCAACATGCTAGAAGGGGCAGAGTTCAGTGTGACCGTTCATCCTGATTTGGGAAATTTCCTCACTTGAGCGCTATAGCTACCATCTACACGGCAGTGCAGCCTAGAGGCCTCATTGAGATTTCCCCCCTGGCCCCCGTTGTGCTAGGCACTGTAAGGGACAGTCCCTGCCCCCACAAGAGCTTAGAGTCTAACAAGGCCGATTTTCTCAACCTTTGCGTCGCACTAGTGCTCGCTCAATTTTGTGCCTGGAGCCTACCGTACCAAAACGCATACTGGAGCCAAAGTCTCCTGGATTGACCACACCCATCTCTTCGCCCACATACTGTATCAGGAAATGCCTTGACAGAGAGAGAAAGAGGGTGAGGCAATGTCTTATTGAACCAACTTCTGCTGGCGAGAGAGCTCTTCCTTCATGTAGCTCCAAAGCTTGTCTGTCTCACCAGTAGAAGTTGGTCCAGTAAAAGACGTTACTTCTCCTACTTGGTCTCTCTAATATCCTGGGACTGACAGAGCTACCACAACACTGCAGGGAAACACCTTTGACAGAAACCCACTATGCCCACAGTGCCCCTTCAAGATCCCTTAAGGTACAAGATGCTCTGGCTTCTTGCACTGCACACGAATCTCACTACAATGCCATGCTCTGAGCAGAGCATACCATGACACAGAACAAACAAGGAGAACAAGTTCCCTCAGAAATACGGTTTGCTTTTGAAACAGAGTTGGGTTCTTCCCTCCCATCTCAGATCTCTCCTCCACAGCTGAGGTTCGGGGGTTGACACTGGTTAAGCAATAAATCCCAGCAAAAAAGAAGGGGCAGCAAGCACCCCAGCATGACTCCAGCACTCATCCTCTGGGCCCATGCCCACACCCTCATGAGTTCTAGGGCACAGGCAAGAAGAGACTCAGCCCTTGGAACGACTTTTCCATTGCCAAGACTGAAATTCCCACTGACACGATGATGCAAAGGAAGAGCTGCTGAACCTTCCCCCACCCCCTCAGAAACCCACACAGACTCTTCCTTCCTATCAGCAAGAGACACATCTGCATGCAAGGACACCTAAGTTCCCCTCCTCCTTTCTCCCTGCAGAACAGGGCATTCCTGTGAACCCAGCATCACGGAATCCAGGTGCCTGTCTAAACAGGATCTGTGACACACAATACACTCACTTTAGGTCCCCACTGTAACAGGCTAGCTTACCCTTGGAAAGCTGGATGCCTGGGGCCCAAGGAGAGACACCTGGGTGTGCATCAGGTGATTTCCCTATCAAGTGGGGCAGGAGACTGCTGTAAAGGGGGCCAGGGGGAGGCTCAGGAAGCTGCAGCAAAGACTGAGGAAAGGCTCCTGCGGGGAGGACCCAGAGACCAATAGAGTTGCCCCAGCTAGGAGTAACCTGCTAAAGCAGGAAGGTCCTGAGACACCAAGGGAGTTCGAGGCTGTGCCCAGCTTAAAGATGGAGGGAAGATTTTTGGATTTCAATTTAAACATGCAGGTAATCAACTAGACCCTACAGGAGGGCTGCTGTTATTGGTATTTGTAAAAGCCTCGTTTGGAATTTATTAAGGAACCAAGAGGGGAAACTGAGGCAAAGGGCCACTTGCAGAGCTGCCCTGAGGCCCCCTGGGAGGAGGCCACTTAATTCCAGCACGCAAGTACCTCTGACAGAGACACTGGATGCCTCTGCCCACTAGGGCTTGTGATCACATTTAAACCATTTCCCAACACTTAAGACCAGAGAATTTGCAGCCACATGGTAAGTATCAAACTCACGTTCTAAACCCAAGCTACAGTACCCAGCATGCTTTCTGCTATCATTTTGAAGAGCCCTTTCCTGCACTGAAACTGTGCTATCTGAAGGTCTGCCGGAGAGCTGGCCCATCACAGTTCTTGGGTCTTTGCTTGACAGCGGTTTTGTAACCCGGGTATAATTCATGAGGTTCGGCCTCCATTTCGGATAGGCCCTTATTAACAGTGGAGCGCAGATGGCTGCTTGAATTACCCACTTGGAGCCTGGCTCTGTACAACACAGAGATGCAAATGGCCTCTTTGCGATGCACAGTTGTACTGTGCAGATACCAACAGTCAGACTAACTTGAGATGCATTTTATGCTCCTCCACATCTGCTCTGTGACTCAGGAGAGAGTTTCTTAGCATTCTAGGTAGAGATTTTGGCTTCACGGTTTCCCCCTGCTTCTGCGTTTCAAAACCCAGCTGGGAAGTCAGCAGCGATTCAACTAGCCATCCCTCGCATTACACCCTCATGAGAAACTCATTATTCCATTACCTAGGGGAATCACGCATGGTACAAAGAGAGCCGAAGTTTAACACTAACTCGAGAGATGAAGGTCCCAGGAATCTGGTTGGCTGCTTGAGTTGGCGGTGCTACTGAAAGCTTTGCTACTGTTAAAATCTGCACTCTGACCGCTGACAAGATGGGGCAGCTACAGTCTGCAACAGGTCAGGATGCAGCCTTAGCAGCTGCCGCCGAGCTCAGAAAGCAACATGTGGTTTTCAGACACCCACATGTTGCTTCAGCACTCGGCAGGAAGCGCAAACGTTATGAGCAGAAAGTCGAGCACAGCCTCCTACTTACAGTTGCGCCTCAAGTCGTTATGCAAGTAGTTGCTCCTAAGGGTGCAGCAGAGGCCGGACCAGAGCGGATACATTCTCTCTTGACCCCCTGCATAAACAGTATGGCCCAATTTGGGCTCAGTCTACTCATTCCACAAAGAGAACCCCTCCCCCCCCTTACCCCATGACAGTTTTATTGTTCAGCTTTGCCGAGTCAGCTCCCCTTACAACATTATCATTATGCAAATAATCTTCTGTTCCCTTGAGAACCTCGGTGACAAAAGCAGAAGTGCTGATCCTGCTTAGTAACTGGCTGAAGTCTCAGCTCTGCAAGGCCAGGGACGCTGGGACCGTTTAAGAGCTTCCGCAGCCTGTCTTCTCTAGTGCTTGAAGAAGGAGTATCACCTGTGCACCTTAGAGACTAACAAATTTTTGCTGATACAGACTAACACGGCTACCACTCTGAAATCTGTCTAGTGCTTGAGTTTCAAAGGTGCTGACGGCCTGCAGCTTTCCTTGGCTGGGAGTGGGGTGGGGAGGAGGAACTGGGATGGGGGAGGAGGGGAGATCAGGCCTCAAGCACCAGGAACAGGACTTGAGAGTTTCTAGTTTTACAGTTTATAGTCCACATTGGTATTTTTATTGTGTTTATCATATTGATTATGAATCATCCCACTCCCCTTGAAAACCTTGATGGGGGAGACTTATCAAGTTGTTACAGCAGCCGGAAATGGAGGGTCAAGTTCAAGGCTGTCTGTGCTCATTTAAAGAGCCAGTTCACATAGTTTTTAAAGGTTCCAAAAGGGGACTGGTGACATTTCTGGCCCTGTTGCATGAACAAAGTGTGTGAACCTAAGTTTATAAGCAATGTTGCACCTATGTGCCAAGTTACATCCTGGAATAAGCTAACCCTTGTGGGCTATGATCACACCAGTGTGACAACTGGGGTTTCTCCCCTCCCCAACATAAGGCATGGGGACAAGCAAAGAACATGCTCCGCTCTTCAGGGAGTCTTGCATATCATCTTGCTTAGAGTGTCCCAGTTTGGGCAATTCAGAGCAGAGGTTTGAGATAAAATTTTCTAAAGCACCTCAGTGACTTATTCCATTGACTTTCAGTGAGAATGAGGCTCCTAAGTCACTTTTGAAAACAGGACTTGCCTCCAAGTGATGGAGGAGCCTTTTTGAAAACGCTATGCTTATTCTCTTAACCAGCCTGGACTCCCTTTTGAGTTCCCATAGGCTGCGAGGTCTGAACTCTGCCTCAGGTTCGATAGTCATCAGTTTATAAAATCAGATCTAGGAGCAAGGTCCTGATCACTTGTCTTTAGAAGGCTCGTAGCACTTCTTTCAGGACTAAAAATGTACGCCCAAGTCACTGGGGCCAACTCCAATTTGAGTCTCTCTTCCCCTGTAATTCTGATCTTATGTTCTTCACTTTCTGCCCTAAACTTTTCTTTAGCACCCGTGTATCATTCAGACTGTGGCTGCCTTTCAGTGGTCAGCAAAGAGGTCCATCAAGAGGGCTGGGTGAACCATTGATTTCTTTTCAGTTCACTGCCAGTGCCAAGAAATAAAAGTTTGGTTCGGGTCAAACCAAATTTGGAAGATTCCAAAAAATTTCAGCCAGTCAAAAGAGTTCATCTACTATTTGCTGAACAAAATACATCCAGCTCTATCCACCACATCATCTAGCCCCTCACCTAGGCCTTTGTCCAGTCAACTGGGTGTGTCCTAAGCAATGTGGACTTCTACCATTTCTCTGTGGAATAATCCACTAGCTCTCCTCATTAATGATGTTTCCACCCTATATTCATCCTAAATGTTCCTTTTCTAAACTGAATCCCCTTACTCCTGAATATGCCCCCTTCAGATCACTCCCTCCCGGATGTTTACACCCTACCACCTGGAGAGACTTTTACATTCAGATTCCATAGACCATCTGTTGTTGCTTGTCTTACAATATAAATAGAAGCTCCTTGAGGCAGGGACCATCTTTTTGTTCTGTGTTTGTAGAGCACCTAGCATAATAGGGTCCTGACCCAGCCCTGAGGAGCACCATAGAAATGTCTATTCATAAATATGCAACGCTTAATCATCAATACGCAAAGGTTTTTCAAAGTGCTTTCAGCTCCAGCTGGAGGGGAGGAACAACCATCAGAAATGTGCAGCAAGAGTCAAGGTAACAGAGCCCGCCCCTTGTTCCACTGCTACCTTGGGGCTCCCCAGACCTTGCACTGAACAGCCCTGTTCTGTCTTGGCTCCGAGTTAACACAGGGAGGACCGTTTACTCCATTCCAGTGAGTTGCGGCATTGCAGAGGAGGGGAGCCAGACAAAAGCACAAATGTGTTTGTGGAGGGGGCTCTCAGAGGCAGAGCTCCCCCTCTCTGGACTATGCCAGCTGAATGCAGCAAGTTTTCCCCCCATTTCCTAGAACAAAGCAAGCCAAATACCAATCAGTCAGTGCAGGACAGCTTACCCTCCTGCCAGAACCTGCCTTGAGCTCATTAAGCAAATAAAGTCAAGTCCAGCCCAATAAAGCAAATAGGACTCTGACACATGCAAATCTGGTGAGCACCACCTGGAGACTCATTAACCCCTACAGGACCCAGAGAACTCCCCATCCCCTCCTGCCCCAGAACACGAGCTGACAAGAGACTCTAATCAGCTGAGAAGTTCGGACAGTTAGGGGATTCTTCTTGATCCGGCAGCTGAGCCTTGAGTTGCTTCCCCCTCCACAACCAAAGGGAGACAAGCAATTCTCGAATCTCAGCCAATGAGGGAGGCAAGTGCTACCCAGAAATTATAGGAAGAACTCCCTTTCTGTGTCCCACCCAATGCCACTTGTATCACATCATCTGGATGCCAGGGGACAGATTTCCAAGAGACCTCAGCTTGCATTTGGGACCTGACAGAAGGGCCGAGAATTTCAACAGTACTCAGCACCCAGCAGTTCTCACTGTTCTCAATGGGGGGGGTGGGGGCGGCGCTGGCCTCTCTTGAAAGTCTGGTCCTAGACACAGTTTAATCTTTTCCACTGAAGCGGAGAGGGGAAGAGGAGGTCCCTGGCCTTTGAATGGAGAAGATCACTGTGGAGACTCCCCAGACACACCTGCAGCCAGTCAGTAATCAGCACTGAAAAAATGTTGCAAGACTAATACCTTACAGGTGAGATTTTAGCAGAGAGCCTCTGAGCCTCACTGCAGGGAGCTTCCTTCCACCAGCACTGAAAAAAACACTGCTGCCAGCCTCCAGGTCAGTGTTGACCCTTCACTTCCTCTCATGCAGCTCTCTGAGGAAAGAGCTCCTTAGGCACCCTGAAGGGGAATATCCACAAACAGATCTTCACTTTGCTGTCACGTGCATAGGGTCCCAGAGGCCAGCCAGGTATTAGTCCCAGCTCAGATAGGGTTAGAAGTTCCTGCTACCTGTTCAGAAACACTGACCTTCCGCTGCACTGGATGGGCCGTGGGGTCTGTCCCATTTTGCAAGCGTGTGTACTTCCCGTTTTTGGGAAGGAAGAGAAACTGCCCTAATGTTAACTCCCTGCTCTGGGCTTGCATCACAATGCCTGAGCCTCCTTTGTCAGCCACCCTGGTGACAGGAGCAGTCTCTCAGTTCCACAAGACACAGCTAGTGACTGGGCAGAGGAGGAGACCACCCTAGGAGCCCCATGCCCCGAGCTAGTGCCTGATAGCTCTCATCACACTGGCTGTGCATATGATCACTGATCAGGGATTCCACCTCCCCCACATAAATTCCCTGTGCCCTGCTAACATCCATCTGTCTTGTGCCATATAGATCAAGTATTTCGTGGACCCCCCTCTTCTCTCAATGCAGCTGTTTCCGTGGAGAGCTGAGCTTTCTGAACCACAGCTAGGTGTTAAGTAACTATCTCGTGGCTTGGCATTGTCTTGACGCTTTCATAGGGTTTTCATCCACGGGCCTCAAAGAGCTATGAATAATTCAGCCATACCCAGGCCTTCACGGTATGCTGAGCCACGGGCAGGGAGATCACACGGAGCACAATTATTTGTCCCTTTCCCAAAGCAAACAGGACTCAGAGCTGCCTAAGGCCCTGGGCACCCTGCCACGATGTAAACATCTTGTCAGGACACTCAATTGATATGGTTGCAACATATTAAAGAACAGTGGTAGGGAATGCTAGATTTCTGCCCCCTACAGAAAAGAAAGGCAAACTACATCAGTTACTTCTTTCTTCATCTCCTAAGTGACATCAAGAGAAGATTCCTCTCATTTGAATGAGGTAAGATGAACAAAAACTTTTACCCCAGCCCAGTCTGAGGGGAAGTGATTCTCGCTCCCCTCAGAGGGACTGGCAAAAGCCACTTGAAGCCCTGTAAAAATCCCATTTGTGGGATATCCAGAAGAACAGAACCTTGCTATCAACAAGTCTGAGCAAGAGCTGTCTGCTCCAAAAGGCCTGAAATTTTCCAACAGTTTGTGCAAAGTGCATGTGACACAGTAGGGCAGATGGCCAAAGGGAAACATGTGTTCTGGGTCCAGGCTAAAGTCCAATATGGGGAACAATTAGCAGAACTATCATTCCTCAGCAGTTAACAGTAAGAATGTAAGCTCAGCAAAGGCACCAAAGTCCATCCATTCCCTCCTATCACGGTCTCCAATGATCATCTCTTTAAGAATGCTCTGCTCCTCCTAATTACCGGATACAACAGCTGGTGTGAGAGGACATCCCTCCACAGAGTCCAAGTCTAAAGCTCCCAGAACCTTTCTCTAGGCCCCCACTGGTTGCCTTCTAGTATTAACAAAACCTCTGACAGGTGACTCCCTTGTAGACCATACTTTGAACCTCTAAATGCTCTAGAGCTGGAGCTCTCAAAATAGCGTTAGGGCCTGACCTTTACAGGTGCTGAAAGCCTTCAACTCTCAGAAGTTGAGTGGAGCTTCTTTGAGATCACATCTGAGCAATATGGTTATATAGCGATAGTTCAACCCTTCACTTTGATGAGCCGTTTTGTCCTATTTATATCCTCAATTGTGTGATAATTAAGCCCTCTCAACTCTCTTCTTCGGCCTGTGAAAGTGTCAATGGACCAGATGTCTCTCCTCACACCCTTGAACGCCAGTGAGCAATGCACCTACCATGTCAACTATAGGATTTTATACAAGGTAAATTTATCCTGATCAGAAGGAGGGACACTGCTTCTTCCAAGATTTATTTCTTAGATGTTTATTTCTCCATCCCCAGGGAAGTTAACCCAGCTTTATTATTTAATGAGATCTATTGAAGAGGTCCACCACAGACTGGTGAAAACATACAGTCTTAGTGTAACCCACACACCTTCTGGGTGTGGTGTTCTGTCCCATCTAGTGGCACTGAGACCACTTAGAGAAAGAGAGAGAGAGAGAGAAAATGAGTCTGCTCTACAGCCTTAGCTAACAGCCAGTTGGCTTTTAGCTCATGCTTTAGAGGCTCATGCACTACGCTCCAGAGGTTCCTGGGTGGATGCCGCCTGTCTGTTGGCATTACATTTGCAACAAGGTACATCTTTTCCATTACGTAAATATTCATTAGGTCATGAAGCTAGGGCATCCGTTAAAAGCTACTCCAAGTAGGTAAAAGGCAATTATTCTCAGTTCCAGAGTCTCTTCCCCTCCACATCTTCTCTCCACTGTGTTTCCATCTGTATTTCTACTAAGATATTGTAAAAGACAGACAGACATTTCTGAATTGATAAGTTTCCATATTTCAAGACTTGCAGTCAGCATGGATCAAAATTCCCCTCCCCTTTTATTTAGTTTTTATTGTTTCTATGACGGAAGCACCTAGAATCCTGGCTCCCATTGTTCTAAGCACTGCAAAAACAGAGACAGTCCTTGCCCCAAAGAGTTTACAGTCTAAGCATTTAGTTAGACGGAGAAGCATAAAGAAACAATGAGAAGATACTAGTCAGTATGAAAAACTGTGGTCACAGCACACCAGCAGCCTGACTATTGTTGAGGTTTTGGCGGAAGAGTTGTGTTTGGTTTTGTTTCTTTAAAAACGTGCATCACAGCAGAGAAGAACAACACAGTTCTATTAGTTTTCCACCACACTACCTCCTAACTAGCCACCAGCCTCTGGTTCTTTCTGATGAGTGCAGCAGGCAGGCACAAAGTCCACAGAGATTTAAGAACTAGATCCTCAGCTACACACGTTCCCCAAAGTTAAAGGGCCCTAGACACTTACTCTGAGACCCATCTCATCCTGACAGAGCCCCCATCTCTTCCCTCCTCACCAACTAGGAGCTATACAATATGAATGAGCGGGAGAAGCATTCAATCTTATACTGATACATGCAAGAGTGGAACTTTAGTCCCATAAGCATTGAGAAGGAAATATCCCTCCCCCATGTGCTTCAACCACGACCCCACATCCATACCTTTAAGAGTAACTATACCACCCTCACTGTAACACTTGGGAGGAAAGTGGATTCTTCTGGGATATTTGAAATAATGTTACTTCTCAACTACAGCAACAGGGCAAGATGGAGACCTAGGGGTTACTAATGAGCAGGAGATGCTTAAATGAGACAAACAAGAGACACTTTTGTGAAAAGTAACCACAGCAGGTAAAACAAGTAACACATTTAAGAGTATTAATTGTAGGGAAAGTTCCTACATTTTTCTAGTTTGTTTACTTTGTGCATTTGTACACAATGGGGTCCTGGTCCATGACTGGGGCTCATAGGTGCTTCAGAGTATTTCCACCAACAACTTTGAATAGTCAGTATTACTGTTTCCCTCATATAATCGGTTTCTTCTGTTTCTGTCACTCTTTCATATGGCTACAGGAGAGAGTATTCCTAAAACGTTTGGATGTAGGAAGGGATTTGAACCTAAAGAAACTAGAGGAAGTTATCTGGCCTGGATTCCTCTGCCTCCCTCACTTATCTCTCGTTTGCCCTTTATTTATACATCTACCTCTACTTTCCAAACAGGAGGAGATGCATTTAACAAAAAATTGCAAAATGTGATGGTAAAAAAACTACACAAAGATAGCTTTATGGGCAGATGTAGTACTTGAGACAGTTAGTATATTTAACAGGCTAGATTTCAAGTTGATGGCATCTCTTTAAAAGGGGCACGGGGGTTAAAATTTGGGCTAAAATATAAGCTTGAGATTTAAAACAAAAACAACAAACAAACAACACAGAATTTAATTTCATGGCAACATGAATGTTGGTATCTCACCCCCACACCCCAAAGACATTTCCCTGCAGCATTTGCAACCCAACTATTGCTGCATTTTGTGACCACAAGAGAACCAGAAAGTGAAACTGACTAGCAAGGATAAGCTAAGAAGAAATTGACCAGTTTATCAAAGCTGAGAGAAATGCAACAGTCTAGAATGGATCCTGCATTAAAATCAAACTAGACAGAAATTGTAAAAGTCTTTCACTACCATTAAGACAGGTTAGGGAACTTTTAAACATAGAAAACATTTGCCCCTTTAAGGTACCAGTGCTCTTCCCATTACAGTACAAAATGGTACTTGGGTCTCCTTCCAGCATAGGACAGCAGAGACTGTGCCTGGCAGATATGGGGATAGAGAGATGCTAGAATCCAACATGGAAATTCCTGGAGTATGTACAGATGGCACCACCTGGCCACCCAAAGTTCCCCCCTCCTCTCTGAGCGCTCCCCCCAAGTTCTCCCCCCCCCCCCCCCAACAGAAATCTGTACTCAGCCAGACCCTCCTGCCAGGGCTCTCCTGCACCCAGCCGAAGCGAAGGGACAGCCTCACATTTCATCATCAAAGGTGAGGATGGAGTTATCCCCGGCTACAAGAACAGTCAGCAGAGAGCCTACAGGGAACCATGGGAGCCTGAGAGACACGATCGTAAGAATGCCCCTACTGGCTCAGACCAACAGTCCATCTAGCCCAGTATCTGGCCGCCTAAGAATGGCCGTGCCAGGGCATTGAGCCATCCTCTGCATGGAAACTCTATGGGGTATTGGAGGGGACCACCAGAGTCAGTCACACTCACCCAGACCTTGGCCCCCCCCGCACCTTAACTGCCCCCCTTACTCCCAAACCTGTCCGAGTTCTTTCCCCTTCTGCCTAAGCCCTGGCCCCCGCGGTCTCCCCCACTCCCTTCTCCCCAGTACCTGCGGCTTACTCGCTGCTCTCTCCTCGCCCCCAGTTCGCCACTAGCCCCTCAAGGGCTCACCCTCCCCACCCCGGGAATGACCTAGGTTTACCCGCTCCGCAGGCTGGCTCTCCTCCTCCCTGTCTGGCCTCTCCGCCTGCTCCCTCGGCGCCTCCTCCTGCGGCTCCTCGTTACTCTTCTCCTCCGGCTTCTCCTGCCCCGCGGCGGGCAGCCCGTGGATCATCTCCTCTTGGCACTGGACGCCCAGCTTCTGCAGTTGCTCGTCCGTCTCCGGGTCCACCACCAGCAGGCGCACGGCGCCCACGGCGGCTCGGATGCGGCTCACGACCTGCTGGTGACTCTCCTTCTCCACGTTCTCGCCGTTCACCTCCACCAGCCGGTCCCCGGCCCGCAGCCCCGACGTCTCGGCCGGGGAGTCCGGCTCCACCAGCCGGATGAACTGGCCCACCTTGCCCTTCTCCCCGTGCAGGTGGAAGCCGTAGCCGTTCGGCCCCTTCTCCAGGCGGCAGAGCCGGGGCAGCAGCTGCCGCTCGCTCCCCGCCCCGTCACTCATGTTGCCGGGGGGAGGGTGGAAAAAGAGATCGGCGGCTCCGAGAGGCAGCGATCCCGGGAGCTCGAGCCCGCTGCAGCCCCGCGAGGATCCGGGCAGGTGGCTCCAGGGCCGGCTCTCCGCAGCAGGTGTCTCGCACGCGGGGTCCCGCGGGGAGACCGCGCGCCAGGAGGGAGACCGCTGCTGCCGCTGCCCGGAACCCAACGAGCCAGGGGCGCCAATCCCCGCCCCACTCTCTGTCTGCGCGTTCCACAGCCTGTCACCGTCCTTTATAGCAGGGGGCGGGCCCGGGAGGGCTGCGGGGCGACGCCAGGCCAATCGGAGTAAGGCGGGGGCGGAGCTGAGGGGAGATGACGCGGCCCATGAGGCCCGGGAGTTTAATCCAAGCCGCGAGAAGGCGGGATTATGCAAATAGCAGGAAATAGCCTCCCTCCACGTCTTGGCTGGCAGCTGAGCCTCGCGCCTGCAAGGAAAGTTCTCCGGAAGCAGAAGTGTCACAAAGTAGCAAAAGTGAAGATTCTGCAGGGCTGGGAACTTCCTTCCATCAGAGACAGGGAGTCTAAGAGGAGCAGGCGTGGGGGCAAGTTGAGTAACCCTCCCTGCAGCCAAGCATCAGGGGGTAGCTGCCTGGCTTAGTCCGTATCCACAAAAACAACAAGGAGGCCTGTGGCACCTTAAAGACTAACTGATTTATTTGGGCATCGGCTTTTCGTGGGTCAAAGAAACCCACTTCTTCAGGTGCAGACTTCCCTGCAGACTCACGATGAGCAGGAGCTTCCCAGGGAGGCAGAATTCCTGTAGCGGGAAGACGTGCTGCTAAGAAGAGAGGCTCGGCTGACTCATCCTCCTTGTTCAGTGAACGCCCCAAGCGGCTCACTGACAGCTCGCAAATGACTTTCTCTGACCAGCTTCTGCCAGCACCGGAATCTGTTCAGTACAAGTGGTTCTGGATCTGACTGTGGTGGTGACCCAGTTGCTTGGGAGTTATGGGCTTCACATACTTTAGGAACTGGTCGAATTACTCATTGCTGATAATGTTCATTGCAAGCGTAGCCCCCTTTTCAGTTTCAGAATGATCTTGAACAGCTCCTGGTTCCTACTAACCTTTTCATTACTCCGGTTCACAGAATCGTTTCAACTTTCAGTCCCAGGGGCTGTTCCTGAACTATCTGCTTTAATTCTGCCTTTGACTAATTACTATCTGGGGTATAGGATTTTTCAGTCACATGGCATTGTTTCTGCTCTCTGATTGGATAAGTGCGGTTTTTGAATAGGAGAACAACGAGTAACAAACAACAGGCATCAGGCATGAATTCCTGGAGAAATCATCAGCCATGCTTAAATTACTGACATTTGCAGGATTTGTGAACATTTTGACTCACCCAGGAAGCAATCCTGATGTGTCCCACTACTGACCCCCAACACACCTCCTTGTCCAGCTAAGGGACACACACAGCAGGTGCATTGCATCCCAAACCTATGCTATAACAGTCTTGCTATTCCTGTTCTCTCAGTGGTGTTCTCATTTTGACATGGCCTAATATCCATTAGAGATGAGTGATGGCACCAAACTCACTGAAATTGCTGCCTTTGGCAGATTTTAATCTAGGCCTCCAGAAGCAATTGAACTTCTGTGTTTACTAGAGCAACAGGAATCACGTAAGTCGAAACAGTATCAGAGGTTAGATTCCTTAGTCAAATTAGGTGGAGAAGAAGGGAGAGAAGATGAAATTACACCATGAACTCTGAGCTGCTGAGGGCACTAGTCTGTTTCTCCATGTGGACTGACCGCTTTACAGATATGGTGCTGGACTTTTTCCCCTTTGGTAAAGGTTGTTTGGGTGTAATGGCACAGGCTGTGGGGGGAGGTTGTTTTCTTTGGAGCACCCAGATGAGGCTGGGATCGTTAGCCTTGTGCGGTTTTCTTCTTGAAAAGAACTTCTCTCCCTTTCTCCAAATTCCAGATCAGTTTCCCCTGAGTTCCCCTTTGCAACTCTGCTAATTGGACTTTGTCTGTTCATCTACACTGTGGCTTTATGGACACAGCAAAACTTTGTGGGCTGCCTGAGGTTAGTGCTGTAAGTCAAACTCACTCCAAATAGCATCATGAGGGGCCCTTTAGCCTTTAGAAACCCAACATCATCTTTTTGGTAAACATTAAGGATAACACTGAGGCTGGGAGTTGGGTGAAGCTGCAGCTTCATTTTGTAGGCGAAAGGGGAGCAGCAGCTTTCTGTTACTCAAGAGACAACATTACTCGGGACATGCATTTACGAATCTAAGATGGAGTTTCCTTTGCTCACGACAGCCCATTAGACTTCAGTTCCTCTCTCCTTAACTGAGAAGGTAATGGAATGCAGAAATCTTGAAATAATGGACCACAACAGTTCTCAACTCCTCCCTCCTGGTGTCTTTGCCTGCCCTTTATTCCACATTTATTTGACTCTAACATTTTAAAAGAGGACATTTGAAGGGACACAACTTAGAAATCATAGAATATCAGGGTTGGAAGGGACCTCAGGAGATCATCTAGTCCAACCCCCTGCGCAAAGCAGGACCAATCCCCAATTTTTGCCCCAGATCCCTAAATGGCCCCCCTCAAGGATTGAACTCACAACCCTGGGTTTAGCAGGCCAATGCTCAAACCACTGAGCTATCCCTCCCACCCAAAAACTTGAAAAATCCCATTCAGATCTGAAAATATTGCACTTACTATTATAACTTGTAACCCCTATGATCACTGTACCCAAGAGTCAAATTAGACTTTTCACCCCAGTATGTTTATTTTGTGCATTTGACACCAGTTGTGTGCAGTCCAGTGTACTATTCTGGTGATGGTGCATGCCCCATCCCCTCCCCCAGGCCCTGTCAGAAGTTGCTTACCTGTACCGCAGCAGCAGAGCTAAAACCAATGAAGTGAGCTGTAGCTCACGAAAGCTTATGCTCAAATAAATGTGTTAGTCTCTAAGGTGCCACAAGTCCTCCTTTTCTTTTTGCGAATACAGACTAACACGGCTGTTACTCTGAAACCAGGCAGCAAGTAATAGTCTGAGCACCTCAGGTGGTTTTGCTTTTACTAAAAAGAAAAGGAGTACTTGTGGCACCTTAGAGACTAACCAATTTATTTGAGCATGAGCTTTCGTGAGCCACAGCTCACTTCATCAGATGCATACCGTGGAAACTGCAGCAGACTTTATATATACACAGAGAATATGAAACAATACCTCCTCCCACCCCACTGTCCTGCTGGTAATAGCTTATCTAAAGTAATCATCAGGTTAGGCCATTTCCAGCACAAATCCAGGTTTTCTCACCCTCCACCCCCCCACACAAATTCACTCTCCTGCTGGTGATAGCCCATCCAAAGTGACAACTCTTTACACAATGTGCATGATAATGAAGTTAGGCCATTTCCTGCACAAATCCAGGTTCTCTCACTCCCTCACCCCCCTCCAAAAACCCACCCCCATACACACACAAACTCACTCTCCTGCTGGTAATAGCTCATCCAAACTGACCACTCTCCAAGTTTAAATCCAAGTTAAACCAGAACATCTGGGGGGGGGGGGTAGGAAAAAACAAGAGGAAATAGGCTACCTTGCATAATGACTTAGCCACTCCCAGTCTCTATTTAAGCCTAAATTAATAGTATCCAATTTGCAAATGAATTCCAATTCAGCAGTTTCTCGCTGGAGTCTGGATTTGAAGTTTTTTTGTTTTAAGATAGCGACCTTCATGTCTGTGATTGCGTGACCAGAGAGATTGAAGTGTTCTCCGACTGGTTTATGAATGTTATAATTCTTGACATCTGATTTGTGTCCATTTATTCTTTTACGTAGAGACTGTCCAGTTTGACCAATGTACATGGCAGAGGGGCATTGCTGGCACATGATGGCATATATCACATTGGTGGATGTGCAGGTGAACGAGCCTCTGATAGTGTGGCTGATGTTATTAGGCCCTGTGATGGTGTCCCCTGAATAGATATGTGGGCACAATTGGCAACGGGCTTTGTTGCAAGGATAAGTTCCTGGGTTAGTGGTTCTGTTGTGTGGTATGTGGTTGTTGGTGAGTATTTGCTTCAGGTTGCGGGGCTGTCTGTAGGCAAGGACTGGCCTGTCTCCCAAGATTTGTGAGAGTGTTGGGTCATCCTTTAGGATAGGTTGTAGATCCTGGATTTGTGCTGGAAATGGCCTAACCTGATGATTACTTTAGATAAGCTATTACCAGCAGGACAGTGGGGTGGGAGGAGGTATTGTTTCATATTCTCTGTGTATATATAAAGTCTGCTGCAGTTTCCACGGTATGCATCTGATGAAGTGAGCTGTGGCTCACGAAAGCTCATGCTCAAATAAATTGGTTAGTCTCTAAGGTGCCACAAGTACTCCTTTTCTTTTTGCGAATACAGACTAACACGGCTGTTACTCTGAAACCTGTCATTTTGCTTTTACTGTGAGGCCTGGCTAGAAATTCCTCTGAACTTAAACAGGGAGGCAGAAAAACCCTTAACAGTTTTTTTAAAGGAATTTAAAATGCAAATTAAATCTAGGTTGGTTGGTTGTTTTGGGTCTCCCCCTTTCTTTTCCATCATATGTGATCATCATCTGCTGGACAGAATGAAGGCCTGCCGCAACTTCAGCTGTGTGGACACAATTAAAAATGCAAGGACAGAAGCTCCTGTGGAATAGATGGGAGCTTTAATGAACCCTTCTGCAGTTTGTTTATACAATTACTAGTATGCTTAAGAGAATCACAGCAACACAGAGCTGACAGTGTCCACTGGGAACTCCAGCAAAGTGGACTTCGTGCCCTAACATTGCTAGTTAAAATTCAAGCAGGATGAATGTCCTTAGGGAAGTGGGTCACCTTTCATATCATTTCACTATACAAGGCAGGTAGGCAGCTGAAGAACCAATTTAGTTCTAAGGAGAGCCCTTCATGAAGCACTGAGTAATTTGCAGAGTGGAAATAAAGGCCTTCTAAGGAGGCTTGGGAAGCACATCTGTAATTACCTCCTTTAAGGGTTAGCAGCAGGGTTTAAACCTAGACTGTCAATACTGTAGAATGGACCTCCACAGCTAGATGAGTAACACAATTAACTGGCAGTAAGCTATCAAAGAAGAGGCCCAGCCACAAGAGGGGGAAAATACAACACATGCTTTGCAAGCATGATACACCTCCTCTCCCTGAGAAGTAGTGCAAGCTGATGTATTCTTCAAGCAAAAAATGTGTTTTTCAGGAATATTTTTATAAGCCAGGAAATACAAGTCAGTGGTGGCAGGGATGGCTTTAGCACTGTGCAGAGAGAGGGAGATGAAATTCACCAGACGAAGGAAAGAAACACACCATATACCCTGCAATTCAGGAACTGAATGATAAAGCAGAAGGTGGCAGCTCTCTGAACCAATGTTTATTTTGCTGATTGGGAAGAGATCAGGGAGGTGAAGATACTAATGCAGCAGTGGTCACCAGTCAGGGTTTTTTTTTTTAGTAGCTGCTTATTAAGTTAAGATCAAAATTTAGGATGCAAAACAGAAAAGAATTTGAAAAAGAAAAAGAAAAAGCCAACCAACTCTCTCTCTCTCAGAGTAACAGCCGTGTTAGTCTGTATTCGCAAAAAGAAAAGGAGCTGTAGCTCACGAAAGCTCATGCTCAAATAAATTGGTTAGTCTCTAAGGTGCCACAAGGACTCCTTTTCTCTCTCTCTCTTCTTTCTTCCTTTTTTTTTTTTTTTTTTTTTTTTTTTTTTTTGCAAGCATCAGCCTATCTACAGAAGCAATTCCATTGGTGGGAAGACAAAGGTATTTGGGGAATGCTAGACTCTGCACCATGAGACCAGCAGGGGGAGGAGGTTGGTTTTTATTTGACAGACCATGTTTACTCTTCCCAGTCACCTTGGGACTCCGAAATGTGCAGTGAAATCGTGGGGGCTAGGCAAATGCACACTAAAGATTCCGGGGCTTGAATTTTACACCCTACTTCTCTAATGCCCAGCAAATATTGCAATGCAGATCCCACCCAGCAACATTCTCTCTCTTCTCTAAAGATCTGAGCTGGAAATTGCTCATGCCAAGAATTAGGCAGACACATTTACTCTCTAAAATACTGAGCTTTAATTCTGTAAATTTGCAAACAACAATCCATGAACAACAAAGACATTGCCCTGATAACAGAGAGAAGCTCAAGAACGTGTGCCAGGGAATAGACTTGCTGGATGTGATCCTGCCACATCAGAGATTCCCATGTGGAATGGTTCAGCGCAGTGTCATTCCATAGCATTCATGACTTGGCAGATATACTTGAACTATGTAAACAAGAAGATAGTCAACAAAAGTATTTTGGGTTTTTTCCTGCCTTTGCTTTCTAGGATCCTGGCTAATGTGATAACATGGGATGCTAGGGTGACTTTGATTTTATTGACAAAGGACTTGATCCTGTTCCCATCAAACTGAATGGGAGTTTTGACATTGATGCCAGTAGAAACAGGTCTAAAGAAAGGGTAAAATAAAGCATAAATTCAGCAATGTTGATTTTAAAACTTACACAAAGGGCTTGCTCCTGCTCCCTTTAAACTCAGTGGCAAAACTCCCATTGATTTTGGAAGGGTCAGGATCAAGCCCACAAAATTCATAGGCAAGCATGATATAAAGTGTTTGCTGATTGAGGTGTCTGAGGCATCAGTTCTTTACAGAGTGGGATTAATCTGATACCTGTCAATGGCAGGAAGAAAGATTTGCATTATATACATAGACAGAAAGGAAATGCAAACAAAATCCATAGGTGGGAGTTTATAAATCTCCTGTGTTATTGCCTCTGCTCTGATTCAAAGCCTTAACCTGGACCAGGAATTAGCCTCCCAGATACTGCACTCCCTCTTCAGACAGCCCAGCAGCATGTTACATAGACTTGGTGCAAGTTTAAATCCCGACATGAGTCTTCCTTCTTGTGCTGAGTGCGGGACACAGATGCAGAGCTGAGGGTGAAATCGGTAATGCCCGTCTCTGGCAAAGCATAGGGGGAGGTAACGGACTTGCACCCTGTGAAGAAAACATTCCTGAGATTTCAAGTCAAGGGGAAACAAATAGCAGGGCCCTGTATCCAGAGAACTGCTCAGGCTAGTTTGAAGCTCTGACTGACTGACTGGATGAGGAGAACTGTGCATAAGACAGACCAAATTCAACCACAGGAATAAAAAAAATACAACACGCAAGTAATGGACAAATCAGAAAGTGACACAGTCATGAAAGATCTCCCTGAGGCCTCTATCATGCTGTTCTACAGGCTAACTCCAGCACTGGTTTGACAAATGACGTTTGTGCTGCCTCTTTGGAGCATTTAATTATTAGTTAAAGCATTTCAGTGTTAAGTCAATCCTCCCATCAATGGGCTTATTAAGCATTGTCAGGGCACTGCCCTAGATGATACTAATAATTACAGGGCACTGCTGTGATGAGGCTCCTGCTGCTGAAATATTTATTCCGGCAAAAGTCTGTTCTCATCTGACAGAGCATAATAGCCAATGTGACCAACTGGAGCCAATTCCTGCTCACCTCTGTTGCTCCAGTGGTCCTGTTGGCCTCGGTGTGAGTTAGGCCCTGTCTACACTAGGAGCACGTTACCGGTGTAGGAATACTCATATGCTATACCAGCAAAGCGCTCCTAGTGTGGACACACCTCGACCAGCAAAGGTGTGCTTTGTATCAGTATAGTGAAACCACACCGCCCAAGTGAAACAAGCTAGACGGGTAACAGCACCGTTTTGCGGGTATATCTGCATCTACACTATAGACCTTGGCCAGCACAGCTATGCTGGTCAGGGATCACATCTCGTCCCAATATTTCTATGCTGGCAGAAGTCTGTAGGGTAGACATAGCTTTTGCTGTCAGGGGGTCAAATAAATTAACTTTCCTTAAAAGTCCCAGAGCCCAGAGGAACAGGGCCTTTTTCGTTTTTTTAAGCATACGGACAAAAAAAAATATTAGCCCGGTAACTCTAATGGGTAATTATTCCATGCCCTTGTATACAACAGGCACGAGACAGGTGCTGCACATACAGACAAGACAGCTACCTGGAGAGAGTAATGCCGTCACTCTCAGGGCCCCAATTCAGCAAAGTCAATGGGACTCATGTAAAGCATGTGCTTCAGTGCCTCGCTGAATGGGGCCCGGGGAATCACCAGGGGTTTGCAACTTTCACTAGAGAAAGGAAAATGGAAACCAGACAAATGGTAAAATCATGGTAAAGGTGACGCAAATGGGCCACAGTCGGGAAATCTAAACTTTAAAAAGGAATAGCTGTTGAAGAGCTGGCTCGAGAGCTTGGCAGACAGAGTCTCTAGCTACCAACAAAATAACTCCTGTATGGGCAGCGGTGAGGAGCCTTCTCCCACTATCTCCCATCAATATGCCTGGAAGTAAACGGGGAGCTTGCTCTCCATGCCCATTTGGAGCTTGGCCGCTCTGCTGACAACTCGGTGCCAATTGCAAGGGTTATTTCTGTGCTGTGCACACCCGTCTCTTAGGAACTGGCCAGAGACTCATTTCACACGGGCCACTCCCCAGAGCCAGCAGACGGTGGTCACTGTCAGCGCTGCTAACTTTGGGCTGCATCTGACTCTCCCTCAAGCCAGAGAGAATCTTTCCCTGGGCTTCAGTAAGAATTCAGATTGTAGCTGAGCTGGTGGCCTAGAGGTCAAAGGCTCTGTGCCCTGTTATCAATTCCCTGAGCCCTCCTGAGGAAAACCAAACCTAAAGCAGGACCCATATCACTCATTTGCCCCGTGTTTCCCTGGTGAGCCCCGGGGCCTTCTGAATGCTGCGTAATCAAAGGCACCACATATGCTGCAAAAGCCAGGCTGGCGGGGGGTGCAACAGGGAGAGAGGGTCAAAGCCTCCTCTTCTGCAGCTGTGACCAATTTGTGTCACAGCATCAAGGGTATTTGAACACACCTGGAGAGAGGCAGCAGGGGGTTGCCTTTGAGAGCATGAAATACCCGGTCGCTCAGCAATTAGGGCCTGATCCAGAGCCCAGTGAAATCAACGGGGAGACTCTCAAAGGCCTCAGTGGGCTTTGGATCAGGCCCTTAATTTTCAGCAGTTTTATTTCAACAGCAAGAGGCACGGCTTCTAACTCCATCTGCAGGAGAGCGACCAGCGGAGTGCAATGGAATGAGCTGGGAGAATAAGATCTCCCCTGTCCCGGTGGCGGCCAGGGGGTGGATCCTGCAGCAAGTGGCCACAGGCTGCCAATGCTGGCTCCATGCTCACCCCCACCTTAGCAGCGCGGGTGCTAATGCTTTAGAACAGGAGAGGGGTGGGATCCAGAGAGCGTCCGTGGCATGCTGGGACTTGGCCTCTCGTAAAGGATTAAATAGCAATTTAGCCTGAGATAAATATAAATAAGAGCAGAATTTAAACATTTCTTTTTAGAGTCAGAAAAATAGATAGTGATTTCCTCTCTCTCCACTAACGCTGCGATCGGCAGCTTTCTTCCAACATAGCAGGCACTGTAATAACACTTAGCACCCCAAGTCCTTTGCTTGGGACATGCTCAGCGGCAGGAAGAGGTTGGGCAAAGGGGACAGCCCAGCTGCAGGGGCCTGGAGGAGGTGAGAGGAGTGGGGAGGGACCAGCTGTCACAGGGAAAAGGTCTCCTATGCCTCTTCCTTTAGCAAACACTCCTGCCGATTTCATTCGCTGCAGGAAAACTTCACCTGTTAATGCAAGAGGGAGAGAAACGGTTCTTCCTGCCCTGGCCCCCTCAGCCTGGTGAGACTCCAGAGCAGATGTCTCATGGAAACTGGTCAGAAAGGTGGTGACTCTGGCCTGGAAGGTGTGGGACCCCGGCTATGCAGCAGTGCTGACCTGGCCCAATCCAGATAGATACAGGGCCGTGGCTAAGCTGCTGAGGATGACTCGGTCCCGTCTTGAAAATGGGGCACTGGCAATGCAGCCAACATTGACTTGGCCCAGTCTGGATAGACACTGGACTCTGGCTTGTTTTAAGGCTGAACCAGCCGAGTCCTGATCATTGGGGTCCTGGCTATGCAGGCGAGGCTGACGCAAGCCACTCCCAAGAGGCCAGGCTTTGGCTGTGCTGCCAGGAGTGACTCCCCAAAGGTTGGACTCTCACATTGTAAGATTTGCTAGTCAGGCGAAACCCAGAACTGGCCTTTATTTGGCTGCTGTTGTAACTTCCCCGCAGCCACCCACACTCATGCACGTCCACACACCCCCGCATGCACACCCCGCCCCCTCTCAGGGTAGGTTTGCCTTTTTCCTATTGTAATTTATGGCCAGAAATATTTGTAAAGGTCTTCTGACCAGTTTCCTCTCCAGCCCCGCCTTGCTCTTGCATTATACCAGGCCCCTGTGCCCCAAGTCCTCCTTCCTGCCCTGCCATCCTCCTCTCTCACATGAAGGAACAGCAGCTGGTCTTCTTCTTCTGTGACTCTATGTAGTCGTGAATCTGGAACCTGGGCTCGTCTGGCTGCTGCACAGCTCGCTGCTTGAGTTCTCTGAAAGAAGCACAGCGGTGAAACATCGCACCAGCCACCCCTCGCCCAGCAGAAGCAGCTGTGCATCCCTGAAGAAAGGTGGACATGATGCTCTCCACCTCCCTTTCTTCCAGGGGGTGTGATGAGAGGGTGGAACACATGGCTCGGCTTCTTGAGCAGACCTGGCCCTGTTCTACTTCCCCTAGCAGGATGTGCCATGGGGGCGACCTCAGCCCACTCCAGTCCTCTCTGCCAGCCGATACATCTGGCCAAGTCTTAAGCCAGTGTTCAGGAGGCCAAGAGCCACATTGACGGAGAGATACTGAGCTCCAGCCAGGGAAACAACATGAATTCAGGGGAAGGTGAAACAAAACCCCGTGAAGAATTGTATCTTGGAAGGCTGGGGGCTGCGGATGGGACAGATGTGTTAGCACAGGGTTAATCCCACTTGCTGGCAATGGACCTGCATCATGTAGCACTGGGATAACATTCAAGGAGCCTTTGATCTTTCTATTTCGTGGTGGAACGCAACAGTACCTCTGTGAATCAGTGGCTAGCAGCAGCATAGCCCCCTTTCAGCCCTTTTGCCCTGGCCCCTGCTGCATCTGGCACGTCGGTGGTGGAAAGCAGTGAGGTTTTTTGAAGTGCCGCTGGGAATTGGACCCACATCCCAGGGACATTGGGTGGCAATTCACAGGCTTGTGACCTGACTGTCAAAAATTAACTCTGGGCTAGAACTTGGCTCCCCAGCCGGAGAGCAGAACAAGGTCTGGGGACAAAGGAGACAAGGGACCAGCTCCTCAGCCAAAGTCAATGGAACGCTGCCCCTTTACGCCAGCTGAGGCTCTGGTCCAAGAGCTCTCAGGGATTCTGATGCTTTTATATCCCACTCTAGAGGAAAGCGTCTGAGCGTTACAGACTTTGCCCATAGGAAGTGCTGGACTGGAGCGGACCAGCAGCCCATGCAGACCTGCAATCTGTCCCTGCCCTGGGCAAATGCCAACTGCTTCAAAGGAAAGCATCAGACCCCCGCATTGACCAGCCCAGGTGTGCATGCTTTACAAACATCAATGAGTTAAGCTTAATAATACTCTGAGATAGGGCAATTTTATAGCCATCGGGGGATAAGCAGCTTGCCCACACAGTGAGTGTGTAGATCCCAAGAGCCCTGGTCCCCTGCTCTAACCACTAGATGACACTTTCCCTTTGAAGGCAAAGATATCTCCCTCCCCCAGGGGCACATGTTCCCAACTCTGTACGCACATGTTAAATCAATGCCCCTTGGTATGGGAAGGCAGCCCTGGCATGGGAAGCTGCCCTTTCAGTCCTTCAGTTACTCACTTGGCAATGGCCCGAAATGCCAGCTCCACATTCATACCCGTCTTGGCGCTGGTCTCCATGAAAGGCACTCCGTATTCCTGCAGAGGGGGCGCAGCACCATCAGCCACTGCGCTGCCAGTTACTACCCCTTCTCCTAGCTCCCGTCCTCTTCTGAAACACCCCCGCCGATCTACCAGCAAAGCCAATCTCAAGGGATTCAAGCCGGTTCCTTGGGTCTGGGCCTTTGGCCAGAAGAGGCCCCAGACGGAACAGCAACCGGAGGCAGAGCAACCAGCGGCGGCGCTATGCACTTGCACAGCTGGTTACTCCGGGGAGGTCTGGTTTGAAGGAAGATTGAGGAGTCCAGAAGGGGGAGAGCAGATCAGAGGCCTTCTGAGGGGGAGGGAAACAGGGGTCTCTCTGGGGATCTGGAGAGGATGCTAATGTTTTGGTGGAGCCTCATTTGACCGTATCATAGAAGATTAGGGTTGGAAGAGACCTCAGAAGGTCATCTACTCCTACCCCCTGCTCAAAGCAGGACCAATCCCCAACTAAATCATCCCAGCCAGGGCTTTGTCAAGCCGGGCCTTAAAAACCTCTAAGGATGGAGATTACACCACCTCCTTATGTAACCCATTCCAGTGCTTCACCATCCTCCTAGTGAAACAGTGTTTCCTAATATCCAACCTAGACCTCCCACACTGCAACTTGAGACCATTGCTCCTTGTTCTGTCCACGCCACTGAGCAGACAGATTAATGGTCTCTCACATACCTTGGCAGGCTGAGGGGTGCGTCCTTGTACTGCACACTGCTCCAATCTTTAACGCCACTCCCACCAATGCAGCCCTCTCAGGGTCCTCCCTCACACTGCAATTCAATTGCGCCCCCACACCCTATCTTCAGCCCTCAACCTCCTGCATCTCATAGCCCAAACCCTCCCTGCCCTCCCATCCCATCTAGCCTCCTCCCCTACATCTGACCTCTCTCACTTTCATCCCTTCAGTCCAGACACAGTCTCAGAGTCAGTGCTTAATTTGTAATGAAAGAGCGGCCGGGCCTCAAGCAATTGTTTTACATTTGTAACTGATACAGCAAGCCCAGAGGTGCCGGGGCTCCAAGCTGCCAGGCCCTGGCACAAATTAAGCACGGCCCAGAGTACGTCTAAATCTGAAAGTGGTTTAAGAGCTGGAGGAACTGAGGTGATAGATGGATGATTGGCTCAGAGAAACAGCTCTGTGATCCCGGGGAGTAGCCTAGTTAAGGTCTGTCCTGCACAGCAAAGGTGATCATAGCCCACATGGGACTGAGGATGATGAAGGGAGGGCCCAGATACCTTCAGGGATGACAGACACCCTGCAAAACCTTGGGGCAGCTCACCCTGGCTAGTGACTCTCCATCCTCCATCCTGATGACTCTCTCGCTGCTCACATCAGCCTGTAAACAAAGGGAAATAGTTACCGGAGTGGCACAGAGACTCACAGATCAGCCTTGCACTAGCAGGCCATCACGGAGCCTCCGAGCCCTTGACTTCACTTGCTGAAGAATCAGACTTGTGCTTCCCTCTGCTGGCAGAAGTGGGCATGGACACACACGAGTGTCATTTTGCAGCATTTAAACCGCTCACCGGGTTCTCTTAGGAAAGTTCCAAACCCAGGTAAATGTCACAGGGAGGGACGTGGGCACAGCAATGGGAGCTCAGAGCTCATGGATTCTGTTCCCAGCTCTGACACGGGCTCCCTCTGGGACCTAGGTGGGAAATTAAGGTTGGAAGAAGAAGAATGCTCTATACAGGCTACGTGTTATCAGAGAACCAAGTTAAGGAATTACAGAATCTAAAATGACAGGTTTCAGAGTAGCAGCCGTGTTAGTCTGTATTCGCAAAAAGAAAAGGAGTACTTCTGGCACCTTAGAGACTAACCAATTTATTTGAGCATGAGCTTTCGTGAGCTACAGCTCACTTCATCGGATGCATACCGTGGAAACTGCAGCAGACTTTATATACACACAGAGAATATGAAACAATACCTCCTCCCACCCCACTGTCCTGCTGGTAATAGCTTATCTAAAGTGATCATCAAGTTGGGCCATTTCCAGCACAAATCCAGGTTTTCTCACCCTCCACCCCCCACACACAAATTCACTCTCCTGCTGGTGATA
This sequence comes from Eretmochelys imbricata, assembly GCF_965152235.1. Lineage (NCBI taxonomy): Eukaryota > Metazoa > Chordata > Testudines > Cheloniidae > Eretmochelys > Eretmochelys imbricata. Next base: position 14,111,653 of record NC_135585.1, on the reverse strand, counting down.
GCCCATCCAAAGTGACAACTCTCTACACAATGTGCATGATAATCAAGTTGGGCCATTTCCTGCACAAATCCAGGTTCTCTCACCCCCTCACCCCCCTCCCAAAAACCACACACACACAAACTCACTATCCTGCTGGTAATAGCTCATCCAAAGTGACCACTCTCCCTACAATGTGCATGGTAATCAAGGTGGGCCATGTCCAGCACAAATCCAGGTTTTCTCACCCCCCCCACCCCCATACACACACAAACTCACTCTCCTGCTGGTAATAGCTCATCCAAAGTGACCACTCTCCCTACAATGTGCATGGTAATCAAGGTGGGCCATGTCCAGCACAAATCCAGGTTTTCTCACCCCCCCCACCCCCATACACACACAAACTCACTCTCCTGCTGGTAATAGCTCATCCAAACTGACCACTCTCCAAGTTTAAATCCAAGTTAAACCAGAACATCGGGGGGGGGGGGGGGTAGGAAAAAACAAGGGGAAATAGGCTACCTTGCATAATGACTTAGCCACTCCCAGTCTCTATTTAAGCCTAAATTAATAGTATCCAATTTGCAAATGAATTCCAATTCAGCAGTTTCTCGCTGGAGTCTGGATTTGAAGTTTTTTTGTTTTAAGATAGCGACCTTCATGTCTGTGATTGCATGACCAGAGAGATTGAAGTGTTCTCCGACTGGTTTATGAATGTTATAATTCTTGACATCTGATTTGTGTCCATTTATTCTTTTATGTAGAGACTGTCCAGTTTGACCAATGTACATGGCAGAGGGGCATTGCTGGCACATGATGGCATATATCACATTGGTGGATGTGCAGGTGAACGAGCCTCTGATAGTGTGGCTGATGTTATTAGGCCCTGTGATGGTGTCCCCTGAATAGATATGTGGGCACAGTTGGCAACGGGCTTTGTTGCAAGGATAAGTTCCTGGGTTAGTGGTTCTGTTGTGTGGTATGTGGTTGTTGGTGAGTATTTGCTTCAGGTTGCGGGGCTGTCTGTAGGCAAGGACTGGCCTGTCTCCCAAGATTTGTGAGAGTGTTGGGTCATCCTTTAGGATAGGTTGTAGATCCTTAATAATGCGTTGGAGGGGTTTTAGTTGGGGGCTGAAGGTGACGGCTAGTGGCGTTCTGTTATTTTCTTTGTTAGGCCTGTCCTGTAGTAGGTAACTTCTGGGAACTCTTCTGGCTCTATCAATCTGTTTCTTTACTTCCGCAGGTGGGTATTGTAGTTGTAAGAAAGCTTGACAGAGATCTTGTAGGTGTTTGTCTCTGTCTGAGGGGTTGGAGCAAATGCGGTTGTATCGCAGAGCTTGGCTGTAGACGATGGATCGTGTGGTGTGGTCAGGGTGAAAGCTGGAGGCATGCAGGTAGGAATAGCGGTCAGTAGGTTTCCGGTATAGGGTGGTGTTTATGTGACCATTGTTTATTAGCACTGTAGTGTCCAGGAAGTGGATCTCTTGTGTGGACTGGACCAGGCTGAGGTTGATGGCGGGATGGAAATTGTTGAAATCATGGTGGAATTCCTCAAGGACTTCTTTTCCATGGGTCCAGATGATGATGATGTCATCAATATAGCGCAAGTAGAGTAGGGGCTTTAGGGGACGAGAGCTGAGGAAGCGTTGTTATGGCATAACATTTTTATGGCTGATTTAGAACAACGCTTCCTCAGCTCTCGTCCCCTAAAGCCCCTACTCTACTTGCGCTATATTGATGAGCTATTACCAGCAGGAGAGTGAGTTTGTGTGTGTATGGGGGTGGGGGTGAGAAAACCTGGATTTGTGCTGGACATGGCCCACCTTGATTACCATGCACATTGTAGGGAGAGTGGTCACTTTGGATGAGCTATTACCAGCAGGATAGTGAGTTTGTGTGTGTGTGGTTTTTGGGAGGGGGGTGAGAGAACCTGGATTTGTGCAGGAAATGGCCCAACTTGATTATCATGCACATTGTGTAGAGAGTTGTCACTTTGGATGGGCTATCACCAGCAGGAGAGTGAATTTGTGTGGGGGGATGGAGGGTGAGAAAACCTGGATTTGTGCTGGAAATGGCCCAACTTGATGATCACTTTAGATAAGCTATTACCAGCAGGACAGTGGGGTGGGAGGAGGTATTGTTTCATATTCTCTGTGTATATAAAGTCTGCTGCAGTTTCCACGGTATGCATCTGATGAAGTGAGCTGTAGCTCACGAAAGCTCATGCTCAAATAAATTGGTTAGTCTCTAAGGTGCCACAAGTCCTCCTTTTCTTTTTGAGAATCTAAAATGGCGCCTGGTTCTGGGTTTGGGGCAGCGAGTCACATCCACCGTAGGTCCCTGAAACAGTGGAACCCAGGGTTTGGGCCCTGGTGGTGACGCTGTCTGTGGGATATCATAGCTTCTTGAGCTTCCCTCCATGCCTACTGGACAACTCAAGGAGTAGCTGAGTTTTCTGTCTGGTACCTTGGTAGATAGGTACTTGGGTTTGACGAAATACAGACAAGGCCACACAGGCTGATGAAGTTGGAAAATGGAGAAGTGTGAATGCTGCCCTGCATGGTCAGAGCTGATACGGATTAGCAGTGGTTGGAGATCATGTTCTTCCAAAATGGGGCAGGCAAAGCCCCCCCATGAGATGGTGTCACTGAATGAAGAGGGGGAGCCTCAGAACCACATCTGTACGGATTTGGGGTGTCCTTGGTCTGAGGTGAGGGGCAGACAGCACAAAACAAAGAAGGAGAGTAGCTGTACATGAGCACATCTCTCAGTCACCCACCAGGAAGCGACACTCACCTTATTGCCTAACAACATAATGACCACATCCTTTTGGGCATATTCATGTATCTGTGTGAGCCAGGCCTGCAAGAGAGGAAGAGGGTCACGTGGTATTAAAGATGAACAGCGGAGACAAGCAGGTTTATATGCAACTATAAGTGTGTGGGGAGAGCCAGGAAGGCCTCTGCATAGCAACAGCCAGATAAAAGGGGTGGAACATGGGCTGCTATTTCCATGTAGTTTTGGAGCACTTATGCCCAAGAGTCTCTGGGACACACAAATAATGGCTGGTGAAAAAATTCAAGGATTCGAAATCTGCTTTTGTTCTGATGTGGAAAGAAACGGAGACTTTTCAACATTTTTCATGGACCAAAACAGAGAAAGAAAGATCCCTGCTCGGCCTGATTTGGGGCGGAGACTAAAACCTGGGTCATCCACATTCCTGGGGAGTGTCTGAACCATGGGGCTATTTGCTATTCTGGGGTGGTGCATTGTCTCTCTCACCCTTGCCACCAGCAATTCCAGCGGGGACCTGAGAAACCTTCTCAACAAAAGTGGTGTCAAACAGATCCCTCTCCATGAAAAGTTTTGGTTTTGACCATTTTCTGATGGAAAATATGTTTCATCGAAAAATTCCCAGCCAGCTCTCATCTCTGGGCACCTTAGTCAACGGTTTGTCTTTGCACCTCAGTGTCCTGTAGAGTCTGCCAGCCCGTACCATCTTGCGCCCATTTCTGAGCCTCAAGACACTGTCTGCCAAGAGGCAGGATTCAGAGGCAGCCTCCCTTTGGGTCCCTGATTTAGTAGGGTGCCAGCTACCTTCGGTGCCCGTTGACTGTGCATGGCTTTCAATACATTGTAGCACCGAACAATTCTTCCAAACCCATCTGACTTAACAACTCATGTTACCGCCATCCAATGCAGCTGCATCACCAATGTGATAGGTTGGAGCGGATAATAGTCTACTACAGTTGCCAGCTAACAAAGTTTCTCCTTCAGCTCAAGCAACAGAGGCTCTGCTTTCAGTGCTGAAGACCCCAAGTTCATTTCTTGCTGATAACCCAGGATAAGAGAGCCCCACTGGTTTCGACGAGAGCCGAGGGTGCTCAGCTTTCTGCACTATTGGGTTCAGTATTTCAGGTTCTGGACCCAGAGTATAACGATTCCCCTATGCCCGCTGTGACTAAGGCAAAAGTTGCCCATTGCATCGTAACACAGAGCAAACTGAACAGGCAGAAAAGTGGCCGTTCTGCATTGCTAGCTGACAAGCATTGGGAAAGGCCCTCCCATTACATCAGTCTGCCAGAGCTTTGAGAATGAGGAGACTTTGCTGCCCCTCTCTGGGGGTTTAGGAGTTAACGATTGTGTCAGTGAGGTCCAAGGAGATACATACTGACCCGAACATTGTCAAAGGACATTTTGCTGGTGATGTCATAAAAGAGGAGCAAAGCTGGAAGAAAAGAAGAGAGACAAAGCGGGGGTTTAATGAAGATTCTGTTCCTGGGTATTAGTGGCAAGAGCAGCTCCTCTAGGTCTGTAGATTCCGGTTCTCATCTGACCCCGAATCGGGCAAACCACAAACCCGCCTAAGAACCTACCCTGGGCATCTCTGTAGTAGGCGTGGGTCATGCTACGAAATCGCTCCTGCCCTGCTGTGTCCCAGATCTGCAAAGAAACAGCCCCGATGAAAACCAAGGGAGAAACCCCACTGCCACCGGTTTCATTCCCAGCTCTCCAATTCCAGGGGAGCGTTGGCATCCGGGCATAACAGAAGGGAAAGAACCAAGACCTCAGAGTCAGTGCAAGGGTTGGAAGCACTCAGGGACACACGGCTTGTATATGCCACTCCTTGTGTAGGAGGGGATTTCCAGGTTATAAAAACAAGTCTGAAAGAGATTCAGAGCTCTGGATTAAATTATATTTGAGGTCCCAAGCAAGACTTCAGGCTGCGAGTTGCCAAAGTTATATGGGGCAAATGCATGAAAGGTTGGTAAAAACTAAGCCTTTGTCCCTGGTCTTTATGAAGGGATGTTTTTAAAGGTGTTGTATATTGTACACATATTGCATATCATGTACCACATCACACCCAGAACAGTCTTTTCCCCCAAGGCCTCACCTCTCCCTGAGAAATGTCCATATTAATAGCTATCAAACACTGGCTGACTGTGCACCGTCACTGCAAGAGTTAAGCTGGGAGAGAAAAGATCGGCTTCCCTTCCCCTCCCCCCAAACCTTATTAGGGAGTGTGTACACATGGCAAAGAATAGATAAAAGCCATGGATCATGGCCTATTTGTACAGACACCCTCAGACAAAGTATCAACTGCACATGCTGCATCAGGATCAGACACTGGACTCACCTGCAATTTTACTTTCACACCGTCCACTGCCACGACTTTATTCTGTAAGAGAAAACAAAACCACATTGATTTAATATGGTGGGAAAGCCAGGTGTGGTCTTTTGTGGGGTGCACCTTCCCCATACTGCATTCCACGGTACCATAGTCATCTTGAACCCTATGGCATGGTTCAGTATAGACCAGCTCCACTGATGCAGGTGCATGCAATGCTGGATTCAGAGCTTGGAGACAAAAAGAGAAGGAGGTAACAGGTAACTCTCTTCTAGGTCTGTCTCCTTTCTCTGCAGCAGCTTCTCCTGTCAGCTAAATAGCAAGGCAGGATATTAAGAAAGATAGATATTAATTGACTCAACGGCTCATACTCATGGTGTGAGCCCACTGTAAACATTCAAACTGGCAGCTGTGGAGAAAGCTTCCAGCTTGGGCATCCCTCATGGATGCATTTTCCTACAATTTAAACATCCATCTGGAGAGATTGGGAGCTAGTGAACATAAGAACGGCTCTACTGGGTCAGACCAAAGGTCCATCTAGCCCAGTATCCTGTCTTCCAACAGTGGCCAATGCCAGGTGCCCCAAAGAGAATGAACAGAACAGGTAATCATCAAGTGATCCATCCCGTTGCTCATTCCCAGCTTCTGGCAAACAGAGGCTAGGGACACCATTCCTGCTCACACATCATGGTCATGGCACCCTAGAAGTACCATAGCTTAGACAGATTGCATTAGAAGCAGAAAAACAGAGACATCCAGAAATAATAATGTATGGAACGAAGGTATCTAACAGAACATCTCTCCTGAAGCCCCCTTCAGAGGTTGGACCAAGAAACCAACAGGAGGTGGTTGTTACCAGTATTTCCAGGGAGCCTGCCCTGCAGGGCACTTTACACCAAGCTGCAACATTCTCACTCCTCCACTGATCTGAAATTCAGCCTGTCAAAGAACTTGAAACACCCAGCACCACAATCTGGCTGGTTTGCTTTTATCTCAGAGCCTCTGGGCCTATTTGGCAGCCAGAGGTGCTAACAGATGGGCTGAAACCTGTGAGGTGCTGACTGCCCGCAGTTCCTGCTGACATCCGTGGGAGTTGAAGAAGGTGCTTTGCACTTTGCAGGATTGGACCTAACACGTGAGTGACACATATTTCCGAGATTGCCCCACATAACAAACAAAAGCAGTCACTTGAGAAACACAAGCAGAGATCAATGGGAAAATTCAGTGCAGCCTCAACCTGGGAGAGAATTTAGCACAGCCCTGTCCAGCTAAGGGGTTCATTTGGTGGCAGTAATGGAGAGGAGTAAAAATCCTGCAAACCTCAACCAGCTACGTATTAGAGAAGCAGCAAGTACCATTAAATCCAGACCCATGCTCCACCTGCTCAGACTCCTACCTGTGTCTGCAAACAAGCTTGCTGGGGATGTTTTCATACTGTGGACAGTTGTCCAGGCCCTTGATATTCACCTTATTTTGATTGGCTGGGTGGGTGTTTCTTCTCAATGGATACTCTTTTTACTCCAGTTGTTATGACTGGTCGGGTGGGTGTCACTTGCCAGTGCATTCTCTGATTGGCTGGCTGCCCTCCTAATGAATACCCTGGATACTCTGGTTGCTTTGATTGGGCACCTCTTGACAGTGGATATTTACAGAGTGGTGCCAGACTCCGAATGGGTAAGGAGAGGGTGCGCCAACGTGGGATGCTGCTGCCAAACCTTCCCCTGGCTGCAGATGACAAATCTGGCGGAACTCAGTAGTGGGGGCATTAAAAAGGCATCCGATGAGCAGGTTAAATGCAGCAGGTCATCTGTAATTAATACGAGCACACTAGCCTTGAACACTTGTCACCAGAGTAATGACACGATGCAAAACAGAGAGGCCCAGGTAAAGCTCTCCATTCAATAGCAGGGAGCTTGCATCTGGCTGAGGCCTCAGGGCAGTGCATGGAGTGCTGCTACAACAGTGCTAGAATACACAACACCGCATGCATGCTCTCGCCCAGCCCAGCCAAGCCACGCACAGAGACAGGAACAGGGTCTCCTCCGGTTGTTCTTGTCTCAACGTTGATTTTAACTTTGGAGCAGAGACTGTGCTGCATGCCCAGGAGAAGCCCCACAGAAAGCAACGGTTCGGCTCTTGGTGTGCAGAGACAACTGCCCACCATGCCAACCAATCTGGAGTTTCATGGTTCACTTGTACAGTCCCATCTGTCTGTAGCCATCTATTGTCTCCTGTCTTACACTTAGATTGGACACTCCTTGGGGCAGGGACTGTCTTTATGTTCTGTGTTTTAGAGCACCTAGTACAGGGGGTCCTGGGCCATTTGGGGCCCCTAGATATTATGGTTATACAAATGAAAAACAATAATAATAAAATAAGGCCCAATCCACAGGAATGGAGTCAAAGGTGGCATTAGTTTCTGGGCTGCTCTGGGAGTCAAAACAAAGCAGCTCATAGGGGCTGAGGCAGGGGACAGAATCTGCCTCTCCATCTTTGTATGTGTAGTAAAGCACCATGTAACCCTATGGTGCTGTATCAGCAATTCCGCACAGAGCTACCATTGGCAATATAGAAAGCCCTGAGGTTAAAATGTCAAGTCACTGACATCAAGAACGTACCTTCATTTCATATACACCTACACTCTCCCTGACACAAACCACCCTCCACAGCATCACACGGTCACGTATCTGCATCCCAGGACACACAGATCCCAGTGCCCACAGACCCACAATGCCGCGGGCACAGCCCTGCATTAATAATCAGTTGCACACACCTGCATTACAGACAGGGCTTGGTGAACTAGTCTGGGTAAAACAGGAACCAGATGGAACATTTCATCACACCGAAGCTGAAGCTCATTTGAGGGCTGGAAGAGTAAAGGTAACGCTCTGAAACCCTGGCTTCAGTTTTGTGCCCCTCTGCCTTGCACAGCCGCAGCAAGAGACGCTGGTTCCAGGAGAACAGATGGTTTCTGGCCCAGTTGCCAACAAGGATGATCAGTAAGCATCCTGGGGCACGGACCATCTTTTTGTTCCGTGTTTGTAAAGTGCCTAGCACAATGGGGTGCTGGGCCAGGCTTGGGCCTCAGAGGCACTGTGGTCATACAAATCAATAATGATCATCCTCCTCCTCCTCCTTCTCCTCCTCCCCCCAGGAAGCCTCTCATTGCTAGAGTCCAGCTCAGTTGTGCAGGCTTCAAATGTTCACAGAACGGTGGAATAAGAGCCCAGATGTTTGGGCGTTTATCTGGCTCAAACCTCTGAAGTTCACCTTTCACTACTGATAAACCTCCGGCATCCATGCAGGCACACCCATCCACACCGACATCATCTCCAATACATCCTTTGGGAGAACATATCCTCCATTCAAAGAGCCAGACTCCGATCTCTGTGGAACATGGCTTAATTCAGTGGACTAACTCCCAATTCGCCCCAGGGGGAGTGAGAGAAGAATCAGGCCCTAAGTGTAAACGGAGGGCTGGAAATATAAGATAATGAGAAAAAAGCCCATGTCAGGACAGCAAAACCTGGGTCTGAAACTTCCTCTTCCCTTATTCTAATGTACTTTCAGGGCCTACACACTACAAGGATTGGTGCCCTCTGAACACACTAGACTGGAGAGATAGATACGCTCCAAAGCTGCAGCAGCGTGACTGGCTCCAGCCCCAGCAGCATGTGGATCACATCAGCCATTCACATAATACTCTCTGTTTAGCCAGGCTCTGGGCAAAGAGAGAGGGCCCCTCCTCAGTGCTACTCGCCCCTTTTCTTCAGGCAATAGCTCCTGCAATCGAAGACACCAGGGCAGTTTAACTGAATACTCTTCCATTCAATGATTATCTGAATGGGGGCAGAGGGGGTGTTTCACGCTCATCCCCTGAGCTGTAACAAGAGGCTCTCCCTAGCGCAGAAAGCTGCAGCGGTCTCACCCGGAAGTCTATGCCGACGGTGGCTATGAAGGTCCCAGAGAGGAAGGCCCCATCTTTGAACTGGAGCAGGAAGCAGGTTTTCCCCACGCCCGAATCTCCAATCAGCATCACCTACAACACGGGTGCAAAAACTCATTAATAGTGCTGGGGGAGCATGCGATTCGGGGTAAGGGCAGAACTGGGGTGAGGATGGTGCAGCCCTGTTGAGGAGGAGCACTGACTGGAGTGGTGGGTGACACAGTCAGGGGCAGCCTGGGGTGTTTCTTTTTATTCCCGGAGCTTGTCAGAGCCATTTCCTTTCCCAGCTCCCTTTCTCTTTCAAACACAGATTTGAACCCCACACAAAGCAACACTGCCCTATAGTCTAGGTCTCAGATACAGCTTCCCTTAAAGCAGGGTCTCCCCAGCAGTTCGTCTCCTCAGTAACACAGGCTACTGGGAGGTGCAGGTGCTCTGTGCTTCTGCAAGTCAGGCAATGTTTCTCCGCAGTGTCAGCTGCTCCCCAGACTGGGAAATGCTCCTGTAGCTGCAGGTGAGTCCTAGAAATTTAACTTTCTTCCCTCCCTGCTTCTGTGGTGGTCTCTAATACACTCAGAGCCAGGAACAGCTCATATGTTCAGAGCCATCTCACCACCACAGAGTTTCCTTCTCTTCGCTCCCACTGCACTCAGCCATGAGAGCACATGTGACCGGACTCCATGGAGCTTCCAATGGGCAAAATAAGACAGACAGACAGACCGAAAGAACGAACTAGTAGCGGTGGAAGTCATTACAGGAGGGATGTCACTGCTAGAGAGTCTGACCGTGACCCCATTATCTAGCAGGGAATGGCTAAACGAGTTTCCCCTCTATATGAACATAGCATTGAACTGCTGCTTCTGCTGGTGCTTCGGAATGGCGCTAGGCCAGGAGCACGGTGCTGCTGGCACTCTTTGTAACTAGACACGTTTCATCTACAAATACCCCATGGATCTCTTCCTAGAGAATGGGACACACCCTGGCGCTATCCCCCTCCAGTCAGTTCTCCAGATACCAGCGTCAGGTTTCTCCCTGAGATCACAGGTAGACGGACAAAGACCTCAGGCCCATCTCAAGAAATGGCTCATTCTTTCTGTTGTCCCCTTTGTCCAGGTCCAAGGAGAAAGTCCAGGATATACACCTTAGCACACTCAATCGGCCTTCACCAAACATGGACACTGCACCAGAGCAGTAGATCACATTGTGGAACAGGTCAACCAAATACCCTGAGAGAATCTGCTTCAATACAGAAATAAAACCCCCTCCAACCACACACCCCTAGTTGTCACCACACCTACCACCACACACCGGAACTCATACAGAATAACATCAAACAAATACAACCCATACTTGATGGGGACTCCATCCTGAAGGAAATCTTTCCTGAACCCCCACTTCTGGCCTACAAACCACTCCCCAACCTCTCCAAGTTCATCATCAGAAGCAAGCTCCCCGTAGACCAGGGCTCACCAACTCAAAGTGGTGCCAGACCCTGCGAGAATAACAGATGCAAAACCTGCAGCCATATCTCCACTGCTCCAGTGATCAACACCTCTCACAACTCACCTTTCAAGATCCATGGATCCTACACCTGCCTATCACAACATGCGGTGTACCTCATCCAGTGCACTAAATGCACAGTAACTACTATGTGGGCGAAACCAGACAATCACTACGCTCTCGAAGGAACTCACACAGGAAAACGATACAAGACAAACACCCTGTCACCTGTGGGTGAACACTTTTCACCAAGCGATCACTCTGTATCTGACCTCTCGGTCTTCGTTCTCAAGGGAAACCTGCACAACACTTTCAAAAGACAAGCTTTGGAGCTTAAATTCATAACTTTGCAAGGCACTAAAACTCATGGACTGACCAGGGACACTGGATTTATGGCTTACTACAACAATCCATAACCCACTAACAACCCCCTCCCCAGCTGCCTTCTTCCCCCTTCCTTCACCCCCCCATGACTGGCTGGGTGTTAACGGGCCACTTCCCTTTGAATGGTCCCTTGAAATAGATGTTAACTACTTACACTGAACAATCTGTTCCACCTTGTATGTAGCTGTGATGCTCGGTGGACCTTTCCCAGAGCTCTGGGTAAACTCAAAATTGCCTCTCTCACCAACGGAAGCTGGTCCAATAAAAGATCTTACCACGCCCACCTTGTTTCCTTGAGCAAACTCTGACAGCCCCAGGACTCTCTGCCTTGCTCCAACCACCTCACCCACACCAGATACCAAAACAAACACACAGCTCAGCATCCACTCCTCCTAAGCAAACAGCAGCTTGGCTTCATTGGCACCTCCGCATCCATTTTTACACCAGGGAGGGTGAGGCGGCACCCTGGCCAGGAGAAACACTGTGCATTATTAACAAGTATTCAGCTGCCCAGAAAGTGCGATCCCCTCCTGCCTGCTCTGCCATAACAGCAATTTCCTGGCCGTCACTGGGTGTTAATTCATCAGGCACATGGGCAGCCCCCATCCCCTGTTAAAACCAGAACACGAAGCAGGGCCTGCAGCAAGCGACCTGCAGAGAATGAAATAGTCTAAGGCAGGGGTTCTCAAACTGGGGGGTTGGGACCCCTCAGGGGGTTCTGAGGTTATTACATGGGGGCTCACGAGCTGTCGGCCTCCACCCCAAACCCCGCTTGGCCTCCAGCATTTATAATGGTGTTAAGCATATAAAAAAGTGGTTTTAATTGATAAGGAGGGTCGCCCTCAGAGGCTTGCGATGTGAAAGGGGTCACCAGTAAGAAAGTTTGAGAGCCACTGGTCTAAGGTCCTGCCTGTCAGTGGAGATGAGCCCCTGCACCCTCTGTGGAAGTCAATGGAAGGTGCAGGTGCTCTGTGCTTCTGCAAGTCAGGCCCTGGCATTCTAGCTGTCCCTGCCCAGGCATGCAGACAAGGGGTCTGTCCTGGAGGAAAGATGGGGAATGGGATCATTCTTGTTGGGCCGGCAAATAAACTGTACTGCAAAAGATTCTGAGTCCCCAAATGACCCTTCTGCAGGCGAATTCACCTTGACTGATGTCGCCAAATCCTTTGGTGCAGATGCACCTGAAGAGAGGCAAGCTTTGGGAATAGCACTCTATTCTGGCTCTAGCTTGCTCCAGGTAAAGTTTCCAGGTTGCTTTTGGGAAAAAAACTCTCCCCCCATAAGCCCATCAAAAAATCAGAGAGAAAGGAGCAGGAGGAAGGTGCGAGCATTAAAAAAGAAAAGAAAAGAAGGAAGTGGCCAAGAAAAAAAATGGGGCCAAATTCAATTTTTCGGAATAACGAAAGCAAAGCAGAACGAACCCTCGCAGCAATCGCAGGCAGGGGCAAAACAAGCTGCTCAGCAGAGTGGAAGAATGGCCAGGGTGCTGGGGGGGCTCAGAAGTGTCCCTCCCCCTCCCGTGATTCAATTCCCTGCTCTGGCACAGACTTCTTGTGTGACCTTGGGCAATTCACTTTGCCTCTCTGGGCCTCAGTTCCCCCAGCCATACAATGAGGGTGTAACAGCCCTGCCCTGCCTCCTGGAGGTGTTGTGAGGCGAAATACCTCAAAGACTCTGGGTTCTCTGGGAGTGGGAGCTGTATAAGATAGGTATTGCAGCAGGGAGTGAGCAAAGCAAGCCCCATGAGGAGATGTTTCTCCCTGTGTTAACAGCTCCGGATGCAAATGCAGAGCTCTGTGAGCATAGCGAGACCCAGAAAGGAAAGGGAAGGGCTGCACACATCTCCCTGTACTAAGACTGATAAGCACCCTTCTCAGCTGCAGGCTGCAGGCTCAAGGAGCACAGTGAGCATCTATTCTGCTGGTCCCAGGCTGGGTCTGGATCAAGTCCAGCTCACATATTCCCATGCGCCGGGGCCTGGCCTCTCCTCTGTACAGTGACAATTTTAGAGGGGGATCATCAGAACTCCCTACCGACGATCACATCCAATTTGGGGGGGGACGACCACTTTTATGGCTGGTAGCAGATACCTCTGCTGGGAACCCTGGCCATGTGGCTGACTGGGTCCCGTGCCCATCCAGTGAAGGCGCCTGATGGCAGCTGACTGTGGGGACAGAGAGAATGGGGAAGCTGGCAAAAGGACAGAACTGACAGCTGCCAACCGCCCTTGCACTGTGCACTCTTGGGTGCGGGCCTCCATGGCAGCCCTGCTCCCCCTGCCTTGTGAAGTCCCATGGGCCCCCCGCCCTTGTCAGACATGAAGCCAAAACCCTTGGGATTGGTTCCCACCTACTCAGGCTGTGCCCAGCCAAGAGGTGCTTTGGATCAGCTTCCCTCTCCCGGCCACGGGAACGTATCCGCCCCTACAAGGGCTGCTGCAAGGGGTGGGAACCGCTGGACGCAGCCCCCGGGCTAGGCCAGCACCAGCCTGCGGGGAGGGGAGAAGGGAGGGCAGGGGAGGGCACCGTCCCTCTGTGCTCTGCACACGCAGCCACCCCCACCCTGAGCTTCGGAGGGGATCCCTGAGACCCAAGGCGCGTCTGACAGGCCGTGGGGGAGCGGGGGGGGGGCGCGAACCTGGACCCCAGCACGTCTCTCCCCCGCCCTGCCCCACTGGGCCCTTCGCCAACTGTCCCCGCTGCAGAGATGCTGTCAACACGCTGCCCGCCAAACCGCTCGCTTCCTCCCGAGCGCAGCTCGTATCTTGTGAGCCGGCCCCGGGCTGCAGGGGGAGCCGCGTGCCCCAGCGAGCGCTGCAGACGGGGAAGAAAACCGGCCCCACACGAGCGTGGCCATCGCGGGAGAGGCTCCCCCGCCAGCCCAGGCTCCGCGGCAAGTGGGAGCGGGTCGGGGGGGCCGGCCAGCGCTGGGGCTGAGCAACCCGCCCCCACGCTGCGCCGACCCCTCCTGGCCCCCGGGGCGCAGGCAGCGCGGGGCGGCTGCCCCCTCCGCCCCGCGCCCGGGCGGAGCTCCCCACCCGCGGCCGGGGCAGGCTCCCACCTTGCAGGCGAGCTCGTAGTCCTGCCTGAGCGACGGGAACCGCTCCCGGAGCGCCGCGGGGCACCCGTTCTGGGCAGGAGCCGCGGACCCTGCCCGGCCACTCATGGTCCCAGGAGCCCGCTGCCCGGGCAGCGAGCAGGAACTAGGAGAGGCTCGGCAGCGCCCGCCCCGCTGCTCCTCCTCCCTGCGACCCGCCCCCTTCCCGGCCCCCCTGCGCTCTGTGCAGGGGACCCGACCGAACCCGAGCGAGCCCAGCGGCCTCCCGCACCAGTCAGCGACAGCCGGGCCCGGCCGTTGCTCTGCGGGCTGCGCAGAACCGAACCTCGCTGCGCGTTCCAAGGGCCGGGCCGAACCCCAGCGCCCCCTTCCCCGGGCCGAGCAGCTTCCCTCTCCCAGCCCGTGCCCGGACCAGACCCAGCGGTGCCGACCCAGCCTTCAGCCAGAACAGAACCCGGTCCCCTGCCCGGACTGGACCCAGGGGTGCCACTGGGCAGCCTCCAGCCAGAACGGAACCTGGTCCCCTGCCCAAACCGGACCCAGCGGTGCCACCCAGCCCTCCTTTCCCCAGGGCTCAACCAAGCCCCTGTCTGGCTGGTCCAGTTCTGTCCCCTTCACTCCCCATTCAGGTGCCCCATCTGTCATAAATATAAAGGGAAGGGTAAACCCCTTTAAAATCCCTCCTGGCCAGAGGAAAAAAATCCTCTCACCTGTAAAGGGTTAAGAAGCTAAAGGTAACCTCGCTGGCACCTGACCAAAATGACCAATGAGGAGACAAGATACTTTCAAAAGCTGGGAGGAGGGAGAGAAACAAAGGGTCTGTGTCTGTCCCTATGCTTTTTTTTGCTGGGGATAGAACAGGAATGGAGTCTTAGAACTTTTAGTAAGTAATCTAGCTAGGTATGTGTTAGATTATGATTTCTTTAAATGGCTGAGAAAGGAACTGTGCTGAATAGAATGACTATTCCTGTCTGTGTGTCTTTTTTGTAACTTAAGGTTTTTGCCTAGAGGGATTCTCTATGTTTTGAATCTAATTATCCTGTAAGGTATCTACCATCCTGATTTTACAGAGGTGATTCCTTTATTTCTATTTACTTCTATTAAAAGTCTTCTTGTAAGAAAACTGAATGCTTTTTCATTGTTCCCAGATCTAAGGGTTTGGGTCTGTGGTCACCTATGCAAATTGGTGAGGATTTTTACCAAACCTTTCCCAGGAAGGGGGGTGCAAGGTTTGGGAGGATTTTGGGGGGAAAGACGTGTCTAAACTACGTTTCCCAGTAAACCCACTTAGAGTTTGGTGGTGGCAGTGGATATTCCAAGGGTAAAGGATAAAATTAATTTATACCTTGGGGAAGTTTTAACCTAAGCTGGTAAAAGTAAGCTTAGGAGGTTTTCATGCAGGTCCCCACATCTGTACCCTAAAGTTCAGAGTGGGGGAGGAACCTTGACACCATCCCTCTTCTCCTCCAGCTCAGCCTCCCACCCCACACTCCATCTTCCCCCCAGCTTCTCTGGAGCCAGGTGAAGGGGGGCTTGGTTTGACTCCCATGGGAGATTTAGGAGAGCCAGGTGAGGAAGGCTTTCCAGCTGGGCACAGTGGATCCAGCAGGATCAACTCATCAGCCTGCATCCAGCTAGCCAGAGCCCAGAACCACAATTGGTTGTAGGCTGCTGCCCAGGGAGGTGTGGGCCTGTCCCATAGAGAGGGCCTTAGGTACTGGGAGGTGGGCGGCCTCAGCCAGTGACAGTCATTGTGTGAGTGGCTGCAGGCTAGTAAGGGGGACAGCTGCTGGCTCACATGGAGTGGAGGGACCCAGAGAGCAGGAGCTGGGGATGTATTGCCCTGTGCATGTCTGTATGGACATGCCTTGGCTGTGTGCATGTCCAGCTACCTGGGTGGAGGAGAACATATGGGAAGCCTTCAGATCACACACAGGCCGCTACCTTCATGAGAAGGACTCCTACTTTTTGGTTTGTTCTCAGAGCTAAGACATCCACCAGTACACACTAGAGACAGGGCTTCATTTGTAATGAAAGCGGTGCCGGAGCTCAAGAAATTGTTTGACATTCATAACTGATGCAGCAAGCCCCGAGGTTGCCGGGGCTCTGAATTGCCAAGCCCCGAGATTGCCGGGGCTCGGCTCTGGCCAGCCCCAAGGTGCCGGGGCTCTGAACTGCCAAGCCCAGAGGTGCCGGGGCTCGGCTCTGGCCAGCCCTGGCACAAATCAAGCACTGACTAGACAGGGACATGAATCGAAACCACAGAGCTGGATTCTGATCCAGATCCAAACCTCGTCTCCCCAGAATGGGCTGAAACCACACCCTGGCTCTGAAACACCCACAGTTGTGGGGGTGAGGGACAGCGTGTGTGTCGGTCTGATCCTGATTTTACCCAAGCTCAGCTCATTCTGCTGAGCAGGGGGAGCTGCCAAGAGGGTCATGAGCCCACAGTCTCCCTTGAGTTATGGTGAATCTGTCCGGCCTTGAGCTCTGCCTCACTCCTCGCTCCTTAACACTGTCTCTGTACCCCCCGCCCCTTAACTCCATGTCTTAGTTCATGCTGCCCCTATGACTAGATAGCCTCTCTCTGCCAGTCCACCACAACGCTTCCCTCTTCCTTCTAGTCCCTCATTGAAACCCACCACTGCTGTCAGATTTTACTCTTGGGAGATACTATGGGGATGGGCACCAACCTAGGAGAGAGAGTATTTCATTGATCAGTTACGACTCTGTCTGCTCCCATCCTCATGTCCCGTCATTTGATTACCATCTAAACGGGAGAGATGCAATCTGCTTGGGGCGGAGACCTCCCTGAACTCTGTTTCTAAAGCACCATGCATGGCTGTAGCACTGAACATATTAACCTACTCACCGTTCTCAGCAGTCATTAAATTGCCCTACTGGGGAACAAAATTAGGCCAACTTCACCCTAGCTTCACACAATGAATCCAAAAAGTTAGAGACTGCTTGAAGGTAGCTTTCTGATCGTTCATGGATGATCTGCTGCCTTCCCTCCAATGGTACCCGCAACACATTCAGCAAGCAGAGAGCAAGGAAGCATGCACCACCATGGATAGCAGACATCCTCTCCAGGCCAGCGGAGCAGAATGGAATCCAAACAGCCATTGATTTAGGACAGCCCCCAGCTCCCCTCCACCCCTAGTCCCCGACCTGTCTGAAGGCTGCCTGGGATAACAGGGGAGAGATGGAACAACCTGGAATTCTCCCTTACCACAGTCTTTTCAAAACCCTATTGCTTCCAGTCAACCTCAAACTCATTTACAAGGATATTTAAGAAAGATGATGAAATTAACTTCATCTTATAGAAGAAGTTCAATGGGAGGGAAACCTCCTAGCCATATACTGGCAGGGCACCGAGGGAAAGGGAAAGAGTGGGGAGGGTCATATAATCCTCAGTTGATACATTAACCTTGCAACTTGCTGGTCTCTCTGGTTGTATAAACATAGCAATGAAAAGTGCTTTCATTCCCTTCATGAATCAGCAATGGAGCACTTCGCCAGAGAATGGGGTGGTAACACATCCCACTGGACTCATCACTAGGGGAAGAAAACAAACCACTAACAAAGGAGCAATTTCTCACATCATGTAAACCAAGGATTCCAGCTAGCTGCTGACTCTGGGCAAAACCCTGGGACCTGAGATGAGGGTGCCCATCCTTGAGTTCTACACAGGTTTGGTCATTCCTCACCTGCACTAGATAGATTCCAGGACAAGTCTTTTCTCACCCGGTGGAAATCCAGTTTGAGAGCAACCTGAAATCTGGCATTTTTCAAGCCTCAGGAAAAAACAAAACAAAAGAGAAAAATCTCTGGGATTGAAAGGAAAAGCTGGCAAATGCGACTTTGAACATTACTTGGCATTTGCCAACAGTGCCCTGATCACTCTGCATCTGGCTTGCATCCCTTCCTCTGAGCCTTGATCCGTCTAGTCTGATTATACTGCAAGTGCTTTGAGGGCAGGGACTGTGAATTCCTAACCATTTGCACAGCATCTAGCACCATCCTGATTGTGGCTCATGGGTGTATTTGCAATACAAATATTAACTAACAGTGATTCATAATTTTACACCTGGGGAAACAGTCACAGAGAAGTTAGTGACTTGTCCAAGGGTACACACAATCTTTGACAGAGCCAAGAACAGACACCAGGTCTCCTGACTTCCCCTTTTGCGTTCTGACCATGACCTCTTCCCTCCACACCCATCAGACACTGATCTCCTTCAGTCCGAGCCCTGGCCACTACAGATTAAGAAACAGGTTGGAACGTCTGGCTAAACATTCAAACTCAAACTGAAAAGGGTAAATATGATCCTCTAACACCTCTGGGGTCTAATTCAGATCTCATCTAATGGGGGAGGAGAAAGGGAGAGGGGCAGAGCATGGGAACAACAAAAGGGATCTCACAGGAGCAGTGATGTGTGAAAGCAAGGAATGTTTTCCTCTTTGTGAGACAGCAGTGTTATGTTACCCAAACACTCCACTTTGCTAATGCATTTCAGGTGATGCCCTTTGTACAGAATCACCTACATGGTAATTATTAAGAACTAGTCCTCACTAGAACAATACCACAGGCATTCTGACAGACAGGGCCAGATCCTCAGTTGGTGTAAATTGGTGTCGTTCCATTCAAGACAATGTACACAATGTGAGGACAATCTTGGAACAGATTCTGCCCTCAGCAGCGCTGGGACAATTCACTGAATGCAATGGGTCTGATCCCACCCCAGTGCACATCTGGAGTAGTTCCACTGAAGTCAATGGATTTACACAAGTGTAAAACTAGTCGGCATGAGACCAAAAATCAGGACTTGTCTCCAACATGCAGAAGTTATGCTTTCACTGGTCTACAAACTAAAGGACGAGTGCAAACGCAGGGTGGATGGCAGAGACACGCTCCACGCAGGTGTTTCTGTTACCGTGCTCTCGCTGGTCTCCGAGTTTTGTTTTAGCCAAGACTTCCTCTACCCCTCAGGAGAGAATAGTTTAGGAACCTGTATTTCCAGTCTTTGTAACTGTACTGAAGAATATGCACATGGAACATGTACTTACCGGCCAGTTAAACTGAACACAGCTGAGGTCATTTGGGTGGATGTATTTCAGATGATCTAAAGCGATTAAAAGCTCCTACTGAGTGCTGTAATAAGTGAGGATTTAATAATACCAGGAAAGATTATGACGGTCCCCAATTTTGGGTGATAATTATGTTCTGCAGACCTGAAATTCCTCCTGCAGTTTCAAGTGAATAGGTTCTTAACCTTTTTGTCCTGAACTCTTCAACAGTTGCCACACTCCTCCCCAGAGAGGGTTGCATTTCAGTGGTGGGCGAAGTACTCCTTATACCACTTCTATGTATGGCCCAATCTTGTCCTTGTGGGTAGGCTCCATGCTGCAGCAGGGCGGTGGAAGGAGATGAGACCAGAGCAGTGCATTTTGCATGTCAGTTAGAGGAGTTATTCTATCAGTGCTGGAAAGTGAGGGTCAGGGAAAAATGTCCCTCAGAACTCTGGAGAAGTTTGGATCTAGAGCCACATCTGAATGACCCAGCCCAGCTCTATAATTAACGTATCCTAATCCCAACACCTGTGGATTTAGGGGTCATGTGGATTCAGACAGAATTCTAGAACCCAGTTTCCTGGGTCAGGAGGCTCTCTAGTCTCATGCCATGTAAATACCACCTCTACCCCTTTGTGGTGACACAGCCGGGCAAGCAATAGCAGGTGATGAAAGGAACACACAGAGCCTCTTGCATGAAGGAGGGATGTTTCCCTTTGTTCCATTGCAACAAAGGAACACAGGGAGGAGAATTTACATAGCTATTGTGCTCCCTGGCTGGGGACAGAGGAGAACCTGTTATCAGTCAAACTTATCTGCTCTTCTGATTTGCATTTTGGAAATGTGACTGATCGCTGAACTCTCTCCACCTCGGGAAACAAAATGGCCAGCAGATCAGTCACCAGCTCTACAAGGCCTCTGTAAACGACTTCCCCTTAGTTCTCACCAACACTATAAGAGAGACAGGATGGGCGGGGTAATCTCCCTTATTGCACCAATGAGCTTAAAAAATGGAAATATTTTGTTGGTGGAGAAGCTGGTACAATAAAAGAGATTACCCCACCCACCGTGTGTCTAATATCCTGGGACCCACACAGCTACAACAACACTGCATACGACCACAAGAGGGCAGGCTTACTCCATTCAGCCTCTAGGCATTTCCTGCACTCCTAGATCATTTTTCATCTCTGAGACACAGCTGACCATGAGGTTGTTAGGAGCCAATTATGATTATTCCCTCGGTTCCTCAACCCAATTTGGAAAAGGAAATCCCTGTTATTAATTGCTACCTGCCACCCAGACAGCTTCATCCTCGCCTCACTGAAGGGGAATAAGGGATTAGACCAAGCATGCTTATCCAGATGAGAACACAACCATCAGGGGAGATACCCCCCAATACTCAGTCTTTAAAGGTAATGGAAGCAATTCAGGCTTCCAGGGCCTTGAGTGAAAGTGTCCATGGCTCGCCAGCGCAAGGGATTAAGCAGCATGTACAAAGCTATAGTCTCCCAGTTGTAGGTGCAGCAGAGAAGCAGGCAACAGATCCAAAGAGAGTCACTCTGGAAATTGAACTGGGCCACTGTAGGAGTGAGCTTTCCATCAACATGCTGTGTTTCTAATTCAGAGGGAAGGGGTCTGGGTTGCCTCTAGGCCTCTGCCCCGTAGAGGAAACAGGTGCAGGCCAAAGGGTATTTTCTGTCTGTACAGGATGGCTGAAATGCCAAAGGCCATGTCAGCATGCAGGCAGCGCTCTGGTGTGCAAAGGGAAAGCAGGTGCATGATCTCCAGAGGAGCCAGCAGAATATCCTTCAAAATCAGTCCCAGCACATGGGTATTTCCAGGAATCTCGTGGCATTCCAGCAAGGTTCCAGAAAGCCTGATCCTGCACCCTGGGTAGTACGAGGAACCCTGAGTCGGGCCTAGGAGTCAAAGAGATTTTACATAGCAATGGCACGTTGAGGTTGTGAATATGGACACAGAAAGGTCAGTGGGGCCAGAACTTGCAAGGTCTCCACGTGTCGGACTGCCCCCGAGATGAGCAAGAGTCTGTGTGCACTGTGTTTGCAGGACTGGGTCCAGGAAACGCAAAATCTGGGTTAATGGTTGCTTTATTTTACCAGAGCAGTGCAGAGCTACTGGACCATACTGGTGAATCTGGATCAATTTGTTCAAACGGGAGCACCCTACTGATAGAAGGAAAATGTAGATATCAACTATATAGCACAACTATTATTAATTTGTCCCTATTACCATAGTACCCAGGAGCCCAAGTCATAGCCCAGGGCCCCATAGTGCGAGGTGTTGTACAAAGGCAGAACAAAAGTGGCTGTATAGAGTCACACGCTCAGTGGAGTTGCAAGTGTCTAACTGAGAGCAGAATTTGTTCCACTGTGTCTATGTCACTCTATAAAGGCATGTATATTATAATGTTCTTGGAAGCCAACACTATAATGGAACACGCAGCTAGACTTCCTCTATAATCCCATGTTTTCACCAATTCTTACCTTTCCTGTACATTTACCTTTTGGATTCACTCTGACTGGTGTGACTCAGGTGAATTTCGTTGAATTGAGTCCGATTGGTCAGCCCTGAGCAGCATGCGTCAGTGACACAATACCCTTTCCCCAGTTTTTGTAAATTGATTTTATCTGGATAAGTCACAAAACACCTAAACTCAACACAGCAAACCTTCGCCGACAGCGAGTTCTCAGTGAGGCAGACTCACTGACAAGGTTGGAGCGAAAAGTTAATATGCAATTTGAAAAGTGCCACCTTCACGCATTCACAGCAACAAGTGTTTTTGCTTTTTCGGGACAGCGTTGGGCAACTCCAGCATGCAGCGCAGCTTAATTCTGTGTTGCCACACATTGTACAGCTATATAGAACACAACCGGGTTTTCCCTTACATACAGGGTGCTGCTCTTTAAACATACAGAGAAGGGAACATCTCCTAGTTAATAAATACGATGTCCATGTCTATAGAATTTCACTGGTATGCCACTGGCACCCACTTTTCTATATTTTCATGGACTCCAGCCAAGAGGCAAAATCTTATTTTGATCCATCCTCATGTTTCCCTTAGCCCTGTTTTCAGATGGCCAGCTAGATCCTCCGTGCATGTCACATCTCTCTCTGATTTTGTTTCAAACTTTCTGCAAACAGCACATCACTGCTATTAGAGGAAGCAAATGTAAACAAAACAAAAAAAACCATGCTTTACGTGGAGAATTTAATGCCTCTGTGGCTGACGTGCGATTTCGATACCGTGTAATACTGGAGTTATCTTTGGATGCCACGTTTTCAGGTGGCTCTTCTGATTGCTTACTGTCCTCAGACTTGTATGCTGCCATGGTAAGTCCTATATTCCTTTTTTTTTTTTTTAAGTCAATACCACTTCCACTAATGAACGCTCAGCTGCAGAAGAGCAGAGTAGCCAAAGATTCAGCCCTTACCGTAAATCCGATGCCCACAGTGGCAGAAAAAGAGCCGGGAATGAACTTGCCCTGGTCAAACTGAACCAGCAGTGATGTCTTCCCCACTCCACTGTCTCCGACCAGGATAGTCTGTAAGAATCAAAGAGAGAGCCATTAGCATCCCCTGACAAGTGACTCAGGAAGCTGAGAACTGCCTTTGCTGTCTGGAACTCTGCAGGCTTCTCCAATACGTATCCTCTGCGTGCTGCGTGGGGAAGAGCATGGCAGTTCCGTGCCCCTTTTCCCCATGTACCTACAGCTGGGTTATTTGTTGCTTGTGAAGTGCCTGGATCCCACGGAACATATTCTGAACTGGTGTAAATAGCTGCAGCTCTGTTGAAGTCAGTGAAGTGATGCCAATTTCCACAAGCTAAAGATCTAGCTCCTAGCGTCTGATTCTGCCCTCATGCTGGTTTTACGCTAGCTTGACTCCAATGACTCCGTTAGTTATTCCTGATTTACACCAATGTAAGTGAGATCAGAATCAGTCCCATGGCGTCTCTGAGGGATCCAGGCAGCAGCAAACACCCAAATGATGAAGGTGGGGGGATCTGACCCAGCTGACTGTCGTTAACCCTCAAGCACCGGGGAAATGGAAAGCTCCGTTCGGAGTCCTTAGCCAGCACTTTTGGGCCAGAGACCACGTGGAATCACTGGGCTCAGGAGACTCACTGCAAGTCATTAGGAGTTGGGCTCCTGAATCTCTAAATCACTCTTGGGACTTAGCCATGTAAACCACCTAGGGCTTGCAGTGCTGAGCAGCACAATGCCTCAGCACCTGTAGAAACCAGGGCCCAGCACACAGACTTCAGTTCACCCTCGTCAGTTCATCGCAGGTGGTGTCTCGCATCTCCCGGGACCAGTACTGTGAGTGCGTTAGCCACCAGTATGGGCCTGAGCTAGTGACCATGAAGTACAGGGAAGGAGTCCCATTGATTTCCATGGGTGCTGGATCAGACCCCCAGAGCTGCAGCCCATTGGAGTCAATGGGAGTTTTAGGGGGAGCTGGATCATATCATGTGTGAGAAAAGATGCGGGTGTGCATAGGAGTAGTGGGCAGATGTGGGTATGTAAAGAGTCTCTCAGGATCATGCTAGCTCCTCACATCCTAATATTCTCCAGGGAGCCCTCCTCCCTCCTTTTGAAATGCGTCCCACACTCCTCTGTTCTGCTGTGGCCCTGCTTTCCTTTGTTCCTGACGGAAGAAGCACAGGATCAAATCCGCACAGACACACCCCTGGAACCCCGACCTGGGATATTCTATCTACTACCCAAGATCCATAAACCTGGAACTCCTGGGCGCCCCATCATCTCAGGCATTGGCACCCTGACAGCAGGATTGTCTGGCTATGTAGACTCCCTCCTCAGGCCCTACGCTACCAGCACTCCCAGCTACCTTCGAGACACCACTGACTTCCTGAGGAAACTTCAATCCATCGGTGATCTTCCTGATAACACCATCCTGGCCACTATGGATGTAGAAGCCCTCTACACCAACATTCCACACAAAGATGGACTACAAGCCGTCAGGAACACTATCCCCGATAATGTCACGGCTAACCTGGTGGCTGAACTTTGTGACTTTGTCCTTACCCATAACTATTTCACATTTGGGGACAATGTATACCTTCAGATCAGCGGCACTGCTATGGGTACCCGCATGGCCCCACAGTATGCCAACATTTTTATGGCTGATTTAGAACAACGCTTCCTCAGCTCTCGTCCCCTAAAGCCCCTACTCTACTTGCGCTATATTGATGACATCTTCATCATCTGGACCCATGGAAAAGAAGCCCTTGAGGAATTCCACCATGATTTCAACAATTTCCATCCCACCACCAACCTCAGCCTGGTCCAGTCCACACAAGAGATACACTTCCTGGACACTACAGTGCTAATAAACAATGGTCACATAAACACCACCCTATACCGGAAACCTACTGACCGCTATTCCTACCTGCATGCCTCCAGCTTTCACCCTGACCACACCACACGATCCATCGTCTACAGCCAAGCTCTGCGATACAACCGCATTTGCTCCAACCCCTCAGACAGAGACAAACACCTACAAGATCTCTGTCAAGCTTTCTTACAACTACAATACCCACCTGCGGAAGTAAAGAAACAGATTGATAGAGCCAGAAGAGTTCCCAGAAGTTACCTACTACAGGACAGGCCTAACAAAGAAAATAACAGAACGCCACTAGCCGTCACCTTCAGCCCCCAACTAAAACCCCTCCAACGCATTATTAAGGATCTACAACCTATCCTAAAGGATGACCCAACACTCTCACAAATCTTGGGAGACAGGCCAGTCCTTGCCTACAGACAGCCCCGCAACCTGAAGCAAATACTCACCAACAACCACATACCACACAACAGAACCACTAACCCAGGAACTTATCCTTGCAACAAAGCCCGTTGCCAATTGTGCCCACATATCTATTCAGGGGACACCATCACAGGGCCTAATAACATCAGCCACACTATCAGAGGCTCGTTCACCTGCACATCCACCAATGTGATTTATGCCATCATGTGCCAGCAATGCCCCTCTGCCATGTACATTGGTCAAACTGGACAGTCTCTACGTAAAAGAATAAATGGACACAAATCAGATGTCAAGAATTATAACATTCATAAACCAGTCGGAGAACACTTCAATCTCTCTGGTCACGCAATCACAGACATGAAGGTCGCTATCTTAAAACAAAAAAACTTCAAATCCAGACTCCAGCGAGAAACTGCTGAATTGGAATTCATTTGCAAATTGGATACTATTAATTTAGGCTTAAATAGAGACTGGGAGTGGCTAAGTCATTATGCAAGGTAGCCTATTTCCTCTTGTTTTTTCCTACCCCCCCCCCCCCCGATGTTCTGGTTTAACTTGGATTTAAACTTGGAGAGTGGCCAGTTTGGATGAGCTATTACCAGCAGGAGAGTGAGTTTGTGTGTGTATGGGGGTGGGTTTTTGGAGGGGGGTGAGGGAGTGAGAGAACCTGGATTTGTGCAGGAAATGGCCTAACTTCATTATCATGCACATTGTGTAAAGAGTTGTCACTTTGGATGGGCTATCACCAGCAGGAGAGTGAATTTGTGTGGGGGGGTGGAGGGTGAGAAAACCTGGATTTGTGCTGGAAATGGCTTTTAGATAAGCTATTACCAGCAGGACAGTGGGGTGGGAGGAGGTATTGTTTCATATTCTCTGTGTATATATAGAGTCTGCTGCAGTTTCCACGGTGTGCATCTGATGAAGTGAGCTGTAGCTCACGAAAGCTCATGCTCAAATAAATTCGTTAGTCTCTAAGGTGCCACAAGTACTCCTTTTCTTTCTGCGAATACAGACTAACACGGCTGTTACTCTGAAACCTGTCATTATGCAAGGCACTGCATTTAGCCGTATGGAGTGGAAATCTATCAACTGCATGAAAAAACTTGCACAGATACAGACAGACATCATCTTCCTTTCCAAATGCAAACAGATGGACATCGTACCAAAAGGACTGAAGGTAAAAAATCCATTACAATCTACATACCACACAGACTATGCTGACAGCTTGTGCCACACGCTCTCAAAGAAACTGCGGAATCACCTGATCAACATCCTCTACAGCAAACAGGGACAGATTAAGAATGAGCTCTCAAAAATGGATACTCTCATAAAAAACCAACCTTCCACACAAACTTCCTCGTGGCTGGATTTTACTAAAACTAGACAAGCCATTTACAACGCACACTTTGCTTCTCTACAAAAGAAAAAGGACACTAAACTTTCTAAACTACTACATGCTACAAGGGGCCACAGCAATGGTTCCCTCAACCCACCTAGCAATATTGTTAACCTATCCAACTATACTCTCAGCCCAGCAGAAGCAGCTGTTCTATCCCGGGGCCTCTCCTTCTGCCCCTCCACCCCTACGAACATGATACAGTTCTGTGGTGACCTAGAATCCTATTTTCGACGTCTCCGACTCAAGGAATATTTCCAAAATACCTCTGAACAACATACTAATCCACAGAGGTCTCCCTACCAACACTACAGAAAGAAGGATTCTAGGTGGACTCCTCCTGAAGGTCGAAACAGCAGACTGGACTTCTACATAGAGTGCTTCCGCCGACGTGCACGGGCTGAAATTGTGGAAAAGCAGCATCACTTGCCCCATAATCTCAGCCATGCGGAACGCAATGCCATCCACAGCCTCAGAAACAACTCTGACATCATAATCAAAAAGGCTGACAAAGGAGGTGCTGTTGTCATCATGAATAGGTCGGAATATGAACAAGAGGCTGCTCGGCAGCTCTCCAACACGAGTTTCTACAAGCCATTACCCTCTGATCCCACTGAGAGTTACCACAAGCAACTACAGCATTTGCTCAAGAAACTTCCTGAAAAAGCACAGGATCAAATCCGCACAGACACACCCCTGGAACCCCGACCTGGGATATTCTATCTACTACCCAAGATCCATAAACCTGGAACTCCTGGGCGCCCCATCATCTCAGGCATTGGCACCCTGACAGCAGGATTGTCTGGCTATGTAGACTCCCTCCTCAGGCCCTACGCTACCAGCACTCCCAGCTACCTTCGAGACACCACTGACTTCCTGAGGAAACTTCAATCCATCGGTGATCTTCCTGATAACACCATCCTGGCCACTATGGATGTAGAAGCCCTCTACACCAACATTCCACACAAAGATGGACTACAAGCCGTCAGGAACACTATCCCCGATAATGTCACGGCTAACCTGGTGGCTGAACTTTGTGACTTTGTCCTTACCCATAACTATTTCACATTTGGGGACAATGTATACCTTCAGATCAGCGGCACTGCTATGGGTACCCGCATGGCCCCACAGTATGCCAACATTTTTATGGCTGATTTAGAACAACGCTTCCTCAGCTCTCGTCCCCTAAAGCCCCTACTCTACTTGCGCTATATTGATGACATCTTCATCATCTGGACCCATGGAAAAGAAGCCCTTGAGGAATTCCACCATGATTTCAACAATTTCCATCCCACCACCAACCTCAGCCTGGTCCAGTCCACACAAGAGATACACTTCCTGGACACTACAGTGCTAATAAACAATGGTCACATAAACACCACCCTATACCGGAAACCTACTGACCGCTATTCCTACCTGCATGCCTCCAGCTTTCACCCTGACCACACCACACGATCCATCGTCTACAGCCAAGCTCTGCGATACAACCGCATTTGCTCCAACCCCTCAGACAGAGACAAACACCTACAAGATCTCTGTCAAGCTTTCTTACAA
Source organism: Eretmochelys imbricata (assembly GCF_965152235.1). Taxonomy (NCBI): domain Eukaryota; kingdom Metazoa; phylum Chordata; order Testudines; family Cheloniidae; genus Eretmochelys; species Eretmochelys imbricata. The sequence goes on along the minus strand of NC_135585.1, from coordinate 14,083,834 downwards.
CTACAATACCCACCTGCGGAAGTAAAGAAACAGATTGATAGAGCCAGAAGAGTTCCCAGAAGTTACCTACTACAGGACAGGCCTAACAAAGAAAATAACAGAACGCCACTAGCCGTCATCTTCAGCCCCCAACTAAAACCCCTCCAACGCATTATTAAGGATCTACAACCTATCCTAAAGGATGACCCAACACTCTCACAAATCTTGGGAGACAGGCCAGTCCTTGCCTACAGACAGCCCCGCAACCTGAAGCAAATACTCACCAACAACCACATACCACACAACAGAACCACTAACCCAGGAACTTATCCTTGCAACAAAGCCCGTTGCCAATTGTGCCCACATATCTATTCAGGGGACACCATCACAGGGCCTAATAACATCAGCCACACTATCAGAGGCTCGTTCACCTGCACATCCACCAATGTGATTTATGCCATCATGTGCCAGCAATGCCCCTCTGCCATGTACATTGGTCAAACTGGACAGTCTCTACGTAAAAGAATAAATGGACACAAATCAGATGTCAAGAATTATAACATTCATAAACCAGTCGGAGAACACTTCAATCTCTCTGGTCACGCAATCACAGACATGAAGGTCGCTATCTTAAAACAAAAAAACTTCAAATCCAGACTCCAGCGAGAAACTGCTGAATTGGAATTCATTTGCAAATTGGATACTATTAATTTAGGCTTAAATAGAGACTGGGAGTGGCTAAGTCATTATGCAAGGTAGCCTATTTCCTCTTGTTTTTTCCTACCCCCCCCCCCCCGATGTTCTGGTTTAACTTGGATTTAAACTTGGAGAGTGGCCAGTTTGGATGAGCTATTACCAGCAGGAGAGTGAGTTTGTGTGTGTATGGGGGTGGGTTTTTGGAGGGGGGTGAGGGAGTGAGAGAACCTGGATTTGTGCAGGAAATGGCCTAACTTCATTATCATGCACATTGTGTAAAGAGTTGTCACTTTGGATGGGCTATCACCAGCAGGAGAGTGAATTTGTGTGGGGGGGTGGAGGGTGAGAAAACCTGGATTTGTGCTGGAAATGGCTTTTAGATAAGCTATTACCAGCAGGACAGTGGGGTGGGAGGAGGTATTGTTTCATATTCTCTGTGTATATATAGAGTCTGCTGCAGTTTCCACGGTGTGCATCTGATGAAGTGAGCTGTAGCTCACGAAAGCTCATGCTCAAATAAATTCGTTAGTCTCTAAGGTGCCACAAGTACTCCTTTTCTTTCTGCGAATACAGACTAACACGGCTGTTACTCTGAAACCAGTAATAAAAGTGCTGCTGGCCCTTATTTACCCCCATGCAATGCCACCATCTTCAGATTATATCCTCAGTGATGCTTGATGTAGTGTATATAATAGTGTAGTATCCCTTTAAGTAGTTGGGAGCCCTCTAATGATGCTCACCATGTTCTGTTTTAGAAGCCACCAGAGCCCAGTTGGATCAGCAGTGTGTTTAGCTATAGTGAGGCTTCTAATCTTATGTACATTCAGCAAATACAATTATTTGGTCTCCACCGTGCCCATGTGGTTCCTTTATTTTATGTTTGTTGCCTGAAGGGCAAAAACACCCAACATCCAGGTAACCTCATATACAACTAGGTTTGCATAGGTGTAACTGATTGGCTCTGTATTGGGAATTTAGCATTAATTTCTGATGATGCACAAGGAGGAATAGAATCCAGACCCTCCAGTGCCCCTGTACCTTAGCCGTGCTGGCTTGGCAGGGCTAACAGGAGTAAACTAGGTAGTAAAACCTTATTTTTGTCACCTACGACTCGGACACTGGAAGGAAGAAGGTGTCAGTTTTACATGCTCTCTTTTTAGAGCAAAACTGGATGTTAATGACACCACCTAGCTCTTATCTAGTGCTTTTCATCCATAAATCTCAAAGGCCCTTAAACTGGCCGCCAGGAAGTTTAGACTTGAAATTAGACGAAGGTTTCTAACCATCAGAGGAGTGAAGTTTTGGAATAGCCTTCCAAGGGAAGCAGTGGGGGCAAAAGATCTATCTGGCTTTAAGATTAAACTCGATAAGTTTATGGAGGAGATGGTATGATGGGATAACATGGTTTTGGTTATTAAATATTCATGGTAAATAGGCCTAATGGCCTGTGATGGGATGTTAGATGGGGTGGGATCTGAGTTACCCAGGAAAGAATTTTCTGCAGTATCTGGCTGGTGAATCTTGCCCATATGCTCAGGGTTTAGCTGATCGCCATATTTGGGGTCGGGAAGGAATTTCCCTCCAGGGCAGATTGGAAGAGGCCCTGGAGGTTTTTCGCCTTCCTCTGTAGCATGGGGCACGGGTCACTTGCTGGAGGATTCTCTGCTCCTTGAAGTCTTTAAACGATGATTTGAGGACTTCAATAGCTCAGGCATAGGTGAGAGGTTTTTCGCAGGAGTGGGTGGATGAAATTCTGTGCCCTGCGTTGTGCAGGAGGTCAGACTAGATGATCATAATGGTCTCTTCTGACCTTAGTATCTAGGAATCTATGAAAAAAGAGGTCGGTGTCATTATACCTGTTTTACTGATGGGGTAACTGAGGCATGGAGAAAGTGAAGTGACTTGTCAAAGGTCACCCAGCAGCCCAGTGGCAGAGCCAAGAATAGAACCCAGCTTTCCTGAGTCCCAGTCCAGTGTTCTGTCCAATAGGGAACTCTGAATCAGGGAAAGCAGGGACTTGAAGCTAGTGTCTCCCACGCCCCAGGTGAGTGCCCTAAGACCCCCCGACACACACTCCACCCCAGTTGTATTGCAAATACATTTTATAATGTTTTGGTTTCATTCTGTTGCAGAATAAAAACAAACCTCGAAACCTCGACATTTTTCGCAAACTGGAATCTTTGTTTTGCAGCCAGCCCTAGTGCTCCCAGCTGTCAACTCTCTCCAAAGGCATCGTGCGGGATCGGACCCACAGGCAGTACACGTTTACTCTGAAAAGGTGCACCGCATTTTGAAAGGAAATTGCTTCACCCAACTTCCCACCCCTTTTGTGTTTGCTTTCGATGAAGACAGGAGTGGTTGAGATTTGCAGGCACCAATGTTCTCAGATACTGAGCTCAAAGTCTCAAGTGGGAGCGTTCGCAAAAACTGAATATTACATATCTGCACAAGAGTATTCGGGCTGGAAGTCCTTGCACGCTCATCTAATCAGGGACCAGAAACAACATGACGTGACTTATCTGATCAACCAACCACAATACAGCTCAAATAACCAATATTCACAGAGAACTGCCCAGGGTCAGGCCAAAAATTTTCCAAAATTACCCCCAGAATTGGACAATGGATAAATGAGAGGAGATTGCAGCCTGTTTGTGGAATATCCAAGGGGGGAAAAAACAGGCTACGTTCATTATCAATTATTTTCTCAGCTCTAATAGTGAGTGTAAGGTAGGGAAAAGACCGAAGAAAACTCCAGGATCGAAATGCTACAGTTACCATTTATTTTTCTCTTTCTGGCCTCTGTTTAAAGCAAAGATGGACCCCATGCTATAAAATCCAGAACTGAGTCCACATCGAGATTTTGCATTCTCACAAACTTTGAGGATGGTTGGATTCAGGTTTGTGCTTCACTCCCTTACAGAGCGAAGGGCAAGCCACCCAGTTTGGAGTTAGGTTTCAGAGTAGCAGCCGTCTTAGTCTGTATCCATAAAAAGAAAAGGAGTACTAGTGGCACCTTAGAGACTAACCAATTTATTTGAGCATAAGCTTTAGTGAGCTACAGCTCACTTCATCGGATGCATTCTAACACGGCTGCTACTCTGAAACCTTTTGTAGTGATAATCAAGGTGGGCCATTTCCAGCACTTTACAAACTCAAAGATAGCTGGGAGTGCTGGTAGCGTAGGGCCTGAGGAGGGAGTCTACATTGCCAGACAATCCTGCTGTCAGGGTGCCAATGCCTGAGATGATGGGGCGTCCAGGATTTCCAGGTTTATGGATCTTGGGTAGCAGATAGAATACCCTTGGTCGGGGTTCTAGGGGTGTGTCTGTGTGGATTTGTTCTTGTGCTTTTTCAGGGAGTTTCTTGAGCAGATGGTGTAGTTTCTTTTGGTAACCGCCAGTGGGATCAGAGGGTCCTGGCTTGTAGAAAGTGGTGTTTCGTGTTCTCTGTGTATATAAAATCTCCCCATGATATTTTCCACTGTATGCATCCAATGAAGTGAGCTGTAGCTCACGAAAGCTTATGCTCTAATAAATTTCTTAGTCTCTAAGGTGCCACAAGTCCGCCTTTAATTTGGAGTTAGATTCCCTTCCAAAAAGTTAGAGTGGGAGCTGGAACTGAGGTTTTGCTTCCAACCTGTCACTAATTGAAAGGGAAGCTGCCTTGTGAACTTCGATTATATTGCAAAGAGAAAGTCACAATTTAAAAAAAAAATCCTTACATGTAATAAAAATAGTTAACAGGAAAGCTGCCATTTCAACACGGCTAGAGAAACAGGAAGAGCAACTCAACATGTTGTGATAATATTTGGCAATTATACAGTGCATTCCATCTTCATAGCACTGCACAATCGTCTGCTGGCTTAGCTGCACAATCCCCCCCTTCCACTCCCCCAGGAGTAGGAAAGTAACTATTGTCAGCCTGCATTTTACCGATAGGGAAACTGAAACATTAACATGAAGTGACTTGACCAAGGTCACAAAAGGAGTCAACCAGCTCAGTTCTCCCCTGTATCCATGCTCCACTTGCCACAGAAGAGCCAAAGTGACTTCACACAGCAAGTCAGGGGCAGAGCCAGAACTCAGGTCCCAGCCCAGCACTGTAGTTACTAGACCACACTGTCTCTCTGCTGAATTTTGCCAGATGAAGCACAAAAACAACTCAACTGCTCTAACGAAGGGCAGGTGAGGATGGCAAAGCTAATGATACATTAGTAACCCATTCAAGAGAGGCGAACCACCATAGCTGAATGGACAATTAGCATTTGGCATGGTTGGTGTTTTAGATACACACAGAGTTAAATAACAGTTCTCCAAAGGAGTGCCCTGCAAGAGCCTCCAACAGAAGCAGAATTGCAGCTGATTGCTTCCCCTCCCTTCTTCCTCTCTGCCCTAGTTCTTTCTTCTGTATTTCATCTAGTGTTTCTGCTCCTGTGATTGTAACTTGGCCAGGTTGTGATATGAAGCAGAGCACCAGGAAAAGACTGACTGAAAGAACAAAGCGGAAGTGTCTGGATGTCACTTACCACAGACACGGGATTTGCAAACCTGAGAGAGAGAAATGTCCCAGGCTGGAAGGAACCAGAGCTCTCTTTTTAGAGCATTTTAAAGAAAAGACCTGACAGAGCTTTAGGGAGAAAGGGGCAATTGGAGGGACAATGCAGCTGTCCTTCGCTGGGGTGATTCTCTTCCTTGCAGGTGAGAGGTTTCTATTGATCCAGTCACACCAGAGAGACCGCCTGAAAGGCTAATCTACCCACTGAGAGTCAGTATCCTTCGCTTCCCTTTCAAAAGGAGAGAGGCTAAGGGTGTTTATTGTCATCTCTCTACTGGGGATTTATGCTGGGTAACTTGAGCATTAGCACTAATGGGAATCACCCAAGTCCAACCCCTGTGGAGCCAAACGAGACCCTCCCCCTATATTTCTCTGCTGGTCGGCAGCACGCTGCATGGTCTGATAGGGACCAGCTGGGGTGGAGGGAATGGGGCCCCTTGGGGCGTTGAGTTCAAGTTGCCATTCTGCCTCCTCAACCATTCAGTGAAGAGGAAATGACAAGGTTTGCTTTTTGATTTGTTTTTCAGGCTACTCCTCTGGGCTGGCTGCCCTGGAGCTGACTGGCCCTGGGGAGGTGAGCAGGGCCCTGGGCGAGTCGGTGTCGGTGCAGTGTCGGTACCATAAAAGGTATAAAGGAAATAGCAAATACTGGTGCAGAGGAGCAGTTTGGAGAACCTGTCACACAGCTGTTGAGACCACAGGGTCGGAGGCCGAGGCAAAGAGGGACAGAGTCTCCATCAGAGACAACCCCAGGCTGTGCACATTCACAGTGACCATGGAGAACCTGACGCTGGGAGATGCTGGGATTTACTGGTGTGGGATAAGCAGATTTGGATACGATCCGGGAGTTCCTGTTGAGGTGACTGTTGTCCCAGGTGAGTGTCTGCTCGGATCTCTGTACGGCTCCTACATTGCGAGTGAGGTTGAATGGGGGATGGGTAAGAAAGAGAGACGGGCACTTGAGGGCAGGATGTTCGTACATCCCTACCTGTCCCCAGAGGTGATTTTCTGATCTGACTCACCCCTTCTGGTATTGCTGTGGGCCACGAGCAGGACACGTGCGGGTCTGGAAGAGGCTGTTGCTGTGGGCATGCTCGAGTCAGAGTTTATCGTCTGGCTGCCACAGCAGCTCACTCCCCCAGACCAGCTCAGAAGAACCGGGGGGCACAACTGTAGCCCCATGTTGACTAAGGGATCCAGCAGGGAGCTTGCCAGGGAAGGAGCCAAGAGGCTCTCTAACCAGCACAGGAGCAGAGCAGTAGCCAAAGGCAGCGAATGTTGGCTGAAGCTCCTGATCCCTATTGAAGTTTCTTTAAAATGTGGCTGTGCTCTGAAAACCGGCTGGAAAAAACCTGGCACCTTGATGGTCTCTCAGGGATTCCAGGTCAAACGCGCTCCCTTTACGAGCACCAAGATGTTAGTTTTCCAGCTGTAGGCCTCCTGCAAACCTGGAATCTGAGGGCCATGCTGGGCTCCTTCCTGGCAGCTCATCATCACCAGGACTAAAAATTCTAGGGGGCAGATTAAACCTGCTAAAGATGCTCCAGGTATATTCAGTCACCTTTGTAAATGAACTCACACCAGTCCTGGTCATGCTCCTTATCTGCATACTTTCCATGGGCATTCATACGAGTTTTTTCCGGGAAAGCATTTTCATAAACCAAATTTTACATTGACATTTGAATGTGGAATATCTCACACAGCTACCCAACTGGGGAGTAGAGACGAACTCTTGTTGTGGCTCAGCTGGCCAGTCGCAACTCACCACTGCTACAATCACAAATATTAACCTTTCATATGTGTGAAATTCACCACTGTGCAGAGGGACATTACCCCCTTAGGCCATTTAGCCTCCCTCTGTAGCAGCTAGTTAAAGAAGAGAGGGGTCCAAGCCACAAAATATGGATCCAGATTTTTCACCCCACAAGGTTTGGGGCGTGTGTGTCCAGATCGAGGGCTTGGACTCAGCCCTTTACAGGCATAGGGGCCAACTACAAAATTCAGATCCAGAAATCTCTCCCCCCCCCCGACCCCCACTCCCACTCACTCACCCACACTCCAATGTTTGGGAAGAGATTGGATCTTCCCACCCCTAATTTGAAGGAAAACTGCATAGAAATGATTTTCAAATCACTACAGCTACATTTCAAAGAGTAAATGCCTATTTTTAAAAGTCCCTTACACATAATAAATATCAACAGTTAACAGCAAAGCTGCAGTCTCAACTGCCTGATGACCTGGTGTGAAACACAGGAAGGGCAACTCAATATATAACACTTAGCGCCTATACGGTGCTTCCTGTCTTCACAGCAGCACTGTACAAATGACAGGTTTCAGAGTAGCAGCCGTGTTAGTCTGTATTCGCAAAAAGAAAAAGAGGACTTGTGGCACCTTAGAGACGAACAAATTTATGAGAGCATAAGCTTTCATGAGCTACAGCTCACTTCCTCGGATGCATACAGTGGAAAATATAGTGGGGAGATTTATATACACAGAAAACATGAAACAATGGGTGTTACCATACACACTGTAACAAGAGTGATCAGGAAAGGTGAGCTATTACCAGCAAAAGGGGAGGGGGGGGAACCTTTTGTAGTGATAATCAAGGTGGGCCATTGATCCTTGATGATGCGTTGGAGAGGTTTTAGTTCGGGGCTGAAGGTGATGGCTAGCGGCGACAAAGAAAATAACAGAATGCCACTAGCCATCACCTTCAGCCCCGAACTAAAACCTCACCAATGCATCATCAAGGATCTACAACCTATCCTGAAGGACGACCCATCACTCTCACAGATCTTGGGAGACAGGCCAGTTCTTGCTTACAGACAGCCCCTCAACCTGAAGCAAATACTCACCAGCAACCACACACCACACAACAAAAACACTAACCCAGGAACCTATCCTTGCAACAAAGCCCATTGCCAACTGTGTCCACATATCTATTCAGGGGACACCATCATAGGGCCTAATATCAGCCACACTATCAGAAGCTCGTTCACCTGCACATCCACCAATGTGATATATGCCATCATGTGCCAGCAATGCCCCTCTGCCATGTACATTGGGCAAACTGGATAGTCTCTACGTAAAAGAATAAATGGGCACAAATCAGACGTCAAGAATTATCACATTCAAAAACCAGTCAGAGAACACTTCAATCTCTTTGGTCACTCGATTACAGACCTAAAAGTGGCAATTCCTCAACAAAAAACTTCAAAAACAGACTCCAACCGAGAGACTGTTGAATTGGAATTAATTTGCAAACTGGATACAATTAACTTAGGTTTGAATAAAGACTGGGAGTGGATGTGTCATTACACAAAGTAAAACTATTTCCCCATGTTTATTTCCCCTCCTACTGTTCTTGTAAAGTGCTGGAAATGGCCCACATCGATTATCACTACAAAAGGTCCCTCCCCCGCTCTCCTGCTGGTAATAGCTCACCTTACCTGATCTTACCTTTCTTTTTGCGAATACAGACTAACACGGCTGTTACTCTGAAACCTCTTACCTGATCACTCTCCTTACAGTGTGTATGGTAACACCCATTGTTTCATGTTCTCTGTGTATATAAAATCTCCCCACTGTATGCATCCGATGAAGTGAGCTGTAGCTCACGAAAGCTTATGCTCTAATAAATTGGTTAGTCTCTAAGGTGCCACAAGTCCTCCTTTTCTTTTTAGAAATACTGGTGCAGAGGAGCACAGTGGAACAGCCGCTCCAAAGTTGTTGAGACTGAAAAGTCAGAGATCAAGGTGAAACGGGGCAGAGTCTCCATCGCAGACAGTCACAGCATGAGCACATTCACTGTGACCGTGGAGAACCTGACTCTGGGAGATGCTAGGATCTACTGGTGTGGAATAAATATAAAAGGTGCAGGTGATCCTTATTCCCTTGTTAAGGTGACTGTTCTCCCAGAAGAAAAGGAGGACTTGTGGCACCTTAGAGACTAACCAATTTATTTGAGCATAAGCTTTCATGAGCTATAGCTCACTTCATCGGATGCAGGTGAGTCTCTGCTCTGATCTTTTGATGGCAACCTGGAGCAAGGGACAGATTAACTCTCCTGTGGGACCAGGCTATTAGATTTTGTGGGGCCCCTGTATACAAGTCTTTTTCCTAATTTAAAACAAAATTATCACAATTATGGCATTGAGACTATTAATGCTATACTAAACTTGCCTTTTAGTTAACATAAAGTCATTCTGTGGTTACATTTAAGTCTTAAAACATGTAGAATATAGTAAAGTTAATTCAAAATAGCCTACTTCTTACCTAAGAACAGCTGTTATATTAGTTTCTTTCTGGGAGGGAGTTTGGGTGTCGGGCGGAGGGGGCTCCAGGCTGGAGCAGAGTGTTGGGGTGCAGGAGAGGGTGAGGGGTTCAGGCTCTGGAAGGGAGTTTGGGTGCAGGAGGGGGTTCTGACCTGGGGCAGGGGATTGGGGTGCAGGAGGGAGTGCGAAGTGTAGGCTCTGGCCGGGAGGCATTTACCACAGGGAGCTCCCAGCCAGCAGCACCGTAGGGCTCAGGCAGGCTGCCTGCATGCCTTGGCCCCACACCAATGGGAAGCCGCCGGCTGCTGACACGTCTCTGTGTGCCCCTGGCGGGAGGGGAACAATGTGTCTCCGTGCAGTGCCTGCACTTGCAAGTGCCCAGTTCCCAGCCAATGGGAGCTGCGGGGACGGTGCTGGCAGCAGGGGCAGCATGTGGAGTTGCCCTCCTGCCAGGGGCTGCAGAAACGTGCCAGCAGCTGGCTGCTTCCGGGAGCAGCGTGGAGCCCTGGCATGTAGGCAGCCTGCCTGAGCCCTGCTGAGCAGTGGCCCCCCCTTAGCCCGGCGCTGCAGCCCCTAAAGCCTCTTCGTTAATCTGGCCCTGCCTGGAACCCAAGTGTCTTCGATTGGGGAGTGCTGGTGAGAGACTCAGACAGCTATTTATAGGCCCTAGCTTATCCCCAGGATAGCATCCTGGTCACTCAACCCTAGTGTACAGCAATAGGCTTTGTGTTTGGGTCGGTGAGGCTGGAGGAGTGAGCTGATGTGGGCGCCCAGGGGTTAGTGTATGTGTGTGTGCATGCAAGCTACACCACCTACTCCCGGGCAGCCCCGGGCACCCACGCCTGCAGCAACTCTCAGTGCTTGGAGGGCCAGCAGGGTGCTGCTGGAGGCCTCCAAGCACCAAGGCAGGGGAATGGCAGCAGTGGGCTGCAAGACCCTCCCCGTCACACATAAAGGCAATCCTGTCGCTGCTGACCTGAGGCTGGGGGCAGAGGGACCAGGGGGCAGGGACTCCTGGCAATGCAGCCAACTGTAGGGGAGACTCCCCTACTGAATGCAGGACTGGGATGGGGAGAAGCAGCAGGCCGGGGGGGGGGGGCAGGTGTGGAGAGGGGGAGCAGGAAGGAGCACAGAGTGGGGGGTGCTCTACCTTGGGAACCTTGCTGTGCATGCCTAGCTCCATTGCAGCAGGTCTCTTGGATCAAGCTGGACCCCCAGGCACTATGGGCTAGTCCCTGAGGGCTCCCCACTCTGGGCTGGCTCAGGAAGCCACGGTGTACTAGAAACAGAAGCAGCCAGCGGAACCTGCTCCTTCTGTCGACATTTCCTTGTGAAGATCAAATAAAGGGAACGACTGTGTGTGTTGAAATTTAAAATCCACACAGTGGCCGGTGTGAGACCTATTATGGGACAGGATCAGTGTGCAGAACAGAGGGGTGTCTGGGGATCTGGTCCTGGAGCAAGGGGAGGGGGGGGAAGCCTGTATGATCTCAGAGGAAATCCCTAGTGGGGCTCGGGTTTGAATATCTCCCTTGCTGCAGGGGCTAAATATTTGGCCAATAAACTATTACAGCAAATCGAATGGCCCCCGCAGGCTGAGTGCGTTCAATCTGGAGACTGCCGTCAATGCTTGGAGTACAGCATAGGGGAAACTTAGTACTGCTCTGATGCCCTGATCCAAAGCCCATTGAAGTCTCTGGATACACTCCCACTAACTTCAGTGCGCATAAGGCCCTAAGTGCAACCTTAACTACGGAGCTCCATGCTGTGTACCCCAAGCGAAATCCCCCCTCCATATCCAGTCCCCACCCTGAGATCAGCCCACTCCCATGCAGTGTACCCCAGCTCCTTGCCTTTGCTCCATTACAGAGCTCGGCTTTTCACTGATGGACGGTGGCTGCCATCACCTGGTTGTGTGGTCGCTTGTGTGCGGTGCATTTGTTAGTGACAGTCTAGACCCCAGCAGTCACCTCTCTGCATGCCAGCTAACACTCATACTGTGCGCTAATCGTCCCCCTTGGTGAGAGACCAAGAACTGAACTGGCCCTAGAGACCGATGGCTCCCTTCACTTCTAGGAGTGCAGTGGGGAAGCTTGCTCTGCCTGTGGTGGGAGTGTTCAGTGAAGAGAGGGCTCCAGGCTCCAGCATGGGCAGGCTGGCACCTTTCACCTGAAATGTCGAGACTAAGAACGCAGCAGCCTATGGAGAAGTGACATTTTGAAGACCTCAGAGCACTGTCTTTTCTGGCTTATATTTTCAGCGCTTTCCACTGCAGTGATGGTAACCACTGGATCTCTCTCCCCAGCAATAAGCACAACAAACGCAGCTGAGCACCCCAAAAGGTAAGGGCAGTTAAGTAAATGTAAAAGCAGGGTCTAAGCTGGGGTGTTCAGGGCTGAATTTCCAGGCCCAGCTTCGCACGCGTGTTAGAGTCTGCAGCGGCAGAGACGGGCACATCCTGGTTTATGTATGCATGCTAAGGGGCCGAACGCCAAGCTGCCTGATTGGTGCCTGCAGATGGGGATTTTGCACATCCAAAACCAGAGGTTCCCACCCGCCTGCTGGTGCTCGTGACCCTGCACTGCCAGGCTGATGCACCGTTTCCCGGCCCCGTGTGTCATCGTTTACACAGGCACAGAGGGAGTGCAAGCACGCTGCAAAAGGCTGTGGGAGAACTGCACAAGTTCTGCAGGCTCAGGAAGCTACAAAAGCACAGAGAATAGAGCCGCTGCCTCAGGGTCTCTCAGCGCGTACCGGTGTGACAGAGCTAGGACTAGATCTCGAGTGTTCCTGGGCTCCGGTTCTGTGGTCAGGCCACTAGCCCAGGCTGCCTCAAGACCTTTACTCTGTCTAACTGCACTTTCTCTATTGGCTTCCCTAATAACGCCTTGCAACCAGTGTACAAGAAGCTGCCATCTTATTTCTCACCCTTCCCGTAGAGAGGTAGAGACCTTCCCCCAAAGATCACCCTCCTCCTTCAATCTTCACCACTCCAACCAGACACGGCGGCAGCAGGCAAATCCTCTCTTTTCTCTTGGCCTGCTCTTCCCTCTGATTCATATTGCCAGCCCCATCTGCTCTGCCTTCCCTCCCTGCCAGTTGTAGCTACAGCTGGTAAATTAAATCTTCCCCTGGATATGGTAACTTAGCCAACTCGCTTACTCTAATTATATCACATCTCCCTTGGCACACGTGCTAATAAATAAAATTGTCTTGGTTTCTGAGCTTCTAGTGTCTGTACAGAACCCAGTTTGCATTTCCCTGCTCTGACCCTGTCTCTCTTTTGTCCCGTAACATGAGCTGGTCAAATAGCTGACCTGGGTCTCACCCTTCAGCCCCTGGTGTAGAAACTGAGGGCTGGTCTACAGCCAAAGCCAGGGTTTAAACCAAAACTTAGGTCAGCCTAGCAACGTTGCTCTGGGTGTGAAACATTCACACTCCTGAGAGATGTCATGAAGCCGACCAAAGCCCCGGTATAGACATCACTAGGTCAGCGGAAGAATTCGTCTGTCTACCTAGCTCCTGCCTCTTGCGGGGGTGGATTTACTACAACGATGGAAAAAACCCTTCTGTCACTGAAGCACGAGTCTACACTACGGCAACACAGTGACTGCACTGTCGTGTAGACAAGCCCGAAAAGGGGTCAGTTTTATACCAATTCAGTTAAACTGGTGCAACTTTGTGTGTGGACACTTACATGGATCTAAAGCTGGATTGTAGCAGTTCAGCTGGGTCAGTAAATTATCAGCTCCACGCTAAACCCCATACAACCAGTTTGAAAAACTGATAAGAGGAGCCTTCAGGCAGGGCCGTGCAATAGTTTAACAGCATCAGTTTTTGAACTACTTAGAGTTAAAGTAGTGCAACTTCGGCATGCAGGTAACCCCTGACTGGAGAATCCTGTGCATTGTTCCCCGGGGGGAGCTGCGCTGCTTTAGCCATGCTTTGTGCAGGTCTCTTTCTATAGAAGGTAGTGGAAGGGCTTCTGCATTTATGAGAGGAGACTAGAGATGGGAGAGGGCCACTTTTTTCAGCTCTGATGAAATGCCCAGTAGGCTGAATTTGGACAGTATCAAGTCTGGCTCTGGGCCTCTCTCTGGAGCTTGGTTGGTTGGAATGGGAATTGGTATTCACTGGGTCAAGGAGTGGCTGTGGGTCCCTGGGGCTGGGGGTGAACAATCCCTAGAGCAGGGACGGTCATGGCATGGCCTGTAAATGGCTGCTGGCGGTCCAGTATACAGAGGTGCATTTGCACAAATACCTAGGGCAGGGCTGGCTTTGTTCCCTGACTGAATTTCCACCACCCCCTTCACTGACAGGTAGGCAGTGTCTCAGAGATGTATTTTTCCCTTTGTCTTCCAGTTCTCCTTTCACCAGCGCTCTGTTCTTGCTGCCAGTGCTCCTGCTGGTTTTACTTATGTTACTGAGCGGAGCCATTCTCCTGGCCAGAAGAATGATGCTGAAGAGGAAAAAGGGTGAGAGGTGGGGGCTGCCCTGGTCTCAGATGGCTCTGCCCTCCTTTCATTTCCTCCCTCCCCCCCCAATCGCTTACTCCCTTGGCCAATAAAGCTTCGTGAAGCCCTGATCCTAACTGCTTAGTCTGCCAAAAATCCCATGCAAATCAGGAGTTTTGCCTCAGTAGCCAGTTCTCCCATTTCTACGTTCAGTGCAAGGGAAGTGGTTTAAACAGAATTGCAATTATTTAGAGAGCAGCCAGACTGTGCTAAGCACGATAGGGACACACAGCAAAACACAGTTCCTAGAGGGAAAGGCTTTCAATTGAAGCAGGCAACACCCAGGCCCAGTGCAGGGGAGGGGAGTCTGAGCCCTGTTTCACTGTTTCTCTTATCTGATTTTGGTCTAAATCTCTCTCCCCCTGTCTGAACTTGGCATGGGGGCGGGGGGGGGGGGGGGGTAAGGGCTAAGGGACTGAAGACATCTGGGTTCTGTCCTTGTGTGCAACATGAGAATAAAAATTCAAGGCTTAGTCCATTAACATATGGGAGGCACTTGGTTACTACAGCGAGAAGCACCATAGAAAATCCTATGCAACAACCCCCTTCCTCTTCTCTGACCGATACTGAATTCCCTGCACAAACCCCTTCTCATCCCAGTCTCTGCCACCCACGCCGGGGTCAGTCCTACAAGGGGGTGAGCAGCCAGCCCCATTTTCCAGGCAAGGAGCCTACTCACACTTGTGCAGTATGTAAGCATGGGCTAAATGCCTTGCGTGAGTGTGCAAGAGTGCTCAGCCCCCTGCAGGCTCACGCCTATTTTCTTATTTTACACACGTACTCTCTTTTCTCCTGCTCCAGGTTGCATCACCCCTGAGCCTGTGATTAGTCAGAGCTGCGGTTTAGTGCAGTTTCAAAAATAGCAACAGCCAAGTTACCCAAGGCACTTGCTCAGCCCCAAGTGGAGCAATGAGATGGAGACTGAGGAAGCTGGGGGGAGAGGGGGTTTGTACTAACACTATTGGACGGGCAATGTAATGCACCTCAGAAAGAGACGAGGCTAACAATGTCCCCACTATCACGGCTAGGGGGCTAAGCCACCACTCCCAAGGGGATATATGCAGCTGACTACACCCCACACACTTGACTTTGCCCTCCTGGTACAGAGATTTCCAGTGAGCAAACAGCAGCAGGCCATCTGCTTCTCCCAGGGAAGTTCCACTTGTCCAGGGTTGCACCCATCTGCCAGGAGGAGATCTGGCCCCGTAGCTTTGCTTACAGTTCATCTGTGTTTATGGGCCATGGCTTGCCAGTGCCCAATGCCACAGAGGGCCTCAGAATTCCTTCCTGTTCACAGTCTCCATCTGCTCTTTGCCCACTGGACACGGTGCAAGGGCAACTCCAGAGAATCACAGCAGGAGCAGCAATTGCCGTCCACTTGTGAGTGGGGAATCTGGGTGTAAAACTGGTGCTTATTACACTGGTGAAGGCTGTGGAAGTGAAATAGGCTCAGGAGCTCCAGGGATGCAGGTGGTGGTTCTGGCCTGTAGGATGCATCTCAGCCACAGGGGTGGTGGAACCAGAGAAGATCCATCTCTCTCCTCTTGAAAGGCAGGAGGGTCTAGCTCCATCTGTGTGTTCCTCACCAGTTCTAGGTACATGCCCTGTGCCTCATCCCAGCTATCCCCCGTCACTTCCAAAAGTCTATGCCCACCTAGTCTAAGCACTAACAGCTCAGAACTAAGCCCTGGAGAAAGAGGCCAACATTTTTGTTATGATAGTGGTAAAGGGCTAAATGCTTCAGCATTTTACCCCTCCTTATGTAGGATCTGGAGGAGCCCATCTCCCTTCCCCACTCCCAGCCTCGTCACTCCTCCTCTGTAGATCTTCTCTTTCAAGACGGTTACATCAGTGTAATAAGGGTCTGTTACCTTTCAGCTGCTGGAGCCATTGGGCCTAGCCCAGCAGTGAATGAGGTAAGAGGGGGAAATGAGTGCTGCGCTCTGAGACAGTGGGTTAATTCTCCAGCCCCAAGGAGAACAGTGGAGTTCACGTCTGAGTAAGAGGGTGCTGAGCTCAGTTATTCAACCCCTTGGAACTAAAATAAGAGGAGACTCCAGAGTGAGGGACAGGCTGAATCCCTGGGAAGGAGGTTGGTCATTGTAGGGGGGCCCCAGCCATGATTTGGTCTGGTGCATAAAGCATTGGATGTAGTCAGGAATAGCTCATTGTGAGACCTTGGGTAAGTCACCATCTCTCTGTGCCTCTCTTTCCGGTCTAAAATGGGAAGAACACTAGTTCCCTTTGCAAACAGTTTGAAGATTCCTGGCTGAAAAGCACTAGATCAGCACTTCTGGAGAAAGCAGGGAGACTGTTGCTAGGTGTTCGGGGAGTTAGAGGGGAGGAAAAACCAGGGGACAAGTAACAGAGGTAGGCTGTGCCCCTGGATCACCCCAGAAGCAGTGCCTGGTGCTGCTGCAGGGGCAGAGAGCGCCAGCTCAGAGATCCCAACCCAGATTGTGTTTTTTTTTTTTCCCTTCAGGCAGTTACCAGCACCGAAAGTGATGTTTCCTATGCAACTGTGAAACCAAAGCCTAGAAAATCCATCCCTACAGCCCCATCCCCTGACTCTGCTCAGGCCGAGCCCAGTCCAGAAAGGGTGGAATATTCAGCTGTAGTAAGGATTCTGGCATTCAGTTCTAAAATGCAAGGATGTTTGAAGAGATTCTTCTGATCCCCTTTATTCTCTTTAAATCTTGCTTTTGGGTTCTACAGGGCATGCTGAGTCTTGCACAAGAGCACTTGCATGCAATGTTCATGTGTCTTCTAGCACATTGAACCCTGTTCCTTTCATTAGCAGCAAGAGGAGTTCAGGAAAGGCTCTAGAAAAGTTTATCAAATTTCTAGAGGCTTTAGAAAAGCTTAATCTCCATCAGGTCTGGAAAAGTTTGGACCACCTCACACTCAGAACAGCAGCTGAAGTCAGAGCATAGAGGGCCAATTTTGCTTTGTTCTGCTTTGCACATACAATGTTGACAGACCGTAGTTGCTGGTGGGCAGGATTGAACCTGGGGCCTCTGAAGCTTAGTGCATGAGCTAGAAGCCAGCTGGCTGTCAGTGAAGGCAGTAGAGCAGACTCATTTTAGCTCTCTCTAAGGGGTCTCAGTGCCACTAGATGGGACAGACACCACACCCAGAAGGTGTGTGGGTTTTACACAATTTGCCTACATGTGGGTAACCGCATGTACCAGCTGAGAAACTGCAGGCCCAATCTCAGCCCATGCAGGTAGGATGCAAACAGGCCATGCACAAAGAGTCAGCTGCAAATTTAAATGTTCCAGTCTCATGTGACTTGCCCAGCAGTCATGTCACGTGCTCATCCACAGGACTGGAGTTCCACTCACCACCATGCCATTCTTGGAAAGAAACTATTCCAAGTACAGGAAGATCTGCACACGCACACACGACAGGGATGTGCATGAGCATTAGGAAACCTGTGCTGTGCAACCAGCCTCATCCAAGCAATTGAGTTACTTAGACAAAGCAGCCAGGGTATGAGCGCTTCTGTTCCTCAGCATCTGTTCTAGTTACGGTCTCTCGCCCTTCATTTCTTTTCTCTGACCAAGGCTGTTTTAAAATTTCAGGCTCCAGGGATGACAGATATTTCTTACGCCACAGTGAAATATCCAATCCTGGATGAGCAGGCAATCTATGTCAACGTGGGCAGGTCATCCAACCAACCCCGCTTGAGCAGCCCTCTGGAACAAACAGAGTACTGCGAGCTGAAAAGGAAATAGGCTCCCCCCCGGAACATCTCCCTCCTCCCTGTAGTTGTGTGGAAGTGTGAAGATTGCAACTGCTTGGAGCAGCGCTGCAAGGGATGGAATCGCCCAAGATGAGCTGGTGCTGGGGGAGACCCAGCCAGATTAAGCAAATGCCAGATGGAACTACAGTCTATTGAACTGTCTCGCCAGAATGGTCTGATGCAGCTGAACATGATGTGGTGTAATGGGGGGAACGCCGTGGAGAGGCAGAAGAATCACTTCCTCAGTCTTATTTATTTACATGTATGTCAGTCCTCACCTGTGCTGTCTCACGCAAGTTAAAGCCGGAGGGAAAAATAAATAAATAAATAAATAAATCTGATTCTGCAGAGATGGGTCCAAGTCACGTAGGTCTGCTCCAGTTTCCTAGATTTGAGTGGAGAGAGGTTGGGTTTGGGAGCCAGACCCAGGGAGCATGGTGGTGGTGACATCTTCATCCAGCTCTCCTGAGACAGTGAAGCTGCTGCATGGGTCATAGCTGCTCAGAGAGATAAGGGAGAACTGTGGGAGCAGGACCACAGAAAGACAAGGGATGGAGTGCAGCTGGCATCTGGGGACAATGCTTAGACAGGAGCATTCCCAAAAAAAGGCAGCCTGGACTTTGATTGGAATGGGCCCCCCAATGGAAGACAGCGCCAGGGAGGAAAGGAGAAAGACCTCAGACACCAAGCAACATGGAATGGCACCTGCTCAGTGGGATGATGCAGCATTGTTGGGGCATAGGCCTTGGAGAGAGAAGACAGCAGCCCTGGGAGGGGCGAGTTGGCAAGATTGAACCAGAGAGACAGGAAGCGGGAGGGAATTTTGCATCATTTCACTGCATGCGTTCTGTTGCTAAATGGGCAGTGACCTTTCAAGGGGGAGCTCCCACAGCACCATGGGACAGGGAAAGTGGTATTTGCCTGTGCAGAATACATTCCCTTTCGATAGGGTTGGCCGGCAGCACTAATGTGTGTTCTAGTTCACTGCCATGATACCACAAAGAGCTGATAAATAATTCACAGCTAGGAAGCTGGACGACTTATTGAATAGTCTCGATCCTTTGCCTGTTGTTCCCCACAGCCAAGCTCCCAGGTCAAGGAGGCTTCTGCCTTGCACTTACAGAACAGAAGTCAGCAGCATCTCTAGTAGGTCTCTAGAGTAGGACGATACAGGTCGAGGCTCCATGGTTTGATGCCTTCAGACCAAGGCTGGCTGCCTATCTGCTTTAACCACACATACGTTACAGGGGTAACTGGGTGACATTTGATGGCCCGTGATACACACAAGATCAGACCTGATGAATAATAGTCCCTTCTGACTTTAAACTCTATGGCTTTCAGACTCAGGAGACTGCACAGGGCCTGCCCCTATGCCCATTGAAGTGAAGGGTGTCAATGGGAAAAAACTCCCAAAGGGCTTTGGATCAGGCTCATGCATAGTAGCCTGGCAGACTAGAAACAAATCATGTTATTTTAACTCTCTGAATGCCACGATGAAATCACTGTAGCCATGGGCAAATTGCTATTGAACACAGAAGGTAGGACTGCAGCCCCGAGACAGTGGCAAAGCCTGGTGCTTTAAGACCTCGGTCACATCCTATAAGGCCCATAACCTCAGCCTCAGTTGTGTCAACCACCGAGAGGAAGCTGAAGAAGCCAGTGATGTCAGACTTTTACATTACTTTTGTTTTAGTTAGTGTAACCTACAGTCAGGGACATGGTGTTCCAGGGGGTGGCCCAGACTCCGCTCGCTGGGGATGGTGGGTGGGTTACAGCTGCCAACTAGAGTGTGGAATTCACTCGCTGAAGATACAGCCTCTCGGGGTGGGGTGGGGGGGTGGTGCTGCAACATTCCAAGTTTGGGAGTAAGTTTAATGCTTATGAAAGGAGAGGGGGGTAGGGTGTCAGGGGCTGGAAGCAGCAGCAGCAGCAGCATGGTCCAAGGACAGGAGACCAAACTGGGAGTCAGGAATCATAAGTTCTGTTCCCAGGTCTGCAACTGACCCACTGTCTGATCTTGGACAAGCCCTTTCACCTCTTTGTGCCTCCGTTTCCCCCATTGTGAAGCATGGCAAATGGCTATGCACTGAGAGATCTATGGAGGAAGAGTGGTATATACAAAAGAGTTCAGTAGGGTTATTTACAGGGCTGGTTTGATCCAGGCACACAGAGCATGCATTGTGCTACAGTTCTGCCAACAAATCACTCCAATACTGGCCCAAAGACACATCCTGCTAGTCAAGTCCTGAGCTCTCCCCCAGGTCTGCCGATGGTCTCACCCTTCTTCAGGGCCTACCTTACTAATCCTGGGCTTTTCTACAGCAAAGGCTGCCAGCTGATGAATTACACCAAGTCTAC
Source organism: Eretmochelys imbricata (assembly GCF_965152235.1). NCBI lineage: Eukaryota > Metazoa > Chordata > Testudines > Cheloniidae > Eretmochelys > Eretmochelys imbricata. Next base: position 14,063,714 of record NC_135585.1, on the reverse strand, counting down.
TGTGGTTCTGCTGCGAGGTGCACAGAGAGGGACGGGCACAAGCTCAGACCCTTCACTTGCATCTTCATTCAGGACACCGTAATGAACCAATGCACAACAACTCAGCTCTGAGCACTCACTCCTGCCTCCTTGGTGATTGTCTAGACAGAGACGTTCCAAGAAGCAGAAGGGCTGACAGGAGTCAGATGTATGAACCAGGGACTGTGTGCACTCGTTGGGGGGGGGTGGGGAGGTTACCACAGCTCCTCTACAAAGTGAAGGCAGTAGGGGAGGAGTAAGGCAGATCAGGCAGGGTATAAAACATTTCCTGATAAGTACCCCGGGTTGGGGAGTGGTATTCTGGTTCAGACTGGATTCTTCAGAGACCAAACAAAAAGAACTTTTGGGATAATTAACTCACATTTAAACTGACTCAGGGCCTTCCTTCTGCTTCATGATCTAAAAAGTGATACGAACTTGTAATCACAGGAAAAAACCCAGTTTCAGGGTTTGAAAGGACTAGCATCTTCCAGAGCCCAGTGTTGGGGTTGGCGGGGGGGAGGGGGTGACCACTGGTCAGCTTTTTATCACACATCTTTTGTTGCTTTAGATCCTCTCTCTGTAATGCTTTTGTCTTAAGAATAAAGGTGCTTGCTTAGCAGGAGCTATGCAGTGACTTGTCACTATTGTCAATACACTGGTCATAGCTCTTGGAGAAAGCAAACCACAGACACTTGCCTTTGAGGCAGCCCCAGCAAGCCAGTCTATCACAGTGTAGATCAGGGAGCTGTGCAGCCTTAGAAACCCTGGTCAAAAGGGAGCGAGATGCAGGTCTCCACCCAGGAGAGGTGATGGCTGGGAGCTGGAAATCTTTCCTGGGTGCCTTCTAGGGACCATGGAGGGGTGGGAGGGGGGAGAAAATAAAATGTGTATTTGCAAATATGCAAGCAGCATGGCAGCCTTTGTACTAGAAGCATCTGATGCAACCGGGTCTGCTAAGCAAAAGTCTGCTGCTGCTCTGGGACTGGCTCTTCTCTACCAGGGAGAACTGAATGAACGGGTGTGTCAGAGCTGCAGGAGATGGGCCTGGGGACCTCCACTATTAATATGACAGTAGCACTCAGAGAGCCCCAAACAAGATGGGTCCCCACTGTGCCAGGGGCTGTATAAACACATAGGACAACCTGGTCACTGCACCACTCTGGTCTAAGGAGAGGAAAGGGATACAATATATGGGGGAGGAGGAGTGAAATTTACCCCTATACGGAGAGCTCACACAGTCTTGGGCACCACTTGTCTCTAGTTCAGGTGTGGGCAAACTTTCTGGCCCGTGGGCCACATCTGGGTGGGGAAATTGCATGGAGGGCTAGGGCAGGGGGTTGGGGTGCAGGAGGGAGTGTGGGAAGGAGTGCAGTGTGCAGGAAGGGGCTTAGGGTAAGGGGTTGGGGTGTGGGAGGGAGTGTGGGAAGGAGTGCAGTGTGCAGGAAGGGGCTTAGGGGAAGGGGTTAGGGTGCGGGAGGGAGTGTGGGAAGGAGTGCAGTGTGCAGGAAGGGGCTTAGGGGAAGGGGTTGGGGTGCGGGAGGGAGTGTGGGAAGGGGCTTAGTGTAAGGGGTTGGGGTGCGGGAGGGAGTGTGGGAAGGAGTGCAGTGTGCAGGAAGGGGCTTAGGGGAAGGGGTTGGGGTGCGGGAGGGAGTGTGGGAAGGAGTGCAGTGTGCAGGAAGGGGCTTAGGGGAAGGGGTTGGGGTGCGGGAGGGAGTGTGGGAAGGGGCTTAGTGTAAGGGGTTGGGGTGCGGGAGGGAGTGTGGGAAGGAGTGCAGTGTGCAGGAAGGGGCTTAGGGTAAGGGGTTGGGGTGCGGGAGGGAGTGTGGAAAGGAGTGCAGTGTGCAGGAAGGGGCTTAGGGGAAGGGGTTGGGGTGCGGGAGGGAGTGTGGGAAGGAGTGCAGTGTGCAGGAAGGGGCTTAGGGTAAGGGGTTGGGGTGCGGGAGGGAGTGTGGGAAGGAGTGCAGTGTGCAGGAAGGGGCTTAGGGTAAGGGGTTGGGGTGCGGGAGGGAGTGTGGGAAGGAGTGCAGTGTGCAGGAAGGGGCTTAGGGTAAGGGGTTGGGGTGCAGGAGGGGTTTGGGCTCCAGCCTGGCATCACTTACCTGGGGCGGCTCTGGGGTGGTAGTGGTGCGCAATGGGGCCGGGGGCTCTACGTGTCGCCCTTGCCTGTGGGTACCTCCCCCAAAGCTCCTGTTGGCCGTGGTTCCCCATTCCTGGCCAATGGGAGCTGCGGTGGGTGGTGCCTGGAGGCAAGGGTAGTGCACAGAGCCCTCTCCCCCACCCCGCAAACCAGGAACTGCAGGGACATGGTGCTGGCCGCTTCCCAGAGCGGCACGGGGCCTGTGGTGCCACGGGGGTGGCAATCCCGTGGGCCAGATCCAAAGCCCTGAGGGGCCGGATCTGGCCTGCAGGCCATAATTTGGCCACCCCTGGTCTAGTTTCAGCCCTGAAAATACAGCTGAAGTGGAATTTAGGTGGTGCTAGGCCTTACAGGCAGGCTGTCTGCACAGGGCTGCATTTCACACAGCGATCAGGGAGCTAGACGATGTACCTTGTTAGCTCCAGCTATTTTCTCCCTCCCAGTCCGATCCTGCTGACAGGCACCTGAAGTAGCCCCAATGAACACACCTGTGTAGAGTTCCTTTCATGCAGGAGCAGGGCCTATATTTGTTGTTGCACTGGGGGGTAGTTGAGAGTCGCCCTCGGCAGCTCTAGAGTCCTTTTCTAGTCACAAAACTGAGCCTCCAGCCCCTGCCCCAGCAAGCAGCAGCCACTACCAGCTCCCTGGGCTACCAACTCTCACTGCACCCTGAGGGGTGGAGTTTCCCTTTGAGGGCAGAGATGTGTGGCTTGCTAGATGGAGATCATCACGTTCTAACTGCACCTGCAGGTTTCCCCAGAGGGAAGCATCACTTCAATATTTTCATACCCGTATTAATGAAAGGGCGGGGGCGGGCGGGCGGGCGGGCGGGGGGGGGGGGGAGAAGAGCTGGTGTTTGAGCATCACAGCTGCAGCTCAGAGTGGTAGCCATGTTAGTCACAAGTACTCCGTTCTTTTAGCTGCAGCTCAGTGGGTGGAAAGTAATTTGCACCTTGCTGACTCCATAGACAGGCTTCCTTTTGTGTCCTTCCCACTTAGCTCAGCTGGCCAGTCCCTTTTATTTGGGGAAATAGATTGGGAAATGAAAATGCAGTTATTAGGCAGAGTCCTTTGTGGATCCACAGTATCCTACAGCCAACAGGCCTGAGCACGTCACAGACACTAATGAAGGCTGTCACCTCCCTCGGAGACTAGTATCCTTCCTGTTATACGGATGAGCAGGTTAAGGCAAAGCAAGGTTCAGGGACTTGTAAACTGAGCGGTAGAGTCAAGCATAAATGAGTCCCAATAACCTGCTGCACCTCCAGGTGTAACTGTCTCTACCCTGTATGAGAATGAACAGGGTTTTCAAAGCTGCAGAAGGATGGACAGATGAATCAGCACAAATGTAAGACACACTGAAAGCCTCTTAGCCTGTTGTAAGACACACTGAAAGCCTATTTTCACATACCACACAAGCTTTTATTTCAATGGGTCTTGCCAGAGATGGGGCCAACTCAGTACCAAACATCAGGGCGAAGTTCAGATTCAGATATGCAAAAGGGGACTTTGTCCTGAGATCTTATTCTTACAGGGAAAAAGAGTCAAGTTCTCACACCAAAGTTCAAATGTACTACGGACCCCAATGGTGCATTGGTTAAATCAGCCAGGGAATACACAAAAGTTGCTCCTGAACAAGAAGGAAGAGAGTTTCAAGTTCAAGAATTCAATGAATTCTACTCGGCAACAGCGCTTGGAGAAAAGGAATTGGAGAAACCATCAGCATCTCCCAGACAGAGCTCTACTTTAGATCTTTAAGAGGAGAAATTACTTGTAAAGATAAAGATAAAATCACACTCCATTAGAGAGAGTATTGTAGTTGGAAAAGACTCATCACAGACATCTCAGCTGCAGTCAGTTACATTCTAATGTCCTGCTGCTCCAGTCTGTCCTCTGGCAGGATTCTCAATGCAATGGGTGTTTTGCCTGGGTCAGAACTACCTGATCAGGCTTTTGAGTCTAAAAAGAAAGTCCATTGGAGTCTTCCCATAGATGTCAATAGGCTTTAGATGAGGCCCTAAATGATGCAAATATACCATATCCCTCCCCCAGCACCGAGATGGCTGATGCATGCGCACAATGCTGGAGGCATAAAGCGGTTATAAATTATTAATTGGACTAACCTTCCCAGTCCAATATGCTATCTTCACAATGCATTAATTCAGTGTATTCACAGTGCCTTCATCCTGTAGAGGGTTCTATATTTGCAAGTACCCAGGACAGAATAGTCACACAGCCCTTTATTTTCCCCCTCTTCCTTGCCCTTGGCAAACATTCATTAACCCTCACAGCACACAGGTGAGGTAGGCAGGTAAGTTGGGGTCTCCCTAAGGCAGAAAGGTTAAATGATTTGCCCAAGGCAGAGAGGGAGTCAATGTCAGAGCTGGGCTTAGAATTCAGGATTCCAGTCTTAGCCTTCCATGAAGAGAGGTGTTGTCTAAGACAGTGGTTCTCAGACAGGGCTCTGGGACCCGGGGGGGGTGGGGTGGGGGGAGGCGCTATGAGCAGGTTTCTGGGGGGTCCACCAAAATAAACGAGAACAGGACCAATGTTAGACTCACTGGGGCCCAGGACAGAAAGCAGAATCCCAAGCCCCTGAAGCCAAAGCTGGAGCCCTTCCTCCCCAGGCCAAAGCCAAAGCAACGTAGCTTCGCGGGGCCCCCTTGTGGAGCGAGGCCCTGGGCAACTGCTCTGCTTGCTATCCCATAATGCCAGCCCTGGCTTTTAAATCAGCAGAACAACAGTTGTGGCAGAGGTGGGCCCTGGAATATTTATAGCATGTTGGCGGGGTTTCAGAAGGAAAAAAGTTGAGAACCCCTGCTCTAAGAGATGTTCAGGTTCCAGGCTTCCGAAACACAGAAAGCACCAGAAACCCCCCACCGTTTCTCAAGCACCTGGTCCAAGTCCCCTGAACCACCCCAGAACAGTCGAATCCAAGTCATTGACCACACAGCAGTTCAGCTCATGGCCCAGGCATAGCCTTCCGGGAGCATGAAGAGGCCGGGTACTATACAAGGTAATGCTAAGCTGTGTACAGTGCAGTTCTTCCAGGCCCCTTACTCCAGAGGACAGGCAACAGGGTGATGGATTCATGCATCTTCTGTTTGGATGCAACAAAGTATCTTCCCGTGGTATCTTCAGCACTAAATGAAATTATAAACAAGCTGAGAGTCCTGGTGGGCATTGGTGCATGAGAAGGTACAAGTCTTCTCCAGCAGCTGTGCTGCATCCAAGAGGAAACTCACTCCCCGGGATCATGAAATAAAATTTTTCCTCCATACCATGGGCCAGACGGTCCCATTCAAGTAAAAGGGACTGTTGCTAAAAACTGAATGGGACCAGGGTTCGTCAGCCTTCTTTTGGCTGGGTCTATGCACAGAGAGCCCTGGTTTAACTGAAAGGTTATTTTAACACAGATTTAGGCACACTGGTGGCACTGGGTGAGTGGATGCTCTTAAATCAGTTTAAAACTATAGCTAGTCAAACAAAAGAAACTCTGGTGAAACAGGTTTCCCCATCAGAAAACCAGTTTGACGTGCTTCATTTCAGACCTAGTGAAAGCACTTCATTTTTCCTTTATAACTAAGTCAAAACAAAGAATTGCAGGAAAGTCATTCCCATATTTCCAAAATGAAGTTTTCCAGATGTTTTATTCCATGGGAAGTTTCCACTTGGTGTCTCAACTGGGAGAAGAGAGCATTCCAGGATGCCTGAATTTCCCACAGAATGGAATTCGCAAGTGTCAACCAGCTCTAGCTTAGGTTTGGCTTCTGTTGAAGAATTTTACAGGGACCAGCTAAGCTAATAGAATCAGTTTTAAACAGGTGTTCACATAGGTTTAAAATCAGTTTAACAATTGTTTTTGCTTAAGTTAAACTGGTGCAAAGCTTCTGTGTTTTGACCAGCCCTGGTCTCTTTTTTTTAAAAAAAGAGAAAGAATTTTTTTCTTAAACTTCTTAAAAAAAAGACAAAGTTGCTCTTGAACAGAGCTGCAAATTAATAGATAGCTCTTACCCAGTGCTTTTCACCTACAGCTCTCCCCGGGGTTAATCAAAGTTGGAGAGTATCCTTACCCTCCTTTTACAGATGGGGAAACGGGTTCAGAAATATTTTTTTGCCCCACCTCACACACCAAGTCAGTGGCAGAGCCAAGAATAGACTTGGCGCCTTCTGACTCCCAATCCAGTGCCCTTTCCACTAGACCTCACTACCTCAAATCCACTTTACCAGCCTTATTTTCCAGAAGTTATGATTTGACTCAGTCAAATCCCCACATATTCCTCAATACTTATGTACTGATAGCCAGTAAAGGCCAACTATGAACCCCCAAATCAGCATTACAGCAGCTTCACTAGTTCCTCCAGCAATCTCATCTCTTGCTCTTTACTACTTGCATTTTTAGTCATTCATTTCTGCTTTATATGGAGTCTGGAGCAAAGTGAGATCCTGCAAAGTCACTTAAACAAGAACCAGGAACCAGCAAACCCACAAAAGTTATTTCTGCCAAGGCAATTTCCCCATGCATTAGGATGTTCCTAGTTTCTATGGTGCTGAGCACTGAGGGAATCTCTCTCCCCTTCTACAAGTACCGGAGTGTGTGTGTATGTTGCTTTGGCAACTTAAATGCAGACTCAAGCCAGCTCTGTTGCATCAGTGTAAACATGTCTCTCTGCACGGTAGGGCCACATCCTGCAGCCCTGGCTCAGGCAAACCTCCCACTGAAGCCATATTTGAGATTTATCCCTCCTGGTGAAATTCACCCCTTTGTACCACACCGGGGTGTGTGCCACTTCTGCTCTATTTCAAGAGCCAGTTAAGTCAGTCTACCGATGGGCTCGATCCCGCCCTCCTTGCAGTTACTCCCATCGATTCAGTGGTGCACCTTCAGGCCAGATGTGCCTACAGGATGAGGGTAAGCCCTCTGCTGGCCACAGTGCTCAGCACTTGGCAGAACCAAAGTCCTAAACCCACTTCAGCCCTCAAGAGAATTAATTGGTGCATCATCCTGAAGGGACTGGGAAGGATTAAACAGGGGATGGAGGCCGAGTCATATGTTGTAACAGTAACACCCTGGCTTGTGCCACTCCAAACGGGCAGATGCTCCACTGACTCCAAAGGTGGTACGCCAAAATTTACACCAGCTGAGGATCTGGCCTCGTATTCCTGGTGAGGACGTTGGAGTAACTGAAGAGGCCACCCATCAAGACTCCATCTCTGGTGTCACACTGGGTCCAGGGACACTTCCACATGGAGATCACAATCTGGCTCAGAGTGGACATGTTCAATGAAGCAGATAGCTCCTTGAATTAATGCACTCCATCACCAGAGACACTTAACTCAGGAATGGTGTACCTCTGACAAAAGGAGAGTACAGTCATACCCAAGTCCCATAAATAATAATGTCCCCAGCCTGGTAACATTGTTCGCCTGGAGAACAGTTAATATGGAAGATTACATGAATTATGTAGAGAGGCAGGCTAGTCGGAGTGAACATTAAGGCCTCGTAGGCACAGGATTTAAAGACATTTTCATAAAAGGCAGGTGCTCTTAATCACACTTCAATAATTTATGGGACATTTATAAAAATATGGACAACTTGTGAATTGCTTCATTACTCTGAATAATAACGTTCCAAAAGAACAAAGAGGCAATAGCACCCTATTCACTCACTTGCTGGCTTGCAAAATTTTGTGATAGCTAGCTCTATCCCACAAACCAGTTATTTTCAGCAGGGAATACATTTATATAAATAAAAGTAATTTATAGCAAAATTTCTGCAAAACATAAGACTACTACACAATAGTTACAAAGGACTCGTTTTACTGGGTGTTTGATAGCACTCTGACTTCATACTTCTGTGTTATTCTTATGAACCGTGTGAAACCTTTGTACAGGTTGAGTTAAAAGCGTGTTGAGTGGGTTGTTTCATACCCATCGTTCTTCAATGGCAAGGATAAGTTAACCCTAGGCCCCCCCCCCCACCTAAGACAAGAGGATCGTGTGAACCCATCCCATAAGCTCAGATGGTGTGGGTGGAGGGTTTTTTTGCTGAGAACTGTTTTGGGTAAGTGTGTGTGTAGAACACAGAATGAGAGAGCGTGCACATGTGCCTGAAGAGATCCAAGCAGAAGACTGTAAGCATGGTAGGGCCCTCAGAGAAATCTAGAGAGCGGTTCGGGGTTGGCGGCGTTGGCTGAAAAGAAGCTTGGGCCTGTAAGAGAAGATCCTACTCCTTTTGCTTTTGGTTCCTTCTGCTTTTAGAGAAACAGGACTTTGTACATTCCTTCTATACCAACAAAGCTGCATCAAAGAAAACACCAGACTATCATCAATTTACTCCTACAGCCCCAGGGCTCCAAACCTTGACTAGCTGCTCTGGTCAAAATGGAGTCATATTATACACCCAGTGAAATATAAGTGTATACACACACCCAGAGCACCATAAACAGGCCTTAGTGTAAGTGAGCATCAGACCTCTAGTGCTAATGAAGAGCTGAATTTTTCCTTTCTGGAAATACTGTCGTCCCCTTCACAGTGCACACATGCAATATGGTCAGGGAGTCAGATGGAGTCCCAAACTCAGTGTTGGAGAAGAAAGTGACATTTCCAAAAGTTGGAAATCAAGTTTTTAAGAAGAAAGACTTTCAAATCCTAAAAAGAAAAGGAGTACTTGTGGCACCTTAGAGACTAACCAATTTATTTGAGCATGAGCTTTCGTGAGCTACAGCTCACGAAAGCTCATGCTCAAATAAATTGGTTAGTCTCTAAGGTGCCACAAGTACTCCTTTTCTTTTTGCGAATACAGACTAACACGGCTGTTACTCTGAAACCTTTCAAATCCTAGTTCCCCTGCCACTGGATCATGAATAACTAGAAGAAAATAGGCTAGAATTTCCTTACCAAGTTGGCAGACCATTTGGAAGTCAGGCAAAGGAAGAGAAGGATAGGGCTGTGCCCAGAGCATAGGATTTACATTTCCAAACAGAAAAATGACAAGTAAAAAAAAAAAAAGTCAGATTAAAATTACCACTTTTAAATCAATAGTGTGAATCCATTTGCATTGAGCTAGTAGAGAAGACAGCTAAGAGACTTCTAACAGAACAAAAGACAAGGAGAGAGACGTGGAACACCATGACCAAATTCAGCAGTTGTATTCTTCAATTCGCAGCTTGCCTGGTATTCTTGGCACATTGGTAAACCTCAGAACAGTGGAAGCTGAAGCAGTAGTGGAAAGAGTTATGAAATCAAGAAGACCGTCTCTCTGAAGGGAATTGCTCATGTCTAGATCTTTGTCAACTGTTGTTAATTATCTTTGCATGGACTAAGTCTCTTACAGCTGGGCCAAGTGTACTAGAATCTGAAAGATGAAAGTCTTCACCAGCACTAGTTTTTAGGACAAACACAAGCTGGAGTTAAGTGAATGAGAGAGCAAATGCACAGAGTTTAAAAACAATGCAATAGAGATAGCCTGGTGGTTTACATTTTAAATGGAGTCTCGTGGCGGGGTAGGAATTTGACAAACTTTACCCCAATTAAATAAAAGTGGGCCTGCTTCATTGTATCCATTACTCCAGCTTTTACATTGATTTCAGCTGAGTGACACCAATGGGATTTCACTGGAGTAACAGTGGTAAAAAAAGGCAGGTTTCTATATGTATAGAGCCTGACCCACAGGCCACTGAAGCCAATGCCAGCCTGTCCCCTGACTTGACCGGAAGCTGGATTGGACCCATATTCCACTTTATCTTACAGGATCACAAGGTATTTTACAAGCATACATAGAGCCCCATTGAAATACAGCCATTCCCAAGTGGAGGGCAGCAGCCGGCAGGCTGATAGCACCCTGCATGTCACTGGGGTGGGATAAGGACAGTTTGATCTAGGACACTGGGTTAAAACTTCTGCTTCTCTGAAGAGTGCCATGAAACTTGTAAGGCTTGAATCGTCACTGCCTTGCTTCTTGTGCAGTATTGGACATCTGTACAGATGTTCTGCCAAGTACTACCAGATCACTATTCCCACTCCCATTGGCAATAGCATCTCACACATACACACACAGCTGTTAATGACAGCACAAACAGGCAAGGCAGAGCACTTAAGATCTTGGTCCTTCCAGGACTAACCTGAAAGCAGCAGGACCCACCACACAGAAAGCATGGAACTCAATTCATCCGTCACATAAAAAGTAAGACCGCAGTCATCCCTGCCAGGGTTTGAACTTGTGGTTTCCAGAAAGTCCCTTTTTAAAACCCAATGCTTAGGCAACAAAGCCATGGATTGTGTGTTGTGGATTAATTGTAATACACGGACAACTTCCCTTCTTAGAGAGCCTACATGAACCAAGATGGGATAAAGGGCGGGTGCCACACAACTTGCTGAAAGCAGAAACAGACTTGTCTGAATGCCCCAGCAAACTCTTGGGGGAGGAGAGAGTCCCACAAGAACCAGTCCTGGGACCTCTGCTGGTTCGCATATATACAGTTTACTGTAACAGCAGTAACTCATTCAGTGAGCTGCTGGTGAAAGACGATGGGATGGGATGGGGTGGGGAGGGGTGATGAGTGAGAGCAAACAATAAGTGAGGCTGTAGTCGGTCAGATCTCCTGTAACTGGGTTGGCATGTGGATGACAAATCTTAATAAGCAAATCCCATCAAGACACTTGGTAGGCTAATTTGGCCAGAGAATGAGAGCTTTTATATGCTGTCTAGACAGTCTTGCAAAAGACATTTGATTTTTAAAAGCCAGCCAAGTGCTCTAAGAGCTGGAACTGCACAAAGTGGTGGCAAATGCAGAAGCCAGCATTTAAATTGTGTTCTCTTTGCCTACATAGTAATGTAGGTCTTGCTTTACTAGATCAAAACCGAGGTCCATCTTGTGTGGGACACTGGCCTGCACCAGCTGCTTCAGATGAAGGTTTAAGAACCCCACAGTAGGCAGAGATGGGAGATCATTTGCCCCCTCAATATAGGTCTCATCCTGATCTCCAAAAGTTAAAGATCAGCTTAAACCCTGAAGCATAAGGCTCAAAAGATTTCATTATAATTATGGTAACCATATAAACATCCAGCATCTTTTTTGGATCATGCTAAATTCTCAGCCTCTGTGACTTCCAGAGGCAATGAGTTCCACAGTCTAATTACACATTGTGTGTGGGGAAAAAAATCCCTTTATTAGTTTCAAATTTTCCACCTGTTAATTTCATTGCATTGCCCCTTGTTCTTATGTTGAGGCAGGAAGAATAGATGCTCCTGATCTATTATCATTCATTATTTCATGTACTTCTAACATATACTCATTGAAATACCTTATTAGTCTACTGTTCTGGGAGCTCCCCCATTATAGCTCTTGTCCTTTTCTCCCATATTGCTGCCTGACAGGCTCCCACAGAAAGGATGGAGAGCTCACTGCAGGATTTTTAGGATAGTTTTAAACAGTGGACAAAGCTACCTTGATGCATGTCTGCAAAAGGAGAAATACATTTAATGATAGCCCCAGCTCCAGTGTGTAACAAATAGCAAACTAATGATGATGGGAGCCATTATCTGTAGCTCAATACACATAATGGTGCAGGAGATATACATGATTAATGCAAGGAACTGGAAGAGTCAGGAGGATGGGATGAGCGTTTCCCATCAGGCAAATCTTCAATGCTGACAGATTATTATTAGCGTTATGGTAGCACCCGGGAGCCTCACCCGTAGACCGGGCCCCCATTGTACTAGGCACTCTACAAACAGAGCAAAACTTGACTGTACAGACACACACAGAGCTCATTTAAAATCACTGGTAGTTCTGAGGACATTCTCTAGCCAGCAAGATCACTGCATTCTGGTAACCCCTCCCCCAAATCCTGCTCAGTTGCTCTTTGGTGATTTTTACCAGGAGAAAACCTTTTTTTCACTCCTTCGAGTGATCAGAAGTTCTTTAAAATGCTTGTTTTAGTTGGTATTTTTAAAATGTTTTATGTACATATCTGGGCAGCTTCCTTCCTTCGAGAATCTTCATGGGGTTAATTCAGGACAGCTTGTATGCGGTCAGATGTTGCTGCCGGAGTTCTTTGAAATGCATAAAGCAAGGTAGCACTCAGCCACATGTAATCATCTTAAATAGTCACCAGGCACTATTATCATAGCTGTCTCAGAGACCCAGAGAGCATGTAAACCTCAGTCTGAGCAAAGCACTTAAGCGCATGCTTCAGCACTAAGCATTCAACTTGCCCCATTGACTTCTATGGGGCTACACATGCTGAAATTACACACTGAACTAGTTAGGATCAGGACCTTGAAGACATGTCACCAAATGCAAACTGGGTCATCCAGTCAGATCACTGGATAGTGACTTTTATAGGCAGATAAAACTGATGAGCATTTCAGGAGAACAGCTTACTCATGCCAACACATTATATTTTACAGCAGCCTTACTTCTGTGAAGTTGTACTAATATTCAGACAAGTAGGATTACTGAGCCTTTCTCCTTCAGATTTCTCCATAAGGCTCGCTTACCCCAGTTGCATACAGAACACTTGCAACTGATAAAATGTCTTAACACTTTAACTATGCCAGGACAGTTAAAGCAGCAAACAGGGTGTCACAGGGGCTTCTCGTAGACTCCAAGCACACAGTGCTACACCAAGTCCCCTTTAAGAGAATTAATTTTCTTAAAACAGAAAACAGTCATTTGACTCACTTCATCGCAAGCTTCCTGGCCACCCCTCCCAGGGGTCTCTGCTATTCCTGCTCCTGGTAGCTTCCAAGTTGCAGTCAGCTCTGCTCCTGTCCTGGAGCAGCAGCCCCAGGGCTGCTTCCCCGAGCACATGGCCACATGCTCCACAGACCTACCCCCACAATGTGCTCTGCTCCACTGGGACTTCTCTTCCCCAGGCACTGCCTGTCTCAATCACCCTCCTTCCACCTTGCCTGTCCTGCCCTTTAAAGGCTCAGGTGCTGCTGGCCGCCTTTAGTGGGCTCCCCTGCTCTGACCCAAGGGTGCAGCTGGGCCCAGCTCGACTCACACAGACCAGCTACGCTGTGACACAGCTAAAGCAGCAAAACTCCTCTCGTATAAATGTAGTTATACCAGCTAGGTGCTTATGCCAATAGAGTTTATTCTGGGCCAGGAAAGCTGTACAAGTATGAGCACTTTTATATTGGTGTAACTGTGTCTACACAAGGGCTTTTACTGGCATAGCTACATTGGCAGGACTTTTAAATGGAGACCTGGCCTAAAGCAAGTGGCAATTGTGCACAAAGCTAGCCTACACCATAGCAAACTTTTTACCTTCTCCTTTTTCTTCTGCTTGTTTCATTCACTTACAGTCTTGGTTAAGGATGAGGTACAGTAAGTTCTTTGCAGTAGGGACTATCTTAACTACATGTTTGTACAGGGCTCAAAACAATGGGGCTCTGATCCCTGTTTGGGACTTCCAGGCAGCACTACAATACAAAGCAGCTCTGTGTCAAGGGCATAGGGAGCCTCTGCTGCACTCCAGGAGAAAGCTAGTTGCTGATCAAAAAATAAGTAAGATGTGAAAAGTACTAAATTGCCAAGTAAGATAACAGCCAATTGTATATTCCAGCAGCTTCTCCCCCTCCCCCATTCCCTGGCCCATTTTCCTGGGCATTTATTCTGCCGTGAAATCACATGATCAGATCATAGAATGTGTTTCTGCTGACGTGGTTTGTTAGCAGGAAATTATTGGTGCAGCAAGAAGACACAGCGAGGACCCAAAGGACCCTTAGTCCTTTCCTGGGGTGGGGTTTCCGGTGTGTCGGCATATTCTGAGTAACGGGGGAGAAAAGGAGTTGCTCGAGATGAATTTTCTCATGAAAAGCATGAGCCCCGTCGTACAGCCCTGGCTGCGGTGAGTAACCCCATTGCAATTAATAGGTCTGTCCCCTTGAGCAGGGGACTCTAAACCAGCCACGATGCCACGCGTCCACCTGCAAACAGAGAAGCTGCCAAGCAGCCGGCCGACTCACAACAATATCTAAGGCCCCTCATTTCTGCCCAGAGGACTCAGGCATTAAACTTTCAAGGCCTTAGGAACGCTGTCCCCAGATAGCAATAAAGGCAGTGACGTGAAGTAGGGAGGCCTCCATCATTTTTAGTCACCAAACAAGATCAGAACAGCGAGCAGCAGCCTTCTTCCCCAATCTGCTGCTGTAGCTGAACCTGGAGAGACCACAGCAAGGGCTGAGAGAGAAATACAGTCTCCCAAGCTAGTCCGTTCTTGGCCCATCTGCTGAGGCTTCCAAGCAAGGGTGAGCTTAATGCTTATTGTGACAGCACTTCTGATAGGACCAAGCTCCTGGGAAAGCTGATGCTCAGGGGCATTTGTAAGGTCTGTTCCAAGGTTGCTCTCAGAGACAGGAATTTGAAGTAAAAGTAGGGAGAAGTGTATTTAGGGATACAGATACTTTCACTGAAGGCAGGTCAGACAAGCCTGCTTTACTCCTTTCAATTTACTTTGAGGATTCTTTAAGAAAATGCACACAGTGAGTGCTCAAGAGCAGGGACTTGGGGGGAAATCCTGGCTTCATGGAGTCATAGAAATGCAGGGCTGGGAGACACCTGAAGAGGTTATGTAGTCTATCCTCCATGCCCTGAGGCAGGACCAAATCCTCCCTGACCAGATATTTTTGTCACTATCAAATTTCTTGGTCAAGGTATAGTCAAGGTCCAGACTCCAGAGAAAATAATAAAAAATAAAATAATGATAATAAGTAAATAAAAAGATTTGGGGGTCCATTCTAAAGTGTCTTGTGGTCCGGATTTGGCCCATGGTCCACCTATTACTACCTCAACCCAGACCACCCCTAACATGTTTGTCTAACCTGGTTTTGAAAACTTCCAGTGATGGGGATCTTACAGCTTCCCTTGGCACCTGTTCCATTATCATTATCACCCTTACCGTTAGGAAGTTTTGCCCAATATCAAAACTAAATCTCCCTTGCTGCAGATCAAACCCGTTACATCTTGTCCTACCTTCGGTGGGCAGGGAGCAAAATTGATCACTGTCCTTTTCACAACCTCCCCAACCTAGCTGAAGACCTTTCTCAGGTCCCTCCTCAGTCTTCTTCTCTCAAGACCAAACATGCAGCCAGTTCAGTCAATGGCAAAACTCGCTTTGAGTTCAGCGGAGCCCAGATTCCCCCATTTGTCTTTCTACTTGTCATTCTCTACCAGCCCGTCGCCTCCAACATTGAAGGAAGCTTTAAAAACTTAGCTCTGGCAGTGGTGGGGAGAGCAGCGTCGGTGCTTTCAGGGAACAGTTTGCACCCCGATTTTGGCTGCTAGCTCCGACACCATGGCTCGGGCTGGCGGAATCCCAGAGCTACTCGGAGGGGCTGGTTTGCGGATTCTGTTGAACCTGGGTGTCTGTCTCCTTTCCTAATTACACACATTAGTGCCTGGAAACAAACACGAGTTAACAGCTGCTCCTGCGGAGCGCTGCGTTTTGTTAATACATTGTCTGCTGCTAGGGAGGGGAGCGGGAGAGATCATTAGTTCCCAATTACTTGGCAAGCCCAAAGAATCTTGCAGAGCAGTTGTTTGCATACTATAAATAAACTACAGCTTGCAAGAGGCAGGGAAGAAGTCAAACAGCCGTGTTTAGTGGAAAGTTAAGACACAAACAGCGTCTATTCACCCCGGGGATGACTGCGTGGCTCCAGGAAACAGCAAACCCACCGTATTAGACTTGCAGCCAGGAATAAACCCCACAACTGCTGGCAGGCTCCCCCCCGTCGTGTGCCCGGACTCTGGCGGCTAGCAGCCGATCGTATGGGTGCACTTCCATAGACTTCCCACCCGCCCCTTGCATCCGCTACCTTAGGGAGCTCAGCACCCTGCTCCCCTTTTGCGGGATCTCTGGTTTCTGAGTTTATTCTCCCCCCGCCCCCCACCCCAAGAAAAGCCGCCCGAATGGGTCCCCCACCTTGTGCAGAAGATCCTCATCGTAGCAAGGGCTGCCGGCTCCATCGGCGTCCATCCCTGAGGCTGCCCGGGCGCTGCCAACCCCGCTCCGAGCTCCCCAGCCGGGCTCCACCCCCTGTAATTTCCCTGCGTAGGTGCCGAGCGCTGCTCCCGCCTGACCCCAACGCAGCAGGCGGGGCCGGGCGGCTTCCCTGAGGCAGCCCGGCGCTACCCGGCCCGCAGCATGGCCCGGGGGGCCGCGGCGCAAGCCAGACGCAGCTCCTGCGAGCGCTCCCGGGGAGGCGAGGCGAGCGAGTCCGGTTCAGCAGCCGGAGCAGCTCCCCGGGGCTGCCAAGTGCTGAGCGGGCAGGACCCTGGCGGCCTTGGCGGAGCCCTGGAGCCGCCCGGGCCGGGCCGGTTTTCAGCACCCGGGACAGCTCCCGCAGCCCGCAGGGCTAGCACCCGGGTCAGCTCCAGGCGCAGGTCCCCTCTACGCACAGCTCCGAGCACCAGAGCCAGCTCCCAGCCCCAGCGGCCGGGCAATGCGCTGAAGCCCTGCCGCTGGACGGGGAAAGCAGCGGTTACCCAAACTTGAAAGCGCTCGTGTCTCACCTTCCGCCCCCTTCCCCCCCCCGGCTCCTCCCCCCGCTGTCTCTCCCAGCAGCTCCGGAGCCTCAGCTGCGTGTTTGGAAGCGAGTCAGGACTGCAGCAGCCAGGGGAAGGCTCAGGAAGCCGCACTGGAGCCCAGGGGCTCCCTCGTTCTTTTCGGCAAGGTCTGGTGCCCCTGCAACAGCAGCTGTTTCCATCCAAAAGCGTCACCGGCCCATGGGCGCTGGCAGCCCCGGACTTGGGCACAGGGCATCGGCCTCCCCGCAGAATTAGCGGAGCGGGGGGGGGAGCACGTGGGGCTGCGGAAAGGGGCCATTTCCGAATGACAGGGCGCCCGCGATTACTCAGCCGAGAGGGGGGCGCGGGGCCCGCCGGCCAGGTTGCTGCCGGGCGCCTCGTACACGCGGCGAGGCGGCGAAGAGGAGTTTGGGCTCGAACGCAACATCTTACAGCTCAGCCCAGGGAAGGGCCGCGTGAAGAGTTGGAGGGACTTGGAGAGACTCAGCTGTCGCCGTAGCGCCCGGCGCCCAGAAGCTCTCGGATCCCAGTTAAGCTGCGAGACGGCTCGATCCCCTCTGGCACAATTCCCGTCCTGCGAGCGCCGCAGGCTGCTCTCAGTCCCGGCCCTTTTCACCAGAGCGCCCTGCGGAAGGGCCGAAAGCCCCCGTTTCACCTGTGGTTTTCAAATCCCTTCTCCTCCGGCAGGAAGGAGAGCGCTGCCGGGAGCCGCAAGGGCTCTCAACCGGGCGCGATTGACTATGGAGAGGCTTTTTGACTAGGGGAACACGTCCTCTTATTGTTACGAAGGCTGGGCATTATGCCAGCCAGGCTGCAGGAAAGGGGTGCTGCCATCATCATTTCCACTGCTCAGAGCACTTAAAACAGGACTAAGACGGGGGCGTCACAGGGCGTCCGGGGGAGCGGCTAGCCCGGCCTGTGCAGTCTCCTGGGAGTGCCCCTCTTACTGGCCAAGCCCTCCGCTTCGCCAGGTCTGCCGCTCGGCTTCTCCAAGCCCGAGCCTTCAGGCTCCAGCACCCCCCTAGCTCAGCCCACGCTGTGCACTGAGTCCCCAGGAGTTCAGGTTTCAGAGTAGCAGCCTGTTAGTCTGTATCCGCAAAAAAGAAAAGGAGGACTTGTGGCACCTCAGAGACTAACCAATTTATTGGAGCATGAGCTTTCCTGAGCTACAGCTCACTTTGTCCCACGCATGCAGACTCCCTCCTTAAGGGTTTTACCCTTTCAGGGAGCAACGCAGCCACTAAGTGTCCGCAGAGACACAGGGCAGCCTTTTCTAGGCAAGCCAGCAGTTTGTTAGTCGACTGCAGTGCAGCCCCTGAGAGCCCTTAAGTTGGCATGGAAAAGTCAAGTCTAGGACTGAGTGTAATATTGGCAGAACCAACTGCCCCCCATTTGCCCACGGTTTGCTGGAGTCCATCCCAGTCTCTCTCTGGTTCTGTGAGTCTGGAGCCCAGTCCTTAACCCAGCCATCTGACACCTCCTGCGTCTTTGTCCCCCCTGCAGCCCTGCTTTTGTGTTCCCCATCTTCCTGGCTGCCCGCTGTTGAGTCAATGCTTAATCATCAGGTCTTCCATTATCTCCCCAGGGTGCTCCATTCATGTGTGTCCATGCCATTCAGTTCCTGATGGGGCATTTGGGTCAAGCCACCCAGGCATGTGACACCCACCCATCTTTTACTACACTGTCCCAGGGGAGGAAATTAACTGCTTCACAGCCAATGGTTAACAATACAAGGTATGGGTAAATTGAGTCATGCATATTGTTGATAAAAAGTAAAAGATTTTCCACAGCTGGGACAGCGCTTCACCTGTGTATACCAAAGCAGTGCCATGAACAGGCTCACATTAATGGACCTATGCACATCTGGCCCAGTGGTTTTTACAGAATGAGAACATATCCACTTCCACATTGAAAAAGTCTATTTGACTTCTCTGCTGGTCCCCTTTAGGAAAGGAGCTGTCCTATTTTAAAAGAGAACTTTTTATCCTTACCACATGCTTCAGAATTCATGGGCAGGATCTCAGCTTGTCCCTGAAGTTTGGCCAGTCTTTAGACTAATTCTTTGATCATTGGTGGTATCCTCTCAACATCTCTTGTGATTTTGTCTCTCTCCAGGATCTCCATGTATCTTGCTGATGCTGCGAGATGTCTTCATTCTTTATTTTTACTTTGGAAATTTGTCTGTTCCTTGACTTCCTTAGGGTTCCCTCCTTCCTGCACACCCCTTACACTTTTGAAGAGAATTTTCTGTTCCTTCATGTCATTTTAAATATGTTCTCTGAAGCTTTTCTTCCTTCACTTGCTTTATCT
Organism: Eretmochelys imbricata; assembly: GCF_965152235.1. NCBI lineage: Eukaryota > Metazoa > Chordata > Testudines > Cheloniidae > Eretmochelys > Eretmochelys imbricata. Next base: position 14,044,703 of record NC_135585.1, on the reverse strand, counting down.
GCTATTTATCCACCCACCTATTTTCTCAGTAAAGAAAGAGGTTCAAAGATGGGCAAACAACATGAATGGAGGGCTTCAATGAAGAAGATGAGAACTGTTTAGAGAGAAGACAAGAAAGGAGATGATTTAGAGTCATACAAAAATAAATGACTTGTACTGAGAAGATATACCAGGAATCCCTATGTGACTGCTCTCAAAATACAGGAACAATTTGATGAAAGTGAAAGGTAGCAATTTAAAAGCTGTTAAAGGGTTGGTTTTGTTCTGTTTTATTGTCATTTGTTTCCACAACATATAATTAACCTGCAGAACTCACTGCCACAAGGTAGCACTGAGGCTAAGAGCTCAGAATGACTGCATTTATAGGGATAATGTCTCTATGTCTAAACGTCAGATATTTAAAGGATAATGAGAATTTCCAAAGTTACATTAAAGAAGCTAAAAAAAATATGAAGGGTGTAAACTCTCATGCTTCGAGGCACAAACTAGCCACTATTTGATGGGGGCTCAGAAAAATTTTCTCCGATGAGCAAGTTATTCACTCTGACGTTTCTCGTGTTTTCCCCTGAAGCATATGATACTGGCCACGGTGCTACGTGGACCATGGGCAGTTCTGAGTGCAATACTCTATCAGGCTAGTATACATGTGCTGATTGCATAGGACTATTAGCAGGAGTAGGCGGGTGTATTGTAATAGCACACAAAGGCCCCCATTGTGCAGGATCACAGTGTGCCCAGTGTTGTACAGACACCGGCCTTTGTCCCATAACAAGTTTGCAGCAGTGCCTTGTTGACCAGGAGGCTGGATTACCTCTTCCCAGGACTCGGAGCACTGCACCTCCACCACTTGCCGCTTGCTCAGAATACAGCCTCACATCTGTCCATTGGGCTGGGGTAGTGCAATCACAATGCACCCGCCCTTTATTTACTCCAGTTGCCTAAAGAGAGTGGCACAGAGATTTGAAGTGGACCCTGTTAGCTTTTCGGATCCTATCTGCACAGGGCCTGGCTGCATTTGAGACCTCCTCCTTGAAGAGAAGGTGTGCTCCAATCCCACCTGCCTTTTCATGGATGCCACTGTCATGTCTCTGGTTGGAAGATGATTGTACCTTTGTTGGGGTGGACGGTAGCATGCGGGGATATCTTCCACCCTCAGCATGCCCAACATCCGTCTCTCCCCTCTCAATTAAGCCCACCAATTTAAAACATGCCAAGCTGGTAGGCTCCTTTTCATTAGGTTGTCCCAGTATTTATTACCTTTCCAGCCTCACCCTTTCCCCCATCCCTTCTTGCATGTAGACCCCCTTGGTCATATTATCACTTCGCATTTTAAGACTGTGATTTTCAATTATATTTGTATTAAGTTTCTGTTATTCTGTGCAATGCCTCAAGCATTTGAGGGAGGAAGGGAACACTTTATGAACAGAAACCCCGCTCCTTCTCAAGGGCAAGCTGCATCAGTGAGCTGTAGCTCATGAAAGCTTAGGCTCAAATAAATTGGTTAGTCTCTAAGGTGCCACAAGTCCTCCTTTTCTTTTTGCAAATGCAGACTAACACGGCTGCTACTCTGAAACCAGTTATATTCTGTTAGCTAACAGGGAATGTTTGAGATATATATTTTGACATGGATAAAGATTAACAATAATCCACTGTAAGGCTGGGCCCAGCAGCCTTATAAAAAGGCTAAATTGCACATAATGCCATATTGAGTTGGACACACAAAGCCAGATTCTTTGGCCTGGTTGAGTTGTGCTTAGCGCAGTACTGAGAAGTGGATAGGAGGGGTCTGAAAGTGGCTTTAATCCACTTTAGCTATCCCCACATCCTGAAGTTGCCCAAAGTTTGCTTTAACTCTCCTCTAACTAACTGCATGGATCACATTAGCAGCTGAGGATAGCCAGAGAGCAGAGGCACCCTGGCCATATCCCTTCCCCCTGGGAATGGCCGTTTGACTGGGGGAAAGTGGTTGCACAGAGCCACTATACTAGCGGTAGGACACTTGGAGGTTTCCCTTATGGTAGCCAGTCAAGCCAATTCTCCATCTGCTTTGCTGTGTGAGAGTGGCACAAAGCAATGGAGTGCGAGCCAGATGTTTGGCTGATGTATCTTAGAAGACAAGTTGGACAGTTAATCTAGTGGGTCATATTTCATTTAAAATCCACTATATTTAAATACCAGGATTAGAGGCATATTTGAAGTGAAAAATAAAAACTGTATTTATTTGGAAAGAGGATTAATTTGTTTTAAGATTTTATTTTAATTAGGCAATATCTTGTTTAGATCCCTTTATTCCTTTCTGAAACTCTTTGGAGAGAGCTGATGCTTAAAGCTTAATTGCAACAAATATATCTGTAATGAGAAGTTTATTTAAAAATAAAATCACAGCTTAATTTGGCTTCAGTCCACAGATCTCTCTCCTTCCAGGTCAACAGAAGGACCCCAAGCAAGAAAAACAGAAACGGATTCCAAAACCATCTGCACCCATATAATCTGCTGTTTCACTGCCTGTTCCTGACAATGCTAATTACCTCTCTCTATTAATTCCTCTGACAGCATAAATGTTTCTGCCAGGTCAGGTGATCAGCCTCAGCAGCAACAGGAAAAAAAAACAGGGAGAGCCCTTTATGTTTTCCACAACCAAGAAGTGACACTGAAGTCAGACATAAAAATATTACTCCTACAGCTCAGGGTATATTGAACTGACACACAACGTTGATCCAAAAATCTAAGACCTATTAAAGAGCACTGACAGAGTGCAATACCTTAAAAATGGTGTCAGGACATGATCATTTAAAAGTTACAGAACTGACATCTCAGTTTGCCTCGTGCAGAGCTCTTTCAAAGAAAGTAAACCAGAGTCATATGGCTTCCAGCATGGGACCGATCCCGAGGCAAGACTGTAATTGACTTCAGTGGGAACAGGCTCATTCGCCATATGCACGGGTCTTTTTCCTTTCCCATTTAATGTTTTAAGGATCTGATCCAAAGCCCATTGAAGTCAACGTGAGTCTTTCCACTGACAAGGCTAGGTTTGGGTCAGTCTTGAGGCAAACACACTGGGATACTGAACTGGGATATTTACAGGTTTCAGAGTAGCAGCCGTGTTAGTCTGTATCCACAAAAAGAAAAGGAGGACTTGTGGCACCTTAGAGACTAACCAATTTATTTGAGCATAAGCTTTCATGAGCTACAGATCACTTCATCGGATGCTCAAATAAATGTGTTAGTCTCTAAGGTGCCACAAGTCCTCCTTTTCTGTTTGGGATATTTACAGTTATTTCTAGAAGCCCGCAAGGTTAAACAAAACATGTGGGCCAAAATCTGCTATCTGTTCCATCAATGTGACTCTAGAGCACATCCGCAGCAGTCAATAGCAGTATTCTGGATTGACCCCAGTGTAAGAGAGCACAATTTTAACATTTTATATAAAATAGTATTTACCTGGGGCTAAATTTTGTCCTCCATTAAGTACCTACGTTTCCCAACGAAGTCAATGGGATTCACGTCAATGTGTCCAAACTCTGCCCTTACGCATGCTCAAACTCACCTACGGTTAAAGTCATCCCCATGTGGAGGGCTAACACAAGTACTAGGCAGCACTTAAACCTAGTTCTGGGAACTTAAGTGGTTCATAGGCCTTGAATTAGCACAAGCATGAACTTCACCCCCGAGAACTCCATCTACCCTCACTTTCTTGCAGTACTGAAGGGTAAGTAATCCTATCAAGCTCCTCTATGTTATTCCTTCTCAGGGGGAAACCGGTAATGTAAGATAGCTCACCTGGAGAGGATCTTTGCCTGGGTTTGTGCCTTTCTGTCTCAATCACAGCAGAGAGGTTTTATTCAGTGTAAAGGTCTCCCTCCGCTGTGCAGGCTTGCAAAAAGATGTGTTTTCCCTTTACAAAAAAATCTTGAGAAAGGAACAGCTTTTTCTAGGACTTTTCTCCAGTGTGAAGCTTTGAGGGTCTAAAAGGGAGAATGGTGTTACCTTCAGAATTAAGTGGAGTTGTCGAGGGCCAAATCCAGCCTGGGAATGTTTCATAGCACTCTGGAGCAAGACAGCGCTCATGATATTGTCAACTGTAATTCAGTTTCGAGATACAATATATTGCTAGCAAAAGACGTACCCTAGTAATGAGAAGCAAACACAGGCTCCTACCTTGAGCTGGTGTAAACAGGTTAGTCCCATTAAGTTAAATGGACTGATAGCAGATAAGGATCAAGCCCATGAGATATATATTGCATCACAAAGCTGATTTTACCAGAGTTCGGCGGCCTCAAGCCTGCCTTACAAGGACTACAAAGCATATTCCTCCAATTAGGGACCAATGAACCCCTACCCCTCTACCCTGACACAGAACCCCTCTCCCTGCTAGCCATAGGCCCAAGCAGAGAGTCCATGTAGCCCACTGAACAGCTCATGTTCCTAATTAAGTACTAGACAGCTGAAATCGATGAAGACAGGATGCATCCTTGCCCTGGCTTCTCTCAAAGCAGAAAGAAAGTGCATGGTTCATTTATTTGCCATTTGCTCGACATTAAGATTGTTTTATTGGCCTGACAAAATGTAAACTGATCAGTTTCATTACTTTCCGGTTACGCAGAGCAGTGCAGGCACAAGAGGAAAAGCTACATTTAAGGCAGGAGTTTCTGGTCCGTTTTCTTCACTGTTCTTGTTTTGATCACTCGCCATAGAAAACGGTAGGTAAGAGGGCTGTAATCTCTAAATGAGGTTAGGAGTTGTAGAACCAATGCTGTCTACTCTATAGGTGACATTCTGGCTCACTGGAAGTCAGTGGCAATATTCCTATTGACTACAATAGGGCCAGGGTTAATCCTGTGTATTTAAGTACTCCTCACAACACAATTCCTAACCCTTAACCCTTTGCTGGCTAGAGAGTTCAATTTACAAACAATATAAAGCACATTAAAACCCGCACTCTCCTGGGTGCCTTATTAGTTTTACTAACAAAATAAAGATTGTGTGGGTCTGGCAAATCATTACAGTTTTTTCTGGTTATTAGTGGTGGGGTATGAAGATAGAAATCAGAGAATATGTGTTTGTCCTAGAGAAGGTAAACTGGAAACTTCTGTCTACCCCCATTCTTAAATGAACAATACAAGGACAATTTAACTGAAGATGAAAAGCAACCAAATAGAAAAAAACCTGAAAAAACACTACTTTGCAAAAGCCCCACAGTTAACCTATGGAATTCACTGCCACGCAGAGACCACTGAAGCCAACAGCAAAGGAAGACTCAGGAAAGGCTGGCCATTTGCATGGAAAATGATGGGTCTCTGACAAGTACATGAGATGGGGTAAATAAAACGGAGGGAATATAAACCCTAAAGGCCAGATTTTGGAAAGGCAGTGCCTAAAGAGGCAGATAGGAATCAGGACTTCCAAAAGCACCTGTCACAGAAACCAGAAGGAATTGGGTGCTTAGGTGTTTTGGAAAATCCCAAGCTTACCTGCATCCTCAAGTACTTAAAAGCCTTTCAAAATCAGTCCATAAGTGTTTGGGATGGGGGGTGGGAGAGAGAAGACATCTTTTCTTGCATGGGTTATTCATTAATTGTCTACAACTGGATTTCTTGAAATATCAGGTGCTGATCACTGTGAGAGCCAGGAGACTGGGCTAGATGGCCCATGGAGCTGGCATTTCACAGCTAAGGGGACAGATTCAGCTAATCGTTCCATCCTTTCACTTTATTGTCAAATGATCAGGTAACAGTCATTCCCAGTGGCTGGAAATCTTGGCAGCAGAGGTGCTGCTGGATATGAGCAGGTGTTAGCTGGTCTTCGACATGCCGTGTTCTCATTTGTCACCAATAACAGAATGTGCTTCTGTTTCACACTCCCGGGGGAAAATAAAGAGGTTTCACTTTGGATTGTGTGAACATTCAGCCCATATATTCTTGCCAAGAATGAAGACAATTCTGTCCCAACTCAGACTAGGAGCTCTTCAGTGGAAAGATGAGCAAATTGCAGTGAACTGGATCCACAGGCACGAATTCCACTTTAGCATTTCAGAAGAGCTATTTCTCCTACCTTATGTCTTTACATCCCAGTTTAATGGTATTACCTGCTTGCTCTGGGTAATGATGTGCCTCCCCTCTCTCCCTCTTAATAGAGGCACATCATTGACTTAACAGAATATTAAAGTACAGGCCTTTTACCTCTGGAAACAGGAGCCCAAATCCAATACAGGCTCCAAGTGATAGCGACTTTTGTCATCCCCACAGGCACTTGTGATATCTACAAGACCACTAAGCAGTGCCACATGATTGACAGTCTCAGCAGAGGGGAGATGACTGGAGCTGTTGCAGCTCGGGACTGGGAAGCTTTAGTAGAGCTGTGAGCTTCATGCTAAGCACTCAACTCCGACTGATTTCGATATCTCTCAGGGTGTGACAGGAACAGGATCCAGGTCCCATTAGTGAGGAACTCAGTGCTAGTTGTCCTAATTGCCCATTTGCCAGCTGTCCCTAGTTCTCAACTGAAGCACGAAGGCCCCGAACCTGCAAACACTTAACTTGAAGCATGGAAGTAGTTCCATAGACTTCAGTAGGGCTCCTCATGTTGGTAAAGTTAAGCCTGGGTGTGTATTTGCAGGATCAAGGCCTAAACTGGGATTTGATGCAATTATTTTCCAGTAGCAGTTTGAGTGGCTACTGACTAAAAAGCCATGCTTTCTTTAAAAAGGAAATAATATTTGCATAATTAAGCAGGCAGCTATAATAGGCTTCAAGCTGAACCATTTTAAATGCTTTTTTTGAAATCGCCACAAGAAAAAGGAAGCACTTGCTGCTTTACGGCCCCTGGAGAGTAATTAACTATGTTAATTAGGGCATGGAAATACATGTGCATTTTAACAACAATTCCTACCACAGTTCTGCACCTACATATGGCCACGGTACTGCTCGCAAGTCCCTGGGCACTTGTTCTCTTCACTAGCACAGAGCTGCTGAGCTTATATTAAGCGCTAGTACAAATCCAGGTCAAGTACTGCATGTTATGCAATTAGGTTAATTGTTATTATTATGTCAATTGTCAAATTTAAAGAGCAGCCAGCTCATTCTGGCATCCGAACTTGAGCAATGTACAGAGCGTCTGGCTCAGATAAAAAGCGGGCAAGTGATTACCATAGTGCCTTTAAACACGGGCCTGATCCAAGGCCCAGTGAAGTCAGTGGAAGAGAGTCACGTTGACTTCGTTGGTCTTTGGATCAGAACCTCCAGTCAATTGTCCGTAATATATGGCTATAGCAGAGGCTGCATCCCTGTTTATGACCTTGGGAACCTTTTGCCCAGTTGGCCTTGCCCAAGGATAAAAATCCCCTCATTCCTGGGGCATTCAGTTAGCACCTATGCTGCAGCATTAAAGTGACATTCAAATTCTAGCTGCAATTCACCGCCACTTGGAAAAATGTAGATAGAAGAAAGACAAAAGCCAGAGAAAAGCACGCTCACCTAACAGGGCTCAATGCTAAAGCCTGCAAGGATGGATCAGGAGACTTTGGGTATGTCCATACTGGCATGGAGGTGTAATTTCCAGCTCAAGCAGACATCCCCACATTAGTGCTGATCAAGCTAGCACACTAAAAGAAGAAGTGTAGCCACAGTGGCACAAACAGTGGGTGGGGCCAGGCAGCCAAGTACATGCCTAAGGTCTTGGATGGGATTTTAGTATGGCAGTTAGCCTGTCCCACCATTCACACCACTGTGGCTACATTCTATTTTTAGCATGCTAGCTTGATCGGCACTAGTGTGGGTATGACTTCTCAAGCTGGAGGTTACACCTTCCAGCTCCGCTGAAGACATACCCTTAGTGACAAAGGTAAAGATGGCTGTTCTCGCTGTTAGCAGCAGCCTCCAGGTCTCAGTCCATTGCTCATTGCCTGTGAGTCCGAATCTTGGGCTGAAATGAATATTCACCACTCACTATTGCAGTGCCTGTCCAGCACCACTGATGAAAGCCTGCCGGATTTGACACGACGTTTATAAAGCTCTCTCTTGGAACTCTAGAGCTCTGGAGCCTTCATTGTTTATTGTTTTAGTGGTTTTAGCCAACAGCAAGAGACACCTGATGATTGGTCAATAATAATAAAAGAAATCCGGTCTTACTTCAGTGCAAGGCACTAAAATAAGAAACAACTTATTAGCCTTCCCTTTCCTCTGTCACACATTGAACAGCAAAGCTGCTTTCTTTCCTCAATAGCTCCCCTGTAAGGCCCAGGTTGTTCAACTCTGCAACTGAGCAAACTTTGAAGGTCATGAAAAACATCTCGGATCACGTCTGGTTGCATTTGTTATCCCCACCTTTCATGAGTTGGTTTTCAAGAGGGAGGGCAAGGAACACAGAGCCTCCAGCAAGTTGGGAACACACACAACAAAGGTTGACTTTGTTCCTTCACCTGAAGATGCAGAATAGGAGTGAATCATCCTTTCCAGAAATGCTAAAGTGTTCAGAGCTCTAGAACATGGGCTGTGGGATTGTAAGAAGCATTAACCAAGGTTACAAGGAAGGATGGGATGGTCTTGTAGTTAAGGCTTTCACCAGACTAGGACATAGGAGAGCTTGCTTCTGCTGGGACTTTGGGAAAGTCACTTAATATTTCTGTGAAACTGTAAAATGGAGATAATATTACTTCCTTTCGCCCCACCTTAGTCTATTTAGGAAGAGACAGTCCCTGCCCTTAGTAATTTACAGTCCATGTATGTCCAGTGCTTAGCACACTGAGGGACTGAACACCTCTGGTGTCTCTAGGCACGACTATATTACAACTAAAGCTTCCATAAGCATTGCTGACGAGATAGCTACAGAAATGGGGACACTAATATGCACCTACCTTATGGGGGTGTGGCAAGGATAAATCCATTACTGTGCTTGTGGTGGGCAGATACTATAGGGCTGGGTGCTATAGAAAAGTCCACAAAGAAAACACACAAAATAAAAAGGGCACATGCAATGTCCCCAAGAAATAGTTATTTTATAGCACATAATTTGGGCAGAAAAGCTGTAGGTGCCTAGAGGTGAAGTGAGTAGTTAGGGATAGTACCTAGCTAACAGCACCCGAACCAATGACCTCCTTCATTCCCGTCTCACACCCTGTACACACAGTCGTGCACGGAGCGAGCCGGATTGCTCAAGAGCTGCGTGACAAGGGAAGAGTGAGGGGTGGGGGAAACAGAAGGAAACAGGCCCACCCCTGGAGGTGAGGGGGAGACGTGAGGCCGGCCTGGGCCGGTCAAAGTATTAAAATGCCTCCTCCCCAGAGCATCTGAGTCCCTTGGGAGACTGAAATGCCGTTTGCTGGCAGATCCTGAAGGGACTGGAAGGAGATGCATTCAATGTGAGCTAGCGAAGAGTTGATCCCCCCGTCCGCCGGAGTTCAGCACCATAGACAGCTCCCGCCCAGCCGCGCCTTCCCGCGGACCAGCCCAGGACCAAGGACAGATCCCAGCTCAAGGTCCCCGCGCCCCTTGCGCACCTCGTTCCCCGGGGTGGGCAGCTTCGCAGGGGAGCGCGGGTCCAACAGGGTCAGTGATTTTTTTCGGGAAATTAAAACGATAACTAAATGCAAAAGGGCTTGTGCCCCTCCCCCCCCCACAAAGAAAGTTTCCGCCCCACCCAAGGGGAAATAATAATAAATAATAAAATAAAATTATTAATAATAATAATTAATAAAAACTTTGGGTGGAAATGGCTGAAAACTGAATCCCCTCAAGAGAGTTTACCGCCGAAAAGTTGGGTTCCAGTTTCTGATTTTTGTCTTTGGTAGCCCATAAAAGTTTGACCCAAATGGAAGTTTTCAAAGATTGAGTTGAAATAGTTTGATGAAAAGAAAATCCCACCAGTTCTAGTAGGGGGGCTGGAATGCCCCCCCCCCGTGCTAATGGAGCTGTCCAAGTGGAGAAGGAAGGCTTTTAGCAGTAAGGGGCTTTCCAGAAATTATTTAGGGCATTTTGTGGGGGGGAGGGGAGAGAGGGTCCTCAATTTTGCATGTTTATTTCAGTGTTAGAAGGCATAGGAGGGCCTTTAAAAAGAACCAAAAATGTGTTGTGTCATTTATGGACAACCCCTAAGTGCTAGAGCAAAGCAGATCCAGGCTACGGCCAGGAAGGCCAATCCAAATGGGGCCTCTCCTCAAGCCCAGAGTGGCAGGATTAAAGATTAAGTGGACAAGGATTATTTCCTGAGATGTACACAGAGATTTTATACTATCTTCTCCAGGGGGCATGAATCAGTGTTCATGTCGTGCTCCATGTCAGCCCTGGCCTGGGCCAGGGAAGCTAATGATCCAACCAGCAGACCAAATTCAGTGATGAATCCTGGTCATGTGCTCCTTGAGGCATGTTTTGCATATGCTAAGAAGCACAGGGAACACGTGGGGGGGGGCATGCAGGGGCAAGTGCCCCCTCAGATTTCTGCTTGACCTGCCAGCGGTTGGGGGGAAGGAGAGAGGCTCTACCCTTCTTCCACCATGCCTGCTCCTCGGCACATTCGGCCCCTGTCTCTGGCACCCAGACCCAGGTGGGGAGTGGAAGGGGTGGGCCCGGCTGCTTCTGAAGCTGGCCACTCCAGGTAGCTTCTCTGTGCAGTGCAGTGGCTGCCTGTGACAGCCTGGCTGGGGAGGTGGCGGCTTCCACTCCCCACCTGGGCCCAGCTGCCAAGGACATGGGCCCAGCGAGTCACAGCCTCCTCCCCTCCCAGCACATTTCCCACTTGTTCAGCCCCTGTCCCAGGCAGCCAGGACTGGGTGGGGAGCGGAAGCCGGGGAACGGAGCAGTGACCCAGCGCAGCCACCTACAGCCCCATGAGAAGTGCTCTGTCCTGCTCCCCATCTGGCCCAGCTGCCAGGGACAGGGGCTGAATGTGCCGAGGGTGGGGAGAGGTGCAGCAGGAAGACAGAGTCCCCACCCCGCAGGTAACTGGTGGAGTGTGGCCATCCCCAGGCTTGGCGCAGGGTGGGGGTCACTGGGGGAGGCACCAGGAGCAGGTTCCCTGGCCTCTGCTCAGCCTGGACTTGGCCAGCCCCAGCCAGGCCCAGAGGCACATGCTCCCCACTCCTGGAGCCCCAGCTCCCAGGAACCAGCTGGATGGGCTGCCCTGGCCCAGGGAGGTGGGGCTGGAAGCTCTTCCCAAAGGAGGCACATGGGGTGGTCACGTGCCCCCACCTTTACATTGTGCCCTTCCCCAGTATCACGAGGCATGACTCATGTATGAATGCCTCTCCTCCCCACAGAGGGGCATCAAGCACAAGAGGTCCCTCTCACTGGCTCACAGTGAAACTGTAAAGTGTACCTGTCACTGGCACATCAGAGTGATGAGTTCAGTCAAGTCTGCAAAGTACAGTGCTGCCCCCTAGTGATTAATTAGCCTGCATGTCATTCTTCTTCACAACACAGTTCCAATCCAACTTTAATAATTTTTTTTTAATTTCTCAGGCAATTTTTTTTAATTTTTCAGGCAGCAGCAGTGTGCTGCATGCAGCAAAAGGCAAATAAATATTGATGGACACTCTCAAACCCTAGATGCTTGCAAGCTAAGTGACAAGCTAGCGGTGTTTGCGTTTGTTTGATAGAGAGAGACACAAGGTGGATGAGGGAATACAGGTTTCATATAGAGTTTTTCAGAATGTGATGAAATGTGAACAAGCGATGTGATTGCAGTCCTGATTTCTGCTGCATTTGTTTCCATTTGAATTGTTTTGCTCTGATCTATTTTTCATACCATTCTGAACTGACACGACATATATTTGCATTACACGGTATAAAAGTCACAGCTCGTAGTGGAATATGACTCCTTGTTTCAGCACTCAAGGGCTTCTCTCTCCAGCTGTATCATCTCTTAGTTCACTTTACTCTCAGTTCACTTCTAACCCCTTTTGAGAGCTTGTTTGCAGCACTGCCAGAAAGCGCCTGTTTTGTTGTTTGAATCCCCTTTCTGCATGGAGTCTAATTTAAACCCCTTTGTGGCACCAGCCCAGATTGCTTCATGCGCTTAATTTCATCGTGGTGATCTGGCACTTTAGTGTTTAATATTAAACACATGCCAGGAGTGGAGCTGTGCATGACCTGTGCCTTTGGAGACTTCAGGCCCAAAGCATGGAGAGAAGACAGACAGCCTGTTTAATGTACAACCTGTGAACTAAGTTTCCTATGTCCACCCATCCGTGAACCACAGTGCATAGGTTAGAAAGAAGGGAAGCCCTCTGCTCTACAAGCCCATCCAGGAGCCTGAGCAAGGTCATATATGGACAGGAGATCATGCACTTCCCTCCTCCCTCCAAACTACTCAGTCCTTTCCCTGTTGAACATCTGTCATTCCTCTAGGGAACAGAAGTCCCAGCTTCCACCCATTCCAGTTTGCACGCCATGACACCCTCCCACACAGTCCTATCATATAGGGCTCAGTTCTCCTCCCAGTGACAAAACCCTTTAACCCTACCTAACTGCTAAGTCCCCTTCCTTTCCTTCTAGCCGATGAAATCATTTGGACTTTCTCACTTTCCATCTCCCTGAGGCCCCGCCTAACTTATTCACCACATAGTGAATCCCAGCAGTATCCCTGCTCTGGACCATTGCTCACACAGAGATGCGCCAGCGATGAAAGGGGCAGTCAGCACTTCCATTTAATTGTCGGTGCATGTTGAGAATTTTGTCACTTATCTCATTGTAGGCAGTGGGGGTAGCGTCACCTATACATAAAGATGCCTGACACTTCCCCATTATAAGACCTGGTTTCTAATAACTCTGCCTTTACATAGCACTCTAGATCTGTTGCTTCACAGGTGAGAGGAGACGCCAAGCTGGTGAAAGCGGCTGTCGCAGACACTCACCACTAGCCACAGGTCTCTTCTTGGGGGTGGGGGGGGGAGGGTTTAAGTTAATAAAATGGAAGAGATTTGAAAAACTCATTTACCTCAAATAGATCTTTTCAGCAAGTGTGTCTGGCTGAAAGGGGCAGATCTGCGGTACATCTAGAAAATAAGGGAATTTTAATGTCGGCAGCATCTGGAATGGAGGATTTGTTTACCTGCTTTTCATTCTCCTACCTGAAGGTAAGCAATAAAAAGCTCAGTCACAGGACATAGACCTCTGAGAGCGCCAACTTTCAGTGCAGTAAAGAAGAGCAGAAACACTTTGACATTGTGCCACCATTAGGTTTCAGAATTAACATCAGATTGCAAACAATGTGGCAGCTCACATGCGAGCTATTCTTTCAGGCTGCCTTCTCACACTGCTGTATCAGTTTATACTTTGGCTCATGTTTTCAAAAGTTCTCTGCAACAATAAAGGCTGGAAATAGGAAGGGTTTTCTTTTTTAAATGAAAGTTTAGGTTCTAGAATATGGGAAGGAACAGCAGGTGCAGAATACCAGTGGGCCGTGCTTATAGGAATGAAATGTGATACAGGTAGGATAGACTGCCAGGGGGTATGTTCAGCACTTCTCCAATTAGAAGGGAAAACTCCTTTGTGTTCCGTTTTGTTTTGGGGTTGTTGTTCTGGTTTTGAAAAAGGAATTTTGTGGCTAATGCAGAAAGTACTGACATTGCATTTCACACAACCACACTCCTTCCCGGTAACAGATACAGCCCTAGATTTCTAGAACTCGATATTTTTCTTGTGGAATTTGAGTTCCTTCTTTGGTGCACCCGAATGAACTCAACATGTAATTTCTGCACTATACTAACAATCTAAGTCTCCAGTGGAGTGGATAAGTGTGACAGTCTGTACCCTTATGTTCACCATTTCTGCAAGACGATGATAATTTTTGTACAAAGTATGCTTTGCAAGGTATCATTTGCAAGCTCATAATCTGCTGATCGTCAAATAAAATATGGGTGGCAACATTGTATGTAAAGTTACAAGATCCTAATGCATAACATTCCTGAGACATGTTCCAAGTTCTCCCAGACAAAAGGCAAATTGATGCCTCAGCCAATTGTCAACAAAATCAGATGGCCTCTTCTTCTTTGGCAGGAAGAAGGAGGTGAGTGAGAAATCTACATTTTGACAAACAAACAGCTGGGGTTTCCTGTCTCCTCAGACCTTCTGTTTCCTGAATCTCAGCTGAAGATGAATTCTTGTGAAACAGAAATGGCTATAAGAGGAGAAGGCAAATGCTCCAAGGGTTTTCTTCCTCCCTTTCTCTCTGCTAACAGCATCAACAATACCCGAAGAATAAGGAAAGAAGCACTGGACAGGAGAAGAGGTCCTGGATGAAAGGCATCCAGCCAGTAAGACTTAAAAAGCATGTGATGAGAGAAAGCTTTGCTTTGAATTCATTTAGCCTGGTAAGTTAGGTATTAGTTGCATTTTACCTTTTATTTCTTTGTAACCAGTGCTGATTTTTATGTCTCGTTACTTGTGATCATTAAGATCTTTCCTTCTGTAGTCAATAAACATGTTTTTCTAAACCAGTATGTTTGGATTGAAGCATTTGGGAAACTCCATTTGGGATGACAGGATTTGTGCATAGCATTTTCTACCGATAAATGACGGACTTTATATGAGCTTGTATTGTCCAGGAGAGTGCTGGGAAGTGCAAGACTCATTTCTGGGGGAAAGTCTGGGCCTGGGAGTTTGCTGGTGTTTTCCTGTAGTGTAATTCATGAGTGGCTGGCATAGCACTCATATAATATACCTGAGAGTGATTTTCATGCTGGAGGCTGGGTTTGAGCAAACCAGGAGCAGTTGCTCTCACAGTGAAGCAATTTAAAAGGTGCCCCAGCCTGGAGAATTGAGGGAACACGGCAGTTCAGGTTGTACCTGGGGAACGTCACAGTAAGGGAGAATTTTCATAAGGACAGTTGATGTGCAGGGCTGCAACTAGATTATTAACCCAGCACTGGGTGAGAGTTATAAGGGAATGATGATCACATATAGCTGGAGTTTTACTGCATGTAGGTGTACAGGAATTGGGCAGTGTCCATTTAAATAGCGGGGAGACCTCACATGGGTCTCCCTGACTTCTATAACAGAAGTGTATATCTAGCTCGGTGTTGTATATAGTTAGTAAACATATGGTTGTTTGGAACCCAACTGTGTTCATGCGGTTTCCTCTTACTTTTAATGTTGTGTTGAGAGCAAAGACAACAGCGAGACACCAATACTATTGTGGTTAAAGCGGTTTAAGTAGAGTCAGTCCCTCGACTGTGTTATCTACCTTTGGTTACAGAGCGTGAGACTGAGATGTTCCTGTACAATATCATTATGATGAAGTTCTGAACACTTTAGATACAGGGAGAGATACACCAAGAGAGAGGGTCAGGAAATTATCCCCCTGCACAAGCGAACAATGATGCAAAACCAGAAATTCTCATTTTTGTTGACATTTTTCATGTTTTCACCAAAATAAAGGCCCCAAACATTCAGCTTCTGAATGTAGAAAATTTCAATATTTTTATGAAAACCCAAACGATTGTGATGAAAACGGAAATGTATGGAAAAAATTCTTTCCCCTCAAAAAGCCATTTTCCATCAACGAAGCTTTTTGATAGAAGATTTATGACCATTCTGTCTCTGCAGATACTCCTCCCTTCCTTGATAGGTGGGCCCCATCTCTCCTGTTTCTCAGAGCAGCATCCCACAGTTGAGAAAGCTGGAGCCCTCCTGGCGACACCATGTGCGCAGCCAGGTATTCACCTCCACTCACTTCTCACATTCTAATCACTAGGCAAATCTGATGAATGGTCTGCTGGAGTATAAGTGAAAGCAGAGTCCAGCCCATTAAGAATATAGCAGAGACAGCTTATTTTTAGTGGTGGTGTTGACTTTTAGTACATTTGCCTTCTCCCTATATTGAGTCTGATCCTACTAGGTCTAAGCAGTCTCTGCAATGGGTGCCTTCAACTCCCACAGACTAACAGGAATTGAAGGTGCTGATGCTTAGCACCCCACAGGATCAGACGCATATGTTTAGGTTTCTTGGGGGTTATTAAATCTAAAACCATCCACCCACTTTGTATCTCATTTTAGGCATTGGATAGCCCTGGAAACTTGTGCTTTGAGGGCACTTTGAGATGTTCCATTCTGGGAGGGGTGCAGGAGTTAAGAATTAGACTTTGACTGGACTGTGAAACAGAAACATCACACAGATCTGGATTTCCCTGAATAAATGCGGTTGAAATGACACATTCTAAAAAAGCCGCCCCCACAGAATGAGACCATTCAGCTGCCACGAGTTTAGGAGGAAATGAAACTGTAAAGAGAAAGGAAGTCTGAAACTAAATCCATTTGTCAGTACATTTTAGATTCGAAAAAACACAGAACCCTGCCTTCATTGAGACCACACCGGATACGCTGATAGTCCACATTCTGCTGTCTGAAGAAAGAACCAGGACCATGAGGAGTTTCCTTGTCCGGGCTTGGATTCTTTTGCCAGGTGAGACAGGATTCTTTAGATCAATAGAAATAGACCCAGGAGGCAGATCTGCTCCTGTTGGAGCAATAGGAGCTTTGGCTACTAATCATTTCTGCCCTCAGGTCCTCCACCCAAGTGCCTGATGTTAAGCACAGGTTTGAACAGATAACAGGAGAGAATGTCCTAGTTTAAAGCCAACCTGCAGGAATTTCCATGGCCCTGGAGAAAATGTCCTACATAAAAACCAAAACATTTCAGTGCTGCAGTGGGTTGAAGTGGTTTGGAAAATCTCACCAGGGACCTTAGTACTACAGTTTTTCCTTTAAGATAGGGGGAGGAATTAGACTCCCCCAAGTCTAATAATTGTACCCTTCCCTGCCACCGATGGCTCTGGAGGATTGTCCTCTAACTTCCCTTAACACATTTTCCTCTCCTCCCTCAACCCCCATGCGGCAAGTTGGTTTGAGAAGGAATTTCACTGCAATCAAGTGCTCTGCAGATGATAGTAACGTCCCCAGTGCAGTCACTTCCAAGTGGGATGCAGACCAGTTATGCACCTATTTTTTGTTTGCTTGCTTTTTAAATAGTATTGTGAGGTCGGGTTTTCAATGTCACACGTGACGCAGGAGAACAAGTGGCACTGAAAGGCACTGGGACTTGGGCTCCTAAGTCACTTAGACACAGCTGACAAACCTGACCAATGCAGTGAGTATTTCTATCTGAAAAGCCACAAAAGGAGAACAAATGCCATGATTTTTTGGGGCAGGGGAGGGCAGGGGGGAGATGAGAAGCAAAGCAGTGTTAACAAACATACAGATATCACTTTTCACAGAAACAGACTTCCTAGCTGGCAAGTCTTAAAAAAAGGAACCAAACAAGCAAAAGAAACAACAACAAAAGACAAGAACATGCAAACCACCTGATTTGTTTCTATTCTATCTAGGTCCAGTAAAGAATAGAGACAACTGTATATTATTTTTATTATTGAGTCTGCAATAAAAACCTACTTAAATGAATTACAATGATTTTCACATGGCTATGTAAATATTTATTTGATTTTCCTAAAGTTAATTAACTACTTTAGGGAAACGTGTCAGAATGGCCCCCCGCAAGAATTGGTGGCTGCATTCTGAGGCCACCAAAACATTTCTTGTGAAACAGACCCACACAACACCCCTGTGAGGCAGGGAAGCACTATTATCCTCAAGGGAACTGAAGCAGAGAGAGGTGAAGGAACTTGCCCAGGGTCACATAAAGAGTCTGTGGAGGACTGGGGACTTGGACCCAGATCTTCTAAGGCCCAGGCTATCAGCTTTCACCACCTTAGATCCACCACAAAGCAGCTGTCTCCTTCCACACAGGAATATCCAGGCACAAAAGGTTGATCTGGCTAACTAGTTCTGAAGTATGTCTCTTTGTCACTTGTTTTTGCTCAGCAGGAAAGCAATGAAAGCAATTCTGTCTTTTGCAGGCTGTTGGGCTCTGACCGGCCCTAGGGAGGTGAGCGGCCCCGTGGGAGGGTCGGTGTCTGTGCAATGTCAGTACAATGAGGCTTACCAGAACTATAAGAAATACTGGTGCAGAGGAGAAATGTGGATATCCTGCTCCGTAGCTGTTCAGACCAACAGTTCAGAGGCAGAGGTGGCAGGGGACAGAGTCTCCATCCAAGATGATCACACGCAGTGCACGTTCACTGTGACCATGGAGAGCCTGGCACTGGGCGACCAGGATGTTTACTGGTGCGGGATAGAGAAGAGCGGCTTTGACGGCATGGTCGCTGTCAATGTGTGTGTTTTCCCAGGTAAGTCCTTCAAGGGTGTGATGTGTTGTGCCAGTCACCCAGCACCTGCTGCTGCTAAGCTAGGAGTCAGAGCCCTGGCACACCAGCTTGTCTGCCCGGCCAGCACACTCCTGAGGACTCTGCCAGTTGAAACCTCGCCTGGCCAGTAACAATCAGTGAACCGCAATTCCCGAGTTCCCAGAGTCTCCCTGGCTAGAGGAACAGTTTATTTGACTCAGTGTGCTGATTCCCATGTTCCTATCTCAATGGAGTGGGGAAGAATATGGACTGAGATAGAGGTACAGAGGGAAGGGGAGGAGAAGCCAGGGCCTATCTGCTCACTTGTTGGCCAATAATGCAGGATGAGGCATTTAAACACCATGTGCTCATGTCAGAATAGTTCTGTCTCATTTCCTTCCTCTGCTGCCACCACTGATCCCTGCAGAGGAAGCCAAGTCTCGCTCACTCTCCCCAGTCCCTCAATATTGTTGGAGTTCCCCCCAAACCTCTTCCACTTAGCCCCCCGAGAACTCAGTCCAACTCCAGTCTCGTCCCTCAGGTTCCTTTATTTGGCATACTGCAAAGCTACGTTATCTCACTGGGGGCCACCAGCGGTTCAAGTAGGATACAGAATTACAGCTACTGTGTTAAAACAACACCACACCCCCTTTCTCCACTTGCAATGGCCTAGCTAGTACACACGTCAAGGGGCTTTAATAGCCCAGCCACCATGAAGGCAGGTGCCGTCTCAAACAGGAAATGGATAAACAAGGGCGTGGTGATCCAGCTCTGTCTGCTGTCATTTGCAGCTGTTCCTACCTCACCGCCAACGACGCCAGAAAAGGACCTGACCATTGCCACCTCCCCATGGACTGTTCCTGAAGTGGAAAAATCCACCTCCGCCTTTTACAGTAGTGATGCTCCTGCCGGGTGAGTGCCCAAACTCATGCTGGAGGCACTGTGAGGTCTCCTTTCCCCAAGCTCCATGGCAGGTTTGGGGTCTCTACACAGCCCTCCGAAGTCAGAGCTACAATCCTTACAGATGCCAAGGCTTTAAGTCAAACTCAGGCAGCATGTAGGAGCCTAGAACTCACAGGTGACGGCGAGATTTTTAGCTGAGTTTACAAGTTGAGGTAGGGTCATTTATCATCCAAGTCAGGGCCAGACAGTTCTGCTGCTATACAGTCCTTCCTGTCCTGCAAACTATTTTCTGCCCTGCAAGGTGAATTCCATTGCATTATACTGTATCACGCCCACACTTGCAAACAAAAAGAAAGCAAAAAACACCCCCCGCCCACACTCACCACTCTTCCAGCCTGATGTGGTCCAATTTTAAAGAGCTAGCGCTGCATTTCCCCTCACATCTGACATGCAGGACTCTTGCTATTCTATTGGGCTTTCCAGTCAGGCAGGGAGATGTACTGAACATGTCAATCAGATGACAGAATATCTGAAATTTCCATCTTGAAGTTGTTGTCCATTGTTTCCTTCACACTGCGGCAGACGCAGTTGACAAACCCCAGCACTGGAAGGGGTGTGTGTGACACTGCATTCTGTACGATTGTGTCTAACTTTTTAATCAGAAAAGCCAAAAATTCATGGCAAAAGATGCAGTGCAAGTCTCTAAGAGAACAACAACATCGAGCACTTTTCCTCCACAGATCTCCAGGCACTTTACAAAGGAGGTCAGTATCATTAACACCATTTTACAGATGGGGAAACGGAGGCACAAGAGGTGACATGACTTGCTCAGGGTCAGCCAGCAGGCCAGTTGCAGAGCCAGGAATAGAACCCAGGTCTCCTGATGCTGGGTCCAAGGCTCTAACCACTAGGTAACACTGCCATCCCTAAACAGAACAGGGGTTTTACCCTAGCTCAGATGAAAATAGTCTAACAGTTTTAACCTGATTTAATTAAGTAAATTTAATCAATAAAAAGAGTTTGTTTTTGAAGTGCCAACCACAGAGGCCCTGTTAGGGTCACTAGAATCGTGCCCACTGCTGTCGCACTCTGTAGGTTTTTGTTGAGATCAGACCTTTGTTAGGCACTATGCTGAGGCCAGCAAACTCATGTCTCTGGTCACCTGGGCCTAGATTCTCAGATGTATTTAGGTGCTTAACTCTCATTGAGGGCAGGGAGAGTGAGACATCTAAATGTCTTTAAAGACCTAGGCCCTACTACACATTTAAACCTTGCTGTGCAAAGAGGAAAGCTAGGCCTGCTAGTTAGATTGCCAAATTTTCCTTTGCAGAATGGTTTCTGTTTATTCAGTTGGATGCTGAAATCCAGCGTAGTAAGTTGTTAGCCTCAGCTCTGCAACTGACTCAATGTGCTACTTTGAAGCAAGTCACTGTACTTGTGCCTCAGTTTCCCATCTGTAAAAAACAGATAGGGGTTGCCTAATACTTACCCACCCCTTCAAACAACTTGAGAGGGGAGCAAGGTATATGTCTAGTCTTTATATAACAAAGTGTGACCGTTAAGGGTAGAAATAAACATTCTCTTCTCCTTCGCCTAGTATACCAAACCTCGTCCTCCATATCCTGATCCCATCCGTCCTGCTGGTTCTATCTTTGATTGTGTTCATTGCTGTAAAGTTTAGAAGAGCATCACAGAGGAGGAGCAAAGGTAAAAATTCTCTGATCAATTTTGCTACTAAGTGTCACTTCATTCTCCGGATGGTGCAGCCCAATTATTTTGCTTCCTTCCTAAGGACCATATTGTTCCTGTCCCCAAAATAACAGCACAAGACAGACACTCTCTAAATTCACCTCACGTACTTCGTCAGTTACTCCATGCAGCAGGTTGCATGGCTGTACAAACTGGTAGATCCCCACAGCTCACCCAGCCCCCGCTATCACACATCCCCAGCCAAAGTGACGGAGCAGGTACCTAGCTCAGGCTAGATACAGGAGCTGGCTAGTTAAAAAGCAAACAAACCAGTTGTTTCTGACCATGTAGAAATCAGCTGTTTAAATAAGATTCATTAACACTCAGCAAAAGAAACAAATTCCCCTTGATTACCTGATTTCATCAGCTGCTCCTAAGAACTGCTCCTCTGGCCTATAGTGATTCCCAGCTTTTCCTGCAAAGCTGTCTACCCCACAAGCCCCATGCTGCCTCAGGTTCTGGTAATCCTGTGACTTCCAATCAGCTGCAGCTGGGCTTGCCAGGTTCTGATGGGTACTAATAACAGCGAAATAGCTGACAAAGTCTTTTCCTCCGTCACCTCAGCCAGAGGGCGTGCAATCACTGCCTCAGCAAAAAGAACCGAACCAACGCCAGGGCCGCTGCTGCATGAGAAAGCTGCAGCAGTTTAACTTAAATTGGGTCAAGACATGATTTAGCTAAACTGGAGCAAAGTCTCTGTAGACATTTATTTTATTATTTATTTATAAGGCTGCTGGTGTGTGGAGACCGTGGCCTATTATGCTGGCAACTATTGTCACAGAGTTTCCTGGTCCTCCCCTGTCTATCAGAACCCATCCGTTGTCCCGCGTCTTCTACTTAGTTTGTAAGCTCTTTGGGTCTCTTTGTTCTGTGTTTGTACAGCACCTAGCACAATGGGGGTCCTCAGCCATGACTGGTGCTCCTAGACCCTATGATAATACAAGTAACACAATCATAGAACTGGATGGGACCTTGAGAGGTCATCTAGTCCAGTCCCCTGCACTCAAGGCAGGACTAAGTATTATCTGGACCATCCCTGGCAGGTGTTTGTCTGACCTGCTCTTAAAAATCTCCAATGATGGAGACTCCACAACCTCCCTAGGCAATTTATTCCAATACTTAATCACCTTGATAGTTCAGAAGTTTTTTCTAACGTCCAACCTAAATCTCCCTTGCTGCAATTTAAGCCCATTGCTTCTTGTCCTATCCTCAGAGGTTAAGAACAACAATTTTTCTTCCTCCTTCTTGTACCACCATTTTACATGAAAACTGTCATCGTGTCCCCTCTCAGTCTTCTCTTTTCCAGACTAAACAAACCCAATTTTTTCAATCTTCCCTCATAGGTCATGTTTTCTAAACTTTTCATCATTTTTGTCGCTCTTCTCTGGACTCTCTCCAATTTGTCCACATGATCATCCTTCCTGAAATGTGGCATCAAGAACTGGACACAATATTCCAGTCAAGGCGTAATCAGCATGGAGTAGAGCAAAAGAATTACTTCTCATGTCTTGCTTACAACACTCCTGCTAATACATCCCAGAATGATGTTTGCTTTTTTTGCAACAGCGTTACACTGTTGACTCACATTTAGCTCGTGGTCCACTATGACCCTCAGATCCCTTTCCACACTACTCCTTCCTAGACAGTCATTTCCCATTTTGTATATGTGCAACTTCTTGTTCCTTCCTAAGTGGAGTACTTTGCATTTGCCCTTATTGAATTTCATCCTATTTACTTCAGACCATTTCTCCAGTTTGTCCAGATCATTTTGAATTTTAATTCTATCCCCCAAACCACTTGCAGCCCCTCCCAGCTTGGTATCGTCTGCAAACTTTCTAAGTGTACTCCGTATGCCATTATCTAAATCACTGATAAAGATATTAAACAGAACCAGACCCAGAACTGATCCCTGTGGGACCCCACTCGTTATGCCCTTCCAGCATGACTGCGAACCACTGATAACTGCTCTCTGGAAATGGTTTTCCAATCAGTTTTGCACCCACCTTAGAGTAGCTCCATCTAGGTTGCATTTCCTTAGTTTGTTTATGAGAAGGTCATGTGAAACAGTATTAAAAGCTTTACTAAAGTCAAGATATACTACATCTACTGCTTCCCCCGATACACAAGGCTTGTTTCCCTGTTAAAGAAAGCTATCAGGTTGGCTTGACACTATTTGTTTTTGATAAAATCATGCTGTTACTTATCACCTTATTATCTTCTAGATGTTTGCAAATTGATTGCTTAATTACTTGCTCCATTATTTTTCTGGGTACTTTCCACTGAATTTTCCACTGTATTTTCCACTGCATGCATCCAATGAAGTGAGCTGTAGCTCATGAAAGCTTATGCTCAAATAAATTTGTTAGTCTCTAAGGTGCCACAAGTACTCCCTTTCTTTTTGCGAATACAGACTAACATGGCTGCTACTCTGAAACCTGTCCTTTCTGGGTACAGAAGTTAAGCTGACTGTCTGTAATTCCTTGGGTTGTCCTTATTTCCCTTCTTATAGATTGGCATGATATTTGCCCTTTTCTAGTCTTCTGGAATCTCTCCTGTCTTCCACGACTTTTCAAAGATAATCGCTAATGGCTCAGATATCTCCTCAGTCAGCTCCTTGAGTATTCTAGGATGTATTTCATCAGGCTCTGGTGACTTGAAGACATCTAATTTGTCCAAGTAATTTTTAACTTGTTCTTTCCCTGTTTTAGTCTCTTCTGATCCTACCTCATTTTCACTGGCATTCACTGTTAGACGTCCAATCAGCACCAACCTTCTTGGTGAAAACCGAAACAAAGAAGTCATGAAGCACCTCTGCCTTTTCCACAATGATTTATTTATTTCAGTTTAAGAGTGGCTTATATAGATTTAGTTTAAGCCAGTTTCGTATTCACTTCAGCTAAACTGAAGCAAGTCGTTCTCATACTGAAATACGAGTCTACCCAGAGTTCTGCCCTTGTTTATCTAAATTGGGTTTTGAGCTGATTTACTTTAAACTGGGGCAATTTTTGCATGTAAATGAAGCCTAGAACACCACATTTTCTGGACAATCCTAATCTTCCCGCTCACCTTCAGCTGAGCTGCAGCCACCCTGCACTGTTAGCCCCCCATGTGGGGGTCCAGCTACAGGGCTCTCTTTTTTTCTAATTCTGGGAAGAGATCGGCAGGAACGCTGCAGCAGCCAGTTAGAGACAGAGAAATATTACTGACCTTTCACCCCCCAACTGTAGCTCTCTGTCTTTCATTTGCATGCTGCATGAAAAAGGAATTCTCAAAGCAGAAAGGTCCAGATCCTCAAAGGAATTTAGGTTTCTAACAAATTAGGAGCCTAAATAACTTCAAGGCTCTGAGCCAAACTGCTAATCCTTAAAAGGGAAACTGTCCCCAGAGACTTGGAGATCTCTAAAAAGACACTGGGGATGTATCTCCTTGCCAGACACATCCACAGGGCCCTAACCTCATGGTGTTGGTGATGAGAGGCTCATGGGAGCAGGAGTGTAGCCCACCAAGGAGCTGACGCTACTGCTTTCCCTGGGCGCTGCAAAGCACTACGGATCTCTGCTCCACTTGCAGAGCTGATCCTGAGGGCTGGGTCTGTGTTTGGCCTTGAAAGCTGATCTGGTTCATTTAGATCTAAAAAGCTGGGTCCTCTTCGACACAGGACGGTCCCCCAGTGAGTTACCTAAACACACAGTCCAATGGTTGACAAATTCCTTTGCAAAAGCTCCCAGATGGAGATAGTAGTAACACTTGGTCCTAGGAAGGCTTTGCTTCCCTGACATTGCATCTAGGGCGCAGGATACTACTGCAACAAGTGACTTAGAAAGGCCTAGCCATAAATAAAAATAGCTTTACATCAGCTTGATACATTTCCTGTTTCTGATTATTTCAGCCCTTGAGGACACACCAGGACAAAAGGATAAGAACTTCTATCTCTATAAGAAGGTAAGATAGGCTCGCGGGTAGGTGCTCAGATACAGTGGTGATTAGCTCAGTACAATAACATATACAGGATAGAATAGAAGATTGTCAGTGGCTCTCTGAGTTTAGAGTATTTCACACATTACTGAACCCCTGAAAAGGTGACACACCTTCACCATTCACTCAGTGCTACTAAGTCCTAGGAAAGGTATAACGTCAGAGTCGAGTCAATCTACACTAGCGCAGAAGGTGTCTGTCTCCCTCTAGTGGCTGGTTCACATAAGAAATTAAGCACATGCTACCCCTACCGGCTAAGGGAGTTACTATTGTAGCTCAGTGTGACGCTTTCCGACGGTACCCATGATTGTGGGGGCACCTCGCTACCCCTTGCCCTTAGCATGAGGAAGCCCTGTCTGTGCCTGTCGTGGGTCAGCTCCCCAGCTCCACCAGCCACAGGCAACATAAGCCCTCCCCTCTAGGCCCCACAGGCCTCACTGTTCTGCTACAGGTTAGCGGTAGGTACATCCCAAACCTTGAACCCTCCAAGCATCTCCCTGGAGTGTCCAGCCCCTAATTCGCTGGAGACTTGTGCTCACAGATTCAACACTTCCAAACAGTAATACACCCCAGCTGGCCAGTTCCACCTCAGGTCACTGCTCCACTGAACAAACAGCGTTTAGAGAAGTTTATTTAACAAAGCAGAGAAATTCAAGGAACAGCAAGCTGAGGTATTGAAAACAAATGGTTTCCCATAAAACAAAATCCTAACGCATTCTAGAGCCTAGACTTAATGAACAAGCTCCTCACATGTCTTGTAGAGTGTTGCTCACCCTAAATCTGTACAGTGCCTTACAACCAGGTTGGCTGTGTTCCCCTTTCATGAGCCAAGCACGCTGTCAGTTTGCCTCCCAGGTGAAGGATCCAACATGTCACTTTGTACTCTAAGAGACAACCCTTTATCTTTATTCATAAACAGGACACTCCCCTCCCCCGGCTGTTTGTTTATTCAGGTAGATTTCCTCGCTGGTAGACTTCACAGTCTCTCAGTCCTCCCCAGCTCTGGGTGTAAATAGGCAGACAGTGTGCAGCATACGATACACAGTATCCAAATGGGCAGACAGGGAGAGAGGTGTGTGTTACTTCCTGCCTGCAAGGAACATCTCCGAGGTGTCTCACTTGCTGGTGACCTGTCTTAATTCCAAGCCCTTATGAACGTAATTTCTGTATAGATACATAACTCCTTCAATACTATCCACACGCACATTGTGCAATGATTGAGGACCAATGGGCAACTGGGGCTCGGCAGAGACGGCACATGCCACCCGTCGGTGAACTATGTATATATCTGACCCAGGGGATCTTTGTAAACCCTCTGCACCCCTGGTGCCCTCTGGAAGTTGGCACCAGAGTTCCTTGGGTCACACTCACCTCATAGAGACTTGTGCTTTTAACAGGAAATTCCCCGCCCTGCTGATTAACCAGTGTGGAGGGGGAGGGGTCATTATTTAGACTCAGACAGCAAGGGTGCCATTTTTAACATGGCTGTAGCTTAGGGCAGTACAGGGAAGGAGTCACTTCCTGCCAACCCCACCCCTTTAGCTCCTCAGTGTGGCATTTTGGTAAGAGGGGTCCCTTAGAGTTTCCTGTTAGCTCTGAGCACCTCCCATGCCTGTTTTAGAATCTTGGGCACACCCTTCCCTTCAGTGCATCAGATCCTGCTGCCACAGGCCAGATGGCAATCTATATGAACAAGCAGTACCTGCCCTGCTCAGCCGATCCGGCGTCCAACTATGAAAACATCCCTCTGAGGAATCAGGTAGGAAGAAAACCCAGTGACAGCATACTGCTGCTGGAGGGTGTACTCCCCGATTCTGAAACTCCCTGCTTCCAGGCCTGGAGGACACTGTTCCAAAAGGGAATCTGCACCAATTCAGGGCAAAACCTTCCCTCTTCCTCTTTCTTACCACTAACCAGCCCCTTTCAGCAGCAGCAACTCGTGAACCCTTCAGCAAGGCACAACCTAATTAAAGCCAGGGGTCACTTGGAAGAATCAGCTGTGGTTTGCAAATGTTCTCGTCTTCTGCCTGGACCTGCTCCAAGTTACTCCATCTCCTCTTCTTGTAGTTTCTTCTCTCTGATTCATGGTGTCTTTATTTCAGGTTTCAGGAGGGAGAGAAGCAGTTTCTTCTGGCCCAGAGCACTGCTCAGCCACAGATCAGGAAGACACCTACGTCAATATGTGCCCAATCACACCCCGTCCCCCCATGATTTGTCGTCAAGCAAAGTGTGGGAGAAAAGCTGCAGGCTGAAGCCCTTCCTACTTACAGGATATTTAACAGTCCTTATTTTCCTACTGTCCCATGAAAGCTTCCAGACGGGCATTCTCTCTGCCCTGCTTCTGCTGAGCAATCTGCCAACAGCAAGATGTGGTGGGGAGGTCCCACTTCCAGCATGACTGTCTTCAGAAATGTACTGGGGGGCAACAGCTACTACAAAATGCTTCTCTTTTCCTGGACATCAGCTTGAAATAGCACAAAGGCTTGGTGGCTCAGGTTCCTGGAGGGCTGGAGGTATTCCTCTGGTGCTTGTTGTGGCATCTCTCTGCTCCAATGCCAAACAATTGCTGTCAAGGTTCCTTCCCCACTCTAAACTCCAGGGTACAGATGTGGGGACCTGCATGAAAACCCGCTAAGCTTATTTTTACCAGCTTAGGTTAAAACTTCCCCAAGGTACAAACTATTTTACCTTTTGCCCTTGGACTTTATTGCTGCCACCACCAAGTGTCTAACAGATATTTAACCGGGAAAGATCCCGCTTGGAAACGTCTTTCCCCCCAAAATCCTCCCCAAACCCTACACCCCCTTTCCTGGGGAAGGCTTGATAAAAATCCTCATCAATTTGCATAGGTGAACACAGACCCAAACCCTTGGATCTTAAGAACAATGAAAAAGCAATCAGGTTCTTAAAAGAAGAATTTTAATTGAAGAAAAAAAGTAAAAGAATCACCTCTGTAAAATCAGGATGGTAAATACCTTACAGGGTAATCAGATTCAAAACATAGAGAATCCCTCTAAGCAAAACCTTAAGTTACAAAAAAACACAAAAACAGGAATCTACATTCCATTCAGTACAACTTATTTTCTCAGCCATTTAAACAAAACAGAATCTAACACATCTCTAGCTAGATTACTTACTAAGTTCTAAGACTCTATTCCTGTTCTGTTCCTGGCAAAAGCATCACACAGACAGAGAGAACCCTTTGTTTCTCCCCCCCCCTCCAGCTTTGAAAGTATCTTGTCTCCTCATTGGTCATTTTGGTCAGGTGCCAGCGAGGTTATCCTAGCTTCTTAATCCTTTACAGGTGAAAGGGTTTTTCCTGTGGCCAGGAGGGATTTAAAGGTGTTTACCCTTCCCTTTATATTTATGACACGCCCCCCAAATCACAGATAGGGTGAAACTCTGGCTGTGATTTCTTCCTGGAGCACTAGGGGAAAACAGAGTTAATAAGACACATGCACCTCTAAATATACTACCAAGTATATAAAGACTAACAATATTTGTCACATCTCAAGGATGATTTTAACCAGTTGATTCTGGGAAACTTTCAAGGGAGAGGGCATCAGCCACTTTGTTAGAAGCTGAGACGTGTTGGATGTTGAAATCAAAATCTTGGAGAGCTAAACTCCACTGAATACGTTTTTTGTTATTTCCCGTGGCAGTATGAAGCCACTGTAGCGCAGCATGGTCGGTTTGCAGGTAGAAACGCCGTCCCCAAACATATGGGCGTAGCTTTTCCAGAGCGTAGACAATGGCGTAACATTCTTTTTCACTGACTGACCAGTTGCTTTCCCTCTCAGACAGCTTCTTGCTGAGAAACACTACAGGGTGGAATTCTTGATCCGGTCCTTCCTGCATTAAAACTGATCCCACACCACGCTCGGATGCATCTGTGGTTACTAGGAACGGTTTGTCAAAGTCTGGGGCCCTTAGCACAGGGTCAGACATGAGTGTCGCTTTAAGCTGGTTAAAGGCCTTCTGACAGTCTTCAGTCCACTGAACAGCATTTGGCTGTTTCTTTTTGGTTAGGTCTGTCAGTGGGGTGGCGTTTTGGCTGTATTGAGGTACAAATCGCCTGTAATATCCGGCCAAGCCAAAGAAGGATTGGACCTGTTTCTTTGACTTTGGGACAGGCCACTTTTGGATAGCATCCTCTTTGGCCTGTAGGGGGTTGATAGTTCCTTGACCCACCTGGTGTACAAGGTAAGTCACTCTGTTTAGGCCTATTTGACACTTCTTAGCCTTAACAGTTAGTCCTGCCTCCCTTATGCGCTCAAAGACTTTTTGTAGATGTTCCAGGTGTTCTGCCCAGGAATCTGAAAATATGGCCACATCGTCAAGGTAGATGACTGCATATTCTCCTAATCCCGCTAGGAGACCATCTACAAGTCTTTGGAAGGTGGTGCATGCATCCCTCAGCCCGAAAGGGAGTACATTAAATTCATACAGCCTGACGTGTGGTGAAGGCTGACCTTTCCTTGGCAGATTCATCTAGCGGTACCTGCCAGTACCCCTTGGTTAAATCCAAGGTAGAGATGAACTGGGCCCGTCCCAATTTCTCTAATAGTTCATCTGTGCATGGCATTGGATAGTTGTCTGGGCGAGTTACAGCATTTAGCTTATGGTAGTCCACGCAAAAATGTATCTTCCCATCTGGTTTGGAAACTAGAACCACTGGAGATGCCCATGCACTGCCAGAGGGGCAGATTACCCCCATCTGTAGCATATCCTGGATCTCCCATTCTATAGCAGTTTTAGCTTGAGGAGACACCTGGTAAGGTTGGACTTTAATTGGGTGAGCATTACCTGTGTCAATGGAGTGGTATGCCCATTCAGTCAGTCCTGGGGCGGCTGAGAACGTTGGCGCGTAGCTAGTGCACAGCTCCTGGATCTGCTGTCGCTGCATACGCCCAAGGGTCATGGAGAGGTTCACCTCTTCCACACCACCAGCACATTTCCCTTCGTAGTAGACACTTTCAGGCCACTCAGCGTCATCTCCTCCCTGGGCTGTAAACTGACAAACCTTTAATTCTCTGGAATAAAAGGGCTTTAGAGAATTAATATGGTACACCTTAGGCTTTCGGTTGGAGGTGGGGAATGCTATGAGATAATTAACAGCTCCCAGGTGCTCCTGGACCGTGAATGGCCCCTCCCATGACACTTCCATTTTATGGGCCTGGAGTGTCTTTAAGACCATGACCTGGTCCCCTACTTTGAAGGAATGCTCTCTGGCATGTTTATCATACCAGGCTTTTTGCTCTTTTTGAGCATCCTTTAGGTTTTCTTTAGCAAGGGCTAAAGAGGGTTTTGTAGGTTGGTTACAAAGTCCAGAATGTTAGTTCCTGGAGAAGGTGTAAACCCCTCCCTTTGCTGCTTCACCAACTGTAATGGCCCCTTAACCTCGCGGCCATATACCAGTTCAAATGGTGAAAACCCTAAACTGGGATGTGGTACAGCTCTGTAGGCAAAGTACAACTGCTGCAACACTAGGTCCCAATCATTGGAGTGCTCATTTACGAATTTACGTATCATGGCCCCCGAAGTCCCATTACATTTTTCCACCAGACCATTTGTTTGATGATGGTAAGGGGCGGCAACCAAGTGATTCACCCCTTGAGCTTCCCAAAGGTTTTCCATAGTTCCTGCCAGGAAATTAGTTCCTGCATCTGTGAGGATGTCGGAGGGCCAACCTCCCCTGGCAAAAATGTCTGCCTGGCACACACTTTTAGCCCTGGTGTTGCTTGGAGCTACTGCTTCCGGCCATCGGGTGGCAAAATCCATGAAAGTCAGTATGTACTGCTTTCCTCTGGGTGTCTTTTTCGGAAAAGGACCCAGAATATCCACAGCTACTCGCTGAAATGGAACTTCAATGATGGGGAGTGGCTGGAGAGGGGCTTTGACCTGGTCTTGGGGTTTTCCCACTCTTTGGCATATCTCACAAGACCGGACATAGGTAGAAACATCCTTGCTCATTCCCTCCCAGTGGAATGACCTCCCCAAACGGTCTTTGGTCCTGTTCACCCCAGCATGGCCACTAGGATGATCATGGGCTAAGCTCAAGAGCTTGGCCCGGCACTTAGTTGGAACTACCAACTGTCTCTGAGGATGCCAGTCTTCCTGGTGTCCACCAGAAAGAGTTTCCTTGTATAAAAGTCCTCTTTCTACAACAAACCTGGATCGATTAGAAGAGCTGAGAGGCGGTGGGTTGCTCCGTGTCACCATCCAAGCTCTCTGGAGGCTTTCATCTGCTTCCTATTCGGTCTGGAACTGTTCCCTTGATGCTGGAGACATCAGTTCCTCATTGGATTGTGGACCTAGGCTTGGTCCCTCTGGAAGCGATGTAGGGGATGGGGCTGTTTCCACTGACTGTGAACCGCTCTCCGCTGGTGCACTATGTTGGGGTTCAGGCTCCAGCTGAGCCTCTGGTGTAGGGTTATCAGCTGCTGCTCGTGCAGGTTCGGTGGGGCCTTCTGGTGTTGGGGTTGCAAGTACTGGATTCAGTGCTGGCATTGGGTCTGGTGCTGGTTGTTCCGCCGGTTCCGGTTCTGGGACTGGCTCTGTCTGGGTCTCTGGGACTGGATCCACTACTGCTATTGCAGATGTTGGCCTGGGGTCCGGGTCCATCACCTCTGACCGGGTCCTGGTAGAAGTTTCCGGAACAGAGCTAGGTGTGACGGCTTGCTTAGCCTGGCTGCGGTTGACCATTCCCACCCTCTTGGCTAGCTTCACATGATTGGCCAAGTCTTCTCCCAACAGCATGGGGATGGGATAATCATCATAGACTGCAAAAGTCCACGTTCCTGACCAGCCCTTGTACTGGACAGGCAACATGGCTGTAGGCAATTTGCAAGAGTTGGACTTGAAGGGTTGAATTGTCACTTGGATCTCTGGGTTGATTAAATTGGGGTCCTGGAGATCTAGACATGGTTTCAGGACAAGGGAGTGCAGTGAAGGATGTTCATGGGTTAAAGCCCAGCACTGGGAGTCAAGAGATCTGGGTGCTATGCCCAAGGTGACCAAGACAGCCAAAGGTGACCTTTCTGGGCTTCAGTTTCCATCATGAAAAATAGATAGAACACTTCCCTACCTCACAGGTGTGGAGGTAGGCTAAATTCCCTCCGGTTTGTGAAGAGCAGTGAGATCCTCAGAAGCTGCTTAGAGGAGAAGATAGCACAGTACTGCTCTTGCTAAGCTGCAGGGTCAAGGTTTTGAAAGATGAAATGGTGACAACTCCAGGCTCCCACGCTTGGGCAGAAGCTCCCACCTGCTTCTATTTGCTCAAAGGAATGAACCTCACACTTCTTCTGGGTTGGGTGTGGAGGTCCATAGCCTCCTCTCACCTTTAGGCTCCATTCAGTGAGAAGTCAGGCCCCCATCCTGCACCCGCTGCTGTCAAACAGGAGTTTTGTCGATGCTTATGACGGGAGCAGGCCCCAGGCAGATGCAGAGCTTGCACTGCTGCTGGGTCCCTAGAGCAACACAACTTGTAGACAAAAGCTAAGTAAAGTCAGCCCCCTGCCTAGTGCAAAAGCAGGTGCAATGAACCAAAACCACCCATCTGGCCACAAAAAGAACAGATTAAAAGCAGGAAAGGGCAGCAGCTGAGAGATAAGGAATGAGGCACCGAGTTCTCCGGATTTCACTTTGGACCCTTAGAGCAGAATGAGGGACCCACACCATAACACAGAACTAGTGAGATTCTCCTGCTGGAAGCATTTTGCAGCCTGAAGAGGTGATATGCTGCTACTTTAACACATTTCCCCCTTTAGCCCGCAAAACCCTGTATATCCCTGGGATGTGGGTGCTAGAGACAGGAGGAGGTGAGGAACTGGGGAATCTATTCCTTTGCTTTCCCAGGAGAAAAGGCACTGAGTTTATTGAAAGGAAACAGATTCAAAGCACGTTGCAAACCAGAAAACTTGGGCGGCAGTTCATGACAAAACATGACATTGACATGTAACATGAGTAAAGTTAAGCATGTGCATAAGTCTCTGCAGGATCAGGGCCTCCATTTCTTAAATGTTACTACCAACCATCCCCCAATTCTGGCATCATACAGCAAACACCCCGTGAGAACAGGCCAGGCTGGGCGAGGGCAGTATGGAGAAGCACATGTCAGGAAATAGCCAAGACTGCTACTCTACCCCACAGCCTGTCCCCAGCACACGCAACCCTGGGATACAGTGTTCAAATAGCAGCCACCCATCACCATTTCCTGATGTGCAAGATTGAGTTGAAGAGAAACCAGCAAAAATAGCAACATTCAAAAGTTCACTAAGTGCATCATGGGGTTATTTTGTTTCCAGTCCTATGACTTCCCATAGCCCTGGTGCTGTCATACCATTTATTACTTCATAAAAAAGCAGCTGAATTTCGCTCAAACTGACAACACAACCACAAGGACTAAAATAGCAGCCACCTCACACCCTTCTGCGCATACTGTACACACCTTCCTGGAAGGAAACAGAGTCCTGATCTCCCAGCTATTTCCTCATTTCAGTACTGGACAACATGACTTGGGCTATCAGTGTAGAATGCAAGTGTGACTGCAAGGATGTGTCTGCACCTTCTAATGCCCAGAAGCAGGATAGTTTGGGGAGAGAGAGTCACTTGCAGTGAGTGTCCTACTGAGAACCAGAGCAATCAGGAGGATCCTGATAAGGAGTTAGCTGCTGTTTCCAGGTGAGCCTGAAATGGACACTGTGTGTGAGTGGAAATGCAAGGAATTAAGTTCCCCCTTCAGGTTCTTCTTGCTTCTGGGATTGGTGGGTAGTATTAGGAAGGAGATTTCGAGGACTTCAGGAAATAGGGCATGGAAGTCCCATTAAAAGATTTAAAAACTGGCTAAATGATAGATATTGAAGCATAATTATTGGCAAAGGCTCACTGTGATGGGTTCCCCTCCCTCGGGGTGCCACCTGGATCTGGGGTACCACTGAGCCCCCCAACCCACCAGCCTGGGCTCCCACCCACCCACCCTGTAATGCTGTGACAAGCTGCAGACACGCTCCCGGTCTCATACTTTCACCAGCATACAGGTAGGGACACACCCAGCTGCAGCTTCACACAGATGCTGAGATCAGCTGTACATGGGAAGGCTCAGCTAAGGAACTGCCCAGTTACTCAAGTGCACACCCCCTTTGAAAGGTAAACCCAAAATTATACTGTCTTGCACTGCACAGGGAACTGTACAGCATAAGATCATGAAATTCACCCCCTTCCTCAATGTGGAGAGGAATATACACAGCTTTCTGCCTTAAATTATGATTTCCACACACACACTGGTTTTTGGTAAAGCAAAAGCAGACTTTTTAATGGCAAAAGATAGATTTTAAGTGATTATAAGGGATAGCAAACAGATCAAAGCAGATTACCTAGCAAATAAAACAGAAATGCAGTCTAAGATTACTATGCTAAAGAAATCAGATAGGAGTAGCAAATTCTCACCCTATTTGTTGGTTTAGGCAGCTTGCAGAGATTCTTGAGGGCAAGCTGCACTTGCTTGTAGCTTAAAACCCCAGTTATACCTTTCACAGGCTAGAAATCTGTCTAGCCTGGGTTCAGCCCTTCTCCCGCAGTTCAGCCCTTGTTTCTCAGGTGTTTCCAGCAATCTTCTTGGACGGGGAGTCAGTGAAGATGAACCACGATGATGTCACTCCCCTGCCTTAAATAACTTTTGCATATGGCAGGAATCCTTTGTTTCCAACTTTTAGTTCCCACACCTTTCAGTGGAAAAACATTAATATTCTATGACGGAGCCCAGTATCAGGTGACTTGGTCACATGTGGAGGTCTTTAATCTAGCGGTCAAAGGCTTGATGAGATCCAATGGCTGGAAGTTGAACCTAGACAAATTGAACTTGGAAATAAGATACAGATTTGCAACAGTGATGATAATCAACTATTGGAACAACCTACTCATTGGAGTAAGGGCTTTAAACCAGAACGGATCTCCCTCTAAAACGGTGGCTCTCAACCTTTCCAGACTACTGTACCTCTGTCAGAGTCTGATTTGTCTTGCATACCCCAAGTTACACCTCATTTAAAAACTGCTCTCTTACAAAATCAGACATAAAAATACAAAAGTATCACAGCCCCACTACTCCTGAAAAATTGCTGACTTTCTCATTTTTACCATATAGTTATAAAATAAGTCAATATGAATATAAATATTGTACTTACATTTCAGCGTATAGTAAATAGAGCAGTATAAACAAGTCATTGTCTGCATGAAATTTTAGTTTTTATGGACTTCGCCAGTGCTTTACATGTAGCCTGTTGTAAAATTAGGCAAATATCTAGATGAGTTGATGTACCCCCCTGGACAGCCTTTGCATAACTCCATAGGTACATGGACCCCTGGTTGAGAACCACTGCTCAAAAAAGCATGTTCTCATTCAACCAGAAGTTACTTGGCTGGATGCAGGAATCCTGGGTGAAATCCTCTTGCCTGTGCTGTGCAAAAGCTCAGAGCAGATGATCCCCATGGTCCTTTCTGAATTCAAAATGTATGTATTGGTAAGATTCTCATCTTACTTACATAGGTGTAAATCTGGACTCCACTTTTAAAAGGAGTAAATGTGGAGAACCGGGAAACATCTGATTTATTGTGGGGAAAGAATATGTGTGGCTCAGTTTCCCCTCTTACCTTTTCTTGTTACCTGCTGGATACAAAGGGGTTCATTTCTTTTGTGGAAAAGGACAAACAAAGCTGTGTCTGGAGGAGGGGGAGAATCACTAAAAAGGAATCAGAGTAGCAGCCATGTTAGTCTGTATCTGCAAAAAGAAAAGGAGTCCTTGTGGCACCTTAGAGACTAACAAATTTATTTGAGAAGAAGCTTTCAAAGTGAGCTGTAGTGTCAGGGCTGCCGGGCTCGGGCTCGGCCGGGGGTCGGTGGAAGGGGGGTGCTGGGGTGGTGGAGGGGGGGCGGGTGTCTGGACCGGCAGATCTGCTGTAACCCGGGCTCGGTGCAGTGCCCGGCC
The DNA here is from genome assembly GCF_965152235.1 of Eretmochelys imbricata. NCBI lineage: Eukaryota > Metazoa > Chordata > Testudines > Cheloniidae > Eretmochelys > Eretmochelys imbricata. Next base: position 14,008,925 of record NC_135585.1, on the reverse strand, counting down.
CGGAGCTGTGAGGGGCTGGAGGGCGGGCGCTGCCCCCAGCTACGCACTGGCCCTCCAGCCCCTCCGCGGCTCCCTGCAGGGTCCTTTGCTCTGCACCGACCGGCCCCTGCCCAGCCCCGCAGCGCCCGCGCCAGACAGCGGCTAATCACCCCGCCTCTGAGACCCCCAGGCCCGGCCCCTCGCTCCCCAGTGGCTGCGTGAGCCGGAGCGAGGGCGGAGGGCATCCCCAGGCAGTGGCGGGGCACCTCCCTGACAGGTGGGGGCGAGGGGGAGAGGAGGAGAAGGGCTGGAAGAGGGGGAGAGAAGTGGGGCCCAGGGGTGTGGAAGGCCCTTGGCAGAACCACCAGAGGAGCAGGAGCTGCCAGACTCCATACCCGTCCCCCTGCACTATAGATATCGGCAGCCCAAATATTTGGGGGGGATGGGCGCAGTCAACAGCAGCGGGGATCTCCGTTCAGTTTCATGCTGGAAATTTGTTTTTGCCACTTCTTGACAGATCGAACCGAAACCTGCCCCGAGTAACTGGAATGTAGATCAAGACCCTGAGGCCTTCAAGTGCTGCTGGCTCATTGTTTAAACTCACATTCAAGGGACAGTGCTGGGGGCCAAGGGCGAGATTTTGGTGCGCCAGTAGTTTTCATTTGGGCTCAGAGTTGGGGCTGTTGAGTCGGGATGAAATATACTTGAGAAGATTCGTTCCTTTCCTATGTGGGCAGTGTAAGGTCAATGTTGTCCTGAAATATCCCTTCCCTTGATTTTCAGCTGCTTGCGGTTTCCAAGGGCAGTGACAGGCAACTAATTCTCTATCCCTTGGTTTCTGGAAGGAAGGTTTTTATTCTGAACATTTTCAATTTTGTTGACAATATTTTTTCTCATGTGATTAGAGTCATGTGGTCTTTTGTTTAAGTAACTGAGCTGGGATGTAGCACTAGCCTATTAAATTAATGGAGAGAGTGATGTTGGCCCAGCGAACAATGGAGTCTGCAGATGGTCCGACCTCATTTAAAGCACATCAAATGAGTATGTACATTCATGGTCTGGCAAAGTTAGACACACAAGTTAGCCAGAAGTCGAGGGAGATAATGTGCTTAGTCCTCAGGAGCAATCCATCCTATGAAATGTTACAGCTGGCAGCAAACAAGAGCAAGGACTGTGATGTGGGCCAGGATTAAGCGTGAAGGATCTGAGACAGCAGGAGATTCATTAATGATCAGACTTATGCCAAACATTTCAGGTTAGGTTGATTTGTGGAGCAGACTAGATCTCTGTTTTTCTCTACAGCTGTTTCTTATGCAATTCAGACTGAAATGACACCACAAGGAACAAAGCAGCCAGATGTGTCTTCTCCAACAAAGGCTGAATCCAGTTTCTCCCCTACCACACACACCACTCCTACACGGTGGGTGCCATTACTCCTGTTCCTTGTCGCTCTGGTCACTTCTCCCAATGCCCTAGCAAGATCCATCTCTAGAGGCACAAAGAATAGTGACATCGTTGGTGATAACGTCCCACAGAAAAAACAAATGTTGCTTTTATAAGCAAGAACCTGCAGGTCCAGAGAGGCTGGATTCATATGTAGGAAAATGGCAATTCTAGATGCAGAGTAGCACTGGACAGGGACTGTCCGGGTCCAGTCACATCAGACTGTATAACAGGATGAATGAATCCCCAAGTAGGTGCTGTGGTTCTCTACAAGGGCAGGGTGCCGAGGCTCTGTGTGTTGCATCTTCCACCGTGAAACTCGTGCACCTCTGCAGCCTGAGAGCAGGCCCGGAATGTTTTATTGGGAGGAGTCTGGTCAAATTGACAGAGCTTTAAAGTTTCTATTGTATTTCAACTGCATAGATTCCAACCCATCATCATCTGTTTCCTGCTCCTGGTCTTATTGAAGGGTCTCCTCCTCCTGTGCATCGTCTGTGTGCTGATCTGGATGAGCGTATGCTACAGGAGGAGTCCCAGGGAGATGGTGCCAGAAAGACAGACAAGGTGAGAGCATCTACGGGGTGACACGACCATGGGAATGTTCTCAGTCTTCTCTTGAACACCAAGGGCTCAATTATAGCTTTCCTGTGAGCAGAGTAAGGGGCAGTGAGTTGTTGCATTGCCCTTGGAGCAGCCTGGGAGGCAGATCATGACTGCCCAAGTTACAATGTCCCTTCCGTTCTCCCCCCGCTTGCTTCAGAGATGGCGCAAACCTCCAGAGCTATAACTGATGTGGAGTACTTCCAGTGGTGAATTGGCTCAGCTACACTGCCAGGACCATTGTGGAGGTGGAGCCAATGATCCACCCATTCCCCAACCTTTAGCTTCGACCTGTTCGGTGCTCTGCTGCGTCTGCTTCCAATCCCACATGGATCCCTAAGTTGTACCCCCTTATGGCCCCCTGGTGTACTAGCAGGGCCATGATTTGACCTCAACCTTTACATAGGAGTGTGATGAGTCTGTGTGTGAATAGGGAGACATCCTCGCTGCTCCATAGCCCTGACCAGGATTTCATAGAACTAGACTCACCCCATGATGGCTATGAACAAAAAGCTCCCAGCATGAAGTGTTTCTCCTCCAGTCACTGGGGGTGTCCTTGTTTTCGTTGCAGCTCATGAACTGCCTCTTTGCTAGCTCTTAGAAATGGATCGGAACCGGCAGACGGAGGATTCATTTTCCAGCTTTGCGCAGAATATCCCACACCATGGGCCTGATTTCTTCTCCTGTCAAGTGAAGCTATTGCCCTCACGTTCTCCGAGGATGAAGTCTGCTGGAGGTGTCTGTCTCGATGGTTTCCAGGCCCAGGTACCTAGGTTCTTATCAGGGGGTTGGAGAGCCCAGGGCCAAATTCATGCCTGGTTTAAGCAAGTGTAACTCTGCTGAAGTCCCAGAACCAAACACAAGGTCAGAGCCAGCAGTGACAGAGGCTGCCCCTGAGTCAGCTGGGCTCTACATAGTCACAGTGACCTGAGGTGAAAAGCGGGAGCTGCCACCAGGTGTTCTCCAGAAGGGAACCTATACCTGGAATTTCCTTGATCCGGATCCTCCCAGATCTGTTGACACTGCAAAGGCCATCTCATTTTCCAGGCTTCTGGGGAGCTGGGCTGTACTAAGAACTGGGATTTGTGCATCGAGGCACGGGGTCACGCTAATGGAATAACATTTTTTCCTAAAGCGAAGCCATTTATGAAAGAAAACAGACGCAACTGCACAGGGAGACAGACGTCCACACAGCTTGAGTCCCAGCTTGCCTGCTTGCTTACCCAGCCCCACACCCTCTCTGGGACAACGTACAGTTCACACAGACCCCTACTGGTTGAATGATGGCACTGCAAGCACACATATAATTGTCGAATATTCTTGTTAACCCCTTCCTAGATTTGGGGAAGCTGCTGTGTTTATTTTTGTTTGTACTGTTTGTATTTTTAGCTTATGGCAAGTGCACCTGGAGCCCTGGATAGAATTTATAATGTTTTAGTTAAGTAAATGAATAGGTACAGTATTTTACATTAAATTACTATAACAAATGGCTAGTATCTAAGGTGCCACAAGTACTCCTTTTCTTTTTGCGAATACAGACTAACACGGCTGTTACTCTGAAATATAACATTACAGTGACCAAAATTGTCACACATTGAATTGTAGTCCATGTCCGTCTGTTCTGAGCAAGAGCATGAAACAATGAACAAAGCGTGAAGGGACAGTAGCCTTGTAAATATGTAAAAGACATAGCTAGTAGAAAAGAGATAGTAGGATAGTAGGCAACATGTGATTGCTTGCAGCACGTGTACAGCTCATGATCTAGACAGGGATTGGGTACAAAAATAAGTGGACCAATCACAGAGTGTGTGATCTGATCTATTAACCAGTAGTATTAAGTGTAAGTGTGTCTAGAAGCTGAGTCAAGATTATGTACATTGGATGTGTGGTATACCCTGTTCCCACCCTCTACACTTGAGCCTGATCAACTCAAGTATAGTTTGATTGTATGCCAATAAAGAAACCTCAGTGATGCATTCGGAGTCGAGCTGAGTTCTTGGGAATCAAGTGGATAAGATCTCAAAGGCTACCCCAGCAGCTTGTTGGTTACACATACTCTCTTTCTTGTTCATTTCCACCTTCTGGTTTATAGACTGTGTAAAAGGGGCAGTGGGAGAGAACAGAGAACAGAAAATGAGACACCCAATGAGAAAAATATTTTTTTCAGGTTTCAGAGAAGCTGAAGGCTCTGCAAAGTCCCACAGGAAATGTGATTGTCCCAAAGGGAGGCAATTTTCTTTTGAGGCATTTTAAAGAAAAGATAGAAAACAGCTTAGTGAGAAAGGGGCATTTGTGGAGATGATGCAGCTGACCTTTGCTGGCGTGATTTCTGCTCCTTCCAGCTGAGAAGTTCATGGTTTTGCCTTCAAACCTGTGACTTTATCTGAGCCATTTCACTTATCAATTGGACTCAGAGTTACTTTCATCCTTTCTCTCTCACACACACCCTTCTAGAAAAGAGAGACAGTAACTGAGGGGTTGAGGGAGGAGCATGGTATATTCCAGTCTTCATACTTGGAGACTTTCCCTCTTCTCCTTCTCCCTTGCAGTTTCCATATTTTCCCCTTGTGCTCTCCAGCCTTTCCTTCCTAGCCTCATCTCCACCATGTGCACCACTGGGGGCCCTCATACCACCCACCCTCTAGCGCCTCTAGTAACCCCAGGGTGAGTAATGAAGCTGGGGGGCGGGGAATCTGCTCCTTCTCCCTATTTTGCCCACAGGAGCTCCACTCTTCTTTAAACTCTGTCCCCTCCACCACCTCCATGCTGATCCCCACTGCCTGCACAGCTGCCACCAGATCCACTCGGCTGCCCCAATGTTACCAACTCTCACTGTTTTAATGCAAGTCTCACAACATTCGCTGCTTTTTTTAAAGTTCCAGCTCCTGGATTCTTGGGATTATGGGAGAATCTCAGCTTTCCTTAGAAAAGGAAACAATACGTTTCCAGCCCACCCCGCAGTCAAGAAAAATTTGAAAAGGTGACCCGAGTGCACCCTCAGGTTTCAAAAAATGGAAGATAAACAAAGCACCCCAAAAGACATCTTTAAATAAACCAAAGCTCTTGAGATTTTAAAGACAATCTCATGGTTGCTGAGACCTACACATGATTTTTGAATGCTGGGGAGGGGGGACAATATCAGTGCTGCCACATAGAAATAATAAGTGATGTAGACACACAGAGAGCGGATGCCTCAGTGGGTATGTCTACACCAGTGGTTCTCACCCTATTTACCATTGTGGGCCGCATATGCAGCTCTCTGTGTGCTATGTGGGCCGCATCCACACAATATATATCCTACCTGTATGGCCCTGAGGATGTCACATGGGCCACAGCTGTGTGCTGATTGGCCCACAAGCGGCCTGCGGGCCACAGGTTGAGAACCACTGGTCTCCACAGCATTAAAAACCGGTGGCTGGTCTGTGCCAGCTGACTTGGGCTCACAGGGCTCAGGCTAGGGCTCTGTTTAACGGCACTGTCGGCCTTCAGGCTTGGGCTGGAGCCGGAGCCAGGGCTCTAGGACCCTGCAAGGTGGGAGGGTCCCACAGCTCAGGCTGCAGCTTGAGCCCGCATGTCTGGACCACAATTAAACAGCCCTGGAGCCGGAGTTCCGTAGCCCTCCTCAGCTCGCGCAGGCCAGCCGCAGCAGGGCCAGCCTTCAGGAAAATGGCGCCCTGGGCGAACTTGTATTTTGGCGCCCTTTGAGTTGACGTATGTAGCAGTGCTAGTGACAATGTCAGAGCTAAAGCTGCAATCTCAAAAGTTTTTATAATTTACTAAAAAAAATACAAAGGAGGAAATGACACAAAATGTGATTCTATTGCTTTCAATTTTATTCAAACAATAAACGATGTAAGGCATAACAATAACACTATAGCTAAGTGACAAATGAACTAACTATTAAACGAAACACTAAACTAATGAATAACAAATACAATATTTTGCTCACCAAGAGTGTAAGAATCAGAAGGCAAAACCCTGCGTGCCTTTGCTGCTGCAAACTCTGACATTGTTTGGGACAGGTCTATATTTTGAGCCACAGCATTCTCGATAGACAGGATGGCCAGTGAAGATAGCCTGTCGTCTCCCATGGTCGATCGCAGGTATGTTTTTAGGAGCTTCAACTTCAAGAAGGTCCGTTCACTGCTTGCCACTGATACGGGCATGGTTAACAGGATCCTGAGTGCTAGCCAACTGTTTGGGAAGATGCCATGAAGTTGATTGTTGTTAATAAATTGTAGAACTTCTTGAGGAGCCCTACAGTCCATTGGCAGCAGACTTTTGAGATAGCCGAGATCTTTGAGAGGTCGACGCCATTAATGTCAGAACTCAGAACTCTTTCCACATGTCAACACACAATGAAGGTCTTTACAGTGCTTCATCAAAGTTTCTTTGTCAAGGAGTCTGGTCATGTTATATGGAAAGCCCCAAAGGTTCACACGTTGATTCATTTACTCAAACCGTTCTTCCAGAGACACTTGCACAGTGTCTAAAAGCTGGCTGAAAAATTCAATTTTGAACTTGACTTCTGGATTGTGAACTGTTTCATCTTCACATTCAGAGCTGAACTGACACTTTTTATGACAGATTCGTGGGGCTGGTTTAAACCCTATATCAACATCAAGATCTTCAGCTATTTCCTTAGCTGCTGTCAGAGCTCCTTCATACCCGACTTCCCTGTATATAGTTACGACAGGCATTTATCAAGTTTGTGGCTGCAACAATGTCCATGTTTTTCTTGCTTTGAGTGCTTTTGCTCACCACATTGACTTGAAAAGGGATAGGATACCACATCGCAATAGAGACAAGAAACTTGAATTCAGTTAGATGACATGCCAGGCTAAATGCCTCATGATGGACTCCAGCATCTGCTTGCTCCGATTCAGCCAAGGCGATGAGGGCATCGTAGACTTCACCTGTTTGGTATCGAACAGCTTTAACACCGTCAATTCTGCACTCCCAGCGTGTTTCACATACTGGCTTCACAGTGACATTGACATGATCTGTGAGAATCTTCCAACGACGAACAGAGGCAGAGAACGGAACGTAGATCCTTTGCAGAATGCCGAAGAGGGACATGGACTCCACTGAAGATGTTGCAGCGTCCCCCACCACAAGACTAGGCGAGTGGCATCCACATGGAACGAAAAATGCTCTTGGGTTTTGATTAAGGATTCTTGCCTGTACACCCTTGGTTTTCCCCGTCATGTTTGCACCATTGTCATAACCCTGGCCCCAGCAGTCTTGGATATTTATGTCACACTCCTGCAGAGTAGCCAATATAGTATCAGTTAGTCCTTCCCCGTGGACTCGTCCACTCTTTTAAAACCAATAAAGTGCTCCTGAATTGTCACTTTCCCATGGGAAGTGTCAAGAAACCGAACAGTGAAAGACATCTTTTCAGAATGGCTCACATCTGAAGTGCAGTCCAATACCATGGACTCGTACTTGCCAATCCTTAACCTTTTAATAATGTCTTGCAGCACTTTCTTCAACAACAATTCAATTATCTCATTCTGGATTCTTTTCCACAGTAGTGATCCGTCACCTCCCTGGAAAGTATGCATTGCAAATGCCCCTTCATTACTTCAGTGTATTTTCCTAGTAACGCCACCAAACCCAGGAAGTTCCTGTTGTTCCTGTGAAGAGCCTGTCAGATGAGCCTCGGAAAGCCATGTTATTTTTAGAAAGATAAAGTATTATTGACATGAGTCTCTTTATAACCTTCTCCCACTGTTTTGTCTCTTGTTGAATCACATGTTGAAGCTCCATGTCAATGCAATTATCCAGTTTTAACCTTTGCTCTGCTTTGACTCATGTTTGGAAGGAATTGAAATGACTATGGACTTTTCATGACACATGAGAATCTGAGGTGTGTGCTTCCAATCATTTGGCCCCCTCAAATGCTAGGGATGATTTTGGATTCAAGTCAAAGAGCTTGCAGCAGAAACAGAAAGCCAGGTTAGTGGATTCTGAGTAAAGCAGCCAGCACTGCTTCAGAACTTCACCATTTTCAAGCTTTCTGCACAAAAACTTCATAGACAAATGGCAATTCTGCTTATCCAGAGGAAAATCCACGTCCTTTACTTTTGGTGGACCATTGGTCGCTAACAGATCTCGATTCTGGGTGTTAGATTGGGCCATAAAGCAGGATCAGAAATGGCATCACCAGCGCCTACAGTGGGAATTGTTTCACCTCTATCACTAGTTGCATCAGTATTATTCTGGTCTAGATAAAGAATTTCAGTTTTGTTTGGGTCTCTTTGCTTCTCTTGCAATGATTCTTGAACGTTGAATTGTGAATGACCTATGCACTTCTCCTCTGATGTCTCCGCTCTGATTGTCTCGCTACTACTGCATGGGTTGCTGTTAACAGATTTCAGGTATTTTTTCATTGCGTCTGCATCTTTCTTCATTGCAGTCATTCTCGCAGCTTTCCATTTCCTGTTCTGTGCATCTGACGTCTCTTTTTTGGTACTGGTGACATTTTGTTTCCTTACAAGTTTCCTGAAATACAACCCCCCCCCCGCCACACACCCATGTTTGTCACACTATGTCACATCACACGATTTGGGCAAAAAAAATTCAACTTCAATATGCCACACAGAACAACAGATCTTTCTGGATTTAGGATATTTATTGTGTATATCTTGACATGTGATATTGACACTTAGTAGTTTTTGCTGTTTGGTTGTGGTCATGTCGGTGCCTGGATAAGAGAGCCACAAGCGTGAATTCTTTGATCATGTGATTTTTGAATGCTTGAAGCCGGCATTACTGGGTTTGCACCAGTTCAGCTCTAATCGCTGTAGCTATGGCAGCCGCTAAACCGCAGTGGAGACAAAATCTTAGCATGGCACTCAGTAACACTTTTCAGAAACCTTCAAATGATGGGAACTGTGGCCCAGCTTTTCTCTCAGTGAGCGTGACATTTCCTTTAATCATGCATCTCCTTTTTAAAAAAAGAAGCAAACACCAATCGCCGGAGCATGCAGGTTGAGCAACTTCTTTCTGAGGTCAACCAGCAGCCTTTTCAAAGGGAAGTGGGGTGGCTGACAGATCGAGGAGCTTGACACAATAGAACTGGTCAGTGAGTCTTGGGGTTTTATTTTCAACTCTCACAAAAGGAAGAGGATCCCTGGGATCTCCTGGAGAACCCAGATTTTCCAATGGAGAGATTCCCCCACCATGGGAACCAGGAACATGAGGATTTTCTCTATTTTGCTTTGGATTCTTTTCCCAGGTGAGTATGACATGGTCTTTTTGTGGATCACTAGAAATACAATGCAAGTATTGGGTTTGCACAGGTTACAAGCTTTGCCAGCTTCACCAACAGAGCTTGAAAGTCTCAGCTGTGCTCTTGCTGCGAAGCTAACTCACACAGGAGATGGAACTTACAAAGTGGGCAGGACAGTAAAGATTTCAGCACAGACTCTGTGTCTGTGTCTGCAGAGAAAGTTTTCTAGGAAGACAAAGCAAGGAAAATTTCAGCTGAAAGGAGAATTTTTCAGAACGTTCTCAGCACAGTTGGTCAAAGAACAGAAAACAATATTCATTGGAATTATTTGATGAAAACTTTACCAGCATTTGCAACCAATATTAGTTGCAACAAACACTGAGGCTAAGAATGTAGCCAGATTCTAAAAGGGATTGGATATTTACATGCATATTGAGAATATCCAGAGTTATCATAATTAGCATCAACCAAACTTTTGGATGAGAATTGAAAGCACATACTTCTGGGCTTAAGGCGATGTCTAGCTATTGGAGATCAGGAAGAGACCTATTGCGGTGGGCGGGGGACATTGTCCCACATCTGCATACTGCAGGGTTCTTACACTTTTCTCTAAAGCATATGGCTCTGACCACTGTTGGAGACAGAATATTGGACGCTGAGTCTCATCTAGTCTGGTTATTCCACTGTTCCTATAAGATGAACTCTAGCCATGAGCATATGAAAACAATAAGTTATAATAAAAGTCATGTTGTAACCTTGACGATATGGGGCACGAGCCATGTGTTAGTTATAACTAATTCTAGAGGGTGTGATTATTTCTAGCTATAGAAAATGGATTTCATCACTGATTAATCCCACTGATTGACTCTAAGCAGGAGTTCCAATGAACCCCAAAGGAGTTCTCCTGTACTTAAAATGAAGCACATGGGTAAATATTTGCAGGACAGAGGGGGGGCACTTTTCTGACCCCTTATCTAGACTAGCATTCATCGATATTATGTTAGTTCAAGCAGCTAGCTCTATGCAAGTCACATCTTCCAAACTGTATTTTAGAAAGTGCGAAACTAGTCAGGTTTACATTGCTGAGATATCCCAGCATGGTGCACGTTGGAGCATCACACTGGAGCAGAAAGGGGGTGGGAAGAACCTCTAAAATATGAACCCAAAATGGAACCCAATCTGATGAGGTTCAATAAGGATAAGTGCAGGGTCCTGCACTGAGGACGGAAGAATCCAATGCACCGCTACAGACTAGGGACCGAATGGCTAGGCAGCAGTTCTGCGGAAAAGGACCTAGGGGTGACAGTGGACGAGAAGCTGGATATGAGTCAGCAGTGTGCCCTTGTTGCCAAGAAGGCCAATGGCATTTTGGGATGTATACGTAGGGGCATAGCGAGCAGATCGAGGGACGTGATCGTCCCCCTCTATTCGACATTGGTGAGGCCTCATCTGGAGTACTGTGTCCAGTTTTGGGCCCCACACTACAAGAAGGATGTGGATAAATTGGAGAGAGTCCAGCGAAGGGCAACAAAAATGATTAGGGGTCTAGAACACATGACTTATGAGGAGAGGCTGAGGGAGCTGGGATTGTTTAGCCTGCAGAAGAGAAGAATGAGGGGGGATTTGATAGCTGCTTTCAACTACCTGAAAGGGGGTTCCAAAGAGGATGGCTCTAGACTGTTCTCAATGGTAGCAGATGACAGAACGAGGAGTAATGGCCTCAAGTTGCAGTGGGGGAGGTTTAGATTGGATATTAGGAAAAACTTTTTCACTAAGAGGGTGGTGAAACACTGGAATGCGTTGCCTAGGGAGGTGGTGGAATCTCCTTCCTTGGAAGTTTTTAAGGTCAGGCTTGACAAAGCCCTGGCTGGGATGATTTAACTGGGAATTGGTCCTGCTTCGAGCAGGGGGTTGGACTAGATGACCTTCAGGGGTCCATTCCAACCCTGATATTCTATGATTCTATGGAAAACCAAAACAAAATGACATTTTAGGTGAAAATGAAAAAAGAGAGTTTCATTTTGAAAAGTCAGTTTGAAATTGAACTCGTCATTTCAATGTTCAATTTTCCCACATGGAAAACCCCAATATTGTTAAATGTTCCTACTGCAAAATATATAAGTGGAAAATATAATTGACACCTGCATTCATTCTAAGCCTCTGTGCACTGCCAGAGTGGTGCAAAGGGGGCTGCCGGTAAATAAGAATCAAGCCTAATTTTGAGCCCCTTTCATAGTTAATTAACCTGCTGAGAGCAGACCAGCCCATACCCTGCCCATGCCTGCCGCCCTGCCCCATTCACCTGCTCCCACGCAGCCCCAGGGGAGAGGGGCAACTGCTCTTGGTCCCTTTGCACAGTTTTAAAAAGTCAGCTGTTTGGACAGGTGAACCTGGCTCTGACTCGCTGTCCTCCCGCCAAAGGGCTGAAGCATCACCCACAACCCCCCTCTCCGCCCCGGGCACGTGGGTCATGTCATGGCTGTAGGCAGCCAGAAGGATGCCCGGGTCTCGTCTCTGTCTCTCGCAGGCTGCTGGGCGGTGACGGGCCCCGGGGCAGTGCGCGGGCCCCCGGGCGGGTCGGTGGCTGTGCGGTGCCGGTACCGGGGCGGCTCTGAGGATGATCCGAAGTTCTGGTGCCGGGAAGCAGGAGTTTGGGTAGGAGGAAGTTGGCGCTGTTCCGACGGGCGTCGCATCGTGGAGACCAACGGGTCGGAGGCCGAGGTGAGGCGGGGCAGAGTCTCCATCCGGGACAGTCACACCGAGCTCGCCTTCACCGTGACCGTGGAGAACCTGACCCGGGCAGACGCCGGCACGTACCACTGCGGGGTGGGGAAGGTTTGGCGTTCTGACCCCAGGGCCGCTGTGGAACTCACCGTCTCCACAGGTAAATCCCGGCGCTGCCGGGCTCGGGGCACGGCCGGGGGGCGGTGGAAGGGGGGCGGGTGTCTGCACCGGCAGATCTGCTGTAACCCGGGCTCCCCGCAGCGCCCTTTGCTCCGCGCCGACCGGCCCCTGCCCAGCCCCGCAGCGCCCGCGCCGGACAGCGGCTAATCACCCCGCCTCTGAGACCCCCAGGCCCGGCCCCTCGCTCCCCAGTGGCTGCGTGAGCCAGAGCGAGGGCGGAGGGCATCCCCAGGCAGCGGCGGGGCACCTCCCCGACAGGTGGGGGCGAGGGGGAGAGGAGGAGAAGGGCTGGAAGAGGGGGAGAGAAGTGGGGCCCAGGGGTGTGGAAGGCCCTTGGCAGAACCACCAGAGGAGCGGGAGCTGCCAGACTCCATACCCGTCCCCCTGCACTATAGATATCGGTCCCCAAATATTTGGAGGGGATGGGCGCAGTCAACAGCAGCGGGGACCTCCGTTCCGTTTCAAGCTGGAAATTTGTTTTTGCCACTTCTTGACAGATCGAACCGAAACCTGCCCCGAGTAACTGGAATGTAGATCAAGACCCTGAGGCCTTCAAGTGCCGCTGGCTCATTGTTTAAACTCACATTCAAGGGACAGTGCTGGGGGCCAAGGGGGAGATTTTGGTGCGCCAGTAGTTTTCATTTGGGCTCAGAGTTGGGGCTGTTGAGTGGGGATGAAATATACTTGAGAAGATTCGTTCCTTTCCTATGTGGGCAGTGTAAGGTCGATGTTGTCCTGAAATATCCCTTCCCTTGATTTTCAGCTGCTTGCGGTTTCCAAGGGCAGTGACAGGCAACTAATTCTCTGTCCCTTGGTTTCTGGAAGGAAGGTTTATATTCTGAACATTTTCAATTTTTTTGACAATATTTTTTCTCATGTGATTAGATGAAGCCAGAGTCATGTGGTCTTTTGTTTAAATAACTGAGCTGGGATTTATCACTAGCCTATTAAATTAATGGAGAGAGTGATGCTGGCCCAGCGAACAATAGAGTCTGCAGATGGACCGACCTCATTTAAAGCACACCAAACGAGTATGTACATTCATGATCTGGCAAAGTTAGCCACACAAGTTAGCCAGAAGTCGAGGGAGATAATGTGCTTAGTCCTCAGGAGCAATCCATCCTAGGAAATGTTACAGCTGACAGCAAACAAGAGCAAGGACTGTGATGTGGGCCAGGATTAAGCGTGAAGGGTCTGAGACAGCAGGAGATTCATTAATGATCAGACTTATGCAAAACATTTCAGGTTGGGTTGTTTCTGAAGCAGACTAGATCTCTGTTTTTCTCTACAGCTGTTTCTTATGCAAATCAGACTGAAACGACACCACAAGGAACAAAGCAACCAGATGTGTCTTCTTCAACAAAGGCTGAATCCAGTTTCTCCCCTACCACACACACCATTCCTACACACACCACTCCTACACGGTGGGTGCCATTACTCCTGTTCCTTGTCGCTCTGGTCACTTCTCCCAATGCCCTAGCAAGATCCATCTCTAGAGGCACAAAGAATAGTGACATCATTGGTGATAAAGTCCCACAGAAAAAACAAATGTTGCTTTTATCAGTAAGAACCTGCAGGTCCAGTGAGGCTGGATTCATATGTAGGAAAATGGCAATTCTAGATGCAGAGTAGCACTGGACAGGGACTGTCCGGGTCCAGTCACATCAGACTGTATAACAGGATGAATGAATCCCCAAGTAGGTGCTGAGGTTCTCTATAAGGGCAGGGTGCTGAGGCTCTGTGTGTTGCATCTTCCACCGTGAAACTCGTGCACATCTGCAGCCTGAGAGCAGGCCCGGAATGTTTTATTGGGAGGAGTCTGGTCAAATTGACAGAGCTTTAAAGTTTCTATTGAATTTCAACTGCATAGATTCCAACCCATCATCATCTGTTTCCTGCTCCTGGTCTTATTGAAGGGTCTCCTCCTCCTGTGCATCGTCTGTGTGCTGATCTGGATGAGCGTACGCTACAGGAGGAGTCCCAGGGAGATGGTGCCAGACAGACAGACAAGGTGAGAGCATCTAACACTCCCACTACGGGGTGACACGACCATGGGAATGTTCTCAGTCTTCTCTTGAACACCAAGGGCTCAATTATAGCTTTTCTGTGAGCAGAGTAAGGGGCAGTGAGTTGTTGCATTGCCCTTGGAGCAGCCTGGGAGGCAGATCATGACTGCCCAAGTTACAATGTCCCTTCCGTTCTCCCCCCAGCTTGCTTCAGAGATGGCGCAAACCTCCAGATCTATAACTGATGCGGAGTACTTCCAGTGGTGAATCGGCTCAGCTACACTGCCAGGTCCATTGTGGAGGTGGAGCCAATGATCCACCCATTCCCCAACCTTTAGCTTCGACCTGTCCGGTGCTCTGCTGAGTCTGCTTCCAATCCCTCATGGATCCCTATGTTGCACCCCCTTATGGCCCCCTGGTGAACTAGCAGGGCCATGATTTGACCTCAACCTTTACATAGGAGTGTGATGAGTCTGTGTGTGAATAGGGAGACATCCTCGCTGCTCTATAGCCCTGATCAGGAATTCATAGAACCAGACTCACCCCATGATGGCTATGAACAAAAAGCTCCCAGCATGAAGTGTTTCTCCTCCAGTCACTGGTAGTGTCCTTGTTTTCGTTGCAGCTCATGAACTGCCTCTTTGCTAGCTCTTAGAAACGGATCGGAACTGGCAGACGGAGGATTCATTTTCCAGCTTTGCACAGAGTATCCCACACCATGGGCCTGATTTTCTTCTCCTGTCAAGTGAAACTATTGCCCTCACGTTCTCCAAGGATGAAGTCTGCCGGAGGTGTCTGTCTCGATGGTTTCCAGACCCAGGTACCTAGGTTCTTATCAGGTGGTTGGAGAGCCCAGGGGCAAATTCATGCCTGGTTTAAGCAAGTGTAACTCCGCTGAAGTCCCAGAACTAAACACAAGGTCAGAGCCAGCAGTGACAGAGGCTGCCCCTGAGTCAGCTGGGCTCTACATAGTCACAGTGACCTGAGGTGAAAAGCGGGAGCTGCCACCAGGTGTTCTCCAGAAGGGATCCTGTACCTGGAATTCCCTTGATCCGGATCCTCCCAGATCTGTTGACACTGCAAAGGCCATCTCATTTTCCAGGCTTCTGGGGAGCTGGGCTGTACTAAGAACTGGGATTTGTGCATCGAGGCACGGGGTCACGCTAATGGAATAACATTTTTTCCTAAAGCGAAGCCATTTATGAAAGAAAACAGACGCAACTGCACAGGGAGACAGACTTCCACACAGCTTGAGTCCCAGCTTGCCTGCTTGCTTACCCAGCCCCACACCCTCTCTGGAACAAGGTACAGTTCACACAGACCCCTACTGGGTGAATGATGGAACTGCAAGCACGCATATAATTGTCGAATATTCTTTTTAACCCCTTCCTAGATTTGGGGAAGCTGCTGTGTTTATTTTTGTTTGTACTGTTTGTATTTTTAGCTTATGGCAAGTGCACCTGGAGCCCTGGATAGAATTTATAATGTTTTAGTTAAGTAAATGAATAGGTACAATATTTTACATTAAATTACTATAACAAATGGTTAGTATCTAAGGTGCCACAAGTACTCCTTTTCTTTTTGCGAATACAGACTAACACGGCTATTACTCTGAAATATAACATTACAGTGACCAAAATTGTCACACATTGAATTGTAGTCCATGTCCGTCTGTTCTGAGCAAGAGCATGAAACAATGAACAAAGCGTGAACGGACAGTAGCCTTGTAAATATGTAAAAGACATAGCTAGTAGAAAAGAGATAGTAGGATAGTAGGCAACATGTGATTGCTTGCAGCACGTGTACAGCTCATGATCTAGACAGGGATTGGGTACAAAAATAAGTGGACCAATCACAGAGTGTGTGATCTGATCTATTAACCAGTAGTATTAAGTGTAAGTGTGTCTAGAAGCTGAGTCAAGATTATGTACATTGGATGTGTGGTATACCCTGTTCCCACTCTCTACACTTGAGCCTGATCACCTCAAGTATAGTTTGATTGTATGCCAATAAAGAAACCTCAGTGATGCATTCGGAGTCGAGCTGAGTTCTTGGGAATCAAGTGGATAAGGTCTCAAAGGCTACCCCAGCAGCTTGTTGGTTACACATACTCTCTTTCTTGTTCATTTCCACCTTCTGGTTTATAGACTGTATAAAAGGGGCAGTGGGAGAGAACAGAGAACAGAAAATGAGACACCCGATGAGAAAAATATTTTTTTCAGGTTTCAGAGGAGCTGAAGGCTCTGCAAAGTCCCACAGGAAATGTGATTGTCCCAAAGGGAGGCAATTTTCTTTTGAGGCATTTTAAAGAAAAGATAGAAAACAGCTTAGTGAGAAAGGGGCATTTGTGGAGATGATGCAGCTGACCTTTGCTGGCGTGATTTCTGCTCCTTCCAGCTGAGAAGTTCATGGTTTTGCCTTCAAACCTGTGACTTTATCTGAGCCATTTCACTTATCAATTGGACTCAGAGTTACTTTCATCCTTTCTCTCTCACACACACCCTTCTAGAAAAGAGAGACAGTAACTGAGGGGTTGAGGGAGGAGCATGGTATATTCCAGTCTTCATACTTGGAGACTTTCCCTCTTCTCCTTCTCCCTTGCAGTTTCCATATTTTCCCCTTGTGCTCTCCAGCCTTTCCTTCCTAGCCTCATCTCCACCATGTGCACCCCTGGGGGCCCTCATACCACCCACCCTCTAGCGCCTCTAGTAACCCCAGGGTGAGTAATGATGCTGGGGTGCGGGGGGCGGGGAATCTGCTCCTTCTCCCTATTTTGCCCACAGGAGCTCCACTCTTCTTTAAACTCTGTCCCCTCCACCACCTCCATGCTGATCCCCACTGCCTGCACAGCTGCCACCAGATCCACTCGGCTGCCCCAATGTTACCAACTCTCACTGTTTTAATGCAAGTCTCACAACATTCGCTGCTTTTTTTAAAGTTCCAGCTCCTGGATTCTTGGGATTATGGGAGAATCTCAGCTTTCCTTAGAAAAGGAAACAATACGTTTCCAGCCCACCCCGCAGTCAAGAAAAATTTGAAAAGGTGACCCGAGTGCACCCTCAGGTTTCAAAAAATGGAAGATAAACAAAGCACCCCAAAAGACATCTTTAAATAAACCAAAGCTCTTGAGATTTTAAAGCCAATCTCATGGTTGCTGAGAGCTACACATGATTTTTGAATGCTGGGAAGGGGGGACAATATCAGTGCTGCCACATAGAAATAATAAGTGATGTAGACACACAGAGAGCGGACGCCTCAGTGGGTATGTCTACACCAGTGGTTCTCACCCTATTTATCATTGTGGGCCGCATATGCAGCTCTCTGTGTGCTATGTGGGCCGCATCCACACAATATATATCCTACCTGTACGGCCCTGAGGATGTCACATGGGCCACAGCTGTGTGCTGATTGGCCCACAAGCGGCCTGCGGGCCACAGGTTGAGAACCACTGGTCTCCACAGCATTAAAAACTGGTGGCTGGTCTGTGCCAGCTGACTTGGGCTCGCAGGGCTCAGGCTAGGGCTCTGTTTAACGGCACTGTCGGCCTTCAGGCTTGGGCTGGAGCCGGAGCCCGGGCTCTAGGACCCTGCAAGGTGGGTGGGTCCCACAGCTCAGGCTGCAGCTTGAGCCCGCATGTCTGGACCACAATTAAACAGCCCTGGAGCCGGAGTTCCGTAGCCCTCCTCAGCTCGCGCAGGCCAGCCGCAGCAGGGCCAGCCTTCAGGAAAATGGCGCACTGGGCGAACTTGTATTTTGGCGCCCTTTGAGTTGACATATGTAGCAGTGCTAGTGACAATGTCAGAGCTAAAGCTGCAATCTCCAAAGTTTTATAATTTACTAAAAAAAATACAAAGGAGGAAATGACACAAAATGTGATTCTATTGCTTTCAATTTTATTCAAACAATAAACGATGTAAGGCATAACAATAACACTATAGCTAAGTGACAAATGAACTAACTATTAAACGAAACACTAAACTAATGAATAACAAATACAATATTTTGCTCACCAAGAGTGTAAGAATCAGAAGGCAAAACTCTGCGTGCCTTTGCTGCTGCAAACTCTGACATTGTTTGGGACAGGTCTATATTTTGAGCCACAGCATTCTCGATAGACAGGATGGCCAGTGAAGATAGCCTGTCGTCTCCCATGGTCGATCGCAGGTATGTTTTTAGGAGCTTCACCTTCAAGAAGGTCCGTTCACTGCTTGCCACTGATACGGGCATGGTTAACAGGATCCTGAGTGCTAGCCAACTGTTTGGGAAGATGCCATGAAGTTGATTGTTGTCAATAAATTGTAGAACTTCTTGAGGAGCCCTACAGTCCATTGGCAGCAGACTTTTGAGATAGCCAAGATCTTTGAGAGGTCGACGCCATTAATGTCAGAACTCAGAACTCTTTCCATATGTCAACACAATGAAGGTCTTTACAGTGCTTCATCAAAGTTTCTTTGTCAAGGAGTCTGGTCATGTTATATGGAAAGCCCCAAAGGTTCACACGTCGATTCATTTACTTAAACCGTTCTTCCAGAGACACTTGCACAGTGTCTAAAAGCTGGCTGAAAAATTCAATTTTGAACTTGACTTCTGGATTGTGAACTGTTTCATCTTCACATTCAGAGTTGAACTGACACTTTTTATGACAGACTCGTGGGGCTGGTTTAAACCCTATATCAACATCAAGATCTTCAGCTATTTCCTTAGCTGCTGTCAGAGCTCCTTCATACCCGACTTCCCTGTATATAGTTACGACAGGCATTTATCAAGTTTGTGGCTGCAACAATGTCCATGTTTTTCTTGCTTTGCGTGCTTTTGCTCACCACATTGACTTGAAAAGGGATAGCATACCACACCGCAATAGAGACAAGAAACTTGAATTCAGTTAGATGACATGCCAGGCTAAATGCCTCATGATGGACTCCAGCATCTGCTTGCTCCGATTCAGCCAAGGCGATGAGGGCATCGTAGACTTCAGCTGTTTGGTATCGAACAGCTTTAACACCGTCAATTCTGCACTCCCAGTGTGTTTCACATACTGGCTTCACAGTGACATTGACATGATCTGTGAGAATCTTCCAATGACGAACAGAGGCAGAGAACGGAACGTAGATCCTTTGCAGAATGCCGAAGAGGGACATGGACTCCACTGAAGATGTTGCAGCGTCCCCCACCACAAGACTAGGCGAGTGGCATCCACATGGAATGAAAAATGCTCTTGGGTTTTGATTAAGGATTCTTGCCTGTACACCCTTGGTTTTCCCCGTCATGTCTGCACCATTGTCATAACCCTGGCCCCAGCAGTCTTGGATATTTATGTCACACTCCTGCAGAGTAGCCAATATAGTATCAGTTAGTCCTTCCCCGTGGACTCGTCCACTCTTTTAAAACCAATAAAGTGCTCCTGAATTGTCACTTTCCCATGGGAAGTGTCAAGAAACCGAACAGTGAAAGACATCTTTTCAGAATGGCTCACATCTGAAGTGCAGTCCAATACCATGGACTCGTACTTGCCACTCCTTAACCTTTTAATAATGTCTTGCAGCACTTTCTTCAACAACAATTCAATTATCTCATTCTGGATTCTTTTCCACAGTAGTGATCCGTCACCTCCCTGGAAAGTATGCATTGCAAATGCCCCTTCATTACTTCAGTGTATTTTCCTAGTAACGCCACCAAACCCAGGAAGTTCCTGTTGTTCCTGTGAAGAGCCTGTCAGATGAGCCTCGGAAAGCCATGTTATTTTTAGAAAGATAAAGTATTATTGACATGAGTCTCTTTATAACCTTCTCCCACTGTTTTGTCTCTTGTTGAATCACATGTTGAAGCTCCATGTCAATGCAATTATCCAGTTTTAACCTTTGCTCTGCTTTGACTCATGTTTGGAAGGAATTGAAATGACTATGGACTTTTCATGACACATGAGAATCTGAGGTGTGTGCTTCCAATCATTTGACCCCCTCAAATGCTAGGGATGATTTTGGATTCAAGTCAAAGAGCTTGCAGCAGAAACAGAAAGCCAGGTTAGTGGATTCTGAGTAAAGCAGCCAGCACTGCTTCAGAACTTCACCATTTTCAAGCTTTCTGCACAAAAACTTCATAGACAAATGGCAATTCTGCTTATCCAGAGGAAAATCCACGTCCTTTACTTTTGGTGGACCATTGGTCGCTAACAGATCTCGATTCTGGGTGTTAGATTGGGCCATAAAGCAGGATCAGAAATGGCATCACCAGCGCCTACAGTGGGAATTGTTTCACCTCTATCACTAGTTGCATCAGTATTATTCTGGTCTAGATAAAGAATTTCAGTTTTGTTTGGGTCTCTTTGTTTCTCTTGCAATGATTCTTGAACGTTGAATTGTGAATGACCTATGCACTTCTCCTCCGATGTCTCCACTCTGTCTGTCTCGCTACTACTGCATGGGTTGCTGTTAACAGATTTCAAGTATTTTTTCATTGCGTCTGCATCTTTCTTCATTGCAGTCATTCTCGCAGCTTTCCATTTCCTGTTCTGTGCATCTGACGTCTTCTTTTTTGGTACTGGTGACATTTTGTTTCCTTACAAGTTTCCTGAAATACAACCCTCCCCGCCACACACCCATGTTTGTCACACTATGTCACATCACACGATTTGGGCAAAAAAAATTCAACTTCAATATGCCACACAGAACAACAGATCTTTCTGGATTTAGGATATTTATTGTGTATATCTTGACATGTGATATTGACACTTAGTAGTTTTTGCTGTTTGGTTGTGGTCATGTCGGTGCCTGGATAAGAGAGCCACAAGCGTGAATTCTTTGATCATGTGATTTTTGAATGCTTGAAGCCGGCATTACTGGGTTTGCACCAGTTCAGCTCTAATCGCTGTAGCTATGGCAGCCGCTAAACCGCAGTGGAGACAAAGTCTTAGCATGGCACTCAGTAACACTTTTCAGAAACCTTCAAATGATGGGAACTGTGGCCCAGCTTTTCTCTCAGTGAGCGTGACATTTCCTTTAATCATGCATCTCCTTTTTAAAAAAAGAAGCAAACACCAATCGCCAGAGAATGCAGGTTGAGCAACTTCTTTCTGAGGTCAACCAGCAGCCTTTTCAAAGGGAAGTGGGGTGGCTGACAGATCGAGAAACTTGACACAATAGAACTGGTCAGTGAGTCTTGGGGTTTTATTTTCAACTCTCACAAAAGGAAGAGGATCCCTGGGATCTCCTGGAGAGCCCAGGTTTTCCAGCGGAGAGATTCCCCCACCATGGGAATCAGGACCATGAGGATTTTCTCTGTTTTGCTTTGGATTCTTTTCCCAGGTGAGTATGACATGGTCTTTTTGTGGATCACTAGAAATACAATGCAAGTATTGGGTTTGCACAGGTTACAAGCTTTGCCAGTTTCACCAACAGAGCTTGAAAGTCTCAGCTGTGCTCTTGCTGTGAAGCTAACTCACACGGCAGATGGAACTTACAAAGTGGGCAGGACAGTAAAGATTTCAGCACAGACTCTGTGTCTGTGTCTGCAGAGAAAGTTTTCTAGGAAGACAAAGCAAGGAAAATTTCAGCTGAAAGGAGAATTTTTCAGAACGTTCTCAGCACAGTTGGTCAAAGAACAGAAAACAATATTCATTAGAATTATTTGATGAAAACTTTACCAGCATTTGCAACCAATATTAGTTGCAACAAACACTGAGGCTAAGAATGTAGCCAGATTCTAAAAAGGATTGGATATTTACATGCATATTGAGAATATCCAGAGTTATCATAATTAGCATCAACCAAACTTTTGGATGAGAATTGAAAGCACATACTTCTGGGCTTAAGGCGATGTCTAGCTATTAGAGATCAGGAAGAGACCTATTGCGGTGGGCGGGGGACATTGTCCCACATCTGCATACTGCAGGGTTCTTACACTTTTCTCTAAAGCATGTGGCTCTGACCACTGTTGGAGACAGAATATTGGACGCTGAGTCTCATCTAGTCTGGTTATTCCACTGTTCCTATAAGATGAACTCTAGCCATAAGCATATGAAAACAATAAGTTATAATAAAAGTCATGTTGTAACCTTGACAATATGGGGCACGAGCCATGTGTTAGTTATAACTAATTCTAGAGGGTGTGATTATTTCTAGCTATAGAAAATGGCTTCATCACTGTAGACTCTGAGCATCTTTCAAAGAATGTTTGCAAAAGTGCACCAAATCGTACAGTTTGGACCTTTTCAGACTTTCTATGAGGCAAGATCATGCTCAAGATGAGTTCCGCGGTAGGTGTGACATCCCAGCCTGGTGCATTTTGGGGCATCACGGCTTCCCCTGTCTGGCTATTGGGGACATTGAGCACCAGTGGCTAAAGTTACTGGTGTGTGATCACTTATCTGTGTCGTACACCACACACACACACACACACACACACACACACAGGGAATGGAATAGTTATTGAAAAGGCCTGTAGCTGGAAAGGTCCCTAAAGAGATAAGAGCTGGGAAAGATTGATCAGTCACTGATGAGACAAGGCCTCTGGTTTGGGTTACAGGGCCTTCACCACAATATAGAGCTAAGATCAAACTGTAGCTCCAGGCTGAGGGCCACTAGGAGTGAGTTCAAGGGAGCAAACCCCTAATGTAGACACGATTTGCACTGGTGCACCCTGTCTATATTAGGTGATTGCAGTATTGCTATTTGTTGTGGTTTTATTGCAATTCTCTCAATACTTGAAGGTTTTTTTCTTAACACCCCAGCTCCTAGATACCTGTGATTTGGGGAGAGTTTCAGCTTTCATTTAAAAAATGTTTCTAGCTGTCATACTTGTGGAGAAAAAGCTTGAAAACATGATCCAAGTGCAACCTAAAGACTCAAAATGCAAAAGGCACAAAACCCCCACAAATTTATTATTTTTTTTCAAAAAATCTCATGACTTTTAAGCCCATCTCATGATGGAGGGTGGGGGGTGGCTTGACTCATGAGTTTTGATTACACTTGGGTATGTCTACACTTAAACTGTTCCTGTCTCACAGCTGCACCGCTGTAGCACTTCAGTGTAGACACTACCTACACCAACGGGAGGGGTTCTCTCATTGGCACAGGTAATCCACCTCCCAAAGAGGTGGTATCTAAGTTGATGGAAGAATTCTTCCATCGACCTAGCACTGTCTACACAGGGGGTTAGGTCAGCATAGGTACTTCTCTCAGGGTATGGATTTTTCATACCCCTGGGTGGCGTAGCCACCCCGATGTATGTTCCCAGTGTAGACTAGTCCTGAGGGTTGGAAATATTGAAGATATTAACCTACTGCAACAGTTAAGTATTGCAGCTTTTACTTCAAAAGTTCCCACCACACGTGCATGGAATGGAAGACCTGACTCACCATATCTTACACCTGTGTAGTCACTTACATCCATACAAAGTGGCTGTCAAAGACGACAATCTCAGAATGGCAGCATTTTCTACTCACTTTGCACTGGCGTAAACGACTCCTGAAAGCTTACGCCTCCTGAAAGTTTCAAATGTTCAGTGTATTCTTTCTGAATAGTCTGAATGTTCAATGTACTACAATGTGCTACAATGTTCTGAATAGATTGAATGTTCAATGTACTATTTTTGAATTAGATACAAGCCTTCAAATAGCCCCCAAATACTCTTTTAAATGGGGGAAATGTATTTTTAAAATGACTAAACTAAAAATCACTGATGAGGTTTTGCACAAAAACATCATCTCTGGTCTCAGACAAACACAGGATAACTTCGGCTGAAGAGGAGAATTATTCAGACCATTATCTGCAGAGACAGTTAAATAATGGAAACCCTTATTCAATAATAACTACTTGATGTAAAGATAGCCAGAATTTGTAACAAATATTATTCACAACAAACTATTTGACCAGCTCTGGTGATGAGCCTGTGAAATAGGATGGGAGAAGGTAAGTCCTACTGAAACCTTGACATAGGGGGCACCATCAAGTATTTGATGCAATTAGTTTTCTAGGCTGTGTTTTGTCTCCCTAGTTGCGAATATGGCCCTTATCGTCAAAGTATCTTTCAAGCAACTTTCAAAGATTGCTTTTCAAAATAAAATAAATAAATAAATAATTGTAACAAAAGTGAACCAAACAATACCAATGTAGGGCCTAATCCTAGAAGCACTTATACATGCTTAATTTTAACAACATGATTAATCCCACTGATTAACTCTAAGCAGGAGTGCCAATGAACCCCAAAGGAGTTCTCCTGTACTTAAAATGAAGCACATGGGTAAATATTTGCACGACAGAGGGGGGGCACTTTTCTGACCCCTTGTGTAGACTAGCATTCATAGATATTTTGTTAGATCAAGCAGCTAGCTTTCTGCAACTCACACCTTCCAAACTGCATTTAGAAAGTACTAAACTAGTCAGGTTTACATTCCTGAGATATCCCAGCATAGTGCACATTGGAGCATCACACTGGAGCAGAAAGGGGGTGGTGAGAACCCCCAAAATATGAACGTGAAATGGAAAACCAAAACAAAATGACATTTTAGGTGAAAATGAAAAAAGAGAGTTTCATTTTGAAAAGTCAGTTTGAAATTGAACTCGTCATTTCAATGTTCAATTTTCCCACCCGGAAAACCCAAATATTGTTTTGAAACAGAATTTTTCCTGCAGCAAATGTTCCTACTGCAAAATATATTAGTGGAAAATGTAATTGACACCTGCATTCACTCTACGCCTCTGTGCACTGCCAGAGTGGTGCAAAGGGGGCTGCGGGTAAATAAGAATCAAGCCTAATTTTGGGCCCCTTTTATAGTTAATTAACCTGCTGAGATCAGACCAGCCCATACCCTGCCCATGCCTGCTGCCCTGCCCCATTCACCTGCTCCCACGCAGCCCCAGGGGAGAGGGGCAACTGCTCTTGGTCCCTTTACATAGTTTTAAAAAGTCAGGTTTTTGGACAGGTGAACCTGGCTCTGACTCGCTGTCCTCCCGCCAAAGGGCTGAAGCATCACCCACAACCCCCCTCTCCGCCCCGGGCATGTGGGTCATGTCATGGCTGTAGGCAGCCAGAAGGATGCCCGGGTCTCGTCTCTGTCTCTCGCAGGCTGCTGGGCAGTGACGGGCCCCGGGGCAGTGCGCGGGCCCCCGGGCGGGTCGGTGGCTGTGCGGTGCCGGTACCGGGGTGGCTTTGAGGATGATCCGAAGTTCTGGTGCCGGGAAGGAGAAAGGTGGCGCTGTTCCAACGGGCTTTTCATCTTGGAGACCAGTGGGTCGGAGGCCGAGGTGAGGCGGGGCAGAGTCTCCATCCGGGACAGTCACACCGAGCTCGCCTTCACCGTGACCGTGGAGAACCTGACCCGGGCAGACGCCGGCACGTACCAGTGCGGGGTAGAGAGGTTTGGGCTTGGTCCCAGGGCCACTGTGGAACTCACCGTCTCCCCAGGTAAATCCCAGCGCTGCCCCCCAGCAGTGTCGGGGCTGCTGGGCTCGGGGCACGGCCGGGGGGCGGTGGAAGGGGGGCGGGTGTCTGGACTGGCAGATCTGCTGTAACCCGGGCTCCCCGCAGCGCCCTTTGCTCCGCGCCGACCGGCCCCTGCCCAGCCCCGCAGCGCCTGCACCGGACAGCGGCTAATCACCCCGCCTCTGAGACCCCCAGGCCCGGCCCCTCGCTCCCCAGTGCCTGCGTGAGCCAGAGCGAGGGCGGAGGGCATCCCCAGGCAGCGGCCGGGCGCCTCCCCGACAGGTGGGGGCGAGGGGGAGAGGAGGAGAAGGGCTGGAAGAGGGGGAGAGAAGTGGGGCCCAGGGGTGTGGAAGGCCCTTGGCAGAACCACCAGAGGAGCGGGAGCTGCCAGACTCCATACCCGTCCCCCTGCACTATAGATATCGGTCCCCAAATATTTGGGGGGGATGGGCGCAGTCAACAGCAGCGGGGACCTCCGTTCCGTTTCAAGCTGGAAATTTGTTTTTGCCACTTCTTGACAGATCGAACCGAAACCTGCCCCGAGTAACTGGAAAGTAAATCAAGACCCTGAGGCCTTCAAGTGCCGCTGGCTCATTGTTTAAACTCACATTCAAGGGACAGTGCTGGGGGCCAAGGGCGAGATTTTGGTGCGCCAGTAGTTTTCATTTGGGCTCAGAGTTGGGGCTGTTGAGTCGGGATGAAATATACTTGAGAAGATTCGTTCCTTTCCTATGTGGGCAGTGTAAGGTCAATGTTGTCCTGAAATATCCCTTCCCTTGATTTTCAACTGCTTGCTGTTTCCAAGGGCAGTGACAGGCAAGTAATTCTCTGTCCCTTGGTTTCTGAAAGGAAGGTTTTTATTCTGAACATTTTCAATTTTGTTGACAATATTTTTTCTCATGTGATTAGATGAAGCCAGAGTCATGTGGTCTTTTGTTTAAATAACTGAGCTGGGATGTATCACTAGCCTATTAAATTAATGGAGAGAGTGATGCTGGCCCAGCGAACAATAGAGTCTGCAGATGGACCGACCTCATTTAAAGCACATCAAACGAGTATGTACATTCATGGTCTGGCAAAGTTAGACACACAAGTTAGCCAGAAGTCGAGGGAGATAATGTGCTTCGTCCTCAGGAGCAATCCATCCTACGAAATGTTACAGCTGACAGCAAACAAGAGCAAGGACTGTGATGTGGGCCAGGATTAAGCGTGAAGGGTCTGAGACAGCAGGAGATTCATTAATGATCAGACTTATGCCAAACATTTCAGGTTGGGTTGATTTGTGGAGCAGACTAAATCTCTGTTTTTCTCTACAGCTGTTCCTTATGCAATTCAGACTGAAATGACACCACAAGGAACAAAGCAGCCAGATGTGTCTTCTCCAACAAAGGCTGAATCCAGTTTCTCCCCTACCGCACACACCACTCCTACACGGTGAGTGCCATTACTCCTGTCCCTTGTCGCTCTGGTCACTTCTCCCAATGCCCTAGCAAGATCCATCTCTAGAGGCACAAAGAATAGTGACATCATTGGTGATAACGTCCCACAGAAAAAAACAAATGTTGCTTTTATCAGCAAGAACCTGCAGGTCCAGTGAGGCTGGATTCATATGTAGGAAAATGGCAATTCTAGATGCAGAGTAGCACTGGACAGGGACTGTCTGGGTCCAGTCACATCAGACTGTGTTCCGGTTCAAATACAAGACAGAACAAGGCTTTAAGCAAGCAAGGAGGCTGGTCTGCTGACGGGCTGGTCTGCCTCTCAGCTTTCCACCCTCTCTTTTATTTCTCTCCCTCCTCTTGCGCATTACATACTTCAACAGATAAAAGGAATACACTGGCTTTGTTTAATATTCTTATTTACCAATTTCTATCTACCGCATTCCTTGCTCTCGGGCCTTGAGCCCAGTCCTGGGAGGCTTCCCACGGTTTATGTCATCTGGGTGAGTTTCCAAGGTTCATGCCCTTGAGAGGAGCCGTGTGTGCACTGCTCCTACACAACACTCCGGGTGTGCCCTGAGTGTTGCCAAGTGCATGAACCCTGCAAGAATCCTTCATCCCCTCCTTTTTTGTTTATTTGTGCTCGGCCAACTCACGGTAGCTATCAATTTGCTTTTGCAAGCCATTAACTCCCGGACAGACAAGGTCATAACTCGTGGAGCCTGCGAGGGCAGTTCTCGACAAAGCCTTAACAAAAAGAAAATACATTGCACACAGAAACGGCAAAAATAAGCCCAAGAAGGTAAAGTGTAGTTGGCCGGGCCCCAATTAGCCATGCTAGAGTACTGGGAAGAGAGGTTCGCATAAGCAGCAAGCATCATCTCTTTCCCTATTTCCTCAGGGTGATGACATACTGGAATAAGGCACGTACCTAACAATTCTTCAGCTGCTACAAAATCAAATAAACAAAAGTGGGTAACATTTGCTATTGAAGCCAATCTTTCCCATAGGTTATATGTCATTCGGGCCCATAACGGAGGAGGCGCTCCCGAGTCAACCCCTACAGGAAATAGCAGGCACATAAGACACACAATCAATACAGAATTAGCAGTGATTTTGGCAAGAATGGCCACAAACAGAGTCTCAGGAGTCTCTGGCTGTTGGTTTGCTGCCAGTCTTCGTTGAGCCGCGGCGACCAATGCTTTCACTGCTCCCCATGTCACGGGTTGGCTTGGGACGCTACGTCTCCTCCGTCTCCGTCCCGCCATGGTCGACCCGGGAGGCACCGCGTTCTCCTCCAAGGTCAGCTGAAACTCCGGTATGGGGTTCGACAGCCCCTGGTGCCATGCCATGCTGTTTCAGTGCCGGTCGCACACACCGGGCCGGAACCCACAACGGTCCTGCAGGGAGAGACACAGCAGCATATCCCCGACCCCAAGTAATTAAAGGTACTGGGCCCAACCATTGCGGATCGGGCAGCTGACGGTAATAGACACGCGGTCTTTCCAGTACCTCGGACTTATGAAAATGCCAATCCGCGGAGGTCTGCTGATCTGTATTCAATGTTAAATTATTTAAAGTAAACAAAAAGACATGCAATTGTTGCTGAATGTCTCCTAAGGTTCGGAGACGCAGCTCCCCTTGTTTTAATTGTTTGTCAAGCAAGGTTTTTAGCGTGCGATTTGCACGTTCAACAATAGCTTGGCCTGTGGAATTATAAGGGATCCCGTGTTTGAGACGGACATCCCATTGGGCACAAAAGGTGGAGAGGGCTGTGGAGCAATAGGCTGGGGCATTATCCGTTTTTATCTGGCTCGGGTGACCCATAACAGCAAAACAGGCTAGCAAGTGGTGAATAACTTTGGGAGTGGCTTCCCCACGCTGTGGGGTCGCCCAGAGGAATCCCGAATAGGTATCAATGGAAACATGTAAAAACGAATAGGGGCGGAATTGTGGCATGTGAGTGACATCCATTTGCCACAGCTGATTCGCCGCGGTACCTCTGGGGTTAACGGCATAAGAAAAGGTAGGGGCAGCAGCAGCACAGTGGGGGCAGGAACGAACAATAGAACGTGCATGATCAGCAGGAATGTGAAACTGTCGGGCCAAAACAGAGGCAGACTGATGAAAAAAAGAATGGCTTTCGATGGGGTCAGAAAAAAGGGAATTTACCTGACCACGTAATGCGCGATCGGCACGCGCATTGCCCTCAGTGAGTAGCCCAGGCAGAGGGGTATGACTGCGAATATGAGCAACAAAATAAGGGAAATTATGAGTGGTGATGAGATACTGTAAGGACAAAAACAGGCGGAGGAAGTCCGCATCAATCTAAGGGGTAATGAGGGCAAGGGGTAAATGATCAATTACCTGATAAACATAATGGGTGTCCACAATTAAATTAAAGGGACAATCAGCAAAAAGTTGAAAGGCCAAAATAACAGCAGCCAGTTCTGAGCGCTGCGCGGAACGCTGAGGCAGCATAAAACGAGAATGCCAACGAGGGGGGTCACCTAATTGATAGGTGACAACACCGCGATGTGGAGAGCCATCAGTAAAAAGAGTGACAGCTGAAACAATAGGTCGAGAGCGGCTAAGACAATGTACGATTAGTGGCACCTTTTGTGTGATCACCAACCGAGGATCTTTCGGGGGATTATAAGAAATCTCTCCCACATAATCACAAAGAGCAACCTGCCAGGCCAAGGAGGTGTGGTACAAGGAATCAAATTCACTACGTGATAAGGGGAAAACAATGGCAACTAAATCAGTGCCCATGAATTGCACTGCACGGTGGCGGGCTTTACGAACAAGGTCGGAGAGGGCGTCTAAATAAGGATAAATGTTCCGAGGAGGAGTGGAAGACAAATATATCCACTCTATGATAGAGACGGCGGTGTCTGTACGAGGTACAAACAGAGCCGCAGTAGGCGTATGAGGGGTGGCAAGGAGAACTAACCGCAGGGGACGAACCTCAGTGAGTCTATCCACAAACGCTGACTCAACACTGCATTGATCTGTCGAATGCAGGCAATGTGCTCCTCAGTGATGGCAATAACTGCGCCCGGTGCCCAAGCTCCACGTAGGAGCTCGAACAACGGCTGCAGCATCGATGTGGGGAGACGGAAGTAGGGTCGAATCCAATTCAAATAACCCAAAATTTGTTGTAATTTAACGAGGGTTAGGGGTTGGGGTAGGACCACTTCCAGACGAACAGGGGCAGCATAGGTTTGTAAAACCTTATGCCCGAGATATCGGTAGGGATAAGAGTGTTGAATTTTTTCTGGTGCCACTAACAGGCCATTTTGGCCAAGAATCTGAGACAAATATTCAAGCTGTTGTGCCGTGACCTGGGGACCACTAAGCAAAATATCATCCATATAATGGTAGACCTTTAGTATGGGGTATCGGGCACGAAAAGGGGCAAGGGCCCGATTCACAAAAAATTGACACAAGGTTGGACTATTTTGCATTCCCTGGGGCAAGACCTTCCACTGATACCTTTGAGAGGGTTGCTGATTATTATATTCTGGCACCGTAAACGGGAATTTTTCGCGATCTTGTGGGCAAAGGGGGATTGTGAAAAAACAATCTTTTAAATCTAACACACAAAGCTGATTGGTTTGAGGAATTAAATTTGGGTTTGGCAACCCAAACTGCAAGGGGCCCATGGGTTGGATGCGTTTATTTATTTCCCTTAAATCATGTAACAGCCTCCATGCACCAGATTTTTTCTTAATAACGAACACCGGGGTGTTCCAAGGACTAGTGGAGCTCTCCAAGCGCTGTGCATGCAAATGTTGTTGCATAAGTGAATGAAGCGCTTTCAGTTTTTCTAGGGGGACGGGCCACTGGTCAATCCATACGGGCTCTAAGGATTGCCATACCAATGGTAATGCGGAGGGCAAGGTGGGTGGGGGAGGGTTTTGGGCCATTATATATTAATATCGAGGGTGGTATCCAGCTTTACAAGTAAGTCACGGCCCCAAATATTGAGGTGGACAGGGAGCACAAAAGGGCGGATTGTAGCAAGGGCATGGCCTCCTGGTTTAGAGACCGTGACCCAAGACAAACTTTGGCGCCCGGGTTTGCTACCCCCGATCCCCCACAACTCTTTAGAAGGAACTGTTGGCCAACTGACCGGCCAGTCCTGATCACGAATCACCGTAACATCAGCTCCAGTGTCCACCAGCCCTGTAAAAGGAAAATTATTTAAAAGAAGTGTTAACTGAGGTTTCGAGGGGTGGAGTGACATTGTTAGAGCAACAAGTGGAGAGGACGTGTTGTGAGGCAGCGACTGAGACAGCGTCGATCCAAAGCCGCCTCTGCCCCGGGCTCGATCCTCTGCGGCTGGCACCTGATAGGGGACTAAAATCAATTGTGCAATCGACCGTCCACGCGGGAGCGACTGCGGAAGATGGGTCCACACCTGAATCTTAATAACACCGGTGTAATCGGCATCAGTGACCCCTGGGATGACAAAAAAACCCTGTTTCCCAGCGTGTGAGCGAGGGAGAACCAGACCCACAAATCCGGCAGGGAGAGGTCCCGTCACCTGTGTAGGTATGACGCAAAACTCCCCCGGCAACTGAAAATCAGCGTCCTCCTGCATAATCAAATCAAGCCCTGCACTTCCAGCAGTCGCTGCCCTCATGGAGTCTATGGATTTTAAGGCAGAGGAACTGTTGTTTGAGTGGGGAACACCCCCGTTTGGCCCTGGGTTCGGGGGAGACCCATCGTGCGGTTTCCCGACCCGCTATGACACTGATTAGCCCAGTGATAGCCCTTCCGACACTTGGGGCACTTCTTTGAGGGGCGGGCAGGTGCCGTCGATGAGCGGCACTCCCGCTGAAAGTGACCCTCCTTACCACAGCGATAACAAGGCTTCCCCTCCTTCCCGCTTTTCCGCAGGGCAGCGGCCAGAACCCCAGCTTTATGTGCTTGTGTGCCAATGTTTTGGCACGCCCGCAGCATGTCCGACAGCTCTAGAACGCCAGCGGCTTGTGCCGCCTGGAGAGCACGGTGGCAATCCTCGTTCGCATTTTCAACCGCCATTTTTAACAGAATCTCCTGAGCTGCCACAGGGTTATCCACCTGTCGGAGGATAGCCTCCTGCAATCTGTTGGTAAAATCCATAAAGGACTCTGATGCACCCTGACGGATACTGGCAAAGCTTTTGGTAGGCTTGCCTGAATCTGGGACCTTCCGGAAAGCATGCTGGGTGCAGGCAGAAATAATGGGGAAGACAGCCTGCTGGAGTTGAGACTGCATCTGAACGGTAGCAAACGGGCCCTCCCCTGCCAATTGCTCATAAATGACACCTTGCGCTATATATACCTGGTCTTGGCGTTCCGCCATCTGCCGATACTCACTAAGCCAAATAACATACTGACTGGGCGTCAGCATCATGCACAACAGCGCCTTCCAATCTTCAGGGACCAGGGTGTACCCAGTACCTAGCCCTTCAAGGAGACCACGTACATACGTGCTAGTGAGGCCGAACTCGCGAATCGCTTTCTTTACCTCTCTGATCACCGAGTAAGGCAAACTGACCCAGTTTGCAAGCTGGTTGCCCTGGCCATCATCCTGCCAGGTCACCGGGCAAACTGAGACCAGATCAGCTAATTCCTCTGCTGTAAGATCTGGGTGAATCTTCGCTGCGTGAACCATTTGTTGCACCAGCGAAAGCCCCTGAGCAGACGTGGATGACCCCCCGGGGGGCCCCGGAGCATGGGGCCCCACAGGGGGCCGGTGACCACTCACCGGCTCCAGAAGGGAAGACAAAGGAGGCAGCAGTAATTGAGGCACTAGGGGCGAAGCAGGGGGAGGGATGGCTGCAGGAGCGGACGGGGGTGACGAGATCAGCAGCCCCTCTATTGGCGCGGGAGAGGGTCTTTCCGAGGTGACATGCTGTGTCGCATCGCCAGGAGGGGGGAATGGCTGCAGGAGCGGACGGGAGTGGCGAGAGCACCAGCCCTGTGAGGGAGGACCTGTCCGAGGCGACACGCTGTATCGAGTCGCAGCAGAGGTGCCAGGCATGTAAAGCCTGCACGGGCGCCCGAGGCTCTTTGTGCAATGTCTGGCCCAACCGCTCCCAGTCCACTAGCTTAAGGGTTCCAGCTTCAGGGTACCACGGGCATTGGGCACTCACCTCCTGTAGCAGGAGAGTGAGTTCTCGAGTGGGGCAGTCATGCTGAGCCTTATGCAGCAAATACTGTAGCTCACTGCGGTGTTGCACTTGCAAAGCAGAAAAGGAGCTTCCCATACTTACCACAACGAAAAATACTCACCGGGATCCGCGAAGCGGATGAGTGACGCGTCTGAAACCCTTGCCGGGCGAGGTGAGTGCTGAGGGCCCCACGTTTGGGCACCAGTTGTTGTGGTTCAAATACAAGACAGAACAAGGCTTTAAGCAAGCAAGCAGGCTGGTCTGCCGATGGGCTGGTCTGCCTCTCAGCTTTCCACCCTCTCTTTTATTTCTCTCCCTCCTCCCGCGCATTACATACTTCAACAGATAAAAGGAATACACTGGCTTTGTTTAATATTCTTATTTACCAATTTCTATCTACCGCATTCCTTGCTCTCGGGCCTTGAGCCCAGTCCTGGGAGGCTTCCCACGGTTATGTCATTTGGGCAAGTTTCATGCCCTTGAGAGGAGCCGTGTGTGCACTGCTCCTACACAACACTCCGGGTGTGCCCTGAGTGTTGCCAAGTGCATGAACCCTGCAAGAATCCTACAAGACTGTATAACAGGATGAATGAATCCCCAAGTAGGTGCTGTGGTTCTCTATAAGGGCAGGGTGCTGAGGCTCTGTGTGTTGCATCTTCCACCATGAAACTCGTGCACATCTGCAGCCTGAGAGCAGCCCCGGAATGTTTTATTGGGAGGAGTCTGGTCAAATTGACAGAGCTTTAAAGTTTCTATTGTATTTCAACTGCATAGATTCCAACCCATCATCATCTGTTTCCTGCTCCTGGTCTTATTGAAGGGTCTCCTCCTCCTGTGCATCGTCTGTGTGCTGATCTGGATGAGCGTACGCTACAGGAGGAGTCCCAGGGAGATGGTGCCAGACAGACAGACAAGGTGAGAGCATCTAACACTCCCACTACGGGGTGACACGACCATGGGAATGTTCTCAGTCTTCTCTTGAACACCAAGGGCTCAATTATAGCTTTCCTGTGAGCAGAGTAAGGGGCAGTGAGTTGTTGCATTGCCCTTGGAGCACCCTGGGAGGCAGATCATGACTGCCCAAGTTACAATGTCCCTTCTGTTCTCCCCCCCTCTTGCTTCAGAGATGGCGCAAACCTCCAGAGCTATAACTGATGCGGAGTACTTCCAGTGGTGAATCGGCTCAGCTACACTGCCAGGACCATTGTGGAGGTGGAGCCAATGATCCACCCATTCCCCAACCTTTAGCTTCGACCTGTTCGGTGCTCTGCTGCGTCTGCTTCCAATCCTGCATGGATCCCTAAGTTGCACCCCCTTATGGCCCCCTGCTGTACTAGCAGGGCCATGATTTGACCTCAACCTTTACATAGGAGTGTGATGAGTCTGTGTGTGAATAGGGAGACAACCTCGCTGCTCCATAGCCCTGATCAGGAATTCATAGAACCAGACTCACCCCATGATGGCTATGAACAAAAAGCTCCCAGCATGAAGTGTTTCTCCTGCAGTCACTGGGGGTGTCCTTGTTTTCGTTACAGCTCATGAACTGCCTCTTTGCTAGCTCTTAGAAATGGATCGGAACCGGCAGACGGAGGATTCATTTTCCAGCTTTGCGCAGAATATCCCACACCATGGGCCTGATTTTCTTCTCCTGTCAAGTGAAGCTATTGCCCTCACGTTCTCCGAGGATGAAGTCTGCTGGAGGTGTCTGTCTCGATGGTTTCCAGGCCCAGGTACCTAGGTTCTTATCAGGGGGTGGGAGAGCCCAGGGCCAAATTCATGCCTGGTTTAAGCAAGTGTAACTCCGCTGAAGTCCCAGAACCAAACACAAGGTCAGAGCCAGCAGTGACAGAGGCTGCCCCTGAGTCAGCTGGGCTCTACATAGTCACAGTGACCTGAGGTGA
Organism: Eretmochelys imbricata; assembly: GCF_965152235.1. Taxonomy (NCBI): domain Eukaryota; kingdom Metazoa; phylum Chordata; order Testudines; family Cheloniidae; genus Eretmochelys; species Eretmochelys imbricata. Next base: position 13,973,832 of record NC_135585.1, on the reverse strand, counting down.
AAAGCGGGAGCTGCCACCAGGTGTTCTCCAGAAGGGATCCTGTACCTGGAATTCCCTTGATCCGGATCCTCCCAGATCTGTTGACACTGCAAAGGCCATCTCATTTTCCAGGCTTCTGGGGAGCTGGGCTGTACTAAGAACTGGGATTTGTGCATCGAGGCACGGGGTCACGCTAATGGAATAACATTTTTTCCTAAAGCGAAGCCATTTATGAAAGAAAACAGACGCAACTGCACAGGGAGACAGACTTCCACACAGCTTGAGTCCCAGCTTGCCTGCTTGCTTACCCAGCCCCACACCCTCTCTGGAACAAGGTACAGTTCACACAGACCCCTACTGGGTGAATGATGGAACTGCAAGCACGCATATAATTGTCGAATATTCTTTTTAACCCCTTCCTAGATTTGGGGAAGCTGCTGTGTTTATTTTTGTTTGTACTCATTTGTATTTTTAGTTTATGGCAAATGCACCTGGAGCCCTGGATAGAATTTTTAATGTTTTAGATAAGTAAATAGGTACAATATTTTACATTAAATTACTGTAACATTACAGTGACCAAAATTGTCACACATTGAATTGTAGTCCATGTCCGTCTGTTCTGAGCAAGAACATGAAACAATGAACAAAGCATGAACGGACAGTAGCCTTGTAAATATGAAAAGACAAAGCTAGTAGAAAAGAGATAGTAGGCAACATGTGATTGCTTGCAGCATGTGTACAGTTCACGATCTAGACAGGGATTGGGTACAAAAATAAGTGGACCAATCATAGTGTATGGTCTGATCTATTAACCAGTAGTATGAAGTGTAAGTGTGTCTAGAAGCTGAGTCATGATTGTGTACATTGGATGTGTGGTATACCCTGTTCCCACCCTCTACACTTGAGCCTGATCACCTCAAGTATAGTTTGATTGTATGCCAATAAAGAAACCTCAGTGATGCATTCGGAGTCGAGCTGAGTTCTTGGGAATCAAGTGGATAAGATCTCAAAGGCTACCCCAGCAGCTTGTTGGTTACACATACTCTCTTTCTTGTTCATTTCCACCTTCTGGTTTATAGACTGTGTAAAAGGGGCAGTGGGAGAGAACACAGAGCAGAAAATGAGACATCCGATGAGAAAAATATTTTTTTCAGGTTTCAGAAAAGCTGAAGGTTCTGCAAAGTCCCACAGGAAATGTGAGTGTCCCAAAGGGAGGCAATTTTCTTCTGAGGCATTTTTTAAAGAAAAGATAGAAAACAGCTTAGTGAGAAAGGGGCATTTGTGGAGATGATGCAGCTGCCCTTCGCTGGGGTGATTTCTGCTCCTTCCAGCTGAGAAGTTCATGGTTTTGCCTTCAAACCTGTGACTTTATCTGAGCCATTTCACTTATTGGACTCAGAGTTACTTTCATCCTTTCTCTCTCTCTCTCTCTCTCACACACCCCTATAGAAAAGAGAGACAGTAACTGGGGGGGTGAGGGAGGAGCATGGTATATTCCAGTCTTCATACTTGGAGACTTTCCCTCTTCTTCTTCTCCCTTGCAGTTTCCATATTTTCCCCTTATGCTCTCCAGCCTTTCCTTCCTAGCCTCATCTCCACCATGTGCACCCCTGGGGGCCCTCATACCACCCCCCTCTAGCGCCTCTAGTAACCCCAGGGTGAGTAATGATGCTGGGAGGCGGGGGGCGGGGAATCTGCTCCTTCTCCCTATTTGGCCACAGGAGCTCCACTCTTCTTTAAACTCTGTCCCCTCCACCACCTCCATGCTGATCCCCACTGCCTGCACAGCTGCCACCAGATCCACTCGGCTTCCCCAATGTTACCAACTCTCACGGTTTTAGTGCAAGTCTCACAACATTTGCTGCTTTTTTTAAAGTTCCAGCTCCTGGATTCTTGAGATTATGGGAGAATCTCAGCTTTCCTTAGAAAAGGAAACAATACGTTTCCAGCCCACCCCACAGTCGAGAAAAATTGAAAAGGTGACCCGAGTGCACCCTCAGGTTTCAAAAAATGGAAGATAAACAAAGCACCCCAAAAGACATCTTTAAATAAACCAAAGCTCTTGAGATTTTAAAGCCAATCTCATGGTTGCTGAGAGCTACACATGATTTTTGAATGCTGGGGAGGGGGGACAATATCAGTGTTGCCACATAGAAATAATAAGTGATGTAGACACACAGAGAGCGGACGCCTCAGTGGGTATGTCTACACCAGTGGTTCTCACCCTATTTACCATTGTGGGCCGCATATGCAGCTCTCTGTGTGCTATGTGGGCCGCATCCACACAATATATATCCTACCTGTACGGCCCTGAGGATGTCACATGGGCCACAGCTGTGTGCTGATTGGCCCACAAGCAGCCTGCGGGCCACAGGTTGAGAACCACTGGTCTCCACAGCATTAAAAACTGGTGGCTGGTCTGTGCCAGCTGCCTTGGGCTTGCAGGGCTCAGGCTAGGGATCTGTTTAATGGCACTGTCGGCCTTCAGGCTTGGGCTGGAGCCGGAGCCAGGGCTCTAGGACCCTGCAAGGTGGGAGGGTCCCACAGCTCAGGCTGCAGCTTGAGCCCGCATGTCTGGACCACAATTAAACAGCCCCGTAGCCTGAGCTCCTTAGCCTTGGTTAGCTAGCACAGGCCAGCTGCAGCAGGGTCTCTCTCTCTGAGGGTCCCTGCAGTGGAACCAACCAGGTTCCACTGGGAGGGGGTAGGGGTGTCTAATTGGAGGTTGTGACCTAAACCCTAGGTTGTGTTGCAATTAGTAACATTTTTTTTCAGAGATCTACCATCATATGATCTGTGTATTTTGTGGCTAAAGTTTTCCCATCAGCCTCTGGTATAAGCCACATTTCATGCTGTGTCCCCGCTCCTCCTCAATGCAAATAGCAAACACCACCGTAGGGAATGGACGTGGAGCAACTTCCTTCCCTCGTGAAACACCAGCCTCTTCAAAGGGAAGTGGAGCAGCTGAGAGTCTAGAAACTTCAGATTATAGAACTGGTCAGTGAGCCTCCAGGTTTCATCGTCAACTGGCCTAAAAGAAGAAGGGTCCCAGAGGTCTCGGAGAAACCTGATTTTCCCAGGGAGTGAGTCCTGTGCAGAGGAAACCAGGACCATGAGGATTGTCCCCATTTTGGTTTGGATTCTTTTCCCAGGTGAGAGTGATGTCAGCGCTGTGGGGATTGCTAGAAATACACTGAAGTGATTGGGTTTGCACAGTTTACAAGCTCTCCCAGTTTCACCGTCAGAGCTGGAAAGCTCCAGATAGGTTCCTGCAATTGTTACAGCCTACTGGAGATGGAGCTTGCAAACCATGCAGGGAAGTAAAGATTTGAAATCTGTATCCTAAGAAAGCTTTCTGTGGAGAAGACACAAAAAGGTCTAGTCTTGTGTATCTGTTTGCTTGCTTTAAGACGCAGCCCAGACAGTCACGTGAATGTGTGAGAATCTCAGCACTCCTTGAAGAAAAAACGATAATGTTTCTAGCCCTTGTGGTTGCAGAGAAAAACTTGAAAATGTGCCACAAATGCCACCTAAAGACTCAAATCCAGAAAGCCAAGAAAAAAGAACCACTGATGTATTATGTTTAAAATCTGCTGATTCCTAAATCCTTGTTATGCTTGGAGGTGGGGGTGGGGACTGACCTGATTTTGGAACGCTTGGATTCGGTAACACTGAGCTATTAACCGATGGCTGCAGTTAAGTATCATAGCTCCTCCTGTGTGCACCACCCCAGCGTGGAATGACGGGCCCACTTCACCATAGCCCTGCACCTTGCATAGGCATTTACGTCAATGAAAGTGGGTGTAAAAGGCTACAACATCAGCATGATAGTAGTTTATGGTACTTTGCACTGGTGTAAATGCCCGTGCTGTGGAGCACGTGAGTTGCTCTTGCTCCCAAGTCAGCTTTTTAAAAGGTTAGAGACAGTCCCTGTGCAGAGACACCTCTTCCCCTTGACTCAGTAACTGACCCTGGTGGTGGGACAATCCACTGGTTTGTGTCTCTCCCCAGAGAATAGAGAAGGTAAAGTGAGATATGAGCAACTTGTATGGAAGGAGTGACCTCCAGCCAGTCTCCAGCCAGCAATATTGAGAGAGAAAACCAGATCTAATTTACTTCATTTTACTGCAAAGACAAAGCAACGCTGAATGGCAATGCCTGCTCCTGCAGGGTTCCAGCATGTCCTCCCTTGAGTTAAAATAACTCCCAGCCAACTGGGGCTAGGAAAGACCCTGCCCCTGCCAATTCTCCCAGCTCTGCTCCTCCTGCTGCGCACACACGTTCCAAATGCTCAAGCATCCCCCACAATCCGCTGCCCCCCAGCACTGGCTGCAGTGCACTGCTGTTCACAGCTAGAAGGATTCTCAGTTTCTCTCTTTGGCTCTGTCTCTCACAGGCTGCTGGGCAGTGACGGGCCCTGGCACAGCACATGGCCAGCTGGGCGGCTTGGTGTCTGTGCGTTGCCGGTACGGGGCAGGCTATGAGGCTTATCCGAAATTCTGGTGCAGACGCAAAGTTGTGCTGTGTTTCAGTCACCTCATCTTTGAGACCAAGGGGTCGGAGGCTGAGGAGAAGTGGGGCAGAGTCTCCATCCGTGACAATTACACCCAGCGCGTTATCACAGTTACCCTGGAGAACCTGACACTGGCAGATGCGGGGACTTACCTCTGTGGGGTAGCCAGGATTGGCCTCCCTAATCCCAGGGACTCCGTCAAAGTCATCGTCTCCCCAGGTAAAGCTTTCCTCTGCTCCCCCATGGCAGTGACAAGAGAGGGGATGCTGGAGGAGGGATGGATGGGGCAGGGAGGGTTGTCTGTAGCTCTGAAGGCATTCCTCTAACCCAGGGGAGTCAGACACTGCTGCTGCCTCCTTCAAAGGGCTCCAGCTAGTTGGGGACAGTGGGGAAGGAACTCCTGTCTGATTGCAATCAGGTACATTAGCCTCTTTGCTCCAGCCCTGCAGCACCCTTCATGCAGTGCTACTCCTGATTGGGGCCCTAAAGCCACTCAGAACTGAGTTCCTCTTTCCTGCCCAGCCCCCACCCCCACCCCACCTTAGCCAGAGAGAGGGCAGGAGAAAAGGGGGATGGGGAGGCAATTCTCCAAAGGGAAGGGGGAGTCATTCCCCAAGGGGGTGGGTGTGTTGGGGGTGGGGACAATTCCCCAAATGGGGGAAGAGAGACACGGAGCATGTAAATGAGGTGGGAGGGATCACTAGATTATTAATTTTTTTTTGTATTGGATTGGAGAGAGAAGCAGCCGAACTACACAGAGCTCTTCCTCGGGTCTGGGAAAGGTACGCCGAGTGGCACAGCTAAATACAAGTTCTGACTGACAGTACCTTTCCCAGACCCGAGGAAGAGCTCTGTGTAGCTCAAAAGCTTGTCTCACCAACAGAAGTTGGTCCAATAACAGACGTTACCTCACCCCCCTTGTCTCTCTAATATCCTGGGACCTCCACTGCTGATACTATTAAATGTAAGGGGTGAGTGATGCTGGCCAAACTCACCGTGGCTCCTGTGGCTCCTTGTCTCACTGAAAGAGCAGCTGTCCTGAAAAGTTAGACATACATTCCCAGCTTAGCTGAGTTAGCCACACATGTGTGCAGAGCTCAGCGTTCCATCGCTCCAAGAGTTGGTACAAAGGCCTTAGATCTCAGGAGCCCTGACAAAATGCTACAGTTTGGATTCCGATGTGGGTCAGGACTAAGTGTGTTGTTTCCATGACAAACATACTCCATGATGATATACATGGAAGGCTCTGTTGGGGAAGTAGGGGCAAGGTGGAGACGTTTGTGGTTGCGCGTGTTTTTAATTGTGCTGAATTTCTGTTTTTAGCTGCAGCTCTTCCTCCTTCAATCCCAATGGAAAAGTCACCACAGACAACAGACCAGCCAGCTGCTCCTGCCTTCACACGGATTTCCACCGGAAACCATGTCTCTAGCTCATGGACGTCCTCAAGTAACAGCTCCTTGGACAGCAGTGACGTCCAAGCACAGTACGTTCCAGAGCTCACACTTCGCTGGGTCTGTAGGCTTCCCCCTGGTGCAGTCAACTGTGGTGTGTAGGGTCCTTCGCCTCTCTTCCTCCCCCCAAGATTTCTGCAGCATCTCAGTAGTTCCAGCCAGTGAATGCTAGTGAGGTTTTCCATTGGATCCTAGTAACTTTCCGGAGAATTCTGTTGGTGCTGGGATCCAACTTCCCTTACATGATCCTATGGAAACCCACTTTGTTTATTGTCCTCCCCAGCCCCCCAAATAATCAACTCATGGACCTATCAATGAGTTTTTAAGACCTCTATAACCAGCTAAGAGAACAGAGATCACAAAATGTGACCATTGCATCACCTCCCTGTGCGCGGAGGAATAAAGAATAATGACATGACTGGTGATAACATCCCACAGAAAAACTTACATTGCTCTTATCAGCAAGAACCTGGAGTTTCAGTAGGGCTGGAGTCACATGAAGTCACAATGGCAATTCCAGATGCAGAGAAGCCCTGGACAGGGACTGTCCGAGTCCAGTCACATCAGATTATTGTTGACTGGATAAATGAATAAGTAGAGGTGGGTGCTGGGGTTTGGTATAAGGACAGGGTGCTGAGGCAATGGGTGATACCTCTTCTCCCCAGTGAAGCTTTGTTTGCACCTTTGCCCAGAGAGCACCCAGGGAATGTATTAGAGGGAGGAGTTGAGTCAAATCTACAGAGCTTTACAGTTTCCATTGTATTTCTACTGCATAGATCCCAACCCAACATCCTCTATCCCTTGTTCCTGATCGTCCCCGTCTTCCTGTGCATAGTCTGTGCTGTGATCTGGGTGAGCATACAGTACCGGAGGAACTCCAGGGAGATGGTGCCAAACAGACATGGTGAGAGTCTCTGACATTCACACCATGACACTCCACTGGGTGGCTCCCAGTGCTGTCTTGTTCTGTTGCTCCCCAGGGACTGTCAGAGCTTTACCATGAGCACAGAGTGAGTTATTGACTTGCCCCACACAGCCTGGGAGGGAGATTGCAACTGCTCAAGTTACATGGTCCCTTCTAGTCTCCCCATCCTTCTGGAGATGGGGCAAACTGTACTGGGTCTGTCCCTGGTCCAGCATACTTTCCTTGGGGCACCACCACTGCTTTGCTGCCCAGTGCACTGTGGGAGGGGGAGCCAATGGTCCACCCGTTCCCCAACCATGGCATCCGTCTGTGACTGGGGTAAGGTAACAACTCTGCTGAGACCGCTTCCTCTCCTGCCTGGCTACCCAGAACACACCCCCAAACCGTCTGGGCTGCACTAGCAGGGCCCGTTGACCCGAACCCTCCGTATATGACTGTGGTGAGTATGGTGGTGAATATGGAGACATCCTCACTGCTCTGTATCTCTGATCAGGAACATACACAGCAGAACAGCTGTGCACCCTGACAGGTGTGAACAGAAAGCATCCAGTATCCAATTTCCTCATCCAGTAACTGGTGATGTCTGTGTGTTTTGTTACAGCTGAGGAATTGCCCCTCTCCTAACTTAGGAATGGGTCAGAATCGGCAGAAGAAGGATGCATCCCTCAGCTCTGCCCACATCATAAGTCCACAGAGTGGGCCTGACTTTCCTCTCATGTAAAAAACTATTTTCGCCACATTCTTAGGGGACAATCTCCTGCAGGTGTCTGTCTCTGTGGTTCCCATGTCTAGGCTCAGTTCCACATCATAAACACAATGAATGGCTGGCAAGAAAAAAGGGGGAGGTGGGTATTCTTGCAGCCAACTTAGGTGGCCCAGCGCTGATGGTGCTGCAGAATTTACCCCCAGAAAAAAGACGGAGTTTTCCAAACCTGGCACAAGCTCTTGACACGCGGTTTGGAGCTAGCCATCAATCTGAGCTGGCTCGGACACAGCTAAGAGCTAGGAGAGGGAAAGTAGTAACCCCACCTGAAGTGGTGGAAGACCTGCAGAGACTTGTGTTCCTGACATACTCAGCTAGCACCGTGGCCTTCCAGGATCAATTGGCAATGGACCATTTAGAGATGCTCAGCTGGACTTGGACTTGCAGATCAAGATGAATGAACGGAGGCCAAAGTCACTCCAACAGGCTTTGGGTTTAGTCACAGAGTGTGAAACTTTTCTTGGAGCTGTGCACCAGAAGAGGAAGCAGCTTAACATAAAGATTCAAATAGAAGCAAATACAGGGACTGGAAACACATGGCTACGGGCAAAAGAAAAATATAAAATGTAATCTAGAGCCTATGCTTTAAGTTCCTTTCCCGTCTAAGAAAGTATTTCTCACCCGATGGTCAGTCCATACAGTGCTTGTGCAGTTAATAAAGCTGGAATCCACCTTTCACAAGACACTCCTGCTGGCCCAGTGTCGCCTCTGTAATAGCTACCATTTTGTGTCCTTCTTTTTCCTTTTATACAGTTCCAGAGAGTCTCTTTTCATAACCTGGGTGGTTTTTACAACTTCATTTTGCCCACAATGGTCCCCCGATTCAAGGTCATTTTCTTGAGTTCTTTTGCGCTTTGTAAAGGCCCAAGTCTGCACCTTGTCTAGAGCATCAACACCTGGCTGGGCTGGGTCAAAAGAGGTCACTTGTTCTCACTTGACTGAGTTAGCTGCAATAACCACGACGACTGGAGAGTTTCTAGATTTTGGCACAGACTAAATGTGGCCCTCTTGGGTGAAATCTTGAAGAGGGTGATTGCAGGGAAACCATGCCTGTTTAGACAAGTCCCTGAGAATAGACTTGTAACTATGTACCTCCATCAGTTGCCAACATGGGGCATCCAGGTCACACGTACTCAGTACTTTTAAGCCAGCCTCATGATTTTTTGGGGCCTGACTCATTAATTTTTGAACACTTGAGGTTGGCAATATGGGGTTTGCACCTGTGCAGCTGCTTCGCTGTTGTTACCCCAGTTGCCATAAACCTCAACGTAGACCCAACTTCTCAGAGAGACCTGTACACTCGCAGGACCGTCTTAGAGAAGTGAGGTAGCTGAGAAATCTGGAAACTCCAAATTGAAGAACTGGCCAGGGAGCCTCAGGGTTTCATTTTCAACATTGGCAATAGAAGGAAGATCCCTGTGCTATCTTGGAGAAATCAGATTTTTGTGACAAGAGATTCACCTGCTGAGGGAACCAGGTGGACAATGAGGGTTCTCCCTGTTTTGTCTTGGATTCTTCTTAAAGGTGAGAATGACATGGGCTCTGTGCGGGAGGAGGAGACAGGCTTCCTGGACCCCCACAGGTCCCATTGTCCATCATTTACCCCCTCTTCTCCCCCAGTGGGCAGCCTTTGGGGAAGTTCTCTGCAGGCTAAGCCAACAAGCTGGGGTTGGCTCCTGTTCTTTCCTTCCCTTTGCAAGGTGGGGAAGGTCTGGCTGGATCAAGGACCAAGGACCAGTCTCTCAGGCAGCCCCTAGAGAGTCATCTCTAAGAGCTGTATCTCTCAGAGTCTATTGCCCCTTTGCAGGGTTTGCCTTCTACCCCTCTCCCCGGGGCGTATTGCTTTACTATCGGTCAGCCCAGCTTCGTGAGCAGTGTGCCTCACAGCTGTCTCCTCCTCAGCTGGACTCACTCTGTCTCCAGCAGTCCCTGGGCAGAGCTGCCTTCCTCCTATTCACCCCCGTTCCTGTGAGGAATTCCTGCCTTTTAAGGTCCTCCCCCTCCAGGCTGAACAAACCTTGCAGGTGCATCTCATTAGCATGGAGCAGGCCCAGAGGAGCTGGTTAACCTCCTCCATAACAGGATGAGTGTGTGTCCCTTCACAGACTCTTTGTGGATCACTGGAAATACACTGAAGTTATTGGGTTTGCACAGTTCACAAGCTCTTTTGGCTTCACTATGGGAGCTTGAAAGCCCCAAATATGACCTTGCAGTGATTATACCCTACAAAAGATGGGACTGACAAGCTGTGCAGAATCTGTTCCTACATCGAAATCAGTCTCCTGAGAAAGTTGTTGATGGAGAAGATAAGAGGGTTGCCAATTCTTATAATTTTATTGGGAGTCTTGTGATGTTTTGATAGTTTTCTTAAAGACCTGGGTCCTGGAGTCATGTGATTTGTGAGTTTTCAGTTTTCATCTTTTAAAAAATGCATTTGTAGCCTTCATGGTTGTGGGGAAAAGGTGGTTTGCACTGAAGGGTTTTTCCCCCATTCGTAGTCTCCTACAGGAGTCTCTCTCTCTCTGCATCCTGTGCAGGGTTTGGGGTCTAAATCCTTTTCAAAATTCCCCAATGAACAGTTTGTGTCAGTGAGACAGGAGAATTTGAATGTGAAGAACATACGGGGGAGGGGGGAACTTGTCTTGAGATGTAGGGGTGACAGAGCAAAGAGCCAAGTTAACATATGGTGTAAGGAAGCACAATTCTACTGAAATCATGGGGTCAAACACAGGATCTGCATCAGAAAAGAGTCTGCAGAGAGGACACTCACCCTGTCCACATACTCTCAGTGATTGCAATATATAGAGGGAGCTGCCAGGACAGGGACCCATGAGGGAACCTGCTTCACGGAATTCACTCTCACTCTTAGTCTAAAATAGGGAACTGTCTTGCCAGTACAACTTCTGCCTCTGGTCCAGGTTTCTGGAGAGGAAGGGGAGCACTGAGAGTTGATATTTGCGTATCAAGGCTGGAGTGAGTTATCACCTCTCTTAAGGAGAAAATGTTTATTAAAGAAAACAAACAACTACAGGAACAAACAGATTTCCACACAGCTTGAGTTCCAGCTTTGTCTCTTTTGTTTACTTCCAATCATACGCTGTCATACATTCAGCATACAGCACTTGCTGCTGAATAGCATAACTACAACGACACATAATTCAAGAGCAGGGGGCTGCCCTTCCTAATTTTGAGGAGGCTAGTACATTTATTTTTGTTTGTACTAGTTTGTATTTTTAATATATGGCACAGGCACCTAGAACCCTGCATAGATGATTTTTATGTTCTCATATATTACATCACTGATGCATTCTAGTACAGGGGTTCTCAAACTTCATTGCACAGTGACAATGGGTTGACAATGGGACAATGCTCCTTGTCCCCTCCTTCTGACAACAAAAATTACTACATGACCCCAGGAGCAGGGAACAAAGCCTGAGCCTGCCCAAGCCTCGCTGCTCCGGGTGGGGAGGCCAAAGGCCGAGCCCCACCCCCCCAGGAGGGCGGGGGCAAAGCCGAAGCTCAAGGGCCCCAGCAAGTGTAAGCCAGCCTTGGAGACCCCATTAAAACAGGGTCGCGACCAGTGATGAGCTGCGAAAATCTTAACAACCGATTCCGTATAAAAAATTCGGATTTAAGGGATGTACCACACTATGTATTTTTTGTACCTTTCGCCACAAGAAGAGGCAATGCACTGAGTCACTGGGAGCCAGACTTAACAATAAAAAAAATAAAAAAACATTTGTACATGTTTATTACAATAGAAACAAAGGATTGCTTTATTAAACGCATATCAACATAATGAACGCGGCAAGTGCGACCCCTGTTAATAAAATAATAAACTAGACCGGGGTGGGCAAACTTTTTGGCCCGAGGCCACATCGGGGTTGCAAAAGTGTGTCAGGGGCCAGGTAGGGAAGGCTGTGCCCCCTCAAATAGCCTGTCCCCCCCCATCTGACCCCCATCCACTTCCTGCCCCCGACTGCCCCCCTCAGAACCTGCAACCCATCAACTGCCCCCAGCTCCTTGTCCCCTGACCACCCCCTCCTGAGACCCCCTACTCTTACTTCCCCCCAGGATCCCACCCCCTACCCAACTTGCCCCGCTCCCTGTCCCCTGATTGCCCCGACCCCATCCACCACCACCACCCCGACAGACCCCTGGAACTCCCACGCCTACCCCCGCTGTTCCCTGTCCCCTGACCACCCCCCCCCAGAACCTCTGCCTCGTCCAACCACTCCCTGCCCCTTATCCAACCCCTCCTCCCAGCCGTGGCCCAGCCCCCTTACCATGCTGCTCAGGGCAGCGGGTATGGATGCCAAGCGGCCCACTGGAGCTCGCAGCCCCACCCCCTTACCAAGCCGCGCAAAGGGGCAGGCGCTGCCGAGCAGCCCAGGAGTGGCCCAGAGCGCTGGTGACGGTGGCGGGGCACGCTGAGGCTCTGCGCGAGGGGGGAAGGCAGGGGAGGGGCCGGGGGAAGCCTCCCCAGCCGGGAGCTCAGGGAGCCGTAACAATTTATAACAACCGGTTCTAAAACTGCTTCAAAATGTAACAACCGGTTCACGCGAACCGGCTGCAGCTCCCCGTGACCCGCTTCGGGGTCCAGACCCACAGTTTGAGAACCGCTGTCCTAGTACCCAAAACGCCTATCCTCCAAGATCTCCTGTCTCAAACTGCCCATTGTCTCGCTCTTTATTTTATCTTCTTTTTTATATCAAGTGTACAAGAGGGATGTGAAATTAAAACAAAGCCAAAGGAAACACGGTATCAGTTAAGAGTAAAAGAAGCAGAAGTGTCTGGGTGTTATTAACACTGGAGGCTTTGCAAACTCCAGAGGGAAATGTCACCACCTCAGAAGCACTACTCACTTTTTGGGGCGTTTGGAAGAAAATGAGCGAGAAAGGATCAGCTGTCGGGAAGATGCAGCTGCCCCGTGCTGGGGTGATTCTCTTACTTCCAGGTGTGAGGTTCATGTTCATCCATTCATGCCAGAGAGGTTAATTTAACCAGTGGGCTCAAATTCATTCTCTTCCCTTTTCCCTCCGTCTGCTTTAGACAAGAGACACCCACAAGTGCAGGGCTGGTGGGTATTCTGATCTCCGTCTGATGGCATCTTTAGCGCTAACACTGTTGGTTATTGTGTTTATTCTCCTCCAGGGTGTCAGAGACTCCCTCCCCACCCCCACCCCCAAATATATTTCTTATAAGGTTTCCCCTGGTTCCTTGCATGGTGTCATGCCATCCAGTGCAAGGGATAGTAAGATGTAGAACACAGTGACCAGCCTGAGCTAAGGGAGAGGAGTCACCTGAGGCATGGCCTTGTATCCTCAACCCTTCTGTGTAGGCCAGAGATTACAAGTTTTGCTTTATTTTGTTTTTCAGGTTATTTCCATGGGCTGGCGGCCCTGGAGCTGACTGGCCCAAGGGCAGTGAGTGGGCTAGGGGGCAGGTCAGTGTCTGTGCCATGTCAGTACCATGAAGGATATCAGGAAACTCCAAAATATTGGTGCAGTGGAATAATTTGGCAGAGCTGCTCTAAAGTGGTTGAGACCACAGGGTCGGAGGCCGAGGTGAAGTGGGACAGAGCCTCCATCAGAGACAATCACACCCTGCGCACGTTCACAGTGACCATTGAAAACCTGACACTGGGAGACACTGGGATTTACTGGTGTGGTATAAATCTAAGAAGCAAAAGTGATTTTAATTCCCCTGTTAGCATGACTGTTCTCCAAGGTGAGTCCTTGCTCTGATCTCTTTGTGGCAAAGCAGAGCCCAAATGTAGCTCAAGGTGGGGGAGAGCAGGGTTAGAGGCCAATCTTTGCTATGCCTGGCCCTTCCCCTTCTTGGTCAACAAGATAATAATGGGGTGGGGGAGGATGGATTTGAGAGAGTCAGAGTGGGGCCTGGGATCCACGTAATGATTCATCACATCACAAAGGCTCCACCCTGGAAGGAAGAGAGAGGTCATTCTCCTCCACAAACCTGGCCTGGTCTGCATCAGCTCCCAGGCTGGCTGCAGCTAGGAGCTACCGAGGCCTGCTTTGCCAACCAGCAGGCAGAACCATATGGTAGATCAGCAATGAGCCAGCACTGCTCAGAGACAGAGGCTCCAAGGTTGGCTCTAGCCTGACTTCTAGCCCTGGTGTGGGGGTAGCAGCCTCAATATCTTCTCTCTCAGCAAAATAAGAGGGGTAGCTGCTGCCCAACATCAGTCAATCAGCTCCCACAACAGAGAGGTGAGAGGGAAGCTGTGGGCAAAAGATAGCTCCTCCACTCTACTCCAAACTTGCCTGCTGGGAGCTGGGGTCCTCATTACAGGGCCTTGGAGGGGCACCTACCAGGAAGCTTTGGGATCTTGCACCATCCTCAACCCAGGACAGCAGTTGACTCAATAGGAGTGGTTACGTTTGGTAGCTCCTTGTGAATGCTTTGTTCCATGTTTAATCCCCTACTTGATAAGGGCTAGTACCCCAGCGGTAGCTGCCGATATGTGGTGGGATTCTCGCTATGTTCTCCCTAATTCCTTTTGAACCTACGGCACATGGGTTGGGCATGAGTTAATTAACATTTGTGAAGAGCTTCCAGCTCAGCACACGAAGCCATGGTAGAAGTGCAGCGTGAATGTTAATATCGCATAAATCACATCAAGATATTTTGTTTTCTGTCAAACAGAGTTTTTCTATTCTACTCCATATCCATCTCTAGCCTTTCCTCCATCACCAGTTGTACCAAAAACAGAGACATCGCATCCCACACAGCAGCGTAGTAACTTCTCCTCAGGACCAGAGCTGGAGTCCAGAAGGTCTGTTTGCTTCAATCTCAGTGAAATCCATGGCACATGTAGCTTCTATCCTTTCTTTATTCTGGGAAGGTTCGAGGGCGTCCTTGCCAATATCGCTCAGAGAAAACAAGAGGTTTCTCCCATGTGCTCCTATGCTGGAGATAACGTTCCACATAATTCTCTCTTTTTCTAAGATTTACCACCCCCACCCCAACCCCACCCCAATTTTTCTCAATGAAACCATTTTGTCATCATGGTGCACTATAGAAACCCAGAATCAGCATTTCTTGTGATAAGGCTGAAGTTTGTTGTGGTCCTTCTGGACAGAGGAAACCCCATCATCACCTTCTATTCCTCTGCTTTCTACCAATTCCCTAACAAGAGCAAAGAATTCTCACAGATATCGTATGCCACAAGAAAGTCTATTCTCAGGACAGCATGGATTCTGAGAGGGTAGGACTGATTTGTAGGTCAATGGGGAACAGCTGAAATGTTGAAGCATCTGTCAGGTCTTGTCTGGGCCAACACTAACATTCCAGATGATTTTGCTTGCTGCTTTCAGGTAAATATTGTGAGCAAATGGATGGAGTTCGCTGAGGCCTCCCCTTCACTGAGAAATCTCACAAACATTTTCAGACAGAGTAGCCAGGCCAGTTTTATTCAGACAGATTTGATCTCTCACACAGAGCCTTACAGACCAGGTGCCATTTTCTTTCTCCTACCTAGATACCAACTCAGCAACCATTTCATCCCTTTGCTATTCCTGGGCTTCTTGAAGACCTCCATTTTCCTGTGCCTAGTCTGTGCTGCAATCTGGGTGAGCGTACAGAACAAGAGAAACTCCAAGAAGCTGGTGCCCGATGGACATGGTGAGAGCCTCCCCCAGGGGAGTTTTACACTGCATCTGATTACTTTTAGTCTAGTTTTATTCCCCAGCGTATGAATGAGGAGATCCCCCCCATACACTACTGCATAGCCCTGCTCAGCAGTTCAGAGAGACCCACAGGAGCAGACTCATACCATGATGGGTACGAAAAAAGCAACCAACATTGAGGGCTTTGCATCCAGTAACTGGTGGCTTCTGTTTTTCGTTTCAGCTCATGACCTGCCTCATTCAGAGGTTAGGAATGGATCAGAACCAGCAGAGGTTAGCAGACCCCAGCCCTGTGTATCTGCCCAACCACCGCATGAGCTCGATTTTCTCACACAAGTGAGAATGTGGAACAGCTCCAGTGAAGTCTATCAAGCTACATTGGTGTAAAGCCAGTGTCAGTGAGACAAGAATGAGAACCAGAGTCTCCGGGGGCAGAGGGGGGGCATTTCTGGCCTAATTTTGAGGAGTCTAGTGCCCTAACTCTTGTTTGTACTAGTCAAGTATATTTTGAATATATGGCAAAGGCGCCTAGAATCCCGGAGAGGAATTTTTGATATTCTCTGTACATCTAAAATAGATAAAATATTCAAATCACTAATACATCCCAGTAACCAAAACTGCCATCCCTCCTAGAGCTTCCATAACAAACTACCCATTCACTCTCTCCTTTCACTTCACCCTCTTGTTATGAAGTGTGTAAGAGGCACATGAGGTTAGCACCTGAAAGGCATCAGCTAAGGAAAGACGCACAAGCATTGGAGTGCCGTTCATGCTGCAGGACGTGAACAGTCACATTATGTCATGTGCTAAAACCCAAACCAATAAAACCTTTTCAGTGAGAATATGGATTTCTGGGTGGGCTGGATTGGTCTGTGGGTCAATCAGTGACAGCTGAAATGCAGAAGTATCTGTAAGGCCCTGGGGAAGGGGCAGGGAGGGAAAAATCAATGAGGTCAAGTTCTAATTGATTACACTTGCTGCTTTCAACAGTAAATGGTGCCTTCTGCACATGGAGAGAAGGAACATAGCCCTTTAAGATGGAAGGCTGGTGTGAAGATTAACTAATCTGTCCCCAATTTATTTAAATGGAGTTACAATAAAACCAGACCATGATAAAAATGTATATTATAGACAGATATACACACAAATGCAAACTGACCATCGTACCTTTAACCAGACAAAAATCTCAGGATAGATCCCTAATGATGTGTTCACCTCTGCACTTTCAACTAGTTAGGAGTGAAAGAAAAGCTCTTGGTGGTTTTTTGATTTATTTGCTTAGTGTTCTCAAAAAAAGAATACATATAGTTTGGCCCATCGTGACCTTGATTTCATTGTTCCATAACACTTCCTTGTAACAGATGTAGTTCTCTATTTGTAGAAGGCTTGCGGTATTTGAGTTCCTCCTGTCCCTTATTGCAGACTAGACAATGGCTCATATTCAATTCCTGTTAGTTCACAACCAGGCTAGGCCTCAGGCAGGAGGGCAGGATGAATGTGCTGCGAGAATTGTCATCTTGACAGATGATGCCCAGAATTCTATCCCCACGGCTTGAAGTGGGCCATCGAGGAACAATGGAACACTGACCTAGAAATGAGGGTTTGGAAGGCTTTCAGGCCAAGTTAAAAAAATACCCATAGGGATTTTGTGTGTCTTGATTTCTGTGGAGCCAGTTTTCAGAATGTGCTGAGCATTCACCCTCTTTAGAAGAAAATGGCTCAAGGGGAGCATCCAAACACACTTGTCACTTTGGAAAGTCTTGGCCTCAACAACTTCCACAATGGTTTAAACAGAATCAGTCCCTAAGAGATGAGTGTTCTCCACCCTCATGTAAAAAGGGGCAGCCGTAGAGAAACCTCTTGAGTAGTTGGGTGTTAAAATGGTGCATTTTAGAGTTAGTCTGAACACTTAAACAGGAACGAAGAAGAGATGCCCAACAAACCACCTACTAGAGTTCCAAAGGGCTTATGCTGCAATCGTTTCCCAGGCTAAACTGCTGGCCAAAGACTCACTTGTGAACACCTTTCCTGTCCCCTTGAAGTCCTTTTTCAAAACCCATTTAAAGGTTGAATCCAAAGTACAGCTCTATTAAAATTATACTAGATAAAGAGTTTGCACATTACCTGGACACATGCGCTAGTCTCCCTAGCCATCACACAATCCTACTCAATTTTAACTTCACCCTCCTCAGTAGTCCACCTCTTCCCATTGCTTTCTTCTTGATGTAGATTGATTTCCTGCCCAGAATAGTTTTCAGTCTTTGTTGGTACTTATACAACACCATGCACATCTGTGGTGTGCTATAAAAAAGCCTCCCCGGTATTTGAAAGCGTCATTGATAGAGCGTTTATCTAGAAAGATATCCCGTGAAGGTAAACAAGGTAATAAGCAGTTTAATTTCACATGCACATGAAGATAATCCCATAAGAGATTATGGGCCTGGGCTGGTTAAATCAACTCTGGTGGAGCTTCACTGGTTTCTGTTCTGCGGTCCTGGCTCAGTGTGGCTTGTCTGAGGTGGATTTAAAAAACAAAAAAACTTGTCTTATCCAGCGCTTTGTTTCTTATACTGTAACAGGAGACCTGATCCAGCTAACCACAGCCAGCAAAAATTCTTACAATCCAAGACTCAGATGGACACAAAGAGATTGATCCAAAGCCAGCTGCCAGTGGCAGATCTGCCTGCCTGCCAGCCAACCATTAGACATACAGGTTTCAAAGTAACAGCCGTGTTAGTCTGTATTCGCAAAAAGAAAAGGAGTACTTGTGGCACCTTAGAGACTAACCAATTTATTTGAGCATGAGCTTTCGTGAGCTACAGCTCACTTCATCAGATACATACCGTGGAAACTGCAGCAGACTTTATATATACACAGAGAATATGAAACAATACCTCCTCCCACCCCACTGTCCTGCTGGTAATAGCTTATCTAAAGTAATCGTCAGGTTAGGCCATTTCCAGCACAAATCCAGGTTTTCTCACCCTCCACCCCCCCACACAAATTCACTCTCCTGCTGGTGATAGCCCATCCAAAGTGACAACTCTTTACACAATGTGCATGATAATGAAGTTAGGCCATTTCCTGCACAAATCCAGGTTCTCTCACTCCCTCACCCCCCTCCAAAAACCCACCCCCATACACACACAGACTCACTCTCCTGCTGGTAATAGCTCATCCAAACTGACCACTCTCCAAGTTTAAATCCAAGTTAAACCAGAACATCGGGGGGGGGGGGAGGAAAAAACAAGAGGAAATAGGCTACCTTGCATAATGACTTAGCCACTCCCAGTCTCTATTTAAGCCTAAATTAATAGTATCCAATTTGCAAATGAATTCCAATTCAGCAGTTTCTCGCTGGAGTCTGGATTTGAAGTTTTTTTGTTTTAAGATAGTGACCTTCATGTCTGTGATTGCGTGACCAGAGAGATTGAAGTGTTCTCCGACTGGTTTATGAATGTTATAATTCTTGACATCTGATTTGTGTCCATTTATTCTTTTACGTAGAGACTGTCCAGTTTGACCAATGTACATGGCAGAGGGGCATTGCTGGCACATGATGGCATAAATCACATTGGTGGATGTGCAGGTGAACGAGCCTCTGATAGTGTGGCTGATGTTATTAGGCCCTGTGATGGTGTCCCCTGAATAGATATGTGGGCACAATTGGCAACGGGCTTTGTTGCAAGGATAAGTTCCTGGGTTAGTGGTTCTGTTGTGTGGTATGTGGTTGTTGGTGAGTATTTGCTTCAGGTTGCGGGGCTGTCTGTAGGCAAGGACTGGCCTGTCTCCCAAGATTTGTGAGAGTGTTGGGTCATCCTTTAGGATAGGTTGTAGATCCTTAATAATGCGTTGGAGGGGTTTTAGTTGGGGGCTGAAGGTGACGGCTAGTGGCGTTCTGTTATTTTCTTTGTTAGGCCTGTCCTGTAGTAGGTAACTTCTGGGAACTCTTCTGGCTCTATCAATCTGTTTCTTTACTTCCGCAGGTGGGTATTGTAGTTGTAAGAAAGCTTGACAGAGATCTTGTAGGTGTTTGTCTCTGTCTGAGGGGTTGGAGCAAATGCGGTTGTATCGCAGAGCTTGGCTGTAGACGATGGATCGTGTGGTGTGGTCAGGGTGAAAGCTGGAGGCATGCAGGTAGGAATAGCGGTCAGTAGGTTTCCGGTATAGGGTGGTGTTTATGTGACCATTGTTTATTAGCACTGTAGTGTCCAGGAAGTGGATCTCTTGTGTGGACTGGACCAGGCTGAGGTTGATGGTGGGATGGAAATTGTTGAAATCATGGTGGAATTCCTCAAGGGCTTCTTTTCCATGGGTCCAGATGATGAAGATGTCATCAATATAGCGCAAGTAGAGTAGGGGCTTTAGGGGACGAGAGCTGAGGAAGCG
Organism: Eretmochelys imbricata; assembly: GCF_965152235.1. Lineage (NCBI taxonomy): Eukaryota > Metazoa > Chordata > Testudines > Cheloniidae > Eretmochelys > Eretmochelys imbricata. The sequence goes on along the minus strand of NC_135585.1, from coordinate 13,954,160 downwards.
TTGTTCTAAATCAGCCATAAAAATGTTGGCATACTGTGGGGCCATGCGGGTACCCATAGCAGTGCCGCTGATCTGAAGGTATACATTGTCCCCAAATGTGAAATAGTTATGGGTAAGGACAAAGTCACAAAGTTCAGCCACCAGGTTAGCCGTGACATTATCGGGGATAGTGTTCCTGACGGCTTGTAGTCCATCTTTGTGTGGAATGTTGGTGTAGAGGGCTTCTACATCCATAGTGGCCAGGATGGTGTTATCAGGAAGATCACCGATGGATTGAAGTTTCCTCAGGAAGTCAGTGGTGTCTCGAAGGTAGCTGGGAGTGCTGGTAGCGTAGGGCCTGAGGAGGGAGTCTACATAGCCAGACAATCCTGCTGTCAGGGTGCCAATGCCTGAAATGATGGGGCGCCCAGGAGTTCCAGGTTTATGGATCTTGGGTAGTAGATAGAATATCCCAGGTCGGGGTTCCAGGGGTGTGTCTGTGCGGATTTGATCTTGTGCTTTTTCAGGAAGTTTCTTGAGCATATGCTGTAGTTGCTTTTGGTAACTCTCAGTGGGATCATAGGGTAATGGGTTTTTGGAGGGGGGTGAGGGAGTGAGAGAACCTGGATTTGTGCAGGAAATGGCCTAACTTCATTATCATGCACATTGTGTAAAGAGTTGTCACTTTGGATGGGCTATCACCAGCAGGAGAGTGAATTTGTGTGGGGGGGTGGAGGGTGAGAAAACCTGGATTTGTGCTGGAAATGGCCTAACCTGACGATTACTTTAGATAAGCTATTACCAGCAGGACAGTGGGGTGGGAGGAGGTATTGTTTCATATTCTCTGTGTATATATAAAGTCTGCTGCAGTTTCCACGGTATGTATCTGATGAAGTGAGCTGTAGCTCACGAAAGCTCATGCTCAAATAAATTGGTTAGTCTCTAAGGTGCCACAAGTACTCCTTTTCTTTTTATTAGACATACACTTAGTCAATGGGTTGCAAGTGTTTGAGAGCAAAATTGAGCCTGTTAAGACGATAGTGAGGGAAGTGGTCAGTTTATTTTAGAGGTGGCTCTGACATTCCCCTGGTGTTATCTGGACCGGTGATCTGCTAGGTCACTCCAATCCTCGACTCTGGGAGCTAGCCTTACCCTGCTCTTCTGTGAGAGCTCCCACTCCTGGGCTGTTCACGCACAGCATCTAGTGTGTAAACTGCTTGGATTGTGCAACCAAATGACACTAGCCAATATCTCCAGTCCCAGACACAACCCTAGGAACCGCCGTCTTGCAGTGTCCAGTTATGCCCACTGGACAGTGCAAGCTTATATGAGTTCATCAATTTAACAAAGAAATTGATATGTACCTGGCTTGTTCTCCCAAGGGGAGTCTCTGACACACTTCAAACCAAACACACTGCTTCAGGTAGAACACACACACACACACTTATTAACTACAAAAGATAGATTTTAAGTGATTATAAGTCAAAGCACAAGTCAGATTTGGTCAATGAAATAAAAGCAAAACACATTCTAAGCTAATTTTAACACTTTCAGTGCCCTTACACACTTAGATGCTTCTCACCACAGGCTGGCTAGTTGCCCTTCAGCCAGGCTCTCCCCTTTGATCAGCGCTTTAGTCACTTGGTGGTGGTGTCTATAGATGGAAGTGGAAGAGCGAGTGCATGGCCAACGTCTCTCCCTTTTATCATGTTCTGTCTTCCCTTTTGGCTTTGCCCTCCCCCCACCACTTCAGAGTCAGGTGAGCATTACCTCATCGTAGTCCCAAACTGACCAAGGGAAGGAGGGTGACTCACTCGAGTGTCCAACAGATCCTTTGTTGCTGCCTAGGCCAGCGTCTTTTGTTTCTGTGAGGCTGGGCTGGGTTTGTCCCATACATGCCCTGTTGAGGTGTGAACTGCCCCTCTGCTTCTGGAGAGTTTTGCCTGGGCCTCTGCTCCTGGAGAGCTTTTGCCTGGGCTTTTTCTAAGCCATGAGGACACATTTTCAGCCTCATAACTATATGCATGAAATTACAACCTACAACATTACTCTAACAACAATACTCAGTGCATCAGGAGCCTTCCAAAGACACCCAATGACAAACTTTGTACTGGATACCACACAATCATTTTATAAGGATGAAAACATGGGGGTTCAGAGGGTTCCCCTGAGGTACAGAGTGTCATAGTGGCATTGATTTAATGTATTCTGAAACACACACATCTAGCGGACATGATCCTGTGAAGTGATGAGCCTCTCCTCCACCAGCAGGTATCCTCTGTTCCTACTGACTTTAATTCTGCATACCTCTCTCAGGTGGAGTTCAGCATCTTGAAGGACCACAACAAGGTGTTTCCATCTTTCTAGATCTACTCAGGTTTTTTCAGGAGGCAGGTGGATGGTGTTATGTTTATTGGGCAAGATCCTCAGCTGATGGGAATCAGATCAACTCCATCAAATTCAATGGAGTTATACCAATTTACTCCATCTCAGGATCTTCTTATCTCAGAATCATAGCACTAGAAAGGACCTTGAGAGGTCATCTAGTCCTGTCCCTTGCACTCATGGCAGGACTCAGTATTATCTAGACCAGTGGTTCCCAAACTTGTTCCACCGCTTGTGCAGGGAAAGCCAGTTTGATTACCTGCCGCGTCCACAGGTTCAGCCGATCGCGGTTCCCAGTGGCCGCGGTCCACGGTTCTAGGCCAATGGGAGCTGCTGGAAGAGGCGGCCAGTAGGTCCCTCGGCCCGCGCCACTTCCAGCAGCTCCCATTGGCCTGGAGCAGCGAACCGCAGCCACTGGGAGCCGCAATCGACCGAACCTGCGGACGCAGCAGGTAAACAAACTGGCCCGGCCCACGAGGGGCTTTCCCTGCACAAGCGGCGGAACAAGTTTGGGAACCACTGATCTAGACCATCCCTGGCAGGTGTTTGTCTGACCTGCTCTTAAAAATCTCCCATGATGGAGATTTCACAACCTCCCCAGGCAATTTATTCCAGTGCATAACCACCCTGACAGGAAGTTTTTCCTAATGTCCAACCTAAACTGCCCTTGCTGCAATTTAAGCCCATTGCTTCTTGACCTATCCTCGGAGGTTACGGAGAACAATTTACCTCCCTCCTCCTCGTAACAACCTTTTACATACTTGAAAACTGTTATCGTGTCCTCTTGCAGTCTTCTCTTTTCCAGAAGAAACAAACCCAGTTTTTTCAATCTTCCCTCATAGGTCATGTTTTCTAGCCCTTGAATCATTTTTGTTGCTCTTCTCTGGACTTAATCCAATTCATCCACATCTTTCCTGAAATGTGGCACCCAGAACTGGGCACAATATTCTAATTGAGGCCTAATCAGCACAGAGTAGAGCAGAAAAAGGACTTCTTGTGTCTTGCTTACAACACTCCTGCTAATATATCCCAGAAGGATGTTTGCTTTTTTTGCAACAGTGTTACACTGCTGGCTCATATTTAGCTTGTGGTCCACTATGATCTTGTTTTAGGCCTCATGATGTAAGCACCACACACAGTTACTGTTCGTGCTTTTGGGGCATGATTAGACATTCCATTAAGAGAACAAGATGCAGGAATTCAAAAAACAGGCCTGATTGTGAAGAAAATATAAACAGAAGTTTAAAAACGGGTGAAGTGACACTCCCCCCACCCAAAATAACCCAACCACAAAGAACAGAGTGAGCAGCATCTACTCCTCTCAGAAGGAAGCGAAGCGGTCAAAAAACAGGAAATCATAATCTAAAATTAAATAATTGTCCATAAGGGGTCATGCTTTTACTGTAGCCTATTAGAGGAGAAAGGTGGTCCTGGTTGGCCTAGTACCACACAGAAAGCTCAACTTATTGCAGAGTGCATTACTTTCCCTTTGATGTTCTGCTGCCCGGAGAAGGAACCAGGACAATGAGAATTTTCCCTGGCTGGGGCTGGATTGTTTTCCCAGGTGAGGAGGAGTTCTTTAGGGGTCAGTGGAATGAGGGCAAAGGCCTAAGAATCCTGCTACAGGATTTTTGTCATCAGTATCGGTGGGAGGAAGATATGACTAGGAAGGGACTGTTGGAACAAAGGCAATGGTTTCAAACCCACATACCCAAATTTAAACCTACATTTAGATGCCTAATTTTCAACACACACGTTTGAACATTTTGACTAAAGAATAAATTCCCAGAAGCAGTTTCCAGGTAGGAACCTAAACTGCAGAACTCCACCTGGAAACTGTTTTTAATTGAAGAGCTGAAGCATTAAGGGAAAGTTTTCAATACTGCTACAGGTTTCAGATGCTCAAATAAATGCTCAGATAAATTTGTTAGTCTCTAAGGTGCCACAAGTACTCCTTTTCTTTTTGCGAATACTGCTACAGTAACTTTGCAAATGGGACTCTGGCTGCTAAGTGACTTAATCCAAGTGCTAAAGTCTCATTGAAAGTCAACAGGACTTAGGCTCCTAAATCACTGTTAGGCACCTAGTGGGGTTCACAAAAAAACACATAAGCAGCCTAAGCACCTAGAGTCACATTAGGCACTTTTGTAAACCCCACTAGGTATCTAGCTACATCTTTACTTGATGAAATACCTTTGTGAAATCTGCCCTTTGATCGGCTGTAGATTGGGTAGCATTTTTGAAAGTGATCTAAGTGGTTTGGAAACATCCAGGTACCATAGAATGTTAAATCTTGTCTGCCAATGATCTTAGAATATTTCCATGATTGCCTGCTGCTGGAAAAGGTCAGGAGCTTTGAACTGTGGCATTAACACCTCTTCCCTACTCTAAGCTTCATGCACTTTGCTGGGCTGATAATCTATTGTTAGCAATGTGACTGATAGCAGTTCTGTCCCTAATGCATACAACCAGTGTGCAGATGCATCTTGGGATATACCATGAGAAAAATTACTTTGGAGGTATTAGGTTTACTTACCTGCTGAAATATCTGTTTGGTCATAAAAGAAATGTTTGCCTGCAATCTAGCACAAAGATAAAAAGGACTGGAAACATTGTTAGAGGTCAGAAAGGCATTTCCCTTGATTATAAATGAACATATTCACTTCTGTGAAAGTACTTTGGTTGATGAGTTTTGCTTTTGGGTACAGCATTGGCTAGGAATTTCCGATTTGGAGATTAGCTTGGGTAACACAGTCAGCTGGGGTAGCTAGTGAGTCGTCTTCCAAATTGGTCTGTGCAGGTGTTTGAGAATTCAGCCCAAGGTTATATAAAGTCACTAGTGATTTTGAGTACCTTGAAGCCCCCCACCCCTCCCGTGCAGGATGTGTGAGGAGTGGGTGCTCAGCACTTTTTGAAAATTCAGAACTCTTTAAAGGGGTTGCAAATGGGGTACTCAAAAATCACGACTCTTTTGCGAAGTCTTGGCCTCACTTTAGTGAGAAGACACAGATTTGTTGATGCTCATTGTTGGGTGTCCTACAAACATTGCGAGTAGATGTTTAAAAATTGTCTGTATTTGTTTCTTATTCATTTTATCTTCTTCTGTGCAACATGGACGTAACAAAGCCCTGTTGAACAACCTGGTTCCCCTCCTTCTATCATCTGTCATGGTGGCTGTGTAGTAATGGGCTTTCCTCTCCATGCTCAGACCTGTCACAGCAGTAGAAACACTTCAGACTAACAGCAATATGATCCTTAAGGGAAGAAGTGTCCCCCTCCCCTCTCTAGGTTTCTAATACTTACCGCACATTGAAGGAATTGAAAGGAGTTTTGGTAGGTAGGTGGCTCGCCGAGTTCCTGGTGATTACTTTAATGCTGGTTGCGATCTTATTATTAATGATGTGTTAGGCCTTGAAGAGGCATCTTTATCGAGCATTTTATTTCTTTAGATTTAAATAATATAATGTCAGTGCATCTTACAAATATTAGGTTAAAGGGCGCACTGGTGTTTTTCCACTCCCTGCCATTGATCAATTTGTTTTTCAAAACAATAAAGGTGTGGGAAAGTGGAGCAAAGAGGCCAGAATGTTTGTGTCACTATCCTAGCTGAGGGTGTGTGTGGTGGTGGGGGATTTTCTGCATGATGTCATGATGCATTCCATGGCCGAAAAACAAGAATTGAAGGAGTAGCAGGACAGCGAGAAGAGGGACTGAAAGGAGAACATGGCACTCCAGGACAAAGCCATGGAGCGGCTCTTAAACGTTATGGAGTGCCAAGAGGACACACTCCAGGCGCTACTAGCCCTGCAAACCAAGCAGCTCCATGCCCACCCTCCCCTGCATCCGCTGTCACAAAACTCTTTCCCATGCATCCCCCAGACACCGCCAACACACTCTTATCAACCTCCTGGCTCCAGTCTCTACCCACTGCATTCCACTCCTGCCCCATCACAGTCCAGCCCTCCGGACTCCCAACACCCGTCCCTCTGCAGTTTAGCCCTGCTGAAGAACAGCACCCGCTGCACTGTACTCCAGAGGACAAGGCTGCATATGATACCGGGACATACACAAATCTTTAACTGTCCCCGGACCCCACCTCCTCCTGAGGCCCTCCCTTTCCCTATCCCCCTCAGTGCCGATGTGTTTTTTTGTTGTCTCTCTTCTCCAGTTGTTTTCTAATAAAAGAATTGTTTTGGCTTGAAGCAATCTTTATTCCATTAATTGAAAGCAAACAGAGCCCTGCAAAGCCTTCACAGTGCATCGTCTGCACCAATCACAATCACCTCCTAGCATTACAAGCACTGCACTCCCGAGCACAGCAACAATTATTAGTGGCTTTCAGCTTCAAATTGCTGCCTCAAGGCATCCCTGATCCTTATGGCCCCGCAGTGCTCCCCTCCAATAGCCCTGGTCTCTGGCTGTTCAAATTCAGCCTCCAGGTGCGGAGCCTCAGCGGTCCAGCCCTGAGAGAAGCTTTCACCCTTCCCATCACACATATTATGGAGTGTACAGCATGCAGCTATCAGCCGGGTCCAGCCTCCCATATAGGCAGCACCAGCAGACCTTTAAATGGCCAAACACTCATTCATTCTGCACTTACTCAGCCTGTTGTTAAACAGCTCCTTGCTGCTGTCAAGGTTCCCCGTGTATAGCTTCATAAGCCACCGTATTAAGGGGTAGGCGGGGTCTCCCAGGATCACAATGGGCATTTCGACTTCCCCTATGGTGATCTTCTGGTTTAGGAAGAAAGTCCCTGCTTGCAGCTCCTTGAACAGGCCAGTGTTCCGAAAGATGTGTGTGTCATGCACCTTTCCGGACCAGCCTGCGTTAATGTCCGTGAAATGCCTACGGTGATCCACAACAGCCTGGGGAACCATAGAGAAATACCCCTTCTGATTAATGTACTTGGTGTCTAGGTGGTCTGGTACCAGAATTGGAACGTGTGTGCCATCTATCACCCCTCCACCGTTGTGAATGGCTTTGCAAAATGGGCTTCCCTAAGGTCATGCACGTTGCCCAGAGTCACTGTCTTTCAGAACAGGATGTGATTAATGGCCCTGCACACTTCCATCAACACAAGTCCAACGGCTGACTTTCCCACTCCAAACTGGTTAGCAACTGATCGGTAGCAGTCTGGAGTAGCCAGCTTCCACAGTGCAACAGCAGGGCAGCTCTCGTTCTCGTGTCCTTGTGCCACAGGGCTGGGGCGAGCTCATCACACAGTCCCATGAATGTGGCTTTCCCCATCCAGAAGTTCTGCACCCACTGCTCGTCATCCCAGACGTGCATCACTATGTGATCCCACCACTCGGTGCTTGTTTCTGAGCCCAAAAGCGGCGTTCCACTGTGGTCAGCACCTCCATGAATGTCACAATCAATCCCGTGTCATAGCTGCTACGCATGGCGAGATCAGTGTCGAACTCCTCTTACCTTTGTAGTTTAAGGAATAACTCCACTGCCACTCATGACGTGTTAGTGAGAGCGAGCAGCATATTGGTCAGCAGTGCGGGATCCATTCCTGCAGCCTGAAGAGGCAGAATGCACAGTACACAAACCATTGAAAGAAGGCGCCAAATGCGGACAGAAGCACAGGGCTTGCTGGGACGCGAAGCAATGAATCACGGGGCATTGGGACAGGACCCAGGATGCCCCGCAACCCCCTCCACCTTCCCACAACTCTTAGCGGCAGAAGAGGAAGAGATGCTCTGTGGGATAGCTGCCCAGAGCGTACCGCTCCCAATACCGCTGCAAGTGTGAACACGCTATTGCATTGGCAACTGACAGTGTGAACACACAACAGCGGTTTCCCTTCAGTGCTCTCTGAGCGGCGCTGTAACTGCCGGTGATGTAATTCTGCCAGTGTAGACATACCCTGAGTCTAGGACAAATACTATCCAGGGTCTGCCGGAAGGCAGCACGAAACCCGATTGGAGGCACGTGAACTCACATCTTTGGTCTGAAGCAGCAGCATTGAAGTCAGGGCTAGATTAAAGCAATCGGAGCCTCAGTGACACCACAACACAGGACCCCATAGCTGCCTGCCCCCTCCCAGCCCAGCCCTGAACCACCTCCATCTGGAGGCTGGATCAGCAGGGGAAGTAGCATAGGACCCCACTTATCCCCTCCCCTTGAGGGGATCAAGGTTGCATGAGAAGTCACCTTCCCCCACCTGGATAGGGGAGAGGGGCAGCATCCCAGCAACCAGGTTGTAACTGCTGGGGAGGAACTCACTGCACTCTTCTCCTGCAGCATACAGAGCTCTCTGCTGGGGGGCATGCAGTAGGCAGGGCCCCGCAGAACAGAGGCTCTTGAAGTGAGCTCTTCATTGATATGCATGGGGCAGTTCAGATCTATTTTCATTGCCACACTCAGGTCACATCAGCAAGCCTTTCTCGGCAAGCATGAGGGCTGGAGACTTTTTTAAAAATGAAAGCTGAGACTGCCCTCATCACAGGCCTCCAGGGGCTGAGGCCACAGGCAATCGCACCCAGAGGTTTTCTAGACACGAAACAAAGCACACACTTCACTGGCTGCCAGTTCCCATCTGAACCCAGCTCTCCCTCACTGAGCATTAGGAATGTAAATGTAAAAAATTAACTGGCCGCTGAAGTCAAGGGACTAGCAGTTAGACTGTAAGGCAGGGAGTTAGGAGATCCACAGTCTGTTCCCAGCTCTTCCACTATCTCACTGTAGCACATTGGAGATGATCACTAAACTTCCATGCCTCAGTTTCTCTCTCTGCAAAATGGGGGTAATACTCACACATCTCAGTCAAAGGCAATGAGCTCTTTGATTAAAATGCTACCTAAACAAAGTGAAAGTATCAAGCAGGGTAAAAAACAGACTCTCTTTTTCTCTTGCTTTTAAAGTACAACAGACCCAGTCCTCCATATCCTGACACCATGCATCCCGCTGGTTCTACTTCTGATTTTGCTCACTGCTGTACTGTTTAGAAGGATGTCGCAGAGGAGACACAAAGGTAAAAATTATCAATCACTTTCCCAAGTAACGAGTCATTTTACTCATCAGCCAGTGCAGCCTGCATGTTCCATTTTATTTCTCTGACCCGCAGTGCTCCTTCCACCGAAGGTCACTGCAGAGAAACGGTCTCCACATATATCACAAGCATCTAGCCACAGTCACTCCCATCCCAGCAACTGCTCACACAGAGAGGACGTGAAAATTGGAAGGCAGTAGGTCTCCACAGGATCAAACCCCAAGAACCCACAATCCCAGTCATAGCATAGACACCCAACACTGGCCAACTGGATGGGTGGGCATGTTTATTTCTAAGAAGCCTGCAATTTTTTTAAGTTCATACATTCCAATACAATTGGAAAGAAAACAATTGAGAAACACATAGCAGCAGGGCGTCTCTCACTAACCTGATGGTGAATCACCAGCTCTTTGCCAGCTGCTGCTACAAAGGCTTTCTGTACCTTGAAAGCCCCAGGCTGGCTTGGATTTTGCGCTCTGGGAATTGCTGAGCCTCTGACTTTATTAGCCACAGCTGGGCTAGCCAGGTTCTAATAGCCAGAAGCAAACAGACCAATTCCCTCCTTCCTGGAACAACCTCTATAGGACCTCCTTTTACTGGGTAATGTAGGATTCATACAAGGTTCATGCGCTTGGCAACATTCAGGGCACACCCGGAGTGTTGTATAGGAGCTGTGCACACACAGCTCTTCTCAAGGGCATGAACCCTGGAATCTCGCCCAGATGACATGAACCGTGGGAAGCCTCCCAGGACTGGGCTCAAGGCCCGAGAGCAAGGAATGCGGTAGATAGAAACTGGTAAATAAGAATGTTAAACAAAGCCAGTGTATTCCTTTTATCTGTTGGAGAATGTAATGCTCGGGGGAGAGAAAGAATAAAGGGGAAGGTGGAATGCTGACAGGCAGAAGTCGGTTGGCAGACCAGCTCGCTTGCTTGCTAAAAGCTCTGTGCTGTCTTGTATTTGAACCGCAACAGGGTAACACTGATCTTTTCTCCTAGCTTCAGTGACCTGCAGCTGGGCTTTAATGAGCCCCAGACACGGGGGTAAAACCCTGGAATTCTCTTTTACTAGCTCTGGCACAAGGTGAGAAAGAACGCTGCAGCTATTTAGAAAGCAAAAGGAAAGTTAATGATTTTTCCCACCCTGCCTGTATTGCACACGTACAAAGCAGAAGAGCCAGGGCTTGTCTATGTGAGAAAGTTGCACCCGTTTAACTTCCCTTTGTTCTGGCAGGAAATGTCTTGTGTTCACACACAAACGGTCTTATAGCTGCAAAAAGAAAAGGAGGACTTGTAGCACCTTAGAGACTAACAAATGTATTTGAGCACAAGCTTTTGTGAGCTACAGCAAAGTGAGCTGTAGCTCACAAAAGCTTATGCTCAAATACATTTGTTAGTCTGTAAGGTGCCACAAGTCCTCCTTTTCTTTTTGCGGATACAGACTAACATGGCTGCTACTCTGAAACCGGTCTTATATCTTATATCTATCTGTTTATCTTGCACCTTATTTCAAAAAAATTAAATCTCTATGGAAGCAACTTAACTATTTTGGTGGGGATTATATCAGGGCATCCCCATTCCACTGTACCCACAGCCATTCCGTTCGCCCTCCAACTGCTATCCCAGGGTGTGTCATTCACACCCAAAGTGACTTACCTGGTTACCTGTTTGCACTCCATTACCCTGGAGCCACCTTAACCACATGACCCTGCTGGGTTTAAATGCTGCTGGCACATGCCCAAGATCTTCTATTTGCATCTCACACTAGTTACAAGTACACAGAGCCTGAGGCCACCTTGTCACAATGTCTCTCTGCATTGCTGGTGGCAGCCAACTCTCCTTTGGCAGCATGGCTGGCTCCTTCCACCAAAGAAATGCTTCCAAAGCTGGGCATAATGATCCCACCATGTGAAGCTGTGGCCAGTCGGACCAGTGTTAAACTCTCTGGCAAGTTTCTGCAGTGCTTAACTATGGGAAGTCCTCCCTAGGTAGTGTTGCCTGGCTCTGTTCTCTCCTTGCCAAACATATCCGCAGAGTCCTAACCTCATGGTAGCAGGAAAGAGGGGCTGAGCTGTGGAAGAAGGGCAAACACACTGTATTACCAATGTTACCACTTTCCACATGCAGTGAAAAGCATAGTGGATCTGGGGATCCACAGACTTAGAACCACTTCCGTACTGGGAGGTTCACCTGGTTCATTTAGGCCAGTGGTTCTCAACCTGCAGCCCGCAGGCCACTTGCAGCCCAATCAGCACAGAGCTGCGGCCCATGTGACATCCTCAGGGTCATACAGGTAATATTGGATGTGGCCCACAATGGTAAATAGGTTGAGAACCACTGATTTAGACCTCCTGGGCTGAGTCCATGTTAGCACCACTGGATCACCCAAGTTCAGTGGGCTACATAGGCACAGAGGTGTTTACCAAACTCATTCTCAGAAAGCGCTTAGATGATGAAAATTGCTGTGTGTTATGCCTTTTCCGAGAATAACTTGATTTACCTGGCACTGCATAAAGGTGCTTAGATATTGGTGTGCTGCGGGCCTGAGAGACACCTAGACACACATAAAAATAGCTTGACTTCACTTTGATGTACTGCCTCTTTCTTGTTCTTTCAGCCCTTGAGGGAGCACCTGGACAAAGGGACAAGAACTTACATCCCTATCGGCTGGTAAGGCAGACCCGAGGCAGATGCCTGAGTTTAGAGTATTTCACACATTGCTCAAAAACGGGAAAAGGCAGTGTTCCAAGGACCGGTCACCTAGTGCGGACGGATCTAAATAGCAGCCCTCGAAAGGGGGCACCTGTCTCTCCTGGGCTGAAGTAACTGCAGATGTGACCCACACTAGCACAACGTGTGACTTTCTCCCCCTCTAGTGGCTGGTCCACATACAAGAGTTTACTACAATTACCACTTAGCAGAGTTACTGCTGAAGCGTAAGTGGTGGCGTTTTCAATCTTTTAATGCTGAAAGTGTCAAATTCAAGCCCCACTAATCACTCTGTTTAGGGGTCATTCTTCAAACACGTTCAGCAAAGGTGCAGAGCAGAAACTGATTCCTGGCTTCTCTAGCCCTAGATCTCCCCAGTGTGGCACTTTGGGAAGAAGGGACTCAGAGTTTTCTCTTTGCTCTGAACACCTCACATGCCTGTTTCAGGTACCTGGAAACACCCCGTCATCCTTCGTTACCAGTGAACCTGCAGCCTCTTGTAAGGCAGCCATCTGCATGACCATGGAGGAGACACCTGACTCAGCAGATGATGAGGCTGTCTATGAACATGCCATACATGAGACCCAGGTAGGAAGAAAGCCCAATGGTTACCACTGTTGCTGAGTGCTGCTGGAGAGTGTAAGTCACCAGCATGGGAATTCTTCACGAGACCGGAGCAGGGGATAAGGCTGGTCAGATGTTTTCCAATGGAAAATTGGATTTTCAACAAAAGAATTCATAGATAGCATCTGGCCTCCTCACAATGTTTTGATTTTTCATCAGAACACCAAATATCCAAAAACTGGAACATTTTGCAGTTTGGGGCAGTTTTCAACTGGATTTTTTTTTTTTTTTTTTTTGGTTTTTGTTGCTGAAAACAAAAGAAAATTGGGTTTTCGTTATTTGATGACAAGTCCAAGTTTTCCATGGAAATGCCAAAAATATTTGGGTTTGTCTTAATTTTCCATGAAAAAAAAAACATTTTCCCACTAACTGATGGAGTGATCAAGTAATGAAAAGAATCTGTGGGCAAATTCTTCCCTCTGGCCCTTCCTGCACAGAGCCTTTTCCTCTGTCTTAAAGATCACTGGTCTCATCTAGTGGCAACAGCTAATGAACTCTACAGGAAAGTGCAACAGAATCAGTTGAGGTCATTTTTTGCTAGTGCCTGGAGCCGCTGCAAAATAATCTGCATCCTCTGATTCATGGTGTTTTGTTTCAGGCTTCAAGATCGACAGCAGAGGTTGTTCCTGGCACAGTGAAATTTCCAACCTCACTTCAGCAGACCACCTATCCCAAAATGAATCCAAACACACGCAGTAGGACATCCCCCTCTCGTCCTCAAGGAAAGCGTGGGAAAAAATGATACTGGATGAAGCTCAATGCTCTTGGAACATTCCCCCTCCTACTGTTGGAATTTTTAGCAGCTTGTTCTCATTTCCCTGCAGTTACATAGACGCTTTCAGATTCATGTTCCTCCATTATTCTTCTTATGCCAGGTGCCCCCTGTACTGAGATGCTAGTGTTGCTGCTGATTGTGTCCCATTCCCAGCAAGACTGGTTTCACAGATTTACTTACTGCTCAGTGCTTCTCGTTCTTCACCTCAACTTGAAACAGAATATATTCCTGGTGGCTTCACCTTCTGGATGACTGGGAGCATTTCTAGAAGGACTTTGTATTGGTCTGCAGGTTTAGCACACTCCTGCTGTGTCCACCAGAATTTTGGTGCTTTAAAGTTAGACAATTGTTAATAAAAAGCTCTTTTCTCTCTTCTGGACTGAGTTCCTTGGAATGACTCAATAACAGGGTGCCAGGGACAACACGGGAAGGGGCTAATGTCAGATTGTATCTGTAATAAGTGATCAGCTCAATTCCTTCGGTAGTGTAGATATGCCCGTAAAAGGTAGTCTGCACTAAGCTGTATTTCCATTCTCCCAGGATTTGGAATCTCTTAGAGGTGTTTGTCTCTCTGCATCCCATGCTCAGGGGTATCTGAATCCTTATAACTAATTAGTAGCAAAATTTCCCAGTGAACAGCTCTTGCCAGGGAGACAGGAGAGTCCCCCTGTGATGAACATGTGAAATGGGATGCAGAGGTAGGAGAGCAAAGAGCCAGATTCACAGATGGCATAAGCAGGTGCAATGCTATTGAAATCATAAAGACAGAGTCAGCAGAGACTGAGGCTACCTTGTGTAGCCTTTTATTCTATTTAATGTTAATTATGCTTCAGTGGGTTCTGCTGTGGCAGTTACAGTCTCAAATTCAACAGAGTTATCTCTGTTTGTTCTGGGTCTAGAGCCCATAGGAACACATGAAACCATAGACAAATAACACAGACAATTACAAGAGCATCTAGCTTTTAGCAGTTTTATTAAAGTTACCAACAAAATCATAAATGTCCCAGCATATACAATTCCAAATAAAGATAGGTACCATGTACTAGTTATAACTACAGCCATACTCACCTCCTCCTAGATGGTGTAAGAGCCGGTTGGCCCTCTCGTGGATTGATCATCCATACGGGAGTGATTCCTGCTGCAGTTTCTCACAGGAAGCTCAATTTTCCTGCTCTGGGCACCCTTTTTTATACTATGATTCTGACTGTACCTACATTCTGTGCATGGACATGGAAGTGTCAGTCTTCTCTTTCTTATTTGACTGTGTCCCCTAGAAACACAAGGAACCCTGAATTCTATAGACTGGGTAGGTACCACCTTTATCTTGCGGTTAAGGCACCCGTTGGAGACAATAGGTGTTGTTACAGCATTTTATAATTTAAATTTAATTTTCCCAGCTAGACTTTTGCAATATTACCAGTTGGTACCTCTTTTCCCATAATCTTTCGGGTTATTTCTCAGTCCTTGATTTATGCCGTCATTTCTTGTCTCCGAGGCCGAAAGTAGCTCAGCTTAAGTCTTGCAGGCCTCAGCCCAGTTTCTTGGATTTCAGCTTGTCTCACTTATGTCTACTACATAGTTCCTCTAAATACGGATCAATCTCATACTTCTATAACCCTATAAATCAACTCTAATTAATATACAACGAATATATAAGGTATAGCATATTGATTGTGTGATGATTAATCAATATGAGAGGGCCAACAGGCTCTAGGAGGAGGTGAGTATGGCTGTAGACAGTCACACTCTCGTCACACTCACAGTAGCCTCTGTTTAAAGAGGAAGCTGCTGGCAGGGTGTTTATGAGGGGGCCCTACACCAAAATAGTCAGCTGTCCTGCCACTACAAAGCCCATCTCTTCCCTCAGGCGTTTGGGAAGGGAGCAGGGCCAGATTAACCTTTTGTGGCCTGGCACCAAACATATTTGTGGGCCCCCACGGAGGCAATGGGGCATGGCGCGGGGAGGTTGGTCTCCAGAGCGAGTGGCCAGCCAGGGGCATGGAATGGCAAGGGCTCCGCCCAGCCCAGTGCAAGGGCACTATTTACAAACCGGCAGTTGCCAGACACACAGTGGCCCACCCGGACCTGTGCTGCTAGCATGCCCCTTGCCCTCAGGGGCGGGCCCCTGCCATGCCACACAGCCCCCCCACCCAACACCCCATAGGTGCTGACTCCATGAGTGCTCCAGGTCTGGAGCACCCCCACAAAAAAATAGCACCCACTGGTGGCCCCGCCTATCAGCTCCTCCCCCTTGCCCCCAGCGCCGCTTGTGCACCGCTGATCAGCTGTTCACAGCCCCATCACAACTGCCCAGCACCCCCACTCCCTAGTGCCCCAACACACAGAGATCTTCCCCACCCCCTCACATCCCAGCATCCCTCTGACCCCCTAGAGACCCGCTCCCCCACACCCTGCCTCCCGGCCGCACGCACTGGGGGGCCTGCTGGGAGACAACTGTGCCTCGGGAGTGGCGCGATCAGCCAGGCCAGGGCCTGCCCCAGCCGGGCTCCCTCAAGACCCACTTGCCTGGAGGGGCCCAGCCAAGCCCCCAGCACTGTGCGCCCCCCCCCCCCTCCGAATAGGCCAAGACTGGCCAGGCTTCTGCACCAGTCCCAAGCAGTTCAGCTCTGGGGAGACAGGCAAGGCCTCACAGGTGGTGGGAAGCAGAGACTGCCCAGAGCCAGAGGTGCACTGGGGTCTGTCTGGGGACAGAGAGAAACCAGCAGGTGGGACCAGGGGGCAAAGAGGAGCCCTTGGCCAGTCAGTGGGTTGGCTAAAAGGAGCAAGTGGTGGGCGGGGGGTAGCCAGCGGGCTGGCGGGGTCTTGGGGCACAGAGCAAGTGGAGCAGGCTGGTGCCCCTTCTGAGCATGGGCCCAGTTCCATGGCCCCACTGGCACCATTGTAAACCTGGTACTGGAAGGGAGGGATGCATAGGCTGTTGGCATTTCATGGCATATCCTGAGCTGGGATCAGTGACTGGAGTGTGCTCTAATGAGTGGCATGACCACCTCTCTAAAAGAGGAAGTGCTTATTAAAGAAAACAGATACAACTAAAGACACAAGCAAACAGGCTTCCACATAGCTTAAATTCCAGCTTTACCTCTTTTGTTTACCAGGGATAATAACCTACCTGGATCTCTACACTGTGATAACTAGTGGCTGAATAACATAATTGCCACCAAATGTATCATTCAAGAGTAGAGCTGGTTAGAAAATGAGATTTGAGAGCTGCAAAAAATGTCAGTATTTTGAGGGGAAATATTGTCACAAATTAAAGAAAAGAGTGTAATCTGTAATAAGTGACCATCTCAATTCCTTCTGTACTGTAGATGTGCCAATAAAAAGCAGTTTGCACTGAAGCTGTATTTCCACAGTCCCAGGATTTGGAATCTCTTAGAGGCCTCTGTCTCTCCGCATGCCATGTGCAGGGGTTTCTGAATTCTGTATTTCATTAGCATATCAAACTTTTGCAAAAAAAATTTGTTTCAGGTCCACGGAAACATTTCATTGGGATAAATTCAAAACCTGGTGATTTCAAGCCTATATATAAAGTCAATTTTGAAACAGAAAAATCAAAACATTTTGTCCTGAAAAAGTCAAAAAGAAAGAGAGGTCTTGACTTTTTCAGAACAAAAAACAAAACAAACAAAACAAAAAGAGCCATTTGTTCCCTAAATGTAATTCTGTCCAAAATCAACGCGCTTTCGCCAAACCATTCACTTTCATCAAATCATCATTCTCCGCGGGAAAACTGTTTCAATGAACATTTTCTGACCAGCCCCATTTCAGTGTGTGTGAGGGCACATGTGCTGGGGAGAGGGGGTTGCTGGGGGGATCCCCTTCCTAGTTTTGAGGCAGCTGTTGCATTTACTGTTGCCTGTACTCGCTTGAGTCAGGAATCCTGACCTGCAGCAGCCGGTCTCGGGAGACTAAACGAGCGTAGCTCGCCTGCAGTAGGCTACCTGATCGGCTACCACTGCCTGATTGGCTGGAAGAGCCAGCAGATGGATCTTAAGCCCAGCAGCAGTGCAGAGCAGAGCTGCTCAAAACACTTGCCCCTTGCTGTGTTAGCTCCTGTGTCTGGCTTGTTCCCAGCCCTGCCTCACTTCAGTTAATCAGGTTCTGATCCTTGGCTCCAGCCAGAATCTGGCCTCTGACTCCAGCTCTGACCCTCGGCTTGGACACCTGGGCTCTGACCATGAGCCCTGACTCCTGCTCTGATCACTAGGCGTGACCACCCACATCACAGTCACTGACAGTTTGAGTGTATCTTTAATATATGACAAATGCAGCAAGAGCCCCAGATAGAAGCTTTTCATGTGCTCTATAAAGCTAAACAAATATATATTACATCACGGAAGCATTGCAGTAACCAAAACTCATCTCCTCAACAGCTCCCATTGCAAACTGCCTGTTCTCTCTCTCTCTTTATTTTACCCTCTTGCTTTATAAAGTGTATAAGGGACACATGTGGTTCACACAGATCAAAAGGAATTAGATAAGAAAAGAGAAGCAGAAGTGTTTGGGTAACACTGACACTGAAAGTTTTGCAAACTCCAGTCGGAAGCATCACCATCTCAGAAGCCGTGTGCATTTTTGGTGCATTTTAAAGAAAAAACGTGAGAAAGGGGTGACAGTTGGGAAGATGCAGCTGCCCCGTTGTTAGCCGACGGCCAAGGATGTTTGGTGAGGTGCCAGCTATGCCCATTTATACCATCCGTGACTTTAACCGCTAGGACGCACTGTCCCTTCGCGGCGGGCAGCCCGGGCTAGGCTGACGGATGCCCCAAGGTCCTAACCACCCGTGACTTTAACTGCTAGAGCTCAGAGCTCCTTCGCAGCGGGCAGTCAATACTGACTGACAGGTGCCCCAATGGCAGCACCAAGAGCCTCTCCACACCCGTGACTTTAACTGCTAGAGCTCAGAGCTCCTTCGCAGCGGGCAGCCAGGATTGACTGACAGGTGCCCCAAGAGTTTGCCCCGTGGAGGCGGCACAACTCAACGCTAGGCTCTTAGTACTCTCACCTAATGGCCAGGCTTTAGAGCCAAAACGGCTGAGGTTCTTTCATTGTGTCGGCTGCTTTACAGTAAACCAGAGAAAACAAGTCAGGCTTATGCATAAAGGGTTACCAAAATTTATTAAGCTAGATTCTAATCATGTGGTTACAAAATTGCTAGTGCCTACTTATTTAAATGTAGAGATGTTACACACACAAACAAGTTACAAAACTGAAGCCACAATCCCAAAGAAAGAAAACAAAGTATAGAGCTCTATTTCAAAATATGTGTACACTAAAGATAGGAGATCAGGTGCGGGTGCTTCTTACCCTCCTTGCATCTCTCGATTCCAGCGGTGCCAAGCCAGGATCGGTCACTCAATTCCGCGGAAAGACGAATAAGGGACAAGGCGTAGGGACCCTCTTAGCTGCAGAAGCCTTGGGAGGCTGTCACTTATCTGACCAGCAGATAGATAGTGAAAAGCACTCAAAAATCATGGTGCTGTAGGTCCCCTACTTATACCTCTGTACTCCTTTATTCTCTTTCTCCTTTCTTATGCCAAATTGAGGCTGGTCTGTCTGGGTGACGCCAGCTTTCGCAAGAGTAGTTTACACTTGCAAAGAAGAGAAACAATAAGTTTCGACTACTGGACATTTCTTTTATCAGGGTAAATATTTTCCCACCTAGGATGTTGGTGTGTGTGCATCACGCTATTTAGTAGGGGCTAAGAGCCATGTCTGTCACAGGGCCTCTGCCTGCTGTGAGCTTAATCGTTGTATCTGTTCCCAGAGGCACATTGTAGCAGCACACCTGTGCTTCTCACAGCTTCAAAGGCTGTGCTGGAATATATGTTAAGTGCCCTGTTCCGGCTTCCTCCTGTGTTTCCAGCAATGCTGGTCTGAGGGGGGGGGGGGGGGGGGGCTGGCTGTCTGGCTACACCCGTGCTGGGGTGATTCTCCTCCTTCCAGGTGAGAGGTTCACGTTCATCCATTCATGCCACTGACTTTACCCAGGAGCCTGATTCACCAGTGGACTCAGATTCCTCTTCTTCCCTTCTCCCTCTGTCTGCTTTAGTAAAGAGAGAATCTAACAGGTATGTGGGGGGTGGGGTGGGGTATATTGTGTAACCTTAGCACGAACTGTTGGTTATTGTGTATATAACACCAGTCGCCCCAAAGGAGAGACTCCCTGAGATATACTTCTTATTAGGGTCCTCCGGTGCATTGTATGCTACGTTGTGTAATGCAACATGGGCTGAGAGAGGAGTCCCATGAAGTGCTACTCTGTATCCTCTACCCTTCGTTAGAGTTTTGCTTGGTTTTGTTTTTCAGGCTATTTCTGGGAGCTGACTGCCCCTGGAGAGGTGAGAGGGCCCCTGGGTGGCTTGGTGTCTGTACAGTGTCGGTATCAGGAAGGATTTCAGCAATATCCGAAATACTGGTGCAGAGGAGCAGAATGGAAATCCTGCTCCAAAGATGTTGAGACCGCAGGGTTGGAGGCTGAGGTGAAGTGGGGCAGAGTCACCCTCTGAGACAATCACACCAAGAGCACATTCACTGTGACCATGGAAAACCTGACCCTGGGAGATGCTGGGACCTACTGGCGTGGGATAAATGTAAAAAATAGACCTGATTTCAATTCTCCTGTCAACGTGACTGTTTTTACCAAACCGAAAGGCAAGTCCATGTTCTGCTTTCCTGGCAAGCTGGGGCCCAAATGTGGATGAAGGGAGCTGGAAGGGGAGCAGTGAGAGAGAGAGAGAGATCAATTTTCTCTGTTAAGACAACAGCCACCTCTGCAGGATAATGGGGTGGATGCTAGAGAAAGTTGGAGGGAGGTGCAGTTATTGGGGAAAGAGGCAGGAGATTCCCAATGCAACTTTCCCTCCTCCTACGATACACCTAGCAGCTCTGGCCTGGTGCTGTCACTTGAAGCTCTGAGGTGTTCCTGCTTCACTGTCTGGCCTCTGGGTGGCTGGAGCTGACAATGGCCAGGGAGCTGGGCATCAGCACACAGCAGATCTGCAGCCAGGGCCCAGCACAGCCAACTGGGATCCAGGCATGCCTCCAGCCTGTCATCCCTGAGCCCACCTCTTTGGCAGGAAGTGGCCAGGAATAGTGGCCTGAAGCTCTTCCCCCACCACACCTAGAATCATAGAATATCAGGGTTGGAAGGGACCTCAGGAAGTCATCTAGCCCAACCATTGACCGGGGCCCGCCACTTCCCGCAGCTCCCATTGGCCGGGAACGGCAAACTGTGGCTACTGGGAGCTGCGGGAGGCCTGTGCCTGCAGACAGTCAACGTCCACAAAATGTCTCACGGCCCACAATCAGCTTACCCTGATGGGCCGCAGATTGCCCACCACTGTCCTAAGGTAGAGACAGCAAAAGATTCTGCTCAATTCAGAGGCAGAAATTTTTCAGATCCACTTCATTGAAGGCAGTGAGCAGATCCAGACTGGAAAATATAAATTTTGTCATGCAGCTACCAGGACATGGACTGTGTTTCTCCTTGCCAGAACAAAAGCTAATCATCAAACCATTGTGATGTCTAAGTCAGTACTCAGGTAGCTAAGAAGCCCATGTACATGGGGCTCTGCACACATCAGCCCACAGGACCTCACGTTCTGTGAGAGGGCCCAGAGAGCGAGCCTTCAAGGGGGACCATTCTCAATAGACTGACTCAGATTTTACTGAATTGCATCAGAGTGACCTATGCTCTCATTTCCAAAAAAGAGAAACTGCAGAAATGAGGAATCTCTGAATTCACACAGGAAAACTGGCAACAGGAAAACTAAAATAGAACAATGAGCCACAACTGGACTTTTGCCACGTACTGTGCGCGTGTCATTGGTTTCATGCTTTCATTTACCAGTAGCTCATTGATCTGTTCTCCATTGTGGCTTATTACAATTAGAATGAAGTTCATGTATCTTTCCCCTAGAATAAGTAGTTCATGGGAAATAAAGCAACAGGAGCTACAAACACCTATTCTCCACTCACACCAGTGTAAATCCAGAGTGACTCCACTACAAATGAACAGGCCAGATTCTCTCCTGCATTCGAACAGTGCTGCACCCCTCTACCAGAGCAAAGCGGCCCCAAAGTCAGCATATCCGGCCTTCAGAAAGTCACCCCAGCACACAGGAAATCCTGGGTGGTGTAGAGTTGCTGGTGTGACTCTTATGTCAATTTCACTCCTCCCTGTTACGGCTCCCCTTGAGATTTTTGTCTTCCACCAGTACCATTTCTATCCACATATTAATCATCCTGGGCTGGATTTCTGCAAACCCCAGACCCTTAGGCTGTGCACATCTTCATGCCCCATTTGCATGAGCACTTACACAAACTGTGCACACAAATCACGCCATAGATTATTTGTAGAGGCACGAATAGCCTGGCAAGTGTAAGTCAGGTGCAACATTGTACATGTAGTTTTGCACATCAATCAGCCCCAGCAGGTGGAGGGATTTTTATTTTTTCTGAGCATGATGAGATTCTAGGACCACCCTGCTGGAAATTGTGCATGGCTATGACATCATTAACGCGCCGCACCTTCCCTCCAACCCAGTCAGACTGCGGTGACGAGTGAATGGATAAAAATACCCAGTTCCTATGGGCAGAGCCCTATTTGTTTATGTTAGGTGTGTACAAATCTATGCACATGCCTCATTGAAAGTCAACATCTTTAGACCCAGGACCGGCTGACCCCTTAGTTCCCATGTCCATGTTCCCAGGCTGTAACTCCATTTCTTCATTGTTATTTGTTGTCTTGTTGTCTGGAAGACCTGAGAGTCCATCTCTTGTGCCTGTAACTGCAGAACTGGAAATATTGAAATAAGTGGTGAGGAAGGGTGGAACTGATAGTGGGTGGGTGAGATTCTGTGGCCTGCATTGTGCAGGAGGTCAGACTAGATGATCATAATGGTCTCTTCCGACCTTAATATCTATGAATCTATGAAAGTGTCTTTATTACACTAGGATATAAGCAAATTCATTGCCTTTAAAATCTCTTGCTCTGGGTCACTTGCAGCTTTTAATCATCCTCAGCAGGTGAGGAGATCCCATGACAAGAGGTGCTTATTTCCACCCCAGCTGCCTTCCCAATAGCTACATTGTCAATTTGACTAAGATACGGAGCCCTTGGTGTATCTCCTTGCGCTGAACTCAGCTCATCTTTGTTTCAGGCAATTGGGAACAATGCGGCAGCCCAGAGTATGCGGTTATAGATTCTCCTGCAGCCACTGACCAAACAGGATTTTACAGCAATGTTGAGACCCTTCCTAACTCTGACTGCAATTATGCGGAAATCCAGCCCCACTGTCAGGTAGGACGAAACTGCAACAGCTGTCATGAGGAGCTCAGGGCTGCACCTAAGTCAAGATCACCCACTCAGGGCTCAGCTGGAAACACTTAACAAGGCAGAGAACTCCCCTCCCTGCCAGCTCTGCAGACTTAAGTTAAACTTGACTTGTTTAAAACTGGACTCAAGATTGCAGCCCAAAGTCAGACAAATAGTCCCAGGCACTTCAATGGGGCTACCTGCATGAGTGAGAGTTGCAGGGTAGACCCACAGCATAGGAAGCAATCTGGTGTTGGGATCTGGGTGACCGAGTCAGTTTTTCTAGAAGAAAGTCTCTTCCCCCTGCTCTCTACTAAAGCCACTCCACACACCACAGAGCCTCCTGCACCTCCCTTCACTTTCTCAGGACAGGGACCAATAGCAGAAACATGAACAATTCTTTTGCGTGCTGTGCAGGCCAACGCCAAGCGACCAGACAAACATGTCCCCTTTGAGAAGCCCCCCAACTAACCCCAGCCAGGCGGGTTTCTAGTTTCCTCAGTGTTCTAGGAGGGAAGCTGGCCTTTTCCCTAGACACCAGCTCAGGAGAGGAGCCACAAAGCTCAATTCACAAGGCCCTGACCTCAGAGCCCTGACTGAGAACAAAACACCTAGGGCCCAGATCAGCCTAGCGCAGGGGGGCGGCAACCTGTGGCATGCAAGCTGATTTTTAGTGGCACTCTGCTGCCAGCCGGTGTCCCAGCCACCGGCCCCGCTCAGCCGGCCTGGGGTTCTGTCCGCCGGCCCCTGCCGTCCGCCGGCCCCTGCCAGCCATGTTCCCAGCCGCCAGCAGGGCCAGTGGCCAGGACCCCAGACCGGCAGCGTGGGCAGCAGACGGAACCCCAGACCGGCAGCGCGCTGAGCCACTCAGCCTGCTGCCGGTCTCAGGTTCCATCTGCCGGCACCTGCCAGCCGGGGTCCCGGCCACCAGCCCCGCTCAGCCCGCTGCCGGTCTCAGGTTCCATCTGCCGGCACCTGCCAGCCGGGGTCCCGGCCACCGGCCCCGCTCAGCCCGCTGCCGGTCTCAGGTTCCATCTGCCGGCACCTGCCAGCCGGGGTCCCGGCCACCGGCCCTGCTCAGCCCGCTGCCGGTCTCAGGTTCCATCTGCCGGCACCTGCCAGCCGGGGTCCCGGCCACCGGCCCTGCTCAGCCCGCTGCCGGTCTCAGGTTCCATCTGCCGGCACCTGCCAGCCGGGGTCCCGGCCACCGGCCCCGCTCAGCCTGCTGCCGGTCTCAGGTTCCATCTGCCGGCGCCTGCCAGCCGGGGTCCTGGCCACCAGCCCCGCTCAGCCTGCTGCCAGTCTGGGATTCTGTCGGGGGCCCCTGTAAACATAAAATTTATTACTGGCACGTGAAACCTTAAATTAATGAAGACTTGGCACGCCACTTCTCAAAGGTTGCTGACCCCTGGACTAGTGACCTAGTGCCCGGGATAGCCAAAGTGCAGTTGGGTTTCAGTTCCCTGTTCTGCCCCTTGCTTCCTTTTCCTGTTTATATAGCTCAGCTGCAGGGCAGGGCTCCCTGAGTGCACCCAGGCTGCTTTGGCTGAAAGGGGTAATGCACCCATCCATAGACACTTTAGGGATCTCAGAGATAAGTCCTCAATACACAGCCCAGACAAGTCACTTGGTTAAAGGGACCTGCTGAAGTTCATGAGGCCAGGGTCTGCTCAGCCGCAGCTACTTGGGCTCCTATTCTAGCTTCTTCCCTCTGATCAATGAGGTTTTTATTTCAGGGTTCAGAAGAGGTTTCTTATGTCACAGTGACGATTTCCACCCCCGACCAGCAGCCCATCTATGCCAACATGGAGCAGCACCCCAAGAAAACACGCCCAGCCAAGCCCCCTGAGGAAATCCTGTACAGTGCTGTGAAGAAGCCACCCAAACACTAACCCTGGATAGGAGGCCGAGTGGTGATGGGGGGCTGCATGGTCCTTATCCAAGCTGCTTGATCCCTACCTGGCAACATGTGAAGCAACAGGGTTTAGAAGCCAATCTGACCTGTACAAACTCCGCCAGCTGTTGTAGGCAGAGGACTTATGGACACACTCAGCCTGGACCTGGAGTCTGTTGGTTTGTCTGATGGACAGGTGGCCTGATGGAACTAAACAGTTGCTGTTATCTTGTGAGGAGGGAGTTCAAAGAGCCAGTGGCTGGGCTTACAGACAATGAAACTCCCCAGGATCTGGTCAGCAGGACAAGAGAGAAACCGCGGCTCTGTGGTTAAAGAGCTGTCAGATGTTTTCCGTTTCACAAGAGTTTTAAACCTTTAGTTTAAAAAATTCTCATTGAAGTGGCAAAATCTAAAATCCAGAACATGAACTTCGAGCATAATTGGATTTGTTCCTGGCCTGATGAAACATGTACCCATTTTGCAAGAAATCTAAGACACTCTGGGCTCTGTCCTTT
This sequence comes from Eretmochelys imbricata, assembly GCF_965152235.1. NCBI lineage: Eukaryota > Metazoa > Chordata > Testudines > Cheloniidae > Eretmochelys > Eretmochelys imbricata. The sequence continues at coordinate 13,928,943 of NC_135585.1, read as the reverse complement.
GGCCACATTGTTGCTCCTCAAATGCTAATTGCCCAAAGATCACTTGTGCAGAGGGGGCATTTGCCTACAGAGTATTTTGTAACTTTCTAGTCATAACTACCTCAACAGGAGAACCCCTCCCGTCGGTGATAGGTCGTGTCTACACTGAAGCGCTACAGGGGTACAGCTGCATTGGTGCCGTTGTAGCCTTTCAAGTGTAGACAAGCCCCCAGTCACTATCTCCAACCACAAAACTTTAACAAGCACCTAGCTGTGTTAAGGCAAAAGGAACTTGCCAAGTGCATGGGCCATGTGACAGTCAGAGGAGCTGAGCTCTTGATATAAACGCATATGAGGTCACTGGTAAGGTTTTGCATTAGGGTGCAAGTTTGATGACATTGGGTACATATTGCTTTTGGTTGTTTAGAAATGGAAGTGGAAGCCTGAAGGGCTGAAATGCGTAACTCCCAGCTCTACAGGCAACACAAACGTGGACAGGAATGCCAAAGTCTTTCCTCTTAGCTTTTTATTTCCATGTGTTAACAGTTTTGGATGGAGGCATGTGTTGGGGTGTAACCTTGGCTGCCACTGTTCTTGCTAATTGTGTCTAGCTCTGCCATACCAAGAGGGCTCAGTAGAGATCAGGGCCCAGTTGTGCTGGGAGCTATACAAATACCAAATAAGAGACTGCCCCTGCTGTGAACTGTTTCCAATCTAAATAGGGACAAGAGACATGACAGTTGGGGGTAGGACAAAGTGGAGCTTTGGAGAAAACAGACATTTTTGCCTATGAGAAATTAAAAAAAAAAAATCTTTGTTCAAAATTTCAGCTGAAAATTTTCAGGTTTTCTCAGAAGTTCTGAACTTATTAAAAACAAGAATTTTCATTTTGAATCGTCTTTTTTATTTGACTTAAAGTATTGTTTCACTTCAGTTTCCCCCAAAAAAAGCCTGAAGGAAGCAATCCACGTCAAAACAAAACTAACATTTTCATTTCATTTTGAAATGTTGATTCAAAAAATAAAATAAAAAATCATCTCAAATTTGCCTGCAGGAAGGCACACACCTTTCACTGGAATTTTCCCACAAAGCTTTCCGTTTCAGTTACACATTGTTCAGCAGCAAGAAAGCTTTCCACACTAAACCTTTCAACCAAATCTAAGAACAAAGTTAAAACGTTAAGTGGCAAGTGGTACCACTGGGTGGGTCTATTTTCTGAGGCTGTTATTGCTGAGGGGGTCCATTTTCTGTAAGGTTAGGCTGGGTCACTGGGCAGCAGGGAGTTGATTTACACGCTGTCCAGGATCTGCCAAATAAGAGAAGGCTGGGAATACTGGCATGTTTAAAATGAAGGGTTTGATGATGGAGATCCACACACATTTCAGGAACTCCTTCCGACTGCAGCTGCCATTTTCCGCCAGGCCCTGCTGTAATCGGTCATGATGCAAGTATCACCAGACAAAAACAGGAACCCAGCGACCATAGCAATCAAACCACCGTGCGCTGAGTAGGAACCAGCCACTTCCCCCTTAGTCCTTCCCGAGGGAAGTGAGAGAGCGTAGATAAGAGGAACCCTTGCAGTGAAAGAACTAGTTAGAGAGTCTGTTTCATTGCAAACGCCTACAGGAGAAACCCGGACCCGGTGCTGCCTAGGAGTACAAAGGAAGGATTTTCCTGGAAAGAGACTCACCTGGAATCGACGTCCCTCCAGGCTGCGGGGAGAGGCAGAGCAATGAGGCTATTCCCCATTCTGGGTTGGATGCTTTTCCCAGGTAAGGCAGCAGTGAGCTGCGTATGCACCCGCAGGAACAGCCGGCGTTGTTGCTCCTGGGGCCCGTCGCGCACCCACACGTGTGTGTGTGTGTGTGTGGTCGGGGAGCGGCTGCTGAGGAGGGATTCCAGGAACGGTCCCTGGGCCTGCAGGAGCCGCAGTGCGCCGCTCCCGGAGACTGGGATTTTGTGCCTTTGCCAAAGTACCTGCCTCTCGGTCGGGGCGTGTGTCCTTTCAACGGCTCCTCGCGGTTTGTGCCGCTGCCCGATCAATAGGAGCTTTTTTTGCGGAGATCCCCTGCTGGCAAAGCTACCGCAGGTTGGTGCTTTACATGTGTAAGTTACCAAAAACTCCCGAGCCCAGAAGGGGACAACGGGACTGTCCCAGTCTCTCTCTCTCTCTCTGTGCCCACGAAGTCTGTGTAAGGTTACACTTGCTCCCACATTTTTTCCGTGATGCTCTGTCGGGGGGGTTACGGGGTGTCCAGACTTACAGCAGCCCCTCTGACGCGGCCAACACGTTTTCTGAGCGCCAGCCGCCCTCTGCGCTTCCTGGCAGGGCGGATACGTCTCCCTGCCCCCGGCTCAGGGATTAGGGGAGGGGAAACTCCCTCGGGGTGGGTGTCTCCCCCCCGGAGTTAGGGATGGCGGAGCCAGTACAAAGGAAGGGGACCGGGGATCGCGCAGACCCAGTTTCCGCTCGTGGACTCTGAGCGGAGCGGGGTGTTAAAGGAAACCTGCCCCTTTCTGGGGGGGCTGAGGGTGGAGTCCTTGTTGGGGGGGGGGGCTACAGCCCGGCAGGCCATGGGGTGCGGCCCTCCCTCTCCCAGCGTGGCCAGGCTCGGCTCACACGGGTCAGGGGCTCGCAACATTCCCCGGGGCGCTGGGGGCATTTTGTGTTTCTTCCGACGGAAACGACGCCCCGGCTCTCGTCTCTGTCTCTCGCAGGCTGCTGGGCGGTGACGGGCCCCGGGGCAGTGCGCGGGCCCCCGGGCGGGTCGGTGGCTGTGCGGTGCCGGTACCGGGGCGGCTCTGAGGGTGATCCGAAGTTCTGGTGCCGGGAAGCAGGAGGTTGGGTAGGAGGAAGTTGGCGCTGTTCCGACGGGCGTCACATCGTGGAGACCAACGGGTCGGAGGCCGAGGTGAGGCGGGGCAGAGTCTCCATCCGGGACAGTCACACCGAGCTCGCCTTCACCGTGACCGTGGAGAACCTGACCCGGGCAGACGCCGGCACGTACCACTGCGGGGTGGGGAAGGTTTGGCGTTCTGACCCCAGGGCCGCTGTGGAACTCACCGTCTCCACAGGTAAATCCCGGCGCCGCTCTTCAAGGTGAGGCGGGAGCGCGGGGCCCGCAGCCAGGCCCGCAGCCAGGCAGGCCGGGGTCCGGCGCTCCGGACACACGAAGCCTTTGGGCTCTGCGGGGCCGCAGCACGAGGCGGGGGTGGGGGGACAGCGGGGTGTCCGTCAAGGCGCTGCCCTGGAGAGTCCATTTTAGCTCCGTGCCAGTTTCCTAGGGCCCCGCCCAGCGAACACGGTGAGCGCCCCTCACCGAGGCCAGCCGGCAGCACCTGTAAATAACATGGCAGGGCAGTTTCTTCCTGCCCTGGGTCGTGTCCCACCGGGGAAGGGGCTCTGCTTTCACCCTGGGCCGTTCTCATCCTAGTTTGTGTGTGTCCAGCCCTCGTCTGGACCCTGCTGACTCGTGTTTGCTCACTGACCTCCCAGTTACTCGCTCGGCTTTAAGGGTCGGAGGGCCTTGACGGTGAGGCTGCTTTGGTTCCCGAGGGTGGGGCTGTTAGTGCCCTGTGGGTCTCCTCCTGAACTGGGAGAGGACAGGAGCTGGCTGCAGTGGGGTCTGGGTATCACTGTGGCTGACAGGAATGGGGAAGTTCCAAGTGAATAAAAGACTAGCAGTGTCAACCTGCGGAACTCCTCGACACATGATGTGGTGAAGGTCAACACTATAACAGGGTTAAAAAAATAATTAGATAAGTTCATGGAGAACAGGTCCATCAATGGCTATTAGCCAGGATGGGCATGGATACAACCCCATGCTCTGGATGTCCCTAGCCTCTACTTGCCAGAAGCTGGGAATGGGTGACAGGGGATGGATCACTTGATGATGACCTGTTCTGTTCATTCCCTCTGAAGCACCAGACATTGGTCACTGTCAGAAGACAGGATACTGGGCTAGATGGACCATTGATCTGACGCCTATGGCCGTTCTTATGTTCTTAGGAGAGGGCTGGTGTTTTGTGGGGACCAGCTCCCCAGCTTTATGCTCTACCCCACTGGTTAAGGGGAAATATAAATATTGGCCCTGTCCTTTAGTTCCTCGCCCCCCCACCCCACCCCAAATACACAAATCTCACCGTCATAAAGAATTCCCATTAGTGGAATCCAATTCCAGACATGAAATCTTCATGGATTGACTTGTGATCTTTGATATTCTCAGGTTGCACCCCCTCAGTGCAGACAGTGCGCCCGGAAATGAGCGTAGCAAGGTGGCATTGTCAGTAACCAGGGTCTCTTCCAGGCAGAAGGACTCTGCCCTGATTCAGCATCTGGACGCAGAGACTCCTCACTGCACTTAAACCAGATAAAGGGCATGCGCGAAAACCAGAGACAGTTTACACAGTTGCTAAAAAGCTGTCGATTCTGGCAGCTTTCGCCGGCTGAAGCCCTGTTCCCCGGCTTCTTTCACCTTGCAGCCGCGGCTGTGGGGTACCAGCCAGAGAGAGAGGGGCAAAGCGAACAGCGAGGGTGGGTGTACTCTGTTGCTGTAGTGTTAGTCCAGCAAACCATGGTCTGGCCAGAAGTGAAGAATCTGTGGCTAAAATTCTGTGCTCAACCTGTGGGTGGCACAGCCCAGGGGGAGGGGGGCAAAGATGGCTTTAAGTTGCCCTGGCAGCTTTCCAGTTCTGAGCTGTCACGTGAACTAGGTAGAGGAGCGGCTGCTGTAATTTCCCACAACCTGTCCCCATGGGCTCCCATGGACTACTCTGCATCCCCCAGCAGCAGGGAGTTTCTATGGCCCCAAGTGACAGAGAGAGACATGCCCCCACCTCCAGCCTGGCATTCCCCATGCCAATGTTTTCAGTGGTGGGAGGCAGCATAGGGCCACTTGTTGCAGCCTGATGCAGTTCTTATGCTGGGGCCGTTCTGCCCTGGTGACTGCAGGGCTTTCATGGCTCCTCCACCCCATCGGAGCAGCCTGCGGGGGCCTCAGCAGAGTGGAGAATCCCTCCCCTGTGTCTCTTGAAACCTAAACCTCTTTTTTAGGAACAAGAATCTTTAGTGCCATTGAGAAAACGGCATTTCGTCCCATGGAATCTGATTTACTGAGTCTGTTTTTATCCACAGCTAATTCTTCCCAACCCTCAACAGAAACGTCATCATCAGTGACAGAGCAACCAACTGCTTCTTCTCCCTCAATATCTACTTCCCTCGGGCCAAATGCTGAGAAAGGGATATCCAGCTTCTCCACTAACCATGAGACCACTCCCTCGGGGTGAGTATCAATGCTCCAGCCAGGGTTGCTTTTATGGGTGCGTCCACACTACAGCTGAGTACGAGCTCCCAGCCTGGGTACCCAGACTCGCGATAATGTGCTGAAAATAGCTGTGCGGACTTTGGAGCCTGGGCTCTCACGCTCACACCTAGCCCTAGGCGTGATGGCAGCCCAGACCACAAAGTCTAGGCAACAGCTACTTTTAGCACACTAGGGTTAGCTCCCACTACACCGGGGGGTCTGCGCGGGCCGGAAGGATCCCTCCCAGCTGCAGAGTAAACATACCCTATGGGCTGCCAGCCTCACTGGAATCAGTGCTACGTCAGGGGGTATATAAAACGCAATAGTGAACTGTGAAGGAAGACAAGGGGGTATATACCCCCTGACGTCGCACTGATTCCTTGCTCCTGTGCTTAAAATTATGCACGTTCTTAGCTCTATCAGGTCACGTCTGATTACAACCCTCCCCCATTAAACCACTAAGCCCGTGCCTGCTGAGAAAGCCATGTGGTCATACTGCTGTAACCGTCCCCCTTCCTCATTCATTTCCCTCCTGACAGCTAGTTTCTCCTACTTCCCGCACCAGATCTGAGAGTCTGCCCCTGCAAGCACTAGGCACATGAGCCATCTGAGTCACATGACTAGTCCCACGGACATCTACATCCTGGTCTATACCATCTATTCCTGACAAGGAGAGTCCGCAAAGGGTGCAGCCGAGTCAGCGTGAACAAGCTCCAACTGTAGACAAGCTGCAAGATCTAGAGCCAAAATATTTCAAAATAAGAAATTTTAAAATCGAATGATCTTTTCCCCATATATTTTGTTCACTTTTTGAGCTCTGTGCATCTTCCAGAATGAAAGCCGACTGGTCAGTTTCACTTTTGCGTCTAATTAGTTCCACTCCAGCCCATGTACTGACTAGCATAATCCTGCCAGGTTTGGGTTGCCAGATGCCAGCGCTGCAAGTGGCATCCTTACTTATTTACACTGGAATTTAAAACAAGGCATGAAACATCTCTGTTGGTCTAAGGTTTTTGTAAACTTTTTGACAACATCTAAATTTGGGGCCAAATTTGAGCTGACACTGTTCCTTTCAACAAAATAAGATTTCTATCCGCTAAAATTAAAAGTGTATTAAAACTACAGAATCCCGGGCACCAGGAAAAAAATCTAAAAGGAAACCAAAATGTCTAAGGCCCTTATCCTGCAAACCCTTCCACGTGCTTGCTTAACTTTAAGCATGTTTAGAACGTTAAGTATTTGCTTAAAATATTTGTAGGACTGGAGCTGAAAATATCAAAGAATTAACAAAAAAGTCACCACAAGTTAGTTTTAAAGCACATATTTATCAGCTATACTAGAGAGGCTGTTGGTCATTTCTGCTCATCTCAAAGACAAGACAAAAAAAAGGGACAAATGAAGTTAGTTAAGTAGCTGGCTATGCATATTCTCATGCAGTGTGAGACAGTGTCCAGATAAAATCCTATGCATGATAAATGAGCTGGGGGAGGGGAGGGGAGGGGCAGCGTGGGCATCACCAGATTAACGCAGCTGTGGACATCCTTAAACTTGCCCCACCCAGCATCAGCGACACATCTGTGTCAGCTGCGCAGGAGGGTTGGCTGGGTGTGACGAACCCACCTAAGGGAATCCAGACAAAGTTTCACCCTCAAAAGTTTCTGTGACCTGGGCAGACACGGGGGGGTAATATTATCTACGAATAAAGGTGCTGTTACAGCTAGAGCAGGTTTAAAATAAAAGTGACATTTATCTCCTCCAATGCACCAAGCCCTGGCCTGTGTCTCGCTCCCCCACATGCACAAGGCACAGACCATGCCTGCTACATCAGACTCTTCCTACAGACTGCATGATCTTGCTGGCTACTCACATTTGTATTTGATACAGGTGCCATTTTAGAGGTGACCTGAGTTAGATTTAGCCCGGACTAGGATATTAATCTGCTGGATCCCGTGGGCCTGGTGCACAACAAACAGTTGCTCCTGGCTGAATTAGCAGTTGAAGGAGAAAGTGTGAAAACAGACATTCTCTCTTTTTCCAGCAGGTCCCAAGACTCAGACATCGTCTACATCCTGGTACCATGCGTCCTGCTGGTTCTCATTTTGTTGCTGCTCGCTGCTGTGATGTTGGTAAGACTGTCCAAGAAGAGGAAAAAAGGTAAGTGAAATCCTGCACATGTCCTCAAATGAGTCATGTTTCTGATCCTTGCTGCTTCTCTCCTTCCCTCCCTCTTCCCCAAATGGGAAAGTCCAGAACTCCACAAAGCACAGGGGCTGGAAATAGGGGCACTGCTGCACCCCCTGGCTTGAAGTGGTTTCCATAATATACAGGGTTTACAGTTTGGTTCTCAGCACCCACGATACGCATTGTTCCAGGACCCCTGCCACCAAGTGACTTCTGTGCTTATTGCACCCTGCTGAGCTCGACAGAGCATGTCTGAAATGCATGAGAGACCCGTGTGCAACATTGTCCAAAACTGCAAATAACTCTGGTTATGGTGTTTGTTCTACATCTCTGTTGGAGCTGGGCAAAGTTTTACCACCAAAATTATTTTTCAGTGAAAAATACAGACTCAGCAACACCAAAACGTTTTGCCAAGTCCTGTCGAATTGTTTCAGGGGGGGAAAAAAAACAATCCTACACATCCAAAAAAACCTGATCTATTTCATATTAAAATGTCAAAAGTAAATATTTGGGTTTTTCAATTTGAAACAAATTCTTGTTTCAAAAATTATGTAAAAACCAATCAAATGTTGAAAATGGTCACAACTGAAGAGAAACATTTCAATTTTATCTAAACAAAACATTTCATTTACCCTGGGGGAAAAAAAGTGATTTCAATGTTTTGAAGTTGCCAGCTCCCCTCTATCCGTTATTTGCCCAGCTCTAAACTGCATACACACACCCCTCATGCTATGTAGCTGCTTACTCCATCACTGAAATCAGTGGGACTACCTGTGGAGTAAAGGTGCTACCCTAAGTAAGGGTATCAGAGTCTGACCCTAAACACCAAGGTCTCCTTCCTTTTCACTCACTGTGTCACTACATGGCTTGAGAGCTCAGGTGAGCTCTGATCAGTCCAGGATCTGGCGGTGTGTGGATAGCGATGGATCATTTCAGGGTCAGTCAGTTCCACAGCATCAGCTGATACTAAAAACATTACAGCAGTCTATGCTGATTGCCTCAGATAATGGAGCGCAGCTGTTGTAAGCTGTGGCTTTTTGGACCATTCCTGTAGAAGAGACCATTTTCACGTGGGAGCTTTTGCTAGCACCGAAGGATCTTTTCAACTTTGGTTGTATTGAGTGGATGGATTTATGCTGACATGCCCCTGTTTGGTTTGGTTCAGTAGGCCAGGTCCGCACTGAGTCTAAAGGGAAGCTGGAGTTTGGTTCAGAGGGCTGTATTGTGCAGGTGATGGAAAGCGGTCACTGACTGGTGCAGTTGGCCGGATCTCAGTTAGCACCTAGAGAATCGACCCATTTCCTTTAGGATCAGTGGCAGGGCAGCAGGGAGGTAACCTAGACTCAATGGCTGGATTTACTAGGGCACTGCAGTTTTGATACATTTCTGGTCTTCTGAGCTCAGTGTGTGTGTCCCCTGAAAAAGAGTTACAGGTCAGCCCTGCAACTTAGAACTGCAAAGCTGTGAGAGCCGCAGTTACCCCCTTACCTGTTGCTGTAACTTGGCTCTAATTCAATCTCTTTTCTGTCTCATCCAGCTCTTTCAGGAGCATCTGTGCAGAGGGACAAGAAAATCAACCTGTCAAATTTGGTAAGGCAAATCATAATATATCCTGGTAACATCACCTCTTAAATTCTGTCCTAGGGAGGTGTAATATCACAGTTGCGGGGGAGGGGAGTGTGATGGGTTGGGTCACAGAGACCCCCTTGGGGCTGCTACCTGATATGCTGAGACTACCTCTGAGCCTGTTTTCCCTGCCAGCTTGGGAATTCAGCACCCTGTCTTGTTGAGCCAGACACACTAGCCTGCAGCAAACACGGACCCAGGTCTGAACCACATCCTCCAAAAGCTGCAGACTTAACTGAAAACAGCTTAAGAAGTGCTCCTGACTCCAGCACCCAGACACCCAGTTCCCAATGGGGTCCAAACCCCAAATAAATCTGTTTACTCTGTATGAACCTTAGTCAGACTAGCAACCTAGGGCCTCAGATAGCCAAAGTGCAGATGGGTTTCAGTTCCCTGTTCTGCCCCTTGCTTCCTTTTCCTGTTTATATAGCTCAGCTGCAGGGCAGGGCTCCCTGAGTGCACCCAGGCTGCTTTGGCTGAAAAGGGTAATGCACCCATTCATAGACACTTTAGGGATCTCAGAGATAAGTCCTCAATACACAGCCCAGACAAGTCACTTGGTTAAAGGGACCCGCTGAAATTCATGAAGCCAGGGTCTGCTCAGCCGCAGCTACTTCCCTCTGATCAATGAGGTTTTTATTTCAGGGTTCAGAAGAGGTTTCTTATGTCACAGTGACGATTTCCAACCCCGACCAGCAGCCCATCTATGCCAACATGGAGCAGCGCCCCAAGAAAACACGCCCAGCCAAGCCCCCTGAGGAAACCATGTACAGCGCTGTGAAGAAGCCACCCAAACACTAACCCTGGATAGGAGGCCGAGTGGTGATGGGGGGCTGCATGGTCCTTATCCAAGCTGCTTGATCCCTACCTGGCAACATGTGAAGCAACAGGGTTTAGAAGCCAATCTGACCTGTACAAACTCCGCCAGCTGTTGTAGGCAGAGGACTTACGGACACACTCAGCCTGGACCTGGAGTCTGTTGGTTTGTCTGATGGACAGGTGGCCTGATGGAACTAAACAGTTGCTGTTATCTTGTGAGGAGCGGGTTCAAAGAGCCAGTGGCTGGGCTTACAGACAATGAAACTCCCCAGGATCTGGTCAGCAGGACATGCGAGAAACGTTGTATCTGTGTTTGAATATCATACATCTGGTGCAAAAAGGGAGCTTAGCGGGACCACGAAGCAAACCTGCCTGCAAGAGGAGTTTCCTCCATATCAGGAGAGAGGGTAGTTCCCCCTGTCACCCCCTCTGACAGCAAGTTAAACCGGAAACGGACCCAGGCAGCCAAGAGATAGATGGAAAGATAATTTACATGCTCACAGGTGTCCTGGTGATTAAATCTATCAAGCTCTGGAATCAAATCAGGTCAAGCATCTACATCCCAGCCTGTTTTCATACAGAAACTTAAAACCCCTGGAACTGAATTTTGAACTGGTTGGACACAGGGCAATCATCATCTACAGAGAGGAGAAGTGCATGGGGAGGAACCTGGGCCTTGGAGTTGTCTCTATGCATTATTGGGGGGATGGTCTTATTAAGGTTGCCTCCCCAACACTTCCCATTATAAAACCCCATTTTGGTTGCTTATAACTTTGCCAAACTTGAATTTTAAATTTTCTTAGCCAGGTGTCTCCCTCAGAATTATTTTTTTTGTTTTGTTTGTTGTTGTTGTTGTTTTTTAAGCTTCAACCAAACAGTTCAGATAGTCCTGAGAACAAGGCTAGGGATAAATATGCTGCCTTGCAATGTTAATAAAAATTCTCTCTTTTCTTTGAGAAGCTGTAGTGTCCACACGCTTTGGAGCCAGGACTTGAAAGCTGGCAGACCATGGCCCGTGTCTCAGGGACATACCTTTTGCTGTGAAAATCCAGTCAAATTTGGCCAATTTATAAGCCTTTGAAAAATCCGTGTTTGTACATGCTCAGTAAAAACTTCTTCCAATTGCACCGACCACCTTAATTTCAGCATCCCCTAACTTTTCATTGCTTGATTTTGCAACCTTAATATTATTTTAATGTCGGTTTTTTTGCATGCAATATGTTATGCAAGGAGGGCCTTCTAAACACTGTCTTTCCCTCACCCTGCAGTATGGATTGATGGCGTGAAAGTTTTATTTATTTTTCTAGCATGAACTACCCTAGATTTAAGCCTCTTTCTTCTTGCAAAGGGAATTTGTGACCATCCAGAAACAATGGATTATAATAAATTATGTCTCACTGGCATCAATCATTTATACTGCATGACTAGTGTTAATCAGGCTTCCTACAGAAAGCCCAGTGAGGGTGAGAGGGTCGAAAAGCAACTAAACATTGCTGCACTTGTTAATAAACATCTGGAGCCAGCCATGAATTTCATGCATTGCTGTGAAGCGTGGGAAACAAAGGCTCCTGGAAACAGAAAACATAATAAAAAAAGAAGATCTGGCTTGCGTTGGAGGTGCTGAGCTAAGGTGTATAAGATCTAGGTTCAATTCCCATGTCTACCACAGACTTCCTCTGTGACTATGGGAAAATCACTTATCTCTGGGTGTCAGTTCCTCATCTACAAAACAGAAGTATTGCTACTTCCCAAAGATTTTGTGAGAGTAAATTAATGAATGTCTGAAACGCTCACTTACTACAAGGAGTGGGGTTGTAACAGTGTCAGCACCCATCTCTTGCGAGCGCCCCTTCTGGGCAACGCATGCCTGCAATTACTCAGTTTTTTCACAGGGCAGCACCTACCTCTTCTCACAGGCACCCACTTTTTAGTTAGGTGTGAGCCCTGCTTTTCTTTGGGTTCTTACACCAGGGTAGCACCCGCCTCTCACGAGTGTCCCCCGGCCACTGGTTGTATCAGCGACTCAGCCCTCCAGCCAAGTCACACACACCATCCCCCCTTCCGGGGTATACAGTCTCTCTTTCTCACGGTCCTGGTAGAGGGCCCAAGCACCAAGTCTTCCTCCCCAGGGACACTGCCTTCTTTAACAGCCCAACAGGGGCCTATCTCAGCACCCATAGTTGGTGTCCTTACAGCAACCCTCGCTTAGGCTCAGTCTTCAACCAAACCAGCACGGTACCCTCGCCTGGTCTGGCTAAGTTCTGGGCTCAGTCCCCTGGGCTCAGCCTGTCCACAGTCCTGCTGCTCTTCCAGCAACCCAGACCTACATCTTCAAGCTCCAGGCAACACACCGCTCTCCTGCTGCTGCTTCCTTTTTTATGGCCTTCTATCCCCTGATTGGTTGCTCCAGCAGACCCTCTGATTGGCTGTTCTCTGCAGCCACTCTAGGCCACCTGGAGGACTTCTCTGCTTTTTGGAGGGGACAGGGCAAAGCAGGGGCAGGAGGTCTTCAGCAGGGTGTCTCCAGAGCCAGTCCACCCCATCACAGAGGTCAATAAAAGTATCTAGATAGATAATTTGCATGCCATGAGGGATTAAATTAGTTTCTTAAACTAAGAACCCCTCAGCAGTGTTAAAAATAACTTCTCAAGTGAATGGATCATGTGACAGTCAGCAATGCTGATCTCTTGATATAACTGATTAAAAAAAAAGCATACAAGGTCTCTGTTAAGGTTTTGCATTAGGCTGCAAGTTTGATAAAGTTTGGTACATGTCACGTCTTTGGTACCTGTTGGACTTGGAAGTGAAAGCCTTATGGAGTGTCGACGTGCATTATTGAGAGTGTTCTAGGCAATGTGAAAGTGGAAAGGAATGCAAAAGACATCTTTTTATTTCCTTGCTCTAAAGGGGGAGGAGGGGAGGTGTCCTGATGCAATATTACCTGCCACTAAATATAGTTTTTCTTTGCTAATTATTTCTAGTACAGCAGCACTCAGAAGCCCAAATCAAGATCAGGGCCCGGTTGCACTGAAAGTTGTACAAATACAAAATATGAGCCTGTCCCTTCTCCAAAGTGCTTACAATTCAACTATGGGCAGGATGTGATAGGTGGATGTAGGGCAAAGCAGTGCTGGTCACAGACTAGACATTTTTCCCCATGAAAAATTTCAAACATAGACTTTGTTTGAACTTCTCCAAATTTCCCACAGGAAGCTTCAAACTGATTCAAAACAAGAATTTTCATTTTCAAATCAACAGTTTGTTCAACTAAAAGTGTCATTTGTTTGGTTTTTCTGGAAAAAAATCTAATTAAAAGGACATTTTAAGCAAAAGCAAAATTAAAATTTCTCTTTTCCTTTGAAATGTCCATTCAAAGTAAAAAATTTCATTTTGAATTTTACTGAACAAACTGAAATCTTTCATTGGACTTTTCCTGTTACGAAACAGGATGTTAACATAACCCGCAGCCATCTTGTACACTTAGCCACTATAAGCTGGAAGCAAGGACACCACGTAGTCAGGAATAGTTTGACCTGGGCACAACCAAAGCTGACAAAATAGCCCCACAGCTTCAGTGTTTGTCTGTGAGGGTGAGAAAGTGACAGGATCATGGGAATGAAAGGGAATGTGAAGAACTGATCTTGGCTCTGGGTGTCTGTGATTATAAGTTTTGTTTTTTGCTGAGAGCGGCTTTATGGATAAGTAGAAATTATGAGGGATTTTTTTTGGTTGTGTTTTTTTTAACTGTTGCTAGAGAAATGGTCAGCCTTTTAGAGATGTTCTGAGTTATTTGCCTTAAGTAAAGTATAAAAAGATTAGCAAATCTTCCCCATGGCTAGGAGGAAGGCTGGCCGCTGGAGACCTGCTACTGGACACCACCTCAGACTTTGGGTAACTATATCTGGGGTGCTCGCAACTATTGCTATTTTGTGTGTGTGCTGTAGACTCAGTAAAAATAAGGCTTTGGGGATGAAAGCACTCATTTGTACCAATCATTTATCAGATGGAGGAGCTGTATCCCCATTGATTGATTTCCTGCCAAGTGGATGTTTTCCCCCACAAGAGGCGTAGTGCTTATGTCAATGTAGTTAGGGTGATGCCGTATCTGTGTAGACACTGCGTTACTTACATTGGCTGTCAGCTCTGAATGGGGTTACAGCTTAAGCCCTTCCCGCACCCCCAGTGCTGACAACCTGAGCAGTCCACCAGGCTCATAGCTGTTAGCCCCTGCTCTGGCCCTGACAGCCGGAGAGGCAGCTGTGAGCTCTGTACCTACAACTGAGACTGTCAGCCCCAGGGCTGCAGGGCTCCAGCTGTCAGTGTCCCATAATGCCCCACTTCAGCCAGTGGAAAGCGCTCCTGGTGACGATGTGCTTGCACCAATGGAAGGAGCACGTGTGGACATGAACCATCGCTTCAATTACTACAGTGGCTGTATGTCAACTTAACTCAAGTTGACTGAATTTTGTAGTCGAGACAAGCCCTCAGTCAGAGTTACTGCCCTCCCAGCCTTTCCCAAGAGAAGTGAGGCAGCTGAGACACTGAGAACCCTTACAACAAAGGAAGTGGTTAGGCAGCCACAAAGTTTCATTGAAAAGTCCTACTGAAGAAAAAGGGGCCCAGTTCTTCCTAGTAATACAAATAAAGATTTTCCTGCAGAGAGACTCACCTGGAGTTGACGTCCCGCCACCCTCCAGCGAGAGGCAGAACAATGAGAATTCTCCAAATTCTGGGTTGGATGTTTTTCCCAGGTAAGGCAGCAATGAGCTGCATATGCACCAGCAGAAACCACCAGCGTTGTTCCTCCTCCGGCCCGACGCACACGCACGTGTGTGTTATCGGAGAACGGCTGCTGAGAATGGAAGAGGAATTCCAGGAATGGTCCTTGAGGCTTCCAATAAACCTGCAGGAGCCCCAATGCACTGCTCCTGGAGACTTGGATTTTGTACCTGCTTCTCCGGTGGGCCATGTATCATCTGAACCGCTCCTTACAGTTTATGCAGGAACTAAAGCTGCTCATTCACTAGGAGTTTTTTCCAGAGTATACCTATTGGTAAATTTACTGCAGGTTGGCCCTTCACATTTGTAAGTCACCAAAACGTCCTAACCCAGCAGGGGAGAACAGGAGGATCCTAAAGTCTCTGTTTGGCAATGAAGAGTTTGCCCACAGATGTCTTCCTGCAATGCTCTATTTTTGTCAGCAGGAGTCTGGGGGCATCCAGAAAGGGCAGCAGCCTGCAGGCCCCTTTTTCCGCAGTAGCTCTAAGCGTCAGTTGCCAGGAGACTGGGACGTTCTCTCAGTGCAGAGCAGATACTTCTCTCTGGCTCAGTAATTAGGAGTTGGGGGAACTCCACTAGTGTCTCTCTCCTCTTGAGCTAGAGATGATGGATCTGCCATCAACCAGTATGAAAGAACAGGGACAGGGATCCCACTTACCCAGTTTCACATCATGGAATCAGAGAGGAGGGGAAGAGTAATGGATGTCTGCCCTTGACTGCGTGGGCGGTGGGGGAGGAGAGGAGTGATTGTCTACTCGGTGTTTTTATTGCCCAACGGGCAAGGATTTGGGTCCCTCCATCTCTCAGCATCGCCAAGCTCTTCTCCTCTGGTCACACATGTCAAAGGCTCAGCTGTCACCACAACATTTCCCAGGGCACTGAGCGTTTGTTTAGAAAGAAGTGATTCCTTGTGTTTCTCACGGTCTCTGGCAGGCTGCTGGGCAGTGACGGGCCCCAGGGCAGCACAAGGCCCCCTGGGCAGATCAGTGTCTGTGTGGTGATGGTATGAGAGAGACTAGGAGAATTGTGCAAAATTCTGGTGCAGGACAGGACTTCTGATCTGTTCCAGCAGCATCAGAATCAAGACCACAGGGTCGGCGGACGAGGTGAAGCAGGGCAGAGTCTCCAACAGAGACAATCACACCCACCACTCATTCCCTGTGACTATGAAGAACCTGACACTGGGAGACATGGGGACCTACTGATGGTGGGGCCTACCCTCTACTCCAGGTTCCATCTTAGGGACCCTCTAATCAGAAGCCAAGGGTCTGTTCCCTCCTGACCCCTGCTGCCTTTCCCTGAGCTTTCTCCTACCTTCTCCTGAGTCTGCCAGCCCAAACTCCCTCCACCCAGGGAGTGACTGACAATTACTTCCCTGCAGGCCCCTTCTCTGGCTTTGTGAGGGACAGGCAAGGCCTCTACAGGTGATCTACTCTCAAATTAGCTGCTGCCAGCCTAAATCTCCCCCATTTGCAGCCTAGCTGGCTGATGGGGCCCCACTTGTCCTAATTCAGCTCTTGCAGGGCCAGTGTGGGGAGTACACCCCATCACACACCCAGATTAGCTAGGCAGAAAGAGAAGAGCATGCCTGGCATACATGAGTGAACATGTGCAACATTGTCCACAACTATAAATATCTCTTGTGATGGTGTTCAGCCTACATCCCTGCATGAGGGCCAGATTCAGGTACCCTTACTCACACAGAGTAGCAGCTTACTCCACAAGTAGCTCATCATGGATGTCAAAGGGCCTATGTATGGAGAAAGGTGCTACTCAATATGAGTAAAGGCACCAAAATCTGGCCCTGAATTTGTTACACTTCAAGATTTCACTTCCTCTACACTTAATGTGTCAGTACATAGGAGCGTGGCTTGAGAGCTCTGGTGAGCCAGCTCAGCTCTGATCAGCCTGGGATTAGTTATGTGTGGATACAGTTGGATCATCTCAGTGTCAGTCGGTCCCATGGGACCAGCCATTACTAAGCAAATCCTCTAGAGTACTCTGCAGTAATTTCCCCAAATATTCCAGCGCAGCAACTGTAAGCTGTGGTGCACTGGACCACTCCTGTGCAATTGGGCAGTGCATTTCCTATGGGCTATTTTGCTGACAAGGGTCATTTTGAGTTAGGCTGTTGTGCCAGGTGGTTGGATTTAGCTGCTATTCCAAATCAGGGTCCGTTCTGAAGGCTACATCTGCAACAAGTCTAAGGAGAAGAACAAGATTAGTTCAAAGGGCTGTGTCTGGGCTGCAGTGGAAAAAATTGTCACTGACCAGATTCATAGATGGGGTTTGGGTTGGCATCTAAAGTTACAGAGGAATCCTGCCATTTAGATCTGTGTAGCTGTTAAATCAGCAATTGCCTCCTTACCTGTTGCTGTAACTTTGTTCTGATCTGTTTTCTGTCTCATCCAGCTCTTGCAGGAGAATCTATACAGAGGGACAAGAACATCAACCTACCCAGTTGGTAAGGCAGATCCTAGTATGTCCTGTTACTGTCCCATCTTAAATTCTGTCCTAGGAAAGTGCGTCACATGTAGACCTGGGCAAATAATGTAATCAATGTTTTGCAGATACTCATTCAAACTTTTAAATTATTTTGCTTCAGATAGGTGAAGCAATGGAATGGGTTACATAGGGAGGTGGTGGAATCTCTATCCTTAGAGGTTTTTAAGGCCCAGCTTGAGATTGACAAAGCCCTGGCTGGGATGAATTAGTGGGGTTGGCCCTGCTTTGAGCAGGGGGGTTGGACTAGATGACCTCCTGAGATCTCTTCCAACCCTAATCTTCTATGATTCTATGTTCATGTCCCTTTAGCATTTGCTTTCTGCAGATATTCCAGGGATCAAGTTTACTACCAGGAATCTTTGACTAAAGATTGACTTTTAGCAAATGTTGCAGAATATTCACAGAAAGCACATTTTGAATGAGCGCTCCCAGACTTGCACCATGCACCCACCAGGATACACAACGCTGGATCCTTGGCAACACAGAACGTGATCACCAAACCATGGCGATGTGTAGGACAGCTCTCCAGTCACTAGGAAGTGTGCCAGATGTCTGCGCTTGTAAACAAACCATGTCCCAGGGCTCTGAACCCAGCGGCCCACAGGACCTCACATCATGTCAGAGATGCTGGAGCATTAACAGGGAACATTTCCCCATAACTTTACTGAATTGCATCAGAGCACCCCGCTCATTTCCAGCAAGAGAAATTGCAGAATGGAGAAGCCTAGATTCACACAGGAAATAATTTGGTTACTTAGATGCTGTGGGAACAGTAAGTGTAAAAGAGAACAGCAAGCCACAACACGATGGATGTGTGGAGGCTACTGCTTCACACATGTTGGGCGTGTAAGTGGTTTCATGCTATCAGCTGCCAGTAACTCACAGCTATAGCCCCCGCTGTGGCTTATTGCTATTACAAGCCCACTGGGCTCACGGAATGTACCTTTCTATTGTAAGAAGCATGCACTAGGGACTAAACACCTTAGGCTCAATGCTCCATTCACCCCAATGTAAATTCTGGGTGACTCTATTAAGGTCAATGGGCAAGAGTCTCCCCAACAGTATGGTATCTTTGTACTCCTCCGTCAGAGCAAAGCTGCCCCAAAGTCAGCTGATCTCACTGTTGGAAGGTCATCCCAGCACAGGGGAATTGTTAGGTGATGTCAAGCTTATATTGAAGTGTTCTTATATAGTGGCCCTGTAACAGCTCTCACCTCGGGTCTGGTTGGGGAGCATGGCCTAGTAGTCATGACTGCAACCCCTGACTACCAAGGGGACTGTCAGGAGGGGAGCCCAGGCCTGCCCGCTCCACTGGGCTCCAACGCAGGGCCCAGGTTACCAGTAGTCTAGCAACCAAAAATTAAGGCTGTCCCTGAGCATCTTCCCCTCCTGGGGTCAGTTTAGTTCCAGGCTTTCCCCTGGTGCGGCAATCCAAACCAAAATAAGTAAGGGAGGTTACTAATGTCCAAGATCCACAGAATACTTCCCTCTCGGGTTGTCTCTGGAGTGGGTCCCTCCCTTCCCTCAGGAAGGGCCCCTCTGGGCAGCTATTCCAGAGCCTTTGGGCTTTGCTCTGCTGGAGCTGTGAGCTGCAGGTCTGCTTACCTCCAACTCTGCCACCCAAATAAACTAATTCGCTGTCTTTTAATTCCCCCAGAAGAAGGAGCATTTGCTACGGGTGTGGCGGGGCGGGGCTGGCTGAGCCCAAAATAATCCCTTAACTCCTTGTTGTCCAATGTGGGGGCTTTTACACCCCATCACAGGCTCCTAGTTTCCCCCCATCTCATTGGCATTTGTATCCACCTATGAATCACAATGGACTGGACTGTCCAAATCTTCCTGCGGAGTTTGCCTGAACAATACAGCAACTGTGCACACAACTTAGGTACGTGCATGAGCAACAGTTGGACGTGTTGTGTAAGCAAGTGTAGTATGGAAAGCACAATTTAAGTGCAAAATTGTGCCTGCCTTTTCAGGTGTGTGCCTGGAGGATTTGACCATCAATCAGACCCCCAGGGGGCAGGGATTTAGGGGTTCTTTCAGGATGGTGAGATGCTAGGGCTGCCCTGCTGAGAATTGCTACATGGCTGTATCTTCAGTCAGAAGGCCCATCCACCCATAATGTGGCAATGCGAGGGGATGGATAGAAATACCTGAGTCCTAGGGGCAGATCCGTATTTATTTAAGCTAGGTGTGTAAGAAGCTATGCACATGCCCTGCGCTGCGAATCAACCCCTTGTGACCCGGGACCAGCTGCCCCCCAAACAAGCGTCTTTATTACACTATGATACGAGGAAATTCCTTGCCTTTAAAATCTCTTGCAACTTTTAACTGCCCTCATCAGGTGGATGGGTCCCATGAGGAGTCACTCTTCTCCAGCCCAGCATCCCTCCCGGCATCAGCACTTATAGTCTGAGTAAGGTGAGCTCTGTAGTGCATCTATCTCGTTGTACTGAACTAAGCTCATCTTTGTCTCAGGCAGTTGGGAACAATGCAGCAGATGGCAGCCCGGAGTATATGGTTCTAGATCCTCCTGCAGTCACTGACCAAACCCACATGCTTTCTAATTCCGTGAACCCTGGCAGCTGCTACAAGGAAATCCAGCCCCACCGTTGGGTAAGAAGAAAATGCAACAGCTGGAGTGAAGAGCTCAGGGCTGCAGCTAATTTAATATCACCCACTCAGGGCTGGAGGAGTCCAACACTTAATGAGGGTATAGATGGAGGTTTCCTCCTGGTGGAACACTCCATTGCAGTGAGGGATTGGATCGCCTTTAACCCTGCAGTGAATACTTTGCAAAGCACTTGGACTGGTTCTTTGGACGTTAATACGCAGCCCTGGGAGGTCTCTCTCATGCTGTGGATGCCCCACGTTCAGTGCTCCCCGCACTCACCCCTCACGCTATAGACCCAGGCAATACGATCCTCACCTGGATGTCATCTCTGAATTGTGTCCTGATTTTCTGAAGACGGCCCCATTTTTCAACAGTCTGCCCCAGAAACATGTAGCCCTCCAAAAGGTGCACATAAGCTTTACACCCCTCAGCTGCCCTCAGGCCTCCTGCCTAGCAAGGGGAGCTGCTGCAGACTCTGGGAAGCCACTCTCCTCAGCCCCTGGGAGAGCAGGGGCAGCAGAGCTGCTAGGCAGAGGCACCGGCTTGGCACCACCACTGCCCTGTCCCTGTAGGCAGCGCCCCCAGGCTGTAGGAGCAGGGCCTGCCCAGCAGCAGCACTGGGGCCAGGCCAATGGTGCACCAGCCCAGGAGGTGGTGCATTTGTACACATGCTTCCAGGCTGGCGGATGGATGGGTCCATACAGGTTCTCAGACAGAGCCCTTCACCGCAGGATCCGAGGGTCCCGTTCAAGTGCAGATTGATAAATGAAAGGGCTGATTCTATCCGCCCACCCCCTTCACTCCCTTTGAGTAGCACCTCACTCAGTGCACAGTCCCATTGAAATCAATCGGAGTCGCAAGGTACTATCTAGCATGGGTGTGGGTAGCAGACTCTAGCCCTAACTACATCCTGCCAAGCGAGAGACTCTGGCTGCTGACCATGGTACCGAGAGGACGGCCCCCTGCCTCTAGGAACGGAGAAACACGCTCTACAAATGAACGCACACACACCTGAATATTCCAATCTCCCAGCGCTCTTAGGAGACAAGATGCAAAACACCCAGTCCAGAAGAAACCCCGGCTACAGAGCCTGTGTTTTAAATCCCGTGTTCTCTCCACGTTAGCTACTCCCTCTGAGCTCACAGACAGCGGCAGACCACCCCCAGACAGTAGGGCCTCAGGAGAGCTGAGAGATCTGATGCTCCAAGCCTCTTCTAGCACTGGGGAGCTTCTGGAGGATCTTCAAAGCTTTCACACATTCTCTAAAACCAGAGAGAAAACAGAACGGTGAGAGATTGGGATGGAAAGGAGGGGTGCTGGGGAGAATTTCCCCTCCTTGATTAGCCCTCTATCCACACTGCGGAGATGTGCTCCCTGCCTTTGGAGGCCACTCTTTTCATGTCCTTCATGTGTTCCCTGAAGCAACATGCACTTCTTCTGGGCTGGCATATGCCTTTCCCATTTCTTACCTAGCTCAATCCAGCTGAGTTTATTCACATCAATCCTGGTGCTTCATAGACCTGCCTAGCCACCCCAAAACAGGCTGAGGTGACCTGGAGAAGCGTCGCTGCAGAACTCCAGCAAATCAACTCCTGAGGCACCTCACCCCGCAAAATCTCAACCCACTTTGGTCATTACCTCTGTTCCCTCAATCTGCACTGTACCTGGCTAGAGCCCCATCTGTCTGTTCCTTGAGCATCAGGGTTTTCAGCACATGATTGTTGTTCATTCCCAGGGTGCAAAACGCTCTAATGACCTGCAGTGAGAAGTGACACATACAGAGGTGAGGCCTTTGCTCCTGGACACCAAGAACCACACACATCGCTGGAGAACATCACTAACCTGTATGCGAACGGCCGGACTGCTGTCCACCTCCAGCATTTCCAGCAGGGTAAAGAACACATGCTTATTGCGAAGACCAAGGACCCCCTAGTGAAAAGAGACGTGGAAGCAGAGCGTCACGGAGCATTTTGAAAGACCAAAATCCAGAGCGGTTTGATAAAGAATCTAACAACATGATGAGGTTTCCAAAGCTGATTAGGCTCCACACTGTGCTTATAACTGGCACAAGTCTATAGTGCTCAGTAACATTACACCAGGGCTATTTTAATGAGTGACTGTACTGCTGGTGTGAGGCATGAGATGGCCAGCTCTGGAGACCAAAGTCTTCTGTTTGTTCCCAAGACAGCTACAGCAAGGGTTGCATCCGTGCAAGATTCCCAACATTGCTCCACCAGCGCACCTCAGTCCTGACCAGGGCCCACCTCCAGGGCTGAGGGGGTCAGCCCGTCTCCACAGCCAGGCAATATCTGGACTCTGCCAATGTAGGGGACAGTTCTGGAGGCAGTCTGAGATGTGGACAGTGTCCAGAAGAAAATGAACAGCCAGCCAACCGGCCATTGGATGGTAACAGCTTTCACTAGCCAGTCGCTTAGGCTGTATTTTGTACCCTCAGGAGGCTCCACAACACAACTGGCCATTTCCGGAGCCATTCAGCCCCGCTGTGGTCTGGCCGAGCTGCTCTGAAAGCAGACAGGCTGCAGGCCAAGAGAAGGAGGCAGTGATGTACCAAGAGATTAAAACATGGCTCCCAAGTTAAGGGAAGTCACGTAGGGAGGGTGGAGCCCTAGTATGAGGAACCTAAGAGAAAGGAAGAGAGAGAACAGACTGGACAGCAAGTAGAGAAGGGATTGGAGCTGGAAACACAGGGAAGTGATGGCCAAATGAAAAGGCAGGTGGGGATCCAGCCCAGAGAGAGATTGCACAGCCCACTCATCACCCGCACGCTGTGTCTAGGGTAATGTATGTCAGACATGTCTAGTGGTTCAGGACAGAACATGACTTACCAAGGAAACCACAGCCTGTCTTCGGCTCACCTCGCTCTTCTCCTTCAACTGCCTGCCACGATGCACACGGCATTACTGGAGAGAAATGAGGCTATTTTGCCCCTCCCGCAGGGTTTAAAGGAAGGCACTCCCACTATGCTTTTGTCTTCTGCCTCCACTGTGAGGGGATGCAGTTCCCATCCTCTACATAAGGGGTCACTGTGGGCCTTTAAAACACTGGTTTTCCAGCCTATGCTGGCTACCCTTTAGATTACACCGGAGAGTTAAAAGCCTGAGAAAGTCTGATCCTTTCCCCAGCCTTGTGTGTGGAGGGGAAGAAATCCGCTTAGTGGTCTCCAGCAATCTCAGCCCACTTTCTGTGGGGTTCCTGGATCTGGGCCTTAGATGGCTCCTTACTTTGGGGTAGCCCCCAGCCTCTCTGACAGCCACCCCCCTTCTGCCCGAGCTGCAGCCTTTCCTCCTGCTGTTGTTAGCCAGGTCAGTAGGAGCAGGTGAGGAGGTAGCTGCTCTGTATATTACGCCCTCTGGGAGGAGATGCTTGAGAGGGGCATGTCTTTAATGTGGTCTCAGATCATCCAAAATGAAATTTCCCCGTTTGGTGACGTCCACCAACGTGATAATCGGGGATTTCTCCAGCCCCAACCCTGAAGGCTTGTGCTGTAACTCTGGGTGTGGCTAAATTTCACCACACATCCCCTGGGGAAAGAGGAAGAACCTGGCTGGAGGGCCAAGGCTGTCCCACCCGGGCCACCATGTCTGTGCCTTCCCTGGGCTTCTGCCTTGAAGTCCAGTCACCACTAGCCGCGTCTGGCCTGGAGGAAAGCCTAAGCCTTGGAACCGTGGGAACCAGGAGAGAAGTGAATGAGCCAGTGAAAATTAGCCCACCAGGCAGGTTCCTAAAGATGTGGGCCCAGGGAAAATATCCTGGAATCAAACCCAGACCACGCCAGCGGCCTTTGGGCTTTGTTCAGCACGCGTGGTTGGACAGAAGCAGGAGAGGACTGGATCTCTGGCTCTTCTGCCAGCCACTTACTTCTCCACAATATCCCAGATTCGCCCCTTCATCTGCAGAGCTGCCGCAGTCATTGCCACAGTCTGTCTCACTACCTGTGAGCGGGAGAGAGATGTGGGTCAGGGAGAGAGATGCAGCGCAGGGCAAGGTGAGAACATTTCAGAGCAGGCGGCATGGTGAGGAAGGGGCTGTGTGTGCATGGCGGGGTCTTTATCGGTCAGCCTCAGCCCCAACATCTTTTCAGTGTTTTGTCAACCCCACATGAATCCACAGTAAAGAACAATAAGATCAAGACTAAGATTAGCCTGAATCAAAACCTGGCTCTGGGTTCTGGTGATCTGGATCCAAACCCCTTGGCTGGTCTCTGACTAAACCCCAGATTCAAATACTGCTGGATTTTGGATCCTGACTGTGTCTTAGGCCCATGTTTAAATGGAAGTGAATTCACTAGCACATCCTCCATACTGATGGCCCATTGGAGAGGAAGGTAGTTGGGGTGAAAGCTCCATTAATATCCCTTCTTTGGAGCAGAGAAAGCCAGGGGGTGGGTTCCTGGCCCTGACACGCTCTCTTGGAAAGAGACTCTGCTATTTAATTTCATTGTGATTAAATCCTCCATGCCCTGAGCCTCACCAGAAATGGCTCCTGGTGCAGCTTTTCCACCAGCAGCTGGAACACCTCCTCTTCCAAGCCTTCCTGTTGGATCGACTCCAGCCCGATGGTGCTCAGCAAATTGGCGGCATCAGCGCGATGCTGTGGGGAAGCAGCGTGAAGAGAGCATGCTGGGTCAGCCACTCGTAGGCCCTTGGTGGCACGCAAGCAGGAAGTGTTTGTGTGCGCATGTTGGGGAGGAGCGGGAAGGGTCTGTGTTACAAGTCTCTCCAGGCTGCAGGAAGCAAGTGCCCAGGCTAGGAATCCTTGCTGGCAGTGCCACCAGTCAGAGAGGGCATTGCTGGGCCTTTCGCCCAGAAGGAGAGGCTGAGGTGGTGCCATCCTAGGAAGAATGGAGGCCCACTCTGGGTGTCCCGCTAAGCAGGAATCCAAGAGTCTCTCTGATTACAAAAGACTAGGAGATGTGGATGCCCCACTGGGCAATTAGGCACCAGGACAACAGCAACCAGATGTTTAGGCATGACTCTTAGGGGACCCTTAGGCATATGGGGACAGCCAAAGCAATACCTGCTGGCCACTGGACACATAGCCAGAGTAACCAGGCTCCTACATATGGACACCTGGAGGCTGGCAGTGGGGCTCCTGAATATAGGACCCTGGAAATGGGTGGATTGGGAGGGAAAGAAACACTGGCAGTGGGTTAGAGTTCGTGCCCCGACTCCCAGAGAATAAGAATGGTGGTAGCTTTGCCTCCTTACCTTGTACACTGGAGAATGGCGAAGCTGATCTATAACGGCCTGGATGATATCGGTGCTGACCACCATCACGTGCTTCACCAGCATGAGCAAAGCCTGCAGGGGATCAGGAGAGAAGGATCATAGACTCCGAGGAAGAATTTGGGCCTCATGTCTAAACCCGTGTATCAAGAACACCCCTCCAGTTTTGTACTTTGCGCTGTAACAGACTCTCCCATCCAAAGCCAAGGCAACCATTGGTAAAGGGAGACCCTTTGGGAGGGGAGTGGCTACACGTCTGCAGAGAATGCAGAGAGGGGCGCAGCTGAGCAGATGTGCCTGTCGAGACAGACTGAGAGACTCCGAGGCAGTGGTGTCTCTGGATCCCCATCCTGAACCAGGTCATGGGTGAGGGAACAGTCTGGGACAACCCCGCCTCTGTTTTCATCTTCCCCAGGTAATGGAAGCCAATGGGCAAAGCATCTGGGAAAGGTTCATGGGTGGTCCTGGAGTGGACTGAGGAGAGGATGGAGGACAGAGACACAAATTCTCCTTATGTGATCAGTCAGGATCCGCACCTGCATTTTCTTCTTCATGTTCTCCTGGGTCAGGCACCTCAGCAGCGCCTCCAGGGCAGCGGGATTGGATGCATCCAGATACACCAAGCAGGTGGCTGCAGACAGAACCGAGTCATCTGTGTGGTCCTGTGAGGCTGCCAGCTGCTCTAGGGTCCCGATCAGCCTGGACTGGGCACCCACCACACTCCCTTGGGACAGAAAGGAAGAGCAGTGGTGTTGATTGTGTTTCATTTCATACTGGGGCTGGCGGGCCTGGCACTTGGAAAAGGCAGAGCATGAGCCCCTTGGTCCAGTTTCAGCAGGAGCCGTGACCTTGGATTCGGGCACTGCAGCCCACGCGTGCAAAGCCACCGCCAGAGCAGTGAGGAGATCCTTTCTCTGAGTCGGGCTTCCCTTCTTCAGGTGTCTGATCAGTTCCTTCACCATAGCGGCATCCAGGCAACCTGTCCCAAGCACAGCACAAAACCAGAAGGCAATGACCAACTCTGAACACCAGAGCCCAGACAGTTGGCAGCTCACTGGGAATTGGGTGCCAGGGGCAAACTCAGCAGAACAGCAGGATGGCACACCACTGATTGCTGCCCATGAGCCATCTGACACAGTAGGCTCTGGATGGCTCCTTGTGCAGGAATATTAAAAGGACTCAGGACAGGAAAAAGACAAGGGCCTCTCCAGCATGGGCTGGGGGGTACTGTCTGTGGAGAGGGGCTTAGGCTTGAAGGCTAGAGGCAGACCAGGGAACCTGCCAGATTTTGGTGAATGCAGGCCTCTCTCATCCTCAGTCCAAGCCTGCCTGGCAGCATGGACCCCATTCCCTTACATGACTTTTCTACAGAGATGGGCCCAACGGCAGAGTGCATCGGGACCTGATCCGAACGTGGTGGCTCTGGCCTTTCTCTGTAATTAAACAGCAGCCACCAGACAGAGGGAACAGGCCTTCCTCAAGGCTGGCCCCTTTCACAATTCCCTCCTATCATGGGCCCAGTCTGCATAAGGGAGAACCCTAGTCAGATGAGTCCCCTGCATGACCCCTTCGGGGATCCCCTCAAGGAGAAAAGCCATCATCCTGCACATTTCTTCCACACATACAGACTCCCCCTGCCCCTTTTGTGTTCTCCCTGCATCCCTCCTTCCTTTCCCCTGCTCCATTCTATCCTTCCCTGTGTCCCTCCACCCATCTCCCATGCCCCATCACCAGCTGGCCAGTTTCTACACACACGTATTCCCCTCTGTGCTCCTGGCAAGCAAGGAGTGAAAAACAGCACGTCTTGTCCTGGCTCTCTAAGGGCAGGAAGGGAGCAGCCCTGCTTCGAGCCCCCCACTGGCTCCCAGGTTATAGTCTCCGAGCCAGATCTGATCCCACACAGCCATCCTGTGGTAAGGATGCATCAGCTCACTTCCCAGACCCTGCTCGGATGTGCGTCTCTGCAGGCAGGACAGCCTCTCTCCCTGTAATACAGTAATGGAGAAATCCTCCCGTTCAGTTCCACAGAGCTACAAATGCTCCAGCCATAGGAGGGTGTGAGGGCAGGGACCCTGCCCTGTGCAACAGCACCAGGGGCTGTAACACAGGCAGACAGGACTCACATTCCAGAGCGAATAAGAGCATCTGCAGCCTCCCTTCCCAACCTCCTACAGAAGTTTTCCTAACCCACTCCAGGGGCTTTTCTCTCACCCGCTGACATCCTGCTCTCTGGCTTCCCCCGGTTACTCTGCTACGGATCCTGCCCCACGACCCTTTGTATTGCAGACCTCCTAAATCCTAGTCCACAGCTCTCCTCACTCCCTAACAGGTACCACAGCATTCACACACCCCATCCCTAGACCTGCCTATTCATGTCTCCTGGAACAGACCTCTGGGAGCCACAGACTGATACAATATCAAGGATTCTACATGCATATAATGTAATTTAGTTAGCCCAAGAAACGTTCCTGAGGTACCAAAACCTCTCTTCCCTGGTCTCAGAGAGAAGGGCTGACCGGATGGAGAATATGTAGAGAGAAAGTGTAAGACATGTCATGTTCTTTGGGGGTGGCTAGTCACAACCAGCTTCTCTTTGCCTCTTGAGAATTTTGTGGCAGATCCCTGATCAAAGACAAAACACATGCCATTGTCCCAAATTCACCTATATATACCCCTATGCTTAATAAATACCACTTAATACTTACATAGTTGTTGTCATCTTCAAAACACTGTATGGACAATAACTAGTTAACAGGCACAACACCTCTGGGAGGGAAATGTTATCCCCATTTTACAGATTGGAAAAATGAGTCCAGGAATGATTTGCAAAAAATCATACAAGGAGTTGATGATGGAATTTAAAAGGGTTCCTGGCTCTTGCCCTTGTGTTTAGGCAACGGCACGATTCTGCCCCACGTATTACAAAGAGACTCGTCTCTCCAGAGTGAAGGGTGAAATCAGAGTTCATTTATAAGCCCAATGGTTACCCCCCACTTCTCTAAACTCGGGGAGGGAAAGCACTGTTGGCTGAAAAATGTGGATGATCGGAGATAGGCTGGAGTAAAACTTTGTCCATGAATGCCAAGTAATTTAATGAGATGATAGTCAAGTTACAACTAGATGAAAGTTAGCCTCTGCACAATTGCACGAGTATCTCATGGTTCTTTAACTTCCTAACAGCAACGTTTACACACAGCAGTTGTAGATCTCATTTCAATAACAGTTCAGACTCGTTTTCCCTAGTGAAAAAGGCTGTTCAGAAATCTTGTCTAAACCAGTGGTATGACACAGGAAAGGCTGGGTAAGAAGGATCAATAATACAAGTGGTTTGTGTTGTTCTATGGATACAAGGATGGAGCCGCAGTTGGTGTGAATCAGCTCCACTGGAGAGAGGCCGATTTCCTGTATTCTCAATGCAGTAACAGGAAGATATTACTTACACAACAGTATTAGGTACCAGACTGTTCTTTATGTGAGGTCTACTTAATCTGATAATTAAAATGTTACCATTCTGCGGTTAGAAGAGGTGTGTGTGCAACAGACCTTGAAGGGTATTGTTCTGGAGCTTGGTGCCAGGCAGCTGTAGTTGCTATAGAGATATTAGTGCCGTGTGTATGGAAACAAGCCTTTGTTAAAAAGTTTCTCCCTGGAACTCAGAGGCTGGAGTGCTGTACTGTGTTTTTAGTGGCTGTGTAGAATTAGAGTGTTCACATGTCTAGATGTGTGTTGGTGCGTGTATGAACTATGTGGGCTTTAGGGACCATAATAACACTAACGTGTCTTTATAATAAAACGTATGGTTATAGTATGGCATCACTCCAGGGCAGAGTTAAGGTTGGGTGCCTTAACTGTGCATGTCTTTTACGTGTAACCATGACTCTGAATTTCCTGCGTTTGTAAAGCTTGGTTGCACAATAAGTACCAGTTACATTCCTATACTATTTCGTATCTTTAATTTACTGACACATACTCTCAGCCTTAACTCCATCTTAACGTAGTTTGTTTTTACCTTGGAATTGCCGTAAGTTTTCATTTCCAGACCTTTGCACTAGGTAAGTGTTGCTGATTGGATTTAAGCAAACATTTCTTGGTGTTCATGATTTCTGACATGTATATTACTTACTGTAACAACCTTAATTTTAAGTTACCTACGT
The DNA here is from genome assembly GCF_965152235.1 of Eretmochelys imbricata. Classification (NCBI taxonomy): domain Eukaryota; kingdom Metazoa; phylum Chordata; order Testudines; family Cheloniidae; genus Eretmochelys; species Eretmochelys imbricata. The sequence continues at coordinate 13,899,737 of NC_135585.1, read as the reverse complement.
TTTTTGGCTGGGCGCATTGGCCCTGTACTGTCTAATGACGTTGCTGTGCTCTGCAAGACACTTCACCGACATCACGCACGCAGCTTCATTAGCATGCACAGCAAGTTAAGAGGGCTGCATTCCTTTGCATAGTTACATGTATGGATTACAGCCATTGAGTATTACACTGGACAGCCTGAGACTGTGAAGACTGATGCTGTCAGAAGGAATGAAAGAGCAGGCAGATCTTCCTCTCGCTGTAGAGGGATTTATGCCCAGTAGGTGCCAACAGGCCAATACCCCAGCGTCTAATCACCTTCCCTGATCCCTGGGTCAAAGAGCTTGGAGCTGCTGCATTGACAAGAAAAGTGACTTGAAGAATCACTCACCAAATAAAACCAGGGTCCTAGTTACTTCATATCGCACAGGCTGACTCCTGCATAGCTGGAGCTAGAAAAAACAGATCCCTTTAGCAGACCGGACAAAAGCCACTTAGCACCGCACTTCCTACCCCTGCAATTCTAACCTTTTACACAAGTTTTCTATATTAATTTGGGCATCAATATCCCAACGACTGAATCTCTCCCCACCCTAATAAACCTAGTCTGCGTGCCCTAGGGTCTGCTGTCTCCCTTTCCCTGACAAATCACTCTCCCATTTCCTGAACTCTGGACTAATCTAGTCACAAGAGTGCAGCCCAGGCACCAGCCTGGGGGATCCAGCGCCAGCTCAGGGATGCTGTGTAATAAGCGATGCTGGCTGAGCCATCTTCCTCCCCTCGGCCCTGAGTTTCAGATCATCTCCTGCGCAGCACGCCTCCCCTTCCCACACCAGCTGTGTCAATCCCGTGACTTTGCAGTGCCACGAGCCTGGTCCTCTGACCGAGACCCACATTATGAACTGGGCAGCAGAGTGCATGTGAATGGCACTTTAGCCATGAGTCGGCTCTCAGGAGGAGGAAAAGGTCAGGCCCACTTCTTGGTAATGCAGCGACAGCGTGAGGCACTAAAGCTGAAGTCATTATTAAGAACACATTATAAAGAGAATGAACGTCCCTATGGGTTATACCTACAGTGTTGTGAAGTGCAGACAGCACAAACTCATCAGTGATCCTAAGGCAGCCCAGGGCCTAAAGAGACAAATGGCAGAGAAATAAATCTTCAGGTCGGAGCAATCATTAGAGACGTCTGACCCAACTCCCAGTGACGCTCAGCCCAGCCCAGTGTAAAATCAGAGACGACAGACAGTACGACAGCGGCCTTGAGTTGAGCACACAGCAGACTGCAGTGCAGGTCTCTCACGAGGCCCAGGGGATGGGAAGTCAAGGGTCTCCTGGCAGTCATCGTGGCCTAGAAAGAAGCCTTGGGAGTGGGGTAACATTCATCAGTTACCAGGACCTTGGAGAATGCTTCCAGGGGTACGTCTGCATGGCAATAAAAGACCCACAACATGGCTGCGGCTGGCCCAGGTCGGCTGACTGCGGCTCACGGGGCCCAGGTTGCGGGGCTAAAAATAGCAGTGTAGACATTTGGGCTCAGGCTGGATCCAGGGCTCTGAGACCTCACAAGGTTGTGGGCGGGGGGAAGTGTCTCAGAGCCTGGTCTCCAGCCGAGCCTGAACATCTACACCGCAATTTTTAGCCCTGCAGCCTGAGCCCTGCGAGCCCCAGACGATTGACCTGGGCTCTGAGACTCGGGCGGCGGGTGTTTTATTGCAGTGTAGACGCTCCCCAGGTAACTGCTGTGAGTTACTGCAGCTAAGCCACAATAAGACGAGTGTAGGAGGGATTCTGAGCATGTAAGTAATATTGTTAGTGGGGATAACGATACTTCCCAGCCTCGTGTGGGGTAAGAGAAGTTATTTAATGATTATGAAGGGCTGCCTTCTATGAATTAACGATTGACACATTGTTCAGTTTGAGTCCTCCAGCCTGTCTTTGTGCCTGGGATTTCTCCTGCTAGCTGGGGGAATTGCGGGGAACCTAGCAATTGCCAGCTCCTGCTGGGTGAATGATCTTACATGCTACTTGTAGGGCCATCAGAGGGATTCTCCCTGTCTCAGTACCCCTGTGCTGATTAACTTCATTACAATGCAACGTGATCTATATTAATGGCACAAAGAAAGACCCCTGGGAATTCCAAGGCTCTACTCCGCGCTGATAAGGCTGCAGCTGGAGTATTGCATCCAGTTCTGGGCACCACATTTCAGGAAAGACGTGGCCAAATCGGAGAAAGTCCAGAGAAGAGCAACAACAACGATTAAAGGTCTAGAAAACATGACCTCTGATTGAAAAAATTGGTTTAGTCTGGAGAAGAGATGACTGAGCGGGGGGCCATGAAAACAGTTTTCAAGTACATAAAAGGTTGTTACAAGGAGGAAGGAGGTAAATTGTTCTCGTTAGCCTCTGAGGATAGGACAAGAAGCAATGGGCTTAAATTGCAGCAAGGGAGGTTTAGGTTGCACATTAGGAAATCTTCCTGTCAGGGTAGTTAAGCCCTGGAATAAATTGCCTAGGGAGGTTGTGGAATCTCCATCACTGGAGATTTTTAAGAGCAAGTCAGACAAACACCTGTCAGGGATGGTCTAGAGATAATACTTAGTCCTGCCATGAGTGCAGGGGACTGGCCTAGAAGAACTCTTCAGATATCTTCCAGTCCTACACTTCTCTGATTCCCCCTCCCCCTCTCACTGCCTGGAGGCTTGTGATTTACTCCAACTATAGCTTCTATAGGACTCAGCTGGAGTGGTTTATGAAACACGACTGAGGTTAGTTACACCCTAGACAGTGAGGAACGAAGTCCCGTACGTCACCTGAGCAGCGTAGATTTGCTCTTGTTCCACAGAAGAAGCCAAGCTCTCTGTGAGCTCCTGTGGGCACACAAAGGCAAGAGAGCTCTGATGTGTTCATGGATTCACAGCCCTCCTGCGAATGTTAGCTACATACTGCAAAACCTCTCATCCCTTCTTTGTGGAGTATCTGTACCCCGGATGGAACATGGTCATTCGCACCACCAAGTACTAGTGGTGACTGATAAGGAGAGGAAGGAAGGTCTGGTGGCTAAGACACAGGACTGGGATAGGGAGACCTGGCTGGCACCCCTTTTGTAAGCCATGATTTTTAGCTCCTGACCTTTATCCTTTCCAACTGCAGCATCTTGATCCTAGGATCTGTGTCCTTCTGTTTAATCTTCGCTGGGTATAAACTGTGGATGGACTTTAGCAACTTTGGGAGGACAAAGTCAGACCTGGCCACAGAGAAGAGGAGAAATCACAGGTTATTTCTCTGCTGAATTTCAAGCATATGTAACACCTGTTGTGTTTCATACCTGGCTTATGGAGTCATGGTATCTGGAGGATCCATGCAGCAGAAATCCATACCTGTCCTGGGTGCAGAGCTCCTAATTACATCCCACATCCGTGATCTTGGGGTGGGATTAATTAATTGTATTAGAGCAGTGACTGGAGGCTAAGATCAAGCCTCCACTGTGCTAGGTGCTGTACATTCACATCATGATGAAAGAATCCCTGCCCAAAGGTAAATAACTGAGACAGAAAAATGAAGTCTTATTCCCCCCTCCTCTCTGTAGAATGGGAGAGCATCTCCCGCTGACATAGCTACTGTTGCTTGTTGAGGGTGGTACAATTATGTTGATGGGAGAGCTCTCTCCTGTCGGCATAGAGCGGCTACACAAGAGATCTTACAGAGGCAGAGCTGCATCGGTACAGCTGTGCCCCTGTAAGCGCTCTAGTGTAGATATGGCCTAAAATAGGGGGCACATTTGACCGGACCAGTGTCCCGTTAACATCTGTTCCATTGCCAGAAGAGCCTTGGGATCTTTAACCCCCACAGAGATGTTGGCTTCACATCAGATCCAGCAGCCATAGCACTCTGAATCCCCTTAACGCCAGGCTGGAGCAGGGGTTGAGTACTGACTCCGAAGAAAGAATGCTACCCACCAAGTTCTCCCACAGCACACCACACACCAGTGCCCAGGACGGCTCCAGCTGATGAGGCACAAAGAACCCTGGGATACATCCCCAGGAATGCTAGTGGCAAACTTGTGTGAGGCATGGGCATATGGGGTTTGGAGGGTGTGTGGCTCAGTCAGCAACGTGGATTTTGGAAGGCAGGCTTGGCTAACACACCCCTGCCAGGCAGGATGTAGGCACACACTGCAGTGTAGATACACCTTAAGTCACTAACATCATATCCTGTGGTTCACAGCAGTTCCCTAGAGCACTGGTTCTCAACTTTTTTGATACTAGGGGCAGGCTTGCTGCCTTCCTAAGCTGGGTGAGGGAGAGCTCAGGGACTGGCGCCCGGACATTGAGAGACCCTGCCCTAGAGGTCTCCTCTCTAAGTACAGCCCCAGCCTAACTCTTCTCAACTTGCGAGACCACATGGTAGTGAGCGAAGAACACTGGAACCACAAGCGGAAGTTAGACAGGCAGAATGTGACTGCTCAGGCTGGAATGGGTCCAGAGCACAGGTCAGATAAACTGAGCTCTGCTGGAAAGTTAAAACCTGCCATTGTGTCTCTTACTTTTTCTTCTCCATCATTGACTTCTTCCTTTGGGCCATAATCTGGTATGCAGATCGCTGCCTCAGGCTAGCCAACCCAGGCTGCTCCACTATGGAAGGCTGATTAAAGCCACGCTGGAGGGGACTTTTCCTCCACATGGATGGGGGAAGTGGGAGAATTTCACAAGGAGTCTGAGGAAGGAGAGAATGTTGTTTAATAAACCCCAATCGATTTCATCACCAGGATGACGAGTTACATGAAAATGCCCAGTTGAGCCATAGGAACAAAGCAAACAGCCCCAGTTGTCTGAAACATATTTCACAGGCTGGTGCAATATTTCTGCATCTGTGACTGTGGACTGGGGCTTCTAATACTAAGCGCTTTTATAAACTCCTTCTGCCTGAGGCTCTAAGAGCAATTTACAGACAATAACTAACTCTAATTCTCCCAATACCCTTTGGAGGGAAAATGTTGTGTTCATTTTCATGGTGCCCTCTGCCCGGAATGCCATCTGGGATCCTCTGGGCCTCTCAGCTTCATTCTCCTCCTTTAAATCCCTCATCAGGACTCGCTTTTTGAGTCAGCTTTTCCACACTGATCTCAAACGTGGTGTCGTGCACGCCTGCCTGCTGGCCAGAGTTCGCTCCCTTAAAATTATAAGCTTACATAGATATGCAGAGGGCTGAGTTCCATTGACTTCCAGTGGGACGACACCTCTTCCCACCTGCTGAGGATTTGCCTTACCATACCTACAAATCCTATACACCAACCACAGATATATATTTTAAAAGACATTACTAGGATGAAAATGTAACAGGTGCTCCATTCCCATGATGAAGAGCTGAATGTAAATCACTACACAGATACCAAATCCTGTCTCATGATCTTTTACCATCATAGCCTTTGTCCTTCTCACCCGCCTCGCCCCGCACACCCCTTCTGTTTGTCCTCCCTTGCTGTGTTAAGTCTACCCAGATTGTAAGCTTCTCAGGGTAAAAATATCTCTTTTCTCCATCTGTGAAGCACTGGACACTTGTGATGCTTTAGAAATAATACCAGGTTTTAGGTACAGGTAAACTGAGGCACAGAGCGGCTAAATAACGTGTTCATAGGCACTCAGCAAGTCAATGGCAAGGGCAGGAATGGAACTCAGGAGTCCGGTCAGTCCCTCTGATCGAACAAGTATGTGCCCATGGTGTTATCACTGCATGCGTGAAAACAAGACTCACTGGTACACTATTCTTTTCTCTGGTATTTTGCTCCAGCCCCCACCAGGAGGGAAGCCAGAGAACTCTTCCTGTGGATAGGGAAGGAACTTTAGGAAGAGACCCATGACTGAGGCCAATTCTCTTCTCTGCAACCATGAGATCTGAGCAGGCACCAAGAGCAGCAACAAAGACCATACCTGGTGGCAGGAGGGCTTTAATACCCTGAACTCCAGCTCCTTCTTGCCAGCTGAGAAAAGGAAAAATATTAAATTACCAGGATAGCGACTGGATGTTGGGCTCCAGTCAAGACCCAACCCCTCCGTCAAGACTTATCACATGACTTCCTGGTCCTCAAGTCCTCACCTGCTCCAGTCTAATGCAGCTAATCCCCACAGTAAGCGACAAAAGTATACATTACATGAAGTAGCAAATACACTTATGCTAAGACCACACTGGTTCTCCCCATCCCTGGCAAAGCCCAGCCCTGAGAATTTACTCCTTATCTTTGTTTAGTATCTATACAGAGGAAATCCAGCACCACATCACAGAACAACCCTGGGTCTCATCCATGCTCTTTTCCCAACAATGTAATTCACCTGTTGTCTCTTCTCGCTCAGTCATGGGGCTGCAGGACACCATTCCTAAGCTACTGCGCCTTGAAGCCTCTTTAAGGGCATCTTTATACCCCCCATTTCTGATCCTCCCTGGGAGCCTCAAAGCAGCTCTAGAGAAGTCCCTGCCATTGATCTAGTGAGCCATAGGCTTATGCTGTGGGAGAGGCAACTGATGGACAGAAATGCAGTGACGGGACCCCATAACGCTGCTGGGGATTCGCTTCTGGGCAAGATTCCCTGGAGATGGCTTTAGGATGATGTCATAAGAAGTGGTTACGATGACATCATCACATTCCTCCACCTCCTTAGTCTCATCCAGCAGGGTCTCTTCCAGGCACCATGCAGGCAAAAGATATTGGCAAGTAATAGCAGATATGAGAGAGAGAGAGAGCGCAAATCCTAAGTAACTAGGGGTCAAGGAGCAGTCAAAGCAAGAGGAGGGAGGCATGGTAGCCACCAGGATTTCGATACTCATTATATGGAATGTGTTCTCACAGCTCCCATTGTCATTTGCCAATATGGGGGTGGAGGAGGGGGGTACAATGGTATCTGTAGAAATATAGACTATAGAATATAGAAATGTAGAGGCATCACTGTCTAGGAATGACACACGGGACCGTAAACGCCTGAATTCTAACCTCTTGGGCAAGACGCTGCACCTCTCTGCAACTCAATTGCTCTGTGTGTAAAAGGGGAATAATGGGCCATGAAAAGCGAGTTCTCACACAGCTGGACAGCATTTCTCTGTTTGTAGTGCAACAACTTTGAAATGCCAAATCTGATCGATTCCAAAACGTCAGGGAATGTGGTAGGCATCAGTGGGGACAAGCCTATTGATCTGAGTGCAAATCAGAGTCCTTGAAAAGCCTGATTCACAGGCAAATCAGGGCCCCCAGACAGCTTGGTTCTGCAGGCAGAGGAATCTCTGTTGCCCCCTGCTGCTGCCTATATATTCAGAGGCAGCAGTTTAACTTGTGGCATGGGGAGATTATCTGTTGCCTGAACTCTGTAACAGAAATAGGGGAGCCTTACAAGGAGGATTTGTAGCCTTTTTAGACCCATTTTGCATTTGCTTTGCACTAGTGCAAATTACTGCATTAGGAGCAGGGCTGCAGAGGATCAGCCTCCCTGTCTGTAACAAAGCCAGCTTCTCATGCATGCTTTCACCAGCCCCTTCACTGCACTCTGTCAAAATAGGAGATAGCAGCCTCCCTTGCTCTAATCAGAATACTCTTTGGCCCTCTCCTGACTTGGCTTCCCCCCCAGGTCAGAGCCCAGTGTGTGTCCTCCAAGGGGCTAATTGAGGGTGATGAGTTCCCAGCCCACAGCTCCGGCTCTGAAGAAAAGCAGGGTACGGACACAGTACAGAGAAAAACACACGGTGAAGTTGGATAAACAAGAACAGACCTAACATGGGCTCCGATCCAGTTCCCACTGAAGTCAGGGGTGGGAGAAGCTACAAGTGACTTCAATAGGCCCAGGCATGGGCTGTAGAAACACCCTTAAGACTGCCCCCAACCTGTGTCACGGAATATAGCTTAAGAAACCTGAACACCTTAGATAAGAGCGACTCCTCTTTGGGGCTCCCAGCTGCAAGCTTTTGTATGGGGTCGTGAGCCTCACGTCCCAGGCTGCGTTGCAAACCCCCTGGACGGCTCTCTGCATTCATCCAAGCTCTCTCCCAGTCCCAAGGAAGAGAGTTCTTTGCCCAGCAACCCAGCTGGGCTCCTGAGGTGACTGGTTACATGTTACATCACCTCTCCCAGAGGTGCTCACTCTGACCTGTGCTTTACCATCTTCTACCTCCCCTGGAAATAGCTCTTTCTAAAGGGGTTCTCTTAACTGCACTCTTCCTCCCACCAGGGGTGGGCAGTTTCCCTTTCTCCCCCTCCCTGCCTGGCTTCTAGGGTCTTAACAGCCCTACCATAACATCTTTGAGACCTGGCTTTTGTTTGACATAATTATTCTCAAACCAAGCTTGTCTGGGCTTGTCTCCATACATTACCCTTGGAGACAGCCTGCTGCTGCAGGATACCAGAGAAGCATAACCATAAATCAGCAAGTATTTGTAAGCAGGAGGACAGGTCTGTCAGCATAATGAAAGCAGTACCCTAGAGCAATGATCCACCCCAGTAATTCTCACAGGGAAAAGAGCCCCACCAGCTGATGGTGGAAAGATATGGGGTTAAATATAAGCTGTCCATGTGCACCTGAATAAATCAGCTGCAGCCGAGCCTGCTTAGAATCAAATCCTTTAAGGCGCTGGGGGCTCCCTTCAGAAACAAAGCAACAGGTGTCTGCTAATCAGAGTGGAGGTGAGGGCGTGCTGGGAACATGAGCTGTACACTGGTGCAGAATATCCTTGTTTGCTGTTTATAGACTGTTAAATTGTATGAAGGGCTTGCGATGAGAGATTTTGCTGCTTTATGTAACACTGGGTATAATAGAAAAGGAAAATCTGGTAAGTAAACCTGAAACCCCAGGGAGGGTTTGGTTCTTGTTTAACATGGGCCAGACTTGTCAGTACTCAGCTCCCGCAACTGGGACTAGCTTTGCAACAGCTCTTGGCTTCTGGTGGTGGGCCCCATCCCTTCTGAGTGCACCCTGCCAGGTCTTGGGCCCTGAGTTTTCACCTTTCTGGGGCAGAATCTTGTGATTCTCACTCTCCGACTGGGCCCAGCCCCCTGTGTAGCAACCGTGACTGCTCAGCAGGTCCGAATGGGTTTGGTTACCTGTGGTTCTTCCCTTTGGGAGCTGTGACCCAAAAGAGCCTTCTTAATACAACATAGGGTTTACTCTTAACAGTGGCAGCACAGCATAACATGAGAAAGGGGCTTTTTAAAACAATAGACGTCTGTATGCATCTCTTACCTAAAGGTTTAGGTAGGTTTATTTTACCCCTGGCCTTTAAAGGCTCGGGGGCAGCCTGCTCCCCAGTGGTCTGACTCAGTTTCCCCATTAATTGCCTGACCTCCTCAAGAGAGTGTCTGTATCTTTAAACCCTTGAGAGGCTTTTCATCCTCTTCCCCCTGCCTCACAGAGGTTGAACTCTCCTGTGCAAAGTTTGTCTGGCAGGCCCTGCAGGGGACCAAGCTATGGCACCAGTGTGAATCTCTTCATTATTTGCCAAGAGCTGTGAATATCAGGCACCATCCCACCTCCTGGAAAATCTGACAGGGAATTAATACAATGCATACAGTAAACAACAAGCACCCAGATCAGATGCAGGATTCATCCCGTATCGCCAGCTCCAAATCTATCACTTTCTCAATAGCCAGTAAAAAGGGGTACTTGTGCCACTAAGTACTCCTTTTCTGTTTACGGATACAGACTAACATGGCTGCTACTCTGAAACCCGTCAATAGCCAGTGTGCATGTATATTTTTCCCGAGTGATCTTGTACCTGCCTAGTAAGTAGCTTATGGGCCAAGTGCTCTTGTATTTTGAGCAGACAGCAGAGGAAAGTGAATGCCAATGTCCGAAACCATGGTGGAAATGCTTGAATGTCTTGCTATCTAAGTATTTCTAATATGCTTATCATCATAGCATTTAGGCTGCAATGTGCAAATAAGGCCAGACCAAGCAAAACTAAATATGCAGCAAGCAGAGGGTGCTGGTATGCAAAGGGGATTGTTGCAAAAATCCAGTCGCAAGTCGATGGTCCATTCACTTCTGATCCCTACGCTATGTGCTTCTCTGATCCCGTTTGCACTGTGCATTAACGGCTGTAGGAGGGCTGTTACACAAGTTAACAAGTGATGTGCTGGGTTCCTTAGAGACATAAAGACTGCATTATTTTACGCTCTGGGCTTCTTCTGTTGAGGGTGTAGTGCTCTGCCTCTTCCCTGACATCATGTCTGCCCCTTTAGCCTTGAAGCCATCCTGCTGTGGACTCGGACACTGTGAGCCAAATCCTGCTTGCGTCGACATCAACGTAAACTGGGAGTTAATGCCACTGGAGTCAGTGGAGTAACGCTGGTGTAAAGGTGATGGAACTGAGAGGAGAATCCAGCCCAGGGGATCTAAACTCTGATTTGTTCTATGTTGTACAAGCTGCTTCTCAGGAATACTTCTGGGGGGTTTTAGCCAATTGCGCATTTTTCTGCAAAAGGTTATGTTAGGGCTTCATGACTTTTCAAAATTAATTGCCACTCGTTCAGCACGATGCCCAGCTAAAGTTCAGTAGGTTCATTAGCGAGTTTCCCTAAAGGGCTTGGTATGCTTCCGAGACAGATGTGCTGATGGGTAGATAGTCAATTTTCCCAATTATTCCCTTACCTGCTGTTCATCAACACCTCCTCTGACACCATCTTCATTACTCCTGTGCTTTATTTTTTCTTGTTCAGGAACAACTTTGTCAAAGCCTCTTGCAGCATTTGGCCTCAGAATGGCGGAGGACCAATCCATGCCCTGCTAAGTAAAAGAGCACGGGAGATTGACTGTGAAGCAGAAATGTCTGGAAATGTTCACTTCAGGAGTTCCTGACGGATTGCTCCAGCAAGGAGCAGAATCCCGACTGGAAGCAGGGATGATCCCAGACCCGTGATCTAACCTGCAGTCAACACTGTTGCTCATGGGTCATTATTACTTTGGAGGGACAGAGTGGCCCTCCAACCCCACAAGTATCCCAAGATCTGCAGGAAAATCCTATTGCTCTCGGGCAACAAGTGTGGGGCTGGAGAGGGTGACCGGACAGCAAGTGTGAAAAATCGGGACGGGGGGGTAATAGGAGCCTATATAAGAAAAAGACCCCAAAATCGGGACTGTCCCTATAAAATCGGGACATCTGGTCACCCTAGGGCTGGATAATCTATGCAGAGGACCCATCCCTATGTGTTGCTGCTTATCTGCCTCCTCCCTGAGGAGCTACACGGCGTCCTTTCCCCACCCCCCGGCAGAGCCTGATCCCGGGCACGACTCGCCAGCCCCTTTAAGGCCCTGGGTGGAGGGGGGAGGAATCACATGCATCCCTCTCCCTTTCCCCAATTCCCCCAGCGTGCTCGCGCCCGCCGCCGCTGTGCGTGCTCGCGCCCGCCGTCTGCAGGGCTGGCTGGCTGCTGGCTGGCCGGCGCGCTCCCGTCCGTGCCCCGCCGCTTGGAAGGAAGATGGTGGCGAGCGCCCGGCTGCAGAAGCTGGCCCGCCGCTACAAGCTGGCGATCGCCACCGCGCTGGCCATCCTGCTCATCCAGGGCCTGGTGGTGTGGAGCTTCAGCAGCCTGGAGGAGGACGACCACGGCGAGGTGAGGGAAGGGGTGGGGGGCTCGGCTGGGGCGGGAGGGCAGGGGAAGGGGGCGAAGCCTGGGGGAGCGGGGGCAGGGCAGATATGGGGTGGGAGGGGTGCATTCGGGGCGGGGTGGGGGGGAGTGTTGCTGTGGGTCTGGGCGAGGGGTGGGGTGTGACAGTACATTAGGCACTGGGGTGGCTGATGTGGGGGAGATGGTGCTTTGGGATCTGGGGCATCTGCTAGGGGGAAGAGAGCGCTCTAGGGTCTGGGTGGGGGGGCTGCAGCACATTAGGATCTAGAGCTAGCTGGCATGGGGTGATTGCATCAGGCTGCGGGAGGTTGGGTGTTACAGCACCAGGGTCTTGGTGGGTTGGGCGTTACAGTGCATTAGAGCCTGGGGGTGTCTGAGTTGGAAATGTCTAGTTCCCCCTGTATCCTGCTACTTTGCAGCACAGCGCCTCAGGGGCTGGGAGCGCTGATGTGGGGGGTTGACCGTGCATTAGGATCTGGGGTGACTAATATGGAAACTTGCTGCAGTGCATTAGGTCTTGGGGGCTAGATGGGGTGCTGCTGTGTATTAGGATCTGAGGGAGTGATATGGGGCAGGGGTGCTCTAGTGATTTAGGATAAGTGGGTGGGACCTGGCTTTGGGTAGGTAGAACTGAGAGTCTGGCGTAAGGGGTGTGTTAGGGTGCAATTACTGGAGGACATTACAGTAAGGTAAGACTCAGAAGGTCTGATCCAGAGAAATATTACTATATATTATGATATAGAGGATCAGATGTTGTGAGACTGTCAGAAATCAGGGCTTTGATGTAAGAGCAGGGCTGTTAATATACCATTAGTTGGAATCTTACATTTTCCAAGCAAGGGGGGAGTTCACCATGAATCTTGTTCTGCGAGGCTGATATGGGGAGGAATATTAGTATGTATCATGATGGTATCATAATACCTTGCAGTTATACGTTGCCTTTCATCTGAGATGTTCAAAGTGCTTTATGAATCCAAGTGAACTTCCCTCATCCCCTTTTTACATCTGGGGACACTGAGGCAAGGACAGGTGAAGTGGTTTGCCCAAGGTCACGTACTAAGCTGGTGGAGAATAGAAGCCAGTTCTCTGGACCAGACTGTCTCATCCTTCACATGAAGGTTTTGACCTCTGGGTCACTCATTCAGATGGGTCTGTTTATTACAAGAGTATGGATTATGTCTCTGCCTGTTGTATGTGGTCAAACCCAGATCAGGTCAGTTGTGACTAAATCCCATTTGTGTCAGACACCTGTGATTGAGTTGATGGTCTCAGTGTAGTTTCTCACAGCCAAGTGTCTGCCTGATAACTGAGCCCCTTGCTGGCCGTCTCATTTGGGAGGCCTAGAACTGTATGGGCCACAGAGACTTAACCAGCCTCTTCGCCGTTTAGATCTAAGGCTGAAGCATATCTGGGTCAACCTGAGAAAGTGCTTGCACTTGCTGTCTGTTGTTGTGTTCCTGTTCTACCGCTGATTAGAGGTTGTCTGTCCAGGCCTGTCAATCCGACACCTTTTACAAGTACTAAATTCACTGTGGGGAGGACCAATATACTATGATTTAGTGGTAAAATCTGGGATGGGGGAGATTTGAGGGAGGGCAGGCTGAAGAACTGTATAGTGCCCCAAGGACGAAGGGCGTGAGCTGGGGATCATGGGTGTATGCTGCGGTTGTATTACAGCATAGCGGCATTCTGGGGATAGCAGAAATTAGAAAGTTGTGATATCTGGGGGCACTAGGATTCCACCTTTTCTTTAGGGAATGGATTTTGTGCCTTTTCTGGTGCTTGGTGGGGTGGAAGTGGAGGGGAAGTTTTCCAGGAGTCCACAGTTTTTCATGGGACTAGCAAAGACGTGGTCAGCTGTCCTTGGGCACTGGGCAGAGATGCAGAAATGGTTGTAGGGTCTGCAATGGTACATGAGAGATGCATGGATCCAAGTATTTTTGGAAGGTAAGCATGGTCTACAGTTGTCACACTTCCAGCAGTCTAACTTGCAGCTGTGTGTGCCCTGTTGTGAGTGATGCTGGTTGATTTGATGGGTGGGTGGACAGGAAGTGAGACCCCTTCATGAGCTGCACCTACCATGCATTATTATCTCCATGTGCCAGAAAACCAAGTGGCTTCTGGAGCCTTATGTCCCAGAAAGACTTAATTGAAGCTATGGAATAAAAGTTAGTGAAAGAAAAATCTCCCATGCTACTAAGACATTGGGAGCCTTGCGAGGTGGGGAGCGGGAGAGATTGGGACAGAATTGGGGATTCTTGAGCTGCAGATTTGGCTCTGCCTTTTGGTCTTTTCTTAACTAGCTAATGCTTGTAAAGCACTCTGAGAACTCTCTAGTGTTAATAATATCCTGTGTCGGTCTGTCTTGTGCCTTTCTCTGGAAAGAAATGTTTAGTCTCCATTCCTTCCAGAAGCCTCTTCTCTTGGCTTTTATACTGGGTCAGAATTTACCTGATTCCTGAACATCCCTTCCCAAAATCAGACTGGGAAATTGGCAGGTTTTGCTGATGCCCAGGGTCGTCTTGTCTGGAGATGTGAGGTGTGGTTGGCTCATTGGTCTGGTGTGATGGACATTAGGGGACAGGTGATCTAGTTCAGGGGAAGCAAAAGCCGTCCTAAGCCTTTGCTCAAAACCTGAACCTGTTAGCAGGTTCCAGGGTAGTTCAGTTAACTTTTCTTAAAAAAAAGCTTTTCATTTCCACATGCCTCTGCACTTCCTGACCGTGGCTGGGACTGGAGGAGCCAGAATACCAGGTTTCAGAGTAACATCTGATGAATTGAGCTGTAGCTCACGAAAGCTTATGCTCAAATAAATTGGTTAGTCTCTAAGGTGCCACAAGTACTCCTTTTCTTTTTGAGAATACCAGGGTATTTCTGGCAAAGCTGAAAGCAACAGAAATCTTCCAGGAGATCCTGTGCTCCTAAGATTACCAGCCAATTTTTCAGACCTGAAGGGCTTGGAGAGTATGGGTTCTTCTAGTTGCTTAATCAATTAAAGCCTTTTCATTCTCCCAGTCCCTAATGAATGTTCTGTCCCAGTATTGCTGGCCCTGTCGACATCTGCCAGTGGTAGTTTGCTTTAGTCCTTAAAATGCCCTGGAGCATCGGAAGCTGTTTATTGCAGCAGCAAGAATCAGACTGTTTGCAGCCGAAGCCCGAATGTGAAGCAGCGTTCCCCCGCACCCCCCATGAGTCTGAGTTTACCCACTGTGCCATCTAGCTGCTCTCAAAGCAGCTGCTTATAGCTGTGGTTGTTCTGGCAGGAAGCTTCCCTTGATGTCTGTTTCCTCTCTCCTTCCTTCCCAGCTCTTTTTGCTCTGTTTTTCAGAGAAGGTGTCACGCAGATAACTCTAAATACAGGACATGGGGGAGGTCTCAGCCGGAGACTCAATATGCAAACAAGGTCGCTGGCTTTTACTGAATCTGTCTGTTCGGGGGTCCAGTACGGCCATCTTTACAGCTCGCTGACAGGGGTGCAGGTGTGAGTGGCTGTGTAGGGAAAAGGGAAGGAGAGCAGCCCGGCCAAGACATTCCCATAAAGAGTTTGCCCAGGGAGGGAAATAGCCCTAATCTCAAAGTGACTTACCCAAATGAGCCAACGCTGTGGCTGTTTGCTGTTTTCTGCTGGGGAGAACAAGAGGGCTGCGGCTCTTGTTGCTGATCCCAGGGATGCACTGTCAGCCAAGAGCTATAGCATAGGCACTCAGTGTTCAGTTCCTATCTATGTCCAAAAGCAACAAATAAGGCACAGCCCCTTAGTATGAAGGCCCCACATCACCCAGGGAGCCAGCAGACCCCTTCCCAGAGCTTTGTTACCCCTCTGGCTAGATGGCAGCTGCAGTTACTGTCTTCCTCACTTTTTCCAATCAGACCCAGAGTAAGGTTTTGTCATTGTTGCGCACCCTGAAATTGCAGTGCTCACGGAAGGTGCTGGGTTGACAGCTGTGGGCACTGAGGGGCTCTGTGCACACAGCAGGTACTGTACAGTGCTGAGAACAGCAGTGACAGCTTCCTCCAGGCCACCTGGCCTGCATTCCTCAACCCTGGGTAGGAACAACTGTAAACTGAAAAATGACAGGTTTCAGAGTAGCAGCTGTTTCAGTCTGTATCCCCAAAAAGAAAAGGAGGACTTGTGGCACCTTAGAGACTAACCAATTTATTGGAGCGTAAGCTTTTGTGAGCTACAGCTCACTTCATCCGATGCATTGGGTCATTCCAGATATTGAATCTATTTCCCCATGTTAAGTATCCTCACACCTTCTTGTGAACTGTCTAAATGGACCATCTTGATTATCGCTCCAAAAGTTTTTTTTTTCTCCTGCTGGTAATAGCTCATCTTAATTAATTAGCCTCTTACAGTTTGTATGGCAACTTCCACCTTGTGTGTGTGTGATGTATATACATCTTCTTACTATATGTTCCATTCTATGCATCCGATGAAGTGGGTTGTAGCCCACGAAAACTTATGCTCTAATAAATTTGTTAGTCTCTAAGGTGCCCCAAGTACTCCTTCTTTTTTTTTTTTTTTTTGGAAACTGAAAAGTTAGCTCAGCCTCCATAGCATGTGCAGTCCTTGGCTTCGAAGCACGGCCTAGCCACAAGGGATTGCAGAGATGACTGTCACGATGTGGGTATCTGTCTGCTAGGAACTGGGCCAAGACCACCTCCTTTCACATGGGCCACTGAACAGCCTGGGCTCCATGCAAATGAGAGGTTTAGAGATGAAAAGCCTTGTACTCTGTTCCCATTCCCTGGGCAGCTCCTTGTCACATTCCCAACCCACTGAGTATCTAACCCACTCAAGTATGTATCCTTCTATGGGCATCACGCAGCTTTCTGGATTATTATATTTACTTGGGATTCCTCCAAATTGCAATGCAGCTGAAGTATTGCTCTTAAAGTCACAGTCTGCCCTTGGATGCACATACACGTTTCCCCTAAAGTTAACTGGGGACTATGTGCATACAGGTCGACGGCAGGGTGGCCCCTTTAGGAGAGTTCAGGCCTGAATGTGTGGAAGGCTTGGGTAAGCCACAGAATATCGTTGTAAATGCGGAGGAGGAAATGTGATTTGGGAAAGGTCCATTATGTCTGATTCATTTATTTAATCTTCCCTCTTGGCTTGATAATCCTCAATCCAAATGGATCTAGGCTTTGACTAAACAAGGTGTTTGTCTCACACCCAGTACAGTGAGATCAGGAAAAAGCTCCATCTAAAATGTCCTTCTCTGTCAGTGCACTTGTAACAATCGCACAGATCTTCTCCGAAGAGCTTGCTTTTAAAGAGACACAGCAGAGCCCATTTTAGGCATAAGATTGAGGGGTTCAGAGTCGCATACATTAATGGGAATTGGGTTCTCAAATGTCCTTGGTAGCTTTGAAAAATGTCAGCATAGGATTTTAGTTCTGTAGTGGAAAAAAAAAACCCTCCCCTCCCGCCTTTGTATTTAATTCTTTCCCTGTAGTGGCTGCAACCCAAATGCAACGTCACAGGAGGCTTAAAAATGGACCAGTCCTGTTTTCATTGCCCAAACTGAAGGGAATGCACCAAATAAAATAAAAATGAACAGTTGGCATCAATGGTGAAAAGTAAATTAAATTTGAAATCGAACATTTCTTTAAACCATAATAATGTTCGTAATCCAGGGGAGGAAATGTGTTTACAAATGGTTTTCTAAGCTGACTGTTTTCCTCTAAATCTCAGAATGCAAAAGACCCTTTCTAGGAATATTTCTGCGTCAGCAGTTCTCATGACATATTTGTGAATGACCTGAAGAAACGCGGAGCAGAATTGAATTGCTCCCCTGCTCTGACCATATGCAAATTGTTCAGCCTCCAGAACCCCCAAGCTGTGGAACAGATGAGGAACATGGGTCTTGTGCAGGTTCTGGAATCTGGGGAGTTATCAGAGCAGGTGTGCCTAGGCTAGTAAATGTCTTTTGTGATGGATCTCCAATCCTCATCCAGTATTAGCTTGCCTCGTGGGGGTACGTATTTCAAAGCAGGCAGGCCCAGAAGCAGGAGGGGCAGAAGTCAGTTGTGCTACTGATATCAGGACTTGTGCAGACTGAAGAGCTGTAATTGTCTTATTATATTCCGGTAGTGTCTAGAGGCTTCAACTGAAATCAGGGCCCTGTTGTGCCAGGTGCTGAACGTACACACAGTAAGAGAGAATCCCAGCCCCAAAGATCTCACAATGCAAATAGGCTAGACAGACAAAGGGGAGCAGAGTGATTATCCCTTTTCCTGTTCCCCCAGGAACAGAGGATGATCAGAAGGGAATGAGACAAGGAAAAATCAATCCTTTGAAATACCAAGTTGAAACAAGATCTTGATTTCCTTAGTCATTTCGCCACTGCAGTATCTTTCTGTCGCTCTGGAGGAGGGGAGTTCCTTGTGGGCAGTTTCCATGCCACTCTGGATTTTGTAGGTGTTGTGTAGATAGCTTGGCAAGGGATGTGCTAGAAACGAGCCTGAGAGACTGTCCCTTTGTCAGCCTTTCGTCGTACCAGTCTCGCTGGTCGTGATCTACTACAGCACCAAGTGCTCTGCTCCTTCACACGCCAGCCTCACAGCATGTATGTTTGATGAGAAAGAAGTCTAGACCCAGAAGGTGTGTGTGGGGGGGGGATCCTAGGGAAATGACCTCCTGGCAGGGTACAGGAATTTTGGAGGGGGGGGGGCATAGACAAGGAGCTCATTCTGGGAACTGTGCCAAAAGTTCTGCAGAAGTTTTAAATACAGTTGAGTGACATGACTGGAGTAATCTCCTCCTTTTCACTTCCTGGCTGGGGTGGAAGGATCACTTCGGTATGGTGCAGTAATTAGGGACTGTTGGGCTCATTAACTGGCCCCTCGAGGAAGGACAGGGGCATTTCTTCTTATTTCTGCTATTGAGAAGGAGAGCTGGGCACGCTCTGTCAGCCGTGGGCCAGACCACAGGCTCCTTCTGGCAGGGAAGAATCCAACTGTAACTATGTGGTGGCATTTCATGAGCTCTGTGCTGAAAGCACAGGAGGAGGAGAGGAAGAAATGGGGGGAGCAGTGGACAGATGTCTCGGCAACATCTCCCCTCCCAGCCGTGTCACTGGAGCTCCAGTGTGCATGGTATGAAAAACAGCTCCATCCTGA
The DNA here is from genome assembly GCF_965152235.1 of Eretmochelys imbricata. Taxonomy (NCBI): domain Eukaryota; kingdom Metazoa; phylum Chordata; order Testudines; family Cheloniidae; genus Eretmochelys; species Eretmochelys imbricata. The sequence continues at coordinate 13,881,027 of NC_135585.1, read as the reverse complement.
AGGGCATAATCAGTCGGAAGGTGATATTCAGGGCCCGGGTGTGGGAGACTGAAGGGAGCATGGCTGGGAACAGAGATGGTTCCGTGGATGCTGCTGGGAGCTCAAATCTCAGAGTAAACAGAATGATTTTGCTCCTGATGCCTTGAAGGGGAAAAGGAAAATTCAAGCCAGTCTGGGCAAGAAGTTCTGAAATCTGCCCTGCACGCACTCCTCTGCCTTACCCTCATCCCAGCCAGTTCCAGGTGCGTCTCCTTCTCTGCTTGCTGGGTGTCAAGGCTTTCTCTGGCCTCCTGGAAGCAGAGCGCCAGCTCTAGAATGTGGAACACCTTTGCTCTTCGCTTGTCAGTCTCCTCCCGGACTCTCCGCTCCTGTGACACTTGTACAGAGAAAACAGGCTTTTAACTCTCTGAACAGATGGTCCTGCGTGGTGACTAATGAACTGTTATCTCTGCCTGTTCTGGGCTCTGTGATGCATGCTTGGAGTGGGAGATGGGGAAGTTTTAAACCTTCCTCGCGCTCGTCTTGCTGAAAGAGCATTGCCGACAGATGCATGTTAGAACTGACCCGTTGGTCAGCACCTCTGATCTTTTACTAGCCATGTGATCCCTGCGTGGCTGGGGAACAGTCTCGTTTCACTAACCAGCTCTCTGAATAAAGTGGTTTGTTGATACGAGTGAGACCTCAGGGCTTTACTTCAGCTGATTTAGGAACTGACGTTTGCATAGCCAGGTCTTGGAAGCTGCTTGGGTTTCCAAGCCCCCATCTTTGTGCCCCCCATCTCCCTTGGGTTGGCCCTTCTCAGCAGACTATGCCAAGTAAGGAAGCTGTTGAAGGATGCTGCTTGCATGAAGTAATTTGTTTGATCTCTCAACCTGGTGATGAACCAATGCATCAGCTCGGCAGTGCTCTTCCCACACATCAGCACACAACATGCCCTGTGTCTGTAGCTGCCCCACTGCATTCTGGGTCTCCTGAAGCATCTGTCCTGTTGCACCTAGCTCTGTGGATGGGAGATGCAGCGTTGGGGTAACTTTCAGATACAAAGCAAAGTCTTGTGGGGTCACACCGGGACTGGCGGAACTGGGACAGCTGCAGCGCTTCAGGCTGCCTGTCCGTGCCCTTATCAGCCAGACCTGAGCTCGTGACCTTACTCTGAGGTGTAATCAATACTTGCCAAATGCCAAGGCAGCTGCTGTTGTGGGTGGAGTTGAGGCATTGTCCAGGCACTGCAGACTTCGCGTGTGCCAGCCAAAAGGCTTCAGCAAAGCTCACTGGCCTATGGTAACCAAGGAAAGTGTGTCCAGTCGCTCCAGTTGTGACTCCTCTAGCACAGCAGAGCTCGATGGTGGACCCACTGATTCACCCGCTCTCTCTCTTGCTGTTACACCGGCAATCCATCATTTCCGTGGCACAGGAAGTATTACTAACAGACGTGTTTCCCCTGTCCGCATCCTGCACTGACATCCCTTTACCTTGCCCCACACCTGGCCCCTGGCCTTCAAATGTGGTACAGCCTATCGAGACCTAACGGCTCTTGCAGTAGGCAGCTGCTTTAGCATTCACCTGGGAATGGCCCTGCTGGATCAGCCCAGTGGACTGTCTTCTCTGGTGGCCGGTCTCTGACAGTGGCTAATATTGCAAAGCAGAGAGGCTGCCCAGCCCTCATGTCTTATCACCTGTTCTTACCATCAAACTTCACCGCCTCCAGGAGCGATTGCTTTCTCTCCCCAAGGCTAAATCATGTCTGCTAATCAGCCAGCATGGCAGAAATAACTCTGTGTAATTAACATCGCCCTTTACTCATCAGCTTGGCTCCTTGGGAAAGTTTGCTCTGGGGATTTTCAAAGCAGCTGGAGATCCCAGCTTACAAGCTAGCTTCGGTGAGCCAGCGCTCCTAAAGACAAGAAGTGCGGTTAAAGCACGTGGGTTCTAATCCAGCATGGACAAACTGTGTGACCTTAGACACAGAGATCAAGTAATTGGCCCACTAGCCCATTGGTAAAATAATAACCCTTTGCCAGGGCTTTGTACCTGGAGATCTCCAAGGACACACTGCACGTTAGTATTAGCTGCATGTAGACTCAGACTTTAAGGTCAGAAGGGACCATCATGATCATCTAGTGTGACCTGCACATCACAAGCCAAAGAACCTCACCCATCCACTCCTGTAACAGACTCCTAACCTCTGGAAGAGTTACTAAAGTCCCCAAATCATGATTTAAAGACTTCAAGTTACAGAGAATCCACCATTTACTCCAGTTCAAACCAGCAAGTGACCATGCCCCATGCTGCAGAGAATGGCAGAGGCCCTGAGGGGTTTTCGCCAGTCTGACCTGGGGGAAGATTTCTATGGTGATCAGCTAGACCCTGAGCATGTAGGTCAAAGCTACCATTCGGACACCTGGGAAAGAATTTTCTCTATAGTAGCTCAGAGCCCTCCCCATCTAGTGTCCAATCTCCGGCTGCTGGAGCTAGCAGTCACGGATGAGCCATATGCCATTGTAGGCAGGCTTGTGATACCATCCCCTCCATAAAGGTATCAATCTCAGTCTTGAAACAAGGTAGGCTTTTTGCCCCTGCTACTCCTCTGGGCAGGCTGTTCCAGAACTTCTCTTCTGATGGTTAGAAACCTTCATCTAATTTCATGTAAGAGATGAGGAAACTGAGTTGACTTGCCTGAGGCCCCCCCTGGAAGTCGTGGCAGTGTTTGTTAGGAACAAAATCCACGCCTGCTGGCTCAGAGTTCTGCACGCCTGCTTTGAGACCACAGTGTATTTATAGTGTGTCCACCACAGCAGTTCCTGGATGCCTGCCTTCCCTGGTCCTGTCTCCCTTCTGACGGGATTGTGAGGGATGTTTAATGTCTGTTCAGCACATGGAAAATGCAATTGCTATTTATGTGCAAAGCTGTGGTAGTGAGTACTCAGAGGGGAAGGGTAGGCCTGTGGTTTTGCACTCGACTGGGACCTGAGAGATCTGGGTTGTGTTCCTGCTTCTGCCACAGACTCCCTGTGTGATCCGGCTGAGCCTCCATTCCCCGTCTGTACAATGGGGATGATGATAATACTTCCTTTTGGCTAGCTGGATTGTAAGCTCTTGAGGGCAGGGACTGCCTCTCACTGGGGGCAGGTCTACACTACACACTTACTTTGGTATAACTGTATTGCTCAGGGGTGTGAAAAATCCACACCCCTGAGCGACATAGTCGTACCGACCTTCACCGCCTGTCTAGGCAGCGCTGTGTTGGCAGGAGAGCGTCTCCCGGGCGACACCGCTGCCGCCTCTCACAGAGTTGGAGTTACTAAGCCGACAGGGGAGCGCTCTCCCGTCAGCTCGGAGCGTCTTCGCCAGAAGTGCTGCAGTGGCAATACACGTTTGTCGTGAGGGCCTGCCCTGAGAGTGTGTACAGCGCCTTGCACAACGGGGCCCTCTAGGGGTATGTCTACACGGCACTGTAAAGCCACTTCTGTGGGACCTGCCCTTGTTAAATTGGTGCTTCCAAGCCCACGCTTGAGCATCCACACAGCGCTGTACACCTGGGCTTCCAGTTGCGGGACCCCGGGCTTCACAGCCTTGCTAAAGCATCCAGGCTGCACTACGCAGACCTTCCGACTCGGGCGTGCAGTTGGAGCTGCGTCCATGCTGCAAAATGACAGGGCTTGGACCCAGGTCTCAGCGCCACTCCCTGGATGGGTCCTAGGACCAGGTCCTGAGGACTTGCTGAGCTGAGTCAAACTGATTTGTATGTGGACGGTAGGGGGGTTCAGGCTCAAACCTGAGTCTGAGTAGACTCAGCATAGACATACCTTCATGTTCCCATGGCACCTCATAATTATAATAACGAGAACAGGAGAGGGGGTGTTGGGGCTCCGGAGTTCTGTTCCCCGTTCTGCCACTGACTTGCTTTGTGACCTCAGGCCAGTCACTTATCCTCTTTGGACTTGGCTGTACTAGAGCTTTATCTCAAGGTCAAGATTGTCTTCCCCCACCCCCACTCCCAACACAAACATCCCTCAGCTGTGTGGGGCTCATGGCAGAAGTCAGAAGCGGTGCCTCAGTTTCCCTGTGTATCAGTGGGGCTGCTCAGTATTCACCCCCTTGCAGGGGGGTGAGATAAGCGCATGTCTGCAGCATATGCTGGGGTGGAAGGCTCTGTAACAGGGTGAGCTGCTGCTAACAGTAAGGAGGCTGTTGCAAGAGATATGGTGATGCCCAAGTTAACGTTTTTCCCTCTGTTTTGTGTCCGATCAAACTTGGAGAAGGGACGGCAGAAAAAGGCCAGGCTGCCCGAAAACAGTGAAGGCTCCAAAGATTCAGACAGCTCAGCCGGTCGCCGGGGGAGCGCGAGCCGGAAGCATGGGCGGTGGAAGGGCCGCCCAGAAGGCCCTGGAGTGCTGGTGGCCAAGGTGGTGAGAGCCGTCACCACAAAACACAAACCTGGGCGAAGGCTCCCCGCCGCTCAGGACGACTCCGGCAGGAGGAACTGGACAGAGCTGCATGGGGATGCCCAGCTGGCCGTCTTCCAGCACGGCGACATAGGCAGCGTGGAGGGGGCTCCCCAGCCCACCGGGAACAGCTTCGCCCCCAAGTGTGAGATCACTGGCAAAGACGCCCTCTCGGCGCTAGCGAGAGCCAGCACCAAGCAGTGCCAGCAGGAGATAGCCAATGTGGTGTGCCTGCACCAGGCAGGGAATCTGATGCCCCACTCTGTGCCCCGGCACTGCCAGCTGTCAGGTGAGTCTCTCCGAGATTGCCAGTGAGCATCAGCAGAGCCCCCAAAGGTGGTAGGTAATCCAGTGCCAGCCTATTCGCCTAAGGAATCTCCCTCCTAAGCGAGGCTACTTTGTCTGGGTGGGTTCACTCACTACAAAGGAAAATCACAAATGCAGCCCACCGTGTTTCTGCCTTGTGCCCATCCACCCCCATTGTTAATGGAGAAGACTGTCCCATGGAGATTACACATCCCAGCAGGCCGTGTTGTACTTACTCAGCATCCTGGTCACGTTGGATGATGGCCCTCAGAGTCCTCACAGCCCACCTCCGGTAGTGGAGATAGGGGGTGATTGCAGCCTGCTCTTCTGGCAGATCAGGCCCTGGGGACTGTGGCAATCTGAATTTGCAGCCCTAGGTTGGGAAGACGGTAACACCGGGGCTGGGCAGTAAGGGAACTCTGTAGTCTGCAATAAGAGAACAGCTGGCAGAGGGGTCTTGAGCGATGGCCACTTCCCTTCCTCTCTCCCGCAGCGAGAGGGTGAGCTGAGCCCAGCTGCTGGCTCAGTGAGCAGCTGCTCTCTGTCCCCGCAGGGAAAGTCAGCCCCGTGATCCAGTGGGACGAGAGCAAGACACAGCAGGCCTCCGCGAGCAAGCCGGTGCGGGTCGCGTACATGCTGGTCGTTCACGGGAGGGCCGTCCGCCAGCTGAAGCGGCTCATCAAGGCTGTGTACCACAAACAGCACTACTTCTACATCCACGTCGACCAGGTAGGAGACGGGGAGGGGGGTTCGCTGCTGGAGGGGGCGGGTGGAGACGCTCGGGTGCAGCAGCTGTGCTGGCGATGGAGGACGTGCCTGAAGTTGGCAGGACGCAATTGTAACGACGCCCTTGCTCGGATGGGCTGCAGGGACTGAACCCTGGACCTTGGGCTCTGAAAGCAACAGCCTCTACTGCTGGAGTTAAGGGTCAGGCTGCTAGCTAGGGGGCAGAACAGACTTGGCTAAGCCTCTGTACATAGTGTAGCCAGTAAAGGGGGACAAAGAGCCCTGCTGTATAAGCAGGGGTCACACAAGGCGCCCCCAGGAGCACGCATGCTGCAGAGACATCCGCAGGTGAGCCCACGGCAGGGGTGAGTCTGGGTAGCACATGGGTGGCGGGGCAAAGGGGAACATTGGTGCAGGTGGGGTTGGGGAGGACAGGGCACTGGGGTGGGCACAGAAGGCTTCTGTGCTGAGTCGGGAGGGGAGGAAGGAAGGGGTGAGGGGCCTGTGTCGGTAACATGCTGGCCACGTCTGCGGGACACAGTGCCCTGGACCTTAAGGGAGAGGGAGGCCTGGCCATGTTCTCTTGCTCCTGGTCACTGTAAAGCAGACTCTTGTGGGCCGAGCCATTGCAGGCCCCTCGCTGGCTGGAGGAACGAGCTCAGCAAAGCAGCAGGGTAGGAACAACTTTGTGTGATGCAAATGAAGATTGGAACAAAGCGTGTGACCTGGGACGGGGGCTGTCAGACTCCTAGCACGGAGCCCGTCTAAACAGAGAGAGTGCCGCGCAGGCCCCTTCTCCGCTCCTAACTCCCCATGGGCCTACGATAGCTCCCCTGGGAAATGAATTCGTGGGAAATGTTCTTTCATCTGCCCTATCACGTCTGCCCCGGACCCTGGGATCCATTCCCCTCCCCCAGCCCATGCCAGGGGGCTGGATCCATTCCTCCCGCCATGTTCCCCACCCCCATCTGTGGCGTGGGGGCTGGATCCATTCCTCCCCCTGTGTTCCCCCCCATCGGTGCCAGAGGGACTGGATCCATTTCCCCGTCCCTCCTACCTGCCTTGGGAAGGCAGTGATCTGTTCCCTGCCTCTCTCACAGCTGACCCTCCATGCTCTGCTCTCCTCCCAGAGATCTGGCTGCCTGTCCTCACCAAACTCCCCTTGGGTGTCCTGTCAGCTTGGAGGTTTCCACTCCGACAGGAGACATTCCACCCCACTCTCCCGAGCTAGCCTGGGGCAGGCTTCCCTCCCCAAATCCCCCGGCCCTTTGCTCTCCAATGAGCCCTCCCTCCGTGGAGAAGAAGCCCACCAAGGGACTCTCCCCCTCCCCAATCCTGGAGAGGAAATGAGCATTTGCCAGGGCTGGGGAGAGGAACCAGAATGAGAAAAGTCCAATCAACATGCAAAATACTAGGCCAGCGGTGAAACACCGACCCCGCCCTGCCATCCCTTGTAAACCACAAATGAGCTGAGCGGCTCAGCTCTTAGCACTGAGATGGGAGGTGAGAACTCCTGGTGCTGCAGGGGGGTTATTGCAGCATCCTCACCTTCCTTTCTGGGCGACCCCAGCGGGCTGTCAGACCTGTCCTAGCTTCCCAGTCAGTTGTCTGTGCCCTGAGTCCAAGCTCCACCGTGAGACTTCTCCAAGCGCTGGTCCTGCTTCTGATCATGGGGCTGAGGTTTGGAGCCGACCCAAACGTCGCAGCTGATTAGAGCGTGCCCGGGGGAGTAGGAGGCAGGGCTCAGTGGCCCAGCACAGAGACTTGTCATGAGGGCAGATTGGGAGGCCCATGGCACCAGCCATAAGAGACTGAAGTACCAAGCAGGCAAAATTGGTCTAATGGTTAGAGCAGGAGACCAGGAGTCAGGACTCCTGAGTTCTATACCTGCCTCTGCTGCTGGTTCGCTGTGAGACCTCGGGCAAGTCGCTTAGTCTCTGTGTGCCTCAGTTTCCCCATCTGTACAATGGGGCAGTAATACCAGCTTTGGTGACGTGCTCAGATTCTCAGAAGCACCGAGCAGCTCTGGTGGAAGTCAGCGGGAGCTTTAGACCGCCCCCCCCCCCCCCCCAGCACCTGAGCGAATCAGACCCCACGTAACTAGGCAGTACAGTGCAGAGTCCCAGTGTTGCTGGGTGCCAGTGCTCTGGAAAGCCCAGTTCCTGAGCTGCAGCCTCCGCTCTTGCAGCGCTCCAACTACCTGCACCGCGAGGCCCTGGAGCTGGCCCAGCAGTACCCCAACATCCGGGTCACGCCCTGGCGCATGGTCACCATCTGGGGCGGCGCCAGCTTGCTGAAGATGTACCTGCGCAGCATGAAGGACCTGCTGGAGATCACGGACTGGCCCTGGGACTACTTCATCAACCTGAGCGCCACTGACTACCCAACCAGGTCAGCCGGGGAAGGGAGGGTTCCTGGGGTCGGGGGAAGAGAGCCAGGAGGGAAGGAGCCATGGAGCAGGAGCTGGAATCTCTGCACCCGGCCTGGTGTCTCCCCCCCCCGGGTAGACACTGGAGATCCCCACTGCCGCATGGGAGGGGGAAAAGAGGAGAGAGCTAAGGGGCAATGAGGGGTGGAAATGGAACCCACGCGCCCGAGAAGGGTTTTGGGGAGCCCTGTCTGTACTGACCCCGTCAGCTGGTGAACGAGAAGCCATGTGGGGTGTGGGAGGCCCATTGGCAACAGTGGGCAGCGTGCGGCTGGGGGATGGGGCAGTGCAGCTTTGCTCTAGCCCCAGGCCTGATCCCATCTCTGCAGAAGAGCAGAGTGTCTGGCTGGGAATCATAGAATCATAGAATATCCAGGTTGGAAGGGACCTCAGGAGGTCATCTAGTCCAACCCCCTGCTCAAAGCAGGACCGATCCCTGAGGGCAATACCTTTGCTGGGAGTCTCTAGGGTGAATCAGTTCATCCTCCTCTGTCCCTTGCCCTGTGAGTGCTGCACGGGGGAGAAGCATCTGGTGGCTTTGCAAATCGCAGCCTCTCCGTGTAAGCATTTAGCCCTGGCAGCTGCAGCTCGCACTCCAGCGCCGCTAACGTGCTCTCCTTCGTATCACTGTTCCCTGCAGGACCAACGAGGAGCTGGTGACGTTCCTGTCCAAATACCGAGATAAGAACTTCCTGAAGTCTCACGGCCGAGACAACGCCAGGTAACCCGTGTGTGGGGGCAGAGTGGCGCTTGGCACTGGGGTTGGGATAGAGATCGGCAGGGGGGTGAACTCTGAGAAGACGTGGGCACTGGGCCAATTATACCAAGCAGCTGAAAGAACAAGGCCTACCTCCATCCGTCCCTGTAACAGCAGTACAAACAATGAGCCAGGTCAGCCACCATGTAAATCGGCGTTGGCTGTAATGGAGCTCCCCTGAGTCACGCCAGCCGAGGATCTGCCCTTGGCCTTGTCGCCGCACACTGGGAAATGCCCCCGCTCCTGATAGCGAGGTGACCTCTCGGCAGTCGGGAATGTGTGTTCCTCTAGAGACCACGCACTGTTGACCCCGCCCTGTCCCTACGCAGGTTCATTAAGAAGCAGGGCCTGGACCGCCTCTTCCACGAGTGCGACTCCCACATGTGGCGGCTGGGCGAGCGGCAGATCCCGGAGGGCATCGTGGTGGACGGTGGCTCGGACTGGTTCGCGCTGACACGGAGTTTTGTGGAGTACGTGGTCTACACGGAGGACCAGCTGGTGTCCCAGCTGCGGCAGTTCTACACCTACACGCTTCTGCCCGCCGAGGTGGGTGGGCGGGGAGGTTCCCCGGGGCGGGGGGCTCGGAGCTGGCTTCCCAGGAGTCTCTCCCGTTTTGAATCGTGTTCCTCCTTTTGGGGAAGTTATCCTGCCTTGGGGCCTGATCCTGTTCTCATTGATGTCGAAGCTCCCAGCGGCTTTGATGGCAGCAGGATAAAGCCCTTGAACTGTTTCCCATTCACGTCCTGTCATTTGAAGATCCTTTTGAGTGTGGACGAGGCTGTGTGTGTGTGTGTGAGAGAGACTGACTGGAAGAGGGGCGTGGAACAGGGTGTGTGGTGGGCATGGGGGCGTGGAAGTTGCGGAGACCTTGCCAAGCACAGCTGGAAATCCCCTGCATTCCCCCATTGCTAAGCTCACCCCTGGCGTGCTGGGCCCTGGCGGAAGTGAAATAGGCCCCAAGCCCTCTGGCTCTTACCGGTGGCAGGCTCGCAGGCTCCACAGCCGACCCATCTCGGTTACCTGTGTTAGGTGCTTCCAGCCCCTGCTCAGCGGCTCTCACAGTGCTGAGGATCTTGATGCCTTTTCGCACAGAAGCTTGAATGCAGAGCCACCCCAGCCAGACCAGTGACCACGTAGCTGCCGTCAGAAGGTTCCACGTTTCTCTCTCCTAACGATGTCTCAGAAGCAACGAACTGCCCCCAGAGCCGCAGCTGCTTTGTGTTTTGGTTTCCCTGCCTGCCCACACCACACACACAGCCTGGGCCCCAGCTCTGCCTTTCCCTGTTCCACCAGCCCCAGGAATAAAGGCCCTGCAAGGGGAGCTCCTGCACAGAGGTTGCTGGGGATAATCCTTGAGGTTTACTGGACTGGAGCTTTGCTGGCTCCGCAGGGCGGACGGGAGCCAAGGCCGTGTGCGTCCGTGACGCGCCGTACAGGGTCTGATGCCCCAGGTCCCGCACCTGTGGAGCCATCGAGACCTTTGTAAAGGGGGTGTGAAGTGCTGCCCTTCTGCCTTGGTAGCACTTCCCTCCTGCTTTGCATGGGTACCCATGGCTGCACAGCGTGTGGGGCAGGGGAGTCGGGCCCACAGCAAGCAGACGTGCTGAATAAGAAAGTGCCTTTGTTTTTTCCACTCCCTTTTTTAAACTCTATCCACCTTCCATCAGTTGCAAAGACCCCTGGATACGAGCCACTGGGAGGCATGATGGTCTGTTTCGGGGGAGTGTGTTGGGAATCTGTATGGAGTGAGTGTAGAACAGCCCGCCCCCTGGATCCGTTATGAGAGGGGGACAGCTGGGAATCCCAGGGGTTTGCAGACAGGAAACATTAGGGGCTTTTGTCCCATTTAAACCCACAGAGTTCTGTCTGTTTAAACAGCTGATGCCTGAAGTCTCCTCCGGCTGGGATAAGGCACAAAGGGGTGGGCTGGAGGTGTGTGTTTGGGAAGGGGGGGATGGGACTATCAGTGATCTCCATCATCTGGGTTTGCTGCATCTCTGGTGGGTTTTGCCCTTTTCTCTGTCTGTGCAGTCCTTTTTCCACACCATCCTGGAGAACAGCCATGCCTGTGAGACTCTTGTCGACAACAACCTCCGGGTGACAAACTGGAACCGCAAGCTGGGCTGTAAGTGCCAATATAAACACATAGTCGACTGGTGTGGGTGCTCCCCAAATGACTTCAAACCCCAGGACTTCCTGCGGCTACAGGTGAAAATGACACCCTCCCTCCCCTCTCCTTTCTCTCCCCTAACACCCTCCCCTTTCTTTAGTCCTACAAGCGGTTCCCTTCCCAGTCCTAGATTTCCTGCCCCCCCCCCACCCCACCCCGCACTCTCCTCCAAACAGCAGCTCATCTTTCCTTCCCCCACAGGCTTTGGTTAAGCAAAAATATCTTTTAAAACCTTAATTGTTCTTAGGAGAAATGTTATTCAATGTGGTGCTGATCTGTCTCTTTTGCAAACGTGAGGCTGACCAGGGCAAGTCAGAGATCTTCTGAAGAAATGCACACAGTCCTCCCAAATGCAGTTAATCTCTGCTAACCATGCACTAAGATCCTGGCTCTGTGCTATCGAAGGTCCTGATCCAGCCATCTGAGCCATGCAGGCAGAATTTTGTACCCAGGCAGAGCCCCATTAGGGCTCTGTGAGGAGTTCATCTGTGGACTCCTAAGTTGCAGGGCTAAGTGATTGGAAATAAGGCCTGTCAGTAGCAGGCTTCTCCAGGAGATACCATCAAATTGCAAATATTTCTGGAAAACAAACTGATCTGCCTTAAGAGCAGTGTTTTCATTGATAACGGTGGGAAGAATTTTAATCAATCTAATTCATGATTTACGCCGTTGGCTCTTTGCTTTCTCTTGGCTTGCGCAGTAGAAATAGACTGGCTGCGTTTCCTGCTGTTTGTCAGCCTCGAGTCCATTTCTCTGTCGCTCTAGCCATTGCCAATGCTGTCGGGAACACCTGTCTTTTTTCAGCAACTCTCCAGACCCACATTCTTTGCCAGGAAGTTTGAGTCGACGGTGAATCAGGAAGTTCTGGAGATCTTGGACTCTCACCTCTACGGTAACTACCCACCCAACACGCCAGCCCTCAAGGCCTATTGGGAGAACATCTATGATCGTGTGGACAGGCTGAGCGGGCTCAGTGATCTCATCCTGACTGTGTACACATCCTTCTCCAGGCTAGGGCTGCAGAAAATGACCTCATCCCAGATGCAGAAGGCAGAGAGAAACTGCAGGTAGGAGACCCTGAGATCCCGGATCTGGGCTCTGAGCAGTAGGGCCGCCTTTCAGCACTGTGGGATTGTGAGCGTGTCAATGGTCCCTTCTCTCTAGATTTGAGCTCCATGGCTTCCCATCCAGCGTGCACCTGTATTTCTACGACGACCGTTTCCAGGGTTACTTGGTGATGCAGGAGGTGCAGAACTCTGGGATGGGGCAGGTGGAGTCTCTGGAGATGTGGATGATGCCACGAGGGGCTCTGAAGCTGGCAGGTCATGGAGGACAAACTAACCGGCTACAGAATCTGGAGGTAGGACACCTACGCGCTCCCCTCTCCAGCCTTGGTCATCCCTCTCCCTTCCATTGCCACCAAACCCTCCAGCTCCCCCATTCTCCCGCCCACAAACTTCGCCTACCTTGGATTTATCTTAATGTTTAAACCAAGATTGGGTGTTTTTTCTGAAAGTTCTGCCCTAGGGATTGTTCAGGGGCGTTCCCTGGCCTGTGTTATACTGGAGGTCAGACTAGATGATGACAGTGGACCCTTCTGACCTTGGAATGTGTAACTGTTAACAACAAGTGGGGCAGGGGATCAGCTGGAGATGGCCTCTTTATAAAGTCGTAAGCCCTGGCCCAGCCATTTGGTCTCTGATCTGGGAGCGTCTCGCTGGACGGGAACGAAGGCGAAAGACTCCAGTGTGGAAATACTGAGCCAGGGAGTGGGAAACGGCTGCTTGGGCAGGAGTGGGGTCTGAAGCCCCCTTGGGAAGGGGCTAGGGCTATTGCTGCCCAGCTTTGTGAGTTTGTAGCTGATTGGCAGCTTTGTTGCAGTGTCTAATGCAATTGTGTGTCTCTGGCTCCTCTAAGGCAGGCAGGGAGTGTGGATGGGACAGCGCGGTGCAGGGATAGGTGTGGGTTTCCTGTTGGGGTCTCTACCCGAGCAGAAGGGAGGGCACAGGAGACTGGGATGTGGCACCCGAAACCCGTTGGCAGTGCCGTCCCACAGTCATGCTCTCCACCAAGGGAAATGCCCTGAGGTGGGGTGTCTGAGGCAACACACCCTATTTACTGAGGGGCTGGGCTGGCAGCCACAACTGCTGTGAGCTTGGCTGCTTTCTCTGAGTGTTTGAGCTCCTTCCGGCATCTGAGGCCCAGCCCAGGCCGGCGGGGGAGAGACTGTGTTGCCTTCTCCTGCCAGTCTGGTGGAACACGTTCTCTGGAGTGTGATGTAAGAACAGAGGTGGCTGATGCTTCCTCATGCGCTGGCTGACTGTGGCCTGGTGCCACCCCATCCTGACTTCACTCTTCCTTTCTCCCCTTGCAGGTGGGCACAGAGTGGGATCCCAAGGAGAGGATCTTCCGGAATTTCGGGGGCCTGATTGGGCCTTTCGATGAGCCAGTGGCCATGCAGAGATGGTCCCGGGGGCCCAACCTCACTGCCACCGTGGTTTGGATCGACCCCACCTATGTCATCGCCACGTCCTACGACATCACTGTGGATGCGGAAGCGGAGTTCACACAGTACAAGCCCCCTCTCAACCGGCCCCTGCGCCCTGGTGTCTGGACCATCCGCCTCCTCCAGTTTTGGGAGCCCCTCGGAGAGAACCAGTTCCTGGTGGTGCCTCAGACCTTCAACCGCAAACAGCCTATCGGGAAAGGTAAGGGGAGGGGCTGCCTCCTGCTGGACACATCCTACGCCTAGTCAATCCAGCCCAGCCCAGGCTTCCTCAGGCTCCGTCTACAGCAGGGAGGGAGGCTCAGTCTCCGTGGCCTGTGGGACCCTTGTCCTCTGCTGAGACCAGCAACAAAGAGGGGTCAGTTGTACCTGGTGGCTTTTCCTTCACCACTGAAAACCACCAAACCTGTTCCATACCGGGCCACCGAGCAGCCATTGGTGGGCTGATCTGCGTCAGGATCTTTGGGGTTGGTCTACACAGCAAGCCATGGTGTGACTCTACAGTGTGCCATCTTGCCGTGCACAAATGTCCCATGTGGATGCTGCTCCAGTGCAGTGAAAGCCCCGGAGGGCGGGTTGGGGTGCTGCGGGGTTCTTCAGACCTGTCACGGCACTGCCCACCTGGGACGTTACTGCGCAGCAAGCTGGCGCACGGTAGATTCACACCCTGGCTTGCCGTGCGGTACCTCGCCTTGTAGATGTGATCTGAGCCCACGACCTTGTGACAGAGCCTTCGCCACCTGTCACTGGGGAAATCTCGAGCCCTACTCTCGGCTGCTGCAAATGGGAGAGACTCCCCTGACATCAGTAGAGCTGCATCCATTTAGGCCAGGTTTGGCCCTGAGAATCCACATTGGCGTGAGCTAGCTTTAGACCTGCAGCTAAGGCTGCCTGGGAAATTGTCCATCCCAACCGAAAATGTCGTTTCTGTGAAAAGTTCTTACCTGGGAAATTTTGGGTTTTGGGGTGGGGGGGCAAACCTCCCCCCGTCCTGACCAGCTCTCCACGCAGCCACGGCCCAGCCAGTTGTTGAGGAAATGACCAACAAGCATCGTGCAACAGCCAACTGCAAATGCGAGCCAGAGAACTCTGCCATGTGAGCTGTGGCTTCCTCTCACTGTTAATGTGGAGCATTGGCCCATGGAGACCACAGGTCCCAGCATGCCATGCTCCATCCTGTTCTGAGCATCCTGGCCTAACCTGTTTCCCTATTTCTCGCATCCCCCTGTGATCGATCTGTGTGTGTCCAGCAGGGGTGGTCTCTGCTCCAATTGGGTGTGGCATGTTAAGAAACGGGCTGGTGAGCGCCTCTCCACTGTGTTCAAGGGGCATGGTGGGAGGTTTGGGGACTGGGTCTGCCTGTCTCTCAATCACCTCTCCCTCTGTGTTTTTGCCCAGATGACAGCAACTGGTTACATGGAGGTCCCCCCCGCAATGAGTATATGGAACAGAGCTTCCAGGGGCTGGGTGGGATTTTGAACCTGCCGCGCTCGGATGAGGTGGAGAAGGAGGCTCTGCAGAACGCGCAGCTGACGGGCAAGGCCCTGGAGGACTGGACAGACAGCAGCATCGGCAGCTTCTGGTCGGTGGCGGATCTCTGCGTGAGCAGCCCCTCCAGCTGCTCCTCCTTGGACTTGTGCAGCAAAACGTCCTGGAGTTCGCTTTCCCCAGACCCCAAATCAGAACTGGGGGCCATCAAACCTGACGGGCGACTGAGGTAGCAGGGGCAACCTGGGGCAGATAAAACGGAACAAGGGAGCGTCCCCCACGGCAAATGTGGGGGAGGGAAGCACACACGCCCCCAGGGGGGATTCTCTTGACTGTCATCCCGTCAGATGGCACCTTATTCACTCGGGGAAGAAAGAGAGGAACCTTCGGGCTGCGGAAAAACTTTCCTGTTTCATTTTGGGGGGAGGTGCTGGAACAGGAGTCCCACCCACCTCTCCCAGGAATGGGCACTGAGTGGCCGAAGAGAGCATGCGGAAGCGCCCATCGTCCGGGCACATGGAGGGCGCTGGCCTATGGGAGGAGCGGCGTATTTATTGAATCCATGCAGGTGTGACTCGGGTGTTTGGGGGGAGCCCAGCTGATCTGCCAGCTCTGGGTTACCCTCGGCATGCCCCCTGCCCTGCCCCTCCCCGTCCGTGGCTGAATTTCTGCAGGATCAGGACTCCTGCTGCTGATCTTCCACATTCCTGAGCAATTGCTGGCAGAGGACTCTGGGGACAAGGGTATGTGGGGAGCACCAGAGGCAGGGGCTGTCCTGCCCGTATTCTTAGACGAGCTGCTGCTGGCTTGATGCCTGCATCTCATCCCCCTCCACCCTATCCCCTTAGTTTGTATTTTTATAAATATATAGATAAATATATATGAAGCAAAGTGCAATAGAGACAAAGGCCCTCGTTGGCCAGGGAATCTGTGACTCATCTCCCCTTCGCTGTAATGTACTTTGTTCTTTTGGTGGCTTGGGGGGGGGCGGGGGGGGGAGGGGATTATTTCCTTGTGGTGGCTGCTGGGAATCAAACCTTGCCGTCCCTGGATGAAGTCGGTTCCCCTCTCGCTCGCCACAGGGCACTTCGTCAGTCGGGTTCTCTGTAGCAGCCGAGTGCCAAGGCTCCCTGGAGTGGGGCTGCTAACTGTGCCAAACGTTCGCACCTGCAGGTGATTCTCGTGTGATGGCTGGAGCTTGGGAAGGGGGAAGCGAAGCCCCTGGGCTCAAAGTCACTCCTCTAGTGGCTGGAGTCTGAGAGGTCCCCAGTGACTCCACTGGCTTAGAGAGAGGCCTAGCAGGGGCTGCTTGGGTGGATGAATTAAGCCTCTCACCCCCATAAAGTGTCTGCCCTGCCCCAGACGGGTGTTCAGTGCTGTATCCATTTAGCCCACTCGCTGGGTTCGGTGTGAATTTCCTTCCCCTGAGTTGGCAGAAACCCACAGCCTCTCCCCATACCTGCCGTGGCTTCCACCACGAAAAGCCCTGGGTTAGGCCAGCTTTGCCTAACCCCCTCCCACCCGTTCGAGCCTGACTAAAGTAGAGTGCTATTTCCCCTTCTTCCATAGGGACTAGAGACTTCAGAAGCTGCCCAGACACTATGGGGATGGGGGCCTTATAAGCTACCTATGTGACAACATCCTCCAAGGCCTGGGGCTCATAGGATCCTCCTCTCATCTCCTCACAACATTCACACCGCTTTCAAGGCCCCCTTGCATATGCAACGTCACAACCTGAACCCGTTTTTTTCGGTTCCTAACTCTGGGCTGATCTCAGCGGGTGGGTCCCAAAAGCTCAGACCCCCACTTGAATTCGCCCAGTTGAATGGTGGTGACGGGAGCTAGAGTAAGATGAATTCTCTGCCCTAGGGGTGAGCCTCTGTGTGCCATATTGTACTGCAGAGGGAATGCACGGACCGACTGAGTCAGGGTATTTCCCCTGCAAAGGAGCTGGATGCTGTTCAGTGGGAATGAGCCTATGTTTCAAAATTCTGACCCAGATACAAACTTACCCAGCGTTCAGGAACGTTCTGCTGGGGGGTGTCAATGTGACCCATTCTAGAGCAAGGGCTCGCTGGTATTTCTCCAAAACCTGGGGCATTTCTGGATCAGAGGGGCTAATCTAAGTTCATCTCTGGTATTAACTTGATCATCTCCCCATCTCCAGTTTAAGTAGGGTGAAGGTGCTGACGGGAACATATTGTAAGATAAGTTCCTTCTCTGGCCAAATGGGCCTCTCAAGACCCACAGTGGTCAGAGACCTCCATACCCCTCTGGCAGATGATCCCAGTGAGGACTGAGACGATGCTTGTGCCTATCTCTGCCCCCCCCCCCCCGCCTCCATCCCCTCTCTTTTAGCTGGGTATGTGGGGCAGTAGCACTGGGGCTGGAAAGGGACTCGGCCTGGAAAGTGTTATACAAGTAAACCTGGTATTCGGAAATAAGTGGGAGAAACTATGCAGGGCTTGGACCATGTTCCAAAGAGGTAACACCGAAAGCTTTGTGTCAGAAGCATTATGTAAAGTTGTCTTAAATATGCAACACCACCACAAATATAGCTGTATCTCTTGTACTGTGCGTCAGTTCTTCCTGCGCTTCCTGGAAATACCGCCGGGGTTCCTATGGAGATGCGATCCAGAGCCAGATCAGCTGGCCCCATCCATCTTGCCTGTCCTGGGGAATCCCTTGAGGAACTGACACTCGCTCCCTCTGTATCCGTTACCCTTTTTTGAACATCTGCTCACTCTCTGTAGGGGGCCACGGAAGAAAAAGAAAGTCTGGAACAGCTTTGGACAGCAACCTCTGTTAACACCTTCCTCAAAGACTGGAAACTCACTGAGTGTTATTTAGGGAGTTTCAGCATCTGTCAGTCCCCCTTTTCAGGAAGCCTCGTTCTGTAGCTCTCCCTGCTACCCATCCAGTGCTGTTTGCCTCCCCGTGTTTTGTTGGGTTTTTTTATTGTTTTTTTTCCCTGGGCAACTGTTGCTTCTGCATTGGCCATTGCTTGAGGCCTAATTTGAACCCAAGAGGCAAACTGTATGTGGGGTTGGGCCCTTTGGAAGCCATGGGATGAGAATTGCTGGCCCAGAATGCCTCTGGGGGCAGAGGTGGAGATTTTATACCATGCAGTGTTTCCCCATTGCCATTTGATCCCTAATAAGATTCAGTGGTGACAGGCACTATATAAAAACTTATATTCATAGAGTTGAGGGAGCACTGGCAGGATGTTGGGAGTGTTGGATTCTATTCTGCGCCATACATGGACTCCTTGGGACCTTGTACAGGTCATTTCACATGTTAGTGACTCGGTTTCCCTGAGCGTAGAAGGGCAATAATGCTCCTGACAATATTTCACTTGCAAGGGTGGAGTGAGGCTTGATTCCTGAATGTTTGTCAGTAGGTGGAACTTGTCCAAGGGAAGCGCTGGCTCCTATTAATACATTCATATCCCCTTTCTTAGCCACCCTGGGTGTTGCTACACCCGAGGGTGCATAGAACTAGCTGCCTGCCTGAACCGTGTCAGAACCATCTTTTAAGGAGTCTAAGGAGAGCTGATAGAGGAAATGTTCCATGGTTTCAAAGCATTCAGGAAACAGACTGTGTAACAGCACCAGAGACCATTCCCATGTAATGGGTAAATAACATCAGATGCATTAAACAAAAGCTGCTTCTATGTTTTTCTCATGTATTTGTTCGATCTTCTGTGCATAGCTACAGCCATGCCTACTCTGCCCCAGCGTATCCTTATGTTCCTTCCTGGTTTTGAATGGGAACTAGTTCAAGAGTGCTATCCTTTAAACATGCTGCCCACGTTCACTCTGGCTAAGATGTGGAGGAAGTTTCTTCGGTGGATTTTAAAATCCTCTGGGGTGGATTTTCTCTGCTAGTGTTGTGACTTCATTTTTATTATTTGTGTTACAGCAGCACCAAGTGGCCTTAACTGAGATCAGAGCCCCAGTGTGCCAAGTGCTTTAGTGTGGGTTTGTACAAGCAGACCCTGTCCTGAAGATCTTGCAGTCTAACTAGGCAGACACAGGGTGGGAGGAGAAGCAGAAGCACAGGGAGGTGAAATGACTTGCCCAAGGTCACACAGCAGGTCAGGGGCAAGCCAGGAGCCAGGAATAGATCCCAGGTTTCCTGAGGCCTACTCCTGTTCCGTGTGTGCTGGACTGGAAGACTTCTTCCATGTTTTTGTTTTTGTTTTTTTTTCCACTGAATGCATCCGATGAAGTGAGCTGTAGCTCACGAAAGCTTATGCTCAAATAAATTGGTTAGTCTCTAAGGTGCCCCAAGTACTCCTTTTCTTTTTGCGAATACAGACTAACACGGCTGCTACTCTGAAACCATTCTTCCATGCTGCCACTTATGTGTGGAAGGCTCTCCCTGAACTGATCTCTCAAGTCCTACACGCAGCACTGTCATGACACCTTAAAGAAACCAGCCAGCTAGTGATAAGGGCAGATGGTGACATTGGCACTTAATTTATTTTTGTACTGCAAATGCATCTCTTTGATTGTCTTTTTTTCTCCCACTCTGGGTTTTGCTTATTGGCTTTAGGCTGGAAGAGCTTCAGTGTGGGGATCTGGGTTTTCTACATGTTTCTGAAGGACCTGGTGCAGTGGAGCCCCTTTCCATGCTGGGGCCTCTCTGTGCTACTGCAAAAGAAATATGAAATAATACTTACTGAGAACATGGAAAAAACATTGTTACTTCCCCTTCTTTCGTCTTCCCCAGGAGCATCTTACAAACATCAAGACTGCTATGAGCTCAAGGAAAATAATAAGGGTATTTAGTTGTTGTGAAAGGTGCTGGTCAATCGCTCTGATGTTTCCCCAGCATCTCCTCCCAAGGTGTCTGAATCCTAACAGAGAGGGACTCCTTTCTAGGAGCAAGAGGGAAGCTCAAACTCTTTTGCAGACATTTGGAAAGAATCTGGTTCTTAGGTACAATGAATGGGGTAAGTTTACAGTGGTGACAACTTGTAGTAGCTGATGGCTTTTTTTTTTTAGTCCTGCAATTTCCTGAACCTCATTCTTCTAAAAAAGAGAGCTTAAGTTTTCTAGCCCGTGGGTTTGTGGAGGAAAGCTGGAGAACATGAACCCTAAAGGCCGAAGCAGAAGCCACACTACTTAAAAAATAAACACACAAAAAGCAACCCTCATGATTTCACAAAAAGAAAAGGAGGACTTGTGGCACCTTAGAGACTAACAAATTTATTTGAGCATAAGCTTTCGTGAGCTACAGCTCACTTCACCTCATGATTTGTGGGGCTTGACTCACGATTTTTAAATGTTTGAGGTTGATGATGATAATACGCAGCCTTATCCTGCGTGTAAGACCATTTGCAGAAACAATGACCTGTGCACCGTGGTCTGATCTGTTACTTAACATTTGCTCAGTGGTTTGAGCATTGGCCTGCTAAACCCAGGGTTGTGAGTTCAATCCTTGAGGGGGCAATTTAGGGATCTGGGGCAAAAACTGGGGATTGGTCCTGCTTTGAGCAGGGGGTTGGACTAGATGACGACCCGAGGTCCCTTTCAACCCTGATATTCTATGATTTGTAGAGCACTTGTGTTTCAACATTAACCAATGAATATTTCTGTGTCTGTTCCGTTACCCATACGGTGTAGCTCCAGCAGAGGGAGCTCTGTGCATCCATTGCAAGCCCTAAAATCTCTTTAAAGGAGCAGCCTCCGTTCCAAGGGCAATGAGGATTTCTGGGGACTTGGGGAGTGGATTAACATATCGAAAAGCAGCTCTTAAGAGTCCTGGGGACACGTCCTCCTTTCCTTTCCAATACGGATGTAAGTTAAGGGCTCACCTGACGGGTCTCATTCAGCTGGAGAGAGAGACGGGTATTTTTAAAGCATCTCCGATGTAGGGGGATTTTGTCATGGGTTTCAGTGAGACACTTAGTATGTCATGCTTTTGTATTTTCCCCTCCTTTATTTAAACAGAGCTTGCACTGGGGAAGGCCATTATAGAAAGGGGATCCAAAGTATTTGAGGTAAGGAGGATAATATGTTTAGATGTTTCCAGTATAGCTGCAGCAGAATCTTCCTCTTGAACTCTGCATGGACTGAAGAGGTACTGCTAGCTCAGGCTGCATTACACCTAAGGGGAGATCAGTGCAGCTGTAAACCTACAGGCTGATCGCTGCACCAAGATGCACAATAAAATCCATTGATAAGGGGGAGCTGGAGGCGTGGAACAGCGTCTCTTCCTCCCCACGTGCTGCGTCTCCATGGCAGCCGCCGACACAAGGTTCCATTGGGAGAATGTAGCAATTTTCACTTTGAACCAATCAAAGCCCAGCGGGATGATTCAGCAGCCAATGAGGAGAGAGCCGGAGTGGGGCAAGAGGTGGAAGGTGCAAAGATCTACGCGTGAGCCTGGCGGTACCTGGTCGAGCCTGGCCCGGAGCCCAGGAGGCTGGTTCGGTTCGGTCTGGTACAGTCCGTGAAGTATCAGCTGTCGGTGAGTCTGACTATCTCGAGACTGATCCAGCGCCTGAAGTTCGGTCATGTGGGAGAGAGATGCGCTGCTCGGTCCAAGATGAGGTGCCAGAACAAATCGGCCCGGCCCAGAAGTTATTGAACCTTTGAAGGGCTTCCCCAAGGACGGACTACCGGTTCCGAGCCGAACCGGGCCATATAACATTATTTGGAGAAAGAAGGTGAGGCCCAATTCAAACACTGCTGACAGCAAATAACTTTCTCCAGGAAAAGGGGAGACCAGAACCCCGCAGAGCCAGGCCAGTGCATCAAGCGAAGGAGAGATCAGAAGCAGAGGGCCAGGAGGAGGAGACTCCAGAAGCCATTAGAAACAGTCAAAATACAGAAAGGAAAAAGCAACTGGAATCCGCCAGGAACTGGTCACGCTACCAAGGGAAGAAGGCACCAGAACTCAGCCAAACCAAGTTCAGGGGTCAAGGAAAGGAGAGAGCAGAACCCAGCCACCTTATCAAGGACCTGTGTAATTAGGATCCACCACAGACCCGGGTCTGCTTATTAGAGGAAGGGGAAAACATGGCTCGAGAACCGGGTCACATTAGCAGATGAGAACAAAATGGACTGAATGGCAGAAGACAGCAACAGTTGACAGGGTTGATTGTTGTGGAGAAAATAAGGCCAGGTCAACTTGCTTTGAGAGACTGGATTCAGCCGAGGAGTGAGTGAGGCTAATTAGGAGGTGGCTGAGCCAAGGCCAGAGGGGGCTCGTTCCAAAGCCTGGTTGGGGTTTCTACGTGTAACCACGTCTGGTTTGTGTGAGGAGCCAGGAAGCAGAAGGAGAGATCACGTCGGACAATGCCAGAGATGACCCAGCCCAGCGATGTGCTAACACCTCCTCCCACTGCCAGCACTTCCATGGAGGCCAATGTAGTGGCCATCATCATAGCTGCAAGTGAGTACCCGTCTGTCTCTTTTTGTGTTCCCTTCGTCTGTCTCTTTGTGTTCCCTTCGCTGGGGTGGGAAGTGAGGAGCAGTTCTTACTGCAGCCCCTTGCAGAGAACAACAAAACTCTCAAACGTGCCCCCCTCCCCCAAGGAAAAATCCCTTTTGTTCCCTTCTTCCTGGGCTTTCCAGGCTCCATTATCATCTTTTCAGCACTGGGGTCTGCGGGAGCGGGGAGACTCATTTCTCCCCAAGTGCTGCATTTACCTTGTTGTGCCATGTCTGTGCAATCAGGGTTGGAAAATGCTACTTTCTTGAGTTGCTGTGAAAGGTACTTTGGGGGAGGGGGGGAGGAGAGAGGGAGAGCACCTTCCCCTCCCCCTACATAGCTGGATTTTCAGAGGGACCAAGCACCCCTCACTCCTGTTGATTTAATCAGAACTACAAGTGCACAGCACCTCTGAAAAACCAGTGATGTGCACGGAGAGTGTGTGTGAGGGGCAAGCTCCACCAGGTGCTCTTCTTTTGGGAACATTCCGGGTTTTTCCCCCTTTCTCTGATACACTTTTTGAGAGGCCCCAGTTAGGGGGAGAGAACTTTGCCTTTCCCTATGCCAGCTTGGGGCAGCTGTGCTTGCATTAATTGGTCTGCCTTGAAATGACCATCTGCTTACCTGGGTTTTATCATGTGGTCATCACATATTGTTCAGAACAAGTAGCATTGAAGTGCCTGGTTTCCAGGTGACCCATTAAAAAGCAGACACACTATTCCAGCCCATAAAGAAAAGGCAGGCAGCCCGTTCTGTCAACCTGTATTGACTCCATATGGTGGAGTGGGAAATAATTCCCTCTTGCCAGCTGGCATGTTCCATAAAGACTCCATCCGGGAGGAAGATTGGATCCTTTTGTCCACGTGGGAGTGTGATCTCTGAGTCAGGGGGTCTCACCTGAAATGTTTCACAAATAAAATCTGTTGCAGATCCCAGAGATAGACTGGATGAGACGCTACACTTTCTAAACATTGTATGTGGAAATAAATCCCTTTTTAACGTGCCTGCCAAGACCCGAGTCCTGAATCCCATATTTTTTGCTACTATATTGGCAAACACCTAAAGCTGCTTAATAGCAATACTAAGCCCTTCTAGGGCACCTTTCGCCAGATGATCTCACAAGGGCTTTACAAACGCAACTGTATTACGGTAAATTTCACAGCATCCTTGTGGGGTAGGGAAATATTACCCTCTGCATCCACAGAAGAAATTTTGAGGCGGGGATGGAGGAAGGGGACTAAGTGACTCACTTGAGGCCACGCAGCCTGTCAGTGTCAGAGCTGGGAATAGAACTCAGGAGTCCTGGTCTAGCGGTTTATCTCTCTTGAGGACTGTGGGAAATGCTCCTTCTTGTCCTGTGCTTTATGTGTCAGTGATCTAGCCAGGGAGATGCAGAACCCTGAGCTCTGATCCTGGCCAGTGTGTCAGTTCTCTACTAATGTGCTGTGCTCGTCAGCCTCTCCTGCTGTCTTGTGACCTCAAGCCCTCTGCTCCTGTGTAACTAACACAAGATCTTACCTTCCAGCCCTCTCCAGGTTGCAGGCATGGAAGTAAGGGAGAGAGAGAGAGCCCTTGTGTGAAAGCTAGAGCAGGAATGTGGTCTGATAGAGCAGGGGACTGTGGGGCCACGCTCCGGGCTTCTACTCCTGGCAATCTTCTGCTGATGCACTTCTTGACTTTGAGCAACTTGCTCATCCTGTTCCCTCGCATGCAAACAGCCTGTTATGAGCTGGGAGAATGAATGAGAATTAATAATAATTAATTAATTAATAATACCTAGCTCTTATACCGTGCTTTTCATCAGGAGTTGAAGGGGTGTGAGATCCTCAGCTGAAAGGCAATGGTTTACTTGCTTGTTCTGATCCGTATTAGGGCTGGTTCCATTCTGCCCAAATGAAGGGTAAGTGGGCACGGAGTCAGTTTCAGTACAGGACCCCCCACAGCGGCACAGAAGGGATGCTTGCAGACAGAGATACCACTCCCCAGTGGGGCTTTAAATGTCCTTGGAAAGGAGAGAGGCAGCTGCTCTTGGGAAACGGGCTGGCAGATAGTTATGTGTCGGCCACCTGGCTCCTTTTCTGGAGTGCCAGATAGAGAAAGAAAGGGGGAGGTTTAAGGAGCATCCAGGTTGGTTGTGAGCTGCTGGGCGTTCCAGGCCGGGTGGTGAGCTTGCTTGTTCTTTCTTCTCTTGGCAGCTGTTTCTTCATCTGTGTTCATAGTGGCGATATTGGTGCTGCTCCTGCTCTTGTACCACCGGGACCCACTGTGCTGCCAGTTCCTCTGCTCCTGCCGTTTCTTTCAGAGTCCCAGCCACTATGTAAGTATCCTGCCCACCTGTCTGGCTGTCCAGCTAACACACTGTGCCCTGACCCTTGCTTGAATCTGAGCAAATCCCTGGCATCTCCGTGATGTGCTGGTTTGGAGATGAGCTGCGATTTGGAAACCATGCAGTAGCCTGGTTAGAGTACCCTGGTACGGCTTGGTCTACCAGCCAGTGTGGAAGGGCCTCGTTTTTTGCAGTGCGATGCCGGACGGTGGCTTGGCCCAGTTCATAGTCCTCTCTTGCTGAATGATCACGGAGGACTCCCATACTCTCTGCTAATCACTCATTCTCTCTCCAAACAAAGTCCAGCTAGAGGCCCTTGCGCCCAAACCTGCCTGACTGTAGAGTTTGTGATCAAAAGCAGCCAATCGGGGGCACACCATGGAGGTAGGAGATGAGTATCCGAGAACACTCTGAGTGATTGACCTCTGCAGTGGTTGATTTTCACAGAGTAACAGAGAGTTCCCTCTCCTCTGTCTTTCATGCATTCGTGTTCAGAGCCAGGCTTTGCTGCTCTCCTCTTCACAGGGAAAGGGCCACAGCAGGACACCCTACTGTGAAGCACAGTGGAAATAGAAGAGAGGGCCACTCTCTGCCACTGGTATGTCAACAACTTGCTTTATGCACTGCACAGCTTGTGCTGAGGGAGCCAGCCAGAGCCGGAACCCCATTGCTCATGTCTAATGTATACCTAGCTTCAGGGGACAGCTTTAGGTCTTGACCTCCAATGCCAGCAGGGCTTGGAGCTCCAGAGGAGGGGCAGTTTGGAAGGGTATGAGGCCGATACATACAAGGTAGGATGCAGATACACACACGGGTACCACGTGCCAAGAAGTAATTTGAATTTTCCCCAGTCCTAGCTCCAAAGGGATATCCGCTCAGGGGAGGAGGGGCACTAGACTGAGAGAGAAACTTCTTCAGACAATGAAAGGCAAATGCCAGAGTCCGACTTGAAGTAAGTGCCATCACAGGCTGAACTCCCACTAGCAGATCTTGCTGGAAACAATGGCTGCTTTGCTGACTTTCCCTGCACAGCAAGAGGGGGCCAGGAGACCCCAGCTGGATCACTTCACCCCTTTCCTCTCTGTTGTTCCGAGGAGGTGCGCTCCTGCTCGTGGAGGTTGGCCATCTGTTGCCAGTGAGATGTGAATATTCAGCAGGCTTCAGCACACGCACCTGTCACACCTGCTCTTTGTGGAGTCTCCATGTTCCCCTGCAGGGGAGAGCCCCCAGGAGACCCCAGCAGAATGGGTTCCTCCCCACAGGTAGTGAGCAGCTGCCCTCATGCATGTCAAGCAGATGCCAGTACAGTTGTGGTGAGAAAAGTGATCATGGCACCATCTCACGCCACAGATCTGCTCTTTCTGGCGATTCAGAGCCCTGCTTGGGTTTCTGACCATTGAGGTGGATTAGGCTGGGTAATAGTTTCCCAAGGGAAGTGGTGGGAAACCCTCTGTTTGGGAATTGTCAAACTAGTGTATTGCAGGAGCAGCCCTGTGTTTTCGGGGATAGGGATCAGGTGACCTGTTAGTTTGGCTTTGGGAGAGTGAGCTGCATACTATTCTGGCTTGTGCATAATCTAGAGAACTAAATTCTACTTCCCTCTTCTGTTGTCACTGCAGAGTGGTGATATGCAATCCAGAAAGAGCCCAATGTGAACCGCAAAAGGCACTCTTGCGTAGGGAGGGGCTGTTTGTGGTTTACATTTGAAATGTCACATCTTTTAGTACAGGACTTCAGAGGATCTTTGGAGGACCCCCAAATATCAGGCTGCACCTCTCCTTACCCACCTACTAAGAGGGGATGTGGATTCCTTTAGTCTGTATATGGCCTTGTCTTTGCTACAAGAAAGGTGTGTCCTTATCTCAGGGTAAAAGCTTTTTGAAGAGAAGGCTGCACTTCAGTTATCAGGTCAAGTTGGTGACTAGGGTTTATCTTGATCTCATGTGAAACTCATGTGAAAACTGCAGGCTGCCTTCTGTGCACTAGAATTCTACATCCGGTTAATGACACCCCCTCCGTTTGTTTGTTTGTTTGTAGTGAAGACCAGGCTTGTATCTCTTCAGCTCTCCATGTGTTTTGTCAGGGTCCTCTGCAGAGACAGCAGAAGTGAGGAGCTGATATTTGCATGTAAACAAACAAGCAGGGAAATGTCTGTGGCCTTGTCCACACACACAAGTGGTACCATTTTAAGTCTACCACTCTGGTTAAAGCAATACCGTCCATCCCCCTTCCCCTACTGTGGACACAGTTATGTTGGTGAAAGGTACTTTCATATCAGTATAGCTTGCTGCCATATGGGAAAGGGGAATAAGCTATATGGGTGTAATGCACCTTTATAAGTTCAACCAACTAGGGGTTGTACCAATTTAACTATTTCAGTTTTTAAAAAATTGTACCCTGTACCAACATAGTTAAAGTATACAAAAAGTATGTGTCGACCAGGTGAGAGAGTCTTTATGAGCAATAAAGAGCAAAAGTAAATCTTTGGTTTGCTTTGCAGTTCACCTTTACAGAGCCAGGGCTGATCTTGCAGGGCTGACAATTAGGAGAAAAAAACATGTTGACTAGTAAACGATCAGATTTTCTCTGAAGTCATTAAGAGACAATGGGATCCCCACAATGCCCTTCTGCAGAGCCACTTTGTTGGAGAGAGAGCTGTAAATACGCTGATTCCAACAGGAAGAGAAACAAAGAGTGGATGAAACATAAAACCCTGACCACTTGTAATTGGTAAAGATCACATGACACTTTTCACAAGTGTGTGAGTGATTGGCCTTGGCCAAATTCCAGTGAGGGCAATTACAGTCTCTGCCTCCTCGCTTCACCTGGAGATTGCGTGGAGAAGTTATTCTTTGCTGGAAGAGATGGGTATAGTTGGAGCACATATCTGGGAACAGTTAACTGCCCGGAGCTCTAATTCTGGCCTTGCCACCAACGTCTTATTGGGGAAATTGACCAGAGTAGCTATTGCAGAGTGGCGTCCTATGCCAGTGTTCTTAGTCCAGAGTAAGGGTTTGTCTACACTTGAAAGTTATATCAGAGTAAGGTAGGGTGTGAATTTAAAGTGCAGTTGCTATTATGGAATAGCACCACATGTGGACACTTATGCCAGGATAAGAGTGCCTCATTCATGTGTGTTTAATCCATTTCCAAAGTGGATTAAGGAAAAGGAACTCTTGTTCTGGAGTGTGTCTACACCTGGAACTATCCAGAGTAACAACTGCACTTTAAATTCACACTGTATCTTATCTTGAAATAACTTTTCCTGTGTGGACAAGCAAATGACTTACCTCTCGTACTGGTTTTATTTATGCTAGGGGAAAGGTGCTTCCCCTCCTCTCCCCACCCCAGCTAGCTCAGTCAAACTAGCTTAACTTGATTGAAAACTCCATTTAACACTACCGTACTAAACACAGGGCTTGTACCGGTTCAAGTTGAGTTAATCCGCTTCTAAAACACTAGCATATGCATACTGCAATGCCCCACAGCGCATTAACTCCACGCTTACACAACTCTGGAGTCCTCTTGCAAATGGACGACATTTGCTGCAAATGGAATTAGTTCAGTCTATGGGTCGTATGCACACAACAGCTGCGCCTCGCTGTTGGCGTTCTTCAAGCTATCCCTGTGCAGTTGACCATTCCTGACCTGTTTACCTGTGTGCCCTCCCCTGCCCTGGTGTCAAGTTCCCAGGATGACCCTTCCCTTGTTTAAAAGTTGCCCTCCCCTGCCCCCGAGGCCAAGCAGCAGGGCTCATTGGAGAACGAGCGGGATGACACCTGAGAGCCAGGATCTGGTTGGGACTCGGACTGTGACTGAAAGCCACTCCCATTGCTGCAGGGCAGGACTCCGGCTCAGTCCTAGCCAGCAACTCAGGCCAGGACCAAAGAGGGAAGAGCCTCTGGAGTGGAGGGAACTTTGGGGTGTGAATAGCGGCCTGTCCGATGTGGTGGTGGTACTGTGTTAACTGAGCTAGCTTCTGTTCCGGGGGCCCCGTGGCTGCAGCAGATGTAAGCTAGGAAGCATTCCGAGTCTCCAGCCCCTGCCCCACTTCTCCTTTCTGCTCTTGCTCTCCGCTCCCCCCACCCCAGCTCCCCTCTATAGTCCCAAGATGGCGGCTGCTCCATGCAAGCACTTGGTTTCTGTTACATGCTAAAGCCCTGACCATCTGCCATTCCCAGGTCCACGCTGTGGAGGGCACATACCCATCTGCCTGTTTTCCTTTCCCCTTCCCTCCGCTGTCCTGCCTGGGAAATTCCTGCTCCCCTCCCCTCGAAACACCTGTTCCTCATCTCAAAATGGTGGCTGGCAGCATTCCTCAGCCATAGCCTCTTCACCACCCCCACCCACAGCAAAGTCAAATAATGAAAATCCGGGGTATGGGGCTCTGCATGTTGGTGTGCTGTAGCTCCATGTATTTCAGCACCTATCTCAAAAAAAGGGAGCCCTTCCCCTCCTGAAATTCTCTCGCTGGTCATCCCAGGTCTGCAGAGTGACTGCCTTCCTCTGATCCAAGCCCAGAAATGGCACTGCCCAGTGTGGGGCGGATCCAGGAACTGCTCCTCTGGTACCAATTGCTCAGTGTCCTCCTCTTCTTCCTCATCTTTGGCCCGCCGCCGCTGAATCTCCTCCTGCTGCTGCCGCCACATCGGGCGCTCGGCGGTGAGCAGTCTCCACAGCCAAATGTGTCCGGCTGTGAGTTCTGAAATACAGCCCAAGCAGCTTCTATGTACTTGGGGCTGTCATCACAACGGGAGCATTGCTGCGTCCATGCTGGCCAACAGGAATCTGAAAATGGTGCTAGCCCACCCGCAAAGGAAACGGGGCTGTGAAGACATGGGAATTTTCAGAAGTTTGAAGCCACCTGACTTCCCACAGTTCACAGCGAAAACAATCCCAGGATGCACCCTGCTGTGCAGTGATGCAGAAGACCACATTATACCCTGCAAGAATCATAGAAGTGTTAGACTGGAAGGGACCTCGAGAAGTCATCTAATCTAGTTCCCTGCATTCAAGGCAGGACTGAGTAATAACTAGACCATTCCTGACAGGTGTTTGAATAACCTGTTCTTAAGTTCCTCCAATGAAAGAGATCCCACAACCTCCCTACGCAATTTGTTCCAGTGCTTCACCACCCTGATGGTTTAGGAAGCTTTTCCTAATGTCCAACCTAAACCTCCCTTGCTGCAATTTAAGCCCATTGCTTCTTGAATGCAACACCCTCAGTGCACAACAAGCTGCTGCTGTGGGTACATGCGATGCAAACTGAAAAACCCAACAGGCGTTCCGTATGCACGCTACTGGTACAGCTTACATACAGCACTTTATCAGACACACTGCAAAAAGCTTTTCATTTCCCACCCCATCATCCCCTATCCCCTCCTTCCCCATGTAGACAAGACCACAGATTAACACCTTTCACTTCATTTTAGTAGGTTACGTTATAGCCTAGGGTAGCAGCACACATTATATTGTGCAGCCATGACGGGCAGGGAAATTTTGGCCAAGGGTTCTAGGGCAAACTGCTATTTTTTGTTAAGTGGTCTTTAACATTCATAGAGAACAGACCCCAGGCTTTTCAAGTCATATCTTAAAGGCCCACACAGGAAACTCAACCTTTCCCCTTGTAAGGACAATGGGTGGAGTCCACCTTGCTGAAGTGTGAACCAGAGTCTTCCATGGAGGCCAGATATTTCCACCCAGGAGATGATGACTTAATGGTGTAGACATCAGGCTTAAAAGAAATAGGAATCAGGCTTGTCCTTTCTTATGGACAACTGGTTACCAGCCCTAATTCTGCTGGCCTGACCAGATGTGTGAATGCTGCCAAAGGGAACACACTTGTGAATGGTGGACACAGGGAGCAATAGCAAGCACTGAGCTAGGGATGGGGTAGAGAGTAACTGGGCAGGAAAGCCAAACAGAATGAGAGACCCAGGGGGGAAATCTCAGGACTGTTTACAGAGCTGCACTGTTTCTTGCTGGGAGCGTGGGATGCCCTCTTAAGCCACAGGCCATAAGGTCTCAGTACTATAGTAGAGGTGGAAGTGTTATTGCCTGCGGTCAGCACACTGCGCGCCTCCCTAACCCCCGGCACACTCACCGAATGCCAGAGATGGGCTCTCACCTTGTATTCATTTCTCTTCCTTTCCCGTCCCCTCATGCCATATAGGATTGTCCTCCTCCATACTTCAGCAGTAACCAGCGGCTGGTGGGACCCCAATCAGGAGCACAGCAATTGGAGAGCTCTGCCGAGAATCCTGGGGTGCAGGTGAGGGTACGGTGTTTTCCCTGATGGGGTGGGTAAGAGTGCTTTGTGGAGAGGGCTGTTGTATTAATTTTATGGAATAAATGGGCCCAGAGAATCAACAGTCTTAACGTGACCCTGTTGCTGCCCCAACATTAAAGTTTTAAACAGCGTTCCGGGTTTACAAGATATACAAAGAGCTCCGTCTGCTTAGTACCACAGCAAACACACCATTACAAATCTTTTTAACCCTTTATTAAAGATACAGAAAAGGAAAAACGGTGACATTTGCAATGTAAAGAACTAAGCGAGGCTTCCATTTTAACACCACCCCTTGTTCCCTTTCCCGTTAGCCACAGACAGGTTTTGGAAGGACCCCCTCCTATTTATGATAGCCTTTGAGGTGGTATGAATGATGATCATAACTGGAGCTATTAAAGTCTGATCTGATTTTCCTGAAAGACACAACAAGATAAACACACACCAGAGGGGGGAGGAAAAACCTAACAAAGCTAGAAAAGGCAGTCATCCGGGTCCCTCTCACATCAGGACAGTTTTCAGGGTCAGGACAAGGCAGGCCCAACGGTGTAATGGTGGATCTTGGAGTCCCAGGAGAAGGTGGAGGTTGCAGCGTGATGGTAAAGCTCACTTCCTGTCCACCCATCTTCAGCCAACAGTCGTCAGCAGACAGCTTCTGATTTCCCTCCCAAAGTCTTTGTCTTTTAAGGACCCCAAAAGGGAGTGATGGGCAAAATAGTCTATCCTCTCATTATTCAGCAATTAGGCCTAATTTCCAACACACCAATTTTGGCTCATTGATTTCCAGTCCCACACCCTTCTTGTGTGCCAGGCATGATCTTAACACGGTCCTTGTAGGCCTTTTTGTTTGTACCAGTTCAGCCTGTTTCCCTTTTGCACCTTTTCCCAGCAACTCTCATGGGTTATTGTGGTATTTTATGCACTTTACTAACTTCTTACACTTGAATTTACAATTAGGGTAAATTCCTAGGCCCAGTTATTACAACTGGGCAGCAAAGAGATCATGTCATATAGTGGAAGATGCTTTGGGTATGGAGGCCGGGGGAATCTTGGGGTGCAGGGGAGGGTATTTGGGTGTGGGGCAATTCCTGGGTGTAGGATCTGGATAAAATCCCCTTAGACGTGGGTGCAGGATGCCAGAGAGAATGGTCCTATTACAAAAATGATTTGGGCATGAAGCTCCGGACAGAATCTCCTTGGTGTGGGTGCTGCAGGCCTGGGGTTGCAGTGAGAACTCTGGGGCACCATCATCATGGGGTGCTGGTGTAGGTGCGTTAGACACAGGGCTCCACAGACAGTCTCTGGGGGGGTACTCTAAGCGTCGGCATCCTGAACAGAATTCCTGGGCTGAGGCATGCTGGGCCATGGAGTTCCCAGCAGACTAGGGGCGCTGATGGACTCGGACAGTCATATGACCTGTTTCCATGCTGGGCGGCATTGGGTATTTCTAGGGAGATGAACTATTCTGCGTTGGGCCCCCCAGCAGCTATCAGCTCCCTCCATGGGAGCAGCTGCGCTTGCCAAGCTACGAGAGCGTGCGGAAGAAGGATCGGCAGCGGGAGATCCATCAGCTGATTGCCGAGAGGTTTGGACTGTGGGTGGACCCCTCCCAGGAGGTGAGTGGAAGGCTGCTTCAGCTGCCAAAATCCTGCCTCCAACTGTCTAGAAGCACAGCAGTGGTGCCATCCTGTAGGCCTTCCCCCAGCATTCTGCCGTGCAGTAGCAGAGGCCTCTGTTCTCTGTCTCTGAGGTTGCCTTTCTCTGATAGCATTTCTCTCTGGGAAAGAAACACCTGGGTTCCAGGAAATTCCCTGTGGTTTCATTTCTACAGGTTAATGATTGATCCCTCCCCAGTGCATCTGCAGAGCACTAGGAGAGGGGACAGGGCTGCTGGTCTGAACCATCTGTTTGAAGATGGGAATGTGACTTCAGGATCTAACAGGATTCCAAGTCCTCCTTTCCCCCACTCCTTATGCTGGCAGCCCTCCTCGCTGCTGCTACTGTTGAATGTCTTTTTCCCCTGCCTGGGCTTGTTCATAAGTTATTGGATTGTGAGGCTTTGCCTGGTGCTCACCTTCCAACCCTTAAGCCTCCCGCTCAGTAGACTAGTGAAAAGCAGGTCTTCTGTCTGAAGTGTCCACATCCAGGTGAGGTGAGCCCTGGGGCAGCACCCCAGGCAGGATAAGTCTGCTGTACCAAATGGCATCGGTTCAGTCTTGCCGCACCCAGGGTTGACTGGGGCAGACTGGAAATCCGAGACTCTTATAATACAGTGGGATTCCTCTGCTGACTTCCTTCCTTTAAAGGTTGAGCCATTAAGCCTGTCTCCAAAAAAGAATCAGTGCAGTTGACCCTATGACAACATTTAGCCCTGCCTCCCAAGGGCAGGTTACATGTGCAGAGTACGTTACATGCACTTACTAAACCTCCTAGCACCTTTTGAGGCAGAGAACCTGAGGCACCGAGAAGGTAAGGGCCTTGTCTCAGAGGGAGATGGGGGTAGAGCGGGAGTTCCGGCTCCTAGCTCTGTACCACGCACCTTGCCTCAGACTGATTTTCTGTGCAAAAGTGGAGATGTTTTAAACACTTAAGCCCAGATCCCCACAGGTATTTAGGCTCCTAACTCCTCCTGATTTCAGCAGGAGCTAGGGGCCTAAATACCTTTCAGGATATGGGCCACAGATACCACAGTGAGGTGTGTATGAAAACCTGAGTAGTCAGCTCTGGCTTATACTTATAAATATAAGCAACAGTTGGCATTAAATGCCCAGAAATTTATAGGTGGGGGAGGGGCATATGTAGTGGCTAATCTTATTTTAACAGGAAATTAATAGTTTCACTGGGAAGATTTCCTGAGGAAAGGTTTTTAAGGGGAACGCTGACAGATCCCTGAACTTACCACCAAACGCCATAGCTGGGGGTGAGGAGACAGGCCATAAGAGTGGGTGGGATGGGCTGTAATAGCTGCATTGGATTTCCACCATAACTCTTTAGAAACTGCCGTTGGCCTATAATCTCCTCCTGCACACTTATCTAGTTGGCAATGTGAAAAGTGCTGCTGTTCTAAGAAGAGTTTAATGGATGGCCCAGAGTATTTAATTTCAGAGCTGTGGCAATGGTGTGAAAGAACTCACGTAAACCTGTTCTATAACATGGGGTAATCTTCGCCACTGTGTTTCCGAGCAGTGTAATAATGGATTCCTCTTTCCTCTCAAATAGCTGCCACCTCCCTATGAGCAAGCCCTAAGGCATCCTCCAGCCCTCCCAGGAACTGGAGCCGTGTCAGAGTTACCAGATGGACACAGATTGCTGGACACATTCCAGGCTTCCATCAGCTACCAAACTCAAAGGAACACAGCTGTGTAGAACGGGAATCAACCCTGGAACACCTCTCCTTCCTTCTGTGGCAAGGACAGCAGGGCCTGTGATGTCTCTCCCTTCCGGCGGGGCAGAGTGGAACTTCATGCCTTCATTCAGTCACACAAGCAGCTGAGAACCACTTGTGCAAATCACAGGCAAAGCAGTGGACATTTCCATCAACTCACTCCCCTACAAGAACGAAGGTGGAGTGAATACCAGGATCGATTTAGCAGCCATCTCTCTCCCAGAAACAGTGAACTAAAACCTGAGGGGATTTCTGCTCCACCATTTTCACTCTAGTAACCTTATCTTAACCAAAGACCACAATAATCCTCAGCCATTTCTGTTGTATTTGAGGGGGCAGAGCAAAGGTGATGGTCCACTCAGCCAAGGACTGTCTCTGGAGCAAAGGCAGGGAGCTGTTTCACTGTAACATACACCTCTGTGAGGCTGCAGCAGCTACTGTCACACACTCAATTAAATCTCAGAAGCTAGGCCTCTCGTCCTCAAATGCTTTATCTTATCTACTTCTTATGTTAAAACATTTACCTTATCAGGTACCAGCGGGAATCCTGACCTGCAAGTGACAGAATTAATATATTTGTACTAGAGCTGCTATCAGCAAATCATAGCTCCATGCTCCACATTCCTCGGGGATTTAAAAACGCTACGTGGCGGAAGGCTTGTCAGTTCCGACAAGATAAAGGTTCACCAAGGGCTAGGACTCGTGGAGCAACTTGCTGTACAGTCCCAAAATGCTGTAAACAGCCGCATTTCAGAACAGCATGAGCTTGTGCCACAACGGGCAGCTGGGAAAGAGTTAATGTAACCACAGGGGACTTCACCCTGAAAGGTGCCAGGGTAGAACCATGCTGATGACAACCTAAATTACTCAGTTCCCCTTCATAAACAAATGGCTATTTGAATTCTGGAAATCAGATCATCTAATTTCCCTAGTGCTGATGTAATTGCAACTCTCAGATGTTCAATTACTTTTTTGTATTTCAGGACAAACTTTTAAAATGTTGTTTACAATGTTGTAGATAAAACACGGCCAGTCAGATCACAAGATGTCTGCTGTGTGACCAAGTGCTGCAGCCTGACAAGACTGAAGTTTTGTTGTTTGGATTACGCCTCTTTCACCCTTCAGCTGATGAGTATGATGCTCTCACAGACTTCTTCGCCCAGTTGGGAGTTACACACTTTTTTTGTGGGGGGTGGTTCCAAGAAGGGAAAGGAAAATTCTCTTCTGCAGTATGTGGAACCTAAACACAACAGTATAGTGCCAGTGCCTGAGAACCAGGAAGTGAAAATAACTAGGGACAAAAATAAAACCAACCAGTTTTGGTTTATGTCCAAGGTAAGTGAAAGTGCAAAATATAATTAGCATGAAGGACTCCCTAAAAAAATGATTTGATGTTTACTAAAGAGGCAGAAGGCAAGGATAAGGATTTTTTTTTTAAAGGCCCACTATGCTAGAAATTATAGGAACAGAAGTTTAACACCTTCTACTATTAAAATCAAACATTTTCAAAGTCAGCTGGCCTTATTTTGTCACTGGTTCCCCTGCCCTTGCACAATGCTGTAACATGAGCATTACAAACATGAGGGACTCAAAATCCAGACAAATTGCTTTAGAATGAAACCTTAGAAAGTCATGAAAATATTTCTGTTGACTGTAGGGTTTTATTTTTGGCCACAATGTGGCAGTTTCCCTTTTGAATATGCTCATCATGGCAGGATTGGACATGGCCATAATTCTAAAACTATTTTATGATTAATTCAGAAAAACATTTTATTCTCATTCTCTGAAGCTGTCTTTTGGACAGGGAGCTCCTAGAGTTTCCTCTGCTACCTAGAGGACGGGAGTTTTACAACAAAACTTCTTGCAAAGATGCAGGCTTCACGCAGTACAACCAGAGCTCACCGTGTGAGCAGAGCTGGTTGTTTATGTCTCCCTAGACTTTCCCCTCAGATGATAACTACAAACAGTGGAGACAGCTCCTTCTGGTACTTGTTCGTGCCAATAAACTGTAGTGTTGGGAAACCAGTAACTCCTTGCATGCAGGTTTATAACTGTTATCAATATGCTGCAAATTCTTTCATTAAGAGGAGGGGGAGAGACAGCAAGGATTCAATACAGCCTCTGATCCCCACCACAATTCGCTCCCGCCTATTAGAAACAATGCTTCTAGTTAGCACACACCAAAAGGCATCCTCGTTAGACTGACTCAGTAACTCCTGAGTAATGATCCTGATGCTGGAGCCTTCAGCAATCTTGAGCCTCAGTTTCCCCATGTCTCATGGGAATAGCTGCTTTCCTATTTCACACGTTATGAGAATTCATGTTTGTAAATGTCTGAAGATGTGATTATCATCATCCCGGTTTTACCACTGAGGAAACTGGGGCAGAAGTTGAGGCCCAATGCTGCAGAGTGAGTTGGTGCCAAAGCTGGGATTAGAACTCAGGTTCCCAGTCTTGGACTGACTGACTCCCTCCCACACCCCACAATTCCCTTTCCGGAATTCCCAGTGTACATCAGGTGCAGTTAGGACAGGAGCCGTTCCAAGGAATGCTGAGAATCAAAATGGCCATACCTAGAACTGGATAATTCCTGTGCAGAAATTGCAGTATATCTGGCTGGATTGGAGCACAGCTGTCCAGAAGGGAAAGGCAGCTTTGCTGAGCCCTTTTTGTTTTACATTTATTCCACGAACACCCTCACGCTGTTCGAGAATCCCAGAACATTTATTGGATATATATTTCTACAAAAAACTTCAAGGTAGTCCGGGTTACCTTGTAACTCTCAAATTTACACCCAGTGAGTTCCAGGAGCAGGAAACTGGAGTCGCCAACAAGTCATTTCAGAGCTAGAGGAGTCCTCCAGACATCTTTTTGATTGAGTACCACATCTGTCAAGGTGATCAGTCATTACTGCATGAGGCAGCAGAGCCTCAGAGCATGGTGACTAGCTTGAAGCTCCCCACTTCTTTGGTGGGGACAACGTTGATGAAGGTTTTGTAAAGCACCACTCCTTTTGGTAGACGACAGATCACTTCCCTGCTCTCTTGGCTGCGGGGTGGTGGCACATAGACCTCCTTGGTGAATCGCACAATCCCATCCTCCAGAGCATAGAGAGTCTTGTTACAACCCATCCCCACCTGGAAGAGATGAACAGTATCGTGTTAGAAAGGGAAGGCGGTGTTTAGGTCACTATGTATCATTTAACCAAGTGGACCAAGCCACTAGTCTGATGGCCTGGCTTCAGCAATGGCCAGTACCTGATATTTCAAAGGAAGGCAATACACACAACACACTCAGGGAACTGCAGACAATTCTGCACACTGTGGGGGTGGGGAGGATTATTCTAATCCTGAAGCATGAGAACTGATTCCCTTAACTTCATGTGCAAAACTTTCAATAGTAATAGTCAAAATTCTCCAGTTGTTTACTAAATCTGGCTCATGCACTGACATGGTTTTGAATGAACTGTAGAAAGCGTTTGGTAATGAAACAATGATTTCAGGGTTCTATTGAATGCACCTGAGGAAACAGGGAAGAGCCTTGCTAGAGCTAAGGCTGGATTCTGCACTTCGCTGTGGAGAGCTATAATAGATGAAAAAGTAACTCACATGAGCCCCTGGATGCCAGCGTATCATCCGTTGGGTGGCTAATGTATTGCCTGCATGAACAAAGGAACCTGCAACAGAGAGAGATGGATTCAGATTACAAAAGAAGCATCTCTATAGCCTGAGTGCTGGCAGAATGAGAACTGCTCAAGGGCTCACAAAGCCAGCATTGGTTGGGATGTTTCCTAAGGAGGAATTATCCCAAACTCTTAAAAACATTTGAAGTAAGAATGCTCCTACCAGGGAATACAGGGCAGTTGATAAGCAATGGCAAAAAGCAGTTTTAGCCTTTGAAAAGATCAGTTTGAGGGCACAAGGCATTTTCTGTTTGCTGCAGGCATTTTTTTTATTGCCTTTTACATCAGTTTTTTCCATCAGCAAACCCACCCTAATTGTTAGGCACTCAGTTACAGGCATCTGTACTTTGGCTTCTACTAAGCCTCATAATTCTCCTCTTTATCAATACTTGAAATGCCCAGCTTCTGAGCACAGTGTGAGGGGAAAGGGCACTTAACTTATCAGGTGCCCCCTAGGGTGTTCCTCCTCCCAGATTCCCCGGAGACCAGTTAAATTAGAACCAAGGCATGTTTCTTATTGGTAATTTCAATTTCCTGCACGTAGGCAGATCTGGAAGCGAGATTGTGTTACTCTAGCCTCCTGCTGGCTACTCTCACAATGGTGGTTATGTATGCAGTGTTGTTGTAGCCAATGGTGTTTAAACCTTCAGGTTTCTTTCTTTTGCAAAGAGTTACAAACAACCCCTCCCATCTGAACTCTGAAACACACAGCAGTTTCACGTGTAACAGTCCCTGATAACCAGGCAACAGGGGAGGGCACGTTCCAGATCATATAAAGCAGCGGACCAGACTGACTAACCGACCTTCTGTTTTCTTATAGCCATAGCGTTTCCCGGGACTGTGGCCACCAAGATTTTTTGAGCTGCCCCCACTCTTCTTGGATGCACATCGCACCACAACCGCAGTCACCTGCGGAGCAGCCAGAACTGTATTCAAAGGAA
The DNA here is from genome assembly GCF_965152235.1 of Eretmochelys imbricata. Classification (NCBI taxonomy): domain Eukaryota; kingdom Metazoa; phylum Chordata; order Testudines; family Cheloniidae; genus Eretmochelys; species Eretmochelys imbricata. The sequence goes on along the minus strand of NC_135585.1, from coordinate 13,842,138 downwards.
GAAAAATAAAAAAAAGTTTTAAAAAAGTAATATCTACAACAATGAATTCAAAATGGACAAATATTTACATTTCCTTTTAAATCAGGACAAAAATTAATTCAAAGCCCAGTCATGTCATTTCAAAACAAATGTTAAAGCCAAAGACAGAAAAAAGCCCTTGGAATAAATGTATAACAACAATAATTCATATTTAACCCATTGTATCTCTCCTGCACACAACCAAGTCGCACTTCAGAAAGCATCCCGCTACCTAAATGGAGTAGCAGAACTCTAAGCAGTGCATCTAAATGCAAACATTCTGCTATTAGTTGTGGCCATGCACTTTAAATCCTGAGCTACAGAAACAGTTACAGAAAACAGTCAGTGTAGCCAACTGATACGAGCACAGCACTGAAATTCAGGACACTTGGAGTTTATCTTCCACTAACTCACTCAGTGAACTTGAGACAAGTCACAAATATTGTATGCCCCAGTTTTCCCCATCTGTGAAATGGGTATTAATACTTAATCTCAAATTGTGAGGTTTAGTTAGTGTCTGTAAAAATGCACAGTTTCATGATCAAGACCCTGATACAGGACAGTATTTAATTGCTGTCCTGAATCGGGATAAATTTAAGCACATGCCCTAGTAGCCAAGGCCTGGGTTTAAAAAATAAAGTTGTTACAGTAAGTGATTCGTCTTTCTCCTTCTTGGAACATGTCGCCTTTTCACATCACAAAGTTCTTCAATTAAAAACCAAATACACAAAATCCATTGTCAATAAATACATTCAAACGTTTAAAATCAAGGAAGTCTGACCCTTTTGTGAATTCTACTTCATAAGAAGTGTCCTGGATATAATTAGTTCTTTTTCATACAATCAACAGCCAGTTTCCCTTTACTCTAAATCCTTCTATTCAGATGTCTAAGTAGTGTGTTACTGAACCGTGGTTGCCACAAGTGTCTCATTTCCTTATTTAAAAATAGCAATAGCACATTATAACACATACTTTGCAAACCACAAAGATTTGGGGGGAGGATGTCTTTATAAAGAACAATGTATTACATTTGTTTAGAATACATTAAGTAAAAGAAAGGGGCTGTGACTTAGAGAAATAGCAGCGGAATGGGGAAAGAAAATAATGGGATTATAGAGCTCCTGGCAGAGTATTTTTACTAGATTGGGATTAAATTTAATCCTTATCTAAGAAACTAACTACCTTTGTTTGATCTCCAATGTAATTATTTTATATTTTAAATCATACTGTGCACTGGTACAGTATCTCATGTGAGGACATCAAAGCACTTTACAAATATCAGTTAAAACCACATCACATCAAGTGTAGTAGGAAAGTATTTACATTTTATAGATGGGTAAACTAAAACACAAAGCTTAAGGGATTTGCTCAAACTCACTATGAACTGGTGACAGAATTCAGAAGTTTTGAATCCCTCCTGGAGAATGCCCTGTCAGCAGCTCTCTGTTTTTTATTAGGAGAGGATTTTAAGCTTGAGCACCACTGCTGACTGTAAATGGAGCAGCACAGCACAGAGAGAGTGGCAGTCTCACAAATGAGCAGATCCCCACGTTATTTAGGTTTAGTTTGCTTCATTTTGGTCAAAACCAGCCTCTTAAACTCCATGTGAAACCCAAACAGCAGTCAGTGCACATCACAGACACACAAAAAATGAAACTACAAGTCATTGGTCTGACTTCCAGCCATCTCATTTGCCCCAGGCTTGCCCTCATAGTAACAGCAGCGAAGGTTCCATGGCCTCTTATGAAAAATTCTGAGACTCAATCACGTGATGTGGTGGTTGGAAATGTGCGTGAAATCTCCTGGGTGAAACAATGCCAGGCCCCCTACTTCAAAAAAATTTCCAGTCCAATACACCATCTTCTTCCTCCAAGTCCCTGTTTTCTTCCACTTCAGCCCAGCGCCTATCAACCCAGTACAGTTCCCTTTCCATAATATTTGACGGACTCTCCCCTAGGTGGCTTCTCTACCAGGCAGCTGTCCCTCAAACTGCAATAGAGATTGGTGTCCTATTGCCTCTGGCTATAAGATGGTGAGTTGAAAGTTTACAGGGGGCTTTTTTCTTTTTGTTGGGGGGGGATGGGGCCCTGCAGTGAAAATTGGTTTTAGAGGCCTGCTCAAAAATGTTAAGATCAGCCTCCAGCCTAAGGCCAAGCTGGTTGCTGCATACTAAAGCAGTTGTTGCACCACTGAGCCCCCACCCCCCTAAATCCTGTAGTCCCTGCTACAAAAGGAACTTCCCTCCTGTGTCTACCAGCCAGTGGACATGGGGGACACATTATACAATCCCCTGTTGGCCACTCCAGGAGCGCAAAAGAGGCGGTGGTGACGTTCATGCTGCTGCTCTATCAAAAGGAAGTCCTGCAGCTGCTGCAACCCTATGGTCCGTACCTCCTCAGATCCAGCTTTGAATCTGAACAGGGAGCTCACATTTGAGAGCGAAACTAGCAGCCACTCCCTGATCCAGGCTTCCTATAGCCAAAGCTTCCTAACCCCAGCTGACCAACTCCTCCACCTGACTTGCCCCACACGTTAAGCAGGGGAGACCATCCATTTTAAGAACCAGTGGCCCCATCTGACCTCCTAGCCCACAACCAGTTTCAAAGAGAAATGGAGATTAGGAAGTGGGCATGCTGTGGATGGCAGGGAGGGAAAGGGGCAACAGACTTTTTAAATGAGAACTTGGATTTTCCTTTTGGGGCACAAAGGCTGCTACGTTAAAGGGCCCACCTAAACCCATTCCAATTCATCAGTTAACAGTAAAAAAAAATAAACCTGACCTGGTGCAGAAGGATTCCCTACTACACACTATTCAAGAGGCCAATGAGTGTAAAACCAAAGTAACTCCACTGAAGTCAATATGCAACCAGGGATATGTAACATATGCCTACTTCCTCCCATGTCAGATCTTATGTACGTTGGGCCAGCTCTACTCTCAGGTAGACAGATGTAAGAACCAGAGTAACTTCAGTGACTTCACTAGTTCTAATGATGTCACTGGCAGCAGAACGAGCCCAACCTATAAGAACTGGCATGGGTAGATGTGCATGGCATAGAGATTTTAATGTCCCATACATGGCAGAACGATATACTTTTATTAGTCCTATTAGCTCATCAGACTACTCTAACTTCAGATGCTCTGTTAGGGATCAGGGCATGATACAGAACTCTAGACAGAGTGCTCAATGGGCAAAAAAGGGGTAGCTAAAGAGAGAGGGAAGGAAGGGGGACAATGGCTGTTAATAATACCTAGCTCTTCTATAGTGCTTTTTATCCACTGACCTCAAAGTGCTTTACAAAGGTATCTGGCACCTATGGGCACATGTACAACCTTGTCGCTAGATCACAGCTGGTACCCAGCCCACAACTACCTCTCTGTGCCACCCTTCCTGAGATCATCCACGTTTTCGACTTTCATTGGCCCCAACACCACTTCTGAAGCCTAGGCAGCCTCCCGTTAGGCTGTAACCACTACACACCTGTGACACAAAGAGATGGCGCCACAACAGGCCCCTGCCCGCTTCTGGGACTACGAGCCCACAGGCTAGTTAGCGGGCTCGGGGGCTCACGGCCTTCCCCACACACAAGGGCGGCGGGCGCACCCGGGGAAAGGGCGATTTCCTACCCCCGCCTGGGCTGCACTTAGATCCGGGTGGGCGAGGCCCACCCAGCCCCCTGAGTCCCCCCCCCCCCGCTGCCTCGCCCCAGACGGACCTCGCCTCTAACTCTCCGCTTCCCAGAGCCAAGCCCTGCCCCCAGCCCCGTCTCCCCCAGGTCTCTCCTCCCGAGTGCGGACGCGCTCCCCTCCCCCGACTCACGCAGCCTGTTCACCGCCACCAAGCCCCGCAGTCGCCCCAGCTCCGCCATCTTCCTGCACCACCGCTTCCGCTTCCGGGGGGGCGGCTTCCGCTTCCGGCGCAAGATTTCCGGTCAAAGACGGAGAGGAGGCGGAGGCGGCCGGTTTCAATGCGAGGGCGGGGCCAGAGCAAAGGCCGCGGCCAAGACTCGGACGCCGGGGTTCTCTCCGCGGGGGTGGGGGGTCTGTGGGCGTGGGGAGACGGCGGCACGGACCCTCCCCAGGGCGCCTCAGCGGGCGGGCGGCTCCCTCCGCCATCGCCTCTCCGCGGACTGGGCCCCCCGTGTCCCCCCAGCCCGCCTCGGGGGTATCCTGCGCTCACGGGGCACCCGCCCTGGCGGCTCGTGCCGGGGGGAGAGGCCCCTCCTGGCCGTCAGTTGGCGTATTGCTCTGGGTCTTGAAGCCCGAGATCTAGTCGCACCTCTTTGCGGAATTAGGTTGTGGCTGGTCAGGAAGTTACCCGGCCCCTTCAGGGTCCCTGCCACAGCCCAGGGACTGTCTGGAGCCGGCTCCTCATTGCTCTGCTTCCCGTTCCTAGATGCTGCGTGCAGCTCGTTAGAAGGCACTGACTGACCACGATGTCCTTGGAGTCGGATGAGGGCGACCTCGAGGACCTGCCAAACTTCACTTTCCTAAAGCAACAGCCTCCTGCGGTAAAAAGCAGCAGCAGCAGCCGCTGGCAGCCTCCTTCAGAGGAGAGAGTTGTGGTGGTCTGCAGCTCTGACTCTGAGGAGTCCTCTCCTCCTTCCCCGGGGTTGGAAAAGTTCCCTGGCAGTCAGGATTCAGACCGAGCCAGCTCTTGTAAGAATGTGATTGCAAAGCTAAGCAGCGAAAGTGAGGAGGAAGAGGAGATAATCCCCTTGTCTGAAAGGCTAAGGGGGAAATTGGTGAACAACAAGTCCTCCAAAACTAGTATTTTGCTTTCTGAGGCCCAGCAACTGAGTAGCTGTGATGCAGTGTGTAAAGCTAGGGGTACTGTGCTCCATCAGAACTATGAACAAGAGGTTACTGACTGCAGAGAACAGTTGCTGCCAAAGGCTTCTGACACCCAGACAAGAACCCCTGGCTCATCCTGGGAAGTGTCAGATAGTGACCAAGATGATGCCATACAGGATTCCAAGAGGATACCTTTGCACCAGCCTCTAGTTTGTCTGTCAGACTCTCCAGCCCGGCGCAGCAGGTCTCTGGTGGCAGAGGCAAGTTCAGAAATGTCCCCTCCTCAGAAGAAGTCAAAACACAGCCAGGAGGAGAGAGAGAGGGCTCGTCAGGCTGTGTTGCAGAGGAGGAGAGAGCGGGAAGTGCAGAAGGGGCAGCGGGAGCAGGAGCGAGAGAGGAAAAAGGCACTTGCCAATATGCTGAAGGCCCAGCGACCAGAAGAGTGCCTGAAATACATAACAGTGGTGCTGGATCCAGGTAGCATTCCTTACCTTTTTTTTTCAGCCTTGAATTAAATGACAGCCCTCATTGTGGACCCCTGACCTTTGCACCCATCTCAGTTCTCTTACAGGTAGAAGGTGGTGGGCAAGTCCTCAGTGCTTTGCAGTCCATGAACTGTGGCTGTGTGATTGAGAGTCAGGCTGTTCCCTGTAGCATCACCTGGAGGAGGAGGAGGGCTGGGTCATCTCAGGTAGGGGACCACAATGTCTGAAGTTTACACCTTTTTCTTCCTCTTTGCTTAGCACGTGGGGTTGTGTTGCCTGGTGATCTGCAGTTACTGGTGGTAGCCTTGTGTCTGTCTGTGAGCTACTCAGAGAATCTTAAAATGAGACTGACTTATTTTTGGTCTTTCCCTGGCATGCAAAACTTCATTTCCCACTTGTTCTCACTAGCTCTTCTTCTCCATACTATCAGGTATCAGGGGATAGCCGTGTTAGTCTGTATCCACAAAAATAACAAGGATACAGTAACAATAACAATAAGGGGGCACCTTAAAGACAGATTTATTTGAGCATAAGCTTTTGTGGGTAAAAAACTCCACTTCTGGTTTTTACCCATGAAAGCTTATGCTCAAATAAATCTGTTAGTCTTTAAGGTGTCACCGGACTCCTTGTTGTTTCTCCATACTGTGTAACTAAAAACTCCAAGACTTACCTTTCCCATCTCATCTCTTTTCCAGTCCCAGTAACTCTGGCTACTTTCTTCTCAATCTTCCTCTGAGCCACCTTTATCTTTTCTGAAGGAAAATTTAGATTTCCCCTTTGTTTCCTCTGTTTGGAGTGCCACAGAATTCTGCTCCCAGATGTACCTGTCTTTGTTTCTTATTTCTGTGATCCCACCCCCAGGTTTAACCTTTGGCATTATTTCTAGTGAGATAACACCCATTTCTACACCTGATTTGACACTGTCTAACTGCTTGCTATGGTTCTGTCAGCTCCTGGTTGACTTTACTGCTGAATGCTTCAGAAATTAGTCTTCCTCCTGCGTTAAAACTCCTTTAGTGATTTCAGAGACGTGGAATAAACCTGGACCATAAGCCTTGGTTGCCAGGGCAGAAATCTTGGAATGTTATCTTTCATCTGAACTCTTTCTGTTTTGCCTCTCCCTTGAGACAGTGCCAGTCCTTGTCTTGGCCTTACTCCTCTGAAATGCTTAACTGCACCTTTATTCCCATTCTGGATTATTCTAAATCCTTCTCTTATGGTCTTCTTAAATCTCAGCTATGCTCTAGCCAGACTACTTTTCCTCCCAGAAGTGGAACCGTTACATCCCCATCCTCCATGCTACCTTTGCGGACTTCTTATCCATCTTTGAATTCAATTTGAAATTCCTTTGCTGGTATTCAGACTTATCCATAGACATTCTCTCCACAGAACTTCTGACCTTGTGCCCATCTACTTCCCCAATCACTCACTCTTCTCTCTTGTTCTCATCCCTCTCCAGAAGGGTAGCTGTTGTTCACTTTGATCTGGATCTTGTTCCCCTCACTCCAGGCCACTGTCCCACTTCCCCTTGTTGAATCTTTCCTACTAGTGACTCTCTGTAATGCAGATTGATACGATCTATTAATCCTATATAAACACAATGAATTGTCCATGTCCTCAAACCCTTCTTTCTGCTGAGCTCTCTTAATGTTCTCCACTTTGGTGTCACGTTTCTCTGCTCTCTACAACCACACTGGTCTCTTGCTGTTCCCAGCCTTTTGCATGCTCTTGCTCTCAGATTACTAATAAACTGATGCCGCATGTGCACTATAAAACTCATCAGCAATCTGAGTAACTCTGCCCTTCTGCCTCCTTTTAGTGACCGTGGCAATGAGCAGGAGCATCAACTTAAGGGAGATGGGTCATTAACAAGCTCTCAGACTGAAATGTTTCATCTGTGGCTAAAACACTGGATATACGTGAAGCTAGGATCAGAATAGGATCGCTTTCATAAATACCTTGAATTCAGTACGTATTCAACTCTGGGCAGGTTGAAGAAGGCAGCTGGATAGAAGAACCCAATATCCTGGTTCTGCTTCGCCTGGAGGATTTTGTATCCATGATCTACAGCTACAGGCAGGTGAGGCTGCTCGTGGTTTCTATGTGCTGTCCAAACGTGCCTTGCTCAAACAGTTGGGTTACCCATTTCTCTTTTTACAGCAGTTTGTTTTGGAGTCTTAAGGCAAATAATAATTTTCCTGTTTTAAAACCATATGAATGTCCAATGTTGTCAAGCCTTCCGAACTGGCGAAATGGAACCTCCCGCTCTCCCTCGCCTGCCCCATTGCTGCTGTATTGGAAGAAGGCCTTGGGAGTGCAGACATTTCTCTGCATGTTGAGGGGTTTGACTTAACTGCAGCGCTGGAACCTGAGACTTCAGTTCTGCAAGTGGATCGGCATGTGCAAACCCTTACATCTGCACAGTTCCAGTTGCAGGATTGGGGCCTGAGGTTGCTCTTTGCTAGTGTTGTCCTGGACTGTATGGTTCAAAGGGGGTTTAAATGCTATTTTCTGGCTCTCGTTGCAGGAAGTCCAGGGTGGCACAGAAGGACCGAAAGAGACTTTACGGAGCTTCGTAGCCTGTGTCATGGAGAGAGCTCCTAGGAAAACTCTAGCGCTGGCTGTAGTTGAACTAGAAAAATATTTCAGGTTAGAATTCTTCCTTCAGAGATTTCTATGCTGTTTCTTGCAGGATAAGTGCTGGCAATGGCCACAGCTAGAATGCCATAGGTGTTCTGCATCCTTACTTGTATTTCCTGCTGGCGTAGGCTGAAACATAAAAAACAGCCGGAAGAGCCTCTGTAACCAGAGTTCCGTCACTGTTTTATACAGCATCTCCTACTGGGGACAGCTGGTAACTGTGAGCTCCCCAGCAGCCTGCACTCCTGCACCATTTCTACAATGCCTTCTGCTGGCACTGGAGCAGATGAGGACTCCTGGGCTATTCTTTCTCTTCTCAGATCTCACAAAGTTCAGTCCCGGAAGAAGCTGCGGCAGGCAGTGCTGAATGGAAGCCAAGTAGAAGGACAAAGGAAACGGAAAAAACGGAAGGAAAAGGGGGATTCTGGCCCAGAGCTGTCCAGGGTGGAAGTGGAAGAAGTGGGTAAACCTCGAGCATTGTTCTCCTTTCCTGGCTCTCTCGATGATTTAGCATTTTACCTGAGTAGACCCACTCTGTGGTGAGGGGAATTCAACACTCTTTAATACGTGAGTTTGTGGGTAGAACCTTTCAGCCTCAGCTCTCTACCATAGGCAAAGAGGAATTGACCTGAACATATCTAATAGAAACAGGATAGGCCCAGGGATTCTGATGTTAGGGAGAATCAGGTACTTGGTTTTTTGTCTCTTTTGGCTGTGTTGTGTCTAGGCGCATTCTCTCACACTCTCCTTGCTGCTAGGGAGGCAGCCTGAATGAGATGGAGACTTTCATCTGTGATTAGTTGCTAGAGGACCCTAATGCTGCACGTGCATCCCATCTCCCTGGAGACCAGGGCGTCTCCTCCATGTCAATTCCAGATGTCATTCCCTTTTTGTACATCTCTGATGTAACACCCATCATTCTTCTCAGCCCAGTGGATAACCCTAACCAGAGTGTGTGCAGTAGGTGACAATGAACACTGGATGGGGTAAATGGTGCAAAACGGGCCTGTCCATGGAGACGTTAATCTGCTGCAACTGAAATTGCAATAAATTGGCATGCAGCACGTTTTTCTAAAGAGCAACTCGAGAGGCAATGGATAGAACATCCCAAACTATCTTTTAATGCTTCAAACTAGCTATTCCTAAGTGGGTGAGCTGGCTGACTGGAGGCAGCCTCCTTGTTCTACAGTAGGTTGCAATAAGGGACTGGGGCAGTGTCCCAAAAACACCTTGCCACCTCTGATGCTAAGTGCTATGAAGGCCCCTGTCGCGCCACAATCTTGTATGTGTTGTTTGGTTTCTTGATCAACTGTGGCTGTTTTCAGAGGCTTGTTGGGTTCGTGTCCCCTCCCAAAACATCCCCTAAATGTTTGACCTAGGCAAAAAGGGTAGGGATTGCACCTGAGGCTGGTGTGTGCTGAGGGAGAGGGGGATGAGTCACCTCACTCACTTTTGGGCCCTATCATGTCTACAGGCATTGGTGGATCTGCAGCTTCACACAGGAGTCCAGGTTCGAATCCTTGAGAGTTGGAAGGAACTTGGAGACTTTGCCAGTATGTTCACCAAAGCTGTAGCTGAAGCACCATTCAAGTGAGTGAGCATATGGGATTTATTTTATAAGCTAACTTGCTTTTGGAGATATCCTCAGGAGAGGCCTCGTTTCCATGAGTATTGGAGGGGAATATACAGCCCTACTTCAGTGCTACACAGTATAGTACATTCTTCACTGCAAAAAAGAGGGTGTGTTCTTAACTCAAGTTAGCTAACTTAGGTTCAACTAGCAGTGAAGACACAATGGCTCCGCTTTAACTTGGGTAAGCAGCATGAGTTAAAGCCTGTAGGGCAGCCTGGGGTTGAACTTGTGTTGCTAACCTGAGTTAAAAGCTGAGTTGCAGTGTCTTTGTTGCTACTTTAACCTGAGTTAAGAATACACTTTTTTCGCAGTGAGGAGACCTCCTCAAAGACCAGGCAGTACTGAGCAGCCACTGATGAGGTGCCTTAAAACCAACAACGTTAGTGCCTCTTGCATTGAAACAGGTGGTGCATTGGGCTACAGCCCCTAGAGCTTGTTTCTCCTCGTCAGTGTTGGAGTCTGATTTGAGAGAGGGTGTCAAGTAAAGATCTTCTTTTCAATCTGTGTTTGGAGGTGGAAAGGGGATATAAAGAAGGAGGGCTGTGCCCTCTAGCTGGATTCAGTCACTACAGCACCAGCTTTTATGCTTCACCTGAAAATATTTGTGATTTGAGAGATGTCACTGGGGCAGAATCCCCGTTTAGTAGATGATCATAAGACACACTGTTGTAATTATGTTCTCACAGGTCATTCCCCAGCAATGTAAAGTTGAACCCCATACTAGCACACTCATCACAGCAGCTTCACTGTCTGTCTCACAATAACATCCGTGAAAACACACACACCTTTAAAATGCTTTTATATGCTGCTTATAACATCTCTTCGACAGCTTGCATTCTGTTTCCCCAGATTGCATGTGCACTGGTTTGTTGCAGGGTTGCTCATAGTGCTGGGCCATTAGTATCAAGAATAAAAAGCACAGATTATTTGGGCCAGTGTCTGCCCTACACCCAGTTCCTTTTGTGCTGCCGAAAGGGGGCCTGAGGCTGCTCTTGCTAAGAGGAATCCCTGGGTGGCACAAAGCCAGTATAGCTGCCTCTGTGCCCTTTGTTATAGCCAGCCTGCTTCTAATGTGCCACGCTCTCTGGTTATTTTCCACCTAAATAAAAGGATCTTGCTAACACTTATATGGCAGGTAAGTCAGATTTTGCACATCTACCTTGATACTATTGATCTCTCTAATTCTCTGCTGGATATGAGGCTTCCCTGCTCTGTGGCCATTGTTTCTCTCTCCAGTTATCATCTGTTGAGAGATGCAAAAGATAAGTTTTGTGATTGTTTTGTTCACCTTCCCTTCTGTGCCCTCTGCAGGCAAGAGCGAGAGAAGACTGGCTTCTCCTTCTACCTGGAGAGTGAGTGGTGTAGGGGAGTGAAGGTGGACCGCTCAGGGAAGGGACTCTCGCAGGTTTGGAAGAGGCAGATCCAACAGTTCAACCGGGTCAGTCTGGAGATGGCCAGCGCCATTGTAGCCGCATACCCTTCTCCTCTGCTTCTGGATCAGGTAAGGGTGATCTACGGTTTTTGATACAATTGTGCACACACAGCTACTAATGCAAAGAATGTTACTTGTGTTAAATAACTTCACAGAGATTAATTCTGAGATATTGATCCCATGTCAGCTTAGAATACTTTGTTTGAAACACCCAGTCCCGTCATGGCAAACACTTTGTACTTCCATAGCGCCTTTCATTGGTGGCTCTCAAAACACTTCCAAAGGTGGCCCTTATCCCCATTTTACAGAAGAGAAAAGTGAGGCACAGATTGTAACCCAGCCCCAGCACTCCAATGAGTTAGTGACAGAGCCAGGAATAAAACTCCAGTCTCCTACTTCCTCTGCTCTAAGCATTAGATTGCAAGTGAGGGAGATGCTGACAACAAGAAGGGGAGCTGTTTTTATAGGACACCAGAGTAATCTGTGGAAAAACTGGGACTGCTTGATAGGATCTTTTCCTGTTCACTCCTCCTCTCCCCCCCCCACACACCCCCCCAAAAAAAAGAATATTTGAAATAGTTAGTGGTAGTTCATAAGGAACCTTCCCTTGTGCTTCTGGGAGGAGGTATCTTGAGCCTGAATGTTTCAGACGTGAGGCACGTCTGTGTATGAAAATTTAATCTGGAATAAAGCAGGGTGTGAATTTATTTAAAGTGACTATTCCTGATTAATCAACGTGTGGATGCTTTGATCCACTTCTAAAGTGGATTAAACTAATTTGGAATAAGAGCATCTACACTTGAACGCAAGTGATGGAAGAAATGACTTCTCTGCATCCATTGGCTTTGGCAGAAGGTTACAGACTGGCATTCAGAGCAGAATGAAGCTATTGAGAGGGGATCTGTCTTACTGAAGTTCATACCCTCACTTGCTTGAATAAGTGTTCCCCTTGTAGAGGGGGAAAATGAATCTCCAATCCTGCATAAGTAAAGCAGCGCTGGCTGTTCTAGATGTATCCAGGCTGCACGTTTCTTTCTGTTGCAGTTGTGTTCATGGCACAGTCCTTAACAGTGCACATAGTCTGTATGTATTGAATTCCTGCTGACAGTGGGTGCTCCTTCTTGGCTACCAAGTGAGGTCTGGTGGGAGAACTGATGAAAGGAGTGTAAAACATGAAAGGCTGAAGCAGTGAAGGAGCCCTTCCCCTCTGTCCTTTTGAGGACAAAGGAACGTGACAATCGATGAAATCACCATTCCTTTGTACTGTTTTTAGGCCTATTGTAGATGCCTTTCAGAGCGGGAGCAACAGAACATGCTCGCTGACATACCTGTGCGCCGTGGCAATGGTGTAACTGCCACGTCGCGGCGGATTGGACCAGAACTCTCCAAACGGATTTACCTGCAGATGACCTCACACCATCCTGATCTCTCTTTGGATGTCACGGGCTAGCCCAAGAGAACATGGATTTTACTGGTTGCCTGGTTAAACATATTCATCTCCCTTCTAGGAAGAAAAGTGTATTAACTAATAAATGGAATCATGGGTCTTGCTTGTAAAGACTTGAAATCTCCTGTTTTTGAAGCCTGCAATGGAGAACACCTGCCCTGGGGCACAAGGATGCCTGAAGTGCTCTACAGGTGGTGTTTTCAGAAGGCACTGCAATGTTTTCCTTAGCCAAGGTGCTGTGCTACTGCCCTCAAGGGCAGTAGTGATAGTTTCTTTCTGTCTGGGATAGATTGTATTTTCTGTCATGGGAATAAATTTTCTCTACTCTTCAAAGTAGGAGGTTTGCTCTAGGCCCTATTAGGATTGCTGTACAGGGCCAGCTCTCCTCTACATGAGCCAAGCTTTTTCCAGTATCATTCTTTAAAGAAATCAGCTGCTACTATTTGTCCTTTCCCCCACCTGTGAGTTTTAAAACACAAAACCTAACACTAGTAGTGGAGGGACATTGGCTCTTTCATAGCTGTCTAATAACACTTGCTTGGAAACAGCACAACCCTGTAGTCTATTAGAGTGAGAGAATTTTCATCTCTGGTGCAGAAAAGAAGAATCCCACCCCCTCCCCTGAAAGATGTTTTGTACCGCACTCAGGTACAAAGTTTAGAGCTGCACTGACTCAAAGGGTCTAGCCACAGCTTGATCTATGGGGTCCTGAAGTCTGATTTATGGATTAGTGAATGAGCGGGGCTCTAACAGGCTTTATTTGCAGCAAGAGATGCTTTAAGCTAGGGAGCATCTGCCTTTAGGTATGTGCACTTAACTTCCCCGGAAGCCATCAGGGCTCAAAAGCATGTGTGAGGGCAGCTGAGGTCTTTTAAGTATTTATGTAACAAAGCAATTATTGAAATGAGTACTAAGAGTCAAATGCTATGCAATGCATATAACTTACTGAACTAGTGACACTATAGGGGAGAAAATATGCATTTTTCTCTAATACATCTATGCTGGGATCATCTCTACAGCTAGTAAGTGATTTTTTTTGCATTGCCCTTGATGCCTTTGGAATAGTCCTACTGTTAGGCTGTGATATAAATTTTAATATTGTTACCAGTGCATCTGCTGACTGCTACAGGTCTTTCTCCCATGAGACAAACTTCACTAGAACAGTTGTTGCGTAGAACACACTCCTCTATGAGCAACAACCTGTGCCTAGAATGGGGGTACTGATGGTTCACAAACAGTAGTTGCAGCACCTCAGAATAATATGCTGTTCAGATAAAAAGCAAACACTTGTGCCAGTACTGTGGTGATAATGTCAGGTACTCCATGTCTGAACTTGCCTCTGTGGGTTAAGTAGTGTGCCCCTGGAACAACCTTCAGTGTATCTTCCTTTTAGCTGAACCCCCCACCCCTCTGTTACAATGGAGCTAGGGAGCAGCACCATTATCTTTTGCCCATTTGGGTTAAACAGCACACAGGTGAAGGCTTATCTTCCTTTCTGTGATTAACTGTTGGGAATTGAACACTGGGAATGCGAGAGTACAGTAATCCCACACACTGCTCTACAGCAACAGAACAGCTGTGCTAAATCACAGGGGCACAAAACACCAGAAGTTGTAGGCTGTTACACTTTAAGCACAAAGGCAGTACAAGATCCTATACTACTAAGGCCCTAGGAGACACGATGACCTACAGAAACAAGAGGATGCTAATGTGAAGCTGGCCAGTTTGAGACACTTTATGGAGAATGGCCTCTAATATATGATGGTGTCTTAATAACACTATCCTAGCGTCACCTTTTGACTAATACTGCTCCTAACATAGACTGGAGGTGAACAGTTCTATTTTGATGGCTAGCTGTAGCATGGCCTTCTGGAGCCTGCGCTGGTTCTCAGGGAAAACCAGTGTGCATGGCTATCAAGTCTTTCCTCGGAATAGCTGTTTTGACACTAGCTTGCTCAGATTAGTGGTCCCGTTATGGTGTAATAGTCAAATATGTTCACATGCAAGCTCCTAATCAAAACTGAGGCACTATACAAATGTATGTAAACAATGTAAATATCCAGGTCAGAGTCAGACACCAAACTGCTGCGAAAACTGTTATATTGACAAAGCTGACAATTCTTATTTCAATAGCATTTCATCACTCCACCACTCTGATGTATCAATACACAGCCATCCTACATACTTCTGATTGGTCCTGGAATGGGCTTATGTATATTTCTATACCATACAGCCACCGCACCCCTGACTTTAGCAAAGGTTTGCATGAACCTTCTTGCAAGTGTCAGCAAGAAGATGGATATACTCCACCTCCTTACAGGGCCATAGTTACCCAGATGGGTTATGGCTTTCCTCACTCCTCTGACTGGCAACCTCCTGCTCCATTAGTGAGGGAGAAAGTCTTAACATGTTCTAATTTAATATAAGCAAACAACAGGAGTTGCAGACCATCTGAGACACAAGCACAACAAAAATGATCTAAGCAGTAGTTCTGCTCTGTTCTGAATGGACCAGCAAATCCAGTGCTGCCTGATTAAAGACAGTTTCACCAGAACACAATTCCATAGGAATTCTGGCTGTGTCGATGGTGGCAAGAGATGCTGACAATGCACATGTCCAGGTAGCAGCATCATTGCTGAGAGTTCTGATGTAATATATTTTGCACAATTTTGTGGCTTTGCAGAGCAGTAACCACATCTTCATAGAGCACGTTCACACTGACGCACAGAGACTGGCGCTGCAGCTCCGTCACGCGGCAAACGGCCACAGTACTAAGGGCACACAGGAACAACAAAAGCAGCAGCTTCAACAATGCTTGGAACCAGGAGCGCCTGTGCCGGGGCAGCTGAGATGGATGAGAAACTGATGAAAGCTCTGTAATGAAATAATTGGGGGAAAGAGAATGGGAAGACCAAGTCACTTATCAAGAGAAATCTGTACCCCTATAACATGCAGATCTGAGTCCCTTATGCTAAAATTCTGTGCCACGTGTTTAGCTCTCCCAAAACAAGAAAACAATTACTACACCATTTCAGATTTCCCTGGCTTTCTTCAGTTCTAAACATATGCACCTGCCCCATCCACAAAGGATGAAACACATTTCTTTTCAAGAAGCAGATGTTTTTGATCTCTCAGAAAACAACCATAATGCTTGCAAACAGCTTTGAAGATGATGAAATGCATTAAACTGATGTTAAAAAGCCTTTTTTGCAGATATTTTTAAAGTACATTCAATTTTATAACGCAGAGCAAATATTCCTTAGCAGCAATTGCAGAACTTTGAATCATGCAGGTAAGTAATCAAGAGCTCCATCAATTGCAAAGATGTTGAAGTTCTGCTATTCATATGTTCCAAGATTCTGAACTAGCTCGGCCACTGTGGCCTGATTCCACTACCCCCATGACCATATTCAACACAAGGGACTACTTCCTAACATCTTGCTACGTAATCTGGCACTATTAAAAGCGTGGTGGAGCTGGAGGTAGGTACACTTTAATGATAAGGTTCTTGCTCATTCTCTTCCACCTATTTCTCCTATGCTGTGCCAAAATATAGATGAAAACAGTTACACTATACAGAATACACCTGCTCCTTGGTGGATCTCTCTCAATTGAATCTACAATTAACTTACTTGGGATTTCACTGCTTTCTTTTTTTGTTTGTGTTTCCATCTCTTGCCTTGCCGCTCTTAGTGCATCATACTCCCGTCTCCTTCGTTCCTTCTCTTCTGCCTTCTCTCGCCTCCGTAGTTCCCTCTCCTGAGCCTCCCTTGCTCGCTGCTCTGCTTCACGCTTCTTCTCCATTTCTGAGGACCAACACAAACATTTTTTTCCTTCTGTAATAACAGCACTCCATCTTCCCCACTGGGAAGGTAAAGCAATGAAATAACTGCCCCATTTTATTGTCCAGAAGTGTTGCATGCACTCCCCATCTTCCTCCTTCAGGTCTGTTCTCCCCTGGAAGCAGTCTTATGTGAGTGAGTGAAAAATCTACACTTTCTCAATAGCATCTCTCATCCAGAGAGCTCAGCACCTGACAAGCATTAACTGAGCCCCACATATGAGGCACTGTCCCCTTGTTACATATGTATAAAATGGAAGCACAAAGGTTAAAGGGACACTGTAAACTTAAATTTTATTAATGTGACTAATTTTAAAGAAATCCTAGTTTGATAGAGGACTGTTTATGTAGTATTCCCTTAGTAGTTTTTTAATTCTTTTAAAAAAATTAAGGGTCCTTCTGCCCCCTATTCATATTCATAAGGGTCTGTTTCACAAATGAGAAACTGACCATGCTCTGAGTATTGTCAAATGCACAAAGTATATTGAAATAAATGTTTGTCACTAACTTTTCAACTATAGTAATCTTCGGTATTTGAGTTTTCAGACAAATGTGATTTTCCAGTTTATTAATGTTCCTTTAACGGTTCATTTACATTCAGAGTTTGGACCCATAATTCATCAATGGTAACAGCATTTGTGCAAGCACTTTGTGGACAGGCTTCATGCCTTTTTAGCACTGTTGAGGTAAAACAACTGAACCTTCTTTACACTAGCACTTCTACTTGTGGTGAATTAAAGCTCTGAACTTTGTCAGTGTAGACAAGACCTATGTGACATGTTCACAGTGAATAGCAGTAAGACTCCCATTTTCTTGCTCCAGCACTCAAACCTTTTCAAGAAGGGAAGAAAAAGAAGGTGCTTATGGAAAATGATCCCCTTTAAGAAGAGAGGCGGTTCTCCAGTACGGTGTATCAGCATGGAAATCATTTCCCAACATATACTGAAGTAAAATCAGCATCTAGGTTTCAGTGGGCCTCCCAAGACATATCAGGAACCCACAACCCATCAGGCCTTCTTTTGGTTAATCAACTGATCCTCCAGAGGCCCATGCCTCTCCTCTAGAGTGGATCAGACCTCTCTCCCCTTTCACAGAGTTAAGCAGTTGGCTATCAAGGGATCTCTTCCTCCACCTCCAATTCAAAACAAATATTCTGTAGGTCCTCAGTGCCATTATATTTGGAACAGTCTTTGTTAGCTGCTGTGGAAGGGCAGAATCAGCTGGTTTGGATATGTAGTCAATGGAAGCAGAAAAGAGCCTAAAGCAGTAAGTGGGTGGGGGCTTCATCTGCCTACCTCGCTCTGCTTGTAGCCTTCGTTGCCTCTCTCGATCCTGCTCGGACTGGATAGCTTTCATATGCTGCAGCACCTTCAAGATTAAAAACAATAGCATAAGATCTATGCAGCAGATTCATTGCATTGTGTTCTTAATATGGAAACAGCATTAGAATGCAGCCGTAAGTGGGAGAAAGAATGCATTCCTCTGGGATTGACTTCTAATTCTATGTAGCAGAATACAAGTGAGTCCCAAATGGCTCTTACACCGATGCCACAACCTCCACATTGACTGTATGCATTGTCCGTACAAAAAAACCCTGTCATTCAGTGCTGGGACAAGATAATATTTCATTTTATTTTAACAAGAGGAGACACCATACTGATTATACGACTTAAACATGAAACTGAATAATACAAACCACCACTTAATTTAAGTGAGGCTGCCAGACTCCAGGAGCCCTTGCTGCCCATTTTAGGTCCAACTTGCCTCACAGTACACTGGGCTTTGATCATGGAAGTGAGGTAACAGACGTTAATGTGAAGAAAGCTGTGACAATAGACACTGATTTGACTTTTCTACACAAGAGATGATGTCATCTACCAGCATACATACACGTCTGATAAAGGAATGTCTAATAAAATCTGCATTGGGCTAGATCCTCAGCTGGTGCAATTTGGTGCAGCTCCGCTGAGACTTCCATGCCTTTGCTGAGTGTTTGGAGCGCTGTCTCAACTTCGATCCCAAAGCTGCTGCTTCAGGGTCAGACAAAAATCTCTCCATTAAAAAAAGAAATCCTCCTTGCAGTCTGTGCGCTGGTATTAGGTGTATCCACTGCTCCATGATCACATGGTTTTTCTAAGGCTGAAAGAGGGGATGTGATCCCTGCCTCAGGAATGAGAGAGAATTGCAGCAGCAGCATAGGCTCCAACTGCTCTAGCCCTGCTCCATGGCTCCCAGCAGTAACTCTTCACACAAGCCCACAGATTGCCAGCACTTCTTCAGAACCGCAAAGCTGGATATGGATTATTTTTCCTCAGTATATCTTTTTCCAAGTGATCAACATTTAAATGCTCGCTCTTAGTGCCTCCTTAGGCTGAGCACCCTGCTTAGCTCACTTCCTAGATCAACAGGGTCATGACACTAGTGAAATCATTGCAGGATTAACATTGGCTTTGAATGGGATTAGCCCCTCCCTCATTGCCCTCCTGACTGATACCTTAAAAATTACCATGTTGAAAGAAGCAAGAGGAGGAGAAATAACAGCCATGGAATCCATGTAGGAAGACAAGAATAAAATGTAGAGCAGTTCCTTACTCGGATAGCAGCCTGTTTACATTGCTTCTCATCTAGGCAGTCTCCTGCCACTTTGGCCAGGATAGGATCCAACGGGTTGTCCTTCAGATCCAACCACTTCAGATTCTGCAGAAAGGAAACACAAATGCGACCAGGCTAAAGTAGTCACGCATCAGTACAGTGTTAAAGAAAGAGCACAAACAAGGCTGTATTTATTCTAGAGAGTTCAAAGCAGAAACAAAGATCTATTTAGTTGTCACGTGAATGAAAGAGATATGGGAGGCAAGTGCAGATTTCAGGCAGGAGTTTAATTGTAACAAAACTGAGGAAGTTGCATCAAGGGCAGAGCTGCAGCTCCCAGTTACATTTTGGAGCTCACAGTGGTCTGCTGGCGGAGAGACTGACATTTTACTAGAGAAATCAACTTCAGAAGAATCGTGGGACTCTGGGCTGCACTCCAAGGCCTTACGTAAACTGCCGAGCGGAGGGGTTTTACCTTGAGCTGTGCAAAACTGACTGGTAAGATGACTAATCGGTTGTTCAGGAGGTCCAGGTGCTGCAAGTTAACCAGGCGACCAAAGTCTGAGGGGAGCTGCTGAAGCTGATTTTTACTCAGATCAAGTTTCACCACATGGGTCAAACTGCAGAAGTCCGACTAGAACCCAAACAGGAGTGAAGAAGTTTACAAGTTTGTCAATCATCTTTACTAAGGAATAACAGATATAACAGCTAGCGTATGCTGCACACTGAAGAAGATCTACATGGACTTGGACTCATTACAAAGCTGTTTGTGTGATGGAGGAAAGTTACTTTCTTCCCCCTCTATCTTCGGACTGTGAAGTAGGGAACAGTGGATACTCTCCTAAATAGGACTACACATAGCAATATAATTACAATGAAAATAAGATATGCAATGGTGCTTTTGGTATCTAGCTGGTAGAGCACTTTGGAATGGAAGCTGCTATAATCTTCACTGAGTACACTCACATTTTCTATGAGAAAGTACAGCTAATTATGCCAGCCATCCTCAGTAAAAGTCAGTCACCTCTACTGACCCCTCTGTAATGGTGGCAGTGTCACTCATCCTCCCACAAAGCTAAGAGAACTGCTCGTTACAACACTCCAGCCTGGTCCTCCCAGGCAAGAGGATGATTGTACCTTTCCAAAGATATTTCCAAACAGACCCCTCCCTCCTCCAAAGCTTCTCTCTCATCTTACCGGTAGGGAAGTGAGGTTGTTACAGGACAAATCCAATATGGTAGCCTTTGGAAGAGCAGCCTGAAAAAGAGCCAAGGAACCAGATTAAACCCATATCAAAGCTACAGTACTTTAACACATTTGATACCCTGCTGTTTAAGTTTCTGTTTCAGTCTTTGGGATTTCTCCCATACATGGAGTTTTAAGAACTCCCCAGTTGCTACCATTCGAGTTACTTTTGAGACTCTTAGATCTCGCTCAAATTCAGGGGCTTATGAACACTGCTCCCCCTGAAACAGGTTCTTTACCCAAAGCATCAGTTTAACTCACAATCTACTAGATTTATTAGATCAGTTGGGAGCCCTCTCTTCTTCAGGTCACTTCAACCACCGAAAGTCAAGATGAAAGGAAGAGTTCAAGGTTGTGTCTCCTTCTTTTCAAACCAGGAGAAACAGAGTGTGTGCCTTTAAACACAGAACTGGCAACACCTAGAGCTGATAAAACCCACCAAACTTACACAGGGCCCAAGGCATTCCCAGGAATCACCCCACCTCCAGAACCAGTACATTCACGAAGACCAGGTGTAAGTTCAGAGGCTCCCCTGCAATACCTTAAATCCCCCAAGAAAGACTGATACTGACCAGTTCTTTGACTGGTACTTCATTCAGGTCACTCAAGCTCAAGTCCAATTCATTGCCATCAAGTTTGTCTTTCAGGTTCACTCCTTTTCCTCCAGCTTTGGCCATGATCCTATTGAGAGATAAATTCAGAGTCTCAAGTGGCTCAGCAAAGAGCCTTCCCATTCTTGGAAAGGGAAAAAGACAGGGAATGGAGGAGGGGGCACCAATAAATTTTAACAAGCCTCCAGATTTTCTTTTCATCTGTATCTACCTACCAAGTACAGCAGGAGTAGTGACAGATGTCATGCCCCACAAGTATGCCTCAACTGTAACTTTTAAGAACCTCCTTTAGAGGCCAGGGATATTTTGGTCCCCCTGGGCCATTCAGATCTTTCTGGCCCAGGTGCCAGTGTTTGCCAATTCAGGCTGAGGATGTGGTTTTTGCAACCTGCCTACTGGGAACTGGATTGACAGCCCACCAACTCATTTAGCACAGGCTACTGAACAGCCCACTAAATGGGAACAACTATTAGTCGTTCCTCTTTACCAATTCAAGCTGGATATAGATTGGCAACCTAGACGTGAGACGCCTGATAGAGATCCCCAGTATAGATCATGGTGTGCACCTTCAAGACTTTTCTGACTGACCACGAGTTTTATTTTCTCAGAAAGAACCCAGCCTCCTCCAGTGCCAGCCTAAGTAGGTGTTCCTGGCAACAGGGCATCTAGACACTGTGAAAACATTGTGAAGTTTCTGTTTGTTTGTCCCACAGCACGAGGGTTTAGGTTTTTGGGGGATGGGCACAGGATATCCCCAGCGTGTTTGTGAAGAGAGCTCTCTGTTTGAAGGGGAGACGTACAAGAGGGGTAACATGATCCTGAGTGGAGGGGGTGACTGGATAGAGGGGAGGCGGCAATGCTGAACAGTTCATTGGCTCAGTTCCCTCACTGTCCCAGGGCATCCTGCTGCCACTTTGCTGCTTTTATTCCTTTGCTTCTGGTAAAGGGGGCGGGGAGCACAAAGGTAGGAGCGAGGCGCATCCCCAGGCACCTTCTAGCCGGGGGCTTTACAGGCACTGCATAGAGAGAAGGCAACCCCGAGTCCTATCAACCCCATCCCCCCCGGCCGCCCCCGCACAGGGACCCCCCCCAAAACTCCTTTCCCCCCCCCGGCCGCCCCCCGCACAGGGACCCCCCCCAAAACTCCTTCCCCCCCCCGGCCGCCCCCGCACAGGGGCCGCCCCCCAACACTCCTTCCCCCCCCCCGCCGCCCCCGCACAGGGGCCGCCCCCCAACACTCCTTCCCCCCCCCCGGCCGCCCCCGCACAGGGGCCGCCCCCCAACACTCCTTCCCCCCCCCCGGCCGCCCCCGCACAGGGGCCGCCCCCCAACACTCCTTCCCCCCTCCGGCCGCCCCCGCACAGGGGCCGCCCCCGACACTCCTTCCCCCCCCCCCCGGCCGCCCCCGCACAGGGGCCGCCCCCAAAACTCCTTCCCCCGCCCGGCCGCCCCCGCACAGGGGCCGCCCCCCAATACTCCTTCCCCCCCCCCGGCCGCCCCCGCACAGGGGCCGCCCCCCAATACTCCTTCCCCCCCCCCGGCCGCCCCCGCACAGGGGCCGCCCCCGACACTCCTTCCCCCCCCGGCCGCCCCCGCACAGGGGCCGCCCCCAAAACTCCTTCCCCCCCCCGGCCGCCCCCGCACAGGGGCCGCCCCCAAAACTCCTTCCCCCCCCCGGCCGCCCCCGCACAGGGGCCGCCCCCAAAACTCCTTCCCCCCCCCGGCCGCCCCCGCACAGGGGCCGCCCCCAAAACTCCTTCCCCCCCCCGGCCGCCCCCGCACAGGGGCCGCCCCCAAAACTCCTTCCCCCCCCCGGCCGCCCCCGCACAGGGACCCCCCCCCAATACTCCTTCCCCCCCCCCGGCCGCCCCCGCACAGGGGCCGCCCCCAATACTCCTTCCCACCCCCGGCCGCCCCCGCACAGGGGCCGCCCCCAATACTCCTTCCCACCCCCGGCCGCCCCCGCACAGGGGCCGCCCCCAATACTCCTTCCCACCCCCGGCCGCCCCCGCACAGGGGCCGCCCCCAATACTCCTTCCCACCCCCGGCCGCCCCCGCACAGGGGCCGCCCCCAATAATCCTTCCCCCCCCCCGGCCGCCCCCGCACAGGGGCCGCCCCCAATAATCCTCCCCCCCCCCGGCCGCCCCCGCACAGGGACCCCCCCCAAACACTCCTTCCCCCCCCCGGCCGCCCCCGCACTGGGGCCGCCCCCCAATACCCCTTCCCCCCCGGCCGCCCCCGCACAGGGACCCCCCAATACTCCTTCCCCCCCCCGGCCGCCCCCGCACAGGGGCCGCCCCCCAAACACTCCTTCCCCCCCCCCCGGCCGCCCCCGCACAGGGACCCACCCCGCGGCGCGTACCGGAGCCGGCGGAGCGACCCTTCCCCCCGGGGCCTGCACTCACCGCGCCGCCCAGCTCCTCCGCTGCCAGCCACTTCCGCATCCACGTCGCCGTCTTCGCCCACCAGCGCCAACGAGCCGGCCGGGTGGCCAAGAGGGCCCCACGCTCAGGCCGGAGGAGGAGGGGCAGAGCGTCGCCCTCTGCAGGGCCAGCGGCTCTCAGCTGAGCGAGCGAAGGGCGGGGAGGTGCTTGAAAGTGGGAGCAGGGGGCGAGCGGGGAGAGGGGAGGGGTGAAGGTGGGAGCGGGGGAGAAGGGGGAGGGGTGAAGGTGGG
Source organism: Eretmochelys imbricata (assembly GCF_965152235.1). NCBI lineage: Eukaryota > Metazoa > Chordata > Testudines > Cheloniidae > Eretmochelys > Eretmochelys imbricata. The sequence goes on along the minus strand of NC_135585.1, from coordinate 13,818,727 downwards.
AGCAAGTGACGGGGAGATGGGGGAGGTGTGAAGGTGGGAGCAGGGGGAGAGCGGGGAGAGGTGGAGAGGGGAGGGGTGAAGGTGGGAGCAGGTGGCGGGGGAGAAGGGGGAGGGGTGAAGGTGGGAGCAGGGGATGAGCGGGGAGAGGTGGAGAGGGGAGGGGTGAAGGTGGGAGCAGGTGGCGGGGGAGAAGGGGGAGGGGTGAAGGTGGGAGCAGGGGGAGAGCGGGGAGAGGTGGAGAGGGGAGGGGTGAAGGTGGGAGCAGGTGGCGGGGGAGAAGGGGGAGGTGTGAAGGTGGGAGCAGGGGGAGAGCGGGGAGAGGTGGAGAGGTGAAGGTGGGAGCAAGTGACGGGGAGATGGGGGAGGTGTGAAGGTGGGAGCAGGGGGAGAGCGGGGAGGGGTGAAGGTGGGAGCAGGGGATTAGTGGGGAGAGGTGGAGGGGGAGGGGTGAAGGTGGGAGCAGGTGGCGGGGGAGAAGGGGGAGGGGTGAAGGTGGGAGCAGGGGGAGAGCGGGGAGAGGTGGAGGTGGGAGCAAGTGACGGGGAGATGGGGGAGGTGTGAAGGTGGGAGCAGGGGATGAGCGGGGAGAGGGGAGGGGTGAAGGTGGGAGCAAGTGGCAGGGAGATGGGGGAGGTGTGAAGGTGGGAGCAGGGGGCGAGCGGGGAGAGGTGGAGAGGGGAGGGGTAAAGGTCTGAGTGGGGGGCAGAGGTGGCAGGGGGACCAGGAGGTGAGGGGGGAGAGATGGCAAGGGGGGAGAGAAGGCCCTTGCTAGTACTGCTTTGTTTAAAACAGTTGAGGGTGACATTGTTTCCCCTTAGTAGCTGTGCCTGACAGGGGCTCTGAAACCCCGTTATTAAAGCTGTAGCAGAGCTACAGCGCTTTAATGTATCTGTCACTGCTCGAGTTTCTGTTTCAGACTTTGGGATTTCTCCCATGCAGAGAGTTTTAAGAGTTCTCCAGTGGCCACCATTGTGATCTCTGCCACACGTCACTTCTGAGACATTTTTAATCTTCCTCAGATGTTCACTCAAATCCAGGTGTTTATTCCCCCTGAAATTGGTCCTTCCCCCAAAGCAACAACTTCATCCTCCAGCTACTAGATTTATTAGCTTGGTTTTCTTCAGGCTACGTCAAGCCCCGTTATTCTGGGGAGGTAGGAGCCCTCAGTGGGCCCATGAGATACTGGATGCTAAATCCCTTTGCACGCATGTGTTGATCTCTGTTTACGTGACAAGCTTGGATGCTAAAATAAACCCAAGGGGCCAGCCTTGGCCCTGATGTAACTGAGGTATCATGGATCAAAGGGAGTGCTATGTCTCCTTAAACTGGGGCAATAATTTAGCATCTATGCTCTCTGTGGAATTGGCATTCTGTGGTCTCCCCCTGCTTATCTTGCCATGGGGCTGCTTGTGCCTCAGTTTCCTGATCTTTGTGATGTGGTATGTACCCCACACAGGCTATGAAGGGGTTAATGTGGGTTTGAGGGGCCAGTTAGGTTACCTGGCTGCATCTGGAGGGTGAGCCACATCTAACTGAACAAGAAGCCCAGTTGGCCAGGAGTATAGAGCCAGGAAGTTTGCAGCAGAAAGAGGCTGCAGGGACAGAATCTGCAGTTGCTCGCTGGGAGCAGGGAGGAGAGAAGGAGAAATCCAAAGGAGAATAAGCCCTGGGGTTCTAGGCCTGGAAGAAGGGTCAACCCCAAAGGAGTTGTGGCGAAAGAAAGCTTGAGAAAGCTATGTAGGAAGAAGCCTAGGGAAACAGCAGCAAGGGGTAGGACTGTGCAGATCTTGTCTGTTTGTTATAGGATCCCTGGGCTGGAACCCAGTGTAGAGGGTGGGCCTGGGTTCCCCAACCAGCCGCTGGGAAGTGGCACAGAAGTGTTGGAGGTGCCCACCACACATCTGGTCCAGAGATATTTTATTACCCTGGAGGGGGAGGACTCTATTGACCTGACTAGCGGGCTGAGTCAGAACGAGAAAACACCCTCAGTCATGACTCGAGAGCGAGGGATCACAGCTTGAGTAGCTGACGGAAGAGGGTGTCAGACTGGACGAGAGCTGATTCCCCAGAGCAGCTTCAAGGAGTTGCCACCCATAGTGAAAGAACCCTTCATTGCAGTTGTCCTCCTTGGATTCTCCTGGCACTTCTGGGACATGCAGGCCTCCGGCTCCCCCGACAGACGTTGGTGAACTGGGCTGTCCTCCCACAACCTTGTCAGGATCTGGATTGAGTAGGGTTGCCAACTTTCTAATCGCACAAAACCGAACACCGTAGCCCCGCCCCCTGCCCCGCGGCCCCATCCCTTCCCCAAGACCCTGCCCCCCCGTTCATTACATTCCCCTTCCCTCAGTGGCTCGCTCTCCCCCACTCTCGCTCACTTTCACTGGACTGGGGCAGGGGGTTGGGGTGTGGGCTCTAACTCGAGGTGTGGGCTCCAGGATGGGGCCAGAAATGGGCGGTTCAGGGTGCAGGAGGGGGCTCCAGGCTGGGGCAGGGGGTTGGGGTGCGGGAGGGGGTGAGGGCACCAGCTGGGTGTGTGGGCTCTGGGGTGGGGCCAGGGATGAGGGGTGCAAGAGGGTGCTCCAGGCTGGGGGGTGGGGCACAGGGGTTCAGGGTGTGGGAGGGGGCTCTGGGCTGGGGGGTGGGGTGCAAGGGTGTAAGGGCTCTGTCTGAAGGTGCAGGCTCTGGGGTGGGGCCAGGGATGAGGGGGCTCTGGGTTTGGAGGGGGCTCAGGGCTGGGTCAGGGGGCTGGGGCTCGGGTCACGGGCTTACCTCCGTCAGCTCCCAGTAAGCAGATGGGCACTGCGCTGCACCCCAGAAGCAGCCAGCAGGTCCGGCTCCTAGTCGGAGGCATGGCAGGTGGCTCTACATGCTGCTCTTGCCTGCAGGTGTAACACCGACAGACCCCGGTTGTCGGCAGGCGGGATCGAACCTGGGAACTTTGGAGCTAAATGCATGAGCCTCTACTGCATGAGGTAAAAGCCATATGGCTCTTAGCTAAGGCGTAGAGCAGACTCATTAATCTCTAAGTGGTCTCAGTGCCACTAGATGGGACAGAGCACCACACCCAGCAGGTGTGTGGGTTACACAGGCACTGCCCCTGCAGCTCCCATTGGCCATGGTTCCCAGCCAATGGGAGTGCGGAGCCAGTGCTCGGGGTGGGGGCAGCGCACAGAGCCGCGTGCCCCCCCCACCCCCCAGGAGCCAGACCTGCTGGGCACTTCTGGCGTGCAGCACGGAGCCAGGACAGGTAGAGACTAGCCTGCCTTAGCTCCACAGCACTGCCGACCGGACTTTTAATGGCTCGATCGGTGGTGCTGACCGGAGCCGCCAGGGTCCCTTCTCGATTGGGTGTTCTTGTCGAAAACCAGACACCTGGTCACCCTAGGATCGAGGTTCTTTGACCAATTGTCCTCATGTAGCAGATCAGCCACTTGTGCTTTGGATAACTTCTTAAAGTTTAACTCTCTCTCTCTCTCTGCACAGCTGTATAATCTGTTTAGGGAGCGGATAATATCTCCTCTTCCTTGTCAGTCCTTTCCTTCTCTCTACCCCAAAGAATGTAAACCACTTTCCCCCGGCTGTTCCCTTAACTGCGTTTTAGATGTTTTTTGGAAAGCACTGCTGCAGCAGTTAGTATTCTACTGCTAACCCCAATTGTCACACATCCACGGGGCATGCTATACCTCTGACCTTCATACAGTCTCTCTGGGAGTGTCTCCTTCTTAGTGCTAGGCCCTGAGCCTCCACCTTTTACAAGGGGAAGCCCTGTAGCTCTGCTATTCCAAGACAGTGTCTCTGGCTTCAGCACCTCTGTTTCTCAGCATGGCTCCTTTAGCAGGTCCCAATGAGCTTGCATCCCTTTGGAGACTTACCCTTCTTAGAGCTCTGCAACCAGCAGATGTTTCCAGAGACACAGGACAGCCTTTGCAAAATGACATCATTTATTAGTCAAGTGGAAGACAGGGACACTACCTTAGAAGAGAAGAGCAAACCCAACACACGTTTCTCCCCTAATTTGCTAGCTTCTGCGTAGTCAGTTAGGTTGTCCCTGCTTTGCCCTAGTCTGGGAACTAAACTGCATGCTGGCAGCATCACCTCTGCCTTGTCTAAATGTCCTGGATTGCCCCCCAGCTCCCACAGAGCAGGATCCTATTGCAGTCCCCCAGCACCTTTGTCTCCGGTTCCAATCATGCTGTTTTAACATGTCCTGTCAAGTTAATGATCTAGTCTTTGGTCTTACATTGTATTTCCAAGGTCGCTCCATTCACATGTTGACAGTTCTCTGTAGACTTACACCCAGTCATTTCATCGCTTATTCTTAGACTTGGCAGAATTTGTTGTTGGGTTTTTTTATAATTTTGATGGCTGATAGCAATGTTTATTTTTAAGCAATTTTTTAGATTTTTAGTCATTTTAAATGTTCACAAAAGCAGGAAGTGATGGGGGAGGGGTCAGACCATTATTTAACGACAGTAGACACTGAGATTCAAAAACGTAATGCTTTATAAACCATTAACACAAATGGTCAACATCACATGTCAAACTATGCAAAGGTCATATCCATAAATCAACAAATCATACCGTATTCATTTCTTAGTCCATCTGGAAGTCTAATTCACTGGATTTTGACTAAGTTCTCAAGCAGCATTCTTCTTACTTTGCCTATCTTTAAATTTTAATTATTATTGATGGAAATATTTTTTTGTTGGTTTGTGTGTGTACAGTGAAATTTATCCTCTGTCCCAGGAAAGAAATTAATCCCTTCACACTCAATGGGCAACACTACAAAAGTGAGTGGGGAAACTGAGTCATACATATATTTCGTAATGATAAGACAGAAATTTCCCATGTTCTCCATGGGGGTGACCCCCTTTAAGCAGCAGGCATTGGGCTTGCTTGCATTGGGACAGGTCACTAGGTCTCCCTCTGCCAGAAGGAGTCTGGAATTAGTGCTCTCTGGTTTGATGCTGAGGTTGGCACTGAACAGAGCATCTTGCTGAGCCCTGGGGTGAGCGCCAGCAAAGTGCTTTCTCACCACCTTTACTGCCTCACTGCTCAGGGGGTCAATGAGAGAGGAAAGGAGGCTGCTATAGAGCCAAATTATAGGTTCTGCTCTAGGGGAGTCAGTCAGTGCTGGCCCTAACTTTCCTGAGGTCCTGCACAAAGTATGATATGTGGGGCCTTGGGCAGACATCTGTAACCTCCCCCAGAACATCAGGGGATGGGACTGTGATGTTTTGGGGACCACCAGAGCGATAAGGGATTCTGTCACTACCCCTGTAGCACTGGGGGCCTTTATGCTGTGCTGCTGTGGTTCAATTCCTTGACACCAGTAGACTGCTCACAAGCATACCGTCTCACCCTGGCTTTCACCAACCTAGTTCGTCTTTGGAGGGTGACACCAATAGCCCTTCCAGTCATGGGTCTCCCCAAGTCCTTAGTGCCCAGACATTCGGACTGTTCCCCTCTAGTACATCAACCCTGAAGGTGTGAAACCAGCCCCCCAGGTACTAGCTCACCTTGTGTACATACTCCACACAGTTTGCACGCCAGAGACCGGCTTGGTATAAAAATAAACAAAGTTTATTTAACAGAAAAAGCAGAGATTCAGAGATGAAATGGTAAGGGAAAGCAAATGTATACAAATTAGATAGAAAATAAACATAAAGATGCAACCTCAGGCTTTACACTCTCATATTACATCAAATCCCTTTTCTAATAAGTTATCTATCATCTTAAAACAATTTCCCAATGTAGCTACAGTGTTCACGGACAGCCTCCTGCCTTAAGGTTGTCCCCCAAGTTCTGGATAGTCTTCAATTCAAAGCCCTTCCACTTTAAAAGGGTTTACAGGTTTTTTTCTTTTGTCTCTTTCGATATTAAAAGTGGGGGAAATTCCTTCCCATCTTGGTTTCTGAACACCAGGGTTTTGTTTGCAGTTTCAAGCTATTCCCGCTTGTATTGATGTTCCTCGTCATTTTTTCCTGGGCTGGACAATGCCTAGGTGCTTGAAGCCAGTCTCCTCTGGTTGGTGAGGTATTCCTTCCCTGCCTGGTTGCTTCACTGACTCTTGTGAGGTGAGGCTGAAGTCACAACACACTTACAATTTTCCATATGTACAGATACACACACCTTCATAATCTGTATATATATCTGACCTTGGCTATTCAGTTTGGTGCATTACAAGCTTTCATAAATGATCTTACTTGATGTACTCTTACAGTAAAATAACACAGTGTGCAATCAGTTGGGTTAACTGCTTATTTTGCAGGGTTTAAACCTGGGACTGCCTGGACCGTGATTGTTGTAGGCCTGGCTTGACATGAGTAAGGTGAGGCCTCACTTCTTGGGCGACAGATTAGGGAGGTAAATGGATAGGCAGGCTGTAAACAGAATGTCTGTGCTAGCTATGATAATGGGGAATGCTCAAGGAGCCACTTACAGTGGACAAGATAACAATGGATAAGATAAGTTGGGAATGTAAAGGTGAGATAAAGAGAAAGTCATACATGGAGAGCATGTGGACAGCGCATGCTGTACTGGGATTGGTTCCTACAAAGTGTCTAAGCCAATTCCATAATGTGTAATGCAATGTATAGTAAATGTATATAAAGGAAGAGGTTTGCAGTGTAATTTTGGATGTGTGGTATGCCCTGTACTCACCCCATATGCTTAAGCCTGATCAACTCAAGTGTCGTTTGACTCTATGCCAACAAAGTAATGATTCGGAGGTGGGTTGAGTTCTTTGGAACCAAGTGGATAAGGTCTCAAAAGCCACCCCAACATACTCCGGAGTGGATACGGTCTCAGAGGCTACCGCAGCATATCAGTACTGTGACTCGGATCTGCTCATCTGTAGAAACCCCTTAGCGTGAGGGTCACAACCGAGCATTAAGGGAAATGGCATTGGAAGGATTTAAGGGTTTAAATATAATGAAGTTAGCGGAAGAGGTAGGTTAAATCTAAGGGAGGCCCCTATGGGAAGTATTAGGGGTAGACTGGGACTGGGTAAAAAAGGAACTCCAGAGAGTGGTCTGGGAGGGAAAAAAGAATGCTTGGCAGAAGATAGTAGAGGTCCATCAAATGCCATAAATAAAGTATTGGCTAAGTACAGCAAAGGTCTGTTAAATGCCACTACAATTAAAAATAATTAAAAATAGTATCTAGTTTATTTCTCCAAGGCAAAGAAAATCCAGATCTAGGCAGCAGTTTTATAAGGATTATTTCTGGTGGCTAAAACTTCACAAACAAAATATGCCACCTTAAGGAATGACCGTAAAAAACATAAAGAGCAAAGGAAAGTTGAAATGAAGAAAAATTAAATGGAAACCAAATCCTGAAAGGTCAGGGAGAAAACAATGTCTGTTACCTATTTGCATAAATCCAAACTAAAAAGGAGCTGTCCTTCAAGGACTGTATTTAGTGAGTACAGCTTTGCAGGCCAAGTGCACTGCATTAAATAAGTGTAAAAATAAATAAATTTGTAAAAAGCTTAAAGCTCCCAAAACAATTTGTTTAAAAATGTCACTTTGGGAAACAAGTGATTTTTTTTTATTAAAAGTAAGACGTTAAAAGAAGCTTTTGCACAAATAAACACTGCAAAGTTTGAAGGGAATTCAACAGCTGGGGGTTGTGTAACTGTTAAAAAGAATGGTTTCAGAGTAGCAGCTGTGTTAGTCTGTATCCGCAAAAAGAAAAGGAGGACTTGTGGCACCTTAGAGACTAACCAATTTATTTGAGCATAAGTTTTCGTGAGCTACAGCTCACTTCATCAGCTCACGAAAGCTTATGCTCAAATAAATTGCTTAGTCTCTAAGGTGCCACAAGTCCTCCTTTTCTTTTTGTTAAAAAGAATGTTAAGTGTTAAAGAAGAGAATGTTTGGTTTAATAATAAACCCGGTTATGGCAGTATTATTCTGTGCAGTCACACCTGGTGAAATCCTTAACAACAAAACAAATTACACAAAGGGGAGGTCACTATACGCTTTTTTTTTTTTTTCCTGAGAAGCCTTTACAGTTGTTCATTCTGAAGAACTTGGGCCTTTCCCAGTGAATGTGTCTGTAAATGATCAATTTGTCCTGGCCACTGCAGGCAAAGTAACAACCTAATTTAATTTATTGAAATATAAAAGATTTAGTCAAAATCACTAAAAAGGAAATAGGGTTTTCTAGATGAACTGACTGCTTCAAAATATACTAGTAGAAATAGAACCTGGGTACAGGTGAGATGTGGTTGGGGGGGCGACTTAAGAGCATGGCAAGGGATGTTAATTGGCTCAAATAACAAATTGGTTTCTCTCCCCCCCCCATTTTTTTTTTTTTTTTTTACAATTTAATTCTGCCTCACAAGAGTGGGCCAGAATTAGAGCCCATATAGGGGGTATGCCTCTGCCAGAAGCTGGGAATGCACGACAAGGCATGGATCACTTGATGATGACCTGTTCTGTTCATTCCCCTTGGGACACCTGGCATTGGCCACTGTCGAAAGACAGGATCCTGGGCTAGATGGACCTTTGGTCTGACCCAGTACGGCTGTTCTTATGTTCTTATGAACTCCTTGGGATCAGTGAGGTCCAATTTTTCAGGGATTCTTCATGTCCCTACACAACTGGGTACTGGGGGCAGGAGAGGACCAGAGGAGGTAATCAGGCAGGGATGGTGGATACACAGCTATTCAGATCACCCAAACATTGATCCCCTGATGGAGCCAATGATTTCCTGTGGCCCTCAGGACAACACAAAGGACAGAATCACTTGACCTCCCTGCCCCAAACTCTAGCACACAGGGTAGATTTAGCCCAGACTGGTTAACAAAGTGGTTTAGAATAAATCTCCTAAAGGTGAATAAAACAGTACCTAATCTCCCATAATACTTTAGAAGCAGCTGCAAGTTCCAAGGATCCTGCATCTCTGGCTGTAGCATTGCCCTGGGCCTAGGATGACTGAAAGCCAAATCTGCAGTGCACTGTACAGTACGGAATCTGTGAGTATGACCTGGCCATGGGCCATATTGTGGGTCCAATCCTGCTTCCGGTGACAGACCTCTCATTGACTTTAGTGGGATCAGGAGCAGGTTCTGTGTCTGTAAGGAAAGGGCTTGTCTCATTTGCTTCGCTGCAGATTGCCAATAATCTTTGGCATCCAGGGAAGTGTCCATGGACTTTGGGTTCTGGGTTTAAACTGGGCTAGGAGCACTTGGCTCTTATCAGCAGGAAACGAGAGCGCATGTCACAGTTGCACAGCAGATCTGCCAAGTTGCCCCATTTGGCATAAATTTGGAGGCAGATTTTAAGACTTGTGGCTTAGTTGGAGACAGTTAAAATCTTACTCAACCCTAGGCAAGATTTCACTCATTCATACTGTCACTGTTTTGACAGCCTTGACCATGTGCCCTCGTTTCGCCAGAGGGGTCAGTCACAGGGATTTCTGCATATTACCTAGATTAATGTGTAACTGCGATTCACCCACGTAGGCTGATAATCTGAATGTGGGGAGGTTAGACTGATGCCGAATTTGTTGTTATTAATTATCTTATTGCACTTATTGTAAGATCTTTGGGTCAGAGCCTGTGTTTTCCACTGTGGTTGTAACGTTTGAGATGCTGCCATATATAGCACTGACAATTGACATTATTAACTCAGATAAAAATACATTATTTTTGCCCTGAATACCTTACAGTAAATGCAATGGTCCAGGCATATAGCGAGGCTCACTGACAGTTGATGGACTGCAGCTGTCGCCGAGTGGTACCGACGGGAACTGAAATGACCCCTCAGCCGACCTCCCAAGAGATGGGAAGATTTTAAAGACATGGCTGCATGTGGAGAAGGAAGGCCAGGATATGAGAAGAATGGAAGGCGTGTTGTGATCAGCACAATCTATACGAGGGCTGAAGGACCGATTGACCAAGGTGACCTTATAGTCAAAGGCTCCAATACCACAAACACTTATGTATATGCATAAATTTACTCCTGTATTTACTTATTGATTTTAAAGGACTAACTCATATGAGTGAAGTAACATGTGAGTTAGTGTTTGCTGGATTGGCACCAAAATAAGAGACAAATAGGGCAGGACTACAGTCTAAGAGCAGGCGGATGGAAGGAATATCAGTGAGTGGAGGCAGGATTTGCTAAATGAAGCTGCACTATGGGCCAGATTCTCTGCTCTTTTACAATGGTGTAAATCAGGAGTAACTCCATTGAAGTCTGGGGCATTCCATGAGAGTGAGAGTAGAATCAGACCAGTGTGGCGTAGGGTGCTTCCATTTTTGGATGCCCAACTTGAGACACTCTCAAAGAGCCTGAATATCAGAAAGTGCTGGGCACTCACCCTCTGCCAATCAGGCCCGGTTAAGCTGCCTGTAGCTGAGCACCCAAAATCATTAGTCTCGGTTGTAAAATCTGGCTTCTGCATTTTAATTTTCCAGCTTTTAGTCACACTGTGCAGCAAAGAGGGAGGATGTAGCTTGTGGTAGGCTCTCCTCAAGGCTGAGATTGGGGCCCTGTTGTGCTAGGCACTGTACAGACACATCATAAGACACAGTCCCCCTCCCGAAGAGCTTGCATTCTGCCTATACAAGGTGGACAAAGGGTGGGCAGGAAACGGAAGCACAGTGAGGTGAAATGACTTGCCTGAGATCAATGATGGAGCCAGAAATGGAACCCAGGTCTCCTGAGTCACAGTCCAGTGCCCACTGGTGATGTTATTTAGTTACCGTTTGTATGGTACTTTAAAGATGTAAAATGGTCAGTTCCTAGCGCTGGCACCAGGATTAAATATTTATATAAGTGCTACGTGTTCTCTACTATTGCTGAGTGTGCTGAGGCTATCAGAAATGTAGGGAGGCTTGTACAGACAGCGTCTCTGCCACTTGCCCTCACATAGCTCTGTCCTACCTTATCAAAGGGTGTATTTAAGGTTTGCCATGTCTCTGCTTCAACGCATCTCCAGTTACATAAAGTGAAACTCAGGCCTACAGTTCAAGGGATCTGTGCCAGCAGATCACTGAGTTTGCTAAAGGAAAGTGAAGGCAGGGGCAGCCTCTCAGTCTGAGCAAGCCTGAGTGACTGAATCAGAAAGGTTTCAGAGTAACAGCTGTGTTAGTCTGTATTCGCAAAAAGAAAAGGAGGACTTGTGGCACCTTAGAGACTAACCAATTTATTTGAGCATAAGCTTTCGTGAGCTACAGCTCACTAATGCCAAACAGGCTGCTGCATATGAACTCCATACACCCCCTCAAAAACCTGGTGTGAAACCTATCCTAGCCATGGCTTAATGCTGCCTGGTGCCACAAGTCCTCCTGTTCTTTTTGCGGATACAGACTAATACGGCTGCTACTCTGAAACCTGGCAAGTTTTAGGTCCATATGGTGCTGGTTGACACTGAAATGCTAGTGCCCAGTGAGGGCAGTTGTCATTTTACAATCAGAGTAATTTTTGCAGCACCCTTTGTCCCTCAGGTTCAGTGCTGCTGTGATCAGCTCAGGGTTGCTTTCTCCCTGTGTCTGGGTGCTGCATAGAGCTGGGTACCTCTGTGTCCTGGGGCTGGGTGTCTGGATCTGCCTTGGTCCCTTAGGTGTGGTTTCTGGAATAGCTGTGCAGCTCCCAGCTGCTCTTCCTACCTGGTGAAGCAATGTGGGTAGGTGGGCTCCAAGGCACAGGTTCACTTGGGGGCAGGGAGATGCCTGATCGCCATGGCATGTTTGAAGCTAGCAGTTTGGGAGGTGGGAGCTGCACCTGTAAAGTGAATGGAGCTGGAGGGCATTTGACAAGTTATGTAAGGGGGCCAGGTGATTCTGGGAAACAGAGGCCAAGTTGGGGGCAGGCAATTTAAGGTTAGATGGAAGGAGGCAGATGTTCAGGGAGAGGCAGTTTGGAGAATAGGTAGGTAGGGGACAAATGTTAAAAAAGGGATAGTTTTGGGTTGGGGAGGGTGGATACAAGTGGGGCAGCTTGGGGAACCGGTAAGGGACGCAGATAACAAAGGAACAGATACCAGGGTGTGTATGGTGGGGTAGAATCCAGGGAAAAGGGACAGAGGCAGGACAGTTAATGAGCTTCAAAGTTCTCTGTCTCTGTATTCATCCCCCTTCAATTAATTTAAAATTGTCCTTGATCTCTGTGTGTGGAGGAGTGATGTGATGCCTGTATTTTATCAAGGGGCTCTGGCTCACGCAAACATTTCCCTCTTAGTTTGTGCAGTACTCCGTTTCCCAGGAGGACTGGGAAATCTGTATTTTGTTTAAATGGAAAAATGATGTTTTCTCACAACAGGAACCAAGCTGGGCAGCAGCACCACTCAGCTAACAAATTGAGAGAAAGCAGCCGCAAGTGTCCATGTGTTGCTTCCAAGAAATACTCAGAGTGTGTTGATTCAATCCAGGGTGTGTCACTGTACATGGGGAAGAAGGGATGGAGACTTTGCAGTAGGTTCAAATCTTCCCCCAGGACATTCCTCTCCTCCCCTCCCCCAATGACCTCCGCCTTGGTGCAGTCTGGCCCATTCTAAAGGCAAATCAGTAACTTGCCATTTCTGGCAGGATGATTGAGCAGCATCCTGAGAAGTGTGTGTATCCATCTGAGGCAGAGATATCCACCAACCCTTCAATTTTAACAAGGGTGGTGGAATCTGTATAGAAGTGCAGCTGGCTGGTGGGACAATTGGTAAGGCTCAAGCTAGTGGGAGAGAGTGGAGTTGTGAGAGGTCTGTGATCCGATGAAGTGAGCTATAGCTCATGAAAGCTTATGCTCAAATAAATTGGTAAATGCCACAAGTCCTCATTTTCTTTTTGCGAATACAGACTAACACGGCTGCTACTCTGAAACCTGAAGCTACTGTAGACACCCAAGCAGGCTGCTGCCTTGCTTGACCTTAGATGCAGCACCTCAGTGTGTGCTGGCTGCTTTTCAGGACATAAACCAAGACAGGCTCTTGTCCCAAAGAGTTTCTAACCTACACAGAATGGATAGAACAACACTTCTTATGTTCTTCCATCTGTTTTTCCACAGGCTCATTTGTCCATTTTCCTGGCCCAATTATTACCCTTAGGTAACAGATTTTCTTTTTGTTCTGCCTCGTCCCAACCTGCCTCACCCTTCCCCCACCTTCTTTACATCTAGAAGGTTTGGAGTTCATCTTCTCTGTGGACACTGCCTCTTAAAGAGTCTTTCCCCTGCCTTCCCCCTGGGAGTGGAGGCTGTGGGCAGCATATCTGTGGTGGGAAGAGATAGTGTACTGTGAACTGAAGAGTGCGGGTACCAGGTGTTATGTGGGTGGCTCGCCACTAACTGCCTTTCAAGCCTGGTGTGGGAGCTCACGAGGGAGGCACCCTGCCTGCAGAAGTGACTGGGGCAGTCTGGGGTGGGGTGGGAGCTCGCTGGGGCAATCAGGGAGCCAATGGGAGCTCACTGGGGAGGGACCCCGCCTGCAGAAGTAGCAGGGGCAGTTGGGGAGCTCACTGGGGAGGAAGTTGGAACCCTGCCTGCAGAAATGGCAGGTGAAGTTAAGGGCCCTGTGGGGAGCTGGCTGGGGAGAGACCCTGCCTCCAGAAATGGCTGGGGTGGTTTGGGACTGTGTTGGAGCTGGCTGGGGCGGGACTCTGCCTGCAAAAGTGGCTGGGGCAGACTGGGTTGGGGTGGAGTGGAGCCGTGTGGGAGCTCGCTGGGGAGGGACCCCGCCTGCAGAAGTGGCTGGGGCAATCTGGGGTGGTGTGGGAGCTCGCTGGGAGGGACGTGCCTTCAGAAGTGGCTGGGGTCGTGTGGAAGCTCGCTGGGGAGGGGCCCTGCTTGCAGAAGTGGCTGGGGCAGTCTGGGGCTGTGTGGGAATTCGCTGGGGCTGTGTGGGAGCTCTTGGGGAGGGACCCCGCTTGCAGAAGTGGCTGGGGCAGTCTGGGAGCTCTCTGGGGAGGGACCCCGCCTGCAGAAGTGGCTGGGGCAGCCTGGAGCGGTGTGGGAGCTCGCTGGGGAGGGGCCCCACCTGCAGAAGTGGCTGAGGCAGCCTGGCGACCTGTGGGAGCTCGCTGGGGAGGGACCCCGCCTGCAGAAGTGGCTGGGGCAGCCTGGGGCGCTGTGGGAGCTCGCTGGGGAGGGACCCCGCCTGCAGAAGTGGCTGGGGCAGCGTGGGGCGCTGTGGGAGCTCGCTGGGGAGGGACCCCGCCTGCAGAAGTGGCTGGGGCAGCCTGGGGCGCTGTGGGAGCTCGCTGGGGAGGGACCCCGCCTGCAGAAGTGGCTGGGGCAGCCTGGGGCGCTGTGGGAGCTCGCTGGGGAGGGGCCCCGCCTGCAGAAGTGGCTGGGGCAGCCTGGGGCGCTGTGGGAGCTCGCTGGGGAGGGACCCCGCCTGCAGAAGTGGCTGGGGCAGCCTGGGGCGCTGTGGGAGCTCGCTGGGGAGGGACCCCGCCTGCAGAAGTGGCTGGGGCAGCCTGGGGCGCTGTGGGAGCTCGCTGGGGAGGGGCCCCGCCTGCAGAAGTGGCTGGGGCAGCCTGGGGCGCTGTGGGAGCTCGCTGGGGAGGGACCCCGCCTGCAGAAGTGGCTGGGGCAGCGTGGGGCGCTGTGGGAGCTCGCTGGGGAGGGACCCCGCCTGCAGAAGTGGCTGGGGCAGCCTGGGGCGCTGTGGGAGCTCGCTGGGGAGGGACCCCGCCTGCAGAAGTGGCTGGGGCAGCCTGGGGCGCTGTGGGAGCTCGCTGGGGAGGGACCCCGCCTGCAGAAGTGGCTGGGGCAGCCTGGGGCGCTGTGGGAGCTCGCTGGGGAGGGACCCCGCCTGCAGAAGTGGCTGGGGCAGCCTGGGGCGGAGTGGGAGCTCGCTGGGGAGGGACCCCGCCTGCAGAAGTGGCTGGGGCAGCCTGGGGCGCTGTGGGAGCTCGCTGGGGCGGGACCCCGCCTGCAGAAGTGGCTGGGGCAGCCTGGGGCGGAGTGGGAGCTCGCTGGGGAGGGATCCTGCCTGCAGAAGTGGCTGGGGCAGCCTGGGGCAGTCTGGGAGCTCGCTGGGGAGGGACCCCGCCTGCAGAAGTGGCTGGGGCAGCCTGGGGCGCTGTGGGAGGTCGCTGGGGCGAGACCCCGCCTGCAGAAGTTCCTTTAACACGGATCTTTCTTGCGCGCACCGCGGCGCCTGCTCCGCCCCTCGCTCGGCAAAGCTCTTGGCTGTTCTGCACTCGCAGCGTTACCCGCCTCCTCCGTCCTCGCTCCCTAAACTCACTCTCGGGCTGCAGCCCTGCCAGTAGCCGCCGCTTGGCTGCCATCCCCGCTTGCGTGGGGCTGGGCTCTGGGGCGCAGCGCCCTACCCCGCCATGGCGAGCGCAGCCGGGCTGAAGCTGGTGGCTCAGGAGGTGCTGGCTGCCCTTGGGAAGCCCCCGGGGCTCCGGGGCGCTCAGCGGGTCAGGTAAAGCCGGGGGGGGGCAGAGGCCCAGGGATGGAGGGAGGGGAGTTGCCAAAGGAGTGGGGGAGGGAAGGAGTCGTTCAGGGCTAGCGGGGGAGGCAGGTGCCTGAGGGGGGCTCATGGGGGACAGGAGAGGTGGCAGTTGGGGGTGTTCTGGGCAGTGACGGGGACCCCGGCAGCTTGGGCAGAGAGAGCGGTGAAGAAGATGCCCACGGTTTGGGAAGGGTAGCGGGCAGGTGCAGGGGGGTGATGTAGTTGGGCAGGTTGCCTGGAGAAGGGCAGTTTGGAGGTAGGTGGGGGGCATGCGCTAATTGGGGTAGGAAGAAGATGGTGCAGATGCCAGGGGAGGGGTGCGAAGAACAGCTAATTTGCTGCCCAAGTTCTCCTGCTCTGTATTTCAGCCCTCAGCCCTCTTTGATTCTTCTAACTCAGTGGTTCTCAACCTGTTTGATACCAGGGACCAGCTTGCTGCCTTCCTAAACTGTCAGGGAGAGCTCAGGGACCGGCACCCTGAGAAACGCGGCTCCAGCTCACCCTGTGTCCCCAGAGCAGTGTGTGGTGGTCAGTCCCTTGAACAGTTCCCTACAACTTGGGAGCCCCATGGCGGGGCTGGAGGCCATGCGTACAGTGGGGAAGGGGCGCTTGTAAGGAGTCACAGACCTGGCTTTTTTTTTTTTTTTTTTCTAAATTGAGTTGGGTCTGTGAGGGGCCCACTTCACGTTCTGCTTTACCAAACTTGCATGCATCCGATGAAGTGAGCTGTAGCTCATGAAAGCTGATGCTCAAATACATTTGTTAGTCTCTACGGTACCACAAGTCCTCCTTTTCTTTTTACCAAACTTGCTACCCTCTGTTTATGCTAGACCCTGTCCCCCACCCACACTTTTTTCAGATCCCTTTAAGCACTGGCTGGAGGCTGTGACTTTGGGCGCAGGGGAATTCACAGGGAGCAAGAGCATCTCAGGGCAATCTCCTGCCCCAGATCCAATCTTTCCTTCCCCATCGTGTATTCTTGGTGACGATCAAGTGAAAACCTCTCAAGTGGCTCCTCCAGCTCCTTCTGTGTTACTGATCCCAGCACTTGATTTTGCTTGACTCTGTTGCTGCTCCTTGCTATTCAACAGGAGCCCCCTGGGGTGCAGCATGGGACCTAGATGGAAGTGACCTTACAATGTGTGGATCCCCAAGCTATATGGGGTGTTGGGTGGTGAGTTGGTCCTGTACAGTTGCCTGGGAGATGAAGCTACTGTATTACGGATCTGGAAATGGTTCTTTGTCTTGCTTGGTCTTAAAGCTGGCTCTAGGGTAGGTGGTGGGAAAGGGCAGGTAGCTACGGTCATGGAGCTTTCAAATCCCACCTGCCCTACAGGAAGGGAGTGGCTTTTTCATGAACTCAGTTGAATTCCTGGCAGTGCAGTTGAAATTAAGGTTCATCCCAGCAGCAAATGGGAAGAAATACCCCTTTTCTTTTTCACTGTATCATTTCTACCTGTTCTTTTATAACAAGAGATAGGGGCCAGGAGGGAAGTGTTCGTCTGTGGCTCAGAGACCAGGCTGGGGTTGGGAGTGCCTTCAATGGCAACAAAACCTGACAAACTGTTCTCATGAAATTACAGCTGCCTCTGCATGGGGAGATAGGTCCCCTTGTGGTCTGGAATCCAACCCAGGACTGTAATTATAAGGGCAGGTTTGGGTTCAAGGGCGGCTTTGGGTGTCTTACTGAAACCCTTCAGAGCAGATTTGTTGTGGGGAAGGGAGGGGGCAATGGAAACTTTAAGCCAAAATTCTACCAGAATTTAGAATGTGAAGGCTCCATTAAAGCTCAGGAAACTTCCAAGTCCTAGATGCGTAGATTACTTCTTCCATCTCTACAATATGTTTCACCCTCGAGGTGGCTGCAAGAGGTTGTAGAGAGTTTAGATTATGAGTGTTTTGGGGGGAGAGGAATACTGAAAATACCGGAGAGGGAGAGGAATTATTTAAGCTCAGTACCAATGTGGACACACAAACAAATGGATATAAACTGGCCACCAGGAAGTTTAGACTTGAAATTAGACAAAGGTTTCTAACTACCAGAGAAGTGAAGTTCTGGAACAGCCTTCCAAGGGAAGCAGTGGGGGCAAAAGATCTATCTGGCTTTAAGATTAAACTCGATAAGTTTATGGAGGAGATGGTATGATGGGATAACATGATTTTGGTAATTAATTGATCTTTAAATATTCATGGTAAATAGGCCTGTGATGGGATGTTAGGTGGGGTGGGATCTGAGTTACCCAGGAAAGAATTTTCTGTAGTATCCGGCAGGTGAATCTTGCCCATATGCTTGGGGTTTACCTGATCACCATATTTGGGGTCGGGAAGGAATTTTCCTCCAGTGCAGATTGGAAGAGGCCTTGGAGGTTTTTCACCTTCCTCTGTAGCATGGGGCACGGGTCACGTGCTGGAGGATTCTCTACTCCTTGAAGTCTTTAAACCACAATTTGAGGACTTCAATAGCTCAGACATAGGTGAAGTTTTTCGCAGGAGTGGGTGGGTGAGATTCTGTGGCCTGCGTTGTGCAGGAGGTCAGACTAGATGATCATAATGGTCCCTTCTGACCTTAGTATCTATGTCTATGTCTATAAAGCCAGAAGGGACCACTAGGATCCCAGAGTCTGATCTCTTGTATAACACAGGCCATAGGATTGCCCTAAATTAATTCCTGTTTGCACTGGAGAATATCTTTAAGAAGAATATCCATTCTTGGTTTAAAAATCCTCTAGTTCAAAACTAGTTTCTGGGAAGTAAAACTCAAGATGAGTTTGTCTGAAATGTCTGACTTTAAGAGTGGGGAAGATATGAGGAAACAGCAGAACGGGGCGAATTTTCCTGCCCATCCCCACCCTGCGAAAAATTGCAATTTAGGTACATTAGAGCCTCAGTCATGAGCTGCTATGACGGGGGGGGGGAAGGAGTCTCCCCACAGCAGGTGGAAACTGGGTTGGGGAGGAGTTCATGAGCTTTCCCCATTGTGCGCTTGGCCTTCAGGAGGTACCCAGACAGGCAGAGGGGAGGATGCCAGACAGGGGAATAATGACCTTTGTGGTTGTGTAGCCAGAGCCCTCTCATGTGCTCACATGGGGGGGCCGAGGGTGACGTAAATGCATTGCTTCCCCAGGGCCCATGCACACTGCATCAAGTCCGTTTCCCTTTCTGTGGTAATTTCTCCAGGGGACAATATTAGAGGTCAAGAGAGAAGGCTACTTATCTTGAATCAACAGGTGTAGAGAGGTGGCTGAGGCTGTGCAGAGATAAATATATGCAGCTCCTCCTCATCTCCGAGAGTGCCTCTGTATGCACCATGCTTTTCACCTGTTCCCACCAGGGCGGAGAACTTTCAGATTTAGCTGCCCTGCTCCTGCAGGAGGAAAAGTGGGGCCTTTTCTTTACTTGATGCAGACATCGAACAAACATCCCTAAGTCTCTGATACATCTGTGCTCTGTGCTGACAGCAGAGTCTGTTCTGACCATCCTCTTTGCCGGATCCGCTGTTGAGTTTGGCTCCTTATCTGACACCAGAAACTGTTCTGGTACCAGAATTTGTTGCTTAGGCAACGTATGTGCTTTCAGGGAGAGTGCTTTCATTTGGCAGCCCACTCTGCTCTCCTGGCTCTCAGATTCCTTTGCTCCGCTAGGGAACAGCCATAGCGGATCAGATCTGCAGTCTGTCCATTCGCGTCTCCTGCCCTGACAGAAGCCAGGGGAAGGTGATAGGAACACTTCCTGCCAAAACTTATGCCTTTCTTTTCACCTCTTCCCTGTGGAAATGTTCTTTCAGAGTGCATGGTGCACTCACCATTGGCCAGAGGGCATAGAGACTGAATGTGTAATTTCCGTGTGGCATTAGTGATGATTAATACTTTGCATGTCGGTTCCCTCCATCCTATAATCTCAAAGCATTTCCTAAGCTCTATGTGATCCATACAGCTCCCTGAGAGATAGGCAACTAGTACTGTTCCCATTTTACAGATGTGAAAATGACACTTCCGGGATCACAAAGCAATTTGTGGGCCTGGGCAATGCTGGGAACAGAACCCCGACTTTCTGGCTGTCAATCTTCAGCCCCGAGGTTGTCCTTCCTATTCAATACACTTATAGTGTTTTTACATCTTCAGATGTCAAACAGTCCATCCCCAAACATGCCGATGAGGTAGGTGACTAAGTACTGTCTCAATTTCACAGATGGAAAAACTAGACTGTCTAGTTCAGGGCCACACAGTAACTTGGTATCAGAGCCAGGATTAGGTCTCGGGAGTTGCTAGTCCTCAGTCCCATACTCAGTCCTTGTACCAGTGGTGCCCAACCTTCTTCGGTCCAGAATTGTGGAAAAGATCAATCAGTGACCCAAATGCATGCTGCCTCCTTGGCAATCAACATTTTTATAGAGTGGCCCAAGCTCAAGAGTGATTGTTCTCTTTATTGATTTTTTCATTGCTTAAACAAGGTTGTTTACTCTCCGAGACGTATTTACCTCCTCCACGCCCTTTCAGTTTCCTAACTCTATACCCATAATGTTATAAAAGTTGCCATGACTTTCTGAGGATCGTTGCCTGTCCTTAACATCCAAGCTCTATGCAACAATTAAAAAAGAGAGGGCCAAATTCAGCCTACACTGAAATCTGTGGTGTTACAGTTGCTTGCACAGGTCTGTATTTGGACTAGAGGGTTTCCTGTCCAGTCTTATGGGGAGAGCTGGGGGAGAAGGAATGAACATGCTACAATGATAAGATAACAAACTTTATCACCTTGGGTTCCTCTGTTCTCTAGTGGAGTCCTTGTGCTGTGAGGAAAGTTCCATTCTTTGTAGAAAGACGGATGCTTAGAAGGACTCCAGATACATGAGCTGGGTATAAATCCCTTTTGTGTCTCTCTAATGGGCAGATTGGTAACTCTTTCCCTCCTTGGCCGCAAGCTGTTGGGGAAGATCTATATGTATAATCCTTGGTCATTTTTAGGGAGGCTGGGAGCTACCAGGAATACAGTCTACTAACTTACCACGTTTGTTTTGTCTCTTTCAATGTCAGCATCCCATGCAATATGAGAGCTACCAGGATTCTATGTTATACAGAGGATTCTGTATCAGCTTCATAAGGCATGAAAACAAATGGGGTCTTCTTCCCCCCCCTCCCTTTCCTTTCCTACTGCTTTCATTTCAGCTTTAGCCAGGCACAGAGAGGCTAAAACATGCAGTGCTTGTGGGCAGCTGGATTAAGATAGATGTGTCCTCTATTTAGTGGTAAGCAAAGATTCAGGAAGTCCTGGTTTCTGATCCCAGGTGCGACTCTGACACCTTGAGCAAGTCATGTGGGCCAATGTTGGAAAAGTGATAGTGATTTGGAGTGCTTCAGTTTTTGGGTGCCCAACACATGATAACTTGGCCTTAATTTCAGGGCTGCTGAGTTTAAATTTGAGATGTGGGTGCTCAGCCCTTCTGCAAATCGAACTTGAGGTGTCTCGAGTTGGGCACCTAAAATAAGTAGCCTCTTTTGAAAATGTTGGGCATACCCCCTCTGCATCCTCAGTTTCCTTCTCTGCAGAATGGGGCTAATCCCTCCGAAGGTTGTTGACAGGACGCATGAATGTTTGTGAAGCACTTGGAAGATGAAATGAGCTACATGGATATGAGCCAGGAGAACAGTGTGCTCAGTTGTTAGACACTTGGAGGAAGTGGAGACAGAATTTGATCCTGCATCTAGCTCTTCAAAATACAAAATTATTGCAACTGCCCTATGTTCTCAGGCTCTGGGCATACCTGACAGACTGTCTTTTAGCAAGTGCAACATTCCAGGAGGATTTCCTTGTGATAATCTGGTCATCTTTCACCACTCCTGTTTGGTAGGGGAAAGTTGCTGCCATAAAGACTTGGGGCCAGATCCTCTTGTGGTTTAAATTATCTATGGTGGCTTTCACCAAGTGAGGGTCTGGCCCTTAAACGCCCCATGAGAGAGTTTATCAAGCCAACAAGAGGGGCTCTTGTAGATTCCCAAACCGATTAATGCCATGGAGAAAATTCTCAAGCACGCAGGGTGACGTTCTGGACATTCTGGTGGGACCAAGGTTTGCCTTGCAGAACTGGAGAAACGGCGAAAGTGGATAGAAGGGTAAGAACATAAAGCCCGAACTTTTTAACCCCTCCTGAAGGAGGCAGTGTGCCAAATGATGGGGCAGGGCCAGCACATCGCCCTTTAATAGGCAACGGGGCAGCCAGTACGAACAGTATTTAAAAGAAGATAGACTAACCACTTACAGGCAGGGGAACGCTTTTGTGGGGTGTGACTTGGCAGGAGGGACTGGATTGGGCGGGTTTCCTCACCACCTCTCCTTTCTTCAGCTTCTCTTTGTTTCTTTTGAGCCACATGATGCTGGAGTATGTGCCAGGCCGTTCTCCCTCCCCAGTTAAGAGCTCTTCCCTCAGGCCCAGTCCCCGTGGGGAAACTGCAAAGGAGATGGAATGCTTGGTGGCGTCACACGCTTTTCAGACCTGATCCTGGGAGGTGCTGAGCCTCAATTCCCGGTGTCTTCAACAGAGTTGCGGGCGCTCGGCAGGGGACTCTTGTATAACCTGTCCAGCAGTGGCTGCCTGATCATGCCAGTCTCTCCTTTCCATCTAAATCTCTGCAAGTGAATGCTGTGCGTAGGCAAGAAGCGGGCACTCCCAGAACAACAGAAGTCAAGAAGAAAATGAAGCCATTAGGATCAAGTTCTGCTCCCACTAAAGCCCATGATCACTTTGCCCTTTACCGCAGTGGGTGGGACTAAGGTTTGGTTTTCAAAACTAAAGTCCTGTATCAACCGAACACCTCAGTGCAAGCTTCTCTACATTGCCTCCCTGTGTTCCTCGAGCCTGGCCTGGAGGGACCTCTGCTAAAGTGAGAGTGGGCCATAAAAGTGCCTAGATGGATGGAGTTCAGCCCAGTCAGTCCTTTGTCAGTCTAATAACAGTGCTGATGCTAGGATCGCTTTGCTCCTAGCAGCTGGATTATTTACTTGAGGCTGCTGAGCTGCGATCCGGTGATAAAGACTTTTGAGCAGCCAGTGACCTGCTCTTTAGTTGAAGCAGTGGTCTAGCCGTGAAATACTGTAGCAGTTTCTCCTGTTTATCTGAAGAGGGGCACCCTGGCTTCCTTGACTGAGGGAGAATTTTTCTAGGAAATAAAAGCTCCCTATAAAACCACCTCTCTCCTGCAGCTCACTCTGTTTTTCTCTCACTCCTAGTTTATTTACATGCCCTGCCTCCCCGTTTCCAAACAATAAAAGTTAATACTAATGTTGGCCTATCTTTATCCCCTTCCATTTGCTCCCTTCTCTCTCACACTCCCTCACACCTTCCATGCTCCTCTCGTTATGTCCCGGGTATAAAAGTCAGCTGTATGGAGTAGTGTGAGCATATCAGAGGCCCGAACTTGCCCCTCAATGTTTTAGGTTAGAAATGGGCTGGGGGGAGGTGGTTTTCTTTTTTTCCCAGAGGCAGGAGAATACCTCTATACCAGTGAAAGACAAATACTGGGCAGAATATTGCTTTTGCGATGCCCCATGATTCAAACAATGGAAATCTGAGCTCTGTCTGATCTATTTTCCTCCCCAAGAAGAAGTCTCATTAAAGACATTGGTCTCCTTAAGTTTTACAAGGAATCTGTATGCATGCCTCACAGTCCCATAAGCTGATGAACCCATTGACTATTAACCCCTTCTCTCCTGATTTTTCTTTCATTCAGGAAGGGGGTGGGCTGGGATTGGGGGGGTGGGGCGGAAGATGGGAAAGGAGGAACGGAGGAATCAGGCTAGCTGGAGTGGCCAAGTGAAGATTGCAAGCCCTGTGGAGCTGGGTTGGCCAGCCCAGAAGAATTGTTGTGGCTGAGTGCTGGTCAGTGGTGGGGTGGGGAGAAGGGCTGCGGAGTTGGCTCAAAGGATCTGTAAGGGTTACAGCTTGATGGTGGTGTTACAACCCTTTGATCAAGAAAGGTGTTCTGGTTGTCAGTGGTGTACTGCACGGGAAGGGTTAAAATCATCACAAGTACTTCTTGTTTCACTGCTCTGGCCCTGTTGCCCTCCCACTCTCCAAGAACCATTTCCTCTCTTCTTCAGTATCAAGTTCAAGCTCCTCATTCTCCCTTTCAGTGTTCTCCACAGCCCACTACTGCTTAGGTTTTGTTTCCTCCTACAGCTGGGCATCCCATCCTATATTCCTCCTCCAGGCCCTCCTGTTCCCCTGCTTTCGTGCTACCCTATGCTTGCAGCAGCATTCCTCTCTGTCTTTACAGCCAGCTGCTTTGGCTCTGCCTTCCCTCCTGATCTCTCTGCTGAGAAGATCAGCAACTCCTGCTCTTTGTTGTTGCTAGCTACAAGACTATATATGTCCTTTGGGGCCTGTCACTCCTCTCCCTGAGCTTGTTGACATCTGTGGTGTTATAAACACAGATCATAATGTGAGGTTGCCACTTTTTTGTGGCCTCCCTTTGTTTGATTCCCCGCACAAAGTTTTTAATCTGCCTAATTAAAACCTTCTGTCCTTTTAATCCTCTTGAGAGAGAGATGCTATGTCTTTATCTGGCTTTATTTTAGCCCTCTTTGTCTCTCTTTTATCAGTTTTTACCTCTTATAATTAATCCAACATAAGGGGATTCTCCTACAAACTCTTGGTTTTTGTTCCAGAACTTCAGGGCAATTTCTACCTTTTCATTTCCCAGGCAACTCAGTAGTGATAGATCTTCCCTCTGCTTTGCACAGGAAAAGGCAGAGGGCATTAACTGTCCAAAGTGAACAGCAGCGTTTTGAGAGAGGTTGCGTATCAGATGAAATATCTGCAGCGCAAAGAACATTGGGGCTGGTCCAATGGCTTAGGATTAGCACAGTGTCCTGCCCTGGGGGAAACCACCGTTTAGATTTCAAGCTCTAAGCAAGCAGGGCTAGGCATGCCATGGCTAGAAGTGGATCATCCTGTGGAGTTGGGATGGGTTATGTAAGGGAGTCTCGCTGCCGGGAGGTCCCTCCCAGGCCTATCTCTACATTTTCAAGAGTATCCTCTTAATTTTTGGACACTTCTGTCTTGAGACACCAAGGACCTGATTTTCAGTGGTGCTGAGTGCCCCAGCTCCCGTTGGTTTTGGCTGGAGCTGTGCATGCGTGCTGGTGGGTGTACCCAGCCTAGCTTTGCTCTAGCTCACTCCAATAACAGAAGCAGTGAAGCTGTGGGAGCAGGGGCTGCACAAGCCTGCCTGGGACCCTGGCTATGTATTAACAGCAGCAAGAGCTAGCTGCTTGGTTTGAGCTAGTGAAGTCGGAGCTAGCTTGCATACATCTAGGCGTGCTGCGGTCACACCTCTGATGGCAGTGTAGGTATCCCCCAACTCTGAAAATCACGCATATAGAGATGGGCAGTCAGACATGGAGGCGACATAAAACCCATGAAAGAAGAACAGGAGGACTCGTGGCACCTTAGAGACTAACAAATTTATTTGAGCCTAAGCTTTCGTGAGCTACAGCCCACTTCATCGGATGCATTCAGTGTCATAAAACCCATGGTTGCTTTTGGCTGAAGGAGCTCCATTGATTGGCTCTGGGGGAAACTGGGTCCAGGGGTTTTTACTAGAGGGAAGTTTACTGTGACAGGGACCTAGCAAGTAAGTTGGAAACTGAGGGTAGGGTATGTGTCCATCTTAGACGCTTTTATAGCTCCAATTGCTGTAATATCCAGGTACATTTTAATGACTAGGGAGGACACAACCTACTGTGATGTTTACTTGTAAGGGGATGGGGAGAAGGACCTTTCCCTGTAACTCTGACCCATCCCTCTCCCCTCTGTCTCTGGAGGGTGGAAAGTATCTTTATTGCCTCAAAAGCTATCCAGAGTCTGGTTCCAGGTCAGCTGGGAGGAATGCATTAAACAAGCTCCGGCTGTTGTATCAGAGCAATAAAAACTGTGGCCCACCTGGGCACCCGCACGCCTTCTGTACGGACAGTGCACAGCTGGCCTTCGGAACTCTTGTTCTGCGTTGACTGTGACAGATTGCAGGGGCCCGGCCTGCTCCCTGGTGAACATGCCCTCCTCTTCCACAGGTGCTCAGAGGAAGCTGCTTGAGAGACAGATGGTGGAGCTTGCCTACCCTGCCTGGAGCCCAGGAGGAGGCATTTCCTGTTACTTTAGCCTAGGTTAATTTGCGTTAATTCTGGCTATAAACATTGAGTCAGACCCTCAGCTGGTGTAAATCAGTACAGCTCTGTTCACTGGAATGGAACTGCTCCCATGTGCACCAGCTGAGGGCTTGGTGAGTTATCTGTTGAGGATACCTGCTTGTACCTGAATTATGCTGGGGCTGCGTCAGCCTGCCAACTGACACGGGTGTCTTGGTTTCAAATGACTGGGGAATTTAAGCTCTCAGACTGCTTGTTTTAAGGGATTCCGTCTTTGCCATGAAAGATTGAAAATGTAACTTTGTTCTGATGCTTTCTCTCCCCCCACCCCCTTTCTTGCACGCACAGTTAGCAGCCTCTCTATCTTCTCTTTCCTTCTGCTCACTCAGGTACTTCATTCTTTCAGGTAGAATTGAGAGCAAACATACTTGTCTGCACTCTGGTAAATCAGACTGAGTTCAGATCTTTGCTATGCCACAGACTTCTTGTGTGATCTTGGGCAAGTCACTTAGCCTCCCTGGGCCTCGGTTTCCCATCTGTAAAATGGGAACAGTGTCACAATTCAGGGCAACTGCACCTATATTCCCCCTCTATGGTCCACCCAGGGCACTCATGCTCAGGTTTCTGACTCTCTGCCATCACTTCTCTTGGGCAGAAACACGTGCCTCTCTCCCTCCAGATCAGGGTTTTTCCAGGCTGAACAGTCCACTGTCTACCCTGTGAATTCCCCATCAAGTCAGACTGCCTCAGCAGGCCTGCTTTGCCTTCTCCTTGGAGGCTATAAACAGCATCATTGCCCACCATATAAGTTACACAAAGCCCTTTCTAAGCAAGTACATTGGTTGTTAAGGTGAAAACAGCAAATAGAAAACATTACAAACAATGAAAGAACCCGCACATGTTCTGATAAGCTGAGCAGAGATCACCCCAGCCCCAACAAGGGCTCTGGCAGGTGACCAGACCTTCAGACCCCACCAGGGTTTTTTCCCTGTGGTCACAAGTTCATAACAGCTGTTAGCTCAGAACAAGCGCCCCCAGGAATAGGTCAAGTCCTTCCAACCTGTCTCAGAAAGGATTGGGGATTGCCTCCCTTGGATAGAAGGTGCTGTCTGTTTGCTGGATCCAGAAGCGGGCCCGGAGTCAGTTTAAACGTTGCTTATTGTTCGAAAAGTCCTTTTGTTGTCCGGTGGTCTCAAAAGAATCCTGTTTGAATCAGTATATGTGAACCTCTCTGGGTGGTGGGACCTCTTGCAAAGTGTTACAGCCTGAGTGAATTTGCTTAATCACCCCCACAACTGCACACACTGTTCTTAGTTTCTGGATGGGCTATGGTCACCCTCTCTCAGGGAAATACATACAATCCCTGGCCCACAATGATACATACACTTAATTCGATAAAGTTTGCCCAGGAAGTCTGTCACATACAGCACTTCCCTACCTCACAAAGATGTTGGGAGGACAAATACATTAGAGTGTGAGGTTCTCAGAAAGGATGTTAATGAGGGCGATAGAAGTACCATAGATAGATAGTTGTGGTCCAGTGCTCTAGTAGCCCTGTTGTACTATATGTAACACCGACAGACCCCGGTTGTCAGTGGGCGGGATAGAACCTCTGGAGCTTAGTGCATGAGCCTGTGCTTCATGAGCTAAAAGCCATAAGGCCGTTAGCTAAGGCTGTAGACCATACTCATTCATCTCTCTCTAAGTAGTCTCGGTGCCACTAGATGGGACAGAGCACCACACCCAGCAGGTGTGTGGGTTACATATATCCAAAACCACTCTAGTGACTAGACCTCTGTCTTGTTGGGATTGAGAGCCACATGACCTGTAAATCTTTTGTAGCTACATTATAGTGCAGTGAAGCCAATGTGAGTATAAGATGAATCCAAAAGAAGGAAAGGTAGTAGCCTAGGGAGTGCTGTGTGAGTTGAGTATCGCAAGGGAGACCTTACTGGTGACTGTCTGTCTCCCAGCCGTTGTTGATCTTCGTCTTTTCTTTTACAGTGCCCTGCACATAAATACGAACCCTGTCACACCAATAGCAACCAACAGCTACATCCAAGGGACCACAACCGTTCCACTGCTCACCAAAACTGTGGGTCAGTGCCTGGAGGAGACAGCCCATCGGTTTCCAGACCGCGAGGCCCTGGTGTTCTGTCGAGATGCGGTTCGGAAGACATTTGCCCAATTCATACAAGAAGTGAGTGGCCAACTTGTCTGTTACAGAGTCCAGTCCTTCAGCTCACCACCCTTGAGAATTTGCAATCCAGCCAAATCGCAGTATGAGCGGGTGGCTTGATCAACCCATCGGAGAAATGAAAAAAAGTGATTTCGTCCCGGGATTGAAAACAGAGCTTGGGCTGGTTTGGTTTGGATTCTGATCCTGGCTCTGAATACATAGCAAAGCTACGTGTTGATTTACCATCTGATGTGCGTGATAAGGTGTGTGTGTGTGCGTGCTTACCCTATCTTCATGAGCTGCTCTGTAAGGCATGAGAGCAAAGGGAGAGGGCAGTGCACAGAGGAAGTACTCATGCGTAATGCAGTAAATGCACGTTCTAGATTGCATTACTGCATTTAGGAAGTGGTTCTCTCTCTATCTGATTTTATCTTGGGCCAAGTCCTGAAGTCTAATTCAAATCCCATTGAAATCAGTGTGACTTGATTTTCAAAGGTACTGAGCATCTGTAGCTTCCTAGTTGTTACGCAAGTAAAATTCTCATTAAAATCAGTCAGAGTTTTGCCTGAGTAAAGACTACAGGACTTGGCCCTGTTTATAATAATATGTATGAATGGGCATTCTGAATATGCATACAATATTACATCTGTAAATGGGAAGGGAATTTCCACTAGATTTGCTGTATGATCCTAGATGTGATGGATGGTCTTGATAATCCAAGGTGTTCACGTGTTGCTTTTTATAGATTTGCTAGAGTTTTGTTAATTTACAAGAATAAACCCTGTTCGCAGAACTCACTAATTTTTAAAATATTTACTGACTCATCTGGAAAATACCCATTTCTTAAACAAAGAACCCTACAAAGAGATTTTATAAGCAGTTGTGTGGACTGAAATCCAGCTCATCTGGAAACACTAGAAGGAGAGAATGTCAGAAAGTTAATGAAACATTACTGAGGATGTTGGACAGTGTATGTCCAACCCCACCTGAAACGCATTTGCCATTATGCAAGATAAATGATGATCTTAATATAATGCCTGGGTTTTGACTCATGTGGATAGGGTTCAAACATGAGACGGGTCAGACTTCTCATTAAATTGCATTCTTAATCCAAATTATTTCAGAAGTAAGCAATAAGGCCCTTGTGATTAAAATTCACCCTGTACATGGATCCAGCAGCACTATATAAGTCCTATTTTGAGGGCCTATGTAGGAGTTACAGGGTGCATAGGCCTTGGCTGCACATGTCCAATATACCAGATTCCCAGCTGCCTTTGTACAGCTGAGTTTGTGCCTCACGTGCCATCAGTCACCGGATAAGTGTGGGTGATCTGTTCTTTGTAAGTCCACTAGGCATGGCTGTTTATAAAACGAACAGCGCCAAGCAATAAGCTGCCAGACTGTGCAGTAGTGCTTAATAACGCTTGATTTCAGTTTCCTAAACTGGGGCTAAAATGAAGCTCAGCTGCCTTCAAGTTAGCACGCAAGAGATTGAAATGCCCTGATGCACCCTGCGAGGTGGCCTCTCTCCTGATCTGGTGTCGTATGTGTTTTGCAGGTGGACCAGGCAGCAGCTGGACTTCTGGCTATTGGCTTGAAGAAGGGAGATCGGCTGGGCATGTGGGGTCCCAACAAGTATGAGTGGGTTCTAATGCAATTTGCAACAGCCCAGGCAGGAATCATCCTGGTAAGGAGACTTGTCTGTCTAGGTGCCTGGATCTTTTAGGGTGAGGGGGAGACAAAGGGGAAGCCTGGAGATCTTGGAGAAATTGAATAATGTGCTGGGTAAGGGAACTGAGGTGAAGAATGGGAGCAGATGTCATGCAAGGTCCATTCAGTCCTCGTTAGTCTGACCCTCCATTACCCAGAAAAGCAAAACATCAAGCTGGTGAGACCAGCTTCCCTGGGACATAATTTACAAGTGTTGATGGCATGAGGGAATGTATAGGGAGGCTATGCATTTTTATATCTATTCCTGGTGCCCCCAAATAACCAACCAGTATTAAAATCCCCCCTTAATACTTTCTGTGGTGCCTCTGGATGAAAATCCTTTGCAGAAAGTGACCATTTAAAAATATATATGCTAAGATGTCTGCCCCACCCACCCTTGAGATTCAGCTATCACTGATAGCACCATTAGGGCTTTGTCTTGTTTACATCATAAGACATGATGGGGCAAGGCCTGCAGTGTGTCTTCCTGGAAGTTTTGTACAGCATCACCCGCTGTGGTGGCACGCAAAAGATATAATGTTAGACAGGGTAGATAGATGGGTTTAACTTAGTGGGCTACCAAAAGTCTAAATTTGATGGCTCAGCTCAGCATTGGGGGCCAAAACTTCTTCTATGGTGTGCTATATGCGATAGTGAAGTTTTCACTCTTTGTGTTATCCAGAAAGGATTTTGGTTGTCCCTAGAAATGTGAATTACTATGGTGTAGTGGGCTGAGCATGAGCTAGGAGTCAGGGGGCCTGGATTTTATTTCCAGATTTGCTATTGACTTGTCATTTGACCTTGTGCGAGTCATTTTACTTCCAGGCCCTATATGTAAAAATGGGGATAAATGGGCTTCCCTGGTTAACATGAAATTTGGGTTGTTATCCTAATCCTGGTTGTCCTATACAAGGAAGAAGCTGCAAGTGTGTTTTCATTGAGGTTTTTTTTCCTCCAAAGCAAAGACGGGGTCTTTGAGGCGTTTTCAGAGCCTTGAATAATTCTCCTGTCTCTTCCCCATTCTAGGTGTCTGTGAACCCTGCATATCAGGCCCAGGAGCTGGAGTTTGTGATCAAGAAGGTACTGTAGGCCACTTACGGGTAACACCACTTGATTCTGTCCGCAAATGCTTTGAAACAGGGAGATGTTAAAGGCAGAGGGTAACCATGGGAACTGCACCGGCAACAGAACTTCTGATCAGGGAGGGCACTTGGGAAATGCAGGCAGCAGAAAAACATCTTTCTGGGGCAGCCTGTGTGAACAGGGCTGGTGTGGGCCATGTGGCCACGTATACAGGGGGCCCCACGGTGCAGCAGTTGGCCCTATTGAGTGTGAATGCCTAGAAGTAAATCTCCTCCATTATTGTTCCCTGTGTTACCCTCCCACCTGTTCCACAAAGAGATTCCTGCATCCCGTCCCATCCCCTCTGTCTCCAGCCGCCGGTTCTAGACTGGTGCTGAGGAAACCACGCAGGTGCCGAGGGTCCAGCATAGGGTTGGTTCTACTCACCTTGGACAATAAAGCATTGGGAGTGACAGATCCATTCAGAAGCTGTGTGCTGGGGTGACTGCAGGGTGAGAGCCAGTTCTGCTTCAGCCGGCCCTCGGGAGCTAACACCTGTCTGCACTCTTGGGCTTCTGCCAATGTGAAAACACAAAGCAGCTGCTGATCCCACTGACTCTGCCCCTGTCAGTAGGCCCCTGTCAATAACTGCAGGAGCCCCGCCGACTCTGGAATCCCCTGTGAACTTCCCTTGTTTGAGCCTTGCTGGGCTGTTAGTTCTGTGTGTACGGTGGCAGTGGTTAGGCATGGTAGAATCATAGGGTGAAATCCTGGCTCCATTGAAGTCAATGGCAGAACTCCCATTGACTGCAATGGGGCCAGGATTTAATCCCTTGAAACCAGAGAGGGGAAAATCTTCTGGAGGTGCCAGCCTCCTCCATCACTGCAGGTTTGCTCCCAACCGTGTATTTTCCAGGGCTATGCTCAGTCTGGCTTGGCTCTTATACATCTGTCCACACGTTTTATGTTCTGTTCCCATGCTGCTATGCTTCAAGTCCCCACATGCCTGCCTTGGTTCCAGAGCTGCATGGGACTCTTCCTTAGCTCTGCATGATAGCATGCAAGGGAACGATTAGTGGCTAAGATGTTCTGGTTTCTAATCCCCAATAATGAGGGATTAAAGCTATTGAATATTTTATGAATAAAATTAATCCTTCCTGGATCAAGGGGCCACTTGCGCTTCTGTTCTAACTTGTTCAGTTTGGGAATCTAAAACCCAAGTACAATAGGAGGTGGAACCAAAATGCCAGTCTGGATTTTCCCAGTCCATCCCCTATGCCATCAGAAGATTGAAATGGAGAATTTACAGCAGCACTGGGCGATCTTTCTTCCACCTCAGTGCCGTGGACGGTCAGCTCCTGTGCTGCAGTTTGGTCGCTCAAGTTGTCATCCTGTTAAATCTGGTGTGTAAAGTCACCAACGTGGCTTCCCCTTTTCAGAGTCAGACAGAACTTTTCCAAACGGTTGTCTGTTCCTGCCCCAAAGTTTCCTTAGTGCCCACCCTGAGCAGAGGGTGGGAACAGATAGCTGCATTTAGAGAGGAATGAAAGGTGGTCTCTAGAGCTTGGATTCTGGGGCCTGTGTTAGCTTTGAGTGTTGGCACCGGAGGGTTTTCATAGCCTCTCTGCAGCTGTTATTTGTATCATCTGTCTGTGCCACTCCTGGCTTTGTTTGTGCTTTCCATTCTGATTAGCTCTGTAGGGACAACAGTAGCTTCTCTTTCCTCCTCCAGGATTTGGCTTTTGTTTTTATCTTGGTCTCCTTGGGTCAGACTCTGCTCTCATTTACACTGGTGTAAATTCAGAACGACTCCATTAAGGTCAGTGGAATCCATCTGGATTTACAAAGGGGTGGCCAGGAGCAGAAAATGCCCTCTTGACTTCAGTGGGAGTCGCTTGTATCCTGTGGCAGGAGAAACGGTTCCCTGGTATTCATGGCTGTTCTTTGTAGCTTTGACATTAAGGCTGTCTGCCTGTCCTCATCTCCTGCCAGTGCCTTGTCTCTCCTTAGATTGCTGCTGTTTGTTAATGGAAATCTGCAAAACAAAAATCCTTCCCTCACGGGCTTGGACTATCCTAATAGATTCATCACAGAACCCATCAGTAGCCTCATCCTTTTCCTGCCACTGCAGAATAATTCCCTCCAGCATACAATAATAAATAGCCAATTTTCCAAACTGCTCCTCCCTTCGATCATTTCCCTGCACCAGATTTCCAGAACTTTGTAAATACAAACAGATCATGGCTTTCCCAGTGCAGATCCTTTACAGAAAGATCTACTGCTGACCGTTGCCGTGTCTGTTAAGAGGGGCCCTCCTGCAGCATCTCCTCTCCTCACATAGCTACCTTTACAGACAAGGTGCTTTGGAGTTTTCAGAATAGTATTGTGGCTTGAATTGTCTATCCCTGACAAATGGACCCTGATCATGGTGTCCCTGGAGTTAAAGGCTATGTCTACACAGCAACTAGACACTAGACACCCATGGCTGGCCTGCTCAGGCTGTGGGGATGTTTCATTGCTTTGTAGACTTCCAGGCTTAGGCTGGGGCAAGGGCTCTAGGACCCTGTGGAGAGGGAGCATCGCAGAGCTCAAGCAGTCTACCTACACCACCAGCCTGAGTCAGCTGGCGTGGGCCAGCCATGGGTTTTTCTTTACTGTGTAGACATACCCCGAGTTACAAAGCCCCAGACTTCCTTGTATAGATGAGGTCTCTGGTGGATTCCTGTCTGAAAGTGAAAGCAATTGTTGCTCTCTCCCATTGCAAATCACAGAGTACATGCAAATAATTTCTTGGTTAAAACTGGCATGTCTTGGCCTCCTCTTAACGTGGTGAGGTTGGGGTGACAGGTAACATTTGTCCTGTTTTCAAGCGAATCGGAATAGGAACTGCAGAGTTTCAGCACAATGCAAAGGGCCCAGGAAGCAACAGAAACCCACAGCTGCACATGCAGATCAGCATGTGACAGCAGTGCAGCTGTATGCTCCTGGGCACATCCGCTGCTCCCTGCTTTGACAATGTGGCTGTACGGGTTTGAGCCTCCTCTCACACATACATCTGTCTCAGTCAGGAGCAGCACCGCTGAAGTCAGTGGGGCGACAGGAGAGTGTAAGCCGTGGAAGTGAGGGGGGAATCTAGTCCTGGCTGGGGAAACAGGACCATTTTTAAGCTCTGTCAACCCAACACTAAAATCGGATGTAAACTGGCTTTCAATCTGACGCTGGCTCCCTCACTGGCAGGGTCGCCTTCAGGAAGGCTGTTCCTGCCAGCATCAGATTCAGAAATGGTATGTTAAATGGAACATACAATTTAGGAACTCTGGGCCAAATTCAGGCCTGGTGTAAGCAGGTGTAGCCCTGCTGAAGTCTGTGGAATTGCACCTGCCTACACCAGGGATGTCCGCTCTGGGCAAAATGTTAGAATGCTGAACATTAAACCCAACACTGCAGGTGGATGTGAGCCTGGGATCTCGGGGTCACTGTTCTGCTGGGAAACAGGGTTGCTCATGGTCGCAGCAAGGCACGAGGAGGGTTGGACTCCTTAAATGTCTCCTGGTGTGGTATAGGAGCTGTCCCCAGCCCCAGCTTCTAAGCCATCTTACAGGATGGTTCCTTCTAGGAAGGGGCTAACATGGTTTGAAAGCTCAGTCTAGACAGAGGCTGTTGTAAGCCACACTCATAGCCAAACAAGTCCTGGGAAGAGCCCCAGGTAGTGTTAAGGTTTAACTCCTGCCTTTTGGTTTCTCAGGGTGTGTGTGGTGGTTTTCCATTAGCAGTGAATGCAAGTGCCCTGCTGTCAGGTTTCCAGGGACTGTTCATTACTCCCTGGGCAGCAGGTGTCACTGCAGCCTGACTTCCCTCTTTCTCCCCACACAGGTTGGTTGTAAGGCCCTGGTGTTCCCCACTCAGTTTAAAACCCAGAGATACTATGAGATCCTGAAGCAAACTTGTCCTGAGCTAGAGAAATCCAGTCCAGGGGGAATAAAGAGCAAGAGGTGAGTGAGAAACACCAGAGATCCTCTTGCAGTCCCCCAGGGCTGTGCCCTGCACTGGGTCCTCACACTTGCAGGGTGACAAACCTACTATTGAGCCTGGTGGATAATCCCAGGGGAAAAGAGGTCCTACACAAATATCTCTGTCTAGGCTTTTATACCCTGTTGCACCCATCACCCTGTTATCTGAGCACCAAATAGACCCCAGATCAGTGGCTGATAACATCTGGGACCCGCATCCTGTCCCAGTTGGGAATCAGCCATTATCCTTCCCCAGCAAACAGGAGATCTCGCTTAGACCCACCTGGGCTGGAGCTGAGTGCCCTGTGTTACACACAGCTCCTCCCACGTAACCTGCATTCCAAAGAGGAGAAAGGAAGAAGAGTCCAGTATGGCATTACCCCTGTGAGCTACCTTAATCAGCTCCTGCTTCCTGTGTCCAGGCGATACAGGGGCCTTTGGACCCATCCCAGGGGTTAATCCCTAGCAGAACACAAGCACCAAGGCAGTCTGTCCTCCTGACTCTGCTGTTGCTGACTGTATTTTTCTTTTTCTCAGGCTGCCAGACCTATCAGTTGTAATCACCTTAGACTCCAAGCTGCCTGGCACGTTCCAGATGAGCGAGGTGATGCAGGCTGGGGACAGCAGCCATATGAAGCAGTTACGAGATGTCCAGCAGACTCTGTCCTGCAACGAGCCCGTCAATATCCAGTTCACTTCTGTAGGTACCGCACGCTGCTCTGCCCTGCAATGGACACCAGATCCAGTGACCCCTGTGGCCAGTGCTAAGCAGGCTGCTCCCTTTGACACCTGGCCACTTGGGGTGGATACCGTCCCATCTTCCCTGGCCCTTTCAGAATAGGCTTTAGGAGGTCATCTGGGATTTTTCCCGTTTTCTCCACCACTCCCATGGCTTGCCACTATCCCAGGAGCTGACAGCAGGGATGAGATGGGGGGCCTGGGTGCCACGGAGCTCTGATCCCAGCTGCAGTTGCTCTGTGTCATATCATTTGTTGGGCTGTCGGATCAGAGGCCTCCGTGTCTGGAGGGAGACTAAAGGACAAGAGCAGAACAGAAATCTGCGGAGCGGGGAGGGGAGGGATCACCACAGAGAATCTCTGCACCTGTCCCTCTGAACGGACGGTCATACAAGAGGATCTCGTAATGCTCTCTGTCTTTCAGGGCACAACTGGAAGCCCCAAAGGGGCCACCCTCTCTCATAGAAATATTGTGAATAATGCAAACCTGATTGGGTTGAGGCTGGGAGTCAATCAGCAGGTGAGTCTCCTCGGTCGGCCGGGGATGGGCTATGCTCCGGCCGTAGGGGGACTGAGCACGTGGAGAAGGCAGATGACTCCCCAGCAAGACGCAGCGAAAGGCCCCCCCCCAAGTTGTGGGTGCGGGGCGCTGAGAGCACTGTTAGTGAGGAGCCCTAAGGACAGAGTATGGAGAAATGTAGTGCTGCCGGGGTGCCAGCAGAGGGCACTCCCACAGGGCTGGGTTGGAGGCACAATGGCAATTCAGGCAGTTCCTTCCCCCTGCTATCCAGCCCCCATATCTCGTGGGTGTAAGTGGCTCTGGGAGAGCCCTGTGTTAGGCCCATGTACTCCAGGCATCAGAATGGTTCAGACAGACCAGAAGGGTTATCTCCTCATTGCTGCCTTTGTTTGGCTTGATCCTAGGAATCCCGTACTGCCCTCCCTGTACCCCTCTACCACTGCCTGGGCTCCGTTGGAGGTGGTATGGTGATGGCTGTGCATGGCGCCCCTGCTATCTTCTCATCCCTGAGCTTTGAGGGGAAAGCTGTGCTGGAAGCAGTGGCTCAAGAGAAGTGAGAATCAAGGGCCCTTGAGTGTCACCTGGAGGGGTCACTTAGCTCAGCTCCGCTGGCAGGCAGCTCCTGCCCCTGGCCTCCCCACTGCGGCAGAGGCATAGTGTCTTGTTTGTCTGAGTCCTGGCCCTGTTGCGCCCAGGAACCTGTGAAATGCCCCACTGCCCTGGTCCCAACTTGCCCTGGTCACTGCTGACTCTTGGCTGGAAGGCCTGGCCTCTCCTTGTTTGGATTAGTGACTGGTGTGTGTGTCTATACATAACCAGCCGCCTTCTCCCGCCACCATCCCCTCCACCCCAGCGGTGGCTGCATTTCCGAGGTGCTGTCCGGGTGTAGTCTGTAAAGCAAAGGTGCTGCTGCATGATAAACCCATCATTCCTGGGCCTGCCCGGCGGGCTCAAAGGCCTGACCCAGGCGCAGTGGGGAGCGGGGTACATAGGCCTTACTGCCACCGGCTCTGATTCTGCAGCTTGGCTTTTTCTCTCCTGTCCCTTCAAGATGCTCCCTTTTACACGGCACTCCGACCATGTTCATAGACATGCTGTCCCAGCCCGAGTTCGACAGCTATGACCTCTCGTCTCTCCAGGGAGGTAAGTACATCAGCACCCAGGGTAACTGGCCTCTGCTGGTTCTCCTCAAGGAAGCCAGCTGGACAGGCAGACGCTTATGGGCTTGGCTATGCAAGCAAATCACTAGTGAGGAAGAAGAATTTGTGTTGCAAGCTCTTTCCTTTGCCCTGTTAATTCAATGGTGTGCTTTCCTACCTTGACAATCTTCTGCTCATGATTACCTTATTTCTAGCACCCTTCTCCTCTCTTCAGAGCAATGGCCTGATGACTTGAACATTTAGGGGGGAGTTATCCAGCTGTTGTGTCTTATGGAAACAGAGAGGGGATGGGGTATGCTGGAAGGATTGTACTTGTTGGACTTCCATACCTCCATCCACCAACATGTGGCAGCAGACGCCTGGTGTACTGTACTTTGTACACGTTCCCCAGGGTGACAACGGGCAATGCTGCAGTGGGTAGTGAATTTCCTACACGTAAAATTCCCTGCTTGTTTAGAATTGCTCCCCAAGTTTTTAGGTAGCTGATGTGCAGATCGTTTGTATTGGAGCTTTCCTTTCCCTCCCAAATGATCAATAATAGAAATTTCCTATAGCAACAGCTGAAGCAAGTGATGTAGAGTTTATGGGCAGCGTTAGCACCCAGAGACTACTGTGATGGGTGAATGAGAAGTACCTGGGTAGCGCATCTGAAACTCCCTGTAATCTGAGGAAGGGGCCTGACCCTGTCAAGTCTGTTGATTACACTGAAAGTTGACATTGTAATCTCTCATCTTGTGCAATATCAGTCTCATCCGGAAGGTTGTGTTCTACCCTTCGCTGTCCCACCATTGAAATAGGTTCTATTGACCAGGTCAGGAGGGAGGCATGCTGACAGGGCTGGGGTTGCCGGATGCCTCCCAAAGGCTTTGTCAGCTGTTAGATCTAACTGTACCGACCCCTCTCAGTGGGATTTCCAGGGGAAGAGTCTCCAACGTAGTCCTCTTGCCTTCTCTCTTCCAGGAATCATTGCAGGGTCCCCTGTGCCCCCGGAGATCATGAAAAAGATTATGACCAAGATGAATATGAGGGATATTGTGGTGAGTCGATTTCCATGCTTGGGCCTGGGCTGCCTGGGTCGGGTTCCCCCCCCCACACACACACACCCTCCCAGTGGGACCCGGGAACCTGAGCATGTGTGACTTGTGTACAGAGCGATAGAACTGGAGGGTCCCTGAATGAATGTGTCCATGTGTGATGGGATGCAGAGGCCTCGTGCCTTCTGGCCTTTCAAGGGGGTACAGGGTAGAGTAACTGGGCTGGGGATCAGAGGCCCAACCCATCGGGGGAGGGACACAGGAAACTACAAGGACTGCTACTGTGAGAAGGGAGAGCATTGCACCCAGCGTGATCGCATTGGGTCGTACCCCAGGCTGGGACATGTCTCTGTTTATTTTCTGGTTGCAGTGGACAATTCTCTTTTCCTATTGCGCATGCTGTCTCTGAATCCTCAAGTATAAACACTGAGGAAGACACCTGGCTGACCAGCATGGATGGCACTCACATGTTCAGTCTCCTGCATGATTCGCACACACGCCCTGAACCTGAGCGTGCGGAGGGTCAGATCCAGTGCCATGTACATTGTAGCCCTTCTTGTGTATTCTCACACACACACACACACACACCCACACAGTGCCTGAGCAGGACTTGCACTCCGTCACTAAGCATGCATGTGTACCCTCATTCCTGTGCATGAACAACGGGGTGTTCTGAATGTCCAGCCCGGTCCCATCCATCATTCAGTGGGGTTTACTGCAAAATGCATCAGCTATGTTTAACATAGTGGGGCATTGTCTCTTTCTGTGTAATCGGCCCCAGATCTCACCCTCATTATCCATTTGAGAAACGGATCTGGGAGTCCTTGAAGGCAAGTGAGCGCGCACAGCCTGGTTGTTTTGCTTTAAAGGAAGTAACAAGCTGCCTGTGAAGGCCGAGGAAACAGTGATGTGATGGGTTAACCACACGAGACTAGGCGTCAGATTTCTGCTCTTATTGCTGGCAGCTTCAGAACGTGCTGATACCAAGAGTTTTGTCAGCCCTGCTGTGTGCTCTGGGAGGAGGGAGCAGCACGAAGGGAGTGTGGGGCAACTGTTCTGGAACGGGGTGATGTCTCAAGGGAGCTCTGCGGCTTTGCTTCTTGTGTGAAGCTGTCAGGGCTGAGTTTAAAACACCAGGGGCCAAACTCAGCTGTGGCCTAACTCCATGAACTTCAATGGGGTGGCAGGCATTTACTTTACAGCAGGCCTATACGTGGCCTCCCACGATGTTCCCCACCATTATTACAAGGTGGCCAATACTTGGAACATGTGAGTCACCGCTTCCTGCACAGTAGTAGGGCTGCTAATAAAACCATTTTCTTTAAAACGACTTTGTTCTGAACCTGCAGGCAGGATAAAGGGGGACTAGGGTCTGGATTGAGCTGTGTAGCTGGACTCACACCCAGTTTGCAGCATGAGTCACCAGTCCTCAGGCAGAAACTTGGAAACCTGCTGAGTGCATCTTTGCAGCGAGAGCTTTATACAGAAGATGTACATAAGAAAATATACAATTTGTTTTCTATATAAGAGTAAGAGGAGTTTTCATCCTCCTAAGAGTCATTTACACTCAGTTACAGAGGAATAAATATATATATATTTATATATATTTATATAAATCTTTAGATAAAAAAATGCAGTTAAGTTGAAATTGTGGTATTGTAAAATCCATGACGATAAACCATAGTCATCTTGTTCTCCTGCTAGGCTTTCTGGATTAGGGGTGGGGAGAAGAGGAGGAGGACTGGAGAGCAAGATCGCTTCCCAGATATAGGCTGATACGGTGCAAACCTCTCCCCTTACATATGTAGGTACTTTGTGAGACCGCCTTCCTGTGGGGTGAGAAGAGAATCCAATCTCTAAGCTATTTCAATGTTGAGGTTCCCCAACACTAGCAGACCTCAGCCTGACCTAGAGAGATCACCCCCTGCTGGACTGTAAGGGAAACTCACTCTCCAGGTTCACTGAACCCTGAACATTGCTTCACCTGTGGTCCTCTGCCCTGACCTGCAGGGATCACCTCCTCAGGTTGGAGGAGGTTTCTGTCTGCATGAGTTGAGTGGGATGGCTTTCCTTCTGGAGCAGTCAGGGGCCGGGGGAGGGAGGAACCTTTATGGCTTTCTATTCACTTGCATCCCACTGGAAGGAGAAAGATGGAGACAAACAGGATAATCAGGGACATGGGTTTAGGTTGCCTCTGGGAAGATGACTGTGTTTTACGGGCAGGATCTAGGTTAGCTTGTGTTAGCATTGTCATGCATAGTTTAGTTTAAAAAATGCCTCTTTTAAAATACATAGATGTTGGAAAAGATTGAAAAGTTGGATTCCATCCTCCAGTCAGCAGATAGGCGAGGATTGTGAGGAGGCTAGAGGTGATCAGATACATCAGAAATGTCTCTTGACAGATGGTAGAAGCTTATGGGTGGACTTGGATGGAGTCAGTAGTTTTCTGATTGGTTGAAGCGGCCAGTCACCTGGACAAGCCATACCAGGGCCTGTTAGGGCAGAGGAGGGAGAAAATGAATCTATGTTTAAAGGTTTTTTAAGCAGATCCAGGGACTTGAGGCTTTTTCATGGTCTCATGAATGGCTTACACAACTGTGAGTCAGGAGACACCTGACCTCCTTTTCAGAGGTGCCAAACAACCCCAGTTTCCACTGGACACCAGGCCGATGGGTTCTGTGATCCTGGCTCTTCCACTGTTTTGCTGTGTGACTCTTAAGTAACTTACCTAAAATTTCAAACTTGGCTGCCTGAACACACACACCTGAGGCCTAGATTTTCAAAAGTAACAAGTGATTTGGGGTGCCTGGGCTGAGACACTGCAAAAAAGCCTGATTCTCAGAGCACCTTCCCTCTGAAAATCAGACCCTCTTAAAATGTTTCAAGCTGGGCACCTAAAAGGCACAAGTCATTCATAGAGATTACACCTTAAATCAGTATATATGGGCATCTCAATAAGTGACTTGCCTCTCAGAGGTGCTGAGCACAACTCTCAGTGCAAGCAGGGGAAACTGTAGGTATTTGACCCTTGTAAAGATCAGGACACTTAATTAGGTGCCTTAGGATGGATCTGTGTGCCTAGCTTGAAGGTATTTCGTTTTCACATCTGTACAACAGGGATAAATTCTCTGACTCACGAGTTGTGAGAATCAGTTCACTGATGTTGGGAAATTGCTTTTGTAGAGCACCCTGTATGTGAGGATCTCAAGGCAAAGTATTATTATCATCGTCGTTTTGTTATTCCACCCTTCTGGAGGAGGGCTCTGGAATGGGGGTTTGGCTTTCTCCTCTTCCTGCCCGAGAAGGGAGAGTCTCCTACATACACTAAGTTAAGCACTGTGGTTTAGAAAAGTAAAGTTTCCACTTCCAGTGCGGAAGTCTACCAGCCCTGCCTGGAATGGCTGGTATTTGCATCTGTAATCAATAACATCTGCCAGCCGTCCAGGAGAAATGGCATCGCTCCGGGAAGGGGTAGAAGAGCTGGTATCTCCTCTGGCACTCAGGACATATAGCTTTGTTTTCACCATCTCTTTAGCCATGGATGTAGAAAACAAAGTTTGGGCCTGGTGAACTGGGAATCGGAGAGCCACAAGTGGCTGCTCCCTACCTCTTCTGTTAGAGCAGTAAAAGTGGTTGTCACTGTTACTTAAACAGTGCCGTAAAGGTGCCCAGCATGTTACAAATCAAAAAAGAAAAGGTCCCTGTCCACACAGCTTACAAACTTAGAGCCTGATCCAAAGCCCCGTAGAAATCAATGGGAGTTCTTCCAGTGACTTCAGTGGGCTTTGGATCAGGCCGTCAGACAAACAAAACGCTGAGCAGCAGCTGAGGTGCAAGAGGGCACAGTAAAACGTTGGTGAGGTTCTTGGTTTTCTGAATCCTTAAGATAATACACTCAGCAGCTTTCGACAGAGGGAGATTGGTCTGTGATGTATTTGCATATTCAGTGTCCAGACTGAGGATCAACAAGATCTTTGCTTATGGCCCAGGCAACCCTATCTCCTGTGTCACC
The DNA here is from genome assembly GCF_965152235.1 of Eretmochelys imbricata. Lineage (NCBI taxonomy): Eukaryota > Metazoa > Chordata > Testudines > Cheloniidae > Eretmochelys > Eretmochelys imbricata. The sequence goes on along the minus strand of NC_135585.1, from coordinate 13,776,758 downwards.
TTCTCCCTTTCTCCTCCCTGCTCTTACCTTCCTACCTCCTGCACCAACCTTCTGATTCAAAACCCGTTTGCTGTCTCCGCTCTCCCTTCTCTGGGGCACAGCTCTGGGCTCAGCAGGACACCATGTTCCAGGGCACAAGGCCTTGTTTTTAAATCAGTGCTTTAAATAAATAAACGAGGTGCTGAGCTGACCCCAGGAGAGCCAAGTCTTCTGCTTAGATACTGAACCAGGTACAAGATGGGTGGCCTTGGTGCCACCTTTCCCCACTGTGCCCTGCCAATGGGTTTCCAAGCTGAACTGGAGAGACCTTTGCTAGGATATGAGAGTAGCTCGGGCTCTGCAGCCCAAGCAGTCACTGGCTTCTTTACTGAGAGTGCCAGCAAGAATGCAGGTGGGGTCGTGGATGATGTTCCACTGAAAACTACACTGTAGCCACCAGCGTATTGCATAGAGCCCACTGCCCAGCTGTCTGATGGCAGTGATTTTTGGTCATTACCCACCTTGCCCACATTTGACAGAGGCTAATGGTTGAGTGTCCCATCCCCAATCCCCTGACCCATCCACTTCCCCCAGAAAGGCCTTTTGGGAAGAAAACTGGGAAACTTTAGAAAAATAAAAGGCTTATGATCCCTAGTCAAGACAAGACTGTGGGCTAAATCCATCCCTAGTTTGACTCCATTGATTTCACTGGGTCTACACCAGGGATGAATTTGGCCTAACGTTTAAGGGTATGTGTACACAGCAAAGAAAAACCTGCACTGGCCTGTGCCAGCCGATGCGGGGCTTGGACTGTGGGGCTGTTTCATTGCTGTGTAGCCTTCTGGGCTTGGGTCCTAGAGCTTGGGCTCTAGCCCAAGCCCAGAAGTCTACACAGCAATGAAATAGCCCTACAGCCCAAGCCCTGTGAGACCGAGTTGGCTGGCAGAGGCCAGCCACAGGTTTTTCTTTGCTGTGTAGACATACCCTAAATAGATATTTCACCTTTACTTGCCCTCCGAGGCCTGTATTTGAGAGTCTGCTTTTGCTTTGTGGAGCTGACACCATCACAGCCGCTCAGGAAAGAATTCCCATCACGGCTCTAGAAGGCTGCGGTCTCAGAGACTGTGGTGTCATCCACTGTTGCCAGGGCAATGAAGACTCTTGAAGGGGAGCCAGCCTGATGGGAGGGGAGGGCGTTAAACTACAAGAGAAGGGTGAAAAGAGGGAACAAATGAGCACTCATCTAGCAGAAAATCAAGCTGTTGAGAACAAAATTAATCAAGTCACCAAAGGACGTGAAGAGAAGAAATTGCTAAATTATTCTACACCAAGGCTGGAGCTAGGTATTAAACTAGAGGAATTGGAATTGCTCAGTTGTGAGCATAAATTTGACGTAGTTGGTATTACTGTAACCTGAGGGGAGGAGTCACATTATTAGAACGTAAAAATCAGTGGTCATAACCTACTAAGAAAGGCTTGAGTGGGCGAAACGGGAAGGGGAGCAGCATTCTGTCAAAAATGGCATTACCTGTCTCTGAGTCACTGACAGCTTGGAAGATAATGGTCTTGAATGCTAATAAATCAGTGTCCTAACAGATAATGCATAGGAAGGGGTACTAGTTGGTGTCTGCTGTAAATCACACTAGAGAAAAGGATGGCAGGCTCCTTAAGCACTTATCTGTATTGTATATGGTGGGGAAACTGCATTATCGATGGGGTCCTCAATCTGATGACCTGTTGCAGATCTGACAGAACTAAAATGTCCTCCGAATTTCTAAATATTACAGATGACAGTTTTCTGCCTCAAAAAGTGTTGCATCCTACCAGGGGGAGTTCTATATTCGACCTCGTCTTGACAGACAAAGAGAAATGGATCATGTAACTAAAAATTAATGGTATCTTAGGCACAAATTATCATGATTTGTTCACATTTGTTATGTGCAAATAGAATAAAGTCCAAACCCATATACTTGGTTCTTCAAAAGGACCAGTTTCATAAAACAATTATGAGCCAAATCAGCTGACAGAGAGAATTTGAACAGAAAAATGTGAATGATGATTAGGAATTGTTTGAGACCATTTTACAAGATACCCCAAAAGCCACATTCAATAAAGAAGTCTACACTGGTTAAAAAACTAGCCTGGCTTAGAGGGGAAGTGAAAGCAGCTATAAAAATAATTATGTACGCCCAAGCCAAATGGAAGAAAAGGGAAGTTGATAGTTATGAATATAAATCAAAAGGTAGGAATTGTAGAAAATTGATAAGGCAAGCAAAAGGACAGAAGGCGAACTCTATGGCCAGCAGAGTTAAGGAATGTAAGTATATTAGGAGCAAAAGAATCCTAGCAGTGATATTGGCCTGTTACTAAATGGAAATGGTAAATTGTCAATGATAATGCAGAAAAGACAGAAGTGTTCAACAAATATTCATTCCATATTTGGGGAAAAGCTAGATGATATAGATGATGAAACAGTTCCCATTCCAACAGTAATTTGGGAGAAAGTTAAAAAGCAGCTACTAAAGCTAGACATTTTGGAATCAGCTGGTCCAGATAACTTTCATCCAGGAGTTCTCAGACAGCTGGTTGTGGTGCTCTCTAGACCATGTATGCTGATTAACAGTAAGTCTTGGAAAACAGGGGAAGTTCCAGAGGACTGGAAGAAAGCTAAAGTTGTGCCAATATTTCAAAAGGGTAAATAGGATGACCCAGGTAATTCTAGGCCTGTCAGCTTGACATCAATCCAAAGCAAAGTAATGGAATGGCAGATATGGGACTTGATCAATAACGAATTAAAGGAAGGTAATTAATGCCAGTCAATGGAATTATGGATTTATGGAAAATAGATCCCATCAAACTAACTTGATATCTCTTTTTGACATCACAAGTTTGGTTGATAGAAGTCATGGTATTGATGAAATAGACTTAAAACTTTTGTAAGGCGTGTGAATTGGTGTACCACGTGACATTTTGTTTAAAAAAACCCTAGAAGGATACAAAATTAATATGGCACACAATAGATTAAAAACTGGCCAAATAATAGATCTCAAAATGTAAGTGTAAATGGGGAAATCATTTTCAAGTGAGTGTGTTTCTAGTGGGATCCTGCAGGGATCAGTTCTTGGCCCTATGCTAATGTTTTTATCAATGAGCTGGAAGAAAACTTCATCAGCAATAATTTTATGTTTGCAGATGTGTGCACACAAATTGGGGGAGTGGTAAATAATGAAGGACAGGTCACTGATACAGAGCAATCTGCATTGGTTGATAAGTGGGGTGCAAGCAAACAATACGTGCTTTAATGTGGCCAAACCTAAGGTCATACATTTAGGAACAAAGAATGTAGGCCACACTTTCAGGATGGGGGACTCTATCCTGGAAAGCAGTGTCTTTGAAAAGGACTTGGGGGTCATGGTGGATAATCAGTTGAACATGAGCTCCTAGTCTGATGCTGTAGCCAAAAGAGCTACAGTGATCTTTGTGTGTATAAAAGGAATCTGGAGCAGGAGTAGGGAGGTTATGGTAAGTCTGTGTTTGGCACTGATGCAATTGCTGCGAGAATACTGTGTCCAGTTCTGCTGTCCACAGTTCTAGAAGGATGCAGATAAATTTGAGAAGGTTCAGAGAAGAGCCACAAGAATGATTAAAGGATTGGAAAACATGCCTTATACAGTAGAATCTCAGAGTTATGAACACCAGAGTTATGAACTGACCGGTCAACCGCACACCTCATTTGGAACCGGAAGCACGTAATCAGGTAGCATCAGAGACCAAAAAAAAAAAAAAAAGCACATACTGTACAGTACTGCGTTAAACGTAAACTAGTAAAACAATAAAGGGAAAGTTTAAAAAAAGATTTGACAAGGTAAGGAAACTGTTTCTGTTCTTGTTTCATTTAAATTAAAATGGTTAAAAGCAGCATTTTTCTTCTGCATCGTAAAGTTTCAAAGCTGTATGAAGTCAATGTTCAGTTGTAAACTTTTGAAGGAACAACCAGAACGTTTTGTTCAGAGTTAAAAACATTTCAGGGTTACGAACAATCTCCATTCCTGAGGTGTTCGTAACTCTGAGGCTCTACCGTAGTGAGAGACTAAGGCGTGTATTCTATTTATCTTACCAGAGGGAAGATTAAGGGGTGACTTGATCTGTCTGTAAGTACGTATGTGGTGAACAAAACTTTGGCAGTAAAGGGCTCTTCAATCTAGCTCACAAAGGTACAACAAGATCCTATGGCTGGAAGTTGAAGCTAGACAAATTCAGACTAGAAATGAGGCACAATTTGTCAACAATGATGGTAATTAACCATTGGAACAACATACTAAGAGTTGTGGGAGATTCTCCATCACTGGAAATGTTTTAAATCAAGGTTGGATGTTTTTCTAAAAGATTTTCTCTAATTCCAACAGGAATTAGCCCAGGAGAGTTCTCTGGCCTATTATACAGGAGGTCAGACTAGATGATTAAAATGATCCCTTCTGGCTTTATAACCTATACATTTAGGTCATGGCAGGTAAATGGATTAACTGTTTTGGAGGTGATCCTTCATCTCAGTGAAGTCCAGGGTAAAACTCCCATTGACTTCAGGGGGACCAGGACTTGGTTTAAGTCTGTGTGAGATGGAAGGAGAAGGAAGAAGAACAGGGTGTGGTTGTGAAAAGCTTCTTACCTGTTTAATGGCGGTTTCCTTTCCTGGGCCTCCTGGTGGGGAGTTTGCAGCTGCGGAGTGCGGCAGTGTCTCTTATCTGCTGCCCTCGGTACTGAGATGGTGAGGCACAAACCGCATCAGGGCGGGAGCGGCTGGACTCCAACCACCTGGGGAAGGACAAACAGAAAACCCCTAAGCTTCAGAAGGGGACAGACTACTGCTCACGTGGGCTGCCAGAGGAGACCGGAAACTGCATTACTGACCAAGTGTCAAGTTATTGGTATTTCCTCTTCCTCCTCACCGGGCACAACTAACCGGGACCTTCCCCCTGGATCTGGTCAGTGGGCACCAGATTGGGTAGGGGAGAGAGAGAAGTGAGTGTCTCTTACTTGCGCAGAGCTGCTAGCTGACAGGAGCAGTGCCAAGGATTATTGGACAGGGTGAAGTTCTCCAGGCTGCTGAACGGGAAGTTCCCAGGTAGCTGGTTAAGTCTGTTGTTCTCGATGTGAACAGTCTTCAGTGTGGTCACTCCAGCAAATGCTTTATCTGAAAACTAAAGCACAAGGGGAGATGCGGATTGCTGTGACTCGGGCGAGTGGGGGATGTTCTCCATTCCCTTCTCTTCCAGGCCGCCTGTGTTCATGGCTTTTAGTGACAGCAGCGGGGCTGGAGAGAGTGGGAGAGGGTAAGGAGCAAGGAATTTCCTCCATGGCCCTCTGGAAGGATTCAGGAGGCAGAAGCATGGAAGATGTTTTTCTTTTTCAGTGATGGATTTTAGTTCCTCCCACCACAGGGTGGCTAAAGCCCAAGCCCCTCCCCATTTGCTCCTTGCCTTCCACAGGCCCCTCCATATAGCCCAAAGAAAAGCTGAGGTCAGGCCAGTCCCATTTGTTTCTAAAGCATGCTCCTCCTCTCTAAATGGGCCGCGACATTTCCTGGGTACAAACCTTTCCAGGGCTGGAATTCCTCCCAGTCCCTGTTGCGTTCCCGCTCATGGAACTGTTGATGGAGGGAGTGTTTGTGGAGTCTGAAGGGCCTGTAGGCTTTGGCAGTGCCCCGTGGGCTCTGAGTGGAAAGTTACACTTGGCTTCAGAGTGCTGTAGATGCAGCAGGGCAGGCGTCCAGTGCCTTGGTCTCCTCACCTCTCTCTCTCTCCCTCCCCTCCCTAATGGGTTGTTTGCAAGTCTGTGTGTTCGTGGCCTATGGGCAGGCTTTAAAATATAGCCCCCTTCACGCACTGAGAGTAAAATGCAGTGTGCCAGAGAGAGAAAACTGGCAATTGTGCACCTCCTGTTAGCCATCTCCCCTTCTCCCCATCCCAATCCTACTTGTCCATAGGCACTTAGTTTGGAAGAATTTGTGTAAAATGCAAACCCATCAGCGCAAACTTTCCTGCAGCCCATTGGTTACAGAGGAAACTGTTGACTGCATGGGTGCTTCTCTTAGCAATAACAAACTTGTTTTCTTCCCCCCTTTCCTGTTCTTTTCAGAACCGTGGGAAGGGGAGAAAACAGATTTGTTATCTCCAGAGATGCATCCATCGGTCCACCAGAAAGCTCTGTGTCAAATACCCATCTGTGTATTTTCATGTCTCACTGATCACTCCTCAGACATGTCCTCTCAGTGTGCGTCCCAGCTCCTGCAGCTATGCCATCTCAGGCTGCAAACCTGGGAGATCTTACAAACCAAGCAGCGTCGGGTTGGATTAGTGCTTGTATAAGAGACCTCCGAAGTCCTGCAGCGAGTAGTCTTGGGAAGTCAGCAGGTGACAGCCCCCTATGGTTCAGCACAGAATAAATCCCAGCGGGTTCTACTATGCTGCTGCCAGTGCTGTCTCTCTGATGAGATGTGAAACCAAGGTCCTGACCACTTCTGGTGCTTTGTGCAGCATGGGTGTTTGACGCCAGTGTCCTGGCCAAATTCCAGTTTGAGTAATTCCGTTCTGACCACCTAAATTCCCCCTGCGGTTTTAATCTAATATGGCATTCTACTTCACTTCCTGTTCCAATTGTTTTGTAATGCTGCCATGTGTTGTTAAACAGCTGCTGTGCTTTATCTCCGAGCTTCAGGCACTTTGGGATCCTTCAAGATGAAGGTCCTTTTGTAGATGCAAGATGATTATTGTTCACTTTTGGGGGGGCACATAGCTAATATGGTACTGAGCCCTGTTAGAAATGGGTGTCATAATATCTTTGTTTAAAGCTTCGGAGAAGAGTCAGGTCTCTTTGTTTCCGTGCGTGTGAGAGGACTTCCCAGTACTAGAGTTGCAAAATTGTTTAAGATCTCTTTCTTTTCTGGTGTGACAATGGTGATGTTAATTGCAACAGTGACAGGGATTCTCATCTGGAACAATTTCGCACATCCGAGTGGCTATAGAATTTTGAAACCACACAGAAGAATCCAACCCTATCAGAGAAGAGGAGCTGAGAATGGTATTTCTGGGGGGTGGGGTGGGGAAATGGCTGCAACACAGATATTATCACCATTGCATACTTTAAATACCACCATCACCTGGCCACTGTGTCCAGGGAGACTCACATACATACATATGGATCACATGGGTCATATGGATACAAGGCCTTTGGCAAGCGTGAGGAGAAAACTAATTTGTGTGTGTCTAGGCTGCAGTCAGAGGTGTGGCTGCAGCACGTGTAGAGGTACCCAAGCTAGCTTTGATCTAGCTAGCTCAAAAACCAATAGCAAAGCCACAGCAGCATGGGCTAGCTGCTCAAATAATTACCCAGGGTCCCAGGTGGGCTTATACAACATGCCTTGCCACGACTTCACTGCTACTGTTATTCAAGTTAGCTAGATCAAAGCTAGCTCGGGTGTGTCTACACATGGGTGCAGTTGCTCCTCTGACTGCAGTGTAGACATACCTTTAGAGTGAAAAAATGAAAACCGTGGAGCAACCATGGCTGACCGTGTTCATAGTGAAATGGGAATGATCATCTGGTGGCATGCCTCTCTCGGTTGTACTAATCAAATGGTCCAGACTTTGTTATGAGGGCACTTGGCTGCAGGAAGTGCCATATTTCATATGAGACCTCAAACAAAGTTCCTGTCGATTACTGACCACTAGTAGGTCCTTAAAGCATCAAGAGCACTTTTTTGCAAAGCTAGCGGTGTTAACCCTCGTGTCTTGGCTAATTTGTATAATTCTGTTCTGCCTAGCTAAACTCCTTCTGCAGTTTAGGTTGGATCTGGCATTCTTTTCCACTTTTGCATACAAAGGAAGTGGTGTGTGCACTGTGAAACAGCTGCTGTGTTCCACCCCAGAAGGGACTGCATTGGTGGATGAAATGGTTCCTCTATGCACCTTGTCGACCAGTTACATGTGGTTGGATCTCTCCAATCTGAAAGAAGCTACAGGAGATGTGAGATGATATCAGAGGTAGTTTTTTATATTGGAATGTTGTTAAAATGATGGCAAAAAGTATGAAAGATGAGGGACAGTCAATGTGCAGAATTATACCGAGACAACCCCGTTAAAACAGCAATGCAGCACGAGATAATACACATAACAAAGAACTACCATCGATCCACTGAGCAAGTTCACCACTGGTGAGAGTGAATATAACTCTATGGACTTCGGGCAATGCATGCCTGTAAGTCAGCAATGACTAAACCCTTCATCTCTAGCTAGCAACGTATTGATCAAACAGATGGAAGAACTGAATCGACATCTGTTTGCTGTAAAATTCCATTCTCATGCCCAAGGTACTGTTCTCCAGATTAACAAGGTCACTGCATAGCTAGACTGAATTCATAGACTTCCAGTTTGTTAAGCTAATTCCTTGACGGTATAAAGAGCGCTTGCATCTGTTGAGCATCCCAACATCTTGGACTCATTAAATCTCATCTTGTCTCTGGTGTCTCTGCATCTAGTTTCACATTTAATCTGTATCTTCTGATTTATGCGTGATGAGACCAGATAGAATCTGAGTTGATGCCCCCAGTAGTGACATGGCAGCGTCACTGAAGGATGACATGCTCGTCATCTGTGGAGTCCTTCTATAGATGTGTCAGCAGATAATTTCCAGGTGAATGAGTTTGATTACACCAATCCATATGGGGACTGTAATCTCGAGAATAGGAAAGAGATGAAATGTCGACGAAGGGACACTGTGCTGCTATAGATACTGTCCTCCTCAACCTGGATAAATTCCAGCTTCCTAGCTTGGCATTCTGGGATGCTGTATTGCCTTTGTAACGTGGATGTTCTCTAACTCCCAACACCGTTGGGCAGCTCTCTGCTGCTGTTGGGTTGTGTCCTTCTGAATGCAGATGCTCTGCACACCCCAGCACAGTATGATGCTGGCTCCATGTTGCTAGAAGGCGCTCATCTTTTTCACTGGGATGTTCTCCATCCCTCTGCACCACATGATGGGGTACTGCCTTGCTGTGAGGTGCTATCCTATTTCCCCTGGATACTCTCCATCCCTGTGCTTCTTGGCACGGCATCTTGGGATGTTGTGAGCTGCTCTTTCATCATCCTGTTGCATCCCAACAGAGCAGTGTGGGACATTGCTGCTTTGAGGTGCTGTCCTTCCTGAGCTGGATATGTGCCTTTACTGCCTGGTATTCCAGGGGTCCTGTTGCAAGTAGCTCCTTCAGCGTGATGCTCCTACCCGTGGCCCTGACTTTTTCCATGAGAAAAAGAGGGGTATTTTGCTGGGTTACCTGAATGTCCCTCCTGCTCTCTGGGTAGAAACAGGGCTTCTTTGTAAAAGGCTGCAAGAGTTTCTCTTGAGAGCTCATCAATAGACAAACCTTTCTTTATAGAGTGTAAAGTTGGAGGTTTTTTAAAAAAAAGGTAGAAGATGGACATGTGTGCACTGGGTACCTGTCTGCACTGCACTAGGAAGAAACTGCTGCTATTCATAATGCTTCTGGAGGAATCTCCTCCCCCCCACACTTCGAACCGACAGCAGGTACAGGCTGCAGCTCAGGAGACAGGGCAGTTCAGCTCTACCAGTCCACTGTGTCCTGCCAGTTTGAGCACGGGGCAGCCCCTTGCCTCTCATTTCCCCAACCCCACCTCCCAAGGCTGGGAGGTCTTTGCTCATTTATTTCAGAGCACCAGAATACATTTCCCATTGGAGCTGGGCCCCACCGCCCTTCCGCTGGGCTCAGTGAGCCCAGGAGAGCTTAGCATCCCATAGCACAAGAGGAGGGGGTCCTCTCGTTTTTATTCATCACGTGGATGTTCAAAGGTTCAGGTGCCTTTTTTAATTGCTAGTGAACCCTTCACCCTTCTGCCGAAACTGTGACCCTGAGTCTCCTTTTCCTCAGACCCATGCAGATCAGGACAGAAGCGTGACAGCATTGTAAGTGAGAAGAGAACCAGGCCCTAAGTTTCGATTTGAAAGGGGAGGGAGGGTGGAAAGGAACCTACCTTTTCCAGGCCCATGTTGTCCAGACTGAGGGTCTCCATGTAGCGCCCGAAGGACTGGAAGGCATAGTCGGGAATGATCTTCATGGGGTTGTGAGAAAGTTTCAGGTCCTCCACTACCCTCAGCTTGCTCATTGCAGCCACTGGGTAAGTGCTCAGCTGGTTCTTATCCAGATGGAAGACAGCTAGGTTTTCCACGTCGTCCAGGGCCCCAGGCTGGACGGAGGAGAGGGAGTTGTCAGAGAGGTAGAGCCAGCGCAGGTCCTTAGCACCGCTGAAGGCCCCCGATCTCAGCTCTCGGATCTTGTTGCTGCCCAGCTGCAGGATGAAGAGGTTCATGAGTGGGGAGAGGAGCCCCTTGGGCAGGTCCGAGATCTTATTGTGGTCCATGTACAGGTACGTGAGCTCCGACAGGTCGTCGAAGGCACCCATCTTGATGACGCTGATATCGTTATTGGACAGGTAAAGGTAGACAAGCTGCTTCAGCCCCCGGAAGGCGCTGCTGGAGATCTCCTTGATCTGGGAATGCTGGAGGTGGAGGGACACGAGCCCTTTCATCTCCCTGAAGGCGTTGGTCGGCAGGACGGGGAAGTTGTTCCTCTGCAGATTGAGGAGCCGCGTTTGCTCGGACACCTTGGGGATCTTCTTCAGCCCGACGTTGTCGCAGATGACGTGCTGGAGCTCTCCTCCATGGCAGTGGCAGCTCGAGGGGCATGCCTGGAGAATAGGGAGGAGGCACACCAGCAAGCTGAGGAGGCTGAGGAAGAAGGCTGACCGGTCCATGGCCAGCACAGGGATCCGTGTAGGAGGGAAGAGCAGCGGCAGGAGGAGGGAGACGAGCGAGTGAGAGTCTGCAGCAAGCTGAACACAGCCCTATTTATAATGCTGTTATTAAAAAACGAAATCCCTTCCCACAAACCGCAGGCAGCAGCCAGACTCTGACTTGGAAGCGACTGACTTTGGGAGTTCAGTGTGACTTTAACCCCTTTGGGCTTCTTCAAATCTCCACTGCTGTGCTGCAGACAGCAGGCTGGAGCAGTTTTCCCCATGGGACAGGGAGGTAAATGGGCAGAGAAAACAGCGTGTGTATCTGCCTTTTGGGGGGGATCTCTTCGCTCCCCACTGAAGCAGGTGGTGATAAAACCCTCGGTGACTCAGAGATGGAGAACCAAGTCCAGGGATAGGGGACACAGAACCTGTCCCCCTTCAGTGCCAGACTCAGGGGGTATGGCAGGGATCATAACTGGTACAGGGCCCACCCCTCCTGTACTGAAGTTTTCCAAGTGTTTACTGGTGACATTTTAACATGGGTGGAATCTTGAACTATTTTCAGAGGCTTTAAAGATAGGGAGGAACCCTGTTGTTATATAGGGACAAACCCTGGCATCCTTATTCTGTCCATCTCCCACTTATTTCCTGTGCGAGGATTGAGTGAGATTGGGAGCAATTGGGGGTAGGTTCAGTGTGTGGACAGCTCCGGGTGTATTGTGGGTGCCACTGTAGTGCTAATAATGGATGAGGACTTCAGGATCTGTCATGGTCAGAGAAAGATGAGGTGGGGAGAAGCCTAGTTCCTGCTGAGCTAGTCACAGTCTGACCAGCCTGGGACTGAAGGGCAGCTAGCCCCATGGTGATATGGTAGTGGGGAAAGACTCTGGCGGTGTGAGCTATGGGGGACAGACACCCTGCCGTTTGGTGATGGGGCAGCAGTTGAGACCTCCATGATGTGGTGGGGACAGAGACTGGCTGATGTCCCGTTAGGGAGAACTGTAGCCAGAATGGAATAATGGGGTTGTGACCCCGATGTTGTGATACCCTGGGGAGCAGTAGCTAAGGTGCAGTGTGGTTTTCAGGTAGCACCTGGGGCTTCTGAGACAGAGGTAGGGGAGAGGGGAAGACATGATGGCTTTGGTGAAGGGGCTCATGTCACATCAGGCTAATGGCATCACAGGAAGTGGGGCTGGGTTCTTTGGTCAGGTTAAGGGATTACAAAGAATAGCAACAAGGAGGTGGATTAAAGATCTGGAGGGTGCCCCTTGCTCTCCCCTTGGAGGGGAATTAAGGGAAGGAGGTAGGATCTCTAGGTCTCTCTCCCTGTCTGAGTGTGAGAGGGGAGAGATCAGGGGAGGAATTGTGGTGTGGAGGTGCTAAATGGAACATTTTGAGCTGGTTTCTAGCCAGTTCCTGGCAGTAGCAAACAACTGAGAGCCGAGCACATAACTGGGAGCTTGTTGAGGCTTCCACCTCTGAAGCTGGCTACAAAGCCCCGACGGAGTGTTTATGGAGGCGAGACAGTCTCAAGAAAGGGAGGAAATCCAAGGGCTGACTTAGGACACAGAGACTGACTTATTCACAGGGATCTCTGGGTTTTTCCATTGTTGAGATGTGGAATTAGCCATCCCTCCTGAGCATGCTCCAGAGGGTGTTATGCAAACTGGCTGACAGCATCCAAGCCTCTGTTTTGCAGATGAACATTTTAATGGGGCTATTTACTTTATTTTTTCATTTTGGGGGTGAACTTTGTTTCTCTTGAACCTTAGAGACAGCTAACATTGGCTGACTGGAGATGTAATGTAGACAATCTGGTGCAAACCTTGCCATGCAGCTCTTCCCGTACTCCTCAGTCCGGCCAGGCAGCATGCTGCCAATCAAAGCCTGGATCCTCTTCTCCATCCTCGGTATGTGAGGAGTTCTCACTGGTTTGCGTCCTGAGATGGAACAATAGAGGAAGCCTGGGTTTTCGAGCTAGCTGTTCTGTGGTCAGACATCTGTTAAACAGATGGCACAAAACGTGTGTGTTTGTGGCCTAATAAGAACTCGAAACGGGGTCTCCAGAACTGAAAGGCGAGTGCATTGACTACTCTGACACCTAGTTTAATGCAGTATTGTTGTAGCCACGTTGGTCCCAGGATATTACAGAGACAAGACGGGTGAGGCAACAGAAGTTGGTCCAATAAAAGATATTGCCTCACTCACCTTGTCCACGTAATTTAACGTCTCTTTGAGATTCCTGATCAGGACTTTGGAGCAACTAAAGAAGTGGCACCCCAGAAATTCTTTCCCAGGCTTTCCACTGGGAGCTCCGTCGTGCGGTGAGAACTCCCCTACATCATGGGAATAATTAGTAAAGCAATTCCCAAAATTTCATCTTTCTCTTTCTATCTGTGAACAGACTGCGGCTTTCTCAGACTTACTCCAAGTTATTTTCTGAATAATTTCTATTAATAATACCTGAGCTGTATCTTGTATGTGAACAGTTCATTGGCAGCATTTGAAATGCAGCTGTTTTGTTTGGACACCTAGGTCACATGGTATATCTCTGTTCCTTGGTTGGATAAATGTAACTCTCAGAGTTAGGTTTCCTGTGTAAATAGTTGGCCTTATACCTTTCAATGTTTACTTTCCCCCTCTTCCTCACAATGTTAACTAACAGTTTGGTTTCCATGGACATGCCTGCCAGCAGGGGTCAGACTGAGAATAAAGATAGTGGTACTTTTCCAAACTCCACCCATAAAATAAGCTCCTCCCATATGTGTCACCTTTGGGTTGCCAAGTGGTTTAAATTAAGGGACTCTTGGGTTTGCCCTTTAAAGATGGGGTGGGGTGTTTTACCCACTTGTGGCTGGTGGCTTTTCCGCTTAACTCTGGGGCTGCTATTTTTCCTGTGCATTTTTTTGGGTGGGCACCACGCGTGACGATGCAAAGATGCAAACCCTGCCCCCATGCCCAATGTGATGATGCAAACCGTGCCCCCACACTGCTCTCTAACCCGGCCCCCCCACTTTTTTGGGTGGCTTTGTTAGACCACTCAGGCTTATTTCTTTGAAATGTTCTGGCTCCAGCAGCTCTGTGGGCTCCAGTGGGCTCATTGAGCATGACTCCCCCTCAGTGGGGCTTGAGCATATCCCTGGGCTCTGTTAGGCTCCTGGGGCCTGACTGCTCCCTAGCTGGGAAGGAAATAAAGGGGTGCTACCTCCCAAATGGTGCTATCTGCACCAAAATGAGACATTGCCTACAGTTAAATCATGCAGCTGTCACCTGCCCTCTCCTTTCTTACACCAGCAATAAAATAGTTAATAGTGGTGACACTTAAACGATCATCACTGGACCTCTGGGTTAACCCCTCACTGAGATGAACGGGGCAGCTCACACCTTTCAGAGCTGTTGTTCCAGGCTCCCTGCAGCCTTATCCCTGCATCCCTGATATTTTGGAGGTTCTCTTCACAACCACAACAGCTAGAGACATTTTCAGATGAAAGCTGAGGGTTTATAGAATGAGACGGTAGGCTCAGAGAGGTGCCAGCTTGGCATATGGGTGTGGACTGGCTGCTTTTGAGCTTTTCTTGCCAGTGAGCCTGACTGTTCACGAGGATAGTCATCAAAAGCAAACACAAAAGGGGCACAGCCGCCATCTAAGAGAGTTTGCTTCAGAATTCAAAGGATTTTTCATGGTTATTTCACTGTTCTTACCCAGCTCTCCTCTGGGATTTGTTCCCTGCTGTCCTGTGTCAATGCTTGGATTTAAGGAGCTCCCAGTAAACAGGGACACAGCCTTTACTTTGACCCCGCCCCCATCACAAACCCCCATTGAAATGATGCACGTGTTGCATGAGTCTGACCCAGCCCTATACGATGGTGTGAAGAAACAGGAAGAAATTCCAAAATTCGCTGCACGTGCTGATGGGAATCTTTGTCCCCAGATGAAGGCCAGTGGGTACCCATTGGCCAGACATCTGTCTGACACCACTAGGCAAGGAATTAGTTAACTGGGAGCATAAAAGTGCACAGGCTGAGAAGCTAGAGCCAAGAGCGTATATATGCCCCTTGGGCAAAGAGTGCTCATCTCAGGTTTGCCAGCTGGAATTGGATCAGACCTCCAGCTGCTGTTAGATGATTAGATAGCAGCAGCTGCCAGAATAGCTTTTTTCCATTTCCATCTGGCCAAGAGATTGCAGCTGTTTTTGGGATGCTCACCCCACTACCCTCATCCAGGCCTTTGTTGCTGCAAGATTAGATTCCCACAGTGCATGGAGCTGCACGTTCAGTCCTTTCAGAAGTGGATGCTAGTGCGGAGTGCAGCCGCCTGCTTGCTGAGAGCATGTATCTCGTCATGCGCACGACTGCAGGAGCTGTGCTACCTGCCCTTTGCCTTCGGGGTGAGTTTGAGGTGCTGGTTTTGAGCCGCTGGGAGGGTGTTCTTCATGGGGGGGGCCCTGCTTTGGAATGTGCTCACATCCCTGTCCCAGTGAGCCTGAATCCCTGTTCCTCAGTCTAGGGGACACTGCAGAGCGCCATCTGTTTCCACTGTCTTCTGGGAGGGGATGTGCGGTGACAGTGTTTGCAGGGGAATGGGGTACTTTGGATGGGATGAAGATAGCCTGCTGGATTTGCAGCTATTTATGTACTCTGTATTTGTTAATGTCTCGTGAGAGATGCCCAGAGCATAGGTTGAATGCATAGATGGAAATAAATAACTATGGGGTCAGGCACTGGACTGGGACTCAGGAGACCTGGTTTCAGTTCCTGGCTCTGCCACAGACTCCCTGTGTGACCTCGGGCAAGACACTCGTTTTCCCTGTGCCTCAGTTCCCCATCTGTACTATTTGGCTAGTCCAGGGGTCTCAACCCCGTGGGCCACATGTTTATTTTCTGCGGCCTCCCTGCAGCCCCAGCGTTTACCTAGAGTGGCTCCGGCCAGGCTCCCTCCCTCCCTGCCCTGCCCCCGCTCTGCTCCGGGAAGCAGCAGGGACCTGGGGGGGTGGGGCATAGGGGTCGGTGTGTTGCCCTGGCTGTGCCTCCAGGCACCGCCCCCCCCCCAGCTCCCATTGGCCGCAGTTCCTTGTTCCCGGCCAATGGGAGCTGCGGGGAGTGGTGCCTGGAGGCGCAGCCAGGCTAGACGTGGCCTGGAGGAGCCTGCCCTGGCCCCAGTGCACGCCGGGCTGGAGCCCGCCCCCCGAACCCCTCCTGCAGCCGAACCCCCTGCTGCACCCCGACCCCCTGCCCTGAGCCCCCTGCCGTACCCCTCCTGCACCAGACCCCATGCTGCACCCTGCACCCCTCCTGCACCCCAACCCCCTGCCCTGAGCCCCCTGCCGCACCCTGCACGCCTCCTGCACCCCCTGGGGCAGGGAGAAGGTGGAGTTGGGGTGGGGATTTCGGGGAAGGGGTTGGAATGGGGGCAGGGAAGAGGTGGGGCAGGGCAGGGTCTCATGGAAGGGGTGGATTGGGGGCGGGGCAGGGCAGCGGGGGTTGGGTCAGCGATGCAGCCCTTGGGCCAATGTACTAGTTCTCATGTGGCCCTCGTGGTCATTTGACTTTGAGACCCCTGGGCTAGTCCTTCCTTTCTCTCACCCCGTGGGTGTGTCTGCACTGCAAACGAAGGTGTGTTCTTAACTCAGGTTAGTTAACTCGGGTTAAAATAGCAGCAAAGACCTGGCAGCTTGCATTTAATTCAGGTTAGTAGCTCTATTGGTTTGAACTCAAGCTGCTGATCTGAGTTCGGGGCCGAGTCACTGTGTCTTTATGTCTGTTTTAACCCGAGTTAAGAACACCCACTTCTCTTTGCAATGTAGACATACCCAGTGTCTGTCTTGTCTCTTTAGATTGTACGCCCTTTGAGGCAGGGACTGCCTCTCCCTCTGTCTGTGTACAGCGCCTAGTACAATGGGGCCCTGAACACAATGGGCCGGGCAGTAATGCAGATGCAAGGGGCTGGGTGATCGGGTTTATTCCATGAAGGGTCTCGCCATGCTGGGCACACCTCATACAGCCCATTTGACCCAGCAGAGGTTAAATGGCTGCTGTGTGCCTTCCAGTTGGAACACACCTACTGGGGGACGGAGCCTGGACACTGCCGTCAGGGGAACGGAGTCTGGTCTCACGTTCCACTTTAATGCATATAAAAGTTTAATAAAAGGTAAATTCTTTCTGCTAATGTTTTTGACTCCCCTGCTTCAGTGAGCAGATTCCTGCAGGAGACTGGGAGCAGGTTGGTGTCCTGCACAAGCTGGCACCACACACAGCTGCTGGGTGGGGCCCATGGGCTCCCAGCTGTTTGTATTTGAGTGTCTTGCTGCCAGGCAGGCAGGAGCTGGTATTTACTCATTGAATTTCACAGCCCTTGACTGGGGATGAGTAAGGACTGGGCAGCAAACGGGCAATGAGCCACAGAAGTTCACAGCTTGCCTGGTGTATGCCAGTGTCTCATGGGTGGCATGTGGTGTGGTGGTGACAACGGGTCTAGTGTGAGTGTTTCTTTTGCTGGGGCCCCTGTTCAGCCCTGGCCCTTGGAGATCCCCCAGGACTGGCGCTGCTGAGACATCTCAGAAGAGGAGGGATTATCCCACACTCCCCTCTTTCTTAATTGATTAACAGTTCTGCAAACATTTGCTGTTCTACAAAGAGGTGAATCCGCTTCCTAGTAATTTACAAATGTGTGACTCTCCTCTGCTTCTCCGCAGAGGCCTTTGTGGGCTAAGCCAATAAATACACAGCTTTTAAAAACAGGGTAAATATAGATTGAGGGTATTTCTCTGGCGTCTCAGGGAAGGGCTGTTCTGGTGTCTTGTTTTAGCTCAAAGAGGCAGTCCCTTCCCTTTCCTCCATGCTTCATTTTTATTAGCATGTCCTCCCGTGTAGAACTTGATACACTTGAAACACCCCACACTAAAAAGCTCATTGTCCCATAAGCCAGTGTCCCCTGTGTGAATTCGGCTCTGAGTCTGCAGTCACGCTGGTGTAAATCAGGAATAACTCTGCTGACACCAGTAGGATTACTCTGGTGTAAGAGGGATGTGAGGCAAGGCCCTCTGTCTCTAGCTGGAGGGAATAGCATAGGGCCAGATTCTTGCCAGCCTATGTGTTGATGCACAGGGAGTTCCTCCCCAACTTTACACCCCTGCACAGTGGTGAGAGAGAGCAGGGTTATGGCCTCCCCTACTCTCTGCAAAGGCCAGGAGAATGGACAAGGGATGGAGCAGGACGTATGCTGCACCTGCTGCAGAGCAGTACAGTGTGGGCTATCTGGGAGCTCCTTGGGGCAGTTCTGGCTCCATCAGCCAGAATTCTGCTTAGGGACCCAGGTGCTGCAGAGCCCCCAACCAGCCTGAGGCAGAATCTCGCCCTTAGTGATGGTTGAGTTTCAGCTCCAGGGGCCCTCAGCACTCACATTTTCAGAATCCAGCAGGGTGTTTGTCTGGGGTGTTTGTGGGCGCCCGCCACCACCGCATCTAGAACCCAAAGCCTGTGTCGGGCACCCCTCACTGCAGTGCCTAGGGCTCAGGGCCTGCGTCAGGCACCCCTCAGTGCAGTGCCTAGGGCTCGGGCCCCACACCGAGCACCCCTCACTGCAGTGCCTAGAGCTCGGGGCCTGTGTCAGGAACCCTCAAATGCCTGCTTCCCATCGGAGAGCTCCCTGCCCCGCAGTTAGTGGCCAGCCAACACGAGGCTGCTGCTTTTTGGGAGCTGTAGGCAAGGCAGCTTCCTTCCCACACCCCATCCACCCACACTCTGCCAGCTCAGCTTTCTGCTGTTATCTTTCACCCGCCCAGCTGCCTTCCTCTCTGATCCCCAGCCGCCTCTCCGGCTTCTCTTCTCCACAGCTCCCTGATGCTCCCTGCCTCGCCCACTGAAGCCCCCCACCCAGCTCTCGCTCCATCCTTCACCACACCATGCACCTGCGTGCTAGTCAGCCTGGACCTCAGGATTGTTGGCGGGAGGGCGGTGTCTCCCACTCCTGAATAGAGTGTCCTCTGCTGTGCTGCTTTCCCCTTCCCCTACCCTCAGTGCCCCATTGTCCCCTTGCCACAACCCTCACCCCCCCTCCATCCTTCAGTGGCCAAAATCCTCCCCTTTCCATTCCTGAATGTAACCCACAAGCCTCCAGGAATGGGAGTGGGGTTGAAGCTCTCGAGAGCAGGGATCTAACCAGGTGTCCTGGATCTAAGTCTCCTCTTCCCCTCCCCGGCCCTCAGCCCTCTTCGCTGAGCTGTGCAGAACGGGGAAGGAGAGCTCGACCTGAATGGTGGGTGGCCTTCAGGCCATACAGGCTGCTTTGTTCCTGAGGTCCCAGGGGCCGAGTACTTTCAGAACAGTGATTATTAATAGAGCGTCTAATCATCAAGGTAGTGGACTAATAAAATGACGCCTGCAGTAGGTGAAGTCCTAACCCCATGGAAGTCCATGGGAATGCTGCCATGGACTTCAGCAGGGGCAGGATTTTGCCCAGTTTGTCCTCAGTTTTACTTCTTCATGGGATGCCAGCAGCTGGGAGCCTTCAGATACCCTCCAAGCCAAGGGGTTTCTCTTGGTTTTTCTGTCCTCCTCGGTCTCTCTGTGCTTTCTCTCTCTCAATGTGCATTGTATTCCCCCCACCCCGGGTTGTCCTCTCCCTGTGTCAGGTCAATGGGTGAGTTGTATAGTGAAGGCATTTTTCAAGGTGTTGATAAAATACCAAGTAACTGTCACATGCCTCATTGCTCGCCAGTGAGTGGAGTTTCTGAAACTCTAGCCAGGCTGGGGAAATACTTACGAGCCTCAAGAATGCAACTTGGCCTGGAAAGAAGAGAAACAGCTTGAACTCCAAACCACCAGGAGCAGTTTGTCCTGACAGTAAAATAACAGGAGGTTGATTTTCAGCAATGCAGGAAAGCAGCAATCGCCTGTGTTGTGTCTGCCAGGCTGGTTTGGTTGCTGGTTTTGAAACGGCTGCTCTGGGGCAAAGCCATTATGACACAGCGAGGACATTGCATTGGCTATTTGGGGGATTCTTTAAGCCGGTTCAGACTGGGACTGTCTTGTGACTATCTGGGTGGGTGGGATCTGCAGGAATATGGCCACCTTTGGAGAATTGTCCTACAAGGCAAACTTGTTTGCTGCCCGATTTTGCGGCAGAGAGATCACATTGTTGCTCTGGAAGCTAATGACATCACATTGTAATCCAAGTTGGAACATATCCAGAAGTCGTTGTGGGGCAGTAAAATCGACCTGGAAAATCCAGGTCAGTCCCATAAAATTTGGAATGGAGGGGCAACTCCGGAGAGCTCAGGTATACCCAGTGCTGAGGCCAGCAGAGCTAGGCCTCATCGCCCCAGTGAACATTCGAATGAGACAAGAAGGGTGATGAGTTAAGGACTGTTTGGAGCTAGATGCCAAGGGAGGGTCTGGAATCGACTTCAGTTGAGATCTTCAAGGCTAGACAAAACATCCGGCATAGGATAATGAGATCCATCCTCTCGGTCACTGGGGGCTGGACTGGCGGAGCCAGCGTGAGAGCCCTCAGTACTTTCTTTGGTTTGTTATTTGACTTTCTGTTGTTTGTTACACCCTTTTTGACGCCTGAAAAGCACTTTACTTTTCCCAACCACTTCCTCCCTTCCCTCTGGGGCCAAGATGCTGGTTTCTCCCTGTGTTGTTAAGGGAACTGAAACAAGCATGTCTTTGGAGTTTTGTTGGTGTCCCAGTATCATTGTGCACCCCCAGCGCTATTGTGTAACAACTGCTGCAGAGCCAGCAGGGGGAGCACAATGGTTTTGTCCCTCCGCTTGCCCCCAGCCAATAGAATAATAGGGTGCAATGACCCCTCTGGTGCTCTAGGGCCCTGATCTCTACTCCAGTCCTACCCCAACGGAATTCCATTTTGAGTAACACAATGATGAATCAGGCCCTTGCAACCTATCAGCATCATTTGAGGGCAAAAGGGAGTGAGCGTTTTTATCCCCATTGTACCAATGGGCAAACTGAGGCACAGAAAGGTGACTAGATGTGCCCAATGTTGCCCAGCTGGGAAAAGAACCCAGGCATCCTGACTCCCAGTTCTATGCACTGGACCCTCTGCCTCTCAGATGTTCACTGCTGAGACTGGAGCAGAGTTTGTTTTTTTTTAAACAGTGTTGCCTGATCCACACTGGTCAATATTTATACAGTGGTAGCTGGAAATGTTTGTAAACCGTGTTTAAAACAAAACACTGCACCATTCTGCTAAGGTAGTTTTCATTCCCAGTTTAGACGAAGACTCAGAATTCACAGAGAAAGCAGCATTTGTCACCAAACAAACTGCGATGCTGTAATTTTAAAATGACACTTAGCATTTCTGAGCTAATCCAGGGGGTGATCAGGTTGCTGAAGACTGATGGGTCCCATACATCCCTAGCAGGGTTTACCATCAGCTATATTATTGTATTTGCTATAGCTCCCTTCAAGGCAAAGGATCCTAGGGACCTGGTGACTTCTCTATCGCTTGAAGTCTTTCAAGATTAGATAGGCTCCAGCTCAAACAGAAGTTATGGGCTTGATGCAAACATTACAGGGTGAGGTTCTCTGGCCTGGGTTATGCAGGAGGTCAGACTAGATTATCCTAGGAGTCTCTTCTAGCATTGAAAAATCTATAAATCCCCAAGGATGTCTTCAAACCTAAATTGACATATGTCTTTTATACAAGCATCATTTCATCCACCAACAACATGCAGCCACCTCTGGGGTGGAATACAGCAACTGGGAAAGAAAGTAAAGGATATTGCAATGAACCTACTTGGTCTGCAGCAGAAGGCTCCATAATCCCCAGAGTACAGGCAAGGAAAGAGCTACCTGAGGTCAGAGGGGACCAGGCTCCGAGGCAAGCTGGAAGCTGGGTGAGAACAGAAGCAGCAGGCCCTGAACACCAGCCTGGTAGCACCTCAGGCAGCTGGGCAGGTGGGATGGGAAGGCTGAGAGCTGACAGAAACTCCCCTGTACCTGGCCAGCAGCCAGAGCAGGAGGTTAGAGTTAGAGGGCAGCAGCCTAAAGGCAGAGGGACAGTGTGAGGGGTCTCAGAGACTCCTAGTACCCTCACACTTGATTGCCCCTAGGGGCTGAGTTGAGAACTGCTGGTTTATCTTTGGTAGCTTTGAGCTCTCTGCCCAGGGGATTTCCACCTTGGGTTTCTAGCAAAGTGACCTCTGTGGCTCACTGGGAGCATCCACACAGTGAGCAGTAACCCACAGCAGTGAGTCTACAGACTCCAGCCTTGGGGGCTCTGCAACAGTGCTGAAAACAGCAGTGTATACATTCAGGCAGGCTCTGAAGCCTCGGGATGGGGGGTATGCTAGAGCAGTGGTTCTCTTTTGTACTGGTGACCCCTTTCATATAGCAAGCCCCTGAGTCCAACCCCCCTTATAAATTAAAAAACACCTTTTAATATATTTAACATCATTATAAATCCTGGAGGCAAAGCAGGGTTTTGGGTGGAAGCTGACAGCTCGCAACCCCCCCATGTAATAACCTCCTGACCCCCTGAGGGGTCTCGACCCCTAGTTTGAGAACCCCTGGGCTAGAACCTGGCGAGCCGAGCACTTGGAATGCGCACGTCTCTGAGCTTGAACACAGAGCGGGTTCCCAGACATGTAGAGGGGAATGGGGCAGCACACCACTCCCGACGACACCTGGCACTGCGGCCAGGTGCTCTGTTGTATCCAATTGAAATTGCAGGGGGGTTAGGGAGGCAGAAAGTAGTGTCCCAGAATTTGGCCGGGACTCCTGGACTAATACCCCAGCCCTCACCACAGAGTGCAGTGAGGCTTTCAATAAGTGTTGAAGACCTTTGTTTTATGTCTCAGTTGTAAAATGCGGTGCAGGTCCAGCCAGAGAGCTCTCGCATCTAGTGGGTGGGAGAGAAGTCCTTCTTAACCATTCAGCATTGCAGGTTTCCTCCTGGCTGTTAAACCATTGTTAGGCCTGGCAGGAAAGGGATGTTCACAGTTGCTCCTGTTGGGTTTCTGGGCTGCAGTGATATCACTTTTCAACAGGATGGCCACTGCAATGTCCAGGAGACAATCCCCTCCATGTTAGAATTATAGAATCACATTGCACTTGAAGAAGAGGCTTCCCCTAGAGAATCCATCCTAGATATTACACTGAGCTCTGCACACGGTGTTCAAAAGCAACTCGTGGTTGGGTGCCCAACCTGAGTCACCTTAAAGCCTCTTGAGTTTCTGAAAGGGCTGAGTGCTTACCTTCCAAAACACAGGCCCATTTAAGGCATCTCCAGTTGGACCTCCCCAAAAACAAGGCACCTCAAATACCTTGTGCAAATGGTGGCCTGGAAGTAGAGCAAGTGCTGCATGGTGACCCATGCAGTGCAGAAGCTACACCGTGCCCTTGGGAGTCAACAGCGGCGATGTCAACAGCGGCGATCAAACCTGGGACCGCTGGATCTAATGCCAAGATCCTCCACTGCCAGAGCTGGGTCTGTTCGCAAAGGCTGTAGCAGGCTTATCAATCGCTATCTGTAGCCCACCCACCATTAGAGGAGGACAGGACCAAAGGAAATCAGTAAAGCTCCAATACGGAGCTCATTGCTGCATCTCAGTGCTATCATTTAAGGGGGTCTCCGTAGCTGCAGACACAATATCTGAAATGCCAAATGTTATTCAAAGCCTCACAGACGTCCCTTTCACAGCTTATTCCTGGTGACAGGAGCTTCTGACCTTGCCAATGTACAGATTGTTGAGATGAACAATAGAGCTGGAGTTTTTCTTGATGGAAGGAGTAACCTATCAACAAGGGTGTCTCAGAACCCACAGCTAGGTTAGCATTCCAGGGGCCCTTGTCATGGCGAGGTCGGTCTGCCCCACTGGGATGCTTTATGTTTGCAAATGCAGCTGCACTGAGTGCTCTGGGCTGTCTCTTGATGCCTTGATTAGGGGACCAGAGATGCTGATGCCCGCGCACAAAAGGATCAAAGTAAACCTTTGTGCTGACAGATTGAGAGTGTGGTTGTCACCAACAGGGGCCTGGCCTGAGACTCTTTCAGGGCACACTCTTTCCAGGTGCCAAGGGGTGGTGTCCAAAGTGTACTATTTTGCATGGCAGATCCAAGGTGAATCCTGCACAATGAGAGTGTATGGTCATGGGGACACAACCAGAGAGAGAAGCTTGGGGACAGGAGTCTCGAATCAGACAGGGATAGCAGGGAGCAAACAGAACAGGGCTTTGTGAGAAGTAGCAGAGGCAGGAAAGACCATGTGAGACCAGAGGGTGGGGAGACAGCATCTGCGATCCTCCATGAAAGGCAGGTGAGTTGTGAGCATCACTATCATTCCAGCAGGTCTTGGAAGATAGGGAGGTTTTGAACATTGGTAGGCTTGCCGTGGTGGAGCAGAGGCAGGACCATGGCCAGGGGGTCCAGTCTCATTGTTCTTTATCCTCCTGTCTCCTGGGGCGAGTTTTTCAGTAGTGGCTTCGGAGGTAGTAACATCTGGAGCTGCCCTGATGTACACCTGAAGATGGGAGCATTTGCCTGGTGACCCATGACTTGTGAAGAACTCCTGCATCCCCAATGTCCTCTCCTGTACTGACAGTTAGTTTCCTCCACCTTCAAAGTAGAACTTGGCTGTTTCTGTTTCCCAGCAGAGTCCCTGATGAATATCCCCCACACCTTTGTGTTTGCAGGTTGCCTATGGGACCACAGAGAATAGCCCTGTCACCTTCATGGGATTCCCACAGGACAACATCTCCCAGAGAACTGAGACGGTGGGGTGCATCTTCCCCCACACAGAGGTGAACTTGATCTTCCCCACCTACCCTGCTGCCCCAGCTTTACAGTCCACAGCAGAGCACGGCTGCTGTTGCCGTTCCTCATTCCTTGAGCTGCAGCCAGCATGGGACTTGCACTGTGCTTGAAGAGCCTGTCTCTCTTGTGTTGCAGGCAAAGATTGAGGATCCTGAAACCGGGGAGATTGCCGCTCTGAACAGCCCTGGGGAACTCCAGATTCGAGGCTACTGCGTCATGCTGGGGTACTGGGAAGACCCCGTCAAAACCAATGAAGTGATCGCTGATGACAGATGGTACAAGACTGGGTGAGTTTGGGAACTACCTAGAATCCACTCTTTCCCCTTTTACTTCTGTTCTGGAGGGAGGGCGCAGGTGTCTGGCATTGGATGGGAATGGATGTGTCCGAGTGGGAAGCATTAACTTCTAGTAACAGGCCAGAATCAGCTCTACTGGCAGCATGGCCAAATCCATGAACTTCAGTGGAGTCGGACCAGTTTACACCTGGGCAGAATTTGGTCCATAGCATTTAGTACAAACCACTACTGGAGACAGGACACTGCGCTAGATGTGTCTTTGCGCTGTTCCCATGAAATAACCAGATGCAGATGCATATGTGGGTGGGGAACATAGAGAAAGGGAGGGGAATGGAAGCAATTCTAGTTTAGATTGAATTCTGATGCAGGTTACTGGACGTTAGAGTTATTGGGAATCCTTTGATCCCTGCATGAGAGTCTCCTCTTGGGGTTGCAGAAACAGTGATGCATCTTCTATGGACTGGATAGTGGAAAGTCTAACCTCCTGGTGGTCAGGATTAAGAGCTCTAGGCTCTGAATATGCCAGTGGGAAGACTTCCTCTGGGCTGATTGGATGGATGAGCCATTCTCCAGTCAGCTGGGAGATCTGGACTAAGGGCTATGAAGTTGACTCAGGTGTTGTTTCAGGGACATTGCTGTCCTGGACAAGTATGGCTACTGCAAAATTGTAGGTCGTTGCAAGGACATGATTATCCGTGGAGGGGAAAACATTTACCCAGCAGAACTCGAGCAGTTTCTACACACCCACCCCAAGATTGAGGAGGTGCAGGTGAGTAGGATGGATAGGCATGGTGGGGTGGGGGTAACGGGCATGCTGCCATCCAGGACATATGTCAGGAGGAGCCTGTTTGCTTTCATCCATGCTCAGCTTTTCACCTAGCTGGCGATCTGATATACAGAGGAAGGATGACTTTGGGCTTAAAATCCAAGAGTGAGAGTAGAACTCCTGGGTTTTGTTCCTCTCTTTGTCACAGACTCATTGGAAGCTTGGGCAAAATCCCTGCGCTCCAATTTCCTGTCTGCCAAGCAGGAGATAACTCTTCCTTTCCTCATTTCTAAACTCACAGCCACCTGGAAAGTGCTGTGAAATCCACCAAGGGAAGGCCTTATGGAAGGGCACATTATCATTAACCACAAATTATGAACCAAGAAATCAGAATGAACTCTCTCCCTGTGCTGAGTCTTTGCGGAGAGGAGTTGCACTGAGGGTTCCATTGTCCATCCAGTAAGAAGCTGTGGCCAGCTGCTCCAGATCTGCTGGGAACATCCTCCAGTTCCCATGACAAACCACACCTGGGTGTGCTGGCTGCACGACCAGCTGTTGTTTAACCCATAAATAATCCAGTTCTTTAATTACAGCTGTGTTTGCTCCAGCATCTCAGTGCAATAACCCCAGTATGGAAGAGCTTCACTTTCCGGGGCTTTGGGTCACTGCCTTGGGAGTCAGCACGATCTCTGTGTGTCTGGAATTTCAGGATGTTGGCTTGGGATGGTGAACGGTGGGAGAGGAGACAGGGAAATTGTGCAGCCAAACTCGAGGGGAATCGCTTAGGGGAAATCCAGCTCCTACGTGGAATGATCTGACCTTCCTAGCTCGGTACAGAGTAGGCCTGTAAGCTCAGCCATGATAGGGTTTTGCTGGGGATTGTGTACGGGGATGGGGAACCGAGCTTACAATATTAATAAGCTTTGCCCTTCTGTAACCCCTTTTATCTGCGGCTCTCAAAGCACTCCAGTTAATTAAGCCTCACAGCTCTCCCTCTGAAGCAGGGACTCCATTTTACACATGGGGAAATGGAGGTACAGAGAAGGTTGCCCAAGGCCTGGGAATAGAACCCAGGAGGCCTTGCTCTCAGTCCGCTATTCTAATGACTGGAGCACAGTGCCTCAGCCAGGAAAACAAAGTGAGGGCCGAGGGTGGGGACAGAGCACTGACCCGAGGAAGGGATAAGGAGCTTCCATTAGGGAAGGGAAGGGGCCAGATGACTCTTGGGAGAAGATCACTTCCTAGGACTGATGTCCTCCCTCCCTCCCTCCCTCCCAACAAGGTGATTGGCGTGAAGGACCAGCGAATGGGAGAAGAGATTTGTGCCTGCATCAGAGTGAAGGCTGGGCAGGAGTGCACGGCGGAGGAAATTAAAGCCTTCTGCAAAGGGAAGGTAGGAACTCCCCATCCATTCCCATGCCGTGCCCACGTTTGCTTTGCTTTTCTCAGGAACTCAGCGTATTAAGGGTCCGATCCCCAGTTGGAGTAAATCGCCACAGCTCCTTGGAAGTCAGCGAAGTCCTCTACACCCACTGGGCATCAGGCCTGAAACTGGTCCCACGTATTCCTGACAGGAGCAGTGACTGCCATAACGCTGCCCTTTGTAACCAGGGGTGACAGACGATGCCCTGTCCGTTATTACTTGCAGGCTGTAGCTGTCGGCTCTCTCTTTTCAGATCTCTCACTTCAAGATCCCTCGGTACATAGTGTTCATGGAGAAATATCCACTCACCGTCTCAGGGAAGGTAAGGGATAGCCCATGGACTGGGGTTCTGGTGCGCCGGAGACTAGATCCCCCTGGCTGTCTCTCCTCTGACTCTGTCCTCTGTGCTCTAACTCCAGATTCAGAAATACAAGTTGAGAGAGCAGATGGAGAAGCAACTTCTGTTCTGAACACAAAGGTGGAGGATCCAAAGAGAAGCACGAATGGACCTGCCTCAGCCAGTCTGGTGTGTCTCCATCCACACCAAGCCAAGAACAGCAGCTGGGAGCTGGTTCCCTGCCCCCACCACCACGTTATACCGCTGGCTACCTGAAGTCAGCCTGGTGATGCTGTCAATTAAAACAAAGAAAACCTTTCTTTTTCCAACTGAGATCTTTTCATAAAGACTAAGAACAGTGGGGGGAAGAAGGATGGAGGGTAGACCAAAGGAGGGGGCATCCAGACGACCAGGTTCTACTTCTGACTGCCAATCCTTTGGTACGGCCTCTGCAGGTCTCTCTAATCTGTGTATGTCTCATGATGAGACTTCCCTACCTTCCAGGGGGCTGCAAAGTGTTTTGAGATCCTGTGGTGGGCGGGGCTAGAGAAATACAAATGATTCATGTTTAAATATTTAAAAGATTCTGCCCCATAAGGGCCTGAGGCTGTTGTAGGCCACCTATGCTTCAATTCCCTGGCAAAGAAAACTCCAGCGTAGCTGCATTACTCGGAAGGAAGGTGAGACTAGATTTCCTGGGTGATATGATGCTGCCCTGGACCTGCCACTGTCCAAAGAGTGAGGATCTGAATCAGGAGAAAGGGCTTTAGGAAGAGCCAGCCACGCTCTGCCTTTGTCTGACCTTCCTCAGCGCTCAAGGGGTGTCCTCGTGAACAGCAAACGGGACCCAGAGCCTCCCAGGTATTTAGGCTCCTAACTTCCATTGAACTCAGAGGGGGTTAGGAGCTGAGCTTCGTGTGAGGATTAGGGCCCCGTTCCCTGCAGCTGAATGGAAGGGATGGAGTCAGAGGACCGGTTCTGTTCCCAGCCCTCCCTTGGGTGTTTTGAAGTGACATGAAACTCTCATCGATCTCATAACCGTTTATTTCTGCCTGGAAAGGAAGCTCATTAGACACGGTACAGAAATGCCAAAGGATCCGTCCCGTCGGAAGCACGAGACAGAGCGTGCCCGGGACGGTGGTTTTACGGAAGTTATTTGGCGCCTCCCAACCATGAAACACTGAGCAGAGGGGCAGTGGTCCGAAGCTCCTCTTCCCCTTCGTGCACAATGTCCCACTCCAGCTGGAGATCAGATAGACGACTGATGACGACGATCCTGCACCACTGACCTTCCCTTCTCCCTGCTGCTCACTGGGCGTCTGCTGTGGCAGAGCCGTATGGATTCATAACACTTTCTAAAGAGCCCTGCTAGGGCCATCCTTGAACTCCTCCCACCCTGGATCTGGAGCGCACTGAAATGTAGAGTAGAGAAAAACATGCTCCAGTGAGGACCCCGAGTTCTCTTTGCTGTTAAAGTTGAGGCATTTCTGCAGTGGAAGAGAGAGCGGAACTGCTGGATTTGGTCACAGGAGGGAGCCTCTGGGCCAGTCCCTCCCAGTTCCTGTTTCTTACAGAATGTGTAGAAATCCGGAGTCGCTGCTGGTTGTAAGGTGCAGTCTCATGCTCTGACTGCAGGGATTGATGGGGCAAATGCCTGTTGGAACTGGCCTACCCAATGCCCAAGCATTCTGCTAGGGGGCAAGGATATTCTAACCTCTTCTTTCACCCCAGTCCAATGTCAGAAACACACACACAGGGAGGAGCAGCGAGAGCAGGAGAAGGGAGATGGGTCAGTGAATCCTTTGTTTCCCAGAGATCTTGAGTCTCACAGCTGTAGGGTGGGCTCTACCCATGGAAGCAGATCCTCAGAATGAAATATCCGAGGTCATGCTTTTCATCTGAAAGAAAACAAATGCAGCAGTTTCTTTCAAACCCAGAAGCTTTGGGCTGGCAGTGCTCTGGGTCTACGTAGCGATGTGTGTGATACATATATGGGGTGGATAGTGCCTTAACTGGAGGTGGAACATGTGCCCTTTTCCAGCCTGCTCTTGCTGCTGCGTTCCTTGGCCAGCAGGGTGCGCTGACGTGCAGTATGCACTCCCTTCACTTTGCCCTGTAACGTGTCACCTGTGGGGCAAGGAGACGAGAATAGTCTCCCCACTGAACCTGTGACAGTGACGTTGGATGTGGAGATGCACTTCTCCTTTATCCCTAGTTCCTAAGTAAGACCGTTCCCGAGGCAGGTGCACAGAACTCGTTGCCCTGGGTGTGTGTTACACAAAGGGGGCTGAGTATAACCCAGGATTGTAATGACTCAAAACCAATAACATGCTAGTAAAGATAGGTCAGATCTACAGTCCTGCCATCAAAGGAAACAGAGAGAAGGGAGATGAGCTAATATCTTTCACTGGACCGATTTCTTTTGGTGAAAGAGACAAACTGTTGCGAAGTTAGGCCAGTAAAAGATATTCCCTCACCCACCTTGTCTCTTGAATATCCCGGGCCCAACACGATGACACCAACAGTGCAAACAATCAAAGGAAATACATTTTAACTCCCTTTTCGCAGTGTTGGGGAAGGCGGTAGCTCATGAGAGGAGTGCTCCCTAATGCTTGTTTCATAGCAGTGCATTTGCACAGTTCTCGTGTTTGATGGGAGTGCGCTGTATACTCACTAGGACAGCAGCACCCTTGCTGATGGATGGAACAGAAGGATAGAAAAGATCGCCACGGCATTGGTAAGAAGGAACACCGGGAACCATTGTGTTACCCTGCAATAAATACGTCAATAATGGATTACAGTCAGCAAACCATCAACCTGTAAAACCCGCTGTCGCCCCATGTCTCTCCCCGTAGCCTGGGACATCTCAAATGGACCTTCATATCTATGCAGCAGAGCGGCGTTGCCAGGAGCCTCGTTAACGTGGCGCCAGTTTGCATGAGTTACATCTGAAGCCAAAATCTAGCAACGCCCCCTCACTGGCGCACTGGTCTTCTCCCCGGAGATGGTGCCATGTGATCTGTGCTCACATACTCCAGCAAGGGGACCTTAGGGTTTATGTGGCTGTAGTGTCAGCCTGAAAGACCCAGACGTGGACGTTCTCTTTACCTACGGGCCAGCTACAGAGTGGGCAGCAGCAATGCCTGCCCTCCCACAGCATCTTCCCAATGGGCCGCTCTCTGCCCACCTCCAGGTCATAGTCCCTGGCCCTTGACCAGGACTGGGGCAGTCAGAACAGGAGCCCGAGGCGGGAGGCAAGGCTAAGGTCAGAGGCGGGCTTGGCTACTCAGGGGACAGGGCAGGAAGGCAAGAACCAGGAGCAGGTCGGGAAAGTAGGAACCAGGAGCATGGCAGGGAACCAGGGACAAGTTGGGAAGGCAGAGCTCAGGAGTCAGGCACCATAGGCAGGGTCCGACGTAGCAGCCAGCCAAGAATTCTCATAGTTGCACAGACAACTTGCTCTGTCTCTTTCTGGCTTAAATAGTGCACCCAGCCCAATCCTCCACTCAGCTTCTGGAGGTGGGAAGGATCTTTAGCGGAGCATAAGGCCTTAGGGCTCCCGGTTCTCCAGTCACTAGCAGAGCTATTGGGCAGTGGGGCGGATGCAGCAGCGGCCCGGGTTCAGGACCCGGATCCTCACACCATCAGGGACTCAACAGCAGCCGTCATTGCGAGTTGTGAAGCTGTTTCCTTTGAAGTGGACGCCTGTCCCCTGGGAAACGGACAGAGACCACTCGCTCCTTCCATATAGGCCTCCCACCCCCCAGCCACCACAAGGGCGTAGTGTTTTGTCACTAATACCTCTGAGCTGGATCTGAACCCGGGGCCTAGACAGCAGCGTATTAATGCCTAGGCCTAGGGCAGCAAATTTGTAAGATCAGCCAGAGGCGCCAACTTCCCCCAGCACCGGTGGGTGCTTGCGCCCCCACCCCGCACCCCAACTCCACCCCTTCCCCAAAGTCCCCGCCCCAACTCCACCCCCTCCCTGCCTGCATTGGTCCCCTTCCCCAAATCCCCGCCCCATAGTCAAGGGCCAGGGACTATGACCTGCAGGTGGGCAGAGAGCGGCCCATTGGGAAGATGCTGTGGGAGGGCAGGCATTGCTGCTCCCCTGAGCATGCTGCGTTCCCCCCTCTTCCTCCCTCCCTCCCAGCCACGCAAAGCTGTTTTGCACACAAGTGCTGGCAGGGAGCGGGGAGGAGCAGGATCCGGCAGCGGGCTCAGGGGAGGAGGCAGAGCAGAAGCGAGCTGGGGTGGGGAGCTGCCGGGGGGGGAGTGCGGAATTATTTCAGGGCCTAGGGCTGGCAAAATCATTAATCTGCCACTGGGCCTAGACCTGAAGGCTCTGTGTGCCGTCATCCGTCTCCAGATCCCCTTCCCCCGCAGCAGCAGCTTCCCCTCTGTGTGAGCACACAGAGACTACCAAATGCCGGGAGCGTGCACTGGGCCCTGTCCTCTCTTGCACTGTCTCCCTCTCCCATCGGGGGTCAGAGCCCAGTTCTCAGCATACACTCACCTGGCAGGAAGGAACAACCATCTCTAGGTGAAGCACTGCCATCTCCTCTCTCTTGCCCACTCCAGCTCTTCTTTTTATAGAGCTAACCCCACAGGAGGAAATTCCAAGCTGATCTCAGCAGTTTAAGGCTGAGTCAAAGAGGGACGTGTCACATCACAGACAGGCTGAATGGCGTCCAGATCTGATCCTGCTGCAACTTCTCTTTTTCAAGGGTTCCCCCCGCCCCACTCCCCTGCAGAAATAATTAATTTCGCCAGAGCTGTTAATAGAACAAGCTCGAAAACCAACCGCACAATTACTTGAGCTGACGCTGAGGGAAGGATATGACACTGCTGCCTTGGGGACTGGGAAACTTCCTGACGCCAGGCTCCCTTGAGTCAGGGTGAGATGTCCTGGGTGCAACTGAGGGCAGAGGCAGAGATACTCAGTGACTAGTGGAGCAGGGGTCAGGGGCTGGGGGTACCTCGGGTGACCAGATAGCAAGTGTTAAAATTTGGGACCCCTTTTTTTTTCATGGGGAGGGGTATAGTTGCATCTGTAAGACAAAGCCCCAGTATCGGGACGTCTGGTCCCCCTAGGGCTACCCCGCTGGATGGTGAGGAGTGGGAGGTGAGCTAAAGGGATCAGCAGCACACCCTGGATCAGCACCAGTCTGACACTCCACTGCCTGATGGAAGCGTTACCAGTGGGTGCTGGTGGAAATGGGGGCGAGGGAAAGGAGATGGAGGAAGAGGTGATGCCCCGTTAACTGACTGTAGGGAGGCCGGCCCTTGCCAAAGGAAGGGTTGGGATAGGCACGGCACAACAGGAGCTGAGGCGGGGGTTCTCACAACAAATGTTTTGGTGGCCTCTCGGAGTGCGGCCAACAACTCTCGCTAGCGGCTGCTCTGACAAACCCGTCTCTGTCCCTGCCTCCCATAGCCCTTCAGCCAGAGCCCGCCCTGGGGAAGATGGGTCGGGAACTCACCGGCCACCTGCAAAGTCCCAGGCTCCCTCTGCCCTGGCCAGCTGCCCAGGTGAGTGCCTCAGCGAACAAAGGCCGCAGCTGTCTACACTGACAAGAGCCACCTCCAGCGCCACGCACGCCAGCCCTACGTATCTCCAGAGGCGCTTCCCGGAGCCCCCGAGGAGCCGGGGCAGTGCAGGGCACCGATCCTGCTGGTGGTGTGAGTGCGAACACCAAGGCTGCTAGACAGTGCTTAAGAATGCACAAGTGCCCGAGAGATGGCACGGCCTGAATTCATGTCTCTTAACCCCTGCCCCAGCCCTGCCGTTGGAGCTGAATGCACACACGAGCTGGGGGTTCCAGTGCACGACTCCTTTATAGACGGGGGGGCGGGGGGGGGGTTGTGTGTGTCTGCCCATCCCACTCCCTTCTCCTCCAGCAAACAGGATCTGCTCTTGCCACTCCGGCCCATGCGATTAGCCCATATCCAAGCCTTGCCAGCTGGTTTCCATTAGGAGACATGGATGATACAAAGCCAGTATTTCTGGTGCAATGTTGGTAATGTCCCAAGAAGGTGCCCAGAGCCCTATTTGCCTGAGCACAGTGGGCACAAACAACAGCGGGCAGTTTTCTTGCTCTCAGTTTCAGTCTGCCCCTCCAGCCAGTCCTGTGCCCAAGGAGCTCTGTCCCTCGCAGCTCTCTCATGCCTTTCTCTCTCCCTTTCTGCTGGGTTTTTCCTCGACACACATGCATCTTGGCTCCTGCCTTTGCACCCAGTCCCAGGGAAATCCCTCAGGACACTCTTAGCCCCATTGTAAGGAGAAAAGGAGGACTTGTGGCACCTTAGAGACTAACCAATTTATTTGAGCATGAGCTACGAAAGCTTATGCTCAAATAAATTGGTTAGTCTCTAAGGTGCCACAAGTCCTCCTTTTCTTTTTGCGAATACAGACTAACACGGCTGTTACTCTGAAACCTGTCATTGTAAGGAGAGTGATCACTTTACATAAGCTATTACCAGCAGGAGAGGGGGGAGGGGGAGAGAAAACCTTTTGTAGTGATAATCACCCATTTTTTCATGGTTTGTGTGTATAAAAACGTCTTCTGTACTTTCCACAGTATGCATCCGATGAAGTGAGCTGTAGCTCACGAAAGCTTATGCTCAAATAAATAGGTTAGTCTCTAAGTCTAGTCTCTAAGGTACCACAAGTACGCCTTTTCTTCAAGCTTCATAGTGCAGCCAATTGTCTTGCAACAGCTTCAATTGTCTCCCGCTATCTCACCCCAGCCAGGGGCTTAATTGCTCCTCCCATTTAGCCTGAGAGTAGCTGGTTGATGCCCCCATCAGCTTTAACCATGTCTGTGATGTTTATAAATAAAAGACTAGCTTGATGGCTGCCATTAACACCTTCCAGCATCACGCTCTGTCACTGAGACACCTTCCTCCTAATCCCCTGACCCTCAGGCACTGGGCAGGACACAGCACAGAATCCCATGGACTGAAAGACTGGAATTTCATCCTTTGCGTGTCTCTAGAAACCAGGACCGGAAGAGGCTTCTGCTGGGAAAGCCTTGCCTTCTGGCCCTGGTCCAGCAGCACGAGTGTTGCCCAACGGCCTGATCGGCCTTGCAGCACAGATGAACGTGCAGCCGCTCTCTTGGGCGGACTCAGCAACGTGGACAGGCACAAGCTGGGGACATAGCTTTTAGAAGTGGCAGGATAGGTTGGGCTGCAGGCCGTGGCACTGGTGGAATCTCAGCCATAGCAAAGGCTATGCTGCTGCCCTAGCTATGGGGCGAGGTGGGAAGAGCAGGAACAACAAACCCGAAGGCTGGTAAGTTTCCTAAGGGTTCAGGAACGAGACCTGGTACCCCAGTAGCGTCCCACCTACTATTCCAACGCACGGGGCTTTTCTGCACGATTGCACGAGCTAGAAGACTTGCTTTCACTCCTGGGCATGCAACCAAGATCAGCAGTGGCCAAAATGCATTACTAGATGACGTCTGTCTGTTTTCCTACAACGTGAGCAGGTGGGCCCAGGTGAAATCCAATGGAAGAAGTGGCACATCACTAAAATCGCTATTACGTTTGCTACCTTTGTTGGCTGCGCTAGCAAAGAGGCCTAGGAATGAATAGGCACTGAGTGACTTATCTTCTCCCACAAGAAGGGTGTGAACCTTGACAGAGTAACTGGGGGAAGCCTTCATTGCTATTGTCTGTGCTATGTGCATGAGTTCAGGGGAGAGAGGACCTCAGCCTTGCTTTCATCAACTTGCATCAGCAAAGAATGTTTGGTTCTGGTCAGCTCTGGGATGAGAGGGATTGTAGAAGCCAGAACCAGCCAGAGTAGGGACCTGCTGCACTGGAAATGGGGTCAAATAGGGCCCAGATGGGGCCACCCTTCACCCCAGCGTCCCTGGAACTCTTCAGGGGAGACTCACACGTACTCTGGGGGCATTAGGACCCATGTGATACCTCCCTCCCCACTTGGCCTTGGAAAAACTGCAGGGAGGAGCCAGCCAGGCCCCAGCCTC
This sequence comes from Eretmochelys imbricata, assembly GCF_965152235.1. Classification (NCBI taxonomy): domain Eukaryota; kingdom Metazoa; phylum Chordata; order Testudines; family Cheloniidae; genus Eretmochelys; species Eretmochelys imbricata. The sequence continues at coordinate 13,741,375 of NC_135585.1, read as the reverse complement.
CCCTATGAGCAGCTGCAGAATGAGCCAGAGCAAGGAGGGACCTTCCAACATTCAGAGACCTTTCCACTGGACTTTTCTCTGCCAATTTCTCCAACCGTTCCCCACCCCCCCCGGTCTCTTCCCCTCTGCTTTATTACACACCTGCCCCTCAACCCTTCTCCACCCCTACCCTCACTCTTCTCTTTTCTTTCCATTTAGCTCGTTTCCTCCAGACTAACCGCACCAAAAACAAAGGAACAAAAAATTGTGGCCCTAACACGTTTGCTGCCATCCCATTGGTCATTTTGCTTGTATGTGCTACCTCTCCCTCTGTGTCTGTCTGGTCTCTTTAATTGTGAGCTCATTGGGGCAGGGACTGGCTAGTACCCTGTACAGTGCCTAGCACAATAGCTTAGCTGGCCCGTAGGCACCTTCACAATAAACACGATTAGTAAGACCAGGCTGCTGCAGGAACTGGCGTTGGCAACTTGGCTGGTGGTGCTGGTCTCTCTCAGACAACACTAAACCAGTTTCCCAGCATGGGCTGCAGCAGTGGGATGCTGCAGCTGGTGCCATCTTTCAAATGAAATGTAAAAAGGAGCTACTAGCCTGTATTCATATAGCCTGTGGGCGTTAAAGATCACATGGCACTTTAAGTAAGAGAGAGGGGATTCGCTCCAGTATCTAGGTTTGGGATCTTTCCTTCTGCCCGAGCCAACTCCCTCTGCTATTTTGGCCGGCTACCCTGTTCTTCATTTCCTGCCCAAGACAGCTGTATGATGCTGAAGGGCTCTGTTAATGCAGCTGCCTGCGGAGAGAGGCTTTTCAATGGTGGGTGGAGTGGTTCATACGCTTGTAAAGCACTTTGGGATCCACTGAGCTGAAAGACCGGGGATAAATGTACCTTGTTCTTACTGCTGACAAGCCGGAGCTGGGATCCACTGAGCTGAAAGACCTGGGATAAATGTACCTTGTTCTTACTGCTGACAAGCTGGAGCTAGGATCCACCGAGCTGGAAGACCCGGGATAAATGTACCTTGTTCTTACTGCTGACAAGCTGGAGCGGCTCCAGTGCTAAATTCGCTTGAAACCAGAAGGAAAAGAGACTTCACTGGCAAATGAAACCCAGGACAACACAGGTGCTGCCACGACTTCCCCCCCAGCTCCTCACAAAGGATGCTCCAGCTCCTTGCTCTGGGCACCAAAAGTAGCAACTGCTGCCCTCACTTTGCTGTGCACACCTGACAGATATTAATGCGCTTTCCTGGCAGGTGAGACCTTCCAACTTCACCTTTGGCCCAAAGCCAAGCAGGAGACGTGTGAGCCCAAAAGAAAGTGCTGAGAAACCCCCCTAGAGATGGGAATTAAGAGTTCAGCAAGGCAGGCCCCTCTCTCCCTCTTCACTAGTGCATAATTAGATGTCATTAGTTTAGCCGGTTACTACAGATGCGCCACCTGCTGTTTGGCTGTGGGAATTAGCGGCGGGCCTGGTAGGATTGGCCTTTTAACATTAGTTATAGATTTATCAAAGTGCGCCCGTGACAAAAAGCTCTGTACGCGGTCTACACAAACCCGGGTCCCCCAGCACTGCCTTCGTTCTCCTAGGCAGCCCCCTGCAACAGGCAACATTCTGAGTAAATAGCTGAGCTTTGCCCCCGGCCCTGACAGTCAAGAATATCAGGCTCTGTCACCCCCGGTGCTGTTGGCCAAAGCAGCCCAGCAGATCCCAGCCATGGCAAAGAGCCTCTGAGGAACCAGGCAGGACCCAGACCATAGCGAGTTATATAGCTCCACGCCACCGCCTCGAACTGCAGCTGGAAGCTACTGTGATCTTTGGAGAACAGATGGAACAAGCTCCCTGGGCTTAGCATTGCTGTGGGGGGGGGGCAGTGTGGCCTAATGGACAGCACACTGACTGGGACATACGAGATCTCGATTCTGTTCCTGGCTCTGCCACGGGCCCACTGAGGTAACCTTGGGCAAGTCACGTCACCTGCCCGTGCCCCAGTTTCCCCATACGGATAATGGTACTGACCTCCTTTGTAAAGTGCTTTGAGATCTACCGATGAAAAGCACTGGATAAAAGCTGTACAGCGGTGTTGTGACCATGTTGGTCCCAGGATATTAGCGAGACAACGTGGGTGAGGCAGTATCTTTTATTGGACCAACTTCTGTTGGTAAGAGAGACACGCTTTGACCTCACACAAGTCATTCCCCGCCCCTGTGCCTCAGTTTCCCCATCTGTAAATTGGGGAAATACTTTGAAAACAGTGGTTGAAGGGCACGGACTCAGAGGTAAGTATTACTAATTAAACACACTGTGCATATCAGAGGAATACCACCTGAGGAGTTAAAGAAAAGGACGTGACCAGCCAGGCCTCCCAACAGGGCTTGAAAAATGCACTCATTGACTCGCTGCTGCCAGGAGGGAAAGTTGCCCGGGTAATTAAGCTACTCACGGGCGTGTTTGCAGGATAGGGCCTGCGTACATACTTTATAAGTACCAGATTATTTGATGGTTTCCTGACTAGAAAGTCCAGGCCTAGAGGGTATAAATTAATGAGACACAATATCCCCTTGGGAACGTTCCAGTCATTTAGTTATACCTGGAAACACTTATTGTTAATGAAACGGCTTGGTTTTTAGTACTGAATGTTGTGGAAGTGAGCGTTGCCTGAAAAACATGAGAGTGGAAAGTCCATCCCACGTGCCCCGGACACAACGGAGCTGCCTTCTCTAGGCTGAGCTGTGTGTTTTCAATCAGGAACTTTATCACACCCTGGCCAATGTCACACACGGAATGATGGGCACATGGCACCATACAATACCAACTACCAGCCTGCTGCCCTTGTGTGCGGCTGTTCAACAGAACGTGTGCCGCACACAGAGCGTGTGGGAACGGACACCTCCAGCGGGGTTGTTACAGAGATTGGGACTTAATTCTATCCCAAAGCCCCCTTCTAAAGCTCACCCCAGCACCCAGCTCTCCTGCTTCCCAACCGGCCTCAACCTTCACGCTGCAAAAAGGCTCTCTCAGTTATTTGTCCGTTTATACTGTGTGTAAGTGGGGAAGGCTACAAGAATGCGGGTAGAAACGGGGAGGGCATGTGTGGCTCAGGTTAAGATGGAGTGGGGGTGGGAATGGGGTGAAAGGGTTGGTAGGGAATGGGGGAGCCATGAGATAAGAACGGGGGGAGGAAGGGGTGGCTGGGGGGGCAGGAACAGAGAGAAGGAAGTGGTGGTGTGGGGAGCTATGGGTTAGGAACAGGGGGATGAAGGGGTGGCTGGTTAGGGCTGAGATCAGGGGGGTGGGAAGCAGGGGGTAGGAACAGGGGTAGGAAGTGGCGTTGGGGGCAGCAGGGGATAGGGACGGGGGAAGGAAGAGGTGGCTGGTTCGGGTTGCAGGGGGACCAAGTGGGGACTGGTGGGGGAGCTGGGGGATATGAACAGGGGGACGGGGGGGCTGGTGAGGGCTGAGATGGGGAGGGGGCGGTAGGAGCGGGGGGACGAAGGGGGAACTGGGGGGTACTAACGGGGATACAGGGGGCTGAGATCAGGAGGGGCGGTAGGAGCAGGGGGTCGAAGCGGGAGCTGGGGGGTAGGAACAGGGGGATGCGGGGGGGCTGGTGAGGGCTGAGATCGGGAGGGGCGGTAGGAGCAGGGGGACGAAGGGGGAGGTGGGGGGTAGGAGCAGGGGGACGAAGGGCGAGCTGGGGGGTAGGAACAGGGGGACGGGGGGGGCTGGTGAGGGCTGAGATGGGGAGGGGGCGGTAGGAGCGGGGGGGACCAAGGGGGAGCTGGGGGGTAGGAACAGGGGAACACGGGGGGCCTGAGATCAGGAGGGGGTGGTAGGAGCAGGGGGACAAAAGGGAAGCTGGGGGGTAGGAACAGGGGGACACGGGGGGCTGAGATCAAGAGGGGGCAGTAGGAGCGGGGGGACGAAGGGGGAGCTGGGGGGTAGGAACAGGGGGACACGGGGGGGCTGAGAGCAGGAGGGGGCGGTAGGAGCGGGGGGGACGAAGGGGGAGCTGGGGGGTAGGAACAGGGGGACACGGGGGGGCTGAGATCGGGAGGGGCGGTAGGAGCGGGGGGGACGAAGGGGGAGCTGGGGGGTAGGAACAGGGGGACACGGGGGGGGCTGAGATCGGGAGGGGCGGTAGGAGCGGGGGGGACGAAGGGGGAGCTGGGGGGGACGAAGGGGGAACTGGGGGGCAGGAACAGGGGGACACGGGGGGGGCTGAGAGCAGGAGGGGGCAGTAGGAGCGGGGGGGACGAAGGGGGAGCTGGGGTAGGAACAGGGGGATACGGGGGGGGCTGAGATCAGGAGGGGGCAGTAGGAGCGGGGGGACGAAGGGGGAGCTGGGGGGTAGGAACAGGGGGACACGGGGGGGCTGAGAGCAGGAGGGGGCGGTAGGAGTGGGGGGGACGAAGGGGGAGCTGGGGGGTAGGAACAGGGGGACACGGGGGGGCTGAGATCGGGAGGGGCGGTAGGAGCGGGGGGGACGAAGGGGGAGCTGGGGGGGACGAAGTGGAACTGGGGGGTAGGAACAGGGGGACACGGGGGGGGATGAGATCAGGAGGGGGCAGTAGGAGCAGGGGGACGAAGGGGGAGCCGGTGGGTAGGAACAGGGGGACACGGGGGGCTGAGATCAGGAGGGGGCAGTAGGAGCGGGGGGACGAAGGGAGAGCTGGGGGGTAGGAACAGGGGGACACGGGGGGGCTGAGAGCAGGAGGGGGCGGTAGGAGCGGGGGGACGAAGGGAGAGCTGGGGGGTAGGAACAGGGGGACACGGGGGGCTGAGATCAGGAGGGGGCAGTAGGAGCGGGGGGACGAAGGGAGAGCTGGGGGGTAGGAACAGGGGGACACGGGGGGGGCTGAGATCGGGAGGGGCGGTAGGAGCGGGGGGGACGAAGGGGGAGCTGGGGGGGACGAAGGGGGAGCTGGGGGGTAGGAACAGGGGGACACGGGGGGGGCTGAGATCGGGAGGGGCGGTAGGAGCGGGGGGGACGAAGGGGGAACTGGGGGGAACGAAGGGGGAACTGGGGGGGAGGAACAGGGGGACACGGGGGGGCTGAGAACAGGAGGGGGCAGTAGGAGCGGGGGGGACGAAGGGGGAGCTGGGGGGTAGGAACAGGGGGACACGGGGGGGGCTGAGATCGGGAGGGGCGGTAGGAGCGGGGGGGACGAAGGGGGAGCTGGGGGGGACGAAGGGGGAACTGGGGGGTAGGAACAGGGGGACACGGGGGGGGCTGAGATCGGGAGGGGCGGTAGGAGCGGGGGGGACGAAGGGGGAACTGGGGGGTAGGAACAGGGGGACACGGGGGGGCTGAGAGCGGGGGGGGCAGTAGGAGCGGGGGGGACGAAGGGGGAGCTGGGGGGTAGGAACAGGGGGACACGGGGGGGCTGAGGTCGGGAGGGGCGGTAGGAGCAGGAGGGGCTGGTGAGGGCTGACGGGGACGGGGGGAAGAAGCAGCCTGAGAGGCGGCACTGGGGGCGGGGGCTCCGCGGCGGGGAAGCCCAGCAGGGGTCCCGGCCACACGCGCTGCGGAGCCGGCTGCCCGGCCGGTCCCTCCCCGTGACCGGCGGCGCGGGGCGGGGCAGCTCATGGCGGCGCCGGGCTGGCGGCACCCTCGGGCCCGGCTGGCCGCGGCTCTGCGCAGCCTCCGAGCGGCGCGGCAGCACCGGGCGCGGCAGCCGCCCCGCGCGGAGCCGCTCCAGGCGGCCCTCTACGTGCACGTGAGTGCGGGCCGGGCCACGTGCGCGCGCCCCCAATGCGCCCGCCCCGGGCCGGGTCCCGTGCGGACGCGCGTGCCCGTGCAGCCTGTGCCCGTGTGGGCGCCCCCGGCCGGTGCCCCGTAGGAGCGGGGGGCTCCCTGCGGCCTTGGGCGCGGCGGGCTGCGTGCGGACGGGAGCTGAGGCCCAGGGCGGGGGCGAGGGATGGCCCCTCTGAATGCGGCCGATCACCCTAGGGAAGGGCTGGGCGCCCCAGCCCGCGTCCTGGGATCCCCCCCTGCTCGGTGTCGTTTGGCCTCCTGGGCCGGAGTCCGGGCGCGCCGCTGGGTCACCCGCGCCCCGTGCAGCCGGCGGGGCGGGCTGTGCCGCCGGCGGGGCGAGCTGCGCCGCCTCGGCCGCCCCCGCGTTCTGGAAGGTGGGAGGAGGAGCGCGTGAGGGCGCCCGGGCACCCCACAAGCCCCCGGGGGGCCGGCTGTAGGGCAGCGGCAGGGGTCGTGCCCAGCTCAGGTGTCCGTGTGCTAACGTCGGTCAAGTTGGGGCTAGAATAGCAGGTGCAGGCTCAGCTCGCCGCCCCCCTGCAAGCCGAGATCCTGGGGCAGGTGCCCAGGTGGCTAGACCAAGCCGCCCCTGCCTACACCCTCACCTGGCTATTTTTAAGTGCTAGCTGGAGGTCCGCTAACCCGAGCTGGGAATTACACCTCGCGGTTGCAATGTAGACGTATCCTGAGTCAGGACAAGGCTTTGGCCTGTGTGAACCTCTGGGTCTGAACTTCTGTACTAAATGTAAAAAGAAAAGGAGTACTTGTGGCACCTTAGAGACTAACCAATTTATTTGAGCATGAGCTTTCCTGAGCTACAGCTCACTTCATCGGATGCTGTAGCTCACGAAAGCTCATGCTCAAATAAATTGGTTAGTCTCTAAGGTGCCACAAGTCCTCCTTTTCTTTTTGCAAAGACAGACTAACACGGCTGTTACTCTGAAACCTGTACTAAATGTAAGATGGTGCCATCTTTACTGGGAAGGTAACTTCCCCTGGATTTGAGTGAGGTCTCCAATATAATCTATGGCCTTGGTCCAATAGCTGGCAGTCGAAGCTAGACAAATTCAGACTAGAAATAAGGCAGTGAGGGTAGTTAACCGTTGGAACAATGTACCACACGTGGTTTCTCCATCACTGGATACTTTTAAATCAAGATGGGGTGTTTTTCCAGAAGTTCTCCTCTTGCTCCCGGTGGGGCCTGATCTTGGCTGGTCCCTGGGCACTACCATAATACAGTAGAACCTCAGAGTTATGAGCACCAGAGTTATGAGCCCAGTAGGGTTGCCAGGCATCCAATTTTCGACCGGAATGCCCGGTCAAAAAGGGACCCTGGTGGCTCCGGTCAGCACTGCTGATCAGGCCATTAAAAGTCCGGTCAGTGGCACAGCAGGGCCAGGCAGGCTCCCTGGCTCCACGTGGCTCCTGGAAGCAGCGGCATGTCCCCCTCCGGCTCCTAGGTGCAGGGGCGGCCCGGGAGCTCCATGTGCTGCCCCCGCCCCAAGCACCAACTCCGCAGCTCCCATTAGCTGGGAACCATGGCCACTGGGAGCTGCGGGGGTGGTGCCTGCGGACGGGACATGCTGCCGGAGGGGGGACATGCCGCTGCTTCTGGGAGCCGCCTGAGATAAGCGCTGCTTGGAGCCTGTACCCCGCACCCCCTCCAGCGCCCCATTCTGCTGCCCCAGCCCTGAGCCCCTCCCGCACCCAAAGTCCTTCCCAGAGCCCGCCCCCACAACCCCTTGCCCCAGCCCTGAGCCCCCTTCCGCACCCCAACCTCCTGCCCCAGCCCAGTGAAAATGAGCAAGTGAGCAAGGATGGGGGAGAGCGAGTGATGGAGAGAGCAGGGGACAGAGTGAGTGGGCAGGGCCTTGGAGAAGGGGCAGGGACGGAGCCTCAGGGCAGGGGGCAGGGCAAGGGTGTTCGGGTTTTCTGCAGCCAGAAACTTGGCAACCCTCGACCCCAGTCAGCCACACCCCTCATTTGGAACTGGACATGTGCAATCAGGCAGCAGCACAAACAAACAAAAGCCAGCACAGCACAGTGCTGTGTTAAATGTGACCTACTAAAAAAAGAAAGGGAAAGCAGCATTTTTCTTCTGCATAGTGAAGTTTCGAAGCTGTCTGAAGTCAGTGTTCAGCTGTAAGCTTTTGAAAGAACCACCAGAACGTTTTGTTCGGAGTTATGAACAGCCTCCATTCCCGAGGGGTTCGTAACTGTGAGGTTCCACTGTAACCATATTCATAATAGAAACAGGAATGAATTAAGGGAAGCCCTGTGACTAGTGTCACGGGAGGTCAGACTAGATGATCACAGTGGTCCCTTCTGGCCTTCGAGTCTACGAATCCTGGTCCCCGTGTCTCTTAGTGGCCGTACTGCCAGAAACGCTGCAGCTACTGCAACTTCAACACGTACATCCCCCGGGGCCTAGACGAGGAGTCCGTGAGGAGCTGTCTCTCTCGGGAAGCCCAGACCCTGATCCGGCTCAGCCAAGTCCAGAGGTGGGTCCTTCAGCAGGAAAGGGGAGAGAGTGGCGGTTGGGGGAAGGGGAGGTAATGTAGTTCTTTGTGGCTTTACAACAGCAGCCAGGGAAAGCGGCATGTGGGAGGCAGAGGTGGTTAAATCCGCCCTGCTGTATTCCACAAAGGCTGTGCTGACCTTTAGCTTTGCACCCGACCCAGAGCGGCTGGGGGGCTGGGCGTGGCTCCTTTGACACTGTTTCCCTTTCCTGCTGGGGCAGGAACTGAAGCTGGGGCTTTGCGGTAAGGGTCTATTGAGGTCCGAGGGAGGGGACGTCCTGCCTGAAAGCAGGTGTCCCCTGGGGCATGGGAGGAGGATTCCTCTGCGGCAGTGAGTCTGGAGGTAGCCTGCACAGCAGCCCATTCACCCCGTAAGACTCCAGGCCTCTCTCCCCTCCGCTCGGCAGGATCAGCTCGGTGTTCTTCGGCGGGGGCACCCCAAGCCTGGCCAGCCCGCTCACCATCGCTGCTGTCCTGGAGACCGTCTCCCGCTGTGCCCACTTGGCGGCGGACGCCGAGGTCACTCTGGAAGCCAATCCCACCTCAGCAACTGCCTCGCGGCTGGCGGGATTCCGGGCGTCGGGAGTCAATCGCCTCTCCATTGGCATCCAGGTGAGAAAGCAGGGGATTTACCCTTCTCATCCTCAGGCACAGCCCCCCGTCCCCCCCCCCCCCGTCCCCATGCTCTTCTCTCAGGGACACTCTCTCTACCTTCTCCCACAGGGTCCTGCTCTATCTCGCTCCCTCCTTCACTCTCTTTCTCCCTCTCGCTGTCTCCTCACGTGCCCTTCTCATCCCTCTCTGGGGCTTCCCCGTGCTCCCTCCCTCAAAACCTCTCTAAAGCAGCCTAAAGCACCTCTCCGCCGATCATTCTTGTTCTCTGCAGTCCCTGGATGATGCAGAGCTGAGGCTCCTTGGGAGGAACCACACGGCTGATGAGGCTCTGGGGACCTTGGAAGAGGCAAAGAAGCTGTTTCCCGGCCGCACATCCGTTGACCTCATCTTTGGCCTCCCCTGCCAGAGTGTTTCCTCATGGGCCAGGGGGTTAGAAGAGCTGCTTCAGCTGTGTGATGACCACGTGTCTCTGTACCAGCTGACGCTGGAGAGGGGCACCTCCCTCTTCAAGCAGGTCCAGCGGGGCTCTCTGCCCGTGCCCAAGCAGGAGGTGGTGGCAGAGATGTATGAATCTGCCCGGGAGATGCTGCGGGACGTGGGATTCCGGCAGTATGAGGTCTCCAATTTTGCCAGGAATGTGAGTCCCTCCCCTTGGCCTGTCCCTTTTGCAGTGTGTCCCAGATCTAAGCGGGGGGAGAATAAACCCAAATAATTCAGAATGCAACTGGTGAGAGGATCTGAGCTCCCCAAGCAGGGGACGTGTTCCGGGGCGAGATGTGGGGGAGCAGATGCAGGTCCAGGGGAACTCTCTCTGGATGTTGGGAGTGGGGACGAGCACTGAGCATGCCCTCTGCTAGCAATGCTTGCTGAGATTCCCTCTCAGCAGGGAGCTGGGGTGGGCAAGGAAGCTGGACTGGGTCTTTTCAGCCCAGGAGAGAGATGGGAAGCCCAGCACTGAAAGAGGAAGCCCTGCTTACTCTGCACACTGTGAGAAAGATAAACCCAGAACCCCACATGATGGGCCTGATCCTGCTAGGTGCTGAGCGCCTACCAGACCCATTGAGTCCAATAGGGAGTCACCATGCCAGAAGCCTTGAGCATCTTGCAGGAATGGGTCCAAAGAGATTTGATTCCTTTTCCTGGCTTATGGTGTGTCATTTTCTCCTGCAGGGGGCGCTCAGTACCCACAACCTGTCCTATTGGCAAGGCAGCCAGTACATAGGGGTCGGGCCAGGTGAGTTCCCTGGGAAAGTAAGAGGCACACGGGATCTCACCAGATGGGGCTGTGTATAGAGCTACAAAGCAGCCTCTCCGCTGGGGTCCAGTTGACCTCTACAAGGAGCTGCTGTGAGGAAGCTCATCCTCCCAGGGCACTGTTGCAGGGCCCTGAGCGATGACTGACCCTTGCAAGGCACCACCTCTCGCCCCCCAATCAACCCCATGGCTTTGACCCAAGGGCCATTGCTGCTCTGGGGGTGATGAACTCCAGGAGGGAAGGGATGCTGCAGAAATGCTTGTCATTATCCTAGGAGCTCATGGGAGGTTTGTGCCGCGAGCACATGGCGAGAGCCTTCGGGAAGCCAGAATACAGACCCTGGAGCCGGACAGCTGGATGAAGGAGGTGCTTGCCTGCGGACACGGGACCCGGAAACAGACTGTGCTGAGCCAGCTGGAGGTGTGAGTATTGGGGCAGGGCCAACAGTCGGCTCACCCCAGGTGGTGTCTGACTCCTCCTCCTCCTCCTCCTCCTCCTCAGCGTCTTGGTGCATGTGGCCTTTCCTGCAAGCTACTGAGATAAAATAACCTGGGTGCGGGTCACTTGCCAGGACTGTGTGGCTATGTCTCACCATCACTTCCCTGCCTTTTCAGGGCCTCGAGCATTGATGCCCCTCGGTCCTGCCCTTACTCTGCCTGTAGCACATATTGAGTCTCCTATGGACTGTGAGACTTTGGGCTAGTTTTGGTTGTTGGGCTTAGTGTGCGGGGGATGGGGGCTGGTGGTGGCCTGTGACATGCAGGAGGTCAGGCTAGATGATCTGGTGCTCCCTTCTGGCCTTAAACGCTATGCTTCTAACCGAGCGGGAGCCCGATCCTGCCATTCTCCTGCAGGCTAAACTATGAAAGATGATGGGAGCTTTGCCAGCAGGGCTGCAGTCTCAGGCCCTTGAAGGAGAACAATGTGGGCAACCTTTTCCCACTTGCACTCAGGTGCTCCCCTTTGCCTTCCTTGCACCTTCAGCCCCAGATGCAGGACCACCTTCGGGAGCCCCCTGGTGACCCCACAGCCCTCCAGCATCGCTCTTTGTGTTGTAGGTTGGAGGAGGTTTTGGTCCTGGGGCTCCGCATGGACATAGGAATCACACACCAGGTGAGAGCTGGCTCTCGGTTGTAGCAGCCTGTCCTGCGAGGGTTTGAACTCTCAGAGCGTGGCTTTCGCAGCTGGCTCTGGACAGGGCCAGCAAGAGGAACCATTTCCAAGGAGAGCTCTGGTCAAGTGCTGTGTGTGGACTGGCTCGGCAAGGAGTGCTCTGTTCTCTGCTGGGATTCTGAGCAGCTCTGGAACTCTCACAGGGATTCCCTTAGTCTGAATTGCCAAGATGTCAGCCCCTGGCCCAGTACAGCTGCTATGGGTTGAAAGCCCCAAGGGGCAAATGTTTAAAGGTATTTAGGTGCTTAGAGATGCAGATAGGCATTTGAAATCAAAGGGAGTTAGGCACGGGTAGCTTTTGAAAATCCCACTAAGTGCCTAAATGCCTTTGAAAGTTCGGCCCAAGGTCATCAAGTCCAAACGGTGAATTCAGTAATCCCCCAAACCTTTACAGTCAGGATACAGGTCCCAGTCACACGTGGTAGGACAGGATTTGATTGTTTGTGGCACCTTTGATAGTCCAATCTCATATTTGGATCACACATTGCTGGGCACAGTATGCAAAGTACAGTAGAAGTTATCAACACCGGAGTTATGAACTGACCAGTCAACCACACACCGCAGTTGGAAACGGAAGTACGCAGTCAGGCAACAGCAGAGACCAAAAACGGCACAGTGCTGTGTTTAAACATAAACGGCTAAAAAAAATAAGGGAAAGCAGCATTTCTTTTCTGGGTAATGACGTTTCAGAGCTGTCTGAAGTCAATGCTCGGTTGTAAACTTTTGAAAGATCCACCAGAACGTTTTGTTCCGGGTTATGGACATTTCAGAGTTATGAGCAACCTCCATTCCAGAGGGGTTCATGACTCTGAGGTTCGATTGTAAGTGCATTTACCAATACTAGATGCTGACCGTGCGGTGATTGGACATGGTGGACAGGTTCTCCCACCCTTTAGCCCTGACTCTTAGGGGTGAGAGAGGAGTTCAGTCTCTGTTGGCTAGTCAGGGGTATTACCCACTGGGCCATGCGAACGGCTCCTTGGACTGCATGCCACAGCCAGAGATTTCAAGGGGCTTCTGTTCAACCCCCTTTTTTAATGGGCACCCATAGAAACTGCACCTGCGCTTCTGGCACCCTCAGCTGGAGATGCAAATCTTGACCGTTAGGCAGCTGAGCACCTGATTTCTCTCTGCGGGATCAGGACTTTCACACTGCCCCCATCACCGCAGCATCAGGCACAGTCAGGGATTGAACCATCTAAATTAAGGGTGCAAAGCCAGGTGAGTGCTATTTTTGCAGGAGCACTGCAGATGCAGAAAGGCAGGCAGCCCTGAGAAAGGCTAGGCCTCTCCAAGAGGCTCACACCCTTCCCTCTAGAGCTTTGTGTGGAATCTGTTACTAGGCAGGTGAAACTAACCCCACAAAATAAAAGATCGAAGCCCCAGTAAACTCTGTCAAGTCAGTATTTACAAGGAGTCTCTCCCCCATCAGCACTGGCTGCAGTTTGCCACCAGCCTGAGCCTGTGGGACGTGTTTGGAACCTCAGAGGAAGTGAAAGAGCTGGAGGATCAGGGCTTGCTGCTTTTGGACAATAGGTAAGGACTGTGGTGGGGGAAGAGCCCTGTTCTTTGATGGGGGGGATGATCCATGTCCTGCTTTTTTCCCAGGGGGCTCAGGTGCTCTTGGAAAGGTTTGGCAGTGCTGGACTCTCTGCTGCTGACCCTCCTCAACCAGCTCCAGAAGTCCTGGGAAGACAGAACAGCCCATCGGACCTGAAGCTAGACAGTTCTCAACCAGGAAGCAGCAGCCTTTCCCAGCAAATTCCAGCAGTCCTGGATGGACAGGGGACCCGAAGACAGACAGATCTTGCATCCAGTCTGGAAAGCATTGCAGCAGGGGAGGCTGATCCTAAGGAATAACTTGGCTCTTGGCTGAAGTCACTTTGGAGCCCTCAGTTTGCAAAATCCAGGACTAGGGCCAAATCCAGGCTTGGAGTAAATCAATGCAATTTGCATTTGCTTATAGCAGAGAGGAAGCTGGTTTGTTTGTTTTTTATGTGCACCATATTTGCTCAGTGGCTACTGCAGAAAATAGGGTAAAAGCATTTTAATTTTAGATTGAATGGAAAGATACATAATAGTGTGGGTTTCAGTGACTTCAGTTCCCTTACTTCAGTGAGGAAAGTCAGTCTCTTCTAACACGGCTGCTACTCTGAAACCAGTCTCTTCTCTGCAGTCAGCATGTGATACAATCTCCCTCCAGCAGATGGAGATAAGGAGTGAAGCGAAAATACTGCAATGTCAAACCCCGAGGAAGGGCGAGCAGGTCATTTCCTGCCCGACGCTTGCAGCGTGCTCTGGACTGAACTCCCCACGGCCAGCGTGGGCGACCGGGACCGGCTAGAGCTACCTCTCACTCTGGCCGAGTTTTCGGAAGCCCTCCGTCTCATGCCCACTAATAAAGCATGTGGGTGCAGCTTGCTCCCTGTCCCCCTGGTTTAGCTCTGTAGCACTTTTGACCTTTTACGCTGGTAAGATGGACAGGTGAGCTAAGGGCTCCCTTGCAAATGCTGCTGGTTATTCTCTTTGCCTTTCCTTGGACTCTGCAGAGTAGCTTGCTGGTCTCAGCAGCTGCCCCTCAGTGCAAAAGCAGGGCACCCCAGGGTTTAACTCTATCTTTCCCTGCCTGTCGTGGATAACGGAACCACAAGCAGAGGCGATGTCACAGAGACACACATCCCCCCCACCAGAAAGCTGGAAGGTGCAGAATATGCAGCCCAGAATAATACATTATTGAGCCCCATTTTCTCCCAGGTGCAGTGGCGCCTGGGGGTATCAATTCACTTCTGGAGGGAATTCAGTGCCGCCGGGACAGTGCTGGGGAATGAAGTGCTTTTTGCCCACTGAACGGTTACAGCATAGACATTGGCAGGCCAAGGCTCTCCTACCCCACCCCACTAATACGCCATAGCCCTGACTTCGTGCTAAGAAGAGAGTTTGTCTTCAGTGGCCCTCTCAGCCCTTGGCCTCACTGCTGAATGGAACAAAGGTGTAATTGTCTTTAGACGGCAATTCATATGACAGTAGCACCTAAAGGCCCGCATCAGGGTCAAGGCTCTGTTGTGCCAGATGCTGTACATACACATAATAAGAGACAGTGCCTGCCCTGAAGAGCTTACAGTCTAAACAGACCAGACAGACAAAAAGTGGGAGGGGAACCAGAGGTCACACAGCAGGTCAGTGGCAGAGCCAGGAATAGAATCTGAGTCTGCTGAGTCTTAGTCTAGTGCTCTAGTCCAGGCTGCAGGACAGTGTCCAGCCCAGACATTGCTTCCCTTTTAAACCAAAGCAAATGCACATATTACTGTACAGAAACTTGTGCTTCATTGTGGTCCTTGCATTCCCCGTGCGGAGGAGACACAGAGGTGAGTACCACATATCTTGGATCAGATTTAGGCCCATTATATTATGCCTAGCTTTGGTGAAGAGCTGTGCAGCTGTTGAGACATTCCTTCTGGTCTCTGGTGAATGCAAAGTGAAGAGCTCAGGTAAGCTTGCTGATCTACTCGGGTGTTCTGATTGCTACAGTCACAAGTAAGAAGTTTTGTTTTTAATAAACCAGCCTGTAATAGTTTGTCTCTGACTTAGTCTGGTAATTGTAGTTTAGCTGTAAGATCAATATTTGGATCCCGTGATAGATTACTCATGCAGTTTTCAAGACCTGGCGGCAGTTCAAATAGAGAATAATCATTTTAAAATATTAACTTGATTTTATTTGCAATTTGTCATGAACTCCTGGAAGATGAAGAGGTCAACAGAAAAGCATATTACCCTACAGACCAGACCAGACCAAACAAGGGTTCTTTGAGTGCTTTATAATGGAATCAATTCCATACCGGCTGGGCAGCAACTCTGTGGGCAAAAGCACCAGTCTGCAATGAGCAATAGCTCATACATAGTCCTGGATCACAGAACCTGCTTTCGATAGAGAGGATGTGAAAGCTGAGAGGCTCAGGTTAAATGTGATCATTCTGTGCCACCAGAGATGGGTAGAAGGGATCGTCATTTTAACTTCTAATAGCTTATACAGCTTGAATTTAGTGCCCCTTTCATTCTGCAGTGTAGGGCTACAGTCAGCCTTGGGAAGGAGAAGTCCGTGTGTGGCTGTGGAACATTATGAATGACCTTCTGGCCCAAAGACAAGATTGCTACAGTATCAACAATGTTGTGTATTCAGCGGTTCCAAAATCATATTAAATCCTGGGGCTCTGTCCTAGATCTGTGGTTGCATGAACTATATTTAGGTTTATTATGGGTGTTATTAAAGATACTAAAGAAATTTAGGTCCAAAGTTTGCCTGACACCTTCATCGTTATAATGGATGGGGAAAATTTCTCTGCATCCATACAAGCTGAGGGCCTGTCCTGTGTCAGGGATTATGAATAAGCCATGTGCCAGAACAGCTGTAATTATTTTGCATTGCAAATTCTAGGTCTATGTTTCAGATGTTTTTTTGTTTTGCCTTTTCCCATCCTCCACTGCTATTTTTAGCTCATAGTGACTAAGGCTTTGTCTACACGGGACTTCCGTCAGTAAAACTTTTGTCGTTCAGGGCTGTGAAAAAAACACACCCCGAACGACAAAAGTTTTACTGAGGAAAAGCGCCAGTTTGAATAGCGCTTTGTCGGCGGGACAGCTCTCCTGCCGACAAAGCTACCGCTGCTCATTGGAGGTGGAAGTTTTTTGTTGGCGGGAGAGCTCTCTCCCGCCGACGAACACCAGCTACGCTGCGCGCCTTTTAGCAGCACAGCTGTAGCAGCACTGCTGTGTTGCTAAAAGGTGCGTAGTGTGGACATAGCCTAGAAAGTAAAATTCTGAGTGATCCTGCAGAAATAAGGAATTTATTATTATGTATTTGTTTTTATTATGCAAGTACTTAGAGGCCATGCCTGGCATCAGAGCCCCAATATGCTAGATGCTGTCTAGACACAGAGTAAGAGATGGACCCTGCCTCGAAGAATTTATAAGCTAAATGGATGTGACAGATAAAGGGTGGGAGATAGGAAGTGAATAATTAATAGGAAATTCCACTTGCTGCCATCTGTGGCTTTTGCTGAGGAGTCTCCCGCACATGTGAGTTAGGCAAAGTTAAACTCCCTTCCCCATAAGGCCTAGAGGGGGGCATCGATCTAAGTTACGCAACTTTAGCTACGTGAATAACGTAGCTGAAGTCGACGTACTTAGATCTACTTACTGTGGTGTCTTCACTGCGGTAAGTCGATGGCTGACGCTGCCCCGTCGACTCCCCCTGCGCCTCTCACTCCAGTGGAGTACCAGAGTCGACGGGAGAGTGCTCAGCGGTTGATTTATCACGTCTAGAGTAGACGCAATAAATCAACTGCCGCTGGATTGATTGCTGCCCGCCAATCCGGCGGGTAGTGTAGACAAGGGTAGTGTAAGAAATCTGCATGGCCTGTTGGTCTTGTCAGTTGGACTCCCTTTGACTGATTTGGAAACCCAATGCCATTTTTCACATCTGCTGATCAGCTGGTGTATGGCACCTCTGAATGGATTCTGTAGGAGTCAGAAAGGCTTTTTTAAAAGAACAATCAGTTGGCTAGGGATTTTATCGTAAGGCTAGATCAACCCTCACCATGCTGTGGCAGAGAATTGACTTAGTTAATATTTAGCCCTACAATGGCGGTGGGATCCAGAGAAAATAATGTTCTTCCTGGTGATTTCCAAGGCTGTTGATGTAATTGATTATGCTAATGAACAAATAAGGACATTACCAAAATCAGGCAAGTTCACCTCCCCTCCATTAGGAGTATGGGTGGGAGAAATGGGAACAAAGTTTGCCAAATGCAGCTAGACAAATATTGTGCTTAAATTACACCTCCACCATCCTCTTGAGTTTAATGGGTGTAAATGAGTCCAGATGGGTCCAAAATTGGTAGGGAAAGAAATGTTGAG
The DNA here is from genome assembly GCF_965152235.1 of Eretmochelys imbricata. Lineage (NCBI taxonomy): Eukaryota > Metazoa > Chordata > Testudines > Cheloniidae > Eretmochelys > Eretmochelys imbricata. Next base: position 13,724,150 of record NC_135585.1, on the reverse strand, counting down.
CCTTTGGAAAGAAACTGTATGCAAAAGAGTACTAAAATCAGTACACAATATTTGAACAGTGTCCCTTTGAGGAAAGCACACTGTATGGATTGCTAGTATTGTTTTTGTGAAAATCCATCATAGCCAATATCAATATACTCACATTCAGATCTACTATACTATGGGCACAGAAAATTCCTGTTACCCAGTAACTATTCTCATCCACATTCAGGGCCTGATCCAAAGCCCAAAGAAGACAATAGAAAGACTCATCAATGTCAGTGGGTTGTAGATCAGGATTGAAACGGGCAAAAGAGCCCTTTGTTGGCAGACGAGAAACAAAAGCATGCCTTGAGTCTGATGCTGTTCTCACTCATCCCAGTATATACCACTGATTTGGAGTTATTCCTGATTTACACCAGAGTAAGTGAGAGCAGATACTGCAGAAGAATAAACATCTGATGAGAAGGGACATAAATATGAAGACTAAATTCCAGCTCTTAAAAACTTACGTTTGGTCTGTGTTAAATTACGGCTGTGAAATATGGATATTCAAACAATCGATAATAAAGAAACTACAGTCCTTCACATTATCGTGTTATAGAATTCTCAGACTATCACAGATAGACTGTAAACAATGAAAAAGTATTGAAGATGACTGGAACTCCGCAAACGCTAGTCAGAGATCTTATTAAAAGAAAGATTTGATTTGCAGGGCATATTTTAAGAGGTTCAAGTGGCCGTGCATGTTTATGGGCACTGGAAGGGAAAGTGGATGGCAGAACATGAGGCAGAAGAAGAAGTTTTTGGGTGGTGAGATGATATCCTGGGTGGATCAAAAGGACTGCTCATCCACAAAGAGGGTAGAAGAGGACCGTACAGAATGGACTACCATTGTTGCAAATCTCCAGTAATGGAGATGGCACAGAAGAAGAAGAAGGTGACATGAGGGCAGACTCAGGCCCATTATTTTTAAAGTCTTTTAACGAAATTCACAATCAAACATGTTTCCAATCATTACAGTTGTTGTTATGGGAGGCGGCATCATCTGCTTGGCAGAGAAGGAAACTGGAAACCAAGAGAGCTGAGTTCTGCTCCAGACATTGTCACTGATGCATTGCTTGACCTTGAGTAAGACACTTAACCATGGTGTGCCTCAGTTTCACCAGCTGTACAATGGGGATAATACCCAAAGTGCCTTGAGATCCCCAACTGACAGGTGCAGTGGAAGCACATAGCATTAGCACAGTCTCACTAAGGAAGGGGAAGTAAGACACCTGAAAGGAATGCAGTGAGGTGATGAGGTGCAAGGGGCCAATTATTCCTCATTGACACCTTGATTGTCATTAATTATTGGCCTAACAGGTTGAACTAGTAATTTCACCCACTTCCACTGATTAGAATGAATCCCCACGGGTGTTTCCTGAAGTGCTGAGGAGTTTGCCACCCAGGCGAAATACATGAGGAAGCCTTCCCTGAGTCAGTCTCACTGAGCCTAAGAAGCAATGACTCATGCTAATAGTCTCTGACACGTTCCCCTCATTATCAGCCTGCTGGATGCCATTTGGTCTTTGCTTTAGGCAAAGGGGCCAGTTACCTATGCACTGCTCTGTGAAGTGGTAAGGAATGCACTCGCGGCTGGCAAGCTTCCATCAGTGCTGATAAGAGCAATCCTTGAATTTGCCCTTCAGTATGTGCTCTGTGTGATTCTGGGAACAACCAAGGTGACGGTAGAGGGTGACGTGTGCCGGAATTAAAGGGTGGGAGCTTTGCTAGAAAGAGTAAAAAAATCTGAGTCCGTCAGCCCCAACTCTTTTCAAGGGAGGGAGCATCAGGGGACGTGGTTTCCCAACCCACCGTGCATATCTGGGACTAAGACAACGCCACCCAAACTCATGTCACCCCAGGCCTTCCAACGCTACATAAACCAAGGTGCCTTGAGCTGAAAAGCCTCTAGCCTGAGCCAGTAGGAAGTTTCTAAGGTAAATATAGGAGAACTTGCTTCTGTTTCCCTACTATAAATCTTTGCATTCCCTTTTTAGCCTAATCCAGGAAATCCCCATTTGGGCTAGTTGCTGAAGATTTGTTACTGGACATTTTTGAAGAGGTAACATGGACTCTTCCTGAGCCTGGGCTGCAGAGAAATAATTCTGCAGTGCTCAGTGCCTTTGACGTGAAGCTCTGGGGGTAGGGAGACGCAAGGCCAGAATTTGCACATATAAGTGGGAGGTAGTGATGGCACTGAGAGGTGTGAATCCCCTGAAGACTTTCCTAGTTTCACTCAAGGGCTGTAACTGGTGCACTACAGCTGTTACCTTAGGAAATTTTGAACTGAGCAGAAAGTAGCATCGGTACCTACTGGAAGGCATACATGCCACATTTGTCCCATCCTTCTCAGATGTAGACCGCTTCACCTGACCAAGCAGATCAGTCACACAAGGTCACACAAAAGGGGGGGGGGGGTGAGAAAGCCTGGATTTGTGCTGGACATGGCCCACCTTGATTACCATGCACATTGTAGGGAGAGTGGTCACTTTGGATGAGCTATTACCAGCAGGAGAGTGAGTTTGTGTGTGTATAGGGGTGGGGGGGTGAGAAAACCTGGATTTGTGCTGGAAATGGCCCATCTTGATTATCATGCACATTGTAGGGAGAGTGGTCACTTTGGATGAGCTATTACCAGCAGGAGAGTGAGTTTGTGTGTGTGATTTTTGGAGGGGGTGAGATAACCTGGATTTGTGTAGGAAATGGCCCAACTTGATTATCATGCACATTGTGTAGAGAGTTGTCACTTTGGATGGGCTATTTCCAGCAGGAGAGTGAGTTTGTGTGTGGGGGGGTGGAGGGTGAGAAAACCTGGATTTGTGCTGGAAATGGCCCAACTTGATGATCACTTTAGATAAGCTATTACCAGCAGGACAGTGGAGTGGGAGGAGGTATTGTTTCATGATCTCTGTGTGTATATAAAGTCTGCTGCAGTTTCCACGGTATGCATCCGATGAAGTGAGCTGTAGCTCACGAAAGCTCATGCTCAAATAAATTGGTTACTCTCTAAGGTGCCACAAGTACTCCTTTTCTTTTTACAAGGTCCATCACAACCACGCTGTGCTCATCACTGAGCCTAAGCCTCAGCCTGCTCTTTTCCTCCAGGTGTTTGCTCTACATCCGCATGCCCTGTCTGATCACATGGCTGTGCCAGGAGCAAAACAGGGATGGGCCCATGAGCCAGAGGAATGTACCTGCCTGGAGAATCTTTTACGATATCTGTCTGTCATGATGATCCTGAGCAGGGCAGGTGAGAGGATCCTTCTGTCTGACAAGCACATGGTGCATACTGTGACCTGTAATCACTCTTGGCTGGACCGCTAAATTATAAAGGAGGGTCGATGCCATCTGATTCATTGGTCGGCCCTTGGGCTTCCAGCAAGCTGCCAACGTAGCTCCTCTTTGGGCAGTTTAGGTGCCTTGGGCTGAAAACAAATATCTTTGGAATGAGCAGCAAGCTTCCTGTTGTAACTTGCTTTGGCCATGACCTGGTAGCACAGAAATGCGTGCAAAGGCATTTTGCATTGATCTCTGGCAGCATTCCCTGCTTTTTGGAAGGTGGAGTAATCCACACCAGCAGCTCTGTTTCATGCAATAAATTGCAAACAAATATTCAGAAGGGGACACTTCCTCCAGTCATCTTCTTGAGCTGTTGTCATGAGGCAGGGTTTTGCACCCACCATTTTGAGAATATCAAGTATCTGGTCTTCTGTTCATGCTCATCAGCCAAGTAGCCAGACAGTGTGTCCATTTGCATCAGAACTGGGAATTCTTTGAGGAGAAGCAGAAGATCCAAATATCCTGAAGGCATTCAGTCTAGGAACGCCTCTTTATTACTCACATCCTCGCAAATGAAATTAACATGAGGTGACAGTGTCAAAACCTGCTGTGGTGAAGACAAGTTTTCCAACAGGAAAGGTTTTATGAACTAAGGCCTGGCTCCTGTGGGTTGCTAAGCAGCTTGTGTTGTTGACTTCAGTGGGAATTGGGGAGACTGTAGTGTTCAACACTTTACAGGATTGGGCTTTGTATTCTCCTTTAATTTGTCAGAAATTATGCCTATTGATGGGATGCTCATTGCCAAATTAATTAGTCAGAGAACCCCAGAACACAAGATCAATACCTCCCAAGAATTTGCTGTAATCATATTGCTTTATCTTAAATCTGTTGCTCAATGTTGGAAAGCACCACGTTGCAAGACACTGTGATGAGACAAACTAAAGCAATTATGTTTTTGGTCACCAAATGGTGCTGGAAGTAAGGTATAATGAATGCAAAGCTCTCAAAAGCCAAATCTGTGACCCAGGCCTTTAAAATGTACAATGAAGAAGGTGGAAATATTAAAAAGGCACATCAATAAATAGCAGACGAGGAAGCAGGAAAAGAAACAATGTGCCGTTCATTTAATTTGTGTAAAGTTTGATATCACCTTGTGTCAAGGTTCCTTCCCCACTCTGAACTCTAAGGTACAGATGTGGGGAGCTGCATGAAAGACCCCCTAAGCTTATTTTTACCAGCTTAGGTTAAAAACTTCCCCAAGCTACAAACTTTGCCTTGTCCTTGAACCGTATGCTGCCACCACCAAGCGTGTTAAACAAAGAACAGGGAAAGAGCCCACTTGGAGATGTCTTCCCCCAAAATATCCCCCCCCAGCCCTACACCCCCTTTCCTGGGGAAGGCTTGATAAAAATCCTCACCAATTTGTACAGGTGAACACAGACCCAAACCCTTGGATCTTAAGAACAATGAAAAAGCAATCAGGTTCTTAAAAGAAGAATTTTAATTAAAGAAAAGGTAAAAGAATCACCTCTGTAAAATCAGGATGGTAAATACCTTACAGGGTAATCAGATTCAAAATATAGAGAATCCCTCTAGGCAAAACCTTAAGTTATAAAAAGACACAAAAACAGGAATATACATTCCATCCAGCACAGCTTATTTCACCAGCCATTAAACAAAAGGAAATCTAACGCATTTCTAGCTAGATTCCTTACTAACTAATGGAAGTTCTGAGACTGCATTCCTGATCTGTTCCCAGCAAAAGCATCACACAGACAGACGAACCCTTTGTCCTCTCCCCCCCCCCCCCCACCTGATTTGAAAGTATCTTGTCTCCTCATTGGTCATTTTGGTAAGGTGCCAGCAAGGTTATCTTAGCTTCTTAACCCTTTACAGGTGAAAGGGTTTTGCCTCTGGCCAGGAGGGATTTTATAGCACTATATACAGAAAGGTGGTTACCCTTCCCTTTATTTTTATGACACCTTGGTTTGAAAAATCAATATTTGTTATCTCTTAACATAAAGCACTAAGAGCACCTTGTTATCGTGGATTGAGGAGAGGTAAATTTGGAGCTAAAGCATGGCCCAAAATGGATGAAAATAGGCACAAAAGATCTACATCTAATTGTATGGTGAAGAACTATGCTTCTATTAAGAAGAGGTGAGTCAAATCCAGCTCACAGGAATTATGCAATCTGCTGTTCTGATAGCCCTCATCTTTAAATATAGGGTCGGGCCCAGGGAAATTACTGGGCCAAGCATGCAGTGCTTCCATGTGAGCCAGGTGGCACTTTATTATGGAGGGTGCTGTGCATCCCACAGTTCTGGAAGATCTCAGCATGGAATGATCAGTTATGAGCCAAGCAGCACTTTAAAACCAGGGAGAGGACAGGTCCCAGAATACAATGCCCCATCTTTAATGTGGGGGGGAGGGGCAGGCTTTGGGAGGGCAGCCCACAGAAAGGATAAGTCCCAGCATGCATTGCATCGTCTTGAAGAAAGCAAAAAGCATTGCATGTTGGGGATCCAGCCCCATAGCTAAGGGGGGGACATGAGGTGGACTGCCCCCACCCTGGACATTTTTTTTGTCCCTCCGTCCCATAGAAATAAGATGTGTTGCAGGTTTTTTCTCTAGTTTCTTAGCTTGTCCTCAGATGTGTGATAGTAGGCCTAAGACCACAGAGTAGTAGTCACAGTTCCGATAGCTGAGGTGTGGCATGAGGGGATGCTATTGACTGCGTTTCAGCTAACTGAAGAGTGGTGGCTGCATCATGTTGCTGCTATAAGAAAGGATGTGTGTAACCCTGGTAAGAAAGTGTCTGCAGATAGAGCTTGCCAAGCAGGGACATAGCATTCTGTGCTGGGAGTTCCTGTGACTAGACGTTGGCTTCCTGTTTGAAGGGCAAAGAAGGCAAGAGGGGAGTTCCTTTTGAAATGGGAGCAAGCAGAATGCTCCTTTGGAGCGCACGAGAGAGCGTGGATGGGCTGCCAAGAACTGGAACGTTCCTCTGTGGCCCAGAAGAAACCGTGGATGGACTGTCTAGGGGCTGTGGAACTATTGCAGAGCCAAAGGGGACGCGAAGATTGACGGGCACCAGGGCTGTGGGCCCTATCTCCCCAGTGACTGGGGCTGGTTCAGACCCGTCTCCATTTTGTGCTGCTTTGCCATCACTGCAGTAACCCACTTTGAGGGGAGGTTCAGCCTCGTGTGGGTTGGGGAAGCTGCTTTGCTGAGAGGCATTTGCCCTGAAGGGAAGGTATCACAACGCTGCAGACAGCCCCAGTGGGCTGTAGGCACCAGCGAGAGGAGCTGTAGAGTTGCCCCAGAGGAGCCATGGAGGCAGGAGGGCAGGGGAGGAGGAAGATGCAGGCATTGCTGGTGTCTGCTGAAGGACATAGGGGCAAAGCACGGGCACCAACCCTCACAATGCAACGCTGCCTCTTTAATTGTCCAAGAGCACCCTCCCCTTGCCCCCCAGCACCCTCCTTGCCCTTGTGACCTATGCGCAACACAGGGCTTGGACAGGGGCAAGCACGTCTGAGACTGAAACTGCGCACGCGCAGAGTCTACCAGCTCTCTCTTCCGAGTGGCTTGCGCATGCGCACAAGGGCCGCCCGGCGTGTGGTGACGATTCTGGGGAGTCGTCACTCCCCTCCGCTTCCCCGGACCATGGCGTGCGGGAGGCGGAGCTTGTCTCCCGAGGAACGCGCGCAGGCGCTGTGGCTGGCGCGGAGGGGGCGGCGCTGGAGGCGGAGGGGTTGCCAGGGAGACAGGCCCAAGCCTGTTGCCTGCCCGGGCCGTGCGGGGCGGGATGCAGTCGCCGGCGGCGCCGCCGCTTCAGAGCCTAAAGAAGGAGCCTCGGGGCGGCCGCAGGGTCCCCTCGCTCATCGCCGTGTCCGAGACCATCAACAAGTCGAGCAAGAAGGACGCCCGGACCAAAACCCCCCAGGGTAGGGGCGGGGCGCTGGGACCGGCAGCCCTGCGGTGCCCTCCCTTCCCCCCCCCCCGGCACTGCTGCAGGGCCCCCCTCCTCCGGGCACAGTGAGGGGGCCCGGGGACTCCCCCCCATGCGCAGAGACCCCCCCCTCCTCCGGGCACAGTGAGGGGGCCCGGGGACTCCCCCCCATGCGCAGAGACACCCCCCCTTCTCTGGGCACAGTGAGGGGGCCCGGGGACTCCCCCCCCCCCATGCACAGAGACACCCCCCTCCTCTGGGCACAGTGAGGGGGCCCGGGGACTCCCCCCCATGCACAGAGACACCCCCCCTCCTCTGGGCACAGTGAGGGGGCCCGGGGACTCCCCCCCCATGCACAGAGACACCCCCTTCTCTGGGCACAGTGAGGGGGCCTGGGGACTCCCCCCCCATGCACAGAGACACCCCCCCTCCTCTGGGCACAGTGAAGGGGCCTGGGGACTCCCCCCAGGCACAGAGATCCCCCCTCCTCTGGGCACAGTGAGGGGGCCCGGGGACTCCCCCCAGGCACAGAGAAACGGTCCAGACACCACTGCAGGGACCCCACCCGCCCAGGCACAGTGACGGGGGAAGGCTCTGACAGGGCACAGCACTGGCACCAGCTCCAGAGCCCTGCCGTGCTGGCATACAGCTGAGAGGTATTGGTATTGCTGCCAGGCAGTCACTGGGGCAGGGCTGTGGCACCACCTAACGCATTGGGAGGTTGCCCATCCTGCCATCGCCCAGGTAGTGTAGCCAGAGATCCCCTGGGACAAGCTGGGAGCCCTGGCAACATTCCCATTGCCCGCTGTCACCACCGCCAGCACAAAATGGTGATGGAGTGTCTGAGTGGACCTTGCATTGCCTTGACAATCCTGCCTTGGACCTGATGGGTTATAGGGCTGGGGGTATCCAAGTGAAGCTGGTCTCGCTTTAACAGCACTGCGAGGGCCACACGCTGAACATGATAGTCAGTGGTTCTGATACTGTTACTAGCTACCTACTGTGCATTCACTTTGTAGGAGAAAATCTCATCTCCACCTGCCCTTTTCCAGACTTTTATCAGGCGGTTGTTTTTTTTTGTTTGTTTGTTTTAAGGGGGAGGCAGGACCCAGCAGGTTAAGTTTTCCAAAAGCTGCACCTGTGTTGGAGATGCAGCAGCAGCTCCAGTATGTCTAATTGGGTGCATGGTAAGACATGCTTTAATATTTTCCGCAGGCCACAGAAAAGGAACATATGTGCCTCCAATGAGATTGCAGAAATAATCGGGCAGGTCTGGTTGGCTTGGCTAGCCCTACCCTCGGTATACATGCAATTGATTTATCACTGATGCACATTAGATCCATATTTAATCCACTTACCCAGTTAAATATTGGAGTCCTAGGGAGAATGATTTTCAAATACCAATTATAGTCAGTGAGAAGACTGCTAAAATCTGCCTCTGAGAAGTGCAGTGATCTCATATGTTTTCAAAATATGTATTACATATAATTAGAAGGAGGTTTCACCCTGATATTCTTTTTAATGTTTGAAAGGGATTGAAATATAATACTGCATATTCCTAATTATGTTAACATACCTGTCTCAAAAATCAATAACATTTGGCTGACTCTTACTACTGATTTTCTTTCTGGTTGGAGAAACTTTTGTTGCTTTGAGTGAAAGGTGGGGAAAGCCTTTTAAAGCTAGGATTATTTCTTATTGAATTGTGGTAACATTGGGGCGCCCCAACCAGGGTCTATTGTGTTAGGTGCTGTCAAGCACATAACAAAAAGGTAGTTCTTACCCTGAAAAATTTACAATCTAAGACCAAAAGGAGAGACAAAGAAAATATAACATCACAAAGTAATGAGGAGAATGCCACAACTTGGGACATAAGCAGATCAAATTATCAAAGCTGTGATGATCAATATGTATTTATGAGCTGCAAAAACGTCTCCCTGAATATACAAATCTGATATTTTTGCATACATGATACAGTTTTTGTTTAAGGACTATCATGTAGTTGAGTGAGTAACTGTGTTAAAAGAAAAGGAGTACTTGTGGCACCTTAGAGACTAACCAATTTCTTTTTGCGAATACAGACTAACACGGCTGTTACTCTGATAACTCTGTTAAAGTTCTCTATTTCCATTTGAAATAGGAAACTTTTGTAAAAGTTCTTTGTTTCCATTCTAGGTTGTTGCCTGCTGGAAATGTACTACTTGAAAATGTATCGCATTGTGTCTAAGCCAGGGTGAGGGGAATGGGGCAGATGAAACCCACTGTCCATGTTCAAATCATGTGGATACCATGATGTGCTGAGCACAGGCGATACTGAGTTCTAGTTTTCCATACACCTTGAAGACTAGTACTGCCTTTAAGGCTTTCTCAGTTGGCTGAAAGAAAGAAGGTTTCCCTGGGAGAGGAAGACAATGTGTTTTTACTTCTTTGCTTGTGCTTCAGATAAGAAGAGAGTGAAGACATTTGAGCAGCCCTCCCCACCAGTTCAAGAGGAGCCCGAGCCTGTCAGCTCTGTTCTGCAAGGAGATGAAATCCAGGCTCTGGCAATCAAGGTGGAAGATCTAGAGAAGGTGGGTATAAAATCTCGTGTCCCTTGTCACAGGGAGTAGCTGCCTTCACTGAAACTTTCCCTTTATCCTGAATGGGGGTTTGGGGAGGGTCTCATCAAAACAAACTATAGGAGCTTTGCTTTTGTTCCACTTGTTGCTGTCCTACTTCTGATGGTCTGTCAAATCATCAGAATTTTTAGCTACTCTTTTTAGCTGCTGAAAGTGGAGGATTAATTTTATACGAAGATCTTAAATGTCAGGATGAACCATCTGGTGTGTTCAGAATCACATTTCCAACTTTTTTTTTCTTTTAAGATTTCTATGGTTATGAAAAAAAAATAGCAACTTTATGAAACCCAAGAGGTAGCACCTGTCACTAAGCTATGGTGCAGAAAATTCTTGGGGGAGGCCACTCAGAGTTAATTCCCTGCCCCATCAAAGCAGCAGAGTCAAGATAGTAAGGATGTTACTTAATCTGATAACTGTAGCTCCATACACCACACCTTCATGAGAAGGACCAGAAGTGTGGTGTCAGATCTTGGTGAGTTCTTTACTTCCAGGACCTCCCCAGCAAGATCAGAAGGGTGGAGATGAGGCAGTGCTATACCTAACCTCATTGCGAATGTGTATTCTGTTTCTGTAGCTCCATACTCCACGCCTTCCCCAAGAAAGGGAGAAAACTCCTATTACAAGGAAGTTCCTCATTCGAAGACACAAACCCCAGGAGGCTGGGAAGAAGGCACAACTCCTGATAGCATATCCTGCTGTTACTGATGCATCTAAGAGACCACTGAGTTATTCTGGTAGGGTTAAACTTGAGCTCTTAACCTGTTACTCTTATTTTTGCTAGAACTACCTGTGGCTAGACCTTTGAGAGTCCAGAAATGAATCTGAAATTCTTGTGGTCTCAGTTTCTATTTCTGTCCACTGTGTTTGATGAGGAGCACTCTGTGATCTCACAGTCTGTCTTGCTTTATTGTAGGGCCAGAAGAACCCTTTGTTGGTAATTGTGAACAAATTCTCCCCCACAGCATCTTAGGAAGTCTCCAGGAATTCAAGAGAGAAGCTTTAGCTAGAGGAAATGCTGAGGTTGGTTTATAAAGTTGTGAAATGGCTGCCATCAAATGTTGTCCTAGAAGTAGAGTGTGAGTAGTGTTGGATGAATTTTTTTGCATGAATAGTTTATTCACTGAAAAATGGACTTCCAATTGTTCCAAAACTATTTGCAAACTTGTCAATTTCAACCCCAAATTTCTTTCTGGCTACATTCACAAGGGGATTTATGTGGCATTCACAAACCTGAGGAGGAGGTGGCGATGGTGCTCCCATTATGCCCAATAGCCCACTGGTTGGGGCACTCAGTATGGATGTGGAAGACCCAGGTTCAAATTCCTGCTTTGGTGCAGAAACTTGAATTCGGGTATCTGCCCTCCCAGGTGAGTGCTCTAACTACCAAGCTATTGGGTGTTCTGGGGAAGTCTCTGTCTTTTCTGTTAAAGCTTTCCATTTTTCATGAAATATTCATTGGGTCAGAAAGAGAGAGAAGTAAGATTCTATAGCCTGGTGGTTAGGGCACTCACCTAGGAGCAGGAACTCCTTGGTTCAGGTCCCTAGTCCAGAGCAGGGATTGGAACCTGGTTTCCTGCATCCCAGGTGAGTACCGACACGGGGTTATTGGGGGCACCACCACCACGGAAACTGGGAGGGGGGGGAAGTTTTGGGTTAATCCAAAATGATTTTTTTTGTTTGGCTAGTGAACCAAAAAATCTGTTGTTCACACAGTTCTAGTAGTGAATGCAGTAGACTTAGGTTTAATTGAAAATGATTCAGAAAATTCTCTGGCATGAGACATGGTTTGCCCATATGGGGGGAAATTGCTTGCAGAGTAGCTGCAATGCCAGGCCTACTAAGTCCTGTCTGGAGAAGAGTCCCACAGTAAGAGGCATTGGACAGTTCCAGGCTCCAGTTCCTTCAGCAGTTCTGCTGAGAGCACCAGTACTGAGTAGCACAAGAAGTGAGGTGATGAGACAGTTTCATTCGTTATGTCTGACTACTCAATGTAGTATAGTCTGACGCAGTCTGTGAGTGATGCTGTGAATGCCAGAAACTCTGTTGATCCAGAATTGATTGCATAGAGATGGTGCCAATCCAGAACACTCTTTTCTTTACCCCTTTGCCCCTTTTGTTTTTGTGGTGCCTGTGCCTCGATGGATAGGCTAATCTAACATTTTAATTTCTGTTCAGTTAGCTGAGCTGATTGCAGACTCAGATCTGGATGGTACAGTGGCAGCTTTAGAGAAGTACAGAGAGAAACATGGGGAAGGGAAGAAGAGAAAGTCTCTCTGGGCTCCACCATCACAGCACAGGGCCCTCCAGAACTGGCATCATAATGTGGCACTCAGGAAGAAGCAGCAGAGTTTTCTGAGTAGTGAGTAAAGCTGGAACAACTTAATTGTGTGGAACGCCACGTAAGACTGTGTGAACCAAACACCATCACAGTAAGTTATTACTGTCCCTGGCAAACCAAGGCCTGGCTGATTTGCGAAATTGTATTGCTGTGCAATTATCCACACATTTTCAGTGCTCCCCAGACTCCAGTAGTGCTGGGTGAGATGTTTCAGCACATTCAGGCTGTGAGGATGGCCTTGATGGCTTGTACGGCTGTGGCTGGAAGTAGCAGTGAGGCAGATTTGGGGGCGGGGGGGGGGGGGTGACTGGAAGAGAGTTACCGTGCTGGAGAGAGAGCTAGCTGGAAGGAGTGAGGCTGATTTTCTGGAGACTCTGGTTGGTAAAAGAGATGATTCTGTTTTGCTTGTTTTTAGAGTTTCTTCGGAAACCAGAAAATGAACTGCTGATGAATCTCTCAGAGGATTACAGACGAGTCCAGGAAGAGCGATATCTTATCGACCGGAGCCTCCCTGCTCTGCACTATGGGAAAGTGAGAGCCCCACTTCTTCAGAGTCCTGATTATTCTGGTTTTGTGAAAGGGGAGGCCATTTGGACTAGGATGTTAGTGTCATGAATAATACTGTTGGGACTGGCATTGAGGAGCCATCTTTAGGCATCTACCACATCCACTGCAGGTCCGAAATGAATTACAGAGCTTTCAGTTATTTCAAAGAGAAACATCATTTGATTTAAAAATGGTGGTGGTGTAACAAGTATTGGTTAGATCTAACGGATGCTGCTCTTGTGGGCTCCTTGCTAAAGATCTTTAGTGCGTAGGGCAGTGCCATGCAGTGAGCCTCCTACTAAGGAGCAGCAGAGGCTGGGGAGATGGCATGGTCATGTGCCAGAAATTACTATTACCAGGCAACAAAGATCTAATGGCGTCAGGGCTAGATGGCCGACGTTCCCATTCAGAAGGTGCTCTGAAGGGAAATGCTCCTGGGCTAAAACAAGGGAGTCATTTGCTGTGTATTTACAGCACTAAAAAAGGATTCACATCAATGGGACTATATTGTGTTTAATATCATTTGATCTTTCATTCAGTCAGAGTGTCCATTTGGACTGAGGAGAGGTCATAATTGGTTAAATCTTCTTATAAACAACATGTGATGCCTTCTGCTTAGTTCTTGTGAGAATGACAGGCAGATTATCATTGCATGGTGGCAACCTTTTTTTTCCTCCCTAGGGCTACCATGTAGGAAGTGAGTTCTGGAGCCAGCCTGAGTGTATTGGAGATGAACTCACTGGTGTGGTGATGACATTGACCCAGAGAGAGCGAGGCTACCCAGAGCCTGTCACTCATGTAGGGAAACCTCAGAGTGTCAGGATGGAGATGGGTGAGGAAATGGGTGGAGGCACAGCATTAACGGGGAGGTGTGTGGAACAGCAAAGATTAACTATCCAGTAGTTTTAAATTGCTGCAAGGAAGCTCGTATTGCTAGGGTCTCTTCTGGCAGTGGGAGGGCATTGATGTGAAGCAGCTTACACTGTCAAGCATCTAGTCATCACTTGCAGGGACCTGCCAAGTGGAAGGCTGCACTACTGTAGCCCTAGGTGACACTGCCAGGGTACTCCTAAGATTAAGCTTACTCTGATGGAATGGTGTGTCTCAGAGATTGGACTGTTGCAAGATCAGTGGTCGGGGAGAAAGTGAAATCAATAGGCATGTGGTGTGTAAACACTGAGCTCACATGTGATTAATTCCACAGGTTCCAGATCTGCAAAGGAGTCCCCTTTCCGTCTCACCTGGGATAAGAGTCTCTTCCTGAAGTATCGACGACAGGAGTTAAAATCCATCCTAGAGGAGCTGGATTTTAATCACCCTGTAAGACCAGTGGACTCTCTCCTAAGTACAAGGCACTGTATTTTAAGGCAGCATACTGTGCTTCTCTCCTTCCTTATCAAAGGATATACTATAGCCTAACTTAACTTAGTGACTTCTGGGTAAGGAGAAAAACTAACAGATGTCCTTTTTCATGTCTATTACTTTTTGTCAAGGACCTAGATGGCCTGGAAGTTATTGGTAAAGGGCAACCTTTCACTTCTGTCTCAGCACTGTATTTCCCACTGTGCCAGGAAAATAAGGAAGGCACCACTGAAGAGAGAGAGAGCCTGTAAGTTATGTTTGATGATAGTGATAAGGAATTGTGGATACTGACCAACAGTCTTTGAGGATTTCTCACTTGTCCTTATCCAGAATGGGCCGGGTTCTCCATAGAGGATAGGGAAGTGGCCTTAAGAAAGCCAGAGATAGCTAGTAGAGAACTCCCCCTGTGCAGGGGGAATTCTCCACTGGTGGAAACCTGATGGAGGTAGCTCCATTGCCTCCAATACCAAATGTCCTCCTCATCCCGTTGTAAGGGGCCACGTTGATAGTGTTCCAGGGTGCAGCAGAGGTGGAAAGAGGAGGAGGAGATATGGTGGAGTGAAGCACTGCTATGGTCAGTTCTCCACTGGCAAAGTTAGAGGTGCTTCTGTATGACTATGAACTAGCAATGGGGCCTCGTGGCTGAGGATCAAGAAGCTGAAACCAACTTCTTGTGACCCACCCCCTTTCCACTCAGTGTGCCCTAGGTTAGGCAGGGTGGAGAATCTGCCCCTAGTTATTCCAGGCTGTGCATCTCCTTCTGGTGTCTTCAGTCTTCCATCTTCCTCAGATATCTTTTTCTGCCCATGGTGGGCATTACTTTTGGTCCATTCTTTGGTGGATATTGCCTCTTCATTTAGTGATCTGTCCCCAGCCTTTCTTAGGCAGGTGTCCTTGTCCATTTCATCAGCATGAGTTCCATCCTGCCCATTCTTTGTGGTGACAATATCAGTCTATGTTTGGAGTTCCTGCACCCACCCTCGAAGCTGTAGTCCAATGACACTGTCTGTAATCAGAGGACTCTGTGATTTCATGAGTTTTCAGTCTGTTGGCCACAGTTGAACCCTACAGATGAAATGGTTAATCAGAAATGAACCCTCTGTTTCTTGGTTAATGTGGGTGTTCTAAACAACCACTCTGTTCCCCAGTGCTTGATAATAACTTGCTTGAACAGTCCCAAGAGAATATTGGCCTTTGCTTTGTTTAGCAGTGATCCCTTAGAAGATTATCCAGATGTGGTTCCAGAACCAGTATTAGGTCCATCTTTGCAGTTTTGTGGAGAGCCAGCTCGTTGGATCAATAGCACCACTTCTCATAGGGTAAAATTGCAATTGTTTTGAAATATGATAAGGCTAAGTTTTCTTTCTTTCCTAAGTCATAGCTGTATATTGAGTGTAACCAGCAGGGATTATTCTGGATATCATAAAGTGGTTGCTAAACTTGTACTTGCTTTGGAGGGATCTAGAAACAGAGACAGGCAGTTTTGTTTGTGTTTCTGTTCTGCCTCAGTCCACTCCTGAAAGTGGCAACTTGGTGGGGTAGGGACAAACAATGCCTTGCAGAACTTTCTGTCAGGCTGGATCTAATAGTTTAAACAGCCAGCTGTAGTATCACTTCATTTGGTCACGGGAAGGCAAATCCTGTGGTTACCTTTTTTCTTTCTCTCTTCCACACAGGATGAAATTGGCATTGCTGCCCGGGTCACCTTTGAAGTTTTGGCGGGTGAGAAAGCTGAATCCTGCCTGACAGTAAGCAATGATGGCACAGCTGCCATATGGTATGATTGGCGGAGGCAAGCCCAGTCTGTTACCTTTGAAGAAACTAAGGAGAAAGGGATGCCATATTTTTACTTTAACACCAGACCAGGTGAGATGTGGATCTCTTAAAGATTACCGTATGGGCTTTATACCAATGCCAAAGGAAACATGTGAGGTGGACATGTTCAGGGGGTTATCTGAGTCAGGCCACTGCCAAAGCAAACATATGTGGTGATTCTCCATAAGAAGCTATCTGGGGCTCCCAGAGCAGACTAATGCCAGAGGAGATGTGTGAGACAGATCCCTTTCAAGAGTGGTTGGAGGAAAGCGAGTGAGTCCTAGCCAGAATTTGTATGGGTAGAATATCTAAAACCGCATGATTTTCTATTGAAAAATTGGGGCAGAACGTGTACGGAGAGGGTTGAGATCAAGGTAAAATTAGGGATTGGAAGGGTGAAGAGAAAAAACCCCAATCAGCAATCAGAATGGGAGTAAACCTGGAAGATGGATGGCGATATTAGGTGTGATATCTGGCTGAAAAACAGACATTGACGCCAGAAAATAAGCAGATTTGTGAAGTATTTGGAAGAGGAATTCTGCAGAACAAGAGAACTCTTGTAGTCAGGTGACTGATGTGTTCTCTCTGTTATTCTTAGGTGTCATTCTGCCTGGGGAAACTAGAAACTTTTCCTTCTTTTTCAAGTCGGGGAAGGCAGGAATCTTCAGTGAGTCCTGGGAGTTTGGGACTCACCCCATGTTATTAGGAGGGGCTGTCCTACAGGTGTCCCTGTGGGGCATTGCTTTGTATGAGGATATGCTGGCTGGCCTCAGAGATGAATTGGAGGTAACCAAGTGGTTAGCTGTGGGAATATAAGCTTCAGACTCAGTATGTAAATATAGAATATAGTATGATGTGGGTGCTGCAATGTTTTCATTGCCATAAAATTGTCACTAAGAGTAAGATTATCAGTTACTTACATAGCACCCAAAAGTGTGTTGTGTTTTTTTGTCTTTTCTAGTTTTAGTTAATTAGGTGATTATGCAGGTTTTCCAAATGAAGTGACATCAGCACTCCACATCACCTCCATCTATTTTTGTGCATCTTGTATAAAATCTAATGATGTCTGTCCTAAAATACTTACTTTAAAAAAAAAATCCTTCTACTTTTTTCCTTTTTTAAGTGTTAGTTACTGGTATGGCTGGAGTTTAATGACCTACTGAGTAAAGTCAAATTAAATAATAATTTTAAAATTATACCATCATCTGTAAAATATAGATGTTTGTGTGATCATTTTAATGACCACTGTATCGCATGTAAATACATCTGTGTATTTGTGTCCTTATAACTGATCATATTTGTTAATGTATGCCTATAGTAGTGTGTGTGTGTGAATTTCTTTGTGTGTGTATGTGGATCAAGGAATCACATCTATTTTGGTTACTGTGGTGCCCCAGAGTGAGCTGGCTGCGCGAGAAGTTGCTGTCATAGTAAAGGAGAATCTGAAGGAGCTGCTTGATCGAATTCGGACACCGGAGCGAGTCCCATCTCCTGTGGATGCTTATATCACAGAGGAAGAGTTATTCCACAGAAAGAATCCAGAGGTACAGCTTGCCATTTGATATTCTACACTGAACTGAGCATAAGTACTCGGGAATGATGATGCCGTGGCCTATGTGGTGCATCCCAGGGTTTCTAAGCAGGAAGATAGACTCATCTAGCTTGTCAGTTTAATCGCTAGATGGTGGTCTTATTTGCAAAGTGAGACTTGTCTCACATCTGTATTTATCTTTTCCTTTTCTGTTATCACAGTTGCACTATCAGCACCAAGTGGTGAAGGAGCTCCACAAATTGTGGAGGCAAAACATAAATTTTCCCTCAACTTCAGAGGAAGAGGAGATTTGGCGCCAGAAGAGCGTAGTGCAGCCAGTCTCAGGCCATAAGAGCATTGTACAGGAAATTTGGTGCCGGAACTGTGCTATTGACATTGCATGTCAGAAGAGTGTTACTGGGGAGATCCCACGCCAGAAGAGTATTGCGGAGGAGATCCTAAGCCAGATGATTAATGTGGAGGAGGAGGAAGTGAGCCTGCAAGAGTGGAACCTTTCCTTTGCGGATTTTAAACAGGTTCTACCCCTCTGTCCTTGTTAAAATTGTGATGGGTTGGCAAGGAATGGAAGTGGTATCCACTTTGAGATTTGCTTGTTTGGGAATAGTCTGGTATGTTCCAGCTCCCAAATGAATGAAGTCGTGTGTGTATCAGAAGTTTGAGTAAATCACTGCAATGAGGTGAGAGGGTGTGATTCACTGAGTGTGTCAGCGAAAACCTAGCAGGGAATGAATCATCCTTCAGCACTGCTGACCATGTCCTGGGTGCTCTTGTGAAGAGATTCCCAAGGGAGACTTTGCAGCGCCTGTGTGATGAATTAAAAAGAATTGGATAACATTGTATGTGTTCAGTAGTATTTAGCTGTTGGAAAGCTAAAGCATTTAGTATGGAAGAGAAGTGCTTGTTGTTTATTCCAGGATTTAGAATATGAGGGGTGGGGTCATGATCCAGCCCCCTCTGTTTCCCTTACAGATCCTTGTGCTTAAAAAGTTGTCCTTATCCATCAGAGGATTTGGGGGCCTAGTGCTCACAACAGGGTGCAGACAGGGTATTTTCCAATTCTCTCCCTGACTGTGGTGTTTGTTTGGATTTAAGAATCCAGAGTGGTGTAACTTAACAGTGCAAGTTTGGCTACAGGGCACTGTTGGAAACCTGTCTGTTGCGTTTATAGCTTTATTCCCCATTCCCTCCCTTTTTGGACCCCCAGGGTCCTCATTCTGGCTCTGAAGCTGAGGAGTTGCTCACTGGGCTTTCTATCCCATTAGGCTTTGCAGTTAATCCCTGAGGAGGAAAAACGAGAAGCAGCCCTGACTCAGCTCAATAAGGCAGCATTGGCACTTTGTGTTGAACAGAGGCCAACCCAGTCAGATCTCCTGTACCAAACATGGTATGTTACCATTGCAGAGAAAAGCCCTTTCCAACAAATACCTTCGCTTAGTAGCACTGGCAAACTCCAGAAGAGAGCAGATAAGTGTGTCCAGCAATATGAGTTCTATCAGTCCTCTACATGCAAGGTTTTCTACAGCTTAGGGATAGCAGCTGTCCAAGTCGTAGATCCCATTTGACTCTGGAGATAAGCCAGAATATTGATCTCTTGCTGCTTTGGAGACTACTTGAGATCATTTCATTCTCCGAGATTGTTATCTGGCAGAATATTCTGTGTTTCCTTTTATGAGGGTCTCACCTGGCAGGCAGTTTTCTCTAACATTGTACTTGAAAAGGTTGTTGTAGCCCATATTCTGTCATTGACTCTTACTTTAGGGCTGTAAACACACTGAAAGTTTCTGTTCACCTGTAAATCAGAAGGACACAGGAACGCCAAGATGCAGATGGAAATCTGATCCACATTGACTCATGTTGAAGAGGAAGAAACCTTATTTCATAATATTTATAGATCCAGCTGACCTCTGTTTCCCAAACTATTGAGAGCCATGGGGGCTATTACTTCATAAAATAATTTCTCCTGAAGCCATCTATGCACAGTTGTCAGACCTTGGATGTTAGCACATTGAGTTAGTTGGAAGCGACAATAGCTCTTACTGGCTGAGGTGTCTTTGTTCATGGGCACAGGGTAGAACAAGATGCTGTGAGAAGCAAAAACCCTGCCTTATGCTGCCCCTCATCCCCCATGCACATATGAATGCTCTCCTGCACAACTTCTGGCCATGGCAAATACTGGCGGTTTTGTTTCTCAGTTTCCAGCTGTGGCGTGAAGCAGTTGAAGGTCTGGTGAGCCGCTCCCTAATGCTGAGATCCTTGCTCGGCATGCCTGAGAAGGACACTTCCGTAGAAAGTGTTCCAGAGGAAACAGGTAAATTTCTAGTCTTAGCACACCAGCCTTTAAGCCATTTAAGCAGGTTTTCCTGGGCCTTTTAAGTGGAATTCAGTTCCATTTAATTTCAGGTAATTTACTGAGCTTCAGCTGAAATGACTGCTGGTACTTGAGCACTTCCCGCACTGAGCCCTTTGTGAGGCAACCTATCAGAAAAAGTAGTGCAGAGTATAGTACTCACCCTGGTTTGTAGTGTGGTTCTTAAAGGCACAGAAACCTGTTGGCTTAGCATTCATATTTGTATTTCTGTTAACATTTAAGCCTATTTCTCACCCATACTAATAAAAACATTACCATTATTACTCCTTTACATGCTAGTCCTGCTGCATATTTATTGCTGCTTATGTCCAGCCTTAAATATGACTATACCTGAGAAGTCGGAGTACTGTACAAATGCTAATTTGCAGTATGCTTCCATAAACATCAGATAGAGGAAAATACATTGTAATATAATGTATTTACAGTGCACAGAGGCATTGGATTTGCAGCTCTGTACTGGATCTTGAAACAATGCTCTGGGATCACTGGAATTGTTTTGGTTGCAGTGGATCTGAAGCAGATTGTAAAAGGAGGAAAGGAAGATCGGAAAGCCTTGCAGAAAGAAGAGAAGAAGACAGCTGGGGGCAAGGAAAAAGAGGACAAAAAAGGAGCAACAAAGTCAACAGGAAAAGATAGAGAGGTATGTGGTGGAAATCTAGAAGATGGAAAGTGATTAACTGGTTTCTAAGAGAGTATGTGACAGATAACAAGGGTGTGTATATTGGGCTTGTAAACCTCCATCTTCCTGTGGAAGAGTTGATTTCCTCTCTTTTGAATGAACTGCTGTCTCTGATGTGCAGCATGCCCTGCAATTTGAAGGATGCTATGGTCCTACCTTTGTCTGTCTTTCTCTGTATGATCAGGAACGTTCAAATAGCAGGAAGACGAAAGGGAAAGATGAGAAAAGAGTAAGAACTCCAAGTTTCACACGGGAGGTGAAAGAATTGACACTGCTGGATAGCGTAGATTCAGACCAAGTAGAATCTCGCCAGGAACAAGTAGATCCCATTGTACTTGAGAAATACCGTGAAAAACTTTATGTTGAAGTAAGTCTGGTCTTATCTTTCCATGTTTCTCATTCTCCTGTGTTTTTTGTCACCTTTTCTCAGTTGCTTTTGTTCTGTGCTGTCTCCTCTTCTTTGCTTTTAAGCTTAGCATGAAGCTAGGTGCACAGCTGAGCATTTTATCAGATAAAGAAAACCTAATGAACAAATTGTCAGCAAATGTTAGCATGGGCTGCTGTGTTAACAAATCCCCAAGCTGGAATGACTCCATCATGTATTCAGCTGCATCCCCCTGTTCTGACTTGGAATTTCTTCAGCATGCTTACGGATTCTTGAGGGATCATCATACTTAATTTTATGTCAGATAATGTTAAACACACTTTCCTTTAGTTTAGACAGCTCCTGTTAGGGATAAAAATATATAAAATCCAGATATTTCTTTGAGCATTACAAGCACCATGTTTGGGGGGAGGGGGGTGTATATAAGCGAGATGCTTTCGCTTCAGTCAATCCCTTTCACCAACATTTGTTATCATGTTTTCATTAAAAGGGTCTTTGTATTGTTTTCTGTTCTAGGTCTATGGCCTGCTGGATTCAATGGTGTGCAATATGGTTTTTCTATTTGAAGAGCTAAAGAGGGATGCCCATGAGCGGGGGAGTGAAGCATTTTCTGTCTAAAAATACATTGTTGCTGTTCTTTTTAAAGAAATAAATATTCATGTTTATGCAGATCCAGTATAGTCTCCTTTTCTGTCTGAACCTGGCAAAAGTGACTTAAAAAAAACCTGACCAGGATGGCCCTTTTCTCACATTTTGCTATTGGAGATCCATCCAGGGAGACATTCCTAGGTCATCTGTTATTTCGACAAAAAATTTATTGAATGGGGGGAGTTCAGTGCATTACCATGACATTCCCCTCTGGTGTTTTCTGGACCGGTGATCTACTAGGTCACTCCAATCCTTGACTCAGGGAGCCAGCCTTACCCTGCTCTGCTGTGAGAACCCCCGCTCCTGGGCTGTTCAAGCACAGCCTTTGGCATGTAAGCTTCTCTTTGTATTGTGCAACCGAATGACACTAGCCAATATCTCCAGTCCCAGACACAACCTTAGGAACCTCCCTCTTGCAGTGTCCTGTTATGCCCACTGGACACTGCAAGCTTATATGAGTTTGTCAATTTAACAAAGAAATTGATATGTACCAGGCTTGTTATCCCAAGGGGAGTCTCTGACATGCTTCAAAACAAACACACTGCTTCAGGTATAATAAATAAACAGATTTATTAACTGTAAAGATAGATTTTAAGTGATTATAAGCCAAAACATAAGTCAGATTTGGTCAAATGAAATAAAAGAAAAACTCATTCTAAGCTGATCTTAACACTTTCAATGCCCTTATGAACTTAGATGCTTCTCACCACAGGCTGGCTGGTTGCCCTTCAGCCAGGCTCTCCCCTTTGATCAGTGCTTCATTCGCTTGGTGGTGATGTCTGTAGATGGAGGTGGAAGAGAGAGAAAGCATGGCAGACATCTCTCCCTTTTATCATGTTTTCTTCTCTCTTGGCTTTGCCCGCTCCCCTTCAGAGTCAGGTGAGCATTACCTCATCGCAGTCCCAAACTGGCCAATGGAAGGGGGGTGACTCACTCGAGAGTCCAACAGATCCTTTTGTTGCTGCCTAGGCCAGCGTCCTTTGTTCTTGTGAGGCTGGGCTGGGTTTGTCCCATATGTGTCCTGATGAGGTGTGAACTGCCCCTCTGCTCTTAGGGAGTTTTTGCCTGGGCTTGCTTTAAGCCATGAGGACACGTTTTCAGCCTCATAACCATATACATGAAATCACAACCTATAACATTACTATAACAACCATTACTATAACATTACCATGACAACAATGCTCAGTATATCACGAGCCTTCTGAAGACACCTGACATGACAAACTTTGCATTAGATACCACACAATCATAAGGATGAACATGGGGTGTAGGGTGTTCCCACCAGATACTGAATGTCACAGGGGTATCACAGACTCAGAAATGGTTGAGACTAAAAGAAACTGGAGAAATTCTGCCTAAGGAAGAGAGCTGAAAAGTTCCAATAGCTCAAGGCACAGTGCCAGTCTGTTTCTCAGCCTCCTGTCTCTGAAACTAATGAGGAGAGAGAGCACCAAGTGTTCCAGAACCCAACCATCATGACACTAACACAGAGAAATGTCATTAGAACTCCAGCTTTTTAAAATTTTAATCTGTCTCCTTGTGTCAGATTTCTACCTGGTGGAGCTGAATTGAAGTTGGTAGAGTTTAATGGGATGAATTTGCTCCCTTCTGTTTTTTTCTGTAACTGTTTCAGTTCTAGGTTTTATCCCCCCTCTCTGATTTTTTTTTGAGTGAGTTGGGATCTCATTTTTCCCAGCATGAGGCCTCCACACAGCTGCTTGCCATGCCTCCTCCTATGACTTCTCAACAGTGGAGCTCTTCAGAAGTAGCTTGGACAGGTTAGGATTTGGAATCCAGCGTTTACCTAGTGAGGCTTTAATCTTTTGATTTGGTTTGGCCTTTTCTCCTGTTTATTCCTGCCAAAGATTTGGTCAAATTGACAGAACATGGCCTGCCTGTGGAAAGGTTGTCCTCTTTCTTTTATCTGACCTTCCTGCCTGATTTGTCCTAAACCTCCACGATTAAGCAGGAGCCATCCCCATCCTTCCCTGCAGCATCGGCCAGGCTGTAATTGGTATTCTCCAGCCAAGAAGCAGAAATGGGCCCCTTTTATAATACTGTTCCCCACCTCAGTGGAGTAGTACGTTGCTAGTGGAGACAAAAGCAGCACTCCCCTGCCTGGCTATGAAATCATCATCCCACACAGGAGAGAGACAGGATTCCAGTGTAAAGGTGCTACAGTTCAGTCACCTGCCTTCCCTTTCTTTCTCCTCTTTATATAGTGTTCTCCCTTTCTGTTGATCTTAGCATATGTTTCTCTTTGGCCATCTCAATGTACCTGTGTCTCACTGGGGCCCAAATCTTATTCCCCTTACTCCCGGAGCTAGTCCCATTGGAATCAGAATCAATGGAATTGACCCTGTGAGTGAAGAGAGCAGGATTTAGCACTGTGTTAGCCTCTATCATCTGATCATCCCCTCTCCTTGTGCATTGGTTTGCCTCCATGTGTGTCTGCCTGTGTTTCCCCTGCTGCCTCCTCTGTCTAGATTTCCTAGTGTGTCTGTCAGTCACCATGGCATATTTTTGTGGAAATGTATCAATTCTTAATGCCACACCCACACCATTTAGCCCTGCCTTCAGGACATTTTTCAAATCCAGAGGAAGCTGGGATGTAGAGTCTATCTCCACTTGGCACCTTGCTTCAGAAACGTGCAGCCTCCCCGTTAAAGCAGCTGGACTCTGTGCATTAGAAAAGGCTTTGGCATTATGAAGAAAATATATCAATAATCTTACATTTGCAACATGCCTTGAGATTCTTGAGTGACAGGTTAAATGCAGTGTTGCTAATATTATATATGTGCACACACAGTAACACCTGTATTATCAGAGATGATTCATTGTATTTGAATAAATTCCTTTTCTGACATAAGCCCTTACAAGTACTAGCCTCAACAGAGGCAGAGAACACCCTTCTACCTGCAGAGTTAACAAGTGGTAAGAGCTGACTGCCCACTTAGAAAGATGCCAGGAGGCATCCATCCTCCTCCGTTATACACTCAGCATCCTCCTCGTGGCAGCAGGTTTGATGGGAATGTTAGGAGCCGCACCAGAGCCATGCTTGAGCCTACCATGACCTTCGGAAGCTGCCTTGCCCCTTTCCACTGGGCTTGGGCTCTGAGTCTCTGACCACAGTCAACAATTGGTGGCTTTCACAGTCAACCTGTGAAACTCCTTGCCTGAGGAGGTTGTGAAGGCTAGGACTATAACAGAGTTTGAAAGAGAACTAGATAAATTCATGGAGGTTAAGTCCATTAATGGCTATTAGCCGGGATGGGTAAGGAATGGTGTCCCTAGCTTCTGTTTGTCAGAGGGTGGAGATGGATGGCAGGAGAGAGATCACTTGATCATTACCTGTTAGGTTCACTCCCTCTGGGGCACCTGGCATTGGCCACTGTCAGCAGGCAGGATACTGGGCTGGATGGACCTTTGGTCTGACCCAGTATGGCCGTTCTTATGTTATGTTCTAAACTCCAATAACATGAGACGGTGGTTACCATTCTTCCCTTCCCGAATGATGACTGATTATGGACGCATCGGGAATAGTTGGAGAGCCCACCTGACCATCTTCAGATATGAGGGACATGGGACTTCACATAAACATCCTGGAAATCAGAGTCATACGGCTACCTTATATGGCATCCCTAGCTATCCTATAAAATCCAACAGTGCAGATCCTGCCAGACAACACATCTGCAATGTACTGTGTAAACAAGCAAGGAGGTGCCAGCTCATCACCCCTCTGCCAGGAAGCTATCAAGCTCGGAACATGGTGTCACCATCCCGGGATAACCCTAGTTGCTCTTCATCTCCTGGGAGTGAGCAGCAATCTAACAGACTACCTAAGCAGACAGTCTGTCACCAACCATGAGTAATGACTGCCGAGGTTCATCACAGAGCCAGTGTTCTATCGATGAGGGACTCCCATCACAGATCAAGGATAGCACCAAGTGTCAGAACTTTTGCTGCAGAAGGAGTATGAACCCCGAATCATTAAGAGATGCCTTCCTTCTGCCATAGAATCAAGGCCTCTTACATGCCTTCCCACTGATTTGTATGGTGGTATCCAAGATCATGATGGATAGAGCCACACTCATCCTTGTAGCTCCTTACTGGTCGAGACAGTTGTGGCTGACAGACCTACTGCAGGTGCCCATCCAGCCTCCTAACCAGCTCCCAGACTGCCTGGCCCCAGTATCTCAGAACCATGGTCAGATACTTGATAGTCACTGGATGTTGGCTGGCTGAGTAATACTGAAAAAGACTGCTCCTTGTAGGTTTGGGCAATCCTGATACAGAGTAGGAAGACCGCTACAAGAAAGGCTTTCCCCCCTTGAAATGCGAAAGAATCTCAATGTGATAAGCCAACACAACCTGGACCCAGAGCAGGTTCTGATGTTGAAGATCCTTGACTACTTGTTGCATTTAAAACACTTTGCCTTTTGTTCAGCTCTGTTAAGATTCACCTGGCAGCGATTTCAGCTTGCCATCCTCCTTTACAGTTGTGCTCAGTCGTCTTGCACCCGACGGGATCAAAGTGTCTCAAAGGCCTGTTACATGTTTACCTATAGGTCAGAGAACCTATGCTTGCTTGGGACATCAATATTGTCCTCCTGAATCTCACGGAGCCTTCCTCTGAGGCTCTTTCAGAACGCTCATTACACCATCTCACTCTCCAGGCAGTCTTTCTAATTGCCATAATTCTGGCTGGGAAAGTCAGTGAGCTGCAAGCACTCATGGCTGTACTTCCCTGTGAACTTACTCAGAGACAAGGTGGGGTTGAAACCTCATCCTATGTTCATCCAGAAGATGGTCTTGGAATTCCATTTGAACTAATTAGTTAATCAACCTATCTTCTTCCTGAAACCCCGTTCTGTACCAAAAAAGAACTTGCATGTCTCCAGAGTCTTACTTTATTACATTGACAGAACAAACCCATCCAGACTGGCACCTTGTTTATCTGGTGCCGGAGCCATAGCCAGCCACTCATAAAGTCAGGTGGTTCATCATAGAGAATATACCAGAGCATAATACAGGCCATCTCAATATATTATTAGTTGGCTAGTATCTCTCCTTTTGGATGTTAAGACTGAAAGGCTCACTCCACCAGAGCTCAAGCGACATCTTCCACCTACTCCAGGAATGTGGCAATATCCTAAATCTGTAGGGCAACAGCATGAAGTAACTCACGGACCTTTGTCAGACATTACACATTGGACTTAGCTGCTAGGTAAGATGCCAACCTCAGGAGAACAGTGCTCCAATCACTATTCAACTAATCCAGCTGAGACACCTCATTTCCATCATCTTAAGGGCACACTGTTTGCCAGTGACCACAGTGGGATTCCCATTGATATATGCTCAAAGAAGGAACAGTTACCTATCTTGCAGTCATGAGATGTAGTTGGTGCAGATCCTATGACCCACCCTCTATCCCTCTCTTTTCAGAGGCCTCGGCAACCCCAGGCTTTGCCTTGTGAGGCAGGGTCATGGCCACTCTGCCCTATATGCCCTTGCATATATGCCCTACAGACACTGCTGTGCAAACACTCCAATCTTGCACATTTCCTTTCAGGGGAAAACACCCTTGTAAGGCCTGGCTTTGTTCAGAAGACAAAATCTATTAAGAGCCCCAATGTGTGCCCTTCCATTGGAGTATAAGCCCTCAAGAAAGGGTCATTTCTTTAGCCAAAGGGATAGATCTAGATCCCAAGCTGCCAAGCCATACAGGCCAGGCAGGAAGGATCCCTTTTCCTCCATGCTTTGGCATTTGTTTGTATGTATTTAATAATTTATAGTGTGGTATGTGAAAAATAATGTCTAGGTGGCATATGACTATATCCCATATAACATCAGAACACAGACATCCTCATAAACAGAAAGTGAAGATAAAGAAAAGACAGTGTCTCAGACCGGCCAGATGGTATTCCTCTTGATTTATCTCCACTGGGGAGATTCTGTTGGCCAGCTCATGAAAGAGGATTCTGGTGGCATTCTTTTCCACTCACTCTGGGAGTGTATGCTCTAATTCCCAGACAGGAGCATGATCTGGCATCCATCTTTCCTCCCTTTCCCCTGATAGGCAGTCTTTCAGACAGCAACAAAGTCTGAGTTGAGGGTCATCCTGATGAGACTCAGAGCGGCCCAGGAGGTAGCTGTTAGGTATCTTCCCAGATTACCTTCTCTGGTGTAGCCTGAGGCAGAACCTTTGGCTCCATGGCCCAGTTCAACATGAGTAGACCTGCTTACATGGGTCTTGGCCTGGCTTTGGAGTGGACATACGTGGGACTGCTTTCAAAGCTCCCACTCTCTGTGCATCATATAGTGGGGGTGTGGGAGGGAATTAATGACTGATTACCCACAAGAATGTCTCTGCACAGAAGATGTATTCTCTATTAAGAAGATGTCAGGGATTACTAATATTTAAAAAAAACCCTGAAATCCTGTCAGTGATTAAAATAATAGGCCGGGCTGGGGGAGAGTGTGGGTGGTGGTGATGACAGCAAGAGATCTGACTTATTCTGGAATAAAGAAAAGGAGTACTTGTGGCACCTTAGAGACTAACCAATTTATTTGAGCATAAGCTTTCGTGAGCTACAGCTCACTTCATTGGATGCATACTGTGGAAACTGCAGAAGACATTATATACACAGAGACCATGAAACAATACCTCCTCCCACCCCACTCTCCTGCTGGTAATAGCTTATCTAAAGTGATCACTCTCCTTACAATGTGTATGATAATCAAGTTGAGCCATTTCCAGCACAAATCCAGGTTTTCTCACCCTCCGCTCCCCCCCCCCCCCCACAAACTCACTCTCCTGCTGGTAATAGCCCATCCAAAGTGACCACTCTCTTTACAATGTGTATGATAATCAAGGTGGGCCATTTCCAGCGCAAATCCAGGTTTTCTCACCCCCCCCTTCCAAAAACCACACACACAAACTCACTCTCCTGCTTGTAATAGCTTATCCAAAGTGACCACTCTCCTTACAATGTGTATGAAAATCAAGGTGGGCCATTTCCAGCACAAATCCAGGTTTTCTCACCCCCCTCCCCCCCCCAAAAAACCCCCCCCCACACACACAAACTCACTCTCCTGCTGGTAATAGCTCATCCAAACTGACCACTCTCCTTACAATGTGTATGATAATCAAGGTGGGCCATTTCCAGCATAAATCCAAGTTTAACCAGAACATCTGGGGGGCGGGGGTTAGGAAAAAACAAGGGGAAATAGGCTACCTTGCATAATGACTTAGCCACTCCCAGTCTCTATTTAAGCCTAAATTAATAGTATCCAATTTGCAAATGAATTCCAATTCAGCAGTTTCTCGCTGGAGTCTGGATTTGAAGTTTTTTTTTGTTATAAGATAGCGACCTTCATGTCTGTAATTGCGTGACCAGAGAGATTGAAGTGTTCTCCGACTGGTTTATGAATGTTATAATTCTTGACATCTGATTTGTGTCCATTTATTCTTTTACGTAGAGACTGTCCAGTTTGACCGATGTACATGACAGAGGGGCCTCATTCCCTGAGCCAGAGTCTGGTTGCTCTGCAGGGAAGGGCCACCACACTACAGATGGAAGACAAAATTCTCGCTCCCACAACTGATGAGAGGCAGTGGGACAGGCTGAAAGTAAAGGGCTGCTCCTTTGGGCTGTTCCAAATTTAGATCCTGTAGAATCTTAACAGATGCGACTGAAAGGGGGCTGGGACGCCATTGGGGGTGCATTGTGATCAGCTGGCGGAGTCCAGAGGAGGCTGCGGCCCTGGACTACGTTAGAACACTGGCTTTAAAAAAAGTGACTGGCTGGAAGCCAAAGGGGACAGTGACTGAGCGTTTAAACATCCTCCACCCTCCGTACACTGTCTGCATTTCTCTTTCCTCCAGTCCCAGCAAGGGGGTCCCGTCGTCATTTCCCTATTGCATACAGAGACTAAAGGGTTAAAGAGAGCTGGGAGTTTTCTGCTAGCCCCCTAGGCTTCACGGTGGCAGATCATTGCTGGGACAATAAGAACTGGGAGCTTTTGTAAAGTCTGTGGAATTATGCAAGGTAACCTGAAGGGGTTAATGAGAGCAGCCAATCCTGCCTGTGTCCTGTTAGAGCTGAGACAGACCTGCCCAGCCAGCTTAGCAACTTTCACAGCGTGTGCAAGAAGCAGAGAGATTTCTGACAGTCGCAGGGGATAATCTACACTACAACATAGCTCTCCCCGTCCACACACTGCCGGGTCCTCAGGACCCCTGGGGGTAGCAGCGAGGAAGGGATGTAGCCCTTGCTGGATGGGATGGATTTAGGAACTCTGGGATTGAACCTGCACCAAGCTTGGACAGTCATCTTCAGGGAACAGCATAAGGGCTGATCGGAGCACTGTCTGCTGATTGCACTCTGCAGAGGGGAAGCTGCTCAGAGTCACAGGGACGAAGCCAGTGCCAGAAGTAAGACTCCTTCTCCCTGTGCATTGCGGAGCTGGGATGTCTGGGAACCATAGCCAGGTACAGGAGCTATCCTGTGGTAAGCAGGAAGGTGACTGGATGGCAGGTTGGAGGAGGGTGGGGGTGGGGAGGAAGGTTCTGGATGCTGGAGTATCTCAGACTGCAGTGAAGCACATTTTGATTTTCATCACTAGTCTGGCAAAGCTGTAGGATTTTTTTTTTCCCCAACAGAGCTCGGGTCCTCCTGCAGTGAGCTGCCTGAAGTTTCTGAGATGAGGCTGTTTCAGGATGGCTGAGGTAGGGCAAAGCCTCCCCTACTCCCCCCCTCCCCCCCACAACCTCCCTGGGGTACTGGATGGTGGTGACTGTGGGGTGGAGGGTGTTCACACACAAGGGATTCAGTACCATATGGATAGAACAGCACAGGGGAGCCTTTCCAGGGTCAGGGCTGCCTTGAAGTGTAGCCCCAGCTCCTAAACCCAACCCCTTCCCTTGGTGTCAACTCCCCCTCCCTGTCTCCTCCCCCCACCATCCCTGGTGTCACACTGGTCATCTGAGCATTGTGGCCACTTCCACTCAGTACAACAGACTTCCCCGGGCAGGCTGGCTGACTTCAGCTCAGGCCTCCCCTCAGGACACCTGCCCTGGGGTCCCTTGTTCTCTTGAAGCGGTGGTGCCCCTCTGCCTGTGAAATACCCTCCACGCAGGAGAAGGGCCCGGAGTTCCAGACGTCTGGGAAGGGAAAAGAAGATCCCCGGGGGATTATGTAATTCCCCAAGCTATTGCAGATCCGAATGGAGGCATATGCAGCCGAGGGGGTAAGGGTGTGCTTTGCGTGTGCTTGCATGTAGTTACATGAACATGTCAGGGTGGGCCCCTGTCTTTGATTTCATGCTGGGTAGGATTTTCCTCAGAACCTGAGTGTTTGGTTGGGCTCTTGGCAAGTTTCACCCTTGGTCTCGCAGCCAGACTCCCTGTCTCTCCCCCTCCCTCCCTGTCTCTTGCTCTGTCTTTTCCTCCCTTTCTATCTTTGTCAGCTGTAAGAAGAGCCCAACCCCTTCCCAGTTCCTGTAACTTATCTCCCTCCCTCAGCACTGGGTACTAGCCTGTGAGCCTGGCGCCCAGTGGGGCATACCAAGAAGGGAGCAGCCAGTGGCAATGGTCTTTTGGAACCTGGCTGCGGGTTTATTAGCAGCATCTCTGGCACAGGGTAAAGCAGCCTGTGATGGAGCCTTTGCCGAGGGCTGACTCCTCGCACTGTCATACTGATTGCTATTTGGATTTCACCTGCTTCTTCTCTTTGCTTTGGGCAACGTTCTCTCCAAGAGGGAGGGCCGTGCACCTTGCTAAAGTTAACAAGGCTTTTCCCATCTTTCTCTTCTCTTCCCCATCTCTCTCTCCTCCTTCTCCCATCCTCATCTTGCTGACATCTGCCCTTTCCCTGTCTGTCACCCTGAGTCTTTCCCTCTCCGTTTCCTGTTTCTCTCCTCTCAGTCTGCCCCCTGCCCCCGCCACTCTTCCCCAATCATTACTTGTCTCTCTTCCTCTCCCCTCCCTGCCTCCTCTTGCTCCAGTCTCTCTCTCTCTTTGCCTCCCGAGACACTTTCTTTTCCCCTTTGCTGGGATCACTAAAGCTCCCTGGTTGCTGGAGACCCTGCAGTTTGGTTCAGTGCCGAGCCACTGTGTCCTTCTCCCCACCTGATAGCTTTCTGCTCAAGGTCACTGCAGTAATTCCATATGAGGCTGCCTGGTGCTGCCTTATCTACCACACGGTTTCTGTTTCACTCCCTTTATATTCCTGGGGATATTGTGTTTGATAAAACTCACTGCTTTTAACACCATTGGCAGGGCTCCAGGCACAAACACTCTGCCTGCTCCGGGTTGCCACCCATGTCCGACTTTTGTTTTTTCTCCTTTCATTCCTGTGTCTCTGGACGTCATAAAAACTGAAAACTTTCTGGGAAGTTTTGCAAGCAGGTGAATAATTGTAGGGACAGGTCATGCTGCCGGCTGGAGACAATCCTGGTGCTAGTTGGCACATTGGGAATGTCCGGACCTGGGGCTTCTACTGAAGAGGGAACCTGCTGGGAGCTAGAAGGGAATGTCTCGAGCTGAGGCTTTGATACAAGGGAGAATTTAATCAGCAAAAGCTTAGCGTTTGCTAGCAGGGAAGGTGGAACTTCGTCAATAACCTTGTTGCAGTCAGAAGGGAAAGTGCTGATCTTGATCGTGAAGGACTTAACTTGATCAGCTCGGTTGTTTTTAAGCAGTAAGGAGTGACTGTCTCCCCCCACCCCTGGCGGGTACTGCTGTCTCTGGTTGCAGTCATTTTACTGGCATTTAGCCGCCCTAAGATCTAAAGACAGTAGGCGGGTTGAGCTGGGCTGCACTGTGAAAGGAAATCAATACAGGGAAATATCTTGAAAGAAACTTCTTTAGCCCTGTGAGCCATCTCTGCAGATTCCTCTCCCTCTGCCTCGGTGAGTGTGATGCCTACACTGGCTGGGGGTGGGTGGGTGGCCTGATCTTCACCTATGGCCATGGGGTTAACCAGGCCATACCCAGGCAGAAGCAGGGCCTGTCCAGATCTAAGGTGTTCTCAAAGCAATTGTAGGACCTGACTGGTTTTAATGGAAGGTGGTGGGAGATGCGTGTTCTTTGTGGGTGTGTTCACATGAAGCTATTTTCAGCCCCGACTCCGTCATGGAGAAAATGAGGTTCCCTAATGGAGGTTATAGCTGAGTCACTTAGGAAGGGTAAGGATGAAAACAAGATGTAGCAACTGAATTCCGGGGAGCATAGTTGCCTCTCAAGCCAGGAGGTGAGGACTGAAACCACTGTGTCTCCCCACTCTTGGGAGTGCAGGGTCAGGGGTAAACCCAGTCAGAGTGTGGAATTGGGAGAGGATCTCTAGCACAGGTCAGACTTGTGTCTTCTCTTTGGGGCAGTGTGGGCAGTGCTGTGCAGTGATCTCCAAGCGTACATTAGCTGGAGCACAAGAAGTGAAGCAGGGGAAGTGAAGGGAGTGGGGATAGAAAGCAAAGGTTGGCCTTGAGCACAAGCAAACCAAGAGGTCATTGGGGTAGCTCTGCAATTCATGGTTTGCCCTTCTCCCAAGGAAGAAGAAGGAGGAAACAGCTCACAGAATCCTTACGCTCCCTCCATCACCAGAGAACTGGAGTGGGGGAAACTCCTGCCCTGATTGTCTCCCCTTCCAGAACCTTGTGGTCCTGCAGCTTACTCAGAGTAGATTTAAATGACCGTTTTAAAACATCAGTACCCTGTCTACGCTGCAGCCATCACCGTCACTACCATTGGTGGAGAGTCATGGGTCCCAATTTCCTTACTGTTGACACAGCTTTGAAAACCTCATTGTAACGTGCATCGTCTTTTCATTGCAACAGGGCTGAGGGTTACTTTCTACATGTGCAAGTCCTGTCCCTGGGACTCTGGAGGACGGCTTAGCTGCTCTGCACCCCCATGTGTGTGCTAGAGTGTGTGTGTGTGCATGAGAGAGAGAGATACTTTGTGCTCATTCAAAAGAAAATTCAAAGTAAGATGTTCTTATCTTTCTGCACCCACCACCTCCACCCTCTATCAAATTAATTTCTCCCTCCAGCCCCCTCTCTCCTGCTACCTCTGCTTGGATATAACATTAGCAGTTAGGTGGGCTGCAGCCTGGTAGGAACATGACAGAGACCCCGCTTGGGGAATGCACTTGTTTAAAAAAGAATTTGTAGGGAGTTTTGTGCTCTTGAAAGGAGCTGGAGCCTTCTGTTCGATCTGCAGGATGGGCACAGTGGCAGCAGGAGGCCATGTGGTCTGGTGGGCTGAGCCCAAGGCCAGTGTCAGAGCCTTGTGTGTTCTCATCTTGATCTGCCCTGCTGGCTTGCTGGGTGTCACTTGACCTCCGTGTCTCAGTTATCCCTTCTGTCAAGGGAGGATCGCAGCCTTTCCCTGCTGTGGCGAGGACTACTTGAGTTAATGTGTGTGAAGTGCTCGAGGTTATTGTTACAGGACAGGCAAGAGTAGTCTAAGTTTCCTGCACCAGAATGACCCGAGCCTGAAGCCACCAGGGCAGATGGAGAGTAACTCAGTCTCCATGACCCAGGCTGCATTCAGCTTCTCTGCTGAGACTGATAACAGTGGGGACAGTTAGCACCAGGTGAGATGT
The DNA here is from genome assembly GCF_965152235.1 of Eretmochelys imbricata. Classification (NCBI taxonomy): domain Eukaryota; kingdom Metazoa; phylum Chordata; order Testudines; family Cheloniidae; genus Eretmochelys; species Eretmochelys imbricata. The sequence continues at coordinate 13,689,973 of NC_135585.1, read as the reverse complement.
GGACACCCAGGAGCTGGATTGAAACCACCACACTTGTTTCAGATACACCACTAAATACTAGGTCCAGACTTTATCTTCCTGTGCTTCAGGCAACAGGGGCTCTGTGAAATGCCTGTGCTCAGACCCCGAGGGGAAGTATTGCTTGGCATATCCCACCTTCAGATTTAATGGCCCCCATCAGTGTCCATTCCCAGAACAAGGGGTTACCTCAGTAATGCCGTGAGAGAAACTAGGAAAGAGAGGAAAAGGTTTGGTGAACCTGCCGGTCATTTCTCTACAAAGATGCAGGATGGAAATATACCCTGAAAAAAATTCCTGCATCAGACTGTAACTGAACCCAAAGTCTGGGGTGAAACCCTGGCTCCGCTGATGCAAAAGCAAAGCTCCGGTTGACTTCAGTGGAGCCATGATTTGGCCCCTGGTGCATAGAGAGGCTCTACAAATTTCAGCATTCTCAGACCTTAACATTCTCAGGATCAGTTTGACTGCCTAAGCACTCTAGAGTTTGGGATGCTTACCCAGAATGCCTGGGTGCATGGAACTGGGTCAGAAATCTTGCCATCTCTAGCACCTTTGTTCCTGATAGGAAATATCATGAGAATAGGCTCTTGTGGCATTTCAGCACCTGCTTCCCTTGCTGGGATCCAGAACCAGTATACAAGCTCAGAGAATGGTAGTTTGAGTGTGGGGGTACAGGTTTGTTGGGGTAAAAGGTTCTTATTTTATCCAAATTGATGCGCTAATCCTCAGTCTTGAGCCAATTGTTCTCTAACAGGAAAAGGCCATGGATAATTTCCAGGAGAAGAATCCCAGTTCGACAAGTGATTGGGAAAACAACAGCAGGGGATTCCATATTTATTGCCTCTCAAAGCAGCTTATTTGCTGAGTTTACTTGTAAAAAGGTGGCTGGTTTTCTGACTGCAAGCTCTGCCAATGCACACTGGGATCTGAGAGTCTCGCTGGTTTTCTTTTCCTTCTGTGGCATCAGCACCAGTATAAAAAACCATGTCGACTAAAGGGAGAATTGAACCCAGATGCATTTGGAACTTAGTTAACAATTCTGATGATGCATAGAATCAACAGAATGGAATCCATTTCCCTCTCCCATAGTGTGTTTCCACTGAGAAAACAGTACACACCTATTTTTGCCACTATGTGTGACTCCGTACATAGAGGAAGCAGATCTTTGGGGGAAGAAGGTGCCATTTTTAGACAGTTACTTTTAGGAGCAGAACCACATGGTAAAATCCAATCCAAATATTTCCGTAGAATACAAGAGGAGATATCTGGAGAAACTATAAGAACTGACTATTTATTTTCTATATGATTTTTCCTTTGGATTCATCTCGAACAAATAAAAATGTACCTTGTTTGCCTTTAGCTGCAGTAGGTAGCAAGGTTAAGTCACAAAATACAAGGATGTATGGAATAGAAGTATTATAATTTTTCATATTACATTTAATATGTCTTGATTATACACATTAAAGGTGAAAATTACTGCAGGTGCTGTCAGAGAGCAACAGAAGTGCTTTGGGAATGCAGACTGGGTCCCCTTTTCACTGGTGATTGTATTTAACACTTTCTGTCTGTTTTCCAGATCAACGTGAAACCTAGTGAGCTAGAGCTCTTTCACTGGTGAAGCTGGAACGGTGACTTTCCCCCTGGGTCCCAGACTGTTTATTCCTCAGTTCTTCGTTGCCCGTTGTGGACTTTCTGCAAGGTTCAGCCATGACTACCTCTGCCTTGCGCCGGCAGGTAAAAAACATTGTGCACAATTATTCGGAGGCGGAGATCAAGGTGCGTGAGGCGACCTCCAATGACTCCTGGGGCCCACCCAGCTCCCTGATGTCTGAGATTGCAGATCTGACCTTCAACACGGTGGCTTTTGCAGAGATCATGGGGATGATCTGGAGGCGGCTGAATGACAGTGGCAAGAACTGGCGCCATGTGTACAAGGCACTGACCCTGCTGGACTACCTCATCAAAACTGGATCAGAGAAGGTGGCCCATCAGTGCCGGGAGAACCTTTACACCATTCAGACTCTGAAAGACTTCCAGTACACAGACCGCGATGGCAAGGACCAAGGCATAAACGTGCGGGAGAAAGTCAAGCAGGTCATGGGCCTGCTGAAGGATGAGGAGAGGCTGAAGCAGGAAAGGGCTCATGCCCTGAAAACCAAAGAGCGCATGTCCATTGAGGGCACGGGCATCAGCAGCAGCCAGCAGCTCTCCTATGGCAGGCGGACATCACAATATGGAGAAGACTATGGCAAGCCGAGGGGGTCTCCATCATCCTTTAATTGTAAGTGCTATAGTGCTATAGACCGTGGGTGGTATGGCGAGCGTGGGCGTTTCTGACCCAAGGCCAGTGGATCACTGGATGTCTGAAGTTCAGCAGGAACGTCTGGGCTTGCTCTTGTCTATCCTGGCAGCCCTGTCCAGAACATTGTCTTTTAGGGCAGTGGTTCAAAATCCGTATCGGTTACTTTCTAGCCACATGGCCAGTAGTCTCCACTGTGGAGCAGACACAGGTTTCTTCCTGTTCTAATGTCATGGGGTAGGTGACCTTTGGTCTTCCTCTGGGCCATCCTCACGTGCAGCATTCTGGAGAGTAAAAGTTAAGGCTGGGACTCTACATCTCACAGAGTCTGAATTGCTCCCGGCCTTCAAGGCATTACTAATTGATGGGTGAACAAGGCACTCGGAGCACGGAACTGAAGGAAGCACCTCACAGATGCCATCTCAAACACTGGGAGATTGTTTATGTTAGAAGGTTGCAACTCTAAAACCTTTCTCTAGCAGCTGCTTATTTTGATATCAGCCTCAAATACTTTCTGATCGTTTCCTATCCTCCCACCGAGCTGCCTGCTTTGGTGAAGTCCCCCTGCCGTTGTGTAGAGATTCTTGTGCTAACAGGATCCCTGCCGGAAAACACAATTTTATTCCTGGGGGGTAACTGTTCTATTTGCATCCTGACCCCGATCCCCACCCTTCTCCTTAACCAGGCTGGTGGTCGAATTCCAGCTCTTTAAAGGCAGACTGTCTCTCTGAGTGCTCTGGGACATCAGTGACATGAGGAGCAGCTTCCCAAGCATTTAGGGCAGTTGCTGAGCATGAAGGTCCTGTAGCGTGAGCTGGGTGGTGGGAATGAGGGGAGAGCAGAAAAGCCCGTTGAGGAGGAGAAGGTAGTGATCAATGCGGATTGACTCCTAGAAACATCCCAGCTCCAGAGATTCTGTTTTTCTTCTTCCACCTTCAATCTGAATTCTTCCTCTTTTTTTTTTTATCTCAGCCTCTTCCTCGTCCCCTCAGCACGCCTCAGACCTGGAACAGGCAAGACCCCAGACGACTGGAGAGGAGGAGCTGCAGTTACAGCTTGCACTAGCCATGAGTCGAGAGGAGGCTGAGAAGGTAATGTTTGCTGCCTCTCTCCTGCGGGGTGGTGTGATTGCCTGCAATGTCATGTGGCCCATCCAGGACTGCTGTGAGCAAACATTTCCAGTGGCTGGAGATGGGACTCACGCTGGGGAGGGCTCTGTGTCACTACAGAGAATTCTTTCTCAGGGGTCTTGCTGGTGGGTCTTACTCACATGCTTAGGGTCTAACTGATTGCCTTATTGGGGTCAGGATGGAATTTCCCCCCAGGTCAGAGTGGTAGAGACCCTGGATATGTTTTGCCTTCCTCTGCAGTGTGGGGCACGGGTCACTTGCTGGTTTGAACTAGAGTAAATGGTAGATTCTCTGTAACTTGAATTCTTTAAATCAAGTTTTGAGAACGTCAGTAACTCCGTCAGAGGTTATGGGCCTATTACAGGAATGGGTGGGTGAGGTCCGGGGGCCTGCGATGTGCAGGACAGACGACATGAGCATGATGGTCCTGTCTGGCCTTAAAGTCTCTGAGTCTATGGGATCATGGTAGTAAGGCATGAGAGAGATTTCTAGGCTCTGTCAACCCGCATGCTAGTGTGCACAGTATTGTTTTCTCACTGGCTGCTCCATGCAGACACAGCACGCCAACATATTGTGGCATGATGAGGATTTATTGCACAGTTGTTGCCCATTTCATATACTGTGCATACAAGTGAGCCTAGGACTTGGTGTGTGCACTGTACCAGTACATCTTAAATCAATACCACACGGTCTCAGAAAGATAGATGCGGTCCATCTAAACCCTTTCTTCTGTGTGGTTGCCTTGAAGATGAATGGTCCCTTTCCAGTGGCGGATTAATGATTTTGCCACCCCTAGGCCCAGAAATAATTGCCCCCCGACCCCCCCACCCCCCCGCAGCTCGCCTCCACTCTGCTTCCTCCCCTGAGCGCGCTGCCGGGTCCTGCTTCTCCCTGCTCCTTGCCAGTGCTTGTGCGTGAAACAAGTTAGCAAAGGAGGGGGGAAGGTGGGGAACACGGCGTGCTCAGGAGAGGAGGCGGGGCTGGGGCGGGCATTTGGGGAAGGGGACCAATAGGGGCAGGGAGGGGGCAGGGAAGGGGTGGAGTTGGGGCGGGGCCAGGGGCAGAGGGCACAAACCGGCACTGGGGGAAGCAGCCTCTGGCTGCTATTATAAATTTGCCGCGCCTGCAAATTTGCCGCCCTAGGCCTAGGCCTTGTTGGCCTCGGCGTTAATACGCCGCTGTCCCTTTCCATGTACCATCAGGTGGTTTCAAAGAAGGTAAATAGAATTCCGTCTGGAGATGTGGAATCAGGACTCCGAACAGCTCATATGTAATCAGCTGCTCTAAATACATTGGGTGAAATCCTGATGATATTGAAGTTAATGCGGGTTTTGCCATTGACTTCAATGGGGCCCGGATTTCACCCATTGTCTTTCATGTATAAATTACTCTGATTCTGTTACTTTAACCATGAAGGTTTTATGCTGATGTGCCCAGAGTGATTCTGTTATTTCCTTGGCAGATACCAGGGGGAACCTGTGTCCCCCTGGGGAGAATGGGTTCTGTACCAGGAACTGCAAACATCCTGCAGAACTGGTCCATGTACTGGTGACTCTAGCTGTGATTTGAATGCAGTTGTGCTAGTGTGTGGGCATCAGATGACTAACTTTATTCCACATGACTGTGTTTAATTAAGTCACTTGGGATCATTTGAAATGAGGCTAGACAAAGCTCTGGAAGACATCATAGAAAGCAGTTCTGCCTTGGCCAGGGGGAGGGGAGGGGAGACAAGATAACCTAACGGGTTCCCGTCTCGCTGTTATATTCATCATGTTAGAGTCAGGCCCAAAATCCCAGCCTAGAGCATGTGTCCTTCATGTACTTTCCCCAGCTCTCTTATCAGCTGATCTGCTTCCCCCTTTCCAGGCAGTGACTGTTTGTTTACACACACACACACAGGCTGAGATTAAGGCTAACCGGCACTGCCTCTCTCTAATGATACTGATGATATTTGAGGAGGACAAAGCCACTGAGGGACACTTTGGGTGACACCTCCAGGGTCAGGGCTTTCCCGCCTCACTGTAGTCTATGTTTAAATTAAGCTTGGTTGGACCAAAATGTCTCTCAAACACCTTCTCCTGGCTTAGCCTCTGGTGGTTGAAGTTGTCCCTGTGCCAGGCATGGCTCTAGGCCTTAGCATTCCTCTTTGTGCTGGAGCCACCCACAGTTGCTGGAGGCCTGGCTGGTTATATGATTGCTACCTACATGGTCACCATCCCTGTTTCTGAGCAAAATAGTTACCGTTTCCCACCCTTCCCTTCCTGGAAGCTCTTGGATGGACTTCAGAGAACTTGTGTCCCTATTTTTGTCCCAGAGATGTAGCTTCCCAAACCTTATCAGGGAAGCTGCTGTGGTTAGTGCTGAAGGAACGTGCTAGTCAAAGAGAAGCTTATTAGAACCACCCATCTAGGTAGGCCAGGCACAACCAGGGAAGGGGGTAGGCAAAGGGGACATTTGTTTCTCCTCCTCCCTCCAACAGTCTTCAAGGGGCCCCACATTATTGTCAAAAAGGCCAAAATATGTACAAAGTTATCCAATATTAAACAATGGAACAGCGACAGACTGGTGAGTCTTCATCCTTTCACAGCTAACCATTGACACAGGAGCCAAGTTTTCCTTTTTTAAACTCTTAAAATCCAAGAGTTTCTAGGGGTCTAACTAGCCCTTGGACTCCTGAAAGGTTGTTTTGTTTCTAAAATAGTGACCTCCCAGGGTCCCAAAGTACTTGTCCCCCACTCCAAGTAATGGGACCCCAGAGCCACTGCTGCATCTAGGTCAAACTTTGTCATGCAGAATAGCCCTCCTCCACTGCTCCTGGCTGCTTTAGGGCCAATGAGTTTTCACAGACCATCAGGCCTTGCTGAAGGATTCTGTAGGGTTGTGAATAGGTGTGGCTGGTAGTTGTGGTCCCATCTGCATGTTTGACCTTTTAGTGGAGAAGGGCCCAAACTGTATGTTCACCAAATCCAAGTTTTCAGCATGAAGGAACATGGTCAAAATGCAGTCTGGTCCTCCCCCCACTGCAAGACTGATCCGTGGTATAATGAGGCCCCCAATGTGGTAGCGTTTTACACTGAAGACAAGATCTGAATATTTTCCAACATGCAGAGTAGCAGTATTTCAGTGGGCTGTTTGTGTGCCTGTTGGATGAAGTTGGAACCACTGCTGTTCCAGCAGTTAGTGGTGAGATGGAAGGAGGGACGGAGTTTATTGCAGCACATAGATCTGTTTAGTTTTATCGTCGGTTGAGAGAAGAAACATGGTCCACAGTTGTAAGGATGTGACTGGGAGTAAGGTCTTGGGTTGTCCTATGGGCTGTACCACTAATACACTACAACAGGGGTGGCCAAACTGTGGCTCTTTTACCATTAAAATGCAGCTCGCAGAGCCCCCCATGTCTTTCCCCCCATTCTCCAACTACCAGACTTGGGAAGAGGGGGAAGCACAGGACCTCTGCCTGCAGCGGGGTGGTGGGGTAGTGGCTTCTGCCTAGTGGGGAGGGGGGTCTTTGGACTTCAGCAGGAGCAGGACTGAAGCCCCGAGCCCCGTCAGGAACCTCCTGCAGGGCTGAAGCCTGGAGCCTTGGCACGTGTGCCCTGGCTCTTGAACTTCTGAAGATTGTTGTATGCGGCTCAGGGGATCAGTACATTTGGCCACCCCTGAACTATAAGATCTTTGCTTAACCATCTGCACTTCAATTTTCCCATCTGAAAAGTGGGGATAATGCTGTCATCACAAGGGTGTTGAGGATTAACCAGTAACACCTGTAGAGCTCTCTGATCCTCAGAAACTGCTATAGCAATGCTAGGAGCTGTTGTTATTCTTTATCAATGTTATTAAGGGAAGATCTGCTAATGATGTTCCCCTGGAGATAAAAGAGCAGAAATATCCACTGAATTCCTGAGCAGTTTGCAAAGTGTTTAGCTTTTGCAAGGGCTGCCCTTGGTATGCTCTGACCTCAGCAAGGGGAAGAAGTGTCACTGGGGAAGCTGTATGGTTAGAGGCCTGACAAGCCAAGCAGCTAAAAGTCTAAAGAAAAGTTATAACCATAAACACAATGCAAGATAGAATCTTATCGGGCCCAGATGAGTCTGAAGTGGCAAGGTGTTTGTATGTCAAATAATAGTGGACACACAACATCTTACATTAATGTACCACCTTTCATCTTGAAGGATCCCACAGTGCTTTACAAGACAACGTCACTGAAGTGCAGCCACCTCTGAGGTGGAGCAGCTTATGGCACCACAGTGGGAGGACTTAAGAAAAGTGATATGGGATCTTTTATGTTCATGTAGTACAGATGGGATGTTGGTGTTATGGCCTCACCTCAAAGACTTTGCTAAGAAGCTACATGTATGTATCTAAAAAATGTGAAGGGCTAAGTCAACTGTGCCAGGATTCAAACCTGTGGTTTCAAGGTGTTGGTGTTTCAAACCAGAAGCTTCTAAACCAGCCCCTCCAGCAATGGATTGATGGGCAGAGTGCTAGAAGAGTAGATGAACAGACAAACAAAACAGTGGGTGGGTGAATGGCTGGATGGAAAAGGAAAGAGAGCCTGATTGATGAGTATATGGAGGAAAGATCAGATGGATTGGTGCATGGATGATGGATGGATGAAAGAATAGACATTAAGATCGGTGGTTGACTAGCTAGATGGAGGAAAGAGTAGCACCAGATGAATGGATAAATGACTGAATAAAAAGACTTACTGTATAACAGGTGAGGGATTGAAAGAAAGATGGTTACAAGGAAGGGGATAATTTGGTAGCAAATACAGATACCTCGAATCAAAGAAGCAATTTCATTCAGTTCTCCTTCATTGGCAGCAGCCACTTCCTCCAGCCACCAGCACAGATGAAGAATTGCAATTGCAGATAGCACTCAGCCTGAGCAAAAAGGAGCATGAGAAGGTACCCCACACGCAGCAGATCAAAGGGCACTTTCCTCTTCTTGGATTCTAACTTCATGAGTTTCTAAATGGACCTTTGGAGTATTAAACATTGTGCAACTTTCTGCCTTGCTTGGTGTCTTCCTGGGAAGTGGTGTACCCCAGTCCTTCTGCTTCTGGTGCCTGCTTCGCTGTAAACTTACGTTCACTGCTCTTAAAGCTGTGCACTGAATATTCCTATCCATGGATTTATCATGAAATGTGCAAATACATCAGTAATTGGCCGCTGGCTAATGCCCGAAACTGTAATGCACAGCAACCCCTGCCCTTGGTCTCTCTGCAGAGAGTCAGTGCACATCGGTGATCCTTTATCCTGTGTCTTTACTGTTCACATCCCAGACATATGCACTGTCCATTTTGACTGCAGGAAGTGAGGGCATGCCAAGGAGAGAACTCACTGCTACAGAGGGCACTGGAAGAGACCCACACGGGTATCGAGGAGGAGGAAGAAGAGGATAAGATGAAGAAAAGTCAGGTGAAAAGCTTTAGCTGGTTGTCTGGATGGCTGTGGAGATATATAATGGGGTACAGAACATTTCATCTCTTGGTATCTGGTTCAAATCTATCCTAGACTGGTAATGAGCAAAGGGATTATTCCTTGATGGCTGTTCAGTGGTGTATGTGACTTGATCTGGTGATCTCTGTGTAATTCTCCATGTCTGCATGATTAAAAAAAAAAGACTCCCCATAGCAGTTCACACCTCATTAGCAGCCTGACCAGGGAAACTGAATTACTCCTGGATTGTCCCTCCAGGATGGGCTTGAACAGGCTGGGAGACACTTGCCCTGTTTCTGCTCTGCGTAAGTAGAAGAGTTCAGCTAGCCTTGCTGTCCTGGTGGCTTTGTGCGTGAGCACTGCATTCATCTAAAGCTTTAGCTGGAATGGATTTTAAATGACGTATTTCTTGACTACTGAGAGGAGCCAAATCAGACCATTCCTGCCCAGATCTAAGGTTAGGTTGCTTCTCTGCAGGAAGTATAGGGTGAGGTCTGGGGTTACCTGGGAAAAACCACTCTAGTAGCCCCTTTCGCTGCAGGAGCAATATCGGACGAGGCCTTGCAGGTATCCCTGAGCCTTAACTTGTTTCTTTTACTCCTTACAATTCTAGTCCTCTATTGTGGAGCTGGCAGACATTTTTGGACCAGCGCCAGTAACTTCAACCCATGTTTCAGCTGACCCATGGGATATTCCAGGTGGGTGCAGCTCTCAATCTGCTGATGCTTGGGAGAATGGCAGAACCTTCTCCCCTCCAGCTCTGTCCTTGTCCAATTCTGGGAAACCTAACAGTAAGAATCTTTGCTTGTGTTCTCTCTGTCTGCCCTTTCCCCTTATCCTCTGCTCACTCACTGCATTGTCATAGCAGCTTTTAACCACACCTGGGCTATTGAACAGAAACGAGAAATGAAAGGAAGAAGGGTGACAAATGGTAAACATGGGCTGATTACTAAATGCGCCCTGCCTTCTGGCCTCATTTTGCTTTATGTGTTTCTTTTTTGATTACCTGTTCTTTTCTGTTCTTTCTTTCTCCTGCTCCTCTCTAACCTATTTGCCCCTTTGCCTCACCCCTGGCTGTGTTTCAGTGCTCTCTGCAGTGCCTTTGAATGGTTCCCTGCCTGTGTTCCACATCTTCCTGTGTGTCTTTCAGGTCTCAAGTCCAATGTGGAACCAGCAGGAGCCTCTTGGGGCCCCTCTGCAGACCCCTGGGCTCCAATCCCGGCTGCTTCCGGGGATCCTCTAAACCAGATGGCAGCATCTATCAACCAGACCTCCACTGGGCCTTGGGATCTTCCTCCCATAGTCTCCTCCTCCTCCTCTGACCCTTGGGAGAAGACCCCCCTCTCTTCAAGTCTGTCATCAGCAGATGCCTGGGTAAAGGCATCCCCACCTTCTAAAGCTTCTGCTGATGCTACTTGTACTGCTGATCCTTGGGGAGGTGTCGTTGACAATCCTCCCAGGGCAGGTAAGAGAAGCTCATTTTGTTCATCAGTTTCCATTGCTACTTGAAGCTCGGGATCATTCTTCCTGCCATCCTCATGATACTTACCATCACATCTTCTTTTGGGATCCAGTTTCCTCTGATCCTCTAAAAATCTCAGCCAATACCTGCATCTTGTGTTTCCTTCCCAGGGAATGTCTTTGATGGTCCACTTTGCCAACTCCACTCTGATCCCCTCTCCTGAGGAGGAGAATGTAACAGATTTTTCGCCTAAATCTTGAGCACACTGGTAGACATAGACCCACTCTTAGCCATGTCTATACTCAAAATAGAGTTGTAGTGAAAACGGTACAGCCCCCGGGGAGAAGAATAACAAAACCACAGATCAGGTCTGTCCAGTGTCTGGTGAAAGCCCTTGCAATGCCCAAAGGGGAAACCCCTAGGAGGACAGTAGTGTGTGATGGAGGAATTTACATTAGTCCCTCTGGGAAAAGAAAGCTACAAGAGTTGGACTACACAGTGTGATAGCAGTGCTGGTAAGGCCTACATGGGGGAAACAGAGCCACAATGAATAGAAGCACAAATTTGCAGACAAAGAATACTTTCTGAGGGAACAAATTTCTTAGGGATAGATTCTGATCTGAGTTACAGTGGTGTAAACTTGCAGTAACTCACCTGAAATCAGTGGAGGAATGGGTATTTAAAAGAAGCCAGATTCTGATCTCATTTACACTGACATATATTCATAGTGAAATTACTCTGAATTTAAATCCATGTGAATGAAATCAGAGTCTAGCCCCTAGTGAATAACTTTTCCTTTCCTTAATTATTAATTAATGATGATTATTTATGTATTATTTGCATTGCCATTGTGCTTCGGAGCTATGGTACCAGGGCCCCCCTGTGCAAGGTGCTGTACAAACACAACAAAAGATGGTCCCTGCCCCTGCCCAACAGAGCTCAGAATTTAAGTATTTCTCAACAATGATTCTTTTCTTTAGAGAAAGGAATTCAGGTAACTGGCACTTCTTTGGGTTGCTAGCTTTGCTCAGTCTATGCAGGCCTCAGGATAGAAATGAAGGGTGACAGATTTCTGGAGTCATGGGGCATGCCTGTCCCTACGGGTCTGGGATTGGTCTGAACATACCTTCCCATTGCCCTCTGAGGCACTAACAATCAGGGAAGCCTGCCAGGCTGCAGAGGATGGCATGCATGAAGTGGGCCCTCCCTTGTATGCTAAGTTTCTCTGTCTCATCCACTGGCATTGGTTGGTCAGTGGGTCACTGATTTGGACTTGGTGGCTCATTCATACAGGCTGCTTCAGGACTCACTGACCTAGTTCATTCCTTTCTCCCTCTCTCTGGTGTTCTATGTTCTCCTTAACCCCTAACTCCCCATCTCTGCTTGTCTTGCCTCGTTTTTGTCCCTTTTAAAAATTGATTCCCTCTGTCCTTCCTCTGTTGTTTTCCTTCATCTCCTCTCTTCCTTCCCCTTGCTTCCCTTCTGGGTCTGTCTGTCTCCTTTCTTTCGCTCAGCTTCAGGTGATGTCACTTTTGACTTGTTTGCAAAACCACCCCAGCCGACAGAGCAGCTGGAACATGAGAGCTCACAGGCCCCATCCTCTATCAAGCCTAACAGCCCTGTTGGTAAGAGAGTCCTAACAGATCAGGGGTGCTGGGGCCGGAAGGGTAAATAGGGCATTGTGGAACAATGGGGAAGTCGGCGGGTGTGTCTGCAGGTGAGGGTGGGAGCTTCCCTGGGGCTCTGTGGGAGGGTATATTTGTTTCATATTGTGGCATACATCTGCATGATTATAACTTACCATATCATATGGCTACTGGCCCCAAAGTCTCTCACTGTCGTCATCTCTGTGTTAGACATCTGACGCAAGGGTTAACTATCCCGAAGTGTTTGCACATGGGTGAAGGTGGAGTCCGCGCAAGCTACTGTTTTTCCATTAGCTAGAAATACTTGGGATCAGATGGGGCAAACTTCCATTGACATTTGTCTTCTGAGTCTGGCAACAATGCATGCTGCGAACTGCTGCTGAGTAGACAGAGGGTGCAGGTTCTTGAAGCCGAGACTGCTATTTCTGAGCTAGACTCCCTGCAACAACTTCTGTGTTAAGGAAAGGTTGTCCCAGATAAAAGGGAAGTGTTTGTGAAGGCAATCCAAGAATGTGCTTCGTGATTCTTCAAGACACAACAGTCAGAAGAGAGAGGCAACGTCTCTGCTTCTCTCTCACGTGACAGTCCACACTTCTGCCTGTTGTTTTCTTGAAATTCATGATCCCATCTTGGTTATGCTATTCAGTCTCTGCTGTTTGTTCTAGATTTGGACCTGTTTGGTGACCTGATTCCCAGCACCAAGCAGAATGGAGTTAAGAACACAGACGTTTTTGATCTTGCGGGCTTAGGAGACTCTCTTACTGACTCCGACAAAGAGAGGAAAGATTGTAAAACTCCAGAATCCTTTCTTGGCCCAACTGCCTCATCCCTGGTGAATTTGGACTCCTTGGTGGTTGCCCCTGCAACCCTGAAGACTCATAATCCATTTTTGTCAGGTGGGTCATGGGGCGCAGGGCCCAGTCAAAAAGGCCGCTGAAGGATGTTGGGTGGTTTCTGAGGGTATGCCTACACTGCAGCATAAGCCCAGGTTAAACCTCAAACCTAATCCCCATTCTGTCCACACACAAATTGCACTAACCCAGTGTCCCAGGACCCCACGGGGTGAAGGGTCCGAGCCTGAGTCAACCCGGGACCCAGGGTTCAAGCCCTGTTGTTTTGCAGTGTAAACGCAGCCCCACTGCACTTGTACTCTGGGAATCTGCAAAAAGTATCCCACAGTCCCATAGGCCAGCTTTCGTTGTCCAGTTTGGTGGACAGTCAGATTTTCCCACGCTGCACCATGAACAAAAGGCTAGAGCCAGCCACATTTTGGGAGGGTGATAGGAAGTCTGGGATATGGGTGGTTGAACTTGGGCCTACGCAATGCAGTGTAGATGCTGGAGCCCCAGGCTGGGAGAACCAGGGTTCAGCAATTCCTAACCTGGGGTTACAAATGACTGTAGATGCTCAAGCCCTAAGTTAACAAATCCAGGGTCTGCTAGCTTGAATTCTACTAACCCTGGGCTTACATTGCGGTGTAGATGTACCCTGAGGCTCTTGGCGGGCTATGTAAGGATGACAGGTGGGACTTTCGAGGGGCTCATGAGCTGATGTGAATCAGAAGGCCACAAAAGGATGGTGGGCGGACCAGTGGGAACATTTTCACAATGACTTGGTTTAACATGCAGCACCTACAGTGGCTGAGTTCTGCCCTTAGTATCACAGTGAAAAACAAAACCACACTAAAGTTCTGATCCTGGCCAGGAAACGGAGGTCAGCCTGAAACTCAAGGCAGAAACTTTGGTTTGAACTTAACTTCTCAAGCTAAATTTTTCAGTCTTCTCTCTGAATTTCTGGGGTTGAGTCAAACCCTGAATGTTCCTGACTCATCGGTTTAGTAGTTGAATTTAATAGCAGTGTGTTTTGAGACCAGAGATTAGCCTTGACCTTTAACCCTATCCCCTGACTTCCCATCTTGTAGGCTGTATGCCTGATGATGCTGTGTACTTTCTCCTGACAGGTCTCAGTGCACCTTCTCCCACAAACCCATTCAGCATCAGTGACCAGACCAAACCAACGCTCAATCAGATGAGGACCAGCTCCCCAGTGCCAGGCATGGCCACGGGGATGACCATGAACTCCATGACCTACAGTGCTTCACTCCCTCTTCCACTCAGCAGCATCCCAATGACCCTCCCCGTCTCCATGAGTGCCTTCCCGCAGGCCGGCGCAGGGCCGTTTCCACAGCTACCCAGTAACCTGCCTCAGCCTTTGTTGCCACTGACAGGCTCTGCTCTTCCCCCCGCCTCACAGGGCGTGATGAACCCTTTCCTCTGAAGTCTCTGGATCTGTGTTACATGTAGTCTGTCTTGTCCCATCCCCAGCTATTAAGGAAATCTTTGCGTGTTCTCAAGCAAAGGCCTTGTGGGCAACAGTTCATTAGTTGTGATGGAGGAAACCATTCACCTGCAACTCCTAACCCAACACCTGCCCAGGTTACAGAGACACAGTTAGCATGAATCTCCTTGCTTGAAGTGCTATAGAACTACCTGCTCCAGCCTGGCAGGTAAAGGATGGCTAGATCTGCCTTTGACGGCAATAAGGGCACTCTTGTCATCAGCTGGCATTCCCATGATCTGCAGAGTAGATGGAGGGTCCCTAAGAAAGGGCTTTAATTATCTAGGGTCCTCCACTCTCCAGCACCATATGCTGGTACCCAGAGAGCCCAGTATGAAGCATCGTAACAGACATTTTCTAGTCACTGTAGATCTCTTAGAGACCATCCTGGGCCCGTCAGTGGGATAGAGGAATCCTTCTATAATCTGCATGGAAGGTGCAATCACTTGCTGAAACTTGCCGCCCCAACGCTTGCTGAAGGTCAGGATGTTCCCAGGGACAGGAGGAGTACCCCTTAGAATCCTTTTCCTCTGCCAGTCACCTGTATGCTTTTCCCCATGGCGCTGGGGATGACTGAACTCTGATCCCGAGAATCCTCTTCCTCTCCTGCTGTCACCCATATGTTCCTCTATTTGGATGCTAATGTTTGGGACCATCTTCTCTGCCTGCCTTATCCAGATGTCTTCCTCCCCCACATCTGGGTGTCACTCTTGGGAACCCGGTTTCTCTGCTGCTGTCACCTGGATGTTACTCTGCTTGGGTGCTGGTCTTTGGAACCCTTTTCCGCTGATGCTGTCATCTGAACTGTTCTCCATGGGGCACTGACCTTTGGAACACTGATCCTTTGTGGATGTTCCCCATGTGTTCATCGGCCTTGGTGCAGATCCTCCCAGCCTGACCCCATCTCCCTTAAACTCAACGAGACAAAACCTTCTGAGACAACCCACACAGGCCTGGATAGCTTCAACTACTGGATCCCAGTTTCAGCCTCTCGAAGCTCTCCTGCCAGGACTGCAGTGCTCTGTGGGAAATACATTGGAGTGGGGGAGGAGGGGCTAATGAGCTGAGACTGTAGGCTGGGGACAGTGTGAGGTTAATATCCTGAGTGCCAGCTGTGTCTCACTTTGAGGACTCCATGCCAACTCCATTAGACCCTGGTGCAGAGGGAGAGGAGGACGCTGAGACACTAACACAGCAGAGGGAGGGGTGATGGGACTAAGAAGGGGGAGTGGCCGGGCAGTTGTTAACTCGTTAGTGTACACGTTTCACACTTCTCTAAAGGGGCAGAGGCAGCAGCACGGTTTACGGAGACTTCGTGGCTGTAACTGAATGTAGGAAAACATGAACTGGCTGTAAAACAATAAAATATTCTAGTGTATTTTGGTGTGGGGCTTCTGACTTCCCAGGGCACTGGTCTGGGCTTTACCCTTTATTTCTCTTCCTAAGTTTGAAGAAGGCTTTGCTTCCCCCTTCTGTGTCTTTTACCGTCTGCCCATAAGCCTCGTCACAGCAATGCCTGGCCTCTGGATCCAGACCCATCCCTTTTTTATAGCTGCCCTATCTCTGGCATTCACACTTGCCTCACACCTTGGGTCATCATTTACACCATTGCCAAGTGAGTTTACAATGCTGCCATTCTGGTTTGCCAGCATTTCTCACCCACGTCGTGCCAGTGTAAATGCTACACAAAGGGCAGGGCAGTGGGGAATCAGGCCCGCTGACGCTATGGTGTTGGGAACCATGTGTGTGCCTGGATGGATTTATAAAGCATCTATCACAGAGATGCCGGTTTCCTCCCAGAACTCCTGTGTCTTATTCCCCATATCTGGGATGAGACTCTGTGCTGTGCCTCCACGTGGCTTTCAGCCACTTTTGTGCCCTCCCAATTCTGACCTGCTACAAGGGGCAAAATGGTCCTTGGTGTAAATTAGAGCAGTTGGGGTTCCACCTTGGGCAGCCTCTGGGCTGCTGCAGCCCAGACTCCCTGGTGCAATGGGCAACACCCCATGTTCCTGGGACATCCCCTGCACCAGGTCCTGCAAGGGAACCAGCATGTAGAGATGCTTACGGTGGTCCAATGCAGTGACTGTACCGGGGCATTTTCCCCCAGCCATTTTCAGGCTTTTTCTGGCTCGTGCATGCCAGTGCAGAGGCACAGAGGGTCTGGAGCAGGGTTGAGAATCTCCCTGAGAAATGCCCTTCTGCTTCCCCCCTCCAGTTGTGAACGCCCTCCTCCTGCCCTGGAGCTCTCTCCAGCACAGCCTTGCTTCCAGTCTGTCGGACCTCTCAGCAATGCTCAGCTGCTGCTTGCCCCCACTTGGAATCTTTTGCCAGGCCTTCTGGGTGAGTTTGGCGAGCAGGAATTTGAGCCATTCCCAGTGTCAAAGCAACGGGGGCTGTCTCTTTAAAAGAATGAGCCAGGGACTTGCTGCCTTGAGCTCTGAAGGACAAGGACTGTTTCTGACTGAGCCAGGCCCCTGCGCGGTCATTGCGAGGAGCATCCTGCTCACAGCTGGCCTGCAGATCCTCTGCCCGTGGAGCAGACAGAGGGGATTTCAGTTCTGGCTTTGCTTGGGGTTTATTTCTGCCATTGCCCAACTATGTTCCCTTAGGGTGACCAGACAGCAAGTGTGAAAAATTAGGACAGGGGGTGGGGGGTAATAGGAGCCTATATAAGAAAAAGACCCAAAAATCGGGACTGTCCCTATAAAATCGGGACATCTGGTCACCCTATGTTCCCTTGGCAGCTCTTTGGAGATGGTTTGTTGTTTGCCTGTGTGGGGGATGTGGGCATGTCAACACCATCTTCTCCTATGGAACGATAAACATGGCTAACGTGTCAGCTCACAGGCAGTCTCAGCTAAAGCCCTCTGTCCAGGCTGCCTTTACATTGACCAGAGGGGCCACCATGTGTGGCCTGGGAGCAGGCCCAGACTGGGCTTCCCCATCCCAAAGGCAGTGATAGCGTGCTAGAAGGGGCAAAAGCGACTGGGTAGCATGAGTGGATGTTTAATGTCGTCTAGATGGAAAGCACAATATTCCTCCCGAGAAAAAATCAGATCCCACTTGTGTGTGTGACATTTCATGGGGTCCCCAGGCCTGAGTCACCTTGTTTCCCCCTGCCTCCAGCCAGAGGGAGTCTGGCTTGAGGTGGCTGGTGTCCGCTCCTTAAGCCTGTCAGCCCCTCAAACCACTCTCCTACGGGTTATGCCAGCCCTGATTTCGCCTTGCAGGTTAACAATCCCTGCAGCCCAGTCCCTGAGTCCCTTTGAAGCATTCCCCTGTGATAGCTGGTCCCTGGCACTGGCTACTTACAGAAATCCCACATCCTCTGCCCCCAAAGAGCAGTGTGTCTCAGTGCGCCAGTTTTATCTTAACACCCGTCCGCCCTCCCCCGCCAGCACACAGCACTTGTAATAAAACAAAAGAAGGTTTATTTGAGAAAGGATAGCGATTCTCCTAGAAACAAGTGTCAGGGATGGAAACAAATGGTTACAATACAAAACAAAATCATCAAACGCAAACTAGGATCTACACTTACTCACAGTTACCTTTCCTAGCTAATAAAGTAGGTTTTCTCCTCAAAGTTCAGCCTGTTGCAGGGTTGGCTGGCTGGCTTCACGGGAACCAGTATCCAATTTTTCATGAGCACATCCCCCGCTCCCCAAGATGTCTGCTCAGTGAATGGATCCAGAGGCCTTTCCCCACCCTGTGGTATACTGAAACATTCTTTTGTCTTTTTCCAGAGCCAAGGTGATTCCCCATCTGTTGTAATGTTCCTTTTTTACCTCCAAGCGATTTTGATTGTTTGCGGTTGTCTCTGACGGTTTTTCATTGAATGTCTTGGGGTGGAACAAGGCTAGACAATTGAGCCTGGTATTACATCAGTGGCTAACCAAGGCAGGGTGACAACTCCCTCCTGCTTGAATGGGCTACCACTGAGACGCATTATCCCCTGGTGATTAACTTTTACTCCAAGTCCATACAGCAAACGTTCAATATAGCTACCTAATAGGGTTGCCAACTTTCTAATTGCACGAAACCATACACCCTTGCCCTGCCCCATCCCACCCCTTCTCCGAGGCCATGCCCCCACTCACTCCATCCCCCATCCCTCCATCACTCGCTCTTCCCCACCTTCATTCACTTTCACTGGGCTGCGGGAGGGGATGAGGGCTCCAGCTGGGGGTGCGGGCTCTGGGGTGGAGCCAGGGACGAGGGGTTTGGAGTGCAGGAGGGGGCTGCGGGCTGGGGTCAGGAGTTGGGGTGCGGGAGGAGGTACAGGGTTTGGGCTCCGGGAGGAAGTTAGGTTGTGGGAGGGGCTCAGAGCTGGAGCCGGGGGTTGGGGTGCAGGATGGGTTTCCAACCTGGGGCAGGGAGTTGGGAGGAGTGGTGTGTGGGAGGAGGTTTGGGGTTTGGGCTTCAGCCAGGTGGTGCTTACCTCAGGTGGCTCCTAGTTGGCATCGCAGCGGGGCTAAGGCAGGCTCCGCACACTGCGCTAGCCCGCAGGCACCGCCCCCGCAGATCCCATTGGCCGTGGATCCTGGCCAATGGGAGCTGCAGAGCTGATGCTCGGAGCGGGGACAGCACGTGGAGCCTCCCTGGCTGCCCCTGTGCCTAAGGGCTGCAGGGACATGCGCGCCACTTCCGGGCGCTGTGTGGAGCCAGGGCAGGCAGGAAGCCTGCCTTAGCACCGCTGCACCGCTGACCGGACTTTTAACGGCCTGATCAGTGGTGCTGACCAGAGCCGCCAGGGTCCCTTTCCGACTGGGCATTCTGGTAAAAAACTGGACACCTGGCAACCCTATTACATTATTCCTTAAATATCACCCATACACGTCTCACAATGACTATAACTCTTGACGAGTTACAAGCTTTCTCCCCAAATGAATTACAGTAAAATGGGAAACTCCTTTGTCATGTAATGGGCGGGGCCACTTCTGGCCACCACCCCAGACTCTGTACACTGTTCTGTCAACATACAGGGGCTGCAGGGCTGCTATGATACTGTAGGGCCAATGTAAGTGGCCCTATGCTGCCCCCTTTACAGGTAGCTCCCAGTGCAGAGGCCATCCCAGGTCAGTAGCATCCTGCTCAATGGGGGAATCTGGGCTTCAGCACAGCTCAGTGTTGGCTGCCAGAAGTTAGAGCATCCCCAGGACTGCTCTAGTTTATACTGGAAACTGCAGACGCCCTGCGCACAGATGGTTTAAACCCACCTTTGACCCCCTCCTCCCAAAGTTTCACTTTCTGGGCTGTCTCTCGGAGCACAGACTGCTGCACAGGCTCCTTACAGACCGGACAGGGCCACCTACACCATGTTTGCAAAGATCCCTCGCCGTTCTCAGCCACCACAAAATTCCAGAGCCTTTTCAGTGTAACTTAGAGGATGAACAGGAATAATATTGGAACAAGTCCACTGATCCATCTGTGCCATTCTCTTGGCTTTGACCGTGCCCAGTGGCAAAGGCTACAGAGGGAGGCAGCACCCCCACCCCAGCTACAATGGCATGGGGGAATTTTTGCCTGACTCCAACTGGTGATCACCTTCCAACCCAACACATGGGGGCTGAAATGGGGTTGAAGTGTGAAGGGTTCCTCTATGGCAGGGGGGCAGAGCATAGCAAGCGGTGGTGGACTGCTAACTCTGAATGAACACAGAGCCTGAAGACTCCTCTCTTAAGGGGTCAGGATGGAGGGGCAATGGGGAAAGCTGACATGGCTTCAGAGAAAAGATGCCAGTGGAACAAGGTGTTATAGCTGTTACTAAAAGATCATCAAGTCAAGACATAAAGCAAAAAATAAAAGAAAAGAAAAGAAAAAAAAAAAGAAAAAAAACATTTCAAGCCCTCCGCTGGGGAAGAAGCGAATGTCATATATTCCAGCTCTCGAAGGGGCCTGCCTTTGCAGTCCTGAAATCTGCACTGCACGTGGATCTTTTTTGCTGCAAAAGCTTTTCCTGTGTTACATAACATCCCTCCATCTCCACCCCCTCCAAAAGGCACAGCAGGAACAAAATAGAAACAATCTGCCTGGGTTTAGCAGGTAATCAATTTAGTCAGGCTCCCTGTGCTCCGGGCACTGCAGCTACATTGTACCCGTCAGACTCCAAGCGTTTGGAAATTCAAATCAGCTCACCAAGGCGCTGACGCCGGGGTTTGGGGGAATGATCACTCATCTGGCAATTACCAAGCAGCGCTGCTTGTTTCATACCTTCATGACAACAAATATTTAAGACCAGCTTCTCTTCACAACCTGCAGCAAACAAACATGGAGTTGCGGGGCCGGGGCTGGGGGGGGCGTGGGGAGCCAATCTATTGCAGCACTAAATCAACCCCCTTAGCAAAAATGTGCTTTGCCTCCCACAGTGTCATTAATAAACACCAGTAAAAGGACAGCATTGTGCTTTGTCAGGCCTCTTTTTTCTCCTCACCGCTGCACAAATAGGAAATCGATGCTCAAGAGCTAACAGGAAGCAGGGGGAGGTTAATGTGGCCCAGTCCTTCTCCGCTTTGGTGTGAGCTGGGCTGGGGGGGAGTGCAGGTGTGCAGGTTACCCTGTGGCACTTAAAAGCAGATCAATGCCGAGCAGTTAATTGAATAGTAAGGCAGCTGCAGAAGGAGCCTGGAGTGGAGCAACCTCCTTGGCTCAGAAAAGCTGATGCCGGGCAGGGAAAAAAGGCACAACAAACCCATCAAGCCTTGTTATTTTTCTAGGCGTGATGGCAAGCGAGTGCTGGGCCTCCAACCGACATGGGACTGCAGACAAGGAGGAACCAGCCACGCAGAGCTGGTGTGGGATGTGATGTAGGTTGGCAGATGCTCTATACTGCTGCACTCTACTTTCTGGCAGATTGTCCTCTCTCATGTACTGGATGAATTTTATTAATGTATCCTCATTGTTTCTCTGGGTGAAACACCAAATTATTGTAGCTGAAGAGTAAGTGCAAACAGCTGGGAGCTGTTCTGCATGTGCTTAATTCATGTTGAGGTCCATTATAAGCATCCAGAGGAGGTGAATACATCTCTCGGGCCATACTGTGAACTCAAAGACAAGAACATAGTTCTCCATTGCTTTCCCAAAAGACCTTGGATTGCAGGGAATCCTGATCTGGATACCAAACCTAAGAGGGATTGGGTCCGTAATAGACTGTTCATTGCTCAGGACCATGAAGGACTCATAAATAATAATACTTAATATTTATTGAGTGGTTTTCATCCATAGATCTCAAAGCACTGTACAAAGGTGGGTCACCATCATGATCCCCATTTTATAAATGAATCAGAGAACTTAAGGGCCACATGTTTAAAGCTATTTAGGCACCTAAAGAGGCAGCTAGGTACCTTATGGGATTTTCAAAGGCACCTAGGTGCCTGACTCCTACTGATATCAAGTTATCAACACTCAAGTTACTTCTGTCGAGTTAGCCGAACTTGAATGAAAGCAGCCATGCTACGATGGGGGATGGATCACTTGATGATTACCTGTTCTGTTCATTCCCTCTGAAGCAACTGGCATTGGCCACTGTAGGAAGACAGGATACTGGGCTAGATGGACCTTTGGTCTGACCCAGTATGGCCAATCTTATGAATTAACACTTGTTCTTTTGAATTAATACTATGTCCCTGCTGGTGCTGCACTCACTCATGTGAGTCATTAAGCCTTCTGGGGTCATGTCCCCCAGTTCTTTGCCCTGCAGAAAGGGGAGCCACTCTGTCAATTCTTTCCCAGTGAACTGTGGGAGAAGTCATCTGTCCTTCCTGCGTAAGGGGGGGGGAAAGGTGGGAAGGCATTGGAGGACTAGTGGCACTTTAATGGAGCTAGTCAGCAACCACACTAGAATGGTTGTGTTAGCAGCCGACACATTGTGCTGGCTCCAGCTTTAGCCTATACCCCCGATGGGTCCAGCCAACTTAACTGAAATGCAGGGGTACAAACTTAACTGAAATGCAGTGGTACCCAAGGACTTTTGAGTGTGGAAGTGATTCAAGTTAGTGGGCAACACTTGAGTGATAACAGGAGTTAACTTTGGAAGGAAGACAAGCCTGTGAGGGCTGCCCTATACCTCCAGTTGTGCTGGCCTAGTCATGTTACTAGCACGACTGTGCATGTGTGAGGGCTTTGTGTGTGGCTGGCAGTCGAGTTACCAGGAGCAATCAAGCTACACCATGGGGTGGTGATGCGGTAGTCGAACCAAGGCTACGGTGCTTTTGAAAATCCCCACCTCAGTTCTCTAAAGCTAGAATCTGCTGCTCCGCCAACGAAGGAAACAGCAAAGGCAGAAGGGCTCACACGAGAGAGCTATTAGAGTTAGCTGCCCACAGGAAATTACATGGACAATGCTCAAATAAATTGGTTATTCTCGAAGGTGCCACAAGTACTCCTTTTCTTTTTGCGAATACAGACTAACACGGCTGCTACGCTAAAAGGCTACTCTGTTCCCTTCAGTCAAAATGTACAGTGTGGGTGAACATAAACTGATAGGTTCTGAATATTCACTCTGAAAGGAAACATCCCACGACATTGGAGCCCCAGGACAAATGTATCCCTGGTGTTTAGCTCCATTGAGTTAATGGTTGTTGCATCTGAGTCCGACTACATGAGCGTTACACAAGGGTGAAATTGGTCTCCATTGCTTATGGTGGGTGATAAAACCACTTAGCCTTCCGCAGAAGGTTTCAGTCACTGATCACCACAGATCAAGAACAGGCTATTTTGAAGTGATCTGGCACAGACAGATCCTGATGATTTCAGAGTGACTAAGGAGGAGCAGGGGGATTCTCCTACAGTCATTCTGACACGTCGGCCTGCCCTGATCAAGCTGCATTGAAGCATCCGTGGTGCTTTAGGCAGCTTGTGCAGGAGTGGGGAAATTGGCTCAGCCCACATATGGGAAGGCAGCCATCTACACTGGGGGGTAGCAGATGGTGGTGGAAGCTCTTTTTGGCCACAACCACCAGCATAAAGGCACAGAGACACTAGCGACTTGGGGAAGGGTAGAGGAAAAGGGGAAAAAAAATCCTATTGGGGATAGCGTGGTCTTTTTTCCCCAGGAAAAAAAGGTGTGAACTTACCTCATGCTAGCTCACAAGAGTTAACTAATACGAGGTAAAATCCTAGGAAGACAAGGCAGTTGTAGTGTTAACACATTACCAGGTGGTGATAGACCCATGCTCCCCCAGTGTTTACTTTGAGTTGTTAAGGTGTGAAAACTACAGACTGCCTTGTCTTCCCTAGGCATTCACCTGATGTTAGTTACCTCATGTTAGCTAGCATGTGATTAGGACACACCTTTTCCCCACTCAGGTGGGCAGAGGTGGGGGCTAGAGTAGACGTTCTGGATTATCGCCAACTCTCATGATATTTGGCATCTCTGAAAGCCGCAGCTCCTGGAGTCACATGAATCTCAGTGTTCATTCTTAAAAAATGGATGTTTCTCTCTCTCATGGTTGCAGAGAAAAACTGGAAAATGTGACCCCCCCCCCAAAGGTTCAAAGCCCAGGAGGTGAATAAAGAGCCCCCCAGTTTTATTATTGTTTTCAGTCTCCTGACTCATGCTTTTTGAATACATGGTGTTGACAATACTGGCGGGGACTCTGACTGTGTGTGCAGTGCAGGATGATCACCAGTCCCGTATTTGACGCCTAATGTCCCAGGAGCCCTGTCCTGGGGAATCAGCCCCAGGGTCGCTCCCAGAGCCAGGGTCACCCCATCCTGGGAACTCAGAGCCAGGGTCACTCCCAGAGCCAGGGTCACCCCATCCTGGGAACTCAGAGCCAGGGTCACTCCCAGAGCCAGGGTCACTCCCAGAACCAGGGTCACCCCATCCTGGGAACTCAGAGCCAGGGTCACCCTGTCCTGGGGACTCAGCCCCAGGGTCGCTCCCAGAGCCAGGGTCACCCCTGTCCTGGGGACTCACAGCCAGGGTCACTCCCAGAGCCAGGGTCACCCCATCCTGGGAACTCAGAGCCAGGGTCACTCCCAGAGCCAGGGTCACTCCCAGAACCAGGGTCACCCCATCCTGGGAACTCAGAGCCAGGGTCACCCCTGTCCTGGGGACTCAGCCCCAGGGTCACTCCCAGAGCCAGGGTCACCCTGTCCTGGGGACTCAGAGCCAGGGTCACTCCCAGAGCCAGGGTCACTCCCAGAACCAGGGTCACCCCATCCTGGGAACTCAGAGCCAGGGTCACCCTGTCCTGGGGACTCAGCCCCAGGGTCGCTCCCAGAGCCAGGGTCACCCCTGTCCTGGGGACTCAGAGCCAGGGTCGCTCCCAGAGCCAGGGTCACCCCTTGAGCCTGAGCCAGGGACGCCCCGGCCCTGGGGACTCAGCCCCTCGGTGATCCCCGAGTGCGGGCAGCCGGAAGGCCCTAGCCGCGGCCGGGCTCCTCCTCCCCGGCGCAGCAGGGCCTATCCCTCCCCCCGCGCCCGGGGCTGTCCGGCCGCTCCGCGCTCTGGCCGACCGCTGCCGCCCCCTGCCGGCCTCCCCGCAGCCCGAGCACGGGAGGAGGTCGCTGGCGTCGGCCATGATCTCCGCCCCCCTCCTGCGCCGCGGCTGCTGCCTGCTGTCCCGCCGGGCCGGAGCGAGCCGAACCGCCTGGACTCGCAGGTACCGGGGCAGAGCCCGGAGGGAGCCCGAACGGAGCCGGGCCAGGGATTGGGGCCGGCTCGGGAAGCCGGGGACACGGTCACAGCCCCGCGGGATCCCCGAGGGGAGCAGCCCTCCCGGGACTGATCCAAAGGGGGGGGGGAGGTGGTTCTGTCAGGCCCAGGGGGATCCCCCCCAGGATTGGGGGCGGGAGGCTGCTCTATTTGACCCAATGGGATCCGCCCCCCTCGGTCTGGCGCTGTTCAAAAGGGGCGTGTGGTTCTCTGACCCAGTGAGATTCCCTGGCTTGTCTTTGGTCCAGCCCCGAAGAAAGGCTGGGGGGGAATGTGTGGTTCTGTGTTTTGGTGGGAGCCCCCTGTGTTCTTGCTGCTCCTGACACTTGGGTGGTTCTGTCTGACCCACTCCCTGTCTAGGATACTGATCCAAGAGAGATGTTGTCTGCCCCAATAGGATCCCCTTGTCTGTCATTGGTGCTGATCCATGGGGGGAGGGCAGTGGTCTCTGTCCCTGGCAGTTCATGATCCCTTTGCTCCCCCTAGTCTGGCCCAGAGAGAGTTTCTGCCACACCCAGGAGTATTGTCCTCCCTGCTGCCGTTATTATGAGGCATGATTTGTATTCTGAATCTGGCAGCACCTAGGCGGCCTATTGTGCTAAACACTGTACACATTAAAAGAAAAGGAGTACTTGTGGCACCTTAGAGACTAACCAATTTATTTGAGCATGAGCTTTCATGAGCTATAGCTCACGAAAGCTCATGCTCAAATAAATTGGTTAGTCTCTAAGGTGCCACAAGTACTCCTTTTTCTTTTTCGAATACAGACTAACACGGCTGTTACTCTGAAAACGGTACACGTTAAGTGCATGAGAAGAGGCAACTGGGGGATTCAACAAACAGAAAGGGTGGAGGTTGCAATAAGGTTCCCTATCTGTCCTACTGCTGGTCAAGAAAAATTGCCAGCCCCCTTATATCCCTATTCCCTTTGGCCACCCCTAGGACTGAGGCATTCCGTTCATCGCAGTATGAGAGTAAGTGTTCTCTACAGCTAGATCTGACCCAGTGTTGCACCTGGGAGTTATCTGTTTGTTCAGCCTGCCACTGATCCTCATTCTGATTGGTAATGGCCAGGGAGAGATCAGCTGCCTCATCTGCCTGTCCCTGAATCTGAGCCCCATTCCTCTCTGTTAGGGTGTTCAATGCCGTGCCGATTCCTGTACATCTGTCTGATGCAGCATTGATTTTTTTGTGGGTTGCAGTCTTTGGAGCTGATCCCAGAGGCTGTGTAACGTCAGGATCGCTCCATACTAATCCCCTGTATTTTTGTCTACTCTACTTGCCTGTCTTCTCTTGGCCCAAGCTTTGCAGTTAACCTTCCCCTTCATTCCCTTCTCTTGCTCTTGTCTTTGCTCTGTCTCCCATATCCCCCCCGGAACCTCCTTCCAGACCTGCTCCACCCTGTCTGCATCCTCTCCTCCTCCTTCATGTCCCATTTTAGGAGTTTACTCCATTCACAAGGCCCACCAGGTCCTTGGTCTCCTCCAAAATGATGGCAAGAGAGTGAGAAAAGATGAGCCCCACAAAAAGTGTGGGACCCAAGAGACAAGGTGACCCCATGCAGAACACTGAATTACTTGTGTATGTTACTTCTTATCCTTTGTTGGCTTCAAGCCTGTTTAGGTTGGGAACTCCAAGGAGAGACCTTGTCTTTGGATCAGTGTGAGGAGCATCTGGCATGTTTTGGAGCTGCGTAAATGTAAAGTCTCTGTTGCTGGTCTCCTTGTGGAGCGAGGCAAGGCTGAGGCTGTGAGGCCTTTTGGGGTCTGTGGGTACAGTTAGGAGGTAAAAGGAGAGATGTTTGCGGGGGAGGGGGGGAGTGGTTCAGCACAGAGGATCCTGAGGGCTGAGTTTCCTTGGGGTGCTAGGAGGTTGTGTGTGGTCCAGGTTGGGGCACTGGCTGGGGATTTGTGAGACCTGGGTTCAGTTGCTTACGCCCACCACGTGTGACCTGAGGGCGAGTCACTTTGCCTTTCTGTGCCTTGGTTCCCCAGCTGGAAGAGTGGGGAAGATAACTGTCCCCTTCCTCGCAGGGGTGTTGTGAGACATACTGTGGGACTGGAGTACAGGTACCTGCAGCAGAATGAGGTGGCAGTTCTGAGCTTTATACCGGTGGATGGTCTGTGTTGGTCAGAAAGGGAAGGGTTTTGGAGTGGGCTCAAAGGAGCAGCATACCTATTGGGGGCTGGGGGCTCTAGGGAGAAGAGCCGTGTGCATGCTGAGCAGGTAGCCTTCTGGAGTATGGCTAAGGAGATGATATTTGGCTGGAGGAAGAGGACACAAACCTCCGCTGCTGCAGCTGTGCACCTGGGACTGTGGGAGCCGCTCTCAGCTGGGCTATGACACGGCTCCCGCATCACAATGGCAGCATTAACACTCCTTCCCCTGCCCACTGGGGGCGTGCTTGAGCTAGCTTTGTGCTGGTGGGGCCTAAGTCACCTCAACCCAGACCCCTGCGGTAACCCAATAGATTAGTGTCACAGCTCACAACTCCAGCCTTGGGTTTGCAGCGAGGAACCAGCAGCGTTCACAGATACGGACTGACTACACTGCTGCCCCCAGCCCACCGGGGATCACGCCGGGCTGTGCGGGTGTGTACAGGGATCTCAAGAAGCCTGGCCATATGCTGATCCAGTCCTTAGCAGTTCTCGGGACTTTGGTGTCTTACTCGTCTTCGGGGATGAGTGATGCTAACAAACCTTTGTGTTCCTTGTCACAGGACTGTGTTTCTGAGAGGGGGCCCAGCCATGGCCACAGGAGGGAAAAGCAGCCGATCTAGCATCCATCGTTACA
The DNA here is from genome assembly GCF_965152235.1 of Eretmochelys imbricata. NCBI lineage: Eukaryota > Metazoa > Chordata > Testudines > Cheloniidae > Eretmochelys > Eretmochelys imbricata. Next base: position 13,662,181 of record NC_135585.1, on the reverse strand, counting down.
CCAACCGTCTGATTAACGAGAAGTCTCCCTACCTCCTCCAGCATGCCCACAATCCGGTGGACTGGTGAGAGAGAGAGCCTTCCCCTCTTCCCTTTCATTTTACCAACTGTGAAGCTGGGTAGGGTCCATGGGATCTGGGATGGATGGCAGCACAGCTTAAATCCGTGGTGGGCACCCTTTGGCCCCCGGGCCGCAGGTTGCCCACCACTAGCTTAAATGTACAACCAGAGTTTTCCATTAGGGACATTGATGTGTGTGTGTGGGGTGGGTATCACCCTGATGGTATGGAGTTGTGTGTGTGTGCGTGTGTTACCCTGAGGCTGTGGAGTTCTTCCCTTCATATCCTGTATGCTCAGATTTGTGATAACCTTGTGGGGCAGGAGGTGACTGTGTGCTACAGTCCAGAACCCAGAATAGGACTTGATTATCCACAACGAGCACACTGATTGCCTCCCATCTTATAACTGGTCCTCAGCCAGCGTAAAATATATTCTAAAACCCAGCAGCCCTCATGGCAGAAGCCCCTTTTTTTCTTTTCTCTCAGGTACCCGTGGGGCCAGGAAGCCTTTGATAAATCAAAGAAAGAAAACAAGCTGATATTTCTGTCAGGTAACCCAAGAGCAAATGCACTGAGCTTTCCCATGCGTGGTTATGTAAATTACACCATAGGCCATGCATCTTTGTGTCAAGCTGGTGTGTGAACGGCACTGGAGATCATTTGAGAAGATTGTCTGATAACCTTGTACTTTGTATCAGCATGAGAGGATCAGACAGGTTTAGGGTTTGTCTACACAGAGGTTATTCCAGAATAAGATAGGATGTGAATTTAAATGACTATAGCTATTCCTGAATACCTTTCTGTGTGGATACACTTAATCCAGAATAAGAGTGCTGTTTTCAGGTTTTGCTTAATCCACCTCCAAAGTGGATTAAGCATTATCAATTCTGGTTAATTCCCACATGTAGACTCGCCCTTAAATGAACACTCGTTTAAACTGGGCAAAACCATGTTCTGAAGCGTCCCTAGCCACTGTTTGCCAGAAGCTGGGAATGGGCGACAGGGGATGGATCACTTGCTGTTTACCTATTTGGTTCATTCCCTCTGAAATACCAGGCATTGGCCACTGTCGGAAGACAGGATACTGGGCAAGATGGACCTTCGGTCCGACCCAGTATGTATGTTCTTATGTTCTTATCCAATGGGCTGCTTCTTGTTTACAAGAGTCTGTGGGGCAAAATCATAGGGGTTAGAGATGGAAATGACAGGGTGACTTAACCTACATTCCTCCAATGCAGATTCATTCCCTGAAGTTTACACTCCAATCCGATTTGTAAGTGTCCCATTCAATGGGCATCCCCTTGGGAGAGTATACCACAGTGAATAGATTTCATTAGTTAGGACATTTGTCCCACTATTCAGCTTGGAACCTTTCTTTAATCGACAGTGTTTGTTTTCAGTCGGCTATTCCACCTGCCACTGGTGCCACGTGATGGAGCAGGAGTCCTTCAAGAACAAAGAGATCGGCAAGATTCTGAACGACAACTTTGTGTGCATAAAAGTGGATCGTGAGGAGCGACCAGATGTGGATAAAGTTTACATGACCTTTGTGCAGGTGAGGAGGTGGGTCTGACGGGGGATGATGACAAGAAAGGGGACATGCATGACAAGAGGTGTGGAGAGAACCTCTCCACCATCCCTGGGTTAGATACACACATTATGATACCAAGGGGTGGCCGAGAGATGATCACTTATCCATGGTTTTTCTTGCAGGCCACCAGCAGTGGAGGGGGCTGGCCAATGAGTGTGTGGCTGACTCCTGACCTCAAACCCTTCGTAGGTGGGACGTATTTCCCTCCTGAAGATGGAATTTACCAAGTTGGCTTTCGGACGGTGCTGCTCCGAATTGCTGATCAGGTATACATTTTTGCATCCTGAGATTTTGTGGTGGGTTTTTGGGTCCTCATCAGAAAAGTACAGCACAGAAACCTGGGACAGGGGAGTGGACTAGCCATCGCCGTTAGCACTGATTGTTTTGGAGGGTTGATGGGGAAAATTGGATTTGGGGTTGGGATAGTGGGGACGTGTGTTTGGGGGACAAACGAACTGGATGTGGGGACAAATGAGGGGCCAGTTAGTGAGAAAAAACACCCACTGATGGACTGCATATGGAAGAGGTGCAGAGCTCTGGATAGGTTAGAGATTGATTAGAATTGATCTGGGGAGGGGAATCATTGGGTGCTGGACCAAAGAACTGGACTGGGGCCTGAAGACAGAATCTGGATTTGACTAACACAGGGAACCTCATCAAGAGGGGACAAAGGCCATGAGCAGCTGATGGGGCAAGACTGACCTTCCGGCTCTTTCATGGTCTCCCTCCTAGTGGAAGCAGAACAAAAATGCCCTTTTGGAGAATAGCCAGAGGATTATGTCAGCGCTGCTGGCAAGGGCTGAGATCGGCATCAAAGGGGAAGATTCGCCCCCACCTTTTCCAGAGGTCATGGCCAGGTGTTTCCAGCAGCTGTCTGAATCATATGATGAGGAATATGGTGGCTTTTCAGAGTTTCCAAAGTTTCCCACGCCAGGTCAGTCCATTGTCTCCTAACTGAGCCATCGCAGCAGAAGGGAGCAGCCCAGGGCATGGGACTGACCTCAGGTGCTTGGCTTTGTTATTGTGTTGCAGTCAATTTAAATTTCCTGTTCACATACTGGACCCTACACCGGGCATCCCCTGATGGCGCACGGGCCTTGCAGATGGTGCTGCACACTCTCAAGATGATGGCCTATGGTGGGATTCATGATCACATTGCTCAGGTAAGGGGGGCTGGGTGTTTGATGGCCTGGAGTGATGGCTCTTGGAGGCACCTTGTTTGGGTAGCATGAAGTGTTCTCTGTTGGAAAGAAGACCCTGGAGGTATAATCAGACTGCTGACCAGGGACGGTGCTGGGCTCTGGTGCATATGTACTATTTCTGCCTCTGCAGGGATTCCATCGCTACTCCACCGACCAGAGATGGCATGTTCCTCACTTTGAGAAGATGCTGTATGATCAGGGGCAGCTAGCTGTGGCCTATGCCAGGGCGTTTCAGGTAGGCCCACTGTAACTCTTAGCCCTAGTGTTAACTTAAGGCTCTGAATCAAGGCTCAGAAGAATTGGCCCCTGAGCAGAGATCTGATCTCAGCAAGAAGCAGCTCATTTCGGACAGTCATGAGCTGCCTGCAGGTTGAGGCTCCACCCCTGTTACACAGAGGGGTGAGAGGGAAATTATCAAACCTATGAGCCATCAGGGAAAAGCACCGCACAAGTGGGAAGATCTCTCAGCTGAGGACCTGTGGAGATGCCTTCCCATGGGGACAGGGCAGAGCGAGAACACGGACCCCACTGGGAGCTCAGCTCCCCCGGCACTGTGATCCTGCTTCCCAGAGCAGCGGGTATAAATCAGCAAGAGAGAGGCTGTGTGTCCATACCAGAGCAATACAGGGTCTAAGTGTAGGCCCCAAGTACGATGGATCTGAGGATCCTGGTTACCTGTCACCTGCAATGGAGGCAGATGAAATTATTGGCCCATCTATTGTCTTGAGATCATCCCAGGAAACTCTGCTTGTCTGAAGCCGGGGACTCTGGCCACGCTCTGCCGGCCTCTGGCCAGACGAGGATTTCTCCTTCACTCTGCTAGCCTCCAAAGGGTTTTGCTGCTGAGGTTTCAAACACAAGCAAGAGTGGAGCTTCAGGTGGACATTCTGAGTTTGACTTTGTGTAAGCGTCCAAAGGACGTCTGCTCTCAGCAACTCTGGTGTAGATCTGGGGTAACTCACAGACACCAGCAGATTTCCCTGGTGTGACGGCGACCCTCCAATCCAGTCCAGGGTGTGCAATCCTTAAACCAGCAGATTTGCTGTTTCCCTGCGTGAGCTCTTTAAATCAGAAGCCCCTGATCGATCTCGTTAGTGTCGCTTTTCCTCCCTTTGTTATCACTGGAATGGAATCCTCGTTGTGTCTTTAACAGATTTCTGGCGATGAATTCTTTGCAGATGTTGCTGCGGACGTTCTGCTCTATGTCTCCCGAGATCTGAGCGACAGGGTAAGTCAGCGCCTTTGCTCGGGTGCGGGAATCACTTGCTTCATTGCTGCCATCACATCCGGCGGCTCCTGTGCTTCGCCAGCAATCAAAGTCACTGACACGAAGCCAAGCCATGCCTTCGCTCCTGGTGCCCAGGCTCCTTCGTGCCAGTGTATCCCCACCTCTGCTGGCTATAACAGACTGGTCTGTGCCAGTTCTGTCTCCTTCTGTCTTGTCCCCTGCAGCGCTTCCTGCTGCCTGGGACGGAGACGGGTCTATGCCTGACCTATGTAGGTATTTCCATGGTCCTCACGGCTGTCTTACCTGATGGCCTCACAATCAGTAATGGATTTTAGCCTCACAACACCCTGGGAGGGAGGGAAGTGCTATCCCCATTTTATAGAGGGGGAACTGAGGCACGGGAAGATTTAGGGATTTGCCCAAGGTCAGACAAGAAGCTGAGCCACTAAATGAACCCAGATCTTTTGCATCCCCCAGGCCAGTGCCCTATTAACTATACTGATATATCAGTACACTACACCTGGAGTATCCCCCTCTGCCCTGTTCCCTGCAGGTCCTCCTGCTGGCTGGGGCGGAGATTTCTCTATATCCGGAGTATCCCCCTCAGCCCTGTTCCCTGCAGCACCTCCTCCTGGCTGGGGTGGAGATTTCTCTCTCTCTGGCATATCTCCCTCAGCTCTGTTCCCTGCAGCACCTCCTGCTGGCTGGGGTGGAGATTTCTCTATATCCGGAGTATCCCTCTCTGCCCTGTTCCCTGCAGCACCGCCCATTGGCCAGGGAGATCAGTCACAGAGGCTTGATCGTACATCGCTAACGCGTGTGTGGTGAGGGGGAGGCAGCTCTGAGCGGCCGGTGCGTCTGTGTTAATGGTGCTGCTGCGTGTTTCAGGCTGGAGGGTTTTACAGTGCAGAGGACGCAGACTCCTACCCGACAGCCAAGTCCAAAGAGAAGCGGGAGGGGGCCTTCTGCGTGTGGACGGCAGAGGAAATACGGCGCCTCCTTCCAGAGCCTGTGGAGGGGGCCTCGGAGAGGAAGACTCTGGCAGATGTGTTCATGCATCACTATGGGATTAAGGAAGGTGGGAACGTGAGCCCAGCGAAGGTGAGCTGGGAGAGGGGGCCTGAGGCTATGGGGAGGCAAATGGAGGCAGGGAGAGAGGGACATGGGGGACACTGGCCTCTGAACTGTGCGGACAGGTGTAGCGAAGGGAGAAGGATTCCAAAGTAGCTATATGGGCAGGGGGATTCTGGGAAGGCATATGGAGATATTGGCAGTTAGCCATACTGGGAGGGGATGATATGTGGCTACTGGGGGTACTGGGAGGAAGTGACTCTAGCAGCTGGGGATACTGGGAAGACACCGTGTGGAAATATTGGCTGTTAGTCATTGGTAGCTGTGGTTATTGGGAGGAAGCCGCACTGGCGGCTGGGGATACTGGGTGGGAGTGGTGCTGGCTGCTGGGGTCCGGGGAGGGAGGTACTGCTAGCTAGGGGTCCCTGGAGAGAGCCATCCTGGGGGTGGGACGCAGTCACTCACTTGAGTTTGTGATGGGAGGCCATCCTAGAGAGCACGAGTGTAGGCCCGGCCGGGGGTGCAGCCTTGTCTGGTCCCTGAGGCGGGAGCTGTGATGCCCCTGGCTCCTTGTTTCAGGACCCGCACCAGGAGCTGAGGGGGCAGAACGTGCTGATTGTGCAGTATTCCCTGGAGCTGACGGCAGCCAGGTTCGGGCTGGGCCTGGAACAGCTCAAGACGATGCTGGTGAAGAGCAGAGAGCGGCTCTGCGAAGCCCGGGGTCACCGACCGCGCCCACATCTGGACACCAAGATGCTGGCGTCCTGGAACGGTGAGAAGGGTCCCTCAGGCTCAGGGGAGTCGCTGGGTGTGAAAGGTGCACACGACTCCCTGGGAGTGATGTTCAGCCAGTGCTGGGCTCACATCCCTAGATGCACTGGCTACAGAAGCAGCCAAGAGGCCTTGTCTAAATCTCTGGAGAGGAACCATAGTCCAGGGCTGGATTACAGAGTCTGGGGTCCTAGGCCCACCCCATGACATGGGACCTCCCTTACCCCCCAGTGAACTGGGGCACTGCCCCCAAGACATGGCTCCATGCCTCATTTGGAGGGCTTGGGCCAGCTCACATCTCTCTGAGCTGTTGTTTCAGGCTGTGTGCAGACTCAGGCAAGCATCAGTCACACTTGGGTCACACGGTCAAGCTTTTCTCCACAACCCCGAGGGCTAGGAGCTTAAGTTTTTTTAAAAAAATGAAAGCTGAGATTTGGCTGTTATCACATGACTCCAGGAGCAGGGGCCTTGTGCTCGGACCTGTGAGGCCAAGCTCTAACCCAGTGCTGCCGTAGTCTCATCTGCCTAGGAGCGGGCAGCCCATCCAGACACTGAGCTCAGCTGAGAGAGTGATTTGAGGGCTCTTGGAATTAACTGTCCCAGACACCAGGAGGTGCTGCAAGAAATGAGACAGGGAAATACCCAGGGCGTAGAGCAGTCTCTGGCCCAGCCAGCAGGAGGCAGTGCAGAGCCTAGAGTCCCTTTTGGACCCCTGAGTTCAGTGCCTTTAGGCCACAGTCATGGCCGAATTCTCTCCCTTGCTCCCTGTTTGGACTTGTCCTTCGGCTCTGCCTCCTGGCCTGCTAGTCCCTGGAGGGACTGGTCCAGGGCCCTGCAGAGCCTTCCAGTGTGGGGGTAGGGGGTGGGAGGTATGTCAGGCTGCTGGGGCATCCTGGGCACACAGCGGTGAGGGGCGATTGCTCGAGGGGTCCCTGCATTTGTTACTTCACAGCCGAGAGCCGGCCCTGCCAAGAGGTCTTGGGCTGGGAGCTCAGCAGCGACTCCATTCCATCCTTCTAGCCCCCAGCCCCGCTTCCCCTTCCCCAGCCCCGTCATGGGCTTTCCTTGCATCCCCGCCCCCGACTGCCCATGGCTTCCCCTCCACCCACCCCTCGGACCCCTTCTCCTGCTGGTGATCCCTGCCCAGCTCTGCTGGGCTGTGACCTTTCTTCACCTCTGGGGCATCTCCAGCGCCCTGGGTCAAGCTGAGAGGCCCCCTGGGAGCATGGGCAAGGTGAATTCTCCCTCCTGGGAAGGCGTCTGGCAGGACAGTGCCCCTGCCTCTCCTGCAGGCCTGGCGCAGGCATTGCCTTTGTTCCCAGGTGCTGCTGAGCTACTTCCTCTCTGAGGCTCTCCGCCTCCCGGTGGCAGAGCAAACCCAGGGAGGGGGCACTCAGGACCGCTTCCCAAGACGGTTCTCCCATTTGCCAGCAGGGGGCAGCAGAACCTTTCTCCGGTTTTCAGGGCAACCTTTGTAAAGGCTCCTTAACACATGTAAACGGTCAAAAGTGTCTGTGTGGTGCCATGGGGCTGAGATGTCACGAGTTCAAGTCCCAGGCTAGGATCAGAGCCCATGGCCAGCACTGACACTGCTAGCTGGCATGGGAGTGGAGGGACCAGGTGTCTGTCTGTCGCTGGTACAAACCCAGGTGTCCCATGGTAGGTAGTAACCTCTGTCCTGACCGGCGTTCCCTCCCAGTGAATCAGGCTGCGTGCGAGCTCTCCCGGAGTCAGAGTGGCCGCTGCGCTTGTCTGTCATGACTGCACGGCATGGCTGGGCTACCGCAGATGGGAGAGACTCCGTATTCCACCAAAGGGGCATTTCGGAGCTTTTTTCCTGGCAGCTGCCGCTCTGATGAGATGTGACGTTCTCGGTGGCTCACGCTGGTTGTCAGGGGCTGGGGCCTGTCCTGCTTTCAGCCCCGCTTCGACCTCAGCAAAGTGAAGCTCCAGGCAGGCTGTTTAAACAAAGGAGTGGAGATCGCTGGTCAGTCCATGGTCCCAGCTGCACTCTGAGCGAGGCTCTGTTCTCTCCCTCTGACCCATGTAGGCCTGATGATCTCGGGCTTCGCTCAGAGCGGGGCGATCCTTGGCAAGGAGGAGTACGTCAGCCGGGCCGGGCTGGCTGCTGACTTCCTGCGAGGCCACCTGTTCGATGCCAGCAGCGGCAGGCTGCTGCGGAGCTGCTACCGGGGCAAAGGCAGCTCGGTGGAGCAGAGGTGAGTGTGGGAGGAGTCGCTCAGCGTGGTGGGGGTGGGTGGGTATCAGCATAGAACTAAGGAGGCTGATTGTCTGTCCGATCAGTCTGTCTGTCTCTTTAATCTGCCTCATCTATTCTGCTGCATTTCGAAGGTGGCCATTGCTGTGGTGTCTGGGCTCTGGTTTCCGGGGGGAGCTGGTTTTCTGCATCCCTTTGAGTGCCCTCTACCCCATTCACAGCTCCCCGCTTCGCAGGCCCCAGCCTTCCCCTTGGGGCCCCTCACCCTGCCCAACCTGCAGGCAGCCAAAGAGTCGCCGTGACCACGCCCCTCGTGGACTGCCCTCACTGCCCGTCTGGTGCTCCCCCCACCCCCGCATTGCCAGGCTGGGCGGGGAGAGGCAGATGGGGTGACGCTGCTACAGCCCAGGGCAGGTCTGTTTCCCACATGTGTGTGCTTGAGGTTAGATTAATTCAGCTCAGGGTGGATGGACTCCCAAGAGAGCTCAGAGGAATTAAGGTTAAATCCTCTCCCAGCTCTTTCTTATCTTTACCTTTCGAAAACACCTTCCCCTGCTGCCTGCGGAATGACAGCTGGGGCTGAGTACAGTGAGCACCAATGTATGCACAGATTGAGATTGGGCAGGATCAGTAACAAAGCTCCATTTATCAAGGGCCAGTGCTAATCGCTGCCTAGAGGGAAACACTCAAAGGGCTTGCTCCAAACAGCTTCTGCTAGCCCCCCACTACCCCCTCTAGCCTCCCACACCTGTGTGCCGTGCCTTTGACTGTGTCTCCCTCTGGGAGCTGGCCCCTCTCAGCCTCCCCCTGGTGGCGAAAGGTTCCAGTTTCACTTATGCAGGAGGGGCACGTGCTTTTGTGACAGATCCTCCGTTGGCGACCCCTGCTGGCGTCTGGGAGGCCTTGCTGTGTTTGTTACATGCACCTCCAGAGCGACACGCCCCGACACATGGTGTAGACATACAGAGCGCGTAGGCAGGGGCAGGCCCAGACGTGAACACACACACGTGCACGTGCCTGTGAGCTCACCCGCACACGTCGGTGCATATGGTGTACACGCGTGCGAGGAGCATGGACACCAGCAGGTGAGTGCAGATACAGGTGCAGAAGTAGTACCTGCAGAGACCCTCACGACTCCCCCTTGGAGTCCAGGCACGGGGGAGCCGGCTGCATGGGCACTTTCTTAATATTTGCTAGCAGCGCCGATGAAACAATGGGACAGCTGTGACAACAGATGCCAGTAGCTCCACAATCCGGATGGACCCCCTCACCCCCCCTTCACTTCTTCCTTCCTTGCCACTGCGCTCTCCTGGGCAAACACAAATTAGGCATGTGTCAACGGGGATGAAGACAATTTGAATGGCAGGTTATTTGCCTGGCTAACAACTGACTGCAGTGTGGGATGGGCGGCACACGTGTTTGTGGACCCTGTTATTTGCCTGGCAGGGCTCTGGGCTTGGGGGTGGTTGGGAGTACGAAAGTGATGCCAGGGAGTTGGGTCCCTAACTGTATTCCGTTCACCCTCCCCAGCACTGGGGCATCCATTTTGGGAGACAAGGCCTGATCCTGAGCACCCTCTTTTCTCACTGATTTCAGTGGGAGTTGAGGGGCTCTGACCTTGTGAAGTCAGAGGATCCGGCCCTTTTTATCGATTTCAGTATCCGGGTTGTTACTTTACTAGTCATGTGGGAGATGGCTGGGGACCATGTGCCGGCAAGAGGGTGTCAGGTTACAAATAACGGGCCAGATCCTCAGCTGGTGTAAACTGGCTTAGCTCCAGTAAAGTCAGTCTGCATTAGCTGAGGATCTGGCCCAATATCCTTCAGGTCATAAGCCGACCACAAGCTGGGCTCAGGAAGACTTCCACTCCATGGGGCAGTGTTCCCGAGTGTGGGTCATCTGCCTTCCAGTGTTAAGAGGGACTGTTCCGGAGTGGTGGATCTCACGTTCTTCTGTCCCTCCCTTCCCTGGTTGTCTTCACAGTGCTGTTCCCATTCAGGGCTTCCTGGAGGATTATGTCTTTGTGATCCAGGCTCTCTTCGACCTTTATGAGGCCTCACTGAACCAGAGCTGGCTGGAGTGGGCCGTGCAGCTCCAGCGCAAACAAGACGAGCTCTTCTGGGACGCCAAAGGCTTTGCATATTTCTCCAGCGAGGCTGGGGACTCCTCTCTGCTCCTCCGCTTGAAGGATGGTAAGTGCACCGTGGAGCTGGGCTGGGTCCCCAGACTCAAGCTGAGAATGAGGAAGTCTTGAGAACTTATCGTAATGTTGTGCTGGGCAAGGTCGTGTTTGTGTGTAGGACCTACAAGAAGCTGGGCTGTAGTTTTCCTTAGTTGTAGTCTTTGATTTCACCAAGAAGCGGAAATTGGGATGCCCCAAAAGGAGCAGAGTCCTCAGTGTGCTTTGTATGGTGGTGCCCGGCACTGGCAAACAAGGGGGAGCTGAGATGCAGGGTGTCGCCCATCGATGCTAGTCCTTGCTTGGTTGCAGAGGTCCTTGCAGGCTAACACGGTAATTCTTTATAGCTTTCCCAGCCTAGACAGTGAGCGTCCCAGCTCAGGCCTGGAGCCTGGGTCTCCAGCATGGCAGGGCCGGGCACTACCCTTCTGCCATGAGTTCCTGGCGTCCTTGGTAATGTCTGAAACAGGCCCCAGGAAAAGATTTCCCAGCCCCTGGATCTTTCATGCTTTGTCTGTGGCCCAGGTCTCAAGGCAGCAGCCTTCGCAGACATCTGCCCTGGGTGCGTCACAGAGCAGCAGCCCTGGAGAGGCTTAGCAGTGCCCGGCCCTGACACCCAGCACACTGACATGCTCCTTCGGCGTCGTCCTGCTGGCATGCCAGGCAGCCATGCCCCTGTGGCAAGTGCTGCGCCTCAGGGGCACTGGGCTGCTTGGCTGACAGGCTCTTGTCTCCCTGTAGATCAAGATGGCGTGGAGCCCAGCGCCAACTCCGTGGCCGTTGCTAACCTACTCAGGGCAGCCTGTTACTCCGGCAACATGGAGTGGGTGGAGAAAGCTGGGCAGATCCTGGCTGCCTTCTCAGAGAGGCTGCTGAAGATCCCTGTGGCCCTGCCAGAGATGGCCCGAGCCACCGTGGCCTTTCACCGCACTCTCAAACAGGTAGGGAGTTTGGCCAGTGGATCTGTGTGGTCAGAGACTCACCCGCTGCTTCCCCAGCACGTCCTGCTCTGCCCTAGCATAGAGGCCCCTCCCCACACTGAGCAGAGCTCTGTAGCTTACAGGGAGTCTGATTGTCCTGGGTGGCAAGACGGCTGCTCCATGGCAGAGGCACGTGGTTTGTGGCTGTTGGCATGTGCCCTGGGGAAGGGAGGGGATTCTCTGCCTGGCAGCTCCTGTGGGGATACTAGGGTGTATAGGGCTGTAGGATGTACCTTGCATCCTGCAGAGAACCCCCAGGGAGGGAGGAGAGACAGCAGTGCCCTTTGGAGCCCCCAGCTGCCTGGAGCCTGTGTGCAGCCACTGGCCATGGCTTCCCCATTCGGGAACAGCTGGTGGCAATTCTGCTGTGTGTATCCCCAGGAGTCGGATGAGGCTGGTACAGTAAGTGACTGACTAGGAGTGACTGTGAAATCGCCCTGTGACCATTCCATGAACTCCTCCTTTGCTTCTCCATCTGTTTCTGGTTGGTTTGGTCCTTTGCAGGCTTTCTCCTCTCTGCCTGGAGGCAGACTAGATGGGTGAGAGGGGAGGGGCGAGGTGGAGATGAATGAATCACAAGGATGAGTGAGCCCATAGCATGGGGGATCCCAAAATGCTGCTTATTGCAGGGGAAGGAAAGAGTCATTTCCCCATCACTGACATGCAGCCACCTCTGGGGTGCCACATGACAGCAGGGAGACAGCACTCAGCAGCACTTCAAAGCAGTTTGGGACAGGAAGTGAAGGACAATTGTGACAGCAAGAATCCAGTCACCTGACTTAGACACCTTCCTCTCTCCACGGTTCCTTGTGTCCCTCTGCTCTCCCCTCCCACCTAGTCATTCCATCCTGCACTTTGCCCTCTCTCCCTCTGCCGGGCTGAGGATTGAATGCATGGCATGGCTGGCCTGCTGTATCTCAGTCCTCCTGTCCCGGGGTATGCACTCACCTTTACCTGACGGAGTGGGGGAGGAAACATTCCCTGGGGCGCCAGAGCTGCCTCCTGCAGGGTTTGGGCACCTTCCTCTGAGGCACCGGGTCCTGGCCACTGTTAGAGAGACAAGCCTGGGCCAGATGGTACTCGGCTCTGATTCAGCCTGTTTCCATTCACCTTTGCATTCCTTTCTCTGCGGACAGGTCGTTATCTGCGGCGCCCCAGAAGGAGAAGATACTAAAGATCTGCTCCGCTGTGTGCACTCCGTCTTCGCTCCAAACAAGGTACCCTCTCCACAACCTGCCAGCCAGCCCCGGTGCCCTCTGGGCACACAGCCTGGTTCTGCTTCTCTGCCTCTCTTCACACCGGGCAGTGGCTCTCTGCAGCGTGCTGGATTCCTGATGCTCTTTCTCCCTCACCCATCCTTCCCCTTCTCCCATCCACACCTCTCTTTTAAAGGGGTGCCCTACTTTCCCCACACGCCCTCCAGTTGCTGTGCCTTGTTTGTCAGCTTGGGAGGCAGGGATCATGAATCCCATTCCCTGGGCGCCTCTCCCTGACACAGAGAAATGGCTGCAGAGGCTCTTTCTGTCAGCCTGTACCCGGGAAATGAATTGTTACAACACAGCATGTGTGTTTACACGGGACTCCCAGAGAGAGACACTTGTTCCAGGGCGAACGTGCCCGGCCTGGCTGTCAGCACTGGATTGCACATGTATCTAGGTTACTGAACTCAGCAACACAACTTCTGCCTGGAAATGCAACAACATCTTAGCTCCCTCCCAGCCCCACACCTTCAACAGGAACCCTGCAGACTCCCCCAGAAGCTCCTCTGTCTCCTCTGATCCCTCAGTTCCTGTGCCAGGAACCCCCCCCCCCCGAGCCTAATGTCCTCTTCCAGCCATTCGAATCCCCAAACCTCCCTTAGATCCTCCCTCAGCCCCAGCCCCCTGAGACGCACCCAGGACCAAGATCCGTGCATCCACTCTCAGGTCCAGGAGTTCCCATGAGCCCAGTGCTGGCCCGCTTTCCTCACTCCCAAGTGCCTTGTGCTGTCCGTGCTGTGGGCTGAGGGCAGTCAGCTCTGCGCAGCACAGTTGCCTTGGGCATGGGGGTTTGTCATGCACTGGCATGTTGGATGCAATCCCTTTAGATGTTAAATGAGCCCCTGGTGCTCGGCTGTTCCTTGCAGTTAGCGGTGACTGTATTTTAAGGCATTCCCCGGTGGAGGGTGAGTACGAGGTGTAACATCTTCCAACCGCTCACCTCGTGTTCTGCTCTCCCGGTGGAATGGAACTGGTTCGTCACTCCTGATTAGGGCTGTGTGACTCTGCCTGTCCCGGCGTGGCTGGGAAGGCGCGCTGAGCACCCCGGCGCTGCTGCCTGGGGTTGGGAGTGGAGCTGTCGGATTGGTGTGGAAGAGATCGAAATCCCTCCGAACAGCGCGACAGCTGAGCCCCGTGGCAGCTGTCACATTCAGCCGGCAGCGTCTCTGCCCTTTTGATTGACAGCTTGCTTACTTGGTAACATGTCGAGCTGAACGAAACAGGGCAGAAGAGAAGGGACGGGGTCAGTGCCAAAGGAGAAGAAAGTTCGTAGCTATGAACAGCTGAACTGGGTTCATCTCTGACAGCAGCAGCTCAGAGCGCTAGTGCCAGGAGTCGCACGCCTAACCACACGCTGGAGTGCGACTGGCAGGAGTCACACACTGGGCCACGTGTCAGAGCACTAGTGCCAGGAGCCGCCCGCCGGAGCGCCGGTGCCGGGAGTCGCCCGCCCAGCCGCAGCGCCGGTGCCGGGAGTCGCCCGCCCAGCCGCAGCGCCGGTGCCGGGAGTCGCCCGCCCAGCCGCAGCGCCGGTGCCGGGAGTCGCCCGCCCAGCCGCAGCGCCGGTGCCGGGAGTCGCCCGCCCAGCCGCAGCGCCGGTGCCGGGAGTCGCCCGCCCAGCCGCCCGCCGGAGCACCAGTGCCGGGAGTCGCCCGCCCAGCCGCAGCGCCGGTGCCGGGAGTCGCCCGCCCAGCCGCCCGCCTGTGCTAGGAGCTCTCTGTGCACTTCAGGTACAACACACTTGCTCTCTGCATTGTTCCTCGTAAGAGCCCTGATCTGTTAGCAGACTGGTTCGACTCGGTAAGCTCAGTCACTGTGCACATCCTAGCCCTGCAATAATCCCAGTGAAGTGAAGAGACCCACGGCACTCCTGCAGGATCTGAGTCCTACCCGGTGTGTGTGTCTGGCAGGACCCCGCAGCCGTGACACTCTCTGCAACGGCTTTGGTGCAGGCCATCACTGCCCCGCAATCTCTCCCTGGCTCCCCAGGCCCCATCCATGCAACTGGCGTTGCCAGCCAGTCACTGGCTCCAGTAAGTGACTCTGGTCTGTGTCTGTAGCAATCCCGTCATCTCCTGGCCTTTCTTCCCTGCGTGGGAAGGTCGCCATCCAGTCTACACAACAGTCCTGTGCCCCTCCCTGGGATCTGCCACAAGAGCTAATGTGGGCAGCATGGATACGTGCCAAGGAAGAGTCAGCCTGGATTTACTCAGGGCCGCAGCGGCTCGAGGGCCTCCAGGGTCGGGGGTTGCAGCAGTGAAAAGTGGGGTTTTTGCGGGGAGCCAGTGGGTGGTGCTGGCTGAGTGTCAGGTGTGACGCAAGGTGGCTGGGCTTGCAGAGGTTCAGCTGCCGGCTGGGCTGCCTCCCGCGGGTGGGTAAAGGCAACCACAGAGTGTGCCCTCCCTTGGGATGAATCTCCTGTGGGCACAGGAGGTGAGGAGGTGTAATGAAGGGAACGTGGCTCCTGGTTGCTCAGAGCCTGTTCTTCTCCTGCTGGCTCCAGCATCTCTCTGGTGCTGGCTCCATGACAGGCTGGCTGTCCCATGGCTCCAGTGTGCCCTGGCCAGTCCTTGTTCTGCTCGCGGGGTCTCTTTCTGTTACCAGCTTTATTCCTCCCTCTCTCCCTTGGAAGGATTAAAGCCAGTGACCCACTTTGCTGGAATTGAACGTACTGGGTTGGCAGCAGGAGGCTGAGTCCTCTGGTGCCACTGTTAATAAATTACTCCCTGTTCAACAGCTGTGCCAGCCTTTGTTCTCTGCAACCTGAGCAGGTTCTGCAAGGGGGACTCGGACAACAAACCGACCGGGGAGCGCGAGCAAATCAAATGGCAAAGAAATTCACTTCCTTTCTCGCTGTTTAATTCAGTTGCCTCCAACTGCAACACGGAGCTTTGGAAGCCAAAGCCCAGCTATTCGCGACATTCACTCCAGCACTGCAGAGATAGATGGTGGAATATCTCTTGGTAGGGGCGATGGAAGCTCCCTAAAAGTGGGAGGGCCACCAGTGTCCGAACTGTGGCCCCACCCATTCCCCCGAGGCCGTGCCCCCATGTCGCCCCTTCTCTGCAAGGTTCTGCTCCCATGCCACCTCTTCCCCCCAGGACCCTGCCCCCCGCTCACTCCTCTCCCCCCCCGTCCCCCGCATTACTTGCCCTTACGTCCAGTAAAAAGTGATGGGACCATGGCCCTCTGCCCCCAGCGTCCCTGCCTCTTAGGTTTGCCTTCCCTGCAGTACGAGGCAGGAAAGAGCAGGAGGAAGATTGGTCCCTGGAATGGGTTTCACGTCAGAGCCTGGACTTGTGGAGATAGTTAAAATACCAAAGTGTGGGCTCCTTGGCAACCGCCCACACATTCCATGTTTGGCCTAGTCACTGGGGTTGTCAAAGGATTGTGGGCTGTGACCTCAAAGGATTGTGGGATTGGGAGCAGGGTAAGAAACTGCAGCTGGTTTTTGGTTGATGAGTGGAGGAAGGCTGAGAATTTTTTGCCCAATTGTTTGTTGGCAACAACTATTAGTGCACAAAGAACCCAGCAGCCATGTCTGTTTTTAGCAGATTGGTTAGCAGAACCAATGCAGGTGCCCGCCTCCCCCCGCCTCCATCCTTTAACAACAGCTGTCGCTCTTGTGCTCCCGTTGATCTCCTGGGCCCTTCCCTTTCCCTGCCTTATAGAAAGGAGCCTGAGCAGGATTGCACCTGGTGATGGATTTGGTTTATTCTCTTTGTGGTTCTATCTGACTCCGGTCCTGCCGATGGATATTGAATTAAACTACATGCTAGTGTTCTATTGCATGGTTCCCATTTGGTTCTCAGTGAAAATCATGGCACTAAAAGACTCCTTCCCTATCCTTCTAAATAAATGTTGCCTCTGACATGATGTGTTATTTCCCCGTTGCTGCATCACATCCCAGTCTCTAGAATCACTTTGCAGAATGGAGGGAGAAAGAACTTGCTTTGGAGTCTTTCCATGTGTCTATAAAAGATTCCAGGCAAAAGAGCACAGAAGCCCTGGAGACTGACTGACTGATTAAAGCAGAGACAAGGACAGCCTGAGCAGAGAGAGGGCTGTGCTTTGAAATTAATTTTCAGTGCTTTTTAGAATAGCAAGGTATGAGTTGCTAGTTCCTGAGCACAACCAGTGAAAAGAACAATGGCATGGCTGAGATGCAAGCAGAAGAATGGGCAGCAGCCTTGTGCCACTCAGGATATAAACAATGACATGTAGGTGAACACACAGGAAATGACAACAGCCTGTTGAACAGGAAGAGAAATGTGACATCATCAGAATGGGGAGTTGACTTGTCAATGATATCATTCGTAGCACTGTGCAGAGGATGGAAACTCTGTTTCATGAGGATTACGAGATTTTGAAACTTGGTTTAAGTTCTCCTCAGAACAAAATGCAAACATTTCAGAATTCTCCATGAAGAAAAACTTAATTTCAGATCAGTTGAAATGTTTTGTTTCTGTTTCTATTTGAATATCATAATCTCTAATAAAATTCAAAATTAAAACACTTTGAAGCAAAAAGTTGTTCCTGGGTAAATAATCAAACCTTTTTGTTTTGAGAACACCGAAACAGGATTCTTTGATGTTGGCAGAACTTTTTTCCCAGATTTTTCTCCACAATGAAACTTCTATGAAATCAACATGATTTTGTGAAGCGTTTCGATGTTGATGTAACTTCATTTTCCATTGGAAAATGGTTCTGTCCAAGGTCTTCTGACTGCCAAGACTGTAACAGGGTTCAAAAAAGAACTAGATAAGTTCATGGAGGATAGGTCCATCAATGGTTATTAGCTAGGATGGGCAGGGATGGTGGCCCTAGCCTCTGCTTGACAGAAGCTGGGAATGGGTGACGGGATGGATCATTTGATCATTACCTGTTCTGTTCATTCTGTCTGAAGCACCTGGCATTGGCCACTGTCGGAAGACAGGATACTGGCCTTTGGACCTTGGGTCTGACCCAGTATGGCTGTTCTTATTAGTTGGGGATGCAAGAGGGGTTCTTGTCAGTTTTCTATAGGGATGGGCCTAAACCAGAACCCTGGATTCCAACCTGCCTGAAGCTTTGGAAAGTTTGGATCAGAACATCTCAAATTACACAGACCTGGGTCCATGTCTCCCAGTGCTGGTGTCTTCAGCGAACGAGGTATTGTGCCCTGCTCAGCCTCTCTATAATGGACGGGATGTCAGAGGCCTGCATCCACCCTGGTCACAGCTGCCTCTCTCTCTGTTGTCTCCAAGGTCTGGAGTGAGAGATCCTGTCTCTTCCACATGTGATTGACGCTGACAAGGAGACAGAGCTGCTGAACACAAGCACCTCCTGGATTGTCATATGAGGGCTTACCTGATGCCAGGCTATCTCCTCACAGTTTGGTAAAACAGGGCTGAAAGCAGAAGAATCGGAGCTGAAGTGTCCTAAGTATCTTCTGACTTGCTAGCTCAGGGCTGCGGCCAGAGCCTAAGCCAGGTACGACGTCTCTGCTGCCACCGGAGGAGGAGAGGCAGGTGCTGTCCCTGCTGCAGCTGAGAAGTTAAGTGCCAAGGAAACTCCAGGCAGGAGCCTGAAGAAAGATGCCTCCATGCTGCTGGGTCCTATGCATGTGGCAGGGTTTGCTGCTGCTGGGGCTTTTGACACAGTATGCTGCTGAGAGGTGCCAGACTGTCAGCCCTAGGACTGGCGTCCTCTGATTGTGCCCAGAATCGGCAGGGCAGGCAGCAGCAGTCCAAGCTCCCCGACGCCATCCTGCCTGCGTGCCTCTGGTCTGATCTGCAGAAACCCACCTCTGAGGACGAGAGACGTGCTGTTAACTCAGGCTCCATGGCCCCCGTGAGTCCTGGGCACTGTTCCCTCTGAGCTGTGTGCGTGTGAGCCCGCACACCGATCTGAAACCCCGCACATACGGCAAAACACCGCGTGCACAACAAATGAAATGCTACATCGGAGCCAGGCCGAAATATCATTTACGGGCGACTTTTGACATTGTTCGCCCACCATCTATCAACACAGCCAGATTCTCCTAGCCGGCAAGGGGGGGGAAAGGGAAAGGAGGTTAAATTTCCTTTTTTCTAAGTATTTAAAGATGACATCTATAAAATAACATGGTATAAAACTATTATCACAAATTGCAAATTAAAACTTTTTAACTTTATAAGCATTTTACTCGCTTGGGCGCACTTGCCTTATGGCGCACAAATTTGAACTCTTCTTCAAAAATTTGCACAGAAGAAATTTTTCACACACAAGGCCTGTCAAAAATTAGAGGGAACATTGGTCCCGGGTCACCACAGGAACTGGACTGAGATCATCAACTCATTTCCTAGCCACTTCTAGTCATGACCAGCCGGGGCTGGGTTCAGCAGAATGACCTGGCAGTGAAAGGCTCTGAGAGGTTTAATGAGCAGCTGCGGGGTGTCACGCTGGCCGCAGGTTGCAGACTCAAGGGGTCTGTCTCTCCCCTGCCCACTAGAGGAGGACAGAGTGCTAGGTTACACCTGCACCTCAGGCCCCATGCAAACGCTACCAGGGGTTGCAGTCTGTGCCCACTTTGCACCAGTGTCCATGCCTGCCCCAAGCGCAGGGCAGGGAGAACGAGCCTCAGGAGAGTTCCCGCAGGGAGGATAAAGCTCGTCCTGGATACAGGCTTGCCTTGAAGTGGGAGCAGAGTCCCAGGTTCATCCGGGGAGTGGGCTGGAGGGCTCCATTCTCCCCAGGGCAGGCAGGGAGCGCGAGCCCTGTGGAACCCCATCGCGGAGCCTGGTTGAGTGTGGGGCATGGAGTGAATCCAGAGCTGGGGCACTGCTGGCTGGGGGATTTCAGCACGGCTTCCCCCTGGGATCCCTGGATGTGCCTGGCCTCTCCCGCCCTCTGTGTGTGGCGCCCATTACTACTCTTGCCAGTTAACTGGCTCTTTTTCCCCGGTCCACCTCAGCTAAAGGAGAGGAGAGGCAAAGCCTTCCAGCCACACTGCTCAGGATTTGGACAGGCTCAGACACCAGGACCCCAGAGCAACTTTCCTGTCCAACGAGACGTGTGGAAGCCTGGGCCCAAACTGCCTTTTCCCCCTTCAGGAGGCCGCTAGCCCAGAGCTCCTAACAGGCGCCTCTGCCCTTTCCCGGTCCCCTCCCACCACTCTCCATTTCTCCACCCCGTTCTGCAGCGCTTGCCTCTCTTGCCCTGGAGACGGCAGAGCAGCTGTGTCAGGAGTTTAAGAGACGTCAACATGACACCCCCGCCCACCCACCCATTGCTGGCAGGTTGCTGGGGGCTAGCCTGAGCTGCATTGATGTAATTAACTAGGTCGTTCCAGTAATTAATTCCTCGCAAACATCACAGCGAAATCCTTGCCGTAGTGAGGTTGAGAAAGCTGGTGAATTTACATTTGATACCAGTGTTGGGGGGGGGGGGGGGAGCGTTTCTGTTTGAGGAGGGAGGAATCAGTGAGTGCCGCAGAAGGATGGGTTCATTTAACCCTTCGCTGTGCTGAGCTGGAGTGGGAGGGACCCAAGTCTGGAATCTCAGGTCTGTCATTTTGTATGGTAACATTTCAGGCCAAGGTGCATGATAATCAGGGATTAATAGCGACAGCATCCTTTGTTTAACTAGCATCCTTCATCCCATCTTTAGACACTTCACCAAGTGATAGAAGATGTGGAGCCTAAAGGCTCACTTCTCCTCCCCTCCAAAGTGCAGCCTACTCTGGGGCAGAGCACGGCATCTCTTTAGCAGCCATCAGCAACGCTACCCAGCAGCTTGGGAACAAGAACTTTTGGTTGTAGTGAGTTGGGAGTCGTGCAGCCTGTTCCTGACCTGCTGCTGATTTGCATTGTGACCCTGAGGAGGTCATTTCCCTGCTTTGTGGCTCAGTTTCCCCTTGGAAAATGTTGCTAACGGTCCTTTATCCGCTGTGACGCTTGCTCTTAGAGTCACCCCCACCCTTGTAACACGCATTGAGCTCAAAGGAAGCTGCATCTGTACAGTTCTTGCTGTTAGTCTTTCAAGGGTCCCTGCGTTCAGTAGGCCGGGGGTCTCAGGCTGCCCTATGTGGTTGTGTGGTTATTATTGTGCTCTCTGAAAGGGGTGGATGAGCCCTTCATTGAGGTCTCCTCTGACTGTCAAGGTGGACTAGGCTTGGGGGAGCTCTTGCTGATTGGCTAGAAGGGGGGAGTGCAGATGTTACCTGTGAGCTGCAGCCCTCCTTGCACTGACCTGCTTAGAACATGCCCTGGATTCCCCACTGCTCCGTGCCAGCAGGGGCTGGTGGACTAGGGAGGAAAGAGACGTTGGTGTCTTTTCCTCCTAACCTTACCCGGTGCTAGGGGCCGAAGGCAGTGTCCTGACGGTGGCAGGCAGATTTCAGTCACTGCCAGAGGCAGGCACAGGCCTGGGTCTGAGCCTGCTCCTGGGTTAATTCCCTGGCCTGCTAAAGGCCTGCGGGGTAATTATGAAGGATTTCATTATCTCCTCTTCCATGGAGCGCTAACACGCCAGCCTTGCTTTGTCCTGGCCCAGCCAGAGGACCTCAGGGAGGCTGCGAGAAAATGAATAATGAATTTCAGATTAGATATGAATTGGTAATTAATCACTCCTGGAATTAATTCCAGACAAAGCCAGTGGGGCACTGGGGGGAGGCAGGAGGGGGGTTGGAGAGAAAGGATGCCAATCCTGAGCTGAAGCCAGAGGCAGGGAAGGGGGCCCCTCCAGCCAGGGAGGGGGCAGCTAGCTCCAGGCCCCTGTGGAGGAGATGGGAGCAGGCTGAATGGAAGGCGCCCTGGGAAAGAGAGATGGTCCATAGGAGGGCAGCAGTGGCCGCTGTGTGACGAGGGGGCCTGCTGCCCAAATGGAGGGGAATGGGGCAGGACAGCTGTTGGGGGGAGGGCGGGAGTTTGGAGCACGTCAGAGAGAGGAGAGTGAGTGGGAGGCTAGCCGGGTCTGTGGCCTGGTTGGGAGGAGTCCGGGGCAAGCCCGAGGCTTTAGCAGAGGAGCTAGGAGATGTGTGTGGGTGGGGGGAATGTGGCTCGCAGGGTTTGAAGCAGGCTCAGTGCGATGTGGGTGGGGCTGCGCTGGAGGGGTGCAGTGTGTGTCAGTGGGTGGGATCTTTGCCTGCCTCTGGCGTGCGAGGGGAGTTGGTATGCGGTGGTTGGGGTGGAAGCTGACATGTGTTGTGTGGAAGCACGAGTTGGGGTGATGTGTGCAGTGATTGCTGCTCTAGGGTGTTGGATGTCAGTGCCGGGGGACATTGGTATGATCTGTGCTCTGCTTGCTGCATTTGGATGTGAGGGGTGTGTCAGTGGTTCTGTGTGTGTACGTGTGTTTAAGAACAGATGTGATCCGTGAGGGGGCTGGGGTCTGCTATTGCTGGGAGCGTGTGTGTTTAGGGGTTAGTGGTGTGATCGGTGTGATGGTGTACAGTTGTATTGGTGTGTGTCTGCGCTCAGGGCTGTGGGTGTGATGTGTGCCGTGGTTGCTGGGTTAGGGCGCGGGGCGTGGGTTGGTGTCAGAAGTATGTCTGCGCTGACTTCTGGGGTGCTGGGATGACGGGCCTGCTGGGCAGACAGTGCAGGAATGCCGCCCTTCTTTGCTGGCGTTGGAGAACAGGCTGGCTGGGGAAAACATGCGTCCTCCCGCCCCCTGGCAGCAGGTCCCGGCCCACAGCAAATGAGCGTGTGGGCGACAGCGAGCCAGGGCATTGTGGGAGAGCGCAGGCTCTGGTGGGGAAGGGTGATCAGCATTTTGGCTTGAAAATTGCCCGGGTGCCATGTGAACCACGAGTAAGGCTATGATTTTGTCGCGGAGGTCGCAGAAGACATGGAATCTGTGACTTCTAGAGACCTCCGTGACTTCAGGCCCCCACTGGTAGGAGCTGCAGGGTCCCCCGCCGCCCGTGGTGGCTGGGAACTGTGGGGCACCCCCGCTGCCTGGGGCTGTGGGGTACCCTGGAGATCCGAGAAGCCCTGGGCAGCAAGGCAGTGGGGGAAGGCCGCTGCTCTGAGCCATGGGTGGTGGGGGCCCTCAGAGCTCCCCCCGCACCTGCCCAGGTGTGGGGACCCTGCAGCTCCCCATTTTGTCATGCATATTTTTTCTGAAAATCAGGGACAGGTCACGGGCTTCTGTGACTTTTTCTTTATTGCCTGTGACCTGTCCATGACTTTTACCAAAAAGATCCGTGACAAAACCTTAGCCTTAACCATGAGCCACCTGTGGCAGGGTTGTTGGACTGCTTGACAGCCTCCCGCTGTCATTGCATCCTGCACCTGTGCTGCTCTGCCCCATGCCCCCTGGCTTTGTCCCCCCCTCTGTCTGGCATGCTGGAAGATTTGTCCCCTTCTCTGGGCTCCATGGGATCCCTAGTGTAGGGGGAAAGGGAGGCAGTGCTGAACATGCAGCCATTGGCCTGAGAGGGGGGATCGGTTATTTAGCATCTGCCACAGTTAGGAAAGTGGCTCCTTGTCGAGTGTCTCAGGGATCCGAGGGGAGTGTTAACTCTCAGGCCGGCTTGGGTCCGTCTGCGCTGTGGCTCTGACTCCTGCCTGCGGGAAACTGGCATGGCTTAAAAGAGATTAATGCCGTTTGAGCTCAATTAGAGCAGCGAATTTGAAGCCTGCTGGGCAGCGGGGGTGTTGCCAGCAGCGCTGTTGATCACAGTTTGTTCGTTGGGTAAACAGGACTTGGGTGGGTTTGCAGCAGAGTTAGTCACTGCTGCAGCACACGGCCCAGCACCACAATGGGCCAAGCTGTCCGTGCGGCCGCTCCCAACTGGGAGCCAACAGGGAGGGGCTGTGCAGCTACACATACGAATAAGCATCGAGTCCCAGGCCGGGCAGCACCCACTGCACATGGTGCCCCCTGACGGTACCCCTCATTGCATGCCAGCACTTCCTTGCACAACACCCCTCGCTGCACACACAACCCTGGGCATTACTCCCCCCTGCATGCCAACCCTGCCCGGGCACCCGCGCACAGTACACACCGAGCCCCCAGGCAGTACCCCTCACTGCACACTGAGCCTGCAGGCACCACCCCTCACTGCACATTGAGCCCGCAGGCAGTACCACTCACTGCATGCCAGCTCCCGTCACTGCACACTGAGCCCTCAGGCACCACCCCTCACTGCACACTGAGCCCTCAGGCACCACCCCTCACTGCATGCCAGCTCCCATCACTGCACACTGAGCCCTCAGGCACCACCCCTCACTGCACACTGAGCCCTCAGGCACCACCCCTCACTGCATGCCAGCTCCCATCACTGCACACTGAGCCCTCAGGCACCACCCCTCACTGCACACTGAGCCCTCAGGCACCACCCCTCACTGCATGCCAGCTCCCATCACTGCACACTGAGCCTCTCATGTGATACTCAGCAGTGCATGCCCAGCCGTCCCCAAGCCCCACCCGTCACTACACCAAGCCCCCTGTGTGACACCCTTCACTGAACGCTGAGCCCTTACAGTATACCGACAGAGTGGCTTGAGTGGGGGTTGGCAGGGATCAGCACCTTCCAGGGTGGAGCCCTAAGTTAGCACAGATCAATGAGAGGAGAGTGACCTGCATTGAGGAGCCCTGGCCATATGGTCCTGCGCTTATTCTGGTCAGGAGGTGCCGTACGTTTTTGTTGCTAAGAGGGGAAAACAGGCGTTTAGGTCTCACGGGAGACATGCACAAGGGGAGGAGGGGTAGCAGGGTGGGTCAGGCAGGATACGCCATGTAGAGGGGGTGCAGGAAAGGGGAGAGGGCTAGAAATGGGGGTCCCACATTCTTCCGGCAGCATTGGTTGGTCTGTAGGGTCGAGGTCTCTCTGGAATAGAAGCATAGGACTAGAAGGGATCATAAGAGTCATGTAGTCTAACCCCCTGCCAATGTGCAGGCTTTGTTGTGTCTAAACCATCCGAGACAGGTGGCTCTCCAGCCTCCTTTTGAAAACCTCCTGTGAAGGTGTTTCCATGACCTCCGGAGGTAGTCTCTGCCCTTGGTCTCCTGTTCTTACCGTTAGGAAGTTTTTCCTGAGATTTAATTTCAATCTGTTGTGCTGGAGTTTGAACCCATCGCCTCTTGTCCTGCCCCTGCTGGCAAGAGAGAACAACTTTTCTCCATCTTTTTTATGGCAGCCTTTCAAGAAGCTGGCATGTCCTCCCCACCCCCAATCTCCTGTCTTCCAAACTAAATATACCCAGGCCCTTCAGCCTTCGAAGAAGTGTTACAAAAAGTTAGTAAATAGCAGCAGTAAAGGGTGTGGGGATGTGATTGCAGGGTCTGTGCTCCATGAGACATGCGCTAAGATCTGTATCTGGTTCTCTTCACCTTCCATCCTCCCCTCTCCTAGCATGTGTAGGCGTGATACAGTTAGCACTTCCCACGGTGGGCCAGGGGAGCTGACTGGGTCTTGACTGTGTTCTCCCTTTCACTCCATCCCTGACTGTCTCCATCTCTGTGTATCCCAGGTGCTGATGCTGGCGGACGGGGACAGTACTGGATTCCTGTACCACCATTTGCCTTTCCTCTCCTCCCTGGAGAGGAAAGACGGAAAAGCCACTGCTTATCTCTGTGAAAACTTTGCCTGCTCTCTGCCTGTCACCTCCTCCCAGGAGCTGCGCAGGCTGCTGCTGCTGTGAGCTGTCGCCCCGTGGCCCCGCCGGGCACCCTGCCGTCTTGGCGAAGGTGAAAGAAAATAGACTAGCGAGACAGCCGCGGTGACTATGCATGGACGCAGCGCAGAACTCTGCAATAAAGTCACCTTTTGCACAAGCCACCCCCTGGATTGTTCTTAGTGAAACCGACAAGCAGTCACAGCCATCCATCCCTGCTGGCTCCCCACCACCCATCCGTGAGCAGCTCTGTCCTCTGAGATGGTTTTAGCCCTCGTGTTTCAGTTGTAACAGTGTCTTTCCTCCTCCTCATCAGGAAGACTCACACTCCACAGTTCTCAAGAGCACTGCCCATTTGGGGCTGATTATGTTCCTTGCATTCAAATCCCCAGGGACAGGTGCAGTTAGTTCTGATCTGAACCATGACCAGTTGAGTCAAATATGAAGAGTCCACATGCAGTGGAATCTAATCATAACAATGTCCAATCAGGTTGCTCCTTTTCCTAGGTAGGTTTTGCAGCACCCCGGGCGGTGGCATTGTCCTTGTTTATGGAAACTGAGGCACAGAGAGATTCATCTGCCCAGATTACATAGGAAGAGCCAGGAATAGAACCCAGGAGTCCTGACTTCCCATCCCCCTACTCCAATGTTTCTCAACTGGTGGGTTGCGATCCCTGGGAGTGGGGTGGGTGTTGTGTAAGGCAATCCAGGGAGTGGGGGGGGCAGGGGGAGGCACTGGAAATTTTATTACAAATAAAAACAACGAAAGTCTCACTCCCTGCACAGCCTCCCTTTTCAATGTCAAGGATTCTCTGTCAGCCTCTCCAAACACACGCACAAATCAATTACACAGGCTTATTAGCACTGTTAGCATGAATACATTTTTACTCGTAAATGCAAGGAAGGCTACAACATTTTTTTTTACCTTAAATAAGGATCTGCCCTCTGAAAAGCACTGCCCTCCTCTAGCCAGTGTCAAGGGGGATGCGGCGGAGTGTCTAGCTGTGAACCGTCATGCGCAGCAGTGGCTAATTCCAGTGGGCCACCGGCAGTGTGGTCTAATTCAGGGGTCCTCAAACATGGTTCCCTGTGGCCCACCTGTACAGCTGCAATGGGCACTGCACCCCGCTGTTAACACCACTATTAACAACTAGAACCATTAATAATCATTACAGACAGCTAAACGATAACACTGTAAGCAAAGAATTCCCATGTTTCCTTTTCATTTGAATATAAACAGTTGTAAGGATAGAAATCCCTAGCAATATGCACTCAAAGACAGGCTTTAAGGTCTTTGAAAGCAACAGGTTTAGTAAAGCTACACTTTAAAAAAACATGGAGAGCAAAATGTGGTGTTCAAACAGGGCAAACAGTGCATAACTGTACCATGTACAAAACTGAATGAGCAACACAACATTAATAAAATTGTTAAAAAACCAGTTATTTGTTGATTTTAAACTTGAACCCTATATTGTGTTTTCAGTATTTTTTTAGTGTAAAATCTGAATTTCTGTGTTGTATAAGTCAAGACTGAACCCTACTCTCTACTAATTAGAAAACAATCAGATATTGTAAATAAAAATGCAAAATAACAGTTCTGTTATAACACACTGAGGCAACAGGTACTCAACCCGTCCAGTGAAAGAGAATCCAAACTTCAAGCATGCATCATCGTATTTTCTTACCACTTTATTTTTTTGGCTGGCTCATTTGTGTCACTGTAGATGGTCCAGGGCTTTCATCATCTTCTCCACCAGTGCATTCTTCTTGCTTCTGAAAAATAAATCCAGCCAGGTCAGATAGAAAAACTGCTTGCCGTTTTTACAGTTGTAAGTGGCAGACTGTGTGTACACTGCTAGGTTACCTTGCAGTGAAATGCATCATTGTACTCGCGAGAATTAAACTTGATTTATTGCAGCTTGGGTTTTTATAAATAAAGTTTTTTCTATACTCTGTCCAGCATATACAGCTCTAAACATTTCATTGCTGTAGCTTTTACTGACGTGAGTCACATGGAGTTAAAGATTTACTAAGAGCTTGACTGGAGAATACAGTTATGCCGGTGGACCATGTGGCACTGTGCAGCAGCCCTCAGTTTGGGAACCCTGGGTCTAATTCCCTCTGTCCTGGGGCGTGGGGGTCTTTAAGAATCAGTGTTGCAACCTGCAGTGACTGCTGATTTTAGTCCAGTGGGAGCAGATAGCTCCATTTCCCTCTTGCCACCACTGGGGACCAGCATATGTGCCTGGTTGGGGGTAATAGCGTCTCTCAGTTAAACGCTGACTCCCCCGGGGCTCAGAAAGTTCAACATGGGTCACTTTAAACACATGCTCAAACCATATAAGGTGGAAAATAGAAGCATGGCTAACTGGGTGCATGGTGCCTGGGGCAGGAGCGGGCTGGGACACTGGCTCCCATTAAAAGCAAAGTCATTGTCAGGCCAGAGGAGATGTTGCCTTCAGTGCTGTGGAGGCTTCCTTGCGATCGTGCCCCCATGCTGGTGGTGCAGGCAGGCAGTTCATTCCCACACCAAAGGCAGCTAGCAGGGCAGGCCGAGTGAGCAGGCGTGAAGCCTGGGAGGGTTCTTGGGGCAAGCCCCTCACAAGCAGCGTTTGCCTGCTGCTGGGGCTGCTCTTGGGAGCTGTGTCAGGAAAGCAGGGGGAGAAGTAGTCAGCACTCGGACTTCCACCTGTAGCACTGCTTGATCTCCCCTTGGCTTTTCCCTTCTCTGTAGCTCTCCCATCTGCTTCGCCTCTCCTACTCCTGGGCCGGCTCTCTGCCTAATTAAAGGAGCCAGGAGAGATTTAGGGGCCTCTAACCGTCACCATGGAACAGGCTGTGATGGAGGGATGCTAGTAACTAACCCTACTGGGGCTGACCTGCTACCTTTGTGCTGGCTAGTACCATAGGTACAGACACAGCCCAGTGACAGGGTTACTCGTGGGAGCAAGGGACCTGAGTAAGTGTAGCAGAATGGGGCCCACCGTAAGAGAATGAGGACCTGATACATTGGCCTGACCATCATCCTGTCAGCCCTGTTGTCGCCTGCGTGATACCAGTCTCAGCTGCTTGACCCTTTGACTCCCAGCTCAGCTCCTCAGGAGCATGTTCACCTATGAGGGATGGCTGAACAGGAGGCAGAAAGGGGCGGGGAGAGCGTGACACTGGAGAGAAGAGGCAACGACTCAGCTGGGAACGTGGTGCATGGAGAGAGGTGTGGGGTCTCTGAACCCCGCGGCTGTTCCTGCAAGGGAACTAGCGAATGACATTTCTGGACCCCGTGACAACAGCCTCGCTCCCCGCCTAGCAGCTCTATTTGAATTACATGCTGCATACCAGGGGCTCGGCTGACCCTGGTGACTGAGCAATTTGCTTCAAGAAGTGCCAATCAAAAGGAGATTAGAGCAGCCTGATGTGCCCCCACAAACTAACAGCCAGCAAGAGAGCCCGCAGTGGACACCAGGCTGGGGGAGCTGTGGGCAGTGCATCCAATGTAGCTGCTGACAGGCTGTTACGACTGAAACTTTATTGCAATGAAACCAACACTTAGCACTTACAAACAGGTGAATAACACTCTACCTTTCCCAAGGTGTGGCTGGGGATGACACAGACGGAGAAGCTGAGGCCCAAAGAAGCCCAATGGCTTGTCCCTGATCACAGAGCAAAGCAGAGTTGCTGACTCCCCATTCTGGGGTCAGTCTGTTAGACCAAGGGTTTCACTCTGCAGACCAGTGTGTGGGAGAGAGACTGTTTTATTGACCTAGCTCCTGGCCACAGATCCCCTTTCAGGCAGTTCTTGAAATGTTCCATTCTGTGAACCACCAGGAGGGGCTGCTTGGACTATAATGCCCCTCAGAACCTTGAATTGCCTAACTTCTAGGCATACTCCAACTTCCTAGAGAGACCTGAGAGTACTCATTATATGTGCCTATTTATTCTCCGTTCTGATTGGTTGAAATCGTCCTATAAACACCAGGCTGTAGGTTATAAAAGCAGGTAACAGCTCACTCTTCTCTTTGCTCAGAGGCAGGGATTTTGGAAGACAAGATGGCTGCCCGCCCTCAGAAGGAAGATTTACACTCTAGAGTGGGTGTTGTGCAGTGTAAAGGGGTATCTTGTTGCCCCTCTACTGGCTTTGTGAAATAGGGACAGAAATCCTTTGGGATAGAAAAATTACCTTGCTCTTGAATCACAGTGAATGCTGGACTAAGGTTGAAATTCCAATAAGCCAACTTGCTTTCCCTGTCTTTTATTTACTTATTTATCTTTTTAAACAGGTACAGAGAATACACAGAGTTATACAGGTAAATGACATAAACAGGAAGCAACTGATGGATAATAACAGTCCTGTGTTACTTGGGCAGTAGGAAGTGAAGCTGGGTTTTGGTGTAATAAGTCAGTGTTGTAAACAAGTAGCAGGCAGACATGCAGGTGAGCCAGTCCATATGCTTTAGCACAGGTAATTTGGTGCTGTAGTCTTCAGAATGCTATCGTAGAGCAGAAATAATGTAGTTCTGTGTCATTGTTTTACTCTCCTGTGTGCTGTACTATTGGGGAGGTAATGAGGAGGTCATCGCTTGGTGTTTTAGTCTGCCAGACACTATGCTATAGCTCAGTAAAGCAGTTGTGTTGGAGTACTTGAGTCACTTGCTCAGGGTGGGACAAGGTCTCAGTGTTAGAGCTGGCTGGAAAATGTTTTGGGTTTTTTCCCTATGGAAAATTTTCAGTGAAAACGGGGGGAAATAATTTTCATTGATTTTCTTTTTTTCCAGAAAACTGCCTTTCTCTCTCTCACACACAAATAATCAAAAACCAAAAACTTTTGGCTGAAAACCAAACATTTTCAGCTGAAAAGTTTTGATTCAGAAATACCACCATGCTGCTTTAGGAAAATTGCAATTTGGGTACCTCATGGCTCCATTCCTCTCTCCTAGCTGGACTACATATCCCATGGGGAACTATGGACTCCCTTCTTGCTGAGCTGTGCAGTGCATCATGGGAGTCCTGGGTGTGTTGCATCATGGAAGATGTAGTCCAACTGGGGAGCTCTGTACATAGAAGAGAAGCAGGGAAAGGGGAACCTGAACTACAACTTCCATAAGGCACCACTGTGGCATTTCTGAATCAAAAATTTTCAGATTTTGTTTTTTGGGTGCTTGTTTTTTTGATGAAAAGTTGAAAGTTCCATGGAAAACAGACACTTTTAGTGAAACATTTTGTTAAGTCAAAACCCCCAATTTTCCCATCACTAAATGCTTTTGGGCCGCCCTACACAGTGCTTTAGGGGACTGGTCTTGCACCTATTGAATGGGAAAACTCCCATAAACTCGAATGCTGCAGGATCAATCCCTAGCAGAGGAAATGCAGTAGTCTCCCAGTGCCTGAGTCTCCCAGATGCAGGAGGTACCATAATTCAGTTCGTGTCCAAGCAGAAGGTTCCATGACATGGAGGAAGGAAGATGCATCTTTCATCATCATGGAAGCCCTGGTTTTGGTGTTCATTTAAAGGCGTTCATGTTATTTATTGCATGGAGATCAGAGAGAGATTTTTTTTAAATTATCTCTTACTTCTAGGCAGAATGGGGCATCTTTAATGACATGAGATCCCTTTGGTGGAATGTAAACTTTGGTGCTTTCCCCTACCCTATTTCTGTTTGCAAACAGGGAAGCACGGTGCTTTCAAAGCCTCTCTGATATTGTCAGGCTCCCTTTGAAATGCAGGCTGCTTCCTACTTTCCTTTTCACCTTGACAAAAAGATGCTGTAATCTGGAAGCGAGAGTTGCAGGGGAAGCAAGAGCTTTGTACTGTGTGTTGCCAGCTGGTTGTGTGAAGAGCTTTCCAATGGAATATGCCAGGAATCAGGAGAAACTGGC
This sequence comes from Eretmochelys imbricata, assembly GCF_965152235.1. Lineage (NCBI taxonomy): Eukaryota > Metazoa > Chordata > Testudines > Cheloniidae > Eretmochelys > Eretmochelys imbricata. The sequence goes on along the minus strand of NC_135585.1, from coordinate 13,631,166 downwards.
CAGGAGAAATGTCTTTGAAGTCAAGAAGGAATTTTGCACCTCATCTCGTGAATGCTTTTTACTGTCCTGGAAGAGGGAAAGAGAATAATAATAAAAAAAGGCCAAACTGTTTTTGGCCATCTATCATAAGAATATAAGAATGGCCATACTGGGTCAGACCAATGTTCCATCTAACCCAGTATCCTGTCTTCCGACTGTGGTCAGCGCCAGATGCTTCAGAGGGAGTGAACAGGACAGGGCAATTAACAAGTGATCCATGCCCTGTCCTCCAGTCCCTATTTCTGGCAGTTAGAGGCTTCGGGACACCCAGGGTGTGGGTGGTGTCCCTGACTATCTTGGCTAATAGCCATTGATGGACCTATTCTCCATGAGTTTATCTAATTCTTTTTTGAACCCACTTATACTTTGGCTTTCACAACATCCCATGGCAATGAGTTCCACAGGTTGACCGTGTAGAAGTATACACAGGTTGTGTGAAGTAACTCCTTTTGTTTGGTTTCAACCTGCTGCCTATTAATTTCATCACGTGACCCCCTGGTTCTTGTGTTATATGAAGGGTGTAAATAACACTTCCTTCTTCACTTTCTCCATACGTTCATGACTTTATAAACCTCTATTATATCCTCCCCTTAATTGTCTCTTTTCTAAGCTGAACAGTTCCAGTCTTTTTAATCTCTCCTTGTCTGGAAGCTGTTCCATACCTCCTAATCATTTTTGTTGCCCTTCTCTGTACCTTTTCCAATTCTAATATATCTTTTTGGAGATGAGGTGACCAGAAATGCATGCAGTATTCCAGATGTGGCATTGATATTTTCTATTTTACTATCTATCCCTTTCCTAATGGCTCCTAACATTGTTCACTTTTTTTGACTGCTGCTGCACACTGAGCAGATGTTATCAGAGAACTATCCACAATGACTCTAAGATCTTTCTTTCTTGAATGGTAACAGCTTATTTAGAACCCCTCCTTTTGTATTTATAGCTGGAATTGTTTTCCAACGTGCACTACTTTGCATTTATCGACATTGAATTTCATCTGCCATTTTGTTGCCCAGTTTTATGAAATTCCTTTGTAACTCTTTGCATTCAGTTTTCACATGTTGAGGCCCGAGGCTTTATGGTTCACTCGCTCCGGGAGGTTAATGGTCGATCCCCTGGATTTGTGTGCGTGTGTGTTTTTCTCTTAACATTTATATGTTTCCAGTGATTTGCTCTAGCCTATACTGTCTTGTTGTTTCAGTTCATCAGCAGGTGGGGCCATGCAAAATGATTGCTCCCAGGAACTTCTGTTTCCAATGGACAGAGGGTCAAACCCTCCAACTTGGGGAAAGACCTGACTTTCACATCTGGCCTTTAGCTCTATCATGGGGTGATCCAGAACTTCAAATCTGAAAGCCCCCAAACTTCACAACTGGCTCCTTTGTGCCAAGATGACCACCCTGATCTCACCTGAGTCCCCCCATGCCTGGGTGGAGTTCGGGGCAAACACTGGATGCAAAGTTTGCCACTTGGGCTCCTCTCTAGTTTGCCTGACTTTAAGTAGCTATTATGGGACCTGTCTTGAATCCCAAGCGTCTCCTTATAAAGGGACTTTCATCAGGATGGCAGTATGGCCAACTCTCATGATTATCACACATCTTGAGATATTTGGTATTTTTCTCAAAGCCCAAGGTTTTGGACTCTGGTGATTAGATGAGAATCTCAGCTTTCATTTAAAAAAGAATTTAGCTCTCATTGTTGTGGAGAAAAGCTGGAAGAGGTGACCTGAGTGCCCCCTAGCCTCCAAATCCAGCAGGCCAGGAAAAAGAGCCCCCATTTGATTATATTTTTAAACCAATCTGATTTTTGAATGCCTGGGATTAGCAACAGTGGGTTGGGCGTCCACTTCTGGTTTTTCAGATCACGGAGGTTAGCGCTGGAGAAGACCTGTCAGGCAGGGGCGCTGGAGCAATTTGTATAGTGGGGGTGCTGAGAGCCATTGAACTAAACTGTAAACCCTGTATATAATGGAAACCACTTCAAGCCAGGGGGTGTTGCAGCACCCCCCGGCATCCATAGTTCCAGCACCTATGCTGTCAATTTTGCTAATCCGGTCACTCTAGCTCTGGGCAAGAGCATTCCCTTCAGTATATTTACAAAGACAAGGAAATGTCGGTGCAGAAACTGAACTGAACTCAACGTGAATTGGAAGGGTTGCAGTACAAGGGCCCAGACATTCACACGTGAATGTTTCTGGGGAAATGTTAACTTGACCCCATTGGGCTCAGCCAGATCCCAGACACATTGGGTGGTACATGCTGCCCTCTCAACACCCAGAACTAATGCCCCAGTGTCCAGCTCAGCACCCCCTTGCTGCCAGCTCAGTGCAAACCAGAGTTGGTCAGGTGCCCTTCCACAACTGATCTGCCCCAGCTCACATCCACTGTGCACAACTCACTTGTGGCAATGGGGGAGAGTGCTGGGCATTCAGGATGCCGTTCTGCCAATGAGTTGTTGAGAACTCTCTGATATGTCCTTCTGGCCAAACCAGCTGAGTGTTTTGGGGGTAGGGAGCAGAATCCTGGGGCTGGCTTTTCTCTCTGCAGGGCCTCAGCATGGTATAGTCCTTCCAACTCTGAGCAGCAGCAGCATCTGACCCTGCCATCCCAAGGGCGTTCTGTGCCGATGCCTGCCTGGAGCTGTTCGCTGGGAATAAATTCTCACCTCCAGGGTGGTGACACCGCTGGAGCCTGGCTGAGAGGGCTGCGCCCTTCTCCATCGGCCCCCCCACCAGTCCCTGCTGCAGTGCAGAGCCTCTTATTTAAATTTTAATTGCTCATGCAGAGTTGAAAAGGAAGGAATGTAGGTTAAGGCAAGAGACAATCCCCTCTGCACTATGGCAAAACATCTATTTAAAGGGCCCGGAGCTGAGTTGGGGAGGGTCTGTCAGGAAAAGAGAGAATGGCGGGAAGACCAGAGCCTTCCCAGCACAGGCACTGGATGGGAAAATCACAGAGACCCCTGCGCAGTGAACTGAACATAAGGAAAACCCGCCCCCCTCCCCCCCCCCCCCCCAAAAAATCACAAATATCAATCTGCTTCAGCCCGTTCCTTTGGCCTCTGGGGAAGCAGCCTCTTGCTTTAACTCAATTGAAACGTTATAAAGGCTTGGTTTCTTACCAACAGAGGAAGACATCAGTGTCGGCACTCGTAAGATTAATCCTTCAGCCAGACGCTACTGCAGGAACAGGGGGATCTTCCCAGGCACAGTTGTGAAGTTCACAGTGCTGAAATCCAGGGAGATCCCATAGGGAAGGGGTTCTCAAACTTCATTGCACTGCAACCCCCTTCTTACAACAAAGTTACTACATGTGGGGAGAGGCCCACAGCTCGAGCCCCGCTGCTCCCCGTGGGGAGAGGGGGGTCCGCAGCCCAAGCCCTGCCACCCTAGTGGGGAGAGCAGGGGGTCCACAGCCCAAGCCCCGCTGCCCCCAGTGGAGAGCGGGGGGTCTGCAGCCCGAGCCACGCCGCCCCTGGTGGGAGGGGACGGGGGGCCACAGCCTGAGCCCTGCCGCCCCTGAGTAGGGGTGGAGCTTGGGCTTCAGTTTCAGCCCCGGGTCTCAGCAAGTCTAATGCTGGCCCTGGAGACCCCATTAAAATGGGGTCCCGACCCACAGTTTGAGAACAGCGGCCATAGAGCATGACAGTGAATGAGTGCATACAGGGGCACTCTTCACAGCGCTAGAGAAGTAGGAATTCTCCAGGGCTCTGCAGCACGAACAAACACACTGTGGGAGAAGGAGGTACGCCCAGGTCACAGCTGAGAGGAAAGGTCCCCCAGGGCTCTGTGAAATGGTGCAGGCTGCAAGATGAGGGGATGTTCCCCAGGCACTGCTGGGAGGAAGCTCGCTCTGCTAGAAGGGTAGCAGTTTTTCCGTTGCAGCTTGACAAGAGGTGTCAAACTGTCCTGTCGTCAAATGCTCCTCTCTTGTGAGTGGCTGAATTCATGGAGCAACTGAGCCACTGACCCAAGAGACAGAGCAGCATAAGAAGCAAAAAGTTAAACTCTCCCCAAGAAGCTTCCTTCCTCATTACTGTTCCTGCCAGTAACTCACCAATTTCCTTGCAAATTACGTTGATTTGCTGAAACTGTTGTTTTCCACCCCTTGCTTGTCTACACAATTACATTAGGGTTTTGTTGACAGCCGCGGTGCACAGACATGACAAGAAGCAGTGATGTGAAAAGTTTCTGCTCGGTGACTCCCATGCTGATCGTGTTCTGTGTTTAATGGGGCCTGTGGTGTCTCCTTCTGGGATGCTGGGCTGCTATGCCCAGGCTTCCGGCATATGGAGCTTGTGAGCTTCGGTGTTAACGTAGATGTCAGTGGGGTAACTCGTGGTGTGTGGGGGGGTCTGTGTTAAAGGGCAGGGTTAGGGGGGACAGAGCATTGATCTAACTCGTCCTTGTGCAGAGTGCCATTGCAGAATGACTAGCTTCAGAGTTCATCCTGAAGTATTTCCTCCCTCCAAATGCCCATCAAAACTAAGGGGTGCCTTGCCTCCGTAAAAGATTGGTGGCCAGATTTTCAAAGGTATTTAGGCAGCTAAACAGGGGGTGGCAGACCCAGGGGAGCAGGGGAAAGCTAAAGCCTCTGTCATGGAAAGATTGTTGGGGCTCCACCCATGTGTAAACTCCCTCATGCCCAGGGATAGGGTTCGGAGGTGAGAGCAGGACCCAGAGCGCTTGCCATGGCACCCAGGATCAGGCCATGGAGCAGGAAGTGGCTGGAATGGGCCTGGCAGCAGGTAGGATGCTCCTGCCCAGCCTGGAATCTGTTGCCTACCCTATCATTCCCCAGTCGTATCAGTAGCTCTCCCTCCTATCCCTCTGCCCCCCATTCACAGGTAGCTCCCCCCAACTCCCTTAAAGATGCAGATAAATAACTCCCAGTTGAAGTTAGGCACCGAGATGCTTTCAAAAATCCCACTAGGTCACTGTCTCCATCTTTGGGCACCTAAATACTTCAAAAAATCTTTGCTATCGTCCCTTATAAGTCATTCTGCTGTGATAGGATGAAAGTCTAGCAACACCACAGACACTTATAAAGTCAGAGACCTCTATTGAGATGTACCAGGCTATGTGTTAATAAGGGTGGCCTCTTGTGGGATTCTGAAGCCTTTTATAATACAGGAGGAATTCTGTAGAATATTGTGGGTTTTTTTTTAAATAGTGGTATACTATAGTATATTATATTTACTAAAGGGGGAATTCTGTAGTCTGTCTCTCTCTCATAGTAAGGGTGGAATATTGAAGTATACTGGCTTCATTTTTGTGTCTCTTTCCAGCCTTCACCTGTCAATTGCTGTCAGATCAATAGATGCCCCCCACTGCTTGCAGACTGAAATAAAGAACCAGGTCTATTTTTTTGTCCGTAAGAATGGTTCTCAGGCCGTAGTCAGTGGGGTCCTTCCTTGCTGGTGGTTTGCAAAGAACTGGCAGGTCACATGGTGTCAGTTCCTTGTCTTTGTTTCAAACTGCTACATGGTGTTAAAAGAAACTAAAACTGCATTAAATAATCTCTCAATGTTACTTTTCCCTGCAAACAATCCTTGTCATCGACGCTGGAGTGTTATGGAATTGCAAACTGTTGTGGAGGAGATCGTGTTGCCAAGTGTCATGATTTTATTGAGAGTTTTGTGATATTTTGTATTTGTCTTAAAGCCCCAACTCCTGGAATCATGTGAATCTAAGTTTTCATGCTCAGCTTTTATCTTAAAAACAAAAAAGTTACTAGCTCTCCTGGTTTTGGAGAAAAACTTGAAAAAGTGACTCTGGTGCCCCCTTGAACTCAAAAACCCAGAAGGCAAAGAAAAAGAACTCATTTTTAAGCTAACGTCGTGATTTTTGAATGCTTGAGGTGGGCGATACTGAGGAGATCTGTACAGTTACAAATGTCGGGGCAGATGCTCCATGCATCATGGCTGGGAGTGGAGGGGAGCCCAAGACCATGTCTCTATTCAGCCATGAGCCGTGATAAAACACCATGGCGAGGCATGTGGGATAAGAAGCCAAGTAGAACCGGGATTTCCCGCCTTGACCCCCCACCCCACCAACCCCAAGTATTCAGACAAACACAGGTTTACAAAATAATGCTCAGCGGAGCCATCCTGGCCAAATGCTCATTGATTCCAACAGGCCCATCTGTTCTCCCTGCCCAGGGCAGCCAGCCGTGGCTGTGGGGAATTCAGAATGAGATTTCATGTGAATCAAGGCCTCGCACTGAGGATGGCCACACAGGCCAGACACCTTATAACCAAGCGCAGGCATAGCACTGAGGGGAGTGTGTGAGAGGAGCTGTGAGACCAGAGGCCTTATAAACAAAGGCCTGGCACTGACGGGTGGTCTCAGAGGGAGAGGGCACGTAAGTGAGGTCCTAGCGCTGGGGTGAGGGTTTACGAGAGGCTGGAACATGAAGTGTCACTGTTAGACACGGGGCTGAGCTCGCCACAGCCGGTAGGAGGAGGCTGCTAGTGCCCGCGTGTGCATGTCAGAGAAGCTGAGCTGGCTTCTGGCAGCCCTGCCTCGAGTCAGTCACTGGGAGGCAATTATCCTGAAGAAGGGGCTCCGCAACCCTTCACAAATGGGGGCCTCCTCACTTAGTCAGCTGTCTGCTAATGAGCCCCTGGGGGAAAGTTGAGGAACGCTGCTGCCATCCTGCCCCCATTAGCAAAAATGTCAGAGCACAGCAAGTGAAGAGACAGGGAGATCAATGCAAACCAGGAGACCTGAATGGTGGAGCTATTATGTGACCTGCTCACTGCAGCTGCAGGGAAGGTGTGGGGGGAAAGGGAGGGCTGGGTCGTCTTCGCCTGCTGCACCCGCTACACAATTCTACCAAGGGAGGCCCAAAGGCCTGTCTGTTGTGCAAGGTACCACCTGGCCCAGTGCCTGCTAACTAGAGGCCATACCACATGGGTATCATGACCCACTTTGGGCTGGGGAAGGGGTTTGGTTATGCACAGACTCTACTGCAGAGGCCCAGACTGCGGGGGAGGGAGGAGAAAGCTGAGCTGGGGAAGGAGATGCAGGGAAGGCTGAGCCACGAGAATGGGGTGGGCGAGGGATGTAGCGGGATCTTTGACTTATAGGCAGAGAGGAACAGTTGTCCTTGGCTGGGGTGGATACATGATGTCTGCACAGTAATCCAGCACATAACGATCAGCTGAGCCATGGAGCCCCGGGGGGGGGCCAGGGAAATAGCTTGGTATCCATATGATGGGGAATGTGGTGGCACCCTGGACACAGTTCCTTCTCTTAACAGAAGCAGCTGGCTAATGACTTCCCTTCTTCCTTCGCCTGCCCCTGGCCAGGGTGAGCAGCACGATTTACACAGGCTGAGCTAGAGCCGAGCCTTACTATGGTGTCTGGCCTCTGTGATGACACCTGTCCATCTGCTGGATGCAGTCCCTGCCCTATGTGTCCAGGTCACCTCCACAGCTGACTCCACCGTACCCCAGGCACCCCCCGCTGGGGGCGACTGCAGAGTGGAATGGCCAATAGTGCAGCTGGAACATGAGGATCCACAGAAAGGGTCAGAACCTGCAGAGTTCAGACTTCCCTTGCTCCCCAAGGCCCAGGTGCCCTGCAGGCCAGGTCCCACAGCTGCTGTTGACTGTGCCCCTTCAGCCTGGCTGTTGGAGGTAAATGTTGCTGAGAGATTTTTACAGCCACTCAGGGAGAGGTAACTCATGTTGCTGTGAGAGGAGAACATATGGCAGTCATCCCCACTCCCCTTGGCTGAGCTCCCATGTAGGAGCCACAGAGGGAGTAGGGATGATATCTTGGTGTGTGTATGGGGGGATTGGTCCTACATACTTGCTTTCCTCCAGTGGTCCCCCCCATTGCCCTATGGACCATGCAGAGGAGAGGTGCAGATTCCCTCAGATGGGCATGGCAGATCCTGCTCTGCTCTCCTCAGCCATGCCAGGCCATTCTGCCGTGCTGCTGAGCTGGCCTTTCAGGTTGCACTAATGAGACTTTCCCTTTAATACCCCAATTAATATTCCATGGCAAAGCTGGCGTTGTGTGATCGGCAGCTGTTTCTGGAGTGCTGAGCTTTTATCTCCATTTGTATTGATGTTACATCAATGTGAGACGGGGGCTTTGAAATCTGTTTATTATTTGCGATGGTGGAGCCGCAGGGGAGAACCAACAAAGCAGGAGAGCGGGAAGCAGGCTGCTGGTGAAACACAGTGAGGGGGGAGGGGAAGTAAATGTGGGGTAAGCCTATTGAGTGACTTCGTAGGTGAATGCATTGGAGATGGCAGCTAGATGCCCCTAGCAATCCAGCTATCTCTATGGCCTGCATCGCCAGAACATCTGAGCTCCTCACCAGTCACCAATGGATCTGGCCGCACAGCACCCCAGGGAAGTAGGGACCCCACTTGACAGGTGAGGCTCAGGGTAGATTAAGTGACTTGCTCAGCATTGCAGAAGATGGGGAAGGAATTGAACCCAGGTCTGCTGTGACCCAGCCCAGTGCTTGGTCCATAGATTTGAAGGCCAGAAGGGATCATTTGATCATGTAGTCGGACCTCCTGTTAACCTAGGCCCGAGAATTCCACCCACTCAATGCTGCACCTCATCCACCAGCCCAGCTGTCCTATGCTGCAGCCAGGGGCTGGGGGAATTCATGGGGCTTGTTCTGAGCTCGCTCAACCCTGCAGAGAGTTGGACAGTTTGACTCGAACTCGGTTGTCCCTGGGCTCCTGATTCCTCTGAGGAGAGAGTGTTAGAAAAGAAGCAGAGACGGGGAAAAATCAGATACTAAAACCCAACTGAGAGGGCAATGAACCCAGCGAGGCTAGAGGGGCAGTCTGAGGCTGTCAGGGCCGAGGTCAGGCCATGTCTTGTTTTATTCAGGCCTGGAAAGCCCCAGCACGATTTGGGATGTGCCCACTCTACCAGCAGTGGGGGCGGATGGTTCTTCTGTCTCTACTGAAGCGGAGCTTTGGCTAGAAGCTCTCTCCCCTACCCCTTCAATTTTTTTTTTTTTGCCATTTTGGGTGTGTGTATATCTGCATCTGATCCCCTGTTCCCCCACCTTGTCCCTGGTGCAGTCACTCCCATCTGTGAGAAGTGAGCGTGCCCATGTCCCTGGCAGTTCACTCCCAGGGCTGCACTCGCTTTGCGCAAATGCACAAGGTGCACGGCATGGCAGAGTCTGCCTCGGCGGGCAGGGCAATACACAAGAAACCCACTTCTCCAGCCCCTCTTACCAACCCACCCCTGCTAGAGTAGTCACAGTGGGGTTCTCCCACATCGACTTGCATTAGCTACCCTTAAAACTTCCCCTCGTATCTGTGGAACTGCTGTTCAGGCTAAATGGCCAATTCTCTTCCCCTGTGCCCCTGCTCTAGTACGGGGAGACCATTTAAGAGCTGCAGGGGGCCAGGGGAGATTTTTTGCCCCCAGGCGGGAGCCATGCAAAGCTGCTTACAGTACAGACTCCATCCCTGCAGGCCGCCTTTTGCTCAGATGCATCTGGTCCTAACCTAGGATGTCAAATCACATCCAGAATCCCAGACTCAATAGGTGCCCTGCTGCGTGGGAGCAGGGGGGAGAGATTTCCTCAGTGACATCTTACTTTTAGTGGGCTCTTCTCTGCTCTCTGCACCGCAGACTTGCATTAGATGTCAGGCAACAGGACTAAACCGCCTGGCGGTGCTGATCAAGGCCCCCCAGCTGGATGGTGAGGGTGGAAGTTGGAGTCCAATGGAGCAGATTTCTCTGTTGACTCTTCCTTTGCGTTGTACGCCCGTGCGCTGCTGATCCCAGTCCCACTGCTTCAATGCCTGCCCCTTTCGTTTTTCATCCAGACTGTTGGGCTTTCCCCACATAAGGCTCCCTTATGTCTCTTGGGAGCGGGAAGCTCTCTGCGATGAGGAAGGGACATGCTGTAAAACTGCGCCCGTCCCTGCTCTTGATGCTGCCTAATGGATGATATCAGCCATTAACAGGGCTGCTTATTTTGCAAACAATTATTTTATATGGTTTTACAATCATGTAGTGCATTAGCCCCTGGAACAGCATGTTAATTTGCATGCTTCCCTGGTGTATTGTGGGAGAGAGCTATAATGCTTCCAAACCAGCTTGTGCTGCTATTCATTGGACCGCTGATCAGCTTTTGATGCTTTAATTAACTCTGTTAATGGACCTTCGTGGCTGTGATTAAAGGGTTACCAGAACCTAGAGCTGTGCTGCTAAATGAGCCCCCATGTTGAGTCCAACAATGCAAGCTAAGTGCTATGGGTCCAATTTAGCCCTGGTGTAAGCAGGAGGAACTGCACTGACTTAGCTGGAGTCACCGCCACTTACACCAGGGATGGATTTAGTCCTGTTTCTCAATAGCTTTGAAGATCAATATATTTGCCACACCTTCCATGTCAGAGAGGCATTGCTTTCAAGGACCTTCACAGCCTGCCTCTGCCTTGTCTGTCTGCTTTCCTATGCTATTGAGATGTTGGCCTTCGTCCACTCTACCAGTGATGCTAGACTTCATCGCCGACTTGCTCAGCTTTCAAATAAGCATCTCTGTGCTCTCTCTGGGGCTGGCCTGGGGGGAGATCCCTGTAAATACCCACAAAGCCACCTCACTGTCTCCCTTCAAATGCCTCCTTAAAACTCTCCTTTACCGCGACACCTACAAAAAACCTGACACTGGATCAGCAGTTGCCGTGCTGAGACCACTGTCCATTTGACAACGGATATTGTCTCATTGCTTCCTTGTGCCCTTCCACTCAGTCTAGCTGCATCGGCCTGTTGTCTCTTCTCTGCTCCCTGTTTGGAGCAGGGACTGTCGACAGTCTGCGTTTGTACAGCCCTGAGCACACTGTGAGCCTGGCCCATGGCTGGGGCTCCTAGGTGCAACTGTGATACAAATAATTGTACATTCGTCCTTGGTGTAATTTCACTGGTCAGTGGAGTCAGCCTAGGGTCACATTGGGCTCACTTGTGCCTGGAGTCCTAGCCCAGAGGTGTGCTGTCAGGCCATGCATCTCTCTGTACCTCTGGTTTCCCATCTGTAAAACGACTCTTGGCTTGATTATAAAGAGCTTGGAGACCCATTGACAAAAAGTGCTATGTAGGAGCTAAGTATTATTATTATTTTATTATTTATTATATGCACCCCTTCACAGCTACACAGTATGGCTCAGATTGTGGAAGGTGAATAAAGTAGGAGAGAAGCTTTGTGAAAAATATTACTGAATAATTTCAGACAGCAAATAAATCTGTGAAAAGGGTGATCTGTTTGCAGCCAATCAGAGATGGCGTTCATCAGCTAGAAGGTGTCACGAATTGTTTGCTGACGATTGAATATCATTATTTATATTAGAGTGGAGCCCACAATGTGCAATGCAAATGGAGAGAAAACATGGTCTATATCCCAAAGAACTTACAAAAAAGGGCCAAATTTAAAATTGTCCAGCACCCATAAGCGGGGCCAGATTTTTCAAGAGCTCAGCACCCAATGCAACCAAGGGGCTGAGCAAGTTGAAAACCTGGCCATTTATTTCAGTTCCTGCCTGGGCACTGAGATCTCTTGAAAAGTAGACCCTGTGACCCTGATCCTGCAACTCGATGAAATCTGAGTTGGCGCAGAGGTTTGCCCACATATATTTGATTGCGGGATCAAGGATCAGAAAGATAAACAGATGCAGACTGGGGATGGGGAGAAAACCCCAATCAAAGTGGCTGCATGTGTTGGTAGTTCTATATATGTATATATAAATGTTATATGAATCATTCATTGATTATCTCCAACTGCTCTTCTCCTGGGCCGTTATTGGCTGGCTGATTTCATGTAGGAATTGCAATAGACCTGGATCTTAAAGGATATATTTGAATGAGGAGTGGGCTTCCAGACCAAAGCCCCCCTTGCAGGGGATGATATGGCAGGGAACTTGTAGATAGCTGTAGGAGAAGTGCAGAAATTACTCTGGTGTAAATGGCAGAGCCCCACGGGGCAGGGGATGAGGGTGGATAAGCAGGGCCAGGCAGAGCAGCTTAGGGCTGTCACTGTGCTTGGAAGGGTTAGCTTCACTTGATTGATGAAGTGCTGCAGAGTGAAATGACTTGCTCAGGACACAAGATGAGGTTGTTCCTTTCTATAATTCTGCTCATTGCAAATATTATGTCTAGTGTAGTCTCAGGGGTGTCATTAGGATCTTTAAACTGGTAGGTTTTCTAGTGCTTTGAATCATAATTTTCAGTGTGCACAGAATTGGCTCCCACAGGGCGAAGATTGCAGTCCATGATTTAGCGAGGATGGTCTCTGCCCCTCGAGCCCTCTGGCTGTCAGCTGCAGGGCATCAGTCTCCCCTTGGAATTGGTAAGAGGAAAGCCATTTCCATGAGACATGGAGGAGTCCCCTTCTGTCTCATTGCCACAGCTAGACTCTTTGCTTGTGGCCAGTGGTGCTGAGTGTACAGATTGCTGCTTTGTGTTCCAGCTGATGCCAGGATTCACCCCTCTCTTCCCCCTCGCCCTCCCAAGGCTGGCTCAGTATGCAGCCAGCTTGATTCAGCCTCAAACACGAGGAGCTGCCTGACACACACAGAAGGAGCCCAGAATCCACTTAGCAATGGACACTGGGGTGAGTCCTCCTGACTCCTTTTAAAAGCCCTTGTTCCCTGCCTCGGACAGTGGAAAAGGGGGCAGTGAGCTGGGGCATGTTTTGGTGGAGATTATTCCTGTGTAATAGCCTTGATACTGTGCAGTCCAAGAGAGGCTGGTCTAGTGGTATGGGCTCTATTCCTGGCACAGTCACAGACTCCACATGTCACGTCACCTCCGTGTGTCAGTTTCACCCTCTCTAGCATGGTGATGATCTAAATTTGGCTCAGAGAGAGAACTGTTTCATTACCAAACCCTGCTGTCACTCCAAAGCTGGTTTTTGCCTCATGGTACAGCATTTTGTACCTACACGGGGCTATATAAATGCTAGTGTAACCCAGTAGCCAGGGTGTGCTGTGGGTCCCTAACCCACAGAGGGTGTGGGTCTGTCATAGTTCTCGGGCTAGAGAGACTGGATCTTTAATTCAAGTTGTAGAGAGACTTGTGGTTCTAGCTCCGGAGGGCTCTACTTCAATCCAAGATGGCGGCTATCATGTGAGCGGGGCCTCATCTGGGATTCAAACTGCAGTAGGCCCCAGATGCTTGGGCTTCCTCGGCCCAGAGGTGTGTAACCCACTGACCAGTGTGTGGTACATGTTCTCCTGTGGTGGGGTATACAAACCCCTCCCCGGCCCACAGGGTTAAAAGATCATACTGGGCCCAGGGTAGCCCACCCCGCCGGGCCAGCCAAATACGCAACGACTGGAGGAGTGGGTTAGAAAGGAGCTCAGGAGCCCAGGTAAAGGGGGGGGGTCACGCTGCAGCAGAGAGGAACCAACCTCCAGCTGGACAGGAGGTGGAGCCTGAGGAGAGGCCACAGAGCAGGTATGGCACCAGGCAGAGCCTTCTCTGATCACCGCCTCCTTTGAGACCAGCAGGTCTTGCAGGGCTCTGCTCCTTTGGACCCCTCTTTTCTTTTTGAGTGAGTGACTGTTTGGGCTATAGGGGCGATGCCCGAAACTGAAGGGCTCTATAGGTAGGAAGTAGCTCAGGGAAGCGAACTTGGACTTGCTGCAGGGACGACCCTCCCGGTGTCACCTCCCACAGGGCCTTGGGCTAGGACCAGATGCAGAGGAAGGGCCCAGGTCCCCCTACCTCAAGCTCATAAGGGTGAGGCCCAGATGTGGGTGGAAAGCTGAAGAGTCCTGGCCTAAGATCAGGAACAGGCACCTCCACTGACCTGAGAGAGGCAAAGGGCCAGAAGTCGGGTGTGCTAGGCTCCCGGCTGCCTGGGCCTCTGAGCTCTCTATCACATCCCATCTGTGTCTGGTCCACAGGGGTGTATAGCTCCCAGCTACAGAGCCTGGCTTTTACACCTGTCTAGCTCTGGAGGTTTTTGCTTAATCCTCAGTGTTGACCAGGATGGCAGCTGTCACACTCACCATTATGATTTCGCCCAAAGATCTCCAAGTGCTTTACACGCAGTAATTAATGTATCCTCACAGAATCTGGTCCCCACCCCACCCTGGCCCTCCTGAGGTGAATGACAGTCAACATCCCCATTTCAGAGATGAGGAAACTGAGGCACAGAGCTTGTGAAGTGAGTTTGTGATAGTCAAGACTAGAACCCAATAATGCCAAGCCAAAGCAATGATTGCAGCAAGCCAAAGTTTTAAAAAACCTCCAACCTCCCAGCCTGTTAAAAGCCATGAAAATGTGTGCGTGGGGTGGATCGTCCTGGCTCCATCTGAGGTGAACTGTGATGCCGCCGACAACCAAATGCATTAGCAGGAGCTGTTAGGAGCAACAGTGGCACATTTAGTGTAACACATTCTAATACAACTCTCCCTGGTGCGGGGAGCAGGGGAACCATTAAGAGACATGCGAACATGCTCGTCCCTTCTAACCTGGTCTGCATCAGTTTGCCTATCTGTGCAGAAAGTGGCAGGCAGGTGGGACTGTTTGCTGGCACTGTGTGAGGAAGCGGTAATAATTATCAGCTAGGCAAAGAGAGAGAACACGGTCAGGACTGGAGAGCGGGAAGCCAGGGCCGAGCAGTTTAATGAGCTGGAATTCCCTCTCTCCTCTTCCTTTACCTTCCGCACCACTTAGTAGTATTCTTTATATTCCAGTCGTGCTTGGAGGGCACAACTGAGATCAGGGTCCCATTGCAATAGGCCCTGTACAAACACATAGCATCTGGGCCCCGAAGAGCTTACAATCCACATAGACCAGGCAGACAAAGAGAGGGAAGGGAAACAGAGGCAAAGTGCTTTGCTGCGTGACCACTGGCACAGCAGTGGCAGAGCTGGGAACTGAACTAAGGTTTTCTGGCTCCCAGGCTGATCTGCTATCCACTAGGACACACTGCTTCTTGCTCCCTTCCACTTCCATTTGTTCCCCTTTCTCTCGCTTTCATCTCCCCTCCCCCTTCGCCTCTCCCTGTCACCCAGTAAGAGTTTAGCCGGTTCATTGACTGTAGCTTAAATTCATCGATCCCTAAGGCACACGTTGTTCTAGGGCTGGTTGGCATTTATCGACAAGCCCTGGCGAGTTCCTTGTGGCTACTGGGGCGACTGGGTGGAAAACTCCTCTGAGGAAGGCTTGCGCCTCGAAAGTGACATTGGAATGACTGTGATGCGGGTTGGATGTGAGCCATGATGCCATGTGACTGGGACATCCCCGTGGTGTCGCTGGAGATTTGTGCCTGCGATCAGTGTATTGATGAGAGGCAACGACTAGCTAGTGCCGCTAAAGGTGGAGAGTGGACATGTTTACTATGTGTGTTTTGCTGTCGCAGGACATTTCAAGGTGCTGTGGTGCTGGTTTGATTGCTTCGGCCCCCGGATTGTATGGCAGGCACATGAAGTTGTGACCTGGGAGGGTGTAAATATGTACGTTGGTGGGGAGAGGGAGCAGTGTCGCTTCATGGAGCACTGAATTGTGACACGGGAAACTTGGGGTTTATTCTTGGCTCTGCCACTGGCCTGCTGGGTATCCTTGGGCAAGGGACTTTGCCTCTCTGTGCCTCAGTTTCCCCAGCTGTAAAATGGGGATCATGGCACTGACCTTCTTTGTAAAGTGCTTTGAGATCCACTCTAGAAGAGTTGTTGTTTTGCTTCCCTGTACCCTCAGTATTCTGATACAGTAGAATCTGGGCCCACTGTATTAGGACCTGTACATATACAGCAAGAGATAATGGGCAGGAGAGGAAACAGAGGCACAAAGGGGGCAGTGGTGGGGAAACTGAGGCAGACGGGAACCTTTGGAATCCATGATGAGAAGCTCTATCTGAGAGCTACGTTGTATTGTTCAGTAGGGGTGGGCACGGGATCATCTCCTCATGTGGGACCACATTCGAAGGGCTGAGGAAGTGGGGCATTATCCAGGATAACCGTGTTTAGGTGGCAAGGGATGTCTTTTTCTCTGGGAGGGGGAATGGGGACATCAGCACTCCGTCTCTGGTGTCAGCTGGCCAGGAATGACTGGTTCAGCACATTACTGATAACAAGCCGCTGGTTAGTGGCGCATCCTCTAACCCACTAACTCACCGAGGCGGTGAGAGCCCTGCCTCTTGACCTGAGGCTTGGTTCCCAGGGCTGGTCCCCTGCTATTTTTTATTCATTTATTTTTTTTTGCAGGTACAGGTCGATGCTTTTAACCAGTTTTAATACTTTAAGGTCTCCATCTCCTGAGCGGGAGCTTCCCGGCAATCTCATTAATTTATCACAGGGCTGGCAGCCTTGGCTGCCACTCAATGGAAACAAAAACAACAACTTAAGGCACCCAGCAAGTTGTTAGTTCCACAAAAGGGGAACTGGGCACAGACTGCAAGAGGTGGGTCAAGTCCTGACAGCCAGAGAAGAAGGGAGCAGGGTGGGAGGTGGGCTGGGGAGGGAGCTGGGTCCTTGTGGGAGCAGCCATGCAGTAGACACTTGGCTATTACATAGCTATTAATCCCCTTTAAATAGGTTTTTGGTGTTTACCAGCTACGAGTAACTGCCGTATTGAATCTAGATTAAATGCGCCGTTTAGAGACTTCCTGGAAGTGCTGCAGAGTTATGTTTGTGGGGGGAACATTGGTGTTTGAGGGAGGACAGGGACAGGGGAAGAGTGAGGTGGAAGAAGCGCAGGGCTCAGCCCTGCAAGGTACTGAGCGTCCCTGAGAGGGAGCTAAGAGGGGGTGGACATCCCTCCAAAGTGCTGGGTACCTTGCAGGAGCAGAATCATGGGAGGAGGGGGAGAAGGGGGTGAAGAGAAGGGATGGAGAGAGAAGGAAAAGGGATGGAAGGAAGTGAGGAGGGAGAGGAGGGATGGAATGGACGAGAACTGGGAGGGAAGGTGATAAATAGGAGTGTGGGGGTGGTGACTGGCAATGCCATGCCTGCAGTTCTGTGCCATCCATGGGAACAGCTCTGGCCTTCGTGTCCCACATGCATTATTGCTCTGGGAAGGTTTCTCCTGCTCTGAGGCGCATGGCGCTCGATCCATAGTGCAGGTGACAGGACAAGTGTGCTGAGCTCAATCATGTGCACCAGGAGGCGGGCACAGGGCGAGGTTGGAGCCTGAGCAGGATCCACACGTGGCATTATCTCAGGGGGGTGGGTGACTCAGCACCTTCCCTCTTGCAGTGCCCAGTACCACTCCGGGTTGGCTTTCCAGCACCCGGAGCTGGGGGACACAAGTGTGGGTGGCTGCTGGACTGGACTGCTAGGTGAGAGACCAGCTGCTCCGCCAGGCTCTACAGGGGAAGCCTATTCCAGAGCATCAGCAAAAAGCCAGGCCAAGCACATGGGGCTAAGCAGCTAGGTGAGGACCAGAGAGCTGCCAATGATGGAGAGGAGTCCGGCTGGAGAACAAGGGCCTCTTTGCCAATGGGAGGGAGTGGGGAGAAGTGGGGCAGAATGACAGACCCTTGAGTCACTGCAGCTGGAAAACCCCAGGCTTCACATGCCTGGTGGGGGAAAGCCTGCCAGGAGGGGGCAGCGTGGCAGCAGCCCTGCTTGGGAGCCCAGAAGCAGGCCCAGAAGCCGCCAGGAAGGCAGCGGGATCGTGGTACCCATGTGCTGGGGTGGCCCAACCAATCTGGGCAGATCTTGCTGGGCCGGTTCCTACAGAGCCCCTGCTGTAAGGGAAAGATGATGTCTATTGGTGCCAGCGGTGTGATTGCACTTGGAGCCAGTCCCCGCTCTGGCCCATTGAGGGACATGTGGGGCCCTGGCACATCATGTTTACGGGGGCCTCACCCCTTCCCATTTTGCTTTATGTACGCAGACATTGCAGAGTTGGGTGCGGGCCCTGAGCTTGGGGCTCTAGTACAATTGTCTCCCTTTCTCTCCTCTGGTCAGCCCAGCCCCCGCATTCACCGGGGGGCTGGGGGAGAAGCAATAAAGCCATGCAGGGGCGTAGGAGGGAGACGGCGGTTGTGCGAGTGCTGCTGGTTTGTGGGTTTTGTCCATCTCAATCAATCACACAATCCATTTCTCGCGGTGCTGGAGATGAAAAGGCCTCAGCAAGGGGAGAGAGTAGCAGGTGTGGCCCTTGTTACTCCGAAGGCCAATTCTCTCCCTACCTGTGACAGCACCGGCGGAGAATGCGCTTTGCCACAAATGCCTCGGACAGGCCAATCTTCTGAGATGTCACAACCCGAAGGATTCGGGGAAGGCGGCTGGTGGCTTTGTTCCGGGCTCAGGTGTGTGCCAAGGGGGCCGCAGGGAGCCAAGCGGTTTCATTCTCTTAGCCGCTATAATGGGCCAGTAAATTAAACAAGCCAGTGGCAGAGAACAAACAGCAGTGAAGTCTCCCGGGAAGACTCTCTTGTTAATCAGAATGGAAAAGGCTCCCTTTTATTTAAGGATCTGAAAGACTCTGAGGTGTGTGGTTGAGGCTTGCAGCTTGGGAGGGGGGGAGGGGATGCTACACTCAATACCAAGCCTTCGTTCCTGCTGTGTTCTAGATTTTAAATCAAAAAGAGTTAACTCTATAGGTGCTGGCCTGGCCTATTGTGCAGTGGGATGGTATTTCAATTACAGTGCTGCTGGAACGACCGCATCGCAGACAGGGCATAGGATGTGGGGCACCAACGCAGAGGTGAGGATGCCCCTGATGCCTTATCCATTAGGCAGCGCTGAAATAGTTAAACGTGTCAAGGCTGCTTAGTTCCTAGTCCTGCTTTCATTGAAATCCAGTGCAAAACTCCCACTGAGTTCAGAGAAAGCAGCATCAGGGCTCAAATTTGTGAATTTCCTGGGCCGGATCCCCAGCTGCTGTCAACTGGACAAGTTCTGTTCAAGTCAGTGGAGTTGCACTTCTTTTATCCAGCCGGGATCCGGGCCCCTGGCTTTAGGAGACACTTAATGGACCAGATTCTTAATTGCATTTCAGCCCCTTTGCATGGCTAGAGAGATTCTCAGCCATTGTTTCTTTACGAGGGGATTTCGGTGGTTTGATGTATGGCAGGATTTTTTTTAAACTCTGTGTCGTCCTTCCTCTAACACACTTTGTACTTCGCTCCTTTCATCTGAGAATCTCAAAGCACTTCACACACGATTAGCTAAGCTGCACTGTAAGGTAGGCAAGTGTATTTCTGCTGCTTTGGGATTCTATAGCTCCTGCCAGCAGAGGATCTCCCAGCTCTTCATAGACATTAATCCATCTCCCAGCCACCCCATCTGGCAGGGGTCGGGACTATCCCCATTTTACAAATGGCAGAGGAGAGCAATGAAATGATTTGTCAGGCCAGATGTTCAGCCATGATTAGGATGTTTCACCAGACAAATGATCTGCCCCCTTTATTTTAGGGGGGTTAGTTTGGATTAATGGATTGAGGCTGAGAATAAGGAAAACGTTCCCAGCAGGGAGAGGGTTATCTAAGGATTTTGTGCCCCATCACCATGGCATCTGAGCACTTCACCAGTTGCAGTGTTCCTGTGGGAAGCACCATTGTCTCTATTTTATAGATGGGAAATGGAGGGAGTAACGGCCAGATGTTCAAAGGTATTTAGGCACTGAAAGATGCAGCTTGGTGCCTGACTGCCGCTTAACAATCCCACTAAGCATCTATCTGCATCTTTAGCACCTAAATCCCTTTAACAATCTGGCCCTGAATGACTTGCCCAAGGCCGCAAGAGGGAGGCGGTAGCAGACAGGAGACTAGACCCAGCTCTCCCAAGTCCCAGGATAGCACTAACCCCTGGACCATCCTTCCTCAGGAGTATTTTTGCCATCCCCACTGGAACGGCGGCACAGAGCGATGCAGTGACTAGCTCGGGGTCACGCAGGCACTACGTGGCCCAGGGGAGAAGCAGACTCAGATCTCACAGTCCAGTATCTTAATCTCAAGGCTGTCCTTCCTCAGCTATTAAAGTATGAAGTACTGTGCCCCAGAGAGAGATGGGAACCCCGTTCCAGGGCTAGAGCACAGTCCTACATGGCCACTGAGCCGGGCCTGACAAAGCCTGCTCCATCTCACACGTCTGTTGTTCTGTGATTAGTCACCTGTCATGCAGGGCATTCCCCCACCTGCCGGGTGCATCCCCCCACAATAGCACCACTTCCACCAACAACAGCCCCTCCTTTCCTGCACCATGCTCCAGGAGTGTGTTCCCACTGAGCCACAGTGCTACATTTGCTGGAAGTTTGGGCTCATATCGCTGCACCCTTGACAACAGGTGCCAGTGGAATTGATGCCTGCTTGGGCACTTGCAGAGGACAGCGCAGGTGGTGCTAAAAACGGCACCAGGTAGGAAAGAGGAGTGTTGGGGATGTGGCCTGTAACCCGTAACCATGTGGTGCTCTCAGAAGCAGACTGGGTCATGAGTGGGGTGCAAATACTTTGAAACTGCTGGTATATGTCTGAGGCTGGAGCACATGCAGCCCCTGCTACTCTGAATGGCCCCATTAAACCAGCCAGGGACAGTATGGGAGAGACCCAGCAGCAGGGTCCTACTTCCCATTGTGGCTGATCTCAGAGACGAGGAAGAAGGGTCAATGGACATCATACAGCCCCCGTTATTGCCACAACCGCATGCAGAGGCCGCTCATTCATGTCTTGCAAAGCCCCAACTATTGGCTAACCGCTCAGTCCAAAGGACAAGTGTGCTCATGTGAAACTGCTGCGTGTTGTGCGTGTGAAAAAGGGGCCATCCCAGGTGAAAAAAGAGCTAATTTTTGGTGCCTCCACTGCTCAGCAAAGCCACTGCAAGGAATCCGTTATGCCTGGTGCAGTGAGTTGCACTGAGGTTGGTGCAATTCTTATTGCACCAGATTTCCCCTGCATTTAAGGGCTGGCACGTGATTTGCTAAGATTTTGAACCTTAACTTTCCTTTTGAAAACTCAACGCTGCCTTCTGGGCTTCCTCCCCACTGAGCCTGCAAGTGCCCCAGCAGTCATACGCTTCTGCAGATCTAGGCCACCCAGTAACTGGTTCGCAGCAAACTACCGACAGACTAATAGCAACTAATTTAGTGGGAGTTACGGAGGCTGGTCAAATCAATCGATTGAGGCAAAATATATGAGGGAAATCAATAGCTTTCCAGAAGTAAAAAGGTGTATTGTGTAATTAGCCAATGTGCAAAGACTGTTTCAAGGTGAGGCAAATGAATCCTCAGCTGCCCCTAAGGTACAGGCAGGGTCCATGTCAAAGTGGAGTTGGCCAGTCACAGCAACAGACACGCAGGAGTTCTTTGTGCATGGGAAAGGTGGAAGAACCTTGACTCAGTGGTCAGTTCCTGGCCCTCTGGCCTTGAGGGCTGCTGGTCAGAGAGCATCAGAGTGGGGGAGAGGTGATGGAATGTCCCCTAGGTGTCTTTGCACTTGCCGGGGTGATAGTTAGCTAGGAAATCAGAGATGCAATTAATCATAACGCATCTTTTAAGTGTCGGCTCAGAGAGGCTGGTTGTTGGATTGTATGCTGAGAACCTTGCACTTCACAGGAGGCTTCTAGGGAAGGAGTCCCCAGTCACATGCATCTCTCTGGAGACGGAGGGACGGGATCATGAATAGCAAATCAGCAGAGGAGGTTGGGAGAGGCAAGCACTTGCTAGTTCCAGGTTACCTGCAGATGCACTTACTGGAGGTGTAAGTGTGGCCCATCAGAGGCAGACGAGCAGTTTATCTGGAGTCAGTGTCCGTGTGGATACTTTCTCCGTTCAGAGTACTTAGCACAGATTGCTGCCTTTGCATTCATTTCCTTGGCTGACAGGTTAAATAGTGGCCCTGCTTATTCTTCTCCTTTGCTTTGGAATGATCCCATAGGCATGAGGAGTTAGAAAATAGCAATAAATCAAAGGGCTGATTTGTATGCCCCTTACCCTTGGAACTGCTCATGGGTAATCCCACCCTGATTGTAACCGGGGAGCAGCTCTT
The DNA here is from genome assembly GCF_965152235.1 of Eretmochelys imbricata. Classification (NCBI taxonomy): domain Eukaryota; kingdom Metazoa; phylum Chordata; order Testudines; family Cheloniidae; genus Eretmochelys; species Eretmochelys imbricata. The sequence continues at coordinate 13,609,204 of NC_135585.1, read as the reverse complement.
GATGACACGCTATGATTTTACAGCCCAGTACAAAAGTCAGGGAGATTGTCCCCAGGCAACTGACACAAATGGCGGAAATCCAGGAAGTGATGGCAGCAAAAGCAATTATAAACAGGCCTTGTTGTAACCCCCACCCGCTCCTCTGCATGCTCTGTGTTCTGGGGCGCTTGGAGGGCCTGGCTGTGACTTGGGCTTTGATGCACCAGTTACTGACTTTGGTATCCAGTGATCACTCTGACCCAGATCCTCAAAGATATTTAGGGGTCCTTAGATGCCTAATTATTTTGGAGGATCTGGGCCTCAGAGTTTAAGGTGCTTGGGAGAGATTGCTCACAGAATACCACCCAGACTCTCTATCTGGGAAGCTCAGTCCTTAAAGACACAGTCTCCAGTATCCCCGGTATAGGATACTAGACGTGACTGAATATAGCAAATCCTTTTCTCTTGTTCTTCATCATCAAGTGAACACACCGTGGCCAAGAGGACTGTGGATTTGCTGGGAGTGCTGCTCATTAGGGGCTTGGTCTGAAGCCCTTTGGACTCCCATTGTCTTCAGTGTGCTGTGGACCAGGCCATAAATGGCTTGACAATCCAGTACTTAAATGGTTTTACTTTCTGTGGGACTGACCCTGCTCCCATGGAAGCCAATGGGAGTTTGGCTGTTGATGTGAGGCACTTGGAGACTTCGGCGATGAGCGCTGTATAGGAACCTATCCAGACCAAAATAGCCTTCCAGGGAGCGTTAGCATTGTGAGGATCCAAATGAACATGAAATGCTGGATCTTCCTCCAGGCTGGGGATGGAATAGAACCACCGAACCGTGGCACAGCACCTGACTCCTCCATCCAGGAAGTCCGTCCCCAGCTCCAAGCAGCAAGTCATGTGTAAATAGAAAATAGCGGGGGGGATTCAAGGAGCCAGCCTCATCCCTGGTATATAGTTAACAGATGGATTCAGCTTGAGTTGGCTTGTTACTCTGTAAAGCCCTGTGTGTTGCAGTTCCTATGATCTCATAGGCTGCCAGTCTCCTTGCATTTGAACCCAATCGGTGAGATCAGCTGGGCCACTTGCACTGTTGGTCCCTAGCTCTGTGTGTCTGGTGGCTGAGGCAGGATGTTTTCAGGGTGAAGTTTTCTAGGATTCAGTTCCCCCTCTGCACTCTGCCCCTTCTAGTCCTGACTCAGTCCAAGCGAACCGACCCCAGGCCTACCTATTTATCCAGGCTTTCGCCTGACCTGGCCTAGGGAGGGGGCTGAGTTTCTGCTGGTGTTTGGGGAGTGTCTGTGTTGCAGGCCGCATTGTTCTAAAGCACGATCCCATAGAGGAGCTGACAGCAAATTGTACATGGGCCCAGAAATACATCTCTTCAATTGGAAAACTAGTCAGTGAGGTTATTCAAACTTTTCTGAAGGGCGGCAAACGTTCCCGGATCCGGTTTGCATCTCAGGGCGGTTGACTTGGGTCAGTTAGTGGATCTGGACCAGTCCAACTTTCCTTGACACTGGATTTTTAGCTGGTGTAAATCAGCAAAGCTCCATCGACTTCAGTGATCTCTGCATTCCCTGTGCAGCTAGTGAAGTTTTCCTCTCCTTCTCTCACCCCCACCCCACCGCCAGTCCCTTCAGGCAGGGGAGAGTGGCTAGAGCCAGGGTCCTTTTTCATCATTGACAGCCCATGAATATTCATGGGGGAACATTAAAAATGTCTGCCACATCTAGAATTAGTCATGGGGCCCTGGATAGATCCAGGATGCGTATTACAGTGGCACTGATGTCACCCACCCGTTCTGCTGTCATATACCAGGTCGCGTGGAGTTGCGGCCAAGGTGTGATTGAAGTGCTGGCCCCCATTACTCATTATGAGAGGCTCTGGTTCATCCAGCCAAGCAGGGCTGGCTCCATTCCTCTACCTGTGTGTTCTCACACACACTAGCCAAAGCGCCATGGCGGCCGGGAACTGTTTGCAACTCCAGGGAGAGGCTTCTGGACGTAAATGCATAGCTTCAAATTAAGCAGCACCTTCTCAAAACACAAGGATGCCTCTCTATGTAGAAAGGCGCAGTGCTTTTGCCTCTGATTTTGTAGCCCAGCGTGTCCATAGTTTGTGCCTATTTTGTTCCTGCAAAATTCACAAGAAAGCGCTTTGCTCAAGGTTGCCTAACCATAGATCTTGAGGCAGGGTCCCCAGGTAAAGCTACCTCACATGTGACATTACAGGGCAAATGGAGAAGCAGCTTTATTTCAATCAGACGCTGACACAGAGAAAGTCCTGCCACTCGGCTCCATAAAACCAGGAGTGGGGAATTGCCACCCTCACACACAGGACCTCTAGTGAGACCTCCTCCCCTTACTGATTGGCACAGCCTGAATCTCTGTACACCCTACCTTAATCTGACTGGCAACGAGTCACCCCCTTGGTCCTGCTAGGAGATCGTTGTAAGTGGAAGAGCCAGGAAAAGGCACTTGGGAGTCCTGATTCCCAGTCTCTTGCTCTAACCCCTAGATTACACTCCCCCCAACGGTTGGTAATAGAACCGAAGAGTCCCAGGTCCACGTATGCTGCTCCGCCAACTAGACAACATTGCCTCTTCCCATACCACACATCTTCCCTTGCTTCCCAAGAAGGGATCTGGCAGATAGTTGGTGCTGCCCTGGGGATGTGGCATGGTTTCGCTGTTGTTTTGAGCCCTGCAGAGATTCACCTTTTCCTTTGTTCCCTGTGAGGTAGGGACACCTGGCCCCTTTCTCCTTCGAGTTCTGGTTAAGTAGAAGAAAATCCTTGAATGGGCTGGGGCTGTACAAACACAGACCCCAAATAGCCCAGGATTCCTGTCTGAATCCTGAACAATGATCAGGTCCCAGCTCTTCAGGGTGGGGGGGAAGAGAGGCATGGGGCATTCCCTCTGACACTTCCTGCTGTTAGTGAGCTCACCAGCATTTCCTCCGCGCTGTATTTGCGGGGGGATATTGTTAGTCATGTGCGATTTCCACCATGTGGCGTTAACGTCACTTGGGAATGGCTTGTGCAAGCTTGGTGCAGCTAAATTGACCCCTGATTTGTCCTGTAGACTGAATCCTGGACGTAACCCCAAACTAAGCCGGATCTCAGTGTCACTCCCTTACTCCGTGCCTCATTATTTCTACTGACTCTGATCCATGTAGAACTCTCCCCTGAGGACTAGAGTCTGATCTCATACACAGTAGACGTATACTGGTGTAACTCCATTGACTTCAGTGGAGTTCTTGAAGGTTTACACCGAGAGCAGGATCCCTACATCTGTGTCCCATCACGTCTCTCTCCATCTCTTCTCGTCTATCGTCTGTCTACTAGATGTATATTCTAAAACCCACAATGTGGTTGCTGAGAAATGAATGTAGCCAATAGCTAGTTAGTGCATGTCCATGCAATGTTGTTGTCCCGCTGCAAAGCTATCCATCCTGCTAGCAGAAGGAACACAAGTCAGCTGACAGATCTGCTTCCCCAGGCTGCCATGACATTGACGGTGGTTTTAATAAGCTTGGAAGTGCGTGAGCCTGGTGCAGGCATGTTGTCTCACACTTTCTGAGGAAGGCAGACAAACAAATAAATCAGTGTTTGCCGAAAGGAAAAAAAGGACAAAACTGTTAAGGGAGGAAAGGGGCAAAAAATATTGTCGTGCTTCTGAGAGGGCGGCAGGCACAGCAGAGTGAGAAACAAAATGTAATTTAAAAGGAGAGACATGCTAGACAGAGTCTCTTTCCCTACCAGAAACTCAGACAGAATGGAACAAATCCACACACTGCAGCTAACAGAGCCCAGCATACCAGGTCTGAGTCTCAGATACTCCATGCCTGTATCTGGGGCAAGGAGGGGAGGAAAAGGGGGATTTAAGCCACCTGTGATTGTGCAGTGACCTGCCTTGTCCCTGGTGTAAGTTACAGCAGCCACAAGGAATGCTCTAGCTTTTACTCAATTTGTGATGGTCCCCAATGGCCCAGGGCTAGCAGAGAGTAGCCATAATAAAATGCACTTCAATGGCCCCTCTTGATGCCCCCGCATCCACTTCCTATGCTGGGGATTGAGAACAGAGTTGGTAGAGAGCAGCGGTTTTCAAACCATGGGTTACGATCCCATTTTAATGGGGTCACCAGGGTCGGTGTTAGACTTGCTGGGGCCTGGGGCCAAAGCCCAAGCCCCACCACCCAGGGTGAAGCCCAAGCCCGAGGGCTTGAGCTCTGGGCAATGAGGCTGAAGACCTTGGGCTTGCGCTTTGGCCCCCCTTCCCCTCCTCCCAGGGTAGTGGGGCTCAGGCTTTGGCCCCCCTGCCCCGGGGCAGTGGGGCTCAGATGGTCTCAGGCTGCAGTCCCCCCTCTTGGGGTCATGTACTAGTATTTGTTGTCAGAAGGGGGTCACTGGGCAATGAGGTTTGAGAACCACTGGTGTAAAGGCTTTGTTAGATATAGGCCAGGCGGTAACATCTGTGCCCCAAGAAGCTAGACTTAATGCTGCTACTGTGATTCAATGCTGGTTTGGGGTGGAGGCTGAGGGTGTGGCATACTGGGTGGTGAGCCATGCTGTCCTTCAGATGAAGCATTAAACTGAGGCCCCTCATGCATGTTCCTGGTTGCTCAGTTGATATGGCAGGTTGCAAATTGAGTACGGGATAACCACAAAGACCTGGCCAGCACTTGCTCTTGGTGCGCATGAATCCTAATCTCCCAAGTGGTATGTCAGCGACTGCTGAGCACTTAGGCCAGAAAAGGGCTCCACACCCACAACTGGGGCTGGACTTTCAAAGTGCTCAGCATGCCACGGGCCCCCAACTTGTTGAGTTCTCTGGAAAAGCCAGCTACTCATTTTGGGGCTGTCTCAGGCTGGCTGGCCCTTTCAGGGGAGTCAGGCTCAGCTTGGCCTGTGATACAGCAATTATCCCCCAGCTGATCCCGGCCAGGTGGCTTAATTGCAATGATTGGACACAGCTGGGAATGGGTGAGGCAGTGGTTGAAGTCTGTATTTTCATATGGGGTTTGTCTGGGAACTCCAGGCAGGAGCCTGGGGAGCCCCTGCCCTGATAGAAGGGTGAACCCATAGGGGCGGTGGTGGCGCCTGAGAAGAATACAAGTACAGAGTGGGCCCAGGAGGGCGCTAGGGAAAGGCCTGCTGTTTGGCTGAGGGAGGAGGAAGCCCAGGGAGGAAGCCGAGGGGAGTCGGAATAGCCAGGCCTTGCCTGCTCGCTCCAAGCAGGAGCTGGAACAGAGAGAGGGGGGCCTGGGTTGCCAAGCTGTCCCACTGAACGTGGCAGGGTGAAGACCCCAGAGACCAAGGGTGGAAGTATTAGCAGGTCCAGACTCAATTGAAGACTTGACGGGAGGCCACCGGACTCTGGACTCTGTTACCATGGAAGGGGGAGACTTTAAAGTGACCTGGCCGGAGGGATGAGTCATGACAAGAGGCACGACTGCAGGGCTGGAGCAGCTGTCAGCAGGGGATGCTAGACAAGAAGACCACAAAGGGGGCACCAGCGGTGAGTCCACTCCTCTACTGGCTCCTAAATGGGAACTGAGCTCTTGGGAAAATCTGGCCTTTGATGGCTCCTGGGCTTGCCCTGCTGGTAGCAAACACGTTGTGTTGTGAACTGCTGAGAGACATCTCCCAGGATGAGTGCAGTGCAAAGCCATAGGGTCCGATCAATGGAAAAAGTCTCATTGACATCAAGAGGCTTTGGACCAAGCTCTAAATCCTTTGTCATGGCAGGACCTAGGCATCCCAGGCCAGACACAGAATGTGCAGGGAAAATCTGAGCCCCAAGACCATCCATAGCACCAAAAACATAACCCTGGCCCTCCTAAAAAGCCTTCTCACGTGGGCTGTCTTTGGGGTTTTCTTTGCATTACAGGCCAGCTTGCTGTCTGAACAATTGATTTTGAATCATGCGCTTGTGGACTTTTTTAGCTACAGTGTCTCTAAGGAGAGCAGCACCCAGTGCTGATGAGCTGCAATTTCTGACCTCTTCTTACTTGAACACAACCACACAGCTTCATTCCACAATAGATTAATGATCAGCATGTTCCTGGGCTGAAGATTTGTTTAACATACTTCAGCCTGGTGTGAACTGTCACAGTTGAATAATTAACCTCTAGCGACAGAAGCCCAGAATGGAAATCCTGACATTATGATTAATGATCTAGTTTGTTATGATAATGTCTGGACCAGCCAAGAATGGGGCCTCGTGGCTAGGGCCCTACCAAATTCACGGTCCATTTTGGTTAATTTCACAGTCATAGGATTTTAAAAATCGTAAGTTTCACAGTTTCAGAGATTTACATCTGAAATTCCATGGTACTGTAACCGTGGGGGGGTTCCAACCCAAAACAGAGTCATGGGGCGGGGTGTGTGGCAAGGGTACGGAGGTCATGGTGTTTCCACCCTTACTTCTGTGCTGTTGCCTTCAGGTCTGGGCAGCTGGAGGGCAGCTGCTGGTCAGGCTCCCAGATCTGAAGGTAAGGCCAGCAGCAGTGCAGAAGTAAGGTCACCCTCACTCTCCAGATGCCTGGATGCCTTGCTTAGCTGGAGAGCTGGCCAGGGCGGGGAACCAGGCAGCCCCCCTGGCAAATGGTCTTGGAACCTTTCAGTTCTCCCAAATGAGCATTTTCTGATGGAACGTTTTTGACCAGCTCTATTGATGAACCTGCTCTAGGCTTGGCTACCAGAGCTGGCTCTTTAGCTCAGGCAGTAGAGTGGCATGCTTTAAGATCTATGGGTCTCAGGTTTGCTTCCCCACTGCCAATGACCTACCCAGCAGCACAGTGTTACATAGCCGACCCAAAGATGAATTCTGCTCTTAGACAGAGCCTGCATCTGGGGTATCCCTTAATTTCAATGAACTTTTAACTCCAGTGACGGTAGTAAAGCCACTAGCAATAGATACTAGTTCTCGTTTCCTCTCTTATACACACATACCCTAAAACAGCACTGACTCTTCCAAACCCCTGCACAGCATGGTCTTTCCCCCTTTGCTGGACGTTTCATGTTTCAAACTCCCGTGTCCTTCAAACACCCAATGTACGCTAGGTTCCCACTGGCAGGGAGCATCAGGCAAGAGGTGAGGTGCTGTTTGGTAATCAGAGGTAACAGAGTTTTCCACAGCTTGTAGCTAAAGATAAGTGTCTTCATCTAAACCGTGACTCAAGCTGTCAGCAAAGCCGACATGACAAAGATCTGGTGTCGCCAGGAGTGTGTCTTCATCTCTGCCTTTATAGCGAGTTTAGGTAGACTCTGTAAATACAAATACAAGCATGCAGTTACTGTGATCACCCAGCATCTGGTTCCCAATTCAGTAAGGTGTTTAACTCAAAGCATGGGAGATGTCCCATTGGGGTTACACATGTGCTTAAAGCAGGGGTGGGCAAACTTTTTAGCCGGAGGGCCACATCTGGGTGGAGAAATGGCATGCAAGGCCATGAATGTAAGGCTGGGGCAGGAGGTTGGGGTGCAGGAGGGAGTGCAGAGTGTGGGAGGGAGTGTGGTGTGGTGTGCAGGAAGGGGCTCAGGGCAAGGTGTTGAAGTGCAGGAGGGGGCTCAGGGCAGGGGGTTGGGGTGCAGGGTGTGGGAGGAGGCTCAGGGCAGGGGGTTGGGGTGCAGGAGGGGTTCGGGGTGTGGGCTCTGGCCGGCACCGCTTTTACCTTGTGCGCCGCTGCCACCCTGGAGCCGCTCAGCGGGGCTAAGACAGGCTCCCAGCCTGCCCTGGCCCTGCGCCGCTCCCAGAAGCGGCAGGCACCATGTCCCTGCGGCTCCTGGGGAAGGGGCCACAGGGACTTGATGTCGTCTGCTTCCGGGAGCAGCACGGGGCCCGCGGCACCACGGGGGGTGGCAATCCCGCATGTCGGATGCAAAGCCCTGATGGGCCGTAGTTTTCCCACCCCTGGCTTAAAGTTAGGGATGTGCAAACATACCTTGCTGGACTGGGGCTGTAATATCAGCCTAAATTCTTACTTTATATGCATATGCCATATAATAATAATTAATAATACTTCTCTATAGTGCCTTTCCAATGAGGGTCTCAAAGCATTTTATCAACCTTAATTAATAAGACAAAACCCTTCCTCACGTAGAGCCTATTCCTGCTCTCATTGAAGTCAAATGTGAAACTCCCACTGACTCTACTGGTGGCAGGACCAGCCTTCAAACGATAAGGAGGATGCATACTGGCCAGTATGCACAAGCCAAGGTGTCTCAACACCCATTAGAACCCAGCTTTTGTCCCCAGTGCTTGGTGGAACCAGCTCATCTTGAGAGTCTGGGCAGAATTACTGGGTCCTGAGCAGGGTTTGGTGGAATCAGACAGGAGCTGAGAGGAAGGGGTGAAATCTGACTAGTTTGGAGCAGTATGCTGGTTCTGGACAGAGGTGGATGTAATGAACAAGGCTGAACAAAAAATGATTTTTTTTCCCCACGCAAAAATGTTTTAAAATATTTCCCCCCCTTTTTATTTTATTTTATTTTCTGGGTAAGAAAAATGTTGATTAAAAATGCTGTGACCAGCTTTTGTTTGAGTAGCTGAAAAATTCCTCATTTGTGTGGGCTCGTTTTCCTGAGAGACCATGTGGGGCAGGACCAGAGCTGATGCATTGGCTTGGTGGGATTCTTCCCAGGTCCAAGCTGAAGTGTGAGAGTGTGTGTGTATTGTATCGCATTTGCTGTGGCAGTCTCTAGCAGGAAAACACGTTACCTTTCTCTTCCTCCTTGTGACTTTTTTTTCCCCTTCCAACTCCAGGTAGAATAATTGCTCAAAAACCAAACAACAAGAAGAAACAACAACCTGTCTCCGAGGCCTAGAGTTACCCAGATATGCAGCATGGTGCATGGGAGAACCGTCCCACGGGGCCATGCCAGTGTCTGGGAGAACTCACTCCTGGTGAGTTAAAATCTATCCTGTAAAATGTAGAACTTCTCTGACTGTATCCACACTGACTCCATTCTCCATCTCCCATTCTTTTCCCTCCTTCCTTACCAAGGAGATCCTTCCCTGAATAGCTGAATACCATAAACCCAACCCCAAAGAAGCCTCCACTCCCTCTCCCTACCCCCACCAACTGGCAGGCCCTGCCCAAACAAGTCCCCTCCTTTGGGTGGTGTTCCACTGGAGGAGAGGGCTCATGGGTCGGCACACTCTTTATTGGGCTTGGCCTAGGTTGCCTGGGCCAATCTGATATGTTCTGGAGCTTCTCCACGGCCAGGGGGTGGGGTGGGGAAGTGGCCAGGAGAGCTTTGTGAGTTGAAGGTGGTAGCTAGTTCCACTGAGATGGATCTCAGCCAAGGTCAAGGTATGTGTCTGCATTGGGCATGGATTTATTGGCACCTACAAATTAAGATTAGGGTCCAGCTCAGGACCTGGACTGAGTTTTGGGCTGGTCCTTCTTTCTCCAGTCCAACCCCTCTGGCTCTGAGCCAACACATTGCAGAACTGATTTCACTGAGACGGGACAGAAGCTCTCCTGAGACCCAGGAGACTATTTCTCTCCTGTTTCTGGCCAAGCTGCAGCTGGAGTCTCCAGACAGCCTCTTATATAAGGCATCAATATTTAAAGATGAAAAATGTTTCCTCTTGGAGTATTAAAGCCACTTTATAAAAATTATGTGTGTTCTGGTCAGGGTCCTCGGGAGACGTGTTCACCGGCTGCAGAGACACACTATTCCAGGTGAATTGTTGGGGCAAAGCGCTGGCATGGCCGAGTCTAGTTTTCTGGGAAGCACAGCGATTTGTGACAGCCATCAGGCAGTTAGCTGCTCCTGAATGTGGTCTGCAGGGGGCGCTGTTAGCTGCCTTTGTACTTGCTGGACGGGGGCAGGAGCTGTTCTGCCGCAGGAGGAGCATGAGATGAGCCGCAGAGGATCAGTCTCTGTTCTCCAAGCACCATCCATCGTTCCCACGGCGTGCAAACTCCTGAGACAGGTTCATCTTCTTTCTGCATTGTGTGAATCCCAGGGTGAAGGCCCCGATTCAGGAAAGCATGAGTGGCAGTGCGTTCCTGAATCAGGGCTTTCACGTTTCATGGGACTCCCTAAGGCAACGTACTGCAATGGGGTTGTTCTCCCTGAGGGCCTTGGCTTGCATTTCACAAGAGCGAGACAGGACAGGGGGGCAGTTCCAGTTTGCGCAAATTCCATTCTGGGAATTAACATATGGAAATTCTCTCCCCACTTTCTCCTGGATCCACTATCCTCCATTTTCTGTCTCAGACCATCGCACAGTGTGGCTGTACAGTTCCCAGACAGCTGCTGTGCTGCACCCCAGAGGTGGCTGCATTTCAGTGAAGTGGTTGCTTTAGGATTCATTAAGACAAAAGGTGCTGTATAAATATTCTCTCTTCTTCTCTGATTCCCTTTCCACTTCTCCTCCACCCCCTCTTGTCTCTTTCTCCCCCTTTGCTCATCTCTCTCCTCTCCTTCCCCTCTCCAGCCAGTGATTTCTCAAGATGCACCTGGTCACACCCAACCTCCCTCTGAGGGTATGGGCTAAGGTTGGCCTCCTCTGTGCTGAGGCTCTCCCCAAGTGTGCACGCTGCTCAGGGGAGGAGCGCTGGCTTTGCACAGGAGTCAGCTCCCAGAAGCCAGGATGCAGTCTGAAGACTGGGGGCGGGGACCAGCTCTCTTTGCACTTTGCAATTTTCTAAGGGGGCCTGGTAATAACTCCTCATGGCACATCACAAACTAGGGGTAGGGAATGCCTTAACTGGGACCATCCCATGGGTGTCAGGTCCTCTGCACCACTGGACATCTTGCATTAGCTACGTGCTCTGCAGCTGCTCCTGCTATTTGTTTGTCTTGGCTGCAAGTCCTCTCTTACAGGCGTGAGGTCACTGGGAGGTTAGTCGCAGCCCTAGAACTCAGGCTGCCAGTGCAGCTGTATCCCAGGAGGCAGGCACAGGTGGCCTGGGCACTGCTAAAGGTGCCACTAGTCCTCCTTTTCTTTTTGCGGATACAGACGAACCCGGCTGCTACTCTGCAACCTGCCTTTCCACTGGCATCTTTCATCTGAGTGTCTCAAAGCCCCAGGCAAACATTAAGGACTGAACCACAGTGCCCCCTGGGAGCATCGCCCCCCTTCTACAGATGGGGAAACGGAGGCATGGAGCATTTATAAGTTTATATGGAGGCTCCTGCTTGTACAAGAAACCAGTGGTAGAGGTGGGAATAGAACCCAAGAGTTCTGCTGTCCAGCCACTATGAAATGTTACCCATTTCACTGGCATAAGCAGGGACTTCAGCCTGGGGCTTCCAACATCCTGACCTGTCCCAGTCTGTTGTAACATCCTTTGGGCTCTGGAGCTTGATCCAGGGGCTGTGCATGCAGGATAGCTATGAGAGGGATGTACCTAGAGACAGGATTAAGGGATTCTAGTCATGAGCCTCAGCGAAGCTGTAATTTAACTTTAATTTACATGCCAGAGGTTTTGTCCCCCTGTATTGCTGTTTTCTTCCATAAATTGTACATTATAATCTGTCGGCAAAACTTGCCTCATTCTGCCAGGCAGCCACCCATCTAAAGCCATCCAGGCATTTTGCCGGGCAGTCTTCCCTGGCTCCCTTGCTTTGCAGAAAGGTGTCGGCCTCTTGGTGTTAAAATGTGTTTCAGATTGGACGAACTGGAGCCAAGACAGCAACTCCATTCACACGGAGCAGAGGCTTTTCCACTCTACAGCTTGGCAGGTTTTGCTGGTTGCTAACACATTGTGGCATGGGAGAGCGAAGAGGAGACATGTCCAGACCTGTCCCAGACTGGTGTTTTCCTAGCTCTGCTCGGTGCAGCAGGTGAGGGATAGGGAGAGGGGAAAGCGAGAGATTTGTTGAAGTTAAGGCAGAGAGTGACAGGGGTGAATGAGCCCGAGAGAAAGGGGAAGACAGGAAAGAAGAGGAGAGGGAGATGAAGTGTAGGAGAGAGCCAGGGTGTTTAAAGGGATAGGAAGAGGAGAGAGGGGCAAATGGATGCAGAGGGGCAGAGAGGCCGATGAGAACAGTGCTGGCTGTGAAAGAAAAGTCCCGTGGGACGGGAAGGTTGGGGGCTGGAGGTGGGCAGATCTGCCTGGAGAAGCAGACGACTCCTGCCAAAAACCATTAGCTTGTTGGTGGGTTGAACAGACGCCTTGTCACACTCTGGAGTGGATCTGTGACCTTTCCCTCCCCCCAGGGCTGTCATTGCATTGAGTGTGGATTGCTTGTGTGGGGAGAGATGACAAAGGTAGAAACCACTGGGCAGCAAACCCCAGAGGGAATCGCTTTCTTGTAGCACTGAACAAGGAACTTTATCCGAATGGGGGAAATGGTGTTCTCCCCAGATCTATGCACTCTCTGCTTCACTGTAGAGCTTCCACCAAGAGCCTTTCCCAGATCCCCTTTGCCTGGCTTTCTGCCACAGATTTAAAGAAACAGCCCACGCATCCTCATGTCTTACCCCCTCCCTTTCCCGTGTACTAACAGTCTTTAACAAGAATAAATATTTATTTAACAACAAATTATAGATCCAGACGAGTCACTGGCTTTGCTGCTCATCTACATCCGGTATCTTCTGGTCTTGGCAGGTTGATTCATTGGATTTATCAGACCCCAAGCTGCAGACTCCTGCTCAGTCTGCTTAGACCTCTCCTCAGCAGTGTCATCGCCCTTCATTCAGGCCGCGGAGCTGCTACCACAGTGATGTGGCAATTCGGCTGTTTGGAATCAGCGGTGCACCTTGGATCAGCTTGAACTATGTAGGGTCTTGGGGACATGCCTATGTCCAGGGACGAGAGTTGGGCTTGTCCAGTATGTGTTCTCATCCAGTACTGTGTCTACTGGTTTCAGAAAGGATAAGTTGTGGATGTATTTCAATAATAGAAGGGGGGAACAAACCTGACACCTGTAAGATCTGATGTGTCTCAGCCTCCCTTCTAGGATTCCTAAAGTGCCATGCAGGACAAAGGGTGGTAGCATTGTCCTGAACCATCGACCCATAAGTCAATGAGCTGGGTGTCGGCTCTGGTGATAGAGTGGAGAGAGGGCTTGGGAGTGCGAGTATACTACTCCTTATCAGTGTCACTTGTGGACCGATGAGGTGACCTGGCCCTAAACGACCAGCTGCTGATTATCAGCTAATGTGAAACAGATGTTCTGGTGGCTTTCCAGTCACAAAAGGGAAGTCAGATGATGTCCAGCAAAGAGCAGGCTCTAGGGAGTGGAGATGGCTGGTGGGCGGGTTTGTCACGGGTGGGGGTGGAAGCAGATGGCTGGAGCAGGTGCTTGGCCGTAAGGGGCAGGGAATGGCTGGAGCGGGCCAGTTGTGGTTGTAGGGAGAAGCCTGTTTCTCACATTAATGCCAATTGATCCTACCTCATTGTGAGCACCTTGACCTGACAGCTCATGTTTGTAACAACTCTGGTCCCAGCTCCCCCTGCCACTTGTGATTAAACAACGAACTGGGTCTGATGTATTCCAAACCTTGTGCTTAATCATCACTACGTGGCAGATGTAGGGATGTGCGCTCCTGCCTCCCCCTCTGTCAGGAGGGAGGGCCTGACTCACCTAGCCCTCGGCTGGTGCCTTAGAAGAGAGGACGCCCTGTCAGAACAGTGAGCTCCAGCTGGGCTGCTGAGCCCCCTCTCTGCTCTAAAGATTTGGCAGGGACCCTGCTGAATTGTGGCCGGTTTACTCCCCCTCTTCCTTTTCCCTGTCAGTTGACTCTCCAGTTGCTGCTGAAGGCAGATACCAGGCTCCAGGGGGTTTGGAGGTGACAAATCTCCAAGGACAGCAAATAAAAGTTCCCCTTAGAGTAGCACAGACTTTGAGGTTTGTGCTGGAGAAAATCCATCGCGGAAGTGGCTGTTTTCTCCCTCCTGCTCCGCTCGCTCTCTCTATCTCTGTCCTTTTGCTTGAATCTCCCTCATCAGACTTTAATGACGTTCCCAGTTACTGCCACTAATGAAGGACCATGACTTTCACTAACTGGCCAGCCGAGATGGATTCTTCATGATTGACTAGATGGCCCGAGAGGGGCTGCGTGACAGCTCTCCTCCCAGGAGCTTTAAACAAATGCTCTTGTCTCTAATCGAGTTCCTTCCAGAATTAATGAAGCCCCGAGATCACTTTTATCTGCTGGAACAAGATGGAGCTGCTTCCAGAATCAAAGTCCCCCAGTGAGCAATGAAATGGCTGATTCGGGAGAGCACAGAGCTGGGGCTAGGGAAAATAAAAACAGGAGCATGTGGGGGGTGGGGGGGGGGGAGGAGCAGGGGGTTGGCTGCCGCTTTTACAATCTAGGGTGGGTATCCCAAACGCAGCACTGTGGGACCCTTGCCCTCCATCTGACACTGAATTTTGTTTACCTTGCCAAGGACAAAGCAGAGAATAGAAAGAGGACCGAGTGCATGAGAGAGCTCAGTGCTTAGCCCAGCCAGCAGGAGGCACTGCAGGGAAGGGAGAGGAGGGGACATGGAAGTCTCTATTCCCAGCCAGCTGGAGCTGCTTCAGGACACACACAGGGCGTTGCTCAGCATCTGTCCCAGCGAGCAGGAGGCGCTGCAGGGAAGGGGCAGATGGGGTTGCACTGGAGACAAAGCAGTCTTCACTCAGGCCAGCAGAGTAGAGCTGCCTGGTGACAGGCAGAGGCTGAGGGTCTGCTGTGTGGTGCTGGAGAGGGATGTAGTTTTGTGTATTCTGCTTGACTTTCTTCCTGCCTCCTTTCACCACCCTTCAACCTCCCATGGGGTGGGAGCACTGCATACCTGAGACCCACTGGCCAGCTCCTCTCCCTCCGCCAGTGCAATGAGAAGCCCTTCCCACTCTGCGCCACACCTCTGGCCAGAGCAGCGAGCTGAGCACCAGTCGCTGAGAGCCCAGGGGTTAAGTGGAGCTAGGAACGATTCCCCCACTTGATGCTCAGCTCCTCACTCTGGCCATGGGTGACAGCAAGGAGGGGAGGAGAGGAGCGGCCTGGTGAAACAGCACACGCTGGCCTGAGCAGGTGCTGGAGGGCTGGGAGATTAGAGAGTCCTGTGGCACGTGGGAGTCTCAGGATGGCTGGCTGAAGCAATAACACAGACAGGGATACACCAGCCTCTGCAACGCAGGAGACAGTAGTCTCTTTCCCAGCTAGCAGAGGGCAGTGCAGAGAATGGGATGGAGGGAGCCACAGCCACTACACCCAGTCCAGATGTGGAGTCAGATGCAATTGAATAATAGAAGGGCGTGCAGCCGTTGGTGGGTGCTGGGTGGGGGGGAGGGGGCATACGTGTATTTGCAAACTGCCCATGTTTGCTGGGCCGTCTGGCTGGAGCTGACGACAGCTGAGCCTCGGAACCTCCCCCTGGGTTTGCCTTGTGGCGGGGTTGTTGAGTGGCCACTGCCCCAGCAAGCAGGGGCGGAGGAGAGGCTTGCGTGACTGGCCCTGGGTATGAAAACAATGGCAGCGAGCGAGGCGCTGGCTAAGTCACTCCAGTGCGTTGGCTCCACCGCATCGAAGTATTTAGATAGAAATCTCAAAGCTGGAATGTAAATTGGAAGCAGATTTGGGCTAAGGGACTGGATGCAGATGTTAAAGGTATTTCAGCTGCGTAAAACAGAGAGAAGGGCATGAATGAATGGGCCTCTCCCTCCCCACGGCGAACACGTACCGGGCACAGCCGAGGTGGAGGACTGAACTATCTGAGGTGTGGTTCTTGCCTGTAGTCTATTCCCAGCCCCTAGGTCTGTGTTCGCGTGAGAGGGGTGGGAGAAGGGTGTGTTGAAATGCTTGGAAGGGTTTTGGTATGTGATTGGCTAGCTGGGAGCTGTGTCAAACAAAGGAGAAGTGCGTGTTCACACGCGTGTGCTGGGTGTGTGCAATGAAGGGAGTGTGCCCAAGGCACTTGCGTGAGGGTGCCTGGGTGCTACATGTGGGTGGCACATGTGTGCAATGATGCCCTGATGGCATAGGTGTACAAGGGTCCCTGGGGCGTGTGTAAGGGTGGGATGTGCACACGAGGTGTGAGTGCTTGGGTGGCACGTATGCATGCATGTGTGGGGTGGCTGTCTGAACATCCAGGTGGGAAATGTGAACATGGTGTAGGGTGGTGCGTGCGCGTGCACAGGATGCCAGCCTGAGTGCCCAGGTAGCATGTGTGCCCAGGCGTGATGTACACATGGTGCACGTGCTCGTGTGTCCAAGGGGGCTAGGCTTTGTTTTGCTTCCCCAGGAAAGCACCTCCTGTCTGGCACTGTGCAGTTCGCTGCAGGCAGGGGATGTGGGGTTTATTTCTGGACGCTGCCTAATGCTTTGCCTTCCCCTCTGTTCACCGGGGGCTCTCAAGTGATTTCAGGCTACTCAGCTGCCCTGGGAAGGATGGTAGCATAGCTGTGTTCATGGCACAGAGGTCCCGGACTGGCCAGCCGCCCCGCAAGGCTGTCTGGCTGACAGATGGGGAGGGGCAGGGGGTTTCCCATCAGCTCTGCCACAGCCCCAGAGAGGTGGGGAGCTGGGAGTCCAGTGGGGCAGGTGCTGCTGGGGCAAGGGCTGCTGATTCTGTCACAGCCGGAAGGTGCGGGGGTGTTTCCTTTAGTCCCTTTGCTCTGACTCCAGAGGCTCACAACTGCACAGACTATTTATTCAGAGCCCTGTTTCTATGGCAACGTTCCATGGTGTGTGGGCTGATAGTGCGAGCCGAGCCCTCGGTGGAGCCTCCTGGGGAGGGAAGGAAAAGCCTTCTGCTCATTGAGATGCACCTGACAGCACTGCGGGGCTGAGGGGAATCCTCTCTGCACAGGCTGGGAGGCAGGGAACCCCTGGCCCAGCATGGGCCTCGCGTCGCGGGGGAGTAGCAGAGCTGGAAAAGCCATCTGAGCCTATGGAGTCTGTCTGCTCGCTGGCTGGGGTGGCCTGGTCTCCCCTGGCCGAAGCCATGGCAGAGGTTACACAGATACCGCCCTTGATCTCAGCCTGAATGGGAGATCCCCGTCCTGGGCTACTACGGCCCCCGGCCCCCCAGCTCGTTCACAGCGATTATTACAAGTATCTCTCCCAGAGCAAATAATTATGGAATTATAAACCCAATCCCCACGGCCCCCTAAGAACATCAGTCTATCTGTCAGCAGCTGTCTGTGATGGCGGAGGGGAGGGCAGGGGAGGGCTGTTATGTAAGACCCTGGCAACACGTGAACTCCCCTCTCTGGCTCCAGCCACTTTGCTTTCCTGAGAGCTGTGCTTGCCTGGCCACCCCTATCCCAGCCCTGGCGGCCCAGGCCATTGGGACAGCGGAGCGGCCCCTCCCACTGGGACAAGGCCAGGTTTGCCCTGTGGGACTGTAAGGCAAGGATGAGGTCTAGCGGACTGTAGGGGCAATGCGGAAGGCCTAGGAGGTGCTCTACTAACAGAGGGAGGGGAAGGGCTGGGGGCTCTTGTTAAGGGAAGGTCCTGGGGATGGATTCGCAAGGGGAGCTGTCGGAGGCCTTGCAAGGTGGAGGAGAAGGCTGCCCTGCCCCCTCACTTGTCCTAGATGGCTTACTTTGGGCCTGGGCTTCAGTGCAAACCAGAGGCTGGTTATTGGGGTGTTTCCTCAGGTGCATGGCTCAGCATAGTCACGTGGTATCATGTGACAGCTGCCCCCCAATTCCTCACCTCTGTGGGCAGCGGCTCTCTGGTACTGCACCCCTGCATGTGGGCTAGGGTAGCCAACTTGGTAATAGTTATAAACCAGACACTCCAGCAGGAATGCCGGAACCTCCCCTGTCCTGCCCCCCGCCTCTTCCCCCCAGGCTCAGCCCCCATCCACTCCTCTTTCCCCTTCCCCCCGTCGCTCACTGCTTTTCCCTCCACCCCCTTCCTGCCTGCGTCAGGAGGGACTCGCCTGCTTTGCCAGGGCTGGGAGCTGCAGCTGCCTGACTCAGGTAGGAGGCAGCCCTGGCTGAGAAAGGGGCTGGTGCAGGTGATGACCCAGTGCCTCCCTGCCTGCTTCACCTGCAGTAACAGGACTTTGGGTGTCCGGTAAGTACAGCTGAGTGGACACTGTCAGGTCCAGTTTTTGACCAGACTTTCAGGTTGAAAACCAGGCACCTGGCCACCTAATGTGTGGGTGACTAGGGACAGCGCCGCTACTCTGAGGGGGAGATGGATGATACAGGAATACTGCTGAGAGGGGACCGAACCCATGTAGTGTCAGCACTTGTGCTTTCCAGGCCCACCTGCTCAGGGAGGTGCCTGGAGAAGGCATTGTCTGGCAGCCTCTCCCTTTGCTCCAGGACCCTGGCGCGGGGACGGAGGCTGACGATGTTTGGGTTTGCACGTGTGCGGCAGACCCTGTGTGATAGAAACAGGCCAAGCTCATCTTTGTCTCTGACTCTCGGTGGCAGTCTTAGCTCCACGCTACCCGCCTGCTCGTAAAGGACCCCATGCATCCAGGCCCAGCTACCAGATTGCAGCGGCTCCCGCATCAGAACCCTGGTTGGCTAGTGCTCCTCTCTCTGCAGCGTATAGACTATCCTCCCTGCTCCTTGCCGCCCACCAGAGGCCTGGTGCCATCCAGGCCCCCCTGTCAGAGCGCCTTTCTTCCCCGCTGTGTTTGTCAAGTCCTTGGCATTCTTGCTAGGCTATGCCCCCGAAGCCTTCAGAATTGATGTGGTACTGTGGGAGGGGGGGAGACTGGGTGGGTCGCAAGGTGGGTTTGGAGAGGGATGGAGCCCCATGTGTCTTTCTTCATCAAGGGTCCCACAAATGCTAGCGTCGTCTCCCCCAGCCCCTTGGGATCGTTTCTTAGCAGAACGATGAAGGGGAAGGAGCAGACCGCAATGTGGCTGTTCCCTGGGAGGTGACTGAGGAGCTGATGTAGCCCGTAGTTCCCAAATATAATTTACTTTGCAATTACTGCCTGCTCCCTACACAGTGAGTGCCTGGGCGCAATGGAGGTAGCATGGACCTGCCTGGGGTGGGGCATGCATTTAAATGCAATAGAACAAGCTGAGCTCAAGAAATGGCTTCCCCATTCCTGTGTTGGGGGCCATTGCTTTGGGCACCATAGCCCTGAGTTATGAGCAGCAGGCTGGTGGGGAGGGTGCTGGGGGCAAATATTGAGCGAAATGTGCCTCCAGGCTCAGGGTTCTCTAGCTTCTGGGCAATCTGGAGTGAGCAGTAAGAATCTCAGGTGCTCTCTGTAGGAAATCTGTACTGGGCTGGGTACCAGAGAGGAGTTTTCTGAGCTGTGGCCAACGCCAGCCTTCTAACAGCCTGTCCTGTAACAATGTGCCTTGCAGATTGACTGCTGATAGCACGTACAAGGATTGACGCGGGGGGTGTGTGTACGTGTGTGAATGAACATACATGTATGCATGTATGTACATGGTGGGCTAATGCAGTTTCATCCTTCTGAGAGCGTGGGGGAACAACCCAAGCCCTACCCTTGTGATTGTAACAGCCAAGCTAGAAATCCGCTTTTCCTTGCTCTAACCCATAGTAATTTGCGGAGTCCTCCCTCAATCAGCATGTCTTGGTCCCATCACCTCAGGGCCTGTGAGCTGCAGATGGAGACAGGGAATTGATGCATGTAGAGCTGGAGAAGAGCTGGGCTTTAGCAGGTGAGCCTAGGGTTGCCAACCCTCCAGGATTGTCCTGGAGTCTCCAGGAATTAAAGATTAATCTCTAATTAAAGATTATGTCATGTGAAACCTCCAGGAATATGTCCAATCCAAATTAGCAACCCTAGCCTGGCTGATAGCAGATGGCATGTACAAGGGGGCATGTGTGTGTATGTATATATATGGGGGTGGCTTGTCTCTCCCATTGTCTAGATCCCTAGTGCCTCTATCACACAACTATCTAGGCACATTGGCTGGGATTCACGTGTCTTGTCCAGTGGTAGGCTACTCATTTTTTTCTGTGCTGCTGGGGCGGGGGGGAGGGGGACTTCCTCCTCTCCCCGGTGGACTGAAGCTATGTCTACCCTGGCAATTTTGGGGAAGTTTCCCACCATGCACTGCCATCAGTGCAGTATCTCCCCTAGCGGTAGCAATGGAGGGAGTGCTAGTGTAGACCAGATTCAGGTAAATCTCTGTGTCATCTAAACCTCCTCAGACAGTTCTAGAGAAGACCACGGCCGGCTTTAGCACAGGTTCATGGGTTCCATTGCACCCACAGAATTCAGGAAACCAAGGGAGCAACATGCATTTCTCTAGGCCATCTGTCAGGGATCGTCTAGATATTCTTGCTCCTTCCTAGCTCAAGGGGCTGGTCTAGCTGAGCTCTCCAGGTCCTTTCCAGCCCTAAATTTTATGACTCTGTGATGAATTCTGGTAGCATTTGGTGCTTTGGCGGTAGGAAAGGGGAGTCGCGGTTCAGATGCAGGGGAGTTGTATTGTCTACCTGTGCTCTGTTTGAGCAGGCTTTCCCCATGTGGACAGAACCTTATCTTAAAGCTTTGGAGCGTCCCTGTGGAGAACCTTCTGCTTAGAGAGAGTGCACAGAACCAATCCCTAGTGCAGCTCCAGTGAGATCCATGTTATGATCCATAAGGAACCCAGTGGAGTTCCAGCAGGGATGCATTGGGTCCTGTATGTTTTCTGCTTCATGTCTGTCTCTCTCTTTCCCTGGGGTTTTTATACTAGGCTCTTTCATGTTAAAAATCAACACAAACCAGGATTTTTTTTTCTTTGGTGTTTCTCTGCTTGTTCCCCATCTGGCATCACAATTGTCTGTGTGCTCATGGTGATCTCTGCGGCCACTGATCGTGGAAGATAGTGACTGCACTTGAGGAATAAGCAACAGCAGCAGGAAGCCCAGGGGGAGACTCAGGAAACAAGGATCCTGTTCTCCTGCAGATGTCCCTCATCAGAGGGAACAGACCAGCATGAGAAGGGGAGGTAGGAAGGGCTCCCCACTTGTCATATGGTGGGAAACTCTCCAGAAATGGTAATCTTTGCCCATCTCATGTAGCCCTGTTCGTGCCAGCAGATTTCATTTGTCTCTACGGCTTTTCTCAGGGTCATCTCAAGGAAAGAAACCAGCTATTAAAAGAATGTTTTTCTATATACAAACAAAAAACCAAAACCAAACTGCTCAGCTTATACAACGACCAAACTCCTAGAAGGCTCTTTCCATAGCTTTCTCCCAGGCCCCTCTCTCTTGTTGGTCTGTCTCTCTCTCTCTGTTTTATACTGCTGTCCATCACCATGGTATCTGAGCTTCTGTGTACAATCAATAGCAATAGTGAATCACCTAGTGGGACTTCCTGGAATCTCTGGCCCTCTGTTTGCGGTAGGGTTGGAAAAGAAGGGGGTGGCATAACAGGGAAAGGCTGCTCTTCATACAGTTGGTTGGCCCCCCCAACCCAAAAGCCACATACACCTCCCAATTAATAGAGCTGGTTGCAAAACGCAATATGTGCGGCAAATCCCAATATTTCAGCCTTTGTTTTCATCGTGCCCCAGAACGAAAAAAAGGAAATATCAACATTTTTTGCAGAATGAAATATTCCCAAAAAATGGCCATTAGCAAATGTCAAAATGATAACCTGACATTTTCAATGTCAACAAAAGGTTTCATCTGTAAATGAACAATTTTGTCCTGAATCAGCATTTTGACTGAAAATGGGGACATTTGCAATGAACATTTTCATTTTGGATCCAAATGTTTTGTTTCATTTGGGAATGTTGAACTGAAACAAAATCTCTTGTTTTGATTTTCCCCAATCAAAATAAAAAAAAAATCATCAAAATTGACATTTGCCCATGGAAAATTTGGACAGATTCATATTTTTTATGGACAAATGTTTCACGCAAAAAAATATTGACCAGATCAAATTTTTAAACAAATCTGAATCACACCAAGGATGCACTGTATCTCTTACTCTTGTATCTTAGCAAGCACATTATTCCAGTACAGATGATCTGCTGCTTTTCCAAGAGGGGATGCGTTGTCACAGCATGCCAGAGCAGCACTCTCCCTTCTCAACAGAATGCCTTTCCCCAAAGGCATGAGCAGGTCTTTTAAACAAGCTTCAGTTGGGTAAAACCTAAACCAGAACCGATTTGGATTGGCCATTCTGGATTAAGAATTGGGATTTTGATAGGATCCAATTCCATTGCAGGATCTGGAGACCTGAAATTACCTTGGGAAAAACTTACTCTCTTGACCCGGATGAGGCTTTTATGGGTCTTGCATGTTTGGGACCTAGATCAACCAGAATGTGTTTTCAGTCTAATCTGGACATGTGCAGCCTTGCTATTTGGCACCCTGGTTTGTATGCATCTAGTTGGTGTCCCAGGTACCGCAATCGCTATCTGTTTGGGTTTTCACCCACTGCTGGCCTCCCATTGGAGAGGAAGGGGCTAGGAGAGCTGTTGAGATGGCCCGCTCGTCTCTGGGGCATCATTGCACTTAGAAGTGACTCCTACCAATGACTAAAGACTGACACTGCTTGGGCACTGAAGATAGTTTCCTCCAGTTTTCACACCAGAATAGTTGGTGCCCAGGATGTTGGACTTTGAGTCAAAGAAGGGGAAAAATTGAGGAGGACATCTGGCTTCCATGTAGCATATGGAAAATGCACCAGTGGGATAACAGAACCTATCCACAGTTGGATCTTAAACCTGGGACCAGGTCTCGTGTCACTGCTGAATGGGTGTCTCCTAGACCTTCCACAGCAAATGTGGAGGGGGGACTGTCATAAATATAAAGGGAAGGGTAAACACCTTTAAAATCCCTCCTGGCCAGAGGAAAAGCCCTTTCACCTGTAAAGGCTTAAGAAGCTAGGATAACCTCGCTGGCACCTGACCAAAATGACCAATGAGGAGATAAGATACTTTCAAAAGCTGGAGGGGGGGAGAAACAAAGGCTCTCTCTGTCTGTGTGATGCTTTTGCCAGGAACAGAACAGGAATGGAGTCTTAGAACTTAGTAAGTAATCTAGCTAGAGATGCGTTAGATTCTGTTTTGTTTAAATGGCTGATAAAATAGCTGTGCTGAATGGAATGTAGATTCCTGTTTTTGTGTCTTTTTGTAACTTAAGGTTTTGCCTAGAGGGATTCTCTATGTTTTGAATCTGATTACCCTGTAAAGTATTTACCATCCTGATTTTACAGAGGTGATTCTTTTACTTTTTTTTCTTCAATTAAAATTCTTCTTTTAAGAACCTGATTGCTTTTTCATTGTTCTTAAGATCCAAGGGTTTGGGTCTGTGTTCACCTATGCAAATTGGTGAGGATTTTTATCAAGCCTTCCCCAGGAAAGGTGGTGTAGGGTTTGGGGAGAATTTTTTGGGGAAAGAAGTTTCCAAGCGGCTCTTTCCCTGTTATATATCTGTTAGATGCTTGGTGGTGGCAGCAATAAAGTCCAAGGGCAAAAGGTAAAATAGTTTGTACCTTGGGGAAGTTTTAACCTAAGCTGGTAAAAATAAGCTTAGGGGGTTTTCATGCAGGTCCCCACATCTGTACCCTAGAGTTCAGAGTGGGGAAGGAACCTTGACAGGGACCAAATACTCAGGTAGTGTAAATTGGTGTGACTCCACTGCAGCCAATAGATCAACACCAGTTTACACCAGCCTAGGCTCTTGCTGAAGTCTGTGCTGTCTCTATGCACTTTCCTTAGTGTTTCCATTTCCTCTCGCTACAGGGATGACCGCACACAAATGTACCACGCCTCTGCTCTGAAGATGCCTTGCACTTAATTATTTCTAATTGGCCTGTCACTGAAGAATGAAGGCAACTCTGACAATGTTATCTGACAGGTGTCACTTCATTGTTCTCCCCAAGTTTATTATCTCCCCCCCCCCCCAGGATTGTGCATTGTGAAGTTCAGATTGCTCCCCTCCATTTGTTGCCGTTTATCTATAATTTAGAATGGTTTTTAGTTATATTATAATTGAATTTCATGTGTCACAGCGTGTCTCAAACAGAAAATATAAATATTTAACAGGCTCCACTGGTAATAAAGATTCGCATTTGCCTCACTTTTGCTCCCAGTGCATGAATATTCTGCATCATGCTCCATGGGTATTAACTTCATTCAGATTTATCCCCGGTTATGCAATGTGATGTTCACAACAGATCGGAAATCAGATCTTTTTTTAAAAAACCACAACAGTTAATGCCATTGTGGGTAGGAAAGCCACTGAAAACAGAGCTTCTGGGGCCACCAGTGTGTTGTCGAATGCAGCTTAAGTCTAACCAGCTTGGTGCAGGCAGCCTCTGGCACCTTGTCTACACTAGATCTCCTACTGGTTTAGCTCCAGCAATGGTAGGAAATCTGAGGGGGGGAAGCAAGGGGACAAGGAGACGAGGTCTCTAAGCAACACCCCCTTTTAAAGTGGAGAACCTACAAACCTCAGCTGCACTTAATTAGCTCCCAGCCACAGTATCTCTCTGAGCTGCCTCTGAATCCTGGCTGAGAACTGACCCCTGAAAGTTGGCTGGTCTCAGCAGGGGATACGACTGAAGTGGAGCATGTCAGGGCTTTGGAGTCCTCTTCGGGGTGTCAGAACTTCAGTGTATCCTGGCACAGACCTCCAGGGAGAGAAGGAAACATGGGCCGTGTTCCTGACTGGCAAGAAAAGTGCTCAGAGGGTGGGTGAGTGTGCTGTGGGAGAAGTAATAGACTACAAAGAAACAACGCAGCACGGCAGGTCAGGCCAAGGCCTAGGCTGACCATTAAACAGGGCTGGCTCCAGGCACCAGCTTTCCAAGCCAGTGCTTGGGGCGGCATTCAGAATGGGGCGGCAGTCTGTGGCCCGCGGCGGCAATTCAGCGGCAGCCCTGCTGCTCTTCCCGCCACGGCAGCTTTTGGGGCGGCAAAATTGGTAGAGCCGCCCCTGCCATTAAAATAGCTCTGTCTCAGGTGAGCAGGAATATATCACACTACAGATAAACTTCGCACCCTGCTTCATTCCTAACAGAGGGGGAGAGAGGCTGCTCCAAGCCCCTGGAAATATGGGCAGAGGTGGGGCCTGCAGCTGGCAAATGCTGACTGGCAAAGTCTGGCATCAACCAAGTGAGGTAAGATTTCCTATCTCCTCTTTGTTGAAAGGGCAAGAGCACACTGTGGGCACCGAAAAGGTCCCTGCCACCTGAGTGCATTCAAAACAACAGTTGCCACCAGCCAGCGAGAGTGAAGGGGGTGGGGGGGCAGGATTGTGTAGAATGGGTCAGTTCTAGCCAGGCTGCAGCTGTTTGAACAAGCTGAAGCCCTGAGAGCCCATTGCCATGTAATTCAGCTGGCAAAGATTTACGATCATCCAAAATTAATGAGACTAGAGCAAAGTCCACTACCTCGCTGTCTCTGACATGCTTCCTTCTGGCCGCGCTTTCCCACTCACTGAGCAAGGCTCCAACAGCCGACGTGGGTAGTCACTGTTGTGTAGTAATTGGTGTGACCCCCATTAACACCAACAGGGGATCTGGCCCATTGACGTCAATGGAGCTATGCTGATTTACTCCATGTGATGACCTAACCCTAGCTTTGAGTGGAGCATGTGGAGTATGGCTGAGACCTCACAGTGGTCTGCTTGGTGAGAAGTTAACAGAACACAAGGTGGTGTGTGTGAGCACACACACACACCCCACTTTTCAGCCTTGCTCATGTTCAGTGACAAATGATTCTGAGCCACTCAGCTGAGTTCCTCTGCCCGATGTGCTGCAGTAAAGATGAAGCTGAAGACTCAGGCCTGGACAAGCAGGATAGTCAAGTAGTGAGGGTAAGACAATGGCATATTATACTGTGACTAGCTGGGGACCTGTCAAACGACAGGTGACATCTCAATCACATGTCATTTGCAGTTATTTTGCGTGTATCTCTGCATGGCAGTGCCCAGACCAGTACATGGTGGTTGCGTGTTTGAGTGGTTGCTCCTTTCCACCTTTTCAGCAGCAACTTGAGTTAGTAATGACAAGAAAATCCAATTCCAGCTATTTCCACCAAAAGCAGGAAATAGAACAGGGGTGTGGTAGAGAACTCTAACATCCCCAGCTGCCCTATGACTTTCTTAAGTAAACGCTCACTCAGGTGAAGTTAACCAACTCCTTGCCAGTAAGGAATCCTAATGATCTGCCCACCATAATAGTTGGTCACCAGCTAACAGAGATGGAAAAACCAAAGCCACATTCAATATCTGCAGCTCACAAGCTTCTGAATGGCACATGACAAGGCGGGGGAGGGAAATTGTTTCTCAACGGACAATCGCATAGATATACATTTTATTGTAAGTATGGTGGAAAAAATTAAGCAAGAGGCAGCATATAATTTGAGAGCAGTAATGGGCCTGAGGAACAGCTTAATGTATCTGAAAAGGGTGAACAAAGCAAGACATAAAAATATCTCTTTTTTTTCTAAAGATGTCCATCACCGTGGTATCTAGATGCCGTATAGCCCTACAAGGAATTCTCAGCAATGTTAAAACACAAGTACTCCTAATAGATGATCAAGACAGCTCACTGGGACCTCTTGGTCCAGGGTTTCTAAGGCAGCTCATAGAGCCAGGGGTACCAATGAAGATGCTGAGTCTTGCTGGCCAGGAGAAATTCAGACAATATCAGTACTGTGGCCTAATCCGACCCCTGCCTGACACCGATCACATTCCTCATCTTGTAAATAAGTCATGAGCTGCTCAGAAGCAGCCTTTCCAGGGCCCTTCGCCAGGAGTGACGAGACAGACACTGGGATGGAAATTAGTAGACTCGTCAAGTGAGAAAGTTGGCTTTTCCAAGGCAGGAATAACAACTGCAGTCTCAGAGGGCACTTGGAACAGCCCCAGAAGTCAAAGAGAAGCTTATGTTTGCATAATGATTGATCCAATAGAGTCAGCAACTCTCTTTTTATGAGCCATTCAAGGCAGGAGTCCAAAGAACAGGTGGCAGGTGGTTGAGCACATCTGCTGAAACACTGACATAGTCGAATAAAACACTGAAAAAAGAGAAGGCGATCCTAGAACAAAAAGGCACCACGGAGGCAGCTCCTTGGTCGGCCAGCGGGGGCTCCTGTTTGTGCCGCTGATGCAACGGGCTCCTGACTTTTGATCCAGTCCAGTGTCTCCTGCAGGCTGAGCCTATTTGTGAAACGCAGGTGGCTCAATGGGCAGCTTAACTGGGCGATTTAGTGTGGCACAGCGGGCCAGGTGCATTTGGGGCTCATTTTATTTCGACCTTCCAATGAAGCAGAGTGGGTGCCACGGCTGGAGGCAGGATGCAAGACTTGATGGGCTGGCTGGTTTCCTACGTTCTGTTCTCTCCTGCAGATTTCAGGGCCTATTTCTTTGCCCAGGTTGAGAGCAGTAATGGGCCAGCGTTTGGCCTGCTCTCTGCTTCAGAGCAGCGGTTCTCACCCATTACTACTTGTATGGCCCTGAGGATGTCACATAGGCCGCAGCTCTATGCTGATTGGGCCGCAAGCACCCCACGGGCCACAGGCTGAGAACCACTGAGCTAGAGACTCTAGTGGAGTCCATTTTCTGCTGAAATACAGTCTGGACTGTTTCCCATTCAGCTGCTGCACTGAGGGGAGAACAGACTGGGGCTTAGGGCTGAATAAAATGTTAAAAGCCTGGAAAAGAGTCATTAGCGTCTTACAGCCCAGAAACTAGGTGGCTATACTCAAACGCCAGGCGTTTTCTGTAATCAGACATGCTTTGTTTCCACAAAGAGAGAAAAGAACCAGAAATTAAATAGCCCCCCCCACACTTTCAGTTCTGCTGTACCAGGAGGGTCTGTAAAGCCAGAGCGATAGCAGTGAGCTAGGGAGAGGTCAGGGACAAGGGAGGGAGAACCACACCATAAGCAGCTGTCAGTGCTTGTTATGTCTGATTTGGCACATATGGTAAATACAACCAGAAGCTAACGGGGGGGGGGGGGAGTTAATTGAACCACCGGATCGATATCAAACATTTCCAGTGATTGCTCCAGACTTGCACATAGACTAGAATGAAGCCTAGTTTGATGCAGCAGCTCCTCAAGCTCCAGCTAGTATGCAGCCAGAGATGTTTTCTGATGTGCCCCAACCTATCTGCTGAAGGTACTCCAGGTGCAGGCATGTCAGAAATCAGAGATACCTATTAAAAGGAAGTGCCACCCGGAACCAACTGGACCAGGTTTGCCATTGGATAAGGCTACCTAGAACTGTTTTGTTTTTATCACAAGACAAAGCTCTATAGAACAACCTGTTCTTGAACCACAGACCTATCGACAGGGTTCTTCACACCTGACAACTAGCCAGCACTGGCTGCTACGACTGTCAGTTACTCAGTGTGCTATGAGGATACACAACCAGCTTTCTGGTCTCACCCCCTGAAAGTGTGCATTAGTCAAATCCTCAGCTGGAGTAAATTGGCATAGCTCCGTTGAACTTTGCCATGTCTGGGTGGGGGAGAGGGGGACTGTTGCAGCTGGTTTTAGGGTGTGGAGCCTGTTCAGGTTTCTCTGGATTTGTCATGGAATTCCTTCTTGCTCCATGTGGGTCTGGAGCCAATCAATTCCCTGACAGGTGTTTTAAGTTTCCTGTAAGTTGTGTCCAGGTGATCTCATGTGGTTTGGGGATTTGAAATACTACTCCAGGTGCTTCTATTTTTCCCTTTTTACCATCTAGAGAGTCCAGAGGGATTCACATCCAGGAAAGAAAAGGCTCGGAGTCAAAGCAGAGTCCAAGGTTTGGCTGAACCACTTCATGTCGTCCTCTCAATTTCCTCCGAGATTGAACCAGACAAAACAAACGGCACTGGGAAGGGGGGACTCCCTATTCCACTGGAATCCTTGGGCAGGGGGTTGTTCCAAATTCCTGGCTGGATCTGCACTCCAGATCCATTCCCTCCAGCAGGAGAAAGTGTCACGTTTCCACAGATGTTACCAAATACTTTTGTTACCTTTAAAAAAAAAAAACCAATGGAATGTGACCATTATAGGAGAGCAAGAACAGCTCTCCTAGGGGCCTATAGGGTTCCTGCCTCTGCTGCATGGCAGGGAGGTACAAAAGCCCTAACCTTATTTGGCAGCTGGGGCTTTTAGTGAGCAGCTTTGCTTTGAGAAGAAAAATAACGGAGCTGGAACGCTGATCCCTTCTCTCTGCCACCCCAGGCACCTATGACCGCTGTGGGATGCATCCAGAGCAATTAGCAGTAGCATCCCGCTCCTGGGCAGGGCTGATGGAGAACCTAGGCTGGAACCCCCAATGACCATTCCCTTTAGTGTTGGCTACATGGCTGGTGAATCCATAGGCTGTTGCACCGTCTATTGTAGGAGTGAGGAGCTGCCAAGTGGGGGTGAGTGACAGAAAAAAACCCAGCCCTCTCTGTACAGCTGGGATTTTCAGTATCTCTTTTTGCTTCTGCCTCACTGTATTATGGCATGCATGGAGACATGCAGACAGACTTACTACTGTAAACTCCGCCCAGTGCAGAGCACTAGCACCAGGGTTGTACGCCACTTCAATCCCACTGAAGCCCTCCTGCTGGCTCTCTGCTCAGAGGGGAATTTCACGCACTCTGCGTACCCATATAGAGCCAGGAGGTTGCCCGTCTCTTCCAACCCACATTTAACCTTCCTCTCCTTCAGCCTTTTGATGCCATATATTTCTATAGAAGGACCCTGATTCTGGCCCCTTAGTGATGGAATTGCCTTTACAAAGGCAAAATAAAGATACTACACGGTATTATTTGTATTGAAGTAGGATCTAGAGATCCCTGTCAGGGCTCAGGGCCCCATTGTGCCAGGTGCTGGACATTGCTGGTCCCTGTCCCAGAGCTTCCAAACAAAGTAAAAGCTGCCACTTCGGTTGCTTAGTCCTCACTGAAAGCATCTCCCTGACATGTTAATTCTCTTTCATCCCCTGCTTGCCTGCACCCACTGTTAGACACAGTTCCAACTCTGTACTGAGCACCATTTAAGCATTTGCTTTTGTATTTGTAGTCAAAGCTGTAACCACCGCCAGCTCCACTGTGTCATGAGTCTGCACATTATAAACACAGAAGGAAAAGTTGTTCCTGTATTTCCAAAGGAATTCATTAAGGTAATTATGATTCATGCTTTGGAAGATATAGGGCTGGGTTGTGCGATTCAGCTGAATGATGTTGAAGCAGCTCAAAATCTCAGTGCAAATGGGTGCATCACCACCTTGGCTTCTGGAAAACAAACCTTTGAGTCATGAATCGTTGGAGAAGGGAGCAGGCCAGAAATTAAACACAAATGCATGTCTCAATAGCTGACCTGATGGAATGTGGACTGTGTTTGCCTTTAATGCGGAGTCACCATCCGTTCACCCCTCTTTTCCTTTACAGATACACCCTCTTTCTTTCTCGCACATGCATTTTTGTCACTTACACACACACTTTCTCTCTCTCTCTTATACACACACACACACACACACACGAGTTTTCTCAGGATTGGTTCATATCTGAGCCAGACTGAAGTGAAAAGTGTCACCTTGATTCTTATATATCATAAAGCCGTAGCAAGCTGCTGAAAACTCAAAGTGCCGTTTTAATTATATGCAACGAGAAAAAGCATTCTGAAGCTTGGGAGGAGGCTAATGACAGGATTGCCAGGATATTTTCAGTGGCAGAAGCCCAGGCCCCAGCTGAATGTGTGTTTAAAAGGCAAAATGTCAGGTTTGTCTATAGAATAATAACTGATACCCTATATACAATGACATCCCTGTCCACCTCAATGCTGGGGCGGTGATTTAGAGGCACTTTGCCTGTGTGAAATGAGAACATCTGCTCTCTGCTGGAAAGAGAAGGAAGATCTTCTCATCAGCATTAAATTTAAATGAGCCATCATTCATTTGCATATTTCTGTGGTGCTCTATTTCTGTAAAAGGGTAACTTGGGACTGAACATGTCGACCGAAGTGCAGGAAGCAGGTTCCCCTACACTGGATTTTTAAAAGCAATAAAATAATACTTAGAAGAATCCATCCATTCAGATAAGTTTATTTCAGCCCCCACCACTGAGCAAAGGTCTGCCTATCTCTGTGACCCCATCACTATCTGAGCACCTCCCAAGCATCACTATATTTATCTTCCCATCACCCCTGGATGGGTTGGGGGAAGTGCTGGTCCCCTCATTTTATAGATGAGGGTGCAGCGAGGTGAGGGGACCTGCTCGGGGTCACACAGAGAGTCTATGGCAGCAGAGGCAGGATTTGAATCCAGATTTCCTGAGGCCAAGACCAGTGCCATCCTTCCCATTGGAACTGGTCCAGTACGGGAACAAAGATTCAATGGACCAAAGAATCCACGAAAGATTCAATGGACCAAATTTTTCTCTCTGTTACACCTGTGGAACCCCATTATATGTGTCGCTGGGAGCAGAACTGGATCATTTTTTGCAGAACCCAGACTGAATATCCCTTCCATAATCCTCTCTTTAATGAGGAGAGGAGGAAGCTCACTCTCAAGCAGGATTGATGTCCATTGGGAACAGCATGGGTGAGGCCCGAGACCGACGACCATTGAGATTGACCCCTGTTCTTTCCCTAGATGAGGCTCCTTTCTGGTCATGCCCAAGAGATGGCACCGGAGCATCCAGCATTTCTCCCCCAGCTCTGAACAGAGAAGGACGAGGCAACTCAGGAAAAGAGGGTTTGATCCTGCACCCTTTACTCACCTGGGAAATCCCATTGACTTCAGAGAATTTGTCATGTTGAGTAAGGACTACTTGTGTCAGCGAGGCCTGACAATTCAGTCTCTTAGGCTCAGCTCCTCAGAAGGTATTTAGGCACCTGATGCTCAAAATAAATGGGAATTAGGCACCTAAATACCTCTGAGGATCTGGAGCTTAGGGTTCAATCGTCCTAAGTGTGGCAATCTGCCTTCCAGTTTCCCCTTGCTCCGAGGGGAAGTACCATGCCCGAGGTCTGTATCCAGTACAAGGCACTTGCCCTGGCACATTGATGTAGCGACATTATCCAGCATGTTGGATGGAGCCAAGGCTCCATCCACTCCTTGCCATATCCCCCGCCAGTCCCTGGGGGAGCACAGACATATCAGCCCCATGCAGGCTGCTGTCCTGGAAGCACTGTTATACCGTGATCTGGGTGTCCAGCCCAAGGGAGTCAGAGCGTCCCGCAAACTGGCTGTCCATGGGCGATGAACTGAATGGGGGAAAGGGCACCGAAAGGGTGCCATGAATAGTGACTGAGGATATTTGAGAGAAGCTGGAACCCAGACAAAAATTTCCCCATGTAAACCTCGGCGCTCAGCCTTGTGCAGGTGTCTGGCCATTTGATTGGCCCTTGGGAGGGAAATGTAAACAGAGCTGGAGCGAGTTGCGGGTGGTTTTCTTTCTTTTCTTTTTTTTCCCCCCTGTGCCTGATGCTTTCTGTGAATTAGAAATGGGTTTAAAATCCAAATGAGGCCAGAGAGAGCGCGAAGGAGGGCACCACCGTCAACCAAGCTGACATCATGATATTTAAATCTCAGCCCCCGGGGAGGGGGTAGGATGGGGAAAGAGGCAGGCGAAGAAAAATACAGGGAGGCAGAGCCTGGAGGTGTTGGCTTGTGTGAGAATGTGCAAGTGCAGACCTGTCCCTGCCTGCCAAAGCCTCTGCAAGTGTGAAGACGCCTCTGGACGCAGAGCAGACACACAGAGCTAGATTCATCCCTGCACCGACGCCAAGGCAGACACAGAGAGGAGGCATCTTGGGCCTCTCCCCTGATCCGGGGCTGCGGGGACTGTGTCCGCTTCTGGCCCAGGCTGGGGGCCGCTCTCACGACTGCCCCAAGCTGTACTGCAGCACCGATGGCCCTGGCTACGTCTCCTCCTTCCCCAGGCCCTGCCTCTGTCTTCCCCAAAGTGCTGTAGCAGCGGTGCAGAACCAGCGCCTGGGCATTGGGTCATCCTCTTCTGGGGGCCCTTCCCCCTCCCTGCAGCAGGGCCACAATGAATAGGTCCCACACTGTCTACTTGCTGGGCACGTATCAGTAAGGGTGTGAGTCTTTAGCTGGGGTCTCTGAGCAACCTTCTGAGCTCTGACTCTGCAATCTGCACATAGAGTTCAACGTGGTCTGCATGATTTTTAATTATATTTTACTTTAAAGGGCCATTAATTACAAAGATTCCCCAGAAGAGACCTTAAAAAACAAAACCAAACTCTTCCACGAGAAGGGCTGTCTCAGCGAGCCTGAAAAATGAATAATTATCGAGCAGCATTCAAACAGGCAGAGCTGATGCTCGAGCAAACAAGGAGCAAAAACCGGACCTGATAAAGATGAACAGCACTT
Source organism: Eretmochelys imbricata (assembly GCF_965152235.1). Lineage (NCBI taxonomy): Eukaryota > Metazoa > Chordata > Testudines > Cheloniidae > Eretmochelys > Eretmochelys imbricata. The sequence goes on along the minus strand of NC_135585.1, from coordinate 13,576,039 downwards.
ACCAGCAGCCTGCAGCATCTGAAGAGTCCCTGCCTGGGGTGCTGGGTGCCGCTTTCCTTTGATTTCAATGGGACTTAATGCTGAATGGGTATAGACTTAAACACATGGTTACTGTTAAACATGTGCCCAAGCTCTTTGCTAATAGATGCCCTAGTGATTAGAGTTTGGGGTCTGGGAGTCAGAACATCGAAGTCCAAATTCACCCCTAAACCCTTGATGTGGACGGAGCTACCCCTGGGAGGAAGAGGGTTTCTAGATACTATTCCTGCCTCTGCTACTGACTTGAGATAAGACTTTAGACAAATCACTTAACAGTTTCCCTATCTGTACAATGGGCATAATAATTCCTCCAGCACAGGGGCTTCTTGAAAGTGTTCTGGGGTCCTCATATAAAGACGCCATAGGAGGGCAAAAGATTGATATTTTTAGTTGTCCAGAGACCATTTTCCTCCCTCTCTTCCAGACTCTCTTCCCTATTTCTGGGTAGGGGAGCTGGGGAATACGTCTCTGTTGCATTAACCCAGCCTGGGGCCGAGCCCTCTTTCCTCACGGACTCACTAACTTCGGCTCTGTACTGATTCATCACGTTTCTCTGACTTCCTATGAGACAGACTTGAGCGTTGCCAGTGGCACTTCCTTTCTCTTTCTAGACGTGCTCCTTCTCCTGAGGAAGTTCCCCACACATTTCCTCCCACACCCCACCGTACCCTCTTTCCTGTCCCATCACCCGGTCTGGCTGCATTTGTGGGTCCTCTGGGCCTGCCAGCAGCTTGGAGTTCCTTGAAAGGATATGAATAGTTACCTCTTGTTTACCAATATCCCTTATTAGTGACATGCACTCACTTAACATTCATTTATTTTAATGCCATTCAGCTCATTTATTTTAAGTGAGAGAATTGGAGGGTGAAATCTGCTGCTTAGTCACCAGGAAAGGACACTGTTAAGGCTCCCTTTGCTTTACAATCACAGCTGAGCTGTAACAGCAGGCCACCCTCTAGGCAAAGGGACTCACCTAGGGCCAGGTTCCCCCCTGCCTCACGCCATATAGTGTCACTGGCACCTGCACCAAATGGGTGTAAGAACACAACTATTCTGCTTAGGCAGCATCATGCACCCACTTTGCTCAGGGGGAACCAAACCCACAGCTTCATTCAGTCCTGGGCAATTAACCCCTTCTCCTTTGTGCCTAGGATGTGCCATATGGGACTGGAGTGCTGGTCCATCCAGCCTAATAGTGGCAAGTGCTTGATGGAAAGTGACAAATCTCCAGAGTACAACTGGCAAATTGCCCAGTGCTGTACCTAGGGGAGGTGGGTTCTTTGGACCTTTTGTCTTTCTTTTCCTGTGCAGTTTCTCTTCCTCCTCCTGTGAGGTCTCTCCCACGCCCAGCAGTGCAGGTTTTCCTATCATCTCCTCTTTCTGTCTCACTGCAGAGCAAGGCCCTGCCCAGGGCCAGCAGGGAGAGGGTTAATATCTTCTTTGCCAGTGAAAGAAAAGCTGCACCTGTAGGGGGATTGCCAGGGCAGCAGGGCTCAGCTGGGGTAAATGAAGAGATTCCCCAGCTGGCTGTGAGAACCAGACCCTCCTGCGTGGAAGGTGGAAATGAGTAGGTGGAAAACCCCTTCTGGGTTACATAGAGCTGCACTAGTGGGCAAACTTCTTTAGAAGCCAGGTTGAATAGAGCGTTTTTGGCAGGACTCTGAAAAACCCAGGTGCAAGAAATCATCTGGATGCCTAGCCCAATGGATGGTGCTTCTCTGCTCCCAAGTTGTGACCCACATGACATGTGATGCCCCATCTCTCCTATTGCTCTCCCTTTGTGCAGGCTCTTCCTGCTGTCCATTCTCATCTCCCTTCCCCTTTGTGTCCTACCTACCTGCATTTCCACTGCTAGCCTCCCACTTGTCCCTTCTGGAAGCAACCCAGCTCTCTCCACTGTTAAGAAGCTTGAAGTTCTGTGGCTAGTCCCTGTGCAAGGTGTTTCTCTGTTGGGATTCCATGAAGGAGCAAGACCCAGTACCGGATGGCTTCTGCAAGAAGTGTTGCTGAGGGTCTGAAGGGAAGTGTTTTGTGTAGTTGAACGGTCCAATGTGCCGAGGGAATTCAGGTAGGTCCCTGGTCCTAGGTTGTGTAGATGAGTCCAAATGTTGGTGGATTTCCTGTTTGCAGGGATTGGGGAGTGGGAGTGGAATGATATCCCTGGACACAGCACCTTCCTGGGGTGAGAGGGAATTTAACCTTCTCAGCCTGACATGGCAGGGCTGTGGGGTGAATTGTCATGGATATACTACTGTACAACTCTGCAATGTTCTTTCCTTGCAAAGCTAGATGTGCTAAGAAAATAGAGAATTGGGGCCCCAAACCCAGACACTCCCCCTGCCCCCTGGAGCTTTGGGGAAGTTTGGATCTGAACTTTGAGGCTCATGTACGTTTCAGTAATGGGGCAAACTGGGGCCCAGCTCCAAACAACCCCAAAATGGTGGGGAGGGAGGGTGTTAGGAATCAGATCTATTCTAGGCGTGAACTTTGTGGCGTGGGCCCACGCTCTAGTGAAAACCCCAAATCCTCCCCTGGAAGTGTAGGCGGTGATCACAGCTGATGCTTGTAGTGAGGCTTTGCTGTCACCCGCAGACATGGTTTCCGTGGTCACAGGGGTCATGTCAGCTCTTCTGCCAGCACCTCTGCTGCGTTGCTCTGTGATCACCACGGCGAGGCACGGCAGTTATGGAGGAGCGCTTGCCCGATGAACTAGGGGTATGAAACTCTTTGGTGGCATTGCAGGAGGGGGCTCATTCGTTTGTCTCGTAGAGCAGCTTTCTAATGCAGCCTGGCACTGCTCTGAGACACCCCAGTTGCTTGTGTTGAGCTCTGTCAGCTCGCTGTAATGCAGCTGGAGTATCCAGGGCTCCTGCAATGAGCTCGTTTCTCTCTTGTCTCTTCCTGTCAGAGTGGATTTGAAGATTCATTTATAGAGGGAGCTGGTCATAGAAGTGTTGCTGGCTCTCTGCTTTTTCGCAGACTGCAAACTAGCTGCAGCATCTGTGTTACATGGGAACCAGATTAAACTTTACAGTGATATGATGGGGTAGGAGAGAGAGACTTTGGGAAGTGAGAATCTCCACTGACTGGAATCCTTGGACAAGGAGGAAAAGGCAAGAGATGCAGCCTTCAGGGTTTAAAGGGCTTGAGTCAGCCCCAGGAAACACGAGGAGTGGCTTGAGGTTTACAGATGCATTTGGATCCAGTGGGCTACCTGGATATATTGGAGCTTTCTGGAAGTGACTCCCACAGATGAAGGCAGCAGCTGATGGTACAGGATATATGTGGGGGGACAGGTGGATAGCATAGTTCAGAAATACTTCTAGGCTCATCTCTCATAGTATAAGCAGATCCAAATGCACCCAATCTGTGGGAATATTCAGACTCTAAACCCACATCAGAACATTGTCAATGGCCTCTCTCTTCCTTGACTCCAATTCACAGATCTGAGCACAAGCCAGTCCTGGAGAGCTTGAGGTCCAGGTGTGGAGGTAGGCTTTCTGGGGCAGGGAATGCCTTTTTGTTCTGTGTTTGTACAGCACCTACCACAATGGGGCCCTTGTTCACGACTGGGCTCCTAGGGGCTGCCACAATGCACATAATAAACAATAGTAATAAAAATGGATCCAGCTCTAAGCTGTGCATTGGGAGTTCTCCTCTGTTATAGAGTCACTGTGGTCATGAGCCAGAAGAGAAGCTGAGAAGGAAAAACCCTTCTTCCTAATAATTTGCAAATAATTCGAACAGGACTATCTCTCCAACAAGCAGCAGGTCAGTAGGTTGTGTTTAAATCAGATGTACCTGAAATGTGCTGCCTTCTTGAAAGTTGTGCTGTGTTTTTGCACAAGCACTCTCTCATTCTTCAGCAGTAATACAGAAATCTATATCTTACTTCTGTAGCACCTTTCCCTTGGTACTGAAATGCAGCCACCTCTGGTGTGAAGCATGACAGCTGTTAAACGGTATACAGCAACAGTTAGGAATGGAAGGGATACTATATGCAACTAAAGCTGCAAGGAAAATTTATATATTAGGATGTAATTGACCATATGTCCGGCTAACTCAAGTAAACAAAAAGTGCCATAGATTCTCTAATTAATATGGCAAAACATCCACTGAAGTTTTGTCTTCAATCCTTTAACTTGATTGAGGAAGAGGGAGAAAGAAATGTCCCCAGGACCTTGCAAGGGGCACAGGATCAAGCCTAAAGTCTGCAAAGTAGCAGGAGTCACCATCTCATAAACCTAAACAAAAATTGGCCATCTGGCTAATCTCTTCTCAGATGACTTGTTCTTATTTAGGTTTCTAGGCATGCCTCTCATGCTTGGCAAACTGGCTTAGGTGCTGGAACTAGGGGTGCTGAGGGTGTTGCCACACCCTCGGGCTCGAAGTGGTTTCCATTATATACAGGGTTTACAGTTTGGTTCAATGGCTCTCAGCACCCCCAGAACTGTTCCAGCACCCCTGCAGACTGGGCTGTGTCTGAGGACCCAAAGGCTTTTCAGAATGTCTCACAGTGCATCTGTATTTGCTGAAATGTAAGATTTCCCTTTTGGAATGGATGGGAATTCTACCAGCCACAGGTAGATGCCTTGCTCACTAATGTGCTCTTGACTCCTGTTGGGGGGTGATGATGATAGAATTTGGCCCATACAAAATAAACCAGAATTCTTCTTTTAAAGAGAGTGGCTTTCTTTTCGTAAATCTTCTGGAGATATCAGCATCCTTTAAGAGAAACAAGGTCTTATTTAAGGTGATAAACCAAAGATTATAGATTTCATGATGAATCACACTCTACCCAAACACCTCTAGTTCCTGGAATCGAACCAGGGGCCGCTCCACCTTCTCAGTGAGAGAATCCTAGTCAAGATGTTCAGAAGTGGGTGTGGGACTTGAAACACCTTGAGGAGGTCGGGTGTTCAGAAAGCGGGTGCTTAGCACTTCCTGGAAATCAGGGTCCTTTAAGATGTCTCAAATTGAGGTCATTAGTCGCTCCTGAAAATCTGGGCTATAGACTATATGCCAAGCAAACGTCCCCTCTGGTTAATGAGCAATTGCACTCTGTGTGCCACAGATTACATAGGCAGCAGACCTCCCTGCTATCGAGTTAGTGGTTGCTCTCCATCTAGAGTGTTTTTTTTCTCCAACTACTTATCTAGCTCTTCATTTAAAAAATGATTGAGGTACAATAAAAATATTCATTCAAAAGAGCAAATGATTTTGCTACCCTTGGGAGTTAGTTCCATCAAACAATTGCTGTTACTTCTCCTTGGCCTTTCATGGCAGCCTCCCAGAATGCTTTCCACAAAGAAACACCCAGGGAATGCTTAAGGTTCAGAAAATGCAGCATTAAATCATGGAGCCCTGAGACATTAATGTCAGACAGGGGCCTCGGAGCGCTAGATCTGAATGTTGGGGCTAAGACACTCACGCCAGACTGCGTGTCTAGTGCCTGTGCTATCATATGTGTGTTTAGGAGGCGAGGGAGGGGAATAAGCCCCCTCTCCAAAGAAGTTATGAGCTAAGTTCTGAAGGGCCTGTTGCTTGGATGTGCCTATCTGCATGCAGGGAGATGCCTGACATCACACGCACTTCATAGAACATGGGTGTCTATCCTGGTGGTTTTCCAGGAGGATTATTAACATAGTGTTCTAAGAGAATGTGCTAATAAGTTATTAGTCATGTGCTCCTTAAGTGGTAGACATTAGCATATGTAAATGCCCTGGAGCCTCATGCTGCAAGCCTTATGTTCCCTCCAGCTTGCTGGCACTCTTACTGGCTATGTTGATGCAGTACCATGTAATTGTTTGCCCTCATTACCTGTCCCAAATTGCTCACAGACTAAGACCCTTCATAACAATGGCAGATGGATAATAGAGATGGGGAATGGACGGACAGGTATGACATTACTGAGATGACAGCATGGCTGGTTTGGTTAGTTATTCCTGCTGCCTGGGGCTGTATTCTGTCTCTCACAGGGTGGGGTCATAGGAAAGGGGATGAGGATGCGGGAAGGGAAAATGGAAAGGATAGTCCAGTGGGACTTGAGACCTGGGTTCAATTCCCTGTTCTGCCTGTGTGACTTTGGGTGAGTTACTTAGTCTCTCTGTCTTAGTTCTTACAATAGGGATAATAGTACGTTTCTGTGTGGATCAGCACACTGGCGATGGCAAGGCACTCCGGTACTATGATAATGGGGGCTTGATTGATGGAGTGAGGTACGCTAAAGAGAGAGGAGAGGAGTGATGGAGGGAATGGGGTAGAGGGAGGAGAGGAGTGATGGAGGGAATGAGGTCAGGTGGCAGGGAGATCAAAGGCTGTGACTGGCATAAGTGTTAGTCTGAAGATGGAGGGGATCGGATCCTCTCTCTCCACAACGCTTTCCTGTGCAGTCAGCCACCTTTAAGGTAGATGTTGGATCCCAGGTCAGGTGACTTGCACCAGGAAAGACAGTCCAGCCCCTTGTCAGCACTCCTGAGTGTCACACCTTTATTACAAAATGCCAGGAGCATCTATGTGAAGCAAAAGCAGTTCTGATCTCCGTGGCATTTACTGTCTTCTTCGGTGCATTGTTCTGAGAACAAGGCCAGTTTGTCTGCATCAAATAGCGCCTTAATAATATAGCGGAATTTGAATAAGTGGTGATGAGAGTCCTGCTCTTGCGGACGAAGTGTGACATTTTAAATGAAATTTCATCATCTTTTCATTTTTAAGGCATGAAATGAACTTCATATCTTGATGCGATTTATCATTCAGCAGCTGAGCCAGATGCCTATATAGGTTCAATCTATAGCTCCTGAGATGACAGAAATATTAGCCTGTCTTATTAAAATCACCCACAGCTTCCGCAGCTGTATGTCAACAGGAAAACAAACAAATAGTGACTAGCTCTCCAAGGAATGGAGTCTTTCTGTTAACGTATGGTCAATATTCCCGTTGCTAGAATAGATACAGATGTAGATTTTTTTTTTTAATTTTTTTTTTTGCCGTTACAAGCTAGTGCAGCTCCTGGATATCTGATTCCAAATCCAATCACAGAACCAGAATAGGCTTTGCTCCTGCTGATAATAGCTCATCTTAACTAATTAGCCTCTCACGGTTTGTATGGTATCTATCTATCTATCTTACTATATGTTCCATTCTATGCATCTGATGAAGTGGGCTGTAGCCCATGAAAGCTTACGCTCTAATAAATTTGTTTGTCTCTAAGGTGCCACAAGTACTCCTGTGTTTTTTGTTAAATATCTGTTCATCTAAAGCTTCCCCATGAACATGAAACACGGCTCATGCAATTTTTCTTCTGAAACCCACATTTGTGCAATAATAACTTGCACCCATAAGAAGTCCAAAAGGTTTAACAAATAGCATCTTCCCTGCTGAAATGCAGCCACCTCTGGGCTGGAGAGCAGTTGGACAATAGGCATCCAGAACTAAACAGAAAGGTGCAGTGAAAGGGAAACATTGGCCAAGGCAACATGAACGAACAACCTGCTCTTATCTCAAGAGGCAGCATGGCCTCCTGGGAGTTGGGGGATGTGGATTCTATTTCTGACTCTGGCATTAACTTGCTGACTAACCTTGGCTAAGTTACTTCACCCCTCTCTGCCTTTGTTTCCCTTCCTGAAATTAGTCTGTGCAGGTTGCAAGTTCTTTGAGGCACAGCCGGTCTCTTGCTAGGTGTGAAGAAATCCAGGAGCCTTACAATGTCTATGCTGAGATTGAGAGCTCATTCAACCTCCCCGCCCCACCACATAGACCCCATTAAGTAGGTGCAAGTTATACTAGAGGTACACACATTTTTATCCATTGTGAGAATGTCCTGTAGCGAGCTCTGTGAGCATCATGCGCCGTTCTTGGTTTTGTACTTGTATGCAGCTCCTAGACCTCCTAGCACAAAAGAGCTTGTGCAGTGAAGGGAGCGGACTTCGGTGTAAATAAACTCTGCAGGCTCACGGACTCTTCTCTTAATTCAAGCTTTGACCTTTGTAGGTGAGGCTTGCTTGTTACATTAACACCTGCATGCCTCAACCAAGATCAGGGCCCTGTTGAGCTTACAGTGGATAGGAGAAGCGACTTGCTCAGGTACAGTGGCAGAGCTAGGAATAGAACCTAGATCTTCTGTGTCTTAGTCCATTGCTTTACCTATGGGGCCATGCTGCTTCTGTAGGGCACATATGGCATCTCTTCACTTGGTTAATTTCAGATGTTGCAATACCTCGCTGAGTCTGGCTTCCTCTTCCTCCTCTAAAGAGCGGAGATCTAGTTTCTCTAGTTGCTCTGAATGGCTCAGATGCTCCAGGCCCTGTATCATCTGCGTTGCCCACTGCTCTCTCCCATTTCCTTCTTTGCACTATCCTTGTTCTAATTAGGTGGCCAGAATTGTGCAGGGGAGACAAATGTGGCCTCATTAGTTTCTTGTGCAGTATTGAAATGATGTCCTCTCATTTACATCTGAAATCTCCTTAATATGCATCTCCAAGTTCTGTTACTTTCTTCTGCTGCTGCTGCTGCTGCTATGCTCTTCGCTGCGTTTCAGGATTTGAGCCACAACTCCTCCTACATCCTCCCCCAGACTCAGTGTCTTGTGGTCTATGGCTCCTGGACCTGCACTCCTTTTCTTGTTTGAAAAAAATAAACAGTTGGATTGTCCCAGGAACAGTGGGAGACCTCCTGCATGTGCAGCTTCCCCCATTCCATGAGAGAAAGGGGGATGCAGGGCTGCCTAGGTAACAGATTGGGAACATGTCTTTAAAAGCAAAATTTTCCAATTCCCACAAGAAACGTAATTTGACAAAATGTACAAATTAAACACAATGAATCAATTGTAATTAAAATGGAGGCAGCGTGTAATCTGGTAACCCACTTAAAGGCTCTGAGCCTCATCTCCTAAAAATGTTTGTTTAAATGGATTTGGAGCAAACCATGACACACAAAGGTCCTCTGTACATTGTCAATATACAAAGAGAATCAGATCAAAAGCATGTGTCCCATCTATCCGTACAGAGTGTGGAGAATCACTTGATCTAACGTTGCACCTTGCGCATGTAAATGTGTTTTGTGGACCTTCCTGTAAATGACAATGTTAGTATAAAGACCTAGAACAGTGCTATTGGAATAGCATTCGCTGGGGAGCAGTGAAGGCAGAGAGCCAGGGTTGTGTTAGCACGAACACAAATCCAGATCTTACACGATTCAAGGAAGTCCGTGTTTGAGGGGTGGTGGGAGTGTGGGCCGATGGAGAGGGCACTGGGAGACCTGGGTTCTGTTCCTGGCTCTGCCGCTGACATGCTGTGTGACCTTGGGCCGGTCACCTCTGTATCTGTTTCCCTTCCCACCCTTTTCAGTTGGGAATGTACGTTCTTTGGGGCAGGGGCCATCTCTGTGCAGAGCCTAGCACTATAGAGCCCTGTTCTCAACTAGGGGTGTCTGGGCGCTGTCTTCATAGCTCCTCAGACACTGCACCTTTGCTATTTAACAGGCACAGAGAGTTTTGAGCCAACAATGAAATTGGAGGGGCATGTGTGGCTTTTCTCTCCCCCAGCTTTATGCAATGGGATGGCATGTAATGTGCATCTGGAGCTGGGGTGGCCAGACTTACCCTCCGAGCCAAATACAACAATCTTCAGAAGTTCCAGAGCCAGAGCGCACCTTCTAGGCCTCGGACCTTCAGCCCCATGGGACGGCCTGCCAGGGCTTGGGGCTTCAGGCCCACTCCTGCTGAAGCCCCAAGCCCTGGAAGGTGCACCCTGCTGGGCAGAAGCCCTGAGAATCCCCTCCCCACTGGGCAGAAGCCCCTACCCCACCACCCCATTACAAGGCAGAGATCCCAAGCTCCCCTGCCAGTCTGGTAGGTGGCAAATGGGAAGGGCATGGGGGGGCTCCGCACTTTAACAGTAAAAGAGCTGCATGTGGCTTGCGAGCCACAGTTTGACCGCTCCTTATCTAGAGTGTGAACATATTAGCCCTGATGGTAGAGGGAGGACAACAGGGTATGTCTCAGTTGCATTTTAAACCCCATGGCAGTGAGTCTCAGAGCCCAGGTCTATTGGCTCAGGCTTGCGCAATGGTGCTAAAAATAGCTTTGTGGAGGTTTGGTCTTGGGCTCTGAAGCTGGGGTGGGTGCTGGTTTTTTTTAGTGCTGTAGAGCGAGCCTGGTGGACCTGGCCTCTGAGACTTGCTGCTGTGGGTTTTAAAACCGAGCCTAGTTCTTCTAATTCGCCAGACTGGGCCATTGGTGAGTGACACTTGTTACCATCTAACAGCTGTCCAGTGGCCTGTGTGGAGGAGATTTAGCAATCCATTTCTTAGCAGGTAGGCATCCCCATCACAAGCCCCATAGCGTGACTGGTACTCACTGGTGGCTTGTCACAAGGCTCCGTAGAGAGGCCAAAGAGTGACAGACTTTCGCTCCCTTGAGGTGCTCTCTGCAGATCAGCCTAGACACCCTAGCAAATAGGGTAGCAGAAGCACACACAGCCGCTGCAGGTGTTGTCTGTGGTGTGGATAAGGGACTCCAGTCTGGTATTTTACACCAGGATGGTAACCCAGGAGTTTAGTGTATTACTAGCCAGCTCCTGCCCACCCAGCTCTGAGAACACCTTCTTCAGGACCTGATCAGCAAAGACAGACCCACCTACACTCCCTTCCCCCCCCCCAGTCCAGTATAACTGCTGGGGGAGAAATGGTCTTCAGTTGGGGCAGGAGGGTCTCTCAAGCAGTCCCAGATGGGGGTGGTCCCCTCAAACTGTCCCAGATGTGAGAAAGGATCCAGATTTCCATCCTATATACTTGAGCAATCAGTATCTCCTCTTCTCAGTACACTTTCCCCCACTCTCCCCTCCCTTACAGCTGCCCAACTCCATGAGTTTCCTTGGGGCAAGTTGGCTGATGTCCATGGGACTGTAGCTTTGGGGGTGCACCTGAGGGAAGAGCATGGCCCTGAGTGTGACTTAACTTTCCTCTGCCTCTTTGGACACTTTCCCTCTGCAAATTCTGGAACAGAGCCTAGTTTGCCTGGAGTTTTGCCAATAAATGTAATATTCTGTCCCAGGCACGACAGCACAAGCTCTGGATCCAAGATCAAGCTTGCTCCCAGGCCAGCAGGCTTCAGAGAACAAAGGGGGGTGCTGGGTCAGGGAGAACTTCTGCCTGTTGCTCTCTAGTGGTGGCTTCTGGCTTGCTGAGGGCATGCCGCTGGCAGGCTCTATAAGGGGCTGCAACCAGCCCTTCCAATGATGAAGGCAAGGATAATGTGACATGAGGAGGGGGAAAGGACTCTGGGACATTAAAAAAAGAACCAAGGGGCCTAGACTGGATGAAGGGATGGGGTGAGGGGACGCAACAATTAAACGCCTCCAGGAGCAAATTTTAAAAGGGGACCCTCACTCAACCTGGTCTGCAGCTTTGCAGGTACACTCGGGTAGCTGTTTAAAGGGGAGTGTTTGAAGGCATCACTACTTTGGGGTGCAATACATCATGGTTTGTCCTAGTTCTCTTTGCCACAGAGTGCCTGGCAGCCAGCCCTGTCTGGGGAGTTAGAAGCTTCCATTACTTCAGTTTTCTTTCAGCAGACCTATGGGAGAGATAAGAGAACCTAGTGGCTAGGGAAGTGGGGTAGGAATTGGAAGGCCTGGGTTCTATTCCCTGCTCTATCCGAGACTTGCAGTGTACCCCTGGGAAAGTCATTGGTTTCCCACCCCTTGACTGGTCTGCTTTGACTGTAAGCTCCTTGGGGCAGGTACTGTCTCTTACTCTGTGACTGTACTGCAGGGGGCCCCCATCTTGGCACTACTGGAGTGCAAATCAGTACTAGTATCCTGAGCTGCTCCCCCTTCCCATTAGTTTACTGTACAGCGCTACCCAGGTTCTCCTGTTACCTCTCAAGCCAGAGCAGTCCAGTTCCCAGACGCCCATCCACGACCTGTCCCTTGGCAGACTCCCATAACTGCTCTCCTCCCAACATCACATGTCCCTCAGCATTGCATCCTCATTATGTCCCACTTAAACCCTGGCTGTTACATCCCTTCTGGGGCAGAGAGACCTAATCCCCTACTTCCTTGGCCCTGCTTCTTGCCTGTGCATCCAGACATCAGAAAGATCCCAGCCGCCTCACCTGCCAGTTACCTGCCGTGGAGCCTGCTTTGCTCAGGCTTGTGCTTATCCTGCTTTCCCCAGCCCAGCTGTCTCTCTGTCTCTGTCTCTCCAAGTGGCATTTCCTCCCCGCCCACCCCTCTGCTCCCATAACCATTTCCTCCCCCCACACACCATGGCTTCTCTGTAGAGCCCTCCTGAGTGGTGAAAGCACAGCGAGCCAGCAGGGGGAGCTCTCACCGCAGCAGCCGGGGCGGAGGGGGACCTGCAGGGATAGCCGGGCTTACCCAAACCAGGGGAGTGACGAGAGCTCTGCCCTGGTTTTGGCAAAGGAAAGGCGCCCCTAGAGCTTGACCTCGCTCCTTTGCAGACGCTCCTCCACGCCACTTTCTGGTCTCAGGCCACAGTCCCGCTTCACCTCTGATACAGCCCCCCTCCTCTCCTCCCAGCTGCGCCGCCTGCTCAGGACATATGCCTCCCTCTTCCCTTGCACTACCTGGGGGTCTGTCACCCTGGAAATCTCCCCTTGACGCCTCGCTTCCCCGAGTCGAGTCAGTGTCAGCTCCTGCCCAGGGCTGCCCTGAGTCTGCACAAGGAGCCACTGCCGGGAAGGAAATCTGCTACCTCCTCCGTGGCGTGTGGCAGGACGTGTTTGCAGCAACGGGCTCCGTAGGGCGCCCGTGAGCACGCAGGGGAGCGCACCGGGCAGCAGCACCTGGGCGGGGGCGGTGCGCCGAAGCGGGCGCCCCGGGGTGCGCTGGGGGCAGCCCCCGCCAAAGCAATGTCTCCTTCGCCCTCGGGGGCGAGTAGGAGACAGTACAGGGGAGAAACAGAACCGACCCTAGCGCAAGGCGGATCCTAGAGTCAGAGCGGAGCCAGCTCGGGGTCTCTGCCCAGATGTGGTGGAGTCTGTGGTAAAGCTCATCAGAGCCCAAAGCTGCTCTCGCGAACTCTAGAGAGCCCGGGGACCGCGCGCCCCGGGGGGGGGGGGAGCTCGCTAAAGGCGACTGCACCCTCGGCTTCCCCCTTATGCGCAGCCTCCTCCTCTGGCAGCGCAGGGAGAGCGAGCGCTGCCTGGCCCCAGCCCAGCCGGCTCCTCCTGCTCCAGGCAGGTGCTGGGGCTGGGCAGCGTCCGCCCCACCCAGCCATCGCTGAAGTCGATGACAAACCGGACCCTCGGTCTCTCCGCTCTCTTAACCTCTGCCCTCCTTTCCCGGTCAGCGCCTCTCAGCTTGCTCCGGGCTGCCGGGCGCTCCGCGCCTCTCCCCAAAGGCTCTGCCCCCCGACACACAGATCCGCCCAAGCCCCTCTTGGGTGCGCCAAGCCCCGAGGGGTGCACTGCTTGCCCGCTCCCTTGCACGGGGCCCCACCTCCAGCATGCAGCTGGGGCGCTGCAGAACCTCGCCTTCCTCCCAGCGCACCCCCAGTCCAGCGCCCCTCCCTCCCCAAGGGGCTCTGGGAGCTTCGCGCCGCCGGCCCCTCTGCTCGCTGCCCGGGCCGGGGAGGGTCCCTGTGTGTGATGGGCTGGCCCAGGCTCGCTCAGAACCCCCGCCCAAACCGGCGCGGGGATCCAAGTGCAGCCCCCCGCCCCAGTACCTCCCTAGCTCTGCTAACTCGCCGGAGCTCGCGCTCTCCCCGTGCAATTCAGGCTCGGAGTCCCAGAGGCAGGCAGCCAGCCAATCCGAAGAGGGGTTCGCCCCGTCCTCCAGCCCCATTGGCTGCCCCTGCGCCGGGGCTGGGGTGGAGGGGGTGCCCAGCGCGCTAGTAACTGTCTCAGATTCCAGCTGTGGCCCCGCCGTTGCATCCCTTAATTGCCACCTCCCGGAGCCAATGGGGAAGCTCCGAGGGGCCAGAGGCGAGCCCAGATTGGCTGCCATGGCGGCTCTGGGGAGGCGGTGCCGGGGCTGGAAGTTGGAGTGAGGGATCCAGCTGTGAGGCGCGCGGAGCTCTCAGCTTCTCGCTCGCTCTGCTGTCCGAGAGGCAGCGCTAAGGAGGAGCATCCTCCCCGGGCTCCCCCCGCCGCTCCCCCCCCGACCCCCAGATAACCCTTGCAGGGCAGGAGGAGCCCAGCCCCCAGAGGAGGCTCCTGGACCCCAAACCCCCTCCTTGCCCCAGGGGGGGTCCCCCGACTCTCGCCCTCCAGGACCTGCCCTGCCATTGGCACGGCCAGATGTGCAGGCTGGAGGGACAGATGCGGACCCGCTAAACGCAGCCCAGGCTGGACTGGGAGCAGCCCCTGCGCGGCTGGTGCGCGCTGGAGTTGGGAGGGGAGCCGGGGGAAAGGATTCCATCTCCACTGCAGGGGCTGAGCCGGTCCCTCCGCCCGGGTTGGAGCGGGATCCCGGAGGCAGGCAGAGGAGAGCAAAGTGAGGAGGAGCCACCGGCACCGGAGGAGGGGGAAGGAGAACCGGGCCAGCCAGGTCCCGGCTCGGCTCCGATCCGGCTCCAAATGCCTGCAAAGGGGGGACCTGCGCTCATCCAGCCGCCCACCTGGGGAAAGAGGATGCAGCCTTGGGTCTGAAGCTTCCCTGAGCCAGAACCACCGAACCGAGCCAGAACCTTATCCCTCCCCCTGCAGTCCCCTGATCCCAGCCGGCATGGCTGTCCCCTGTAGGTCCCTGACCCTCTAATAACCCCTTCCGTCCCCGGGCACATTCTTCCTTCTCCCGGTTCGGACCCGGGTCTGCTGGCCGGAGGATGGACGAAGATGGACAGAGAGCAGCCGAGGAGCAGGACCCAGAGCCGGGCAAATCCAAGACTTTCATCCGCCTTAATGACCTGTCCGGGAATGGAGGTCGCTCGGGTCCAGGGGACAAGGACGCAGGAAGTGGGGACTCGGAGGTGGAGGGCCTCCCCTACCCGGCTCTGGCCCCGGTCGTCTTCTTTTACCTGAGCCAGGAGAGCAGACCCAGGAGCTGGTGCCTCCGGGTGGTGTGCAACCCATATCCTTTGCAAGCTGGCAGGTGGAACTGCCAAGGTAAGCCTGGGCACCCTCTCCAACCCTGCCTCCCTTCCACGGGGCTTCCAGATTAGAGAGCTCCCTGGACCGCTTTGCCACCATCCCAAGAAGTTATCTCCATGAAGGCGGCTTTGCAGGGCCAAGGTTTCTAGGTCCAGGGAGCACCCTTGGACACCAGCAGTTGCAGAGCTGGAAGCTCTCCAGATGCTGAAAGGGCTGGGAGGGGGTGTGGGGGGGGGGGCTTGTTTGAAAAAGAGCCTGGACTTGGTGAATTTTGTAAAATTACCCGGAGACTCCGGGTTGGGGGGAGGAGGAACTTGGAGGGGGGAGAAAGCAGAGATGCGACGCAAATATTGATAAAACAAAGGCAGAAATATTGACGAAAACAAGTCACTGGAGTTGCTAGTTGCTCCGCTACGGACTCCGGCTCCGAGGAGACTCTCCCCGCGTTCCTTCCCAAAGTTTGCAGCTTTTCCTCCCCTGGAGGAGGAGGGGGCTGGAGGGTGGACGTGTGTGTGCCTGGCTCCCAGCTCCCTCGGTTTCATTTGTCTGTCTCCAATTCATTTCTTGGAAGTTTTTCCAGAATCTATTGAAGGGGTTTCTCAATGTTTCCTCCCTTGGTAGGCAGGGATTTCTCCGGGGTTGAAGTCATAACATGGGATTCCAGAAAAGTACTAGAGAGAATGGAAACAATATGTAACGCTCTGGAGAGACCAGCAGAGCAGGTCTGTCTGTGAGATGGAGTTGCACTCACCCCGCTCCCCCTCCCGTCTTTTAGTTGAGGAGGTGAAAGGAAAGTGAACATGGATAATTCTGGACTGCGCTGATACAAAAGACCCCTCCACACGAGGTGTTGGTGCAGGTTCCACTGGGAGGCCCTGATGAGGCGAAGGGGGTTGTGTGTAGGGTGGGGGAATCTATTCTTTAGCCTCTTTTTTCCCCCCAGCCCCTCTAGGTGCATGACCCATTGTAGTCAATGGAAAGACTCCCACTGGGTTCAGTGGGCTTTGGATCAGGCTCCCTGGCTAGCGCTTCCTTTGCTAGGCCCATATTCCAAAGCCACTGAGAGATTGCCCCTAAGAGAGATGTTTACCTGGATGTATGCCTGCATTTATTGTTAACCCAGCCTGGGATTTCCCTCCCCCCACCCTTTTCAGCCCAGCAGCTGCTTAGACACCACAATGGACCCTAACCCCATATCTATTGTACAAACATGGCCAGATTTCAGACACCTTCACCCCTAATTAAACTGGGGGGAGGAAAGCAGTAGATAGAATCTTCCTCTCTCTCTCAGCGACCAGACATCTGTTTAAAAGAACAAAGGAAAGGGAGCAATACTGGGTGTTTATTAAAGCGCTCCTGTGCGCAGATTAGATAGGAGACTCTAGGAAAGCGCAGACCGCTCCATCTACTACAGTGATGGGAGAGTGGTTTATACTTTAAATGCATAATTACAACATTTGCATGACAAAAAGAACCACAGAAGGAGCCTCTCTCTTGCAAATCTGTGCTCCTGGCAGCTCATTTCTCACTCATCCTGTTTTCTATGCCATAGTTACATTAAAAAAAAATGAATCAAGCCTTTAAAGAGGGGGGCAGGTTACTGAAATGTTAGATCTGGCATGGCTAAGACATGCTAACTAGGGACAGGAAAGGAAAATAAAGTGGGGGGTGGGGAGGGGAAGGTTCCTTACTGTAGATTTTGAGCCTGGCTCTGGTGTTCTTAAATAATTTAGCTTGTGCAAGGCAGGTGGTGGCAAAAAAAACACAACACCTTGCCTTTTCATGCAATCCTGAGTGCTGGTGCTTTCTGCAGCCTCCAGACAGTCGGAGATGATGGTTGTGCTGACTACTCAGGGAGGAACCCATCCTTCTAAATCAATCACTTATGCTCTTCTCCAGGTGCGTTAGCTGTAGTGTAATTACAGAACCTCCTATTTAATTTAGGGGCGGCTGCTTTACTGCAATGCTCCAGGAGCCTTCCATGGGATTTACAAGTTTTTCCCACTCTTCTCTGTTCATTTATTGAAGGGCTACATGATGATTCACCCATCTCCCTTTCAATCACTATTGGAAATGAAGACTGGGCGCTCAAAGGACCTGGTCCAAAGCCCATTGAAGCCAATGGGAGATTTCTCCATTGACTTTAAGGGGATCTGGGGACGGGCCTGTTTCTTCTAAAAGCTGCTTTCTTTTCTCTTGTGCTGGATGTAAAAGACCATTAAGGAGTCGTTTGAGTGTGGTGTTTAGAAAGAACACAGAATTGGGCCCTGGGGAATCATAGATTGCAGCACTCCGCTAAAAATCAGAGACTATTCAGGGTCTAGTGGAAGAAATTAGAGGTCACCAGAGTGAGCCATGATTCATATCAGCTACCTGCTTGCTTGCATTCCCTCTTCCTGGTCCAGGACTGCGGGAGAGCTGTGTTGCTTTGGTCAAGTCTAATCCTCTAAGAGGAGGGAAAATAGCACTGTTAGCTAGGGGTCTTTCTTTCTTAGCCCCTTTTTAAAAACCCTCCCTGGTGTCAGAGCTGCAATCAACGCTTTTCTTTGTAGCGTTACAGACGCTTTACCGCCTCCAAACTCATTACATGTATTTTAAAATAAATAATAAAAACACAAACTCAATTTAATCAGAGCTATCTGCCTGCCAGCAGGGTCGTGTACATAAAAGACAGCATCTTCCTGAGTAAACAGGAGGAAGTTATTAAATCCATTCAGATCGTCTAGCGAGAGAGCTAGTCAAGTTGCACACATGCCCAATACCTGAGGCTGTAGCGTAGAGGGTGGATTCATAAGGGGAGGGACTAGGTGATTAACATCTGTGGTCTGGTTCCCCTTAGTCCTACCCAATTTCGGGCTAATCAGTGAGGGGTTAAATCAGGGTTAAATCTGGTGTGTCAGAGAAAAGTGGGCTCTTCTGTAGTCTTGACTGCAGTTTTACTTTTGTGATGAGGATCATTTATCTGGTAAACAGTCTGCCTCATTCTTAGAGTAGCCCCTAGGAGGAAAAAGGAGGTTTCAGGTCCCAATCACATGAGCACTTTCCAGTGGGTTCCCTAAATCTCATTCACACTCGCTGAGCAGTTCAAAGCTGCACTTATTTAAGCATCTTAGGAAATCTTGAAACTTGCTAAAGCATTCTCTTTGGGAAGGAAATATTTGCTAATGTCAGCCTGCCAAACAGAATGGTCTTATTATCTACCATTATGAATATTATTATTTACAATTGCTGATCTCACTGTGTTTTCTAGCCTCTTTTAATGATCATTTTGAGACAGGTGGCATCTCAAAAATGTGCAGGTGTTTTCAGTGGATTCCTTTTTATCCTCCCCGCCTCTCTTGCTCATATGAGGTGCCTATTTCAACCTGAAAAGCATCTCAGTACACAAGTCTGCCGGTGCAAAGAGGTTAACTTTTGTCCTTGGAAAATGAGTGTTGTTCAAAAAAAAAATAAAAAATCTCCCCCCAAGCACCTGCAGGCACCAGTTCAAAGGGAGCTCAGCCACTAATCGCAGGGAAGCTGGAATTTCCACTGATGGTTACCTGTTCTCTATTCAATACTGAGAGAAAAAACAAGAGGGCTTGGAGCCATAGGCCCTCACTGGGTAGCAGTGCTGTGGCCCTCTGGTGTGTTTTTTGGTTTTTCTTTTCTTTCTAAATATGTTTTCAGTGTTGCTGACCCAGAAAGCAGGGAGTTGAAAATGTGACTCAACCTGCTAAACAGTGAGTGAGAGGGATATTTTCTTCACCCTGGAGTACTGGCTGAGTCTGATCACTTGCTGAGGGTCAATACATTTTAGATGTTATTAAACAAGCTTGCTTCTATTTTGCTTTTATGGTTGGTTGGTTGCTGCTGGAGTGTTGGGAGTTTAGCTGTCTGCCTGTTGACATCTTTTCTACTCCTTTAGCTCGGTTGTTCAGAAAAGTGACTTATCACTCTGTAATCTTTAAGAACCGAGGCCCCATGGTAAAAACAGATCATCAGAAAACCAGATCACATCTGGCCAAATTCTTTGTTGCCACCAGCTGTTCTTGATAGAGTGACAATGGTTTGGGTCACATGGCTGGCAAAATCCTCTCTGATCCACAGTGCTTTTGACAGGGGAGGGCTGAGCTTCGTTAGCGTGGTTCAGTATTTTATCTTTGTTTTACCTTTTGGCAGTCACTGAATATGCAAGTTCAGAAGGCCGGACTCTTGTTTAATTGTGTCTGCTCCCTTCCTATTTCTTCAATTCCCAAGTGCCCTTTTTATTAATTCAATTAATTCAGTCCTGGTACTTGTCAGATGAGGACAGGTTGTGGAAAGGTACCGAGTCCTGACTTGGCAGGGCCTGTATTTCAACGTGGGGTTTGCGGTGCACTTATCTAGCTGATAAATCTTGCCATTTACTGGGGGTATCACTGTGTACTGCCGATTCTGGTCCTGTGCTCTTGGCTTCTCCTCTCTCCCTAGGGAGAGAGCTTGAATTAACAAAGCGTCCTTTGCTGGCATGGCCTGCGATTGCACACAAGGCTGAAGTACCACTAATCCAAAAGATGTTGGCCTATCTCTCCAAGCTGTTTACATGACCTTGATATTCGAGGTGATGAGGGGGATTTGGGGCAGGGGAAGGAGCAGGGAAATAGTAGATCGGCTGAGTGTTTAGCACTCATCCTGCAGCGATGCAAAGTTCCATGTCAGAATGATTCCGCAGGGTTCTCTGTAGTGTTTCAGTCTGAAGCCATTCGCCTCCTGGGCCATAAGGGCTTATATTTGGTTTCTCAGAGCAAAGTTGTTATATCTGGGTTGGGGGAGGAAACTTTTTCCTGTCTCAAATTTAGAAAGGTCTGGACCGATCCAGATCTCACAACCCAAAGCTTGGGCATGTTTGGATCTGGTGTCTCGATTCCAAATCTATTTAAGTCCCCTACTTCTCTGTACTTTAAAGTATCCAAATTCAGAGGGCCAAATTCTGCCAGCCTTACTTGTGCTGTGTAGTTACTGACCCTGCAAGAACCAGCATGGATTTCGATAGGAGTCAGGCATTACTCAATGGTGACAGAATCTGGCACTTCTTCTGTACAGCAGAACCTGCTGCCAAATTGTGTGTCCCCAACTGAGCCTGCATCAAAGATGAGTGCAGCTCCCTTTACTGAGATCCTTGCATCCACGTGAGGTCAGAGGGAGAGAGGTGCTTCTCACTGGAGTTCTGGGATTCCATGAGTGTGTCTTTGCTGTGTCAAATCCTGGCAAGGGGACTCTGTGTGACATGGGAGGGGGTTTTGGGGTGATGCAGGGCCCCTGCAGCAAGCGTAGGAGAAATCAGCTGTGTGGGGCATTGGGATGAGGGTAAGATGCACGGGCACTTCCTAAGCTTAAGGGAGGGAAAGGCAGAGTGCTTTGGAGCATGAGTGACATACTGGAGGCATCTGTCTGATTGTCTGTATATGAGAAGGTGCTACTGAGGCCTGACCTTGTCACTGTGATAAAAGGATCCACTCTGTTCTGGGTGAGGAATGTCTGTTTAAAGGCAGGAGAAGGCCAAATGTTTGTGTTTCAAACAGGCTTATAATCAAAGTACTGTATTGGAACTTTTGACCTACAGTTGACATTAAAAAAGTTAAGAAAAGCCTCCAGTACAGAAACTAGGGCTTGTGTGTTGCATTAAGGGGCCTTCTCTAACAGCGAGTTCACCACAGAGAAGTGTATTTGTCACACACAAAAAGGGGAGAAAAGCCCGGTTACTTAACTTTTATTTTTAAGTGAAATTGAATCTACCATGCAGGATTGGAAGGACAAGAGCCAGTCACAGGGGCTAAACAAGGCTGCTCTGCTGATCAGAGCCAGAGAATTAGGATGTTTTCCAAGAGCTGTGGAGTGTCTGAAGAGCAGGCATGGAGCGAATAAGGAGAATGGAAACTGCTTTGTGTTGAAAGAGCTCTGCACAGGAAAATAATACCGAGCATATCTGAAGGGGACCCTGGGCCCTTGTTATGGCAAATTCTCAGTCTCTCCTCACCCTGTCCAGATAGCGTCTGTCTGGAAAATGAAGCTCATGTGCATAGAAGTAAGAAGACAAGGAAAGTGTATTTCCTTAACTGCCTGAGGGTGGAGAAGGTGCCAGTTCTGGGATAGGCACTGTAACTTGTTAACAGCTCCCCCATCCCTTCCCAATAAATAGGATGCAAACACGTGGTAGTGTGTCCTGTGAATCGGCTTGCACAGAAGGGAATGTTTTGAGTCCTGCTTGTGGTGGCTCCTGGTCATTGCAGTCTCTTTTCTCCTGGTAATTGCTTGCTGTAAAAATGGGGGCGCCATTGGCTACATCTGAACCCAGATCTAAGTGCTGAAATTCCCCCACCCCCAAGATTCAAGGGTGGTGTTTGGCTTTGCTGTTTTTGGTTCTGAGCCATTTATAGCGCCTCAAACCTAGATGGAAAATCAGAGTTCTGCCGGGGTTTGGGGTTTTAAAACCAGATGGAACACCACAGACTCTTGCAGGTGCTGCCGTAACCCAGCCCAGATTCACCAATAGGTTCATGAGCCGTGGCAAAGCTATCCCAAGCCTTGGCTTTTTAATGCAATCAGGCGAGTTTGACCTGGCCTGGGGGTCTCCCCTCTGGCAGTTCCACACCGCTCTGCACCCTTTCCTTTGGAGACGTTGCCATGCAAAGGCTCTGTCCTGGTGAGGTGCTCGAGGGCCCTCAGTTCTCACTGGAAGTTTTTGCAGCTGCAGGTGTCCAGCCTCTTGCAGGTCTGGGCCCTAAACTGTCAGGGCATTGAGCCAAAACCCAGCTTTTATATGTGCTGCAGCCAGACTCCCATGAGGAGCTGAGCCTGTTCTGTGTTCAGTGCTTAAATTGCCTTGCTTAACAGAGCAGACAGGGAAAGTGGCCAAAGTTTCCTACAATTGAAGTATCCTGTGTGATGGTGCAAAGGGTAGGCTGGTGGGGTGTAGAACAACCACCTCCTTGACCCTAGCCCAAAATCCAGTCTACCCCGGTGCCTCCTTTTATCGTCTAACCCTCTCCTAGCAATGCCTGATGCTGCTTCGGTTCACTGAAAGGTGAGCAGGAGGGGCGGTTCAGTGGTTAGGACACTAGCCTGGGACTTGGGAGATGTAGGGTCAGGTCCCAAAATCTCTGCCCCAGAGTTTGCTTGTGACCTTGGGCAAGTCACTTAGCCTCTCTGTGCCTCAGTTCCCCATCTGCAATGGAGATAAGAGCCCCGTCCTACCTGGCTGAGGGGTTGTGAGGATAAATACAGTAGAGATGGTGAGGTGGGGGTCATGAAAGCTCTTGGCTCCAGGGACTACCTTTGTTCTGTGTTTTTGCGATGCCTAGCACAAGGGGCCCTGAACCAGGCCTAGAGGTTCTAGGTACTCCCTCCGCTCTCCAAATCCCACCTCCATCCCCTAAGAGGCCATGGTTGCCTCTGCTAGGCCTGCTTATTATTCCCTATCCAGGGGACTAAGTAAAGTTAACCTCTCTTGTACTGTTTTGAGTATCATTACCTAGGGGACTATGCTGGGTAGAGAGCCCCGACCATGTGGAATTGAAAAGGAGGCTTCAATTCTGTGGCCTCCTAGCAAAGGGGTTGATGCTGGGGGGGAGGGAGTATGCTGCAGAGCCATCCTTGTCTCTGCCCCACCTTACTCCCTTCTGCACCTCATAGCCATGAAGTCTGTAGGGCCCATTCCAAAACGAAACTCTGCAGTAAAGCCAAGGGGCAGCTCCCTGTCTGTGCTGCGTGAGGAGAGGTAATCTGCTCATTCCCACTCTCCCCCCTCTCCCCCCACACCCAGACCTGTGGGCCATTCACAAAGAGAGAAGCTTGTCTAGGATGGTGTCTGTCCCCAGCAACAGCTCCCTGGTGTAACTTGTTGGAAGTAGGGTGACCAGACAGCAAGTGTGAAAAATTGGGACGGGGGTGGGGCGTAATAGGCGCCTGTCTGAGACAAAGCCCCAAATATCGGGACTGTCTCTATGCAATCGGGACATCTGATCACCCGGGTCTAGTTGGAAGGCATGCTGGGTAGCTAAACTGCAGCAAAGGGCCAGGAGAGACAACTCTGCCCTGGGTTACACTGGGGTAAATATGGAGGAACGCCACTGAAATCTGTGAAGTCTCTCTGGATCCAGGTCAGCATAAATGAAGTCAGACTCTGGAGCCAGGAGAGGTCTGCCCAAGCAAGACTCCTGGAACAAGACCCCATGCTGATCATTGGGTGGGGTACCTCTGCGTGAATTGTGCTGTGGGTGGGGGTAAGATGGACAACCCACCCCTAGTAAAGAAGATGGAACTTCTTTCAAAGTGCTGCTCCAGGGGAGGACCAGCCAAGTTATCATGAGGCATCTCACAGTGTTTGAAAACCCTCAAGGTGGGGAAGGGGTGAGGGGGGAATGGTATTTGCTTCCTGTGGTATTACACAGCAGTCAACAGAGCTCTGATTACTGCCTCCCAAGCAAAGCCAGCAGAGGCGCGATCTTAATCTAACTAACGCACTGCATCTCGACACGTATCTCCTCATCTCTGTATCGTGCAGACACAACTCCATGGCTGAGACGCGAGCGCGCGAGCATGGGTTGTTTGCCTTTTGTGCGTGTGTGCATATTTTTAAGGCGATCCTTCTGTGTATTCCCTCTTCCAGGCAGTTGTGTCACATCTGGAAGTTTGTGTAGGAGTTTATCCAAGCGCTGGAGTACAGTACAGCTTTTTCTCATTTAAAAATCACAGGCTGGCATTTCGAACAGGGGTAGGGGGGAGGATTGTCTGCCAAAGGGGAGGCTGGAGCAGAGGAATTGTAATGACTTCCAGAAGTTTTCTTTTTCTTTTTTTTTAATAGTGCATGTACAAAGAGTTGACTCAAACGCAGTTAATGGTTACATTGCTCTCACCTGTCCCATGTTGCAGGCTGGCATCTTAATGGTCTGAGATTTCGATGGGAGAGTTAGCAGCTGCAGGCTTGTTTTGGGGGGTACTGGATTGCTCGTGGCTTCTCCAGGCTGAAGGAGGTAGTAGTGTCCCAAGTACTCCTTTTCTTTTTGTTCTTCAGTTGGTGACAGTCTGGCTTGATTTCTTGCCTCCTTGTAGGAAATCCGGAACAAGGGTTCCCACAAGATGTGAGTAAGGCAGAATCTCCAGAGGCCTGGTTTTAATTTTGGAAAAGAGTAAGAGGAATTCCTGGAGTGGGATCCCTTGCCTGATTCTCGGAACCCCTTGCTCCTATTCCTGCCTCTTGTTGGTCCTGTCGACATGGAAGGAATTTGCACTGATGTAACTTACTGGCATGGACCCTACTTTACATCCGTGCAGGACCTCTGCATCGCTGGAGTTATTACACTGTGCAACCTCTCTAATGTAGACAGGGCCTTAGCTGCACAGCCCTGGAGCGTTCCCTGACAGGGAGACAGATGCCTCTTGTGCTCACTCCCATCCATACTTGTAATGATGAATCTGCATAGAGACTTTCGTCCCAGAGCACTTAGCACTGTGCAGATTGTGTTTGTGTGTTTCTGTTAAATACAGTCACATGCTACAGGGGCTTGTAGACAGGGCAAATGCTGTTGCTGACATTCTGCTGGGAGTGAAGTAGGCTGAACGTTCTGAAATATTCCAGCGCATTGCAATGTACAAATTGCACTTCCTATTTATGATTGAATTATTTGTATTGTTATAGTGCCCAGAGGGCCCCAGCCCGTA
Source organism: Eretmochelys imbricata (assembly GCF_965152235.1). Lineage (NCBI taxonomy): Eukaryota > Metazoa > Chordata > Testudines > Cheloniidae > Eretmochelys > Eretmochelys imbricata. The sequence continues at coordinate 13,551,267 of NC_135585.1, read as the reverse complement.
TCCAAAGCCCCACGATGGCTCTCTGCAAGAATGAAGTTTTTTGAGGAGTGGGGAGGAAAAGTAGCTTGACTATAAAAGGTTCTTCTATATGTGTGTGGTAGTGATTCGGAAGAGCTGTCACATTTCAGTGATGGGCGAGAAAGGGTGTGCTTCTAACCAAACACATACACATGCCTGCTCTCCTCATTCTCCATAGAAATGTAGCAGCTGCTCCATAGGCATGTTTTTTGCGGTTTCCTTAGGAGTGAGAATGAAGAATAGTCTCCAAATGACACTTCAGGGAGATCTGAGAGAGGCAGATTGTAATTAACCAAGTTGGAATTTGGCCAAGCCACTGAAAGTAGCACTCTTATCGTCTGCTCTGCGCAGGACAAACCACCATGTTTAGCAAGAACTTAAACACGCCTGTGACCCAGGATGGTCTGGCTGGCTCTTTTAGACGGAGCTGATTTGTTCTAAACAGGTTTCAAAGCCATGTTTTATGCTGATTGGCCAAACCAGTCTATAAGCTCTGCTGTATTTAAACTGTTCTTTGGCAGGTTTGGTTGTTAGAGATGATTGGGAAAATGCCAGTTATTGTGCGCGGAAAATCTCAAAGATTTATTTTTGTTTTGTTTTTCCCCACAAAAATGTTTTGGTTTCAGGATGAAAAAAACTGAAAATGTTTCCATTTTTTTAAAACCTTTTTTTTAAAAAAAAAAACGTGTTTTTGATTTGAACAACAAAAAACCCTTCCCACCCACCCCTCCATTTTTCCTAACAATATTTGTTTTTCAGTTTCTGGTCTCTTGACAAAAAAAACCTTGCAATTTTTGACCAGAATGAGAACTTCCTGTGAAAATTTTCATTTGGGTCAAAAAGCCCTTTTCCACTGGGGAAAATTTTTTGAGGAATACATTTTGACCAGCCCAGCCATTTGCTCTGTGAAAATGTTTGCTCTTGTTGTTGTGAGGGGTGCCAGGGGATCTTTAAAGATCACACAGCGCTGGCTTTTTGCCCACTTCGGAATTCTTTGAGAGTGTCAACAAGCATGTGGATCAGGGTGATCCAGTCATTATGGCACTTGGCCTTTCAGAAAGACTTTGACCAGTTCCATCACCAAAGGCTGGCTCTTAAGCAAACTAAGCAGTCACAGGATAAGGGGGAAGGTCCTCCTATTAGGGTGACCAGATGTCCTGATTTTATAGGGACAGTCCTGATTTTTGGGTCTTTTTCTTATATAGGCTCCTGTTACCCCCCACCCCGTCCCGATTTTTCACATTTGCTGTCTGGTCACCCTACCTCCCATGGATCAGTAACTGGTTAAAAGAAAGGAAACAAAGGGTAGGAATCAATTGTCTGTTTTCACAATGGAGGATCTGGAAAAAGGGTGACCAGTGAGGTGGCAAAATTTGCAGACTATACAAAATTAATCAGGACAGTTAAGTCCGAAGCCGACAGCAAAAAGTTATAAAGGGATCTCACTGAACTGGGTGACACAATGGCAGATCAAATTCAGTATTGATAAGTGCAAAGTAGTCCACATTGGAAGAAATAATCCCAACTATCCATACCAACTGATGAGGTCCAAATTAGCAGAAAGAGATCTTGGAGTCATGGTGGATAGTTCTCTGAAAACATCTGCTCAATGTGCAAAAAAGCTAATGGAATGTTAGGAAGCATTAGTAAGGGATAGATAATAAGACAGAAAATATCATAATACCACGATATACATACCTGGTACGCCCACACCTCAAATACTGCATGCAGTCCTGTTGCCTCACCTCAAAAAAGATCTACTAGAATTGAAAAAAGTGCAGACAAGGGCAACAAAAATGATTAGGGGTATGGAACAGCTTCCAGACAAGGAGAGATTAATAAGACTGGGACTTTTCAGCTTGGGAAAAGAGATGACTAAGTGGGGGATATGATAAAGGTCTTTAAAATCATGACTGGTGTGGAGAAAATGAATAGGGAAGTGTTATTTCCCCTTCACATAACACAAGAACCAGGGGTCACCCCATAAAATAGTCAGCAGGTTTAAAACAAAAGGAGGTACTTCTTCGCACAGCACACAGTCAACTTGTGGATCTCCTTGCCAGGGGATGTGGTGAAGGCCAAAAGTATAACTGGGTTCAAAAAAGAATTAGAAAAGTTCATGGAGTATACGTCCATCAATGGCTATTAGCCAAGGTAGTGAGGGATGCAGCCCCATGCTCCGGGTGTCCCTAAACCTCTGACTGCCAGAAGCTGGGACTGGATGGCAGGGGATAGTTCACTCAGTAAATTGCCCCATCCTGTTCATTCCCTGTGTTGAATGAAGAGCAGTGGTTGCTGTCAGAGACAGAATACTGGGCTAAGTGGACCATTGGTCTGACCCGGAATGGCCGTTCTTATGACTCAGCCTGGGCTGGTAATGCTCTAGCAGCGATGTTTAGCTGCATCTACTGGCCCCCCGAATTCTCTCTCTACCTCCAGAGGGGTCGTCCCTGCTCTTGTTGCCTAAAAGCAGGGATTTAAGGTCCATAAATACGTAACACTTTTTGGGTGATTTCCCCGCCCCTCAAGATCCACCGCCCCCTCCCTTGTAGCACGTTGTAACCCCAAACAAATGCAAAATTAAGGACAACTCCTCCGCCCCCTTAATGTATTATATAATGTATGGACTGCCCCTGAGGGAGAGGACCCTGATCCACTCATGGGATGATGCATGAACTAGAATCACCCCCCACTGGGAGCCTACCCTGGAGCATGGGTTTATGGCGTAGGAAGCTGGTTGAAGAGGTCCCATCAGATTGAGATGAAGGGATTTTTTGGATGACTGTGGCTTGGAAGGGGCAGACTTCTAGCTGACTGTGACCCAAGTAGGCTGGAGTGTCTTCTGGCCCACTGTGACACAGAGGGCAGACCAGTGCTTTCCCTTCCCAGTGGGAGTGCTGCTGGGAGCCTCGACTTTATTTTGAAAGACTGCTACGTGCGTTTGGTCTTTAGCTACAGCTAAAGGGGTGAGGAAAATGTCCTTGCACATCTGTTCGGATTTGCTAGCAAATTTTGATTGGACCCTCATCTGTGAATTTGGCCGAGCACTAAGAGAAAAGGAAGGGGAAAATTCCCATGACTTATTTCTATACAGAACCGAATGAATCTCAATTGATCAGTCTTTAGGACCCTGCTCATATTTGGTGCCTACAAACCTTCTAGCAAACAAGCTCCATTAGTGCGAATACCCAAAATGCATGATTTTTTTTAAGCTTGAATATTCACTGCAAGCAAATTTCAGACATGATCTTCGTCTCTAATGCGAGGTTGTGTACCGTGCGTGTGTTTTACAGATGGCACATCATCCGATCAGTGAGCAGAAACAATACAACGCGTCTGAGGTAACTAACCATCCTGGCCTGCATTTCAAAGGCCGAGTGTTCCCTAGTGGGTTGCTCGTGAACTCTTGAAATGGAGGCACGCACATGGGCGTGGAGGCGGAGAATTGTGCCCAGGAACTTGTGATTTTAAGATCATCAGAGGAGTTCTTGGTTGACCATTTTCACCTTGTGCTGTTCGAGAACAGACCCCAGAGTGCCTCAGCTCTGCCTACCAGCTCTCCAGTCATTCTGAGTTTCTCTGAATTTAACATGTTCCCTAATACTTTTTCGTCCACTAGGCTTTTTTTCCTCTGTCCTTTTCCTCTCCCTTTCCTCTTGTGCGCACCAAGAGCAGAAACCAAGGGGCCGCGGGATCGTAGGGGAGGTGTTTAAAGATGGGGGCAGATGTTGGGATGTAATGTGCGTTGACTGAGCCTTGGGTGGTCTGGTGGCCGAATTCCTCTTCCTTCCAAGCCCCAATCCACTCCAGCACAGGCAGAGTGTGGGGATATTTATAGATGTTACCATGCATCCAAGGACCAGGCAAATAATATAGCTTCTTGCGTATAGGGCCTGATCCTGTGTGTTGCTGAGCATTGACTTGGATGGGAGCTGAGGGTGGTTGGCATCTCTCCAGATCAAGCAGTTTAAAATGGTTTGCAAAGCCCTGCCCATAGAATTGGACTCCTTGCACTCAAGGTAGCTCCTAATTCTGCATCTGTTTATTCCCCGTCCCTCGCTTTTTAAAGGAACAGTGCCCCTAAAGATGAATGAAATAGGCTCTTCTCCCCCACCTTAACCCAAGTTGCAGACCAGAGGGTATCTTTGTTCTTTCTGCGTGGGGCTATCCATAAGGGTCCCCATGTGTAGGGGTATGATGTTTGTACAGGATCTAAGCTTCTGTGCTTTTGTCACTTTCAGCTTCCTTCTCAACACCGTTGTCTACCAGAGGCTTTGCACTCACAGTGTCTTGATTCAGCCTTCTTCCATCTCAGGTGCCCTCCAAGTGTTGGGAACACTAGCTGTTTGATGCAATGATTCCACCTTAAATGGAGAAAGCAAAAATCCCAGTAAAAATGATGCATTATCTAGCCCTCCTGCTCTGTTGAATTAATGCCTATTTGGGCAGGCAGGCAGGGGTAGAATTAAATTAATATCTGACTTCTGACTGCTACTGTACCTGGTTATTGACTTATCTCACGCTGTAGGAACACGCACATCTAGGGACATAAACTTAGGATCATATTCTGCTCTGGATCATTTTGAAGCTCTTTCGAGATTCATTACAAACTTTAGGGTCAGAATGCCGATTCCTTCAGCAAAGAGCTGAACTCTGTATCTAGCCAATTGTAAATCTGAATAAGTGTGTTCCTCGGTATGGGTTTGTCCCACAAATCTTGGAGATCTCTTTTGCGTAACCTATCATTTAGAACCTTAACTGGATGACTTGTTCCTGAAAGGAATGTGGGAGTGATTTGGCTCAGGGACAGACTGAGGTTTTCTGTGCTAGGTCCATGGTTCAGCTGCAGCCCAGATAAGTTGGAGCATCTGGAGGTTTCTGTACTGGGATTCTGATCTCACGTAGTAAGATGAGAAGCCACCAATCTCTGACACCTGTTCCAAGGTTGAGAACCCAGGGCCTCTAGGAACTGAGTTAGGTGATCTGAGTCCACTTTCTAGTGGCCAGAAACCTTGTTGGCAATCCCAGCAGAGTGGCCCGTAACTGAATGACCCAATGGAGACTGAACTCCCTTCGCCTCCTTGTAACATCCGACTCCATGTGATGGTTTTGTTTGGGTGGGTATATCTAGCAGGCAGCAGCTTCACACCGAGGAAATGATTTTGGTCAGAATTATTGATGCACTGAGGCAATTTTACTTCTATATAAAGCAACAGCATCCAAAAAGAACTGCATCAAAGCATTTCTCCCACGAGCTGACGGCCTGTAGTTTCTGCTAAACAGAACTCATAAGAATCTCTGTAATAGCAGCATCTGGTGATGCCAAATAATATCTCACCCTTTACAAGCACTCCTGGCAAGGCATTGTTGGTACATCTGCATTGCCACCGCAGGTATGTCATGGACACTGAATTCACCTGAAAAATGGGACATGTTGCTGTGGCACAAATTATAGGGTAGAGAATTCCACGTTAAAGTGAATATAGTATAACCACTCGTGATCATAAAGAATTCAGGGTTAACAGGTAAGGGGGGATGTTCAGTCACAACTTTGGGGTTTGTGTTCCCAGCTTGCTGAGCTCCGGGGTGAGGGCCTGATCCTGGGAGCTGCTGAGCACCCAGAACCACCAGTGACTTCAGCATCTTGCATGATCTCAGTAGAAGTTGGGGATGCCCAGGATCATGCCTTTTACTCGCTCACAGACTGGTAAGTGTCTGCTTTTTCGCAGGGTTTCCCAGATAGAGCCGGCAGGAACGTTTCCACCAAAATGAAAAGTATTGTTCTGTCAAAGCGGACACATTTAGCGGGGACATCTCATTTCCGTGGTGACGTCATCCGAAAGGTTTTTTGGATCAGGGAGAGGAGAGAGGGACTCTACCGCTGGGTGGCTGAGAGTGGTTACTGGCCTGGGACGTGGGAGACTTGCAGGGCCTGATTTGGGATGAAAAACTGGGCTCCAACTCAGGCAGAGCAAGGGCTTGAACCTCGGGCTCCCACATCCCAGGTGAGTGCTCTAACCACTAGGCTATAGAGGGAGACAGGCACCCTTTCTGCCCCAGCTCCCTTTTTTGTGAGGGGTTTTGTGTTCATTCCAATGCAGAATGAAAACAAACACCAGAACCTGGGACGTTGCTGTGTAATGCAATCGCTGTCTTCCAACCAGCTCAGCTCCTGCATAGCAGTGGGGCTCGCCAGCTGGAGACCTTTGTGCCTGTCTGCAGGTTCTTCACTGGACACTTTGCTGCGCGTTTGTTCACTCGGGGAAGACATGCTGGCTCTCTGCAAGGCGACTGATCCCCTGCAGGGGAGTACTTGGCCCATGCTGTTCATGTGCTTGGGATAAGAAATGCTCAGGCGCCATCTTCAAGGGAGATTTACTCTGCTAGACAGGGTGGTCACCAGGGGGCTTAGACATGCCCGTTCACACAGGCTTATGTATGTTTCAGTAGCAGGAGATTTGTATTCTGCTCTACTTTCTGCATTAAATCTTATCAACCGCGGATGAAAGGGGAACCTGATTGTGTCTCCTCAGAGTGGGGCGAGCCCCGAACTTCCCAAATCTCTCGGGGTGTGTGTGTCTCCAACCCTTCTGTGGAATACCCCACCTCCCCGTCTGCTAGCGCTGTTCCATCCCCATTCTAAGGCCATGGTGATCTTTTCTTGGGGGAATCCCCCAGCTGCTCACGCCCCTGCATTCCCCACTTGGAGCCGTTCTGGGGATTTGCCTTCTGCTAACAGCTGTCTCTTCCCCTGCCATCTTCCTTCATCCGGTCCCTTCCTGGGATCCCCTGTTCCGAGTGGAATCCTCTGTGCACGTTTTGATCTCTTTCTGCCATCTGTAAAGGCATGTGGTAACAACTGTGGGTTGTTAGCCTGAGGAAGGATTAACTCTTTGTGCTCCTGTATCCTGCTGATAACATGCCGGGAACTGGTAGTTCTCTGTTTCCCTGAGGGAAGGGGACACTGGTCTGCTCTCTTAGCAGTATATGCTTAAAGACCGTGGATGGTGTTTCCTTCATTCTGACTAAAGCAACTTTAATAAATATGGGGAAAGATCCAAAGGGAAGGTTTGTTCCCTTCTCTAAATGCTTCCCACTGGCTCTCTGTTTGCAATCTCCTTTTGTCTAGTCACAAGAAATTGCCCTCTTTTTATTTTCTCTCTCCAAGGCAGAATTGATGTGGCGTGTTCCGCCTTTGTGCAGTGTAAGCTCTGTGCCATTTTATCAGGTGTGATGGGGGAAAGGTTATCTGCTCCCCTGCCGTCGCCAAGACACCATGAGTGCTGGCTGCTGGCCTTCTGCATACATACCAGAAGAGGCTTTGCCATTGCAGAGCCGGCGTGGAGCATGTGTGGTGTGGGGGCGGCTGGCATGCCTTTGTTTTGGTTTTGAATTTTCCTGATTAAAACCCTTCTTTTCGTGTCATGGCACAAGCCAGGCTCTCGCTGGTGTACAAGTCCAAGGTGGGGCATGGCCATCTGGAAACAACCAAATGCTGGATTTAAAGAGCAAGAGGCATTTGGCAGAGGGTTGTGTGTGTTCACAGGCCCGGAGCGGCTGCTCAGGTAACCAGTAACAAGGCCTGTACCCAGGAAAAGGAAAACACCTGCATATCTTCTCTCTCTCTAAAGTACCCAGCTCAGAGGGTGGTTGTCCCCACGTACACACGCGCTTTCTGAGACCCATCCTGCTAAGCACTGAACACCGTAGTTCACCTGTAGCACTTAGAACCTCCCAGGATTGTCTGGGTTGGTCTCAGGTCCTGGCCTGGACGGTTGTGTTGGGAGTTGGTGGCAGTGAGAGTCTGCTGGCAAGTTAGGGAGGAGTGGGGAACCCAACGCTGTTTCTTAAGGGAAGGTAATTCAGCTGCCAATGCGGAGTGTGGTCTGAGCTTACAAAGGGCTCTGCTCCCACATGAGGAGCCTGAATGACACTCGCTCACCCAAATCTCTATTAGGGGCTGGGATGAGATCTTCATGGCGGGGGATGAGTTACCCCACCTCTGACTCCTGTGGGGTTTCTGGCTCCTTTGTTGAAGCATCTGGTACTGGCCACTGTCGGAGACAGGATACTGGACAGGATGGACTAGAGGTCGGACCCAGTATAGTAATTTCTATGTTTCTGTGGAAAGCTCATTGAAGACAATGGAAAGACACCATCTGACTTCAGTGGCCTTTGGCTCAGGCTCTCAGACAGTGGCACACACAAGGTCCTAGCAGCTGTCATTTGCTGAACATACTCTACTCTGAACTGAAAGTGCCGAAAGGTGATTAAGCCTCTCATGGCTGCATCTGGTGGGCTAAATGTGGGCTACGTGCTTTTACAGTGTGTCTTGTGGCTGCCCTCCATCTCAGGTATGGAGGTGTGGCCCATGGAGATGACAGGTCCCAGCAGGCTGTACTCCATCCTGAACCAAACAGCTACACCTCTGACGCAAGGGAAATCAGCTCCATTGTACGCAAACTAGGGATGCGGTGGGTTCCAAAGACCTCAGATAAGCACAACTCCCTAGTGCAATTAACAACCTCTGAAAGGCAGTCTCTTGGCAGGAAGGTGAGTTGGACACCCTTAGTTAGGAAAGAGTGAATCAATAACCTCATGACACACGATCACCATTCACTTGTGTTTCCTGTTTAACTCCAATCTATTTCCACCTCTCTGGGTGCATTTAGTTACCTTTTATTAGATGTTGCTATGGTGACAGTCTTTGCTAGGAGGCTTTTGTTTTATCATCACTGTTCCTCCAGTAACCTCTTCCCTTAAGGTGGAACAGGCCATGTCGTCTTCTCTTCTAGCATCCTTGACCCCTTTAGATATGTAGCTCTAATTTGATACACCCAAGGAATACATAGCATTCAATACAGCATTTTACATATTCAAAGCACTGTCCAAACATTAACGGATTGATCTTACCACCCCATGTGAGTATTCAAAACAATGTGAATGATCAAAGGCCCCTCTTGTTAAGAAACTGCTTTTGATAGTAGCATGGGAAGGTTTGCCTGGTACCTGTCCAGAAACATTGGAAGAGCACAAGAACAATCCAGGTTTCAGAGTAGTAGCCAGGTTCTCCTGCCTTGACTCAGCCATTAAGGGGTCAGAAAAGCACGGGTTGATCTTGATGTTAGGTTGCTGACCTTGCTCAGAGCCATGCAGACATGCAGCCACTGCTTCTCACTTCCAGGGGCTCCCGAGTTTTTTAATAGGGCGTTGTCCCCTGTCCTTTTGGAGTAGCAGCCATGTTAGTCTGTTTCCGCAAAAAGAAAAGGAGTACCTGTGGCACCTTAGAGACTAACCAATTTATCTGAGCATGAGCTTTCGTGAGCTACAGCTCACTTCATTGGATGCACCTTGAATTGTCGCCTCTTGTCCCTGTAAATGGAATCTGTCTTTGAGTGAGTACTTGTGGCACCTTAGAGACTAACGAATTTATTTGAGCATGAGCTTTCGTGAGCTACAGCTCACTTCATCAGATGCATACTGTGGAAACTGCAGCAGACTTTATATATACACAGAGAATATGAAACAATACCTCCTCCCACCCCACTGTCCTGCTTGTTTCATATTCTCTGTGTATATATAAAGTCTGCTGCAGTTTCCACGGTAAGCATCTGATGAAGTGAGCTGTAGCTCACGAAAGCTCATGCTCAAATAAATTCGTTAGTCTCTAAGGTGCCACAAGTACTCCTTTTCTTTTTGCGAATACAGACTAACACGGCTGTTACTCTGAAACCTGTCTTTGAGTGGATGTTCAAACAGTCATCACCTCCTGTTTCTATAGGTTTACAAAACTAGGTCTTCAGCTACCTGTGATTGCAGATTGCAATCTTAAAAATGGATGAGCAAGTTACAGTCAAGGTAAAAATCTCTCAAAATCATAACCTTTTGCTGTAGAAGGACAAAGGTAACTGGTCCCCCCTCCATACACGCACAAATACCCTGACTGCATTCAGTCATTGTCTTTTTAATGTCCTTGTTTTCCAGCTCTGTTTTTTTTTAAATTATTTACTTGGTTTTCCATTAATATTCTTTACATTGGGGACAGAATGGAGATTGGGGTGTGTGTGATGAATCTATTCAAGGAGTTGTGATCTCTGCATTTCATTTTGCAGTTCAGCTGGAAAGATCTCGTTTCCAAATACACCCACACACAGACGCAGCAAGAGAGCGAGAGGAAGAAAGACAGAGACTCAAGGGGGATGGGGAGGTTGGGGCGGGGAGGCACTGGGGGAGAGTCACAGAGAATGAAATGCCAGGGAAAGATAGGAGACGGGTGAGTGTGTGGGACACATGCTTATAGCTCAAGATTCCAAAAGGACAGGGGACAACGCCCTATTGAAAAACTCGGGAGCCCCTGGAAGTGAGCAGCAGTGGCTGCATGGCTCTGAGCAAGGTCAACAACCTAACATCAAGATCAACCCGTGCTTTTCTGACCCCATAATGGCTGAGTCAAGGCAGGAGAACGTCCTGTGCCACTGGGGACAGAGCAAGCTTGCTTGTGTGACATTGGGAGAGATTTAGGGCACTGGCTGCTGTGCAAGTGATGTAATTGCAAACTCCTTCCAGTTTTGGGGTAGGATGATGGGTGAGCTGGAAGGACATGCCCTGCACTAGTTCTGCCTGGTGTGCAGAGACGTTCTTCTCCTCCTTTAATCAGGAACACAAGCTGGTGTTTCTTCCCTCCCCGCATGTACCCCAAAACTCAAGGCCAACTGGTTGTCAAAGTTCTCAGCCAAGAGCAGGGGCAGCCAGACTCCTCCTGGCTGAGGGCTGTATTGGCAATGAGAGTGAGCCTGGAGCCTCAGAGCCACATTTAGATTGCATGGATTTTCCTCTTTTAATAAGGGGGAGCAGCCTGCCGAAACAATGAGACCGTTGTCTCTTCAGGCCACACCTCCATGTTAAATGCCTGGGCAGTGGGCTGCATTGTAGATCTCTGTGGACGTGCTGACTGCACTTTGGCTGACCCTGGTCTTGTACATGGCAGCAGCGTGTGACGATGAAGTCTCTGCCTGGGAAGGCATGGCTTTGAATAAAGACTCCTAAGGATCAATACAGAATTGGGAAGATCGTTGCTCAAATGAACACTGAGCCCAAGTTTCCTTGGCTCCAAATTGATGGTGCAGGGGGCTTTAGAGACAAAAAAAATTTCAGTATCCCTGTGACCCCCAATTTGGACCTGAACCCAACTCTTTTCTTTGGAGGGGCTTGAAGGTGGAGCTTCTCTAGAAGAGGGAATAGGTTAGTTAAGAGTTTGTATGAGGTTTCCAGGTCCAATGGGTGCACACGAAGATAAAGGAGCCTCAGCTTAGCTTACTGTGGGTGGGTTGGCTGAGCAGATGAGCATACATGAATTTAAGGCTGATGAAGGGTTTTGTGCTGACAGTTCTGGAGAACAAAATTGCCTTTGTCAACAGAGCAGGTGCAGCTTCAGCAGCAGTATTCCTCGACCCTACCCTGTGGAGACCGCTTCTAGGAGCGAGCGAATAATTCAGTCCTCAGAATTGATCTTTGGCCTGCCTACTTAACACGCCAGCAAAGACGGTAATGAGCAGTGATTGTAATGTCGAGTCCAGTGCATTTGGAATAAGAGACCCCCGGCTCTTTATGTAGGCCAGTTGACAGAGGGTAGCAAATTTGAGTTACTACTGATCCGAGCTGGACTCAAACCATCCCCGTAGAAGTAGTCTACTGCTAGTCCCATGATATATTCAGTCCCCTGAAAAGCTATTCTCAGGTTGATAGATGATTCATTCCATTACTCCAGACATGCTTAGCTCATGCAATACCATTCCTTGGGGCTAATATTTCTTCCCCTTCCAAGTTTCCTTATTTTGATATTTCTCAAACTTTACATTCCTGGGCATGATGTGTGACATTGCCGAAAAACTTGGAGTCTCCTCCTTAATGGGAACCAGAGGAGTTCTAACATCCCAGAACAGCTTCTCTGTAAGACCTCTCTCAACAATGAGGCGTCCCGTTAAACCACCAGCACTTCAGCCAGGTTGTTTGTCTTGCTCTGTCTCAAAACCTTCAGCAGAGGTCACCATAAGTCTTAAATTATGGTGAGAGGATTGTCAAGCTGTCCTGCAGTGGCTCCCAGATGTGAATACCAACCTCGGGGCAGACTGTACAAGAGCCAGGACACGAACCCCCAATTGGTTGTGAGTTCCATACATAGATTTCGCCAACGAATTATCAAGTGTAAAGTCCTCAGGCACTATGATAGCCTTACCATGAAGTCACAGACAGGTCCCTTGGGCACTCCAAATGTCTGTCTTGCTACACAGGGTAAGCCTGCCTTTGTGACAGATGGTCTCTTACACCAAGAATGACAGCAATATTCAGGTTATTCCCAGCCCCAAAGGACCAGACACTTAGCCCAGGTCAGTTAAACCTTAGATCTCACACCGTAGGCAATGCTAGTAGCCAATCCTAAAATAAGCTATCTAAAGAATTATTTAAAAGGAAATGAGAGTTATTTATAGGGTTAATGCCGGTAAACATCACAGGCGCCAACTTCTGGCACCAGTGGGTGTTCGCGACCTCCCCACAGTCCCGCCCTGACTCCACCCCTGCTCTGCCCCCATTTCAACCTCATCCCCAAAGTCCCCACCCAAACTCCGCCCCCTCCCTGCCCCTACTGGACTCCTTCCCCAAATCCTCGCCCCGGCCTCGCCTCTTCCCCACCTCCTCCCCTGAGCCCGCCTCCCTCCCACAGCTTGTTATGCCACAAAACAGCTGTTTCGTGGTGGCAAGCGCTGGGAGGAGAAGCGGGGATGGCACGCTCAGGGGAGGAGCTGGAGGTGAGCTGGGGTGCGGCAGGGAGCTCCCAGTGGGTGCAGAGCACCCACCAGTTTTTCCCTGTGAATGCTCCAGCCACGGAGCGCCCATGGAGTCGGTGCCTATGGTAAACATACATATGCCATTGAGTTACAATCTTAAGTTTCCAAAGGTAATAAAAGCTTCTATAATAAGCAAACTCTATATGACCTTTAGGGCTAACCCAGGCTAAGCAGCTGGGGATCCCTTGCTTATGCTTAGAAAACCTTGCCCCCACAGAGTCCAAGCAGCATAGAGATACAGTTCCTTCTTGTTAAAGGTTTTTATTCCTTTCCCTCCCAGGTGCTCTGAGCTGCAAACTCAGCTGATGGGAGAAATTCACTTTCATGACTCGTCTTCATGGGAGTGGGGTGGGGAGAGCAGAACAACAAAGTCTTTTGTTCTCTTGTAATGTTCCACAACAGTCCACCTGGTGTCGATGGGCCTTCCTTGTTGGCCAGGACATAACCCCTTCTGCTGAAGACCAGCACTTTACACCAGTTAATGTCTCTCTCCTGTCTGGTGACTTACACAGTCACTGAGGCATACAATACAAATGCTTAAATATTACCTTACAGTATGGGATACAGAGGTTATAAGTGAGATTAACACATGCACCAACTCATAAGCATTCAATAAAATCCAAACACAGCACCCATTTTACCAATAGTAACACACCGGTGAGCCAGACGGATCCCAGCTCTGCATTCGTCAGGATTCCGCTGAGACATGGGGACCTTGGCATGGGTTGGCACCTGCTCTGACATTCTTTTCACTCTAAAATACACTCCATCACCACCACGGCCTGTTGTGCTGTGTTTGCGTCGTGTGTGTGCTTTGAAAACACAGCCTCCAAATGTAACTCCAGAAACGTTTACTTTAGCTGAATGCCACTACTGAAGCCGGGGCTGTGTCAAACAACAAGACTGCCAGATTGGTGAGTTTACGCCATGTGGCTGGATTTGTGATTGCAGTTGGGCGGGGAGCAAATGCGGAAGATGTGGCGAAAAGACCATTTCTAGTCAGTGGTGGAAATAGCTAGTGATGTTGCAGGTTGAGTTTTCCCTGCCTGAGGTTAGGAGGTGGCTGTTATCAGAGCCTGGGATGGTGGCTCAAGCATGCATCAGTGGTTGGAGCAAAAGTCGGTAGCCAGAAATCGGAGTCGAGCGTCAGAGCTGTGTTACTTGGAGTGAGGCAGGGCTGGAACAAGCAGGTGCTTTTGCAGCCGTGGGCAAAAGCTTTGAGCAGCTGCTGGGGCTGGTCTGTTGACTCTTCTCTGAGGCAGGCAGTGGTAGCCAACCAGGCAGCCTGCACTGGTTAGGTTGCCCGGAGACTGGCTCAGCTGCAGGCCCTGATTCCTGACAGATCTTATGCCAGCAACAGGCTCTTTTAAGGGATAGATTCAAACAAGGGTTTTCCCCCCTTATATGCTTGAAAACTATTTTTTGGGGGGGGGGATTATAAATGGTCATTGTTAATAGGGCTCCCCAGAGTTAAAATGGTCATGCACAAGCAGAGACCCTGGTCGGAAGGAATATTTGAACAGGGAAAGAGATGGTGAAAGTTCTAATAATAGAAAGCCGATGGACGTGGCAGGAAGAGATCTTGGGCAATAATGTCGTGAACTTAGAGATGACGTTAAAGGGATACGTTATCTATTTCACCTGGCAACTGCTTGCATACAAAGGAGATGGGCAGCCATATAACCCCCTAAGCTAGACCGATAGCACGGGGTAGTAAGTATTGTCGTCAGGGTGCTGCCCCAGTAACACCGGGGAGGTTATGTTGAGAAGTTGGAGATGACCACTGCTATTAAACTAATGTCACTGACATCGAAGCAGTGACTTGGAAATGCCATGGGAATGATTGACAGCTACATGCCAAAGGAGAAATAAACAAACAGGACTAAAACCTAGCTAAGTTGAAAAGCCATCTCCAGTTACTGAAAACAGGAGGAGAAGCTTAAGGCTCCCAGGCAAGCCCTGCCCCTTTAAGGAAAGACTTCCCCCGTGTCTTGACTTTACCTCTCTCTGTCTGCAAGTGGGATAGTCTGATGCCTGAGGCTTGTCTTGACAGGGTAGCTAGAAGCAGAGATGATATCATGAAGCTTAAACCATTTGAGGGGAAAATGAAACCAGTTATTTTTGAAATGTCACAAGGGGGGCAATGGCATGCACAGTGATGCCATGAGCAAGGTGTGGAGACCATAGGATCTAAGTGAAAGGGCTGGTTTCTTAATTTCCAAGAGGTTTTTCAGTCAATTAACATGTGCATCCTGCCCTCCTGATGAGGCAGAGGTGGTAACAGGATGTGATAGGTAGGTCCCAGCCCTGGAGCCCTTAGCACAGTGGGATTACAGCTAATTGGGTGGTAATATTGGCACTGCGCAGCGATCGATCTCAAAGTGTGTTACAATCACATCGCTATGGGAAAACAAAAGCATAGTGACTTGTCTCACGTTGCACAGCAGGTCAGCGACAGAGTTGGGGACTGGACCCGGGGGCTGGATTCGCTGTTGCCCTGCACCTTGTCTGCTCCCTCACACCACTGCAAAGTGAGTGCCAGCCGGTGAGGGTAGAATGCTGCGGTTCTGATTGGGTCACTATAGGCCCATTTTGCACACGGTAACAGGGCAACAAAACTGGGTCCCAGGCTTAACCCTGCTCCTACCTCTGTGCCCTGTCTGCTGAGCTGCACTGACTATTGCATCCATATAGCCCCAAGGAGAAACACTTTGGGGGGTGTGTGTGTGTGTGTGTGTGGCGAGGAGAGGGGTAATCTGAATGTTAGACAATCTCAGAACTGTTCACTGAGGCTTTGTGGCTTGGCTGGAATGTCCTTCCAGCGGCTCCCTACCCAGAATGATTAGCTTGCGGCGGAGAGGGCAGCCGGCCACTTGCCCTCTCTTGTGGTTTTAGGAAGCAGTAGTGGGGATACTAATGAGGACCTGGTTGCTGAGAGGCAGGTTTTATCTGTGCAGCTGAGCACACTGAGCTAGGGCTGGAGCAGTGTGGAGCAGTTCAGCACGGGAGTAGCTCTCCAATTTGTCTGTCCTTATTTTCTGCCTTTTTAAAAAAAATCCTTCCTTTCTCTTTCCCTTGTTCCATCTTCTGCCCTTCCTGAAAGGCAATGCTTTCCCTTTTTTCCCTCAGGCACCTTTGAATCTTCTCACTGGTTCTCTTGAGCCACCTGTCCCATCTGCCTCCTCACCTCGACTACGAAATAATCAAGTCCAGATGCCAGAGAGTAGGGTTGATGTAGTGGAGCCAGGCTGTCTGTGGTGCTTTTAAATCAGGAGCTTAGAGGAAAAATTAAACCTGTGTTCTGGCTGAATATGTCGGATGCTCTTTTCCCAGTTCCCTCTGAGCTGTGGATAAGAGGGATGTTGCTGTAGATACTCAGCTGTCTGAACTCAAACTTTTTGTCCACCCCGCCCCCTCCTCCAACTTCTCAGTCGTACTTTGTAAGTAGAAACCATTTAAGCTAGTACACAAATTGATGCTCGCAGCCTCCCCTGTGTTTGCCTGATTAAAATCTTAAATTCTTCCTTTTTAGAGATGATTTGGGTATCCTGGGCTGAGCCAAGAAATCTCTATGGCAACAGTTGAAGGAAACTTTTTATCACAGATCTGTGGTAGAGACAGGGGGTCATTTCTGGTGTAGTGATTTTTCTATTTTAAAACAATCTAATATTTGTGGTAGCGAGCACTGGAAGAGTGGGAGATGTGTGGAACTTCTTTCAATTGGCGTGTCAGCAAGCATTGTTGATCCTCTTCCTCCCGTCGTCTGTCTTGTTGTCCCTCTCCCTTTCTTTTTGAATTCTGAAAAGCATTTGTGTAGGTTATCATCACTGGAGGGGTGTGTGTTGTATGCATTTTCGTCTGTGGTTGACTCTAAAGAGATGAGAATCTATTATGGAAACTCTTCTTTTTTAAAACCGTGGTAACTGCCTATGATACCGGTGGAGATAACGGATCGGATTCTGCACTCACAAGAATTTTTTTTTCCACTAATGTCATTCCCTTGTCTTCACTGGGGAAATTTGATTTGTGCCAGTGTGAATGAGAGCAGAATCGAGCCCTACATTTCTCCTGGTCTCTGATCTGGGAACTCTTCATAGTGTGAGGCCATTAAATGTACTGGGCCGGTGTGAGATCTTTGCTCTGTCAGTTTCACTTGGGTGGTGATAGCATATTGCAGTGGCAGCTTCATATCCTCTGTTCACGGTGGCTATGCTTATTTTGAAGAGCCTCCATGTTCATGTCCTGATCAGAAAATCTGAAGTAATACTAAAGGAGGCTCAATCCAAGCTCACTTTGAGCTGGTTGCACTCCAGACTGCTGCCTACCAGAATAAGATTGGTGGCCCAGAGACAGCATGAGTTGAATACGAACCAGACTAATGAAATGAACTGGAACTAAGATCCCATCTTTGCTACAAAAACTGCTACACGTGTTGCTTCTTGTCACACGTAAACAAGCAATGACCATATTCCCTTGAACAAGACAGCAACATGGGAGGGGCGGGGGGGGCACCATCAAGACAAGTGTGCTTCTGGCAAAGTCCTATAGAACTTAATAGCCATGAAATCAATGGGTTTCCCTAAAAATAAAATAGGTTTTTAGAGTAATTCCTACAGAACCCTATAGTGTAAGCCCCTTTGGAAAAATCTTATAATCCTAAATCCTTTTATATAACATTGTTAGCCATCCTTTTATGTCTTATAGCAAGGATATAACTTTCTATTAAATTCCATAGGGTAATTACCCTTTCTTTGGTGTGATTTAAAAAAAAAGAACCAATCACCTATCAAAAGTTATATGCCTGCTATTGGATATCATAGGACTTTAAAAAAAATCGCTATAAAGTGTATAATTTTCTATTAAAGCTTATAGGATTTTTCCATAGGGGTTTATGCTACAACAGAGAACCTCGTTGGTGAACAATTGTTGTAACCAGGTCTCCAACACAATAACAGTACGTATGTGTCCTAAACTACATCAAGGCACTCAGTACCCCAAGTCTTTTGCCATTGGACCAGATTGAATAATTCATTCTGAATAAGGTACTAGATAAACATTTGTTTGTTAAAGGAATGTCTGAATTGACGGTTTCTCCCTGCCCCCAATATATTATAAAATATGTCACAGAGTATTTTTCAAATTTCATTTTCCCTATGGCTTGCTGTATGGAATTCAGGCTGTTGTTTGTGTTTTGTACCTACACAGCATGTCCTCTTCTCATCTAGTGGCTGATCCACAAAGGAAAACAACCTGCTACTGTTACCAGCTAATGGAGTGACTCGTTTAGTTTAGGCGGTGGAGTGTTATGGTGCCAAATAACCTAGAGTGAAACTTTCTGGACAACCCATGCAGGGTGTGAGGGTGTCATTGCACTTAAGTAGGTCACCAAAGTCGTCTAATATTGTTTGGTTGGGTCTGGTCAGGTTTCTTGTTTGACTTCTCATTGAAAGGGAATTTTTAATTGTGGTAACTATTTGAGTGTAACATCAATCGTGAATATCCACAGAAAGCAAACGCTGGAGTGGATTTGTTTTAAAAACTAGACCAAAGGAAAGCTTGGTTTCAGCACCCAGCCATTTCAAGTTATAACTATTATAAGGGAACTGCATGACAGTTCTGAAGAAGACTGTCGCATGGGTCCTTTGACTTATGACACGGTTTGGTCCGATCAAAAAGCAACGACGATACCGTGTGACATTTGCTGCTCCAGCCTGGTTTGCAATTGTATGGTAGCTGGGACCTAAAAGCCAAAGTAGGCTGAAATCCAAGTCAGTGAGTAATCTGCATTTTATATTCCCTCTTGGCAGAGCCAGGGTTACCATTACGAGACCTGTGAGCCGTAACACAGTGTTCTAGTGTGTACTGTTCAGCTCCTTCCAGTACAGCCCCTTCTGCTAATGAAGCAAGTGGATGCTTCTTGGTTCCCTGTGGGCTTGTGCAAAAACTTGAGGGGTAGCAGGAGGTCTCTCTAGAGAAGCAGAATGGAGAAGGTGGAAATTGGACAACTGAGGTGTTTCTGCATTCAGAGACTTCTCCTCAGGAAATATCAGGGTCGCAGTGGAAATTTAACTATGTCATTTCTCTGTCTCTCCCGGTGAGATCAGCGAGCTCTGAGGCAGGAGACAAAAATAAAGGGGGTGTGGGGAGGGAAGGGATTAAGATCTAGAAATAAATACATCAAATTCATCTTAATGCCAATTACTGCTGTTGATGCCGTCCTTACTAGCTGGTCGCATTACAGTCACACACAGAGAGAGACCCCAATTGAAATCAGCCCCTCATTGTGCTAGGCGCTGGACACACACATAGTAAGAGCCAATTCCTACCCTGAGGCGCTACATTGTAAATAGACAAAACGGGCAAAGGAACAGAGTTCCCATTTACAGATGGGTGGAACCAGGCACAGGGAAGTGAAGTGACTTGCCCAAGGTCACGCTTAAAGTCTGTGACAGAGCCAGGAATCGAACGCAGATCTCCTGGGTCCTAATCCAGTGTTGTAACCAATAAATCCTCCTCCCTCTTACTGGATGATGAATACGCTGAGTGTGCAAAAAGAGCCAGTGTGGCCTCTGTCTGTTTTGGGAAATACAGTGTAAACTTTGGTTGCTTTTCTTCATGTGGGAACTTTCCATAACTTCTGTCAGCCGTGGATGTAGACCTGAGATGTTTCCTTTCACGTGGGTTCGACAGACAGCACAGTCTTGCTGCCAAGAATGCTGGGACTGGGGGAGAGGAGGGAGTTGTTACACTTTAATTTTACCGAGTGCCGATGGTGTGAGAGGCTGGTCTAGTGGGCCGGACCCTGGGTGGAGAGATGGAATCTCCTGATTTCTGATTCCAGAGCAGCCACTGACTCACTGCCTGACCTTGGGCAACTCTATGGTTTAGTTTCCTCCTCTGTAAAATGGGGATTATAACTGTGCATCTTACACAGGAGCTCTGAACATTAGTTGATGCTTGTAAAACATTTAGATGTAATATGTTATATAGAGGCTAATCTTATTATTTTTTCCTGTACAGTAATACACATTTTTGGTCATACACCATGTGCCAAAGAGGGCTGAGGATTTATCTTCCATTCTATAGTCCATATGCAACTATGCATTCCAGTTACCCAACGTGTGCTGTTGCTTTGGGGTTCCCCTGAATCATGAGGAGAGCCCTGCTGCTGGGATATTCCTCTCTAGACCAGGGCAAAGCCTCAAAAAATGTTCCACACATAATCTTTCACATAGTTATTCCACTGTATTAGAGCTCCCTGAGTATTTTAGCAAAGGAATTTTCTGGCAGGCGCATTTATGACATGGTGATTTTAAAACAAGCAGCACAGAACAGTCACAGAAAATGACTTTTGAATTTATAATTTGAGAGTAGTTGCTTGGGGACCCTGATTGTGTTTCTCCAGCGGGGACCAGAAACACGCTGCGTGACTCGTCCAGTCAGCTTGAATTGTGCATCCCAGCCACTTACAATGATCTGCTTGTGAATGAGCTGCAAACCAAGAATTATTCGCTGATATTATTTAGTGAATCATTCGAAATAATGACTAAGTTTGCGAGAATTGAGATCTGTTTGCTGACAATGGTATCCAGGAAAAAAATTGTCCCACAAATTTCCCCCTGTAACAAACGATTTACTTCAGCTCTACTACTCATGGCGAATACAGAAGTAAATGCAGTTCCTTCAAAATGTCCAGTATGTTAGAGCAGCAACTGGGAAAAGGGTAGGAAAGGGACCTGGGTCTGAGCCTGAAACGAAAGTGGTGTGGAACTGGTGAGAGAAGTGGGTCATCTCTATTTTGGTTTGAGGGGCTGCTTTTACAGTTCACAAAAAGGGAACTAAGTTGCTGCCATTAGGAAATCCAAGGGTGTCTTGTCTGGTTCTGATCCAGGTTTGGAGAGACCTGCTTCCAGCCCCTCTTCTGGATCCATTTTTGCTAATGCTTCTGTTTCATATTGATTCTGCGGTATGCCTCACATCTGGTCTCTCCGGTCTGGAGACCCTGGGAATCCAGACCCAGCAGGAATCCAGACAATAGATCGATGAACAACTGTGTCTTGCAGAGCATTAGGAGCGCTGGTGACGTGCGGGAGAGCGAGGGATACCCTTCGCTGATGATGTGGCTTCCTCCCTCCCCACCTCGCTTCACAGCAGACAGCTGAGATACCATGTGTCTGATATTCTTTTGCCTCTCCCTCATTGTTTGCTTAGTGCTGTGTGAATTCCAGCCTCCACAGTTACAGGTGTCTCTGGCTGGGCTTAGGGAGTGAGCCCCCCATCTCCTCATAAGACAGCCCAAGGACTAGGGCTGAATCACAGGGATTAGAGAAAGGAAAGACCTGTTAGATCAGCCAGTTCCTCCTCCTGCCAGGGCAGGATCATTCCCTATTGCAGAATTTCTGATGCTTTGTCCTGTCTACTTTGAAGTCCCAAGTGACCCCCTTTGGAAAGGGGCATGAGGGGACAAAGCACCTGCTTAAAACCCAGCTGAAAAGATCAGGTTTAAGCTATCTCTTTTTATTTAAGCTCAGCTGGCATTAAAGTCCTGACAGTTACCATAGCAACCCATGCCACGTGACTTCACAGGTCTGTACTGTATGCCTGGAAACCTGTATCACCCTGGCCTCTAGTAACCATGGCAATAATGTCACATGGTCTCCACCTGTCTCCCAAGTAACCTGGAAGTATCCCATAGAGATAAGTACCTGAGCTAAAGGGCATGGAAAGCAAGTGGCTCTCACCATCCCTGTGGTGTCTCTAGGGGACCAGAGCCTTTTAATAGCCATGGTAACTAATAAGCACTGCATGGTGATATATACCTTCTGTATCCATGGTAACCAACGAACATCACATAGCAACATGTGCCTCATGTACCCATGGAAACCTGCTCGTTAGTTTTAGTACTGATGCATTCAAAAAGAAATATCCATAGTGTTTGTCCTGAGATGAACCTGCAGATGTGAAGAATGGTAGAGTTATGCCATGGACACTGTAGAGAACAGGGCAACATGAACTCCCACCTGATTGTCAAGCTGAACTTCTGCTCTACCCCTGCCAAAGACACTGCGGGGATTATGCCTGAGTGATGCAGGTATCTACTGTGTTAAAATCTATCCAAGATTGAGAAGAACTACCACGGAGTGCAGTGGGAACAGAAACAGGCCCATATGTTATCAGTACTCTAGTGTGTAGAGGCAGGAAGGCTGTTGGACGCAGACAGATCCCTGCTGGGCTGGGCAGAAAGGGTGTATCCCAGCCTGCAAGGCCTCATAGGAGCGATAGACTTGTCTACTTGGTCACATCAACAAATCTGGGGCTGATGGGTACAAATCCCTCTTCTCCCCTATGTTTTTCTACTGAAGTCTCTTCTTCCACTGTCAAACTGGGCACAAGCTTCCAGTTTGCCCCCATGAGGGGGAGAAGGGCAAGAATGGAAAGAGGTGTACGACAGTGAACTAGAACAGTGCTTTGCTGCAGATCCACCAGTCAACATGCAGCAATAGATCTTGCCAGGAATCCCTGAGATCTTCTCCCCATCAGACCCCAGTGCAGGTGTGAACCTGATTCTCCCATCCTGGTATCTGTGACAAAGGAGGGAGGCTAGGCATCGAGCCTCAGACAGGAGAATTTAGACAGGAATGGGGAATCCTTTCTTGCATGTGGTATCTGCCATAGGTTTGAAGGGCTTGGCAGGGATGGGAATTATGTTGGAGTGAGTTATTGCAGAGAGATGGCACATGAAATAAGAGACTTTCTGCTTTCCTGAGCACTTGCCTCAAGGCTCTTAGAAGTTTTCCTCTTCACTGGTGCCCCAGACTGTGATGGCCAGGACCTTGGCACCTCAGAATATAGTTTGACAGAGACCAGGAAGAATACACAGGGCACGTGTGAGGCGTATCCCATGGACACCAAATCCCGGGGATGATTTAATTGGATTAATGGCTCAGAAACATCTGATGGGCTTCTGGCTGCTGATCTGAAGGAGAGTTAGAGATGTTTAGGAGCAGAGGGCTGGAGAGTAATTGAAAGTTTTTAGAGGAGGATATTTGAAGGCCTCTAGGCCTCCTCCTCACTGCCCATCTCTGAGGCCACCAGGTCCTCTTGTATTCTTGGACAGAGATTTTCAAAGCTACCTAGGAAACTTGGAGATCTGTCTACTTTAATGGGAAACAGGCATCCATATCCCTTGGTTGATTTTGAAAACCTCCATCTTGGTGTCCCTGAAGATGTCATTAAATGCACAGCCCCCAGAATGGAGTCAGCATTGGGATGTGTGTGTCCCGTGCTGCAAATTATCCAGCTGCACGTGCACCAGGATTTTCTCAATGTGCCCAGACGCTTAATAACACAGGGGATCCCCAAGCTGGCGGGAAGAGGGACACAAGTGGCCTGGCTTTCACAGGAGGTTTGCAACTGTTGCTGATGTCAGCTGGGGCTGGGGCTTGCTCCACACCTTCGTAAACCAGACTCATGTATTACTAGCCAAATGAGAGCTGGAGGATGCTGAGTCTAACCGACTGGTATGTGCGTGCGCCCGAGTGTTACAGGTCCAGTGGGTTACATTAGCACTACTAACAATCTGGCTCATGCAGTATATAACTTAATAAAATATTCTTTTAAATACTGCGATAGTTTTCCCCGGTATACACATAGCAGAGGATCGCTGGGAGCAGGGAACAGCAGCATTCACCCATTATTAGCAGCAAAGGATTTAACAA
Organism: Eretmochelys imbricata; assembly: GCF_965152235.1. NCBI lineage: Eukaryota > Metazoa > Chordata > Testudines > Cheloniidae > Eretmochelys > Eretmochelys imbricata. The sequence goes on along the minus strand of NC_135585.1, from coordinate 13,527,686 downwards.
AAGTGACCCCTGTTTTTCTAGTCACAAGTTAGTCACAGATTTTTAAGAAGTTGTTTATTTGTAGTTGTTCAACAGGCATTTCTTGCAAATGTATTTCAGCCCCCTTTTTTTGTCCATTTGCAAACCTACACACATTGCATGGAGTCTTCTTCAGGTTTTTAATTATTTTTTTCTTTCTGTAAACATTCCTGCAACTCAAAGCAAATGCTCACAGAAATGTTTTCAGAAAATTTGTAAAGGCTCGTGAATTGAACTGGTTAAACTTTCTCTGCCTCCTTCCCCCCAGTTTGGACTAAACTTTTTGCAATGTTTTTTTTTCCCATTGGCTAACATGTTCTAGCTGTGAACTGCCGTGTTGGGCAACGTTCTCAAAAGTGCCTAAGTCCCACGAAAAGCCAATGAGACTTAGGCTCGACTGACTCTTCAAACCATTTGAGTTTCTGTTCCGCTCTGACTTTTTAGGAGCTACAGGTGCTCAGTACTCCTCAAGATTAGGTCATAAACCCCTAGACAGGTTTGTGTCCTAACTCGTATCCGCCTGTGCAGTGTCCTGTGTGTAACACTGGGCTGACGTGCCCACATGCAAAATTATGCTGTTATAGATTCTGTGTTCCGGGCCCCATTTTGGTTTCCCTGGGGGGTTCTCTTTGCGGGGGAGGGGCAGTTATAGGGCTGGGCCCTCTGCTGGGTATAGAGATACTGTCATGGCTTTCTCCTAGGCATCTCAGGCCCCTGTTTTTTCCCCCCTGATGATCCCAGCTCTGCTGAATTTGGTAGCAGGGAGTCACCTTTCTGATTATTTTTTGATGTATCCATTTCCTCCTACACTCCTGCTCGTCAAGGTATCCCAGTCCTACGTACGGGGGGCAGTCAAGAACTTTGACTCCCGGCGTTGGTCAGGCTGCACACTGATTGTGTCCCTTTCCCACAAGAAAACGCCCAGTTGTAAGGAAATGTCACTGTGTGCCACTCACTCTGCTCTGTGAGATGCTTCCCATGATGCCATTGGTTGAAAGTATTTTCTCAATTGCTGCCTTTGTTAGACATAATGGTTTGGAGTACCGGGATTAGGATGAAAAGTACCTGTGATGAGCCACATTAAATGGCAAAAGGAAGGAGTGAGATGGCATCCAGTTAATTTGCCATTGAGTTGAATAATCATCCATTCACACAGCCCTTCATTGTGCTGTGACCAAGAAGCTGAGGCAGTGAGCACATTATAATCCCAAAAAAGAAAAGGAGTACTTGTGGCACCTTAGAGACTAACCAATTTATTTGAGCATAAGCTTTCGTGAGCTGTTATTTATTTATGCTCAAATAAATTGGTTAGTCTCTAAGGTGCCACAAGTACTCCTTTTCTTTTTGCGAATACAGACTAACACGTCTGTTACTCTGAAACCTGTCATTATAATCCCAAGTGCCTAAAGCCTGTACATCCTGGGAAACTGACCCCTGGCTGATCATGGGGGTTAGCAGTGCGTCCCCCTGAACCAGCACTGCCAAGGATCTCACTGCTAGAATTGATGGGATCAATCTGTTGTCAGCACCTGTGCCGAAAACATTAATAGAAAAGTTTGCAGATCTCTGCCAAGACAATGAACCGGGCTGGACTAAGGGTGGGTCCTAGGCACATCCTCACATAGGGGCCACCCATGCCAGGGTGATCTCCCTCAGTGGTATGACAGGGCTCCCCTTTGATTAGGTAACCTGGTCTGGTCTGCTCTGTTGGTGGTGGGGCAGATGCCTTCTTCCTTGACTCTAGAGGCTGCTGACGACTGAGGCAGGCAGCATGGCACAGTTACTTTTTCAAGCTTTTCTTTGCAACCAGCGGGTTAGATTTTTTTTTTGTTTGTTTTAAATGAAAACTGAGATTTTTGACATCACCAAATTCTGAGCTGGAGCCCCAGGCCCTTGCCCATAGTAGCTGCAATCCAGCTCTGACAATGAGCTTGCAGGTCTGTACGAAACATTTCTTTCCAATTCTTCTCCTTACTGATCACTCTCCCATCTAGGAGTCCCTGTCGTGACCCAGGACCCCATTGTGCCTGGCGGCGTACAATCACAGCACAACAGTCCCTGCCCCATGGAGCTTACAATCCAAGTAACAAAATCAATGATACTTGCACATATTATTCCGCGTGCTACCTCTTCGTGTGCACCCCATTGCTGGGAGCCGCCTTGGGGCAATGTGCAAGTTTTGTGGTTTTTTTTTTTTTTTTTAAAGTCCCCTCTCCCTCCAAACAGGCAGCTTAGAGTAACTGTGCTGAGAATGGACTTAGTAGAACCAGACTCATTTTCAGCACTGGTTCATCCGCACCCATTGCTGAGATCTGTGCTAGTGGCGATGGTCTTTAGAAGCAAAACCAGCATCAGGCATCAGCAGTGGATGAGTTGTGTTAGGTCAGAGTTTTAAAAGAGCCCAGCTCCTATATAACTGCCAAACTAAATGAGCAAATTTAAAATACTGCTCAGCATGGTGGGTGCTGGACCATATTGAAAATCCAGGGTGAAATCCTGGCCCCACTGAAGACAATGGGAGTTTTGGCATTGATTTCAATGGGGATCTGATTTCCACCCGCCCCCCCCCCCCCCCCCGATTCTTGTTTAGGTGTCTAGATGGGAGTGAGCTCTTTTGAAAATCTGCCCCCTAGTGCTGATGCATCATAGGACCCTTGGACTTCCCCTTCCTGCAAACACTAGCGGTGGCTGCTCAGAGTGAGCCTAACAGACCCGGTGTCAAAAACAGCTGCAGTCCTGTCTATGCAGTGGATCTGAACATTGCTAACATCAGCACCAGCATCCCTTGAGCCTTTCCCTAGTATAGGGATGGCAGTTTCCTCATCCCCACTGAATGCTGCCCATGCAGCAGGAGCAGAGGGTGTTTGGGGACTGTCACGGGGTGGTGGGTATTTATTGATGATTGATTTTAAACCCCTCCTCTGTTTCTCAAAGGGAAGGAGGTACATATGGGCTGCAGCCATTAACCCCTCACTTTGCCCCAAGAACACCCTGCTCCTCTAGTTTAACAAAGTAAATCTGGAAAAAAACATTTGTATTTGGACAGAATGGGACAGCTCAGCCCCCTCTCTCACTCCATTCAACCTGCAGCATCCTGTAAGGAATGAATGAAAGATCGGGGTTGGGGGGGGGGAGGGGGGGGAACACAACCTTGTGGGCATCTTGCCCTGACAAGTGTGTGGCGGCTCTCGGGATTTGCATTAAAATCTGAGCCCTGTAACATTAGCAGGGGCCAGACTGCGTGATCTGACACAGCCACAGGATGGAACTTTCTCTCTCCCAGAGCTGTGTTAGCAAAAGGTCCAAACTGCAGTGACAGGCAATGCCCAGCCGGCTGCAATTCTGTGGCAGGTCTAATGAAATGTTAGGGGCTTCCATCCATTCCTTCTCCTTCAGCTCAGTGATCTCTGTGCTTCTAGAGTCTGAAAGGCTGAATTGTAAAGATACCATTGCTGGTATCGGAGGAGGGCGGCAGCAACCTCAGTGAAGTTTAATTAAATCTGAAATCCTGGCTGTTTCTCCGGGCTTCAGCTCAGGACGCCGCTGATTGGAACTCACAGAAAGGAAATAAACTGAATTAGAACAACTTCAAGGCCATCATATCCCCAGTTAGTGTGAACCAGGGACAACTTGTTTTTGGAGAGTGAGCAGGGTTGATGCTTTTGTGTTGATGAAGAAGAAACAAAGATTTGTTTGACCGTTGTTTGGGGGGAATATGTGAAGCCAGTCCTGGTCCCACTGAAGCCTATGGAGTGTCTCCTATTGCTTATATTGGGACCAAGATTTGAGACATGGAATATACGGTGTGTTCTAGAAAGGAGAACTGTGTCCAGTGAAACTCACCACAGGTTGGATGTGAGAAGTCAGGGAAGTAGTTGGGAAATAAAATTGGAACCTAAGAGAGTAGGAGTTTGAGCTGCCCTGGTTCTAGGTTTGATCTGATCATGCCTGCAGCTGATCAGGAACATGTCGATGTTTTGTCAGAAGATGTGATTCATGCAAAGTGAATTTTTCCCCTCCACAGAAACAATCTCATTGAAACCAACATATCATCTGAAAGGCTTCTCAGGACCAGGATAGGATTTCTGGGGGGAGGGTGAGAGAGACTGATCCACCCACCCCACAACAGCCAGTAGCCTGGTGGTTAGGACACTTAGTTGGAATGTGGGACACCCAAGTTCAAGCCCCTGCTCCAAATCAGGCAGATGTCTCCCACATAGAATAATAGAATCTCAGGGTTGGAAGGGACCTCAGGAGGTCATCTAGTCCAACCCCCTGCTCAAAGCAGGACCAATTCCCAATTTTTGCCCCCAATCCCTAAATGGTCCCCTCAAGGATTGAACTCACAACCCTGCGTTTAGCAGGCCAATGCTCAAACCACTGAGCTATCCCTCCCCCCGCATCCCAGGTGAGAGCCTGGACCATGGGACTATTGGCTGTTCTGGAATGGGTCATTCTTGTGGGTTGTTTCTTTTGGCAAAAAGTTCCAGAAGGTTTTGGTTTTGTTCCAATTAACTTTTTGCAAAATGGAATTCTTGTTTTCCAGCCAGTCATGCCTGAGCTTTGGAGAAGCTCCGATATGATGAGTGTGGCTAGGACCCATCTTGCACTTGCATAAACCTTTCCATTCAGACATCTTCAGAAAGGTTTTGGGAATTTTGAGTAACATTTTCACTGCTGACTCAAAATGGTGCCCAGAATCACGGATGTCACTGAACCTGGGATTGATATGTGGTTTCAGGAGAACGTGGGCATCTCCAAAGCAAGTGGAATTCGATCACTTCAGCTGGGTTTTACTTGGATTTGTTCAAACCAGGAGCTCAGGGAGTTTGAGCCCAGTGGAACTCAAACAGGAAAAAAGATTCCCACGAATCCTACAGAACCAAACCGCATTGAATGATGCACCCAAGCATTCTAGGTATATAAATCCACTATGTCTCCTCACCTGTCTGAGGCTTCATATTATCCTTCACATTTTACTAAGGGAGAAACTGAGGTGCAGAAGTCAAGGCCTGTTTCCCCCCAGCACTCCAGCTGATGTCAATAGGAGTTATGGGTACTTAGCACCGCTCCAAGTCTCAGAACTATTGGCAATGATCTTTGAGAACTTCTGGAGAACTAGAGAAGGGCAAACATAATACCCATCTCTAAAAAAGAGAACAGAGAGGTCCTGGGGAATTATAGACCAGTCAGCCCAACTCTGATACCTGGGAAGATATTGGAACAAATTATTAAACAATCCATTTGTAAGCACCTAGAGGATAACAGGGTTATAAGGAATAGCCAGCATGGATTCGTCAAGAATAAATCATGCCAAACCAACCTAATTTCCTTCTTTGATGGGGTTTCTGACAGTAGACATGATATATCTTGATTTTAGTAAGACTTTTGACGCAGTCCCATGTGACGTTCTCATAAGCAAACCAGGGAAACGAGGTCTAGATGAAATTGCTACAAGGTCGGTGCTCAGCTGGTTAAAAGACTGTATTCAAAGAGTTGTTCTCCATGGTTCACTGTCAAACTGGGGTGATATATCTAGTGGGGTCCTAGCGGAGTCAGTCTTGGGGCCAGTACTATTCAACTAGGTCTGTCAAGCGATTAAAAAAATTAATTGCAATTAATCACGCAATTAAAAAGATTGTGATTAATGGCACAATTAAACCACAATAGAATACCATTTATTTTAAATATTTTTGGATGTTTTCTACATTTTAAAATATATTAATTTCAGTTACAACACAGAATACAAAATGTACAGTGCTCACTTTATATTTATTTTTTATTAGAAATATTTGCACTGTAAAAAAACAAAAAAATTGTGTTTTTTCAATTCACCTTATACAAGTACTATGGTGCAATCTCTGTTATCATGAAAGTTAAACTTCCAAATGTAGAATTCTTTGCAAAAAAACTGCTGTCAAAAATAAAACAATGTAAAACTTTAGAGCCTACAAGTCTACTCACTCCTACTTCTTGGTCTGCCAATCACTCAGACAAACAAGGCTGGTTACAATTTGCAGGAGATAATGCTGCCTGCTTCTTGTTTACAATGTCACCTGAAAGTGAGAACAGGCGTTCACATGGCACTGTTGTAGCTGTTGTCACAAGATATTTACGTGGCAGATGTGCTAAAGATTCATATGTCCCTTCATGCTTCAGTCACCATTCCAGAGGACATGCTTCCATGCTGATGATGAGTTCTGCTTGATAACAATCCAAAGCAGTGCGGACTAACACATGTTCATTTTCATCATCTGAATCAGATGCTGCCAGCAGAAGGTTGATTTTCTTTTTTGGTGGTTCGGGTTCTGTAGTTTCTGCATCAAAGTGTTGCTCTTTTAAGACTTCTAAAAGCATGAGCCACATCTCGTCCCTCTCAGATTTTGGATGGAACTTCAGATTCTTAAACCTTGGGTCGAGTGCTGTAGCTATTTTTAGAAATCTCACATCGGTACCTTCTTTGCGTTTTGTCACATCTGCTGTGAAAGTGTTCTTAAAATGAACAACATGTGCTGGGTCATCATCTGAGACTGCTATAACATGAAATGTATGCGGAATGCGGGTAAAACAGAGCAGGAGACATACATTTCTCCCCCCAATTGTACCCCAAGGAGTACAGTCACAAATTTAATTGACACATTATTTTTTAACAAGCATCATCAGCATGGGAGCATGTCCTCTGGAATGGTGGGCGAAGCATAAAGGGACATACGAATGTTTAGCATATCTGGCATATAAATACCTTGCAACGCCAGTTACAAAAGTGCCATGTGAAGTCTTTTCTCACTTTCAGGTGACACTGTAAATAAGAAGGAGGCAGCAGTATCTCCCATCAATGTAAACAAACTTGTTTGTCTTAGCGATTGGCAGAATAAGAAGTAGGACTGAGTGGACTTGTAGGCTCTAAAGTTTTACACTGTTTTGTTTTTGAGTGCATTTATGTAACCAAAAAAAATCTGCATTTTTAGGTTACACTTTCACGATAAAGAGATTACACCACAGTACTTGTGTGAGGTGAATTGAAAAATACTATTTCTTTTATCATTTTTACAGTACATATATTTGTAATGAAAAATAATATAAAGTGAGCACTGTACACTTTGTATTCTGTATTGGAATTGAAATTAATATTTTTGAAAATGTAGTAAACATCCATAAATATTTAATAAATTTCAATTGGTATTCTATTGTTATGAGTGTGATTAATCACAATTAATTTTTGTTAATTGTGATTAATTTTTTTGAGTTAATTGTGTGAGTTAACTGCGATTAACTGACAGCTCTGTATTCAACTGTTTTAATTAAAGACTTGGCTAATAGTTTTGAGAGTATGCTTATAAAATTTGCAGATGACACGAAGCTGGGAGGGACTGCAAACACTTTGGAAGAAAGGATTACACTTCAAAACAACCTTGACAAATTGGCAAATTGGTCTGAAATCAACAAGACAAAATGCAATAAAGACAAGGACAAAGGACTTCAAATGCATGACTACAAAATGGGGAATAACTAGCTAGGTGGTTGTACTGCAAAAAAGGATTGGGGGGATTAAAGCGGATCACAAATTGAATAGGAGTCAATAATGAGATGCAGTTGCAAAAAAGGCTACTATCATTCTGGGGTTTATTAACAGCAGTGTCATATGTAGGACACTCTTCTTGGCACCAGTGAAACCTCATGGAGTACGGTGTCCATTTCTGGGTGCCACACTTTAAGAAAGATCTGGACAAATTGGAGAGAATTGAATGGAGAGCTACCTAAATGATAAAAGGTTTAGAGAACCTGAGCTATGAGGACAGGTAAAAAAACTGGGCATGTTTAGTCTTGAGAAAAGAAGACAGGGCGGAGTGGCGGACCTGATAAGTCTTCAAATATGTTGAGGGCTGTTGTAAAGAGGACTGGGGTCAGTTGTTTTCTGTGTCTATTGAAGGCAGGACAAGAAGTAATGGGCTTAATTTTCAGTGAGGGAGATTTAGGTTAGAAAGTTTTCCCTAATTTCTAACTATAAACTCTGGAACAGGCTTCCAAGGGAGGTTGTGGAATCCCCATCACTGGAGGTTCTTAAGAACAGCTTGGACAAATACCTGTCAGGGATGATCTTAGGTTTATTTGGTCCTGCCTCAGTGCAGGGGGCTGGACTTGATGATTTCTCGAGATCTCTTCCAACCCTACAGTTCTGTGATTCAATGAAAATCTGGCTGAAGGAGGCTTGATGTGCACACCCAAAATCAATGGTTGCTTCAAAAAAATTGTCCTAGTTTTTGCCCAAAGTCACAGCATGAGTCAGTGACCAAGTGGGAACAGAATCCAGGAGTCTCAGCTCCCAGTCCTCTGCCCTAATCCCTGGGCAACACGACCATGGCTTAATAACTGCCTGGATGGGAACCTAGCGGCTCCCATCTCCTGCAGTCTGCATTTTTTTAGAGGTACATTAGTAAAGACTATGAAGAGCCTTACAACTAAGTGGCAGACAAATGTGTGGTTAACTCCGAAAGCCAATCTAGGTATTCCAGGATTGAAACTGGCAGAGCAATGGCTAACGATTCACACGCAAGGCTCCAATTTAGGTCTATATTTGAACAGCTAATTCTAATGAACTCTCCTGAATCAATAGCTCTGTGTGACTTAATGAACACATCCCAATTTAGGGCTGACCTAAGTGGCCTGGATGCTTTTGATTAAATACTATGCATTTTAAAAAAAACCCAAACAACTTGTCCTCATCTGATCAGATGCATTGGCAGAGATGCTGTCTTTCCCAGCCAGAAAAGATGGTCTTGTGGCTAAAGCAGTCAGGGTTCAGTTCCTAGCTCTGCTACAGACTTGCTTTCTGACTTTGGGTAAATCACTTAATCTGTCTCTGCCTCAGCCCCCCCTTGTAAAATGGGAATGATAATACTCTCTTTGTCTGTCTCTGTCAAGTGTAAGCTCAGTGGGGCAGTGTCTCTTGCCACCTGTCCCTATGCTGCCTAGCACAATGGAGCCCCAATCTCCGTTGAGGCCTCTGTGTGCTACTGACACACAAATAATGGCACCATTGTTACTTGTGTAAGCAGAGTCTGAATGAGCTCTCCCCTCACATCTAGTGGTGAGCTGTGGAAAAGAACTTCAGGAGCTGATCTCATTTGCATGGGCACACCCACCCTGCCTAGGTGCTCAGCATGATGGGATTGCTTGCCCAAATGATCACTTGTGGCTGGGGTTGGATTCCCCAGTCTCCTTGTTATTGGGGCAGGAGTAATAAAGAGCTGTTATCCTTGTTGTGTGAATCGAGGGCAGCAGAACTGTACCTGGCATGCCCTAATGGAGGGACTCACCCTCAACTGAATGGGACTCGCTAGGCAGGGGACCTGGGTTCCAAAGCCCAGTGAGTTGAAAGGGGAGGCTCAGGCAACATTTGACTTGTTCTCTTTCTACAATATAATAAAAGCCTACTTAGATTTAATTGAGAGTCTTATGTACTGCAGAGCTGAAGTCACTGATACCTGGGTCTAATTATTAGGCCTACTTTGGGACAGTGTTTCTATTGCAAGAGACTGTCCAGTGTGCGCCAGCAGTGAGGCTCCCCCACTAACAGCTCAAATCACTGAGAGCTGTGTTAAGTGATGGGCCCTGAAGACATCTTGGTGAGTGGCCAGCTGGGTGGCTGGCATAGAGGCGTGGCAAGTGGCCAGCAGAGAGGCTGGTGGAGAGGTGTGGCCAGCAGGGTGGCTGGCAGAGACATGCAGTGAGTGGCTAGCAAAGAGGCTGGCGGAGAGGGCCAGAGGAGAGCCCCCCAGAGAGGCATAGCAATCGGCTGGCGGGGTGGTGAGTGAGTGCCCAAGCAGCGGAGTGTGTAAGGTGCCTCCTTACTCCCCGCTCCTTCCAGGGTGGGAGGTGAACTCTGCAGATGAGCCTCTGAACTCTGAGGCTGCACTGGCCAAGGACAGCAACTGTGAGTGAGGTACAGAGAAGGGACAGGCACATTACAGGGACTTTTGGGTTGTGGGACTTAAGAACCTGAGGGGAAAAGGATACTACCCAACTTATTTGTGGGTGGGTCTTTTGCTCATGGTTTATGTTTATGAACCCTAGTTGCGGTGTTTTCCCAAATTAATGCTGAGTTACTTCCCTCCTTTTATTAAAAGTTTTTGCGACACTCAGACTCTGTGCTTGTGAGAGGGGAGGTATTGCCTCTTAGAGGTGCCCAGGGGGTGGTGTGTAATTGTCCCAGGTCACTGGGTTGGGTCTCGAGCTGGTTTTGTGTTGTACTGGTGAAAAGGAACCCCTAGATCCCAAACCCGGCCCTTGTTGCTGCTGGCTCCACCTGGCAGAAGGGTAACACTTGAAAGGCTTCCTCGAGTCTAGAGGCTTCTGCTGCAGAGGGAGCTTTTGCTGTAGGCTGAGTTGAGCACATGGCATCCCTCTGCTTGGATTGCATTCATGCACTCTTTATTACGGTTTTGATAAGCTGCTGATAAGGAGCAGTGTTTTCCCCAGGAATTGAAATTATGGGGGGTGTTCAAATTTACAGGGGCAGGGGGTCAGGGCCGATGTGGGGTGAGACTGTGAGGGGGAAGGTGGGCTGTATGGCACCATAGTAAAAACTAAAAAATGTTTCATGACCATTTTATTAGATTTTAAAATCATCACACAAATTAAAGTTGGCTTCTCAAGCCTTCTATGAAGCACTACGTCTACATCCTTCTTGGTTTCTTGTTATAATTTTGCACAACTCTGTTAATGAACGTCTTGAATGCAATGCATTCACCTTTGGTGGCTTCTCTTGTGTCCGGTACTTCCATTCCTTCAATTGATATGCTCATTAGTTCATTCCCATGATCAGGCAGAAGGCGACTTCTTTCAAAACACAAAATTCTATTCAATGATGAAAAAGAACACTCAGCTGTAACTGTTGTGACTGGGAGTAGCAAGAGATGAATTCCTACTTCTTTCAGCCCAGGAAACATAGCTCAAAGATCAGGTCGAGCCACTAGTGATGATAAAAAAGAAGTTGAAGTCAAATCTTCATTCATTCATCGTATGATATTCCACTCTGTGTTCAAATTCTCTATTCTGTCCTGAGCACATGGCAGCCTCATTGCTGGTAGTGCCTCACTCAACTCAATTGTTGGTGTTTTATAAGACAGGGATCTGTAAAAGCTACGTAGAGGTTGAGTAGAATCTAGAAGTCGCTGTTGTAGATTTTTAAGAATCAAGTCTGTGTACTTTTTTCAGTTGTCTTAACAAACACTTCTTGTCCTCTTCACTTAAGGATTCGATATAAATGCCTTCATTAGTCAACTTCTGGACTGAAGTCTTTGCTTCTTCCAGTACTTTTTCAATGGGATAGCTCTCTGATCCAAATGTAGCTTCTATTGCTGGACAAAGATCTACAACTGCTGTAGCAGATGCCTGGATGGCATTGTTTAATGACCCAAGTGGTTTCAACAGTAGACTTACAAGAGAGAGAATGGCAAAAGTCTTCTCTGAACATAGTAGCAAAAGTAATGCACCAGTCTCACTACTTAGGTCCATCCCATCTTGGCAGATACTTTCCAAAGCCAGTGATAATGGCTGGAGTAATTTTAAGACAACAGCCAAGGATCACTCATGAGAAAGCCAGAGGGTTTTCCCAGGTTGGACTAATTTGAACTTCAGTCCCAGTGTATTTTCTATATTTTCCAAGATATTCAGTCTTTTTGGACTCTTGCTGAAAAAAGAATATAATGAAGACATTAAATTTATAGCTTTTTAAATGTCTTTTGAAGAGTCTGTAGCTCGTATTAGTGCTAGTTGGAGTAGATGGTCTCTGCAGTGTGTACTGGAGAGATCAGACTTACACTTTTCTCTGAGCAAAGCTTGTGCTCCACCATGTCTTCCAGAGAAGTTTGCAGCTCCACCAAATGTACAAGCAGCCATCTGTTTGGGGTTCCACTGACAAGCATTTAACTCTAAGATGTGGGTTGTCATAGATGCAGCCAATCTGTCTTCTATAACTTGAACATGTAGAAATGCATCTGCTGGCCTACCACTGACATCAAGATAACGTACACAGTGACTTAGTACTTGATGACCATTTGCATTGGTGCGTTCATCAGCCATGTATGCAAATTTTTTGAATATGGTGAGAGAGTTCTTCACTTTTTCAACTGTTGAGTCTTTCACTGTTGCACAATATGCGTCTAGCCAGTCAGTTGAGTTTCTTGCAGAAAGATAGTGAGCATTTGCTGGTCTTGTTCGGAGCCAGTGTTCAACTTCAGGATGAACAAGCGACAATGCACTTAACATTGGCCTCCAGTTTATAGTGTCTGGTATCTGTTGCTTAAATAGAAAGTATGATGCCACGGCCACATTTGTTTGCATGAACTGTGTTGTGTCTCCAGCATTCTTAACAGCCTCCTTAACACTCACCGGTATTGGCCTTGATCAGTGGAGACTAGGAGTTCAGAGGTGCTTTCACATGAGTAATCTCCCAGGTGTGGGGGGGCAAGAAGGCACCTTGCTCATTCCTCCAGCTGCTCACTGTTCGTTCTGGCCACTGTCATTTGTTGTGCCACCGTTCACTCCATCACTCTGTTGCCAATGGCCCTGTGCCGTCACCTTCTGCGGCCACCTGCCACTGTGACCTCTGCGAGTTGATCTCTTGAGGATCCACCCAGCTCTCAGTGATTTTAGCTGAGCTCTCAGTGGGGGAACCTCGCTGCTAGTGCAGACTGGGCTGTCACTTCCACAGAAACACTGTCCCACAGCAGGTCTAAGCACTTAAACCTGATTATCAGTGATTTCAGCTGTAGTGATCACTTAACAAAACAAAGACTATCTATGGAGCCTAGTCAGTTCTGTCTTTAAACAGTGGAGAGGAGCAGGTCTAATAGTACTTGTGACTCAGGCAGACCATCAAGCAAAACACCTGTCCCCACCCTCTCTCTTGATGCCCTCAACCAGCATAGGCTAAGTACAGTTCTACTGCCCTTTACTCAGACAATAAGAATAACAACATTTCATTACACCTCCCTGCCCCCCGCATTCAAGTGATTTGTAACCCAGTCCCAGCCAAAATCTATCACTTGGGCAACACAGCTCTGTTTGTTAATCTACCTAGGTATCTAGCAGTGAATGTAAATGCAATCTGGTCCTGAAGCCTTTCCCCCCAGCTCATCACTAGCTGTCAGAGAGAGCTCATTTAGACTTTGCTTACAAATCATAATTTGAAATTATTAGGCTGGCCAACATCAGTGAAATGAATGCACTGACATTGTCATAAACAGCTGTACAAGGAAGCTAGTCTATGTTCATACTTTTCAAATCTATTATACTTTTTCAGATACACGTATTTTATCATACATGTATATGCTTTTAAAGTGTATATTAATGTTTCAATTTTAATTTCCAAACAATCACTAAATTGGCAACGCTGCATGTAACTAGTTCACAAAACTGCGGGGGGTGTTGGGGAAATTCAGGGGGTTAAACACCCTCATGAGGGGTGTGTGTGTAGGGAAATCCCTGGGTGGGAGAAAGGGAGTCTTATTCTTTTCCACATATCACAGATGGGGAACCGATCCACAGAACAGATCAGGGTCTAAGATCAGGCAGAAGGTATCGAGCGGAGCCAGGAACTGGGCTCAGATCTCCTAAGTTCCAGTCTAGGGCCGTAGCTGTGAGATCAACTACCTCCCATGGTAGATAGACATTTATCTGGGCTGGGGAAAGGGTGAGTTTCAGTTCAGTGGTTGAGCTGTGGGGGCAGGACTGTTATGGGTCATGCTGGCTGCTGTACTAAGGCAAGGAGGCTCCAGGGTCACCAGCATGAGGGCTCCCAGTATTCTGCACTACCACTGTAGCCCATCTCCTACTGCATGGCTTCTCCTTGTCTTCCCATCCTCGAGCAGAGGGGACAGCACAGCCGCTAGTCTCCACAGGCTCCTGTTGCACACCCAGGTTGGAAAGTCCAGATGCCAGCTGGGACATTCCCAAAACTGCAGCGAGAAGTTTGACGTAAAACTGGGCATGTGGAGGGAATTTATGGGTCGGTTTCATCCCATATTGCTACCTTTCGCCGCCTTGTTCCCGCCCTCCCACTGCCTGGCACTGCAGCCGGGATGGAGGAGCGAACCAAGAGCATCGGGGGAGGTGGTGGGGGAGAGAGCTGTTGGCAACTCTTGCGGAGTTCGCTGTGCAGTCGCTTTGCATATGGCCGCGTGCCAGCTCTTGGTGGGGCAGGGTGGCCATTCCTCCCCTGCGCTAGGCGGGAAGAGGCCTTCCGATCGCTGGAGGTATTTATACTCCACAGCAGAAACGGGAAGGCAGATGCCATTCTGTTTACATCCCTGGAGCGGAAGCAGAGTGGGGGTAGGGGCGGTTCTTGGCATGCAGGCCTGGATTTGGAAGTGGCTGCCAGATAATTTGTTGTAACTGCTGGCTGGCAAGGAAGAAACTGCTTGATTCTTTTTCGTCCTCCCTCCATCTTACCTTGTAGGAGTGGGCAGCTGAGGTGTGAGGTGGGTTATGGCTAGTGTTCCCCATGCATGTCTCTGGCTGTCTGCAGGGGAAATTCAAGGCTGCTGAAGTTTGGTCCCCCATCGTGCCATGTTACGTCTTGCATGTGGCATTCACTGGCCACCTGTCACGTTGGTGCCAGGGCCCCTTGCAGCTGCAGTCTGTCTAGGAAGGGATGTGTGGGCACATACCGAGTGGTGCTTTAAAATCTATTAACCGGCAAGTGTTTAAACATGGTGAAGCGATCAAAGTCCTTGGTGGTTAAAAGCGGATTGTTTGGCTAGGGCTGACCACAGCCAGCCGCCACGCTCTGAGCCGTCGCGGCCTGGTCTGCAACAAGCGCCACATGGTGTTTGAAAACCGGCTCATGAACCTGTTTTAAAACCCCATTTGCCATCCTAGTGTACACAAGCCCTTTGAGCAGGCATGGCGCATGGGTGTGGCTCCTCGGTGTCATGGCCTATCGTGTGTGTGTGTGTGTGTGTGTGTGTGTGTGATTGTTGTTTGGTGCCTGTGGCCAATCACGCCCCGTCAGTGTGCTGTGGGGTTTGTCTACACTGTACAACAGAACCTCAGAGTTACGAACCCCTCGGGAATGGAGGTTGTTCGTAACACTGAACAAAATGTTCTGGTGGTTCTTTCAAAAGTTTACAACAGAACATCGACCTCAGACAGCTTTGAAACTTCACTATGCAGAAGAAAAATGCTGCTTTCCCTTTCTTTTTTTAGTAGTTTATGTTTAACACAGCACTGTGCTGTATTTGCTTTTTTTTTTTGTTTTTTGTTTTTTGTGGGTCTCTGCTGCTGCCTGATTACGTACGTCTGGTTCCAAATGCGGTGTGTGGTTGACCGCTTAGTCCGTAACTCTGGCATCCATAACTCTGAGGTTCGATTGTAGCACTTTGCTGAGGTATGTGTGTGAGAAGGGCTCAGGTCCCATCAGGTTAGGGTGTCCCCTTGTGTCACTTACTAATGCCGGAGAAGGGAGATCCACTCCTGGGGAAGTGTTGGGGAGGGGCTTTCTGGGTGAGGCTGAAGGCAGGCTTTCTGGGATGCCCACACTTCTGCTTTTCAGGGGATCCCTTAGGATGGGTGAGTGGTGGGTCCAGGCATGGAGGAGAGGAAACAATACTTGCCCCATCCCATAAAGCCCTCTGAGGGCCTCATATGAAAAGCATTGTACAAGGGCAAAACATTATTATTAAGTGGGCTAGGCTCTGTGGAAGGATGGCCCAGGGGTTAGGAGACCTGGGTTCAATCCCCTGCTCTGCCTCAGATAATCCTGACTGGCCTTGGGCAAGTCACTTAGCCTGGTGATATTGTAGTGTGTGTGGGGATAAAGATACCACAGAGAGCAAGGTGCTCAGATATTATCCTGCAGGTACCTTAGATAGATGCCGAGGCCTGTACGCTGTCTTAAATGCCATTTGCTCCATTTGGCCTCCTGTGATTCAAAACCAGTTTGTCTGAGGTGCTACCGATAAGCTGTGTTAACGTGGTTTCCAGCACAACTTCGTATAGCCCCTTGTCCAGGCCGGGAGGAGAGGGCAGAGGGAAATAGCTGCTGTATCTTAAGCCTGACTGGAATTTAAATAAATAGGCTGAGTGCCCTTAATTAAAAGGGAATAATAAGGGAAAACCCAAGTGTTCTTTACCTGTGCAAGAAGACGATTCGATCCAGCTCAGAGCTGAAGGCGGCAGACTTGGTGGAGTACGTCAGGATCCTCAACAAAGCATTGCCTCTGGTGTATCAGATTTTAGGCTAATGCATCTGGGTCTCTTCATTGGTGCAGTAGCTGATGTGGGGCAGGCAGGGTCCTGAGTACAAAAGGAGTGGGTGTGCACCTGTCTTGAGACTAGTGTGACGCTCATCATACCACCGAGGGGCTTAGCTAGACGTTCCTTTCTCTTTGGCCACGCCCAGCCGCTGTAACCCACTGGGTCAGTGTGTGATAGGCATCCCCCTCTGTGCCTGATTCAAAGAGAATGGGGGGCTGTCTGTGCTGCCTCCCAGTCCAGGGAGACAGAAACGCGCTAGCTCTGCTTGAGCTAGTGCCCTACAAATAGGGGTGTGGACGTTGTGGCTTGGGCTAGCTGCCTGAGGCCAAGTCTGCCTGAGCCTCTGGGTCTGAGCTCGGCGGCTCGCCCGACCCCACCACCCAGGCTGCAGCGTCCAAGCTGCTATTCATCGTGCACTCGGTCAACTGGATGTTTACCCGGGCTGGGGTGCATGCCCCCATCTGCAGTGTAGACATGGCCTTACAGCCCCAGCTACAGAGCCTAGGATCTGAAGCGTAAGCTGGGGAGTTATGCCTTGGGGGGTCCCCAGCGTCTGTCAGCGTGGCAGCTGTCGCTCTCCTGCACAGGACTGACTTGGCAGCAATGTAGGAGGGGTCCCATTGCTACAGGGTTGGGGTCCCTGAGTTTCCTCGTCACTTGTTATCTTGCAGTCATCAGGGCAACGCTCCATACCTGCACTGAGCAGGATGCAGCCTGGAGTGTCTCTAGCTGGGGTGTGCATTGCCACAGTGTTTTGTAGCTGTGTGTCGGGATGTGTGTGTAGCATTGTGCCCTGTGTGTGTGAGAGTGTGTGTGTGTGTCTGTCCGGCAGCTGTTCTGGGTGGGAGGGTCTGTGTCTGTGCCATTATGCCAGCTGGGGTCTCGCTCTGGCTGCATGTCCCTGAACTCCAGGCTTTCCACGGATGGCAGACGGGATGGAAGAACTTTTTGTTTTTTCCCTTGGTTGCCAATAAACCATTTTGTTTGCTGTGGCTCCTGCTGCCATTGGGTGACATAAAATCTGGTTTCACTTGGACATGTCCTCAGCCAGAGACCCCACTGGGCAATTCCCCCTTTGGCTATAGGAGGAGCAGGAGTTCAGGGGTCCTTCCCCTGCAGGAGACTTTGGGGGAAGTTCTGCTACCTGGAAGAATCCAAAGCAAATCGGTCTTTGTGCGTGTGCAGCACAAGCTATATCAGATCAATCCTTTAGCGGGAGTCCAAAGGGTGGGGTGGGGCAGTGGGGGGAAATAGGGCTGGTGGGCAAGGCTGGTAGTGCTGCTGGGGTAGGGGGATGGGCATGCAGAATGTCACAAACTGGGGCGTGTGGGCTGATGGGGCTGAAACACACCCGTTGGAAACGTGAGACCCGAAAGTAAACACTGTCACTTTAAATTACATCCTGCGCTCTCCATTGTTAGCAGAGCTAGCAACTCCAGCCTTGATCAAACCTTCTTGCAATCGGAGCCAGGGGAGCCGAGGCCAAAAACAAAGGCCATCCAAACCGTGAGCCGGCTGTCTCCTTTGTGCTTTGGAGAGCAGTCTTGGTTGATTAAGAAATTGTTGCATAACCTCTAACAAGGCTCTTTTCCTCTCTCATTTATATTTCCTCTCCTCTCTCCCCTCCAATTAAGCTGGCATGTGTTTTCCAAGTGAGGCAGCTGCTGCTGCCCAGATAAAGTGGCTGGGGCCGCTCGTCCCTTATTTACAGTATCAAGTGCCGTGGTTCTCAATCTGTTTACCATTGTGAGCCACATATGCAGCAATCTGTGTTACGTGGGCCACATCCACACAATATATATACTACCTGCATGGCTCTGAGGATGTCACGTGGGTCGCAGCTTTGTGCTGATTGGGCCACGAGTGGCCCGTGGGCCACAGGTTGAGAACCACTGATCAAGTGTCACTGTCTACTTGATTTGCATAATTGGGGCTGGAGGGACAGAGGTCTCTGGGCAGAGAGTGGTGCACATTTACTACATCTATAATTGTCACACTTGTTCAGTAATATGAGATGGTACCTGGGGTCTCCATTAGACCAGAAAATAACGGAGAGGCTTCTACTGGCAAAATATTGCTGTGCTTGTAACTTTATCCTGAGCGTCGCGGTAGTCTGAGTTTTTTCTTAAAGCCCCAGTACCTGAGGTCCTGTGATTACAGGATAATCTCTCCGCTTTCTTTCTTTTTTTTTTTTTTTTTTTAAAAAAAGTGTATTTCTAGCTGCCATGATTGTGGCGAAAACTAGAAAAGGTGACCAGAGTGCACCCTAAGGGCTCCTAGCACAGAGGACAAGGACAAACTAAGCTCAATATTCTTATAAAAAAAAACAATAAAAAACCTCTTGAGATTGGCTTTAAAAAATGGTGATTTTTGAGAGCAGGCGGGTGAGATGTTTTTCAATGCATGGGGCTGGTCATGCTGCTCTCTAGTTGCTAGCCACTGCAGTCGAGCTACCACGCAGCTGGTGTCCCAGAAGTCTCCTAGGTCAGCTTCAGCGCTGGGTTTGCAGGGCATTGAGTAAGCGTTGGTGGGGGAGGGAGGCAGCGGGAGAGAGGCCGGGGATCTGAATTCTCTTTTGCAGTGTACATGGTGGGGAGGTCAAGAGCAACAAGATCAGTCTGCTCGCTGCTGCAGCTGACCTTCTCAACCCTGAGGATGCTAAGCAACCACTTGCCTGGCTTGGGCTTAGGGCCAGCCTCGCCCCTCCTCACATGCACTGGGCCTGATCGGGCACCCATTGAACCATCAAGAGCGTTGCAGCTGGCTTCAGTAGGAGCGGGGCCGAGGCTGTTGATAGCCCTAGAATCGCCAGTTCCAAGCTGCTGGGCAGGAAGATACCTGAGCCGCTGCTGAGTGCCTATTAAAACTGTGCAGAATTATTGAGAACCGCTGCCAGGCAGGAGGGGAAAGGAGAAATATTTATCTTGGAGAGGCGAGAATGGCAAGAGGGAGGGAGCCGGGGAGGATGGCTGGGTGGGGAAGGATTGGAACGTGCTGCAGTTTTGGAAAGGTCGCGGGGAGAGGGAGATGGGATGGCTCATTTTTCTTCTCAGTGAAACTTAATAACCTAGCAAGACAGGCAGGGTTCCTTTGGCCCAAGCCCTTGCTTTATTACCGTCTAGCGATTGCCCAGGCCGGCTGGGGTGTGGAAACGCTGCTGGGAAACCAGAGCCTTTTGGCCTTGTTGTCAATAAAGGGAAAGAGGGAGTCAGCTTCCCCCATCTCCAGGGAGCGCTGATGGCTGGTGAGGGGAATCTCTGGGCCTGCGGCCTCCTCCCGCTGGGGCTTCTGGTGCTAGAGAGGGTGGGGGCCATGCCCTGCGTCGCTTCTCGAGGCTGGAATGACAGAGGAGAAGCCCTGGGTGACATTTCAACACTCTGCCGTTTGGCACAGGTGGCAGTGGTTTGGCTTTTAACTTTTTTCACCCTCCCCTTTTTGCTTGAGAAGCCAGCTGTGGAACCGCAGGGGCCTGCAGAGCAGGATGCAGGAGCATTGGTGGTGGGGTGGGGAGCTAATAGCAGTGGGGTGCAGGTCAGGGGGGAGGGGCAGTGGCAGAGCGGGGGGCAGTAGCACTGTAATAGCAGGGGGGTGCAGGTCGGGGGGGAGGGGCAGTGGCAGAGCGGGGGGCCAGTAGCACTGTAATAGCAGTGGGGTGCAGGTTGGGGGGAGGGGGAGGGGCAGTGGCAGAGTAGGGGGGGCAGTAGCACTGTAATAGCAGGGGGGTGCAGGTCAGGGGGGAGGGGGAGGGGCAGTGGCAGAGCAGGGGGGCAGTAGCACTGTAATAGCAGGGGGTGCAGGTCAGGGGGGAGGGGGAGGGGCAGTAGCAGAGAGGGGGGCCAGTAGCACTGTAATAGCAGTGGGGTGCAGGTCAGGGGGGAGGGGGAGGGGCAGTGGCAGTGGCAGAGCAGGGGGGCAGTAGCACTGTAATAGCAGGGGGTGCAGGTCAGGGGGGAGGGGGAGGGGCAGTGGCAGAGAGGGGGGCCAGTAGCACTGTAATAGCAGTGGGGTGCAGGTCGGGGGGAGGGGGAGGGGCAGTGGCAGAGTAGGGGCGGCAGTAGCACTGTAATAGCAGGGGGGTGCAGGTCAGGGGGGAGGGGCAGTGGCAAAGTTGCTGGAGGAAGCTCACACTTTGCCCACCCAAGGAAGTTTGTGGTATCAGGGCCCTGATATCACAATGGAGGAGACTGATAGCGAGACAGGGACATCTTATTTCTTCCTTCCTGCATAAGCTGGGGAATACATCAGCCTTGGGGAGTGCTGAGTCCACGGGGATGAATAGGCCCTGGGATGCAGCACTGCTGGGCTGTGCCGAGGAAAAACGCGCGCTGGAGAAGGCTGCTGACAAATTCTAAGGCTCAGATGAAATCACTTGTGCTGTCCCAGCTGCCAGTCAGTTGCCTCCTGCTCCCAGCTGATTATCCCAGTGCAGAGTTGCTAAGTACATTTTGCTCTCTCCCAGGAGAATCCACCTTCGGAAGAAACCAGCTGGATGCTGGAGGGGTGGCACCAAAGCGGTGGGCTCATTAGTTTGTGTTTCCAAGCGTTACTGTGAGCCGATTAGAGGCCGGAGGCCAGAGACAAGTGAGGGAGGCCAAAGACTTCAAAGGCTCCTGAAAGCACGGGGATTAGAGGCGAGCTGATTCTGTTTGTTCAAGGCATTCAGGGGAGAGAACAGCAAGTTCAGCGTGCCTGGAGCTTGCCGAGAAGGGCCGCTTCCCAGAGGAGTGTGCGCAGCAAGGTGTCTGGAGGGCTGCGGGGAGGCTAGCCCTGAGCTTGGGGGTGGGAGGGGAGAAAGCACTGCAGATAGTGCTGAGCTCCTCTGAGAAGGGAAGATGAAGTTACCAACGTGGGCTTACAACTGCGCCATGTCTCCATCTGGGCAGTGCCCTGGATGCATGGCTCAGGCCTCCCAAGGGTCCCTGCCACCCAGGAATCCCTCCACATAGCCTCAGTAGACCAAGTTGCATTGACATGGAAACATCAGGTGCAGCTGATCTCCGTTCTGTGTCCACTACCCCCAGAAACTACCCCTAGAAACCCCCAGTACAAGTCCCATTTCCTAACACCCCCCCAGCGCTGCACGCCGTGTCCCCCAAGCTGGGAGTGAAGGGTCTTTGTAAACCAGCTGGCTGTACAAGGGCTGCGGCATAGCCCCGTTGGAGCAGGCCGGCATGCAAAGCTGGCTAGGACATGTGCTCTGCTTTCTAGAGCCATGGGGGCCTGGCGCACAGAACAATATTCGCATCTCCCTTTTCCCAGACAATCCCGACATGAACCCCTGTCACCTCTTCCAGCGTCAGTGCAGCCTAGATCATCCCAAGCAGTTTGGGTCTGATATTTATAGTGGGGCTTGTGCCAACAAATTCAGTTCCCAGCTTCAAACACATGTCAGGGGTTGGGGTTGTTCAGGTCTGGGATTTGGCCTGTTACAAAGGGGATGCCGGGAAGATGAAGACCTGGGTCTGGTTTACAAACATCCTTGGTGTCTGATCTGGGCGCTCACTCTCTCTCTCTTCCCTTGTTTGTTGCTGCTGGGTTCAGAGGCTGCTTTCCTTCCTCCCACCCCCAAACACCCAGGGAGTTCTGCTCTCCTATTTTGGGCCGTTCCCAGCATTGGAGAGGCAGGTGGGCCCTGTGGGAGGAGGAACTGCACTAACATCTCCCGGGCCTCGTTAATTCTCTACCCCGCGCGATGTGCTTTGTGCAACTGGCTGGCTTTCGCCTGTCCCCGTCACACGCTGAGCGCTGTGTTGTCTCCGCAAGGCCCCTCTGGTGGGAGCCGAGCGGCTGAGTGCGCTGGTTGACAGAGCTGGGTGTGTGCGAGTGTTAAGGACTTGGGGTAGCGATGCTGACAGGGTGAGCGGCCCCCGTTGTAAATGGCAGGCCTGCCTCTCTCAAGTGGTCTGCTCCTGTGAAGTGCTGGCATTCGTGTTGTGGAGGTGCCATGGCCTTTGCCGTGGAAGAGATGAGCCCGGCTACGAGGGCTCTGTGCATTTGCACTGGGAGAAGGGATGGGATCGGCTCAATAATAAACCATGATATGGGCACATGGGAAACTCTGAGTAATAGACAAGGACACCCTCCCCACCCCGTTCTCGCTCCCCTGCTCACAAGCCAGAGGTGGGGCTCAGTGGAAAGCCCAGGCTGATGTAATGTCTTAATTCAGACTGTAACTGCATGGGAAAGTCCGCCCCTGAGGAGCTAGGGCTGCCATTAGCATGTCATTCTGGGGGCATGTTGTTGGAGGAGAGCTGTGTAGGTCACAAAGCTTTTGCATTCTAGCACCTGGCATAGCAAGCGCTGCTGGTCTCTGGCACAGAGGGCTACGTCTCTTCATATTTCATGGGGATTTCAGTCCCCAGCTGTCAAGAATCCTGCTCCTCTTGCCATGCCCTGAGTCTGCTGATGGAAAGGACCCCAAAGGGCCAAGGAACAGGGCAGGATGTGAAACTATGGGGCCACATTCTCTGCTTGTGTATGGGGCCAGCTGTTGAAAGAACTGTGTGCCCAGCTTCTCCCATTGGGGCATGTATGAGGTTGCTCGGCAGTCGGTCCCTGAACCTCTCTGCCTGAGGTTTCCCATCTGTAAAATGGGCTTCTTAGGGAACTGAGTCATCATTAACTCCTTATCCGTCTCCAGAGTGCTGTTGAGATGCTCGTTACTGTTGGTAACTGTAACTTGGCTGCTATCCACCTGCTGTGAACTTCATGTTGTTCATATGGGTAATTTTTATATCTGACTTCTGAAAATATATATGTATATAAATAATATACAGCTTGGCACGTCCTGTTCCTAAACACCTGTTGTTTATCCAGGAGGCCACATGGTCTAACTAGCCCAACAGCCACTCCACTCTCCTGGGACTTATAGAAATAAGCAATAATGCCTTTTAAAAAACCCACCACCATCAACCCCGTCTTCTCCAGTCCTTTCTGTGGTTACGTGGAGACTTCAGTGTTAGGCCTGACTTCATGATCTGCAGACCGCAAGTTGCCCTAGAAGAGGTCTGACTTTCCTCCCCCAGTAGCAGACCGGGCAGTTGACACTGTAATTAGTACAGGACCAAGTGTTTCCCCAGATGGATCCTTGTTTGTTTATTATTTGCCTTATGCTAGTGCCTAGATTAAGACCCCATTGTACTAGATGCTGTACAAACATAGACCCAGCCCCGACGAGCATCCGGTGGCCAGATTTACAAAGGTACAGAGGCTCCTAAATCTAGTAGGATTTGCAGAAGTGCCTAGGTGAGTTAGGCACCTCAACGCAGTGATTTCCAGTGGCCGTTAGGCACCTAACCTTGTTTTTGAGAATCCCACTCGGTGTCTATCTGCCTCAATGCCTCTGGGAATGTGGCCCGCAGACAAAGGATGGAAAGGGAAGCAGAGAGGTAAAGGGACTTGCTGAAGGCTACAGCAAGTCAGGGGCAGGGCTGGGAATAGAGCCAGGGCTCATAAGTCTCCTTCTAGTGCCCTATCCCCTGGGCCACGGTGCCTCTCTGACTAGAGTGTCTTGGACTGCTTGGGTGTACGGCTCTGCCCATTGCAGACGGAGATCCAGCATGCCTCACTCTGGGCACCATGTGTGCGTCTTTGGCATGTCTCTGGAAAACCACTGACAATGTGGGAGATGGGGGGTGATGCTGCTCTTTGTTGTTGTCTGTGTTTAAAAAAAAAAACACCTTAGCATCTCAGTCACTTTTAATTATCACCTGAAGGAATTAATCTGCATTCTACACTAATGACCTGGGAGAGGACAGGGTTCTTTAAAGCTGTGTGTGTTTGTCTGTCAGAGCCAAATGGGTGGAGAATCGGAGATCTGACCTGGCTTGCTGAACCCTAAGGGGACCCTCCTCTGTGAGCAAGAAGCTGGGGACAGAGAGATCTAGTTTCCCTGGGGAAAGGAACATGCTCTGGAGAGGAAGAGTGGCCTTGTGGATAAAGCACTGGAGTGGGACTCAGGAGACCACGGTTCAGTTCCTAGCTCTGCGATGGAGTCAGTGTGTGACCTTGGAAAAGTCCCTTTGCCCTTTTCCCTAGCTGTAAAACTGAGATGCAGAGCCTTGTGTATCTCCCAGGCGTGCTGTGAGGCTTTCTTGGTCATGAAGGACTTCACGGTCCTCAGCTGAGAGGCACTGGAGAAACACAGAGAGATACAGAAGCCAGAAAGTGAGTTCTCGCCCGAGTCCAGCCCAGTGTCCCTTGCTATGCCCTTGAGGGGAAATGGCTGAGGTTGTAGGAACTGTTTCCCTGGTCCAGCCCCTTGGAAAGGTTTGAAATGGAGGAGCCTGTTGTTTCATTTGCTGCACTTCCATCTCCCTGAATGGCAGAGGCTTATCTGCTGCTGTTGCTTTATCAGAGCTCTGCAGAGAGATCTTTTAACTAAGGGCTAAAACTCACCATGTAGCAAAAATTATTCAAATCTCCTTCTGTGCCCTCCCCATCCCACAACCCCCAGCTAGCCAGGCAGACCCCTCACTGTCTCCTTCCCATCCACGAGGTTACTTTGGAGGGTCGAGCTCCCACCTAGGAAATGGAGAGGCTAGAGGATACTGGAGAAAAGCTTCTCTCTCTCTCTCCTTTTCTCTCTGTCTGCCCTACTGCTCCTCCGGGCCTTCACTGTTACTTTTCTTTCTCTCATCATTGTTCTCCCTTCCCCTATTCTCTTCTTCAGCGTAATTTCTCATGCTCATCACAGTGAATGGGAGACTTCTCCGGTGTTGGATATGGTCCGTGGGGAATGTGTGGGCGTAGGGCTTAGTTCCCCAGTACTCAAGGTGTTTAAGGGATCACACCCAGTATTCTAGCTAGTCCTAGAGGGCAGTCAGTCTCTCTCTTTTTTTTTTTAACCCCTCTTCTCCAAGCAGCAGAGAAGACTAGTTTCAGCCCCTCCACATGTGCTGGATCACATCACAGGATGGAAGGGCTCTGCAGACTCTTCCTCCCATCCCATCGGCGACTCCTTGTACTCCGCATACGCACCTGTCTGCAGCTGGGGTTTGGAGGATTCAGAATGGCAAAGCTTAGGGACAGATCTGAAATCCACCTCCTGCCCTGCAAAGTCTGGGATCCAAGGGCTTGGTTCAGGTCAGGTCTGTCTCTAATTCTGACTCGTAGCCCTTCCTCCCTGAGCAGTACCTGTGCTGAGGTGTGTTGCCCTCGCTCATTTCCACAGCCTTTCTCATTTGACTCCTAGACCCAGCTCTGCAGAAGGGAACTCGTGCACTGGCTCTCAACCTTTCCAGGCTACTGCACCCCTTTCAGGAGTCTGATTTGTCTGGCGGACCCCCAAGTTTCACCTCACTTAAAAACTACTTGCTTACAAAATCAGACCTAAAAATACAAAAGTGTCACAGCACAACGCGACTGAAAATTTGCTGACTTTCTCATTTTTAACCATATAATTATAAAATAAATCAGTTGGCATCTATATATTGTACTTACATTTCAGTGTATTGTATACAGAGCAGTATAAACAAGTCATTATGTGTATGAAACGTTAGTTTGCATGGACTTTGCTAGTGCTTTTTATGTAGCCTGTTGTAAAACTAGGCAAATACCAAGATGAGTTGATGTACCCCCCCCGGCAGACCTCGGCATACCCCCAGACTGCTGGGGGTATGCCGAGGTCTGCCGGGGGGGTACATCAACTCATCTTGGTATTTGCCTAGTTATGGCGAATTGGGGCAACTGCTCCAGGCCCCGCGGGCCAGCGCGCACACCGCTGGCTGGGGGAAGCTAATCCCCAGCCCCACCCCTTCCACCTGAGGGAGAGCGCGCCAGGAGGGAGAGCGTGTGGTGCCACCGTAGCCTTCCCAGCCCCAGGAAGGCGGGCGGGGTGGCCCCAGCCCCCGGGAGCCCAGCAGCTCCGCCGCAGCGGGGCTCTGGGAGGGCGGAGTGTGGGTGGGGCCACGCCTGGTTGTTTGGGGAGGCACCACCTCCCCTGCCCGGCATGGTCAGTCCCGGAAGTGACGGATTTGTCGCTTCTGCCCCAGACCCCGCCGCGCCCCCCCTAGGGACGACCCTGCCCCCAGGAGTACTTGTACGCCTGGTTGCAAACCAGTGAACTAGTGGGTTAACTTTCTGTCCTCTTCTTTCTCTCCTGCTCCTTTCTCCCTGAAAAGTGGCTTGGCCAGGGTGTCCTGTAGAGTGGGTCGGTACCATCCGTGCAGCTTTGAGTTCTCCTAACCCTGTCTTCTTCCTCTCCTGCCCTAATGTGGGAAAGGGGTTTGGTGTTGGACTAATCCCACTCCTGGCACCCCCCTGCTCCCTGCTTCCCAGAGCTGGGTTCCCAGCTCCTGGCTCTCCCACTTGCCTTGTAGAAGGAAAGCACTAGGTTATAACAGGCTTCTGGTTTTTATAACCCTGAGAATGAATCTCAGAGACATCCGTCTGTCTCAGGGGACTGGAGGTCACGTCAATGCAGAGGAAATCTCTGACAGGGAGCGACAGCTATTTAAAAAAAAAAGTGTGTGTGTGTTTGTGGGGGGGGGACGGGGGACGGGAATACCATGCTGAGATCACATCAAGTAAGGGATGGAAGAGAGAGCGGGAACTAGAGACAAATGTGCTTTCCACGCAAACAGGGGAGAGGGAGCAGCCCAGGTCAGAGATGGGATGTGCCTGGTTGGTGGCGAGGGGACAAGAGCCACCAGGGTCTGGGGAAGGGCTGTAGCTGTGGGGGGCCCCCCAGGACAATGCAGAAGAGCTGACTGAGATGATAGCTCCGCACCCTTCTTCCCCAAATCACCTGCTAAAGAAACCTCCCCAAGCTCCCTTCCCAATAAAAGCAACCCCCTCAAGCAAATAACACCCTTCCCACTAGCGGGAGCCTCCCCATCTCTGTTCTGTGCCCTGGGTGTTCCAAACTCAAGGTTCCTTTTCGAGGAGCTGTGTTGTGCCATCTGGGTAGCTCTCGGCATTTCCCTCTAGGAAACTGGATGCTGAACTAAATGGCTTATTGGTTTCCTCTGTGATGACCCCCCTTGGGTTCAGCGAGTCAGACTTAACACGTGCCCTGATTCTTGCTAATTCAGGTGTCGAAGATACCGCATTGCGAAATTTCATATGAAGACTCTCACTATTTGATGTTTGGGTTTTTTCTTCCTCAAACCCCCGGCTCCTTTAGTCATGCGAGAACCTCCACTTCGTTTCAGCCCCCATTTCATTTTCACGTCTATCTAGCCCTGCTGTTTACAGAGAAAAGCTTGAAAATGGGATCTCTGAAAGGCTCCAGCCCCTGAAGGCCACCCGTATTGTCTTTTGAGTCCCATGGGCATTAAGCCAATTCCATGATTTCTGGGGGGGGGGGGGGCAGCTCTTTGGAATGTGAGCTCTTGGGGTTGACAGTGTGCGGCGGACACTGCCCATCGGGAAGACCACTCAGTGAGCAACACTCAGTGGCAGCTCTAGATCTGGAAGCCTTGTGGCACTAAAGGGGTGGAGCTGCCCACAGGACATTCTCCCAGGGAGGCCCTTCTCAGGTTGTGTACAATGCGCTCTTTCTCCCCCTCCACCTATCTCCCTGGTCCAAAATAGCATTGATCGGGTCGGGGTTGGTGAGATAGGAAGAGGGTCAGGTATGGGGCCTTCCTCAAGCAGAGAGACATGGGGCTACCATTTGAGAGCTTAAAATGCTGGCTGTCTTACAGGAAGGGGAGTGTGGTTTTGCGTATCTATCTATTTGTTTATTTTTACAGGAGCTCGTTGTTTTATTCAGTGGAATCCCCCTGCAGGGCAGGGGGAGGTTTGAGGCTTTGGAATTGTATAGAAAGGGTTGGATCAAGGGATGGATAGTGTGGTTTTATTTGACTGTCACTGAATCGGGTCACCTATGCCTAGCGCCGAGCGGCTGGACCACTGCATGCCTGGGTGTCTCTGTTGCTGCAGTCCCCTCTGTCATTTTACACCTTGAATCCATAGCTGTGCTGATTGTGAAATCAAATGGCGGAGCTGCTGGGGTGTTTGTGAGTGACTTGTGATCACGCAACCCAGCATTCAGAATCACAGCTGGGAGCTGCATGCTATTAAAAGGCAGAGAGAAGGTTAGGATGGATGGGAGGGAGGAGGGGAAATGCAGGGATAAGTGTGTGTGTGCGTCCGGGGGGTGTTAAAGCATGTTAAACACCAAGGTTAGGCTATCCCCCAGTGAGACCCTCATGCATGAGAAGTAATGGAGCTGATGCTTCTTGCTAGGACATGGGAACAAAGATGTGGAATCAAACTCAGCCCTTGATGTCAGCTGCACCTTCAGGCTTTGGAAAATCACTTCTGGCAGGGACCAGGGCTAGTTTTGTCCCATCATGTACGTGGACTGGAGACTGCCACAATCTGAGCAATAGACTGGGAATCAGAAGCCCTCGAATGCTAATCCTGGCTTGGAATTGACTCCCTCTGTGTCCTTGAGAAACTCCCCCAACCTCAGCGCATCCAATTCCCTGTCCATCAAATGGTGGTCAGACTGACCTGGCTCGCAGGCTGGGGAGAACAGATTAGTTAATGTTTGCAAAGTGCTTTGGGGGAGCACAGTCCTGTCTACAGGAGGTGCCAGCTGATTGCCCAAGTGGCCTTTGAGAAGCACATACCTCTGGCTATCGTGACCAGCTGTTGGGAAGATAGAGTGAAAGGTGGAAAACGACAGTGAGATAACAAGAGCGGTCTCTCCTGCCTTGGAGTGTCTGGTGTGTGCAGAGATGGGCGTGCAATGGCAGGTTGCACTGGTGGCTTAGTGAAATCACTAGTCAGATTTTGAATGGTGAAGCAAAAGCCCACCTTATCTGGTGAGGTTGGGCTGGGGATGGATAGATGGGCATGTGCTGTGTGAGCAAGTATCTGCACACACATGGTCTCCCTAGCACGGAGCGTGCTTTCCTGAGTAACGTCCCCAGCCACTGTCGTTCCTCCCGTTGCTCCATCTACAGGATTAAAACTGACCAAACTCATCATTACTCTGAGCTGATTTCTTCCTGGAACCATGTAAATCAAATGCCTCATTGATTTCTGATTCCCCAGCTGCCAACGGGGCCCTTGTGCAGCTCCTGCAGGAATCCGCGGCACGCTTTGCTGCTTCCCCCATTTCTCACATGGCCACCGAGCAGTATGAATAATTCATTGCGAACAGTTTATCTTGCTAATTTATTAACCAGACAAATGTTGCCTCATTTTCTCCTCAAACTGTCCACATGCCAATCGTGACTTCTTTAAAACTACATGAATTTATTCCCCAGACCCTTTCCATGAATAGCTCTTGACTGATTATTTGCAAATAGTTCATTGCAAGTGTTAGTTTGAGCATTCTAAATAGACAGTCTTTGATTGGATGCATAGGTCAGACGGTGGGCTTCTGGCCCCTGATTGGATAAGCCATAACTCTTAGAATCAGTTTTCTGCTGTGAGCACTTGTTTTCTGTGAATATTCTCTTTCCACAACCATTCCGGCGAGAGCAGTCACGTGGTAGAATACACATGGAGAAGAAGCGGAGAAGCGGGAAGAGGGAGAAAATAGTGCTGAAGTGAATTTGCTTAAAAAAGTGAAACAAATCTGGATGGAGTCTTTCCTTGTTAGCCTTCATCCAGCTGGTTCTGCTGGTCTGGGAGAAGAGGGACCCACCAAACTACTTCTCCCCTCCGTACCCTCAGAGGAGCCAGCCATGTGGTTCTGACTCTTCATGAGGAGAGAGAAGTGGAGCATTGGAGACTGAGGCACTCAAGCTTTCTCATGACATGGGTTTCTGATAGACAAGGGGGCGGATGGGGAACACTGGGGGTTGAACCAGTGAGGACAATTGAAATTCAATGGGACTTTGGAATCTAGGCTCCTCTGACCATCCTGGCTGGTGGCTGGTTCTCATGCTGTACCCTGGGGTTCTCAAACTCTTTCGTAGTGTGGACTGCAGCACATAGAGCGAGTCTCTTGTGGACCAACCTCCAATGGTGACCACGTTGTACTATAAAGTATCCATGGCGATTGCCAACACAGAAAAATAGCATTAGGGAAGGGTTGAATAATTACGTATTGGCACCTGTCTTCTAATGCAGTTTGGTAGCTGGAAATAGAAGAGAACCAACCAACTACATGGTCTGGATTGGTTATTGGCCCCATGCCTTGCACCAGTGCAACATGGGTGTGAAATGCTGCCCTGCTGGTTTGGTAACACTTTGCACCCACTGTATACTGCCATAAATGACTGTGCAAGGTGCAGGGCCATGGAATCTCTGGACCCATACCACAGCTAGATCTCCACAGACTTGCTAGGAGAAAAGCGCTCTAAAGGGCCCTTTATTTCAGGGTAGACATCAGCAGTGCCTAGAATCCAATTCAGCTCTGAACTCTCCCTACTTCTTGTGGTGGTTCTGATCTGGGATGTGGTTTTGGTCCAGTTTCTACATTGCCTGGTCTCTACATGACCAAACTCCAACCCCAAAACTCCTAGTGGCATTGTGCAGTAGTGACCTGAAATCACCCCAGCGTCGCTCATGTGCACTGCACAGCCCTGGCTCTGGATCGTTCCTGTCGGATACTGTCGGGCTTCTTCATAATGGAGAGTGGAGGTTGCAGAAAGAAGAAACTCAATTTCCCCAGGCTCCTTTACACTGAATTAAAGAGACAACTCCACCAGGCAAACTTGAACATTGACGCGAGCCGCGAACTGACGGGGAATCCAGCAGAAAGAAAAAGAAGAAAAAAATCAAAGGGGATGTGGAGTTCCATGTGTTGGGCTCTGGAAAAATCAGCTCTGAAAATGCGGCCACTCTAGGAAGCTGTGAGTTGGCCCCTCTGAACCCCTCCCTGGAGATCTGTCTCTCTGGATCTAGGGGGGCTGGGCCAGGGTCACTTATGAAGGAAAAAATAGATGATAGCAGGATGGTTTTTTTTTAGTCCGGTGGTGACTGACTCCTCCCCATTTCTGGGCAGCCTTGTCTCAGGACTGGGGGGGGGGGGGTTAAAAATAAGCATCTGTTCCCTTTCCCACCAGTCTGTTTCCAGTTACCCTTTTACAAAGAGACCATTAATTAGGGGGGTGTGGGGTTGCTTTTCAGAGACGCACCTAGTCTCAGTTCTTTGCAATCCCAGGTGGGGAGCCAAGTGGGGCTCTCCTTCGTGTTGTTAAAGGTAATTATTGTACTGGGCCAAATCCTTCCAGCTCAAGGACTGAGGAAGAGATCTGTGTTACCTTTCCCAGCACAGGGCCAGAGAGATCCCTGTCTCTTCCTTCTGCACCATCCCAGGTAGATATGGGGAGAAGAGCTCCTCTCTTGCTGGGGATATTGTATGTAGTGGAGGGGGTGAGGAGCCCCCTTTCCTCTATGGGGAGTAAGGAGGCTGGGGTGGTGAGGTGAAGAGACCTATGTTCCCCCTGTTGAAGGGAGTAAAATGGGAGGAGGGCTAGAGCGCTCAGTCTCCTCTTCGGGTGTGGGGTGGGTGTCATGGGAGAAAGTGGTTTGTTTCCCCTGTTCATACCAGGCTGGGTTCTTTTGGCCGGGAGTTGGAAGCCCATCCCACTAATCCATCCCCCATGCACTCTGCCTTGGTAGGATGACTGGCCGCTGCTGCAATTGTGTCTGAATTCCAATTAACCACGAGTGAAATTTGCAGAAATTTGGAAGGTAAACAACTAGGGGCAGAAATTTGCCTCACTTTGCGGGACTCTAAGCTAGGAAAAGTTTCCAAGTTGCAAAAGAAAAGTTGTTTTCCCTCTCTTGTTTTCCCCTCTGGGTGCCTTATAAGGAGAGTGGCTGGAGCCCTGGGTACCAAAGCAGGAGGAGGTGAATCCATTTGCAACCATCACTGCAAACGGACCCTTGAAACATGCTCAGCCCAGGGAAGATGGAGAGTCTCAGCAAGATGCAGGAGAAAACCTTGCGGTCGGATCCTGCCCTGTGCTGGGATGAAGAAGAGCAGTATATTGGGGTGAAGAGCTGCCACGTGGCTCCAAAATCAGGATTTTGCTCATAGGGTGCATGGACCTGAAGCATCTCAGATGAAATGCCATGCTGGGGCTCCCAGTGTTTTACAGAGCTGACCAGGCTGGGAAGTGTCTCCCAGATGGGAAAGGATTGCACATTCAGGTTAAGTGACCTTTCCAAAGCTACACAGCAAGTCAGTAGCAGAGTGTGACTAGAACCCAAGACCCTGGCACAGATGAGAGGGAACCTAAGGCACCAAATCTAAACTTCCCGTCTGCATGGTCCTCACCTGCCTGACCCTGCTGTTAACACCCCAGAGTCCTCACAGAAACAGCTTCACTTTTGTGTCTCTGGTTCTCCCTCCTTCCCTCTCTGCCCCCTTCTTATCTCTGCTTCCCTTGTCCCCGTCCCCCCCTGCCCACTTCCTCTCTTCCTTCTGCCATGTGTTTTAACACAACCTAAAGCTGGCATTGGTAAAATACAAACAGCTGGGCAATAGTCAAATCTGCACCATCTGCCAACGCATGTGAGGCAGAGGGGCTTGGTCAGTCTGCCTCCTGCCTGTGACAGGAGAGCAGGAGAGTTCATCCAGGCTGTCTCCCGCTCCCTGGGTTCAAGAGGCTGTCTCAAAGGGCACTCTAGGTGCTCTCCTGCTGGCCTGACTTTCTGGTTCTCAGCTGTCTGTCCTGAGGGAAAGGGCTTTCAGAAGGAGGAGAGACAGCTGGGAGCCTTCAGCCTCTCGTAGCATCTCACCTCCTGTCTCCTGGGTGTAAAATATCCTTGTATGTCTGGGATCGTCCCTCCCAAGGTACTGTCTGCTTTTCCCCGCTGTGGTCTGTCCCCACTCCCTGTATTCCTGAGGCTGTCCCTTGGCATGGTTCCCCTCCTGCCTCACTCCTTCTGAGGCTCTGCCCCACTGTGGTCTGTTTCCCCCCCCCCCCCCATATTCCTGAGGCTGTCCTGTGGCACGGCTCCCTTCCTGCCCCACTCCTCTTGAGGCTCTTCCCCACTGTGGTCTGTCCCCACTCCCCATATTCCTGATGCTGTAGCTTGGCACGGTTCCCCTCCTGTCCCACTCCTTCTGAGGCTCTGCCCCACTGTGGTGTGTTCCCCCCCCGCCATATTCCTGAGGCTGTCCTGTGGCACGGCTCCCTTCCTGCCCCACTCCTCTTGAGGCTCTTCCCCACTGTGGTCTGTCCCCACTCCCCATGTTCCTGAGGCTGTAGCTTGGCACGGTTCCCCTCCTGTCCCACTCCTTCTGAGGCTCTGCCCCACTGTGGTCTGTTTCCCCCCCCCCCCCCGCCCCGTATTCCTGAGGCTGTCCTGTGGCACAGCTTCCTTCCTGCCCCACTCCTCCTGAGGCTCTTCCCAGTGGTGGTCTGTTCCCACTCCCAATATTCCCGAGGCTATCTCTCCTGCCCCACTCTTCCCAGCTGTGGCTTCCCCATGCTTCTGCTCAACTTGAAGGCAGAAACATGAGGCAACTAAGAGTGACACTGACCAATTCCCCCTCCTGCCCCAATCACTTTATTCGCTTCCCCCTGTCTGTCCAGTGTCACTGGTTCCCCTACGGGTGTCTGCAGCAGCAGCAGCCCCCTGCCTGACTTGTTAGTTACAGACGCCCAGCCTGGTGCAGCCATACCGTCTGACTCTTAAGGCTTGGGATCCAGATTGTATCCCTTGTAATTAAGATGAAATGAGCTACGTCAAACTGATTTCTGGAGATGCCAAGCCCAGGAAGTGCCTGGGGGTTTTGGCAGTCAAAACTCCCCCTAAACCACAATGTGACACAGGCCAACTGTTGGAAGCTCCCCTAGCATCCCCCCATACTGGCTGTGTGGTGTGGGCCCGGTGTCCTGAGCGCCCCTTGCCCCAATGCTCCACGCAATGGAATAGGCTGAGTATGGTGAACTCCCGTAACCGCACGCACTCAGTCACCTCCTACTGGCCAAATGTGAAGTCCTGTCAACCTGGACCAGAGAGAGCCTGTTCTTGGGAGATTGGCAGCCCAGTTCTGCAGTCTCAAAGGGTTGGGATGCTGTTTAGATGAGCATCCAAAACTCTGGACTCTGACCCTTTGGTGGATCTCCCATAGCTGGTGTTCTGGAGGCGCTGGTTGCTGTGTTCCCCTAATGCCGGCTGTCATATCTGATATTCCCCCCAGGAATCTCAGATTGCCCTTATATTTACAGACCTTCCAGACTGGCCTGTCAGTTCTGCTGTATCTGGGGTGCTGATTATCTGTTACAATATCGGTGTATTGTTGTATGTAGTCACTGATACACAGCTAGGCAGCTATATAGGCAGTTTATATGAAACCTGTCTCCAGCCTGCTCTAGAGTGGGTGTCAATGGGATACTCCGTTTGATCTCTCTGATCCCTAAGGAGGGACTGGGTGCACACATTTGGGTCTTAGTGGTGCACATCCTGGTGCTGGCTGATCCTCTGAATAGGGCTGATTTTCAGCCCCGTAAGTTGAATTTGATCTGGGTGGGGAAAACTAGTTCTGACGTCAGACAACTTGCAGACCTGAGTCCCTCCCTAGAATTTAGAGATGAGAGAGACTAGAATACCAGAAGATGATCTAGCCCAGATTATTCCCAAAGTACAAGTCTGAATTGTGTCAGCAGCGAGTGACGCAGCCCCTTCTGTTGGGATGTTGCTCCCTCATCTAATTCACATTTGGGGAGAAATCTTCCCTATTTTGTTACCAAATATGCCCTGATACCCATTCTACCTTTTTCCCAGTTCTCTCCAATCACAGCTGGTGATTCCATCCTGAAACCCCATCTCCACCCCCCACCACTAAGTGATTCTTCCTCCTCCAGATGCTGTTTCTAGAAGGTGGTCCCATTTCCCGTGGCCCTGTGAATTATCTCTGAGCCTTGCAGTACGTACTTCATTCTCTTAACCTCTCCTTGAGGGTTAAACCTCTCTCTGGATCCCCTCCAAAATATTGTCCCAAAAAAACCCCCGAACCCCAGATGGAACGTGAACCCGTAATCCCTGGCTTTGGAGGCCAGTGCCTTATCCGTTATATATTTATAATGTACCAGCAATGTTAAAAATTACACTGTTGATGTGCGGGAAGTTATATCTGAAGTCACTGGGCACTGGGCTAAATAGCTCTTTGTATATCCACTGGGCCAGCTGTTTTGGCTAGTGCCTGTCGAGAGATCTCCCTCCCTCCCCTAAAAAGAAAAGGAGGACTTGTGGCACCTTAGAGACTAACAAATTTATTTGAGCATAAGCTTTCGTGAGCTAGTCTCTAAGGTGCCTCAAGTCCTCCTTTTCTTTTTGTGAATATAGACTAACACGGCCGCTACTCTGAAACCTCCCTCCCCTGCATCTCACTGGGTTCTCCCTAGCCATATTGCCCTTGTATTGAGGGGAACACCCTGGTATGTATTGCTGATGCTCAGAGCGTGTGTATATGATTCTTTGCCATCCATCCTCAAGAGCAGTTACCATCCACCCTCGGGGATTATTCCTTTTGTTGTTTGTATTGCAATAGCAAGCAGAAGCCGCAGCTGAGAGTGGGGCCCTGTTGTGCTAGGGGCTGTACAAACCGATGAAGAATGTGGTTCCCTCCCAGAGGAGCTTACAGTCTACCCGCAAAAATGATGTACAGTAGGTGGGAGGAGAGGGATTCAATCAGAGGTGCAGGTACCTCTGCAAAAGCTTTTAAATGAACAAAGGGCCAGCTCTTCCCAGCTGGGCCTCCAACCAAATCCTCACAATGGGTTGGATTTCCTGCCGGCATGGTGGGTCTGAAGGAGGGATTCAGTGGGGAGGGCTAGGGGCCTTTCGGCTCTGTTTGTGAATGGGGACGGGGGAAAGGAGATACCCGCTTGATAAGCTGGCAAGCAGGTGGGCAGGGCTGACGCTGCTGTGGCAGCTGAGGAGCCTGGCGTGACTTGAGCCACGGAGGGGCAGCGCTGTGAAGGGGCCTCGAAAGGGAGGCCGAGAAGCACAAACTTCCTGGGGCAAAGCAGGGGGGAAGGGTTCAAAGAAGGAGCTGGGTGGGCGCCAGCCTTAGGGCTGTCTGATCTGGAAAGGAAAATGCAGCATTTCCCCCCCACCGCGCTCTGTCTGCCGCGGAGGGGCACCGAAGCCCCACCAGTCAATGGTTCCTGCTGCTCTCGCCTTCTCATTAGCTCCCTCCTGTGGCGAGAGGCCCCTTCCCCGGCTGGGCTGAGTTCCGGCCCGGAGGCTCTGCGCTGGCGGGGGGAACTGTGTAGTAGCTCCATTCAATCCCACCCAGCTGTTTTTATTGGTGCTCTTGCTCTTTGTTTGCCTGCCAGAGGTTAGAGGGATTCCCATAACCCTCTGCTCCAGACTGCCAGGCCTGGCTACCCCATCCTCTCACACACATACCCCCCGCCCCCCTCCATTGCTGTGGAGATTCAACATCTGGAGTTGATTGATTAGCTGCTTCCAGAACAGAGCCCCTTTCAAAGCATCCCTGCCTCCTGGGGAAAGGGGGTGGGGGAGAAAGCTCCCTTGCGGTCAAACGGCTTCTTAACACCCTGGAGTCAGCAGATCACAAGGGAAGCTGGGAAATGCAGCTCTCCCCACCCACACAGCCGGCAAGCCTGAAGGCACCGACTATGCTGGGTTTTACTAATCCTCCCATGCTCGAAGGCACAATAGCCTACCGATCTCTTCCGAACAGGGATGGGCACATCCCAGAGCTGGGCCGCTCCCTGGGGTGCATGCTCCCTTTGCCTGTCGTGCTTTGAGATCTGAGGCACATGGCACTCTCTGAGATTTCTGACAGCGTCTGGCTGATGGGCCTTGTGAGGGCTGGCTGTTCCCGCTATGCTGAGGATAATGCTGGTGGGTTGGGGAGAAGCAACCAGCAGACCCAATGGATGTGCTTGTCTCTGGGTACTAAGATTTGCATGGGAGAGAGAGAGAGAGAGAGAGAGTGTGTATACACAAGCCAGGACAGAGCATGGATAAACTGGTAATAGCAATGGCCAAGACTGGCTCCTTTTTTCACTGATAACTGGCGAGAATGGTGTGACCGTTCCTTTGTGGTGCCAGCCTGGCTGCTGCTATCCACACCTTAGATGTCCTGAGGCTGACCTCTGTAATAAGGTCTCTGCGCCTTGGGACCCTTTGGAAACTGAAGTTGGTGCAAAATTCAGCCGCTTGCTTATTAAGTGGCATGTCATGCAGCAGAGACCCTGTTATACCAGTGCTCTGTAGTCTGCACCGGCTGCCCGTCAAGTTCCAAGGGGAGTTTAATGGCTTTGATTCGACCTATAAAGCCCTAAACTGCTTTGGGATCCTGCCAGCCTAGGTGACCACCCCCTTCCTGGTGTGATATTGTCCTATAACTAAACCCGGGTGTGGGACTCTATTTTGGTACAAGTGGCTTACTTTGGTTTAAGGTAGACCTGTTCCCAATTGATTTAAACTGGACCAAAACAAGCCATTCTTATATGGAAATAAGAGTGTCCATTTGGCCTTCTGTACCTGTCTTATTAGACCAGTTTAAATTCCCACTTTGGGCTATGCAACACTGATGTAGCTTTCCTGTGTACACAATGCCTAAGGGGGTCGGGCCTTGGCTGTGGTGGGTCTTAGGGTGCGTCATTCTCTACCCTAGAACCTTTCTCGTCTCATCTCTCCTTGCTTAAAAAGAGTCTGTTAAAAGCTGACTGAGCTGGACGCCGCTGCCTTTGCGTTTACTCTCTTCAACGGCTCTACGCACTCATTCTTTCCCTACTTCTTCCTTGGCTGTTTCTACTTAAGCTTTAGAGAGACTTTAGGACCTCACCTTTTTTCCCTGGGGCCTTAACCTGGCCTTTGCTTGCAAACGCTCACACCATGTGCACTTATGGTGCATCATTGCCAGCACACACAGATGCTAGAATTTTTCCTGTGCAAAATCCATCCCCCATGGGCACAGGTGACAAGTTAAAAGGCATGACCAGAGGCTGGCACGGGCAAAGCTGCACGCACCTGAGTGGAGACCACCTTCAGAGAATCAGGCCCCTCATAGTTAATATGTGTTAGATGGTTGGATTGTTATGTATGTATGTAGATGGCTCCTATCTTCTCTGCAGAAGGGCCCAGTACAGGGGCTGATGTGTAGCCTCTGGGTGAAACTGCTGGTGTAATAAACCCCTTCCTGGGTAGACCTGGGAAAACTCACTGTTTTTTTTCCTAGGGTTAATCCAGCAGTTGCATGATTCTGCGGGAAGGGTGAGCATCAAGCAATCCCTGCACAGCAATATTTTGATTGGATTCCCTGCCCCCACCCGTGTGACTGGAGTTCTGTCTTTCCCAAGCATTTATATGCGAGGGTTATGTGAAAGGGGACTGACCCTGCTTGCATCTGTTACTGTGCCGTCTGTTGCTCAGCAAAGAGAAGGACTCAGTGGCTTAGGGAGACATGGAGTAAAGGAATCGCATGCTCTCTGGACATTGCACTGTGATTCCTGATGTATGGCCTATTAGTGTTATCCTTGTAATCTTCCCTTCTGCCTGGGTGTTTCTTCCAGACAACGTGAATTTTAGCTGCTGGACCTTGGTCTGATTGCTGAACCCAGTTCTCTTCAGTGATGCAGAGGAGAAGCCAATGAGTGTACAGCTGCTCTTGCAATATTGTCAGCCTGGGCAAAATCAAGAAGTACAGTACTTGAAAATAGAGATGAGACTTGAAGTGACCACCCTACAATTGTTTCGTCCAGACCTGGCTGTAGAGAAACCCTAGGTGGTGACATTAAGCAGCACAGGTTGTGTGTAGTCAGCCTGGGCTGGGAGTTACCCAGCCAGAGAGAACCACAGGGGCCTGTCTGTATCCAGGAAGTTCAAATACAGCAAGGATCCAGACTTTTGGATGCATTATCCAAAATGAAACAGGCTCTCCGATGTTCCCTCCTCACTAATCCTGATTCAGAAGGACTTGAAAGGGAACAGGGTCACTGGAAGGTTTATTTCAGCACTTTGTCTTTCAAGAAAAAAACATGATCGGACAAGAAGTTTTAAATATTTTTATAAAAATATCTACATCTGCTGAGTGCAAAAGTCCCTGTTTTACCAAATGTAGAAAATGACTTTATATGGTGAAGCATTCACAACTGTGGTATGGAGGGGAGGAATAATAAACCATTTGCACTGAATAGTGTCTGTCATCTGAGGATCTCATAGCACTTTTGCAGAGTTGGTAAGAAATCAGCTTCCTTCTCAGCGCTATTTCCAAAAACAGAGGCACAGAGAGAGTAAAGCCAGAACAGTTCAAACTTGGATGGCTAAAGTTAGACATCTAAATCCATTTCCATCCAAAATAAGTGGCCTTATTTTAACAGGTAACGCCCATTCATGTCCCTGGAGTTACACCAAGAATAAGTATGGCTCCTTGCACCTGCAATGCCAGGCTGGACTTCATGCAGGAATGAGCTTCCTCGCACTTGGAACTGCAGCTTCCAGTCGCAGTCAGACCCGAGCGCAGAGGTACCTGAATACGGAAAGCTAATGAGATGAAAATGATCTGAACTCCTTTGAACTTCAAAGGAGGTTTTGTTCAGGCTGAATCTTATTTTAGCCAAATCAGTTCAATGCTCTCCGTTGGGGAGCAGAATCTACTCCAGTTACGGAAAGCGAATCACGGCGTTTAACCGGCATTACCGGACACTGCCCCTTGCCATGTGTTTTGCAATGAAAGGTGCAGGTGCCAGCAGAAAGGAGGACAATATGTAACCAAAACCCCTTTGTCTTTTTCTCCGTGAATAATCCCAGTGTGTGTACACATCCACTCAGACACGTTCCGTGGACAAACAGTCGCTGGGCGCTTTCCCCGCACGCCACTTGTTTCCCTGAATCCCAAGTACTCTGTAAACTGTGGTGAGCAGTAAGCTGGTGCTCTTTGCTCTCCATCTCGCTGATACCACCACCTGCTTGTGCTGCCTAACTATAGAGGAAAATCCTTTTAAAGGAAAACTCTCCCTGTCTTGCTTAGCCAGGCGATCTGAAAGAGGTTGGGGGGGTGTCTGTCTTGCCAGGAATAAACCATGAAATGCATTTGAGAGTAAAGCATTGAATTACATGGGTTTTAGGTGGAATCCCAAATCTGAACACCTTTAATCTACAGAGGGAGATGGGGTGGTTTGATGAACCAATCCCAACACTGGGTGTCAGGAGACCTGGGTTCTATTCCTAGTACTTCTGCAAACTTTGGGCACGTAACTTTACCTCTCTGAGTGCCGTTGTTATTATTTGTATTGTGATAGCACCTAGGAGCCCTAGTCAGGGACCGGGACCCCATAGTGCTGCATGCTGGACAAACACCAAATCAAATGATGGTCTCTGCCCCAGAAAGCTTACACTAAGTATAGACAAGAGACCGTAGATGGACAGACAAGGGAGCACAAGGGAAATCAGGACAAGGGGGATGTTTCCTCGTGCTCTGCATACCATGGCTCAAGTGCTTGGAAATCTAAAAGTGACAAGCTTATTGTTGGTATTATAATTATCTGGATCCAAAACCAGCCCCTAATTTTGGGATTAGGGCCTGTTTCTGAAATAGCACAACCACGCGCTCCAACTCCGAATGTTTCCATGTTTTGCCTGGAGCTGAGAGCTGGACTTGAGCACAGATCCAGGTGTTGTGCCTTGGAACCATTTATACCTTTAGTTACTTCTCAGCGTGTTCCTTCTGGTAGCAGCTGTCTTGTTAAAAATGTGACTTCCTTGATTACTTTCCCCAACAGGGGAGTCCCTTCAATGCAACTTCAGAGTGTCTGTCCAGCATTAGTGCTGGCTTAGCAACTACCTAAAATACCTTTGATATCAAGTATACATTTAAAATTATTCTTAATGTTGGACAGAGACACAAAGTCTATGATCATTGAAGCAATGAAAGAGCCTTTGTAGAAAAGCCCCTCTCTGGGATCTCAGTCATTGTTACAAGTGACTTACTAGGGGAGGAAGGACAGCCTAATGGTTAGCGTGCTAGTCTGGGACTCAGGTGACTCGCGTTCAAGTCTTTGCTTTGCGACAGACTTCCTGAGTCCTTGGTTCCGCATCTGTGTAATGGGCATAACAGCACTTCCTTCCCTCGTAGAGGTGTTGTGAGGTTGTGGGTGCTCAGATACTGCTGTAATGGGGGTCATATTTCCTTAGCCTGGTTCTCAGCAAAATGGCCACCACCTGCATGCAGCTGAGCATTGCCGGTTGCGATTAAAAGCTTTATTTTTCAGATGCGTTTTGTGGCCTGGCAGAATCGTGCTTCTGGCCCTAAGGCCAGCTCACTGGGCTGAGGAAAACAAGCCGAGGTTTCCCGCTTACATTGGATAGATAAAGCACAGACCAGGGTCCAATCCTGTGAGGTTCTGAGCTCCTTCGATGCTCATTGAAGTCAGTGGCAGTTGAGGGTGCTCAGCCCTTCCTGTGACCCTATAGCTGGCAGAGACCTCAGGAGCCAGGAAGATAAGTGCTGTGCACCACATCCTGGGCTGATACTCAGTCAATATTTGTACACGGTGTGAATGAATGGCCGTGTAACATCCGTGTCATTTATCACCAAGGTGTCTGGGTTTGCACGCTGTCCCGCTCTTTCTGCTGGTCCTTGCCATGCCTGTTCTGGTTCTCCACTCACCTCCAGCCCAGTCTGCTCCCAGTGAAATCTGGGCTGCTTAGCCTAGGAACTGTCAGATTGCTGGGAAACAAGAGAGATGCCAAGAGCAACTTGGAGCTGAGATAAGAAGTGGCCAGGCTGCCTAGTTGGCCGTCCTTGGCACTCTAGAGGAAAGAGCTACCCCTCACCCGGAGTCATGGGAAACGGGCCTGTTTTTGCTCTTACGTCACTCGCAGATGTCAGCTCCCCAGGGCAGCTCTGATGATCAGGCCCAAAGGAGAACGGCTCAGCTGAAATGCCTCTCTGGGAACTTGTCGTTCTCTTGGGTTCACGCTGCCCAGTGCTGAGGAGGCTTCCTTTGCATGGGCATCAGTGGGCATTGAAGGCGCTCAGCACCTCGCAGGATCTCCGCGTTAGTTTGGCACCGGAGCCACCCCTGCTTCCTGCTTGGTCTAACCACTGCTTTTCCATGCTCTGTCAACTTCTCCGTTTTATGGGCAGCCACCATGACTGCAATGCGCCTGTTGTTTCTATTTGAAATTAGTACTCGTTTTGGAGCCCAGCTCCGGCAGCCCTTACACCACCAACGCTCCCATTGACAGGAACCAGAACCCTGCCGTCTCTCTCCCACACAGCAGGAGGTTGCTCTGAGGGCTTGTCAGATCCTCTGTCATGGGACACATTTGGCATGACACATCGCTGATGGGATGTGAAAGGCAGGATCAGGGAGAAATCAATTAGCACGCAGAAAAGTACCCTTGATCCGGACCATAACCTTTAATCCAGCTCAGGCCTCATAGTATGAAGGCAGAAGAAAAGAAGCCTGGCAAAACGTATAAGGCTGATCTCCTTCCCCTCGGCTGCTATGTTCTCACTAATGTATTTGCTGGCAGCGTCTCTGGTCCCCAGAGCATGAGCAGTGCAGTTCAAGCAGCTCTTGACAGCCAAAAGCAGGAATGTCAAACCAGGCACGGGACTGGAACATCCTGAGGGAGGTTAGGGGAGCGTCCCGCTCACTAGGCCAATATGAAAGAAATTGGGGGAAGGAGATGGGGCAGAGGGAAAGCTGCCACCATGAAGCCTGCTGCTGAGAGGGTGTCGGATCCAGGATGGGGGGAGCCCAGCAGAGGAATGGGCACCCAGTATGAGAGACATTTGGGAGAACAAGATCCTACTCGCTCTCCTCCCATCTTTCCCTGCACCCTTGGCTAATGAGGAGGGTTATGATCTCAAGTACCCTATCTGCTAGCTGTCTAATCCTCTGTCTCCAATGACATCCTGGTCCCTATCTTATTCCATATCTTATTATTTCTGAGCTGGCCAATGTAAGAATTCCTGGCCCCTGGGAACCTATAAGTGTCCTTGGATGCGTCCATGCATCGATAGTGGTTTTCATATATGAATGGTAGGTAGATGTGGTATACATGTGCAC
This sequence comes from Eretmochelys imbricata, assembly GCF_965152235.1. NCBI lineage: Eukaryota > Metazoa > Chordata > Testudines > Cheloniidae > Eretmochelys > Eretmochelys imbricata. Next base: position 13,484,484 of record NC_135585.1, on the reverse strand, counting down.
GCTGGGTGAAATTCACGGCAAGTGTTAGCAGGAGCGGTTCCATAGACGCCACACCTATGTGCATCAGCCGTGATGCTGGACTGTCCGGTTATTCACATCCCCACAGATTGGCAATGGCGGCAGAGCTTCCCTTTGGTCAGGATATTTGACAGACAGCATGCCCTCTTACAAGAGAGATCTGTTTTGTGTTAAAATCCTGCACCGTGCTGAGTGACCCTCTGCCCTGCTGCCTATTAGTTATTTTGTAAGTTTCTGTGTGTTGGGGAAAAAACACCCCGACTTTATAAAATGGGTTTTGAACTGGATGGGGCCTGATTTTTGCCGATAAAGGATAGAGTATCCGTATTTGAAACTCCCCCCTGTGCGGCGGGCCAGCATGAGGCTGAGACCCAGTTTCAATCCCACTCCAACCCAGAGGGTTTACATGCTGCCTGGGCCTTGCGCTGCCCTCTGCATAGGGGTGGATTTACCCTGTTTGCAGAGACCTGAGGAATGTGACTTGGAGTGGGGTGAGTGGATCACACTGCTCCATGTGGGGAAGGACTGTCTGCAAAGCCCTGTGTCGTGGGGTGGAAAGGATGAAGCATTTGATTTGCTTCTGGGTGTAATTCAAGGTGTTGATTTTGATCTTAAAGCCCTGTGTGGTTTGGACACCCCAGACACGCCTTCTTCCCCTCGGCTCTGCTGTGGCAGTGGAGAATAGCACAGGTGCTTTTGCCAACAGTCCTAGCTTTGATGGTCTGGGAGCAGGGTGTTCTCAGGGAGGGGTCCTTAGCTGTAGCAGTTAATTTCCCCCAAAGTCTGCTGAAGTTTAGATTTGTTGACTCTCAGGGGACGAAGGGAGGTCTTTGTCTTCACTCAGGTGTTTGGCAAGTGACCATATTGGGAAGTAGTCTCATTAACTGGCATAAGTTTTGTTGATTTCTTAACTGAGTACTGGACAGATAGGGGGGCATTTTAAAAAACCCTCTTATTTTACCAAGGATGCATCTACCTTTAAAATGTTGTAACAGGGCAAGAGAGGGAGAGAGGAGAGGCTACCTGCCAGGAGCTGAGAGCTGACTGCACTTGGTTACTTTATTACCGCCTTGTCAGGGAGACTATCCCATCATTTACCACCCACTGCCATTACGATTGATTACGTGAAAACAAACACACACATTTCACACTCCCATCAAAGTTACCAGCAGGGGAGCTAGTGGCGAGTTGAAATTTCCTGATGGCCTTCTGAAAAGCAAACGCTATAGCAGTGTCCCAGATTGGTCCACTGTCACCACTGCAGGCTGGCGCATTTGAGGCCATTATTGTAGAATATTATAGCATATTTTTAATAAGGGTTGATACGGTCACTGCACTTGTTACAAGTGAAAGTGATGAGAATTTTATGAGGTGAAAATGGATTGCGAGTGCTTTAAAAAGGCAGTGTCATTTTCTCTCTCTCTCTTTCTTTCTCTCACAGGTACACTTCTCTTCTCCCCCCTTCTCCCCCCACTTCCCAATTTGGTAGAAATTTTTGCCTACTTACAGGTGTTGAGGAAAAGGCTAATATTAGCACTGCTAGATTTTCTAATCCTTGCTCTTGTCTGAGTCCTCTTTGCCGTGGTTAGTGAACTGTCTTCTGGCTGCAGGATTCATTAGAGCCCAGTCTCATGGGTTTGAAGGGAAATCGGAACAGCTGCTAATGAGGGAACAGTAATATCTAGACCTCATTTCAAAGCAATAATGGAATTAGGGGGAAGACAAACACAGATCAGTCTTGCGCCTGATGGCTTTATTTTCTGCTTCCTTCTTGCTTTTCACTTTATTAGTTAGAATTAGAACATACATTTTACATTAGAGGGAAGCTGATTAGATCACATGGGATTGGAAAGAGTTACCAGCTACGGGCTGAAGAGGGGAAGTTTGAGCTTGCTTGGCCATTCGGAAGAGCTCTCGGCGCAGACTGCGGAGAAGTGAAAAGTGCACGGGGAGGATGAGGAAAAGTGGGGTCAGAGAGAGGGAGACAGGTCTGGTAAGGGCAGGAGTAGTGCCTGAAGGTCTTTTTAGCCAGGCTCATAATACGATATTAATGGGAAACTAACACCGACTTTTATTTTGTGGACATTTTTTTTGTTCTGCATTAATTTTTAAAATGCACATTGCTCCCATTACAGCATCCTGCTGGGGCTTGGGTTGGGAGGCTCTCTATTATAACTTGACTCTTAAAAGGGTTTTGTGGGGAATTTGGTGTCCGAGTACCTGAGCCCTGTGTGCAGAGGATGGCAGGAGGAGGTAAGAGGATGTGGGGGAGAGGTACATGTTCCCACTTCTCCTTTCGTTTTTCTAGACGTTGCCCATGCTTAGTAACCTCCAAATGGCACCTCCTTTTGCGTGATCAGTTGTGCAGTCTTTAAAAAGTGCCTTAAGGCTGCGGGATTGGCTTGGGGCGTGCAAGAGCAATAATGGTCATAGAGCTTGTCTATACATGGAGTTGTTCCTGATTAACTCCATGTGTAGACCCCCTTATTCCTGGACAACAGTGTCTTGCTCCTGTTTAGCACAAAGTGCATTAAGTTAAACGTGAACAAGGCACTCTTGTTCTGGAATAAGAATGTCCGCACATGGAGTTAATCAGGAGAAATGCCATGTATAGACAAGCCCGAATTTGACCACAAGTCTGAGTGCAGATGACATTAGAGATGGGCCCAAACCAGGCCATGAAGATGACTAACTGTAAATATCGGGGGTGAGTGAAATCTGAGACCATATCCAGATCTTGCAAGTTACTCTTATCTTCCTTGTGGGCCAAACCAAAACTCTGGATCTGAATGAAACGCCCCTTTGCCCTGCAAAACTTTTGGGGTGGTCAAAATCCAGGCCTGGATCAGAATTTTACAGCTGGAGCCCATCTTTACAGGTTCTATCGAGTGGCTCACTGACAGTGGTGTCAATTCAAATATTTCTTGTGGAGGACAAATGCCTGTCCCCATCTCTCCTGCCCACCAGGGATCCTGTTCTACTCATCCCCCACTCATCCCATAGGGGTCCCAGGTTTCCCTCAGCTGGGGAGTCTCCCCTCTCTCTTACCCACACAATGCCTGAACCGGTGCCATCAGGAGTCGAGTTCTCGGTGGACGCCCCTGTGCTCTGGGTCACAACACCATTTGGCCCAGTTGCTCCTCCACCTGGATGGAGGGGCAGGTGGACCAAATTTGAGTGGCATTGTGACCCCCTGCGCCGGGTCTCAACACCAGTCACTGAAACTTGGCCTGGCTGCCCTTCCCTCTGGACAAGTCAAATTTTAGTGCAGCTGGAGCAATGCTCTGGACCGCTCCAGCAGCAGCTGGACTGATTAAGCATGGACCACTGCTTAAATATGGTTGGGCCATGCCCCGCCTCCCCAATGGGTGACACTGCTCAGCCATGTGGGGGACAATAAGGAGGGTAGGAGCCTGTGTGGCGCTAGCTGGCTGTGGAGGAGGATGGTAGGGGCCAGCATGCATCAACTGATTGTGAGGGAGGAGGACAGAGGCTGTTGGGGGTAAGGAGGGCATAGCCCACTGTGCCGTTAGATGGTGTAAGTCCTGCTAAGTAACTCCTTTCGGCGGAGCAGTGTTGGTTCTGCAGAGTCTCCCTTGCTCCATTCTTGGTACTCATTTGCTAACGGAAGGTGTAATCTCTATACCGGAAGATACTATCTTTACCCTCTGTGCATGGAAGGATTTACAAAGCAAATCTGCTCCTTGGTTTTCTGTCTCACCACGGGCAGGAATAAACCTGCTTTCAGACCCTCAGTCTGGCAGCTTTGTTTCCTTTATCATTACACTGGGGGAGAGAGATGCCCGGATGCCAAGTGCCCCCTCCCGTTGCTGGGCAGCCCCTGCAGGAGAACGTGGTGTGTGCAGGATGGGGGGGTAACCAAACACCAGGTGGGAACATGAGTGTTTCTGGATTCCGGGGGTGTGTATCCTGTGGAACTCTCGTTGTGCGGCCTAAGCAGCGTATGTGAGCTAGCGGTCCAGCTGGAAGAGGGCAGGGCCACTTGGCTACCAGTGGTGCTTTATTGGCTAGGAGCCTGGAATCTGGGGGCAGTGTCAGTGTATGCCAAGGCTGACTGGTGACTGGACGCTGAAGTGGTGCCCATGTGTGCCAAGGCAGAGTAACAACTGGATATAGATCAATCCTCACGTGCCAGGACTAGGCCTGTTCAAACCCAGGCAAAACTCACCTGGATTTGGTTTCATTACAGACCCCAAACTAAGGCTAATCATGGCTATGCTTGGAGATCCTGCAGTTAAGCCTGACTGAGCTGCGATTTCATGTCAAAATCACCCAAACCTCCTTGGCTTCACAAGGGTTAGACTTGGAATCAGGAAAACCATGGGGGTTCCTGCTGAGTTCTCCTGGGCTTGGGATTTATTTGAATCTTATCCTTGAAGCAAAGCTCACTGGGTGCAGAGCCCCTCTACCAGAAAGTGCTTTGCCCAGACCCCTGTGCAGTGTACTTGATGCAGTGGGGAAGAGATCCCAGGGCTAAAATAGAGAATCGTAGAAACTAGAGATGTCAAAGTCCTGTTACTGTATCTAGGGCAAGCTGTCCACATGCCAGGTTATATCTTGGGACATACAGCTGGCATTCAGCTCCGCAATCCCCTCCCCTGCCCCCCCCATCCCCCCAAACTGTTGCTTCATCCACTAGGACTTTGTGTTGCTGAATTTAGCAATTGGGGGGGGGGGGTTAGTAAACTTTCCAAAGGAGGCTTTTGAGGATAGTTTTACAAATGTAAAAATAAAGAAATGCTCTGGTTTAAGCTCCTTTGCTGTAGTGTCCTACAGCCATTTATATTGGGAGCAGACTTTCTTTCACCTCCTTTAACTACGGAGATAGCTTTGGCTCGCATGCCATGCATCCTGCATTTATACATGCAGACTGCACAGAACACCACATGCCCCGTTATTGCAGGGGTCGGCCTGCATTTGTGCACACAGTGACCCAGGCTGCCTGCACAAATGCAGGCTTTTGCTCCAACAAATGGATGCGCATCCAAATATTGTGGTTGCATTTCATGTAGCTGGCTGAAAAATGTAGCCTCTCTGTGACTTTTGTAGCGTAGACATTGTGAAAAGAGGGGGCATTGGATGGCTCAGGGAATTAGGAATGGACTGTAGAGTATTTTGCATATAGGTTCAAATCCAGCCAAGGTCAGCAGTGACTGTAAGTTTCTGCCACCCAAAAGCTGTTTGGTTGCCTGCCCACACCATAAAAACCACCATTTCCCTCCACATTGGCACTAACTGACCCGGTTGCCAGCAATCTTAACAGACAGGCCGAGGCCAAATGGGCCCTGAAGAGGGAAGTCCTCCTGCTTCTGCCTCCCCCCCCCCCGAGGAGATTTTGGAAAGGAAAGGTTGCACTGCTCCTTCAAGTGCTGTAGCTCTTGTCCCGCACTTGGGTCTCACACCATCACTAACACGCAGGGACTCTTCGTGACTCAGGGTACCCCTGGCGCTCTGTGGGTCTGACTCTCTGTCACCCTGCGCCTTGTGTCGGCTCTGGCAACCGCGCAAAGTGGGAGTCGAACGCTACCGCTTCAGAGTGGTGACATCTGACCGCCTCTGTGCCCTGTGTCTTTGCCTCAGCCGCCAGGGGCGCCACGCTGAGAATCAGGCCCTGCGGGACTCACAGAACCTCAGTCGGGTTCACTGCTGACACCAGAGCTTCTCCGAAGGACATGCACCTGCTCTCTCTAACCCCCAGGGACTGTTCTGAAGGAAGGAATGGAATAAATCCATTTTAAATACCTGGGTGTGACACCAGCGGTGACAGGTTTTCGGGGACAGCAGACACTGCTCCTGGTTCTCCCTGAACTCAACCTTTTTTTTCGGCCTGTGTAAATCCATTGACTTCAGTGGAGTTCCTCCAGATTGACCCCAGAGCCCGTGAGGATCAGAATTGCTGCCTCTCTGGATCTGGAACCTCTCTCGCAGCAGCGGTAAGGGTGACTTGTCGTCTGTGCTCTGAGTTTCCTGCCTTTTGTCAGCTCTTCTCAAACCCTGACATTAATTAAATGGAGTGTTTGGTGTTTAATAGACTCCCACTTGAGTCCCATGTGAGAGACGTGCCAGGAGAGCTGCCCTGCTCTTGCCTGAATGTCTCGTTACCTGACTGTACCCTAGACGTTACTGTCAGTGTCCGTCTTTGTTACTGAGCCTCAGGGATCGACGGTTCGCACCTTCTGTCCCATTTCCTCCCCAGGCTTCTATCCGTCTGCCGCTCCTAGCTGCCCTCAGCCCTGTGCTGTGCGTTCATGCGTGTGTAACCCTTCCCACGCACGCACACCCACTTAGAGTTAAAATATCAACACCTGGGTGCATTTTTATACCTGATCATAAAAAAAACCCCCAAACACTGATTAACCTGGTGCTTTTCATCCCATGGGATCCCAAAGGGGTGTGTGTGTGTGTGTGTGTGTGTTTTAAAGGCCACACTTTGCTCTCTGTGCTATTGGTGTAAACTCAGAGTAACTTTTCTGGAGTAACTCCACATTTACACTGGGATAACTGAGAACAGAATTTGGCCTGTTAGTCCCTTGCATAACTACCTCCCTTGCCCCAGAAATCTGGCCACTGTTTAACAGAGCATTACACCACCAGACCACACAGAAAGGGCTTTTTAGATGGGAAAGAGGCACTCAGATTGACCATTAAGAGGGAATTTGAGGGAGACAGGAAATCTCCCAAGAGGGAATTTGAGCAGCCCATCGGGGATCATCCCCCCTGTCCAAGTAGTGCTGCCAGCTCTGTAGTGTCCAGTAGGCCCCAGGGCCCCACACTGTGTCTCTTCCAGAAGAAAATGCCTCCTGTGGCCCAGAACCACATGTGGACTAGCACAGCAGGTGTTGAAAACATCCTGTTCTCCTCCGGAGCACCTTAATGCAAACAGACACATACAGGAAGCCCAGTGCATGCACCTTTTCGCTCTGCTCTGACTCTTCACTTTTGCAAGGGAAACGTTCGTGTTGTGTCAGACAGCTTTAAAGTCACCGAACCATACGATGCCCCAAATGCTCCGGCCACCTCGGAAATCTCTTCGTGTGCCGCAAAGGCAAGTTTGTCATTTTCTTCTCTTCCACTGCTCCTGTCCTCCTTTTCCTCCCTCCCCCGTCCCTTCCTCTCCTGGGGGAAAAGAAGGTCTTACACACGCAGGCTAATTCCCAGTCAAACGTCCTCTGAAGAATGACAATAAAAAATAATGCAAATGTGTCCAACAGCAACTTACATAACGGGCCATAATTTTGCTTGAAGCAAGGAGGGAAAGAATACGAAACAGCCCCCTGGTTATATAACACCTTCAGAGGGACTGCTTAAGCAGACAGCAGCACAAAGGCTAATAACATGGAACTAATGAGGGGTTTCCGAGTGGCGTCTGACATGGGCTTTTTGTACAGCGGGCTCCCACACCTTCTGCAATTTATAGGATTAATTTTACCGCTGCAGCAGGCGTGAGGCTCTGTGTGCAGCAGACTCTTCTTCAACGTCCGTCTTTGTTGACAGAGCTGTTGGGAAGCCCAGAGGCCCCCGAGTCCAGGGAGGGGGAGAAGAGTGGGAAGCTGGGTGACTTCAGAAGCGAGATTTGGGTGCTTTTCAAGGGTCGAGGTTGGTGGGGAGAGCAAGTTTGGAAACTGGAGGGTGGTGTAGATTGGGTGCTGGCTGATGGGGGCAGGGTTGGAATGCTGGTTTACTGGCGGAGGGATTGGATGCTAGTTGATTGGGCCGGGGGGAGGATGGGAAGGGGATTGGGAGTTGGCTGGTCATGAGGAAAGGGCCAGGTGCTGCTTGGGCAGTAGGAGGAGAGAAGGGAGGGAATAAGGAATCAGACCTTGATTGCCTGGGGGAGAGGGGCCAGGGACTGGTTCCACAGCAGCAACACCAGGAAATTCCAGTAACTTTGTTTAACATTCCACCTGCAGCTTCCTAGAGAGGGAGAGAAGGCTGGAGACCTCTCCCTGCACAGAGAGGAGTCCCCAGGCTTGTCCCAGGCTCTGGCATGCAGAGCTCTTCTTAGTCACCTGGCCAGCAGTCTGCTCAGACCCCAGGGCTTGGACCTGCTGCAGCCCCAGCCTTGCTGGCCCAGTTGATCTAGAAGATGCTAAGAAACAGATGAGGTGTGAAATGAGACCAGGCCGGCGTGTCGCTATCCCCTGCAGCTGTCCCAGAGGGCATGGTAGAAGGTGCCTTCCTTCATCATTCCTCCAGGCTCCTCTGGGCTTTCCCCCACAGCTGTCTGCAGCAGGCTGGCACAGGTCTAACAAATTTTCCCATCCTCCTTGGGGCTCGGGATGAGCAGGTTGGGACGAAGGCTGGGCAGTGCATGGAGGCAGCACACAGTACAATCCCCTCCAGGCTGCTGTCTGTTTGTTTTGCAGGGACTCCTTGGCACAGCCTGAAATATTAATCTTGCCCTGGATTTCCGACTCAGCACTCGGCCCTCCCTGATTGGTCCCTCGGAGGGCATCGCTGCCAGTGTGCGGGAGGTGCAGCTGAGACCCTGGCTGCTTGCGCTCACTGCAGGGCACAGACACGACTCTTGATCTGTTGTAAACTCTGCCCAGCCCTGAGCTTTATCCCAGCAGCGGATCCAGGCGGCTTTACAGCATATGCTGCTGACACCACACAACATGCCTCTGATTAGCTGTATCTCCCCTGCCTGCACCGCTCAATCAGATCCATGGCACAAGCAGCCGTGCGGGGGAGGAGGCTGGGAGCAGTCTGAGTTCAGATGCAGGTTTGCTAATTTCTCGTGGGGAAAACCGCTGGCTTGTTCCAACCTTGGTCCTTTCTCAGACCAAGTGACCCTGTTGTGAATCCCTCATTGGCAACTGCCACTAGCCCATGGCACCTCCCTCTGCTGTTCTTCACCTTCTTTTGCTCTTCCACCTTCCCCACCTCCTCCCTTCCCACACGTCCATAGCGGAAAAGTCCTCCAGGAGTCAGCAGGAAATTAAATCCCTGTCTGTGGGTTCTATAGGATGCTTCCTTAGCCCCATAGATAGGTGATCATCCAATTACTTTCCTGAGGATTTCGGAGTCATTTTGACTGACTCCCGCTGCAGCTCAATAAAACCCTCTTGATTCCTTCCCAATGTCAAATGCTATAGAACTTTTCCTTACGGGGCACCGCACCTTTGTCCCCTCTCGGCTGTATTTGTGTAGCAGCAGCAGTGAGAGTAGCTTTTGTACAGGGATGTAGGGAGATCAGGTCCCTGCCCTGACGAGCTCACCATCTGAATTCACGTACAGGAGGGTGGAACGGGAGAGGCAGCAAGCGGAGTGGAGCAAGGGGCATGTCCTGTTAGCTCTGCTCAAATTTCAGGTTTATATGTAATTACGGGACCCCACTCCTGTGTCTGAGCTGTGATATGTTTTCTGTTTGAGTCAGTGCTCCAGCTTCGGAAACGCTGAGGGTCAGAAAGTTGTTGGGAAGAGGTTTGTACAGTGCCTGGCTCGCAGATACTCTGATCTATACTGTGGAAGTGTTTTCAGAAGGGGCCTGCTGGGTGGAGAAGCGGGGGACTGGGGCAGGCAGAGAGTTCCTGGTATAAAGAGCTGTGTGCCCTCCCTGCTTTCTTCTCTGTTCTTCATCTTTTTCCTGTCAGGCTCTCTGTCACCTCTCCTCACCTTTTCTCTTCCTCACTCTCTCCCCAGCTCCCTTCATCATCTAACCCCTTGGCAGAGGGGAGCTCTGAGTGATCAGCAAATGAGTGATTTCCCTTCAATGGCCATGATGTAGTGTAGGTGCTCTGGAAGCCACATGCCTCCCGGTAGCCTGGCAGAGGGAGAGCTATGCTGTAAGCCTTGGGGCTTCTGCCCACACTGTGAGTGGGGGAGGCAGGAAAAAAGAGACACACACAACCTTTGCTACTGAAGTACTAATCGAAGGCAGCTGAGTGCACGAGGACAGAGGATCGGGGTTTACCAGCTTTTCACCCCATAATTGCAAACTTGGCTCCCTTCACACAGGGCCCCTTGTCCCCCGTTAAAGATTCTGTCCTGATTTGCGTGCACTCTGGATTGCATGACCCGTCCTCCTTCTGACGCACAAAAGAATATGCCATGCAGGATGGTCCTGAGCCCATAACATTGGACAGCTGGCAGAGTGTACTGAGCACCCTGATCGATTTCTTGGACCAGCTACTTCAAAAAAGAGACAGCCCTGGGAGTACCTGAGCAGGTGGCAACCCTACCCTGCAGCAACCCAGGCCAGAGAATAAAGAGTGTGTCCCTCTCTGCTGCCCAGGCAGCTTGGATTTGTGGGAGGGAAGTGGTAAGGTGCCAGCCTGACAGGTCTGGAGCCTGCCCACAGAGCAGGGGCAGCACCAGCGAAAGGTACCCCCTACGCTGCTTAACCAGCATGCCTCACACCAGACCTGGAGGGACCGTTCGCCAGGGCAGAGAGAGAGAATTCAGTCTCAATGGATGATTCAGTCCTTAGCCTCTTGCCTCAGACTGCCAGCGAGGTTCCCAATTAATGTCTGCTTGGATGGCTTTTGTATTGTGGACACTTGTTGTAACACACTAATGGGGATACCCAGAGCTCTCGCTCTGCTTCCTCTCGGCCTCAGCATGAGCTGTTTTCGCTGGGGATTAGACTGTGTTAGCTCCCTGCTACTCTAACCTGTCTGCCTCTCCAGCAAGCTCTTCAAGTCTCTCCCAGCCCCAGCCTCACCTACCTGGCAACAATCACTGAACTCCAGTCCCCGAGCTCCTCAGAGGCTGGGCACTGCCGAGACACATCTCCACCACTGAGCATCCACAGGAGAGATGAAGTTCGCTGCTCTGTTAGAGTCAGTAGTCACAGCTTATTAATTTAACTGGGGTAAATACACCCTCCCCTTCAAACACAGTCCTGTGTTGTGGTTTATAGTCAAACTAAAACAAGTTTAACAACAGAGGAGCAGGTATTAAGTGATACCAAGTAAAAGGCATAAAGGTAGAAATGGTTATAAGCAAATAAAACTGAAAACACGCATGTAAAAGTCTAAAACTTCCTTTAGCAAGATACAGTCTTTGTTCAAGATGTTTTCCCTCACTCATAGCCTCCTTTCCAGCCTTTTCCTGGCCAGCCTGGTCAGGGCCCATCACAGAGATCAAATCACTTTGTTTCTTTGCCTCCAAGGTGAAAGATAAAGATGAAGTCTTCTGTCGGTGTTCCTTACATCCCCAAAGGGATGTCTTTGTCTTCTGGGGATTCGGTCTCTTGTGTCTCTCTGGGGTACAGGACCCATGTTAACTCTCTGTCTTTCGAGTTCAGGCTCAGAATAACCCCCACTAATTTAACTCAATGGCTTTGTTTACTGCTAATATGTAAATTGAGGTAAACCCACATTCCTTTGTCTAGGACAAATCTGTTTAGCCAGAGGCTGGGCTGTTTTACCTTAAACAAGTTTTAGTCACATCATAAAAAGGGAATTCATAACTTCACATGGAGCATGAACACGTGCATTTTACAATGATATAATTAACCAGTGTGTTGTTAGCTTGCATATGATACCACACAAGGCATATTTTGAACAAATATTATTGCAGTCATGTGTAGGGTGTGAATACAGAGGTACCTAGGGTCACGCTTGTCCACTAGGTAATATGAGCTTGGTCCGCCAATTCATTACACGTATGTCATGAGATGGTAATTACAGGCGGGTGACATTTTTTGACTGCAACGTTTTTTGACCTGAACAATTTTTTTTTTTTTCCGATTTTTAGGAATGGCCAGAGAACCAAACAATCAGTTATTTGCACAGCTCTGATGATAATGATTTTCAGTCACTATAGTATTTTGACACCATATAAAATGGTTAGGTGTTTGTTCTTGTTTTGTTTTGGTGTACTCATGTGGGCTGTAAGTAGCAGCTATGCGCCTAGGAAATGACTCAAGCAGATGAGAACGGATATCACTATTTGCACAGTGTCTAAATATTACACCACAACAATGAGCATTTCACCATGGTCTAACTGTGTAATGTGTAAGACTATCTGCAGTAGTCCATCTGCCAACTCTCAAAAATACTGTAGTTCCGAGCTGGATTCAAACCAGTGACCTTGCTGTGAGAAGACCCATGGTCCATTGACCCTATGTTTATTCTCTTCCATCTTCTACATTGTTTCTCTAAATGCATATAGAGACTGGGCTACCTTAGACAGGCAATTTGTGATACCGTATCTGGATTTTTTTCCCTTCTTAACATAAAAGAGACTTGCAGTGTAGTTTCTGTAGCTTGGGGAGAAAAACTGGCTTACAGTGAAATGCTTTTATCAAAGGCTGACTAACATGAGACATCTACCCCTCATGCAGTCCCCTGAACAGTTGGTCTTTTAATTTTTTTTTCTCAATAGCCTTTGCATGCAGTTTGCTCCATCTCTTGTCTAACAGAGGGCCGAAAGAGTTATGCTAGGGATGAGTTGCGCCACCCCCCAGCCTCTTACATAAGGCAAAGCCTGCAGGTGGCAGCCTCTGGCAGGACAAACTCATCCATCTGGGCCCCAGTGGGCAGGAATTTCTGGGCGTTTGGTGCCATTGCTGTTTCCTCTGATCCTATCTGCTTTTTTTTAAACTGCCCTCGGTCCATGAAGTGTCCTGCATTTGACAGCATTTATAAGTCAAGCGAGGAGCCCACATCAGCGAGAGCAGAAATCGGTGAGATAAGCAACGTGCTGTTTTTATTTATAAAAACAAAAGTGGAAACAGATGCTTTAAGTATAAGGAATAAAATCTGGAAAGCTAATACTGATCTCACTGGGCAGAGGTACTTTTAAATACCTGAACTGTGATGAATATTCATCTTTAGCCCAGGGGCTGGTGTGGGTTAGTGCTCCGAGCATTGGCCTGGAAGCCAGCGACTTCTGCATCCTACTTGTTCTGATACTGACCCACCCCGCCACACACACTGTGCCTTCGAGCAAGCCGTTTAACCTCTCTGCCTCAGTTTCCCCATCTGTAAAATGAGGTCATTAATATTGCCCTACTTTCCAAGGATGTTGTGAATATTCATGTTTGTAAAGCTCTGTGCAACTGCAAAGTGCCTGACAAAGGCATGCAATTCCCACTGAAGTCAGTGGAAGTTGCAGGTATTTATCCAAAACGAGGATTTGGCCCCATGTGGTATTCACATTACCAGTCAGGATCCTGGCCTTGTTATTCTATTTAAAGAGAGTTCTTGCTCCACAGGCCTTACTGTCTAATGAAAGATGTGAGAAGTGTGTGTAAGGAATAAGCGCAGGGCATAGGCGAGGGAGGGTGTGAGTAACAGTGCTAGGAGTTCATTGTTGTGGAGCCCGGCTGTGTGCATAGCAGGGTTTGAGTCATTCACCTGTTTTAAAAAGATAGAAAAAAAACAAGAAATCGTACAGAGCCCATTGCTCTCTGTGACCTGCCTGCCCTGCTTTAGTCACTAGGATTAAAATGAGAGAGGGTCTCAAGATATCAAGATTGTCACTAGATCAGAGCTTCCTCAAAGCTCAGGGGAGTTTGGCTGGGGGCTTCTGGCTCATCCCCCTCCTCTAATGGATGGAAGGGAATTTAGAAAGGGTAAAGGAATAATAAAGACCCAAGTAAGTATGCCATACAGATCTGCCTGGGAACTAGGAAATATAGGGCCAATTCTCAGTTGGTGAAATCAGCATTGACTTCAGTGGAGAGAGGCCAATTTATACCTGCTCCGGATCAGCTCCATAATGTTTTATGTTTAACAATACCTAGCTCTTTTCATCAGTGGAGCTCAAAGTGCTTTACAGAACATGCTGGTATCATGGTCCCTATTTTACAGATGGGCAATTGAAGCAAAGAGGGGTGCCTGCCCTGAACCCAGACTTCCTGAGTCCCCGTCCAGTGCTCTATCCGCTAGGCCACACAGCCTCTAGATAGCACCTTTGGGAAGACTCCAAAGCACTTTACACATTATCTGCATCCTGCACCACCTTGGGGAACAGGTGACCGCTCATGTGCCTGGTACCCTGCACAAGGGGTGGAGAACAATTCCTGTTGTATGTAAGGCCCCGTGGGATCGGCAGCATCTGCTAGGAGCTCCTCAGAAAGACATGTGCACACAGAGCAAACGTGGAAGGACTAAGGGCGGCCTCAGCTCTACTGTGGAAGGACTAAGGGCGACCTCAGCTCTGTGGGAAGTGTAGTCTGCAGGGGCAGGGATTTCGCTGAGCCCTGAGGCTTGGGTCCCTGAGCTCTTGCCTCTGGCGAGAGATGAGACTGATGAGTATAAACAGGCACAACCCAAGGCCTGGATTTGGTGGCTTTAAAAAAAGAGATTGGGGGAGCTTTTCAAAGGCACCAGTGGGAGTTAGGCGCCCAGTTCAGTGGGAATGGGACACACTCAATGCCTTTGAAATCATCCCCTGTTAACCATAAGGTGGGACAGAAGGTGTCAGAGAGAGCTGTGGGGAGTGGGGGGTGGGGGGGGAGAGGAGGGGTCAGCTCGGTGTGGGGGCAGGGAAGCAAATAAACAAATGTAACATAAATTTGTTAAAATTTCTACCACTCCCCTGATAAATAAATATATCCTCTCACCACCCCAACCCCACATCCTCTGTCTTACATGCCTCAGCATGCCAACCAGTCTTTGTGGCTCTGTAGAGCTGAGGATGATGGTTTCATTCCGAAGATTAAGAACCTGGCCCAGGATTCGTGGCATTTATTCCCCATCTGCCTGAGGCAGGGAATATGGCACTGGAGGTGGGAATTGGGACACCTGACTTCCATACTTTGCCCCTGGGAGATGTGTATTTACGCTTACCGCTTGGGCAAGTCACTTAGCCTCCTCATGCCTCAGTTACCCCATCTGTAATCTAAGGAGGAGGATGGTATCCAGCCTGGAGCTCTGCAGATACAAAGGGCTCAGTATTATTAAGCTTCAGGAGCTGGGGTAGAGAAACCGTGTGCAGGTCACAGGTGGAGAGAGATGATTTGTTTAGTTTGCTGAAGATGAGCGACTTTTCTGACCGTTTTTTCGAAGAGTGTTTTCTCAGGCCCTGCTGCCTCCGTTCCCTCTTGAAGGGAGAACGCCCATTTCCCTCGGCCTGAGCTACCTTTCCTTCTCCAGCTAGGACAGGGAGTGCTGAAATGAACAAGATGATGAATTACTCTAATTGCAGCCACTTCCAGGGTCTCCTCCCCTTGGCCTGGGCTTTGTGGTCCTCCCTTAGTTATTGTGTTTTGTTGGTTTCCTGACACCCACTTGTTACCAATATTAAGGAAGCACTGTATTAAATCAGCAGCCGCTATTGACCCTGCAGAGCGGTAACTTTTACACTCTTTCTCCAAGCTGGTTTACATTTCCCTGTCTTGAATCTTTCATGGGCTTTGCCTCATGTATTTTTAATAGTTTGGGATTTGGTTAAAGCACACTCTGGCTTCCAGCAGGGATTTGCAAGACAGAAGGAGGGAAGAGGGATTATAACCTGTACCTGTAGAGGAGGTTTGTGGGAACAGGGGTTAGCAATGGAGCGCAGATCTATAGTAGATTGGGATGATAGGGGTGGGCCAGGGATTATTTAGGGTCCTAGGGGAGGTCTGAAAAGGGTCTAGAGACAGTAGACTTGATTCACCATTTACCTGCACCCCTTATGTGGTTCTTTACACTACCGCACAATGTTCCCTCTTGATAGGATTCTGCCCAGGTGTAAATTGTAGCAATAGTTGTGACTAATTCAGGGCAATAGTAAATCAGGCCCAGTGCTCTCCTTGCAGGGTGGTTAGGGTTCAGTCAGGGAGTATAAGGAAAAGGAGGTGTCGTTGGGGTTCATTGACCGTAGTGGTCATCTTGATCAGAGAACCAATCTTGGCTCCAGTGGCCTTATGGGGATTCGTGAGGGGAGTTTAGGAGGCTGCCAGGGGAATTAGTGTAAGTTTGTTCACCCCAGTACATCCCTTGGATGGCGCTGGGCTGTCATCTGTCTGTCACTTCCACTGCTTTATTAATACACTGATTATTTTTTTGAGCTCCTTGCATGCAGCCCAGCGCCTGCCAAGGAAGCCTCTGCAGGGAAAGGGGATTCTTCTAGATGACATCTCTCTGGGCACAGTAATGTCTGGCTTTGGCAGCTGAGCCGGTTTCTCCCTGCAGGGAACTGCGGAGGAGGGGGAAGAGACCTTCCCCTCCATCTGTGCGCTTCTCTCGGAAGGGACCTCGATCATGGGCTTGTGATAGCTTCCCCTGTGGCTCTGTGGGACACGCCCTCAGGGAGTGGGAGTCTTAGCTATCGCCTCCCTTTGTAACTGGGAATGGCTGGAGCTGGAACTTTCCTTTTAATCTCTGACCCCAAAGCAGGGAGAGTGTGTTCCTCTGGCTGTGCTCCAAAGGCATTCCTCTCCCTCTGGCCATGTGGGGGAGCTGTGAGGGATGCTGCCTTTCTCTGGCCCCAGGATGGAAAAGCCTTTATAGGACAGATTATCCCCTCCAGCATAAAGGACATGGAATAAGAGGAGATGCTTGAGTCAATGAGCAGGACCTGGGGAGTGCAGCTGAGAGTCACTTAGTAAGAGTCACTCCGAGCCAGCAGGGGGTGGTGCTGAGCAAGGTGTGCCGTGGGCCACTGAAGGACAATGGGATAGTGGTCCAACCATCACAGTAGCAGAGAGATGGACGGTACCAGGGGAGGCAACAACTGCCTCACAACAGGGTATTGCGGCTAAGTGGCCCTCGTACCGAAATGATCAGACTCAATGGGTGAAAAAGTTGGGGAGGGAGTGGTGTACATCAGTCCCAGCAACGGGGGTCTGACAGTGGCCGTCACTCTTAGGGGATGGGTGGTAGAACGCAACACGCTAGTGTAACCCACACAGCTTCTGGGTGTGGTGTTCTGTCCCATCTAGTGGCACCGAGACCAATTAGAGAGAGAGAGATAAAGTGAGTCTGCTCTACAGCCTTAGCTAACAGTCAGTTGGCTTTTAGCTCATGCGGTAGAGCAGAGGAGGGCAAACTGTGGCCTGCGGGTCACATCCGGCCCGCGGGACCGTCCTGCCCAGCCCTTGAGCTCCTGGCCGGGGAGGCTGGCCCCTGGCCCCTCCCCTGCCGTCCCCCGTTTCCCGCAGCCCCAGCTCGCTGTGCCACCAGTTCTCTGGGCGGCGGGGCTGCGAGCTCCTGCTGGGCAGCACGGCTGGCATGGCTGGCTCTGGCCGGGTGACATGGCTGCCAGTCCTGGTGCTCTGAGCGGCATGGTAAGGGGGCGGGGAGCAGGGGTTGGATAAGGGGCAGAGGGTCCCAGGGGGCAGTCAGGGGACAGGGGGTGGTTGGATAGGTGTGGGAGTCCCGGGGGGCCTGTCAGGGGACTGGGCAGTCAGGGGACAGGGAGCAGAGGGGGTTGGATATGGGGGTAGGGTACCAGGGGAGGGGTCCCGGGAGTAGGCGGTCAGGGGACAAGGAGCGGGGGGGTTGGATGGGTTGTAGGTTCTGAGGTGGGCAGTCAGGGGGCGGGAAGTGGGAGGGGGCAGAAAGGGGGCAGGGGCCAGGCAGTTTGGGGAGGCACAGCCTTCCCTACCTGGCCCTCCATACAGTTTTGCAACCCCAATGTGGCCCTCAGAACAAAAAGTTTGCCCACCCCTGTAGTAGAGTCTCAAGCACTAAGCTCTAGAGGTCCCCGGTTCGATCCCGACGACCGCAGTCTGTTGGTGTTACACAAGCACAGCAGGGTGTGCTGCTGCAGTGTATAAAGCGCCCATGCATACACACAGCAGGAAAAGCACATTAGTACAAGGGAGACAAAGGCTCATCCAGAACATGGGGAGCTACAATGGGCCCCAGCCCCTGTGAATTAGGAATGTAGATATGACCAGCTATATCACTGCTAGTCCAACATTCATTAAGTGCACTCTTGTGGGGTACAATTTTGCTGCCCTCTGAAACATGGCAACGCAGGTGCCAGGGCTAGCCTTTGTAACATGCAGTGGGAGGAGGGGAGCACGTTGTGTTGCTGATCTCTCTTAAACACGCCTTATTTTCTGTGACCCCCCGCCCCCTCCATCCCCAAAACCTAGTGGTGTATTTGCCCTGAACCCAGTATTCACACATGATTGCACAGGGCCCTTTGCTGAGTAGCAGACGATGCATCTCCCACTTAGAGGCAGGGATGCTGCCTTTAGGGCAGTAATAATGTGCCTCTTGCAACTTGGGCACTTTTTGGTGCACACCAGACATGCATCTGATGGGATGATTTTTCTGGCTCTGGGTACAAAGGACAATGGGCCAGACCCATGGAGCAATGCTGATTCACACCAGCTTAGGATCTGACCCACTCTCTTTCTTTGCTCCCCTATTCCAATGGTTGTAGAGGAGACTTTTCTCTGTAGTAGGAACCCTTGCATCTCTCTTGTCAAGGAAGAAGCTGTAGGGTATTTCCCCTGATTCCACAGCTCCAGATCTATTAGGATCTCTCTGCTCTTTGTGTGTCACTCTGTCTTTCCTCTTGTCATTTCAAGTCTCTTGACTTGACCCAGGAATCACTTTGATGGGTGCACAGTTTGCCTTGAGTATGTTGCTGACATTTGTGGATTGATACCACGTGTGGCCGAGAAAGCCATCTCACAAAGTCCTTTCTTTCACAAACTGTTATATAAATCCACTTTCATACTGCACTTGTGGACGTCACTGAAGCTCTGTCCATACCCATAACATCATTGTTTCCATAGTAACTAGCATACTTCCAAGGGGACACAGTGGAAGGAGACTAAAAAAAGGATAAAAAGGGAACAAGACAAATATGTGACATATCCCAACTATGTGCCGGTGTGGGATGCTATAAAGATTTTACTGCCATTTGTTTAGGAGGTCTTGCATAACACTCTCTCTCTCTGATGGCTCCAATACTCGTGAGTAATGCAGTCGTCACAGACTAGTGGCAATAAAAACTTTATAGCATCCCATATTCTCCTTATAGGGCAGAGGGTGGGCACATGCGCTGTAGAGATGTTAGACTTAGTTTATTTCTCTGAGAACCAATAACGAGATGAAGAGGGTGCTGGCCAAGCCTCCAAAGCATATCTGGGTAAGGCCTCCAGCTCTCTGCACGGTATGTTCCCATGATGATCCATGTCCCCAAAAGCTTTGATTGTCCATCCCCCACATTTTGTGATCTAAGCAAGATGGTCATTTTTTGTCTGCTGCACCGGCGAGTACATGGCATGCCTTCTAATGGAGATTTATAAGGGTATGTCTACCTTGCAGTGAGAGGTGTAATTTCCAGCTCAGGTTAGGGTTGCCAATTTTGGTTGGATGTATTCCTGGAGGTTTTATCACACGACATCATCTTTAATTAAACACTAATCTTTAATGCCTGGAGACTCCAGGACAATCCTGGAGAGTTGGCAACCGCAGCTCAGGTAGATGTACACAGGCTTGCTTAGATCACATTAATGCACTAGAAATATCAGTGTAGCCACACTAGGGTGGTCAGTCATACAGGCCAGCTGCCTGAGTACAAGCCCATCAGCGCACACTTGGGGGGTTAGCCCGTGCCGTACAGCTCTGCTGTAGCTACATGGCTATTTTTAGCGTGCTAACTCAGTCAGAGCTAATGCAGCTACGTCTACCCAATCTGGCAATTGCCTATGGGTGTGTCTGCTCTGTGATCAAAGGTGTGATTGCAGCGCGGGTGGATTTACCCTCACTAGCTTTGATTGAATGAGTGTGCTAAAAATAGCAGTCTAGCCACTGGCTTCAGCACTGGCTGTATGAGCCCACTCAGAATCCCATGTAGGTAGGTGTGTTCCTAGCCCTCTCTGGAGTGTGTGGATTACAGCCAGTGCCCGTATATCTAACCGAGCTGCCATCACATCTTCGATTGCAGTGTAGACCTACCCTGAAGCAGGCAAGAATGAAGTGCAGGAGCCAGCCAGGGGTCTGCGTGGAGTTTTACTGGATGTTGTGCTGTGCTCTGGGAGAGGGAAAGAGAAGGCGGAGAACGGAGGGGTGGGGTGCTTTGGGGAGGGTTAGTGGGGTGGTATTGCAGGAAGGAAGGGGAGTCCTTGAGCACTTTGGACAATCAGCCCATAAGGTAAAGACACTGAGGCTTAGACCTGGTCTGTCTTTCACACAACCAGTTTATCCAGCCCTAATTACAGCCCCAGCAGGGTGCCATGTGTCTCATCCAGGACCTGCTTCCCCACACACAGCATTTCTCCCTGCCCTTCTGTGGCTGCTCATGGAGTCCTGTCCCCTGTCCCATTTCACCTGGTCAGCATGTCCACATCAGGCTCTGGGAGGGAAGGGTGTGTGTGGTACAGCACAGCTCTCTGCCCATTTTGTAGCAATTACTTGGGTTTCCATGTCTCTGCCTCCCTCCCTCTTTCAGGCTGTGATCACGGAGTCTACATTTAGTCAGGCTACAACTCTGCTTTCCATCGGAAATGTTTGCCAGGTAATCAGCCAGCCGGCCAACTCTTTAGCCCTTGCCGTATTCTGATGCCGTGCGTGTTTCCATGTGCACATTTTTAAGGGACCGTTTGCAATAAGCTGATGCTTCTGACATTCAGGGGTGAAGATTCCACCCATTACACATTTCACAAAGCAGGGGAGACCTTAATTACACAGCACCAACAAGGATTTTACTGTATTTAATATAGTTCAAGTTATAATCCCTACCCCTGCTTACAGCAGTGATCCTGGAGCAGTCCATAGGAGGAGGTTCCCTTACGCAAGACAACCCTGGTTTTTAACGGCATCATCGTGAGTCAAGGGGCCTAACGGGCTGAATTCTCCTAACTTTATCCTGGGAGTTATTGGCCTTGTCTGAGCCTAGGTCAATAACAACGCGAGAGGGGCCTACAATAAAGAAGATCCCGAGGAACGTGTACACGGGACAATTCTGTGCGCTGATACCCACACAGTCTCAGTTACGGTGTGAGGGAGTGGGGAGCCTGACCTGGTGCATCAGAAATAAGTGTGGCTGGAAAAACGAGAATTGTTTGGTGAAAACGTGGTGAGGTTTTTGGCACTGGTTTGCATTCTGATGTGGCACGGAAACCAAGACTGTCAAAACCGCACAAGGGGAAGAGAGTGCCGCCGCAGAATAGCCAATAGCCCGCTGGTGAGGGCATGCGCCTGCAATGCAGAAGACCCAGGTTTCAGTCCCTGCTCCTTTTGCTTATGCTCTCCTGGCAGGTTGGGCAGGGCTAGGTCACGGAGTACCGAGCCTGATGGACAATTGCCCTGAATTATTGCCATAATTTTCAAAAGGAGCTGAGCACCTGGCGTGTACCCATTCTACTGAGCTCTTTTGAAAATCTGGCTCATGGGGTCTCAGAGCCAGCAGGGATTCGCTCGGTTTGCCAACGTGCCCTCTTCTGGTGGTGCCTCACCACCACCGCTTCTGCTCCTGGACCCAGGTCACCCTCTTCAGATCACTGCCCTCTGGCTGTGTCACACACTCGGCTCTCCCCTCTTCCGGGGGAACTGCAGTCCACTGTCCAGGCACTTCCTTCAGGGGCAACCACAGTCTACTGTTTAGCCACTTCCCCTGTGGCCAGGAGCAGGGGTGAGGGGGGACAGACCCAGAGCCACCCACTACTCCAGGTCCTGGCCCAGGGATCCATAGATAGCAGCCACTTGCTGCGTCCCCTCCAACCCCTCAATCTCTTTCCCTGGGCCACTTCCTCACAGCCCTAGCACCTTCTTCACCCTTACCTCAGGGCTTCAGTATGCCAGTCTTAGCAGCCAGCCAGGAGCTCACTCTCACTCCTCTGCCCAGTACTGCTTGATCCCGGGTGCTAGGGACCTTCCACCTGCAAGGCAGCCAGTCCCCTCCTCTCCCTGCTCAGGCTCTGGGGAGTGACTGAAGCTGCTCTGCTCTGCATTCCTTCTTATATGGGCCAGTCCGGCCACGATTGGCTGCCTCCTGCACAGCCTCCCAGGTCTGCTTTTAGCTCCTTTTCTGCCAGTGTGGGGCAGCTGCCCCATCACACCCCAAACGGTTCCTCTAAGGAAAGGTAGCCAGAGACTAGCATGAGTGGGGCTGTGCAGGTGAGTTGATGTAGTGCAGGGGGTGGGGGAGATCATGCTAATACCTGCGTTAAGCCAGTCAGCATGCCTAGTGTGAAATTTCTGTTGCCTGCAGCCTGGGCAGCCCAGGTCTGAGCTGAGTGCTCATGCCCTTAATCAAAAGCGCTGTGCCTTCTCTTCCAGCCAGCCTGACGCTCTTCCAGCCAACCCAAGTGCTCTTTAATTATTACAGCTCAGAGAACTGGTCTGGTAAAGCAAATGGATGTCTAGCCAAACTATCAGACCCCATCTTGTGGCCTTTGGCCCCTCTGCTTCCCATCCCGGAGGGAACCCAGAAGCTCAGAGACGTAATAACAAAAAAACTAACGTGTGTGGAGGGGTGGGGTGGTTGATGTCCTCAAACTTCACAAAAAGGCTGCTCTCAAGTGCTGGTAAAGGATCAAGGCAACTTATCCCAATCAGTTCAGCTGTCTGTGCATAAGAAAGGGGAAGACTGATAATTCTGTACTGTCTGAATCTAGTCGGCGTGATCTTCACCATCCAAGAAAGGCATGATTGCAGCAAATGGCAGTAGGGACAGATGTCTGCAGTGGGAGCTGCAGGGTAACTAGAAGAGACCTTGTCCTGTTGGGGGCGGGAATAACTGTGGGGGGGGGGTGTCAGGGGAGCAGGAGGTGTCCTGCTTAATTCTGATTCTGTTCACAGTGATATTACCTTGAGGAGTAAATAGTTAGGAAATTATTTTGTACAGTGTCCCGCAGAAACCGAGCACTTCACAATTATTATCCAGTTAAACATTACAAGCTAAGCAAAGCTGCACTTGAGGGCATACCTCCAAAGATACCCAGGTGCTGCAGGAGTCAGTGTTGCAGTACCTGGCATTTTTCCCTCTGAGTCAGCACTAAGCCAATACCCAGAAGTATGGTGCTTGGAGATGATATGCTGTGAAAAGTGCTTTCCTCTGGATGAGTCTTAAGACCAAGGTCCTGGACTCCAGGACTGGCCCTAGACCAAATGGCACCCCAGGCGAGGAGTGTCTTTGGCACCTCCTCCATTTGTTAAACTTTTGAATACCTTATTTTTTGTTGCATTTGTAGCCCATTTCATGCTTTGATGCACGATTTGCATGTATGATGTATCCCTCTCATATAAGAGGATAAATTTGCACTCTAGGAGCTGTAAATCTGTATTTATTCATGCTAACAACAAAAACAGCCCCCCAAGCCTGGCACCTCAGGTGTCACCTGCCCCTAAATCCAGCCCTGCTGGCCACTTGTCATTAACACACCACCCCCATCCAGCTGCTCTGTTTGCAAGAGTACAACTCAATGTGTTGCCAACTCTCATAACTTTGTGAGTGATATTTAGGGATCTTTTTTAACCCCCAGATTCTCCGATCCTGGGATTATGTGAGTCTCTCAACTTTCATAAAAAAAAGAAAAAAAGAAAAAAAAAAGTTTTAACCCTCCTGGTTGCAGAGAAAAGCTTGAAAATGTGGATCTTAAAGGCCCAAAGCCCAGAAGCCAAACAAGAAGAATCTAGGGCTGATTTTTCGACTAAACTTTTTTTTTTCTGTCAGAAAATGCTGATTCATCATAAGTGAAGCTTTTGTGGAAAAGGTTTGGTATCAATGGCCTTTTTTGACTCAAAACAGTTTTGCAAAGGAAGTTGAGATTGTTAAACAAAACTCTTCTGGTTTTCTGGTTTCAAATGACTTTTTGTTGTGAAAGTTAAGTTAATTATAGTAAACAAAATGAAAAAAAGTCAAAATTGGAACAAAACATTTTGGAATGATTGAAATGAAACATTTCAGTTGACCCAAACTGATCTTTTATTTTTCAGATTTTCAATTCATTACAATTTTTGAGATTTTAATTTTTTGTCCTGATTTAGAGCAGGAAAAATTTTCAAAACCTTGAACATTTTTGTGGGATGGGAAAACTGTTTCCTTCCCAGCTCCAGAAGAACCCCAAATTGATTGTGTTTAAAATCTCATGATTTGGGGAGACTAGACTCATGATTTTGAACATTGGGGATTGGCAATACTGAACCCCGGTCTGTTTGTCCAGTTCTAATTTAGTTTACTAGATTAAATTCCCCCTGGATACAGCATTCACTTCCTCAGCTGAATAGTTGTGTAGCTTTGCTCTTGCACTGCTAAACAACTACAACATCAGCTTTCAGAGATGGTTACATTTCAGTAGTGGGGGAAATCTATTTAGTTTAACAAAGAGAGGGTTAAAGGGTGACTTGACTACAGTCTATAAGTACCTACATTGGGAACAAATACTTAATACTGTAAAAGTTGTGTTATCTGGCACTTTACCAAATGGAAAGCTCTAGAAACTGGCATTTCAGGAGAGGTGCGGGGCGCGGGTTCTGAGAGGGAGTTTGGGTGTGGGACGGAGGTCCAGGCAGGGGGTTGGGGCATGGGAGGGGTTTTGGGGTGCTGGATCGGGGCAGCGCTCAGCTCGGGCGGCTCCCTGCAAGCGGCGACATGTCCCTGCAGTTCCTAAGCAGAGGAATGGCCACATGGGCTCCGTGCACCTCCCACGCCCTGACCCAAGTGCTGGCTCACAGCTACCATTGGCTGGGGACCATGGCCAATGGGAGCTGCGGGGGCAGCATCTGCGGGTAGAGGCAATGTGCAGAGCTGCCTGGATGCGCCTCTGCCTGGGAACTGCAGGAACATGTCACCACTTGTAGGGAGCTGCCCGAGGTGAATGCCATCCCGATCCGGCACCCCACACCCCCTCTTGCGCCCTTGCCCCAAGATCCCTCCCACACCCAAACTCTCTCTCTCTTAGTTAACCGGAAGTTTTGACTTACAGGCACCCCTCACCTCCCCCAAATGCTGGATAACAAAGCTTTTACCATAATGTACTCTTCAATCTAGCAGAGAAAGGTATAGCGTGATTCAATGGCTGGACGTTGAAGCTAGAGAAATTCAGTCTGGAAATAAGGTATAAATTTTTAATGTTCAGGTTAATTAACTACTGGAACAATTTACCAAGGGTTGTGGTGGATTCTCCATCACTGACAATTTTTAAATGAAGATTGGATGTTTTTCTAAAAGATCTGCTCTGGGGATTATTCTGGGGAAGTTCTCTGGACTGTATTATACAGGAGATGAAACACGATGATCATACTGGTCTGCCCTTGGAATCTGTGAATCTATGAAATGATTCGTGGCTACAGTCTGCATTTCAATTTGTAAGCCTTTGGGGGTATGTCTACACAGCGATTAAAAACGTGTGGCAGGCCTATGCCAGCTGACTCAGGCTCACGGGGCTCGGGCTAAGGGATGTCCCGGGGCTCGGGCTAAGGGATGTCCCAGGGCCCAGGCTCCAGCCTGAGCCCGAATGTCTACACTGCAATTAAACAGCCCCATAGCCTTAGCTCCATGAGCCTGAGTCAGCTGACATGGGCCTGCCACACGTTTTTAATCGCTGTGTAGACATACCCCCAAAGACATACCCTCCAGGAGTGTTTAATTGCAATGTAGACATACCCTTAAGGATTTTCGCATGGCTGCATCAAAAACTCAGATCTGAGAGGAGTCTGATCATTAATAGCACAGGGAAGCCAAGAACACAGCACCTTAAGCAGCTGCAAGGGTAAATACATTAAAAATGAAATTTCAAAAACACTGGGATAAATAATCACCGAGCTCCTGATTCTCCGGTCTGATGCTGAAATTGCATGGATTACAATAATCTCCTGGGCTTGTCTTTCTTGGACACGAACCAGTTTTAAACAGCTACAGAAGTATAATACACACACACCCTCCCCCTGTCCTTGTATTTCCCAGTTCACATCAAATGGACAGGGGGAGGGTGTATGTGTAGTATATTTCTGTAGCTATTTAAAACTGTATTTCCCAGTTCTCATCTCTCATCTTCCTAACTCCATTCTCATTAATGGCTGCAGCTTATCGTAGTGTCACTCCTAAACTGCGGGATCTCACTGACACTGCAGGGAAAGGCTGTAAAAAGCAGAAAGTCAGTTCCCAGGTGAAATCCCGTTGGATTTAGTGGGGTTGCATCTAGTTAACTCGCAGCAGGATATGGCTCTATTTACAAGTCTGCTTCTTGGTTTCAGACTAAGGAGCAGGAGGTTCACAAGGGACAATGCTCAAGTTGGGCAACTGCTGCCAAAACGTTCCATGAATATTTGTTTAAACAAATTTGCATCAGCCCCACTGGAGCTCTTTGTGTGTTCGCTCTCCAGGAACTTTCATGCAATCAAACTTTATTGGCATATTTGCTCACGCAATCCTTATGTTAAGATTGCATGCTTGAATCCGTCTGGAAACCTGAGTCTACTAGTGACACTCATCCAGTCAAGGAACAGAAATGAGACCACATGATTTATAAGGCCCAATCACAACTATGCAATACAGCTTGAATAACAAGTGGTAGACTAAACAAAATATATAAAAGCTTGCCTTGATTATTGTGACTGGCTGAGCTCCATTCAGCGCAGAACCAGAGGGATTGGGACAACGATAGTTTGTGCCTCTCCCCTCCTGAGCCTGAGCTGATTTGGCCCCTCAGCTAACACTGGAGCAGCCACAGGGCTGCTATAATTCATGCTGGTTGATTAGAGCTGTGAAGGGCCACTGCTCCAGCTGGGGATTGCCAAAGGACAACAGTGCCCTTTCCTTGAATATACCCCTGACATGCCTTCTGCCTGGGAGCTGCTGGGGTGGGTGGGTGATGCCCCCAAACTGAGTTATTCTGAGTTGGATGCTTAAGCCAGTTTTTTGGCCCTTTTGCACTGCCAGATTGGTGCAAAAGGGCCATAGCAGCGACCAGCATCGGACCATATATCTTCATATTATTTTGAATGACAGTTAAATCTATCACCATTGAGACCTATTTGCCCGGATTCAGCGAAAAGATAAAGAAGTGAAATTTGCCAAGTAAATGATGATTTACAAATGATTCACCCAGGTCTAGATTCCACCTGAGGGGGCATTTCCCATTGCTAACTCGACAGGGTTATATCTTGGAGTAAACATGTGGAAGTGCATCTTCTAGTTCTAAGCTGAGGGGCAGAGTCTAAGGGTCCATTACACCCGGCCAGTTCTAATCCAAGGGGCTGTACCACAGGTTACACCTGGGCGTATAAATTCTGACAGTGCATCTTCCCCGGAAGAATCCAAGGGCGTGAATGAAGCTTGCAAACTAAACTCCAAAGCAAGGCAGCCGTGGCAGAGATATAAAGTCCCAGCAAATGCTGAGAGCAAAAAAGATGGAAACGTAGACGCCTGATTTCACTTTCAAAAGAGCACAGTTAAAAAAAAATCCAATTAAATGTCCCAGATTGTGATAGGAATCCTATAACCCTTCAACTGGGCTTTACATTAAGAGCCTTTCCCTGCATTTGGACTCACGCAGTCAGAGGCAAAGCTGAAAAGGGGGTTATTATTTCCATCTGTGAGGCAGATTAATTTTGAAGGACTTTTAACTTTCCTCTCGAATGGCCTGAATTAATGTTTTAGGATTTGAGTCATTTTCCCCCCCCCCTTCTCAAAGGCCGAACCTTGGAAGTTCCATTATGCTCTTGTCAAGGGGGCTATTTCTGGAATTGATGATATGAATGAGGCCTAAAACTCCATTCTCATTAACGGCTGCAGCTTATCGTAGTGTCACTCCTAAGCTGGGGGATCTCACTGACACTGCAGAGAAAGGCTGTCATTTCAACCCAATTTTCCCATCACATTGGCACAAAAATTCCAGGCCCCAGAAGCACTGTCTGTGTGCTGGTCTGTAAGCTGCAGTTCTACAGAGCAGAGCTCTAGCTGAGCACAAAGGAAATGACTGCAGCTCCTAGTACTGGGAATTCAGGGACAGACATGGTACCCAATCCTCTAGAGTGCAAGGCTTGGCAAAGGACCTGCATGACTGGGACTTCAGGAAAGATGCAGGAAGCCCTCCTCGCCCAGGCATCAATGAATGGCTTCGTGCCTGGAGCGTCCGGAGGGATTTGGGCTTGGCTCCTTTCCCCAAAACATAAGGAATAGCATGGAGCAGAGGTGTCAAACACCCAATGCATGGGCTAGATCCAGCCTGTTTGATGGGTTTATGTGGCCCCCGAGGCACGTTATGATTCTGCTGACTCTGAGGTTTCATTTCAGAATAAAAGTCAGTTTTAGCCTTCTTGGTTCCAAAGATAATCTTGCAGTTGTGACCCTGAGTGTAAAGCAATTCCTGAGTCTGCAGACAGCCTGAAACCATGACTATGGGGAGTATGGACTCCCTCTTCCTCTGCCACTGTCCCCGTTAATCTCATTATGGAGTTAACGGTATAGCCAAACGTTGACACTTTAAATGTCCAAACTAACTATTTGATGGCTATCCTTCATGTGATGGGTTGCGAAAAGGGGTAAAAAGTGACGTTTCTTAGGGGGGATTGAGAGTTTCTGAAGGGAAGGAAATGCAGACAAAAGAAAAGAGGAGAGAGTCAAAAGAGGAAGAGAAACAGAGAACGCAGAATGGAGACAGAAAAGCAACAAAAGGTAAAAATAGCACTGATCCTAAAGGTGAGCATATTTTCTTTACTAAGCCATGCTGGATGCCACAATAAGTGACTCAGCAACGATAACCCTAAAGGGTTAGCTAATACATAAGGGCCATATTCTACCCTTGATATTTGTGCAAATTGACATCAGTGGAAGTGTATGTAGCCTTGTGTTGATACCCTGACCCACGGACAATAGGTAAAAATAGAATTTCTCCCACTCCCTAGGCTGAGTTTGGCACTCAGGCCCTGGAGCCTTCCCTAGAGCACAATCCTGGACTCTGAATTCAGGGTGTAACCTGGAGCCCTAGTCACCTATCCTGGCAGGAAATAACACAGAGTCCCCTCCACTCTTAGAGTGCAGATAACAGATGGCGCCCCACTTCGTTTGGGCTTAGGAAACAGCCTGGGGCCCATTTCTCCCCATTGGTACCCCGTACACTCTCAGTACAGAACATGGAAGCCCGTTCTGTTGTTCTCCCAAGGTTTTGAGCTGGAGCCTTTTAATGTTAAAGGGCTTCCCCGGCCGTGTTAGTGGTAGAACTCATACTGCGCCATGAGGTGAACCTGCAGTGTGAGTCTCGTAGGTTTTGGGAGAAATGTGTTCTGGGCCCGATTTTTTTTTCCCTGGCTCCTAGCATATGATGTAACTGCCAGTTTTCTTCATGGGCAGGACCAAGAAATGAGCCTTAAGAAACATTTTAAACTCTCAGAATGCCTGTCAATGACTTTTTCTGGTTAAAAAAAAAACAACACAAAACCTGTGACTCATTTCCCACATCCAGTTGCAAACTTCACACCTTATTCTCCCCATCGGATTGGCTCTGGAGTCAGAAGTTACACCAACCCCATGCAGGTGACGTCTGTTTGGGAGCATTCAGGAGGAAATAAGGGCAGCAGTAGGGTATTCTCAGTGCTGGTGAACGTTGAGCCACATCGCTGTTCATTGCCTTTGAGGGAATGGATGTAGCTGGCGGATTGAGACTGATGTTCAGGCTGTCCCACAATCCTTTTGTTGGTGCTGCTTTGCGCAACAGCTTTTCATTTAATTCAGTCACTGGTGAATTTAATCCAAACCTCTGCCACCAAATCAGATTAAACATATTACAGTGTCCACCTGTTTTGATCATCTTAAGTGGTATGAGGCTGGATAATTAAATCGTGGGTTCTTGCTTCTTAACTATGAAAGGTCAGCTTCTGCTACCCATAGGAAAGTGAGTAGCATCCTACTCAGAGCTAGAGCTGGCTGTAATTTCTTTTGACAAACTGGTCTTCTTGTTGGTGAAAAATGGTCTTTTTTCAGAAACAAACGTTTTCATGGTGAGTTGAATTTTTTTTCACATTTTTTAATTTTTTTCAAGCTTTTTTGTGATTTTTTTAATTGAAATTTCAGAGTAACAGCCGTGTTAGTCTGTATTCGCAAAAAGAAAAGGAGTACTTGTGGCACCTTAGAGACTAACCAATTTATTTGAGCATAAGCTTTCGTGAGCTACAGCTCACTTCATCGGATGCATACTGTGGAAAGTTTAGAAGATCTTATTATATACACACAAAGCATGAAAAAATACCTCCTCCCATCCCACTCTCCTGCTGGTAATAGCTTATCTAAAGTGATCACTCTCCTTACAATGTGTCTGATAATCAAGATGGGCCATTTCCAACACAAATCCAGGTTTTCTCACCCCCCCCCCCCCACACACAAACTCACTCTCCTGCTGGTAATAGCTTATCCAAAGCGACCACTCTCCTTACATTGTGTATGATAATCAAGGTGGGCCATTTCCAGCACAAATCCAGGGTTTAACAAGAACGTGGGGGGGGGGTAGGAAAAAACAAGGGGAAATAGGTTACCTTGCATAATGACTAAGCCACTCCCAGTCTCTATTCAAGCCTAAGTTAATTGTATCCAATTTGCAAATGAATTCCAATTCAGCAGTTTCTCGCTGGAGTCTGGATTTGAAGTTTTTTGGTTGTAAAATAGCGACTTTCATGTCTGTAATCGCGTGATTTTAGTGAAAGTTGCTATTTTACAACCAAAAAACTTAAATCCAGACTCCAGCGAGAAACTGCTGAATTGGAATTCATTTGCAAATTGGATACAATTAACTTAGGCTTGAATAGAGACTGGGAGTGGCTTAGTCATTATGCAAGGTAGCCTATTTCCCCTTGTTTTTTTCCTACCCCTCACCCCCCCCCCCCCCCGACGTTCTTGTTAAACCCTGGATTTGTGCTGGAAATGGCCCACCTTGATTATCATACATAATGTAAGGAGAGTGGTCACTTTGGATAAGCTATTACCAGCAGGAGAGTGAGTTTGTGTGGGGGGGGGTGTGTGAGAAAACCTGGATTTGTGTTGGAAATGGCTCACCTTGATTATCATACACATTGTAAGGAGAGTGGTCACTTTAGATAAGCTATTACCAGCAGGAGAGTGGGGTGGGAGGAGGTATTTTTTCATGCTTTGTGTATATATAATAAGATCTTCTAAACTTTCCATAGTATGCATCCGATGAAGTGAGCTGTAGCTCCCGAAAGGTTATGCTCAAATAAATTGGTTAGTCTCTAAGGTGCCACAAGTACTCCTTTTCTTTTTTTTAATTGAAATTATTATTGGAAATCTGAAAGGCATTATAAGAAACGTTGGATGAACAAAAACCAGGTTTTTGATTTAAAAGAAATCTATAAGCATTCCTATAATAACGTTGATACATGCTCAATAAAACTGTGGATGCAGGGTTTTTTTAAACTGCAAATGGGTCCTTTTTGAACCGTGCGACAAGGAAATAAATAGCTTTGCCATTTAGAATTATTTACTTATTTATTGGACAGTGTCTTTGTCATTTTCTGATCAGAGCAGCCCAGTGAAGTCCAAGGGACCCCTGGCAGAGTGAGAGACTATTCAACGTGAATAAGACTGGGAGTACTGGTCCTAGAAGAAGGAACCAAAATGCTCATTGAGAGAGGGAAGACAAGTGATGGGAGAGTGCCCAAGATAATAAAAACGGAAGTTCTGGTGTTCAGATTGCATGGTGCAAAATGTGATTTGCCTCCATTAGTGGGTCTATTGATAACAAGGTCAGCTGCTTATTTCTAGAACTGGGTGAATAATGGGGAAACAAAGCAAAACCAAACCAAAGCAAACCAAACCCCTCAAGTCATGACTATTCATTTACATTTTAAAATGAATATGTTTCCCCCACATATGCGCCCATTTTTGTCTTCGCTTTCCATGACTGAGTTTCACCAGAGGCACTAACATGTTTAGAACTAAGAACTCCTTCTGCAATGGGAGTTTCTAGTGTTTCATTTGCATTCTACATTGCTAATGAAATGTGAGCACGTCGCAAGGTAGTTGCTCAAGACTGCTTGACAGGACTTATGCAAGACATTATGCAAGACATTGGACTCCAGAGCTAGCATTTTCCAAAGGGGCCCCTGAAGTTTGAGTGTCCAACTTGAGACACCTTTGGCCTGATTTCCAGAGGGGCCGAGCATCTGAAGCTCCTATTGGGTGTGTCTGCACTTTGAACTGGTGGTGCAAGTCCCAGCTCTAGGCGCCATACTCCCACGAGCCCTCATTAAGCTAAAAATAGAATGTAACTGCAGAGGCCTTGGTCACATCAAGTACGTATACCTGTCCGAGACCTCAGACTTGTACTTAGAGCTTACACCGCCATGGCTACACTTCTATTTTCAGCTTACAACTAGCTCGATGAGAGCTCGTGCAAGTATTTCTCCTCAAGCTGGGAATCACACCCACAGCTGGAAGGGCAGATGTTATAGACTCATAGATGCATAGACTTTAAGGTCAGAAGGGACCATTATGATCGTCTAGTCTGACCTCCTGCACAACGCAGGCCACAGAATCTCACCCACCTACTCTTGTAATAAACCCCTAACCTATGTCTGAGCTATTGAAGTCCTCAAATCGTGGTTTAAAGACTTCAAGGTGCAGAGAATCCTCCAGCAAGAGACCCATGCCCCACGCTGCAGAGGAAGGCAAAAAACCCCCAGGGCCTCTGCCAATCTGCCCTGGAGGAAAATTCCTTCCCGACCCCAACTATGGCGATCAGCTAAACCCTGAGCATATGGGCAAGACTCACCACCCAAGAAAGAATTCTCTGTAGTAACTCAGATCCCACCCATCTAACATCCCATCATAGGCCATTGGGCATCTTTACCGCTAATAGTCAAAGATCAATTAAATGCCAAAATTAGGCTATCCCATCATACCATCCCCGCCATAAACTTATCAAGCTTAGTCTTGAAGCCAGATATGTCTTTTGCCTCCACTGCTCCCCTTGGAAGGCTGTTCCACAACTTCACTCCCCTGATGGGGTCTTCAAAGCAATAGCCAGACTGGTTCAGACCGGTGCCCATCTGGTCCTATCTCCTGTTTCTGACAGTGACCAAAACCAGATGAGTCAAAGGAAGATACAAGAAACCTGGCTCAGCAGCTCTGAAAATCAGTACACTGATGTCTCTAGCTGAGCATCCCAATGTTAGGATCCTGAATATAGTAAACATTTGTGTAAATTTATTCCTAGTTTCTTAAAGAGGCAGTGCACATACCTAACTTGCCATCCCTTCCAGAGCTCCAGATTGGAGTTCTTGAGGGAAACCTTGATAACCCTTTGGGGGCTTTAGGAGCTGGAACTAGGGGTGCTGCTGCACCCCCTGGCTTGAAGTGGTTTCCATCATATACAGGGTTTACAGTTTGATTCCATGGCTCTCAGCACCCCCGCTATACAAATTGTTCCAGCACTTCTGGGTGGGAATGTTGGGTAGAGCGGGTCTGTTGTCTGGAGTCCTGTCTCTCTAACTTCCTGCCAGAAGCCTTTTCCAGGCCCTATGCCATAGCCATTCCATTGACTTCCATTCTAATCTACACCACGGAAAGATGAGACTCGGACCCACAGGTGTGAGACAGGCACTCAGAGGGTGCGTTTGTTGCAGGGTGTAGATTCGGGGGAAGCAGGACTATTTATTTTACAAAGCAGTAGCTGTGCTTGATGCTGCCCAAAGCACATAGGAAGTCACGGTCCCTGCCCCGGGGAGATTACAGCGGCCAGATTTCATTAGTTCACTCTGGCTGCTTTGTGCAGCTCCAGCAATACAAAGCAGCTGTGAACCCACTTTACCCAGCCCGTCCAACTGGGTTTATGGCTGCTTTGCATTGCTGGAGCAGCACAAAGCAGCCAGAGCATACCTGTGAATCCAGCCCTAACTACTGGTACCCTTTGCTGAGTCTGTCAGTTAGGAACTGGAGAAATCTCTCCCTTTGCTCCCCAACCCCCATGCTACCACAGCAGTGAGAAAAATTCAATAAAGCACTTTCTGCTCTTGCTAATTGAAGAGTTTTCCTTTATCAGCCACTCAGCTCAAACAACTGGAGGTACAAAGCAGTAGCCATCAGCACTTTGTGCATTTCCGAAAATCCCATTAGCAGAAGAAAGAGCTTGAAGTTTCCTTTGGGCTGGAGGGGCGGGGGACTTCAGCTTCATCAGCTGTGCATTAACATCTCACCCAGAGCACAACTCACTCCCATCGCCTGCCTCCTCCGTGGGAATATTTAATCAGGATGAAGTGTTATACTAGACTGAAATTTATTTGCTTCAGAGAGCAATATGCTGATAAAAGGGGCTGCAGATAAAATTAGAAAATAAAAATGCCAGCAGCCAATAAAATCTTGTCCCACTCTGATTTTCTTTTTCTCCGGGAGGAATGTTTGTTACTGCAAAATGGCACACGGCGACAGGGATTTCTAATGCTTCATAGAAATGGCACAACAAAGAGACCCCGTCTGTTTGGGTGGCGGGCAGATAAATTACTGCCGGAAGCAGGGTGGCTGGCCCCAGTAAATGAAGCAGGTCCAGTGCTCCTCTGCCAGTGTAGGTGCGCCGATTTGGCCAATTAAGAGGGTGGGGCAGCGCCTGGTGGCTAAAAAAGCTCAGGAAGCAGCACCAGGAGGAGGTAAAGCTGCCATAGGGAAGATCCTGTGGTTGCAGGAGCTTGGAAGTCAGTGCCTACTGTCTAGCCAAAAAGCGCCTGAGTGATGGTGAACTGAGATCCTGCACTGGGGAAGAAGGCTAGGGAGCCCCACCAAGGCAGGAGACAGGCAGATATGGGAGGGCCAATGTGGGTAAAGACCAAATATATTGGCTCCTGGACAGGGAGTCTTTGATTATGGCCTGGACTGTGAGGGGGAGTGGTTTTGCAGCCCAGAGGGGGCACGCAGGAGGTGGCTGTCCTGGTACTGGCTTTGCAGGAGGAATGGGAAGGAAACATGAAGCCTTGTTTGTGGGAATGTTTTGGGCTCTGAGCATTGGGAACAGATGGGTTCAGGCCTATGCAGTGTGAGAGTCTGGATATGGGATGAGTCAGGCCCATGGGTTGGGGGGGGTGTTTGTGTTCAAGTCCATGTGGCTGGGGGCCCATGGCTGGGGGCTCAAGGGGGGAGGGGGATGCAGTCTGAGGTATGCATGGTCTCAGGATTGTAGAGTGTATCAATCAGGCCCCTGGGGAATTGTTACTGTGTGCTTCTACAGTAATTGGTCTGCAAGCATAGAGACCTGGAGTATGGCTGGGCCTGCATGAGTGCCCATGATTAGGGGGAGAAGGGCATATGCAGCCTACTTCACCTAGTGCCCCTCTGCAGGGGGGAAGCTGTAACAGTCCTTACGCTTCCCGGGTGCACTAATCGGTCCTCTAGCAATGCGAGCTGACTTGGAGATCTGTGCCCTATGTCCTCTGCATTACCAGCAGACCTGGGGGGTGCATGCTGTAGCCACATGCGGGATGGCATAGAGGAATTTGGCCTGACTGTGATGCATCAGCTGGGATTCTTCCTAGAGGGGAACTGGCCTGAGAAGCAGGGTTAGAATTCCGGATTTCCTGGCATGCAGTCCGGTACTCAGACCGCTAGACCTCACCTCTCCAGGCACATGTGTGTGTATTTGTTTATAAAGCAGTTTTCTTGCCCAGGCGTGGAAGGTGTAATGGAAGGGCCAATTGTTATAACAACTCCATTCAGGGTCTAATGAGCTGTTGCCCTCCCTTGTCTGCAGTGTTAGGAGGGGTTAATTAGTGTTGGTAATACTAGTAAAGTGGGAGCCATTTCTCAGCAACACAGGAAGGTTAGTGGGAATTCCCCATATGGTGAGTGTGGCTCTTATCTGAGCTGGCTTCCCTGTCTCGCTGCCAGCTGGCTGTTAAAAAGACAAAAGGGTGGAAAAAACACAATTATTGGTTCTTACTTCAAATCCCGGTGAGGTGCCTCTGCTCCTCCGTTCAACGGCTCTCAGCTGTGCTGTGCAGTTGTCACCAGACAAAGGCAGATGTTGACATTTGACAGGGCTGGCCTTACCATGAGGGGAACTGAGATGGCTGCCTCAGGTGCCAGACTGGGGGGGCACCACTAGGACCCAGAGTGTAGAAAATTGTGTCTGCTGCTGGTGCGTATGTATTCTCTCTGCTCTAGATGCACAGAGATGGTGGAGTGCTGTGCGGGAGGAAGGAGAGCACAAGACACATAACAGGCAGGCAGGAGAAAAGATGAGAGGTGATAACAGAAAGCAGCAGGAGCTGCAGGGAGAGAGAGGAGGAGGAGCCTCTTATGTACCTCTCTAGCACCCCGGGAGCCTGGACTGATTAACACTGGCTTCTCAGGGAGCTTCCTATTTCCTGCTGCTTCCCTGAACCTGCTTGAGGAGCACAGGCAGTCAACTGAAGTAGTAGGAGCCAGTTAGGCCCTTAAAACACTGATATCTTCCCTCCCTCAGGCCCTGCTACCAGCCTGCTTATTTGTCCCCTTCAACTGAGTGTTGAGAGCCTCTATAGCTGGCACAGAACAGCAGTCATGAGTGAAAGAAGAAAACACCCCTCTGGGGCAACATTCAGAAAAAGAAAAAAAGCAAAGGAAGCTTTTCTATCTAAGCAGGAAGGAGCTCTCCTGAGATACATAGACACAAATGTTCACGGTGAGCCTTCCGGCCCCAGTGAGGAGTGAATGGTGAGGAGATACCTGATCTTCCAGTTAGTCAGAGTGCAGGTGACCAGGCAGCTACTGCAGCATCCATATCTCCATCTCAAATGGATGTAACCATGCACGTTGCTGAAGAAAAGTGTAGATCAGAGAAGAGTGTGGTGGAGGCGCAAGAAACAGATGGTGCTGAGTTTAGTTCCTTGAGTCTAGATGATACAGGACTGTGGACCCACTTGAGCAGTAGCCTGAGAGACTTCCTTGTACTGCATGGGCCACCGCAAGTGAAAAACTTCATGTTCCCCAGAGACAATGAAAATAGAAGTTTCCATCCAACACATTACTGGTGGGAAATCCCCAATGGTGACAAAGTGGAGAAGCCATGACTTATGGCTCAAAACCCCAGAATGCTGCATACTATTTTTATTGCAAACGTTTCCAGTCTAATGTTCCAGCCACATTGGGTTCTGCAGGAACAAAGGACTGGAAAAATCTGGCTAGAAATCTGGCATGCCACGAGAAGGCAGCAAATCACCAGAGAGCATTCTATAGGTGGAAAGAGCTTGAGATGAGACTAAGGTTAAAGGCCGCCATAGATGATCAGCATGAGGAGAAGACTGCATCAGGGTGTCTCTACTGGCAAAATGTTCTGAAAAGGCTCATTGCCATTGTGAGAATGCTTGCTACCGAAAACCTAGCACTGCGTGGCACTTCAGATCAGCTGTATGTGCCAAACAATGGAAACTTCCTTAACATTGTGGAGCTGATGGCTGAGTTTGATGCTGAACTCCAAAAGCATCTAAGAAGAGTCACCACCCAAGAAATGTACACGCACCACTACCTTGGAAAAACAATTCAAAATGAGATCATACAGTTACTGGCAACAAAAGTCAAACAGAAGATTGTGACAGATCTAAAGTCAGCAAGATATGACCCTGTTATTCTGGACTACACACCTGACATCAGCCAGACGAAACAAATGACTTTAACGGTGCATTTTGTAACAACAACAGAACCTAGTGAGAATGTCCCTGCAATGGTGCCTGTCAGAGAGCATTTTCTAGAATTTATCGAGATTGATGATACTACAGGAGCTGGTATGACAAAAGTGCTTCTTAAAAAGCTGGAAGATACGGGAATTGCGACAGCTGACCTGAGAGATAATGGTGCCAACGTGAGAGGAAAGAACAGAGGAGTGCAGACACGGATCCGAGAGTTAAACCCTCGAGCTTTTTTTATTTGTCCCATGCAGTTCTCATTCATTGAACTTGGTGGTCAGTGATGCAGCATCAGCTTCTAGTGAGGCTGCTGAATTTTGTAATGTAATTCAAAGCATCTATGCATTTTTCTCTGCATCAACTCATTGATGGCAAATTTTGAAGCAACATCTGGAAACATCCTCTCTGACTCTGAAACCACTGAGTGCCACATGACGGGAAAGTCGAGTGGAGGCAATAAAGCCTATCAAAAACCAAACTGGGAAGATAGATGATGCCATAGTTGCCATTATGGAGGATAATGCTTATGACAGGAACTGTTCATGGGAGAACAGTGGTAGAGGGAAATGAAATCACCAGAAACATACATAACTTCAAATTTCTGTGTGGCTTAGTGTTGTGGCATGACGTACTGTTTGAAATAAATGTTGTAAGCAAGAGACTCCAAGGTGTTGACCTTAATATATCTGGAGCAATGGAATAACTGGACAAAGCAAAGTCATACCAACAGTCTTACCATTTAGATGAGGGATTTCACAACGTTCTGAAGAGTGCATGGAAGTTGGCAGAGGAACTTCACACTGAAGCTATTTTCCCGCCCATTCAAGAATACCAAGAGTCACTGAAGAAGAAGACATTTTGATTACGAGGCATGGGATAATCCCATAAGAGACCCCAAACAACAATTCAAAGTTGAGTTCTTTAACCAGATGCTAGATTGTGCAATACAGTCAGTTGAAGAACGTTTCATGCAGCTCAAGGAACACAGCAGTATATCTGGGATGTTGTATCATATTCCAAAACTCCTCACTATACCTGAAGAAGACCTACACCAGCAATGCAGGGCACTAGAGACAGTGTTGACACGTAACATGGGCAATATTGATGTGAGTGATTTAGGTGATGAACTAAAAGCCCTTTCAATATACATTTCAGCAGGATCAACTCCAAAGGCTGTTCTGGAATATATGTGCACAAATAAGATGACCACCCTCTTTCCAAATGCTTTTGTTGCTCTGCGCATACTTCTAACACTTCCTGTAACAGTTGACAGTGGAAGAACGCAGATTCTCCAAGCTGAAGTTAGTAAAAACACATCTATGCTCCACAATGACACGGGAGAGGCTGGTCGACCTTGCAACCATCTCAATAGAGCATGAGCTGGCCCAGACTGTGGACCTTCAGGAAACAGTTAAAATCTTTGCAACCAAGAAGGCACGGAAAGCACCACTTTGATTTTTCAAACAGATAAAAATGCCAGTGTTTACTACGCAAACAAGAAAAGTTACATTTGCTGTTCAGGCGTTTGAAAGTTAAGTGTTACTTAAATTTTTTGAACATGTCATTTTAAGTTGTTAGTTCTCCTTTATTGGGGTAGGTAGCAGAGCAATACCATGAGAGGAATAGAACAGGAAGAAGGCAGAATTGAGACCTTTCAAAGTTTTGGCCCAAGTGAGGGGGTATGGGGGCGTCATTTGAGCTCCCCGCCTCAGGTGCCAAAAAGTTGTGGGCCGGCCCTGCATTTTGAGATGCTGCTGAGGACCCTGGGGGACAGGGAAAAGGTGAGAACTGAGTCAGGCTCTTTGCTCTTGCCACCCTGTTTTGTCCAGTACCACCAGCAGCATGCCAAGCTCTCTGCCCTAAGGAATAATTCTCTGGTCCTTCTCGGCTCTGTCGGAGGATAAAGGGCAGTGAGCAGTGGTGACTATCCTCGGTGGCCTCACGGCTGCTGTGGCAGCAAGGGGTGAGTGAGCCTATTATGGTCTGGAAGTTCCCTTGGATTTGGATAACCTGGTAACAGCTGACTTTGTACCTATGAGTAACTGCTTATTGCTCTCTGGTGGTCAGCCCAGAGAGATGGCATGAACCTGTCAGCAGCAAAGGGAGCGCTACCTAAGCTCAAGTGGTAAAGATCTGTGGTGTTGAAGCTGAAGGAGCAGGGTTCTGGTCTGCTCTTTCCCACCCCAGCTTTGTGCGTGTGATTGATTTAATACCTGGCTCTGTTATTGAACATGGGTTCCTTACAATGCCCCCCTGAGAAAAGGACCCCCAGCTTTCTGGATGATCGCCCAAACTGTTTGAAGCTGTCTGGTTTGGTAAAACAGGGTGGAGAACTACGCAATCCAGCTCCCTCCGTCATGGGCTCTCTGGAGCACTGAGCTTCTTTTCAGGCTGGGAATGGGGTAAAGGTTTTTATTTTTATCCTGGCAGTTCCGCTTCCAATGCGGGTTAGAACCAAGATGAGCCACAGCCCATGAAAATAAACACACTTTGGTAGGATATTTGGGGTGAAATTCAGGAAGCAGGAGAGAGGTTCTGTGCTGGGATGTATGAACACCACACACGTCAGGAGAGGGTCATGGGGATGCTGGGGGGCCTGTGGCACCTGAAGCAGGTGTCAGGCTTTGAAGGAGAAGCTAAAAAAGAGAGAGACCAGCTCAGTAATGGCCTGAGTGGGGTGAAGAGCAGGACTATGCTGGAGAAGGCTGGCTGGGGCCAGGACCTAGGGAAGACTGGTGCCAGCAGGGCCTCCCTAAGGGACTGGAAGAATATGGGAGATTTGGACTTTGAGTACCTCAGAAGTGGGTAGAACTTTTACATGACCAAGCCAGAGGGCTATTGATCCAGAAGGCCCTGGAGACTGGATGGAGAATCTGAAGACCTGGAGAGAAACAGAGGCAGAGTCACTGATCCGTGCTATAAGTGGGTGTGCTGGGAGGGCAGGTGGCCACAGGTTCCTTGTGTAACATGACAAATGCTAGTTGTGTCACTTCCCACGTTACCGGATAGGCATGGGGTAAGAAGCTGAAGAGGGAGAAGCAGCTGCCAGACAGGTGGCTTGAGGCATCCTGAGAGCACAGATGGAGACGGGGAACATCATCATTCTCCGCACCACTTGTGCACCTCAGCAGGAGGAGACACAATTTGACCCGCAATTGTAAATAAAATACAGTAAAATGTCTCCCTCTCTGGGTTTTATCCCTCCCCGCCTGGCACAGCTGCGGTAGCATGGCAGAGTGACTGCTGTTCCATCACTTCCCTGGCCTTTGCCTCAGCACCATGACCTCACTGATGCCAGGAGTCTCGCATTTGGAGCGGGTCCTGGCTCTGTAGCATCTACCTTGCCTGTCTCTTGCACAAAGGCCCAAGGCCAGTTTCTGGTCTCTTTAACAACCCTATTGAAATCCATGTGCAGCTGAGAGCAGAGTTTGGCTGTCTGTGTTCGTTTCTCCTAAGGGTGAGATTAGGTGCACACGCTAAATGCTCTGTGTGCAGCGGGGTGTGGTGTCTGAAATGACTACAGCAGACTGTTACCCTCTGGTCTCCATTAGACCTGGTGATCTTTCACAGCCAGCAGATTTGCTGTTTGTCATTTGATCGTAACTTACCCAATGGATCTAGTAATGAGCATTAATACATGGGCAGCCCCATGGAACAGCTTGTCTAGTTGTAGGGTCCTGCTCGGGCCTGGCTCTCCTCTCAATTGCTTGGAAGGCTGGTCTAGTGGTTGAGCTGCTAGGCTGGCACTCTGGAGACCCTGGTCTGACTTTCCTGCTCTACCAGAGACCACCTGTGTGACCTTGGGCAAGTCACTTTGTCTGGGTCTCATTTCCCCATATGCAGAAGTGCCCAATCTCACTGGGGTGTTGTGAGAATAAACACATTAAAGAGTGAGGTGCTCAGATACTGTAACAATGGAGCCATCTGTGTATCTTGGCTGGCTAGGACCTTGCGATAACGCCATTAACTGCTGTGTGTTTATTCCAGATTCTCACCCAGGTAAGTGAGAGGAGACACGGGCCTGTTATGAGTGTGACGGCTTGTGTTGGGGCAGATGAAGGCAGGATATTTGAGATTCAGGCCCCTGGATCTGAGCCCACCTAGCTGGAGCAGTATGTCTGAGTCAGCATCAGGAAGCCGCAAACTGGGCTCCTTCACTTGGGAGAAGATTAAGGACTTAGTAGTGGGCTGCAGTCATGAGTTGATCTGGTGGGGGACCTGAGGAAGTTTAGCCCTCCTGGGGATTGAGTTGGGAGGAAGGATCTGCCTGCGGGAAGTG
The DNA here is from genome assembly GCF_965152235.1 of Eretmochelys imbricata. Classification (NCBI taxonomy): domain Eukaryota; kingdom Metazoa; phylum Chordata; order Testudines; family Cheloniidae; genus Eretmochelys; species Eretmochelys imbricata. Next base: position 13,442,721 of record NC_135585.1, on the reverse strand, counting down.
GGTGCTGGCTATACCTTTAATGTACTGGTGCCCTGGGCCTGACACCTGAGATTCAATGTGTGTCTGTCTGTGTTTTGAAAGTGGGCATGTATAAGCCAGGAGCGGCTCAGAGTTGTCCCACCTCCTAATCAGTCTTCACTGAGTTCAAATACTTCCTATAAATGACACGCATGCCCAGGAGTTTTCTGAGATAACAGCATTTCATCCCTGCTGTGGAGCCCTGGAAAAGACTTGAATCCCAGCACTAGCTGGATAGACCGCCTGTCAGCTTTCCCTTCTGTGCAACACTCTGCGTAACTTCTGTAATCCCCCGTGACCTGCTTAGCAACCTCACAATGGGCTCAGCTCAGCGGAGCGCTCAGACAGGGATTCCATCCTTGCATCAGGCGTGAAAACAAAAAAAAGCAAGTAAGCCACCCTGACAAAAGACACATTTATTCCCTCATGGACAGATGAGCGATTGCTTGGGAGGAGCCCTTGCAAATCCATGGGGGGTGGGGTTTAAAAGGGAAAAGGTATCCCTTTTTTTTCAACCCCCTCCCCCACTACTACAAAATTTTAAAAGAAAATGTGCTGGGAGAAAATGAATGCAAAGAATATTCCCCACTCTCCACCCTTCTTGGGACAATAAGATAACCCTTTCGCTGCCTTGTCTCTCAGCAGCTGTCGATATCTGAACACAGCCTTCCATGTTCCCACATCAGCAGGGGGAACGGGGAAAGGAGGAGCTGGATTGGTCAGGGGAAAGCTCCCTGGGTTTTTTAATTATTTATTTTCACATTCCAAATATAAGCTGCATTCCGAATATGTGCCAGGCTTGTGAACTTCAATCCAGTTGACAGGAATTGAAAATAAGGGACAAAATAAAGCTCTCTTGCCCACCTGTTGCCACCTCCTTCAGATCCTGGCCTTTGCACATCCCTGTTGGGTGGAGTCACGTGCCTTGCTTTGCAAGTCCCTCGGTGTGACTCTACAGCAGCCCTGTGTTCACGGAACTCCAGTTACTACCGTGTAACCTTCCCTTGGGAGCAGCCCCCTGGTGGGCCTTTGGCCCAACTCACGGAATGCACATTCAGCGGTGGCACCTGCCTGCTGTGCCTTGAGATGGTGAGAATTGTCCTTACTCTGGAGCACTTGCTGCCACCCTCCTCCATCACAGGCTCAGGGCTGGCCTTGTCTTTCCTTGGCCCAAACCTTTCTGATTCTCACTTTCTGGGGACTTACACTGGCATGAGAGGTGGTGGTGGGGAGGACACACGCTGCCAAGTTCTTTAGTTGTAGGTTCTTTAAACAGTTGTTGGTCTTGGTGCTTTAGCACTTTTACTGGAGAAGGGAAGGACAGCAATGCTTGGTGTCCTGCTATCCTCACTTCTGTCTTCCTGCAGTCCGCAGCCACTTGGCCTGTTGCATTGGATGCTCAGTGGGTAATGACAACGAGCTTTCACATGGCTTTGAGAAGGCAGCATCTCAGCTCCCCAGGTGTGGCTGTTCCAGTCCAGGCTATTTTACGTGAATAACCTGAGCTTATGGAGTGGATATCACTGGCCAGATATTGATATACTGCTTGAGGTGCTGGCTTCCGTAGGGGGCATGGGGCTTTTCTTCCCCTCTGCTTTCCTTTTGGTTTCCACCAATATAATTCCTTCGCTGTGCTGTGATTCTTCGACTAAACAGATTTTACGTTTTAATCAGATTTACATGTCAAATCCCCACGTGTTCCCCACTCAGGAATCCGTCCCTGTGCGTGACACTCACGATGGGAAGGCAGCTTGGGTAAAGTGCTTTGACATGACACAGCAAGGGGAGTAGTTGTGTATGGTGAAAATTTGGTAGCTCTGCTTGTGACCTTGCCATGGTCTTAATAGGAGGACCCAGCCGGCTGTTATGCAGGCAGGAGGGGCCCAGCTCTATATGGCCTGGTCATCAGAGAGAGATTTGAGCTCTTAGGTTAACCTACGTAGCAGGCTTCCTTGCAGAACCTACAGCTTTAAGCAGCCCCCTTGGGGCGGTACTAAAAAGTAACACACTGATTTAGACCCCACCGCCATAGACTGAATGGGACTATGTAGCAAGCCATAACTGTAACCAACATGTTGGCTAAAGCTACAGTCCTGTAGTCACTGTTCATTACCCCTGTGATGTGAGAGAGGATCCAAATAGTTTTCCAGGGAGTGTACAGTTAGTATACACAAATATAATTCCTTGAAGAATTGCCTGCATTAGTCAATGTCGCTGTGTTGTCTACCTTCCTACTGGAAGGGGAATTCCAGGCAGTGAGGTCCAGTTGCTGAGCCCATGCCCAGTCCCTCCATTGTAATATAAGGGATTAAATGAAGGCTAGATTCTGGTTTCCTCAGTCACATTGAATAACTTCTTATTCCATGAGTAGCTCCACTGACTTACTGGGATTTCTCATGGAGAAAAGTGCTACTCAGGGAGAGTAAGGGGATTGGAATCTGGTCCCAAATACTTTGCTTATGGTGTGATAAGTTGCGCAAGGCTTACATTAAGTATGAGACCTAATAACACTAGATACCTCTCCACGCTCTGGGGGGGACTGTAAGCAGTGCAGGCAGCTTCCAGCTGTAGTTACCTGTACTGCATTACTCCCGTGATATCTCTCTGGAGGTGCACAGTTCCCATACTGGCCAGGCCAAGTTCCATCTGTGTTGCAGCACCGACAAGCTTTTTTAATACTGCTTGGTCTGTGGTGTCTGCTGCTATTCTGCCCTGAGGCTTCCCCCTCTCTGTCCATTTTGAAGCCATCACAATTTTCCACACTCTGTTGTTGTTTATCAGCTGAGGAAGAGGAAATCTGCAGGGTGTAGGAAGCGGCTGACAAATTCAGGCTGGACAGAGAAAAGGGGAAATATTCTTGGTAACTCATTGGTATTTGTATTGCAGCAGTGTCCACTGAACTCGGGGCGCTGTTGTGCAAGGTGCTGCCCATAGACCTAATAAGAGACAGTCCCTGTCCCAAAGTGCTTACAATGTAAATACACAAAGTAGTAACGTCCCATTTTGCAGATGGGGGAGCCGAGGCACAGAGATTAAATAATGTTCCCAAGGTCAGACAGGAAGTCTGTGGCAGAGCCAGGAATTGAACCCAGATCTCCTGAGTCCCCTTTCCAGTGCCTTAACTACCCAGCTGTCCATCCTCTGGTATCTTTAGGGGAGGTCATGTGACAAGGCCATTGTTTTCCCTCCTACCCCACCCACAATGGTATTGTGGGGATAGTGAGTGCCCTTCCTCCTTCACACTGCAGCAAGGAGCCACACTCGCTGCTGCTGCCAGGCATCTACAATAGACACACACCCCACTGGCCCTGGCAAGTGGGCATTAGGGAACCCTGGGGCTCCAACCTCTGCGGAAGAAACAACCTGGAAATGGCACAAAGCAGGAGAGGGCACATGCTGCAGCAATCACCTCTCTGCATGAAAGGAGCCTTTGTGCTCTGCCAGCCGGGGAACCAGATGATACCATGTACATGCGCCAAGGAACTTCTAGCAAAAGCAGCACCACCTTCTACCTCCCAATTTCCACTGACAATAGACAGCGCGAGGAGAATTACACCTGCCTTTGGCATTTTCCATGGTCCCGGAAGAATTTACAAGACACAGGGCCTGCTCATGGAAGCTTTCGTCTGTCTGCTCTTATATCACTAAGAAGGTTAATTCTAAGTGCTCTTGGTTCGGCGCTGAATATTTTGCACAGCTCTTGTCTGACACACGCATTCTGTTGCTGATCTGGGATCTTAAACAGTCTTTTTTTTATTCTTTATTTTCTTTAAGGCTTTGCAGTTCATCACTGGCAGAGTTGTGGAAGTCACTGGCTCCACAGATGGATGCTGGCCAACCCAATCAAATACAGGGAACATCCTCTGCCATCTCTCAGAGTTCTGCCTCTCCTTTGCTAGGCCGTGTATGCGTGCCCCCATCGGACTATATTTGGGATAAATATTCCAGGCTGTAACTGCAACCTGACAGTTGGAATTTCTGTTTCAATACCATGTAAACACTTTTTCAGAATAAAAGATCCAGCTAAACAAATCCTGACTCCTCTGCATGTGATTAAACAGGAATCTATGTAGGAAAGTCCACAAGAGAGGAATGCCCCAAGGTCCCTGGCCCAGCACTTACTGAGACACCTGTCAGGTCGGCTTCATCTCTAACCTTTTAAGGTGAATAACAATATAGTATGGGCTCCCAAACTTCGTCCAGTTCGGGCCACGTTGGAAGTGTTTTGAGTTCCCAAAGGCCAGGCTTCCATTGTATAAAATGGAGTGGATGGAAGCCGCTGTCATCTTTGAGACTACTGCAATGCATCATCTTGATCTGATTGAGTGGATCAAGTAGCAGAGTGCGTGCTGGGATCTGTCGTCTCCATGGATTATGTCTCTGGGTCTGAAATGAGGGCGGCCCCTGGTTGCATTGATGAGCTTTTTCCTCTGCTGCTCCATAGGTAGGACCTGTAGAAAGCTACATCATTGTACAGTAGCATCCTGATTATTCTAATGTCAGATAATCAGGGGAAACCCAGATATAGCTGAGGAGAGGAGCGGTCTAACCAGATGGTGTCTCCCAAGTCAAGCTGCCTGACCACAACAGAAGAGCTACTTTAGGCATAAGCAACAAAGCCTATCACAGTCATCCCTGGGACCTTCAGCACCAAAAAGTCTGACCTCTTACTCCTTCAGCTAAAGGAGCATCTCCTTCAGCTGTCTGTGGGTAGCAGGCTTTATTCTTGTTGGAGCCAGCCACTAGAGGGAGACAGGATTGAATGGGCTCAGCCTGGGTATTACATGCAAGGGCTTCTGCACAGAAATCTGTGCTTCGTTAGTTTTTCTTCCCCTAGCTCCTCTCCCCCTCTCTTTGGCTGGCCTTTTGGGCATCTTCTCTGTCTGTCTTCCTCTTCAGCTGACTGCCCAGCAGCCTTTGGGGCACATGTCCCACTGCTGCTCCACTGTTTCACTTAACTGGGGTTTGGCTTACAGAGTTTTTACTGCCCATGGAAAAGCTCTCTGTGGCCAAGCCTGTGTTCTATAGCTCTGCTGTCCGCTCAGCCTGCGCCGAAGCTGTTTAGTCACTTCAGAGCCATGCTGGGACCCCAGTGGTAAACACTGCAAAGATCCTGCGGTGCAGCTATATGATAAGCCCCACCAGAGAGAGATTTGTTATTTAGTGCCATACGAAGGAACAGTTACGGTCAGACACCTCAAGAATGTGCCAGAGCCAAATAAAAGGCCACACAGCTGCCAATCTGTGACAAGGGATGCAAGTGAGATCTCGAAACGTTCTGGATGCAAGGTTAAGTGTCTCGATCAGACACGTCCCTCTTTCTCTTGTGGCTGGAGATCGAGGCTTTAAAAATGTCCTTCAAATGAAGCTGAAGCCAAACACAAGGTTGAGGCAGGTGAGCCTGGTGCTCGGTTGAGTGGTAAAGCTAAAGTGCATTGAATTGGTCCCTTTCTTTAACATCTTTATGTCCACAGTAGCCTTGAAATCACTGGAAATGTCCACTAGAGGGACACAGAGAAATTCCTTTTGCTCAATACCAGGTTTGAAACTTCCTTATGTGGCTTTGTTGCTGCTCCAGTTGGCCTGTCCTAGAAAGTAACAGCTTTCAAAATCTCTTCCAATGCAGCTCAGATATTTAAAACTCTTCTAAAATGTGGCCATCTGGGGGGTGGACTTGGTTGACTCCCACTCTCCTTCTAGGCAGTTGGTTTATGTTCCAGCCAGTGCTGATTTGGACTAGGAATGGAAAGTGCAATCCCTTACTTACTCCAGTGTGTCTCTATAAAACGCTAGGAATGGAAACTGATTGTGCCCAGATACCATTTTGGTACTTGCATAACAAAATGATGGCAAATTTTCCCATGGTAGCTTTGGTGGGATATGGCTAGCATGGAAGACGCTATACAAAATAAAGTTGCATGGTATTAGATTGTGTGTCGTTATGACGGACTACAAAATTAAAGGCAAATTACCTAAACTTTTATAAAAACATGAAGTATAGGATTCCTGTAAAAAGCTAGGTAGGAATCTAGGCTACAATTCAGCAAGTGCTCAAATATGTGCCTTACCTTACATGTGGTAATAATCCCATTGACTTCAGTGGGGACTATTCAGATGCTTTAAATTTGGCACTTGCTTATGTACCGTGCTGGCTCAGGGCCCTGGGGAAGAAGGTTGAAAGAAGGCATATTTAAAAAAAGATTTTTCAGAGCTCTAATGTCCAAGGAAAAACCCACGTTGCCAACTGTGACTTCAAAATAACTGAAGAACTCATCCTCCATAGAATCTATGCCAGGTTTCACATGAGACCCAATGCCTGTTAGAACAGAACCTTGGGAATTTTGGGGAGTTCTGCAGGGACTCCCAGCCAGTGCTGATGTGTTCAGTAGCACTGAGAGGTTTTTCCTTGATGGCGATGCTCTCATGAGAAGTCCTTAGTCTAATTTGAATAGTCTCTCCCCAGCTAGAAGTTTGTTTCATGCAGAAGTAATTGTACCAGCTGGTCAGTTCTAGTGGAGATTGCAGTCAGGAAGGGAATGGCCATGTTTAAGGGGACCAGGCTTGGGGAGTCTGACAAAAAAAGGCCTGCTTGTAATAAGTCTGGTCAATCTGCTATTCCTTCCTTCCTCATTACCTTGGTGCTAATGGTGCTAATGGTGCTAAGCTACTTTAGCTTCCTTCTATCCATGAGCAAACATCATGTGTCTAGTTCTAGTGGAACCTTCCCAGCTTGTGTCTTAAAAGGGCTGTTGATTTCCTTAATGGACCTCCCGTGCACCTGGTTCGAAAGGCTCAGCATGCTGGTGATTCTCCTCAACTGTGTGACACTGGGCATGTTCCACCCCTGTGAAGACATGGCCTGTGATTCTCCACGCTGCAGGATTCTCCAGGTATGGGCATATATTCACCTTACTGATCTTACCCCACTGGAGGGGTGCAGCAGGTGGCTCACAAAGCCTCCCTGATTGTTAGCTCTCACAAGTATCCACGGGACTCCAAAAGGTGACTCCCTGTTTTCGCCTCCAAAACCAGACACAGAGAAAACTAGCATGATCACAACTACGTCAGTATTTGCTCCCACCCGCATGCCTTGGGGAGGTTGAGTTCTTCCCTTCACTGGGGGTTTCAGCCACCAGGGCCCAGCCATTGATTTAACTGCACCAAGGCACACTCAGTGGTGATAGGCAGAGCCCCTATAAGCCAGCGCAATGTAGCCCAGCTTGAAACTAGTTGGGTTTTGTTTTTGAACAGTCAGGTTTGCCGTGCAGACAGAGTCTTAAATCTCTCTGATCCTCTCCCACAAAAGTTGGTTCCTTCCTAGCCGAGTAGGGTGGAGGCACGTTGCAGGGGAAAACGCACTGCTGCTCTGTGATCTGTGTCTGCTTGGTGATATGAATTCTCAGTGCTGTTAATCAGGGCCTGATCCAACCCCATTCAGATCAGTGAAGAGGCTCATTGACTCCAATGGCCTCTGGATCAGGCCTTTCATATCTTTCAGCAGCACTAACATTAACGTGATTTTTAAAGTACCAATTGCGGGAAGTTGCTGGAGAAAATGTATTGAACTATGGGTTATCGTCCTCTACAGCTAAAATAGCATCCCTCCCTGGGTCTACAGTGCACTGGTTCTTCCGTCACCGGTCAGGGGATTGACCTCTGACATAACAATGTAATCGTGTGCTGTGTTCTCTCACCATCAGATACACTCCCTTCACTTGCCACTCTGCGGGGGGCAGGTGTTTTTCTTCTGACCTCCTGCTGTTGCTTTGTTTTCTAGAGCTTTGATGACTTCATCTTTGCCTTCTTTGCTGTGGAGATGATAGTCAAGATGATTGCACTAGGGATTTTCGGGAAGAAGTGCTACCTGGGAGATACTTGGAATCGCCTGGATTTTTTCATTGTCATAGCTGGGTAAGTCAGGAGAATGCCAGGGCGTGGGAGGTTTGTGGTTCTAGGTGTAGCCCTCGGTGGTGGTTGGCAGCACTGTTTTATTAGCATAGCTCTGAGGAAAAGGAAAGTGCTGGTCCCCACTGGATAGCGAGAGGACCCTGCTAACTCTAACCATGTTCCCGCATGACCTGTAGTTATCAACTTCTCTTCCCAGCGGGGCAAGCACCCTAGCCTGGCGGTAGAAGAGGAGACTGCTGGGAAATTTATTTTCTGCAGTGGATCGTACAAGATGCTACATTTTCTGCCTGTATTTCCAAGTGCCTGCTATCCCCCTATGCTGCATCCGCCTGCTCGGGAAGGATAGCAGCCTTCCCTGGCAGCACTGAGTTTACAGACAACAGCAACAAAAAGAGTGAGTGGGGGGAATGTTACAAAAACGGTTTTCCTTTGTTCTCCGCCAGCCCGTGTGCTTTCCATACTGTAAGATCTCTCGCTCGGCAGCTCCAGGCAGTCTCAGCTGGCACTCGTCTGAACTATTTTTCTGGCTCCAGAAATATTGGTAGTTTGTGTCATGCAGATTGCCCAAATGGATGAGGTTTCAGCAGCTCGTTTCAAGCGAGGAGCTGGTTCCAAGTGAAATATTTCAGTGAAGTGTGCGTGATTGCCCGTTGTTGTTGTTGTTGAGGGAAAGCGACCAAGTTTTGCCTTTCATGAGTGTTTGCCTTTCACAGGCACCTGGTTTAAATTAAAAGCTCTTCTAGCACCCGAGAATCTCCTGGCTGTGGCTGGAAATCCACAAGAAAAATTCCTGGCTCACAGCCAAAGAGTTGAGTTGCCTTGACACATTAAGGGCTCAGAGGCCCTTGCTTCACCTCCCTACTCATGCGGAGAGCCCAAGGACCTCTGGGAATCAGGCTATTTTTTTCCTTGTGTATATCACTGGAATTTCCTGGAATGGATTGGTGGATCCTAGAAATAAACCACAACTGCGTCATTTCCCAGGTTGGGCAGTCAGCAGCAAGCTTGTGGGCTACTGGGAGGTGGTTGCATGTTTGTTCAGTTGGCTTACAGCGTATGGTGCATCTCTGCATGCTTAGCCTGCTGGCAGCACAAGCCTGCACATGTGAGGGCAGGATGCTGGCAACAGCAAGGGGACACTCCGTGGAAATGAGAAGGTGGCAAACCCAAAGGTGACAAAAGGAAATGTTTTTTTTTTGGTGTAATTAGACTGTGGAACTCACTGCCACATGATGCAGTGGAAGCCAAAAACTTTGCGGGATTTCAGCAGGGATTGGATACAGTTATGAGAACAAAGACTATCCAGTGTGACAATACTTAATGCAAGCAAGCATTTTAGAAGAGACATTAACCCTCATGCATCAGGGTTTTAGCTAGTCTCTATCTACTAGAGGTCAGGTCATTTCTTGCACTTTCCTCTGAAGCACCCAATGCTGGCCACTGTCGCTGGCCACAGAGACAGGATTCTAGACCAGACTGACCATGGTGCTGATCCACTCTGGCAATTTCTATGTTTATAAAAAAAAAAAAAAAAAGCAAAGGTGTGGCTGGATTATAACTCATTCCCCCACTTTAGTTGAGTTTACAGTCTAGGTAGGCCCTTATGAGTATGGATTCTCAGCACAAAGCTGCCCTAAAACCATGTTAGCCACCAACAAAGGAGCTGGAGCCCTGCCCTGTTATAAAGGGGAGGGGGCTGCTGGCAGAAAGTTCCCTGTAAGGTTTGCTTCCCCCCGGAATATTCTTCCCCCCGACCCAGCATCTGAAATGCCCAAATTTGTTGCCCATCCCAGCAGACAGCCAGGCCTCTCTCTGAGCAGCATTTGGCAGAGGCCCAAGGCAGCTGCAAGAGGGGTTTCTGGCTGGTGGGAAGGCACAGGAAGAGTTGTAGTCACCTGGCTGATGGTGGAATGAGTGTGCTAGGTGGGAGGTGTCCCAGGCAGCTTTATGCTTTGTAACCCTCATGTTACTGTGTTTTCAACTGTATATTGGGGTGCCCGGAGTTTTGGAAGTGGCCTGCTTTCGGAGAGGAGGGGAGTGTCTTGTAGACTGGAATTGAAAGAAATAGATGGCTGGCTGTATGTTTGTCACAGAAGAGAGGGTGGAAGGAGTTCAGCTGTACAACTACAGTATGTACCCACGGCACCCTGGAGTGTCCAACTGCGTCGTCGTAACCACGAGAGCAAAGCTCATGGGCTAGGGGAGGCCCTGGGGACCCTGAGGAAGGAGTACGGTGTGGAGCGTAGTCTTACTCACGGGTTTCCTGGACCGGTTTGTTTTGATTCATTTCAAGGCTTCCCCAGAAAAAACATGGTCTTTGTCATAGAATCATAGAATAACAGAGTTGGAAGGGACCTCTGGAGGCCATCTAGTCCAACCCCTGCCCAGGGCAGGGCAAATCCCAAATAAATCATCCCAGCCAGGGCTTTGTCAAGCCTGACCTTAAAAACTTCTGAGGAAGGGGATTCCACCACCTCCCTAGGTAATGCATTCCAGTGTTTCACCACCCTCCTAGTGAAAAAGTTTTTCCTAATATGCAACCTAAACCTCCCCCACTGCAACTTGAGACCATTACTCCTTGTCCTGTCATCTGCTATCACTGAGAATAGTCTAGATCCATCCTCTTTGGATCCACCTTTCAGGTAGTTAAAAGCAGCTATCAAATCCCCCCTCATTCTTCTCTTCCGTAGACTAAACAATCCCAGTTCCCTCAGCCTCTCCTCATAACTCATGTGTTCCAGTCCCCTAGTCATTTTTGTTGCCCTTCGCTGGGCTCTCTCCAATTTTTCCTCATCCTTCTTGTAGTGTGGGGCCCAAAACTGGACACAGTACTCCAGATGAGGCCTCACCAATGTCGAATAGAGGGGAACGATCACATCCCTTGATCTGCTAGCAATGCCCCTACTTATACACCCCAAAATGCCATTGGCCTTCTTGGCAACAAGGGCACACTGTCGACTCATATTCAGCTTCTCGTCCACTGTCACCCCTAGGTCCTTCTCTGCAGAACTGCTGCCTAGCCATTCAGTCCCTAGTCTGTAACGGTGCATTGGATTCTTCCGTCCTAAGTGCAGGACTCTGCACTTGTCCTTGTTGAACCTCATCAGATTTCTTTTGGCCCAATCCTCCAATTTGTCTAGGTCCCTCTGTATCCTATCCCTACCCTCCAGCGTATCTATAACTACTCCCAGTTTACTGTCATCCGCAAACTTGCTGAGGGTGCAATCCACACCATCCTCCAGATCATTAATGAAGATATTGAACAAAACCAGCCCCAGGACTGACCCTTGGGACACTCCACTAGATACCGGCTGCCAACTAGACATGGAGCCATTGATCACTACCCGTTGAGCCCGACAATCTAGCCAACTTTCTACCCACCTTGTAGTGCATCCATCCAGCTCATACTTCTTTAACTTGCTGGCAAGAATACTGTGGGAGACAGAGTCAAAAGCTTTGCTAAAGTCAAGGAACAACACGTTCACTGCTTTCCCTTCATCCACAGAGCCAGTTATCTCATCATAGAAGGCAATTAGATTAGTTAGGCATGACTTTCCCTTGGTGAATCCATGCTGACTGTTCCTGATCACTTTCCTCTCGTCTAAGTGCTTCAGAATTGATTCCTTGAGGACATGCTCCATGATTTTTCTGGGGACTGAGGTGAGGCTGACTGGCCTGTAGTTCCCAGGATCATCGTCCTTCCCTTTTTTAAAGATGGGCACTACATTAGCCTTTTTCCAATCTTCTGGGACTTCCCCCGATCACCATGAGTTTTCAAAGATAATGGCCAATGGCTCTGCAATCACATCCGCCAATTCCTTTAGCACTCTTAGATGCAGTGCATCCGGCCCCATGGACTTGTGTACGTCCAGTTTTTCTAAATAGTCCCGAACCACTTCTTCCTTCACAGAGGGCTGGCCACCTCCTCCCCATGCTGTGCTGCCCAGTGCAGCAGTCTGGGAGCTGACCTTGTTCGTGAGGACAGAGGCAAAAAAAGCATTGAGTACATTAGCTTTTTCCACATCCTCTGTCACTAGGTTGCCTCCCTCATTTAGTAAGGGGCCCACACTTTCCTTGGCTTTCTTCTTATTGCCAACATACCTGAAGAAACCCTTCTTGTTACTCTTAACATCCCTCGCTAGCTGCAACTCCAGGTGTGATTTAGCCTTCCTGATTCCATTCCTACATGCCCGAGCAATATTTATATACTTATCCCTGGTCATTTGTCCAATCTTCCACTTCTTGTAAGCCTCTTTTTTGTGTTTAAGATCAGCAAGGATTTCACTGTTAAGCCAAGCTGGTCGCCTGCCATATTTACTATTCTTTCTACACATCGGGATGGTTTGTCCCTGTAACCTCAATAAGGATTCTTTAAAATACAGCCAGCTCTCCTGGACTCCTTTCCCCCTCATGTTATTCTCCAAGGGGATCCTGCCCATCAGTTCCCTGAGGGAGTCAAAGTCTGCTTTTCTGAAGTCCAGGGTCCGTATTCTGCTGCTTTCCTTTCTTCCTTGTGTCAGGATCCTGAACTCAACCATCTCATGGTCACTGCCTCCCAGGTTCCCATCCACTTTTGCTTCCCCTACTAATTCTTCCCGGTTTGTGAGCAGCAGGTCAAGAAGAGCTCCGCCCCTCATTGTTTCCTCCAGCACTTGCACCAGGAAATTGTCCCCTACATTTTCCAAAAACTTCCTGGATTGTCTGTGCACCACTGTATTGCTCTCCCAGCAGATATCAGGATGATTGAAGTCGCCCATGAGAACCAGGGTGTGTGATCTAGTAGCTTCTGTGACTTGCTGGAAGAAAGCCTCGTCCACCTCATCCCCCTGGTCCGGTGGTCTATAGCAGACTCCCACCACGACATCACCCTTGTTGCTCAGGCTTCTAAACTTAATCCAGAGACTCTCAGGTTTTTCTGCAGTTTCATACTTGAGCTCTGAGCAGTCATACTGCTCCCTTACATACAGTGCAACTCCCCCACCTTTTCTGGCCTCCCTGTCCTTCCTGAACAGTTTATACCCATCCATGACAGTCATGCGAGTTATCCCACCAAGTCTCCGTTATTCCAATCACATCATAATTCCCTGACTTTGCCAGCACCTCCAGTTCTCCCTGCTTGTTTCCCAGGCTTTGTGCATTTGTATATAGGCACTTGAGATAACCCACTGATCGCCCCTTGTTCTCAGTATGAAGCAGGAACCCTCCCCTCTCACACGCTCCTGCTCATGCTTCCTCCCGGTATCCCGCTTCCCCACTTACCTCAGGGCTTTGGTCTCCTTCCCCCGGTGAACCTAGTTTAAAGCCCTCCTCACTAGGTTAGCCGGCCTGCTCGCGAAGATGCTCTTCCCTCTCTTCGTTAAGTGGAGCCCGTCTCTGCCTAGCACTCCTCCTTCTTGGAACACCATCCCATGGTCGAAGAATCCAAAGCCTTCTCTCCGACACCACCTGCGTAGCCATTCATTGACTTCCACGATTCGACGATCCCTACCCCGGCCTTTTCCTTCCATGGGGAGGATGGACGAGAGCACCACTTGCGCCTCATACTCCTTTATCCTCCTTCCCAGAGCCACGTAGTCTGCAGTGATCCGCTCAAGGTTATTCTTGGCAGTATCATTGGTGCCCACGTGGAAAAGCAGGAAGGGGTAGCGGTCCGAGGGCTTGATGAGTCTTGGCAGACTCTCCGTCACATCGCGAATCTTAGCCCCTGGCAAGCAGCAGACTTCTCTGTTTTCCCGGTCAGGGAGGCAGACAGATGACTCAGTCTCCCTGAGGAGAGAGTCCCCGACCACCACCACCCGCCTCCTTCTCTTGGGAGTGGTGGTCGTGGAACCCCCAACCTTAGGACAGTGCATCTCATGCCTTTCAACTGGTGGAGTCTCCTTCTACTCCCTTCCCCCAGACGTATCATCTGGGCCACTTCCCGCAATGGTACCTGTGGAGAGAACATGAAAACGGTTACTTACCTGTATCCGCGTTGCTGGTACATGGATGTTCCCCCTTCTTCTTCTGGAGGTCACATGTTGCTAGATTTCTTCACCGTTGTCCTGTCCGCGCTGCGCAGCCTGCTCTGAATCTTCAGAACCTTGTGTCTGTAGAAGCATATCCTGACATCTGTCCAGGAAATCTTCAGTTTCTCTTATGCAATGCAGGGTTGATACCTGTTGGTCCAGACCTTGAACCTTCTCTTCCAATATGGAGACCAGCTTGCACTTTGTACACACACAGTCACTTCTGTCCTCTGGAAGAAAGACAAACAGGTCACAACAGTTGAACACTCCCCATCCATATTACCTTCCTACTATGAGCTTCCTCAGGAGATGCAGTAATTACTCAGAGAAGTCGTTAGGGTGTAAGCCTCAGTGGGCTCACTCCAGGCGAACTCCCAGGCAAACTCCTGCTGTTTGCTGATCTGCTGTCCCCCGCCGCTCAGCTGGTTCGCGGAGCACCGGCTTTTTTAAACAGCCAGGCTCACCTGAAACAAAACACTCCCAACTCCCGCCCTTTTCAGCCAACCAATCAAGCACTCGCTCAAACTTTCAAGCTGCCCTCACTACAAACACTACAAATGAAATCATGAGTCAGATTGTGCCCTCGTTTACACCTCCCTAAAGGTCCTATGGGTGTAAAGGCGGGCACAATCTGGCGCTTTATA